>NW_024870711.1:4402500-9455000 GCF_019054845.1 Dipodomys spectabilis
ACCAATTTAGGGCACAAAAAGGTAGAGAGCTGGATACTGGTGGCTCATGCCTGTCATCCCAGCTATGCAGGAGGCTGAGATCTGAGGATTGTGGTTCGAAGCCAGCTCAGAGAAGGAAAAGTCTGTGGGACTCTTACCTCCAGTTAACCACTAGAAAACTGGAAGTAGAGCCATAAGTGGTAGAGCATTAGCCTTGAGCATAAGGGAGCTCAGGGATAGTGCCCAGGCCCTGAGTGCAAGCTCCAAGACTGATAGCAAAAAAAAAGTAGCTATATATTTTTCCTCTGACTGTGTCTATTTTATGTGTGTATGCATGTCTGTCTCCCTCAGTATTCTTCGACAACCTTCATTACTCTGGATAGGATTTCTGTTCCTCTGGCCTGTGTGTGTGTGTGTGTGTGTGTGTGTGTGTGTGTGTGTGTTATACTTGGTGTGTATATATGATATGTACATAGACAGTGTGTTTTGGACTCCATTGTGTGTTTTATGTGTTATTGTGTGTGAAGTCTGTATGTGTGGGAGGGATGAGGTATAAGTTGTATAGTGTATGTATGTGCTGTTGCATGTATGGTGCGTGTGGTGTGTAGCATGCATGTTTCATAGGTGGTGTGTGCAGGTGTGTGTTGAGTTATGTAGCTGTCTGTTGTATGTGGTGTTGTGAAGCATGCACATGTATTGCTGTGTATTCATGTGTGTTGTTTGTAGAGAGCATGTGTTGCCTATGATGTTGTGAAGTGTTGTTGCAGGGGTAGTGTACTTATGCATGTGGTTTGTATGGTATGTGAATTGTGTGTTCTATAGTATGGCTTTGTGTTTGTGTATGATGCATGTGTGGTGTATGCAGGCATGGTGTCTATATATGTGATGCCATGTACATGCATGTCCTGATGGTATGTGGTAAGTGTGTGTTTGGGGTGTGGTGTGCATGCATGTATGAGTTGTATTTGTATGGGGTGTCGTATATGTCTGTATCCACTTAACTATGTGTTGGACTCTGGGTTCTGGAACTCTGGATATCTGGCTTCATCTTTGTCTCTGACTCTTCTTCTTCCATTTCCAGAGCCCTCTTCTCTGCCCCTGGCCTTCCTGGATGATGTCTCCGAGGCTCTGATCAATAGATGGGCTAGACAGGTGGCCAAGGTGTTGTGAGAGTGGAGCTCATGTGGGGCAGGGAAGGCAGTGAGGTCAGAAGCAGTGCTCATTCAGCGTGGAGTTTGTCCCAGTCACTGGGTTCACAGGCCCTGAGTGCCAACTCATAAAGCCTGTGGGAGCCCGCCAGGCCAGTAGGTGAGTGGGTGTGGACACACACACACACACACACACACACACACACACACACACACACACACACACACACACACACACACACACCAGGCTTCCATGTATGCCTATCTCGCTGGGCTCCAATGTGGGCTTTGTCACTTCTGTGTCTAGAAGACATTTTGTGCTGAAACTCTCCAAGTCCTTTTCAACTCAAACATCCTGTGTTTCTGCAGGGAGGAGAGCCCCTGTGGTTTCGTGTGTACACAGCCACTTCATTTCCAAGGGTCAGGACGTCTTATTTGGTGCAGAATTGCCATATGCCTTTTCTCAAAATGTTACTTCCCCCCTCCTCCTTCCTCATCCGTTTGCAGTTCCAGTTCCATCCATTTGCCTCAAGCCCTCATTTCCTACAACCTCTATCCAGGATCACTGGGCGAAAGGCACGGTGGGGCCTCAGGCTCTTATGTGTTTTGGGAAACTCTGGGGAAGTGCCAACAGGAAGTTGGTGGCAGGACCCACCTGGAGATAACATGGGCACAGGGGAGGCAGCGACCATGACGGACAAATGCGCAACAGCTACTTCTAGCTTCTTAAATAGGCATGTGTGTGTTCCTTGACAGGAACTGAAGTGTGTGGTCTATTTCTCATCAAATGACTCAATACGTTGTAGCAAGGACTTAGAAGGATTATGTGTATGCATTTGCCTGTCTCTTTTCTGGCATCTTCCCAGTCGTCTCTAGATTTCAAAATCCGCAGGTGTGTTGTCCCTGAGAATGGAGTTCCCCCGGAGCAGGTGTATGGGAGCATCTCCCTGTCATCCATGTCTTACCCCTTTCCCTTCCTACCTACCTGGGAACAAGAATAGGGGTGAGTCTCACCCTGAGACTGCTCACCTAGCCAGTGGCCTCTCCCTCACTGGATCTGTGAGTCTGCACACCTTGTGTCTGAAGGAGTTCGAGGTTGAGGGGGGCATGATGAGCTCTGGTTCTGGAAGAAGGACGACTGGGCCTCCTGGATTTGTGAGGGGAAGCTTGCAGAGTTGGAGAAAGCCAGGGACTCTACCAGCTCTCACTTGCAGGGTCAGGGTAGCTATATCATGGCTTATGTCCCGGTAGGGGCCCCTTGGAGATATCGTGTATAAAAGGAGGGTGTCAAAGTCCACAGCCTGGCCCTGAGCAAGCCACTGGCCTTTTTTTTTTTTTTTTACCTTGTTTGCCCCTGGCTTGTTTTGTGCTGCCTCTCTCTTTATGGTTCCCTCACCAGACTCTGGAGTCTTCTACCTTCCCAAACTCGACCTCCATCCCTTCTCTTGTAGGCACCAAAGCCAACTGGGACAAGCTTCAGAAGCACAGTCTACCAATGAGCTTTGGAAGTTTGCTGAATGGGTGAAGGTGGGTCAGCTTTCTGGAACCAGAAAAGAAGAGAGAGTAATTTGATTGTTCCAAGTTCAGTTCTATGGGAATTCACTGGTTAACCTTGACCAAGTCCTTTTCCTTGTGGGTTTCCTGATGAGCAAGACTAAAGACCCTTCGTCATGAATTCTCCTGTTCCTTTCTCTTTCCTTGGCCTCCATATACCGCCTTGGGCTTCCAGGTGCCGGCTGGAAGAAGCTGCAGCAGTATGGGGCCAAGAGGCTTTCATCCCCTCAGGTGATTTTTGCTTGCCTTCGTCTTTGAGTATGATGGAGGCTGGCAGGTTCACCAGGCCAAGAGGAGAGGTGACAGCAGGCACAATCTGGACATATAAGCTTCCTGTCACCTTCCAGCACTAGATGGGATCACCGACCATAGTGATTTCCAGAGCTATGGAAAGCTACAGGTAGGGGAGCAGACAGGGTGCGGAGCCCTCTACTGAGGCTGGCTTTCTAGTGCAGGGATGTCCCCGGACTCTAAGATCAACACAACCAACTATGTCCGCTCAACTACTTCTACTCAGGAACATGTGGGGTTTTTTGGAGCCAGGGCATGCAGGAAAGTTGGATATAGATCTCCAAGACTAGCCTTCGCTGGGGGTTCAGGCTCAGGAGACAGGGTCAAATCATTACTCCAAATCTCATGTCAAAAAGAAAAATTCAAACCTAAATCTCTTTCCTAAACCATCCCATTCAGCCTGATAACACAGCTTTTGTCAATAACCGCCTTGTAGAAGCACTTTTTATCGTTCATCTTTCCCTGTCTGCCCTCACCTGCATTTCTTATTCTCTTTCTCTCCCTACTCCAACAAACTCAGTGAAAGGGCAACAGTTGATAAGAACTCTTTCAAATTCTATTTATTTAACGCAAGCACTCACCCAAACACCCCACCACCTCCGTCATAAAAACCAAGCAAAATGCCAGACTTGTTTGAAAGCGTGTATGTGTATGGGGGGGGGGTGCGGATTGCTTGTTCAATGTGCACAGACACATGCAAGCTCTTGGAGGGAAATCCTGAGAGCAAGCAAGACAGTTTCTTCCTGAAGGTTTGGGTCAGAGGAGTCTAAGGCTGAAAGATAGAGGAATACATGAGGAACTGACAGAGGAGAAAATACCCCAGTGTGAGGCAGATCCCCTCACCCTTGAGATTCTGAGAAACCAGACTGGAGCCCTGGAGTCAGGTTGCCCTTTCTTACAGCTGGGGCTGGAGTGGTAACCAGGGCCCACGAACTGCAAGTCAGCATCAGGCTGGGACACAGGGGCCTGAGAGATTCTGTGGCAGATGCCTGAGCAGGGTGTGGTGCCAGTGCCGGTGGGAGGCTAGAGAGGCAGGAGGCAAGGGGGGCTGAGGGAGGAGGTGTCTCCACTGGGAACAAGGCAGGGACTCAAGCCAAACAGCACATTCTCTAGGTGGCTGTTGGGCAATTCTGAATCTACCCAGGTACAGAGTGTGAGGTCCCTTCTCAGTCACCACAATAACAGGAACTAGGGGGGAGAAAGAGAGAGAGAGAGAGAGAGAGTTGAATCAGACTGCAACTCCTTCACCTCTCCTGCCCCAGCGTTACGATTCCAGACTGGAGGCCAGAAGACAGATATGCTGCTCTCCTCTGTGGAGGTTCCTTGTACATGTCAGAGTCAGAATATCAATCCATGGGTCAGTGTCTTATGCCTGTAATCCTAGCTGCTTAAGAAGACTGAGATCTGAGGATCATGGTTTGAAGTCACCCTTGACAGAAAAGACTGTGAGTCTCCTATCTCCAGTTAACCAGCAAATAGAGCTGGAAGTAAAGGTATGGCTCAAGTAGTAGAGCACCAGCCTTGAGTGAAAAACCTAAGGGACAGCATCCAGAGCCCAATTTCAAGCCCCAGTAGCAGTGTGTGTGTGTGTGTGTGTGTGTGTGTGTGTGTGTGTGTGTGTGTGTGTGTGTGTGTGTGTGAGTGTCAGAATGTTGGATTTAATCAGCATATGTGTGCTAGAACCTGCATCCACAGGGAATTGGTATGGCTGGAGCATGAGCTGGGCAGGTTTGTTCTGCAGCAATAATCTCTGCATGAGGATTTTTCATTATCACAGAGTGACACTCTATCCAGGAAGTGCTTCTCCATCACGACTCCCATTTTCCCAGCCCTACCTTCTTCCCCTTCTTCTGGCTGTGCTAAAGTTCCCAACTCTAAGAGTTCATTTTGGAGCATTCAGAGAAACAATGAGTTCCTAAGCTGACAGAAAGTCCCCAAGTCATTTTGGAGTCCAGGCTGAGCTTAAAGTTCTTGAACATAGTTTAGAGTGCTAAAGGAGACCACCAGAGGCCAGGGCTGCCATTTGAGCTGACACTGAAGGTGATAGTGTGAGTTGCTGTGGTGAGGGGTTATGTTCATTGCTGAAAGAAATCTATTTTTAGTTTTTTAAATTGTCTTTAAGTAGTTGTGCAAAGAGATTGCAATTGGACATGTCAATTCATGAGTACAATGCATCTTGATCAATGTTACCCCTTCTCTCATTCTTCCCCATCTCTCCCGGCCCCTTCCCTCAGTTTTCCTAGTTCCATTGTCACTTATATACATTGAATATTATGACTGCATTGTTCCCATCCTTCCTCTTTCCATTCGTCTACTGCCTTTCCCTTGATCTCACCCCCCCACCCACACACACACCCTGAGTTCCTGTTTCCTGTATTCATTTTGTTAACTGTTCGTTGTTCAAAGGTGTGATATCACTGGAATTCCCTCCTGCATACAACATACGTTAGTAATATGTGTGTATATATGTATATGATACTGCATATGCTTATGAACATATTTATAATTTAGATCTAATTTCCACATAAGAGAGAAAACAGAATGCAGTCTATTAAGCCACATTGGTTGTCAGAGCTCTGCAGATGCCTGTGGGCAGGTAAGCGTTGTGCTGGGGTATCTCTGGGGTTGAGACCCTTGTTATAGGCTTTATGGAGAGGGTAGTTTCCAGTGTGCTTGGGTCTGGATTGGTCCATCTGTTCCTACCAATGAGGGAGGCAGGTCTTTCCAAGAACTTGTAAGCCTCGTTATGTTACCACCTGGCACAGGTGAGATCCGTGACCCCAAACAGGCTATCTCTCTGAGAATCCACACTTCCTTGTCTGTAAAACGGGAACACTCATCCTACTCTGCTAGCTTTATAGGGTTGTTGTTAGGATGAAAGATGATAGTGGACGTGAAAAGACTTTATGTACTATAAAATGCAGTAGGCATTCAAGCCATTTCTTCTATTTATTTGCTTGGCAGGGGGAGTACATGGCATTGAAGATTCTAGAAAGTGGTCTTCTGGTAGAGATACTACAGGTGTCTTTATCTCATGTGTGCTAAATCTCCTGTCGGAGGTACAGGCTTCGGGGCCAGGTACCTTTGGATTTAATGTCATGCTGCTAATTACTAGTTGAGCGATCTTGGGCAAATTAGTCTACCTCTCTGAGCCTCAAGCTTCCTTGTCTACACAGAGCTTAATAATTGTCACTTGACCTTGGGCAAGAAACTCACCCTCCTCTGGCCCTTAGTTGTCTGTCTGTAAAACAGGGATAACAACAACTAACTTGCAGGTTTGTGAGAATTAGGTGAGACAGGTGTATGGGGCACCTGGCCCATAATAAACGTACAGTAATAGCCTCTGTTCTTATCCCTCATCCTTTTTCCTCCTGTGTTTGTCTTCCTGTCCTGGAGACTTTTCTGTGAGCTAACCTACCATGAGCATACTCAACTTCAGACCCAACTTCAGACTGCTGGCATCCCCCAGAGAGTAAGTTTATGCCATCCAACCCAGAGGCTCCAACCTCCAACCCTTTCTCAACAGTGTTTAAATCTGACTTCCTAGTTTATTGTTGATTTAAATAAGGAAGACATAAGTTCTATGGCGTTGCCCCTCCCCCAATCAGGTTTTCTAACCAGACTAACCCTAGCCAGCTCTGAATGCCCTAGAGGACCAGGCTTTTGTAATACCAGAGTGTCTCTTTTCTTCCCTCTGTGTCTGCTCTCATCCAACCAGGCTCATCCATTTTCCAATGTCCCACCCTTCTTCTTCTCACTCTGGTACAAGGCAGTCTACAGCATTCACAGCCTTCATTGGGCTGCCTGTTTCTCTTACTTGGAGAATCTCCACGGAAGAGGCTAAACCACATCAAATTCTTCTTTCGCCCCGTTAGAGCAGTTGGTACAGATCATATGTTGAACTATGTTTTGCAAAAAAAATGATCCTGTGCCAAGGAAATTGCAAGTCATTTAGTAAATGTATTTTCTTTCTGATGCCCCAAGGGTAAAGATAGATCAGATCAGTGTGTACCTAGGGACCCAGAAGTTGACAAGGAGGAATGTGTGCGTGCGTGTGTGCGTGTGTAAGCACCCATGTGAGGAAGGGTGATGAGTGTTGGCCAAACCCCAGCCCACACACACAGAATTGGCCGGCCTTCTGCTCTTGAAAGATTTATTGTCCTGGAGAAGGTGGGCAGGGAGTCGCAGCTGGGATGGAAGGGAGGGCGGGGTGCATGCAGCAAAGGCACCTGTGTCTCCAGTCACTGCCACCCTTCCGAACGGAGCTCCCCCATCTGGAGGCCTCTTACCCAGAGGCAGGGAGTTACCCCCCAACTTGAGATCCAGTAGGGCTAGAGCAGTGGCCACGAGGCCTAATAATCGTCTCTTTCATGCCCATGGGGTTTGCACACAGTGGGAGACAGAGTCGAGGAACAATCTTCTATGTGGAGAAAAGATAAACAATTCGCCCTAATTTGCTCTTGTGGATGCCCTCTTTGGACATAGTTTGTTTGGGGAGAAGGGAGGGGAAGGGAGGAGAGACAGCCTAGGAGAGGGGCTGGAGTCTGCAGGTCCCTGGGAAAAGACAGTAGCCATCCCCTGGGGAACCTCAGGGGAACTCTTCATGAAATCACCATCTTCGATATTCCAGTCTTTCCCTCTTGCTTTGTTTTCCCTGATTTGAAAGACAGAGCACAGGGACTAAAGAAAGTCAGAGGGAACAAGACCAAGGACAGAGAACCACGAGCAAGCTAAGACATGGCGGTTAACTCCTCCCATCAGTCAAGCCTAAGGTGCGAGCATTCACATGCATGCTGCTGTTTTGTTGTTCCAACTGTGCCAGGCAGACAAGTCAGAAACAATCATGAACACATTTTGTGTCCAAATTCCCTCCGCTAATCCCATTAGCAGAGCTGAGGATTGGAACCGGGTTTGCTACGAGTGCACGTTGTCCCCAAAGGGCCCACCTTTCCAGAAGTCCCTGCTCTAAGTGACAAGAAAGGAGGCATCTGCTCACTGAGCTGGTAGGGATTAAGGTGGTCACTAGCCAGAGATGTCCACAGCATTGGGGCACATGGGAATGGGTCCCCATGCTCTGAGAATACTGTTCCAGCTTCTCAGTTGACTCTGTGTGTTGGTTGGGAGGGACGTAGGAAAGCAGTTCTAGAAGACGAGCACAGACAGCTTTGTGCATAAGAACAACCCTTAGGAATCATTGAGCACTGCTCAGGTAAGTGTGGACTCACACTCGGGCTTTTCCAGCTGCTGGCCAGACTTGCACAAGCTCCTGTTCCCTTAGGCTCAACGGGCCCTAATTGCCGCCTCCTCAATCCTGGGATGACAAAGAAGAGGTCTAAGAAGAGGGAAGGTGTGTTCATCCTTCCCCAGGTGGCTCTTATCCCAGGCAGAGAGAAGGGAGTGGGGGTTGGGGGGACACATTGCCTGAACCTCTCCCATCGGTGTGACACTGTTCTGTCATCTGGTCAAAGTATGTCTTTCCCTGAACATTTCTCATCTTTCTCTCATTAACCTTTAAGAAATGAGTACACCTGGCTCAGAGAGGTAAATGATCCTTGATCTCACAACAAGATGTTTTCTCAGCTTTTTGCTGAGTGATCTGAGAATGCCAAGGGTCCACTGTTTCTCTCTCTCTCTCTCTGTTTCTCTCTGTGTGTCTCTCTGTCTCTCTTTCTCCTCCATTTCTCTGTCTTCCTGGCCAAACCTGTCTTGATCTAGGCACCTGTTAACCCAGGCATTCCTTCTCCTATCTCATCCCCCCCCTTTTCCCCCCAATTCTTCAACTCCAGTAGCCCAGATAATTGTGTGTTGTCCTGTGCCAGAGCTGTGACTTCAATTTAGGAACTCACATTCTAGCTTGGATTTTTCTGCTCAAAGCAAGCTCTTACCACTTGAGCCATTCCATTCCTTCCTTTTTGATTTTCTGCTGGTTCACTGGAGATAGGAGTCTCATAGAATTTCCTGCCCAGGCTGGCTTCAAACTGTGATCCTTAGATCTCAGCCTCCTGAGTAACTAGGATTACAGGCATGAGCCACTGGAGCCTGGCAGCCAGTAGCCCAGATCTTATCTAGCATTTCTTCAAATAAAGCCACCTAGGAGCAAGGGACTCCGACCTCTGGCCTTCTCTCCCAAGGGTGCAGAGTCGTGCTTCGGCTGCAGCCTGACCCTTCTCTCCAGAACCCAACGCCTTGTCAATAATAGACTTTGCAAACATCTGGAAGAGAACATCTTTTAAAGTTCAGTGACACCTGCAAGAACAAAACATCCTCATTACTTCCTTGTCTGTGGCTTGTGAGGCATGCAGGCCCAAGAATTTTCTGCATTTTATTCTGAAAATACCTGGGGGAAACAAACCTGGGAAAGAAGGGACAGGAAGGGGAGAGTGGTGATCATTGGGGTTCCTGAAGAATGCCTGAAGCAGGAACAGCAGCATTTCTTTATTTTATTGTAAAGGTGATGTACAGAGGGGTCGCAGTTACATAAGTAAGGTAATAAGTACATTTCTTATTGAACAGTGCCATCCCTTCCTCATTTTCCCCTGCTTTCCCTTCCCACCCCCTCCCAGCTGTAAAATTCATTTTCAACATAGTGTCTTGTGAGTATCGCTGTTGCATTGGTTCACCTTTTGTCCTTGGTCTCACTGTTCTGTGATTCCTTTTCCCTTCCCCAAATCAGATAAATGTATACATAAGACACAGGGTACCAAAATGAAAAACAAAGACAACAGGGGATAAACCAAAGGAAAAAGAAATAACTTCACACAGTACATTAAAAACAAACTTTAAAAAACCCTCTTGTTTCCATATCTTGGAGCATCATTTTATATAGTCATATGTCCATGGCTATTGAGCTATTGTGATCCTCTGTTAGGACTACCCTAGACATATACTAATTATTACAAATGAGGGAAACCACAGAAGCTATGTTTCTTTGGGTCTGGCTTATTTCACTTAGACTTGGAAAAGTGTTTCTTTCTAAAAAATGGTATTATTGTTATCTTTAAGTATTGTACTTTGGAGTTGCCATTCACCAAGGCAGTTTATGAACACAGGGACTCTTGATCAATGTCCTCCCTTTCAACAACCTCTCAATCCACCCTTCTTACACTCTTCTTAATTTTGTAGTATATACATTGAACTTTTTACTGCATGCTTCCCTCTTCTCTTCATTTGTCTACCTACCTCTCCTTGGCCCCACTCCATCCCTTCCAAGTAACTACTTCCTGGTGTTTGGTTGACCTGTAATTGAGCCTTTTAGAGGAATTATACCATTTGATTTCTCTCTGGATCTACCATATTTCAGTTCATACATTTGTCTACACTTGTAGACCACTCAAGGTATTTACTTACATATGTATAAACTGAATCTAGTGTCCACAAATGAGAGAAAATACACCACCTCTGTCCCTCGGAATTACTTCACTTAGCGTATTTTTTTCCAGGTCCTTCCCTTTCTTTGCAAATGATGCAGCATCATTCTTTCTAACAGATGAGTTATAGGTATATATTTTATCTATTCCTTGTCACTCTCTCTGGCAGGCCAGCAGGACAAGAATAGCCACTCTGTGCTTTCACTCTTCAGCATGTAGTAAAGTGCCACATCTGTGGTATGCTGCTGGGAAGTCTTTGAGTGATTTCCTTTCCTTCCTCTTGGGCTCTTGATGGCAGATGTGGAGTTCCTCTCCATGTCTCTGACTACACTAGTGAATCAATCCAGGGAGCTCTGCCCAGAGCTTCCTATTCCTCACCTCTGTTCCTCCCTCTCCTCCTTCCTCCCTTCGCTCCCTCCACTTCTTATCCTCTCTTCCTCCTCTTCCTTCTTCTCTTCCTCCTCCCCCTCCTCTTATTTCTCCTTTTGTACTCCCTCCTCCTCTTTTCCTCTGTCTCTGTTCATGTCTGTGTATCCTCTCTCTTCTGTTTCCTCTCCTATCTCTGTCTCTGTTGGTCTGTCTATCTGTCTGTCTGTCTCTTTCCTGTCCTTCTTACTTCCCAAGGTAAATCTCATTCTCTCTCACTTTCTGTCTGTCTCCCTTTCTCTCTGTCTCTGTCTCTGTCTCTATCACACACACACACACACACACACACACACACACACACACACAGAGAGAAGTATATTGAAGCTGCAAAAATTTCCAACATAGGGCCTTGAACTCTCATTTAGTGTGAATGGCTGATACTCTACCACTTGAGCCATGTCTGGCATTTTGCTTGCTTATTGAAAATGGAATATTGTGCACTTTTTTTCTGCTTGGGTTGGCCTGGAACCTTGATCTTCTGTTCTTCTGAGTCTCAGCCTCCTGAGTAGCTCAGAGTACATTTGTAAGCCGGTTGCCCCAGGTTAACATTGGTTTCTTATTCTTTCCAAAGTGCTTCTACTGGGCAGGCATTGGTTGGTATAGCTGCTTCCAAAGTGCTTCTACTCATGTGTTCATCTTCAATTAACACAACCCCACCAAAACATACATATTGTTAGTTCTTTTAAAAGAAAACAAATAAAACATAAACAAAAATTAGAAACAAAGCCAAAGTTCATGTGCAACCAGTAAGAGAGCTTAAACTCAAAACATTTGTCAGCCATTCATAAATTCAGTGAACGAACATTTATTTCACAATACATGGTACCAGGAACTATGCCAGGTTATGGGAATACAATAGAGAATAAGACAGGCACCATTTTGTCCTTGGGGAGGCTAACAGTCTACTAACGAAAACAGACATTTAAACCAATAAGGACAATAAATTTCTAGGCATTTAACACAAAAGACAGTACAAATGATCTAGAAACATAGACTATGTGTCAGTGACTATCACCTACAATAATTGCACGTGTGCACGAGCACACATGTGTGTGCATACACACACATACACACACACGGAACACATGTCTAATCTTTCAGCCAATACCAATAAGATGGACAGTCACAAAGATGAATGAGGGAATGGGCACAGCAGAGGAGGAAGACCCATAAATCATGAGTCAAAAAGAAGAACTAAATCTGCACACTGGTAATCCTAGCTACTCAGACAGCTGAGATCTGAGGATCACAGTTCAAAGACAGTCCAGGCAAGAAAGTCTGTGATACTCTTCTCTCTAATTAAGTGCCAAAATGCTGGAAGTTGAGGGGTGGCTCAAGTGGAAGAGCATATGCCTGAAGAGAAAAAAGGCAAGAGAGAGCACAAGGCCCCAGAATTCAAGCCTCATTACCAGCCTCTCTTCCCTTAAAAAAAAAAGGAAGAATTACTACCTAGAGACTAAAAATAGCTCATCTTGGTACAGGAAGAGAGAGCGATGTCTGACTAGGTTTCCAGGAGACTTCTTAGGACAGACTGTCCCAAGGATCATAGTTTGAGGCAGGGGTTACATGTTATAAAGATGGTTACATCTGTACTGTGAACTTTGGATCGGAGAAAAACAAGAAATCATGCAAAGTCAGCAGTTGGAAAAGTAGTCCTATAATATCGGGAAGGATGACGGTGGTCCATTTTAGGAGAATGGAAACAGTGTTTGGAGAGGGAGAAACAAATAGGAGGTCTTTGTTGTTGTCCTGTTTTTTTTTGAGATAGGGTCACTCTATGTAGCCTAGGCCTACACCAGACTTGTTATGTAGCCCAGGCTGATCTTGAATATGATTCAAGATTCTGAGTACGAGGATTACAGGCATGTGTTAACACGCTCAACTCTGTTTTTTACTGGTATGGAGAAATGTTTAAAATACTTTAATCAGGAAAAGCAAGATTTTTTCCTGAGATATATATATATATATATATATATATATTATTTTTTAAGAAAAATCCATCCATTATACATGCTTGGATATATTGAATGTGGTTTTGGAGGGGGAAATAACACACTTTAAATAGTGAGTCTCCTTAGGGAAAACACCTGAGGGGCTAGGGCAGAGGCAGGACAACTTATTTTCTTGTCTAATCAAAATTATTTTTTGAAGGTGTGTTAAGGAAAAGAATATCCACCAGACTTGAGACTTGCTGGCTATAGAAAAGAAGGCAGACACACTGAGGGTGACACTTAGGATTCTGGTTTGGGCAACTTTGTCTGTATGTTGTCAATATGTGATTGAGCACACTGGTAGAAGAGCAGATTTATTGAGGAAGAAGAGCTGTTTGATGTAAAGTTGAGGTGGCTACAACAGTCCAAGTAGAGTGGTCTAATAGAGGGACATCCAAGCTGTCGGGGCAGATCTCAAACTGAAGATACAAACTTGACAATCACGAGCTGCTATGTGGTAACCCTGTAAAGCATCAGGTGGGACTGCCCAAGTGGGGGAGAGAGAGAGAGAGAGAGAGTCAGAGAGAGAGGGGGGAGAGAGACAGAGAGAGAGTCAGAGAGAGAGAGAGACAGAGAGACAGAGAGAGAGAAAGAGTACCCTATGGATGAAAGTATTTAAGGGAGTGGTAGAACAGAAAAGTAGGAGGACTGTGAGAAGTGATCAACTATAATCACAATGTGACAGACAGTTCAAGCAAAACTGATATGGTTCAATGGTTTGTGGGTTAAACTTCAGGAAGATAACTCAAGCAAGAGTGGGATCAGTAACTTGGATCAGGTCAAATCACAATTGGTTAAGGAATCCATGGAAAGCCACTAGGCAATGGGGTCTTCTCTTCAAGTCTGGCCTTGAACAGGGGATAAAAAAGAGAATTGAAAAGAGAGGCAGGGTTAAGGGAGAGTATTTAAAGGCTGAAACACATATTTGCTGATGGAGTTGGTGGAAGAGGACTGGCCAAGTGAGAAAGCTCAGAGGAGACAGTTCTGGGCACAAGCCGGAGAGAGAATGGGATCGGGAACACAAATTTGAGTTTAGCTTTACCTGGGTGTGGAAGTGTGGGAGAGATGAAAAAAGAATCACGATGACTCATGATGACTCAGCACTCATAATCCATGCCTCCTGTGTGTACCGTGTATGACAGTGCATGTGCGTGGCTGTGCATATGAGTTCATGTGGTCTCTCACTGTTGGGCTCTACGTTTGTGTAGCTCAATGAATCTGTTGAAGGTTGCCTAAATCCTTCTTTGGTTTATCAAACAACCATCTTCATTAAAGTAGTTGTGTTTTTGTTGTTGTTGGCGGTCATAAAAGGAATGCAATAACATAGAGTTGAGGATATGAGGGCTGAGGATAAGAGACTATGCATGGGTTTCTGTAATGGAAGCCCTGGATATTTGGTTCCACATTTTCCCCTTGTACCTATCACAAGTCCCTCATGATTGCTATTCATTTTTCAATTCAGACTAGGGGTAAGTCGAGATGGGAACAAGAATGGTGGTTTCAGGAGACAATACAGGAGCCTTTGACTGTAGAAGGATGTAGAAGGATGATTATCTGTAGATAACTTGAAGGTTAGAGAAGACCTATAGAAGAAAAAGCCCACTCAGACAAGGATAGCATGATTTACCACTTACCCATAAAAACATATCAGGATGCACATACAATGCAAACTTCAGACTCTGAGTCTCAAAAAGCAAGGATAAAGTAACTCACCAACAACCACAACAATAAAACAACCAAATTCAAAATGAGGCAAAGAACTTAAATAGACATTGTTTTTCAACGATATATAAATGCTTCACAAAGAAGTGTATGAAAAGATTTGTAATATCTTTAGTCTTTTGGGAAAGCCATAACAAAGTTTTAGTAAGATACCATTTTACACCCATCAGGAGATAATGTAAAATTGTGAGGCATACTGTGGAAAACAGTATGTTAGCTCCCCCCCAAGTTAAACATAGATGGCCTTATGATCCCAAAATTCTATTTTTAAATATGTACACTTAAAGAATTAGAAGCAGGGACTTCAACAGACATTTTTACATTCAATTTTCCTAATAACATACATTATTTACAATCACCAAGAAGTGGGGAAAACACAAACATCCACTGACTAATGAGTGGATAAACTGTAGTGTGTGTGTGTGTGTGTGTGTGTGTGTGTGTGTGTGTGTGTGTGTGTGTGTGTGTGTGTACAATGAAATACTATTTGGCCTAAGAAAAGATATAAAATTCTGATACCTGCTACCATATCGATGAAACTTTGAGACCATTCTGTTAAGTGAAATAAAGCAGATAATAGAACATGATTCCACTTTTATGTGGTACCCAGAGGAGACCAATTCATAGACAGAAAGTATTGGTAATCATGAGCTGAAGAGAGGGAATGATGGAGAGCTATTGTTTAGTGGGTATAAGTTTCAGTGTTTGATGATGAAAAATATCTGTGGTGATGGTTATACAGCAGTCTGAATGTACTTTTTGTCACTAAATTATACATCTAAAATTGCTTAAAATGGCAAATTTTAGATTATGTGCATTTTGCCACAATAAGAGAAATTTTAAAGAAAGCGAGGAGAAAGAGCTTTTCTTCTTGCAATTTTCCAACTGGGGTTTGGTTGCTAGGCAGAGCGAGTCTTACAGAAGGGAAAAAAAGAGGATAGGACCACAATGTCTACGTCCCACTGGCTTTCCCCACATGTAACCCAATGGAACTAAACAGTCTTTATAGAATACTACTTTCTGGTGCCTACATGGAGCAGAACAGATGATCCTGATATTAATCTAGTCTCCCTACCCTGTGTGTTCAGTTGCCAGCTACCACTTCTCTCCCAACATGTGAGATCTCCAGGAATCCATATAATGTGTGCAACAATGGATGGCCATTGACCTCCCCAGAAATTCTGGTGTGAAGGGTTAGATGGCATCCTTTAGAAACTATTCTGCATACACCCTCCCAGGATTCATTAATGAGCATGGGAGTTGGATGCCTGTATATGCAAACATCTCCCTTTCTACCCTTACCCAGACTCCTCATTAGAAATGATAGATCTCTTCTCCATCCCCCTCACCAAGGTCCAGTCCAATATTCAAGTGTCCCAGGGTGTTTCGACGAAGGATCTCCCAACCCCGATGGCTACTGCTGCTTTGGGATGTAGTTCTGGACAGGGACGGTGTTTGGAAGATCAGAGAGGACCTAGCTAGAGTCTCACTCTCAGCTATAGAGGGCCGTTTCTCAGACAGCTGCTCCTGTCCATCTTCTTTGTCTGGGCATTTGAAGGCTTCCACATAACGAAGCACCCGAAAAGGATTCTGGTCATGGTGGCTCTCGACTCTATTGAGGAGAAAGCAGAAGGCATTCTGTTGAGCTGTGGGAGACAGGCCTTTGGGAGAAGCAGGAGGTGAGCAAGGAGGAAACAGGATTTTAAGAACAGAGGAGAGGACTAGGATTGATCAAGGGAGGAAAAAGAGGTGGAGGAGAGGCTCAGCTAGGAAGCCAAGGAAAGGTGGTGAGCAATTGGTTTGGGAGAGTTGGAGGATGTGTGTGTGTGGCACTGATTAATGGGAATCTGAAAGGGAAAATAGTCACCTAAGGAGTCACAAGTTCAAGAAGATGCAATTCAGGAAACGCCTTTGAGGAGAGAGAGAGAGAGAGCCAGGTCAGGAGTTAAGGGTAGAATATCAAGAAGGAAGTTAGACTCAAGACCAGAGTAAAATGGAAATGAGTAGAAAACACTAAAACGCACTGGGTAACACATGCGCATCTGAGCAAGATCACAACACATAGCCACCATTGCACCGAGACTCTCTTTAACCCCTGGGTTTCAGCTCCATCTCTTTCTACTAGACAGACTCACACAGTCTCCTAATATCACCTGGTGGCTTTTTTTTTTTTTTTGGTCGGTTGTGGGGCTTGAACTCTGGGCCTGGGTATTATCCCTCAGCTCTTCAGCTCAAGGTGAGCACTCTACCACTTGAGCCACAGTGAAACTTCCGGTTTTCTAGTGGTTTATTGGGATGAGTCTCACAGACTTTCTTATCCGGGCTGGCTTTGAACCGTGATCCTCAGAGCTCAGCCTTCTGAGTAGTTAGGATTACAGGCGTGAGCCACTGGTGCCCAGCTTCCCTGGTGGCTCTTGCTCCTGCGATGCACACAACTCCTCAGGTCACACATACACACTGGCACTCACCTTAAGAACCAGCGGTCCCCCAGGCCATAGTCACACCCACAGATCCCTGATCGAGGCCAGAGGAAGCGAGGCATCTTCCTCTCCAGCATCACTGTGGTGGCCACAACCTGGAAGGATACAAGAGTCTCCTAGGGTCTCAGAAAGAAACATGAGGTACAGAGAGACACTGAGCTCACCAAAATAGAGCAGAAATCTGTGCAATGAAGACCCTGGAGACCACCATTTATCCACTCCCAGCCTGTGTCAGGAGGATACTAACCTTTTTTCTTTTATATCACACACACACACACACACACACACACACACACACACACACAGAGGACAGAACCTTTTATGGTTTGAATAAAACATTGACTCTGTGTGAGCATTCCAACTCATGGACTATGAATCATTCTGAACTAATTTCATTTTCTTTTTCCTAAGAAAGGCACAGACCAATGATTTTGATTTGAATAAAATGATTAAATAGAATCTGTATGATCTCAGGGATGAAATGATGCTGTTTCCAGTTCAAGGAGTTCACAGAAAATTAAGCATCCATATCTTAAGATGAAAAAGGATTGATTAATAAATAGCTGCCTACTTGGCAGGGAAGTTTCTAGTAGCATGCTTCTTGTTCTGTCCTTTGCCCAGCCATCATTAACATAGAAATTAAACTTATCAAACATAGCTGTGACACAAGACTGGGAGGGATGCATGGTAGACCCAGTGACAAAGGCAATATAAAATGATCTTACTAAACTGGAATGCGGTTCTTAAGTCAGTAACATGAACTTGTGGTACTACATTTACGTCTAAGGAGCTCAGCTAAGGCTCAGTCATGTGCTAGTTGATCATAAGCTTAGAAAGACCCAAGTATTTGCTTGAAGACTTGACTCTATTTTTAAATGTTATTGATAGTAGTGTTATGCCCGAAGTAAGGGAAGGCATGACCTCTCTTTGTATCTTCCAGCTCCCCATCATCAAAGACCATTCTAGTTTCAAAAGGATCATAGTCTGTTAGCACAAGAACAGGGTGTGCACTGAAGAGGTCAGGAGTCCTTAGTAGTGGAAAGAGCTAGACATTTTAAAATTGGTGGGTCATGTCCTTCTAGTCTCTCTGTCACTGATTCCTGTGTCTCTCAGATTCTTAGCTGCATCGGATTCATTCCAATTGAGGACTTCCAGTCATTCTGTGTTTTCCTCTGGGATTGCTATTCTTTTTCCTCAAGATGGACATTCATGGGTTTGTTAATGCCACTGTCAGCCTCCCATTTTGTTTGATCCAGAAGGTCACTCCTTCACCATTTTCAATTCCTTGGTTAGAGCAGGCTGGGCTGCATAACATCCTGGTTAGTCTGTGGATTCTCCCAGATAAACGAGAAGTAAGCAGACCTCATCTCTACCATCATACCTGCCAGCTCTCCCCAGCCCTCAGCCTCCTCTCAAACTCAAAGTTAGATTCCTTAGTTGCATCTTTTTTTTTTTTACTTTAAAAAAAGTTCTCATTATTTTTTTATAAAGGTGATGTCCAGAGAGTTGTGTCCTTTTTTAATACGCCTTACTTCTCTGTGGCACTTCTGTAACTTTGCAGCTTACTGTGAAGTAGTTTGTTAATGGTGTATTTCTGACTAGTGTTTGTGTCCCAGCTCCTAAACGCATCTCAGCGTATAGCCATCTCTAAAAAAAACTATGGAAACATGAATGAAAAGACCCACTTGTAACTTGTATCTTCCACTGTATGCCATTTCCATGCACATCAGGTTTATATACACCTCACAGAGGGGGACAGTACCACAGGCTTGTTCTATGACTTCCATAGCCCACTTTGATTTTTCTCTCCATTGTTGGCCACATAGCAAGGTTAACCCTAATAATCTCACCTGAGCTCTCCAGAGCTCATCCCTCTCCTGGGCCACTCGCCAGTGAGTGTCACCCATCATGGCGATGAACAGGTTGAGCATGAGCAGGGTGGCGATGATGGCGAAGGCAGCATACGTGATGCTGTACATGAAGGGCAGATCCACACTGTAGTTGGCAGGGGCATCGACAATGGTGAGGAACAGCTCAAAGGTGCTGAACAGTGCTGTGGGGTAGTTAGAGAATTCCCCCAGATTGGCTGGGTCTTCTGTCTGGAAAATGATATAGAACGCTGCTCCACCCAGAAAGAAGATATATGGAAATAAATTGGATTATCACAGTAAGCATAGGCCTGGTTAGAATTAGCTCTACTTCTGATGCATGCATGCATATATATATATATATATATATATATATATATATATATATACACACACACACACACACATACATATCTATGTGTATATACATATATACCTATACCTGTGTATATGTGTATATATATGCTTACACATACAATCACACACATATAAATACAATCATAATACAATCACACACATATAAATATAGTTACTTGTACAGCTGGCTATCTCTAAGGTATCTTATGACTACCCACATTTATTCTGCTGTATAATGATAGTTCTCAAGCATTTACCAAAAAGCATTATTTGTGTATGTGCCTAATAAGTTACCTAACAGGTTCTTACCTTGTAGAAAACTAAATATTTGAAAGATAAGCGGTTAAAAGAATGCATGGAATCTTCAGCAATTTTAAACAACAGAGCACGTGATATGGCTAAAAGAAGAGCCACTTTTTTTTTTTTTTAATCTTGATGGCCTTACGATAAGCACTCATCGCTCTGAGATTCCCTAGGTGAACGTGACCCATCATGGCAAAGTTACTCCTGTTCAGTGTGGAGCCTACTGGGTGGTGGTAGTTGAGTATCCTAGATCTTATAATATGAACCCATTAAGTCAGCTTCTGGGTATACAGAGTCCTGAAACATCAACCAGCAGAATCCAAGAGCAGAAACAGGATCCAGGACTAAGAATTGCTTCCTTATTTTAGAAAAAAAAACAAAACCAAAACACAAGCTCAGTGGCCAATAAGGGTCATTTAGGGGAATCTACGGAAAATGTTCTCTTACTATTACACTATTTTGGGGCGATGTGAGGGAAGAAGGGTGCCAGTACCGAGACTAGAACTCAGGGCATCTAGAACTCAATTAGCCTTTTCACTCAAGGCTGACAATCTACCACTTGAGCCACACAGGTCCATTTCTGGCATTTTGCTGGTAAACTAAAGATAAGAGTTTCTAGGATTTGTTGGTCCAGGCTGGCTTTGAATCTTTTTCTTGGGGCTGGGAAGATGGCTCAGTGGTAGAGTGCTTGCCTTGCATGCATGAGGCCCTGGGTTCAATTCCTCAGCACCACATAAGCAGAAAATAAAGAAGCCGGAAGTGGTGCTATGGCTCAAGTGGTAGAGCGCTAGCCTTGAGCTGAAGAGCTGAGGGACAGTGCCCAGACCCAGAGTTCAGGCCCCACGACCGGATCCAAAAAAAAAAAAAAGAATCTCTTTCTTTCTTTCTTTCTTTCTTTCTTTCTTTCTTTCTTTCTTTCTTTCTTTCTTTCTTTCGTTCGTTCGTTCTTTCTTTCTTTCTATCATAAGGCTTGAACTCAGGCCTTGGCACTGTCCCTGAGCTCCTTTGCTCAAGGCTAGTGCTCTACTACCTTGAACTATAGCTTCACTTCTGGTTTTCTGATGGTTAATTGGTGAGATGAATCTCACAGCTTTCCTGCCCAGACTGGCTTTGAACTGCAATCCTTGGATCTCAGCCTCCCGATTAGTTAGGATTACAGGTATGAGCCACCAGAACTCAGCAGTTGACCTATTTTTTAATATGTAGATGGAGTAGGGAGAAGAGAGAAGAGATACACAAGAGCTGAGAAGAATAGAATAGTCCACTCCACTAGACAGCCTGCCAGCCTTACCTTTATACTTTATGTCTTCTTGTACTTAAAAAAATCTATGGTTATAAAGGAAACACTCCTGAACTGAGAAACTTCTGGAGATAGTGGTAGAGTTCTCTGAAGAGGCTTGGTATTTTAGAGTTAGGGGTATCTTCAAAACTCATCTCTAATTGGGTTAAAGCTCTATGTCTTTTTCAGACTTGGGCCTTTCTTTTCCCAGATGTCAGACCTTCCTTCTCTTCATTCATGATTTCCTCCGCTCTTTCTCCCTGTTTTATTCTTCTGGTGCTGTTCTTTCCCTGGCGTCTGGTATGCTCTACTGTGTGAGTTCCTATGTGTCCCCATTCTCTCAGCCCTTCCTCCCAGCTCTTCCTTTGGTTTGCTCTGCCATGCTTCAGTCTTTCCAACCTGTTCGTCTATACCCCCTTTTAAAATATCTTCACTTTTGGAAGTGGCGCTGTAGCTCAAGTGGTAGTGCGCTCGCCTTGAGCTGAAGAGCTGAGAGACAGCACCCAGGCCCAGAGTTCAAGCCCCACGACCGACCAAAAAAAAATAAATAAATAAATAAAATAAAATATCTTCACTTTTGCCCCAACTTTAAATGACCACATATAAAATGAGAGTACATTTTGTGAATACTTGTACAAGAGAGTTACACATTGCATTGTTTCTGTTTGGCCTTATGGTTTTTGTTGTTGCTGTGTGTTCTGAGGACTGAACTCAGGATACTCTCCCTTAGCATTTTTGCAAAAGGCACTTGAGCCACAGCTCTACTTCTGGCTATTTGCTGGTTAATTGGTATAAGAGTCTCATAGACATTTTTGTCCAGGCTAGTTTTGAACCTCAATTCTCAGATCTCAGCCTCCTGAGTAGCTAGAATTACAAGCATGAACCACTGGTGCCCAGCTTCATGTGTGGAAGTGGGGGTAGGGTGGTTTTTGTGTTTGTTTTTTTAAAGAAAAGACTTTCCATTGTTTCCTGCTAATGTCCCCTTCTCTCTCCAAAGAACTTTTTCCAGCTGTTTTTTTTTTAAGGTCTTGCAGAAAAGTTAGTCAACATAAATGTTCCTGGCCCAGAACCCATGGGTTTATCTTCTAGGCCAACCAGAGTCTTGAACCTATAGATGAAGGTGTGATTTTAGACTCATTTTTCATCTAGAGACAACAGGATGATGAAATGTAGTATAGATGAGAACTGCGATCAGGAGTAAAGGCAAATGTTCTTTCTGAAGTTCCACATCAAATGACCAAGAAAAAGAAATCCTTCTTACCTGAGGCAAATCCTAGAATGACCATAGCCATCAGCCAGCAGAAACGCATTAAGTCTCCAAATATCATCTACCAGAGACAGAAAAGAAAGGAGGCTGGGGAGATTCTTTCTCCATTGTCTCTGAGCCACTACTACTGACAGATCAGGAAGTCTCTATGATTCCACCCACTTGACTCAGAGCAGAAGTTTCTCTTCATACCTGTCCCCATCTTCATCTGCCAAAGTCCTGTGGCTGAGCCAGAAAGAACCAGAGCACTGACCTTCTGGATCATGATGGTGAAGGGACCCAGCATCTGAAATCCTCTAGTGAAGTACATAACACTGCACCAGCCCAGCACCAGGGCCAAGGAGATGGGTACCACTTCCCCATTCACATTAGTGAGCCTCATCACCATGGTCACCAGCACCAGGGAGGCATAAGTAATTCTGTGGAGGGAGCAGGAAGCAGAGAGTGAGATGTGCACTGGAAATATTTTAGGTCCCCTCTAAATTGGTGGTCACTTGAGTGGCACTAGATGTTAAGCTCTGATGTTAGGACTAAACCTAACATCAAAAACATACATATGTAGATAAAAACCCACTTGAAGAGAAATCCTTAGACTGAGGGTCACCTGTCATCTAGATGTCAGATAATGAACTGGACACCTGGAATAACTCTAGTAAGTGAAGGCAGGGCATGGAAGACACTCACATAATGACATGAAATGGACCCCCAAGGACTGTCTGTCCAAAATACCGAGAGGCACCAACTCTGAAAATGTCTGGGATCTGGAAGGAGGGCAGTAAAACAAAAACCTCATCAGTCTCAGGTTTGCTCTAGGGATTTCAGATGAATGGACTTAACCTGGAGCTCCCCTTCCCTGCAACTCACCTCTAAGAGCAGGATAATCACAGCCCCAGTGACGGTCACCAGCTCCCCCACCAGCCGGATATTATCCTGGTAAGTCACATAGGCCTCCTGTGGAGGGAAGTTCAAGACAAGAAGTGCTTTCTGGTGAGAGTCAAACCCTTTGGGACAATTATGTATAGCCGCTAAGGTCTATCCAAGTTGAAGAAGATTCCTCTCATCACCATCATTTCACTATGGTCCTTGCTGTGGCTACCTGTGACCAGGATATGAGCCAACATATCCAAGGTTATATACTAACAATTATAGTGACTATCTTAGCAATAACACATCTTGTATGTGTTGTGGATACTAATTTATGATGTGTGAACTGATCAGGTGAGGTCAAATTTGAAAGCACTAACAACAAAATCAATGCCCCGTGTGATGGTTCACAGACGTGGTCCCAGGATTTGGGAGCCTGGGGTAGGATAATCACAAGTTCAAGATAGCCAGGGCTACAGAGTAACTTTTGGGCCAGCTTGAGACAAGACTTTGTCAATAAGACAAAACAAAACAAAATGCCAAGTGAACAACAGATTATAGGACCTTGGAATTGTTTCATCCAGGGGAGAAAGTCCAGCTTTTCCTAACTCATTGGATCTCACACTGGATAGAAGACACTGTGAGCTGATCTCAGAATTCAGCTTCCACTACACGACAAGAACCTGCCAGCTCCAATGAGATTTGAACCAGTCACAAAAAATATGAATATAACCTGGATCAATACCTGAACCTTACTATAAGGACCATAAATCTGGTTTGGAATTGTCATCTGTAAAATGAAGACTCTAATGCTTACCTCCTAGACTTATTGCAAAACTCATATTAGATGATATATTTGGGTGGACTTTACAAAAAGCCATTCACACATTCCTTGTAGTTTTGTTATGACTGGCAATAATGAATAGAGTAGCAACTAGTCTGTAGATGATCTATGGATTTCAGTTCTCAGAAAAGTGACCCTACCTATCCTAAGCAGAGATGTAGAAGGAATTGTCCTTCTACAAGGGTGGAGTGGGGATGTGGGGTGAAGTGCATGCCCTTCTGTATCTATGTCCTATCTGTTCCTGTAAAAAATGCCTATATTTCTTCTTCAAACTTTATATCTTGGTTGCCTATGTTGGGGAAATGGTGCAGAGGATGATCAGGAGCACTGTGAAGATGAGAGCACCCTTAGAGGCCTGAGAGGGGATGACACTTGTTGTGGGAGAAAAAGAAAATAGAAAAGAGTGAAATCTCAAGTAACAGAGAAGTTGGGGGACAAGGTGGGCTCCCAAACTCTCCAGCTGCAGATGCTTTCTCTGTACCAGCTCCTTTCTGCTTACTCAGCAGATTCCTGCACGTGGAAGTTGTACAAATAACAGGTAAGTTAACAAATCCAGAAGCTGTGAGCTTTGGTCTGTGCTCTTTCTAGGATCTTACTGCCCTGGGCTGTCCCCAGGGGTTGGTTTGTCCCTGATATAGTGTTTTGCTTTGTTCTTTAATTTTAAACCGTTCTTTTAAAAAATTAGAGTAACTTTTATTTATAAAAATATTTATGCTATATCAAAAGATTGGGAAGGGCAGTATAGTCTATGGTATGATGTCCACATTTATATTCCTAGATTGTAAGCGAAGATCCAAATCCGCTGTGCTTCCATGCTAAATTATTTTAAAACAGAAGATTGGGGAAAAAAATCTGAGAAAGGACTCCTCTGTAAAATAGATACTTTACCAAGTTTATTGTCCACTCTTCCCCAGAGTACACTCTAATATAAAATTTGGACACCATTTAAAGTGGATTTTCATGTGGTGAGAAAGAATAAAACTTCCATTTTCCATTGATATTTGCATATTTCTGCTAGACTTAGTTATGCTTTTTGCTTCTATTATTTATTTTCTATCTCATATGAAACAACAAATAATAAATTCACACAAGTGAATGCATACATTTTTGAGAAATATAAATAAAGCATAGCATTTTACTGTAATGTACATTCTAGACTTTGATAGCAATTTTGCTTGATTATTTTTGGACAAACACAAAACATTTATTATTTTGATAACATTGTTTTAAGGTAAAATTAAAATAAATTAGTTTTTATTTTAATTGAAATAGGATTTCTGTCTTCCTCATGTATGCTAAAATATTATTTTCAGAAAGACAAAATAGTGAATCATACTAATGTGAAGTAAACACTTGTCAAGATAAACTGTTCTTTTTTAAAAGCAAAAACAAAATGTGTATAAAAGTTTCCATAAACATAATAATATTGAGGATTTTTAAAAGAAACCAATTGGCTATTGATTTCAGAGGAACTTTAGTTAGACTAAA
The DNA here is from genome assembly GCF_019054845.1 of Dipodomys spectabilis. Taxonomy (NCBI): domain Eukaryota; kingdom Metazoa; phylum Chordata; class Mammalia; order Rodentia; family Heteromyidae; genus Dipodomys; species Dipodomys spectabilis. Next base: position 4,427,729 of record NW_024870711.1, read on the forward strand.
TTTTAGTTAGACTGGTTAAACTAGATACTCTTTGCATAGTTAGGAAAACTAGTGCTTTAACAATGAAAAGGGGCTTTGTTCAGTGATCGATTTTTATTTTTATGTCTCTTAATGTGATAAACTTTGATTAACCACCTGGCACTTTTAGAAATAAATCTTAAACCCAATAATGACATTTTCCCTTTAAGATTTTACAGTTTTTTATTTTCCTTTTGGGGATTGTATTCAAGATTTTCTGTCTAAATTGAAAGGCTAATACACAGCTCTCTAGATTTATGGTCCTTATAGTAAGGTTTGGGTATCGATCAAGGTTATAGTCAGCAAAGTTAATTATCACGGGTGCTGATTCTGAAGTCCTTTGTGTCTAGTATCCAAATTCCCTTTTCTCCTTCAATTCACAAAACTTATGCCTTAAAGCAAATACATGGAGGCTAACACATGGTTTATGTAGCACCTACTTTCCCCTTTTCTACTTCCCCTCTAAGCTTCTGAACTGATCTTTCTAAAATGCAAACATTGCTAGGCTGTTTTTCTGTTTAAATGCTTTTCCTGCTGCTCAGTGCTTTGGGGATTAAAAATGCCGGCAAGATGGCACTGAACGGTGTTTTCTAAATCCTTACAATAGTAGAAGTTCACTAGATAATGTCTAAATTTGATTAACAAATGAAGATAGGAACATGTTATTCTGTCTGCATGGGGGTGATAACTAGAGTAAAGACCCAAGAAGAAATAAACAAAACCTAGCTCTTCCCAGGCAATGAGCATGGGTGAGGAGCAAGGGCAGTTCGGGACATGGTTGTCCTTCGTCAGTTCTGTCATTTGATTTTTAAATCACTAGCATGTATTCACTTACTTAGAAGTTCTCATGGGGAGATAAGAATAAAACCCAGATGACAAATGTGATGTACAAAACCCTCCTCCCTGCTCTGACCAGGGTCTTGTGGCTATAGTCATACTAAGGTATTGGGGTCCTTGGCTGTTGAGTCAGGTCCTTAAATAGAATGTACCCCCCTTTTCTTTAGAATATCTCTGCCACCATCTTCGCCTAGCTCACCTTTCCCTAGGTGTCAAGACTTAGGCCAGGCCAACATTCCTCTACTGTCTTTGTTCCTCTCGTCCCAGCTCAAGTTTTCCTCTTGGGGGCCCCTGGTACCACTCTGTGTTTCTAGCCCTCACCCAAGATGGAAACTCCATGTCTGACCAGGAGTCTTCCTGAGACAAGAGACATCTCACTCCAACTTTTTATCCATAATGTAGAATGTGGTAATGGTACTCAATTAGTAAGAAAGAAAAGAAGGAAGGAAGGATAGAAGAGGGAGATGGTAGGTTTGACTTCAGTTTACCCCAAAGTTTCGGAAGTGAGGTAAAGAAGGACTCAAAAAATGGAGACAGGGAAACTCATCTGGAGACAAAATGAGGAAAAAGATGTTAAGTAATGAGTCTTTTCTCATAGCTCCAGATTCCAAGGTCAAGGCCACTTAAGCATGGCTGACTGATGATGCCCTAAGAAATACTCACCCCCAGACACACCTCTAAAACTAAATGACTGAAACATTTTTATATCACAATGTGGCTTAGAATTTTAGCAATTGTTGATCACCAAATCCCCAACACAGGTTAGCCATTTATCCCTCACTGGAAATTGTCTTAATGAAATTGCTCTCATTCACCAGCTGACTGAGGCCTTTGTTTCAAAGGAAATGCCCAGAGCAGGGCATAGCAGAGCCTCGGGCATTCATGGGTTGAAAGAGCCAGTGTGTGCCACACAGGGAACAGGGCAGTGTGGGCTGCCTCTGATAGGAAGTGGGAGAGCACAAGGTTCAGTTGTCAACTTCACTATAGACCTTCTTTTTTTTTCCTCCCAGCGCACAGACTGGAAAAGGAATGAAGCTAACAGAAAGGGCCCTGCTGGCTCTTGATGAAGAGTTATTCCAAGTCTCCAAACTGGGAAAGGGTTCCTAAATGTTCCTGTCCATCAGAGTTAACTGACAAGTCTTTGCCCAACAAATTGGGCCAATTTGCTGTCTGTTTTTCTAATAAAAACAAAAGCTCTGTGGATGTTTCTGATATGTATCCCAAGGTGAGAACACCTAGGTCATAAAGACCCAAGAAAAACAAAATCATGTTATTTGGAGGAAAGTAGATGCAATTGTAGATCATACTGAGCAAGACAAGAGAAGCTCAAACAATCAAATATCATGTATTTTCACTATATTTTCACTCTATGTGGAGGGCAGACTGAAAAGACATACATATTCATAGATAGGAACATGCATATACATAACATATACATAACAATGTATGTGGATAAACACAGAACAGTAATCTACCTAAGAGACTACATGGGAAGAGATGAAAAGGGAAAGGGAAAAAGAAAAATAGAGGGTGAATAATTTTTAAATACTTGTTAAAAGAGAATAAGCCTGGCTGAAACAGATTGTTTGCAACTATGAAAATAGAACAAGAAAACCAGTTGAAATTGTTTTGGGAAAGGGGAAAGAGGAAAAGGAAGGAAAGGAGAGTGATAGATAACATGAGACTGATTGGAATATATTATAAACATGTGTGCAAACACAACAATGAAATCTCCTTCTGTATCACTAATGCAAACATTAAAAATGCTAAAAATTATTATGGCTATTTGAGTAGATTCAAATATATAAAGCTTTTATGATTTAAATTTTAATACTATCTCAGGTTTATGTTACATCCCAGTCTACATTTTCTCAGAAAAAGACTGTCAGGAAATTTTCACTGTCTTTAGAAAAATCATTAACAGTGTCAACTCCTTTGTGAATTGTCATTTGAAAAGTTATAGCTCCTCCTTTTTAATTTTCCTTTCTGTATTTTATTTGTTTGTTTTACATAGTCCGGTCTGGCCTGTAACTCACAATCTTCCCCCATCCTCCCAAGTATTCAAGTTACCTCTATGTTTTTATAAATTATATTTTTATTATCTTTAAGAAGTTGTATAAAGACGTTATCATTAAACAAATCAGTTTATGAGTACAATGCATCTTGATCCATATCATCCCTTTCATTATTGTTCCCCCTCCCTGTGAACCCAACCCCTCCCTTCATTTTCTCTTCTTTCATAGTATATGCATTGAATGACTGCATTCACCTTGTTTCCTCTTCTCTATTCTTTTAACGAGATGATGTCCCATCCTTTTGCCTGACTTTCTGAATTTTAAGGAGAAGTCACAGCTAAATGATTAAATGGTTAACTGCCAAATAACCTTTCTTTAAATTTGCAGAACCAGAAAATCTTCTGATCTTCAGATTATAATATGTAACATCCTGTTTATTCTTCAGCTCCATGTATCAACTGCCCCAACATGTGAGAATTTCCACAAGGTTTACCTTGCAGAAATGTATCTTTTTAAATAATGACAAGAGCTAGCCCCAGGAGGTCAAAATCCTTGATGATGTTCTAGCCTAATATCAAAGAAGGAACCACATGCTCTGAATTATGAAGACGCCATCCAGGACACAGTGTTCCTCCTCAGTGCCTTATGTACCTCATGTACTTCATGTACCTGTGTTTCCCAAGATGGAACTTGGAAGATGATAGATGAGACCCTTATCTTCTCTGGATACTGGCCCCTGAATAAAACTGAAATATATTTTGGGGGATGGGCAATGCGGGGGGGAAGCACAGAACTGGAAGGAGGAGACAGGTAAGCAAATGTAGTCATTATTTCAAAGATGAACTATATAACTTGAGGGTAGGAACAGGATGGGGAAATGGGGGAGAAATAAAGAAAAGATGACATTGACAAAGAAACACTATACTCATAACCTTATTTATGGAATTGTAACCTCTTTGTGCATCTACAGAACAAGGAGAAGGAGGAGGAAGAGGAGGAGTAATAGGAGGAGGAAGAGGAGGAGCAGGTAGAGGAGGAGGAGGAGGAGGAGGAAACATAAATGACAAGTAATGACAAACTGACTTCCTTTCTACCAACTCACCTCTCTTGAGTATTAGATTTCAAATGGCAAGCAACTGGACCTGGGCCTAGTTACAATTTCCCATAACATAAAAAAAATACTGTTGATTAACAAAACTGGAGGATTAACAGTAGCTCATTAGCTGGAATGGGAAGCATTCTATATCTGCTCTCATTCCCATTTATCTCAGGGCCCTAACAGATTAAATTAGATATGGCTACATAAAAGTGGGGCCTGACTAGCTCATACCTTGGAGATATAACTTTCTAATGCAATGGATCCCCAAAGAGAAAAGATGAAGATTCACTTTGAAGGGTGAAATGGTCTATGTTGATACTTACAGGTCAAGCTTCTAAGATGAAGGATACTTGTACCCTAACCTTCTAGAACTATCCTTCTAGCCAAATGTCTTTGTTAAAAAGTGCTTAGTCTCCTTGATCTCAGATATACCATTGTTTCAATGGGGACGATTTTATATACTAACCTATCTACAAAGATGAAGTGATACAATGTTTTGCCATCCAAAGTATGGTTGACAAAAATCACAACACGCAGCATCTTGGGTCGTCCTACCTCAGCCTTACTGCCAGAATGGTCAGTTTCACAAGTTCTCAAAAGTGCTGATCAAGGCAAATGAACAAGACATAAGGGGAGGGCCCAGTGGGCTCCCTTTGCTTTTATTTGCTGTGCTTGTTCTATAGAGAGTTGATCAGGGCCCCATAACACACTAGCGTAGAGCTGAAGATCAGTTGAGTAGTTCAGAATTGATAAGGAATCATGATGTGCAGACAGATCCACCCCACTGTGGCAGGCAGAAGGGGATTTATAGTCAATAGGAAACTCCTTGCCATCCTACCACTATCCTGGCCTTCACCCTCCACATCCAGTCCATTACACAGGAGTGCTGATGTTTGCTTTGATAAGTTTCCTGAGGCTGGCTCCTTCCCTCCTTTTACCTATGACATCCCTGTGCCAGTGGTCCATTATCTCTTGCTTGTTGAATTACAATAGCTTCCCTGATCCACTCAAATCAGTTCTGCATCCTGAAAGCAAAGTCTTTTTTATATATTCTTTGCTTATCTCTTGTTAATAATTTTTACATTTTTTTTTTTGGTCGGTCATGGGGCTTGAACTCTGGGCCTGGGCGCTGTCCCTCAGCTCGTCAGCTCAAGGCTAGTGCTCTACCACTTGAGCTACAGCACCACTTCCGGTTTTCTGGTGGTTTATTGGAGATAGGAGTCTCACGGTCTCTCCTGCCCGGGCTGGCTTTGAACCTCAATCCTCAGATCTCAGCCTCCTGAGTAGCTAGGATTACAGGCGTGACCCACCAGCACCTGGCTGTTAATAATCTGTAAATAGCTTAAAATGCACCATATATCAAGAAATAATCTAAGTTCAGGAGAAATTATATATTAATTCCTATTTCCTAATCAGCAAGTTCTTTGAAAACTAATATCCATGATGAAATATAGTCTTCTTCTTCTTCTTTTTAAATCTGATCGAGTCTTTCCCCTGTTCAAAGTGCTTCTGAGCTTCCCATTACTGTAGGGATAAAGAGTAAAATATTTTATATGGTCTTCTGTGCCCTGTATATGATTCAGTAAGAGTATGTCTGGAAAACCTCACCTGGTAGTAACCAGCCCAGTTTCCCACGTTCTAGTATCTCTCCTTTGATTTCCTAGACTTTGAGGATGATTTTCCTAGCTCTGAACCTTTGTGTAAGTCTCTGCCTATAACCCTCTTTTGATCTACAGTTCACCACGATTTCAATTCAGAGACCTGGATTGTTCAAAAGGCTTCTCTGGCCTCCTGGGGAACCAGGCCTCAATAATACCCTCTCTCAGAACCCTGCTCTTCTTTTCTTACCATGGAAAAAAAACAATGTTAACGATAAGCTGTTTTTAATGAGATGTCTATGCATATGCTCATTTGATCAATATAAATCAGATGTCTGTAATAGGCAGAACACTATATTGTATTTTGCATAAGCCATGGCTGTTCAATTTCTAACACTGGGAAAATTGTTCAGCAGTATTTGTTTAATGAATGAATTAGTGCAACAGTTCTAGGGGAGGAAGTCATGAAAGAGAGCTTGAAGGATTATTTCCTAAGAGACATAGGAGTTTGTACTGAAGGGTAAAAATCAATGCCCTTATAACTGAACAGTGTACAGGAGTCTAAGTGACCTGAGTAATGGAAGTTAGATTTGATAACCAGAGTTGAATAAATCTCAAAGACAGAATCGCTAGTTCTCAGCTCTAGCTGAATATACTAGAAAGAACACCTTAAAAACACCAAGACTTCTACTTCAGATATTCTGATTTATTAAAGTTTCAGCATAGGGGCTGTTTCTTTCTCTCTCTCTCTCTCTCTCTCTCTCTCTCTCTCTCTCTCTCTCTCTCTCTCTCTCTCTCCCTCTCTCTCTCTCTTTCCTTCCTCCCTCTTTCCCTTTCTTCTTCTTTTTCTCCCTCTCTTCCTCATTTTTTTCTTTTTTTCCCTTGTCTTTACCAGCTTTCCAGATTTCTAACCTGCTATCATTGTTAAAAACACAGATCTAGCAGGATTTGTTTGGGGAGGATTTGCTTGAGGTCAAACAACCATTTAATTTCAAAATCAGGATTAAAATCTAAGCCTCCTGACTCCCAGACTTTGAACTTCCCAGTCACCTGGGAATAGAACTAAAGGTAGAGTACAGGCTGATCTCAACTAGAGCAAGCAGAAATTGAAGGGGAGAGGAAATCAATTCCAATTAATAGGTTTCTTGGGAAAACTTGGAAGAAGCATATCTTTTATGTCTGAACAAAGAAGCATCTTAGAGTCATTAAGTCATTCCCAGAACTAGATAAAGATTAACTAACTGAATGCTTCCATATGTTAGCTTTTGTGTAGTTTACATTGCCTCAAATAAATATAGATGTTTGTTTTCCTCAATTTCAAATGTTCTGGTATGCTACAGCTAGGCTGCTCTCATAAAATCCAAGAAGTTAAGCTAGAAGGGATCTTCATGGTCCTGGAGCCTTGTGATTTCTGCAGTTCATAAAATATCCACCTAAGAAATCTTAGAGTGACCAAGAGTCCTAGACTTCTAGACTTATTTATATAATTAGCTATTAGAGTATTCATTCATTCAAGAAAAGACTCCACAAACTAACTGGTGGACAAATGCATTCATCAATGTATCATATTTGTTCACTTTTATATTTCTAAGACTTTCAAATAACAAACATTTATCTACAAACTTGGTACTGTGGGAAAGCAAAATGGTGCAAATCACAGTGATAAGTTTGGGAACCCTCATTCCAATCCAAACTGACTGACTTCTAAGGAACACATACATGCCATGAACTTGGGGCCAAATTCAGGGATTAATGCCAAAGAATAAGAACTTTTCCTTGGTGTTCTCTGCTAGCTAAGCCCTTTACTTCTGCATTCTTAACTCTCTTACTCATTGTTATCCACCATGAACAGGTCACTTAAAAGTCAATAGTCTTCTCTTTGGGTCAATGTAATTTTGACCTAAGCAAAAAACCCAAACCAGAAGAAATGCCAAGGAAGAAGAAAGAATAGGAAGGAAAAAAAGAATGGATGGAGATACTTAGATATAATTATACTTATCCCCATCCTAAGGCATGTAGAAGGGACCTTTAGATTATCTGGACTAAAGGAACATGCTTGCATATAATTCTTTATGCCACCAAAACAAAGAGATAATACACAGGAGATAGTGGTAATTAACTGTCTCTCCCAACTGTTAGGATAGAACAGTATCTATACTCTAAACATATTAAAAAGACCACTTAACTCTGAGAGGAAGGGTTGGAAATAATGCTTCTGAGGAAACAGGGAGAAATATGGTGGGGAGAGAATGTTATTACTTAGCTTGGGGTTCTTTGCTCTGCTGTTTCTCTGTATTTCATACTATCTCCAGTCTAATATACCTCAGGGTATTTGCTTCTTGACTGCAGGAAGTTAATCTTTTCTTTCTGCCCAAACGGTCCCTTTTCCTAGCCTATTATGAGTTATTCCTATATTCCACATACGGAAAAAAAATCTTCACTCACTCCTCCTTGCTTGCAAAATTTTTCCTCGTGTTTTTCTTTCTTCCCATTATGCCTGCCTCATGTTGGTGGACTACTTTTAATCCACCAAAACAAAATTTTTACAAGTCCATAAACTAAGCTCACAACCATCCCTATACTGGTTGAATACATATTTGTGTGTGTGTGTGTTCAAAAGTACTCATTAGAGTGTAGATTCTATGACAATCAAAGGGTTTGCTGTTCCTAGCAGCAGAGTTTTACATCTACTACACACCTCTCACTGGCCTTCTTTCTCACTCCAGTTATCTAAAGGACACCATAGAATGGCAGATTCACAGCAGCAAGAAGAGCTCTGAGATGATTTACTCCCACCTACCACCCACTCTGGCACCTTATTGCACAAGCTTCAACAAGTGCTCACACAGCTGAGCCATTATTGGGTATGCACTTTTACCGACAGTACACACACAGGAAAAGGCAGCCCAGAGTGTTGTCTGTCTTTCCCTAACAGACCAGACAGAGATGGACACAGAACACTGTTTTTCTCTTTAGAACAAGCTTTTGAACATCCTACTACACAGAACTGGTCTTCTTTGGAAATTATAAGAAATTCACATAGGTAGAGTGTTATAAATAGCAAGAACTCTTTTTCAAAAAAAATTTTTTTTGTGAGAAAATCCACAGCTATCTGAACACATATTCTCTTACTCATTCGACTCCACCTCTGGGCCCCACAACTTCTGGAGTCAGGGAGACCTTTTCTGGATAGGGTAGGTCGAGTCTCCAGCACAACCACCCCATACTACTATTATAATCTCCCTTTGTCCCTTTGGAGAAGAATCACCTGTAGGAGCTTCTGTTCCAGGATGGTGTTATCGCGAGAACTTGTGCGGTTGCCATCCCGGAACTTGAGGGGGCGGTAGACGCAGCACGCCGTGAAGCAGATCATGTAGAGGATGTACAAGGCGCCCAGCGCACAGAAGTAGGGCCGCCCATATTTCTTCCACTTGAGGCTCACCAGCTCCTTCACTGGGGTCTGCTCTAGGATTTGGCGAGCCTGCAGTGGGGCGATGGACATATTAAGGAGTATTGGTGTTCCTCAGTGTGTCTATTCAGTTAGTCACTCCTTTCTTGGACAGACATCTAGTCAGACATCTATGCTAGCCTCTGTGTTAGTATCACAGAGAAGCTATTTCAGAACACAACACAGGGTACATCCATCATGAAGGTCGTAACAGATGAAGTAGTACAGAGTTAGGAAAGACCAGTCCATGATATCATGCAGTCAGCAGACTAGGAAGGTATCAGAGGTCACTGCCCATTTGTAGTTCAGGTGTGGTTGGGAATATGAGAGAAATTATTGGGCATGGAGGATATAAGTTACAATGGGAAATGAAAGCCAGATCATTGTGTACCATAGATGCCAATGTAGGGAGTTGAATTCTTTTTTTTTTTTTTCTGAATTTGATGGAAAGCCATTGGGAAATCCAAGTGGAAACATAGTCCATATTGCTCTAAAATGACTGTTAGGTGAGAGAAAATCAGCACAGCAAGTAATATAATACAGCAATGAGCTGAGCAGGTGGGCCGGGGCTCTGGCATAAGTAGACACAGCTAGAGGTTAAGGTATATATGAAAGAGGATGATAGATGGGATGAGGCATCTAGAAATTAGAAAAAAGACAGATGTAAAGCAAAGCTGAAGAGATTAACTATTAGCAGAAATAAATAGCTTTCCTAATGAAGCTCAATAAGCAATTTCTAGACACTCTTGATAGTTCCGGACAGGAAGCTGAGGTAGTCCCAGCCAAAGAGACTCATTTTGCCTTAAAATAGAAGTCTGGCTACTCTGCTGAAACTAAGGATGGAGATAGCAAGGGAAAGCAAGAGGGGGCCAGGCAGGCAGTGGTATGGAAGAGAAAAATAGCTGACACCAGATATGTGGAACTCACACAAGAATATTGAGGATTACCTGAGGGCAATGACCAAGGAAATTTGCTCACAAAATCTGCAGAAGAAGGGTGCTTAACACCTAAGAAAATCTGTCCAAAGCTCATCTGTTTCCAGATTATCTCTAAAGAGGCACACACAAACTAGCTGGTCAGCTTCTCTTGTCACCAGGATTAACAATTCTCCATGCTTCCTGGATCTGTAAGCTTTCTTAGGAAGCTGTCATGTAGATAAGCAGCAAAAACTATTATTTCACTAGTAGCTTGGACAATTCTGAAATCCAGAAGCATTTTCTGACCCTTTTTCCTTCCTTCCTTCCTCCCTTCCCTTCCCTCTTTCCTTTCTTTCTTTCTCTTCCTTCTTCCCTCCTTCTTTTCTTTTTTCTTTTTTCCTCTCATTTTTCTGTCTTCTTTTATTTTTTAATTTTTATGTTTGAGAGAGAGGCTAGGCAACCAAGTCTAGCCTCAAACTTACAACCCTCTTGCTTCAGCCTCCTGAGGGCTGAGATTACAGGCCAACACCACCACATTCAGCTAGTACTTTCTTTCTTTTTTTCCCTATAGTTCTTAACAAAATTTCCTCTCCCTCCTGTTATACAGGCCAGCACTGTATGAATGGTCTATTTCTTGTTTCCTTTCTGTAAAGCTCTCTTTCTTTCTCATCTTCCCAGTGACTCCCTACTAAAGATCCAGTGGGACTAGTTCTTCAATAACTTTTTTTTTGCTATATCTAAGCCAATGTGATCCCCCCCCCCTTCACTGTGCTTACCCTGTATGTAGTAATGGATCCCTGTTGTGGTACAGTTATACTAAAATTATTAAGGACAGTGACCAGAAACTAGGAAGTGGACTGTGTTTTATTCACTTATGTATTCATAATTTCTTGTGTAGTATCTGGGACACAGCAATATGCTGAAGAGGGAAGGAAGAAGGGTTGGATAGAGGGAGGGAGAAGAGCAGGGCTAGGCAAAGGGAAAAAGGAGAGTGGTCCCGTAGATGGGTGTTGGGTAGTCTTTCTCCCCACAGACCTCAAGAGACCATTCTTTTGTCTTCCTATTACAAGACAGAAATTGTCTGACCCCAAAGGTCTTAGCATAGGTACAAGGTCTGTGTCGAATACCAAGTCTCTTGGATGAATGCCCTTGACCCTCGTTGACTTCAATACCTCACGCTTCTTGGAGGAGACCACGAGCTCCAGAAAGGACAACTCTTCTCTCCAAGAGTCGATCTCTGTGAGGTCATAGAGGGTGGAGGTCACAGGCCCATACGTCCACTGGATGTGCTTCCGCTTCTGCATCAGGTGCTGGAACATCTACAGCAAGTGGGATGGTCAGGACTCACAGGTACACGCCTCGCCCCAGTCCAGGAGGACCAGGGAGAGAAGGTGGTAGTCCTAATGACCACCTCTTGGAGGGCAGAGGAACCTAGGTTTGTCCCTCCTCATGACTCTCTCTAGAGCCTGGAGAGAGGGGAGGAGCAAGAAAGAGGGCCACGGTTCTACATTGGGCATTGCAGACAGCTTCGGCACAGGCTGTAGACTGCGTAAGCTGCCAACACTTCAGTGAGATACATTGGGCAAAGAAAGAAACAGGGACAAGGGACAAGAGAAGAGACAACTCCCAATCTGGGCTGGGAATGGCACCAAGGTGTCAAGGAGGAGTGTTTGCCTCTGCTTCCTCCAACTCCTCACCACAGTGTTGCCCTCCACTCCGGCCAGCTTGAAGGGGGTGAGGCCCTGGTGGTTGGGCACCAGCTCCAAGGACTGCAGGTGGTCCCCTCCATCATAAGACAGCAGCAGGTTGTACATCTGGCAGGCAAAGGTTTTGTTGGGCTGCAGGATGAGGATGTGAAGCACTGTGTTTCCTGGGGGAAGAGAGGGGCAGACTGTGGCCTCAGGCCCAAAGTCCTACTCTTTCCCGAAGTCAGCGGTGCTCTCCCCCATACACTCCTGCAGCATCCCACACCCCACCTAATCCCCACTCTTACCCAGGGAGTCCTGGGCCCGAATGTCAGCTCCATGCTCAATGAGCAGCCGAACGATCTCCTCACTGCCCACACAGGCAGCAAAGGACAGCGGGTGCTCTCCTGGGAACACAGAGGCCGCTGGGTCAGGGATGGCAGATCCCAGGACAAGAAGGACATTCTGCCTGGGTGACTTCCTCCCCTTCCCCTATCTCAGCTGAGAGGAGCCAGAGGAAGGGACAGTGTGGAGGTCCTGAGGAGGAGGGGCCTCTGGCCTTAAGTCCTAGAGGGACTGCCCCTCCCAGTGTCCCAACAGACAGAGCTCTCTTCTGGCACAGCTCTCTCTTGCCTTGCCTGCCTTTGCCCCTGCCCAGCTCTCTGCAGCTCTTCACCTCCCCTTCCTGCCAGCGAGGCCCTGGCTCTCACCATAGTAGATGAGGTTGTGGGGGCTGAGGTGGAAGGCAAAGCCTGTAGCTCTGGCAGAGACACTGGCCCCTCGGGCAAGCAGGGCGCGCACCAGGTTCACGTTCTGGTTCATGACAGCGATGTGCAGTGCAGTCTGACCTGGCCCAGAGAGAGCCATGAGTCACAGGTCTGTTATTTCCCCACTTCCTTAGGTACACAATACCCCCAGAACCCTGCAGAGCTCCCTGGCAGCTCCTCACAGAAACAATGGTAATAGGTTCCACCAAGTAGCCAGAGATTGAGGGTTCTTAGTCCTTCTGACTGACCAGCCCACACCCTCACACCTTGTGAGAGCTCACAGAGCCACTTAGCATAACTAAGTACTTGGTAGAACTTAGTATGCAGTATAACTAAGTACCCTGTGACACTAGGCCAGAAAGAGATACAGAAAGATGCCCTCAAGGATGTGAAAGGATCTCCCGAAAGTGTGAACGTGCTAATGGAATTCAAGGATGCTAAAAAGCCAACACCAAGACTCTTAACATTTGTCCCAACGCATAGAAAACAAACTGTTCTTCCTGACCTTCCATCTCTTTCCCCTAGCTCGTGCATCACAGGTCCCGTTGCAGATGACGCCTCACCCTCCCATCCCTGTTTTTGCCTTGAAAAGCGAACAGTACAGTCCCCTCACCTACAAATGGTTCACACACGATAGGCTCTGTGACGAGATCGGGTGCCACCTCCATCAGCGCCATGGCGGCCTCCAGGTTGTCGTAGAGGGCAGCTACATGCAACGCCGTCTCCCCCAAGGCTCCTACAACAGGACACAACCCAGATCCTAAGCACTCACTTCAGATGCTCACAGAAGAGGCTCCTCGCTCCAGGAGCATCTCTGAGGCCCTATTTGGCAAAGACCTTCAAGTCCTGGGCTGGGGGACAGAACCTTCCATCCATACTTCTATCCATTAAACTCTGATCTTACCTCTTTGTTGAAAATCACACTTTGGGTCTAGTAGAAGCCTCTTAAGGGTACACATGTCATGTTCCTTGGCTGCTCGAAGCAGTGGGGCCTCCCAAATCCTGGGGGAGGATACATCGTCGGGTGAGGACAGCCACAGGGAAGCCATGAACAGAAGGGAAGGGGACATTCTGTAAGACAGACAGGACTCTGCCAAGGGTGGAGTAACCCACTGGCTTTGTTATGTGGAGTCGTCTGCTTTACTCAAGGAACTCAGGAAAGACTGGAGCACGAGCTTGTTTCAGAAGGCAGACCCCATACTAATTCCTCCCAAGTCGGGCAGGTCCATGTACAACCTCTGGCTGTCTTTGGTTCCTAGAAGGGGCAGTTCCAGAGGAAGGGTGGCCTGGGGTTTAGAAGCGGTAGCCGAGTTATCTCTATGGAGATGTCCTTAGGTCTAGCTCACTTCATCTAAGAGGAGTAAATGCATCAGGAACCTGGGAGGTGGAACCTGGGGAGGAGGGGTTGCTTCTGGATGATTCTCTTAAGCTTCTTTAATAAACCTACTCTCTGCAGCCAATGGGAGTCTGGAGACCTGATAGCAAAGGAGGACCAGGCTAAGCTGGGCGACCTCACAAGATCTATAGAGTTCACAACCTACTCAAGTCCTGGCCACTTCTGTGGGCTGTTGAGACACATGCTCCTGTGGGGAGTGCAGTTTGGGATGAGCATTTCTCCTGCACTTTACCCTTAGATGTCAGGCCCCAAGCACCTCACACAGCACTGAGCTTGGAGGGGTTGAGACCATTACCTTGTAGGGCTTCTAGGGGTTAATCTTTGTTTCTGCCTCTGTCTGGATCGAGATAAAGCTGGAGCTTGCTATGTTAGACACTGTAGTATTGGTTCCAAAGGCAAACACAGGACCTAGCAGGTTGAAGGCCATAGGAGAGAGCGGAGGAGATAGACTTGATTCCCCAAAAGTCCTCGCTGTCCCCATTCTTCGCTTTCAATGGCCACAGGCGCCAAGGTGGAAAGTTTTCCAGTCGGAACAGCAGTTTGTTTTTAAAGCATGTCATGCTCCCAGGAGAGACTTGCACAATGAGGGGTCAATCCCTCCCCTATCTCCCTTGGGCGTTCAGTCCTGGTGAGCTATGTGTCCCTGACCAGCCTGGAGTGGCCAGGACTGGAATCCAGAGCTCTGTCCTAAGGTCACGGTAGAAAGCCACTGTCTCCCACTCCCGCTCCTTAGCTGCACTGCCTTTCTGCAAAGGGTAGGAACAGACGCCAGCTCTCTCAGAGACCACCCCAGTCCCACTCTCCTGGAAGAGGTAGGCAGGTGAAAGGTCCTACCACAGGGTGTGGGCTGGAGGTTGGTGATGAGCAGAGTTCTTTTCACCATTATTGGGATGTTCAAGACAGAGATAGCAGCCCACAGAACCAAGTCCAAGGCCCTTCAGAGTCACAGAGAGGCCCACATCTGATGTGGCTTTCTGCTTACTCCATCCCTATTTGAGGAGAAGGCTAATCCACAAACACTCACCTGAAGGCTAATCCCTGCCTCCTGTTCTCAAGCTGTTCTTCCTGGATCCCATTTAGCCATTGAATGATTGACCTAGAGACACACCAGCTTCCCTGACCCAAAGGCCACGGAGAGCAGACACAGACTTGTTCCCATGTTCATGGGACTTAGTGTGTCCCATATATAGTACTTAATAAATGGCAGAATTGAACTCGGCCCTCTTCCATGTCACTTCCAGATCGAACCCCTTCCCCAGCAAGCCACAATCAAGTGACCTGGCTCTTTCCTCTGATTTCTTTCGGTCCCTTCGCTGTCCACCTTCACAGCACTTTGTAGGTTCAGCTGTCACTCTGCCCCGCCCTGCCCCTGACTTTTCCTCCCATACACAAACTCTCTCTAGAGGCCCTATGCTACATCTTCACTAAGTAAGGTCTGGCTAGGGTATCATAATGATGGGGAAGGGGGTGGAGGAGTATATTTAAGAGCACTGAGTTCTAGGGTACTCTGTCAGGGATTCAGTCTCCATCAGAAATCAGTGCTTGGGTCCCAGTACCCTCCAAAACTTACCTCTTCTGTTGTAACATGTAGAGATTGTCCAAGTTCTGTTCCCAGTCTTGTTCCCCAATCAACCAGCTAAGAAGTTTCTGGAGCTGAATCCAAGGCCTTTTGGCCCCCATGCCTTCTTGTGAGCACTGGCAGATGATGGGAATCTGATCAAAGGAGCAGCTCTCCAATGGCAACAGCTGAGAGGAGGCAGGGTCCACCTGGGGTAAAGACCCAACCGAGGATCTCTCTCGTGTCACTTGTGTGTGCTGAGTGTGGTTGTGGGTGTGAGTGTGCACACATGTGCTGAAGGACTAGCCTCCCAGCTGGGGAGAGCAGAGAAGGGGTGGAGCCCTTCACAGAGCTGAGCCTGGGGGCACAGAGCCCAAGAGGAGGAAACTTCTGGGTTCTTGGCAAGGGGCTGGGCCACTGAGACCTGAGAGGCTGGGGGTGGGGCTGAGGGATTTGGAGAAGGATAGAGTCCTGGAAGGGGGGAGGGGGCTCCCACAGCGGGATGCAGGAGCAGACACCATAAAGGCTTCTAGCTCAGGAAGCAGGCAGGTCCTGGGTTAACTCCAGGTTCTTACGTTCAGGTGAGTATTCTGAACCTCCATCTCCTCCCCTCTGCCATAGGGCTAGCAATTGTCACATGGAGGTGTTCGTAAGGCACCATGGTCTCCTTCAAAAGACCCCGCCGATTGCTTCCCTCAAAGCTACACCGGGGATCTCAGTCCCAAGAAGGGTTCTACCTTCCAGGCTATCCCTCTCTCTGAGGACTCCTCCACCCTTGCCCAGAGAAGCACCAACTGTCAGGTCTCCAGGGATGTGTACCACAGGGGATTCCCCCACAGGGCCCTGTGTTTTGCTGGAGGCAAAGAAATCTTGGGACCCTGTCCAGGAATAAGATAGCAAGAGGAATGAGTAATAAGACACTCGTGTGATGTTATCACGTGAATGGCTCCTGTGTCTCCTTCTGATTGTTTTCAAAGCAGCATATAGTCAGTGATCATATAGAAATCATGCAAGAAAAGTCCTCTGATTTCTGAGTGAGAAGGCTATGCTCCGAGAGGGAACTTGATCACCCGCCCCCCAACTTGGGGACCAGAGGCACAATGATCTGGTGTTGACTTGTGCCATCTCAGCTTCCAGTAAACCACTCTCCAGACCTTGTGACAGCTTGTGAAATTTCTGGCCAGCAAGAGGAAGGACTTGTTTGGGATATGTGGGGAATCTTCCTCTGGGGTCTTCTTGGGGCCTCCCCTGTGAAAATTGAAGGAGGGGTAAACAAAAATATAACCTTTGGAGAAGGACAAGAATTGAAGAGAAAATAAATAAGCCAAGGAAAAGAAGAGGAGGTGCCTGAGACAGGGAGGGGTGGGGGGAGGGGGTCACCTTGTGAGACATTTTTCTGCCTCACTGGGAGGTTGGTCTCTGAAGCCTGGGGACTTGCAGTCTAAGGAGATGGAGGGAGTGATAAAGTTGAGGTGGGGGTTGTAGATGCCTTGATAAGCCCCACAGGTCGGGGAAAGGAGCCCTTGCCAACCCATAAAGCTGATCCTCCAGGGGGGTGGGGCGGGGAGGGACTGCGGTGAAAGAGGTTGGCCTGGTCAGAGCCGCACAGAGCCGGCGTGTGGGGTTAGCCTCCCTGGGTCCAGGAAGGACTAATGTTCAGAGCCCCCCCCCCCATTCCTGGGTGTTCAGTCCTTCCCAGCAGGGCAGACACAAGGAACCTGTAGGGGAAACAACTTGTTAGAACGGAGGTTTGCACCCCCCTCTTCCCCCTCTGACTTTTCTCTCTGCCTCTCTCTCATCTTGTTGATCTTTTCTATCCTCTTCCTGCTTTCTTTTCATCTCCTCTCTCTCCCTCAACTCAGTTCTCCTCCACTTTCCACAGCAAGCACACCTACAGCCTGTCTTCCACAGGAGGTTCATGATGTTGCTCAGGCTCTCTCTGCTGGGGCAGGAGGGGGTGGGTGGGGAGGGGGATGAGGCCCCTGGCTCAGCCTTCAGGCCCCAGAGACCTTTCAGTTTGACTCTTACTCTGACATAGAACCAAGGAGGAGGAGACATTCTGATTGTTACACGGTCACTCCACATCTCCCCAGACATCTAGGAAAGAGATTGCCACATTTCATTTTAATCCTACATGAGTAGCCATGATCATTGTGTAGGTGGTGGAAATTAAGGTTTTTGTTTCTTAGGATACTTTAAAAATACTTTATGCTTTTATAATAAGGGAGGAGGGATGTGTTAAGGAATTACTGGTCCCTGCAAAGATCTACCTAGTAGGACACTCTAGGAACCAAGCAGGTGAATGGAGAGGAGGTGGAAGTTAACGAGGGTGTCAGTCCAGACTGGTCCTTTCCATTCTGGCCTATACCTCCTGTGTCTGCCCTACCCATTCATACCTACAGAGCTGGCCTCTCCACCTGCCAGGGAACCAAGGCTCCTCCCCCTAAAATAGCCAGGAGGAGATTAGTGATTGTAGTTTTTTCCATGTAAGCGGCTTGTTCTTTGGATCTGCAGGTCAATGAGTGCAAGGTAGGGTAAGGAAGGTCACCAGCTACTTGAGTCCTTCCTCCCCCACCCTAAGTACCCCTCCTGTACCACTCCCAAGTCCCCTGTCACCTGATTTGGCTCATACGGAAGTAAAAGGTGCCTTCTGCTGTATGTGGGCTGGCCCCCTTGTGAGCATGCCAGCTAGCATGGGTAAACTCTGTGGGAAGGAATCTCAACATCATGCACTTTTCCTAATTCCCTCTTTTGGGAAGGGTCCATGTTTCTGCACACACCCTTGCCCCTATATTTGTGTGTTTCCTTCAGACACGGTATACACAGAAAGCAGAGCTGGTTTGAGTCTCCTCCCATCCCTAGCAGCCAAGCTGACCCTCTTGGTCTGTACCGCTGCTTCCGGTTTTCCCTGGAAGACCCTTCATCCTGCCCCCCAAATCACAACCTTCCATCTCTGCCAGGAAGCTAATGAGCCAATGCTCACCAGGCTTATGGCAGCATGGGTATTAAGGGACTGGCGTGGACCTTCTACAGCTCCATCATTTAGGGTTTAGGTTCTTGATTTCCTGCACTATTTTGTCTCTTGGAGATGTGTCTGTAACCACTTTTTTCCCCTGTGTATTGGAGTACAGGAAGGCATGAAATAAGAGGGGAAAGTATTTTGATTGGAAGAGACAGGACGGCAAAGGCTAGAACAGGAAAGGGGAAGCACTAGGGAAGGATGAGGAGAAAACAGCTTCTGCTTGGGGGTAAAACATCTGCTCTCTGCCCCTGAACATGCACTCTGTGTATCTGTCTGTGTCTGTTCTCACTCACGCTCCCTCCCTTCTTCACCCCCCACCCCACGCTCCTCTCTTCTCTTTCTCATGATTACACAAAGTCTGTGCCTTTTCTTTCCTTCTGGTGCTTCACCCTATCCTTGGCAAATGACATCCTCTTTAGCAGGAGAATCTTTCCTTTTGTGGATCTCCATCTCCTCATCGGTATAATAGGTATGAGAATACTGTTGATTTTGGAATGCCAGTGGCTATGTGAAGCTAACACTAAACTGGATGTACAGGTCTTTTGCAAGTTCTTAAATTCTTCTAGTTTTCATCTTCCTAAAAACTTCCACCATCCACTACTGGCTACTGCTCATTCTCCTGCCTGGCCGTGGAATGCCGTAGTGAGTCGGAATGAGGGGTCACAGCATGGCTGTGATGTCATAGAGCACATGAAGTCAGTGGTCCTATGGAAGAGAAGAGGAGAAAGCACCACTGGGAAGGGGTAAGGTCGGGGACAGGGGCAGGGAGGGAGGTGGGGAGGGAGTCTGCTAGGCACTGGGGGCCTGGGGGCCAGAGACAACAGGTGGGTGGGCAGGCCCATGACTTCCCTGGGCTCCCAGCTCTGCAGGGCAGCATTCCTGGTAGCCATCTTGCTGCTGCTGTGGTTGAAGGCGGCGAAGCCTCAGAAGGGCAGCCCAGACCCCGATGGCAGGAGCCAGAAAGAGAACATGCCCTCTGCAGGTAGGTGGAGAAGAGGGAGACAGAGATTGGAGGAGGTAAGGATCAGATCTGTTTGAGGTCAAGCCCTAGCAGCTAATGAGACACGAGGAGAGACATGGGATGGTTTGTACAGTGAGAGGTACTCCAGCTCCCTTCTCTCCAAGTGTGAAATGTCTGGAGCAAGTGTTCTTGTGCAGAGCACACCTTGGGTTACCTGTCATTGCATGCAGCTTCTGAGGGGTGGGCACGAATGTGTTTGTCTAGCAGGAGGGTCTTTTGGTTGCTTGAAAATGTCCCTCGGTCCCCACATTAGTGGAACCCTTTGGAAGAGGCAACTAGTGTTAGAAGCAGGTGTCTGTATGTGTTTGGGTTGTGGTTGAACTGAGATCAGAAAAGACCTCTGGATGGAGCATCTTTGACCTCTGATCAAGGTCAAAGATGTAGCAGAACACATCATCCTTCATGTTCCCTTAAGACCTTTACTACTTCCCCATTCTGGTCTGGGCAGGTCAGGATTGGGACTGCCTATCCTTGTTCCTCTCCCTATTTCCAGAACAAGACCAAGAACAGTTCGAAGAGCATTTTGTGGCTTCCTCTGTGGGTGAGCTGTGGCAGATGATAGATATGGCCCAGCAAGAGGAAGACACAATCTCAAAAACAGCAGCTGTTCGAGACCACCTCTTCAATCTAGCCTTCTGCTTTAATCTGGCCAGCATCATGGTTTTTTTATAAGAGAAATTGAGGCTGAGGTGGTGGCTTGGCTCCTAAATGAGGACCTCGATGTCTATCTCCGCTTCATGATGGCTTACTGACTCTCCTTTCCTGGATGGGCTCCAGGCCATGACCCCCTCCCCTGAAGGACTTACACCTCCCTCCCTGCCTCTTGGATGAAGCACCTGGCCCCAAGATGCCACAGCAGAAACAGCCGCCATTGCCACTGCTTGATTGCTGTCCCCACCCAGAGCTCCCTGTCCCACGGCCAGAGACACCAGACCAGCTTTGTCCAAAACAACAGATTAGTGAGAAGAGACAGCAACAATTAAATAGCAATACAATTCTGAAAAGAAAAAGAGATAGCTTTCTGAGATTTAGTGTAAACCCTTGGGTCTCTAACTTGTTCTGTTTAATTGCCTGGCCTTTGGCTCACTAACTGACCTTCAGACCCACCGGCTCATCAATCCTTGGTTCTTTTTTTTTTCCACCTGTGCCCATGGAGCCCTTCTTGGCACATTTCCCTCTTATCTTTTCTGACTTCTAGGAATAGAACATAACAGGAAAGACCATTAAGAGATGGCAGATGCCAAGTGCCAGCTTTTATTGAAGAGGAAAGAAAGTATGTCTCCGACTCCCTGGTTACGACCTGACAGGTGTGTGCAGGTGCTTGTGGTTTCTTGGATAGTCGAGTTACCAGAACTGGCAGTGGCTGGAGGGGTTCATGGGGGTACCGTGCGGACAATGGAAATTACTGGCAAAGGCCGGGTGGTTGCTGAGGGGTCCGTTGACTCGAAGACTGGGGGGGCTATGAGTGTCCCGAGCGTCCTGAGCATTGAGCTCTTCACACATCACCTGAGGAGGAAGGTAAGATTGACAGTGCAGGACAGACACTGGGGACAAAGAGGCCTCCACGGGGAGCAGAAATAGATGTCCAAGGAGAAGTCTTCACATGTGCATCATTTAATCTAGCACTGGGAGTGGGGAAGGCCTGAAGAGTGTAATTCCACCATTCATAAAAGCCCTGATCTGTAGTCTAATGGAGAAGTCCCATGAGGGAATTGTGTTAAGGAGCTGAAGCAAGGGGTACAAGGCTCCGAAATGAGTTCTGTCGACTTGGAACCACTCCTGGGGGTGAGATCTCTGAGGAGGAATTTAATTATCAACCTGTTAGTAGGAACCTGTTTCTGAGGTGCCAGAGGAGAAAACAGCTGGCCTTCTCTCATGGCAGGATTCGGAAGTAGAGAAATTTTTTTCTTCTTAATTTGGGAGGCAGGGAGGGCACAAGTGACGAGTTGGGTTGAAGTACTTGTCATGGTGTGCAGGCTGGCTCCAAAGGGGGTGACAGGTGGGGTTATGTGGGCAGGGTATGTTAGAGATACACTACCATAAGCACCAGTGATAAGGGATTTACTGAAGAAAGTTGCAGGGGAGGGGAGGTAGCAGTTGCATACCTGGGCATAGCTTCGGAAGAAGAGCTGGTGTGGGGTGAAGGCCTTGCCAGGCAGGGTGGTCTCCCCACGGTACAGTAAAAGCCTCTTGCTGTAAGCCTGCACAAGAGGATGAGATGGAGACTTGCCTTTAAGCTTCAGACCCATGAACATTGGGAATGCCTGCTACCCAGTACCCCAAACCAGGTCATGGGCCTTCTTCAGCAATGTACTGACACCCCGGTCAGAGCCAGAAGAAAGAGGGACTCGTCAGGATCTACAGAGTAGCTGAGGGATCTCTCAGAGGGGATAGGAAAGGCAGAAAGAGACACAACCAGGTTGGGCCCAGGGGATCGTGGAAGGTGAAGCTGAGGACAGTTTCTAGTCTGCTGGCTAAAATGGGTCACGGTCACTGACACACCTGCAAAGCAATGGCCAGTCCAACCATATCAGCAGTATTCTCCAGGAGAGGGTGGCAGCTGTTGAAGGAAGGTCTGATGGAAAGCGGGAAGGCGGCATAATGGTTCTCCAAGCACAGGAGCACCTCCTGTAGGGCATGGGGGTCACAGGCTTGGAAGCCTCCAGGGAGTACTGTTGAAAATGAATCAGAATGAACTGGTAGAGGACGGGGGTAGGGAATGGGGTGGGGGAAGACATGGAAAAGTACCCCAGACTGATAGAGCTCCCAGGAACACTGCCCCACCTGGAGAGGCCTTGAATAATCTTCCTCTTCCCTCTATAACCTCCTTTGAGATCCTCCCTTGGGTTCCCTGTGTTTCCCACTTCCCAGTGGCCCCATTACCCACAGAGCTGGTGGGAGATGTTCAGGAGCTTGTGGGCCATGATGATGCCAGCAGCGCCAAAGTTCACCGCTCTAGGGAACAAGAGCCTGTCTTACCTCTAGCATCCGTCGACAGTGTTTTACCCCAGCTCTCTAACCACCAATCCCATCCTTTCTAACATGTGAGTCTTCTTGAGAAACCCTCATTGAATGGCCATACCTTGGGTAGTCAGGGTGGAAGAAGGGAGGTTGGAGAAGGCCAGCTGGGAAGACCAGCACGTGGTCAGTTCTGGAATAATAAGCATTGACTGCCCAGGGAGACACTTGCCATCTGTGGGGAGAGCACACACAGGCATAGCTCTATCATTCACATATGTATATCAACATATACACAGTCTCCCCTAACCAGGATCAGAGCTCCTGTCCCTTTCCTATTTGTTAACGATGGGCTATCTCTGGGAGGGAGTGTCCGTCTCCCTTGCATTCATACCTGTGGGAGGAGAAAGGCTGCAACAAACTCTGGACATTTCTAGCCTGAAGAGACCGGACAGAGCTCAGTAAAGATTGCAGGAAGCTGGGTCCGATTTGTATCTGAGGAGAAGGCAGGAGGTGACTTAGATTCTCAGAAACGGATACAGATGGGCACATAGGCTCTTACACACAAACAGCCACAGATTACTGGAGGTGACAATCATAACATAACACAATGTAGTTGCTCTTCAAGTGCAGCAGCAGCCAGATAAATACACATAGGCATGTCACAGAGAAAAGGTGTGTGTGCACGCACAAGCAGGGGTCAGTCTTCTCTGACAAGACAAGAAAGAGGTTGGTTAGCCAAACATCCATAGGCAGGGAGGCAAAAAGTCAAGGTGGTAGAGAAGCAGAAAGGGCAAGCACCCACATCACTGTATTCCTGGTTGGCCACTTCTGGCTTCAGCGCCCATTGGGGGGCCCCCATCTCCACCTTCAGTTGGGTGACCTGAGGAGACACAAAGGTGGTACTAACCTAGTACTCGCCATGAGTCTCTCAGAGCCCTCAATACCATCTTCTGGGATGTGTGTATAATGTGGCTCTTTTTTGGGGGGAGGGGGGCTCTCTTCTATCACTGTCTCTTGATCCAGTGCTCTCTACCCTCTAAACATATCCACATTGGCCCGCACTCCTAGTTTTACCCTGTCCAGGGCCTCTTTCCGGGTCTCTTCACTTATCCAGGGAAGCTTTTTGAGGTACAGGACGAGGGCATCCTTGATCTCAGTGAACAACTCTGTGGCCTGCAGGGAGTACAAAGGTGGAGAGAGGGCAAGGTCAAGACTGGCATCATCTGGGCCCTGCACAACAACCCCTGATTCTGGAAGCAGTCTTGTCCCAAGAGATGCCTGAGCTCAAGGAGCTAGCAGAGAGCAGCCCAGAAAGACCAGGGGAAACAGGAAGGTCTATTTCCTAGATCTGTGGATTTGGAAAGGCAATTTTAAGTGCACAAAGGGAAGCAGAAGCAGCTTCCCCCAAGAGTAGACCAGGAAGATGGCTCCTTGCTGTAGAGAGAGCTCAAGCTAATGATTTCTTATTCTTGAGGAAGGTCAACTGCTCAGAAAGCAGAAGAAAAAGAGGGCTGTGGTTCCTCTCCGCTCTCTGGGCACATGCCCGCACATCTTCCTCCTTAAGGCAGATGTTCCCTCTCTTTCATTCATTTCCCTGAGCAATTCTGCTGTCCAACAAGTTGAAGCCTCCTCAGCTTAGTCTCCGTGTGTACTTCCTGATTTCCCAACCATTTAACCTTATGCATGTAGCTTTCTTGAAGGAAGTGTGACAACACCAGACTGCTGTGTTCAAATCCTGAGTGTGGTATTGGCCTTGTCCAAGTTATTTAGCCTATCGGTGCCTGAATTCTCTATGCTATAAAATCAGGATGATAATAAGAACTAAATAAAGCAGTCCATACAAAGTATATTGTTTTGATAAGAGTCTGCAGCCTATATGGCAAGTTCTCACAAAATATTCTAGATACTCTGTCATCATCATCCTATGCTCATATTGTATCATGTGTTATTCAAAAGTTGTAGACAAACAGGGAGGAGTCTTAAAGGTCAAGGAGTTTTATTTTCTCATTTTATGGTTGAAAAAACACAGTACCAGGAAAGCCAGGTGACGTGTCCCAATTAGTGTGTGTTGTGAATACTTCATGTCCTGTAGCTGAACAGTGCTGCCCAATAGATGGAGCTGACCCCTGGGCTCTGCCTTTAGGTAGACGTTCCCTACTGCCAGATTCCCAGCCATGCATGCCACTGAAGGGCCAGGCCATAGAGCCCGGTCAAGGTGTGTGGTGGGAAGGGTAGAGGGGCATGGGGAGGGAAGAGTTCTCACATACAGCACTTTGCATTCTCTGGCCAAACGCCTCACGAACAAATAAGGCTGCCAGCGTAGGCTCAAAGAAAGTTCCCGTTTTCTCCACACACTTCATCCATCGTGGTTGGGCTGGCTGTAGAGACAAAGCTGGAGTGAATGAATGCTATCTAGGATTCTCCTCTCGCTTTTTTTTTTAGGACAGTCTTGTCTAGAACTTTAGCCCAGAGGGATTTTTTGGCTTATCTCCTTCTATCATCTCCTCTGCTGATACACACTGCTATTCAGCCATGAAGAAGCTTGCTGCCGCCTCCTCCTCCTCCTCTTCCTCTTCCTCCTCCTCTTCCTCCTCCTCCTCCTCCTCCTCCTCCTCTCCCCCCCCCCCTCCTCCTCCTCCTCCTCGACTGAGACAAATGGAGCAAATTTTTTTTATTCATTGCCTATTGATTTGAATGCAAGGGCCCTGGGAGCCATCCCTCTGAAGATCAGATGGTTCCTATGAAGAGGAGAAGGGGAAGCTGAGCACTGTGACTCACACCCGCAATCTTAGCTAGTCAGGAGGCTGAGATCTGAGGATCTCAGTTTGAAGCCAGCCCTAGCAAGAAAGTCCATGAGACTCTTATCTCCAATTAACCACCAGAAAACCAGAAGTGGTACTGTGGCTCAGAATGGTAGAGTGCTAGGCCCTGAGTTCAAGCCCCACAGCTGACCAAAAAGATAAAAAGAGGAGGGGAAACCAAACTCTGATCCCACCCAACACATACATGGCTCCGGGGATGACCTATCCTCCTATAATCCTTTGCTCAAAATAGAAGTTGAAGAACTAATTCCCTTTCTCTACTGTGGCCAATGCACACTGTCCAAGTGGGTGGAACATCTTATTATGGAGAAGAAAATCACCAATAAAAGTGGACTTTAGATGCTATATGATTTGCTATGAGAAGATGAGCAAACAGCAACAAATGACAAAGTGCATAATTTTAAAAAAAAAACAGTTAAACTTGGCCAAATCAGACCAAGAAACTAGGATGGGAAGTTGGAAAGCTTCATAAACACAGAGGCCATTAGGTAGCAGCAAGAGAGCCATTGGCATGTTTGTTTGTGGGTTTATCTCTTTTATCTCTTTGTTTTCTAACAGCAGGGCTCAGAGATTGGAAATAGATGCTGGGGAAGCTTTCAGTAGTGGACTTGGATGGATCTGAAGAGTTGGGAGAGGGATAAGCTCATAGATAACCTAGTGTGAACAGAGCCAGGGGAGAGGAGCCAGGGAGCTGACTTATGGGTACTAAGCTGTACAGTTATATTAATATAGATTGAAAGAGATAAAGCTGTAACACTTTATTCCTTTAGCTTATTTATAAACCAAAGAACAGTTGGCCAGGTGGTGAAGAGGGTGCCACTAATGTCCTCAGCACAAGAGGGCTTGACTTAAGATGTGCAGGGGTGGGTCTATGAAGCAGCCCAGGAATGGAGAATCATTGCAGTAGTGGGTAGCAAGGAGACTCTTGCCCTGAGCCTGCCAGGGAGACATTATTTTGGACATGGCCATCCACCTCTGTGTGTTCTGCTTCCTACACCATAAGGTCTCTTCACATCTTTTCTAACACAAACTAGGGACTTTTTTCTGGGGTTGGGGGCATGGTTCGGTTAGTAGAGCACTAGGTCAATGGGCAAAAGCAGCAGAGTTACCACGTTTGAGTCCCAATCTCAGGCCTTTCTATGATGTGCTATTTGGACTTTAGAAACTAGGAATTGAGGGCAAATACGTTTGCAATGACTGACTCAAGTGGCCAATTTCGGCATCCTTACTGCTCCAACAGGCTTGGTGCCAGGAACACCTTTTCTCTACTGCTGCCACATCTGGGGCAGCAGCAAAGAGCACCAGCAGGGTTTGCCCTGGAGCCTGCCAGTGAGGACTTCTCAGCCCTTTTCACAGCCCCAGACTCTTGGCTGTTTCCCCCTTGCTAATGACTGAACCATTATTCAACATCCTTTTCAGTGGGACTTGGCTACTCAAGATAATAGACACCACTCAGACAATGACAACTGCTATCTCTCCCTCAAGACATAAAGCGATGGAGTATACAACAGTGATGTGTGTGTGTGTGTGTGTGTGTGTGTGTGTGTGTGTGTGTGTGTGTGTGCGTGCGCACAAGAAAAGAGAAAAACAGGAAAGAAGGGAGAGAGAGGAAGGAAAGAGAACAAAATGAGGAAGGAAAGAACACAGTAAGGACGGATAGAAAAAGAGAAAAGGAAAAAAGATACACCCAGAGAAAAAAAATCTTATAAAGGATGGAAATAATATTGCAAATACAAGACAGTAGAGTTCAGTGGTTTCATTTTAGAGCACTGAAAAAAAATGCATGTCACTTCCAAACCATGAACAACAATAATTAAGAAATGACAGAAATCATGAAAAATTCCTAGAGTCTGGGAAGAAGTAACAATTGGGCCGATCTTTAATGAGGGTAAAGTAGAATTTAGGGTCTACAGGCCTGTGGGAAATCCTTAATGTTCTAAACAAAGTTCTGGGAGGAATCAGTAAAGGAGTGGTTTTTGAACAACGTATAACTGTTAAGGTTCAGAATGGGATCACTGAGGACAAATAATACCAATAATACCAAACTAATAAAAATGTTGAGGTAATAGACTCCTTAAACTGTGGTGTAGAGGGACTAGGAACCACAGACTAAAATAGCGGCATGTGATAACTAAGGGCAGTGGTCTGACATCAAAGCACAAGGCACAAGGGACTTGGTACCCCCAGCTGAAATGAGGTGCATCCATTTCACACAGACAGACATCTTCTGGGCACTTGAAAAGGTTAGGCAGCATCAGCTGGCACCGCACATGCAAAATACATGTACGCACTCGCAGGGCAGAATTCTGAATGCTGGCATGCCATCTGATCTTTAAATGTTGGCAATTAATTCAGAGTTTGTAAATTAGATCAAAACCCAACAAAATATATCTATAGATTAATTTCATCCTTGGTGGCCACCACAATTCGTCCTTTAAACAGAATATTAGCATTGGCTAGTGTGAATGTTTGACTTACATCTCTGGGCTTTGGACATACCAGTTGTAAAAATGAGAACAATGCCTGTTCTACCTTCTGCCCAGATTTGAAGATTGGGAGAAAATGGACCTTCAAAGAATTCCACTGGAATTCCATTAACATTGCTTTGGACATTCTAATAACTGTCTGTTGGCATTATCTTAACATCAGCTAACACCACAAGTTATGTCTTTGTGAATTAAATGTAAAATCAATGCTAACTGATAGTATAATGTGAGTGGACTCTTGTCCCTCTAAATAAGTAAACAGCAATGATGAATGACTCAGAGTTAAGATGACTTTGTTGATCTTCCCACAATCATGACTACATTCTTTCGAACTTCCTTTGCTGATTTGGTCTAACACCACTCTATATGTTTTATTGAATCTATTCTTTTTCTCCCTTTACTGGAATATATATGCACGAAGGTAGAAATGCTTGTCCATTTTGCCAAGCGCTATATCCCAAATGCTTAGAGATGAGCCTGTCATCTAGTAGTCAATACACAATAAACATTTGTCACACAAATGAATTGAGGAATTTATGTCATTAATAACCTGAACCAAGCTCTCCCTTCAGGATCTTAACAGTAGTCTGAAAAAAACACTGATTAAAATTGAAAATCGCCCAAGGTTGTAAAGGAAATGTAATAGAAAAGAATTTTGAAACAAAGATTTCAATTACCTGAATAAATTGGGATGTTGGGTTGAATATAAATAGCAATCACAAATATGAAATCTTTCTACTTCCCCAAACCCAGCTCTACAGGTTTCATAAAAAACCTGACTCAGAATTAACCAAATCCAGATAATGAGACCTAGCAAGGTTTTAGAATAAAGATCCTATAAATTAGAATTCCTTTGGAAGAATGTGATGAAAAGACTGTCATTTGGCTAGAACCAAAAAGTTAGGTCAAATCAAACCCCAAACTTTGGTGTTACCCTTGATGCCCAAAACTCTCTTACACTGTGAGTCAAGAAATCCTAGTCCCTCTCTTCAGAAATTCTTTTATTTATTTATTTTTTTTGTCAGTCATGGGGCTTGAACTCTGGGCCTGGGCACTGTCCCTCAGCTCTTCAGCTCAAAGCTAGTGCTCTACCATTTGAGCCACAGTACCACTGCCAGTTTTCTGGTGGTTTATTGAAGATAAGAGACTTTCCTGCCCAGTCTGGCTTTGACCTATGATCCTCAGATCTCAGCCTCCTCAGTAACATTCTTTTAAGACATAAATCAAGTGTGTTCCTCTGCACATCCCTGTTTTGTGCACTGGAAAGCAGAGTCCTCACTGTGACCTGCCAGCCCGGCGCTGGCTCTCTTCTTCCGCCTCATTCCCACTTGGCTGCTGTCCCATGCGCTCCACACCAGTTGCTCCATCACTGTTTCTGACACTGGGAGTTGTGCTTCAGCAGCAACAATGGACCCAGTGTTGAATGCAAGCCACATGTCACCTCTTCTTAGCCACAACCACGAGGGACATTCCTAAACTCACCAAGTCTTAGCCCTATTCTCTGTTACAAAGAGATGCTACCTTTTTCTTTACCATGAAACTCCTTCCTCCCTCTAGATATTCCTTCTAATCCTACCTGCTGCAGAAAAACAAAACAAAACAAACTACTCCAACCACCTATCTTAGGAACCTGTTCCTAGAATTCTCTATGAACACAGCACCAAGCACTTCATGCTAGGAGCAGTCAGTGACTGGTAACTCAAGCTACAGAAAATGCAAAGCTACAAGTATTTGCTGTCTTGTACTTTACTGAAAGGTTTGCTAAGCCAATGTTTGGAACCTTCATGTATTTCTCAATCCTTTGGTTACAAACAGCCACATTGGCCAAAATAGATCTATTTTGGAGCCTGTCCCTTCACTTTGCTTATGAGCAGTGAGTAATGTGGTCTTAGGGAAGTTACACAGCTTTTGTGCACCTTTATTTGCACCTGTGAAATAGGATTAAAAACTCAAACATTTCTGAGAGGATTAAATGAAGTAATTTTTGCTAAGCCCTACATACAGTTCTTGACAGAGACTAGCCAAGAGAGATCAGCTATCATCATCATCATCATCATCATCATCATCATCATCTCTCATGTTTTGTTGTTATTCCAAAAGGTGAAGTGCTTTCTCTAAGGTCACCCTCACGGTTTGCTGGTAGAGCTTGATTCAGCTTCAAGGCCAAGGGCAAGTCTGTGCCCTGATGGAAAGGCGGTGACTTCAGGACTTGTGGGCCTCCTACATTCTTTGAGCATGAGTATCAGCACTGGCATTCTGACACCTTCCCAGACATGACATCAGGCCATGGGTGCTGGGATTTACAGGAAGCTATTTGTTGCCTGGAATTTTGCAGCAAGCCCACGAAGAGAAGCTGGGGTTCTGATGGAGAGATAGACTGGTTCCTTGGGAACTTGCCCCAGGCCCTCCTGGTGCAGGACTTGAGAGTGGAAGGATCTAGAGCACCAGGAGGAAACACACAGACCCTGAAGCCAGACTGTCATGGTTCAACCCCTTGCTCTAATCATTTACTATGGATTTTACCATGGTCAGCTTCCTTAATACTGCATATCCATTCCTCACCTTTAAAACAAAGATAAAATGATGCTCATTGTACCCTATGGGATTTTAAGAATCAAGCTGGTTAACAGACCAGAGAATTTAGGGAAATGTCTAGGACATGTTAAGCTCTTCATGGGCAATAACTACATTCTACTTTCTGGAAATATGATTGCTATATTTCCCTTCCCCGAATCCACAGATACATTTAGATTTCTTTAAAGTTGAGTAATGGTCTACAAATTAATATTAAGAAAATGCTTTTCCCCTTACAATCTGAGGCCTTCACTGAGGCTGGGGTGTATCTAATTGTTTTGTGTGTGCCAGTTCTGGGGCTTGAATTTGGAGCTTGGGCGCTGTCCCTAAGCTTTTTTTTTGCTCAAGGCTAGCACTACCACTTGAACCAAAGCTCCACTCCTGTTTTTTTGGTGGCTAATTGGTATAAAGGCCTCACAGACATTACTGCCTGGGCAGGCTTCGAACTGCAATCCTCAAGATCTCAGGCTCCTGAGTAGTTAGGAATATAGGCATGAGCCACTGGCACCCAGCAAGATATATCCGATTTACTAGTTGAGTACTTAGGATTTTAAGGTTCTTGCTGGCAACGTATCTCTGCATCTTAGGTAATAAATCCAGTAGATCCTAGTTAGTAAAGCATATTTTCACACAGTGCCTTTTTCGGAGATATTAAAATCTTTACCACAAAGTTCATGCATGATCCAGTAGATCCCACTGCTTCCGAGATCCATTTTTTTGTGATACACATTGAAATAGTGACCTTGAATTCACCTCCTCTGTGGGGAATCACTAACTAGAATGAAGTTCCGTTCACTGTTTGCTCTGTTTGTTCTGTCTGTGAAGGTTGCACTCAGGCCCTTCAATCATAAAGCTCGGGATAACTGAGCAAATAGTTTAAGGATGACGACAAAGAAAGAACGGCCCTTGATCATTTCAGTCATACATTGAAGCCCTCATACGCAGCAAAAATCGAAACAGAGTTGGTTAGGGGTTGTGTTCCTAAAGGCAGCCTGGTTCTCAAGTTACCTGCTGCCTTCCCATCCTGAAACCTTCCAAGGAATTCCCAGACGCGGGGGGTCCTCTACTCTTATGCCCTCTTCCCCTCCTCCCTCAGCGACACATCCCCCAAATCTGCCACCATCTGAAAAGTCCGTGGGCCACCCCCCTCCTCTCCTCACCATGGGTGGTCCTTCTGTCAGCTCCAGCAGTTTCTGGGTCAGCTCTCTGCGTGCATCCTGAAATTTGCTGCCCAGGGCTGGGGAAAGGGTCCCCACTAGCCCGAAGATCATGTGGCTCTGCAAGCAGTCCCTATGGAGACAAAAGAGACCCCCACATAAAGCTGAGAGCTCTGGGTTGTCCCACGAACACCCCTGTGGAGTCAGTCATCCTGGTACTCCTGAGGGCAGACCCTCTGTATTTATGTTTACAAAATAGCCTGGGTCATGCACACACCCTTTTCTGCTATGGATTAAGGAATGATAGCAGAAACTGTATAAAGAGAAACACCTGGGCTAAAGGCTGCACTCACTGTGAAGCACACGGATGAATCGATGTGAATCAACACATCCTGGTGCACCTCAAGATGCATCCCCTAAGCACCTCGAAGCTGAGGCCAGTGACTTCCCTTTTCCCCTCTGGCTACTCTCCTATCAGGGAGCCTCATTTTAATCTGATGGCATCCACATGAATGTTCTGTTGCGTCCCTCATAAAAGATGACTAGGAGTTGCCCTGCCATTGAGTTATTATGAAGATCCATGAGTCCAAGTGCTTGGAAATCAGCTGCAATCTTCAGATAATGGACACAGGGCTGACAGACTCTCCAGCCCAACACACAGCTACACTATGACACTCCCCTGAACCCAACTCCTTCACACCAGCACAAATCATCTTAGAAAGTCTTTCCCATGAGGGTTCCAGAGTCTTCCCATGAAGGTAAGAGGCGCATCCCATGCTTTCTCCCCTAGATCACCCCAGGGTTCTCCATCTGCACCTCCCCATCCTATGTCTCTCTCAGCCAA
The DNA here is from genome assembly GCF_019054845.1 of Dipodomys spectabilis. NCBI lineage: Eukaryota > Metazoa > Chordata > Mammalia > Rodentia > Heteromyidae > Dipodomys > Dipodomys spectabilis. The sequence continues at coordinate 4,459,954 of NW_024870711.1, forward strand.
GGTAACTCTAGTCCTCAGCGGAGACCCATGTGTCCTCTGACTTTCCTCCTAGCCCCACGACCTGCCCAACCCCACCTGAGCAAACCTGTGGCTTAGCAGCAGTTGTGACATGTTTCTTAAATAGTCCAGGTCATGGACCACCAGGGGCTGGGAGGGAGTCAGGGACATCCATGTAAATGTTGCTTGCAAGCAGGACAGCCAATCGATGGCAGGGGCCATTTCCTTAAAGGAGGGACATAAAGCTGAAGGAGAGAGGGGAAGGAAGGGACAAGGCAGGGGAAAGGGCTGCTCTCGATTTGAGAGGGAATAAAAGGAGTGTTGGTAGTGGGAGGGAGGGAGGAAGGGAGGAGAGGAAGGAGGAGGAGGAGGAGGAGGAGGAGGAGGAGGAGGAGGAGGAGAAGGAGGAGGAGGAGGAGGAGGAACAGAGCCAGAAAAAGAAGCTAAGGATGGAAAGGAATCAAGGGCACCATGAGGAAGGAGATCAGGCAAAAATAAAAACAACCCAAGAGAGATCATCAGCCCAGAGTCTGAGCCTCCATTTCAGGCACCTGAAGTTGATCAATAGTGATCTTATTGAAGAACTTGTCCTGTGCCTGCTGCTGTTCTAGGGGCCTCAGAAACTGGGACAGCCTGGAGGTGATGGTGATGGACAAGGAAGCGTGTCGCTGCACATGTTCAGGGTCACCTCCCAGCAAGGTTCCCAGGCGATTCAGGTATGTCAGGTACGCACGCAAAATCTGGAGGAAGAACAGGCATGGTGAAAGCCACCAGAAGCCCCGGCTGCCTCTCTCCTGGTCTCCGAAGGCAGGGTTTTGTCTGTCCACCATCTTACCTGGGCATAGATCTTCTGTTCCTGCTCTTGCTTGAGAGGAATATCAAACTCTGGCTGGTCTATCTGGACACAAGAGAGACTGGAGAGAAACGGGGAGCATGGGGGATGAAGAGGGCAGGTGTGGGAAGGGAGGAGAGGCACCAGGACAATGGCTTGGGGGAGAGCACAATATAAAGCTGACAGAGAAGGAGCAAAAGTACCAAGAAAGGGAGGGATGAGAAATGAGAGTGTGGAGAAAGGGTCCAGGGTGGAAACACAAAGCCATTATACAGACGTGAAAAGGTGTGGCTATTCTAACTGACCTGGAGATGTTCAGCAAGAAAGAGACACAGTTAGTGTTTGAGAAGAAGCTATTCCCTGTGCTAGGGTTACATCAGGGTCAGGAAGGTAAAATATCCATGCAAGATGCACTAACCAAGAGGTGTTCAAAACTCAGAAAACAAGATGTTTGTCATTTTTTTCCTGTAAATTACTGTCATTATTTTTTATTATACGTATTTTCAAAATAAAGATTTTGGTCCATTTGGGAAAATTCATTTAAAAAAAAATCCACAGTAAGCCAGGCGCTGGTAGCTCATAACTGTAATCCTAGCTACTCACGAGGCTGAGATCTGATGATCAGGGTTCAAAGCCAGCCCAGGTAGGAAAGTCCATGAGATTCTTAACTCCAGTTAACCACCAGAAAACCAAAAGTGGTGCTGTGGCTCAAGTGGTAGAGCACTAGCCTTGAGCTGAAGAGCTCAGGGACAGCACCCAGGCCCAAAGTTCAAGCCTCACGACCGACCCCCCCCCCTCAAAAAAAATCCATAATAAGAATTTAAAATTTTGTTCCCCACAAACATTGATTTCTATTTTTGTATTGATTTCTATTTTTATGAATATTCATTAAATGTTCTTTCCTGACATTTTGTGTTGGGGAGAGAGCCCTCTCTAAATTTTGTTCCCTACCACCAACCAAGTACTCCACACATCATACCTTAGGTCTAGCCCTGGTATGCCCTTGTGTGTGTGTGTGTGTGTGTGTGTGTGTGTGTGTGTGTGTGCACCCATGGTTCTAACTTCCTAACTTTCCTTCCTTCTTAACACCATACAGTCTATGTTCATTCCTATATCTCTTAAATCTATGTTCAAGTTTCAGTAGTATCTTCTCATTTCCTATTCCTAATCTGAGCTCAGAAATCTTGGGAATCAATAATGGTGCCTTCTTCCTGAAGCTCTTCCTGTGACCTCATCAATGGCAGTCTAATTCTTCCCTGCTCTTACTCTTTCAGGCTCTCTTTCTACCCCAGTCCCTCACTGTCCCTCACTGCAGCCCATTCTGTCTTTCAGACTTTGAGGTCATGAAGACAATTCCAATCTCACCAAACAAAAATGTACGCCTTCAGAGTTTCCCACAGCACATTAATTCAGTCCCCAAGACCTTCAGAAACACATGGAACTCTTACCTTTAGGATGAACTGCCAATCTCTGGCTTTTCCTTTCTATTTCTACCACTATTTCCATGCCTCAAATACCTTCAGCTTGGCCTCCAAAGCTGTTGACTCTATGTAAGCTCTATCCACGGCCATCATAACATTGAAAGGCCACACTCATTCTTCTTTTATACCCCTAATATATCCATAATTATCAAGTCTCCCTGGATTCCTAGGCCAGCAATAATCAGGCCCAAGCCCTTATTTTCAGTCCTATTTTTTTTCTTCCACTGGATCCCACCTACCCTATGCCAAGACCAGTCTTGCCATTGTCCTGATAAAGGAATCACAATATTACAAGTACTTCTCTTAACTCAATTTCCCTGTAGCCGTTCTAGTACCTTTTAGCTTCATTTTCACCAGAATAAATCAAGGCTGCTTCAAAATTCAACTCAAGGTCTCCTCTTTGAGCCATTCCTCAGCCATTTCAGATCTGAACCAATCCCCAAAGGCTACACTATTTAAACCTTATACCTTAAAACTGAATTTTGGAACATTTCATACTGATGATCAGTTATTGTGAAAAGAATCGTTATCTCCCAAAGTTGTAAAAGTCTTGAGAGTAAGGGTCAAATATATAACATTTCCATTACTTAGGACACTGGTAGTGGCTCCACTACTGAAGCGTTTGCCCCTGTGAGGGCAGCTAGCTGTCTGGGGCGGAGGAACTCCAGCAGCCTGCTCTGAGTTGGCCCACAGTCTTCAAATCAGAGTGTCAAACACTGAGCGCTGGAGGACATGAGATGGCACAAGGACCTAATTCACAAGGACTTAACTCACAGCTGGGGGAACATCAGGAAAGACTTCCTGGAAGAGACTCAGAGCCATCATTTGAATCCATGCAAGGATCTTCTAGGCCAAGTGTGGGGAATTATTTCAAGCAAAGTGATAAGCATAACCATAGTTAGGAGGAATATTCTTGGGGGCTTATATGAGTCAGCAGAGCTTAGGATATAAAGGGAAGAAAGGATCTGTTAGGAGATAAGAGTAGAGAACTGCGTATGGGATCAGCTGGGGGAACATGCAAAGCTTTGCGAGGATTAGGGACCGTATCTTGATGACCTGGTCGTGATCCATTAAAATGGCAGGCATTTCAACAGAGACAATAGCATCATTATCCTTTTGTTTAGAAAGGCCTCTCTGACAAAAATGAAGAGTAAATATGAGGGGGAAAATCTTAGAGACTGGAGCCCTTGGTTCGAGGTCCAGGAGAAATCCAGATTAGGAAGAAGGCAGGCTGGAACTACTCCAATCTTCCCAGAACTGGCCTTGCTGCTCCTCCTCCCACCCCCTCCTAGTGTCCCTAGCTCTCCCAGCAATCACGTTCTCCTAAGATAGAGTTATTGTCTGAATTGCATATTTGTCTTATCTCCAATCCTGAAACCTTCCTCTGAGAGAGGATGGACTAGAGTTAGAGGTAGGGCAATGTTCAAGGGTGGTTTTGCCAGTTCATTCCTCACCTGGATGACCAGTGTGTGTGGAGGGGAAGGATGAGGTCGAAGATGAGCTCTGAAGAAAGGGAAGTGGCCATATTGACTCATGAGAAGCCTCAGCGTCCGGTTAAAGTCTAAGGAAGTCCAGTTTCCAGAGAAGTTCCAGCCTCCAAGCTGGGAAGAGACGAGATGGAGCTGAGCAGAGGGGTCTGAGACTCACACCCCATTGTCCTGACTGCTCTCCCTCACAGCTTTTATCTCCCAATTTTTGAGCCCTTTGCTCCCTCCAAGTCTCTACATCTCCCTTTCTCGGTCTCAATTCTCACCCTAGGGTCTGATTCTTCACAGAGCAAACTCCCTGCTCCAACTTGGGGGTCACTAAGAAAGAGACATGAGTCCTGTGAGTTTTATAAGCAGAAAAGTATCCCAGCTGTTCTCACCTCCTCAATAACTTGTCTAAGGGGACCAGCCCCTGCAGCTTCAATGGCCTCTGTGTCCATGCAAGACTTATAGAATTGGAAGGCTTTCTCCTCCCCAGATCCTGGGTGCCAAGACCCTGGGGCCTCTAGAAAGGAAGCGTGGGAGGATTACAAGAGTGAATGAAGGCCAGTAGAGAGACAAAAGAGGTGAGAATCAAGGAGCTCAGTGGTAAGAAAGGGAAGTTCTCAATATGAAAGGAAGGGGAAAGAGTCATTTGAGGAAAATGGGAGCACAACTCAATTTGGAAAGGATCAACTTGATGGAAAGATAAGAACAGAAAGAAGCAGTGCAGGCAATAGATGAGAAGAAAATAAGAAAAGCAATTAGGAAAACACATAGAAGAAAGGAAAGGAACAGGAATAAGTAGATAAAGGAGAAAGGGTAGACATAGAAGACAAGTATAAGATGATTGAAGAAGTCTGAAAAAAAATCAGTAAACCAGAGAACTTCAGAGCATTTTGGGGAAGGAAACTCATATGGATAGGTTTGGTAAAGAGGTGAAATGGGAGTGCTCCCTTAGTCCAAACTCCCTTTATTCCTGGTACCCAGAACATGAACAAACACAACAACCCCAAAACACATCCATCTTAGCCATCTACCTGCTAAGATCTAACCTCCTCTTCCCCGTCTTCCTGGTATCTTTTTATTCCAGTGAGAACACATCTGCATATTTTCTTTTTCATCTCAGTGCTTGAACTGAAAATGGCCTCTTTCCCACTTTTTCCCCATAAAAAGGTGGAAAGAATCCCATTTGTGCCATCAATCTAGGTTTCCCTTGGGATATAGGACTTGCTTATCTTTTATGTTTTTATTCCCAAGCCCTTACCTCAACCCACCAACTTCCAGCCTCTTAGCTGGTTCACTCTCTCCTTCTACTTTTCCTCTCCGACCTGACTATTGTTTCCATTTTCTTTGTAGACTCCGCCTACCCAGGAATATTCTTAATCTCCATTTAGCTTATAGCTTATCTCTCTTCTGGCATATGCTTTGCTCCAACTCAGCTGCCCCTTATACACCACCAATAATGAACACCCCCCCCCCATCACTTTGCCCCCAGTATCTCCAACCTTCTGCTCTGAAAATGACACAGAGAGTTTGGAGAGAGTCGTAGCCCTCCAAGGCTCAGCCCCCCAACTGGCACAGAGAAATCTGGCAGTGTTTTCCTCACCTAGTAGTCTCTGCAGCCTGCTTTTATTCTCCTCTGCCAGAGCCTGAAAAGCATGACTAGTCCCGTTGGCTTTGCCACCACAGGCAAAACTGAAGAAGTCCTCGCAGGGGGCTGCACTGGTGTTTCCGGAGGCTAGGTAGCGAGTCAGGAGCTCCAGACACACAGGTGATTCACAGGTGCCTGTGAGAGGAGAGGGAAAGGAACAATAGCTCCCCCAAGGGGCTGAAAAGAAATTCCTAGGGAGGAACGGAGAAGGGATGGGTGGGAAGGAAAGAGGGTCTGACTAGTTGCCTGAAGTAGGATCCCAGAAGGAGGAAGGGTGAGGAGCCCAGTAACCAGGGGTTCTGACTGAGGGAGACTTCCTAGGTGGGGAATCCCCTGATCATGCTTACGAGGACCACAGCTCCAGAAAACATAGAACCAGAGTACAGAAAAACCAATGAGCAGGCCCAAAAGCAGGACAGTGATCAGCGACCTCCTGGTCACTGCCCTCTGTCGGCTCCATTCAGCGGGCAGTCCCTCCTCTGCAGAGACCTGTGAGAAGAACCAGGGGATGAAAAAGGTTCCCTTGCACAGAGAGAATTCTGCAGGTGCTCCGTTAAACCCAGACTTCTTTAGAACCCAGGGAGATGAGGGAGCACCTCTGTTAAGGACAGATCACCCAGTGTGGGCATGCGTGGCTCTTTACAACTAGACAACATGATCCTAATGTCATGAAAGAAGCCACTTAAGCCAGGCACCTGTGGCTCATGCCTGTAATCCTAGCTACTCAGGAGGCTGAGATCTGAGGACAAAGGTTCAAAGCCAGCCCGGGCAGGAAAGTAGTCCGTGAGACTCTTATCTCCAATGAACCACCAGAAAACCAGAAGTGGCGCTGTGGCTCAAGTGGTAGAGCACTTGCCTTGATCTGAAGAGCTCAGGGACAGCGCCCAGGCCCAGAGTTCAAGCCCCATGACTGACCAAAAAAAAGAGAAAGATCAGAAAGAAGCCACTTACCTCTTGCCTCTGAGGAAGAGCCATCCCAGTAGCCGGGCTCTCCTCTCTCAGCTCTTCTCCACTTTGGTCCCCACCCTCCTAGAAGTGAGAGAAAGAGGAAGCAGGAGGCAAGAGAAGCAGGGTCAGGAAGGAGGGTCAATGGTCTTACCCCATTTTGACATCACATCCTTTACATTTTCATCCCGAGAAATGTCCCAGGTGGGCCTCAAAAGCACCTCATCCCAGAATATTCCATCTCTCCCCTCCCTCTCCTCTCTCCTCCCTTGCCTTCCCCCCTTCCATGTTCTCTCCTCTGTGGTGGGGGCCGGGCCTTCACACACAGCCACCCCCCACCCCACCCGAGACAACTGGCTCCGGAAGTTTCCCCACGCCACTTGCCATCTCCTTTGCTTCTGTCGGACTCCCAGAATTCTTCCTGGCTCTTCTCTAGATGCTGGATCTGAAGACTGGGTTTCAGGACCAGGCCTCCCTCCTGCCCCCACCCCAGCCCAGAGGTCCTGGAGAAGGGGCACTTCTGCCACTCTACCCCCTCTTTCCCAGGCCACACACTCTTAGCCTCTGGGTGGAGCCTGTTTATCAGTGGGGGACACTTCAGCCTCTCCCGCTGCTTTATCTAAGCTTCTCAGGGGGGCCCAGGGAGGAGTCTCCCCTCTGAGCAATCTTGCCCTCAGTCTGCTCTTCATTATCCTGCTCTATGACTTTGCTCATAAAGTTCCTTTATTTCTAGAATATTCCTCCTCCTTTCATTTCTTCTCTGATTGAAATCTCTTGGATTCTTTCATTCCCGGGTCAAATGCCACCTTGCCCATTCACACGGTTCCCAAGCATGCCTAAATGGCTTTTCTAGGAGCTCCATGGTCCTGCTGGTTGTAGGCAGAGTTGAGTATTAAAAAGATCACCCAACTAGGAGACCCTAACCTGCTAATTATTAGCTCTGTGACAATATAAACAAGCCACTTAAACTCTCAGGCAGGCAAGCAAGTTTTGTCATCTGGAAAATGAAGGTAATATTTTCCCATGCCTGCCTCATAAGGTCTAATACCTGCTGCAAAGGAATGAGCTTTCCTGAACTCTGTGGGATGTGTATATGTGTATGTGTGTATGTGTTCGTACTGGTACCCGAACCTAGGGCCTAGGTATTATCCTTTAACTTTTTTATTCAAAGCTGACGCTCTACCACATGAGCCACAGGTTTACTTTTTTGGTGGTTAACTGAAGATAAGTCCCATAGGATTTCCTGCCCAGGCTGGCCTTGAACCTTGATCTTCAGATCTCAGACTTCTGGGTAGGAAGGATTACAGGCATGATTCCCTGGCACCCATCCCCAAGCTTTGTCTTTATTCAATCACCCAGTGGCTTGCATCTTTGTCTTATCATCTCATTGATTGAAAACTATTGCATAACACATATACCTCTTCTTCCTTCAGACCTACCCAGGATGATTCATAAATGTTAGTGAAATGAATTTTATTACAAGCCAGAAACTCTCCCATACCATACTGAGCTTTCACTTGTAGTGTCAAAAAAGTGAGCACAGGGCTGGGAAGGTAGCTCAGTGGTAGGGCGCTTGCCTTGCATGCCTGAGGCCCTGGGTTCCATTCCTCAGCACCACATAAGCAAAAAGGAAAAAGCCGGAAGTGGCGCTGTGGCCCAAGTGGTAGAGCGCTAGCCTTGAGCTGAAGAGCTGAGGGACAGCGCCCAGGCCCAGAGTTCAGGCCCCATGACCGGACTCAAAAAAAAAAAAAAAAAGTAAGCACAGCCAGGTGCTGGTGGCTCACACCTATAATCCTAGCTACTCAGGAAGCTGAGATTTGAGAATCATGGGTCAAAGCCAGCCCGGGCAGGAAAGTCTGTGAGACTCTTATCTCCAATAAAACACCAGAAAACCTGAAGTGATGCTATGACTCAAGTTGTAGAGTACTTGCCTTGAACTGACGAGCTGAGGGGCAGTGCCCAGACCCAGAGTTCAAGCCCCATGACCGACAACAACAACAAAATGCAAGCACATTTCTGGGAGCAAGTGTTTCACCCCCCACCCCTTTTAGCCTCATCCTAGGCAAAATGAGATGAATTAGGGTTGTCATACTAATGATACACTCACAAACTTTCCCGGTTTTTATCATCTCCATGCTGAGATCAGGCTGCATTTGTTGGGATGGAGGCAGAGGGGGAAGGATGGAGGCTCCATCACTGGAGATGTATAGCCACCATATCAATCTAGGGTATGAGATGGAAAACCAATAAAGTCATAAAGAAAAGTCAAGGGCTGGGAAGGTGGCTCAGTGGTAGAGCACGTGCCTTGCATGCCTGAGGCCCTGGGTTTGATTCCTCAGCACCACATAAGCAAAAAGAAAAAAGCCGGAAGTGGCGCTGTGGCTCAAAGTGGTAGAGCGCTAGCCTTGAGCTGAAGAGCTGAGGGACAGCGCCCAGGTCCAGAGTTCAGGCCCCACGACCGGACCCCCCCCCCCAAAAAAAAAAACAAAAAAAAAGAAAAAAAGAAAAGTCAACATTTCATGCAATTAAATACAAGGCATTGGGAACAGTGAGGTCTTTGTGACAGAAGGAAATGACATCTCCAACTGGCTGATGCGGTACTGGGATCTGAACACTGAATACAAAATATAGAAATGATAAAGTTGAGCTGGGTGCCAGTGGTTCACGGCTGTAATCTTGGCTACTCAAGAGGCTGAGATCTGAGGATCACGGTTCAAAGCCAGCCTGGGCAGGAAAGTCTGTGAGCCTCTCTTATCTCCAATTAACTACCAGAAAACCGGAAGTAGTGCTGTGGCTCAAGTGGTAGAGCGCTAGCTTTGAGCTGAAGAGCTGAAGGATAATGTCTAGGCTTAGAGTTCAAGCCCCATGATGGACAAAAAAACAAACAAAATTATGTACTCATTACCTTGCCCATGTAATTGTAACCCCTCTGTACTGTATTTTCACAATTAAAAAAAAGAAAGAAAGAAAGAAGAAACGAAGTTGAATGATGAAGTTGAGGGCATAGCCTAGGGTGATGGCAAAGGTCAGGAGAAGTCAGAGAAAAAGAAAACTTATGCAAAGAAATCAGGGGAAAGGAGGGGGATGGGGCCTAACAGTCACAGATGAGCTCCTAATTGTATTCCTGATGAGTAGAGAGTGCAGTACTGATGCCAGCCACAGAAGAAGTGGAATCTTGGTTATGGGAATGCATGGACATCAGCCTGGGAGCCAATGAGACTTGAGGACTTTAGAAGTATTGGATCCTCTTGAATTCCAGTGGCTCACACTTGAGATGTGAGGATCACGGTTCAAAGCCAGCCCAGGCAGGAAAGTCAGTGAGACTCTTATCTCCAATTAACTGCCAAAAAAAAAAGCTGGAAATGGGCTATGGCTCACGGGGTAGAGCACTAGTCTTGAGGCTCAAGTGGTAGTGAAATAAGGTAAATAAAATGAGGCACACAGCAGCATGACAGGATCCATGATAGAGCTGGAAAGCCAGGGCAGGGATCATGATGATGCTAGGAAGCCATGGCAAGAAACTTCTAGAAAAACTTACAAAAGCCCCTAAAAAAGAACTTTGGACAGGAGGTAGTTTGTAAGCAGCCGATTGTATTCTGAGTGGTGGGCCTGGCACCTATATTTTTTTTTCTGACAACCAGATATTTAGCTTCTGTATTCTGCTTCTGTATTTTGTTTGGCTTGCAAAACACAGGGAAGTTGGAGAGATTCCATTTACATGACATCCCCATAAAAACTCCCACTTGTTGCTTTTCGGAGTTGCTTCTGGGTTCCCAATACCTAGGAGTAGTCCCGGCCAGTTAAAATTGGCTATTGACAAATTACCTTTTACTAATAAATTTCCTTCTAATCAAGATTCGGTTTTTGAGTCAGTGGTCTTTATCCTGGGGATTTTTCAACTCATTGCAGGAGAGTACTAATCTTGAGCCAAAAACTTAAGGGACAGCACTCAAGCCCTGAGTCCTAAGCCTGAAGACTGGTGTGCATGCACGTGCACACATGCACACACAGACACAGACACACACACACACACACACACACACAGACACACACACACAGACACACACACAGAGAAAGTGTTTGGTCATGGCTAATGGTACCTTCCTTCCCCCAGGAAGTTTTCTGACTAGGAACATGCAGCTTCCTTCACCAGTAATCCTTGGCTTCTTCTTGGCTCCCTATCTTCCCCTATCATTCTTGAGAAATGATAACGGGGACAATTGAGATTAGGTAAGAGTAAACCGGTGGCTGTTATTTCAGTTGGTGCTGATAACTAAGAGTCCGTGGGTGCTGTGCAGGAATGAGCTGTGTGACCCTGCTGCTGTGGACAGCCACCAAAGCCTGCACTTAAGGTTCCCTCCTTGGAGAAGCTGAGCCAACAACGGTAGAGGTGTAACAACAAAGTCTGCTGGGTTCATCCTTCCCTACCCGCTGTCTTCTCATGCCAAAGTAACTCACTTCTGTTCCGGGCTCTGCTCCCCACCTTATCTCCCACAGCCTGCTCAGGATGAGTCATCCTCACCCTGGCTGTGCCAGCCATGCGCATGGAGTAGCTGCCACTCAGCAGGGCGGCAGGGAGGAGAGGTGAGCCAGGAACCCTGGGTATCTCTGCAGACAGCTTCCTGCTTGCCTTAATTGTTCTGGCCTGTCTGTCAGAATTGTCACTTCTTTCGCTTGGTGCCATAATAATAGCAAAATGATAACAAACAACATCTACAGTCTCACAGCGCACTTCCTCTGTGCCAGGAATGGATTAAATGCTTTGTTTGTATGGATTTTCTCCTTCAATCTTCACAGCAATTCTAAGAGGGGGGGGGGTGTCGGTGAGAGGTAAGTTTTTCAAATTCCATTTTGCAGATTTTTGAGAAAGGGAAGGTACATGAAATACAGGAATCTTGCCCAAATACATCCATTTTCCTTCCTTCCTTCCTTCCTTCTTTTTCTTTTTTTATTCTTCAAGACAGGGTTTCATTCTAAGTCTGCTCACATACGTGGTAGGTAGCTCATGGCGACCTGGAACACATGCTCCTCCTGCTTCAGCCTCCCTATTGCTTTGTGGTAGTACTGGGCTTTTAGCTCACGGCCCCAAGCTTGCTAGATGCTCCACCACAAAGCCATACCTCCAGCCCACTTTTGCACTGATTATTTTTTAAATAGAGCCACAGATGTTGCTTGGGTGTACATTTGGACTGTGATACGCTTATTTATGTTTCTTTTCATTGTCAAGGTGATGTGCAGAGGGGTTACAGTTGCTTATTTTTGTTTCTTATAAGGCTAGGACAACAGGTATTGGCAGAGATGGGGGAACCCATCAACTTCATTTTTGCTAAGACTAGACTTGAACCATGATGACCCCTATCTCAGCCCTCTTAAATCCACAGCACCTGGGTAAATATGGACTTCTTTATGGAGTTTGGGGGTATTGTGATTTTCCCCACCCCTGACCAGAATCACCTTTCATTTTGAACCAAATGAGAAGGTTTAGAAGAATAAGAATAACGTGACACGTGAAAAAGGAGCACGTTGCTTAAGCCGGAAGGCAATAAAGCCCAGGTGGTGCTGCGTGCCGGCCCTGAGATAGCACAACCAGAACAGCACATTAGAAACAAGTCACACTTCCGTGGATGTGCGTTCTCTATGCATTTTCTGTACTTTGCCAGTCTCATGAGAAAAGCTGGCCAGGACCTGCATCAAAATGCGCATGCCAGAAAGCTTCCTGTGAGTAAGGAAACTATTCAGGAAGAAGAGGCTGGAGGTATACTCTGAAGATGGAAAAACTGAAAGCAAGAATGTGACAGTAAGAACATGATTCATTCAGAGTAATCTGGTCATGTATTCCTAATGAGAACAACTGTCCGGGGCCCACAAGAAGTCCACGAGACAGAGACAATTTGGGACATTTTGGTCTCACGGAGAGGACTCTAGTTTCTGGTTAAAAGTCAAACCTGTCCCAACTTGTCCTTCTCTTCCCTTCCCAAGGGATTGGCTATTGCAAGTTAAAAAGGAGGAAAGCGAAGAAAGACAAAGATGGAGGTTACAACTTGTGTTTCCACCTCCTTCTCCAAGCCTGAAACAAATGCAGACTGGGAAGGAGAGAGATTTTGAAAGACAGGACAATCAGAGTTTGGGTGGTAGATTAGAATGTTTTCTTATTACCTGTAAATGATTGGAGCATGTCTTATTACCTAAGGCACCTGGAGCTACTATCTAGGACACTAGTGGAGTTGCCTCAGATTTCAGCTCGAGGTGATGAGCAGGGTATTAGAGCAGGTTGTGCAGGAATAGTAGCAGGAAAGAATAAAGCCATTCTGCTTGCCCTTGCTGAGACTAGCAAGTCACAATAACTACATAGCCAAGGACGATGAACTTCATTTCTTGGTTTCATCCTGTGAAAAGATAGAAGAATTGGATTTAAGCATGCTATTGATGAAATCTCTAATTAGAAATGTCATAAAACCTTTAGCACTGCTTGACTCCATTTTATGTTCACTAAGTATTCTGTATTGTGCACATGATTCATGACAATAAATTTCCCACTGGGGACAACAGAAAATAAAATAATAGGACAAGTTATGTGTGATCTCCCTTAAAGAACCTAAGAAACATAATTAGGAGGTTAGGCAGTATCTCAGTTATTTATTGTTTAATAATAAATAGTCCTGAAGTTTGGCACTACCCCTCATGCCCCATAATGCACTGGCTCTCCACTTCAGCCTAAGGTCAGCTATGATGCTCATGGATGTATTCGGTTTCTCAAGGACCAGTTCTGCCCTGCCGACATGGCCTCACTCGTGTTTGGTGCTTGGCTGGTGCTGATGGCCCGGGCACCTCAGGTCTCCACCATGCAGCCCCTTCAACAGGCTGCTGAGCTAGTTTCCATGGCAACTGGATTCTGTGAGCACAGGAGCTAGAAGGCTCCAGAGAACTGGGCTTGGATGTCACATATATCACTTTGCCACAGTCGATAGGTAAACGCAAGTCTCAAAAACAGCCAATGTTAAAGGAGTTTGAAAATAAACTCCTCCACTTGAGAAGCAACTATAAAGAATTTGTAGTCATGTTTATTCCTATTCGATATGCCATAGGAGTAAGGCAATTTCTTCTTGGGTTTAAGATGAAAAAATTAGAGAAGAAGGAGATGGATATCCTAGATTTCCTTCTCTTCCTTCTTCCTTCCTTCCTCTTTCCTTTTCTTCCTCTCTCCCCCTTCTTTCCTTTTCTCTTACTTTATTTCCTTCTTTTTTCCTTACCCTTCTTTCTTTCTTTCTTTCCCTCTCATTCTCTTCCCTCTCCCTTTTGTCTCTCCTTCCTTCCTTCCTTCTTTCTTTCCTTTATTTCCCTCCTCCCTCCTTTCTTTCTTTCAAATAGTGTCTTACCTACCAGGCTAGCCTCGAACTCTTAATTTTCCTGCTTTAGCCTTTTAAGTATTGGATTGCAGGCAGCTGCCACTAAGCTTGTCCTGAACAAAGTAAATGAGTTTAACCTAATTTCTCCACTCAGTAAAGCCTAACACAGAAAGCCCATGCTTCTAGGCTTCTGGTTTTCTCTCACATGTTTTTCCTTGCATGTCTCTCTTGCCATAGGAAATTGGAGAATGCACCTCTGTAGACTAGGTCACATCACCCCATCTACAGAGACTAATTCTCACTCTCCATTAAAGACAGCCATAGACCCCAAAAGGAACATCCTCACATCATTAACTCATCTCACAAAGGCTCTGGACAAAGGGATGTGAGCAGGGTATGTTACAGGGGCTTCTTGGACTTGTATTTAGAAGATATTTGTCATTTTCCCATCACGTCTACCTATTTCATTTCTGTCTGTATTTCTCCCCTCCCTTTCTTTTGTTTGTCGATTTGGTTGGTTTGTTGGCTTGTTCCTCCCTCTATTCTACTTTCTGGAGGCAGATGGTTGCAAGAATGAGGCTCCCACTTCAGGGATGGTACAGTGGTGAGCTAAAAGAAATGCAGTCTCGGGGGTGAGTGGGGGTATACCAGATGGAGAAGAACAGGTATAATCGCTCTGAGCTGCATTTTGAATACGCCTTTAGATTTGATCATATTAGTTTTATTTAGGCAACTGTAGTTTTTCTCTATCTCTCTGGATTTATTCTGGCCCCACTAACACACTGGTGGCATTGCCTAATGAAAGCAGACTTGTTAGATACAGATAACCATGCTATGAACTACACGACCCTTAGGATTGCCAATTACATGGGAGGTACATGTGGGGTTAGTCGCATAGCATCTCTGTTTCTAGTGTGTAGCTAACAGGTGCAAAGGAAGAATTTGGTCATAGATGTTCCTACGCCATACTGTTTTTGCTGGTTCATTCAGGCAACTGGACACTCTCAGGAAGACTGTTCAGTGCAGTGCTATTTTGATGAGTTGGATAACTACAGACTTCCCCAGAAGACAGAAATCACTGGAAGTATTTCAAAGCATAGTGAATATATGAGCAGAATTGAGAAGCCAAATTCAGGAGAGCCAATGAAGGAGGCCCAAAATTATCAACAAAGAGAAGATATTACAAATCTGTAGCCTGGAAGGACAAGGAGTGGGGGATTGTTAATAGAGCCTGGAACCTAGAAAAAGATGAGATTACAATGGACCTGCTCAGAAAGCTGGGACGAGTGGGAGCTAGAGACACAGTGGATCCATACTTGCTATGCACCTGAAGCTGAGAGAGAGAGACAGAAAGAGAAGGAGAGACAGCCAGTTTGATCTCTACTTTCACTCTCTCACCGTTGGCTGAGTCTTTGCAGAAGGTAGAAAGGAAGAAGATTGGTAGACATCATGGTTCATATGAATGTCTAAAGAGCCATGTATCATCTCCAGATGATGGCACTATTGGGAATAGACAGTCTAAGATCTTGAAAGTATAGTCATGTGGGATGCGGTTGTGAAGGGGGATATCGGCACTCTGGACACTGCACTTCCTTATCTTTCACTTCACAGCTGCCGGAAGGTGAGAACCTTCTGTCACAAGCTCCCACAATGAAGAACTATTTGCCCATAGGCCCCAAAGCAGTCACTACTGGATGCTTCTAAAACTCTGAGTTCAGATAAACCTTCTCTGTTTTTCAATTGACTTATCTTAGACATTTTGTTATAGTGGCAGAAAACTGATTGACACAAAAAAATAGTTTTTTGTGATAGTGTATGAGAGGAAAAGCCAGACAAGTGAGCTGCAAACAGGAAGAGTGTATGAGAGTATTTGTCTCATTTATAAGGTGCACCCAGCCCTGTTTCATAGCTCAGCTTACCAAAGATAGCTCAAAGTTAAACACAACATTTTTTTAATGTGCATATGTCCACAGAATCTTAAGAATTATATATTTTCATCATCTGGCTGAGTACACCAGTACACTGCTGTTCCCATGACCATCTATAGCAGCAGTGACTATGATAAGAAAATACCTCTCTGTTGGTAACAGACATCAACTCAGGGATATAAGAAAAATTTAGCAAGGGCTCAGTAACCAATAGAGGCTATGTGGTAACTAACTTATTCATTTCCTTTGAAAAATCTCCCTTTTGGGAAATTCCAAAGATACTTGAAGTGAACTCTGAAGCAAAGACATGACCAAGAAATTTGAGTTACTGATATCCATATGACATCACAGCCATCTGCAGATAGCAAGGTGATGTTGGAATTCCATGACTATTTTTCTTTTTAAAAGCATATCCTATGTTAATAAGTAAAAAAGGCTTATAGTTTAAGAAATCATTTGGACCATTAAAATCCCTGGAACTTGCATGAAAACTAAACAGGAGATTTTAAAGGTAAAGAGAAGCAAGCCTTGACATCAGACCTGAGGAATAAGATGGTGGCAGCTTTTCTGGACTTCTTTTTGCAGTCAAACCCTCAAACAAGGAGCTGAAGAATGTAGACATCCAGAAACACAATAGACATAGATAATAAAAGCTCCAAGGAAAGCCTTCTCGCTCCAGCCAAAGCACCAGGAAAACAAAAGGGCAGCCTAGAAAGCCATAAAAACCGACAGTAATTACTTAAACTAACAACCATACAGAAAACTGGCTCCACTCCCATCTGTGCAGGCAAAGGTCAAATGAGAAACCTAGACTTCTTGGAAAGGCTACAATGGAGGAGTTGAAGTGTACACACACACACACACACACAGACACATAGACACACAGACACACAGACACACACACATACACACACACACACACACACACACACACACACAATCAAAGGCCAGAGGAGCACTGACAGAAGCCTGGGACTTTAACTATCCATGACTGGTAACATGAACAACCTCCCTTCTCAGTCATAGTAGCCTTAAAGGCCAGAAAGGCGGAAGTAAAAAGACTCTCCCTCCTCTTCCCCTTCCCTTCCCCCTTTTCCTTCTCCTTTCCATCCCCCTTCCTTTTAACCTTCCCCTTCTAAAACAAGAGGCATCCTAGAGGCCAAATAAGGGGCCTTGAAATCCTATCCTTGACCAACAATAATGAAGAGCCCTAAACTGACATCACTTGGGAAATCTAAACTTCTTTCCTCACCTGGCAATGAAAAAGATGATGTACCCTTATGGTCTATTGGATAGGTTTCATAAAAAGACAGCTAACATAGTAAATTCAAATCATTTTAATATGAAGAAGTTCATGTTTCAGTGAAAATCCCTCTTGTACCAACCACCTTGGAGATACAAAACTAAAAGGAAAGAAGATAATATGATGAACACAGATGTGGCAGAAATATCAGAATTTCAAATAAAGATTTTAAAGAAGTGACAAGAAAATTGCTTAAACATTGTCGAACATGAGAAAATGGGAAAA
The DNA here is from genome assembly GCF_019054845.1 of Dipodomys spectabilis. Classification (NCBI taxonomy): domain Eukaryota; kingdom Metazoa; phylum Chordata; class Mammalia; order Rodentia; family Heteromyidae; genus Dipodomys; species Dipodomys spectabilis. The sequence continues at coordinate 4,477,131 of NW_024870711.1, forward strand.
AAATAGAAAGTTTCAGAAAGTATTGAACATAAAGAACCAAGTATAAATTCTGAAATTCGAACACAGGAACACATTACATTCATACATTCATACAAAACTAAGATTAAAATTTCAGTCAGGCGCTGGTGGCTCACACCTGTAATCCTAGCTATTCAGGAGTCTGAGATTCAAGGATCACAGTTCAAAGCCAGGAGGGGCAGGAAAGTCTGTGAGACTCTTATCTCCAATAAATGAACAGAAAACTGGAAATAGCACTGTGGCTCAAGTGGTAGAGTGCTCGCCTTGAGCTGAAGAGCTGAGGGACAGAAACCAGGCATAGAGTTCAAGCCCCATGACAACAACAATAACAACAAAAAAGATTACAATTTCAATAGGCTAACTCAACAGTGATTGGGGAGAAGGAGGGAACCATATATTATATAAGAGAATCTAAGAAATTTCTTGATCCAGACAATACAGAAAAAATAGATGAAAAAAATTAATAGATCCTCAGAGTATCATAGGACTTTAATAAAAGATATTCAACTTTCATGTCATCAGAAAAGGGCTACAAAAATACTTAAAGAAATGATAACTGAAAACTCCTTCAAGTTTGATGATAGATGTATCCCTATAAATTCAAGAGGCCCAGAGAGATAAGCCCCAAAAGATTCATATTCAGACACATTGTACCAAATTTCTGAAAACTATCTATAAAGATCTAAAAGCAACTACACATATAAGTGGAAACAATTCAAATGGCAGTGGATTTCTTGTCAGAAACCATTTAGGAGAGAAAGAACTGGCATATTTTTCAAGCACTGAAATGATGTGAATTTTATATACAGAAAAATGATATCCTGCAGGAGTCATGCAATAATCAAGACATCTTAGATGAAACGAACCTCAGACAATTTGTCATCAGAACAACCCTAAAAGAAGGTTGACTGAATAAAAATCTCAATTCTCACCTCAAGGATTCAGCAAAGGTAACAGACCTAAGGGCAAAAAAATTCAATTAAAATCAAAAATAGAGGGAGGAAAAATCAATGAAACAATAATAGCCACTCTGAGAAAAATGATTAAAATGGACAAATCTCTGGAGTTGCAAGAATTTCCAAGGAGGCATCCGCCTCCGAACTGGCCATCACTGACAGCACAAAGAATGATTCTGTCAAGCCCAGCCTGGTGAGTAAAGGTGTTATTAGGGGGTGCTCCTAGAGTAGTGGGCTAGCTCAGGGGCTTTGGCTATATGATAGAAAGGTTTTGTGTTATAGACGGCATCGTACTAACCTGAGGATCTTACAGACGTATGGACACATCGGTATCTAAAGGAGTCAGAATGGGGATCCATTCCTACAGGGTCAAAGAGTCCATCAGAACAGCCATAAAATTTTTTTTAAGTCTTATTGTTGTGTAAGACTTTAAAGGCAATTCAGAAGACGTTTATGGAGGACTATACCAATAAGTGTAACACAACTACAGGTGTTTCCAGGACTTATAGGGTTTTGGCACATTGTCATACCCCACCTTGGTTAAATTGCCAGTCGCATATATCATCTGAGAAACAAGGGGCTACATGGAATTGGGACAAAAGAGTTCAAGAAACTTTTGAACAACCTAAATTCTTGCGGAGTAGGTGAGGAAATTATGTGCTCTGCCACTTATTTTAGCTAGGAGCCCTGTGCACTCTCACTGGGAGGCTGTAGCAGACAATTCCAATAGAGTTCTCAGATCCATACCATGGAAAGCGGTAGAAGTTCCATCTACAGCACTGCAGTGGCTGCTAGTCATGTATGAGGTCCCCAAAGCAGGTGGAATCTCTCACTGGGTCTACTTGAGTCATGGTTAAAAAAAAAATAAGCTGGATGCCAGTGGCTCACACCTGTAATCTTAGCTACTTAGGAGGCTGAGATCTGAAGGTCATGATTTTCAAAACCAGCCTGTGCAGGAAAGTCTATGAGAGCTGAGACACCTCCAATGAATGAAAAAAAAAAAAAAAGCTGTAAATAGAGATGTGGTTCAAAGGTTTGAACTTGTTAGCCTTGAACTAAAAAGCTAAAGGACAGTGCCCAGGACCTAAGTTAAAGCCCCAGTACTAAAGGAGAAGGAGGAGGGGGAGGAGGGGGAGGAGGGGGAAGAGGGGGAGGAGGGGGAGGAGGGGGAGCAGGAGGAGGAAGAGGTGGTTATATCTGAAGAGGGCACAAAATCAGACTTTATAAGCACATGTGCTTAAGATAAGCTGAAGAGCTTACATGCAGGCACCCGGAGTTGGTGGGAAAGAATGCTTGTTTAATGCAGCCTCCTTTGCCAGGGCCTCCCACAGCAGATAGGCCATGACCACGGCGGTCAAGCACACAGGAAGTCCCTTTTGCTGAACTTGTCACACGTACTGGTTTCAGATCATGGAGAAATCAAACTGGGACTAAATTGGATGCTTCCTCCTGACTAGCATTTGTAGTACTAGAGGGCACTGTGCAGGCAGCTGGGGGGGAAATATTGTCACCAAGGACCCTACTATGCTATGGGACTCATGTGTTACAGGATTCCCTGTGGGAAATGCCCACGGGTGCAATAATCGCACAAGTAGTAGGAATGCAATAACCACTTTCCAATTAGCCATTGTGCCTGCTCCGCGGTTGGGAGCCCGTGTTTGGTACTATAAACCAGGACAAAAAACCCTGGCTGGGAAACTAATAGGCCCTGGTAGTGAAGTCAATGCCATTGTTTTGCTACAGTATATTATGTGCCAGTGAAACCGTTGTTGAACTTTTATGTCTGCTCTGCCAGCGTTGAGACGGGAACCTCTTCTTGTAATGAGACACAACCCACAGAAGATCTGGCTGTATACTCCATCGCAGTGTTACCCCATCGCAGATACCTGTCCTGAAATGTGCTAATGTGTACCACTCCTAATACTGGAGAAATTCTTTGGAAGTCCCGGACTTGTCATGAGGCCTTTTTTTCCCTTTTTTTTTTGTCAGTCATGAGGCTTGAACTCTGGGCCTTGGCACTATCCCGCAGCTCTTTAGCTCAAGGCGAGCACTCTACCATTTGAGCCACTCCACCACTTCCAGTTTTCTGAGTGGTTTATTGGAGATAAGAGTCTCACGGACTCTCTTGCCTAGGCTGGCTTTGAACTGCAATCCTCAGATCTCAGCCTCCTGAGGCTAGAATTGCAGGCTTCTTTAGGAGACCGTGTAGTCCCAGAATGAGGTCTTAGGAAAGCACACATGAATCCTGAGCCATAAATGCCACAGTATGGGATGGAATACGTAAATGGTATCTGAGCATGGGCATCTGCATATTCACAACCCCCTTTTCTTAAAGAACTCAATAAAACTAACATCACCCTTCATTGGCTTCCCAAAATTTACGTGAAGACCATATAGATCGGAGAACCTGAAGGACTGGGAGATACAATGACTCTTGAAGACATGAAATGTACTACCCACAGCAGGTACTAGGGATTAATTTGTAGACAGGTCTTTTCATTGGCTATTTCTTCATATATTGTCTATCTAGCCTGAAAACTTACCACAGATAAAATCCCATTTCCCTGGAGTCTGGAGTTCCCCTTGCCCTATCCCTAGCAGCATGCTGGGGGCTTTGATTCAGATAAATGCTCTTGCTAACTTTATCAGCAAGACAGTAAGCCACACAACCTGTAAGTATGTTCTTGCTAATTAGGAGACATTACAAATGAGTAACATAGTACTGTAAAGCAAAATGTTCTTGGACAGACTAACTGCTGCTTAAGGGTGTCTGCGCTCTGTGCTTTGATTGGTGCCAGGTGTTATTCATGTATCACAGAGAGTGAGGCTACTACCAGTTAGAGGTGTTTTTGTGCTACAGATTGTTTAGATGGCTGTTCTGCTCTTGTATATTGGCTAGACTCTGTTTCATCAATGGTTTCATGTAAGAGAGAGAGAGAGAGAGTATAGTAGAGCTTGAACTCAGGACCATGGCACCCTCCCTAGCTTTTTGCTTAGGTTGATGTTCTGTCACTTGAGCCACAACTCCACTTCTAGATTTTTGCTGGTTAATTGGAGAGAAGAGTCTCACAGACTTTCTGCCTGAGTTGGCTTTGAACCTCACTCCTCAAATCTCGGTCTCCTGAGTAGCTAAGGATTACAGGCATGAGCTGCTGGGGCCTGATGGATTCGTGTGCTTGTAGTTGGTGTCTGTGTTGTAGGAGGGTGTGTTGCTGTGGTCTGTTGCTTCAGTCTGTGTTGCTGCTGTGGGTTGACAGCCCCATGTTTGACTGTTGGCACAAGGATGTAACCCTATAACTCCCCTTCCAAGGCTCAAGGTCATCATAAGAAGAAAACAAAGGTATGGGGGATAGAGAATGAAGGGACTGTAGTAAGACGAGTCCACAAATCCTAACCAGAGTAACGCCATTTTGCATAACTCACCATTTAGCTCTTCTCTGTGACTACAGCGAAACAAAGGCACCCTTCCAATGGTCAGATGGTGTTTGTAGAGACTGGCACAATCCCTGATAAGAGCAAAGACAAAGTACACACAAATATATATCTTCTGGTTTTCTCTGTGCCTTATGGTACGTGAGCCTGTGGTCACCTCTGCATTTGCATTTGATTTCTGCAGAGAAACAGAACTAACAAGTGTGTGTAAATATGCACAGATAAATATTTTGTCAATATAGAAAAGTTTATTCTCAACAGGATCTAGCAATATGTAAAAAATATTATTCTTACGAGCACATATGGTTTATTCCAGGGATATAAGGCTGGCTTAATACTTGAAAATTAATCAATGTAACTTACCATTTTAACAGACTAAGGAAGAAAAATGGCAAGATTATTTCAATGGATCAACATTAGAAGAACAAATGAGCCAATTAAAAAAATAGGCAATTGACATGAAGAGCTATTTTACTAAAGAGAATATAAATGTGGCAATTAAGCATATTTTAAAAGATGTTCTATTAGCTCTTTAGGGGGAATGCAAATTAAAATTTCAATGGGGTATTACCATTTACCTAACCAAGTGGCTAAAACCAATCAAGACAATGAAATACCAGAGCATACTATAGAAACTAGATCTCTCAAATGTCGATGTGAATGTTAAACAGTATACTTTCATTAAGACTATATATATATATATATATATATATATATATATATATATTCACACAAACATTTGTAGCAGTTACATCCATAAGAGACAAACTAAAATGGGTCATATTTCTTCAGTGAGAGAATAGCTAAATAAACTGTAGTAACCCATACCCTAGAGTGTTACTCAACAATAAAAAGAACAAAAATCAATGCCCATACATGCAACTGGATGAATTTACAGAGAATTATGCTAAGTGAGAGAAAGAAGCCAGTCTCCAAAGGTGACATATTATATGATTAAATGTATCTTTTTATAAGCCCAACTGTTGGAAATGGGGAACATATGAGTAGTTTCCAGGGTGATGGACAGAAATGGAGCTGGCAATCAAAAGACCATTTGAAGGATGTTAGACAACATAAGGCTGTGTATTGCGATCACAACCAGGTCAGTGTCTGCCCTATGTAATTGTACTGTCCAGATGATACCACCGGGGAAACTTGAGTAAACAGTTTGAGGATCTTTCCATGTTAGTCCTTACAACTGCCTGAGAATCACAAAGTATCTGGAGACTTGAAAGTTAATGCAAACCTGATTTTTCAAATTGCAAGATCAGTGCTATAATCATCCCATGCAATAGACCAGGCGGGGGGTTGGTTTGATCCTGATTGCAAGCAACAGAGTCTAGTCTACAGAGTTCAACCAGAATAGAAATCAGTTCAATGAGATTTGGATGCTCATCATTTCTGATGATGAACGTCAGAGAGACGGCACCCGCGTATGCACAGGTGTGCTGGGGCCCACGGTGCTTCACCCCACGTGCCCTTGCTGCCACCACAGCCCAGACGCCGTGCTTCCCATCAGCGCCCAGGGAATACTCATCAGAGGCTCTGGCTGACATTAAATTTTCTTCCTCCTGTCTTCACCTTGCAATTGAAGTCTGGTGCAGGTACACCTGATTGGAAAAGCCAGAGCCTGTGCCAGACTGCAAAGGCCGTCTGAGAGAGTAGCAGGTGTGGCTTCTTACTTGGAGACATGATGTGTAAATGTGGGATATTTTTCAAATATAGGAATGTTTAAAAGGTCCTTGTCAGTCAAAAATATAGCTAAGAGTTACGTAAGAACATCATTCTTCACAACAACAGCAACAACACCACATTGTCTACTTTTTGAAAATGCCAAAGGAATTTTTCAAATTCTGATGACTAGGGAAATTTCGGGAAGGGAGATTATTTCTTCAATATGTATCTTCTTCTCTTTGGCTCCTTGATGCTCAATTTGATATTGATATGCTGTATTTTTATAGAAAGTCAGGCATTCCACTTACCTTTTAAATTATTTGAATATATACTTGTGACTAACTTTTTAAATTGTTTTTGCCAGTCCTGGGACTTGTACTCACCTGGGCACTGTCCTTGAGCTTCTTTGTGCTCAAGGTGAGCATCTACCACTTGAGCCACAGTGGCAGTTCCAGCTTTTTCTGTGATTAATTAGAGATAAGAATCCCATGGACTTTCCTGCCCAAGCTGGCTTTGAACCACAATCCTCAGATATCAGCCTCCTGAATATCTAGGATTACAGGCATGAGCCACCTGCACCCAGCATGGGCCTAACATTTTTAACTGTCTTTAGCATGCCTCTCCATTGTTATATATTCTCTATATTTCTAACTTCATTTTATTTGTACTTTAAAATTTTTTCATTATTGAGAACTCAAAAAGCACTTGAAATACAGGGCCCAGCAATAAATGTCATGAATTCTCTACTATCCATTCCACCTATTCCCACTGTAAGGCAGGTGTGCAATTTACGTGAGAGCCACAGTACAACTTTATGTGAGGTGTCCCTTATTTGATCTATGCCAGGCAAATTATTTCATTGCCCTGGACAATGTAGTTAGTTCAGGCAGAGCCATATCTATGCCCAGCAGTACCTGGTAGTTCATTGTCTCAGAAATAAACAGGATGCCTAACACTTAGCATTTGTTGAAAGAAGAGAGAAAAGAAAAGAGGAATAGAGAAGGAGGGAGAAGGGGAGAGAAGCAAAGAGATGCAAGAGGGAAGAGGAGAAGAGGGGAGAAAAGAAAGGAAGAGGGAGGCAAAGGAAGGAAAGGAGGGGAAAGAAGGGAGAAGAGAGGAAGGAAGAGGGAAATGGAGGAAGGGAAGACAAGGAGAGGAGAGGAAAAAGAAAGGGAGGGGAGGAGGAAATAGAGAAAAAGGGAGGGAGGAACAAAAGAGAAGGGAAGAGGAAGAGGGTGGAAGGGAGAAAAGAGGGAGAGGAGGGAAGGGGAAGGGAGGGGAGGTGGTGCATACCTATAACCCAAGACACTCAGGAGACAAAGACAGACTGCAGTTAGAAGACTGACAGACAGACAGAGAGCAAGAGAAGCTCTACCCTACCCCACAATCCAGGCTTGTCTGGCACAAAGGATAAAATAGTTCCAGAGCTACTAGAGCAATCTGGAAACCTATCCAGAAGTAGAGTGTATACACGGGAGATAGAATGAAAAGAAACACATCAGAGTCCCTAATCCCAGATTCACAGAGGACTCTTCCAAGTTATTTTTCAATTCTTAATTAAGCAAGGTAAGATTTGCTCATGTTTCTCACTGGAACTGTGAAACTATATATTATACTTCTAAGCCAATTCTAGATCTACTTGTGTGGCTAACTTTGGTAATGGATCGCAGGATAATTCTCCTTTTGAAGGACCTGAAATTTGCCAAGCAAGTCCTATTTTGAAGTACAATTTTCTTAATTTGCTTTCCAGATTGTCCTCTAAATTTTCTGAAGCCTGTGGTCCATAAATATAGCACTGTGGATGTAGCTTGATTTTTAGCACAGCAGTCTGAGTTCTGGTGCCAACGCTACATTGAGGGATAAGAGTGTTCTTGGATTTACGGACTCTATATTTAAAAGACTGGTAGATTCCCTCAGCATGCAATGCCTAATTACTTCTGATAAGTGTCTGAACCACTTTATTTGCCCCTCCCCGGAAGAACGAAGGATGTCTGTCTGTGGACATCTGAAGCTATTTTCACTCTACCCCGGCTGGTGACACTGTATCTACCGAACCCCACAAGAAGAGCAGTGTCTTCCTGCCTAAGCCTGAGTACATCCTATGTCTCTGAGGACCCGTAGGGTGTTATGATGACCCCAACTCCTCTCCCAACATTCCCATCTATACAATGCCTGGAGAACAAAGAAGCCATACAGTAACCCTTTGACCCTTTCTTGGATTTAAGAAAGGAGAGGGAGTAAATTGAAAGTAGCAGACTTTATTCACCTCTTGAAATTTACTCAGAGAAAGAATGAACACGTTCTACTTCCATCATAGAAGTGGAAATATATTATCCATTCTTGCATCATAGATGCAAGTAGCACTTGCTGTAGTATCTTGACTTGAGACTTAGGAAAGAAATAATGAAGATATGAAATAAGGTCGTAATAGGAGTGATATGTACGTGTGTGTGTGTGTGTGTGTGTGTGTGTGTGTGTGTGTGTGTGTGTGTCACCAAAGACAGCACCGGTAAGATTTGTTAATAGATTCCACAAGCTGAGATGGGGCATGGCTAACAAACACAATGCTGATGTTGGATGCCTGCCGAGCTGTGTACATGGTAAAGCCATTTTCTGAGGGAAAGAAAATTGATGAAGGAACTGGTAAAGGGTGAATGCTTTTTGAGGTACTTGATTTTAGATGCTTAAATTCATAGGCTGTTCTGGTAAGAGTGGGTCTCATCAAGAATACAAACAACAACAGATGTTGGCACGGGTGGGGGTGGGGAAGAGGCTTGATACACTGTTGCAACCACTGTGGAAAGTAGTTTGGAGATTCCTCAACAAACTAAACATAACCAGTGGCTCACACCTGTCATCCTAGTTACTCAGGAGGCTGAGATCGGAGGATTGTGGTTTGCAGCCAGCCTGGGCAGGAAAGTCTGTGAGACTCTGATTTCCAATAAACTTATTCAGAAAAAGCAGAATTGGTGCTGTGGCTCAAGTGGTAGAATGCTAGTCTTGAGCACAGAGAGGCTCAAGGACAGAGCCCAGGCACAAAGTTCAAGCCCCTAGGACTGGCAAAACAAAAAAAAACAAAAACAAAAATACTGAGCAAAGAACTACTCTGTGATCCAATGCTATCACTCAGAGCATTTATCCGGAAGATCATAAATCAAGATACAGTAGAGACACGTGCACTCATGCTCATTGCTACACTATTAACCATAGCCAAGTTATGGAAACAATCCAGATGAGCTTTAGTGGACAAATGGGTTATAGGTAAGTTCAGGGCTGCTTATTAGATATGGAAGTACAGCTGTTCAATAGTAAGATAAATAAAACACTCAGAGTTCAAGTGAGGCCAGGGGTATAACAGTTTTGGAATGTGAATTTAGATGGGTTGGTTAGAAGCCAAAGAACCATAAGTGAGATAGATGGACATGAGGTACCTCCAGCATCGGGTTGCCAATAGAAAGAAGCTATCAAAAGAGATTTAAGTGGGGCATAACTTTTATCCATGTGTGTATATGTATACAAACGTCCATTTATGTTTTTTAATTAGAAATATCAACTTGGAAAATTCATATAGATCACTTTATGCCCCAGAGTATTCTAAGTCTTTTAAATTATATTTGTCAGAGATTAATCATTTTTTTCTTTTTTCAAATAACTTAGTCTTCGTTTTGTGTAAATTAAACCATTCGTTTTTCAAGTTATTATTTTATGCATACACATTACTTTTTAAATATTTTATTAGGTTGATAGTTTTGTTCTGTTCTAGAATTTACGGTCTATTAGATTTTTTATTGATAGCTCCTTTTTTTGTTCTTATTAAAGACCTTTAAATGAGTACATTTTCTTCTAAACACTGTTTTGGTCACTCCCAATCTCATTTTAAATGTGTTTATTATTACTTTATAATAGATATTTATTGCATTCTCAATTTCTTCTCCAAGTCAATCTTTACTTATAAAGAGTATTTTAATAGCTCCAGAAATTAAGTAATTTATTAATATTTTCATTATTAATTCTTTAAATATGGTACGGTTAAAGAATGTGTTGGGCAGAAATCTCTCTACTAGGAGATAGGCAATTGATAAATTAAAAATTAAAAATACTTTCTATGGGCTGGGAAGGTGGCTCAGTGGTATAGTGCTTACCTTGTATGCATGAGGCCCTGGGTTCAATTCCTCAGCACCACATAAGCAGAAAAAAAACAGAAGTGATGTTGTGGCTTAAGTGGTAATGCGCTAGCCTTGAGCTGAAGAGCTGAGGGACAGTGCCCAGGCCCAGAGTTCAGGCCCCACAACTGACAAAAGAAAGAAAGAAAGGAAGGAAGGAAGGAAGGAGGAAAGAAAGAAAGAAAGAAAGAAAGAAAGAAAGAAAGAAAGAAAGAAAGAAAGAAAGAAAGAAAGAAAGAAAGAAAGAAAGAAAGAAAGAAAGAAAGAAGAAAGAAAGAAAGAGAAAGAAAGAAAGAAAGAAAGAAAGAAAGAAAAAGAAAGACTTTCTATGACCTATGTAGGATTTTAGGAGTTGAGAGTTATACCCAAATATATTTTCATTTTTACTCAGCTAATTTTCCAACCACTTTTAAATTTTCTTGAGTAAGTAAGTCTTGTCTTTCTCATTTCTAAGCATTAGTGATTCTTTTTGGTGAGATCTCCACCAAAAAGAATTCTTTTGGGGGTCTTAGTATTGCTTTGCACTAGAGTAAAAGGGGCCTCCATTGTGTTCTGTTGCTGTTGGTGGGTTATCGCAGAGTGTGGATAAGCTCTCCAAGTTGCTGCTTTCTTGTCTTGCGTTCTACGCTGACTGGTACATTGGGTTTCTGCCTCCGTATCTGGCAATAATCTGTAATAGGGCAGATTCCTGTTGATCTGTGCAAGCTCCTTGATTTCTTGGCAGCAAGACAGAGATGAATCACTCCCAGTTACTCATCCCAGTTCCTACCTGGTGCTGACATTTCCTGCATTTTATACTCTACTATTTAGAGTATAAAATAGTATAGAGTATAAATAGTTGAGTAGACTCTACTCTTTAGGATCTTCTCGAAACAATGAATTCTGTCAGAAGAGAAAGCCAAATTTGCCACTTGAGTGGGGAATCATTAGGCCGTTGGCTTAATTTTGAGTTTCTTGTAACGCATGCAGGACAAAAAGCTTACTACCTAAACTTGCTGAGTCCACATACAATCCAATTCTATGAAACCCAGGTCTCATACTCCAGTGGGATTTTATTACTCTTTGCATTAGTCCAGGTTATCAGAGCCGCAGGTGTCAAAGCAGATTCCCCAGGCAAGTGTTTATGAGGGAGCATGATGCCTGTGAAGAAATACTGAGAGGAAACCAGGGAGGGGCGGAAAGAGTCACCAAGTCACGGTGTCAAACTGACCGAAGATGAAAGAGAAAGGCAGAAAAAGTGGGCAGGAGCATTCTAAAGGAAATATGATTTGGGGTTCCTTTCTGATGTTTGGCATTCCCTTGTCTGTCTCTCAATATGTCTCATTCATTCTCCCTATTTGTTTCATAGACGGATTTGAACCTAGCATTACACTGATTAGAATATCAGTCCATTGGCTCCACAGTTCTCAAGAGCACACTTGGAAGATGCTTTTCCCACCATTATTTATTACTTAAAGATGATTTTTTTTCTTTTATTCTTAGCCAGTGTGTTTCTGGCTATGCAAGGCAGATACCTGATTTAGTCAAAAGGAGAATTATGTTTTCATGGAATCACAGGGAGGTGGAGCAATGGTAGATCTGGACCATTTCGCGCTGTCTCTCATCACAGTTTCTTGGTAAGACTGTCTCCATTAACCTTTTGTAACTTGGCTTCCTCCTATATATGGGGACAGCTCTGGAGATACACCTCCTAGTCCTATCATCAAAGAAGAAAGAGCTCCAAGTTCAGACAGAAATGTGCTACAATGAGCAGCGACTGGATCTTGCAAAACTCCATCATCATTTGTGTTAGGGAGAAGGCAATGTGAGGTGCCTGTCCCAGCTGAGGGCAGGTCTCTTCTCCCCTTCACCCCTCACTTGGTCAGGAGGAGAAAGGTAGTTGTATAATCTCTAAGCCATATGCTTTCTGTGGTGAACATTACATTTCTCAAAGGAAGGGCATGTTGCCCAGAGGAAGGAAGAACATGTTCTAGGTAGAACAATACCTGTCATTATAATAACTTTTACTCATCCATAGAATGTATTCAGGGATTACCTTTAAGCCTAAGAGATATTATTATGCGCCATTTTCTACTTCCGTCATTTTGTGTCTTTATTTTTAATCGATTGTAATTTCAGTTCAAATATGTTAGTCAACCTGCCCGCCCCCCAGTTAACCTTTCAGGATTAACAGCCACATTATTGCTCTCAACATTTTAAAATCAAATATGATTGGGATATATAAAGGAATGTGAAATTTTTGGACCTGTTGGTCATTTCTTCAAATCTCCAGTCAACCGCTATAACAGTTTGGTTGGTAACATTCCTACACATCTAACACCCATGCATACCTAAAGTACACACACTTTGTTTGAATATATATATATATATACATATATATTCAAACATACATATATATATACATATATATACAATAGCTAGCTGGGAGGCTGAGATAAGGAGGATTGCTGTTTGAGGCCATCCTGGGGAAAAAATATTTCAAGACTCCATCTCAGCAGAAAAAAATGGACATGGTGACATATACCTAATAGTTATGTGGAAAACGAACTTTACAACTTTGATGGGGGGGGGGAGGATGGGGGGTGTGGAGGGGGGAGAATGGGAAGGGGTGGAAAGGGAAAACAAAGGAGGAGGCTACAATGCTTGATAGGAAATGTACTCATTACCTTGCTCATGTAATCGTAACCCCTCTGTACAGTATTTTCACAATAAAAACAATTTTAAAAAGTATAAATAGGATAGTAATCCAGGCCAATCTGAACAAAAGAGTGACCCTATCTCAAACAAAAAAGGGCTGGAAGCATGGCTCATGTGGTAGAGCACCCATCACAAGTACAAAAATGCAAGTACCATAAAAATGTTGTGTATATATGTATATGTAATATATCATATATACCACATAGCTATGTATAATGTTCTACAGCTTCATTTCTTTGTTTTAAAGCAGTCAGTTTTATCCTTTTTATGCATAGTATTTCCTCCAAAATGTGCATAATAAGTCCCCCTTTTACTAGACATTTAGTTCCTTCCAGCTTTACTATTTCAAAGCAAAGAATGTGTATGCTTCCAGCAGCCCAAGTGCCCGATAATTGACAAGTGAATTTAAAAAGTGCTCTCTCTAATGGAATTTTATTTACCCATTGGGAAGAACATTATGTCATTTGCAGAGAAATGGATGGACCTAGGGGGGAAATACGTTACGTGAAGTAAGTCAGGCTCAGAGAAACAAAGGGCCATCTTTCCTCACATAGATCCAAGTTAGATCTAAATTAAAAATGCACATGAAAACATACACAGGGTCATGTGACTAAAGCACGCTGTACTTAAGGGTGGATCGCAAAGGCATAACTTCTTTGAGCAATTAACTGACAAGTTAACAGAATGAATGCCAAATGCATTTCGTCTGACGAATGTGGTTGTGGGGGTGGGGTGGGGAGGCAGATGAACAGAAAGAGGAAGGTTGGTCACAATAATTCAATGAGCTTATGTGAAAATGGAGCCAGGTAATGAAAAAATGGGTGGGGTTGGGATAAATGAGGGGAGAATCATGGACGAGGTGACGGTGATCAAAATGCATTGTACGAACAAGAGGCATTTTCTCTCTCTCTCTCTCTCTCTCTCTCTCTCTCTCTCTCTCTCTCTCTCTCTCTCTCTCACTGTTTTTGTTTTCCTTTCTTTTTGTCCTGTTTGTTCATTTATCCGTCTTTGGGAGGCGTAGAAATGGAGAGACAAAGGATTAACAAATGTAGTGGCGGTACTCACTGGACGTTATGTTAAAAATGATCTATGGGTGGGGATGGGAGGGAAAACCATGAGAGACTGAGGGAAATGGAGACACTGTCTCCCCAAAAGGGACTCTTTCCCTGACTTATATAACTGTAACTCCTCTATAGCATCACCTTTATAATAACAGTACCAACATTTGAAAAATATAAAGAACAAGGTGCATTGTACTCATAAATTGACATGTTGAATTAAAACCCCTTTGTAGAACTATTTAAAGATAATAAAAAAGAAGACAGAGAATGCATGTTTTCAACAAGGATACATTATGCCTGCACTTATAATTCTGTTCCATCATGTGAGAATATCTAGCAGAACAATTCCTAGAAATGGAGAGCCAGGTCAAAGAGTATGGCAGCAATATCCTTTATTACTCTAGCATGGTTAATCATTATAGGACCATCTCTTTTATTCCAAACTGTTTTAGGTTAGTGACTTTTGTAGTTTCTTTGTTAGCAGTTCTGCATTTCTTTATGTGATTGTGATTTTTGGAGTCAATCCATTGCAGAGAAATTATAATTGCTTCTGAACTTGTGTGTGTATATTATGTATCATATATGTAAAATATGATATATAATATATTTTATAAGATTGTTTCTTTTGCCAGAATAAGTTTCTTTTCTGGTCTCATTCTTTTTGCATATCGACTGCCAGTTTTCTATGTTGATACTTTCATTTGTTGAAGCTTAGCGTTGTTACTTCATTGGGTTCAGCAGAGAAATCTCTGACCAGTTACCCTGGCATCGTGATGAAGTCTTCAGTCAAGAGTTTTAAAAATAGACTAAATCACTGGCAATCTGAAAACATATCATTCTGTTTATCAGAAAACCAGTTTCAGACTTTCAATCATGAAATGTTTTTTATATTTCACTTAGCTACTAAGCATGAAAGACAGTCTCAACAAATCCTATTAAACATATCTGGGTGTCTCCCAGACCCCCTTCAAGGTCAACATTAGAAAATCCTGTCCTCCAGAAATGGTCTCCGAGGAAGTTTGCTCTTGCATTAAATAAGCAAAATGCCTTAAGATCCTGACTTCGCTTGGTGGTGGCTCTTTACACTAACCTGCCTCCTGATTATAAATTAACACATTACTCAAGCTTTCAGAAATCCCTGTCTTTTTTTTTTTTTAACCGACTTGCGGTGAGTAAATCATTTTATCCAACTGGAGTTAATTGTCTCCAATAAATAAATAATAGACTAAAGGAAGTCTAGCAGACTTGCAGGGCGTGAAATGCCTAAACTTCATTTAGTTCAGGACTTTGGGACTTCTATGTTTGCTTGCAGGTCTATTTTGCCATTTTCTGATTCTTAGCTATGTTGCAGAAAGTCAGATAGTCGAACTGTATGTAATATGTATAATGTATAATATGTATAATGTATACACATGTATAAGGTATTACAATGTTATAGTATGGATAGAGATACATATAATGAATATTAATTCTGATACCTAGGCATTTAAAATCATAGAACATCATATGTTGCAGAATATCAAAGTAGATAGAACTATACTCAAATATCAAAATATTAGAACACTAAAACATAACACATTCACTTCATTTAAAGGAAAACCACCCCATTTGTCCACCAGCTACCAGAGAGTCTCCTTCCATTATAGCCAATTTTATCAACTTCTTATGCCTTTACAGTGACATTTGAAGCATATATAAATAAATATCCAGGCATAGTGCTGCATGGCCATGAGCCCAGTATTTAAGAGGCAGAGGCAGGAGAGCCCCAGGTTGGAAGCCAGCCTAGGTATGTAGTGAATTCAAGGGCATCCAGAGCTTCAAAGCAAGACTCTGTCTCAAACAACTAACAAAACCAAACCAAAGGCTACGGTATAGCTCAAAGGTGGTACATTTGCAAAGTGTTTGTGTGTAAGACCCAGAGCATTACCTCAAATATACATATGCAAACACATACAATCATACTTTCTTTTTCTAAAAAAATGATCAAGTATCAGATACACCCTCAAACATAAGATATTTATTCTTCCTCCTCTTACTCCTCTTCCATTTTCCTATCTCTCTTCCTCCTCCTCCTCCTTACTGTATTCTGCATAAGACTTAGGCTGATCTCAAACTTGTGAATCTCCTTCTTCAGTTTCCCAAGTGCTGGGACTACAGGTGTCTAACACTATGCCCTACTTTTTGTTTCTTTCCTTTAATGGCTTCTATTTCATTATATAAACATGCCTTTATTTATTTTACTGTTCTCTACTGATAAATATTTAAGCTGTTTTCACTCTTTTGTTTCTACAACTAACAATGCATTTAATAATCAAATACATACATAATTTCCCTGCAGCAGAATATCTGAATAATGATTTCTAAAAGAATTGTGACTAGGACAACAGGTTTGGGCATTTGCAACTTTGATAGATATTATGAAACAGCCCTTCATACAGGTAATTTTATTCTCCCTGTTTTCTCTTAGGGTATCATAAAACACACTGGCATTTGATAGTTTAACAAATGGAAAGCAGCATCTTAATATAGTCTAAATTTTCATTGTTCTCTTTATGAATGACAATGAAACTATTTTTATATATTTTTACTTTTACCCATTTTTAACTGGGTTAAGTTTTTTTTTTTCTCATGATGATTTAGCCATTAGATAAATCAACTTGTGATTTGGATCACAAATGAGTTTTCTAGCTTTTTTTGTATATTCAATGTATCATTGTTGGTAGGAAAATGGTGATTTAAAAAAAATTTAACGAAGGCTAAGAAGGTGGCTCAGTGGTAGAGTGCTTG
This sequence comes from Dipodomys spectabilis, assembly GCF_019054845.1. NCBI lineage: Eukaryota > Metazoa > Chordata > Mammalia > Rodentia > Heteromyidae > Dipodomys > Dipodomys spectabilis. The sequence goes on from NW_024870711.1 coordinate 4,493,919, forward strand.
CCTTGCATGCATGAGGCCCTGGGTTCCATTCCTCAGCACCACATAAGCAGAAAAAACTGGAAGTGGCACTGTGGCTCCAGTGGTAGAGCGCTAGCCTTAGCTGAATAGCTGAGGGACAGCGCCCAAGCCCAGAGTTCAGGCCCCATGACTGACAAAATAATAATAATAATAATAAATTTAATGAGGTTAGTTAACCTTTTCCTTTTTATTTGTCTATTGTGTTCTACTTGAAAACATCTATTCCTGTATATATTTTTAAGTGAGCCACACTTTATTGGTATTGTCAATTTTGTGAGCAAGACAGTTACTCTTTATTTTTAAGCATGAAGTGAGATAGATTTTAATCTGACATAACTTGTGCCCACACATCTTCATCTTGAAAAAAGCAATATTTTAAGCTTCAGCCAGGGTTGATTATTCCTTTTTCACATTTGTATTTCTTTTTTTTTTATTTTTTTTTATTTTTTAAATTTTATTTTATTTTATTTGAGAACATACTGTACAGAGGGGTTACAATTACATGGGCAGGATAATGCATACATTTCTTACCAAGCATTGCAGCCTCCTCCTTTGTTTACCCTTCACCTCCCTTCCCAGCCTCCCCCCTCCCTCCCAACCAATCATACCCCCCCCCCCCCCACCAACATTGTAAAGCTGGTTTTGACATGACATTTTGTACTTCTCATTGTTGCAACAGGTCCACCTGAATCCTTAAACGACTTGTTTGTCCCCATCTCCTCCACATGTTATACTGACATCAAATATAGTGAAAGCGGGGGTTACACTGTGGGGGAGGGACATACAAAGCAACAAAGAAATAATCTTATAAATGCGTTAGAAACACATGCATGAAAGAAACAAAAACATTAAAATACATATTTGAGGTTTTGTTTTCCTAACATCACATTATCTGACTTTTTCCGCTTGACTCATACCTATACTAGATATTGCAAATAAGGGAAACCATGGGACCTATGTTTCTTTGGGCCTGGCTTACTTCACTTAATATAATTTTTTCCAAGCCTTTCCATTTCCTAACAAATGGGGAAATGTCATTCTTTCTGATGGAGGCATAGAATTCCATTGTGTATATATACCACATCTTCTTGATCCATTCATCTACTGAGGGGCATCTGGGTTGGTTCCATGTCTTAGCTATGGTAAATAATGCTGCAATAAACATAGTTGTGCTGGTAGCTTTAGTGTGGCCTTGTTTGTGATCATTTGGGTAAATGCCCAAAAGTGGGATTGCTGGGTCGTTGGGGAGCTCTATGTGGAGTCTTTTGAGGAACCTCCATACTGTTTTCCAAAGTGGTTGAACAAGTTTACATTCCCACCAACAATGAAGTAAGGTTCCTTTCTGTCCACATCCCCTCCAGCATCTGTTGTTGTTAGAGTTCTTGATTTTTGCTGTTCTAACTGGAGTGAAGTGATATCTCAATGTTGTTTTGATTTGCATTTCTTTTATGGCTAGGGATGTTGAACATTTCTTCATGTGTCTATTGGCCATCCTTCTTTCTTCTTCAGAGAAGCTTCTCTTTAAGTCTTTCGCCCACTTACTTATTGGGCAGTTGTTTCTTTGAGGATTTGTTGTTGGGTGGTTTAATTTTTTGAGTTCCAAGTATATTTTAGATATGAGACCCTTGTCCGTTGTATGGCTAGTAAAGATCTTCTCCCAGTCCGTGGGCTTTCTATTGATCTTGCTAGCTATGTCATTTGCCCTGCAGAAGCTCTGCAACCTTATACAATCCCATTTGTCCAGCCTTTCTTTGATTTGTTGTGTTTCCGGGTCTCTATTCAGAAAATTTCGCCTGAGCCAAGGAGACCCAGGGTTTCTCCTATTCCATCCTGTAATGTTTTCAGAGTGTCTGCTTTGAGTTCAAGGTCTTTGAACCATTTTGAGTTGATTCTGGTGCAGGGTGATATATAAGGATCTAGCTTTAGTTTTCTACATGTAGTTAACCAGTTTTGCCAGCACCATTTACTGAAGAGGCTGTCTGTCTTCCATTCTATTGTTTTAGCTCCCTTATCGAAGATTAGATGGCTATAGGTCTGTAGGTTCATTTCTGGGTTTTCAATTCTATTCCATTGGTCCTGAGGTCTGTTCTTATGCCAATACCAAGCTGTTTTGATTACTATGGCTTTATAGTAGAGTTTGAAATTTGGTATTGATATTCCTCCAGCAGTGTTCTTTCCGTTGAGGAGCGTTTTTGCTATTCGGGGTCTTTTATTGTTCCATATGAATTTTTGGATTGCCTCTTCTATTTCCTTGAAGAATGAGGGTGGAATTTTGATAGGTATTGCGTTGAATTTGTAGATAGCCTTGGGCAGTATTGCCATTTTCACGATGTTAATCTTTCCAACCCAGGAGCATGGGAGGTTTTGCCTTTTTTTAAGTTCTGTGTTGATTTCCTTTTTCAAGATTTTAAAGTTTTCATCATAGAGGTCCTTCACTTCTTTAGTTAAGTTAATTCCTAGGTATTTTATTTTTTGTGAGGCTATTACAAATGGAGTTGCTTTCCTAATTTCAGCCACACTTTTCTCATTGTTGGCATACAGAAAAGCCATTGATTTTTGGGGGTTAATTTTATAACCTGCTACTTTGCCAAAGTTTTGAATCAGCTTGAGTAATTTGGGAGTGGAGTCTATGGGATTCTTTAAATACAAGATCAAGTCATCTGCAAAGAGGGAGAGTTTTATTTCTTCTTTCCCTATTTGGATCCCCTTTATGTCTGCATCTTGTCTTATTGCTGTAGCTAGGCATTCTAATACTAGATTGAAGAGAAGTGGAGAGAGTGGGCATCCTTGTCTTGTTCCTGAGTTAAGAGGAAATGGCTTTAGTTTTTCACCATTGAGTATAATGCTGGCTGTAGGTTTGTCGTATACAGCCTTTATTGTATTGAGGAATGTTCCATGGATTCCTAATTTTTCCAAAACCTTCATCATAAAGGGGTGTTGGATCTTGTCGAATGCTTTTTCTGCGTCTATTGAGATAACCATGTGGTTCTTATTCTTGCTCCTGTTGATATGATGAATAATATTAATTGATTTGCGTATATTGAACCAGCTTTGCATCCCTGAAATGAATCCTGTTTGATCGTGGTGTATGATTTTTTGGATGAATTGTTGAAGTCGATTGGCCAAAATTTTGTTGAGAAGTTTCGCATCAATGTTCATCAAAGAAATGGGTCTATAGTTCTCTTTCTTTGATGAGTCCCTGCCTGGTTTTGGGATGAGGGTTATGATGGCTTCATAGAATGTGTTCGGTAGTGAGCTTTCTCTTTCAATTTCATTGAAGAGTTGGAGGAGAATTGGTGTGAGCTCTGCTTTGAAGGCCTTGTAAAATTCCGCTGTAAAACCATCTGGTCCTGGACTTTTCTTAGCTGGGAGGTCTCTTATTGCTGTTTCTATTTCAATGCTTGATATGGGCCTGTTAAGATAGTTTACCTCATCTTGGTTTAGTTTTGGCATGTCAATATTTGCTAGGAAGAGGTCCATTTCTGTCAAGTTCTCAAACTTATTAGCATAAAGTTTTGAGAAGTATTCCCTTATAATGTTCTGAATCTTGCTTGTTTCCTTGGTGATGTTTCCATTCTCATCTCTGAGTTTATTAATTTGGGTGTGTTCTCTTCTTTTTCTGATAAGATTTGCTAAGGGTCTGTCAATTTTGTTAAGTTTTTCGAAGAACCAACTCTTTGTTTTGTTGATTCTTTCTATAGTTTTTTTGGATTCTAATTCATTTAATTCTGATTTAATTTTGATTATTTCTTTCCATCTACTGGATTGGGGTTTATCTTGCTTCTCTTTTTCAAGGAGGTTTAGATGTGTCATTAAATTGTTAGTTTCAGATCTCTCCAATTTGTTGATGTAGGAGCTCAGAGCTATAAACTTGCCTCTGAGTACTGCCTTTGCTGTGTCCCAGAGGAGCTGGTATTTTGTGTGTTCATTTTTGTTGAATAGCATGAACATTTGAATTTCCTTTCTAATCTCTTCCATGACCCACTCATGATTCAGCAGTGTGTTGTTCAGCCTCCATGTGATACCGGACTTTCTTTGGTGGCTTTTGGTGTTGAGTTCTAACTTTATTCCCTTGTGGTCAGAGAGAATGCAAGGTATAACTTCAATGTTTCTGAATGTAGACAAGTTTGCTTTGTGGCCTAAAATGTGGTCTATTTTAGAAAACGTTCCATGTGCTGCTGAGAAAAACGTGTATTCTGATGCTGCTGGGTGAAATGTTCGGTAAATGTCTGTTAAGTCTAGTTGATCTATGCAGCTGTTTAGATCTGCGGTTTCTCTGTTGAGTTTTTGCCGAGTTGATCTATCTAGTGGGGAGAGTGGTGTGTTAAAATCCCCAACGATTAATGTCTTTGGATCTATATGGGATTTGAGGGAAAGTAGTGTTTCTTTGATAAATTTGGGTGCTCCATTGTTTGGCGAATAGATATTTAGAATTGTAATATCCTCCTGAAGGAGAGATCCTTTAATTAGTATGTAGCGACCTTCTTTATCTCTTTTCATGAATTTTAATTTGAAGTCTATTTTATCTGATATTAGGATTGCAACTCCCGCCTGTTTATGCGGTCCGTTTGCTTGGTAGATTTTGTTCCAGCCTTTAACATTGAAAACGTGTTTGTTTTTAAGGGCACGATGTGACTCCTGCAGGCAGCAGATAGAAGGGTCTTGTTTTTTAATCCAACTAGACAGTCTATGTCGCTTAATTGGAGAGTTCAGTCCATTAACATTAAGAGATAGGACTGAGAGGTATTTGGGAGTTCCTGCCATGTTATCTACCTTCTTGGGGGCTGCGAAAACTGGGTTCTTCCTATGGTTCTTGGATTCTCAGTTTGGGTGCAGTTTCTTGGCCTTTATTGCGGTCTTGTTGGTTTTCTATGTGTAGGACATCTTTAAGAATCTTTTGTAGGGCTGGTTTGGTGGAGATGTATTGTTTCAATTTTTCTTTGCTATGGAAGGTTTTTATTTGGCCTTCAGTTATGAAGGAGAGTTTAGCTGGGTACAGTATTCTTGGTTGATAGTTGTTTGTTTTTAGGGCATGGCATACATCATTCCAGGCTCTTCTTGCTTTGATTGTCTCTGCTGAGAAATCTGAGGTGATTCTAATTGGTTTCCCTTTATAAGTGATTACCCTTTTCTCCCTGACAGCTTTAAGGATCTTTTCCTTGTTCTGAGTTGATCCTGTGTGGATTATAATGTGACGGTGGGATGTCCTATTCTGGTCTGGTCTATTTGGGGTTCTAAAGGCTTCTTGTATCTGGACAGGCCTATCTTTTTGCATGTTTGGGAAGTTCTCTGCTAGGATCCTGTTAAACAGATTTCCTAGACCATTAACTTCTGTTTCTAGGTGTTCCTCTACACCCATTATCCTTAGATTAGGCCTTCTGATGGTGTCTTCCAGGTGTTGGATAGATCTATCATATTTCTTGGACTTGTCTTGTATGGTTGTATGTTCTTTCTCTATAATATCTAGGCTGTCTTCAATCCCTGAGATTCGATCTTCTGCATGGTCTAACCTGCTGTCAAGACTCTCTACTTTGTTTTTTATCTCTTTTCCTTCTAGTTGGTCAGCTTTGATGGCTTCAAGTTCTTTGTTGAAGCTCTGTTTTACGTCTTGTATGAATTTCTTTACTTCCTTAATTTGGTGTTCAGTGTTTGTCCTCAAATCACTTAGTTGATTGGTTATGGTTTCTTTGGGCTCCCATTCCTTCTGTTGGGTTCCATTCAGCATTCCCTTTGTGGTCTCCCTGACTTCCTTCAGCTCTTTGTTAATGGATTCCATGAATGCCTTTAGTGATCTTTGTGTGTTCTCTACCTGGTCTCTCAATTCCTGTATTACTCTTTGATTAGCTTCCTCCCGTTCGTGGGATTCCTGCAGATCTCTTTGAGTGTTCTCAGCCTGCTCACGCCATTCCTCCCTTTCTCTTTGAGTATTCTCAAGTTGTTCATGCAAATCCTGTATCAGTTTTTGAGTAGCTTCCTCATGCTTATGATATTCCTGTATAAACTTCTGGGATGCCTCCTCTCTCTCCCTATCACGCTCATACAGAGTCCTTTGTACGTTGTCAAACTTTTCATTTATCATGTTTGCCACCAGTGTTTGTAGAGCTGTTTGGGAACTCTCCTCTGGATTATTCATTATCTGTTCTAACCCCTGATTATCAGGATTGGGAATTGAGATACCCGAATTTGCCATTTTTCTTGTGTTTTTCCAGCTTACTCTGCCCATTTGAGATGAAGATAGCACCAGTTTTGTGCTAGAACACTATCTTAAGGCAACCATCAACCAAAGTTTGCATTTGTACAGTCAATAGTCTACAGATACAATCTAGTTCAACAGATACATCTATTCGACATCAAACAACTATATGTTAAAGGACTTCGAACCGCAGAGAAGAATTTGGAAAGCCAGAAATTATTAGGGTTAGGAAGAGATGTGGGTAAAAAATAGGAATAGATTGGTGTGGGGAGGCACAGGGAGAGTTAACTATGTCCTAATCACAATGCAGGAAATAGGTTGGGTAGGATGTAAGTAGAGAGAGAGAGAAAAAGAAGAAAGGGAAAGGGGAATGAAAAGAGACCAGAAAAAAAATAGAAACGTAAAAATTAATGTTATTTTAGAGATTAAAAGACCATCTATTTATAGAGGAATATGAATATGTTGAGAGAAAAGGAGGGACATAGAGGAGATGAGAAAAACTTTAAAAAAATGCTTAAAATATTGTATAGGTATAAAGTACTGCTATTAGTGAATTTAAGTCTCAGAGGTTTTGAATTGAGTAATAAGTTTGTGGATTAAGTGTGTACACAATGGGGGATAGGGTCTACTGGTTAACTACGGGTTTATCTGAGGATGTGCAGGACAAGAGTTAAGTCACATAAAGATGAACAAAGAGGAAAAGATGGAAAGGATAGGAAAGTGAGAAGAAAAGATCAGAAGTTCAGTAGAGCTAGAAAAAAAAACAAAAAGATAATTAAGAATGAAAGAAAAAGAGAAAGAAGACAAGAAAAGAAAAGAAAAGACACATTCACGTATTCCTAAAATAAAAATTATAAGAGGAGAAAAAAAAAAAAGTTAATGGAAAACAATTATTTTTTCAGAAGAGGCAAAAATTAAAGATTAATAAAAGTTTTAGAAAAGCAAAAAAAATTTTTTATATATATATAAGGTAACAAAAAACGAAAAAAAACAAAACAAGAAAAAGAAAAAAAGAAAAGAAGACGAAGAATAAAAAAAGTTCTTTGATTTTTTTTTTTTTTTGGGGAGGGTTGGGAAGAGTCCTGTATCTCCCTTTTGTCTGTAACCAGAGTCTGGTTGGAGTCTCTGGTCAGCTTGAGGTCCTGTGGCTTGATTGGTTTCTTAAGTCAGTTTGTTGGAACAGGCAGAAAAATGCTCTGCTTTACCCAAGATTTTGAGATCCCCCTCCCAGGTTAGTTTACTGGGAGGGTGATCTGCTTTGAGAATCACAAAAGAGGGGGATGCAGTGATGAGGCTAGGTTCTGGGTAGAGTTGAGGCCTTTCAACGAACAGTAGCTTTTCCCTGGGGCTATTTTGTGGAAAAAAAACTCACAGCACCCAGCCTGGAGCCATTCTCAGGGTTTCTGTTTTTCAATTGATTGTGGTGGCTGCTAGAGGGAGGGGCAGCCTCTGGCTCTGGCCACCCAGCGAGGAGAGCCACTCCAATGGCTGGCGCCTGAGCTGGGCGACCCCTCCCTGGATGGAACTGAGTCTGTGAGGTCACCTCGCCGCCAAGTTCCTGTGACCTGCCAAATGACTAGCTCTATTCCAAGGCCTGAGCTGGAGCTAGCCGCTCCTCCGAGCTTTGTCGGTATCCAAGATGGAGATCACCGGTGCTGGGGGGGGAGGGGTGGCCTTCCCTCCTCTGCTCCCAGAGGAGTGAGGAAGTGGGGCTTCTACTCACGCGGAGTCTTGGATCTCGGGTCGTCTCTGGTCTGCAAAGTGCAGGATGAAGTTGTCCGCTCCTTGTCGGTTCTTGCTGGTGTTGAGTAGAATCCGCTCCACCGCTGCGTCTGGCTCCTTTGTCCCGGACTGCGTCTCAGGTGTGCCCCCGCGGCGGTGGTCACCGCTGCGACCCTGCCGCCGCAGCGGCAGCTGCTCAGATGTGTCTGCTTGGCTTCCCCTCTCTTGACTAACTCTCTGTCCTGTGATGGCACACTTGGTGTGATTCTCTGGCTTGGGACTGTTCACTGGAACTCTGAAACTGTTTTCTATGCAAGAGCTTGTTCAGATTCCAGCTTCTCCTCCGCCATCTTCCCGGAACTCCACATTTGTATTTCTTATGTAGACTTCTTCTCAGTATTTGCTTTGAATTCTGTCTTCAGCATTAGATGTGGCCCAAGCTAGTCTGCTGCCAGAAACCCACCATTATATTTTGAGGAAGGGACCTTCCATATGGTATCCTATATGTATCATGTCTTTATAGTTAAGTCTTTGACCCATCTGAAATTCACGATGGAAAATATATATGTAGTCACGGGTTTAACTCAAGGCATCTAGATTGTTGTCTACTCTGTTTCACCAAGTATGGAATAATCCATTTTACTCATCGAGAATCCATGTTTTAAATATAGCTATATAATCTGTTTTTCAGATATAGCTCTTCATTAGACTTCTTTTTCAGAGTATTTTTGGATATCTTTTATTTTCCAAGTAAAAATTTAAACTGAAAAGTATTGATATTTGCAATTTTGATTGGACATTTTTTATGGATACATTTAAAGGATTGATTGCTGAGGTTTTTTTTTCATTGCTGAGTGTATTTTCCTCTTGTCTAAGTCTTTCTTTTGAGTTTTTTCAGGAACATTTTGAAGTATGCTTTATGTAAATCTTAACTTGTTAAGTCTATTTCTAGTAATGCTGTATTTCTTGTCATTTTTGTAAATAAGGTCTTTCTAGACTTTCTATTTCCTAATTGGATTTGTTTGTTTATGTGAAGGCATTGGATTCTGAATATAACTTTTGTACCCACGTTACTGAGTTCTCTTACTATTTTTCAATTTATTTTCTTGAGCTCTTGCAGTTAATACCCATTGTATGAAAGTTAAATGTTATTCTCTTCTTCTTTCCAGTATCTAATTCTGGCTCTCCTCCCCCCCCCCCACACACTCATCCAATGGCATTATTCAACATGCCAGAAACTTAAATTTGTTTATTCAGATTTAGAGGAGAAATATGTGACTCTAAGCTAAAGGTCTGTCACGTTCTGAGACACACAACCCGTGAAGGGTTATTCTAGATTGATCTTTCTCCTCACTGGGTAGCTGTTGAACTCTGGGAAAATGGCATCAGAACAACAAAAGCATGCTTGATGGAAGCCTTGTATGACCTCTAGGGAAGAAGTGACCATGCCTAACCAACAGCCTTGTCTCCAGAAAGCCAAGACAGATGTCAATATCAGTGTCTTTGCTGACCTCTTCAGGCAGCTCTGGAGCCAACCAGAAGATGAGAGTATGGCCAATCAGACGGCTTGTTTGTCCCTTGCAGTTTACATATGACCTCCATGCCTGGGCTGCATGTCTGAAAGGACCCATCCGCTGACCCTAACGACCTTTCTCCATCTTGGCTACACTCCCTAGAGCTCCCGCCACCTCCAAAAGTGATGCCACCAGCTGGGGCCCGAGTGTTTAACACACGGAGAACATTTCCTATTCAAACCATATTCAATGTCTCTCTCTTGGTCTCCAAAGGCTCATGAATATTTCATGATGCCAAATTCAGTTAGTCTGTCTACAACAGTCTCCCATATCTTAACAGTTTGAATACTGTTCAAAAGTCTAAGTTTAGAGTCTCCGCTGAAACTCAAGGCATTCTCTTTGCTGTGAGACCCGATAATTTTTTTAAATTACATACTCCCCAAATAAAATGGCACAGAATAAATATTCCCAATACCAAAGGGAGGACGGGACTTAACAAGGAGGAACGGGACCAGAGCCATGTCTATAATAGCCGACTACCACACGGGGCATGTGGGGTAATGACGTGAGCTGACACCAGCCCAGGCAGCCACACCTCCATAAACATACCTTTATGGCTCACGTGGCTCTCTCCGCTTACTGTGCCTCTCCCCAGTAGACGTTCCATGTGCCTGGCATCTCCAACGTCCTGAGGTCTCCACAGCAGCCTCAGCTGCACCCTCGGAGCTCCGTGCATCACCGTCACAGGGACAGCCCGCAGGGAATCTGAGTCTGACCTTCCAGGCCTTCCTTTGAAGTCTTGGTGGAATCCTCCATTGCTCCATATAGCTCGAGCATGCTGAATAACTGAAAAACCAGCATTGCATGATTGACTCCAAGGTCCACCACCAGCTCCAGCAATATCTGGGTCTTCTTAAATCATGGTGCCTGGGAAATAACTTCCTAGGTACACTGCAAAAGCAAGGTGCCCCACAGGTGCTCTTCTTTCCCTCCTGGGAACTTGCTCTTCCACACCCTCTTGTCTTCAGTGCATGGGGACCTGGCTAGTTCTTGAACACCACCCAGGCGCCTTTCCTATCATTCTAATGCAAATGTTTGGCTTTCATTGGAAAGAATTTGCAGGGAAATGGATGGACCCAGAACCAGTCACGTTAAGTAAGGTAAGCCAAGCTCAGAGAGACCAATGGTACGTATTTTCTCTCGTATGTGGAAGCTAGATCTAAAATACACTGGGACGTGATCAATTATACAGGACTCCAGACACTTACACACAGTGAGACCAGAGGAGGGTATTCTTAGGGGAGGAACACAACGGCACAATGCTCATGTGCCTCTGATGATACAAAATAATACTTATTGAAATGAACTGTAAGACAGGGAAACAAGAGGCTATGTTTCTGTTTGTTTCCTTTTTTCTTCTCTTGTTTGTTCATTTATCTGTCCTGGAGGTGGAAGGGGGTCACAGAAATGGAGGGACAGAGGGTGAACAAATGCAGCAGTGGTACTCACTAGACATTACGTTGCAAACCAACTGTACAATTTATGGGTGAGGACAGGAGGGAAAAACTAGGAGAGAATTAAGGAAGGGGTGACATTGTCCAAACAGAAACATATTTGTTACCTGAAATCATTATAACCTCTCTGGATACCATGTTTATGATAACATTTTTTAAAAATACTTGGCTTTCTCTTAATGACACTAATCTCTTAACAAACTATGTGTTTGTAGCCCCAACATTATACTGGCTTTTCTGATGTCTGCAAGTTTTTTTAATAAGATTTTTTATTGTGAAATACCATACAGAGGGGTTACAATTACATGAGCAAGGTAATAAGTATATTTCTTATCAAGCATTGTTGCCTCCTCCTTTATTTTTCCCCTTACCATCCCTGCCCTTCCATCTCCATGACTACACTCCCCCCACCCCCACCCCCGCACCAAAGTTGTAAAGTTCATTTTTCAACATAGCATCTTGTACATCTCATTGTTGCAATGGGTCCACCTGTATCCCCATTTAAACAATTTGTTTTTTCCCTTCCCCTCCCCAAATTATACCAACATCAAATACAGTGAAAACAGGGGTTATACCATGGGGGAGGAACATACAAAGCAACAAAAAAAAAATCACCTTATAAATATGTTAGAAATAATAGCAAGAAAGTAAAAACCACTGTGTCCTTATCATGGGGTTCATTTCGCTTAACATCATCTTATATGACCTTTTTTGCTTGTCTCAGACATATACTAGTTATTGCAAATAAGGGAAACCATGGGACCTACATTTCTTTAGGCCTGGCTTACTTCACTTAATATAATTTTTTTCCAAGTCTTTCCATTTCCTAACAAATGGGGCAATGTCATTCTTTCTGATGGAGCATAGAATTCCATTGTGTAGATATACCACATTTTCTTGATCCATTCATCTACTGAGGGGCATCGCTCAACCTCTCTAGCCATAAAAGAAATGCAAATCAAAACAACATTGAGATACTACCTCACCCCAGTTAGAATGGCTATAATCAAGAACTCTAATAACAACAGATGCTGGAAGGGATGTGGACAGAAGGGAACCCTACTGCATTGGTGGTGGGAGTGTAAACTTGTTCAACCACTTTGGAAAGTAGTATGGAGGTTCCTCCAAAGACTCCACATGGAGCTTCCCTATGACCCAGCAATCTCACTTTTGGGCATTTACTCAAATGATCACAAACAAGACCATACTAGAGCTACCAGAACAACTATGTTTATTACAACATTATTTACCATAGCTAAGATATGGAACCAACCCAGATGCCCCTCAGTAGATGAATGGATCAAGAAAATGTGGTATATATACATAATGGAATTCTATGCCTCCATCAGAAAGAATAACAATGCCTCATTTGTTAGAAAATGGAAAAGCTTGGAAAAAATTATATTAAGTGAAGTAAGCCAGGCCCAAAGAAACATAGGCCCCATGGTTTCCCTTATTTGCAATAACTAGTATATGTCTGAGTCAAGCAGAAAATGTCGGATAAGATGATGTTAGGTGAAATGAACCCCAAGATAAATCTGCAAGTTTTTAAAGTCTTACTGCTTTGCTGTTTTCCCTCCCCATTCTCACTATAAGCTTGGCTAAAAGAAGCCAGCAATAGCCACACCATAGCCTGAATATTATGCTGTCTTGATATTTCCTCTCCTGCCCCCACTCAATTCTTAGTCCACTATGTTTAAAGTCAGCCTCACTCAAAGTCTTAGGACATGGACAAAAATGCAGACAGATTCTTTGTCACAATGCAACATTATGCCAGCTCTCAATCGGGACTTTGTTCCCATTCTGTGACTCTTGAGCTTGGGCTTCGCTGTCTGCATGCCTCGCTGCCTTCTAGTCTTCTGAGCTCCCACCAGAAAGAATCACCCAGTAAGCTCAAAACTTTCCCCAAATTCCTCTCACAAATCAGTTGCAAAGACTTCGGATTGACAGTGGGTCTCAGACCCTGCTTCTCTCTACCTGCTCTGTCACCATGATATGCTGCCCAAGTCAGGGGACCAAGGGAAACTGTGGCTGGGCCCTCTGAACTGAAGAGCACATCAGGAGCTTTGTCAGAGTGATGATTACAGTCAGACGGCATGCCGCGCTTTGGGGGCTTGTTTTGTGGTTGTTGTTGATTTTCTTTTATATTTGGTTGGGGTTTTGTTTTTGCTTGATACTGTAAAGCCAGTGTGTGTATTCTTCTCTGGCCAGTGTCTTGTGCATTTACAGATATGAAAAACATTGTCATAGCTAACTATCGCATATAATTTAAAAACTAGTTAGTTGCAATAAATTAATGGTTGCTTGGCAACGAAGCAGAGGATTTGAAAGAAAGCATTCTATTACTGCTCAAGTCAGCACAGCAAGATTTGCTTAAGCACTCCGAGTGCTGCTGAATTCTTGAGGACAGAACTAAAGCCTGGAGCAGACGAAGGGAGAAGCAAGGGAAGGCTCACATTTTACTGCTTGGCTGTTTGTAGGAGGGTGGAGAGAAGGAACATCGCAACTCATCTACTAGCTTAGGTTGGAGCTACCCAATTTAAGAACAAGTACTAATTAGCTGGCAGGAACGCTCAGCTGTGACTTGGCTAAAAATGGGACCTCTCACCAAAATGTACTGGAAGCAGAGCAAGCTGATTCACTTAGCATGTGAGAACCGGACTCGGTGCTGACAAAACAACATGTGGGAAACGAGTTTGGGAACGTTTTTAAAACTTCAAGGCATTTTGGTAAAGAAATGGCCATCTATAATATAATTGCCTATAATATAATCAGAAATAAAATCCAGCCAGAAACTAAAATTCTGTCGGTTCAGGAGAAGGAGAGCTGAGGATTGTGGTCCAAAGCCAGCCTAGGCAGAAAAAAAATCCCTGTTATCTCCAGTTGACCAGCTGAAAGCAAAACTGCTGAGCAAGAGAGAGGGGGGGGGAAGGAGGGAAGGAAGGAAGGGGGAAGGAAGGGAGAAGAAAGGGGGAAGGGGGAAAGGAAGAAGGGAAGGAAGGAAGGAAGGAAGGAAGGAAGGAAGGAAGGAAGGAAGGAAGGAAGGAAGGAAGGAAGGAAGGAAGGAGGGAAGGAGGGAAGGAGGGAAGGAGGAAAGGAGGGAAGGAGGGAAGGAGAAGAGGGAGGGAGGGAGGAAGGCATTTACACTGATAGTTTTGACTGAGACTCTTTCAATGTGGAAGTCTCTAACTGATTTAAGTTGGTTGGCTAGGGGTCAATCTAATAACCAAGAAACAGGTTTGGGAAAAAGAAGAACATTTTTAATAAAAGAAAGGCAAGGGAGACAGGCTCTGGATTATTTGAAGCTTTCTACGAGGAAACAAATACAAGTTTGGAGTATATTTAAGAAGTCATTTTAGAACTCTACTTAGTAATGACTCAAAGCCTTTCAACTGGGGTGGGGTTGGGAGAAATGGAGAGAATGATGGAAGGTGACACTGGTCAAGATGAATTGACACCATATATTAACACGCTGAATTGGAACCCTTCCTACAACTACTTAAAGATCATTTTTTAAAATTCAAATAATTAAATGCTAACCTAAAATAATTTATTTTGAAAATGCTATAGTCTGGTTTTGTGTGTATGTGTGTGAAAATACCGTACAGAGGGGTTATAATTACATGGGCAAGGTAATGAGTACATTTCTTATCAAGCATTGTTGCCTCCTCCTTTGTTTCCCCTTCCCATCCCTTCCCATCTCCCCGCGGGCCCCCCACCCCATTCCCACCCCCCCAAGTTGTAAAGTTCATTTTTTGACATAACGTCTTGTATATCTCATTGTTGCAATGGGCCCACCTGTATCCCTATTTAAACAATTTGTTTTTTCCCTTCCCTTCCGCAAAGTATACCAATATCAAATACAGTGAAAACAGGGGTTATACCGTGGGGGAAGGACATACAAAGCAACAAAGAAATCATCTTATAAATATGTTAGAAACAATTGTAAGAAAGAAAAAACATTCGAATTCTTATCTTGGGGTTCATTTCACCTAACATCAACTTATCTGACCGTTTCTGCTTGTCTCAGACACATACTAGTTATCGCAAATAAGGGAAAGCATGGGACCTATGTTTTTTTGCGCCTGGCTTACTTCACTTAATATAATTTTTTAGTTGAATTCAAAATTATGTTTTTGTTTTTTTTGTTGTTGTTGTTGTTGGTTGTGGGGCTTGAACTCTGGGCCTGGGCGCTGTCCCTCAGCTGTTCAACTGAAAGCGAGCGCTCTACCACTTAAGGCACAGCACCACTTCCAGTTTTCTGGTGGTTTATTGGAGATAAGAGTCTCACAGACTTTCCTGCCTGGGCTGGCTTTGAACTAAGATCCTCAGATCTCAGCCTCCTGAGTAGCTAGGATGACAGGCATCAGCCACCAGCACCTGGCTTCTTGTGACTTCTTTGCAAATAAAACTTTGTTACACTGCTGGAAATGGGATTCTTTTGATGTTAGTCATTCGTTTTTGAGGTTGGTCTTGTTATATAGCTAGCTATGTAGCTCAGGCTGGCCTCCAACTTACATTTTTCCTGCCTCAGTCTCCAGGGTGCTAGGATTGCAGGCATAAGCCACCGTGTCTGGCCAACATCTCTTAAACCACATGTGCCCTACCAATATTTAATCATGCACATGGCTATACTATACTCTGGAAAGATACAGAAGACCTTGGTAACAGCTAGTGCCTTGAGCAAGTACATTTTAAACTTCTAAAATTCACATGGATTTATTAATAATTTACTAATAAGCAAATGCAATTTTAAGGAAGCTAAAAAGTTTAAATGCACATGGTTCAAAGTAAAGAGACATAATGTGATGAGAATAACAAGATCTGGTCAGAGACTCGAACGTGAATCTCATCTTGGCTTTTTCAGGACTTCCTAGGTCTTCAATCTCAGAATCCCTGTTTTCCTTATCCTGGGCCTAGAATGGAACGCAGGCAGCCCTCTATCCCTATAACACGATGCTTCCAGAAGACGGTGAGTAACACAAGGTGTGCTGTCCACATGCAACCTACACAGATCCTGCTGTCCTGTAACTCATCCCTCAATGAGCAAAGGTGATGAGAATTCCCTGTGAATAGTTGCCGTTGTTCTGGAAATGAGAAGAGAAAGTCCGTAAGTGTTCAACACCAACACGAGCTTCTCTCTCACAAGTTTTCTCTCTGTGGCTGGCCAAATATACAGATTGTGGACCCTGGGTCTATGGAACACCTGTATGGGGAAAGCCCGCTGCTCTGAATTTACCTGGTCCTGGTGGAAATGAGACAGGGAAACACCTGGACAGGCCTCCAGGGAATGGATTCTCAGAGGTTTTTCTTGGGACTTGCAGGCCCTCTGTGCGTTCAGGGAGAGCAGTTTATATGTATGCACTCTTTGTAATCCCCCACGAGACCACAAATGTATTTATAGTATCTCAGCTAAATATACCCTCGGAACAGGGTTTTTTTTCCCTGACACAATAATCTTAGGGTTTGAGATTTTGGTTGTTTTCTTTTTTTCTTTTTGGTGGGTTTTGTTGTTGTTGTTGTTGTTTGGCTAACCATTTCAATAACCTTTCCTCTGCCTCTCAGCATTTCTGGATGGAATTAATATAACTCTGCATCTCCTTAAGTTATTTGTCTCTCTTAAACCCATAGTTCATTCCTGCTTTTCAAAATTAGTTAACCTGAATTTTCCTGGTCGTGGAAATAACTTAATATTTCCAGGAAATGAATGCCTGTTGAATGGATCTCTCTTGAACAATATTTGGGGATTTGATATACTTTACAAATAACTCATATTTTCAAGTTTTCAGAAATTGGTCTCCAAGATTTTCTAACTCCCCCTCCCCCCTTTACAGCCCACCCCCTCAGCTCTGGAGATGAGCATTTGCTGTGGTTCTCTTTTCCCTTTAACATCCCCAACAGAGCATGCTTCCAGAAATTCTCCCCTCTCCTCTTTCCCTTTCCCCTCCCCCTCCCATTTCCTTCTCTCTCTCTCTTCTCCCCTTTCTCTCCTCCCCCCATCCTTCGAGTATCCCCATTGCACTTCTTAGAGTAGCCACGAGGTGGCGGTGGAGACACACCTCTGAGAAGACACAGGCCTCTTGAAGCTTCTCAACATGGCCTCTGTAGGTTCTAGTTCCTTGGAAGGTGGGCAGTAGCAATAATGGCTCACAGCAATAAACTAACTTGAAAAATGATGTAAATATAATAACAAACAGAATTTTTCCATATTACCTCTGGCCAGTGTAGTGAACAGCATTCAAAGAAACGGGAGATTTGACACAGTGCAGGTTCCAGTTGAACAGCCGGGGCTGGGTCCTCATCTGTGCTCTGAGTATTCACACATCTGCAGAAAGCACAGGAGCCACTTTGCATGCTGTGGATGTGTTGCAGGGTGTAATCTGTGCCTCTTATCACATAATTGGGCTGGTGTGCTGTAGCCCAGAAAGAGGCTTCATATCCTGGTTACCAAGCCCTGTTCAGTGCTCACAGAGAACCTCACCTAACACTCAAAGTATAAAGCAGGGTTTATTTTTCAACTATTCCTGCTTTTTAAAAATCATATAATTACTATAAAAACAAATATCATATGAGACAAAATTACAAAATCAGCAGTATTTCCAAAGGATTTATTTCATTTAGCAGAACACAGAGTGCTCATACTTGGACATTGCCCATGCATTTTCATTCAAAATTTGAAGCATTTTCCTCTCCTACCATCATAAAGTTGGAAATTATAAGTTAAAAAGCATACTTTAAGTTGGGCACCAGTGACTCATGCCTGTACTCCTAACTACTCATTAAGATGAGATTTAAGGGTCATGGTTTGAAGCCAGCCAAGCAGGAAAGACTATGAGACTCTTGTTTCCACTAAACTACAAAAAAATTGGGGAGTGAAGCTATGGCTCAAGTGGTACAGCGCTAGCCTTGAACAAAAGAAGCTCAGGGATGGTAGCCTTGAGCTGAAGAGCTGAGGGACAGCACCCAGGCCCAGGATTCAGGCGCCATGAAGAAAAAAAAAAAAAGCTCAGGAACAGTGCCTAAGACTTGAGTTCAAGCTCCAGGACTAATGTCAAAAATAAAGGTAAAACTTCCTAAGAAATACTCTTTAAAAAATTATTCTATGACCTAGCAGTACCACACCTGGGCATTTATCTAAAAGCTTACAAATAAGCATACAGTAAAGATACTTGTATACTCATTTCACTACTGCACTACTCACCACAGCCAAGTTACAGAAACAGCCCAGATGTCCTACAGTGGAAGAGTAGATCAAGAAAATGTGGCTTACATATAATGGAATTTTACTTACTCATCAAGAAGAATAATAGATCATTGGCAAAGAAATGAATGGACTTGGAAGAATTATGTGAAGTAAGGCTCAAAGACAGAAACAGTACATGTTCTCCTTCATCTTTCAAATATAGTATGCATAAACATACATTGGATCATAAGCATATGTGCACAAACATACTAAAAGCGTGATTAATGCGGGAGAATAGTGCAGCTATTCTTTGAACAGCTTACACTGTAACAAAGTGAATACTAGGAAACTGAAACATATTGTTGGGAAGAGGGGAGGCCAAACAGATGGAGTGCAGACAAGGGGAGAGAGGAATGGCAGGTGAATGCAGTTCCAATATCCAATGCATACACACGGAAACGGAGCTGCGTAAGGGGAGGAGATACATGAGGCAGACAAGAGACGGGACAATGATAGACATGGATCATGATGCACGGTACTTTTAAACTGACATCGGGACCTGTTTGGACAACTACTTAAACATGATTTTAAAAATTACGCAAGTAGGAAAACATCCTGATTCAGGATGTTGTCTTTTCTTCTGATCTCTGTATCTGCTTTCATTTCTCCTCTGTCTTGTCTTGGGCTGTCTTGACACTTAGCACTTCTTTTCTCTCCACCCTCCTCACTTCTCCAGCTTCCCGTTCAAATGTGCACAGACACATGATGTGCCAGGCACAAGGGAAAGAATCAGAAACATAATACACACACACACACACACACACACACACACACACACGCACACACAAGATAAGAAGGTGTAAATCAACATGCTACTAACTTTCTTTCTTTTTTAATCTCTACATATGAATACCTTAATCCTGTTGCCCAGCTTCTTTCAAAGTGTTTCTGTGTAAACTTTACTGCAGAACTGGATTGCTGTCCAGCTCTCTCATGTATAATATTCCGGAAGCATCACTCACCACCAGCAACATCACTTCTCTGTATCGACAGACTCCCAAATCACAGCACCAGCAGTGCTCTGCTCCTACTGTAGTTCCTTTTCTGTTGTAACAAAATATGTAAGTCTGGGTAACTTATGAAGAATTAAGATTTATTCACCTCAGAGTTTGGGAGTCTAGGAAATCCTCTGGATAGCTTCCTGGAGGTCTTCCTTGCTGTCTTAGACCTTGTATCACACAAGGAAGCAAAACAAGCAATCTAGCTTGAGTCTCTCTTCCCCTTAAGGCCACTAATACCACGATGAGGGCCTACCCTAGCCCTAATTGCATCTCAAAAGCCCCCGCCCCCATTCAAATGCCATTAATAGATGACTTCGTGGATTAAGCTTCCCCACACATATTAACTCTGGGACACACATGGGAAACAGCAGCCCTTTCTCTCTTAACCTGGTTTGGGTCTTGAGCTTCCCACTTACAGAGCAATGGATCCAGTGTGGGAGCACAGGTAACCACAGTCGCCAGGCTGCTCAGGTAGATCCATCTGACCCCATCCTTATTAATTGCCTAGATCCCCTCCCTTGCACGTCTATCTCTTGAGTCTTCCATTTGGAAGAACCAGCTTTAATCTCCAGCATGAACCCCAGTTAAACCAGATGAGCTTGGATGATGATTTGCACATGAGAACATATAGATGATCGATGATCTCTGATGGTCATTTCACCACCAACATTGATTGACAGCCTAATAAATACTTGCATCTTTAATTTTTATACTCCCAATTTCCTCCAATTTTAAGAAGCAAAACCCAAAAAAGACGGTGAGATGGGCTATCTGATCTCAAGTCATCTGACTCGATCTGCAGCACAGAGCTGGCACCAAGCCTGGCGGTGAATTGCACCTTTTCCCACTTACCATCTTACAAGAGCAAGATGAGATTCAGGTCCAGCAATCTGGGCCATGGGGAAATCTACTCCAGCAAGTACAGCTCCTCTGACCAGAATGTTTTTCTGCTCAACTTTTAGAGTATTCTATGGGGACCTGAAAACAGCTCATCCATGAGAGAGAAATACAAGAGCAGGGCCGAAACCAGCCAGTTACCTTTGCAATCCAAGCTCCTGAGGGGGATATTCTTGCTTTCAAGATAGATTTCTGAACGTCCTCATGGTTGGTTTAACACCAGCCTGGTGTTCTGTAAAGAGTTCACTGAACAAGACTACAAATGCATGCCAGAGATTAACGTTTAAGAAAGCCAGATCCCAGTTGAAAATGATCACAAGGACACAAGGGAGCCCCCATTTTATGCCTGATAACAATCACTTCCTTTCAAACATGAAGTCAAACATCACTGATTCCGAGGAGCTGCCTCTCTTCCCCGAACCCTGGCTGGCTAGCACGTTCTTCTGGGATGCTAGACCAGGCTAAGCAGGATGTGAGGAGGGGCTGGTTACAATGTGTGTCCACGGGCCTCCCCCTCCCCCTCTCCTTCTCCCTCTCCCTCGCCTTCTCCTTCTCCTTCTCCCTCTCCCTCTCCCTTCCTGAGCTCTTTGATGGGCAGGTGAGCCTTGAATTCTCAGTTCCCAGTGTAATGTCTGAAGGAAAATATCCATTCTCTCTCCCTCTGTCTCTCTCTGTCTCTCTGTCTCTCTGTCTCTGTCTCTGTCTCTCTCTCTCTCTCTCTCTCTCTCTCTCTCTCTCTCTGCATGTATGGACAGGTGAGCATTGAATTCTCAGTTCCTGCCATAATATCTGATGCAAAGTATCTATTTTCTCTCTCTCCCTCTCTATCTTTCTCCATCTCTCACAGAGAGAGACAGAGACAGACACAGAGAGACAGAGAAAGAGACAGAGAGAAAGCAAGAGAGAAATACAGGCAAAGAGCAAGGAGAGAAGTTGGGAAGAAGCAGTATGGAGAAGAAAGGAAAAAAGAGCAGAGAGGCAGCAGAAACTACAGGGTCCTGTAGAACCACTGTGAGGAACTATAAATAAAGTACTCAATAAGCTCATTCCTCTGTATTCTCTGGTAAGGGGCCACAGATGGTGTTTTCAGTTCCTGGACACTAATACATATTATTACCTACCACCGTGCTCTAATACTTGAGAATCTCCTTTCCTCCGGTGATGGCCTTCCACAAAGATGGGTGATGGCCTATTGGGTCAAGTCTGGGGACTCCCTACTCACTCAGTCAACCCAGTGTGGTGTCAGAGTCTTCCATCCGGTGCCTGAGCTTCCTTTGCATGCCTGAATCCTTGGTCGGAGAGCTGGCTCAAACTTGGGCCAAGTTTAGTGACTTTCCAGTGGGGTGAGCGCCTCCAGCCTTCCTTCACTCTTTTTTTTTTTTCTTTTTTTGTCAATCGTGGGGCTTGAACTCTGGGCCTGGGTGCTGTCCCTCAGCTCTTCCGTTCTACCACTTGAGCTACAGCGCCACTTCCAGTTTTCTGGCGGTTCATTGGAGATAAGAGTCTCAAAGACTTTCCTGCCTGGGCTGGTTTTGAACTCTGATCCTCAGATCTCAGCCTCCTGAGTAGCTAGGATGACAGGCCTGAGCCCCCGATGCCCAGCTTCCTCCTTCACTCTTAGATTGGAGAAGGAATACACACAGCACTCTGGTAGGTGGCCATCCATCTTGTTCCATGAACACCGAACACCGTGTGTTTAGCCATCTCTAAAGGCCATGCTGTTCGGCCACCTTCAGTCTGCCTTTCCAGCCTTTCTTGATGCACATCCTTAGCCTTTGAATTAAGTGCTGTTATGCATCCTCTGCTGTCAGGGTACCCACTTCCAGCAGCTCCTCACAGGAGCTCTCTCCTCTGACGGCCCCTTTAAGAGCACTTCTTCAATTTACCTTGCAACACACAGTGTCCTCCAGGCTTTGAGAACTCTGCTCTGCGGAGAGGGTTTTCTGTCTTACAGAGTATGTGTATTGCTACTTTTCTACTATTTTTTTCAGCATTGGGATTTGAACTCAGGGCCTTACATTTAGAAGACGGGCTCTCTGTCACTTGAACCGTTCCCCAAACCTTTGTTTAGTTATTTTTCAAATAAGCTATCACTGTCTCTGTCTCTCCCCACCACACCCCTAATCCCCAGGACAGCTTATAGACCCAGATCCTCTTAATAGGAGTGACAAGTGACGCATCTTAACCAGCTTTATTGGTTGAGAAGGAGTCTTGCTAACTTGCACCTATGATGGCTTCAAATCATAATTCTCCTGATCTTTGCCTCCCACGGAACTGGGATTATAGCTGTGAGCTACCAGACCAGCTGTATGTCAACATTATTTTTCTAAGTGTTTTGTTCCTTTCTTATAGTCTTACAAGGTAATTTTTGGCACTGCTACTTACTTTAACAAAAGCTATTATTTTTGCAAAACTCCCATGAGTCAGCAAATAGCATCACTTTCTATACTCCTTGCTAAAGCATTAAATTATGCACACCCTCTTACTCAGCTTCATATTCCAACCACATCTTTGATCCACCATCCCCTCTTCTTTGCATTGTATCAGGGAGGGCTTCAAATGCTCTCAGGAGTTCGGTGTGTAACATCTCCACTCTGTGAGCAGCCTTACCTCTTCCTGGTATGCTGAGAATCAACTCTATGTATGAATCTGGTAGAAGGTGAAGAAATGGCTGGAGAGTTTCAGGCAGGGAAACACGGTACCTATCTTATTTGAGCCCTACATATTCCTAACATCGGAGAGCGGCCGGGCCCATGTCTTCCAATAGGAGAGCTAATGATTTCCTCAGGCAGAGGATTTCCAGAGGAATCTGGTGTTCAAGGTTTCAACTGCATCAACCCAGAAATTTTATCCCAAGGTTAATTAAGTCAGAAGGGGACCACCAAGGTTGGCCTCACAGAGTGCGTGGCTCCATGGGAGAACCGGTTGGTACATTGTCAAGCTATCTGGGACATCCTGGCTCTTCCTTTTGCTTCCTGGCCTTACCAGGTGACCCCTCTCTGCACACACTCCATTTTTGATGCCACTACCATGAACCTCACCAGAGTGGAGCAGATGCTAGGGTCATGCTCATGAACCTACAGAACTGTGAGCAAAAGAAATCTATCATTATAAAGTATCCAGTTTCAAGTCCTCTGTTATGACAAAAGAAAACAGACCAATACATTGCTGACTGACTCTCATGCATTGCTGCACATAGGGCTATGTCTAGCGCTGTATCATCCCAGCAACAGTGCTTAGCAATACCCTCCAAGCTCTACTGTCCTCACAGTTACTACCTCCCTGGACCTCTCAAACACTAGCAAACCAGAGAGAAAAATCTTAATATTTCATTTGTTCATCATCTACTCGTCCAAGGGTCTATCGGTCTCTCTAGTGATGGAATACCCATTGATGTCTGGCTGCAGAATCTCGACCTATCTTCAGATCTGCATTCAAGACACCTCTGCTATCCATGGCATGGACTGAAGGTCCTAGAACACTACCTGAGACAGAGATTCTTATGTAAATCATTTACTGTAAGAATACACAACAAGTAAAGAAAGCTGACCAAAGCTGTTCCCTCAGTTGAAGACCGTGCAATCTCAGCACACTTAAAATACTAATCAAGGGATGAGGTGATTTGCCCAGTGGGATGTTTGGGGGGAAACTGCTCCAAAGAGTTGGCCTCATGGTGAAATAAATCAAATGACTTTTTGTGTCACTGTCCATCATCCTGTCTTGGTGTGTGGGCTTTCATTAGGAAAAAGTGGAATGTAAGCCTCTCTCCTGAGCTGGCTCCTGTCCAGCCAAGAGCAATGCTGTGTAGAAGGGAAAGCTGTGAGCTGCTGGAAGCCGGGCACAACAGTGGCTTTCTAGAAGGAACGGTGAGAGAGTACCAGGAGCTCCCAAAAAGTCACCTAAGAGATGACCCTCAGTGTGAGAGAAGTCTAGTAGACAGATTTAGTTGGCTTAAGTCACTAGACAGTGCCAACATCAAGGACATTTTCAAAGAAGTTATAAAGACATTGTTCAACTGCTTGCAGGTGTAGGGCTTCGGCTCAGTTAGCATCTTGTCTCAAAAAGTGTATGAGGTAAAAGCAAAAGTTAAAAGAAAAAGGGTTGTCCCCTCTGTCTTATTCCAAAAAGAATGTGCCAAAGTCTTTCTGGGGCTAAAGAAAGAAGAGAGAGAGAAAACAGGTATAAAACTCAGAATGGTATCTAGTTCTAACTCTATGGAAAAATTTGCCTGGATGTTTAGGTTGATTAAGAGCTCATGGGCAAGCCAGGCATCAGTGGCTCACGCTTACAGTTCTAGCTACTCAGGAGGCTGAGGTTTGAGAATCACAGTTTGAAATCAGCCTAGGCAAGAAGACCCATAAGACTCCTCTCTCCAACTAACTCCCCAAATAGCTGGGACTTAAGTGGCAGAGTACTAGCTTTGAGCAAAAAAAGATTACTGATAGTGCCTCCATTCTGAGTTCAAGCACCAGGACTGGCACAAAGTTTGAGGAGCAGAGGGAGAAGGGGAGAGAGAGAGAGAGAGAGAGAGAGAGAGAGAGAGAGAGAGGAGAGATAATGTGTATACCTGTACAGTTTTGTTGGAAATTGTTCCAGACAATGCTGAACTGTACACCTTCGTGGCCTTGAGAATAACAGGAAATATATTCAGAAGAAAGGTCAGTGAACAAATTGTTTGGATAAAATAATATTGTCTCAGCATATTGGAAATAATGACCAAAGAATTAAGAGATTATCCAGATATAAATATTATTTATTTAGCTAGACCATGGAAAGATTGATGTAAAAGTCACTGTGAATATTTTAAATATCTTGCAATATTATATTAAGAGGTTTATTATTTTGTGTTGAAACTAGCATTTATATCAGCTTAAATACTCTGAGTCCACCTAAAGAAATTTAAAGCATAATGTTCACTGAAGATGATCAAATATCTAAACTCAGCTCAGCTTTCTGACAGGATTGGCAGAACTCCTTAAACTTTTATCGAGATCAAAGGAAAATATTGGGCATTTCTGGGAGGAAATACTGTCTGCTTCAGACTTGAGTGTCCTATATACAGTGTATAGAATTTAGGTTAAAAAATCAAATATGAAGACGAAGAAGAAAAAGTGGGAAGGGGGAGGAACATCCAATTTCAGAAAAGAGCAATAGAAGTCAATGGAGAGGCCTGGGAAGGTGGCTCAGTGGTAGAGTGCTTGCCTTGCATGCATGAGGCCCTGGGTTCGATTCCTCAGCACCACATAAGCAGAACAAAAAAGCCGGAAGTGGCGCTGTGGCTCAAGTGGTAGAGTGCTAGCCTTGAGCTGAAGAGCTGAGGAACAGCGCCCAGGCCCAGAGTTCAGGCCCCACGACCGGACAAAAAAAAAAAAAGAAGTCAATGGAGAATTGATCCAAATATTGGAACTACTGGTGCATGATTTAAATAGTTCAGATTATGGGTAGAATCCTGAAGACTCTCTGGACACTGAAGTATTATTGGAAATTATTATTTAAGAAAGACACTTAAAGAGAGTGCGAGGCTGACATTGTCCAAAAAGAAATGAACTAGTTTCCTGACTTGCGTTATAACCCCTCTGTACACCACTTTTATTTTTATTTTATTTTTTTCGGCCATAGGGCTTGAACTCTGGGCCTGGACACTGTCCCTGAACTCTTCAGTTCAAGGCAAGCACTCTACCACTTGAGCCACTTCCAGTTTTCTGGTGGTTAATTAGAGATAAGATTCTCACAGACTTTCCTGCTCAGGTTGGCTTTGAAACATGATTCTCAGATCTCAGCCTCCTGAGTAGCTAGGATTACAGGTGTGAGTCACTGGCATCCGGCTTGTACATCACTTTTATAACAACAGTGAACATTTTAAAAAAGAAAGACACTTAAAAACTCTTGACCTTATACTAATGGCATAAACGCAACATTTATTTATGAAAACTTGGTAAGAACAGTGAGTCGGTGACATTGGAGCCATAACTCACTTTCTTTCTCCCTCCTCCTAGCTCTGTGTGGTGGAAAGTCCCCTTCCAGGGATGTACAGCTAGAACACTGGGCTCCGTGTCCCCCAGCTTCCACCGAGAGCTATAGATAGTATCTTCTTAGAAGCAGTAGGTAGGCAGAACTTCTCAATCCTTCCCCAGCTACATGGTGCATACGCTAATTTCCAGGAGAGGAGAGAGATGAGGCCAGAGGCTCCTTCATTCTACCCACTCCTCACTCGTGGTGCAGAAATTCCATCTCAGGCTCTCTGATAATGCAGGCCCCCAATCATCACTGCCCATATGGTGGAAGTTCCACTCCAAAGGAGATGAGCCAAGAAGAAACTATTTCCATGCCTAGCACCTTGCAACCAAAGCAGAAGTGTCATGAATACAAAGTTCCATCACCGTGCCCACCCTCAGTTCTAGATAATTTGCCCAGTGGAAAATCCAAGGCACAAAACCAAAAGCCCTAAAAAACTGCCTTTATTTACAACAGAGTTTGGGAAAGTTCAAGTCCATGGGTGCTTTCAGAAACAATGAATGTTTGAACGCAAAGCTTGCCCCCCCCCCCACCCAAAGAAAGGAAGATGACAAATTCATAAGAACTACAAGACAGATTATAGACTACAAAGGGTAATGGAGAGATCCAAAGGAAGAGAGAATGAAATGTCTTCCTTTTTTATATATAAATGTTTTAATCGTAAAGACACTGTATAGAGGGGTTACAGTTACATGAGTAAGGTAATGAGTATATTCCCTATCAAGCATTGTTACCTCCTCCTTTGATTTCCCCCTACCATACCTTCCTTCCCCACCTCCCCAACTCCTCCTCCCCCCCACCCAAGTTGTAAAGTTTCAACATAGTGTCTTGTATGTCTCATGTTACAATGGGTCAACCTGTATCTTTGTTTCAGCATTTTGTTATTTCCCTTCCCCTCCCCAAATTAGAAAAATGTATATACAAGATGCAGGACACCGGAATCAAATACAGTGGAAATGTCTTCCTTGAATGGGAACAACTCTCGAATTCTGGCCGCCAAACTAACTCTGAAAAGGAATCAGAACTTGGTTGGACAGGCCTGTGAAGTGGCATGTGGCTCTAGACATGATATGAACAGTAGAACCATCATCTGGCCTTCAGTGGGGTCTGGGAGGTGGATGTGTCACCTCAGGATGCTGTGTAGGTGCGTGGGTCTGTGCTCCCAGGGGAGAGACAGCACAGAGCGCTCGGGGAGGGAAGTGGGAGCCACTAAGCTAGTCCATCCAAGACATTAGTCAGACTGATTAGAAAGCTACAAGCCCAAACCTCTCTAGATCAGGTACCGCTATTCAGAATGAACAACTCACTCTCTAAAATGTCTACCTTGCCACAAAATGTGGAACAAACCCAAAGAAACGGGAATATGTAGCCCACAGGAGGAAATGTAGATGACAGAATCTGCATATGGGAGTGGACCGAGGTCACATTTAACTTTAAAGAAGACATAGTAAATACATTCAAAGAACGAAAACAGACACTACTCAAGAAGCAAAAGGAGGTATCATGGCAACAAAACTATCTAAATTATAAATGGAAATCGTAGTCTAATAGGTTGAATGAAAAGCTCATAGAGGACTGTGATGGAGGTCCTGACAGGAAGAGAAAGCTTTCCTCCGGCCAGAGGCTGAGGGGATCTTGGAGATGATGGAGATGATGGAGATGTAGGAGAAGACTGCAGGGCTCAAAGAACCAATGATAATGAAAACAGCCATTAGAAAAAGGATGGACTCTGTCAGAAGAGTGTCATCACAGGAGAGGTTGAGCAACTGTCCTCGGTCACAGTAAAAATGGACTATTTAACATGTGATTTGCAGAAAGTGAATTGAAAGGTGGCATAGACTGGCCAGATTTCAGAAAGGAACCAAATACCCATGACACAGTTACCATGCAGATGTAGGTGCAGCTGCTCATGAATACGTTGTACCTCAAAGGGTTACAGACAACCACAAAACAGTCCACAGCCATGGCTCTGAGCAAGACAAAGCTCAGCGGTCCCCAGAGAGAGAGAGATACAGGAAAAGTTGGACAATACAGCCATTCAGAGGTATTTTCTGGGTTCCAGAGATCAGCAACCCCAAAGTTTCACAGGAACAGTTATAGTTGTGAGCAGGATCTCCAGGACAGAGAAGTGGCCAAGGAGGAAATACATGGGGGACCACAGGCGTATGTCAACACAATCATGATAATCGTGTTTCCCAGGAATGACACTCAATACAGCAAAAGGAATATCGTACAGAGAATGTGGTGTGGCTCCTGGGATCTAGGAAAGCCTAGGAGGGAGAATTTAGTGGCCCTGGAGTGACTGTTCATCATTTAGGTCTTGCTTCTGTTTCTCATAAAACCCGGAAAGAGACGTGGCATTGCTTCAGATGGTCTTGATCCCAACAGACAAGGAAGAAAGGTTACTATCAGAAATAACTGCCAACCTGAAGGCTAGATGACATGCCTGCTACTGTGCTTTGGTGTGTGCTGTATGTAGGGATCTTAACGTTACTGTGGACGAGCTGCCTAAATAGGTGGAGATATGTTTTCTCTACGTGTATGGGGAAGTCCATTCTTCCTAACCCTTTTTCCACTGGCCATGCCTAATCCCAGGGGTCGGAGGCTATAACATTCTAACTGGCTAATTTTTCTTATGTATGTTTGTTATTGTAGAAATACTGCACAGAGGGGTTACAGTTACATAGCTACGGTAATGAGTACATTTCCTATCGAGCATTGTTACCTCCTCCTTTGCTTTTCCCCTACAATCCCTTCCCTCCCCACCTCCCCAACTCCTCCCTCCCTCCTCCCTCCCCACAAGTTGTAAAGTTTGTTTTCAATATAGTGTCTTGTACATCTCATTGTTACAATGGGTGAACCTGTATCCTTATTTCAGCATTTTGTTATTTCCCTTCCCCTCCCCAAATTAGAAAAACCTATAAACAAGATGCAGGGCACCAACATCAAATATAGCAAAAACAGGAGTTAGACCATGGGGGAAGAACATACAAAATAAACAAAAAATCACATAGTACATTTTAAATATGTTAAAAAGAATAGCAAGAAAGAAAAAACCAGTTGTGTCCCTATCTTGGGGTTCATTTCACTTAACTTCATCTTATATGGTCATACATACATAGTTTTTTACCTTTTCTGCTTGTCCTAGACATATACTAGTTATTGCAAATAAGGGAAACTATGTTTCTTTGGGCCTGGCATTCTTCACTTGATATAATTTTTTCCAAGTCTTTCCACTTCCTAACAAATGGGGCAATGTCATTCTTTCTGATGGAGGCATAGAATTCCATTGTGTATATATACCACATTTTCTTGATCCATTCATCTACTGAGGGGTATCTGGGTTGGTTCCATATCTTAGCTATGGTAAATAATGCTGCAATAAACATAGTTGTGCTGGTAGATTTAGTATAGCCTTGTTTGTGATCATTTGGGTAAATGCCCAGAAGTGGGATTGTTGGGTCATAGGGGAGCTCTATGTGAGTCATTTGAGGAACCTCCATACTGCTTTCCAAGTGGTTGTACATGTTTACACTCTCACCACCAATGCAGTAGGGTTCCCTTTTGGCCACATCCCCTCTAACATCTGTTGTTATTAGAGTTCTTGATTATAGCCATTCTAACTGGGGTGAGGTGGTATCTCAATGTTGTTTTGATTTGCATTTCTTTTATGACTAGGGAGGTTGAGCATTTCTTCATGTGTCTATTGGCCATCCTTCTTTCCTCTTTAGAGAAGTTTCTCTTTAAGTTTTTAGCCCACTTATTTATCGGGCAGTTGTTTCTTTGAGGATTTGTTGTTAGGGGATTTAATTTTTTGAGTTCCAGGTATATTTTAGATATGAGACCCCTGTCCATTGTATGGCTAGTGAAGATCTCCCAATCCGTGGGATTTCTATTGATCTTGCTAGCTATGTCCTTTGCCATGTAGAAACTCTGTAGTTTCATGCAATCCCATTTGTCCAACCTTTCTTTGATTTGTTGTGTTTCTGAGTCTTTATTAAGAAATTTTCAGCCTGTGCCAAGGAGCCCTAGAGTTTCTCCTTTTTTTCCTGTAATGTTTTCAGGGTATCTGTTTTGACTTTGAGATCTTTGATCCATTTGGAGTTGATTCTGGTGCAGGGTGATATATAAGGATCTAGCTTTAGTTTTCTACAGGTGTTTAACCAATTTTGCTAACTGGCTAATTTTGAAGCCTGCCAGTAACAGCCCCTGTGGACCTGGGATTGTCCTGCTTTCTGTTCAGATAACTTCATCAGAGGACCTTAATTTGTTGTGCAACATGTTCTAAGGGTAGAACTTTGAGCTCCAGGCCTCAGCAAAAATGGAAATGTTTAGACCCATGTTGAGGTCAGTAGAAAAAGACTCATGTTGAGATCAAGGATCACAGATTTTCAAATCCCCGCGTTTCAGAGCAGTAATGCAACTGCATGAAAACACTGAGGTAACAGGGTAAATTTCCTAAGCAGATCCACTCTTCTCTAACTCACTTTACCCTCGCAAGTTCTGATGGGAGGAAAGACATTACCTGGCATGGACCAGAAACAGTCCCAAGCGGTCAGCAGCTACAACCCCTGGCTCCCCATTATCACTCCATTTATCCCATTATTCAAAGGTTCACCTCGTCAAAGTTCTTGTTCCAATCACCCAAAACAGAAGGCAAGTTTATTATTGGACCTTAATGTTTCCTCCCAGAACATGCTATTACCTCAGATTATATGTCTCCTAATTAAACAAATGTAGCCATGAAGAGAACACTGAAAATACTGCCCTCTGGACTTTATATAGTCATAGAGGGAGATTGGGAGTGGAGGGGACACATAAAAAATCAAACATAACACATAATACATCATTACACTATACAGGAAAAAACAAAGCAAGGAAGAGGAATAGAATTTTTATTTAATCTTCATCTCTGACATGAGAAGATAAATTCCACAAGGATAAAGGTGTCTTCTTTAAATATGTATTCAAAGATGGCACGTAACATTTATATATAAATGTGTACATATATATATATACTTATATGCACATATATAGATAGCTGCTGTCATATATCATCACATCTATCATAGATGGATAGATAGATTGATTTTTCATTACTATTTTACTTTGCCTTTGTCTTTCCTAAGGCAACCCTCTCTAGTTCTCTGTGGCTATTTTACTGCTGAATGGTCAGACTTCAAGGACAGACAGAACCACAAGGCAAGCACAGTGATGTGTTTTTCCACAACCTCTGCATAACCAACACTAATGAAGAGAAGTGGGAGAGCAGGAGGCTCACA
The DNA here is from genome assembly GCF_019054845.1 of Dipodomys spectabilis. Classification (NCBI taxonomy): domain Eukaryota; kingdom Metazoa; phylum Chordata; class Mammalia; order Rodentia; family Heteromyidae; genus Dipodomys; species Dipodomys spectabilis. The sequence goes on from NW_024870711.1 coordinate 4,525,318, forward strand.
GGCATCAGGGAGCTGTGCTATAACCAGTGTTGGTCCAGCTGAGAGGTGAAAGCTCTCTCTTATGTGAGGGAAAGACTGGGCCAGTGCCCATCTTACCCACTCTGCTGCTCTCCTGTCCCTCTCCAAGGCTTCACCTGCCTTGGTCCTTGAAGGCAGACTGGCCCCATCCGTCCATTATGATCCTCCCTATTCTCTCCTTCACAGAGAACCCTTGAGAAATTACTTACTTCTACTGGTTTCTGGGCTCAGCAAGGGCAGCTCCTGTCTGGCTAGTACTTCATACACATAACCTGCACTACTTCCATTCATGGTGAAGAAGGAAACTTTCCTCACAGAGAAACTCAGTCCAGTAACAACGGTACTATGCAGAGAGGAAGACATGACTGCTTGTCGTTTCCTTTCCTTCTCTTCTTCCCATGGGTTCTTAGTCACTGAAGTACCTGTTCTTAATTAGCTCATGTTCAATAAATCCCTCAACAATCAGTCTAGGGAAAAACAGAAAAAAACCTTTTAGTTATTTCCATTTTTGACCAATTATGGTGTAGAACTTTTGAAAGTTTTCATTTATTGGAAAACTCTGATATCTTCTCAGCCAGGCATTTCTTACGAACCTTCCCCCAAGGCTCTAACTCTAGATTTTCAGATGTCTTAGACCACAAGCAATTTGCCTTTTTTGGTTCTTTAGCTAAGGTTCTTTGTTATGTAGGGCCTTTATCAGAAGACACCTTAATTGACTCTAAAACCTGTATACATACACGATACCAAATATCCTATGTTGCTTTGTATTTGATCAAGGGAAACAGAAGGTATTTGAGCTGTATCGAACACACATGGAGATCCAAAAAGATGGATTCAATCGATGAGATTGCCGTGGGTTAGTGGTAACCAAGTGTTACCAGCAGGCAGAACCTCTGTATACAAGAAGAGGCTCTCCTCTGAACTAGTCTCTGTGTTTTATCTGATCAGTAACTTCACTTGCTTTTTCTTGGTGGTACTAAAGGCCAAACCCAGGTACTATTTGAACCAAATCCCCAGCCCTTTTTAATTTAGTTTTTTTTTCATAAAGTCTTGCATTTTTATGCATCTCTCCGGGGCTGGAGTTGTCCCTTACCATTCCATGCATTCCCACTACCAACAATTTCCAGGACTGTTTGACAAGGCTGACTCTGACACTTCCCAGCCAGTGTGACAGGTGTGAGTGAGTCCTTGCTCAGGGCTTGGGGAGTCACCATAACCCCCTCCCTTGACCTTGTAATTAGTAACCCATAAATCAGAAATCTAGTCATGCTACCTCCACAAGTGGCTAATAAAATGAAATCCGTTGAAAGTAAAAACTAATTAATTAAAAAGTGAAAAATAAAATCCTTGCATCCACGTTCACAAAAGCCTCTATATACCAGGCTTCGTCAATGCCTTCATCATCTGCTCCCATCTCCACGAAGAACGCCGACCCCCTCCATTCATCTCCCAGAGGGCGGGTTCCTAGCTCCATAACCTTACAGAAGGCAATGGAGAGGTTCTGCCCCTAGTGTACCACTCTGGGCAGTGTCACAGGCTCTCCCTTTTCTGTGCATGTGTGCATCTGCCTGCTTTCAGGAAAGGTTCTAGCAGACACGTTTGTATCTGATTACTGGCTGGGCCGCTTCCAAATGGGGAGAGCAGAAGGAAGCCTCCACAAGCAGCTATATTCACAACTTGGAATAACTGACGAAAATGTAAATTGCAAATCTGCTTGGTGCTGGAGAAGACAGAAAATGTAAGAGTTATAAAACATTTATCTGAGTTTGGGTTTTCATTTAAAGTATGCCTGTTAAATCTGAGAATGTCAATTGGTGCCGAAGGGTAAAATTGGAAATAAGCTTCCTTCCCAATTCCTTAAAATTGCTCAAGCCCAATGAGTGTGTCATATAATTTTACAGAAATGTTCTAAGCATGGAACTCCACGTTCTTGCAAAAAGAATGCTGTGAAAAATCTGATTTGCAACCTTTCCTCTCCTACTTAACAACATACAGATGATACCTTCCCATATGGACATGCATTGTTCCACCTTCTTTTTCCTCATATAATATTCCATCATGTGGCTGTTGTATTCTTCACTAGCTAACCCCCTATTATTATTATTATTATTATTATTATTGCTATTTTTGTCAGTCGTGGGGCTTGAATTCTGGGCTTGGGCACTGTCCCTGTACTCTTCAGCTCAAGGTGAGCACTCTACAGCTAGAGCAACAGTGCCATTTCCTGTTTTCTAGTGGTTTATTGGAAATAAGAGTCTCACAGACTTTCCTGCCCAAGCTAGCTTTGAACCATGATCCTCAGATCTCAGCCTCCTGAGTAGCTAGGATGACAGGCATGAGCCACCAGCGCCGAGTTCCCTATTAATTTTTGTTGTTTCCATTTCTATTATGAAAATTGATGGTATAAACTTTCTTAGAAATTTTTAAGTTATGTATGCAGTTCGATTTCTGGAATAAATCCCTGACGTTGACAATGAGATTTCTGGGATAAAACCCTGAAGTTGAAATTTCTAGGTCAATATAAAGATGTATTATTAAAGTTATTACTTTCTTTTTTGCCAGCACCTGGGTTTGAACTCAGAGCCCCACACTCTCTGAGCTTGCTTGCACAGTTAGCATTCTACTATTAGATGAAGCATACCTCAATCTGGCATTATTTGGGGGAGAGAGTCTCGCAGGCTTTTCTGTCTAAGCTGGCTTCAAATAGTGATCTTTGGAGTATCAGCCTCCTGAGTAGCTATGATTACAGGTGTGAGCCACAGCATTTGACTAAGCTATTGTTTTTCTTTAGCATCAAATTGTAGTCAAATGATTTTGGAGTGGTTTATACAATCACTAAGATGTCATGATAGGAGAGCTTGTTTTCATGAGCTAATATGAACCAAAAATATAATTTTATTTTAATTCTTAAGCTGAAGTTAAAAAAAAAAAAGAATATGCCTTCAAGGAGAAATCAAGCTGGATGCTGGTGGATTACACTGGTAATCTTAGCTACTCAGAAATATGGGATCTGAGAATTGTAGTTCAAAGCCAGCCTAAGCAGAAAGTCCATTATCTACTTGTCTCCAATTAAGCATCAAAAAGCTTGAAATGGAGCTGTGGCTCAAGTGGAAGAGCATCAGCCTTAAACGATAAAACTAAGGGACAGTGCCCAGGTCCTGAGTTCATGCCCCAGTGCTGGTACAGAGAGATGAAAAGAGAGACAGAGAGAGAGTGATTGGCAAATCTGATCAAATGAAAAATATGAAGGATAAAAATTACCTACACTGACTAAAAAAAAATGTGGTACAACTAAGTATTCCTAAATGTGTTAAATGAGTTGAATTCATTTATCATTCCAACACAGAAAACTGAAGATCCAGACCCAGATGGATTTACTATTGTATTCTATCAAATATTTAAAGAAGAAATAATACCAATCCTATGTAAACTCTTCTAGAAATTTTGAGAGAGAGTGCCTCCCAATTCATTTTACAAGGCAAGAGTTATCTTCAACACCAAAGACATCAAAAGACAATCAATCTAACATCACTTATAAATATAGATGAACACTTCTTAGCAAATACATTATCAGAATTATATCCAACAATAAATTAGAAAGATATCATTAAAATGGTAATTTATCCTAAAATATGAAACCGATATAACATTAAGAAATAATTCCATGCAGCTCCCTGCTAACTGAATGAAAGGAAAAAGCCACTGAATATTTTCAGAGGCCCAGGGAGGGCATTTGACACAAACCAACATCTACTGATTTAAAACTCTGAGAATACTAGGTAGAAAAGAAATGTACCTCAAGCTGAGGAATAGAGCCTATGAAAACAGTTGACATGTTATTCTCACTGATGACAGACTAAATACGGTCTTTTGAAGATGGGGAACAAGGCAGAGTATCTACCCTCTTCATTTCTGATCAACATTGTACTGGAAATCCTTGCCAACTCAATCAAACAAGAAAATGGAATAAAAACCTTACAGTTAAAAAATAAAGAAACAGCTGGGTACCAGTGGTTCACACCTATAATCCCAGCTATTCAGAAGGCTGAGATCTGAGGGTCCTGGTTCAAAGCCAGCCTAGGCAGAAAAGTCCCCATGAGACTCTTATTTCCAATTAGCCATTGAAACACCAGAGACAGTGTTGTTGTTCAAGCGGTAGAATGCTAGCCTTGAGCACAAAGAGGCTCAAGGTCAGTGTCCAGGCTCTGAGTTTAAACCCCACAACAACCACCACCACACCAACAACAACAAAAAAAAACCAGAAAGAAAAGAAAAAAGAAAAAAAGAAACAGGTCTCTTTACCTACACAAGGCATTCTAAGGGATTCTGTTCTGTGTACTGGTTTTCTAAGCCTAAATCCATCAAAAATAGGAAGTGTGATTATTAGTCACTGAGTAAAAAGGTCACTATTCAAAAATCCATCATCCATCATGTCAAGTGAAATAAGCCAGACTCAGAAACACACATCACAAGATTTCTCTCATACATGGAGTATCTAAAGGAAAAGATATGAGAGTAGGAAAGGACTGTTAGGCAATAAGACTGAGACCAGCAGGAGGAAAAGGTCAGTGATGTGGGCAATAGCAATAGTATGAGAGGTGACTTACAATCAAAGTACCAAAATGCCATGTGTTAAACCCAACTAACATGCTAAGAATAAGATATAGTACTTATATATCCTAGAAACAGACAATGTAAAAAGCATAAAGAAAACTAGGATACACTTAACAATCTATAAGAGGACCTACATACTTAAAATTATAAAACACTGCTGAGATAAGTAAGATCTAAACAGATGGTGAAATATTTTATTTTCATGAAGTAAAAGACAAATTCGTTAGAATACCCATTCTTTTTAACTTAGTTTGTGAATTTCATGCAATTTAAATTAAAATCTAGGAGGATTGTTAATGTTGAAAAACTGGCTATAAAGTTATATAAGGCAACATTATAATCGCATTATTATATTTGTAGTAAATATTACATATATATAACTTTAATATAAGGTCATATTAAATCTAAGAATCAGACACAAAAACCAACACATCCCCTCTTTGGCCAAGCTCTTTTGAGTAACTTTCTCCAAATACTTAAGAAAACAGGAAATTTTGTTGGCTGCAAAGAAGCTAGATACTAGCACGTGTAATATGGGTAGCACAATTTTAAAGGATACAGCAATTTTAGTGAATATGACATGATTTCAAGATAATGTATGATCATGAATAAACCATCAAAACTGGAGCCAAGAAACCAGAATGTGAATTCCTGTTCCTGCTTGCTGTCTTGTGTGATAGTGTACTTTCTTGCTTCCTTAGTTTGAATTATCAGAGCCTTGGCATACACTATGTGTATTTTTGTTCCATCTCTGCCTTGCCCAAGGTCAAGGAGAGAGGAGAACAGAACCGTTCAACTTCCACCAAGTCTCCTCAAAAACTAATCTGTTGGTGGAACCTTGGACAGAGCTAACATTTCATCAAAATCAGCTCTCTAGGTGACATCAGAGCCACTAAATTCCAGAGATCAGCTTATATGCAGATCCTTTACATAAATGTACCTAAATTTTCAGGTGAGTAAAACTGAACATCCTTTAATCCCAGCCCATTCCATGTCAGTGTTTGACAGTGGACTTCAGGTGACAGGAGATGTCATGGCCCACAATAAGGAATGGAATAGACAGGGTTATTGCCTTACTATAGACTTTTTGTTTTCAAAATATATATTATTATAAACAGAGTCGTTAATCTAAGGGCAAGTCCCTACCTACTAAAGAAGAGATGAGAAGGAGCAAGTCTTCACATGTCGATCTTCTAAACCCCCTGCTTTTTCTTCACATCTCACCTTCTTCCATGTATTCTTATAGCAACTGGGTTTTTCAAATGCAGATCAGATCAGGTCTCGCTCTTGATGGAAATCTTTCCCCAATGTCATCACGTTAAAGCCCAGTCCCAACAGGGCCTTACCTGATTTCCAGAAATGTTATCTCGGGCCAAGCTTTCCCCATCCGCATGTCATCCAGAAACCCAGACAGTCCTCCACTCCTTCGTGTTCACTGTTCCTTCTCTGGGGGAGCCCACTCCACTTCCCACTGAGCTTTGTTCTAGTTAACATCAGGTATCAGGTAAGACACGTTCTTGCAGATGCTCCTGAAAATTACACACAGGTCCAGGGGCATGCCCAGATGTTCTCCAGATGTTCACAAAGCGCTTGACAGGGCATTACTTAGATTGCATATAGGATGAAATGACTCAGCTCACAGCTGAGGCTTTTGCTAGAAATTCCCTCAGTAAAAGAGAAGTGTCTTACAGTCCTTCCTCTAAGGCAGCAAGGCCTATTAAAGCAGCAGTGCTCCATATTTCAGCTGCTCAAGTGACCCATCAGGACTATTGTGAAGAACTGCCATAGCTTGAGAGCTCCCTGTGGAACTGAAATCGCTGAGCCAGTTGCATTTCACTCTATCCATCCACGTCCCTAATGCCACTATAGACTGTTCCAAAGATCAGTCTAGACCTAAGCTAACGATATACTCTCCTTCTCTTAATGATTCACTATTTGTAATTGTGTATGTGCATGCGGGCATGTGAGTTTGTATTTTTTTCAGTAGAGTTTTGCTGTTGCCCAGGCTAGCCTCAAACTCATAATCCTCATGCCTCAGACTCCCAAGTTGGATCTTATCTTTTCATGTGTGTGTGTGTGTGTGTGTGTGTGTGTGTGTGTGTTGGTCCTGGGACTTGAATTCAAGTCTGGACACTATCCCAGAGGATTTTTTTTTTTTGCTCAAGGCTATCACTCTGTCACTTGAGTCACAACTCTACTTCTGGCCTTTTGGTGGTCAATTGGAGATGAGTCTCACAGTCTTTTCTTCCCAGAGCTGGTTTTGAACTGAAATCCTCAGATATCAGCCACCTGAGTACCTAGGATTACAGATGTGAGCCACTGGCACCAACAGGATCTGTTTTTATAGCATATGGGACTATTTCTCTTCATCAAATACAATGCATTCCAGATGAGACAGTGTCCACTTTGCCTAATGGTTTTTTTTTTCTCAATGTTTTCAATTAAATTCAATAGTTATTCAAATACTAAATTTCTCGTGAAATTTTTTCTCATTTTAATTTTAAATAAGGTTGAGTACTTTTCATATTTAAAAGCCATTTATATTTCTCTTTCATAGATTTATTGGTTTGCAAGAGAACTTCATGTATAAATCAAATAAGCCTTTACTTCATGTGTTTTTATTTTTGTATTTTATTCTCCTCATGCATAAATATTTCATTCTTGTGCAGTTAGGTTTAACAGCCTTTTAGTCTCCTGGGATCTGTGTTTTCCACTGAAAAGCCTACATTCATACTCCAAAATAATTAAAGAGGAAAAAAATCTCATTTGTAACTTTCTATATTCAAATCTGTTTCAACCATCTGTAATTTATTTTTATTTTGGAAGCAAGGGATATAGATCCTGGGTTGTGTTTTTTCCAGACATTTCTTTAATGCAATGTGTATTTCTAGGATAAAGAGAAGTGGAGAAGGAAAGAGGGAAGAGGGAGAAAAAGGAAAGAATCAAGATAACCAGTTTAGAGAATTTCCCTGACCAAAAACAAAAACAAAAACCAGATAGAAACCTCTTCTCTCTCCACTAAGCTAAGAAGAATGCGTATTTAGCAGATTTAGAAATGAATGAACAAGATACTAGAATAACTAATGATACAAGGAGGTCTAGAGAATATGAGCCTTCAGCATTTTATCTTATGTTTGACACTTGGAAAGACTGAGTGAGTTGTTAAGGTCATGTAGCAACCAACTAGTTAAGCTAGAGTGAGAGAGCAAGGATTTCTTCCACAGGTTAGGGTCCTGATGTCCATGAACCGTTGCTTGGAGAAATCTCTCAGGACCCAGCCAATGCTTGAGATTCTCTGTGAAGTTGGTGACATCAGAGCTTGAGTCACAGCCCCTACCACATAATCCAGGCATTTCTGTAGTGTCTATTCTTTAAGACATGATTCTAAGAAGTCTTCCATCTCAAGTGAATTCAGAATTAAATATATTAATTCAGGACATGTGAATTCCATTTGTGAATTCCATATGTCTGTTATATTCTCCCCATAAAATCAGCACATAATCTTTTACATAGTGGGTATTAATGAGATTGCACTCAACTAAATGACATATATAAGTACTATTTATATTTAGTTGATGAAGCAAAATAGTATGAAATTTTATAGTAGAGTCTTTGGTATCAAAACTGATTGAAATTCAGCCTCTGTTATACAGCAGTGGTTCTTTGTAGCTATTATTCATATGAAGACTGATACAGGAGACGTAGCCATTGGTCACAGCTACCCCTGGTTCTGTGACATTCATGATGCATTTGAGTCACTCCACCTCTTCCTTATTCTGACAGATTTCAGCATCAAGTAAAGACATAAACACTTACTAGTGTTTTAAGCTTAGATATGAAACATGCTTAATGCAAAGAAAACTGAAGATTTTTCAATTGTGTAAATTACATTTTCTTACCAAGGAATACTTCACAAGTGAAGGAATTTCAAATTATTTCAAAGTCTCATTTCCTGTAGAAAATGATGTCCTTCCTCTAATTTTTAAGGGATAAATAGGTAACTCTGAAAAAAACACAGAGAATAATGTGTTACCCAAACAAAAATTTATCACACATTTAAGTGTAGCATTGCAATATATGCAAAATCATGGCTTTGCTGTGTGATTTTTTAACATATGTGACAAGTCGATCAAGTAATCTATAATTAGTATTTGTTTCCGTTGTCTAAGCAAACTGTCAGAAGCGAGTTGTAAAGGGTAAAACTTGGCAAAGCAAGGCTTTCTGTGCATGTGTGATGTCATGATTTGAATTTTGTTTTCATGTTCTTCAAGGGATGCTGGTGTCTTGGAAGATGTGTTTCTCCCAATGAGGCAGTACATCTCCCTCTCTTGTATAGAGACAAGGAGAGAAAGAAGACCCTGTGGTATCAGAATAAACTTGACTTTGAATACTATAAGCTCCTGCTCTTTGAGAGAGGGAGTAAAAAGGCAAGCAGGTAGGCTGGGCTGGTGACATTACTTCTCTTCAGAACTAGAGCTCAGACAGAATAGCTTAAGCATTAGAACAAGAAAATTGTGTTGGCTTATCCATTTTCTTTCATTTGTGGAGCCTAGGATCAAAACCAGGGCCTTGTGTATGCTAGGCAAGTGCTCTAGCACTGAGATACCTCCCTTTCTCTACTGACCAGCTTTTAAAAGGGCAAGGTCTCTGAAAATCCTTCCATTAAAATACAAGTCTTGGGGCTGGGAAGGTGGCTCAGTAGTAGAGTGCTTGCCTCGCATGCATGAGGCCCTGGGTTCGAGTCTCATCACTACATAAGCAGAAAAAGCCGGAAGTGATGCTGTGGCTCTAGTGGTAGAGCACTAGCCTTGAGCTGAAGAGCTGAGGAACAGTGCCCAGGCCCAGAGTTCAGGCTCCATGACCGACATAAAAAAAAAAATACAGGTCTTGTCCCCTTCTCCTTGAGTCTGAGAAAACTTATATTGCTTGACTAATGAACCATTTTGTCATACTTTATTACTGGGCCCAGTTTATAAAAGGCACGCAGCCTCAACCTCCTTACCTGTTCTACATGCATGAGTTCCAGCTACCCTGACAGCCAGCTGTATTGGTGAGGTCATGCACTCCATAGTCCCGGCTCATACCAAATTTTAGATCTCTCTTTGGGGCATCACACAGGTAAGGAAAGCTATTTGGGATCTTCTCCATCAGCTCTCTGCCACTGAAAACCTAAACCCACTGTAAACCTCCACTTGGGATGAATGGGTGGATCACCTACATGAACCCGAACTACACACCTTATCCACAAAATTTTGAGACATATTAAAATCAGTATTTTTTTAAGCTACTAGATTTCAGGGTTAGCAATAGATAATCAGCAGGAAGCTAGAAACTAGCAATTCACCCTTAATTTTGCTGATCCTCCCCTCACCCCCGACACACACACACACACACACACACACACACACACACACACACACACACACACACACACACACACACACATTCTCCAGGTTCATGCTTCCAAGGACCATTTAACCCTCACGTGATTTATTCATGTGCCAGAGCTGAAAAGGTAAATTCCTGCTTTTTGACACTGCCATCATTAGAAATATGCAAAGATAGGCTTGAGAGACTGTGGGAAAGCAAGAGGATGTCAAGAGTCAGAGTCAGCAGCTGGCACTGGTGACTCATGCCTGTAATCCTAGCCACTCAGAAGGCTGTGATCTGAGGATCCCAGTTCAGAGCCAGCCTGGTCAGAAAAGTCCTTGAGACTCTTATCTCCAATAAACTATTCAGAAAAGGCTGGAAGTGGCACTGTGGCTAAAGTGGTGGGGCAAAGGAAGCTCAAGGACAGTACCCAGGCCTTGAGTTCAAGCCCCAGGACCAGCAATAAAATAAAATACAATAGTCAGAGCCAGAATACGAAGCCTTGGTAGTCTGAGGAAATCATTAAAATGGAGGAGTCTTAAACAATAGGAAGAAAATTCAGACCCCCTATAGTAAGTCATCCGATCTTATTTGCCACCTCCCCTCACCAACAAGAGGAAGTGAGTTGCTTAGTGATCTAAAATGTAACCCAACCACCAAACACATCCATTTCCTCTACCCTTTTCTTTTCTCTTTTCTTTTTAAGTCAGTAATGGGGTTTGAACTCTGGGCCTGGGCGCTGTCCCTTAGCTCTTCAACTCAGGGCTAGCGCTCTACCACTTGAACCACAGCGCCACTTAGTTTTCTGGTGGTTTATTGGAGATAAGAGTCTCACAGACCTTTTGTCTGGGCTGGCTTTTGAACCTCAATCCTCAGATCTTAGCCTCCTGAGTAGCTAGGATTACAGGTGTGATCCACCAGCACCTGGCCCCCTACCCTTTTTCTACCATATTGCCCCCACACCACCAAGCTGAGTTTATGGCAAAACAGAGAAAAACAGAAATGCTTGCAGGAACAACAAGGCTAAGATCCAATGTTGCATATCCAAGAAAAAAAAAGGCACAAGAGAATTATCTGTCTCTGGCTAAATAATAATATGTAATTAGATGGAGTCTGATAATTCAAATCTAAATATCAAGAGATTCCAGTGGCACAGGGAAGAATCTGAGCAGATGCCAAAGTGTTTATTGCAGTCCCTGGCTTCTCTTCCCTCCTCCCCTCAAAATATACATTCAGAGACAGTCACAGCATTAGCTAACTTCCCATGGGAACATGTACAACCTTTTCTCAAGATCCTCCTCAGCTTGAAGTAGCTTCTTCCTTTAGATTTTCTAAAATAAAACAATCTTTGCCTTATAGAAACAATTGAAACAAAATGTAGCTTGTATTATCATTGACTGAAGAACAGATACATTGTATCTGAGTGTGGTGTGCATGTGTGTGTGTGTGTGTGTGTGTGTGTGTGTGTGTGTGTGTGTGTGTGTGTGTGTGTGGTGCATTTCTAAGGCCATGAGTATATACTACAAATGGAGATGCTTTAAATGAAATATATGCTAGCACCTTCCAGATTACCTGAGAATCCATGGTGAGAGCTACTATACACCGTCAAAAAGAAACGTACTCATTACCTGACTTATGTAACTGTAACCCCTCTGTACATCACCTTTATAATAAAACTTTTTTTGAGATGGGAGCTAATTGACCGCCAAGATGATTCACAGAAAAAGTTGATAATGACTCTTCCCCCATAAGGATGAAAAAGTTCAGGAAAAAGAAAAGCAATCACCATGAAAGCCCAGCAGGGCCTCCCTTTTGTTGTACTGAGCTGCCAGTGTTTGATTTGGTTGCACATACAGGAACAAAAAAGCTGCTGTAGCCAATCACAGTATAGGTGGCGTACAAGACACAGATGGAGAAGGATTTCTTTCAGCCAAAGCCTGCAGGGCTGTCAGAGATGATGTTGGTTTTGGAATCAATCACAGGGATCAAAGAAAGCAGTAACAATGAAAATATTCATTGAGAAAGGGATAAACTTTGTGAAAAGATGGAAAGGCAACTGAGGAAGGAATCCACAGGACACTGCAGGTATCATCAACGCAGAAAACCTTAAAAATGACTATCTTTCCCACTAATCTTATCTGAAGCAAGAAGTCAACAATTAAGGACACAGAGTGCTTGTTCAAAGCCAGGGAAGCGCAGGAGACAGAAGGAGGAGCACTAAACAAATTCCCGTAGTCCTTTGAGCTCTTTCTTTCAGCGAAAGCTGCAGAACAGATTAGAATTAGCTTGACTCTCCATGCTCCAAGCCTCAAAGTACATGGAGACAGATTTAAAATTATGTTCATAGATTATGTAGGTTACTCTACATTACAATTATCCAATAGACTCAAAGCTGCATATTTTTCTCCTTTTGTTCAATTGGAATAGACTTTATTGCTTTTTTCTTTCTGGTTGTCCATTGCTCAACTCTCTTATTATGTGGTGTTTTTCTTGAGCTTTTGAATAAATCAATAAATAGTAAAATCTTCAGGCTTGTCTGGTCTGAAGCTGTCAGAAGCACCTTGGAAGTTTACGTAGTCTGCATCCTGTTAGCCTAGTGAAGAGGTAATAAAAAAGGAGAGCTGATCCACCGGGCATTGGGAACAAACACATCCATGGCGGCCTCTGATAGCTCAGTAGAAGGATGAGGATTGACTCATAGAACATTCCAAGGGATACCATGACCTGCCAGCGGCTAAGGGACGCCTTCCTGATGGTACCTGGGTAAGACGAGGAATGTAAAGTGGGAACTGTGGGAGCACAACTTATCAGGTACTCTTGCACCTGAAAAAAGAAAAGAAAGAATGTACTTAAATTAAAATGAGATATACCTCCATTAGTATAAAAAATAAGAACACCTTGTTCAGGACTTAGGAGGGCTTCAGGGAGTGACTATACAAATTAACAGCTTTCCTGTGTGATTAGAAATCCCCCTAAAGACAGAGGGATATGATCAATCTTGGAAGTTCCTTTGTTTAATGTTTACATAAGCATCTGGATATTTGTGTGCACACACACACACACACTCACGCACACACGTTCCTGTGTTCCCTTTCAAGCAAAGTATCTGCCCCACTGCCCTTCTTTCCTCTCTAACTATAGTCTGAAAAATCTTTGTTACAATGCTCTCAGCATGATGGTATTCTCTTAGTTTTAATTTATCCAGAATTTTCTATAACTTCTCCGATTTAAACTATTTTTCCATGTTGTTTCTATAAATATGCCAAACTACAATTTGTGATTAAAAAAAAAAGACAAGCAAGACTTTTCCTCCAATATTCAGGAGGCTGAGACAGGTGGATCACAAGTTCAAGTTTTGCCTGAGCTATACAGCAATACTGTTTTAAACACACACACACACACACACACACACACACACACACACACACACACACACACACACAGAAGTCCACTCCTAGCCTCATTTACTTAAAAACAACAAAAAGTGCTACCAATTCATTATGAATTTCAAGCTTTAGAGAAGCCTATTCTGTAAAGAAGGCTGTCCTTGTAGGGTCCTTGGGTGTCTGGAGACATGGTTTACTAAAGACCTACTGGTTTTCACATGCTTCCTCTAATAGCCAATGCTCACTCCTTCCTAGATGAGGTGCCTCTTTCTCTGTCTTTCTCAAAGTGTGATTCTTTCTTCAACATTACACATATGACATTCTCAACAAAACTCCTCTGTGGTCTTTGACTGCTCTATGCAATGGTATCAGCCTCTTCTGGGAGCATGTTAGAAATATAGACTCTTGGGTTCTAAACTGGGTACTGGTGACTCATGCCTGTAATTCCAGTCCCTCAAGAGACTGAGATCTGAGTATTGTGGTTCAAAACCAGCCTGATCAGGAAAGGCTGTGAGACTCTTATCTCCGATTAACCCCAGAAAACTGGAAGTAGTGCTGTGGCTCAACATGGTAGAGCGCTAGCCTGGAGCAAAAAAGTGCCCAGGCTGCAAGTTCAAGCCCCACAGCTGACAAAAAAAATCTCATGCCCTAATCATGGTCTTCCAAATGAATCCAAGAATTTGCATTTCTGTGCATACTACCACTGAGCAACCTTGATCCAGACAATTTTCTGTAAGAATTTTCAATTAGGGAAGTCTTTGTCCTAGAAGTGAGGTTGTAGTTCAGTGATAGAGTCTTACCTAGCATGCACAAGGCTCCGGGTCCTAAGGCTACAAGCAACTACAAACTCAAAAGCCTTGGTCCCAATCTCAGAGAGAAGGCCACTGGGAAGGGATCTTGAGGTCACATATATTATTAGTAGTAGAGCCTTCTTTCATCAAAGACCATCTGTCTCAAAACCCATTTCTAGAGACAGTAACCAGGATAAAGAACCTCAAGATTCTCATCCTGCTCTGACAATGCTTTTTTAAGTGAGTTTGGCCAAAAAGCCTGGCCTCAGGTTGACTGTCAGAATCCCATGAAGACATGACTTAGAGAGGTTTGCAGCCCACGCCACTGCCTTGACGAGACAGGGGACGTGTTCCACGTCCATGAGGAAACTATCAAAATTGGTCTCTAAGTCATGTCAATCATATGAGTTTCCTAACTGCAAATTCTCCCAGAAAGTTATCTAGATCAGTGTCACGCAGATAGTTAATAAGTCAGGAAGGCTCCTGGAGAGACATGGCGTAGAAAATAATTTTGGCAGTTTTCCAACTTGCTAAAAGGAAACTTGGGATTCCAGTTCTCCAAGTCGAAGTAGTGGTTATGCAGCTCTCCCCAAGTTTACGTCACGAGGTAACCAAACCACTGCTTCATGGGATTGCGAGGTAGCTTCTAGGTCATCCAAGCCCCGCTCCCTGCAAGTGTAGGTATCTTCACTTCAACACACTTATCAGCCTGGCTTGAAGACTCTATGGAGTTGAGCTCATGGATGGAGTACTCCAAGGTGGGTGAGGTTGCTCCTTTCTTTGCTGCATGGTTTTGAATTTTAAACGGAAGCCCTTATGCCATAGATTACTCCCTCACATTGACCTACTGTTCTCTGAGTCCCAACAGCTGCATAGCAGATAAATTAAGGTAGCCAGATACTTCCAAACAGAATACTCAGGTTTACAAGTGATAGGATGCCACTGAACAATTTCTAGATCTTCTGCCACGCACCTTGCCTATTTTGGTCCCTGTAATTTGGTTACTATTTTTGTCACCATCCATTAAGCTGGCATTCCATATCTTCAGATGATAACTCATGTCCCAAATTCATCTCATAACTTCATTTTTCAAGACAGGTAAAATTATTGAATATTAACTATATTTCAAGCACAGAAGATACAAAGAAATGTAAGACATGGTGTACAAATTAAGGAGCGCAGAATTTAGTGTAGGAAGACAAAACAGAGTTGATTGTCATGTGCAAAGCACTCTGGGAGCCCAGGGGTGGCAGTGTCTCATTCTCTGCTTAAGACAAAAAGAAGTCCAATGACTTCATGTTATGTGAGTTGAACTTTGAGATGTGAAGAGCTGTTTTTCACAAAATGAGAACAGGGTGAATTTTTGAGAGGCAACTGATCATGTCAACTAATGGAGCTATAAAATGCTAAGCTGTGGATACAAGCGAGTCTGTGGAAGATAAAATTGATCAATGAGGTTTTTGGCTATGTATATCTTCACTAGCCTCCTCTGAGTTATTCAGGGACTTGTGAAGGTTGACTGAGAGATAGTTCACTCCCTCCAATCACTAGCTGTATCTCTTTACAACAAACTTCGCAGTGGGCACAGGAAACATTAACACAGACATTTTTTTGCATATCAAAGTAATGGTTTTGTATTCAGGAGAGATAGTATTTACCCTAAGTGCTGCAGTTTTATTTCTTGTAACTTTGCAAATAAGTTTTGTAAGTTCGGGGAGAGCTTAGTTTTCTTAAACTGTGAGCTCCTAACATTTCTAACAAGTTCCCGGGAGATGCAGTCCCAGGGATCAGATGTGGAGCAGCAAAGGACCACAGATGAGTTTAGTTGTGCAGGTAATTTTGGATGTGATGGAGGATTATTGAGGAAGCCCAAAATAAACTATGCCTTTCCCTGAATTAACTTATCAGAGGTGCCATTCCTAAGGAAACATGATGAAAAACAAAAGGCTATAGATTGACATAAGCTGTTGGCTATTTTAATTTTTTAATAAGGGAAATGTACAGAGATGAGAAGTAATAGGAAGACTATGCCTCAGGAGGAAACAAGTGAGTTTGTAGGCTGATTATTTTAGTGAGGCAACTGAAGGAAAGGATCTGCATATCCAGAGATAATTGCTTCTTCCCACTCAGTTCTTCAGTTTTTCACCGAGTTTGCAAGGAGAGTAAATAATTAATCTCCTGAGAGGTAGAACAAAAGAAAGTTCTCAGGTTGAAAAACTGTTTTCCCTGATGTCTTTTCCAGCAGAATCAGAAGTGTCTTCTCATTGTTGGTGAAGTAAAGTCTTCGTTGGGTATGATAAAGATTTGGCACCTCTAAGGTGTGCACCCGGAAACACTTCCCCTACACCCCTGGCCTTTCTTCATTGCTTTGTTCCCGCTAGGGCTCCCATGCTGTAACTGTCCACAGCGCCTAATTCCACCAAGGCGTCTCCTCAAGACATCCCGTAGACATCATTCAGCAGCGAGAGGAAGTTTGTACCTATTGGTTGCCCTGCTCTGTGACCTTGTTGGGAAGAGGAGATCACACACCTGTTGCTTCTCCCACCATGATCCCCATGACTTCCTCAGCCACCCCCATCCCACACACACACACACACTTACAAGGAATGCCTTCTCTCATCAGTCCTCCACAGCCTCACTCCACTGCCTTGTTTTCTTCTGGCTTCTAGGAGAGTATCCCTCATAGAGACATTTCTGCTGAAAGCCAAGGGGCTTTGGGGCTAGAAGGCAATCCTGAGTGAGTAATGTTTTGAATCAGAAGCATTCTCACAAACAGGAACCCATGGATGTCAACAGTTTCTTGGGTCTCAGGGTAACAGGAAATCTGTTCTTAGTCTCAATTTGAGAACCCCACCCTGTAACCCTGAATCCAGTTTGTATTTCTTTATCAGTAAAACAAACTCCTCTGACTTCTCCACGAACCCAAGCACACGCACCATCTTCCCTGCAAAAAGACAAGAAATGGCATTGCCCTTAAAACTCCTGGTCCTTTGTTTTTCTCGCACGTCATCTCATTTGAGTTTCTCAGCTGCCTGGAAAACATCGGCACTTGGTGTTTTTATGGTACAGAAGAAGCCCTAGGATGCTAAGTTGTATCTGGGTTTTAACCCCTCCCCCAAAAGAATAAGTGATTGTATACATTAGACCTTTGTGTATGCTGACACTCTATATACACTCTAACCAGACTCAGATTTGCCAAACTCAGATTTGCACATATTTGGTGGCCAACAAGCATTTCAGATACCACCCACAGCAGCACCTACCCTAATAGATCACTTTTCTCTATTCAATTATTTAAGTATTCATTGAAATTATTGAAGTATTTACTGAGAATGCTAGAAAATACTAGAAAGAAAAAAATGAAAAGTAGGTTTGGTGAGCCTAGATTCTCAAATGAATGAAAGAACTGTCAAGAGCAGGTTCTCTGTAATATCAACAAGATGCGTACAGAGCACAAAAGATGAAAAAAGTAATGAAGTAAGTGCCTAGCACAAGTTCTGCCATAGGCAAAGAACTTGACCATTGGCAGCCATTTAAAATAACGGAAAAATCACACAAATAAACACAGCAAATCTATCTCAAAGATTAAATCCAACGCTGAGTTCCAGAAAGTCTAAGCTTCAGAATAAAAGTCTGGAATCCAAAAGTGAAGGGCACACAACAGCCATACTTTTGTGGGATGACTGTCACTCTTTTTTTCTAGACTTCTCATCCTTTCTCTGAATCTATGGGGAATACAGGGTGGGTTTGTTTGGGGTCATGCTTGTTAACTTTGGTGAGAGGCAGAGTCACATGACAGAGAGTAATAGACATGAATGGGGGTTTGAATTCCCAAATAATTTTCAGGATTTTTCTAGAAACTAACAATTGTGATGAAAAGAGTAAAGTACGGTAGACAAATGATCTAGAGATTCCCTGTCTAAGTGATCTCAGAAAAACAAAGGGCACATGTTTTCTCTCATAAGTGGGAGTTAAATCTAAATGATAAACATACAAAATCAAGCAAGGCATATGCATATATCTACAGAAAAATTGATTGACTGATGGTATACATGGGGAAGATTCCAATGGTAAAAAAAAATCCTTTGAATAACCAACTTATATTTTAACAAAATGAATACAAGAAGCTGAAATGTGTTCTCACAGAGGGATGAGTAGAAGGGGAGAGGGAAGACAAGTAGAGAGAGAAAAAGTGGGTGAATACAGTCATAACATTAATGAATATATGTGAGAATAGAACGAGGTAACTTGAGGGGAAAGGTAGGGTTGTGAGAGTTGATAGATGGAGCAGAATGATGGAAGGGGTGACATTGATCAAGATACACTGCACTCATAAGCTGATGTGTTGACTTGAAACCCCATTTTAAAAATTATCTTTAGGTCATTGTACAAAGGAGTTGCCATTCCAAAGTAGTGTATGAATTCAATACATCTTGGTCAAGGTTGTACAACTACCTAATGAGAATAAAAATTAATTTATTATAGAGTGACTAGATTTGGAAAGCAACCAAAACATTAGTTGGCTTAAATAAGTGATAGTCATCCTAGGAGGGGAAAAAAAATGACATAGGAGACAGGGTAAGAGAAGGTGAAGGAAACCACCAGAGAAATTCTGAGAAGGGCTGCCTGAGGAAGGCTGCTTGACAAGAAGAATGATGCATGTAGCTTTTCTGAGAACTCAGACTCCAGAGGGGGCTGTCCAGTAGAGTCCAGAGTAGAGCTCCTGATTGGATTTGGACTTCAGGCAAACTTACTTTCCCCAGAGGTCTGAGGGACAAGAAGCCAACAGTGGCAGAAGTAGCGCCAGCAATAACGTAAACAAGCCCGTGGGCCTTTGCTTCACAGGGAGGATGCCCTGACCAGGAAAAAGAATGCCCTCTGAGCAAGCCAGGGAGAGAATGAAAACAATGAGTCAGTCAGCTACTGGCACCTCCCTAAGCCAGGATCTAATGACAATGAGTAATTTGCAAATTGGTTTCAACTGTGTATAAACACTGCCAAAGTTTTCTTATTCTACTTTGCCCAAGAGCAGATCTTGAGTTTATCTTATTTCTTAGGGTTGTTAGATGGTTGTATATAGTACAGACCAAAACAAAGAAGACAAAGTTAGTAATCACAAGGTATAGTTACACATAGGTAATAGAAAATGTCCCCAAACTCAAGGAGTGAAAGCAGGAGTAGGAAAGAATTTTGGAGTTTCTTGACAGTGATTTCATCAATCACTGTCCTGCTTGGAGAAGAAAATTGGCAAGTAGGCAAGTGTCGTGATAAAGGACTTTTGGAGAGTTTACAAAGTATGGCGATAGACCAATGAGTGTGCACATTTGCTGTGCTCCTAATCTCCTGAGGCTAATACTTCTATCTTTTTGGATTACAGCTCTAAAAACATAAGTAGAAAGCAGTGATGTCTTCTGAGATACAGCACACATTTGTTCCATACACATGCTGTCTTCCAAAATAGCAATGCTCTCTTGGTGACCTCCTTCCTTCCTCCTGTGCATATGCACCTGCACACATATGCACGCACACACATATACACGAGTGAACACACTTACCCTTGATGGGCCTGGATTTATTATCCACAGAAATTGGATTAGCCCCAAGGATTAGCCTTGTGGTTTCCTTCCTGTGTTGTCCTCTGGAAACCAAGAATACATTTTCAACAACCTAAAACCTTGATAAAGGTTCTTTATTAAATCTCAAATCTAATTCACAAACTTCACTGTGGCAGAGCTCTGCCTACTTATCACCCACTGACTCAATAACCTCATTGTTGCTCCCATTTCATGTTGTCAACAGAATCTGTGTGCCTGTCAAGGAAATCAGCTGACATCTTTTTCACAAGTGGCTTGCTCTGCCTAAGACTGCAGCTTAAGTCATGTTTGTAGCCTAGAAACCCTTCATTTCCTACTAGACTTCTCATTCTACCACATGCTGGAAAAGTGTGTCAGTCCCTTTCAATGACAAAAGGATCTTTAAGTGATAATATCATTTTGTCATGATCTGTTACTAGTCACTTATATACATTTAGATTGCACAACAGTTAAACCCACTTTAACTTCATATTAAGGGTTGGAGGGAGGAAGAAAATGTTATATTATCAGGGAATTACAAATTAATGAGGATTAATAAAAGAGCTGGTATACTGTCATCATTAGATGTCTAGAAATCTAAATTGCCCATAATGAGAATGAAGTACTCATTATGGATTTCCCTCATCCCAAACAAGCCACAGCATCTCCTGCAGAAACAGAGCTTTGCAGGTCCCTACACACCTCTTAGTCGCCAGTCCATGGTGCTATTTCTGAAGGAGAAAAGCATAATTATCAACATGTATCGCACATTCTGACAATGAAATCGCCATAGAGGAGCCATGCTTTCCCAAAAGACTGCTAAACAGTTATTATAGCAAAATCATGCCTGACAATAGCCTCCCAGCAAATAATTAAACATTATTTAGGAAATACATTTCGAAATAGATGAAAAATTCAAGAACTCGAGACAACAGTAGCTTTGGCTCAGCGAATTTGGCCTCGGAGACTAAAAGCATAACTTAGAGGTTAAAAAGAAACTTCTGTTGTGACTAAGATTTACAACTATCTGATGAACACAAACAGCTATTGATCCCTACCCTCCCTAAAACACCTACCTGTCATCTATCTTTCTGCAGGAGATGAAGTCAAGCACCATCTAACCAAACTATCCCATTGCTCTGCAGAGGAGCTGTGTGTGCATAAAACACGATTGCACCCTTTCTTTCACCTCATTGAGTCCTTCAGCATTCTCTCTCACACTCATCTCTGGGTCCTCTTTTGCACCAAACTTGTGATCTCAGGCAGTATTCTTTTCTACCTTCTTTTGAAGGCATAAGTATTTGAGTAGCAGGGTGGGGGTGGGGGGGGAGGTGTTGTGGGGGGAGAATGAAATGTATTCAAGACAGAAAGACAAGATCTGTAATCCCAGCTTCTCAAGAGGAGGACCATGGTCTGAAGCTAGCCGTGTGTGTGTGTGTGTGTGTGTGTGTGTGTGTGTGTGTGTGTGTGTGTGTGTGTGTGTGTGTGAGAGAGAGGGGGGGGGGGTCATATATATTAGATGAAAATATGTAGAAGAAACATCATCTTCAAGCAGAGTTGGCTTCCTCATGTCTGGTTCTTAATTACAGTTATGATGAAGGGTTCTCTGGATACAATGTGATCAGGGAAACAGGTTTGAACCTAACTTCTAGTAAATTCTCACAAAGTTTGAATAAGGTATCCAGTACCACATCATGGTACGGTGTGCACTCTTGACTCAGAACAGCCTCTTACAATATGGCTCCAATTTACCTGCCCAACACTTACCTCTCAGAATTTTTATTCAAAGTCCTTTTCTCTAGCCACACTGGTCTTGTTGTGGGTTTTTTTCTGTTAACATCGTATTTAATCACAATTCTAGTCTTCTCCCTACCTGGATCCCTTTTGTTCTCTCTATCTTTCTGAAACCTATTCATCTTCAACACTAACAAATGAATTTCTTTCTTTCTTTTTTTTTTTTTTTGTCAGTTGTGGGGCCTGAGCTCTGGGCCTGGGCGCTGTCCCTCACCTCTTCAGCTCAAGGCAAGCACTCTACCACTTGAGCCACAGTGCCACTTCTGGCTTTTTCTGCTTATGTGGTGCTGAGGAATCAAACCCAGGGCCTCATGCATGCAAGGCAAGAACCCTACCACTGAGCTACCTTCCCAGCCCCACAAGTAAATTTCTTATTGCTTACTTGAGATAGGCAAAATGCTCGAGTGCTACAGAAGTTGGTCCTCGAAGAAATTTCTTTTCTTGCAACATGAACACAAGTAAGCAAATAGCTATGGTACAGGAAAAAATGAAATCATTTCTATACGAAAAGTACACTCAACATATTGAGGGTTCACTATGTATAATATCACATTGAAGTTAATTTGGATTATATTGCAGAGGTATTATATCACATACCTGAAGAAATGAAATTAACTGACAGATAGAAGAATATAGTATATGAAGACATTGCAGTGGGTTGGTCTATGAATGAATCTCTATCAGAAGGGAATCATTATAGATAAGTGTAATCCCCACTGTCTGGTATAAGATACATATAGGAAAGGAACTGGAGGCGACCCTGTAAATGCAAGTGGGTGGTGTGAGAAAAGGCTATGAATGCCACCTTGAGATTTTTTTTTTGCTATCTTGGTAGGCAAGAGAGCGTCCAATGGTTTTTGACAGAAATGTCCCAGTTAGAACTTAACTCTAGAAAGTCTAGCTTGACAGTAATTTTTAATGTTGTTTCAACTGCAGCAAGTAGATGATAAGGACAATATATTGAAAACTATTGCAGCAACTACACTGAAAAGTTTTGGAGGTGAAAGAATGTACCCAAAAAGAAAATGAAAGAAGGCTGGGAATGGAGTGGAAGTTAGACTTGAAATGACTTGATAGCTTATTGACAGCTCTCTCTGTCCTGCTCAGTATTAATACAATGACTTTACTTTCCATATCTAATTGTCTGGGGAACTTGAAACAAGAGGAAGAGAATGTGTGAGTAAAACATGTTTCGGATCCACTGTTATTAAGGTGCTCATGGAATGTCCAAATGTAACTGGGCAACAGATCATTATTGGAACAAGAATCACAGGCTCGGGAAAGAAGTCGAGCTGTGCATTGAGATACTTCAGCACCCATGTGAGTTTGCAGCAAGAGAAAATACAAATGGAGGATTCCATGAATAATTAGCTTTAAATTCCTTGGTTTATGACATTGGAGGCAGGAGACAAAGTGAGGGACCCTCGCATAAAGAGGCACCTCTTCTTTTTTGATATTTTTTTTGCTATTCTTTGGATTTCATTTTTAGTTCTGTGTGTTCATTTCATAGAGGGGAGAAAAGCAAATAAGTGGGTCAATTTTGCTAAAAGCCCATAATCACACATTTTAGTAGAGATTTAAATAACCATATCCTAGGGTGAAATGGCAATCTACAAGTGGATCACTTTATCATTTCTCTAGCTATGCCCCATTTGCACCCCAACAGAGGCACAGGAAATTTAACCTGAGGGCTGGAGGTTTCTATGAGCTAATTTAGCACAATCAACCATCATGAATTATTCAGAACTGAGGGGTCTCCCAGATGCCAGACTTTCAGTGGTAAACCTGGGGAATTTCTGGACAAATCAAGGTGAAAAGGTCACTTAAGTAGGCAGGGATGCCATAGCTCTAGGACCACTTCTTCAAATTCCATCAAAATGTGTCCATGCCTAGGAAACCTATGTTTAGCAGAAGAAGTCTTCAGTGAGCTCCCTGGGTATATGACCCAGGTAAATAAAGCTCCTCCATTCACCCACTCAACCAGAGTCCTGAAGTCTCTGCCACAGAAAGAAATGGAGGATCCCTTCCTGCAAATACCATCAGCAGGAAGAGAGGCTTGAAGGAGGAAGGCAGGAAACTTGGATCAAGGTAATGCCAAGCTGACAAATGGAAACTGAGCAGTAATCATTTCACCTGACTGAAGTTTGAAATGGCAAGCAGGTGGAGTAAATTGACCTCTGACACAAGGACACTGTTTCATCTGTAAAACAGGAAGAACAGCCTGTCCCCTGCCCCGAGGGCATGCTCTATGACATGTGCCATTGTCCAAATACCCTTGACTTTTCCTGTAGAAGTAGAATCTACCTAAAAACACATCATGAAAGGATTAGAGGGCATGACAAGATGATCTGCCAAATGGCCTGCAGGGACTCTTGATCTTTCTCCCCATCCTAATCCCTGCAGAAACCCCAGTGGGTAAAGCAGATTTGTCATCCTCTTCCACCTGGATTAACTGTCAGGTTACAGGTCTTAGTCTTGATCTCTATGTGTATGGCTTTGCCACAAAGATTAAACGGGAATTTTAAATTCTGTTCAACAGACTACTATGGAAAAAAACCCAGTAGCTGGCTTGTATAATTAGAAAGATGTGGACATTAATTTTATCTGGCTGCTTACTACCTGCGTGTCAAGAGTAAATTAATTGCTGTGCTTCTTAGTGCTCTCATAAATATCATTAGTTTAATAAGACATGACCATATGAAAACGCCAAGCACCATGTCCATGAAGAAAAGAGGTCCTCCTCCTCCCCCGATAGTGCCTCCCATCTGTGTGTGAATTTGTATGTATCATTGTTCATGTGTGTGGGGGGGTGCGCACGCGCACATGCACACGCATGTATGCACATACAACTCTTCAGATGATCCTTTGGCTTATAATCACACCTAAAAAAAGAAACACGCTCTTCCTTTCCACCATTTTTAATTACTACTTTGTGAACTGGGTATCAATTGTAAAGGCCAGCAGCCTCTATTTCTCTATCTCCCCCAGGAGTCTTTATGTGAAGAAGAGAGGTTCCCATCCTATTATACAAAGGAGGCTGGATCACATTTCTTTCCAATTCTGGGGGAATATAAAAACAGCTCTACGTCAGCAAGATCGTGTTCCAAAAGCTTTGCTCTCATGGGTTTGGATAAATGAGTCAGAACATAAATTCCTCTCTGACTTCCAGATACTGAGGTCCCTTGAAAATGAGCCTGAATCTCTCCTTCCTACAACCCTTCTAGCTTTGTCTCTCAGTCCTTGCTATTTTGACTTTGCTCCATATGTAATCAAACTCATCAGGAACACACACCAATGGCCTTAGCAGAGAACTCTACAGGAGAGGACTGACACATTTTTGACACTGATACTTTACAGAGACCCATTAGAAACAGAGGTTTATAAGCCTAAATATATGCACACATGTGTGTGCATGTATATATGAAGGAATTCTAGGGAACTCCCTCCAGAATAGGTAATCTATGGCCCCTTTATTGCTTGTCCAAGGAGAAAATGAATGAGAGGCATAACACAGTCCAATTGCTTCACATGTTTCTAGGAAATGAAGCCTTTGTTACAAGGTTGCTACTCTAAGATGTGGAGTTGGGATATAGAAAGGTGGGCCTAAAATCCATTTTTCTAGGCTAGATTTTCAGAAAAAGCGGGAGATAATATTGGCCTGTGTCTTCTGCATTTGCCTTTGGCAATCTCTTTCAGCTCCCAATTTCTTCTCTTTGGGTGGATAGAAAATCTGTAACATATTATTTATTGGGCATTGTAACTCTCTTGTAAGTGGCAGATTCCCTGTGTCACACAGCACTCTTTCATATGAGTTTTTCTTTCTCTGTCTGTCCCTGTCTCTCTGCCTCTCACTCTCTCTCATTCTCCCACCTCCCTTGAATTCCCCTCATTAGCCTTTTCAACAAGAGTAAGAAGGTTATGACATAAAAGAGGTAGGAATGTCACCATCTCTGCTTTGACCAGAGGTATCCCTGGCCTTAATTCAGCTGTCTTAGGTTGCCTTGGGCCGGGGAGGTTTCTGATGAAGACTAGTTCTGGAAAAAATAATGGTCCCAACGGGATCCGAGGTGTATGACCTTTATATTCCTGAAACAGAGGCTTCCCTGAACAGGGAATGGGGCCATGTGAAGACCTGAGGCAAGGGTTAGCTTCAGCATATTTCCAGGAGGGCACAAAGTCCACCATGACTGAAACAGAATTAAGAGAACACTAGGAACAGAAATCAGAAACTTTGGTAGCAGGGACTAGAGATTCTTGCGTTTCCAAGGCCATGACAGGATAGCAACCTCAGCATTTGTTCTGTGTATTTAAAAAATAATAAGGAAGTGGTATTCTTTGAACTTGAGGAGTTACTTTGCAACAGTGGTTTAAAGTAGGATTTTAACTGTTAGTTAGGCACACCTGTAATTCAAGCTACTAGGAGGCATTGATAGGAGGATTGAAGTCCAAGGCCACTCAGGGGCAAAAATGTGAGATCTTATTTAAAAAAGAAAAATAAGGTAAATATATAGATACAGGTAGATATAGATGTGATTTATTAAAATAAAGGCTTCATTTACAAGCAACATGCTTTTCTAACTTAATGTAGTTTATGAAATGTTCAACTCCCTGGACTATTTGCAGCTACCAAATCAAATCCCCCCCCTCCCCCCCCACCCCCCCCCACCAAATGCTGCTCTAACAATATGGACTTGACATTTAATGAATGCATTTCAGGATCCTTGCCCCTTTGAATCTCCTGTAGAACTTTGTAAAAATACCAAGTTCCTAACTCATTTCATCAAACTCCTGAATCAAAATCTATGAGCATGAAGCCCACCATTCTTTGGTTTTTAAAGATACTCCAAGATTTGAATAAAGCCATCCTAATACTGTTTCTGCCACCTTCTACTCTGGGCTCCAAACCAATGACAAGTCTGCCAAACTTTATTTCTTCTGGACCTCAGCCACCCAGGCTTCTTCCTCCTCTGCCATAAGTCCTTCTTACTTGACTTCTTCCCACCCCAATATGATCTGTTTATATCTTAACTTTATGCTTCAAGTTCACCCACCTAAATACATTCCAGGTCTCATTGCCATGAAAAACAGATTGCTGAAGTTTTTATTCTTTCATGAAAAAAGGTCTGCTAATTAAAATCAAACAAGAATTGAGGTGCATTTTTATTTTTAAAATACTGGATTATGAAAATTTCTAAGTTAGTTGATTAAAAATGTAGTTCTAGGGCCGGGAAGTTGGCTAAGTGGTAGAGTGCTTGCCTTGCATGCATGAGGCCCTGGGTTCGATTCCTCAGTAGCAAATAAGCAGAAAAAAGCTGGAAGTGGCACTATGGCTCAAGTGGTAGAGCACTAGCCTTGAGCTAAAGAGTTGGGGACAGTGCCCAGGCCCACAGTTCAGCCCTCACGACCGACAAAAAAATGTAGTTCTAAAAAAGCATCTTTAATGTCAGCTTGGAGTATCATATCTTTTGGGGGGGGGAAGGAAAAATACAGAGAAATTTGGAGATTGCTTTATGACACATGTAAGCACAGTGACCCAGAAGAAGGTAAGAATCAGCTCATCTAAGAACAGTTTAGCAAGGAGCAACATGAAGGTTTATGTCAACTTCTGCTAACTCTTGCATCACTAATACAACAGGGAGATCATCTGAATGGAAATTATAATCATTTTCTAAGGACAGGTCAAAAAGAGAATTAATCATGTTGAAGTACAACACTTGACCTGAAAACTGTTCACTAGCCTTGAGAGAAGGAACACGTGACATGTAAATCTCTGGAATGAGATGGTAATTCTCACACAACTCCAGACACAAGATATACCAAAATGCCAAAGTCATACAAAGGACATAGAAATCCTTGAAACCATGCCTGGGCTTTGTCAACCACTGTGGGGAATGCATTCATCTGTGTGGAACCATGGCCTGTTCCTTCCTAGGAAATACACAGAAGAAATCTCATTACTTCTAGTAAAATGTTCTCAGAACTATAAATCTCTACTGACAAGAAAATACTCCTAGTTTTATCAACTAGTGATACCTCTGCAGGCTTACCAAAACCTCCTTAATTAGGATCCTACAGCATTAATTGTTCTTAAATAGTTTCTCAAACACATCTCATGAAAGCTCCCAAAGATACTTTACAATAACTCTTCTAGTCCTAATTAGAGATAAGTTATAATGAGAAAGCCCTTACATGGAAATTACAGTACATTCATATATGATCAATCTTTATACTGACATTATAAATAGCACTAAGTATGAAAGGTAAAGAAATCAGTATAAAAATCACATTATCAGAGGCAGAGCCAAGCTGTAAACTCAAATCTACCTGATTTCAAGACCTGTTTTGTATTTAATTAATATTTTAATGGGGAAGTCATAATTATGTACAATTTGGCATGCATTGTGGTGCTTTGATACACTAATTAATTTGGAATGCTTGAATCATGCTTACTCATATAACCACTACCTCATTTACTCTTTATCTTCGATGGTGAGACATTTGAAAATTACGTCTTAGTTATTTTGAAATATACAATATGTTAACTACAGACACCTTGCTATGATATCGAATTCAGCACTTATTCCTTCCTGTCACATAGAAATGTTTCACACTTTAACTGGTATCTTCCCATCCTCACCCTCTGCCTCCAGTCTTGTCGACGCTTTCTATTCCGTATTCCATACGTTCAACATTTTTAGCCTGCATATTAAGTGAGATCATTCAGTATTTGTCTTTACAGACCTATCTTACTTTACTTAGCCTTGTGTCAAGCAGTGATATTAGTTTCATGTAGCTCCAGATTCATCCAGATTGTCACAGATGACAAGATATCTTCTGGCTCTGTCACACCCTTTCCCTCCCTCAGATTCTTGTCTCTATTTGAAGCTCATATCCTACCATCATCATCATCACCATCATCATTACTTTTTTTGGCTTTTCGAGTTTGGCTTAACTTGCCCAACCTGATGATCTCCAGTTCCAACTGTTTCCCTAAAAATGACACAATTTCCTTCTTTTTTTTTTTTTTTAATCGGTTGTGGGCTTGAACTTTGGGCTTGGGCGCCATCCTTGCACTCTTCAGCTCAAGGCGAGCTCTCTACTGCTTAAGCCACAACACCACTTCCGGTTTTCTAGTGGTTTATTGGAGATAAGAGTCTCACGGATTTTCCTGCCTGAGCTGGCGTTGAACCATGATCCTCAGATCTCAGCCTCCTGAGTAGCTAGGATTACAGGCGTGAGCCACTGGCACCTGGCTTCCTTCTTCTTTATAGTTGAATAATATTCTGTTGTGTATATATAAATGTGTATATATATATATATATATATATATATATATATATATGTATACAATGTTTTCCTTATCCGTTTATTGTGTATTATGCAGCTAGATGGATTCCAAAACTGAGCTATCATGAAGAGTGTTGTGGATAGCATCCTGTGCAGTTGTCTCTCTTGTATGTTGATTGGCATACTCTTTGGAATTTATGCCCTAGAGTGGTATATACCACCATTCCTTTATCCATTTGTTGTTGAGAACATTCAAATTAATTCCCTCTGTTGGATATTTTGAGGACAGGAAGATCCTAAAGGATGTTAGTTCAACTTCCTGAGGTTTGACTTCATGGTCAAACCTTATCCCAAATTTGCAGTTTTGTTCAGTTCCCAGGGCAACTATAGAGCCTATACTTCCTCTTGGGATGAAACTGTGGTCATGAAAGCAACTTCCCACTTATAAAGGGATGCAGTCGAGAGAGTTGAGGAGCATCTGTTTTGCTATAGTGAACAGGAAAGTGAAAATGTACATTGGATATATGAGTTGCAATTGTTTTGCATATCTACTCATGAGTTAGACTATTGGATTATATAATAATTCTACTTTGAGACTGCTGAAGGGCCTCTTTACCATTGTACATAATGGCTATACAGTGTACAACAATTTCTTTTCCCCAACATTTTCACCATAACTCGTTTTTTCAGCTTTAGATCAGCCATGATATCAGATATCTGATATTCTGAGATAGACTTGCATGTCCCTAATGATTATTGATGTTGAACATTTTTCATATAGCCATCATTCATTTTTATGTCTTTTTTGGTTAAATTTCTATACAGGTCCTTGGGCCCTTTCTTATTGTGTGTGTATGTGCCAGTCTTAGGGCTTGAACTCAGGGCTAAGGCACTCTCCCTGAGATTTTGTGCTGAAGGCTAGTGCTCTATTAGCTGATCTACCCACAACTCTACTTCCAGCTTTTTGGTGGTTCATTGGCGATCATTGTTGCCCAAGCTAACAACAAACTGTAATCCTCAGAAATCAGCCTTCTGTATAGATAGGATTACAGGTGTGAGTCACAAGCACCTGACTTTGGATCATTTCTTAATCAGACTGTTCATTTTCTTGCTATTGAAAGTTTCATTCCTTATACACTTTTGATACTATTCCTTTATCTGATGTGTGCTTCAAAAAACTTTCCCTACTCTGTAGGCTGTCTCTTTCCTTTGTCATTTGTTTGTCCTGCTGTCCAAGATTTTGAGCTTAAGACATCACCATTCATCTGTGTTTTTTATTTAGTTGCCTGTGTTTCCAAGATTGGGTTTTTTTAAAAATGAAACTTTCTCTTTTGCTTTCTTCTAGTAATTTTGTAATTTCAGGGTTTTTTGAGCCAATTTTATATGATGAGGGAAAGGAATACATTTTTATCCTTCCGTGTATGGATATCCAATTTTCCAGCACCATTACACAAGAGACTGCTATCCTGTGTGTGTGTTCTTCATGCCTTTAGCAAACATCAATTGATCATAGTGTACGGATTTCTGTCGCCTCTTTCTGTACTTTCCAATCTCTTGAAGTTTGGTGTGCCCATATATCAACCTGTGGCAACAGGGATTCAAGATTAATTTTGCTCATAAACATGCTCCTCATAATCCTCCGTTCTTGCTTTCACCTTTTACAACTCAATACCAATGTCCAAAGTGACCTTAGAAAAGACACTAATCATGACAGTTTCTAAGGGCAGAGGCACACTCCCATTCCTATGGAAGATTTTATGTGAGCTATAAATAAACTTCTATTGTATGAAGCCAGTGAGATGTTAGTATTAACCCAATAAGGAAACAAGCATTGGTGTGTGTGTGGGGGGGGGGGGGGTGTGGGTGTGGGTGTGGGTGTGTGCGCGCGCGCGCATGCGCACACACACAAAAAGTCACTCACTCTTGTTTCTCTCAGATTTATTGTGATTCATTTTGTCACATTTCACTACCGAATTTGATGGATGGGATGTTGTCAGAGGCAGAGCATTTGCCTAGCATGTGTAAGCCTCTGACTCCAATCCTTAGTGCTGCAAGAGGAGAATCTGAGTTTGAAACTAATGTCCTCATCTTACTGCACTGTTGGTGGGAGTGTAAACTTGTTCAACCACTTTAGAAAGTAGTATGGAGGTTCCTCAAAAGATTCCACATAGCGCTCTCCTAGGACCCAGCAATCCCACTTTTGGGCATTTACCTGAATGATCACAAACAAGACCATACTAAAGCTACCAGCACAACTATGTTTATTGCAGTATTATTTACCATAGCTAAGATGTGGAACCAACCCAGATGCCCCTCAGTAGATGAATGGATCAAGAAAATGTGGTATATATACACAATGGAATTCTGTGCTACATCAGAAAGAATGACATTGCCCCATTTGTTAGGAAATGGAAAGACTTGGAGAAAATTATATTAAGTGAAGTAAGCTAGGACCAAAGAAACATAGGTCCCATGGTTTCCTTTATTTGCAATATCTAGTATATGTCTGAATCAAGCAGAAATGGTCATATAAGTTGATGTTAGGCGAAATGAACCCCAAGATAAGGACTCAAATGGTTTTACTTTCTTGCTATTGTTTCTAACATATTTATAAGATGAGCTCTTTGTTGCTTTGTATGTCCCTCCCCCACAGTATAACCCCTGTTTTCACTGTATTTGATGCTGTTATAATTTGGGGAGGGGAAGGGAAAAAAACAAATTGTTTAAATAGGGTTTCATATGGACCCATTGCAACAATGAGATGTACAAGATGTTATGTCAAAAAACGAACTTTACAACTTTGGCAGGGGAGAGAGGGGGAAGGGGTTGGGAAGGCAGGGATGGTAAGGAGAAACAAAGGAAGAGGCAACAATGTTTGGTAAGAAATGTACTCATTACCTTGCTCATGTAATTGTAACCCCTCTGTACAGTATTTTCACAATTTAAAAAAACTTATTAATAAAAAAGTAAAAAAGGATTTTGACAGAATTGTAATAAAATATTGGGGAATTTGGAAAAAAGAAAGGAAAAGAAAAGAATGTCCTAAAGTGAACAACTCGTTTCTTCCTCAATACAAGTTACATGCCCTTATGTAAGTCCTACACCACTGTGCCTTTACAAATTAAGAGGAAATAAAGGGTAGTCAGTATAAATGTCAAGTCCAGATTCTCTTCCATCTAGGCTTCAATAATATCTTTGTTATTTGTTAGCTGTGTGATATGGACAGGTTATCAAAACCTCTGTGAGTTTCCGTTTCTCAACTTTAAAATGTTGTTACATCAAGAAACTAATAAACTAATAGTCCAAGGATACAGACTCTGGCATCATACTACTTGTGATTTCTGGATCTCAGTTTTTCCAGTTCCAAACTTTGCCAATTCTCAGGAGTCCTGACATATCCAATGGACTGTGTAGTGCCTCATAGTTTTGAATTCTGGCTCCATGCACATAATCAGGTTAATGATACAAAGCCCCAGAACTCCTTACTTGTACATGCTTCTCCCCCTCTGTAGAGTCTTATATTGAAAAGTTCATGTTGACTTTGAAAGCAGCTCATTCATCATACAAGTAAAAACTTACAGATCCCACAAAACCTGCCTCTGTGACCTATGCAGGAATTTATCTCCTCTGCCTCAGTTTCTTCATGAGATTAAAATGACAAGTTACAAGACAAAAAGTATAAAAATCAAAAACAGCACCAAAACAGGAGAAAACACAAAAAGTAAAATAAAAAAACTCTTGCTTCCTTGGAGTTTATTTCAATAAACATTATTTTATACGATCATATGTACATAGCTATTGAGCCTGTGTGTGTGTGTGTGTGTGTGTGTGTGTGTGTGTGTGTGTGTGTGTTGATTTCTGTACTTTTTGTCTTGTATTTAAGGTTACCTGTTTGGGGGAGAGTACAAGGGAGTGCAGAAATGGTGGGACAAAGGGTGAACTAATTCAGCAGTGATATCCACTGGACACTATGTTGAAAATGAGCTATATAACTTGAGGGGGAAGGGGGACCAGGAGGGAAAAAAACTGAGAGAAAACTAGGGAAGAGGTAGACACTATTCAAAAGGAAATGTACTCATTACCTGACTTATGTAGCTGCAACCCCTTTGTACACCATATTTACAATAAAAATAAATAAATAAAATTTAGAAAAATGGCAAGCTACTGTCTGGGGTTGTTAGAGGGTTTAGTAAGCCAATGCAAGGATAGGTTTGGAAGAGCATAATGCACGTGCAAAGTCGTCAGATTGTGCTGGCTTCCATAACTATCTTTGGAGCCAAATCCTGAGTCCCCGTAATCCTGGCAAGTCTAGGATCACATTCTCTCAACAAATTCAGCCTAGACCAAGCTTCCTTCTAATCCTTAGTGCCTTCCCTTTGTCCCTACATACAGCTCTTCTGGGATCCTCCTGAGTTGTTTACACTCTGAGTTTGTCTACTTATCATGATTCCTTTGGTCTCTTTGTTCATTGCTTTAGGTTCATCTTTTGCCTCTTAGATCCTCTTAGACCCATCTGCCAGATTAGGAAAGGGGTAACCTTAATCAAGACATACTGAATTCATAAACTGCTTTATTAAATGGCATAATGAAAGAAAAACAAAACTGGCAAGAAAGTGGCATTGTCATCAAACTTTTGCCACAAATTATATTCTAAAAATGTTACTACATGTTATGTGAAGCTAAATCCCTTGCTTTGAAAAGATTCATCCTTTTAAATATGCATGAAAATGTTCCCCTGTCCCCATGAATATTGACAATCTATATCAACTGTGCAACAGAATGGACAAGGATTTTTTTTTCACATGGTGGAATTTTTTTCTTCCTAACTTTAAACCTAGAGGAAACCCTGCAGTATGGTGCAGAGTTCCACCCTCTCCGTGCAGATCCGTGCAGGCCGCTGAGGAAACTGTATCTCCGTGATCTATTGTTGCATGTATTGAGATAATTGGCCCACAATTAAGATAATAGGCTATAATAAAACCCATCACCAGTAAAGCTAGAATAAGTTAACCAATGTATTACCTTTATTTTTATTTATTGTGCTTGTCAGTCGTAATACTTGAACTCAAGGCCCGGGCTCTCTCTCTGAACTTTTTTCTTCTTGCTCAGGGCCAGTGCTGAACCACTTTGAGCCACAGCACACTTCTGGTTTCCTGGTAATTATTTGGAGATAAGAGTCTCATGCACTTTCCTGCCTGGGCTGGCTTTGAACCGTGATCAATTGTGATCCTCAGATCTTAGCCTCTTAAGTAGCTAAGATTACAGGTGTGAGCCGCTGGTGGCCAGATAATTTTTTTTATTGTGAAAATACTGTACAGAGGGGATACAATTACATGGGAAAGATAATGAGTTAATTTTTAATCAAGCATTGTAGCCTCCTCCTTTGTTTCCCCTTCCCATCCCTTCCCATCCTCCCCTCTCCCCGCCTCTCCCACCCAATCCCCCCCAACCCCCACCCCCACACCAAAGTTGTAAAGTTCGTTTTTCGACATAACGACTTGTACTTCTCATTGTTGCAATGGGTCTACTTGTATCCCTATTTAAACGACTTGTTTTTCCCCTTCCCCTCCACAAATTATACCGACATCAAATACGGTGAAAGCAGGGGTTATACTGTGGGGGAGGGACATACAAAGCAACAAAGAAATTATCTTATAAATGCGTTAGAAACAATTGCATGAAAGAAAAAAAAACATTTGAATACATATCTTAGGGTTCATATCCCTGACATCACCTTATCTGACCTTTTCTGCTTGACTCAGACATATACTAGATATTGCAAATAAGGGAAACCATGGGACCTATGTTTCTTTGGGCCTGGCTTACTTCACTTAATATAATTTTCTCCAAGTCTTTCCATTTCCTAACAAATAGGGCAATGTCATTCTTTCTGATGGAGGCATAGAATTCCATTTTGTTTTAAATTTAAATCAAATCTTAAACACCCAAGGGCCCTGTAATCAAACACTTAGCTGTGACATTTGGTGGCACTGCTATGTAAAAACTCCTAGATGTACTCAATTGTGGTTCAATAGATTCAACCTGTAGTTGTCCTGGCAGGGGGAAGATCTTATGGTTTCATGGGTTTTACACAGACTGCAGGCTATACATCCCCCACTCCTGGTCCTCTCCATGGTCTCTTAGTCTATATCATTTTCCATGGTATCCATGATCTACATGTGACCATATATCTAAAAAGTTATGGCTTGAGGATGCTTTTCTATTATAAGGATGTCTAAATGGTTCCTGTGATCCTAACTACAGAGAAGGCTGAGATCTGAGAATTGAGGTTCAAAGCCAGCCAGGGCAAGAAAGTCTACATGACTCTTATTTCCAATTAACTAGCAAAAAGCCAAAAGTGGAGCCATGGCTCAAGTCATAGAGCACTTGCCTTAAGGAAAAAAGAGCTCAAGGACAGTCTCTAGGCCCTGATTTCAAGCACACACACACACACACACACACACACACACACATATGACCTTGCACTGAAGATTAGGGATTGTGCAGCACTGGACATCTGTAGATTTACAGATGACATTAGGAAGGAACCAACAAACAAATACTATGTCACCTGGCACTCTAGCCATACTTCATCTTCCAGAGCAGCCCAACTCTTCCTACTTCTCCAACTGAATCACCAGTGGTGGTGGTGGTGGTGGTCTTTGAGAGTTCCTAATCATCCCAATATTCCAGAATATACTTTCACAGTATCTCCTCTTATATTTTGCTCTAACATAATCAAGCAAATGTGCTTAAATCCGAAATGTGCCAGCAAACTAGGTGCACAGCCTCCAGAGCCCAAGAGAACAGACAGGGGCTGAAGCTAAGGCTACGCAGCAGGATAGACAGGGTTGTATTGAGAGAAAGGAAAACAGAGCCATAAGCCAAGGTAGGGCACTCTCTTTACACAGCTCTAATGCTGAGAAAATAAGGAAAGGTGATTTCTCCCAGACGTTAGCAACCTAGCAGAACATTGAAGCTTT
The DNA here is from genome assembly GCF_019054845.1 of Dipodomys spectabilis. NCBI lineage: Eukaryota > Metazoa > Chordata > Mammalia > Rodentia > Heteromyidae > Dipodomys > Dipodomys spectabilis. The sequence continues at coordinate 4,561,134 of NW_024870711.1, forward strand.
TCTCCATAGGGGGTAAAACAGGCCTTCAGCTTAATGAGGAAAGATCATGAGCAGGGAAAGTGATTGAATCGTTCACTTCATAAAGCAGTCTGGCAGCTCTTCCACTTCCTTGACCAGTATATAAGAAGCAAGCTAAGCCCCAGACACCCTATCCTCCAGGACTTTGCTTGTCTCTCCTGCCATGCGCTGTCTCCAGCTCCTGCTCAGGGCCGGCCTTGCCGCCCTGCTCCTCATCTTGTGCCTGCAACTGGGGATCAGTGAGGCTCAGGAAAACACGTGAGTCAAGCTTTTCTCCTCTGCTGGGAAATACTCCAAGGCAGGCACCTCTCCTCACCTGGAAACCTCTGTCTCCCTTCCTGAACATCTTTAACTTCCCAGAATCCTGCTCCCACTTCTCAGGGGGCAAACAACAAGTCCCAACTCTCTTTTCTTAGAAAGTTCCACAAGCTCCTCTGACATGTCCTCCGGAATCTAGAAGAATGAGGATCATTGTATACAGAAGTCTGTCCATAAGTGACTCATGACCTTAATGAGTCATAAACCTCATTAAGAGTACTACTCCCTACAAGCCTGAGGGTTCCAGCGAGAGCTCTGTGTATCTTTGGTAGGACTCATTAAGGGCAAGAGGTCCTTGTGGTTGCCCCTTGACCTGCAGCACAGCTAGCCAAGCAAGCAGCTTGGATGGTCTTCCTGTCCTGAAGGTAGACTTGCGCACTAGGACCTCTTAATCACACACTAGGACATAGGGTCACAGTCAGAAGGCACTGTGTTGAAAGATGCATGTTTGAAAGAAGCAGGAAAACTGGAGATATGAAGTAAGAAAGAGAATTATGGGTCTGAGTAGGAGCAGGAGTACCTAGAAGGTTTAGGGGGTTTTCTGTACAGCAGCAGCTCTTGAGGGCTGGTTTTCTGCCCTCCAGAAAGGAGGTACTCCATAAGGCAGGGTCCATGTTCTGTCCTAAGGGAAACTTCAGAGATTTGATGTGCTGGCGGTAACAGAGGCAAGACTACACAGGCTCGGGTTCAGATCCAGAAGCCGCTCCCTGCTACTCCTGAAGGAAGCAAGTTGTTCAAATAATCAGAGTGCGCAGCCAGCACAGCCTGACCAAAGCTTTCTAGATTTTAGCAGTGAGTGTTGTCTTCCCAAGTCCTCAGCAGACTTGGATGGTCAGTTATTCTAGCCCCGCCTTAAACTCATTCACAAATGTAAGGGGGGGAGAGTGCGGGGGGAGGAGGTGAAGACATTTAAGTCTTCATGACCTTGTCCTAGGCAGTGGGCATTCAAGCACTCTGCATACAACATTGAATCTCCCTGAAACTTGGAGATGTTTGGCCCTAAAAAGTTGGGGCTGTGAAGCACTGTAGATGAAGAAACTGAATTCCTTTATTTTCCATCCAACACCAAAGGCCTTAACAAAGTTACTTTTAAAATGGAAAATGGAAAGACTTGGAAAAAAATCATATTAAGTGAAGTAAGCCAGCCACAAAGAAACATAGGTCTCTTGGTTTCCCTTATTTACAATAACTAGTATATGTCTGAGACAAGCAGAAAAGATCAGATAAGTTGATGTTAGGTGAAATGAACCCCAAGATAAGGACACTAGTGTTTTTTTTTTCCTTTCTTGCTATTGTTTCAAATGTATTCATAAGGTACCACGTGATTTTTTGTTGCTTTGTATGGCCCTCCTACACCGTATAACCCGTTTTCACTGTATTTGATGTTGGTATAATTTGGGGAGGGGAAGAGAAAAAATTGTTTAAATAGGAATGCAGGTGGACCTATTGCAACAATGAAATGTACAAGATGCTATGTCAAAAACCGATCTTTACAACTTTGCGGGAGAGGGTGGGGCGCGGGAGGGAGGGGTGTAGTGGTGGAGATGGGAGGGTTGGAATGGTAAGGGAAAAACAAAGGAGGAAGCAATGATGCTTGATAAGAAATGTACTCATTATCTTGCTCCTGTAATTTTAACCCCTCTGTACCATATTTTTACAATAAAAACATTAATAAGAAAAGAAGAAGAAATGGAAAGTCACAGCAACACCCAGTAGACACTAAGTTGGAAATAAACTTTACAACTTGGGGAGGGGAAGAGTAAGGGGGGAAGGGGAAGTGGGAGAAGATGAGGGAGGGGCTAACACTGTTGGAAAAGGATGTACTCACTACTTTACTTGTGTAACTGTAACCCCTCTGTACATCACTTCTACAATTTTTTAAAATGCATTTGACTGACAATAATAAAAAGGAAAGTCATTCTCCTGGACGTGAATCTGACTTCATGACCACAGAGGAACATTCAACCATTCTTTTTACTTCTATTTCCTTTTCCCGGCCAATCATGCCATTTGTACAAATCTTCTACAGACCTAAATAGGATCGACCCAGTAAGCAAAGGAGGATGCTTTTCAAGGAAAGTACTTATAAACTCCTCCAGGGCACTGACATATGTAGTAGTTTAATGTGATTCTACAGACAGGAGAAACTCACCTAAGGATAATTCCAATCTTCTCATCCCATTCACCGCAAAAGCAGCTAACACTGTAGGGTGTTCTTAGAGAAAGAGGTAAAATTATACTTATTTTCCTTCTTATTTGATTTCAAAATTGATTTCTCTTGTCAATAAAAAGGGGGGAAGAAAAGATACTCAGTTTTACACAGTATCCTAGCTGCTTTTATCCAAAGCTGAATCCAAAGCACCCACCCAACAAAATGGCCAACAAAATGATGATGAGCAGCTGGTCCAGGTGGTGCCCTCCTCTTCCCTGTGCAGTAGCATTCCTCCTGCAGCCCGTGGTGCCTGCTCCCCCCCATGGGCTGCTCTTTGATCCCCCTTACCCTGCTTTCTCTTCACAGAACCAGTCGGAAAGCAATCATATTCAATTTGGAAAGGCCACAGTCAGCAAGACCAGGTGAAGAGGTGACTTTGACACTTAGGCTCAAGACAGAACTGAGAGAATGCATGGTGGTAAGTGGGGATTTGCAGGGGGGTGGCCTCAGGACAAATCTGACTACTTTACTCTGTATAGTATTTAGTTCATCTTGCATGCTAATACTATACAATAAGCCTAGTTTATAAAAATCAAAGCCAGGTACCAATGGCTTATGCCACTAATCTTAGTTTCTTCAGAGGCTAGGATTGGGAGGACCACAGTACCAGGCTAGCCCAGGCAGAAAACTTTGAGAAAAATCTTATCATCAAAGAGCTGGACACTGATACACACCTGCTATCCCAGCTACATGGAAACTCGGGCACGGTGCACCCAGGCTCAGTGGTAAGGGTGCTTGTCTACAAAGGATGAGGACCTAAGTCCAAACTCTAGTACTGCCCAAAATATAGAGGCTTCGTTATTCAAGCCTCCTCATGGCAGCTTGGGACTATTCTTATTTTACAGATTAAAAACAACAACAACAACAACCTAGTCTAGAGAGATCTAAGAGTAAAAGGAAAGAATGGGACTCCCTAAAGGAAATCCAAGAGCTGGCAGAGCACTGGAGGAGTTTCTTCAAGGTCCTGGCACAACTGATTTGGGCTGGAGAGTTAAGATAGGTTTTATCAGGAGAAACCACAGCAACTCCACCTGGCAGGTTGAGGCAGCGTGGTTGAAGAGGACATGCAGGGTGTAGCTGGTCTTTTCCAGTAGATGCTGAGCTGACTCTGTTTTCCTTTAGCTCTTCCCTGCTCTTTTGCTCAAAGTCTCATTGTAAGCCTCCTTGTTCCACAAGGAGCTCATGTGCTGCTTCTCCTTTTCCCTGTTCAGTTGTTCTCAGAGGGCAGTTCCGTGTCAGAATACAGCAGAGGTTCTTACACGATGCTGTACCAAAAATTCACTGCAATCTTGTCAGATGGCAATTCTGACTGAGAAGTCTAGGGCAGGGACAGAGGTTCTAGATTTATGATAGCTCTCCAGGTACATGAAAGGACATGATAAGGATCATACATTGAGCAGCTTGGGGGCGGGACATTACCTCGCATTGTATTTCCCCACAGCAATGCATTTCTTAACACAAGAGAGCTTCAAAGACAGTGAATGGATAGGCAATGTGAAGATGACTACTCATTAAAATGCATTCCAGAAATAGCCCCACAGCTGTAAAAGGAAGATTCCTGGACACAAAGCAAAGACCATTCCAGGTGCTTTGTCTGTTTACAGTCCAGCAATCTGAACTATGTATGCTGATTTGGGGTAAGAGAAAGGCTGATCCCTACTTCTTCAACTCTTTGTCTCCTCTGATGTACCCATGATGAGAATAAAGCAAACACACACACATCTGTGGTGTTGGTGGGCTGTGATGGTGATAGATTCTCAGACTCCATTTCTGTCTCTAAAAAGGTAGGAGTGGGAGGGAGGCTGGTGCCCAGTTCTTCAATTCTGTGTCTTACCTCTTGTATCTATGATGAGATGCTGGTGGTTTGTGGTGGTTGTAAATACTAAAAGTCCCTTTTCATCCCCGAAAATGAGATAGGTATGGTAAAGTAGTTTAAAATCAACAAAGTCACATGGTATTGTGTCATCAGTAAACTTTTTCTCTTAAGAACCATGCGAGGACAATAGAGTGATCTGTTTGAAACCTAGGCATGTGTGAGTGAAAGAACCAGGAAATTTTTCAACTAAATAAACTCATTTAAAAGGAAATTTTGTTGATTTTAGCTAATATCCGTTTATACTTTTCAATTATAATGAATATCTATGAAAACACCTCTGTGTTTTTGTTTTTTGTGTGTCAGTCCTGGGAGAAAACATTGTACCTCCACATGGCAGGTTGAATCAGGTCCTGCAGGCTATCCCTGAACTCTTTTTTGCTCTTTTAGTGCTTGCTCTTCCATCTGAGCCATAGCTCCATTTCTAGCTTTTTAGTGGTTAAGTGGAAATAAGAGTCTCATGAACTTTCTTGCCCAAGTAGCTTATAACAGCAATCCCCAGACCTCAGCTTCCTGAACAGCTAGGATTACAGCTATGAATCACCAGTACCTAGCTCATTTTTAAATTTTTAAGGAATATTATTTGTTCATATAAGTTTAACGTTTGTTACACCTTAGTTGACATTAATTAGAATGTTTTTACAAGTGAATTTTGATATTTATTTGACATTTATTTACTTCAGAATCAAAATGCAATAAGATTATACCAACAATTATGTGTTTGGAAATAAAGATTACATAACTCTTTAAGCTATAGAAAACTTTAGCTAAACTACAGGGTTTAACGTTTTTGTCTTAGACAATTTTAGAGGTCTCATAAAGTCTATGAAAGAATGTTCTAAAATTGTTTGAAGTGCATATTATTAAATAAAAAACTACTCTGTTGATTAAAAATTCTGGTTCATCTAATCAGCTAGATACAAATATAATTTTTAAAGTAAACAACACTAGGTTAGTCTTCTCCCAACAAGATACTCTCCAAAGTGTTCTAAGCAGCACTCCCATGGTGAATAACCTGGCTTTGATGCTTCAGGATGAGGGTTACCTGTGCAGTTACCAGGTAAGCTTCTAGGACAGGTGGGAAGCAGGCAGCCTTAACCATGCCCAAGCAATCACCCTGACAATGGCTATATGTTCAATGCCGTGTTAAGTACAGGTAGTATTTCAAAATACTTGAATTCGTAAAGTGATAAAACCGTTTTGTTTCTACTCGTGATTTAAAAAATCATATATATTCCTGATGCTACTGTGTTGCTTAATGAATTCCAGGACTAGAAAAATGTTGAATTGTAAATAAAGGTTGGTAAAATTAAGATACAATTTATTATTTCCATCTGAGTTCAAACTCTATCCACAGGTCCCTTGGGGTTCACACTGAAATTGATATACTTTGGGTGATATACCAATGTATTTTAACTGAAATAAGATACATTCAATGGAGAACTCAAATTTAACTGAACTAAGACAGATTCAAGAAGAACTCAAATAATATAATTCCTTAGAAAGGTGAAGTCAAAGTTCAACAAAATAAACATGGGTACTTGAAAGGGTGGAGGTGCGACCAAGGGAAGAGGAATAAATGAATGAAGAAGAAAAGGGAGAGAATGCAGTCAAAAATGCAATGTATGTCCTACAAAACCGAGAAAGGGGAGAGAAGGGATGGGTTGGGAGAGATGGGTATAGATGTTGAAAGGGATTATATTGCTCAAAATGCATTGCATGCATAAACTGCCTTGTTAAATGGCAACAACTTTGTACAACCACTCAAAGATAATTTTTTTAACTTGAAAAAAGAAAAACCTTGAGCTCTTCAGTTGCAAAGCCCTCTGAGGTTAAAAATGAAAATAGGAACAACAAAAATTGGCCCTTGAATTTTTTTTTTGCTGACCTATTTCCCAGGCTTGGTGGGGGTTAATGGTTTCATCTCATAATGGAGGTGAGAAGGAGTGAGATTTAATCATTTAAGATCATATATCTACTTGGGTGCTGTCTCTGAGCTTTTGTGCTTAAGGCTAGCACTCTACCATTTGAGCCACAGCTCCACTTCCAGCTTTCTGGGTGGTTGATGGGAGGTAAGACTCTCACAGACTTCTCCTGCCAGGTTGGGTGTGAACCAAGATCTTCAGCTCTCAGCCTCCTGAGTAGCTAGGATTACAGGCTTGAGCCACTGGTGTGGGAAGTGAAGCATTTTTAACAACGTAAATTCCTATTCCTCCTGTGTTGACACCTAAGGCAGAAGTGAAACTGTATGAAGATTTCAGTGGCATGGGGGGAGGGGGAGTAAAGTCACCCCCAAATCCAGGTCATCGCGGTTTAACACTCAAATTAAGTTTGGCTTTATGTTCCTGGATTTCCCTCTCTTTAAAAACAAACTCTTGCTGGGCACTGGTGGCTCACACCTATAATCCTAGCTACTCAGGAGGCTGAGATCTGAGGATCATACTTTCAAGGCAGTCCGGGCAGGAAAGTCTGTGAGACTCATCTCCAATGAACCACCAGAACACTGGAAGTAGAGCTGTAGTTCAAAGTGGGAGAGCACTAGCCTTGAGTTAAAAGTTCAAGCCCCACAACCAATAAAAAATAAAATAAATGAAAAAATAAACTCGAGTATTTTTTTCTCAGAAATACTGGTTTTGGCATTATTCATTTATAAGCCTACTTTAAGAAGCCTGATCTTAAAAAAGCTGTTTCAAATTCCTAAAGCCTCTTATCTCTGGTTTTATCTGCAAATTTTACTTCTGGAAAATTATTTGCTTAGTCTACAGATATGAACACTGTGAGATTCAGAATTAACTAAAATAAATTAAGAACTTTTGAAGTGTCTTTAAACATTCCCCAAATCATGGAAATGATGTCATCTTTGAATGTTTTAAGTTTTCACAATCTATCCATTTCTCCTTTTAACAAACTCCCTGCTAGCAATCTGCTAGTAGTAGTTACTATTGCTAAATTAATTGGCCATTTTAGTAAGCTGATTGGTTTCTTATTCAGGAAGGTCTATTTGAGAGTGTACTTGCTTATACATGACCACCTTTTATTTTCATAAAGGGAAAACAAAGACTTTCTTTGAAGGATTCTAACTAGCAGATATTTTGGACTTGCAAGCTAGAACATTGTTAATATAGTTCCAAAATCAGAAAAATAGAATCGTCTCTCATGCAGCTTAAAAATAATTCACATTCCAAAATTTTATTTCAGAATTTGTTTTCTGCCTGTACATATTTTTCTTTCTGGCTAATTTCATACCATAGTCTTTTTGTTTGCTTGGTTGGTTTTGTTTGTTTGAGACAGGATCTCTCCCTGTAGCCCAAGATTGGCTTTGTATTCACAATCCTCCTGCTTCACCTTCCTGAGAGCTGAGATTACAGAGGCATGCTAGCATGCCTGGCCTACCAGTCTTTCAATACAAGCCAAAGATGGTGCATGTATGACTGAAGCATTTCATTTTGAATGTATGCAAGAGACTCAATGAGGAAAACAAGATGGCAGTGCAGTTAGCTAGTCAAATACATACATTCTGGAATGCACCGGAAGGGTTATTGTTGTGGTCACAGCATTTTCTTTGTAGAATAAAAACTGTCTCTGAATTGGGTAAGGCTTCCTAAGTATTGATCAATATGTGAAACAGTATTTCAGGCAGCATCTCTGTAGCTGAACTGTATATCATCCATTATTCTTGAAAGCTTTGATGGACTTGCATTTCATCAAGATCACGTAATGATTGGTTCAAAAAACAATAGTTTGCCTGGAAAGTGACCTCAGGTCAACACAGTGTTGATCCATTTTGTTTATTTTCCTTCCGAATATCAATGTACTCTGATATGTACTGTAAGATGCCTTGTGAAATAGCTGAGCAGTAGGACTCGAGGTTTGTTTTCAATATTTAGGGGACAAGCAGGCACAGGAAAGCACAATGCATCCTGGAAACTGAGTTTCTTAAGTCAGCTTTGCTAAAGGTGGAACATGCCCGAGATGGACAGGTTTAAGACATATATTTGTTTTATTTTATTACCAACATCCCTTCTACCCTTACGCTGCTATTGTCTGCAGGAGTCAATTACAGTCACTCATACTGAAGCTTGAATAAAGTGAACATGAGACAAAAGCACGCAGCGTGATCCCCTCCCCTTGCTTATGACAGTCGTGCTTCCCTTGTGAAATGCACCCCCTGAGTGTGGGGAAACAGACCTCTCATTTTATGGGCCCTCCTAATTGGTACTGCAGCAAAAAGTAACTTGTTTTATAATAAAACCATGTAGAAGCGGATGCAACTAAGAAAGCCTGGCGTTGGCATGAGCTCGGAAGTGGTCGGGCGGTCACAGCACATGGCAAGGCCAATCCATGCAGACCATTTACTCAGGTAAAGGCTCCCCTGGTTGGCCGCACTAGGAAGAGTTCCATCTGACCTTTGTCCACGCTTGCATCTTCCTTTCCCCTCCTGGGTCTCATACTCACACCTCCCAGGAAGAAGTTTAAGGATATGAGGCTGGCACTGACCATGCAGGGGGTTGTGCGATGACACTACAAGAGTGCATCTCTGTGCCTGTGGCTCACCTCCAGCCTATTCCTCTCTTGTCTTTCCCTTTCCCTTTTCATTTGTCCTGTCTTTCCACCAGATTAAAGCTTACCTCCTGAGTGATATCTCCATTGAAGGCCCGTTCAACTATAAATATACCCGATGCCTCTGTGAAGATAGTCCAGTAACCTTTTTTTGGGACTTTCCAGTCAACAGTAAGTGCAGTCCTTGTCCAAGCAAAGGACATTACACCAGGGAGGGGAAAACAAACAGGAACACAGCAGCAGAACCTCTTGATGAGAGGTTGGGCAGACAGGAGACCCATATGGACAGTACTGGGATTTTAAATTGGGGTGGGGGGAGGACAGTAATTACATGAGAAAGGCTAAGAAGTGAAAGAAATTTGTAAATGATTTAAGGAAACCAAACCCCAGTAGGTAGGCTTCTGGTTCCAGCAGAAAAGAGGAGATTCTTCAATGTCTGAGTGATAACGTCTGTCCTCAACTCTTCCAGGAACTGCGGTAATTACAGTTGTGGTTGATATTGTTAGAGAAAAAGACATCTGCACCGAAGATTTGGCAGTGGTGCCCATTTCAGCAAACCGATATTATAAAGTTTTTGCCTTGAATGTAGTAGCATAATGGAAGCCCTTTTGTGCCTCTCAAAGGCCATATGCTTTCCTCCAAGTAAGCATGGCTGATGTATCAGATGTGTACTATAAAATAAAATTCTTGCAAACTTCTCTGTGCTCTATTGTGCCTTTTCTCTGAAATCTACCTTCAAAATCTCCAGAGGATCTTAAATTTCTAGAATATAAATATTTCAAAGAAGCTTGATTTTGAGGATTTTATGGGTTCTCACTGCCCACTGGTGTGGAAGGAGAAAAGAAACGGAAGAGAAGAACTATGGTTAGAGAAAATGTGTTGACTCAAAATTGTGTGTGTGTGTGTCTGTGTGTGTCTGTGTGTGTGTGTGCATACACATGTACCAATCCTAAGGCTTGAACTCAGAGACCAGGCACTGTCCCCGAGATTTTTAGTTTAAGGATAATGCTCTATCACTTGAGCCACAACTCTATTCTGGCCAATTTCTTTGCTTTCTTTCTTTTCCTTACTTAATTTTTCCTTCCTTCCTTCCTTCCTTCCTTCCTTCCTTCCTTCCTTCCTTCCTTCCTTTCTTTCTTTCTTTCTTTTTTCTTTTCTTTCTTTCTTTCTTTAATAAAAGAAAGAAATAAAACTTTCTAAAATAAGTTTTTTATTGTAAAAATACTGTACAGAGGAGGGGTTACAGTTACATGAGCAAGGTAATGAGTACTTTTCTTATCAAGCATTGTTGTCTCCCCCTTTGTTTTTCCCCTACCATCCTTTCCCTCCCATCTCCACAACTACACTCCCCTTGACCCTCTGCCCCCGCCTAAATTGTAAAGTTTGTTTTTCAACATATCGTCTTGTACATCTCATTGTTGCAATGGGTCCACCTGTATCCCTGTTTAAACAATTTGTTTTTCCCCTCCCTCCCCATATTATAGCAACATCAAATACAGTGAAAATAATGGGTTTTAGCGTGAGGGAGGGACATACAAAGCAACAAAAAAATCACGTGGTACCTTATAAATACATTAGAAACAATAGCAAGAAAGAAAAAACACTTGTGTCCTTATCTTAGGGTTCATTTCACTTAACATCATCTTATCTGACATTTTCTACTTGTCTCAGACATATACTATTGCAAATAAGGGAAACAAACCATGGGACCTATGTTTATTTGGGCTTGGCTTACTTCACTTAATATAATTTTTTTCTAAGGCTTTCCATTTCCTAACAAAGGGGGCAATGTCATTCTTTCTGATGGAGGCATAGAATTCCATTGTGTATATATACCACATTTTCTTGATCCATTCATCTACTGAGGGGCATCTGGATTGGTTCCATATCTTAGCTATGGTAAATAGTGCTGCAATAAACATATTTGTGCTAGTAGCTTTAGTATGTTCTTGTTTGTGATCATTTGGGTAAATGCCCAAAAGTGGGATTGCTGGGTTATAGGGGAGCTCTATGTGGAGTCTTTTGAGGAACCTCCATACTACTTTCCAAAGTGGTTGATTGCATGAAGCTGCAGAGCTTCTGCATGGCAAAGGACATAGCTAGCAAGATCAATAGAAAGCCCACAGATTGGGAGAAGATCTTCACTAGCCATACAATAGATAAGGGTCTCATAACTAAAATATACTTGGAACTCAAAAAATTAAATCTCCCAACAACAAATCCTCAAAGAAGCAACTGCCCAATAAATAAGTGGGCTAAAGTCTTGAAGAGAAACTTTTCTGAAGAGGAAAGAAGGATGGCCAATAGACACATGAAGAAATGCTCAACCTCCCTAGCCATAAAAGAAATGCAAATCAAAACAACATTGAGATACCACCTCACCCCAGTTAGAATGGCTATAATCAAGAACTCTAATAACAACAGATGCTGGAGGGGATGTGGCCAGAAGAGAACCCTACTGCATTGTTGGTGGGAGTAAACTTTTTCCCTTCTTTCTTTCTTTCTTTCTATCTTTCTTTCTTTCTTTCTTTCTTTTTTGGGGAGTGGGGGGTGCTTAATTGGTGATAGGAATCTCACGGACTTTCCTGCCCAGGTTGGCTTCAAATTGTGATCCTCAGATCTCAGCCTCCTGAGTAGCTAGGATTCCAACCATGAGCTACCAACACCTAGCTTTTATCCCAAATGTAAGCCAAGAAAAGTAGCACTAAGACAGGTACCAAGTCTCCCTCATTGATTGGCCTTTCTCCCTTCTATTGCCATCCTAAAATTTCAGTAAGTAGGAAATTTCTGCCTACAGAGAGCCTAAGACAGATTTGTTATGGACATCTTGAACCAGAATATTTTGGGGGAGGTGGTTGTGGGGCTTGAACTCTGGGCCTGGGCGCTGTCCCTCAGCTCTTCAGCTCAAGGCTAGCACTCTACCACTTGAGCCACAGCGCCACTTCCAGCTTTTTTTTTTTTTGCTTATGTGGTACTGAGGAATCGAACCCAGGGCCTCATGCATGTAAGGCAAGTGCTCTACCACTGAGCCACCTTCCCAGCCCCTGAACCAGAATATTTTGTTCTATTCTGTTGTTTATCTTCAACCAGTGATGAACAAGAGACAATGACCTCAGGGACATTGGACTCCCAAGGAGCTCATACTTTAGAGGAGGCTATAAAGGAACAAAAATTTTCCTAAGGAGCTTCATCAGAGAAAGTCCACTAGTGTTTCATGAAATATATAAAGTTGAACAACATTTTTGTAACTGGTACAATCAGAACCAAGAACCCAAAACATGAAGTGGTGGCATGTTCCAAACAGGTCAGCATTCTGGTATTGAGAAGAATTAAGTAGCAGCTGGAGAGATAGAGAAAACGATGGGAAGAGAAAGGAGCAGAATGATAAGTGTAATAGGCTGTGTCTGGGCACGAAAATAGAATCATATCTTCCATGCCAGTGACCCTGAGTATCAGAATCCCAGACAGAGGCTGGGAAGGTGGCCTAGTGGTAGAGTGCTTGCCTAGCATGCATGAAGCACTGGGTTTGATTCCTCAGTACCACATAAACAGGAAAAGCTGGAAGTGGTGCTATGGCTTGACTGGTAGAGTGCTAGCCTTGAGCAAAAGAAGATCTGGCACAGTGCCCAGGCCCTGAGTTGATGCCCTAGGACTGGCAAAAAAAATCCAGGACAGATACATGAAAGTGTTGAAAAAGATTGATAAATTACTTAGGACAATAACGTCAATAATATTCATAATGCTTACCAACATTCCACTAATTATTGTTATTTATGTGCTTGACCACATGCCCTATAAAACTATTATATCTGTTACCTTTTTGTCACTACTAAAAAAATACTGAAGAAAAAAACATCAGAAAGGAGGCAAGAGTTGTTTTGGACCATGGTTTCAGATTCTTTGATCTAAAGTTGTCTAACTCCATGGCTTTGTGCCTGAGGAGAAGCAGGTCATCATGGTAGAGGGAGAACATGGGGGGCCGGGAGGCTGCTCACATGGTAGCCAGGAAGCAAAGAGAAGGGGAGAGGAAGGAGCTGGGAACAAGTTATGCCCTTCCAGAACAAATCCTCCAGTGACCTGCTTCCTCCAGTTAGGTCTTACCTCCTTCTTCCTACCTGCCCCATCTCCACTCCCAAATTAGGAAACGATCACTAGAATGAGCCACTGATGATGTCCAAGTCCTTATAAACCAATCCCCTCCCGCCCACAGCCCCACCTCTGAACATTACAAACTTGGAACTAAAGTTTAGACCGTGAGCCGCCTTTTTGGAGGATACTTTAACACATATGCATCAAATAGTCAGTATGTATTTATCAAGAGCCCATGGCTTGCTACTGCCTACTCCAACACCTGGCTTTACATCATTGAGTCAGGAATTTTTTGTCCTGGTCTTACAGAGCTTACATTCTCTATGTTGGAGAGAGAAAATGAACTAATAATATCATGTTTACTTTTATTATACATAGCCGGAAAGTGTCACAGACAGGGTAAAACCATGTTGGCAGTCTGACCCAAGGATCCTGCTCCTAACTTCTACACTATGCTCTCTTTAACAGGTCCCTTGGGCTCCCTGAGTCCCCACCAGCTCAAATTCTGGAACAGGAAGCTTTCGCGAATGTCTTGCTTATGTTCGTGCACTGCCATACCTCCTGAAGCTTCTTTGTCTGCTAAAATACCTGGAATTCTTGATGGTCTAGAGTATAACCACCCAACTATATTTGAAGGTTATGTGTATAATTTTCAATGTTCTGGGGGTGTATTTTTAATGATAAATTTAAGCTTAACATATTATGTAAAAATTACAAATTGCTAGTCATAGTTTTTATTCAAATTATTAATGAGGTAAGATATAAACATGTAGTGTATGAACAGTCATGTATCATGAGTTTTTAAGATCTATCAAGCAAAGTTAACGAAGATGTCCTGAAAAGTGTTAACTATAATTTAGTACTCAAAATTATGGGCTATGAAAAGGTTTTTCTCCCTTACAGTTAAGATAATAGAGCTAGCATTTAAAGAACCATTAGACATGTTCTGTGGAAGGACATGGATGGTAAAAGTGAAAACAGAAAGCACCATCACATGGAACAAGTCTCTCAGAAAGAACTGGGCACTGTGTCCAAATCAGGCTGACTTGATCAGAGGAGGTACTCTAATTTTCCTTTAAATAGAAAATTACATTCTGTTTACAACTAACATTAATTTGAAAACATAGTGAGATGGTTTCAATCGGATGCTATGCTTTCCTCACAAGTTCTATGACACTTTTATTAATCTGTAATGAAATTTGCTCTTATGAATCCCACACACACACACACAAAACTCATTTAACCAAATCCAGCCTACGGGTTATTTTGTGATGCAGGTAATTCCAGCTAGATGGGATTAAGACTCACTGGTGAGATATTTTATGTAAGTTTATTCATACTAGGTCTTTGAAGTCCTTGAGTAGTTTACAGGTTAGCCTAGATCACTTCAAGGGCTCAATGGCTGCACGTGGCTGATGGCTAACATATTAGAAAATGCAGATATTAAATCCTCCCATTATCTCAGGAAGTGCCCACAGCTCTCCTTATGAAAAACACACAGATTCTACAATGACCATCACCATTATACCACTATCCAAAAACTACTGGAAAGATGAGAGAATCCCCTGAGAACAGCTTTTCTGCTGACATTCGCTGCTACCTTTCTTTTATTCCTCCAGCCACTGTCTGTGGCTAGATATGCCTTCATGCTTAGCAGAAGCACTTTTTGTACCAAGAAAGCAATTTAAAATCTGCTCCTTGGCAGAGGAATGACTAGAAGTCTCAATATGAAAACAAACAAGTTTTTAGCTACTCAGGACACTGCTGTCTGAGAATTATAGTTTGAAGCCAGCCCAGGCAGGAAAATCTATGAGAGTCTCATCTCCAATTAACTACCCATAAGCTGGAAATGGAGCTGTGAGTTCAAACCTCAGGACAGGAACCGGAACACACACAAAAATTAATTGGTTGAGTAACTTGGATCCCAGCCAATACACTATCGATGTGAATAAACCCACATATCTTGTAACCTCATCAGGTATATTTGAGTATAGAATATATGAGAGGTTGTTCAACAACTAAAAACTTCCTAATTTATTACCAGGTCTAAAGAATGTCAGCAACTATATTGCTTAGTAGAACTCTCTACATTTTTTACTTTTTTCACTATACCTCTTTTTATTTTATGAGCTGATTGTTATCCTCTGTCTCACTCTTTTATTGGGGGGGAGGATCCAGTTGTGGGCCTGAACTCTGGGACTGGGCACTGTCCCTCAGCTCTTCAGCTCAAGGCTTAGCGCTCTACCACTTGAGCCACAGCGCCACTTCCGGCTTTTTTTTCTGCTTATGTGGTGCTGAGGAATCGAACCCAGGGCCTCATGCATGCAAGGCAAGCACTATACCACTGAGCTACCTTCCCAGCCCCTTTTTTTATTTCTTGGAAGTGGTGCTGTGGTTCAAGTGGTAGAGTGCTCACCTTAAGCTGATGAGCTGAGGGACAGCATCCATGCCCAGAATTCAAGCCCCATGACTGACAAAAAGAAAAGGAAAAAAAAGTACAAGGCTTATTAATTTTATTTTACTTACCCTGACTTCTTTGCCTTTTCTGTTTCTCTGGTCCGCTCCTTTTTATTTTTCTTTATTACTTTTACCTCTTAATTTCCAACTTCATAGTTAAGTCTATGTTATTTTAATTAATTTACT
Source organism: Dipodomys spectabilis (assembly GCF_019054845.1). Lineage (NCBI taxonomy): Eukaryota > Metazoa > Chordata > Mammalia > Rodentia > Heteromyidae > Dipodomys > Dipodomys spectabilis. Next base: position 4,576,847 of record NW_024870711.1, read on the forward strand.
TTATTATTGTTATAGACGTGACATACAGAAGAATTATAATTACATAAGTCAGTTAATGAGTACATTTTCTTCATACAGTGTCTTCTTTTTCCTCATTCTCTCTCAATCCCTCTCTCTCCCATCTCCAAGGAAATACTTATCATCCCTGACCATAAAGGAAATGCAAGTCTATGTTATTTTGACCATGTTTTTCTCTAGTTATTGGTTGTCTAAGGTCATATTACTATATCTGGTTTGTTTTGGTGGTGCTACTATTAAAGTAGGTTGTTGGTTTGTTTCTCTCTGAACAGTTCAGGAGATTGAGCCCCCAAGAGAAGGTTGCTCAGAAAAATGTCTCCATATGAAACCGGAAAGAGTACTGACCCTAACACATGCACAAATCACAACATAGAAATACAAAAAAATCAGAAAGCAAGGCAACCTACTCCTTCATGTATTTCTAACTCTTCAATAACTAAATCCAAAGAGAGTGAAATAGGTGAGATATCATATAATAAATTCAAAATTCTAGCTTTAAGAGATGAGGTTATAGTTGAGGACCTGGAAAATGATAAAAAAAAAATAGACAGATGAAGTATACAACTCACTTCAAAACTTGGACAGGAAATTGAATAGTTTGGGTGAGAAATTCAGCAAAGAGAAAAAGATTCAGAAAAAGGGTGAAAATCATGAAATGAAAAGCTCAGTGCATCAAAATTTAAAATCTCAGTGGAAATCATCACCAACAGACTAGATTAGTTGAGAGAGAAAAATATCTTGAGACTAAAGATAACTTTGAGGAATCATAATTGTCAGACAGCAATACACCAAAATCAGAGAAAAATGAATATTATGACTCATCCCTGTAAAATAAACACTTAGGAGGCTGAGACAGTAGGATCTTTATTCCAATAAACACTTAGGAGGCTGAGACAGTAGGATCTTTATTCCAAGGCTAGCCTGAGCTTCATAAAATGGTCAATACATGCTAACAAAACCGATAGAAAGACTGTATCCAATGACCACATAACAAATTTAATAGTGCAAACAAAGAAACAAAACAAACACATAAAAAGGAGGAAACAATTTGCCCATGCTCCTTACCCTGAATATATGCATAAATCATATTTTAACAAAATCAGAGTAAGGGGGCGCACAGAAACAGTGGGACAAAGGGTGAACAATGCAGCAGTGAAACTCACTAGACACAAGATTGAAAATGAACTATGTAACTTGTAGGGAGGTGGGGAGGGGAAAACTGAGAGAAAATGAGGGAAGAAGTAAAAAGAAATGCACTCACTACCTGACTTATGTACATCACCTTCACAATACAATTTTTTTAAGAAACCAAAATCAGAAAAGAGATTACATTTCCTTCCAATTTTTGAAAGCGTAATTTACTTTGCTGGTTATTGTTTCTAAATTAATAAATTTTTGTTCTTTTAGAATAACCTTTAAGTTACAAGTTATGCATATATGTAACTCTCATTCCATAATGTGATTATAAATAATCACACGGAGTAATATGTAGTGACATATTAATTATTATTATTATTATTATATATAATTATATCAATTATTCTCATGTGAACAAAATTATTCTCAGGTGAATTTAAACTTATTGTTTTCAGAAAAGATTTGGAAATCTAAATATGTAAGATATCATGCCACTCATTAACCAAGATTAACCCTATTATTGAGATGGTCGAAAGAAAAACTCATGCTGATATACTTCAATTTCAGAGTTTCTATTAGATTTACGGGTAGTATTGGTCTGTTATTATTACTTTAACAAATTCTCATTGCTATGTTTTCTTTAAGAATGCAAATTTATTATCTTACTTTCCAAAAATCAAGTCATTTGTATTGTTATATTGTATTTTTGAGGCACTGGGTCTACCTTCATTCAGACTTAACCAAATGAGTAGAATAGAAAACTCTATTGAAAGCCCAATGGGGTATTTTGCACAACTATATTAGAATCAGGTAATAGGACTAATACTTGAAGACATACCAGCTTAGAATTTCCCAAAGCTGACAAAATAAAACATAAAATCACAAACACAAAAACTAGAACTTAAGTCAGAATAAATGTAAAGAAAAGTTATTTTGAGCACATCATAGATGTGCATACTGAAAACAGATAAAAGAATATGCTACTTTTAGCCAGGAAAAAGAGGGGAAAAAAACTTCTATTTACCTTTAAATAGTCTACAAAAAGACTCAGAACTGATCTGAAAACTCAAATAATGGAAGTCCAAGAAAATAAGATGCCATTTATAAAATTCTACATCCATCCAAACATTTATATCAATAAACCATAAGCCAGACACAGCAGGTCAAGCCTGCAATCCCAGCTCCTTGGAGAGCAGAGATCAGGGGATGTGCTGGGGCGTAAAAAGTTTGTTACAGTCCATCTTGACCAACGGCTGCGACTAAGGTATGTACCTGTTAGCTCAGCTATAGGGGAAGCATATGGCTCTGTGTTGGTTTGCGCCTGTCATCCCCCCCAGCAAAGGGAAGCATAAACAGGAGGCTTGCAGTACAGGCTGATATAGACATAAAGCAAGAGCCTATCTTAAAGATACCCAATGTACAAAGAGAGCTGGAAGAATAGCTCAAGTGGTAGAGCACTTGCCAATAAAACAAAGACCCTGAGTTCAAACCCCAGTACTACCAAAATATATGTATGTATGTATGTAGATAGATAGATATGTTATATATATCTATACCATCAATAAACATATATGTATATACATGTAAATACAGTATGTATATATAAGTATATACATAAATGTATGCATAGATAGAAAAATTATGAATTATAATATATTGATAGAAATTAATATATAAATATAGATTTTTATAGACATCCAGCTCTACCACTCAAGCCACAGCACCACTTCCAGCTTTTTCTGTGTATGTGGTACTAAGGAACCGAAACCAGGGCTTCATGCATACTAGGCAAGCACTCTACCACTAATCCACATTCCCATTCCAACACCCTTTCCTTCTTGCTACAGAAAATGTACCCGGGAGAACCCTTCCCTCATCTGTGAGCCACACATCCTGCTCATATTTACTTTATTTTATATATGTGTGTGGGTAGAGAGAAATAGAGAATTCAAGTCTTCTGGAACCTTCTGTTAACTCAGCATCTACTTTACTGGCAGTGTCATAAGATAATCATATCAAATCTACCTTGTCGGCTATATTCTCATGTGAGTTGTGCCTATTTGAATGCATGGAATCTTCACGGACCAAACTCTACTTAATAGAGGGGCCACCTCTTCCTACTGAAGACTCATTGTACCAAAGGATGCAAATCAAGGAAACAGAGTAAACCATGTGTTGACTCATCCATTAAAATACGTTGAATTTTATTAGTGTTAACAGGAAAGAGTTATCAGAGGACAAAGAAGTAAGAATATATTTTATGGGCTCAGCAGTGCCAACACGGGTTGAAAGTTAGAGGAGAAGATCCTATTTGCCAAAGTTAAAACAGGAGCCAGTCCAATGATTCCGGAACTCTCCAGTGTGATGTTGACAAACAAGGAAACCTCTTCTTCCTCACTGCACTCCAGTTTAAATGTTGATCTTTCTCCCAGAAAAACAAATAAGGTGGCAATGGATGAGATCCCAAAATATGATGGTTTTGACAGCATGGACCTGCCTAACTGCTCACTTCCTCTGGATGCAGATAAAATGAGATCTGGCTCACAAGGTGCACAGCCCTACTGGACGTAACTTCTACAGCATGCATGCTCTCCAGCTTCTGAACAAGGCCAGTGCTGCAACCCTGCTCCTGGTTCTCTGCCTGAGGCTAGGGACCAGCACAGCTCAGGAAGATGGGTAAGCCACACTTTTCTTCTTCTTCTTCTTTTTGCCAGTCATGGGGCTTGAACTCAGGGCTTGGGCACTGTCCCTGAGGCTTCTTTTGCTCAAGGCCAGCGCTCTACCACTCAAGCCACAGCACCACTTCCAGCTTTTTCTGTGTATGTGGTACTAAGGAACCGAAACCAGGGCTTCATGCATACTAGGCAAGCACTCTACCACTAATCCACATTCCCATTCCAACACCCTTTCCTTCTTGCTACAGAAAATGTACCCGGGAGAACCCTTCCCTCATCTGTGAGCCACACATCCTGCTCTTACAGATTATACCCCTATGCCATGCAGATACATCCAGGCATGTTCAAAATCTGTGCCTTGGGGTCTCACTTTCCCAATTCACAAGCTGTTGGAGAGGTTGTCAAGCCTATGTGCCCCTACCATTTAGGTTGTGACTCATTTTTTTCTGCCCCCAAGTTTTTTGTACCCACCCTTTTCTCACAGAAAGAGACCAGGGGAATAGAGATTGGGCACGGTCAAGAACCATGGGCTAATCTCTGAATACACTACTTGAACTGCTCAGAGGCCATGGCTTTGGTCATCACTACTATATCCGGCTACGCTGACCTCAACGGACATGGTGCTTTCTACACACACACAACTCATGACATAACAAAGCCGGTCTCAAGGTCCAAATAGGAGGAAAGGAAATGTCAGATTCCAATTCTTTGTAGGTGGAAAAGGGACTATGTCTTCTGACAAAGGGAAAGCATTGGTTTCCAGAATGACGTCAGAAGTTTCCTAAACAACACAGACATGCAGCAGAGAGAAAGTGGAGAGAGGAGTTTCTAGCAGTGAGGAATGGAGCCATGTAGATTTTGGAGAACAAAGAATACTTCCAGCCCTGGGCTTTGTCGAAGAACAGAGCAGACAGGACAAGGCAATATATGAGATAAAACATAGTACATATGAGTTGAGAATCACCCTTTGGGGTAAACTAATTAGGACTTTTGTGGGTTGCCTTCTATTCGGATCTGAGGAACAATGTGTTGAAAAGTAAGGCTAAGCTAAGTTGATCACCATATTAAACATCAGGTAATTGGTGTGTTAAATTTCCCAGGCTCACACTGGGTGCCAGTGGCTCACACCTGTAATCCTAGCTACTCAGGAGGCTGAGATCTGAGGATCATGGTTCAAAGCCAGCCCAGGCAGAAAAATCCATGAAACTCTGATCTCCAATAAACCACTAGAAAACTGGAAGTGGTGCTGTGGCTCAAGAGGTAGAGTGCTTGCCTTGAGCTGAAGAGCACAGGAACAGCACCCAGGCCCAGAGTTCAAGCCCCATGACCAACAACAACAAAAAAAAGTTTATCCACTACTGAAAAGAAACTTTTGTGAGTTTTGAGATAATTTCACATACATACATATACACATACACACACATACAGACATACAGACATACACACCTGCATGCATTCATCTATACACACATCTATACATAATTGGAAAAGAGCATCCTGAGCTGAAGCAGACTATTGAGCTAAGCAAATACCTGCCCAAATACCACCATGGACATTTAAATGGGATTCCACAAGAAAAACAAAGCCATTATCCGGGTTCTGTTCTGTCTTCATTAATTGACCAGGACTATGCCATTTTCTTCTGGCTTTCGTTTTTCACTTGTTAGTAGATAGGTGTGTCTTAGCTAGCCTTGCAGGGCTCATTGGTATGAGCTACAGAGGGGATTCCATGCAGGTAAAAGCTTCACCCCTCTGTGTCTCTCCCAAGATTTGCCTCCTCCTCTCCCCTCTGCCCTCCCTATGAAGGACTGCCTTGTGACTTTGACTTTGTCTCTTTATTTCATGTCCAGGGACATACTTTCAATGAGCATGATGGTTTCTGAGTCAGAAGAGACAAATGTGTTCTGGCTAAAGGTCACCGTGATAAACCATGTGAAGGAATGCATGGTGGTAAGTGAAGAACTGGGAGTTAGGGATGGCAAAGAAAGAGACCGATTACACTCAGGAATGCTGGATATAGTATTTTGGGTTGGTAGCTGTTCATGCGTAATGCTTGGTATACATCCTGCCAAGCTCTCCTTGCTTTTCGGGTTTTAGATGAGAAATCTAGTTATTCTGATTGGTTCTCCATTATAGGTATAATCTTTTCTCTCTGACAACTTTAAGTATCCCCTCCTTGTTTTCTGCTGAACCAGTCGGAATCACAATATGGTCTACCTGTTGAGTGTTCTAAAGGCCTCTTGTACCTGAAGATATCTTTAGTTGATTAATAGTGTTTCCTTGTATAGAAGACTCTTGACAAAATCATTTTAAAGCTTACCATTTCTTGGGTAAATTATATATTGGGAGAATTAAAGTGACAAAGGTTAACAATTTGTTTGCTGGTATTTATAAAGAAAATGGAACCTGTTTAGTTAAGGAAAAACGTCTATGAGTCTTAACTTCTAAATGTTTTTTTGTCTTCTGCATGCCAATGCTTTCTTTAAATATGTATTACAAATAAAAATTGAGATGTATTTGTCATTTGTTTTAAATAAAGGTAAACTAATATTTCATTTTTAAAAAGAATACTGAGCCAGGTGCTGGTGGCTCATGCCTATAATCCTAGCTGCTTAGGAGGCTGAGATCTGAGGATCGCGGTTCAAAGCCAGCCTGGGCAGGAAACTTCGTGAGACTCTTATCTCCAATACACCATCTGAAAACCCGAAGTGGTGCTGTGGCTCAAGCGGTAGAGCGCTCACCTTGAGCTGAAGAGCGCAGGGACAGCGCCCAGGCCCAGAGTTCAAGCCCCACAACTGACAAAAAAAAAAAAAAGAATACTGATAGTCACCACTGATTTTAGAGAAAACAATTTAACATCTTACTAAATAGTTCACCTACAAATGCTTTTGTATATATCAGCTTTGAACCCCAAAGCAACCCTGTTAGAAATGCAAGGGTTATTAATAACATTCTAATGTTGAAGAAACATTGCTATGTAAAAACATGAGAGAGGCTTTAATCACTGAGATACCAGTCTTCAACACAGAGAATTCAGAATAAGAGACTAGAACGAAAGAAAATAGGCAGAAAGAAAAGATATAAATATGGAAATAAAACAAAGATAAATAAGTCAGCGTGAGAACAATCTAGGAACTCTCCTGGAATCATAGTCCCCTCTCCCTCGAGCCAACTTGTTTTTGTCAATTGTGGGGCTTGAACTCAGGTCTGAGCATTGTCCCTGAGCCGACCAAACTTTTGAACTATAATCATTCAATACGCCAAATAAAACATATTTTTCATGATACTAGAGGCTGAACTCAAGACTTTGAGTCTGTGAAGCCAGCATTCTAACTTGGACCACTCTCTTAACCCTTTTTGCCCTCATTCTTTTTCTTTTTTAAAAACTGTTATTATAAAACTGATATTCAAAGGAGTTGCAATCACATAAATCAGGTAAAAAGTATATTTCTTTTTTTATTTTATTTGCATGTAAAGATGCTGTACAGAGGGGTTACAGTTACAGCAGTAAGGTAATGAGTACATTTGTTATTCCTTCCTTTGCTCTCTCCCAGTTTTATTCTCTCTCTCTCTCTCTCTCTCTCTCTCTCTCTCTCTCTCTCTCTCTCTCTCTCTCTCTCTCTCTCTCTCTCTCTCTTACCAGTTCTGGGACTTAACACAGGCCTTGGCACTGTCTCTGAGTTGTTGGCTTTTGTTGTTGTTTTTTGAGGTGTTTTTTTTTTTTAATCTCAAAGCTAGTACTCTATCACCTAAGCCACAGTCCCACTTCCAGCTTTTCTTTCTTTTTGGCCAGTCCTGGGGCCAAACTCGAGGCCTGGGCACTGTCTCTGAGCTGCTTTTGCTCAAGGCTAGCAGTCTACCACTTCAGCCACAGCACCACTTCTGACATTTTCTGTTCATGTGGTACTGAGAAATCAAATTCAGGGTTTCATGTATGGTAGGCAAGCACTCTGCCATTAAGCCACCTTCCCAGCCCCTCATTTCCAGCATTTTGGTAGTTAATTGAAGAGAAGAATCTTACAGACTTTCCTGCCAAGGCTGGTTTTGAACTATGATTCTCAGATCTCAGCCTCCTGAGTTCTTAGGATGACAGGTGTGAGCCACAGCCATCCACCTTCATTATTTTTGGAATAGGATCTTACCTTTGAGAGATTTGGCCCGAGACCGCAATCCTTCTGAGCTGGTCTGAGCTGGCCTGGACTGCCACATATTTACACTTCCCCTGCACCTAGCATGCTGTGAGCATACCACTACTCAACCCAGGTTGGACTCCACCTCTTGAAAAGCTAGGAATACAGGAGTGAGACACTGGTGCCTAGCTGTTTGCTTTCTGTTGTTGTTTTGGTCAATCGTGGGGCTTGAATTCAGGGCCTGGGCACTGTCCCTGTGCTTTTGAACTCAAGGCCAGCACTGTAACACTTTGAGCCGCAGCTCCACTTCCAGTTTTCTGGACTTTTTCCTGCCTGAGCTGGCTTTGAACCACAATCCTTAGATCTTAGCATCCTGAGTAGCAAGGGTTACAGGTATGAACCACCAGGGTCTAGCCTGTTTTGCGTTTAAATAGAAATTAGCTGGGCACTGATGCCTCACATCTATAATCCTAGCTCCACAGGAGGTTGAGATTTGAGGATCACCGTTCAAAACCAGCCCAGGCAAGAGTCTGTGAGACTCTTATCACCACTTAACTACAAAAAGCCAGAAGGGGCACAGTGGCTCAAAGTGGTAGAGTACCAGCCTTGACCATAAGAGTTCAGGGACAGAGCTCAGGCCCTGAGTTTTAAGCCCCAGGACCAGCACCAAAATAATAATAATAGTAATAATAGTAGTAATAATAATAAAATTAAAGTTTAATATGAGACACAAAAAATTACAGAAAAGTTAAGTAAAGTGGAATGTGGAATGATAGTTGGGGATTGCGGACGGGGGAGGGGAAGGAGCTTCCTAGATGCTCCTTTCTCATAATGTCCTAAATACTGTTTATTTTGTTTAATGGTTGGTTAATCCAGGGCTGTTTCCTCACCTTCTTGTCAGGTTAAAACCAGTACTGAGGATAACCCAAACATCCAGTACCCCAATGGTCAATTCACTTACACTGCCTGTGTGTGTGACGAAAACAGCTACTACTGGGAGATTTCCGTCCGTGGTAAGAACACTTCCTGCCAAAACATGAATGCCAGATTAGATGGAATGTTAGGAGAAGTCATGGTGAAAATAATGAACATGAAGACATGGCAGGAAGCAAAGAAGGCTTTAGTGCAAGAATGAAATACAAATTAGGCAGGAAAGATGGGCAAGGTGCTCAACAATGAGGGAGGGACAGTGGGCTACTAACGGTTGTGCTTGGTGGGAGCTGAGCAGAGACGTAGCAGAAGGAAGGATGGAGTGGGGTCAGCCTGAGAGAGAAGGCCGCTGCTGAAAACCACAGCCTAACTCTCTCACTTCTTCTTTCCAGAAAATACTGACATAGTAGTCACAGCTGAAGTTGTGTCAATGGAGAATATATGTCCTCATGATGAGGAGCTGTATCCTCTAACTGGGTACAAATTGTTTTTGAGGAGAGCTATCATGGTAATATAGTATCTTAACTTGGGAGGACCCCTGTGGGCTGCAGGACTCCTGCAGGGTGGAGCTGCCTCATAGAGGTCAAATAAACTTCCTACAACTTCATGAGTAAACTACTGGTCCTTTCCTCAACAGTTATTGCTGTGTCTTCCTAGGGCAAGAGCCCAAGGGCTCTTAAGCATTGTCTTTCAGGAAATATTCACAGACACAATGCAAGGAGTATTTACTCCTTCATGAATGAGGACAGAGAGAAGGCAGGAATGATTCTCACCATTTGAGATAGAGGAGGAAATGCTCAGAGGAAAATATGCAACTGTCCCCAGAACATCACATAAAATTAAAGGTAGAACTGTTGAAAACTCCCTTACCATTTCCATTCAGCCCCATCCAGCTGTCTGGTCCTAAAATAATTATATTTTGTTCCTTTTCAATTAGTAGCAGGAAAAAGACTCAGAATTTCAAGTGCATTGGGATCTTAGTTGTTATGTGTACATATCCTTGTCTTTCTTCTCGGTGAGGAAAATTCAGAAGAGAAGACCCAGTGCTTCCACAAATGGAAGTGACAATCTGAAATACTATTTGCATCCCTTGGCCCCCAGCTTTCAAAGACACTGCATTATTTGGCAGCCAATAATCCAAAATATATGTAACTTGAAGGACATCACTACCACCCTAGAAGATATGGTTCCCAAGTAATCTCCTTAGTTACAAATATCCCAGTTTCCTACACAGTCAGAAGTTCCCTGATGATGATGTCAATAGAAAAACCTATAGATTTTTTGATTGTGTGCTCATTATTGAAACTCCGTCATAACAATGATGATGATGGTGGTGACAACACATTTCCTTGGTCCACAGAAATTTTCAATGAGACTCCATACCTAGATGCCAAACATCCTGTGAGCCCTTAGATAGTTGTGTTCTCTAAGATACTATAAACAGGAAAAAAACATATTCCATCACTGGAATATGTACCATTCAGAAAAGACAAAACGCTGCCCCTTTTAGAAGAAAAGTAATCTAATATAACTGGTCATGCTACTGAGTTGTTGGTTGGTTCATTCCTTGGAGAGATTGTAACTGTTTGATCTCTTAGAGTTAATCTCTGCTGTGGAAGGGTTGGAAGCAGCAATACCCACATTACTTTGGATGGGAGGAAATCCTTACTGATGGGTACATGCATAATATCTAGCACTGTTTCAATGGGATGCCAATTGCATCCCATAGCATGGGGTAGCTGAGGATAGAAGCTGGCTGACAGCCATTGAGCCAGACAATCTGTCCCTTATTCTTCCCTCTCTCCTCTGGGTCAGACATAAAGGTCAATGCACTTTATGTTCACATCCAAAACTTCATCCAGATGGCCCTCTCCTCATGTCAAATGTTCTACCCCTTTTCCTATGAGATCACAGACCAATCAGCCAAGATATTCTCCATTAGCTCAAGTATCCAAGTATATCCTAGACAGAACTTATAGGTGATGATTATAAAAAAGACTTAAAATGACCATCTGTGCCCACTTTTCCTGTCCTCTGAATTATTTCAACTTGCCATTATTTGAATCTCTGAACTGGTGGCTTTACTAGCCCACCAGTGTGAGCTGCTCATAAACATGGCAGACTGGAAGAACTAAGTGGCCAAAGGGTCATTCACACACCTGAAGAGCAACCTTCAACAAATGACAGGAAGACCCAGCATGGACGTACCCAAGTCCTCATGTCCAATTACTTGTGATGTATTGGATAGTAGTTACTAAATATCCATCCTGCCTCCAAGCTAGGATTTAGCTTCAGTCTTACCTTGTGATGACTGGCCTAATAATGTACCCTTTATTATATTTCCCTGAGCATGCCAATACATCTCCTTGTTGGTATTCCCTGAATTTAAAATATATTTTCATTTAAACTAAATTTAGTTTTAAATCTGCTCCTCAGGGAACAAACATTAAGAACAAGGTTTTATGCTGTCAAGGCGATTCAAGGGGCAGGGTGAAGAGGAAGGCTACAGAAAGGAAGGAAAGAAAATGAAAGCTGGTCCATCCTATCAAACATCACAACATGATTTGGAGTAGTTGTTTCAGCTGAGGTCACATTCTCTTAAGCCCTAACAAGAAAACCAAAGTAAAACCTAACCGAAATTTCAGTTTTGTATTAGGATCTGAATTGTGCTAAGGGATAAGAAGAGATGGACTTCATTTTAAAGAAAAACTACATGCACCTAGGACCCAAATGATTAACAAAAATGTGCATACATGAGTGCACAACAATCACAGAACCAAATTATCTGCAATACTAAGAGTATCAGCACCAGGCAAGAACCTTGGTTGCATGCTGGGAAAACAAAAACCAGCAGGAAGTGACTGGAATACCTTGAAATTTCTAGACAGGAAGGGTGACTCTGGAGAGAAAAGGCACTCCTGACTAACATGAAACTCCAAACACAAACTAAGGCAGAAACTGTAGTCTAGCCCAATATTAAACTAACAGAACAGTATTAAAAGTGGTAGAAATCGGGGCTGGGAAGGTGGCTCAGTGGTAGAGCGCTTGCCTTGCATGCATGAGGTCCTAGGTTCAATTCCTCAGCACCACATAAGCAAAAAGAAAAAAGCCAGAAGTGGCGCTGTGGCTCAAGTGGTAGAGTGCTAGCCTTGAGCTGAAGAGATGAAGGACAGTGCCCAGGCCCAGAGTTCAGGCCCCACGACCAGACCCACCCCCCCCAAAAAAGGGGTAGAAATCAGATAGCATCAGCAGCTCACATCTGTAATCCTAACTACTCAGGAAACTGAGATCTCAAGGCATGAAGCCAGCCCTCGCAGGAAAATCCATGAGACTCTTATCTCCAAGTAAGCACCAAAAAGCCAGAAATGGAGCTAAAGCTATGAGATAGTGCCAAGGCCCTGAGTTCAAGCCCCAGTACTGGCAGAAAGGGAAAAAATAAGTGTTTGAAATCTTTAAAGAGGCAGGTATGAGACTAAAGAATAAATAGATAAGAAAAAGTACCAATTAGAAACCTTGCAAAGAAATAATATATTCTCAAAAGCCGTCATCATCGTGGTTGCTCTTCTTTTACATTATTTCAGTAATCAAGTCTAGTCAACGCATATGTCACATGTACAGACTGGGTCACAGACATTTTTAAAGATGCAAATCAAAGGAATGAACCATGAACTGGATCTAGCAAGGAAAACACCATAAAAAAGAAGAATTTATCAAGACCTAAAGAATGAATGTCCTCCAGTCTTCTCTAGTAGTATACGAGATGCCCCAATAAAAACCCAACCAACATTCCCTTAGAGTGTTCAGAAATGGCTGGAATAATACTTCTTTGAAGAACAGCACCCAGGATGCTGTTTTTTGCAGCAAAAGCAAACTGCACTCATGGCTGAATGGCTCTGGACAGTTAACTCTTTCAAGCCTTAAATGGTGCTGAGAAGTAAACAATGCTGCTGCTCCTGCCAGTTCCAAGTGCCAGCTGTAGCCTGGATCCCACTGAAACCTGAGAATGGCTTGGAGCCTCCAGGACACCATTTGGTGGTAATAACAGAAAAAGGTGAGAAATTGAAGCTTGCATGGATATGAAACGTGCCCTGCAAATAGAGACTGAGGCCTACTGTCACAGAGCCTGTCGTAGGTGGGCCTGAGTGCTTTTGTGAAGGCACTTTGCTATTTTTTCACAAGGCATAAGTCTGAGACTACTTGTTCTTTCTATTTCATTTATTTATTTGCATTTTATTAGCTTGCACTAGTTACACAAAGGAGGATTCCACTGTTAGGTTTCCACAAATATTTACAACATATTCCAATCAGTAGTATCACCTTATCATTTTTGTTTGTTTTATTATTTCACTTTTCACAATAAACATTTTGGCATAATGAGTTCAAGAAGACAAAGTATGCACTCATGAAAAGTTAAGTGTTGAATTTCCCTCTCTCGAGGGAGCCAAACTTTACTCAAACTTTACTCCAGTTAACACTATGTTTATTGCTGTTACCAAATAGCATAGTTATGTAATAGTATCATTAACCAGTTGAAAAGCCTGGACCCAAATCTGTTACCAGAGCATTAGTTATTTGCATTTACAGAAAACTACAAGCAATGACGGCACTAGAGAACTGATGTGCATGTATAGAAGATGCATCTGTGTTTTACTCAGGTCCCTCCGTAGAGAACAACCTTTTATCTTGGTGAAATGTTTTTAATCCAAGAAAAAAAGAGAGAAGACTCAAATGAAATCAGTAATGAAAGAGGAGATTTTACAGTGATGCTACGGAAATGCAAAAGATTACAAGAAATTTATGGAACAATTAGATACCTATAAATTAGAAAACTTAGAAGAAACTTAGAAAAACTCTCAGAAAGATACAAACTACCAAAATTGAATTATGAAGAAATTAAAAGTCTGAACAGGTGAATAATGACTAAGAAATCAAAAATCTTTCATCAAGGAAAATATCAGGACCAAATGATTCTTCTCTGGTATATTCTGTTAAACATTTAATAAAGAAGCTGCAAGGCATTAGTGATGCCCACCTGTAATCCTAGATACTCTGGAGGTTGAATTCTGAGGATCATAGTTCAAAGGCAACTTAGGCAGAAAAGTCTGTAAGATTTTTGTCTCCAATTAACCAGCAAAAAAACATCTGGACTGGAAATGTTGCTCAGGTAGTTGAGCACCAGCTTTGAGAAAAAAGTTAAAGTGTGAGCTCTTGAGTTCAAGATCCAGTACTGATTCAAAAATAAATAAATAAAATAATGAAGAAATAATATCAATCCTTCTCGAACTCTCCCAGAAAACTACAGGGAAAGAACACTTCTAAATTCATCTATGGGATCCGCATCAGCTTGACATCAAAATGAGGCAAAGACATAGCAAGAAGATTACAGGCTAATATTCCTGTGAGGATAAATACAAAAAAATGGCAATCATAATTTTCTCAACAAAATACTGCAAACAATTCAACAGCACATCAAAAGGCTCATAGCAACAACCAAATCTGAGCCATCATTGGGCTGCAAGGATGGTTTAACATGTATAAATCAATATATGTGACAAATCCCACTATGGAAAACAGAACTCCTGTCACCATCTCAATAGATGCCAAGAAAACAATTTACAAAATCCAACACCTTTTATAAAATAAAAAGGCCCAACAACAAAATAAGTATGTAAAATACTACTTCAACATACTAGCACAGAGGACAAGCCCCATGTTCAACAAAGAAATTATAGGCAGCTTGGTTTTAAGTTTAGGAATAAGATTTTTTTTAATGCCTTCTTTCTCCTCTTCCATGCAATACAGTATTGCAAATCCTAGCTGGAGAAAGAAGAAAAAAAAAGGAGAAAAAGGAGAAGGAGGAGGGGGAGGAGGAGGACTTAAAATTCTAACCATTTCAAATTCAAGGGTGCAGGCATGTATAATAGAGGGATTTAAAGCTATCCAGATGTTAGCTCTATTACTAGAGGAATAAATTTTCTATAATATGCTGTCAATTTTACATCAGTTTCATTATAGTCGTTCAAATAGAAAAAAATTAAATAATAGATGACTAATGTAATCATTGATTCATATAATAGAGTGTGTTCATCCAATTCATGAAAAGATTTACTTTTGGAAGCTCCTTCTGTTGAAATAAATAATAGACATTGTATGCTACTGAAACAAGTTTTAAAAGTCAAATATTGGAGATGAAAAGGATTTGTTGCAGTTAATCTTATGAATAAAAATATTTATGTAGCACAACCTAACCCTAAAAACATAGACAGACAAATGGAATTTTTGGTAGAACAAATATAACTCAAACTAGTATTAAAATAATCACCGTTATTTCACAAATCAAAAAGGAGACTATAATTTCCTAGCTGCAATTTTGTTATGCAGGTAGAGTTACAGAACTAATGTCACACCAAATACCAAAAATACATTTCCCTGGCAGTACACACATTTTCCCTTTGTGGCCACTTATAATTCCTTCTTTAGATATGTTTAAGTCTTTGATCAAGCGATTTACAAATAAACCTAAATTTCCTGAATTTCCAAGGAATGTTTTGGTAAATATTGAAATTTAATTACTTTTATGGAAAATCAAAAGGAGATAGAGGATCATAAAAAAACCACTAACTAACTGAGACAAAAAGTTTCAGCTCCAAAAGCTTTGAGAAAATTGCAGTCATTGCAATGTAACCCATAAGCAAAATGGCAACCACTATTGACATTTGTTCCTAAAACAGCTCAATAGTATTATTTAATTTTAAAATTTAAAAATTACTGGAAAAATTATATTAAGCGAAACAAGTCAGACCCAGAGAAACACAAGCTACATGGTTTCCCTCACTTGTAATAACTAGATATGTCTATGATATTCTTAGCAGAGGATCACATAGCTCAATAGCTAGGTACATATAACCATATAAAATGAAGCATATCAAAATGAACTCCAAGAAATGAAAACAAGAGGTTTTTATAATGTACTGTTTGCAATTATTTTTTCTTTCTCTTTTTCTCTTGGGTATATGCCCTGTTGTCGCTGTTTTTTATTTCTGTACCGTGTATCTTGTGTGTGAGCTTATCTGATTTGGGGAAGGGAAGGGAAGTCACAGAAATGGTGGGACAAAGAGTAAACCAATTCAACAGTGATACTCACTAGACACTGTTGGAAATGAACTTTACAACTTGGAGGGAGGGGAGTCAGGGGGAAGTGAAAAAAATGAGGGTAGGGGTAACACTGTAACTATGTAACTGTTGTAACCCCTCTGTACATAACCTTTATAATAAAAAAAATTTAAATTATTGTAGAATAGCTCATTGATGGAGAAAAACATTGTTATCAATTTATCTGGCAATACTGGGATGTGAACTCAGGACTTTGAGCTCATTGCCCATTTAAGCCATACATAGTATCCTAACTAAAATGAATATTTCTGATAGCATTGTTAGTTTGTTCAATACATATTCTGCTTTACAATGAAACAAAATTGTGGGCATTGCTCTTGTGATTATGTGAAAAATGACTTTAGGTGAATAAATTTTGAAAACAAAATATCAAGGGAAGGGCTTTTTTAGATAGCATATCTAAATCAACTATAAAATGTAACTAAAGGGATTTTATTTGAAGCAAAATATTTGTTATTCCTTCATTGCTTTAAAGTGAGTAAAATACGTAGAGATTAGATAAGTGAAAATACTAACTAGAGTTGTCATAGATGGGGAATGGGATTATTGGACCTTTTATCTTTATTTAAAATAGTCAATATTTTTGTATAAAAATTGTTGTTCCGATCAAATCTTTAACTGAACTCATTACAGAAGCAAGCATCAAGTCATGTTCAAGCTAATCACAGGAC
This sequence comes from Dipodomys spectabilis, assembly GCF_019054845.1. NCBI lineage: Eukaryota > Metazoa > Chordata > Mammalia > Rodentia > Heteromyidae > Dipodomys > Dipodomys spectabilis. The sequence continues at coordinate 4,593,581 of NW_024870711.1, forward strand.
TCCTTGCAGGATGATAAGAGAATTGTGCCATGAACAAAACAAAAATCTACACAACAAAAATCAATAACGAATAAAGGTAGAAGAGATGAGGGAGTGATATCATTAGAGCACTGTTGTAATATAATAACCGCTGTACGCAATTTCCACTGATAAATACTCAAATTAGTGGGCAAGAGGTTTAGGGGAAAAAATTATTTACTTAGCTTCAAACGGTCTTCTCCAGAATGTGATGGTTTAAAATATGCAAGCTCTTTGAGAGATTTCTTCTAAGAGGTGAAGCCTAAGACATTTCCCCTCTGAGTGTGTCTGTGCTCAGAAGCACACTTCTAATGAATGCAACCAATACAGGATGAGAGGAAGAGGATGGAAGGTTACCATGGGAAAACCTGGCAGATGCCATCATAACTAAGGGACAGATAAACAACATTCTCATAAGACAATGACATTGTGTGCTTTTCATTGAAAGGGTTCATTGTCTCTGTGACCTTCTTCCCCCAAATTCTACCCAAGTAAAATCATTAGAAAATATAAGACAAACCTAAACCAAGAAATATGCAACAAAATACTTTACCTATACTTTTCAAAACTGTCAAGATCAGAAAAGAAAAAGGAAAGCCAGTGTCACTTCCAGATCAAAACAATTAAGGAAATAAATCATGTTTTTTAAATATGCAATATGTAGTGAGGTCTCTAAGGTTGCATCTTGGGATAGAAGGATGTTAGGGAAGTGGCACTGTGGCTCAGAGTGGTAGAGCATTAGCCTTGAGCAAAAGAGCTCAGGGACAGCACCCAGGCCCCAAGTTCAAGTCCCACAACCAACAAAAAAGAAAAAAGAGGGGCTGGTAAGGTGGCTCAGTGGCAGAGCGCTTGCCCTGCATGCCTGAGGTCCTGGGTTCGATTCCTCAGCACCACATAAGCAAAAAGAAAAAAGCCAGAAGTGGCACTGTGGCTCAAGTGGTAGAGAGCTAGCCTTGAGCTGAAGAGCTGAGGGACAGTGCCCAGGCCCAGAGTTCAGGCCCCAGGACCCGACCCAAAAAAAAAAAAAAAAAAAAAGAAAGAAAGAAAAGGAAAAGGAGATGAATGCAGGAAAAAGGGGAGAAATCAAATAAAGCCCACTTTTAGCTGATGCTATTTTAACAGGGTTCATTTCTTAGGTTTGATCATTGCATCAAAAGAAACATTAGAGGAAGTTGGTTTGTGAGAATTCTCTGTACTATTTTTACAACACAGCTCCATGTCAAAGGTATTTCAAAATAACGATGTAAAAATATGACCAAATAAACTGGAACCTCTCTGTTCATGCTCTTACGTTTTATTTAGAGTTAGGGCTTGCCAAAGCTTCAAGTTAGGGGAGTCAGGATTTCCGTGCCACTTTTCCTTATGCCTCTCATTAGATAGAGCTTCTCTGAGCAGAAGATCATTAGTAGGACATTCATTAACGCCCAGCACGTATCTATGTTTTGTGTACTATGCATCACTGACAGGGCTAGGAGCACCTACCAATAAGATACAATGGTAAGCAAAACAAATTAGGAGAGGGCAGAGCATGGAAGTGCACCGCTGTAATTCCAGTGCTCAGGGTGCTGAGGGAAGAGGATTGCAATATTGAGGCAAGCCTGGGTTACATAACAAGACCTTGTCTCAAAAATAATAAAAAATAGTTTGAAATTTGGTATTGATATTCCTCCAGCACTGTTCTTTCTGTTAAGAATCATTTTTGCTATTCAGGGTCTTTTATTGTTCCATATGTATTTTTGGATTGCCTCTTCCATTTCCTTGATGAACGAGGTTGGAATATTGATAGGTATCGCATTGAATTTGTAGATAGCCTTTGGAAGTATTGCCATTTTCACGATGTTGATCTTTCCAATCCAGGAGCATGGGAGGTTTTGCCACTTTCTAAATTCTGTTTTGATTTCCTTTTTCATGTTTTTAAAGTTTTCATCATAGAGGTCCTTCACTTCTTTGGTTAAGTTAATTCCTAGGTATTTTATTTTTTGTGGGGCTATTACGAATGGAGTGGCTTTCCTGATTTCAGCCACGCTTTTCTCATTGTTGGCATACAGAAAAGCCATTGATTTTTGAGGGTTAATTTTATACCCTGCTACTTTGCCCAAGTTTTGAATCAGCCTGAGTAATTTGGGAGTGGAGTCTGTGGGAGTCTATAAATACATAATCATGTCATCTGCAAAGAGGGAGAGTTTTACTTCATCTTTCCCTATTTCCCTTTTATGTTTGCATCTTGTCTTATTGCTGTAGCTAAGCATTCTAATACTAGATTGAAGAGAAGTGGAGAGAGTATAACCCCTGCTTTCACTGTATTTGATGTTGGTATAATTTGTGGAGGGAAGGGCAAAAACAAATCGTTTAAATAGGGATACAGGTGGACCCATTGCAACAATGAGATGTACAAGTCGTTATGTGGAAAATAGGTCTGAATACAGTCCAAGTACTTTATATGCATGGATGAAAATCAAACCATGGAACCTGTTGAAACTCTTTTAAGAAAGAAGGATGAAAGAGAGATGGAAAAGGTGAGTTTGACCAGGGTGCAGTTTGACTGGGGTGCATTGTATGTATGTATGTATGTATGTCAAAGTCACTGAAACCTCCTTGTGAAACTACCTGTGGTAATTGGAAAGCATAAAAGAAATTGTTGCCTCAAGTAATTTGTCTTGTAATAAAGTCATTTTTTTTTGGCTGGTCCGGAGGCTTAAACTCTGGGCCTGAGTATTGTGCCTCAGCTCTTCAGCTCAGGTCTAGCACTCTACCATTTGAGCCACAGTGTCACTTCCAGGTTTTTTGTTTTCTGATGGCTTATTGGAGATAAAAGTCTCAAGGACTTTCCTGCCTGGGCTGGCTTTGAACGGTGATCCTCAGATCTCAGCCTCCTGAGTAGCTAGAATTACAGGTATGAGCCATCAGCACCCAGCAAAGTCCTATCTTTTGCATATGTAGTGCCTCCTTGCCCCTGCAGTACTAAAGACATTATAGAGGCTACCATGAAAAATGTCAGTCAACATTTCTTTATTTTTTAATCGTGAGAATACTGTACAGAGGAGTTATAATTACATGTGCAAGATAACGAGTACATTTCTTATGTCAGTCAATATTTCATGTAGTCTTGGTCATACACAAAAGAATCCACACAAGTCTGGACAGAATGACCCAATGAGCAAGAACAAGCTCTAAGGCCAGGTGATGGGTTTGAATATAGTTGAATGCTTTGAACACGTTATTTAAAAACAAATATTTTTTTTGTGTGTGAAAATACTGTACAGAGGGGTTACAATTACATGGGCAAGATAATGAGTACATTTCTTATCAAGCATTGTAGCCTCCTCCTTTGTTTCCCCTTCCCATCCCTTCCCAGCCTCCCCCACACACACAAATCCTCCCCCCCCCACCAAAGTAGTAAAGTTCGAAAAACAAACAAATTTCTGTATGCCTCAGTTTCTCCATCTGCAAAATGGAAATAGCAAAAAATACACACTTCATAAGGTTCAAGATATGTAAATGTGATGAGATACACAGGTTGTTTAGGTACTTCCTGCCATGAAATAAGAAATACATATACAAATATATACATTATATGGACACACACACATACACCTTTGCAATATTGATTTCAATCAGTTCCCGCAGTGAGCAAAGTTCATATTAACTAGTTACCAGAGAGCATGGCTCTTAGTGCGAGGTGCGTGGATGAATCAGTGCAATGTTCCTGGAGTCCCTTGACTGAATTCATACCAACATATTCAAAACCAAGGAAAGGACTGGAAACCAGATCCTCCCATCGTTTGTATCTCCAGATTTAGAGCTAAGAATTGTGATATAAACAAATGGAGTGAATTTGTAAATGGCCCCTCCGCTACTTCCTCCTGTGCATGCCTTGTGGGAGCTCTCATCCACCTGTCTAATGCTAGGGAGATATTTTCTTCCAGACATCAAAGAAGAGCACCAACCTCAGCATGGCTATGTTCAGCAAGTCTACAGAGAAGGAATTACCATCATTTATCTTCATCTCAATTTTTGTAATTATAATCATTGAATGCATGGTGGGAGTCATTGCAAATGGATTCATCTTGGCTATCCATGTTGCTATATGGATTCAGAAAAAGGCAGTTTCAACCAGTGGCAGGATTCTGGTTTTCCTGAGTGTATCTAGAATAGGGCTCCACAGCTTTATGATACTAGAAATTAGTTTAGTCCTTACGGTCTCGTTATCATTTTATAAAGATAAGTTATCTAAGCTATTCCAAGTAAGTTTCGTATTTTTACATTACTGTGGCCTCTGGTTTCCCGCCTGTCTCAGTTTCTTCTACTTCATGAAGATTGCCAGTTTCTCCTCCCCACTTTTCCTCAAGCTGAAATGGAGACTTTCTGGATGGATTCCCCGGCTCCTGTGGCTCTCCGTGCTTATCTCCTTCAGCTGCAGCATGCTTTTCTTCAAGGACACCTACACTGTGTTGAATAATTATTCTCATGTTATCAATATCTACAACTACACGAAGGAACTAAATTATGTTAAGACCAATGTGGTCAGCGTGGCTCTTTTCCTGGGTGTCCTCATTCCTCTGATCATCTTCGTCATGGCAGCCACCATGCTGATCATCTCTCTCAAGAGACACATCCTGCACATGAAAAGCAGTACAACAGGCTCAAGAGACCTTAGCATGGAAGCCCACATGGGGGCCATTAAAGCAACTAGCTACTTTCTCATTCTCTACTTTTTCAATGCACTTACTCTATTTCTTATTATATCTAATATCCTTAACGCTAGTTTTTTCTGGTATATTTTGCTCAGAATTGTCTTGGCTGCCTTCCCAGCTGCTCACTCAGTTCTACTGATTCAGGGCAACCCTGGGTTAAGAAGAGCTTGGAAGAAACTTCAGTCCCAAATTCATCTTCAACTAAGAGCAGATTCTGAGCTAAGCAACTAAACGGAACAAGGTGACCTAGCCCCGTCAGTTTCACCTTCCCTTGCTAGGCCTCTCCTTTTCTCCTCCTTTCTTCCTCACATCTGATCTGACCCTTTCACCTGATGTGGGTTTTCTTAATAGAAAATTTATTTTTACTTTTCTCTTTTGTTTCATGGGTGCTTGCCTTGATGATGCTTGACACACTCTTCGCCTGAGCCGTCTTTGTCTACCTTTTCTTAGTCTCTCTCTTTTTTGGGGGGGGTCCGGTTGTGGGGGGCCTGAACTCTGGGCTTGGACGCTGTCCCTCAGCTCTTCAGCTCAAGGCTAGCGCTCTACCACTGAGCCACCTTCCCAGCCCCTCTTAGTCTCTCTTCTAACAGTGGTTCTTGACACTGATTAAATATTGGAATCTCTCTGGTTGATTTTTGAAAGCACCAATGACCCAAACCAACCTGGAATATTGTGATCAATTAAGTCAGAATTTCTGCTGTTGGAAATTAAGACAAATTTCTGAGTCCTCTGGGTGATCATCATATACAGCCAGGGTTGATACAGCCACCAAAACAGATTCTAAAACCTGAATTGTCCACATGTCCTCTCTTTCTCCCTTCCCATGAATTTTAAACACATTGAGATTCCTTGGAAAGTTTTCTAAGCTACCGCTGGAAGTATATTGTCTCTCTCCTCCAAAGACACAACTAAACAATCTGGAGATACCTCTCATTATTAACATAATGAAATATGTTTCGACTTAAAATTACTGTCTAGAGTATTTTCCTAAACATATGAATTCATGAATCTTTACAAATGCAAAAAAATGTGCAAGAGGATTATTGCAATGCTGCTTATTAATGAGAAAATTTGTAAATCCAAATGGTATGTTATATTGACATTTCTAAAGGGAGATTAACTCTTGTACAGACATTAAAAGATTTCCAATATAATGTTAATTATAGAAAATCGGAGATATTTTATTATTCTATGTATATTTCTGTTTTTATAGAATCTATATTTTTTGTGACCTTATCTGTTTACTTAAAATTTCTCAGTGTATTAATCACAATAAAAAAAAAAGAACCTCGGGGAAGGTAGGGAGGGAAGGGATGGTAGGGGAAAAACAATGGAGGGGGTAACAATGTTCAAGAGGAAGTGTACTCATTACCTCACTCATGTAACTGTAACCCTATGTATAGTATCTTTACAATAAAAAAAATTCCAAATATAAAAAAAAATTTCTTAGTGTACCAAAAATTATTAACAGGGGATTTGTAAGTAGTAGTACCAAGTATAAAAAAATAGAATCTATATACATATATGTTGATTTATGCCTTTCAGAAATGCTTGAACTATATACACTATGCATTTACTAATATAAAAATTCAATATGTTTTATTGATGCTCATTAGGAAGAGAACTAGGTACACAGAAAAGATATGAGTGAAGTTACTGTGCTGCTTCGTTTGGTAATTGAGTCTATCTGTTGCTGTTGGATTTTACAAAAGTTGACAACTAGCTGAGCGATGGTGGCTCACACCTATAATCCTAGCTATTCAGGAAGCTGATGCATGAGGAATGTGGTTAGAAGCCAGCTGGGTCAAGAAATTCTCTGAGACTCTTATTTCCAATTAAGTCATAGAAAAATCTGGAAATGGTGCTGTGACTGGGAGAGCATTAGCCTTGAGCAAAAAAGCTTAGGGATGGTGTTCAGGCCCTGAGTTCAAAGCCCCACAACTGATCAAACCAAAAAATAAAAAAGTAGCAAACCTCTAAAGTCATGAATTAAACATCTCTCTTTTTATTATCTCTCATTTTTTCCATTTTAGTTGGAAAAGTCATCAACAACTTTTTTATTCTCTGACTCCTTATCAAGGTCCTTCATTCTTGGCTTCCTTTTATACTCAGCTTGAGTGAATGATTAGTCATTATGCCAATTCCCTTAAAAATGCTTTCTGTATTTACAACCACATAAACTCAGTCTGAAACAAGCCAACAGAGGATAAAGAAATAGGGTGGAAGTTTAGGCTAGTCATATATTGCTGATTCTTTTCACAAAAGGTTTTGGGTATATGGAGTGTTTATAGTATTTTCTGTACCACAGGATGCTTTCCCTCAATATAATGTTTATATAAACAAATCACATTATATATTAATTTTCTGGCTCTTTTCCTCCTCAATCCCATAATGTGGAATGATTTCATATTGACAATCTGCATGAACCCAACCAAAACTATTTGTTTTTAAGCAGTTGAGTGTTATTTAAAAATATATTTCATAACTGAAGAGACTGTGTTCCTACAATTTCATACCGATAGGCAACATGAGCAACATCATTGAGCAATTCTAGTCTTCGGTTCACATGAGAAGTCAATCAATAGCTTTTCTGCATAGCAACAAGATACAGAAAGAAAGTAGGAAAAAAAGTACTTCATTTGCAATAACCCCAAAGGAAAAAAATACCAAGGGAAAAAACCTAACCAAGTGAAGTGAAGGACTTCTACAACAAAAACTACAAGACTTTAAAGAAAGGAATTGAAGAGGACACCAAGAGGCAGGAAGAACTCCCATGTTCATGGACTGGCAGAATTAATATCACGAAAATTGCTATACTTCCAAAAGTGAGCTACAAATTCAGTGCAATACCCATGAAATTCCCAATGTGTCCACTTGGATTGTGGATTAAGTACATGTTACTTCAATAAATTTTAGAAGTGTTCTGTCAAACCTAAATGTCTGACTCTATTATGTGTTCCTATAATGGAATTCCACAGACTGGGTAATTTGTAATGAACAGAAAACTATCTCACTGGGAATGATTCTGGGCTGGTAAGTGTAAGATGGAAAGGTTTCCTCTGGTGGGGTCTTCTTACTGTATCATCCCATCCCAAAAGAGAAGAGAAGGAAAGATAAAAAAGGAAAGGAGCTACTGATCCTTATATTAGGATCCCACTCCCTCTAACAACAGTAATGGTCACTTCTGAAAGCTCTTACCTCTCCGTCCTGTTGCATTTAGGGTGAAATTTACAACACAAGAAATACTGAGGACACAGTCATTAAGCATTACCTAGTAAACAAATCTATCCTCAGAGATTTAAGTTGCCAATACATATTGTGAACATCCACTTGGATGTTCACAAGTTTAATGCACTAATTTACTGCATTCAAATAATGCAATAGAATACCTCCCTTCTGTTCTCTCTCTTTCACAGGTGTTGCCTTCTGCTTTAGAAGTTATAGAGCATCCATGAAAGATGTTTCTTACTGTCGCATCCCCTTAATCTTGGACTTTCCAGCTACCAGAACAGTGAGTCAAAAAGTCTCTGTTCATTATGAATTATCTAGTTTGTGTCATTCCATTGTAGCAGCACAAGATTAACTATCATACTAGGGTTTAACAGAGCATTTCTAAAACTTAAGAGAAATGTGTGCCCTATAATCAAATGCAAGATACATCTTATACAAGATATGTACACAGATAGTTCTCATTTATAATGGTTCTACTCACAACTCTTCAGCTTCTAAACATGAATGCATTTTCAGCTGCTCACAACATATTAAACTTCTGTCACACAGGCAGAGCCTTCAGTTGACATCAATCTCTCTTTCTCTTTGAACTCACTAATCTCATGCTTTCTTCTGTATATTACTTTTCTAAAATGGCCTGAGTTTTGTCAACTTTTTTCCCTTCCTTTTTAAAGTTGAAATAAGAGCTTTTCAAATCAAAGAATGTCCACTGGAGTTTCTAGCAAAGTAAAGTCTGTTTATTTGCAAGTGCTTGCTTATAAATCTAAGAAGTTGAAGGGTATCTCTCTGGTTGAGACCTTTATCTTCTATGTATTAAATACAATATTCCTAATTCACTGTCATCGTTTTGATGAGTCCTAACATTGGTATGAGTCATTTCTATCATAAAAGTGACTAAATACACACATATATATGCATCATCATCATCATCATCATCATTATCATCATTAGCTTGGCCATTTAGCTTAAATAATTTCTTTAGTGACCTCTAGAGTAAAGGTACATGTAAAATATGAAAAGCAAAAGATCAGCTTGAATAAAACGTTGAGGAAACAGTAATAGAGTTGGTTGTATCTCAAAGATATTCAATTAACAACAAACAAAAACAGCAACAAAAAATGAGAGTGAAGAAAGCATAGTTCATAAGCAAGGAATGGTAAGGACCTCAAAGAAAAGCTAAATTTAAGTCTTAAGTTAACTGCTATCTATCTACCCCTTTGAACAAATGACTTGTCTTACCAAGAAAGAGATGTTACTAATGAAGCTGATACTTAGGGAAGGTCCTGGATATCAGGCTCATGATCTGATGTGGGAAATGCCTAAGAGCTACATTATACTAGCAGGACAAAGGCAAACTGCCCTCCTTCCATTTCCTGAACCAGCCAATAGGATAGTTGGAATCTTCTCAGAGTCAAAGACTAGGCTACCTGAGCCAGTCCCACCACGACCACCACAACCATGTGCTTTCCTTAAAAGCTACCGAGTGTTGACGCTGTGGCATGAATCTCCAGAGAAACAATGACCTAGCTGTGAGTTTTAGACAAACACCATTGTCTGTCATTTGATTCTCACTGAGGACTCAGTTGCATGAAAAAAAAAAGTAAAGTATTTGGCATTCAAATGATGGCATGTTTCCTGGTGTCTTCACAAAATGCGTTTTGAATAATATACCGGAGGCTGAGAAAACTGTCAGATGTTCTTTGCAAATGTCTGTTCCTATCTCATCATGCTCAGAGGCTAAAAGTCAGTCACTACCAAAACACAGACATGGATGAGCTACAAACAGAACATCAAAGCCATCAGGAAAAACCACCTGGGAGAAAATATTTATGAGAAATCGTGAGATTCCTCACCAAGCTGCTTCCAACCATCTTAGGAGTGGGTAATTAGGGGAGGGTGTCAGATGTCAAAACTCTAGATCAAGATAAAAAGAAAATGTTTCAGGCATAAAATCAAATTCATTTTTATCATTTTTAAATGTAAAAAGAATTTTCAGCCCTTAAGTTTATTCCTGAGCATTTTATTCTTTTGATGTTATTATAAATGAGACTGTTTTCTTGAATTCCCTTTCAGATAATTTAGTGGGGGGAAAAAAGCATCACTTATTTTATGTGATGATTTTAGGTCTTACAACATTCCTGAATTTGCTTATTAGTTCTAGCAGACTTGTTATGATGACTTTAAGGTTTTCTACTTATGGGATCATGTCATCTGCTGTTAAATGCTAACAGATAAATTTTCTTCCTTTCTCGCTTAGCTATCTTTTTTGACTATGTTCATCAGATACTTACCTGTTAGTATAGATATTTAAGTTCTCCATTACATCTTCGCTTGAATTTAGTAATGCTGGTAATACTGGCCTAGACTAGTATTAAGTCTGCTTCAGAAGTTTTGTAGAATTCTCTGATAAACCATCTAGTCCTGGATTTTTCTTTGTTGAGAGGGTTGGGTTTTTTGGTTTGGGAGTTGTTATTTTTCTGTTTTTATTGTGTTTTTTTTCTTCTGCTCTCTGCTTTTAATTCAAAGAAGGAGATGGGACGGGGTGGGTGGGGGAGGGGTAAGGGAGAAGGCGGGCACAGGCCTGCAGTGCTGGAGCCTCTAAGAAAGGGGGGAGGGGGAGGACTGGGCAGGGCCCCTCCATGGAGGATTGGGAAAAAATATCTGAGGTTTTTATCTTATTGATTTGGTCTCTGCAATTATTATTACACTATTCCAGCTTTTAATTGGTGGATTGTATGTTTCCAACAATCTAGGCTGTCAAATTCATGATCTTTTTTTATTTCCGATATGTCCATTATAATGTCTCCTCTTTCAATTTTATTTACTTGAGTGCCCCCCCTTTGGATAATGTAGCTAAGGATTTATAATTTTATCTTATTCCCAAAGAGATCTGTTTAATCAATTATTTCTATTATTCTTTCCATTTGCTATTACACTTATTTCATCGTTATCTTTACTGTATTTTTTCATTCTGTAACACTTAGTCTATTTTTCTTTTCCTAAAGAAAATTAGTAAAGAGTAAATTGGTTGTTTGAGATTTTTTATTAAATGTTACTGTAAAGGTGATGTACAGAGGAGTTACAGTTACATACATAAGGTAATGAGTACATTTGTTTTTGAAGTGTTATCCTCTCCCTCATTTTCTCCCACTTTTTCACCTTCCAACCTTCTGGCCCCTCAAGTTGTAAAGTTTATTTCCACTATTTCTATTTCTATTTCTCACTATTTCTAGTGAGTATCACTGTTGAACTGATTCACCTTTGTCTCACTGTTTCTGTGATTCCTCTTTGCTTCCCCAAATCAGTAAAGTTGTATATAAAATAAAGGATACAGAAATCAAAAACAGTGACTATAGGAAATAAACTAAAGAAAGGGGAAAAAAGAAAGAAAAAATAAATAACTGCAAACAGTACAATAAAAAAAATTCTTGTTTTCATTTCTTGGAGTTCATTTTGAAAACCATCAATTTATATGGTTATATATGTATATCTATTGAGCCATTGTGATCCTCTCCTAAGAATATCCTCCTTTGTTCTCACTGTACAATGCTTAGAGTACTGGGTGTTTTTTAAATCTTTTCATTTTAACCATTTTATTAAGTTTATAATAGCTGTTTAATCATGTCCAAGTGTAATTATTTGTCTTTTACTATCTATTGGATTAACTTGTAGACTTATAGACATATTCTAGTTATTACAAATGAGGGAAACTGTGTGGCCTGTGTTTCTTTGAGTCTGGATTACTTAATATAAATTACTTAATATAAATTTTTCCTAATCTTTCCATTCCCTTACAAATGGAATGATGTCATTCTTTCTGATGGAAGCATCATCTACTGAAGAGCAACTGATTGATTTCTTATCCTAACTATGGTAAATAATGCCACAAGGAACATGGTTGTGCTGGTGACATAAACACAGGCTGGTTGATAGTCATTTGGGTAAATACTTGCCTGGGTTTGCTGGGTCATAGGGAAGCTCTATGTTGAGTCTTCTGAGGAACCTCCATAGTTCTTTCTAGAGTGGTTGAACAAGTTTACATATACCAACAGTGTAGTAACATTCCCTTTTGGCCACATCCCCACCAGCATCTGTTATTATTCATTTTCTTGATAATGGCCATTCTAACTGGGGTGAGAGGAATCTCAAGGTTGTTTTGATTGGCATTTCTTTTCTGAGCCCAGATGAACATTTCTTCATCTGTCCATTGACCATTCTTATTTCTTCACAGTTTCTAAGTGGTTAGCCCATTTATTAATGGAGTTGTTGTTTCTTTAGGGATTTGTTTAATTTTTTGAGCTCTAAGTATATTTTAGATATGAGGCCCTTGTCTGCTGTATAGCTAGTAAAGATCTTCTCTCATTCTATGGGCTTTCTATTTGTCTTGCTAGCTAAGGATATCTCAGTTTAATCAATTATTTCTATTATTCTTTCCATTTACTATTACGCTTACTTCGTCTTTATCTTTACTGTTCTTTTTTTGTTGTTTTGTTTTGGGTTTTTTTTGGGGGGGGGGGTCCGGTCATGGGGCCTGAACTCTGGGCCTGGCGCTGTCCCTCAGCTCTTCAGCTCAAGGCTAGGGCTCTACCACTTGAGCCACAGCACCACTTCTGGCTTTTTTCTTTTTGCTTATGTGGTGCTGAGGAATCGAACCCAGGGCCTCAAGCATGCAAGGCAAGCACTCTACCACTGAGCCACCTTCCCAGCCCATCTTTACTGTTCTTTTTTCCATTCTATCATGCTTAGTTTATTCTTTTTCTACAGGGTAAAGTTGATTATTTTAAATCCTTTTTTAAAATATAAGTGATTCTTGTATTATTACTTCTTTTGCATCCTGTATATTTTAGTATGTTGTAGTTTTATTCATGTTTATATTAAGATATTCTCTATTTTTTAATTTCTTCTTGAAACATTGGGGAAGTAAATTGGGGAAAAACACAAATAAATGGAAAAAAATCTTATATTTATGGATACAAAGAAATACTTTGCTCAAAACATCCATACTATCAGAAATAATCTACAGGTTCGATATAATCTGTATCAAAATGCCAGAAGCATTTTTATAGGAACAGAAAAAAAGCCAGTTGTGGAGGTGCATGCCTGAAATCCTAGCACTTAGAAGACTCAAGCAGGTGAAACTCACATTTGAAGCTAGCCTCAGCTACAGAGAAAAATCCTGTCTCAAATAAAACAAAGTAAAAAGAGATAGGAAAAAAGGAGTCCACATTGTGGTTTCATTAGAAAAACTAGATATTCACAGGAAAAGAAAGAAATCGGAGCCTTATCTTACACCATATATAAAATCAACTCAAAATTGTTTAGGCACTTCAATGTATGACCTGAAACTATGAAACTCCTAGAAGAACAACCTGAAAGATTCTTGGCCTTGGCTTTCAAAGATATACAAAAATCACACACAAAAATACAAAAATGTCACTACATCTATCTCATCCATAGCAAAGGCAACAATCACCAAATGGAAAGGCGAACTACTTAATGGGAAATAATATTTGAAAGCCATAATATTTGAAAAGCCAATAGAGAACTAATATTTAAAATATATAAGGAATTTTCCCAACCCAATGAAAGAGAGAGAAAGAAAAAAGAAAGATGAAAAACAGACAGAAAATTAGCAAAAGACTGAACTATACATTTCTCCAAGAAGATACAAAAATATCCAACATACATAGGAAAACGTGCTCAATATTGTTAACCATCAGAGAATTGTGAATCCAAATTACAATAAGACATCCTCAACAAAAGAAAACAAACATTGGCAGGTTGTGGAGCCGGCCTTGAGGGTGCTGGTGAGAATGCAAATTGGAGGAGCCACTATGGAAAACAGCATGGAGGTTCCTCAAAAATTAAAAATAGGACTACTGTCTGATTCTGCAGTCCATTTTCTGGGTAAATATGAAGAACAAATGATAGGATCTTGATAAATGTGGTGGTGCACATGGGAAATCCCATCCTGGGAGAGGCTGAGGCAGGAGGATTGAGAATTTGATGTCAACCTTGGCTTGATCTTGAGTTTGAGGCAAGCCTATGCTATAGAGTGAAGTCATCTCAAAAGGAAGCAAAAGAAAGAAAAAAGTGAGAAGAAGAGATGAGATGAGAAGAGGAGAAATGAGGAGAGGAGGGGAGGGGAGAGGAGGGTAGAAGAGAGGAGAGGAGGGGAGGGGAAAAGAGAAGGAGGAGAGAGGAGGGGAGGAGAGGAGAGGAGGGGGAGAGGAGAGGAGGAAAAGAGGAGAGGAGAGAAAGGAAGAGGAGAGAAGGGGAGGAGGAGGAGAGGAAAGGAGAGAAGGGAAGAGGAGGAGGAGAGGAGAGAAGGGAAGGGAGGGAAGGGGAGGAGGAAGAAAGGAGATGAGAGAAGGGAAGAGGAGGGGAGTGGAGAGGAGAGGAGAAGAGAGAAGTATTATACAAAATAGCCAAGCTATGGAAACAATCTAAGTGTCCACTGATAAATGAATAGATAAAGAAAATGTGGTTCAATGCATACACACACTCAGTAGGGCACATGCATACACACAGATATGAACAAACATACCTTTAAGGGGGATGGTTAAGTTTAAAGGATTGCTTCTTAGTGGTTTCATAAATACATGCTCATCTTCAAACTCATCAAGGTATATTCATATATATATTAAACATGTATACTTTTTGCATGTCAATCACACTTCATTTTTTTAATAAAACATATTTTATTTTCTGGCACTTTGCCATTTACTCACTTGCATGTGGGAGTTTTGAATTTGTAATCAGTGTGCTTGATTGTCTTCCTTTATGTTATTTAGACACATGCTTCAAAACAAAGTATATGCTTGTCCACCTTCTCAAAGTAACTCAGCTTTTTGTCTTATGCTAGTAACTATCAGTTGGATGCTATTCATCTTTGCCCTCCTCTCCCAAGCAACTTTCTCAAAACTCTTCATCTCCTTAATCCAATCAGTTGAGTCTTAAACCTGATTCACATTTATCATTGTTGTCATTGTTGGAAATTCCTACCCTGAATGTCCAGATTATATTCATCAACTATTTCCTAGATCTCAGGTGCTCCAGAAAGCCCTAGGTCTAGGGTTCCTCTGGAGTCCTGTCCTAGCTCCCTCCCTCCTCACATTCTGGTCTGTCTGTCTGTCCTTCCATCCATATGTCTCTCTCTCCTCTCTCTCCTACTCTCTCTCTCCTCCCTCTCTCCCTTTCTCTCTCTCTCCTCTCTCTCCTCTCTATCCTTATCTCTCTTTTTCTCTCTCCATTATCAAAAAGCTGGTCCACATGGAAACATTAACTGGCATTCCAGGTAGAACCAAGTTCTACACACAGTTCAAGAAATCTTCAAAGAAAAATTATTCTCAACTTTTAACTACACAACTCTTCTACTCTAAACATCAGGGTTCTTGCAATGAAGAAGGGAGAGTACTCAACTAGCAGGGATGCACCTAGTACACAGCCAGTTCAGAGGTTATCAATCAAAAGACCATGTTTTCCTTGGTAAGGAAGTTTTTCTTCTATTCAAAATATTAACTAACCTATTCCTTGCCATTTTTTCTAATCTCAGCACCTAAACTTCTTTCAGATCTTTAACTTCCTAGATTAAATAATTGTTTCTCCTCTTTTCTCTTTACCTTTTCCATTGATTTTTGGTCTGAACAATGAGAAATTACCTTAACTTCAACTGATTCTTATCACCACATATTAACTGACTGCAATATTAAGTCATGCTTTAATTCCTCTGCTTTTTTAATTGTTTATTTTAATATCATTTTTTCTTATTTTTTGAGTGCAGTATCTTCTCTACCTTTCCTGAGGATATAATTTTGAATGTCTTCATCGTTCCTCTTTGATCTTTATTTCTTCAGTGCTTATCTTGGTTTCTTTCGGGCTGTAAGTTTTGTTCCATTTCTGGTTACCTGTGATTATTAACTCATGAAAGAAAATGAAAGGCCTTGCTGGGTAAGTAGACAGTCTTCCCCAGTAGGACACTCTCCTGACTAGGAAGGCTGATGGAGTGCTCCATTCAGGGTCAGGGTCATCTTGATGGGTTGGTTGGTTCCTCTGTGGATGTAGAATCTGACATTCACCTAAGAATCTAAAACATCCTAAGGAAAAATTATCTAATCTACAATAAACATCTGTTCTAGAAGCCCTGGTTCTTTATCATAAAATATGTTCAATTGCTCTAGAAAAGAAATGTCAATATGGGGATCACTAGTGGGTTTTTTTACGCAGTGAAAGGAAGGGGTTTTAAGAGAACAATGGTGTCACTATATGGCAGATAGAATTCCAGCGATGTCCTTGGTTTTATGTCATTTCCACTCTCCAAAGCTATCAACCCTACATCCGGGGCCATCTGTGTGTCCAGAAGGCTGATCAGCCCCCACACCCCAGAAGTGCCCCAAGCATGTTCCTCCCACCCACTACTTCACTCTGCCCACACGCGGCTTTCATTCTTTGGCACCACCAAGACGCAGGATGAAATTTCTAGTTTGTCCTTGGCCATCTCCATCCAATTTCCTTATTAGTATGAGGATATTTTTTTTCACTGTTGTCTCAGAAGATGTGTAGATAAATGCATTGCAGACAAACATAAAATCAGAAACCAATACATATTTTTATTGTGCAAGAATATCAAATTTTAGGAGCTTAGTCTTCTGTAGCCAAAATGTTCCATCACGAGCAATCCTGTATTGCTCAAATCTTAAGTTGAGGTCATAAAAATCCTCACATTGGCTTTCTTAAGGAAAATTTTGTTGTTATTTGATTAATCAATTGATTGGTTGGTGCTGGTATTGGGGCTTGAACTCGGGCCTAGTCACTCACACCTGGTTTTTCACTCAAGGCTTTCATTCTAGCACCTCAGCTATAGCTCCACTTCCAGCTTCTGGATGGTTGATGGGAGATAAAATCTCACAGACTTTCCTGCCCTGGCTAGCTCCAAAACATAATCCTCAGATCTCAGCCTCTTGATTATCTAGGGTTACAGGTATGAGCCACCAGCACCCAACTCTCTTGAGGAAAAATTTTATCTCCAGTTCTAGGTCATATTTTGTGTTCATTTTACATTGATGTGTGTTTTTCTTCACTTGTTCAGAGATCTACTAATTTCATTGTGTGATCCATTGGGAAAGTTCATCAATCTTCACATTAATTACACAATGACAATTCTCAATTGCCTTTCATTACCAGCAAAAATCAGTTTCATAGAAAAATTTCCAGAAAGCTCAAGGTGGGTAAGCTGGAAATGAGAGGTTCCTGTCAATATAGCAAGTGATGTGAATAATTAAGATAAAAGAATAATAATTAATAATTAAGAATAATTAAGAATAATAATTAGTAATAATAAGATAAAAGAAAAATATCTAAGTAGGGTCTCTCAACACATATTCTACACAGATACGTGAATATGTACAAATGCAGAAATGAGGAAAGCCAAATTTAAGCCACCTTAGCTAACCTGAGCTGCCCAGCTAGGTGGGTAAGAATACATAGTGTCTGACTCTCCAGGAACACCTGCACCTCTGTCACCCTGGAGACCTTCCTCTTCCCATCAAGCCAATCATTCTCATGCTGTAGGCTGTGCTACAGACCTAGACACAGGCTGAACACAGAGGGAGCTGCCAGCAACAGAGAAAGGACAGAGCAAGGAAATGGAAATGGTGCCATACTGAACATAGGTGTCACTGTAAGAGGGAATTGAGTTGCGGGCACTAACTGCCCAGCAGACAGCTCAAATCACCTTCTACCTCGCTGCTTTAGTACCCAGGCACAAAGCAGGAGGGGGAGTCTTGAGTGGGAAGAATGTGACAGGAAGTGAGTCAGCTTACCCAGGACTTTATGTTCAGCCATCAGGTGGCTTGAAAGACTTTATATAGAAATTAAATTAACTACTTCTCCAATATATGTTGCTTTTTTACATCTCTGACTTGCATTTTTTTCTCAAAACATGAATCCCTACTTTATGTGTGAACTCATTTGGGATTTCAAAATATCTTCCTGGTGTATTCATCTCTACACGGACCAAATCTAAACCCTGGACTAGAGTTTAGAGTGAAGGGCCCAAGAATAAGTGTGAGAAGGTGAAATGAACCCTCACAGTTGATGTTAAAATCAGGAATCACTCATAATGAGCATTTGGAAAAGAAAGGCAGAATGCTTAAAACACCTAAGGTAGGTCAGTGATGCATATGCTCGCGTGTGCGCTCTCTCTCTCTCTCTCCCCCTCCCTCACTCCCTGTCTCTCTCTCCTCTCTTTCTCTCTCTCCCTCCCTCACTCCCTCCGTCTCTCTCCTCTCTCTCTCTCTCCCCCTCCCTCCTTCCCTCCCTCCCTGTCTCTCTCTCCTCTCTCTTTCTCTCTCTCTCCCTCCCTCACTCCCTCCTTCTCTCTCCTCTCTCTCTCCTCTCTCTCTCTCTCTCTCTCTCTCTCTCTCTCTCTCTCTCTCTCTCTCTCTCTGAGTAATCTCTTCCATTCTACATGCTCCTCTGCCCTTCAAACCAGTTGCTTCCAAATTTGTGTCCCACCCATATTATAACCCTGCTCTCCAGGGCTCTGTTCATTCCCATAGAGTCTCTGCTCCCAAACATTGTTTTATTTAGACCCAGATTTCGACTAAACTAATAACTCTGTCTCTTAACTATCCCTCTGCCTTGCAAATGAAAGCTCTTTCTGTTCTAAAGACAATTATAGGATGGTATTTGTAAACTGAGATGAAAAATAACCCCCACTAAACTGCCTGTAAAATGTGTTTTCCTGAGAATCTGCAGGCCTCGGGAATGCAAATCAGAAAATGATCCAATTGCCTCCAACACTTACCAGGGAAAAGTGCCATTTGCATCTGCACTCCAGATCCCCAGTGGCTGCAAATAAATCAAATGGCTCATTCAAACCAGAAGCCAGGCACAGACAGGGCTTGAGTGGAGGTGGACTTGGAAAGAGGAAATGGAAAAGATACAGTTCTAGAAATTGAGAACGAGTCCATGTCGCCATCCAAGCGGAAGGGTGGGCAATGCATTCACATGCATCTAGCCCAACGCTGATTTCTAATTTTATCAACACTGACCCCTTTCCAAGGGTGGTAAATACAAAGAATTCCAAGCCAGGTTTTCAGAGCATTCTAGACCCTTCCTATCATCTCCTAAAGTTTCCAATGTCACATGATACGTGGAGAAGGAAAAGAAAGACACAAGCTTTCTTCACAGCCTCCTTCCTCTTCTAATCATCTCACCAACTCTCCCACTTGGATTGTCTTCCTAACCCTAAGTCAAATATAGTAGATAGCATCCTTCAGCCTTCTTTAGGGATCATCTGACTTACATCATAGCCCTTGCCCAAAACTTAGCTGTTTACACTTATTTAAAAAAAAAAATTGCCGGGCGCCGGTGGCTTAGGCCTGTAATCCTAGCTACTCAGGAGGCTGAGATCTGAGGATCGCAATTCAAAGCCAGCCTGGGCAGGAGAGACCGTGAGACTCCTATCTCCAATAAACCACCAGAAAACCGGAAGTGGTGCTGTAGCTCAAGTGATAGAGCGCTTGCCTTGAGCTAAAGAGCTGAGGGACAGCGCCCAGGCCCAGAGTTCAAGCCTCACGACCGACAAAAAAAAAAAAAAAGAAGAAGCCAGCACCAGTGGCTAACACCTATAATCCTAGCTACTCGGGAGGCTGAGATCCAAGGATCATGGTTAAAAGCAATCCTGGGCAGGAAAACCACTGTGACTCTTATCCCCAATTAACCACAGAAAAAGACAGAAGTAGCACTGTGGCTCATGTGGTAGAGTGCTAGCCTTGAGCAAAAGGGACAGTGCCCAGGCCCAGCATTTAAGCCCAGATTGACAAGAAGAATGGAAGGAAGAAAGGAAGAAAGGGAGAAAAAGAGAAAGAGAGAGAAAAGAAGGAAGGAAGGAAGGAAGGAAGGAAGGAAGGAAGGAAGGAAGGAAGGAAGGAAGGAAGGAAGGAAGGACCCACACTCTTGATCATTATAGACTTGAGGTCTATAGTAAACATAGTGTTAATAACAACAGTATCAACCTAAATTTATTCTTTTAATTAAAGAAATCTCTGAAAATTAATAATGTTTATGTGGGCCTTGTGCTGGAAATAATATGTGTGTCATAGTAACTCACAAGCATATTCAAATGGTTGAGGCAAAGGAGAGTCAAAAATGAACAGGATTTCATCAGATCTTTTAAAATAGCAATAGTTGGCTGCTCTGATTAATTAGGAATGATTAATATATTTAAAAGTGATGATTGAAAAGACTGATGTCAGACAGAAGTTGAAAAAAATCAATGTTGTCCTTGCAAATTACCTTTTTGTGAAGTTGCAATGGCTCTGTTCTTTTGGGATAGTTACTGTCACCCAATGGGAAGATCCCTTCTTTCACATATACAACTTTTAGTTAGGCTTAACTCCAATGAATCCATTAGATGTTAACAACTTTCCCATTTCTTTCACAAAAGAAATTTGAGTTGTTAAGAATAAATATCAAATATTTTAAATTTCATAAGTATTGATCAACACCTATTCTATACCTAGATTCTTTGTATTTAATATTCCCTACAATCATCCAAGGTCCAAACACCTTATAATGGATATATGTGCAAGACATAGCACCTTGCAAAAGCAACTCCAGTACCTCCTGAGGATCGCCTAACATAGAAAATCACACCAATCAAATACATTGAGCAAGATGGAATTCAGCTTCTGTTAAATAATACTTCTGCCCACACAAACAAAACTCTTTTACCAGGGATCTTTTTGTGCCCAAATAACACTAAGAATTTGGAAATAAAAACAGCATGCATCTGTGGAGGTTAGTATGTAGCAATGTCTTGATTTCAACAGCTCCAACACACCTGAAGAAGTTGGCAAACTCCATTCTTATTTAGGACTAGAGACAGGTCAAGTCTAGTTAACTCTCCTTGTTTTCCTCTACTTGATTCTTTTCTTTGAACCTGAAACCTATTGAGGTCTGAGCCCTACTGCTCTACATTTTCCTCAAGCACTCCCCTGTTGTTTTATTGCATTGTTTGTTATTGCATTATTACTTACTTCACTTGACCTTGACTTCTCTACTCCATTCAAATCCCAGAAGAACAAACATTTTCCATGATCCATAACCATACCCCCAAAATTAAGATCACTGTCTCTCTTGGAAGAACTATTTGTAGAATACATTAGTTATTCTTTTTGGGGGGGGGGGGGGTTCCAGTCGTGGGGCCTGAACTCTGGGCCTGGGCACTGTCCCTCAGCTCTTCAGCTCAAGGCTAGTGCTCTACCACTTGAGCCACAGCACCACTTCCGGCTTTTTTTCTTTCTGCTTATGTGGTGCTGAGGAATCGAACCCAGGGCCTCATGTATGCAAGGCAAGCGCTCTACCACTGAGCCACCTTCCCAGCCCCACATTTGTTATTCTTAAATACAGTGTGTGTGTACGTGTGCATATGCACTGTCCCTACTCAATGTTAGTGCTCTATTACTTGAGCCACAGCTCTATTTTTGACATTTTTGGTGCCTAACTGGAAATTAGAGTCTCGTGGGACTTTCCTTCACAGGGCTGGCTTCAAACGGTCATCCTCATTTGCAGTATTCTAAATACCTCGGATTATAGGTATGAACTACCAGTGACCAGTTTAAATTCTTTAAATGGTCTTTATAACTGTATGTAAATATATATCATATATACATCATTTGTAATCAGATATATCATATATAAATTCCACATAACAAACACTATAAGTAATTTTGTTTTTATAGTCTAATGATTACCTCACACAGTTTTTAGCCTGTGTGAGTAACCTTTCCTACGGTTCTCAAATCTTAAGGTGTAGACTTAAAGGGTAAGGTATGAAGCAAGTCCATCCACTTATGAAGGGAGACATTTGAGTTTAGATCTCTGCTTGGTGTCCTCAGGAAACCCCTAAAAGTTTTCTGCTTACCATTTTAGAGTTCCGGCAAGCCATCCATTTACACGCCAGGAAGGAGTTGGAAGCTTGATTCTGAGCTGTAGAGATGCAGGCTGTACCCCTCGCCTTGAGTGGCCATATGCCCCAGCGTTTCCTGCCAACACATATTTAAATACTGTCTCCTTGTTCCTCCTTCCTGAGCACGCTGGCAGTCGTCAGACCAGGATTCTCCACTCTTCTCCATTTCCTCTACCTCTTTCCTCAAATTTCTAGGTAACAGAAATACATCCGGGAAAAAAAAAAATAAGGGGAAACACAGGCCTTCAAAGGGTCTCAGCAACCCTTCCTCTCTCTTTGGGAAAAGATCTTTTCAGTTCATCATGTTGTTCTATAAAATTTTGAGGTCCTTTTCCCCAAAATCATCATGTTCCTAGCATTATTCAAAGATCTGGGTCTAAAAAGGCACCATGAAGAGTAACTTTCTCACCAACATTGCCTGTGTTTTCTCTGCTCATTTCTCCAGCTCCTCCCCAGCCTGAACACCTCCAAGTAGAGCCCATGGCTCACCAGACAGGTTAGGAATTTAATCTGAAGGATTTTCCTGAACTGAAAAAGAAATTTCGTCCTGTTTTAATGAAAACCACTCCCCTCCCTCTAATTTAGGGTTTTTTCTTTTTTTTCCAATTTGACCTGAGTCACAAAGCTCCACTCTGGTTCCAACAACAAGAAAGTGTCAAGCAGGGGAGACCCTACTCCTGCTGAGTCTGGCTCCCCATCCCTGGGTAGAGGCAGGACAGAGAAGGAAGGCAAAGGTACAGGAAACTGCTTCACTGGAGCTGCTACCATGTGGTTAGTCGACACTCTCTGGCTGAGTGTGCCCAAATACTGACTGTGGTAGGCAGAAGAACACCCACAAAGATCTTGTTGGTTCAGTTATCTGTCTTGGGAGGGTAAGAGGGAGGCACAGAAATGGAGGGACAAAGGGGAAACAAACAAATGCAGCAGTGGTGCTCACTAGACAACTATGTTGAAAATGAACTATACAACTTGTGGGTAGGGACAGGAGGGAAAATCTTGGAGAGAATAAAAGAAAGAGTGACATTGCCCAAAAAGAAATGTGCTCATTACCTGACTTATGAAACTGTAACCCCTCTGTATATCACCTTTATAATAACAGTAAAAAAAAACCTTTTTAAAGATCCACAAAGATATCCGCTGCCTACTTTGTGACATCTGTGACAATGTCACCTGGCTTAGTGAAAGATGGTTTGAAGATATGACTAAGTCTAGAATCTTGTGATGGAGAGAAGATTCTGGATCATCCCGGTGGACCCAGCCTAACCCAAAGTGTGTGTGTATATATGTATGTATACACACACGTAGAAAGAGAGAGATGGAAGACAGATAGGCCAGAGTACAAGAAGGTGCATAACAATGGAATCAGAGGTCACTGCTAGATGAAACAAGAAATGAGGGCAGCCTGGGAATGCTAGAAAAGGAGAAGGAGAAGGATTCTCTGGAGAGCTCCTTCAGGGAGTACAGCCCTGCCAAGGCCTTAACCTCCAAGACTGCATGGTAATTTATTCATGTTGTTTTACAATGCTAAATCTCTGCTACTGCATTATAGCTGCCCTAGAAAACTAGTTCATAGGGCTGGGGATGTGGTTTCGTGATAGAGTGCTTGTCTAGCATATATGAGGCCCTGGGTTCAATTCCTCCATACCATATAAATAAAATAAATACTATTTCAAAAAAAAAAAGAAAGAAAACTAGTTCTCCGCCGTGCAGGCCACTTTATAGGTTTTCCCCTAGCAGGATTCTTGGCAATGCAGCTTTCTCCAAAGTAATGTTTCTCGACACGAGCATGTGGTAAGTAGAGGCAAAGACCCTACTCTACACATCCTACAATGTACAGGAAATCCCAGAAAAAATTATCTGTTAAAATGTCAGTAAGGCTAAGGTTGCAAAAATGAATTGAAATGAATTGACTTCTTATAAGTGTCTTTCCTATCCAGCAGGCAGCTTCCTTCAAAGGGGTCTTTTCAAATAATCTGAGCCTGGTTAACATAGCTATCTGACTTACCACAGATGCATAAAGAGAAAGGGGGAAAGCCTCACCCTTCCTCATTCCACCAAAGGCTAGAAGTTCCGGAAGACTCCACCACCTGTATTTTCATCCACACTCTCTTAAGATCAATGTTATTCACTATTTCGAAATTCTGTGGACTTTTCTAAATATCATGCTATTAAATTTTAAATTTTAGTACATGCTCTTCTTTGCATTTATTCAACATTGCTCATGATAAAGAAATGATAAGTGTTTAAGGGGATGGATAGACCAACTACCCTGATTAGATCATAGCGGGATACATATAACATATTTGATCATAGCAGGATACAGATAACACATCTGAACATCACACTGCTCTGCCATTATAGGCAGCACAGTAAGCCTTCTTCCCTTCACAGTTCACCAGGTGTTAGGCATCAGTCTCCACATGTATACTGCTCTCCAATTTTAATATAAGCTTCCCTATTCTCCCATGAACATTTGGCAATGTGCAGAAAAACATGGTGGGTTCTCAGAATTTGGCCTTAGAGAAGGACAGTTGCTTTGTCCTCTTGTGGGTGGACTATCAGGCTATTAGACACCATAGAATGCACAGGCCAGCCACCTGTTAGGAAGATTTATCCAGCCCCAAATGCTGATGGTGTCAAGGTTCAGCAAGAACTTCCCTCCCCTCCACTTGGAAAGCTACCTAGAACAAGCCTTGTAAATGTACTACGTGCTGGTTCTACCAAGGGTCTCGACTCTACCACCGGTGATAGCCCTGAAGCTGCAAACCTCACTTTGTACAGAAAGGCTAGACAAAGCTGCCGTTCTCCTCCTGGGCAAATTCCCTTTGAAGAAACATCTCTTATGTGGTTTACAAGTAAAAGACGACTACAGGATCTTTGAGGTCAGATGGCTACTGACCTTGTTGATTGCCACTTAGAGGACGTAGCAAAAACATCAAGACCCCCAATTGATGCCCTGTTCCAGGCCTTCCCTACAACATGGAGGACACCATCAAGGCTTAGAAATTCCCCTCGTAGCTAACTTTCCAGGAAAGCACTGAAGTCCAGCATTTTTTATTCAGTAAAAACAGTTCTTTCAATACACGCATTTATGTGAAAGGACACACACGGATGCATGCCTCCGTGAAAGAGCATCTGCAAACAAAAGAAGACCGAGGGCAGAACAGGATTTGCTTGCTTATCCAGTCCTTAGTCCAACACATTCAAATTCAGACTCAAATGTTACCCTCTTACCAAAACCTCTTGACCACAAGCCTGTGTCCGCTTTCCCTCTCTACTCCTTCATCCTAATTTTTTTCTTCCTTTTGATGAATTGCTGAGGTGTTTTCCAGTATCTGAACCATTTTCACATTGCCCCAAGCAATGTATCAGGGTTATGACTTTTCTATGTTTTGGCCAATACTTGTCATTTTTTATTGCTGCCATCCTGTACCTTTTTAATATACATTACTCTAATGGCTGAGACTATATTTTCCCATATACTGTCATGTGCCACATTTTCGTGTGTATCTTCTTTGGCAAAATCTCTATTCAAATCTTAAATTGGGTTGTCTTCTTATTGTTCACTTGTAAGAATTCTTTTATCCTAAAGACCCCTTATAGGATACATGGTTTACAAGTATTTTCTCCCATTAGAACTGCTATCTTTTTACTTTCCCGATAGTACCCTTAGAAGTCCAAAGCTTTTCATTGTGATTCAATTCAATTTAGTTTTTTTAATTATTTGATTTATAGGGTTATTGGGTCCCATATATAAGAAAACACAAATTCCAATTTTTTTTAAAAAATCCAAAACTTAACCTCAAAATTTACAGTATAGCCCCTTATAAGTCTTTGATTCCTTTTGTCTTAATTTTTTTATTGTGAAGATACCACACAGAGGGCTTACAATTACATGGGCAAGGTAATGAGTACATTTCTCAAGCATTGTTGCTTCCTCCTCTGATTCCCCTTCCCATCCCTTCCCATCTCTCCGTCCGCCCCCTCCCCCGTTGCCCCCTTCCTCCCCCCCTCACCCCCCCCCCACCCCGGCTTGACTTAATTTTTGCATATTGTATGAGACAAAGGTCTGATTTCTTTCTTTGGATTTGGTCCTCCCTCTTTTGTTGAATGGTCAAGGCATCTTTGTTTAAAATCAGTAGTTTATTTCCTTTGAAACATTGATAGACAGCTGAAATTTTATTATTTGTTTACTTACTTATTTGCCCTTTGCAAACTCTCCTTTTCTCCCTTCTACTTACTCCTACCCACTTACAAGTTAAACTGTAAATCTTATGAAGACAAAAACATGTCTCAGTCACTATTTGTCTCCAGAGACATAGTGGATGAATGGTCCAGTTTGTTGGGAAACAATGACCATTGTACGTATCTACAGCTAACTGTAGATGATTCTAACAAAAGAATTGCTGAACACTGTCCCTAAATGAGGTTTCATAAGCATTTCCTGGATCGGACAAGAGACTAGAGGCAAGTAATTAATGCATTGGTAAAGGAAAACACCAACAGGGAATATCAAAGAAAGCCAAATGCACTGTACAAAGACCTTCCAAGATTTCTCCCATGCCCATGTAATTGTAACCCCTCTGTACGGTATTTTCACAGTAAAAAAAAAAATCTCTCCCATCCCTTGATATGCCATTTAAAACTTCAACAGATGTATGACCTTAGGATTCTTTTTTCAGTTCACCCGCCTTCAAACAGAGAGTTCCAGTGCTACAAGGCCCAGTCCTCTTGTTGTACTATTCTTGTTATTCTTGCTGTACTATTCTTCTGTACTATTCTTCTGTTATTCTTTAGAAACAAGCTCTGTCATTACTTAAAGTCAGTCTATTTTAGACCTATAGTTTATTATTTGCAACATATATTAAATGTAAATACAACCAAACTGTTCTTTAAAAGAATACTTAAGAGGCATCACTCAGACCATGAGGACAAATACAACCTCCCATTAAAAAGTGAGCTGATAAAACTCTTAGCCAATTGCCTCAAACAGAAAAGCTGTTTTCCCACAAGAGGCTCCTGCTTAGAGAAGAAGAGCATGACTGCTCACTAGCGGTAAACCAAGGAACTGTTCCATTTTCCAAATGGAATTCGTCAGCCCCATCTTGTGGTAACAGGTGTTAGCTAAGATTTAAAACTATCACATTCACTGATAGCTGAGAAAATACATAGCTTTAAGATTTAAAGCTATGATATTCACTGATGGCACAGAACACGTGTTGAAGACTCCAACCTCTACAGAAACCAAGCACATAAAGGGCCATAGGTGAATAAGATAAAAAAAACTTCCTGGGAAATAACTATTTGATTTTATCACAAAATTTATAAGTGTATACATGTAAAGATTGAATCCCACTCCTTTGTTTCCCCTTCCCATCCCTTCCCATCCCCCCCTCATCCCCCACCCACCCTCCTCCATGTAACTGTAACCCCTCTGTATGGTATTTTCACAATAAAAAAAAACTTCTCATAAAAAAAGATTGAATACCAAACTCAAACTTCTAAAAAGAAAGTTAAAATATAATTTCCTAACATGTTCTTTTATAAGTTAAGTTTTATTTCAGAGCCAGAAATTTGTCGCTTTTATTCTTTAACATCAACCTGTCATATTAAATCTTGTGGGCAGTTGTAATATAAACACATAAATTAGCCTTGGTTACCAAGTGCTGTGACTAGGGATGGTATTTAGTTCTACTTTGAAAACAAACTGCTCATGAACATCGACACTTTCAAGCATAAATCTCTGAACAATCATTAAAATACTAATAGGAACTTAGCCTTCAAACGTCACTATGTTAAGTTCTGAATCCTATACCACACTATGGCTCATCCTTCATGGTTTGGGTAAAAATTGATTGAATGTTCTGAACACCAGGAGGATATCTTCACAAAATCTAAAATCAGTGTAAGCCATGCAGAAAAGTCAGTCTTCCACGTATCACGATTTTCCATCATAGGATTTGGTTACATTTCTAGAAACTAATCCTAACACAGAAAAGGAGACTAAATAATGTTATGCCAGATACATTTCCACATAATGTCTTATAACTACTTGTGGGTGCTTTTCTGGGGGAGGGAAGAAATATCCAAAGTGTTTGTCTACCCAAAAGACCAATTATATGATCATACTCTTGATAATCTTCGCTGCTTAGCATCAGCAAGGCTATTTTCCCCTCATATAATGTGAGAAGTTCATTTTTTTAATAGCTCAACAACACTCCTTTGTGTCCCGCTGAGATAATGCCACACACCCTCCGTGCAGTGAGCAGACCACCCTGCTATGTGTCCAATTCATCAACACTTTGTACTTCCAGCCCCACGAGGAGATCCAGCTCAAGTGAAGAGAACTGTGTCCGTGGCACCTTCCATTTTTAACTTCTAGCAGAAAGCAATGCCTTCTGAATAATGCAAATGAGTATATGCAAAGCTTGTGTCCTTACATAATTTGCCACATGAAGCTTAAGTTTCACTGCCAGTCCAATATTAACACCATCCATCGCAAGAACAGCATCACACAAATCTACGTTCAATTATTCAAAAGCTTCTTCTCTTCACAAAAAATTAATTTCTGAGTTACTTCCAAGTATCATGCCTGTCATGAGCACAGGATACAAAATATTTCTAATTGTATAAAAATTCTCAACTCCATAGTGAGTAGATAGAACTAATTATTGCATCCAAATATACTAAATATGCATCCTGATTAAATGCGATAGCAAATGCCACCATTTAAATTTTCACATACTCTTTCATTTTCTTAAGCATATTTCCATAACATTGAGCAATTAGCATATCTGGTCACATTTAAACTTGCACAAGCTTATCTCTTTGCAGAAGCCTGAAATTCCGCTACATTGAGTAGCTATTCTTTTATAACTTGATATATGAAGACTTTGATGCTCCAGGCAGATTTCTCACTTAAGTATGGAACTGCTTAGTTTATAAACAACCAAGTTAAAACCTTGCTGACATTTCATTTTTCAGCTCCTTAGATTTTGAACATGCATTTTTCCCCCATATCTCTGCTCTTTGTCCCTCAGTGGCTACTTCCATAATAACATCCATGCTGATTCCTTTGATTGCTTCTTTTGCCAAATAAGCATTCCAAAAAAGTCCTTCCATTTATGAAGTGGAACATTTTCTACTTTTCAAAGATGTGCATCTAAGAAATACATTGCTTTTATCGCATGATAAGGCGGATATGACTCCACAAGCCAAGAGACTATTTTGAAAAATGTTGTAATTATTTTCTGTAATTCAACTTCTCAATCACCTCTCCTCCCACCTGACAGAAGAACATATCCTCTCACTCATTTCCAAAGAGTCACCAAGTCATTTTCTCAAGGAAAAGATTCTGCGCAGCACTTTTCCTATTGTCTCAGAATTGGCCCTAGAACCCACATTACAAAAGGGTAAATTGAAACCCATTTGTACAACTAGAGATAGCTATTAAAAAAAAAAAAAAGTAAAGGTAAATCTATCTCCTCCAAGGAGACGTGCAGCCAGACATGGTCCCAATGGCAAGCCTCCTCCTAAATCTATTTATCTAAAAAGATGAGGGAAGGGGGAAAAGGGGAGAGCTTCTGGAATTATGGACAACAGAGTAGAGAGAACTCACCCATGTTCTCGCCAGCACCCAGAAGCCTTGGAAGGCTAGATAGTGCTGGCCAGAGAGGCAGCAGTAGCCCCGGGGGCGCACACTGACAAGAGCAGTGGGTGAAATAGAATTTCTGACTCCTGTTCTCTCCTACACCTGCCAAGGCCTGAAAAGGGGGAGATGGGTATCTCAGAGCCATCCTGTTCCCAGCTAATCCAACCAGATGGAGTCACAGCTCAAACTGTGCTAGGTGAAAGGGAGATGACAAAACCTCACAGAATTAAGGAACCAAACTGAATCCTTACAAGATTTTCTTAGGATTTCTCCTTCCTGCCCTCCCTCTGGTGAAATTCATGTTCCCCAGGGATCATACAGACTCGTGGCTCACTTCAGGGGTATGCAGCCTAACTCGTGAGTATTCCTCTGTCCTCATTTTTGGCTTCAAATGAAGGACCATGCTTCATCTGAACCCAACATGTCAAGTTTCTCCGATACGACCTACAGATCTTTCTGGGATCCACCATCACCCTCAGTAACTTTCAAGCCCTTTGAGCATGATGAGGGTTTAGAAGCTTTCCCAAGACGAAAATTTAAAGTTGTCTGGAAACCCTGCCTGCCTTCAATACCCCATTTAGCCATTTCGAGAAAGACCTTTCTATAGAAATCCTCCCCTTCTGCGGAACTCTCTGACTGCTCTGCTATCATTTCTCTCCAATTGGAAAGCCATTTTCTAGTTTGTGTAGTAGAGGAAAGATAAGTGAGAGGAAAATGACGCCCCTAATCACGTCATGTTCTTCCAAGTCTGTTCCATCCTCCACCAGAACCAAAACTTATAAACCTATCAGCCAAGAATTGGAAACCTTTGTCCTTGGGTTTGTTCATGACATTATCCTGGAAGCCAAGATACTGACTGTTTTTCATCTACGCCATTGTAACAGAATGCATGAGATGGAATACTTTATAAGGAACAGAGATTTCTTTTCTAGAGTTCTCAAATCTGGTATGTCCAAGGTCAAGCAGCCCTCATCCACCATGGGCCTTGTTGCTTCATCCCATGGAAGAAGGAGAGGACAAGGATGAGCAAGTCTGGGATGAACTCATTTTTATAATAGATATGCTCTTGAGATAATGACATTAATCTGCTCATTGCAGCAGACACATCATGAACTAATCATTTCTGGTTCTACAGAGCCTTTCTTGTCTAACTAAATGGCATACAATTTTGATTTTTCTGTTTAAGGACATTATTACCTGAGTCTAAGTAAAAGATGTGCACACCTGAGCTAATGGGTAATTCTTATTTACACACAATAACCTAGGAATAAAGAACCTCTCCCAAAATAAAGGTAAGAAAGGAAGCAAGAGCAGGCAGTAAAAGCAGCAGCAAAGAAATAAGGATACGAAATGACCCATTGTAACAACGAGATGTACAAACACTATGTGGAAAACGAACTTTACAACTCTGGGGAGGGAGGGAGGAGTTGGGGAGATGGGAAGGAAAGGGATGGGAGGGGAAAAACAAAGGAGGCAGTAACAATGTTCAATAGGAAATGGACTCATTACCTTGCTCATGTAACTGTAATCCCTCTGTACAGTACCTTTATAATAAAAAATATATTAAAAATACAGCAACAAAGTGTTTTACAAATACTTTAACAAGTAACACAGGCCTTGTGAGATAATAATAAGTCCACTGAATACTGAAGTTCTTAACTTGGGATTCTTACTTATGCTACCAGGTATAGATGGACTTGAAGTATGCCAGATATCCATTGGACATTTTCTCCAATGAGCTCTTAAAAGCCTCAAACAAATGAATCTTCATGAAGAAAAAAAATTAAAACAAAACAGAGACAGAACAGGTAACCAGATCCTGTCAGCATTTGCATGTCAAGCCTCTAGCTTGCAGTCAGGTGACAAGCAAATGAAGCAAGCTCGTAAAAAACCATCCACTGAAGAGGAAGCAATAAGATAACACTGGGTGAGTGTCAGAGAATTGCACGGAAGTACCAACTCTTGGTGTGGAAACTCAAAGTCAAGGGTCAGAAAGAATGGCAATAGTGATCACAGATGCCACCAACGATATTCCCATGTTTAAAATCATCATGGGCTTTTCAATCTGTGGAACAGAGTGCATCATTGGCATCATTGGGAATGGCTTCATCACAACCATGTACGGGGCTGAGTGGATCAGAGACAAAAGACTCTCCAATCATGACTGTCTTATGTTGATGCTGAGTTTGTCCAGAATCCTGCTACAGATTTGGATAATGCTGGAGATGACTTACAGTCTACTATTCCAAGGCATTTACAACCAGACCATAATATATACAACCTTCAAAGCCATCAGTGTGTTCCTGAACTATTCCAACCTCTGGTTTGTTGCCTGGCTCAATGTCTTCTATTGTCTTAAAATTGCGAATTTTATGCACCCTTTGTTCTTCACAATGAAAAGGAAGATCATCGCGCTGATGCCTCGTCTTGTGTGTCTGTCAATACTGGGTTCCCTCAGCTTGAGCACTCTCTTCTTTAATGACATCTTCAATGTATATATGAATATTTCCATTCCTATCCCTTCCTCCAACTCCACGGAGAGCATGTACTTTTCTGAAACCAATGTGCTCAGCCTGGCTTTTTTCTATTACCTGGGGATCCTTGTCCCTCTGATTCTGTCCATCCTGGCAGCTACTCTATTGATTGTCTCTCTCAAGAGACACGCACTACACATGAAAAGCAATGCCACAGGTTCCAGTGATCCCAGCATGGAGGCTCACTTGGGGGCCATCAAATCTACTGGCTGTTCTCTCATTCTCTACATCAGCTATGGGGTTGTTCAGTTTATTTCCATGGCAAACATATTTGACACATACAGTTTCTGGGATGCACTGTGCAAAGCTGTCATGATTGCTTACCCAACTGGCCACTCAGTCCATCTGATCTTGAGCAACCCTGGGCTGAGAAGAGCCTGGAAAAGATTTCAGCACCAACTCCATCTTTATTTTAAATGGCAGACTCAGTGACTAGAACACAGTGACTGGAACTCGGTGACGAGAATATTACATCTGACCAACCAGCTCTGTCTTTTCCTCTCTTAGAACTCTTCCTTCACTCCATTTTTTCTCCCTAAAATCTCCTCTGACAATTCTTTTCAGGTAACTGAATTCTTTTGTGAATGTTTAACTTGAGATCTAAGCAAAAATAGTTTAGCAACTTGAAGATGGATCTAAGAAAGCCCTTTCAACTAGGTTCATTGGCATCTGGCTCCAAGCTCTTCTCTCTGCTGTCCCTGACTCCTAAGTCTTAAGAAGAGTGTGGCAAGATCTCAATTATCGTCTGCTGTTCACTGAGCACCCTTTAGTTCTCAGGGCTATCTTTATATAGGTGAGGAATTATATGTTCAACCTCAATTTGTATTTGCCCATGGTGAAGGCAAAGAGACCGGACAAAGAATCCAGTGGGATAGGAAACCAGACAGTATACAGAAAAAAAGCAACTCGAGAAATAAAGGCTAGCTCAAATCACTCAGTTTTGCGGAGACACCAATGAAAGTAAAGTGTGAAAGTGTGAAGCTGGGCACCAGTGGCTCACGCCTGTAATCTTAGCTACTCAGGAGGCTGAGATTTGATGATCACGGTTCAAAGCCAGCCTGGGTAAGAAAGTCTGTGAGTTATAAACCACCAGAAAACTAGAAGTGGCATTGTGGCACTCACCCTGAGCCTAGGCCCAGAGTTCAAGACCCACGACCAACAGAAAGAGAGAGAGAGAGAGAAAGAAAAAAAGAAAGTGAAGTGTGAAGAAAGAGGGTTTGGGTTCAAACAAATGCAGGTTATGTGTACACCTAATGGAGTCCTAAGGTGATATTCAGATTCCAGAAGTTTCCAGAGATGATGATGAAAAGCTAAGACAAATATAGAGATAAAAATTATGAAGGAGAGCAGCAGTTGTAGAAGTGGGTGGTCAGTTGAATATTGACCAAATGGGAGGGGATGAATTGAGAGGGGAGGGAAAGGTTGAAAGAAAAAAGAGTAAGAAAAGTGAGCAGAAGGAGAAAAGTGAGTAGAAGGATCTGTGAGAAAGTAGGTGTCTGTCTCACTTAGCACCCAGCTCTGTGGCAGCACAAGGGACACCTGCACCTCTGGATTTTCCAGTTTCTGAGAACCTGGAAGGAGCTGGGAGGTCAGGGCAGTTACTTGGGTGGGGCAGGTAGAGAAGAAAGGAAATGTTCTTCTTCATTATCATCTTCACATGGGCAGTATCTCCAAGTATGGCTCACAAAATAAGAGGGGTTTCTTTTATTAGGTTTTTTTTTTAATTTTCTTTAATTTTTTTTAATTTTTTTTATTGTGAAAATACTGTACAGAGGGGTTACAATTACATGGGCAAGATAATGAGTACATTTCTTATCCAGCATTGTAGCCTCCTCCTTTATTTCCCCTTCCCATCCCATCCTCCTCCACCTTCCACCCAACCCTCCCCTCCCCCCACCAAAGTTGTAAAGTTCGTTTTTGACATAACGACTTGTATGTCTCATTGTTGCAATGGGTCCACCTGTATCCCTATTTAAACTATTTGTTTTTTCCCTTCCCTTCCACACATTATAACAACCTCAAATACAATGAAAGCAGGGGTTATGCCATGGGGGAGGGACATACAAAGCAACAAAGAAATAATCTTATAAATTATTAGGTGTTTTTGAATCATAATTACTGAGGAAAATGCAAAGGGAACACTAAGAACACTAAACTCATGGCCAGCTTACGCTACTCTTAAGGTTGGCAGCAAAGACTAAGTTGTTTTTCGAGGTTCTGGGATTTGATCTCAGTGCCCCATGCTTTCTAAACAGTAGCTGTCACAAATGAGCCACATCCCATCCCATTTTTTTTTTTACTTTAGTTATTTTTCTGATAGAGTTTTATGTTTTCCTGCAGGCCAGTCTTGGTCCCTCATCTTCCTACCTACAACCCCTGCTTATTTGGGATCAGAGGAGCATGCCATCACACCTGGCTTACTGGTTGAGGTAGAATCTCACTAACATTTTGCCCAAACTGGCCTTGAGTGACCAAGCTATCCATGTCTGAGTAGCTTGGGTTACATGCATGAATCACCACACCCAGCCCCTAGGCTCTCAGACTGTCAAGCACATGCTGCAGAGAGAGTTCCTTATACCTATATAAGCTACAAAAAGGAATCACACATACACTCACATGCACATATTCACTCCCTCATGTTTATCCATCCCTTTATAGTTTGTGCAACCTGGGACTTATATAACCAGAAAATGAAATATTTGTAAAATCACAATTTGGATAGCTTTAAGTGATGCTTTATTTATATGACTATTTAAGGTTAGTATAGTTATTTCAATAAGCCCAAATAGGTGTGTGTGTGTGTGTGTGTGTGTGTGTGTGTGTGTATACACATGCGTGTGTATTAGGACTCAAATTTGGGACCTAAGCACTATCCCTTAGCTTTTAAAATCAAAGCTGGTACTCTACCACTTGAACCATAGTACCACTTCCAGGGTTTTTGGGTGGTTAACTAGAAATGAGAGTCTCATGAATTTTCCTGTTCAGGCTGGCTTTGAACCATGATCCTCAGGTCTCAGCCTTCCTAAGTAGCTAGAATTACAATTATGAGCTATCGGCGCCTGGCTTCTAAATAGATTCTGATGCTTAAAAAGTAGAGATGGATTTAGAAAATAATAGTAGTAATACATACTTGTTAACAGGCACCTATCTATACTCACTGAGTGTATTCTAATGCATGACAGAGAATAATAGAAAATGGGTCTGAAGCTGTCATAATGAATATGAACCATGACAGGACAGCAAAATGGCCAATCCCTCTCTGCAGTTGCTATGAAGAATACCATCTCATTGTTGCAAGAGTCTAAGACTCCACGGTCAGGACACCTTGCTGATGCTGTTCATCACCCTGCCCTCAACAAGATGACTCTCTCTCTCTCCAATTCTTTCATGCAAAACCCAAATAAACACACAGAAATGACAAGAATGCTCAGTGTTCGAATTTGTTGGTTTTAGACAAAATAAAGAAAAAGAATGGATTCCACTGGACTGAAGAACGTAAAAAATGTAAAGTCTGGTGTACTACTATGCCTGTATCTTTGCTGGAACCCCCTTGCAAACCCTAAATGATCCCTTTCATTGGCACCCTAGATAGAGAAGGTGGGCAGCTGTGGAGTGAAGGATTCCTTTACCCATGAAGTCATAAATATTCAAAAACCATGTAGGAATGCTAGGGTTTGGAGGTTGCTGAGGGAGGCCAGCTTGGATGGTAGTTGGTCAAGTTCTCACAAATGAGGGCTAGACTGGCAGCCTTTAGGTTGTGACTCGAAGGCACCAGGTTTTCCCACAGTCCAGCATTATCTTCCCTTAGGAACTGCTGAAACTCCTCTGTTTTCTACTTCTTTGCATTGACTCTGCAGGAAATCTCTTCTGTTATCTTGCCTGTCTTTCACTTTGGGGCCCTAGGGTGAAAAATCCTTTAAAGACAAAAGAAACTGTACGTTCATTTCACCTTTCAGAGAACTCTTGCACTAGAGAAGGAGAGAAGAAAGCAAGGGCATACATGAGAAGTAATTGTCGAAAGAAAAAGGAAAAAAAGAGAACTGAGAAAGAGAGACAGACAGATAGGCAGACTGCTCTCATCTGACTCAAGTTCTCCATCTTCTTAGAGAGAGGTAAAACCTTTAGGGGAGACCTAAGAGGACTAGAAAATGTCTTACATACCTAGGAAGCAGGGAGCAGAAGGGAGGATGGAAAGTCTGAGAAGCCAGGCCTCCATGTTTGAAGGGTACAGAAAGCTCTCTACAAACCCTTTTTTTGCTTTTCTTAAAAATTTTTTTGCCTAGCCTGGGGCTTGAACTCAGGGCCTGGGTGCTGCCCCTGAGCCCCTTTTGCTCAAGGCAAGCGCTCTACCACTTGAGCCACAGCCACTTCTTGCAAACCCTTTTAAATCTGGAAAATGCTTACTGTTATGCAGGCAAAGGTTTCAGGGGAAATGTTTATCTCGGTGTCCTCTGTGAAGTAGCACGCTATACGACAGAAGTTTCTGTTTATAGGAGGATAAGATGGTTCTGGAGCTTGGGCTATGACCCAGAAAGGGCAGGTCTGAGCAGGAAAGATTTGAGGTAAGGGACTGGAAAAGAAGAAATGATTAAAGGAAAGGTGTGAGGTATTGAGTGCTGAAGTCAGTCTTGGCCAGTCTCGCTTTGGGAGAAGCTCTCTACCAACAGCTCTGGCCCAGGCCTTCGGGGAATTATCTCTGTACACTGCAAAACAAAAAGCATTCAGGAGGAACATTTCTGGGTGGGGGACACTTCCCAGTGTTGGGTGTGGCACGTGAAGGTGTCCCTGTCCAGACACTTGCCTGTCAACAGATCATCTCCGTGGAGGAAAATAGATTGCTCAAAAATGTTCTAGCTTGTCTCTCATTTGGCTTTCCTTGTGGTTGTTTTAAAATAAAGTGTTTTATCACTGCTCCACCCTCTTTAAGTTGCATCAGAAGAAAGTAAAAGAATCAGCAATCCCCTAAGTTTGGGTGTGGCTCAGGAGCGAGCAAGGATCCAAAGAATAATTCCAAGGTAGAACACAGATTATGGCTTCTCTTCTGGCCTCAGTGTCTGTATCTCTAAAAGGGGAATAATAGAGAACAACAGCTAGCTGGACTCCAGTGGCTCATGTCTGTAATCTTAGCTACTCAAAAGACTGAGATCCGAGATTTGTGGCTCAAAGCCAACCAGGGCAAGAAAGTCTGTAATCTCCAATTAACGAATGGTAAGAAGCTGGAAGTGGAAGTGTGGGAGAGTCATGGATTTTTTTATGGGTGTGTGGTACTAAGGATTGAAGGCACTACCTCCCTCAAGCAAGTGCTCTATCACTTCAGCCACACAGCCCTGCCCAGGATGGCTCTAAAAACATCAAATGTCCACAGCTAAAGTGCTTAACCTCCAAAACAAATATTACAAAGCTCTGATCTCTTTTTCTCTCCTTCACCATGGAAAGGTGAAAACTCAAGGCAGAATCCTCTCCTGGTCTTATGGAGACAGTTAAAAGGGATTGGAGCTGATAGAAAAAGAAATTTTCCACTAAGCATTTTCAGAAGTCCTCCTCCAAACTGAAGAATGCAAAGCAGAAAAGGGTCTCCTTACACTCAGGCCTCTCTAGGGAAAACTGCTGTTTGCATCTCCTGTGCGCGCCCTGCAAATAAACTGTGGTTTATTCAAACCAGTCATTGGTGATGGGTCACAGCTCTGAGTGCAGTGGGACCATCAGCCATAGAAAAGTTCATTGGAAAAGCAGTTGTTTTCAACTCTCAGGAAAGACCAAGGACCCCCCAAGCCTCTTCTTTCATCTCACTGTTAGCAGAGTAACACCTTACTTTCACATGCTACTCACAAGTAGTAAGAAAATTTTTGCTCACCATTGGATTCAGAGGCCCATAAAATGCCTTGGAAATGTCAAATAGTCACTTAAGTGTCTATCATATACAAGCTCTGCCTCTACCTTTTCCTCATAGCCATAATCTGTACTGAGGAATAACAGGACTTCTCTGTCAGAAGGGATTGGTGGAGGTAAGGGAAAAGGAGGTTGAATTTTGTGCCATGTGCTCAGGTTGGAGATAGTAGGACTATGGCTATGGCTTGGTCCTTAACCCAACCCTATCAAGATGTCCACTCTACTTGAGCAGTCCTAACAAGCAATGGCACCAAGGACAGGAGAGGAAGAGCATTTCTCTGCCCTTGTCAAAGGTGTGAAGATATAAACAGGAAAATAGATAAAGCCAAAGGTAGGTCTGAATCTGAAGGTAATGAAGGCATTTTAAAAAAGGAAAAAGAAAAGGCCATGTGACTTTGCCAGTCTCTGAGGTATTTTGAAAAGACAGGGTAACCCTTTAACTAATCAGTGCCCAAACAATCTTGATGAATATACCCCAACATCCAAGCTCCATTCACAAGAGAATACACAGCCTGAACCCATGAGCCAAACTGCCTCATGTAACCTTCTGGGAAAAAAGAAAGAAAATGTATTATCTCCTTGGAAGATCCTAACACATCTTTCCCCATAGCCTTGGTCCAAGAGTCCTTCATGGCGTGACATAGTAAACACCTAAATAGAACCATCTATAAATTAAGATAGACAAGTCAACTAAAATTACCTACCCTACAGTATAAGTGTTTTAGACTTTTTATTATGTTTTGCTTGACTTTGGCGAAATTTAATCTAATACAATAAAAATGAAATATCTCCAAACACAAGAGAATATTTCAACGTCTTCTTAATCAATTATTTTTATGACAATGCTATTGCCTTTGCATTTTACCCTTCATGAGTTCTTCAGTTAATAATTTCTATGCCTGAGTTCCAATATCCAAGAATAGGAACTCAATTTATATTGTTGATACTGATTCTATTCATTATACCTAGTAGCAGAAAAGTTCTGTTTTGATTTTTTTTTTTTTTTGCTTAGAAAGGTCCAGTAACTAAAATAATAAATCTGACAATTCCTGATATAAAGACTTTATTTTCAAAAAGTCAGACATTATAGCTGCTGAGCACAGTGGCACACACCTGTCATCTAAGCAATAAAAAGCCTAAAGGAAAACAGATTCTGTCCTTGTAAAGAACAGGGGAAGAGGCAGGGATGGCTCTGTGATATCCCAACCACCTAGGGAGCCTAGCAAACCTCACTTCTGCCCCCAAAGTAGCAAACACTGTGGACTGAGTCTCCCCAGTCTCTGGTCCCGGGGAGGGGTCACAATGACCACTCCTTCTGTTTTAAATCTTCCTACTTTGGCTTCTACATCTGTTCTCCGTTCAGCCGCCTAGATTCTCGCCTCTTCCTATATCTGTCATGCACTCTTCAAACACTTTCTGCCATCCTCCCTTTGTATTACCATTTCAGCTTGATCTATTAACAATGATAAAAATGTATAGAAAAATTCCTAAGACAACAAAATTAATTGAGCATAATGTTGTAAGACCAAGGAGCAACACAATAGGGTGTTCCCAGCTGACTCATGAAGTAAGCCCAGGAGCCAGACATGACACATGCCTATAATCCCACCACAGGATTGAAGATGATGGTTCTTCTTATCTGAAAAAACAACTAAAAGCAAAAAGACTGGGGCTGTAACTCAAATGATATAGTCCATGTACAGAAAGCATAAGGCTGTAGTAAAAATCCTCAATTCCGCCCCTTCCACAAAATGCTGAGCTGAACAACCTACTTATGTAACCAAACAGGGGTATGGCAAGGATGTTTTATGCAAATGAAGAATTCTGTTTGCACCAATCACAGGCTTCTGCTGACTAGAAGTACTCTCCCTTTGGACTGATAAAAATGTCTGCAAGGCCATATAGAGTTGACTGGAGTTCATGATGGCATTAAGTCTAGTGTAGTCATAGCTCAGACAGTGCCTTATGGAGCCAGAGTTGTACTTTGGCAGCAATCAACCATGGTTTCAATGTAGCTTCCTCCAGGTGTCTATGGAGTTTTCAAAGCCGTTGGGTTGACATGAAGGGAGTCTGGCTGGCCATTTGGCTGAGAGTCCTTCTTGTAAGGCAGTCAGGAAACTAGGGACTCTCTAACACTCCTTAGCCAGGGAATCAAAATCAACTGTCTTGTAGTAGAATTGTTGTAGCATGAGAAATATCTAAACTGCGCCTAACACCTGGAAACTCTAAATAGTGTTTTATTATTCAGGACTATGGAGCTATTATTCTGATGCCTATTATTCAAGACTAGAGCCAATGGTGCTCTTTGGATTTATGGCCACTAGATGGCAACCTCCTCATTTCTACAGTACACATCTTTTCTTGCAGTGGTATTTGCAACTGCAGATTCAACAAACCACAATTTAGTTATACAAATTAACTGAGAATAAGTTTACCTTTGCAAAAAAAAAAAACAAAAAAACTCTCCTATGAAAAATTTCACTGTTTTCTTTTGAAATTCTCCTGGTTGTCTTATGTGGACATTACTACTGAAGTCCTATGTAGAAGCTGTTCTCCATCAAGACATCCTAGTCCCCATGACTTATATGAATTAAAACCAAGGCCACTTTGGTCCCTTCAGGGATCAATTCCCTGTCCTTTGATGTCCTCATCTGACTCCTCTCCTGCTAAAGAAGATGAGATGGCTTCAATTCTGATTACCATTATCACATTTACCACAGAAGGGATTACTCAAAAGGGATCATAAATCAGTTCAGTAAATTCAACAGATATTTAATGAGCCACTATACTGTAATATACATATGGATATAGATAGCATATCTCACACACAGAGTATATAAAGATAAATAAGATCATTTAGAAGCAAAGAATTTGAGTATCAACAGCTCTACTAGATTTTTTCCAAAAATAAAATATTTAACAATGCACCAAGTGATCTATTCTTATTCTTAAATAGCCAATATTTCAACCAGATATTAACATATAATGAGCTATAAACTAAGACATGAAACCAGTGTAAATAAGAGCCATTTATGCATAGGAACTCAAGATATAACAGAAAGAAATTGTACATAAGTGTACAAAGGACAGATAATTGAATAGCCCTGGGCAAAGGCCATTTGGAGAGAGACAAAGTTGGATCCCATCTGTTTATTTTATACAAAAGCAAACCCAAGTGGATAGAAGATCAATATAGAGCTTGAAGTTATGAAACAATGACAAGAAAATACAAAATAACTTTGTGACCAAGAGTGGGAAACTCATATTAAAAGAACTCATATTAAACCTCAAGAACTCATATTAAAAGGAAAATGTTGGAGGGACAAAAAGGAAAATGTTGAATATATTTCCATTCAGTGAAAGGCACAAGAAACAGCCAAAAAGAAGGTATTGGTAATATCTAGAATCTACAAGACACTAATAGCTAAACTAGGTGAGGAAAACTGGCACATGTGTACACACAAATACACACACACACACACACACACACCAAACAGGTGCACTGGAAACCCAATTGGCCCTCTGACAGAAGAGATATTCATGGTTATTCACAGCCAAAAATATGAAAATTAAAATAACAATAAGATATAACTATCCTCATCTATTCAGAGCCTCAATTTCTATAGTTCCAATTATATACAGTCAATGAAATGAAGGGTGAGTACTTTCAATAAGATGTTTTGAGAAGAAAAAGGAGGCCACATTCACATACCATTTTACAGCACATTGCTAGAATTATTGTGTATCATCATTAGTTATTGTTCTAAATTTTTTACTGTACTTATTTAATAAAGTAAACATTACCATAGAAAACTTACAGCACAGATAGGCTTTGTTATAGTCTGCACATTCTAACATCCACTGGGGGGAGTCTGGGAATGTGTCTTGTGGGGAAGGAAGAGGCTATTACAACCTTTGACAATCCTCAGAACAGCCAAAAATGGTCACATATTGATGTAGATGTGATGAAAGGAGAATTTTCCTAAGTGTCAAATGGTTCTGTCATTCTAGATAGCAACTTATTGGCATTCGGTGAAATAAAATATCCACATACCATTGGACTCAAAGGTCTACTCTTGGATATGTCTCCAAGAGAAACTCTGGCATAAGTCCATGATGGAACACAGATAAGGATTTCCTTAAATCATTGTGGAGGTAGCCATATGAATGAGTCAAGAATGTGTGTTAGATGGCCAGGGTAAAGTATTATGCAATGAGCCAAATCAGTGGATTAGATACGTTGGTAGGCTAGTGGGGAGAGTGTTGGATAAAGAATGTAAAAAGTAAAAAGAAACATGCAGCCCAGTCGTTTATGTTTGTGAAAAGCACATTATAGGAGGTCATGTTTATGCCCCCAGGTAGCATCAATCACAGCAGCACAATTTTCTAGGAGACACACACCAACACCTGTGTTGTAGTATTACACAGAAGTTAAATATTTAGCTTCTAGAGTACTTGAGCTGAAGTCCTGGCTCTACCACTAACCTTTTCTGTCACCTTAGTCGAGTCCTTAAACTCTCTGTATATCAGTTATTTTGTACAGAAAACGGAAGCTAACAACAGAAAGTATTATATGGGGGTCACTGCAATGATAGACTCAAGGTACTCAAGGTTCTAAGGACCAATTGTCATTATTATTGATGTTACCAGTAATAGAGTAGGGATCAAGGGTAAAGAGAAAAATAAGATCTTAAAAAAAGTATAGCTAGTCAGGCATGGTGGTAGACCCCTGTATTCTCAGCATTCAGGAGGCAGAGAAAGGAGGATCACAAGTTTGAGGCCACAGTTAGATTAAGGCCAGATGGTGCTACTTAATGAGACCCTGTCTCAGAATGAAAAAGTGTGAGGGCATGATATAGTGAGCAATGAATTAAAGGAAATGATTATACTTTGAGCCTGAAATCAAATTAAATTAAATTAAACAACTCCTCTCTACATATCCTTCTTGCTGACATTCACAGCATGATGGAGGGTACTGACAATTGCAATACAATATGTTAAGGATGATGGTAGAATGGCCCAAAAACACAAAAGAGGGACAGTTTGCCTAGTCTGGGGGTTCACAGAGACATTCTGGAAAACAGTATAGTAGTTAGGGGCTTAAGATTTAGAAACCAAATTAAGATGACAGTGGTGTTTCCTATTAGTCTATAAGATGTGTAGCAACTTAAATGTTCAGTAAAACATTATTTATAAA
This sequence comes from Dipodomys spectabilis, assembly GCF_019054845.1. Lineage (NCBI taxonomy): Eukaryota > Metazoa > Chordata > Mammalia > Rodentia > Heteromyidae > Dipodomys > Dipodomys spectabilis. The sequence continues at coordinate 4,636,770 of NW_024870711.1, forward strand.
ATAGCCAATCCTAAAGCATTACTAGAATGCAGACTCCAGTCAAGCATCACCGTAACTTTCCAACATGTCTTCTCAGAAGGTAGTCCTATTTCTAAAAACTACCACCAGCACATCACCAGTTAATCATGCATATGCTAATCTAAACTCCTAAACATGGACTTCCCTCCTGGTTTGCTTAGAACATAGAGAATAGAGATGATTCTCTTATAACTCTCTTCAAAGTGAAGAAATCAAGATCTTATTTCATCAAATCTTGAAAGCAGAAGAGGCTGCTGGTAATGGCTACTTTTTTAAATTAGAAGGAAGCAATTCCCAGCCAGAGTCAAAGGGCCCTTGGAGTAACTGGTTCACGAGCTCCTGTCAACCTACAGACGCTCATTGACATGCCCATTGTAGACTACTAGCTGCTCTGACAGAAGGAAACCCATATAGAGACATTTAGGCACATGGACAAAATCTGTGTCTAGAATGTTACTTTTTCCCCAGATGGGGGAAAAAGATGATCAGTTCAAGAAATGAGATTTGATCACTAGAGAGCTTAAAATCCTAGCTGAAAATATAGGTTGGTTTGTTCATTTTTTTCTCACAGAATGAATACATGCATATATATATATATATATATATATATATATATACATAAATATATATATATGTATGTGTGTGTGTGTGTGTGTGTGTGTGTGTGTTCATAGTACTCCACATCTGGGAATAACACAAATGTCCATCAACTGTGGGTGGATAAAGAAAATGTGGCACATCCATAGAGTGAAATATTTTTCAACAATAGAAAATAAGAACTACTGATACATGCTACAACGTGGATAAGTCTGGAAGGTACTATGGCTAATCTAAATATTCCACTGCAAAAGACTGCAGTATTATATAATTCAGTTTACATGAAATGTCTATAAAAGGTGAATCTGTAGACTTAAAGCAAGATCAGAGGTTTCCTGGGGCCTAAGAGTGACTATAAACCAGCCCCCGGGGAAGCTTATGGGATAACGGAAATGTCCTAAGTTTGGGTCATGGTCAGGGCCATACAACTACTAACCAGTATTGAATGGTGTACTTAATGGTTGGATTTTATGGTACACAAATTAAGCTCCTGGAAAAAAAATGGTACCTATTCATAGTATTGTTGTTAAGGACTAAACTAGTTCATATTTACAAAGCTAGTAATACAGTATCTGAAATACAGTAATCTTGGTGGGTGTTTGCTACATAAAAGTAAATATTTGTGGCTATGTGGTTCATCACAGTAGTACATTAAGAATACTTCCTGCATGTTTTCTATGTTTTCTGCACTTCTGAATACATAAGCGATAGAACTACAACTTTTCTATCAAATGTAAAATTTTTTAAAAATCACATAAAGCTTGAAATCATTCAAATAGAAACTATAAAACTAGTCACATGTCCTAGTCTCTACCTGCCCTGGTTTCAGCCTCCTCTCTCATAATGCTCTCCTCCAAATCCTTCACCTAAAGAAAATTTCAGTTCCCCAAGACTCCAGACAACAAGCTTTTGCATACACTGCTGTCTCCAAATGAAATACTACCATTTTTCTCTCTGTCTTTTAGACTGGATGTTTATGTCCTGACAAAATCAAATGTTAATATCCTAAATCCCAGTGCCAGTGGCTCAGGTCTGTAATCCTTGCTACTTGGAGACGAGATCTGAGGATTATGGTTGGAAGCCAGCCCAGGCAGAAAAGTCCATGAGATTCTTACCTCCAATAAGCTACTCAGAAAAAGCTGGAAGTGTCGTAGTGGCTCAAGTGGTAGAGCACTAGCTTTGAGCATAGAGAGGGCTCAGGTACAGAGCCCAAGCCCTGAGTTCAAACCCCAGCATTGGCAAAAAAAAAAAAAAAGGAATCCATTTTTAGACCTGCATTTAAAGATAATTCTCAATGTCCTTTCAAATTCTCAGAGAGTTTCTGATGAAAATCTTTCCTTTTTTCTTCCCATCTTTATTAGTCGGTTTTGTGTTACTACAAAAAGGCAATTAACTCTGAGAAAAAAATATATATGTGTATGTATGTATGTATATATATATATATATATATATATATATATATATATAATGGTTCTGAAGTTTCAAGGCCAAAATTGGGTAGTCCTACTGCTTAGACCTGTAATGACAGTACTTGGTGTCGATAGTAAAGAACATAAAACTATTCAAATCTGGAGCTAGGAAGCAGAGAAATGGGAATGGGGGAAGAGAGAGTGAATGAGTCCAGGGTCCCACAATCCTCTTCAAGGGCACATGCCCAGCGACCTCAGGACCTCCCACAAATCCCTACTCCTTAAATGCCCACAGCACGAGCTGCTTGGAGACCAAGCTTTCACTTGTGCCTTTAGGGGGGACAGTCAACATTTCAGCATTCAAATTATAAAATCTCTAATGACATTACTTCCAAAGAATTTATGATGAGAGAAATATCAAGATTACTACACTAGGTGGCACTGTGATATTATGTACATGTCCTCTGGGGACACAAACCAGAGTCAGCTAAAGAGTTGCCTCAACTAGACTTAGGCCCCTTAGTGGGGGTTGAAAAAAAGGGGGAGAGACGTGGGGAAAAGAAGGGGGAGGGGAAGGAAGGAGGAAAGAAGGGAAGGGAAGGGAGGGAAGAGGGAATTACAATGGCTTTAAAGAGCCTATGAAAAGTGAAGAGAAATTGCCCATGATCCCTGATAGATACTGTTTTGTTTCTGTTCCAGTCCATCTATACATACCACAGACCCATATCACTATATCCAATTTGTTGTTTACAATATAGTCTCGCTAAATTTACCCCACACATATGCATATAAGACACAGAGGCTGGTCTCCACCTTTGATCCTGATCTCTACCTTCTGAGTAGCTGGGATTACAAACCTGAGCCACTGCACCCAGCTTCACAAAGGATTAAGCACACAAAAATCAATTCATGTGATTCACTGCATTACCAAAATAAAGCATATTATGATCTTCTTAATAGATATTAAAAAATATTTGAAAAGGCCAGTATTATCTCATGACTAAAATTAATAGCCTCATTAAATAAAAACTTCATTAAAAACCTGCACTCATAACCTCATATCACATTATATTGTGTAGACAATCCTGTAAATGTCATAAATTCTTCCAAATGCTGAGTCAGGGCTTGCTCATTTGCAAAACAAGGACATAAGCTTGAACTATTCTCCACAGAGATTGTACTATTAGACACTCCCTCTGATTACTTAAGAACGTTCACCAACACTGAGTCATCAGACTTTGATCTTGGTGAGGTTGACAGATAAAACCAAATCAATGTAGATTTAGCTGACATATTTCATAATGTATGAACAAGCAAGAGCTTTTAAAAAATTCATTGAAAAGCATCTAAAGTTTATTCCTGTGAATTTTTATTTTCACTTGCCCATTTCCCCACTGGGTTTCTTTTCCTTTAATACACTGAACTTTAGCTGTTTCCTCCCCAGGACAAGTAAAGTGAGCTTTTGACTCAGAGAATGTTTTTTAATCAGTCTTTATGTAACTTACTGGATTTCCCAAGCAGATTTCTTAAAAACTTGAATACTACTGGATGTGTCAACCATTTAAGTTTCTCCACCTGGCATTACAGTTAGTAGGGCTGTCCATACTTCCAATTTTTATGACTAACTGTATAAGTATCTTTTTTTAACAACTAAATACTGGATCTGTTTAGAGATCTTCCAAGAATAAGACCTGACAAAAGGCCCCAACTACATGTTTAAACATCTCAGTTGCTAAAATGCCATTTATTCAATAATGCATCTTGGACTTATTTGAAAAAGCAACTTATTTACTTGTGCCAGTATTTCTTGTTTCAACAGTTCTGATCAATATCTAGGGTTCAACTAAACAAGCAAGAAGCCAATAGCCTGTGGCTAACTCTGTGCTTCCTGTGAAAAGAATTGCAGCCTAACTTACTACAGAAATAAACTAAAAGCTAGGAATCTCCTCCTATCTCAGCCAACCACACAAGTCCAATCATAGGAGTCTGGTCCAATCACATACAGCCTAGCTTCAGCAGCCACAATCCACTGATCACATTGTTCAAATGAACACTCACACTACAAATGTGGGCTGCATTGATCGACTCAAAGGGGTAACAAGAATTAAGATGCGAAATAATAATAATAATAAATGGAGTATGCAAAAGGAGAATGGGAATTTTATGGTAGAGAGCCTTGATAGTGCATCCACTTTGCCCAGCTGATCAACTTTGTCATCACAAGTCGTGTTGATATTGTATACTCTCTGGTAAGATGTGAGGAGAAGAGCATCTCACCACCATGGTATTCTCCAAAATACATAACTCCAGTCTACACCCGAGAGAATCTCAGTCAAACCAAAAGGAGAAAGTATTCTACAAACTAGCTGACCAGTATTTTCAACAGTATCAAGATTATAAAACACAGACCAAGAAACATTCATAGATAAGAGGAAACTAGTAAAAAGAACACTAGTGAGAAAACTGGAGGAATCTGAATAAAGTCTGCAATTTAATTAATAGCAATGTAGCAATGTTAATTTCTTAGTTTTATTATACCACATCTATGTATTATTCACATTAGGAGAAGCCAGGGGAAGGAGTTTTCAGGAATGCTTTTCTCAAGTCCCAAATTATTTCCAAATATGTTTTTAGAAACAATTCATCTACTTTTAAAGTAAAACCTTATACTTCCATGTTGAATTATTTCATGCATACTTTCAAGTTAATATTACAAGAGAAAAACAAAGGTACAATTGTTCGGCTTCAGTAGTCGTTAACCAATGAATTTACAAATGGGTATCATTTCTCATTTCTATTTTGTATGTTCTACTCAGTGAGTGTAATTCAGTGTTATGTTACTTTAACAAATACTGATATAATCAGTTTATAAAGAGAAAAGGTTTACTTGATTTGACATTGGGGGTATCCAGCTATATTTGGCAATCCTATTGTTTGGGGAAGTGTCTGTGGCATGGCACTACCATCACGGAGGGGGTAGAAGGTGAAGCCTTCTCAAGGCCAGCACTCTAAAGAGACAAAGAGGAGCAGATCACTTCTACAGTCCCTTCTAGGACATGCTCCATTCACCTTCACCGGTGATGACCTTCACCAACCCCCCTTTTTAAAGTTTCTAACTCTTACCATGGCTGCTATTCAGATTGTATAACTCTTTTATTTGTGCCAGTGTTGGGGTTTGAACTCAGGGTCCATGCACTGTACCTGAGCCTTTTCTCTCAAGGCTGGTGCTCTACCACTTGAGCTATACCTCTACTTCCCGCTATTTGGTGTTTAACTGTAGACGAGAGCCACAAGGACTTTGCTGCCCCTGGCTTTGGACTGAAATCCTCAGTAGGTAGGATGATAGGCACTGCCCATTTCTTTGGGACAGAGCCTTTAATACATGGGCCTTTGGGAGACATTACAGAGGAATCTATAGCATATTCCATGTGGAGGTACTGGCTTGATCTTGGTACTCTCAGAGTCTAGAACTATTTCCTAATGAATATAAGTGAGCAATGGAATCTGTTCTGTGCTTTCTCATTTATAAAATAATTTTAATTCAGTTGAATGTGATTCTTTATATATCATTGTAGTAAATAAAGACTCTGCTAACAGGGTGTATTTGCACACACAAGTTCCCCATTATTCCTATAAACATTGCTATAGTGAAGTTATCCCAGCCCTGACTAGCCCTGTCTCTTTCAGTCTCTCAAAAAAAAAAAAAAAAATGTAAAAATGTCCTTCACTTTTCTGCTCATTTAACTTGCGTCTCCATGATCTTTAATCAGAGGTAGCACATGTGCGACATACCAGGTGTTAATTGTAACTTATTTTCAAGATTTGTGGTGGGTTTTTTTTCGAAACTTTGCTAAGCAATAAGTAGATGGAGGGGGCCTATAGGAATAGGACCTTTACTCAGCCAAAGTTTCACTTTCCAGTACTCCACTGTGTTCTGAAAAGAGTAAATGGAAAATTCCAGAAACACACACTTCAAAAACGTGAAGTTATGAGTGTTTCTGGGTCTGTATCACGACTCCCTTCCAGGGAGGCAAATCACTCCGCCACTGGGGGTATCTGCTCTGTGTACGCTACCGCCTCCGGGTCGGTGTCTAATCTGGTGACCAGACCAAACGTGGCAGTGCTGGATTCCAGTGCTGGTAACCCTTGTAGCCCGTACGCGGCGGGGGCCCCGACGCACTCGGTTACCATTGATCATCTCTAAAGCGCCTAACTCATGCACGTGCGGGCCCAGGGCTGCCCAGGGCCGCTCCACCGGTCCGCGCAGGGTCCGGGCGTACGGAAGGGTAGGAGCCGCCGCGGTGCCAATCGCAGAGACCGACGGGGGCCGCGGGAACCTGAGGAGCTTCTCCCCCCGGGTCCGCGAGGTTCACGCCAGCTCACTACGCTCGCGCTCGCTGGAGCGGCGGCGCCTTCCGGCCCCGCACCTGCCCTGTCCCCCCCACCCACCCCCGGGACAGAGCTCCCGAGAGAACTGGCCAAAGGCGCGCAACCCGGGCAGAGGCTCCGAGAGCCTGTCAGACCGCGCACCCGCTCGGCACCAGACCCCACACCAGGGCAGGGTGCGGAGTGGAGCCACCGGCGCCCCCCACCGCGCTTCCCCTGGAACCCTGGACACCGTTCTGCTCCCACTCACGCTGGAGCCCGGTCCCGCCCCCGCCGGGGGGGGCCCCCGGGGCGGGGCCTCTGGAGGCTGCGCACTGGCGCGGAAGGGGGGGAAGACTACCTGTAAGTGCGACCGAACGGAGATGGGGCGGGGACTGCGCTACCAGCGCGCTGGGGGCGGTGCCAGGGGCGGGGGGTGGAGCCTGCTGCCGGGGGCGACGTGTGCGAGCCGGGGGGCGGTGTCTCGCGCAGGGGGCGGTGCCAGGGGCGGGGGGAGGGAGCCTGCTGCCGGGGGCGCTGTGTACGCGCCGTGGGGGCGGTGCCAGCGCGCCGGGGGGAGCGGTGCCAGGGATGGGGGCGGAGCCTGCTGCAGGGGGCGGTGCCAGCGCGCCGGGGGGGGCGGTGTCTCGCTCGGGGGGCGGTGCCAGCGCGCCAGGGGGCGGGGCATGCCGCCGGGGGCGGTGCCCGTCGCCGGGGGCGGTGTCTGCGCGCCCGGGACGCAGGGACCTGGAGCAGTTAGTTGCTCTTCCGTGGCCTGACTTTCCCGTGTTTTCACCTGCCGCGGCAGCATGGGGCCCGGGCCGCGCACTCTGGAGTTCTTCTACGATGTGATGTCCCCCTACTCCTGGCTGGGCTTCGAGGTGACCTGGGGGAACAGGGGCAGACAGGCCGAGGCCTGGAGGGCAGAGGCACCGCGAGCGCGGGGCGCCCCCTGGGCAGAAGTCTGGAATTCTGGCGCAGCCCTGGGGGTTGGGGGGCCGTGGACAGGCAAAGTGCGCCCCGACTCAAGGTCACCTTGTGCCATTGCCGGTTCCAAGTCGAGCCCTCACCCCCCAAGACAGGGCAGCCTCGGGGTTCAGAAGAGAACAGGGGATGGATACACCAAGGAGCCGAGGGGGGATCCAGGGCTACCACCAGCCCTCTGACGTCAGTGTGGGGGTCGGGGTGCCAGGCAGGATGGAACCCGTCCAGTGGTGCAAAGGTTTGGGGATCCGGAGGAGCGAGTTTGTCGCCCTTTGCTCTGGACCCTGTCACTTTCTCCGAAGTCTTTCTGGAGTCTTCCACACACTGGCTCTCCTTTGCCTCCACGCGGACAGGTCCTGTGCAGATACCAAAAGCTCTGGAACATCAAGCTGAAGTTGCAGCCCACCCTCCTCGGGGGCGTCATGCGGAGCAGCGGTAGGAAGGGGGAGACCTCTGAGGAGCGGGTGAGAGGCTGCGAGGAAGGGGCTGGTAATGTGCCCTGTGGGGGATCCCCAGAGCGGGTCTGCCAAGCCCGAGACCCTCGAGTTGACTCTCACCAACTTGCCCAACTCTCCACACCAGGAAACCAGGCGCCGGGTCTGTTGCCCGCCAAGGCCCAGTACATGAAAGGTGACCTTAATCTCCTGAAAAGGCATTTCCAGGTGCCCTTGAATTTCCGCAATGATTTCTTCTCTGAGGTTGTTCCAAAAGGTAAAGAGGTGGGGTGCGGCTGGGGAATTGGGGCAGCAGTGATCAGAGCAGGTGACTAAAGGGGCAGGAAGCAGGGGCTTGCTCGGAAGACTAACTCAGGCTAAGCTAAGCGTTGGTATGGGGGAAAGGTTCTTGGTGACATAAGGAGAAGCCGAGCAGGGCAAGTCAGTTATGAACAGTTTTGTGAAAGGCCACAAGTGAGTGAGCCTGGGAAAGCCAGCACCTGGGGTGAGCTGGCCCTCCCTCCCTCCGTCTGATTACTTGCGAGAGAAGCCCTACACTCTAGTGTCTGTGTGCAAACCTCCCCCCCCCTTACCCTTCTCCCCACCTCCACCCCGCAGGAACCCTGGCAGCCATGCGATTCCTCACCGCAGTCAACATGGAGCAACCACAGATGCTGGAGAAGGTGTCCAGGGAGCTGTGGATGCGCATCTGGTCACGGGTGAGGGCTTGGCTCTTGGGAATCTGCCATTGGGAAGCTTGGATGGTGGCCTGACTTTGCCATGCCACTTTCCAGAGGGAGGGCCTGGCCATCCTGCCTCCTGACAGTGTTTTCCTGCTGAGTGTTCTCTTCTTCCCAGAATGAAGACATAGCTGCACCCCAGAGTATCCTAGAGGTAAGTACTGCAGCCCCACCCATGGCGGTCCTAGAGACTATGGCAACTGCTGGCCTTTGGAGATAAAGCAAAGACTCATTTTCATAGTGTGTGGGAAAGGTCAGAGAGAGAAAGAATGTCTGTTTTTGAGAGGGCAAATGAATGCAAAGCTGGCACAAAGAGGATTCTCAAAAGAATTTCCCACCAAGCTATGATCCTAGTTACTCAGGAGGCTAAGATCTGAGGTTGGAGGTTAGAAGCTAGTCTAGGCAGACAAATCTGAGAGACTCTTACCTACAACCAATCACCAAAAAAAAAAGGCCAGAAAAAAAGCTAGAAGTGTAAGTGTGTCTCAAGTGGTAGAGCCTTGAGCAAAAGTACTAAGCATGTCCCCTGAGTTCAAGTACCAGCACCAAAAGAATGAGGGGGGGAGGGGGATTTCTCAGAGGCTTAAAGTGTAGCTCAGTGTTAAGATTGCGAGCTTAGCATGCATGAGGAAGAGATGATCAACTTTGCAAAACCCCAGATGCAGGTAGAACCCAGCCTCCAAAGACTCCAACACAAACCTCACCAACAGATGCAAAGTGGAAAGCAGGAGACTAAAAAGACCTAGAAACGATAAGGGCCTGGTGCCAAAATTATACAGACAGAAATGGCAGCAAATTGAAAATGCTCAAAACACCGAAAGCCATGCAGAGGCAAGAGCTTCAGATAAAAAATGTTCAGTCAGGAAATTCAAAACAATACTTGTCTTCTAGTTTACAGGAGAGAGGTAAGGTATATTCATGTGTAATACATGAAATGGTAAACCATACCAAAGTTAAATGTGCAGAGAATGGTCAGTATATCTTCTGTGTCTTTATTTCATCAGAGAATAAGCATAATTTTATTTAACACTTTCCATGACACTTTTAACTATTTTTTGCATGCCAGTCCTAGGGCTTGAACTCAGAACCTGTACACTTTTTACTCAAAGCTGGTGCTCTATCACTTGTCTAGCTTTTTGGTGGTTGGAGATAAGAGTCTCACAACTGGGCACTATAATTATAGCTGCTCATGAGGCTGAGATCTGAGGATCACAGTTTGAAGCACGCCCGGCAAGAAAATCTGTGAAACTCTTTATGTCCAGTTAACTACCAAAAAAGCTGGAAGTGGAGCTGTGGTTCAAGTAGTAGAATACTTGAGAAAAATGCTTAAGGACAGTGCACAGACTCTGAATTCAAGCACCGGAACTGGTGTGCACGCTTTCAGCCTTCTGTGTAGCTAGGATTATAGGCATGAGCCTACCATGCTCATTTTTAACTTTTTGAAAGTTACATTTCCATATAACATCCCACATACTAGCCTTATTTTTGCTCACTTGTCCATTCCTTTATGCTGAACATTTCATCTGAGACTCAAATCTCTGATTTAACCTGCCATAGACAATCGTCCCTTAGCATAAACTTCATGACCTCCAAAAGAAGGACATCAAGTCTCAGTGCTCCACTTAACACTAGCCTTACCAGAAGTACCCAGTGCCAACCCCACCCCCTAGGGCTCTGATGTTCTCTAGAGAATGCCCAACCTGGGGTTGGCATTTTTTCAATTTGGGAGATTGTAATCTACAACCAAAGTTGAGAACCACTGATCCAAAACTTCAACAATCACCCTTAAATGGAAACCTTTATCATTCTCTTAAAACCAGGCAGGTGACTATAGTCATGATCCCCTCCCACAATCCAGAGGAGTTAGAACCCAGTCCTTGATTCCACACAGCAAGAGATATTTAGGAATTCTGAGAGGTAGAAAGGAAATCACTTGGACTTGGAATCTAGCATTGCTACTGACAAGCTCTGTACCTGTTGAGCAGGTGATGTGTTCATTTTATATCTTGTGAAAGGAGTAGGTGAGTCCAGCTAGTCTCTGTCCTCTGGAATTCAGTCACCTGTGTCTGTGACTCTATGCCCCTGCTCTTTCTACTAATCTCAAGACTCTGAGGCAGGGAGACAGTTTCTCTTGACAAGAATAGACTTAGGGGTGGCTGAAGGCCTTACCAGGAAAACTTGAGGACAGAGAAGGAAAAGACTAGAGCTTTTGCACGCAGTGTGGACACAGCGTGGACACAGCTGTGCTCTCTGCCATCTCTTAGGCTGCAGAGAAAGCAGGTTTGTCTGCAGAGCAAGCCCAAAACTTTCTGAAGAAGGCATCCACAGCAGAGGTGAAGAACAAGCTCAAGGAGACCACTGAGGCAGCCTGCAAATATGGGGTGAGAAACTGCTTCCAAGTCCCACCCTGAAGGTAGGGACTGTAAGTGTGGGGCCCTTCACTCGCTCCCCAAAGTCCCCTCCTCAGTATGAGTCCTCCTCAGTTCTTCCAAACAACCCACTTGCTTCTCCTCTACCTGAGCCCAAGAAGGGAAGGGAAGAGAGGGAGGTGGAGGGTGAGACAGGAGCCAAAGGCTCTGTGCTACCGAAGCAGAAGAGGAACCCGATCCCATGAAGGCTCTTGGCAAAGATCCCTTCGTTGGTTTTCCTTCTGTACCAGCACCCCCTCCCCCCCCACACACACGTGTTGCCTGGAACTCCCACCCCACCCCCAATACAAACCTGCTGCAGCACCTTCTCTCTACACTCAACTGTTCTCTGCAGGCCTTTGGGCTCCCTACCACTGTGGTCCATTTGGATGGTAAAACCCACATGTTATTTGGCTCTGACCGCATGGAGGTGCTAGCATACTTGCTGGGTAAGTTCAAGTTTCTATTCTGGGCCTTGATACCCACGCTTACTCCCGCTGACCAGAAGGAAGTGTTCCGAACAAGTGCTTAGCACTTCCAACAAGGAAGCAGTGCTGCTCAAGGCTGGACGTCAGGGTGGGGAGAAGGGGTGGGAGCAGGGGTGACTTCCTACTTCAAAGGAGAGAAGGAAAGCTTCTGGATCCTGAAGGCAAGCCTTGCTCATTCTAGAAAGCCTTGGGGCTCTGTGGGACCATCACACTGTTCACATAACCTGTGAACAGTGTGTGGACATCTCTAATTTTCTTTATCCAGGAGAGAAGTGGATGGGCCCTGCGCCTCTAACCCAGAGTGCCAGACTCTAAGACTGCAAAGTACTGGTATAAACCAGCAGGACACTGGCTTTGCCCCTCCCCCTCCCCCTCCCCCTTGGTGCACTGGGTTTTGGGTATCTCTTCTGTGGCCCCAGGGGCAGTCTCTTCTACCTACCCCTACCAATCGTCCACCATTAGCCATGGCTGCCTTTATTTCTGCCCCTTCCCAAGTGCCTTTTGGAGAATCCCACATTCTGCTTTCCCACAAAATAAAGCCCATGCCAATCAATAAGCAGAAGATGTCTGGGTCAAGGTCTGCCCTGATACTGTTGGTGTACACTTGTTCCCGTAGTCGTATCTGTCCTGCTCCAGGGGCTGGGGCAAGAACTCTTGCCAGACTCTCAGCCCTCTCAGTCCATGGTGGACGGATGTGTGTGAGGCACAGGAGACAGTCCCCATTTCTCTTACTTAGAAACCCAGGGATCTGTGTCAGAGACAGAATACTAAACCCCATGAACTTACCAGCCAAGCAGCTTGCCACCTGACCAGCCACAGTGATGATGGTACCAGGGCTGGGACCAGAAACCCAATAAGAGGGGGAGCCAGTGGAGGGGGCCAGAGTATGGCCCAACTTGTGCCCAAATATTTAAGCCAGGTCCAATTACAAAGACCAATAGAACCAGAACAAAGTTAGTACACAGAGACTTGGGAAAGGTCCTCACCCCTTCCTAGTTCTCGGTTCACTCACCAAGCAGATGCTGAGAACACCCCTGAGCCCCTGTCTCTGACCTTTTATAACCCAAGTGCCCTCCAAAGTACTTTAGCTTTCCCATCCCCCATGCCAGTTGTGAAGCACTATCCAAAGTTAGGGCTTCTGTCAGTGCCAGCGTACATTCATCAGAATCCCGAGTTCCTGAGTTTCCATTGCACATTCACTACTGTGGGAAGAGTTCATTCTGAAACTGAGATCATATTGGCACACCTGGCTGGAACCAAGTACAGAGCCTTCAGTAGTGCTGGAAGCCTTGAACAGCCGATGCCATCTTCTCTTTGCCCCAGAAGAACCAGAGCCCATCCCATCTGCTTTCTTCCTCTCACCCCTTTTTCATGATTCCTACATCACCCAGGATTTAAAACCTGTATTCTCTGTGCCACAAGTACATTTCCAGGTTAACTCCTCCCTTTTTCAAAGAAGTTAATAACATAAAATGATGGGGAAATGTCCAATCTTTACAAAGTTAAGAGCCAAGTTAAAACAAAGTAGAGGTCCTCGTAGATAGGAGCTGCTGGAGCACAGTGAGTGTAGGAAGTTTTATGAATAAAGATCATTGTCTCCACACTGCGGCTTTTGGTGGTTTTTTTTTTTTTAATTTCAAAAATTGTGATGAGGGCACCAATGGTTCACACATGTAATCCTAGCTACTCAGGAGGCTGTGATATTAGGCTCACAGCTCAAAACCAACCAAAGTAGTCAAATCTGAGAGCTTCTTATCTCCCACCAAAAAGCCAGATGTAGAAACGTGGCTCAGTGGTGGAGAAGCAGTCTCAAACAAAAATGCTGAGTGATAGCAAGAGGTCCTAAGTTCAAGTCCCAGTACTGGTACAAAAAAAAGTGTGACCCAGCCATAGTACCCACACAGCTGGGTACTATGGATGAATCACGCCCTGTAATAGCTACTGGAGAGGCTGAGAATAGCAGGATCGCAGTTCAAGGGCCCCTTTGTAACCCATAGCTAAGCAATCTGTCAATCTGTCATCCTAAACTACATAGGAGGTTGAGATTGGTTCCAAGCCAGCCAAGGTAGAAGTCTGAGAGATCCCATCTCAACAGAAGAAAGCTGGACACAGTGGTGTTCACCTGCCACCCTACTAACAACAAGAAACCATTCAAGCATATGCTGAACAGAAGAAAGACTCTATCTTAACCAGCTAAGATTGGAAGCATGACTTAGTGTTATCACATAAACTTAGCAAGTGTGAGGTTTTGAGTTCAAACCCCTGGTACTTTAAAAAATAATGAATTATTAAGCGACCTCCTAACTACTGCACATCATGATAACCATCGTTAGAGACATATTGTTTCTGTCCAAATACTTAAAGCAATGCATATTAAATGTTATCAACTCAAAAATGGTGGTAACATAGATATGTTAATCATTCTACAACATAAACATGTTGTTCCCCATAAACACAGTATTTGTCAAAGTCGGAAGAATAAAATTTAAAAAAATAAAACATTTCATATTGTTCAGGAGGGAGAAAGGGGTGTAATCAGATTATAATTCTATGAGCTTCTAGCTCACCCTAGGACTCCCATTCTACGCATGTGAGGCCAGCACAAGAGTTTGCAATCTATACATCCACATGGCCTCACATCTGGCTCACTGCTTCCTATCACTATGTTTAAATTAGAATTTGGGGAAGGGCTGGGAAGGTGGCTTAGCGGTAGAGTGCTTACCTAGCATTCATGAAACACTGGGTTCAATTCCTTAGTACCCCATACACAGAAAAAGCCAGAAGTAGTGCTATGGCTCAAGTATAGAGTGCTAGCCTTGAGCAAAAAGAAGCTCAGGGACAGCACCCAGGCCCTGAGTTCAAAACCCAGGACTGGCAAATAAATAAATAAATAAAAGAATTTGGAGAAATGGATTTTTGAGACACAGTCTCACTATATCCTAGATTGACCTCAAACTTGTGGTCCCCCTACCTCAGGCTCCGGAGGGAGGCCGCATTAAATGCATTAATTACATGCATTTAATGCATGCACCACACCTTGCTCTTCATGATGTTTATTTTAACTCATAGACCTGAATTTTCACTTTGCACTGGACCCCACATACTACAATGCAATAGCTGATGCTGTAAACACTTAATACATTCAGGGCAAATGCTTTTCAAAGAAATGAAGCAATGAAAAAAAGGTCAGTGAGAGAAGGAAAAAAAAGAAGACAAGCAAAGTCAACGGAGAGGCGGGGAAAGGCACAGAGTAGGAAAAACAAGTGGAGATTTCCAGAAACGATGCTGTTGCAAGGCAGGGAGGTTGAGGATGAAAGTGGGGTCTGGGTGGAAGACTGGCATTTGGGGTCATTAGTCATCATTTTTTCTTCTCAGAAGTCACAGCCCTTCATTCAGCTCTGGCACCAGCAGAAGCAGGAAAAGGTAGCCATTCAAACCCCAGGAGAGAGGCCAGCTGGACTCCTGCTTATTCATCCCCTGACCTTAACCCACCTAGGAAGTCCCTTTAATGGATGTGGGGAGAACAAAAACTCTTGGCTTCAGTAAGATCAACTCATCTTTTATTTTGTATTTATTTAGGTGAGTAGGCAATGAGACTGGGGCTTGAACTTAGGGTCTGGGCACTGTCCCTCAGCTTTTTCCATTCAAGGCTGTGCTCTATCATTTGAGCCACAGCTCCACTTCTGGCTTTGTTGCTGGATAATTGGACAGTTTCATGGACTTTCTTGCCTGGGCTGGCTTTGAACTTTGATTCTCAGACCTAAGCCTCCTGAATAGCTAGGATTATAGGCATAAGCCTGGGGCTCAGCTCTATTTAATTGTTTTTATATTAAATATTCTAAAAAAATAAAAGCACATTTATATGTCATATATTAGAATATATACATATTAGTTATAATTATTCATAAGTTATACATAATTAGTTATGTATTATAAATTAGTTATAATGTCCCTTAGAAATTAACTTTAAAAAAGAAATAGCCAGGGCTGGGAAGGTGGCTCAGTGGTAGAGCGCTTGCCTTACATGCATGAGGCCCTGGGTTCGATTCCTCAGCACCACATAAGCAAAAAGAAAAAAGCTGGAAGTGGTGCTGTGGCTCAAGTATTATAGTGCTAGCCTTGAGCTGAAGAGCTGAGGGACAGGGCCCAGGCCCAGAGTACAGGCCCCACGACTGGACCCAAAAAAAAGAAAAGAAAAGAAAAAAAGAAAAAGAAAAAAGAAATAACCAACCCTAAATAATTAACTATAAAAGAGAGTTGGAAATTATTTACATGTTGAAAGATTTCATGACTGCAGTTTCATGTGATACCATTACAACAGTGATTTATTTCCACTACCAAGAGTTTTCTTTGTGTATGCTACTATTTATTTCTTACATCTAAATTTGAAGTAAATCTCAAATACATAAGTCAACATTCTGAAAATGTTCCCATCTCTAGAGAAAAATTCTACTTCCTTTTTCAGCTCAGTCTCTTTTCAAAGGGGTGGCTGGTTCTAGAAACTGCCAGACTCAAAAAAAAAAAAAAAGACTTGTAAAGGGAGTGAAAAGATTTGTGCCAGAAAAAGGCAACTGAAAGAGAATGAAAGTATCAGAAGATGATCATGAGTCCTGAGTCAGTACCTATTCACTGCTAACCAATAAATGATAGGCAGGTATTTATTCAATCAATTCTGCAGGCTAATTACTGACACAACATTAAGGCCTATTCTCCTCCCTGGTGCATTCCTGACCCACCCTTCCCGGTGCTCAGTCCCTCCTCTGAACTGCTGTACCTTGCTCCCAACACTCGTCACTGTTTACCTTGTCTTTCCTCTCTGGACAGTAAGTTCCCTACAAGTATGATTCCTTTCTGACCCACCGTATGCACTCTAGAGCATCCACATAAGCAAGCGCAGAATGAAACAATTTCCTCCACCTACATCTGATGACACTTTCTGCAAGTGTGGGGATGCACGGGTCCTCCTGCAATGTCAGTGACACTCCTACAATGTGGAAGAGAGATCTGGCTTCTTTGGAGGATAATTTGGCCCTCCTTAAAAAACTTCACCTCATTTGTGTATGTGAATGACACAAATGGAAAGATTGTCATTGCAGAGCCAATAATGGTGCAGATCTGTAAAATCTAAGTGGGTATAAGTCAATTATTTTCTATATTTTTTTTTACAGTACTGGGGAACAAATACAGTGCTTTACACATCACTAAACTACAGTTTCAGGCCATTTTTTTCTATGCTTTTAATAATTAATAATAAATTAGCCTATATATGTTGGTAAGGACTAATCTTCAACATATATTGTTAGATGAAAAAAGCAATATAAAAGACAGTAATAAACCAAGAATGGGTACCTCATGACTGCAGTCTTAACTTCTGAGGAGCATGAGCTCTTAGAATCAAGATTTGAAGTCAGCCCTGGAAGGAAATTCCATGAGATTCTTATTTCCAATGAACCACCACACTGGAAGTGGAGCTATAGCTCACGTGATAGGGTGTTAGCTTTGAGGGAAAAAAAAACTAAGAGCCAGCACTCAGGCCCTGAGTTCAAGCCTCAGTACTGACACAAAAATAAAATTAAAAGGAGTAATTATGGTATACTTCCAATTGTATTCAAGGAAACTCTATGTATCACTTTTTGTTTTTCTTTTTCATGGTATTTCAATCCTTTTAAGTATTTAATTTATACTCTCATTATAGATTATGTTTACTTAACTATAATAACTATATTTTAATCATGTATATATATACTTATCTACACAACATTGATACTTTCTCAGATACTGTCATTAATCAGTATTTAATTCTTTCAAATTCTTTATCTCTCTATCACAAAATTCTGAAGGCACAAGCCAAATGTGATACCTCTCCTTGGTAGATATCCTTACAAGATTGGCATAGGGAGTGTGTACAGTGTAAACACACAGAGTGCCACACGGTGAAATTGGTTCCCCGTCACAGGATGTTGCCCCCTGCTGGTCTCATACAGATGTGCCCATTAAATCCAAGCCATAAATTTCTGCTGCAGTTCAACAGGCTACAGGAAGGAGCAGGGTAAGAAAGGGGTGATAAGCATAGACTTATTTTCACTGATTTACAGTTTAGAAACTGAAGCTCAGAAAGGTTATATAACTTACCCAAGGTCACACAACTAGGAAGTGGTGGAATTGACATTTGAAACTCAGTTCAACCATCACCAAAATACGCACGTGCCTAACCCCAATACCTCCCGTTTGCTAGTATTTAGGGACATGTGCACACAGGACTCTGGCCATCATCAGCAGGCATTTCCTACAAAAACAATGCTTTTGTTGTTGTTGTTTTGGTTACTTAGCAACCACACAAACATTCTCAAATTTCAGAATAGCTTTTGGCAGCTTTGTGCTAAATACCGGAGCTTGATTGGCTGCCTGAATCCTGTTCACTCCATTCTTTCCTAATGAGCACTGTACAATATGAAAACCAGAAGTGATGGTGATACCATGTATTATTTATCCTTCGATATCAAAGGATTTATGGAAGCAACAAGGTGGTTAATGAACAGAAAAATACAGTCAGATTAAAAGGTCAAGACTCTGAGTTTGTTTCTAAACTAAACAAATATGCAATGTAAATGATAAGCAGATTTACTCTGAATGCTTGTTACCAAGGAGCCAATGAGATCATGTATGTGAGCCTAATCATAGTTTCAACACAGAAATGGGTTATTATCTGTGACCCTCATGATCCCTTTAAGCTACCTGCTTTGGATTCTACAGCTCTTAAGTCTTAATTAATAATCTGATACAAACTCTGCAATTTTCATTTTCCCATCTTTCCTGAAGTATCAATAGCCTTACTTTATTTCTGATAGTCTCCATTATTGTCCTCAACATCTGAAGATCAGCCTTCTGTTAAGATGCCAAACAATGAGGAAAATCACAATTAACCAATTCTTCAGGGAAGATCAGAGCAATGATGACACTGTATCATAACCATTTTTCTAAGTTGTCATTAGAAAGAGCAGCCAAAATGACTGGAGGGAGAATGACACAGTAAGAGCCAGGGATCTGGCAGGCTGGGACTGTGGGTTAAAACCCTAACTTCATCCCTGCCACCTAGGTTCTACTATGACCTGAGAGTGTGACAATCCATCTTGGCATAGTCAAAGGTGACAACTTGTCCTGAGCTGGCTACCCAGAACCAAGAACAGCCTGGACCACCAAACCTCCAAGCCTCCTATGGGCAGCCCTGACCTTTATTAGTTGTTCTGTAACTTGGTTGGCAAACCTCCACAACTCAGACCTCCAAAAGCTCCAAAGCTCCAAAGGGGAAGGCTTTCCTTTTCCTTCCTTCCTCCTTCTCTGCAGGCCTCTCCACTCTCCACAGGCCTCTCCACAGGCCTGCCCTGCTCTACTCCAGTGGAGGCCTCTCCACAGGCCTCTCTAGAAGCCTCAGGCCTCTCCACAGACCTGTTCTGATCTGCTTCGGTAGGCACCTCTTGCTGTCTTTCTCTCCGCCCCCCCTATACCTCCCTGCTTGTAATACACAGCCTATATACATAGGCTGTGCCCCCTCCCCCACTCCAATGGGTCTAACAGTCTCAACCACCACTCAGCCCCTCCCCTAAACTGCCCACTCTTCAACCACTTCTTGACAGCTCTTGAAAGCCCACCCCATGGGGTGATGACCTCAGCCTCTTGATGCCCAGCCCCCTCCAGTGGGCCAGGCCCTTGGGGCCCCACTGGTTATTGCAGTTCCCGAAGTTTCTGACCCCATTTGTAAAATGTGCATAATCATACAGACTATCTCCTATGATATCATGCACATGTTAATTTCTTAATTTGCATATGTAACACAGTGAACAATGTACACCAAACATACTACCATTTAAAGTAGACCCTGATTCAGAAACACACACACACACACACAAATCACAGAATAGAAGTAAGCACACTGTGCAGGGGGCATCCACGTCTCACCTATAGCCTGGCAGTCCTCTCCTCTTCTCCTATAACACAGTGAGGTGGGAACAGCAGGCACAGGGGAGCTAGTGAGTCTCCAGAGATGTAGAAAGTAAAACGACAGAGTTATACATTCATATTTGGCTATGGATACCAATTTGAAGAATTTTAAAAAGGTAAACCTTTTGAGAAATGTTCAGTCATTTGTATTTAAGGCAATAGAGGCTTACATATCAATATTTATCAAAAATGGCATACTGTACAATTTATCCTCCTTTCAAAATTCATAATTTGACCCCCAAAAGAAGGAAAAACTACATATAAGAAGCCCTCTCTCTCTCTCTCTCTCTCTATATATATATATATATATATATATATATTTTTTTTTTTTTTTTTTTTGTCAGTCATGGGGCTTGAACTCTGGGCCTGGGCACTGTCCCTCAGCTCTTCAGCTCAAGGCTAGTGCTCTACCACTTGAGCTACAGCACCATTTCCAGTTTTCTGGTGGTTTATTGGAGATAAGAGTTTCACAGACTTTCCTGCCCGTGATGGCTTTGAACTGCGATCCTCAGGGATCTCATCCTCCTAGGATTACAGGCGTGAGCCACCGGCACCCAGCCTTCTGCATTTTTTTTGAATAGCTTTAATGAGATATAATTCACCCTTTGGAAGTGTGCAATTCAGTGAGGTTCTTTTTAGTTTGTTCATAGAGTTTTGAAAGCCTCACCAACATCGAATTCTAAACCTTTTTTTTTTTTTTGGTCACTCCACAAAGAATTCCATTAGCAATTAACTACTCCTTCCTCCCTCCACCTGCTGGTCCTAGCAACCTCTAACCTATTTTCTGTCTCTTCTGTCATCACTTTTAATGATCATAAAAATTAAATAGAATATTTTAAATTATAGCTTGTTTTGCTTTGTTTGTTAGAAATTACTTTAAAAGTGGGAGCACATAGATAAGCACAGAACAAGTACTTAGCATATGCAAAACTGTAACACACAATAGGAAAAAGAAAGAAAAGTTACTATAATAAAGACTGTATCAACAGGAAAATATATACTATCTAACATTTAAAACTTTTTTTTTTTTTTGGTTGGTCGTGGGGCCTGAACTCTGGGCCTGGGCGCTGTCCCTCAGCTCTTCAGCTCAAGGCTAGTGCTCTACCACTTGAACCACAGCGCCACTTCCGGCTTTTTCTGCTTATGTGGTGCCAAGGAATCAAACCCAGGGTCTCATGCATGTAAGGCAAGCACTCTTCCACTGAGCCACCTTCCTAGCCCCCATTTAAAACTTTTTAAAGATACAAAATGATGAAGATCCTTGACTAAAGTCTGGTTTGTATGTACATAGGCCCGAAAGAAGCTATAAAACTTTTAAATGACCATGTTAACTATAAATAATTTTCTGTAACTTTTAAATATATTGTAACATTTAATTTTTAAAGAAATGCTATTTTTTAATCCATTTAAAATTCTTGGAACAAAGAATACATTAACTGTGCAGCCATAAAATCCTGCCTCTGATTTGGATCTAGTTCTTATTACCATCAACAAATCTACTGTACTCTCCTCTGTCAACCAAGACCTTAAAGCTACAAAGGTCCCAGCTCTCCAATCCTGCATAACTAATCCTCATACTGTAGAAACTCAGGTCCATACCCTTTGGTCTCTTGTCTCTCACCTCCACTCCTCTCTCACTCCTTAACAAAACTCACTAACTTATGATACAAACCAGTGAACCTTTGCCAATTTCCTTCTGCTCATATATTAAAGGTCAAAACTCCTGATTCCAGCTATACTTTCCTAATAGTAAATGAACAAATATGAGCTGGATGCTGTGGTACAGGTCTATAATCACAACACACTCAGGAAGATGTAGCAGGAGGACCATGAATCTGAAACCATTATGGGCTACATAAGTTTGAAGTCATTCTTAGCTATCTAGCTTGCTCTATATCCAAATGATGATGATGATGAAGAAGATGAAGATTTTATTTGATGTGAAGAAAATAACCAGCCCTCTTCCCATCCCCCACCCCCATTTCTACTTTGTATAACATACACTTCATGTAGACACTATGGCCTTATGTGTCTCTTCCTTATCTCCAAAGCAATCTGGGACTGAAGAACATAATGAAATTTCACCACCACCCCACACATGCTGCTACAACAACCCTGCCTAGCCCCCTCACAACTGTCCCTAAGGTTCCCAGGTTATATTTGTGCCTCTTTGTCTACAGTTCCCATTGGTGTGTCACTGTTGATACTCTGAAGGAACAGAGCCAAGTTTGGCTCAAGAACACCACCCCTCTCCATCTCCCCACAACTCCCTTAACAGAGTGTTGCCTGGCCCACAACTACAGTGGCTCCTGGATCGGCAGGCATGGTGACCCATCTGACTTCTAGTGAGAGAATCTGTTCTACTGGGCAGTGCCCACCCGTGTCAAGAGCCATGTTCATTTCAGAGATGACTGGCATTTGTCACTTCCCTAGAGAAACTCTAAGTGGAAGAAAAGTAAGTAGACAGTAAAGTAGAAAGCACTGGAAAAGGCAGGAACAGAGGAAGGAAGGATTGCTGTGGTTGCACAATAGACACCAACTCTGAAGCAGTTATGGCTTGGTGGGGAGGTAGATTTTGAAGAATCTAGTTAACCCAACCAAGAAGCACACACACTCACAAAAAACAACAAGGAATCCGTGGAGCAGCAGCAGACACAGGGCACATTATGGCCACAGCATAGTTCATCGTGTGCAAAACACAGCAGCAGAGTGTGATCGACAGAGATTCAGTAAGCTTCACCTCTGCTCCCAGTCACCTGGTTGATACAGGCAGGAAATAAAGTATTCAGGCAGATGGCTGTGATTACAAGGTACACTGAGACGGGAGCGTGAAAGGTTACTTCTCACTTGGGTCCTAAGTACAAAGATCATGGAAGTTGAGGGAAGCCTCCTTATGAGGTTGGGTGGAGTAGAAATCAAGGTGCAGTAGCAGATCCAGCCTTGAAGAGAAAGGGGGAGGGAGGAAGAAGACTGGACAGGAAGAAGGGATTGGGGCAGAAGAGAGGGTGGGACCAGTGGGCTCCGCCTCCTCCTCCTGCTCTCCTGCTGGCTGACCTGGTTTCTGCTGGACACCGGGGTGGAGAAAGGTGAGCATTAACTGCTGGGGCCATGGTCAGAGGCTGGAGACATCCCAGCAGTGGGGCCGCTTAGTACTCAGGGCTCAGGGAACTACTGAAAGGCTGGTTGGGGATTGGGGCTGCCTAAGAGTTGCTCTGTTTGGGAGAAAAGACAAGGCCTCTCCTGCCTGCATTCTCCTTCCCAGACCTTGGGCTGATTCCTGGCAGTAAACTTGAAATCTGAGGCTAGTGAATTGGGCAGATGGGTGCTGGGGTGTGTCTGTAAGATGGGGGGTGGGGGGTGTAGAAGAGATGGGAAAGTCGTGAGGGCCAGAACACCAGGCCTGAATTTTTCTTACTGAATTTTTCCATGGCTTTGTTGCATCGAAGTACACTTTCTCCTTCCAACCAAAGCACTGTCTGACTGGATGGTGGGGGAGATCAGAAGACTGGGGCAAGGGTAAGTGATACACCCTCTCTGCTTCTCTCTCCAAAAAGATCAGTCAGAGGGCCTCTAGACTGGGGAGGCCGAGGGTAGAAGTCCTTCTAGAGAAGTAATAGAGAAAAGGGCAGGGCCTGCCCTATTACCTGGATTCCAAAGATGCTATATGTATATCCTGAGGCCGCAGGTAGGGTGGTTGTCACTGGATCCTGCATAGTATAGAAAGAAGCTGGAAGGGAGGCCATAAGGAGCCATAAGGAGGCAGGCAGACAGACCATCATATGGTAAACCACGCAAGGGCTGGGAATCAGAACCTCTGGCCTGGTTCTCATGCTTTTCCAAATAACCTATACAGAATTATGGAACTGAAGGAGACGCTTGTTGGATTTGAAATTAAAGATCGTGCAGCCGAAACAGAGGAGTCTGCTATGCTGGTCTTGGTGTCTGACCCAACCATGAGGCCAAGGGCTGGTTTACACACAACTGTGTGTCTTTTTGCAGGTGCCCTGGGAAGGGGCCATGGTGCCAAGCCAGTTGTGGGGGAGACTGAAGAAACCATTTCTCTTCCTGAGCAGTGCCTCCCTCCTCCTGGGGCTGGTTTTGCTGGGTTCATGGCCAAAAGTCGCCCCTGCTGCATATTTCTTTCTCAGCCTGGCTGGCTGCTGCTTCTTTGCCTGTCTTCTCGCCTGTTGCCTGGAATGGGGGTTCCGGTCAATGCAAAGATCAGTACAGTCTATGCAGACAGAGAGCCCGGGGTCTTCAGGCAACGCACGGTGAGTTTAAGGGGCCAAAAGGATGTCAGGAACGTACTTTGAGCCCTGGCTCCCTCTATCTTTTTAGTTTGAGGCACAGACAACTTTCCTCTGTCACTGGTATCAGTGACAACAGGGGTCAGGGATCAGCAGAGTGGTCTTCTGTGACTAGCAAACAGGAAAAGAAAAAGGGGCTTCTTTCAGCCAGCCACTAGCAACCTTATTTCTCCTCCCTCAGGGACAACGCAGCTTTTGAGGTACCAACCTATGAAGAGGCAGTGGTGGTGTTGGAATCACAGGACCAGCCCCAACCGTTGGATCAACCACCTCCTTACAGCAGTGTTGTAATCATCCCAGGAGTTGATGGAGGACAGCCTAACCAACCAGACAGGTCTACGACAGGCCGACTGGAAAGGCGAGTGGGTTCAGAGGGAACTATGACGCCTGCCAGAAGCCCTGGGAATGCTCTTATCAGCCTCCGACTGCGAGGACCACGAGTTGTGTCCACCGCTCCTGACCTGCAAAGCTTGAGGGTGACCCCCACCTCGGAACCTCATACTCCACCCCCTGCCTATGATGTCTGCTTTGCTCACCCGGATGATGATGATAATGTTTTCTATGAAGACAACTGGACAATCCCCTAGGTGAATCTACGGACATAACTATTTTTCCCAGCCCAGACTCAATCTCATTTGCTCAGCATTTCCTAGTGCCTACTATGTCAGGAATAGTTTCTGTCTGGACATCACAAATGGGGTTTTGAAGCCTGAGCAAAGGCAAGCTACGGTTTATCCCTCGCCAGTGGAGATGTTGTTGGCACAATTTAAATCTTCTGGCAGCATCTGATGACCTACCACTCAATGTCCAGTATTTCTACTGTCAGAGGGAGGCTGAATGGTGAGACGATGCAGAGAAGCTAGAGGGCTGGAGCAGCCTAGGAGTGACAGACAGCGTGTTACATCTGTTCCAGAAGCTGGGTCTCTTTTAGCCTGACTGTCAAAGGGGTGGAAAACCTGCACAAGGACACGCTGCTGGTAAATCCCACAAACTAACCCCCATGAACTGCACAGCCTACTGTCCTTTCAATACAAGGTGAAAACGCAAACCATGCCACCCACGCTGCTCTCAACCCCAGTCTCGGGCCAACGGCTGGGAAGGGATGGACTTCGAGGACCAGTTGTGCCTATGGGCAAGGGAGGACCGAATGCGACCAAGAGAGCCCCGAGAAAGTCTGGAAAAGCACCGATCGGTGCTCGAAACCCCGACACACACCAGCCTCCTCGGCTCCTGAGAACTTATCACAATAGGCGTGGCGGGAAGAGCGGGAGATGCCCGAAGGGGCGGAGGTGCAATTTCCGCGGGAATCGCCAGCCAATCGGATTCCCAAGCCTTCTCTTTTCCCGTCCCTTCCGTTCTGTCCACCGCTTTTTCGGACCGCATTGGACAACGCTGGTTCCCAGAGAGCGTTCTGCGCTTGCGCACGGCAGGGGCGGGAAGGCCTGCCTGGCGTCCGGATGGTTGGACGCATGCGCGGCGGACGTCGGGAGGCGGGGTGGGGACGCGGAGGAGGCCGCGGCCTCGGGTTTGTTTAGTTTGGGGGCGGTTCGCTCACAAGCTGGGAAAAGCGGGGAATGGCGGCGCCGCGCGCGGGTTCCCGACCTGTCCTGCAGCAGAAGGGGCTTATGGCGGCTGACAGGAGGGGCAGGTGAGAGGGGAAATAGACCCAGGGGGCTTTAGTGGGGCCCGCGCGAGCAGGCCGCGGTCGCCGACGCGCAGCCCAGCCGGCCCCGGCCCTCGGAGCCGCCGCCAGCAGCCGCTTCCTGCCGAGGGCGGGGGCCGGGAGCGGACGCGCGGGGGGCGCCCAGGCTCGCCCCGCGCGGCGGCGGGCCGGCCTCCTGGTCTCCGCCCCTGGGCAGAGCCCGCCGCGGCCTCCCTTTGTTTAGCTTCTGCTCGAGGGTCGCACTAGCTGAGTCCCGGCCCCCCTCCCCCTCCCCCCTCCCCTTCTCTCTTTTCTTTTTTAAACATCCCCCATCTGTTTCTCGAGTCTTGAACCTGAGGAGCTATAGTTTCTCTCCTCGAAAACCGACTAGATCTTCTGCAGACCTGGTCTGGGTGTTCATTTGATTTGATGACTGTCCCCGTCAATGACACTCTCTTCTCTCTCTCTCTCTGTGCATATATATATATATATATATATATATATATATATATATATATATGTGAATGAAAGCATTGCACGCTCTGGAAATTTGAGCCCTGGAGAGAGAGGGGGACTAGGAGGATTCTGGGTCTCGGGTTGTATCACTTGGCCCCTGCCATCTCCTGAATGACAGCATCCGAGAGGACACATTAATGGGTCCTGGAACGGGGACCTTCAGAAGGACACAGGATCAGAAACTTTGAGAATTCCCTTCCCCATGCTATGGGGTCCCAAATGCAAGGTGACTGGAAAGTTGACAAGAGTCTCCTCGGGTAGAACTAGGAAAATTGATGGGAACCGGAGAGAATGATAACAGGGACAACATTGACTGAGATGCCTTGAACTCACACACTGGCAGGTTGAATTGAAACCCCTTTGTACACCTACTTAAAGATGATTAAAAAAAAAAAAACCCACCATATGTATGAAATAGAGGAAGGAGTAAGAGGGCAGTGTAAATGGTGCATCACATAGAAACTAGTGAATTGTTGGGGGAAAATTCAGGCCCAGAACTTCAAAGAGTTTGGAATTGAAAGTCACTGAGTGAGTGAGTCTGGATGAGATTGCTGAGGGCAGAAGCTGTTTGCAGGGGGAGCCCTGGTACAGAATCAGGATTACACAGACCCAAGTTCCTCTGAAAAAAGATATGGCGTGTATGAAATAGAGAGTACCTAAGGAGAGTGGTGCACAAAAACTAAGGGAAAACAGTTTTAAGGAGTTGATGTTACCGGTAAACTGAAAGGATTCACCATTTCTTATGTGCCCTAAGGAAATACCCAGCAACCAGTACTATAATAGGTGTACTAAAATTTCTATGGGTTACTGTTACTGTTTTAGTGTCTTGTTGTTTTGCTGAAACTGGGGCTTGAACTCAGGACCTCAGGCTCTCCTTTGGCTTTTTCATTCAAATCTAGCATTCTACCACTTGAGCCACAGCTCCAGTTCCTTAAGGTGTTCTTAAAGGGGGGTCTGATTTGTGTAGATTTTGTTGCAGCAGATTTAGTGAAGGCTTGAGAATGACAGTATTTTGAACACCTCTGCTTTAGGATCCCACTTTTCTGCCTTCCTGGATCTCTTTATGTTTCTACCAGGTCCAGCTTTTCTGAGTAAATGTATAAGCCAGGTGCATCAGTATTTCATTGATTTGAAAATACATGTTTTTCTTCCACATTTTATTACCTTTGAACTCAAGATGCATTTAAAGACAGGTTTAAAGTTATAAACGGAACCTACCATATCTTTGTCACATGGACACCAGGCCTTGAATGTGGTCTTGTATTTGAAAACTAAGGAAACCGAAGAGCTCTAAATCTATGTGTATATTAATTGAATAGATGATGTGTATTGAATATGGGTTTTCTTAGTTCATAAACAGAAGTTGGTCTTTGCAACCATATAGGTAAACCAAGGAATTTTGAAATAAAGCTGTTTGTACTTAGGTAACTAAATTACCAAAATAATTTAACCATTACTTGCACTAAGTCTGTGATTTCAAGTTTCACTGATTGTATTCATCATTGATATGTTCCTACTGTGTTTTTTTTAAATCATGCTTTCTACTTATCTATATCTTTCTAGTGTTTTTTCTCTGAGGGATTTAAGCATTAAGAGTATATGTCTGTTAAAACAGGCCATTTGGCTTTACTTTTTGCTATTGTATTAAATCATTTTATTCCTCACCTAAGATTATGTTAAGCTTAAATTAATTTTAGATTATTTAAATAATAAGAAATGTTTTCTAAAATTAGTTTTAATTGAAATTGGTATCTCAAAGGAATATTCTTTTTTCTTTAATATATATCTGGTTGTGTATATCATTCTAAGCAAAATAGACATTTCCCTCTTTAAATCACACTACCCCATCTGGTCGTAGTTAAACATACTTGATAAGAATTACACATTATTTCCCTATGTCAGTGTGTTACTTCTTACTACATCTATCTTAATTTTAACTGGACTCAATAAATATACCTGGTCTTCGGAATAACTCCTATTCTTTGTGTTGTTCTTTCTCATATCTCTTTGGCTTTCTATATCAAGCCTTGTACCGCATGGCCTTTCTATTTATGTCCTGTGTGTAGGATAATGGGAGTGTGTGGTATGCATCCTGATCATCAGGAAACTCTGAAAAAGAACCGAGTGGTGCTGGCCAAACAACTGTTGCTGAGTGAACTGTTGGAACATCTCCTGGAGAAGGACATCATCACTTTGGAAATGCGAGAGCTCATCCAGGTATCGAGGTGAAAGAAAAGAGCAAAGAAGAGAAATGAGCCTTAGGGGTGGAAGAGCACATGATGGAATATGGAACAGATACAGTGTTTTACTATGAAAATGGAAATGCCCTTCTAACACTAGGGAGTTCGATAGAAAATGTATGTAGTTCCAGATGAACTGGGAGGACAGCACCTGTAAATCCTTTCCCCGAACAAAGTCTTAAGATGGGTGTAGTTCCCTAGTTAGAAAGGACGTATGGAAGTATAGGATTATAACTAGATAAGTAAATATGATCTTCTGTTTTATTCCTGTGTCTTAGGCCAAAGTGGGCAGTTTCAGCCAAAACGTGGAACTCCTTAACTTACTTCCCAAGAGGGGGCCCCAGGCTTTTGATGCCTTCTGTAAGGCGCTGAGGGAGACCAAGCAGGGTCACCTGGAAGATCTGTTGCTCACAACCCTCTCTGATCTTCAGCATGTACTCCCACCGGTACGGAGCCATAGATATGTGCTATCTTGGGAAGACTGTGGCTAGAAAGGGTTTTATTTTGGAGGGGATAGGGTTGGGGAGACTAGGTTTTGTTTTATTTGTACTAGACCATCTCCCTAAGGTCTTCATGCTGCGTTCCAATTTCTTACAGTTGAGCTGTGACTATGATGTGAGTCTCCCTTTCCCAGTGTGTGAGTCCCATCCCCCTCACAAGCAGCTCCGCCTGTCTACAGGTGAGAATTGATGGGGTAAAGGAGGTCTCACAGATTGACTTACCTGTTTTTGACTGTTACCTAGCTTTTCCCATAGGATGAGATATTTCATGTTGGGAACAGATCCCTCAGTGAATTCGTTAGGAGCTAGGGGACATTATTTGGGCCCATTTTCCTTCTGTCACAGATAATATTCTTCAAGGTCCTTTGAGCAATATATGGAGGTAGGAAATTCCTACACATGATTGAACAGTCTTTTCTTTAAAGTTCAATGAAAAAAGACTATTTGAGGCCACCAGCCTGTCTGTATTACCTGGATTTTCTGAAATAGCACTTTCAGTCATTCAGGAAGTTGGTCACCTACTATATACAGAGAAGCCAAGTGAAGAGATCCTAATTGTGAGCTAAAGCTAACAAGAGTCTGTACCCTCATGGAGCTTACAGATGGGGGGAGGGCTTACAAAACATCAGTTCAGAGAGTTGTCTATTCAATTGGGATGTACTAGGATTAATGTCTAAAGGTATACTAGTTATTTGTTTCTCTATCTATACTGTAGATACTGTGGAACACTCCCTTGATAATGGAGATGGTCCGCCCTGCCTTCAGGTGAAGCCTTGTACTCCAGAATTTTATCAGAAACACCACCAGCTGGTAAGTCTTGTATAACAACAGAAGGAAGAGAGTTGGGCAATGAGATATTTTTCCAGAGCATCTGATCCTAGTTTGTATGTATGGTTCTTGACCCCTTTATTAGAATGTCATTGTTGAGAGAATGCTATCTGGGAGAATTTCTCTGTTTTCAGGGGGGGTATTATTGTTTGTTTTTGCTTTTAAAGAAATGCCTGGAAGTGTTGCTGTGGCTCAAGTGGTAGAGTGCTAACCGTGAGCTGAAGAGCTGAGGGAGAGCACTCAGGCCCAGAGTTCAAGCCCCATGACTGACAAAAAAAAATGCCTAATGTGGCCTAATGTGGCTTAGTGCTTGCCCAGAATGCATGAAGCCCTGGGTTGAATTCCTCAGTACCACATAAACAGAAAAAGGCCAGTACTGTGGCCTAAGTGGTGGAGTGTTAGCCTTGAGCAAAAGAAGCTCAGAGACAGTGCCCAGGCCCTGAGTTTAAGCCCTAGGACTGGCAAGAAAAAATAAAGAAGAAGAAATGCCTAATCTAGCAGGGGTCATAGTTTCTGACATCAAGAAGCTCTTGATCTAACCTGCCTTCTTTCCCTTAGGCCTACAGATTACAGTCCCGACCCCGTGGCCTGGCACTGGTGCTAAGCAATGTACACTTCACTGGAGAGAAAGATCTGGAATTTCGCTCTGGAGGAGATGTGGACCACAGTACTTTAGTCAACCTCTTCAAGCATTTGGGCTTCAGCGTCCATGTTTTGCATGACCAGACTGCGCAGGTACTTAAGGGTTGGAAAGGCTGATAAGTAAAGGACTGAGCTCTCCTTTGAGGCCAGATTCTTCTGTTCCCATGATTCCTGGATGTGTCTTACAAGTTGGTTGCTCATTATACGCTCTTGCTTCTCTGTTCTATTTCCCTCCTTGCAATCTAGTAAAAATGATAGGGCCCACCAGCTGTTTCAACACTGACATCTCAGACTAGCTGTGCTTTCATAGAGTAATAATAGTCCTGGGTTAGGTTCTTTTACATGTTCAGAAACTTGATTCTCAGTCACTCAGGAAGTGATGAGACACTGAGATTTACCCTAACCAACTCAGAAAAGATATTTATAAACCAGGACTGCTCAGGACATTTACTTCCTAGCTAGTATCGTCACTTAGATGACCAACTAATGTTTAACTGATGACTTGAGCAGATACAATTCTTGAAAAGAAAATTTGCTAAAATTATTCTTGTA
Source organism: Dipodomys spectabilis (assembly GCF_019054845.1). Taxonomy (NCBI): domain Eukaryota; kingdom Metazoa; phylum Chordata; class Mammalia; order Rodentia; family Heteromyidae; genus Dipodomys; species Dipodomys spectabilis. Next base: position 4,667,438 of record NW_024870711.1, read on the forward strand.
AGTACTATTTCATGACAATAAACTGTGTACCTTTCTCATGGCTACAAGTCTATTTTAGAGTAGATCATTTCTGCATTAGATTCTCAAATGATAAGTTACTGAGTATTTCCTTATGGGTTATTTTTTTACTGCAGCTCTGTTGTACTTCCACTCTTATCTTTAGGATTTCTGTTTTGAAGCTGACTGTAGCCTATTTGCAAATTTATTAGTACTATTTTGGGCCCATTATATGCCTATTTAAACTTGCCTTAGTGTTATCAGTGGTGAAATTAAAATTCTAGGAGATTTACTTTGACCTGTTGGGGTTGGAAATGGTTGTGGTCCTGGTTTTGTGTTCAGCATTTGTTTTGTGGTCTTCATTTATATCTCAGCTGTCTTGCTTCTGTGGAAATAGTTGAACATTTACTGTACAAATGGTATAGCATCAGTGGATGCCTAGTGCTGTCCTTTATATCCTAGGATTTTTTTTTCCTGTTTGTTGGTAATAGCCCATTCAAGGTAGTAAATCCACGCTTGTTCCATTTCCAGCCATTGCTGAAGAATTGAAGTAGGTTACATGCTGCCCAGAGAGGTCTGCTTGGCAAAAGGGAAGCAAGGGTAGCCTGCCCACTTCCACTGCTACGAAACTGTTAGCCCAACAAAATGTGGCTATATATTTTTTTCCTGAAGTTTTGGTCTAGCCATTCATTTCACTGGCAATGTATTAGGGCATGGTTTTCTAAACTGTTACTTAGTCAAGAAGAGATCTTATATAGTTGAGACTTAAAGGTACAATACTGAGTCACCAAATCAGCTATATACTTCTGACTTTGTTTAAACATTCAGTTGATTTGGTGAGTCTGTAAAGCAACTTCATAAGTGCTATTTCCTATAGTAAGTCTGAGGCAGATTCAAGGGCCTATTGAATCTCATACTCTGGTATGTCATTCTGCAACTGGAACTACAGTAAAGTTAAATTTTAAGTACTTTACAACAGATAACCAGATTAGCTGCCAATTTTTTTTTATATGTAGACATTGAGTTCAAGGGACTTCAGATAGATGAAGGAATAAGCTTTTACATCAACAGAAGAGGAACTTTGTCCTATATTCCTAAGGACCAAACAAAATCAAAGTCTTCTGCAGGAGCTAGAACTCCCTGGGTAGATGTGATGAGAAGGAGTGGAGTAGGAGGAAATTACAGAGGCTCTAAAGCAGAGGATTTGGTGAAGGCATGCAAGCCTAGGGGAATAGAGCATAGGTGAAATGTCACAAGCCAGATAATTGCAGTAGATGCCACAATGTGACACATTGGGCACCTGTATACTGCTCTTCTCTGGTGACCCTCTCTAGAAGCTATTCAATAATAATTTGGTGAGCAAAACCAAAAAACAGAACCACAAATTTTAATGTCTTATATAAAAATAGAAAATAGTCCTTAACCCTTGATGGTGCTAAAAAGGGAACACTGGTTTGTTGCTGGCCAACAAAACAGGTTTTTTTTCAGTGTTTCTCTTGGACATTAAATTCTGGTGTGTCTACCTCAGGAGGTTATACACTGCATTAGAACATAAATCTCCATTTCTAAAGCAGCACATTTCTTTTTATCAGATGTTAGTTATTTCACTTGTATTTGTGTCATCAACTGCAGTGACAATGTAAAGATAAGCTATGAGTCATCTCCAGGAAGTGCAGCCACTCATACAATTTTGCCACTAATTTCTGAGGTTCACAGGTTATTCTCATGTGTCTCACAGCACACATGAGAATAATATAAGAACTGTGCTATTTAATTTTATCAGAAATAAATTTGTGGGTCCTCCTCCCTTTATCCCCCTCTTCCCCCTCCCCTCACCCCCGCCCCACTCTCGTCCCCTTCCCAATTTTTCATGGGATTGAACCTTGGGCCTTGTATGTGCTAAAGCAGGCACTATACTACTTGAACTATACCATTTTTTAAAGCTATATTATGTGTGGGAAAATCCCTCAAATAATAATGATCTGCATTTGTTGAATAGTTTATTCTTACTAAGCTCAATTACAATGTGTATGCATTCTTGTCCTGCACTTTGTTGTTTTCTATCTCCTGACCTAATAATCTCAGAGTTCAAAAATACAGGTGACCAAATTTGTAATTTCTATTGCAAAATTAATTTAGGCAAAATTAATTTCTTTATCATCTATTCTCATGGCCAACTCCATAAGAACATCCACAACCATATAGTCCCATGAAATATATATATATTTTTATAAATAAATGATTATGATTGGCTTCTGTTAGCCCAGAAAGTATACATATATTTCCAATATCAATTGCTCCATTTCCATTGCAATCTTCCAAATATTTTATAAGTATTTATTTTTGTCTGTCATGGGGCCTGAACTCTAGGCCCAGGCGCTGTCCCTCAGCTCTTCAGCTCAAGGCTAGCGCTCTACCACTTGAGCCAATTTATAAATATACCAAATCATATACCAAATATGTAGGTTAGTGGGTTTTATACTGTAAGATACCAGAGTCAGCTGGAGGACTTGTTAAAACAGTTTGCCATCTCCAGTATTTTGCATTTGTCCTCAGTTCCTAGGTAGTGCTGCAGTGGTTGCTTTCTGCTCTGAATGTATCACACAAGTGTGCTTCACAATGTGAAGCACACATGTGCTAGAACTGTGGATGTTTATCCTTCTTATGTGTCCTTCAAGGTCAAAACAAAATGAACTGGTTCCTCTGTGTTTAATCTCAGGTGAGAGACTTGGATATCTTGTAATGCTGAGGAGGCATAGGTTTAAAAGTTGTTATACTGTTAGGTATCATAACTTTCTGATAGAACTGAATGCTTAAATTACTGGTGCAAGTATAAGGCGACTTAGAAGCCAAATAAAATTCTTAAGTTAGATGCCAAGGTTGAGCAGCAATAGGTTCCTTTTTTTTAAAAAGGCATTGTTCCTCTATTAGACATGCTCATAATAATGATACATTTGTGCAGTAAAAAGTGATACCACTTCGATATTGTCTCATTTACTCTTCTCACAAACTAAGAACAAATTGACTTATAATAATTTTCTGACAAAGTGAAACTTGGAGTTTTGAAGGACTATATCTGTTCTACCTTATCAGCCCAGAGATTAAACCCAGATGGGTCTGATCCATGGGTGAAATCATTCATGTTTACTCACACAAAGCATTTTATACAGAAATGGTCGTTGTCTGATGGATATCTATGATCCCTGAAAGAAAACACCAGACAATGTTGCTGCTCATTACTATGACACTGATACCCTCTGCTACAGAGTAGTTTATTCTCCTGTAGCTGAATAGATATGGTCATTACTGTATCATTTCTATATGAGGCCATTTGCTCTGTTTGATCAGGAAATGAATCTAAATTGATTAGCTCACATAGCTTCTTTGCTAGTAACTCGCTTTAATTTAACAGTTACTGTCTCAGTGAGTCTGCAAACTTGTGTTCATAATTTTGTGGCAGAAGTCGCGTGCATTTTTTTGATGAGTGCATAAGGTTCTTTAAGCTTCTTAGTAGGTCTCTGACTTCATATCACTGGCCACAGGAATATACAAAATACATTTTATCTTCTAATAACTTAAGCTTTTAAAAGTGTTTTTTTCATTAAATACTTACACAAGTTTCAGTTCCATGAGTCAAATTATGAGTACAAGATACCTTAATCAAAGTCACCCCTACCTACCATCGTTCTCTCCCATCTTTCCTCATCCTGTCCCTACTGTCAAGTTACGTAGTTCAGTTCTTACATTATATACATTGAATGGGACTGCATTTACTGTTTTGGCTTACTGGTATTCATTTTGTAGCTTGGAATTTTAAACAGAAAACTGGAGATAGGTGCTTGTCTTGGCTCCGACTATCATGAGCTATCCTGAAAGGTGTTTGTCTTGTAGGAAATGCAAGAGAAACTCCAGAGTTTCGCACAGTTACCTGAACACCGGGTCACAGACTCCTGCATCGTGGCACTCCTCTCGCATGGTATTGAAGGCAGCATCTATGGTGTGGACGGCAAATTGCTCCAGGTGCGTTTCATGTTGCACAGGCTGACTGTAGGCACTGGGCTGCCTCATCTCCCACTGATGTTTTTCTAATGATAGCGGCTGGCTGCCTAACCTCCTTCTCCCTTATCTCTCTGGCAGCTCCAGGAGGTTTTTCGGCTCTTTGACAATGCCAACTGTCCAGGCCTACAGAACAAGCCAAAAATGTTCTTCATCCAGGCCTGCCGTGGAGGTGAGTGCCTGGCAGGCCAGCACCTGGGCGGTGGCTCCTGGGCAGCCTCCCACCAGCTCTCACTTTCCTGTTTGCTCCTCTCAGGTGCTATTGGATCCCTTGGGCACCTCCTTCTGTTCACTGCTGCCACCGCCTCTCTTGCTCTGTAAGTGTCTCCCAATGCATGGGGTGTGCGGGGACTTGGGCAGCCCATGGCTCAGGCTGGTCAATCTCTGTGCACCACCATATCCTGTTTTCAGGATCTCCTGTCAATGTCTACCTTTTCTTCTGAGAAAATGGACTCTTTTTCCCTGCTTTGTAACTGTAACATACTCTTTTTTATTGTAACTCATCCTGATTAAGGATTTTCTGCTTGTCTTTTTCCTCTTTCTTACTTTCTTTCCTTTTTCCCCTCTCTGTCCCTTTCTACTTCCTCCTTGTACTTGTGTGACCACCCATGCTTCCATTCTTGCCTTCTTCCTTCATCATTCATGGGCCATGCAGGATAGCTGTACAGAATCTATGTCAGCCCTGGACTCTTTCCTGAGCTGCTTCTGTCCCTCTTCTTTCTTGCATGTAGTCTGTTCTACTCCTTTAAGAGCCAAGCCTCTGTGACAAGTCTTAGAAGACACACAGGCCTCCTTCTCATCCTGGAGGAAAACAGTAGTAATTAAGAGTTCTAAATTTGGAGTCAAATTCTCACTCTGCTACTTAGTAATTATATGGATTGGAGAAGCTACTTCTCATCCCTCCACCTCAGTTCCTTTCATATAAAATGTGAACATTTCATATCATTATACTTTCATCTTAAAGTTGTGGTGATTAAGAGCTTACTTAGCCTGGTACCTGACTGATGGTAAATCCACAGAGAAAGGTACCTGGGACTGCTCAGTGTGATTAGTGCCCTCAAAGGGCTTATGGTGTGGGTAACTGTACTTTATTCAAACAGGCAGGTGTCTTGTTTCCTCTCTTGTATGGTATTTAATATTGTTTTCCTAATCTAATATCACTGTAAAGTTTTTTTTCTACTAAAGTCCTGCAGTGTAACTAAGACTGCACTACACTTCTGCTACTCCTACAAAAGCAAGAGAGAATATGAAAACAAAAGCAAGTACACATGAGGTCAGTTAAGACTAGTTTTCAAGCAAGGATGAAATTACATGTGGACATGTGAAGGAGTATGCCATCATAATAGGTCATTTTAAGAAAGGTTAGTTGTGGCTAGGATAAGACTTAGTTGCAGTATGTATGACTCACAGAGGTCAGGGTGGTGGAGACCGAGAAGAAGAGCGGGCGAGAGATAAAAGGATGCATCCCCTCTATTACGTAATATCCCCTGATGCTCAGATCTAATTAAAAAGCTGAGCATCTGTGTAAGTATACAGTGAAATGTAGTTTATCACAGGAAGTTGAGCAGCTAATTACAAATTTTTAGACACAGCTGAGATTTTGGACTTGAGAGATAATAGTACGGAACTGTTGGGTGCTTAAGTAGGAAATAAGGTGATAAATTTTTCCAGAAGTCACCACAGGCCAGAGTTGCACTCACAAAAGAGCATGTGAGGTTAGGAAGGAAGTTAATTTTTCATTGGTTATTGTCTTTCCAGGCCCTGAGCACTACCCGACACATGATGGCACTTATAAATACTGAATGAATGGATGACAATTTTATCTGTCTAGAAAATTATAACAATAATAATAAAAAGCAGAAAAAGGGATATCGTAAAGAAAGACCCAGTAGCACTTACTGAATAATATGCACCTTCAAGGCAAGAGACAGGCTCCTGTCCCTTGGAGGACACGCTCACTTAGCTTGGCCTACTTTAGGAATCATTGCCAGCAAAACAAAACATTACTGGACATTTTCTTCTGAACTCAGATGTGGATGCAGTATTGGATCTAAACAGGGAGAAATGGGTTCTTTTTTGGAATAATTAAATATTTTGCATTGCCTCTCCAACTCCTCTAAAAATTATATCCAGGCATGGTGGCTCATGTCTGTAATCCTAGCTGTTCAGGAGGCCGAGATCTAAAGATCCTGGTTCAGAGCCAGCCCAGGCAGGAAAGTCTATGAGACTCATCTCCACTAAACTACTAAAAATAAATAAAATCCAGAAGTGGAGCTATGGCTCAAGTGGTAGAATGCTAGCCTTGAGCAAAAGTAGCTCAGGGACAGTGTCCAGGCCCTGAGTTCAAGCCCCAGGATTGGCACCAAAACAAACATAAATCCATTCATTCTACCAATGAGCAAGAAAGCCAAGCAAGATTACAGGGTACTGTTTCAAGCACCTCCTCCCACCCCAAGAGATAGAGGCAGATGGGAGGAGAGGATACGTACTTAGAGAGAGAAGAGATGGTAATGGTAAGGGATGGCCAGAAGTTAGTTGTTCCTATGAAAATTTGAACATACTAATCTTCCTTCCATATTTGGTAAAATAGTTAATGTCCATAAAAGCTTTGCCTAGTTGACTCTTGTTAGAATGTAAACTTAATAAGGGGAGTGATTTTGTTTTCCCTCATTGTTGTCTCTAGGTCTTACTAGAGAATGCTGCCTGGTACGTGGAAGTTGCTCAGTGAATTTTTATTGAACCAGTGAATCTTTGTCCATTTTACCACAGTTCTTCAAATATCTCTTCTTTGCTAGACCCTGAAAATAGCACATCAAGCAGGAAATACTGAAAAAGTCTTACCCTTAGTGTATTGATCTGTGTGTCTTTCCTGTCTCCCTTTTCTACAGACAGACAGGACCTCTGCCTAACCCCAAGATAAAACAGCAACTTGGAGTTCTTTTTAAACTTGGAGGAGAAAATCAAATTATCCCAATTTTAAGTTCTTCCTTTTTTGAATTTTTCTTCTAAATCTTGAATGTTTGTGATTATTTAACTTATGAAACTGATGAACAAATAGTAAATGCTATAACAATATCAGAAACACCTTGGAAATCACTGATTGTGCTTAATTTTACAGTTTTGGGGTCGCCATTTGTTTTTGCTGACAGGATATTTTGAGATTGTGATTTTTAGTGAACAGATTTTTGTTTTGTTGGTTTTGTTTTTGCTTATGTGATAAAACTAAATATCAATGTTTTATTATAAACAATGCAGTAAGAAGCCCTGTGACCTTAAGATAAATTTCTAACTGAACAAGTAAATTTTATTCTTAGATAATTTTAATTCCACTTACAAGGATTTCTTAATTTGATACCTTCTGCCTTACTTGGAATGGCAAGCGGTCTGGCCTTGTATGTGTGCATGTGCTTGAGTGCAGTGCCTAGTCTGCAAAAGGCGCCCTCTGAGGAATGGATACATGCATGCTGGGAAAGTAATATACATGGATTTTTGTTCGTTGGTTTGTTTTAATCCATCAGCAATAGGTTGGAGTCAACAGCTGGAACGGGTTCTTCCCTGTCACGGTTATAAAGGAACTTGGGCTTGCCTGTGACAGGCCCATGATCCATGGGGGGAAATAACACCTTTGTTCATTTTGTCTGCCTTTCTGCAGATGAGACTGACCGAGGGGTTGACCAGCAAGATGGGAAGAACCATGCAGGATCCCCTGGGTGTGAGGAGAGCGATGCAGGCAAAGAGGAGTTGCTGAAGATGAGACTGCCCACACGCTCAGACATGATATGTGGCTATGCCTGCCTCAAAGGTAGCGTGAGTCCGGAAATCCTACTCTTCTAGACTAGAGTTTTTCATGGTAGGCTGATTGGGAAGGGCACAAAGTGTAGTACAAGTCCAGCTGTGACTCTCACGTATCTGGTTGCAGGGACTGCTGCCATGCGCAACACCAAACGGGGTTCTTGGTACATTGAGGCGCTCACTCAGGTGTTCTCTGAGCGGGCTTGTGACATGCATGTGGCTGACATGCTGGTTAAGGTAGGTCAGCCCTGGCTGCCTCCATGAGCCTTTGCAACTTCCCCATCCCCCTTCCCTTGCACTGATTTCCTGGTCCTTTTACCATCCCCGTGGGGTTGTGTCATGGAAGCACAAAGCAGTCTCAGACTTTGGATCGTTGGTTCTGCCTTCCCAGGTGAATGCACTTATAAAGGAGCGTGAAGGCTACGCCCCTGGCACAGAGTTCCACCGATGCAAGGAGATGTCTGAGTATTGTAGCACTCTGTGCCGTCACCTCTACCTGTTCCCAGGACACCCTCCCACGTGATGCCACCTTCCTGTTCATGCTGTTGGGAGCCATTGGACCACCAAAGGCACAAGAGAGCCTTTTCTTCAGGACGAATGGTTTCCGTTCTGCCCCCTCAGGGATGTGGCTTGTTTCCTGTGCCCATCATCTCCTCCTTGGTATCTGGACTCGAGACCAGCCTCTCCTGGGTGGCACTGACTCCTTGTAGAGCCAACAACTCTGGCCGTACTTGTTGCTGGGAATGTTTTGTCTGTGGCCTGGCAGGTGATATGAACACAATGTGGTCATGGAAGAGGGCATGTGGATCACTGGTGTTTGTGGTATTCTGTCCTCATGGCTTTTAGGTAGAGCACTTTGTTACTGCTTTCAGTTCAGACACCTCAGCAATCATCTACTGTTTTCATGGTCCAGCTCCTTTTGTACCATGGTGAGAGTGGAAGGTGTCCTTGTTTAGACATTTTCATTTGGCTTGAAGAGGCAATTGTGACAGCCTCGCCCTGCTTCTAGGGGTGCGGGATGGTGGTCCCTGTGCCTCCCCATCAGGACTGCAGGCCCAGGATAAAGACAAGCATCTCAAACACCCCCCCCCCCCACCTGTGCTCCTTTGAGTTCCAAGCACCCAGACTTTCAACAGAGCCTCTGGTCTGCATGCCTTGCATTTGGAAATAGAATGATCTTTCTTAGTTGATCTTTCCCTGAGCTGTTATGCTTTCAGGAGTGTCAGCAGGAGTCCAGGAAGAGTGGTGTACCTCCTCTCACTGTCACCTGTGAAGTGTCTGCTTTTTCCTTCCTGTGAGGTGTCACTTCCATGCAATCAGCTGTGCCTCATATCTGAATTTTTCTGTAGAAGCTTTCTAGTTGTTAGCTCCCTGTTTCATCTCATCCTATTCACTGCTGCCACCAACTCTGTCTGACATACTCCTGCACTTGATCTTTTCGCTGCTCACGGGTGTAACAGTATCTTGTTCTTGCCCTCTGCTTCTCTGTCAGACTCTCCTTTGATTTTGTATGGCCTCAGCTCTATTTCTGTTTAATGCATATATTACCATACAGATGTTACTCTTCCAACCGAAAAACTTCCTTCTCTCTGCCCTTGAAAACTTCCTGTTCTTAAGACCTTCTTTTGTATTTATTTCCATTCTTGTCTTCCTGTAGTCTATTCTCCACACAACAGAGTAGTTTTTTGTTTTTTAAGTATAAGTTAGATCCTTTACTGCTTGGAACCCTTTGACCTCCTGTACATCTCATAAGACCTACCCATGCCCCCTGCCGTACTTTATTTCATCTGGTTCTTAACTTCCCCTTGAACCTCGTTTAATGGTGATTTCTCACTGTGCTCCAGCCCCAGTGAGCTCCTTGATTGCTCAGATGTTCTGTGTTCTCCATCCCACCACTTTTGCTTTTCCTTTTGCTGGTACTGGGGCTTGAATTCAGGGTCTCACACTTGCTTGGCTTGCTTGCTTGCAGCTGGTACTGTACTACTTCATGCTGGCTAGATAAGAGTGTTGGGGGCCTTTCTGCTAGCTTTGAACTGTGATCCTTTGCATCTCAGCCTCTTGAGTAGCTAGTGTTACAGTAGTGTGTCACCAGTACCTAGCTTCCATCCCATGCTCTTGAATAAGAGAGGCATCTTATTCTTCAAGTATGATGGGGCCTTCCCACCATTCTGTCTGCAAACAGTCTTCTGTATTTCATAATTACTGCATCTTATTAATCCTTCATTGTACTTAACTGCAATCTGTAATGATATGTTTTCTTGTTTTACTTACTCATTTTTACCTCTCCTTCTTGGCTGTAAACTCAAAGAGAGTACAAACCCTGCATTTCTTACTCATCAGTATATACCCAGAGCCTAGCACTTATTAGGTCTTCAATAAATGTTTGTTGAATGACAGAAGGAGGCAAGTATCCAACCCCTCCTAGAATCCTACTTTTTGGCAGAATTTCTCATTTGACATTATGCACAGTTTAGTATTTTCAGTCTGTTTTTCTGGGTTATTTTTATCTACTGGTATTTTTAGATCCTTGAAGACAAATGATCTGTGAGACGACTTCCTTCACATCTCCCATGGTGCCTAGCAAAATGCTAGGCCCAAAGTAATAGTCAAGGTGCTCAATTAATGTTTGTTCCACGCCGAGTGGTTTGGAGACTTGCTCCCACATCCTGCCTTTGGGTCAGTCAGTCAGTACAGGATGGACATATTTGAGTGGTAGAACTTTTCCACTTCCCACTGCCAAGATTTTGTATTGCCATCAGGTGCCAAATAAATATTGATGTTTGTAACGTGTGTAATGTCAATTTCTATAGATACTCATCTTCTGGAGCCTATATCTTTCAGTTTCTTTAGCTGTCTCTCCCCCACCCCTAATACTGGGCCATTTCTCCTCACCTCACAAAACACACCTAGAGCTGAAAACCTTATTTTTTTTAATTACTCTTTTTGTACATATTAGTTGGCATAGCCCAGGAATTTCTCATGGTCATGTAAGATGGAAGAGTTAAGCAAACAGTGATAGTTCTTATCTGATTACAGGATGGGGGCTGGAGTAATAGGGTTCGAATAGGAAGCTGATGTTGAAAGGATAATAGGATTTTATTTAGCAACTTGGTCCAAGATTTAAGATTTCTCTAGAGTGGACAGATAACTAGAAAATTCTAGGACAGTACAAAAGACAGGTATATCAGTGGACTGTTGAGGAGTACTTGGTGCATTCCTAGAGAGGTGAGTGCCTGACACTTGGGCTAGAGATGGTCTAGCAAGTAGTAGAACATTCTGTAGCAACATTGGGTCGGAAACAGCTGTGAAAGTTGCTGAGGTATACAAAAGAGCAAAAGATATTGAAGCCTTGAAGCACATTACCAGGTAATAGTTTGACATGAAAGAACATTAGGAGCAAAAAGTATGAAAAGCAGTTGGTTGTATACTGCAGAGTAAAACATCATCTCAAAGGGTGAGACACAAAAATCCAGGAAAGGTTAAGAAGTTACTGAATAGTGAAAACGAGTACCCATTTTTAGGGATAGGAAAGCTTATGCAAGGTCGAGGAGCTGGGAATTACAAAGCCATGTCTGAGCTAGAGTCCACGTCCTTCCCACCCGCCCTTGAGTAGGGTGTCAGGTTGAATTTCACAGCTCTGTTCCCTTCCCCCACTTACCTCTGCCAGGGGATTCTCTTCTAAAATTATCCCCCTCCCTGAGCTGGGGGCTGCCCTCTGCTGCCCTTCTCTATCCTGTTTTCTCAGATGGAGAAAGGAAAGCAGAAAGACATGAAACAAGCAAGTATTCCCATCAAAATGTGGTTTAAGAAGAAAAGGAGAGGTAGCTAAGGAGGAAGAAGACAATAGTAGTAGCTGCACTTGTTTGGTCTGTGGTAGGCACTAAATGTGGAGCCTTGCATCTTACCAAATAGACCCATGAGGGAACCATTTTCCCATGTATTTCAGAAGATTAAGAGTCTCAGAGACACTGAACTACCAAAAGAGAAAGAAATGTAGTCAGAAGGGCATGAACTCTGGAGTTTTTATATATAGATCTCATTTTAAATGCTTGCTCTGCCTTTAATAATGTTTTGGAGACCTTGGCAGAGATACCCAATAACCTCAGTTACCCTTACTTAAAAATCAAGAAATGAGCCGGGTGCTGGTGGCTCATGCCTGTAATCCTAGCTACTCAGGAGGCTGAGATCTGAGGATTATGGTTCAAAGCCAGCCTGGGCAGGAAAGACTGTGAGACTCCTATCTCCAATAAACCACCAGAAAACCGAAGTGGCGCTGTAGCTCAAGGGGTAGAGCACTTGCCTTGAGCTGAAGAGCTGAGGGACAGCGCCCAAGCCCAGAGTTCAAGCCCCACAACTGATCAAAAAAAAAAAAAAAAAAATCAAGAAATGCTGAGTGCTGGTGGCTCATACCTGAAATCCTAGGTATTCAGGAAACAGATTTGAGGATCCTGGTCAAAGCCAGCCTAGGCTTTTTTTCTGATTAACAACCAAAAAAGGCCTGAGGAGGAGCTGTGTCCCAAGTGGTAGAATGCTAGCCTTGAGGAAAAAAAAGCCTAGAGACAGCTCCCAGGCCTTGCATTCAAACTCCAGCACACACACGCACAAACACAAATTCTACTTTGAACAATACCTATGAGAGTTGAATGTGATGATGTAGGGGAAAGGGTGTTGTGTTTGTAAAACCTGGAGAGAGTGGAAGAGATGTGCTACAGAAAAGGTGTAATCTGTTATATATGGGAAGGAATGAAGGAGAGCAAGGCTGGTAAGGAATAGAGACGTGAACACCAGTGAGGCCTATTGTAAACAGAAGGTGTCCAGAGAAGCGGTACTTGCTTTGCTGAAATGTCAGCAGTGAGCATGGATTCCATGCCTGAATGTACAGAAGGAAATACATGACTGAAAACAAAGTATGATGGTTGTGTTTAATCTTCTGTACGTTGGAAAGGCTAGAGTTGAAACGCAAGAATGTAACAGAGAAATCTATGCAGAAAGATTGTTCAGGGATACTGAAAGACTATCTCCTAACAATTACCAATATCCCCAAGACAGATTTTCCCCTTCTTGGATCCTTGTATCTTGCCTACTTTGTACAACTTTCCTTCAGATCACAATTCCATAGCCTGTAGATTTTAACCTTTTAGTATCATAGACCCTAGGAGAACCTACTTAAAACTTTAGAAGAAAATATATATCAGTCATGCCTATTTACAAATTTGCTTTCAAGTTTAAAAGCTTCATGGAACTACACAGAAGCCTATCTTTGGCTTTCCAAATCAGAACCTAAGCACTAGGTCCAATGGGCTGTTGGAATGAAGGCTGGGCCTGATTTATATCTAGGTTTCTTGCAGGAGAGCATGCATGAGGTTTAAACTATTCCTAATTTTGAACATGAGCTAACTTACTCTCTGGCAGAATAGATATCAGCACTAGCAGCCTGTGGTTGTCTTTAATCCTCCTAATTTAAGAAGGGGTTCTAGAATTGTAGCTGATGGTTTGGAAAGACATGTTCCCACTAGGTCTGGCCAATGTGAATAGCTTCACAGTCCTGCTAGTGTCTGCCTTCAAATATTAGTCCATGACTGAGCTGCTGTTTTTGTGACCTGCTAATAGGAACTGTAAGGAAACCATAATTGCTTGTTTTTAAAAGTTCCATATAGAAGGGAAAAGCAAAGGAAAGGGTGCCACTGTTCCAAAAACAAATATTCATTACCTGATTTGTGAAATGATAACCCCCTGTGTACAGCACCTTAACAACAATAAAATTTTATATATATATATATATATATATATATATATATTAACTACCTTATAGAAACACTACCTTGAGAGAGCCTGATTTCACAAACAGGTGAAAAATCTGTTTTTGAAGCCCTTCAAGAATATAGTCTCACTTTGGTAATCTTTATTAAAAAAGGGTTCCTCTACTCAGGAGGCTGAGGTCTGAGGATTAAGGTTTGAAGCCAGCCTGGGAAGACAAAGTGCAGGTATGTCTCAAGTGATAGAGGAACAGCCTGAGCTAAGCCAAACAAGAGCTTTAGACTGTGTGTTCAAGTCTCAATAGTCTCTCTCTCTCTCTCACACACACACACACACACACACACACACAAGTGCAAGTTATCACACAGACCCTTTAATCCCTCAGCCATCCAACTTTTGTTATCTGTGGGTGGATACATAGGACTAATGCTAGAAAAGATGTTGGTTTTTTGTTTGTTTTACTTTATTGGTATGTAACTGACAAATAGGAATTGTGTTTATTTAAGATGCAATGACATATGCGTACATTGTGAAATCACTACAATCAAGGTAGTTAACCACCTCATAGTTACTTTTTTATTGCTGTTGTTGTTGTTGTTTTGCCGGTTGTGGAGCCTGAACTCTGGGCCTGGGCACTGTACCTCGGCTCTTTCAGCTCAAGGCTAGCACTCTACCACTTGAGCCATAGCACCACTTCTAGCTTTTTCTGTTTTATGTGGTGCTGAGGAATCGAACCCAGGGCCTCATGCATGCAAGGCAAGTACTCTATCACTGAGCCACCTTCCCAGCCCTCATAGTTACTTTTGTGTATATGTGGTGAGAACTCTTAAGATCAAATATTGTATATCTGAATTTTGCTACCCTCAGCAAATTTCAGCTATTAAATACAGTTTTAAGAACTAGTCACCATTCTGTACTTTAGCTCTCCAGAACTTAACTCATCCTGAATGACAGAAACTTGAACCCTTTGTCCAGTATCTGTGTCTATCCAGTATCTACTCTCCTGGCCCAGCCCATAGCAACCACCCTTCTCTGCTGCTATGATTTTCCCTTTTGTAGATTCCACATGGAAGTGAGATTATGCAGTAGTTGAATGTATCTGGCAGATTTTACATAGCCTGTGTCTTCTTTGTTCATCCACGTCACACACCTGACAGATTCATTTTTATCTGAATAGTATTTGTGGCTGACTAGTAGTCTATTGTCTTATACACAATCTTTTCTTTATCTACTCATCTGTTGATAGATGCTAAGATTGTTTCATATTTTGGATAATGCTGGAAGGAACAAAGAAGTATATTTACCTCTTAACGACTAGGATCTACTTTTCTCTGGATATATGACTACAAATAGTACTGTTGAATCATATGATAGTTATAGTTCTGATTTGGCTGGGATCGTCAATCCTGTCATCCATCAGGACTGTGCCAATTTCTGTTCCCACCCACAGTAGTTTTCTACATTCTCTCCAGTGTTTTGTCTTGGTCAAAAATGAGTAGCCATTCTAACAGGTGTGAAATGATGCCTCACTGTGGTTTTGATTTCATTTCCCTGGATGCTGGTGATACTGAGCACTTAGGAAAGGTACTATCAATGAGTTTATCCCCATTTACTATGGGCACTTCTATTTAGCTTACATCAAAACTGAAGCACATGTTTAGTGTCCCTACCCTGCAGTTCCTGAATCCTCTCGGTGATGGATCCTAAAACCTCACTTTTCCTCAGTCTAGCTTTTCTTCTATAGTGATTTTAAAGGGAAAGAATGTCTTAGGAAAATTCATGGGGGAAAATAAAATTAAAAAATGCAATGCCTGATAGACTAGTTTGGCCTTGGACAAAAAATAATTTATTGACCAGAAAAGGGAAGAATAGATACCTTCATCATATTTTGATATCAGACTCAATGTGAGAAACATTCCTTCCCTTCCCACCACCAACTTCCCTATGCCTCTGGTTCACTTCCCTTCTCCCCTGTTATCTAACCTATCCTAATAAAGATGTCTTGGGCACCACAATTTAAATGGACCTTCAGTCCCTCCTGTAGGTCAGAACTGGTAGTATCACTGACACACGTGATTCTGGGAAATGGGAGCCATCCTGGAACCCAAGATTATTACCCTTGCTTCCCACGAGCATTCTACGCCCTGAAGGTGATAAGGTTGGGACCCCAGGGTTATTATTAGCAGCCTCCAGTAGACACAGGGACAGAGCTGGAGGAGAGAATGAGGTGTAATGGATGGGAGGAGATGACCAGATGTTCAGGGGCGAGACGAGGACCAACCCTGCAAAGATACCAAACTGAGAACAAGCCAACAGGGAGAGATGGCTGAGCGACGCCAGCTGATCTCCCAGGTGAGTACACTTGTCCAGTTTTCCCAGATCTTTGAAAGACTTCATCTAGCACCACTGCACCCTTTGCCTTCTACATACTCTGGCTGAGGTCGCAGCCTTGGAGGGGCTCCACATGCAGCCTGGAGAGCATAGTAAGCAGTTTCCCATCCTAATCTGGGAGATATTTATAGAGGGACCAGTTTCCTGGAGCTGGAAGCCTCCTAGTGACTAGGGAGGGGACAATGCTGCTGGCTCACAGAGGGAATTCCCTGTGGGGTTGTCCCACAGGTTCTCCCAACCCCCACCCCACCCCCCCACTGCACTCACACCTGCTTCGACCCCAAGCAGATCAGATGTGGCAGTGGGGGGGGTCATGTGATGGAGAGGCAGCTATAAATAGCTGGAGGTGGGCATGCTGCCCCAGACGCCTTGGGGACAGGCGAGAGCAGAGGCTTAAGGAGCTGCACTGGGGCTAGAACGGGGGCAGGCAGGCCAAGGCCTGGCCCGGGCTGTGGGGGCGCCACATGGAGCGATCCCTGTCCCAGCGGCATGGGGGGGAACAAAGCTGGTGGGGTAGTGCTCCCCAGTACCAGTATGTGCCCTTTGAGCACTGCACCAGCTACGGTCTGCCTTCAGAGAATGGAGGCCTTCAGCACCGGCTCCGGAAGGATGTGGGCCCCCGGCACAATGCCCATCCTACACAGGTAAAGTTTGGGGGTGGGGTGGGGAGGGGTAGGTACTGAGACTGGGGCCAGGGCTTGGTGTAAATTAAGAATCTGTGAGAAGAGGGAGCATTGTCCATTTACTTAAAGTACATGGTAATGTGTTCACAATGTGAAAATCCTTCAAAGGTCTGGGATCACTTAATACATTTAGAAGTACATGCACTAATAATATGTAGTATGTACTAGTGGAATAAGTGAATCCTGTGAGGACCAGCAGGACCACACATGCACATAGAACCTGGGCTTATATAACCTACCCAGAGTGATTCTGTAGGACAAGGCTACAGGTGTCTCCCATGCCTTCACCCACATGCAAACATCATGGGAATTTGTGCCAAGTGATGCCTCCCTTCCCCCCCCCCCACCCTTCTATAGGAGGATAAGTAGAGAAAGCAGACTGAGTAACATGAGTGGTTAAAGATTTACTGGGTGTCAAGTAGAGAAATGTAACCGGACTTTTAGGGGCCTGATATGTAGCTCAGTGGGAGAACACTTGGGTGGAATGCATGAAGTGTGAGACCTTCAGTCAGTCCTCTGCTCACAAAGTTTAAAGAACAAAATGTGTTCTGTGAGATGCAGAGCACTCTGAAAGATGCTGAGATGGGGAGAGGGGTAGGTGTCCTCCAGGGTTGGGGAATCTAGGAGAGGGGGGAATGGGAATGGACACAAGGAAAGCAGAGGTGAAATTGTTTTGGGAAATATTAGTAGATATGCTTCTAACTGCAAAGAATACAGAGTGAGACACAGGATGGAGTGGCTGGCAGGCAGAAGATGAGAGTTTAGAAGTCCTTCAGATGTCCAAATGTGAACCAGAAGGGTGGGCTGTGCAAATGAACTCAGCCAAAGGCTCCCTTTCCTGTCCCTGGTAATTATAGAGCCAGCATGAGAAGGGGAAGGGGTTTGTTAAGCAGAATATAAGCATCGGTGCAGGCTACTTCTCACTGAGGGATTGGGGTAGAGTATCATTTCAGGAGGAGGAGGAGAAGGAGGGGATGACAACTTAAGAAAAGCAGTTAGAGCCCGATCTGGTGACAGTGAGGGCACTTGGTGAAGCAGCCTGGTGCTTCACCAAGGAAAGAAAGGGCAAGTTAGTTTGGGGAGTAGAATTCACCTACTCTCCACAGGACTTTGTTACGGTTTTTTGGGGGGTAATTTTTATGATGGAAAACTCCAGTTACACAAAAATAGAAGGATGTAATGGAACCCTAAACATACAACAGTCATCAGTATCTTTTCAAGGTTGTTGAAGCTACCTTTTTCGTTTCCATCCTCTCCCCTCCACACAGGCTGAGTACCATGCTTCCCAGGCATTGCATCCTTCATACACTTTGGAGAAATCAAGGGGTTTTGATTTCTCCTTCCCTTTCTGTTGTATAACCCTGCCATGCTGTGGGGATTAGTGCTAGACAAGCAGGATTTATTACTGTTATTTATCTGGCTTTATTACTGTTTTCCCCCCACACCCCACGCCCCCAAACAGGTTTTTGATAGGAAGCACGCCCTTTCCTAATCTCTATCAGCCTGAAAACCTCCAGATACCAAGACAGCCCCAGTTACCTGGCCTTCACTTGTAGTATTTTCCCTCTCTGGATCCCAGACAGGGTTTGGAGGGAAACGTTACGTCCTCCGTCACTAACCTCATCCCAGGAAAGGAAACAGACATGAGCGGACAGTTACTTGTGTGTCTTTAGGACCAAGGCGGTAAAACTCCTCTGCTCATATTGTGAAATCAGATCTACCCAGACTCAGAATCCACAACATTACCTGGCCTGACCCTGGCCCCAGAGGACAACTTAGTGTAGCAGAAAGGGACAGACAGACACAGAGTAGCCAGCGCTCTTGCACACTGCACAGACACACTTGCTACCCACCTTCCTTACTCTCCTCATCTTGATTCAGGAAGAAGTAGATTGACTTGCCTGATCGGGCCTGGCTCCTGTTTGTGCCTCCAAGCCCTGAAAGATAAGATGGTTGAAGACCCAGGGGCCTCCAAGTAGATAAACCCAAGAGTTATCTACCTGGATAGAATATAAAAGCTGTATATGTTAAAAAATAAAAGCCATCTGCTGGTTAGGCCACTCTGTCCTTCCCCTGCCTGTGTTAGGATCCCAAGTACAGGAGCAGAGCAGCAGGCAAGATCTGTGGGAAGTGTAGAGACAGACATACAGCAGTGAGGGATGTATAAAACGTTCACCTGGTATAAATGCCCAATGAGCACCGTTCTCAGGGTGTCATCTGAATAGAAGCTCACCTCCTTAAAGGAAGACTATTATGGGCTTGAGTCAAAGTGGGAATGGATAGATGCGGGGAGGAGGAGTGAAAAAGATATGTAACTAGAAAGTGGAGCGATGAATGCAAGAATGACCACAGAGGATCTTGAAAACAGCCATCAATGCTCAGGATCCAGAACAGCTGCTTTTCCTCTTTGAATCTATGTGATGTTCTCTATCCTTTGAGTCTATGTGATACCTGTCTATTCTTTTTGACTCCCATAAGACAGTGCCCATTCTTCATCCATTCAGATTTATGGCCATCACAGAGAGCAATACTCAAACAAGGAGCAGAATGTGGGGATGCCCACGAAGATGGGCTCCAGTTCTACCGTGGACAGCAAGGATGAGGACCACTATTCTAAATGTCAAGGTGATGGGACTGAGGAAAAGGAGTCTGGAATAGGAGGTACAGGGACTAAGAGAATAACTTGGAGCCCTGTTAAACATGCACTTCCTCTCTCTCTCTCTCTCTTTCTCTCTCTCTCTCTCTCTCTCTCTGTCTGTCTGTTTCTTTCTCTCTCTCTCTCCCTCTGTCTGTTTCTCTCTCTCTCTGTCTGTCTGTTTCTTTCTCTCTCTCTCTCTCTCTCTCTCTCTCTCTCACACACACACACACACACACACACACACACACACACATGCACAAGTCCTCTAGGTATGCAGGCAAAGGTACCCCTCCACCTCCTTATACTTCGTTCCCTCTGTCCTTCCAAATACCAAGAAACAAAATTTTTCAGAAATGACTTCATAGGGAAATGGGGTGTGGGGCCTTCTTCTGAAAAGACCTAGGCAGCAAGTGACAGTTACAAAGAGAAGTCCAGGCCCGGTTCCTCCCTTCCACCCCTCAGCTACGTTCCCAGAGCAGTGACTGGTGAACTGCTTCTCTCTTTGTTCACCCTTCCCTCTTCCTAGGTTGTATCCACCGCCTGGGACAAGTGGTGAGAAGGAAGTTGGGGGAAGACTGGATCTTTCTGGTGCTCCTGGGCCTCCTGATGGCTCTGGTCAGCTGGTGCATGGACTATGTCAGTGCCAAGAGTCTTCAGGGTAGGTCCTCCCTGGACCCTTGCCCTCAGCCTTCTCCACACAGAGACTCTTCTTGAGTTTCCACTTGTGTCCAGCAGGATGTGTTTGGACAGGGGATGAGGCGAGGAGAGGTCAGTGTCAGGGGTCAGGGGTTAGGTCTGCCACAAGACAAGACCAAACTCATTGATAATTGAGCGCCAGATGCAACACCTTTTCCGCTAGCTTCCACCCAGGCTATGGGGCTCCTCCATTGGAGTTGCCCGCTTGTTCCAGTTTCCCAGGGATTCTTCCCAGCTTCAGAACTGAAGGCCTATGCCTTCCTGGTGGGTGGTCCCACCATGGCCTCTGCTTCGCACTCATTGTGACCTGCAGGCAGCTACTAGCTGTCTTTGTCAGGGGATGGAACGGGCACTTTGCAGGCACACTGCGGCTCAGGCTTCTCCCGTATACTATGGGGTCGGAACCCTAGGAAGGTGGGTAGGCCGGACGTCCAGGGCATGAGGAGGTGGCCAGTACGCTGTCCGACTCTGGGTGTGGGAGTGGAGGTAAGACCGCCACTGCCGTCCCCCCTCCTCCACTCCTCCACTGATCCAGGTGCATGTCCCTGCAGCCTACAAGTGGACCTATGCCCAGATGCAGCCCAGCATCCCCCTGCAGTACCTGGCTTGGGTCACCTTCCCGCTGGTCCTCATCCTCTTCAGTGCCCTCTTCTGCCACCTCATCTCTCCACAGGCTGTTGGTGAGAACTTAACTAGGAGACTCCATACCATCTGACTTCCTCTGACTTCCTCCTGTCCTCCAGCCCTACCTCCAGCCCTGGATGGCGTCACCACGGCCCTCCCTACCATGGTCTCTTAGACCCTTCCCAAGCCCATTTGCATGTTCATCTCCCATGTAACCTTTAACTTGAAACTGTATGTAATCCTTCTGAAACCATGTTTAGGCTCTGGAATCCCTGAAATGAAGACAATTCTTCGAGGGGTTATTCTGAAAGAATATCTTACACTCAAGGCCTTCGTGGCCAAGGTGGTAGCCCTGACTGCAGGGCTGGGCAGCGGCATCCCTGTGGGGAAAGAGGTGGGTGTGGGTATGGATTTGCTGAAGTGTGAGCAGAGAGAGGGAGGGAGGAAGGGAGGGAGGGAGAAGGAAATGAGCTCAATCTAGAGGGCGCTCTGGGAGCAGAAGTAGAGGGAGAGTGACCAAGGAGCAGTGGGGAGGAGAAACCTTGGAAGACTCCTCCTCCTGGGTGGAATGACAAATATCAGAGCTGGAGAACCTTAGGATAATCAGCCTTTGGGGCTGGCAAGCTCTGGGCCGTTGTCTTATTCACTGTGGGATGCTAGTGACCGGTATCCCTGATCATCAGCCCTGAATTCCAGTAGCAGCCCCATCTCTGACAGCCAGAATGCCTCCAGACATTGCCAGATGTTCCTTGAGGGGAGGGGTGGGGAAGAGGGGAGGAGGGACAGGGGACCTCTGCCTTAGAAGTCCATCCCCCTGTTCTCATAGGAGAAAACACTTAGAAGCCACGTTTCATTCAGGGTAACACTTCAGATCTCCTGCAACCCTACGCTTCTGTGCACTCCTGCCCACTGCTGTCAGTACTCCAGGCAGCAGCCAGAGGCATCTTTTAAAAATGCAATAGGTCCTCTCTGACCTCTGGTAGAAAACATTGTACTTTTGCATTCTACTTATTCTGCACTGACCCCTCTTATCTGTCCCGTCTCCCATCCCTCAACCATCCCAAACTTGTCCTTAGTCAGACTTCTGCCTCTGCTATCCCGTCTGCCCGGAACGCTTGTCCTCGACACCCAGGAACCTCAATCTCACATCACTGTAACTGCCAAAGAGGCTGCCCACCCACTTCTCTCCCCACTCTCTCTCATTTGCCTACTAGCTCTGGGCATTGTTTGAAAAGGTTAAGACAATGGCTTTCCAACACACTGTCTGGAGTAGGAAATTCTAGATCAGTGAAGCTACAAAGTCTCCGCTCCAGACACTCTGCTCACCCTGAGCCCTCCTTTCCTGCCGTCTCCCAGGGCCCTTTCGTCCACATCGCCAGCATCTGTGCTGCTGTCCTCAGCAAGTTCATGTCCATGTTCTGTGGGGTCTATGAGGTAAGGCTGGGACAATGTGGTACAAGAGAGGCTGGTGGCCGGGGACAGCAAGCCTCATGTGCACAGGGAGCTGGGGGGCTGCCTGCTCCTGCTCCAGCCTGGCCATGGTGCTGAAGGGGCGTCGACTAACCCATGCTCCTGTTCTCCATGCCCTGCCCACTGACCCCAGCCTCCTAATGTCTCTGTCTAGCCTATGCCTGCCCTCCTCCTGTCCTGCCTTCCTGCTCTGTTCCTCTCCAGGGTGGGGCCTGCCCTGTGTAACTCTGCCAGTCTACTTGGTTCCTCTATATCCGGTCACCTCCACCTTCCTTCCTGAACCATCTCTGTCCCTTCTCAGTTGCCAACACCCACCCCCATGCCTCCCCAAGTACTGTCCGCCTCTCCCACCCTGCCACCCTTTGTCTGGCGTGCTTCTCTGTTGCAGACCATGCCTGGGCAGCTTGACCTCCTGGTGCCAGCCTGTGCGGTGGGCGTGGGATGCTGCTTTGCAGCCCCTATTGGAGGCAAGTTTCACTTCCTCCCTACCTGGGTTGCCTGAGCTGAATGTGGAAGGGAGGTTGGATGGCTGCCATAGGTTTAGGGTGGAGGGGACCATACTTACCCAAGGGACCGGTGGATGGGCATCCAGGGAGTGACCATAGATCACCACCCCTGGTCTGCAGGGATCTGGATTGTTCTTCCCAAAGGCTGTGTGTTCTTCTGAGACCAGATGTTGTTTTGTGCAGGCACTATTGTTACTTTTCTGCCTGAATTCCTCGCCTACCTCTTTCGCTACGACCACTTCTTATTATGAATACCTCCACTTCCTGTCTCTTCACTTACTGATTTACCTTCCCTGTCCAGCATCTATTAACTTCACTTTTATTTCTTTCTCCCATTGTTGGCCTTGAGCCTTGAGGTCACTTCCTGTGTGCTGAGTTCACTGTTTCTCCAGGCCTGGGTGATAGAGAGTCAATCAAGTCACAATGAGTTCCTATGAGTTAGGCTTCTCACTCTACTTTCTCTCCCTTCCCTGCTTGTTCTCCTGCCATTTCTCTCTCCCCTGCCCTTCTCCTTCCTCCTGTCCCTCTGTCTGTCTCTCCCCAGTAGCAGCCATATTATTACACTGACATCCTGACGGTGGGCTGTGCTGTGGGGGTCGGCTGCTGTTTCGGAACGCCACTTGGAGGCAAGTGTCCCCTCCCACATTGGTCCACTTGCTTGGCCTGGCTTGCTCGTTTTTTGTTAACCTCACAAAGTGCTAGGATTAACCAGCTTCTTATTATAACCAGAGCCACTGTCAGTGAGCATTTACTATGTGCCTGGCCCATGGTCTAAGCACTTCACATTGATTTTTTTTTTTTTTTTTTTTTTGTCGGTCGTGGGGCTTGAACTCTGGGCCTGAGTGCTGTCCCTCAGCTCTTCAGCTCAAGGCGAGCGCTCTACCACTTGAGCTACAGCACCACTTCCGGTTTTCCGGTGGTTTATTGGAGATAGGAGTCTCATGGTCTCTCCTGCCCGGGCTGGCTTTGAACCACGATCCTCAGATCTCAGCCTCCTGAGTAGCTAGGATTACAGGCATGAGCCACCAGCGCCCGGCTTCACATTGATTTTTATACCCAGCTGTGTGAGTGAGAGATCACATAGAGGAGAGATCACAATTTCTGGTTTTTACGTGAGCTGCAGATCCAAGGATTAGAATCAAGGCAGTCTTCATATTTCCCACACTTAAATTAAACCCTATTTAAATTATTGATGCTTTTGCCCTGCACATATTATGTCTTATTATGGGATGCTATGTGCTTCCTTCTCTAGGAGAAACTTAACATTTTGTTGTGTTTTTTATTAGTGGACAAAGAGTTTAAATGGATCTTATTCATATTAGTGGTGAGCTTTAAGGTGAGCTTTATGGGAGTTTAGTTTGTATTATCTTTTTTTTTTTTTTTTTGGTCCATTGTGGGGCTTGAACTCTGGGCTTGGGCGCTGTCCCTGCACTCTTCGGCTCAGGGCAAGCGCTCTAACACTTGAGCCACAGCGCCACTTCTGGTTTTCTAGTGGTTTATTGGAGATAAGAGTCTCACGTGGACTTTCCTGCCCAGGCTGGCTTTCAACCGTGATCCTGAGATCTCAGCCTCCTGAGTAGCTAGGGTTACAGGCGTGAGCCACTGGCACCCGGCTGGTTTGTATTATCTTTAAGTGGTTGTACACAGGTGTTACCATTCAACAGTGCAGTTTATGAATACAATGCATCTTGACAGTATCATCCCCTTCAACATTCTCATCCACCCCTCCTCCCTCACCCCTCTTAGTTTTGTAGGATGGACATTAAACTCTTGACTGCAAAAAAATCTGTAATTTACAGATAATGTTCAGCTCTATCTATCCATATAAGGAAAATAGTGGTCTTTCAGATTATTATTGTTGTTGTTATTACTATTATTATTGTTTTGTCAGTCCTGAGGCTTGAACTCAGGGCCTGGGCACTGTTCCTAAGCCTCTTTGTGCTCAAGGCTAGTACTCTACCACTTGAGCCACAGCACCACTTCCAATTTTTTCTGAGTAGTTTATTCAAGATAAAAGGCTTACATACTTTTCTGCATGGGCTAGCTTTGAACTACAGTCCTCAGATCTCAGTCTCCTGAGTAGCTAGGATTACAGGCATGAGCCACCAGCGCCTGGATCAGATTTTTTAAAAATCATGTATAACTAGCAAATGGACAGAAAGACAGTTATACGTGTTGATTCATTAAAATCAGTGGTGTCTAGATTAACAGGGCAAGGATTATATGGATTATTCATCAGATTCACTGGTGATATAAAGAATACCATGTTGGTCAATGAAGAATAGAACTTTAAGAAAGGCATATGCTTTCTGAATGACCAGCTGCTAGAGGTTTCTTTTCAATTATGAACATGTAATCAGTCTGTTCATAGAAGAGTCTTCTAGGTTGCTAACACTGCTTGGCTCAGGAGTGATGTATGGGTAAGAGTTCAAAGCTAATGAAAATGCATCATGCCACATTGTGCTAACATTGCCCAGGCATGCAGCATAAGGAGCAAATGTATCCGCTGGCATAAGGTTTGCCCCTCAGTTATCAGCTAGAGTCATTAAAGTCATTAGTCTCGGTCAATGGAGGGGATTGAGTTTGAATTTCTACATATGTTAAAGGATCACACTTAGGTGTTTACCCACATTTACCTTTATATCTCAAAAAAATGTCAAAAGTTCAAAGAATTGGGGCTGGGAATATAGCTTAGTGGTAGAGTGAAACCCCAGGACTAGCAAAAAACAAACAAACAAACAAAACATTGGAAGAATTGTTTAGGAAGGAAGAATTTTGTTGTTTGGCTTAGTTTGGTGAGATTCTTTTAAAGCAAAGAGAATGTGCATTTCCTCCCCAAAGAAGAATTTCTGACATGAACAAGGAAGGTTTTTGGTCATGCATGGAATATGGGAAAGGTAAAGCCCTTTGGAAAGTTCCTGATAAAACATCACCCTTGCCAAGTGCTCGTGGCTCATACTTATAATTGTAGCTAACTCAGGAGACTGAGATCTGAGGATCACAGTTCAAAGCCAACCTAGGTAGAAAAGTCTGTGAATCTTATCTCCAAAGAATGCATACACATACACACACACACACACACTGCTCTTGACACAATTGTTAAGCACTTGGAAGTTAAGGTGACATGCTCAGGCTGTTTAAAATGAAATGGCGAATGCTAAATATGTCTGAAAATAGTATTACTTAATTCTTACAAATATAAAACAATTCTGAAAGAAAAGTTAATAGTAAGGTTATCAAATCACAATATAGGCAACACCTGATAAAAGAAATGTCATGCAGCAGCACACTGAAATGTTAAATGTCTCTTTGCCAGACTCCAGCGCTCTTAGGGTGCTTCACAGTTAAAAGGGGTGGCACAGATGCTCTTTTCCAGAGAGATTTCTGGATGGCAGCTCAGGCAAAGCGCTGAAGAGCCTTCCAGGACACCTGTGGAAACCTATGAGGCTTCCCAAAAGAAACAGCATCTGACATGAGGTGTAGTTTCCAAGTAAAGGTCTCTGAGAAAGACAGGCAAGGTATTCTAGACAGAAGAAGTGAGCTGGAGAGCTGTCATTATAGTAAGTATGTGCTATATGTGCTACTATGGAAGACAGTGGGAAGGGTGATAGGAGACGAGTCTAGACAGATCAGCTGTGAAGGTCTTCCTAGGCCATGCACAGGAATGTAAGTTTTTCTCTTGAGGCTAGGCTAAATGTGTTTCAGATCACACAGTTCTTCATGGTATTAATAGACTTTAAAAAAAAATCTCCAAGGTCAAACCAGTTAGAAGATACTTCATTGAACAGCTAGTTAAAAAAAACTGAAGACCGGAAAGGTTATCAGAACATCTGCCATGCTAATATGCATTGTGAATATCCCAAAGGTAGCTGTAGACTTTTCCACGGAGCCTCTCTTGCAGAACTACCTCATGGGACATGGATCTGACTTTGGGAAATGCTGCTGTGGGTGAAGTGAAACCACTGAAAGATTTTGAACAAGGAAGTGACAGAACTAGCTTTGTGTGCCCATCCAATCCCTTCAGCTCCTGTGGGCAGCGTAGAACTGGTCTGTGGATTAGCAGGATTAATCAAAGATTAACTGGAAGACTATTGTCCTAGACGTGATGCTAAATAATGAGAGACTGAGCTGTGCAGATGCAGAAGAGATAGGAAAGAGGCCGATGAATGGGAGTGCGAAGGCAGTAAAACTAACGTGACCTGGTGACTGGTTTTATGTGAGTGGGAGTGATACTGGGAAGGAAGGATAGAGGCTGACACTCAAATTGCCAATAAAGGCAATCGGGCAGATAGTAGTGTTAGGTAACCATGGTGGGGAATACAGGAAGTGAAACATCTTGAGGGAGTTGATCATTTTCATGTGGATTACGTTTAAAGTTCCTGTGGCATAGCCAAGTGATATCCAGTAGGCCGCTGATTGGTGAGTCTGAAACCCAGGAACTGGGCTGAAGCTAGAGATTTGCTAATTGGTAACACGTGACTCCAAGGAGCATAAATGAAGTTGAGAGACAAAGTATGTGTACGAGCATTAAGAGGGGAAGATTTAGAACCATACCCTGGGTTGGACAGAGGCACCAGAACAGGCAGAAAAAACAATCTAGAGTGGGAGAGGAGAGCCATGTTCCAAAGGCCGTTTGTCTTTTTCAAGTCTCTGTTTCCTTTCAGCAGCACATTTTATGTTTGGCTCAGGCTAATATTAAAATTAGCTCTCATTCCTGAACATACAGAGACAGGCTGCTAAGGAAAGTGCTCCCAGATCTATATCGTGGGAAAGAAAACCTAACCCAGGATTTCAAATAAATAAATAAATGCTTATAAAATATTCATAAGCTGGCTAGTTGTATCCAGGCAAATCAAAGCTGCCCTTACTTCTGCTGCTGGCAAAGAAAAGGAGCAAGAGACTACTCCAGTGGTCCCATGGTCTTCCATCTTCCGCATGAGTAGCGAGCTAGCTGCCTTCCACGGTGGTGAGATTCGAAGGGCCGTGTAGGAAGCGTGGCTGGTAGATCTCTGCCTCGGGTTTCCTGTCATTTGCCTGTATTTCTCTGAAATCCCCTCATTCTGTTCTCTTTCTTTCCTATCTGTTTTTCTCCTGTTCTGTACATCCCTAGAACAGGCATTTAAGAGCCTAGAATCTTTTCTGGAAACTCCTAGGTTTAGGGGGAACTCAGAAGTCTCTAAACAAATAGTAAGATCTGAAAGGGACAAGTTGCTCCAAGCATAAAATAAGAAGAAAACAGAGATGGGTGGTCTCTACCTGAAGGGGGGGGTTTGGGGGTTGAGTACTAGAGAAGATGACATAAGTATTGACTACTAATAATTCCCTGCCAACACTCAACAGTTTTTTCCATGATGGAGAGTCACCAAACCACCAGCCCTTTGGTATATGCGTGACTCAGATGATCTGTGGGCCATCCCCTGGGAAGAGAAGCAGAGATCCTAAGGAATTTGGGAGGTGTGATTTTTCAGAGAGAAGACAGAGAGAAGAAAATTCCTAGAGTGTGAGATGTTTCCTGAAGGGGAGAGGCAAGTGGTCAGTCTTGGGCAAACAGACTTCTCTTCACTGTGGAGAAAGAGAAGGAGGGAAATTCTTGCCTTGTTAACATTCTTTTTCTTAGTGTTGATCTCATGGCCATTCATCTTACTACATGTTGTATTTCCCTGGTTATTCTTCCATGTACTTGATTAAGATGAGGCTTAGACAGGTTTCATGAAATTGTATTATCAGTTTCTACTTTGCATCTAATCAAAGCCCAACCAACCCTATTCATGGTACATTGAAAGATTTTTTTTTTTTCTCTGCATCTCTTGGATACTAGCATTTCCCCTCCAAAACAGTACTGGGGAAGACTACAATTTGGCTAGGGCCTGAACTTAGGACCTAGGTGGGTGCTGTCCCTTAGCTTATTTGCTCAAGGCTAGTGTGCTGTTACTTAAACCACAACTCCCCTTCCAGTTTATGGTTGGTTAACTGGAGTCAGTCTCACAGACTTTCCAGCCCTGGCTGGCTTTGAACTGTGATCCACAGATCTCAGCCTCCTGAGTAGCTAGGATTATAGATGTGAAACACTGGCACCTGGCTTTTTTTTTTTTAAATGAAATTCTTGCTTTCTTTTCTTAGAATATAAGTTCCCTCTTATTTTTCTTATTTATTATAAAATTGTCCCCGGAAATGGAAGAGACAGAGAGGCTGGAAGGGAGTGTCAATGCAAGTCTGCAAATCCTGAGCTTTGCAAGACCAGCTGAGCACCTGTTCTAGAAGCTTTCTACCTTTAACTTTCTAGCAGAAATTCCAATTGCCTTTAGATCCCTGTGGGTGTCACCGTGATGAACCCCATTCAGAACTCAATTCTAAGAGGTAGAGAGATCATAACCACTTGATCCTTACATTTTTTGGAATCAAGGACCCATTTAGTTACCACCTCCTCTCACTGACCCACATCCTTGATCTGAAAAACAAACAAACAAAAAAACCCTCCCAAACAAAACAGCACAGGAAGGTATGTGGAACACCAAGAGATCTTTTTTTAATCCACCATTGCACCCCCCACGTTCAAGTGTCAGCGAAAGCTGCCCAGTCCCAGCAGTAGTCCATCCGCATCTGACTCTGCTTTTCTACCCTCCTAGGGGTGCTGTTTAGCATCGAGGTCACCTCTACCTACTTTGCTGTTCGGAACTACTGGAGAGGATTCTTTGCAGCCACGTTCAGTGCCTTTGTGTTCCGTGTGCTGGCTGTGTGGAACAAGGACGCGGGTAACAGGGGGACGCCCCAGGTGCAGCTGGTATGAAATAGGGGTGCTAAGGAAGGGGCGGGAGGGGGCGAAACTCTCAGGGGTTGCTTTAGAAACCAAATGGGTGGTGTTATTTTGGAAGTTGTGTGAGTTGCAAAGATAGAGGACAAGGATCAAGGTCATGGGCTAGGAAGAACCACCTGTGGGATAGTTAGTACACAGAAGGCAAGATTTAAGCAGGAGAAATTAGGAGTCGAGAAAGGAATAGAAGACTCATCGAAAGACTTCCGATTCCTGTCTCTGGCTTTCTGTGACGCTCCCAGTGTAATTCTTGCCTTTCTGCCCTATAGTCACCATCACAGCTCTGTTTAGAACCAACTTCCGGATGGATTTCCCCTTCGACCTGAAGGAACTCCCTGCCTTCGCTGTCATCGGGTGCGTGGGGACATGTGCTGGGAGCCAGGAGTGGCACTGGACTTGGAAGTGGGCCCGGGCTGGGAGGAAGTTGGGGTTCACATGGGTAAATCATCAACTGGGTGGAAGCTAGGGAGAAAGCAAAGGTGGAAGGCTGGTGTTTTTTATCCCTGCAGAGACTGGGTCTGAGGGTTGACAGCCTTGTGTCCATAAAGTTCCAGATTTATAACTTACACCCTCAGGATTTGCTGTGGGTTCCTGGGAGCTGTGTTCGTGTATCTTCATCGCCAAGTCATGCTTGGTGTCCGAAAAAACAAGGCCCTCAGCCAGTTTCTCGCTAAGCAGTGAGTCACCGCCCTTCCCTTGCCCTGCCCACTGGCTTTCTGGTTTCTCCCGTAGTTCCTCCCTTTTTATCTCTGTGCTAGACATTAAATGCCTTTAGAAGGCTGTGATAAAACAGTAGGAGGTTCTGGTACTGGGTACTGCCGGTGGGAGAGTAAACAACATGAGCTCCCAGGTCACGTTATTCTTTTGTGAAAAAAAAAAAATCTCTCTGTTACAAAGAACTGAGATGATAGTGAACAACCGCTTAGTGAACAACCCGAAACCACAGCTTGCTGACATCTGGTGGTGTTCCCCGTAGAGTGTGCAAGGTTGGAAAAAAGGGTTAACTCTGTTTCTTTTGTAGCCGCCTGCTGTATCCTGGGATTGTGACCTTTGTCATTGCCTCACTCACCTTTCCACCTGGAATGGGTCAATTCATGGCTGGAGAGGTCAGCTCTGGGGGAGGCTGAGGGTGCGGGTCAGGTCATACCCAACCCATTGACAAGGACCCTGAGTCAGAAAGGGTAGATTCTCTTCCTGAGCACAAGGCACAAGACACTGAATTGTGAGCCTGAGAAATAGTATTTCCCTGAAGAACCCGTGCCCTCTGCTTCTTTCTGTCACAGTTGATGCCCCGAGAAGCCATCAGTACCCTGTTTGACAACAATACCTGGGTAAAACACGTAGGTGACCTCCAAAGCCTGGGCCAGTCAGCTGTGTGGATTCACCCTCAGGTCCACGTGGTCATCATCATCTTTCTCTTCTTCATCATGAAGGTACCGCTCCCCCACCTCCAACCACCTAGGCTTGTGTTTTCACTTGAGAATCCCAGATTTAGAAAGGGTACACCTCGATCTGGTCTTCATCCAATCTAAAGAGCAATACTAGGAAACCATTACCTAAACAAGTTGTGCCTCTATAAATGTGAACCAAAAACTGGGGTAATTGCGCCATTCACATCCACATAATGATGTTTGGCATAAAGATAATAACCCTTCTAATGGCTCCACTTGTTATCTTATTAAGGCATTACTGCAGCCAAGTAAACAAAGACTAGACTTGAGGTTAGCAATGTAGATAACTATGTAAAACTCTCAGATTAATTAACCAAATT
This sequence comes from Dipodomys spectabilis, assembly GCF_019054845.1. NCBI lineage: Eukaryota > Metazoa > Chordata > Mammalia > Rodentia > Heteromyidae > Dipodomys > Dipodomys spectabilis. The sequence continues at coordinate 4,698,630 of NW_024870711.1, forward strand.
CCTCCCACTTATTAGATAATTAGGTACTCCATTCTCCATATAGCTGATTATCATTTTCATGAATTCTACCTCCCCGTTCTGTTGGTAATCTCCCAGATTTTCCAAAAAGTTAAAATATTGAAATTAATTTTATCAGTGATTATATAGAACTTTTACAAACTTTTATTGTTCTCCAATTAGGTAGTGAGGTTATATGAATTTTGACATACTCAAAACATTTTTTCCTAAGACACAAAAATTGATCCCTTTTCCATCGTTTCTTTTTCCGTGTCTGCCCACCAAAGGTCATGTGCTTCTCAATTGGTGCCTTGCATCAAGACATTTCTTTTTTAAATTTCCATTCCTGGTGTTATACCTATTATAACTCTTTTCACCTTAAAAAAAATCTTGTGGTGATTTTCCTTTTGCTAATACTACATGTTGCCTAAATAATCCAACATTTTTTCTGTATATTTGTCCTCACTTAACTTTCATGGTTTAAAATACTTGAATAACCTATTAACCTAGCTACAAGACAATTTACAAGCCTATAGTTTATCTGGATGTGAGTCACTAAGTTTTATTTATATCATTTATTATAGTACAGTGAGCTCCTCTGTTCATTTAGTCAATAAATGGTTTTTTTCAGCACTTACTATGTGCCAAATACAAAGTCTTCCATCAATGATCTTTGACTAATCTATGCTTGCAATTGAAAATGATTACTAAAAAGTTTCCTCCTTTGTTTTTCTTTTCTTTTCTCTTTCGGCCAGTCCTGGGACTTGAGAACTTAGGAGCTGGGCACTGTCCCTGAGCTTCTTCTTGGCTCAAGGCTGACACTCTACCATAGTATGATTAGAGATAGCAGGCCCTTCCCACACCAGGTGTTGACTCTGACACTTATGCTCTCAGAGTCTCGGCTGTGTGTTACTTGAAGCTCTGTTTGTCTGTGTTCTTCCTAGTCCACTTGAGAAGGGTCCCTTGGATCTATAGCTTCCATATTTTATATTCTCCATTTATTAATTTCATCCTTTTTTATTTCTTCCTTTACAATGTTTGATACTTTTGTCAAAAAGGAGTCATAATCTTGTTAGGGATTTAATTTCTAGACTTTCATTATAGTATCTGTCTCCTCTTAGTTTACAAACTAAGAGTATTTAGTGTATAACTAAACCCATATTTAATCTACAAGCCTACCTGTACTAATCAAGTTCAAGTTTTAGAATTTCTTATCCAGAGATGATTACTTATAATTTTAGATATTCCTCTAGACTGAGCTATATGGTAACGTTGAGATTGTATATACTATTAAAATGTCAATTTTGAAAACTTTTTTTAAGAATAAAATGCTATATATTTCCCCTTATCTCATCCCACCTCCCCTGACTTCTAATTATATATGTGGATTCCACTAAACAGACTAAAAGGACTCAACTCTATGTTGCTTTAATTAATTTCTCATTGAATATTCCTGGTAATGTTTACATCAGAAATTCATTAGAAAAAAATACATATTTCCTGCACTATATTTGAAGCCTAGCAGCTTGCAGAAGGTCTAATAATCTACAGTATTCATTGCTACGAACCCCTGCGTTGCCTAGGTGTCACTGTTCTCCAGCATTTCACTGCCTAGTTACTAGACTCACAAACATACCCTAATATTTTCCATAGCCAGACTAAAGGATAAAGGTGATTATATTCATCTGTGGATTCTTATAAGGAAATGACAGAGACCAGTTGTTGAGATGTATTTCGGCCTGCAGTTCTGTATATCCAAGGCAAAGGAACCACATTTGATGAAAGAGAATACTCTTGCTACCAGGATCTTGAGATAGGGCAGGGCCACCATATGGCAAGAGATAGAAAACATATGTGTGTATCTTCTTTTCTTTTCTTTCTTTCCTTCCTTCTTTCTTTCTCTTTTTTGTTTATTTATTGCAATTGCTGGGCTGGTGCTCTACCACTTGATATGTGCCCCCAGCCCTTTCTCTTCCTTATGAAGTCAGTAAGAGTCTACATTGGAACTTCCATTCGGATGATCTTGCCTGATCCTAACTGATTTCCAAAGGCTTCACTCTAAACACTAGTCAGATTAAGTTTCTACCCTCTTAATATTTCACCATAGGGATTAAATTTCAAAACACGAAGCTTTGGGAGTACTTACACCATAGCTAAACCAGAGCAGTAGCAAAAATTGTTTTTCTACAATAGGATCCAAACCCTGGTCCACAGAATCAACATAGGCATGTAAGATTCACAGTACAGGTTTTTCATAGCATTGGTGAAAGGAACTTCTCTCTTCCTTCATCTGAAGGCACAGCGAGTCTCATCATAAATCGAAGGATTTACAATGACTCTAATTCCAACTTCTCAGTCCTTTTTAATGAGTCTAACATTATTACCTCGTTAAGTTCTCAGCATAGCCAGTTCTCAACATTTCTAAAGATTTCTTTTTGTGTGATCTTTGTATCACTCCTTCTTATGAAGGGTCCAAAAATAGTGGACTCTGTGATAATAGCTCTCTAATTTCCCAGTATTCTAGAATTGGGTGCTTTAAGTCTTGAGAGTTATTTATGTTCCATGTCTTTCTTTATATGCTTAAAAAGTTTGCTGTTTTCATGTGTCATTCCTTGTGCTGCAGGAGTTGATAACTATGATCTTGATCCTATTCTCATACATATCTTGGAGGATAATTTCATTCACCCTCTGAAATCAGGCCCATTTGTCTCCTGTTATTCATATTACTGGAGCTTTCCCATTAACTGAACCTACAGAATGCCTTTTATCTTCCTCGTACTTATTCTAGGAGATGGTTTATGACAGTTCAAGAGCTTTTAAACTGTTAAACATCATAATCACTTAAGAAGCTGAAACTACAAGTGCCTACAATCCTGTCTCTGGGTAGTCTGTTGCAGTCTCTTCTTAGAAAGGTCTGGCCATTTACATTCTAAATAAGTTCCCTGCAGGAGCAAATATTAGCTCCAAGGAGATTTTCTGCTTTGAATCACTACTGTTTGACCAGCCTCTCACTTGACTTTCCTCCCTTCCTTCTGATCTCCACAGAGCACTGCCAGAGCAGAGAACAGAAATAACAAGATATACTTTCTGCCCCAAGGAATTCTCAGTCTATAGTGTCTTTGTTTTCATCTGTTCTACATAGTCATATTTTGACCTAAAGAAGCATAAGTTTTGCATCATCTCAGTGCTTCTGGAATAAGTCTTCATCGCTGCCTCTTGGCTGAGGGGAACTCTTTCTAAGATTCATAAAACAAGTAGTTCATTTCCATTAGGTTAGTGATAGGAATGACTTTAAAAGTATAGAAACTTTAGCTGGGAGGCGGTGGCTCACGCCTGTAATCCTAGCTACTCAGGAGGCTGAGATCTGAAGATCGCAGTTCAAAGCCAGTTTGGGGAAGGAAAGTCCGTGAAACTCTTATCTCCAATAAACCACCAGAAAATCGGAAGTGGTGTTGTAGCTCAAGTGGTAGAGCGCTTGCCTTGAGCTAAAGAGCTGAGGGACAGTGCTCAGGCCCAGAGTTCAAGCTCCATGACCAACCGGAAAAAAAAAAAAAAAAAAAGAAGGATAGAAACTTTAAACATTAGTTGTTATCACCTCATTCCTAATTAGTTTGAGATTCTTTTCTATTGCTTATTGTTCAGGTGATGTAAATCTGCTGCTTAGTTCACAAATTATGGCTCATATTTTTATGACTTCTCTAGATGTGTTAAAAGTTCAAGCACAGCTCCTTTTCTGTTCTGTTTCTCCATTCTTTTGTGTTCTTTGCCTCAGAATGCATATACCGTTTTTGCTAAAAATGTCCCAATTACTAAAATACCCCTGGTGAACTTGACCCTGGAGATTGTTTCTATTATATTGTCTGACTAATCAGGCTCTAATTTGCCATTTCAGGACAGACAGATCTAATTTTTTTTTTCAGTACTGGGGATCAAATCCACAGCCTGAAAAATGCTAAAAATGTACTCTACCACAGAGCTGTACACCCTCAGTCTCCAGATCTAATTTTTGATCCTTGTTTAAGACAGTTTGATGGCAAAGCAGATGACTCAGGCAGAGGTTCTTCTGTGAGGATTGCCTTCTATGAGGTTTGCTTTATAGCAAATCAAAGTTAGGCTTGTAGTAAGTCACTAGGACTTTGAGGTAGCTGCCACTTAGCACTGAAGCTCCTTTTCAGGAATATAATCTGACCAGGAAAAGGAATCCTCTAGCTTCAAGAGGCTCAGGCTATTCTACAGAGGTGAATTACCCGGGCTGAGAGTACAGCGAGTGAGGATCCTTTGGGAGAAGTGAAAGAGGTACCGTACCTCTGGGGCTTTATTCCTTGTTCTAGGGTGCCAAAAGGAAAATATACTCCAAGTATGGTTGGTTTGTGTTAACCAGTTGGAAAACTTCTCTTACCCCTATGTCCTGGGTGTCTTCTCACTCTGAAAGAACCAACTGTTTTGGTCCTAGAGAAAGACACCCAGGAAGGCATCTAGAAGGATTGGCAATCCCAGGCTTTCTGTGATGACTCTAGAAGCAGGAGGAAAGGGGAGAGGGCAGAGTTGAGAAGGTTTTCTAACACTTCACTTTAACCCTTCTTTCTTATTCTAGTTTTGGATGTCTATTGTCGCCACCACTATGCCCATCCCCTGTGGAGGCTTCATGCCTGTGTTTGTGTTAGGTAAGATCTCATAGTACCTTACTGATAGCTGAAGTATAGGGTAGTTGAAAAATGCTGGGATGGGGGCTGGGAAGGTGGCTCAGTGGTAGAGCGCTTGCCTTGCATGCCTGAGGCCCTGGGTTCAATTCCTTAGCACCACATAAGCAAAAAGAAAAAAGCCAGAATGGCGCTGTGGCTCAAGTGGTAGAGTGCTAGCCTTGAGCTGAAGAGCTGAGGGACAGCACCCAGGCCCAGAGTTCGGCCCCACAACCGGACCCCCCAAAAAAGGGGGGGAGGAATGCTGGGATGGATGCTCGGAGTTTGTATTGGGTTTTAAGACCCAGGGACAGGTTTGCTTCAAAACATAGAGAATACTGGGATCTTGTAAAATTTTGGCTTCTTTGATTTTCTCTCTAGGAGCTGCATTTGGAAGGCTGGTAGGAGAAATCATGGCCATGCTGTTTCCTGAGGGAATCTTATTTGATGACATCATCTACAAGATCCTACCAGGGGGCTATGCAGTAATTGGTGAGACACGGTTCTACCCTCCAACAACCAAAATTCAAGTTCCCCAAATTCTTACTCACACTGCCAACAAATCCCCATTCCAGACTCTACCATATGGTCTCAATTTAATGCTATTTAATTCAACTTTAATTCAAATAACGAAACCTTGGCTCTGCCTCTCATGAGTTTTTATTGAACTTCTGTGAGCCTCAATTTCCTCATGTGGCAAAAGGATTAATAGGGATTAAATGAGTAAATAAGCTGAACATAGCCTGAGTTTTGTCTGAATATTTTGGTAAACAATTTTCCCTTCCATCTGAAGAATCCTGGAATAGCAGTGCAGGTTACTGGCTCAAGTGTAATCAATCTGAGATATGTTAACATGGAATATATGTTAATATTGAGATATTTATGTTAATACATGTTAATATTGAAATAAGAGCAGACGGGGAAGAACTGAGAACTTTGATCTCTAGGCTTTCTCTGCCACTTGTTGCCTTGGTGACCATGGAGAAAATTAGTTGCCCTTTAATTTCTTTGTTCTACAATGACTTCCGAGATAGAGCTATATCTAATACAGTGATTAATATCGTCTCCAAAATTATTATGTACATTCTCTCCTTTCCCTCTTCATTAAAATCCTATAACATATAAGGCCAGTCCTTTCCTAGATAAAGGAGAACTAACCCATTTTATAGTTATATACTCCATCCTACCCCTTTACAAAAGTTTCATTTATAAATAGGACTCCTTTCTCTCTACCCAGCCTCCCTGATGGACATCTTTCCGTGATGATTTCTGATGTATGCACCACCCAATCATGCCATTCTTCCCTTTATTTCTCTTTGTGTGACTTTTTATTGTGATCTAATCACATTTGTCTTCTCCAACATTTTTTGCACAAGACATCTCTCTCATATTTAAATAAGAAATATAGTTAATGCATAAGGCACTACCTGGGTTGATGAGAAAACAACTAAGATATGCAAGACAGATTCCATCTTCAATGGACCTCTGGAATCATTAAGTTCTAAATCTTCAAGAGTTTTAGAAATCATTGAATAAAGCTTTCACTCTGCAGGTGAGAGCACAGGATTCCCAGGGAAGAAAGCTCTGTCCAGACAGTCGAGACATAGAATCTGGGTCTGATACAGGTCTCATTGCCCCAGTTCCACAGGGCAATTCTTGGGGTTTCACCCTGTCCGCTCGTTAACTGTTGGCATCAACACTCATAGCCTAAGGTAAAATGTCATTACTGGATTTTCAAATGCTCAATTAAGACTGATTCAAACTTTCAGAAACGAAGAATAGATCTCATTACCAATTAATATTTGAATACACACAAATGTTTTTAGGACATACGGAAAGCTGTAGGATTATAGCCAAAGAATGTTTTTCTATGAACCAGCATTCTAACCAGCATGGGAGTACTGATACTGACCAGTCCCATCTCCCACCTTGTCATGCCCACAGAGTGTCCGTGCCAAGAATGGCAGCTCTAACTCTGCCACATGTTCCTGTCATTCCAGGAGCAGCAGCGCTGACAGGTGCTGTGTCTCACACCGTCTCCACAGCTGTGATTTGCTTCGAATTAACGGGTCAGATCGCTCACATCCTACCCATGATGGTAGCTGTTATCTTAGCCAACATGGTGGCTCAGAGCCTGCAGCCTTCCCTCTATGACAGCATCATCCAGGTCAAGAAGCTTCCCTACTTGCCTGACCTTGGTTGGAACCAGCTCAGGTCAGGGGCACCAGCTGGAATTAGTTTAGATTTGATGGGGATGGTGACACTCTGAGGTGGAAAATGAAGTTAGGGTTAATGTCGGGAAGCACTGTTTTAAATTCTTTCCGTGATTCCATGTGCTTAATAAATACTGTAAATGACTAAATGCATGGCACACCTCATGGGAGGAAGGAAGGGATAGGAAAGTCCAGAGGCACATCTGATAGGGCTGATCCAGTATGCTTTCTTCTTCCATAGTAAGTTTACAATCTTTGTTGAGGACATCATGGTACGTGATGTGAAATTTGTTTCGGCTTCCTGCACCTATGGGGAACTGAGAAACCTGCTCCAGACCACCACAGTCAAGACTTTGCCACTGGTGGATTCCAAAGGTCAGTGGGGAGAAAGGAAGCCAACGCCCTATTCCCAAACTGGGGACCCAAACAAGAGTTCCATACAAAGGAAGCGCCGCCACCTGGGCCTGTCTTTAGGTCTCTAACCTGCTATGTGAGGACCAGCTCGTGCTCAGTCTTTCTTAAGGAGGAAAAATATAGCCGGAAGCATAAGGCACAAAAACACAGTAAAAAAGAAAAAAGACAAAGAAAAGAAAGGAATACACTAGAGTCCCATTCTTTATGGCATTTATAGTCTATAGTCTCCATGCACATGGAATTAGCAAACACTATACTGAACAACTGCTCATAAGGGAAATATTGGAATATATTCTTTTTGAGACTCTATTCACACCATTATTGTCAATCAGTACATAACTTTGAGTTTTTGTGAGTTCCTGTTTCAAAGACACGTAGTGGGAAGATATTGATTTATTAACTTGGAGCTCCCAGCTGATGATTCCATAAACATGCACTAATGAAGCTTACCCAGTACATGTTCTTTCCAGGAAGACACAACACAACTTCCCCGGGCTTAGCAATACTAGACAATATTTCAGCACTACTGCAGGGGGTACATTTTAAATGGGGAAATCACCACACAGCACAAAGATGTAAAAAGCAGCCTGGCCTTAAGTAGGCTATGAAAGAACACTTGTTCACTTATTCAAGCTGACAGGAGAAGATTGGGTGCTGATTTGTTTGACATGGGCTGGAACACGGAGGCATCAGGCAATTCAAACTTTTGTCACTTGGGGTATGTCTGTGAATGCTGAGAAACACACCTCCTGCATTGAGTAGAGGTTAAAAATATTTGTCAATAAAGCCAATTTGCCAATAAGAAATGCATGAATAATAGAAATTAATGATAAATCTCAAGGCCTTCTCTACTTAACTTGTCATATTTGGTCTTTAATACCTAGACTAAGGAAGAGAGAAAATGTTCCCTATAGAGAAACAAATGTTTTTAGGAAATGGCCTCCTTTTGGCACTTCATCTTGCTTTGAATCACCTCATCCTGTGATAATATAGTTACGTCTTGTCCTCCTCACTAGATGGAGTATTCCTGGATGGTCAAGACTACAACTTCTGTATGTCCAGAGTTCTATTTACTGGATATTCTATAAATATTTTTCTGTGGCTTGAATTATCGCAATAGGGAAAAATTATGCAGGGCTGTTTGGAGCCATTAAAATTGTTAGTTTGGATTTCAGGTAATCAGAGCCTCTGATTTTCTCAAATTAGATTAGTTCAAATGTTTTCCTCCTAAGGAGTTCTAAAGCCACGGCTCTTCATCAGATCTGAGGTGCAGACATGTGCTGCATGCAGGGTCTACATAATAGCAACTCAGGTTTGACAGTATCGTATCTCAGCACCACTGCAACTTCATGGTCTTAAAAACATACTGTTAATTGTTGTAGCAGCAGTTCTACTCAGGAAAAGCGGGCATTTGTCTTCATCCTAGAAGGATGCAGGATCTTTACGTGATGAAATGTTAGGGGTAAATGATGCTTTTCTTGTTTCCCTTGTGAGGTAGAAGACATGACGTTTATATTGCTTATGGACTTCCCCCCCTCCCCCCTATTTTGTCCACATCTCACCCTGTGTGAATAGCTTTTCCTCCTTCATCCTATTTGGATCTGGTTGATTAGACTATTTTTAATACTGAGTGCACCTATTTGCAAGCACCTATGCAAGGGCAGCATCCAAATAAGAATGCCTTAGCACCACCAAGTTTGTCACTGATGGGGGTCTGTCAGTGCTCCCTGGGTGAAATAAAAGGGGCTTGAGTGAGGTCAGCCCTGCAGGACTTTAGGAAGACAGAGCAACAGCTGGAGAAAGACGGGGGGCTCTGAGCTGCTGATGCTCGAGGGTGTGGAGCAGATAGATGCTCAGGGATCCCTGATGTCCCCCAGATTCCATGATCCTGCTGGGCTCTGTGGAGCGCTCCGAACTGCAGTCTCTCCTGCAGCGCCACCTGTGTCCGGAGAGGAGACTGCAGGCGGCTCAGGAAATGGCAAGAAAATTGTCTGAGCTGCCCTACAATGGCCAGGCCAGGCTGGCTGGGGAGAACCTCCCTGGCATGGCTCCTCGAGGCCGGCCAGAGTCCTTCGCCTTTGTGGATGAGGATGAAGATGAGGACCTCTCCGGGAAGACCGAGGTGACCAAGCTGGGAAAGGCCAACTGGACAGGACAGAATGGTGCAAAGGGAAAGGCCTCAGCCAGGGTCACCAGCCACATCCCCACCAGTTAGTGGTGACTGGGCTGGGCTGCGCAGAAGCAGGGAAATAAAAAGGGTGGGAGGAAGGTAGGTGCACTGATAAAGACAGCGCCAGGATTTTGGATAGAGAGACAGAACGTGGAGAGGCACTGAAGAGATGTTGGTGTGTATGAGAATCCAGAGGAATTCTGAGCTGTGGAGCCAAAGAGAGATTCCCCAAGATCTTCTCATAAAGGCAGCGAATTATCTAACTGCCTCTTCTTTGAGACTGAGAAGTTTTGCTTTTCTTCCAGCTCCCTCCTCTTCCTCTTCCTCCTCCCGCCTTTCCTACTGCTCCATTGTCTCCTGAAGAACCTAATGGGCCCCTGCCCAACCACAAACAGCCACCAGAAGCCACAGAGCCTGCAGGTGAAGATGCCCCTGAGCTTGTGCCCTGTGTGCTACTTCTGGGCTCACCTCTACCTAAGGGCTGCTGCTCTGAGGAGGAGCTAGCAGATGACAGGAGGGGGACCTTATGGATGCCTAGGACACACTGCTGTCCCAGGGAGTCGTGACATAGGTAGAAAAGAGGTATCCAGTGGGGTGTGACCCCTAGGGAGCAAAGCCCTTTGGTGGCACAGTGTCAGAGGCCTCCTGGATCCTCTGGGCCACTTGCTCTCACTTTCCACTCCTTTCAGGTCAAAGAGGCTCCATCTTCCAGTGTCTGCTGCGCTGCTTGCTCGGCAGAGCTCGCCCCACAAAGAAGACAACAAGCCAGGTAAAGGGGAAAGGTTTAGAGGGGGATGGAGGAAGGATGCTTATATTTCAGGACTGAGAAACTATGGTTCTTCATTAGGAAGACAGCGTTCCTATTAAGAATGATGACTTCAGGGCCTGCTACATTAGGAATAAATACCTGAGCTCTGGATGCTTGCTTGCTAGATTTTTGGCTGATGGTGCACCCTTCTGCGTAGAAGTAACTTCTGCCTTGCTGAGACAAAAAAAAAAAAAAAAAAAAGAATGATGACTGGACACTGGCACTGCTAGCTCATGCCTGAAATCCTGGCTACTCAGGAAACCGAAAGCTGAGGGTAATAGCTCAAAGCCAGCTTAGGCAAGAAAATCTGTAAAACTTCTCTCCAATCAACTGTGGCTTAAATAGTAGAACATTAGCTTTGAGCAGAAAAGCTCAGAGACAGTGCTCAGGCCCTGAGTTCAAGCCCTAAGACCAAAAAACAACCACAAAAAGATAACTTGGAACCAAGTTCTTCTGTGGTCCTGGCAGGGGACATGGTTACTGTTATATGGAGAACCACAACTGGCATGGAAAGAACATGGTCTTGTATCTTCTCTAGGACTCGCCGGATTTAGTGGATAACATGTCGCCTGAAGAGGTAAGCTAAAAGCAGTAGCTAAGTCCACAGTACGTTGTTATATCCAGTGAAGTCATCACTACTTTCCCCCCTTCTTTCTTAATGTGTTATTATAAGTATAAAGAATGAGTCTAGACAGGAAAGCTTTTCGGAATAAAGTATGATCATAGAGTCATGAGCAGATGATAGGGCACACTGGTATCCCCAGGGGGATGGAATTGTTCCAGAAGCATGTTGTTGTTTGGAGTTGTTCAAGAAGCAGAAGTTCTAGACTTTCCTTTGTGGATAGATAATGGTGCCTTGCATTTTCTTGGAGATGAACATTCCATACTTGGCAGAGGCTGTTTGGGAAGAATGGGATTTATCTGAAATAAAGTGGAACCAGGGAGCCATCACTAAAACCTAATAGGTCCAGGCACTGGTACTCAGGAAACTGAGATCTGAGGATCACAGTTCAAAGCCAGCCTAGGAAGAACAGTCCATGAGACTCTCATCTCCAATTAACCACCAGAAAACCAGAAGTGGAGCTGTGGCTCAAAGTAGTAGAGTACTAGCCTTGAGCAAAAGAGCTCAGGAATATTGCCAATGCCCTGAGTTCTAGCCCCGCAACTGACACAACAACAACAACAACATAATGAGAAGAACTGCATCAAAACTGCAAAAGGAAAATACATTCTCATAGAGGTTACTACACTGAACCTATCAGGCCCTGAAAAAAGCGAGCAACTGGAAATGTTAGGCAGTAAGACTGGGAAGAAGCATAAATTGAAAGAAAATAATGGAGACAGATGCCTGCTTCCTAAAGGAGGTGGATATCAAGTTTATGAGAGAGAGAAAAGAAAAAACATCAAATGCTGAGTCCATGTGGTTGTGAAGAACAAACACAATGTAAAGCAGTGGTTGGATGCCTGGTCAGAATGGTCTCTAGGGGTCGTAGAAGAACAAAAAAAAAAACTGTCCATTAGCAACTACTCATGCAGTGAGAGAGAGTGGCAGGCTGGCTGTGAAGGCTGCTTTTAATGGTTGTAGCTGAAAAAAAGCCATGCTGGATACCAATTTAAAATATACATCTTACTGGACATCCGAATAAATATATTCTAAAGTCTAGGAGTACTATAGGCTTGGATGAAAGACTGTAAGTAGAAAGGAGGGAAAAGAGCCAGGTGTCATTGGCTCACACCTGTAATCCTACCTACTCAGGAGGCTGAGATCTGAGGATCGAGGTTCAAAGCCAACCCGGGCAGGAAAGTCTGTGAGACTCTTATCTCCAATTAACTACCAAAAAGCTGGAAATGACAAACAAAAACTCAGGGACAGTGCCCAGGCAAAGAAAGGAAGGAAGGAAACAAGGAAAGAAGGAAGGAAGGAAGGAGGGAAGGAAGCTGCTCCTTGAAACACACATAAAGAGGCATTCTGTCCTGTCTACAGCAGAATTAGGCCATAATTACATTTAAATATTTTGTTAAGTTGTAACACTAATAATATGTATAAGTATTTTTTATTGCACCAACAAGAGTGAAAAACAGCTGGTGGATTGGATCAGAAAGGCTATTTAATAACTTTTGGAAACAAAGTACAGCCAGGTATAAAAAGGAGATAGATCATGTAAGTCTAGATTATGTCTTTCCCCCAATAAGCTTAAGCAACTACCAAGTGCTGTGCTTGAGATATTTTGTAGGGTAAGATCCAATAAGAGTACAAATATGGCATATTTGAACATACTTTTCAGATGATAACCTTGATGGTACCAAGATGTTGGTTTTGACAAAAATAGTATGGGGGTAGGGCAAATACAAGTAATAGGGAAATAAAGAAATTCACCTGAAGTCGCTGTTAGGATTTAATTCTGTGTATTACATTGAGTACACAGTTAGAGCTCTGTTTTCCAACTCATCCTTCCTTCCTTTGGAGAGAAGTTGAGGCTGTACCCAGAATATCGTCAGCACACAGCTAGAAGCCTAGTTGTATCCATCACTGACCACGGAGCCTCAGACAAGCTATCAACACTGGATATCCCCAGTTGCTTGTCTGTAAAGTGAAGATGAAGATACAGATTGTTGAGGGGATTCAATGAGCTAAGACATGTAAAGCAATTAGAAAGAGGACCATGACAGAAGAAGTTGCTAGTGAACATTCTCTGAAAATTCTCTGCCACTGCTGTTATGCAAGAAAGGCAAACATGGAAGTTCTAAGGGTCTAAAATGACCTTAGAAAGGACCAAGATGGCAGGATGAGCAACCTGAGCCATCGTATCCCTATACCTGAGTCCTCTCTTCTGCTTATCTACGAAGTGGTCATATTCCTGTGCTGAGAGATGCTTAAAGTGCTTGTGAACCTTTAGGTCAGGAGAATGTGAGTTTAGAGGATGTGTGACTGGGTCCAGTCAAGGATTGAATTGTGGATCAAGGTGAATGCCTGTACTGATATTCTCTGAAGCTTAGAGATACAGATTTGGACAAGTAAGGAAAAGGAGAGGTACAGTACCATATCACTCAGAAGGTGCTGATGGATGAACTATTTTAGAAAATCAGTCAGTTATGGTAGCCAGAGACCCAATGGTTCCTCTGGGATCTTGGGGGTCTGGGTGAGCTTAACTGAAGCCCAAAAGATAGAGGGTGTTTGTCACAGAATGGAAAACAAAAAGAAACAAACCCTGATCAAGTCAACTAAGCCATGTGAGGAAATAAGTCTGTTCCAGGTCAACAAATAATCAGAATCTTTGCTTCCAAAAGGCAATTGCCTGGTCTTCTCAGTCTCCAATAAACAACAATTGGCATCGCATACGACTCTCCGGGAGGCGATGTCCAACAGGCAGAGGAAAGACAAATGCCAGCTGAGTGTGAACAATGCCGTGTTTCCAAAGGGTAGGAGCTGAAAAGAGCAGGAGAGGCACACTGTATGGTCAGCCAGGGTCAGGAACAGGTAGTGAGAACAGCAAGGGACAGTGGGGAAGGGCCCCGAAGAACAGGAGGCAGTGTGGTTTGACTGGAGCCAGGGGTCTAAAGGAAAACTAGACTACATGTTTGGGGGCACAAGAAATGGAAGATTTGGGAGACTGGAAGAAGGACCCATGTCCTGGGTACTTGAGGGAGAAGTTCAGATTTCAGGTCTGATTGGGGAGGAAAGGGACGGCACTGTCCCCTGGGAAGAGTATCTGATGGCTCCTACGCAGTTACAGGGCCCTGGGCAAGGGCTAGGAAGCCATGTGTCAGGGCCACACCTCTGAGGAGGCAGTGGTCTCTGGGAGACTGGTTACTTTCCTGCTCTGCACCCCCCCCTCCCCAAGATCGAGGTCTGGGAACAGGAGCAGCTGAGCCAGCCTGTGTGCTTTGACTGTTGCTGCATCGACCAGTCGCCCTTCCAGCTGGTGGAGCAGACAACCCTTCACAAGGCAGGTCCCGGCCTACTGCTCGGGTGTGGACGGGCCAGGAGCACGGGGCATGTGTTGACCTGTGTTCTCCCCACCCAGACTCACACGCTCTTCTCACTTCTCGGCCTCCATCTCGCCTATGTGACCAGCATGGGGAAGCTCAGGGGAGTCCTGGCTCTGGAAGAGGTAATCTGAGGATGTTTCTGGAAGTTTCTCCAGGAGGGCAAGACTGCAGAGCCTGTTATGGCTACAGTCCTGGGGGGTGGGGGGGTAGAGGGGGTGAGGGGAATAGAACCCTAGATGAGGTGAACTGAGTAGGGATAGGAACCCTGGATGGGGTAAACCAGAGTCACACTGCACAGGCAAAGCTTCTTGCCATGTGCCCATCACTTCCGGTTTGAGTATTCTGTATTCTCTCTTTCTTTCGTATTGTCTAGTTCTCCATTTCTCCCCATTGGTGTTGCCTCTCTGCCTTCCATTCTTGTTTCCTCTTGTGTCTGTCCTCATCTGTTTCTTCCTTTCCCATTCTTCATCTCTTTCTTCTATCTTCCCTAGCTACAGAAGGCCATCGAGGGCCACACCAAATCTGGGGTGCAGCTGCGCCCTCCCCTTGCCAGCTTCAGGAGTACAACTTCAACCCGGAAGAGACCTGGGGGGGCCCCTCCTCCTGCAGAGGGCTGGAGCCGGCCACAGCATGGTCCTGGATCCCTTGGAGCAGAGGATGAGGCTCCTGCCTCCTCAGAGACTCCTGTGCCACCCCCTTCCCCAGAGCCCCCTCAGCCCTCGGCCCCACCCAAGGCAGAGGGTGAGCTGGAGGAGCTAGAGCTTGTAGAGAGCCCAGGGCCCGAAGAGGAGCTGGCTGACATCTTGCAGGGCCCCAGTCTGCGATCCACTGATGAAGAAGATGAGGACGAACTAATCCTTTGACCACCAACCACTTCCTGGGCCCTCTGCATGAGGTCTTTAGGGCCCAACCCAAAGGGTAGACTGGTGTGCGGCGGAGCATCCTGGACTTGGGGAGCTTACACTCTATCTTGCCCTTCCCAGGGATTGTTAATTTGAGAGTGATCATCGTAAAGGAGACATTTTGGGCAGGGAGGGGTCCCCATGGAGAGTTGGTTTTAATGCAGGTGAAAGGTTAGCCCCCTGGTGTCCCGTGGGGCTCTCTGGCTTTTCTTGCTGTGTAGATGGGGTCGGTCCCCAGGGCTCTTGTCCCAATGCCACTCTGGCCCATCTACCCTTCAGTTTCACCGGGACAGGGGTGAGGGGAGGTCCAGAATGCCTGTGGCCCTGCTAGTGCTCCACTGGGGAGAAATGTGGGACCACGTGCGCCTCCATGCTGTTCACAGCGGCTTCTCTGGGACCCCCAGACCTCCTGTCTACCTGTGCCCCTTCTATCTATTCTATCCTGACTGTCCCAGGCCAGGCCCATTGCTAGGGCAGGAAAGGCCTACTGCCTGCCCCAGCCTCTGGCCTGGGCTTCAAGCACTGAAATGTGGATTAAACGACTGTCAAGGGCTGAGGCCCAGAAAAGACAAGGTTCCTGAAGGCTCCACAAGGAAGGTGCAGGTGTCTGAGGGCCAAACAATAATGGCCTCATGCCACTGGTGGACTCCCTTTAGCAGAAGGACCTTCTGCTGCCCATCACAGATTCGTGCCCCCCCCCACACCCCGGTATTTCCAGCTAGTCACAAGATCACGCATCTTCCCTTCCCCACGACAGTGACCCACTTGGCACCATTGGAGCTGTGGCAGCTCCTGTCAGGAAGCAAGGCTCCGCAAGGGCAGGGGTCACTCCGACCCGAGGCCCTCCTACAGTAGCTCCTCGGTGCTGCTGGGGTGGAGAGTTGGGGGCTCCCTTGGGATGGCAGATGTGGGGCAGTCACACCCTTGCCTTCTCAGCATCAGGAAGAACAGTGGAGGTGATCCATGCCATTAGCTTGTCTTCCACAGGAAAAAGAGGGCCATATGCTCTGAGCCTCTGTAGTACCCAGCTCCACATGCCAGGCCTCATTTTTGAGGGGTGGGGGTGGGGAGGACTTGAACTCAGGGCCTGGGCACTGTCCCTGAGCTTTAGTGCTCAAGCCTAGTGCTCTACCACTTCGAGCCACAGTGGCACCTCTGGTCTCATGAGCCTCCTGGCCTTTCTTTACCAGGCTGGCTTTGAATCATGATCCTCAGATCTCAGCCTCCTGAGTAACCAAGATTACAGGCATGAGCCACCAGTGCCCAGCAACACACCCCAGCCTTTTATTTCTCCTTCCTTGGATGTCTGTCTTATTTAGTTCTGCAGTTGTGCTTTCTGTTTAGCATTCTTAGCCTGCTCCTGCCCCGTACCCAGTGTCCTCTTACCACCCTCTCCACCATAATCCCCCCCACCCCAGGCCAAAAACAAGACCCCCACCCTCTCCACCATGATCCCCCCACCCCGGGGCCAAAAACAAGACACTCACAGCCAGAGGATGCCACCACATTCTGTTTAGTGTCATTGAACACAGCCTCTGGCCCTTTCCAGCATCATCCCTTCCACCTCCCCAGGCTAAGAGATGCTGAGGCCTGGGCAGGATTGGCAGTGAGCATCCAAGCCCGTGCCCACATGTATATAATCTATAATATTTATATATATTTATATAGAATTCTCTCTGTAATATATGTCATAGAATCTCTCTCGGGCCTGGGGTGGGAATGTCACATTAAGAAAACATGCTAAGACTGGCCATAAAAAATGGCTATTTCTCAGACCTGGAAGACAGAATGTGGGATAGGTAGGTGGGGCAAGGAGAAGGTAAGGAACTCATCCACCGAGAGTCCCTCCTTAATAAATACCAGGATGAGGGAGGGGGCTGGGGGCTGGGAGGGAAGGAATGGAAGTTTGAATTTTCATTTAATAAAGTCAATTGAAAATGAAAGTGCACCCCCCCCCTAAAAAATCATTTAGCAAGAGCAGTGTCATTCACGAGAACATAAAAACAGCCCTGCTCTAGAGCTGCTGTAAAACGTGCTGCACAGCCTCAAATCCCAAAGGAAAAGCAACCCTTCCCACCCACCCCTAACAGCTTCTTCCTGCACATGCCCCCACCCTTCCCCTTAAAATAGGCTAGAAGCAAACCCCATGCACCCTGCCCCAGCACCAGAGAGGTGGTCCCTTCCTCTAGAAGAGTTCAAGTGGTCCTGGCTTGTTTCCCAGGGTCTTTTCTCTGAATGGGGTGGAATGCCTAGCTAAAGCCAGACCCCCACCTGACCTCTCTCTGCGCCTTGCACCAGTAGCTGGGGAAGCCACGCCCCTGCTCAGGTGTGATCCCAACTCATCTGCTTCCTGTCTTTAGTCCTCTTGCATCAGGGACCATTTGGCTTCCTTGAGAAAGGGAAGGAGGAAAGAAAACTAGTCTACCCTTCCTAACTCCCTAGGGCCCTGAGCAAATGCGAACTGTAAGGAATGAACCCACTCACTGGACTACACATCCACTGTGATCTGGAGAAGGAACGTGGAGCACTGAGGAGATGAGAGACAAAGAGAAGATTTTACCTTGACACAATGGGCTGGACAAGGAGAGGAAGCAGACCCCCTGGGAGGTGGGCAGCCTGAGCATGCAAAACCCCAGGGGCCTGTGGTAGGAGACTGGGGCCAGAGACAGTTGCCAGGGAGGGCGGGCTAGCCCTTCCCCGACGTCTTAGAAATAAGGCCCTGGTATGCAGAATCACGACACAATAGCAAACAAGAGGTATCTTCTTCTGTTGGGGCAGCATTAGATGAGGTAAGTGACTGTTTACCTACCTTGCCTTGTCACCTGTTCTCCAGAATCCCCCCAATAGTGTTCCCAGGTTCCTCCCACTGTCCCCTCCTCCCACCGGAGGACACAGGACACCTGCTTGGGTTGCACTTGAGGAGGGAGTGGATGAGAGTAGGAAGCTGATGGACAGGGACAGCCCCATCTCTCAGCTTCCTTCCAAAGCCATGGACAGGCTTGGCAGAGGGGAGTCGCTTAGGATTCCTGACAGTGTATGGGACATGAGGCCTTGGAACTGGAGCTTTGGACAGACGAAAGGAAAGAGGGAAACAGGGTCGTGAGCCTTAGGCTCTACCTTAAGGACCAGGAGGAGGCTGCCACTGCAGCAGAAGGGGTGAAATGTCCCCAGCTTCACTCTCCAGCCCCCTGCCCTCGTAGACCCTCACAGAAGTGCTGGGCTGACTTGCCGCTCCTGTCCTCCATGTTCCACCCCAAATGAGAATGGAGGCTGGGCGTGGGCAGACCTGCGCATGCCCCACAGCCAGCTGTCCTACCAGGAAGAACAGGATGAGTCTCCCTGCTTCTCCCACAGGGAGCTGACAAAGGGCAGAAGAAACCAGTGCCCACCCTGCAAATCCCAGCTCCCAGCCCAGCCCCACCAAGGTGGTGACAGCACCAGACTCCCCCCCTTCCACCCTGCTCAACCCTGAGTCCCCCAAGAAGTTATAAAAATGTAGAAAAGGCAAAGAGAAAAGTGTAAACAGCTCCAGAGAATTAGGGATGGGGGGGCCCAACCTCATGCTCCCCCTCTGGTGGGGACACAGCATCCTGTGTCAACATAGCTGAGACTTGTCCCCACACGCACCCACCCTGGGAGGGGGGGAAGGCCTGGGCTCCTGGAGCAAGGGAGGGAAGGAAGTGGGAAAGAGGGCAGCGCTGGGCTGCCAGCCCTGCTGGGTGTCTTCCCAGATCCTTGGGATCCTCCTTGCAGCCATGGGATATTCAAGATCCCAGAACAAGTGGCCATGTTTGTTTCTCGATCTCCTCAATGGCCTTGTTGTCTCTGGGCAGGCCTTCAGACAAAGAATCATGCTTGTGGCCCTTGTAAGTCGCAGCTAATGCCAAGATAACTTCCTCCCTGGCTCCTGCTAGCCGAAGCCAAATCACCCGCAGAGCGCAGGCTTTCCACTGTGGATGCAGCCCTGCCCGTCAAGCTACTTCCCAGCGCTTGCCAAACCGTGTTCCACAGCCCCCGAGGTCTGCTTCTCACAGTGGGAATGAGCTGGGGCCACGGCCAGAGAAAACAGAGTCGGAAAAGCAAGAGTGAAATGGAGAAAGGAGGCATTCAGACAGCACAGCCAAGGCTCCTGAAAGACGAAATCAGGGGATGAAGAACTGAGATCCAGTCTCCAGCACAGCCGTGCCCGGACACAGACCCAGGAGTCCACAGCCACCACTCTTCTCCCACTCGCCAGGGGTGCAGCCATCTCCTCGCGGGGGGTCTCGGCTCCTAGACCCATGGTTTCTGCGTGTAAGCCTAGGTCAACCCCCCTGCTGGTTCCTCCACTTTCTGGGCAGGCAAAGGCTGAAAGCTCCAGGTTTCCCGTCGTCTTCTGCCCCGGGGTTCAGCCCTGCTGTTGGGGCAAGGGAGGGTGTAGGTTGCAGCCATGCCCCTCAGGAGGGAGTAGGGTACAAAGAAGCTAGTTGTTGGCCTCCCCCTCCTCCTCATCAAATGACTGCACACCCGAGGAGGTGACGTCAGACACCTTCCGGCTAAGAGCAGTGGACATTTCAGGGTCTTCTCGTGGAGAAAGAGATTCCAGGTCCCGACATCCTGCATCCTCTTCCTCCTCAGTGGCCAGAGGCCTCTTCTCCTCCTCCACAGGGCCCCCTCTGGCCAGGTCCACCCCACCCAGCCCTGGGGCCCAGTCAGTGTCCCCCACCAGCAAAGGCGGAGGCTCCTGAGCAGAGTATCCTGATGCAGGCTGGGAAGGCCCCATGTCATGCAGGCTGGGTTGTGAGTCATCAAATGCAGGGCCAAGATAGGATCCTGTGGCTGGAGAGGCAATGAGGGACTGGTCGCTGGCTTCCCAGGCATCTGAGGACCCCAGACAGTACATGCCCTGGGATACGTAGGAGTGAGGCCAGCCATCCATGGGGGCTTGAGCAAGGGCATCTGCGAAGAGAATGAGGAAGGTAGGAGGGGGTCATAGGCTATCATGGTACCCAGAGCTCACAGAACGGAGGCTAAGACACAGAGGGAGAACACTGGGAAGCTGAGAAAAACATGACAGTCCTAAAAGACAGACAGAGAGGAGTAGCAGTAGCCCACATAATTAGGAAGCCTCAGGCCCCAAGGGTTGAAGTGTGGACCCATCTCTCACCCTGACTCTCCATCAGCTCCTGGTAGTTGTCACTATAGTTGCAGCCCAGTGGCTCCTGGGTGGAGTTGACACTCAGATCCTCACCATCCATAGAAGACCAGGCCATGAGCGTGGCCTCAGAAATAGCAAACTGCTCCATGACACCTAGGAGAAGAAATGCAGTAGCACAAGATTCCTCCAAGGGGTATGGAAACACACTAGTGCAAGACTGTTCAGTAGAAATAGAATGCATGCCACTTAGATCATTGTAAACTTCCTAGTAGCCAGACTTCAGAAGATTTAGAGGGCTGGGTACAGAGGCTCATGCCTCTAATCCTAGACATTGGGAAGATAATAGTTCGGGAAAAAAAAAAAGAAAGAAGACCCATTTTAACAAACTGCATATGGTGGTTCAAGTCTATAATCGCAGGCAAAAGTAGTAAGACCCCTCCACCCCCGCCCCCCCTTGCCAGGCACCGGAGGTTCATGCCTATAATCTTAGCTACTCAGGAGATGGAGATCTAAGGATCAGGGTTTGAAGTTCTGAAACTATTATATCCAATTATCCACCAAAAAGCTGGAAGTGGAGCTGTGGCTCAAGGGGTAGAGTGCTAGCTTTCAGTGAAAAAGATCAGGGACAGAACCCAGGCCCTGATTTTAAGCCCCAGTACCAGTCAAAACAAAACAAAAAAATGTGAGATGCTCCCATCGAAATAATAACTTGAAGCAAAAAGGACTGGAAGTTTGGCTTAAGAGGCAGAGTAGTTGCTTATAAAGTACAATGGGGAGTTCAAACTCCCGTAATGCCAAAAGAATAAATAAATGAATAAATAATAAAGTACAATTAATTTTTTAAAATGGATCACAGCTATTTACCTCAGTATACATAAAAGATTATCATGTCAACATATAACCACTATATTTGAAATCAGGCAAGTATTCAACACAGCCCATCTCTCTGGGAGGAGGCCCAAATTCTCAATGGCCACAGGTGACCAGGGGTACTGGACAGCCTAGCTTTGGTTTATGGTTGAGACAAGGCAAAACCATGGGGCACTTTCCAGGTCAGACTGGATTCCTAGAGGAAAGAGTTGGGAATCTTCTGTGAGGTATCCTAAGGAATTCAAGTCAGAGATTTCTAGACGTTTGGAGGCTTTTTAGGAATTGAGCCTACTACTGGAAGAGAGCAGAAGCATCCATATGTAGATCCACAGAAGGATCCTTAAGAGATTCCTAAGGATCCCTAGATTTATAGTGAGATCAAATCAAAAGCTCCAGGGATGGGAAGCAAAAAGGGATAAGTTGAAGCTGAAGTTGCTATTGGTCTTGCTACTCCTAATGTGCCTGCTGCCCTGCCCTGCTGCCATTTCCTCCACTACCCAAACCAGACTTACCCTCCCTGCCAGGCCTACCTGTCCCTCTTCCTAGCTATCTTACTGAGATCTGCTGCCAGCATTCAGCCTCCCTTATTGGTACTCCTCATGCCTGCCATCGAACCTAGAGTTCAACCTCTTCTGTAGCACACCATCTCCACGTTCCCTTGATCTCCAGTGGTAACAATGAAAGCAGTGAGCGAATTCACGACAGCAGGTGCCGAGGGGCAAGGCTAGAGGAAACCCCACTGTCTTCCTTTCACTTCTAGAAACATGGGTAGAAGCAGAGCCTTTTAAAGCCATGCCTTCTATGCTCCTAGGACAGGCCCACACGGTAGCCAAGAAAAGCATCTGGAATTGGTAGCCTTGAAAAAAAAAGCTCTATTATTTAATTTTCTGAAGTGGTGATTGCATCTCCCAGAATGAACATGTGAAAATGCTTGAAAATGAGGGTTCTTAGGCTATGCAAGCCTCTGTGTGAAGGAGGAGAAGGCCAGTCCTTCCACAAGGGAGCACACTGAAGGGCCAGTGTCTGACCACCCTCAAAATGAATCTCTTCAGGACTTGGGCACAAGTACCTGCTAGGAAACGTGCCTCCTTCTCGCCGTCGCTGAGGTCGGAGTAGGCGTCTGTATCCCTGCGCACGGCCTCGTGGCTGTGCTGTGGCTGAATCGCTGGGGCCTTCCCCCAGCCCTGCCACTCAATCATGTGGGCCACTCGGCCCTGTCCCATGGCTGTGGGCTTTGTCACGTGGTCCTTCATACTCCTCGAGATCCCTAAGGGGCCAGGCACACCCATAGCCTCCAGATTAACACTCAGTACCCATAACAGACCCCACCCCATCCTCCCCCTCCCAGCTCCCCTTGGAACTCCCTCCCATTGAGGGGGAGACAGCCTCCACAGAAGGGGCAGATAAGCCTGGGCTGTGGAGCCTAAGGAGCCATGAGACTAAAACCAGAAGCCTGTTGGTAGTTCCCATCTGGATGCAGCTCACCTGAGAACGAGGACTTGGCCAGGGCTCCAATGCCATAGGCATTAGAGTTCCTCTTAAGCTTGGGAAGGATGGAAGTGGTGTCCTCCATGGACAGCTAGGGAGAGAGGCAGTGGAGTAAGAAGATCTGGGGTGCCTTATAGATGGCAAAGAATTCATAGCTTCCGGGAAGAAGGACACAAACCAGGGCAGGTGCAAAGAAAAACCACAACACCAACATCCTAAGTAGGTATCTGTTCCACCTGTCCTGGAGGCTAGGTAGAGCACAGTGCCTGCTGCTGACAGGCAATGCTGGGTGGCATAGCGTCCGGGGAGAGGGAGGAATAGGAATGGATCAGGAGGGCCGAGTCAGCACTTACATTGATGCCGTCCCAGGAGAAATCTGTCCTCGTTTGCTGTAAGAAAGAAAAAAGGGAATGGTATCCCAGAGTCCTCCAGAAGAACCTCAACCCCACCTTCCTCAGAGGGGACCGCCAGAAGTGTGCCAGGCAACGCAGGCTTTCCTGAGAATCTCCGTGTGCACCGTGGGGTGTGGATTTCCAGGAAAAGCCAGGAGGAACGTTATATAAAAGGATCCGTCTGAAGGAGTGTTTGGAAAGGTGCCGTGGAAGGTAAGGAAGATCAGGCAGCTAGAGACTTCGAAGTTTTTTGTTCCTGGTGGTTCCTGGGTCTCGGATGCGCTTTGGCAAAGGGTAGGGAGAGCTGAGCAGAGAGCCTCACCTCGGTAGAAGGCCGGTGGAGGCTGCTCCCATGCAGAGAGCTGGTGCTGTCCATGTTGATCTGATCCACATCCTTTAGGCCTTTCCAGTCCACTGCAATCACCTCGTTCCCTGAAGTAGACACAAGGTTCTTTGCTGCTTCTCATCCCCCTGGGTCTTCCCTATAGGATGCTGAAGCCAGCCACACCCCGTACCTTCCTTCCTTCGGCTGCCACATTCCTCTGATTACCCATTTCCTACAATATTCCTACTGTCTCCAAATTCTGGGTGAGGAAAATAATCATGCTGAGCCAAAACATTGGGGCTTAGCTCAACTGAGAATAACACGTGCACCTCCGAAGTATTTCCTGGCCTGGCCTTCCATTTTGTTGCCCGTTACCTTGGGTAGGAGAGGTGGGCAGGCAGAGGTTGGGTCCCGAAAAATCTTTTCTGGTTTCTTTATGGGTCTGGGCTTTTTGCCAATATCAGTTCTACAAACAAGACTTCTCTGTGCTCAGGCTTCATCTTGTTTGGGAGGGGTGAACGCCTTGCCAAGACCTTGGTGGCGATAGAGTCAGGAGGGAGGGGACAAGGAGTTGAGTCTGCTCCCATGAAACAAGTGAGAGCAGAGGAAAGGGTCAGATGGAGACACTGAACCCAACTTTCATGAAAGATGGGGGAATGGAGAGAGGGGAAGGAAACCAGAGGACTCGGCAAAGGAAGAGTTACAAGAACAGGACTTTAAACAAAGAAAGAGAAGACAGAAGACAATGAGAAGAATAAAAAGGACTGACCAAGAGCTGGGCACCGGTGGTTCACGCGTGTAACCCTAGCTACCAAGATGGCTGACATGTGAGGATCTCGGTTCAAAGCCAGCTGGAGCAGGAAAGTCTGTGAGACTCTTATCTCCAATGAACCACCAGAAAACCAGAAGTGGCGCTGTGGCTCAAGTGGTAGAGCGCTTGCCTTGAGCTGAAGAGCCCAGGAACAGTGCCCAAGCCCAGAGTTCAAGTCCCATCACCAACAAAAACGGGGTGGTGGGGGACTACCAGAAAAGCAAGAGGTCAGGGGAGAGACTCCCTGCCTGAACATGGGGTGCTTGCTACTCACAGAAATCTGGAGAAGAACTTCTTGGGTAGATATAGAATTCACAGATCAAATGACTGTCTATGTCCTTTGCCATTACAGACTCTCACCACACCTGAAGCGTTGTGATGCTAAGTTTAGGGTTATAGGTCCTCCTTGGAAGGGGTGCACTACATGGGTACCAGGAGAAGACAATCCAATCTGGAACAACATAGCAGGTGCAAAAGGAAGGAGGGGATGGTAGTTCATGGCACTTAGGGTTAGGACCGCCCAGAGGTGACCCACTCTCATTTAGAGCCCTAAGACATGCATAGACCGACCGGCCAAGGGCCTGAGGCTCGAGCAGGAGGTGAGGACCTCATTAGGACAGCAGAAATCGGGCACGCAGGGAACCATCTCTGAGAAGAGGAGAGGGGAGGTGGCCCTCGAGGAAGACAAGAGCTGAGTCAGAGCCCTGGGGGGCAGAGAGGGGGAGGAAAAGAGAAGGGGGGCGGAGGAGGAAGGGGAGGGGTCTCCATGGAAATACGCGGAGCCTCAGAAATTAGGCTTCCTGAGGGTGAGTTTGTTTGCAATAATAACACGAATTATTCTCTCAGCCTGAGGTCACCGGGGCGTGTAGGAGGGAGAAAGGGAGAGTTCGGGAGGGAAAATGGGGGGGGGGGGGTTCATCTGTTAAGCCGAAAGTGTAGCGGGTGCGTGGGGTGGGGGAGCAGGGGGCGGCGGCGAGGCCGCGGCCGCGGGGAGCAGGCGGCTGGGAAACCTCAGCGCCCGGCCCCGGCGGAGGTAAATACAGAGCCGGCCCCGCCCCGCCCGCCTCCCGGGCAGGTGCGGGCGGACTCGGGGTTCCCAGGCGACGCCCCACCCTTCGGCCAAGCCAGACTCCAGACCCCAGCCCGCGTTCTGACCCCGCTCCCCCGGCCTCTCCCCCCCCCCCCGGGAGTGCACGGTCGCCCAGCCGCGGGGTCCGTCTCCCCGCGGCCCCGGGCGCAACCCGCCCCCGCCCCGGAGGGAACGTGCACGTGAACAAAGCCGCTCGGGGGAGGCGCGAGCGGCGCGGAAAGGCCACGGGGGGGGGGGGAGAGGGGCGAAGCACCCAGGCCGGGGGGGGGGCGGGAGGTGGAGGGGGCGCAATGGGGCGAGAGGGTCTCAGAAGAGGGGCGCTCCAGAAACAGGGGCGGGGGGGGGGAGGCGCAGGGCACCGCGGAGCACAGGCGGCGGCCTGGAGGCAGAGGGTGGGGAGGGTCGGGAGTAGGGCGGGCGGGCGGGCGGCCGGGGATCGGAGGGGGGCTGATGGGCCGATGGTTGGGGAGGAGAGGGGCCGAGCCTGCGGGCGAGCGGTGGGGAGAAGGGAAGGACCGAAGGGATGGAGGGAAGGGAAGGACCGGGGAGATGGGGAGCGGGGATAGATCGGAGGGAAGGACCGGGGAGATGGGGAGCAGGGAAGGACCGAAGGGATAGAGGGAAGGAAGGACCGAAGGGATGGAGGGAAGGGAAGGACCGGGGAGATGGGGAGCGGGGATAGATCGGAGGGATGGAGGGAAGGACCGGGGAGATGGGGAGCAGGGAAGGACCGAAGGGATAGAGGGAAGGAAGGACCGAAGGGATGGAGGGAAGGGAAGGACCGGAGGGATGGAGGGAAGGGAAGGACCGGAGGATGGAGGGAAGGAAGGACCGAAGGGATGGAGGGAAGGGAAGGACCGGGGAGATGGGGTACGGGGAAAGATCGGAGGGAAGGGAAGGACCGGAGGATGGAGGGAAGGGAAGGACCGGGGAGATGGGGAGCGGGGATAGATCGGAGGGATGGAGGGAAGGACAGGGGAGATGGAGAGAAGGGAAGGACCGGAGGATGGAGGGAAGGAAGGACCGAAGGGATGGAGGGAAGGGAAGGACCGGGGAGATGGGGAGCGGGGAAAGATCGGAGGGATGGAGGGAAGGACCGGGGAGATGGGGAGCAGGGAAGGACCGGAGGATGGAGGGAAGGAAGGACCGAAGGGATGGAGGGAAGGGAAGGACCGGGGAGATGGGGAGCGGGGATAGATCGGAGGGATGGAGGGAAGGACCGGGGAGATGGGGAGCAGGGAAGGACCGAAGGGATAGAGGGAAGGGAAGGACCGAAGGGATGGAGGGAAGGGAAGGACCGGGGAGATGGGGAGCGGGGGAAGATCGGAGAGATGGAGGGAAGGGAAGGACCGGAGGGATGGAGGGAAGGGAAGGACCGGAGGATCGAGGGAAGGGAAGGACCGGAGCGCTGCAGCCGGGGCAGGGAGGGAGGATGCGAGGCCCGAGGACCGCGGGCGCAGGGCGGGCTGGTGAGGGCGCGGGGGCCGGCGGGGTGCGCGCGCGCGGACCGGGGTACCCGGAGGGGCAAGGACGGGGATGGGGGAAGGGTCCCCGGGGGGAGCGACCCGGGGGTCAAGCCCTGCACCCCCCACCCCCGCCGCCCCGGCCCGCGTCCGGCCGCGGTACCCACCCACAGTCCGCGAGCCGATGCAGCCCATGGCTCCGGGGCGCGCCGGGGCTGGGCCCTCAGCGGCTCGGGGCGCGCGCCGCCGGGGGGAGCACGGGGAGCTGCGCCGCCGCCCCAGCCGCTCTGCAGCGCCGCGGCCGTCTCCGCCCGGCTCCGCTCCCCCCGCCCCTCTCCATCCCTCCCCACGGCAGCCGCCGCCGCCGCCGCCGCCAGGCTCCCCCCCTCCCCCCCGCTCCCGGGCTCGGCTCGCGGCGGGCGGGGAGGGGGCGGCCCGGGGATTGGCTGCGCCCGGCGCCTCCCCGCCCAGCCCGGCCCCCCGACCCCCGCCGCCGCCGCCGGGAGCCCCTGCCCTCCTCGCGGGGTGGGGACTGGAGAAGGGGCGGCCTGGGTCACCCTTGGGCGCTTGGGGAACGGACTTGGGGGGAGTCCCGACAGGACGTGGGGTGCGTGAGGACGAAGCCCCGCGAAGGGCCTGGGCTAGCGGATTCCGCCGGTGTTGGTTTTCTGCCTGGGCTGCGTCCGACACGCGCGCGGGGCGTGACCGGGCTCGGCTCCGGGGGCTCGGCGCCCCCGTCCCCGGGATCGCTCCTTTGTCCGCCCAAATGCGTGGTGGAGTGCGGGCGGCGGGACCGTGCGCGGGGGGGGGGGGCGCCGCCCCGAGTGTCCCGACCGCCGGGCGCGTGGGGTGGGGCGGAAAAGCCAGGCCCGAGCCGGGCGCGGGTGTGGAACGGCGGCCGCGCGGGCCCGGCGGTGGGGAAATCACGACCTCGGCAC
The DNA here is from genome assembly GCF_019054845.1 of Dipodomys spectabilis. Lineage (NCBI taxonomy): Eukaryota > Metazoa > Chordata > Mammalia > Rodentia > Heteromyidae > Dipodomys > Dipodomys spectabilis. The sequence continues at coordinate 4,726,317 of NW_024870711.1, forward strand.
CCACTGAACTTTTCTGCGCCCGGCTCTCCTCGGACCGTGGAGAACACCGTTGCCGGCCCGCTGTGCGGGGAAGGGGGCGAACCTTGCCCCCGGCCGGACGGCGCCGGGGGGCCGGGGGTGAGAGGGGGAGCCCTGCGCGCAAGGATTTAAGGGGGGGCACTGTTGTCACCGCAGGCCAGAAGTGAGGTCCCGGGACCACCCCTGGGGGGAAAGGACCGGAGAGCCTCCCGGGGTGAGAGAACCGGCCCGGCCGGCACCAATTAGCAAATGCTAATTGAGGGTGGGCGTGCTCCGCGGGAGCTGTGTGTGGCCTGGGCAACTTCGGGATGCCCAGGCGTCACGTTTCCCTCATGCTAGGGAGCTGCCTCCCGAGGCACACACGAAAACCTGGGAGCAAATAGCCCATCCTCTGACGACATCGCCCCCAAATACCTCAGGCCGGGCAGTTTATAAAGAATAGTTTATTCGCCTCACTGTTTTGGAGGCTGGAGGGAGGCTGGCCTCAACACCTGCTTGGCACGGGCGAAGATGGTATTTCTGCAGCAGGTGTGCAGGCTCCACCTCGCCCCCCTCCCTCCCTCCCTCCTTCCCTCTCTCCCCCCTTCCTTCCTTCCTTCCTTCCTTCCTTCCTTCCTTCCCCCCCTCTCTTTCTCTCTCTCTCTTTCCTCCTCCTCTTCCTTCTTCTGCTCAAGGCAGCACTCTACCATTTGAGCTACAGCTTCACTCACTCAAGGCGTTTTGACAGTTATTTGGAGCTCAGAGTCTCATGGACTTCGCTGCCCAGGCTGGCTTTGAATCATGAGTCTCAGATCTCAGCCTCCTGAGCAACAAGCATTACAGGAAGGAGCCACTAGCAAACAGCTCCAACTCTTCTTGAAAAGCCACTCATACCCTAGTGGGAGAGCCCAGTCTTTCCTTAAGGTACCTCCCTAGGGCCTCACCTCCAAAGGCATCCAGAGATGACATTGGTGATTTGGTGTCTAACTCATGGACCAAAGCAGATACAATCTAATTGCAGATCTGAGAAGTGGGATTATGGGGAGAAAACTGATTTTTGGTCTAGATACTTGAAGACATAAACTAAGTCTACATCTGTAAAAATCCAGGAGGAGAAGAGAGAATCATCACAGACCTGTAGATTTTTTATTTTCCTTAAATCGAATATAGTTTGTGGCATGATCTGATAGAAAGACTTAGAAAGCTATTCATTTTCCTATATCTACCGTTGCTGATTATACCACATAAAGGAAATGTGAAATGGTTTCAGTACTCTTGGCATATACTACCTAGCTGCAGAGGAGAAAAACTAGAGATGGTAATTTAAAAAAAAAGAAATATGGAAGGAGGAAAGAAGAGAGGAAGGGGAATGTCCACTGAAAGGGGAAAGTCCAGGTGTGGAGCTCATGGACCAAGTGATCATTGCTGTTTGTGTGTTCCAAACAAACTGTTCCCCAGTACAGAGTCCTCCAAGCAATATGTATTTATATTTCACTACGTTTACCATAATGGTCTAAACACGGACACTGCTTCTTTTGGTTGCCTTAGCACAGCTGTATAAGGCTATATCTATCCAGATGATTTAAATTGAGTTAACATGAGAGATTTCCTACCTTGCAGCCCCTGTTCCTCTCTCACATTTTGTCCCAAAGGTAGTTCCAGCACTAAAGTAGAGTGTCCTGAGCTTCCTCTCAGCCACTTTTCCCCATGAAGACATTCTTTCATTCTCCTTCCCACTTTAGGAGCTCCAGTTCCAGTGGGAACCTGAACAGTGGTTCTGGAAGACAATTTGATAGTACCCATCAAACCCCCAAATCCTTGATATATGCATTGTTCTTTTGGTTGTTTCTAAACTGTGATACAACCAATCCATTTATAGAACTATTCTAAGGAAATTAAAATAGAATGTGGACAAAATTTTAACCCAGAGCACCATACTAGATAATTAAGGCGAGGGTATGTCTGCAATAAAAATAATATACAGCCATTAGTAATATTTTATCATTGTGTTTGTTGACGTAGAAATGATGCATGTTATACTATAATATAAAAACAAGTTATAAGAATTAGAATATACACACATTGTTCCTGTCTTTCATCTGCCTTTGTATCTTAAGTAATTTATGGAATTTCCCAAGGAAAGCCTGTTTTACAAAGCTCCAACCCAATCTAGTTTATAATTTGATCCTCAGCAAAATCATATTAATTGGATCTTTCCCAAAGTCTAAAAATACAAGACTTGGACAGAATGTTTTCAGTATGGCACTGGTACTTCCGAATGGGTCCCCTTAGGGACACAGTCCCAAGGTGAAATTGAGCCTCTCATCTTCTCTGTTGTGGCTGGTACACATCTCTGGTCTCCTGTGGTAAGTACTTGCACAAAAGGAATCACTTGAATTCAGTGACAGTACTGTTTATGACATGATTTTTTTTTCTCTAAGATCCATGGACAGAATGAAAAATCTATAACCGTAGATGGGAAAAACTACATCTCTGTATCCACCAAGTTAAAACTGAAATTTGTCACTTAACTCAGTTATCTACATAGGTAGCAAGCCACTGTGGTCTTAGAAGCACTGGGTTGTGTCTTTTATCATCAGTCAGAACTATAGATGTTGATATTACAAGGTAGTGGTTGTAGATTTTTTTTTTTGGGTCCAGTCGTGGGGCCTGAATTCTGGGCCTGGGCACTGTCCCTCAGCTCTTCAGCTCAAGGCTAGCACTCTACCACTTGAGCCACAGCACCACTTCTGGCTTTTTTCTTTTTGCTTATGTGGTGCTGAGGAATCGAACCCAGGGCCTCAGGCATGCAAGGCAAGTGCTCTACCACTGAGCCACTTCCCAGCCCCTAGATTTTTTTTTTTTACAGTATTTCTTATGTTCATCACCTTGATATCACGGTGGTTTTTGAACCTGTCTTTACTTGTATTAAAGCCTTTCACAAGAATCAGATGTATTACTAGATAATTTAAAAATAATTATATTCCCTTACAATTGATTTCCTTGGTAATCAAACATGTTTTATTTCTCACATTTAATATTATTCTGAGAGGCAACCATGATTCTGACTCTGGGAATAAACTTCCCAGATTGCCAAAGGGGTCCAAGACACAAAAGAGCTTCAGAAGCTGCCTGGGAAGGTGGCTCAGCGGTAGAGTGCTTGCCTTGCATGCACGAGGCCCTGGGTTCGATTCCTCAGCACCACATAAGCAGAAAAAGCTGGAAGTGGCCTTGTGGGTCAAGTGGTAGAGCACTAGCCTTGAGCTGAAGAGCTCAGAGACAGTGCCCAGGTCCAGAGTTTAGGCCCTACGACCAACCAAAAAAAAAAAAAAAGGGCTGGGAAGGTGGCTTAGTGGTAGAGCGCTTGCCTTGCATGCCTGAGGCCCTGGGTTCGATTCCTCAGCACCACATAAATAGAAAAGGCCGGAAGTGGCACTGTGGCTCAAGTGGTAGAGTGCTAGCCTTGAGCTGAAGAGCTGAGGGACAGCGCCCAGGCCCAGAGTTCAAGCCCCACAACCAAAAAAAAAAAAGAGCTTCAGAATCCTTGAACTATAAAAAACACAACTGGTGGAGGAGTTTCTCATTTTTCAGGGGATTAATCTTCTTCCCCATCACAAATAATATCAAGTTAGACACCGGAGTCCCCAAGAATGATGGTAAGTTCTTCCTCTAGTCTACAGGACTGAGAAGCAGCACTATACAGCTCACAGGAGACACCACCCTTCACACTCATCTCAGCCAATGGAGACTCAGCTCACAAACCCTGCAGCTCAATATTTATTTTCTTTTCAAGGGAGGCACTATTAACTCCCAGTGAAAGGTCTAGGAAAAGATCCAACTGAGAAGGGAGCTTCCAAGGCTGAGCAAGGAGTAATTGGCTGCTAACACTGCCACAGAGGCAGGATGAGCTCAGAAAGGAAGACTGGGAGAAGGAGAGGGAGCCCAGCTCTTCCATTCCACAGGGAAGAGCTAGGCCAGATGCCTGTAGGTTGCACGTTTGATGTTGGAAAGATGAGGGATTCCCATCAGATTGGCATCTGTCTCCTCTGTCAAGTAGGAGGCAAGATCATATACTGAGAATCAGAGAATGACGGAGATAGAGAAAAAAATAAAAATAGTAATATCTAACTATCACTTTGCAGCTCATGGTTATATTACAGTTCAAAAATCTGGGGCTTGAAGGTCAACTAACCTTATTATTATTATTCTTTTTATTTTTAACTGCTGGGTTATGAACTTAGGCCCTGTACATATTGGGCTGGTAGTCTTATAGCTTGAGTCATGCCTCCAGTCTGGCTTTTTGCTGGTTACTTTGAAGATTGAGTCATGAATTTTCCCAACTGCAGCCATAATCTAGGTATCAGCTATGTGGTATCTGTGTCTAGGTGTATAAGCCTGAGGCCACTAGCTTCCAACTCAATTCTGACCTCAAAACACAATCCTCCACTTCCACTTGCCCTCTAGCTGAGGTTACAAATGTGTTCAATTCGAAGAATTTGTAAAAATTGCGATCTCTTCTGCCATGATCCACTGATCATTCAAAAGTGTATTGTTCATTCTCTGTGTGTTTTTATATGTTCTATATTTAATTTTTTTCTGCTCTTGAATTCTAGTTTTATGCCATTGTGGTATGATAAAATGCAGGGAATTATTTCATATCTTTTGCATTCGTTATGACTTTATGTCCTAAAATGCCATTATTGTGGAGAATTATCTATTGACTGAGAAGAATGCGTATTATCTGGCTACTGGGTAGAATGTTGTATGGATAAACACTATGTTCATTTGATCCATAGTGTCATTTAATTCTGAAGTTTTTTTGTTGTTTTTTTTGTTTCCTTTGTTAATATGATTCATTTCTAAATCAGTTTGACTTGGTGTTCACCTTGTCCAATATTAGTATAGCTACTCCTACTTGCTTCCATTTGCTTGGAAAATATTTTTTCGCTTTAAGATGGCTTCTGTCTTTGCCATTGAGGTATTTCTTACAGGCAGTACATGAATAGGTCTTGTATCTAAATTCAATCTACCCACAAGTATCCTTGGATTGGATATTTGAGAACATTGTTTATAATTAGTATATATATATATATATATATATATATACTAATTATTGCCATTTTGTTTTTGTACTATGTGATTCTTCCCTGCTCATGTGCTTGTCTTCTCATCTAAGGAGATTCATTCTTTGCTATATTTTCATGATTTGGGTTGTCTATCTTTTGTGTTGGATTCCTTTAAGTATGTTCTGCAGTGGTTTTTAGTGGTCATAAATTCTTTAGGTGTTGTTCATCATGGAAGGTTTCTATTTATCCTTCAACTATGAAAGATAGGTTTGTTAGATACTGTAATTTCATTTGGCAGTTATACTTTTAGAGACTGCAACAGAGTTTATGCCCTTTGCTTTTAAAGTTTCTGTTGAGAAATCTGATTCTAATGGATTCACCTTGATAGGTGACTTTTGACTTGCAGCTTTCAATAGTTTTTCCATCTATGTGCCCAATATTTTAAGTATAATATGGCTTGGAGAGATCTTTTTTCACTCTTGTCTGTTTAGATTTCTAAAAGCTTTCTGTACCTAAATGGACATCTCCCAAGATTTGGCAAGTTTTTTTGCCATTATTTTATTAAATGTTTTCTATCCCTTTTAGCTTTTACATCTTTCTTCTATGCCTATCATTTGTAGGTTTGGCCTCTTAAAAATAATTGCTCCTCCCTCCCCCCTCCCTCCGGCCTTGCGTCTTCCATTTATGTCTTTATTTTTTATCATGAAACTTTCAGATTTTTATTAGCTTACATTAGTTATATGTCTGTGGGTGATGTTTCATTTCTATATTTGTTTGTAATATATTTCCACCAATCTCATCTCTGTTACTCTCCCTTTCCCTTTCCAAAACAGTTTCCACTAAGTTCATTGTTCTACTTTCATGGTTGCAAACAATCTGTTTCATTGTCTGTTAGCCTGAGTCCTTCCTGCTGGTACTGTCAGAACCTATTTCTCTTGCCCTGACTTGCCATCCCTCTGCTGATCAACAGCTTTCATCTAGGCTGTTTATGCTGTTTCATTGTTGTTTTTTTACATCTTCATGTGATTTTTCTGCTACTTCTACCATGTTTTCAAGTCATGGTAGTCTAACTGATTCAGTCTATTGGCTAAACTTTCAAATAAGGTCTTCTAATTTGACTTATAGAACTTTTCCAGAATTTTAATTTTTTCAAGATTTCTGTATCTTTATTGAATTCTGGATAGTCTTATTTCATTCAGATGTTTATTTTCTGAATTTCTTCATGTAGTGCATGCATATATCCTCTTTAATTTCATGGATCATTGAAACGAAATCATCCTTTTGAATTTTTTGTCTGGGATTTCATCCATTTCATTTTCATTAGGGTCCATTCTTGTGAAGTTGCTATCTTTCAGGAGTAGTCATGGTGCCTTTTATTTCCTTTCATCTTTCTCATATTCTGGTTGACTTGCATGTCTGAGATCAAGCCATTGGTTGAGAGTATTTTTTAAGACTTTCATTCCATTTACTAATTGCACATACATATGTGTAGCCAGATTCCAACTCATCCTCCTCTCTCTCTCTCTCCCTCTCCTTCCCCCCCACCCCTCTCTGAGAGAGGGTGATTATCCTGCCAATCATAGGCTTGGTCCTCTGTTTCCATAATGATCCATACAAGATGGGACTTACTCCTTTCTGAAAAAGGTGGCGCCACTGCCCACTGTACCCTCTTCTTCCCCAGCTCCCTGCTATTTAAACTTGTCATTAGATCCACTTCAGACCCTCTTCTTTCTTCACCCACCTTTTGTAGCCATCTCCTCCCAGACACCGGCAGTGTCTTCTAAGACATGTGGGGCCATGCTTGTTTCTTTAAATTCCCAGAGCAGTTCATTCTTGACCAGTAGGCTCCCTTGAAGACAGCACCTCGTTCTAATTCTCTGAGATGTGCGGAGTGAAAAAATGCCTTTCTCTCCAATGCTAGCCTGACATGGATACATCCAAGTCACTATACCAAATCCTCACACTGGCTTAAGGCTTATGGAAAGAGCGAGACTGTCCTGCGGCTAGTTCCGTCTGTTTTCAAGGCTGCCTAGCTTACCTTGCGATGGTGACTTCACCTCTCTCTCCCATGGGGAGCCAGGGTTAGAACGGCAGAGAGTGTCCTTTACTCTGTTACCTATTTCTCTGTACTTTTCAGCTGTTCTGTCCTTCTTTCACATTTACAATGCTCTTCCTTTTTCTCTCTTTAGAATAGTCTATTCTTTCATTATCCTGACTTTTCTCATTCACCGATTAGGTGGACAAAGCTTCTATTCTGCCTCCCTTCACCCTCCCAAGAACCTGAGGATTTGTTTTGGCTGTAAAGTCTTATCTGCCTGAAACCTCTTTCCTTCCACAGGTCCCTTTTCTAACTGGTACCTTTATCACATGATGGGCTTACATAGCTCCAGTGTATCATCTCTTCTTTGAGCAATCCCATCCAGTCCACAGAGAAGAGAGTTTCCTGATGGTTACAGAGCAGTGGGCACACTGCATTACAATTCACTGACTGTTACAAGTAGAGATCAAGTTTCTTGCTATTCTTTCACCAACAAGGAAAATCCATCTCTCAGATTTGTACAGCCATACAGGAAGACAATTACTGAACTCTGACCAGAATGTATGGTTTTTTACTTGTTTGTCTGGTTTTGCTTAGTGTGGTGGTGGAAGCCTGTAATCCTAGCACTCAGGAGGCAGTGGCAAAAGATTATTTTTTTCGATTGTGGGGCTTGAACTGAGTGCCTGGTTGCTGTCCTTGAGCTCTTTTGCTCAAGGCTAGCACTCTACCACTCTGAGCCATAGCACTACTTCCAGTTTTGTGGTGGTTAATTGGAGATAAGAGTCTCACAGACTTTCCTGCCTGAGCTGGCTTTGAACCCTGATCCTTAGATCTCAGCCTCCTGAGTAGCTAGGAAGCCAAGATTTTGTGTTCAAAACCAGCTTGAGGTTCATAGACTATTTCAATTTTTTTTTTTTTTTGGGTCCGGTTGTGGGGCCTGAACTCTGGGCCTGGGTGCTGTCCCTCAGCTCTTCAGCTCAAGGCTAGCGGTCTACCACTTGAGCCACAGCGCCACTTCCGGCTTTTTTTTTCTTTTTGCTTATGTGGTGCTGAGGAATTGAACCCAGGGCCTCATGCATGCAAGGCAAGCGCTCTACCACTGAGCTACCTTCCCAGCCCACTATTTCAATTTTTTTTTTAAAAAAAAAAGGACTGGGAAGGTGGCTTAGTGGTAGAGCGCTTGCCTTTGAGGCCCTGGGTTTGATTCCTCAGCACCACATAAGCAAAAGAAAAAAGCCGGAAGTGGCACTGTGACTCAAGTGGTAGAGTGCTAGCCTTGAGCTGAAGAGCTGAGGGACAGCGCCCAGGCCCAGAGTTCTGACCCCACGACCGGACCCAAAAATAAATAAAAAAAATAAAATAAAATACTTCAGGTCTATTCTTTGCCTACCATTCTTTTCCTTATTTTATCAAGCTTCCTTGGTAATTCTATTAGATAATTCTTTTTATGATTTTCATTTATGACATTAAGCATGTGAAAACGAACCCAGCCCTCATCCTCTACTCACATAATACTGATACATTTCTTGCTGATGCCATGAGTTAGAAAGAACAACTTTTTGAGAAAGTAGATCTCATGTGATGTGATATTACCACACTAGAATTCAAAGGAAAAAAGAGACCATTCTTCTTTCTAACTTAGGAGTTCCTTTGTGTTCTGTGTGTTTAAGAATGGGTGTGTGATTCTGGCCTGTGCTCAGGTCATTGTTTGGTGAAGGCTTTGTGTCTGTGATAAGCTCATGATAACATGCCATTACTTTCTTGAGTAGGTTTCCACCTCCTGGCCCATCATTCAGTGTTGGTCACCAGTTGCCCTGCCTAAAGTGGGTCCACCTCAATGGCAAGATCTGTAGGAGGCTGCAGACTTTGAACTTTGTGATGATTACATGTAAGGTACACATTACTTTTTAACTTAAAAATACAAAGGAAAAAGGCAATTATCACTCTGGTCTTAGGCTAGTCACATTTTGATGTATCTTCTCTTACATATTGTTGTGCATACATATGCAACGGGAAGACTAGTGGTAACAGAGGTTTAGTGAAGGTGAGGGGAAGGAAATCCAGTTCTTTATTTTAAGGTGGGAGCTGGATCTTGCCACTTGATCTTTCTCTTTTTACTTTCGTTTCCTTCACAGCCAAGTTCCTGAAGGAGCTGTTAACACTCCCTTTCTCCACTTCCTTACTGCCACGGAATCCATTCTTTATTAGGAAGCAGAATTTTTGGGTGATACTTGAAGTTCATTCTCGTGAATTCTAGACTGAGCCTGGACAGGAGGACCGTGTATTTTGGGTGCAGGCAGAGCTGACAGAGACTAACCCAGGTACGGATTTTGTGAATACCACAGAGTAAGAGACCCAAGGAAGTTAAGAGCAGATGTCAGGGTGTGATAGCTGACCAAATAATTGAAATTGATAGAGGCAAGAGGGGGAGAAGGTTTAAAGGAAAGTCTGCATAAAGTGTAGGTCTCTGTGGGTCGAAGGTTATTGCAGTTAAGGTAAAGAAAGGGAATGAGCTACAAAATAGAAGGAAAAAAAAGCTGCTTGGAGAAAAGAAGGATTCAAATTAAGATGGAGATAAATGAAGTCAGTCAGGCCCACAGACAAAAGATGCATGTTTTCCAGTATATGTAGAAGCTAGATTTAGCTTACAAACTCCTGAGTAAATATTTGGGTAGCAGGCAAGTGTATACACATGTATTAACTGAAATATGGTGGGTTCAAGGGAGATCTCAAATCGTGCAATTCACTAGAAAGCCAAAATTCCAGTTCAGCAGAAGTAGGTAGGTACTAAAGGGGTGAAGTAGAGTCAATGGGGAAGGGGCAGACAAATGAAAAAAAGAAGAAGGGGAAATACAGTGTATCTTGTGTACACAGTGTACATTGTAGAAAATGAAGAGCGAGGGAGGGGAGGAATGGATGAGAATGTGGAAAGGGGCGACACTGATCATGATACATTGTATTCACAAACTGCTTTGTTAAACGGCAAGTTTTTTTTGTAAAACTACTTCAAGATAGTAAAAAACTAATCTTAAATGGGGTGCTGGTGGCCCCTGCCTTAATTCTAGCTACTCAGGAGGCTGAGATCTGAAGATCATGGTTCAAAGCCAGCCTGGGCAGAAAAGTCTCCATGAGACTCTTATCTCTACCACTCAAAAACCGGAAGTAGCACTGGGGCTTAGGTGGTAGAAGGCAAGCCTTGAGCACAAAGAGGTTCAGGGACAGCAGCCAGGCCCTGAGTACAAGCCCCACAACGGACCAAAAAAAAAACAAAAACCAACAACAACTTAAAAAAAGGTGATGGGATGCAAAAAGGTCTATGTGAAGCTGTGCTGTGTTAGCCACTAGCCGAGGGTGACCACTGACCACTGCAATGAGCATAGTCCAAACTGAGCTGTGCAATCAATGTAAAAGCACCTCAAATTCCTGGGACTTACAGGCCAAGAAAATGGAAACTATTGTTGAGCACTTGTGGCTCACACCTGTAATCCAAGCTCTTGGGGAAGACAGAGATCAACAGGATTATTGCCCAAGGCCAGTGAGGGTAGCTAAGGCAAACCGATCACGAAACCCCATCTCAACCAAGAGCTGGGTAAAATGATGTGCTCTTGGCTGTGAGGGAGGCTGGGATTGAACGTATCACCATTTGAGGCTAGCTCAGGCAAAAATGTTGGTAAAAAAGAAAAAAAATGGGCATACCTCTGTCGTCTCAGCTATGGTGGGAAGCTTTAAAAAAGGATTGAAGCCCAGCACTAGTGACTCATGCCTGTAATCCTTGGCACTCGGGAGGCTGAGATCAGAGAGGAACAGATTCAGAGCCAGCCCAGGCAGACAAATCTAAGTGCGTCTTATCTCCAATTGACCAGCAAAAAGCTGGAGGTGCAAACGTGGCCCAAGAGGTAGAGTAACAGCTGTGATCGCAAAAGCCAAGCAAGAACATGAAGCAAGCCCTGAGTTCAAGTCCCGGTACCAGCATAGTAAACAACAAAAAACAGGATAATAGTCCAGGCTAGTTCCAGGCAAAGAATGAGATCATAGCTCACAGATAACCAGAACCAAAAGGGCTGGAGGTGTCTCAAGCGGTGGAGCATCTGCTAGGAAGCCCTGAGTTCACACCTCAATACTGAAAAACAAAAAAAAAACAAAACTCTGCAAGGGGAGGGGGAGCTATGAAGCTATTTCAATAATATTTTTAAAATTACCCATCATATATTAAAGTATTAAAATAGTCACATTGATTCAAGGTACATTATTAAAATTAATGTCACTCATTTATATTTTACTTCTAAAAAATTATGTTTGTGACTCATATTTAATTTTCTTTCAGGGATGTAGTGATGGTGATGAGGCAAGTTATGAGAGGAGAGAAATTTAAGGGAGAAGGAAAAAATAAAGATGGAGGGCTGGGAAGGTGGCTCAGTGGTAGAGTGCTTGCCTCGTATGCATGAGGCCCTGGGTTCAATTCCTCAGTACCACATAAACAGAAAAAGCTGGAAGTAGTGCTGTGGCTCAAGTGGTAGAGCACTAGCCTTGAGTGAAGAGCTGAGGGACAGCGCCCAGGCCCAGAATTCAAGCCCCACGACCGACCAAAAAAAAAAAAAAAGATGGATCATCTGTGTGAGTACTGAAATGACTCAGAATTCATAGGAGAGTCATATTGGAGTGAGTGACAGTGAACTAGACGTGATACTGTTTAAGAAATGAGGATGTGCTCCAGGGTGATAGATGGTTGTACAGTACCCCCGTGTGATGAGACAGTGAGTGATGTGCAACTCAATAAGCTGGGAGGAATGGGAAGCTGGTGACCAGGCAACTTGTCGGGATGTAGCAATGAGGACCCGAAGAGTTATTGGCCTATTACCAGGTCTAATGCTGAGGAGGTTGTAGCGAGAAGACACTGCCACTGGCAAGGACCCAAGCGAGGAGCTGGGTCCTCAGAAGAGATCTAGGTTAGAACAAGCCGGGAGAGGACATGTTTTCTAGGCATAGTCTGGCAGCACCAGAAAGCACCTGGACAGAGAGGGGAGGAGCCAGAGAATGTGCTGAGAACCTGGAGCTTCATTTGGTCCTAACCTATGGAGGTTCAGAGAGAGCTCTGGTGGTCTCAAGGCAGAGAGACTAGAGTCAAGGCTGTGAGGCCCGGGTGGGGGGAGGGGAGAAGGAAGGTAGGGAGGATGAATGTCCATTCTTCATTTCTGCTGGAGGATGGAGATAGGTGGAAAAGGGCAGCCTACCAGTGTCTGAGGAAGGGAGCAGGCCCGTATCTTACACCTGGGCCACCTTTGCTGAAACAGCAGTGCAGGCCCATCATCCTAAGCCCTCTCCAACTTCTCATGCGGTACTCTGCCATGGTTTGGGTCTTGAAAGTCCCCCCAGAAGCCTGTATTGTAATGTGACCACCAACCTCTGATGCTTATTTGATGGTCGAACCTTTAGAGGATGTAGCCTAGTGAAGGAAGGTAGATTATTGTGTGTGTGTGTGTTTGTTTGTTTCTGTGTGTTTGTTTGTTTGTGTGTGTTTGCAGTGGATGCTGGGACCTGGCCCCTTCTCTCCCTCTCTCTCCCTCCCCTCTTTCTTCTTCCCTCCCTCTCTCGTTCCCTTCTTTTCACTGCTTCCTGGCCACCATGAAGTGATTAGGCTCCTCTATCTACTTCTACTATGAGGTACGAGCCACCAGTCACCAAGCCAACAGAGCCAAGACACCAAAAACTGGAACGTCTAAATCCACAGGCTAAAAAAAAAAAAAAAGAAAAATCAACATTTCCTCCTTTAAACTGATTTATCATATTTTGTCATGGCGATTGAAAGCTAGGTAGCACTACTAGATAAGTGATTTCTTCAGCCAACAACAGCTTCACATTATTACCTAGAAGGCAGATGACTTATAAATGTGAGCCTTCAGTGTGATTCTCTGCCCTTAATGCAAGTTTCCCATGATGTCCTATACATGGACTCATTCTGGTCCTCTCCAGAAGGAAACACAGTCTTGCTCCCAGAGCTGTGCTCTGTCACAGAAAGCACCATTGGTCCAAGACATCTTCCTTCCTCCCTCCTCCCCCAAACTCACCTTAGCACCTGCCAATGATTTCATGTCTCCCCCAACTATCTACTTTTGTCGGTGTCCAAACTTACCCTCTGTTTCTGGAGTTCTACCATAGCCTCTTCACTGCCCACCTCAGCACAAGCCCTCCTGCTATGGTCTACAGAGCCCTGTTCTGGTATTTCCCAATATTCTTTTTCATCCCCAACTCTGCAGTGGCTTCCCATCATTCTCTGGATAAATCAAAGCTCTTCCTCATACTCTGTAGTCTCTCTCTCTCCCTGTCCAGATTTCTCTCACCTGTGCTTGTACTTCATTCTCAGATGCCCTGCCTGGCCTGGTTCTTTGAATGGGTTGTGCTTGTGGCTGAGCACTAGGCTCTCTCTGCACAGAATGCTTTCACTTCCCCCTCTGCCCAGCTAACTCCTGCTTATCTTTCAGACTCAGCTTGGACAGCTCTTCCTTGAGCTACCATACTAGGTCACAGCTGCCAATCAGATCCTGTTTCAGGATCCTGTATCCTGTCCTTGTTTGCTGAGTGGTTGTCTCTCCTAAAAAATTTCCTAAGGACATAGACTCTGCAGGGGCTAGGATCATGTCTGCTTTTGCTCAATAATATATCCTAGTGCAAAACAAAATGTCCTGTGCATAGTAGGTGATCAATAAGCATCTGTTAACGAACCAGATGATTCAAGAGGTCATTAAAAAAAAAACAACCCTCAAGCTTTGCTAAATCCAGGGTCTCTATGTGATCCAATGATTTTGGAAACTCAGTTTCACTCAGTAGATGCTTGTAAGGCCCTGGCTCTGTGCAGGTTTGTTCTGGGCCTATTCTCTTCAACTGCTACTAAACAGACTGGAATGATGATGTTAGAATTGGGGAGATTGTTGGGTTGCATCTCCTATCGGGTACTGACGCCCATACTGATTTTCTTGAGCATCTTGACAAGTCTTAGTGGCTGCTGTTCATGGTAGACACCTCTGTCTTTCTAACACAGTGTCCATGTGCCATATTGGTCCTGCTTCTGGGTGGTGAGGCAAATAGCAACACAGGGGTTGGCAAGAAGGGCAGCCAAAGGAAGTTTGAACAAGGTCTGTGGGTTAGCACATGAGCACCCACTTCCTGTGTCAGATCAGCCCAGTGGGATTTTTAGGTTAAGCCCACCAAATTAAAAGGAGTGAAAGCTGGTGAGCAAGAAGAGCTGCTAAGTACCTTCCATCTGAAGCAAGAGAGATTATATATCTATATTCACCCCCACTCCATGAAATGTTTCCTCCTTCTAATGACTTAGTTGAGCTATTTTCAGTGACAAACACTCCAGCTTTTAGGCCAGGCTCTCTTGGATTTTGGCTTCCTCTGGGTACAGAGAGAAGAAAGCAGCAGATGCCCCACTAGAGTGGCCTCAGTGCCAGCAACCTGCTTGGTCTGTCATGGGTGCCCTGGGCCTCTTTTCCTGTCTGCCCTTCTCGGCTCCCATGGTTGCTGACTCTTTGCCATCTGACCATCTGCCTTGCCCTGCCCCCACTTTTCTGACTTGCTGATGCTTACAGTATCTTTGGGTGCCCATCTGGTCTAGCCCTATGGATGAAGAACTCTTGCCTTTCCTCTGCTCCATAAACACCATGTGCAGATTGCAACTCTTCCTCCTCCTTCTTCTCCTCCTCATTGCTGCTAGGTGCCTAAGGAGACATCAATGAGGACTGGATAGTAAGGAGGCCACTTGCCTATTGTGATTAGTGTCCCCACAACAAGCAATGTCTATGGGGCAGATGATTACAACTCCAGTGTCCCTCCCACTGCCCCCCTTTAAAGAACTGGATTATTACTAATTATTATTTTATTATTATTTGTGCTGGTACCAGGGCTTGAAGTCAGAGCCTACTACTTGTGCCACATCTCCATTTCTGGCTTTTATGTATTGGTAGTTAATGGAAGATAAAAGTCTCTGGGACTTTCCTGCTCAGGCAGGCTTTGAATTTTGATCCTCAGATCTCAGCTTCCTGAGCAGCTAGGATTACAGGTATGAGCCACTGGCTCTGGGCTAGGATTGTTTATCTTTATAGCCAGAGTGTCTGGAATCTTAACATTCTCGTAGTACCTAGGGCTGGCCTGAGGGCGGTGCAGGGGAGGAGATTGCATATAGGAGGATGCTCTGACGTCTGCTTCCTAAACTGATCTGGAGGAAACAGGCCCAAGGGCTTCTGTGGTTAGTGGTGTCCTTCCTTTGAAGGAGTGGCCCTGAGGGCAGAGCAGGAAGACACTTGGTCTGGGCTTTGGAGGCAAAACTCCTCAGGTCCAACCTACAGCTTTATCCTTAGCTCATCCCAATTTCACCAGTGTATCTGTAGTTCCACTAACTAGAGTTTGTTCCATACCGTGGGGCAAGGAGGGGGTAATAACTAACATTTGACAGCAAATGGGAAACTGCACCTGTGCTCATGGCACTCAGTCAGAACAAGGAGAGCATGCTGCATCAGGCAAAAAAGACACAATGTTTTCCATTCCTCTCCTTTTATTTCTTGGATCATAAAATAAGGCATGTTCACCACAGGAGAAAATCCAACTGTAAAGGCCTTTTTGTCCTAACAATTCTTGTGAATGTACCTGGAACAATACTACTAACACAAAAGCATAGGTAATAAAACACACAGGTTCTCGTTCATTCTCTCTCTCTCTCTCTGTGCACATGCAGATAGATGTGATGATGTTTTTGTGACATAAAATGGTGGCTCACAGGTAAGGGGGAGAAGCCAGTGGAGGCAGAATGGCTGTGGAATGTTGGAACAAGAGGAGCCATGGAATACAAGGGTACAATTCAGATGGGGGCGGGGAGTGTGTGGATGAGGATATTGAAAATAAGAAAAATATTTGTATGGCAAAAACCTGTGCAGTTTTGGAGCAGAACTTCCAACATCTAGTTAGCCTCATTTTCCTTAAATGGGAAATTGGGTAATAATGTATATTCTCACAAGGGTTTAAAATGAGAAATAGAGATGATATATTTAAAAGGCACAGCTATACATTGAGTATGAGCTTCTCTCTTTTTTTTTGTACTTATTTTTCTTTCATGGGATTGGAACTGGAACCCAGGGCCTCTTGTAGGTTAATCAAGTGCTCTACTGTAAGCCTTTTCCCCAGTCCTAAGGGTGCACAATGATTGTAGCTGATATTGTTATTGCCACTGTGTTGTGTTGCTATGGTTACAGTGCTTCAGCAGGGCAGTGTCAGGCATCTAGTTGTCCCTGTCCCAGACAGTAGATATAACCCCCCCCCCCCCATGACCTCCTTCATTTCATTTTGGAATAAATTCATTTGTTTGTTCCTATCTTGCTTCTTCCTTTTCCTCTCCCATAAGTGGATTTCTTTATGCTGTGTATCCTTGAGGAAAACTTTCTGATGTCTGTGGCTGTAAATCTTGAGGTGTGTAAAGATGTTTTAGATAGCAAAGGTCAATGATCAATCTCTTACTTCCTCTCTCAGGCCTGGGGCTGGTGGTCATGCTTTTAAGTGAAGACATCCACTTCTTTGTCATAATTTACACATAACTGAGGAGAGCAGTCATAATGGCTTGCTCAAGAAAAAATACTTAAGAATTATGAAGTCAGTTCCTGTTCATTGTCAGCAGCTTTGTAGCATTGATTCTGAAGCTCTGGACATTCTGGTCCAGTGATTCTGTCCTTTGGGAGGAAATTCTGTGTTTCTACTTGCGTTCAGAAGGCTGGCTTAGAAGTCTTAAGCTTGAATATTCTGCAATCTGAGGGCTTGTCGTTGTCAGTAAAACTAAGCCTTCCTACGCACTCTTCTATTCTTGATTTATAAATAGGCTCAGCTGCCTAACAATTACACATACTCTATTTTGCACATGTACATTTCTGGGAGGAGATTTGTTTTTAGAAGGCAGGTGGCTTTTACTCTGATGAAGTTAACTTGGTCCAGCCCCCCTCCCCACCTCAAGTTAAGTACCTTTAGGAGAATAGAGATGAGGCATTTGGCCTTCAAAGCCTAAGGAACAATCTCCAACACGCACAGGATGTTCAGTATCAAATTCCTAACAGATCTTCACAGAGGCAGGCCCAGGATCGGCCTGTGCGTGTCGTGAGAACGTGTGTACCTGTGTGCTTTGTATCATGTGTGGCCTCACATGTTTTGGCTGTGGAAAAAAAATACCAGTGACAAAAACAATAAGTTGCTGGAGAAAAGAAAGAAATGGGAAGGTGATGAAGTTGTAGCTCTAAGTATCATTAAGGATGATGATGGAAGGAACGAAAGGGTCTCACATATATGGAGACCTGGGGAGAGTTTTTCCTGGCAACCCAGAACATACACACATAGGAAGAAGCTACCTCAGGCTTAACTGTCACATTTGGACTCTCAAGGGAGAACTTGAATCACCACAGCATTCTATAGCATCTTCAGATATGACATTCCACTTACCTCTCCATATAAGGAAGTAAGGCTGGTGACTAGTATCATTCTTACAGATGGAGAAAGTGAAGAGGAATGAACAGGGCACCGGTCAAGCTGGGACTTTGCTCTACTCTACGTATCTAGAGCTCTCTTTGGTCTGGAAATTCAGGGTTGCTGATGTCCGAGTGCAAAGCAATGAAGTCTGGCTTTCGTGAAAGCCTGTTATTTTTGTTGTTGTTGTTGTTGTTGTTGCAAATTCACGAGGTTGGTAGACATGAACCCAAAGCATAGCCCAAATACTTCTGTAGAGTTAGGGGGTAGTGGATATGGAGGCTTAGGGGCTGGAAACTGTGGAGGCCTTAAAGAAGACAATGGATGACAGTCAGGAATGTCAGACGAAAGAAAAAGGCGCCTGAGGGGGAATATTGCCCTAGAGGGCAAAAGGCTTGATTCCGTAATTTATGAGTGTAGAAGAAAGCAGGCCTCGATTGGGTAGATTTTCTTGTGCAATTAAAAAAAAAAAAAGCAAACCCTAGCCTGGGGCGCTGAGGAATCCGGTCGGACCAGTGGAGGGCCCCAGCGAGTCTTCAGTGCCCGGAGGTGGCCCATGGGCGCTGCCAGGGTGTGGGTCCCAGCGGGCTGGGAAGCAGCGTGGAGGACCGCCTGGTCGTCCGTGGCAGTCTGTGTGAGTCTTTTCTGGTCCAGGTGGGCTGCCTGCCCTTCCTCGCTTCGGCCCGGTGGGCCCACCGACCCTGCGCCCCACCTCCCCGGGTGTGGGGTGTGGGTGGGTGGTGTGCAACTGATCTGCTAGCAAGGCGGGGGGGGGGGGGTGGCGACGCAAATTCCTAGTAGCCCTTTCTAAGTGGCTGCCCTGCGCCCCGAAAGACGCAGCTGGCGGGGAGGTGCGCGCGTACGCGCACGCACACACACAGAAGCAGACACACATACACAGACACATACAGGCCGGCCACAGGGAGGCCCGGCTGTGTGTGGGGCGGAGTGTGGGGGGGCGGCAGAAGGGAGGTGGGAACGCCCCCCTCGCCATCCCCGCCCACCCCGGAGAACCAGTGCCCGGACAGGGCCTGCCAGCTGGCGGCTGACCCCTGAGCTTTGGGGACGCTGGGGGGAGGAGGGGGGAAAGATGGGGGGCAGGTAACGGCAGGCCAAAGAGGAGGGGTGGGGGCTGGGACACCCGCCCCCGGCCGATCCCGGAGAGGGGACGGTGAGTCAGATCCCGGGCACCCCCGCGGGTCGGGCGGGGGGGGGGGGCGGGGCAGGTCAGGAAATGACATCAGAGGCCTATGTTAGGGGAAGGGTGGTCGGTGCCCGACGGGGTGGGGGCGAGAGGCGGGGGGGGGGGGGGATGGGGGGACCTTGGCGGAGCCTAAGGCCCTGGGGCTGGAGCAGGGGGGTGCCTTTCCTGGGGGAGGGGGTGGTTCCTAGCTCGTCCGCCCTCCCCCCGCTCTCCCCGCCCCCCTCCCCGGGCCTCTCCTTGTATGGTCTGGGCGCCGCTCTCCGCCCGCCCCCCTCCCGCCCTCCCCTTTCCCGGCGTCCGTCCCTCCACGCCCGGCTCGGAGGCTGCCGGGGACCCGGACGCAGAGTCCGCGGACCGTGCGCCGAGCGCTCATCCAGTCGCGGAGCGCGCGCTCCCGCCGGCGGTGAGGCGCGCGTGGGGAGGGGGCGCGGGGGACGCGGGGCGCGGGGCGCGGATGTGGGTGGGGAGCCCCGATCGCCGGGGAGTTCGCGGCTCGGCGCCGCGTAACCTGGCGACCCCCCCCCATCCCGCCAGCACCCCAGCCCGGCCCAGCCATGGCCGCCCCCCGCCCGCCGCCCGTCATCTCCGTCTCGGCTCCAGCTTTTTACGCGCCGCAGAAGAAGTTCGCCCCGGTGGTGGCCCCGAAGCCCAAAGTGAACCCTTTTCGGCCCGGGGACAGCGAGCCTTCTCCGGCCGGGGCCCAGCGTGCACAGATGGGCCGGGTGGGCGAGATCCCCCCGCCACCCCCGGAAGGTATGCAGTTGGGTTTGGGGTGTGTGCGTGTACATGTGCGTGTGTGTGTGTGGGGGCAGCTGGGCCTGGGGTGGGGGCAGCTGGGACCCCCCCTCTGCGGTCCCCAGGGTACGATCCGGGCTTTGTGGAATTTGGGGGGGGTGCTCGGGAAAGTGGGTGCGGGGCGGGGGCTGGGCGCAGCCACCCCGTCCCGAGCAGATGTTCTTACCTCATCGCGGAGCCGGTGGCTGGGAGCCAGGCGCCTGGGACGGTTCCAAGTCTCCCGCCTGGGGGAGGGAGGCGGGAATGTGGGCCAGGAATCTATCCCCCCCCCCCCCCTCCGGATCCGTTCTCCCAGTGTAACGGGAGCCGCACCGCTCGCTCCTGGGTTCGTCCGCCTCGGCTCCCGGGGCATGGAGGCGGAGGGGGGGGGGGAGACTGCGCCCTCCTCCTCCCCCCTCCCAACCCCCAGACCCTGGAGAAAGTTCTTGCACTGGGAGTTAGAGCTGTGGACCGAGGGCAATCGAGGCCCTGACGCATGGCCCTCTTTTTCCTTCCTACCCAGACTTTCCCCTACCCCCACCTCCCCTCCTTGGGGATGGCGATGAATCTGCGGGTGCCCTGGGAGGGGCCTTCCCACCCCCACCTCCCCCGATCGAAGAGCCTTTTCCTCCTGCGCCCCTGGATGAGGACATCTTCCCCTCCCCACCACCTCCAGTGGCGGAGGAGGCGGGGGCTGAGGCCCCTGTCCCGCTCCCGCCGCAGGTATGGGGCTTGGAGGGGCAGCTGCTCTGGGACCCCCCCCCCCCCAGAGCAGCGTGGGGACTGGTGGGTCCTTCTCACCTCCCACGCCCCTTCTGTCTTGTTGGGGGGTGGGGTGGGGAAGGGAGGCCTGGGATGGGTGCTCTGACCCCTAACCCTACAGCCTAGGGAGAAGGTGAGCAGCATTGACCTTGAGATTGACTCTCTGTCTTCACTGTTGGATGACATGACCAAGAATGATCCCTTCAAAGCGCGGGTAAGGAAGGGCCCGGCACCCTAAGAAACGCTGTTGACCCGGGGGAGGCTACCCGTGGAGGGAAAAGAGGAACTCAGGCCGGGCCACCTCTATAAGTGCACTTCTGTCCTCTCTGCCTCTCCTCCCAGGTGTCATCTGGATATGTACCCCCACCAGTTGTCACTCCGTTTGTTCCCAAGTCCAATACCAAGCCTGCAACTGGGGGCACGGCACCCCTGCCTCCTTGGAAGAGCCCTCCGAGCACACAGCCTCCAGCTCAGGCCCCGCCGCAGAGCCAGGCCCTGTTTCACGTCCAGGCTAAGCCCCAGCCTGTGTCTTCTGCTCACTTGCAGCCGCGAGGTCCCCCAGCTCCAGCCCCAGCCCCTAAGTTTCCTCCACTGGCTCCCAAGTGGAGCGCTGGAGCCCCAGGTGGACCTGGGCCGCAGCCTAATAAAAAACTGGGGGCTCCGGAAGCCCCATCTTCCTCCAGTGTAGGCTCCCCTCAGCCTCCGAATTTCACCTATGCACAGCAGAGGGAGAAGCCCCAAGTGCAGGAAAAGCAGCAACCAGCGCCCAGGCCACCACCGCCACCTCAAAACCAGGTGAGGGACAGCTCCAGGTGGAGGCCTGGGGGGGGGGGGTAGATGGGAGGCGGGGAGGGAGGTGGATACCAGGTCAGGAGCCAGAGAAGCTGGGAAAGTTGTGTGGAGGGGGGTTGCAGGCATGTTTGAGGTTGACTTTTCACACCCCATTGGTGAGTATTGTTAGGACAGTAGGGACAGAAAGAACGCTGTTCTCTGGCATTGGGTGGGACCAGAGATGAGGAGAGGTGGGGGGGGGGGCTGAGGGGGGCGGGAGTCAGAGCAGCAAGGGTTCAGAATTAGGTGGCTTTGGTCCACCTTCTCTTACACCTCTGCCCAAGGAGGATCACCAGTTTTTTCCTGGTCTGGGACTTTGAGTGAATCTCAGCTCAGAGCACTTTCAATGCCCGAGGGCCCATCTGGAGATAGGAGCCACAGCACCAGTAAACAAGGGAACAGCTAGCCGGGCCAGCTGCAGCTGAGTGCCAAGCACTGTGCTGAGACGCTGGAAGGGAAGAGATCTCTCAGAACAGGCTCAGTGGAATGGAATTAGTGGACGGAGGATTGAATCCCCTGCTCAGCTTCTCACATACCATCACACCCTAGGCAAGCGTGGCAAACTGGGAATTGAAGCCTCCATTTCTGAGTCTTCAGAACAACACTGTCCTCTGTGATGGTGGTGAAGAGTAAATGATCTAATGTGTGGAAAGGACTAGGCTGTGTGTCTAGAATAGAACTTTGTTCAGAATAGAAACAGAAGAGTTCTTGCCCTCTAGTTCAGGAGCTTTTTTAGAGTTGAAAGGAATCTGATGGTCATCTGGGCCCACCATCCTCATCCAAGGAGTTAATCTGATCCTGTGTATATTCTAGACATACTATGGGAAGAAATGCCAAGTGGATTCTTGTAACTGAGCATCACTGCATGGTAGGAACTCAAAGTAGGAAGTCAGGACTTGGAGGACTGGCAAGTCATGAAGTTGGTGTGCCTTGAAGGACAAGTAGAGTTAAGAATCCCAAGAGGACACCTGGCACTGGTGGCTCCTGCCTACAACCCTAGCTACTCAGGAGGCTGAGATCTGAGGATTGTGACAATAAAGTCCATGAGATTCTTATCTCCAATTGACTACCAAAAAAAAAAACCGGAAGTGGAGCTGTGGCTCTAGTGATAGAGCACTATCCTAGAGCAAACAGGGACAGTGCCCAAGCCCCAGCAAAAGAGAAGCAAGCAAAAAAAAAAAAAAGAATCTGTAAAGGAGGCAACAGCATTTAAATGAAATAATCCTGGCAAAACTCAAAAGTGCTGATACACAAAGGGTGTTTGGAAAACAGAAAGCACAAGGTTCCTTTGGGGGAAATTATGGAACTGTATTTGGGGGCTAGGGTAGGAAATAAAATTGCCACCAGTTTTGGGAGTTTTCTGCAAAGTTGTTGCATCAGAGACGTATGAGGTCGGAGGTCAGCAAGGTGTGAGTTTACTCCTGAGCCAGACTAACGTTAATTGCAACCAAAAATAAGACCCACAGGAAAGAACCTACAGAAGGAGGCAACCGAAAGCAGTTGGATGAGCAAAAGGGGAAAGGAGAAGAAATAAACCAGGGAGGTTCTGAACCTGGATGTGTTAGGGAGTGACAGGACTTTTGATCAAATAGAGAAGTTAAGAAGGGGAAATGGTTTGGACCGGAAGAGGCGGGGTCCAGTTGGCAGCTTGTTGGGCAATAGGTTCCAAGAGTACTTGCCCTTTGCTCAAACTGTCAGTCAGCTAGAAATGTGGGTAATTCAGGAAGGGGTCCTGAACCACAGAAGTTCATATGATAGTACTCACAGGGACCCTGAGGCAGCAAGCTTTGAGGCATTGCACAGAGGTAGTTGATGTTTTGAGAGGAACCTTGGCTCATGCTACCTTGGCTAGGGTAGGAAGGAGAAGAGAAGTGGGGCTAGAGGAAGTGGAGCGAAACCCAAGAAGGTATTGTAGGGCTCTTCTGCTTGGCATTGGCCTAGGACTCAGATAAGGCCAGAGATTTGACTTTTAGGACATCACAGATGGCCTTGGAGTGGTCCTTTTGTGGTCTGATAGGAACAATGTCTAAGGAGTGGTGAGAACAGGGAGGTGGTAGTGTCAAGCTGGTCCCCAAGGTTGGCAGGAAAAAGACCAGGGAAAGATGGTGTTAATGTAGGGGGAGCCAGGAAAGTGTAGGTTAGGGGAGGGGGGCCTAAGTGTGTTTGGAAACAAAGAGGCCCGAAGTTTGTGGGGAAGGCTCAGTGATGCCTGGGAGCAGGGACTGACCCCAGGGGCATTTCCAAGGAGCAAGGACAGGCCGGCATATGTGGTGTTTGCTGTGGCGAGCAAGCAAGGACGAGGAGTGAGCTTATACTGGCTGGCTGCCAGGCCTGGAGCGGATGAGGTCATCAGTGAGCGAGAGCGAGGGGGCGAAGCTATTGGGGGCTGGAGATGGAAAAAGGTTCGGAACAGCTGCTCTGGGAAAGGCAACTGGAAATCTGGTTGGAGCCAAATAGCAGACAGAGGAGCTGGGGTTGGAGTGTGTGGAGGGCCCTGCAGTGCTTTAGGAAGTCTGTCTGCAGTGTTCAGTTTCTCTCCACCTACTTTTCTGCAGCTCAGAGGCAGAAACGGGAAGCCAGGCCGTGGTGTGACCTGAGGTTGGAGATGAGGCCAAGATAGTCCGTGTGGCTCTTGAGTAGCCAGAGTTAGCGGGAGGCCAGTGTAGGGGTGGGGGGTGGCAGGCTGGCAGCTCGAGACACATGGGGAAAGTAGGGAGTCAGGCACCCAGCTCTTCTACTAGGGTCACATAATGGAAAATGGGGGCGTATTTGAGAGGGGTCTTGGGAACCAAGAGCTTGTTAATGTTAGATTTAAGGTGTGCTGAGATGGAAGGTGACTGATGGAGAGAAATTCATCCATGGGAGTTGCGGAGCTGTGGCATTGCTGCCGGCAGGTAGAGGAAAGCCGTTGGTGGCAGACAAGAGTGTCCTGGAGGGTATGGGTGCCCACAGAGAGGGTTCTGGTTGAATTCATCCTTCTAAAGACTAGGGCCAGTGTCTGATAGTGTGCCAAAATGGCAGGAAGGGAAGTTTGCAAGAGGAGACAGTTGGTAAAGCTTGTTTTCCAGGGACCTATGGCACTCCAGAGTAGGAGATGTGTCTTAGGGCAATATAGTTAAGAGCGGGCAGTATTGCCCCTGTAGTTCTGCTGCAGGAAAGCAGAGCAGAGCTGGTACAGATCCTTTTTGGTGTTGTTTGTACTGGGGTTTGAATTTGGCCTTCAGCTCTCTCTTGGCCTTTTCACGAAGGCTGGTACTCTTTCACACTGACTTTTTTGCTGGTTAATTGGAGATAGAGTCTCGGGGACTTTTCTGCCCTGGCTGGCTTTGAACTGCGATTCTCACATCTCAGCCTCCAAAGTAGCTAGGATTACAGACTTGAGAAGATTGTGGAGTTCCAGGTGGCGGAGGGGCAAAAAGACAGGGATTGTGTCTCTTGGGTGGCCTTAACCCAATAAAGATGACCAATTCAGTGTTCTTGTGGAAAGGTCTTTTGAACACATGTGGTCCAGGTCAGAAGGTCTCCCCAAGTTCTCTGGGTCACACAGCATTCTGTCTCTCACCCTCCCACCCCCGCCCCACCTGCGCGTTCCCAGTCTCCTCCAGTATTCAGTTTCTTATAGGAAGAAGGGGTGGTGAGCTTCTCTCTCAGGAGGGACCCCGGGATGTCTTGGGGTTCTGGGGGGTTGGGGCTCCAGCGGACAGCTCTGGGGTTTAACCTGTGCTTGCATCCTCACGCTGACAGGGGCTGCTCAGCAGCAGGTGGGCCGGGTAGGTGTGTACGTGCGCCCCCCGAGCGCGCGCCCCCTTTTGTGCACGCAGCGCGCCCCTCCCCTGCGGGGAGGTGGGCGTGTCCGAGCATGCTCTGTGAAGTCGATGCGTGCGTGGCCTCTGCGTGTTAGGTGCTTCAGTGACCTGAGCTGCTGTGTGCGTGGCCTCCTCCGTGGCTTAGTTGTTCCGGCCTGTCTCTGTGACCGCTGCGGGGGCGGGGCGAGGGTTTGGGGCGCCTGGGGAGGGGGGGTGTGGAGATGTGTCCCTCTAAGAGATCCAAGCTAAGGTCAGTGCCTGCCACTCTGTGATGTGTTGGGGGGCCTCCCCCTGGAGAGAAAAGGAGGGGTTGGGAAGGTTGGGATCCGAGCAGCCAGGGAAGCAGGCTGGATGAAGAGATCGGTTAGTCTGGGCGGGCTCCTGGAGGGGGTGACCGTGGCCGGATAGGAAGAAAAGTGTCGTTTCCTAGGTGCGCTCTCCTGGGGCCCCAGGACCCCTGACTTTGAAGGAGGTGGAGGAGCTGGAGCAGCTGACCCAGCAGCTGATGCAGGACATGGAACAGCCCCAGAGGCACTCCGTGTCCGTGCCTGTGGATGGTGAGTGGTGGGGTCTTTCTCTCTTCAGTCCTTCGGGTACTGTGCTGGCCACGGATGCGGTTGGAGGGTCCCCAGTGAGCTTGTGAGAAGACTGTGCAGCCGCCACCTCCTCTTCTTCCTCTTCCTCTTCCTTCCTTTCCTCCTCCCCCTCCTCCTCCTCCCCCTCTCCCCTCCTCCTCCTCCTCTTTTTCCTCTTCCTTCCTTTTCCTTCCTCTCCTCCTCCTCCTCCTCCTCCTCCTCCTCTTCCTCCTCCTCCTCCTCCTCCTCTTCTTTTCTTCTTGATGGGGTTCTTCTTTGTTTTTTTCCCAGAGACGTGTGGTCAATGCCAGAAGCCACTGATCCGGTCAGAGCCGGCTGTCCGAGCCATGAGCAAGCTGTTCCACCTGACCTGCTTCACCTGCCACAAGTGTAACAAGGAGCTTCAGGGACAGCAGTTCTACAATGTGGACGGGTCACCGTACTGTGAGGGCTGCTACACCGTGAGTCCTACTTTGGGCTCTGGGGTGGATTGGGGCTGGGGGGGGAAGGGGGGTCAGGGAGCCCCAGGAGTCGGGGCTGGGGGGGGAGGGGGGTCAGGGAGCCCCAGGAGTCGTCAAACCGTGCTGCTTCTGCCCCTTAGAACACCTTGGAGAAGTGTCACTCCTGTGGGGATCCCATCGCCGAACACATGCTGAGGGCCTCCGGCAAACTCTACCACCCGAAGTGCTTCACCTGTGTGGTCTGTGGCTGCCTCCTGGAGGGCACCTCCTTCATCATGGACCAGGCCAGCAAGCCCCACTGCGTCCCCGACTACCACAGGTGAGGACCCACCCACGCCCCCCCTGGCCGGTTTCTCTAGGTTTCATTCATACTTTGTCAGGTAGCCAAGGTCCCACAGAGCTTCAGGACAGCTCCAGACTCAGGTCTTGCTTTCTGGCCCCTGGGGACAACAAGGGACAACTTGTCCCAAAGGTCTGGATGGAACGTCCCATGACTGGCCTTGGCTAGGGACACGTACCACGGTGTGCAGTGACTATTCACCTGCAAGTCGTTTCTTTTGCACTCAGTTTGGAGCATTGTTTTTTAGTTGAGTTTTTTTTTTTTTTTTTTTTTTAAGAAACTGGGACAGTCATTTTGTCAGGATGGCTAGTAAAATACCTTCACAGTGCTAAAAGGAAGCTGAGAAAAGAACATTGTCAGTCTCTACCTTGGAGATTTTCAAGATTCCACCATGGGTGGCCCGTGTTCCCTGGCACTGTCTAGGATCAGAGAAAAGGCATTGATATATTGGTGTGGTAGACCAGGAGGGGCCTGCCACGTTACTAATGCTAACTACAGGAGCAGCCTCAGCTGTGTGGTAGCCAGAACACTGGCAGGGTGAGCAAGAGATCTTTGCTTCAGGGTCAGGTTTGGTGCTTGGTCTTTGGTCTTTGATGAGAAATCGCTCCACCAAAAACATGGGTGCTACTAGCTCACATCTGTAATCCTAGCTACTTAGGAGCCTGAGGATTGCGGTTTGAAGTCAGTCCCGGCAGAAAAGTCCCTGTGAGACTTATATCTCCAGTCAACCACTCAGAAACTGGAAGTGGTGCTATGGCTCAAAGTGGCAGAGTGCTAGCCTTGAGTAAAAGGGCTCAGGGACAACACCAAGGCCCTGAGTTCCAGCCCCACAACCCCTTTCCCCAAGAAAACCCCTCAAAGAAATATGGAACAAACAGAATATGTGGGGTTTTGTACCCAGGGGTCGTGAAAACCTGAGGTGCTGCTGGCTCCATGGATCCCATGGCCTTGTTCTCTATGTCCATCCCCCTCCCCCTGCAGGGCGTACGCCCCAAAGTGCTCTGTCTGCTCAGAGCCCATCATGCCCGAGCCTGGCTGTGAAGAGACTGTGCGAGTGGTCGCTCTGGAGAAGAACTTCCACATGAAGTGTTACAAGTGTGAGGTCAGCTGTCCCTCTGTCTCTCTGGGGAGCCTTAGATTGTCTTAAGAGAGGGAACTTCCCTCTGTGTGTGTGTGTGTGTGTGTGTGTGTGTGTGTGTGTGTGTGTGTGTGTGTGTTGTTTTATAGTGTCATGGGATTGAGATGGGGCACGGGTGTCCAGTGAGGTTGCAGAAGTCTTGGCAGAATGGAGCTGAAAACCAGATGTCACTGGCTCAATCCTGTAATCCTAGAGCTGCTTCTGGAGGCTGAGATCTAAAGATCATGGTTTGAAGTCAGCCTAGGCAGGAAAGTTTGTGAGGCTCCTGTCTCCAGTTAACCAGCACAAAGCCAGAAGTGGCGCTGTAGCTCAAGTGGTTGAACACCAGTCTTGAGAGAAAAGCTTAAAGGACAATGTGCCCAGGCCCTGAGTTGAGTTCAAGTCCCAGCATCAGCACAACACAAAACAAAAACTTCCAGAATGGAGCTGAGACAAGATGAGAAGACCCCCAAACCTGTTATTTTGAGGGTGGGCACCACGACCCCTCTTGTCTCCCAAGGGAGGCCTGGGGGGGGTGAGGAGCATGAAGGTGGCCGGTCAGGAAGAAGGGGTGAGTGATGTGACCATCCTCAGCTCTGAAGCACTTGATGACCTTTCCAGTTTAAAGATAGGGCGGAGTAGAGCAGGAGCCTTCCCATACTGAGCGCCCCTTACCCTTCTTCCTTCTCAGGACTGTCAGAAGGTTCTGTCCATCCAGGCTGATGACGAGGGCTGCTTCCCTCTGGATGGTCATGTGCTTTGTCGGACTTGCCACACTGCGAGAGTCCAGAGCTGAGTGAGGACACACACAGGCCGCCTTTCCACTTGTGGGCCCCTTCCCTATCACGGACCACACCCACACAGACAACAGTCCTTTCCTTCCCCCCTCCCCCACCTAGCCCCTCCCTCCATTCCAAACCTTTGCCAGCATCTTAAGTGCTCTGGACCCAGGGCCCCAGCATGGCCCAGGTGGGGTGCTGAAGCCCCTCCTGGGGCTCTAGGCTTTGCTCATCCCCTGTAGGGATCTCCAGGACCCCACCCAAGGGGCACCACTTTAGTGCTGCTGCTTTCACCGCCGCACCGATGACCCTGCCCGTCCTGAGCAGTCTCTGCACTCCGCTTGCTGAGGGCTGGGAGCTAAAACCTCGGCCCTCTGGGAGCCTGAACACCCACCCCCCGCCCCACGCTGTCAGGTTGTGGCTATAGCTCCAAATGGAAATAAAACCTTGTTTTGCAGAATTGTCAGTAGTCAACTGACTCTTGGCTGGAGTAGATAGAAGGATCAAAAGCCTAGGGGTAAGGATGAAAATTCAGCTCCTGTTTTATTTACAAAAATAGATATGCCTATGTAAGTGTATATATATATATATATATGTATATATATATTAAACCCTCCCCCTCATACCAACCCACCCACCCACATAATTGCTTCTCTTCCATCCCCACCTCCCTTTTTTTAAAAAAACAAAACAAAGGCTCCCGGGTCCTGAGGCAGAGTCCTGGAAGAGTAGGAGCAGCACCAAATAGCCTACATCTTGTAGGTTGAGGAAGGGCCCAAGGAATGACCCTGGCCCCATCCTTGCTCCCTGAGGGCAGGAGGAGGGCTGAGGTGTCCGCAGTGGCCACTCAGTCCTTAAACCCCTGAATACTGCAGAGTATCCGCTTCTGGTGCCCTGGCAACGTGATTCCCATCTGGGTGAGGTCCCTGTGGAAAAGGAAAGGAGTTGCCCGAGTCTGGTGGCTCAGATCCCCCAGCTTCTCTTACCCAGACCATCCTAGCCCCAGGATCCTTACTCGGCTGTCAGCTCCAGCACACACTCCATGGTGTCCAGCCCGGCCGAGCGGAAGTGCAGGATGTAGCGCTTCATGCGAATGGACTCCAGCCACTCAGAGACGCTTCGATAAGGGATTCCGTCAGAGCCACTCAGGCTAGGCAGGCGGAGAGTCACCCTGGGGAATACGAGGCTGCCTCAGTCACGGGGGCTTGGTTGGAGTCTGCCCTCACCATCAGCAAGCCAATACTGAAGTTGAGTGCCTAGGCACAAATCATCCAGGCTCAGTGGATTAGCCAGCCATTGTCTGAACCCACTTCCTGGCCTGCTTCCTGGCACTGGGAGCAGTGGGCGGGCAGCTGACAGACCTGCTGTGTCGGGTAGACTTGTGGAAGGTAGCCACCTGGGAGGCCTCGATGGAACTTTTTCCTCTAGCCTGTTCCACATGGAAGTACCCCAGGTGAGAGGAAGAACAGGCCTCGCAGCTGGGCGTGGGTGGGCCTGCCCTTTCCCAGTGCGGCTTGCCCGAGTGCTAGGAGCGGCCTTTGCTTGCTACTTTCCACCTCTGTTGTTATTCTTGCACTTTGACACCCACAATACAATGAGCGTTCCTGTACTAAAGCCAGCCAGAGCCAAAAACCATTAGCAAAGTAGATCTGCTGGGGGAAAAGAAAATATCCAGCATTCCAGAAAGATTAGCACATGCAGTCTCCAGCGTCCGAGGGAGGAGTGTTCCAAAAAGATAGTTTCAAAAGTTGGAACTTGGAGCACAATTTCTCCCAGAAACAAGGTTATATATGGTGGTTTGATACAGAAGCAGACTGTGCCAGGCTGCTTTACCCAATAAAGCAGTTGGAAGGCTAGCCTTGCCTGACTCCCCCACCTGCTCTCCTTCCCGCCCGCCCCCCCCCCCCCACCTCATTCTCTACATTCTGACCATGTTTTTAGTAAAGTGCAATTTTTGCCATGTCCCTCCTGTAGGCAGTTTTGAGAATAAAATGGATAATTCTCTATACCCAGGAAGTCCCAATTTCAGAAAAGCTGTCCGTAAACTAGGTGCTTCCATTAACTGCAATCTGCCAGCCTCCACTCCGTAGGGCAGGCCGTGTGGTCGGTCAGAAAAAGCCACAGATCTCCAAGACATTCCCCCACCATTCCCACCTCAAACTAGTTTGCCCAAGCTCCCTGGAGCTGGCCCTGTGCCCTTGACCTCTTCAGTATCTGGCAAAAAGCATTCATATCAGGTAATCCAAAAGCTGTTGAATGTGGGGTCCTTCTCTCCACATGCAAGAATATTTCTGCATGGTAGGTGCATGGGAATGTATCCTAAGCTTCAGACTGGGCCACAAGAACTCCCCAGACACGTGACCAGCTGTAGGTGATCAAGCAAGTATGGTTTCCTGAAATTTCTCACGTGAAGTTGGGGATTTGGGACCTGGCTGTGTACCTCTGCCATGTGCGTAGTCTATATAGCTCACATTGTCGTCTTCATCATCATTTTTAAATAAGTTGTAACTTTCCCAGTTTCCTGTGTGTATTCCATGTCAGTGTGCCTGTCTCCTTCCTCCTCTGGAGTTTAACTGTAGAGCACAGAACTCTCCTCCTTCATGCTAGGCTCCCTGAAGAGTATGCATTAGGTCCTGTCTCATGCTTAGACTCTGTCCAGATCTCCTCAGGGCTCAGCACTCGATGGATACAATGGGACGTCCATTTCTATTCTGATTTCCCCTGTACTTCCCCCAGCATGGCTACCTGGGGTCAAAATTGGCAATGGTCCTCAAGGAGTGGGGGTCTGTAAGCAATTGCTCCAGATGTGCCTGCAGTTGGAGGAAGTGGGGCCGACGGGTGCGGTCATACGCCCAGCAGTTCTTCATGAGTTCATATAGAGGGGCAGGGCAGTCCACTGGAGGGGGCAGCCGGTACCCATCCTCGATGCTCTTCATCACCTGCAGGAGTGGGGCAGGGAGGGTTACCTAGGTGTAGGAAGCTAACCTGATGGTCCAGGGGAAAACCACACAGGATTGTTTGCCATGGAGATTAAACAACACTGACCACAGCAGGAAGCAGTAATCAGAACAGAGTGTGAGAAGGAGATAAGTATTAAAAGAAAAGACAAAGAAAAATGAGGTCAGGAAGAAGGTATCTGGAGGAGCAGGCCACAGAAGTCTGTGGGAGATGAGAGGAGGTGAGGGACAGGACAAGTCCAGGCTCACCTCCTGGTTGCTCATCTCTCCGTAGGGCTTGTCCCCAAAGCTCAGCACCTCCCACATCACGATCCCGAAGCTCCACACGTCGCTGGCGGTGGTAAAGATGCGATGTGCAATGGCTTCTGGGGCTGTCCAGCGGATGGGGATCTTTCCTCCCTTAGGAAGGCAGGGAACAGAAAAGTGACGAAGACCACATGGCCAGGAGAGGCTCTGTGCCACTTGAACACGAGACCTGGTGGCCGTACACACACAAGGGCAGGAAGAGCATGAATGGTCCGTGTGAATGTGTTTGTGGTACATAACGGCGGTCTAACCTGGGTTTCGTAGGTGCCATCAAAGTCATCCAGGAGGCGGGTGAGACCAAAGTCAGACACCTTGCAGCACAGGTTCTGATTCACCAAGATGTTCCTGGCAGCCAAGTCCCGATGAACGTAATTGTGGTCACCGAGGTAGTTCATGCCAGATGCTATGCCCTGCAGCATGGCCACCAGCTGCCCGGGCACCAGGTGGTCCTCTTGTTCCTGCAGCAGGACGAGTGACAGGATGGGTAAAGGCCATTCGTCCCAAGGCACAGGGCTCCCGGATACATCCCCTCCCCGGCCAGTCCCCCGCCTACCTTCAGGAAGGCATCCAGGGCTCCGTTCTCCATAAACTCTGTGATGATCATGATAGGCTTTCCTGAGACACAGAACACAGCTCGTCACACATGGATCCAGGTTTCCTGACCTTTGCTGCCCACCCTCCATTTCCAGTGCTCCTCCTCCATCTTCCCTCCCCTACCGCTCAGCACAAACAGACTGCCACTCATACTCTTTGTGATGACGCCCTCCAGGTGCAGAATGTGGGGGTGGTTGAACTGGCCCATGATGGTCGCCTCTCGAAGGAAGTTCCACCACTGGCCATCGGGGGATGTGTCCTTCAAGGTTTTAATGGCCACCATCTTGCAGTCCTGGCTGGGGAGACGCAGGGTCCCACGGTAGACTTCCCCAAACTCTCCTGGGTAGAAAGAAAACAAAGACTGTGGCTCTGTAAAGCCAGGTTAGCCCAGATGTAGGCCATGAACCCCTCTCGTCCTCTCGCCTTCTCTTGGAGAGGATCAAAAGTATGCTCCTTGGAACAAAAATTAAGTTGTCCTTCTTGGAGCTCTATAGCCTGATCACCACTGTTTCCCGTGAGTGAGCATACTACCTGGCTTACAAGTACTAAATGCTGAGGGGGTCCTGTCAGCAGAATGGGACTGCCCAGGGGAAGTTGGGGGGGGGGGACAACTTTTGCCATCTCTCTTCCAAGAGTGAGCTCCCTAATCTCAGCTTGGCCAGTCCTGGCTACACAACTGGCCAGGACACTGCCCAGCTTTGTTCTCTGCTCAGATCCATTTCCTCTGGTGACCTAAGGAATCAGAGCAGCCCAAAGACACTGGATCCCTGTTGGGGTGGAATGAAGGCTCTGGATTGCTACCATGTAGGGGAAACATATGAGGACACCCTGATGGTAGCTCAGCAACAGATGATGTGTTGGACAGTCTATCAGAGAGCCGTGGAGCAATGCGTGCTGGAGGCAGAGACTTTTCCAGGGTACCTGATATGGTGTTTTTGTTTTGGGTGTTTGGTTTTTACATAAATGCCCAAGTCTCAGGCAAGCATAGCTCACCTGGTAAGTAAAGCCAGAGGAAAGGCCAGCCCAGACAAGGGTTAGAAGGCAGAGAGCTGCTGGCAGCCATCTGCTGCCCCGCGGGAGACCGGCTGTGCACGGCATGGCTCACCTTCCCCTATGACTGTGTCCACAAGCAGCCAGGCCGGGTCAAGCTCTTGGGTGAAGTCCAGGGCTCCTTGTGCAGGGTCCTCATAGGCCTGGAGATCCACATAGGGCTTCAGCCACAGCTTGTCCTCTGGGGAGCACAGAGGGGCTCAGCCAGGGCAGCACACAGTCGGGGCTTGGAGTATCGGATCTGACAAGGAAGGCCCCTTCCTTTCTTCTCCATACTTCTGTGCTCCCTCAGATGAACCATATTTTAGCTCAGAGAGAGACAGATAGAGATAGAGAGAGAGAGTCTCTATTCTTAGCAAGAAGCCTCCACATCCTGGCCTTTCTTCTTCCAGCCATACCTGAAGGTCATCGATCTTTACTACATGGGGCAGTAGCCAGAACCCAGGCCCTGGAACCAGTTCTCAATCTGCCCCGAGTTACCCAATCTGCTTACAACTCCTAACCCGGCTTGAGCCCCATGCTCATCCAGCCAATCCGACCTCCTTCACTCTCTCTCCCTTTCCAGCCACTGGGATCCACCGCAGCCTTCCTTTCTGGCAGCGCCGCCTAATGAGGTGACAAGCAGGACGCAAGCCCCTGTGTTTCAGAGGTCTGCAGCCCTTCTGCCTGGCCTTGGCTTTACCCATAGACCTAGTCACCACCAGATGGAGAAGGCTGCTGACAGCCCTGGGGTGGCGGAACGCTGGCCCCCTCAGCTAGCAGACCGTTGCATCAGAGCCACTGAGAGCTATCAGGGCAAACTTAATTAAGCAAAGTTAATTAGGTGGCAAAACATGAAGCCCTAGGGACATTAAGCCCCGCCTGCACCCTCAGAATTGTCCTGCCGATGTGGGTCCTTTGGTTGAGTCCCAGTAGTAAAACACACACAGCCAGGCAGCGGTGGCGCATGCCGGTAAATCCTAGCTACTCAGGAGGCCGAATCTGAGAATCGTGGTTTGAAGCCATCCAAGGCAGGAGAGTCTGTGAGGCTTGTATCTCCAATGAGCTACTCAAAAAAAAGCCAGAAGTGGAGCTGTGGCTCAAGTGGTAGAGTGCTATAACTTGGAGCAGACGAATCTCAGGGACAGCACCCTGGCCTTGAGTTTAAGCCCCAGGACACACACACATACACACACACACACACACACACACACTCACACACACACACACACACTCTCCCTCTCACACACACTCTCTCTCTCTCTCACACACACACACTCTCCCTCTCACACACACTCTCTCTTTCTCACACACACATTCTCTCTCTCTCTCTCTCTCACACACACACACACACACACTCTCTCTCTTTCTCACACACACACATTCTCTCTCTCTCTCGTATGTACACATAGGCTCTCCTCGCTTACCTCGATCGGCATCCATGGTATGGTCACGCTGCCTCTGCTGTCGCTGCCGATGGTTTCTCCTGTGGGAGAGGGGTGGCACTTTCAGGTCGTAGGCCTACCTCGGTGGCCCAATGGGCTCCGGGTATGCAAGATGGACATGGGGACGCACTTAAGCTTTGGCAGCCGGGGATGGGGGGTCGGGGATGTCCCTGTCAGGGCTTCTGACTAGGCAAAGGGTCCTGGGAAGGAGAAGTGGGGTAGGGCAGGGAGGCAGCACCTTGATCGGAAGAAATGAATCCCGAGCAGCAGAGCTACACCCAGCAGCACCCCGAAGATGATGGCCACGATCTCTCCTCCAGTCAGGCTCTTGGAAACTGCAGGCACAAAGGTGAGCAAGTCTTGGAGGGGGCGGGACTCACAGCCCCATGAAGTGTGGATGGGCATGGCAAGGACCTCGGGTATGCTCAGGGTCAGGTCTCTTGGTGTGTGCATCTGTGTGTGTACATGTGCACACATGTGCAGTACACATGCAGTAGGAGCTCAGGTGCATCTGTGGGTGACAGGGATGTGTTTCTGGGGGGCGGGGTAGAGCAAGAACTACCTGGTGGGCTGGTCCGAAATTCATGGTCAGGGGAGAAAGGGCCGGGGCCTAGTGGAGTCAACATTCGCACTCTGACGATGTAAGTGGTGTCTGGCTGCAGTTTTGTCAGTAACACCCGGGGTTCTAGAACCATCTGGTGCCATTCTTCATCCTGTAGGTGGAACTTGTGTTAACTGGGCTGCGCCAGGCCAGACCAGAATGGAGATGATGGACAGACCTGGGAGTGAGTATGAGCAGGGGCTGGACACGGGCAGGACAAGGTTCTTGGTGGAATTCTGTCCCGCGAATGCTGAATTGCTCTGGGTGGTTTCCCTCCTCCCATCCCAGGCCCGAGGAATATGCACTCTGAGGGTGTGGTCCACCAGCCCCCGTGACCTGGTTCAGGACGTGCAGTTCGTAGCTCAGGTTTCCACCAGGACTGCGGGATCGAGACCCTGCCCAGGTCAGCTCCAGCTGCCTTGGTTCTTTCTTCACGAGCCTCACAGACAGGCCTGAGAGCGATTCTGGGCATCCAGAGGGATGGTTGCATTTGGAAGGAAAGAAGGAATCAGGTCAGGAGTATTTCCACGGCTTCCTGCCCACTCATTCCTATGGTCAGTGGCTCACCTGCATGCCCCATGTTGATGCTGAGAGAGGCACTGGCAGGCTGGGAGCCGTCCAGGCCGGACACTTTGCTTTGGGATTTGACGTGAAAGGTGTAGTTGGCGTACGGTTCAAGGCCTTGCACACGCACAGTCCGCATCGTGAGCCCCAGAGCCCCGGGGAGGAGGCGCACTCCTGGCCCACAGGGCTGGCAGGGCCCTCCGTCCTGCACTGTACCCTGACACTGGAAACACTCCACACTGTATCTCACGTCCTGCCGTCCCCCCATGTCGGCAGGGGGTTCCCAGCGCAAGGAGAGCTGA
Organism: Dipodomys spectabilis; assembly: GCF_019054845.1. Classification (NCBI taxonomy): domain Eukaryota; kingdom Metazoa; phylum Chordata; class Mammalia; order Rodentia; family Heteromyidae; genus Dipodomys; species Dipodomys spectabilis. Next base: position 4,762,362 of record NW_024870711.1, read on the forward strand.
GTCCCCGATGCAGAGAAGCTCAGGTTTTGGGGAGCCGATGGGGGTCCTACAGAAGAAGAAAAGGACATCAGTAGCTGCCAGCTTCACCCTCCCTCAAGCTACTGAGTCCCCCTTTGTCTATCTCCCCCATTCTAGAAGTCCTCCAAAGACTTCATGAGAGATCTGACCTCCACGGAAGGGAAGGTAGTGTCACCAAATCTCTGCCTTCTCCCAGGGAGAGGCTAGCACTTCATGCCATCCAGTATCTATCACATAAGCCCTGGAAAATCTGCCTCCGGTGAGTGCACAATGAAGACCTAGCACCTCCTCCCAGATGGCCACTTCCTGTCCCCTGGACTCACGTGTACATGCTACCTGGGGGCCCTCCCCAGGGGCCCGGTAATGGCCCTTCTCACAGGTACAGACGATGGCTCCCGCGGACTCGGCCGTGCTGTGCTTGGGGCACTTGAGACAGTGGGCTATGTCCATATCAGTCCGGTAGAAGCCACTTGGACAGACTGGAGAGACAATGCCGTAGAATCAAGCTTTTCCTGGTGTTTGATGGGAAGAACCAACCCCACACTGTTGCTACAGCAATCCTGCGTACTGAAAACACTTCTGCCTGTGTGCACTGGGGTTAAAAATAGCTGAGAGGGGCCAGGTGTGGGCAGCTCACGCCTGAAACTGTAGCTACTCAGGAGGCTGAGATCGGAGGATCAAGGTCTGAAGCCAGCCTGCTCAGAAAAGTCCATGGGACTCTTTGTCTTCAATGAAGCAGTAAAAGGCTCGAGTAGAAGCGTGGCTCAAGGGACAGCATAAGCAAATAGCAAGAAAGCTGAGTAAAAACATGGGATCCTGAGTTCAAGCCCTAGTGTCTCTGACACACACACACACACACACACACACACACACACACACACACACACTGCTGAGATGACTGGAACTGGGTGTTGGTGGTCTATGCCTATAATCCCAGCACTTGGGAGACAAAGGCAGAGGATAAACTTGAGGACAAACAGTAACAGGCTGGTCTTGCACTCAAGACCAGCCTGTGCTGTATAGTGAGATCCTGTCAAAAAGAACAAGGGTTTGGCATGCAGCTCCGGGGTAGAACACTTGCCCACCATATGCAAGTTATCCCCAGCATCGCGAATGAAATGACACCTGAAGTACTGACACTGCACTGGCTTCCCTGCCTTCCTTGGCACCTACAGACCCTCCCAAGCGGCCCCTTGAGTTTCTCACGGCCGCCTTCCTTACCAATGCATCCCGCACTGCCGCTGCCTTCCTCATAGCCAGGCTTGCAGTGGCATCGGCCCACGGGTACCAGCCACTCACCATCAGGGCTACAGTGCATGCGTGGTGCACCTGAGGACCCGGAACTGGTCTGTGCATGGGGCAAGCAGGTCCCAGACACTTCTACCAGCCCCCCAGGTCCAGGAAGAGTCTGAGGGAACCGTGCCAAGCCATGTACAATCTCAGGACAACGCTGGTAGAATACACGAACAGACACTAGGGCCACACAGGCACCAGGGTTGTGGAAAGCAAGGTAGAGGCCGCGGCGGGTCAGATGGCCCAAGGAGCAGCGCTCCACATTGAGCTTCACGGAGCCAGATGCTAGATCTTGAATGGTGAAGCTCTGGTCTGCAGCCACTGTGGTCACCTGAGAGGAAGGTAGGGAGGAGAGGGTGAAGGAAAGCCCATGCTTTGTTTTCACAGAACAGAAACAGCTGCCAGGCTAATGCAGTCTGACAATCTGTACTTTGAAAACCCACAGACTGAAATGTTTCTGAACTGGAGACCATGTATGTGAAGTCACAAATAGAAAACGCACTAGGTGCTGGTGGTTCACACCTGTAATCCTAGCTACTCAAGAGGCTGAGATCTGAGGTCTGTGGTTTGAAGCCAGCAGGGACAGGAAAATCCCTGAGATTCTTATCTCTGTGGAGGTAAGCTGTGACTCCAGTGGTAGAGCCCTAGCCTTGAGCGATAAAGCTAAAGGGCAGAGTCTAGGCCCAGAGTTCAAGCCCTTGTACTGACACACACACAAAAAAAAAAGAAAGAGAGAAAGAAAAAGAAACATTCCACATCTGACCTCATGTCATAAGTCACAGTAAAAATGTAGGCATGCTGAAAATGTTGTAGGAAATTGCCTTTAAGCTATGTGTCTAAGATGTAGATGAAACATAAGTAAATTTTCTATTTAGACTTGGGTCTCGTCCCTGTGACTTGTTATTTATATATGTAAATATTCCAAAGTCTGAAAAAATATGTGAAATCTGAAGCAACTTGGATGTCACGTGTTTTGGATAAGGAAATGTCAATGTGTATTTTACAATTTAAATACCCGTGATTGAATGAGAGCTTATTTTGCGAGGTACTACTAGGCAAAATATTTTGTGTGCAGTACTCACTCTCCTTAGCCCAGGTAATAACCTATGAGATAGGTTATCATCTCTACAAAAAAAGAGGAAGAAACTAAGGCAAAGAGAAATACGAGATCGCACAGCTATTACGTGATAGAGGTTGGATTGGAACCCAGGAAGTGGGACACTACAGTTTCTAATTTCCACTATGGAGAGGCATTCCCAACTCTGGTACCAATGAGGTGATCAGTTAAACTTAATGTATTATATAATTAATTATTTATAATTAATTTATTACCAATAATAAAACTTTACAACCGCTGCTCTTTGGCAAGAAATAAGAGCACATCCTATAATAATAGGCCCCTGACTGTCTTGCATTTGGGATAGCGATGGAGACTAGAGATGGACAGCAGGAAACTGTCCTTCCGTGTAACTCTAGTGATACGCAGAGGGCAGTGTGTTGTACATACCCACCACAGGTACTGCACAGAAAGGTAAAACCCTTTGTACCGCATTCCTCTCTGCTACCATGGCTTCTTGCTACCACAATGCGTGCTTAGTAAACCCTTCTAGAACAGTTAAGACTGGCCTTCTTATTATTGCTACTTTATAACAAGGTCACCAAAGCTTGGCGAGCCTAAACGACATCCCTAAAGTGACAGCCCAACAAAACCATACTCAATCTAGCCTTTCTGTTTTCCAGTCCCATGTTTACCCTCTAGTCTACATTTGCACTCTCTTCCTGTATCTGGACCAGCCAAGGTCATGGCTAATTAGCCAGGTAGGGATCAGTGTCAGGACACTGATTGCAGCAACACCTTTTGAAACAAGGGTCGTCGGAGCTGAATGCCCACATCCTGTTCACTCTCCATGTACAGAAGGTTGAAGGTCTCCTTGCACCCCTTAGGCCCGGCTCCCCCAGGGAAACTCTTGCAGTCTCGCACGGTGAACTTCAGCTCTACATGGACCCGGGAAGCTTCTTCTTCTCGGTAGATCCAATTGGAGCGAAGCCAGTGGTCAGTGTCTCCACCTTCCTGCACTGGGCAGTCCTGGTACATGTACAGGGGTGTCCCATTCAGCATCTGCTGGACCTCACTCCACTGCCAGGAGGAAATCAGAGTCAGGGACCAGAGAGGACAGGAAGCTGGGATTGGAGTTCCCCTCCTTCCTTCTCTCCACTGGTCCCACCTAACCTCACTGCTTGGCTCCAGGATAACAGGTTAAATCTTTTAAGGTTGTGGTGTTTTCTTAGATATGGGATGAACAGCGGTATATTAGCATCTTAGCTAACCCAGGGCTCTTTAGGTTAACCTGCTCCTAAGGCAAAACTCTGCCTATTTGCTCAGAGAAAAGGACTTATTTTCTAAAATATAAAAACATTCTGGCCAGCGCTGGTGGCTCAGTCCTGTAATCCTAGCTGCACAGGCTGAGATCTGAGGATTGCGGTTCAAAGCTTTGAACTCCATGAGACTCTTATCTCCAATAAACCACTAGAAAACTGGAAGTGGTGCTGTGGCTCAAGTGGTAGAGTGCTCGCCTTGAGCTAAAGAGCTGAGGGACAGCGCCTAGGCCCAGAGTTCAAGCCCACGACCGACCAAAAAAAAAAAAAAATTCTGTATATTTGAAGGGCCAGAACAGAGAACATTGTGTGTGTGTGTGTGTGTGTGTGTGTGTGTGTAAATTTTATCCTCCCCAATATTCCTTCCAGTTATAGCCACTATCAAAATCAATGAGAGAGTTGGCTTGTTTCCCAGGTCCTATCTTGTCTAACCCCTTACCTTCTTTTACATTAAAGGAATTTTTAAACCTAGTAATAATGACTGGCTGGCACTAACACAGCACTTCCTATAAACCACACACTGTTCTAAGCACTTCCCAGGAAGAAACTGTCAGGCACAGTCAGGTAGAGTGACTTGCTCAGCTATGAAAAGGCAGAAGGAGTCTGGTACAGGATGGCTGGTGCTTTGGTCCTAGCTACTCAGGAAGCTGAGATCTGCAGATCAGTCTGAAGCTGGCTGTGGCAGACAAAATCAGGAGATTAGCAAAAGGCCAGAAGTGGAGACACTGTCCAAGTGCCCAGTAGAGGTGAGGGGCAGAGCTGAGGATGGGAAACCAGGTCCTTCAGGGGCTTCATTATACCTGTGTCATTAGTGTGTAAGTTAAGCAACAGACCCTTGTGCAGAATAAGGGAAGTCCATCATCCTTCCACTCTCATCACTGGCCACCATTTGGAGCAGAGTGTTCTGACTGCTTTCCGTGTCTCCAGAGAAATTCGTACAATGTGTTTGCATCTCGTTTTTAACGTAAGTGAGATCATGAGTGTTACTCTGTAACTGAGTTTGTCTTAAAAAGAAATGTCCTAGAAGCCAAGCATGGGTGGCGCATGCCTGTAATCCTAGCTACTCAGGAGGCTGAGATATAAGGATCATGGTTCAAAGTCAGCATGGGCAAGAAAAGTCCATGTGACTCTTATCTCCAATTAACCACCAGAAAACTGGAAGTGGTACTATGGCTCAAAGTGGTAGAGTACTAGCTTTGAGCAAAAGAGCTCAGGGACAGCCCCTAAGTCCTGAGTTCAAGCCCCATGACTGATAAACAATAAAAATAAAAAAAATTAAAAAGAAATGTCCTAGAAAGGTGTCTATATGAATATATATGCCCATACCTTTATAGAAATGATATATATGCCTATATATTTATAGAAATCTATCAGTACCTAATTGCATGGATGTTCCATAGCTTATGTAAGCATTTACCTACTGCTAGGCATTTAGTTAGCCTCTAGTTTTGTTTTGTTTGTTTTTGAAAATACACAGATTAAAATTTCTGCATAAAAACCTGTATCATCTGGTGAATGTATTACAATTTTGCAAGATAGTGCTAAATTGCCTTCCAAAAGATTTTTGTCCATTTATACTTTCACCAGTAACCAAGAGGAAATACTTTTCTAGCAACCTCATCCAAATGAGATAGCTCCGTTGTTTTTACTTTTTGCCAACTGTATGGTGAAGACAGTTTCTTACCATCTACTTTACTGGTCTTGGGGTGGGGAGGTAGGCCTTGAGCTTTTCTTTTGTTCATTGTCTATTTGTCTTTTGATACGTATTTACTCATGTACAATTGTTATCACAGGACTGTTCATTTGGATGAAATTTTGAAAAACTTGTTTAGACGTTAATCCTTTGCTTAATACGTACAAGACTTCATATGTTCATTGTGAATACTCTTTGCCATGTCGTTTCTTTGTTAATAGGTCATGTCTTTTGTTTGGGGAACTCTCCCATCGCAAGATTACAAAGATCTACTACTTTTGTCTTAAACTTTTTGTACATTTGGTTTTTGTGTTTGGACTCTCCCTAGAATTTTCGTGTGATATGTATCAGCTGTGAAACAGAGGAATTTCTACTTAATTTTCTAACTACAGACATCTAATGGTCCATTTAATGACTACTCCATACACTGAGGCCCCAGGACATGGCTCCTTAAAATATACATCTTTGGCCTATTTTGAGCTGGTTATAATGGAGAAACTGATAATGCAGGAGTGGCTCTGAAAAGCTATCCTTTGTTAAAACAGATTCATATCTTTCAAAGAAACCTGCCTCCCAAGGCATCTACTAGGGAAAGGGCAGCTCTAAGATAACTTGTACAACGCCAGACATCTTATCCTCACAGCAGGACAGCCCTGCTTGACTTCAACTGAGGCAGGCCTCCATCTTCCCACCCCCAACTCCTTTCCATAGCTCAGGATCCTACAAATGCTTCCAGCATTGCTTCTTCCTCCAGTCTTACAAGTGTGGGCCTCCTGTGAGTGGTCATGTGATCAGGACAGCCTTTTCCTCAATGAAAGCTGTTGAATAAAAGAGGGGAAGTGGGGGATGGGGCAAGTGAGAACAAGTGAGGGGGTCAACCGGATTAAAAGGCTGTGCAAAATACCATAGTGAGGGCTGGGAAGGTGGCTCAGGGGTAGAGTGCTTGCCTAGCATGCCCGGAGGCCTGGGTTCAATTCCTCAGCACCACATAAACAGGAAAAAGCCAGAAGTGGTGCTGTGGCTCAAGTGGTAGAGTGCTAGCCTTGAGCAAAAGCAGCTCAGGGACAGTGCCCAGGCCCTGAATTCAGGTCCCAGGACTGGCTAAAAACAAAACAAAATAAACAAAAATCACAGTGAGATGCTTGAAACAATTAACATACATTAAAAAAAAAGAGAGAATGAGGAATGTAGCTAAGGGGTAGAGTGCTTCTTAGTGTACATGAAGCCCTGGGTTTGATTCCCAGTACCTCATACACAGAAAAAGCCTGAAGTGGTGCTGTGGCTCAAGTGGTAGAATGCTAGCCTTGAGCACAGAGAGGCTCAGGGACAGAGCCCAGGCACCAGTTCAAACCTCAGGATCAGGGGGGAAAAAAAAGGAACGGAAAAACAGGTCTTGTGGGGTATGGGGACAGGGAGAGGGCAATCAGAGAGCATGAAAATGGAAGAATGAAGCTTGAGATTGGTTTGGGCAAGGGGAGGGGGAAGGATGAAGGAGAGCGGTGGAAGGGGGTAGGTCTCATCAAGATGCATTGTATGCATGTTCTAGACAGGTCAAAACGATCCCCTTTGTACAACTAATCCAGGGTAATAGAAATGCAGGAAGAAAATAAAACAGGGTTTCTCCTATTGAGCCTATTTCACAGGCTTACTTATGAAAATATTAGAAGTTAGAGTCTTTCTGTCCTCTACAACATTTTCTACCTTGATTTCTAATTCCAGTTCCATTCTCATGAAACTGGCATACATGTGGGCTTGTCTTTGGATTTTCCATGGGCTGGGCTACTCTTGTCCATATGGGCCTGTCCTTATGACAGCTGTTGGTGGGACAAAGGTCCTAAGTCATATCTCTTCCAAAAGTATTCTCCTTGTTAGGTTTTTCCTCTGCCACATCAGTTTTAAAGAAGATGCTTTTAAATTTGATAAAGTATTCCATTGATATTTCAGATACCATCCAGTAATTTGACAGGGAAGAGACTGAGGCCTGAAGCAAGGGCCACTTTCCCTGAGTTTTGATTCTACCCCTGAGCATGAGTTCTTCATGCCTACTCTCACCTTTGGGAAAAGTCGGGAAAAAGCATCATCAATTAAGAACTGGCGGGAGAGTAGGGCAGAAGTATATGCTTCTGTGAGGCACATATTTCTGCACTGTGTCAGAGAGTTCAAAGATCAGGCCAAAGGTGTGAAAGGTAATGAAGCTGGAATGAAAGGTACCTGGAGTCTGCCCCGGGAGGAAGCTGGGGAGCCCATGTGGAAGGCTCAGGGCAGGGCAGGTGGAGAGGGCAGTGTGTGGTTAATTGCAGCTCAGGAGCCAGATTGTCAAGGCTACAGCTGGAGTCTAGGGAAGCAGATGTTCCCAGCTGTAGCTGCCACTCCCAGTTCCAGCAGGGACAGGGACAGATGGGGGAAAGAACCAGCTGGCCAGGAACAGCACTAAGGATCTTTCACTTAACACTCAAGCTCTGCTGGCTGTTAATAGGGGTACATTCCAGGGGTGAGACTTTTTTGAGTGCACGCTGGTTTGGGGCAGCTGGTGAGCAGAGGAGATAAAGGAGATGGTGGGAGTAAGTGACTACTGGTTGTCTTATTGCTCTCCTAGCATCACACTGAGGAAGAGCCTTGCTCCCCTAGGGCCCAACTAGGGAAGTAATTTGGGTGGAGCCCGGGCAGGGGCACAATGAAGGTCCAATGAGACCCAGCCTGGAAATGGACCAGCTTCCATCTTCATGTGCTGATTAGCTGGTTTATGAGATGAGGTGCCTATTAGGGCTGGCTTAATCCAGGATTTTCCAAACAGCCCCTCCTGGAGGATATACCACGGTTTAGTCTATTAACTCTAATTACAGGCTATTCTGTGGGAGAGTGCAGAATACAGCCTGGACCCTTGGACCAAAAGGGAGAGAAAGCAATTAAGTGCAACCCCGGAAACGGGCTGCAATGAAGTCTCAGGTCCTGGAAGAAAACACCTAGAGAACAGGATCCAGGGCCAGCGAAGGTCTCAAGAGAGCCTCTTGGATGCACTGTCTGCCCTACTCACAATCCTCCTCTGCTCAGGTGCACCCAAGGGAGGGGAAACTTGGAACAGGCCCTGGTACCCTCAAAACACCTGGAGCGTGCTGTGTGGAGGGATGAAGAATGGGCCAAGAGCACAGAAGGAAGTCCAAGACCCTTGGCCCCCGAAAGCCACCCAAGCAACAGCACTGAAGGAAAGAAGCTGACCTGAGGATGCTTTCCTCATGACTCCTTCCTCTCCCAAAGCACTTCCCCTGGGGAGGGGCGCTCAACACCCCACTGCTTCTCATAAGTATTCACCTCAGCAGCAGGAAGGGGGAAGTGCCAGGAGGAGGAGGAGACATTCCTCACGGGGTGAAGTCTGCCCCCCCCCCCATCCCATTCAGAAGGCTGTGACTCAGCCTCCCTGCCCCCTCCCTGAGGAGACACTTCCAGTTTTTCCAGCTCTTTTCGGTTCCTCCACCCACTTCTCCGCCCCGTTTCCCACTGGGCCTTGGGCCTTGAACTTTCCCAAATCCTTCCCAAGACACTTACCCCATCTTCTGGGGGGTCCAGCAACCAGCCAAGCTCTCCTTGGGCCTCACTTGTGTCCATCAGCGTGACTGAGAATGGGGAGAAAGAGAGCTTGTCACTCCTGGGGGGGGGAGCTTGTCACTCCTGGGAGGGGAGGAGCTTGTCACTGGGGGGGAGCTTGTCACTCCTGGAGAGGAGGAGCTTGTCACTCCTGGGGGGGAGGAGCTTGTCACTCCTGGGGGGGGGGCTTGTCACTCCTGGGGGGGGAGCTTGTCACTCCTGGGCAGAGGAGGTTGTTTTGAGTTCCTATTCCTTCATCATGTGGGGACCCTAGCCCCAGACTTCAACCTTTTTTTGGTATGGATACTGGGTACCCGTGCTTGAGCTCAGGGGCTGCGTGTCCCTTAGCTTTTCAGTTTAAGGATGGTTCTCTGCCACTTACGCTGCGGCTCCATTTCCATTTTTGCTGGTTCACTGGAGCTCAGTCTCATGGACTGTTCCTGCCTTGGGGATGGCTGGGAACCACCACCCCTCAGATCTCAGCCTCCCCAAGCAGCCAGGATGATAGGCGGGGGACAGCAGCTCCCAGCCTGCACGTCCCCTTTCCTAACAGGTGCAACATCCCTGGGCTGGGGAGGCCAAGCCAAGGGGAGGAGGGGAGGAATGGCGCGGTCTTCCCGCAGAGAAGAGAGAGGGGCCTAGGGTTGAGTGCGGCCGCTGAGACCACAGTCGAGATGGGAAGTGTGTGAGGGGCAGGCCCAGGAGAACCCCTCTTTTACGAGAGGCGGTGGGGGGGGGGGGTGGCGCAGCCGGGACACCCCTGGGCAGGCGGCGCGAGCTCGGCCTCTGCAGGCCCAGTGGGCACCTGGGCAGAGCTCCGGCCTTCCACTGTCGAAGGCCTGCTGCGGCCTGGCACAGGCCGGTCCGCTTGGGCCAAGCGTGGGTCCCAGGTCGGCCCCCCGCCATCCCTTTCCTCCCCGACGACGCCGGGCCCTTCGGCGGGCACAGGCCGCTTCCCACCTGGGCCGGGGGTGGGTTCCGATCTCCGGGCTGGACAAATGAAGGCCCCGAGGTGCCGAAGCGGGGCGCGGTGAGGCGCTCCCCCATTGCTCCCCCTGCCCCCCAGTACTGCCCGGTGTGGGGGAGGGTACTGAACCCAGGGGAGCGGCCCTGGGGTTAAAGACCAAAGCCTGGCCTGGCCGATCGATCGCCCGGTGGCCCTGGCGGAGCCGGGGCGCGGGACGCGGGGTTCGGGGCCTCCCGGGGGAGGCCGGCCCCGGCGGGGCGGAGCGGGGGGGGGGTGCGGGCCGGCCCTGGGGGTCGGGGGGCGAGGGCAAGGGGTCAGTACCTTCCTCGGCGCGCGCCCCCGGGGGCGGCGGGGCGCGGAGCAGCAGCGGCAGCAGCAGCCCGAGCCCCAGGGCCCAGCGCCGCTCCATGGCGCCGGCCGGGAGCTGGGACCTGGGCCCCCGACGGCGGGGCCGGGGCGCGCGGCGCGGGGCCGGGGGAGGGGGGCGGGCCGGGGGCGGGCCGGGGCGGGGCCGGCGCCGGGGCGGGGCCGGCCTCACCTGGCTCACCTTCTTAAAGGGACCGTAGGGGAGGCCGGGAACTTGTTGGACGGGTCCTCATAAAACTTCCAGACCTGGATGGAGGCGTCCCGACGGAGTGAGACGGGCGGGCGCCGCCTCGTGGGGGGGACTAGCATCGAGTGACCATTCTCGACTTCAGCTCTGGGCGCAGCCCGGTCTCAGGCTTTCACCCCATTTCTGATTCTGATTCCCACGACTCCACAAGAGTCTTTCCTCTCCCGGAAAGGGCCGGGATGAGAGCCACACCTTCCCTCCGAGGCCCACCGGGCGGGATGGTCCCACCCCTACCACGTGTGTGGGGGAAAAGGCAAGATGAAGGAAGCGCAGATAGAGGGAGCACTTTCAGGGGAGTCTTCAAGCAGCAGTCCGTATGGGTTCCGTGGCCGAGCTTTGGGACAGGCAGGAAGCAGGGCCTCCAGGCCTCTAGCCTTCAGGTGTGCTCAGGGAGGGGTGAATGGACCAGTTTGACTGCTGGGGCCCAGGGCTGTCCTGGGAGTTGGGGCAGGAAGATGGGTGTGGGCCGGAGCAGGTCTTGGTAAGCAGGCTAAGGACTTTGAAGCCGGCCCTGCAACCCCAGAGCAGACGTGAGGGAAGGAGATGGTAGATACTTTAGATTTTCCTGCTGGTGTCAACCCTGGGATCTTCGACCCTCTTGAGATTGTCTTCTGTCTACTGAATAACTGTTTATTCAACAGCTTCTGTGCATACTTTTAGTACTGAAGAGAAAGGTTGTCCTGACCCTAAATGAACTACTAATCTGAAGAGTCGTTGGGAGCTTCGGACTGTGCTAGTCCAGAGATGATGAAAATGTATGAAAGAGTGAAGCCTATAGAGGTGTGGGGCAAAAACAGGCCGACAGTGATTCAGAGGGGTCCTGGGCCCTCCTTCCCATACCCCTTGCCGCTTCCACCCCATTAAGTGTGACTCATTCATACTTCTCTGTCATTTAAATTGGGTCACTATGAAGGAGGCAATTTATAGGTGCTTGTTTATTTATTAAGAATGAATGATTCGGGGCTGGGAAGGTGGCTCTGTGGTAGAGCGCTTGCCTTGCATGCCTGAGGCCCTGGGTTCAATTCCTGTACCACATAAGCAAAAAGAAAAAAAGCCGGAAGTGGTGCTGTGGCTCAAGTGGTAGAGCTTTAGCCTTGAGCTCAAGAGCTGAGGGACAGCGCCCAGGCCCAGAGTTCAGACCCCACAACCAGACCCCCCCCCAAAAAAAGAATGAATGATTCTTGAATCACTTTAAATATATATATATACATATATATACACACATATGTATATATATATATATATATATATATATGTACAGGGCTGGGAAGGTGGCTCAGTGGTAGAGCGCTTGCCTCACATGCCTGAGGCCCTGGGTTCGATTCCTCAGCACCACATACACAGAAAAAAAAAACCAGACATGGTGCTGTGGCTCAAGTGGTAGAGCACAGCCTTGAGCTGAAGAGCTGAGGGACAGCACCCCGGCCCAGAGTTCAAGCCCCCAGACAGACAAAAAAATTTTTTAAAAATACAGATATTTATAAGGTAAATGTGGCTCCTAATTTGTTGGCCTAGCCAAAACATATTGGCAAAAATAAGTAAACAGAATCAATGTATATTGGTTAGAAGGGTCATGTTGAAAGACATGGGAACAAAATGGGAAGTATAGCTGTCAGTCAGCTTACTGTCCGGTATCCATTCCATTCCCAGGTTCACCACCGCCTGCTGTTTCTTCTGGTTCCTCTCAGGATTTTACCTCCATTACACACCAGATTTGAGCATTTTCTGGCCTCTCTCCCTCTACTCTTCCAGACACATACCTTTTAAACTGCGTACAGAAGGGGCTGTGCATCCACACTGCTCAGCCAGAGAGGGAGTGGAGCTTTTCTGATGTTCAGGACTCTGAATAGAGACTCTGAACCAGAGGCCCAGGTTTTGGTGCCAGCTCTCTGGGGCCAGAGCGCTGTGATTTCACCCAGGAGGAATGGATAAAGCTCCATAGCCAACCAGAGGAGAAACTAGAGCAAGCTTTGGACAGTCACTGCAAGGAAGCAAGCCAGACTGGAGGATGTGCGTGTGCTGCTCGCTGTAGTTGTTCAAGTTAGAGGACCCGTGGGACTGGAGGGGCTGGGGGCCTGCGCCACGCAGGGAGAGGTGGAGTCTAGACTTGCTTTTGTTTCAGAGCTATCCTTCACCTTCTGGTCCAAAAGCCTTACATATGGGAAACGACTCTCCTTCTATCTCTTTTGTAAGATGATCCTGAGTTGATATTCCTTCCTTACATTTGGTGTGAACGAGGCACACCTTTGATTCCAGAGAGTCTTTAACTCACAGCAAAACTGTGTCAAGATTTATACTTTGGGTGGAAGCTGATGGCTCATGCCTGTAGTCTTAGCTAGGCAGAGGCTGAGGTCTGGGGATTGTGGTTCAAAGCCAGCCCAGGCTAGGGAAAATCCATGAGACTCGATTCTCCAATTAACTCCAAAAATGGAGTTGTAGCTCACGTGGTTGAGATCCAGCCTTGAGTAAAAAGCCAAGAGGGAACACCTAGGCCCTGAGTTCAAGCCTTAGTGCCAGCTCTGCATGCAATGTATGCATACACACACACACACACACACACACACACATACACACACACACACACACACACACACACACACACACTCATCAACATTTACACTCTCTGGGCTTCAGTTTCTTGGGACCTGCATCATCTCTGAGGCCACTTCCAGAGTGGTGTTGGACACTGGACAGGTAGCAGAACTCTTGTCAGAAAACTTAGGCTATTCTGTGCCTCAGTTTCCTTAGCTATAAAATGGGATTAATGACACCCACCTCAGAGAGTTGATGTAGTGACCAAAAGAGGAGAAAGTGCTTCATTAACTGTCAAGTTCTGAGTAAACATTAATTTGTCAGGAGAGTGTTGGAGGTGGGGCTTGCCCAGCTTCTCCTTTATGACTAAGATGTCAGGTTTTTTCCTTTTAAAATTAACTTTATTGAGGGCTAACACACATGAAATCAATTGCACCCATTCCAAGTGTACAGTTAAACGGGCTCAGAACAAACACTTGATGGAGATGCAGAACACTTTCATCACTTAGAAAAATCCCCTCCTGTTCCTTTGAATCAGTCCCATTTTTGGCTTCAAGCATCTGTCAGTATAAACCAGTGTAGCCTTTGCCAGAATCTTACATAGTCACGACAGTCTGGCTTTTTTCTCTTTAGCATGATATACTCAAGATCCACTGGTGTTGAATGTATTGGCTGTTTGGTCCTTTTTTATTCCTTGCTAAGCTGTGTCCCTGGATGGTTGTCTGAAGATATCACTTAACAATCCAAAGTCAAAAGTAAAAGTGCATGCTCCATTTTGATCTTCTTGTTAAACAACAACAAAGATTTGTCAGTCACAGGGCTTGAACTCAGGGTCTAGGCGCTATCCCTAAGCTTTTGTGCTTTGAGCCCTGGCACCACTTCGGGTGGTTAATGGGAGATAAGAGTCTCACAGACTTTCCTGCTTGAGCTGGCTTTGAACCAGGATCCTCAGATCTCAGCCTCCTGAGTAGCTAGGATAACAGTTGTGAGCCACCAGTGCCTGGCTACTTTAATTTCTTAAGCCACTGAAACCACAAAGTCTTCCAAAAAGAGTTCTCCCCTTCTTTCCTACTTAGAAAGAACCCAATGTCTCCAGTGCTGTCTCATTCCTCACTCTGGGAGGGGATGGGCAGTCTCTACAAAGGGGGCCTCCTAGGCTCTGCCTAGTTCCTGCAGCCTTCACCTTAACCCTGTCTTGTTTACATTGTTCCCCATGTTGTCCTAACCCTCTCTTTCCTGACCTGGGATTAAAGAAAAATCACACCCAGCCTCAGTCAAGGTCTTATATATCCATAAGACTCAGGTTACCATACAGCTCACAAGGTAGTAAGTAACTCACTGAATGGCCTAAATCACTGGTTCCCACTCTGAGACTCAGAGTCCTGAATAATTTATGAGCCCCCTGGCTGCTCCCGAGCAAGGGCCTGTGTGGCTGGGACCAAAACAACTTTGTTGGCTCCATCAGGCCAGCCCACACTTGCAGGCAGGAAGATTTAGGAGACTGTGTGGGCTGGGGGAGGACCCTCCAGTACTGCGCTTGAGTGGATTCTGGAGATCTTTGATCATGAGGCTGGTTTGGGCTTTCCCTTCCCTTCTCAGCTGTGTGCTTACCTATCTCTCCTCTGATCCTGGTTTACTATCAGGCATAGGGGCGGAGATAATAATAGTTACCATTTATTATAGCACCTACGCATGCTGCCAGGCACTTTGCATGCGTTATTTCACTCACTTCTCACACCAACTCTTGACGGAAGGTATTATTAGTCCATTTTATAGATGGAAAAAAAAAAAATCAGAGGCCCAAGGAATGTGAGTTACTTGTTCAAAGTCACCCAGTTGCCAAACCCGGATTGGAACAAAGTTCTGTAGGACTCCTGCCCCTGTGGCTGCCAGTCAGGATGTCAGGAAGCCAAAATGTCAGGGAGTCCCACCCCACTCAAACCGATAAGCTTCCTGACCTAACACACCGTGGCTTAGGTTTGCCTGGTTTTAAGCTGTATGTAAAATGGAATCCTCTGAAAGGCATTCTGAGTTCTTTCTGTGTGTGAGATTTATTCACCCTGGTCGTGCTTTGATTCATTCTCAAAGCCTATGATTCACTCGCTGAGTGAAAAGCACACACTTTGCAAAGACCTCTTGAGCTATGGTTAAATGTTCTCTACTTGAACGGCCACTGTGGGTGACTCCCATGGTTTATTCGGCTTGTCCCTGTATCTTCCAAACTGGCTTAATCCTTCTGCAAGATACTTCTACTTTCAGAAAAGTTTTTTTTCCCCCTAATCCATATGGTCATTCCTTGATTGATCAGATACGGTAGATTAGGTTAGTTGATTAAGTATCCTTTCCCTCTAGTGTTCTTCTCTTCTTCCACATTGCTTTACCAAGAGCAAGACACACAAGAATAAATAAAGAAAAAGAAGCTAAGAGAAGCCGCTTTTGATCCACTGACATTATGAAGCCTTAGGAAGGTAAATACCAAACCTACAGTTTCCAGGATAGATTGCATTTTCTTCCCGTGTTTGTTTGCTTATTTTTAAAGCCGGTATCTATCACTGCAATATTAAAGCCTTCCACAGCACCTGTTCCTCCTCAGGCAAGATGAGGGTTGAGGAAACGGCGGCGTCGCACGGGGATTCGCTTACATCCAAGTGAGTATTTAGATCCCAGTATGTAGATCAATACCTTCTTACCTCTGTTCTTAACCGATCTCATAGCAGCGTAAAATATTTTCAACAGTCACTCTGTTATTTCAATGGATTTTTTTTTTTTTGGACCAGTCCTGGGGCTTGAACTCTGAGCCTGAGCTTCTTTTGCTCAAGGTGAGCACTCTACCACTTGAGCCACAGCGCCACTTCTAGCTTTTTTGAGTAGCTTATTGGAGATAAGAGTACCCTGGACTTACCTGCCGGTGTTGCTTTTGATCCTCAGACCTCAGCCTCCTGAGTAGCTAGGATTACAGTTGTGAGCCACTGGTGCCGGGCCTTGATTGATTTTTGAAGCGGAATGAAAGGGTGTGGGGGTTAGTCATGTGAAAATGCTGAAAATAAAGATTGTGTATGATAATGGTCATGGGCATCTCATAAGAAACCACTGCCTTTCTTTCTTGACTTATTTGCCTGACTGCCTAGAAGACTGAGATGTTCACCTGAGGAATTAATATGTTTGTTAAAGCTTGACTAGGCTGCAGGATAGAAGGGAAGGGAAGAGAACAGATGGGTCTCAGTGAAGTGGAGCATGTAAGAAGTTTCATAAGAACGGGTTGAAACAAGCCTTAATCACCAGAATTCCCCAGGAGCCCAGTGATAGCTCAGTCTTTTGCAAAAAGTTTACTGGTTAGAGACAGACGCCAGTGGCTCACATCTCTAATCCTAGCTACTCCGGAGGCTGGGCTCTGAGGATCATGCTTCGAAGCCAGCCTCCAATTAACCACCAAGAAGCCACCAATGGAGGTGTGGATCAAATGGTAGAATGCCAGCACTGAGCAAAAAAGTTAAGGGGGAGCACCAAGACTCTGAGTTCAAGTACCTGCATCTGTGCACACATGCATAAGCATGCGCGCGCAACACACACACACACACACACACACACACACACACACACACACACACACACCTTTAACCTTTACTGGTTAGATCTCAGTAGGGAAAGAGAAAATCTGCTATGTTTTAAAGTTGATTTTAATTTAGTAAGTATAGGAGAGGTGGAAGCTGAAAAAAACCAATCAGCTTTGTCTTCTGAATTAGGCTATTATAGTTCATTTCAAAAACATACCATTTTGTTGCTAGTCTAGGCTAGAGGTTCTGGGGAATTCACTTTCTACAGACAGCAGGGTAAGACGGGCATAATCTACACATAACTTTTTAAAGTCACAAGTTTTATGGTCGGGAAGTTATATTATTGTCCTACTGAAGAAATAGTTGGTAAGTGTGAGACTGTTTAGTTGGGCATAAATTAAGATTCTTGGGGTTAAGGTGAGGCTCAGCTGGTAGGGTGCTAGCCAATGAAGAGAGAGTCAGGCACCAAGTTCAAGTCCTGGTCTTGGATCTAAAAAAAAAAAAAGAAATTAGTTTCTTCTAAACTTGGCTTTGAAGAGGTTACTTTTCAGGAGTTTCTAACAGGCAAGTTATTTAAGTCCTAGTTAGACGATTACAAAGCACACAGACATATGCACATTTGGACAGGCAGATAATAGCCACTTCTCTTAAGAAACAAACAGTAGGCATTTCCAGATCTTGTGAGTTTGGAAGGAACCCAGACCACAAAATGTGAGCGCCACCTAGGGAGCAAAGTGGGTGCTGCACCTGTGTCTTCAGGTCTGTTTCAGGTGGGCAATCCAGGGGGTAACTTCTACTTTTAAAATGTTAGGCTATCATGGGGACATTTATCAACACAAGATGAAGGTGACAATGATTTTCATATATCTGATTATCATAAAGATGAGTACATCATAAAGATGATTGTCATTCTTAGGTTGGAAGTAGCTTTCCTGGCATTTCTTGGCAGAATGATAGACTTCTGACCAGGTTGAGGGTGGGGGGGGTGGGGGAAGGTAGGGGGCTGGATGGCGGGGAGCAAGCTTTTTTTCAACACGATTCTTACTCTTCAGTTTTAAGTTCTGTGCACAAAAAACAGAAAAAAGTGGTTTGAGCAGTGCCCACTGAGAGGACATGTAATTTCATTACGTGAAATGTGTCTGTTAGGCTGTGAGCTAGAGACTTGCTCACACTTCCGTGTGGCATTCTTATACCAACGCTGCTGTGTCCAATGACAAAAAGTGAAGTGTTCCTTCTCCCTCCCTCCCTTTCCTCCTTCCCTCTTCCCCTCCCTCCCTTTCTTCCTCCCTCCCTCCCTTCCTTTGCTAATCCTCCTTCATCTCCTCTCCTCTTCCTCCATCTACTCCCAACCCTTGCCTCTCTCTTTTCTTTCTCTGTGCTTTCTTCCTTTTATTTAAAAACAATTCTTAGGAATTGCTATCTATTAGACCCAAATTAAAACCTCTTACCCAGTGTTTAATGTACTTTGTTTTTCTTTGAGTTTCTAGACACTGTAGGTATGAATTAGCATGCCTAATGATTGGTTTGGGTTTGGCAGAGACCTGGCTTTCTGCCTTGCCTTGGCCATTCGCAGATCCTCTATGGCCGAGGTTCTTTTACCTTTAGTGATGCATTGCCTCTGTGACTGGGGCGGGGCTGGGGGGGTGGGGTCTAGGAGAGAAGCAGGGAAAGGAGAGGGGGCTGCCTCCATAAAGAAGACAATGTTGACAGAGGCCGAAGCACAGAGCCATGAGGATGCAGGAAGGCAAGGTTGGCAGGATACACAGGGGGAAAGGAGACCTTTATGTGGGGCCTTGCACTATGACTTCACTTTTCATTCATTCATTCATTCATTCATCCATTTGTTCAGTCAACAAAAGTGTACTGAGCTCCTCTGATGAGCCAGATGCAGCTCCAGGCTAGCACTCTTACCTCTTAAGCCACAGTGCCATTTCTGGCCTTCTCTGTTTCTGTGGTACTGAGGAATCGAACTCAGGCCTTCATGCCTGCGGGGCAAGCACTCCACCACGATGCCACATTCTCAGCCCTGCAGAGAGTGTTTTGAGTGGAGAATTGAAGGTCGGGAAGGAACAAGCCATGCTGGCTATGGGAGGAAAGATGAACCCAGGTCAGAAAACAGTTCTCATGCCCAGGCACACATGCAGGGGGCAGGAGCCGGTTCACAGATGGTTCGCAGAAGCAGGAGGCATTTGTTTCAGGTCCACGTGAGCAAGGGGCTGATGGGAATAGAGAGGTTTTGAGGAGGGGCCACAGCATGCACGGGTCCTCTCAGGCCATTCTGAAGGCTGGTTTTGAGGGAAATGGAGCCCTCTACTAAGAAAAGGAGATGCCCTTTCTGACTTGACTTTGATGAGATCACTTTGGCTCCTGTGCAGACAGCTGCTAACAGCCAGTGCAGACAGACACAGGGGAAGGGCCTGCACGGGTGGCTGAGCCAACATGAGAGAGGAGGGCCTTGAAGCCGGGCGTCCGTGGGATGTGTCTGGGCTGGTGAGAAGCAGTTGTACAGCAGAGGTAGTTGCAGGCCCAGGCAGGAAACAGCTTGATAACTACCCAGTGGGAAGCTGACTGTCTACCCCACCACTGCCATATGGTATGATGTGATAGGCTAGGCGGAGGTGCGTCAGGGGAAAGGAAGGGAAGCTCCGGAAGGTTGGAGTTGACCTTGACAACTATCTTTGATTTGAACTCTGTGCTCTCTGTAACCCAGAGATAGAACAAGTTTTACACAAGTTTTTTAGCCTTGTGCTAGATGTATGTTGTGAGCTCTGATGGCCAGATTGAGGGAGAGGTGGTAGAGAGAAAAGCCAGATGAAGAAACAATGGTCCAAGACTGGGTGTTGGTGGCTATTGCGTGTGTATCATCCTAGCTACTGAGGAGGCTGACATCTAAGGATTCTGGTTTGAAGGCCATTGTCCCTGAAACTGCATGAGACTCTTTATCTCCAAATGAACCAGCAAAAAGCCAGAAGTGGAGATGTGGTTCAAGTGGTAGAGAGCTAGTCTTGAGCACCAAAGCTCAGGGAGAGCACGTAGGCCTTGAGTTCAAGCCCCAGGCTTGGCCCAAAAAACAGCAAAAAGAAAAAGAAACAAGAAACAATGGTCCAGCAAACAATAACAAGGGCTCAGGCCTGGGTCTGTGTGTGGAAAGAGGGGGAGGTGACATTGACTTGTAGAATCACAGCATGTGTTGGCTCATTGTATGTGGGGATAGGGGGCAGGTAGCCTAGGATCACATTGGCAGTTATTACAGTTATCATGTTGATGGAAAGAAAACCCGCATAGCTCTGTGTGAAAGCAGAAATGCGGGAATGAGGTTTTGCTCCCTGGGATAAAGCTGCAGAGAAATAGTGATGAATTAGCGTTTTGTTTGGCCAACTGGGGTTGCATGCTGGGATTTGGAGAAATTGGGTTGGCAGTGGAGAATTAGACTGGGAATCAGAAAGGCCTGGAAGGGTATGGAGAGAAGCCAGTGGAGTGGGTAATGGCTTTTCAAATACATTCAGGAGCAGGACGTTGGTTAAGAACAGGTCGTACACTTCACAGGGACATTTATGAAGATTCACAGTGAGATGTGGGAGTTAGTCATGTGTATGTGTGTGTGCTTGTGTGTGTGTGTGTGTGAATGTATACACACATGCATGTGTGTGCTTGCTGCTACTGGGGTTTGAACTCAGGGAGTAGGCATTGCCCCTTAGCTTTTTCACTCAAGGATATCACTCTATCACTGAGAAGCTCTAGCTTCTCAGTGGCTAATTGGAGATACATGTCATGATGTTTCCACCCAGGCTAGCTTCAAACTGTGATCCTCACAATTCAGCCTCCTGAATAGCTAGGATTACAGGCATGAGCCACCAGCACCCAGCTGATTAGTCTTTTGTTTTGTTGAAAGGGTCGGATGTCAAAAACAGCTACGTATGATGACTCAGAATTTTTGTTTTCCTCTGCTACGTGTCACTTTTCAGCAGATAACAAACGAAAATTTCAGCTAAAGCTCTGCTATTTTTTCTCTCCTTTTCTCTGTTGGATGTGTTGGGTACCTGCTATCTGCTCTTCTAATGTTTGTGTGATGCTCTGTGCTCCTGGGCTGTGAGCTACATTTTGCTTTGTATCTTTCAGAAGCCTGGCTGGATTGAAAGGAAAGGTCACTCACTACCTAGCTGCTATTTTGCTTCCTTCTGGTTCTTTCCATCAATGATGGCTTCCCCACGGTCCTCTCGACACCTCTGGCCTTCCACCAGAAGGTCGTATTTGTCCAGAAGGGATTCTGATGTTCTTTACTTGTATTTTCTTTCCTTGTGAGGATTTGTTTGATTGTTATTACCCTCCTAACTTGAAAAAACATCCCTGACTGTCTTTTAAAAAATTATTTTTGGCAACTTGCAGAAAGAATCCACCAGGAAATGGCATTTCTGTTGTTTTGCTCACAATTATAATTACTTTTTATCACTAGTCAATAGGAAGCATCTAATTGTTACTAGCCCATAAGGAGAGCAGTGGACAAGTATGACTATTGTATAGGAGCTCTAGGGAATCTTGGAGACTTAAGAATCTGATACCAAGAATGTGGACACTCACATGGGGTGAAAAGGACCATAGATCCAAGATTTATTGGTCCATCTTATGTATGTATGTATGTATGATGTATGAATGTATGTACCTCTGATCTTTAGATTTCTATTCTTTATTAGTAAGGAGATCTTAGGCAATCTTTTGATGTCTCTTGGCTTTGAGTAAGATAAACTCGTACCTGAAGCTGGTGGGAAGGCTTCCCGATGTCCTACCCTAATGCTCTTCAGGACCAAGATCAGAAATTCCTTGAACACCTTCCACTTGACTCCCAACGTCACACTTGATCTGGTGTGATTTCAGATTTTGTACTTTCCCATAGAAGGCAGCAGATGATGAATCAGGTGATGGAATCTAGGACATTACAATACACGTGTCTGCTTAAAAGAGTAAGCAAGGGGGCTTCTTTCGTGGGCCTCCATTGGTGGTCCCAAGACACAGCATTGGTGAATCTCTTGTAGTAGCCAGAATACAACTCAGCATTGAACCCACATTGCAGGTTAATCACATACAAGCACCTACGGCTTGCTGATTTCTTTATTTTACAAGATAAGGAAACGGAAACCCACAGAAGCCATGGAAGCAGTTCAAAGTTTGCATCTGGTAATGGTCACCATGACCTTCCATCCTGGGTGGTCTAAAACTACAACTCAAACTCTCAATCCACCACGGTCTTTAACTCATGCTTCCCTGTGGAGACACAGGGAATCATGGTTGTGTGAGTAGCTTGGTGGTGACGGCAGGAAAGATAGTTGCTTCCTGGGATCTCGGGATGGCAGGAAGCAGATGACAGTTGATGTAGGCGGCTGGCCTTGACATGGAAGCTTTGCAAGGCATGATGGGAAGTGTGTCTCCTTCAGGAAAACAGGTCTCCAGCTATTTGTAGCTGATGGGAGGAGCGTCTTCCTTGAGGAAGGGCCGCTCTTGTCTGTCTGGGAGCTGCAGGATGCTGGTGGTGAGGAGAGGAGAGGTCAGGGGCAGGAAAGCCATGGCTGAGACGGAGCGTAACAGCTGTGGGAGCAGAACCCTGAACAGCTGTGTGGGGGTGGGAACACCCACGGGGGGGGGGGGGGGGAGGGGGGCTGAGTCTGCAGACCCACAGGGCAAGCTGGCAGGGCGCACCGGCCAGTGCCACTGAGATGTGTCATTTGTCTCCCAAGCTGTGGGGCTCTGGAGAAAGAGCTGTTAAGAATGAGTACAAATTGATCTTTCATGTATTAAAATATCTCCCTTCAGGAATGCAGTCAAGAATCCACTGTCTCTCCTACAAAATTAAGGGGAGGGAGGGAAGGGGAGGGGAAAGGAGGGACGGGTGGGCATGTTGAAAGGGGAGATGTTGAACAAGATGTATTCTATTTATAAACTGCTTTGTTTATAACTGGCAACTCCTTTGTACTACTACTTAAAACTAATAAAATATTATCAAAACCCATCTTGCTTCAAACTGGGGCTACGGGCCTTTGGCAGTTTAAGGTAAGCTGCCTTTCCCAAGGGCAAGTTCTTCTTGTTGTTGTGTTGTACTTGACACAGACAGTAGTTCCCTTGAACTTCTGAGAGATGGGTCAAGTTGTCTGCCATCCACGAGATTGCTACGATTCAGTTACTTAGATTTTGCAGATATATATTTTTATATAATTGATATTAGTTTTATGTGCAGTATGTATTTTTCTGAAGCAAGTTTTTTCTTTCAACTACCTGGTGTAGAGCTCCCCCCACCCAAATCATTATATATAGATTTAGCTAATCCTTTTAACTATGGCAGGATATTCTTGAGTATGTTGTTATTTAGTATATCATACTGTACCGTATATCTGCATACACAAACATATGCACGCTGGAACTTGAATTTAAACTCAAAGTTTTGTGCTTGCTTGGTTTGCTCACTTGCTTGGTGTACTACCATTTAAGCTACTAGACTTTTGGAGCACACTGGGGCTTCATTCAGATCCTGGTGCTTGCCAGGCAGACACACTACCACTGAGGTACCTTTCCAGCCCTCCAGCATGGAGTTTTGCTGATGATTTTGTAAATGGGATCTCATGAACTCTCCTCTCTGGGCTAAGGTTGAATCATGTACCTCTGGATAGCTCAGCCTCCTGAGTAGCTAGGATTGCAGGCAAGAGCTGCTGATGCCTGACTTATACAATCTTTTCATTTTTTTAAAGTTACCCTGGACCAAGGCTTCTGCTGTGGTTTGAAGATGGGCCGTGTCCCCTGGGTCTATATGAAGGGCTTTGTGGCCATGGCAATGCTCCTGGGAGACAACGAACCCTTGGTAGGTGGAGGCCCAGTGGAAAGTCATTAGCTCTTTGAGGATTGTAGGACCTAGCTGTCTTCTCTCTTTGCTCAGGCTTGACAGACAACACTTGCTGCTACACGCTCTTCTGCCATGATGGCCACCACCTGCTGCTGCCTCCCGAGGTCATATCAGTGTGTCCTCTACTCTCCCACACTGGATCATGGACTTGAACTCCAAAGCCTTGAGCTAAATCCAACTCCCAAGAAATGCACTGTCTAAACTATTTTGCTGTAATCACATGAAGCTGACTGACCCAACCCCTTTTCTAATGACACACGTATTAAATTAATAAACAATGACATTAGCTAAAGTATGATGAACCCCCCAAATAACATCCTAACTGTAATGTAAACACATGAAGACAATCTACTTAAAATAACATAATAATAATTTCAATCTGCTAATGCCTTGGGCACACACAGAAGAATCAGTGAATCAGACAGTTGTTTATCTCCTTATGTCGACTCAAGAGAATGTCACAGATCCAAATGCAGATAGGTTTAGGTGTGTTTTGCTGTTGAGGCTGGTTGTCATCAATTTCATGTTTTTGCTGAGACCATCATCACTCCTGGTTAACGATGCAAGGCGACCTTCCAAAGCTTCTGATTTTATTTTCTTGTTCTATTCTTAGAAAAAAAATCATTGCATCTTAAAATGGTGCAGAAATTATTTTGGGTTTATATTTAGCACAGTTCAGTTCTTGGCTCAGATGTTTTTCACCCACACAAATGTTTGGTGGGAAATCCAACCAAATGTTTGCTGGGTGGCAGAAATTCTTCATTGTGTGAGATGCATGTTGGTCCCAACCCAAAAGGGCCATGAGTGACCCCTAAGATGATGACAGTCAGGAACTGAAGTCACTCTTCCACTGAAGAAGTGATTGACTAAAAGATTATTAGCATACGTTAGTTGTACAGAAGGGTTTCATTGTGGTATTTACAACATGCACCTAATGAACTCGGTCAAATTCTCTCCACCAATATTACTCTTTTTCAATCACCCTTCCTCCGTTCTGTTCCTTTTATACATAAATATAATGTTACTGGAAGAAATAATTTAATGATGACAGTTTTTTCTCCTACAGGCCTTTTAGTTTGCTGTTGGAAACAAAGTAGCAAGTGACATCCTTATCAATATCATTCAATGCATGTGCCAGAAAACAATTCTTTCGAAAAGATAAGGCCCATGGCATTTCCACTAAGTGGCCTCCTTCTTGGGCTGATGCATGAGTCTTGAGGTGTGACTTCTCCAGAGCACTTTCTGGCTCACGTTCCCTTTCTCCTCTTTAGATGACTTCCAGAAGTGAGTTGGAGCAAGTCCTAGTTCGTGTTGAAAACCCAGAGCCATGGCCTCCCTCCCTTCTCTGGGAAGAAATCCAGCTTCTCCCTAGGGAAGGCTGCGCTTCCCTGTTCTTCTCAGGAGAGAGACACACACATGATTCAAAGAGTTCCCCCTACTCTTCCAAGGAATATGCTTTCACCCGTTCTGACCCCTCTACTATAACTTAATGCATGATTTCCACAGAGAGCTTTATTTTTTATTGTTTTCTTAATTTAAATTTTAATTGTTATTGTAAAGGTGATATACAGGGTTACATAAGTCAGGTAAAGAGTACATTTATTTTTGGACAATGTCACCCATTCCCTTGTTCCCTTCCAGTTGGAAAACATCCCCCACACAGGGTGGATAGTCCATTTTCAGTCTAATGTCCAGTGAGTACCAACGCTGCATCTGTTCACCCTTGGTCGGTCCATTTCCCACAGGGGGGTTTAATCTCTGATGGGACACCCTTTGGTGGGGATGTGGCTACTTGGACCAAAGCCAGGTTCAGGATAGATATGAAATAAGCTGAACAATATTAGGCTGATTTAGATGAATGATTGATCTTCATTGTGTATGTTGAAAATCACGCACGGTTTGAAGTCATTCCTTAGAGACGCACTGGTACGGTCTGGGTATGTGTCCCCATATTCATGCTGGAGGAAACAATCTCCAAGATACGAGTGTTTAAAGGTAGGACTTTAAAGAAGGAATGAAGTCATCAAAGCATGGAGACCATTATTACGAGAGTGGGCTTGTTGTAAGAGTGAGCCTGGTTTCCATTTGCCCTCTCTTGCTCTTCCACCTTCTGCCGTGATGCAGCGAGAAAACCTCTATTAGATGCCAGTATTGTTCGCTTGGACTCCCTAACCTCCAGAACAGTGAGAAACACATTTCTATCCTTTATAAACGATTCGATCTCAAGCATGCCATTACAACAGCACGGAGAGACTAAGACAGGTGGTAAGGCTGGACTTTGAGAAGGAAAGAGAACAAAGTTATCAGACCTAGGAATCTCCACTGGCTTGGAGCTTGGAGGGGTCATAGATGGAATGACCGGAGGGAGGAGCCTTCTAGGAAACAGAATAGGAAGCCACTGAATGTTCTGAAAGGAAGGTATGGGATCCAGACACAAGCAAGACGTTTATGTGGCTCACCCCACCTGTAATCCTAGCTATTTAGATGGCTGCCATCTGAGGACTGTGTTCAAAGCCAGCCCAGATAGGAAAGTCCATGAGACTCTTATCTTCAAATAATTATCAGATGGCCCAAAGTAGAGCTGAGGCTCAAGTGGTAGACCAGCCATCGTGAGCAAAAAAGGTTAGGACAACACCTAGATCCTGAGTTCAAGCCCTATTGTGGATGTGCACCTCTCCCCCCCCCCCCCCCACACACACATTCACACACAGGCTCATTAATATTAGAAGACGAGATTTGTTAGTAAGAAGGAAAAGCTACTCATTTTCTACTTCCTTTTCTGTTTTGAAAATGAGGAACGAGTTTGAGACAGGAATGTAGTAGAAGATTTTCCCCTTCAAAACAGTAAAATAGTGGATAATATACAAGATTGGCATTGCATTTCATTGTCTTTGTAACCATTATCTTTTATGTATTTCTCCTGTTTCACTTAATAAGAAACAGTGCTTAGCATTGTTCCAAAACATCTTTATATATATATTGCCTAAACACCAAATATTCATTACCTTGTCAAGCTTTTATTATTATAATTGTATCCAGAGAGCTGGAAAAAGAGCTAGGAGACATCCTAGATTACAGACACAGTGACAGAAAGACAACTCAAGCCCCAACTCTTTTACAGCAAACCAGCTCTCAGTTAATAGAAACTTGCAGCCTGTCATGATGAGCAATTTATTTTTGTTGCTTTGTAGAATGTCATGCTATTTTCTATTTTCTTACACTGTCTCGAATGTTTGTCTGTTTGGACATATTTATCCATTGCCACCTGGTGGTAAATAAGAATTATCTTTGTGAAGAGGAGGAGCAGGAAGGTGAGAAAGCAGTTGTTGCTTACTGAAAATGGCAATCTTGGTTCAGGCATTCGAAGTTTAGTCACTAAGAAATGATGAGGAGCAAAAACTGGTTTCTTTTGGCTTCACTGAGCAGCAGAAATGCTATGATAAGATAGGATATTATGATGCTCCATTCTGGGCAAAGGTAGAGTTAAAGCAGCTTCCTTGTATGGCTTTGTGGGGGTTCAATTTTTTTGGGGGGAGCAAAACAGAGGCATAGACTGTGGATCTGATCAGAAAGAGCAAAACTGGAGCCCAGATGGTGTTCTGAAACCAAATTAAATTGAGAATGATGATTGCCAATGCGCTTAACACCATGCCAACCACATGTTAGGCTTTCGAAACAGGTTAGCTTAATTGGAGATTGTATTTCTTTTTTAGATCAACTTACTTGTGATTTTTAAAAAGTATTTTTCTACCATTATAATTATGTTTTTGTTTCTTGGTGTGATGGATAAAGTGAACGTACCCACCAATTCACCTGCTGGGGAGCTCCACGGCCATCTGCATCGGCTTGAGGTCACTTTTCCCAGTGTTTCTGTAATAACTCTGAAATCTCTCCCTGTGGTTACGCAGTTGGACAAGCTACCTGTTTAACCACACTGAAACTCTGCTCTTTCCTTCATTTTGGCACGTGCAGACAACCATTCCCGTAGAGAATTGTCAGGAGCAGCTGTAAGCTCATGAGTAACTTTAGTGAGCTTTTCCATGGAGTGGGAAAATGCTCAAGTTTTACATCATTTGGGGATGTGTCCCTTCATTTGACTCTTTATCTTCCAGTTCCCAGAACTACCTGAGTGGAATGTAGGTCACCGCGTGTTGGCCTCATCCCCAAGGAGACATTTCACCATCTGCTACAACCAATAACCCTTGAAGCCCTGTGCCTACATGAAAGGGTGTGATGGTGAATGGTGTGTGTGTGTGTGTGTGTGTTGGATGGGAGCTGCTCCAGGATGCAGGAGGGATAAGGTAGAAGACAGTGGAGAGGAAAGAAAAAATCAGCACACAAAGAATAAACATCTTGGACTCTGATTTTTCTTTAAGCAAGAAGATTAAGCCAGGCTAGCAACATGACTCATGTGGACTTTCTGCCCTTTTTGTCCTCCAAATGATTATGAAAAACACATACTTGGAAGGTTTTTAATAAGACTGTGAGTATTAGATCATTATGATTTCTGTTCAGGGAGGACAGCAGTCCAAAACTTAATTGCAAGAAGAAAATGAATCTGTAATTCGAGAAGGCAGAACCATTGACAAACACCAAGAGACCAAAATTTGGCTATTTTTGCCTATGGCTCACTCCCTTACTGCCTTTTCTCATTTTTTTTCCTCTAGATTTTTTTTTTTATAAAAGATGCAGATATGGCCGGGCGCTGGTGGCTCACGCCTATAATCCTAGCTACTCAGGAGACTGAGATCTGAGGATCGTGGTTCAAAGCCAGCCCGGGCAAGAGAGACCCTGAGACTCCTATCTCCAATAAACCACCAGAAAACTGGAAGTGGCGCTGTAGCTCAAGTGGTAGAGCGCTCGCCTTGAGCTGAAGAGCTGAGGGACAGCGCCCAGGCCCAGAGTTCAAGCCCCACGACCGACCAAAAAAAAAAAAAAAAAAAAAAAGATGTAGATATGACTAGCGGATTTGTTATGGAAAAGTAATGGTTCTTGCTCACCTTCTTTCATTTTGCCATTTCCCCAGGCAGGTACTTTTAGTGAGTGAGTGTGTGTGTGTGTGTGTGTTGTGTGTGTGTCTGTGTGTGTGTGTGTGTGTGTGTTGTGTGTGTGTGTGTGTGTGTGTGTGTGTGTGTGTGTGTGTGTGTGTTGTGTGTGTGTTTCAGGTTTTGCCTTTAACTGGTTTGTCAGTATTGCTAATTTGGATTTTTCAGTGTTGTATGTACTTCCCACTGGATAGTATGAAGCTTTAGTTCTTCTTCACTTTTACCACCCTCCCCTCCCCACCCCTCCCCCCCCATTCCTTTCCCACCCCCCCTCTCACACTTTTCAATGCTGTACATAGTAATATTGATTAAATTCACATTCAGTGTTGAAAATGTTATGGCAAAGTAACTTTTATTCATTGTGAAGCTACGTCTTGAATAAAAAATTGCTTTCCTGAAGACTTGGAAAAAATTATATTAAGTGAAGTAAGCCAGGCCCAAAGAAACATAGGTCCCATGATTTCCCTTATTTGCAATAACTAGTATATGTCTGAGTCAAGCAGAAAAGGTCAGATAAGTTGATGTTAGGGAAGTGAACCCTAAGATATATATTCAAATATTTTTTTCTTTCATGCGATTGTTTCTAACACATTTTTAAGATTAATTCTTTGTTGCTTTGTATGTCCCTCCCCCACGGTATAACCCCTGCTTTCACTGTATTTGATATCAGTATAATTTGATGTCGGTGGAGGGGAAGGGAAAAAAAAAATTGTTTAAATAGGGATACAGGTGGACCCATTGCAACAATGAGATGTACAAGTCGTTATGTTGAAAACAAACTTTACAACTTTGGTGGGGGGGGAGGAGGTTTGGTGGGGAGGGTGGGGGGAGGATGGGAAAGGATGGGAAGGGGAAACAAAGGAGGAAGCTACAATGCTTGATAAGAAATGTACTAATCATCTTGCCCATGTAATTGTAACCCCTCTGTACAGTATTTTCACAATTAAAAAAAAACAAAAAATTGCTTTCCTGTATAAAATAGTGTTTCCTTTCAATATAACAATTGTTTTGTTTGCTTCTCATTCTCAAACTGTTTATCATTGCTCTCCATCTTTCACAATGATTTTGGATGCATCAGGTATACTAAAATTTTACTTGAGAACATCGCTCCTGGAACCTTGTGTTCTGTCCAGCTTGGACTTGTCCCTGTGCTCAGCGCACCTCCCCCTAGGCTGAGATCTGCCTTGCCATCTTCCCATGGTGTCTTTTCCCTCTCCTTCATCCTGGGTCCTGTGTTGCCTGTACTGTGTGTTTTCTCTTAGATGATCTACTGTCTATCATTGGAAGACGCTATCCTTCAGTAGCTCCCGAGAAAAGAGGACATAGAAAATAAACTTATTTTTGAGGAACTTTGTTTGCCAAGTATATACAGCGACTCCTTGACCTGATCTTAAGCTGATGTAACTATTTTCCGTCATAGGCAGCTAGTTCTGAAACTCCTGAGAACAAGCCAAGTTCATTCTTGACTTTTTATTCTACTCTCATACCTTTGACCACTCTTCTATTTGCTGTTCAGCTTCCTAGAGGACTTCTCTTTTCCATTCCTTTTGTTGTTATTTTTTAAAATACCTTACATTAATTTAGAAGAGTTTTGAGGAGAGAACAAAAGAAGATACACAGATTCCCCTGTCCTTGTCCTTCTGTTTGATTTTTGATTGAGGACAGCAGTTTCAGATTTAGTTTTTGCAACAGAACAGAGTCTTGGCTTTGAAATATTCTGTGGGAGCTTAGTGTATAAAATAGTTATAAACAGAACAGCCTTATTTGATGAAGGCTTGTTTTTTCTTTCTGTTCTCTTCTTACCCTTGGCTTCCCTTCCCCTGGGAAGGGACGTGGAAGTTGTTGAACATAATTTATCTCTCTGACAGACTTAATCTCTCTGCTTTTAGACACAGAATGAAGTTTATGACATGAAATAAGAATTGATTTATTCCTTGAGAGATCAATGTTATTGCTCCTAATTGCTCAAATAGTAAAATAAATAGAGGAAGAACTATTCTAAAGGTTCAAACAGAAATAGGCTCAGAATCTACTTTAAAATTATTATAATAATGTTAGAATTCCATTTTTATTGAAAAGGTAAATGTGTAAATTTATATGAATGTTAAACAGCATTAATTGTTCTTACACATTTTTGGTTTATTCTCTTTTTTCTTTTTTAGAAAAAAATTACTTGGAGATTTTAAATCCTTTGTATTTTCTGTTTTACTGAGACAGTGTTTTGTGGCATTGTTGTCTAGGTCAGCCTCAAACTAGTGATCCTTCTGCCTCAGCCTCCTGAGTGTTGGATTGCAGGCCTGTAACACCTAATCTAACAGCTACGTAGTTTGTAATTGAGGATGTTGGAAATTCCCAAATTTACCTTCAGGAAGCTAAATTTCTACTCTCTACTGGATTGCTATTAGAACCAATATTTTATCCTAAGTTATTTACTTAAACATAAGAGTGAGAGCATGTCTGTAGAGGCAGAACAAACTTAGAACTTGTTCTGCAGGGAAACCACAGCATGTGTGCATCATATTGATTATGTACAGTGTAACCACTAAACACATTGTTGCTTCCTCCTTCCTCCATCTTTTCCGGACACTGGCCATTTGTTATCCCAAGAAACACATGAGAATGTGGAAGTTTGTATGTATTGCAGGTCCCTCAAAAGGACCAGTGGAGAAGGAGCACCAAAATCTACAGACTTGTCACAAGAAACCTTGTCAAAGAAACAGACTTATTTTCACATGTCTCTAAGATGACCTGATGTGTTTTTGAATAAAACTAAAACAAAAGCAACACAGAAAAATGAATGAACAGAAACCAACAAGCAAAACCCCTTTACTCATACAGAAAATCCAAAGGATAGAAATGTACGTGGCTTTGGGCAGAACTGGCCATCAGGAATCTGATCTCTTGCTGATACCTGCTTGACATTAGCACTATCTCACCAAGGACTCTGAGGTTGTCCTAAAGAATAATGGTCAACTTTGCCACAGAAAAGACTCCATCAGGTTCAGTGGTAGTCACAGACGATTTTAAGAAAGGGCAAGGCAACCTGTCATGAGAAACACCTACCACTCTGACTATTGCTTCATATTTCAAGGACTTGTGAAAACAGTCAAAACCATTGTTCTTCTTGTGGTCTCTTTGGGAGGTAGACTGTGAATGGGACAGGGGCCTCTGGGAAGCCTTGAGGAGGACCAGGTACCTGGGGGGCAATTCCACTTTCTTTTTAGTCGAGACTCGAGACAGCATTCACACCGCAGAAGGATGGAAAAGCCTTGGGGAAGAAGAGAGTGGCTCTGGACAGGTGTGTGTGGTGGTGACTGGGTAAGTACCATGATGGCTCATGTGAGCACTCAAAACAGCTTGCTTACAGCTGGCTGTCAGAGGGTGTGTGTACCATGGCCTCAACACGCTCCCTGATGACATTATGAAATTGGCCTCTTGCCCTGGGATGCTGAGGAGAGCCAAAATGCATAGCCATCAGAAGGTTCTCATGGCTGCTCTCTTCAAAAAAGAAGCCAGAGGGAACCACAAAGAACTGAGTCAAGATAAGATGATGTAAGGAGGAGGCTACAATGCTTGATAAGAAATGTACTCATTACCTTGCCCATGTAATTGTAACCCCTCTGTACGGTATTTTCACAATAAAAAGAAGATAAGATGATGTGAGGCAAAATGAACCCCAAGATAAGGACACAAGTGGTTTTTTCTTTCTTGCTATTGTTTCTAATGTATTTATAAGGTGATTTATTTTTGTTGCTTTGTATGTCCCTCCCCCGTGGTATAACCCCTGCTTTCACTGTATTTGATGTTGGTATAATTTGGGGAAGGGAAGGGAAAAAACAAATTGTTTAACTAGGGATACAGGTGGACCCATTGCACCAATGAGATGTATAAGATGTTATGTCGAAATACAAACTTTACAACTTTGGCGGGTGGGAGGAGTGTAGTCGTGGAGATGGGAGGGCAAGGATGGTAGGAGAAAAACAAAGGAGAAGGCAACAATGCTGGGTAAGAAATGTACTTATTACCTTGCTCATGTGATTGTAACCCCTCTGTACAGTATTTTCACAATAAAAAACTTATTTGAAAAAAAAAAGATGGAACTTGGTGGCAAGCCAAGTGGCTTTGATTGAATGATCTGCCCTTCTCTCATCTTTTCAAAGTTTACTAAAAAACAAACAAACAAACAAAAACACTCCATACCCCAAACCAAAAAAAACAACCCCAGGAAACAAAAACCAAAGCTCTTCAATCAAATGCTGTATTTGTGATAGCTGTATCTCCTTTCCCTGAGGTCTCCACTCTGAGTGCTCGTTTGCATTTCTCTTTGATCCTTTGCACATAAATCTTTCACCTGCTGCATCTCCATTGCTACCATGGGAAGCCAGGGGCAATCAGGAGTGTACCAACCCTGCCCGCCAGAGAGGGGATTTCCTCCCCTGCTTCCCCACCCCCATACCTCTGTTTTTACCCCTAGTCTTTCTTTCTCCCTTTTCTCTCTTTTCCCTTTTGTTTTTCCTATTCGGTGTGCATGCAAATGCCTTCTTGTCTTTGCTAGCTTACCCCAGTAGGACACATCTGTTTGGCTCACAGAGCCTGTGGCATGATCTGAAGCGGTATCACTTTGGGTGGCTTACGGCGAAGGCGAAATGTAACCTGTGGCATATAACTCATCTGAGGAACGGCTAGGTCTTCTGACAGACTGGTTGTTAGTATTTTAGTAAATGTTTTGTGAGAAGACTCAGTTTATTCAAGGCCCCCTTCCTTGTGGGCTAGCTTTACCTTAAGTCTCTCTCTTTTTCTCTCTTTCTCTTCTCTCCCTGTCTCTTTTGCTCACCCCTGTCTTTCTTTTTTAAAAAATATTTATTTTAAATTAAGTATTTAAAATTTATCTTGAACCTTTTGTTATTGTAAAGATGATGTACAGAGGGGTTATATTTACGTACGGCAGGTAAAGAGTACCTTTCTTTTTGGACAATGTCACAAGTTGTATAGTTCATTTTCAACATAGTGTGTCTAGTGAGTACCACTGCTGTATTGGTTCACCGTTTGTCTGTTTGTTTCTGTGCTTCTCCTTTATTCCTCCTGCCCCCCATCAAAGACAGATAAAGGGACAAACAAGACAAAAAATAAAAGGAAACAAAAACAGCAATGAAGAAAAACTCTTTTATTGCCTTTCCTGGAGTCACTTTCTTTGATTTTTGACAAAGGTTCGCTCATGTGTAACCCATGTACAGCCCAATGTATGGGTGGCTTCAAACTTTCGATCCTTCTGCCTCCGCCTCCCATGTGCTCACACTATAGGCAGGTGCTGCCACATTCTGCCTGCGTTCCTCTTGACAGGCCACAGATTCTGATTTCCAACTCCTATTGTGATGGGTCATTTCCCTTGTCTATCTTTTCTTCTTCCTCACTGTGACCCATCCATTGTCTCCCATTACCCAGAGCTGGCTTAGATGCTGATGAATTTTGACTCATCAAATGTCCTGAAGCTAAGGTGGTAAGAGCTCTGACAGATTTGATGTTAATGCTTCAGGAAAAATTCACATGTATTTGGAAATTCCACAGACTCCACTATGGAGCCTGACTGACAGCGATGTTTTAGGCAGCCTGAGAGGCCAGGAGTTCCAGAGGTCAGTGGCTGGGGCCATTTCTTGGTAATTCCAAGCCATGGACCTGTAAATGACTGCCCCATCCACCTCAGTCACAAAGGGAGCCTGAAGGCAGCCTCTGGAAGCTATGGAGTGAAGCATTTCCCAGGACATGAAGGGGGTCCGAGAAAGTTTGTGTTTCAGGGAGCGAAATAAGGGTCAGAGCATCTTTTGAGGAAAAGTTAGGAAGGACAGAACATAATTAACAAACAAGCTGGGTGCTCGTGGTTTAAGCCTGTAATCTTAGCTACTTAAAAGAAGGCTGAGAGCTGAGGATTGCAGTTAGAAACCAGCTGGGCTAGGAAACTCCGTAAGACTCCTATCTCCAATTAAAAGCTGGAAGTAGAGCTGGGGCTCAAGTGATAGAGCACTAGCCTTGAGCACAAAAGCTCAGGGACAGCATGCATGCCCAGAGTTCAAGCTCTGTACCAAAACAAAAGAAAGAGAAGAAACAAGAAACAATGTGCAAGATGCTATTTTCAGATACCCTTGGAGCCTGTACCCTGTTAACATTTCTCCGCACCTGGCCATGATGAAAAATAGGCAAATGTGGAGCACACAAATAGAGACAGGTGTCATTGAGCTGAGGATGCTTTGCATGTTGAGAAAGATCTCAGTTATCCTCATTTCAAATCCTAGAGGCCTGGGGCTTTGCTGATGACGAGGCTTTGTGGTTATATCCCGGACGGGGGATTTCAGAATCTCTGATCGATACAGGGTGGTTTTCTGTGAATGTCTTTGCAGCGCTTTGTTGGAGAAGCCAGTTGGAGCAGATCCACCCTGGAGAATATGCCCTCCACAGTGATCTTCAAGGTCATCTTTTGTCTGGAATCACTGGTTGCGATGCTGCAGAATGGCTTCCTGACCATCGTGCTGGTCAGGGAGTGGGTGAGCTCGACCCCGACGGTAGCCGACAGGATTGTGGCCTGTCTTGCCTTGTCTCGCTTCTTCCTGCATGGAGCAGCCATGCTGAGCAACTTGTTGGCCTTCTCTGGTTTTTGTTACCAAGCAAACTTGGTTGGCGCCTTGTGGGACTTCATTAACACTTTCCTTTTATGGCTGACCGCCTGGCTTGCCCTCTTCTACTGCGTGAAGATCTCTTCCTTCTCCCACCCCATCTTTCTGCGGCTGAAGTGGAGGATTTCTCGACTAGTGCCCCGGCTAGTGTTGGGTTCTCTGATCCTCAGTAGTGTCTCAGCCATCCAAACAGTCGCTGGGAATGTAGTGGTGGCTCAGTTGTCCGGGGGAAACTGCACTACGTTTAAGTCACTGGACTTCTGGTATTATTACCTCACGCACGGAGTGTTTATGTGGCTCCTTCCTTTCCTGCTGTTCCTGCTGTCCGCCCTTCTGCTCGTGTTCTCCCTGTACCGGCATGTGGGGCACATGAGGGGCCACAGGTCGGGGCGTGGCAATCCCAGCCTCCAGGTTCACAGGGCAGCTCTGAAGACACTGGCCTTCTTCCTTCTCTTCAATACATTGTATTTCCTGGCCTTGATCAGTTTTTCTATGGGGAAAATATCTGTCCAGAGTCACTGGTACTGGGCCAAGGAGGTGATCATCTACGCTGGCATCTCCCTGCACTCCCTCATCCTGGTAGTAAGCAGCCCGAAGCTGAGAAAGGCCCTCAAGCTGAAGTGTTAGGATGGTTGTAGTGGCAGCTCACAAGGCTCTGAGGGCCCCAGACAACACAACGGGTGGCCGCCGTGTGAAGATATAATGATCGCCAGCACACTGACGGCTGATCTGATAGACAGCAAGAATGTTGGAGGTTTGGGTACGCTCTCCTTTCGTTTCCCTCTTTCTTTTCAATTCCTTCCATGCCCCACGAATTCTTTTTCCATCCCCTCCACTGCGACTAGTCTTTGATTGGAGCCCCAAATTGCCTTAGCCTTCGTTTACATAATCTCATTTCCTTAATAGTCAATCTGTGCTAGGAACCCGAACAATATTCTTCAAGCACCAACTCGTCTGCACTCCTGAAGTTCAGTTACTATGGTCAGTCATCTCCATGGGAAAACTGAAGTTGTATTTGGTGACATAAATCACTCAGCAGCACCACCCACCTTGTGCACTGTCCTTGAGCTTTTGTGCTCAAGGCTAGTGCTCTACCACTTTGAGCCACAGTGCCATTTCCAGCGTTTTGGTAGTTAAATGGAGATAGGAGTCTCATGGATTGTCCTGCTTGGGCTGGCTTTGAACCACAACACTCAGGTCTCAGATTCCTGAGAAGCTAGGATTACAGGAGTGAGCCACCAGTACCCAGCTGACTGTTCTTCGTTTTGATAATCCACTATTCCTGGTATGCTGGGAGTAGGAAGAAAAGTGTGGCAATTTTAATTTGGTTTTATCCTCTCCTTCACATTCTTATTTTTTGTGTATATTTTATGATATAGACAATGTATTAGCAAAGTAATTCATTAGAAAAGTAGTTTTGTCTATATTTTGTGACATATTTGTATACACACACAAACAATGTACTAGTGGAGTAGTATCATTATGAATAAATTTGCATACTGGTTTCTGAAACAGGGTAACATAGACTGTGTGAGTTGTTTATTTCATCTTCACAGTGGTAGGGCCTGGAACTCAAGGTACCAGCATGTTTAGGTTCTTCTGAGGCCCTTTTCTGAGTTTCAGGCAGACACCTTGCTGTGTTCTCAAATGCCAGAGAGAGAAAGAGATATTTGTTTCTTCTAAGGGAACTAATCCCATCTTGCTAAGTCCCAAACACCATTACCTGGGATTAGTGCTTTAACCTCACTGAAGTCTACTATAAGAAAGTATGGAGACCAGCACAGTAGAAGATACTGAGAAGATTCAATGTGTTTAGGAGAGATTCATATGTTTAAGGTAGTCAAAGTAAGAGTAAATAACAACAAGATAGAACAGAGGTTACAGAATTTTAAATGAATAATTACATTTTTGGTAAATCATCCAATGATCCTCAGAAGCTGAGTACTAAATACTTACCATGTTATTAAGGTTGACCAGAGTCTGAGCTTTATCAAGAAGAGACAGAGGGAGGGAGAGAGAAAGAGAGAGAGAGAGAGAAAACTAAGACAACAGGCCAATAAGTTGTCTCCTAGACAGATGATAATTAAGACTTTAAAAGAGAAGAATCTTAAGAGTCTTAAGAATGCAGAGAAAGTGAGGCTGGGTAGAGAGACCTGCAGGAAACATAGTGTGGCCACTTGCTAAATTCATTTAATAGACACTTTGGGTATAACTGTGATGTTACAGTTACACAGCTAATGTTACTCATTAATCCTCATCGTTGATCACGAAGTGTTTTTGCTCACTACTTCATAGTGACTGATAACTTTCTAATGGGGAGGACCGTGAGGAATGGAGGCTCAAGCAGAGGTGTGTGGAGGCAGCAAAGGCACAGCTTGCTGCTGTCTCTGTTCGCTCCAGCCTTGTGACTCAGTTGTGAGCACGTGTAAGGCCTTTTCCATCACACAGCACTGCAGCAGTTACTAAAGGTCTTTAGACGGTCTGGTGATGACACGCTCACATTCTGCCACTTCTCACAGCGGGCCGTGAGTCATGACATGTTTAGTGGGCTTTTCTTGGAAGTTCTCAGTGCCCTAGTGTTCTCAATTTCTTTTTACTACATTCTAATGCCTGAGTGTCCAAAACTTGATGGTTTCGTCTTGACTAACGATAAAACCTACTATCTCATCCATACCATTTGAGGCCTCTGGTGGTCTCTCCACTTACCTTTGAGCTGATCTACCACCATGTCCTCATGTGAATCCTTTATGGAACCCCAATGTACCTAATCATTCTTGACATAGTCACATTTCATTGTGTTTATTGGGGGTTTTGTCTTCTTTCAATATACAAGACAGCACTTACTTAGCACGATGATAATGATGATGATGATGATAATGATGATGGTGAATTATTACAAGAATTCTTGGGATGAGAATAGTATCGACACATTATATATATATATATATATATATATATATATATATATATATATATATATTTTAGAGGGCTGGGAAGGTGGCTCAGTGGTAGAGCGCTTGCCTTGCATGCCTGAGGCCCTGGGTTCGATTCCTCAGCACCACATAAGCAAAAAGAAAAAAAAAGCCGGAAGTGGTGCTGTGGCTCAAGTGGTAGAGCGCTAGCCTTGAGCTGAAGAGCTGAGGGACAGCGCCCAGACCCAGAGTTCAGGCCCCACAACCAGACCCAAAAATATATACATATATTTTAGATTCCTATCCAATCACTCCCATAATTACATTTATAAGACTATGAAAAATGCCAAGTTTTCAGACTCGGATTCTTCCTAGGAAGATAAATCTGAGAACTCAAGATGCCATAGACAAAAACCACACAATATTAAAAAAAACATAAAACACATTATGTATTAAGACACAAATGATGAATCATCCTTTTGGATTAACTTAATCTGCACAAAAATCTGTGTCTGTAAATGCCTGTGGCTTATGATTAGTGCATGAAAGCACTTTGAGGGCAGATATTATAACTCCTAGGGTTATTACGGCATAGAACATGCCCATAGATGGTCCTTCAATGAACCGAGGGTTAATTGTACATTTTTCTCACCTTACAAGTCCTTGAAAGTATTGGAACCAGATGGGAAGGTATGTGTTTTCCCTGTGATGATGTTTGTAGCTAGTCTAACTCTAGACCTCCATGTGTCTAGATTGCTTTACATCTGAAATGTCCAGGAGAAAACAGCCAAGAGTCCTTTGTAGGAGCCAGGGTAAGGAAGAGGAGAGATGGAAACTCTGTACCCTAGACATTTGCATTTTCACTAAAGGGTAGAGTTCAGGTGCATTGCTACCTTGTTCACCTTTTTTTCTAGTACTCAGACACAGTGTTCACTAAGAGATGCTAAGTATTCTGCATTCTATGCTCTTTGAGGGGTTTGTATGCATGGAAGTGGTGGGATTATGGTGCTGGCTGGGAGGTGGGTGCCCCATTAGAAACTCTGTCATTCTCATGACAGAGCCTTCAGTCAATTTTTGCTTGCTCATTTCCTCGTGACACACTGATCTGTGCACGCTCATTTGTGTGTCGATTGCTCACCTTTGTTCTTGGCCTCTCTTAAGCTCATCTGATGCTTACTGCACTGTCCTCTGGTTAGTATAGCTCTGTGATGATCTCCAGAAGACTCTGTGGATGACTTGCAGTGCTACAGGATAGATAGCAGATACTCACGGACATAAATCACCAATGCAATTGCAATTACTTCTGTATATGAAGGGATCTGTTCTGTTAGCCATGTACGATCACATTTATTTTTGTGATATATTCTTAGTAGATGAAAGAAGCGAGGTTTAAAGGCATGAAATGACGACACTGTCAATCCATAGTTAGCAGCTGCAATGAGAACCAAACTCCAGCTTTCTGACTTCCGCTAAGGATGAAGAAGATGGGGATATAAGTTATATTGCTACCTAGGGGGAACCAGAGTGGTTCTCAGTCTTCTTCTATGATTTTAAGCGGGAGTGTTAATTATAGTTTGGGGTCTTTCATCTGTGACTCTATCTTTAATGTCTGTTTGTGATCTAAATATTGAGATTGTAAGTCAGTCCCATTAACATTTGCTTTTCAGATTTTACCAGCTAAGATACGATAAAGCACAGAGGGCCTGTTACATGCAAGAGCTCACAGCGTGCGGGCTTTGGGCTGGATCCTGGCTTGATTCCAAGGCCAGGGCTCTCGCTTCTGTATCCCATTGATTTCCTTGGTGGGAGTTCCTCTGTGAGATGCCATTAAAAAAAGACTGTGATACTTTAAAAAGAATTTGCTTCTTTCCTTGTATGAGATTGTTTTCTGTGCTCTACTTTCTGACGCTGGGCCTAAAGTAGTAGTATCTCAAAAAAAAAAAAAAAAAGAAAGAAAGGTTTGCTCTGGTTTCTCTCAGTCTCTGACAAGGGGGTATTTTTTTTTCCTAGTACCCACTTTATAGAGTCATTGTGAGAATGAACTACTAAGAAAGCACTTAGAATGATGCTTGGAACATATCCACCAGCCCTCCCCCATCCCTGGGACATGAGCTCTGAGTCTCAGCAGGAAGTGCGTTTCATCTCCCAGCTGCGCCAGGTGTGCGGGCAGTGTCTTAGGTGTCAGTTTAGACAAGCGAGCCTGCCTATGTAAGGGACACCGAATGCAATGTGGATACCTTATCCTCAGAAAGGTGGACAATGGGCAGGGAATAGGCAGAAGGGCAAGCAAATTCATGGAGTCAGGGAGGGGGCTTTGGAAATTCAACCTTGACGGTATTTGCATCTATTCAGAAGAGATGGACTCTTTCTGGCCCCCTCACATCACCTGTATCCTCGAGTCCGGTCTAACATCTACACTTGGAGCAGCAAGGGAGAGACCTACTCTAACCCGACAGAAACAGCCTTTGAAACCCTGGGACGTAGGAGAAATGAATGGAGCTCACACGGCATCAGGATGTCAGGAAACTGACAAGAAGGTCATCGTCTTGGTTATTATTTTGCTGCTTTTGTGTCTGCTGGGAGCCATAGGCAATGGGTTTATCATTGCAGTCTTAGGCACGAAGTGGTGGCTTCGGAGAACCTTGTCACCTTATTATAAATTACTCGCTAGCCTGGCACTCTCTCGCTTCTGTCTGCAGTGGGTGGTCATAGGTAAGAGTGTTTATACTTTCCAGCATTTAACAGTCTTCTCTTATAACCCCATCACGCAACTCACAAACTTCTTGTGGGATTTCCTGAATGCGGCCACCATATGGTTTTGCACCTGGCTTGGTTTATTCTACTGCATGAAAATTGCAAACTTAACCCACCCTGTCTTCCTCTGGCTAAAGTACAAAGTGCCTGCCTGGATACCATGGATGCAGGTTGGTGCTGTGGGGTTCTCTGGCTTGAACACTATCCTATGCTTCATAGGCAACCAGATAATATACCAGGACTATGTAAGGAGTGACTGGCAATTTGGGAATGCCACTGAGTATATCCCACGAAACTCATTTGAGCAATTCTACTTCTTCTCTCTAAACAT
Organism: Dipodomys spectabilis; assembly: GCF_019054845.1. NCBI lineage: Eukaryota > Metazoa > Chordata > Mammalia > Rodentia > Heteromyidae > Dipodomys > Dipodomys spectabilis. The sequence continues at coordinate 4,803,583 of NW_024870711.1, forward strand.
GATTATGTGGACAATCCCTTCTGCTCTGTTTTTGCTATTCATGGTTTTGGTCCTCACATCTCTGGGAAGACACATGAAGAAGAGCCTGCTGAACACTCCAGGATTTCAAGATTCCCAGATTCAGGCCCCTACCAGATCTCTCCTCGCTCTCTTCTCTTTTGTCATCCTTTTCACCTCTTGCTTTCTGTCCCTGGTGCTCAGTTCTGCCAATAGTTTTCCACCTCAGAAACTTTGGTACTGGGTGTGGCAGGCAGTGATTCATCTGTGCACAGGAATTCACACTACAATTCTGCTTTTCATCAACCCCAGCCTGAGAGAAATACTAGAGAGGGGTTGTTCTTTGAGGTGTGGCTCACCCTGAGTTATAGTTGATGCTCCAAGTCAAGAGACAACAAGACAGGAGACCTGGGTACAACAGAACAGAGCTTCTTTTCTTGCCACATTGGGTGATTTCTTCTCTTTGCTAAATTTTGTGACCAGAAGAATGACCTCAATATGATAGGATTCCAAGTGAGAGGCAAAGTCCCCAAATCCAGGATGGTATATCTTTGCTCTACAAGCCCTGATGGGACTTGATGTCAAAGATGACACAACTTTCACTTCCTCTGGGATGGAGCGCATGGTGTTTAAAATTATCCTTCTGGGAACCAGATGCAAGCATTCTGACATAGCATGTGTATATCATAATATTTTATATATTGACTTGGACTGGAGAAGATTTTTTTCTACTTTCCTGTTCCCTTTGGCTGCACCCTGTGAGCTGCCCATCCCTTGTCATCATTCTACAGTGTTTCAGTCATCTTCTGTGGTTATCTATTTCCTACCATGGTTATAATGAGTTCCTGGGGTCTGAAGTCTCTACAGAGAGCATCTTGGATTGTGCATGTGTGCAATGGACTGGATTGTCTTGGATGTGTCTGTCCTCAGAAAGCCTTGAGAGATCTCTCTGAGAACTTAGGAAGTTTAGAATTCATATATTATTGATATTTGCTCCATCAACCTGGTGTGTGGGTCTGTTCTATAAATGTTGAGGTATATGGATCCAGATAGAACTTCTTTCCTGTTGGTACTTAGACCAACTGAATTTTTTTTATATGGACAAGTTAGTATATCTATGTCTAAGGAAGAATAATAAAGACCTAAGAATAAAAAGATTCCCAGTTTGGTGAAGAAAGCACAAAGATTGCTTTTCACAGCTCTTTTCAAATGATCTCTAAACAGTCACCTCACTCCATCCTCTCCTCCTTCAATTCCCTTCCCTCCCTCCTTTCCTTTCCTTTCCCCTCCCCTCCTCTCCTCTCCTCTCCTCTCCTCTCCCCTCCCCTCCCCTCCCTTCCCCTCCCTCCCTCCCTCCCTTCCTTCCTTCCTTCCTTCCTTCCTTCCTTCCTTCCTTCCTTCCTTCCTTCCTTCCTTCCTTCCTTCCCTCCTTCCCTCCCTCTTTTCCTCCCTCCCTCTTCTCTCTCTCTTTTCTTCCTTCCTTCCTTCCCTTTTTCTTTCTTTCAACAGTCTCATTTTGTCCCCCAGGCTGACCTCCAACACACAGTCTTCCTGCCTCAGTCTCCTGAGTGCTAGATTTATAAGTGAACATCATCATATCTGGTTGAAAATAATGTCTTAAAATACTAGATTTAAAAATAATATTCTACCTGATCTTAGTAAACATTTTAATTACAATGTTTAAAAGAATGTAAATATCATTAAAAGAATGTAAACCTAGCAATTTTACAACAGATTTCCTCTTCCTCTGCTTCCTTCCTCCCTTCATTGTTTAATTGCATCTATTTTTCTATCATGTATGTGGGTAAATTTGGCTTCAGTGTTAATTTTCACTATTACCCTCTGCTGAGCCCTGATTACTAATCAGTACCCGCCTCTAATTTTCTCCTCTGCAACATCTCCATGATCGGTTCGCTTCTTCCCATTCTTATGGTGGTTTTACCAGACTGGAAGACTTTTCTCTCTCACGTGCATTGTTATGGGTTTATTCTTCATTGCTTGCTCGGTGACAGCTTGTCTTCCATCCCAAACAAAATGACCAGAGAGACTTGGATGTATTCCCTGAAGGTGTGTGTGTGCAGGAAGCTTGGTTCCCAGGATAAGATGTTGAGAGGCGGTGGATCTTTGAAGAGTGGAGCCTAAGTGAAGATGAATAGAACCTGCAGACATCAATCAACCTTGGAAGGGATCAGGTTCGTTCTCAAAAGGGCACATCGTAATAAAGGGAGGCCACGTCAAGGGGCATGGTTGGTTCACCACGTGACTGTTACCTTCCATGCTTCTCCACGATATTTCAATTTATCTAGACTCCCTCATCTGACAGCAATGCTTGTTGCTTGAACTTTCCATCTATCAGATTCATGAGCCAAGTTAACCTTGTTTTCTGGCCTGTGGTAGGGGAAGCAGCAGCAGTCTCATAGTGCAACTTTGACAGGCTCTTGTGGGGGGAGAGCAGCAGGGCTGTGCTTGAGCAGCCTTCAAGAGGAAGGCTGGCTCAGACCGACGGGTGAGAGAAGAGGAACAGAGAGACCAGCGAGGCCATCAGCCACGCTGTCGCCTGAAAAATTGGAAACAAAGCCAAAAAGGCATTGGAAAAGGATAGATATTTGGACAAAGATGCGCAAATGACAGGGAACAGGGATCAAAGGGAGAGGCTGAAGTAGTTAACAGAGAAAGGGAAGATTTTCCTGTTGGAAATAGAGAATCCAGAGGCCAGGCCTCTGCTGCAGCACAGGAGACAGAAGCTAGGTATGATTGTGATGATCATGCACTGTGTCTCATTACTTGTTCTTGTCTCCTTTCTGGCATGATCCAGAGTAAGGTTTTTTTTTTTTTTTTTTTGTCAGTTGTGGGGTTTGAACTCAGTGACTGAGTGCTATCCTTGAGTCTCTTTGCACTCAAGGCTAGCGCTCTACCACTTGAGCCACAGCACCACTTCCAGTTTTCTGGTGGTTAATTGGAGATAAGAGTCTCATGGACTTTCCTGCCCAGGCTGGCTTTGAATCTTGATCCTTAGATCTCAGCCTTGTGAGTTGCTAGGATTACAGATGTGAGCCACCGGTGCCCGGCTAGACGCCCCTTTTAAAGAGAAAGTATCCCAATCCACTCCTCTGTGTGTGTGTGTGTGTGTGTGTGTGTGTGTGTGTGTGTGTGTGTGTCCATCGTGGGGCTTGAACTCTGGGCCTGGGTGCTGTCCCTCACTCAGCTCTTCAGCTCAAGGCTAGCACTCTACCATTTGAGCCACAACGCCACTTCTGGATTTTTCTGCATATGTGGTGCTGAGGAATTGAACCCAGGGCCTCATGCATACAACGCAAGCACTCTACCACTGAACCACTTGGTTTATTTTTTATTTTTTTTTTAAGCAAACGCAAATGACTTTTTTAAAGGGTGAAATCATTCTCTAGTTGCTTAGTTTTTGGTTCAACCAGAAGTGACTGAGATGATAAATTTCAGGAGGCTGTGGCTCTTCTGGGCATCAGCTTACCATTCCACAGGTAAAGGGCTAGTTTTATATCCTATAGTTTTATATCCACAGCATACTAAATAAAAATTTGGAATCACAATTGTGTATATATTACTTTTTTATTTTAGTTATAGTCCTATGTTGTTTTTAGTAGAATTGATTCCTCAAGGCAAACTACTCATTCTGATCTTTGCTCTGCCCAAATTCTTTGGACTTTGTAAGATGTTAGATCCTGATAGTTCTGTTTTCCCAATACTTATGCTGTGAAAGGTTGGAAATTTGAGTCTGTAGTATATGTGACATAAAATCATGAATTGGTGGGACTTAAGTAACAGCTAATCAACAGTCGAGGATCTTTGGTAAATGACATCCTCTGAGGGGAATTTTGCCTCCAAATTTGAAGCTGGAAATTCACAAGAAACCCTTTCAAAGAGAAATCACACAGTACCTGGCTTTTTAGATGTTCAGTGCATGTGTTAGAGTCAGGTGTCAACTAAAATGTCTCTGAACCTCAACACAATCAATAAAACATCAAGCATAAAAAATATCTGACCTCAGGCATTTTGTTCTGGTAATGCAAAATGGATTGAGACAATTACCACTACCAGTTAAGGTACTGGAGGTGAAACATTATTTCACTGCACCTTAATCACTCTGTGTGTATTAAATGAAACATAGGATCCTTTCAGGGATCTTTACAAAACCTTGTCACACCTCTATTCTAGAAGAATCCTATGTATTCATGGATTTGGGTTACTACTATGATTTGCACACCTGGAGCTTTCTCTCTGACATCATGAAATGTATTCTTTTATTCTCAGATGTACCTGTTACAATTTGACTTTTTCTTGTATTTAAATGGTAAACGTTAGTTCACAAGGTACCTCTTCAGTGAAGCTTTTTGAATACTCCATAAGTTTTGGTGATCCTCTTCTTAGAGGACTTGGAAATTGACATTCCTTTGTGTGACCTGTTATCTGCATACTGACTCCTCCCGAGGAGATGATAAACTTCTCAAAGGCATGGACTGACTCATGTTCTTCCATCCATCTTCTGCAGCAAATACGTACATTGATATATTAAGGAAAATGGCTCTGCTGAGCCTGAGAACCAGCTGTGAAGATGCATCTTTTTGCTGCACATTTATCTCTAGGTTACGTACTATAGTTTTAAGGCTATGCTCAAGCTGTAATCCCTTTGCTTGTAGGGATGGCTTACTTTTGGGAATTCAAACATCTATTCAATTTTCTGTTCGATTCATGTACAATGGGGAAATAATAAATGTGGGTAGGAGAACGGGTGTTCAATATTGTGTCTTTGGCTTCTTTCTTTCTTATATATTTGCTCGTTGCTAAGCAACAGTAATGGCAGGCTATTCATAATAGGTCCTTCATATCAGAATCTGTGTGAGGTGCCAGTTCTCCTCTTTGTTACCGACCCAATCTCTATTTCCAAAGTGCCCTACATATCCTACTTTTCATTCCTTTCAGGCTTTATATAATTAGTGAAAACAAAGAAACAAATGTACAACCCACCATCCTTAACCTCTCCACTGGTCCATTTTCCTTGGAGCTTGAACACGTAAGAAATTAAAAAAGAGAAACAAGTCTGCTGCATTAAAAACATATCTAGTAGCTCATTATGATTTTTAGCCAGAGTCCAATTTTTGCATATATGATATTGATGTTAATAATAGTAATTTGTGTGAGGCATGTGGGTAGAATATTAGCTTTTTTTGGGGGGGTGTGGGCTGATCCTGGACCTTGAACTCAGGGCCTGGGCACTCCCTAAGCTTTTATACTCAAGGCTAGCACTCTACCACTTGAGCCACAGCACCAATTCTGGCTTTTTTGGTAGTTAATTGGAGGTAACGGTCTCATAGACTTTCCTGCTTAGGCTGTGTTTAAACCTTGATCCTCAGATCTCAACTCCCTGAAGTGTATGCCACTGGTGCCTGGCTTTACTTACATGTTTTATGTAAGCTTAATTTGCTGCAAAGTTGAAATTGAGACTTAGATTGGTTTATTGAGGTCATGGCTAGTCAATGGAAGAACTGAAAGCATTTACTATAGTAGAATTTTATACAGTGTGGGCTATAGCGCCAAAGTAGAGAGCTTGCCTTGCATACATAAGGCTCTGTGTCCAATCTCCATTACTAACAAAACAAAACCACAAAAGTCAAAAGAAAGTAAAAATACTGTGGCATTGATGTAGAATATAATAATATGGAATAGCAATAATTGAATGCAATAAAGGAAATCAATAGGTAAGTAAATCAGCAGAGAATCCAGACAACAGATACTTGAGAAATTATATATGATAAGTAAAACATCTTAAATCACTGGGAAAGAGATGGACTTAACAGTGCTTTAGCATGCTGGTACTCCAAATGGAAAAACAAAATGGAAGTTAAAGCCAATATTGTCTTGTAAGTTCCAAATAGATGACCTTTAATCTAAATGATATTTAATTTATTAAAGCCTTGTTTCTATTTTTAAAAACACATTTTTTATCCTGTATTTACCGTTTGGATGTCATTGTCTATGTACGTTCTCTTAAGTTCTCACAAACAGAGAAACTGTTTTCTTCTGCTTTCTTAAATTTAAGAATAGTAATATATATCAATGAAAATATTGGTAAATTTAACCTCATAAAGAGGTTTCTTTTTCCTTTTAAATGAAAGGGCATTGTAAATATTAGGATCATAGAAATCCTTTTTTAATTTGAAAGGGCAAGTAGCAGTCTCTTGAAATGTATGTAAGACTATCTTTAAAAGTTAACAGCTGATATTTCTAATAGACAAAGTATTTTATAAACCAATGAAAAACATAAGCAAAATCATAAATGGTGGTTAAGTGACAAAAATAGATAATTCACATGAAGAAAATATAGAAAGCAAACATGCAAAAAGAAACTGATCCTCACTTTAATGGGAGAAGTGGAAATTAAAACAGTAATAAGTTTTCTGCTGTACAAGAGTCACAAAATCAGTAGTTTTTCCCTTCTTTCTTTGGATATCACATAAGAACAAGAAAGTTGAAGGAAATTCTGGAAGCTTTATTTCTGGAGAAGCTAAGAGAGAAAACTCGCAAATTCCAATTCAGATGCAATTGAGGAGTCAAGAAAGAAAGTGGAAAACAAAAAGCATGAAGAAAAGCAAGAAAGCACCACAGAGATTAAACTAAGAAAATCCTAACAGAAATGCATCTTCTGCAGAAAGGAAGCATCTGGAAGTGCAACATCTCTTAGGTCGAACGCATTGGGTATGTGCCAGCAAAACAAATGAACACAAATCACCTACTAAGTGGGGGAAGACACCCACTAAATCACTTCCTGTGGCTCCAGAATTCAGGCATGTCTGGGCCTCATCTCTGACTCTGGGTTTCTTACACAGCTGTAGTCATCTCCAGGCTCCCTGGGGGAGGATCTACCTCCCAGCTGGCTCCTACAGGGGTTGTTGGGCCAGGCTCCCGAGGGGCTGTGGACTGATGCCTCCTTTGTTTCTTGGTCATGTGGCTCTCTCCTCCCATAGTCACTTCAACTGAGTGAACATACTTGAGAATGGCAGCGTCTTAGCACACTGGAGACTGCAGGCTATTACTGGTCAGTAATGATTTTTCATCACAGCTTGCTGGTTGTGGTAATCTGTGTGTAGAGAAATGGAGGGCTAAAAGGATTATGCAAATCATAATGATAAAAGTAGGCACTAGATGAAGAATATATATTTCTTTATAATTAATAGAAACCCAAACAAACACGAAGAGATACATAACATCATAAAATGCTAAAAAAAATCTCACCAACTTTAAAAATCAGGACAAATAATGTGTCAGTGTTAACACTAAAAACCTTAAGATTTCGGGGCTGGGAAGGTGGCTCAGTGGTAGAGCGTTTGCCTTGCATGCCTGAGGCCCTGGGTTCAATTCCTCAGTACCATATAAGCAAAAAGAAAAAAAAAAAGCTGGAAGTGGCGCTGTGGCTCAAGTGGTAGAGCGCTAGCCTTGAGCTGAAGAACTGAGGGATAGTGCCCAGCCGAGTTCAGGCCACGACCAGACCCCTCCCCCCCAAAAAAAAAACTCTTAAGATTTCAATTAAATAAAAGTAGACATCATGCCTCAAAAGGAATTGTCTTCAGACAAAACATATAGCGGTATATATTTATGTGAGCCATAAATAAAATGTTACAGAAACTTTGATCATGAAAGAATGAAAAATTCCAGGTAAATGTGGACAAAGGAAGAAAATGCCCAAAGCTAGCAAGCAAAATAACAAGAAGGGAAAAATAAGATAGAATTGATATGAATACTTGTGTGCCAAGTAGCATAGCAACTGTGTATAAATTATGGCCCCTAAATTATAGAAAAATAAAGTATGTGTGCAGGCAAAGACACTCAGAGCAAAAGGCTTGATTTTTGCCCAGCAGAAGAAAAGTCTGAGCAAATAACTTAGCAGTTATTTACAAATAATAAACTCTCCATACCTAGAAAACTGAACCTCTTTCCAAATATCAATGTTATAGTCACGTTTCTCAATCTCTTTTTTTCCCTACAGTTTTCATGTGAAAGCACCCCCCCCCCCCCCCCACACACACATCACTGGCACAAAAATCTGTGTCCCAGGCTTTCAAGTCTCAAACCAACAAGACTTAACTGATCTGAATTCAGCACAAATCTCTCTGGTCTTACACGTCTTCCGTATTTCATGGCTATTTCAAACGTGCCCCATCCAGAAGGGATCTGACCCTGATCCCAGCATGCTTTGCTTACTGTTATTTGTTTTGCTTCAGTATTTGACAATTTCATCTTTCTGTTTCTCTGGACAAAACTTTTTACACTGCACTTCCAAATCAATCAGTGACTGGGATTCCATTTAACTGGAGAACCAAAACCATTCATGGACAACCTATTTGTGTGTTGTGGCCTTATAAGTAGCAAGCTGTTCTGGACACAAGGGATAAAGTTCTGCTCATAGTTAGAGCTGTGAATGCAACCGCCCAAGGTAAATCTGTAACTCTCTCGTTTATTACTACCTCCAACCTGCCAATCTGGTGCGAGCCACTGTTCTACCTATTGGATTGCTACAGTGGTTCCTGAACTGGTTTTTACAGCTTTGTATGTTCCTTTGCCTTGATTGTATTTTCAACAAAGCAGGCAGTAGGAGTTCAAAATACACACCTCATTTATCATGTCACATCTCATAATTCCCCATTTGCTTTTCATTTTAGAGTGAAAGCTCATGTCTGCTGGAATGAATGAAGACACCTTCTCTGCGCTGCCCACCCCCTCTTCTCCATCTCACCATGGGCTGCTCTGGTCTGGCTCACACTTCTCTCACTACTTCAGCTTCCTGGATGGTCTTCCCACATGTCAGACGTGCTGGGTCTCAGGGGCTCTGCACTGGGTGACTGCAGGGGCTGGAATGTCCTTCCCAGATGTTGGCCGCGCTGGTTCCTGAACTTCTTCCTGGGGTTGTCATGGCAACTCTGCCTCCCACCTCCTGAATTCCCTGCCCTGGTTTTTGCTTCCTGTTGTCACCATTATCTATATACTCTTACTAATATCGTTTGCTGTTTGCTTTCTTCTCTATAATGCAAGCTCTGTGAGGACAGAATCAGTGTTTGACTTGTTCCCTGTTAACAGATGGCTGGCACTCAATGTTTATGTGTTGAAGTCATGTATGAATGATTTTATTACAATTAATGAGACGATAATGCAAAAGTCATTCTTTTAATAATGCAAAGGTCAATCTGTGCATGCAAGAATGGCTACTAGAAGTTGACTCATCAGCTGACACTTGGGTGATATTTTTCTGGTGCACAGAAACAACATCCAAGCCTCATATTGTCTATACTTGTTAGAAAGGGTTCATTGCCACACAATTTCTTTTACATTTTAGCACGAGTTTGACAAAAATCTAGGTGCAGAGGTCTGCTGAGTGCAATGAGCATGTGAAAGTAGGGTATAATGATTCCAGAAATTTTGTCTGTAACATACATAAGCCAGTTGGACAGAAAACAGTGAAGGGTGAACATTAGTCAAAAACTAATCTGTGATACTAGTGTCCAAAAAATTCTAAAATGGAAGTTAAGAAGACATAGATTGTCTAGTATGATCCCCCTCAACTCTCTCTCTAAAACATATATATAAAGCATGTATATATGCTTTCTCTCTCTCTCTCTCTCTCTCTCTCTGTATATATATATATATGCTCTCTTGTTTTGCTTTCTTTGCTTAAGCCTGGCATTCTACCACTTGGGCTACACTTTTGGATTTTTGCTGGTTTTCAGTCAGATTGTCTTCCTGGGCTAGTTTCAAACCAGGATTCTCAGATCTCAGCCTCCTGAGTAGCTCAGATCACAGGCATGAGATACTGGTGCCTACCTAGTATGATCTACTTAAAACATTTGCTGAAATTTTGTTGTTTGTTGAAATAGTGGATGCTGTAGTGTTTAGATTCATTTTTCATAGCAGTCTATTTGCTTTGACATTTCTTCATCTCCCTGTTTTGTTTTTTTTTTTAATTTTTGAATTCTTGTATACACATGGTCAGTCTCACCGGCTATTCTTGTGATTCACTCAGGAGAAGAGAGGTTAGAAGAGTCACATCCTCGAATGGAAGCAACCTGTGGGGGAGAACTGAGCCTTTGAAGAGAGATCAGTGTTGTGAAGCTGAAGGTGCGCGGGGCTGCGGCTTCTGCTGGTTTTCCGTGGGGTCTGCTTCCATCGCAGGCTTGTAATGAATCTGTTTCCAGTGTTCTGGATGACTGGCCTTGGTGACAGATGAAGGCTTTGAAAAGGGCTTTACCAGTCAGTGAGTGGCTGAACGCGTTTTGAACTTTAGTGAGCTGAGCTGACAGATGCAGTTTTAAACTATAAATAAGAGTTGTCCTGGGGATAATGATGGGAGCTCAAGGCTGAGGGAGCAGGAGCCAGTGGTTGTAGCAGGGTGGGGTGGGGTAGTTCTTTTTGAAGACCTCTGTATCTCTTTCTGTAAATTAGGTAATGTTTTACAAGTGACTGAAAGAACTATTTTGGACACAGTATCAACAAAGTGCAATCTGTTCTCTATTTTGAGCAATATGAAATTATTCTTAGGTTATAAAATTATTATGTTTTCTACATTAGAACTAGAGTTCAATCTCTCTGTGTCTGTCTGTCTGTCTGTCTCTCTCTGTTACTGGGGATTTAACTGAAGGCCTTGCCCTTGCTAGGCAAGCACTCTGCTACTTGAGTCATGCCTACAGTCCCTTTTTGCACTGGTTATTTTCAACATAAGGTCTTGCTTTATTCCTGGGTGATCTGGATCTATAATTATGACTGGGATTGCAGATTTGTACCACCAAATTCAGCCATTGGTTGAGATTGAGTTTCTTGAATTTGTTTTTCCATAGACTCACCTCAAACTTTTCTCCTCCTAAGTAGGTAGCCATAGTCATTTTATGAGAGCAAAATGTATTCCTGTCTTTGGGAACAAAAAAAGGCATTAGAACGTTCCTTTTGAGATTACTGGCTCCCTGCCTGGCTGGCAGAATCCTTGGGGGAACTATGACTTGAGTCAGCGTTAAAGTCAATCCTATAGTGGAGCATACAAGTTGTATGTGGCGTAATGAGAGTTTGGTCAGCATTGGACCATGTGTATGGCAGTCTCTTAAGACCATAATGGGGCTGAAAAGTTTTTATTTCCTGGTGATATTGTAGCTCAATAGAATTACTAAAGTTGGAAGTGGTGCTGTGGCTCAAGTGGTACGGTGATGGCCTTCAGCTGAAGAGCTCAGAGACAGCACCCAGGCCCAGAGTTCAAGCTCCACAAAACAATTGTGCTAGAATTATTAAAGTGTTTGTTGTGATGCTGGCATAAAGAAATCCACTGCACTGCCAGTTGTATAAACATACAGTAATACAATTATGTAAAGCATTTTTAACTTGATAATGGTATAAATATATACTACTTGATAATTCCTGATTTATGTATTTAGTATGCTACACATTTTTGTTCTTTTGAGCCTACTCCTATTTATAGAATATAGGTTTACTGTAAAAGACTATGTCTCATTCTGCCAGAAGCAGCTTCATGCATAAATGCATACTTATATCGCACATCTCTATTTCTCTGTCTCTGTCTCTTCTTTCTTTGTCCTTTTCTCTGTCTCTCTGTCTCCGTCTCTGTCTTTCTCTCACTTGGTACTGGTACCAGGGCTCAAATTCAGGCTCTTTCTCTCTCGTTTGGCTTTTTTCCAAGTGTTTTTATCACTTGAGCCACCTCTTCATCCCTGATTATGCTGGTTAATTGGAGTGTTGTGAACTTTGCAGTCTGAAATGGCTTTTGTTGTGCAGATCCTGAGATCTCAGCCTCCTGAGTACTGTAGCTAGGATTCTACAGTGGACCATAGCCATCTTGCATCATGATTGCCTCAAGAGACCATGTTGAGTGTCTGGCTTTTGCCCTCTAGGTTTGTGTGAGGACATTATGAAATGTTAGCACAAAAAAAATGGAAAAATGACTCATTTTTTTCAGTGTGAATCCCTGCCATTAGGCAATACATGTCTGTATTGTCCTTTTGTTGAAGTGTTTAAAATATAAAGAGAAGCAGACTGTCTCCATAGTCAATTTGTATTCTAATGCCTCTGTAGCATAATTGAAAAGTCCCCAAGGAATATTGGAAAAGAATTATGTTTCTCAAGTAATAACTAATGATTTGTGTTTAGGTGATTCGATGACAATACATTTTACATAAACTGTGTGAAACACTTTATTGCATCTGTTATGGTGGTTGAGGTTTCACTAATCTTATTATCATTATTGGGAAAAAATCACTACTGCCTTTTGGTGGTGAGACTAGACTTTAAAAGCATCTGTACTAAAATATGTGTTCATACATCAAGAGGATCTCATGAAGGAAAATAACTAACCTCAGTCATTGAATATCTATTTCTTCTGTGCCATAATGTGGATGAGATGCTGTCCTTACCCTTTACAGAACAACAACATGGTCTCAATGAGACCCAGAGCCATCTCTGAAGTGGAAGCATGTCCACATTTAAATGATTCAAATCTCACCCCGTGCTCAGCAAACATCCTTTGAGCAAATCCTTCTGAGAATTCAGAGATGAATAGTCACAAACACTCCACGAGGAAGGATCAAGGAGTCACATGTATTGATGGATGAAAAAAAAATTATACTGGGTAAAGTAAGCCAGATCCAAAGAAACATAGGCAGCATGGTTTCCCTCATTTGTAATAAGTAGGGCTGCCTATAAATCTACAAGTAAGACCAATGGATAGTAAAATACAAATCATTATACCTGGACTTGATTAATTAAGCAGCAGTCTAAACACTTACATAGTGAGAACAAAGGAAGATATTCTTAGGAGGGGACTGCAAGGGCTCAATAGCTATGTGTATATGATCCTATAAAATGATGCTTTTCAAAATGAACTCCAAGAAATGGAAGCAAGAGGTTTTTTCTTGTACTGTTTGAGGTTCTTTTCCCCACTTTTGTCATTGTTTTTGATTTCTGTACCCTTTGTCTTGAATATAAGGAGAAGCACAGAAACAGTGGGACAAAGGATGAATTATGAATTAATTCAGCAGTGATGCTGACAAGGAGCTATTTTGGAAATTAACTATACAACTTGGGGGAGAGGGGGTGGGGAAGAGAAAAACTGGGAGAGAATGAGGGAGGGGGCGACATTGTACCTGACTTATGGAACTGTAACCCCTCTGTATGTCACCCTTACAAGACAATTTTAGAAATTAAAAAAATAAATCACAGGTACTGATGAGTAAAAAAGTTGTCAGTTCTTAGCCATTTTTAAAGATTAGAGTTGTGAAAGAGGATATGTTGCAGAATACCTTGGCTGTAGGGACAGAAAGTCCCTTAGATGTGGGGCAGCTCTGCAGCTGCTCTGTGGAATGACACTTTAGGACACTGGAAAGTCCCCACAGGCAGAGCATGGGCCTTGCTACAGCTGTAGGCATAAACACTGGTGTGCATGCCCTGGAGCTCAGCTCTTCTCTGCTTCTGTCACATCAAGAAGGATCTAGGCACAAAGCGCGGGGGCAGCCAGCCCCTGTGTGGAGATCAACAGCACACTCTCTTGAGTAAAACAAAATGAAACCTTGGGATCCTTCTCTGCTTATTTTTATGTTTGCCACTTCCATATCTTTCCATAGTTTAAACTTTGGGCTTCAACTTCTGTTTAGATTCTATTGTTGTTCTTACAGGTGGGTTTTTAAAGGGGGACTATCCTTGGCCTCTTCCCTCTGGCCTGGCTTAGCCTTGTGGCTGCTATCTTTGAGTCATACTATTGTCCATGCTGGTCTTTTGCTTCCTTTTGTCATTGTGATCCATCAGGCACTAACATCATCTCGATCTGACTTTATCCTGACCAGCCTAGTACTGTGACAGTCACCAGCAAGTAAAATTGCCAAAACATCAGAGGAGCTTCATTTCTTCTGCTTCGATTTAACACTTGTGAATGGTTTCTATGAAGTTAGGGACACTCATGGGGTTAGAATTTGGGGGTACATTAGTTATGAGTCACTGATTACAGCCTCCTCATCGCCATCTTCCAAGATACAAAAACAAATGACAAGTCGCTACTTGAATGTGCTACGCCCTGCCCTCTCCTACAGCCATCCTCCTCCTGCTCATAAAAGGAGCAGAGATTTGGGGAGTACATTAGAGTTCTGACTTAGGCTTCTACTTGGGAATCTAGTGATGAGAAGAGCTAAACTAAATGATGTAAGAGTTCCTGGGGAATGTGTGACAGAATGAATTTCTAATTTTCCATGTTAAGTTTTTCTGCCTACCATTTTTGGAAAGGCATCGTCTTCCCAGTGCCTCACTTTTCATGTCTCTAGGATGGGAGTAGGGTTGGAATCCTTGCCCTGGGATGTGTGGTAAGATGGCAGTGTTGGTAGTGGACAGTGGCAGTGTGTCTCATAGGGAGTGCCAGGAAAGATGAGCTACAAGGTTTAGTTGGGTCAGCTGGTAGAGGAGTTCGGAAACACACCTTGATTAAGTCTTCAGAAGATTAGTATTGCTTCTTCAGGAGATTAGCAAGCTCTGTACTGTGGTGGAGGCTTGAATTTGCTAACAAGTTTGTCCTGTTCTACCCATCCTTCAAGCCCCCTAGGACAACAGATCTGTTGGTTCTTATTAATCTCAAATTTACTGGTTAAGGTTGGTGTGGAGATAGAATCATTTCATCTTCCTTAAATCTAATTTCGTTCCAGGTGCTATATGAGATTACCTGACACTGGATAATTTATACACAACCAAAATTAATTTTATTACAGTTCAGGAGCCTGGGAAGTCTAAGATCAAGAAGGCATTGGCACATTTCTTGTCTTTATAAGGCATGTTCCACTGATGCTAATTTCTCTCAGGAGCAACTTTGCATGTTCATGTGGTGGAGGAGAGGAGAGGGGAAAAGAGCAATAGCACTGGGACTCTCCCTTCAACCCCTTTGTCATTAGTCCAGGCTCTTCTCCAAAGACCTCATCTCTTAATCAGATTGGTAATCAAGTAATATGATTATTTGGGGGGGGGGGAAATGCAAGCCATAGCAATGTCAAAAATGGCTTTTAAAACCTTTAAAGTTCTTTCTCAAGAATGTGACTATTACAGAAAACATGGAGAATAGAAAATTATAAAGAAGTATGAGATTCAATAAGATGTATATAAAATGTATTATTATTAATCATTGAGTATTATTAAATGAGGTCTGGGAATGTGGCTTAATGGTGTTTGCCTAGCATGCATGAAGCCCTGGGTTCGATTCCTCAGTACCATATAAACAGAAAAAGCCAGAAGTGGTGCTGAGGCTAAAGTGGTAGAGTGTTGAGCCCAGAGAGGTTCAAGGACAGCCCCCAGGCCCTGAGTTCAAGCTCCAGGACTGGCAAAAAAAATTTTTAAAAAAGAATGAGATTATGTCATTTGTAGGAGAATGGATAGAACTAATGATCATTCTGTTAAGTAAAATAAGCCAGACTCAGAGAGATACATATCACATGCTCCCCTTATATGTGGAATCTTGACATAAATAGCAGCAGCAACAACAATGCAGGACATAAACATGGAAGGGGAACTCTATGCACAAGGAACAGGTGAAAGAATGAGGGGGAAAGAAGAGGAGGAAGGGGACCGTTGAATGTGATGAAAGAATGTCATATGAATGCATTAAAATAGCACAATAGACTCTGTTAAATAGTATAAAAAGAGGGGCCAGGGAGAAGGATGGATAAGAGAGTAACAGAGGAGGTAAGTATAATGAAAATACATAATATGCATATATGAAAAGTTACAATGAAACCCTTTTCTGTAATTAATATATGATAATAAAAGGTCTCTTCTAATAATGGCTTAGAGATCGTCAAAGTTAATGCTCATTATTCTTTTCAGACATTTCTCCTCACCTTGACTGGTGCTTACAAAAGTGCAGTTAGCAAAAGCACTCTACCAGCATATCCAAATTATAAACATAATCTCATCATATTAAGAAAATAAATGTGTATGCATTTTTAAAAAGTCATGCAATGACTGTTTCTGTTGCCTGCAATGACAGGAACAGGAAAGTTATTCGTAAGCGAGGAAAGAGACTTGGGAATACAAAAATAAATGAGAAAGCATGAGAAAAAAACCCCAAATGATCAATAATGAGCAAGAGAATATAAGAAATCATTTGTTTTCACAGATGGCAAAGTTGGGGACCCCCAAATATAGGAAAATACATTATAAGAAAAACTATAATTCTTGGGAGTAGAAATATTTGGTCCAATTAGTCACTGCTTGTAGAATTTAGTTATGTCTTTTGCAGCAATGAACATTGAAACCACAGTGAGATAAACGCGATGGTGTTTTGGAGCGATGTCACTCAGTGGTGCTCCCTGAACCCCATTTGGGTGGGTTCTTACCTGCTGAATCTGGATCAGGTAAGTTTCTGAACATTTTATTACAGGCAACATCTTTATATTTTAGCCTACTGTTTTGGAGTCTGCATTATGAATATTGATATTGGAAACATTGCAAGTTCTCTTCAGAGAAGAAATCATGGGCCAACCCTACCCAATGTTCTCATTCTGCACCAGGTCATTATGTCCCCAATGAGTGCGCTTTGCCACGTGCTGACTTTACACTTATTACTTTGAACTACTGTAGATGTAATATTATCTGAGGCTGGCCCAGGAACTATATTTGCTGACTGTCACTTTGGGAATGCCTTTGATGGCCACTCTGCTTTGCATACTTGGGCATAGTCTTAATGATCTCCCTCTCTTTTTCTCCTATACATGTGCGCACAGGCACACACACGCACACATACAGTGGAGGACAATTGGGTTGCATTGGTATGGAAGGAACAGAGACTAGGATTCAGAATGAAAAACAAAACGAAACCAAACTCGAGTTAGAAAATTTCCCTTTGCCAAGCTTAATGAAGCTCATGTAAATTCTTTGATCGCAACTTTTCTTATCTGTAAATAGTAAGATTCCTATCTCATTGTTTATTGTGAAAATAACAGGATAATTAAGGCTAAGTGCTTTGCATAGTGCTTGATAGATGTAGTAGACATTTTATAAGTGGTATTATAATCAAAATGAGGCTGTAGCTCTCAAGTCGGAGTCAAGCACTCTGCTAACAAGGATATTTGAAAAAAGACTTCAATTTTCATCTAAGTATTAAGGAATAACACAGAGACAACCAAACTTCTATCCTTCTCCTCTTTTCCTCCTTCAACTCTATCTATCTATCTATCTATCTATCTATCTATCTATCTATCTATCTATCTACTATCTATCTATCTATCTATCTATCTGCATGTACTGTGACTTGAATTGAGGGCTATAAGCGCTCACTCAGCGTTCTTACTCATAGTTGGCACTCTACCACTTGAGCCATGCTTCTAGTCCAGAATCGTGCTAGTTAATTGGACATGCAGTCTTACAGACTGGCCGTGGACCATGATCCTTCAAGCTTCAGCTTTCTGATTTTCTATTCATTCCTCAGCAAAATAAAAAGCACTTTCGGCTTTCTAGAACTCAGTAAAGACGTGGTTCATTTTCTATTGCTGCTGCTAAATAATTTATGAAGAACTCAGCTGCTTAAACATCATTAATTTATTAGTTTGTATCTCTGAAGGTCAGTAGACCGTAAGAATAAATCCTGTTTAAATCTTCACTGGGCTAGAATTTTGATTCTCACTGGGGACTTGGCGTCCTATTTCAGGGCTTACCGATTATTGGAGGAAATTATTTCTTCAGTTGTAAGATTAAAGTATCCAGTTTTGTTAGCCGTTGGCTGCAAATTGTTCTCCATTCTTAGAAGTCAACCAGGTCCTTGGCACTTGGCTCTCATTCAATTCACAGCATGGATGTTTGCTCTATGCAGGTCAGACTCAGTGTGTCTTTCTGCCTTCTTCTTTGCCACCAGCTGGAGAAAACTCTCTATTTTTAAATCAAGGGCCAGGTGATCAGGTCACGCCCAGCCTGGTTAGTTTCCTATATTAAAGTCATTGTTTTGGGAATTTCGATCACATTTGAAAACCCCTTCCCAGCCATCCTTAGGCTTGCGTCTGACTGAAGAAGGAGAAGGCATGTGCAAACACTGGCTGTGAGTCTCAGGATCATTTTAGAATTGTGTTTACCTAGACACATAAGTTAAACCTTGTTCCTTCATGTGTTCTACTATATTTCTTCGGACACAATGATAGACAGTATTTTTCTTTTTCTTTTTCTCTTAAATATTTCCCAAGGTTCTTTCAATCACATATGGCAAAAATTTCAGACTAGTTCAAGTAAACAAGGGAAATTTTTGAGACCCATACCTTAGAAATCTAGAGATGCAGCAATATGGGCATAGCCCTGTCTGAAGGTTTAGTCTCAGTCCTTGTCTTTGTCTTTCTTTTGGTCGTTTTACTCTTTGTCCCACAGATTCTGCCTTTAATGGGAATGGGGGAAGATGGTAGTTGGCAGATAGAGCTCAGCCTCTCAAGCCAAAGGATTGGTTCAGTGTGGATCAGGTACCCAATCATGACTCTGTACCACTGGCTTAGGGTTATAGTGTTCTGATTGGTCAGTCTGGGTTATTGTCTAGCTCTGTATCTGGACTGGGTCGTGGGGCACAGCAGTAATGTTTTTGAAATTACGTGGAGAGAAGGGAGATGTCCAGTGGCAAAGTTTCTGGGCATCAATGCTGCAAGGTTGGAAACTCAGAAAACTGGCTACCTAGTGAAAGGAAGTTATCGAACCGACGATAGCCAGTATGACAGTGATTTTTTCCCCCTCCCTAAAAATAATGAACAATCTGGGAAATCCTGAGTGCAACAGGTAAGCATCGACTATAATAACACCCAAATTAGAATGACTAGTGCATCCATTTCTGACTTCTGGTTCTCAGAGTCCCTGTGCACTCTACCCATTATCAGAATTTTCTCCAAGCTTGGTGTCCGTGGCTCATGCCGGAAGTCCTAGCTACTCAGGAGGCTGAGATCTGAGGGTCATGGTTCAAAGCCAGCCTGGGCAGCAACATCGTGAGACTCTCATCTCCAATTAACCACCAGGAAGCCAGAAGTGGCGCTGTGGCTAAAGTGGTAGGGAGCTTGCCTTGAGCTGAAGAGCTGAGGGACAGCGCCCAGGCCAGGCCTGTTTCTCCAGTTATTTCAGCAGTAGTGGGAAAGAGGAACTGCCAGCGGTCTGTATTTCATCTTTCAGGCAGCAGGCACCACATGGCATATTCTTTCTCTCCCATCCACATCTTTTGTGCCCACATTTGTGAAGCTGTCTGCAGGAATTCAAATGTGAGACGGTCCCCATCTATGTGTTGTGTACCTGTGCACCCAAGCCACACCAATTCCTAGGACTCCAGAGCAAGGCAGACTCTGCAGAGATAGCAAAATGGTGCCTCCTGGTAACTAGTCCCAAAACACTCTGCCTTTCACTGGATATACACAGCCACAGAAGCAAACAATATGCTCCAAAACAGAATTTTCTTTCTTGGTTCACATTTTTAATAAAGATTTTTTTCTTTAAGCTCCAGAATACATCTAAATACCTCCGAATGGCACATCAGGAGCTCTGGTATCTGGTCTACCTTCCTGGCATTGCCTTTTAACATGTGATTTCCCCTTTTCCCAACTGATTCCTTATCTTCACCTCCTGCTATTCCGAACTATTATAAGATAGCCACCTTCCCTGTGATTTTTTTTGGCCATGGTCTCTTTCTCTTTTGCTTCTCAGTTTCTTGCTAGATTTTATGTAACGCTCTGGGGAAATGGCTTAAGTGGTAGAGAGCTTGCCTCATAAACACATGATCATGAGTTCAGTGTCACAAAAATAATCTATCTGAATAGATGCTATGTAAAATTCAGGACTTAAGCTAAGCATTGTATCTTTTTCTGAGGTATGCTGTGATTCTTCTCTTTTTTCTTCTTCTACATCTTGTCCAATTCTGTTCATTTTTAATGCTGCCAGAGCAAAGATAGGGTATGTGATGAGTGCAGGCTGTTTGCTTAAAGATCTGATATTTCAGTTCTGTCATTTAAGTATAACTATGAGAAATCACTTCTATTTTTTTTCTGTAAAATAAGGATAACAACAGGTAACTACCTCACTTGATTTATTTGCATTAAAAAATTTCAATGGTTGAATTTCTCCAAACTCGGCCAATAGGGCCTCATAAAAGCATTCTTCCTGTGGCGTTTGGAATGTTGATATGTAAAACTTTACTTTAGTTTTACTTAGCAACTTTTTTTTCTTTAGGGCTGGGCACTATGGCTTACCTCTGTAATCTTAACTACATAGAGGCTGAGATCTGAGGATTGCAGTTCAAAGAGTCCATAAGACTCTTATCTCCAATTAATCAGCAAAACACCAGAAGTAGAGGTATGGCTCAAGTGGTAGAATGCCAACCTTGAGGAAAAGAAGCTAAGGGACAGCACCCAGGCCCTGAGTTCAAGTCTCAATACCAGCACACACATGAAAAATTGCAACTCCCCCGCACCCAACAAGCAAACAAAACAAAACAAAACAAAGCAAAAATCCAACCCTGTAGTTCAAGAAAACAGTGAAGTTAGCTTTACTCTTTCTTGAGGCAAATCTCCTAAAAATGTTTTTTTTTTCCTTTAAGTAGCTGTACAAAGGGGTTTTAATTCAATACGATCCACTGTACTTATAAACTGATATGTTGAATTGTGCATAATTAAAAATGCTTTGTTGTGGTGATATAATTTATGTAACATACAATTCGACCATCATCATCACACAGTGTTAATGATATTGTAATTCGGGTATCTGTTATCTTTAGTTTATCTACTTCCCCAGTGGTAATCATGTGGGTTGTTTCGGAGGACCATTGTGAATAATGCTGGCATGAGCCTTCAGGAACTAGTTTTTGCATGGACATGTTTTCCTTTTTTCTCGGGTGTATACCTAGGTATAAAAATTCTGATGTGCGTAGTAACATTTTAATGACCCACACCCCAGTCAGTTTCCAAAGCAGCAGCAACACTCATGATGTCATCCGCTGGAGATGAGGGGCTGGATTTCTCTCCATTCTTGTCAACACTTGTTATTATCAGTCTTTTTTCCCCCCTTATTCATTCTTTTATGTATTTGGTTCAATTCCCCTGGTTGAAAATAACTACATGCTTAGATCTCCTACTGTATATTGGATTGTAAACATTAAATGGTAAGATACTTTCCATTTCACAAAGTTCTTTTAAAAAATTGTTTAATTTTATCACAAGGGTGATGCCAGAGAGGCTGCAGTTACATAAGTAAGGTAATGAGTATATTTCTGTCAAACTTTGTTACCCCCTCTCTGCTTTTCTCCCACTTTCCCTCCCTCCTCACTTCCCTCCCCCCAACTTGTAAAGTTTATTTACAACATAATGTCTTGTTAGTCTTACTGTTCACAACATTCTTCTAAGCTTTGTTGCTATGGTTTTGGATGGGAACTGGTATTTCATGATTTTGGTTTGCATTTGTCTAACGCCAATAACATGAACCATTTTTAAATGTGCTTCTTGGCTATTTTCATGATCACTTTTGGAGGAATGTCTGTTTGAATCCTTTGCCCATTTCTTAATGGAATTACTTTTCTTCTTTCTTTTTTTTTGGCGGAGGGGGGAGTCTGAACTCTGGGCCTGGGCGCTGTCCCTCAGCTCTTCAGCTCAAGGCTAGCACTCTACCAATTGAGTCACAGCGCCACTTCCTGCTTTTTTCTTTTTGCTTATGTGGTGCTGAGGAATCGAACCCAGGGCCTCATGCATGCAAGGCAAGCACTCTACCACTGAGCCACCTTCCCAGCCCCCCCTTTTTTTATTTCTTAATGGAATTACTTTCCTTGTTTATTGTTGAATTGTATTTTTTTAAATTTTATATACAAATTCCTTATTAGAAATATAATTTGCAAAACTTTCTCCCATTATCTGGTTGATTTTTCCTTTGCCGGTGGTATCCTTTGAAGCAAAAAAAATTAACAGTGATGAAGTCCAATTTAACTATTTTCTTTTTAGACATATACTTTCAGTGATATAGCTAAGAAGGTGTTGTTTAAACCAACATTATGAAGACTTACTCATGATTTCTTCTAAGAACTTCATAGCTTTAGCTCTAATGTTTGGATCTGTGATCCACTTTTAAGTACTTAATTATTAATATTATTATTGTGAGAGGAAAGGTTCCAACTTCATTCTTTTGTATGTGAATATCTAGGTGACATTACATTTGAAACTCATCAGGTTTAAGCACTTAGAATCATTCGTAAGGATGTATAGGAGCACTAAGGATAAATTACTGACCTGTGTGTGTGTGTCCTGGAGATTTAACTCAGGGCCCGTGCGCTGTCCGTGAACATTTTTGCTCAAGGCTGGCACTCTACCACTTGAGCTGCAGCTCCACTTCTGCCTTTTTTGGTAGTTAATTGGCAATAAGAGTCTCACAGATTTTCCTGCTCAGGCTGGCTTCCAAGTATGATCCTCAGATCGCAGCCTCCTGAGTAGCTAGGATTACAGGTGAGAGCCACTGGTGCCTGATTAAAAAAAAAACAACTCATTGATTACACTGATCAAGGTACATTGGACTCCTAAGTTGATGTGTTGAATTGGAATTCCTTTGTACAACTACTTAAAGATAATAATATAAAAGAGATTGTCTCAAACTCTGAACCATACCTAACAGATAGTGTATGATAAGTGGATTTTGTCAATGGATGGATGATAAATAGGCTTTCTATTCCTGAACACTCTGGCAAAACTCTTTGCATGTCTAGCCTCCACACTGATAATTCCACTGTACCAGATTTGGCTAACAACCTAAGCACTTTTCAAACATCAATCCATGTTAGCCTTGGCTTCTTGGGCAGTCTCCCTTAAGGCCTAATCCCTCGTGCATACCACCTTAGAGTCACTTCAGGTTATTTTTCCTTCTACAGTGCCATTCCCACCTTTCCTTTCTTGGTTTCTTTGTCTTGAGAATGAGCTCAGGATAGAAGATCTCTCACGGTTGTTTCAGCCGAATATCCTTTGTTGAATCCTCCTGACTTTTCAAGTCTTAAAAGTTGAAGGCAACAAGGCCTGCTCCAGCCCCTTTTACAATCTCCATCAACATTCTTTCCCCCAGATGATCTCATCTGGTTTAATGGCTTTAAACACCACATACGCGTTGATGACTCTCCAAACCTGTTACTCCAGCCGTAGGTCTTCGCTGAGATCCAGCCTTACATTGCCATTGTCTGCTTCACGTCTCAACTTAGATATCTAACAGGCATCTCAAACGCAACATGACCAAAACAGAGCTCCTCCCACAAGCATTCTTCTCCAGCCCTCCCTGCCACAGTGAAAGACTCCATAAAATGCCTACAATTGCTAAGGCCAAAACAGCCCATGCTTCATCCTTGAACCCTGTCTACATGACACATTCTGTTGGATCCACCCTCATACTACCTGGCACATTATCAGTGCTTCCTTGGTGGGACAATTACGTATCTAGAGTCTAATGCAGCAATCTTTGACTACTATCTTCTTCCCTTGCCTGTCCCTATTTTATTGTCTATATAATAGCCTAGGAAATTCATTTAAAAGGTCATGTTTCACCCTTGTTTAAAACTCTCAAATGAGTTTCACTTACACTAGAATAATACTCAGATTTTCCCCACCATCAGCACAACTTTCTTGGTGTAGCTTTCTTTTCAAATAACAGAATTGGAAATATTAATAATTCCATTAGGTACAAATATTGAATGGCATGATAGTTCTGCCAGTTCACTACATCCAGACTTTCAAAGATGATGAACATCAACCTGTTCCAGAACTCACAGCTGGTGCTCTGCCACTTGAGTCTCATTACTATCCAGCCAAAACTCTTACAACCCTTTGATAAAATGAAAGGGCTGAGGCAAGCAAAGAAAAGATTGAAAGGATAAATATTTGGAAGACTCTTTTCTGTATCCTACCCTACCTTCACTAACATAGACAAGGAATAGCACCTCCACCCCTTACCCCCAACAGAGAACAGTAGAAGTAGAGGTGCTCAGGAGCTTTTCAAGAGGCACAGTCAAAGCTTTATTGTATTATAAGGCATGGTAAATGGGATTCTTGCCTGGGGAGTTTGAGGATAAGTCTCAGAATGACTAAATGTTGAAGCAAAGTCAAGAAAGTATTGCTACAAGAAAACTGTTAGCCGAAGTAGAAGGTTGGTTGCTGTCTGTCTGAGAGTACCATAGTCCTTGACAGCCCAGGTATTAAATTCAATCTCCAATGGGAGGGTATTAAGAGCTGGTTAGGAGATGGTTAGGTAATGATCTGCCATCTTGGATGAAGTTAGTCTCTCATAAATGGGTTTGAGAGGGATCAAAAGACGCCCTTTTGCCTTCCCATCATGTGAGAACACAGCAAAAGAAACCATCTTTGAAACAAGAGAGGAGCCCTCACTAGGCATAAAATTTATAGGCACCTTGTCCTGGGATTTCCAGTGTCCAGAACTGTTCTTTTCACCAAATTACCCAGTCTCAAGTATTTTGTTGTAGCATTATACATGGACTAAGATAAGGAGAGAGCGTGTGTTTGAAGAGGGAATGATGGAAGAGGATACATAAAAGTTGATAATATTGAATATGGCCATCTATATAAAACAAAGACTCTTTCTGACCCTCTTAGCTCATCTTAAGAATGTGTCTCAAAATCATTTCCATACCTAATTGGTCTATGTCCTATTGCCTGTCCTCTCTTAAGGTACTCTCCAGCAAACTCTCTCATTTTTGTCAAAGAACTAATGGTACTTGAACATGTCTTGTTTGGGTAATTGCTTATTGTTCCTTAACTTCTTCAGGACTTGACCCTGTGGTCTACTGCTATATATAGTTCCAGCACTCACAAGTGCTTACCAAATATCTTGTTGAGTGACGGGCTAGAAAATGAACGGAGGCACATGGTTTAAGAAATATGATAGTGAGAAAGATGTTTATCCACACAATTTCAATGGGATGACCCCTTGACTTTAATCAAGCTACAATAGCACCTTCGTGTCCATGGGTTTTGCACTCACAGATTCACCCAACAGCTGATAGAAGTTTGAGAATAATTGCATCTGTAATGAACTTGGGCAGACTCTGATTTGTCATTATTTCCTCAACAATACAGCATAACAACTATTTACGTAACATTCACATGGACTCGTGTTGTAAGCATTCTTGGATAGAGGATATAAATCGGTCACAAGCAGAGTTACCAGCACAAGCACAAGTCACCAGAAGAGGTGTATGGTGGGTGGTGGGGTAGGGGTGGGGGGGACCAACAAAGCAAAAATCAATCAAGCAAACAAAAAACCCAAAAATGAAAGGATGGCCACACGGGAAGGCATAGGAAGAAGCTTTCCTGTGTCACCTCTTTTCACTGCTCGACACAGCTCAAGGTCAAGAGGGATGCCCTCAGCTGCCACACTCAGGAGTGAACAGGAGAACAAGATGTCCCATCTCCAATCTTCACCACTAATTCCGGCTCCACTCCACTGACACCACCAGTGATATCTGCTGGTTCTTTTCCACCTACGATCCTTCTGTAATCTTTACCAACCTAGATCCCCACCTAGTGGAGCACCCAGAGTCATGTGACTACCTGCTCCAGGGCCAGAGCCTTGAAGCTCTCTCAAAAATAGAACCTCCACTGCTCCTGCTACAGCAAGTGCTGTTGTATCCTACACAGCCTGCAGTCCTACCTACTCTTACATTAATCTCTCCCCATTGATTATGTTAGTGTCTCCCTGTTGAAGTCAGTTTGTAAAACCTGAAATGTGAGGCTGTAAGGAACATGAGAAAAAATTAAGAAAACATAAAATCAAAAGAATATAATAAAGTTTTCATAACCAAGCCCAAAGAATCAACAATATGATACTGGCATAAAATCAGACGATAGACCAATAAGACAGAATCAAGAGTTCAGAAATGAGTTCCCATATATACAGTCAACTGATCTTTGACCCGGAAATTATCAGCAAAGTAGAAAGGTAGCTTATGATGGAGGAGAAAAATCATAAACCACACCTAAGGGATTCATCTCCAAAATATACTTGTGCAACTTGGCAGCAGAATCATCCCCTAAATAACCTAATTGAAATGTGAGCAAAGGACCTGATTAGACATTTCCCAGAAAATGGTGCATGCAGAGTGTACAGATATAGGAAAAGGTACTCAAAATTGATAAGCATCAAACAGCACCCAGGCCTTGATTTTAAGTCCCACAACTGACAAAGAAAAAAAAAAGAGTGAGAAGTCACACGTATGAGCAGACCATTATCCTTCCAAGTGACCTAATCACCTTTCAATCTTCAATACCTTCCAATATCAACAAATCATAACCAAGCTTCAACATGGCTTTTATGTAGGGACAAAGAACACTAGTCATATATATGTACCCAAAGGAAATGGAACCAATATTTCAAAGGGATATCTGCCCGTTCCTTTTCATTGCAGCATCATTTTCAATGGCCAGGATAGGAAAGCAATCTGAGAACCTATCAATCGTAGGAATGCATGTTGATTATATAAGCATCTATGTACTCAGTCTTGAAAATAAGACCTGCCAACTGTAGAAATTTGGGTGAACCTTGAAAGCATTATTCTAGATGAAGCACTCCAGACACAGAAAGACAAATACTCCTCATCTGATGAGTTATACGTGGAATCCAAAAGAGTAAGATTCATATGTGCAGAATAGAATGCTGGTGGCCAAGGATGGGGTGAGGAGGCTATGGAGAGTTGTTGGCCAAGGGGTATACAGTTCCAGTTAGGCATGATGAGTACATTTTGGAGGACGAATGCCCCGTAAATAGACTTCAATGAAAGATATTGGTAGTGAAATATTTTTCAATTAAAAAAAAGCTGGGCTCTGGTGGCTCATACCTGTAACCTGAGCTATACAGGAAGCTGAAATCTGAGGATCACAGTTCAAAACCAGATTGAGCAGACACAATCTGAGAGACTATTTATCTCTGATTAACTAGCAAAAAGCTGGAAGTGAGGGTGGGCCTCATGGTAGAATGGCAGCCCTGAGCAAAAAGCCAAACAAGAGTGTGAGCCTGAGTTCAAACTCTAGTACACACACGTGCACACGCATGTGCACACACACACACACTCAAGTATATAATGCATACTTGAAACTTGCTAGGATGGTAGTGGATTTTAATATGTCTAACACACACAGAATTGAAAATAGTAACTATGTGAGTTGACAGGCATACTGCAACAGAAGAGTTTTGCTTTGTATCATGCTCTTGTAGAGAATCTCTTTTTAAGTGTTGGTATTGGTGGGCAGAGCCCACCTAAGCCTAAGAAACCACAGTTTCTTCTTGTGGTGAGCCATCTAAGATGGGCCCTGTGATGTTCAACCCTAGTGTAGGGTGTGGTGAGACCCTCTCCTTTCAGGTGTATATGGACTGAGACTGTGTCTGGCTTCTGGCCAACAGAATATGGCTCCAGTAAGGCAATGCTATTGTCACGATTCTGTGAAGGCTCCATTTTGCTAGCAGATGCTCTCTGCTGGCCTGAAGAAGTAAATGGTGGTTTTAAGTAGCCTACTTGGGCAGATGAAGGGAAGATCCCAGGACCCCAGAGTGGCTCCCATCAACAGCCAATAAGAAACAGGTACCCTCTCCCTACCACCACCAGAAAAGCAGTTCTCTCACTGGAAACTCAGAGTCACTTGAACATATTACTGATCACATACACCATCAAGGATTTAAGAAGAGACGTGAAATGGGAGGTGGACTATAGTATGTGGCTTTCAAGGGACAGTTCCTCATGGAGGAGAGAATAAAAGTGTGACAAGGACAATCCGTGAAGGCAGATGTCCACAGGCATCTCCCTATCCCTGCTGCTTATATACATCTGTGTATACATGCACATACATGTACATATACATATAACTCACATTTGCTTAGAATACACAATACCTATCACAGAAGGGGCGTGTTCGCTCAGCCTCAGGATGGAAGAAGCAGGATGGAACCCAGCTACAGAGGCTAAAACAATCTCCTTCATCCACCCTGTGCCCACCGTGGCAGCAGGCAGGCAAATGAGGGGCAGCTGGCCGCCCAGTGATACCTGAGCCCAGGGGACATTTGCATCTTTTCTAATCCAGGAGTGTGCTTTTCTCAAGCGTCCTCTCTTTTGGGTGGACCGTGGTTTGTGCAGAGCCTGGCCATCCTCACACCTTCAGGAGCAAGTGTGAGGATCGATCGTGGGGGCAGGGAGGAGATCTGACACCCAGGCTCCCGGAGGAGATCAGAGGAGGGACCAACATGCAGTCACCACTGACCATCTTCTTCATGCTGGTCTTCGTCCTGCTGTGTTTCCTGGGGATCCTAGCCAACAGCTTCATCATGCTGACGCTGAGCAGGGAGTGGCTGAGATGTGGCCGGCTGATGCCTTGGGACACCATCCTCCTTGGCTTGAGCGGCTCTCGCTTCTGCCAGCAATGTGTCGGGCTGGTGAACAGCTTTATCTTCTTCCTCTACCTGGTGGAGTACTCCAGGAGTGCTGCCCGCCAGCTGGTTGGCCTCTACCTGGATTTCTTCAACTCCACCACCTTCTGGTTTGGTACTTGGCTCAGTGTGGTGTTCTGCATCAAAGTTGCTAACTTCTCCCACCCTGCTTTCCTCTGGTTGAAGTGGCGACTTCCAGGATTGGTGCCTCGGCTCCTGCTGGGCTCCCTCCTGATCTCCTTCATCATCACCTTGCTCTTCTTTTGGGGCAACCACATGGTGTATCAAGCACTTTTGATGGCCAATTTCTCTGGGGACATGGACTTTAATGAGTGGCACAAAGGGCTGGAAAACCACTATTTCATGCCTCTGAAGCTCACCACGCTGGTGATTCCTTGCTTTCTTTTTCTGGTCTCAATTTTGTTGTTGATCATCTCTCTTAGGAGGCACACCCAGAGAATGCAACACAATACCTGCGGCCTACAGGAGCCCGGTGCCCAGCCTCAGAACAGAGCTCTGTACTCACTCATCTCCTTCCTTATTCTTTATGCGCTAGCATTCATGTCCCTGGTCACCGATGCCATCATCTTCATCTCTGAGAGTGAGTGGTACTGGCTGTGGCAAAGTGTACTCTACCTGTGCGTGTCTGTCCACCCGTATGTCATCATCACCACCAATCTTAAGTTTCGAGGCAGGCTCAGGCAGCTCCTCTTGCTGGCCAGGGGTTTCTGGGTGACCTAGCTGAACTGGTTTCCTTATCTAGGTCTGCAGAAGAGACTCAGGTAAAGGGATAGAAGCAAGGCTCAACTCCATGGAGAAGTCTTCATAGACAGATGACTGCTGGATTGGACCATGGGCTTCCTAGTCTGGGAAGGAGAGAGGAACATTTCTCAGATCAGTTCCTGGCTGTGGATACAATTAACGTGGAGCAACATGAATCCAGAGGAGCCAGTATTGCCAAGAAGTTCAGAATATAAAATTTTGTGTTATTTTTATGTTTGTGATTCCCTTTGTTATCTGTTACGCTGAAGCTAAAAGTCTTGCTGAGCTATTTTGTCTTGTCTCAGCTGTCTATTGGGAAATGAAGAAAAACAATGTCATTGTCTATAACTGGACTGGACAATGGATGGGGAAAAGCACACGTGTGTGTGTGTGTGTGTGTGTGTGTGTGTGTGTGTGTGTGTGCTGATACTGGGACTTAAACTTGGGGTCTGGGTACTGTCCCTAAGCCCTTTTGCTCAAGGCTGGTGCTCTATCCCTTGAGACACAGCTCCACTTCTAGTTTTTTGTGGTTAATTGGAGATAAGAGTTTCAAGGACTTTTCCTGCCCCGGGGCTGGTTTCAAACCTCTATCCTCAGATTTCAGCCTCTGACATGGCTAGGATTCCAGGTGTGAGCCACGCGGCACCTGCGACAGTGGTGTGGTGAGGATCGTGTAATGGTCACGATTCAGTCTACAGAAGACTCTTGTTCAGGATGGCAGGGGCTAGCGCAGGGAGTTCTAATCATCCCCCGCCCTACAGAGATTCTTTCTCTCTTGCCAAACTCAGGAATTTTGGTTGTAATTTTTAGAAGATTACTGGAAGATTTATTTGTGCTAGTTCACTTCTTCCCTCATTACTCCCAATGTTCTGCCTTTGATTTTTCTCCTTTCTGAAATTCTGAGTGGCAGCCAGACTTCTCCAGTGTTTATTGTTTTTCTGGAAAAAGACACATTGTGACTGCCTCCTTTTTCAGATTGTCTTTGGGAACTCTTTTCTCCTCTCTAGCAAAATGTGACAAAGTCACATCTGCATTGAATAAATTTGTACTTTCTATTCAGAAAGGCAGACACAAGAATTTCACCTCCTTTATGTCTAAATACTAACTTGTTATGTTTTTTTTAAAGAATCAGACAAATAGATTCTATGCTAAAATAGTTTTAAAATAACTTAATCCAGTTATTATGTAAATTTTTGAGCAATAATTTTGTTAAAAATTTATTTAGAGATCAGGGTTTACAAGGTAGGCTTAAGCACTTTTCCTAGAAGGCATAATGTGTGAACTTCAGAGACTGGTTTGCAACTTGATTCCTGATGAGACATTTTAATCTCTGAGAGTGGAGACAATTTCCCTGTGGATGAGAGTATATGCAGGTAAGTGGACACATGATCATGAAGTATAAACTAAATCTATATTTTTAATGTAAACATTGCTAAAACAGGTGATACATTTAAACGAAAGAAAAATACAAATTTTATTGAAGAGTATTTGTAGAAAATCTCCCTGCTACCCATTTTCTTCAGTGGGATTCTTATCAGTTTTAAGTATGTCCTTCTACAAGTACTGTATTCTATTCTAAGAACTAGTAAAAAAAATCAGCTTGCATACTGGTTTAGTCTATACCTCTTAACTAACTAAATAATGTATTAATAATTATACTCTTCTTGTGTCTTTACTATGTGCTAATGTATACATATATATATGTAAATCTTTTTCTAGAATTTCTATTTTGTTCCACTGCTTTGTAGAAGCATGTGCGATACCTATAACTTTTAAATTGGTTTATGTTTATAATGTTGATTTTCTGGTCAACCAGTATTTCTTCATGAACCTTCTTTCCCCACAATTTCTTGGCTGTTTTAATTTAATTTAATTTTTGCCAGTACTGGAGTTGAACTCAGGACCCTGGTCTCATTTGGTATGTTTGCCTAGTTGAGGAGGTAAGCCTTCAGCCTGTTGTTTTGCTGGTTGTTTTGGAGATGGTATCTGGTAGACTTCTCTGCAAGGGCTGGTTTTGAACCATGATTCTCTATGTCTCAGTCCCCCTAGGAAACCAGGATTACAGGCATGAACCACTGGTGCGTGGCTCCCAGCTATTATTTTTAAAACTGTATGTGTGCCCAGAAAAACATTTCTTTTTTGCTTTTTATTAGCTAGACTCTTGTTAACTGTGTACTTCAACATTAGGAGGTATGTATTTCCCTGATACTACATCTAGCCAGATAAGCATACGATATATTTTCCCCTGGATTCAGGTTTTCTTTGATTACTTTTGGGAGTGCTTTAATTTCTAAAACTTTACTTGTCATGTGGTATATTACATGTCCCTGGGTATATTTAACTCTTTATGCCTTGCTTTTTTGATATGTTAAATGAGGTAGCTATGTCAGTATCATTGTGAGAACTGAAACACATGCTCTGAACATGACACGTGCGTGGTAGTCATTATAGCTTTTAAACAATAATTATAATACTTCATAATTAATGTTATTATTTTTTATTATTTTTGGTCTCTGCTTTGGTATGAAGAAGGGAGAGAAAGCAGAGTGTCACAAAGACTTTTCTAGACACCAATGGTGATCAATTATTCATTTTCTTCTGTATTTTCCCCACTTTTTAGGGTCATGTTTAAAATTTTTATTTTCACCTAGTACTGGTGAACTAGTACTTACATCTGTAATCCTAGCTTCTCAGGAGGTTGAGATCTGAGGATCACACTTCAAAGCCAGTCCAGGCAGGAAAGTCTGCAAGACTTTTATCTCCAATTAAACACCAATTAAAAGCCAGAAGTAGTGCTGTGGCTCAAAATGGTAGAGCACTAACCTAGAGCAAAAAAGCTCAGAGAAATCACCCAGACTCTCTGTCTCTGTCTCTGTCTCTGTGTCTCTGTATCTCTCTGTCTGTCTGTCTTTCTGTCTGTCTGTCTCTCTCTCACACACACACCCCTTTTTTCAGTTTTCAAGCAGGGCAAGCATACAGTATATGTGTGAGATAAAGGAAAAGCACTACAAGGAAGAGTTATGATGCTGAAGCAGAGTTACTGCTCACAAGAGGGTCCCTTGCAGGTGTTCTGAAAGAACAATCCACCTAAGGAGAGTTTTAACATCAGCTGGAGGAGGTGAGAGAAATGAGAGAACAGACATTTTTTTTTCTTGAAGAAAGGGGAAAGGAGGAAAGTATCATAGGAAAATGAAGAGTCACTAAATATCATATACTATTGTCCTTAATCTTTTTATATACCATGTTGTATAAAGTTGCTTTATAAAGTGATTATATTTAGGAAAAAAAACCCAGAAAGACCAAGAATGTCTTGAAGGGCAGATTAAATTAAGCATGATGGTGCAGGCTATAAATGTAGCACTTGGAAGGCTGCAGCAGAAAGATCACAAGTTCAAGGACAGTCTAGGCTACAGAGTGAGATTGTTGCAAAACGCCGAACCAGACTAAACAGCAAATAACAACAAGTGTATATAAATGTATTAACTGTAACATGGTATATTCAATGGAGATCTCAAATAGTATAATGCCTTAGAAGGCCAAAAATCAAAGTTCAGCACAATAAAACTCAAGGAAAAGGGTACTTGAAAGAAGTAGGGTGAGGTCAAGGGAAAGGGGTAGATGAATGACGAGGAGAAACGGAGCAGGGGGAAATGAAGACAATGCTCCAATATATATCCTACCAAATTAAGAAGAGTGAGGGAAGGGGTGGGTAGGGAAGAGATGGGAGAGAATCTTGAAAGAAGGGACATCGATCAAGATGCGTTGTGTTCATAAACTGCTTTGTTAGATGGCAATTTCTTTGTATAATAATAAAAATAACAATAAGATTAATAAAAATAGACAACAAACAAAAAAACATGATAAAACAGTAACCAACCAGATGAGATGGATAGGAAATCAGATGATGGACCTTAAATCCTGGGCTAGGTGTTCCAGAGACTTCTGGTGGAGTTGCCCAGATGCATCCCATTGGTGTCTTGAAGGTTTATTAAAACACTTATCCTCATTAACCAGCAGAAAATATCACAACTTACTGCTAAAGGGCTTATAAAAAGTATTTCATAAAATGTAAAACTATATATACATATATATATATATAGATATTTCTACAAGTGGATCTATAGGTTCTATGGACTGCTTTGAGAGTTGATCTGGTTAATAAATATTTTTAAGTGCATAGTTTTAAAGGCAAGGAAACTACCTTCATAGAATTGGACACCTGGTGGGTGGAGGGTCTGAGCCTACAGGTAACTGGGTGACAAATTGGGTAAAGGTGCCAGGAAGAGACAACCCGAGGCCGCTGGGAGTCTACAGCAGGAGATGGGACTTTAGTGGAGAGAGGAGGGGAGGTTAGTATTCTGAGAGGATTGTCAAAAGAAGTGATGAAATGTGGATGAAATGACATTTCATAACCTAACTCCAGGTTCCAAACACCCGGTAGCCTGTCAATAACTCTGGGCTAATCTCCTGGATGTACGTTGTGATGGTGCTGGTCTAAGGTATTCACAACCAAGCATGCTTTGTGGGGGAGATGGAATTTTAGATAGAAGGGATTGGGTTTATGACCTCTTGGGGGTGTGGAGAAGGTCTAATGTACCCTTCCTATGGGTCTAAGATTATTCAGGATGTCCACCGAACAAGGTTCTATCAAACCCTTGATCATTATATAATCCCAAATGTAGCTCTTAATTCTAGTTTCCATTGCCTCTTTCCTTTCCCTTTGTTCTTTAGGAAACGGAGCCATTGTATCACAGTGTGACTTTGGACTTGGCCACTGCTCATGGTGTGACCTTGGACTCTTGAGATTTTTCTCTCAGGGCCAGCATGCTTGAGTTTATTCTCCCCGAATAACATGAAAACAAACAATAAGTTCTGTCTTTCCCAGGCTTCTACCTCTGGTAAGATTTGGATTCTGTTTGGTGAATCAACACCAGAGAAACAAGAGCTACCTCTTCCCCACACCGGGATGAGACCTGTCTAGTCAGAAGTTTACTTTTTTAACATGTGGCATGAGCTCACATGCAGATTGTTATTGTAGATGACACTGAGGGCAAACACCAAGAAAGCTCTGTTTATTTTTGTTTTCGAAGTATTACTCATGGGGTGTAGTATCTTCTCACATTAAAACAAAACAAAAAGGAAGTTGAAGGCACTTTATCCAGTTCCACCTTTTATTCAATTCTCAAGATCAAGAACCACTCATTAAATTTTACTTGTAATATTTCTCCATGATCTAAAGAGTCTTTAGTCTGCATCCTGTAGCTTGTCAGCCTTTGAGACTTTGGATCCCATAAACTGTAGCTGGCCTATGAAAATCTGTGCAACTTAAAGGAGATTGCATTTTGGGCAGCTGATTTCCTCTTTCCACACAAACCTGAACAAGAGAGCTTGTTTTGCTTTGTCCCTATTGGTTAACAAGCCTGGTAGAGAGGAAGAGGACAGCATCTAGATTCCAGGGTCCATAGGCCTGGATCCCTAACAAGAATTCTGCTATCTTCTTATTACCTCTGAATGTCTTGGCTGTGTTTTCCAGGCCCTACCAGCACAGGTTCTTTAGCCTTGAGTCTCGAAAGGACATCATTGCTCTAACCACTCTCCTCAAACTGGTTTTCCCACTCTTCCTGGCCACACCTTTTTCTCTAAATTCTCCCTAGGCTTCTGGAAGTCCTCCACTCAAGAGGAACATGCTCTTGCTCTCTTCAGTCATCTACCAGAATTCTGTCTATTCACTATCTAGTCTATACTGTGTTGGGGGGGTGGGCGGGTGGGGTAGGCTTGAACTTGGGGCCTAGGCACTTTCCCTTAGCTTTTTCACTCAAGGCTGGTGTTCTTCCACTTGAGCCACAGCTTCACTTCTGGGCTTTTTGGTAGCTAACTGGAGATAAGAGTCTTACAGACTTTCCTGCCTTGGCTGATTCTGAACCATGATTCTCAGATTTCAGTCTCTTAAGTAGGGTGAGTCGACATGCCTGGCCCCTTTAAATATCCCTGGCAAACTACACGGATGGTCCCCTCTCTAGAGGAATTCCACAATTGTCCAAGGCCTTCTCATCCTCATTTGCTATTTACCAGTTTACCACATACTGAAAAATGGTACTTTTCCCATTGTCAGATTACGTTGCATTTTCTTTTTGTTCTCCTTCCTCCTCCTCCTCCTCCTCCTCCTCCTCCTCCTCCTCCTCCTCCTCCTCCTCCTCCTCTTCCTCCTCCTCCTCCTCTTCCTCCTCCTCCTCCTCCTCTTCCTCCTCCTCCTCCTCCTCCTCCTCCTCCTCTTCCTCCTCCTCCTCCTCCTCTTCCTCCTCCTCCTCCTCCTCCTTCTCTTCTTCTTCTTCTTCTTCTTCTTCTTCTTCTTCTTCTTCTTCTTCTTCTTCTTCTTCTTCTTCTTCTTCTTCTTTATTTGACTTTTATCTTTCCACATGAATTTCAAGTTGTAGGAGCCTGACATAGAACTTCTTGTGCCTCTTGCAGACCTGTGTGTTGCACTCTGCGGTGCATCACCTGCTTGGCTTACTTGCCAGTACTTCTTTTCAAGACCTATGTGGTATCCTGGACCCAGCAAGGCTCTCAACACACAGAAGGAGGGAAGTTGTGATGATAGAGGCGATGGAAGGAGCCAGGGTTAGTCATAGTATAGATGTTCATTAAAGGTGGAATTTAATTGATTTCTTGGTTAATTGATTGTGGATGGAAAGGTTGACACATAGGGTAATGGGGAGAATGATACAGGGAATTATCCTGATGTTCATTGAATAAATACATAGTGTATTGTTTGGCATAGGCTGCTTTTAAATCTTTTGGGGAATAGGCCAGAACAGCAAAGAAGATTCCAAAGCTTAAGTCATTATTTATTCAGGCCTTCAAAAGCAAACAACACATCTTCATGCACACATACACACATGCACACACACACACACACACATACACACACACACACGCTTTTGTGCATAGCGAACACCCTCTCAGTCTCAGCACAAGCCTGTTGTCCTCTCATCCTTAGGGGAAGGCCTTCCCTCTCCACTTTTTTGTTACCTGTGTAATTCTCCTTCTTTACTTACTTTGTCTTATGTGGTATTTGTCTCAGGGCTCCAGCAGCACTGCTATGGTTTTGTACATCATAGGCACTGAATGTAGGGACCCTATGTTCTGGCCATGAGGTTCCACACATGGTATCTACTGACCCCTGGGCAGAATTAGTCATGACCATAAGTCAAGAGACATGGAGAGTATAGAGCAGATCACTGTCGTTGTGCTCAGAAGTAGAACTCTGTCCCCCCACAAGGCCACTGTGAAGAAGAGCTGAGTATCACATCAGCTAGAGGAAATGATCTTCAGAAAGAAGCATACTAGCATTTGGGGGACCCCACCAGGAGTGTACTAGCACTGGGGAGACCCCAGAAGAGGCATAGCAGGTGTCCACAACTGAGAGGGAGCAATAACAGAGGAAGTACACGGACAGGTGAGTTGAAGGTCCAGTCAATCAGGAGGATGATGAACCCATTGCCAGTCACACAAGCAGTAAGACACCCAAGACAGGACAAAATGTCTGGTCTAGCCTGGACCTGTTTGTAACTTGAGAGACTCATTAGGGCAGACCTACCCAGGTCACATTGTACTTCCTCAAGAAGCAGGTACATCAGGTTGCTGGGGGACTTAAGCCTAATCAGATTCAGAAATCACAGCCCTTGACTAATCAAAGGGACTTAAGTAGGACTCTGAGTAGGAGTTGGCTTTCTCCTTTTGATAATGAGCCTCTGAAGTCAGGGATCTTTTCTATTTTTTTTAAAAAAAAATATAAACATTCCTAGTGAGTGTTTCACAGTCAATTATTTCTTTATTGTTTAGAGTATCGTTCCAGATGGGTCTCTGATTGCATCATGTGTCCTGGGATCCCCTTGGCCCTTCCTACTCCAGCTAGAAGCAGGGAGAATTTCCTGCTTCTCCTACAATGCAGGCTGGATCAATGACAAAATGCAAAATTGCTCTCTTGCTTCTCAGGGATGAATCAGGCTGAGTCCTACAATGATAAGATCAGCCCTTCATTATAGAACATAATATCAACTGTAATTACGTCCCAACGTTTCGAGATTATGCTGTTTCCTTGGTGAATTGCTGGCATTTGTTTGAATGTTAAAGTAAGCGAATTATACAGACGAATGCACACATCACTTACAATGACAACATTTGGAAACCAGGAGTGCCCACAGATGGAGTCAGAAGGGAGTGGCTCTAAAATTTCTTGGCTTTTGTTCTGGGTAAAATCTTTCAAAGCAAAGACATGTCTGCTTTTGGAATGTCTCGTTGTTTACTTTGCAGGTCTTCAGCAAAGTGTGTCAATATAACGCCCTGAGAAAAGTTAGGGCTTTATTTCTTTGTGTATAAGTAGGAAGTTCTTTTAATCATTTCAATGTTCGTCTTATGTCTTTTTTGCAATCTGATGACAGAATGTGAACTAATGGGCACTAGGAGGCTATGGAAAGATCACTGGACATGGAGAAGACCTGGCCCGTGATCTGCCCATCTTGACTGAAATAAAATTGAAATGAAATGAAATTGATTGAAATGAAATGAAATTGCTATAGATTTTCTGTGAAAGTCCCACAGGTACCAATGTGGCTACCTGAAAAAAAACCAACATCAGACAACAAACAACAGAAACTTTCAGTGGGAGTATATGTTATGGCTACCTGAGAAACTTAGGAAACTCTTGAACCTAAATGACATGCAGTAAAGTGAAACCAGAATCTCAGGTATATACATGACTTCAGTGTTTATCAGGGCATTAGATTGTGAAGGAAAATTTGAAAATCACTGCATTAATCCTATTTTTGGAAGATTTAAGATATGGTTTTAGATTTAAGATATAGTTTTTGAAAGAGGGATTTTTTTTCTTTATTTTGTCAGTTGTAGAGCTTGAACTCAAGGTCTGGGTTAGATGCTAACTTTGAGATTTTTTGCTTCTAGAACTCTACCACTTTGACCTACAGCTCTACTTCCAGTTATTTAGTGATTAATTGGAGGTAAAAGTCTCATGGATTTTCCTGTCTAGGTTGGCATCAAACTACAATCATCAGATCTCAGCCTCCTGAGCAGTTAGAATAACAGGTGTGAGCCACCAGTGCCCTGTGAGAGAGGGACATGTTTCGGGTTCAACCCAGAAGAGGAAAGATCTCTGCAGCTAACCTACTTTCTTCATTTGAAAATGTTGGAAGTTTAAATGCTTTTTCTCAAATTTCATGGTGAATCGTGAGAAAATAATCCAATACCTAACCTTTTGTATAGCCATTTTTTTTAACTATTTCATCTCAAAATAATGTAGAATATTTTAGACCCAGGTAAGAACTAGTGATATCAAGTGAGAGGAGGGGTGAAGGGATGCTGTGAACATTTTCTAAGTGAAAAGATTTTTTTTTTGAGGAG
This sequence comes from Dipodomys spectabilis, assembly GCF_019054845.1. NCBI lineage: Eukaryota > Metazoa > Chordata > Mammalia > Rodentia > Heteromyidae > Dipodomys > Dipodomys spectabilis. The sequence continues at coordinate 4,842,202 of NW_024870711.1, forward strand.
ATAAATGATCAACTACGGGATGCAGTAAGATAGAAATAAGAATGATTTCACCCAGGTCTTTCTACTAGTGTTGGAAGATGGGCTTGGAGATAGGGGGGACCATGGAGGATGGAGGGCATGGCTTTCCTCTTCTTCCTTTCAGTTCCTCTGTGGCTGGAAGAAGTCAAGGTAGGAGGGCTAAGTTTAGAAACCGGCTTAGGCACAATACCAGCTGCAGTTCTGAGCTTTGCACCTGGGCCCATGCCTCTCCCCAGCATCTCCCTCCTACTAGTCATAAACTGAGCTTTAGTTGACAAAGATGCGTCCTGAGTGTTGAGACGAATCACCAAAGTTATCACCATGATGAGAATACTAAAACTATGATCACAGAAAATAATACAAGACTGAAGGAACTTTTGAGGTCATCCCTTCCCCCCTCAAAAAAAGTGAAGCTCAAAGAGCAAGAGTGATGGGTTCAAGGTCATCCAGCAGGCAAAGCAGAACTGGAACAGAACTGGAGCTAGATCTGGACCACAAGGCCCATGGTCTTCCTGAGACATTGCATTCTCATCCATAAAAATGAAGAGTGGAATCTCAGAGGATTGCATGTATGCGCACATATGCGTACGTGTGTGTGCACCTGCACGTGCACACTCACGTATATGTATGATGGGGGAGAGGGTGTGTGCTATGTGGGTGAGGGGCTGTCAGGAAAGGTTTTAGTGTTTTAAATTCTCACCTAGAGAACTGGTTGAAGCTTTGGACAACAATAAAGTTGTACAAGAAAACAGTTGCAAAGTCCTCTCAAGTGGCAATAGACTGACCATCAAGTTCGACAAAGCAGTTGAAATCTTTGCTTTAGGTGTGAAAGGGAAATGTACATCCCATAGGGTCGGTAAGAATATGGAATTTATCACCCGGACTCTCTTCTTACTGCAGCCAAGAGGTAGAACTGGGAAGAAATCTCTATAGATCTTATCTCTTCTATTACTCTTTTCTGACTTGTACCAAATTGAAAACTAGACAGTGTTTTCCCCTTTGTTGTCTCAACTCTAGTTTCTAAGCAAAACCACTGTATTATGACAACCTAAAACAACAACTCACAGAGCAACGTTTCCACAGAAAATGACAGTTGATCGCACACTTGGAGTATACAAGGCCACAGAGGACCATGACCATATTCAGGAAAGAGGAAGCAAGAAGGAGTTTTTAGAGGCAACAATAACTATATGCAGGTTATTTCCAAACACAAGTTCTTTGGTTATAGGGGCTCATGGCAGGTGTGTGTACTGATGGTTGCTAGGAGACAGTGTTAACAGGAGTGAATGGCTGCAAGGTTGTGGTTTACTGAGACTACTTTAAGGTTGTACTTAGGACTGGTTGTTTCCAAGTGTTCTCCTAGGAGTGGCTTAACTGCAAAATTGTGTTTCTGAGAACATCGGTTGTGATTTGTTATCAAGAAATTATGTGCAGGAATGTCCTAACTCCATTTAGTTGGGAAAAAAGTGACTTTATTTTGGTCTTGACAACTTTTACAATACAGTTGGTGAATTGGCTGACAAAGAATATCATCATGAGAAGCAGTTTCTTAAAAACTTTTTGTCTAATCTAGGTGATTGGAGAAGCCAAAGAGCTATACTTCATGAAAGTAAAAGTAGAGTCCTCAGAAAAATAATCATATTTTCTTAACTGCTCCCCAGGTTTTTTTCTCCAGAGTCTCTTGGGCTGAGATTTCACTCTAAAGGAAGTGCTAACAGGTTTATAATAAGTGCCAAATAGTTTATTATAAACATTTTTATACAAGAAATATGAGTCAATTGAGACAGGAGAGGTCTTATTCTCAAGGGATAGAGAGGGAGAGGAAATAGATAGCAGAAAATCACAGAAAGACTGAAAGGATGGAAGAAAGAGGCAAACAATTCCAAGCTTGTCTCCAGCTTCCCAGAATGGGGAGATGAGTGGGAAGCTAGACATATTATCACAAGGTAAAACATATGGGCTTGGCGGCAGACTAACAACTCTGGTTACAAAGATAAGCCCACATCTCTTGCAGGACTTAACTCCAGTGAGGGGATTTGTGAGACAGTGATTGCTCCAGTATTGGAGGCTAGCGTCAGTGAAGAAAGGCACTTTGTCACTCCCCTTAGCTCAGAAGGCAATACTGCAAGCATCCTTTTGGGAGAGTGTCTATTGTTTGGAGACTGAGCTACTCTTTGGGACTCAAAACAAGGAGCGTTCATGATTTGGGGGGAGGTCCTGGAACACCCTGCTGTAGAGTCTATGTGAAAGATGGCCACAGCAAGTGGTCAAGGAGAGAAAGAGGGTTTGGTGTGGTCCTGTAGGGAAGTCTAAGCTTCAGGGAGCTGATCCAGTGGCCCATAGCACTCTGGCAATGGGATGCCTCATAGTCTCTGGCCTGAAGTGAGCCCTGTTACCTGAAGCGAGGGTAGAGAGAACACACTGAGCCCGTAGCTGCCTGAAGATTCAGCTTCTAGAGTCTTCCTCCTGGAGGCTTGTGTTAACTGCTAGGTGGGTCAGAGCCCTGTACCCCAGCTGTCAGAACAGAAGTCTATTCTTGCTCCCTCACAGGGAAGTGAACTGGCAGTCAGGGCCTGAAAACCCTGCTAAGGAGCAAGTCAAGATCATCAGAACCAAGAAAATTTCCTCCTCCACAAAGGTAGGGAAATTTCTAGCTACGGGCTGTAGACATTGAGAGCAGCAGGTAGGGTGAATGGGTGCCTCAGTACACCTCAGCCAGAAAAGAACTTAGTGCTCTGTCTATTACCCCAACACTAATGCATTTGAAGGGTCACCTTGGATGCAAGCTTGGATGCTTGCTTGCCCTAGAGACATAAATCAGTAGGGATGTATCTAATTCATAAGTCATAAGGCTTCCTGCAGCCAACAGCAGCTCCAACTACATAAAGAAAGGACATTTCTATAGTGAAAACAGCTTAGAAAAGGACAACTGATTTCTCCATAAAAAATGGAAGCTGGTTAAACCTTGCTCTGAGCAGTGCTGATCGGGCTGAGCACTTAGACCACAGGGTGAATAAATGTTTAGATACTAGCCATGCCCCAGGCCCAGGACCTCAACCTGGCTCCTACACTGTCCTGCCTGAACATGGAGACTACTTCAACTGAAAGAATTAAATTAGCAAATATGACTTGGCCTCAGACATGTAACTCCTGATGTAGAAACAAGAATGAACAAAACAAACAACAATAAAAATACAACTTGTCTCCTGCAAAAGCCAACAATTACACAGTAAAAGACTTGAATAATAGTAAAGTAGATGAATTTTCAAAAAAATGACTTCAAAAGAATGATTGACCAACACAATTAAAGAGAGAATATATATGCACTACTTGAATAAATTCAAAAAGGTTATAGATAAACAGTTGAATCAAATAAGAAAGACGATATAGAATGTAAAAGAGAAATTCAGTAAAGACATAGAAATTCCTCCCACTCCCAAATTAAACAAATCCTGGATTGTAAAATTAAATAACCCAATAAAGAAGTCAGTTGACAGCTGAGCACTAGTGACTCACATCTGCATTTCTAGCTACTCTAGCTGAGACCTAATGGATTGTGTTTCAAAGCTAACCTAGGCAGAACAGCCTACGAGACTCTGTCTCCAAAAGAACCAGCAAAAATCATGGCTGGAATTGTGGTTTTAGTGGTAGAGTAACACTTGAGCAGGACAGCCAAACAAGAATCAAGTTCTGAATTCAAACCAAATTATTGTAGAGAAAAGAAACTCAGCAGAAAACCTTTCTAATAGAATGGAACAACTGAAAAGAATATAAGGGATAAAAGTTAAAGAGAAAAAGTTAGATCAATTAGACAAAAATATAGAAAAAATGCTAAGAAAAATTTAAAAAGACTAAACCAATGAGACATGTGCATAAAAGAAAAAACACTACTTAAAGTATAAGAAATATACTACATGAAATAAAAGCAAAAAATGTCCCTAATCTTGATTAAGAGAAAGCTATTCAGGGGGCTGGGAAGGTGCCTCAGTGGGAGAGTGCTTGCCTTGCATGCATGAGGTCCTGGGTTCAATTCCTCAGCACCACATAAGCAGAAAAAGCCGGAAGTAGCACTGTGGCTCAAGTGGTAGAGTGCTAGCCTTGAGCTGAAGAGCTGAGGGACAGTGCCCAGGTCCAGAGTTCAAGCCCCATGATCAACAAAAAAAAAAAAAAAAAGAAAAGAAAAAGAAAAAAGAAAGCTATTCAGTTACTGGAAGCTTTAGTAACACTAAACAGACTAGAATAGAAAATAAACCTCCCTAGTCATATTATAGTAAAAGCATTAAATGCAAAGAAAGGACGGTAGCAAGAGAGAAGTAGCAAAACACACAAAAGACAAATTTACAGACTAACAGCAGAATTGTCAATAGAAGTTCTAAATGCAAACAAGGGTCTTCATGATATATTTCAATTCCTGAAAGAACTAACCTAGGTTAATGTCCTTCTAATAACTTAGGGATACCTTTGACATTTATACTAATCATACCTAAACGAATTCTGGTACTGAAGGAGTACTGCAGAAGATACACAATGGAATCCTACACAGAAGACGATTCGTGCAACCGGGAAAAAGCAGAAAAGAATAAATCCCACTAGACTCGTGAATTAGTGAATGAAGAGTAGAAAAAGTCTGAAACAAAACGATAAGAAATTCAACATATTTTTCTATATTCACATTGAATGTTTGTGGTTTAAAGTCTAGCAGCTGTGGAGCGTACATTCTTCTCAGCAACCCTCGAAACATTCTCCAAAACAGATAAGCAAGTCTTCACAAATGTAAGAAACTTAAAATAATCCTGTCTTCTTTCAGACCACAATGAACTAAGACTAGAAGTCAGTAACAAAATAAAGAAAAAATTTTGCATATGACAATTGCAATGTGCCTGGTTGATTAACTAGTGGGTCATTGAGGAAATAAAGGGATAGACATCCATCCAGAAGCTCCTAGAATCTAATGAAAAAGAAGAGAATCTAGTGAAAAAGAACCTCTGGGACCCAGGAAAGCCATTGTTAAGAGGGATGTTTAAAGCTACGAGAGTCTATAGCAGTAAAGCAGAGAATTTCAAATGAGTGCTCTAGTTATTTAGGCATATTGATGCAAGTATGAATTATTCTCAATTTGTCTTTTGTTTGTTTGCTTTTGTGGGCAAGACAAGCAAGAGAGATACAATATGAAGGTAAGAGATGTTTGACTCTGTTTTTAAAGAGTTTTTTTTTGAAGTATTTGTTAGGATAAACTCATCACTGCCTTCCTCTAAGGTCTGGGATGTTTAGAATTCAGGCGCTGTGTGTTATACAGTGGGAAACAGGATTCTTTCCTTAGTGAACATCTTGCCTCACCTTTGATCACGTGGGGTCACCTGAATGTTTTCATGTCCAGCATGTATTCTACAGGCTTCTTTAACTGCTACTGGAGGGTAACCTTGGATCTGATTGAGTGAGTAGAAAGCTATTTGGCTGAAGTTCTGAGTATGTGACTTTATGACTTGCCGTTTGCCTCCTCTGCATGTTGGAAAGAGGAAGAAGTGAAGTGAAGCCCACATGTCTCACACACAGCACAGCCTTAGTCACCAGGGGTGTGGGGACCCCAATTCTGATTCTGGCCCAGATCTCCGTGTGAGTTCCTCACCCTGGTGAATTGAGTCAGACCCTGTGTGACTCATATAACCTTTTTACTTCTGACTTGGGGCCTGTTTGACCCTAGGGGCAGCATCAGTTTTGTCGCTTACAGTTTATTTATTTTTCTTTTCTCAGTAACTACAGAAACATGGTAGATACACACGTACACAAGGAAATCTCTCTTACTATACACTTAGTACACTACCCTGACTTCTGAAGCAATCTTCCTTTTTATTTCAAATATGCTTGTGCATCGGTTTTTTTCCCTTTTTTTCATTTAAAACAATGAGTATCATTCATTTAACTTTCTGTAGGGTATATTTAATTGTAAGATGTTGCCATTCAGTGTGAAATCAGGAGATGAAAATCTCACTTCTCTATCACTTCAAAAGAACACAGTGCAGCAGTGATCTTGCACCTGCTCCGTGGTATGCAGACTCTGTCTGTCTGTCTCTCTGTCTCTATCTGCTTGTCTGTCTCTATGTCATGAGGGCATCTCAACTCCAGTGCTCCCTGTTTTCTAAGCGAGGCTAATGTTTCACATCCGAGCTCCTCATCAGCCGGCTGAGGGCAGCCATCACAGACTGTAAATGAGTGGATTCAACATGGGGGTCACCACGGCATAGAAGAGTCCCACCACCTTGTCCCGCTCAGCTGATGCTTGGGAGCGGGGCTGCATGTAGGTGAAAAGGGCCATCCCATAAGACATGGAGACCACGGTGAGGTGTGACACACAGGTCCCAGAGGCTTTGCGGCGTCCCTGAGTGGATCGGACTTTCAGGATGGCAACCACAACGTAAGCACAGGACAGAGAGACCAGGCAGCAGGGCACCAATAGAACTACTACACTGGAAGCCACTGTGACCACCTGGTTGAGAGTGATGTCCACACAGGCCAGCCGGACGAGCGCCAGTGTCTCACAGGCCACGTGGTTTAATACGTTGTGCTCACAGGTGGGCAGGTGCATGGTGACTGCTGTCTCTACGGTGGAGTTAGCCATACCCACACTCCAAGAGACACTTGCCAGTGCCATGCAGAGCCTGGGGTTCATCACTGCTGGGTAACGCAGAGGTCACATACAGCCACATAGTGGTCATAGGCCATGGCAACCAGCAGCAGGAACTCTATCCCTCCAAGGGCCAGAGAGAAGAAGAGCTGCGTCCCACATCGGGTGAAGGAGATGGTCTTCTTTTCCAGGAGGAGGTGTGCCAGCATCTGAGGGACCCCACTGGACGTGCAGCAGATGCCCACAGCTGAAAGGTGGCGGAGGAAGAAGTACATGGGCAGGTGGAGTTGGTAATCCAATCCGATCAGGAGCACGAAGAGCCCGTTGCCTAGCACAGTCAGCAGGTAGGTGGTACCAAACAGGACAAAGAGTCCAGCCTGGGTCTGCTTGTCACTGAAGAGACCCGTTAAGACAAACTCACTCACCCAGGTCATGTTGTCCCTCCTCATGGATCAGGTGATCTGGTGTCCAGGAAAGAGGGAGGTAGAGGCAAAGAGAATCAAGCAAAGGGTTCTCTTTTTGACTTTTGAATTAGGTCTAGGATTGGAAAAGGAGCTGGGACTTGGTCTTTTAACCTAAGTGGTCATGGAGAACATAATGAAGACATTGGAGAAAATGGACATTTGGATCTGACATGAAACCCTGAGATCCTTAAAGACCAAGTCTTGCTTTGATTATCCCTTTATGTCTAGAGTCCTGAACATCTATAATTATGTAGGAGGGGACTGGTCAGTGTAGAAGGAAAGTGGGTGGGAAAATAGAAGAAGCTTTGTTAGATGGCAAGGAAAAGAAATGAAAATTAAAGAGAAAGCTAGAGTGGAGAAGGAAGCTACAAAAATGAGACAGGCTGGGCTGGGAAGGAGGCTCAGTGGGAGAGTGCTTGCCTTGCATGCATGAGGCCCTGGGTTCGATTCCTCAGTACCACATAAGGAGAAAAAGCCAGAAGTAGTGCTGTGGCTCAAGTGATAGAGTGCTATCCTTGAGCTGAAGAGCTTAGGGACAGTGACCAGGTCCAGAGTTCAGGCCCCATGACTGACAAAAAAGACAGAGAGAGACAGATAAGAAAATATGATGTGAAAAGTAGGAACAAAAGTAAGGACTCTTTAGTGTGGGGTAGAGTGATTTAAGTATTACAATCAAACACTCAGGAGCAGTAAGGTATTCCCTGGAATTCCTTGGTGTCATTTCCTGAGCCTGGAATCTGTTCTTCTTGCTTCTTATAAAGTCTAGTCCAAGGAACCACCTAGAAAGAAATAATGTCACATCATTTTTATTTCACTCATGCATACAGAGAAAGAAAATGTCATTTAGATGAATGTCTATTAAGATGTTGCTCTGTGCCATTGGTGGCATTAGGCATTTTTTGCCCATCTATAAGCAAGAAAGATAGAAATATGACTAACTGCTGGCTTGAGTCTTACAATTTAACTAGGGACATAGACTAAATTTAATTGCATTTAGGACTATGAAGAACAGAAGCATTACTTGTTTCATTCAGTTTGACATTTAGAATTAAATTTCCCCTGTAGATCTTTCTTACTTCTCAATGACATGAAATTTATATGGTGTATTACATGTGATTAGATGCTTAAATAAATGAATAAACTCTAGTGTAGTCACAACATTTGGTTAATAAAGACAGTCACATTACTACTGAACATGAAGTGGTGGAAATCTTAATCTTTTGGACTCATGTGCGTTTTCTTTTCTCAGCTAAAGGGCACTATGTTGTCTCCCTTTCCAAGTGCTTCTAGTGTCAATTAATGCCATCACTTTTTCTTAGTAGCAGTGTAATCTTTAGGTGTATTTCTCTTCCTCCAAGTATTTACTTAGTAAATTGATGGAATCACTTATGAAATATATTGAGTATAGTAAGCACTATGTTTTCCACCAAATATACTTTTAGGAAAAAACTGCCTTGAAATGTCAAGAATTTGCATGCAATGGCACAGACTCAAATGAGAAATTAAGATAAAGGACCTTGGTCAATTCTGTGGGAAGCCAATGGGAGCATGTTTGTGTAACTGTTTAACTCAACAGAGGACAAATGTAATGCACAGCATTAAGACAGACTGAGCAAAGCCACAACATCAATTACAGAGAACTGGAAAGCATAATCCTATTTAGGTTTCTCTGGGCTGGAAGCAGTGGCTCCAGTCTTAATGAGTGGAAGGATGGAGGGAATTACTAGACAGAGCAGGCTTTGCTAGCCTCCCTTCACACCCTTCTCTGTAGTGGCTAGAATGTGTCACTGTAGAAACCTCTCAGGTTAGAATCAGGCCTTGGGCCCTCAGTAATGGAGATAGGTGTAGGTTCAGAGATCAGGGAGCTGGAGCCTAGCACTTTGATTACTTCCCAGTAAGTCTATGGTTGCCCCAAAGCCTGCTTCCTGTGTCAGCCCAGCTCGATTTGGATCTGTTGCCACCTTAGACTAGTCACAGAATCTTCCCCAATTGGAGTTGGTGTGAGATTGGGGAATCCCTCCAGAATGCAGTCAAACTGCCAGAAATCAAAAGAACCACAGAGGCATAGCATTTCCTCCCTTTCATTTCAAAAGTCTAAGAAACAGGGTCAGGGGACTTTCCCAGGTCTCAAGGAGCAAGCGGGAGCAAGGCTCAAGTCTTTACTGTTACTCTCAGCTCTCATTTAGCCATCAGTGAGAGATGGGAAGCTGTTCCGGAGCACTGTGGTCTGAAGTTGGAGGAACTTGAATAATCATAGGCAGAAGGCTGAGGAAGGTGCTTTGCTTGTTTATGGAAGTATTTCTGTAGTGAGAAACAAAACTCTGAATGTGCTGTCAAGATATGGAAATTCCAGCTTGCCTCTTGGTTACCTACTCTGGGCAGGTAACTTCCTGTACCCTAGTTTCTTCATCTGAATTTTGTGAATTAAAATAATGCCTTTGTCACAGTATTTTGACTTATATCAGTTAATGTATTAATAGAAATGAACTCTAGAAAATATTTGGTAAATTGCCAGGCACTGGTGGGTCATGCCTGTAATCCTCACTATTTGGGAGACTGAGATCTGAGGATCATGATTTGAAGCCAGCTGGGGCAGGAAAGTCTATGAGACTCTTATTTATAACTTAGCAAAATAGCCAGAAGTAGAGCTATGGCTCAAGTAGTAGAACACTAGCCTTGAGCAAAAGAAGCTCAGAGACAGTGCCCAGGCAATGAGTTCAAGTCCCTGTACTGGGGCTTGGAAGAAAATATTAGGTAAAGCCCAAGTGGCTATCATTTCTATACTCAGCAATTCCACAGCATGGAGCTCAGTCTTGTCCTGTGATATGAGAACAGGAAACAATATGAACAGGTGCTTTGAAGTTCACAAAGTAAGCAGATCGTGGGCCAAAAATCTTTCAATAAATTCTATTACCTGGGCTGGGAAGTTGGCTAAGTGGTAGAGCACTTGCCTTGTATGCCTGAGGCCCTGGGTTCGATTCCTCAGCACCATATAAGCAAAAAGAAAAAAGCCGGAAGTGGCGCTCTGGCTCAAGCTGTAGAGTGCTAGCCTTGAGCTGAAGAGCTGGGGGACAGCGCTCAGGCCCAGAGTTTAGGCCCCACAACCGGACCCAAAAAAAAAAATAAAATAAATTCTATTACCTAAACTAGCTTTAAAAAAAACAACCAAACTAACCTGCTTAGATTCAGTGAGTGATGAATAGGTACAGGTGGTAGAAGGAACAAGGGCTTCAGAGGTCAGCTAATATGTCAGGTTTTCCTCTCTAGGAGCTCAGGGTAGTGAGGGAAGGTAGAGAATGGGGTCATTCTCTCCCCATTAGACAGTTTTCAGAGGAAACTCAGGCACCACTGTGAAAATTAGAGGCACCAAGTCTAGACGTGTCAACAAGCAGGCAAGTATGTAGAAAATAAAAATAGAACTAAGGAAACTATGGTTTTATATCTGGGAAATGTAAATGTGGTTGAAGTTATTGTAAGATAAGACAACCTGGGTTTTTAGCTTGAATGAAAAAAATCCACTTTTATTATTTTGTAAACTGGGTAAAATTTGAAGGCATGGTTTCTTCATCCACAGAATGAGCAAGTGAGAGTTGGTGAAACTTTGGATTTCTTTCTGTTCTCAAGACATGCTATAAATGAATAAACATAAATTGTAGTTTAAAATAGAGTGAGAGGGTACACACATTCTGCTTTTTGGATTCCTCTAATTTGCATAGCTAGCGATTGTAGGTAATAAGATACCCAGAGTAATGGCATTTCAAAATAAAAAAACTGGATCATACACACACACACACACACATACACACACACACACACACACACACACACACACACACACACACACACACACACACCACTTTTGAGAGGTGCCAGTAGACCAGCTGTTCCAAAAAACAGAGACTACAAATTAGCAAAGTGGGCCATTGCCATAGAAATGGAAAACCATCAGGGTTAAATCTGAAGAACGTTACTAATAAATGAGAAATCTTCCAATTCAATCCCTAATAATTCTGAGATGGAACAGGCCACACACACTACATTTCCCACCAGATCAGAGATTAAACCTACATTGGTGTAGAAGGAATTAGTACCCTGACAGCTGAAAATGTCCACTCACCACTGTGTCTTTGAAGAGAAGATGAAGCGTTCAACTATCTTTGGATCTCAAACCTATCATATCCTTTTTTGTTTCCATCATAATGAATTATATTCCAATAACAAGAAAGTGGCTGACTCCCTCTTGACCTGCTTTCTGTAGTTGCCTAAATCTCTGTCTGCATATGCTGACATACCATGACACCGTGGACTGGATGATTGAGCAGGAGCGCTCGATGGAGGGCCTTGGACACACCCTGTGGCATCAGTTAGTACCTCTAACTAACACTAGAGGATCCGAGGAGAGACCCGGCTGTCCTAGAGAGTTGACTGTCTCTGCTCTTCTCTTTACCTCTGTGAAGACTCATGGAGGCTCACTGTTCACTTTCCTCCAAGGTCTCATTTTGGAAGGGAATAGTCCATTTGTGAGGAAGTCGTTGAAACTGTCGTCTGTTGTCTTCTTGGGAGGGAAGATGCTATCTGTCAGCCTGAGCTGGTGTGACTTTTCAGAGCCAAGTAATCCCTAGAGGGCAATTACTTCTCTTGGCACATTCTTTTTTGCCACCTTCTCCACCTCCCAGCTACTTCTCTGCAACTTCAGCCCTGCTGGGATATTCCCTATGGAATAAACATTCTTAAAGTATTTAACATCAACTTTTAATTATCCTTCTGGTTCCTAGGTTAATAAAGCCTTCCTTGATATTTCTGCTTTCTATGCCCTTCAAGGTTATGGCATTGTTGGAGGTTTTGGGAGGTGTGTGTGTATATGTGTGTGTGTGTGTGTGTGTGTGTGTGTGTGTGTGTGTATGTGTGTTTGGGGAAGAGGGGACAGGAATCTTTATTTCTGGCCTAGTGAGAAGGAATTGGCAGTCACTGGAAAGGTGAGGAGGAACTAAATCTCCCTATCAGGGGAAGAAGATGAAAATACCTTTCCTCCCCTGCTCCTGCCTCCCATGTAGCATTGTTGACCAACGAGTGGAAAGTAAGCACCACCCAGTAAAACCATCACCTCTGTGGCCCGGGAGAGCTTGTGATTCCCAAGTTCACCGCCATAAAAATATTCCTCAGGTTCCTATGACTTCTCTGCCGAGTTGTGTTTCCTTTGCATATTTTCACATCACTGAAAATGTTTCCTGCTTTCACTAACCTTGGCCCTTACAGTTTTTGACCATCTTTCACAAAGTTTTCATCTTGATTGGAATTACTGAAAAAAAAAAAAAAGCAGAAACAGTCATGTGTCAGGATGAAGTTTTAGTCTCACTATTTCTCCCCCATTTCTATGGAACTAGAACATGGGGTTTTACTAAGATGTGAAGGAAAAAAACACAGAGCTTTCTATTATTGTGCAGCTTAATACAAGTCTTCAGTAATAATTGGCCAATATTAGCACGATAACGATTTCACTACCATTAAAATTAGACAGTGGACCAGAGGACTTTTTGTCACACTTTTCATTCACACCCTTTGGGCAATCTCATGCTCACCTTCCATTACCTACACAGATTTAGGACATTAAGTCTAAACCCAAGGTCCATGAAAGAGAGAGCCTGATGAAATTTCTGGCTGAGAAGGCATCCCAAATTTGAGGAGGAAAATAATTTGGAGGGTGTCATGAGGTACAAAAAGAAGAGATCATGACCTCTGAGAGATGAGTCTCCCAGATATAATTCATGCAAAGGGTAAACGTTTATAACAATTAGATACGTTTTTTTTCCAGGCCTCATACTTGTATATATGTTAATAAAAGTATTTCTTTGCTGACCAAAGATGTATTGTTCTTCCTTTCTCAAAAGTAATCTTAAAGATGATATATAATGGCATTAAAAAAGAGTAGGTTGGAGGGCTGAGAAGTTGGCTCAGTGGTAGAGCGCTCGCCTTGCATGCTTAAGGCCCTGGGTTTGATTCCTCAGCACCACATAAGCAGAAAAAAAAAGCTGGAAGTGGCGCTGTGGCTCAAGTGGTAGAGTGCTAGCCTTGAGCTGAAGAGCTGAGGGACAGCACCCAGGCCAAGAGTTCAGGCCCCACGACCGGACCCCAAAAAAAAAAAAAAAGAATAGGTTGGGAAAATACTTGAAAATATATTATAGCTAGAATTAAATGTCCATAAAGAAAATGAAACAGAAAAAGTAGCTGGAAACAGGACGTGTTAGTGAGTTATCTATGGGTAGGTGATAGGATTACAAGTTTTGTTTGTTTTCTTCTAGTTAGATTATCTGTATATTTTTTACTGTTATCTATGGGTAGGTGATAGGATTACAAGTTTTGTTTGTTTTCTTCTGGTTAGATTATCTGTGTATTTTTTACTATGGATCTAGTTGAAACTTTAAATATTCCTATTGATGCGCACTTGCCACATGAAAATGGTGATATTAGGAAATATATTTATTGTCTTAATGAATGTGAAGCACTGCTAACTAGCATTTCACTACCTGGGTGGGCATTAAAGAAAACAAAAGGAAAATATCATAACATATGCCATGTATTTTGAAGTCTGAGACAAAGTCATTCCATTATGGATTCCTGTGTACTTAAAAGGACACAAGCAACTCTCTCTTTTTAGCCCAATCCATACTAAAAATTTCATTGAGGGAACAATACTTTATCCACTCAGGCTCTTGGGCATACGAACTTCTTGCAGTATCTGTGCTTCCCCATGCTGGCTGCCTGGCTGGGCATTTCTCTCTACACATGTGTGGAATTGCTAGATGGCATCCAACTCCAATTCCCTTTCTTCTTTTACCCTAATATCTCCTCACCAAAGACTTGCCTGTTATTATCACTAGTTTATTTCCATTCCAAGGTGCTACTATACCAAATTCTTTGTTATTAACCTTTCTAATTTGCCTTGTTTTCATTTTCAATTTACGCTCTTGTCCCTGAGTAAGTTACTTTTGCATCATTGCGATGAAATATGTGGCATAAACAATTTAAGGGAGGAAAGATTTTCAGGTCATGGTTTCAGGTCACGGTTTCATGGCCCCACACACCAGGGCATTATTTATGGTGACGAGAGTGAATGGTGGAGAAGAAGTGACCAGCTCATGGCAGACAGGAAGCAGACAGAGGGACAGGAAAGGGCCAGTCACCGGGTATCTCCAGTGATCTACTTCTTCCAGCTGGTTCCAACCTTCTAAAGTTTCTAAAACCTCCCCAAATAGCACCTCCATCTGAACACCAAGCTATACACACATGAGCCCTTGGGGTGACATTTCATATCCAGAATATGATATGGTGTCCCTGGCCATCTAGTAAAACTAAAATGCATTCTCCCCAGCTTTGCGAGTTGCCGTACGCTTAACATGTCTAATATTGTGGAGAAGCTCAAGTTTAAAGAGACTTAAGGCAGCTCTTAGCTGGGTGAGGCTTCTGACATAACTGTGAGGACTCTGATAGTTAACTGGGCCATCTGTAAGAAGATTCCCTGAGGTTGGCTGTATGGATGATTTCTTCAGAGATTCAACTGGACCTACTGCAGCTCCTTGAAGACAAAGTGTCCTGAAATAAAGCTTGGTCCTCCACCAGTGCTCCCCCAATGACCTCCCTCTCTTCTGCCAACATGAAAATTGCTCCTCAAGCCTTAGGCATCTCAGGGTCCCCTTCTTTGGTTGGAGTTATATTTCTCTTGGAAGAGGCTATTAGGAAGAAATTGAAACAATACATAGACCACTGACTTTCACAGAGCTCACTCAGGTCTACAAGAGCCTTGAGCATCTCTGCTGTGCTTTTGGGAGAGATGTCATTTCTTTGGTGCTCTGTGTTCCCAGGCATTCTGTTCTCCGCATCAGCATTTAGATTCCCCAGGTCTCAAATGGTACACCCTGACTGTTCAAAAGAATAAGCCTCTTAAAATGAAAAAAAAAAAATCCTCTCATCCACTCAGGCACAGAGTTGAGGGAGAAGAAAGCCCCAAAGAATCCAACTTTCTCCCAGAGATCCCCTTCAATATCTTTCCCCCGCCTCCTTAATTTCATGCTGAGATGAGGGAATGATACTAGAGTTACCTATCAATTTTGGAAACCTCAACTTGGAACATTGCTTGGTAAGCAAACACTTCCCTTCGGAAGGTGCGAGTATGGCCCATCGATCTGGTTGTTCTCACACAAAGACAAAACTGAGATGGAACCAATTTTAACATCCTTTCATATACGTGGCAGTGTCTGACTACACAGGAGGGAGCCGTGAGGCTGAAGATCTTCTGTGACCCAATGACAGATACTTAAGAAGATACCAAGGAGATCTGGAAAGTCAAGAAGTAATAGAGATGTGATGAATTGTATCCCTGAAACAACCCAGCTTGGGGACCAAGGGAATCAAGACACTCAGTGTGGATGAAGGAAGGGCCTTCAGCCAAGGACATTCCCTTCATCAAGGAACTCACATCATTTGCTGGGAAAGCCGATGATGAAAACAAAACCCAAAGACAGGACTAGGGACAGGGATGAGAGCAAGAAGGAGCTCTGATTCAAGAAGTGTAGGCAAGGGATGGAAACAAAGCTGGAGCATCATGGATGGGGCAGTAATGCCACAGGAACCCAAGGTTTCCTGTTGCCTCTGTCACACTCTACCACAGATGACTTCAAACAACCCAAGTTAATTCCCTTCCAGCTCTGAAATCCTCAACTTTAAAGTCTGTTTAGCTGGATTAAGGTCCAGGCATTGGCAGGGTACATTCCCTCTGCAGTCTTGCCCTGAAAACTAAGTTCTCAGTCCTAGCAGCTCATCATTGCCTTCTTCCCGCTGTTCCTTCTCCTCAGGTGTTCCTCTCAGCAGTGGACGGACCATCCACCAATAAGCTGGGTTAGAAATGATCCTTAGCCCTTGGTTTTTTCTTATCCAGATCTGACCAGTCTCCACTTCCTCATCTTCTGACCACTCTCCTTATACCACTCAATTCCCTGTGGAGATACTCGAGTCCAGAACCCATTGCATATCACTTAGATTCTAGCAATAGATTTCCAAACGGAGCTCCACATCTTCATCCATTTGTCATCCTGCGTCGGAGCTTGCAAACCAGAAGCAAGCCATCACACCACACCACTTTGTGAATTCAGACTCTTTAGTGGTTCTCAAGGTCTTTCCCAGGATGTGCCAGCCTCTACTAACCAGCTCTATCGGAATCATTCTCCATGTTTCTCATCAAGCTGTCTGATCAACCTTACTCGCTTTCCACATCTCCACTTAGCCATATGATCTGTGGCCCTCCCCCACCCCATTTCTTTTCTCTTTTCCATATGTGGAAACCACCTGCATTCTATAGTTGTGGCCTTCTCCCTTTCATCATTCTGACTTATTTCTGCCTTTGTATTTTATTTTTCTGCTTTCGTTCTTCCTGCTTTCTCCTACAAACATCCTTGAGATTACTTCATTTTTTTTGGACTTACCTGGATAATCCAGGAAAACACATTTTTAAAATCTTCAATCACATCTGCAAAATCCTTTTTGTCTGAGGATTGGGACACATAAGTGGTGGTGAAGAGAATTCCTCAGCCAATCATGGGATCCAAACCATTAGAGTAAAAGTGAGGGAAATGTCTAGGTTTGGAGGTAACCTAGCAGACTGTAAGGGCAAAAGTAAGTCAGCTTCCTTATCTAATCCAGAAAGCAAATTATGTCTAAGCATCACTGGAAAGATCAGAGCAGACCTGTTTTCTTCATGTCTTCTGGGTATAGATTTCATTTTACTTACTTGGGTCAGGAAATGATGTCGACAGCTGATAGATATTGCTTGCCCAGAATGCTCAGAATTTCAGAACACTAGAGCATTAAGGCATAATTCTATTGTGTAATGAGGCTTAGTGTTGACTTTTCAATGGACCAAGTATTCTTTGAGACTGAAATGACAATATTTGAGAGGCTGAAAGTGGATGGAAACCTTTTTATTTCCCAGGAGGAACCAGGATTTTTATACTATGTATTATGGATTTAGTCTTAAGGTAAAGGATGAAAAAAACCCACCCAACTGTCTCCACAATCAACATTTAAAGGTTTAGTGATAAGAAATAGTTACTTTCTGATTATAATCTGTGGAGTCTGCCTGTTAAGTTAGTTCTCTTTAGTTTCTAGCACTAAGCAGAATAGAATAATAAGAGATGAGATGACAACAACAACAGCAATAACAACAATAATAATAATGGTCTTGAGCTTGGGATTTCCATCCCAGCAATGCTTTCCTAAGACATGAACATAGTTTAATCCTCAGGTGCACACTGAGTGATGGGGATGGTTTCCCCTGTGATTTATCAGACCACGATTTCCTTCCAGAGGCAACACAGGCTGGTGGCTAAAGGTCTTAGCTCTGAGCACCCAGTAGCCACATCTGATCCTTGGCTCCACGTTTTGTGTCCTCCACAGAAATGGCAAGTTAAAGAGTCTATTGCCTCAGTTTCTCACATGGTAAACTGGATGATACTACCTGCTTCCCGTGGTCCTGGAAAGATGAAATGAGCTAATCCATGTCACAGCTATTAGTAAAGGTCCAGTCCCTGTTAAACCTTGTGGGATTGTTAAGTATTTTTTCCATTGAAATACTTTCAGCATTTTAGGGGAGGGAAGGTGATAGCCAAGTCAATGCTAGAAAGAGAAACGAATTGTTTTTTATTTCCTCACACGTTGGCTTCTATTGAGTCTTGTAAACTCGATGTTTTCTTTTTCTCTTTTTTGCAAAATACAAGTTGTTCCAACAGTTCTCTGCATCTAACTCCAAGTGTTCTATGACATCCTTGGTTAGGGGGTAGAAAAGGAGGATTTGAAAAACAAGTTTTAAAAAGTCCCAGTGGTTGCAATTGTTCCTCAGGGGTTGCATTACATGAAGACAGCTCTTGAGTGTCCGTCTGCACATCTGGGGAGCAGACTGTGGCTCAGGTGGGTGGTCAGGGGTGGGGGGAGTGAAGGGTGATGATGGACATGGTGGTCATATCCAGGTTCAAGTAGAGAATAGATTCCAGTCGAGGAAGCCTTCCTCTGGTCATGTAGGATGGACATGGGACAACGAAGCCACACAAGAGGCAAACGTTGCTAATGTCCCAAAGAAAGAGTAGAAATGAGGGGTGGTTCTAGGCTGAGAAATGGCTTTACAAACCTCCAAATCTGGTGATGGATGGAGAACTTTTACCAGCTCCTGTCCCAGAGGACTGTCCTCTAGCTCTGAGCTTGCTAAGAGTGTTCCACGGGCTCTATCCATTAAAAAGGGGCAGGTGGGCTGGGATGTAGCTCAGGGCAAAGGACTGGTCTAGCAAGTGCAACATCATGAGTTCGACCCCCAGTGCCAAAAAAGAAAAATACAAAAAAATATAGTTTAAAAAAGCCCAAACAAGAAAAGGAGGGTGGAAATGGGTGGAAACTGGGAAAATAGATGTACGCTTCACCTGACTTATGTAACCGTAACCCCTCTGTCCATCACCTTTATAACAACACTTAAAACGTTACATTTTTCTTCCAAGGTTTCTCATCTCAAGGCACAAGGCCTAAAGTATAAGGCTGATGATTTCTTTTGTCTGGAAAGCTTGACCTAAGGAAAATTTCTGTATGAATGTCAATTATCACACTCCTGGGGAGTAGGTCCTGAAACCAACTCCCGTTTACAGTATGAAACTCAGGCCAAACGAGTTGCTAATAACTTGTTCAAGGTCACAATCAGAACTGAGACCCAAATAGCCTGCTCCGGGCTCCTCCCACCTTTCTCTACAAGACCCAGACTTGTCAGTTCAAATGCCACATTTTGAAAGTTTCAAAGGAAGGATTTTACTTTTCTCTCTGTGAGTGTTTCATTGTAACAACATGGGATGGATTAGATTCTCTTTGTGGATTCTTTCTTAAAGAATCAGCTCCTCACACCAGACATTGATGAACGTGAACTATACAATGTGTGGGTGGAGATGGGAGGGAGGGAATGGGAGAGGATGAGGAAGCAGATGATACTGTACGAAAGGAAATATAATTACTACCTGATGCATGTAGATGTAACCCCTCCATATATCACCTCCATAATGACAATAAACTAAGTTAAAAAAAAGAATCAACTCCTTTAGGGAGCAGCTGAAGTCTGGAGAGGACATCCACCTTCATGAAGAGACACTAAAACTAGCACGTTAGGAGCAGTCAGGAGCACAGAATCTGGACCCCATGAGCAGCTGAATGAGTCAACTGACGGATGAAAGGAAATTGTATGATTAGGAAATGGTAATTTTTGTAATAAGAGGAAAATAGATTTGCCTATTGCCAGATAGTCACAGAAATCTTTACATTTCTTTATCTCTAGACAAAGACTTAAGTCAGGTAACAGGCTCTTCTATTATCCACAACTCACATAGCTTGGAGAAATAGTGCCCCCCAAGGGCCACACAAATATTGCTTCTGGGAGTTGTAGCTTAGGTATAAAAAATGGTTTCACAACCAGAGAAATTGCATTCAAGATCCAATTCGAATTTTCCACATTTACTTCCCCTCCTCCTACCCCATCTTCTCGGTGGCAGTGTTCATTTCCCTCCCAGTCTCCAGTCTTCTAAGCTTCTACCTATCTGATGATCCACTTAACCCCAGGAAAGAGTTTACTGCCTGACAATTTCACAAACTCTTGGCAATCTTCATGGAAAAAAAACAAACCAAAACAACTGAGCACACTTATCCTCCTCCCCCCCCCCCCACCTCATTCCCCCACCCCGACATCCATATCTGAGAGCTGTTCTTGCTGCTGTCCCCACTAGATCATCTCCCCAGTGGTCTTGGGAGAGAATCTGAGATCAAGGCCATGTCTGCTGTTGATATCCTTGGAATACGCAGATGCTGGTGAAACCTTGAGCCTCTCCACTCAAGATAAGATTTCCCTCCCTTCCAGGCTTTATCTGCCCCACCTGACTTCACTTTTTTCTGACTAATATTTAAAGGGACCTTAATTGTAAGGGGTTGTGCCATTTTCTCTTCAGCTGGGCTGAAGGGGACATGGTTGCCCTTCCCTAGTTTTCAGCCCAAATAAAACCTGTTGGACTGTTGAGTTTGTCTTTCTGCACTTTTTTCCCCTAACAAATCTACCTTAAAAGTCTTAAAAATCTTACAAATGACCTCCCCTCAGCTGGAAGCTGGAATTTCAAGAAAAAGGAACCATGCCATTAGAATAATGGGATTTCCTAAATTACAGATGTTCATATATCCTAGTTCAAAGCACGGGAGATAGTAGAGGCAAGAAAGTATGTGCTTGCTGAAGATGGTTCTAGAAGCCAAACAAGCCGGAGGAGGGTGTACTCTTCTATAGTTAAGGGTGGAGGAAGCTAATAGAGAGGGCCATGATTTCTAACCATAATTTCATCTCAGAATCATGGATATGAAACTTAGAAATTCAGGGCCTATGGGGGTAGTGGTGGTGGTTCACTCCTGTAATCCTAGCTACACAGGAGGCTGAGATCTGAGAACCATGGTTCGAAGCTAGCCTGGGTAGGAAAGAGTCTTAGAGACTCTTATCTCCACTGAACTACCAAAAACAGCCGGAAGTGGAGCTGTGGCTCAGGTGGTAGATCACTCAAGGCTGAGTTCAAGCCCCAGGACAGGCACACAAAAAACCCAGCCCTTAAAATACAAATATAAAAATCCAGTTTCTAATCTACACTAGGCCAAGTTAGAATCTCTTGATACCAGTACTATAAAAGGGCTTGGGGGTGATTCTAGTATGCAGGTTTTATATAACATTATTATGGAAAAGAGGATATGGCCCAATTGAGTTTGGAACTTATAGATTTCAGTGGTATTCATAGAGTAGTGAGATACTTTTCAGCATCACTAAGCAGCCACAGATTTGTATTTGAGAAGGTAGAGAACAGAATGAGGGTGTGCAAACTGTGAATGAGCAACATGGAGACAATGCAGTTGAGAGTGTTGGTCCAAATAGTTAAAAAGTTAGTCCTGGCAGAAAGGAACCTTACTTCATTGTTGGTGGGAATGTAAACTTGTTCAACCACTTTGGAAAGCAGTATGGAGGTTCCTCAAAAGACTTCACATAGAACTCCCCTATGACCCAGCAATCCCACTTTTGGGCATTTACCCAAATGTTTACAAACAAGACCACACTAAAGCTACCAGCACAACTATGTTTATAGCAGCATTATTTACCATAGCTAAGATATGGAACCAACCCAGATGCCCCTCAGTAGATGAATGGATCAAGAAGATGTGGTATATATACACAATGGAATTCTATGCCTCCATCAGAAAGAATGACATTGCCCCATTTGTTAGGAAATGGAAAGGCTTGGAAAAAATTATATTAAGTGAAGTAAGCCAGGCCCAAAGAAACATAGGTCCCATGGTTTCCCTTATTTGCAATATCTAGTATATGTATGAGTCAAGCGGAAAAGGTCAGATAAGGTGATGTTAGGAAAACGAACCCTCAAATATGTATTTTAATGTTTTTTTTCTTTCATGCATGTGTTTCTAATGCATTTATAAGATTATTTCTTTGTTGCTTTGTATGTCCCTCCCCCACAGTGTAACCCCCGCTTTCACTATATTTGATGTCAGTATAACTTGTGGAGGAGATGGGGACAAACAAGTCGTTTAAGGATTCAGGTGGACCTGTTGCAACAATGAGAAGTACAAAATGTCATGTCAAAAACGAGCTTTACAATGTCGGTGTGGGGGGGGGGAGGGGGGGGAAGGATTGAGTGGGGGGGAGGGGGGAGGCTGGGAAGGGAGGTGAAGGATAAACAAAGGAGGAGGCTGCAATGCTTGGTAAGAAATGTATGCATTATCCTGCCCATGTAATTGTAACCCCTCTGTACAGTATGTTCTCAAATAAAATAAAATTAAATTAAAAAAAAAAAGTTAGTCCTGGAGACTTGACACAGGGCCTCAGAGTGACTGATGGAGAAAAAGTTCAGCTATAGAACAGGTAAAGAGGGTCCCGAGTAGCAAAAGGATGCCTGGGAGTCTTTGGCGATACATTGTACTTATGTGTCTTCTTGGTAGGCTTCTTTATATAAAGACCGTTGCAACCAGTGATGCTCCTGTTGATGAAATTTTTCCCATATACATTGTCTTAGGCATCACTGGTAGAGTCTGTGTTTCTACTGATCATGTATTTTTTCCCATGTTTTATAATGTTGCAGCATCTTGGAAGATTGGCAGGCCTGCTCTTCCCAGATTCAGCTAATTCCTGGAGATAGCCAAAGTTTCCATAAATTTCCCATTAGTATACGAACCAACCAACCCAGAGTCTGTATTCCTTAAGCAACTCCTTCTCCTCAACTTTCATTCTCCAAGCTAATATTTCCTTTGTCCTACATACCCCAGGACAAGGTTCTTGGGAATGAGAGACTAGCCTTATCGACCAGCCCTCACTGAAATCAAACTAACCCAGTCTGAACCTGCTCAGGTGTTTTCTGCCCTCACCTCGTGTGTTCCTTCCCACAAACACTACCATGAAGGCCCTGGGCAGTGCTTTTGCTGGCTTCTCCATGTCCTTTGCTTCTCACCGTGTGGCCCTGTCAGGTTAAAACACTTTTCTAGGAAAGTTAAGCAACTAGCTCGTCTTCCACACGCACTTGCTTCCTTCTCTGTCACCTTCAATACCTGGTTAAAACCAATTTCAGGTGCCCAGTCTGAACCTCTGTGAAATATTTTAGCACTTGAAATAAAAGCCAATGCTTTTATTGGTTCTTCCTCTTTTCTTCTTTCTTTCCAGCACTGGCTGAGACTCTGGCTTGACAGTATTTCTGGACACGAGCATTGTTATTTGGCCAATAACTGGGCATTGCATATGGTTTGCTGGACTTTGTACAGGCAAAGTTGCTGCTTTTTTCAATGCGTTATAAATTCTAAAGCCATCTCTGGCTCTAGTATCATGGTTTTCTACAAATAACAGCATTATTTGGCATTGCTGATCACTCTCTACTCAAAATTCTTTCTTTGGTTTCCATGGTACCACAGTTTCTTGGATTTTTTTTGTCTACTTTTCAGATTGCTCTTTTTTACTGAGTTCTGTGCATTCTTACCCCTCCACCTCTTTTGTATTTTTATTTCAAAAGTATTTATTTTATGAGTAACACATATGTACACATAGGAATTTTTTCAGTGAAAATAAGGGTCCATTGCACATCTATTTTCCAGGCCCAGTCTTTTCCTTTCATGCAAATGTGTGTGCATGTGTCCATATAAAACACTAGAATGTATACAGACATATAGTTACATGCATTGCACCTTTTTTATACAAAGGTATTGTATATAAAGGTATTAACATTGATCTATTCATTCATTCCCTTAAAAATGTATTGAGTAGCCACTTTGGGTTAGACTGGGAATTCCATGGTAAGTAGAACACATAGCCTTTCACATTATGTTGAGAAGAATAATTGCTAAATAAAACACAAGTGAGAGGATTTCCAATAATAAAAGAGAGTTATTAATTAATTCATGATAATATGAAGGAAGGTAGGGAGGTGACATTATACAGGGGTGGTCCATGGAGAATTCTTTGTGGAGTCAGTAGTTGAGTTGAGAAGCCAGCATCAAAAGCTCAGTGGGAAGCGCATTCCAGAGATGAAATGAAAGGTTAAATGGTCAGATATGTTAAGAGGTAAAATATAAAAATGACCGCTTCCTATTTTGTATTATGCACTTTGCATTTTCATGTAATAATATATACAAATCCTAGTTTCATACCTATCACAGATAAAACTACTCCATTCTTTTTTGGCAACTCAATTGGATCAAAAGATAGGGATAATAAAAAATGTACCTAGCCGATCTTACATTGGGGATGGGGAGAAATTACAGATCAACAGAAGGAATAAGTTCTGGTATTTGATTGTTCACTGGGATAAGTATAGTTAGCAATAATATCATGTGTGTTTCAAAATAACTGAGAGATTTTTAAATATTTCACTGCAAAGGAATGATAAATACTTGAGGTGATGGATGTACCAATTATCCTAATTTGATGGTTGTATAAACATCCTGTCAAAATGTTATGCATACATACAAGAATATATGTATCAAAAATTTACATTGCATTCCATAAATTCATACAATTATTGCATGTCAATTAAGAAAACAAATTTACAGCCTCTTGCTCTTCCAAGTCATGATGAGCTGAACATTCTTGAACTGTTCTCCCCTCCAGGCAAATAAATTAATAGAGTCAAATGTTGCAAATAAAATGATGAAATGAATTTAAATGCCACTAATTTTAGTGAATACCGCCTACTTGCTATGCATAGCAGTTGTAAAAAGTGTACTCTTGCCAGCAATGCTGGAGCATGCCTGTTTTGCACTGGTCCTCTCCCCCCACCCCCCCCCCCCCAGCAACCTAGGCATCTTTTAGAGTATTGTCAGTTGACAACTTTAAATACCATTATGCAATTTTATTTGCATTTCTCTTAAGATCTGACTGAAACTCTTTTTCTCTGTGTAAAAGGAATTTGTACTTCCATGTTGTATGAACAGTTGTCCATGTTCTTTGCTCACTTTTCCTTGGGCTACTTAGTCTTTTTTTCTAACAAGTTAAAAAATAATCTACTTTCATGTATCAGTACAATCTCTTGCTAGAGCACATACAGTATCTTCTTCCATGTAGCCCTTCACTACCAATAAGAGCTAGTCTTGATGATTATTTTCTAGAATGTACCTTAGTCTCCTTTATCTTGAGGTTTTGTATTTGCTGTTCCCTGTACTTTGACTCTCCTTTTCCAGTGCTTGCTGCTACCTCTCCCCATTACTTACATCACAAACTACCACATGCCAAAGCTCCATAGAGCAATTCCAGGTCTAGGTTAGAATCTTGAGTTTTGTAGAATCTTGTATTTTTCCCAGTGTAATGGCTTTCATCCACAGTGATATTGTTGCCTGTTTGTCTTAATCTCCCAGACTTCAAACTCCAGATGAGCCTCAGATTCATTCCTTCAAGAATTTGGATAGGCACGAGGAATACAGTGACACTATAATTGCTACTGGATTCCCAACTGTCTAGTTCTTGGCATCTGTTTGTTGCATCTGTGGGAGAGTAAATAAAGTCTAAAGCTGAAGTTCTGTGCCAATTTGTGTCTATGTGAGGGTACATTGAAGTGACATTGTACAGAAACAGTCACGTCAAGGCAATTTATTCTCTCTAGTCATTTTTCACAAGGCAATGTGAAGAAACATCTCAAAATTTCCTCTCCTTTTCAACACAGCACTGCTTCCTACAAGCATCAGGTGAGTAAAAATACTTCAATGGACTCCAATTCTTGCATACAGCTCCGTGTCTACCCTGGGATCCATCCCTATAGAGCTGGCACTAGCTTCTTTCCTGGACAGGGGAATTCAGGAACTGGAGAGCAAAGAGACATCTGGTTCATCGACAGGGTCCTGATGGTATTGTCTTAAATAATAGACACACGGGTATGTCATATATATGGAAAATGGTTTTAGGACATTTTCAACATATGCAATAGAGAAAATAAAATCAACCCATATTCTCACTACACAAGGAGATAAATAATGATCGTTTTGGTGTGTTAAAGCACTTTGTCTTTTGTATACAGATGGGCTCGTGTGCCTACATGCACTTGATGTTTTGGAGGTCACTCATTGAGCTCGCCCCTATTTGTTGTTCCATATTTATTCATTTGGCACTAAATGGTTGTCACTTGTTTTTCTTTTCTTTCTTTTTAAGAGATCCATACGAATCTCTGCGTGGCTCATCCTAAGGGCCCAGAGAACAGGAAGAGAAGCCTTAACACATCATTTTGGCTTGGCCCTACCTTGGCAGCGGAGGAACTGAAGCCTAGATTCGTGTCTGCCCCTCTCTCAGAGTGCCACCGGCCCATCCCGAGGTGGCGGCTTATCAGAACAGCCACCGTCCCATTCCTCCCAGCCCCCTCGAGTTCTCCCTCTCAGCAATGGCACCACCACCCACCAAATGAGCTGGGTTAGAAATGGTCTTTAACTCCTGGTCTTCCTCATCCCAAATCTATCCAGGGACCCACGCGTCGCTCCTTCCGCATCTTTCGACCCTCTCTACCTCACTCGTTTCCCACAGGGACACTCTGGCTCAGACTCGGCTGCACGTCACCGAGGACGTGGCGACCAGTTCCCACACGGAGCTCCACATCTCCAATCCACTAGTCGTCTTGGCTCTCAAGAGAGCCGACGTGCGCAGGCGCGAGCCACCACTCCATGACTTCACGCCAGGAATTCAGATCCTTTAATGGTTTCCAAGGCCCTCAGGGGACGCCCAGGCCCTGCTAACCAGTTCCACACTGAGCATTGTCCGAGCTGCTCTTCACCTGCTCACTTCTCCCTCCAAGAAGTTTTCCCGGGCTCCCCTCAGTCCTTCACACCTGTAGCACCCGGATGGTTCTCCGAGCCGCTCGCTGCTTCCTCCTTGGGCCTGTCCATCTTCACCTAAGGGGCCTGGAAGCCCTGCCTGGCGCCTTCTTCATTGTGCCATGATCTTGTACGGGGCCAGAATGACGGGGACAACGCAGCGACCACGAAACCCAGGCCTGGGCTTCACCATCCTGTGTCAGCCAAGCATGGAGGGCGGGGACGTCCAGGGTTCTCTCTCCCCTAGCTGGGATGGGATGGGGGTGGGGGCCGGGCGTGGGGAGCTCTCCCTACGCAAACCCCTGCCCAGTCTGGCCTGACCTCCGTTGACCTTCCGCGTTCACACAGCCGCCCCCCGGATTCCCGGCTTGCCCCATCCCCGGGCACCCCAGCACCCGGCGGATGGCGGCGGTGATCTCGCGGTTGCGCAGGCTGTAGATGAGCGGGTAGAGCAGCGGGGTGACGTTGGTGTAGACCAGCGCCAGGGTGCGGTCCAGCCGCGGGGAGTAGCTGGCCTTGGGGCGCACGTACATGAAGGTGGCGCAGCCGTAGTGGAGGAAGGTGACGGCCAGGTGCGAGGCGCAGGTGGAGGCGGCCTTGCGCCGGCCCCCGGTGGCGCGCAGGCGGCGCAGGGCCCCGGCGATGGCCGCGTACGACGCCAGGATGAGCGCGGAGGGCAGCAGCAGCAGCACCAGGCAGGCGCCCAGCAAGGGCAGCTCGTCCGCGTAGCTGCGCGTGCAGGCCCGGTGCAGGAGCGCCGTGATGTCGCAGAAGAAGTGCACCAGCAGGCAGGAGCCGCAGAAGGGCAGGTGGAAGACGGCCGCCGTGAGCCCCACCGACACCGCCAGGCCCCCCAGGCAGCAGGCCAGCGCCAGGCGCGCGCACAGGCCCGGGGTGACCACGGCCGCGTAGCGCAGCGGGTGGCAGATGGCCACATAGCGGTCGTAGGCCATGGCGGCCAGCAGGAAGCACTCGGCCCCGCCCAGGGCCACGAACATCTGCATCTGGAGCGCGCACCCCAGGAAGGAGATGGGGCTGCCCCTGCGCTGGCCGGGCAAGGTCAGGTCAGCCAGCGATCGGGGCACCACCACCAGCGTGTAGCAGAGCTCGATGGCTGACAGCTGGCAGAGGAAAAGCAGCATGGGCGGCCGCGTGGGCACCGAGGCCACGGCCACCAGAATGAGCAGGTTCCCGCTCACGGTGGCCAGGTGCACAGCCAGCAGCAGCAGGAAGAGCCAGGGCCTCAGGCGGGGGAACTCGAAGAAGCCCTGGAGGAGAAAGCCACAGGGCATGGTGGTGGCGTTGGGGCGGTCCATGCCCCCGGCCCCGCCGGCGTGCACCTGTAGAGAGATGGAAGGAAGATGATTTCTTAGGGTGTGGCCCAGCGAGGGTCCTGTGGGAGTCAGAGAGGGGGGCCGGGGCTGGGACTCTAGGCTGGAGACCTTTGAAGGTGGGCAGAAGACTCAGGGGTCGGTCCCAGGAGCGAAGGCTTACTGACTCCCTCAGAAAGATAAAATAACAATTGTGGAGCCATCTCTGACTCCTGGATTGGAATCTCCTTAGCTGCTTTCTGAACTTGAACTTTCTTTCTCAAGAAGTCTTGATTTGACCTCATGGAACTCACAGTGCCGCCATGCTTAGTATTTTGTGCCTTCTATCTAGCCAGGATAACTCCCCTGCTTCAGTCCTCCAAGCCAGGAAATGTGTCTTGAACCTCTGCTTCTCTATCCTCCTCCCTTCCCCACTCTTTCATTACTGAATTACCTTCTGTGGTGTCTTTCATACGACCAAAAGAATGCAGTGCCTGTGAGGGACTTGTTTATATTTATTGGTGATACTAGGGATTGAACTCAGGACCTCAAGCCCCTCTGCTTCCCCTGGGGATTTCTGTTCTAGATCATTTCATACAATGTCATAATCTTTTCCAACCCCCCCCCCTTTTTTCCCTCCCTCCCTCCCTTCTTCTCTTCCTTTTCTTTTTCTTTCAGTACTAGGGGTTGAACTCAGGAGTTTCTTGCTTACTGAACAAGCACCCTGCCATCTGAACCATGTCCCCCTACTTTCCCACTTACCCCAGTCCTTTTTCCTTTTAGTTTGATTTTTCAGGTCTGACTCTATTTCTCTGTCAGGCTTGAGACTGTGATCCTCCTATTTTCCCCTTACGAGTGGCTAGGATTACAGATCTAATTCTTGGTCCCCAACTTCATGATCTGAAGGAAGAAACATAAAATTGGGTTAGGGCTGAGTTTGATTGCCCAATGAAAGTTGGAAACCAAAGTCTGAATTCCTGATACTGAATCCCAAACTTTCCATACTTGTACAAGGTTTCTGGAATGGAGTCACAGGAGTAAATCAGACAATCTGTATTCATTTAGCCTTGGAGGCCCAGATCTGTGCCAAGCACTGAAGCAGACACTCAGGCAGCAAGGATATCTGTGGGAGGGCCGTGCTGGGAGCATCAGGAACAAAACATCCCTGACATTTTGATGAATACTCTGTCAACAGGAGAAATGGTAGTATGCTTCTTCTCTGACTCACCTTTCAGAGTGAGTAGTACCTTCCAGTTTTGCCACCGGACCCCTGTTCCTCTCAAGGCATTATCCCATGACTCATTCTATAGCAACGCACTGACAGTGCATAGATTGCTCTCCTCAGGGTCCCCTGGAACAGAGCAGAGGTGAGGAGGCAGAAATGTGGGGGTCAAGTGACCCGGAAGAGGATATTTGAGTTTTGCAATAGATATTAGTGCTATCTATTTTTTTTATTTCCTTATCTCTTTTCGAAGTTTAATCCTAGCCCTCACTAAGACTTCTTATCATCTCTGTTTCTGATCAGTATTGGAGTTGTTGTCCAACAGAGTGCAATCATGTAAGGGCAATGTGTACGCTGGAGGAAAGAGCTAGAAGGAATGAGGAGCACTTGGGTTTTTGCTATGGAAGTCTCCCTTTTGAGGGCTTCTTTATCATTGTTACACTGTGCCTTTGTTCCACATGGGAGGAAAACTTTCAAACCCTTGTTACAGTGGTATGGAGGATGAGTAGGTAGATCTGAGAGTCGTGGAAACTGAGAAAGATTTCTCCAGAGTGGTAGAATCATCTCCCCTTCCCACCTTTTAAACATACACATAGTATATATGTGTATATACACACCCACGTTCTTTGGGGAGTATTCTTCCCTCTAGTAAGAAAATATAACAAACCTGAATTTAGCTCCTCTTCTTGGCCAGGTATAACTTAGATGTAAATATAGGTAGGAGGGAGAGAAGTTTGCCCCTCCTGAGGTTTTTGAGTGGGATGAAACTCCTAGAGAGCTCATCTCTTCTTCTTTTTCATCTTCTTAAAGCTGGTGAGTACAGGAGAGAGAGACAGACACGGTTCAGTAATTTTTTATTTTTATTTTTGCATGTTCATTCTGGAAGAAATATAGACAAGAAAAGTCAGGTAATGGCTTCAATATTTAGAAGCTCAAATAAGATCATGTTTTGTTTTGTTTTGTTTTTACACAAGGCATATAAAGCTAGCATAATAGGCCAGTTAAGTCGGGAGAGAATAACTACTTCTGGGTACCAGTGGTTCACACTTATAATCTTAGCTAGTCAGGAAGCTGAGATCTGGAGGATCTCAATTCAAAGCCAACCTGAACAGAAAAACCTATTAGACACGAACCATTTCCAATTGACCAGGAAAATGCAGGACTGGAGATGTGGCTAGTAGCAACAGCCATGAGCAAGAAAGACAAGCAGAGAGTGCAAGTCCTTGAGTTAAAGCCTTAGGACTAGGAGTAGAGCGGGGTAGGAGAAAGAGAGAGAGAGAGAGAGTTGAGGAAGACGAGGAAGAAGAAGAGGAGGAGGAGGAAGAAGAGGAGCCTAATTAGTGTATCTGCTCTAGTTAATTTTTTAGGAGTAATTGTCACAATGATAGGAATGTATTATAGAAGCACCTTTTGAAGAGAATGAAGAACAGATTTTTCAAAGCTTCAGTGATTCAAATTTAGCCCTATACTAACAGGAGAAGCTGGGGGTAGAGGGAAGGGGTACAAGAACTTTCTAGACCTGTATCACCTCCTCCCAGTGGCTGGAGTACAGATATACTCCCTCTTCCAAGAAATTAACAGTACCAGCAATCACAACCAGCATTTAGGAGAATGCCAGGAAAATGTTCTTAAGGACCTTCCTTACTCAATGAATCCACTTAATCATGGTGATCTCCCAGTGAGGCAAACAGACTCTTATTATAGCTATCTTATAGATGAGGAAATTGAAGCCTAAATAAATTAAACGTCTTAAACCTTGTTAGCAGTAAAGCCAAATTTTCACTCAAGCAGTCTATCCTCTGACGATCTTTGGTCTTAGTGACTGTATGCTTTTTCTTATTTATCCCCCTTCCCAAACTCCTCCCTACCGCACACAAATTCTACCTCTCTCCATGTCTCCCTCTTTCCCCAGAAGTGACCCACAGTCTCCTAGACATGTTTGTCCTCAGATTTGCCTTCACTAAAATTTTGTCTGAAGGACATGTGGATGTGAGCATTAATGCAGATAATTTAAGAAATCCAATCTAAAAATAATTTCTCCTTAGCGTTGACATTCAGCATTGCTGTTGTGATTGTTCTGGCAGATTTGCTTTTCTAATTGTGCAAAGCTTCACAGACAACCCAGAGTCACGGCTGGCTGCTGGCCCGGGACATCTGGATGTGGTTGGAAGCCTGGCTGAGCTCAAGATGCAGAAATGGGATTCAATTTTGTGGTGCAGATTAATGAAAATTATCTGCAACAATGATCGTTTTCATTGGCCCTTTCAATGGCCAATCAAAACACTTCCAAAAGAGATTGAGGAACTGGAGTTGTAACAGAAAGGCCAGGCCCTTCAGATCTGGAAAATTCCATACCATGCTGAGCTGGAAGGGGAACTTCAGGTCACATGGTCTAGAACTCATGCTATGGCAAGTGACAACAAGACAAGAGAGGTCACTCTCCAGCCTGGGACTTCACTGCTGTAAGTTGGTGGAACTGGACTAGAGCTCTTGACTGAGTAGATCTATTAATGCTGAAAAAAATTCCAGGTAGAATGGAGCCTATTGATAAAAAATTACAGTTTACAAAAGACCAAAAGAACAGAATTATATTCCTATCCTTTAGGAAGTTAAGATGAGAAGATTGTGAAAATATTGCCTAACTTTATCTAGTGACTTGTCACAAGCCTCTGGTCTATGACTTTTTTAAATAAATAATTTTAACTTACAAAACCTATTTTGTCCAATGCTTCTTTTTTTTTTTTTAAAGAACAACACACGATACATCAGAAGATGAGATGTATACTGTAAAAGTTCTTGTTAAAGAAGTGTCAAATATTCTGTGCTGTGTTCTGGATGCTTGGTTTGGAGGAGAGAGCAAGTTAATTAACTCTTCCAAAGGCCCAACCTCCTCAGCGTTGAGTCCAACAAAAGTGGGACTTGATAAAGATTCTACAAGAGAATATGGAAAAGCTTCTAGGACAGAGGTGGCCTGTAGCAGGATCATGAGAACAAAGAAAGCATTCTCACTTTTGTCTTTTATTGAGAGGCTTCCATTGTATGGCCTCTGAGTATTCATCTTTCCATCAGGAAATCTCCTCAGCCCTTAGTTAGGTCAGCTCAAGTGCTTTCTTAGTGACTTCATTATCTGACTTAGGGGACAGAGATATGCATGTAGCATCTGCTGGATAGGAGAATCTCTCCGGGAGGTAAATAGACAGAGATATAGATCTAATCTGTCGTCTGTCTGTCTCTCTGTCTTCTGATATTCCACTTCATTTTCTTAGGTTTTCTATTATCTTTCTGAAAATGCACAGGCTGTGGAAACATTCTTGCTTCCCTCCTTTCTGGTATTTTCTGAAGTTTTAAAGGATGGTACCTGTCACGCAAAGGAGATGCTCTTGATAGTTCCGTGTTTTCCCTGGAGTTCTTATTTTTACAATGATAGCCACATGACCCATCTTGAAGTCCTTTTGCTTCAAGTCAGTGTAGCCTTTGCCTCTTGAGCAATATTTCCCTACAAGTTTCCTGATAACTTAGCAAGTTGTTTAGAGCTCCCTTGTTAGTTACTATTCTTCGATTCCTTTTTTTCCCCCTTAATATTTCTACCAAATGTGAATCGTGGATTAGGGCTTTAGGAAAAGTATCATTTCAGGCTTCCTGCGCTTCCATATTTTCATCTGGAAAGGAGCTTTGAACCATGGGAACCTAGGAGTCTTATTGATTTTAGAGCCGGTTCTCTGCCTTTGAAGCACTGAAAGAGACTGCTGGCTTGGAAGTGGCCGCCATTTTAATGAATGTCGCAGGCAGGCTTCTTCCGCAGGAAGAGGATATGCTTCAGAAAATGGGACCTTTCATGTTCAACATCAAAACTGTCTAGGCAAGGGACTGGCCTAGTTCTGGGGCTGGGGAGGTCGACTTTATCACAGGAAACGAATGATCCTGGAGCTGTTACATTTTAAAAACTGGTCTAAGCTTGGGGATCAGTTGCTTTGTCTACTTGAAAATTATTAGCATCCTTGCTCAAAGTTTAACTTCCAAGTCCACTACCACGTTCTACGAAGCTGATGTTAGTAAGCGTGAAAAATGCTTTTAATATTGAAGCTGTGTCTTTGTTGGCTAAATGAATGTCTTAGAGAGCTAGAGGGCTCTCTTGGTTTTCTGTTTCTTGCTGGCCTCAGACTGAGAGCTGGAGCTAAGCAATGGGGCATCTACTTAGATGAGCAAAACAAGGCTGTCTCAGCACTACTAGGCTATTTTCATGATTCACTAAAATAAAAGAAAAATAAGATGAACTACTAGTTGGGAACAACGTTCCTCCTGGGCAGCCACCTTCCAGGAAAGCGTCTGCTGGTAGCTTTGGAGCACTGTCCAAGAAAAATCACAGCCCGATCCATCACCTTGAAAGTTATATAAATAATTCGGGCACCCGTAATTCTTTCTAATCTCTCCAATGGGCCTCTTTCCCTGCTACCCAGTTGCTTGCCTCTTTGTATCTCAAATAGACCTCTATGGCTGCCAAAGATGGGTAGCAAATGACTAGATTAAATGACATTGAATGCGCAGGACTCAGCCAGCTGGGGTCCCAAATGTTCTTCAGTGAGAGCCTCTGTTGATCTGGCCCAGGGCCTGGGGATTTTCATCTTTGGCCAAGACAGTAGGGATAAATGGAATAAAGAAGTTTTTTCCTTTCTTGGCACTACCAATGGTGAAGTTTCTCATTTCCTACAGAGTTGAGTAATTAGAAAACCATCTTCTTGACTACTCTCTATTCTGCCTCCCTGTAAGAGTTAAAGAAATACTAATCCCTTTAGCTCCATTTTTATGTTTTTCTATAGAAATAACATACTAATCACCTTTTACCATGAAAGCCTCTGTTCCCATAAGACCACAGATTTTCTACTTTTGCATGAGTAGTCTGATGTAGCACAGATTCATTTGGGAAAAATCACTGAATAAAAGTAGCTGCTTCATGTTTCTTTCACCCCACCCTACTTCAGAGACTGAGGAAATGCACAGTGCAGAGTGTGTTGTACCTCTGTGTGCTGCAATCTATGGATGGGCATGTCAGTGAGACCCAGACACAGAAAGAGGACAGTGAGGGTATGGGACTAAGCGAATATCTAAGAAGTGTGATCTAGTTGAGGCAAACCTAGGTTATAAGAAGTGCCCTGTCCATGTCTGATTCTTGGTGTTCCTTTTGCTCCCTCTGCCAGCTTATTCCCAGGTTCCAAATATCTTCTTACCTGAACTCAGAGAGAAGATGGCTTGGAGACAGGTGGAGGTTGGTGAGATCCTAGGTAAAGTGGAGGGCGGGAGAGCACAGAGTCAGTGCGCAGGTGTGAAGGAGAGGGAGAGGTGTATGAAGAGAGAGTACCCAAGTGTACTGCCAGGGTTCCTGATTAGCTCTGTCTGGTCAGAACTATAACCTCAGCTTGCATTGTATCCCTGGAGGCTTGAGGCGATGGGGAGGAGAAGAGTAAACTGGTCCCTTCCAAAGGGAGGATGACAGCAAAAGCAGCCTGTGATTAATTATTCCCCACAAAGTCCCTTCTGAAGTCTGGAAACCTAGGATTGGCTTGGCACATGCACAACTCCACAGCTGTCCAGAGAGACACATCTGTTCCTGTCTCTGGCTGCCCATCTGTCCAGAGTGTGGTCTGTCCCGTTGGTACCACCTCTTTCCCTAGAGGGTTGCTCGATTCTGTCTCATTATGGCAATTTCCATTTCTGTAAGCTGGACCAGGCAGCAGCTCCAATG
Source organism: Dipodomys spectabilis (assembly GCF_019054845.1). Classification (NCBI taxonomy): domain Eukaryota; kingdom Metazoa; phylum Chordata; class Mammalia; order Rodentia; family Heteromyidae; genus Dipodomys; species Dipodomys spectabilis. Next base: position 4,876,961 of record NW_024870711.1, read on the forward strand.
TAATAGTGAAGGATCAGGTGCCTGATGTCTTAATTTGTCCAGTAGTTCCAGCAGGAAGCTGCCGTTGAGATACATGAATGGATTCCCAGGCTCTCACTCTTCCAAGAAACCCAAGATAATGCTCTAGGAAGTGTATATCAAGGGATGTTTATGAACCTACAATATGAACTAGACAAGGCTCCATAAAATTGGGGGTTGAAGATGTGCTCTTAGTTGTTTGGATATTATTTTGCATATTTGTATCTGTCTCAGAACCATAGGGATTTACAAGCCATCTATTCTAATTAATTCACCTATTCACTTATCATTGAGTCAACAGACATGCTTTGAATTGTTATGTGTCAGGCTTCAGCCTTGGTGTTGAAGTACAGGTCAGTGAATGAAACAGAAAGTTAGAATGGCCATTATCAAGAAAGCAAAAATAACAGATGCTAGTGAGGATGTTGCCAAAATGGAACCCTAATACACTGTTGGTGGGCGCCTAGACTTGTTCAACCACTCTGGAGAGCAATGTGGAGAGTCATCAAAACATTAAACATAGAACTACCCCATGACCCTGAAACTCCACTCCCGTGTATTTACCCAAAGGATTACAAATTAGGACACAGTAAAGCCACCAGCTACAACTAATGCTGTTACTGCAGCATTAGTCACCATAGCCAAGGTATGGAATCAATCCAGATGTCCCTCAGTGGACAAACGGATCAAGAAAATGTGGTGTATGCTTTTCTGTACATATGACAGCTACATTTAATTTAAAAACCTATAAACATGTTGGGTGGTATGCAAGTGTCTACAAATGTATTAACGGAATTATAGTAGATTTAAGGGAGAACTCAAAACAGTGTAATTCCTTAGAAAGGCAACGTCTAAGTTCAGCAAAATAAAATACAGGAAAGGGATACTTAAAAGGGGTGGGGAGGGAGTAGAGAAATCAAGAAGAGAAGAGGGGGAGAATGCAGTCAAGAATTCAGTGTAGAAAATTAAGAAGAGTGAGGGAGAGGTCGGTAGGGGAGGGATGAGCGAGAATGTTGAAAAAAGAGTGACATTGACAAAGGTGCATTGTATTCATAAACCGCTTTGTTAAAGGTTGTACAGCTACTTCAAGATAATAAAAAATAACAAAACGAAATAAATTCTATAATATAAAGAAATACACAGACGATCAGGAAAAACAATAGAATACATCTGAACTATTAAAAAGTAATTAAAGCCTAATGATCCATTAAGAAATCAGTGGCATAGAAAAGAAACCAAACAGAGGCTATTATCAAAATCTTATGATGAGTCTTTGAAAATTCTAAAAAGGTGAGTACATTTTCTGAAATTCTCTACAAGAGAAAAACGTGTGGCAAGTGGATGAAGTCCATGATTTCATTCTCCCAGTAGTTACATGATCAGTTTCATAATTTCCTGTTTTAGCTCTCATTTCCCCCTTAACAAGAAAATAAGAGTGGATGCCAAGGAGGATATGTTGCAATTATCCTCTGATGAGAATATCTTTGGCATTTTAAATGTAAGAAGATGAATAGCAAATTGGTCACTCAACAAGAAAATTTTGCAGGATTTCCCAATGTAAAGTCAACATAATCATTAAATAAATTTCCTCTATAATAACAATAAAAAATCAGAAAATAGAATAGCAAAGGGGATGCTATGGAAGTAGAAACAAAACCCATAAATGTATAGAGATTTAATAAAATCATAACAGCCTTATAGAGAAAATTACAAAATTCTAGTGAAGGACAAAAAAGAAAATTTAATGTACAATGTTCATAAGTAGAGATCCATTGCCTTCTAAAATTGTCAGCGTTCACGCTTGGAAAGATACAGTTTTGTATTAGAGTTATTGCCTAGCATAAGTGAGGCTCAGGATTTGATCCCCACCAAAATACACACACACACACACACACACACACACACACACACACACACACACAAACATACACACATACACACAGAGGTAACTTCTCAGAGGTTTACTTAATGCAGCGTAGTCTGAACAGTTGAATTGGAAATAATTTTCTCACTAATAGAGAAATGGATATGCAAAATATAATATGTTCAATTAAGGGAGACCATGTAGCTTACAAGCAATGAACTAGGTTGAAGTATATTTTACATAGTATGTAAGTTTAACATTCATTAATGATGTAAAAAGCAATAAGGAGAAATAGCCAGGTATGCTAAGCTCCCACAAATAGTAGCTGTGTATGAATTAATAAACATAATAATCTTAGATACAAAATGAAAAGAATAATACAAGGCTGATGATAATGTGCCACACACCAATTCAAGTTAGTTTTCTGCCTCTTCAGCTACTAGAATAGGTAAACAAAAATTTAAAAATAGAAGTACTGGAAGCTAGAAACGGGGTCAGTGTAGCTTTGAAATACATGTTCATTTTATATTGAATATATAACTCACAACTTGTTGTTTTCTGTTAATTTCAGTCTTCCAAAACTTACATTTTCTTTCTACCTTGAAATCAGTAAGAATGGGGAAGAATAGAACGGTGTATTATTAACCCTCTAATGACTGGTTCTTCACGCACCCATTCTCCACACCTGTGAAGACGTACAGGTCTGTGTGCAAGTTTTTATAGTCTCAACACTGTTGGCTATAAAATTCTAAGATCCCTTTTACCACCTTCCATGATTTCTGGTAATAAATGCTACACAATTACGTAGTAGTTACATATTCAGACTCTTAAATGAAGCAATATTGTTGAAAATAGTTCCTATGTTTCCTGTCCATTTCTCCAGCTTACTTACCAGATACCTAGCAAATATTTCTAGTGCCCATACCTACATCATCTCTACAGACCATGGCAGTTACTTGTGAAAATGCTGTAGTATCTACCTCTGTCAACCCACCTTCTTTTTTTCTTAATGTACTTGTGTTAACTTTCATTCTTATTTCTCATTGCTGCTGCTCTTCTTTCAACCACCTCTACTACCACTACAACAGCTTAGAGAAGTTCATGGAACACTCAGATGATCTCCAATAATTCATTATTGCTAAGTGTGCTAACTCATTGCTAAGTTTAGCATAGGATGAACCAGTAGGATGTCAAAAATTGTGATTTGTAAAGGCCAAGTCTTTTAATGTAATATAGGCACACTGAGAATATTGAAGTCATCCAAGGAAGTTTTTGGGTTTAAAATTCAAGCCCTCTCATTTATCTGGAAGAAATGCATGCTCATCGTGTCATGATTCACAAAAGCCAAGTAGTAACAACAGCTTAGATGTTCAACAGCCGAAGAATGGATAAAGAAAATGTGACATATATACCTTCCTTTATATGTAATGACATTTTATTCATCCGTCAGGAAGGATAATGTTATGTGTAGAGAACTGATGATCCAGAAAAAAAATACTGAGTGAAATAAGCCAGGCTGAGAGAGACAAAGGGTATATGTTTACTCTCATATGTGGAGATTAGATCTAAGATATAAATCTATTTGAAAACACATAGAGGGCCACACACACACACACACACACACACACACACACACACACACACACACACACACACACGAAAAGAGTAATGCTGGGAAAACACTGTCAGTGTACACAGGTGAAAACACAAGGGGAAAATTTTAAGAGATAGTTGGTGTTGGAAGAGATGGGAGGGGCAAAGACAGAGGGGTGACCAGTCGGGATGCATTGTGCACATGTATCGACATGTTAAAACACCCTTTGCAACATTTTTTTTTTTTTGGTCGGTCGTGGGGCTTGAACTCTGGGCCTGGGCACTGTCCCTCAGCTCTTCAGCTCAAGGAGAGCGCTCTACCACTTGAGCTACAGTGTCACTTCCGGTTTTCTGGTGGTTTATTGGAGATAGGAGTCTCACGGTCTCTCCTGCCCGGGCTGGCTTTGAACCGCGATCCTCAGATCTCAGCCTCCTGAGTAGCTAGGATTACAGGCATGAGCCACCAGTGCCCGGCTTACCCTTTGCAACTTTTTGAAAAAAATAAAATAAAAGAGACTCGCCTCCCAAGGCAAAGACACACAAACATGGAAAGTGGCATGACATAAAATGATATTTTTAAAAATCCAAAGCAAACAGTGTGTTCTAAGCAAAAATTAGCCAGCCGACATAAAGAGCTTCCCTACATAGTAACAGAGAACAACCCATCAAAAAATAAAAATACAACAATTGTGGATAGATATGCACTAAACGTCGGTATGTCCAATGGTGGGCGAGTTACTACCCACTGTCACCGTTTTTTTAATCTGGAAGTTAAAACTGTCCTATAATCTAATGGATTTAACAGAGCTACCATCTAATTGCTGAGAGAAATACACCACATGCTTCCCAGAGCTCATCGAAGTATGTAGAAGACAGATGATATTTTAGGCTAGAAAATAAGTCTTAACAAACACAAAACACAGAAGGTATATCTTGTGTCTTCTCACATGGTAATGGAATAAAATAAAAAAATAGGCAGCAGGAAAAACTGTCGATAGTTTATGAATATATGGAAATCTATTAGGGAAGGATGGCTTTTCTAGGAGGCTGTGCTAAAGCTCTCTAATATTAATACAAATGAGAGAGGAAGTGTATAAACTCTCAATGGAGTAATTCTTGCAAAACATTGCATTTACTTCATTTGTCAAGCGAATCTTTCGCATGACCACCACTGTGTAAATGGCCCCCTGAGGTCAGGTGGCTTGCGAGAATCCCAGCATTTTTTCCATCTCCCTGGCCCATTGTAGGTGATCCACTTCTGTCAAAGAAACTCCATTTCTCCTGGATTCCACCCCTCAGATCCCAGTCTTAATTCTTCCCCCTTGCAGGGATGTCACATTGAGTTAGCTATTGAAACAGAAGGTTCTTTTTTTTTTTTTTCTTTTTTTTTTTTAATTTAATTTTATTTTATTTGTGAACATACTGTACAGAGGGGTTACAATTACATGGGCAGGATAATGCGTACATTTCTTACCAAGCATTGCAGCCTCCTCCTTTGGTTTACCCTTCACATCCCTTCCCAGCCTCCCCCCTCCCCCCCCAATCCCAATCCTTCTCCTTCCCCCCCTTCCCCCCCCCCCCCACCGATGTTGTTAAACCTCGTTTTGGACATGACAACTTGTACTTCTCATTGTTGCAACAGGTCCACCTGTATCCTTAAACAACTGGTTTTCCCCGTCTCCTCCACAAGTTATACTGACATCAAATATAGTGAAAGCAGGGGTTATACTGTGGGGGAGGGACATACAAAGCAACAAAGAGATAATCTTATAAATGCGTTAGAAACACATGCATGAAAGAAAAAAACATTAAAATACATATCTAAGGGTTCATTTTCCTGACATCACATTATCTGACCTTTTCCGCTTGACTCACACATATACTAGATATTGCAAATAAGGGAAACCATGGGACCTATGTTTCTTTGGGCCTGGCTTACTTCACTTAATATAATTTTTTTCCAAGTTTTTCCATTTCCTAACAAATGGGGCAATGTCATTCTTTCTGATGGAGGCATAGAATTCCATTGTGTATATATACCACATTTTCTTGATCCATTTATCTACTGAGGGGCATCTGGGTTGGTTCCATATCTTAGCTATGGTAAATAATGCTGCAATAAATATTGTTGTGCTGGTAGCTTTAGTGTGGTCTTGTTTGTAAACATTTGGGTAAATGCCCAAAAGTGGGATTGCTGGGTCATAGGGGAGTTCTATGTGAAGTCTTTTGAGGAACCTCCATACTGCTTTCCAAAGTGATTGAACAAGTTTACATTCCCAACAATGAAGTAAGGTTCCTTTCTGTCCACATCCCCTCCAGCATCTGTTGTTGTTAGAGTTCTTGATTTTTGCCGTTGTAACTGGGGTGAGGTGATATCTCAATGTTGTTTTGATTTGCATTTCTTTTATGGCTAGGGATGTTGAACATTTCTTCATGTGTCTATTGGCCATCCTTCTTTCTTCTTCAGAGAAGTTTCTCTTTAAGTCTTTCGCCCACTTATTTATTGGGCAGTTGTTTCTTTGAGGATTTGTTGTTGGGGGGTTTAATTTTTTGAGTTCCAAGTATATTTTAGATATGAGACCCTTGTCCGTTGTATGGCTAGTAAAGATCTTCTCCCAATCCGTGGGCTTTCTATTGATCTTGCTAGCTATGTCATTTGCCCTGCAGAAGCTCTGCAACTTTAAGCAAACCCATTTGTCCAACCTTTCTTTGATTTGTTGTGTTTCCGGGTCTCTATTCAAAAAATTTCGGCCTGAGCCAAGGAGACCTAGGGTTTCTCCCATTCCATCCTGTAATGTTTTCAGAGTGTCTGCTTTGACTTCAAGGTCTTTGATCCATTTGGAGTTGATTCTGGTGCAGGGTGATATATAAGGATCTAGCTTTAGTTTTCTACATGTAGTTAATCAATTTTGCCAGCACCATTTACTGAAGAGGCTGTCTTTCTTCCATTGTATTGTTTTAGCTCCCTTATCGAAGATTAGATGGCTATAGGTCTGTAGGTTCATTTCTGGGTTTTCAATTCTATTCCATTGGTGGTTCTTTTGTTTTGCCTCCCATTCCTGTCTTTTTCTTTCAGTTCATAGAGTCAGGGCTCCAATTCAGGTCCTCCTGGTTTTATCTGATGCATTCATCTGAAAGCTATCCCAGCTGAACCCTGAATTTGTATCACCTCATTTCCCTTTGTAAAGCTTCCTGTGGCTCTCCACACCCTTTTGAGATAGGATCTAAATTCCTTCTGCTGCTGTTTCCTCCACTGGGTGTTGAGAGTGGATGAAGAGGGTTATTTTGGACAGTGAGTGGAATATTGGCCAGTGTCTCGCCAACATTCTCTTCTTTATTGTCTCGAGAGTCGTAGGGGTTGTAACCTGTAAGAAGAATGCCGCGTGATCGTTCTGTAGCGTGCTGTTACAATGCAAGACACAAGTGAGTCCTCACGGAGCATCTAGATCATTATGATCTTTTTAACCCTCATGTACTTGGCACAGAACAACCACAGCAGGCCACCACCCATGTCCTGTCCCCAGAAGGCAAACCCTCTGCTTGTTTTTCAGCCTGTGTCTGTTGGATCTGGAATTCCACCTTGTTCCTGATTCCAAGATAAGGAGAGGCAATTTCATGCCAGAGACATAAAGTTTCATACGAGGGTAGCGGGCCTCACCTCCTTCCTGTGGCTGGTTGGAGGATTCTGCCCCCAGCATCCCTGGGAAGGCTGCCCAGCATCTGGCCTCTTCTGCACATTTCTTTGTGATGCCTCTCTTGACGGCTGGCTGGGTGATTTCCTGGCAATCTCTTTCATGAAACTTCTCACATATCAAATGTGGTAAGAAAATAGATGTGTGCTTTTAGGTGATGTCTTATTTCATCAAATAAAAACAAATAAAACTATCCCTTACGATGTCCTTCCCTCCCTATGTTTTGTAGTCATCATTTTCAACTCCGGTTGTCTTCCGTGAGTGTGTTTTAAAACTATTTATTATTATGTGGTGTTTTCAGACTCCTTGGTGGTAAATTGGATTTCTTATGCCATTTCTCTCCAACACACATTTACACAAGAGGAACACACACACATACACACCCACACACACACTTCCTCCTCGCATACAATAATCACATCATGAACTTGGTATTAGACAATATTCACTGTATAAATTATGATAACTATATTCAGCGATAACCTTGACAGGTTATTTTTTATTATCACCAATTATGAGATCATCTTTCTTGTAAAACATCTGTTTCCCCTGCAGTGAAGAGTTACCTCATTTGTTTGCTTAGTTTTTTATGTCGCTAGCAGTGCTTTGCCCTGAACACTGAACCCACATTTGAACATACCAGGCGGTGTGTCTGTTCCACGGTTGTCATGGAGATGTTTTCCAGGAAACCTTCACGTCCTGCCTTTATTTATGGTTGATGGTCTTTGCTCACTGTGTGTCTGTCATCAGGACCACCAGGGATGGAACTTTCTCTCATGTGGTCACTGTTTCCTGGGGCCCGTCTCTCTCTCTCTCTCTTTCTTCCTCTCTTACTGAAGAAAAAAAATCCCACTAGGAACTTCTTACAGAAAGGGTATATGAAAAATAGGATTGTTGTCAACTTTAATGCTTGAAAATCTTGCCTGTCCACTTTGGTTGGGCACACACGTGTGCTGGAAACACTGTCTCACAGAATTGAGCCTTGAAGGATCAGGCCCTCATGACTGGTTTTCCAGGTTGCCTTTGAGAAATAGAATCCAATTCAGCGGAGCTTTTTGTTGTTTTTGTTTTTGTTTTTATACCCTGGAAACATCTTGGGTCTTCTCTTTGTCCAAAATAACATGATACAACATGATGCATATGTCTTGATTTAGGACTGCTTAAAAAACATATCATGTTAGGCGCTGGAGGCTCATGCCTGTAATCCTAGCTACTCAGGAGGCTGAGATCTGCGGATTGTGGTTCTAAGTCAGCCTGGGCAAGAAAGTCCGTGAGACTCTTATCTCCAATAAACCACTAGAAAACTGGAAGTGGTGCTGTGGCTCCAGCGGTAGGGCACTCGCCTTGAGCTGAAGAGATGAGGGATAGCGCCCAAGCTCAGAGTTCAAGTCCCAAGACCGACAAAAACAACAACAACAAACAACAACAACAAACATATCATAAGAGCTCTAGTGGATTCATATTTTATTCTGTTTCACATAATATTATTGATCCCTCCATCTTATCTATTCTTTCTTTTTGACACTTCATGGGTTGGGCCTCTTGGAAGTCTCTCTCTCTCTCTCTCTCTCTCTCTTTCTGTATGTGACGGTACTAGGGTTTTTGAACTTAGAACCTTGCAAAGCAATCACTCTACCTCATGAACTTTTTGCTTTAGCTAATTTTAAGATAGAGTCAAGTATTTTTACCCCCAAAACGATCTCTGATTGTGATTCTTCTACATGTGCCTCTTACATAATTGGCATTTCAGTCATACCTACCGTATGTAGATCATTTCTTGAGATAAATACTTCACTAACCTTTGCCTCACCGGCCTCTAACTGTGAATTCTTCCATGTTCTCTCTCTTCTTTCAAAATAGGTATGTTCACTAGATTTCCTCATACCTTTTCACCTTTTTACTTATGGGAGATTTTTTTTTCTCCTTCTCTTTCTCCCAAGGGAGATTTTTTTTTTCTCCTTATCTTTCTCCCAACACTTTTATTGAATTTTCATTTCTATTACCCAATGTGTAATTTGAAAGAGCACTTTAATTTCTGATGTTTTCTTCTTCTTAAGTAATGGGATATTTTATTGGTTCTTCTTTTATAGATAAAATATCTTTTGTAATTTCTCTAAGGAAATATATGATCTATTTTGGAATATTGTTTTCCTCCTGAGATTTTTTTCTGTGTATATTGTCCCTTATAGTCCAGGTTTTAAAAGTGCTGCACAGTTTGATTTTGTTATTTGTAAAGGAATTGACATAAGCTAGTTAGAAGCTTAGACAGTTTTCTGAGTGGTGGCTTAATAGCTGGGTATTGTCTCAGACACTTCACTAGAAAATCTCTAGAAGTTAGGGAGGCATGTCATGTCTACTCACATGCCAGTGTACTCAGAAAAGAGTCTACTAGAGACCTCTAGCCTTCAAACACAAGCCTGGGTGACAACATCCTAAGTATCTCTTGGGAAAGAAATCTGAGGTAGGGAGAGGAGAAGAGTCTCTCAGTGCTCTTGACTAGGTATGGTGTCCTTGAAGACAAGACTTTCCTCACTCAACCCATCCTTTCTTCTGCTGGGCATAGAGTAAAGGCAGCTCACTGCCTGTAGGGGATCTACCTGCTTTGATGCAGACTTTTAAACTTGACTTATTCCTTTCTGATTTCTATTCTTCCCTAGTTCCTGAGCCTTCCTATTAATCTGCACTAGGCCTTGGGACAACTGAATTTTCACATGGGTTTCTGTTTTCCTTGTTCTGATATTCTGTTAATCTAACCCAAAGATTAAATTGTGTAGCTGTCATCTCTATTCCCATTATCTTAATCCTTAAAGAGTTACACCCTTTGTAATCCCTTAATTATCGTTTTAGTGGGGCTTGGGGAAAAGTTGGTATTAATGCATATTATGAAGTTCACACATAGATGCAAGGTCTATAACTACTTCATTATATTCTGTGGGTATGCAAGGTTCTAAGTACAAGAGATGTTTCATTGCTCCTTTGTATATGTTTTCTTTTCCTTCCTGTGGTTGTTTGATTACTTCCTTCTTTCCTTGCCTTTTCCTTTTTCTTTTTTTCTTTTTATCTCTTTCTTTCTTTTCTTACTAAAAAAAAAGATCTAACTCAAAATTGAGAAATTGTAGTCTTGCTTTTTCTAACTCAGGGGATAAGTAGGTGACTGAATCAGGCTGAGGAAGTTGGATTCTTTTTCCTTGGAATTTAAATCTTTAGAAGAGGTAAGAAGCAAGTAGGACCATATTTGGAGTTTGTTCCTCCAAGGCATCTTAACTATGGCATCTCTATTGTGTTCTTGCCTTAAAATCTAGAAGCTTCCTTGGTTCCTTTTAACTTCAGATCCGATTCTTCAAGCTTCCAGTTAGTTCTATTTGCTTCCAAAGTCATCAGTGACTTACCTTTTAAGTTACCAAATTATATGCAATCTAACAATCCTAAGAATCATTTTTATACATCTTTTCTATCTTTTGTAGTTTAAAAACTAAACAAACAAAAAAACAAACCCAGGGCTTTCTTCTAAGATAATGAGTTGATTCACATGTAGCATTCACGTATCTTGTGAATGGAAATAATTTAGGGTGTGGATTTCTGTGAGATTTTACTATTAAGGTACAACCAAAAAAGTTACAGATAAAACCAGTTACAGTTCATCAGCAATCAACATTCATTTCTTGCTCCCGTATCTAAGGGTTAGTTTTGAGCCTCTGCTCACATCACATCTAACATCCTACTTGCCTAAGCTGGTTACCTAGCAGAGTTCACAACCAAGCCAGGGAACTCCATTTCCATACATCCAGGGCAAGAGTGAGGATGTTTATTTAGTGAGGATGTTTATTTAATGTGAAATTTTGGACTGGTAGTTTATTCTAGCACATTCTATTCTTTTGGTAATGATTATCCATATCATCCCAAAGTCCTTCTAGTGGATCCAAGCATCTTAAGTCCTAACATCTAGAATTTTATTATGTACATGAAGTCTGGGTGTGTTTTCCCTTGAGCAAGAGATCTGGGAATGATAAAGACAGTTCAACTGCTTTTGATATACATTTGATACACAATCAGGGGTTAAGGGCACATATCAGAAATAAAGACTTCCAGTGGGAAGGAAAGTTAGCATTTTACTACTCAGCTGCACTTCTGAAGTTCTTCAGAGTAAACAAATACTTCTTCTACAGAGGAGAATGTTTCTTGATCATCTTCTGGTTATTTTCTTTAAGAGTGACACTCTAATCCATTCTTCAAGATCTTGGTTTGGAGACATACCAGATGCCTTCCCTTTTCATGCTTACCCAGCTTCTTCAAAGACTCAAAAGTCATTTTATATCTCATACAATCTCAGCTTATTTTATGCAGACTAGTGACAGTTTCACCAATACCATTTTCTCAAAACATTATGAGTCTTCTATGTATTTTCTTCCATTTAACTTCATGTGCCCCCCACCAAAGCCCCACGATGCTTTGTAAGGTATATCTGCTTTCTTGAGTTATCATCATAGGTATGTAATGTGGTCTTATCAGACTTCTTTGCACCATCCTCAAAAACTTCTGCATAGCTAAGATGAAACGTTAATGCTTTAAGAGGTCTTCACAGAGTGTTTCAACTTAGCTCTTAATTTAGTCTCTAAGGTGACATAAAAAAATCACTGTACCATTGAGTTAGTGAGAAACTGGTCCATTATTTGAGTCTGCAAATTCTTACACTAATGTCCCTCTGAATTCTTCTATCTGTCTAGTTCTTTGATAAGGTCAGCTCTTTCTTTTAAGTGAGTACATTAATAAGCCAAAAGGTAGCAACTGACTCATCTTTCAACTTCCTTCCTCAAAACTTCGTTGCTTATGAGGAGCTGGGTGGGGCTGGGACAGACAGGGAAGAATGAAAGGAGGGTTGACACTAATCAAGATGTATTGTGCTCATACACTGGTTGTTGATGTCAAACCTTTTTGGACACCTACTAAAATATAATAAAAATCGAAATAAGAATATCCATAATAAAAATAATTTCATTGAATTCATTGTGGTCTCCCTGCTCTCTCAGGCAATCATTTCTGTCAGATCTGATGTACACGTAAGACACCTGGCTTCCATGGACATTTTCCTTGTCACTGTCCTCACAGTTACCTGCACAGCCACAGCCTCTAAAAGTTCTGTTCTGGCAGTAACTTACATGTAGTATCAACTCATGTTGCCCCAGCCAGCTGTTAATGCATAACAACCACTCTCAAAAGCAAAGAGAACTCATGTATTTCTTGCTTATACGTGTGGTTTGGCTGGGGTGGCTCTGTGTTTAGCTTCTCATCTTGGAATTTGAGCTGGAGATCTGCTTCACAGCAGGGAAAAAGCACACATCCAACCACACAAGCAACATTTCCAGGCTTGGCTTATAGAAGAGCTATTTTGTTAACTTACCATCACCTCAGCACATGAGATGCTGAAGTCTCCATCAGGGGGAGAAGAATGAATTCTACTATCTCAAGGCCCTGAAAGGGACACATTTTTACACAACTATGTGGGAGTGATACATTGCTACTAACCATCTGAGTCTTCTCACCTCTCTAAACCATGGAATCACTCAGTGAGACTTTCTTACATCTTCTGAAGAAATATTTACTTCCTTTTTTTTCTTTTGGTTTGGAGAAGTTATTTCTTCCTTCACTGAATAATTCTTTTGTGGAAAGGAACTAATCATTTATTTCGTTTCTGCAGCTCTTTGAGGAAGCAAATAGATTCAGAGTAAAAAATAAATATGGTACACCAAAATAGTTGTAGTAATTCCTTGATTTCTGTTGATTGGGAATGTCATTGAGAATGGATTACATAATCTTAAGAAAATTAAAATATATTTTATTGTTATTGTAGAGGTGATGTACAGAGGGATAACAGTTACATGAGTGAGGTAATGAGTATAATTCTTTTTGACACATGTCTCCCCTTCCCTTGCTCTCTCCCAATTTTTCCTTCCTGTTCCCACCCCAAGATGTGCAGTTCATTTTCCATATAGTATCTGGTGAGTACCACTTCTGCATTTGTTCATCCTTTGTCCCACCTTACCCTCCCAAAGACAAACTAACAACAAGATAAAAGGAAAAGAAAAACAACAACAGCAGCAACTAAAAATTCTCATTTCCTTTTCTTGGAGATCATTTTACTTTACACGATCATATGCACAGAGCTATTGAGCCTTCGTTACCCGCTCCTGTGTATATTCTCTTTTGGCCTCAATGTGTGGATGGATGTCTAGAGATCTATATAGCTTATCATGTCCCAGTGTGTGTGCACATGTGTATATGTATACAACATAGATAGATAGATAGATAGATAGATAGATAGATAGATAGATAGATAGATAGATAGATAGATAGATAGGTAGATAGATAGATAGATAGATAGATGAGTAATTTTAAAAAATTGTTCATTATGCTTACTTGTAGGTTTGTAGGCACATTCTAGCTACTACAAATGAGAGAAATCATGCAACCTATGTTTGAGTCTGGCTTACTTTGCTTACTATAATTTTTCCCAAGTCTTTCCATTTCCTTATAAATGGTACAATATCATTCTTCCTGATGGATGAGTAGAAATCCATTGCATATATATACCACATTTTCTTGATCCATTTGTTCACTGAAAGGCATCTGGGATTACATACTCTTGATAGTACTTGGTGAAAGAAGAAATCATAATTTTAGATATTACTGGATTTATTGATTAACTTTACTGGAAGAGTTGTGAGATATCTATGTATCTATCTATCTATCTATCTATTGAGAGAGAGAGAGAGAGAGAGAGAGAGAGAGAGAGAGAGAGAGAGAGAGAGAGAGAAACAGAATCTAATGGTTTGCTGGGTTGGTGAATACAAACACAGGCCCATTGTTCACAAACTTCAAGAGATAAGCAAGGCATCTGCAATCCATTGGATAAATGGGAAGGAAAATGACTGACACAATAAGCTAGGACATATGAAGGGTTCTATCCTGAGGAGTCTCAGTCTTCTCATTCTCTTTAGAAGAGTCTTTTTACAGCAAACATTACATGAAGCATATCAGTATGTATTTTTGAGACATATAATGGATGCCTTGCCAAAACTATGATTTCTGAATAGAGTTGCTGTGATAAATAAGCTTCCTGATTGAAATGAGCAGATTCCATGTTCGCACTGGATAGCTGGTAAGGACAAGGCTTAAATTACTTGAACTCTGCTGAAGGACTACCCCAGAAAACCACGTTAGGTTGTTCTATAGTGGCCCAGCACTTCCTAGTATTTCAGAGAGGTACTTAGTTGTTAAAGCAGTCCATTAGCTTTAGGTAGAGACTCTGCCAGGTTGTTGGATATCATTGTCTCAAGCTTGCTAAAGATTATTTTTAATCAATAGGTAAAGAGATAGGCCAAGTCAGTCTTCAAAATTCTACCTGTTTCCCAGTGAATCCATTTCTGGTGGTGCCACTTCTGAGTTCTGTACATCCTTCCACGGCCCATTATTTTTCTGGGCCCTGGCTTCCATGATGGGTGGGGTGACAAAGACCACTGAGCTGCTTTTAATCTTCAGAGGCCAAATGGGAATGGGGACAGAAAGCAGTAGAGTTGCGTGATAAGCAAGAGCTGGGTAACTTCAGAAGATTCTGACTCTAGCTAACTCTATGGGTTCTGAAAAACAAAACAGGCAGATGTGCGATTAAATGGTTGCTACGTTTTTAGAACACAATAACAAGAGTCCTAGCAAACTAAGGACTGTTGTGCTATAAAGATGGAGAATCATGGGTCATGTTTTTTTAATCCAGACATAAATGAAGTAATGGATTTTTTCTCATTCTTTCACTAAAGGGATTATAAACTATTTAAATAGGCTGTGGAGAAATGGCCCAGACTTTCAGGAACCGTTGAATTCTGGCTCTGAGTTCCACACGGTTTCCACTGAGAGAGATAGGCTCACGAGGCTCAACACACAAACTTACTCATTTCAAGTTTGTATCAAAATAGATCAGAATTCTTGAAACCCAAAACAGTGCTGATTCTCTCCATGCTTGAATGTATATGTGACAAAGATATCCACTTCTTTGCTAATTGAGGAAAAATTCATGTTCTTTCTTTTAAATGCCAGCTTTAAAGGTATTAAAAGAACATTCACATATATTTCTTGCAAGTTATAACCTTTAGCATTTCAGAAAAGTATGTTATATTCCTGATTATTTCCCTTCTTATCAGTGCTCCTATGACGGTGCTTGAACAAGTCAACATTTTTGCTGAAAAGATACCTAGAACAATTTGGGTAATAGCAGGGATAATATAAAAAAAAAGATATGTCCATTGGGATTATTAGGTCTTGGGCAAAGCATTATTAGAATTCTTCCATCCCCGCCCTCTTCTCCCCTCCCCTCCCCTCTTCCATTTCTCTCTCTTCTCCTCTATTCCTTCTTTCTCCTCCCTTCTTCTTCTTTTCCCTTTCCCTCTTATTCTTTTCTTTTCTCTTTTAGATTGTACTGGGGTTTGAACTCAAGACCTCATGCTCACTTGGCAGGGACTCAGTCACAGAGACATGCCTCCAGCCCTTTGTTTCTTTACTTATTTTGGGGATAGAGTCTTACACCTTTTTCCCTGGGGGGAGTTTTGGGCTATAGTCCTCCTCCACATGCCTCCTATTCCTCCTGGATTTGTTTACTGAGATGAGGTGTTCCTCATTTTTTACCCGGCTGCCCTCAAAGTGTGAGTCCCAACTCTCCACACCTGAATAGCTTGGATTCTAGGTAGCAGCATCATACCTGGCCCAGAAACTGTTTGGGAGCATTTTCTTATAGTGTGTAGTTCCTCTTTTCATGTTTTTTAAAATGTCTTTTTAAAAAGGCACAAGTTTTTAATTTGGATGATTACTTACCAGTAATCTTCACAGGTTAGGCTTGGGCATCATATCTAATCATTTTCTGCTTAACTTAAAGGTATTAAATATGTTGTCCTTTATTTTCTTCTAGAGTTTTCAACAATACAGTTGCATTCATTTTTTAATGTATGGTGTGAAAGATGTGTTAAGATTTTTGTTTTGTTTTGTTTAGTATTTTGCATTGCAGGTGTCCAATTCATTTAGAGTAATTTGTTGAAAGGATTATTCTTTCTCTATTGAATTTCCTGTGTACTCTTGTCAGAAACAACTATGCATGTGTGAGTCAGTATTGGGGCTGTCTTCTGTTTCATTGATTATGTCTATCTTCTCATTAAGACTACCTGTCTTTGCTAATGTTGCTTTATAGTCTGTATTGATTTATCACTCTTGATTAATCTCAGTCTCAAAATGAGGATTTATGTTCTCTAGCTTTGGGCTTTTTTTTTTTCCCCAAATTGTTTTAGTTCTTACAGTTCCTTTGATTTTCCTTGTAGAAATTAGGATTAATTTGTCAAGGTATACCAAAACATCCTGCTAGGATTGATTTCCAGGAATCATTGATAATTTATTTTAAACTTAAAAATATTGCCTATAATAAGATTCTTTTTTATAGCATACCTTAGTATGTGGTCATCATACATACATTTAAACAATAATGCATATAATTCTAATAAACCTCCTAAAGCACCTGTATATCATATAATGATTTTTTTTACTTTTTTTTTAATTTAATTTTATTTTTTTGTGAGCATACTGTACAGAGGGGTTACAATTACATGGGCAGGATAATGCATACATTTCTTACCAAGCATTGCAGCCTCCTCCTTTGTTTACCCTTCACATCCCTTCCCTACCTCCCCCCTACCCCCCCCCCACCCAATCCTCCCCCCCCCCGCCCCCCGCCCAAACATTGTAAAGCTCGTTTTCGACATGACAACTTGTACTTCTCTATAATGATTTTTTGTTTTACACATAAGTTCTATTCTAATTTAGCGTGTATTAAAAATAATTTTCTTTTTGTAAGAAATGGCTGTTCTCAGCCTGCTATCTCACAGCCTACTAACATAACAGTAAGTGACCTTCAGTTTGGAAAAAGCCATTACAGAAATGGATTTTGACTAACAACTGGGGTACAGAACGCTTTGTGCCATCGTTGACAATTTTTTGACCTGTATTGCTGATACAAATGTAGAACAGATAGGGCTTGTGAGATCATTCTGAAGCATAACCCAGGAAATCACTCCCTAGGCTGAAAGACAGCCATTAGTCTACATACTTTGCATGTCATGATCTTTCTCTGAATTCAATAGGTTGTAAATGTATCCTGCATGCCAAGTATCAATGTAGGCATTGGGCTGCATCTATAAGTAGAACAGAGGCAATATTTTTTCTATTAAATTTTACATTTAAGTAGGTTAAAGAAAATCAATGAAATATATCCATAAATAACCCAAATGAGGATAAATGAAATGTAAAAAAAAAAAAAAAAAACAAATAAAAGCACAGGATAAATAGTGAAAATTCAGGGATGCCCTGAAATCGTGCAATCAGAGGAGATCTGTCTGGGGAATGTCTCCAGACACTCAAGTTGGTACAGAATGGTCAATGACTCCACATCATCCACTGACACCCAGAGCCCAGCACACCTCTGGGCATGAGGTGCCAGCTAGATGGTAGGGTTATGTTAGGTCACTTCAAACCATGCACCTTAATTACAACTGCTACAATCCCTAGGGTTTAATTTAAAAAGTTTTACACCAGGCTTTGAACTAGGTTGTAGGGCGTCATTATAGTCAGCCTTGCTCACCACGGGCCTCTGTGGAGGGCATTAAGAGAAAAGAGACATGAGTAAGAGAGAAAGAATAGGAAGCAAGTATACAGGGTGGAAATCCCCCAAGAGAAAGTGAGAGCAAGAGATTTAATTAGAACCCAGCTGAGCAATTTGCATCAATGTTACCCAGAGAAGGAAAAGTAGACCGAGGGGAAGCTACTAGGGTGTGGATTTGCTCAGTTCTCAGAGATGACATTTGCCATCCAAGCTGTACACACTGAAATTGTCAGTTTTACTCTTAAGAAAAACTACCCTTAGTTCAACGAGTGCTACAAAAAAATTATTGAAACTCAATCCCAGTTTTTCCCTCTAAAGTGTTACTCATTTCAACTTGCACACCACCAAATTTCAGAATCCTAGTACTCAATCTTTAGTATATTTATTTCCTAATCAAACAGTTTCTGAGAGGAAAGTTCCTTAGATCTATTTTACCTCTTCAGTTTACAAATAAGAAAAATAACATCTAGGAAAGTATCTTAAGATCTCAGAAACAGACTTGACTCTGTCCCTCTGTTGTGCATTGTTTTCTTGCTGCTTTTTTTTGAGTTTATTTATTCAACAGATATTTATTAATAACTTTCCATCCATGATGCCCTGGTTAGCTGTGGCACAGAAATGATATAGAAATGAGCTCTCTTTTTTTAGAGGTGTATAGACTCTGAATTGAAATATCTTTTTTTTGTTGGTCGTGAGGCATGAACTCTGGGCCTGGGCGCTGTCCCTCAGCTCTTTAGCTCAAGGCTAGTGCTCTACCACTTGAGCCACAGCACCACTTCCAGCTTTTTCTGCTTATGTGGTGCTGAGGAATCGAACCCAGGGCCTCATGCATGCAAGGCAAACACTCTACCACTGAGCAACCTTCCCAGTCCTGAAATATCTTAGTATTTATCCTTTCTCTTTTTTCCTTTGCATGATTCTAAAACCAACATGAGTTGGTCAAGATTGAGATCTTCAAGAGCCAAATAGGACTGAATACAAAGGGGGAAATATGTAGATACTCTTTGGGCTTCCATAGATTCCAAGACTTCAACAGAATTCCTGAAGGAAGAGGGGCTGAGGGGCTGTACCCAGAGTGGTTCATTATATGTGTATTTAGTGTACCCCTCAGGGGTCTTAACTGACAAGCCACAGAAGAGAAAGCCTTGGCAAACTACAGGAAAGGAATTTATCAGAAGGGCATTGGAGAAGTACCATCACAGATGGAGTATGACAACTGTGTCTGAATGTGCTAGAAACCAAGATCTGGATGTTCAAAAATACAGCAAAACAGCTGGGCGCCAGTGGCCTACACCTATAATCTTAGCTACTCAGGAGACTGAGATCTGAGGATTGCAGTTCAAAGCCAGCCTGGGCAGGAAAGTCTGTGAAACTCTTATCTCCAATAAACACCCAAAACCAGAAGTGGTGCTGCAGCTCAAGTAGTAGAGCACTAGCCTTGAGCTGAAGAGTGAAGGGACAGTGCTCAGGCCCAGAGTTCAGGCCCCACCACCAACAAAAAAGAGAAAAGAAAAAAAAAGAAAAAAGAAAACCAGCAAAACAACAACAGCAGGTCATATGACATCTGTGGCCTCTGGGGGCCATTAATGGAATGCAACTCTTGACTTTACAGTTCTGTTGGCACCATCTGTACGATTCAAAGGCTCTGTAGACCAGTGATGCTTTGGCTAGAAGAGTTGAAGGAAATACAATGGACCTGTTAGTTTTAGCTGTTGCACTGAGAAAAGCAACTGCTTGTTTGAAGAGTCTGTCAAACAAATGTTGAATACGTAGAAAAGAAAATCCAAACCCTCGTGTATTAGAACCCCAAACATCTCACAGTTTCATAATATTGTAATAAAACACGTTGTCTGGGCTCTTCTCTTAATGGTACCTGAATTTTTTTTAAAAGTTCTGCATGATTTTTTTAAAAAAATACGTTTTATTGTTATTATGAAGGAATTGTTCAGAGGAGTTACAATTCTATAAGTGAGGTAATGAGTACCCCGCCCCTTGGACAATGCCACCCCTTCCTTTGCCCTCCCGAATTCTCCCTCCCATCCCTGCCTACAAGTTGCACAGTTCATTTGTCACACACTGTATGTTCAGTACCATGACCGCATTTGTTCAAACCCTCCTTCTCATCATTTCTGTGGCCCCTTTTTGCTTCCCTAAAAAGACAAAAAAATACCCATAAACTCTAAAACACAAGAAACAAACACCCCCACCCCACCCCACCTTCTTCCCCATGTTTCCATTTCCTGGAAGTCATATTTAATGCATAGTATTTTAGATGTTCAGGGGAGTTATCCCTTTGGGTTCCTCCCCTAAGCGTGTCCACCTGTAGTCTCGTTTGTGTGTGAATACTTAGCGTCCTGTATAAGTGATCATGTCCAGCTGTATTTTATTTTCCATATAGGAGAGAAACCATGTGCCACTTGTCTCTCTGAGGTTGGCTGGCCTCACTTAGGGACCTGAATTTTTTTCCTTACTTGATTTTGGACCTAACCATAAAGGTTTTCCCCTGCAATTTGGGCACTCAATCCTAGATATACTAGACTATACTAGAATAGATATACTAGCTATAATAGAGACACTAGAATGAGTCTACTTCTCTAATCCAGTGGCTCATTGTTTTAAGGCCTTTCATGACTCTTCCTGACTTTTATAATACCTTCTCCTGGTTCTTGCTTTCCTTCCACATGACATATTTAGGGCAAGCCTGTCTTCTGATTTTCTAGCACTGTTAGATTTTTAAAAGAGATCTTGTTTATCTAGCAATTGAAGGCCTGCAGTTGAAGAAGCTATATCCTGTGCTTAGTGTGCCCTCTTGAGGAGAGACAGAAATGGGCTGGAAGTTTTTTGAGGGATGGTAAGAGATTTGGGGATCTTCCTGACTTACAGGAATGCCCTTGACTAAGAATTCAATGCCACATTGCAAGACAGGAGGTGGTGAGAATTCAGAAGAGAGAAGAGTATTTTCCAAATCTATGTTAGCTAAAGCTCAAGTGAGGAGAGGAAAAGAAGCACATTTGGGAAGAAGTGAAAGCAAAAACTCATAAAATGTTAAGGTATATAAAGGAATGTAATTAAAAGTTGATTTTTTCTTCTGAAAGTTTCCAGCACCATTTCCTATTTGTTGAAATATTGTTGAAAACATCTTCATAAAACCTGGTCCTTTAATATTTCAAAGGGAGAGAGGGACATCAATACAAAGCTCCTTGTCATCCCATCAAATACCAATATGATAAAAAGTTGTGTAGCCTAAAGTCACCAGCATGAACATGTTCATTGCAGCATTGTTTACCCTAGCCAAGATATGGAATCAACCCAGATGCTCCTGCATGGACAAATGAATCAAGAAAATGTGCTATATCTACACCATAGACTTCTATGATTTCATCATAAAGAATCATATTGCCCCATTCTTAAGGAAATGGAAAGACTTGGAAAAAAATTATAGTAGGCAAAGTAAGCTAGACCCAAAGAAACATAGGCTGCATGATTTCCTTCATTTGTAATAACCCGAATGTGCCTATAAATCTACAAGTAAACCCAATGGATAGTAAAAGACCAATTAGTACACCTGGACATGATTAATTAAATAGCAATCTAAACATTCATACAGTGACAACAAAGGAGGATATTCTTAGGAGAGGATCATAAGGAATCAAGAGCTCTGTGCATATGATCATATGAAATGATGCTTATGGAAATGAACTCCAAGAAATGGCAGTAAGAGTTTTTTTATTATAAGATTTGTAGTTCTTTTTTTGCTCCTATCATTTTTTCTTTGATTTATTCCCTTCTCTTGCTATTTTTTTTATTTCTGTACCCTTTGTCTTGTATATAAGTTTATCTGATTTGGGGAGGGGAAGGGGAAGCACAGAGACCATGGGACAAAGGGTGAACCCATTCAGCAGTGAAACCCACTAGAAATGAACTATGCAGCTTGGTGGTGGGAGGAGTTAGAAGGGGAAAACCTGAGAGAATGGGGGGGTGACACTGCTCAAAAGGAAATATGCTCATTATCTGACTCATGTAATGGTAACCCATCTGCACATCACCTTTACAATAAAAAAGTTGTGTAGCTTGTTCTTAGGGAGAAAAAAATGGCATAAAGATTAAAGTAATAGTGATTTCTTTTTAGAGTAAGCATATTTCTTTGACCTTCAGTAAATCTTCTAGGTCTTTAGAGGGTATTCAAATGGGGTCAGGTGTTAGTCATGCTGTGTAATTTTATGCCAACTATAAATACCTATGATTTTATGTGACAGGTACTGTGTTACACACTGGCGATTCAGTTCTAAGAAATATAGATGTCAGCCTTGTCTTATGTATAGGCATTGGGGGAATGCATTAAACAGAAAATAAGTGTAAATGTAAGGAGAATTTAATGCATGTGTTTTGTGACTGCAGCTGAACACATGTGTGTATTCAGGTAGAATACTCGAAGGGTATGGAATTTCTCCTAAGAAATTATCTTCAAAGCGAGAAAGTGCTTGCCTAGCACGCTTAAAGTCCTGTATTCAATCTCCAGCACCACAAAGAAATAATGCCCAAAAAAAGCAAGCAGAAAAGAAGGAAGGAAAGAAAGAAAGAAAAAAGAGAGAGAGACAGAAAGAAGAAAGAAAGAAAGAGAGAGAAAGAGAAGGAAAGAAGAAAAGAAATCAAGGAAGAAATTTTCCTTAACTTGAGATCTAAAAGAGAAAATATACAGCTATTAGTCAGCCTTCCCAACCAGATTCTCGCCTTTCCAAAGCTTGAAAAACGGATGAGATTCTAGGTTCTAGAGCCTATTGATCCCAGAGCACCTTTAAAAATGAATGAAATGCAAGAGTGACAGGTGTCCCAGAGTGTAGAGAGGGAACTCTTGGAGACCACTGGCTGTCTTTGTCATCAGTGGTGACCAGTTTGTGTTTAACTGTTCTAAGCCCCATGCTTAAGCCCCCATATGAGCAGAAAAAGAGATGTGTGAGCCCAGGAAAGTCAGGCTCAGGCAGATCCTCCACGAGAACAGTTGGGTACCACTCAGCTCCGTCAGCACACGGAGAAGACTTGGGGAAATGGATGTTGCTGATGACAGGCGATAGAAACTCACTTATGCTTGCAAGAAGCCGAAAGAAGAAGTTTATTGATTCAGTGAATTTACATACAAACCAACTGAATAAACCAACCACACAAACACAAAACAACCTATGTATTGACCTGGAGCTTAAATCACTATTGTACTGAGATATCTAGATTTTTCTTCTTTTAACTTTTAATTTTTTGTACTAGAGTTTAAACTCAAGGTCTGAGCCCTTGCAAGGCAGGCTTCCTACCACTTGAATGAGCTCCCAGTCCTTTTTGGAATTTTTTAAAATGAGATCTTGCTATCTACCAGGCTGGCTTAGACCATAGCTGGGCTGGCAAGCACATATCCACACCTAACGTTTCGACAGATTGAGGTGGGAATTTGGATTTTTCTTTTTTGTCAGCCATGGGTCTTGAACTCTGGGCCTGGGGGCGGTTCCTGAGCTCTTCAGCTTAGGGCGAGTGCTCTACCACTTGAGCCACAGTTCCGTTTCTGGTTTTCTGGTGGTTAATTGGAGATAAGAATCTCACGGACTTTCCTGCCCGGGCTGGCTTTGAACTGCAATCCTCAGATCTCAGCCTCCTGAGTAGCTAGGATTACAGGTGTGAGACACCACACTTTGTATCTATACTTTTGAGAAGTATCTTTGGGGATATAATCTCTTTTTAAAGTTTCTCATTTTCTTTTGTGTGTGTTTCTTTATACATTAATTCTTCTTTCTGTGAAAATGGTGATCTTGAGACAAAGTTGTACCATTTGTAGAATCAGATATGGTTCATAGAAATCATGATCTCGGAAAGAAATTATCTCCTGCTAGTGCCAAAAGAACGACACAGAGTTGGCTCTTCAGGCCTTGTGAGCATCCATGCTGAGTCTCTATGTCCTGGGGACAGAGTGCGATGCTTGGACATCAGTGGTCTTACATGCACTTTCATGATAAGAACTCTGAGGATCCTATTCTGCTGCCTCCCCTCTACCCGCCCTGCAACCCCTATTTCAGTCAGAGGAAAAGAAAAGACAGTGCTCAAGAGGAAGTTTCATGGAACACATGGAAAAAGATTAAAAGAATCCATTATAAAGAAAGTCAAATTTATATACAGGAGAATTAGGTCCCGTTACAGGCTGACTGTAAGCATACCTTCAGTGTATAAGAATAACTACGACAGTTCTAGTTATACATTGGGGATCTAGCACGCCGTTATCTATGTTTGATTGTTGCTTTAGCACTCTTAGTGTGTTAGTTTAAAAATTCAGTTTCTGCGCTTGACAGAAGAGACCATACGATGATGCGCACACACACAGCTTGGCATGCTCATGCTTCATGGATTTGCAATAGCATTGACCTTTCAGCATAGAAGCTCCTACAGTAAGGGCCTCATCTAAGGCTGTAGCTTATTTATTTATTTATTTACAGCTTTTGTGGGTTTGTGTGGCACATGCCAATATTTGTGTGGTGGGGGGTTTCCTTGTCTTGGTCTGTTTAGCTGACATTCACATCAAGTTGTCTAAAACAACTGGAGTTTTAGCTGTTAGTACGTCACAGAATTATTACCCAGAGCAACACCACTGACATTTCCCCAGGCAGGGTGGCTGGTCTCCTCTAAATAGACAAGTGAGCATATGTGATAGAAAAAAAACATGTTAAGGAACTAATTCTAATGAATATTTTAAAGGTAAGTATATAAATCAATACCTTCACAGAACTTCACACACATGTCTATATGAAGTTCGGTCCTTTGTATTCAAGCTTTAATTTCCAGTAACACACTAGCTTGAAACAAGTCTGTATGTTGTAGGTCCTAGCTCCTTGGGTTGGTACAATGAGGGACAATTGTAGTCCAGTTATCTGGGGGTAGTACATAGCCTATTTTCCATCTGGGAGTTACTGTTACTCATTTTCAAGAAGTGTTTGTTGACCTCTGTTTAAGTCACCTACACAAATGATATTTGGCAAATAAATTTAGAATTAGGATTAAAAATACTGGAAATGGATCCAGAGGAAGACTTTCCTGTGACTAAGTCTCTACATTTAAGCAACTAACTCAATAAAGAAAATGCTCAATGTTAAACAAGGAACAAATTGTGAATATCTTAAAAAAGTATCTTAATCTAAGGGAAAATGATTAATTTATCCATAATGCTAATTTTGAAAAGTCATCAGCTAATTAAATTCCTATCATGCAAAAGAACTGAGAGCATGCTACATGAGACTGAGAGGGGGAAAAAAATCCTGAAAGTTGACATTTAAGTGAGCATTTGCTGTACCCAATGAGTTATCTTAATGCAGAGAGAACACATTTCATTCGTTTGACTTTCACATAGATAAATAAGATTTCATGGGATTTTCCTCCCATTCGGGCAGAGAAGCGAGGCTGTCTGTCACATCCTTCCGGAGGGGCCAGCCCCAGGTCTCAAAGAAAGGAGCCAGATTCTTCTTCACTGCTTCAGAGAACTTCCTTACCCAGAGATTCATCTTTTTGGGGTTGTCTTTCGGAGCATTATGGATGGTCTGGTAGTCGGCAAAAAGCTGGGTGAATGGCTCCCACCCGAAGGCTTCCTGCAGCTGGAAAGACAAAGAAGAGGAAGCACGTAGCCAAGAAAGTCACTCACGAGACATATACCTTCGATTACATAGTGGCTCTTAGTTTTTTATCCAACTTGTAATATTAATTTAGTTTTTGTTGATGCACCCCTCCTTCCTCCTCCTCTACAAGTGTATCCTGTGATGGGCACCATGATTTACTGAGCCTCAGTACAATCTTAGAGACAGAATTTGTACTTGGCCATCATTTGATGGACTGCAGGTTCTCAGTAAATGCACTTACATTAGTATTGTTAGTTCTATCGCTCCTAAGCCTACTAATAAAGACTTGGATCTGAGTGAGGTGAGCTCAAGATTGGAGATGTAGAACTGGGCCCGTGGAGTTCTGGTTTCTGGCCTAACATTTAGGAGTCTATGACCCTATGGAAGGCAGGAGATTAAGACCGAGCCAGATAATAAAGGTTGAGTGCTCTACTGGCAGTGCCACGGAGTTATTGTTAGGTGATAGGATAACATTTATGTCATTCATCCCCCGCCCACCCCCAGCATTTTGGAAAATAGGTTATCAAGGCTTAGGGTAAGGAGTCTGTGAGGAGGATACTGAAGCAATCTGGGTAAGAGGGGAGGTGGATTTTGACCTGTTGTTGGCAAGGGAAGGTAAGTAGTCAGGGGAGGTTCCTGACTGGCCTGAACTTCAGCCTCAGAACCCAGAGCAATAGGCACCTTCACTCAGAGTAGAGATAGGACTCTGTTCCCAGAGGCCAGGAGTTGAACTTGGATCTGAAACTTCTGGCTGATTCTATGGCAGTGTTGTGCAGATGTTCAGACTGATGACTTATTAATAAGGAAGCTGGTATATCCAAAAGACATCACAGTCTTGGAATCACAGAGGCAGGGTGAGCATCCAGAAACAGTGCCACAGGGCCCAACTCATGATGGTCTATCACAGAAAATGGGCCTTGGGTCTATTCCTTCTAATTATGAGACCAACAGTGAACTGCTTGTATATTTTCACCTGGGCTTTCCGAACCTGCAGCATGGACTATAGAGATAACACTTCCTCAGCTAGCAAGAAACTAGAAAGGAAGGTTTGGGGACAGTTACATGACACTGCACATGTCATGGATTTGAATATGAAACCAGAACTTGTCCACACTTAAGGTTTAGGTTGGAGGTTGCCATTCTGCTGGCAAAAATACCTGATCAGAGTGAGGAGGGACATGAGCATCTTCTAAGCTATGAAGATAGCTATCAGGTAAATCTGAACGGAGCTTCATAATCGTGGTGCATTTTTCATAACGATTCTACCTGTTTTTACCTATTTCCACCAACTAGTGAGGTGGAGGAGAGGAGGGGGCACACTCACTGTCTCCTCCTTATCCTTCCCATGATGATGACCCACAGAGAGGCCCGCCCTTCTGTGTCCAGGGAGGAGACATATCCCAGAGCCATTGGAGCTGGTGAGGACCTTGTAGGACTGAGGAGCACCAGAAAGCTACCCACATCTGAAGGGTCTTTGGGGACTCCCGTTTCCGTCCCTGTCTACCCAGTACCTGGAGATACGTTTCTAGAGCTGTCCACACACTCCATTCACTCAGAGGGGCTCCCTTGTCCACATGTTTTTTGATCCTCTGCCTCCGAGTCTCAGGCCTCAGTGCAGGATGGGCCCGAGCCCTGGGGATGTCCAGAACAGTCTCGTGGATATAGACCGCCCAGAGGTTACACATGGCTTCGTTAGTATGGGGAGGGAAGCTCCATGCACTCCGCTGGTGATTGTGGCCCAGCTCATGGAGGCCGCTCCAAAGACCGTTGGACCTGATTGCCGCCACCGAGATGAAGTCTCCCACTATTTGTGTCTGGCCCACGATGGGGTATCCTGCGTGCAACAGGCCTGAAGACAGTGACAGGAGAGAGATTTGGTGATGCCCTTCATAGATGGCACCTCCCCCCACCATCCAGAAGAAGGCCTCCAACACATTGCGTAGCCCCGTATCAAGCAGAAGAGCATCTGGCTCCACCTTTTACCCATGTTTATGGGCAGCCCAATGGGCCTCCATCCTGCTCAGGTCCATAGACCCAGTTTGCCATTCTTGTTCCTATCTGGTTCAAAGAGTCAAGCGCAGAGAGCATGGCATGAATGTGAACGTATTGTTTATCTCTCCCTGCGTTTTTAGGTGGTGGGTATTCTTGTCTGTGCCTTCATGCTCTGTGTTTGGACATGAGATCTCTGGGGGGAAAACAGTAAGGTTTTCCCTTTTCCAGTACAGTCTTGTATCTTAGGCACTCAGTTTGAAATCTTGAAAATGTACATCAGGCTTCCTCAGCTATTTTTTTTTCTAAATACTTATATTTTCTCTAGTTTTCCCAAGCTTTACAAAGTCCTCTTAACTCTGCTTAACTTTACCAAATATCCCTTCCCTGTCTCTTTCCACGGCTGTTTTCTCACTGAATCCTCATCTCTTCTCCAGGGGCACACACGAATTGTTCACACGTGGTGTCATTTTATTCCTACTGTTCCATGACTCTCATTTTGTGAAGATTTAAATAATGATTGACTTTGTGGAGGAGCATACTAGGGTGTAAACTCAAGAGCTAGGTGCTGACCCTTAGCTTTTTCATTCAAGGCTGGCACTCTACCATTTGAGCCATACCTTTACTTCTAACTTTGTTCTGGTTAACTAGAGATCAGAGAATCATAATAGATTTTTCTGCCCTTTTAAATTGTATGGTTTGCAGGGTCCTAAATGTCATTATGAACCCTTTCCTCCCTATCAATTTCTGTCAAATTATGCTTTGTAACTCAATTGTACTTAACTTCAGTTAGCAAATCCATTTCCAGACTATTTCTCTGAAGCACTCACCAAATAAGACCTGTTCATCAAACACAATCCTCTCCGGCCGGCGGTAAGGGTAGGGCTCAGCCGCCAGCCCAGCCGCTGCCTGCATCATCTCATCCCAGAGCTGCAGCAAGGGCTCTGGGTCCTCCAGAGATTGCAGGCTTGCAGTTGGCACGGTCAGGATGATGTTGTCTGTGATCAGCTCTCCCCAGGGCGCTGGATTCTGCAGGCGAAGACGCTTCCAGTCCTCCTTAGATGTCTTTCCTGGAATAAAAGGTTGCGTACCACTTTCCCCGAGTTTCAAAGGAGATATGAGCTATCACCTGATCAGCAATCATCACTTGTATTGACCTAAGACACAAAGCCCTGTCCTTTGCCATCCTCCCCTCTGACCTCCCGGGAGGTGCCGGTCTCCTGCTTAAGCCCTTAGGTTGAATCCCATCCCTGCCCCTCATCACGGCCCCTTCCCAGCCTCCAGAGTGAACGGGATCTTCCTACTTACCCAGTTGGAAGCATGGGGCCAATGAAGCCCCACGGATGGTGATGGGTATACTACCCAGTCTGTAGTCAGAGGGTACAATGATGTAGATGAGCCCCCCCCACAGCCAGGAGAAGGACTTCTTCTCTTTATCTAAGTTGAAGGTCTGTGTCACCACCGGGGGGCGGAAGTAAGTTTTTGCATGGCTGATGTTGTCTGTATGGCAGCCAATGAGGACCTGTCAGAGAGAGCACAAGTCATCCTGGGTCCACTCTGAACCCCTCCCCCTGTCTGTCTCCCCCTACTCTCTCTTCTTTTTCTCCCTGCACATAAGTTTCTTAGGCCAGAGAGAATTGGGGTTACTCTTTTTTAGGTCTTTTAAAAAAATATTTTCTTGTAAAGATGCTGTACAGAGAGGTTACAGTTAACATCAGTAAGGTAATGAGCACATTTTTTTTTTTTTTTTTTTTGTCCGGTCGGGGAGCCTGAACTCTGGGCCTGGGCGCTGTCCCTCAGCTCTTCAGCTCAAGGCTAGCGCTCTACCACTTAAGCCACAGCGCCACTTCCGGCTTTTTTCTTTTTTTTGCTTATGTGGTGCTGAGGAATGGAACCCAGGGCCTCAGGCATGCAAGGCAAGCGCTCTACCACGGAGCCACCTTCCCAGCCCAATGAGCACATTTCTTGTTGGGCATTGTTACCCCTCCTTTTTTTTCCTCTCACTATCCCTTCCCTCCCCATTGGGGCCACACTTGTCCCTAGCAGAGGTGGGAAAAAGAGCATCTACACACTTGACTGAATAAAGAATAGCTCTATTCATCTATTTTCTTCAGAGCATCTCTTTCTTGTTTTCTGTAGAGTTCAAGGATTTTTTTTTTTTTTTTTTTTTTGGTCGGTCATAGAGCCTGAGCTCTGGGCCTGGGCGCTGTCCCTCAGCTCTTCAGCTCAAGGCTAGCACTCTACCACTTGAGCCACAGCGCCACTTCTGGCTTTTTCTGCTTATGTGGTGCTGAGGAATCGAACCCAGAGCCTCATGCATTTGAGGTAAGCACTCTACCATTGAGCCACCTTCCCAGCCCAAGGATGATTTTTATTTAAGTAAAACCAGTCCCAAAGTAAATACTGACTCATGGAATGCACTGACTACACCTCTGACATCTCTGAGTCTCAGGTAAAGAAAGGCTGTGGAAGAAATTATTTTTTCTTCCTTTCCTTTTCTTTTTCTTTTGTTGGTCATGGGGCTTGAACTAAGGACCTAGAAGCTATCCCTTAGCACTCTACCACTTTGAGCCACAGCACCACTTCTGTTTTTCTGGTGGCCAGTTGGAAATAAGGGTATCACAGATTTTTTTCCTGCCTGGGCTGGCATCAAACTAAGATCCTCAGATCTCAGCCTCCTAAAGAGTTAGGATTGCAGGTGTGAGTCACTGGCACCTGGTTCTGTGGAAGTAATTCTTTTTTGTGTGTGTGTGTGTGTCCGGTCGTGGGGCCTGAACTCTGGGCCTGGGCGCTGTCCCTCAGCTCTTCAGTTCAAGGCTAGCGCTCTACCACTTGAGCCACAGCGCCACTTCCGGCTTTTTTCTTATGTGGTGCTGAGGAGTCGAACCCAGGGCCTCATGCATTACAAGGCAAGCGCTCTACCACTGAGCCACCTTCCCAGCCCCCTGTGGAAGTAATTCTAACATGTTGAAGGTTGGACAATATTTGGATAATGCTTCAGGTTCCACAGGAAAGGAGCAATCATCTGTGGAACTTTGGCTCTGAGCTAAAAAGGAACTAAGCTTCATGAGTCTGTATTATGGTCCAGACTCTGCTAAGTGTTTTGTAGTATGTACCCTACTGATTGTGTAGGCCAGGCTTCGGCTTTTCTGTGACTATTTCTCTTGTCTGTAAACTGGGAATGGTACCTTCCTTGTATGGCTGGTGGGATTGTTGAGAGAATCCCAAAAGTTATTGTGAGAAGAAGGGAAGGTGCTATGGAAATGCCAGAAGTTGACATCATAGGACAGATACTTCACCTTCAGTTTAGCACCAACAGCTTTAGCAGGCAGTGTTACTTCTACAGTCTCCCCTTCGGGCAGGTAGAGGCCGGTGCTCACCCAGGAGTTGTGGTTTTCTGACAAAAGTCATAAGAAAGACTGAAGTTATTGCAGTGGCAAGATTTCACCTTCATGCAGAATTCCCACAGACCCTTTGAGAGCTCTGGGCTCTGCTAGACACTCCTTCACTCACCAGACTGCCCACCCCCACTCCGAATCTCTAAAGTATGTCTTCTTCAAAGTTTACGGATGCCAGGATCCAGAAGCTCACACCTGTCTCCCTCGTCTCTCAGAAAACTGAGATCTGAGGATCACGGTTCGAAGCCAGCCTCAGGAAGAAAAGTCCATGAGACTCTTATCTTCAATGAACCAGCACAGCGTCAGAAGTGGAGGTGTGGCTCAAGTGGTACAGCACCAGCCGTGGGTGAAAAACCCCAGAGAGGACACCCGAGCCCTGAGTTGAAGCCCTAATAGCAACACACACATTTTTTCCTTTAAAGTAAATCTGTATTGGAGGTGGGATTAGGGCCTTGTACCTATTAGGTAAATGCTCTACCACTGCCAGACTGTCCCAACAGATCAACGTTGGGCACGCTGCCCTATGCCTATTGTCAGAAGTATAAATAGGAGGATCACAGTTGTCCTTTGAGAGGAAAGGCCTTCTGGAACGATGCTGAAGCTGGCCACTCTACCATCCCTCCCCCCCCTGCCATTCTCTACACAGCCCTGGGTCCTCTCTCCATTCCATACCTGTGTGGATCTCAATAGTGACGGGAGATTCTGTGGCAGGTAGAAAGGCAGGATGATCCAGCAGCATAGAGCTCTGAATTCCTGACTTGACCAGTTCTCCAGCCAGGGATATGAGTACAGCTTGTGAGCTCCCCTTGGTGATGGGGTTCTCCTTGCTCACAAGTGGTAAGCCGTCCCACTTGATCATCTGCAGGATATGATTCTTCATAGACTGGTAGATGGGTGCATCGTGATTGAGGATTTGGAACAGGTAGGAGCAGTCTTGTATGAGCTTCTCCAGCCAGCTCTCTTCTATGGAGCCCTTCTCACTGTACAGCGAGGTGGCAAGTTGGGAGAGAGCAGTCCGGATGTGGTAGTTTTTGTCTCCAGGCTTAGGGACCGGGACACGGTCTCGTTTACCTGTCTGATCTGTGATGCCAAGGCCAAAGGTGGTAAGGAACCTATTCTCGGGGAACTGTGTCATGCATTTCTCTTCTGGGTGCCTGAGGCTCCAAAGCCAGGCATGTCTTCCAATCAGCAACCCTCCACCTTCTGCCACAAATTCCTCCACCTCCTGGGGATCCATTTGGGCAAGCGAGAAACAGCCACAGAAGACACTCAAGTTACTGCTCAGAACTTCTGTGCTGGTCCATTCGAAGTTATGCTTTGATAACATAGGGCCCAGAGCTCTCATTTTGGAGTCTAAGCCAATTTTACCTTTCTTCGTCCCAACCAGCCAGTGTAAAGCATTGAGCACAAATGGGTGCATCTTGTGGCTGAGGATCAGGTTCTCGTGCCCCCCCACCACTACGCGGCCACGGCCGTAGTGGGAAGCTGCAAGAAAGCAGCCAGAGGAGCTGTCCATGCCCAGGGAAAAGGCCAGCTCTCCGTGCACCAGCAGCAGTGAGGGAATGCCCCCTGCCCGGATGTCCAGCTCAGAAATTCCTTGCAGGAGCTTCTTCTGGTCCTCTGCCAGCTCTTCATCACACCTAGGAAAAGACATTTCCACATGAGAGCCTCTGGAATGAAGTCTAACAACAGAAGACCCAAGAGCCAACGTCATGTGGTACTAAACTACCAAACTGTCAGGAAGGGAAAACCCAGCCAAGGGAGACTTCTGCCATTTTAATTTCTGGAAGTATCACCTGGAGAAAAAGGCGTAGTCCTTTTCTTCTTCTCAGTCAAGTCAGGATAAAAAAAAAAAAAAAGGATCACCACATGATTTTTAACTGCCCACGGAAACAGTTCAATGCTTTATTGAATTGTACATTGTATGATTTCTGTATCTTCAAATCATGTTTAAGTGAGAGAATTTAACATTATGCAGGTGAGGTTTTTTTGTTTCTAGACCCCCCAATATGTGTTGAAAAGGACAAATGTCGTAGGTAAATGTCCTAGGATGAACTGCTGTCTCAGTCAACATTTTGTTGATGATTCTGATTTACCTGTGGTGCATCTGAACTATTAGACATATGAAATAAATCAAGTTGGGAAAACAAGTCTGTCATCTCTAAAGAGAATCATCTTGTTCATAAATTTGGAAGACATGAATTATATACACACATGCATAATACATGTAACACAAATAAAAAGGCAATAAAATTCTCAAATTATCTCTATCAGAGCTATCTAGACTTTTATTATATTTTTATTCTCCTTCCTTCATTTCTTCCTTCTTTTTCTTTTTGTGCCTCCTTCTTCCTTTCTTTCCTTCCTTCCTACTTCTGTGTTGGAAGTAGAATCGAGGCCCTGTACCTGTTAAGTAAATACTCTACCACTGCCTATATCTCCAGACCACCTCAACCAATTAAATCTGGGCATGCTGGCCTATACCTATCATAGGAAGTATAAATAGGAGGATCACAGTTTAGATCAGCAGAAGTGTAAATGTGAGGCTCTATTAAAAGATAACTAAAGCAAAAAAGGCTGAGGTTATTGCTCAAGTGATAGAGTGTCTGCCTGGAAAACACAAAGCCCTGAATTCCAAGTCCAGAACCAGACGAAAAGAACAAATGGTAGAGGAAAATGCTTGCAATGTGCAAAATAGTCAAAGAAGTAATATCTATAATACAGAAAATGCACTCCATCATCAATCAGAAAAAGACAAAGACTATGTAAAAATTTAAGTACAAAATAGACATGTCAAAAATAGACATCTCAAAAAAGAAACACATATTGCTATAACTATAGTAATCATCCTCTACATTAAATCAGAAAAACACATTAAGGTCACACTTTCACAGTTCTTACTGACAATATGTTAAACAAGAGTTAACAATATCCAATATTAGCAATATTCTGGGGCTACAGTTTATGAGTGAAGTTGTTAATTGCCTTTTATGATGACAACTTTTCAGTATCCCTTGATGTTTCAGAGACAAATATTTTTGAACTAACAATTCACCTTCTCAGACTGACTGCCTCTCCATTTCGGTTGCATTTATAAGCAATGACATATGAGTCATTTTGAAGCTTTAAGTAACAGCAGCTATGACTTCAGATTCAAATACCTATTGTTAAATAAATTAGGCTATAACATCCTCTCTAGGATGTTATTCATCTGTGACAGAGTGATACATATCTATATTTATAAATGTTCATATATATATACACACATATGTATATGCATATACGGATTAGTCAGAAGAGAAAGAACATTGATTTATCTAGTCCTTAGGATTCACAGCAAACAAAGGACAGATGTAGCACTTTGACCCAATCCTCTGGTCAGAACTGCTCAGTTTTTCTCTAATCTTTGCAGAGAATCTGAATCCTGCTCCACTATGGAGGCTGATGCTACAGGGCTTTCTCCAGTCCCACCATCCTATTACTGACCTGCTTTGGCTCAGACATAACACTCCTCTAATGATCCCATTTTGCTTCTAGAGAGAAAAATTACTGCTGTAAAGCTGCCTGGCTTATATTGCGTTTCTTTTCTATGCTTGAAGTACACCAAGGCTCACATTTTTTTCATGTCTTCATTCAGGGCTTACTTGTCATCTAATGTGTCAAGGATTACATGAGATATTAGCAATACCATTCTAGGCAAAACAGACACGTGCCTTATTTCCCATGAACATCATACACCTCTTATTAGCTTCCTGACCATTTCTTCTTAATTATTTATCATTGGGAGGCTCAACTGTAAGCAACACAGAAAACTGCCTTCTCTCAAAGCCATTAACATCCAGTCCACAGTAGCTGTGACAAAGGCCATGGTTACATTGCTAATCTGCAAGGATTCAGCAGTGACCCCATTTCCCCTCTGCTGGGATGAAAGCTCCTTAAACATAGAAAGCAGAGGGAGTGGAATGGGAGGCTTAGCAGTAAGCGTGAGGCCCTCCTCGAGCTCAAGCCTCCCAGTACTGCTGGCATTTCACCAGGATCAAACTCCCCTCTGAGAGGCCTTGCTCACCTGAGGTCCAGCGGAATTAAGGGCATCTTCTGAGAGACTTTGAAATTGTCTATTTTCCCTTGAATGTTGGTGAAGTACACGCCAGCCACACTGGTCACCAGGTTCCCGGGGAACCTGGAAAGCACCTTGTGATGGCCGTGCATATTGGCCCAAGCCCAGGCGTGGCCAGCGATGAGCACGCCCCCTCCGCTCTTCAAGAATCGGAACAGCTTCTCCATCAGGTTCTCATGGAAGGCACTGGTGCAGTAAACTCCCGAGGGGTCACCAGGTTCTGACCTAATCCGCGTATCGACGCCGTGTTTTTTCAGAAGGCCTCCGACTATCAGCAGGGACGGGTGCAGGGTGATGGGAGACCCGAGGAAGGGACAGAGCCAGCTCACTGCATTGACCAGAAATGGAGTGAAACTAGGCTGAAACAAGTAATGCTCATGGCCCACCACCAGGAGGCGGCCATCACCATAGGAGGACGCAGCAATCAGCACCTGGCCCTTCTCATTCACCATCACTGGAAAAGCCTCCTTGCTGACCAGAAGGAGTTCAGAGGGGATGTGCACTTTACTGAGATCCCATCGTTCCACTCCCTCCACTAGATTTTCAAAATAATCCTCGGCCGTGGCTTCCACGTTTTCTCCCATGGTTTGGTCAGCTGCTGCAGAAGAACAAAGATTGAGTATGATGAGAGAATTAGCAAAAACTGAACGGATGAAGGCCAGAGGTCTTTCTCTTCCAGTACTGCCAGTGCTTCTGGCCAGACTTGGTATAATTAAGAGTCCTTACCTGTCTGTTGGTTTCCTGGGCTAGACCAACTCCAATGGTTGCTTTCTAAGGATCTTCATTGTCCTGGCTTCTATTCATTACTGGGCCATGACTTTGTATCCTCCCGGCCTCTCTCCTCACCCAAAGGTTGAACAAGGCTTTCTGCTACTAGTGTGTACCTCTACCATCTGAGAGTGAACAAGGCTTTCTGCCACTAGTGTGTACCTCTACCATCTGAGAGGCCTCCTCTTCCTGTCTACCCCTCGCCTAGGATTTATGGAGATAAATCCTTTACTAGCTCAAACGGCATTCACAGGTAACTGAGACCATCTCTGTGTTCTCAAAAGTTACTCTGAGATCCAAATCCTTAGGCTTGCTTTTCCTAACTGTATAGGGATGAGGCTATTAGCCTTGGGAAATTTCAGTGTGAAGACTGATGGAAGCATTAACACAAACATTTGGTACTTGGAAATACCAGAAGCAAATTCTACTGTGCTTACGATTCATCATGACTTCTCTGATGACATGAAACACTACATTCTTAGAATTACAATTTCTCTCTTCCACTCTCCTCCTCGAAGACTCTGTCATCAAACTTTGTCAAGTACTGGATGGTGGCATGATTCCTACGATCAGTAGCCCTTGTTCAAGATCTCAGTACTTCATTCTGCAACTAAACCAGTCCACAAACTTTAACTCTCACATGAACTACCTTCACAGAGGCCTCCAAAGCTTTACCATGGTTCGGCAATAAACATTTCTTTAGCCTGGTGGTGGGCACTCCACAGTGCCCACTATGAGTACTGCCTTGGCAGAGTCTTTCATCCTTTTTTCCCATTGCTTTGCTCCATAAAGACCCAGTTTTACTTGGAAAATGTGGACATGACCTGTGATTTCTAGTCTCTGTCAAGTCACTTCCCAATTTTCCATACTTTCTTCACTTCCTTTGCCTTTTTGCCAACACTCATTTCTAGCATTTTTAAATGATTAAAAGTGTCTCTAGTTCTGAGAACATAGTCTATCATAGATGACGCTGGACACAGGATCTTCCAACTCAAATACAGTTTGAATCCATTTTGAAATCCATTTGGGAGCAGGTGGATAATTGAGAGACACACGCTGCTTGCTGCTCAGTTCAACTAACTTGCACCTAATTGTTGGGCTGGTAAAGAAAGGGGAGGAGAACCTTATTCGTGAGGAGGAATGTGGGAATGTGGAGGCTCAGCAAGATATTTTGATTGACATAGCAAAGCCATAGAGGTCTTTAGTTTGCCAACAGTTAAAAGATTAGTTATCCCATTAAAGCTGAAGGAAGTAAGCATACTTCCTCCTGTGGGTGCTTGGAGTGCCTGAAGATTAGCTCACCTCCTGGCCAGTCAGTGCCTTTTATCCATGAGCAAAGAGTTGGTCAGAGGCAAAGAAAAGAAATTTTACTTTGGACAAAGCGATAGATTGTTTTCCCTGACAAATTCTAGGGAGAGGACTGGTCAACCTCAGGGGAAAAAAATCATGTAGAAGACAATAATTAGGTATGTAGAGAAAGATAAGACATCCATCTCCTGGCTTTACTTGAGAAGCACAAGTATGTTCGAAGTATGACTGGAGGGAGAAGGTGCTGGAAAAGCAGAAGGAATCTGTT
Source organism: Dipodomys spectabilis (assembly GCF_019054845.1). Taxonomy (NCBI): domain Eukaryota; kingdom Metazoa; phylum Chordata; class Mammalia; order Rodentia; family Heteromyidae; genus Dipodomys; species Dipodomys spectabilis. The sequence goes on from NW_024870711.1 coordinate 4,914,306, forward strand.
AAGGCAGCCATATGTCTCCATCAGGAAGTTAGGATTGGGCATCCATTTCCCCTCCACACTAAGGATGCACAATGGATTGGGGACACCAGGTCACCAAACTATGATAGCAGGTGGCTCTGCATGAGGCTGGTGTTCTGCACTGCAGCCTGAGCATCTGGGAGAGAGTGAGCAGGCCAAGCCTTCTCAGCATGGAGTGGAATGGCTAGAGATTCATGTCTCTGGCATAAAACATACTCTTCATCACAGTGGCTACTTTAATCATAAAGTGGCTACTTGAAATCGAAAGAGGAGGCTCAGTTGCAAAGCAAAATAAGGAAATGGTTTGCACACGACCCCCATCCCAGGCATTTCCCAAGTTGGAGTGCAATCAGTGAGTCCCAGGAGCTCTGTGACTCCCACAATGTAGGATGGACTCTGGCCTCTGCACAGGGTCTCGGAAGGGGGGTGGGGGGACTTGGAGACTGTGTGTTCAGGAAATGATACAGGAAAGGTTTGACATTACCTTTAAATTAATTGATTTCAGGCTTTCCATCTTCTGTGATGAACCATTAGATTTTTAAAGGAATTGTATGGAGGTTGTGTGTGTGTGTGTGTGTGTGTGTGTGTGTGTGTGTGTGTGTGTGCCTGCCCTGGGGCTTGAACTCAGGCCCTGGGCACTGTTGCCAAGCTTGTATGTTTAAGATTGCCACTCTACCACCTGAGCCAGAAGCTCCACCTCTTGCTTTTTAGTACTTAAATAGAAACAAAAGTCTCATGGATTTTCCTGCCCAGGCTGGCTTTGAACTGCAGTCCTCAGATCTCAGCCTCCCAAGAAGCTAGGATTATGGGTGTGGGCCACCCACACCTGGAACTTTTTGTTTTTGATACCTCTTCTTGACCACTTCCATCCTTCACCTATTTGGATCCTAGAGCTTCCATGACATACATGTAGAGAGTTCTTATACTGTTCTGGGCTACAATTTTCTCCTGCAGTGAAGGGGTAGTCTCTAAATCCCTGAGTCCTGAGACTCTGATTGCCCATCACAGCCAAAAAAAAGACTGTAACAACTGGGTGACAGTGGCTCGTGCCTGTAATCCTAACTACTCAGGAGGCTGAAATCTGAGGATCACAGTTCAAAGCCAGCCCAGGGAAGGAAAGCCCGTGAGACTTTTATCTCCACTGAACCACCAGAAAACCGGAAGTGGCACCATGGCTCAAGTAGTAGAGTGCTCCTCTTGAGCTGAAGAGCTCAGGCAGGGACAGTGCTCAGGTCCAGAGTTCAAGTCCCACAACCAACAACATCAACAACAAAAAAGACTGTAACAAGAGGTAAGAAGGATGGACTGTGATGTGAACAAAGGAAAAAGAATCAGAGGACTGAGAAAATGAGAACAAGAAAAGACAGACTCCTCTTCCTCCAAGCATTTTGAGCACCTTGCAGGTTTAATTGGAGCACGCTGTATTTGTGCCTTTTCCCTATCACGGGAGCCCAGTGAGCGCTTCCTCTCCTTGAGGATGGTTTGTCTTGCCCATCCCCCCCTCACATTTGAATTTCTTCCTGATGTAGCTGTTTAGAGAAGGTGGTGGAACCTTACAAGGAGATTGGCTCTGAGATTGACACCTTTATCCAGGAACTGGGTTCATTCTTTCAGGAGTACAGAGTTCTCTCGCTCTCAGGACTGCTACAGGGAGATGATTTTTGGAAAGCGAAGCCCTCCCCCTCCCCCTCCCCCCCCCCCATCCTCTCTCCCCTTCCATTTTTCCAGCAAGAGATTAAGCCCTATGGGGGTCCTTGTCAATGCAAACTGCTCTATCTTGACCTTCTCAGCATCCAGATCTGTGAGCTAAGGTCAACTTCTTCATAAATCACATATCCTCGGTGTCTTGTCACTACAACAGGCAATCGACCAAGACATAGCAGGACTACAAGAGGAAAGGCCCCAGCTCCCAATTCCCATACACAAGGAAGGAGTGAGGAGGACCGCAGCCTCCTTCCATACCAACACAGCGGGGAAATTCACATTCTGGAAGCAACCAGAGACACTCACCTGGATGTCTTCTGACTGGAGTTCAGATCTCCTGGGAGAGAAGAGAGTCTGTGCAGAATCCAAGAGTGCACGGTCAGGAGACTCTATATATAGAGATTGGCGTGATTGCTTTTCGGTATATCCTTCTTCCTACTTCCTGGTGGCACTTGGCTGCGACACATCCCTGAACTCTCCCAGCGTTCATTCACCTTATGGCTCCCCAGAGCCATTTCACTTGGGGTCTGGGCTAAGTGATTTAGGATCTAGGATTTTTTTTTTCCAGCAGTGTCAAGTGTTTGCCAATAGTCAAGTCTGTGTTTTGTGTTTTCCTGTGGTAAACAACTGAGTCTTGACAAAGCTCTGATCCCAATTAGTCACAAACATGGATGGCTATGGTAAGGAATGGGGCTGGTTGAGGCAAAGCCTTTGAACACAATGAGTGAAAGCGGAGGTTTGCAACACCCCACTCCTGGGGTGGGGATGGGCATGGCGGGGGAATGCCAGTGAACTGTGTCCTTGGAGGAGGCTCAGTCTTTGACTTCTCATTTGTGCTTTGATCCTGGGTTAGGAAATTGGAGACCACCTTGGGCAATGTGAGTCGTGTGATTTGTCCCTTGAACAAGAGGCACAAACCAGTTTGGGGTACAGACCCTACCAGCTAACGGTGACCTCCCAAGAAGTTTCTGGGTGCAACTCTACAGATCCAGGAAGATGCATGACTGTGAAAATAGATTCACCCAAACCTAATACGTCAGACATCTACTTACTGGCAAATACCATTGGCCAGTTATGCCTAGTGATGAATTTATTGAATGCATGTGCTCCATTTAGCTATTTGTAAGGTACGAGGGACATATTTTAATGAAGGGTGAAAATATGTTTCTTTTTTAGTTTGGGTAGCTTGTATTTTAGTGTATCATTGTACCTAAAAGAATTTTCAATTGTTCTTTTCACCAAAACCTTGCTACTATAGCTGGAGTAAGACAGATCAGAAAATCTGCTCTCCCTGACAAAAGGGGGGAATAAAGAGACTTGAAAAGAATTAATATTAGAGAAGAGAAAGAGCTGAAAATGAATTGAGGAAAACATCATCACAAATAGTTTGAAAACAACAATACACTTTTCCCCCAGAGCAGAAAACATGGAAATCCTGAAACTGAAAGTAGATACTATTTGAAGAGAATATATATAATATACATTTTTTATATATATATATCTCCAGACTCAAAACTAGTTATTTGAAAAATCAAATCTGCTAGGCATGGTTGTGCATGCCTATAATCTTAACTAGTAGGAAGGTAGATTGAGAGAATCACAATTTAAAGCGAGACCAAGTAAAAAGTTAGTGAGACCTGGTTCCAACAAACAAGTTGGGCATAGTTGAACACATTTCAACTCCAGCTACTTAAAAAGTAAAGACAAGATAATCTCTTTTGCAGGTCTGCCAAGACAAACATAGCATGAGAAGACTCTATTTGAAAATCAAACTAAAAGTTAGCAAACGTAATGAGGGATGGATCTTATGGTACCTAGAAAGCCCTGGGTTCTACCAGCAAAAAATAAAACTAAGTCTAATCTTTGCTGAAATTGATCAATGAAAGAGAGAGAAATAAGAAGCAAAAGAGAAGCAAAGTGACAGGTCATACCAGCACTGGATAATTATGTAAGGATTCCATGGGTAACTTTAAGCCAATGCATGCAAAAATTTAGACAGAAAAATAGATGGTTGAAAAGTATAGCTTCTAATCATCCTGTAACTATCAAGGAAATATTATCAGCAAATATAGATAAAATTTACTGTAAAGAAATTTCCAGACACAATGTCTGGTGAGTTCTTTCAAAATTTCAAGGAACAAATAGCTTTAATCTTATGAAACATTTCCAAAGAAAGCAGAAGAAGGAACATCCAGTTATGTATTTTGTGAAGGAGGATGTAGATTTGGTATCAAACAAGTCAAGAACATTAAAAAGGAAGATCATACGCTAATCTAACTTATAAATAAGAAATGTGAACCTTAAGAATCATATCATACTTATAAACATTAATTTATATGCGTCATAATGTACATGACTAATGAGACTGATATCAAAATTCAATACTGATTTGCATTAAAAATCAATTTATAAATCTACTTATGTTAACAGATGAAAAGATAAAAAAATATGATCATTTCACTATTTGAACAAATATTCTTTTATTAAACTCCAAGGTCATGCAATAAAAAAATCTCAATAGAAAATGAAAACAAACATGCTAATCTGATCATTGGTGCATATAAAAATATGTGTTAAACATTAGTTGGTCAAATGTTTCCCTTTCAGATCATGAGAAGATAAAGATGTCTAATTTTATTACTTTTAAAATTCTACTTTTACTTTTAATTGACATGTAATAAAATTGTACATATTATTGTACATATTATATAACATGATGACAGTTCAATACTCACATAATATATAATGATCAGATTGGATAAATGGTGTGTGTCATCTTAGCCATATAGACACATGCATTCTCTTTGTGTTGGGTGCATCCCATATCCTCTCTACTATTTTGAAATGTGTAGATAATTGTTGCCTGTATTCTATTGTGACACAGAACAAGAGAAGTTTCCTCTCATCCAACCCTGAACTCATTAACCAGCTTTCTCTCTCCCCTTCCCCTACACCTGTCCAGATTCTAGAAATCACTATAGTTCTATAAGATTAATACTTTTGGTTTTTAGGGTACCACTAGTGATCTTTTCTTTCCTTCTTTCCTTCCTTTTTTCTCCCTCTGTTCCTCCCTTCCTTTTTTCCTTCCTTTTTTCTTCTTCCCTCCCTCCCTCCCTACCCCCCCCCTCCCTCCCTCCCTCCCTTCCTTCCTTCCTTCCTTCCTTCCTTCCTTCCTTCCTTCCTTCCATCCTTCTTTCCTTCCTTCCTTCCTTCCTTCCTTCCTTTCTTCCTTCCTTCCCTTCCCTTCCTTCCTTTCCTTCCTTCCTTCCCTTGAAACCCCCACACTGCTGTTTTCATCCTTGATTTACCCCTAACACAACTACATTGAGAGTTGCTCTGTCTCTTCATACTCACTGGCATTTGTATGATTGGTTATTTGTTTGTAGTGTGGTTTTGGTTCTAGTTTTTTGACAACAGTCACTCTTGCTGGGAGTGAGCTGATAATCCACCATGGCTCTGACATCCATTTCTCTAATGGTTAATGATGTGAAACATTTTTTCCCATATATTTCTTGGCCCTTTGTATGTCTTTTAAGAAACATTTTTTCAGGCCATTTGCCATTTGACTGTTTGTTCCATATATTTCTGGATACTAATCCCTTGGTAGTTAGAATGTGTCTGAATATATTTTATTTCATTCTTTAGGTTGTTTATTCACTGTAAGTTGTTTCCTTTGTTGTGCAGAAACTGTTTAGTTTTCTATAATCCCATTTGCCAAGGTTTTTGCTTTTTTAAAATATTTTATTGTAAAAATACTGTACAGAGGGGTTACAGTTATGTGAGTAAGGTAATGAGTCCATTTCCTATCCAGCATTGTTACCCCTCCTTTGTTTCCCCCTACCATCACTTCCTTCCCCACCACCCCAACTTCTCACCTACCCTCCACCCCCCCCCACGAAGTTGTAAAGTTCATTTTCAACATAATGTCTTGTACATCTCATTGTTACAATGGGTCAGCCTGTATCCTTATTTAGCATTTTGTTATTTCCCTTCCCCTCCCCAAATTAGATAAATGTATATACAAGATGCAGGGCACCTTAATCAAATACAGTAAAAACAGGGGTTATACCATGGGGGAAGAACATACAAAATATACACAGTACATTATAAGTACATTAAAAAAACAGCAACAAAGATAAAACATCTTGTGTCCCTATCTTGGGGTTCATTTTTCTTAACACCATCTTATATGATTAGATGTAAATAGCTTTTGACCTTTTCTGCTTGTCTTAGACATATAGTAGTTATTGTTTTTTTTTTTTAATCTGTGCTTTAAAAGTTGAAACCAGAAAGTCTCTGCTCAGACCAATGTCATAAAGCACTTCCCCTGTGTTTTCTTCTAGTAGTTTTATCGTTTGGTGTATTACATTTAAGTTTTTAAAAAATACTTTGAATTAATTTGCAAACTAGTAAAAGGATGAGGTTTAGTTTATTTCTTATGCAAATTGGTTATCTAGTTTCCCTCGTACCATTTATTGAAGAAACTTTCCTTTATCTAATGTGTTTTATTGGCATTTTTGTGAAAAATAAATTAGTTAGGAATACATGGATTTGTTTCTGGGTTGTCTACTCTCTTCCATTGTCTCTGTGTCTGTTCTTGTGTGAGTTTTTTTTTTTATTGTGAAAATTCTGTACAGAGGGGTTACAATTACATGGGCAAGATAGTGAGCACATTTCTCATCAAGCATTGTCGCCTCCTCCTTTGTTTCCCCTTCCCAACTTATGTGAGTCTTTATTGTTGCTGTTGTTAGTATCAGCACTGTAATTTTGTTTGCTATAGCTTTGTAGTATGTTTTGAGGCTGGGAATTGTAATGCTTCCAGCTTTACTCTTCTTACTCAGAGAATTTCTTTCAGGTAGCATGTGATTATGTTTTATATTTTTCAAAATCTATTCAGTCAGGTTAAATCATTTTGTCTTTTTAAATGCCCATACTTGGGCTTAAACTCCAGGACTTCTGCTTGGCTTTTTTGATCAAGGCTAGTGTTCTATCACTTCAGCTATAGAAGATTTCTTATAAAAGATGTTACAGAAGTATTGCATTGACATTGAAATAGAGAAAAAAAAAATCCGTATAGAAGAATAGACAGCCTCCAAAAAGACCCACACATATACAGAATGATTGTAGAGACACATGAGGAGGAAAGAACTTTATGATGACCTTTCTATAGTTAGAATACATTTCTTCAAATATTGAAATTGTACTTCAGGTTCTCATAACACAGGCCTCATGGAAAGATCTAAGCTTAAAGGCAACATTATGAAACTTTTGGGAGATAATATTAATATAAAGCTTAATCAAATTTGGAGACACATTTTTGTCACTCGGTCTACAGACAGCACTAACCATAAAAAAAGAGAACTGATAACTCTGACAACACAGAAATTAAGAAACTGTATTTCGGTTTTTTTCTTTTTTTTGTACATTTTTTTTATTGTGAAAATACCGTACAGAGGGGTTATAATTACATGGGCAAGATAATGAGTACATTTCTTATCAAGCATTGTTGCCTCCTCCTTTGTTTCCCCTTCCCATCCCTTCCCATTCCTGCCCCCCTGCCTGTCCCCCCTACCCGATCTTCCCCACCCCACCAAAGTTGTAAAGTTCGTTTTTCGACATAACGACTTGTACATCTCATTGTTGCAATGGGTTACCTGTATCCCTATTTAAACGATTTGTAAGAAATTGTATTTCTGAACAGAGTCTAAGGAAAGTGACAGGTCAGCCTCCAGAGTGGGAGAAGGCATCTGCGATACACAGAAATGCTTGAAGCCGCCATCTACCACCAGGCCAAAATACCATGACACAGAAAAGCAACAGAAAAATGCACAACAAGTTTGAACTTCAAAAAGTATCACCTCAAATGCATTACTAACACATGGAAGCTGATGGACTTCATTAGCAGGCAAACAAACTAAAACCACAATAATAAAGTATTCACAAGTTTGACCCAATGAAAATATCTAATAATATTGTGATCATAAGTGCTTAAGGCAATAGAAACTCACAAATTCCAATGTCTAATTTGTCTTCAACTTGCTTTGATCTATCAAAATGGAAGTTTTCCATATTCTGTGATATGTTAGTCCTATTTTTAAGGTATTCTAGGGAAACTCTTGCTTACCTGCACCAAAACCCATAGAAAACATGTTTATAGTAGTGAATTGTACCCAAATTGAAACCTTTGAATATGTATCAAAAATGTAGCAAAATAGATTAGCTGAGTGAATCATTGTCATACAGCAGAATATTAGGTGGAAATAAAAATAACCTCTGGCTCTATGTATCAATCCAGAAGAATTTCACAAACAATATCTGACACCAGAAGGAAGTCATAGAAGATGACATTGAAATTCAACCTTATCATATTCTTATAAAACTTAAAATCAATTAAAAATAAACTATGTTGTTCAAGGCTGTGTACATAGGCAGTAAGCCTGAATGGAAAACAAAGGAAAATCCCAAGGCATGGGTAGTTTTCCATTTGGTGGTAGGAGAGGAGTTTATAGTCTTGGGGGACTTGGGGAACTTTGATTATTGACAACCATCTCTTAATATAATGCTGGTCTGATAATTCATTTTATAATAATTATCTTAATGGTCCAGTGTCCTAGTTAGAGCTTGGTGAGTATGATGTATTTTATAATTAAAGAATGTTTCTGGAACCTGGGGAAGGTAGCTCATGCGTGTAATCCTAGTCAATTGGAAGGCTGAGCTTGATCTAGACAGCCTGAGTGGAAAAGTTCTCAACTTAGAGCTGTGGGGAGGGGGGGACATGCATGCTATCCCAACTACAAAAGAAAAGCTAAAATAGGTGGATCACAGCCCACATGCATGTGCCTGGACCGAAAGTGAGATACTATCTTAAAATCAGCCCCTACAAAGAGGGCTTGGAGGTAAGACTCAGTGGAACACAGCTGCCCAGCAAGCAAAAAGCCAGTGCCTTGTTTTCAGACCTCAGTACTGCCAAAAAAAGAAAAAAGAAAGGGGAATGTTATGTGCTGGCTTGTTGTGACCCTAAAAAAGGCCGACTAGCTTTTAAATCATGTTATAATCCATGTAGGGACCACCACAACATACACAAAAATGCTATTTTTTATGCTTTTTAAAAGCCCATTTTTATAACAAATATTGTCAGTTTCTGAATGGATCTTATAAGGCTTTCCCTTCCATTTCCCAGGCCCCATCCAGGATTAAAACATTGCTCACGTTTGCTGCTAGTGTGTTATGGGGGCCGGGGGGAGAATGTAGTTATAAAATTCAATGCACATCCTACAACATTAAGAAAATTGAGGGGGGGGGTAGGGTTGTGAGGGATGAACGGGGTGGCATTGATCAAGATTGCATGAATAAACTGCTTTGGAAGGGCGAATGCTTCATACAACTCTTTAAAAGATTTTTTTTTTAGAAAGTTTAATAAAACATAAATATGATTGGAGAAACAAAGAGACAACACCATATCTAAACTCCCAATCCTTACTCCAGGATTTCATTAGGTGTCAGGGATCATTATTGTCCTTTCAGTGAAGTATTTCCTGACCACGTGGAAAATGGATACTAGTGAAATCAAAGGAAATGACCCTGTGGTAGAGAAGAATGAGATGAGGGGAGTCGTAGGAGCACATTCTCCAGATCAGCTGTCCTCATGAGACTTCCTCATGGAATGACCGTCAAGACACGCAATTAATTCGGCTGAGAGAAATGCTTCAAGGCACCGAGTGCGGCAGGCCGGATCACAGTGGGATCGTTTTCCATCTCCTGCCCTATCTGCTCCATGTCTTTTACTCCTTGGTATCCATGTACACGGTCATGGGGTGCTCCAACCAACAAGGCAGGCAGGCCAGACTATTGGCCACTTCCTTTTGCACAGGCCAGCCCCAGGCTTGAAAGAAGGGGACCAGATTCTTCTGTACTTTTTCAGAGAACTTCTTCACCCAGAGATTCATCTTGCTCGTGTTGTCTTTGGGGAGCCCAGAGAAAGTCTGGTAGTCGGCAAAAAGCTGGGTGAATGGCTCCCAACCAAAGGTCTCCTGGAGCTGGAAAGAGAAAGAAGGGCCAGAAGCACAGTCAGGCTTGCCAAAGCATATTCGTGAATATACTTCATTTACTGTGAGTTCCTCCCCCTTGTCATCAGATTCACTTCTCTTCTGGGCCCCATCTCTCCACCAAACATAAGCCAAACATCTCACTGCACAAACATAACCTCCATGGCTCACTCCAGCTCTCTGCCATAAAATAATAATGTCTAGCCTAGCAGAGGGGCTCATAGGAAACATAATACATGGAAAGAGGAAAATAGTCAATGAATGATTATCTGTACCAAAACCTAATCAAATCTTAAGAAGTTTTCCTCAGCTTCAGGACAAACTTGGGCCTGATTAAGATTCATTTTGTTGGTTTAAGACCAGGACTTGAACTGGGTATCTGATGTTTTGCTCACTGGCTGATACTCTACCACCTGAGCCATGCCTCCAACCCTGAAACTAAATATTTGGCCTATCAGTGTTGGTGACTTCCAACATTTTCCAGACATAACAATAACTGTATTTTTTTACAAGCCACCTCAGACCTTTGACTATCTGTAAGGTGCTCTATAGGCAAAGAGAAAGAAACAGGCATGTTATAAGCAGCTTAAAAGTAGAGAAACTCACTTACATAAGATTACAGAAATTTGCAATTAGTAGAAGTCTGTGGATTTCCATTCCCTTCTCTCCTGTTTTATGGAAGAAAATTCTTTAAATCTGGATGTAAAACCCCAGGACAGAAGAAGCTTGAGGCAAGTCTCCCTCAGCGTTCATTACTGCTCATCTGTCCTTGATAGTTAGCCTCTGGCAGTCTCCCTGACCATGGCCTATTAATTAATGCATTCATAGATTAAACTTTATTAAAGATGAAATATTTGTGAGTTAGCTACAATATGCCAGACATGGTGCTTGGCAAAAATGGTGAAGAACTTGTGTCTGTTTGGAGGACACAGGTCAGTGGAGGTGACAGATATATAAATAGGCAGGAATCCATTCATGGAGAGTGAGTGAGTTGGTGGATGGGATGGAAGTAGAGTTTTAACTGATACTTTGGTGACAAGCTACCATTAAAATCTGCTGTTCTGTAGGTCCACGGGCTGGCTGAATAAAGCATATAGAAACTGTGTGGAAACACCTGGGTTTGATCTTCACAAAAAAGAAGGATGAGAGGAAGAGGAGGAAGAGAAAGAAGAGGATGAAGAGAAAGACAATGAGAAGGAAGAGGGACAGAAGGATGGAAGAAAAACAGAAGGAAGGAAGGAAGGAAGGAGGGAGAGAGGAAGGAAGGAAGGAATGAAGGAAGGAAGGAAGGAAGGAAGGAAGGAAGGAAGGAAGGAAGGAAGGAAGGAAGGAAGGAAGGAAGGAGCACAATGCAAAATTGTGCATGGACTGAGATAATCTTATAATCATTCTTCCAAAAATTATTGAAAGAAACAAACAAACAAAAAAAAGCAAAGACAGGGTACGAAAGCTTGGCCTTTCACTAGCTGCCAAGTTTCACTTCTAAGTTCATCATTTACCTGAACGGCCCTTGCATGAAACTGTGGAAAGCAGGTCATACCACCCTTAGCAGTAGAACTGCAGTAGTGATCAGGAGGAATCAGACAAGGAAACAGCTCTGACAACTCACAAGGGTTGAAATGCAAAGCAGAATTGGAGGCCCAGGGCCGGGGTGGGGGGTGGGGGGAATAGATAGAGATGTCTGCTTATTTCATAGGAAACAGGCTCAACTTTTGTGTTGCCCAAGCAGGTTTATCAGTTATTTAATGAATGTTGATTCAAATGGATGCCATTTAACTCCTACAAGGCTCTACTGCAATTCAATTGCCCTGTTGTCAAGTTCTAGTCACTATATAAGGATGCTAACATTCATGGGCCCCATAGACCCATAAAAGTAAGGGGAGGAAAACACAAGAGACAATGAGTGAATGGAAACGTATTAGGAGATCAAAGCCAAAACCAGCAGGGGAGGAGCTGCGACTCAGTCTCAGACTCAGAGCTTATGTAAGCTCCTCACCAATGTGCTAGAGAACAGAGACAATTACCCTGTTTTATTCTTTGTAATAGCTTTTTCACTGCAGTATATCACCTCAAGCGAGGGGGACCCGGGGTTATTCTCATCATACACGTACCCAGCCCCACGAACCACACGGAGGGGAGGTGGTACTCCAGGCTGGGAGAGGTCATAAAGGAGATGGAGAGCCCATGAAGTCCTCTCCGATTTCTGCTCCGTACCTGCAGGTATGTCTCCAAAGCCGTCCACACATTCCAGTCCTGCAGCGGCGCGCCTTTGCTCCGGTATGCTTTGATTCTCTTCTCTCTCTCGGCTGGTCTCAGGGCGCAGTGGGCCAGTGCCCGGGGGATGCCCAGGACGGTCTCATGCACGTACACTGACCACAGGTTGCAGGTGGCCTCGGTGGTGTGCGGGGGGAACTCCCACGCGTGGCGCTGCTGGTTGTGGCCCAACTCGTGGATGGGTCCCCACAGACCTCTGCTTTTCATGCTCGGCTCGTGGAGGAGCTCCTGCACCGACTCCAGGTGGCACATGATGGGGTACCCCGAGTGCATCCAGCCTGGGGGGGAGGGGAAGAAAGGAGAGTTGCAGCTGGGAAGGAAGCGCCACTCCAACCTTCTCCCTCCACTTCCTTCACTGTGGAACGTTCCCCCACCGCCCCATATGGATGTCTCTAATAATGGCAGAATGCCTCTGGTGGCTGTAAAGTAGATGGATTTGTGGGAGCACCTCCTTCCCGTCCCACCCTTCCCCTCCTGGCTCTACTTTGGAGCGTACAGGGATGCACTCTACAGGATCCTCCCTGGAATCCCAGGCTTCTTTTGCGGGTCCTCTGTCTCCACGTGAGGTCTCACAGGCTAGCACAGGCTCAGTTCCACACTCCCCTCAACTCTACACTGCCATCTGGATTTGTACTCCACAACAGAAATAGCTTCATCCTTTCTTCCTTTATTAGGTAAGGAAGTTGAAGTTCAATGCAATCTTCCCACTTGGGGAGCAGAGCTCTTGATTTCCTGCCGTTTTCTTTCAACCAATCCACACCTAGTGCAAACTTCATTATTCTTTTTCCTCATTCATTTTCAATGCTGACTATCTTTAAAGAAAATAATTCACTTTGTATACTCTCCTTGGAATAACCTTCACTGACGTAAGGGACCGCCCAATACCAATTTAAGGAGACTGTCCTACTGTCTGTCCTATGAATCTTGCAGACAGCAATTATTTACCATTTTTTAAATCAGAAACATCTTTTAGCTCTGTCATGGTCCATGTCTTCTGTGTCTTTTTTCCCCTCCTTATTTACTCTTTATTAAAAGATTATACTTTAATTATCTTGGACATTAAGTGAATTGCAAGTCGGGTCCAGGGGCTCATGCCTGTTATTCCAGGTACTTGGGGGTCAGAGACTGGGACTGGGAGGATTTCAGTTCAAAGTTAGTGGGTGTGGCGGCCCACGCCTGCTACCCCAAAAGACATGGGAAACATAAATAGGAGGATTATGGTCCAGGTTGGCCTAGGCAAAAGTTAAGAGCCATCTCCCAAAGATACAAGGAAAAAAGGGAATGGATGATTGTGACAGGCATTCAGCCTAGCGAGCATGAGACCCTGGTTACAACCCCCTGTACCACCAAAGTGAAAAAACGATGACCAAATCGTGCACACTGACTGCGCATGCTCCCCAGGGTACCCACCAGCGGAGATCTGCACATCAGCAACAATCCTCTCAGGTCTGCAGAAAGGGAAGGGCTGGGCTGCCAGCCTAGCTATGGCCTGCATCATCTGATCCCAGAGCCGGAGCAGAGGCTCGGGGTCCTCCAGGGCCTGGAGGTGTGTGGTTGGCACTGTCAGGATGATGTTGTCTGTGGCCAGCTCTCCCCAAGGGGCCGCATTCTCCTTGACATTCCGCCTCCATTCCTCCCGGGTCGTCTTACCTGGAATAAACACCAACCTGCCACATGCTGCCCCAACTTCTCTTGGAGCTGACAAAATACAACTTGAACTCTGCGAGGAGAGCACTGAAATAATGAACTGCCTTCCCATGGAGCTCTAGGCTGTGTCATGAAGAGAAACTTCCAGACCTTTCTCTCTGCTCTGCTCTGCCCGGAAGTCTCCATGGACACCCGGTGTTCTGTATCTCTACTCTGCATGCTCACCGCTCAAAGTTCTCCTTTTCCTCTCCGCTGACCCTTCTTCCCGTTCCCTGGGGCAGCCAGCCCTCACTCCACCGTGTCGGCAGCTCTTCTTCCCTCCATCCCTGCACTCACCCAGCTTGTAGTAGGGGGCAGGCACAGCCCTCCTGATGGTGACGGGTACCAGGCCAAGTTGGCTGTGCTTGGGCACGACGATGTACAGGAGGCCACCCCATAGACAGGAGACAGACCGCTGGGGCCTGTCCATGCAGCACTGGTGAGTGACCACGGGGGCCCGAGACAGTTGGCTGGCGTTGGTCAGGTCGTCGGTGTGGCAGCCAATCTGTACCTGGACAGGTGCGGTCACCATGTGTGTGTGTGTGTGTGTATGTGGGGGGTAAGTGGGGGGTATGTGTGAGTGTATACGTGTGTATGGAGGGGTATGTGTCTGTAAATGTGTGGGTATGTGTGTGGGGGTATGGTTATGGATATATGTACGTGTGTACGTGTGTGTGTGTGTGTGTCTATAGGGAGGGAATTAGACACAGCTCCCAACTTCCCTTTTCCACTAGTGAGTGACACATGGAAACCTACAAAGCTGTAGCACTCCAATGTCATGCAGACTAAAACGTACAAGCATTCTTTCCTAGGAATAGAAAGAGCCCGACGGCGGCCAGACCTCCAGCATGTCTCGGTAAGACACTAGGCATAACCCAAGGCTAAGGTTGAGGGCACCATGCTGTCTTCCTACCAGGCCGAAGCCTAGGCCTGTACCAGGCCTGCGCAGCAGAGCAAGTCCTGTGCTGCAAGGGGACCGGGAGATTGCAGCGGCTGAGTCATGGGGCTCAGGCACAGAGGCCTGGCTCCCCTTTATTCCAAAGGCCCTTTATCTGCAGTCCTGGGCTTGCTTGAGTAGAAGCAGGGGAGCTCTGGAGGGAACGCCAACACAACAGAGCCCCACTGAAGTGGGGTGGGGGTGACTCTCAGAGTTGAGCAGGGGTGAAACTCTCCAGGAAGAGCATAATTTGACTGTCCAGATGAGGAGGTAAAACCCAGCCAGGCTGGTGCTAGCAGGTCTAAGAGGGATGGGTGCAGTTAGATGTCCCAGGGCAGGGATGTGGTGGTGGCTGTGGGACTGGTCCCTGGGCTGCAGTCACTGACAGACCCTGAGAGGAGCAGGGTGGTTTTCTCCCTGTCCCCCCTGAAGCCATGAGCTAGATAGGGAAGTGGGAAGGACCGCCTTACCTTCAGGCCAGCAGAGGCAGCCGCTTCCGGCAAGGAGACCTCTGCACTTTGCCCTTCTAGGACATAGAGCCCCGTGCTCACCCAGGCTTCACCGTCGCCTGCCAAGAGTCCAAGAGAAGGCTGAGCTCTCTGCTCGCACGTTACTATGACCCCATCCCCACCCTCATCCCAGCGTCTCCCGGCTGAATCCAGGCTGTTCACGCTCCCAGCACTTACCCCTCCTGTCTTTGTATTTCTTCTTGACTTTTTTTTTTGGAATGGATGGTTGAAATTAGGGCACTGTTCTTTCGACCCAGGAGTCTATGACTTAAGGCATGTCACTGCTTGTTTTTACTTTGGTTATAATTTGAATAGGCTCTCAGGTTTTTGCTTCAGGCTGGCCTTGGACTATGATCCTCCTCCCTCTATCTCCTTCAAAGCCGGCACTACAAGCATGAAGACAGGGACTCTCTCATTACTTTTATGCCCAGTTTAGCCTTGAACCACTACCTTCCCAGTCTCTGCCTCTTGCCTTCTAGGCCTTCCATGGAACTCTAAGGCCTATCTTCTTGAAAATGCCTAGTAAAGCATGGAGCCAGCCTTCCTGAAGCGCAGCGTGTCTAAGGCCTTGCGAAATCAGCCATGTCTACCTACCATCCCAGCCTGGGATGCGGTGAGCACTGCTCACCCCTACCTGGGTTGTTTCCATCGATCTCCAGGGCGATGAGATGGTCTGATGGGGGCAGCGTGGAGGAGCAGGTCCGATTGCCAAGGCCCTGAGCCAGCTGGGAGCAATCTGTCCCTGAGTGTGCCAACTCTGTGGCCAGACAGAGCATGGTGGCCTCATGGGAGCCTCTGGCTACTGGATTGTTCTTGCTCACAACTGGGAGGCCAGCCTGTGTGAGCATCTTCCTGAGCAGCCGGTGTAGGGATATATAGGCGGGAAGGCCCTCTGCAGGAATCTGAAGGAAGGCCGCGCCATCTACCCCCAGCTTCGCCAGATGGCTTTTTTCCATGGTTTCCCCGCCACGGTTCAACACTGCCTGGAACTCAGACAGCGCCTTGCGGAGGTGGTAGCTCTGCATGTCTGGAGTAGGGGCAGGGAAGCAGCCCGGGCTGAGGGTCTGAGGTAGGATGCTGAGGCCAAAGCAGTTGAGGATGACATTTCCAGGGAAGCCAGCCAACGGGTTGCGGCCTGGGTTCTGGGAAGCCCACCACCAGGCCTGCCCACCTATCAGCAACCCCCCGCCCTCAGCCACAAACTCGTGGATCTTCTTGGCCTCCCGGTCACTGTAAGCCACACAGCAATAGACACACAGGTCTTTGGTTAGCTGGGACTCCAGGGTGCATTCCAGGTCCTGCTCCACAAGCAACGAGTGCAGCTTTGTAAGACTTGTATTCACCCCAATTTTGCCCTTCTGGACTCTGGCCAACCAGTGAACAGCATTGAGCAAAAAAGGTCTCATCTTGGGAGCAAAGAGCAGGCCTTCGTGAGCAGCCACGACCACTCGGCCACGGCCATGGCGGGCAGCTGCCAGGAAGCAGCGGAGGGAGGCATCGAGTCCCACAGGGAAGGCCAGGGCCCCGTGGACTAGCAGCTGTGAGGGGACCCCCCCTGTCTTGATGTCCAGCTCAGAGATCCCCGCCAAGAGCTGCTGCTGGTCCTGTCTGAGCTCCACCCCGCACCTGAGGAGATATGAGAGACCAAGAGGCTACAGTGAGTGGTAAGAGCTCACTTACAATGGAAAGACTGCAGGGCTCCTGTCCACCTTTCCATTGCTGATCAATAACATTTGGGCCATCATGAAGAGGTTAAAAAAGCACCCATGTAAAACACACTTCCAATGCAATGGCAGAGATGCAACATGTAGCTGTAGATGAAGCAAAACAGCTTTCATTTGCTGAGGTAGAGGCTCCTGGGGGTAATTAAGAGGATCGTGCTGACAGAATTTAACCTGTCTGTTTCCTAATATAATAATTTTTTTAAAAAAACAAACAAACAAATTTGATTCACCCAGTCTCCCTGGTAACCGCAGCACCTCCCCAACCCAGTTAGAAGGGAAAGAATTCCAAGCCTGCCTGTCTTGGGAGTGAGGGTCCAGGGCCCTGCTAGCTTTTCACTCGATATTGACAGGACCCCCTTCTTCTTTTGCCAGGGTCTTCCTTTCTTCAGAGATACTGCCCATTTAAAAAGATTTGATCTCTCAGGCCCCCAGGGAGCGGAGGCTGGCTAAGCTTTAATCCTGCCTCCTAAGATATAAATGAAAGTCTAATGGTTCTGACTTCCCCCACAATAAAAGGCTTTCGAAATTAAAAGAGACAGACCCAGCAGGTGTATCTATTCCAGCTAATTATTGTCTAGGTATACATAATTATAGTGCCTGCAGTCATTATCTTATGGTGATAAACATAAAAGCAATGCACTGTGACAAAAGTAGAGAAGAGAGAGAGAGAGTCATAGACTGGGGCCCATGGGAGCAATGCCAGAAGCCTGCATTTCCTACCCAGGCTTCATCCTGCACAAGAAAAATAAACTTCAACATGGTTAACACATCTGTTATAGAAAAGCCTTCACTATATAGACATAGTCACTGCCATATCAAAGCCCAAATATCCAAAACTGGCTTTTGATCTCCTGTCTTTCACAACTCAGTAGATGGTAATACCTGTCTTTAGGCAACTCAAACCCCAAATCTCAACTCCTCATTCCCCTCTTCTTCCATATTCATCCCAACAGCCAAGTCTGCAAGTGCTACCTCAGCGTATACAATGGAAGTTCTCCCTTGCAGCTCCACCATGGCCAGTGTAGTGGAAGCCACTAGCTAGGTGGCCTAGTTCAGTGGCCTCATCAGCCTCTCCACCAATCACATCACGTGAGTCCTTGGTATAAATTCTCTGTATAGATTCTCTGTCTTCTATCCCCAAACAAGTTCTATCGATGGGTCTAGCTGAGATGGTCTTTCTTGCAGGACCTTGCTTCCTTTTGATCCAGCCTTTGTTCATGCAGCTCCAACCATCTTAGCTTCCTAGATGTTCCTGGAATGTACCCAGCCTGCTTCTGTTTTGGGTTTCAGCCCTAGTTCCTTGCTAGGTCTCGATTCCTCAGCTGATGGTTATAGATGGGGCTCGTTCTCTCACTTCTTTAAGGTGTCCTTTTCAAACATTACCTTCCAGAGAAGGCTTCCATGCTAGCCATTTGCTTGTTTGCATGTAAAGCCACTGGCCCCTCTCTCTGGCCACCCTCTGTGCTACAGGAAGTTGCATTACCTTGGCTTGCTTACCCCCAGATTCGGGTGGGTTCAGCCCATGAGAAGGAGAGAGACAACTGAAGGTAGAAGAAAGAATTCCAGCTCTGCCCAGGTTGATCTCCCATCTCGGGTCCAGCCCGGTTGGACAGTGCTAGCCACAGCTCCATTATACACAAGGTGGCCATTGCGCCTGGCCTTTTATAACACCACCCCCTCCACTGTCTGTCCTGATGTAGCTGATGTCCTGGTGTGCTTCTACTTTTCCATCTATTCCATATCTTGAATCCTTCTTTAAAACACCATTAAATATTGATTCAGTGTGATTGTCAGGTCTTCTGACCCACACACCTTCCCTGAAGATACTAAATAAAATAGCTCCCACTCTCCTCTTCACACGCTGTCTGCAAAACTTGCTTGATTTCCCTGCTTTGTAAAAACCTGACAGAATATTTGTTGATTTGTTTCCTTACACACCTAGATCTCCATTGGAACACAGGCTTCCTGGGCAGCATGGTTTGTCGGTGCTGTGCTCTGCTGCACCCCCAGAACAGGGCTTGGCTTAATGCTAGTTGCTCACACCCACAAATGTCCTTCCATTTTCTTAAGAAACTGATAGGCAGGGATGTAAGATGTAAGATGAGCTTTTCTATGAAGCAGATATTGCCTGGACTGGCAGTGAAGACCAGCCTCTCTTGGGTCTTGGTACGTTTCAATAACCCTCCTTTTGATCTGTGGGCATTCCAACATTGAGTAAAAAAAGTACTATCCGTATTGAAAGAGAAGAAGACACTTCAGCTTGATTATTAAACACAATTCAGACTCCCTAGTGGGGAACACACACTCACCTGACGTGGAGTGGAATCTTTGGCACCTTCTTAGAGACCTTGAAACGGCCTACGTCACCATAGACGTCAGTGAAGTACACGCCTGCCACACCGGTCAGCTGGTTCCCAGGGAACGTGGACAGCACCTTGTCACGGCCGTGCTGACTGGCCCAATACCAGGCTTGGCCCCCAGTGAGCACGCCTCCTCCACGTTTCAGAAACTGGACCAGTTTCTCAGGCAAGGTGTCACTGTAGGCATTGGTGCAGTAAACTCCTAAGGCCTCTCCAGGTTGTGGCCCAATTTGTGTCTCGATGCCAGAGGCCTGCAAAAGGCTTGCTAGTGATGCCAGGGACGGATGCACTGTTACAGGAGCTCCCGGAGAAGGCCGGAGCCAGCCTACGGCATTAAGAAGAAAGGGAGCCAATCCAGAATGCAACAGGTAGCCCTCGTGGGAGACAACCACCAGGCGGCCCCGGCCATAGGAGGACGCAGCAATAAGCACCTGGCCCTTGTCATTCACCATCACAGGGAAGGCAGCCTCCCCAGTAAGAAGGAGCTCACTGGGAATGGGCCCTCTGGGGAGGTCCCAGCTCTTCACTCCATTCATGAGAGTCTCAAAAGCCGCAGCAGGAGATGTTGCCATGGTTTTGGCAAGAGCTGCAGAGGAAGCAAAGGCCCAGGTTGTGATCAAAACAGATAGAAGACCAAGTTTAAAAAATAGTTAAAAAAATAAAAACAAACATCTGCTAGGTCTTGGTAACTCATGCCTGTAATCCTAGCTACTAAGGAGGCTGAGATCTAAGGATCCTGGTTTGAAGCCAGCCTGGGCAGAAAAGACCATGAGACTCTTATCTCCAATTAACAAGCAAGAACCTGAAAGTGTAGCTATAGCTCAATGGGTAGAGTGCCAGCCTGTAGTGAAAAAGCCAAGTTGAGAGTATAAGGTCCTGAGTTCAAACTCAAGAAAGGACACATATACACACCGAAAAAACAATTCAGCAATTAAATATATTCACCCACAAAGCTATACCAGACTCCCCACTGCTAACCACTGCTCTAGCACTGGGAAACAGAGCCAGGAGCAAGACAGACAAGGAACCATGCTGTCATGACTCAGATACTACAGGATGGGAAAGACAGTAAGTAGGTAGATAAGAAAATGCAGCCATTAAAAACCACTGTGATGGAAATAATAAGGATAAGATATGGAACAACTGGAGCACTACTTTAGATTGAGTCCTTGGAAAGTCCTCTGTGGCAAAGTGGCATTGAGCTGAAGTAGAAATTCTGTGGAAAAGGCTCCCAGCAGGTGACTGGCAAGCCAAGGGGCAGGACTGGATTCAGCAGGGTGGGTAGTTCAGGGAAAGGCTCAAGTTGAGACTTGCCAGCTGACTTGGTGTTTTATTCCTTGGATAGAAATGTCACTGACCTGTCACAAACATGAGTTGTTGGAAATGTTCATCTCTTCCCCCATGGACTGGTCCCTACTTTTCTCTGGCTGTGGCATTCTGCACTTTCTAGATACTTCTGAAAAAGTGTTTGTTCACCTAATATGCTGAAAACTGAGCTCATTACAGGCACAGGACAAACACTCCAACCTGTTCCTCAGCTGCCCCTTTGGGCTTCCCTGAGTGCTGCGGGGACCCTTGGCACTTCCTTCACCCACCTCTAAGGGTGGGTGACAGTGGTGACAGTGACATCGCAGATGGAGGGAGCCACAGACACATGGCCAGTGCTGGTCCTGAATGCAGCTTACCACCCCCTCCCATGCTCCAGGGGTCTTCCCCTGCTCCCCACCTGCCAGCCACATCCTCTTATTGGTCTCCTTTCCTTCCCTGTCTCATTCTGGCCACTTCCTCACTTGGCTTTCTGCCTCTCTTCCCAAATAAACCCCTTGCAGGCAAATCCCTGTATGAGGCTTTGCTCTGGAGGACAACTTAAACCAAGTCAGGTACCAGATTTAATCCCTCCCTGTCTCCCTTTCTTCGTCCCTCCCATTCTGCCAGCCCTCTCCCTATGACGTGCCTATCCAGACTGAGCTAGGGTTAAGTCTCCAGGCTGCATTCCAAATTTCAGCCCCGGAAGGTGAGATCTGCAGAGCTCTCCGGGGTTCATTTCGTCTGTAGGCCTCTAGGGTTATTTAGCAGCCCTCCCTGCGCCCCCCACCCCACTTTCCTTCCTAAAGTCCCAGCGGGCCCGGCGCCCCGCAGTCTGCCCGCACTCCCTGTGGCACTCACAGGCCTGCCCCTCCACCCCCCCCCCCTCCTCCTCCACCGCGTTCCTACTATTTCTGGCTGGAAAGCTTGAGGTGTTCCCGCTCGGGGTTAAGTGGAGACGGATCCGGAAGCCGGAGTGCACGGTCCCGGTCCAAGCACCTCTGAGCAGATAAGCGAAGGAAACATACGAGAATGTCCCCAGCTGCGGGTCCCCGCGGACACGGGTGGAGGGCGGGCGTCCCGTCCGGACCCCAGGTCGGGGGAGGGGGGGGCGGGGTGCGGGGCGGCCTGCGGAACCCAGAACCCACAAACACCTCCGCGTCCGGGAGGGAACGGCCTCCAGCATCCTTCGGGCAGCTCGGGGGACCCAGGGCCCCCAGGGGCTGGGCCACTCGCCCGCGACTCAGGAAACCTGAAAAACTCACTCCTGAGTGCTGGGATCCCCGCGGACTCGCTGTGCGGACAGGCGCTGCTGACGGCAGCGGAGCTTCCCGGGGGCGGGGCCTCGGCGGGGCGGGGCCTCGGCGGGCGGGGTCTCCCAGGGGCGGGGCCTCTGCGGGCGGGGTCTCCCAGGGGCGGGGCCTAAGTGAGCAGCCCTTCCAGAGGCAAGGTCTCAGGGGCGGGGTTTCGCGGGGCGGGGCTGCATGGGAGGGGTTGTGCCGGGCGAAGCCTCTCAAGGACCTGGCCAACCAGGAGTGGATCTATGGAGGAAGACTGCTGTGTCAGTAAACGTGGATAAATAGGGGTTGCTTGGGGCTTTCTAGGAGAGCGGCTGCCTTGGGGTGGCTTCCAGCAGGGCGTGACTTCTCCGGAGACGGGCAGTGATGGGGGCGTGTTTTACATGGGGGCGTGGTCTCGCGGGCCTGCACTGGGCGTGGCAGTCACGGGGGGAGCGGCATGTAGGAAAGGCCGCATTGGGCGTGGCTCCCTTGGGGGCGTGGCCTCTCAGAAGGGCGGTACTGGGGCGTGGGTCCCTGGGGGCGTGGCCTTTCAGAAGGGCGGCACTGGGGCGTGGCTCCCTGGGGGCGTGGCCTCCCAGAGGGCCGCATTGGGGCGTGGCTGTCGGAGGCTGAAGATGCCCGGGCTGACCGGAGTGGCCCCGCTGGGCGGCTGACTCGGAGTGGCGTGTCCGGAGGAGGGAGTGCGGCTGGAAAGGGGGCCATGCAGGGATTTGTGGTGGATCGGCCGCGCCCCAAGCACTGCCTCCTTTCCGGAGGTTGCTCTCTTCCCGGGGCGGCCTTACCTGGGGCGGGACGGCGGCCGGCAGAGCCGCCTCCGGGGTCGCGGCCTGCCCGCTGTCGGGCAAGGCCTCGGCAGGTTGTCAGAAAATCTCCAACAAACCATATTCGGGGGAAACAGCCACCCCCCGCAACAACTGCGTGGCCTGCAGCCGCGCGTGGGGTGTGGCTCCTCCCGGCGGGTCCTCCCTGGGGTGCGGCTGGGCCACTGCCGCGTGGACGCCGCCGCGGCCCGCGCTCCCCCTGGCGGCCGCAGGCGGCCGTGCACCCTCCGGGCCGCGGGCCCTTTCCCTTTCTGAAGGTGTCCCTCACCCAGGCCCACGTGTGCTAAGACCTTCTGTGACTTGAGACGCGGCCCAGGATCTCTGGAGTTTCGCCCAGGGTTGGACGTGGGTTTGAGCCACGAACACAGAGACTGCTCTGATTTTGTTTTTAAGTGGAGGCCCTCAGCCATGCACTATGAGAGTCGCCTGGTGGTACGTTGTGGCTTATGTGTTTTTCTTTGATACTAGGAATTTTAAAATTTGCCCCCTGGCCCTTTTACTTAATAATCAGCGCTATTTGTTTAATGAAATGAATATACCAACATTGAGTACATGGATATTCACCATCGTCCTATTTTCTTGAAGGATTGCTGCCTTCATCAATAGATCATGACCTGCTGGAGCTCTGCTGGCTGATTTTTGGCCCGAAGTGAACGTCGTCGGACTTGCTGGTTCTATGATTTCTGTATTTTCCATTTTTGTCTGGCTTTGTCAGTGCAGTGTTTTCTGTGCGTGACAGACAATCACTGGATCTTCGTTTTTAATCTCAATCCAACTAGTCTAAACAACTTTACTTGAGGTATACAGACACTTACCTTGGGATGACTATTGCATTTGTTGATTTCTGTTTAACTGGTGTGTTGTTTGTTCTTTCTCTCCCATTCATCTTAGTTTTTTGGTTTACTGACTTGTCTGGTGATTTCCTAGTTCTCCTGTTTGTCTAATGAAACTTGTTCTTTCCAGAGCTCTCCTGTTTGCCATTGGCTTTCTTCCTCACAGTGTGTAGGACTCCTGCAAGTATCCTTTACAGTACTGGCTTGATGGGCAGTAGTCGCTTTAGTTAATGCTTGAATGGTCTTTCTCTATTGACCTGCTGAATAAAGACAGTGTTGACGGGCAATATTATTTAACTGATCCTGAACATCTATCTTTGGTTTTACCTAGTTTTGACGAGTCTTTCTGCTATGTTTTATTTTGGAATAATTGAATCTTTACTTAATATGTTTCCATATTTTTAATGCAATTTTAATTTCTTTCCTTGCTGAATTTCCCATCTAGATTGCTACTTTATTTTTCTCCTGTTGATGTTCAAGTCTTAACTTTATTTTCTTACTTCATTCATCTGATTGGACTTGTCTGTCTATCTATCTATCTATCTATCTATATATCTATCTTAATACATGTCATCTGTGGGCAGGGGTGAGTGGAAGGCGTTACGCTGTGAGGTTGCTCAGTGGGAGATACACATGAGAAAGATGACCAGAGTTCATCATCATGGCCATGTGTTGACAGGACTACCTAGAAGGAGACATTTAAGCCAGATTTTGAGGATTGTCATGGGCCTTACTGAGGAGTACAGATTGAATCCAACAGTCTTTATTTAAGAAACAGCACATGGGGCTGGGAAGGTGGCTCAGTGGTAGAGCGCTTGCCTTGCATGCCAGAGGCCCTGGGTTTGATTCCCCAGCACCACATAAGCAAAAAGAAAAAAGCCAGAAGTGGTGCTGTGGCTCAAGAGGTAGAGCGCTAGCCTTGAGTTGAAGAGCTGAGGGACAGTGCCCAGGCCCAGAGTTCAGGCCCAGAGTTCAGGCCCCATGACTGGACCCAAAAAAAAAAAAAAGAAAAAGAAACAGCACATAATAAACATGATAGTTGCCTCTTCAGCATCTATTCCCTAGCCTACCTCTCTTCTTTCTAAACCAAATCCTAGTTTTGTGTAGAGAGTCAACCTCTCCCTTAAGAAGTTTGGGAGAAAATGAAGCTATTTCAAGTTGTAAAGGTAAGTAGATATATATTAGCTTCTGTCAAACAAACATAAATCCTTTGCATTGCCATGAGGGGCTTTTCCTGGGTTATTCATAACTATATAAACAATATTATACTTAATTATCCAGCACACTAAAGGAACCTAGAGAAACTAGAGTTATTGCTACCAGTGCACACTGTTTAATGTTTGGGGGTCAAATTCTGTTCAAGTGTCTGTGCTGTCTTTTCAGTTTACCACTAAAGCAAGCTCAGGGACTTCTTCCTACAAATGCTTTCCAGTTGTGAGCTATCATGAATTACTCTTTGGATTCCTTCAGTTATTTTTAGTCGTGACTTATTTAATGTGTTCCTGTAGATTCTTTCCCTTCAGGAATGTGGAAAGGATTAGCCTCATTCTAATTTAGGAACAGAGATGTCAGGTCCACCTATGTCCATTTCCTGACCTGAGTGACTGGGGAGGTTTACAGAGTCACTCTTTAAGATGATCCGCAGCAGGTGTCCACAGCTGCTTTAAGAAGAAGTAATGTGGTGGCCACAAAAGTGCTGCTCTCACATTTCCAACTATGGGATCTGTGCGTGTCAGGTGGCCCCAGCTGGTGGGGTCTGGAATCCTTGGTGTCCAGGCCATGCTGCCCAAGGGCTTTTCCCAGCCAGTGATGAAGGATGATGGTGAGGAGACGGAGGACTCTGTGGATGGATACTCTGGGCTCAAGAACTTCCCAGAGGCCTTCATGAGACTCCCCGAGACTCGCACTGCAGTGTAAGCTTTTCTTTCCTCTTCTCTCCAAGGTTAAATCTACACCAAAGTCTGGTGCTGCTCCCAGCCTCCTGCAGTTCTCTCTCCATATTCTATCACATTATAAGCCTCATGCATATCAGATCCTGTTTTGGTTTCTGCCTCTTGGAGAATCCAAGAAGAACACAACAATTTTTATCATTATAATCCTCACATAACTCTCCAGTGTGTTTATTAAACTGGTGTCATGGCGGGAATAAAGGAAAAGTTAAGATTATTTATGAAAGACTTAACCGATTACATGTTTCATTATTTAGTATGTTTATAAGGATGCTTAAATTATAACACAGTTTCTCTCCAAGAGTAAATTTCTCTTGATGGGGGCAGGTTCAAGCTCAGAGTTATAAAGTATTTGATGTCCTCCTCTGGTTGCATTTTTGAAATTAAGCTAAACATACCTTTTTGTGTATCAGTCCTGGGGCTTGATCTCAGGGCCTGGGCACTATCCCTTTACTTTTGTGCTCAAGGCTAGTGCTCTATCACTTTGTGCCACAAGGCCATTTCTGGCTTTGGGGCAGTTATTTGGAGAGAAGACTCTCATAGACTTTCCTGCTCAGGCTGGCTTTGAATGATGATCCTAAGATCTCAGCCTCGTGAGTAGTCGGGATTACAGGCGTGAGCCACCAACACCAGATAAACTTACATTTTTATGTGCTTTGTATTACAGATGTCTGGAACCAATAGGAGTCCCATGACAGAGAGTCTTGAAGCAAATCAGTGTCCCTAAGATAGCTATGATGAAATTCCTCCCTCCACTAAGGGACCAGGGGAGGGGAATGTCTTTTTACCTTATTTTCCCCCAATACTGTAGATCCAATGGGATTTATGCCAAAAGTCATTCTTAACATTACATCTGTGAGCCGCTTGCCTACCTCTTTTTTTTTTTTTAATAATTAATTTCCTATGAAGAGCTGAGGTTTAAATCTGCCCCAGCTAGTGAGAACAACAAATAATAAGCTCATATGGTCTGTTGTCTTTTGATTAATTATTAAAAGTCCTAATGAAGGCCTATTATTTCCTTTGCCAAAGAGGGTCACTAAGCTATGAAGACAGCGAGTATAAAAATAGAAACTCAATCGCAAGAAAGAAAAAAAATTTGAATACTTATCTTGGGTTTCAATTCACCTAACAACATATTTATAAGATGATTTCTTTGTTGCTTTGTATGTCCCTCCCCCACAGTATAACCCCTGCTTTCACTGTATTTGATGTTGGTATAATTTGTGGAGGGGAAGAGCAAAAACAAACCATTTAAATAGGGATACAGGTGGACCCATTGCAACAATGAGATGTACAAGTTGTTATGTTGAAAAACAAACAACTTTGGCCAGGCTGGGGGCTGGGGGCGGGGGAGGGGAGGAGATGAGACGGGAAGGGATGGAAAGGGGAAACAAAGGAGGAGGCAACAATGCTTGATAAGAAATGTACTCATTACCTTGCCCATGTAACTGTAACCCCTCTGTATGGTATTTTCACAATAAAAAATTTAAAAAAAATAGAAACTCAGTGTCTGAAAAAACTTAACGCTGGAGTTGGTGCCTCGACGTATTACCTTAGTGCAGGCTAAAGTGAATTAGCACCACTTTCCAGGTTCTTGGCTCTCATTGAAGGCACAGACCCTTCAAACAGCCCTGGGCATGGATGTCACCTGTAGAATGTTCTTGGGTCCTGGGGCTACAAGTGCTGTTGGGAAGGAGAGGGGCCTTGTGTCCTGGGACCTCTTCCTTACCCCTCTCCTTGCCCCGCCCCTTCCTAGAAGGAATTTTGTATTTGTATCTTTGATCATCTTATCCTCAAATAATAAGCATGTGTCCCACAAGTTCTATCTTACAGTCTCAATTTAATTCTTGGAATACACTCAGACTTGGAAGGTTCATAAATAATTTTTGGCAATCTCTAAAGATGAATCTTTTATCAAAATGTCAGCAGTTCATGTGTTTTTAAATTTGAGTTTCAAATGAACAGAAGTAAAATATTTTGTGTTTTGTTGGTTGTGGGGCGAAACTCAGGTCCCGGGTGCTGTCCCTGAACCCTTCTTGCTCAAGGCTAAGCATTCTATCACTTGGAGCCAGAGCTCTATTTCCAATTTCCTGGTGGTTCATTGGAGATAAGAGTCTCACAGACTTTCCTGCCCAGGTTGGCTTGGAACCATAATTCTCAGATCGCAGCCTCCTGGGTAGCTAGGATAACAGGCATGAGCCACTGGCCCCTGGCCTAGGAGTAACTTTTTAATGGCTCTCAGGTGCACATATTGGTATTGACATAAACTGTTTCCTGATACTGTCATCAATGATCACTGTATAGCTTATTTCTTCCTATCTTTATATTCTACCTTTTGTCCCACCTCTGTTTCCACCTGTTTATCTCTCATGTATTCAATTTATTCCTAAAATAATGACTAGCTATGAAACCAACCACCCATCCAGAGACTAGAACACTAAAGAATTGCTTCTCCATAGCATTAAATTCATGAGTCCAAATGATTTACACATGGAAGTGTGTGCATGAGTTCATATATGCAAGTGTGTATATATGTATGTGCATACGTGTGTGTGTGTGTGTGTGTGTTGAGAAGAAATGTCTCTGGGAAGTGGAAGATCACCTTCTACTTCTTATCTTCCATATACAAAAGATTGACCCCCCCCACCCAATGAGATAATTCAAATAATTTTTTTCCAGAAGGAAGTCAATGGGGTCCTAGGTTTTACAAGGAATAGAAAAGCCACTCTAGCCTAAACTATTAGTCTATTAGCCTGTAAGGACACTTCCATACAGGAAATGAGGTTGTGGCCTTGGGGGTAGAATGCTGATATACTTAGACCCTAAGTATATATACAAAGTATATATTATATACTATATATATATACTGGTATACTTAGACACTATATATACACTAAGTATATATGCTTAGTATATATGTATATACTATATATTATGTATATTACATACATACTTAGTGTCTAAGTATATCAGTGACTAACCTATGAAGAAAGAGTACATAAGAAAGATTTCTAAAAAATACTGCCTCAGAATTATTTCCTGTAAAGCTAATATTCACCAGAGGGCTGCAGGTAACTCTGTGTTCAACAACACTGGAAAGTAAATACACGGTGTATTTTACTTCCCCTTTACCAGGGTTCAGGGTGCAGGGTGGTGTGGTGGGAGACAGAAAAGAACTTGGGTTATTTCTATGACAATAACAATCTAGGAACTGTTCTCTGTGAGGGCAAGTCCTTATTCCAGAATTGAAGGATGCAGGGGACATAGAGGAGATGCCAGTTCAGGCAAGGAAAGGCTTTGTTATAAATACTTACTTTCAACCAGAGATGTTAATGAAAATGGAGAAGGAAGAGATGCTAAGAAAGCAGGGCATAAGAAGCTTGGTAGGCTGAAGATTTCCATCGGATAGGTGACGTGTAGGGGAACAGCTGTAAGCAGATGACCAAGTACAGGGAGGTGGCAAAGAACATAGGAAAGGAACTGACAGATGGGCAGAAATCCTCAGATGCCAGCTGGTATCATGAAAGACTAAAACCTGAAGAGTGATTAAATGGACAAGAGCGCAGAAGAGATTGTAGTCTCAGATGGTTCTTCTTGAAATGTTTCCCAAAATAAGAGGCAGTAGAGCATGATTTCCAGCTAGAACACTAGCTGTGGTATCCTTCAGGGAAGGCTCGTGAGCATCCCTTCACTCAAATAGTTGTAGACCTGTTTAATCAGACATTGTGCAACCAGCACGTCTTTCACTTTTCCAATAACATCTACAGAAACATGAGAAAAGTATGATTGAATCATTGCCAGGTATTTCATGTGGCTAAAACTGAAGAATTACATATTTTGATGGTGGCTCATGTGTGTAATCCTAGCTACTCAGGAGGCTGAGATCTGAGGACTGTAGTTCAAGGCCAGCCCAGGCAGAAAGTCTGTGAGACTCTATCTCCAATTCATCACCAAAAAAAACCAGAAGTGGAACTGTGGCTCAAGTGGTGGAGCATCAGCCTTGTACAAAAGAACTAAGTATAGTATAGTACTCAGACCCTGAGTTCAAGCCCTAGTACCAGCTCAACAGATAGTTAACTTGAAGGTTTTATAAGGCAAAGCAAGGATTTTGGTTCTCTTATATCTTAAGTCAACATGAAGCCACTGAAGAATTTTTATTTGAGTTTATTAGAAACATTTTCAAAGTCACACATGCACAAGGTACAAAATTAAATAGTACAGAAGGAGTTGAAATGAAAAACAGTTTTCCTTGCCAATCTTCCTTACTCCCAAGCCTTAGATGCTTTTCACAATTATCTATTTTTGAATCTTCTGGCCACTAACTTCCTACATTTAAATAACGTTTCAACAATAAGTTTCTTGATTTATGGACTTTAGAACAATTTTTAATCTTTAATAATTCCTCATTACAAAAGATAAGGATTTTAACTTACATATCTCCCATTTTCCTTTGCCCATTCTTCTCCTTCAAATGTATGAGAGACATGTCTGTTTAGTGTTTCTATTGGTTTAATGTATAGCATGGGTTGATATACCTTTATTTCCTCCCCATTTTGAATACATACGTGATATCCTACTCTTCCTTCCACTTCTCTTCCCCTCTCCCACTAAATCTCAACCTCTTTTCTGCTTTCTTTCTACTCAGAATATCAGCATCACTTTCAACTTCAATTCGGAATCAGAAAGTAAGCCTTCCATGCTTTGTTGACAGATCAGAACATGGATGACAAATACACAGTTATTACCATTATTTTGGCTATGAAAATGGTTTTCACTGGGAGACAAGTAAAAGTCAAGATATTTTCTCTCATACACACCCAACGCCATACCTGTACCTTGGGAAAGGAAATGTACCTACCGCCAAAGTCACGACTCTCTTCTTAGACTCATGGGTAAGCCAAGTCAGATACTCACTTTTTTTTTTCTTCAGCATTGAGCCTTGGATTCTTGACACCTTTCTGATTTGTCTATCTTTCTGTTGATTAAAGAATGTGTGTCTTTTATTTTCAATCATTCCAGTGTCTCATGGATACTATGGCACAGAATGCGTATTTTTCAGAGCCTGAGATGAGACTCTGAGATGTGCTCTCATCCAAAATGGTACTGCTGGGCAATTGTAACTCTACAGTCAGAAATCCTTGGGAATAACCATCACTCTGGACTCAGGCATTCTTTTGGAACAACCACTGCTTTAGAACAAGATAACATGGGCGAGACCTCTTGTTTTCTATATCCTATTTCCTTTTCTGTGGTTTCCATCTTCATTTCTCTGGAGAACTTTCTCAAGGTACTTCCACAGTAAAGGTCCTAAGGGAGGTCTTTAGGACCTTTACTGAGGAACTAAACTGAAAACGTGCTTGCCAGAAAATGCCTTTGGCCTTCGTCTTGAAAGCCTGCCTTCCATGCAATCCTGGGTACTGAAATTTTCCAGAAGCTATGCGAACACACTGATCCATTGTCCTACAGCATCAGTGCTGCTGTTGAAAATTCTGCTGTGGTCTATTTCTCATCTCTGCTTTGGTGAACTAATTATGATGACCTAATTTTCCCCTCTGGCCACTTTAACATCTTCCCTCTTTCTTTAGTATTCCAAAATTTCATCAGATTGTGCCTAGGTGTATAGGCCGTTTTGGTCTGTTAGTCTGGAGACTTAGTTTTTTCAGTTCAATTATTTTCCTTTTTATTTCTTCCTCCATGTTTTCTAGAGAACCTAATGGTTACGTATAATTGGTTGTCTATGTCTCTTCCTTTCCTCATATTTTCTGTCTATATGTTTTTTTTTTTTGCTGTGAATCTGGGGAGATTTCTTTCATTTTACTTTTCAGCCTGGTCTACCGAATGAATACTTTTGGCAGTTCTATTTTACCTTCAAAGGATTCTTGTTATTATGAGTTTTCTCTTTTTTTTTTTCTGGTAGTAAAATCTCTCTAAAGATAGACAGAATTTTATGTCATATTTTTCCCCTCATTAACTTAATTTCCTCTAGTGTTGGTAGTAATTTTCAAACCTTTAATTCTACATGGTTATTTTCCTTATACTTCTCCCTTCTCTTCCCTCCTTACCTCCATGTTTGGGAATCCCTAGATGAAAACTCACACTGAAGCTTAAATGTGAAGTACTGACTTCTCAGGAATTGGTATGTGTTTCTTCTGTGATTCTGTGTTTGGATCTGTTTCAACAGCAAGTTCTTCTGTAACTGGACACTTCACTATCGGTCTCAACTCTCAGTAGAGAGTTGGGGAATAGGCTAGGGGACCACTCATTTCCACAGAAAGAATTTTATTTGCAGCACCAACTCTTACCTCTCCTTAGGCAGTTTATGCAACTCCTTTATACATACAACCACAATGACAATGAATTTTAAACTGTTACCAAGAATAGGTTGCCTGTTTTTGTGCACAAGGGTTGGAGTAGAATAGGATAGGGAACAAATTTACAACTGGTACAATTCTTTTGTAAATAGACATTTTCAATGTTCAAGTCTCTTTGGGGTTATGATGTTCAGACCAGCGTATATTCTGTCTGAAAGGTACCTTCGTTCCATGCATTACCATACTTCCTCCTGTTTTTTTCTCTCTTCTGGACAGGTGTTGAGATCTTCTCCAATCAAATGCCTTCTGTTTCCTTTGCTGAGATTCAATTCTCTTTTTTTCTTGAACTTCAATTTCAGTGGGGCCTGGGGAAGGAGGGGAGGTAAACTTACATGTTCAGTCCATCATCTTAAATTGGAAGTCCCATTGGAGGCTTTCACACAGGGGTGTAACATAGATAACTTTGCTTTTTTTTTTTTTAATTTTAAAGGATTCCCAGGATTTACTGCTGAGAATGGATTAAGCAGGGAGCAGGGGTGGATAAAACTGAATTCTGAAAGGCTGAGGATCTAAGTTCCTCCCTGAGAACATGCAATATATAGGACCTAGGAGGAGGGTGTCAGGCACTTACCAAAATAATCCATCACTCAAAATCTAATAAACTAGAGGATTTTTTTTTCAGGGCACTCTGGAGAAAATGACTAAAACCTGAATGGCTCAGAACCTAAAAGACTTGTCTAATGGAAAGGGTTCGCCTTAAGTGTTGCTTATTTGGAAACATCTTTAATTCTTCCTTTGGGCTGGCATTTAGTGTAAGCAAAGGATTTTTTGCTTTGCTAAAATTAGATGAGGAGTAAATATAAGGAGCCAAAAACTCTGGCATGTTATGGCATAATGGTCCTTTTGTTTGCTGACTGGTTTCTGTATTTAAGCACTGTAATTATTTATAACTGGTCTGGAACCAGGATGCCTGGGTTCAACTCACAGATGCTCCACTTATTAGCAATACAGCCTTATGTAATTTGCTGCAAACTCAGTTCTCCCGTTCTAAAATGGCAGTGGTAATGGTTTCTATCTCCATGAAATTATTGTGAAGATTAAATGAAACAATGTACACACAGGAAGAATCAATATCTGGCACATACTCAACACTTCATAATTAATGGCGATTCAATGTTGAGTGAATATTCAACACCTAAGTTCAACGAATCTAAGCAACAGATGTTTATGAAATAAGGGGACATAATTACAGAACTCAGAAATGACATGATGAAGAAATCCCCTTCCTTCCCCTAAACACAAAAACTTTATGTAGTTCAAATCTTAATGTCTACATATTCTCCAAATTACTAATTAAGCAAATAAAAATGGTGTGTTAATGTAAATAAAGAAGTGACCTAATAAAAAAAACAACAGCTGGATGCCTGCAAACTCAACCCTAGAGCACAATTCTAGTTAAAACTGTAAAGAAAAGATAGCAGGACACTGGAACATCTTTGAATGTTTGGCAACTAGATAAATTTGGGCTATTTCTATTGTGTTCCAAAAGTAAGATGTGTGTGGCAAGTGACTTTTGACAGAGACTGTGTTCTGAATGTGTGTCACTATGAAATCTGAACACCATTACAAAGAAGTTGGATGTCTACAGTTTGTGAAGGATGAATAGCATCTAGGAATTGTTCTGGTTTTTACACAGACTTCCACTGTGGATTTAAAGAAGGAAATTTGGCTCCAAAGAAACCAAACCTAATGAACTTTTGTTTTTGTTTCTTGGCAGTTTTTACAATGTGGTTTTTGTTTCGTTTTACAGCTAAACTAGGGCCAAAGCGATAGGTAGCTTATGCCTATGACCCTAGAACTTGGAAAGAAGAATACAGTTTGAGGTCAGAGATACATAGCAAGGACCTGTTTCAACCAAGCCAACCAACCAGTCAAAACCTACTCTAAATTTAATGTCTTTAGACTCATAGAGCAACATACCAGAATCCTTGCAGGGTGCGGTATAAAATGAGGTGGGATAGAAAACAATTATGAACTGTACATTTCAACTGTATATTTCAGTTTTGAACTGTATATTTAAAAAATATATTTCAGAAATGATTTTGAATGTTTAGACTGTGAAGAAATGACAGGTGTTTGAGGAGACAGATAGGTTTTACAGAATGCATAAACATATCAAACATCACATAATATCTAGCACATTAGCATGACGTGTGTGTGTGTGTGTGTGTGTGTGTGTGTGTGTGTGTGTGTGTGTATGTGTGTGCGGGCCTGGGCACTGTCCTTGGGGTGTTTTTTCTCAGGGCTAGTGCTCTATCACTTGAGCCACAGCTCCACTTTTGGCCTTTTTTGTGGCTAACTAGAGATAATTTTTGTATTTCCATGTATCAGTTTAAAGAAATGAAAAATTATGTACTTATGTGAAAATTCCACGTAAAAGTTAAGTCTAGCTCTAAAATGATATTGAGCTAATTAGATAAAAATGCTAACCAAGATTTCCCCCCTATTCTTACTAATTTTGAGGTGCTGTTCTAGTTACCCTTTCTGTTGTACACAATTGAACCCTCACAATAATCCTGTAAAGCAGATCCCATTTTATAGAATGAGGAAACTGAGTCACAGAGAAGTTAAAGGATTTTTCAGAGCCATACAATTAATAAGTGAAAGACCCAGGACTTGAACTCTAGGATTTCAACACTAGTAGAAATGAGGATCTTAATTGCAAAGCTATGGAAAGCAGTAGATTCCCCATTTTGTGAGGCAGCATGAAATCAAACAACCCCTTAAGATAGTATGCACTATAGATAGTATGCACTGTATATATAGTTCATCCACCTGAATTTTCATGGAGATTCCTGTGAGACCCATTTCACACACAAGGAAATGTACACTCTTTAAGTGACTTTCCCAAAAGCTAGGATCTAGGTTCTTCCCACTATACCTGGCTGCTTTTCAAGAGCTTTGTAAACTTACAAAATGTGTGAGTCATATGGGAGCTGTCTGGATAACAAAAGAAATTTGTCTTAAAGGGGAGATCTATGGTGATTTTTTGACCAGTGAGTAAAAGCCCAGAGAGAATCCTCAGAATGCCAAGCTAAGAACCACCCTCTAGCTATGATCTGGGAGGAGGGACCAAAGGCCAATAAATCTAGAAACAGGTGCCCAAGCTCTCAGAATGGGGTCAATATGGGCAGGAAGGAATCTGACCACTGAGAGTAAAGGAGCAGGGCTCATGAACCAACAGAAGGCCTTGTTCCTGAAGAATTCTTACCCGTGTCTTGCTGTGTTCTTAACCCACTTCCTAGAGACAGAAGTTGGTCATAAGACACAGGGGCACTGAACTAGGAAGGCAAGGCCAGGACCCTCGTGGACAGAGGTAGGGGAGTAAATCCCCACCTCTGCTACCTCCCCAAACCTCTCTACCTGCCACCTCGATGGGCACTCCTTACATCTGTGTGAGGAGGTACAATTTCATAATATTTTCCTTCCATTCAGGCAGATAGGCCAGGCTGGTAGCCACTTCCTTCTGGATGGGCCAGGCCCAGGCCTCAAAGAACGGAGCCAGATTCTTCTGTACTTGGTGGGAGAACATCTTGACCCACAGATTCATTTTGTCCACATTATCTGTGGGCAAGTTGGTCTGGTTTCTATACTCAGTGAAGAGACGGATGAATGGCTCCCAACCAAAGGCCTCCTGAAGCTAGAAAGAGAGGGGAGAAGTAAGTGAGACATCCAACTCACAAAGACAGCAAATACAAAGTCGAGGTATTGAACACACTGACCACTAGCTTCCTATCCGTCACTGGCCTCTCTCTGCTTTGCATCCTGGGCTCAGCGGCACGCAAAATTTTAAATACGGTCTGGGGGCTGGCACAGTGCATGGCACAAAGCAGACACCATCGCTGATGGTTATAGCAATAACTGTAATGATCAGCATCAATATTTTCTACCCATATCATTCATCTTTCTCGTGATTGTGAAGATAGTGATGGGATAGCACACGAGGGCTGAAGTAGAACCGCCTTCATTAACTTTCGTAGTTGTGACGTTAAACCCCAACAACTGCAAGATTCCCACCCCTATCTTGGTGTAATGCGAAGCTCATGAATTAGAGCTCTGCGTTAATGCACAAGGCTAATAAACTGGCCTTTGGAAGAAAAAGTTAGTTAGAAGCAGAGTTAGTTAGAAGCAGAAGTTAGTTAGAAGCAGAAAATGATAGACAGTCTAGCTAGCCAGAACGAAAAATTAAATGACAATTTTAGAAAGAGGTAGGCTCCCCAAAGCCACAGAAAGAGTTCATGTTAGTCAGGGTGACAGGACTTTCAAGTTGAGAGGTACTTGGACAGTCTCTTTTGGATGAGGAATGTTTGTTCCTGGGGGCAAAGCAACGCCAACACTAAGGTGAAAGCAGGGGCTCCCTGGCCATTTTACATCCTTCTCATAGCAGAGAGAATCGACAGAGAAATACTCTGGCAGGTGGAAACACCAGAATAGAACATCCTGGCCTTAAGCTGAGGCTATAGTGATCCAGGCCTCGGAGCTGATCCAGGCCTCTGGGACAGAGAACTGGGGCATCGAACAACAAGCCAACCTCCAGGCACAGGACAGCGAGGAATCTTGGACTGCCTACAAGAGGTGGAACTGATATACTCCTCTAAGGAAGAAACAGGTCATAACCTATATATAGTGTGTGTGTGAGGAAGGTTGTTCAATAGCTACTGAGTAGGAGCATTTGGCTTTAACTACAGGTGTGGCTGGCTTTTAAAGCCAGCGAGAGTAAGCGTATTAATAGTATTCTATTTGGCCCTGCAAATAGGTTTACAGTTCCTCAGTGCTTTCTCTGCTATTGTATATTCCTACCGAGGTGTGATGGTAGGTCTTTTTGGTCACTAGCATTATCATCTCATCCAACATGCAGTCCCCACAGCAAGGAGCCTCATTGCCCTTGATCCTTGCCCAGTACCTGCAAATACGTTTCCAGTGCAGTCCATGCATTCCAGTTTTTCACATTAGGCCCCTTGCCCAGGTAGATTCGAACTCTCTTCTCCCGCACAGGGGGCCACAGGGCAATGTTAGCACGGCTCCGTGGAATGCCCAGGACCGTTTCGTGTACATAGACACACCACAGGTTGCAGGTGGCCTCAGTGGTGTGCGGGGGGAACTCCCACTCCTGCCGCTGCTGGTTGCGGCCCAGCTCGTGCACCGGGCCCCACAGCCCCTTGGTTCTGATGAGCTTCTCATTGATGAGCTCCTGCACTGACTCCAGGTGGCACATGATGGGGTACCCTGCGTGCATCCAGCCTGGAAAGGCAGGGGGAGGGGGAGAGGAAAGGGTCATGGCTGAACTGCTCATCTCATGAAATATTTCTCTGAGCCACTTCCCTTCCCGAATACCCAGTAGCTCCAGACAGCGTTCAACAACTGCCATGCTCCAAAAGGGCAATCAATCCAAACCCAAATCTTTCCAGAATTTCTTTTCTCTTTCTTTGAGATAGCATCTTGTGACATAACCCAGGTTTTCTGGAACTCATTCTATAGTCCAAGCCTGGCCTCGAACGCCTGATCTTCCCACCACAGCCAGTTCTGGGGCTTCCATTCCTATGCTCATCCTGCAGTAGTGTCTCCACCTGCCTTCCAACGTAAAGCAGGACAACAGAGGCAGGAGGAGGCAGGGTGCAGATGGCCATTCAGGGCGGCATTGGAGGTTTTCGTTTTGATGATGGCACCTTATCCATATAAGCCCACACTGTAACATCATCTTCTCCAAATTCAGCTCTATGAGCAGTCTCATAGACTGTTCATTATTACATGTGGAGTTGTTCAGGTTGACACTGAATAGTAATGACGCATGCAAGCCAAGAAAACCTTCATTGGTTCCTTAAGGTTTGTACACCCTTTATCCGTATTTTTTAGCCTCCCTGACCCAAAGGCAAAGAGCTCATGATTCAGTGTCTTCTAACTCTGAGCTAGTCCAGGTCCTCTGCTTTACCCCCACGGGATACCTTGAAGGCTTGGGTGACATCTCTGGAGGCCTCTGACAGCTTATAACATGTGACCTCTACTATGATTTCGGATATTAATTTTTCCCTTAAACTTTTTATTTATGATTATTTAATTAATTTTAATTAATTGCTTCTATTAATTCATCCTTTAATTATCTACACCTTGCTAGCAGAACACTTCTACCCCCCTGGCTACCTGCTGTGGAGACAAGGAAGGTACTACAGACAGGGATTTGCTCAGAGCACCCACCGACTGAGATCTGCACGTCGGCCACGATTCTCTGAGGCAGACGCAACGGGAAGGGCTCGGCTCCCAGCCGTGCCACAGCCTGCATCACCTCGTCCCAGAGGCGGAGCAGTGGCTCGGGGTTCTCCAGGGCACGCAGATTGGCAGTTGGCACTGTCAGGATGATGTTGTCCGTAGCCAGCTCACCCCAGGGACCTGGGTGCTCTTGGATACGCCTCTTCCACTCTTCCTGGGATGTCTCTCCTAGAAAAGAGGCCATGGGGCTTGAACACACTTTACCACATCCTTTTTTGTTTTTGTTCGGTCAAGGGGCTTGAACTCTGGGCCTGGGCACTGACCCTGAGCTGTTCAATCAAGGTGAGTGCTCTACCACTTGAGCCACAGTGCCACGTCTGCTTTTCTGCTGGTTAACTGGAGATAAGAGTCTCATTGATGGCTGGGAAAGTGGCTCAGTGGTAGTAGTGTTTGCCTTGCATGAATGAAGCCCTGGGTTCGATTCCTCAGTACCACATAAGCAAAAAAGCTGGAAGTGGCGCTGTGGCTCAAGTGGTAGATCACTAGCCTTGAGGTGAAGAGGTCAGGGACAGTGCTCAGGCCCAGAGTTCAGGCCCCACAACCGACAAAAAAAAAGAGTCTCATCAACTTTCCTGCCCAGGCTGGCTTTGAACTGTAATCCTCAGATCTCAGCCTCCTGAGTAGCTACGATGACAGGCGTGAGTCACCAATGCCCGGCTTCTTTACCACATCCTTCAAGTTTCAAATATACAACCTGGGCTCCAGGAGAATACCCAGGTCATGAATAGCCACATCCCCTCTTCTTTCCATCCTTCTGATATCCCTATTGGATGGATACATACATCTATCTATCTATCTACACCCATACATCTATATATACACATACACATACATATATACTTGTATCTATGTGTGTATATATACATGAAGATAAACACATATATACAAACATATGCATATACACATATTCACGTTTTGTGGCACTGGTGATTGGACTTAGGGCCTCTACCACTTGGGCCATGCCCCCAATCCTTTTGCTTTTAATTTTTGTTTTTCAGATAAGGTCTCATGCTTTTGCCCCATCTGGCCTGGAAACATGATCAGGCGTGTGCCACAACGTTCAGTCTTTTCTTCTTGGCCCCAGTGCTACATCTGAGGAAGCCACCCTCCTGTCTTCCACCAGTTTACATTTTTCTCTAAACAGTCCCAGTGAATCTGACATTCCCAGCTCTTCCCCACAGCTTTCACTCACCCAGTTTATAATATGGAGCATGTACAGCCCCCTTAATGGTGATGGGCACAGAACCCAGTTTGCTGCTCTGAGGCACGATGATGTACAGCAGGCCACCCCAGAGACAGGTGATTGATTTTGTGGGCTTGTCCAGGCAGCACCGGTTAATCACGAGTGGGCCTCTGAACAGCTTGCTGGCTCTGGTCAGGTCATCTGTGTGGCAGCCAATCTGTATCTGGAAGAGAAATCCCCCTCAGAGTCACCACAGGGTATGGGGGTGGGAGGGAGGGAAATAAAGCGAGGGGGCAGGGAGAAGGAAGCCCAGGAAGTAGGGGCTTGGAAGGGTCATTAGGCCATGACCTCATGACACTATGGATGAGACCTGTGAGAGAATGTGAAATAAACAGGAATTGTGGCATTCCTCAAGGTCATAGATTCTCTCAGAGTCACGCGGCTCCACAACAGGTCATCTGAGGATGTGGGCATGGTGCTCTGAGGTATGATACAACCCTAAAGGCTCATTCTGAGAATCAGTGACTTTGTGTCAGACAGAATCCTAGGTTGCTTGTTCCACTGTGGTGATCCTGGCGCTGGAAGGGGACAGAGGTGGCCCTGAACTTTGCTAATCAGGCACGAGGCAGTGTGATCCAGATGATAGAGCAGAGGGTGGATTCAATTCCTCACCTTCTCAAGGCCTTCTTTCTGGAGAAGGGAGAAGGACTCCTGTATTAGGTAGTTTGGGACTGTTTTCCTCAAGTTTAAGTTAAATAAGTGGCAGAAGTGATGCGAAACAGGGCACAGCACTGGCCCTTACCTTCACAATGGCCCCACTGTTGGGGGACAGAACAGGATGGCAGATGAATTTTGCAAATAGGGTGTGCATGTGTGGAAGTGGCAGAGAAGAGTGTAGACTTGAACAATTAAGAAACGGTCCTGAATGTGGTAAAAAACAGACATCAGTCAGGAAGGCTCTTGTGCTACAATGGGAAGTGTTCCTGAAGAGGAAAAGTGAGCTAAGATGAATTGAATCTCCGTAGAAGAATAGCGGACCTTCCTTTTGCTATCTCTCTTAGCCCTTGACTCTGTAATGTAAGTTAAAAGCATGATGCTGAAGAGGATGAAATTGGTTTGAATTCTGGGCTCTGACACGTATCAGCTCTATTCATCTTGCTTTTCTGGAAGGTAGTTGTCTCTTCCTTAATAAGGGTAACAATACCTGCCTCATATTGCCCATGAGGTTGGATGAGGACAAAGTAAGATGCTAACTGGGAAGGAGAGAGCACTGGGATTTTCCCTTCCCAGTCTCCTCGTGGGAGAGGAGTGTGGCCTCACCTTCAGATCAGCAGAGGCAGCGGCTTCGGGCAATGAGACTTCTATAATTTGTCTTCCAGGTATGTAGAGACCCGTGCTCATCCAGCAGTATCGGGTGCCTGCCCAAAGTACAGGAAGGACAGACTTTTAACTCCCCCATGTAACATCTACAGCCCTTCCTGAGGACTGCAAACCTCTTCCCATCCACGCTGCCCTGCTTGATCTCTTCTAAGAGCATCCCTCTTCTAAGAACACCCACAGCCCCGGCCTGTGCTCTCTTGAAAGTGCACAGCCAAGGACAGCCAGGGGCTTTCTGGTAGT
The DNA here is from genome assembly GCF_019054845.1 of Dipodomys spectabilis. Lineage (NCBI taxonomy): Eukaryota > Metazoa > Chordata > Mammalia > Rodentia > Heteromyidae > Dipodomys > Dipodomys spectabilis. Next base: position 4,955,210 of record NW_024870711.1, read on the forward strand.
CACATCCTCTCCCCAGAGCTTCTCCTGACCCTGAGCTCACGCCCTCCTTCCATACCTGGATTGGTGCAGTTGACCTCCACGGTGATGGGAGCTTCTGAGGGGCGCATGTAGGCGCTGCTGTAGATGTCTTCAATTTCTGGGACGAGCAGCGAGAGGTCACTTCCAGAGTGGGCCAGACCTGTGGCCAGGGAGAGCATGGCCCCTCGGCAACAGTCATTGATCACAGGGTTCTCTCGGGTGGCCACGGGGAGCCGATAGCGGCTCAGCAGCTTCCTCAGGAGCCGGTGCACTGACATGTAGGCAGGGATCTCTTCTGCGGGGATCTGGAGGAATGCCGCGCCGTCGGGGCCCAGCTTCGCCAGCCAGCCTTTCTCCACATTCCCTCTCTTTCTGCCCATTATAACCTGGAACTCAGCCAGGGTGGAGCGGAAGTGGTAGGTCCTTATCCCTGCTTTAGGGGTACGGAAGGGGCCCGGGTTGAGGCTTTGGCTTGTAATGCTGATGCCAAAGGGGTTGAGGAGCAAATTTCCTGGGAATCGAGCCAGGGGGGACACCCCTGGGTTTTTGAAGGCCCACCACCAGGCCTGGGCACCAACGAAGAGCCCTCCACCCTCTGCCACAAACTCCTGCAGCTCCTTGACCCCAATATCACTCATAGGTTCAAAGCAATAGACACTGGCATCGCTGGTTAGATTGGGCTCGATGCTGGTGTCTATGCCCCCTACAGCTAGCAGACCGCTCAGTGTTCTCAGCTCTGTCTGCACTACGATCTTGCCTCTGCGGCCCCCGTCCAGCCAGCGGACAGCATTGAGCAGAAAGGGGCCTAGCTTCCCCACCGTGAATAGAACCTTATGACCAGTCACTACCACTCGGCCCCGGCCATAGCGGGCAGCCGCTATCACACAGCCGTGGTAGGAATCTAACCCCAGAGGAAAAGCCAAAGCCCCATGCACTAGCAGCTGAGATGGGAAACAGTCTGAATTGCTGATGTCCAGCTCTGAAATGCCATGCAGGAGCTCGTCTCTGTCCTCAGAGAGGTCATCTTCACAACTGCGAAAAGACACAAGCATTCCGTGTTAGAGGCATGCGTGGTCCCTACACAAAGCCCCTAGGCCAGTACCTGGCCTTCTTACCAATCCTCTTTTTAGCTCTTACAGGAGAGCTGGGAGAACAGACTGGATAGATCTGAACTCCCTGGGCATGGAAATTCTGTTGGAGGTAGGTTCTACGGTCTCATATGAATTCTGCTCTAAGTTCTCCAAAGGACATTGCAAAAGAGATCCTGTTCTGTGTACCGAGTACTTTATTTGAAAGAGTCTAGATTTTAGTTCATTAAAAAAATATTTCAAGTCTTTCGAACATCAGTGAAAGCTCTGAATAGGAAAGTGTGCTTTTTTTTTTGATAAGGAGTCTCTTAGTAACTTCATACAGCTCATTTTCGACAAAGTCTAAGGACAGCTCAGTTGTTATCTAAGAAGAGAATCAAGAGAGTGGACTGGCCTCAATTCCAGTGAGAACCTCTGGCAACCTGACCCAAGAGGACTGATTATATCTAGAACTCCACTCATTCTTTGGCTGCCACAGGAGAGAAGAATTCCTGTGTTGGGGGCGGAAGGGGGGAGGAGAGTTTGCTTAGCATCATGTGTCTATTTTGCGTGGGTTACTAACCTATCCCCGGAGGGCCTCAGCATACCCACAAGTCCCAACTGGTCGATGTGACCCTGAATACCTAGCAGGATGACTGGGGATAGGGTCAGCTCTCATAAGCCTGAGATTTCAGACCCAGTTCTGCCATTTTTGTTAGGTACAGAGCTGTGGCAGTGATGTGGTCAGAAGACAGCTTTTAAAGAAACTCCCAAACCTGCAGGAACATGTAGACAACATGTCTGTAGTATTTGTTATGAGCTTCTGGGGCTGGCCCAGCTCTCACTAACTGACAGGGAAGTGGGTGGGCTTCCCAGCAGACCCTTCCCTGAAGAGAAAGGCATTGCTCTACAGTTTGGAGCCGACTGTCCCTATCCCTGAAGTATTAGCCACTAAAATCATTCAACTAGTTCTTCTGCTTTGATTGCACGCTCACCAAACATCTCTGTGATGATAATCCTGCTGTCCAAGATCAGCGGCTTAAAGATACCAAGAAGTCACTGGCCACCAGGCCAGGTAGATTGAATGACCTGGTTTTGTCTTGGACAACCTAATTTGATGATTCTAACAATGAGATTTTAAAATGTTTAGTACTTTACATTTATTTTTCTTATTTTTAAATTTATTTTTATTGTAAAGGTGATTTACAGAGGTGTTATAGTTACATAGATCAGGTAACGAATATGTATCTTTTTTAATCTTGTCACCTCTTCCCTTATTTTCTCCCGGCACTCCTGCCCTAAGAGTTGTATAGTTCATTTTCAACTGTGTCTAATATCATGGCTATGTGTTCATCTTTTGTCCTACCATTTCTGTGCCCGCTCTTACCCTCCCCCAAACAGATAAATGGAAACAAGAGGATTTTTTTTTTTTGTTATTTTGCTTTCCCCACCCCCTCCTTAGTTGATTTTTTGATTACGGTACTTTACATTTTTTAACCTTTTTTTTTTTTTTTTTTTAATTTTTCACCAATGAAGCCAGCAAACAAAGATGGTTGATTATTGTGCTTCAAATGAACCCATCGGCAAATGTCAGGATTTCTGAACTAGCTTGGTGTGACTAGATAAGACAGTTGCCAGGCATACATCTAAAAAACAAAACTATCTGAGTTCCTGGTCAGCCCAGGGGCTATTTTCAGGGACATCTGTCTGTTAGTTCCAACATCCCGGCTGTTGGAAGTGGAGGAGCTAACTAATAATTTCATAAATTGCAAAAGAAAGCAATCAAATATGACTTCTCTTTCTCACCCTTTTCTGAAATAAAACAAGTCATTTTAAAAGAAATCTACCAAGACAGATGGGAGAGAAAGATGGAAGGGGTGACATTGATCAAGATGCATTATAACCATAACTGATTTGTTGAATTGACAGCCCTTTGTATAAACTACTTATGAGATAATAATAGTAGTAGTAGTAATAATAATAGAAATCCATCATAGCACTGGATTTTGAAAAGAGCACAATCTGCAAACTCGAATGGTGGGTACTTTTATATTGTAAAATGAAATGGAACTATATAGATCAGTAATCCACTGGAACAAAAGAATCCTGGACTGAATGTGTATGAAAAGAAAACTAAGGAAACAAAAGGACTAGGATAATCATTTGTCCTGGAAAATACACTGCAGAAACCAGTAATGATCTATCTAGAATTTCAATGTAATTTCCAATTTAAATAATAATGAGTCACCAAACTATGTCTGATGGGAACTAATAGCATGAAAGAGAAGCATGAAACTAGGCAAAAGAAATAACCAACTTCCAGCCAGGTGCCAGTAGCTCTCGCCTATACCTAGCTACTCAGGAGGCTGAGATCTGAGGATCACGGTTCAAAGCCAGCCTGGGCAGAAAAGTCCGTGAGACTCTTATCTCCAATAAACCACTAGAAAACTGGAAGTGGCGCTGTGGCCCAAGCGGTAGAGTGCTCACCTTGAGCTAAAGAGTGCAAGGACAACGGCCAAGCCCAGAGTTCAAGTCTCACGACCGACCAAAAAAAAAAGAAAGAAGGAGAAAAAAAGAAATAACCAACTTCCAAGGAAATAGCAAAAGTTCTAAGTATGTATGCCTAGGCACTAGTGAGTTTAAGAAGACATACTACATCTCCCTCAAAAAAAAAAGGTGGAGGAAGAGAGGGGCACGCTGCTATAAAAACTCACTAATGGAAAGAATAATGACGGGATTGTCAAACAGATCATTTCAGTTTTAACATGGGAAGAAAATAAGTCTTGGCGCAGCTAAAGACTGTGAATAAATTAAGTGGAAAATTGGGCAAAAGTCATACTTCTTGGCTATGGTGCATAGTGCTACAATGAACATGGCTGTGATGATGGCTTTACTGTAACATTGTTTGTGTTCTATTGGAAAAATGCCCAGGAGTGGCATTGCTGGGTCATAGGGTAGTTCTAGATTTATTTTATTTTATTTTTTTTTGGTCAGTCATGGGGACTGAACTCTGGGCCTGGGGACTATCTCTCAGCTCTTCAGCTAAAGGATAGCGTTCTACCACTTGAGCCACAGCACCACTTCTGGCTTTTTCTGCTCATATGGTGCTGAGGAATTGAACCCAGGGTCTCATACATGCAAGGCAAGCACTCTACCACTAAAGCCACCTTCCCAGCCCCTATATTTAATTTTTTGAGGAACTTCCATAATGCTTTCCAGAGTGGTTGAACAATCTTATATTCCCATCAACAGTTCCCTTTTGGCTGAATCCTCGCCAGCACTTTTTTTTGATAGTGGCCAATCTAGCCCAAATGCCCCTAAATGGACAAATGGATCAAGAAAAATGTGGTGATTATATACACAATGGAATTTTATTTATTTATGACAAAGAATAATTTTGTACCATTTGTAAGGGAATGGAATGACTTGGAAAAAAATTATATTAAGTGAAGTAAGCCAGACCCAGAGGAGCAAAGGTTACATGGCTTTCTTCATTTGTGGTAGCTAGAATATACTTATAAATCTATAAGAAAACACATTGGACGGTATGCAAACGGTTACAAATGAATTAACTGAAGTGTAATAGACTCTGGAAAGCTAGACTAGGTCAAAGGCCAACATAATCAACACCAGGAAAGGGTACCTGCAAGAAGTGGGAGGTGGAACTGAGGGGAGAGGGGTAGACAAATGAAGGGTGTATACACCACAAAATAAAGAAAAGGGAAGGGATAAGTCGAAGGGGGTGAGAATGTTGAAGAGGTAACACTAGTCAAGATGCATTTATTCATAAACTGCTTGGTTATAGGGCACCTGCTCTGTACAACTACTTAAAGATAATAAAAAAATTTAAAGAAGTCATCCTTCTGAGAGATGTGTTAAGGGTATAACTAAAACAAGACAAAAAATAAAACATAAGGAAGGATATAATACCTGAAGATTTAACATCTAGCAAGTAAGAATTCCAAAAGAAATCAATAACAAAACAAAATGACTAAATCATCCAGTTTGCTGGTCTGGCTAATATTATAGTAATTTGGCTCCTGTGTCTGTTAGTAAGAGTTCTAGCAAATACATACCCAAGTTTGCTTTATTTATGGTTTCATTTTCTGCACGTTTGGTTGCCTGTGTCAGTTGTGGTTCAAAGTATTAAAAGGAAAATTCCACAAATAAATGATTCATAGATTTTTAAATAGTGCATATTCTGAGTAGTGTGAAATGAACTCTTATGCTTACTATATGGTGAACATTAATCATTCCTCTGTCCAGGGTGTCCACACTGTATACTCTACCCATCCTTGTAGCCATCTTAGTCACCGGAATGACTGTGGTGGTATGGCAGTATTCGCGTTCAAGTGAGCCTTACCTAATAGTGGCCTAATGCTACATGACAGTGCCTACAGCAGTCACCTCATGTCGCCTTGTCAGAGAGCCATAAGTACATTACAGTAAGATACTGTGTGTGAGAGAGATCTCATTACATACCTTTTATTAGAGCATAACTGTTCTATTTTGTAGTTAGCTACTGTTATTTTTTATGGAACCTAATTTATGAATTATACTTTTATCACAATGATGTAATATACGTAAGATTTCTTTGGTACTATGTATAATTTCAGGTATCCAATGAGGGTCTTGGAATAAGCCCTACAGAGATATCTCCTTCTTTTAAGTAAAAAAATATCTTTCGGTAGCTGTACAAAGGAAATTCAATCCAACAGGTGAATTGATGAGTACAATGCATCTAGATCAAAGTCACCTCCTTCCACCCTCCCATGCCTCTTATTTCCTGCTAATAATATTCTTGAAATAAAAAAATATCTAGGGTATAAAATATAGAGAGTAAATCAATGAATAAACAGAAGAGTTTGAACTCCTTCACAGATGCCTGGTATTTAGGTTAAAACCAGGAAAAGTGTCTTCTTATTCAAAAGACAGAGTCATGAGCTATTCTGGGTGATGTGCCTCAAATTTCACGATAAGAATTTCTATCTCATTCCCCATAGCTTTAACTTACACTGCGCATCTTCCTCGCCCAGTCCCACTTTCCTTGCCTCCTCAGTCAGATATTAGTGTCCTTCATTCCAAGGAAACAGAATTTTAGTATATAGTAGGGAGTGGCCTGGTGTATTTTTTTCTGCTTTGGGGACTGCTCTAGCTTTTAACCACTTTCATTCATCCCTCCAATTATAGACACCTAACGAATGTTGACTGAGCACCTTTGATCTGTTACATGGACAGCACTGTATGTGAACAAAACAAGACTGGGCAGTGTTCTCAAAGAGCCTGCAGAGCAGTCTGTCTCTTAGCCATCATCTGCCTCTTTCTTTTGCCATCATGGTCTCTTGCTTCTAGAGAGAGAGCTCCTAGATTTAGCACATATAACTTGTGCCACCTATTTTTTTCTATTTCAACTTGTGAACTGTCTGTTGTTTTTCTTCCTATCCTAACCACATCTGGCTTAATATGCAAAAGTTTACCCACAGCGCTGGAAGAATTTAGCTTCTGGGGTACTCACCTAACTAAGACTGGGATTTTGGGCATCTTCTTGGAGACTTTGAAGAAACTTGTGTCTCCTTTGTTGTCGGTGAAGTACACGCCAGCCACACTGGTGACTAGGTTCCCCGGAAAGGTGAACAGAACTCTTTCATCTTCACCCTGGTTGGCCCAGTCCCAGGCTTGGCCTCCCATGAGCAAGCCTCCTCCACGCTTCATGAACTGGACCAGCTTTTCAGTCATGGTTTCATTGTAGGCATCAATGCAGTAAACCCCCAGGGAGTCATTCACTTCTGGTTCAATCTTTGACTCTACTCCAGCACCCTCCAGGATTTTGACCAAAGGTGCCACAGATGGGTGTATACCAATGGGGGCCCCAGGGGAGGAACGAAGCCACCCCACAGCATTGATGAGAAAGGGAGTGAGCTGGGTTTCAGCCAAGTAGTCCTCATGGGATACCACCACCAGGCGGCCTCGACCGTAGGAGGAGGCAGCAATGAGCACCTGGCCCATGTCATTCACCATGACAGGAAATGAGGCCTCTCCAATTAGAAGCAGTTCACAAGGGATGGCATCTTCAGGAAGATCCCAGCTTGTCACTCCATTCATAAGGGCCTCAAAGGCAGCCGAAGGAGTCGCCATGGCTCTGTTTGGGTCTGCACAGAAAGAGGAAAGCAAGAATTCAACTCGGCGAAGAAAGGTAAGCAAACAACAACAAAATAGAGTAGTTTGTTCTTCCACTACTTGGGCAAGCTTCTGAAGAAGACTGACATTGCACTGAATCAAATTGCAGCGTCAGTGGCTACAATCCCAGAGTGCTCCCCCCTGCCTTTTAAACTTTCAGTGGTTAAAGTTAGTATGATATTTTCCCTGATATAGAACCAACCAAACAAGGGAGGAATGAAGGTGAGATTATGTCTCCCAAGGAAATATTGTGAAATCCTAATCCTTAGCATCTGAGAATGTGACTGTATTTAGAAGGAAGGTCTCTGCAGATGTAATCAAGTTAAGATGAGCTCACAGCTCTCAGCTGATGACTGATGAGAGGCCATTTGGACATAGAGAAACATAGGAACTCAAGGAGAAATTGTTGTTAGAAGATGGAGGCAGAGACTTAGAAAGATACGTCTACAAGCCAAGGAATTCCACGGATTGTTGGCAAAAACCAGAAGCAAAGACTAAGGCAATATATTCTACCTCCAAAATCCCAGAAGGAACCAACCAGCACGGCTGAGACCTGTATTTTGAAATGCCCCCAGTGCTGACTTGAATAAAATGCTGTGATTTAAATTACTCTATTGGGGGTCATTTGATATGAGAGCCTCTAGAAACTAATACAGCATGCAGCAAGCTGCCCTCCTCACACCCATTCCACTGGGTGGAATTGGTATTGGCATTTCAATTTACAGCCCTGCACTTGCTAGGAAGACACTCTGCCACTTGAACCATATCTGCAACCCCCAAGATCGACATTTTATTTATAGTTCATTTTTGCTATTGTTTATTTATCTTCTTTCAAATTATCTTTTAGAAGTTGTACGCAGGGGTCTCACCGTTGTCAATTTATGAGTATAATGCTATTTGATCGGTGTCACCCCTTCTATCATCCTCTCTTGTGAACACTGGTCTTTTAAATCTCAGCTTGGAGCTCTTGGAATTATAGTCTAAACAGCCTACCCCCGTCTCAGAGAAATCGGAGGTTGAGTAGGAGGAAGGTAAAAGCTGTCTGTGGCTTGAATCCACACAACCATGAGCAGAGGCTAAGTTAGGAGAGGATGGTAGCTTCTTACTATCTAGGATGCAGCTGAGGATGGCACCTCTATCTCATGATGTGACCTCACAACTGTCCTTCGCTTCTTCACCACAAGCTCCTTTTCAAGGATGTTTCAAGATCTCTCATCAGCATTCAATTGTTTGTATAGAGACATTCCCACAAATGCTTATACTTAACTCTCAGAGCAAATCCTTTAGGACTGAAGGACATGGCTCAAGTGGTTTCAGCACTTGCTTAGCAAGCAAGAAACCCTACAATCAACCCTCAGAACCACAGTAAATGAACAAACAGCGTAAGCCATTCAAGTTGGGAATTTTTGCAAAGTGAAAAAAGAAATCTGACCCAATGTTAGGCTTTACAAACACTGGGTTCTGCATTTATTGATTGTGATTCTACAATTTTCCTATTTTGATGCTGATGTTAAGTCTCATGTTAGTACTAGTGCTAATGATTATTGTATTTATTCCTCAAGTATCTTGGTATGTCCTTGACAAAGTCCTTGGCATAGAAAATGTGTCCTCTACAGACCATAGAAAAATCTCGGTCTTGAGGGAACCCATAAACTCAAGATCCTACTAAATGAACACATTAGTCATTATGTGGTCATCAAAGACTTCTTTAAAAACTAATGAAGGGGCTGGGAAGTTGGCTCAGTGGTAGAGCGCTTGCCTTGCATGCCTGTCGATTCCTCAACACCACATAAGCAAAAAGAAAAAAGCTGGAAGTGGTGCTGTGGCTCAAGTGGTAGAGCGCTAGCCTTGAGCTGAAGAACTGAGGGACAGCGCTCAAGCCCAGAGTTCAGGCACCACGACCAGACCCCTCCCCCCCCCCAAAAAAAAAAAAAAAACTAATGAAGTCTTAACTGGACTATCTTCTCTTCAAAATAGTTCTTCCAAGATAAACTGCACAAGCGAGATGCTTCTGGCAGTTAAATATAAGCACTGGTATCCTATCCCCCTTCAAAGACTACTGAGCCAACAACTGGTTATTCAGAAGCTTGCCCTCCTTCCCTGCCCCTCCTTGACACCACAAATTACCAAGACAGAGAATTGTGCAAAGTTACAGAATGTCTCTTTCTTCTATTCTTCCCACACTCAACTGGTCACCAGTCCTGTCGATATCCTTGTTCACAATTTCCAATTACACCGCCATCCACCTGGCTTTAGGTCGTTAAACATGATTCATGTCTGGACTAAACTAATCCAGTCTCCAAGTCCGTGGGGTCTGTTCTTAATCTCTATTTATACTACTGCTCTGGAAGAAAAACTCCACAGGGCTTCAACTGTGTCCACAGGGGAAAAAAATCTGACTTGGTTCTCCTGATCTGTGAGGTCTTCAGAGTAGGCAGCTCCTTCAAGTTTCTAGCTTTATTTCTCACTCCATCCTTCCCAATTAGCTTCCAGCTGGCGGAGCTCCTAGGATGAGGCCCAGTTCTTATTTCAGAGGATCCTCTTTCCTTTCCCTTCCCTCTTCCACCTTTCTAGCTATGGAAATTATTCTTCTAAGAGACGAGGAAATTTAAATGAACACATCTCTGAAAGAATGTTTAGCATCACTAGTCTGGCAGTGGGAAATAATATTTCATCAAAGAGATGAACTAGGGGACAGAGAGAAGAGAGTAAGAAAGATAAAAGTGGCTAATGGTATCTAATGGAGGATCGACTACAGGGACCCTGTCACAATGTAAGGAAGGACTGAGAAAGTCTGTCCTCTGTTAAAGAGTGGCAGTGAAGAGTGGCAGCATGCAGGACATGAGCACAAGGATTCTGACTGCCACACTGACCTGGAAATGGAAACAGGTAAGTGGAAACCAAGAGGTGGACATAGATCAAAGACAAGGAATGTTTCCTAGTATCAGGACCTTAAACCCAATGCCACACTTGCCTAATTTTGACCTCTCCTCCACACACTCCACTGCACCCAGAAGGACAGCCTGTGGCATGGGCCCACCCACACACCCACGCTGCATCTCCTCAGGAGTCGCTCGGCAGACCCGTGCTTCCCCAGAGTGGAGACACCACATACCCAGAAAAGAACTCATACTTCCGAGTCACCCACTGGGCTCTAAGATACCTCAAGGATGAGCTACATCTATCTTACATCTACATAGAATGTTCTAGATACATTTTAAGTGCGAATTTCAAGTCCTTATGTTACATAGGACATGGACCTATTTTTTATAAGGATAAAGATAACCATAATAAATAACCATAACTGTAGTAGTTATGCAATGCTTATCAGGTTTCTGGCAATATAATACAGTTTATGTAGTTTCAAAAATTGTAACCAAAAAAACCCTATGAGATATATATATTATCACTATCTTCATTGTATCGACTAGGGAGAAATAACCTTGTGTGGTAAGGTAATGTGAGACCTGCTCAAAGGCACCTATATGAAAAGTAGTGGATCTTGGATTCAAATCCAAGAACTACAACACTGAGGTCCACATTCTTAAGCACAGCACCAAGAATATATTAAGCTTCTGGTAGTCTGTTCGTGCCAGGTTTTGGTACGAACAACAACACATTTCAACATGTTAGCCCTGATTATATTAGAAAGCGATTTTTCAAACAATGTAATTACATCTTTGACTTTCTCCCCCGTGGTTCTTTGGGCTCACTGAGGTCCTTTTGAATGTCTACAGTCACCTTTGAAGCAAAAAGTATCCTAGTCACAGCCTGTAGCTCAGGGAATGAGTAAGTTTCCTATTCCCATCACAAAAAAGCCCTGTCTCTGGAACCTACACAGGCTTCTCCCTGTAAGAGATATGCTGAGGGAAGGTGGGACCTTCTTGGAGAGTGACATTTTGTACTTCCATTCCATTTCAGACCTGAGGTGAGAGAATGTATTTCATTGTCTGCATCCCCTAGGCCGATCAGAGGATTCTATGGATGATGCTGTGAAGTTAAAAGCAAACCTGAGGTCCCAGTGTTAGCCGGGCCTTGAATATGGAAGAAGATATAATGCAGACATGATGAGATGCCCTCTCATCTTCATGCCATTGTCTTCCTTGAGCCCTTTGTTTCTTTTTCCTTATGCATTCAATAACTTTTCCACTGTCTATCGACTTCCACTAAGCCAGAACTGGAACGGATTCGACCTTTTCCTTTTGCATTTCATCCTAAACATTCCCAGCTGTATCTCATTTCATTTTAATAGGAAAACATGGTTTACTCCATACATCTAAAACAATACGTAATGTACACAGGAGAATATAGTCAATAAAATACAGATCAATGTAAAACATTAGCCCCCCCCCCCACCATATATTTATCACATGGATTAGAGAAAAACAACCCAAGCTCTAGACCCTTCCTAGTGTCTGAAGCTCCCTCTTCAATCCCTCCACAGAATTAAGGACTCAAACCTTTTTCCATTCCCATTATTTCTATCTTACCACATTCCTTCTCCATTCCTGACCCCCCCCCCGCACCCACCCCCCGCCCCCGGGAAGCTTTCTCTTGCTCCTATCTGCCCCTTTGTCCCACTGGCTAACTCTCAGAAGATTCTAATTGAGGAGCTCCAGCCCTGGGGTGAGGAGATCTGACTGCTGTTTTTTATGGTTCAGTTCCTGCCTGCTCCCTAGCCCTGGTCAGCTTGCCGAAGGTTTCTATGGAATGGGCAGTGTGGGAGAAAGGTCTTCCCAAACTCCACCAGGGGCGAAGCCTGAGCCCGCTCCCCTCTCCCCGCTCCCCTCTCCGCCCCCACCCCAGTCCGCACGGAGCTTGTGGGTGACGTCAGAGGAGCAGCGGGGAGGGGCTGGGGGTGGTGATGAGGGGTGGAGGAGGGGAGCCAGGCGGAAAGGCTCTGCCCGGCTGCTGCTGGCATCTCGGTCTTGTGTCAGACAGAGGGGTACGCAGACCACGGATCCCCACCCCCTTCCCAAGCCTCTCTCCAGGGAACAGTGCAAGCGGGATCTGATCCCCAGAGACCCTGTTGGCAAAGGGCAGGAGGGCAGAAGCGATGCCCGTCGTCGCCCCGCCGGCTCCGGGGCTGTGCCGGGGCCTTTCCCTCCGAGAATGCCCAGGGTGAGATGCTCAGATGCTGCCCCTGGAAGACAGGCCTGCGGGCAGCTCGACCAAGCACACAAAGCCAGCACACGCCAACGTCCGTGTCAGGACGCGGGATGGAGCAATGCGGCACTGGTAAGGCACCGCCCGGGAGCGCAGAAAAAACCTCCACGGCCAGCCACACGGCCCCGGGCGCCCGGGAGCCGCGCCCGCCCCGCCGCGCGCCCAGCCCCGCAGGCCGGCCAGCGCCCCGGGCCCCGCAACGCCGGGACGCTCCTCACACACACACACACACACACACCCCTCCTCCGACCGTCGCCGGCGGCCACTCACCAGGTTACCCTGCAGCTTCCACCCGGGCAGCTGGGAGGGTCAGGGCCTGCAGCTCCGGAGACGCGCGGGCAGGCTGCGGGGAAGGGGCTGCGCCGCAGAGCGCGCACCAGCACTGAGACGCTGGCAGGCTGCGAGCGGGGACGGGGCGGGGTCGCGGCAGACTCCGCCCCACTTCCGCCCAGCTGGAGGGGGGCTGGGGCGGGGCTGGAGCAGACCCCGCCCCCTCGGCCTCCCAGGCTGGAGTGGGGCCTGGGAGAAGGGGGCGGAGCCTGGCTGGGGAAAGCACTTCTTTGTGCCCTGCAGGCCAGCACTGCCAAGGGTTGTGGACACCAGAAGGTCCCATTCCATTTAATTATGAGAATTAATGTGCCTTTTTTATTTTAAAGGAAGTATTATTACCTTTTTTTTGTTTTTGCTTTTTCTGCTGGTCCTGAGGCTTGAACTCAGGGCCTGGGTGCTGTGCCTGAGCCTCTTTGTGCTCAAGGCTAGTACTCTACCACTTGAACCACAGCGCCACATAGGGCTTTTTCTAGTGGCTTATTGGAGATAAGAATCTCACGACTTTCCTGCCCGGGCTGGCTTCGAACCATGATCCTCAGATCTCAGCCTCCTGAGTAGGATGACAGGCATGAGCCACCTAGGCCTGGCTATAATTGTATTATCTTTAAGTAGTTGTTTAAACGGGTTTCAATCCACCATCGCAATTTATGAGCATATAAACTTCTCTCATTAATGTCTACTTACTAGTAAGGAAAATGATTTAGGGGACATACATTCTGCACATACATTCTGTGCACTATTATACAGATCGTCGTATTATACCTCTTGTGTAATGTTCCCCGAAGGGAAATGAAAATGGTAGATAGTGATGGACATGTTTTCATTTTTGCTTTAAGGAGGAAAGAAAGCATGTATGTATTTAGGACAAAGAGAAAGATGCATTTTTACCTATCAATATTGTTTACATTGAGCAACTAGGGAGGGAACAACTAATTCTGCATGGATTGCATTGTTGCAAGGGTGCAGGTAACTTCCTTAAATTCAAAATAAACATAATCCAAACATATTTAAAAGATGTTAATTGTACAGTTCAAGTCCTATTCCTTTCATTCTCATTTCCTTGCCTTCCTTTCTCTTTCTTTCTTTCTTTCTTTCTTTCTTTCTTTCTTTTTTTGCCTGCACTCTAGGTAGATTGGATTTAGGGCTTTGTGAGTGCTTTGCTGGTGCTCTACCACTTGAACCACATTAGGATTTTTCTGCCCAGTTTGGCTTTGAACAGATCTCTGCTCCTAAAAACATTCCTTTTCTCTCTGATACTAAGTTGACAGTTGCTGCTCCCTCTGTCAATTACCTAAGTGTTGACAGGTGACTTACAGGTGATTGGCAGGAGAAAACAGGGTAGAACAATAGTGATGACTTGGACCTGTCACAGTTGGACTGATTGAAACGTGTGCCCTCCACACTTTGGCAGCTGGGTGACTTTGGACAGCTTATTTAATTACTCTGCATGTACATTTTATTCCTTGGATAATGGGGATGATCAAGGTGAGAGGTATTCTTCACTTTTATTTCAGATGTAAGGCTTAAATTGGGTGGGTTACTTTTCATTCTTTGACCAATGCTTGGCATTCAGAAAGACTGTATGAGCCTACTAACACATAGTCCTTTTACGATTTTACATTTAATTTCCTGAAAGATGGATGTTGTTCAGTACTAACTGGGATTTTTGTCCAAAATAAAAGTTTTTCTCTATCTCCCTTGAGTGCCCTTCTTCAAACCGAATCCTATGAATGTCAATCAACAGAGTGATGTACACAGGCAAGTTCAGTGGCCAGGTTTAGGTAGAGAGACTGGTAAGGACAAGACCAAGAAAATCTGATTCAGAATCCTACCAGGTAATGATTTGAGAACAAGAATACATCCCTTACTTTTCTCTGTTGTCATTTTCACTACGGCTCTTCTAGACTTGAAAAGTCAGGGTAACAGTACTGCAGGTTAAAAACTCTCAAGAAGGGGGGGTATGGGTGGGGGGGGTGAGGATGGGAAGGGGAAACAAAGGAGGAGGCAACAATGCTTGATAAGAAATGTAGTCATTATCTTGCCCATGTAATTGTAACCCCTCTGTACAGTATTTTCACACACAAAAAAGACTAAAAAAAAAAGTGTTAAATGAGGAATAAAACCACATATATTCTGGCTGAGCCTGTAATACTAGCTACTCAGGAAGTTGAGATCTGAGGATTGCAGTTCAAAGCCCACCCGAGCACAAAAGTCTATGAGACTCTTTTTTAACTCCAACTAACCACCAAAAAGCCAAAAGCGGAACTGTGGCTCAAGTGGAAGAATGCTAACCTTGAGCAACATAAAACCTATGGGACAGTACCCAGGCCCTGACTAGAGTTCAAGCCCCAAAAGTGACACAAAAACCCCAAACCAACCAACCAACTATATATATATATATATATATATATATATATATATAATCTCAAAGGATAAACATACAAATGGGAAGTATGCCAACTGACTTACCTCTGAGGATGACATGAGACTTGGTGCAGAAAAGAGATTTTTTTTTTACTTGTTTTATTATTTTTTCATGAAATCGCACATGCAAAGGTGATAAAAATGTCTACACTGATAAATCCTACGAATGGGCTTTCCAACTACGTGGCTTTGACAGTTTCACAATGAAAATCGTCTTCAAAGGGCACGGATGGGTGATGTGTGGGGCTCCCAAGGGGAGGCCCAGAGTAGCATTTGGCCCAGGGCGAAATCAGAGGCGAATCAGAGGCGGAGCGGGAGGAGGCAGAGGTGGGGTGGCAGCAAACAAGCTTGCTCCCAGGACCCCCGCGGCCCAGGCAGGCCGCACCCCTGCGCCCCATCGCCAGCCCTGGTCTCGGAGGACCCCCTTCGGACCCGCCCGACCCGAGGGGTTCTACAAGCCATCTTTGGGTGACTCACCGGTGGTCCAGCAATTTCCACGCAGCCGCCTAGGGAGGCACAGGGGAATCCTCGGTGGGGACCAGGGGACCCCCAGAAGCCCGGCCAGACGAGCTGGGAACCCGGGAGCCCTGTAGAAGGCGGAGGTGGGCGGGGCTGGAGGCAGGGCAGAGGGGCTGCTGGGGGCGGGGAAGAGGGGTTGTTCCAAGAGTCTATTGGCTGCCTGGAGACAGGGGGTGGGGGGGGCGGAGTACTGTTCCGGGAGCCCATTGGCCGACACGGGATGTGGGCGGGGCCTCCCCACCCATCCCTGCACCACAGAGGCTTTGCTTTTTTTGTTGCAGTTTCTACTCCAGGATGCAGCTGGGAACCCTGGTGCTGCAGGATGCCAAGGCTGTAATCCTAGCTCCTCAGGAGGCTGAGATCTGAGGATCGCCCGGACAGAAGAATCCATGAGACTTACCTCCAAGTAACCACCAAAATGCTAGAAATGGAGCTGTGGCTCAAGGGGCAGAAGATCAGATTTGAGTGAGAAAGCTCAGGGACCATATGGAAGACAGTATCCAGAATTCAAGTCTCAGGACCAGAACAATGACCCCCCCCCCCCCAAAAAAAAAATCCACCTCATCATACATGTGCGACAAACCCGTTTTAAGACTATTTTTTTTTGTTAAAGACAGACAAATAAATGATGATAATTTTTAGTCGTGGTTTTGAGTCAGGCTTAAACTGGAGGTCCTGCTACATCCGAATACCTAAAGCTAGGATCACCCACTTGCCACAATGCCAAAAAATGTCGCATCTTTATATAAAATAGTAATGATTTCCAAAGGTGCATTATATGTACATACTGACTGGTTGTTAGATGTTTTCTTGACCTTCCTTCTTCATATCCCATTCACACACACACACACACACCTTCCTTCTCCATATCCCATTCACACACACACACACACACAATCTTATATATTATGTATTTATAGATTTAAATGTTTAATGTGAAAATTTACATTTGGTACAAAAAATTTCAAGCATTTTATATGCTTATATAAACACAGAAATTATATGAAAGTTATAGATCAAACTATTAGACTCAGTTACTTAAGAGTATTACTTGTAGGTAGTTTACTTATAGGTATTATTTTTCTCATGCATCTCATTCATATTTCAATATAAGCACACACTGGAATCTTCAGAGCAGCCTTTTCCACAATAGTTCAAAACCAGAAGTTATCCTAGTGCAGCTCTGCTTTATCACCCATGGTCTACACCAGCAGATCTCTGTCATTATGGTATTATCAATAGCAGAAATTTCTGGTATATTCACAAGGAATACTTTTCATCAGAGAATGATGTTATACACAATATGGCTGAATATCACCAACTTACTACTATGAGAAGGAAAACAGCTATAGATTATATACTTGGGGTTATATTTACACTGATATGGCTGAAGCCACAAAAGGCTCAGTCGTTGAAAGTTTGTCTCCCAGTTAGTGGCACTATTGAGAGATGATTAAATGTGGAGGGAGATAATCTCATCAATGGGTTAAACCACAAATGAATTCAAGCTGAATGGAATGTTAGAAATGGATGCTTAGTTAGAGAAGTGGGTCATTGGGAGTGAGGGGACTTCTGCGAGGGGCCTGCAGGCTTCTTGTCAGAGGCCCTCCTTTCTGCTTCCTTTCTTCCTGGCCACCATGAGGTGAACAGCTTTCCTCCCCTTTCACCGTGTTTGCCCTGCTACTTCTGGCCCCCACGCCCAGGAACCAGCCCACCATGCCGACACCTATAAAACCATGAGCTAAAACAAAGCGTTTGTCCCTTGACAAATGTTTCTTTCAGGTATTTGTCACAGCAAAAGGAAAAAGAAATAAGAAAAAAAATTCTAACACAGAGATAAATTTTAAACAGGTGAAACACACTTAAGAGGTTAAAACTCAGAGAAGTATTTACCCTGGAACAAGACAGTGACTAGCCACATATTGCTGGTGGTTTTTGTTTTTCCTTTTATATAAATTTAAGGTACAAAGATGTACCAAGTTTAAAATATTCATGAAGTTGTACACATGAATTTCTACACAAATGACATACATTGTATTTTAGTTCTAGATCATGTCCTAAACCATACTATTGCTGAAATTATATATGTATATACATATATACATGTATTATGTATATATGTGTATATGTATGTATATACGTATGTATACATATATACATATACATTAAACACATCAATGGAAGTAAATAAAAGCATGGAAAGCTGGGTACTAGTGGCCAACACCTGTATCCCTAGCTACTCAGGAGGCTGAGATGTGAGGACTGCAGTTCAAAGCCAGCCTGGGCAAGAAAGTCTGTGAGACTCTTATCTCCAATTAACTACCAGAAAACTGGAAGTAGAGCTGTGGTTCAAAGTGGTAGAATGCTAACCTTGAGCAAAAAAGCTCAGGGACAGCTGCCAGGGCCCTGAGTTCAAGCTCCATGTCCAAAAAAACCCCCAAAACAAAACAAGGAAAAACAAAACAAAACAAAAAACAGCATGGAGTTTTAGTTTGCAAGGCTAACCAACTAAAACTTGGGAACATGGAGAGAAGCTAGCTCCACAGAAACTGGCTTTCCCCACGGTGCTTTGTAAGACCTTGGAGGATGTATGGGAGTGACTCCATGAGTTACCTAATCCAGGATACTAAAACCAGATCAGACTCATATATAAAGGATATAATATAAAAGAAGACCTCTGTATAAAGTTCATCCCCCTAAAGGAAAACTATGAGTAAAGTACATAAGAAATAAATGACTGAACATAGAAGAAATGAATGCAACTTGCCTGTTTTTGGAGGGTGAAGGGAAAAATAAATCTTTGAGAATCATCTAGATTTTCAATCTAAAATCATGCTACTTTTTATGGATTAAAAAGTCTCAAGCCAATAATTTAATTGGAAATTATCCTAGTTTGGTAAAACTGATACAGATTGTTCCTAGTAAAATTGAACTCTAATGCATCTAGAGTTTCCACAAAAAATTGTAACTACATAAAAGTAGAAGCTCACAATACTAAAAATCAAATCATCCTCAAGAAAACAAACTTCCATACACAAATATAAAAGATCAGAAATAAGCAGAATTCATACAGTAGAAGTACTACAGAATATAAAGTAATAATCTCTATCACTTTGGAAAACAAAACAGGAACTCAAACAGTAACTAGGTATGTTTATCAAACTATTCAGACAGAACTAGAAATGAAAAAAATAACACAAAATAAAATAATTTAAAAATAAAACTCTTTGGAATAGAGTAGCTAGAAGTCTAAACAAAATCGGACAAAGAACTGCTTAGCTGGATCTACAGCAGAGAAAATTATGTCTAAAAGCTAAAACAGATGAAAAATACCACCAAGGATAGAAGATATGGCAGTCATAGTAAGAACTATGACATGTGTCTAGTTGATTTGACCTTCAAATAGATATGAGAAAAATTATAGAAGTTATTGTTAGACAGATAGTTACAATGAGTTTTCTAGAGTCCTTGAAAGAACCTAATCCAAGAAGCCAAACAAATTCAAACACAATTAGTGAAAAGGAGAAATCATTTAGGTGTATTATGGAGGATACTGAAGTGGAGGACTGGAGAGGGGAGAACAGAAGTAATTCCAAAGCAATAGAGATTGATTACAAATAATTGATGACTACACTTTGCATTGTCTTCTCTGTAGAATAGAGATTTTCAACATAACTGACAATTTTTTTTAAGAAACTAGAAGTCTATATTCAGTAATTTGTCATCTATTATTTTTAATGCTATTTTCAAGCTAAGAAATACAGAATCAACAGTTAATGATAACAACCACAAGCGATTCAGATATTTGAATTCTTAGACGAGGAACTTAAAACAGCTCTGAATAAAATGTTCCAATATGATATAAATATGGTTGGAGAATTTTAGTATAGAATTCAAACTCATGAAATAGAAAATGGGAATTAAAAATAGTAATAATTGCAAGTAGCAATTTAGTAGATAGCAGACACAAAAGAGCAGAAAACAGGTGAACTACAACAAAGACCAGTAGAAAGTATTCCCAAATAATACAAAATTAGAAGAGCTCATGGAAGGTCAAAATCAATGGTTAAGTAGTCAATTTAAGGGCTTAGAAACACAATAAAAGCAGGAAATAATAGTGAAATAAGTATAAGCCAATGGGAGAAAAAGACACAAAAATTATGTGTATAAAACAGTGAATAAAGATCAGGTTCTCTCAAAATTAACCACAACATAAAGAAAATACATATACATTACTAATGAAAAGTGATCATCATACCTGTAAGCAATAGAAATATGAGCAATTTTATTCTATTAATTCTAAGTACATACAGACATACATACACATAATTCACATCTATATACAGAATTTAATAAAACTGACTTCATAAGAAAACTAATCCTATCATATTGAAGTAATTGAACCAACACATTTAAAAGTCTCCTAAACTCCATAAATGGTGCTGGCAAAATTGGTTAACTACATGTAGAAAACTAAAGCTAGATCCTTATATATCACCCTGCACCAGAATCAACTCCAAATGGATCAAAGACCTCCAACTCAAAACAGACACTCTGAAAACATTACAGGATGGAATAGGAGAAACCCTAGGTCTCCTTGGCTCAGGCCGAAATTTTCTGAATAGAGACCCGGAAACACAACAAATCAAAGAAAGGTTGGACAAATGGGATTGCATAAAGTTGCAGAGCTTCTGCAGGGCAAATGACATAGCTAGCAAGATCAATAGAAAGCCCACGGATTAGGAGAAGATCTTTACTAGCCATACAACGGACAAGGGTCTCATATCTAAAATATACTTGGAACTCAAAAAATTAAACCCCCCAACAACAAATCCTCAAAGAAACAACTGCCCAATAAATAAGTGGGCGAAAGACTTAAAGAGAAACTTCTCTGAAGAAGAAAGAAGGATGGCCAATAGACACATGAAAAAATGTTCAGCATCCCTAGCCATAAAAGAAATGCAAATCAAAACAACATTGAGATATCACCTCACTCCAGTTACAACGGCAAAAATCAAGAACTCTAACAACAACAGATGCTGGAGGGGATGTGGACAGAAAGGAACCTTACTTCATTGTTGGTGGGAATGTAAACTTGTTCAACCACTTTGGAAAGCAGTATGGAGGCTCCTCAAAAGACTTCACATAGAACTCCCCTATGACCCAGCAATCCCACTTTTGGGCATTTACCCTAATGTTTACAAACAAGACCACACTAAAGCTACCAGCACAACTATGTTTATTGCAGCATTATTTACCATAGCTAAGATATGGAACCAACCCAGATGCCCCTCAGTAGATGAATGGATCAAGAAAATGTGGTATATATACACAATGGAATTCTATGCCTCCATCAGAAAGAATGACATTGTCCCATTTGTTAGGAAATGGAAAGGCTTGGAAAAAATTATATTAAGTGAAGTAAGCCAGGCCCAAAGAAACATAGGTCCCATAGTTTCCCTTATATGCAATATCTAGTATATGTATGAGTCAAGAGGAAAAGGTCAGATAATGTGATGTTAGGAAAACGATCCCTTAAATATGTATTTTAATGTTTTATTTTCTTTCATGCAATTGTTTCTAATGCATTTATAAGATTATTTCTTTGTTGCTTTGTATGTCCCTCCCCCACAGTGTAACCCCCGCTTTCACTATATTTGATGTCAGTATAACTTGTGGAGGAGATGGGGACAAACAAGTCGTTTAAGGATTCAGGTGGACCTGTTGCAACAATGAGAAGCACAAAATGTCATGTCAAAAAGGAGCTTTACAATGTCAGTGTGGGGGGGGAGGGGGGGAAGGATTGGCTGGGGGGGAGGGGGGAGGCTGGGAAGGGAGGTGAAGGGTAAACAAAGGAGGAGGCTGCAATGCTTGGTAAGAAATGTATGCATTATCCTGCCCATGTAATTGTAACCCCTCTGTACAGTATGTTCTCAAATAAAATAAAATAAAATTAAAAAAAAAAAAAGTCTCCTAAACTCCAAACTCAGAGGATTTGTAAATGATTTGAAGAAATGTTCTGGGACCAGATAAACAGAGTCTTGCACACATTTCTCCATGTTATTTTAAGATGCTACCAGTCAAACTAGATAAAGGTCTTGCAAGAAAGGGTAATCCAATATCCAATGTCCGTTCACACTGGTAAATACAAATAGATAATACTTGTCTTGATATCTATCTCACAGATAAAAGTTACTCCCTATATATCTGAAAAGGTTTATTCTAGGGATAGAAAGTGGTTTTATAGTAGAATTTAAATACAATGCTTTGGCACACAATTAAAGGAAAAAAGTTATATGATACTTTCAGTAGCTACAGATGCATCTCATAAAATATCTACTCATAATAAAACTGCTCACTGAAAGAAGAAAATAAGTCAGGTGCTGACAGCTGGTGCCTGTCATCCAAGCAGTTATAGGTCAGTTTGGGAAAAAGTTTTCAGGACCCCATCTCAACCAATAGCTGGGAGCAGTGGCATGTATTTGTCATCCCAGTTATTCAGGAAGCAGAATAAAAGGATTTTGGACCATGCTTTGCTGGGCAAAACAATTCTATCTCACAAACAACCACAGCAAAAAAAAAAAAAGGGGGGGCCCATACAGCACAAGTCTAGCAAGAATGAAACCCTGGAGTTCAAACCCCACTATCACCAAAAGAAAATAAGTGTTTTTTTTTCCCCATGAGAAAGTCATAATTTACAAAATAACTATGGTAAATGCCATGTTTACATTCTATATGGTAAAACTTACTCTTCCTTTACTCAGGAATGTATTAATGATCTTAGTCAACATAGCAAAGCAAGAAAAAGAAATTAAAGATGTAAGAACTCGAAAAGAAATGGAATTATCACTGTGTTCCAATGATTTGATTGCCTTTGTAGCAAATATGCAAAGTATCTACAGGGCAAGGTGAAGTAATTAATTCCATCAGATTTGATTGACTAATAATACATCAAAGACAGTGATATATTTCTTTGTCAGTAATGATAAGCCAGAAGTTTTCTAAAAGAAAACAGTTAAAACTGCAGCAATTTTGTAATGCACTTAAAGATAAATTCCACAAAAAAAAGCATATGAAAAATAGTTCCAAGTAGTGAAGATGTCGTACATAAATAGTATCATATACAGAGTTCACAGATGGAAAAACAGATTATAAAGAGGTCACTTCTTCTCAAATTAATATGTTTGTTTTTTAAATTTATTTGCTTTCTACAAATGGTTGCACAAAAGGGCTCAAATTTAACATGTTCATTTATGTGCATAGGACAAGAGTACACCATATTTGGATGTGTTCCCCCAAAATTCATGCTTGAAATTTAATCTCCAATACAATGTTAAGAAGGGAGGACTGGAGAAAACTGAAGGTAGAGTGATAATGGAATTAATACCAGAATTATGAGCGTGATCGAGTTATTAAAAAAAGGGGGGGGGAGTTCAGGCTTCTTGTATACTCATCTTCTCTTTGTACTTTCTATCATGGGATGGTGTAATAAGGCTCTCACTAGCCTTGCGCCCTAGATCTCACTTTCTTTCTGCCAGAATGGTGAGTCAATAAATTTCTGCTCATTATTAATTACCTAGTCTCAGCTATTCTGTGTCTGCAGAATGAAATGAGATGAAGACACAGAGTTAATACGGTACCAGTGAAAATGCCAACAGGTTTGTTTGCTCACTTGTTTTTGATTTGACTTTGTAAGTTTATTTCCAAGTTTATATAGTGAGTCAAAGGATTATACTATGGAAGAAAAGTGATGAAGTAGCTGGGTGCTGATGGCTCAGACCTGTAATTCTGGCTTCTCAGGAAGCTGAGATGTAAGTATCTCACTGTGAAGCAGCCCTGGCAGGAAAGTCTGAGACTCTTATCACCAATTAACCACCAAAAAAAAAAAAAAAAAAAAGCTGGAAGTGGAGCTGTGGCTCAAGTAGTAGAGTGCTAGCCTTAAAAAAGCTCAACACCTTGAGTTCGAACTGCCAGTACTGGCACTGTGCGCATGGCGCATGACACACACACACACACACACACACACACACACACACACACACACACACACACACACCAACAACAGTAAGAAAGACTTCAATGCCAATGCGAAAAATGAAACAAAAATATAAAGATAATATAAAACAGGAAACAGAAATTCAGACAGAAAACACCATACTTGATCAACATGTACAAAAAATAGCCAGCCTTGTTATTAGAAATAGTAATTTCAAAAAATCACAGTAGAATGCTATTTCATACCTGCCAGACTGAGTAAAACTGAAATCCGACCTGTCTAAATCATGACAAGTACAAGGCCCAGTGAGAATTCCCATCCTTCTGGAGAGAGTGAAAATTGGTTCCACACACTGGACACAGCTTTGGAAATGACCTCATCAAGTCCCATATGCACACTTTGATTTTAAACAGGAGGAAAGATTTATTTCGGCTCTCACATAAAACCTTACCACATAGCCATTCTACTCTCATTTGTACACACATTATGAATTCTTGGTTATCATCCTTGGTGGCAGGTGCCTTTAAAATGGCCCCTCAATGTCAGAAATGGGTATCTGTGCCCTTGGGAAGCTCCTCCCCTTACAACGTGTGGTTCGTATGGAATGAGCAGAAAATGGCAAAAGCAAATGATGGAATATCACCTTTTGGATTAGGGGACAACAATCTGGTTTCTTGTGTTCCTCTCTGGGAGCCTTCACGCTGAAAAACATCAGGCTGCTGCTGCGGGGGTGAGCCTTTACACAGAGGCCAGTGTGGTAAAGAATGGGTGTGTCTAGCCCAAGTCAGGGAGGTCTCAGGCCTTATGAGTCAGCTTGCCCACCCCCACCCCTGCCCTTGAGGTGGCTGTGGCCTGAGCCGGTACCTTGACTACCACCTGTGAGAAGCTTGATCAGCTTTCCAGCTAAGCTACCCTGGATTCTAGATGCACAGAAACAGAGATAACAGGGAGATAATAGGGTTTGTTTTACTTGGATTTCTTTATTTTTATTTTTTAAGATTGTTTTAGCTTTAAGTTGCTAAGTGTTGGGGAAATCTGTCACATCTCTCTAGGCAATTAATACAACTTCCCAAACTAGTAAGAATCCAAATTTCCATCCACAGTGCAACTAATGCCTTATAATAATATTAAATCGGAAACAATGACGATGAAAGTGCATCGACGAGAGGGAATCTCAGCAATGCAAGGATCTGTTCAGGATAGTGGTTATAATGTGAAAAAAAATTATGAAAAATCAATACATAGTTTTAGAATACACACCCACATCCCAAACTATAAACAGAAGCAAGAGAATGATCCAAAGGAAAAATCATGACAGGTGTCATGTCTCAGAGCTGAGAAGGGCCCGCCCCCGCCCCATGGGTGGGGAAGGCACAGCAAAGCCCTCATTCTTGGCCTGGAAGATTGTCAGCCATTCATTTCATTATTCTTTGGATCATTCCTAGGGGACATAGATCCTTTTTCCTATTTTTGTTTTAAAGCAAAGCAGAAAGAAGTCAAAATACTGAAACACGATCCATCTACAAATAGCTTGGGAAAAGAAAAAAAAAGGATGGACAGATGGCTGGCTGGCCAGCCTGTGGACAGAGACATTCTGTTCTTTCTATTTCCTTAGAGAAAGCTTCTTCCAAGTTTCCATCATTATCCCCTTGGCAAAGATCTTTCTTCCATACAGTGCTTTAGGCCTTCTCCCCCCCCCTGCATTGCAGGCTGAGCCAACCGTGTCTGTCCAGCTGCAGGCTGTTTATCTGGGAGCAGTGTAATCCAGCACTTCCTGCTTCAGGCTCCAAACATTCCAGACTAACGTTCCCTGACTCCAGGCACCACACTCTGCACTGCTCCCCCCGCCCCCCTGCCCCCCAGCCCAAACACAGTCAGAGCTGGGGTGGGGGTCTGCAGCTGAGGCCGAAGAGGAGGACCTTTACCAGGGGCAGGGGGTGGGGGCTATCCGGGAGAAGGCATCCTAACCGAATTCGAGCTAGGCCTCTGGCAGGTGAGATAACCTGGCTTGCAGGGTTCCTTGGCCCAAACTCCAATGACTCTCTACAGAGCACGAACCCAATACCAAAGGTGAGAGCCGGGAGGCTGGGGCGGTGGGGAGGGAGGGGGAGGAGGAGGAAGGGGATCCATTCTCCAGGCAAGCAAAAGGGAAAACCAGGTCCGAGAAACAACGAACTGGACTCCAGGTGCAGAGAGGAACCAGAACAGAGATGGGAAGGGAGGAAAGAAGGGAGGGAGGGAAGGGAAGGAAATGAAGGGAAGGAAGAGAAGGGAGGGAAGGGAGGAAGGAAGGAAAGGGAGGAAGAGAGAGGAGGGAGGGAGGGAAGAAGGGAGGAAGGGAGGGAAGGAGGGGAAAAAAGGGAGGGTGGTAGGTAGGAATAAGATAAGGAGGAGGAAGGGAAGAAGGGAGGGAGGAAGGGAGGGAAGGAAAGAAGGGAGGGAAGGAAAGAAGGGAGGGAGGGAGGAAGGGAAGGAGGGAGGGGAAGGGAGGGAGGAAGGAAGGAAGGAAGGAAGGAAGGAAGGAAGGAGGGAGGGAGGGAGGGTAGAAGGAAGAAGGAAAGGAGGAGGGAGGGAGGAAGGGAAGGAGGGAGGGGAAGGGAGGGTGGAGGGAAGGAAGGAGGGAGGGTGGAAGGAAGGAAGGGTGGAAGGAAGGAAAGAAGGAAGGAGGGAAGGAGGGAGGGAGGGAAAGGAAGGTAGGGTGGAAGGAAGGAGGGAAGGAGGCAGGCAGGCAGGCAGGCCGGGGGGAGGGAGGAAGGCCCGCCGAGGAGCCCCCCCCCCCGGCGGCCGGCGGACGCCCCCTCCGGGCCTCGCCCCTCTCCCCCGCCCCCGGGCTGTGGCCTTTGTCCCCGCGGCCTCTCGCGCTCCCGACCCCACCGCCGACCCCCACTCACCCTTCGCCCCGCCAGTCCCTGCAGCGCGGGTTCAGGGCCGAAAGGACCAGCTAGGTCTGCGCGGGCAGCGGGGTCCCCGAGGCGCGGGAGCTGCGGGCCGGGGCGAGCCTGGGCGGCGGACCGGAGCCAGGACGTGCGGGGCGGCCGGGGGCGGGGCGCGCAGGGCCGTCCCGGCAGCTGATTGGCCGCCGCAGGGCGGGGGCGGAGCTTGGCCCGCAGCCGCCGACTGCAGAGGCCGGGCTTTGTGTCCGCGTCAGCCTCCGCGGTGGCCCCGAACCTGGGGTGCAAACCCGGCCTCGCTCCCTTCCTCCCTTCCCTGCTCCCACGGGGGGCACAGAGGGCGATTAATAAATAAATAAGCCAATGAAGATAAGAATTAAAAATCTGCAAGCCACGAACGCCGGCAGATCGTAGTCTACAGCAGTGCACAGTTGCTGCTAAGGAGGCGGCAAATCTCTGGCTTCTACAAACACGTTTCACTTAGGAAGAAATACCAGGTTCAGGCCTGGCTTGAATATGGTATTCGGGCCTATCATCCTTGTTACCATTACTTTGGAGGCTGAGATCTGAGGATAGAAGTTCAAAGCCAGCCCAGGCAGGAAGGTCCAAGAGACCTTTACCTCCAAGCAACCACCGCAAAGCCGGAAGTGGAGCTGTGGCTCAAGTGATAGAGCGCCACAGCACCCACCACCTGGATTCAAGTCCCAGGACCAGCACAAAAAGGAAAAGACAAGAAAAATCAAATTGCCACAAAAGGAAGATTTTCATGGTATTTTTATAAGAAAACATGGGCTTACATACAGACAGGGCTAAAAGGGAAGAACTTAGCTACTGATGGTCAGATTTACAAGCACAGAGCTGTCCTCACATCGTTCATACATTGTCCTGAAGCTTGCCAAGAGGTGTTTCAGAGGTGCCCGTTGGTACAGAGCTTTCACTGTGAGGCTTGGGAGACTGTGGATTTCCAATGGCTGCTATGGCTAAGTACCACGTGGCTTATTACAACACAGGTTTGTTATCTTACAGCTAATTCCCTCCACAGGTCCCCAGTCCCCTGACTTGGGGCCCTTGCCTCTGTCTTGGAGAACTTCAACGTTCCTGTGGTTGCATCTCATCACCTACTGCCCTGGGTTACTTAGAACTCACTCCTGCAATCATTACCTCAGGCCGATTCAGGTGACTCAGGCTAATCTCCCAGCTCAAGGTCAGTGGGATCTGCAGTCTTAACTATACCTACACCATCAATTCTCCTTTGTCTATTCACAGGGCTCTGGGTATTAGAACCCAGTCATCCTCATGGGGCCCCGTTTCTGCCTGGACAGAAGATTTGTTACTTCCTGTGTCTTGTCCTCACTTGGAATACTGGGCTGGAGATTATCTCTACTTCACAGGACTGGATGAGGATTGAATGGGTTAGTTAGTGCAGGTAAAGGTATTTAAGCAGTACCTGGCATGTGGGACATACTATGTAAATGTCTGCAATGACTATAGAGGTAACCTGATCATTCTAGACCTCTCCTCTCCTGTGAGTCTCTGAGTCATATAATCACACTGTATTACCAGTAAGACATCTCCATTCCTCACAGGTCCCCTCATTTCCACTAATGGCTGTGCTTCTTCCTCCTTCTCCTCTTCCTCCAACCTTTCCAACCTTTCCCACACTTCTGAGTGTGTTGAGAGGCCTCCCTGTCCTGTATCCTCCTTCAGTCCAAGTCCTGCTTCTTTCTACTGCTTCCTTCCCCTTAGGTCCTTCCTCTCATCTTTGCTGACTGTTTTCACACACACACACACACACACACACACACACACACACACACACACACACACACACACACACACACACACACACACACACACACCATATAATTTAGTTCCCTAGATAGCAAGCCTAGCAAGTAGAAGGTTTTATCCACAGACCACTTGCCTGGTTCTCTTACTTCCACTTCGTAACCACTTCAAAGTCTGCTTTTCAGAGTTGTACCACACTCGTTAATGTGTTAGAAAGGTCTTCGCAGACTCCAGAGGCTGTCAGAACTAAGCTGGGAGTCTGGCCCAGCTCCCCTTTTCCCTCCATTCTTCCTAGGCCCTCAGCCAATAGGCAATGACTCTGGTAGAATATTCTGCTAACTCAGTGGCATAGAATCTCAGCATTAAACTTAAGTTGACTTAATAAAAACGAAGAAAACATTTTTGTGCTGAGACTGGGACTCAGGGTCTCACACTCTCACTTGGCTTTTTTGCCCAGGGCTTCTAATTGAGCCACATCTCCACTTCTATCCTTTTGCTAGTTAGTTGGAGACCAGGGTTTCTTAGAGTTGTTTACCCTGGTGAGCTTTGAACTATAATCCTCAGGTCCCAGTCCCACCAGCACCTGCCCCCCCCCCCCAAATATTTTTTAGTATATGTGAAGTTTTCGCCTGAGAGTGATACATATTACGTGAGAGAGTAGAAAGACTTTTCCTGTAGAATTAACCTTTAAAGGAGTAAACCAATAACCGACAGGCTAAGCTTGGTCCCAGAACTGTGTTTAGGGAACCTGCATTAATAGTTGTAATAGTCATAATTCCCAACAATTAAGAAGTCAGGAAGGAGATTTTACTTAAGAATCCATTCTCAGCTGTCCTTGGAGCTGAACATGGGATACAGGACTCACCTGCCTTCTTATGGCCCATCAATGGAAGGCTTGCCTGAGAAGAATTTTCTGTTTGCCACTCTCTGATTGGCCTGCTCACGGCCACCCAGGTCCTCCTCACTCATTCCTATTACTGCCTGACCTCTGTGGGCATTTGTGTTCACTGTATAGTATCTCCCTGGGTGGGCAAAAGGGATTTCCTGCAGTGTGGCAATTGAGTTAGGAAAGTGAAGGAAGAGTCATACGAACATTCTGTAGGCCTTTGGAAACACCTCAGATGGAAAGTTGAGAGCATCAGTTGCATTTTAAAGGCATGGATCCTGGCAAGGGCTCACACTTCAGTTCTGGGAGTGGTGTAGGAGACCCAGTGGTCCAGTTGGTTCCCGCCAAATATTGTGAATTTAGTGACTGCCTATTGGTGCTCATCGAGGCCAGCGCTCCCCAGAGTATGGGAGATGGGGTGCTTGGTGGGGTGCTGTTCTCCACACTGGCCAGGGCACTTGTGTTTTGTGTTCAGAGGTATTGTGGCCATAAAGCTTGGTTTCATGGTTGTGAGGAAGTTAGTGTGTGAACTCTCACCTTCATGTGCGTTAGTCTGCTCAAGAATCCCTGCAACAGTTAATGTTATGTCAGCTCACAGGGGCAATGTGTATTGCCCAGATATTTAGGAAGGTTTCTAGATGCTGCAGGTGTGTGTGTGTGTGTGTGTGTGTGTGTGTGTGTGTGTGTGCGCTTTGTCCTGTTATGTGAATAGATTTCTCCCTCATGATGTACATGGAACAGAAAGGATGACTCTCCCCAAGTAAGAGAATCTTTCTTGTTGAGCTGCCTTTTAACTGAGATTCAGCTTTTATCTCTGTGTGTGTGTGTGTGTGTGTGTGTGTGTGTGTGTGTGTGTGTGTGTGTGTGTGCACTAGTCCTGGGGCTTGAACTCAGGGCCTGGGCACTGTCATTGAGCTTCTTTTGCCACTTCTTCAGCTTTTGAGCTTCTTCAGCGCCACTTCTGGCTTTTTCTGTGTATGTGGTGCTACAGAATCGAACCTAGGGCTTCATGCATGCTAGGCAAGCACTCTACCACTCAGCCACATTCCGAGCCCCTCAGCTTTTATCTTACCTTTGGACTTGGACTGAAACAAAAGCTGTTCCCCAGCTGCTGGCCTTTCTGGTTCTTGACCTTTGTGTTCTTATGGAAACTAAGTATTAGCTTTTCTGGAGCTCTAGCTTGGAAACACAACCTACAGCTGCTCATGTAATTGCATGAGCCAATTCCTCGTACTTCATCTCTTTATATATACCTGGGGGAAGTGTGCAGATATGCATAGACATACATGTGTGCATATATCCACAGACACACAGACCCACATCTCATGGGTTCCATTGCTCTGGAGAACTCTGGCTACCCACCCCGACCTCCAGGTCGGGGTTTGTTTGTTTGGATCTTGTTGTATAAATTCATTTGGAATTTTGAGCTCATTTTGGAGGGTGAATATTATCTTGAATGAAATTTTTTTACTTAAAATTGAGTTTCATGAACAATGTCTCTGTAGACATGTTTGCTGCAATTAAGTTCCCAAATTTGACCTCACCATTTTAATTAAAATGGATTTTATGTGTAGCTATGACAGATAACGTTGCTACCTTTGTGAAAAGCTCAACCCAAGAAGGTAAGATGACTGAAGTCTACCCTCTGTGCACAAATACACAATGGCTCCGTTGCAGTTCACCCTCTACCTAGAAGACAGTGGATGCTTGATTATGAGAAATAGTCTAGAAATGGATGTTGTAGGCTTAGGGACACTTCTTCTACCAAGGACCATCTGGATATTTATACCATCATATTTAGGCAATATAAAATTACCAGTACAGGCATTCAGCACAGGCAGCTAATGAGAAGCGTGGGCTCTCTCTTTAGTCATGCCCTAAATGGTTCCATAGGTCTTTTATATCCCATGGGCTGAACATTCCCTACACTCCACCTCCTCTAAAATGTGGAGAAAATCCACATTATTAGAAAATGGCAGGACTGAAGAGTGTGCAAAATGACACTGTACAGAGGCAATCAACACCATTCAAAATGCTGAAATATAGACTGGTTTAAAATACAGAGAATTATTTTTTTTGTTCCAGAACCAATTTTGCAAGCAAATGGTCAAAAGACTGTCCTAGCTCTTCTGTCTACCAGATGTCATGTGACTTCATCTTATCCCACCATAATGATGCTCACTGCTTCATGAAGGTGGTATCTGCCAAGCAGTTGACAAGAAGTGATCACTAGCAAGTATTTCTCCTAATACAGTTTTCTAATGCTCTTTTCATTTAGAGCACTTTCCCTTACAGTCCCAGAAGCTCACAGTTGTCAAATGTGGTGGCAATGACATCACTAAGGCCACCAGCTTGGCTTTTGTTGTTGCACAGATTTGGTGTCATATTAGTCTCTGTTATTTGATCACTGGAATATTTCTTTACCTTTTCGGTGCACAGTACTGCATGTCTCTAATTTCTATGTAGGAATTGGGTGCCACTGGCTTATTCGATCTCATTTTAACATACTGATCTGTGTACAGGAAGTTATTTCTTTGGGCTTGTACCCATCATTGAGTGGAAGAGTAGACAGAGATATCATCCTATTCAGTATAGGAACAATATACAAACACAAATATAAGTTATTTGTCCAAATATTAAGTTGTTGAAGAATTAAATAGAATGCAATTTTGATGTTCAAAATAAGGCAGAAGAGGGGTCATTGTTGAAGGGAAGATCAGGAAAGGATGGGATGGGGAGAGTGGGCTGGGAGAATGCATGTGTCCTCCTCTGTCAATAAGCATGGAGCCTACATCGCAGCTTGTGTACCAAGCATCTGGAGGAATGGAAAACTACAGTCTTCTTTCTTTCAACTCAGAAACCAGTGGAGGATGTGTTGTCAGCTCTAGGGCTTGTGTGATAGAAGAACAAGATGG
The DNA here is from genome assembly GCF_019054845.1 of Dipodomys spectabilis. Classification (NCBI taxonomy): domain Eukaryota; kingdom Metazoa; phylum Chordata; class Mammalia; order Rodentia; family Heteromyidae; genus Dipodomys; species Dipodomys spectabilis. The sequence goes on from NW_024870711.1 coordinate 4,987,387, forward strand.
GAAGGAGGGAGAGAACTTGAAGAGTCCTCTCATTACCTACTACATGATCCAGACCAACCCTTTTTCTTCTTGGGATTTCAGCTTTCAGGCGGCAGGAATGAAAGAATTCCCTTTTAACCAAACCCAGGTTAAAACAATCTGTCAGGCCAGGCGCTGGCGGCTCATGCCTGTAACCCTAGCTACTCAGGAAGCTGAGATCTGAGGATCGAGGTTCAAAGCCAGCCCGGGCAAGGAAAGTCTGTGAGACTCTTATCTCAATAAACCACCCAGAAAACCAGAAGTGGTGCTGTGGCTCAAGTGGTAGAGCGCTCGCCTTGAGCTGAAGAGCTGAGGGACAGTGCTCAGGCTCAGAATTCAAGCCCCACTACTGACAAAAACAAAACAAACAAACAAAAAACCAATCTGTCAGGACTGTGAAATTCTGAGATGAGAGAAAGTAAGGCAAGCCTCAAGAAAACTGTGGCTGGCTTTAGGCTTCCAAACAGTCCCTAACCAAAGAACTTGTCCTCCATTCATTCTCAAAAGGCAACCATCTTGATTAAATATAGTACATATCACAGTTAGGAAATAGATATTGCCAGGTACTGGTGGTTCATACCTGTAATCCTAGTTACTCAGGAGGCTGAGATCTGAGGATCCTGTTTTGAAGCCAGCTTGGGAAGGAAAGTCAAGACTCTTATCTCCAGCTAAACACACACACACACAGACACACACACACACGTGCATACAAATACACACACATACCCCACATACAAAGCCAGAAGTGGAGCTGTGGCTCAAGTGGTAGAGTGCTAGCCTTGAGCACAAAAGCTTGGGGACAGTGTTCAGGCCCAGAGTTCAAGCTCCCAGACTGGCAAAAAGAAAAAAGAAAAATGTCCAACCACAGTATGTTTTCCCCTAGCCAAGGAACTACCCTCTGCCCCTTTTCCTGGTTCCTGGCTAAGTACAAGAAGCCAAACCTGCCACATTCCTGAAACTCCTTTGTTCTACTGTTTCAGCCCAGAACATATAATGAGCCAGTTCCTCTTTGGAGAAGTGATGAGGAAGACAGATCACAGTCTGGAGGCTGAAAAATGATGGAAAGAGCATGCATGTTGCCCAGAGAAGTCTTTCTGCCCTTTCGGACTTGGCTGGAGGTTACTGGAGCTGCTTCTGACTCAGTGATGCTCACAGGGATGGCACGAAGCCTTGATGCGTGGGACATGCATAGTGCTGAGAGGAGATAAACCCCACTTAGAAACCTAGGTCTTGTTCAAGTGCTCGTGGGTTCTGACACAACCTTCTTTCTGAAACACTGTCAGAAGTGTCCTTGGAAACGAGTGCCCACTGTCCACTAGAAATGATCACCAAGTGGTTATCAGAAAGAGGGAACACGAAGGAAAAGAAAGGAGGTTGTTTTGCACTGAAATAATCCAATACAATGTTAAAGGCCAAGGTGCTTTCTAAGACTGGAGAAGGTGGTTGTTGTGGGCCTGGTCATGGGTGGCCTGGGAGCCTTTCTCTTTGTCGGGTTGACAGGGCAAGGAGAACATATTTTCTTTTGGCAGAGTAGGTAAGAAACAGCCCGCATCTGTTCTTTTTAATGAGTTTCAAGTGCTTGGTGAGACAAACAGATTATTGCAACCACAGGAAGGAGGCAAACGTTTTAGAAATGTTTTCTAGACAGAGGCAAGGCATTGTCTGTGGAACAAATTAAAGGCTCACTTTAGGGGCTGGAGTTGAAGAGTCTATGGCTTTAAATGTCAAAGATTATTTGCAGGTCTCTTCCTGTGGTAGAAGACTGGATGAATAGCTAAAGGGAACATAAAGGAACAAATGAAAAATTAAAGCCTACTGTTAAAAAATATTCCCATTAAGAATTTAAACAGAAAGATAAAAATAAATTGCCTCTCATTATCGGAGTCAAAGAAAGTTGGTACAATATTAAATATTTATTTCTACCCTTTAGAGTTTCCTTTTTTAAAAACAGAGCCTCATTAATTAACTCAACAATTCTTTTTTTTTTTAATTTGGCAGTAGTTATAGATTCACAGGAAGTTGCAAAGAAACATGCACAGGGAGGGTCTGTGTCCTTTCGCCTAGCTTTCTCTAATGACAACATCTTGCTTAATTATAGTGAATATCACTGTCAGGAAATAGACATTGCCAGGTGCTGGTGGCTCATGCCTGTAATCCTAGCTACTTAGAAGGCTGCTCTGAGGAGAGTAGTTTAAAGCCAGCCATAGCAGGAAAGTTTGGAATGTTCTTATCGCCAATAAGTCAGTTAAAAAAAACATAACGGCTGGAAGTGGAGCTCTGCTTGAAGCCACAGAGTGCCAGCCTGGAGTGAAAAATCTAAGAGCACCTAGTCCCTCAGTTCAAGCTGCTAAATCCCAAATAATTAATTGTAGCTTGATGAACTCTTAAATGCAGACTTAGCTTAAGTAGTTGAGCATCCTGGAAGCCCCAGCATCTCACCTACCTTCTGCTTTACATGAATAATTCTGTACTGCTTAGAAAGCAGCCATATCTGCTGGTATAAACCCTAAAGAAACATTAGCTTCTAAATCCCAAATGATCAATGTTAGCTGGATGGAATCTTAAATATCACATAGTTTGAATAGTTGAGCATCCTGGAAGTCCCAGAATCTTACTAGTCTTCTGTTTCCATATGAGCAACTCCACGCTGCTTTGAAATCAGACATTTCTGCTGATTTACACCCTAGACAAATATCAGAGTCTAAATCCCATACAGTTGATGTTAGCTTGGATGAATTTTTAAATATGCACTTATTTGAGTAGTAGAGCAACCCGAAAGGATCAATCTGGTCCTCTGTATGAAAACATTTTGATAACATCAGTTTGCCTTTTTCTGCTTGCTTGAGTTTAATTTGCTGTTTTTTTTCTTATTAATTAAGTTGTCATCTTGGATTTGGGACCAATCTTCTCTTCTAAACTTTTAATATGCTCTTAATGCTTACGACTTCCCTCCAGGGACAGTTTTATTGTTCTTTCTGAAACCTTGATATATTTGTTCTCATATCTATTTGAACAACCCATTTTTAGAATTCTCTTCAACTTTTCACTGTGACTTCTATGTGTAATTTCCCAATATTTAGATATTTGATATAAAGCTTTCTGTTGTTAATTTCTATTTTAATTTTGTGATCGTCAAAAACATACTTTAAATATTTTAAACCTGCCAAGATTTGTTTTTATGGCTTAGGGTATAGTCTATCTGGTTAATGTTCCATGAACATTTAAAAATAATGTATGTTCTGTTGTTGAGTAGAATCTTCTATAAATGGAAATTAGAACAGGAAGTAGTTCTTTAAGTGTTCTTTAACCTCACAGATTTTCTGCATACTAAGAAAGGAAGGTTGAAGTCTGAAACTACAAATGTGTAGTTATCTGATTCTATTTTCAGTTTATGTATGTATGTATGTATGTATTTATTTATTTATTGTTGGTCATGGAGCTTGAACTCTGGGCTTGGGTGCTGTCCTTCAGCTCTTCAGCTCAAGGCGAGCATTCTACCACTTGAGCCACAGCGCCATTTCTGGTTTTCTGGTGGTTAATTGGAAATAAGAATTTAACTGACTTTCCTGCCCAGGCTGGCTTTGAACCAAGATCCTCAGATCTCAGCCTCCTGAGTAGCTAGGATTACAGGCGTGAGCCACCTGCACCCGGCTTGTATTTCTTTTTGTGTCAGTATCTCTGTAGCCCAGATGTTCTTGAAGACCCAATCTTCCTGCCTCTTTCTTCTGAGTGCTGGGATTTCAGTTGTGTGCCACCATGTACAGTGCCTTTTCAGTTAGTTTGACTGGCATGAAAGAAATGTTTATCCTCTCATGCTCTGCTTTTGCAGTTGGGATTTTTACTTGTCTCTCAAGATTATGAGCCAACGATGTAAGGTCAAATAGATTTAAGGCAAAAGGGTACATTTTTAGCTTTGAATTAGCATATGTTAGTTGTACAGCACACTGGGTTTTATTGTGACCTTCTTACACATATAAGGAATATGCTTTGACCATATTCATGCTGCATTACTTTCTTTTTTAACTTTCTTTGGTTCTTCTCCCTCTCCCATGAGTCCCCTATTCCCACAGCATTCCCATTTTACTTTCTTTCATCTAGATTGTACAACTGAGAGAAAATATGTATTTCTCTGTCTGTATGTGTGGGATATTTCACTTAAGATGATGGCCTCAAGTTTCATCTGTTTTCCTCCCAATGCCTTGATTTTGTTCTTCACGGTGGAATAATATTCTTTTCTTTTCCTTTTTTAATGGCTGTACTAGGGGTTGAACTTAAGTCCCATGCAGAGCTTGCGTGGGAGAACAGTTTAAACAGGACTGACTCCTGCTGTGTTAGCTGCTTCAAACTGGTTTTTGAACAGAAGCTGTGTTCCTAAGTCTTCGAATAGGGCTTTGCCACCTCTTTTGTGTAAAGATGATATAACAAATAATCTTCAAAAGTCTGTATTTGATGTGGATATCCATGAAAACAAGTATAGGTTTGGGAGAGAGCATTAGGTACCCTTAAGCCATTATACAAATCCAAGAATATCAGGCTTCAGCTTTGTGATAGTGTTTGGTACTCTCTGGCTTTTATTTTATTCTTTTCTCTGAAGATGAACTAAGAACTTACCTCTATTTAGCTCAGAGTAGAAGCCGAGATAACATCTCCGTGTTAATGGAGATGCTCATAGCAGTGTAGTCATCTGAAGTGTTCTTGTGTGTCAAATGGTGACTGGGTTCTGAACTCAGGGATTTGGGTTTGCTAGGCAGGTGCTCTACTTCTTGAACAACACTCGATTCCCTTTTGGTCTGATTATGTTTCAGGTAGGGTCTCAGTGTTTGCTCAGGCCAGCCTGAAACCTAGACTCTTCTATTTATAATTTCTGACATGGCTGGGTGGACAAGTATGGGCTACCTCATCCAACATTTTTGTTGAAGTGGAGTCTTGTAAACTTTAAACTTCTGGGGCAGCCATGCCTGGCTTGGAATTGGTATCCTCCAAATCTCAGCTTCCTGAGTAGCTGGGATGACAGAAGTGTACCACCACACCTGGCTCTTGGTTAAGATGGGGTGTATCATGATCTTTATTCCCTCAAAGGCCTAGCATTGCAATCCTTTTACACTCCGCTTTTTTGAGTAGCTAGGATTTTAGATGTGAGCCCCTGGGCCCTGGTTCCTTTTTCATTTGTCTTTTCAAATGAAGATACGATTCTATTTTCTTTACCATCTGTTCAAGAAGGGAATATATGATATTGAGGAAAGAATATTTAACACAAATATTTAGATATTAAATAGAGCAGTAACGAACACCCTCTTTAGTAGGTTAAAAAATAGTTACCCCATATGTGGAAGGTATTTTCATATTAGCAGGAAATTTTAATAAAGTACTTTGTTCTAAAACACACATGGTGACAAATGTTACAATTAATAAAGTAAAAGAGAGAGTGAAACTTGTATTAGTCTGTTTCTTGATGCTATAACAAAATGCACAGATAATTGGTAATTTGTAAGTAATTTATAATCTTATTTTCTCACAAATGTGGTGAGTAAAAATCTCAGATGAAGGGGCTCCTTCTTTTATGCTTATGTTAAAGGATTCCTTGTCCGTGACACAGGTAGATAGACAAACAGAAAAGGGACCAAAAGTATCAGATGGCTTCATTTTCTAACAACCCACTTTTTTTGAGAAATAAGTCTCTCTGTGAGCCCCACATTAATCATCTGTCTAGATGTGCCTTAGTTGGATTCAATAGTGGCTCAATTTTTAATATTTTTGGAACTCTATAGTTTCCCAGAGTGGCTAATTTACAGTTCCAGTATATTAAGCCCCTTTCTCCCAAAATTCCTGCCATCATTTGTTACTCTTTTTTTTTGTAATAGCCATTCTGACAGTGGAATCTCTATGTAGTTTGTATTTGCATTTCCACAGACACCCTTGGTTTATGCCCTATAATTCTCTGACATGGGTGGAGAAGAGTGTCTACAAATCTGGTCAAACTTTAGGATAGACTAAGTATGGAGATTAGTTGTTTATAGACTCAAGCATAGTTCAACATCCAGTGTGCTCCTGAAGGCAGTCAGCTCCATTCTGCAGGTAGATGGTGCAGGTAGCTGTACCTCTGATAGGATGGGATGGGGTGGCTGGTGGAAATTTAGAGGAGCCAGTTAGATCTGCATGCTGGTCACTCTTTTCACTGCACTTGACCTTGGGTAATCGAGCCCTGCCTTTATCCTGATGGATTCATGTAAGGTAAGACTGGAATAGGTTTCCAGGGAACAACTTGGAATATAATAGACACCAGATGAGTGTTCTTGATATCTTTCTAATTAGTTCTGTGGATCACATGGGTGTGCTAGATTTGATTCCCACCTATTGGAATTCTCAGAAGATGTCTTGGTTTGTGGATATGCATTGTTGAACTGTCATTCTCTCTGTCTTACTTTTTCTCTCTGTTCTTTGTCTGTCTGTCTGTCTGGTTGGCTGGCTCTGTAGTCTGTCTCTTCCTCTGTGTTAGTCAGTTTTTTGTTATGATAACAAAATTCCAGAGATGGTTCATTTTTGCCTCACAGTTTTGGAGTTTCCCATCTATGGTCAGTTGATCCATTGCTTTGGGCTTGCACAGGGGCAGCACATCAGGCAGGGGTGCCTAGCAGAGCACATCCGAAAATAGGCAATAGAGAGAAAAGCAAGAGCAGAGGTCCCACAGCCTCTTTATGAACCCATCTCTTGTGTCCTGAGAACCGTCCAATAGGCCCCCATCTCTAAAGGCCACTTCCCTCCCCATTATACCATCCTGGTGAATAAGCTTCTAACATGCAAGCCTTCAGAAGACATTCAAGCTACAAAACATGGGAGGGGGAGCAAGAGAGCTTGAGAGTTTCTCTACCAACATCTTACTGACCCTACCCTCCCTGCTTCATGTATCAAGGTAGGGCAGTAAAGACATAGAACATCCACACATCCATCCTGAATTAAATAGGTTGTAATGGACTTAAGACTACCTCACATCCTTAGTACAGCCCTACTGTCAGAATAAATATATTGTACATTGGAAATGGAATCATCAGAAGTATTTGGACTAAAGTTGGTCACTGCAGGCTCTCAGGATGTACAGTCTAAGGAAGGAGGAGGCAAAGGGGATCTGGTGGAAGTTATTTGGACAGTTCTCTGGGTTGCAATCAAGATGCAATTGGTGACTCACGAGAATCCCTGGAGAAAAGAGCCTTGGCTCACTGTTCTCCACTAAAGCTGAGATGACAGGCATGATCTCTATCACCATGGCAACCAGGAAGGAGGGCCTGTGCTACATGCTGATGCCGTCCGTAGGAGGCTGAGTCTTGCGTTGGGAGTGGGGTGTGGGTGTGTTTTTATGTGTTCTGTACAGTTAAGTGCGGATGTCATAGAACTTCCCACACCGACTGGTGGGTAGTAATTGATTTATCACGTTATTTGTAATCACGGACCTAGGTATTGATCTGATCTGAGGCTTACTCACCCACATGTTGAAAATGTGTTTGGTATTTCCATTGGGATTAAATGCGTTTTTCACATCTGAAGGCTCGTTAAAAATAATGAGTGGTGAATATAGTCACATGGAATCACTATGAGTCAACATTCTGAGAAAAGTAGTTTAAGAAATTTTTTTAAAACTAGAATTCATTTATTGTACAGGAGGGCTTCATTATGACATCTTCACACCTACAAATAATATGCCCTTTCCCCTATAATTACTCTCTCTTGTCCTCTCTGTCTACTTGTTAAAAACAATTTCAACAGGTTCCATGGCTCCACTTTCATATATGATATGAAGTGCTTAGACTACATATTCATTTTCCTTTACCCTCTCCGTTTGCCCTGTCTACTTCCATTAATGCCTAACCTCCCAACAGACCCTGTTTGACTTTCCTGTCGTGTGTGTGTGTGTGTGTGTGTGTGTGTGTGTGTGTGTGTGTGTGTATATGTGTGTATGTATTAAATTGTTCAAGGTATTTCACCATAGAATTTTCACATGTGCATACATTATATTTTAATCAGAATAAACTCTATTGCTACTATATTATATCCTATAAATGAACACAATTATTTATTTATACAGCATAATTAAAATGAAAAGGTTAAAATTTTCTATTATCTAAAAATTAATCAATTCTCAGAAAGTTTATAAAAATATCACCTTATAAAATACTGTAATAATAAAAAAATGGCAAAGGGTGTTGTTAATCTAAACACACATACTTCTTGGCATAAAGACAGTTTGCATGTGTCTTTTGGAAGTCAGGATGTGTCAGTATGTCTTACAGATGGAATCCTTAAAACTCTGTCTTAAAGAACACACGTACAGCAGGACTTTGTCAGCCTTTGCAAGGTTAGAGCTAATGACTGAAGGTTGTCTCTCCAAGCGATAGAAAGGCTAAATATCATGAAAAAAGGGAAGAAATAATTGAACAAAGTATAAACATAATGAAAAAGGAGAAAGGATATAATAACTCCTGGTCTTTCTAGGGTTTAAACCCAGAGCCTCATGCTTGCTCAGCTGGTGTTCTACCATTTGAGCCACGTTTCCAGCCCTGGTTTTTGCCAGTAATTGTAGAAATGGGTCAAGCTATAAACTTTCCTCTTAGAACTGCTTTTGATGTATCCCAAATGTTCTGATAGACCGTATTTTCATTTTCATTTGGTGCTAGGAACTTTTGTTTCCCTTCTTGTTTCTTTTTTAGTAAGTTTTTTTTATTATGAAAATACTGTACAGAGGGGTTACCGTTACATGAGCAAGATCTACTTATCATTTTGCAATGTGGTTTAATCCTCCTGAGTTTGAATATTTTTCTGTGATAATTTTTGCTATTATCTCCTATTTTTTCCTGTTGTAGTTTGATAAAAATACAAGTAGTTATTTCCATGTTCTGGGATTTGCTTTATTTCCTAGAGTATGATTTATTTTGGAGAATGGTCCATTGCTGAGAAGAATGTGTATTTTGTGGCTATTGGAGGAAATATTCTGTAGGTGTCTGTTGAATCCAATTGGTCTATGGTGTTACATATTTTTTCTTTGTTGACTTTTTGAATTGATAATCTATAAATTGAAGTCTCCAACTAGCATAGTATTGGGGATCTATGTGTGTTTTGAAGTCCAATAACATTTGTTCAACAAAATTGTATATTCCAATTTTGCTATTGGACTGTGCTATTGGATGCAATATGTTATAAATGTCAATTAGATTAAAGCATTTAATAATGTTCGTTCAGGTTTTCTGTGTACTTACTCTATTGATTAGTGAGAATAGTATGTTGAAATACAAAATTGAAATTTAGGAGTCAGTTATTTCTCTTTTAATTTCCATCAGCTTCTGCCTCTTGATCCATGCATGTATATTTAGGCTTGGTGTGATCTCTTGGTTAATAGTTCTTTTACATTATGCAATGTCTCTCTTTATGCCTATTAGTATTTTTGTCGTTTTTTTTTTGTTTTTGTTTTTTTGTTTTTTTGGGTCCGGTCGTGGGGCCTGAACTCTGGGCCTGGGCGCTGTCCCTCAGCTCTTCAGCTCAAGGCTAGCACTCTACCACTTGAGCCACAGCGCCACTTCCGGCTTTTTTCGTTTTGCTTATGTGGTGCTGAGGAATTGAACCCAGGGCCTCAGGCATGCAAGGCAAGCGCTCTACCACTGAGCCACCTTCCCAGCCCAGTATTTTTGTCTTTAAGACTACTTTGGTACTAATATAATTACACCTACTTTATGTGTGTGTGTATGTGTTTTCATGGTTTATGTTTTTCCTCCTCTTTATTTTTAACATATCCCCATCTTTATTGTTAAAGTAGTTTTCTCATACATAAGAGATGATTAAATATAGCATTTTCACATAACATGAAAATTCCCTTTTAATGTGCATATTCTACTTGCCTTTAGTGTAATTAATTGGAGTGTTTTGCTTAAAATATTGTTGAGCTCTTTCTCAGCTCTTTCCCAGCTCTCTCTCTCTCTCTTTCCCAGCTCTTTCCCAGCTCTCTCCCCCAGCTCTTTCCCAGGTCTTTCCTAAAACATATATATATAGTTGAAAAATTTACTTTTTCTTTTTTCTATCAGTATTGTTAGCTTACTTTTATATTATTTAAAAAGATTTTAATGTTTGCTATAGTATTTTTCATTAATCCCAGTCCATCTACCATTTTAGATGTAGATTAATTAAAAATCTACATATGTGAATGTACATATCTGAAAATACATTCAGATAAATTGAGGGGATAGGCAGAGATGGGAGAGGTGGAGATGCATAGAAGGTGACGTTGATCAAGGTGATTATAGTCACAAACTGGCATGCTGAATTGAAATGCCTTTGTTCAACATGCATACATACATACATACATACATACATACATACATACATACATACATACATACATACCTTTACAAATAATCCCACTGCATCTTGACTATACTTCCAGGTAATACATATTGTCTTTGCTCAGGTTCATCACCTGGATCATGAGTTCAAGCCCAAGGACTGACACCAAAATAAATGCATAAAAGAAATATAAAATAAAATGGTGGAGTATCACTTAATCTGCATCACTAGCCTCTAAATAGTATAATACTATGTATTGATCGCTTTCATTTCTATGCTGTTATTGTCATTAACCTAAGACACAGACACTAAGCATGCTTAAGTTAATTGTATTATAAAAGCCATTTTTGATAGTATATGAAATGTATAGTTTTAAACAAATTTGATATTAAATTCCAATTTCATTACCTCCAGAATTTTTAATTTTAAAAAAATCCAATTTTGTATCTCGTTATTATACTTCTGTGCCTAAAGAAATTGCATCGGCATTTCTTGTTGTCTAGTTCTGCAGCCATGAATTCATTCAGGACTTGTGTGAAAATATCTTTATTACTTCTTCATTCTCAAGATATTTTGTGTTCACATAGAATTCTCTCCTGATATGTCCCCCTTCCCCTTGATCTGTCCTCTTCAGGCACCAAGTGTCATTCCATTGTCTTCTCACAAATCGCTTTCAACTCCTTTTCAATTCCTTTGCTATTCATGCCTAACATTTTCATTACATTCTTCAGGATAAATTTCAATTTTTGTGCCTAAGTTCCTAATGCATTTATTTAGATTGTCTTTTCCATTAGATACCTGAACTTGCTAAATGATTATTGTAAATCCTTAGATGATTGTTTATATGTACAAGCTGTGTTTATTTCTGCTTGTTTTCATTGATTTGCCCATTAACATTTTTTTTGTCCTAGTTCTGGGGCTTTAACTCAGGGCTTTGGCACTGTCCATGAACTTCTTTTTTGCTAAAGACTAGTACTCTACCATTTCAACCATACTTCATTTCCAGCTTTTTTGGTAGTTAATGGGAGATAAGAGTCTCATGGACTTTTCTGTCCTGGCTGGCTTCAAACTATGATTCTCAGATGTTAGGCTCCTAAGGAGCTAGAATTATAGACAGGAGCCAGGGGCACCCAGCAACAATGTGTTTTTCATTCACTTTGTTCTAGCTGTCATTTCAGTTGAAGCATACATTATATGTAAAGGATAATAGACTCTAAAAACAAGTACCTTGCATCTTGTATATACGTTTATCTGATTTGGGGAAGGGAAAGGGAATAACAAAAATGGCAGAGGACAACAAGGACAGAGGGTGACCCAATGCATCCGTGATACTCACAAGACACTATGTTGGAAATGAATGACTGGCTGGGAGGGGGGAAGAGTAGGGAGGGAAGGGATAGTAGGAGAAAAACAAAGGAGCAGGTAACAAGGTTGGACCAGAAATGTACTCATTACCTTACTTATGTAACTGTAACCCCTCTGTGCAGCACCTTTACAACAAAATAAAATGACAAGTAACACTGTGTAGAATGAATTCTAACAGGCACGCTCATCTTTTCTCAGGACGTCATGAGATTCTATGTAGATCTTATTGGGAATCTCAAGTCTTAACATCTTAAAATAATGTAATTCTATTGTTTTTGAAACTTTAATAGGATTATGAAAATATATTGATAATAACACCAATACCTGCACTGCTCAAAGATATTCTTTGCATATACATTTGAATCTTGAAGCGCAAGTCTCTTTTCTACAGAAGGAGAAGTAAGGGCATCCTAGATCAATGGATATGAATTGGCTTGGTTTATCAGGTAAGGGCTAGAGGACCCCTATGCACTAGCATCCAAGTGTAACGGCTCAAAGTCAGGACTGGGCCATAGGGGAATATTCTAAAACCTTATTCAGCTGGCTTCTAGGATTGTTGTTTTGAGAATGGTCTTCAGTGCCATTTTGGAAAGGAGAGGGACGCAGGGAGAACCACTTTCCACAGGGAGAAAGAAGGGCACACAGAAGTTCACCTCCTGAGAAATGAGAGAGGCAACAGCAATTAAGAGCCTAATGCATGAAGCTCCTGAGGGGAATCTGGCAGCTTCTGTTGCTAATGCAGACACTACCACGCTTCCTTAGATCTGTGTGTAAGCCAATTTGAGACATGTCAGAATGCCATTTCAGGAGTGTTGCTCACAAGCTATACCAGTCTCCAGTGGTTTTGGAGCCCTGATGCCAAACGATATCATCTATTACTGTGTTGGAGGGCAGCCCTCTGGAAGCAAATCTGATACTACGCCTAAGTGGAGAAGTCTGTTTTGCCAGGCAAGGATAGATATTTGAGAGTTCTTAATAGAAGTGGGAACTGAGGTTGTAATAGAATGTCAATAGGTTTCTGGAAGGACAGAAGCTACCCTGAGCTGATTTATTAAGGGCATTGGATCAGAAATATGAACTTTGACTGGTGATACCTTTTACTTTGCATATTCTCATTCCTAAAAGTTCTGATTTTCAGAAACTTTAGATTCAGGCATTCCTTTGGTTTTCCCTCATGCACAATTCCAAACTTTGGAACCAACAGTGGAAATGACAGAGTAGAACAGAGGTGGGGAGAGGAGAATGATCAGTAGAATTTAGAGACGCCATGGGTGACTTGCATGTCATTGAAGAAGGGTGGGATTGTTAGAGTTAAAGGAAAAATCAGACGTGCAACACTTTGATTTAGGTACAAATGAATATTCATACCTGTGACAAAGATGCTTTCTCAATTCCTTTAGTCTTTTTTTTTATTTCTATTGTATTCAGAGAGTGTATATAAAGTACCCTGATTTTACTTTACACGGTAGAAAGTTCAACTATGAAATGGTGAAGTAGATTGATGAAAGTCATTTGGCATCAGACTGGGAACTGTAACTATTTTTAGAATGTGCTGATCTTTATTTCAGGTGCTTTATTTCAGAAGGATGCTTTAGGATTCGCATTATGGAGACTTTCCCAAGTATGGGGAATGCTACAAAAGAATGCCTAAGTCTAAAGTACAGGTGACAAGATGAATAAAGAAAGGTGAGAACTTGCACAATGAAATCATAATACACATAGCACCAAAGGTACATTTCATGATTGCATGCATCTGAGAAACCAAGTCTCAATGGGTGGACTCAGATTCCATGAAAAGTCAAGCAACCAAAACTGGATAGAAACTAGATAACAAGACTCTAAAGAAGCACAACTCTCTGCCCCCTGAGATTATTAAACCATTTTTAATGTATCATCCAATTAACTGGCCCCAATTTCTCCCTGTCCATTTAAATGTTAGCACAATGGAAATATTCTGATTCACAATGTGTGCACACAACAGCCAGATGAATCTTCTCTAATGAAAAGTACACACTGTAATATATGAAGATAAGGCTCTGGTTTATTTTGACCTGCAGGGATGAGCAATACCTATAGGTCATGGGTGCTAAACTTCTTTATTTACACACTGCTTTACTCAGCTCAGATCACAGAGGTCTTCAGAAAGGACATCAAATATGATTAAGAGAGTTATACAGGGGGCTACAGACCTGTTTTTCACTCCAGAAAAGGGTTTTTGATAATGTATCCGTGTAGGTAGCAGTCTCAGCTTTAAGCCAGTATGTTTGAAGTTTGCCTTTCAATATGACCAAAGATAGAAATCATGCATTCTTTGTATGGACATTCAGAGCTGGAACAACCATTTTAATGATAGATTTCTGGAGAAGGCGACACTGAGAAATCCTTTTGTCACTATTCCTGCCTTATGATTTTCCTTTTAAGTAAAAATTTCTTCTGTCAGTACAAAATGTCATGTCAAAACCAGCTTTACAATGTCGGTGTGTGGGGGGGAGAGGGGGTATGATTGGCTGGGGGGGAGGGGGGAGGCTGGGAAGGGAGGTGAAGGTAAACAGAGGAGGCTGCAATGCTTGGTAAGAAATGTATGCATTATCCTGCCCATGTAATTGTAACCCCTCTGTACAGTATGTTCTCAAATAAAATAAAATAAAATTAAAAAAAAAATTTCTTCTGTCTTCGTAAAGGAGAAAGAGACAGAGAGAAAGTGAGAGAGAGAGAGAGAGAGAGAGACAGAGACAGAGACAGAGAGAGACAGAGACAGAGACAGAGAGAGGGAGAGAGAGAGAGAGAGAGGGAGAAATACATTTAATAGCATACTTTAGATCTTGACTTCATGTTTCTATTTGGATTTGGAAAATTCAGAGTGGTATTAGAGCAAGTCTATGCCTAAGTGGAAGTCTATATTGGTGTACAGAGCTCTGGAGAATGGCATGAACTTATTTTACCAATAGTTGAAGGGTTAGAAGACATGCTTAGGAAACAGGAGTCAGCAACATGTGAAGTCTCTATCTACCCAGCCAGGAAGCCAGGAAGCAAGGCTGTGAGAATTTCTTATTCCTTGTCCTCCTTAGGTGACATTATTTTCAGCCAACGAAGCTATAAAGTATTAGGAGACTGAAAAAAATAGAAACAGAATAGTGGGTGATTTTTATTTTATTATTTTCCTTTTTGCTTATGTGGTGCTGAGGAATCGAACCCAGGGCCTCATGCATGCAAGGCAAATGCTCTACCTCTGAGACACCTTCCCAGCCCCTAGTGGGTGATCTTATCTGGGTAGAAGAGGTTTAACATAAGTAATATTTAATCAGTGAAGCTTTAGATGAAATTTTTATAATAAAGAAAATAGAGAGCAATTTTCATGGAAGCAAAAATAGTTTGCTTTAAAGAGAATTCTGATTGATTTAAATTTGACTTTTAAATTAGTCATATTGTCTCATCAAAAAAGGTTCGTGAAGGGAATCAACACTTTTTTGGGTCTTTGTTTCCTTGTCACAGAGAAAAGAACATTTCAGTCTTGATATTCGCTGGAATAATTTCTGGATAAATGGAGAAACCACATGGAGACATCTTTAATAGGGCTCAAACAAGGCATTCTTTTCATTTATTTACTTAACAAGTAAAAACTGTATATGTTCACAGAGTTAATCAGATTAAATGATGTTAGGATGTGAAGTAATATGTATGGTAAGTAGATTGACTTGGCCAATGCAGCGAGAGTAATATTTGATATGATAAATGTTGATGTTTGCTACCCATTCCTCCTCTCTGACTTTTCCTGACCTTTCAGGGTCATTCCCATCTAAAGCGTCCATTTTCAACTCATATAACTTGTTTTAAAGGGCTGGCCCAAGATGGTAACACTAGTCCACAGTAAAGCTTAAGAACTCCATATTTCTACCCTCGCATGAATTGCTATTTTACTTTTAGACATTTCAAAGAACAGCATGTTCAACATAGACAATCATAGACAAATTAAATATTTGTGGTAAGGTTTTAAGGATGTACATATGATTCAGTGACTTCTTTCTTTTTCCTTCTGCTGTGTGTATGTGTGTGTATGTGGGGTCTGTGTGTATGTGGTGTGTATGTATGAGGTGGTCTAAGTGTAAAGGACCCCTCCATGCTAAGCACACTTACCAAATCAGTTGTGCTCTATAAATACATGGACAGCAATGGTAAGTATGTATGCAAAGGAGAAGGAAATGGAGAAGTATGTAGTCAAAGAAATGTTTCTTCTGTGGGATGATGACAATTCACTAATGGTGGGAGAGGGTTCTGGTTTCATAGACAGAAAGGAAGGAATCCATTGTGTGGAAAGATGAATGCAGACATTGGTTAGCTGTTTAGGAAACATTCATTGACTAGTTTAAAAAGGTTTCTAAGTCTTCAGTATAGAACTATAGGAGATTATGGTAGAATAGAACTTGAGCAATCTAGAATAGAAAATTTTTATAGGGCAACCCAAGAAAAAGCTATAGAGAGAAATGTGCCAGTTATAAGTACAGAATCTTAGGAAATTCTCACAGCAATGAAGCAGCATAGCTTAGAGAAGTTACCCAAAAATGCACTAAGGAAAATTAGACTTGAGAAAAATTAGGAGAGAAACATATGATAGAGTTGAAAGAAGAGTTAACATTGTTGAAAAATAAACAGAAAGTAAAAACATCATAGAATTCTCTAGAATTAATGATAGCAATTAGTCAACATCTTTCAAGTCTTCTAATTTTATAAATAAGAAAATTAAAATTCTCTTGGCCTATAGGATGAACAATAGGAAATTGATATTATCAACAAGGGAAGTTGATATCAACCATTTTAGATGTGAAATGAGGAGAACTTTAAAATAATATACAAGAAACATCATCTTGCTGAAATCCTAGGTCCTAGCAAAAATAATACTTAGTAGAATTAACTACTATTAATTCCTTACGAGTATTAAGTCCTTACTAGAATTATATACATGCCAAATTAATGGGGAAAAATGTCTAATTTAAATGCAGATCTAGCTGGGCGCTGGTAGTTCATGCCTGGAATCCTAGCTACTCAGGAGGCTGAGATCTGAGGATCACAGTTCAAAGCCAGCCTGAGACTCTTATCTCCAATAAACCACTAGAAAATTGGAAGTGGCGCTGTGGCTCAAGTGGTAGAGTGCTCTCCTTGAGCTAAAGAGCGCAGGGACAGCGCCCAAGCCGAGTTCAAGACCCATGACCGACTCCCCCCACCCCAAATGCAGATCTGTGATCTATTTACCCACAGTTGATACAATTTTTTTAATGTGTTAGAATTTCAATCTGTCTTCTTTGAGATGTTTCTCAGCCTGACTATGACTTGGGAAAAGATCATGAGCGGTAGAGATAAAAGCATGAGAGGAGAGCTGAAAAGAAGGAGCTGTTCACAGTGAAAGTTGGGCTTTAAAAAAGAATGTCTGAGCTGGGCATTGATGGCTCACGCCTATAATCCTAACTACTCAGGAGGCTGAGAACTAGGATCACAGTTCAAAGCCAGCCTGGGCAGGAAAAGTCTGTGAGACTCTTATCTCCAATAAACTATCAGAAAACCGGAAGTTCAGTTCAGAGACCCTAGCCTGATCAAGACCTGCTGTTTCTACCCTTAATCCCTCTTGCTTCCTTCCTTTCTCTCTCTTCTTTTATTTCATTATACACTCACAAAAGGAAATTAGTGCATAGGCAGGCATGCAATAAGGGTGAGTCAGGTCTAAATACTTTAAAGCTCTAATGTGCCAGTTTAATGTTTAGAATTGATAGTATAGCATGATCGTTTACTGAAAAAGCATTTACTGAAACAAAACATAGAAAGAGATTTTCCATTCCGCTGTTCATGTATAAGAACTCTTTGTGCTTTGTCTTTGACAATGAAGACAGGTACTTGAATGTATGATTTCTCTTCTCCCTACAGGTCCCATTGCTTTCTTTCTTTGGAGGTCATTCCCCAAAGGACAGATTATTAATAGTAGTAAATGGAAAAAGAGAATGACAAGAAGAACTATGATTCTGATAGATAAGTGGAATTCTGTTGTGCATGTGTAATACATTTTCTCCATCCATTTGACCATTGAGGAGCAAGGAAAGGAAAGACTTGGAATACAATTCTATTAAGTGAAGTAAGCCAGACCCAGAGAAACAAAGGTTGCATGTTTGCCTTCATTTGTGGTAGATAGAATGTACCTATAAATCTCTAAGTAAATATGTTGGGCACACATATCTATAAGTAAATACCTTGGGTGGTGGTTACAAATGAATTAACTGAAATACAATAGGCTCTGTGGAGAACCCAAATAGTATAATCTTTTAGAAAGACCAAACAAATCCCAACAAAATCAACACCAGGAAATTGGTACATGCAAGGAGGGGTAGGGCCAAGGGGAGGAGGGTAGATGAATGAAGGGGGATGGAAAGGAGAATGTAGGCAAGGATTCATTGTATGCACCACAGAATGAAGGAAAGGAAGGAAAGGGTTGAAGGGATGACACTTCTGAAGATGTACTGTATCCATAAACTGCTTTGTTATATGCCACCTCCTTTGTACAACTACTCAAAGATAATTTTTAAAAGCATACTTAATCCCTTTTCACAACCCACCTATGCTTGAAGAAACTTTAAGAAGAGTGTAGTTCCCCTCTCCTGCCCCCACCCTGCAGCTCTGAGCTGTAAGTCATTTCTAAGCCGCCATTTAGACGTTCTAAAAGCTACCTGTCAGGCTATCTGTGCTGAGTTTGTCGAGAGGTGGTAAAGGGGAAACCAAGATTGTTGTTTTATCTCAACTAACACAGACAAACATTATGTTGCAAAGGATGCCCATGTTGTCATGGTAATTCTTCCTGTAGCAGTGACAGATCTTTCCCCATAAATTATCTGTACTGGACCTTATGCAGACCTGTATTAGTAAGTGTTGTACTTTTTTCTATTTACATTTATCACCAAACCAACACCACAAGTCTGTCTAACGAAGCCAAGTTTCAATGTAGGTTCTTTGGACTTCAGAGCTTTTCACAGCCTTCTTTCTTTTAGGTATTTCTTTTTATAATAGATTTATGCATTTCACCAAGATGAGTCTAGTTGATATATTTAAGTTATTCTTTTATTTTCCCTTTAGTGATTGGTCTGAAGTCAGGGCCTCTACTATTGGATGGACATCTTCAACCAAATAGTAAAAATAAAAAAAAACAACTATGCACTCCACTGAGTATAGTTTATCAGCGATTGTCATTTCCTATTTTCTCCTTTCTCATGAATCCTGAGGTAAGTTCATAAACAGAGATATTCCTAAAATAATGATGCTTTATCTTTCAAACCACAAATGGTCTCTCTGACACTAAGCATGTCTTCATGGATCATTCTGTTACAGTAATTCAATGCATGTTGCAACAAAGCACATCATCCAGGTTAACAAGTGTCTTGAAGAAAGCTAAGGCTAGCTCATACAGATGTGCTAGAGGAGCCATTTTTATGGTTCTTGAAAATTGCTTACTGTTTCCGACTTTCCCTGCAGATGAAAATCTTTGGATGGAAAGAGCTAACGAGACCTGGGTGAGTGGGTTTGTCCTCCTCGGCCTCTCCAGCCACCGGGACACTCAAGTCTCCCTCTTCGTCCTGTTCTTGGCCATGTACGTGGTCACAGTGCTGGGGAACGTTCTCATCGTTCTTCTGATCAGACTGGACAGCCGCCTGCACACTCCCATGTACTTCTTTCTCACCCACCTCTCCCTGGTGGACGTGTCCTATGCCACAAGCATAGTTCCTCAGCTGCTGGCGCATTTCCTTACAGAACATAAGGTGATCCCATTCCTGAGCTGTGCAGCCCAGTTGTTTTTCTCCCTGGCCTTGGGTGGCATTGAGTTTGTTCTGCTGGCAGTGATGGCTTATGACCGCTATGTGGCGGTGTGTGACCCGCTGAGGTACTCTGCCATCATGCATGGGGGACTGTGCACTAGGCTGGCCATCTCCTCCTGGGTCAGCGGCTCCATCAACTCTCTCATGCAGACAGCAATCACCTTTCAGCTGCCCATGTGCACACACAAGTCTATTGACCACATATCCTGTGAACTCCTAGCTGTGGTCAGGCTGGCCTGTGTGGATACCTCCTCCAACGAGGTTGCCATCATGGTTTCCAGCATCATCCTTCTGATGGCCCCCTTCTTCCTGGTTCTGCTGTCCTACATCCAGATCATCTCCAGCATCCTAAAGATGCAGTCCGCAGAGGGCCGGCGGAAAGCCTTCCACACCTGTGCCTCTCACCTGACGGTGGTGGTCCTGTGCTATGGCATGGCCATTTTCACCTACATCCAGCCCCACTCCAGCCCTTCTGTCCTTCAGGAGAAGTTGATCTCTCTCTTCTATGCCATTTTGACTCCCATGCTCAACCCCATGATTTATAGCCTAAGGAATAAGGAGGTGAAGGGAGCCTGGCAGAAACTCCTAGGACAGTTCTCTGGGCTAACATCAAAACTGTCATTCTGATGACTCATGCGTATCGCTTGGCAAAATGCACCTTGCCTGTGTGATCTCCAAGCAACTCATAAGTGACAGGCTGGAGCTGCATTTCCCTGGCAAGCAGAAGGCAGTGATACAATGTGTACTGGTGATGTTGTGTAGGAGGCTGAAGAGTTATGTGGGGTGTGTCACATGGGTGTGTTTTTATGTCATAGCAGCACCTTCAGTGGTGTGAGCACTTTGGGTCATGAAACTTCACACCTTCATCCCTTCCTAGCACGTGACAATAATGGAAGGTATCTATGGTCCTTTTCAATTTGTCAAGTTGTAATCACAAGCCCACTCCTGGCCTTACCATGTACCATTGGCATGTAGGATACAATTACAATAAAATCGTGATGTTTCCAGTGGAAACAAAATGCTATTTCACATTTGAAGATTTTCTTAAAATAAGATGTGGTGTGTGTAGTCAGCTTCAGCGAATGGGTGAGTGGACCTGCTGAAGTGTGTATTGTCAAGACAGATTAAGTATTTCTGTCAAGACTTACTAAGCGTAAGTATAGTGGTTTGTGTGTGTGTGTGTGTGTGTGTGTGTGAGTGTTAAAGGAATTTATCAAGAAAAAAATCAAATGAATGTCTTTTTTTTACTGTAATAGAGATATAGCTGAAGACTGCTTGTATATATTGCTATTATTGGCCAAGAAACTAAGTTTTCAGTGCTCACTGACAACATTCACACAGCCATCATTCTAGTTAGCAGGGCTGATAGACATAAGTCACTGACACTTGGCCTTAAAAATGAGAAAAACACTTAATATGGGTCTTAAGAGTTAAGATAATTAAGCCAGTTGGGCTCATTTTTTTAAATTTTCAAGTTTCCATATTAGGCATTCCTTCCATCTTCCCTCACAAATACAATAAACTCTGGGTGATCAGGATTTGAGTGTGGCCTCCATCTTTTTAAAAAATCCTAAATGATGCACAAGAAAGGAAAAGGAATAACTGAACAAGAAGCAAGGATATAAAAAGAAAAAGTACATGATTACAACTCAAATGACTAAGTATTTCCTTTCTTGTAACACACAGTTCTCATATTCATCAACACACTATCACGAAATCTAAGAGTTCACACGTTGCTGCAGACGTTTAAACTGGAAACCCAGTTGAACAGAGTTTAATACTGATAGTCAGGCAATCTGAAAATTTTGTGGTAAAAGCAGATCTACCCCCAAAGATGTCAGTGTAAGCTAACATTCTACTGGTTCTCATCAAGCAGTATCAATGGAGTGTCAACTGTGTGTAGTGTCAACGGATGGTTCTCAGACATGGTGCAATCCTGGTACCAATGTGCATGCGTGGTGGGAAGGAGAGATTCTGAAGCAATTTTGTGACCTTGTGAAGCATGTTAAAATGAGATTGAAGCCATGGAGGGTGCCTGAGGAAGTTTTCCTGCACAAGGACTCTTTAAATTGGGGATAGAAATCTGAGAGCCAGTTATCCTGATGAGTGTAAGGAACACCTTGTGTGAAGTTGTAGAGGTGGGGCTCAAATGGGAGGCTAAAGGTGTTAAAATTTAGCTTGCAGGGTACAAAGAGTGAGGAAGTAGAGTGGATAAACTAGTCCTGTCTTCATGTCTCCCCATGTAGATCACTCTCTTTTTGTAGATCTTATTTAAAAATCTAAAATATTTCGATGAGCAACCATTATTTTGAAACTTAAACAGTACATGCCTATTTATCTGTACTTGTAAATCTCACAGAAGCCATTATGTTGTGTAAATACAGAGTTTCACACTTATGCACCCAAGGAGATATACATGAAGAGGATGGCTCAGGACCACTCACTGTTCATTAGAATGGAAGTATTGGGAAAGCCTGTTTGTACTGTAGGAAAGCTTCCTAAAGGGGCACAAAGCTGGCTCCTGTGATTCTTTTTAGAATGACCTAAGTCTTCAGAGGAGTTTTGGAGGCGATGAAAAGATGGAGAAAAGACTTCCTCGGGGAGAGGAAGGGCATCGTGGTGGCCCTGTCTTTGAGGTTTGTGAGTCATGACAGCAATTACCACTCCAGCGCAAGGTCCTAAGAGTATCTGTTAGCTCCAAGTGCCAGTTCAGCCACAGCCACACGTGATTACATCTGTATCTGGGCCCATTTGGGAGCAGCAACATACTTCCTCCCAAGAGTTTTTCTAAACCATTCCTAGGTGATTTCATTTCAAGAGCTCAGGAGGCCCAAGGCGCTTAATTCTACAGTCCGTGTTTGTGTTGGTGGGGAACATGCTTGATAATACAACTCTAGATGTAGGAGACAGGTCCATATCATGAAGCCATAGGAAATACTTGAGAATCCCTGAGAGAGATGTCAACAGAGTGGATGAAATATTAGTATATGCAGAGGAATCATTCCTAGTCATCTAAACTCTTTTTTTTTTTTGGCACATTGGATCAGAGACATGAGCTACAAATGCTGAAATACCACCACCCTAACCATTCCAGAAAAGCAGTAAGATCAGTTGTCTTTTAGTATCTGGAGTTTTAGGCATACTTGTAAGACTTTGTCAGTTTCATACTTTATTACTGGCAGAGAAAGAAGGAGTGAAGCAGAGATTTAGAAAAGAGAATTGCAGTTATAAATACAACTGCATATTTAAAGAAATTGGATGAATGAATTGAAATATGATGAATGAATTTTACATCACATTTGCGGGAGGTAAATAAGGAAGAAACCTAGGTTAGTTGACATGTAATTATGTATTCCTATTCAAGTATATCTAGCAATATATATCCAGCAATGAAAAATTGTCAATTACTTTAAAAATCTCATATCTAAGTTATTTTCCTGCGAGTATATACATAATTATTTTTGCTTTCTCAGTAGAAACAATTTAAAATGTAATAAGGTTAAATTGTCAATGGTGAAGCTTTCAGATTAAGAATTAGAAAGAGAATTAGGATTGCCAGAATCTCATGCCAGATTGCTTCAATTTAAACTCCAGTATTACACTATGAAAACTCATTAAAGCAAGGAAATGAAACTGTAAAAAATACCATAGCTCCAAGCATAAAGAGGGTGAGAATTTACACCTTGAACCATGATAAAGTAAACTATAAAAGGTAGATTTCAAAAGTATTAATGTTTGAGAAATTGGTTCTCAATATTTAACTTCAAATGATGTGAAGTTCGACAACCAGATGGGTAGTGAAAGAAGATAACAAGCCCATAAAGAACTGCTAGTAGTCTTCTCAAAGTGTGGACTTGTTTTTGATATGCCACCATCTATGTGACCCTGGAATTCTCCAGGCCCAAATGTTAGGATGATGGAAATCCTCTTATCCATCATGGATGCAACCTGTGTGTGCAACAATCAACTATGTGGACATAGATCCTATGAGTCTTTCTTGAAAGGATAGAATAATTGACACAGACAACTCTACCATATACAGGTAAGGCTCTGATTTATTTTGACCATCAGGAAAGGCATATATGTAGTTTGGACATTTTATCTTCTTGTGTTGTGCTTCAGTATTGAGGAGAGAATTGATCCCAGCTGAGACTGTAGAGGAGTCCCCTCAGGAGGCCAAACATGACAAAGACTCAATGGAGTGGTACAGAAGATAATGCACAAACATATTTCCTCAGGAAATTTTTTTTGGCAATTCATCCTTTAGATACAGGGCATCACCAAATGCATCATCTCCGTAGCCTGGGGAATGTGCTCCACCTTAAGCCTCACCATGTTGGAGCTGTAGGAAGGTATCCATTTGTGCATTCTTTATATTGACATGAATAACAGACATGATCTTTTTTGTTGAAATATCTGTGGAAGATGAGAAACAGAGAAATCCTTTTGTACTGTGCATACCTGCTGGGTTTCACTCACTTATATACCGGATAAAGAGCAAACGCAATTTGTTGTCACAGCCAACAATGAGATGAAGAAAATAATTTCAGATAGCTGTAAAAGTACAATACACTCAATGCTGTAGGGTACAAAATGTGACAATGAAGACTGCAAAGAGAAGTGATAGCCAAGCACCATGTCCTGGCTACTTTTTTCTTTGGAAGGGTGAGTTAAGTGTTCCCTGTAGAGTGCCAAGGGAAAGCAAGTGCAGTTAAATACGGTGAACACACAACTCAGGCAGGAGCATCAGAAGACATCAGAATGTGATAGTGCTGTATTTGTAGTATGAGAGGAGTGGCCACTTCTCTCCATGTTTGACCGAGTGGCCTGTTGGTCAGGTCTCATCTTTTTTTTTTTTTCCTGATGAGAAATTATTCATACTTATGTCAAGATCTTATTTCTACCAGGGCAGGGATACGGGACCATGCAGCAAGATAAAAGGTACTACATGTTGGAAAGTCCTGTAGTATTTGAAAATCTGTCCTTTCCTCCGAGTTAAGGCCAATCCTATCAACTATTCAGATTGATCTAAAATGGAGTGGTGCTCAATGCTCTGATTCTAAAATAGAAGACAGCAGCCATAAATATCACCAGATTGCTGTCTGAGAGTTTGCATTTAGGGTGTTTAAGTTGGCTTTTCCTGTTGAATTTCTTGTTATTCCATTGATCATGAAGAGAGCAAATGGTATTTAAGATAGGTTCTGTGTCTACTTGTGTAGACTACACATCCTGGTGTAGCTAGGTGTAGAGAGGTGGTGTGCACTCACTTCTAATTCATCGCTTACACATTCATTTGCTTATGAAGACACTGGGCTCTCCAAAACAGTGGACTTGAGAAGTATGAGGGGATTCAATCTGCAATTGTGGTCTCATGAATGATCAAGAGGAGAACTGACATTTGCATGCAGAATATACTCCTAAAGAGTTGTTAAATTACATCTGATTATTTCTCGCTGCAGATTAATAACACTCACATATTTTAATGGAAGCAGTTAACGAGACCTGGGTGAGTGGGTTTGTCCTCCTCGGCCTCTCCAGCGACCGGGACACTCAAGTCTCCCTCTTCGTCCTGTTCTTGGCCATGTACGTGGTCACAGTGCTGGGGAACGTTCTCATCGTTCTTCTGATCAGACTGGACAGCCGCCTGCACACTCCCATGTACTTCTTTCTCACCCACCTCTCCCTGGTGGACGTGTCCTATGCCACAAGCATAGTTCCTCAGCTGCTGGCGCATTTCCTTGCAGAGCATAAGGTGATCCCATTCCTAAGCTGTGCAGCCCAGTTGTTTTTCTCCCTGGCCTTGGGTGGCATTGAGTTTGTTCTGCTGGCAGTGATGGCTTATGACCGCTATGTGGCGGTGTGTGACCCGCTGAGGTACTCTGCCATCATGCATGGGGGACTGTGCACTAGGCTGGCCATCTCCTCCTGGGTCAGCGGCTCCATCAACTCTCTCATCCACACTTCCATCGCCTTTCAGCTGCCCATGTGCACACACAAGTCTATTGACCACATATCCTGTGAAATTCTAGCTGTGGTCAGGCTGGCCTGTGTGGACATTTCTTCTGATGAGATTATAATCATGGTTTCCAGCATCGTCCTTCTGATGGCCCCCTTCTTCCTGGTTCTGCTGTCCTACATCCAGATCATCTCCAGCATCCTAAAGATGCAGTCCGCAGAGGGCCGGCGGAAAGCCTTCCACACCTGTGCCTCTCACCTGACGGTGGTGGTCCTGTGCTATGGCATGGCCATTTTCACCTACGTCCAGCCCCACTCCAGCCCTTCTGTCCTTCAGGAGAAGTTAATCTCTCTCTTCTATGCCATTTTGACCCCCATGCTCAACCCCATGATTTATAGCCTAAGGAATAAGGAGGTGAAGGGGGCCTGGCAGAAACTCCTAGGACAGTTCTCTGGGCTAACATCAAAAATGGTAATTGGATGACTCAAGAGCAGCACTTGGATTAAATGGATTTGCCTCTGCGTCCTCCCCAACTCAGACATGACAGGCATGATCTGCAGTTCCCTGGCAACCAGAAACGAGGTGATACAACGTGTACTCATGTTATTATACAAGACTATGAATCATTTGTTTGGATATCCACTTAGAACATTGAAGTTTAATATCTAAAAATCCTACAAAGTCTTTGAATTGTTGGAGAAAATAAGCAGAAAAAAATGAGATAATATGGAATACATAAGAAGACTACAAGAAAGTACTGACTTCCCAGGCAGATTTAATGTAAAATAAGGTAATTTAAATATGAGTTATATAAAGTCTTGGGAATTCGATTGACTGTATTAATGTAAATCCTTGATTTTTGCATTAAGCATTTCTTCTATATTCACACATACACGCACGCGTGTGCGTGCTAGGCTTTTAGTGTGCTTGTTAAGGGTGTGGAATGCATCTTTTATCAAAAGCTTAAATTATACAAGTAGAAAAAAATAATTGAGCCAAGAATAAAAAATTACAAAGAAGAGACTCTATATGATTACAGCTGGCATTTTTTCACTTGGCGGGCTGTAGCTATTTCTTCCTTACACTTTAGTTCATTTGACTTTCAATTATTAAATATTTCAAGGAACTATCACAAAGCATCAGGTGCCTACACAGTTGTAGCTTTATATTACCCAAAGCCTATTTTGTATTTGAGGGCTGTCTTAACCCTGCAACATAGCAGGCCTGTCCTAAGATGTTAATGTAACCCAACTTTCTCTTGGTTCTAATCAGGTGACCCCAGTGGACTGTCAAGTGTGTGTCAGTGTCAATAAATGGTTCTTGGGCACTATTGTCAATGGGGTCATTCTGATAACAATGCACTTGCATGGCGGGAATGTCAATTGGTGAGGTAATTGTAATGTGCTGTGAGACGTGTTAGAGTGAGCCCATTGAGAGTGATTACAGAATATTCCCTGTTCAAGGACCCTGAGATTGAGAAAGAAATGTGAGAGCCAGCTATCCTGAGGACGCCCCAATTAAGAAACAACTTGCATAAACTTGTAGCGATGAGGGGAGTATGTCAGGGCACAGATGCTGTGAGTCCAAGTCTAAGGTATAAAGAGAGGAGACAAAGCAAGTGGTCAGATATCCTAGAGATCATTGAATGCCAAATGATTTTAAACTCTATTCTGAGAGCCATGGAGAGCCAGTAAATATTTTTGGCAGAAATATGGTTTGGAAAAAGTGTCCGTTTTGAAATATCACCCTAACAAATGAAGTGATAGTAGAAAAGATTACAGGCCAGGTCTTTGTCAAATGGGTCAATCCTAATACTGAGAGACTAAGGAAATCTGCAGCAGCGGTAGAGAGAAATATCCATCATGGCATTTAAAAGACAAAAAACCTCCTCTGTCTCCTAGATTGGAACTCCGATGTGGCTCTCATTCATCTTCTAAAATATTCTATATGAATATTCTGTAAATTAATGCTAAATTGGAAAATTCCTCATGAGTACATCATGTAAACAAAGGTAGGAGGAGGAGATGAAAGGAGAAAGTTAGCTACAAATGCACATAAACCTCTGTCACCAAGGAGGACCACATGTGGACATGTTGTGTTCTCACTTCTGCAAGTGGCCCTGTGGGTGACATTTTCTCCCTACACTATTGTATGATCTTTTCTCCCTCACAGAGCTCTTCAGCCTATTTGGGGTCTTCAGCTGAATATTGTTTATATCTTCTGAAATGTTGAGTGTGGTTATTGGATTCATAGTAACAGACTAAAGGTTCATATGTCATCTGTTGAATTTCTGTTTCTATCCCTTTTATTTTATAGGCTTTTTATCGGGACTGAAGTTTCACAAGTTACATTCTCTGTAAATTAAGTTACTTGGGATTCTAGCAATTCCTATTCAAAACAAGGAAAGTATTTTTGTTGCAAGGACAAAATAAGGTGGTTTCTAGATGGATAAAGTTATTTAGTAGAACTATTTAAGAAAGTTTGGCACTGAAAGTTATTTAAAAATAAATTCTTGTTCAGTCATTAACAACTGTAAAAGTATTACTGGAGATTATTATAAAACATTTTGAAAATAACTTTTTTAAAAAAGCTTTATACATTTAAGAATCAACTTGTCAAAATAAAAAAAGAAAAATCCCTATCAGACACATATAAAGGCAATTATCTACTGTGTTTTTGAAAATCCTTTAAAATTATAGTTTTTCAACTGTCATGCCTTCACTTTGGAATAATTTTCAAAATAGAGTCTTATTGTATGTGTCAGTTGGGTTTCCTATCCACTTTGATGATATTTTGAGAATGCAATTTTACATTCTTTTGTCTCTGTATCTCCTACCAAATCCAGAAGTTTGGTCAAATTTAAGTTTACTTTTCTTCTGGGACTTAGAATTTCATAGGTGGTAAAAATAGCCTTCTAGCGGATATTCATATTACTTCTTTTTTTTCTTTTCACAATTGTTTTCATTTTCTTTTATTACCTTTTACATTTAAGCAAAAAGAGTTATTGGCATTTTTCTAAGCTTCTTGTTATAGTAAGTAGTACATGTTTCATATCATATTTATTTATTGGGATATTTGAATAAATAAATATAGTGATTTTTAAAAATTTTATCTAATTGTAAAGGTGCTGTACAAAGGGGTTATAGTTACATGAGTAAAGCATTGAGTACGTTTCTTGTTGAGCATTGTTACCCCTCATATTACTTCTTGAAGCATAGAACAAGAAAGGTTTCCACATTTTGAAAGGCACATGATTGCATGATTCTCATGAAAATGAAAAAACTAATATTAGAGAGGAAATCAGTACTACTAATGGAAAGAACGGATCTGAGAGATGTTTCAGAGAGCAGTTGAATTATAGAGATTGAAGCGATCACATCAAGAATGCTTTTGCCAATGTTTTGAGTAAGTGACACAGAATACTATAGCTAGAGTATAAATTTGTCTTTGCTTTCAACAGATTAGCAAAGAAAAATAGTAATATAAACATCTGGATACCTGACTAAAGACTACACCATAGTGAAATTCGACACAACAACAAAATAAAAGTCCAACTTCTTCTTTCAATTCTGTACGAGTACTGAACACAAATTGGGATAAAGAATGCAAAAACTATCTAGTGTCCTTCCCAAATACCTAGGATATTTCAGAAACTTTGCCAAAACCACTGGTCACACTGTAAGCCTTGTAATATGACTGAATAAATTAATAGGAAGTTAATACATGTTGTACTGGAGAATACAGATGACTAATGGACAATTGACAGACATTAGCTGAATAGCTGAACTGTCATTTGAATGACAAATGCAACAAAGAATGGGGAATAATAAGCAAGTGAGAAATGGAAGAGAGAGTTGGGATGCTGATAGACAATCAGATAACTGAGAAGATTCATAGGTACTGGTGTAGACGAATTACTGAACATGGACCTAGAAGGATAAATAAATAAGAGGATGCATGATTCACTTTATTTATTTGTTTATTTATTTATTTATTTAATTGTGAGAATACTGTACAGAGGGGTTACAATTACATGGGCAAGATAATGAGTACATTTCTTATCGAGCATTGTAGCCTCCTTCTTTGTTTCTCCTTCCCATCCCATCCTCCTCCCCTCCACCCACCCAACCCTCCTCCCCCCTTCACTTTAGAATTTATGAAACATAAAGAAAATGCTAGCAAATGGTAGCATGATTCTGTACTTTCAATATTACATCCATTCTTTTTTCTATTTAAAAATGAGAGAATCTGTTTTCCTGACCCATGAAGCCATTGCTGTTCTGATTAGCTCTGTGTGAACCCATCAGAGAGCATCACTGAACCTTGCGCCAGGAGTTTATCTAAACTAGTCCCAGGTGATTTCATTTATGGAACCCAGGAGGCACAAGACAATCTCTGTGGTGCATGCTTGTTGGTACACTTTTGGTAGTACAATCGTAGACGGAAGGAGACGTCCTTATCACCAGGCAATGAGGACTATCTGAGAAATCTTAAGGGAAATGTGACCGAAGGTGGGTGCAACATGAGTGTATGCTGGAGCAGCATTCCTAGATATCTGATTTTTTTTCAGAGATTTTGAATCTAAGATATGAGCTATGAGTGCGAAATACCACACGAATAAGTGTGCCAGAAAAAAATTCAGGTAGATCATGTGCTTTCTAATAGTGTAGGTCTTAGGTATAGTCATACAGTATGAAAGGTAGATCATGTGCTTTCTAATAGCGTAGGTCTTAGGTATAGTCATACAGTATGAAAGGTAGATCATGTGCTTTCTAATAGCGTAGGTCTTAGGCATAGTCATACAGTATGAAAGGTAGATCATGTGCTTTCTAATAGCGTAGGTCTTAGGCATAGTCATACAGTATGAAAGGTAGATCATGTACTTTCTAATAGCATAGGTCTTAGGTATGGTCATACAGTATGAAAGGTAGATCATGTGCTTTCTAATAGCGTAGGTCTTAGGTATAGTCGTACAGTATGAATTTGACAGTTTTGGACTTTAGTACTGTCAGAGAAAGAGTGAAACAGCCTGGGAAGAGAGGATTATAATTAATTAAGCCTTGGAAATTCAATTTATGAATTCAGTATCATGTTTAGGAAGACACACAGAAGAGAAGCCTAGGTTAAAACAATTAAGAATTGGGGCTGGGAAGGTGGCTCAGTGGTAGAGCGCTTGCCTTGCATGCTTGAGGCCCTGGGTTCGATTCCTCAGCACCACAAAAGCAGAAAAAAAATTAAGAATTGATATTCATGAATAAGTAGCAGGAATATATTTCCAGGGAAGAAAGTTTAAATGATTTGTCTAAGTGTGTGTGTGTGTGTGTGTGTGTGTGTGTGTGTGTGTGTGTGTGTAATTATTCTTACTTTGTTCCCAAAAGAAATAGTTTATGTATAAGATGTTTAAAATAGTTAAGGCATGAAACATCTGGACTGAAAACTAGATGAGAAATTGAGGTCTCCTGTCTCTCATGTCAGAGTTGGTTCATCCTGAACAACCTGTGTGAAAACTCGGAGGAGAAAAAAATTAAACTATAATTGTGCCATAGACATATGGGGCAGGAAATATAAAATAGTCAAGAAATTGTGCATTGAATCCACAAATAAATACATCATCAAATGTGAATTTTCAAATAATAATTCTGAAAAATTAGGTATCAATATTTGACCTCAAATTATGTCACAAGCCAATCAACCAGATGCAAAGTGAAAGAAGATAACAAATACCTAAAGGACTGCTAGCTGTCTTATTGTTTTTGATATAAACCAGACTATGTGACCCTGGAATTCTCTAGGCCCAAATGTTAGGATGATGTAAATCCTCTTATCCATCATGGATGCAACCTGTGTGTGCAACAATCAACTATGTGAACATAGATCCTATGAGTCTTTCTTGAAAGGATAGAATAATTGATACAGGGCTGGGAAGGTGGCTCAGTGGTAGAGCGCTTGCCTTGCAAGCATGAGGCCCTGGGTTCGATTCCTCAGCACCACATAAGCAAAAAGAAAAAAGCTGGAAGTGGCACTGTGGCTCAAGTGGTAGAGCGCTAGCCTTGAGCTGAAGAGCTGAGGGACAGTGCCCAGGCCCAGAGTTCAGGCCCCATGACCGGACCCAAAAAAAAAAAAGAATAATTGATACAGACAACTCTACCATATACAGGCTCTGATTTATTTTGACCATCAGGAAAGGAAAATATGTAGTTTGGACATCTTATCTTCTTGTGTTGTGTTTCAGTATTGAGGAGAGAATTGATCCGAGCTGAGACTGTAGAGGAGTCCCCTCAGGAGGCCAAACATGACAAAGATCAATGGAGTGGAGCAGAAGAATGCACAAACACATTTCCTCTGGAAAAATCTTTGGCAATTCATCCTTCAGGTATATGGCATCACCAACATAACTATGTAGTGCATCATCTCCATAGCCTGAGTAATGTGCTCCACCTTAAGCCTCACCATGTTGGGGCTGTTGGAAGGTATTCATTCATGCACTCTTTTCACTGTCTTTAATAGTGGAAATGATGAAGCTGATACAATAATTCATATAATAATTTGAATACTTCATGCAAACCTCCAATTTAGTACTATTTCACTTGTAGTCCTTTTAGACAAAGAACGTTGCTCAAAATAAACATGTATTTCAGGCATGAGTGACAGAGCTTAATAAACTCTAGCTGTACTAGGGAGATGATATTTAAATTGTATCACACTTAACTACATCCTATGTTTTACTTACCAGGATCACAATAATTACCCTATGCTCACAACAAAGAACAAAGAACAAAGAAGTAGCTCCTCCACGTCTGCAGAGATAAACAATAGAAATATATCACATTTGAATGCTGTATTTTGAACAGACAATATGAATCATTTGTTAATAAACAAATACTAAGATCATGTGTAGAGAGGTGTGCTTTGAACTCAGTTGAATAGCAGAGAAAGTGAAATAAGATCCCATGGTTTATGAAGGGATCTAGGAAATGTGTGAAGCTGTTCGAGTTGTATAAATACCAGAATCCCAAGTCAGCCTTGTATGGGAAGATGAGCTACACAGCGCTGGCTTTTAGTGGTTCAACAGGTCTTTTGAATATAAACTGTAGTCCTTTTTAAATCTTGCTTGTGCAGATCCAACTTTCCCTAAGTTATTTGACTTCTATAAAGAACGGAGTTTTAGAGAGAGCTGTAAACCCACAAGTTAATTAGAGCTGAAAAAAAAACCCCAAACCAATCAACCTCTAGTTTCCTGATAAGAAAAGTTAGACCTGAAGAATAAATAGTTTATCCAACTGGTTTATCTACCATCAAATAAGAAACAAAACCCAACTATATTTATATTGGAAGGGGAACCAAGTATTATTTAGAAATAATAAATATTTGTTTTCAAATCAAGACAAATACTCTTGTAAACCTATAAGTAGCAATCTCATTTGTAAAATGTGATTAACCAATATCAGTGAAAGGTATTTCTGCACCATCTATCTCAGTAAAATATTTCACATGCAAGTGTCTACGTATTTTTATACCACCATCTGTAATTCTAAAATAAAATTTAATAGGAAAGCAGCAGATTATGAATTTTGTGAAAAATATTTTCCCAAGATAAACTCATAAACATAGCGATGAACCTGAAAATGGAGTAGGTAAATCTGAATTTTGTGTAAGATCATGTTTTGATAAAGGCAACTGAGAAATGAGTAGAAGTTGTGACAGTTTTCCTCTTTCAGATCAGAGATCCTTGTCTGACCAAGAGCCTCTTCCTGCAATGTCTCCTGTCTTTTTTTTTCTACCATTACCCTTCTTTTGCATACTCCAACAATGGAATGTTTTTTAGTCCATAATAATACAAGAGTGAGCCTAAGAATGAATCAGTCTTGGAATATTTTAAAAATGCTAGCCTGTTTTGGACTGATACCTAAATTCCATATATGTCATCATGGCTTTCCTGAAAAACTGTTTGCTGAGCAAAATAAATCAGAAGGGAATTTCCATTCCAGTGCCCACTTCTAATTCTCTGCCTGGTCAATGAAGATCGATTTTCAAACACCAGCTTTCATCTCACGCTTTTATATAAGATATCCTCTTGCTTGCTTGCTTTTATTTCAAAGACTAGATCTCTTACAGAAGCAAGTAGAAGAGATAAAACCAGTGAAAAGTGGATTCCCTTATGACCTTCCCCCTTAGGCCACCCAAGACAGAAAAACAAAATCTATCTCAAAGACAAGCAGTTGCTGTTAAAAGTAGCCAACTTATATATGTCTATGTTTGTGAAGAAAAGAGAAGGAAAGTCACATTTGATTTTTTTTTTTTGCCAGTCCTGAGGCTTGAACTCAGGGCCTGGGTGCTGTCCCTGAGCATCTTTTGTTCAAGGTGAGCACTCTACCATTTGAGCTATAGCACTACTTCTGCCTTTTTCTGTTTATGTGGTACTGAGGAATTGAACCCAGGACTTTGTGCATGCTAGATAAGCACTCTACCACTAAGCCACATTCCCAGCCCACATTTGATTCTTTATCGCCAAACCAGGGACATATGCCTATAAACACACACAATACTGTAGTTCACTCTCAATGCACAAGCAGTTTCCCCTTTAACTATTTACATTAGAACTTTCATTTAGTTATGAGTTATTGAATGGGAGCCTGTACTCTCTAATAGCTTATCCTTAAAACAGAAATTGCATACTCGCTAACTAAACTCAGGTTTCAAAACGAAGTTTGCTGTTGATCTTTCCACAAACACCTGATCTTCCTAATCCTTTTTTTCCCTAATGTACTGCATCTAGTTGGCATATTTGAGATGGGTTTTGAACTTTCCGTTCCCTGTCTTCTCATCATTTATCATTTTGCCTACCATCATCCACTACGGTTCTCTCCTTGATCAGGAATAAAGGTGATGGAGAAGCTGCAGAATGATGACAACTTCCTCCGTTAGTTTCAGGCTGTAGCAGACCCTGCACTCGACTCCAAGAATTACATGGTATCCTTGTGAAGGCACTAGCCTGTTGCTGTAGAACAAGGACATAAAAAGCCTGTGAGGATCCT
Organism: Dipodomys spectabilis; assembly: GCF_019054845.1. Taxonomy (NCBI): domain Eukaryota; kingdom Metazoa; phylum Chordata; class Mammalia; order Rodentia; family Heteromyidae; genus Dipodomys; species Dipodomys spectabilis. The sequence goes on from NW_024870711.1 coordinate 5,021,931, forward strand.
GGACTGGTGAATGATTTAACACTGAACATGGGACTGGCAAGCCCATGAATGTATATTCTTAAAAAAAATACTCTTGGCCTATTCAGTTTCTTCTGTTTTATTTTTTCTTCTGACTTCCTCTGCAAATTAATAGTCTTCAAACTTTTAGCAGATAACGAGACTTGGGTGAGTGGGTTTGTCCTCCTCGGCCTCTCCAGCGACCGGGACACTCAAGTCTCCCTCTTCGTCCTGTTCTTGGCCATGTACGTGGTCACAGTGCTGGGGAACGTTCTCATCGTTCTTCTGATCAGACTGGACAGCCGCCTGCACACTCCCATGTACTTCTTTCTCACCCACCTCTCCCTGGTGGACGTGTCCTATGCCACAAGCATAGTTCCTCAGCTGCTGGCGCATTTCCTTGCAGAGCATAAGGTGATCCCATTCCTGAGCTGTGCAGCCCAGTTGTTTTTCTCCCTGGCCTTGGGTGGCATTGAGTTTGTTCTGCTGGCAGTGATGGCTTATGACCGCTACGTGGCGGTGTGTGACCCGCTGAGGTACTCTGCCATCATGCATGGGGGACTGTGCACTAGGCTGGCCATCTCCTCCTGGGTCAGCGGCTCCATCAACTCTCTCATCCACACTTCCATCGCCTTTCAGCTGCCCATGTGCACACACAAGTCTATTGACCACATATCCTGTGAAATTCTAGCTGTGGTCAGGCTGGCCTGTGTGGACATTTCTTCTGATGAGATTATAATCATGGTTTCCAGCATCGTCCTTCTGATGACCCCCTTCTTCCTGGTTCTGCTGTCCTACATCCAGATCATCTCCAGCATCCTAAAGATGCAGTCCGCAGAGGGCCGGCGGAAAGCCTTCCACACCTGTGCCTCTCACCTGACGGTGGTGGTCCTGTGCTATGGCATGGCCATTTTCACCTACGTCCAGCCCCACTCCAGCCCTTCTGTCCTTCAGGAGAAGTTGATCTCTCTCTTCTATGCCATTTTGATCCCCATGCTCAACCCCATGATTTATAGCCTAAGGAACAAGAGGTGAAGGGGATCTGGCAGAAACTATTCAGACAATTGTCTGGATTCACCACAAAACTGACACTTGGGTGGCTTAGGAGCACCATTTGGAAGATGGAGTTTTGCCTCTTGTTCTCCACCAAGCTCAGACATGACAGTTGTGAGCCACCTTACCCCGGTAATCAGGAACGTCGGGAGGAGGCTCAGTGGTTGGGGGTCTGGGATGGGGTATGTTTTTATGTCCCATTAGCATGTTCAGAACAGTTAAACCCTACTGTCCTAGAACTTTCCACAATTACTTAGTTCTACAGCTGGAATCCAAAGATAGTTTGCCTCATGATGACGGTTCAAACCACAATTTCCTAATTTTGCAATATTTCTCTTTTTTTCTGCTTTTAAAAATATGTTTCTGCACTCTGAAAACATTACAGGATAGAATAGGAGACACCCTAGTTCTCCTTGGCACAGGCCGAAATTTTCTTAATAGAGATCCAGAAACACAACAAATCAAAGAAAGGTTGGACAAATGGGATTGCATGAAATTGCAGAGCTTCTGCATGGCAAAGGATATAGCTAACAAGATCAATAGAAAGCCCACGGACTGGGAGAAGATCTTCACTAGCCATACAACAGATAAGAGTCTCATATCTAAAATATACCTGGAACTCAAAAAATTAAATCCCCCCCAAAACAAATCTTCAAAGAAACAACTGCCCAATAAATAAGTGGGCTAAAGAATTGAAGAGAAACTTCTCTCAAGAGGAAAGAAGGATGGCTAATAGATACATGAAGAAATGCTCAACCTCTCTAGCCATAAAAGAAATGCAAATCAAAACAACACTGAGATACCACCTCACCCCAGTTAGAATGGCTATAATCAAGAACTCTAATAACAACAGATGCTGGAGGGCAAGTGGACAGAAGGGAACCTTACTGCATTGTTGGTGGAGTGTAAACTTGTTCAACCACTTTGGAAAGCAGTATGGAAATTCCTCAAAAGACTCCACATAGAGCTCCCCTATGACCCAGCAATCCCACTTTTGGGCATTTACCCAAATGATCACAAACAAGACCACACTAAAGTTACCAGCACAACTATGTTTATTGCAGCATTATTCACCATAGCTAAGATATGGAACCAACCCAGATGCCCCTCAGTAGATGAATGGATCAAGAAAATGTGGTATATATACACAATGGAATTCTATGCCTCCATCAGAAAGAATGACATTGCCCCATTTGTTAGCAAATGGAAAGACTTAGAAAAAATTGTATTAAGTGAAGTAAGTCAGGCCCAAAGAAACATAGGCCCCATGGTTCCCCATATTTGCAAAAACTAGTAGATGTCTGAGTCAAGCAGAAAATGTCAGATAAGTTGATGTTAGGGGAATAAACCCCAAGATAAGTATTCAAATGTTTTTTTTTCTTTCGTGCAATTGTTTCTAACATATTTATAAGATGATTTCTATGTTGCTTTGTATGTCCCTCCCCCACAGTATAACCCCTGCTTTCACTGTATTTGATATTGGTATAATTTGTGGAGAGAAAGGGAAAAAATGAATCGTTTAACTAGGGATACAGGTGGACCCATTGCAACAATGAGATGTACAAGTCGTTATGTCGGAAAAAAAAACTTTATAACTTTGGCAGGGGTTGGGAGGAGGTTCGGGTGGGGGAAGAGGTGGAGTATGGGAAGAGATGGGAAGGGGAAACAAAGAAGAGGTAACAATGCTTGATAAGAAATGTACTCGTTATCTTGCCCGTGTAATTGTAACTCCTCTCTACGGTATTTTCACAATAAAAAAAAAAAATGTGTCTCTGCTGGACTCTAGTGGCTCATGCCTATATTCCTAGCTACTCAGGAGGCTGAGATCTGAGGATCATATTTCAAAGCCAGCCCCGGTAGAAAAGTTTCTGTGGGAGACTCCTCTCTCCAATTAACCACTCAAAAACCAGAAGTGTCTCTGTGGCTCAAAGTGGTAGAGCACTAGCCCTAAGCAAAAGAGCTCAGGAACAGTGCTCAGACCCTGAGTTCAAGCCCTATGACTGACAAAAACAAATCATCTTTAAGTAGTCATATAAATGAATTTTCATTTAACAAAGTTTATGAACACAATATATCTTGATCAATGTCACCTCTTTCAACAATATTCCATGAGTTATTGAGATGTAATACTATGTAAATGAAGAGGAATATATAATTGAAATAAAACAACTTTTTTATTTATTTTGGGTTTTCTGTGTTATTTTTATTCTTTATGTTTATGGATTTTACATTGAACCACGGATTCTTATTCAAGAAAATGAGCACGGAGTTACACTTGGAATTGTTAGATGTCCTATTGGGAGTCAAATACGTAGTCACACTTGAAGATTTTGTCACAGTAATGCATGGTGATACAGCCATGACCAGCACTTCTGCGACTGTTATTCTGGGCTAAGATGAGGAGAATGTTATTACCCAAAGTGATTACACATTTTGTGTGTGCATAAGAACTACTACAATATGTAATGTATGATGGCACTGACTACCAAAACATCAACCAAAATTCTTGTTTTACTTTGATATGGATATAATTATTGATTGTTTTTATACAATGATGTTATTGGCTGTGAGACTTGGGTTTTTTCTAAATAGTGAACAATTTGAAAAGAACATTTGTGTATATGCATAGAATCTCCTCTCAAGTGTAGTTCGATTTCTCAAAATTTAGAAGCTCTCTGAAATAAAAAAAGGAAAGAAATTGAAAAAATTGTAAAAACATAAAATAGGAAACCCACAGTTAACCCCAGCTTTTCAGATTCCTTGAAAAGCCAATAAAAGATGAAATGGTTTTAGTGGAATTTTTAAGGAATTTAGTGGAAATTTTAAGAAACCTGATAGGTGAGTCTTCTAAGTAGAAGTTACCTCCATGCTCATTTATTCATTCATTCATTCATTCATTTTTGTCAATCTTGAGCTTGAATTCTGGGCCTTAGCATTGTCCCTGAACTCTTCTTGCTCAAGGCTAGTGCTCTACCACTTTGAGACACAGTGGCACTTCTGGTTTTCTGGTGGCTAATTGGAGATAAAAGTCTCATGGACATTCTTGCTTGGGCTGGCCTTGAATTGTAATCCTTGGATCTCAGCCTCCTGAGTAGATAGGATTACAGGCATGAGCCACCAGCACCCAGCTTCTTGCTTGTTGTAAAATCTTTCTCCCACCTCATCACACAAGCAGATTGTTGGTCGTGGAGCTTGAACTCTGGGCCTGGGCCCTGTCCCTGAGCTCTTCCGCTCTAGGCAAGCACTCTACCACTCCGGCCACAATGCCACTTCCAGTTTTCTGGTGGTTAATTGGAGACCAGAGTCTCACAGATTTTCCAGCTGAGGCTGCCTTTGAACTGTGATCCTCAGATCTCAGCCTCCTGAGTAATCTTAGGATTATAGGTGTGAGCCACTGGTACCCAGCCCCACAACTTTTATCATTGAGTCATAGGGAGTTCTTCTGAAAGTACACTATGCCTTTGATGAAATACACAGATGGGAAAAGAGAAGACACGGCAGAGCAGGAGACAGCTAAGGAGAAATGATACAGCAGCAAGTCTTCCCTTTCACTGCCAAAAGTTGTCACAGAGGGAGCCTCTTTTATGCTTTTGTGTCTTTATTAGGTTTCATGACTTGTAGTTATTCCATCTGTGAATATGTCACACAGTCTCCATGTTCAAAACTGAAGGCTCACGTATTCCACTGTACATTGAAAATTTGTACTTTACCTTAAAATTGATTTTATCCGAACTTTTCTGAGACAGCAGATGCTTCAAAGTACCAATGATATCAGGCTGGATTTTTTCTTTCTATTAATTCAATAAATACTAATGGAGTGCTTTCTGTTTACATGTTAGTGGTGTTGAATGTTCGATGAGACAGCACAGGACAGAAGCTAAAAGCTTGGCAGTCAAGGTTATGGCCAAAGAGTTGGAGGAAAGAGCACAGCAATGATAGTACAGTGAGATCAATGTTGTAGTGGGAATTGGCTCTGGGCTTGAATGAGAGGACTCCCTTAGCATGATTATGGAAGACTTTCTACATGAAGTAATGTTAGGATACAACAGATAAGAACATTTCATTTAGGAAACAAACAACTTGACCAAAACACATCAGTGGGAGCCGGGCACTGGTGGCTCACGCCTGTAATTCTAGCTACTCAGGAGGCTGAGATCTGAGGATCTCGGTTCAAAGCCAGCCCGGGCAGGAGAGACCGTGAGACTCCTATCTCCAATAAACCACCAGAAAACCGGAAGTGGCGCTGTAGCTCAAGTGGTAGAGTGCTCGCCTTGAGCTGAAGAGCTGAGGGACAGCGCCCAGGCCCAGAGTTCAAGCCCAACAACCGACAAAAAAACCCAAAAAAACAAAAAAAACATATCAGTGGAAAGACGTGTGTGTGTGTGTGTGTGTGTGTGTGTGTGTGTGTGTGTGTGTGTGAGAGAGAGAGAGAGAGAGAGAGAGAGGTACTTCAGTGACTTGAGCCATTCTGGAAGAGATGAGAGAGAAATTAAGCATGTTGATGCAGGGGTAAAATCAGATAAAATCAGGCAGAGCTTTCAAATCACATTTAAGCTTTTGCCTGGTAGAAATAAGGGGGTCCTGATAGAGTTTCAGCAGAGGGCATCTTGATAGAACTAAACATTTGAGAGATTACTAGCAAATTAATATGAGAAAGGGAAGACTCAGCCCACAATACCTGTTCATAATAGTCAGGACTTTCTATTGTTGGGTCTTCGAAGTATATTCTGAAGGTATGTTCCTACTAGCTCCATCCTTTCATTTACCTTCCGTAGATCTTGGAGCATCTGCCAAGCCCCAGAGGCTTTTTGAATAACAAATACGGGTGTGTTCCAAGGATTTATAGAAGGGCGGATATGCCCGAGGCTTATCTGTTCCTCCACCAGAAGGTGGAGGGCTTCAAGTTTGGGTTTGGTCAATGGCCACTGCTCCACCCAGATTGGGCTTAGGGCGGAGTCCGTCCACCAGGGGGACGGTCCAATGGGCCTGGGTCACCCTGCCACGAGGCTGCCTGGGCCTCACAGCAGGGGGGGTTCCTCCTTGCGTTAAAGGGGCTAGAGGATGCCCCTCCCCAAGTTTAAAGACTTCCCATCTAAATCAAATTTGTATCCCTCCCTGCCCCTGGGGTAGGGTATAGGGGGCGGTTTGCCCATGGGCCAGTTGGCAGGGGATTGTTGTAAACAATCCCTCTTAAAGTGCCCTTCCTGCCCCCATTTAAAACAAGTCCCTCTCCCCGATGGCCTTGGGGTTCCTTGGCCCTGGGCTGCCAGCGCCTGAGTAATGGCCTCAGTCATTGTAGATGCCTGAGCCTGTAAAGCTAAAGCTAGTGATTGGGACTGGTGCTGTTGCGTTCCCACATCCTGTGAGGCCACCACCCATCTGCTCAGGGAACTCTCTCTCAATCCTGTGCAGGCCATGCGGTGGTCTGCATTCCCTTCCCAGACCAGCAGCTTTACAAACTGATCTCGGAGGTTCCCTGTCGGCAGCTTGAGGTGAACACTCTGTTGGACTTGGTCTATGAAATCAGGTCGAGGCTCACCCAGTTTTTGTCTCACTTCTGCCATGGGGGACTCAGTAGGCCCATCATCTAGTTTGTACCACACGGCAAGTCCTGCCTGCCTCACCTGGTCACGGTACGGGCCAGGTATTGCGGCCTGTTGGATGCCAGTGGAGTACCCTTCCCCCTTCCCTGCTAGCATGGCATAAGTAATAGGTTTTGCTGGTTGAGCCTGCCGGTTACTCTCCGCTTGCACTCTGCATTCCTCCTTAAAGAAAGCACACCATTTAATAAACTGAGAACTAGTGGTCTGGGCCCAGGGAGAGTTTGGGCCATCCTCCGCCACCGCCTTGCGGAGCTCTTTAAGATCCTTAGCTTCCCATGGATACCATTCCAAGGGCCTGTTAGCCCCTGATGCCACATTGACCGGATACGCTTGGGGAAGCGAATCCTGTGGCCGAGAGTCTGGGCTCTTGGGTGGCCCTTCCTTTCCAGAGCTCTTGGGTGGCCCTTCCTTTCCAGAGGAGGTCTCCGAGTAGGTTACTTCCTCAGCCCTTGGTCCCTCCATGTGGTAGGGGTCTGGGCTTTGCAAGTCCCTCTCGCAGGTCTCGTAGGGCGCCGTACCTCCCATCCAATCAGGGGAATGGGGAGGGGGCCTAGGACCGTCCGGGGCACCTGAGTAACTGCCTCCGCCCCTGCATGCACAGATAGTGTGTTCCCGGTTGAATTTGACCTTTTCCTTTTCCTTTTTACTTCCCAAGTCCTCCTGTACTCCTTCTAGGCTAATGTTGCCTCCTCCTCCTTCTTCTGTGATATAGCATTACCCATATTTAGGGTTTCACTTACCCCGAGAGACCGCTTAGCCTCGGCCGGTATCTTTTCCTTTCGTGCCCCACGTTGGGCGCCAGATGTTGGGTCTTCGTCCGTCCCACGAAAGACGGGCGGGGTCCGAGGAAAGGTAAGTGCGGCGCTCGCCCGTTCCCTAGCCTCCCTCAGCCCAGGAGACAATCAGACACAGCGGGGAGCCAAATCCAGCAGGTAAAAAAACTCGTTTATTAACAGAGAGCAGCCCCTTTTAAAGACAACAAGGGTGGGTGGCATGGTAAGGGAGGAAGAGGAACCAATCACTGTCAAGGTCACACCCTATCATTCACCTGAGCCCTCACGGGCTGGTTAGGCACTGATCAGAAGATCAATTGGGGTCTGCCCACTCAACCCCTCCCAGAGCCATCTTGGCTGGCCATGTGCTCTCCAGTAAATTAGGCTCTGCCCACTCAACCCCTCCCAGCGCCATCTTTGCTGCCCATGTGCTCCACATTCTATGATTGTTGCAGCCTTGTGGAGCTCTAATATTATTACTTCTGTTGAAAAACATGAGGAAAGCAGTGCAAGAGGAAACTTGGAAAGGACCTACCACATTTAATTTCTCAGTTTCTTTAAGATTTCAGAGACGTAAGTGGCTCACATCTATATACTCAGCTATTCAGGAGGCATAGGAGGATCAGCCAGGGCAAAAATGTGGGATGCTGTCCACAAATTAAAGCAGAAAGGGTGGAAGCATGGCTCAAGTGGTAGAGAAAAAGACTTAGTTCCAATCCCAAGACTGCAATTTGTACATAAATATGTATATATATATATATGCACACATATGTTCTGAGGCTCCTTGAAGAACTAGAAAATGTCTGTCAATTTTTCTTGCAGTCAATTGTAGACAAATACAATTTTGCTAAGAGAAATTATAAGTACTAACAACAATATAGCTATTAAGTTCTATATAAATGCTATGCAATAACTCTGATCTGTGTTTTCACTAAGTGCTAAGTGCTATCTAAATACTATTGCTAGAGATCTAGTACAATTCAAATTTGTGAGTACTTAGAGAGTACGCAGCCATAAGCAGGCACACAGGAGGAAGGAGACAATGTAACTTTCAATAATCTTTCTTAACATTTTTTTTTTTTTGGTCAGTTGTGAGGCTTGAACTCTGGGCCTGGATGCTGTCCCTCAGCTCTTCAGCTCAAGGCGAGCACTCTCCTGCTTTAGCCACCATGCCACTTCCAGTTTTCTGGTGGTTTATTGGAGAGAAGAGTCTCATGGATTTTCCTGCCCAGGCTGGCTTTGAACCGTGATCCTCAGATCTCAGCCTCCTGAGTAGCTAGGATTACAGGTGTGAGCCACCAGCACCTGGTTTTTAAAAATTTTTTGACTTTTATTTTTTTGAAATGAAAGCAGCTAATCCTTTGGTTCACACATATGAAAATAAACAAGGAGCCAGTTCATGTAGATAATATTTTCCCCTAAGATAAATTCTCATGTACTTATGAAATAAATATGGATCACATCTTCTAGAATAACAACTGGTGTACAAGATGGTAGTCATGATTCCAAAAAGGAATAGGTGTCACTTCTTTTTTTTTTTTTGGGTCCAGTCATGGGGCCTGAACTCTGGGCCTGGGCCCTGTCCCTCAGCTCTACAGCTCAAGGCTAGAGCTCTACCACTTGAGCCACAGCACCACTTCCGGCTTTTTTCTTTTTGCTTATGTGGTGCTGGGAATCGAACCCAGGGCCTCAGGCATGCAAGGCAAGCGCTCTACCACTGAGCCACCTTCCCAGCCCCCTAGGTGTCACTTCTTATAGTATGAAAGGTACCAAGTCAGGCACAAAAATAGCTTGAAAGCTGGGTATATTAATGCTTACCTGTAATCCCAGGACTCTTAAGGCTGAGGTGGGAGGATTAAGTCTGGAGACTGTCTTTGCTCATAGTGAGTTCAAGGCTAACCCATGTGAGTTTACTACATAGGGAGACCTTGTCTATAAATAAACAAATACATAAATAAATGGCTATATCCTATTGCTACTATCTGCATTCTGCTAGCTACTTTCTGCATTCGCACAATGCACAACCACACACTCAAGTGTCACTGAAACCATTCTGTTTTATGAAAGTTTGATGGGAATTAACCATCATAGCTATCTTCCTGGTGTGTGTGTGTGTGTGTGTGTGTGTGTGTGTGTGTGTGTGTGTATGTGTGTGTGTGTGTGTGTGTGTGTGTGTAGACCTAAAGAGATTCATTGCCAAGTGCCCTGGCCTGCTAGGCCAGTGTCAAATAACATTTTGGGTACAAGTAGAGGCCATAAACACTATATTAAGTGCAGATGCGTAACTTTGTGGATTTTTTTGTAATGGCTTCCTTACACTCAACTCTCTCACACAGGTGTATCTTTATTAGATATTTTAGTCCATAAGGAGGCCTCCTGAACCCATTTCTGTAGTATCTGAAGAATATAATATGAAAGCAGATCTCTAGATTCAAACACAGTTAAGTATTTTCACAGTTCTTCAAAGGCATCTTCCAATAGTGATTTAGAAAAGAAAAATGTCCCTGAAAGTGGTTGCATCAGTTACAACAAGAATAAGAGTTGTGTTGTAGGAAATGTGGCTCAAAGATCCTCTGGCTGGCTCGTGAATAATTGGGTACCATTGGTTTAATATTCTAATTCATGAGTGCTTGGAGAGACAGTCGCCTGAAAGTTATGACTTTCTCAAAGAGAAATTTCAACAGAGACTAAGGAGAGTGTCGCTTGGGGAAACGGGACTTTGGATTCTCTCTTCATTTCCAGGCTTAGGGAATACTAACATCTCACTTGTAAAGTCTTACAGGATAGATAAGAAGAGGTTCCTGAATGAAGTGGGAAAATGGAGGGCTTTTTTTAAAGGAAAAAATAAAGATAAAAATGTAACAGAAGAAAGCCTAACAAACACAGAATAATTTCCTACAGAGATTTTTATCTGGGAGGGTATAGGAGTTACTTCTTCCAAATCCCACATCTTGGACAAGTTTTCTCTCCAATTGGTCCACTGCTGGCCTCTTCTTCCAGTGACGGAGTGAGATGTGTTCAGAGGCTGTCTGGTGTAAAACTAGGGTCTCCTAAACCCTGTGGCTTTTACTGAGGTTCTTAAACTTCACATAGAAATTGAACTGAACTTGGCTTATAAAGAGATAAAAGTCCCATTTTGCAATCTTTTTGTAAGAAGACACATTTGGGTAGCCAAATCAGCAGACTTTCCTACGATGTGTTTCTGGATCTTTCTAAAGAGAGAATAGGTTTGAGTCCGTCATGCTTCTTTGGAGGAGGTGGAAAAGGTAGGGTAACATCTGTGAAGTCCTTCACCAAGAAGGGGATGAAGCTCAGGAGAATGCAAAAGCCTCCACCGCCTCCTGTGGACCGAGCAGAGCACAGGTTTGTGCTGACCAGGCACTCCTCAGTGGTGCTGGTCAGAAGGTCCCTTCTGAGTTGTGGGCTATGGCGTGTACAGGCATATAAGTAAATATGTCGGAGGAGGAAGTAGGGATGTGTGGGAAGGCAATTTAGCCCAATTACACTTTTGGGGACAGCTTAAAATTTTTATGTGGCTTGTTTGTTGTGAACACCTGTGCTGTGTGATTAGCAAAAGCTAGACACACGATTCTAGGAAGGAAAGGTGGTACAGAAATGCTTTCTTGCCATGCACAACATGGTCATTTCACTTCTGAAACTTGGTTAAGATTTAGTTATATGGCAATATATTAGGGTAGGTATCTTTGGATCCGGTCGTGGGTCCTGAACTCTGGGCCTGGGTGCTGTCCCTCAGCTCTTCAGCTCAAGGCTAGCACTCTACTACTTGAGCCACAGTGCCACTTCCGGCTTTTTTTTCTGCTTATGTGGTGCTGAGGAATCGAACCCAAGGCCTCATGCTTGCAAGGCAAGCACTCTACCACTGAGCCAACTTCCCAGCCCAAGGGTAGGTATTTTTGTACTTTTTTTTTTTTTTTTTTTTACCTTTTTTGTTTTTCTGTTGGTCGTGAGGCTTGAACTCTGGGCCTGGGCACTGTCCCTCAGCTCTTCAGCTCAAGGCTAGTGCTTTACCACTTGAACCATAGCACCACTTCCAGTTTTCTGAGTGATTTATTGGAGATAAGAGTCTCATGGACTTTCCTGCTCGGGCTGGCTTTGAACTGCGATTCTCACGTCTCAGCCACCTGAGTAGCTAGGATTATAGGCGTGAGCCACTGGCACCCAGCTTCTTTTACTTTTTGTCTACTTTCTCTATACAAATTCCTGTCTCTCTCTCTCCTCTTTCTGTCTTGCTTTTACTATTGATGCATCTTCTTATCTCTTTTATCCTCCTTTCTTCCCATCTTCCAATGAGTTAGCACAGACAAGAAGGCATGGTCCATTCAGACAGATCAAGAAACAAGGTGATAGAAGTTAACCCAAATGTAGTATATGCATTCTTTGGGAGAGGTACTATTAAAAAAAAAGTGATGGTGATATATGACAGCTGTTTTTCTTCTATCTATAATCAACACATTCCTTATTGGTCTTAATTTTTTGTGAGTGTACTGAGGCTTAAATTGGCCTTGCACTCATTCAGGGTTCTCACTCATGGCTGGTGGTCTGGTGGTCTACCATGCGAACCACATCCCCAGGGCTGTCTTTTGCTTGTTCACTGAAGATAAGAGTCTCATGGATTTAATCTGTCCAGGGTGACTCTGAACCATGATGCTTAGATTTCATTCTCCTAAGAAGGTAGGACTCAAGTTGTGGCCACCAGCATTCTGCTAATTATTATTAATTTTGGAAGAAGTCAAGTGTTCAAAACTTCAATAAATGAATTTGAGTTTTCTTATTTGGAACCTGATGTCCAGGAAGCAATCATCATACACAATTATCACTGCATTATCATGTTCATTCCTCTGCTGTCACAATTCCTTATGTGACTTATTTCCTAGGTAACAGAAGAACCAGAAAGTACCCTTATTCGTTTCTCAGAGCTTGCTTATGAAACAATATCTGTTTATGGTTGATTTCCATTGATGGGTCCCAGGCTCTGACATACCTCTGACTTGTCTCTCTATTTGCAATCTGCAGTATCTACAAGTGATGATGCTTTTAACTCTTCCTTTTTCACTAGGGCTAAAAAGGGTGGATGTGCTCTTTCCTTTTTGAGGGGAGTAAAGAGGGTTTAAACTCCGGGCATTGCATTTGAATAATGTTGAACTATACCTACAGACTTGTTTTTCATTGGTTACTTTTTGGGTCAGCTCTTGCTTCCTGCCTGGACGCACAAAAGAGCTATGATTCTACTTCCTCTAGATTTCTTGTCACTGAAATCATAAACACAAACCAATGTATTCAGCTTTCCTCCTTGAGGATGAAATGTGACATTTTTTGTCTAGGCTCTGACACTAGGAAGATACATATTACAGCACCAAGCTATGATAGCTAGAATTATAGGAGTGATTTATCACTGATAGACTGATTTCTTTGTTCTGATAAAAATATTACAATGTGACCAGCTAACCTGTTGAAATTCTGAAGTCTAAAGAATTAAAGGATGGCCTCTCTTTGCTGTATCTTATATACATTATATCAGGTAAGAATTGGTTATTAAGCTTAATTCATTCCTAGATGAAAGAATGATGTATATGTATAACTCCCAGGGCCTTTTTGTCTGCTGGCCAATCAAATGTTCTAGCATTTTATTTATTGTTCTATGGTAAGCCATCCTTACACATGAACATACTCAGTCCATGCTGGATTCTCATCAATGCCTCCCTGACGGCCAGTGGCAAGTAGGTGATATACATGGTTGGGACAGTTTTGTCTATCCCGTCCCATATTTTGTAGTTAAAAGGCAGAGTGGAGAGCCAGAGTCTGTGAGGAATTGAGCGTGAGCTTTTCTGAGTTCATGGGACTTTTGGAAAACATTTGTGATTTGAAAAAAAAAAAACAAAAGCATGATTACTAAGAGTGCCAGAGAGTATTTCATAATATAGGACCCTAGACTTTTCCAAAACACTAGCACACTATCAAGATTAGAAAGTATAGGGATAGTATTCGGAAGACTAGGGTATTATCGAGTCATGATCTAGGAAAACAGCACAAAGACCAGCAAAGCAGTTCTCCAATGAAGTGAAGCATTCAAATAGTTGACTAAGGGCAAAGGAACCAGGCAGGATGGTCCTGTAATTCTGGCCTGCAGGAAGGGGAGGAGGACAGGGAGTTTAAGGCCAGCCTTGGCTGTACAGCATGACCTAATTTCACAAGCAAACAAACAAACAAACTCCAAACAAAGAAACAAAGTAAGAGTAAAGGGAGTTAATAGAAAGAGTCAACCAACTTGTAATGTTAATTTCAGGTAATTATTTTCTGTCACACTGTAGCCTCTAAACCCTACCTATCATTATTTTTAGGACACATACAAAATAGAATGAGTGAGATTCCTACAATCCCTTAGTTAATTGGCTATTTGTGGCAGGTATTTGAGTTTTTACACCTATGAGAGGTTAAAGCTTCTTGTAGTTTGTTTTTAAATAGACATGCCCTGTTCACCTGTCCTTTACTACTCTTCTAAAGGAAGAAGAATGTACCAGGGGATTATTTCCTCCTATCTTCTCATCCACATAGAAACAGGCGTGAAGAATCTTACTATGGGGGATGAATCACCCAGATGTTCCTGTTCTTTTTTAATTTTTATCAACTCTAAAACAATTTCTGATGTATCTTTGCAGCTTTGAATGTTCCAATTTTTAGCTTGAAGCCAAAATTTTCTGATACTACTAACTTGAACACGGAGTACCATATTTGTGAAGTTACAGAATCCAGAGGCTAAAAGATAAACTATTATAACTGTATTCACAACTGCCCTTGTCACTTGTGGCTGCTGAGGTAGTATGTAAGGGGAAATCTGTGTCCAGCAGAGAAATGGATAAACTTCATGGTTAGGAAAAGAGTCGAGGTCTCTTTTACAACTCAACTGCCCAGGCATTCTAATAAAATCTTCCCAACTTAAGGACAGAAACAAGAGGTTTGGGTTGCCTCTTTTCTGGTATGCATTGATGTGTAGGATGTGGCACCCAGAGGCTCATGGGAAAGGAAAACCAGACTTGGGTGAGTGCGTTCATCCTGCTGGGCTGTCCAGTGCCTGGGAGCCTCAGATCTCCCTCTTTGTTCTGTTTTTTGGCTATGTATTTGGTGACTGTGTTTGGCAACTTCCTCATCCTTTCCCTGACTGTGCCAGACAGCCGGCTCCATACCCCCATGTACTTCTTCCTCAGTGTGGTGTTGTTCGTGGACATCTGTTACACCAACAGCAATTGGGCCACAGATGCTCCTGCACTTCCTGTTGGCCAGGAAGGCCATCTCTTTGCACAGCTGTGTGCTCCAGCTGTTTATCTACCTGGCCCTGAGCAGCATGGAGCTCTTCCTGCTGGGAGCCATGGCCCACAACCCCTATGTGACTGTGTGTCACCTGCTACACTACACGGTCATCATGCGCGGGGAGCTGTGCTTGGGGCTGGCTGCTGGCTGCTTAGTGGCCAGGCTCACCAATTCACTCCTGCAGACCTGATCGGTTTCCGGTTACCATGGTGACGTTATGTCCTTCATCACTTCGCCTGCGAGATGCTATCTGTGCTGAGGCTGTGTGGACATCTCCTTCAATAAGGTCATGGTGGCCGTGTCTGGATTTCTGGTGATGCTGTGTCCCTGCTTCCTGGTGCTGTTCTCCTGTGCACATGTGGCTGCTGCCATTCTGGGCGTTCGGTCTTCCCAGGGATGTCACAAAGCCTTGGGGACCCACGCCACCTTCTTGGCTGTGGTTTTCTTGTGTTTCGGGACAGCCATCTTCACCTACATGCAGCCTGTGGGTGCCTCCTCTGAAGAGAGGAGAAGATGGCCCCCCTCTTCTCTGCATCATGACCCCCATGCTCAATCCCTCAGCCTACAGCTTGAGGAACAAGGATGTGATTGGGGCCTTACAAGAAGTGCTAGGAAAATGTATGAGAAAATGGTAGATGCAAAGAATTCCTCCTTCCCACCAACTGGCCAAGGAAAGTCACTGCATGCAGAAAAGAGATGATGGACATGTTCTTTCTTCTCAGATTTTTCTAACAGAGCAGATCACATTTCTATATGGCTGGAACTTCACATTTTAGCAGTTGTGGGTTTTAAGATTAAAAAAATTTGTATCTACTTATTGTATAAGGAGTTTTATCTTATTATCACGTAGAGTACCCCAATAAAACATCCCTTCATCTCTTGCCTTTGTCTCCAACCCCCTTCTAAAGACAGATATACCAGGTTTCATTGTTCTATTTCAATCATATTCATCCTTATTCACCCTCCCCGCTGGATCTTCTGCCTCCTACTGGTACCTGACCCCCAACAGAGCCGATTTTACTTTCCTGGCACTCATTGTGAGTGTCTATTAATTTTACAAGGTTTTTTTTTTTTTTTTACCATGGTATTCCACACATGCAAATATTGCATTTTGGTCAGATTGATCTCCTCTATTGTGTTTGCTTGCCTGATGACATGTGGTTAAAAACAAAAGCAGAAACAACAACACCGTCGAAGAATGTACGCTCCTTGAGAACAAGGGTGTGCACATTTGAGCACATTGGAAGGGATTTCAGTGCCTGAGCAAGCTGATTAAATACCTAGGGTCTCAATCATTTATTGACTGAAATCAAGTCTTTTGCTCTCCAGTTCTTTTTTTTTAATTTAATTTAATTTTATTTGTGAACATACTGTACAGAGGGGTTACAATTACATGGGCAGGATAATGCATACATTTCTTACCAAGCATTGCAGCCTCCTCCTTTGGTTTACCCTTCACATCCCTTCCCAGCCTCTCCAGTTCTTTACTTGCCTTTTCAACAGCTCTTTTAATGTATTTGTTGGAATAATTATGATTGGGAAATATCTTTAAATGCTTTATATTGCTATGCATCTTAGTCTACATATTAGGGTTATTTCCCACTAGACACTGCATATTTAAAATTCATACATTTTTTCCAGTCCACTGTTGTTATTATTCATGCGCATCCATGGTATTTACAGTATTCTTAGTCATTATAAACAATGTACACCGTGAGAATCTACACACTCATTTTGGGGGAAGGGGCGAGAGGAGTGTGTTCTAGTTCTGCATTTTTTCATGGTTAAAGGCTGGCCATTCTCGCTAGCATTTTTTTTTTTTTTAGTGCATAGAAGGTAGTTGTGCTTTTACTGGAAATTGAATGAATTCAGCTTTCTAAATAACAAGCCAAACCAAAATCCTGTTCTTAAAAGGAAAATGAAAAGTCCTAAGGAGATCTCAGAGGGCAGAACTTGGGTGATGGAGAGCCAGGTAATCTTGCCTCGCTTGGGATGGGGGTGCAAGTCCGCAGCTCATCACACTCACTTGAAATCATATACACAGAGAGTCCACATCCGTAGTGTCCTGGGTTGTCTGGACCAGCTACTATTGCTCAAAGAAAAGTGAAAATGGGCAAATTGGAATGACAAAGTAATGGAAGGTTCATTGCAACTACATCCTTATCAACGAAGGCAAACATGCTTACCATTCAAAGGGGGATTGCTGAAGAGCAGCCACAGGTCTCTTGAGAAACTAAAAGTTTGATGAGCTCCTTCCTGTTCCCCTGGGACAAAGAAAGCCAAATTCTGTTTGCAAAGTTGAAACGTAGATTAGGGTTCTAGGTGTAGAAGTGTCTAGATGGAAGGAGAGAGCAAAGAAAAAGAAACCTCATAAACAAAACATAATTGGTCCCCTGGAGATTTCCTTCCCAAAGTTTGAGAAAGTTACTTGCTCTCACTAAACTCTCCCAGACTTAACAAAGTTGAAGGGGTACAGACAGACAGACTTCTCTTCCCTTCAAAGGTGAGTCAGGCATCTCTTTGTTTCTTCCACACTTACTTAACAAGGTGAGTCACAGATTTCTGAAGTTCACTCTGCTTCTATATTCAAGCTTATGGGTATGGTAACTTGATAAAGTTGTCCTCTAGTGGAAATACCTCTGAAGAAGGTAGATTTTAGTTACCCAAATTATGGGGCCAGAACTTTCCAAGTGATTTAAGGCATTCCCAATCTAACACAGGTATACTTCCTATGTGTTCTCAGCCTCGGTCCACACATGTGCTGAGCTTATTTTTTTCTTTGTGGATGCCAGAGGAAAGGAAATATTCAGAGACAAGTCCTCTTTCCTCCATACCAAAATTTCTGCTTGGATAGCAAGTCTTTAAAGCAACATTGCTGTATTAAAAAAGCCTCACCCCATTTAGGGCTGGTCCATTTAGGGCTGGACCATTTAGGGCTGGTCAGATATTATAGACCTTCTCAAGATCCCAGTGTTCACACCTGCTTGTTGAATAAGTTTCTCAATGGTGTATATTTTTAAAACTATTGTCACCATTTCAAGGCTATTTCCATTCATATATTCACTTAATGATGAAGTCTTAATGTGTCTTAAACCCCTGGGAAAGGGAAATCTTATGTTACTTCATTGATTTTCATACACATGAAAGCTGATGCACTACTTGGTCATCAAAACAATGGAAAGACTTTTTTAAAAATGTAAACAAAATGTTTGTTTTGTATGAAGATGATCCAAAGGCATAGTTGTTGTTGTAATAATAAATATGGCTCTTTCTACTTGACCATAAACATGGGCTCTGTTACCCATTGTGATGGGGTTTCTTGATGATCTCTTTAAGTGTTCTGGGACAAAGGAGAATCGAGATGGCATCATAACCATGGCAAAGAGCTAGACAGGAGGTGATGCCTACAGACAGGGAGCAGATGCCTACAGAGGCAATACCCCTTCTCTCTTCCTCTCCTTTATGCTAATCTCTTTATCTTCCACCTTAGCTTTCTGCTCTCCACCCGAGCTCTATCTTTCTATTTTGAACTATTGTTAAAGCTCTGAGTAAAGAGCTATGGGTTTATGAACACTCCTAGTCTGCCTCAGAAATGCAGGAGTGATTCTGGTGAATAATTCATTATCCTTTGTTAAAACAGATCCTGACATCGTGCCAGAGCCCAGCAATTAAGCTTGTGCAGAAATAATTCAATAGCACAATAGATATCCCTAAGCTGAGTGATTATTTTTGAGTCCTCTGCTTTTTGATTGGATATTGAGGGTTTTCCATAATGTAGACTAAGAAATGAAATTGTACGTATGGGATATTTTGAAGTTCTCACTATTTAAAGAGTCTATAAACCTATTTATCTCCCTAGCGACTATTTCGAGCAGGGTTGCTATTATAACAGAATTAAATTTTGGAAAATGTAACATGCTGGGAACAACAACATGAATCAAAAATACTGGAAGTATTGGTAGGGTAGAGATATCAGACAACTTTAATGGCTGGTTGATTTTCAATCAGGTAATGTCTATAAAAGTTCAAATTTTCTTCTCTATTGTTGCAGATTCCACTCCATTATTCCTTGGCATCTTTATTGTTTTCTTCATTGTCTTTCTTTTTGGTTTCTTTTTTCCTTCTGGATACTGGGTTTTTGGTTAGTTTGGTTTTGGCAGTAATGCTGTTGTTTGAACTTGAGCCTGGACCCTATCTCTGAGCTTTTTGTGCTCAGAGCTAGTGCTTTACTACTTGAGCCACAGCTTTACTTCTGGCCTTTTAGTGTTTATATGGTAATAAATGTCTCATAGATTTTCTGAATGGGCTGGCTTTGAACCATGATCCTCAGATCTCAGCCTCTAAGTAGCTAGGATTACAGGTGTGAGCTTTTCAGTGCCTAACTTTTTCATTCTTTTCTTATAAAAAAAGTTAAGCTTTAAAGTTTCTCCCATTGATAACTTATTAACAACTTTTAGTTATTCTCACAGTTATACTTTAGTTTTTTTTAAAAAAATCAAATATATACTTAAAATGATTAAAATGTGAAATATTTGTTTAAATAACAAGTATATTTTATTTGGGAAAAACACAATGGTTTTAAGAATGTATTTTTTCCAAACGAACTTTACAACTTTGGTGGGGGGGGGGGGGGAGGATTGGGGGGAGGGGTGGGGGAGGCTTGGAAGGGATGGGAAGGGGAAACAAAGGAGGAGGCTACAATGCTTGATAAGAAATGTACTCATTATTTTGCTCATCTAATTGTAACCCCTCTGTACAGTATTTTCACAATAAAAAAATAAATAAAAATTTAAAAAAGAATGTATTTTTTCCTTTTACATGTGCCTTGATAGGAAGAATACATCTCTTTTTTTGTTGCCATTTATTAGATTTGTTTTTCCAGAGTCCAGATTGTAGAGTTGTAAACAACATAAGTATAAAGACATAAGCCAGTTTTCCCACATGGATGCCACCTACAAATGCATACACTCCCACTGAGAATACCTGCAGAGGTGCTGCCTCCTGGTTATGCTTGAGCTCTTGGTAGAAAGATGAATTACAGTAAGTAGGATGTACATTGTAGAACAAATTATTCTTATTCCTTTAGAGAACAGGCTAGGATACAAGCATTCTTAGAAATTATTCCTCCTACTTTAGTATATTTTAATTTGTATAGTTGTAGATTTCAATTGCTTTATTTGAGAAGTAGTAAGCACAAAATGTTAATTCCTTCAATATATGCATTGCCAGCACTTCTTGAAGTGTGTGTGTGTGTGTGTGTGTGTGTGTGTGTGTGTGTGTGTGTGTGTAGAGAGAGAGAGAGAGAGAGAGAGAGAGAGAAACAGACAGAGAAAGAGAGAGAGAGAAGCATTACTTTTCTTTAAAAAGGTAGATTTTTCAGATGTCTTCAGCCATCATTTTAGGAAGAAAAGAGAAAATAAATGGAGAGACAAAAATCAAACACTGCCACATGAGAAAAATATAGACTCTTCAGATTTAAAGCAACATCTATGAACAACATGATTATTTTTGAAAATTCCTTTGCTTATCAAAACCTAAGGATACCCGTTTTCTCAGTCTACATTTTCTGAAAACTATAGATATCAGGGACAAGTAGTTAAATGTGGAAGGATAGACGGGTGTTTTGGAGTGTGATCTCTTTAGTTCTTAATGGATCTCTAAAGGCATCAGAACAGCAAAAGCACATTGGCATCAAGGTAAGTAAACACTGCCGAACCTTACCAGTGTGTATTTGTAGCAGGGCTTTCAATGGCTTAGAAATATCCTCACCAGGATAATGACTCTAGAAGAAACACATTTTATGTCAATGTGAAAGGTGGCAGATTAAAAAGAAATTTGTGTATAACTGAATACAATAGAAAAAAGTTCAGTAGGGGAATACAAACTGATAAAGACAATGTATTTTTTGGCTATGTAGCTGAAAAACACAACATTCTAGCCTCATTTAGAACAATATTGAATACTGAACAATATTGAATACATGAGTGTCTAAGCACTGGCATTTCCATGATACTGAAGTTTAATCTTAAGTATTCTAATCCCAAGTATTTCCGTGGTATCAGTTGTAGGTTCCATAATGACCACTCCCAAAGCTCCTGGGCTGAACTAGAAGCTTCCATCAGGGTGACTGTCTCCTAGAAGAACATGGCCACTAGAAGCCACAATTGTAAAACACAACATATTGTCAAGGGATGATCATTCTTTGGTAGTGAATATCTTTCTTCCTCCTATAAGTGAGCAAATATAAAGGAGATTTCTATTTGCATTTTCCTAATAATACTACTGAACATATTGTCATATTCCTACTAGGTAACTGTATGTCTGCTTCTGGGAAATGTGCAACAGGAGCTGATATTGTTGTTTTGTTTTATTGCAATTTTCTGTTTTGGATATTGTGTTGCAGAATTATATATGTGTGTATGTTAATATCTAGAGATATTAACTCTATATGACTTGTAAATAATATCCCATTCTATACTTTGCCTTAGCATCTCATGATTGTTTCCTCTCCAGAGCAAAATTTTGGTAAGGTTCGAAAAGTAAGACCAAGAATGATAGTTATTGTATTCTGTGTTCTGTGATTAATGCCCTATCTCAGATTCTCCCACCTTCACTGGTGAGAACAGCTCCATTTTCCATGAGAAATTAATGTGCTGTTTTCCCTCTGAAAATACCACTATGAAGTAGGAAACTGACATTATCAAACACTACATTAAATTCACTTCATTAAATTCAGAGGTCCTATGGGACTCATTTTCACCACTATATATTCTTTCAGTTCATGTAACACCTAACCCCTTAAGTTGGTGATTGTGGGTTAGTCTAAGCCAATTGGGCCACAGGTATGAAGTAGGTAGGGAAGAAGCTTTCTACTTGATATTTTAAAAGTAAAAGAGGGCTGGGAAGATGGCTCAGTGGTAGAGCGCTTGCTTAGCATGCATGAAGCCCTGGGTTCGATTCCTCAGCACCACATAAGCAGAAAAAGCCAGAAGTGGCACTGTGGCACTGTGGTAGAGTGCTAGCCTTGAGCTGAAGAGCTGAGGGACAGCGTCCAGGCCCAGAGTTCAGGCCTCACAACCAGAAACAAAAAAAGTAAAAGAGCAAGCTCCATAAGATAAACTCAAAACTTTTATGACAGGATATGTAAGGTGATTATTAAAAAATATTCAGGATCTCAGAAATACATTTCATATGGATGGGTGGATAGCATTGCATCAGAACTCCGGGACAGGCGAAGAGTACACAAAAAAGTTTAAAAGACACCAGACATCATTTAGAATTCAGGAAAATGCTGTTCATGTGGACTAAAAACTCTCTCATCACACAGACAGAAATTACTCCCAAATCTAACTACTAAATCAAACAGCAAAGTACTATTTTATGTCTAAAATACTTCGTTGATCTTTTCTCCTCATTTCAATGCAGGTGCTTGGGAGAAGAAATTACAGTTCCAACGAACTAAATTCTGATGACATGACATCAGAAAAGCAGGCTCCTAGGATGGTTTGCAAGGTAGCCTTTCCATCCTGAAGCTCGTGGGCCAGGGAAATGATAATCAGACCTGGGTGAGCGAGTTTGTTCCTCTGGGACTGTCCAGTGATTGGGGCATCAAGTCTTCCTTTTTGTCCTAATTCTGGCCATGTACTTGGTGACCATTGTGGGGAATTCCCTCATTCTTTTTTTGATCAGACTGGACAGCAGGCTCCATACTCCCATGTACTTCTTTCTGAGTGTTCTGTCCTTCATTGATCTCTGCTATGGAAACAGCATTGCCCCAAAAACGCTGGTCCATTTGTTCTCAGTCCAAAAGAGCATCCCGTTCCGCAGCTGTGTGCTGCAGCTCTGTGTGTCCCTGGCCTCAGGTGGTTCTGAGTTCTTCCTGCTGGGAGCCATGGCCTAGGATCGCTATGTGGCCGTGTGTCACCCACTGCAATACACAGTCATCATGCAAGAAGGGATGTGTCTGGAGCCGGCTGCTGGCTGCTTGCTGGCTGGTTTTTCAAATTCACTGATGGAAACCATCATCACCTTCCGGCTTCCCCTGTGTCGCAATGTCATTAATCACTTTGCCTGTGAGACCCTCGCGGTGATTCGACTAGCCTGTGTGGACATCTCCTTCAACAAGGTCATGGTGGCCATCTCAGGATTGCTGGTGATCTTGCTTCCCAGTGCTCTGGTCCTGTTCTCTTAAGTGCAGATCGTGGCTGCCATTCTGAGCCTGAATTCTACCTGGGGACGCCACAAAGTGTTTGACCCCTGTGCCTCTCACCTCGCCGTGGTTGCCATGAGCTTCGTGGCCACCATCTTCACCTAGCTGGGGCCACGCTCGGCCTCCTCACTGGACAAGGAGAAAATGGTGGCTTTGTTCTATGCGGTGGTGACACCCATGTTGAACCCCTTGATCTACAGCTTGAGGAATAAGGATGTCATAGCTGCTTTGGGGAAAATTGTAGAGAAACGCAAATAAAAGTTGGAGACTCCAAACCCACTTCTTGTTTTCTGTCTTTAAAAGGAAACGGGAAGTCGGATAGAGGGAGACAGACTCCTGAACTTATATCAAAGAAAAGTATGGTCCGATGTGTGTGTAAAAAAGAAAAGGTATTCTTCAATATGCTTCGTGGCTTTCCTTATAGGACAATGCCTGGTAGGGACCCATAGTGGGACTCTTTTCAGATGCCCTTTGCTCTGATAGATGGTGAATTTGAGGCTTCAGCTGCCATTTTTTCTTTACATTTTGATGTATCATTGACTAGAAGGCTGGCCCTCAGTGTCTTCAACCAGACCTTTTTTTTCTGTCTCTCACAAATTGTGCTACCTGGTAAGCTATTAAAGTATTTTACGGCCAAGCATTTCCTTTTTGTTAAATAAGGAAATAGTACTGAGCTCTCTGTGTGATTGCAAATATTATGGATAATTTAGGTAAAATACTTGCTGGCTAGCTAATGGTCTTTCAAAAGGCACTCGTTCATTCTTTTTACATGTGCCAACCTGAAATCTTTACTATAATAACAACAAACAAATAAATAACTTTATTATTGTTATACTTGACAGTACTGGAGCTTGAACTCAGAGCCCTGCCTTTTCTAGAAAGATGCTATGCCCCTACCCAAAGCCCTTTTGCTTTGATTGTTTGGGGACAAGTTCTTGTGTTTTTGCCTGTGACTAGCCTTGGATCAAGATCTTTCTGTTTATGCTAGCCAGATAACTGGGATTATAGATGTTCACCATCAAGGCCAGCATATTTGTTGAGATATGATCTCATAAGCTTTTTGCCTATGCTTTCTTCAAACCCTAAGCCTCATGATCTCTCCCAAGCAGCTTAGATTACCGGTATGTTGTACCATTCCTGGCCCCATTATTAATTATAGAGCACTTCCATTTTCCCTCTCCTTTGCTCCAAATTATTAGCTGATTGCAAGATACACTATCCTTATTAATATGTAGCAAATATTTTTGCTTTTCCTTTGAAACGGCCTCCAGAAATTATAGGCAATTGTTTTTGACATTTGTCTGCTAAGCTCTGATCATTCCTCTCTATGGAGGATTTTATATAAATTAGAAATAAATAGTATAACTATGATGCTTCTTCTATTTTCATAACTAATTAAGATATTTATAAAATTGAATGGGGCTCTCTGAATTTTGTAAATAGAATCTTCTAGGAATAAGGAAACTATACAGAAGCCAAATACAGGCAAGCAAGCTTTGCCCCAGCAGTAGTTAGAAGCTGACTATTGACTGTGTCCAGCTGCTTAGGACAACAGACAGACATGGGAGTGAGCAAGCCATGCAGACTTCCCTGTGGCCAGTTAGAGCCCTGTAAGCACAAGTCAGCCTTGTGTGCTGACATGAATACAACTGCCCAGGAGAGACTTAAACCTCACTACTGGCTTTCATCCAGTGAATGGAGAAGACATTTGACAATTGGATCTCTGGCCTGAGACAGGGTAGCTACAGAAGCAAGTAAGGCAGGTGAAGGACTTGGCTAATGCTCTAAAACTATTGCTGTCCAATGGGTCTATGTCCATATAACAGTAGCAAGAGTAAAATCACCCTTCACTTTGTAAAAGAAACCATCGGAAGGCTTAAGTACAAAATGGAAAAGCTTGCTGCTGAAAAGCTAGATTTGCCACTAGGTCTCTAGCAGGCCAAGGTGTCAGGGAGAGCCACTGTCCCTCCTTCAGTCTATCTAACCACAAGCAACAAACTTAGCATGCAGTCAGAAGGAGATTGTAGGTAGTCTTTTTTAAATTTTATTTTATTGTAAAGATGTGGTACAGAGGGGCTACTTACGTGAGTAAGGAAATGAGTACATAGCTTGTTAAGAATTGTTACTCCCTCCTTTGTTGTTTTCCCATTATCCCTTTCCTCTCATGCCTCCTTCACTCTTCCCCCCCACCCCCCCCCACCCCCCCCCCCCCGCCACCAAGTTGTAAAGTTCATTTCCAATATAGTGTCTTGTGGGTATCATTGTTGCAATGGGTCATCCTGTGTGCAGGCAGTCTTGATGTGAGTCAAAATAACGAGGGAGCTACCGACAGAAAGTTGAGAACAAGACTCTGTGTCAGTATCTCTTGCACTGGTAGAGCCTAGCCAGTGTACACTTGCCTCAACAAAGAAGACATGTTACTATTTACTCTTTTGATTTATCTTCTGTTAGTGTTTTATTCTGCTTCTTTTCTTACTATTCCTAATTTTTATATCCTTTTTCAATCTCTGGTAATAGCACACATTTTTCACAAGAATTGAACTGAATTTCTAGACACCGTTTTGTTTAGCTTCGTCCCATACATTTTTGCCTCTCTTCTCTCCATTTGCCTTCTTCCATCTTTCTTGACCTCTGTTTTCATTACTTAAACATTAATTCCTACACATTTTTTCCTAACTTGCTACTGTACCATATAGAAACGCTAGTGTCTTTCATATCTATCATAAAATTTGAGGATAGAGGACGTCACTTGGGGTTCTTAGCTTCATCTAAGAGTCTGATTTGGCAATGAACCCGTGAATTTTGTATTGTGGAGTTACACCATCATGCTACAAGTTGACACAACTGTGACACTACTCAGTCCTTTCAGAGTACAGAGTAATCCAACCGGAAGATGTGAGCTGATTAAAACCTGTAAGCTATGACCTGTCTTCACATAAGT
The DNA here is from genome assembly GCF_019054845.1 of Dipodomys spectabilis. Classification (NCBI taxonomy): domain Eukaryota; kingdom Metazoa; phylum Chordata; class Mammalia; order Rodentia; family Heteromyidae; genus Dipodomys; species Dipodomys spectabilis. Next base: position 5,047,833 of record NW_024870711.1, read on the forward strand.
AAATCCCAATGCAGAAGCACAGGAAATACAAATAAAGAAGGCAATAGCAAAAATGAAAGTCTTCCATATCCCCATTCGATCACTGGAAGTAATCTGTCTTTAGGATTATTCCCTACCAGTAAATAAATCATCTCTTGAGGAGGGTTACATCACACAGAGCCTCAAAGTACCCTACACATTCCCATGTATAATGTTCAGCATTCAACCAAAAAGAACTTGACAGAAAAGATCAAAACACTAAACAAAGAGAAAGTATAACTTACAGCAAAAATAATCCTAGAGAAACATCAATATTGTGCTATGAGACAGAACTTTAATGAACACGTTGGTTATGTTTAAGGTAAGAGAATTGGTGCTGTAGAGCAGCATCAAAAAAGTATCAATAGTGCTTCTGGAACCAAGAAATAAAATTAATTCAAAAGAAAGTAGCAATAACTTCAAAGAAAAAATATAGAGAACCGAACGAGATGTGTGAAGTAGAAGATAGGTTGATGAACATGACTGGACTCAGTACAAAGAGAAAGAAAAGAAAATTATAAAAGTAGCAATTCATTAGCTATATCTCATACACTGGATGCGATGAAAACAAGACACACATGCAACTGAAGATTCAAAGTGAGAAAAGGCAGGGCTAAACATGGTGTCTGATGCCTGAGGGAAAAAAAATGCAATAAAAGCTCACCTCAACCAGTAACCAGGAGTGGTAGTTCATCTGTGTAATCAAAGCTACTCAGGAAGCAGAGATCAAGAGAAACACAGTTGGAGGCTGGCCAAGTGCATAAACCCTATCTGAAAAATAACTAAAACCAAAAACACCTGAAGACCTAGTTCAAGTGGTAGAGTCCCTGCTACCAAGCCTATGGCCCTTAGTTCAAACCCCAGTAGTGACTGGTATTGCCCCCTACCTCTCCTCTCCAAAATGAGAAAAAAAATAGTGGTTAAATATTTCCCAAATTGAATAAGTCACTGGGTCACAAACATATAAAGTACTACAAATCTCAAGCAGGAACAATAAAGCGGATCATAGTTAAATATATCAGGTGGAAATTGCTGCAAACTCAAGTTAGTAAGAGTGTGAAGGCCCCTAGTTGAAGCCAGAGATAACTAATGGCTGATTTCGCCCTTGATGAGTGAAATACCAAATTATTTTATTCTAAGATCTTATGCTTGTCCTCATCATTTCTCTTCAACAGAAATCATGGACAAAATGCTAAGACCTGATAAGGAGGTATGAGGAATATAAATCAAATAGGAACAGAGTAATATTATTTCTCATGGAACAGTATCATAAGCATAAAAATGAAGGAAGAATCTAGAAGTACCTAGAAACACAAAAGTCTGGCAAGTTTTCAAGTTGTAATCGAACATGTATATGTGTGCAGGTGTGTGTGATTGTCGTGGATACAGTGAATTAGGAAATTTAGATTCCTTCCACAAAACGATGGCAAACCTGCCAGAATTAACTTTTGTAAAACTATGGAATCCAGTCAAATTCTTATCACATGCAGGGAAGAGATCTGTGGAGACAGGCACTGCATTGGTTTTAAGCTGTCCACCTCATTTACCTTACTGACAAGACTAGTGGACATTTTACACCGAAAGCTCACGTTTCTTGTATAGATAGTCAGTGCACTTCGTTCTCAAAGAAAATTGGTTGGTGATTTTAATTTATCTAGCAGCCAACCAAAGCCAAAGGCTTGGTGGAAGAGTTTACTTTGTTTTGCTGGACTGGGAGTTTTCACAGAGCCAGATATTTTCCTGGGTGGAGTTCACAGCCAAGAGTATTGTCAATAGAAGCCTCACTCTAGAGATAAGAGTGGAAAAGAAGGGCTTTGAGAAGCTCTACCAGAAATTTTCAAAAACCATCTTCAGGCAAAAGCAACCTGAAGGGATGCACAGAAATGGTGAACAAATGTAGCAGTGATACTCACTAGATACTATGTTGAAAATGGTGGGGGAGGGAGGGATGGACTGGGAGAAAATGGGAGAAGAGGTGACATTTGAAAAAATAAATGTACTCATTACTTGACTTACGTAACTGTAACCCTTCTGTGCATCACCTTTATAATAACAATTTTTAAAAAATGGTTTCACCTCCAGATGACCTTCAAGCTCTGTTCCATAAATCACAAGTGCAGGTTAAGCTAGCGGCGTAAATGGCCTAAGGATAAGAGATAGTTATCCATCAGTTGCTTAATAGAGAACAAGCTGGGACTATCAATACATCTGGTACAACAATAAAGAATGAACGATGAAAACACCTGGACATAATGAGACAGACAGTCGCAGGAATTCCGGACCAGAGAAACAGCACACACAGCGAGCTTCCTGGGCTTCTTCATTGCTCCCCATGTGTCTTGGACAGGCTTTTGCAGAGGGCACCCACGTGGGCCCATCTGAAAGCAAAGATACAGCTCCAAGGAACGCCTAGGCATGTGATGCCAGTTCACAGCAGTGATGGAATGTAGTCCCTTCATTTCTACTGAATGGCTCCAATCTGTTTAGAATCGTTGGTATGACATTTTGACCCCTCAAATCAAAGATCACACTCACAGAAACTCATAATAATTTTAATCCCTCTTGGAAAGCTGTGGTTTATGACAATGATGCATGGTAGGAGATATCGGAATATTTCTAGTCCTTAGAGATAAGTTGAGAGCGAAGACTTGACAGAAAGGGCCTTCCTTGTACTTGTGACCATTTGGTTTCCATTCTTTAGTTTTATAAGGAAAACTACATGGAAGGTGGCATAGTTTATTGCCTAGTGAATTGCCAGATTCTAGTGAAACACTAGAGTGATTTCTGATCCTCATTTACAATTTCATGAACTACAGTAAATCGGATAGCTTTTCCTTGTGAGAGAAATGCTCTGCAAGCAGAGAGAAGTAGTTTAGTAACCAGAGTGTTGTCCTGCAGCATAAAAGCTTGGTCATGTGATCTCAAAGGAAAAATAACATGATCCTACCATGATACATTTATTTAGCACATACTTATGGCACAAGAGAAAAACTTTCATTTAAAATGTAGAAATACCATTGTACTCCAGGTTCCAATGTCTCCCTTAGACATTAGTATACTTCTTCTGACTCATGTAAGCCAAAGATTGAATTCTGATCAAAAAGATCTGTGAGCAGAGAATTCGATGCAATACGTTCTTTCCCTCTTCATCTCTCAAAAAAGAATAAATTAAATGGGGTTCTTTCCAAAGTTTGTGGCCTTAAGTGAGTGTTTTTCTCCCTCTGGAATTAATATCACATAAAACAAATAAGATGGTCACAATTGGCAAAAGTGTCTCTCTGCTCCCACAGGAGAATTGAACTGCCATTGCCAACCTTCTTCCCTCCTGGGTCTTGGCAGAGATGTAGAGAAAGTCCTGATTGCCGCATAAAGCCTTCAGAACCCACAGATCTTCATTGCAGTAGAGCACTTCCCAAGAAGGACATTGGTGCCCGGACCCCAGAGTCCTGCAGAAAACAGACTCCTGCCACACTGGACACAGCCACTATCTTAGGGCCCAGGGCTGTCCTCTCCTCTGGTCTGGGCCATCATCTTGAAGGCAGTGGGGTAATCTGTGCTCATTCACTCCTGCTTGCTGTAGGAAGTGGTTCGTCACATCTGTTTGATTGCTGAATCCTGTTTTTCTCCTTCTTCCTCTTTTAGAATCAGTGAGGGGTCGCTCTTCACATCACCCCACCCCATCAGAGGCCCCTGAGCCACGGTAAGTGACCTCCGCCAGAGCAGCTTAACTGTTTCGGAAGCTCAGTTTCAGGCTCCGATGGCGCAGAGAGACACAAACCTTAAGTGTTTGATGTCTGTCCTTTCATCCACTCTAGTTACCAGCAGTCACTATGATGCTCTCATGCTCTGGAATACATGTACCCCCAGTTATGCAACGAGCAGAAGGAATAGAGGCTTCGTATTAGGTTTTAGGCATGGCTGTTGGTGTTAAGATAGAAATAAGCACCCCAAAGTACAATCACAATGTGTACATCCATGCTCGCTGAACTCCTGGTACTACAGACGGCCACAACTCCCTGACAGTTTATTTGTGACAGTTCATCAAAAATCTGCTGTTGTCCTGGAGAGAAGGACAGCTCTTAGACCTCACCTTTGTGCAGAATGCAGACAAAATCAGAGGAGGGTGTGGTATGTGTGGCCCGTGCACAATCAGAAAGGAGTGAGGCTGTGTGGCCAGTGTTGGAGTGTGCAGTCAAGAATGGCCTGTTTGAGGACGCTGAGGTGGAATAACAGCTTTTATGAACACAAAGCGTCCACGTATTTTGCAATGAAATACTACATACAATATCCTTTGCCCTAGGTCTTCCTCTAGAGCGGAAAGTTTCGTGCATGAACTGGTATTGCTAACTATGTTCATCTTTGTTTCCTTAACACACATGAGCTGAAGCCGGAGAGATTTTCTTCTTTGTGTGTGTCGCTCAGTATCTGAGATGACTGTTCCTTCTCTTGCTTCCACCAGGCTCTGGATTGATGATTGTGTCTTTCCTAAAGCCATTCACTCTCATCAGCACTCAGGGTACAATATGAGGTCATTTCATCCTGCCAACAAACCTTCAGTGATTACTTACTGCCCATATTTCAGGATGTCTCTTGATTGCTGTGCTATTATGTATAAAGGTCCTTATGACCGGTTCCTCGATTCCAACCTCTACCCATTCCTTTTCTATCCCTTCATTCTCACCCAGCCACTAGGCCATTATTTTCTGGAACAGGCAAGGTTGTTTATGCCCTTTATGCCTTTTTCCACTCTGATGCCTTGCCCAGATTGCTGCTTCACACACATTATAGACATAATACCTTAGCCAGTGATTATCTAGCCTTGGATACATTTACCAAGCATGTTCCTTTAGCTTTGTGTGTGTGAATACATCCTTGTCCATTCCTATATTGTTTTCTTTTTTCTCTTCCTGTTTATGATCAAATCTAAAGGCCTGGGCCTATAACAAAATTTTACTAGGACTAATTAACATTTTGGACACAGTCCTAAATTTGAAATGTGAACAAAAATGATGGTGGGTTCCAGATCTGATGTTGTTCCTGTATTATGAGTCAGCTTGGGGGTTCAGGGCACCTCCAGCTGTAGGTCAGGAAGACCTGGGTGCCACTAGATGTTATCATTCTCACATTGTGTTCTGTGAAATTACAGTGACAATGTCTTATTGACATTATTTTGTGGACTTAATGGGCTATTATGTGAAAAAAAATCACTTAGCAAATTCCCAGGCATTTAGTAAATGTTCAATGGGTTGTTATTAGAGGCGGTTACAGCCTGCTAACACTCATCAAAACAAAACCACAGCGAAGTCTTGTCCATTCCCATGGCTTTAACTCTGAGGCAAACACCAGTTTTCCTATCATAGAAAATGGCAACACCTCTATGTCCCCAGCTGGTGTATGTGGGATTTCTCTTGATCTCTTCCATACTCTATGGATTACTGTTATATAGTTTACATCTAGCATGTATCTTCAGTCTGCCTGATTCCCTGAACGCCGTCAAGGTCACTGTCACCTTCTCTGAACAGCCCTTAGCTAGCCTCACAACTCTCACGATCGCAGGCTGTGCATTCCTTTAGGACTTCCAGGTCCCTTTCCATGATGTAACCATATCATGCTCCTCTCAATCATTAATCCTTGGCTTGCTTTACCTGCAGGTAGACTAGTATTTCATTTCCTGTGACCTGTGGGATTTTCCTGCTCCAGCCCTTCCTCCTCTCCCACCACGCCTGGCTCCCTCCCCACCCATCTGAGCGGCAATGGCAGCTTCATTTCAACAAAGCTCTCTCCCACCTCCTCAGAGGCTGGGCCTTGGAATCTGTCTCTGTCCAAATGTTACCTCCTCAGAGATCAGATGGCCCTTCCACACTAATCTTTTGTATTTCTAACATTCATAGACAATATCTAACACATATTTATTTATTCACTTTTATTTTGCTTAAGAATCTCTTCACCCAGTGGCTCCTATGTTCCCCCTAAAGAACTTAAACTTCCAGAGAGCAAATGTCCATATTTGTTTCACTTGACACTCCTTCATGGCTCCCAGCACACGCCCACCCTGTAGACCTATATGCTCTTCTTCACAGCTCTAATGATGACTAAAATACCCTAGAATGCTTATTATCATTTATAGTTGATATAAAATATGATTTGCTTTATCTCATTTGGATTTTGTCACATAATGACATGAGCTGAATGCATATTAATACTTCTATTTACAAAAAACCCCCTGCATCTCAGAAAGAGTAAGATATAAAATTGCACAGCCAATCAGTAGAATATGTGGGATAGGAATGAATAGTCCAATTCTTATCTCCTTACATGCTTCATTGATAATGATATGGGAGGGGGAAGAAAGCACTTGGAAGGATGAATGAGTCCTAGTCCTTAATTGTGAGCTGAAGATGGACAGGAAGGCAGGTGTGGCCTCTGGAGCTGTCAGGTGTAACATGGAGGGGTGGGGAGGGTTGGCAAACTCGCTTAGGAAGCAGCTATCACAAAGCAGCTGTAGGAGATTAGATAGCACAGAGCTTCAGGTGGACTTCATTGTAATTCCTACTCTGCCATCAGTGAGAATTCGGTAAGTTGCTTCATATTGCTTCAAGACATACCTTATTGATTATTTAAATGGACATAATAACATATAAAGATGCTGTGATGATTAAATCATGTTACTTGTATATGGTGTCTGGTTTGTGATCCAACCTGGACTGTGCTATTAAAAGTACCTGTTCTATGCCAGATAGGGTGGTACACACCTGAATCTCAGCCCTGGAGGATTACGAGTTTGAAGCTAGCATAGACTAGACAGTGAGACCTTGTTTTCAAACCCCAAACCCACGAGGACATTAGTAATAACTCTTCCGTGACTTGTAGACAGACAAGTCAAGAATGAAAGATGTGAACTGGACCCGGATTCCACTCAAGTGACTCTTGATCCCCTAGGAAAGCTAAGCCCTGTGTCTTTGATATGGAAGTGGAGAACCAGACAAGGGTCACCAAGTTCATTCTGGTGGGGTTCCCCGGGAGCCTGGGCATGCGTGCGGCAGTGTTCTTGATGTTCCTCGTGGCCTATATTCTGACAGTAGCGGAGAACGTGATCATCATCCTGCTGGTGCAGCAGAACCGGCCACTACACAAGCCTATGTACTTCTTCCTGGCCAACCTGTCCTTCCTGGAGACCTGGTACATTTCCGTGACCGTGCCCAAGTTGCTGTTCAGCTTTTGGTCCCTGAGCAACAGCATCTCCTTCACTCACTGCATGATCCAGCTTTACTTCTTTATCGCGCTCATGTGCACAGAGTGCGTCCTCCTGGCCGCCATGGCCTACGACCGTTATGTAGCCATCTGCCGCCCTCTGCACTACCCCACCATCATGAGCCACGGGCTCTGTTTCCGCCTGGCTCTTGGCTCCTGGGCCATCGGCTTTGGCATCTCTCTGGCAAAGATCTACTTCATCTCCCGCCTCAGCTTCTGTGGCCCCAATGTCATCAATCACTTCTTCTGTGATATCTCTCCAGTGCTCAACCTCTCGTGCACAGACATGTCTGTAGCCGAGCTGGTGGATTTTGTCTTGGCCCTGATCATCTTCCTCTTTCCCCTGTCAATCACTGTCCTGTCCTATGGATGCATCCTGGCCACGGTGTTACGCATGCCCACGGGAAAACAGAAAGCCTTCTCCACTTGTGCTTCCCACCTCGTGGTGGTCACCATCTTCTACTCTGCCACTATTTTCATGTATGCCCGGCCCCGAGCCATCCATGCCTTCAACATGAACAAGATCATTTCCATCTTCTATGCTATTGTCACTCCCGCCTTCAACCCTTTCATTTATTGCCTAAGAAATCGAGAGGTAAAAGAAGCTCTGAAGAAGATGATCCATTGCCAGACTGCTAGATCTGACTAGTCCGTTGTAATGGATGGGGAAGAAGAACATTGACTTGCAGGAGGGTGCATGTACGCTTTGTCTCCCTCTGGCCTTTCTCTTCCAGTGTCTCAGCTGGACATCAGGAGGTTCATATGACTTCAATGTGACTACGATGATCTCAAGCCCTGGTCTCCATCTGCATATGTGGTCACTGCTTCTAAGGGCACACAGCAGAGCTAAAGAAAAGGACTTGTGTTTGAAAGGTTGCAAAATTTATCACTAAGTTTAAATGGGGTGGTAGCTGATAGTGTATGCAACAGATATTTTGGGATCTAGCAAGCATTAAAATCTTTAGGAGCCCAAAGGTTTGAAGGTGGCTTTTTGATTTCCCAAATGAAAGCAGCTCCCTGCACAATCCCCATCCTCCACATGTTGAGACTCATTCCTAGAAGCAAAGACTAGAGGCTGACCCTCGATCCTGACAAGACAACTTTCCAGTTCCTGCCTACCCTTTCTGCCTCTGGGACAGTGTGCTTCCTTTCAGGTGTCAGTGAATCCTACCTTGTATGATTACATTTTGTGGTCTTGTATTGTATATTTTCCTTCACAAAAATATTTGATGTCACAATGTTTGTGTCCTCCAATGGATGAACAAAAAGTATCATCAAATATAGTAATTGACAGATGAACCTGCCTTTACTGGTCTTCTTTTCTTCTAATGCAAAGTTCTCTCAATTCTCTATCTATCTATCTATCTATCTATCTATCTATCTATCTATCTATCTATCTATCTATCAATCAATCAATCTATCTATCTATCTATCTATCTATCTATCTATCTATCTATCTATCTATCTATCTATCTATCTATCTATCCCTTTCTTCCTTCCTTCCTTTCTTTCTTCCTTTCCTTCTTTCTTCTTTCTCTTCTTCTTCTGGCCTATGTTCTTTATCCACTCATCTCGGACACAACTAACTAGCCTGATGTTAGGATTTCATGGAGGTTTTCCTTCCACTTCATTGTGAATCTCAACTCTCCTCATTTATTTATCTGATACAATCTTGCCAGTGGCAGAGTGAGTTTTACTTTAAGCCGCCTCCCAGGTAACAGGCCCCTGTCACCTGGTGGTGTGTTTTTATGAATAGTCTTAACCAGGAGCACTTATTTCCTCCATCTAAGGACAAGCAACACCTCAAGAATGGATTCTTTTTCTGTTCAACTCAGAAGCGTAGGGTGGGATTTTTTTCTCTATTGTAGGAACGGCCACAACAGACACTCAAGGAATCAAATAACATACTCCCTTATAGAGTAGAGGATAGAGGTCAAAACCCAGGTCTCCTGATTCTGAGCCTTGTGTCCTTTCTGCCACTTACATGGTTTCCCTAGAGAGAAACATGCTTCTTCAGAGTCTAAGTGTGGAAGCTAATTACAGAGGGATGTGAATGGCCTCATGCAGAGCACATTTAATAAAATAGAAATGGACTAGTGTGATGGTAAGTCACAGAAAAGAAACCAAGGTGAAATAGAAGCACAGCTCATTTCAGAGAAAACATGTTCAAGAGGAAACGATGCTTGTTATAGAAATAGTTTAATGTGTGATCCTGGGCTATATTTTGGTCCCTTCAGGCAATGAAGAAGTCATTACAAATGTATTCCACTGTCTTGGTAATTAAATGAAAAGCTAGTCACTCTTACAGGCCTTGTATACAATTGGGAAAACGGAGATGGAGAACAAAGATGGTAGAATATCTACTGAGGCCCAATATCATGTTGTACCAGAGGAGCGTGAGTAAAGTACACAATCAGTCAAACACCATGCTTGTTTTCTGGGAGGATCTCTTGATCACTATCTCCCACGGTTACCTCCGAGTTAGACAAGACGGAATTCTCTCACTCTAGGAGTAGTGTGATCACAACAGGCCTCTTTATTGGATTATTTAAGAGTCAGACTTAAAAGACCACTTTGGGACACAATAGGTACCAATGACAGAAGGACATCAAACAAGTCCAACTACTAAGGATAATGTCAGACATTTCTCTCTTCAGTGGCTCTTATACACAGCTGAGAGAGCCTCATCAAGTGGGTGTAGGAGTTTACCTGACTTAAGAACTCATGATTCATGGAAGCCAGTGCTTCTTAGGAGAACTGCAAAGACAATTTTTGAGATCTTCACCAGTTATCAAAATCACAACACAAGTTAGGCGCTGGTAGCTCATGCCTGTGCTACTCCTAGCTACTCAGGAAGCTGAGATCTAAGGATCACAGTTCAAAGCCAGCCTGGGCAAGAAAGTCTGTGAGACTCTTGTTTCCAATTACCACCAGAAAACCAGAAGTGGTGCTGTGGCTCAAGTGGTAGAGCACTAGCCTTGAGCTGAAGAGCTGAGGGACAGCACCCAGGCCCAGAGTTCAAAACCCATGACTGACAAAAAAAATCACAACACATACTAAAGCCCAGCATATACATTTAAATAACTATTTATAGGTAATTTTTGTTCCTCCATGTTGAGTTATAATTTACCAACAAGAAGTCCATTTTTTAAGAACAATGTGGGCCAACATTTATAATTGACCAACAATATGTACAATACGTTGATATGTACCATCCTATATGTTCTTCAGGTTTATAGAACCAAAATCACATTACTAACTAGGGCAGGGCATTTAAAAGAGGTTATTTCTTCTCTTGGGCGTAGGAAGCACAAGACTTATTTCTTGACTCACCTCTTGGACTCTGGAGCTATTTCAAAAGTTGAGTAATCAGACTATTAGCAATATGCCTCCAAGTTGTTCTATCAATAAAACTTTAAGTTTTGACTGGACTTTTTTCCTTTAGTACCATCAGTTTAAGTTGGTGATAAAAGCAAACTAATTAAATCTGATGTTAAGTCTAGGAATTCTACACATTCTTGAAGTAAGCCTTCCACACTCTCCTATTTCTCCTTGATCCCTTACACTTTGAATATTGTCTCTGAGTAAATTGAGATATAAATGAGAATATAATATATTATATATACTATGCTATATATAATATATATAACTATGTATAATATAATATTATATAATTGAGATAGAAATGAGAATAACTGGTAACTTGCAGTTGGTCCCTAATCTGTATCTCTTACTATGGAAGGAATAGCAAATTTGTGTCAGGAATAACAGGAATTTCAGAAGTTTCCTGAAATGACTTCCTACATCACACTGGGTTCTCACATTAAAACAGAATGACCAGGGGCTGAGAAGGTGGCTCAGTGGTAGAGTGCTTGCCTTGCATGCATGAGGCCCTGGGTTTGATTCCTCAGCACCACATAAGCAAAAAGAAAAAAGCCGGATGTGGCGCTGTGGCTCAAGTGGTAGAGCGCTAGCCTTGAGCTGAAGAGCTGAGGGACAGCGCCCAGGCCCTGAGTTCAAGCCCCGTGACTGGACCCCCCCCCCCAAAAAAAAAACAAAACAAAACAAAATAAAAAAACCCAGAATGATCATGAGTGGCAAAAATATATACAAAATATTTTTTTTCCTTTTCTACTCTTGTTCAATGTCAGGTTCATTAGAACACCTTTTGATTGGGAAATTTTTGATCCCACAAGGAACTGTACAGGTGAAGAACCATGTCAGGGTGACATGTAGGATTTAGGTACACATGTTAAAATTTCTAATGCATAATATGGCCTAGGCACGAAGCTGCTAATTGTTTACTTGATATTAAAATAGGGAAGTATCAAATGATGCAAGAAGGCTCCTAGATAAAAGCAGCTTCATCAGCCTTCCTCCGGTTGTCATGGTAACGATCACTGAGCACAGCCAAAGGCTGCTGTTATCTCTGCAGAAAGCATAGCATTTGGGATGTTTCCCTTTTTTGATTCATATGTCAATCGAGATATTGAAAACTCCCAAGGTGTGCTGACAGGATGTGATTGATAATAATTGGCTCATAAGAAAGAATCTGGAAATAGAGTTACTGAATTTTAAGAAATGTTTGCAAAGGAGTGGGAAGAATGGAGAGATTTTTATCTCCCTTCTTCACTACATCATGTTAAATAATTTTTGTTTTCATATTTATTGCTTTCTTTTGTCTCAGTTCATGAAAGTTTTAATGTCTATTAGTAGACTGCAATATATTAATAAATTGCAATTATCAAGGAAATACATATGCTTGTAATTTCAAAATTATCTTTAAGTTCCACTCACCATGCCAGTTTATGAGTATAATGCATCTTTAAAATTTTCTATTGTTATTATCAAGGTGATGTACAAAGAAGTCATAAGTCAGGTAATGGGTACATTTCTTTTTGGACAATTTCACTCCTTTCCTCGCTCTCTCCCAGTTTTCCTCTCTCTTTCTCACCCACAAATTTTATAGTTCATTTCCATAGTGTGTAGTGAGTACCATGATTCCATTTGTTCATCTTCTCTCTCTCCAGTTGTGTCCCTCTTACCCTCCCAAAGACAGATGAACACATATGACAAAAAGAAAACAAAACAGCAACAAAGAGAAAAAAAGAAAGCCTCCTGTGTCCGCTTCCTGGAGTTCATCTCAATTAATATTATTTCACATGATCATATGCACATAAGTATCACCCCTTTGTGCTCCTCTCCTAAGAATATACTCCTTTGGTGTCACTAGGTATGAATGCATAGAATCCTGTGTAATCTATCATGTTCCCATGTATTTTAGGTCTAGCTTCCACGGAGGAGAGAAAACACACGTCGTTTGTCTTTCTGAGTTGAGTACAATGCATCCTGATCAGCATTACCCCTTCCACTATTCTCCCTCATCCTTTTCCAACCCAACCAGTCTCCTCAAATTACTTCATTCCATTTTCACATATGCACATTGAACACTATGACTGCCGCTGCCCACCCTTCCCCTCTGCAGTCATCGGCTTCCCTCCCCTTAAACCTTGCTCCCTTCTGATAAAACCTATTTCAGCTTCCTAGCATTTATTTGGATAAACTGTGAGTTAGTCGATTACTGAAATCCTCCCCATCCTTCAGTCCAATTGCTTGCATATAACTGTACATGAGCCTGCATGTTTCATTATGTTCATAATTTAGAACTAATTCCATATGTGGGGGAATATACGTGTCCCTTGTTTCTCTGAGCCTGACTTACTTCGCTTAACAAAATCAGTTCGTTATTACTTCTTTTGAAGGTACAATATCTCAACACCAGCCAGATTCAATGCCAATCTATTTATATTAGCTGACTCATTAGCTGACTTCTCTTCACACATCTGCTGTCATGGACGAGGCCTTGGTCTTCTGCACAGACCTCTCCTGGGGTTTCAGCTTGATTTTCCCACTTCAGCTACTCCCCAGCTCCTGTCCTTAATCCTGATGAACTTTTCTATCTTAGATACTTCACATAAAATGCTATAACAATGTGTATACATACGTCCAAGCTCAACCAAATGTATACATTAACTGTGCACAGATTTGTATATCAATAATACCTCAGTAATGAAACAAAATTATAGAATTTTAGAGGTTTATAAAATGTATAAATTTTTAAATGTAAAGAAATAGCCATGTATCTTTTAAAGAAGTTATATAGGGCTGGGCATAACCCGTGGTTATGGAGAAAGAGATCTGAGAATTGAGTTTTGAAGCAAGCCCAAGCAGAAAAGTTCACTAGATTTGATTTCCATTTATTTGGCAAAATGTAGGACTATAGGTACGGCTAATATGGTAGAGACCAGTTGGAACAATCAAACAGTGAGTGTATGAGCTCTTAGTTCAAGCCCCAGTACTTTCACCCCCGCCCCCACAAAGTTATTTGAAATAATATTTACCCATTGACCTAAACTACATCATTTAAAAAATATTTATGGATTGCCTTTTCTGTATACAATACTAAGATAGCTGTATGAGACCACACAAAGTTAAGTCATTCACAGATACTCTTTAAGATAAAGGAAATGGAAAATGTATTTGAGATGATAATGCAAATGAAAATGAGAACTTTCAGAGGGTGCATATATTACTTTCAGATACTGGAATAAGCCTTACTATTCATGGAAATTCATTGTTATTTTGGATCAGTTTTGGATGTTGGGTTCAACTTGATTGTTACATAACAAAACATATCTGAGGAGACGATGGGCAATATTCAATATCAAACTAATGTCTTTGGATTATATTCAATAGATAATAGCACAAACTGAAGACAGCATAACTCACAGACTCATGACCAGAGCTGTGGTTATATAGATATACGTGAGGCTGTGCAGTGAGCATGAGCAAAAAGAAACAGGGCTGTAGGTTGGAGGTGCGTGGCAAAATGCACAACCATGTGAGAAGTGAAGATGGCCTGAAGATGGGTGATGGAAAGAGTGATAAAGACCACGAGGCCTTGGGACACACAGAGAAGGATGGACTGAAGGGAAAGCTAGGAAAATGAGACCACATGACAGACCTGGAGGCAGTTTCCGTTTTGTGAATGATGGAATAAATCAGTGATTTTCTGGAATTATTCATCTTAAACAATTGAGATCTCAAGATGAGGATTAATAAGAATAAAATAAGTAATAGAATAAGTAAGTAATAAAGTAAGATGAATAAGTTTCAGGAAATCTACTGTATAGTGCAGTACATGTAGTTGAGAATATTATAAAATTTGTCTAAAATAGGTTCAAAGGACAGATGTCATTTCAAGTGCTCTCTTCAAAAAAGGTAAGGAGGGAAGACAGGCAAAACACCTCAATAGAATGCAAAGGATTTGGGGAGGTAATGAAGATGTTTGATACCTTGATTGGTTTGATGTTTTTATAGGTGCATGACTATATCTCAAAAGTGTTTTTTAAATGACAACCATTATGGCCAATTAATTTATACCAGGATATTCATTTCTATCACTCTTAAAAAAAAAAAAAAATCAGTTTTTAAGCAGTGTTTATTTGGGGCTGGTTCCATCTAGTGGGTAATGTGAGAAATGCTCGTCAATTAAATTATACTGGGGTGTTGCTACTGAGGCCAGAACCATCACCTGGTCTCCAAGTTCATAACTGTCCAAGTTAACAAGATTTAGAAACAAAGAAGCATCTGAAAGTCCACATAAAGCCATGCATAAAGCTTCAACAGAAGCTTTTAGATTGGATGCATAGAAGTATAAGGCATGGTTTTTAGTCTTACATTCTTTTCCAACCATAATAAAAAATACTTTATTCAATACGAGTAAAACTGTACAATAAAGTATAGCGAGATTTTTTGAAGAATTCAGAAGAATAAGAAAAGCATGCTAAGTGAATACACACAGAAAGTTTTCTGAAAAGGTGGAATTTGTAGTAGTTTTGCAAGTTGTGTAGGGTTTGGATAGCTAGAGAAGGCAGGAAGAGGCATTCAATGCAGTGAAAAGAGACGGAGTGAACAGTGAACATCAAAATAAGATGAGAGGGGGGAAATCCATTAAGTCACTTAAGGGACTTGCAAGCTGACCTGACCAAATAAAGGAAGGCTCTTACTTAATCTGGTACATGAAGGTGAAGCACAATCCATGCACTAGAAGCACTGTGCTGACTCAGTGCCATGCATAAACTCAAAGCCAAAGGCTTGGAGCTAATCATTTAAGTTCTTGAAGTAATAGTTATGGACATGTTCAGAGTAAATTTAAAAATGTTCAAATACTGTATGATAGCCCTTTTCTAGCTCAGCAAAAGATTTCTACTAAAGGATTACTGCATTGATTTGAAAGCTATTATATTTCAAATACCTTTAAGGAAAACAGTGGAGCCTTGGAAAAGGGTTCTGATGAATTCATCCAACGTTATTTATTATGTGAGACTTCAAAATGGTAATAAATAAACAGATGAAAAGAAGCATAAGTGGTAGGGAGGAGATAACTCTGGTGACTTCTGTATTTATTGACTTTTTGCATCATTGGCATTGCACTCTACTTTGACTTGGTAGTTCTCAAATTCATGTTGCTCACGTTTCTAAAGCATGCTCCTTTCAGAGCCAGGAAATTGATAGAATTCCCAAACTGAATATAGGACTTTTCCCTTTGCATTTTATTTGTGTTTTTTTTTTTCCTTCAGTTGTGGGGCCTGAATTCTGGAGCCTGGGCGCTGTCCCTCAGCTCTTCAGCTCAAGGCTAGTGTTCTACCACTCGAGCCACAGTGCCACTTCCAGCCTTTTCTGCTTATGTGGTGTTGAGGTATTGAACCCAAGGCCTCATGCATGCAAGGCAAGCACTCTACCACTGAGCCATTTTCCCTGCCTCCTTTTTATTTGTTTTTAAAAATAATAATCTAAAGTTCAGTCTGTATAGAAGAGAATGAGTTCTTTCTTTTCCTTGTCTTATAAGTGGAACTGGATTTTGAGGAAGCATGACAGTGTAAAATTAGAGATATAAATCCAACTTTATTATTTTCTAGCACAGTTACTGGTTTCAGGACACTTATTTTGTAATCCATTTTGGCTTTCCTGCTTTGGGAGAACATCTTCATCAATATTTTCCAATATATATTTATTCGTAGCTTTCAATTTGGATCACTGACATGTCTCTCTAGCTGTCTAGCAGTAACATATTATTTAAACCCCTATGATATTATGATGTCTCTCACATTACTCTTCTTAGGATTTCCATTATTTTCTCCTAGTTATCTATCATCCTAATTTAGAAAATAAATCCTGTTCTTACCTGCACCGGAATTGCATGCAAGTTATTGATTTGTCTGGAGAAATTAACATATTTTGGTCAATATTTGGTCATATTGGTTGCATCATGAAGAAGCACTTTAAGTTATCATTTACACTGAATTTATGCATTTGCCAAATCCAAAAATGTTAACTACTTTAGACATCTAATTTTCTGTGTTTATAATACATGATTTTTTAAATTTTTTATTATTTTATTAATTTATTTATATTGTGAAAATACTGTACAGAGGAGTTACAATTACATGGACAAGATAATGAGTACATTTCTTATCAGGCATTGTTGCCTCCTCCTTGTATAATACATGATTTTAAAATTTTGTTTAGAACACTGATTCTAACTTTTGAAATGAGTGTCGCTTGAGACTTAATATCTTCCCTTTATTTTCACTGGCTCTTGAAAAGCAGGTTAATTATTTTCAAGACTCACATTGCTTGGATTTACATGACTATTTATGCTACTAGTCCTTTCTTTTAATCTTAATTTTCTCTATGATTTGGGTGGGGTTAGATAGATGAGTTAATGTCACCAGTTATTTCTGTTTTCTTTAATTACTTATAATTTTTTTTCTTTTTAAAATTTTACTTTATTGTAAAGATGCTGTACAGAAGGGATTACCTTTACATGAGTAAGGTATAGTTTTTATTGCATGAAAATTAACCCTTCTTAGTTTGCAGTTCATGTAGTACCTTTTGTTCTAATCATATTATTTGGTCCTGATAAATTTTTATATGATATAGATATTTTCAGTCTGCTTAAACTTCCTCTGATAGTAAGTTTACAACTCAGCTTTTACTTTTGTTTGCATTCTTCCATTGCTCCATTTTCTTTCTAGACATTCTAGATCTCCTTGGTTTGTCTGCTTCTTGTGAGCAGAGTACAAGTGAGCTTTCTTTTTAAAAAAATCTACTCTTTTATAAAGCAAGCTTAGGTCTATTGACATTTATTGTTATAGGGAAAACACTTGGTCTGAGTTCAATCATCTGGCTTTATGTTGAGATTGTTGAATTTATATATTTGTAAAGCTATGTTGTATCTTTATCTCTCGGGGGAAATAAAAATAAAAAACTACCTTGAGATTCCAAGTTAGAATTACTCCACCCAGTTAGAATCACTATTAGCAATGAACTAACAAAAATTCCAAATGCTGGCAATGATGAAGGGAAAAGAACCCTTGGATGCTATTGGTGGAGTGAGCAGCCACTATGGATATCAGTATGGAGATTTTTCCAAACAACAACAATGAAAAACAGAACTACCAAATGGCCTTTCTACAGGATTCCTAAGAACATACCTGAACATCAGCCTATGTAAGAGACACCAGCATAGTAACGTTTACTGTGACACAATTTACAAACAATCAAGGTATGAAATCAGACTAGGTGCCTATCAGTGGAATTCAAATCGTAGTACTGCCCCAAACAAGAACAGGTTATTTCCACATACTTAATTTCATTCTGAAATATAACTAAAAATCATTTGAAGAAAAATTAAAGAATATAGCAAGGCTACAGGACTCTAAAGCTATGCCTTTATTCCAATTGAGTACGTTTAGGAATGCAAAAAGGAGGGAAAGGAGGGAACAGCTAGAGAGTCTACAGAATGAATGAGATGGTAGCATTTGTGGATGAGGGCAATGATACAGACATTGTCATCTGCACAGTGTTCCAGAAGACAGGAGAGAAATGGACACCATCAAAAGATCCTAGACAGCTAAGCAAACACAGATCAAAGTTCCAGAGATGAAAACTCCATTGTCTCAGGTTGAAATGCTCTTTGTAGAGCTTCCATTTGTGCTTAAGTAGGCTTTATCCTGGGCATAGAAGGTTGCCTTAACCTTTGAAAATCAATGAATGTAATTACGCCTATTAAAAAATCAAACAGTAAAAATTCTATGTTCACCTTAATAAATGCAGAAAAGGTTTTTGAAGTCTGCTCATGATAGAAAGTCTCATCAAATTAAGAATAGATAGGAAAGCCTTCAGACGGTGAAAGACTAAATTTCCCCTTAAGTCAGGAACAAGGCGAAACCTAGACTTTGTTCCCTTACTGAGTATACACCCGTGGTCTGAGGCTAGAGATGTTTTTATTCCGCATTTCTAGTGTAAGTACTTTTTATTTCTCTTTTTTTCCTTGTACTTCCTTCAGACTTTAGTGTGGCCCTGAATTAAGTCAATGACAGTCTCTTGTTCTGTTCTTGGTCTTTATCTAAACGTGCGAATGAGGAAAGAGCTTGCAATGAGAAGACGTGGGAACTCCTGTCTCACGAGAGAGAGTGCAGCTGTACCAATAGAGCTTCACCTCTGCCACCCTGCAACTGAGTCCCCAGCCTCCTCCTCTGAAGACCATGGGCCCCAGGTCCTTGGCACAGTTGTCTGCTTAGAGTGTCCCCCTGTAATTAACAGTGGCAAAGTTTTAATGAACCTCATAAGGAGATTTGGGTTTTTTTTCCTTGGACACTTTTTAAAATCCAGAAATAGTTTTTATTCCTTTGAGGTCAATTAAAAAAAAAAAAAGGGTGTTTTTTTTTCATCTTTGTCAAGGTGCCCGAAGCAACTTGCCAGCTGTGTCTGTTTAACGAGTTCTCTAAAGAGCTCCTGAGCCAGGAGGGTCCTTCGGGCGCTGAGCACAAGCGCAGAGCTCTGGGGGACAAGGGCCTAAGGCTGCGGAGAGTCCGGAAGGCAGGTTCTCAGAGGCTTTGGCCTTTCAATACAAACCTCTGTTATTTGTTCTCAGCCTGAAGGAGGAAGAGAGGAAAGGGGAGGGGACAGAGGGGCAGAGGAGAAAGGGGTGGGGAGCAGAGGGGAGGAAAGAGAGGAAGGGAAGGGGGGAAGAGAGAGGTTAGGCTCTCTCAATTCGTTTTTCTATTGAAGTTCACACTTTGAGCAACTGGCTAGGTCCTCTGTCAGCCACACAGGAGGGGCTTGGGTGTTGAGCACCATTCACTCTTACTAGTCCTGTCTCTAGACTCATCTTAAACTAACCTAATGGTTGTGCCACAAAGATCGCGTACAGATGCTTCCCTCACACAAATCAGATTGGACATTTCACGGAACCGATTAATTCATGATGGACAATGTAGAACTCACTTTGCATCCTTGAGGGCAAGTAATGGAGACACTTAACCTTTATTGCTAATACGACTAAAGCAGTTATCGTGGGACGTGGGACCTTACATTCACCTTGCTTTTTATGGTCACCACCTATGATATCTCCCATCAGTGTGGAGGTGAAGATAAATGAAACCTGGGAGGCATTAGATCCACTATAGACACGACAGTCAGGGGACACTTTGCCATAGGGTCTCGTGGGAATGAAGCTTCAGATTCTGATTTACAGGCAAATGATATCCCTATTCTCAAATACTCCATAAAAAATAAATCATGAACCTATTAATAATCAAGAGGTTTTTTTCTGAATATGGTAGGTAATTTGCATGTGTGAAAGCTTAGGTCCATTCAATTCATTTAGTAGAAAATTGTTAGAAATGGAAAACTAGTTGGGAAGAATATATAATTTTAAATGATCATAAATGTCTCTAAAAGCAAAGAAGATTATTCAGGAAGGTTGATTTGTTCTTTCCTAAATGCCACTGGAATGCAATAAGAACAAAAGCTATAATGCATAAGAGCAAAGAGTTTGGGAAAGACATGAGCTGACCAGAGAAATTGAAAACAATTTTTTTTTGAAAATATGGAAAGCACAAGGAAGGACAGAAAGCCATTGTTCAGAGAAGACACTACCAGCTATCTAGCATGCAGAAGAGAAAACCAATGGAATTTTACAACCAGAAGCCACTGCAAGGTTTACAACTAAGAAACACTAGCTGCAGTGCAGAATGGGGTACGACAAGGGTAGAAACAGATGCATCTGACAAAATCTATTGTTAGAGCAGTTGGGTCTTCTGTCAGATAGTAACAATGTTCCATGAGCAAAAGCCTGGAAGCTCACACTATGGAGAGTCTGAGGAGGAGGAACCCTGGATTCTGAAGTCCTGGACTTCAGTGAGGCTTGGGTCTTTGTGAAGAGGAACTGAGAGAAAACACCAAGAGAGCCAGCCTACTACCTTTCCTGTCCTCAGCCTCTTGCATTCTGGCGTATCCCCTCAGAGAAGGATTTGGAAAAACTCACTAGAAAAGTCACACAGCCCTAGAATCATTCTTTTTTTTTTTAATTGTGAAAATACTGTACAGAGGGGTTACAATTACATGGACAAGATAATGAGTACATTTCTTATCAAGCATTGTAGCCTCCTCCTTTGTTTCCCCTTCCCATCCCTTCCATCCTCCCTCCACCCCCCCACTCAACCTCCTCCCCCACACCAAAGTTGTAAAGTTCGCTTTTGACATAACGACTTGTACATCTCATTGTTGCAATGGGTCCACCTGTATCCCTAGTTAAACGATTTGTTTTTCCCCTTCCCCTCCACAAATTATACTGATATCAAATGCAGTAAAAGCAGGGGTTATACTGTGGGGGAGGGACATACAAAGCAGCAAAGAAATAATATTATAAATGTGTTAGAAACAATCACATGAAAGGAAAAAACATTTGAATACATATCTTAGGGTTCATTTCCCTAACACCACCTTATCTGACCTTTTCTGCTTGACTCAGACATATACTAGATATTGCAAATAAGGGAAGCCATGGGACCTATGTTTCTTTGGGCCTCGCTTACTTCACTTAATATAATTTTTCCAAGCCTTTCCATTTCCTAACAAATGGGGCAATGTCACTCTTTCTGATGGAGGCATAGAATTCCATTGTGTATATATACCAATTTTCTTGATCCATTCATCTACTGAGGGGTATCTGGGTTGGTCCTAGAATCATTCTTAATGAAGGAATCCTCAATGAAATGTCTAGCCGAATTATCTGTCAATCTATATGAAAGTCAATAAGTGGAGTTTGCGATATATAAATACAAATGGAAAAGATGTTGAACCGAGAAATATTCTAGAAAAAAATATTCTAGAACAACATTTCATGCTATAGTAATTAGACCTTCCGGTCTTTTGCAATCTTCTTTAACAGAAGTAATCAGAAAGTGGCCAGTTGCTTGAGTAGGAGCAGAGGTGATAATGCAGTGGTCTGCAGATGTGCTGTGTGAACCCTCAGGCTTGTATAACCCCTTGGATGCATCTGGCAAATTGTAATCAAATAAAAAAATACACTGAGGATTTCTCATAGCTGGAAAAGGGTCTCACAGTTGTGAAATGGTCATAGATGGCAAAGAACCTGGAGGTGTTGGACTGGAAGGAGGGTGAGTGGAAGGAAATGCCTTATCAACTTAATGGAGGTATAATTTACCCACAATGCAATGCCCTTCTGTGAGCATTACAGTCCCCTAAGTTATGACAGCTCTCTAATGTGAACACATAAATCATTCTATTTTTCTCCAAATTCTCAGGTACACCCTGATTTCTTCTTTTCCCCCTGCCCTCTTCACTATACAACCAGTAACCCATTATTGGAGAATTCTATTACTATACATTTGCTTGTTCAACAATTACATGCCAACGCAATCATGTGGACTAGAGTATTCTCTCTATCACTTAATTCACATTGTTAGTATTCCTTTCTGCTAATCCTAGCATCAATACATTGATCATTCTTATTCTTGAGTAATATTCCCTTTTATACTTATACTATATACGTAATAGCCTGTAAATGATTATATAATATACAATCATGCATACAATTCAGCCACCTGTTGAATCACATTTGCATTGCTCTAAGTTTTTGCTATTTTTTAACAGCAGCTATGAATACTGGGGTAAATGTGCAGAGGTAAGCTTTCCTTCCATTCACTTCATAAATGTCTGAAAGTATTTACTTCCAAATGAAAAGAAACTTGCTAAATCCTATGCCGAGTGTACCACTTACTTTATGTGATCCTGAAATTCTGTTGCTCTATTTTACACTATATTTATCAACACCCCATCACTAAAACAAATACCTGAGACAATCAGCTTATAAAGATCAAAGGTGGAGTTCCACTCAGAGATGTGGCAATTATGTTCGTGACTGGCTGGTCTTTCTCCTGTGCCGGTGGCAATGCGGCAGGTCATGAGAGGAGTATTCCCTCAGGGCTGGAAAGAAATCAAAGACCGTGAAGAGGAGGCTAGGGCAAAGGCAAAAGGCTAGGACAAAAATCCTTCAAGTGCATGCGTCCTAAAGACCTAAAAATTACCTATTAGACTCCATATCGTTCAGGGGTCAGCCGCCTTATATACTTCTATATACTTATACTACCTTACACTACAGGGCCTTGAGTTAAAACTCCAGTACCACAAAAAATAAAAAAAAAAGGTTTCACAACTGGCCAATAGTGCCACTGTCGGCCTAAAATGTGGATCTGGGGGGCACACTTATCCAAACCTTGACACGATAGCATTAGAAATGCATGAGAATTGCATTGATTTACATCTTTAACACAGTTGGGATTTTAACTTGTAACCATGATAGTGGGCTTGTGGTGGTGTCTATCTCTCGCTTTAGTTTGCATTTCCCTGATAAGGAACACCCATCTATAGTCATTGCCTTTAAAAACATTCTCCCCAGGAGTCCTTTATGTGAGTGAGTGGAGATACCATGAACCACCACACACCAGGAGCCTGGGAAGCGTTCTGGCCTTGACTTCTTCCTCAACATACACCAAAAGTCACTAAGCACGCAGCATCCCACTACCTTCACATGTGTCACGCCCACCTCCTCTACTCATCTCCAAGCCTGCCACCTTAATTCAGACGTATTCTCTAGAAACATTTACTCTTCAGAGAGCTGAGGTTCACTGTGTCCAATCCTATTTCTTCAAACGGTCCTCACATGAATAAACTGGTAGTCATTGTGATCATGTTATTTAGCCACATTATGTAACCATTTACAGTGAAGTCTATGCTCTGTCACAGTACACAGGGACCTCTAAACCCCTCTCCAGCATCCTTCTTTTCTGGTGTTTCTTTTTACATCAAGGCACAAGTCAGCATGACCTAGTCACTACAGGCCGATCCATCTCACACCTAGGCCTTCTAGCCACAGGAGGCCTTTCCTTATGACTCTGCCATATCATTCTCAGGCATACAGCTGACAGAGAGTAAATCAACATACAGGAAAGGTATCAGCCTACTCATGTGTATTGCTATTCTGTTCACAGTAGCTGAACTGTGGAATCAGCTCAGATACCCAACCACTGATGAATGTATAAAAGCAACTATGATACACATGTGCATACAAACAACATGAAATATTACTTAACAATAAAGAAAAATAAAATCATGTCATTGGCTGGAAAATAGGTACAACTGGAGATGATCATGTTGTCAAAAATAAACTAAGGTCAAAAAGCCAAATACTGTATGTTCCTCTCATTTATGGACTAGGGAGCTAAAATGACGACGATGACGATGAACTGTGTGGAAGGAAAACATGAGGAATTGGAAGGAGAAGCAAAAAGGACTGAAGGATGTTGTAACAAACCCTTCAAACGCTGTTTGTAAAGGGGAGAGACAAAGGAGGAATGTGACCATGGTAGATGGGCTGAAAGCATGCCACAAGCACAAAATTGGAAATGCTGTAATGAAGCCTCCTTATATTTCAAGTGGACACTTCTATAAAAAGTAATTAGTAAAGAAGTGTTTTGTTTTTGGTTGTGTGTTATGATCTATCAACATCTGAACCATGGGGATTTGAAGCCATTATCCCGTAGGCCGATGGTCTGCTCCTCTGAGATCCACACCATCTATCTTAGGAAGAAGGTGAATCCCCAGACCCACCACCATCCAAATGCTCAGGAAGTCTGACTCATACTGTGCTCCCACAAGTCTGTCCATTTGCAAGAGTTTCATGTGTGTGGCTCCTGCTGGGTATTACAGTAGTCCTTGGCAGATCTTTTTCTTCTGTGCATTTGTCCCCAGGGCCCAACGAAAGAGAGACAGAATAATAAAC
Organism: Dipodomys spectabilis; assembly: GCF_019054845.1. Classification (NCBI taxonomy): domain Eukaryota; kingdom Metazoa; phylum Chordata; class Mammalia; order Rodentia; family Heteromyidae; genus Dipodomys; species Dipodomys spectabilis. The sequence continues at coordinate 5,072,317 of NW_024870711.1, forward strand.
ACTATTTCTTTTCTTCTGTTAGGCGAGGATTCTGCCTATTGTGTATCCTTGTCCCCTGGGGACACTCAGATGTCTGAGGAGGTTGGGGGGGGGAGCTTGGAGGAGAGACCCAGACATAAAACCTGCTCCGCTGGTATTCCCACTGAGCCAGCCCCATCCCTGCATGAGCCTGAGGCAGGCAAGCAGCAAGGACTCAACACTTGAAGGTCCCTTTGTCAGAAGCCACTGGGAGCAGGGAGGCCACCCCTGGTTCTGATGAGTATTTTCCTCTAGATCTGGTGATATTTCTCTCTCTCTCTCTCTTTTTGTCAGTTGTGGGGCCTGAATTCTGGGCCTGGGAGCTGTCCCTCAGCAATTTAGCTTAAGCGAGCACTCTACCACTTGAGCCACAGCACCACTTTTGGCTTTTTCCATCTATGTGGTGCTGAGGAATCAAACTCAGGGCCTCATGTATGTGAGGCAAGCACTCTACCACTGAGCCATCTTCCCAGTCCCTGGTGATAGTCCTGAGATAAGTTTAGGGGTGGTACCACAGGGAATGAAAGGTCTTTTTCCTCCAAAAATGTATGATGGTTTAGAGAAGCTGGGTCTGGAGGAAAGAAGGTTCCATAAGTCAATACACCGAATACGAAGCTCAGGTGAAGTTATGGGCAAAGGGGTTGGTGTCTGCAGACATAGAGTCATGACTGCCCACTGATGCTGCCTCATTCACCATTTAATATTTGGATACACTGTGGAAGGTCTGGGTTTTACATTTCCATCATTCTTATAGCTGTGTAGTTGGTAGAATAGCAGCCAGACAACTTTATACCAAAGTTGAAAGAGGTGATTAGAATACAGGATGTACCCTTCCAATGTTGTTTCTAAATTACTTTTTATCCATTGATTGTGCCATCAACCCACCCAACCATGCGTCTGTTCATTCATCATATTGGGTTCTGTCTAAATGCTTATGGGTCTTTTTTTAAGAAACAAGATTAATGGTGTCACTTTTGCTTATGCCTACAGAGGCAATAAAAGTTCAATTTCTCCAAGGTAACATCAGGAACTATAAATTTTAATATTATCTTCATTTACTAATGTCTCAAAACTAATAAACACTGACGGAAACATTAACTAATGTTACAAGTGTCAGTTTCATTCTCTCTACCCTCCCTACCTCTCTTCCTCTTTCTTCCCTCTTTCCTTCCTTCCATTCTATAATTATTCTTTGATCATGTATCACGTGTATATTATGTGCAGCCTACTGCAATTATACAGTAAAAGGAAGCCAAATAATGAAGAGAGCTTAGTAACAAAATGTGAAAACAATAAATTAACAAAAAATAGTGTGTGTGATATATGGCAATGTTCCCATCTCAAAAATGATGTACTTAGTAATTCTGAAAAACAAACTACATATCATGATAGTAAAAATGTAAATCTTGAAATCCAAGGTAAGTAAAATTCGATAGAATAAACATAGCATATGACAGAACTTATATAGGCAGGAAATGAAAACCTTTCTGCCTTACTGGGGATTCAATGATTTGTCAGGACTCTGAAGTGATTGCTGACTGAGGCACTCCACCGTGCACAATACAGACCCTCCAGTTCCTATACAATGCCTAGCTGACATCTAATCCATATCTTCTTTGGCTTCGCAGCATACATCGCAGTGCCACAGCAGAGACCAACGCAGGTCCCGTCACGAGGGCATGACTGAGAATCAGACATGGGTCCCGGAGTTTGTTCTTCTGGGATTTCCAGTCAGCGCCAGGACAAAGCTTTTCCTCTTTGGCCTCTTCTCGTTGTGCTACATGTTCACTCTGTTTGGGAATGGCATCATCCTGGGGCTGATCTGGCTGGATCTTAAGCTTCACAGCCCCATGTACTTCTTCCTCTCACATCTGGCCATTGTTGATATTTCATATGCATCCAACAATGTCCCCAAGATGTTGGCAAACCTTCTGAACAAGAGAGAAACAATTTCCTTTGCTCCGTGCATAATGCAGACCTTTCTGTACCTGGCTTTTGCTCATGCTGAGTGTCTCATGCTGGTGGTCATGTCCTATGATCGGTATGTGGCCATCTGCCATCCCCTGCAATACTCTATCATCATGAGCTGGAGAGTGTGTACCACTCTGGCTGTCACTTCCTGGACTTGGGCCTTCCTCCTGGCTCTGGTCCATGTCATTCTCATCGTGAGGCTGCCCTTCTGTGGGCCTCATGAAATCAACCACTTCTTCTGTGAAATCCTCTCAGTGCTCAAGCTGGCCTGTGCTGACATCAGGCTCAATCTATTGGTCATCTTTGCAGCCTGTGTGTTCATCCTGGTGGGTCCCCTGAGCCTGGTGCTGGTCTCCTACATGCGTATCCTGCTGGCCATCCTGCGGATTGGGTCAGGGGAAGGCCGCAGGAAGGCCTTCTCCACTTGCTCCTCCCACCTCTGCGTGGTGGGGCTCTTCTTTGGCAGCGCCATGGTCATGTACATGGCCCCCAAGTCCAGCCACCCCGAGGAGCAGCAGAAGATCCTTTCACTGTTCTACAGTCTTTTCAACCCCATGCTGAACCCCCTGATCTACAGCCTGAGGAATGCCGAGGTCAAAGGGGCCCTAAAAAGGGTGGTGTGGAAGCAGAGATCAAGGTGATGCCATGTCTGGGAGAAGTCTTGAAGGGAGAAGATATGTTCTCTATGAGAATTGCAATGGGCATAAAATGGCTGGACAGTTCCATTTCTTTGATTTATGATGTCCTGAATGTTTATTGAATAGATTCTGTTTATAAATACAGAGTACTGATCAGGCAACAAAGCAGAAAGCAAAAAAAATCACAGACAGCACAGGCCATAGAACTCAGAGGGTAACAAAGAATTAAGAGCTATGAATTCACTTAATATAATTTTTTCCAAGTCTTTCCATTCCCTAACAAATGGGGCAATAAGTGAAGGAAGCCAGGTCCAAAGAAACATAGGTCCCATGGTTTCCCTTATTTGCAATAACTAGTATATGTCTGAGACAAGCAGAAAAGGTCAGATAAGTTGGTTTTAAGCGAAATGAACCCCAAGTTAAGGACTCAAATGATTTTTTCTTTCTTGCTATTGTGTCTAACATATTTATAAGATATTTCTTTGTTGCTTTGTATGTCCCTCCTCCACAGTATAACCCCTGTTTTCACTGTATTTGATGTTGGTATAATTTGTGGAGGGGAAGGGAGAAAACAAGTTGTTTAAATAGGGATACAGGTGGACCCGCTGCACCAGTGAGATGTACAAGATGTTATGTCGAAAATGAACTATACATCTTTGGCATGGGGTGGGGGGGTGGAGGGGAGGTGGGGGGGCATGGGAAGGGAGGGTAAGGGGAAACAATGGAGAAGGCTACAATGCTTGATAAGAAATGCACTCATTACCTTGTCCATGTAATTGTAACCCCTCTGTACAGCATTTTCACAAGAAAAAAGAAAATAAAGAAAAAAACCTATGAATTCCTCAAAGGTGCTATTCATTCTTGGTGTGAGCTTTAAAATGCTTGAGAAAGAAAAGGGCAAAAAGACAAAGCTTCTTTAGAAGGGGAATATTGTCAAGGAGAGAATCATATCTATTAGATAACTTGTCAACTATAGATGAAAGTTATCTATGATTTCTATAGATAACGATTATTAACTTGAGCAGGAGAGGTTCCTAATAATTCTTTCTCTATTTCAGTAGGAAAAGTTTAGTCCTGGAGCTCAATAATGCCAATTTCCAGACAATAAGGACAAAGTTTGGAAGACACAAAAAAATGGTGAGATTTATGGCTTCATTGATCTTTGTGGGATGGTTATTATCATTTCAAGTGAGAGTAGAAGTCTTTCCTCAGTGCCCCGCGTGCAGCCAGAGTCCCAGGGAGCACCTCTATCCGCAGGCCGTCTGTTCTATCACATGGTCTCATTGCTGTGTGTTTTCTCAAGGTGACAACCTTCCTCATTGAGACCCTTGGTGCTGTTCTCAATGTCAAACCATGCCCACAAATCTAGTCTATTTCCTGAGGAGAAGGCAGCTCATGACTGGCCTGAGAGGGCTCAGCTAGCCTCTCAGGAAAATAAAGGGATTCAAATACCTTCAGAGAACAGGCATGTTCCTTGCAATCAGGATCTGCGACTGAAGGGCAGATAAACAATGTGCACCCAAGCCAGGCATTGCCCTAGCAACACAGGCAGCTTCCAGCTCTCAGTGCAGAGCTCTTCGTTAGGCTAACTAGCACTATGAGAGTATGATCATAAACTATTCATATCAGATTCACATCCACCAGGTGAAAGAGGGCTGGAGGAGAACTGGGTCTATAGAATGACCCTCGGGTTCCGTTTCTGAAGCTGCCAAGCAAAACAGCCCCAAATTTCAACAACTAGGATATAAATTCACTTTTGATGATGTTCATTGTGTGCCTTCAGGAAGGAGCAGACTAATAAATGCTTCCCACCTGTATGTTTCAAATGTGTAAAGAGATTTTTCTAAGGCATAGAGATTATTTTCAATGGCTCAGGAATTCAGAAGAAAAAGAAGTCAGAAAACAACAGATGGAGCCTTAAAATAGAAGTCACGGAGCCACGTGCTGGTGACTCACAACTGTGATCCTAGCTACTCAGGAGGCTGAGAACTGAGGAATGCAGTTCAAAGCCAGCCTGGGTAGGAAAGTCCATGAGACTTTTATCTCCTATTAACCACCAGAAAACCAGAAGTGGCGCTGTGACTCAAGTGGCTGAGCACTAGCTTTGAGTAAAAATGCTTAGGGAAAGTGCAAAGACCCCAAGTTTAAACATGACTGACAAAGACAAAAATAAAAATGACAAAAAGATCAATCAAATACCTTAAAATTTAAACATACAGTCCCTGAAATAAGACTGGATTTCCTGAAAGAGGAAAAAAAGTCATCAGATAAGCTAAATTCTGGACCAAGAACATTAGGAGGAAAATTTATGAAATAACGATGGAAGTATACAGTTTACAAAAAATGCAACAGTGAACAGACTAGATGGAGCAAAGTATGTTTTAAGTCTCCCACAGGTGAAACTCTGTAGACAGAAAAATTAGTTTATTACTTTCTAGTTGGTTGGTATATAAGCAAAGCCACTAATGTAATGAATTATGCCTGACTTTTCTATATTTGAGTATGAGAATAAATTTGATCAAAGAATACATGAAACATTTATTCCACAAAGGCATCCTCAGATCGTCTCTGAAATTATAGCAGGTCAGTTCATTTCTTTGTCAAGAGGAAGAGAAAATAGTTGTAGTAGTCACAGCACTAGAGGGATCTTGCCCTTTCCCACTTATGCTCAAAATCACAAGAAATTAAAGAGTAGACATTGTTTCCTGTGGAGAACATTCCTTCCTTGCTTGTTCTCTCTAGTTAATTTCCACAAAATAACAAGCCCCATTGGGATATTTTACCCACTTTCTTGGCTCCAGGACATTTTGTTCCCATAGCTCCTATGAGTCTGGTTGTACTTTGTGAATCCTATTCCTAGTGGAGACATGATAAATATATCTATGCATACACGAGGGATGTCCGGATTAGGTAGCACATAAACCTAAGTCAACGTTAGAAAGGGTGAGAGAATTATATATGAGTTCTCTCTTCCCTAAATATCAGTTCATCTATTTGAAGCCACAATAAATCTGAGCTGCTGGGCCCTTCAGTGTGTGAAGGGGTCCTGCCCTGGAAATCATTCCATTCCTCTTCACTCTGTGTTCACGGACTCCACAGTGACTGGTGAACGGCGGCTGCGTCTTGTCATGAGTTAACCTTTGTGGAAAGCCCTAAGAGGAAACTCTCCTCTTTCCAGGAAGGGAGCAGGTGGTCATTTGTGTGATGGATTTTTTCCATATTGAGAAGTAATTGGGCTAAGCATAAAATAACAGGGACTCTTATGACAGAAATCCATTCTCAATTGAGTTTTGCTTCCGTGGATCTTCTTGGAAGAGAAAAGTTTCAACACCAATTAACAGCTACTTGATAGAGCATTACCCAGCTCATAACTGACATGTCTCATTTTCAGTTGTAAGTCTCAAGTTTTTCTTTTTAGACAATTGACTCTTTATTTATTATACAATTTCAGACAGACTGCAATAAAAGAACACTATTCAAAATTCAATCATCATTGCCTGTTAATGCCAGAGGACTGCTTTTCATAGACCTAGGTTACTTTAATAATCTTTTAAATATAATTTATTTTGATGCAATTTGTGTTGAATTCTTGTTTAAATTCTAAAATGGAATAGATGTTTAAGAGATCCAACTATAAAAGTTTCTACCACCTCATGAAATTAGATAGTGATTTCATAAAATAATGGACCTGATCAACTGGGAAATGAATTTATGTGAAAAAATGTCCTGCAGGTTTATTTTTGATGTGCCTCTTATTTTATAAAAGGAATCTGTGAGAATTCAAATAGCTGTGAGACTTTTTCACATGAGTGTTTTATGTGACACCAATAGGAAATGTCTCATTTACATTTTGCTGAAGTATGAAGCAGAATGTAGTCTATAGGTTTAACAAATACCTACAGATCTTCTCTTCTGTGTTATAGCCACGTGATGATGAGAAGCCTGTAAACCAAGAGCCATCTGTCCTTCTACTTAATTTTATTGTGCTGTTATCATATACAATTCAGAAATACCATTTCTATCTTACTGCCAAATATTACAAGAACATTGAAGTGAAATGAATTATCACAGCTCTCTACATGTATGCAAACTAGGTCTAATAATTGGAAGGTTCTTTACACAGGAAGTTATCATGTATGTTTCTACATAGATATATTTAATTCCATGTTCAACCCTCTGATTTACATCTGATATATGTTACTAATAAATGATATAAGGTATTTGTTGTCATATTATATTATTGATATATATGTAGGTGTACATATATTGAATATATAAAAATGCTTGGCAACTTCCAAGTGTAGGCTGAATATTAGGTGTATGTGTAAATATAAAATATAAAGTATAGAGTAGAAGAGAGTCATATTACAAAAAGCCACAGCAATCTATAGTTCTCTAAACAATTCAAGTTTACACTATCAACAAGAGTCACAATTCTCACAAATAATTCTGTGTGTGTGTGTGTGTGTGTGTGTGTGTGTGTGTGTGTGTGTGTTGTGGAGCTTGAACTCTGGGTCTGGGCGTTGTTCCTGAGTTCTTCTGCTCAAGGCTAGCAGTCTACCACTTTGAGCCATAGCACCATATCCAGTTTTCTGGTGGTTAATTGGAGATGAGAATTCCACAGACTTTCCTGCCCCGACTGGCTTTGAAATGTGATTCTCAGATTTCAGCCTTCTGAGTAGCTAGGATTACAGGTGTGAGCCAGTGGCACCTAGCTATAAATCATATATTTTTTATTGTGAAAATACCATACAGAGGGGTTACAATTACATGGGCACGATAATGAGTACATTTCTTATCAAGCATTGTTGCCTCTGCCTTTGTTTCCCCTTCCCATCCCTTCCCATCCCTTCCCATACCCTACCCCTGCCCTCCCGCCAGATCCCTCCCCCCACCAAAGTTGTAAAGTTCGTTTTTCAAAATAACAACTTGTACATCTCATTGTTGTAATGGGTCCACCCGTATCCCTAGTTAAATGATTTGTTTTTCCCTTCCCCTCCACAAATTATACCAACATCAAATACAGTGAAAGCAGGGGTTATACCATGGGGGAGGGACATACAAAGCAACAAACCCAACATTATACTTAATGGTGAAAAACTAAAGCCATTTCCTCTTAACTCAGGAACAAGACAAGGATGCCCATGCTCTCCACTGCTCTTAAATCTAGTATTAGAATGCCTAGCTACAGCAATAAGACAAGATGCAGACATAAAGGGGATCCAAATAGGGAAAGAAGAAGTAAAACTCTCCCTCTTTGCAGATGACATAATTTTGTATTTAAAGAAACCCATGGACTCCTCTCCCAAATTACTCAAGCTGATTCAAAACTTTGGCAAAGTAGCAGGGTATAAAATTAACCCTCAAAAATCAATGTCTTTTCTGTATGCCAACAATGAGAAAACATGGCTGAAATCAGGAAAGCAACTCCATTCGTAATAACCCCACAAAAAATAAAATACCTAGGAATTAACTTAACCAAAGAAGTGAAGGACCTCTATGATGAAAACCTGAAAAAGGAAATCAAAACAGAACTTAGAAGGTGACAAAAACTCCCATGCTCCTGGATTGGAAAGATCAACATCATAAAAATGGCAATACTTCCCAAGGCTATCTACAAATTCAGTGCGATACCTATCAAAATTCCAACCTCATTCTTCAAGGAAATAGAAGAGGCAATCCAAAAATTCATATGGAACAATAAAAGACCCTGAATAGCAAAAAACGATCCTTAACAGAAAAAAACAGCGCTGGAGAAATATCAACACCAAATTTCAAACTCTACTACAAAGCCATAGTAATCAATAGCTTGGTACTGGCACAAGAACAGACCTCAGGACCAACAGAATAGAATTGAAAACCCAGAAATGAATCTAAAGACCTATAGCTGCTTATGAGTACATTTCTTATCGAGCATTATTGCCTCCTCGTTTGTTTCCCCTTCCAATCCCTTCCCATCTCTGCCCCCCCACCTTGTGCCAAAGTTGTAAAGTTCGTTTTTCGACATAACATCTTGTACATCTCATTGTTGCAGTGGGTCCACCTGTATCCCTATTTAAACGATTTGTTTTTCCCCTTCCCCTCCACAAATACATCAAATACAGTGAAAGCAGGGATTATACTGTGGGAGAGGGACATACAAAGCAACAAAGAAATATCTTATAAATATATTAGAAACAATCTCAAGAAAGAAAAACCATTTGAGTCCTTATCTTAAGGTGGCCCAGTGGTGTAAATCATATTTTGATGGTACAGATTCTAAGAAATTGTGCAGGAAGGATGACTGACATGCCCTTGTCTTCCTTCTTGGTCTCACACAAGACACATCACACAGAAAACACTTTTCATGTGTGGATTTATGTTTACTGCAATGCAGGAATACAGATGAGCAAACGTTTGGTGTAATCACAAAAGCCTGAAAAAGTTGTCCCCTACGATGAAGATCATTTAAAGATCAATATGTTGGTCCTGGATGTATATTGAATCGATTTTGTTTATAAATGCAGAGTGCTGGTCAGGAGTGAGCCAATGCCACCTGGCTTAAATTCACTTTTGAGCACATTCATTGTGTGCCTTTGGGAATGGACAAACTACTAAACACTTCCTAATTGTGTGTTTCAAACCTGTGAAGAGTTGTTTGGGATCCTAAAATCACTGTGTTTAACGTGGTCTGAGATTTCATCTCCTCCAATTCCTGCTCCGTCTAGGAGAATGCGCTCAGTGCATCCTTTTCACCTTCTGGAAATGGACAAAGTCCCTACCTTCCCTTCTCCCTCTCTAGCCTTTGAGGGTGGCTACGCCCAGTTTTGGAATCATATTTGCTCTAGCAGCTGAGTTTTTTTGTCCATATCTATTAAAGAGATTGGTCTATAATACTTTTCTTTTGTTGTGTACCTCTCTGCCTTATGCAAAGAATTTGGTAAAGTTCCTTCTATCTCTATCTTATGGACAAGTTCAGAGAGAGTTTTCATGCTGGTTCTTCTTTAAATGTCTGATAGAATTTAGCATTGATTCCATCAGGGGCTGGTTCTCTTCATTAATATTTATTCATGTTCAGTGCCCTTATTTTGTCTCTTCTGACTGATTTTAATTTAATCTCCTTTATCATCTGAGTGTAGCTATTCCTGCCTGCTTTCAAAGCCTATTTGCTGGGTAATTTCTTTTGTAACCTTTCATCTTAAGCAAATGTTTGTAATGTCAGTGAGATGTTCTTCTTATTGACAACAAACGTTCAGGTCATGCGTCTTAATCCAATTCACTGTTCTAAGTCTTTTGATTGAAAACCTGAGATCATTAATGTTCAGTGCTATTGAGAGGCATGCAGCAATTCCTGTGGTTGTGTTGTTTTTATAGTGTTCCTTTTTCTTCTCTGTTCATCTAGTTGGATTTCCTATCCTATGTTGATGGTTACATTTATCTTTCTATTGGGTGTGTAGGATTCCAATGAGTATCTTTAGAAGTGTTGGTTAATAGTCATAAATTGTTCAAGTTTTGTTACTATGGTAGGATTTTATCTGTAGCTTAGTTATGAATGATAGCTTTGCTGAGGAGGTTGATCTAGATAAGCAGTTGTTTACTTGCATTTCTTCAAAAACATTTTTACATGATGTCCTTACTTTTAAGGTTTCTGGTCATAAATCTGCTGTTATTATGATGGGAATACCACTAATGTGATTTAGATTTTCTCTTTCAACTTTCAGTATCTTTCCTTGTTAAAATTTAATGTTTTACCTATGATTTATCTTGGCTTGATTTTTTTCTAATATTTTTATCAGCTGTTCTAAAGGCCTCCTGTTATAGAATGATTGCTTCTGTCTTAACATTTGTGAAAAATTTTCTTGTTATTGTATTGAAAATAGTTTTCTATTTTTTTAGCTTATATCTCTTCCCTTTGGTCTATGCCCATTATTTTTACTTTTGGTCTTTTAATAGTGTGACAGAAGTGTGTTTTGTCCACTTGTACCTCTCAATTTTTTCTCAGATTATTTGCTGATTTTAATGTCTGTTTTTCCTGAGTCTGATATTTGGTCTTTAGTTTGATCTATTCTACTGGAGACACTTTTACATGGTTTATTAGTTGACTTACTGAGCTTTTTAACTCCTGATTTCAGGAAAGGAAGCATTTAGTTTTTATCCTTATTGGATTTCTTGTTCATATTCTCTATTGTCATCCTTACTTTGCTCAGTTGTTTATATTCTCTTTGGGTTCTTTTGACTGTTTGCATCCTCTGTGAATTCATTCTATCTTTCTTTAGTACATAAACTATTTATTAACAGAAAAGGCCTACAGACTCATTTCTTCTTGGACACACTCATAATAAAACATGGCATCTAGTGGTCTTGGTAGAAGCTATCTATCTAAATGCTACTAAATTGATCTTAGAATAAAGGCGATTAAAGATTGGTCTTCAACACTAAAATTAGCAGGGGAAAAAGTTTAAATTAGTTTAGTTAGAAAGTATAGCAGGCATCCTCATGCCATAAACTATCTCATATTTATGAGAACAACAGAATAAAAGTAAGATTTATCATTTCAAAGTCACAGTAAATTTAAGATTGACAGCAGAGAGAGAACTTTCTTTTTGCAGACATTTCCTTTAGTTTCAATTTCCTTGTGACAGAACTGAATCAAATGGCCACTGAATCCTTAAACCACTCACTGACAGAGAACATGAAATTAAATGGTTGGCTTAGATTCATGATGGTTTAATCCTCTGTGGTTCAGAGTGAAGGCCACTTTCTCTGATAGCTTTAAGCATTAATCCCTTTAGAAAATCTGGAGAGGATCAGCAAGGAAGTGGGTAATAGCTAGAGGGTAGTCAACTGGCTTATCTGCCTAGTGGCTCAAGTGCACAAGCTACACTCCTGAAACCCTCAAATGAAGTAAAACTTTCTAGGGGGCAAAGTTTGCCACTCTTCAGTATCAGAAATCCAACTAACACTCAAGATATGATACTGTTTAAAACCATAATGACTACAGTCTCTATGTATAATGAAAACTTCTTAGCTTCCTTTAAGAGCCATATTTTATATAAGTAAAAAGAGATTAGGGAATTAGAATAAACATTATTGAGTGGATATGCTATCTGCTATATTTAAGCATATTTGCATATTTGTTTGCTATATTTAAACATATTTGCATATTTGAATAGTTTCAAAAAGCCTGAGTAGTATCAAACTGTTTTTCATTTCACTTTGGAGGGTTTTTTTTTGTTTTAGATTGTATTTTGAACTAAGGATCTCATGCTTATAGGAAAGGAAGTCTACTACTTAAGCTATACTTCTACCTCTATTAGCTACGTTTATTTCTTGAGATAGGATATTGTATTTATTTCCAGGCCTGGACTGAAATCCTTCCCACACAGCTGAGATGAAAAACAAATTCTGCCATAGCCAACATTTTGGGGGAGATGAGAAGTATTTTATTCTTTTTGCTTTGACTGGCCTCAAAGAATGATTCTACACATCTCAGCCTTTAGTACCAAGGATTACAGGCATGAGTCACTTCACCTGGCTATCAAACAAGTATTAAGGCTATATTAAAACATAGCTATATCTTTCCAGTCTTTTATCTGTTATTGTATTAACCAATTTATAAGTGATGAATTACTGATTTAAAAAATACAAGATGTAGGAACTGGCAGTGTGGCTCAAACCGTAAAGAATCAGCCTTGAACAAAATAAGTCAAGTGAGAGTGAGTTCAAGACCCAATACAATAAAACTATTAAAAGAGTAAATGTAAAACTAAGAAATAAAATATATAGTTACCGAAATAAGACTGCATTTCCTTTAACAGAATAGACTCAGCAAATAGGGCAAATTCTAATTTGAGAACACTAGGAGGGAAATTTGTGGAATAGAGTTTGAATAATATGCAACAGAGTAATTTAAGAAAAGAAAATTTCAAAAACACTTGGTATTAGACTCAAATACAAGACTTACTTATCTTGTAGTAATGGAGGAAGCAGGAAGAAAATAGGACACACCTGTTGAGATGTGTTCTCCTGGTTGAAGAACATCAGAATCCTCAAAACAAGGGTACTCTGACTATCAAGCCACAGAAAAGGTGAAGAGAGGATGGCAAGGCAGTCTTGAGACTCAAGATGGAAGGAAATAGGGGTGTCTCTCCTCTACTAGCCCCGGCACGGGAGCAGGAGGAGAACAGATGTCTTTGTCATCTGTGTCCCTGGTGTATCTCCATGACATAAACAGTATCTAATCATTCTAGTGTATTACAAACATTAGATTAAAAAACACATGGAGGGGGGCATTTCAATTCTCCAACACCTGAGCAAAGGGAAAGGCCATTACAAAACCAGGAGGAAATTTCTGGAGATGGTTGATGCTAGAAGAAATACAACATAACCTGGAGCATGTCAGCACTGGAATCCAGTTCCAAAGAATAGTATTTCGCCAATATTTTCTTATGCATTACTTTCTAGACAGGAAGAACGGATTAACTAGAATGCTCACAGCTGCAAATGATAAAGACTCACTGATTGCTTTCTCCTTTCTCTTCTTGGATTCTTTTAGGGCCCTGGTGATAAATCTCTACAAGCTTTCTATTCCCCTTCTGCCGCTCCAGGTTCCATACTGTTTCAGAATTCCCACAAGACACATTAGGCCTCCTGAACACTGTTTCCTTGCAATTCTGTGTGCCTGTATCCTGAGTTGGACTGCTGACTTCTTCACATCATCTTCTTTCTTTCTGGCTTCATGAGCATGAAAAAATACACAAGAGAAATGCAATGTTGAAAGGAGCCATGAGCAGTGTTCTTATTACTACTTGAATTATTTTATCTTCTTTAACCCACCATCGAAATTCTACCTCAGAGGAGTTCAAAAAAAAGAAAGGAAAAAGAGGAAGAAATGATTCAAGACCTGTGAAGGAAGCATTTTGTCCCAGAAACTACCCAATATTAAAAGCATACTTAGACTTAGCTGTAGTTCTAGTCACGAGTGGTATTTAGAAAACTCTATTTCACAATTGATCATCCTCAGTAAAAGGTTCTTCACTACAGATGAAGCAATGGGTATGTGTAATAGTTATTTTCACTAGAATATGAAATACGAATCAAAAGCAATATCCCTAAGAAATCTACAACATCCCACAGGTGATGTTTTGCTGTAATTATTTCAAAGTTAAATGTAAAAATAGACAGATGATTTTCTATCCACAGTAGGCTGTGTTAAGTGTCATTAAGTTGTCCTCAGCACAAGAAAGAAAATTGTGCTAATTATGCAAATCTGATTGAATATGCATAAATTATCCTTAGATCTTTCCAGATATAAAAAAAATGAAATTTATTTTCTCTTATCCATTTCTTTGTAGGAAAGATGACTAATAAAAAGTTGAACTCAAGAGTTATTTAAGGGTTGGGAAGGTGGCTCAGTGGTAGAGTGCTTGCCTTGCATGCATGAGACCTTGGGTTCAATTCCTCAGCACCACATAAGCAGAAAAAGCCAAAACCGGAAGTGGTGAAGTAGTGCTCAAGTGGTAGAGTGGTAGCCTTGAGCTGAAGAGCTGAGGGACAGTGCCCAGGCCCAGAGTTCAGGCCCTACGATCGACAAAACAAAAGGGAAAAAAAAAGAGTTATTTAAGTAAAGAGCGATTCTTGCTAATTCTAAGTGTTTTGATCTATCACAGAGGAGACAGAATTTGGGATTTGTAATCATTGAGAAAATCTCCATGAATGCTTTGAAGAATTGGTGATACGTTTGAAACAAAATTGAAAAAAAAAGTTAAAATTGTCCTGGAACAATATCTAGAATGAGAACTGAGTATTTGAATGAGGAGAGTTTCCTAGACAATAGAGAGGTCAGAGGAGTAAGCATCTATTAGTGATATAATTTTTTATTAAAAAATAACACAGATTAGCCTCTTCTGGAATATACATTTTTCTTCTCTCCACAGTAGGTTAAAATATAGGTAAGATATCTAGGGAAAATTAAGAAGAAGACATAGAACTCTTGAGCTGCAAGAAATCCAATGACCAGGTCTTCTTGTGTAGATGTGCATTGGTTTAGGTCATTAAGTCTTGCTTAATTTGTTGCAGAAGTCATAGACAACAAATACAAATAAACAAAGATCATTTGTTTCCACTTTTGACCCCTGTGAGACTAGCAGTTTATCATTTGGTGAAATGATTGAGGTTTTGCTCTGAGGGCATTTTTAAACTAAAAAATTATGAAGGACATAATTATATTTTATCTATATCAGTGAGTGAGTTGATATTTACCATAGAACAAAATTAGCCCTGAGAATGTGTTAAAGATTTGCTTTCAGTTCATTATTGAAAGACTAGTATTTAGGAAGCCTTTTTTATAGGTTAGTATAAATAATATGCCTTATGAAACGGAGTGGTATTTTATGAGAGCTAGTATAATAAGTAAATGTTTTGCATTTTTACCTTTTATTAAGAGTTTGAGTCAATTGTAGAAAGGTACATTGCTTATTATTTGCCTTTGCTCACATGTGTTACAATATTGTGTATTGTTTAGCCTCTGGGAAATTTCCATGAATGATCATAGGAGAATAAGAGTTAAAAATGGCAAAAGTGTCTAAAAATTATTTTGAAGCAGCATTAGCTCCGACAGACCCTTTGAAAGATGCTCAGCAATTCTCATAGGTTCCTTAGATCACATTTAATAAGTTGTTCACGGTGTGTTTAAACTTCAGCCTTCATGTCTGAAAGATGGAAATAATGCGTAGATTCAAATAATATAGTGTAAACAAAGCACCTGGCTCGTTTTCTATAAGCAGGGATGATTCTGATGGCTGCTATTGCCTCTCCTTGCTCATTTCATGTCCCAGTGCCAGTCGACACACCTGGCATGGGAGACCTATGTCGGTACTGGGTGGCCAGACCCCTGAGCCATCTCAGAGCCACAGCCTCTCACACAGCTACCTCGCAGGAGACGGCAGAGTGGCATGAAGTCCCAGAACCATAGGAACCTTCAGAGTACTGCTACTGTGCTTTGTGATCTGTTTCAGTTTATTACCCCAGGGATACCTGGAAGTTTGTGCAGAAGTAATCTGATGTCAACAATGGCCTGACATTACCCCATATTTTTCCCCAAAGGGTAATTGTTGCTCTTCTCCAGGGGGGGGGGGGATTCAGAACATCCTTGTACCCTCAGGGAGAAGATAAATAGCTGTGATATCTTACAATACTCCTGGGAAATTGAACTCTCAGTAGAAACTCTGCAATAAATATTTTTTTCTCTCTCTGATGGTAAAATAAAAGCTAGGTTTCTGGGGTTCTTTGAAGACGTTTCATCAATTCCAGTGAGTCCTCCCATTTCACGGATTTCATCCAGGGCACGTGAGAGTTCTGTATTTATTTTGGAGGTACATTTCTCACCTCATTTACATTTTTCTTTCTAAGTTAAATTATTTTCTTTGGGGAAAAAACCCAATCTCATGCTTATATCTTATTTTGTTGCACAGACACATTGGAGCTGGAAAGTCGTTTTCTGCAAGGATAGTATGGCATTCAAACTCAAAAACTGACATTTCTATGTGTTTTCCCCTCCTGACTCTGAGTGTACTTCTTGGGTAGTTAGGAAGCAGTCACTACACTAGGTCATATCAGGGAACTTAAGCTTGGATGGGCGGAGAGCCCCAGGACTCCTCAGCATTACTCTTCTCCACCTAGTGGTTGTGGTCAGAAATGACATGAGGGGATTGGGTGGGAGGAGTTAGAGGGGGAAGAATACCCAAATACCGGCATCTGTGAATGAAGATAGTGAAATGAAACCTATGAAAAGTCGCTGTATGAGAGAGGATTGTAGGAGAGGGGAAAGGGAGAGTAAGCTAAGCAAAAGGGATAATCTGATTAAAATATTATGGATACATATGGAAACCTGCTTCGAACAATTGAAATGCCATGAAAATTAAATGTACAACAGTCCTGGGCAGGGTCCTGGAACTCGTGTGGAGGAGAAGGCAAACTGAATATATGAACAAGGCTGAATATGATCCAGGGTCTATGTACATTTCTGAAAATGCACCAATGAAGTTTGCTGAAATTGGTTTGGGAAGGACAAAGGAGAGTTTAGGGAGAATGAGGGAAGGGGTGAACCTGATCAAGGTATGTTTTATGGCTATATGAAAGCCCCAGTTAAACATGTTGATGATAATAAGAAATGTGGTTAACAAATTGAAAAGAAGAACTAGCTAATTATCTCAATGAGAAGAGATTTGAGAATTAGAAGCACATCTAGGCATTGTCTTTGAATAAGGCTCTGAAAATACCAAGCTAATGAAAAAATTTTTCATATTACCTAGGCTAATTAAAGGCATTGATGGCCCAGAAAACCTTTATCACAAGGAAAATCCTAATACCATTCACAATAGATCTTTACCTTGCTGAATCAGTATAAAAGGTAAGATGGTCATGTAATTATTTCTGTTTTTGGAACTATCCCAATGTCTCACCCTTTTTAATATATTTTTTCCAGTCACAAAGTCAGGAGAGAATGAATTAGCAGCCAGATCTGCTACAGAGTAGGAAAAAGGAATCAAGCCCAAAGCTGGAGAAATATTTTGAGTTGTAGTACTGTCTGGGTGAAAAATTGCTCAGATTGGTTATGGAAATATGCTGCTATGTTTTTATCCTATTGGCAATGCAAAGTTTTAAACATTCTTGTGATTTTTTTCTCTATTCAAATGTGATAGTTGCTCAGGGATTTTAATCTATTTTCATTTTAATGTTGTCTAGTTTTAATGACAAAATGGAAATGATGAGGAAGATAACAGTGTTTATTAATCCAGACACAAAAACAAAGTAAAAAGTTAAGAAATAAATATTCCTACTGGGTAGTGATAAACTGATTTGCCTTCAATAATAATAATATCATGCATTTTACTCAGAAATTAAATGTAACTCATTTAATTTAATATTAAGTGATATTAAAAGTTAATATTACTTACTTTGTCCAATAATGTCTAACTAAAATGTATAATACTGATGTTATAATTTTGCCCTTGGTACACTGTGAAAATGCTCTGTAACTGTAGCAAAAATAATTTATGTTCACTTATCTAGAAAACTTCCCAAATGCAGTACATTTAGCAAAAGTAGTCTGTGATTTCATCTCTGCTCTGAGGAAACAGTATTCTCAAAGAAACACTCTCTCATAACTTACCCCTCTCCATGGATTTAGAGTCCTGTGAGTGTAAAATGTTGTAAGTCTTGTGTCTTCATTACACACCTGGTATCTTCATACTTAGAGATCCAAAGCATCGGTTCAAAGCAGGTAGGAGATACCGTTTAAGTTTTCTATAGCTCCTGTGGAAAAACTTTCAGAAATGTTTTAGCTTAAAACAATAGAAGTACATTTCTTGACAGCTGTGGAGTCCTCTAGAAGTCTGGAGTGAGGAGTTCATGCTTCAGGTCTCTTGGAACATGTCTCTCTCCTCTGTCTTCTGGTGATCTTCACATTCTGATTTCCATGATGGCTCCTCAGGCTCTGTGTACCTTCTGTAGCTCAGTTCTTCCTTCTGTCTTCATGTCAAGAGGACACTTTGCATTGGAATTTAGGCCCATTCGTGACACTGAAGATTATCTCAAGATAATTGCATCTGAAAAGACTCTTTATCTAAGTAAGGCAACATTCATAGATGAGGAGATTCCGATTGTAAAGTCATCATTTGATTCACTATAGGTAACAATACATTTAAATGTGGCTATTTAATTACTGATATAATAAAATCCATGTTGTTATGTCTATTTAAAGTAATTCATTGAAAACATTGTTTTTAATAGGAGACTTTTTAAAAGTAGAAAGAATGTATTGATCAGTTGTTAGGAATATATTATATATGCACCACTAATCTTCAACTGAAAAAATTATCGGTCACCACCGATAATCTATTAATGAATAGATTTGGGGTGTCTGTTTTATCTAAAAACTAGACTACTTTTTATGAGACATAAAGAAGTATAAGGTATGATAGTATTTGTTATCTGATGAGAGGCAGCCCCTGCCTATAAATAAATGCCATCTCTACTAACTAACTGACATCTAGCATCAATGCCGCCTCATCTTTGATCTTATCCTGAGGATTCCCTGTATCTCCATGAGGATATAAAACTTCTTTTCAGGGTTATATTGACCAAGCATGTGCATGTAACAGGTACCCAAAGACGCTACTTTTATGAGTCCCTCTGATTTACTAGAGAAGACTCTGCCTATCCAATAGTCTATCCAATGGAGGCTAGAGAGCCTCAAGTAAAATGCAACCTTTCTCTTTATAGGAACTGCTTGTACACAGGCAAGAAAACCTGTCCATTGAAGAGATCTGCGACTCTACTACAAACCTCTGACAGGCCCAGGCATGAGGCCAGAGGATACACACACTGTGATATAACTCCAGAATTTTTGAAAGATACATATATTTTCCAAGTCAATACAGGCTTGCTTGAGCCCAGGCCCAGAGTTCAAGCTCTATGACTGACCCTCCCCCCAAAAATGTCAAGGTGTGAAAAGGCTCAAATAAGGTGGAGCAAACTTTTCCAGATGCAAGAGACTAAGTACAAATGATATGTGACAGATTGGATCAGATCCTTTTGGGGTGGAGATGGGAAAATTGGACATTAGAAATATGTAAACATGGGCTGGGAAGGTGGCTCAGTGGTAGAGTGCTTGCCTTGCAAGCCAGAGGCCCTGGGTTCGATTCCTCAGCACCACATAAGCAAAAAGAAAAAAGCCAGAAGTGTTGCTGTGGCTCAAGTGGTAGAGCGCTAGCCTTGAGCTGAAGAGCTGAGGGACAGCGCCCAGGCCCAGAGTTCAGGCCCCACGACCGGACCAAAAAAAAAAAAAAGAAATATGTAAACATTAAGCATACTGACCTAGTACGAATAGGTAAGTGAATATTTTTTAATTGGTGAAAAATTAAAAATGTATAGGTAAATGGGGGTACATAGCTACCCTGTAATTTCCAATGGTTCAAAAATTAAGTATGTACAGTAAGGAGAAAGTATAAGATGAACAAAAAAGAAATCTAAACTTACCTGAATATAGGTAGATGTTTATTTTTTCCCCATTGTTGTTGACGGTTTTCTATATATCTAGATGTATTTCAAGATAAAGTGTTGAAAAGGGATTGATAGAACTGGGAAGCTGTCTGAAAGAACAAGCAAATCGCCTTTCTCTGAGCGTACTTTGAGAAGAATAAATCCAGTTTCTTTGGTCCTCTAGCTCGGATGATTCTGTCATGCCTCCTTCATTGACAGACGGCCACTGAGGGATGGGAGGCAACCACTCACGGGTCACAGAGTTCATCCTGGTGGGACTGCAGCTCAGTGCAGGGATGGAGGTGCTCCTCTTCTGGATCTTCTCCTTGTTGTATATCTTCAGCCTTCTGGCAAATGGCGTCATCCTGGGGCTCATCTGTCTGGACCCCAGACTGCACACCCCCATGTACTTCTTCCTCTCCCACCTGGCCGTCCTCGACGTGTCCTATGCTTCCAATAATGTCCCCAAGATGCTGGGAAACCTTATCAACCACAGAAGAACCATCTCTTTCATTCCGTGCGCAGTGCAGTCATTCTTGTATTTGGCTTTTGCTGCTACGGAGTGCCTGATTTTGGCAGCCATGTCCTATGACAGGTTTGTGGCCATTTGCCATCCCCTC
Source organism: Dipodomys spectabilis (assembly GCF_019054845.1). Lineage (NCBI taxonomy): Eukaryota > Metazoa > Chordata > Mammalia > Rodentia > Heteromyidae > Dipodomys > Dipodomys spectabilis. The sequence continues at coordinate 5,092,586 of NW_024870711.1, forward strand.
CATTACACTGTTATCATGAGCTGGAGGCTGTGCACCGGGCTGGCTGTCGCTTCCTGGGCATGTGGGTTTATCCTCTCGGTGGCACATTCATTTCTTCTCCTGAGGCTACCTTTCTGTGGGCCCCACAACGTGAATCACCTCTTCTGTGAAATCTTGGCAGTCCTCAAACTGGCCTGTGCTGACACCCAGGTCAACCAAGTGGTCCTCTTAGCTGCCTCTGTTTTTGTTTTAGTCGGTCCCCTTTGTTTAATGCTTGTGTCCTACACACACATCCTCTGGGCCATTTTAAAGATGCAGTCGAAGCAAGGCCGTATGAAGGCCTTCTCCACCTGTTCCTCCCACCTGTGTGTGGTTGGGCTTTTCTTTGGGATAGCCATGCTGGTTTATATGGTCCCAGAGTCGAGCCAACGAGAGGAGCAGGAGAAAATGCTGTCACTGTTTCACAGTCTATTTAATCCAATGCTCAACCCCCTCATCTACAGCCTGAGGAATGCCCAGGTGAAGGAAGCCTTTCACAGAGCCTTGCAGAAGAAGCCCAAATAGGCAGCAGGTAGAAGAACAGAGGAACAAACAGGACTGTTCTCTTCAGACATGGCTTGCTGAAGCAAAAGCCTGGGAATGTTCCTCCATTAGAAGCTTGGTATAAGAATAGTAATTGCTCAAATCCTAGCTCGGAAAATAGAGGAGGAATATACATTTTAATTTTCACTAGCTTCTGTCGACTCTCTCCACTGAACCCAGGTTCCAGATTAAATTCCAGTAATGAGAGTCACTCCTATTCAGAGAGTGGGAGAGGGTGGAATTAGCTTCACCTGCTTGTTTGCACCTATTTCTTAGCATTTTTGTTTCAAGTTAAAGGAAAACTAATTAAGCCTTTAAAAGCCATTTAAAGAAAAGCTTGCTAAGGCCAAAGCAAATAGAATATATGGAATATATAAATTCATATGGCTACAAATAAATGTGGAAATAACAGCACAATAAAATCAACAAAGCCAAGTTTTTTTTCCTTAGGAAGGATCATCAAAATTGAAAATTTTTAGCTAAATGAACAGCTGAAAAAGTCCAAGTTCTGAAGATACTAAGAGTTGTAAAGGAACATTCATACTCATCCATCTGATGTATAAGAAAAGAATTGGAAGGGAATGCTGAGAATTCTAATTGTGTGTTAACAATGAGAAACTTAGACAAAGAACAAATTGCTAGAAAGACACAATCTACCAAATCTCTCATAAGTAAACAATCGCAACAGATTTATAATAGTCAATAAATTTACAACTTATAAAATACACTATGAACCACAGTTTTATAGTGGTAAAAATTTTAGATTATTAAAAGTAAATTTTTTAAAGAAAAAGTAGCACTATTACTTTGCAACAATTTCTTTAAAAAAACAATTAGAACAGAATACCTCTCGGCTCATTCTAGAAGGTATCACTGATATCAAATACACCATTGGAAATAAACACCATAGACCAACATCCTTACACATGTAAATCCAACAATCCTTTACAAATATCAGAATCGAAATCCAACCAGCAAAGGAAGAATCAACCACCACGACCAAACCAGATTTATCCTAAAAGTAAAGGATAGTTTTGACACTTAGAATGCAAGTCAGACTATTGAAGGAGAATAAAAGAGCATAATTTGGACTGGGAATGTGTCTTAATAGTAGAGTGCTTGCCTTGCATTCATGAAGCCCTGGGTTTGATTTCTCAGTACCACTTAAGTAGAAAAACCAGAAGTGGTGCTGTGGCTCAAGTAGTAGAGCGCTAGCTTTGAGTTAAAGAGCTCAGGGACAACACCCAGGCCCGGAGTTCAAGCCCTATGACTGACAAAAAAAAAAAAAAAAGAAAAAACAACTCAGGGACAGTGTCCAGGCCCTCAGTTCAGTCTCCAGGAATGACAAAAAGAAAAAAAAAAAAGAAGGACCATAACTTTTCATCCCAGATAATGAAAGATTTTGACATTTCCAATACCTTTTCATGATAACTACTCACCTCCATCCACACACACATTCAACGAATTGGAAACAGTTAAATGTTTCAATGGAAAGCACTGTTAAGAAAATCTCAGGTAAAACTATACTTGGTTATTAAAGACTGGATGCTTTTTCCCACATGATAAAGGAACAGACCAGCCTCTGGTAGCTTACTGCTCAGGAAGCTGAGATCCAGAGGATCTCAGATTGAAGCCTGCCTGGACAGAATCATTTGCCAGTCTCTGTCTTCAACCAGCAAAAAGCAGAGCTTGAGGCATGGCTCCAGTGGCAGAGCACCAAACAAGCAAGCAAGCTGAGGGAGCAGGAAACTTTGCATTCAAGCCCTAATACCGCCAAAACCAATACTAAACAATAACAACAATACTAAATAACAACAACAATTGCAAACAACAGCAATACTAAATAACATTACTAAATAAACAACAAAACAAACAAAACAACAATACTAAAACAATACTAAATAAACAACAAAACAACCGCAATACTAAATAACAAGAAAACAAAAAATAACAATACTAACAATACTAAATAACAATACTAACAATACTAAATGAACAACAAAACAAAAAACAACAACAAAGCAAATATGTTTAAATCAAATCCTCTCTTGCCTTTTCTATGTCACATTGTAGTGGAATTTCAGGAGCAATAAAGAAGAAGAAAAATAGTCCAGTTCAGAAAATAGTCAATAAAATTGTGCTATAAAACATCATGTTCCTAAGGGAGGTGAAGGGTAAACAAAGGAGGAGGCTGCAATGCTTGGTAAGAAATGTACGCATTATCCTGCCCATGTAATTGTAACCCCTCTGTACAGTATGTTCACAAATAAAATTAAATTAAATTAAAAAAAAAACAAAAAAACCCATCATGCTCCTATATAGAGATTTTATATTATTATATTATCATTATATTGTTATATTAGCCAATTACATATCATAGTATTATTGTCATTATTATAATATTATATTTGTTATATCATATTAATTATATTATTATATCATATTAATTATATTTAATATTGTGTTTTTTAGTAAAATCTGCAAAAATCAGAATGAATTAATTCAGCAACTTTGCAGACTAAAGGTCAATACACACACAAAAAAGCAGTTCTGCCAAGTACTAAGCTAAGCTGAAAATAGTTGTTTTCTTGTTTATGAGTGGACAAAACTAGCATGCTTGGCAGATCAGACAGGAAATAACAGGAGCTTGGCAAAGCACAGAGGAAAGAAAAGATGCCTAGAAGAGACCAGGAGGGAGAGATGGGTAATGGTGTACCTCATCCATCCCAAACCCAGGAAGCTCAGTGAAGAGAGTTACTTTCATGCCCTTTTGTTAGGTTAAGTTTCCTTTAGCAGGAAGTCAAAGTTGGACTTTATTTATTTAACTTAAGAATGTCTATGCATGCTACCATCTGAGAGATGATGCGTCTATTCAGAATGTATTTCAGCACAGCTCAGCGTACTGTCTTTATGAGGAACACTTATAGGCTGCTGATGAACCTAGCCTGCTAGGTGGACTTCCCAAGTACCACACCGCATGCTTCAGTTAATGTGCCTGTGTACACATGAATGTGACCCTGTACATGCTTACATATAGATTTATAAATTATATCCAACTTCCACACATAAGAGAGAACATGTGCCCTTCGCCTCTTTTGGTCCAAGTTACTTAACATAATTTTTCCAGGTCCATCCATTTCTTTGCAAATGATGCAACATCATTCTCCCAATTGGATAAGTTAAATCCCATTGTGTATATATTTTCTGGATCCATTTATCCATTGAAGGGCAACCAGCTGTTGCCATATTTTGGCTATGACATGTGCAGTAGAGTATTCCCATGGTATAACTCCTTTGAACACTAATTTATAATCTAACAAAATGAATACCAGAAGCTGATACTTGAGGGGTGTGTGAAGAGGTCAAGGGGAGGAGGGCAAATGACCAGAGTGGAAGGAGGGGGAATAAAGTGAAAATATTCAGTATATATATGTGAAAATGGAACTAGAAGAATGGAAGGGTAAGGTTGGGAGAGATGAGAGAGAATGATGAAAAGGATGACACCAATCCAGATGTACTGTATTCATAAACTAACACGTTAAACTGTAACCATGTAACCACTTTGCCCAACTATGTAAAAGGACTAAATTATAACAAAAAGACTCAGACAATTCAGTAAGTGTGGGGGGTGGGGAGGAGATAGAGACTTGGACTGAAAATCATAAAATGTAATACTATTAATGTTGGTAGAAGTTTAAATTTGTACCATTTCGTTGGAAGCCACTTGTCAATATTAGCTAAAAATCACATATGTACTTATTCTATGATTTCGTCATGCCATACTTGATGTATATCATGGTAAATGTGTGTAAAAAGAATGTACACTGGGGCTGGGAAAGTGGCTCAGTGGTAGAGCGCTTGCCTTGCATGTACACTAAGCCCCATTCACAGCAGACAAACTTGGAAATGACACAAATGCCCATGGACAATAGAATAAATAAATGGTGCGATATTTTTATTGACTATTAACTAGCATTTAAAAATAGAAACTACTGCTACAAACAGGTGAATCTTGGTCTGGAATATGGCTCAGGTGTAATTGCTTATCAAGTATTTAGAAACGGGTGGATGGAAGGATCTCAGAAGGCACTACATTTGCACAAAGTAGACACAACATAGCAAATTAATCTCTATTATTTTAATTTTGCATGTGCTCTCATTTGTAACATGAAGAGGTTTTGCTGTGGTCTTTCCATCCATCCACATAGTGCATTGTAAACAAATCCACTCCCTCTACCATATTCTGTTCCTCTTCTTCCTTCTCCCCAAATAGCTTTTGGTATGATGAACGTATATGTATATTGATCTGTATGGAGGATTTTTTATACTCTGTACTCATCAGTATCCCTCCTATGTCTCTCTCTCACTTTCTACTGGTTGAGCCCTTCCTAGATAGAAGCAGCCTTTTCCACTTCTTCCCCATTACCATCACCATCATCATTTTAGGTTTAGACTTTCAAAATGAGCAAGCACTTTTGAATTTGGTTTATCTCACTCAACATGATGATCTCCAGTTCCATTCATTTCCCAGAAGATGACATAGATACATTTTTCTTTAATGCTGACTAATATTGTGCATAAATGTGTGTCCAGTCATTGATTGTTGAACACATTAGTTGATTCGATAGTTTGCCTACTGTGAAGAGAGCTCCAACAGTCACAGATCTGTAGGTGTTTACTTTAGATACTGATATTGTCTTCATATAGCCCAGGATGGTATGTCAGGGTCATGGGTAGTTCCGTTTTTAGTTTTCCATTTTTATTTCTTGGGCAATTGGAATTCTATCCAGAAAATAATTACTAGGCGTACATCTTCCATAGTTTTTCCTATATTTCTGTACTAGTTTCAAAGTTTCAGGTCTCACGTTAAGATCTTTGGTGCAAGGAAGATTGAGCTGGATATATTGGTACATATTTTGATCAATTATTTGGAACTTGAAGGTGATCACAGCTGGTTTTTAACTTACTCACTATTTGTAAAGAGAAGGTAGCCTGAGGTGAGCGTGAGCATGGACTCCTGGAAATTGTCAAATGGATTCTGGGCCTAGACCCTGTTCTGGGTTAGTGGAAGGAAGCATGAACCAGATACATGGCAGGAATACAACGAAAGAAGGATCTGTGTAGCCCATATTATTGCCAACCAGATATTACTGCAGAAGAGATTCTATACAACACAATACAGGATGTTAAGCCAGTCTCGCTGCTAAGCCAATCCAGTCACTGCATAGTGGGCAACCAATACAGTATCCATGGCAACAGAAATGAAAGATTTTCAAGAGCCCAGTGACATTGGCTGCTTGTCCATAAGGCTGCTTGGCTCTGCTGCTCTGCGCTGCAGAGTGTCTGTCCGCTCATTAGCAGAGACCAAGCTGCGTCGTTAATATCTTTCTCCAAGGAAAGCAATAATTCCACTGGTGGCATGATGATGGTCACCAATCCATTTCACTCGCTCTGAGTAAAGCGATGATTTATTATGATTACATATATATATATGTATAGATGTATAGATTCAATGTATGGATTTGCATTTTCTAGCTGCATGACATTGGCCATTTTAATGGCCCTATACAGAGGCTATCAAGACATCTTGTTTATGGTTGGTTTCTGGCTTCACATCACACCAGCTTCAACAGAAATGACAGAACATTGCCAAGAGATTCATTGTTCCCAAAATGTACTTCTCAAAAATCATTTACCTATGACTTGAGGGCTTAAGGAGCTGTTTGTTGACCACACCTTGCAAAAGGAGAGTGCTGTTCTTTACGTACACCGTATAATAACAGTGTAAGCCTTCTCTGAAAGAACACATAGATTCATTACCATTCCTGAGAGTTGAGAGAACAGGTGCAGGCCCTTTGCATCTCCAGGGTTCTGTCTTTCCCCTGAGAGCCAAGTAATACATGATCAAAGAAGGCAAGTACTTAACAGTAAGGCTCACACAGTCCTTGGCCTTCATCCATTCTTTTCCTACTCAGATAGATGCCCCCAAAGCTTCCACCTCCCAAACAAGAGGGCCCAAACATCTGCAGATCTGTGCTCAAGATGGAAGGAAGGTCCATTTAAAGTGATCTAATGGCTTAGGCCTTAATATTCAAGTTTGTTCCATTACTGACTTTGGAGTACTTAGGAAAATAGACTATACTGAAAGAACTATGGCTGAAGGCAGTTGTGTCTAGATTTTATTTCACTGTCAAACAATAACCAAATATAATTCTTCCTACCTCCCAAGTGTTTCCTAAATGTTTGAGAAGGGAAAAAAAAAAAAACAAAAAAAATTACTAAGGCTGGGAATGTGGCTTAGTGGTAGAGTGCTTGCCCTGCATGCATGAAGCCCTGGGTTCGAGTCCTCAGTACCACATACACAGAAAAAGCCAGAAATGGCTCTGTGGCTAGCTTTGAGGAAAAGAAGCTCAGGGACAGTGCCCAGGCCCTTAGTTCAAGTCCCAGGACTGGCTCATGTCTGTAATTCTAGCTACTCAGGTAGCTGAGATCTGAAGACCATAGTCTGAAGCCAGGCTAGATAGGTAAGTCCATGAGACTCTTATCTCCAATCAACCCCTAGAAAACTGGAAGTGGCTCTGTGGTTCAGCATGGTAGAGCACTAGCCTTGAGTGCCAAAGCTTAGGAACAGTGCTCAGGCCCTGAGTTCAAGTCCCAGGACGAACAAAATTAATTATGAACGTATAACAAATTTACATATTGAGGTATCTATAAAGGCATGGTAATCCTAGAGTATGAGTTTTTAGATTTATGTCCTTTTAGTCATAAAGGTATTACCTTTTATTGCCTTAACATCTGAACATCTAACTATATGGCTTCCTCAGAAACAGATGCAACTCTCTGTGGGGTAGAAGAAGAATGGGAATTGAGTTCTTCTTGTCTCTATAGAAACCATTCTGGTTGTTTTCTCATGTGTAGCACAAGGCTCTCGTGACATTTGGGGAAGGATAAGTTAATAAAGACTGCCCTTCCAAAAGACAACTTGAATTTGTCATTGGCCATTCTGAGACCAGCAGTAAGGTTTCCAGCACCATCAGTGCATTCAGCCATGTGATAGAAATGTTTGTCTTTTCTGCATGAAGGTTCACCGGTATCCATGTGCAACAGTCACCTCTAGATACCCGGGTTTCCTAATTGTAAGTTCTGGCCAAATATCATTTGGTGTCATTGTCACTGCTTGTTTGCTTTACTAGTACACTTTAATATCATGCGAAAGAGCATGTCTTCTCTCTTAATACTCCAGTTCTGCCCACTGGCCATTTGAAATAATAGGATGGTCTAAGTAAAATACATGAATGTTTATCAATAGAAGATTAGTCAAATATTGTATTCTTATAATCAGCATTTTAATGGTCATTTCTGATTGATGGAATTTTGAAGGTGAAGAGTAAGGGGTGTGTGTGTGTGTGTGTGTGTGTGTGTGTGTGTGTGTGTGTGTGTAAATGATTTCCTGGCACTGGGAGAACATGTATTTTACTTTAAAAAAAGATTTAAAGTGTTGTATAAGTGTAGAAATGATTTTTATTACTCATTTACTTATTATACATAATCTCATAATGCCTCAAGAGTCTGAACAATGAGTAAAAGCTCAGAGTATAATCACTGACATCTATACCCTAAAAATACTGGTATTATAAATTTAGAAAATCAATAATATTTGCATGTTATTTTATATTTCATCAATTTGAGTAATGCCACTTATCATTGAAATGGTGGAAGAAGAATTTTGATATTTTTTAGCAGCCTTGAACTTTTAATTTTATGACCACTTAAACTGAGGACTATTGTTCATGCCTACTATCTCCCAGACAACTTGAATTTATGTAAAAGGCAGGAATAAATACAAAGCAAGAAGGATACATTATTTTTGTACCAACAGTATAGAGTTAGGAGAATGATTTAGTTCAATGTCTTTAGAGAAGACAAGCTATTGTCAGTCACCTGCAAGAGACAATGCCTGTATTCTGTACAGTATGTCAATGATATTCACTCTGTTTTTGTGTGTACGTAGCACATGAAAACACATCTGTTACACATCTGTTCAGTCATTCAGATACATTCTCTTCTAAATATTCATTGTGACACTTAAAGAGTAAATAAGAAGACTCCAAGATAAAATTGAGTCTTCAGGCTTAAGAAGAGGTTTTGTGAGGCACTGGTTGTTTATGGAGAGGTGGGAAGTGTGGGCAGACACACAGGGGAACGGGGAGAGGACCCAAAATACATTTCTCCAATGCTCCATTAACCTAAGCATACTCTGCCTTTCATGAAACCTTCCAATTCAAATTAAAGTTGATGGAGTTTTGAAACCTTGGTGTATCTGCTAGAGTTCATTGTTTCTGGAAAAGAAGGGGAACTACCTGAATAATATACATGAAGAAAAGCAGGATTCATTTGAAAAAAATCTGATTTAGTTCACTGAATTAAAACAAAATTATGTAGTACATTAAATGAGATAATACATTTATTTTAAGATTACTGATTCCATTAAAATATTGAAAACATCATGAAAGAAACACAGATATGTAGCATTTATGTGCATGTAAATATATATACATTCTTATATGTACATAAGTATATACACTGTACAAATTGTATATTAAATATATGCACATCATTTCCTTTAGGGTTTTCAAATAACATTTAAATACTCATTAAGCGACACAAGAATTCACCACAACTCTCTCTTATCACTTTACTATCCTAAAAAAAGGGGGGAGGATCAAAAAGGTGTGCTTAAACACTTCGCCTAGACCACACTAATGAATTAATTCAATTTCCTCGGTCACAGGGATATGGAAAGCAACATGACAGAGATTACAGAGTTCATCCTGCTGGGATTTCCAGGCGGCCCAAGGATGCACTTGGTCCTCCTTGGCCTCTTCTCCCTGTTCTACGTTTTCACCCTGCTGGGCAATGGCGTCATCCTGAGGCTCATCTGTCTGGACCCCAGACTGCACACCCCCATGTACTTCTTCCTCTCCCACCTGGCCATCGTGGACATGGCCTACGCCTGCAACACGGTGCCCCAGATGCTGGTGAACCTCCTGCATCCCGCCAAGCCCATCTCGTTTGCTGGATGCATGATCCAGACCTTTCTCTTCCTGACCTTCGCTATCATAGAGTGTCTCCTGCTGGTGGCCATGTCCTACGACCGCTACGTGGCCATCTGCTGCCCGCTGCGCTACTGCGCGCTCATGAGCTGGAGAGTGTGCACCGGCCTGGCCGCGGCTTCCTGGACCGTCGGCGTCCTTCTCTCCTTGGTTCATTTAGGGTTCCTTCTACCACTACCCTTCTGCAGGTTCCAGAAAATCAACCACTTTTTCTGTGAAATCATGGCTGTCCTCAAACTCGCCTGTGCCGACACCCGCACCAATGAGACCCTGGTCCTGGCCGGGGCGGCGTTCGTGCTGGTGGGGCCGTTCTCCTCCATCGTGGCCTCCTACAGCTGCATCCTCGCAGCCATCCTGAGGATCCAGTCCCGGGAAGGCCGCAGGAAGGCCTTCTCCACCTGCTCCTCCCACCTCTGCGTGGTGGGGCTGTTCTATGGCACGGCCATGATCATGTACGTGGGACCCAGGTCCGGCAAACCTCAGGAGCAGAAGAAATACCTCCTGCTGTTCCACAGCCTTCTCAACCCCATGCTCAACCCGCTCATCTACAGTCTCCGGAACTCAGAAGTGAAAACCAGCCTGAAGAGAGTGCTCCGAATGCAGGCCGATTGCTAAGAGGAGCACAGCACCATGACTAACACGGATCCGGACTTGTAACTACTGGGAGCACGAAGACTCCCCTAGAATGTACTCATTACCGAGACCTGAGCTGCTGATGGGCTGAGTCGGACGATGAGAGCTGTACTCTGGAAATCTATGTTCCCAAGTATTACTCACAGCAACGATACTCATGTAATCGTGGTGCCACTTTTATTTGATGCTTCTGAATAAATGGCCCAGCTCCTGATCTCTTCCAAGTGTTTTGTTCATCCCTGAAGGGGATAAACACTTCTTATCTTCAACTATGTTGTAAAGGATTGCATGTCCCATGCCCCTCCTTACAATTTCTATTAGTGGAGCAAGAGCTGTAAAAATTCTCTAGTTAAAAAATATATAATAACCCTAGGTTTTAGCCTCTGCTTTCCAAACTTACTTGAACATGTGATTTTTTTCATACATGTATTTTCTATTTCCTGAACCAAGGATATCTTGATCTTGATTGACTCATTGAGAATGCTTTTAGAAATTCGTTACTAGGGCAAGTGATTTTTCTTCCTTTAAAGGTGAGCTGCTAGAGAGGAGGTGCTTTGAGCACTTTAGCCCAGCTTGGTGCCTGTGAGAATCTATTTGGTTGTAGAACATGAGGGTCTCTGTCTCCACTCTTCAGTGGCAGATGGATTATAGGTAATGAATCCAATCATCTCCTTCAGCATGAATCAGCATGCCTCAATAAGTTCCTCAAGAAATAAATTTATAGCTAGGCACTGGTAGCTCACACTTGTAATACTAGGAACTCAGGAGGCCGAAATCTGAAGATCATGGTTCAAAGCTAGCTCAGGTAGGAAAGTTTATGAAGGTCTGTGAGATTCTTATTTCTAATTAAACCTCCCAAAAAAGCCAGAAGTGGAGCTGTGGCTCAAATGTGCAAATAAAGCTCAGGAACAATATCCAGTCCCTAAATTTAAGTCCCAGGATTAGCACAAAACCAAGAAAAGAAAAGAAATAAACTCATTCAATTTTAGCACCTTAGATTAAAAACCAATGTGGAATTTAGGATATCATTGTCTGGTATTACCACAAATCTACTATGTACTATTTACAAATATTCTCTGTATGTTTTCCTGTTCTTGAATATACATGAAACCAATATGAAATCTTCTGTGTTAGAGCTTTAAAAATAAAAAGAAACCTGAAAAAAACACAGATATTATTACTTACACAGGTAAAAATGGTGTCAGCTTCATATGTGGTAAAAGCATAAGTTTTAAATGATGCATTTTCCAAGGTTAAAGTTTAGTACCATAAACATTTATATTTACTTCATCTTCAATTGCTCTTAACTCTTATAACTGATGATCATATGATATTGAATATAGAAATCTGCCAAAAATTGAAGGTGTCTTTTATTTTTTATAAATGTTTTTTGAGTTTGCCTCTATGTTTTTTTTCTCTTATGTGTTAGTTCCCTGACTTCCATATTCTCTGTGGAATTGCTGGAATATAAAATGGGAAAAAATTTGACTAATGCCTCAAGACGTTCTAATAACAAGGAGCCATTATTTGCTACCCTTCAAAGTGTTTCTTCTTCAGACATGGAGTCTCAGCACAGGCTGAAATGCACCCCAAATTGGCAACTATGACAGGTTTTACACATAACACTAGCCATAACACTAGCAAGGCAGGGATCACAGTGTAAGAAACTGCATGACTTATTGATGGATTGATAGGAGATACTCAAAATAAAACTCTGGCATGTTTGTGTCTGGTAAAGTAATGAAGTAAAACTCAAGTGTTTTCAATCTAGATAATGCAGGAAGCTTCCAGTAGGACCTTGCATGCGTTCTTAACTTCCCTACCATGATATACTAAACTCAGATTTTTCTCCTCTTCAAGACAAAGGTGAGAGACTATTTCCATGGGGTACCTGCATCCATGGCTTGGGATCTCGAAGATCATGAGCTAAGAGGGACTTATATTGGCATCCCCAGGGAAACCTCAGCCCTCTCTAGCAGCTCCCAGCTTGGCGTGTGGCTTGAAATCAGATAGATCGTCAGGATATAGTCTTCTAACTTCTGCTGCAGCTGGAGGGGTCCACATCACACCAGGGTGTGAACATCAGGGCCTCACTGTCTGGTCCACCCCAAGCATCTGAAAACGGGGATGGCAGCAATGCTAGGGATCATGAGATTCAAAGGATGCGCCTTCATGAGAGCTGCTGTCTCAGAGGTGCGCTCTGTGGCCCTCTGTGCTTCCTAATTGTGTATCCTGCTGGGGATGAGAGCACACAGGGACCTTTCCTCCCAGCATGCGTGGTGTCTCAAGGTCCTGCACCTCCACTGAGCCATCTAGAGCTGCCAGCTAGACCCTCCGAGAGTAGAACTCCTTTCCTGAGCAACCTGCTGCCTCTCAGTTGGAAACAGAAGCAAGAATGCTGTAACTCCACAGCGATGAGGAAACAGAACTCGTGTTCTATTCAGCCTGTGGGTGTTTCCATTCTGAGGGCCTTGCGTCCCCACGTGGGAACCAACAGGACCACCTGCTGTCACTCTACCATCCATCCTCCCAGACCGGCTGTAGTAATATGTGTTTGGTTAACTTTCACGATGTCACTGGCACCACATTAGCAATATCAGGAAGGGAAGTGAAATCTATATGAAGTCTATAGGAAACATCCATGCTCACCACTCACAGACCATGAAAACAGTTTTGAGAATGAGAGTGGCATATTTGAGGGTGAAATGATAGAGCATTTGACTAGTCTTTTTGTTTGTTTTCATTTTGCAAAACTATCCATGTGAAAAAGATGTATTTGGGATGATGATTCTAAACACAGAAATAAAGAATTACTACATTATGGGTTCAGATACAATACTTTAAATCATTTTTCTATTACAGAAAATTAAACGAAGCTATTTTATGGTGTCCTACTGAGTTTTAGGAACAATCACATGAGTTGGTTATTTTATAGATTACAAATTTAATTTTGCCATAGTGTATCTACGTCATATACTTACCCGCACTGAACATAGCATTAAAGGTTAATTAGATGCCTCGAATGTATTGATAAGTATGTGCACTTATTAGATTTTCTATAATCTGCATGTGAGTCTTTGAGACAGGGATGGAAAGATGGCAGCAGAGAGACTAAGGTGTCAGGTAGTCATGTAATAAAGCTGGAGAGAGTCGCAGTCCCCCATAATTCATTCAGATTTATTTTTAGAGGTTTTGTAGGTTTTGTGTCTCCCTTTTCATTTATCTTTTGCCAGGAGGTTCCCAAAGCACATTTTCACAATAAACTCTTTATGAGCACAGTGCCATCAATGCTTGGTGCTCTTTAGTGCTCAGGAAGCAAAGCATGTGAGTCTGATACATTTTAAACAGATTATTGAATAGGTTGCAATCACAGAAAAGTGATTCTTCATTCTTCCTTGTCCTGTTTTGATACCTCTGTGATGTATGTATCTACTATAACTCAGAATTCAAATGCTATCATGTGTATATAATATGAGTGTATATGTTTTCTAAGAAATATTGCGACTCATAATATCCTTTATATCATTCACTGGAGATAATTTTATCCACTGTCTCCTTCCTCCTTCCCATTTCAAAATTTTCTACATTGTATACATAAATCTGAAAATCATATTGTTCTCCATTAGTGCCCACACTGGTTGTCAATCAAAAATAATTTTAGGAACAAAAAGTTGCTATTTCTTTGGGTGAAGTCATATAAAGCACTTTCTAGACTGTAGTTACCATTTAAATAGTTGCATTGACTCAAATGTGAATCATACTCTAGCAATTTAAATTCTTTTCTTTTATGGGACTATTGTCACTTCAAAAGTTCCTCTATTGTTTTTAATAATACCCAGTCATTCTCTTACAGCATTGCTCATATGAACTCTGAAATAATCTATGTATTATGGTTATTATTTATTTAAGTGTGTGTGTGTGTGTGTGTGCGTGTGTGTGTGTGTGTGTGTGCGTGTGTGTGTGTGTGTGTGTGCTGGTCCTGGGGCTTGAATTAAGGGTCTAGATGCTATTCCTGAGGTATTGTTTTTGGTTCAAGTTTGGTACTCTACCACTTGAGTCAACAGCTCTATTTTCGGTTATGTTTTAGTAGGTTTATTTGGAGATAAGAGTTTCATAGACTTTTGTGACCAGGCTATGTATATATGTGTGTATAACTATATGTGTGTATATACATAACTATATAACTGACTATAACTATACCTATGTGTATATACATATATATATATATATATATATATATATATACCTATAGATATACACATATAATTCCAGCAAGTAGCTCATATTGGGATATTACCTAGAAAGTCTGACACCCAAATCACCTGTACTGAATCACAATATACAGTAGTATATTTATGTATTATGTATGTCTTCTCAAATAAAGAAGACTATCCTGTGTTAAGTGAAGGAAGATTTCCTCATAACCAAATGTGTATCACAGCTCTCTACTCTGTGCTCTATAAAGCTGGGTGGATGGATCAGAGTTAGACTCAAGGGATGCTAGCTTTCCTGAACTGTGACTCCTGTGTGCAGGCACAGGACATACTGGGCTTTAAGAAAACCTCAAAATGTGGAGAAGTTGAGGATAAAGATTGTACTCACTGAGCATGGAGATTTAGTTCAGGTTTGATCCAGAACTAAGACAGAAAGGGATCTACATTTGCTAAATAGAACAGCTTAACTCAAAGTGAAAGTTGAAAAGGCAGAAGTGTTCCCAAGACCTGTGGCTCCAAGGACAGAGAGGCTCTCCCTGTTGACCAGCTCCATGAGCAGAACAGTGAAATCGTGTCAGAAGAGACGCTAGTTAGAGTCATTTCTCACCATCGCCTCACCAACAAAGTGGAAATAGAGTAGAAGTTTCACCACATAGTCTTCAAAAATATCTTTCTACTGAGCAAAAGGGATGCAGATTTCACTTTTTGTGAATTGATTACAATCTTTTAGGTGATTTTTTTTTTTATAAATACCACATGAAAGACTAGTAGCATTGAATCAAATTTCAGTATGCCAGACATAAGATGGGTTATCATTCATTGGTTTCTTGTATTTCTAGATATACACAGTTTTCACAAAAGTTTCTTCCAGAATGAATATTAATAATTAATCACATCTCATTCACACTGACCACACAGGAGCTGCAGATGTTTTTCAGAAGGTATTATGCCGATAAGTGTAGTTCAAGAGGTAGAGTGTTTGCCAAGTATATGTGAAACCCTATGCTCAAACCTATGAAGCACAACTAAAAAGACAGAGAAGATATTGAGTACTTAGTATAAAAAGGATGATGTGTATTACTTTCTGCCACAGAGAGAATAGCAATATGAGCCTTCCCAAAGGAGTATGCCATGTTTCTAAACCCTATAGCTCTGGTGCACCATGCTGGTGGCCATGTGGAGGGTATTATTTTTCCTCTTTCCTTGAAAGAAGATCCAATAGTTTGAACTGTAAACCATAATAATGATTAGAATGGTACTCTGTACACCCTTGTAATTGGGTTCGTACCGTCTTTGGAATATGCAGTGGTCACATTATCATCTTCATTATTGGCCCCAATATCTTGCCATGTTATGCAATGTAGACCAGAACCTCTCCCTTATGGCTTGTTTTCTGAAGGACGTGTAAAAAATACTGTTTTCAACTGAGTAAACCTG
This sequence comes from Dipodomys spectabilis, assembly GCF_019054845.1. Classification (NCBI taxonomy): domain Eukaryota; kingdom Metazoa; phylum Chordata; class Mammalia; order Rodentia; family Heteromyidae; genus Dipodomys; species Dipodomys spectabilis. Next base: position 5,108,544 of record NW_024870711.1, read on the forward strand.
ACTGGTAGATCTGACTAGGTGATAGAGGTTTTGACATTCAGATTTCTAATCATCTTCTTTAGCTGGCTGATATAGCGGCCATCACACCACAGGTTACATAGTAATACTATAAAGGATCATTGTTAAATTTATGGTGCATGGAAAAAAGGGAGAGGAAAGCGTAAGGGCAGTAAGCTGTCTGGTGAGGCCTCAGCCCTGACCTCTAATTTCATGACAGCATCATTTCATGACTTGCTACGCTGTTTTCTGCTTTGTTTTACCTGTTGTCATTGTTTGCTTCTTACTTTGTCTGATGTGGTGGAACTACGAGAAGAGTGGTGCTGTTGGCACAGTCTGTGTGAGAACTGGCAGAGAGCCAGGATGTTTGGGTTCTATCAGAGATGGACACAATCGAAGGTGAATTTCCTACTTTTAGGCTCACACACTTGGCTACTGACTGGATGTGTGAGGGTTTCCCACATACCAGGAAATCAGTCATCTGGTGTCTGCCATCAACTGGATGTTCTCTAATAGAATTCACTTCTTGCACTTTACCTGAAGTTAACGTCAGGCCTCACCAACTCCAGGGCTCATTTCCCCATCCAGAGAGCAACAAGTCCAAGTTTGTGGCCTGTGCTTCTGGCTGACCAGCTATAACTCTGGGTTCAACTCCAAATCCACTAGAGATATACTAACTGTCCACATGCCCCATTGGTACAGTCACCACCCCAATTAAATGGAAGAGGGTTTCATAGGCAGTGTTATTCTAGAAGTTACACCCAGAGAGAGGGGTGGGCATAGAAACAAAAGCCTATATCCTTGCAGATGCTGTGTCTCTGTTAAGGTAACTCAGCAACCAAAACAAGTAAGGGGTGCTCTCACAAAGTTTGCTTTTTGTCAGAGGCTGAAGAATTGTTTAAGTTTCCTGAATTGCATTTTTTTTTTTTTTTGGGTCCGGTCGTGGGGCCTGAACTCTGGGCCTGGGCGCTGTCCCTCAGCTCTTCAACTCAAGGCTAGCGCTCTACCACTTGAGCCACAGTGCCACTTCTGGCTTTTTTCTTTTTGCTTATGTGGTGCTGAGGAATCGAACCCAGGGCCTCAGGCATGCAAGGCAAGCGCTCTACCACTGAGCCACCTTCCCAGCCCCGTTGAATTGCATTTTTATTAAGGCTTCACAGGAAGATTACTTATGTTTGTGACTGGTCACCTGGGTGTGAGACAAAGTGATTACAGGTTACCTGGCATATGACAGGGAGCACTTTTGGGGCAGGGAGGGGTGAAGGGGACTTCTCTAAGGGAATGTGTATTTCTTCCCATCATGGAAATGCACACTCTGAGCACAGGTGAGATGCTGGCCTATCAGGGTAGCCTGGCCGAAGGTCCTCTGGGTTTTTGTGCTATCAGAATGGTCAGAGCATGCACTGACATAATGTCTTCAGTGTGTCAGTATTGCCACGAGCTCCTATGGAGTTCCTAACTTTCCTTTAGACACAGAAAAGGAAAGGAGGAGAATACACCAGCCAACAGCTCAGGACCGGCAGCCGGCTCTCTGGGCTGCCTGGGGAAATCTTCCCAGGAGAGCAGGGTCCCTGAATCCTGCACCATTCCTCTTTCCCAGCGAATGAAGATTTCCAAAAGGTGACCTGCCACAGAGGTTTGTGACTTAGGAGAGCTTGCTTCCTGCAGGTGTTAATGAGCCCCACCGGGACGCCTTGGCCCATCTTATAATCCCCACGCCACCCCTGCCTCGTGCTTTCCCACACCCGTGGAGCCTCACAGGCCATCCGATGGGTTTCAGAGCGCCTTGTTCGCTCTGCTGCTGCTCTGGGGCCCGCCTGGCATCACCAGCAGCCAGGCCGCAGAGGTGGCTGCAGAGGTCACAATGACCTTCGCGGAGCCGACCCTCACTGGCCTCTCATCAAGTGGGCTTGGGGTGGCAGCCAGGCTGTGAATCTCGGGATTCAGATGATGCCAAGACCCAGAATGAGAGCAGCCGGGTGCCTCGCGAGTGTCTGGGTTTTCTAATCGTGTGTCTGACAGGAGGTGAGGTCGACATAGAATAGGACAGCCGCTTTGTCTTTTCCTCCCGGCAGAGCTGGGCACGCACAGTGTCTCGGGGCCCAGCCAGCCTCTCCATGGGGTCCTGAAAGGGCTTGGTGGAGTCTCCAGGAATGAAGACAGCTTTCCTCTGGATGCTACTGCCTGGCAGGCAAGCACAAGCCTGGGTTCGGCAGCTCCACAGAAGCTCTGGGGACAAGAAGCCCCATGTCCCAGCCTGCAGGTACCTCCTGAGATCCTCGAGTCCAAAGGCGGGCACTTGCATTTTATTTTACCATCCATTCCACCCCCCAAGGCCTCAGCAACTAGTGTTAGGTGAACTTTCACTGTGACTGCTTTGGTTTACTTTAGGATCGGGAAAAGATATAAATTCTGTTAATGCTAAGCGTATTTCCTCACCATCCATATCTTCACATGAATAGTTTTGGAAAAATTAGTGGCATTAGTGGCACACTGGACAGACACATCAAATATTTAACATTGGGTTACTGTTCCTTCTCCTGTGCAGAAATATCCCTATAACACACATTTGTTCATGAATGCTGATGCTAAAAATGATAAGGAATTTGTGTTTTGGATTTGGAAGCCATCCATGAAATCGTTTTTCCTATTTAATGGTAATTCCAGGAGTGTATGTTAGGATATAATGTTACATCTTCAGGAAATTACAAAAACTCATTCTTTTGTAAATGATGAATTTAATTCTTCCTAAGTATGCCCAAATATTTGCTAAATTTAAGAAGAAATATGTTTTCAAGAAACATGAAGCTAAATGAATAATACGTAAACTTAGTCTTCTTTTTTTCAATGAGAATAACATTAAAGACAATTCTCGGGCATCAGGACTGTACTTAATAAACAGGTGTTCATGTTAGATTGTCTGCAGTTTGCAGGGTGAATCTTTGAGATGAGGATGGAAAGATGAGGAGAAGGCGGTGTTGGAAGTCAGTCCAGTGAAGTATGAAAAACACGACATAGTTCTCTAAATTTAAGAGGATGTTTATATTCAGTGTCTACCTTATTTTTTCTGATCCTTTGCTCATGAAGCAAGCATTGATGATGAGACTTTCACAAGGGCAGGTTTTTATCTTCTAAAAATGGCTTCTTCCTTAGCAAATTTATAGATACTAATTTGCCATATTTTAGCTTCTGAAGCCATACCTACGTACATACGAACATTAAAGAACATCACACTGCCTGAAATCCACTTTTCGAAAACTGAACTGCAATCTAGCTCGGTGGGGAGTCACCTTTTAACCTCCTTCCACCTTCTGAAAAATAAAAAATCGGTTTGGTTTTCCTTTGATTAACACATAATTGTCTATGCCAGATTGATATCAAATAAAACTAAATAAATATGTAAGAGTAGTGATTCTGTTTTATTGTTACTTTAAAGGTGATGTACAGAGGGGTTACAGCTAGGTAAGTCAGGTATAGAGCACATTTCTTGTTGACAGTGTCACCCCCTCCCTTGTTTTCTCTGAGTCCCCCCCCCACGAGTTGTATAGTTCATTTCCAACATAGTGTCTAGTGAGTATCGCTGCCGCATGTGTTCACCGTTTGTCTCAGCATTGTGTGCTCCCTCTCCCCCTCCCCCAAACAGATAAACTGACATACAAGACAAAAGGCATAGAAACTAAAAACAGCGACAAAGAAAAAAACAACTAACCAAAACCTTCTTGTAACTAGAATATGCCTATAAATCTACAAGTAAACACACTGGATGGTAAAGACAAAAAAAATACATTTGGACATGATAAATTATACAGGACTCTTGACATTCTCCCAGTGAGACCAAAGGAGGATATTCTAAGGAGAGGATCACATATAAACTGATTTATATTGAAATGAACTCCAAGGAATAGAAACAAGAGTAGTTATTCTTCAATTCAAGTGTTTCATGCCTTGTGAATCCTTCAGGTTTTCTCATCAAATTATAAAGATCTTAATTTTTAACAGACAGAAATTTTCTGAATCATAGTAATTATTTCCTTTGGGAGGAAGTTGTTGAGCTTGGCATAATTATAGTAGACTATATTTTCAAGAAACTGGATCAGCTGCAACAACAATATCTCAGTGTTTGTTTATGTTTTCTATGTATTTGTCATTAAGGAAATATGTATTACTTGATGATAATGTGAAAGAAATGAAGGTTTTTTAAATGAATCAATAGTGAAACAATAGGTTGCCATGCTAAATATATATACTAATGAACTTTGACCATTTTATGTGTCTTTCCACTTAGCTCTCAAAATTCACAGCCAAATATTGTCCTATGTTTTTGTGTTTGAAATTAGAGACAGTATCTAACTACAGAAATTTTAATAATAACCTAGCATCAAATTAATCTGTCATGTGAGAAGAGCTTATAAATACATATACATATATATGATTATTTTCATGTGAAGATGATCTGATCATTTATCAATAACGCATATAAAAGCAGGCATCTCACTTGGTAGGAAGGAATTTGTTTCTTTGCTAAAATGGGCTTCCATTTATCTTCATTGGTTCCTCACCTTTGCATCCAACTTTGGAAATTTTGTTTAGGAACTTCATCATGCTATCTAAAAGCACAATTATGACTATGCATAAACCAAAATATCCAAATGTCCATTTCTTTAAAATCTAAGTGAAAAAGAAGCAAAGAATTTTTCTAATTGTTCCATTCCTTCTTTGTAGAATATCTGCTCAAGGAAAGGAATTGGTGGGTGATTTGAGAACATGGAATCAGAGTAAGAAGAATGTAATCGGCGGTCCTCCTGGGTAATTTTACTATTCCCCCAATGATTACTATTCCCCCAAACCATCTCTCTGGACATAGATATTCATTCATCACATGCCAGGATTCTTGTGCTAGCTCCTTGCTTTCCTCTTTTCATTCCTCTGAAGGGCGTGATGTGTATAACCAAGTGCTACACCACCCTCTATAATCCAAGTTGACTTCTATCCATCTTTTCCTACTCTTTCTCCACATAGCAACCTCATAAAACTAACTGCATTTGAGTTCATCTTGCTAGCCAAATTCTGCTGCCCTTAACTCAAGATTGTATCAAAAGCCCACCAAATTCTCCAGTCATAACTTTCTCAATAGTAAGTCATTTCTACCTGTAAGTTGTTACGTTCATTAGTAGTATACAGGTTATAGGAGTGTCTTCCTCAAAATGCAATCACATCTCTTAATACATGCATTTGTTGACATTTTCATGGGTTCTAACGACAGTAAACTAAATGCTGGCCAACTCCAGTGCCATTTCTCCCACAAATTGTGGGAAGGTAGCGAAGCCCAGGTGAATTTTTTTCCCCCTTAATGACACATCAGTGTTTACACTAGAAATCACAATGGATTTCAATGTGATGCACTGAAGAAATTGCAATCCTGGGTCAAAAGACAAACTGATCAATTTTACATACAAGCAATTTATAGACCAAGTTCTTTATCACTCACTTATCAATGATAGTACTAATTCTTTTACAAACTTGCATGTGAGAATCCCTGAGAGAAATTACGTGCCTTGATTATTTTGTTTGTTTGCATTTATTAGTAATTCATTGCATCCATGTCAATAGTGGTAAGGAACTAATCACTGCTGATATATTTCTGTCCCTAAACCATTTAGGTTATGGACAGATGTGTAATTTAAATTTCTATTAAGTAATATTTCATTGTTAATTAAAATCACCAACAAAGACTTTAGTAACAAATGCAATAGTCTCTAACATTCCTGAAATCAGCACTATAATAAACAAAATATATTTTGTTTAAAGAGTTGGGTGCTTTCAGAGAACTGTATGTTATAGTTATCTGATTCTCTCTTTCATAGTGAAATGGAGGAAAATCAGACAATGGTCACAGAATTCATCCTTCTGGGATTTGGTCTTGGTCTAAAGATTCATATAGTCCTTTTTGGCCTTTTCTCTCTTCTATACAATCACTTTACTGGGCAATGGCGTCATCCTGGGGCTCATCTGTCTAGACCCCAGACTGCACAACCCCATGTACTTCTTCCTCTCCCACCTGGCCATCGTGGACATCTCCTATGTCTGCAATATGGTGCCCCAGATACTGGTGAACCTCCTGGACCCAACCAAGCCCATCTCCTTTGCTAGATGCATAACACAGACATTTCTGTTTCTGACATTCGGACACATAGAATGTCTCCTTTTGGTGATGATGTCCTATGATCGGTACGTGGCCATCTGCCACCCACTGCGATACACTGTCATCATGAGCTGGAGACTCTGTATTTTCCTGGCTATCACTTCCTGGACATGTGGCTCCCTCTTAGCCCTGGTTCATGTCATTCTCATCGTGAGGCTGCCCTTCTGTGGGCCTCATGAGATCAACCACTTCTTCTGTGAAATCCTCTCAGTGCTCAAGCTGGCCTGCGCGGACACCAGGCTCAATGTGGTAGTCATCTTTACAGCTTCTGTGTTCATCTTGGTGGGTCCCCTGTGCCTGGTGCTGGTCTCCTATACGCGCATCCTGCTGGCCATCCTGCGGATCGGGTCGGGGGAAGGCCGCAGGAAGGCCTTCTCCACCTGCTCCTCCCACCTCTGCGTGGTGGGTCTCTTCTTTGGCAGCGCCATCATCACGTACATGGCCCCCAAGTCCCGCCATCCTGAGGAGCAGCAGAAGATCATTTTTCTCTTTTATACTTTTTTCAACCCCATGATGAATCCCCTGATCTACAGCCTGAGGAACGCAGAGGTCAAGGGTGCCCTGAAGAGGGCGCTGTGCAAGGAAATTCTTTCCCACCTGTGACATTTGACCATCAACACTCAGTAGTCGCCTGCCATCTTAGTGCCCAGTTACTGCTAGATTCCACTAAATTGCATGGCCACTCTCATCTTATCTGTGCTTTTTATGACACAAGCATGTCCTTCTCTCTTCATTAAGCAGGAGTAAATTTTAATGTGTTCAGTCTACTTACTTTCTATGAGATACAAGTTTATCAAATACGATTTTGTAGTTTTTCTTCAATTGCACAGCTATGAAATTAATATTTGAATTCAGTTGCTAAGTGTAAAAATTGAAGATATTTCAGCAATCTTTTTAAACTTTAAACTTACTGAAAACATGTAAGCTTTGGAAGGAATAATAATAATTACTAATAATAATACAACCCCAGCTACATAATTGTCCATTACCCAAAATTGCACTTGCCTGATCCAAGAATTGCTTAGACATATTCAACTCTTTGTGCTGCATATATGAATACATTTTATATGAAAATCATCAACTCATGTTAATGAGTTTAATTTGTAGGCTTAGTGGAGAGCCTGAAAAGCGTAATTACAAGTTACAAATTCAGCAGTGTATTGATTAGTTGTTATCTAACAAAGAGGGAAAGCTGGGCATTCTCTCCTTGAATAGCCTGAAAATGAGTGTCTGAGAAATCTCTGGGTAGATTTAGGACCATATGTCTATGTGTTGTTTTCTTGCATCTTTCCAAGAGAGCTTCTAATTTTATTAACCAGATTGCATTATTTCTTACCAATGAACGTCCTGTCCCTGAAATAGGAAAGATTAATTGTGAATTTTGGTATGGAGCTTGGTATCGAACTGTTTGTGGATTGATTTTTGCTGATTCAGACTACTTGACAACCAAATATTAGAGTAATTCCCTATATATTTTAGGTCCTATGTCAAAATGTTACTTATAAAACCCACTTTTTAAATTACCCTAAGATAGGGGTGGTCACTCACTTCCAGATAACATTCTTAGTGCCATCATAAGAACAAACTTCCGATTTGTTTTAAAGAAAGTATGCCCTACATTTGGACCTTAACAAGAAGTCAACCCAACTCTTAATTAGACAGGCATATGAATCCAAAATCAAACTGATTTTGGTAGTAAAATGGAATATTTTTAATCACATACCAAGTGGCCTAAGGGACGTTATGTGGTCCATTTCCTATAATCAACCTAACAAATTCTTGAAGAACACCTATTTTGGTAAGTGTATTTATTTATTTAATATATGTGCATGTAAAGAATTAATAGATATTTGACTGTTATGGAGACAGTGTAGTTCTCAATCCCTCTACATTTAACTACGATGTACAGTTGTGTATCAATATTGGTGTTACAAAAAAGAACATGAGTAGGTTTCCCAAGATAGAATGTGAAGGAAAATTTTTAATAGCCTGGTAATTGGAGATCACAAATGACTTTTGATGATCCTCAAGAGTGACTCCTATGGGAAAAGTCACAGAATTTATAGGAACACCAACAGGGAGTGGAAAACAAAGGTCATTCTCATTGATCATGGAGATTTAGTCCAGCTAATACACAGAACTAATCATGTGAAGCGTCTTTATGACACAGAAAAGGATCTACAGCTTGTAAGACAAGCATCTTGACTAGAATGAAAAAGTGGAAAAAGTGGATGTGTTCACAGGAAAGAAGTGTTACTGTGAACATCTAGGAGGCTCTGGAAGGGGACCACAGCAAGGAGCTAGAGAGGCAAATATCAGTGGAACACAAGAGAGATGAAGCCATTTCACACTGGTGTCTCACCAACTGAGTGGAACAGTACTGTTGTTTCTTTATAGCGTTTTCTCTAAAAACAGCCCTCAGTGACACACACATACACACACACACACACACACACACACACATACACACCATATTTCAGTTACATGCTACATATTTCATGTTACAGTCTTTAGGTGAAAAAAATATACCCCTTGAATTTTTGATGCTGTCAATTCCTCTTAATTATAGCACCAGCAGTCATCCTGTTTCTATATTTCTATACCGTTGTAGATGGACTAACCCTTGTAAAAAAATTCTTCTGGGTTAATTTTCCTAAATACTTCTCACTGAGTTACAAATTTATTTTCATTCACAATGAGCATGGAGGAATGGCAGACGTTTTCAGAGGAGGCATTTAGTACTGAATATAAAAAATGGTGAGGGCACATATTACTTTCTGACACATAGAGGATAGAGAGTGTGGGTCACTCAAAAGGAGTGTGCCAAATTGCTAAACCCTACAGCTATGATGTGCCATAACCATGTTTTTGCTAGCCAAGTGGCCATGTACAAGGTATTCATTCCCTTGTTTTCTGTGAGAGGGTGGAAAGTGGAGGATTTGACCACTGAAAAGGATAGCAATGGAACTCTGGGTAGATTTATATGATTCTGAGCCCTGTCATTGGGCTCATACTGTCTCTGGTGTGTGCCGTGGACATAGCTGTCACTGACTGGAAAGGCCTAATCTTTACTCTTGTCAGCAAGTGCAAACCGCAGATCCTCACTGTAGGATATGATTTCTGCCAGAGACTTATTTGAGGGAGGCTGCAGAAATATGAATTCTGACAGGGCCGATCTAAAATGAGGGGGCCAGGCCTTCTGTTACTAGGTATCTCGTATCTTGCAGATGTGCATATTCTGGGCACATCAAAAGCCCACATATTACGATGTTAATGCTGGAGGGGAGCAGTTAAGGCTGTGGTCTCTCAAGAGCCCTCCCCCACACTTAAGACAAAACCGTTCAATCAAAAAGACAAAAAGCTAAATTCAGCATGTTTCCCTTCCAAAACTGAAACCAGAGAATCCTTCCTCAGCCTGACTGGCATGGAGGATAAGGGAAGGTGTGCGCTAGGGGAATGGCCACTTATGACAGGTCATCATAAGTCCCTAGGGACACTGACCATCACCATCTGCCCCAGGCTTCCCTAATCAGCACCCACCGCATCTCCACCCCTCATTTGGAGTTATGAAATTCAGATCATGGCCATGCATTTAGAACTCTAATGACAGCTATTGTCTCAGATACGCTCGCTCTGTGAAGGTCTGTTCCTAACTGTGTGTCCTACTGGGAATAAGAATGGAAATTTTAAAAAAGACAATTGCTTTGTCTCTTCCTCCCATCAGAGAGAGGCATGTGAGGTATCTAAAGGCCCAGTTGCTCTGCTGAGCCAACAAGGTTGAGCCCTGGGAGAAGAAAACCTTTCCCTGGAGGACTCTTCTGCTTTTCAGTCAGGAGCAGAAAGCAAGGGTTCTACAGCCCCACAGAAACCCCAGCGGAGCAGAATCCATGGCTCAGCCTCCAGGCGCTTCCTTTCTGAGAGTCTTGAGTCTGAATGTGGAAACTAACAAGGGTGTATCATTTTATTTTCTCATCACTTCTCCCAGAAAGGGGGTAGCAGCTAGTGCCTGGTTACCTTTCCCTGTGATTGCACCTTGTTCTTTCAGTATCAAGAAGAGAAGTAAATCCTCTCTGTGAATACTAAACGTTTGTGTCATCGTTCACATTTATGTAAATATTGAGAAGGAACAATCTGAAGCGTATTTGAGGAACAGATTGTGGGAAAGTGTTTAGAAGTTGGCTGGTTTTGTTGCATTGGTGGAAGAATTCCTATGTGAGGGAGATTTATTTAGGAATGATGATGCCAAGAATGTAGAGAACTCCTGCTGTATGACAGGTTGGGGAGGGTAGATGAATTATTTGAAATAATTTTTCTATTTAAACTTCATTATAGTAGAGGGTATTCTGGAGGAATGCTATATCTCAGAACAGTTATGTCTGTTGGTATTTTATACATTATGAATTTAATTCTTGTCAACCAAGGTAAAATGCATATTAAAATTAGGAAAGAGGGGCTGGAGATATGACATTTCATCAATTACTAGATTTACATTTTGGAAATACAGGATCAAGTTCTGGTGCTGTGTTTTCACAAATTCTTTCCTAGAAAAAGTAATTTTATTTGTTAACTAGGTAACAATTCATGCTATCCTAAATACTGAACTGATGTATAATTAATGTATCATCATGCATTAGTCAATGCATATCACAATGTCTGAAATTTAGTTTTCAAACGGAAATAGATTTCAATGTAGAGCCATGCCATGCCTCCTTCCAGACCCCTAGAATCTTAATCTGTTTGGTTTTCATTTGATTGTTTTAATTAATATTAGATAGGTCATAGAGATAGCAAATAAAAACTTTAAAGTATGTCCTAAACAGAAACATTAAACTCATTGAGTTACTCTCAAGGTTAAAGTTATTATTTTAAATATTACCATAATACAGATCACAGAGATGAAATAGTTGTATCTTTGTCATTCAGTATACATGTTGTTATGGCAAGGCATATAAAATAGAGTTCTATGTCACTTCCATAAAGTAAATCAAGACTGGGACAGCAAAGCAAGCCATGCTAAGAGGTTACCATGGTCTCTAAACTTTGTCTTTCTGTTTAGCTTCAAAACACAAAAGTCAGAAGTGGCGCTGTAGCTCAAGTGGTAGAGCGCTCGCCTTGAGCTGAAGAGCTGAGGGACAGCCCCCAAGCCCAGAGTTCAAGCCCCATGACCGACAAAAATAAAAAAATAAATAAAAATAACACAACAGCCAAGTATTTTCCATGCCCCACATGTTTAATATAGACATTCAGATAACTTTTGGACCATAGCAAAATTGAATTGTAACCTAACATCAAATTGCCTTTTCCTATGACAGGATTTTACAAATTGATTCTTGATATTGTTGTGTGTTTGCTCCTAGATTATTCTTCTCATCTATTTCGGATGTACTTTATAAGAATTCTCATAAAAGTTCTCAGAATGCAATCCTTTCTCTTATGACAGGTTCCTTTGGGAACTTTCCTTGACATTTCCATTGGTGATGATGACAGTAAACGAGAGACCAGCTGAAGTAAACGCAATTCCTCCACCTAATTAAGGGAAAGTATCTCAGCTTCTAGTGATCTTACCAATGTAATGGTGCCAACAAATATTTATCCTATAAACCATGTTGAACTTCACCATGAGTTATTGAAAAATCAAAAGGGACCCAACATCCAACACCAAATTAATCAATTGAGCAAACCACCCATTAGCATATGAAGTATTTCAACACTAATTTCTTGATATAAATATCTGTCCAGCAATATTTAAACTAAATTTCTCACTTTTTGCAGTAGATTGTTTTCCTCTTGCCTACTTATTAAGCATATAGAAGTTCTTGTTGATGGAGGTAGCTTTGGTTTTCATTTTCATCACTCGGTTTGGAATCTGAAGTATTTAGTGTGTGTTACAAACATGAAGGGTTGAATTAACAACAGGTATTTTCATGTAAGTACTTAATAGACCCATCTAGAAAAGCTCTGAGAGCTTTGGGAAGGCACAGGCATTTGTCCAACTACACAGAGTTTAGATGTGTGATCACTGCTGATAATTTGCACTTCTGAAAACTGGAATATAAACTAAACATTTAAGTTCTAGAGAGAAAGACAATTTAAATCTTCAGTAAGACAGATTTTATCCATTAATTAAAATACAGGTGATTATGAATAATTCTCATACACATAAAATTCATTTAAAATAATAAGTACATAAAACACGTTCTAAAACAATGGTCACACCATTAACTATGTCTCGTTTCCATAGTACCATGGCAGAAAATCAGACGATGATCACAGAATTCATCCTTCTGGGCTTTCCCGTTAGCCCACGGGTGCAGATGCTCCTCTTTGGCCTCTTTTCTCTCTTTTATACAATCACTTTATTGAGCAATGCCGTCATGCTGGGCCTCGTCTGTCTGGACAGACTGCCCGCCTCCACGTACTTCTTCCTCTCCTGGCCATCGCCAACATTGCCTACACCTGCAGCACGGTCCCCAGATGCTGATAAATCTCCTGGACCCAGCCAAGCCCATCTCTTTTGCTGGATACATAATGCAGACCTTTCTCTTTTTGACCTGTGCACACACAGAGTGTCTCCTCCTGGTGGTGATGTCCTATGACCGCTGCGTGCCACCTGCTGCGATACTCTCATCATCATGAACTGGAGAAGTATGTATCTCTCTGGTCATCCCTTCCTGGACATGTGTTTCTCTCCTGGCCCTGGTCCATGCCATGCTTGTTGTGAGGCTGCCCCTCTGTGGGCTTCATGAGATCAACCACTTCTGTCTGTGCTCAAGCTGGCCTGTGCTGACATCAGGCTCAATCAAATTGTCATCCTGCAGCCTGTGTGTTCATCCTGGTGGGTCCCCTGTGCCTGGTGCTGGTCTCCTACACGCGCATCCTGCTGGCCATCCTGTAGATCCCGTCAGGGGAAGGCCGCAGGAAGGCCTTCTCCACCTGCTCCTCCCACCTCTGCAAGGTGGGACTCTTCTTTGGCAGCTCCATGGTCATGTACATGGCTCCCAAGTCCAGACACCCTGAGGAGCAACAGAAGATCCTTTTCCTCTTCTATAGCTTTTCAACCCCATGCTGAACCCCCTGATCTACAGCCTGAGGAATGCAGAGGTCAAGGGCTCCCTGAGGAGGGCGCTGTGCAAGGGAACTCCTTCCCAGTTGTGACATTTGAATCACCAGCCTCTGTAGTCTCCTGTACTCTTGGTGCCCAGGTACTGCCTAACCCCAGAAAAGTTCACTAATCTCACCTCGATCTGCTCTTCAGAGGCACAGCAGCGTTCCCTTCAGCTTCCTTAGCAGGAAATGTTCTGCATGGTTCCATTCATTGGCTCTCTGTGAAAAGTTAGCGTATGTTTTTCCCCCACTGAACTGAATATACTTGAAATGCAATGATGTAATTGGCCCCCAAGTTGGATACATCCCATCCTCCAACTGGGTGGGACTGAGTTATGTCTTAAGATGTGAAAGTAGAAAAGATTGTGGCTGAAGGCAATGATGCCCCAACCCCAGCCACTCTTGTCCACTCTACCGTTATTACCCTGGTACAATCCAATACCCACACAGACTGTACCTAACTTGGTATCCAGCCGTGGTTGGGGATTGATTTTTGTAGTTGGTCTACTTGACAATCAGCAATCCGTGTAATTCCCTATATATTTTAGGTTGTATTTCAAGGTGTCATCTATAAAATCTATTTTTTAATCTTACTCTAAAATTAGGATGGCTATCCATATCCAAGAGAATCTTTCTCAGGCGTCACTTTGAGCGCAAACTTTAGATTCATCCATCAAATGTTTGTGCCTTTGGCTGGAGGCTAACAAGTACTCAACTCAGCTCATAATTGCTTCAAAGAAATGGAGACACTGAGGAGGGGATTTCTAAATGTGAAAATAAAGTAAGAGTTATTTAAGAAAATCTAACATCTCTAATCAGTAATCAAGTCTCTATTCTACACATTGACAGACTTGATGAGTAACCATTGTAACAAACCCATGAAAAAGGTCAGCAGTAGCACATATTGAACTTAGAATTCTGCACATACCATCTATATTAATTTATCTATACATACCATCTATATTAACCATCTATATTAACCACAACTTACAGTAGTATATCAATATACAGTAGTATAGCAAATAATCAAGAAAGATATTTATCTCACAGTTAGATGTGTTCAGTAAGTGAAAGAGGATCTGTTGATTGCTTGATAGGTATCAACCAGAGCTTTCCCATAAAAGCCTGCTGGATCAAAGATCATGAATGAGAGGTTACTTGTCCTATACCACAATTCCTTATGTGTAGAGTTATAAAATGTGATTTACTTTTACAGACGTACAGAGTTTGAAGAAGTTGATAATAAAGATTGCTCTCATTTGCACTGGGATATGGCTCAGGTAAGTCCTAGAATGAAGCTATGCGAGTCAGTATCTTTGTTCAAGTTATCTGCTAGAGAACAGACGACTCTAAGCTGACATTCAGAGGAAAAAGTGATGGAGAAGGAACTGTAGCTCCAAGGATCTGAAAGACCCACTGCTTGACAATCACAGAACTGAGTGGAACATTTTGATTTCTATACCCTTTGTCTTGGATATACGTTCACTTGGTTTAGGGAGGGTATGGGGAAGCACAGAAATGGTGGGACAAAGGGTGAAACAATTCAGCAGTGAAACCCTCTAGATGCTATGTTGGAAATGAACTACACAACTTTGGAGGGAGGGAAGTTGAGAAGGGAAAAACTGGGAGAAAATGAGGGAGAGGGGAGACACTGTTCAAAAGGAAATGTGCTTATTACCGGACTCATGTAACTGTAACCCCTCAGTACACCATCTTTACAATAAAATTTTTTAAAAAGGAAACAGTAGAGGGTAAATTTGCTATTTGACCTTGATGCTTCTTTAGCTGAGTGGAACCGCAGTGGATAATTTTTAGAGTCTTATCAAAATAACAGCCCTCTATCCAACAAACGGACATACAGATTTGACTTTTAGTGTTCACAATTGTTATGATTTGATATATAATTTCTAAAAGAAATATGCCTGAATGATACCGCCATATGACAACACTTGACATCCTATTGTCCTATTAGTCATACAGTCCCTGGGCAAATATTAATACTTACATCACATTTGCAGTGACTGCAAGAACTCTTCAGAGATTGTAGAAAAAGATCAGTTTCTACAAGTTCTTTAAATGTTATAAAGGTCCAATGAAAGGAAACAGGTCTGCATATAAAATAAATGCTTTTACTTCAACTAATACTGTTTGTGTCATGTGTGTTCTGAGTTCTTGCATACATATAGCTATCATTTTTACAATGTTCTTTTCATGTAGTAAATGCTATGAAGAGTCGTTTCAGTCTACATTAAAAAGAATATGGAGGGCTGGGAAGGTGGCTCAGTGGTAGAGTGTTTACCTTGCATGCATGAGGCCCTCAGTTCCATTCCTCAGCACCACATAAGCAAAAAGAAAAAAACCCGGAAGTGGCACTGTGGCTCAAGTGGTAGAGCACTGGCCTTGAGCTGAAGAGCTGAGGGACAGTGCCCAGGCCCAGAGTTCAGGCTCTACGACCTACAGAAAAATTAAAAAAAAAAAACTAAATAAATAATAAAATAAAATAAATAAAAATCAGTTTATGAAAAAGAATATGGAAAAGTCTGATTTATATACCAATGGATGCTGATGGTGTTAGGTTTGCGAGAATGTTCCTAAGCTTTAGTTGGTGTGGAGTTTTCATGTATAATATTTGTTTTTTTAAATTTTTTAAATTTTTTATGGTGAAAATACCATACAGAGGAGTTACAATTACATGGGCAAGGTAACGATTTCATTTCTTATCAAGCATTGTTGCCTCCTCTTTGTTTCCCCTTCCCATTCCTTCCCATACTCCCCTCCACCTCTCCCTACCTGATCCTTCCTCCCCCCCCACCAAGGTTGTAAAGTTTGTTTTTCCACATAACAACTTGTACATCTCATTGTTGCAATGGGTCCACCTGTATCCCTATTTAAACAATTTGTTTTTCCCTTCCCCTCCACAAATTATACCAACATCAAATACAGTGAAAGCAGGGGTTATACCGTGGGGGAGGGACATACAAAGCAACATAGAAATCATCTTATAAATATGTTAGAAACAACTGCATGAAAGAAAAAAAATTTGAATACTTATCTTGGGGTTCACTCCCCTAACATCAACTTATCTGACCTTTTCTGCTTGACTCAGACATATATACTGGTTATTGTAAATAAGGGAAACCATGGAACCTACGTTTCTTTGGGCCTGGCTTACTTCACTTAATATAATTTTTTCCAAGCTTTTCCATTTCCTAACAAATGGGGCAATGTCATTCTTTCTGATGGAGGCATATATACCACATTTTCTTGATCCATTCATCTACTGAGGGGCATCTGGGTTGGTTCCATATCTTAGCTATGGCAAATAATGCTGCAATAAACATAGTCGTGCTGGTAGCTTTAGTATAGTCTTGTTTGTGATCATTTGGGTAAATGCCCAAATGTGGAATTTCTGGGTCATAGGGGAGCTCTATGTGGAGTCTTTTGAGGAACTTCCATACTGCTTTCCAAAGTGGTTGAACAAGTTTACACTCCCACCAACATGTAGTAAGGTTCCCTTCTGTCCACATCCCCTCCAGCATCTGTTATTAGAGTTCTTGATTATAGCCATTCTGACTGGGGTAAGGTGGTATCTCAATGTTGTTTTGATTTGCATTTCTTTTATGGCTAGAGAGGTTGAGCATTTCTTCATGTTTTATTGGCCATCCTTCTTTCCTCGTCAGAGAAATTTCTCTTTAAGTCTTTAGCCCACTTATTTATTGGGCAGTTGTTTCTTTGAGGATTTGTTGTTGGGGATTTAATTTTTTAAGTTCCAGGTATATTTTAGATATGAGACCTTTGTCTGTTGTATGGCTAGTGAAGATCTTCTCCCAATCCGTGGGCTTTCTATTGATCTTGCTAGCTATGTCCTTTGCCATGCAGAAGCTCTGCAATTTCATGCAATCCCATTTGTCCAACCTTTCTTTGATTTGTTGTTTCTGGGTCTCTATTAAGAAAATTTTGGCCTGTGCCAAGGAGATGTAGGGTTTCTCCTATTCCATCCTGTAATGTTTTCAGAGTGTCTGTTTTAACTCCGAGGTCTTTGATCCACTTGGAGTTGATTCTGGTTCAGAGTGATATATAAGGATCTAGCTTTAGTTTTCTACAAGTAGTTAACCAATTTTGCCAGCACCATTTACTGAAGAGGCTGTCTTTCTTCCATTCTTATATAATATTTCTTTATGGATTACTTTCTTCTTTTCCATTTTATATCCCCAAAGATGTGTCACGTTCATCATTATATAAGATTATTGTCTATAGAACCTAGTTCGCATATATTTTCAGGTCCTTCTACCTCTCTAAAGCAATTTCATGCTTTCCATGAGCTGTCATATAATGTAAATGTTTGGGAATGTTTTTATTTCAATTAAAGTAAAACTGTTCTCTGAGTTAGTTTATTTTTATAGGTTTATCATTTGTTTCTATTTGTTTTTCATCCTGCAATTTTTAGAAAAACAAAAGGCTGCCTCATCTTCATGTGTAATTTAAAAACAATTTATTTTTAGTTTCACTTTTTGCTTTTATTATCATTAGTTGTACGAAGGAGCTGCCATTTAACCAAGCACTCTATGAATACAACGCCTCTTCACCAATGTCGCCTTTCTTTCAACATTCTCACCCCATTCTGCCCCATCCACCCCTTCCTTCCCTCTCGCTTCTTGATTTTGTAGGCTATACATTGAATTCTTATCACCATAATTTACAGCGTGCAGGACCCCGTCCCTTCCCGCGCAGAGATCAGAGAATGCACCCACTGGCTGACATGCACGGAGCGCGCATGGGCCTGTGTGAGCCTCTCTGCGGCGGCCCCGGGAGCTTCTGCGGGGATGCGCGGACCCCACCTTGGCCACCCACACCAGCTACCACCGCATCAGCTTCACAGCTTCAGGCACGGCTCAGTCAGAGAGATTGGAAGGGCTTCATCTTCCCTCTTCTGCCCCAGTGCAGGAAGAAGCTGTGGTCGGTACCAGGAGGACTTCAGCACGAATCTTGGTCCTCACGGCTCATCAGAACCATCCGATGGGAGACTGGGACGGCCGCAAGGATGGAACTCATGAGATCCAAAGGATGCCAAGGGTTTTGGAGCCATAACGACGGCCGTGGTCCCAGAGGTGTGCTCTGGGGTGGTCTCTGGTTTCTAATTGTGTGTCTTGTTGGGGATTTTTTTTTTAATTTTATTTTCTTGCAAAGATGATGTAGAGAGGGGTTACAGGTACATGAGTAAGGTAATGAGTGCAATTCTTGCAGAGCATTACTGCCCCCTCCTTGGTTTCTCTCCTACTATCCCTTCCCTCCCCCACCTTCCCTTTTTCTCCCCCCCCTCCAAGTTGCGAAGTTAATTTCCAACTTGGTGTCTTGTGAGTATCATTGTTGCAATGGGCTATCCTGTATCCTGGTTTCAGCACTTTGTTATTCCCCTTCCCCTCCCCAAATTAGATAAACATATCTACAAGATGCAGGGCGTGACAACAGGGCCATAGCATAGGGGGAAAACGTACAAAAAAAGAAACAAACAAAATCACATGGTATATTAAAAACAACATTAACAAAGAAAGACCTCTTGTGTCCATTTCTTGGGGTTCATTTCCCTTAGCATCACCTTCTAGGGTCATATGTACATAGCTTTTGAACTTTTCTTGCTCATCTGATATGATCATCCTAGATATACTAATTATTGCACATAAGGGAAATCATGGGACCTATAGTTCTTTGGGTCTGGCTGACTTCACCTTAAAAAATACAACTGCTTTGTCTCTTCTCCCAGGAGAAGATAGCATGCAATGTCTCAGGGCCCACAGGCTCCACCGATCCCTCAAGACCTGCCAAATAGGTTGAGCTCTCAAAGAAAAACATGTCAGTCCTCTGTATTCTGTGGCATTTTGGACAGACATGGAAGGGAGAGTTCTGCAGCTCCATAGCTCTGAGGACACAGAACTGGGGCTCAGCCTGCAGCTGCCTCCCCTTCTCAGAGTCTGGAGTCCACATGTCGGAACCAGCAAGGTCACCTGATTTTTATTCTGCCATCTGTCCTTCCAGCCAGATGGTAGCATCTAGTGTTTGGTTAACGTTCACTCTATTACTGGCACTATTTCAGTACTAGGAGTAAAAATAAACTATCTTAATGTGAACTAGACATGCTCATCTTTGAAACTCTACATGAATATTTTTGGGATAAATAGTACACATTGAAATTGGGTAAATGTGTTTAGGATTTGGCAAGTTTTACTTCTTTGGTAGCGAGATATTAATGTTTGAGAGGTTTATTTGGGACTGATGGCACTAAAGATAGTAAGGAATTTTTATATTAAAGGTTTAGATAACAGATGTTGAACAATTTCTCTACTTGAAATTTTACAGTGTTATTTTATGGTGGCATGCTACAGGAAAATTAACATAGATTGGTTATTTTATGATTTGAATGTTTGTCAGTGCAACTAAACTAAATACTAAATTTGTAATCATATGTGTTGCAATGGATCATGAATTCAAATGGATACAAAATCAATTTCTTACACTTACATATATATTTTTGTTGTTGTTGTTAAATATAGCATTGAAGATCGTATCAGCTGCCTGGACTGTACCCAATAAATACATGTACATAGTAGATTTCCAGTGGTCTGGAAGGTAAGTCTTTGAGGTAAGGATGGAAAAAGAATAGAAGAGATGCTAAGGTGTTAGGTACTAGCGTAGAAAACTGGGAGAAGGAGGTAAGATCCAGTAATTCTTGGAATTTGTTTTTTTAGAGGACTTTTTAATATTTTAAATCCAACTTTTAATTTGTGTTTCTTCTTCATCCTAAAGCAATTTTGACAATAAAATCTTCAAGGTGCAGGACCCTGCACCTGCTGTAATTTGTGCTCTTACAATGTCCACACAGAGCACTTTAAGTATTACCTACTCCCTACAAATCTTTAATTGATTAGCCAATGCACTTTTAATCACATGAAAATGGCCCTCCATTTGTCTCTATGGTTCAAAATAGAATACATACTTAGAAAGCCAATTATCTTATCAATCCTTGCTCCACAAGATAACTTGGCAAAGTCTCAGCTTATAACCATATACACAGGAAATTTTCTTCTCATTTATTTCTTGTTACTTGTAAGTAGACATCCATGCAGCTGAGCTGCACTATGGAATAAGAATTCCAGTTTGGCTTTACTCATGGCCTTAATGAGCAAAGTGCCTGTGAGCTCATCAAATCTTGAGACTTACTATTTGAAGTACAGGAGCACTTTCTGGTGAAGTCTGTGTGTCAAGAAATGACTTCTTTCTTAGTCATTTTCTTTTGATCTTTAGAGTTGTCAAATTATTTAACTGGCTAACAATTTCCCATTTTTAACTTCTGAACTCACAGTTCTTTAATATACATTGAATTGCCTGGAGTTTACATTTGGTACTTGAATGTATTGTAATGTGGATTCATTTCTCCCCTCAAACTAGACCTGTGGAAATTTATTATTAATTCATATTAAATATTTAGAGATCACACAAACTAAGGGAAAAATAAATGTACATCCTAAATTTAATTTATCTTTATCATTTGTGATTCATATTATTACAGTATAAAGATTTTATTTATTTATTTGTTTTTGTTTTGAGCTGGTCCTGGGGCCTAGACATGTCCCTGAGCTTTTCATGCTCAAGGCTAGCCCTCTACCATTTGAGCCACAACCTCACTTACAGCTTTGTTTTTGGTTGGTCATGGGGCTTGAACTCTGGGCCTGAGTACTGTCCCTCAGCTCTTCAGCTCAAGGCTAGCACCCTACTACTTGAGCCACAGCGCCACTTCTGGCTTTTTTCTGCTTATGTGGTGCTGAGGAATCGAACCCAGGGCTTCATTCATGCAAGGCAAGCACTCTACCACTGAGTCACCTTCTCAGCCCCCACTTACAGCTTTTTAAAGTAAGTTATTGGACAATCAGAATCTCATGGATTTTCTTGCCTAGGCTGGCTTCAAACCGTGAACCTCAGATCTTGGATAACCGACTTGAGCTACCAGCACCTGACTATGATTTTGTTGGTAATACAGATAACCGAGAATGAATTTTTTTTTGTTACTTACAGGAAAAGGGGCTGAAATTGGCATAATTATGGAGGAAGAAAGTGGATCAGGTATGATAGCAATATATAAGTACCTTTAAAAATTGTTTACATTTATTTATTTCTCATTGACAAATGTATATGTTTCCAAAAGTATGAAATAAACAAGTCTATTTTACTTCATTGAGCTAAATCAGGGTGGAAAAATGGAGCTTTCACATTAGAAATTATCCTAATATTGTCTGACTTTGTCAATTTATATTTAGCTATCAAAAAAAGCAGACCCAAATATTTTCCTATATATATTTCCACATATAAAAATGTTTTAAAAGGGGCTGGGAAGGTGGCTCAGTGGTAGAGTGCTTGCCTTGCATGCCTGAGTCCCTGGGTTCGATTCCTCAGCACCACATAAGCAAAAAGAAAAAAGCCGGAAGTGGCGCTGTGGCTCAAGTGGTAGAGTGCTAGCCTTGAGCTGAAGAGATGAGGGACAGCGCCCAGGCCCAGAGTTCAGGCCCCATGACCAGACCCAAAAATAATGCTTTAAAATATATGTAAGTATATATTAAATAAAATACAGGATATATATATATATATATATGTTTTAAATAAAAATATAGTTTAAAAGTTAAATTTCCACAGAAATGTTTAATATTCACCTAACATCAAATCATCTTGTCATGTGTAAGGATGCTTGAAATATATACTTTAGATCATGTTCATGTCAAAATGATTTTTGGTTCCTTTCAATAAATAGTAATCTCCTCTATTACTCCTGGAAAGGCACCTATATCTCTTCCCCAAATGTTGCTTAAAAGAGGTTCCATTGATCCAGGATTTTGTCCTCACCTTTACATCCAACTTTGGGAATCTTGTCCAAGAACTTCATCGTGTTATATAATAGCACAATAGGACAATACAGAAGGCAGAATCTCTAAGTGCACACTTACTTAGCATTCAGAATGTAATCATAAAAGAAGCAAAGAATTCTGCTGTGATATATTCCTTTTCTATAGAAATTTCTGCACAAGAAAAGGAGCTATTCCCTTATGTTTGATTGGAGAACATGCAATCAGAGTAAGAAAAGCTCTGTGGAGGCCTTATTCGGTAAGGCTATTGATAACCACTGATAACCAGAACCACCATGTAGACTTACAGATGTTCACCCACCGGTGACCAGGATCCTTGTGTCTCCTGTTCCCTAAAGGTCCTTGTGTACGCATGACCGAGTGCAGTTCCGTTTACACTCCATGTTGTTCACTACTCATGTCATTTTGTTCTTTCACCAGATAGGACCCTCATAAAACCATGTTGTACCACTAAGCCCAGTTGTCCTGCCCTCAATGTGGAAACGTGTATCAAAAGAGCAGGAGTGGGCTTTTAAACGCCCCAGAATCTCCAGTCCTGTTTCCTGGTATGGTCTGGTTTGTACCTCTTGATTATCATTCGTATAGTTGCCTATGGGTTTTACTCAGAATGCAATGCTGTCTCCTACTGCACATTCCTTAGGGTACTTCTTGCCACGTCCATGAGGACTAGTAAAGTAAAACAGGGAGTGGCCTAAAGCAATGCAGTCTTTACCCCGTCTGAGGAATGTTTGTAAAAGAAACCAGAACCCGAGCGTGGCTTATTGACAAAACTCTAATCCAAGATCCAATACAGACAGCTAAACTCATCAGAGTAGCAGAGATCTAACAGGTTGACACAGATATTAGTCAAGTGACAGTCAAATGGGACTATCCATGTGTCAATTTGTTCTATCATCGGCTTCTATGGTGTGTGATGAGTCTTATTGCTGAGGTTGGCCACTGCTTCTCACAGTGAGATAGCAAATTGTTGTCTTTGAGATCTCAGCTATTGTGTTAAAGACATGACTTAAGAACTAGATTTACAACAGCTTCCACGTATTTCTTCCTGAGTTTCATGTTAGGTTGTGGCCATTCAGGAAAAATAAAATTTACTAAGGGGAACTTGTCTAGAGAGTGCATAGAAAATCATGTCTGTGTGCTTTTACACAGGCACCTCCCCTAGTCGGCTTCCAAATTCTTGAGAGTTTTGGAAACACATTTGAGCAACAGTACTGAGAGTGACACTTGTAATTCTGGACTGCCAGTATTGATGAAATTCAAGGTGTTCACAATAATATAAATGTAGGTGAAAATCTTCTGAGTAGTAATTCTGTGAGACACCCAGTTATCCACTTGCCAAGTTATCACAATTCAGTTTCCAATATTCGAAACAAGAATAAACACTTAGCATACATATGTACATATCTATGAGTACATTTTTTGGAGAATAATTATCTCTTGGTATCCAAGTTTTCTTCCTCAGCCCGTTTCCAAACATTCTACATTGTATATAAATACATATATGCATATAAATACATATACAAAATGTAGAATGTAGAATATGTGCCAAATGTGCTCCATCCCTGACCACAACTATTGTTTGTCCATAGAGAAATGATGTTAATCACAGAAGTTGCTGCTCTGTGATTTGCTTTGGAGGAAGTCTTGTAAAATACTCTCTGAACTTTCATTACCATTTAAATATTATGAGAAACTCTGTGATTCATACTCAACAGTAGCAATTCTCTTCAGAGGCCAGTTTCCTTTTAAAAGTTATTCCATTACTCTTCCTGCTACTCAATGATTCTCTTCTAGAAGTGCATAAGTGAATGCAGAAACAAGCATCATAGTTACTTCATATGCATGGCTTGTTCATGCATAATTGCATGCCTATTAATGACTCTCAGCCATTACTAGCAATATATTTTCCTTAGACTAAACAATCAGGTTGTGGAAAAACTCAATTTAAATTTTATTATGAAAAACGTTATTAATTTAATCAACTGAGATACTAATGGTATTTGTTAACACATCTATACACATCTAACATGTATGACATAATAAGAAGATGTTTTAAAAGAATTGTATCTGACATTTTTGAGTCTCATTTTCATAGTGCCATGGAGGAAAATCAGACAATGGTCACAGAATTCATCCTTCTGGGATTTGGTCTTGGACCTAGGATTCATATAGTCCTTTTTGGAATTTTCTCATGCTTCTATTCCTTCACATTACTGAGCAATGGCATCATCCTGGGGCTCATCTGTCTGGACCCCAGACTGCACACCCCCATGTACTTCTTCCTCTCCCACCTGGCCATCGTGGACATGGCCTACGCCTGCAACACGGTGCCCCAGATGCTGGTGAACCTCCTGCATCCCGCCAAGCCCATCTCGTTTGCTGGATGCATACTGCAGACCTTTCTCTTTCTGACCTTTGCACACACAGAATGTCTCCTCCTGGTGGTGATGTCCTATGATCGCTGCGTGGCCATCTGCCACCCACTGCGATACACTGTCATCATGAGCTGGAGAGTCTGCGTTTCTCTGGTTGTCACTTCTTGGACATGTGCCTTCCTCCTGGCCCTGGTCCATGTGAGTCTCATCGTGAGGCTGCCCTTCTGCGGGCCTCATGAAATCAACCACTTCTTCTGTGAAATCCTCTCAGTGCTCAAGCTGGCCTGTGCTGACATCAGGCTCAATGTGGTAGTCATCTTTGCAGCCTGTGTGTTCATCCTGGTGGGTCCCCTGTGCCTGGTGCTGGTCTCCTACACGCGCATCCTGCTGGCCATCCTGCGGATCGGGTCAGGGGAAGGCCGCAGGAAGGCCTTCTCCACCTGCTCCTCCCACCTCTGCGTGGTGGGGCTCTTCTTTGGCAGCGCCATAGTCATGTACATGGCCCCCAAGTCCAGGCACCCCGAGGAGCAGCAGAAGATCCTTTTCCTCTTCTATAGCTTTTCAACCCCATGCTGAACCCCCTGATCTACAGCCTGAGGAACGCAGAGGTCAAGGGCGCCCTGAGGAGGGCGCTGGGCAAGGAAACTCCTTCCCAGTTGCGACATTTGAATCACTCTCAGTGCCCAATCACTGCCCAAATCCAGAAAAGCTTAGTTCCGCTTCTTTTTTTAATTTTAAAGTATGTTTATTTTTATGATATATTTTACATCAGGTACTGGAATCAAACCGAATCTCTGAATTTAATATAGATCCTTTATAATTACATCTAATCATTATCTGAAAATACACACTGAACTAAGCTAGTGAATAAAATAACTGTAAACGATAAACCTCAGGGGTAGGGACATGCATGATCGGTTAAATCACGTTTTCACTGTGTTTTGACCTCAATTCACATTTGTTACCATCACTCAGACATCCATTTTGAGTTAGCTTAGACAGCAGAGCCTAACAATGTAAAGCTGAGTTGTCTTAAAGGAGATTCAGTTTAATACAAAAACTTCAAGAAGAAAAATCAGGACTCTTGATCAGAAGCCTTCCGTGCTGTGTTACTCTTGATCAGAAGCCTTCTGTGCTTGTGTAACTCTTTATCAGAAGCCTTCCGTGCTTGTGTAACTCTTTATCAGAAGCCTTCCGTGCTTGTGTAACTCTGGTGCAACAAATATCTGGAAGGCTAAGAAGAAGGTCCATCAGTAGATGATGTGTGTGTTCCTAAACCTTCACTACCGAAAACACCTTCAACTGGCCTCCTTTCAGCATTTCAAAGATTATTTATAGAAGGAAAAACCCAATCATGCTTGTATTGATAGATATTACTCATTTTAACAAAGAAAACCCTCTTGTTTCCATTTCCTAGAGATATATTACTCTTAAGGGTTTTTTTTGTTGTTATTGTTGTTATTGTTATTGACACTGGCTAAAACTTCATCCAAGTAGTTAGTAGCTACCGTAAGAAGCCCTTTATTGGTGATGTCCTTATAATTCTCTCTTCTTGATCTCTGCTTTAGTGGTACAACAACATGCCTGTCCTTTTTTTCATTAGCGGGGAAAAAAAATATTTTATAAGTAAGTAATATAGGCTTTGGCCAAAGTTAGCCACACATTTTCCATTATCCCAGTTTTATTTTTCCAACATAGGAATTTACTCGAGATATTATTTCCTTGCATTGCATGTATCAATAAATTTTATTTAAGAATCACTGACTGCTTTTAGGGAGCTCACACATAGCTTGTGTGAAGGAAAACATGGCTAAAGGAAAATCTAGAAGACAACAGTACACGGCCATACTGAACATAATGGAACAGTGACAATTACTAATTTGGTGGTGAGTGGTTCTCTTTTGGCTAGCAAAGGGGGAAATGGGGCAATTTGGACTGTTCTAAGATTTTTTTTCAGAAATATTTGAATGTTGAACTGGGAATTATATGTGTATAAGCTGTCTCTGAAAATGGTCTCCTTATCTATGTCTTTTCATAGCTCCTGTAATTTGTTATCCCAAGGGTATATTATTTACCTGTTAGAATATTGTATATTTCAAATTACAAGTTGTAGTTTTGAGTCAATACCTAGCTACTCATCCATTATGGTTAGGGGATGATTCTAATTGATTCCACTTATTAGACAAACAGTGTAAGTTTTTCAGTGTTATCCATAACGTTTGTTTTTAATAGAATTTTATTGGTATTATGAAGGAGTTGTGCAGAGGGGTTATCATTTCGTAAGTCAGATAATGAGTACCTTTCTTTTTTGGGGGGAACAATGTCACCCCTTCACTTTGACCCCTCCCATCCCACGAGTTGCATAGCTCCTTTCCACATAGTGCCTACTAAATACCACGACTGCATTTGAATATCATTCGTCTCTAGTCTGGAGATTAGGCTGACCACTAATATCCTGAATCTAAATGTCACCTTAAGCATAAACATCAGACTCACTGGAAAGAATGGGTATGCGCTTCAGTTAGGGGCTAATACCTCTTCATTGTTGTGTATAAATGAAGGCAGAAAGGGCTTCTTGAATAACTGAAAACAAAGTAGATTTTCATAGTAACATGCAATATTTGCTTGATCACTTACCAAATGACACACACTACAAAGTGACAGCACTTGACATAGTCCATTCTATTTAGCCATCATATCCATGAAGGAGCTCCAGTTAGCAGTTGGGCGTACACACTTGCATGCTAGAAAGTGGCTCATGTTGAACTTTCACCTAGGCAGTCTGGTGCCCAAAGCATAAGCACAACAATGTATAGTCATCTATCAGTGAACACCAACCATGATCATATAATAAACAAAGCTGATTATCACAAGTGATGGTGTCTTGAGTGAATGCCTTCTTTATGGGATTTCTGTATCAGGGTGAGCTTCTCCATGCTTCCTAGAGCCCATGTATGTGACATTGGTTGTCTTGGCACATCTCTTCTATCTGCACAGGTCACTGAAAGCACTGGATGTCTACAAGACTCCAGAGCACCAAGAATTTGAGAATAAAGGGTGTTTTCATTGAACATGAACATTTGGCTCTACTAAGACCCAGAACAAAGATAGGCCTAGTGCATCTCTGTTTGTATTTAGACAGGAAAGAATCCACATTTCCTAAAGAAAACAGCTTAACTTTAAAATATGATTTGAGAAAATGGATGTGTTTGCAAGAGCTGTGGCTGAGACAATAGACGATGGTGGGAGGAATCTAGATGGAGTTCTTGTGCACTGTGCCTCACCAACTGTGCAAAACTGTCTAGGAGGCTTTATTGTTTATATATCTTTAAGTTTCACTCTGATGACTCTAAGCGGACAATTTTTATATGCCATCAGAAAAATACATGATTAAAGACGAAATGTTACCTACGTTTTAGTTTGTTTGGCAGTATAAACTTTTCTATTTACCTTTTTGTCTTGATTACCCTGGAAGGACATTTCCTAATATGGAAGGGAATTTTTCAGTCCACTGGAGTTACAGTTTTCATGGGCTTTCATGAGTTTTACTTATATAAGTGGCAGGCCACTTGTATATGAGGAGGGATAAACATTTCTGAGTTACTGGCTTTTCACATGATCAAGAGGACTTCTTGTCTTTAGAGGTGTGTGTGTGTCTTCTCTGCCTCTACATGGATGTCTGAGCAGAGGCAACTATATTTCTGCATGGGTTAAGTGCACAAAAGATTCTTCTCAGATTTATGCTATAGCTTCAGAACATGAAAAGCGTGAACACCTTCTAAATCAAATACCTCTGCCCCTGGGAGAGGCATTAGGTTCATGTGGCAAGCTGCCTTTGTGGGGCTTGTGTCTGTGTTTCCCCAATTCCCCGTTCTGTCCTTCCCTCCCAGGAAGGAGTCCCTGATCCCAGAATCCCAAACCCTCAACTCCACAACAGAGATCAGAAAATAGGTCTGAGGGGCCACTTGCATGGGACTGTGGCCTCGTATTCCCTCCCTTAAGGCACATCTTAAAAAGCCTCCCAGGACATCTGGGCTCCATTTTGGACTCCACAATCGGCCCCAGGCCGCCCACATCACATCGGTGCCAATAGCATCTTCTTTTTAGGATTCAGACATCTCACTCTGTCCGCGGCTCCGGTCACGGCAGGAGAAGCTGAGCCACTGGGCGGATGCTGGAGCTCACTGACTGCTCCCGGGCCTCACAGGTCCACCCGAACCACTGGGATTCCGAGATGGCAGCAGCGCTGGGAATCATGAGATTCAAATGATGCCAAGAGTTAGGGAACCATAATGAGAGCTGCGGCCTCAGGGGCGCTCTGGGGCAGTCTGTGTTTTCTGGGTGTCCTGCAGGGGGTTGGAACAGAAAGAGGAAAGGGCGATTGCTTTCCAAGCTCTTCCTAGCAGCAGAACAGAACGAGGCAGGAAGGGATCGCAGGGCTCAGGCCCTCCACCTCCACTAAGTCCCCAGAGTTTCCAACCAGGTTCAACCCTCCTTTCCCTGAGGACTGTGCTGCTCAGGCGCAGGAGCTGGGACTCTACAGCCCCACACAGAGTCTGAGGGTACAGGACTCTTGTCCCAGGCCATTCCAAGAGCCTTCAGTCCAAAGGTGGGCATTAACAAGGTTGTTTGATTTTATGTCACCATAAACTGCTTAGGCAGGTGGACTGTGCTGTCTTTTGTTGGCAGATGCACAAAAGGCCCTGTTGAGGAAATTCATTCTTCTCTCAAACATATGCAGATCATCTTTCTGGCATGGGAATCCGTTAGGAAATGGTAATGTTTATTTCTTTGAACATCTAAGTATATACATCCCTTCTTGGCCCTCCATGGAGGGTTGGTTCTACAGCTCCATAGATGCTCAGGACCCTGAGTAAGATGACACAGTTCTTACATAGAACCCATGCACACCCTTCCCATACTAGATTACTTGTAATATCTGATATATTGTAAGTGCTAGTAAATAGCTGTTATCAAGATGTACACTTGAGAAATGACAAGAGTAAAGATGTACCATCAAGGTCAGTCATGCCTGCCTGTAGTTCCTGCTGTTTGGGAAGCTGAGGTGAGCTGAGTATTTAAGACAGGATTTTGGAACAAGCCTAGCAGCTTAGGAGAGAGACCTCCACCTTAAAAATGTAAGTTCTGTATATACTCAGCACAGGCACAACTTATTTTGTGTTTATCCTTGGCTGATGTGAAGACACCGAATATTAGGATTCAGAGTTAAACTGCATAGAATTAGATCTGTTTTATGGAATGGAGAGTTAAATGCAGAACAGCAACTAACTTAGCTGCAAGGTCACCTTCAGAATGAACACCGCAACAGTGGCTTTGAAAGGATGATGGCCAAGGCCACAAATGATGATCAGGGCCAACAGCAAACACTGGAGACGCCAGGTTTGTGAGGTCTCCAGAGTTAGGGGCCCTCCAAGAAGCTGCTAAAGACAGACTATAGTGGATCCCAGCTGTAAGTGTTCACTGTGCACTGCGGGTGTGTGTTCAATGCATAAAATGTAGCCTCTCAATGAGTTCTCAATTCAATTCATAAAGCAGTATAGCTTTTCTTCTTAACTAATGGAGATCAAGGCTTGGAGAATTTAAGATATTCACTCAAGGTCCTGCAGCTGATAAAGTCAAGGTACGTCTGACTCTTAACCCTATACTCTTTTGTTGCTACACTGCAGTGTCTTTCAGTGTTCTCTTTTCCTGAGAATCTGGTCCCCAGAAGAATGTGAGGTGCTTACAAGTATTGTGCTTTCTTATGTTTAATCAAATTAATATCCTGTCAGTACAAGTTCTAGTCACAATATATGGTCATGGTTTTATCAGGTATCCTGTAAAAAGAGTTCTTCAGTCTAAGAGAATATTATAAATACAAGTTCTGATGTAATTGACTCTGGAGCCCAAATTGGTAGGTGTTATTAGTCTTATTAAATCGAGAGAATGTGTCAGTATCCCAGATAAGTGGGTTGTCAGGTAGTACTGCTATTGTGAGTTATTTGATAGCATTTCTCAGGTTGCTTACAAAACAGTTAAGCCAAACACAGATTTCTCATGTAGATTTTTAACTATGGAGAAACTATGGAGATGCAAGGGGAAGCAGTGAAGAGAGTTTGAAACTGTAGGAAAGAAGTAATAAATATTGAGAATGGAGAGAAAGTGTTTAAAAAAGAGAGCCAAAGAAGTTAAGAAATATTAGGATAAAGACAACAAAACAGTGAGACACAGGAAAATGAACAGGGACACACAGGTACCGGGAGACAGGGGAAGGTTTTATTAAACATATAATTTGTAACAGATAGTTGTTATTGCTTACAAGTAAACCATTCCACACTTTGTCGAACCAAGAATTTAAAAGTAGCTGTTAATTCAGAAACACTTGCATGCATGACTCATAACCAAAACATTGAAAAGGAAATATTGCCAGCTCATTGAATCTTTACTTTTACTTCTTAAAATGTAGACTCCATCTAGTACTGACAAGTCTGTTCAAGAATAAAGGTTTTAGTCTTAGCTATTTTCTCTGAAACCATGGTGATGCCACATTGTTTATTAGTCATCAGACAGTATGTCAAGAGTTTTTGGTTTTCTGCTGGGTGGAGTTGGCTCATGCCTGCAATCCTGCGTACCTGGGACATGGAGATGGATCAGGAGGACATATCTATGAGGGCAGCCTGGGCAGAAAAGTCTGCAAGATATCCACTTCCCCTTTCCATCCATAGGTTAGCCAAGTGGTGTGTGCCAATTGTCTTAAACTATTACATGAGAGGCTGAATCTGGGAGGATTGTGGTGACAGGCCTGGAGAGAAGAAAAGTCCCCTTCGCCCACGCTTCACACCCAAAGTTGGGTAGGGTGGCACATTCCTGTGGTCCCAGAGATGGAGGAAAGAGTAGAATTGGGCAGATTGAAGTGAGGTCTTCTCTCAGGCAGGAAGCAAAAGTGGATCCTGAAAAACAGCCAGTGCAGGGATGGGAAGGCAGCTCAGTGGTAGCGTGCTTGCCTTGCATGCATGAGGCCCTGGGTTCGATTCCTCAGCACCACATAAGCAGAAAAAGCCAGAAGTGGTGCTGTGGCTCAAATGGTGGAGCTGAAGAGCTGAGGGACAGCAAGCACCCCAGGCCCAGAGTTCAGGCCCATGACTGACAAAAAACAAAACAAACAGATAAAAAAACCAGCCAGTGCAAATCAGTGTGTTCAGAGGTATGGCATCATCCTAGAAAATATAAGGTCTAGAGTTCAAATCCCCAATACCACCAAAAAGAAATATATTCCAATTTTAAATAGCTTGACCTACATATAAAAAGTATTATCTCATGCATAAAGCAATAACTGTATGTTACATTTGTATCAAGTTTATATTTAATTTGTTTTTTTTTTTAGTCTCTCCCCTCACTTCTGCCAATGCTTTGCTCAGTTTGAGTTTGAGTAAAATGGTTTTAGTATCATGTTAAATGAAATAAAATGTAGGGTCGGAAAAAAAAGGAAATGTCTTTCAAGTGTTCAATGGTTTAATGTTTTTTAGAGATTCTACAAGTATCATCATTAAACATCAAAATATCTGTTCTTCCTATGGAATGAATTATCTTTAATTTGGTAGAATTACAGTATGCAAGATTTGGTCAAGACACAACACCCAAATCCTTTAAATGTATGGTCAGTCAAAAGCAATATTTCAGCATTTTCTCATTCATCTGTATTTATGTAGCCATTTGCTCACTCAACAAATGTTTACTGCCTAAGAACTGCAAGAACAAGGGTACTTGTTCTTTATTCCCAAGGAATGCTGTTAACAACCAAGTCATATAAATGAAATCGAACTTTTGAATCATGTGATACCTGGTCTCAAAGAATCTGAATGCACTCATTAAGTCTCCCTTTCTTCTTATCTCCCTATTTATCTTCCAAAGAAACTCATCCATTGTAAACAGTGATTTTTTTAAAAATTTTATTTTATTTTATTTGAGAGCATACTGTACAGAGGGGTTACAATTACATGGGCAGGATAATGCATACATTTCTTACCAAGCATTGCAGCCTCCTCCTTTGTTTACCCTTCACCTCCCTTCCCAGCCTCCCCCCTCCCCCCCACCCAGTCCTTCCCCCCCCCCACCGACATTGTAAAGCTCGTTTTTGACATGACATTTTGTACTTCTCATTGTTGCAACAGGTCCACCTGAATCCTTAAACGACTTGTTTGTCCCCATCTCCTCCACAAGTTATACTGACATCAAATATAGTGAAAGCGGGGGTTACACTGTGGGGGAGGGACATACAAAGCAACAAAGAAATAATCTTATAAATGCGTTAGAAACACATGCATGAAAGAAAAAAAAACATTAAAATACGTATTTAAGGGATCATATTCCTAACATCACATTATCTGACCTTTTCCGCTTGACTCATACATATACTAGATATTGCATATAAGGGAAACCATGGGACCTATGTTTCTTTGGGCCTGGCTTACTTCACTTAATATAATTTTTTCCAAGCCTTTCCATTTCCTAACAAATGGGGCAATGTCATTCTTTCTGATGGAGGCATAGAATTCCATTGTGTATATATACCACATTTTCTTGAGCCATTCATCTACTGAGGGGCATCTGGGTTGGTTCCATATCTTAGCTATGGTAAATAATGCTGCAATAAACATAGTTGTGCTGGTAGCTTTAGTGTGGTCTTGTTTGTAAACATTTGGGTAAATGCCCAAAAGTGGGATTGCTGGGAGTTCTATGTGTAGTCTTTTGAGGAACCTCCATACTGCTTTCCAAAGTGGTTGAACAAGTTTACATTCCCACCAACAATGAAGTAAGGTTCCTTTCTGTCCACATCCCCTCCAGCAGCTGTTGTTGTTAGAGTTCTTGATTTTTGCCGTTGTAACTGGAGTGAGGTGATATCTCAATGTTGTTTTGATTTGCATTTCTTTTATGGCTAGGGATGTTGAACATTTTTTCATGTGTCTATTGGCCATCCTTCTTTCTTCTTCAGAGAAGTTTCTCTTTAAGTCTTTCGCCCACTTATTTATTGGGCAGTTGTTTCTTTGAGGATTTGTTGTTGTGGGGTTTAATTTTTTGAGTTACAAGTATATTTTAGATATGAGACCCTTGTCCGTTGTATGGCTAGTAAAGATCTTCTCCCAATCCGTGGGCTTTCTATTGATCTTGCTAGCTATGTCATTTGCCCTGCAGAAGCTCTGCAACTTTACGCAATCCCATTTGTCCAACCTTTCTTTGATTTGTTGTGTTTCCGGGTCTCTATTCAGAAAATTTCGGTCTGAGCCAAGGAGACCTAGGGTTTCTCCTATTCCATCCTGTAATGTTTTCAGAGTGTCTGCTTTGAGTTCAAGGTCTTTGATCCATTTGGAGTTGATTCTGGTGCAGGGTGATATATAAGGATCTAGCTTTAGTTTTCTACATGTAGTTAACCAATTTTGCCAGCACCATTTACTGAAGAGGCTGTCTTTCTTCCATTCTATTGTTTTAGCTCCCTTATCGAAGATTAGATGGCTACAGGTCTGTAGGTTCATTTCTGGGTTTTCAATTCTATTCCATTGGTCCTGAGGTCTGTTCTTATGCCAATACCACGCTGTTTTGATTACTATGGCTTTATAGTAGATAAACAGTGATTTTTAATCTACAAATAATCATCAGAAATCCACAAAAGGGAAATATGAAGGACTAGAGAAGTTAAGACTGTCAAAAGAGATATATGTATGTATATATATAGATAGATAGATATACACACACATCTTCACAACACAATATTTTTATGTTTTCAACATCTCTGGTTATAAAGGAAATGTAAACCAAAACAACGTTGCAAATGCAGCCATTGTAATCAATATATATAATGTAAAAATAAACTATGTACCTTGTGGGTAGGGATGGGAGGGGGAAATGAAGGAAAGAGAAGCAAAGGTGACATTGCCCATTGTATTGTACTCATTACTAGTGACTTATGAATTTGAAGCCTCTTTGTACAACTCCTTAGTTGTTTTTTTAACTGCAATTCCATCTCACTCCAGTAAGAACGGCCATCATCCAGAATATGAATAAGAACCAATGCTGGTGAGGAGACAGGTAAAAAGGCACCAAATACTGTGAGTGGGAATATAAACTAGTGTAACCACTATGGAAATCATGTGGAGATTCCTCCAAAAGCTAAACACAGCAATGTCACTCTTGGGCATTTATCTTAAAGACTGCCCCTCAGGATACAGGTAAAAAGGCACCAAATACTGTGAGTGGGAATATAAACTAGTGTAACCACTATGGAAATCAGTGTGGAGATTCCTCTAAAAGCTAAACACAGCAATGTCACTCTTGGGCATTTATCTTAAAGACTGCCCCTCAGGATACAGGTAAAAAGGCACCAAATACTGTGAGTGGGAATATAAACTAGTGTAACCACTATGGAAATCATGTGGAGATTCCTCCAAAAGCTAAACAGCAAAGACTGCCCTCAGGATACAAAAGAAGGCATGTGGATGCCCGTGCTCAGCACAGCACAGCACACAATAGTCATCCATGATGGGTGAATGTATTTTTAAAAAGATACACACACACATACACACACACACACACACACACACACACACACACACACACACACACAAGAATTTTATGCAGCTATCAGGAAGAATAAAATTGTCATTTCCAGGGAAAATGGTGGGTCTGGAAAATAGCATTAGTCAGGCAAGCCAGGTCCAGAAAGGCCCAGGGTGCATTTATTCTCTCATATATAAAAGTTAGACTGCAAATATAACCTCTCATAGAGGCATATGCTTACATACATGATTCCGTTGGCTAAAATACAGCATATATATAGCAGTGAACACTGTATGGAATATAAAATTTTCATACAACAGAAACTAGTAACAGAAGCTGAGATTGTAGGTTAGAGGTGGAGGGGAGGGAGTGAGAGGCAGGTATATGGATGAAAAAAGAAATAGGGAACAAATATATCAAGAATGCTCAAGGTACCTATGTCCTAAAGGAAGTAGGAAATGTGAAATGCTCCTGGGGGAATGATGGGAAGGGTGAGTCCGATCAAGAAGCCCTAGACACATTAAACTGTAGCAGTACAACGATGATGTATGGAGGGGTTGCAAATACTTATGTCAGGTAATAAGTACATTTCTTTGGGGACAATGTCACCCCTTCTCTCATTCCCTCCCCGTTTCTCCTATCCCTACCCACAAGTGGTATACTTCATTTTCAACACAGTATCTTGTGAGTATCACTGCTGCATTTGTTTATCACACTTTCCTTTTACAGTCTTTGGAAGTTCAGAAAAATAAGGTATCAAACTGACTGAAAATAAGCAAGTACATTAATTAGAGAAATTTGGCAAAGCACAGTAATTTTGGTGTACTTTCAGTTTTATTTAGAATTATTATGAAAAGTACACATAAGCTCTGGCCAAATATCATGGATTTACAATATTCATTAG
This sequence comes from Dipodomys spectabilis, assembly GCF_019054845.1. Taxonomy (NCBI): domain Eukaryota; kingdom Metazoa; phylum Chordata; class Mammalia; order Rodentia; family Heteromyidae; genus Dipodomys; species Dipodomys spectabilis. Next base: position 5,144,586 of record NW_024870711.1, read on the forward strand.
AATTTTCGTGTGCCTTGCTAATATCAGAATTTATCAGTCATGTTTGTAAGTAAAACTGTCATTTTTTGCTACTAGTGAAGGGATTCTAGAAGGATGTTCTTCTAGGTTGCAGGGAGAGTCTCAGAATAGTCATCTTCACACTGGATTGAAATGAAGTGATTTAGGTCCAGAGCCTCTTCTCACATTGTATGTAGATCCAGATTTTGGACATTGTTGTTTAGCGCACACATTTCTCAGCTCTGTTGTACTAGCCAGACTAAAATGTGAAGAATAAATAAGCCTAAATGGAATGAATTTACCTTAAAACGGAATTGCCAAATCAGCCAAGAACTTTGCTGACCACCACATTTGCCCTCCATCAAAATATCTGCACCAGAAATCTAATGAGAATCCAGCAGTTGCTAGGTGAACCCGGGATCAGAGCAGAGGTGGGTAGCTGGAGACTTCCCTGTCTAGGATTGTCCACCACTGATCACTGAAGCCACTGATCGCATGACCAGCCTGCATAGACACAGGACAGAAGCAATGACAGCCCCTGTCTACCATGCACACTGCTCTTTACCTCTTAGCTTCCGTGGGAACTTGTGGGGGCTAACTATACTCCTCCTCACTGCCTCACACAGTGGCATTCTGGGTACACATGAAAGACCAGATATTCACTTACTTATGGTGTCTTCCTGCTCCAGCTCTTCCAAGCCAGGATGACTGGCTTTCCCATGTTTATTTCTCAGAAGGCAATGCTATGTTCTTATCACCCAGTTCTCTGGATAGCATCTCACTAATGTCTGCACTATGTACTAACTACAGTTTAGCCAGGGTCTAATCAAAACAGCCTTTTCCTTACATTTACCCTGGAGAAAATTTGTTTCCAGAGGCAGTGGGCACAAGTTGAACAGTTTAGCCTCAAGTTACTTTTGTCTGGCACTCATACTAGAAAAATGTTGCCCCAGCACACTGTTGATTTCTGTGCCATGGTAGGTTGAGGAAATGTTATTCAGGACTTCAGCACAAAATCCCAAGTATTGCTTGACATGTTGCCAGGTCACAGAAATACCAGTGATCTGACTGTCATTTATTGCTACAGTGACTTGTCAAATGAAAAGTTTCACTGATTTATTTCATTCCCACATTTTCCATTATTCACCTCTTAGGAATTTAGCAATTCTTTATGTTGCTAAAAGTTAATTTTTTGATGAATGGTCACTCTATTTTCAACTTCCCATGTGACAAATGCTAAGCAGGGCGCAGATAGCAAGTTCTCCACTCCAAAGGCATCTCAGGCATGGCCTTTCTGATTTCTATTAGTAAGTAGATTGTTACGTTCATAGCAGAGAAGGGATGAGTTATAAACAGCTCAAGGGGATCTATCTATGTTGTTAAATGTTTTCACATGCATGAGTACACGCCCATCATAACCTTTCCACCACTGCACCAATGTCTGACCTCATATTCAAGCCTGCACACAAATTCTGAATTCACAATACTTGATCACTAACAAATTCTGAAAAGTCCAATTCCCACTAATTTTATGAGTCACTATTTTTTAAAAAATGGTCAAAACGTAATCATGAGTCAATCACGAGATGAGCTACAAATATTCACCACTCAGTACACAATAGTTAATAATGCAGACAATAAACAATTATTAATATCATGAATGGCAATGATTGATAAAATTAATATTAATAATTGGCTTAAATTGATTTAGACATTGGTTTAAATGATTAATAAGATTAATATTATTAATGGATAATTACTACATAAAATCACAGCCATACTCTTTTTTCTTTTTTGTTCATCATGGGCTTGAACTCTGGGCCTGGACACTGTCCCTCAGCTCTTCAGTTCAAGACTAGAGGTTTACCACTTGAGCTACAGCACCACTTCTGGCTTTTTCTGCTTATGTGGTACTGAGGAATCAAACCCAGAGGCTCATGTATAGAAGGAAAGCTCTCTACCACTGAGCCACCTTCCCAGCCAGTCCCACATCAATATTCTTTAAAAATACTACATTGACAGCATAGAGCCTATTAACACGTCCATCTACTCTCATCTCATATTTGCCTGTTTCCTGTCAGCTATACTTCTTTGTATTAATAGTAAATATCTCTGAATGTCTGCTCAGGCTTGGGGATTAATGGATTTTTTATTGACCAAGTCCTATAATCAGTTTTATCATTGTTGTAGTCAGATTAGATACACACATATCCAGGCATGAGTTCCAGGAAAAATTCAACTAAATCCATTTTCACTCTGCCTTGGGCTTTCGATTACCACTCATACCTGTTTTTCTGAGATTCTCTACACAAACATGCTAGCAGAGTATGAGTAAGTATCATCACTTAATTTCTAATTGGTGTGTACAATGGTTAATTTTGGTGGTCAACTTGACTGGATTGGGAGATGCCTGAAAAATGGGCAGAGCTGGCTTCTAGATCTGCCTATGAGGATGTTTCCAGAGATGCTGGCATGTGAGTCCACAAGCTGAATGGGGAGAATTCCCCCTTTACACGGGCAGATGGAACCAGAGCAGAATAAGGGGGAAATACCTCTTATTCCTGCTATGCTATCCATGGCAGGCTGCATGTTCTACTACTGTCACCTATGACCCCGGTTCTTCAGCCTTCGAAAGCAGACACCCACCGGTGGCCTTCTCAGGCCTGCAGCCTCCAGCTGCACACACTGGGTCTTCCTCATCAGCGTCTCCCTCACTCTGAGGCTTCTAACTTCTCCAGTGTTTCTAGTTTACAGAGAGCCACCATGGAACTATGCTACTGCTGATTTGGAGTCCAGTCTAGTAAGTCTCTTCTTAGAATTACATGTATTGGTGTTATTTTTCTGGAGAACCCTGCATATATGCACTAGGTGTGTGTGGAAAGATTGAAGCAAAGGCAACTGACTAGAGAAAAAGAAAGGATTTTAACAACAATAATATTAATAGTGTTATTACTAATTACATGCTGTGTGCCATCTGCTGCATGATCACAGGCCAAACCGTAGGCAATAACCTCATTTATCACCATGGTGATGACTACTTCTCAGTCTCATCCCATTTTATGAATGTACACATTTCACAAGGGGTAAATATAATACTCTTATTTAAACACTATGGTTCCCAAGTCTCCATTTCCTCGGGGTAGCATATTACATTAGCATCAGCCGTGAGTACTTTCATTCTGTTAAGGGTAAGAAGTTATTCTTCATTAAATTTCCCCGATTCTTGCTTTTACTATGTACTTAGTGACAGCTATTAATAACCAAGAGCATTCTATTACTCTATGATCACCAAGAGGAAAATGATCGAGTAGGGTAGAAATGTCGCCCTGACTAGTTAAGCATACAGAGAATAGTTATTTAGAGTTACTGAAGCAGTGGTTTTTGGAATGCCAGGATGGTATCAGGCAGGGAGCTCCCCAAAAGTTTGGCTGAGGGTGAAGACAATTACAATTGTAAATGATAGGGGAGGAGGATCAAATTGCAGATGCCAGAAACTGGTGTGTGCAGCCTCTGTGGCACAGGGATCAGGGATTGCCCAGCACCGTCTGCTCATCCTGCCAGCAGAACACGGCTCCTGCCGGCTGATGAGAGTCCTGAACCCAATACAGGTTTATTAGCTACCATCTTCATGTTGTATCATTCTTCCTATATCTTTGCTTTTCTGCTTCCTCTGACTTATATCTCCCTACTTCTTCTCCTCCCTCTTGGCGGTGATAACCACTCATATCCCCTGTCTCCATATATTTGACTTTTTCCCCCTCTTTTAGATTCCACATAGACATGAGATCATGTAATATTTTCTTCCTCTTTCTGGCTAATTTCACTAAGCATCATGTCCCCTAGGTCTGTCCACACGGTAGCAAGTGCCAGGCTCTCTCCACCTTTGGAGGCAGAATAATACCTTACCCCAAATACGTCTGTAATTTTACCCAATCATCCCCTTACCTTTACCATTGTAATTAACCTGGGAGCACAGGCATTGTGGATGTTGGAACACCCTTTTATTTCAGTTTTGGACATTCCATTTGATGTTGTGATATCATTTCTACCAGGGAGGGAAATTTTAAATCATGTTTGGCTACCACCTGATAAACAATCATTTTAACAGATGACAGTTAAGAAGAGCTTATTAAGTTTCAGTATTACATGCTATCAGTGCTGGGTTATATGAATGTCTTTACTTCCTTACAATTCTATGAATTTATTACATTTATTCCACTCAACTTACAAAAGAGGAGACAGAGGCAAAGAGAACTTGGAAGGGTCACAGGTAAGTATGGGAAACAAATCCCAATTGACTTTAGAAATCAGGTGCATAAACAATATATTCCCTTCCCCTCTGTAGCCTGAAGGAATCTTTGCCCAAAGTAAAGGAAGAATCCAGAAAATCATCCCTGTGATCTACTGAACACTGTGACATACTTAATAATGATACATTCCATTCTTTCAGAATGCTTGGAGAACAGGTTTAAAGAGATCTTACCACAAATAAAGGTACTGAATGGGGCGGCACAGATGTTGACTAGCTCTGTTTAACCATCTCACATTATACAAATACATCAAGATTTCATATTGCACACAATCAATACACAAGACAAAAAATTAAAATTTGTAACTTGTGAGGTATTAATTCTAATCCCACAAGCTTATCCAGCATAAATATTCTCATATGTATGAAAAAAGGCTATTTGTAAATGTCACAAATAACCTGACATTAATAAACACTGAGGTTGTTAAATGCAACACTGTAGTCTATACTATACAAGCATGAAGAATTTTTATGTAGCACTTACATACTAAATGAACCATAATATGGACCAACAGAATTAGATCTGGGAGAAGCAAATTAGATAAAAGTATGATCCATATTTCCCAGAAAATCAGATCTGACCAGGGATCAGGCAACCAGTTCTTTAAGAAAGGCAGATGATGGGAAAGGCTGCATTTCCAGCTATCTGCCCTGTAATTTTCATGGTGTTTTCACCACACTGGAAGCAAAGTAATGGATGAAGTGGGCGAAGAGTCAAAATATGAGATTAAATGGTGTGGCATGCAGAAGACATCTAGCGTGCCATACCCAAATGTTTATGCCTTTCTGACAGATACAAGACACTGAAATGCAGGTACACGTGCAGCAGCAACTATTTAGTGGGCCACAGTAATGCCAATGAGAGAGTAAGATGGCTCACGGGGTGTATTTGCCCTTTTACAAAGCCAGAGTATATTTTTATAGATACCCAAAGCCTTGCTACCATTTCTCCCTCCTGCCTTCATAGTCTCAGAAATTCAACAGCAAGAGGAACTTTTGTTTTGCAATCACTCTTGAACTTAACTGGAAGATGTGTACATACACACTGGTGGGGCTGTAACAGCAGGTCTCCCATGGCCTGTTTTGATAAGCTTGAGTTCTACATACTTGAAGAGGGTGGAGAGTAAGAGAGGGTGGGATTTCTCCTATTTTTAATACTACCAGATTCTGAGGTATCATTCTGGTCTCTAAAATTCTTCCAGGACTCCAGAAAAATGACAAGAATGCAATAATAAATAAATTTACATTAACTTATACCAACAGGGAGACAATGAAGAGCTGTATCTTCATACGGTGGAATGTCAGGTGATTGTCAACAAAGAAAATGCTGCATAGCACTTCTCTATATCTTACATAGAGAGATCCTTACAATACGTTGACGAAAGCAAGAATTAAAGGAAGAGTGGATAAACTGCATGTGGATGTGCTTCCATAGGTATAAAACAATTCTAGAGGGACCCATAAGAAAGACAAGAAGTTAGAGACTGGGAAGACATTCACAAACCAGCATATCCTGGTTAGAAGCTTGTATAATTTGGGCTGCTGAAAAATGAAGAAACTCTATAATGCCATGGAACAAGCATTAGTGAATAACTTCAAGTGAAAAAAATGCAAAGTCAAGACAGCTTCCTGACCCTCTTGGATATAATACGTTTCTTAATATCTCTGAATAGTTCCAGAAATGTTTCACGAACCACTTGTACAATTATTGCCTCCAAGGAAGACAAAAGGACAGCTGGGGAGTTGTGTGGAGGGAAATGTTTGCCTTGTACTTTTAAGTTTTGAAACAGGCCAACTAAACTACTTTGAAAATGAACTGGATTTTTTAAAAACTTGGTAAAAAAAACAATTCCAGCTCATCTTCTGAGGGCAGCTGCTTCAAGTCTCAAAAAAAGCTCCATGGGGAAATCACTTCTGTATCAATGCAAAATATCAAAGATGGATTGAGATGATTAATTAAGAAAGATTGTACAATAATACAGAGAGGGACAATAAAGATCAAGAAGACTGGAATTTTCCCTTCCTTCCCCATCCACTGCAGGGTAGAATACGCACCTGTCAGTCTCATGGGCCTTCTGCCCACCGTGGTTCATTCCTGTAAGCCCAGCTGCTTGGAAGGCAGGTAGAGAGGGGGAAGAGAGGGGGGCTGGTGACAAGCCCAGGCAAAAAGCTGGAGAGATCCCATCTCCATACACAAGTTAGATGTAGTGGTGCACATGCGTAACCTCAGCTTTGTAGAAGGCGTAGGTAGGACTAAGGTCAGGGGCCAGCCCCAGGCAAAATGGATGAAATTCTTTCTGAAAAATAACCTAAAGTCAAAAAGGACTGGAAGCATGGATCAACTGACAAAGAGCCTTTCAGGCAAGACTATCCAACCCCAAGCTCGCTAGTTACTCCCTGGTTCAATGTACTTTATGATTCCAAATAAAATATGTTTTCAAGGATTTTTTTTTTTAGTGGCCTTGATTTTTTTTTAAAAAAATTCTCAGACGTGACTGATTAGATCCCTGCAACTCTAAATTCTCGAGTTCCCAATACAATTGCTTTAGCCAAGTCCTGTGTGCATGAAAGCTATCTGTCAGTTAAAGACAAGGTCAGGCAGACAAGACCAGAGACAAGGAAAGCAATGACTGTAGTCACTTTGACAAGTTCAAAGAAGGAAAGATCCCTCTGACAACTCACAGCCTAAACGACATGCATCAGAGTCAGGTGACTAGATTCTAAGTTGATGGGATGATTATTTTGAAAATAAAACATATGCCTTGGCTAATGAATGCTAACTGAGCCACTGAAGAATCAACATACAGAAGCTCTGGTCCACATAGCTTGTGCATTCCAAGAATATTTTAGAACCAAGAATGTCTTTCTGGGTTGATATTCATGTAGGACAGCTCAAAGTTTTGGAAGGAAAAAGCCTGAGCTCTGAAGTATTTGTTTCCACAAGATGGGGCTCTAGCTTCTGCCAAGTACTACACTCACATTTTCTTTAGAAAAACCTGAAATACAAAACACTGAGGACCAAATCCACACATGTGCTCCTGAGAGTCCTTCCAACACACATGCTGTTCAGAACCTTTCCGGTGTTAGCTGATTTGATCTAGAGAGGGAAGATTGTTCCAGGTAATAATAATACCTCCCTCCACCCCCGTACATACCTGAGCCGAGGCCTCCTTTTCCAAAATGCTGTCCTTACCTGTCACGGGTATGTTGGGTAGGGGGTGGAGCCTGGGAATGGAAGAGTGGTTAGATGCTTGTGGAAATGTATGCAATGGAAACACATGGCCCTCTTCCACCCACCCACACTTTATACTCAGCTCAGCTCAAAGACACACCTTTCTTGCAGCCACCCACCCCAGCCCACAATGATCTCGTACTTTCCTTTGCAGTCCTCTGACATCATTATTTTAGCCTTCTTTGGGCTGATCAAAGAACAATGTAGAAAATTATTTTTTATCATTTCTTTTTCTGGTGTTTATTTTCCCATTTCCACTTAGATTTTCCAAGTTCTTCTCAAGACAAGGCCCAGGATGTAATTATCTTTATAGATCCCACAGCAACAAACATCCCACCACTAATTGACACATAGGAAATGAGATCAGGTATGCAGACGATCTGAAGTAAAGGCTCTGCAATCATGGCACGTGGTCTGAGTGACTGCGAGGATGTCTCGCTCCTGTTGGCCACTAATTGGACTTAGGAAGATGATCTTATGTGCCATACCCTCTGGAGTTGTCCGGTCATTTCTAAAAGGACAGGATTGAGCCACCTAACTCCTTGGTTTCATATTTTGTTTTCATTTTTGTTTTTCAGTGTTTTGCTACTAGGCCATAACAATTTCAGTGTCACCTCTTGAGAGAGCCATTGAACCAGGGATATCTGTGTGCGAAACAGAAGCATGTTTTTGTTGAAGTATGGCATCTCCCAGTTTGGCCCTTTTCATTTTTGTCTTCCATTTTCTCTCTTCTATCGTCTACCTCTGTGCCTTAGGAATCAACACCACGCACAACACAGCTGTCCCCATCCGACCACTGCCCCCTTTCTCTTCTACTCCCACATCTTCTCTTCTGCTCCCACAGGAGAGGTAAGGGGAGAGTGACAGGAAGCCTTGGGCCATTGTGACAACCAGAGACTCTAGGTCCAACATCAAGGATAGGAGAAGCTTCAGTCTGACTGGATTCTGGAAGAAGAAAAGGAGAACACATGCGATGGAAGAGGGATACACAGTCCCTGGAGACTGTGATAGTGAAACGGGCATAAGGCCCCTCCAGACGTAGACATCAAGAGCTCCAAGTTAGGGATCAGGCTAACAACTTGCTATTGGCAAAGGGAAAGGACAGTTAGACCATTAAGAGCTGAACTAGCATCACTTTTGTGTTCAAAATGAAGAGTATGCTATTACCAGCTTTTGGATTCTAGGATGTTCATTGGAAGAAGAGGCCATAACAAAGTATCCAACCTGTTTTTCAGTAATAGAAGGAGATTTTTATCCCAAGAGAGACAAGATAAAAGGAGAAATAAGGGATATAATTCAAATTTCCAAATAGAAAAAAAAGATACATATATAAAAATGAGAGCAAGATACATGTGGCTTTCACTTTAGGAATGCCTTGAGCCCTAACATCCTACATTTCCAATGTAAGAGCTAGTACAAATTATCTATGTATTTCTCAGTATGTACTTGAGTGCATGTAGTTCTCATTTGATACCAAAAATAAGCATGATACATAAGCATGTATACAAACATACATATACATAAAAGGATAAGATTAAAGGCAAAGAGAAAATAGGGCAAAGAAAAGTAAGAATAGAAAGTACAAGAATTTGTGAAATATAGAATCAGCTCCTTGATATCCATAGGGAATGGTTCCAGCATACCAAAATCCTTGGAAATTCAAGTCCCTTATATAAAATGACACAATAGTTTTATATAGTTATGTGCCTCTTCCTGTATACTCGGAATCATCTTCAGATTATGATACCAAATGCAATGTAAATCCGATGTAAATAGTTGCTACACTCTACTGTTCGGGAGATAACAGCAAGACAAAAATGTCTGTGTGACATATTTAGCACTGACCGAGTCCAACGTGCAGATAGCCAGGGCTTGGTAGACACATACAGGCCATTTCACTTCCAGTACCTCCAATACCTAGGTGACAGTGTTATGCTGTGACCATGAAACGTTTCCTACTGGCTGTGTGCTGAACTCTCCATCCCCAGCTGCTGACACTATGTGGGGAGGTGGTGGATCATGGTCCAAGTCAGCCTGGATGAAAACTGAAGACAATATCCCATAAAATAACCAGAGCAAAGAAGACAGGTGGTATGGCTCAAGTGGTAGGCTCCTACCGAGCTAGTATGAGGCACTGAGCTCAAACCTAAGTACTGCCAAAAAAAGAAATACAAATTAGTGTGTAGAAAAAAATGACATGTTTTTGTTCAAATAATGTTTTCAATGATTAAAAATTACAGAAAGCTAATACTGAAACTACAAAGGAATCCCTCAAAGGCTCCCAGTGGATACTGGAAATCACGGTGTTGAAGACTTTGCAAAACATAGAATCATCCCCTGGACACTTTGAATTATCTTCAGATTACCCACAATACCAAATACACTACAAGTGTGAAGTAGATAATTGCTATACTCTACAGTACCCTGTACGCACCATTGTACTATGTACTGCACCTTCACATAGTAACAAAGTTGGGCTGTCCTTCCATGCTGTATGTCCTGGTGCTTCTTTGCATTCCCAGTCTTGTGCTTTGAAACCAGTATCTAGGAAAATAAAGGTTTCCTTGAACATGGCTTTGTGACACCATGACCAGCTATCTGGTCCCTGAGATGGCAGAATGGCCGAGGGGTGGGTAGCGTATACAGTATGAATGCCCTGAACAGAGGTGATTCAGAGCCTGGGCAGGATGGAGTGGGAAGGCATGAAGTTACATCACACTGCTCAGCATAGAACACAATTTAAATCTTGAAGGTTGCTCATTTTTGCACTACTCCATTAGTGTTTACAGATCACATTAGCGCACAAGTGAATGAAACTGAGACAGGTGAACTGGGTGAGGGGACTGCTGTACACTAACGGCTTGTGCGCCAGTGACAATAACTCAATAGACAAATGGGCAAAATGGCACTGGCAATGTGAATAAATGTCAGCAAGTACACCAAGAGATCCTCAAGCCTATCAGTAACCAGAAAAATGAAATTTAGACAGCAATGAAATACCACTTTGAAGCTCCTAAATGAATCAAAACATGCTATACGCACTGCCAGGGAGCTGGGAATAAAAAGATTCTTGTACAGAGCACAGAGCCAGCTCAACCACTTTAGGGAGAAATCACCCAGACATTTCAACAAATCAGCATAACACTGTCTTCCAACCCCAGAATTCTGACCTTGTATATTTATACCCAAGAGAACATGGTACATAAGGGGTAGAAGATTCACAGCAGGATTTTTCATGCTGGGGGGTGTTAAAATGACTTGAGTGACCATCCTGGTAAAAGACCATGGGTAAAATACAATTGTGTAAGCAAGCAAAAGTGATCCAGGGGACACACATTTCTTAATTAGCCACTGACCTTGGTTAGTGTATATTTTATTGAGGTGTTGGGGTCTCTGTTCATCCAAGACATTGGTCTGTAGATCATACTTCCTATCTAAGGAAAGTGTGGAAAACTTGCTCTGCCTCTCACCTCCCTGGCCTTACACTCCTTTTTTCTAATGTCCTTCCAGCCCAGGCCTAGTGATCTACAACGAAGCCTCTTTCCCTTGATTGTCTTAATATTATTAGGGCAGATGCTGATGCTGAAATGCTTTGGCATTGAAGGACTCATGCAGAGATCCCACGCCTGCCTGAGAACTCAAATGCCCATGCACTACAGATTTCACCCTGAGACACTCTGCACCCTTCATTGGGATGCTCATTATAAGTGATTCTCCAATGACCACAATCCTAGGCCTGGGTAAGATCAGCATGGTCTTTCAGCTTCCTTGCTTTCCAAAATTCCCATCCTCTTTCAACCCATCTGACTTAGCATCTTTGAATTTTGAAATATTTAAGGTAATATATATGTATATATATATATATATATATATATATTCCTGTAACAAGCCAAGCAGACCATTTCCTTCCTCAGTAACCCAAAGGGTTTACCCACTTTTCTGGTACCGAATAAAAACACAACAATAACAAAAACAAAAACAAAATAAAATGGGCAGTCTCCATGAAACCAGACAGACTGAATCCCTGGCTTCAAGACACAAGTGACCCCTGTGGCTGACCTTCTGGGAAAGGATCTTTAATGAGCCTATTCAATCAGTTGGCTTATAAATCCGAAATCCTCGCTCCCCCAGTGGGGAGCCAGTGACCAGAGATCAGTCAGTGACATGCAAACCCAAGGCAACCAGCAAAACAGCTAATCTTTCTGGAAATGAAGCAAAAACACAAAGATCCTGATGTCATAGGTGGGACATGATAGGGACCTAGGAAAGTTGTCTCTTATACTCAAAATAAATATTCTGAGAGCAAATCATTTTATCCAAAGCTCCCCTCAACACACACACACACACACACACACACACACACACACACACACACACACACATGTCTCAGCCTTTTTTCTTGGTGGTCCTTATATTTGAGTCTGGTGCTCATCCTTGTCAGGCAAATGCTCTACAACTTAAATATCCATCTAGTCTTCAATAGCCAATTTTTAACATCTGATTTGAGAGTCATGACTGTACTCCAATCCATTTCCTCCCTCCCTCTCTCCCCTGCTGCTCCAGCATGAGTTTGGGGTGTCATCTTTTGTCACCTATAAGAATTTAATATCCACCTAAAGCTGCAATATTCATCCAATCAATGTGCTTGCATCTCCATCTCACTACCCACTCCAATCCACTTTCCATTCACAACCACAGTGGCTTTTCCTAGCCTTCTCGTCTGATGACATCATGATTTTGCTTTCAGTCCTTCAGTGGAGGCCCAGCTCTAGAGGAAAACAGTCTACCTTGATGGCTTGCATGACCTACAAGACATTATGTCCACTTCCTTCACCAGAAGGTGCTCAGCCTTCTCCTTCTCCATGATGCTCCCATCTATAAGAGAAAGAGTGCCTTAGCAAAATACCTGAACCTGAACCACCTTCACTCTCCGCCCAACACTTACAAGGCTTTGCTGCCATTCTTTGCTGCCTGTGTCTTCAAACGTAATAGAGGTCTTTGTAGGAACACATACATAGTAAGTGCATAAAAGAAACCATAAAAGAGGCAATTGAATTCAAGTTAGTGTCACTTGTGGGAAGGCTAAAGAAAGAACCATGAGGAACTGAAAATTTAGGAAAGAAAAAATAGGTTCATGAGTCCAAAACAAGATAACTAAATATCACAATGACCAGGGCAGGGTGGATGTACACGTGAGTGTCAGAGAGAGCACTGTCATCCAAACTAGAAAATGAACTCAATTCCAAAGCATTTTCAAATGTGTCTCATGGGATCCGAAAAGCCAGCCAGAAGAGCCTGTATTCAAGAGCCAAGTATTCAAGGAAGGAGCACTGGGTCCGTGGCATTGGCTGCAACCAAGTAAGAATGTGCCATCTGGCAGCGTGAACACATCAGAGGGGACAGTAGAAACCCCACAGATGAGGCCGGTGACCTTATGATTGATAAAATGTCATGGTAATTTTTCCATCCTTACACCTGGAACAACACGGGACAGTTTCCTGTCCTTGCCCCACCCCACAACCGCAGTCTCAGAAGCATTGTCTCCAATTAAAATAATCTTTAAATTTCAGAGTCCATTTGCTATTCCCTCTTATCTTACAGCTCCTATTACAAAACACTTTATTTTTGATCAGTTCACCTTTCTTTGTCTTTACCCTTGTCATTATGACTTACTCATTCAAAATGAGTAATGGTCAGGCCCTACTAAGAAAGGAAGAGAATTCACATCCAGTCCACTGAGAGTCTACTTGACTTTTATTACAGTGGAATCCTGAATGTGTTTGGGGAGTGTTACAAAAACCTCTGTTTTCTCTAAGTAAGTTGTTGTAACTCTAAGGAGATGTGTGTGTATGTGTGTGTGTGTGTGTGTGTGTGTGTGTGTGCGTGTGTGTGTGTATGCATGCATGCATGTACTTGAGACTGTTTAGGCATTCTTTGAAGTGGTTAGAGGGACACACAGAAACATCCTCTCTGGCTTGGCCTTCCAGAATAACAGTACACAGTGCTTCCCAAAACAATGAGACAAATCAGGTTCTGGAATGACAGACACACAGACACTGACACTGACAACACACACGCCAAGTGGCACGAGAAACAGAGACCAAAGTGACAGGTTTAGGGACTCCCACACACAATACTAGAAAGAACAGAAAGGGAGCATACACTCGTTCCTCTTAAAATGAACTCAGGAACACAAAAGCAAAACAGGTTATCTAGAGGAAGGACAGGGATATATGTTGTGTCTGAGATGCCCAATGGGTGTGTGTGGGGGGGGGGGGGCGAGACAGACAGAGACAGACCGACAGAGAGAGAGAGTCAGAGAATAAGAAGTGCTGAGAGAAAGACAGAAATAAGGAGACAGAGACAGACAGAGAGAAAGCGTTCAGGGAGACAGAGGGGTGCTGAGAGCTAGAGGTGTGGAGAGACAGAGGCAGAGATAGGGCCGTTGAGTGACAGAGAGGAGAGAGAGGAAAAAGAGGAGAGAAAAGGAGAAGGAGAGAGAGGGGGGAAGGGAGGAGAGGGGGGGTCCCCTGATTTATAGGGGGCCAGGTGAACACCCCACATCGGAGAGGAGAAACGAACTTTTCAGGTCTCCTAATAGAAACCGAACTCGCCGTGAAGAAGGACGCGCACCTCCGGCCGCGGCGGGCGCGCAGGGCCGGGCAGGTGCAGCGCGGGGAGGGGGCGCAGGCCGGCCCCGGCCCGGGCTGGGGGGGATCCCCGAGGCCGGTCGCGGGGGCTCAGAACTTTCCTGGGGCGCACCCAGCCCGGCTTTGGCCCGTGGGATCCCCGTGGCTGGAGCCCCGTCGGGTGCCGCCCGCCGGCCGGCCGAGCGGGGACTCGATCCCGGCACCTTCCCGGGCGCGGAGCGCGGCCTGCGGTGCGCCCGGCCGCGGCCCGGCCCGGCCCTCCCCGGCTGGGCCTCGGCCCTCCCCCGGGAAGGTGTGTCCCTGTTTCCTCACCTGAAACTTCCTCGGGAGCCGCGCTCCCTCCCTCCGTCGGGCGGCAGGGGCGGGCCGCGGGTGGGGCGCGCGGCGGCCCGGGGCCGGGCCTGGCTGGGGAGCGCGGCCGGCGGGCGCGCGCCAGGGGGGGCACCGGACCCGGACCCGGACCCGGACCTGGAGCGGACGCCGGGGCCCAGGCAGCATGTGACACCGACCAGGTGGGCGCGGGGGCCGCCCGGGCCACCTCGGAGCCCGGCGGAGGTGAGGCCGGGACAGGAAGGAAGGGGAAAGTAGGCCTCCCCCGGGGACCGGCCTCAGCCAGGTCCCAGGGCGCAGGCTCGGGAAAGGAGGGGCCGGGCTGCGGGGCCGGGCGAGGGGCCGCGGGGCTGGGGACCCCGCCGAGGAAGAGGAGGAGGGGACCTGGAAGGGAGGGTTTGCGTCTGGAGGGGGTGGTGGGGAATGGGGCTCTTCCAACTTAGATCCCCGCCTTGGAAATGGGCGCTGCGCCCCATCATGGTTCCCAGAACCTAAAGAAAATAAGGAATCGGAATCGGGGGCGGGGGGCTCTTTTTCCAGCCCTGAACCCCGCTGGGGGCGAATCCCTCTAGCCCGAGGAATAACTAAGACTCACTCCGCACCTGGAGTCCTCACCTGGAGTTGGAATTGCCGTCTTCCTCTTTCCTTGCTTGCTTTCTTTTTTGCTTTTTCTGTACCTGGGCCCGGCCCTTCCTTTGCATCTTACCTAGCCTAGACGTGCCCGTCTATGTAAACACCCCGCTCTCCCCCGTGAGCAGAGGCCAGGAACCCCCAAAACAGCCACTCCTGTTCCCGTTGCCCACCTCTTCCCCATTTGCCTGTATCTGGCCAGCCTCACATTAGTCACAGCCTAGTCACAACGTTGCATTCTTCACTTAGGGACAAGATGTACAAAGGGGAGCTATTTAGAGCTGGAGGCAGAGATGAGGGTAGAAGGAAACACTCTCGGAGCCCTAATTCTCAGCATGATTTATAAGAAAGATGGGAGGTAGTGGTGATGTTCCTGTTTAGATCTCAGTCCCCTCCCTCCCTTCCTGGAACTTGGATTTCCAGGACAGTCTTGGCCTTCTGTCTACCTAGAAGTGAACTCTGGCCGGTGCTGTTGTCAGACAGAGGAGGGGGAAGGGCAGGCCCCACACACCAGGGAGAGAAGGTGGTTTTCCTTTGAGTTTCCTTCTTCCTTTGCTCTCCTACTGCACTCCTGCTCTGGTATCCTTGGCCTCTGCCCAAACCCCAGTCCCCAGCCAAACAGCCCCCAACATGTCCTCTTCCTGGACTTCCTGGTTGATCTACATCTGGAATATGAAGAGGCTCCTAGGCTAGGCCCCAGTGGAATAGGTACCAGTTATGTGTGGGTCTGACATAGAAGCCACAGCCGTGGAAAGGGCTGGGATGGAGGACTGGGAAGGGGGCAGGGGGTGTTCATTCCCAGTGAGAGTGTGTGTGGAGGAATGGAAGACTCGAGGAGCTGTCTAACTGGAAAAGAGCAAACCGGGAGGAATGTGAAGGAATCCCTCCATTCAGAGAAATACAGCAAGTCAGATATAGTCAAGAGTTTCCTCAGGTTTGTGGCTGATTCTAACCGTGATGTGTTTGTGGTTGTCTGTGGCCATGTGATGCCTCGTCTGTGGGAAAGACAAGAAGATGTCATTAGTGGTGTCTGGACTGGTCAGTCGCTGTGTGGTGCAGGCTTACTCCGGGGCTGTTTGGTTGAGTAGCCAAGGTGTTACTTGCCAGTGGTGTGACACACAGATGACCTTCAGCATCTGGTATAGACAGGCTGAGTTGCTGACGGTGTCTGTGAAAGGAACAGAAGCTGGTCACACTGAGGTGTCTGCAAGGTGGACCAGAACAAGGTGTCCCTTTCTGTGAAGGACACAAACAGGCCACTCATACTCATCTTGCGGATGGCACCGGGGCGACGGGTAGTTTGTGGGTGATCAGCATCGCCACGCATCATGATTTTAGACCATGTGGTTGATGAGGCAGTAGATGATACAATGTTTTCAGACATTAGGGAATAGATAAAAAATGTGGATCTTCGCTGGGCTGTACAATGGAGTAGACACAGGTCTTAGCAATCAGTGGTCCAGAAAACCAACATGATGTGGATCGCCTTGTTGTATTGGGGTGGTAGTTTCCAACAGTTAATAAAGTTAGACGTGGTGATTTCCTTCTCTAAATCAAAATGAGAAGGTCTTTTTTTTGGCTGGGGGTAAAAGACATTTTCCTAATTTAGACAGAAGTAAAGATTGTACAGGGTAAACTCTGAAGTATTGCGATCTCAAGAGTATTTCCGTGATTTGTGTTTCTAAGTCAAGAGTACTAGAAATGGGCTTTTCTAGAAAATTCAAGAAGCAAGGTTCTCATAAGCATATAAGTCAGTTCAAAGACTAAGTTGCATGAGTGGGGATGGGTGTGTCTTCGAGATACTATTTTATGCCTGATGACTTGAAATGGACACTATCTATGGTGTTTGATTTGAAGGGAGACAGCAGGCTGTGCTACACACAGTTAAGGGATGACTTGAGACTGTCTTGTAAGAAGCCATAGGTTGCTGGGGTTGTACAGATGTAAAAATGCCTGAGGTCTGGAGGAAGTCTGCCATCACTAAGATACCTCACTCTGTCTCTGCCTGTGCTCAGAACTGTAGCCATTACTCACCTCTGGAGAAGAGGATGTTTATACTCTAACGGAATGGGCTGTGCAAAAAAAAAAAAATTCCTCTCTAATTCCTTTAGTGAGTAAGACTGTGCTTTACAGATTTCCTGTCACATTGTAGCTGTGTCATGCCTAAATGCAGTAGGATGACTACTAGGTCAGGATCAAGCCCAGAGTACAGAGTGTGTTCTCTCTTTAGGGAGCCTGGTAGGGACACAGGTGACCACTGATATTTCCAAGTGTGTACAGACTGTAGACACTTGGACACAGTGTGAGTAGAGCTTGTAGAGGCAGACACAGACACTGTCTGTACATCAGAACTAACTGTATCTGAGTAGCACATGGTATGTAAAGATAAACAATGATGTTGGAGGATAATCCTGGAAAAATACAGGCTCTGCTGAGGGCAGAGGACAGAGTTCTGGAGAAGGCCTTGCTGGGCAGGTAGGAGGCAAGTTTCAGAAGGTATCTAGTGAGCATATGGGTTCTTTCACGTGTTGTTGAGATGTGTTAACTTGAATCAGATATTATTATTATTATTTTGTATTTAAGGACAAGATGAGCAAATCACACTGTCAGTTGACTGGCAAGGGTATAAAAGTCCTTCCACTTGAGTATACTTGTTGGACTTACCTCTTTGTCCCATATAGATGGTATCTGTGTCTGTAGGGTGGTGGAGAACTTGTCACATACTACATCTGTAGCGTGGCCCAGGACCTGCCTGTGTGGTTAGGTCAGGCTCCATTGCACACAGACTGTAAAGATGGCTCACTCATGTGTGTGTGTGTGTGTGTGTGTGTGTGTGTGTGTGTGTTGTGTATATGCATGCGCAGTGGCTCAGGAGCATTCTGGTGGGCATCCACTATAAAACCAGAGCAGACAAGGTGCAGGGCTGGGGGAAGCATGGAGAAGGCCAGGATCTATCTTCTAGCTAGACTTCTGGGTACCTACAACAGACTTACGTCAAGGGACTTTGATCCAGGCTCCCCGGTACCATTTGCATAGGGGATCTGAGCAAATGTCTGAGGCCTTTGACATCTCATTTCTTCATTTGCAAACTGAGCAAAGTTTTCTTTGTCACCAGTGTTTCCTCTACCTTATAAAATGTTTCCTCTACCTTATACTTATTCTTTCTTAGGTCAATCGTATCTACATTTAAATGACCACTACAGGTAGCAGTGAACTTTTAAATGTTATTTAATTTCATTAGAAAATACTTTATCTCCCCTTTAAAGATCCTACTCTTCAAAGATCCTTATCTTTAAAAAGGCTGGGGGAGGTGGCTCACACCTGCCATCCTAGCTTCTTAGGAAGAAGAGATCAGGAGGATCCCAGTTCAAGGCCAGCCTGGGCAGAATTTAGTGAGACTCAACATCGCAAGCCACGCAGGGTACACAACTGTAATCCCAGCCCTATGGGAGGCAGAAGTCAGAAGGTCAAGACCTGAGGCTGGCCTAGGTGAACGACTAAAACAAATGGGGCTGGTGGTGTGGCTAACATGGTAGAGCACCTGCCTAGCAAGTGTGAGGCCCTAAATTCAAACCCCAAGGCTAGAAGTAGAGCTGTGGCTTAATGGTACCAGCTTTAAGGAAAAAAGCTAGGGGACAGCTCCCAGGCCCTGAGTTCTAGCCTTAGGATTCCCTCAGTCTCTCTCTCTGTCACACGCACATATGTGTGTACATGTATGTATGTATGCACACATTTATATATAATTTTATCCAAGGTAAAATGATTCCTACAATTGTTTTAAATCTAGAAAAGAATAAAAAGAAGACAACTAAAAATTGAACCACACTCTTAACGTGTGTATGTGAATGTATATATATATATGTATATATATATATATATATATACACACACATTTATATATAACTTTATACAAGATAAAATGTTCCCTACAATTATTTTAAAACTAGCAAAGAGTAAAAAAAAAAGATGCAACTAAAAATTGAACCACACTCTTAACTTGTATGTGTGTGTGTGTGTTTGAGAGAGAAAGAGAGAAAGGGGGAGGGAGAGAGAGAGAGAGAATATACCAGTACTGGAGCTTGAAGTCAGGGCCTGGACACTGTTCCTAAGCTTTTTTGTTCAAGTCTGGCACTCTTTTATCACTTGAGCCATAGCTTTGCTTCCAGGTTGTTGCGGGTTACTTGGAGATGAGTCTCATGGACTTCCCTGCTAGGGCTGGCTTTGAATGAACCTTGATCCTCAGTTCTTAGCCTTGTGAGTAGCCACCAGCTACTCAATAGTCTACTTTCCTTCAATCATGTAATGCATCTTTGCTGAGGAACAACTAAGCTTCAGACAGTGTCTGAGTCCTCATAGCACAGCCCTGGGAGCTGAGAGCTCCTGGTAGAGGCAACGGGAGGAGATGGCAGGAGATGTGGGCATAAACCTGGGCTGATGATTTGCATTTCATCAAGTCAGTCTGAGGCTACTGAAGAATTGAAACTGAAGTGATGCTTTGAAGCTCGCTTGGGTCATGCATGGAGAGTGAGCTGGAATGGAGCAAGCTGTGTGGAAATCCACACCCAGGCTGAGCCTACCACTGTGGGCTGGAAAAGGATGGAACACAATCTACCTTCTTCTACCTTCTACCACAAAAGTGACAAACAGTGGAATACTTCATGGAATATTTAGGATGTAAATCACTAGGACTTGGTAATTGATAAGGAAATGGAAACCCTGGGGCCAGAAGGGAAAGAAGCATTTTATTTTCTATGTAGAAAATGCTTAGACAGCACATAATATGGGCCGAGTGCTGTGCCAGTTGAATAAGACACCTCACATAACCTGTCATGGGTAGGTTTAAATAGACAAGAAGTGAAAATGCATGAAAATGCATGCGTAATCACATAATGATCGTTGTATAAATGCTACAAAGGGGAAGTGAAGGGAGATGCAATTTGCCATTTTTTTTTGTGGGGGGGAGTAGGTTGTAGGGCTTGATCTCAGGGTCTGGGCGCTGTCCCTGAGCTCTTTTGCTCAAGGCTAGTGCTCTTCCACTTTGAGCCACAGCTCCACTTCTGGTTTTCTGGTGATCAATTGGAGATAAGAGTCTCATGGGCACTTTTTTGAAAGATAAGTCTATTCTAACTCAGATGAAGGATCAGAAATCTAAAACGGGTGGCAGGAAAATGTCATTACATCAGTAAGAAGAAAGTATTCTTAATGTCAGTAATGTTAAATACTGGCAACAGCCACTCAGATTTAAGGATCCACAGAGTCTTCTTTAGAATTACTAGACAATTAGTAGACAATTTTGCCTATTGAAGCAAAGAGGAGGTAGGTGGGATGTCAGGATGGGAAGACAGTGGAAAGGCACAACAAGATTTGAAAGATGAGAAAAACATAAACTGATGGAGTGGTCCAGCAGAGAAATTAAAGTTGTTAGAGAAATGCACGAACCATAGCATAAAACCCCTAAAGTGACGTGCTAAGGGGGAAAGAGTTAAATGGAACTTGAAAAATGAGGGAAGGCAAAGGGTGGAAAATGTGGGTGGTTTGTAAGAAATTTAAGCAAATCCTTGCTGATGATTTCTAAAATCTTCTCCATGTTGGATATGGGGTGTTCTACTGGAAATGGGAAGAGAAGCAGGAAAGCCAGGATCTTGGGAAGTAATGGGAAGTTTCCATAGTGTCAGAGAAAGGAGAAGAGTCAGATAATGAAGGTAACACAGTTTATGGGCTATCTTACCTAGAATAAGTCTAGTTGTCACTGCCCTTTATAACAGCTGTTATCAAATCACTCATTAGTAACAAGGCTTTGCTAGATACTACAAAAAAAATCCCAATCGAGTCAAATATAGACCCTGTGTAAAGGAGTTGAAACAGCTATCTATAGTTGTGTTTCATGTTGGCTGTAATTGTCTGACCTATTTTACTCCCGTGTCCATGGTGTAGAAGGAAGGTGCCATTCTGCTTCTACTTCTCTGGGCTGTTAAAGCAAGGGTGTGTCACACACCGTCTGTGAGTAATGTCAGGCTGAGTCATTCAGTGTCCAGAGAGTCGACCGGGAGAAGCAGATGTTGACATAATAGAATCTGGAGGGTAAGGACCGCTGGGAATTCTCAGCACTCTTACCTGTGGTCTTACGCTCTGATGGAATTGCTTATTATCTGTTTCCCCTACAAGGCTACAAGCTCCACGAAGACATGTTTGGTCTCATTTGTGACCAATCACCCTCCACTTAAAAGGGTCATTAGGTAAATGTGTGCTAATGAATAACTAAATGAGAAGTTTATATTGCTTGTTTTGTTGTACCTTTTTGTGTCAAGAATACCAAATGGTCTCTCCTGTGTAGTCACTAAAAGCAGAGCAGACATTAGAAATCTTTGTCTTGTATTCCTCCTTAGGATTCAGCCCTGATGGAGGCTGAGGAGCCTCCACATGGAGCCTCTATTCCCATCCATTCTCTAGAAGAATCTAGAATTATCCCTGAAGCTGTCATGAGGAGCAGTCAGATGCCAGTCTTGACTCCTGAAGGTCACAAAGGTCAGGATCCATCTTCCAAATGGACAGAGGGCCGCAGGTGCTTGGTGAGCCAGCTGGGAGAGTTAAGAGACGTGAATGACTGCGTTGCTGAGCGTAAACCCTCTTTTCCTGAGGAAGGCTCTGCAGAGGTGGAGGCTGAAGAGGAAATCCCTGTGGCTGAGGACCGTGACATTCTGGAGCAGTCAGAGGAGGCAGTACCCCAGAGTCTGGAAGACAGCGGAGTGAAGACAAGAGCTCACTCGGGGCTCTGGGCCCGCTCTGTCCAGTGTGAATGGCCAGACATGGTCTCAGAAGCCAGAGAACCGGGCAGCAGAGTGGAGCTGGAATTGAAGCCAGAACTCTCTTCTTTGACGTTAGGAACTGGACAAGGAGACAGAGATGCAGACACCTCTTCTCACACTATAGTTTGGCCTCTCTCCGAAAAGCAACTTGCAGAGACCAACCAGACCTGCGTCTTTGGCAGTGGACCTGCTGTGCAGTTGAAGGAGGTACGGAAGAGTCAGGAGCAAGAAGGGCTTCTCAGTCCACAGGAGGCCCATGGGCTGGAGACACAGGATGGTCAGCAAGGAGGACATCAGGGGCAAGGATTGCTGGGAGAGAATCTTTGTTCTAATGGACTTTGGAGGGATCAGGAACAGATGGTAGAGCAGGTTAATGGGAAAGAGGGAGACCAGCAGGGACACCAGGAAGGGAGGAGAGGAGGACACGGAGGAAGAGCTGGGCTCAGTGAGGAATTGGAAGATCTCAATTATGGTGGGTGTGATGGGGAGGTTAAAGAGAGGATTCAGGGTCAGGAAAACCCAGAAGAAGAAGAAGAAAAAGGGAAGAGGACATTGAGGGGAGAAGAAGCGAGGAGGGTAGACTTCCAGTGTGCAGAGAATCAAAGATTAGTTTGGAAAAGGAAGGAAATAACAAGAGAGCAAGGTGATCAGGGTCTCCTGGGCAAAGAGGAGCAGCAGGAAGGGGCGGGATCAAGTGAGGAGGAGCCAGAGAGTGAGGACGGGGGTGGGCAGGAAGCAATGGAAGAAGATAGAAGCCCAGAAGAGAAGGAGGAGCAGGATAGTCCTTCCCGAGCGACTCCAGTAACGCCTGAGGCCTTCTCTTCGGGTGGCTTCTCTCCAGACACTCCTTGTCCCTTGTCTCAGATTCTTGGTACCCTGGCAGATCTAAGGCTTGGGGAGCTGTCTCCCAGAGCTCTGACTCCTATACCGGAGACACTAGCCCATCATCCCGACCCCATGTCTCTGCCTGGCTCTTTTGCTCCTGGGGGGTCACTGGACAATCGAATAGCTCACGATGGCTCTGAAGGAGCTGAGCTGAAGAAGGGGGCAATGTCTAGCCAGAGGACTGAGCTGGCTCCTGCTGACATATCTATCCCAGGAGGGACCCCATGCTCAGCTCCCGTAAGACCTGCTGCAGTCTCTGCCGTGTCACCTTCCGGATCTCCAGCTGCCATTCCCAAGGAGACCCCCACGGCCTCTCTCCTGACCCACAGCCCGTCTGCCCAAGCGTCCTCCGAGACTCCTCTGGCTGCCCTCCGTGCCCAGCCCGCGGCAGACCCCCATGCTGCTTCCCATGCGGTCAGCTGGTGTGGCCCCCCGGCCACCTGCCCTGGGACTATCCAACACCAAAGGAGCAACTCTTTCCCTGGATCCCAAAGGACAGAGCAGGCTCCAGACCTGGGGTGCAGGTCCCTATCCTTTTCTCATTCTGAGTTACCTCAGAGACCCCCCAAGCCTGCCATCTATGGCTCTGTGATTCCAAGAAAGAACCGGAGAAGTGGCAGGGACTGCAGCAGTATTTCCGAAAACCCCACAGCCACGTCCACGCAGACACGGGACCCTTCACACGCAGAGACGCCCCGCAGCCAGCCCTGGGGCTCCCCGCAGAATTCAGCTTGTGCCACAGGCTCACCGGCGTGTGGTGCTTCTCCATCTACTGCCCCCATGGATAGGAGAATCCAAGAGCCTCTGCCCCCTCCACCCCTAGAGAAGAGGCACACCCACGCCCCCGTGGTGGACAGAGGAGGCCGTGTTCACGATGAGGTCCCCACACTGAAGCCACACAGCCATCCTCCAATGGCCCTGAGTTCAGGGCTCCATGGACCCCCTGAAGGCCCCCTTCCCCAAATTCCCGACCCCTATGTGGCAAGGAGACACCGACCCCTGCCATCTACCCCAGACAACTGTCACCATACTCAGACCTCTGTCCCCGCTAGGCTGAGATATAACAAGCCATTACCCCCAACTCCCGATTCGCCCCAGTCCCACCAGCCTCGCGTTTCTCCCTCCCATAGCTCAAGGTTGTACAGGCCTCTGCCACCTGTTCCCATCCTGAATCCTGCCGATGATCCACCCCCACTGCCTCCAAAGTCCAGGGTGCGGAGCAAGAGCTCGCAGGCCGGACTGCTGAATTCAGGTCCACACACACAGACACCCCTTGGCCAAGAATGGACGGTCTCTGCAGCCCCCTCTGCTGGACGCACCTCCTGGCCCCCAGCCACAGGGAGGTCCGCAGAGGCCCTGGCTCCCAGAAGGAGGAATCAAGGCGAAGCCTCCTCAGTCCTAGCTTTCAGCAACATGACAAACATGCTGAGCCCCTCTTCCCCTACCACACCCTGGACCCCAGAGAACCCCAGTAAGGTTGAGGCAGAAGCCCCCGTCAAAGGACCATTACAAAGCTCCCTTCCCCAGGAAGGAGCCAGTGGTTCGAGGAGGTCCACCCTAGGCTCAGCAGGACAACCAGAAAAGCCCAGCCATCCCCAGCTGGAGAAGGCCTCCAGCTGGCCCCACAGGCGGGACCCAGGGAGGCCACCGGAGGGCGGTGGTGGCAGCGGTGGACAGGTTGTTCTTGGTGATGGCCCCAGCAAGCACAAGGGCTGGAACCGGCAAGGCCTGCGCAGACCTTCCATCTTGCCCGAGGCTTCAAGTGAGTAACAATGGAGGCCACATTTTGGTGAGGTCAGGTTTTTCCCAGCTCTTAACTACCTCATCTCCTCTTTTGTCCCCTCGGGTCCCTACTGTTTCCTCTGTAGTTCCGTCCTCCTCACACTCTACAACACAGAAGCCCCCTGTATGTCTCTGAGCTTATCGAGATGTTCTTCCCTTGGGCTCCTGTACTTCTCCATCTCTTTGTTGACCAGGGCCTTCTTTCTCTTGGCCTCTTCTATCTCCACACCTGCCTGCTCACCAGTGGTTCTCTATTGGGGTGTCTCTCTTTGTCCCGTTCCCATCCAGATATACAGGGTTGGGGACACAGCAGGTTCTGGTCTCCTAGAATGTTCTCTGGCACTTCTCTCTCTCTGTTTTCCTTTGCTTTCTGCATCTCCCATTCTACCTTGTACCTTCTTCCCTTTCGCTCTGATTTCCTCTGAAAGCTCTGTTTTCCATCACCCATCTCTCCACTTTCAGATTCGAGAAGTCCCTCCATGGGAAGATCTCCCGGCCCCTCTGACACGGTAGTTTTTCGGTGAGTTGCCCCCTCTCCTAACAAACACACTAGGCTTTCCTCACTTAGGATGTCAAGATTTAAGATGCTGAATTAGGATTTTAGTTAGTAAACTTTCTGACCGGGACCTGGAAAGAGAGACATCAGGATTCTAGGGTAGGAAGCTACCCTGCACTCTCCCCGAATCTGAGATACCTGTCCTTCTAAATCCTTTGACCCCAAACCAATGCCCATGTAAAAGTCACACAGGACAACCAGTAGAGCTATGAATTACCCACAAGTGGTTCAGGGGACCACCCCGAGCCGCTCCCAGGAGCTTCATCCTGAAATCTAATTACATATCAGGAAGGTTAGAGACTTCCTGATGCCAA
Source organism: Dipodomys spectabilis (assembly GCF_019054845.1). Taxonomy (NCBI): domain Eukaryota; kingdom Metazoa; phylum Chordata; class Mammalia; order Rodentia; family Heteromyidae; genus Dipodomys; species Dipodomys spectabilis. The sequence goes on from NW_024870711.1 coordinate 5,170,077, forward strand.
GACACCTGGAAGTCTTGCATCTCATGACCAGCAAGCACCCAGAACTTCCCTTGACCCCACAGAGAGAAGAGACTGAAGGAGGGGACGGGAGGCTTTTCAAGGCGCTGCTCCAAACTCATCAACTCCTGTGAGTATCTTGAAAGCAATTGGAAGGACTCAGTGGGGAGAAGGCGGGGAAAGGGGGAGAGCTGTGTCTGTCCAAGCCGGCACAGAGGCTCAGGGCTGGCAGTGGGAGGTGGTGGTGTCCCTCAGACAGAGGGCTGGAGGTCAGCAGCAGCTGGCAGCTTCAGTCTCTCTCGGGACCTCTGCTCACCTGCCCTCTCCCACACATCCTCCCCACTGCAGCCCAGCTACTTTACCAGGAGTATAGCGATGTTGTTCTGAACCAGGAGATTCAAAGCCAGCAGCGGCTAGACAGCGTGACAGAGGCACCTGGGCTCGCCTCCCCTCGGCAACCTCGAAAGTCCCTGGTGTCGACCTCTGAGTCCTACCTGCAGCGCCTTTCCGTGGCCTCCAGTGGCTCCCTCTGGCAGGAAATCCCTGTGGTACGCAACAGCACTGTGCTGCTCTCCATGACCCACGAAGACCAAAAACTGCAAGAGGTACCACGCGGGGTGGGGCAGGGGGGAGGAGGGGGGAGGAGGGATAAAGAATAAGATTGCAAAGTCATATTTACTCACCTTTTTCATCCTCTCCTCCCCACCACCAAGAGCGGGTTATCCCCACTTACCCTCACCTCACATATGTGTGTCAACCATAGTCATCAGTCCTCTTCATTCTGAAGAACGCTCATTGCTCTCTGAATGCCAGCACTGTCTCTCATCCCCGCTTCCTTACGCCATGGGACATTGGCTCCTGCCTGATGCTGCATCTCTGCATGTATGGGAAAGAGTAGGAAATAACTTTAGCACTGATTGATTCAAGGTAGACTGAAATTTCTACCCCTCTTCCTCCCCCAGGATTTGAAGCTAGGCTAAAATTTTCCTCTTCAATCAAGATATATAGCAGGTATTTTGTTGGGTATATGCAAGCAGACCAACTGGAAGTGGTGCTGTGATCCACTGACCTAAGAAAGGCTTTAGAAAAAGGCTTTACAAAGGCCTTTCTTGGTTATCACTTCTAAAAACAAGACTTTAAGAGAGGCTGTTTGTCTGGCTCTAAGCCATTCTCATTGATTAGTTTTATTTGGTTTTGTTTTTGTGCCAGTACTAGGGCTTGAAATGAGAACATTGAACTCTCTCTTGGCCTTTTTGCCCAAGGCTGGTGTTCTACACTTGAGCTACATCTCCATTTCTAACGTTTTCTGATTAATCAGAGATAAGAGTCTCCTGGACTTTTCTGCCCAGGGTTGTCTTCCAACCATCATCCTCATTCAGATCTCAATCTTCTGAGTAGCTAGGATTATAGGCATGAGCCATCACTGCCTAGCTATCATTAGTAAGTTTTGCCTAGAGATTATCTCATACTCCCAGATTTGTCTGAAATATGGGTGGAACTTGTTTTTTTCAGGAAGGCAATCAGATGCAGCAGAATAAGTAATTAGGGTGAAACCCACTTTCATAGTTGCCATTTAACTTGGGCCAAATTGCTTGATCTTTCTAAGTCAATGTTTCTTTATGTGTAAAAGTGAGAAACAAAGAGTTATTGGCTGAACAACAACAAAAAAAAACAGATAAATACTTAGCATATAGTAATTACCAAGAAAAACAATACTGCCAGGTCCAGTGGCTGACACTTGTACTCCTACCTAGATATTCAGGAGGCAGAAATTAGGCTAGTCCAGGCCAAATATTTAGATAATGCCCATCTTAATTAATAAGCTAGACATGACAGTGCATGCCAACAATCCTCGCTACCTGAAAGGACACAGGTAGAAAGATCTAGGTCTGTAATTGGTGAAACCCTGTCTGAAAAATAACTGCCAAAACAATAGCCTGGGACATGACTCGTGGTAAAATGCCTGTCTAGCAAGAATAAGTTCTGCGTTCAAAGTTCAGGGCCATTTTAATTTAAGATCAGGCAGATCGAGTACCGAGTCATTGAAATCACTGCCATGTTTTCACCATGTAGTAGCTGTGAAGGCTTAGACAAGTCGAAAACCTTCACAGAATCTCAGCTTTCCTGATCTGTCGGTTGAGAATAGCAATGCTTCCCTTTCAGCAGTGCTCTGTGGCTTAAATGGAAAACACAAATGTTGCTTACCATAATGTATGGTGCATGGTTTGAAAAATACTACCATCATACCCCCCCCCCTCCCTTTAGAAGCAGAGGGGGAAGACCATTTTGGCCATAAAGACTTAAGAATAAACAGTGTTTTCCTCAATTCAAACAGAGACAGACACGCACTTAAAAGCTTTTTAAAGCTCAGACTTGAGGCCCCTATTCTAATCACATTTTTAAATGTGTTTTGAGTAATCACCAACCCATCTCATATTACCAATGGGAGATGATGATGTGGACTCTCTCTCTCCCCCCCTCTCTCTCTCTCTCTCCCTCCCTCCCTTCTTCCCTCCTTCTCTCTCTGTCTCTCTTTCTCTCTCTCTCTTTCTGCAATTTCAGAAAAATAAGAAGCCACCAGACTCCTGTTGAAAGTGAGAAGAAAGACCTCTAAGTCATGATGCACATATTCATTTCATACACTAGAGGCTTTGGGGTCTACATAGTACTTTCACAAACTCATCTTCGTTTTTGACAGTCACATCTTTTTAGGTGGAAGTCACTACAGCTGCATAAAACAAGAAAAAGGTTTAGCGAAGCCACATGAGCCACCTTGAGTCAGTCACACAGCCAGTGGGCACTCCCGAGAGGATGCATCCTCAGTGATGTGGCTGAGTGGCCCTGCATGGTAGAGTCGTTGGACGCTGTCACTGCACACACACACACACACACACACACACACACACACACACACACACACACACACACACACACACACACACACACACACACACACACACACACACACACACACACACACACACACACACACACACACACACACACACACACACACACACACACACACACACACACACACACCACGGAAGCCACACCCTTGGACGGAAAGCATGAGCCCACCATCATAGCCATCAGTTACTGCGCCCCCTGCTGGAACCTCCAAACGAGTTCTTAAGTGCTGGATTTTCCCGTAACACTCTTATCTATATAATCTTGTTCTTGAATATCCTGCGCCTTTCCATTTCTCCCCAAACCACAATCTGAACTCATCATCTTCATGTCCTTAGTCCTTTATTCCTTTTTCAGAGCACCCCGGTTCAGTCAATGACTTAATCATTCACCCTGTTACCCAACTCAAGAACCAAAGCGTTGGCTCTGACTTTTGTTCCACCTCCAAACTAAGTCTGTCCAGAGCTTCCTTGTAAATAATTATGAATTGGTCTACTTTTCTTCATGCCCATGGCTATCCAGGCTTGCATTTCTCATCTCATCTTTGGCAACATCTTTTTTCTTGTAAAAGGCTCTTTTGCTCCTTCCAGTCTTTCCTCCCACTATGCTCAGAAGTATCTTCATTAAATAAAAATCGAGTCAAGTTACTTTTTTTCATTAACCCTTTTTAAGGTTTTCCTTTGCCTTAAGTTCCTATGGTTTTATAGTGTTCATATACCTTTCCAGGTCTGTTTGTCTCTCCGGTGTCATCTCTTGGTACGTCTTATTTGCTTGAGTCTAAAAAGTGCCCAATTAATTTAGGCTTCTTTTTGTAGAAGCAAATTTTAGTGAGCATTTTAAAAGTTTACCCGTGATTTTACGGTGCTGTATAACAAATCGAATGCACATATCCACAACCACATATAGTTATCATATGTGTATGTGTGTGTGTGTGTATTATTGAGGTTTCTTGAAAGCATATTTGCATTAATACATCTTTGGGGGCTTTCCCATGTTCTTCACCCCCATACTCAAATACTCTTTTCCATGCTTCCCAGATCAAGTTAGTCTGTGTTGTGGCTTTCAGTTCTAAGGGGTCTATCTTGTTCAAAATTTCCCCCCTAAAATATTGCTCTGTGGCTAGCAGATACCAGGGAATTGAGGCAAGTTTTCCACAACTCTTCCTGCTTTCCAACTCCCTAGGCAAAATTCGAGCTCATCGTGTCAGAGGCTTCGTACCTGCGCAGTCTAAACATAGCTGTGGACCATTTCCAACATTCATCCCAAATCCGGGCCATTGTTTCCAACCAGGACCACCAGTGGCTCTTCTCCCGTCTGCAGGATGTGCGGGACGTCAGCACCATGTGAGACCCGCTCACCTCTGCTGCATGTGCAGCCGTTCTGTGGTTAGGCATTGGGCCTTTACGGGGACTGGCCTTCCTTAGAAGCTTTCGTGTTGCCATCATTGAGCATGGAAATTGGGTCTCTGCTCCCTCTGTGATCTCGTATGGTATAGGAGTGGGAAGAACGAAAAGAGGGAGAGTGGGAAGAACGAAAAGAGGGAGAGCGGGGAGAGGGGGGAGAGGGAGAGAAGGAAGGAGAGAGATCCCTTAACAAATACATAAATAAATGAGAAATGTTTTCTGGGTTGACGTTTTGGACATGGTTTGAGCATGCCACTGTGTTTACCTCATACAAAGATTGGAGAATCAGAACAGGGCACAAGAAGAGTAAGAAACAGAGTTCCCAGATCAGAGAGTTAGATCAGGAGGAAACTAGCAGCAGCCGTAGAGAGAGTTGTAGTGCGTGGACAGCAAGGGGACCTGAGCTAAGGGGAGGCAGTTGGTGATTGGCTGGAAGTCACTCGCTCAGGGCACAGCAGGCTTCAGCCAGCTGCTGAGTGGAGGCCCCAAGGATAATGAGGTTTCTTTCCATACCATTCAGGTTCCTTTCAGACCTTGAAGAAAACTTCGAGAGCAACATCTTCTCTTTCCAAGTGTGCGACGTCGTCCTGAGCCATGCTCCAGACTTCCGCCGGGTCTACCTGCCCTATGTCACCAACCAGACCTATCAGGAGCGCACTTTCCAAAGCTTAATGTGAGGCTCGTCTCTCTCCGTCCCCCTGCGTGCCCTGTGGTGATGTGGAAATCCTCATAGCCCAGAGAATGGTGCTAAGAGGATGTGTTCTTGGGCTCGCTCTGGGGTCTCCGTGTCCTACGTCCCCTCGGCCCCTGAGTATCAGCACTCACCTTTCCTTCCAGCCTCCAATGTCCCACAAACCTTCCACCCTCCATCTGTTCTACGGAGCCTCCCTGAATCCCCTGAATCTTGTTGCTCATGCAGGAATAGTAACAGCAGCTTCCGGGAAGTCTTGGAGAAACTGGAGAGCGACCCCATCTGCCAACGCCTTTCCCTCAAGTCCTTCCTGATTCTGCCCTTCCAGCGCATCACCCGCCTCAAGCTGCTGCTTCAGGTATGCCGGGTCCTTCCTTAGTGGGCCGATCTTCCTGAGCAGCTTTCAGGCGAAGGGATGAGCTCATTCTCTTTTGGTGTCTTCACATTCTGTGGGGGATGTGAGCTTCTCCACTAACCAGTCTCTCCCCTCTTCATTCCTTCCTCCCCCCTGGTGCTCACCTGCCGTGTGTTCCATAGAACATCCTGAAGAGATCACAGCCCGGCTCCTCAGAAGAAGCAGAGGCCACGAAGGCACACCATGCCTTGGAGGAGGTGAGCAGCCTCTGCGACCACTGGGTTCCTCTCCTCCTTTTCACAGGGAAGTTTTCCAGGCCCAGGACTCTCGAGGGACGCTTTTCATGGAGAAGCTCCGGCAGCTGTCTGTATCTGCCTCACTTCCCATCTATCCTGCAGAGCAGTTCTGCTCCACATCGGGGACGTGAGCGTCCATCCACCTTCCCTCTTGTGCCAGGAATGCACTGTGGAGTCATACCACCCGTGTCCTAGCACTTGACCTGGGTCCTGCCTTTACTCCAGTCCAGCCTGCCGGGAAAGAGTGGAGCTGTGACACCTATTTCCTGATTGCTTGCTGGGACCCCTAGGTCAAGACTCTCTAACACAGTGTTCCTCCTTTTCCCTCACCCCACTCAACCCTCAGCTGATCCGAGACTGTAATAGCAATGTCCAGAGAATGCGACGGACGGAGGAGCTGATCTACCTGAGCCAGAAGATTGAGTTCGAGTGCAAAGTGAGTTGATCTCTGGTCTCCTGTCCATTCTTCCCATGCCTTTTCAGTAGGTTCTGTGGACAGTCATCTGTCTCACACTACCCCCGCAGCCTCCAACCTTCCAATTTTTGCTTGTGTTCTAGTTTTGAAAACATGAAAATGCCCATTCTGGTCTCTTAGACATATTATTCAGGGAAGAAATAGAACGGTGTGCATATTGTATTACTTTTGGTGTAAAAGTAGAGGATGGAAATCCCTATTTGTGTGTATGGGCATAAGTAAATTTGGAAAGATGATAAGCAATAAAAGGAATCTGAGGGGGAAGTACATTTGAGAAATGAGACAAAGAAGAATCCTGTGGGGATTGTTTCAATCATTTATTATCTTATCAGGTCACTTTGCATTTGAATTAAAGGAACAGGCTCCATATCTAATACTCTCCAACTAGAACAGATACCATATTTACCTCCCTTCAAGGGACAGAAAATCCCTTGTTCATAGTCTTAACACTAGCCCACTTAGCCAGGTTATTTCCCAATCTCTACCTTCCTTCGGGACCCTTCAGGAAGGGTACCCTGCAGCCCTTTCTTAGCTCTCTGTGTTCTTTCTTTGTTTGTTTTTGGGGTGTGGGTTGTTGGTTGTGAGGCTTAAACTCAGGGCCTGGGTGCTGTCCCTAGACTCTCTTGCTCAAGGCTAGCGCTTCACAGACTCTGTGTATTCTTAACCCCACATCTGACTCTGATGGTTATTTTCTTGTCTCTAGTCATAATCACGAAGGTCCAGATAGCACAACTGTCCCTGATCATTTGACTTCTAAAACACATCCTGCTGTGCCCTGCCTGTTTCTTAACATGCGTAAACTGGACTTTTGCAATCTTCAGTCTCAGCCTCTGAAGTGGAGCTCTCTCACATTCTCTCTCTCTCTCTCTTTCTCTCTCTGTCTGTCTCTCTGTCTTTCTCTCTCTCTCTGTCTCTCTTGCTGGTCCTGGGTCTTGAACTCAGGGCTTCTTTGTGCTCAAGGCTAGTGCTCTACCACTTAAGCCACAGCACCACTTCTGGCTTTTATAAGTTTTCACTCTCCTTGTTGGACCACAGGCACCTGGCACTTGCCCTAGCATGTAAATATCAGACCCACTCACCAGTGGGCAGTGTCATTAGAGGGTCCAGAGAAAAAAAGAGGGTCTTAAGAGGGAGTTTTGTGCAATTGGGAAATATGGAAGTCATGATCGGTAAGGAGGGTAAGATGGAACAGGAGTTCCTGCTTACCGTGTTTGTGACATTGGCTTGTCCCTCTTCCCACCCTGCAGATATTCCCTCTCATTTCGCAGTCTCGCTGGCTGGTGAAGAGTGGAGAGTTGACAGCCCTTGAGTTCAGTGTCTCACCAGGGCTGCGAAGAAAACTGAATACGCGTCCAGTCCACCTGCACCTCTTCAACGACTGTCTGCTGCTGTCCCGGCCTCGAGAGTCAGTGACTGGGAGGGAGGCTGGGTACCAGAGGAGCGTGGGCTGAGGCCAGAGGGAAGGGCTGAAGCAGACACTGAAAGGTCAAATGTCCTGTTCCTAGAGGATCCCTTCGCTTCTCTTCTCAATGGCTTGACTCATGGAGCCAGGTCATTGCATAGAGAAGAGAAAAAGAAAGGGATCCTGCCAAATTATAGCATGCGATCACGCGACAGGACCTGGGTACTGTCACAGCAGTGAGCCACATACACCAAATTATCTCACCATATTGTTAAACGGATCCACTTTTGACTTTTTGGGGCTGGATTCAACTACTAGCTAAGAAATACTGGGCTAATTTCAGACCTTGACTCTGGAACTTAGAAAACTTTGGTTGGTTTTCTCTCTGCAACCTTTTATGGTGGCAAAATATCCCCTGCACTACACAGATGGTTTGCCAGCCAGGCAACAAGTCTGTTACCCAGGAGCTACCGTCTTGGGGACCGGTTAGGACTATCATGTGGCTTTTGTGGGAAGTTTGCACGCTGCAGTTGCTAAAGCTAGGCTGTTTGAATAAAGGAATATAGGGGTGAATGAAGCATGGAACCTTGGGAATCACATTGGAAACACTTGTATTTTTCAGGGGCAGCCGGTTCCTGGTATTTGACCATGCTCCCTTCTCCTCCATCCGAGGGGAAAAGTGTGAAATGAAGCTGCATGGACCACACAAAAACCTCTTCCGCCTTTTCCTGCGGCAGAATGCCCAGGGCACTCAAGCGGAGTTCCTCTTCAGCACTGAGACTCAGTGAGAGGGGGCTGGATGGGGGTGGGGAGGTTATGGGGGTCATGGGTGGGCATCCTGGAAGGAAGTGAGATCAGGCAGAAAACTTGTGGCTCAGTGGTAGAGCGCTTGCCTAGCATGCATGAAGCCCTGGGTTCGATTCCTCAGTACCACATAAACAAACAAACAAGAAACTGAAAGTGGTGCTGTAGCTCAAGTGGTACAGTATTAGCTTTGAGCAAAAGAAGCTCAGGGACAGTGCCCAGGGCCTGAGTTCAAGCTCCAGGACTGGAAAAAGAGAGAGAGAGAGAGAGAGAGAGAGAGAGAAAAGAAACAAAAAAGAAAACTTGTCTAGTCCAGACAAGGGCCTGAGCACTAAGGGAGCCCCCTGGGGCTTAGGAGCAACCACAGAGAAGCGTGCACCCCAAGAACTAATAGGCAAATTGCTGAGGTCTAGGGGTGGGAGAGGAGATGAAGTTGTCATTAAGACTTAGCATCTGCTTTTATCCTCGATTCAGAAAGAGACAGGATGTGTGTGCCATATCAGGAAGACATGGGCTAACATGGATTGAGCAAGGGTTCGGATTACTGTATCCACCAATGAACGCCCACTCATGCAAGCCAGAGACCCTTCAGTACCCAAGGCTTGTGTGAATAAGAGACACCTTGCCTTCTGCCTGCCATCCTCCCATCTCCCAACTCCCAACTCAGCCCTCTGTTGAAATCCATATATTTGAAAGATGATTTCTTACCTTTTCAACAGTAATAGAAAATTAGTACATTCACATGTACGTGCATCCATGTTTGAGGGTAAAGTATACCTATAAAATTTGGTACACAACACTTGTTGTATTATATCTATTCTACAATTAGTATTATACCTGTAGTATTATGATTATGGTATAGTAGATGTATAGTATACAGATAGATAGATAGACAGACAGACAGATAGATAGATAGATAGATAGAGTATAGAATATAAATAACTGTACTGTCGTTGTCAAAAGATAGAAGATAGAAGAAGAGTCTTTTTTTAAGCAGTTCAACCCAGTAAATATGTAAAGTTTCTCATGTGGTAAACACTTTGGAGTTTTTGCCTTTGGAAGATTCTCTGGGGTGAGATTGTTGGCCCTGTACCTATCTTTATTTATGGAGCAGAGAAGCTGACACGAGCCTTTGTGTGCAGATATTATGTGTCCTGGATAGTCAGATGCAGATTTGTGCACTTTGCTTAATGCTTTGGATCACATCTTCCTGAAAGAGTAAGAGTATCTGCTCTCAATGACTGAGGCACTTTTGGAAGCAAAAGTGAAGATGATGCTGAAATCCTTAGATGATTGCCAAGTAGACCAGGGTCCCACTAGCAGCAACAATGAAGTGGTGGGCCTGTGTCTATCACGAAGTAGCTGTCATGTCAGACATTTGACTGAAGGGAGGTGGAGAGAGAAGAGGAGGGTTGTCCAGAATCATCCAAAGCAACAGAGGAAATCCAAACTCCGGTGAATATTTTGCTCGGCACAATTTCCAAAATAGAAGATCTGCATGTGCATATTTGATGCATTTCACATTAGGTCCCCAACGGGAAGATACCAGGAGTCATTAGAAGCCTAGAAAGCGAAGCGGGAAAGGAAAGTGTGACAAGACTCACATGCAACTCCAGACTGTCCTGTATTCTCAGCGAGGCAGGATCCTCTTGACTTTGGTCTTGGATGTCCTTGAAGTGGACAAGTCTGTGGCCAGCTCTTTCCTTCCCTACAGCTGGTGCTCATCCTACATCCCCCCCTCCCGTTCCCCACCCAACTGAAGCTAAGCCTCTTCTTTGTTTTCTCAGGAGTGAAAAACTCCGGTGGATCTCTGCCCTGGCTATGCCAAGAGAGGAGCTGGACCTGTTGGAGTGTTACGGTAAGTGAAAAAAACCTGGGCGACAACAACAACAGAATGGCATGAAACAGCAGGGCCCAGGGGTTTCTTCCTGGCTAGTGGTTTAGGGTGCTGAGTGGTCACTGTGTGAAGCCTCCGTGCATTGCTTTTCCTCTGAACTTCAGGGTGGAACACTGGTCCTAGGACCTCAGCACTTCTTAGAACTACTCTTGGCCTTAGACCTGCCCCGCCTTAGATGGATTTTCTTTCTTTCTTTTTTTTTTCTCTCTCTTTCTAAGATATATTTGTTCCCTTAAATCTGTCCTGCTTCGATTTTACCTTGTTACCTTCTTGAAGGTGTTGGGGAAGCAAGTGAGTCAGTGTGGTTCCGGTGGGGGTTACAGGAAGAGAAGCAACACAGATTTGTCCTGATGGAGCTCTTCCCACCAAGATGGCCAACGCCACTTAACCCCTGCACCCCCAGCCACTGTGTCACCCACATGGTGCATTTGTGTGCAGGAAGATAGATTTCTGCCTCTCCTGTTGGCCTCATACCTGTCACTGATGGTACCCTAGTATGTATGAACAGAGAGAGAAAGAGAAGAACTCAGAAGGACTTGTGGGCTTTAGTGACTAAAAAGAGTCAAGGAGCCTTGCACAAGGAACTAGGAGACTTTTTTCACTCCGTTCTCCACCAGGGACTTCAGACCCGGTGGGTCTTCATCTTCTTCCTCCTTCATTACAGTATTGGGAGTGGCAGATGGGAATACATTTTAGAAAAAAAGGTAAAAATTCAAATGCAGCTTTCTAGCCAGGCTCAGTGGTTTACACCTGTAATCCCAGCTACTCAGGAAGCAAAGATCAGGAAGCTCATGGTCCAAGCCAGGCAAAAATGAGAGATGCTACCTGGAAAAAAGAAAAAAACAGATCTAAATCCAAAAGGTTTGGTAGGATGACTGAAGAACTATAATGAACACAGGGGTCTGAGTTCAAACCCTGGTACCACCAAACAAACAAGCAGCACTCTATTTGTTTTCTGTCAGAACCAGGGTAGTGTTAGGAAATAAAAGAGTCATAAGCCCAGGTCAGATAGAATGCCACTAGGACAGCCGTACTCTGAACTCTGAACTTTATATCCATGGGAATATTACCTGGTTTACAAAAGTATATAAACAGAAACCTTGGCATTTCCTCAGTATCATCCTGGTCATCTTCGATCAGTGATCATCTTAATCGTTTGCAGATGACGACCAAGGGCATGGAGTTCCTTGCTTAGGTCAGGCTGGATTTCCACTGGCCACGTCTCTCCCAGGGCCACCTCTGGCCTTGTGAAGGAAGTGAAGGATTCACAAGCTCAGATGTCTTCTAGGAGAAGCTCTGAATTGATATTTCCCACATCTGTGTGATTGACCAGCCCTGATGGATGGGCCAGACTCTTGGGATGGAATGTTGCATCAGGAGCCACAATTATCTGGGGCTACCTTGAGTCCCCTTAATAGCCTCTTATTACCCACCTCTTATCTGACCTCACATCCCTGAGACTATTGGGTAACCCTTCTGGAATGTATTATTAAACTTAGCAGACCACTTGTGTCCACCAATCTTGAAGCTAAGAATAACATCTCAAACCTGTGGAAGATATATTTCCTCACTCCCCTAGGAGCTGCCTACCTGATGTCCCCAACAGACTATTTACCCAATGTATTCATGCATGACTTTAGAAGTTCATGCAATCTCTTCTACCATGGATCACATTATTTGGGGTAACCTGGATACATATGTCTGGGTCAGGGCCCCTGTGTTTGACTCAGAATAAACCATGAATGATTCCCTTTGGAGAAAGAGCTGTGTCTCGCATTAACCAAACATTCATAAAGCAATTGGAGAAGGGATACATGACCATCAGTCTTAAAAGTGTTCAGGACCCATTGACAAAACTAAAGGGTGAGGGAACATATCCTGGGTCAGATGGCTCTTCTGTTAGATGTCAAGTGTTTGTAGTGATGAGTTACTAAAGGTGATCACAGCATATATTGTTTGGGTTCCTGTTACAAGATTGTTCCTGTCACCTCTTGTCTGCAGACAAGAACTTACCTCAAGGTCTCCCAACCTCTTGGTGCAATTCCATCACCCATTTCCCAGTCTCCAGCTCCTCCTCACTTTCCTTTGCTCTTTCCTTCCAAAGATTCCCCACAAGTCCAGTGCCTTCGAGCCTACAAGCCCCGAGAGAATGACGAGTTAGCACTGGAGAAGGCGGACGTGGTGATGGTGACTCAGCAAAGCAATGACGGTAAGAGGGGCCACCAGGACCGGGCTGGGCACGGCACACAGAGGTAGCGCGAATCACCCGGGGCTGTCCGAACCAAAGCATCACAAAGCACGTGGCTTGGAGTAACAGGACAAAATGGAGGTGTTGGCCTGCCCTTTCCGGAGCCTCTGGAAGATCTCTCTTCTCTTGTCTGGTCTAGTCATTGCCAGGTTTCCTTGGCTTGTAGCGCCATCCCTCCCATCCCTCCCCATCTTCTCCCTGTTTCTGTCCAAATTTCCTGCCTTCTGTAAGGACACAAGTTGCATTGTATTAATGGCCACTTCCCTCTAGCATGGCCTTAAGCTTAGCATTAAGACTAACATCTGCAACAACCTCACTCCCAGGGAAGTACCAGGGTCTGTCTTGGTATCCATGGGTAGTTGCGGGGGTGACACCACATGACTTACAAGCAGTGGGGGAAGGCTCGGGAATGGGCAGCTGTCCAACTCATCAGCCCCACAACACTTCCATTTAGTATCCTGGAAACCGGCTAGTCCCCTCCCTATTCCCCCCCTCCCCCCCACCACCATCCCAGTTTGTTCAGCCTCACGATGCAGAAAAGTAGAAAAGTTTGGGGGAAGGAGGCCTAGGGAATGTAGCAGGGCCTGGGGAATTTTCTCGATAATTCTTGTTTGCACTTCCCCTTGCCCTCACAGGCTGGCTGGAAGGAATGAGACTGTCAGATGGGGAGCGAGGCTGGTTCCCGTTGCAACAGGTGGAGTTCATTTCCAACGCAGAGGTCCGTGTACGGAACCTGAAGGAGGCCCATCGAGTCAAGACGGCCAAACTGCAGCTTGTAGAGCAGCAAGCCTAGCTGTTCTCTGTGAGCGATCTTCCGAGCATAAGAACAAGCTGGTCTTGGAAACGGCTGGCCACAGAACCTGCTTCAGAGGACATCTGTGGCCCCCAAAACTACAAAACACCCACTCCTATGGAAGCACCAGGAGACAGGAGAAGGCCCTGTCACCCAGGCACTCCCTCTCTGTTTTGTTCTCCGGAGGGCTATACTGAAGAACTTCACACTGGATTCTGGGTTCCTTTTCTCAAGCTAGGGAGGGGACCATGGCGGTTGAGCCATGGAACTTTACTGCTAATGCCATGTAGTTTGCAAATATCTCCTACTGCAGGAGAGCAGACTCAGAGCTGACCAAAGTCTCATGCATGACTCTGTTTTCAGGGGATTTGCCTGTCTATCACATGGGAAGGTCAACTAGTGACCCCGAAGGTATCTCTCCTCCCTAGAGAGTCTCCTTATTTCCTGATGTGAGCTCTGTGTGTACAGCTCTGAGACCTGTGATTCTTGGTGGCAACGTGAGGGTGGTAAGTCTCTCACTCTAATAAACTTGGCACTTCTTCTTCAACTGTTTTCTTCTCAGGCTCCTTGTGATAGAACAAGGATCAAAACATGGGATTTGTGACGGTTCCAGTCTTTTGCTTTAGTTGAAGTGGAAGGCCAAGATGATGTCCAGGGTCTGGCAGCTGCTGGCTTTTGTTCCATGACCTCTAAGATCTGGACAGTTATTCTGCTCGTGGTGGGTTCAGAGGTCTGTGGAAAGAACTAGAAGTAGTTGATGATGGGTGCTGAAAATCCATTCAGACTTCTTCTCTTCCCAGAAGGTACAGGTACAGTCTGTTTTGGGTGTGGAGAACCCTTCGTGATTTTCCATTCTGATGCGAACTGTTGTGAAGATCTCCTTGCAGCTGTTTTATCTTCCTTGTGAAAGGCAGCAGGTAGAATGGAAAGAGTCCTAAAATCCAAGATCAGAGGCCGGCTGGCCTTGCAGCTACCATGTCTATTAACTTTGTACCGCGGAAATAATAAAAGAGATATCTCTAAATACTTAAAAATCGCACAGACAGCATGAGTAGTCTCTGTGTTCATTTGATGATCATATGACCTTACACTTGCTAGACAAGCACTGTTCCCCTAAGCTTTATCCTTAGCCCCTTGAATTTTTTTTTTTGAGATAGAAATTGTTTTGGGGCTGGGAAGGTGGCTCAGTGGTAGAGCGCTTGCCTTGCATGCATGAGGCCCTGGGTTCAATTCCTCAGCACTACATAAGCAGAAAAAGCCGGAAATGGTGCTGTGGCTCAAGTAGTAGAGCTCTAGCCTTGAGCTGAAGAGCTGAGGGACAGCGCCCAGGCCCAGAGTTCAAGCCCCATGACCAATCCCTCCCCCCCCCCCCCCCAAAAAAAAAGAAAAAGAAAAAAAGAACTTGTTTAGGCTTTAAAGGTCTAAAAGAACTACATTAGCTGAACTTTTCCCTGTGGGTGTACATACACTTAATCTCTCGGATATAAGCTTGATTCCCTTGTTTTGACTCCATGTGGACCTACCCATGCTGGGGGGGGAGGGGCTGTCATATCACTAAATATGAATCTTGAGTGATGTCACCTTTATCATCAGTTCTTTATGTTTGTGGAATCACATGAAGAATTCCTCATTTTAGCATGATGGGCCCTCCCACCTTCCCCCAGTCACATCCAAAACACTTGTGCCTGGGTATGCCTGGTTTAGGAGACCACTCTATAAATACCTTGTATCACTGACACAGACTAGTGACCCTGGATCTACACTGGCTGTAAACATTTCTCAGGAGCTGCGTGATTAACCTGTATCTGAGTTCAGTTCAGCCTTCTTTTGAAATGAGGCGTGTGGAAGGGCTGAAGGTGACAGGTAAAGAAGCTAAAGAGAAACAGCTGCCAAACCCTGTCCTGATTCAAACACACGTCTTGCCTAAATTTAGAACATTTATTTATTTATTGCTATGCTTAATAGTCTTTCACTCATTTTTTTTTTCCGATTGGCCTGTTTTCAATGACAGTTATGGAGTGGAAATTTCCTTCACTTCTTCCTTGTTAAGACTATCCAACCCATCTGCAGTTTCCCAGGGAAAATTGCAAAAATAAACAAAGGAGGCCATGAAAGAAATGAAGGCCGAGTGCATGAGGAATTGGTTCTTCCAGCGGGGGCTGTGAACTGGGAGTCTGTGGAGAAGAGGAGCTTGGGGGAGGGATGCTGCAGATGGTTTTTGTGGAGCCGGTGAGGGTGAAGGCGCCTGCTGCTCCTTCTGCCTGGGAATGAGTCATGAGCCCCAGGGCTGAGGTCAGATGGAAGGAAGGAGTAGCCAGGCCCACAGAGCTCTTCAGGAGCACCCATGGGCAGATGTGTATTTTCCTGGCCCTTTACCTCAGCCTTTCAGAGTGGAGACTGTCTCTGAACAATGGAGATGGTGAAGGGAAGTCGAGGGGGATGCAGTGAGGATGAGCACTGGGTTAATTGTGCTCGCAGGCCCAGAGCACCTGAACACCAGGCAGAAAATTCAGACCTTTTCAGGGACTGGTGGCTGAGAGCGACAGACCACTGGGTAGGAGGAGGTAGAATTGTAAGCCAATCAAGACAGACTGACAACCATCATAAAGCAAATAGTTTGAGGGAGAAAGGGTCACAAGACAGCAAAGCAGAAGAGAGCCTCTGCCTCCAGCTAGTCGTGGAGTGTTTTCCTTTTGAGATCAACTTGGGCTGGAAAGGAGACAATTATCTATCGTTAGAAAACAAATTTTTTTTTAAAGAAGAAACCTTAAGTCCCTTGTGTCTAGCAGCTTTCTTTGTGTCTAAGATGCTTCATGCCACTTGGAGAAGGGAAAAGATTTGCCTTCTGTCACCCAGCCCAGAAGCTAGCCAGGACAGTTTTTAACATTTGTGTATTCAGGGCTGGGAGTTAAGCGAGGGATCTGCTGACTCTGCGATCATCACGAAAGGTTGACAGGTGACTGGGACTTGCCCTGAGATGCAGAGATTGAACAAACAGAATATGACTAGGCAGCTGCGGCCACACGTGTGGAATCGCTAATAAGCAGGTGGCACAGGCAGACTTGAGCTGGGCCAGGTAACTGACTAGAATGAAGGGTCAAGATGCAATTAATCATATCCTAGCAACAAGCCAGGCCTATTAAAACAAATACTACAGAATTTCAAGTGTGTGTGTGTGTGTGTGTGTGTGTGTGTGTGTGTGTGTGTGTGTGTGTGTGAAGGTAACTACCAAGATTTTGGAAGAGGAAAGTACTAGAAGATATTTAGATAAGATAGAATTGACAATAGAAAGATTAGACTTCCTGAAATAAGCCTGGAATTAACAAATGAGAAGCAAACAGAGATGAATGAGTATCTCAGTTAAGACATTAAGACAAACAAATTAAGATAAACAAATGGAACACTCTTCCTTTAAACCTCAGGTATTTGTTCTTTTGGATATCTGTTGGTTTGCTGTTGATGTTTTGGTGCTGGGATTGACCCCAGAGCCTCTCACCCTGGAGCTTGAGCTCTTCCACAGAGTCACACCCAGCTAACACAATTGTCACAGTTCATGGGACTAATTCACTGGATATGAAAATGTACTTGATTACTATCTGTTTCAATGATTCACAATTATAGGAAACCAATCATCAGACATGCAGTGGCTCACACCTGTAATCCTAGCTACTCAGGAGGCTGAGATCTGAGGACGGAGGTTCAAAACCAGCCCAGACAGGATTATCCATGAGACTCTTATCTCCAATTAACCACCAGAAAGCAGGAAGTGGTGCTTTGGCTCAAATGGTAGAGAGCTAGCCTTGAGCTGAAGAGCTCAGGCACAGCACCCAGGCCCAGAGTTCAAGCCCCATGACCTACAAAAAGAAAAAAAGACAAGAAAAATACCAAATCAAACCAGACTGAAATGTGTTCTGTACATGGCAATATGTTTCCGTAATGAAGTGCACAGATAGCAGTGCTTGGAGACGCTGAGTGCTTGTTGTCATTGTTCTTCTGAAGGGGCCTGTGGAAGACAGAAGCTTGTTTGTGTCTTGGATAATACACGGATTGGGACAAGGTTGCAGGAATCAGGGGAGGGGGGGGGAGGCTCTCAGGGGACAGAATTCGATGGAAGAGAGATGATGTAAGCAGCGATAAAGTGAGAAAGCACTAGGAAGGACCACAGCATTGGTAGGAAGAAGATTCCATTCTCAGATCACAAAACTACAGCAGGTGGGATGGGTGGATGGATGGATGGATGGATGGATGGATGGATGGATGGATGGATGGACTGATGGGTGGATGGACTTGAGGTCACCTGACCAGGGCACAGAGCTGAAGAGACAAGCAAATCAGATGCAGGTGACACTGCAAGATGATTGGGCAGAAGCCATGTCTTCCTCTAGACCTCTGAACTTTCTAATCTCACTACCAGATACCTGGACACCATCTGGCATCTCCCCTCCTAACCAAATTTAGTTTGTCTCTTCATAGCATCACTCCCATTGTTTGCTTCTCCCTGAATTCCCTCGTAATTCCCTACCACTAGCTTAATGCTTCTACTTCATTCCTACACACTGGATTGACTTTCCCACTTGCCTCTTCCCTCCCCATCTGCCCACGTGTAATCCTTCAGGGAAAGTTCTACAATCATGTCAGGCTTGACTTTACAACCTTGGCCCCTGCCAAACCATCTATCCAGCTACAAGCACCCAGCCTTTCCCTGGATTTCTCACACAGTCCCTATATACATGCTCACTTCCCTCTCTCCCTGTCCTCATACCAGTTCCCTTTCCAGTTTCAGAGCGTGCAGTCTTCCTGTTTTCTCTTATGAGATATTTCCATTCTCCCACTTCTGTATCTTTTTAAGTCAAACTGAATAGTCCTGAATGTTTATATTATTTAGTCATAGACCTAGGGCCCATGGGAGGAGTTGATCCTCATTCCTTCCTCTACTGTAGCTTATGCCATTGTGATATTACACTCTGCTCAGCCTTCTGACTTCCATTATTCTCTATCTAAAACTATCAATAGATTTTTTTTTCTTATTGAAATTGAGACCTTGTGATCCAGGTTGAAATCCTTTCCAAAATCTCCACCTATTGTAAGTCTGGGAAATATTGAAATGTCTTCTCTAAGTCTCAGACTTCCATCTGTCCAGTGGATAATACTTACAAGGTTGTTTTGTGATGAGATTATCCAGCAGAGAGCTAGCCGTATGATGAGTGCTGAATGAATGGTTAGCATCAGAGTCACTATTTTGTCAAAGAACTAAGTTCTGCGTAAAGTAGGAAAGCCATTTCAGCTACTCCTGGCTTCATGAAACAGATATGCACACAAAAATGGATCTCCTGGCTGGCCTTTCACCTAGAAAGGCTTTCCGTTTATAAAATGGCAGCCTGGCAGTCACAAAGCAAGAGACTCCTCATCAGCAAGAGGAAACAAAAATGAGCCCGGAAGATTTTTCTGTACATGGGGCTGAGGCATCTTTGGGAAATCCTTGGAACCTTGGTGTCTCCTCTCTAGATTGGAATGATTGTATCTTTATTTGCATGCTTTCTTGCCCAACCTCCTCTCCGGCACCTAACGCCTCCATTTCCCATCCAACGCGACTTCCAGCGACTTCTACCACTGCAATACCCCCTTTCTTCTGCCTCATTCTTTTTGTAACAGGTGCTGTTTCTGTATTAAAAGCAACATGTTTGTCTGTCTGTGGACTACTTTTCTCATGCTCTGCTGGTCCTGACTTCACCATTGTTTCCGATGCCAAATAAGCCCACTACCAACATCCAATACTTCTCTCCCTTATAGATTCCGATTCCACATTGTTCCTCCATCAAACACCTACCCAGGTAATTATGGGAATTTCACCATCAACATAGACACACTGTCTCTATTGTTTCTCCCAATTATAACATTTCCCCTCAATTATGGCTTTTCTTTTTATAAATTATATTTCCATTACCTTTCAACAAACCAGTTTACGAGTACAATGCGTCTTGATCGATGACACCCCTCTCAACATTCTCATCTCTCCCTGCCCTCCTTCTTCCCTCAATTTTCTTAATCTTGTAGGATATACGTTGAACTTCATGGCTGCATTTCCTAATTACCAAGGTATTTGTTTTCTTCCTCTTTGCTTATTCCTTTTCTCTAAGTTTCTTGCCTTGTCATATTGGTTCTTATTTAAATACCCCTCACGTCTGTGCTTGCTTCACCTCACCCTACCTTACCCTGCTTAGCTCTCAGGCTAATTCAGTGGCCTGGGATCGTATCCCTGTGACTCCTTTCTAGACCCTCCCAAGCTCATTCTCCACTTGTCTTTCAAAAGCTTGAATCTGGGAATGACATGTTCATGAGTTAGAGCAGCCAGTGCCTGCATTCACTAAAATACAGTCTTAATACCTGGGCACTGGATTCAAGCCTCACCCTGGCCCCTCCCATCTCTTCCACCAGCTTCCTCTTCCCCTTCTGCTCAGAGGCCTAGTTACTTGCTAGTAGCAATCTTTCTATTTTCATGGTATTACACTTGTTCTAACTTTTGCCTGAAATAATGTTCTTCCCTTCCCTGCATACCCAAATGCTACTCTTCTTTCTGAGCTGGTTGGCTCTCTGCCTAGATTCCAAAGCTTTCTCAAGACTGCCCCCTTGCCATGACTTCTTCCGGGCTTCTGACACCTTTGGCTCTCATCGCCAGACCGCACAGCAGAGCATGGGCCTATGTTGTCTCCATCATTCGTGTTTCAGACTTCCCTATGAGACAGGCAGGCCCCAGAAAGCAGTGGAGTTTGTCTAGAACTCTCAGTGCCTGTAAATCCCAGTTGGATTTACAGTGCTTCATTATAACACTCAAATGAGAAGGTATTATATTGTTAGTTTTATAGGAACTGAATCTCTGAACTCTCTTCTGGACTGGAAAAAAAAATCACCATTTTTATTTTCATTTTAGTCCGGAGGGAGAGTTAAAGAATGTTTTTGAGTGAATAGGAGGTGCTTTACTTCTAAGGAGTCAGATTTGCTGTTAATTGAGGCTATTTAAAACCTGGAATGCACGCAGCAAAAGCCACATTGCCTTTTGTAGCTTATTCCCTTTCTGTGTTCTATTTCTGCAAATGTTTACATAGACATTTAAAAATAAATTCTGAAGGTCTGTCTCATAAAATTACATAAGCAACTGAGGAAAAATATTCGACCAAGAAAAATGGAAAATAGGAACCCAAAATGTTTTAGAAGGGGAGACGGACTGTTTTTAGACAAGCATGGAACCCTTATAAAGACTCAGAGTGCTGTGAGTAGGGGTGAAGTTCAGAGAAGCAAGAGGGCAGAGGTGCTAGCAAGCTCCAGCAATGAGTCCAGGACTGCTCAGAAGCCTGATGGGTGATAAAGCTAATAAGACAAATGGAGACTACCTTTGGGCCTTTCTCGGGGTACAGGTGTCCTTAGCAAAGTGCTATTGCCAGATTTAGTAAGCACAAATACAGGACACCCAAATATTGCTTAGGACATGTTTATACTAAAACGTTCATCATGGTTTATCTGGAATTCCCATTTAACTGAACATCCCATATTGCACTGAGGAAAACCAAGCAACCATCCAAGTGATGAAGCTGAGTCTGAGTTAACAGAAAGGGACCCTGGGAGCACGTTGAGGAAGCGTTCCCTCCTCCCCCCCCCCCCCACCCCGCCCACCTGCTGTAAACTACCAGACTATTGTAGGGACCATAAGGAAACCAGCAGTAGATCGCCATCTAGTGGAACAAATTTTGTCATGAAATTTTACAAAATTAAAGAAATCGATTGTTTTTTCTTGAAGTTGGCCAGTAAGGACTCAGCTCTGGCCAACAGCCGAGCCCCAAGGTCCTGAGGCCGCACTGTTAGAAGAGGGGACATCAACGGTAAGGGGTGGAGGTTAGAAGAGGCCAAAACGTGTTTGCCCAGAGGTCTAAGTAGAAAGTGGTAAACAATGGCTCTCCAGTATGCGGGAAATGCTTTTTCTCCAGGAAAATACTAATAGAAAAGTGAGTGCCAGCTACAAGAGCCTTCAAAACATTGGTTCACAAGGGCCTAACCAAATTTGAGACAGGGAAGAACAGGGAAAAAGAACGCAGTTCCAAAAGCTAACATTCTAATGCTAACGTATGGTCACTGGACCCTTAGAATCCAGGGGTGCACGGTTCCAGGACACTGATGTAGAGAAAAAAAACAAGTGCTCAGGACACAGAGTCCATACCACACTCCACACCAGATGCCTGATTTATTGTTCCCATAATGCCACCAAACTTCTGCAAAGGCCGTGTCATCTTTCAACCAATCAGAATTTTTGTGTCACGTACACAAAGCTCATTCCGTTTTACCTTGACTTGGGAGCACCGTTTGCTTTTGGGAAAGCAGATCTTCACAACATGGCGGGCAGGGAAACTCTGAGCAAATCACACTGTGCTCGCTCAGTTCCACCGCTCTGTCATTAAACACGCCACTTGGCCACCGCAGCTGTGCTCTGGTGTTCCCCCTTTTCATGTTCATCCCGTGACCCATCATTGTTCTCTGCTTTGCAATTCTACTTCCAGTGTCACAGGCTATTTCTCCCCACTTCTTTCCCATTCCCCTCACGACCTGTTCCGTCTTACCTTAGAATGTTATGTCACTTTTCCATCTTGAGACCTATGCCCTAGTTTTTCTCTTCTGCTTAGAATAAGATCTGTCCCGAAGTAAATTTCTGTTTTCCTGTTCTATGTCCCAACGTTTGCTTATTTTACACACAGTCCCTACTCAGTATTCTTCTTTCCAGTCCTTTCCAAATCTGTCTGTTTACCCCTTCTCTCTCTCTCAAAATGCTTGTGCACCCACCTTCTTCTTCTCTTATGTTTCTTACATTAAGATCTTAAGCACAGAGCCAGTAAGAAATAGTTAATATTTCTACCAAGTTTGTCATCTGCCCAATTTGGCTGTCCACCACACCAGACAAGGGAGGTGCTGAGGTTCAATGTGGACTCACCCCAAGCAAGCCAGGCTTGGGGTCAGGTTTTGGTAGCTGGGCGCTGGTGGCTCACTCCTGTAATCCTAGCAACTCAGGAGGCTGAGATCTGAGGATCATGGTTCAGAGCCAGCCCAGGCAACGAAAGTCTATGAGACTCTTATCTCAATAAACCACCCAGAAAACCAGAAGTGGCGCTGTGGCTCAAGTGGTAGAGCACTCGCCTTGAGCTGAAGAGCTGAGGGACAGCGCCCAGGCCCACAACTGACAAAAAAAAAAATTTTTTTTTTGGTGCCTCTGATAGCAGGATGGTAGACACACACAAAAAAATACATGGATCCTGCTGCTGGTGATGGTTCACACCTGTAATCCCAGATACTCAGAAGGTAGAGAGCAGGGGTGGGGAGGGGGTGGGGGGGTGGGGAGGAGAGTATAGCTACAAGACCTGCCCAGGAGAAATTATAATACTGTATCTCAGAAACAACCATATATACATATGTATACAACCATATATGCATCCACATATGTGTGTGTGTGTGTGTGTGTGTGTGTGTGTGTGTGAAGGAACTATGAATCCTCCACCCCAGTCCAGTGAGGTTTGTGATCTGAGAGATTGGAGATGCTAGAGCATCTGAGAACTTCAGTCCACCTGACACACCATTTTAGGTCCCTCTTACACTTTACCTCTCTTTCCTATCCTCCTCCCGGAAATAATCTTGGAGGAAACAGATCACTGATCACAATATCTGAGATTCCATCTCAAATACCCTGAGGTTTCTCCATTTGGGGCTCTAATTCCCAACCCCTCCGGCCCAGTTTCCATACCTCCCCCCCTTTCCTTTCCCCTTCCTCACACCCAATTCACTGGCCTTCCCGCCGCCACCACCACCGCTGCCACCCGAAGACTCTCTCTTTTCCTTTCCTTGTGGTCCCAGTGGGGGCCCGCCGCAGGGCTACTTCCCAGGTCGGACGCAGGCACAGGGCTGGGTTTTGGATTACAATATGGTTTAAGAAGAATAGGAGGACTTCTTCCCAGGGCTGCCTTCAATGAGTGGGCCAATGTTTTTGGTTTTTTTTTAAATGGAGCCTTTTATCAGCCCAATGGGGAGACATGTAATCATACAGAAAAACCCAAGGGTTTGTGGCTTTATTGCTTTCCATGGACACTGGCTCAGTGTCTCACAAAGAAAGAAAATAACAGAAGCTGCTATCACATTCAGCAGTGTAACACCCCTCCTTCCTTCCTCAGTCGGGGGAAAGGAATGGACCACATTTTTTTCCCAACCAAAACCTAGCAAGACAAACCCATATCAGGGAAACCACCAAGTCCTGACCCAGCCAGCAGATCCCCCAGCGCCTCAGTGACTATACAAAGTCTCGCCCCACTAAAGCAGCTTCTCCTCACTCTTTGGTCCCCCACTTGGGGACGTGACTATTCCTGTTTCTCTCTCTGACCTCTCCAGGTACTGGCTGGTCCAGGGCAGGGGGAGGCTGCTTCATGTGGGCCTTGCTGATCGAAGGCCCTGGTTCTGGTCTGGCTTCTTCGGGCAACCCATTAAGGCCTGAAGAAGGATGTGTACTCATGGTCTGAGCACAGGGAGCGAGGAATAGATCAGGAAGGAAGCCATTCCCTCCAGGAGGGTATCCCAGAGCAGGTGGGCAAGACAAGCCAGAGAAGGGCATGTCTGGAAAGCAGGGGTCATTCCAAGGCGCTGCACCTGTGGGGCCAGAGAGCACAGGAGTCACTGCATAGGATGATGGACAGCAAACCTCCATGTCTTCCCAGACAGAGTCCTGCCTCCTAGTGGAGAAACCCTTTGGAAATGGGGGCCATCCGCCGGCACTGGGCTCTCCCTCAGGACCAGAAAGGCTCCATGGTCCCAAGTGGCCTTCCAGATGCTGAGGCTCTCTGCCACGCCCACCTTCCCCAGTCACCAAGGTGACTTGTCATGTCAACTCACCTGTATTTCCAACAGGTGGCGGTGGTGGCAGCAAGATCTGCCCTGATGGGGGGCCTGGGAAGTAGCCCTGCGGCGGGCCCCCACTGGGACCACAAGGAAAGGAAAAGAGAGAGTCTTCGGGTGGCAGCGGTGGTGGTGGCGGCGGGAAGGCCAGTGAATTGGGTGTGAGGAAGGGGAAAGGAAAGGGGGGGAGGTATGGAAACTGGGCCGGAGGGGTTGGGAAGAGCTGGCTCTGCGGGGGCTGAGAGAATGGGAAGGGCCCCAGCTGACTGCTGCCTTTACAGTCCTGAGACTCCAAGTCTTCCAGGTATGAGCCAGTGGGTGGTGGGGTGAGGCTGGGGGGAACAGAGAGGTTTAGTGAGACGGCACACAGGAAGGAGGTGCTGTTGTCCTCACTCCACTCCCCGTCTCTGTGCTCACCCTAACTTGCAATACCATGGCGGCCTCCCCTTTGTCCTTCATTTGCTTCTAACTCTTCCGCTTGTCTCTGCTCTATTGCTCTGATGTTCTAGATCGTTCTTACTCCAGATGCTCTCACCGCTTTTCCTCCCCATCATGTAAATCTACGTCAGCCCTTCCACCTCCTGGGGTGGCTCTTTTCCCCATCTCTACCTTCTACCTGCCCTGGGATGATTCAGGGTGTCCTCCTCCCTCAGTTTCCCTACCTTGTTCCCCATAAACCACAAGGCCCATCTGTGTGGCTGTTGCCCTTGCTGGGCGCATCTGTCCTCAGAGGCATGAGCTGGGAAGTGGGGACAGGCCCCGAGGGAAAAGGAAGGTTGGTCCGTTGAATAGGTGGGGGGCTGGAGAGTGGGGGCGTCACCCTTGCCCTCAGTGCCCTATCGCTGGGCCGAGTGGTGGCGAGAGTCGGGTCAGAAGTCAGCAGCATGGGGGTCTCTAGAGAGAGGAGGCAAAGTGGGTCTCTATGGATGAGAAGATGGGGAGACAGAGACCTGGGATTTCTCACTGGGGTGATGCGTAGGGGTCCCGTCCCTCCACAAGAGGAACCCCCCTTTGGCCCAGAGCCCCAAAGAGCTTCAGCCCACTTCCAACTCTACGGAGCAAGAATGCTCTATTCCCACTTCCTCCCTCTCCTCTCCCCAGGGGGCCCGCTGATGGGGGGGGGGCTCACCCGGGAAGGTCTCCAGTGGGGGTCCCGCAGGGACAGGGTCTGGCTTTGTGTCCACGGGCCTGGGAGGAGGTGGGAGTTCTGCTGTGGAGCTGGAGGTAGAAAGCAGGAAGACTGCAGTTCTGGTGGCTTCTGGGTTTAAACCAGAGTCCTCGTGCAGGGAAAGGGATGCGTCCACGGGCAATGTCCCCACTGCACAGGACCCTCAAAACACTCACCACCAACCCCGAGAGACGCAGGGCCCACCCGCTCATCCTCCCCTTCCACACCTCAGCATCCAGTGCGGACTCAGCTTCCTCCCTCCAGAGGTGAATAGAGGAGGAGGAGAAGGAAATTCTCACCTGCACTGACCGCTGGCAGGGGTAGGGACTGCCAGATTATCCTCCTTTTCTTTCCCGTTCAGTCTCTCCACTTTTCTCCACTTTGCCCGGCGATTCTGGAACCATACCTGTAGCAGACAGACCCAGGAACAGGAGACATGGGAGACAGGCTCTTGCCTGTCACACTGAGCTACGTGACCACGGGAGGCCATTTCACCCCTCTGCCCGTGTGGCTGTAGAAAAAGATCTTCATGAAGCCTTGCTCTACTAGGGCCCAAGGCTGTGGCTCTGTGGATGGGCAGGAAAACATGGCTCTGTCTCCCCGGCCAGATCTCCATGCAGATGGAAACTAAGCATATACTCTGGGCCCTAAAGGAACGTTTGCCACCACCCCAGCTAACCTGCTAGCTGGCCCACTTTACCATGATGCGCTGGGAAGTGACTCCCACAGTCTGCGCGATCTCCTGGCGCTTGTCCCCATCCGGGTAGTGGTCCTCTTGGAATACTCGCTCCAGCTCCTCCAGCTGGTCTGCAAGGAGAAATGGGCAGCAAGTGGCGATGTGCCAGGAAAGGAGAGAGGCCGGGCTGTCTCCTGCAGGGAGATCCACTGTCCCCAGCCTCCAAAACCTTGAGGCTCGGTTAGTTTCCCAACCGGCCAGACCTTCCTTCTCTCTGTCTTCTCTTGGAATGACATGACACACATGGTAGCCTCACAAAGCATGCGATTCCCATTTCTTCCCCCTTCCCATGGGTGACCCCTCCTCCCACATCTCTTGGTTTTCGCCTCAACTTTGGGAGGGGTGGGGGACTTACCCGAGCGATACAAGGTTCGAGTCTTTTTTCGAACTTGGCAGGTCACTTCGGGCAGTCCTTTCTTCTGCTCTGCGTTTTGGTTGCTCTGGGCCAGTGTACTGAGGAGGTGTGCCAGGTGAAGGCGGCCCGGCCCGGACCCCGAGCCCGAGCCTACAGGTATTGGTTTGTGGGTGGCACCGACAGAGTCAGGGTCACCCAGGCCCATGGTACTGGGCTTTTTCTGTTTGCCAGGGACTGGAGAAATGGGCCTCTTCACTGTTTTCACCTTTCTTTCTTGGAAGGAGCAATCCTCCCCTGGGGGTAGAGGCCTGGATGTAGTTCGGGTTTGGTCTTCATAGACAGCGTGGCATCTGGGGGGCACACACGCTGCCCAGGCCTTGGGCCCGGTCACATCTGCCGAGGCCGTTGGCAGTAGCTTCTCCCCTGTGCTGCCACTGAGGAGTGACGGCTCCTCACCCGGGGTGTCCTCAGCATGCAGGCTTGAGCCCTGAGGTGCTTTTTCTGGCTCAGGCTCAGGGATCAGGATTTTGCCTCCAGCTTCCTGGCCTGCGGAGAGCAGCAACCACTGTCCTCAGCCCCAGAGAGAAGAAGCTGGCACTGACAAGTACCACTTTCTGCTCGGCAAAGGCTCTCCTGTTGGATCCTAAACTTGCATTTGCTCACCTACTGAATGGGAATCATACAGTCAGGTCTCCCTCTGGGAGTTGCATGCGCCACACTGTGTGTCAATGAGCTGATTCAGTTTGGAAGATGGAAACAAACACCAGCAGTTCTGAATGGGCACTTAGCTCAGGGTATGAGAACAATCCGGGGAACAGCTCCTCAGTCCTATTCTAGACATTTGGGGTGTGAGATAAGAGGACTGGCACCTCTTTGGAGAATTCTAAGGAACGACTGCTGGGAGTGGGATGAGCAAAACAGATGTGGGAAACTGTTTCTAGAGCGAGTGCAGGCATTGCTGCTGCAGAGGCTCGGAGAGTCACGCCCAGACAGGGTGATCAAAGGGATAACAAGCTGGTGCGGGGGGGGGGGGGGGGGGGGGGGGGCTCATGCCTGTAATGCCTGAGATAGAGGCCTGCAGTGAGGATTGAGCCAGCCAGAGCAGAAAAGCCCATGTGACGACTATGCTTATTGCAGCATTATTTACCATAGCTAAGATATGGAACCAACCCAGATGCCCCTCAGTAGATGAATGCATCAAGAAAACGTGGTATATATACACAATGGAATTCTATGCCTCCATCAGAAAGAATGACATTGCCCCATTTGTTAGGAAATGGAAAGGCTTGGAAAAAATTACATTAAGTGAAGTAAGCCAGGCCCAAAGAAACATAGGTCCCATGATTTCCCTTATTTGCAATATCTAGTATGTCTGAATCAAGCAGAAAAGGTCAGATAAGGTGATGTTAGGGAAATGAACCTAAGATATGTATTCAAATGTTTTTTTTTTCATGTGACTGTTTCTAACACATTTATAAGATGATTTCTTTGTTGCTTTGTATGTCCCTCCCCCACAGTATAACCCCTGCTTTCACTGTATTTGATGTCGGTATAATTTGTGGAGGGGAAGGGGAAAAACAAATCGTTTAAATAGGGATACAAGTGGACCCATTGCAACAATGAGATGTACAAGTCGTTATGTCGAAAACGAACTTTACAACTTTTGTGCGGTGGGGCGGGGGGAGGGGGGGAGGATGATTGGGTGGGAGGACAGGGAGAGGATGGGAAGGGATGGGAAGGGGAAACAAAGGAGGAGGCTACAATGCTTGTTAAGAAATGTACTCATTATCTTGCCCATGTAATTGTAACTCCTCTGTACAGTATTTTCACAATAATAAATAAATAAAAAGAAAAACAAGAGAAAAAAAAAAAAAAAGCCCGTGTGACTCTTAGCTCAAATTAGCCACCAGGTAAAGCCACCAAATGGAGCCGTGATCCAAATGGTAGAGCATTAACTTCAAGCCAAAAAAAAAAAAGCTCAGGGCCAGCACTCAGGCCCTGAGTTCAAGCCCCAGGACCAGCACAACAATGCATAAATAAATAATTGCTGGACTTTTAGGGCACAATCTTGCCTTTGAATATCACATTGTTTGGCCAAAGCACGGGTCATCATGGTCCCAAACTCTACCACCATGAAGTATAAGTCACAGTCCCTACTCTTAAGAAAACTACCAGCCCAGTGCCCATGCCTCATGCCTGTAATCCTAGGTATGTAATGGGCTGAGATCTGAGGATCTCGGTTCAAGGCCAGCCCATGCAAGTAAGTCTATGAGACTCTTATCTCCAATTACTACCAAAAAAGACAGAAAAAAGACAGAAAAAAAGACAGAAGTGGAGCTTGGTTCAGGGATAGTGCCTAGGCCAGTTCAAGCCCAAGGACTGGTGTGTGCACACGCATGCACACTCAAGGGGAGATATTAGGAAGAACCACTCTAACCCTCCCAGAATCTCTTTGGTCTGGCAATTCATGCATGCTCTCTCTTCCTTAGGTCAGACCTCTCTTCACTGATAACCCAAGAGGAGCCCATCACAAACTAACCTCCCCTCTATACATCCTCAAAACTTGCCTTGCTTTTTGTTTGTCAGTTGTGGGGCCTGAACTCTGGGCCTGGGCGCTGTCCCTCAGCTCTTCAGCTCAAGGCTAGCACCCTACCACTTGAGCCACAGTGCCACTTCTGGCTTTTTTCTGCTTATGTGGTGCTGAGGAATGGAACCCAGAGCCTCATGCATGTGAGGCAAGCGCTCTACCACTGAGCCACCTTCCCAGCCAGCCTTGCTTTCTTTCTAACCCTGCTCCAGACATGAGGGTAAGTTAGCTCCTTTTACAGATGAATACATTGTTTCATGTTCTATGAAAACACTCCTATCAGATGAAGAAGTCAGGATGTTAGGGTGAGTTATTAGAGCGCAGGGCCACACACTCTGCTCTCAGTCTCTGTATCATCGAACACCGCACTTCCCAGCTCCCCTCCCCAATGCTCAGCAAGAGAATTGCTTCATTTCCAAGACTTTTGGAAATGAATGCCAACTGGAGACTACGGAGGCTTGGTTATTGTAAAGGAGCCGTGCGACCGTCCTCACTTAGAACCGGCTCTCTAGCAATGCATAATGCAGGGGACTGAGTCGTTGGGAGAGGAATCAAGCAGAGGAAGTGTGTGCACCAGCCAGTCTGACGCTGGTGGAGGCCAGCAGACCTCCTAGCAGGTTAGGGGTCAAGAGACAGCAGCCTGGACGGAGGGGGGCGGGGAGGGGTTGCGGGCGTAGCTTTGCAGCATTTTTGGAGATTTTAGCATAGAAATAAACCGGGTACACAGTCCGTACTCCATGAAGACACACCTATCACCTGGTTTGGAAAGAGGTGCTCGTCAATCAAAACTAGACGTTATCTGGGGGGCTCAGGCCCAGCGTTTTCTAGTGGGAGCCTGACTGGACCCTCAGAGTCCTGTGGCCATCCCCCTTCTCCCCCACAGCCCAGCGGCCTACCCAGCCTCCATGGTGGTACTGGTTTTTTGTGTTTTTTTCGTTTGTTTTTGGCCAGTCCTGGAGCTTGAACTCAGGGCCTGGGCACTGTCCCTGAGCTTCTTTTTGCTGAAGGCTAGCGCTGTACCACTTGAGCCACAGCACCATGTCCAGCTTTTTGTGTTCGTGTGGTTCGGAGGAATCGAACGCAGGGCTTCATGCATGCTAGGCAAGCGCTCTACCACTAAGCCACACTCCCAGCCTCTTCCACGGTGGTGTTAGGGCAGCTGGGTGGCCGCAGGCCCCCACAGACTCAACCACTCCCCCCCAAGCCCGACCCCCTGTGCACGCTCACCCTGCGCTTTCCTGCAGGGGTTCCTCGTGGGATCCATGGCCCGGACTCCACCGCAGCCGCACGCCCAGGACGCAGACCCCGGGCGCGGCCTAATGAAGTCTGCGGGGCGGACAGGTGTGCGGAGTCCACACCGGCACGAGCATGCGCACTAGTGCGCTCAGGGTCCCCTACCCCCCCCCCACCCGTCCCCCCCCCCAACGCCCAGCCCATCCCAGGCGCAGCTCTGCACAGCACCTGCAGCACCTCCCACGCCAAGGTGGCCGGGGTCTCTCCCTGGGCCAGGTCGACCCCTGGCCTCCTACAGCCCCGCAGGCACCCCATGACTCCACCTGGTTGAGGCCCTGTGGGTGGATCGTGGGTGGAGGCTTCTGGAATCCCCTACCGAGGGATCCTGTCTCCTGGTTAGGTCCAAATCTCAGAGTTAATGAGCCCCCCCCGCCCAGTTCCCCCCCAAAGTCCTTGCACTGACTGGAGGCCCGCACTGCGCAGCTGAAGGTGCATGTCTCCAGGACGGGGTACACAGCAGGAGCAGGGAGCAGGCAGGAGCTAGTGGAGATCTGGTTATTCTGTTTGTTCTCATTTGATAGCCAGCTCACTTTCCGTCTCTGAGGGAGAAGGGAAGTTGTCGTCTTGGGGGAGAGCCAACAGGGGTGGATTTATATGATTCATCCTTCGTGGGATGAGTCTGAGCCTCTTTATAAGGAAAAAAATACAGAATTGTAAACTGATTGCTGGGAGAGGCTGGGGAGAGAGGGCAGGCCGGGCTCCAAACAGGTGCTGGGAGCTGGGGGAGGGAGGGGAGGTCCTGACCCGAGTTCAGGTGTTTTCATTCTAGAACTGAGATACTCTGGACACCCGGTGCTTTTATGCTGTATAATCAGCTACTGGGACATTTACCTGGGCCCTAAATGGTTTTCAGGGGCAACCCCGGAACACGTGGATGATAAGGGGGTATCTCTAGAGTAGGGTGAACATTTGGGCCCTCATTCGTGTTCCTCTGATGATAGACTATCCTCTGGTTTTGGATGGCATGAGACACTTTAGGCCCCGTTTCTCTGAAAGCGTTGGATGCTGTGGCAGCAGGCAGAGAGGGGAGTTAAGTGGGGACCGTATTGTAAGCGGAACACACCAGGTCTCCAGGCTCAACACTAGGGAAACAGTCAGTCGTTACTGTACGCCAGGCCCTATGGTGAAATGACTGCCTGGCCCCCAGAAGTTTCCTGGCAATTGGATGAGTCACATCAAAGCTATGTGGTAGGGGTGAGTTCCAAGTGCCTGTGGAGGGGGTTATTCTGGAACCTCTTCCTGGGCTACCATGGGGGCTTCTTGGAGAGGGTCATCTCTGAGCTATGAACTGTGAAGCTTTCTCCCCTCCCCCCAAGAGGACCCCCTTAATCCCTGGATAAAGACAGAATAAGACCCTTCCAGTCTGGCCTGCCCCGATGTCTCACCTCCCCTCATCTCTGAAATGCAAGCCCCAGAGACTTCTATCTCCATTGAGCTACTGTTTCCCCAGGAGTCTTCTTTAAAGCCCCCAGAATCAAGATTTCATAGAGAACTTGTTGAAAATGATCCTTTCAGTCCCCATCCCTGACCCCTCACTCCTGCCAACTCCCAAAGTCTTAGTGAGTCCATGGAAAAACACCGAAATATCTATATATATATAAAAAAACCCACCTCAGGTGATTTGTATACATCAGAGCTTGAGACTCAGACTTTTCAAAAACAAAGTCAATTAAGAACTATCCTAAGGATGGGAGGGGGGGCGGAGGAGAGGGCTGTGGGTCTTGGGGAGTGACCTTTGCACCTTTACTGAGATGCTCACTGTAGTAGACACCACTGCCACCCCTCCTCCGGAGCCGTTTCTCCCAACATCCTTTTCTTTGGGGGATATGAGTGTGACACAGCCAGAACGCAAGTGTCTGAGCTCCTAGAAAATGGCCCTGGCTTCCTGTTCATGTAGAGCTAGCCATAAAACGGAGGCAGGCAAGGGAAATAAGCCTTCCTGGTCCTTGCTCCTTCTCCCTCCATAACAGGAGACAGAAGAAGAAGACTATGCCTGACAGATCCTTTTTGCAAAGCAGAAGCACCAGGTAATGTGTCCTTGTGTTTGCCACACACCCCAATGCCAGCAGCAGCAGGTCATTTGGAAGACCTGGGCAGGACATCACAGGCCCTGGCCTGGGAGGAGGCTAAGGCTGTCACGATGCGGCCCAGAAGAGAAGCAACGGGACGGAAGGGGAAAGGCTGGGGCATGTTTAGGGTCTGAAGAAGACAAATCGTCAGGTGACTGGATATGCACTGTGGGCCCGTACAGAAAAGCTAATGGTAGAGACACGTCAGGCCCCACCTGTTTCCACTAGGGGGTTGGGGTTCCCTTTGGGACCCCTGGGAAAGGATGCTCTGGGGTTGCTGTGAGGGGAAGTAAGGACACCTGGCTGGATAGGAGCTGCGTGGGCAGGGCATAGGCAGGTCCTGGCGGAATCAGCCAAATAGCATTTTCAGTGTGTGTTGGTGCTGGAGCTTGAACTCAGAGCCTGGCACTCTTTCTTGACCTTTTAGCTCAAGGATGAGCCACACCTCCACTTCAGGTTTTTGGTGGCTAACTGGAGATCAGAGGGTTTTATGGACTTTCTTGCATGGATTGGCTTGGACACACAATACCCAGGTCTCATCCTCCTGAGTAGCTGAGATTATAGGCGTGAGCTACTAGCACTCGACAGTATCTTCGAATGACCTTGCTCCAAGCAGTCAGGCTTTGGTGGTGCTAAGGACAATGGTGACTATGCATGACGTGTTGCTATAGCTACTGTTTATAACGAACCTCCACCACTGTGTTGCGTGACTTAAGAATGCTTTCAGATCTGTCTTTTACTAACCCTAAGAGGCCTGCTTCAGAGGCCCTTTATCCTTTCTAGTCTCTTCTGGCCTGCGTCAGCACTCCAAGCTGCATTGCTCACTACAGAATGACATCAACTTCCACCCAAAACCTGGCCCTGTCTTCACTGTGGCTTCCCACAGTCCTCCGGTCTCCTCACCACCTTTGCCTCATGGTGTAGTCTTCCCTCGGAATGGCTTGTGTTTGCTCATGCCTTCAGGCCACAGAGAGAGTCAACATCCTAGACTATCTTCCTTTCCCTTCTATTTTGGTCAGTCTTACCCGTACTTCACGCCCACCCCCCTACTCTTTTGTCTGTGCAGCCCATCTCAGTTAAAGTAGGTAAAATTGTGGATTTTTTCTCCCTTTCCTATTCCCCTCTCTGTGCTGTGTTATTTATGTTCCATCGCCTCAATCAGACCCATCTGATTCCTTTCACATGTTCAGTACTTAGAAGCTACTTTTTCCAAAAACCATTGCCTCCTTCTTTAGGTTCACGAATTAACTAAAAGCTGAAGAGAGGCATAGCTCCCCTGCCTTCATTTTCTTTTTTTCCTTTTTGTTTTGGTTGGTTGTGGGGTCTGAACTCTGGGCCTGGGCGCTGTCCCTCAGCTCTTCAGTTCAAGGCTAGCACCCTACCACTTGAGCCACAGTGCCACTTCTGGCTTTTTCTGCTTGAGTGGTGCTGAGGAATGGAACCCAGGGCCTCACGCATGCAAGGCAAGCGCTCTACCCCTGAGCCAGCTTGCCTGCTTTACACTGGGTTTCCTTCTCCAGTGTGATCAATTGCCTTGGGTTCCAGGAAGAATAGGACGAAGCAGGCCAGATATTGCCCTCAATGAAGATGGTCACACGCTGAATGTCACTGTCACTGCATCCTGAAGCATAGGCAACCATCTCAGCGGAGCGTTGCTCCCTCAGGTGACAGCAGCAATAGTAACATCTCCAGACCCTCCCCCTCTTTGCAAAACCAGTACTGAGATAATGATCAACCGGGCCACACACTGTGTGGGACTATGTAATCATGCATATTTCTCACCCCTGTCCTAGTTCTATTCCTGTTTAAACCCAAAGTACCAGTGGGGTGCTGGTGGCTCACACCTATAACCCAAGCCATTCAGGAGGCTGAGATCTGAGGATCATGGTTCAAAGCCAGCCTGGGCACAAAAGTCCATGAGACTCTTATCTCCAATTACACCAGAAAACCTGAAGTGGAGCTGTGGCTCAAATGGTAGAGCACTAGCCTTGAGCAGAAAAGCTCAAAGATAGTACTCAGGCCCTGAGTTCAAGCCCCATGACTGACAACAAACAAATAAACAAAAAAACAATGAGGCAAATACAGAGTAATTAGAAATAGTAGGAAATGTTCTCTTCAAATAACTATGTTGGTTATTAGCCATTTGGAGCAGCTCTTTGTTTTATTTTCACATCTTCTACATGATTCCTACACTCCGTGTATAATTTTGAGCCCTCCTTCCTCCAAAAAGGTACTCTAAAAATCATAGTGTTAGCTTATTTCAGTCTCCACAACTTATCATGTGACAGCATTCTAACTATTCTCCAGATGCTGGGAGAAAACCCCCTTTTAATTTAACGTATACATTTTTAAATATTAAAAGGCAAATTTACCATAAGGCTTCCACATTCTTTCTTTCTCTTCTAGGCTTTTTCCTCCTGCCTGCTCTTGGACCGGGGAGCCCTGTTATTTTGTGTGTGAAGCCCGCAAGGGGTTGCTCATTCCACAGGATGTCTGCTAGGCTGACCAGAGCACACCAGGAAGGTATGATCTGGAAAGGTCAAACTTGGCAACTAGCAGCTCAGCAGGCCAGCAGGCCAGCTTTGGGGGAGCAAGCGGTGCCCCCAGAAAGTCTTTGCTCCTCCTTTGGCATGATGGCACGGTGGCGCTTCTGTGGGTGGTTTGATGGACTTTCCAGAATGATCCATATGTTAGGGTCATTGGAACCAAACAGGATGCACTTTGGACAAGAGATCTCTGTCTTTTCTCCCACACACAGTCCTGGCGGCTCTGCTGAGCTGTAGAGCATGGGTTCACCTCCTGAGCTCCACAGTTCTCTTGGGTTCCTGCATTTCTGGTTCGCTCCAGGTCTTGTGAGGAGCATGGGAAAGGTAGGCCCATGGCGAGGTCAGATGACTCCTGTGAGTGACAAACTTCTAGAGCTGCTTCCATCACGGTAACCACTCCCAGCTGGAAACAACCTATCCTTCTCTGTAAATGGCTTTTCTCCATGGCAACGAAGGGTGAGATCCCCAGCAGGACTTCTTCCCTGCGCGAGAGGAGGAGGAAGGGATGTCGAAATAGGATGCTTGGGTTTAGTAAGGCAGAGAAATTAAACAATAGCAGGCTAGACTGATTACTGGAACATAATTCAGCCTGTTCAACCTGTCGTTCAGTTGGACAGAAGGCAGCAAGAGAACTGGATAGACTGCCAGACCCAGTCTTCATTTTGCAAAAGACCTGCAGTTGTCTACTTCTGGAGCTGAGCTGGTGTGGACGCATGTAAGGGAGGGCGGGCCTTTGCCTAGGTGACCCCGAGTTAGGTCAGGCGGCCTGGGGGCAGAGCAGGCAGAGCCCAGAGGGCCCAGCGCCGCATGGAGAGACAGACAGACTGGACCCCACCGGGTGCATGTGTTTGGTTAGGATGTCTCATTTCTGATCTGAACTCAAACATTGCTTCTGTGTTAACTGCGGCTCATAGGTCTCTCACACTTTTTCCAACCCCTCATCTCACTCCCACCCACCTAGCCCAAACCCCCCGATTTCTGTCAGAATATTCCTATTCCCTCTCTCGACCCCCACAGGAACATCAGCTCTCTCCATGTTCTTGCAAGGAGTGTTTTGCTTTGGTCCCACTACCTGGACCATGCCTCCAGTTCTGACTTTTTGCTGGTTAATTGTAGCTAAGGGTCTGGGATTTGTCCATCTGGGCTCGCTTTAGACATCGCCCTCTCCTCACCCCGCCTCGCAGACCTTAGTTTACTGAGGAGCTGGC
The DNA here is from genome assembly GCF_019054845.1 of Dipodomys spectabilis. NCBI lineage: Eukaryota > Metazoa > Chordata > Mammalia > Rodentia > Heteromyidae > Dipodomys > Dipodomys spectabilis. The sequence goes on from NW_024870711.1 coordinate 5,206,227, forward strand.
ATGATAGTACTGAGCCACCAGTCTGTCATGGGAATAATGCTTTCGTTATTTTTGAGATTAAAGTCTCTCATTTGTGCCTGGGCTGATCTCAGAACCTGATCCATATACCAATTCCTACAGAGCTGGGATATCAGGTGCGCTACCACCCACACGCCACACACACACCACACACACACCCACATCCCACCACACACCACCCACACGCCACACACACACCACACACACATCCCACCACACACACACACCACACACACACGCACATCCCACCACACACCACACACACACCACATACACACACACATACCCCACCACACACACCCCACCACACCCCCCACACCCCCCTACACACCACACACACACATCCCACCATACACCACACACACACCACACACACACACACACACACACACACACACACATACACACATACCCCACCATACACACCCCCCCCACACACACCACACACCACACACACACCACACACCACACACACACCACACATACACACACCACCACACACCACACACACACACCACACACACACAACCACACACACACCACATACACCCAACCACACACCACACACACCACACACACACCACACACACACCACACACACACCACACATACACACAAACCACCACACACCACACACACACACCACACCCCCCCCACCACACACACACCACACACACACCACACACACCACACATACACACCTAACCACACACCATACACACACACACCACCACATACCACACACACACCACACACACACACACACATACCCACCCCACCACACACCACACACACACACACCACACACACCACACACCACACACACACCACACATACACACAAACCACCACACACCACACACACACCACACACACACATCCCACCACACACCACCCACACGCCACACACACACACACACATACCCCACCACACACACCCCACCACACCCCCCACACCCCCCTACACACCACACACACACACACATCCCACCATACACCACACACACACCACACACACACCACACACACACCACACACACACCACACATACACACACCACACACACACACCACACATACACACACCACACACACACACCACACACACCCAACCACACACCACACACACACCACATACACCCAACCACACACCACACACACACCACACACACACCACACACACACCACACATACACACACCACCACACACCACACACACACACCACACACACCCCCCCCACACCACACACACACCACACACACACACCCCCACACCACACACACACCACACACACACCACACATACACACCTAACCACACACCATACACACACACACCACCACATACCACACACACACCACACACACACACACACACATACCCACCCCACCACACACCACACACACACATACCACACACACCACACACCACACACACACCACACACCACATATACACACACCCCACCACACACCACACATACACACCACACATACATACACCCACCACACACACCCTACCACACACCACACACATCCCACCACACACCACACATACACACACCCCACCACACACACACCACACACACCACACATACACACACCCCACCACACACCACATACACTACACACACATTACACACACACCCCACACACCACACACACACCATACACATACTCACACACACCACACACACCCCCACCACACATCACACACACACACACACACACACACACACACACACACACACCCCATCACACACACCACACACATTACACACACATACCACACACATCATAAACATACCATAACACACACTCAAGAGTCTTAAAATGTACATTAAGCCCCACAGGCCACACTTTGGTAGGACACACTTTCTCTAGCCCTACCTGACTTGTCCCAGCCTAAGCGCTCCTCCCCCCATTTCCACAGCTCCTCTCTCAAGGTTATTCTGGTCCCCGGGTCTCACCCTCCTCAGGGCTTAGTTTCAAGGTTACCCTCAGCGCCGACTCTTGTGGCTGTGTTATCTTTTTAACACCTGCCTCCTCAATTTTCATCATTTCTATTACTGAAAAATGTAACTTTTTAAATTCATTTTATATCTTGTCTCTTCTGTGGCATTTCAGTTTTATGGAGACAAGAGGTGAACAGGTTTGTTTCACTATGCATGCTACCTCGATGGCCTACTAGCTGGATTATAAATGCCGTCTACTTGTCGAACTAATAAACGAACTAAGAATTCAGGCCTTTCGATGGAGAGAAAGAATAACAAGATTCATGGAACACGTTGCTGTTTCTGGTGATTCACTGTCTGCTTCTAACAGGCATTTGATAAGGCTTTTAAGCTTGGTTGCTTCCCGAAACTATTCATCAGGAATTTTGACAAGAATCCAGGAACTAGAGATAAAGTGTGAAATTATTGTGTTTGCTGTAGAGAATAAAAGGACATTGCTTTGGAATCACTCTTTGGTTAAATTCTTAGTCACCAGCGGCTGTGAATTTTAGAGCTTAGGGGGCTGGAAAGGTGGCCCAGTGGTAGAGCGCTTGCCTTGCATGCATGAGGCCCTGGGTTCGATTCCTCAGCACCACATAAGCAAAAAGAAAAAAGCCGGAAGTGGCGCTGTGGCTCAAGTGGTAGAGTGCTAGCCTTGAGCTGAAGAGCTGAGGGACACCCCCAGGCCCAGAGTTCAGGCCCCATGATCGGACCCCCCCCCTCAAATAAAAAATTTAGAGCTAGGATCACAGCCCATTTTCTGGCACCATCTTCAGTGATGTTGTCAGACAATTTCATAGTTATGGTGGCATTCTTGTAGACAATTAGTAGTTTATTTGGCTTCTTTTACTTACCTGATAACCCCTTTTCATTAGGGTATCTGGGACATTTACACATAATGTAAATAATTGATGTAGTCGGGTTTACATTTATCGTCTTGCTATTTGCGACATCTGTTCTTGATTCCTGGGTTTTTTTTGGGGGAGGGGTTGCCTTATTTTTTATTTTATTTGTCAGTTGTGGGACTTGAACTCTGGTCCTGGGTGTTGTCCCTCAGCTCTTCAGCTGAAGGCAAGCACTCTACCACTTGAGCCACAGCACCACTTCCAGTTTTCTGGTGGTTCATTAGATATGAGAGTCCCACAGACTTTCCTGCCCCACCTCATTTTTGAACCATGATCCTCAAATCTCAGCCTTCTGAGTGGCTGGGATTACAAGCGTGAGCCACTGGCCACCCTGCTTTGCCTTATGTTTTTACTAACTATATACGTATAAATTCAGTGTTACTCTCACTTGTTGACCTGTGAGCTATACTACGGTTTTACAACCTTACTTTTTAAGGTGATTCCTTGAGAATCCACCAGAGGCTGAACGAACGTGCCCCAGCCTGCCTTCACCAAGCCTGCTAGGCCTGCACACATCGGAGCCTCTCTGCAGGTGCTTCTGCAGGCCCCCTTGGGGCCTTCGTGCTGCTCTACGTTCTCTTCCTGCATATATTATAAATTCCACATTCCATTGCTCCGTTGGATACCAGCCATCAGTTCTCTTCTCAGATGTTAATTTTATCTGCGAAGTCACATACATCTGTAACATTTGTTACAGGAAGGGGTGCATCGTGATATGCACGCACACACTTCCCCTCTCCACCCTCTTCCCGTCCCCGCTCCACCCCTTTGCAAACAGGTTGATGGGTTTCATTTTATTTCCATCCTCTTCACTCTTCTGTATCCCTTCCTTTCCTGCTCCCCTACTGATCTCCTTTCTAGAAAAGTCCCCTTTTACTTTCATGTTCCATTATCATTGCTATCATCATCATCATCATCATCATCTTCATCATCATCTTCATCATCATCATCTTCATCATCATCATCATCATCACTTTAGGTCTTTTTTTACCACCAATGAGTAAGAACCTTTGATATTAGTGTTTTTTATTTTGGTTTACATCAATCATCATGATGATCTCTACTTCTAACCATTTTCCTATAAGTGACATTGTTCATTTTTCTTTATTGCTGATTGATATACCATAGTATGTCTGTACATATGTAAGTGCATATATATGTGTGTGTATATATATTTATGTATATATATGTGCACTGAGGTATCTTTCTTGTGTATTGATTTGCATACCTACAGATCAACATGACAGTTCCTCAAAAAGCTAAGTATTAGTCAAGCAGTGTGTGTATATGTGTGCATATATAAGAATATATATAATATATATGTATGATATATATATAAATATACATACACACACACATATATGAACTCTGGGCCTGAGCACTGTCCCCCAGCTCTTCAGCTCAAGGCAAGCTCAGGGTACTTGAGTCACAGTGCCATTTCCAGTTTTCTGGTGGTTAATTGGAAATAACAGTCTCATGGACTTTCCTGCCAGGCTGGCTTTGAACTTCCATCCTCAGATCTCAGCCTCCTGAGTAGCTAGGATTACAAGCATGAACCACTGGCACCTGGCTAAGAAATATATATTTTTTGTCCACTTATTTTCAATACTAAATTAGTACTCAGGACAGATACAGATTTTCATATAAGGCAATTTTGCATGTTAAAGGAATTCCTTTAACATTTTTTTGCAGTAAACACCTGGTATTGGATTCTTTCAGCTTTTTATGTCTTAGAAGTATTGGCCTTTGAGAGTAAGATCTGGGATAGAATTCTGGATGATGACTGTTTGTTGAATGTATTAAAGGTGTTGATCTGCTCTTTCATTGTCTTCATTGTTCCTAAGGAGAAATTTGCATTATTCTTACCTTTGTTTCTCTGCAACTCTGTAGCAGGTTTTGTGATGTTTTCTTATCACTAAGCTATTAGTCTAACTCTTAGACGATGATGTGCCTTACTGTACCTTTATGCAGCTTTGTGCTTGGACTTTATTTAGCATCTTGGATAAATAAGTTTAGTGTTCTCATCAAATTAAGAGATATTTCTATCCATTATTTCTTTAAATATTTTTCACAAGAACACCAATGTTACTTATATTAGCCTTTGGAAATTATCTCACAGTTTTTTGATACTTTATATGCTTTCTAAAATATTTCTATCTGCTGGCTCATGCCTGTAATTCTAACTACTCAGGAAGCTGAGATGTAAGGATCAAGGTTTGAATCCAGCCTGGACAGAAAGATCACTGAGAGTCTTATCTCCACGTCAACAGGAGAAAGCTACAAGGGAAACTATGGCCTAGAGTGCTAGCCTTGAGTGATAAAAGCTAAGCAAGAGCCTGAGGTCCTCGGTTCAAGCCCTCCCCAATACCAAAAAAACCCCACTTATATTTAATTAATGGAATTAAATAATTAAAAATATATTTACTTACATATTACATTAGTTATATACTTTAAACATATTTATTTGCTTTAAATATGTGCACTACCTTTCTCTACACATGCACTCTATAAAGATTATGAGACTGTGAAATCATTTGGTAGATGGCAGTCCTGACACAATACTTCTCACTGGCTGTCCACGGCACATCTTCCATGTGTGTGTGTGTGTGTGTGTGGTATGTGTGTGTGTATGCATATGGAGAGAGAGAGAGAGAGAGAGAGAGAGAGAGAGAGAGAGAGAGAGAGAGAGAGAGAGAGTGCCAGTCCTGGTGCCTGGGCATTGTCCTCAAGCTTCTTTTGCTCAAGAATAGCATTCTACCACTTGATCCATAGTACCACTTCAGGCTTTTTCTGAGTAGTTTATTGGAGATAAGAGTATCACAGATTTTCCTGTCCAGGCTGTCTTTAAACCAGGATCCTCAGATTTCAGCCTCTTGAGTAGGTAGGGTTACAGGGGTGAGCCCCTAGCATCATGTTGTGTGCCCCCAAATGATGTGCTCTAATGGCCTTTGGCAGAAAAAAGACAAAAACCAAAACAAAAATATGGTTCCCAGAGTAGAGTCTGCACCGATAGATTTCTGTTAAGAGTGTGATAACATTTTCTTTGCCATGTATTTTATACATTAGTGTGGTTTTTATGTCTTTTCTCACCTTGAAATTTCCTTTGTAGATTTTAATTTAAACGTGAAGAGGCAGGCCTCAATTTCCTTGATTCTTTGACCTCTGAGTGAGAAAATGGTTGTAGTAAATCATCAGAGGCTCAGAGGTGAGAAAGTGCCATTTCTTTGGGGAGGATTCTGCATCATAAATTTGTCCTAAGATTTACAAGATTGTTAAACACTAAGAAAAAAAAAAGCATGCATCTCTGGCTGACCTTGAGTAAGGAATAGCATTATCCTGCCCCCTGGTCTCTAGACGGAAAGCTCAGTGCTTCCCGAACAAATCAAGAGACTATCCTTGCAACTATGAGCCCCGCACAAAAGCTGAGTAAATATGGGAGCTGCTTCCCATTTATCGGGTAACAGGTGCATGGGAATCAGGCTTATGCACTCAGCTCAGCGATGTGAACAGTATAGTCCTTTTTTTTTTTTTAATCTCCTTTCAGTCAGTCTCATTTGGATTCTCTGAGTTCTATCTCCTTTGGATCACAAGAAATGCAAACTTGTCATTCTAAAGGCTTCTCCAAGGTTTTGGCCCTTCTGTAGAAGAGACTACCTGCTCTTCTGTCATCTCTCCTTAGAGATGATCACTGGGAATTTTACTGTGCCTTCTCTGAGGGCATAAATGGAGCCAACCTATTGCAATTGATTCGGTGGGCCTATCGCGGGTAGTAGCACTCAGCCCTCTACTCTGAGGGCTTGCTCTGTCACAATTCCAATTTTCTCAGCAATATTAAGATACATTCATAGAGTGTACAGACGTTGTGCCCTCTGCATTGAGTAAAGAAAACAGAGCAGTAACTTTTTACCAGCTCAGCATGAAATTAGAACACACACACTATTTTAGTAAGGTTTGGCTGCCCCCTGGTGGAAGAACTTCTGCTGTGTGTATATTTCGGTGATGAGCAAATAAATGGCCACTAATCAACTATTTGGGTGCTGGAGAATTATCTGAAGTGGTTCATTTGCCTTAGGGCTATGAAAAACACTTAACTGTGTGTGTGTGTGTGTGTGTGTGTGTGTGTGTGTGTGTGTGTGTGTGTGTGTGTGTATGTAGAGTCTTCTTATTTGCAAATATTGCTGCAATATAACAAAAATCATTTGAGCACCAGATTCAATGTGTTCTAGAGTTGTTTCCAGCTCTGAGATTATGTAAGTCTATATTTAGCTCTTGAGAACAATTTGGAGGCAAGAATGATAAGGACTCATTGCCAGCTGGAACTAAAATAAAATCCTGCCAATTCTAGCCCAGGCATGGGGTCCTCTGGAATAAACTTGCTAGGGAAGAAATCTTTACTGCTCTGTATCAGAGGAGAGTTTTACAAGTGAGGGGCTTGTGACACCATAGAGTGGAATACAAGTACCTGGTGTTATTTTCTGAAGCTGGGTATGATGGAGCACGCCTGTAATCCCAGCACGTAGGAAGCTGAGACAGGAGGATTGAGAGTCTGAAGTCAGGTTAGGCTACATGCTGGGATCCTATCTCAATTTTATTTTTATTCATTTGACTTTTTTTGTAGCCAGTATCAGAAAGGAACCACATGAAATAAGGAAAACGATCCATCCACTTTGAGTTGTAGAAACATCTAGGTTGTAAGAAAGTCTTCTGGATGCTGTTGAATGGATAGTATGATGCAATGTTGAATCCGATGCACCTCCTTCCACAAACAGCCCCTTTTTCCCCTTGGGCCAGAGCTCCATGGCATGCCCACTTCACGAAGAGTCTTACCACAGGGTGCTTTCATCAAATGCACTGTTTTCCCCAAGGTGAAGGTGGGGTTCTATGGGTGTAGTCATTTCAGGCTTAGGTCCTAATGACACTAGACACTCCACTGTGGAGGGTCAATCAAGGCCATTGTGTGCCCGCCTTCTTCTTGGGATAGGTCAGGGGAGGCCTCGGTGAAGTCCTGGGACTGGCTTCCTCAGTGAGCAATGCGAGTGGAGGTGCAGGGAGCAGAGACAGGGCAGCTCCTGGGCAGAGGGATCAGCGTTGCCAAGACTTTGTGGGGCAAAGCAGAAGTTAGAGCATTGGAAGCTGTTGCTGCTGCTGGAGTGCGGTGAGCAGACAGGAGAGGAGGGAGGGGACAAAAGATACAAGACTTCGTAGCATGAGACTGGACCTGAGCTTGAGATCAGGAGTGAGCCGTGTAGGCAACCCGATGTGACACAGAGGTTGGCCTTCCTCCCTCCATCCACTGATCGGAAAAAGGTCAAACTTGGAGAAGAGCAAGGAGCTTGTTGGGGGAGCAAGGGCTGGAGATGATGATGGTGCTGTAGTGCTGGCAGGGGACTTGAAGTCAGGCGCCTGGAAGTCCTCTAGCTCTGTCCCTCACCTTGGGTGAGTTACTGAAGCCTTCTGATGATCTGTTCTCATGAGGGGAAGTTAAAATACCTGGCTCCTCCTCTTTACTTTGGAGGTTAAGGAATATATGAACATGGGTAAAGAGCATGGGTAAAGAACATGGCTAAAGCAACCCTAAAGAAGGGTTGCTTGGGCTGGGAAGGTGGCTCAGTGGTAGAGCGCTTGCCTTGCATGCATGAGGCCCTGGGTTCGATTCCTCAGCACCACATAAGCAAAAAGAAAAAAGCCAGAAGTGGCGCTGTGGCTCCAGTGGTAGAGCGCTAGCCTTGAGCTGAAGAGCTGAGGGACAGTGCCCAGGCCCAGAGTTCAGGACCCACGACCGGACCCAAAAAAAAAAAAAAAAAGAAGGGATGCTTCACAACTAACTAGCTGGGTGTGAAACGAGCCAGGCCTGAACTGGTTGTCCTTGAATTGGCCTGGCTGTTGTGCCAGAGAAGCACGGAAGCTAGTCTTTACTAGAGCTATTTGCTAAAAAGGCCTTCGTACTCTCCTCATGTCAAATGACCTAGGTGATATAACTGGACTTCCTGTTCAGGCTTAAATACTGTCTCCACTGTTAAAGAGGGAGCCAGAGCTATTTCTCATCATAGAAATGTCAGCCTTCCCATTGGTTGACAGCGCAGCGATGGGCCAGCTGGCCCTGGCGGCCCACCATGCTATGTAAGTGTGAAAACACAGGCTGATCAACATGGTCATTAACAATCCTAGGGTAATGCTCTGTGCAGACAGTCAAAACAGGTGATGGATTTGAAATGCAAGTTGAGCTTAATCATTTGGGTGAGGTGATTTCATAATTGACTAATTTAGCGAACCATTTTTTAAAGGGTGCTAATTTGAAATTGCCCGAGGTTATCCATTTGCTGCCAGAACTGCAGAAAAATGGGCATGGAATAATTTCAGTCCGGCTAATGACTGAATGAAGCCTGACGCGTGGCTATTCTGTCAGGGAGTATTTTACATTGGGATTTTTTTTTCATTTGAAACGTGTGGTTGATTTTTTTTTAATTTAGGGGAGGAATAACCGAGAGATGAGGATGGCATCGTATCCTATTTGTCTTATTTTGTTCATCATTATTTATATATAGTGCCATTGGGGAAAATTCACTTTCACATACCATATTGATGAATCTTATAGTCCTGATTTGTATCCAAGGCCCTAAGGAGGAATGTGGTTGGGTGTGTTTGTGGAAAAAATGAGGAGGCTCCAGAAATTTGAACAGAGTGAAGCAAGAGAAAATATAAATTAAGCCTATAGATTAGGGAGTCTTATTTGGCTCCCTCCCTTCCTTCCTTTCTTCTCATCCTTCCTTCCCTCCCCTCCCTCCCCTTCATTCTCCCTAGGGAGCTCCCTTTCTCCCTCCTTCCTTCCTTCCTTCCTTCTTCCTTCCTTTCTTCCTTCCTTCCCTCCCTCCTTCTCTCCTCCCTCCTTCCCTCCCTCCCTCCCTTCCCTCCCTTTCTTTCCTCCCTCCTTCCTTTCCTTTCTTCCTTCCTTCCTTCTCTCCTCCCTCCCTCCCTTCCTTTCTGCCTGCCTGCCTTCCTTCCTTCCTTCCTTCTCTCCTCCCTCCCTCCCTTCCTGCCTGCCTGCCTGCCTTCCTTCCTTCCTTCCTTCTTTCTTTCCTTCCTTCCTTCCTTCTTTTTTCTTTGCAGATACTGACTCAGGGCTTTGTAGTCTTGCTTAGTTTTGGATTCACTCAGTACAAGCAGTCTACCCCTGAAGTCACACCTCCACTTCCATCATTTTTCATGTTAATTGGAGTCAATTGGAGTGTCTCTCAGACTTGTCTTCTTGGGCCAACTTTGAACTGTGATCTGCAGATCTCAGACTCTTGAGTGGCTAGGTTCCAGGGTTTAGCCATCAGTACCTAGTGCTTGGGGCATTTTAACACATTGTAAATACTTTGCTTTTCGTTTCAGCCACGGAGGGTTTTGTGTGGGGAAATTTCACGGTTAGACTGCGTGGAGAGGAGCTGGAGATGGGAGTGAGGTGGAGACAAGAGACCACGGGATGCTGTTGGGGAAATTCCCATGAGAGTGATTTGGACCAGCGCAATCATGGTGGAGATAATGAGACGTGGTTCGGTTTGAAGCAGCCTCTGAAAGTAGAGCTGTGAAGTGAGACAGAGAGAGAGAGCGCAAACGAGAATGAGGGAGAGAGAGGAAAGGGGGAGGAGGCAGGAATGGGATGACTGAAGAAGTTGGATATGAACGGCTGGAGACGCCTTCACTTGACACGTGGAAGAGTGGAGACGGAGAGAAGAGCAGACGTTTAGCGTTAGACACGTGGATGTGAAGAGAATGTTAGATATACGCAGGGAGATGCCATGGGATAATTCAAGGCTTTAAGCACTAGATGAGATCACTGAGAGAGAGAGAAAGAAGACACAGTGAAAATAAAAACAGAAGGTGTTGCCCACAAGCCATCCTAGAGTAAAAGACTGGAGGAAAAAATGAGGTACCAATAAAACAAACATGGAGATGGACCAGCCAGTGAGTGGGGAGTAGCATTGGGACAACTGACAGCTTGGGGTGTTTGGTATTAAAGGTCAAGCTGATAGGCCAGGCCCAGGAGGGGGCAGGCTTGGCCTTTGGCTTTGGCAATATGGGTTGTCACTGGCATCCGGGCAGGCAGTGGTTGTGTTGGAGTAGGAAGGCCAAGACTTCACTGGAGTGAAGGAGGGAGAGAAACTAAAGGATTCGCATTGAAACTAGAATGCACCTAGACCATTGCTTAAGGAGCCTAGTCCACAATACAATTCTATTCATCCATCAGAACAAAAAAGATACTGTACCATTCGTAAGGGAATGAAGACTTGGAAAAAATTCTATTAAGCAAAGTAAGCCAGACCCAGAGAAACACAGGTTTCATGGTTTCTTTCATGTGTGGTAGCTAGAATGTGCCTATAAATCTACAAGTAAACACACTGGGTGGTGGTTAAAAAATACACTGGGACATAATAAATGGCACAGGTCTCGAGGCACTGACAACACAGTGAGATTAAAGGAGGTTGCTCGTAGGAGACGAGCACAAAGGTGCAATGTCGACGTGCCTCTGGCCATATAAAAGAGTAGTTATCAAAATGAATCCAGGAAATGGAGACAAGTTTTTTCTTTGTGGATGTTTTTGTTTTGTTTTCCTTTTGTCTTGTTTGCTCATTTATCTGTCTTTGGGAGAGTAAGAGGGGACACAGAAATGGAGGGACAAAGGTGAAAAATGCAGCAGTGGAACTCACTAGACACTATGTTGAAAACGACTATACTTGTGGGTGAGAACGGGAGGGAAACACTGGGAGAGAGAGAAGGAAGGATGACATTGTTCAAAAAGAAATGTACTCCTTATGTCATTTATGGAATTGTACATCGCTTTTACAATAACAATCAGATACATGAAAGGAAAAAAAGAAAAAAAAATAGACAGTAGCTAATAGGGAAGTAGGGTCAACAGAATACTTTTAAGATGGCCATTTTTACACAAACAAGAATGACTCGGGATGCAGGAGAGAGAGGAGCAGGTCGCAGGATGTCCTCGAATGGGGAATGGGGAACGAGAGAGTGTGTGCAGTGGAATGGGCCAGCTTGGAAGGGAGTGCGGCTAGTCTATGTATCTTCACCAGCGGGAGGAGCAGTCAGGTGCTGGTGGACAGGGAAAGGCAAGATCTGCATAGAGTTCATCGTTTACTGCTACAATTTTCCCAGTGAAGTAGGAACCGGGTTACTAAACGACCGTGGGGAACAGGAGGAGAATTAGAGGTCTGCGTGAAGAGGAGTTAGCTGACGTAACGTGGAGCCCTCCCCCATCCCCCGGCCCTTTTCCTTTTCACCTGATTGTCAGGTGGACTTGTGAAGGCACTATTGTACCCAAGAGTCTGGTTTATAGCAGGCAGTCCACCTTGTGTTTAAGGACAGTATGTGAATCTGGTACGTCCCATTTAACTGGATTATCTGTCTATTAAAAGTTAACTCATTACAAGGTGGCACAAGGATAGTTCCTGTCAAGGACTGTGCAACTCCCCCCTAACCAGGAAAATGAAATTTACCCGCATTCTTTTTTAACATATATTTTGTATTGTAAAGATGCTGTACAAAGGGGTTACACTTACACGAGTAAGGTAATGAGTACACTTCCTATCAAGTATTGTTACCCCCTTCTTTGTTTTTCCCCTACCATCCCTTCCCTCCCCACCTCCCTAAAGTCTCCCATTTTCAGCAGTGTCTTGGCCATCTCATTGTTACAGTATTTACTTGCATTCTTTTATCTGAACTCTCTCTGTGTGTGTGTGTGTGTGTTGGGGCTTGAACTCAAGGCCTGGGCACTTACTCTGAGCTTTTGTTCAAGGCTAGCACCCTACCTCTTGAGCCACAGATCCACTTGTGTCTTTTTTGATAGCTAGTTGGAGTTAAGAGTCTCATGGAGTTTCCTGACAGGGCTGGCTTCAAACTCCAGTCCGTAGATCTCTCTCTTTCTTCTACCCTCCCTACTTCCCTTCCTCCCTCCCTCCCTCTCTCTCTCTTTCTCTCTTTCCTTTCTTGCTGGTCACAGGGCCTGAACTCTGGGTCTGGGCACTGTCCTTCATCTCTTCAGCTCAAGGCTAGCACACTACCACTTGAGCCACAGTACCACTTCCAGCTTTTTCCACTTATGTGGTGCTGAGGAATCGAACCCAGGGCCTCATGCATGGGAGGCAAGCACTCTACCACTGAGCCACCTTCCCAGCCCCAGATGTGTTTCTTTAATAGCTATTAGAGGCAGGAGCCTCTGGCATCAGGCTGTCTGCCCACTTTCATTGAGCAAACACTTCGCCGGCTGTGTATGTTCAACCTGAAAACCTGGGGAGCAGATGAAACAGCAGTAAAGTGTTCAAGTTGGCTATAAGGACACAATTATAAATTAATATGACTTAAGATTTAACTAAGATTGCTTTGGGTGATGATTTTTTGTTTTTTACCAGTCAGTACCTTTTTCATCCAACTTCATATTGGTATACATGCTTGGATTTCCTGGAGAATTACTCAACCAAAGTGTTCAGGCCAGATGCTCACCATCTAGCGTTGGGCTGAGCACTTCTGTTCTCAGAGATCTTGCCATGTCCAGAGGGAATGGGTCATTCCTGCGATGTTAGATGGTGACATTGTAGGGAGATTGTTTTCAACAAAGTGAAGCATGTCTCCCTTGAAGCCTACAGCAGGCTTTTAGTTTATGACATTTTGGACAGGCTAGACGATGACGAATTGGAACTGTCAGCAACCCGGGGCCCGTTACTCCTCATTCTTTGCAGTCAATTCACTTATGCTATGCCCTTGATCCCAGACGCTATTCATTGCTTTCCGTGAGCAGCTCAAACAGGGATGAATAAAGACCAGTACCATGAGTGTGATTCTCGTTATTTCTGTACTTCCATGGGTAGGTAATTACTAGAAATATCTAATTTAGAGAAGGAATTCTAAAAATGATTTGCATATGCCCTTTTGAAGATTTAAGGCAAAATTTTCTTTTCACGTGAAACTTTCCTCTGAAAGTATCTTTAGCTTACCTCCAGTTAGCCATAAAATAGAGTCTATCTGCTTCCTTATGATTTAATCTCTGACTTTTTAGTCAGGTGTCTCATTTGTGGAGAGCTACCAGCATGCAAGTATTCAAACTGGCCTTGTTGCTCATGTCTGTGCCATAGAATTGAATAAAAACGTGGACTAAAAGGTCAATTTTTAAATATGCATAATAAATTCACCATCTAAAAGGGATTCCAATAATTTTCGGTACCATTTCTCTTCACCTTATTATTCGTGGAGGCCTCCTTGAATTTTAAGGAGTGGAAAAAAAGAGCAGAGTGTGTAGACCATTGGGATGAAGGAAGATTTCTCAGGAATAGGAACGCAAGGTGGAGTGAGTCCTATTTCTAAAATTAATGAAGTTGATATAGGAGAGAAGGTTAAGAGGAACTTGAGTATTTTCTAGAACATCAGAAGAGAAAACTCTTAAAACTTTTATTTTTAGAATCCCTTTACTGTAAGTGCTTCACGTATTTGCTCATAAAGACATAGTACAGGCTTAGTATTTTAGAGATGGGTAGATTTTAAAATTCACAACTGATGACATTAAAGTTATGGAGATATCCAGTAAATAAGATGTAGTGGGGTAAGGCAGAGTAGTTTCTATATGGGACAAGTGAACAGAAATGTCTTCACAATAGATAAAAATCTTTTTTTTTCCTGGTATGTTCTACAAATATTTTCAGGGTGAGTTAAAAGTTGATATAAAGATTGAGGGGCAAATTTTTTTTAAATAATTAACTAGTTCTTTTGTATGCTTAGTGTTTTGTCAAAAGTGAGGTTGCTACAATTTATACATTTATTCATATCACTAAAGAATACTGACTCAAAAATACAAATAATAAGGTTATGTCTGGGTAATCTGGTTAGAGACCAGATCCCTTTTTATGATTTTATGCTAGTATCATATGAACATTAAGGGCTTGGGAAACAAGTAGATTTAAATACAAATGAAGGGAATAGGATTGAGAGGTATGGTCTTAATAAAATTTTTTGTTTTGGTTGGTTGTGGGTCTTGAACTCTGGGCCTGGCGTTGTCCCTCAGCTCTTCAACTCAAGGGCAGCTCTCTACCACTTGAGTCACAGTGCCACTTCTGGTCTTCTGGTGGTTAACTGGAGATGAGTCTCATGGACTTTGTTTGCCCAGGATGGCTTTTAACCATGGCCCTCAAATCTCAGCCTCCTGAGTAGCTAAGATGACAGGTGTGAGCCACCAGCACCCACCAATCTTAATGTTTTTGAAGATAGTACACAGTTTTTTTTTCTGTCTTCATTTAGGTCCTGCCTGAGCATCTTATCTTCAGGATTTCCAACTTGGAAAAATATGTATACTTATTGCTTCTATTTATTTTTCTTGAAGCTTTCTGTTAATCAGGCTGGTTAACTGTATTCTTCACATCTACTTTGTCCCTGATTTTTTTTGGGGTCCGGTTGTGGGGCCTGAACTCTGGGCCTGGGCGCTGTCCCTCAGCAGTTCAGCTCAAGGCTAGCACTCTACCTCTTGAGGCACAGCGCCACTTCCGGCTTTTTTCTTTTTGCTTATGTGGTGCTGAGGAATCGAACACAGGGCCTCAGGCATGCAAGGCAAGCACTCTACCACTGAGCCACCTTCCCAGCCCTTGTCCCTGATTCTTGCAGCCCAAACTCCTGTCATTGCTTGCTTGTGGCTCTCACTTTCCTTTATCTATCTGTTTCAAACAACTTAAAACTCTATGGTCTTTTGCATTTCCTTTTGGACTTGTTCAGTGTTTGTCTTGGAGGGTGTCCCAGGGAAACATTATGTCCCTCTTCAGATAGGAGAGAGAATAAAGTTGTAACTGTCCAATCTAGGAGTAGGACAGAGGAATTTGTGTGTCTAAAGACTGGAGAAGTATGGACCAAGGAAGCAAAGCATAATGGTTTCCAGGAACTAGGCAAGCCTGCAGCATTTCCCTCTGCACAGGGGAGGGTACGGAGGGCAGAGGGAGGTTGGTGTCAATGGCCCTACACATGTTGTCCTTGTCACTGAACTCTTGCTGCAGATAAGGCCCTGTGGTAGGAGTCAGGGGCTGGCAGAGCAGGTGACAGGACAAGGTGCATGCTCTATATTCTAGGAGAGGATTAGAATGTAAACAACTGAGCATACAAGTAGCTGTGTCATTCAAGTCCTATAGAAACTATTAGTCACAGTTTCTTTTTTAAAACAAATATCTGGCTATTATTCACTAAGTCTTTAGAGTTTTGGAGGCATTTTTAAAAACTAAATATATGGTTTGTAATCTATTTAACCAGTTTCTTTGATTATTTATGCCCTTTTCAGCCTTTGGAATAGTCATTCTGTAGTATCTACCTTGTTTCTTGGTTTGCCAGAGAGATGTTCGCAGGGTTCAGTTTATGTTTCTCAGGTTATTCACAGGGATAGATTAAGTTTTCATTTCACTGTACACAAAGCCCTGGCTTTTAGTCCACAGTGAGTAAGTCCTTTGATCCATTTATATATTTACTTACCATTAACAGTGATATGGCTCTAAGCTCTCTCCTGGGTTAGAGAGCGGTTTTGTGTATACTGGGAAACTCACACATAAGCTCTGAGCCAGTACAGAATAATGGATCCTGTCTGCCTGGATGACTACTTCGAGATGAGTTTTGAGGCTCAGTCTGGGAAAGCTTGGCACAGGCAGGGAAGGGTACCTGTTCTATATGCTCGGCCATCTCACAAGTGGAAGACTTCACGGTTTCAATGTTATTGTTCACAAGGGATTGGTTTTAAAAAAATACATGGTTATTATACTAAATTTATGACATTAGTGTCTGCTCAGTGCAGAACCCTCACACACACACACACACACACACACACACACACACACACACACACACACACACACATATTACTTGGAGAAAGTACCGTTAGGTATTTTGCTCCTCCCCAAGGTATGCTTTTCCACCTAAAATCTATTTCTAGGTGGTTTTCCAATTTAGGATAGTATTATTAGAATATACTGCAGGCTCGTTTCATTGTGTGTGTTTATGTGCGTCACAGATTAAATTTATTTTTTGCTTCCCATTAGTAAAAACGTCACCATTCAGACCATATCTGCTTACCACCACAGCGCCCTCTGCTGTCTATTCTCCACTGTGTTCTGTCTTCACTTCAATTGCTGCTTGACTCCAGCAATCCAAGCAAAGCTTTGGAAGGCATGAATGCAAGCTCACTTGTGGCTGCAACCACTGGACTGCAATCATTTTTCATTTCTTCCCCAGTGCCTGAAGAGTAGCATCACAGCATGCTTTCTCTCATCAGCCATTTAGGTAGCCTACTGATATTTTGGGTTTCACTCAGATTTATAAACATGACCCAGGGAAAGAGGCTGATTGAAGTCAAAAGGGTCAAAGGTAGTTTATTCTTGGGCCCCAGCTGGGCTCAGCTAGCATTCCTCTTTGTTTGAAAACTGTACTGAGCCACAGGCTCATGTTGATACTATAAAACTAATAGATGGCCAGGCACTGGTGACTCATATGTGTAAATCCTAGCTATTCAGAAGGCAGAGATCTGAGCATCGCAGTTTGAAGCCAAGGCTGGAAAGTCTGTGAGGCTTTTACCTCTAATTAATTTCCAAAAAGCTGGAAGTGTGTGTGTGGCTCAAGTGGTGGAGAGCGCCTAGGCCTTGAGTTCAAGCCCCAGGCCCAGTGTGTGTGCACACATGCGCGCGAGTGCGTGTGTGCACACACACACACACACACACACACAGTAAAAACTTGTTAAAGTGAGAGAGCATATAAATAGGAAATCATCTGGTTGTTCCAAGGAAAAAGTCACATAATAACAAGCAGTACCTAACACTTTACTGGATGCTTTAGGAGAATTCCTTCTGTGAGTGTGAATGTCCAGGGTCTGCAGCAAAGTTCTGAGGTTGTGGCATAGAATCTGCTTCAAAGCACCTGGAGTTCACAAATATTTCAGATACACACACACACACACACACACACACACACACACACACACACACACAGAGAAAGACTTTATATTTTAAAATGTATTAAAATCTCAAAGTTTTTTTTAGTTTAAATGCAACAGGCATTCTTTGGTAATGAAAATTTAAAACAATGGACCTATTCCATTTATTTTTTACTTGCTTTCTTATGTGCTGGTCCCGGGACTTGAACTTAGAGCTTGGATGCTGTCCTTGAGTGTCCCTCCCCTCACCCCCACCCCAAGTGCACTATCACTTGAGCCATACCTCCACTTCAGGCTTCTGGGTGTATAATTAGAGATAAGGTTCTCAGACTTACCCGCCTGGGCTTGATTTGAACTGCTTTCGTCAGATCTCAGCCTCCTGACTAGCTAGGATGATAGGCGTGAGCCACCGACACCCACTGGACCTATTTCTTTTAAATGGTATGAAGTCACTTCTCATGATGAATATGTAAGTGGTTTTCTGCAACTGGGGATGAAACTATGCCAGCTTCACCTGCCAGTGAACCAGAACAGAACCAGAAGGGATAGCCCGTGCTGAGAATGCACGCTGACGTGGCCACTCCCTTCCTTGCCATTTCCTTTGCGGTGGGTGTTGTCTGGGGCAGCATTTGGAGGTCTTAGGAGTTTCTCTGCTGTAGGTTCATACTGAAAGGAGCTGCTCAGTGAAGGAGCCTGGGCTTCCACCGTTCTTTACTTGGCTTCCAACCAGCTGTCGGCAATGTGAATGGAAGATACAGCCAAGTGAATTTGTGCCAAGATGCAGGAGTTACAAGTGGAACTGCAGCACTGCAGATACGACCCCCTCCTGTCTCTTCTTAATCCTCAGAGTTCTTTTCTCACTTTCTTCACTGTGGTAGTTATTCTCTCTATTGTCTTTCCCCTGGCATATATTTGTGCAAGTTACCTACCTTCATTTCTAAGACTCCTACAAGGCGAACAGATACGTCACACAATCTTTGTTTTTATAGATGAAGCAACAGGGGTCTAATGAGATGAGTATAAACCCCTGGTCTATGTGATCTGACTCCCCCACCCCCTCCCCACTTCATTGGGAAAGGACCTATTAATAGCACTGATTGCTATCTGAAATCAGTTGAGAGATTTTAAGTCATAATCAAGATTATGAATTATATGCCTAATAATCATCCTTTGAGCCAGTATGTTAAATTTGGAAACACTGATCATGAGAATTTAGTCATAATGAAATACAAATGATAAAAATGGATTGTTTTCTTAGGAGCTGACCACAGACATGCATATTGTAAGGAAATATTTTTATTTGACATCCAGGTTTTTGGTATCACATATACTGGCATAAAATAACTAAAAATCATCTCTGATGAATCTTGAGAATTGTATGCGAGTTCACTTGATCCCTTTTCACTCTCTATTTACAATCTGAGCCTCACCCTGCTGTAGCACCAGGATGAAAGCCATTATTGGTCATTGTCCTTCTGAGACTCAGGCATTGCAGTGCGTAAAGAGTGGCGTATTTGGCAAGATGTGATCTAGTGATTTGGGGAGGAAAGGTTAGGAAGAAGATACAAGGAGTGTCTCAAAAAAGCAACATGAATGCATGTTTACCAGTTTGCGCAAGCTCACGGTGTCAGTAACTGAGTGTGTTATCTCCCCTGCACCTGCTCAGCATCCGCACTTAGAACTTGCGTGTGGAAGGCTGCCGCAGATGCGGTCGGTACAACCCTTTCCATTTTACAGCCGAGGAGATGGGTTCAGGTAACCCAGGTGGGTGGTGGCCAGGGCAGAACACAGGCTACAGGCCTTGGTATCTCCGCATTCCATGTTCATTTATCCATATCGACAAACAGACTCATTTGCGGATCATGTAAAAGCACTTGTGACTGATGAACCAGTATATATACTTTTTCAGTCTGAGGTAGGTTAAAAAAATATATATATTTTTGTCTTCCCAACTTTTCTGGTCTAAGTGGTAATGGCTGTCAACCCACTAAAGCATAGCATAATTACATTGAGTCTGGGTATTAGCCTGTGAGTAGGGCATCATGAATGATCATGTATCATTCACTATGGCCTCTGTACTTATGTACTGTTTCCAAATCTAACAATTTAGGTCAATGATTCTCTCTCTCTCTTTTTCTCTCTCTCTCTCTTTCCTTATTTTTGTTGGTCATAGAGATTGAACTCAGGGCCTGGATGCTATCTTTAGTCTCTCTGTGTTCAAGGCTAGTGCTCTATCACTTGAGCTACAGCACCACATCTGTTTCTTGAGTGGCTAATTGGAGATAAGAATCTCACAAAGACTTTTCTGCCTGGGCTGGCTTCGAACCTTGATCCTCAGATCTCAGCTTCCTGAGTAGCTAGGATTACAGGCATGAGCGAGCAGCACCTGGCTGATTCTCAATTTATTTTTGAGAGACAGTGCTAGAGTTACAAAACCAGAGTGAAACCTTGCAGCTCTGCAACACCAATCTGGAAGACTTTTTCTTAAAGATAAAGCATAATACATATTCCATAGAAGAGGACAGCATTAGAGATACTCACTGCTAGCCCTTCCTGACAAGCACACTGGCAAGTGCTAGGACTCCAAGAGGAACTGCACAGGTTTTTAATTCCTAGTTTCACAGTTAAAGACAATTTTCCAAGAAATGGAATGATTAAAAAAATAGTTCTGAATTTTATACTGAAATGATCCATGCTATCTTTCCAAGAGAATATAACAGAGCTCATTCACTTTCATGACACATAATTGTTTTCCCTCACTGTAAAGAGATCTGTTATCTATAGTGTTATCTGGATGATCTAAACATTATCAGTGTTTTACAATTATGATGATGATGATTAGTTTTGCATTGCTAGGGCCTCAACCCACGGCTTCTGCCTGCTAGGCAAGCATCCTCTCTGCCACTTAGCTCCATCTCCAGTTGTTATTTTCTTTCAAACTGGTGGCTTCCCCTAGCGAAGTTTTGATTTCTGTGAACCCGGATGAACCGTTGTGTTGAGCAACGAGCCTTTGGCAGGTGAGATAAGGCAGAGGCGCGCTGATGGACTCTGTGGGGAAGGCTAGTCTTTGATGGCCATGGTCCAGAGGAGCGGATGATCAGTTTCCACAGTCACCACACCAGACCCGTCATAGGTGTTAGAGGTACTGACCAGCGTTCCAAAGCCAAGCTCATCATTTGCTGTCGAAAAAAAGGAGCACGCAGATTAGTGAGAGGTACCTTGCTCCAGAGTAGACTGACTTTGTCAACAGTTAGCAGAAAGCAATTAAGTTCCCATACTTCAATAGCAGATATATAAAATTAGAATAGGTGAAATAAATGAGGAAGACTTTGAACTTGCTACCATCGTTCTTTTTGAAGTTAGTTAATTGCGCCATTTCCCATTTGAGGGTATTTTGCCATTAATGTAAACTTCATTAGAAGTTTCTTTCTTTTCATGTAATAATTATAAAACTAAAACTCACCTCTGTGATGTGCTTACTTCTGTTCCTTCCCCAGTACAGCTTTATTTTTTCCTCAATGATTTTACGTAAGTTATTAGACCCTATAAGATATAGTTTTAGCTTCATAAATAGTGATAGGGGAAAGCTAATTGCCTACAATCTACTAAAGCAAGGGCTTCTGGTTATTTTTTTCTCATGAGGAAAAGCCACAGTGACTCTGGCTTATTTGTTGTGCATTAAATTGAGAGTGCAAAGGTCAGAGCAGATTTTGAGATGTGGGATTTTCAGCAAGTCAAATTGAGCTGTAAAATGAGGGCAAGCCAAGATGTAATCCATTAAACGACTTAGTTACCAAAGTAGAAGCCTTACAGGCTTATGCAATCAGAGTTTATGTTTTTATAAATTTAAAAATAAACATACAATAACCACATATAAGCACATATTTGTTTCCTAACAAGTCAGCGCCCTTCACTCTTGGAGGAGCCAGCGGCCGAAAACCTGGCTCTCCTGCAACAGCTCTTAATGGCTGATATGTTTTTCTTGGCAAAATTCCAATAGAAAAATAAAGAAATGCCACAGAGCCCACACTGTCAGGCAGAAGCTGCTTCTTTCTCTTACCCAGTTATGTGGCTCAGGGGGAAAAAAAGTCAGTTACAACTCTCATTCCCACTAGAGGGAGCCTGCCATCTTTCTGAGGAAATTTTGAGAAGACGATTTCAAAATACAGAACCGGGCTTACAGGATGATAGATAAATCAGTGTTACCGGTTCACAGGGTTTCTGTATTAAATCCATGTTACTTCATTTTCATAGTTGTCAACATTTTTACCAATGCAAAACTGAGGCCATGAAAGGGCAGCATCATTCTATGATACCAAGTGAATCTCACATGAATGTCTCCCTGATACGTAGTTCAGAGTAACAGGCTCCTGGGCTTGGTGAGATCAAGTTTCTAAACAGAGGCAACAACCACACCAGCACATACTCCATGGCTCCATGGCCAGGGTCCAGTGATGGTCCGGGGCAAGGGGTGGGGGTGGGGAATCACGCAATAACGTGAACAATAGAGATAGCATCTCTGTCCAAGATTAGAGTCCAAGTGCCCATTGAGTGGCTTCCTGAGTCCCAGCCCAATGGACAGTAGGCTTCTAACTTTAAAGTAGAAATGGTGACAGATGTCTTTTAAACTTCAGGAAACCAATTAGATTATAATCCTAGTGGTTAAGCAAGGCGTTGGAGGCTCACACCTATTACTCAGGAGGCTGAGATCTGAGGATCTTGGTTTAGAGAGCCTGAGCAGACAAATCCCAGATACTGTATCTTTAATTAACCAGCAAAAAGGCATAAGTGGAGGTGGGCCTCAAGTGGTAGAGCACCAGCATTGAGCAAAACGCCATATGAGAATGTAAGACTCTGAGTTCAATCCCTACTATTGGCACGTGCATGCATGTGTGTGTACGCACACAGGCATGTGCCCTCCCCCCCACCCCCCAAAAAAACACAAGATGTTGAAAAGACAACTGAAAATGTAGCACCTAAACAAACCTACCTAAAATTACCAAGAGAATGTATACTATATGTTTTGTAAGGCATATAAAGTAAGACTCCCGCCTGAACTTGTAACAGATAATCTTCCGATTGTAGTCCTTCCTCTAAATCTCTTTCCCAGTCCTCTAGATCCCATATCTTGTGAGGTCATCCCTATGAGAAAGAATAAATGATGGAATCTAACTGAAGGTCAGGTAATATTCAAATCAAAACAAAACACACCCTGTCCTGCCCCACCTGCATGTCTTGGCACTGTATGGACGGCTCTCACTATCTGACCACTTCCTGTTTGGCAGCCCCTCCATGCAACTTGCTATTCCTCGGATAAGCCAGGAATTTCCTTTCTCCATGAAATAATCTTATGGGTCCCCTCCTGTAATAAACGTAATCTTTTCTCAGCATGTTGTATCCTTCCAGTCTCCCCTCAAATGTCCCTTTCTCATCTGTGTCTGACTCTTTACCTGCCAGGGACTGGATTATGAATTCTCTTTTCTATTTTCAAGTGACTCGCTTGTTTCCCTAACACATCCAAAGCGGTTTGGAATCCTAGTCTAGGACAGGCATAGTGTATAGGATGAGTTCGAAACATCTTGTTCCACAAAGTTGTGAGGCAGTGTTCAAAGCTGGACTTAGGAACGTCACAAGGACAGAGAAGTTGGGACAATTTGGAGCAATCTGAAGTAGAACCATTGTAAGACATTGAATAATCATAAAAAAAAATCTCCAGCTAGGGATATGGCTCAAGCATTAGAACACTTGCCTAACAAGGAGAGCCCCCTGGGTTCAACCCCTTAAGACAAAAGGAAGGGAGGAGGGGGAGGGGAGCAAGAGGGCACACATGCATGCTCACAGTGGCACAGAATTCCCAAAGGTAGGCGTAGTAATATCTCTTTTAGCAAAAGACACCAACTTCTATAGGAAAGGATGCCAAAACATCACCATAATGTAGCCTGTAGCCACGTGTATGACTGGGTCAGGGCGAAAACGCCATGAATGGTGTTCAATCACTGACTAAAATGCTGTTGGCGAACGGGATATTGCCATAGCACCGAAGCACCACAATACACATGCCTTCTCATTTCAAACAAAAACAAGTACGAGAGTGATCTTAGCCAAATGATCAAGGAACATCATCAATAAAAGAAAAAACGATACATGCTGTCTGATAGGATGCTAACTGGTGATTTCTGCAAAAGAAATACTTGACCTGAATCTAATCAGAGGGAAATGACAAAAAATATGAGACAGCAGACAAACCAGCTTTGTGAACTCATTAAAACTGTGAAGGTCATGGAAGACCATGACAGAGGAAAGAGCGTAAGCGAACACTACAACTAAAGCCAATGGATGATTTGTTTTAGCTCTTATACTATAGAAACATATAAAGAACAATGTTCTGTCAGGATAGATAATGACATTGTAATTGTGTGGCAGACTGTTCTAGTTCTTAGGAGATATATGCTAAAGAATTTTAGCCTGTATATTTTCATGTTATTTCCAAACAATTCAGAGAATAAAATCCAAGTAAACATAGGAAAAACAGAAATACCACTGTTGAAAAAAACAGTTGGTAAGTCTCAGTGGAAAGTTCACAGATCTTATTGCACAAAGTTCTTTTGTAAGTTAGAAAATTTCCAGTAGTTAAATTACAATTTGAGTCTGGTGCTGGGAGCTCATGCTAGTAATGATAGTTACTCAGAAGGTCTGAGATTTGAATATCCTGATTGGAAGCTAGCCTGGGCAGAAAAGTCCAAGAGCTTCTATCTCCAACCAAAATGACATACTGGAAGTATGGCACAAGTTGTAGAGCACTAGATGTGAGCAAAAAGCTGGGTGAGAGTAAAAGGCCCTAAGTTCAAGCTCTGGTACCGGAACAACCACTACACAACAAATTGCATTTTGGGGGAAAAGAATAGCATGGAATAGGGAAAGAAATAGACCTTGATGAAAGGAAGCACTTCCCTGGTGTTCACCTCTTACTTTCCTAAGAGCGGAACGAATGCCAATAGCAGGCACGGAGAAATGCTCACTGATGGGAAGTGTACAAGATAAATCCGAACTGAAGAAAATGTGTGTCAAATGGAGATATATGTGCTTTTCACATTGGAGGAGCTCCCAGCCTGGTGCTAAGTACCCAGCCTGGGATGTGACTGAGTTCTTCCTGTGGGCGCTTCTTGGATGTAGGAGGACCTGAAAATTAACCTCCAACTTCCAATACCTGGGAAGAAGATAAGACTAAACTTATTGCTAACAGCCTCATCTGCGCTTTACTTTGGGGCTTTATGTCTCCAAACCCTAATAAGCTAGGTCGAAGGTGAGCACTTCCCGCTCTCCACCCTGACTAGGAAGCCTTCCTCCAGCTCACCCATGCAGGGGTTTTTATGATGCTGGTTGAAAGTGCTTCCATTTATCTTCATCTCCCTCACATCTCTCTTGACCTTGGACTGGGGCTGAAGATATTAGAAGGCTTCTGACATCCACTTATTCTTTTTCTACATTTTCTGGGTTATGACTTGGACTGCTGTCTGCAAAACAATGAGACCAGGATAATGGTGCTACTTGGAGGAAACAAAACTAATAATGCCAGTTAGAAGATGTCTCCCAACATCGGTTCTTCCCGATGCTTAGTTTTCTTAAATAAAACCCACGATTTTTTTTGATAAAATAATTTCTTGATGTTATGTCATTGGCATGTCCTACTTAGTACTTGCTGTTGTGGTTAAAGGGATACACAGAGCTCCATCAGGAAAAAGGAAGAGTTTGCAGCAGTTATGAAATCAAAAGAATAACCAGAATCCATAAACTATGACCTGCTGACATTATTTGTGGGAAATGAGTGATCTGGCCAGGTGCTGACGGCTCTCTCCTGTTGTCATAGCTACTCAGGACCCTGAGAGCTGGGGCTGCAGGAACCTGGGCAGGAAAGTTAGGGAGACTCATACCTTATCTTACTATTATCTTATAACCAGTAAAAATGCCAGAAGTGGAGCTGTGGCTTGCATGGTAGAGTGCTAGCCTTGAACATAAAACCTGAGGGACAGAGAGTGCCTAGGCCCTGAGTTCAAGCCCTAGGCCTGGCACTCACACAGAGCAATAAATGATCTATGTAGATCTGAGTGAAGATTGCTGGGGAGAAGCTAGTATCAGTCGGGTTTAAGTGTGTGTGTGAAGAGGGGTGGTGGACTATCAGGAGTGCTCTGAGCTGGGCTCCTTGCTCTCAGCGTGTGGGGCTTCGTACTGTCTCCCACGGGCGCTGGCCTGCCTGAGATCTTTCACACTAGTGTGAGAACTGCAGCCTGCACACAGTAACGAGTTCTAGATTACTTCTCATCCCATTGTGCTGCCACCTGGCTGAGAACAGGACAGCATTTGGTGCAGCTGGGCTTCAGCCCCACCCTGGAGAACAGACCTAATGCCCCACACCTTTGCTAAAACTTTCCCAGGTGACCTTAGCATCTATTGGAAAAATGCTAATAGGACCCATCCCCAGTAATTTCTAATACTGTGATCGTACAGATGGATGAGTTAATGTCTGTGAAGGGCTTTGACTTCTTGAGAAAAGTGTAGGAAATCTGTATTATCATCATCTTCGTCTTCACCGAGGAAGCTTTAAAGTGGCATTTACTTCTGTCCTTCAAATGTCAGTAGAGATTATTGTAAGTATATCAAACACATGGAAATGGCATTGAACAGTGAAGAAGAGAAGAATATGCGAGGTAGCATGGAGTAATTACTTTTCATCCATCTCCAACCGGCAAGTGACACCTATTCAAAGTGAGCTAACGAGACATAATCCATGCTTTTTGAGAATTTCATAGTCACGTCAGATAAGTTCAAACAGAGAGGCAAATAAAAAAGCCAAGTATGCGGCAGTAAAGGCTTAAATGTCTTCTAAGGGAAGAGGAGGGGCAGAGGAGTGGCACAGGATGTGGTTTCTCTTCCTCAGATCGAATGAAATGGGTGAGGTAGGAGAAGTAATGTCCTGCTTTGCTGGGCATGACTCCTTTGAATAAGATTGGTTTAAACTGGTCTCATTTACCTGACTACAAAATGACCTAGTTATACCTTAGTCACCTGACAACTTGGCTCTATAAGAAAATGTGTATATACTCTATTGCTAAAGGCACTATTCATCTTAGTAACGATGTTTCCACTGGCTATGTTATGTTACAGGAAGGATCTGGGTTACGTTGTTGGATGGGGCATAGGCAAAGGTGGTGATGGTAAGAAAACCATGAAAGCAATGTCCCATGTCGGTTTGTGGATCAGAGGATCATCATGGAAGTAAAGTCGAGTGGCTCTGACAATGGGGGAAGGAAGGTCTGGCGCATCCACTGTACAAGCCAGTGTGTATGCCCCTCGTGTCACATCGCAAAAATGCTTCCCGACATTCTTAAAAATAGATTTCTTGCACTTTCAATGCCAATCTGAGACTAAGTAGTGCATGTCACATGTTAGTCTGATGAAATACAATGCAGCTATTGAAAATGTAAAGTGCAGAGCAATGCAAAAGTATAAAGGGGAAAATTCACAATTCAAAATACATGCCTCCACTGCAACTGGGTAAATATGATCAAGCATATCTATTTATCGTCTCTCAAAATACTTTTATAAACATTAAAGACAGAATCAAGATAACATAGAGTTTTCAAATAAGGCATATAGAGAAGGGTCCTGGCTCCTTAGGTCAAAGAGATTACTTCGGACAAAACTTCCCAGACTCTGAACACAAGACACTCACATATTGGGTTACAATGAGAGTTTTCAAAGTAACTGTAGTAGATCATGTACGTGTAGCCCCCTCAAACCCAACCACACCACTACAAACAACAGCAGTAACAGCCTTCCTGTTTGCACCACCATGGAAAAACTAGAAAACTCTGAATACATTGAGAAATGAGCAAAGCTTAGTTACCTTAGAAATGGATTCTCCACCACCCCTGGGCCTCCTGGTGGTGAAATGCTCACTTCTCTCATGAAGCACTTTCCCAGTAACCTGGATGGCCCTGTGATCCCCAACTTCGGACCTGTCATCCCCCACAGTGATGCTCCCAGCTGGAATAGGAATCAGTCAACTCTGGATTCTCCAGAGTTCCTGTCACTCTTCGTTACTAGTCCCTATGGACGTTGGTGGGATGTTAGTGGCAGATGATCATTCTGAAACCTCAGTCTGAAACTCTGTGAGGTTCTGAAAATGGAAACGCAGTCAGTGCTCATGTTGGCATTTGTTTGCCTTATTGAAAGATACTTATAGCACAGAAATAGTAGATGGATGCTTTCCTATCTAGCAGAATTCCTTCAGTCATATGACTCTTTTTAGACCAGAATTTTACTTTGTGAGTCTAACTACCATCTTAAGAAATGCAGAATCTGATTTATGCTCAAATGTTTTTTAATATTAACAGATTTGATTTGTTATACTAAAGGTAATAAAGTACTGTCTTGGGCTTTGTCCACAACCAAAAAGTATATATTATATGCTTGCTCATAATATATTTTCATCATGGCCTATTTTCATTTTTAATTTCCCCCTCACTGATATATATAATGATAATATTTCACATTTGGAATAGCTGGCATCTAAGTATATGAATATTCTAATGTGCACAAGTATATTAGCCATTCTTAGAAACAAACTACTTTAACTTAGAATTCATATATTACCCACCATTCTAGTTATAATCAATCCATTTATTAATATTCATACCATGGACCTTTTCCTGATGATAGTCCGAACTTCTCATTTTGATGAACTTTCTTTGCATTAAGTATTTGCATATTATATTATCCCAGCCTCAAGTTTATAACCTCCTTGCCAATTTACTCTACCACTCACAGTACAGGCATGGATAATGCTGCCTTATAATTCAATGCTCAAATATCCTTTTCTTCCAATTAGTTTATGAGTTCCTTGTAAGCAGAAATATGACTTGTTCTAACCTAAATTATCACCGAATTTCTGCTCTCGAAAGGACGTTAACAAGTTCAGTGGGTTAATTCAGACAAAATTGAGCTCAGAGCTCTACCCACTTAGATTTACTGGCTTACCAAGGCAAATTGGCCTCTGACAATGGCTCAGGGCTTTAGAGGATGTAGTTCAAGTATCATTGATCTAATATCTAACTACAGGAAAACAAACTCAAGGTGCCTTATGGCCCAGAGAACATGGGATTAGAACCTCAGACTTCTGGTTGAAGACCACATCTACTTCCACATCTACTACTCTTCCCAGCTGGGAAGGTCCATAACTACTATTGGATAACCTGATCAAAGTTAAATCATTTAAGCTACATATTAATATTTCAAGTACCTGAAAACATGGCTTTATTAATATGTACATCTTGCTAAAGCATACTAATTATTGAAGGCTGACTGGTGTTAATAGGCCAACTCTGATTCAGTGATTTTGGAGTCAGTTACAGTGTGTGGGCTACAAACAAAAGTCCTTAAATGAGACACTCTGTACTGATGGTTATTTGGAAATGCAGCGATTTCAATGTAAAACACTGTAGGACCTTGTTAGTGCTAGCCACTGTTGTATTAAGTAATAATGGTGGGCTAGATGTGGGGTAAAGAAGAAATGAACAAATCGTTTTTGGTTGGTAGGGTGGAGCTCAATGCTTGGCTTTTAGTAAAAAACATTTTGCCAGATCTGTAATAAACATATACAAATCAAAGTTGAAAAAAATCAATTAATCCACTTGTACTTTTCAATATGGGAAGAACATTTTGTGGGACAGAAGAAAACTACAAAGCCTTTATCTACTGTTCTAAGGACATATATGTAGATTATTAGAGATGATGCAAAAGCAATTTTTGTAACTAAATAAAAATTAAAGTTTTCAGGAACTTTGCCATTAACTACTCCAAAAGCAGTATGATCACAAAATTTTCATGTAGAAACATGTATGGTGTAGTCCTTAGATGATGGCAAGTTTTTCTATTGAAAAAAAATCATCCTCCAAAAGTTGAGTTGTACTATTCATTTTTACTAGCTAACATTACGTCAAACCTTTAGATTAGGAAGTTATATTTATTTGGTACAATATGGACAAATATAGACCAATTAATTTTCAAGAAAGCATCTTATAATTTGACTAATTAAAAAAAACTTGTGAAATTACAAGATGTAGGTACAGGAAGAGCTTCCCCATGTTCTCCCTTAATAACTAAGCAATCTCTGCAAGTATCTAGGTTGGTAATTATGAAACATGCGTAACTCCCTTTTCTTTTTTTGCTGCCAGTTCTGATATTTAGTATTTAGTAGTTTGTTGAGTTTTGCCCTAATTTGGGTCCTTGTAGTTCCTTGTTGATATGTATAAGGTCTGTTCCTTGTTGATATGCAAGGTCTACCCTATTCATTTTGGTTCAATTACTGCATGGGTACCCTATCTTACTCTCCTGATGGTTAAAAATATGACTTCTTACTTTTGTGCTCTAATCAAGGACACTTTTTTTTTCCCCAAGACAACCTGAAGGGTGGCGCAGCATATGCTTCCTTTATTTGTCCGACATCTGTACCATTTGGAAAAATGAGAGCCATGGCCAAGATTCCTCTTCAGCTTTTGGTCCACTCCACTGCTCTGTTCTTGGGGACCTGAGACCGTCTGATGAATTTCCAGTCACAGCTGATTTGTCTTGGCTTTGGAGCAGCTTCACTTCTGAGGGAAGGCCCTGAGCTTCTAATTCTTCATCCGTTAGGGTTGGATCGTCCTATTTCCCACTCATCACTGGACACGGAAGTGACATCAGTGGCCTCCTATGAGCACAGAAGGGGTATGTCCTACAGTACATGTCACAGATCTGTGGACTGGGGTCCTTGGGTGGTTTAGTTCTACTCAATAGCCTGACTGACAAGATTTCTTTCTTTTGGCCCTTATTCCATAGAGGTCTTTTGCTTTGGAAAACAAGTCCAAAGAAACAATAGTGTCCCATGCTGTTTCCTTATCAAAGGAAGGAGTCATCTCTGCATACCCAGTCCTTCCTGATCATCTACCTGGGAAGAGGAATGAACAATCTGCAGCTGTCAGGAAGACTTCAGCCATTTCTACTGTGTCCTCATGTGCCTTCTTGGGAACTTCCTCTGTGTTTCACTAGCGAGGGCTTGATCACTCATGACTTAAATATGCTTCTGCCCTCTAAGTGGAAGCACAAGTTACTCTATTTACTAAATTTACCATTTCAACAGCGTTTTTCTTTTTCTCCATGAGGCTGATCTCAGAGGTTTGTGCTCACTAGGCTAGCACTCTACCACTTGAGATGTATCCAGACCTCCTTTTTGCTGGTTATGTTGGAGATGGAGTCTAAAGAAGTTTTCTGCCAAGCTAGCCTTGAACTTGAGTTCTCTGGCACTCAGCCTCCTGAGTAGCTGGGGTCATAGGTATGAGCCACTAGCCCCTAGCTCCAGCCTGTCTTTATTTTCCTCTGTTGGCCTAACAGTTTAACATTTTAGAAAAAAGTTGTTAAATGCAAAGAAAAGCTACCTTTCCTCTTAAAAAAGTCTTTGTCTTTTTCTTTTTTTGGTCAGTTGTGGGGCCTGAACTCTGGGCCTGGGCGCTGTCCCACTGCTCTTCAGCTCAAGGCTAGCACTCTACCCCTTGAGCCACAGCGCCACTTGTGGCTTTTTCTGCTTTTGTGGTGCTGAGGAAGGGCCTCATGCATGCAAGGCAAGCACTCTACACTGAGCCACCTTCCCAGCCCAAATCTTATGTCTTAATCAACTGAATTTTATTAGATATTTACTAGATTGGTAACGTAAGCTAATGACCCTCAAATGCAGAGTTTCAGTGAACCCCTGCATTGGTATACTGGTATACTCTACAGCCAGAGACATTACATTTTTAACAGTACAATTAGCTGTGTGTAGCTCAACCTTCAAATGTGGTACATGTGAAAAGCTGCAAAGATGTGTCTGGTATGTGATATCTCTTAGGAGCTAAAAGGGAAGAATTTCCTTTCTTTTTTATTTAGCCACAAATCCACTGTACAAAGGGATTTACTCAGCCTGAAAGCAGTTAAGAGACCATTTCAACTAACAAGAATATAGAAAAAAAAACAGATTAACTTCTGGCCTAGGTTCCTCCTTCAGTGTAGCTATTTTATGATATTTAAGAGATGATAAATAGAAGGAGAAAGAAAAAAAAATACCACACCTTAAAGAGCTGTCTGTCTTAAAAAGAGAATAAGAACATTTACTGGGTTGATTGAATTGCCATTTTAGGATGCTTCCTTATACTCTCTTGAAATTTTTTAACATTTTATGAAAATGTTGAAAAAGGCCAAGTGACTACAGCTTACACAGATATTCCTACGTGTTGTTATCTATGATAGTAATTCGTAAGGTCAGAGGGAGGAGGTATATGTCTAGTTGGTAACTGCATTTGTTATTCTCTTTTTAGGAATAAAATTTATTTTGAAAATTCCTGCAATATGCAATCCTTTGTGTGTATTAAAAAGGTGATGGTTGTAACAAAAACAAAAGCACAGGAATAAGTGGTATTCATTCGCAGAGTGGTGAAAGGCCTCCCCCTGCTGACCCCTCCTGTGTGCTGTGGTAGCGGCCTTGCCTGCTCCTTGCTTCAGCACTCTGACATTATGAATACTGGCAGGACTCTTACTAGAATTAAAGGAGATGTGTGAAGTCAGAGGCCTTGGGTTATGAGCAAAGAATTTTATTAAAAGGAAGGAAGCCTATTTCACTTTTATGCTAGGTCTTTTCTCAGTTTAAACTGCCAATTTGAGTAACTCCATTAAAACTGGGGAGTCTTGAAAGGTCCTATGGTTTATATGAACCTCAAATACCAACATGAAAGATACTGCTTCTCTCATTTATTCTACCTTAGAATCCCAGAAGCTTGGGGAAGACAGTAAAAGGTATGCTGTGCTACCTGTCCGTGTTTCTCTCACTAGTTAAACTTTCCCTCAAATATGCTACAGGAAGAAGGAAATTTCTAGGACAGGAACAATCCTCAAAATGTTTGTACTCTAGCTGTATTTCAGTGTCTTATACCTGTAAACCTTGCTACTCAGGAGGCTGAGGTCTGAGATAGCTGTTTGAAGCCAGCCGAGGTAGAAAAGTCTGTGAGACTTATCTCCAATTAAACACCAAAAAACAAAGCTGGAAGTGGAGCTGTGACTGAAGTTGGTAGAGCAACAGCCCTGAGCAAAAAAACTCAGGGACAGTGCCCCATCCTGAGTTCAAGCCCCAAGACTGGCACAAAAATAATCCCACATTCTGATATACCATTAATCATAGTACTTATCATGCCTTATGCCATATTATCCCATGTTTATGAATTTATAAGTTCATAATTTCCTATAAGCCTAAGTATGGTAATAGATAGATACCTTGTAGTTCTACCACTTCTGTGTGCCAGGCCAATGTCTGCCACCATTGGAACTTTGCAATTTCTGATGTGAAAAATAAACTTGACACATGATTGACATACTGGCTGAATGAAAATATAAGCACACTGGATTGAA
Source organism: Dipodomys spectabilis (assembly GCF_019054845.1). Taxonomy (NCBI): domain Eukaryota; kingdom Metazoa; phylum Chordata; class Mammalia; order Rodentia; family Heteromyidae; genus Dipodomys; species Dipodomys spectabilis. The sequence goes on from NW_024870711.1 coordinate 5,239,549, forward strand.
GTCAAGGCCCAGAGAGCTGCATATAGTTGGGCAACTCATTTATTCTACATGGGCCTGAGTTCAAAATGTTCAAATTATGGAGCTCATGCCATGTCATTTATAAATTGTTTATCCCTTAGTCTACTGGTTTGAACACATTAATAGCTGGATTTTAACCTATCCCAAGGTTCAAAATAATATAATATAGTTCCCCCCTCCCACTCCCCATGCTGCTGGGAGCAAACCCAGGGCTTCACAATACTTGCTCCACTACTGAACTATACCTCTAGCTGTTATGATGCCAGTTTTTAATTTTTCCCTTTATTTTATATCTTAAATTCCATTTGAATTCCTTATGTATTATTTCCACATTTTGGATATTGGATATTCTACATTTTGGATATTTGGATATTGGATTTGGATATTCCACATTTTGGAAAATGGATATTTTCTGTTAGCTATTTCATTATTGACTCCTCCAAGTCTCCTTCCTCTACCAGGTTCTATATGCAGTGAAGGTCATTTTAAACTACATAGGAAGGTCACCTTAAGTTACCAAAATACAAAGTAGCAAGACTTGAATACATAACGTGATCAATGGAAAGACCTTATCAAAGACAGAACTCTGACTCACAACTTTCAGAAACCTGCCTGGAAGCCAAGCCCTTCCTTCCAAGAACTAACCCAGGAAATGAGCCTACTCAATGACTTTACTGTAAATAGCTCTGACTTCTGAAGCCACCCATTGGCTTACAGCTTTACCCTAATCTTGGAATATTTACACTATCTAGATGGGTTGTTCTTTGACATAGGGTCTCACTAACCTCTTCTTGCTCAGGCTGGCTTGGAAATGTAATCCCATTTCCACCTCCCAAGTAGCTGGAACTATAGTAGCTGCAATACTGTGCATGGTGTTTTTCTATTGTTGACATATGCAGTTATTACATTAAATAGTCACATTAGAATTCAAAACTATAAGCTCTGTATATTGTGTTCTCATGTCATTTGTCTCAAGGTAATCTTTATTCTGTCCTAAGCCCTCCTTTGATTGTCCAAGTTATTCTGGAATATGTTGGTCAGCTTTCATTTATTGGCCTGTATTCTGAAGTTCCTATTATTAGTGATTTCTGGTTTCATCCATTATGGTCAGCCCACATACTTAATGTTATTCAGTCTTCTTAAATTGGTTTTGTGGACTGACACATGACCTTACCTATGGAAAGGTTTCTGTGTGCTTCAGAAGAATGTGCTCTCTGCCGCTGTGTGGAATATCCTGTGTGTGGTCTTTACTGAGCAGAGGGTATGTTCACCAACTCTGTGGTTTCCTCACTGGTTTTCTATCTGGATGAACCCTCCATTGTTGACAGTGAAGCACAGGATTCCCACATTACAATTATATTACAAGTCCTCTTCATCCTTCGTATATTAATATTTGCTTTATATATTTAAGTACATTGTTGTGAGGCACATATGTATTTACAAGTTGTATCTTTCTGATGAACTGACTCCTTTATCATTATGTAGTGATGTTCCTTGTCTGTTTTCGTTCTGTTTTGTGACTTAAGATCTATTTTGTCTGATGTAAGTTTAGGTATACCTGTTCTATATTTATAATAAATGTAAATACATATGATTTTGTTACTTCACTCTCAGGGAATGTGCTTTCCTAAGGCCAAGAAGTTCTCCTTTTAATCCATTTAGTTAATCTTTATTCCAAGTACTACTGCCGGGTCTTTATCTGACAATACTGTTTACTACTGTCATTGTCTTAAATTGTACTTCTTTTTTTCTACTCTTCCAGTTTTGCTGGTGTCTTTGAGGACTGCAGCATTTATGTTTTAATTCTCTTTTTTTCTCTCTTTTGTCTGTCTACCAGAGTATTTTTATCTTTGGGCAAACCATATCTTGGGGAGGGGGGAGTAAAGCGCAGGTTGATTCAGCATCAGAACTTTGAATACAGTTGTAACTACTACTTGTTATTGTGGTTGTTATTGCTGCTGTTAAGCAAGCGTGATGATGTCATAGGCCGCAGTTAACCTTTGTCGTTTCTGTTCCCTTTCCACTCTTTTAGTAATTTGTAGTTCTTAGTTTTGTGGTCATGGCTCCCCACACCCTTTCAAACTTTCTCCGATGCTTTGAAACCATTTTCTTCATTGTTCTGACACTGTGTCTTCTTTTCTTAGGAGCTCCACTCTTAAATAATGGCCCATTTCTTAAATATTTCACTCTATCTGAAGCTCTATATAGACTTGGGGGAAAGAATAGTGCAAATATTAGCCATCATTATCTTGTTATCATATTACCTTTGTTTAATTTGACCCAAACTGGGTCATAACAATTTAGGGAGTATCTTTAGGGACTTTCTGTGATTATTATTATTATTATTTAGTATAGAAGTTCATATATCAGAATTCATGAACAAGAAAAAGTTAGAAACATACCCCATGAAGCACTTCAGACACTCTGACAGCTGCAATTTATCAACATAAATTACTATGCTTAGCTGCACGCTTTTGTCACAGGGAGACAGGGCACTTCCTAAATTGCCTGCTGCCTCCTTTAATAACAATCTTGGGTTTTCACAACCTAGATCTCAGAACAAAAAAGACACCTTGATGCATATAGAGATAGAAAAATTCAGATGTTATGTATATTACCGGGAGCATCTACATGCTACTCTATTTATCGTTAGATTGCAGCCTTTTCCCCTCTGTCTAGATGTGGCGATAGATTACTTAGGCAAGAAAATGGGACTAGGAGAGTAGAGATCAGAAGCTTTGCGGTAAATAAGTCTGCCTGTCTGACTTTACTTTGAATCAAAGGAAAAACCTAACAGTATTCACCGTCACTGTCTTTGTAGTGGCTTCTAACAGCAATAAGTAGGGAAAATACTTTTATCTCTCACATCACACCAACAAATTGATTTTAAAATGTATGCTTTTAACATGTGTTTCTAAAGGTGTTATCATTTGGTAAACAGTATGGCTAAGTGTCTTTCAACTACTTTAGATATTTTAAGGACACATTTTCCCCCCTCATTTATAAAGTGTATCAATATACATTTCAGAGGTATTTGAGATATGCTATGCTTCCATACAAAGTTTTGAACCTATTCAACACAATCTAGTTTGGGGAGAGACAGCTGATTCCAGTGGACTTTATTTTTAAATAAAGTAGGCCAAGGTGAGCCTGGTGTTAGATCTCCTTAGTGGCAGAGTCCATGCTCACTCTACTGCACTGTAGCAAACACCTGTGCATTTGCAGAAGTGGCTCAGCTGGTAAGAGTGCCTGCCTAGCAAGCATGAGGCCTGGGGTTCAAATCTTAGTACTGCCAAGAAAGAATTTGGAAAGCACACAGTCATGCATCACAGTTCTAGAAAGCCAGTTTTCACATGGCTTCCCCTTCATAAAGCTAGATCTCGGAATTGTTTCCTTCCAGAATGATGACAGAAAGTTTGGTTTTAGCTGCAACAAAGCGGACTCATTGGAAATCAACATTCTACATATTTTCCATGTTATGATTTGTGCTACAACCTGAAGAAGTGGTAGAGACGAGAGCAGAGTTACCTACAGTCTGTCTCTTTCCTAGCACTTATAGATTCATTATGTGTTAACGAGTAGGGTCACCTGTGTCAGAGTGAATTGTAGATGTCCACAGATATCACCTCCTAACTACCTCACACGGGATACTTAGGTTGCAAATGAGAGTAATCTTTCTAATCAACTGACCTTAAAGCAAGGAGATTACCCTGGAGTTTTAACCAAGTGAGACCACTGCGGACCTCAGTGCCTGAGGACTCTACGAAGATGAATGTGAACTGTTTAAAGCTCCAAAGGCTGCGGTCACCTGCAACATCAGGCCCGGGAAACAGATGCAGCATCCCGTGTGTGAGACAGTCACTGGTAAGGCTAGCTGAATTATGAATGACTATCAGCAAGAACCTGAAAATGTAAAATCTTATTGTAGTGAAAATTTCTGAATAGAAAAGCATAACTAAAGAGAATAATTTGACTGAGTCACAGTGAAAGATTCTGTAGATCAAAGGAGTATGTGAAAAGAAAACCTACACAAAATGAATTAGTATTTCCAAAAGGTATATCTGACATAGGAAAAGTATCTAGAATATGTAAAGAACATCCACAATAAAAGGACAACTGAACTCTTCAAAGGGTAAAGAATATAAATAAGCTTTTTTCCCCCACTCCAGTCAACAAACAACTGGCTCATAAAGCAGACAAAACTATCAACATCACTTACTAAAGAACTATAAATATAGGAATCCATGGGACATTCCTCATTACAATAAAGGCTGTATATGACAAACCTACAGCCAGCATTATACTTAATGGTGAAAAACTAAAGCCATTTCCTCTTAACTCAGGAACAAGACAAGGATGTCCACTCTCTCCACTTCTCTTCAATCTAGTATTAGAATGCCTAGCTACAGCAATAAGACAAGAGGCAGACATAAAGGGGATCCAAATAGGGAAAGAAGAAATAAAACTCTCCCTCTTTGCAGACGACATGATCTTGTATTTAAAGAATCCCATAGACTCCACTCCCAAATTACTCAAGCTGATTCAAAACTTTGGCAAAGTAGCAGGGTATAAAATTAACCCCCCAAAATCAATGGCTTTTCTGTATGCCAACAATGAGAAAAGTGTGGCTGAAATTAGGAAAGCAACTCCATTTGTAATAGCCCCACAAAAAATAAAATACCTAGGAATTAACTTAACCAAAGAAGTGAAGGACCTCTATGATGAAAACTTTAAAATCTTGAAAAAGGAAATCAAAACAGAACTTAGAAAATGGTAAAACCTCCCATGCTCCTGGATTGGAAAGATTAACATCGTGAAAATGGCAATACTTCCCAAGGCTATCTACAAATTCAACGCAATACCTATCAAAATTCCAACCTCATTCTTCAAGGAAATAGAAGAGGCAATCCAAAAATTCATATGGAACAATAAAAGACCCCGAATAGCAAAAACGTTCCTCAACGGAAAGAACACTGCTGGAGGAATATCAATACCAAATTTCAAACTCTACTATAAAGCCATAGTAATCAAAACAGCTTGGTATTGGCATAAGAACAGACCTCAGGACCAATGAAATAGAATTGAAAATCCAGAAATGAACCCACAGACCTATAGCCATCTAATCTTCGATAAGGGAGCTAAAACAACAGAATGGAAGAAAGACAGCCTCTTCAGTAAATGGTGCTGGCAAAATTGGTTAACTACTTGTAGAAAACTAAAGCTAGATCCTTATATATCATCCTGCACCAGAATCAACTCCAAATGGATCAAAGACCTCGAAGTCAAAGCAGACACTCTGAAAACATTACAGGATGGAATGGGAGAAACCCCAGGTCTCCTTGGCACAGGCTGAAATTTTCTGAATAGAGACCCAGAAACACAACAAATCAAAGAAAGGTTGGACAAATGGGATTGCATGAAGTTGCACAGCTTCTGCATGGCAAAGGACATAGCTAGCAAGATCAATAGAAAGCCCACAGATTGGGAGAAGATCTTCACTAGCCATACAACGGACAAGGGTCTCATTTCTAAAATATACTTGGAACTCAAAAAATTAAATCCCCCAACAACAAATCCTCAAAGAAACAACTGCCCAATAAATAAGTGGGCTAAAGACTTGAAGAGAAACTTCTCTGAAGAGGAAAGAAGGATGGCCAATAGACACATGAAGAAATGCTCAACCTCCCTAGCCATAAAAGAAATGCAAATCAAAACAACATTGAGATACCACCTCACCCCAGTTAGAATGGCTAGAATCAAGAACTCTAACAACAACAGATGCTGGAGGGGATGTGGACAGAAGGGAACCTTACTTCATTGTTGGTGGGAGTGTAAACTTGTTCAACCACTTTGGAAAGCAGTATGGAGGTTCCTGAAAAGACTTCACATAGAGCTCCCCTATGACCCAGCAATCCCACTTTTGGGCATTTACCCAAATGTTTACAAACAAGACCACACTAAAGCTACCAGCACAACTATGTTTATTGCAGCATTATTTACCATAGCTAAGATATGGAACCAACCCAGATGCCCCTCAGTAGATGAATGGATCAAGAAAATGTGGTATATATACACAATGGAATTCTATGCCTCCATCAGAAAGAATGACACTGCCCCATTTGTTAGGAAATGGAAAAACTTGGAAAAAATTATATTAAGTGAAGTAAGCCAGGCCCAAAGAAACATAGGTCCCATGGTTTCCCTTATTTGCAATATCTAGTATATGTCTGAGTCAAGCGGAAAAGGTCAGATAATGTGATGTTAGGAAAATGAACCCTTAGATATGTATTTTAATGCTTTTTTATTTCATGCATTTGTTTCTAACACATTTATAAGATTATTTCTTTGTTGCTTTGTATGTCCCTCCCCCACAGTATAACCCCTGCTTTCATTATATTTGATGTCAGTATAACTTGTGGAGGAGATGGGGAAAAACAAGTCGTTTAAGGATACAGGTGGACCTGTTGCAACAATGAGAAGTACAAGTTGTCATGTCGAAAACGAGCTTTACAACGTTGGTGGGGGGGGGGTGGGAGGATTGAGTGGTGGGGGGGAGGGGGATGTAGGGAAGGGATGTGAAGGGTAAACAAAGGAGGAGGCTGCAATGCTTGATAAGAAATGTATGCATTATCCTGCCCATGTAATTGTAACCCCTCTGTACAGTATGTTCACAAAAAAATAAAATTAAATTAAAAAAAAAAGAACTATAAATAAAACCTACATTGAGATACCAATTCCGACCCACTATGCAAGCTGTGTGTGTGTGTGTGTGTGTGTGTGTGTGTGTGTGTGTGTGTGCATGCGTGTGTGTGTGTGTGTGTGTGCGCGCGCGTGTGTGTGTGTGTGTGTGTGTTGGTTGAAGGCTTGAATTGGCCCGGACACAGTCTCTGAGCTCTTTTTTGCTCAAGGCTAGCTCTCTACTGCTTTGAGCCACAGCTCCACTTCTAGTGTTCCGGTGGTTCATTGGAATAAGTCTCATAGATTTTGCTGCCTGGCTGGCTTTGAGCCACAATCCTCAGATCTCAGCCTCCTAAAGGTCGGTGAGGATATGGAAGAAAATGAGCCTTTGCACATGATTGCAGAGGATATTAAAAAGAGCAGCTCCTGTGGAAAAAGTTTGACAGTTCTTCAGAAACTTAGAATTGCCACAGGACCCAGAAATTGTACTCCAACCTGGAACATGTTCGTGAGGAATCCTATAATACATCCACCGCAGCCTTACTCAGGATAGTCCAAATGAAAACTTACATCTGCAAACTGACAGGAATGAACAAAATGTGGTGTATTTACACATCAGAATATTGTATGGCCAGACAAAGGAATGGAGTGTGGTTTTATGCTACAATGTGAGGAAACCTTATTCCCCTGATGGTCAAAAGCAGGATACGATATCCACATATTCGATTCTTATGAAGTGTCTACGATAAGTAAATCCCGACACAGGAAAGATCAGTGGCTGTCAGGAAACAGAGAAACTGGGGTGTTAGGTCTGCTTTCTAATAGATTCAGGGCTTACTTTGGTGGAGTTCAGTGAAGGTAATGCTTGCACAAATAGTGAGTCATTGAAAAATATGTTGTTAGTTGCACTTTGCTTGTGTTTGATTACGGACTAGTTTTAGATATTTCATCTTGATGAGTCAGGGAGATTTGAGTTTGTTGAGGGCAGAGATTACATGTCATATGATTTTAACACCTACACCCTCTGCTTGGTCTTCAGAACATGGGACATGACAAGTATTCAAGGCCACTGTGTACCTTTGTTCCCATTCTTGTTTTGAGAGTAGTACAAAACATATTGCCCTCCCTTTCCATCTTCTAAGATGCACACAGTATTCATGGCAGAGACACAGTGATTTTACTAAATGACCTTTGAACTATATACTTTAGTAAATTTTCTGTAATGTACATTTTTATTTTGTATGCAAATATGTTTATGTTATGATATTGACATAGTGATATGTCAGGAGTTATCCACGCCTGCAATCTTAGCTACTCAGAAAGCTGAGATCTCAGGTTCTTGGTATAAAGTTAATTATAAGAAAAGTCTACAAGATTCTATCTCCAAAATAACCAGCATAAAGCAGGGCTGGAGGCATGGCTCAAATGGTAGAGGACCAACTGAGTAGTCTTAGGGCCCTGAATTCAAATCCTGGTGTCATTCCCCCTCCTCAAGCAAAGAACTAAAATATATAGCTGGCACACATTTGTCCTGTTACTTTACTGAAATAACTTGATAGTGACTACTATTGAACAAAAACATTTTCTTTATACTCAGAGAACCTGGCAGGGCTGTCCTTGATCTTACATGAACTAAACTCTAGTCAGTCCCCAAGATTTGTAATTCTTTCCACAAGCATCTGACATTAGCAGCGCATTCTCAAATTCAGCCTCATTTCCTGTGTTGTTTATCGGTGGTCTCAAGACCTTTAGCCCTATGGTATCCCATGTACATTCACAAGTAATTTTGGTGAGGCTGAATCAATCTGAAACTCCCATGGTTGTTATATTATTGGGAAATGAATTTATCTGCATGGCATTTGGTGACTGGCAACATCCTGTGCCTTCTCTTATTTCGCCTCTCTTCAAGGTCATCCACAAATCTGTATTCCTGCTTAGTGACTGGATTGACCCATGCCACTCCAATGAATGGAGTATCTCCTCAGCACTGCACCAACCTCAGACATGAGAACGATTACAGAAATATACACAGACACAGAGTTCACAGAATGAGACAGAGACATTACTTAAAGCCTTCTTAAGACCGATTTTCCTCCTAAAGCCTTCAGTCAGCTAAGCCCTAGAATGCAGCTAAGCCTACTGTCATGTTAGAAATAAGAAAAGGTCTAAGCAATCAAATGGAAGGCAAAGGACTCCTCATCTTCCAATGTCACAGAAAAAAAAGTTATGATATTCAAGAACCAGAAAACAGAAAAAAACAGAACAACAACAACAACAAGAAAAACCCCAATCATCCTCTTCATGCCATGGGGTTTCCAAAGGCATTTCATAATGTAAGATTTGAGGGTTGTTTGGAAATTTACAGGGTACCATAGCCCCCTCACCTCCATGGATTTTGAGTAATCTGCTCACTAGTGATCGAATGCTGTGTTATTCATCAGGCCTGCCTCTTCTGAAGACAAATGAAGCGCATAAAAGAAAAGAACCATAGAGAAAATAGGGGTGTGCTGAAAGGTTAATGCGCTCTTCAGCCCACTCCTGATGGACCACTGAGCAGCCACACAATCTGTTTATCTGATGCATGCAGGAAGAACTGTCACGTTTCACCTTTGGAAATGGGCCATTACTCCTGATGACAGATTATGAATTGTGGGATGTGGCCAGCACCTGGCCAGACAAGGAAGAGTTCATAAATCAAGACTCAAAACAGAAATACCTGACTAACATCCTTGAGTTCTTTAGGAGGTTGGGGAAAGGTGGTTAGGAATAGGATGAACTTTCATGTGCATATTTATGGCACATGCTGGGCATGGGAGGCTGTGGATTAAAAAAAACACTTTTGTCAAGGGTTCATAAAACCGCATTTTTTTGTGTGATTACTGTAGTTCGCTGGAGTGTTTTATTTTTCCATGGAGTGAGGGTAACAATTTGGGTTAAAGACTTTTATCTTTAGGAAATGGTTTCAGTATTCTAAAGAGAGCTGGCACTGGCTTACTTGGCATATAATTCCACACAAAAAGAGGATTGTAACTTTATTGATCTAGAGAACAGCCACACTTTGGCAGACCATGCAAAGGGTCTTATCCTGAATGTGTGAGAATACATGAAAATAAAGGTTTAAGAACATGTGAACATAGCCAGAATAATGTCAACTAGAGTGAAATCAGGACACAAAAAATGTCCTTAAGGAAAAATAATGTAACATAGCTCCAAATAGGAATGAAGCACAAAAATATTTTCTGGAGCTACTATCTGCATATATGCCCCAGTGGCCTTGAAAGGCTACATGTTGGCAAGCCTCTGGGAAAGTATTAGTACCACATAGCAGACAGTGTGGAGCCAGCCACTCTTCATGCTAAGGTGGTCGCATGCTTACTACTAAGGAGCTTGTTGGGTTTCTCCTAATAGGAATTTCATTAGAAAGCATTTCAAGAGTTCTTATCACCCCAAACCCTGCAGAAAAATGAGCCTAAGTAAATACATATATATATATATATATATATATATATATATATATATATATATATTCACCGGTTTAATTATTATATTATTAAAATCATTATCTAAATTATAAATATTCATTTCATGAATAGTTTTATATAGATAGTTGCAAACATACACTTTATGTATATGAATATACAAAACTATATATGGCCATTACCGGGATTTGAACTCAAAGCCTCATGCTCAGCTGGCTTGCTTGACTGATACTCTTATCACTTGAGCCACATTTCCAGTCCAGCATTTGGCTGGCCAAGTGAAGTTAAGATTCTCATGAACTTTTTATTCCTTGGCTGGCTTGAAACCATGATCCTCCACATCTCAGGTTTCTACTGGCATGGGAATATTTTAAAGATAATATGTATACCACATATAGAAAGCAGAGGACTGTTTTATTAGACTGAAGAGGTATTGTCAAACACCTTCTCTAATAAAATATCTTGTGAAAGGCTGCTCTGGGCTTTACAGTTCTGATAAATCATTTCAATAATTTTTCAGATACGAAATGCTATTTTTGTAATGAATATCAATGATCTTTTTTTTCAGGCCAAATTAAGTTTCTCCTTTTCTGTGGAATCAACTTCTATGAAAACCTAGTCTTTTGGTCCATTTATGACTTTGATCAGCAGTTTTCCACTAATGGTCAAAGTTATCCTCCGGCACTATGGCTTGCATTTTTGGACACCTGCAGACTTCCTCCTGAGGCCTGCCAGCGACCAACTGGTAGGGAGAGATGCTCATTAGCAAGTGCCAAGAAGACTGGAGCTCTTTGGAGAAAATCCATCACACCTCTCAGCTCTGTTTCTTAATCTCTCTTTAATAAACTCATTTATTCAGTAGAGAAATGTATGAGCCAGGGACACAGGTCTTATGTGCTTTCTTATCTGTCTATATCTGCATCCAGGTCCAGACATGTGTATCTGAAACATCCAAAACCCCCATTGGGTACATCTCTGCTTTGTGCCAGTGTCTGGGAAGTAAAGCTTCTGGTAAGCAGAAGCTTATTTTTGGATTTTACTTAAAAATGCTCCATCCTCTGAGTACTAGTTGTTAAGATTTTTTTTCTTGATTGGTCTTTTATCAGTTTATTGCCACTTTATTGGTGTCTTACATGGTCAGTAGCAATATCTATTCCAAAGTCTAACTGGGTAGGTCAACTGTAGAGTGTATGCATTATACATGTTATGTGTGTGAAGAACGTGTGTGTGGTGTATACATATACATGCATATATATATATATATATATATAAAGTGTATGAAATGTATAATTTTTATCATCACACTGGGCACAATTTAAAGCATTAGAAAACAAATTGTAGGCACTTTCAAGTTTAGTCCGTTGAAAAAAAGAATGTTATCCATCTGTTTTGTTCTGATTTTGTTCTTTTTACTGGTTCTGGGGGCTTGAACTCAGGGCCTATGTGCTGTCCTTGAGATTCTTCTGCCTTTTGAGCTGCAGTTTCCCTTCTGGATCTCTGGTGGTTCATTTGAGATGAATCTCATGGACGTTCCTGCATGGGCTGCCTTTGAATTGTAATCCTCAGATCTCAGCCTCCTCAGTAGCTAGGATGATAGGCTTGCGCTATTAATACATGCTTTACCCTGCTTTTCATTTTGATATTGTTTTGTTATTTGCTCCCAACGTTTCTCAAGGAGATGGGAATCTTCAAAAAACCAGGACTCAATAATTAATCATTAATAAATTGTCAGCTCATGTAAAGTTAGCCAAAAGCATAAGAAGCAATATTTATTCTAAAATCCTCTTTTCTATTTCACAGAAATAATTACACTTTAAGGTTAATTATTATACTTTAGGGTTTCTTTAATTAGTCAAGCATTAGCAAGTGAGTTCCTTATTCCATGTATAAGACATTCTATCAGGTTTTCTGAAGGAAAAACTTCAAGGCGTGTTACATGTGAAAGGTGAGACACCCTTAAATTTATAGAATGCTTAATTACATTCATTAAATGATTTAGTATAAATATATAAAATGTCAGATGTTAGTATGTTTGTCAGATGATTTGTACAAACAATAAATGCTTTATAATTCAATATTTGGCATCATGTAAAAACCTCGTATACAGGCAGATAAAAGCTGCAACCTATAAATATGTCAGAAACAATAGCCAGAAAGAAAAAAAACATTTGAATCCTTATCTTGGGGTTCCTTTCGCTTAACATCAACTTATCTGACCTTTTCTGCTTGACTCAGACATATACTAGATATTGCAAATAAGGGAAACCATGGGACCTATGTTTCTTTGGGCCTGGCTTACTTCACTTAATATAATTTTTTCCAAGTCTTTCCATTTCCTAACAAATGGAGCAATGTCATTCTTTCTGATGGAGGCATAGAATTCCATTGTGTATATATACCACGTTTTCTTGATCCATTCATCTACTGAGGGGCATCTGGGTTGGAGAATAACTTTTGATTAAAAAGTAAAGACAAAGCACGTTGAGCACAAAGGCTTCATTTGATAATCCCTTCAATTCTTCCATAAAAAAGAACAGAAAGACATAAAAATACTTTTGATTCCTCTCGTATGTTAACTAATATTGCATTGATATCAAAACCTAAACAACCTAGCTATTAAAAAATAGAAATATGAGCTGTACAGCTTTTAATTACAATTCTCCGCAGCCAGAACAGGAGGACTACAAGTTCAAGCTCAGCCTAGGCTGCATAGTGACACCCAGTCTCAACAAACCAAGGGCTGGGGATGTAGTTCAGCGGACAGCATTTGCCCAGCATGAATTAAAGCCTAGACATAAAGCCCCAGTACTGGAAAAGAACAAAACAAAGAAAGGAAGAAGGAAGACAAGGAGGAGGAGGGTTTGCAGGAAGAAGAGAAAAAGGAAGAGGAGAAAGAGAAGAGTAGGAAGCAAGAGCAGAAGTGAGAAGAAGGGAAGAGATAAAGGGAGTGGAGAAGGAGGAGGAAGAAGGGGGGGAAGCAATTTGCATTAAGGTGCACAAAAGACATTCAGGAACTATAAACTAAAAATTGCTAAGACCCTTTTGAGAGCAATGAGAGTCCTTGCCAAATGGAAAGAGATGTTGTGTCCATGGGCCATACAATGTTGTTAAAAGCTCAAAATTAGATGACACACTCCCTGATTTCAAAACTTATAAAGCTATGGTAACTAGGATATAAATGCATAGTTCATAGAGTCTAGATAGTATAAAGAGCAGAACACAAGCAAAATTCCAGACATGGACATATGTATATATGAACAACTGATTTCCACAGTGTCTGTTGGAATCATAGGATAGCATTATGCAAAAGATACATAGCTTGAGCCTTGTCATTCATCCACTGAACATATATCATAGATCTAACTATAAGAGCAAAGTATATAAAACTGCTATAAGAAAACATAGAAAAAAGTTTAAGACCACAATTTCCCAAAGATTTACTAAAGAAGACAAAGATAATTATAAAAGAAAAAAGTTAATACTCTATAAAAGACAAAGTCAATAAACTGAATTTCATTACAATTGAAGACTTTTATTCTTTAAAGGTGAGTTTTAAGAACATAAAAGGCATCTATATCCACGAAAAAGACTGGTATGCAGATTATATAAGGAATTCCTAATTTGTTAGCAAGAAGGCTGGACGAAGATTGGAACTTGGATACTGTAGCTAGATGGGCATACATATGCATTTTCTACAGGGGAGTGTCCTGGGCATTGAAGGCTGTGTAGTAGCTTCTCTTCTTACCAGTACTTGAGACAAGGATCTGAATTACTAACGGCCAACAATGTCTTTAGATATGTGTAAAGGTGTCCCAGCTTGTAAAGGTAATGTACAGCGGGGTTACAGTTACATAAGTCAAGCAATGATTACATTTAAAAAAAAAAGGCCACCCAATTCCCTTATATTTCTCCCAGTTTTTCTCTCCTGACCCCCCTCCCTAATAAGTTGTATAGTTCATTTTCAACACAGATTTGAGTAACAACTTAACAGAGAAAATATACAGATGATGACTCAACCTATAAGCTACGACACTCAGCCTACTGAGTCTGAAAAATTATGTCACATAAAGTATTACTACCGTAAACATCTGAGAATATAACATGGTCGTGGAGTCTTGGTCCTGCCTGTACACTGAAGTGTTCTTAACAGGCATTGGGTTCTGGCACAAGTAATCATCATGGTCATCGCAGGAAGCTCCCCAGACCTCTCCCAACTCAGCTCATTGTACCTCTGAGGAAAGAAGAGGCAGGTGGTTGTCATATCATTGCACAGGAGTCTAGCTACGGTCAGGCCAAGTGCCTGGCACAATCCTTCTACGCCTGAGCACAGGGCAGTAACAGGATCCCTAACTTCAGGGAGAGGATTGCAAAGAGCAACTACTCTTAAGATATTCCCTTAATTCACCTGGAACAATATACTAAGAGAAGACTGGGGAACAAACTATGTCTTGGGGTCCCTTCTACTGCTGAAACTGGGATAAAACACTAACCCTGGACTGATGGCAAACCTGCACTGAGGGCCTCATCTACTGCCTAGAGAGCAGTGATGAGTGCGGAGGCCCAGACAGTAAACAGCCTGCTTAGAAGAAAAGGAAGGAAGAAAGCCAGGGCATGAAGCTGAGAACCAACGATCCTTCAGTGCACATGCTGTATACTCCAACAAACAGGACTTTCACGGTGTCAGGACCTCTCCAGATAGACAGACCAGACAAAATAAGGTACCGGAAATAATCGGCAAGAGTTGTCTACAGATGCAGATGTCTACAGGAGATCTAAAATAGTTAACTTAAGAGACTCAATCAAATTCAAGGAATGTGGTAGACAACAGATACTATTCAGCCAGGTGTAAAATGATGAAATCCTGACATCTGCGACAACCTGGATTGAGCTGGATGCTAGTATAGTAGGTGAAGTAAGTCAGGCACAAAAAATTAACACCTTTCCTTTGTTGAACTGTGAGTTAGTCTTTCAAAGGGATGAGGAAAGGAAAGAGGGGGAGAATGTAGTCATAAAATTCAGTGCATATCCTACAAAATTAAGAAAAGTGAGTGGAGGGATAGAGTTGTGTGTGGGGAGAAGGATGAAAAAGGGTGGTATCATTCAAGGCGAATTATATTCAGATTTGTTCAATGGTATCTCCTCTGTATAGCTAAAGGTAATAAAATGTAACAAAACTAAACAGCTGATGGACACTTTGAAAGCCTAAAGTAAGAGATTTCATTGAAGGTAAAAGTAGAATATTATTTATTAGAGGCAGAGAGAGTAAGGAGGAACAAAAGATATGACTGACCTTTTCTATTCAGATGAGAAACACGTTGGAGACCTGTTGTACAGTGAGATGATTATAAATACTTAAAAAAAGCTAAGTGTAACAGTGAATGTTTTCATCTGAAGGAAGTAAAGATTTGAGAAGATAGATATACATAGTTGTTTGAACAGTACAAAACGCACACGCACATATACAACACACAGCACCCCACAAATAAATAAGATTGCACATGCTAATTAAACATTAATTCAGGTTACTTATCTTTGTAGACTGTAAACATCCAAAAGCATTTTCTTAGGAAGCTTTATCATACTTCATGAAATACAGGGATTTTTTCCCTCAATTCTTGTAGTATACATAAATATAACAACAACAACAAAAAAACCAGTTCCTGCTGAGAGTCTTGAATCTCACTTGGCTTCTTTGCTCATGGCTGGCCCTCTACCACTTAGGCCACACTTCTGCTCTAGCTGGTTAATTGGAGATCTCTCCAGGACTTTTCTGCCCAGGCTGACTTCAAACTTTAATCTTTCAGGTTTCAGCTGCCTGAGAAGCTAGAATTACAGATATAAGCCACACAGCGCGCCTAGCTTACCTTTTGATTTAATAATTTCTTAGTTGTTTTTTTACTTCCTAGATATGTAATCAGTTTATAAATGATATTTGCTTTATTACACAGAATCAGAAGGTAGAGTACGATTTTTCATATTTTTGAGAAGAAATTGAATTCTTTGCTTAATAGTCAATTTTGTACTTTTTTTTTTTTGAGGGGGAAGTGGTTGAAGCCAGGTGCTAAGCAGGAGCTCTACCAATTGAGCTCTGGTCGCAACCTTGCTTTATTGTTTCTACATTTCAGACAGGGTCTCTTGCTTTGGCACATGGCTGGCCTCTCATAAAGATCATCCTTACATCTCCCATGTAGCTGGGGTCACAGTGAATATACCAACACGCTTGGCTTATTGGTTGAGATAGGGTCTTGTTAACTTTTTTGCTGCAAAGTCTTAAACTGTGATTCTCCTGATCACCCTCTCCCAAATAGCTGGGATTACAGAAAGGAGCCACAGTATGCAGCCATCCATTTCATAAATTAAAAAAAGTTTTTCTGGAAGAAATCCCAGAACTACAACAACAACAACAACAACAAAAAGGGATTCAGTTATCCTGTTACCATATAGGTTTTAATTGTAAGATCCATTTAGTATTTGTGTACTGCATACACACACAAACAAATATTCAAAACACATATGTTGGTGTCCATACATTTATGTATATTATGCTGGTCAGCTTCTTGTATATTCCCGAAGTTCACACTTTGTAGACTTTGGTATAAATGCTTAGGCTCTCATTACTCTCATGATCATCAACTAATCATTTATATCTCTGTGGACAAAGATCATTGTGAATTTAGCTTTGTGTCATAACAATAGCTTTGTCCTTGTTAACATTTCTAGTTGGGTAACTTTTCTGTGACATTTTTGCTCTAAACATATCTTGTAGGGACTACGTGTATATATTGTCACCCAATACTATTTGTAAATTAGTTCTGTTTTACCCAGCTGTTCAAGTTTAGTTCTTATTTTGTATTTAGTTTGAGGAACAATGAGATATACTAATATACACACACACATCTTCCCATCATCTAAACTGAAACTTCCTGAACAGTGCCATATTATTGAGTTTGGAATCACAGCTCTGAGAGATGTGTGTAAGGGCTGGCTTTGTGACTTGCACTGTGATGTCAGAATGTGTGAGGGTCTAGCATAGAGTTTGAAGAATAATCAACCATTCCATGGTGATAAATTCAGAGCAATTGGCTTCATGACCTCCTTTGAAGCACAAAACCTTAGCTGCAAGGTTCCTTGACATGAACACCTGCTCTTTCCAGGCCTGGTGCAGACTAACTGGACACACACACTTCTGCTCAATAAGATATAAAGCACGGTCCCTTTTTCTTCGGCCGCCTTGCCAGGACTGCTCATCAATCCAGGGGCTGTTCCAACCTGCAATGAGATCTTAACTGTCCCATTTGCTTTTTCCCAGATCAATGAGATTGCTGTCGACAGCAAGAAAGGAAGAATTCAAAGTTTACCATTCAGAGGAACACAGACAATGCAGAAGTCTGAAGAAAAGCTGTGTCCAGGTTTGACTTTCCCTCCCTTCTATCCTTGAGGTTCTTGTCATCTCTGCAGCCTTCCTAAAATCATCCTAAATATCCTTTGATAGCGATATTCTTATTGTTTCAATAATCTTCTGAAAAATGTTTTATTTCTAAGCAAGGCTCAAGAAGACAGACTTGCACAAATGTTCAGAAAGCAGCTTCATGGGTCTGTTGGTCCACAGTAAAGACAGGTTCCCCTGGATAATGTGGAAGGGGTACACTGGATATGGTGGGGAGGGAGAAATAGGTTTGTAAAAGAAAAGGTTATGTATTATTATTTTGTTGGTCATGGGGCTTGAACTCAGGGCCTGGGCACTGTCCCTGAGCTTTTGTGGTCAAGGTTATCACCCTACCACTTTGAGCTATAGCTCTGTTTCCCATTTTAGGTGGTCAATTGGAGATAAGAGTCTCACAAACTTTCCTGGGCTGGTTTTGAAGTGCAATGCTCGGATCTTGGCCTCCTAAATAGCTAGGATTATAGGCATGAACCACCAGTGCTGGCAGGATTCTGTGGTTGCATGCTTTGAAGCTAATTAATGAATTCATTATGCTTCTGGATACATAGAGAAAAATAGTCACTGTCAGATAAAAAGCAAATGCTAGACTAATGAAAATGGTGCTGTGTGCCCAGAACAGGCGCTAAACAAAATGAATTTCATGGTACTTGGTATTTGAAAAAACAATACAGGGCTGGGAAGGTGGCTCAGTGGTAGAGTGCTTGCCTTGCAATGCATAAGGCCCTGGGTTCGATTCCCCAGCACCACATAAGCAAAAAATAAAAAAAAAAAAGCCGAAAGTGGTGCTGTGGCTCAAGTGGTAGAGCGCTAGCCTTGAGCTGAAGAGCTGAGGGACAGCGCCCAGGCCCAGAGTTCAGGCCCCACAACCGGACCCAAAAAAAAAAAAAAAAGAAAAAACAATACAAATTAAGAGAGACAGTGTGTGCGTGTGTGTGTGTGTGGGGAGATAGAGAACCCATAGGCTCCCCAAAGACCATCTCTCCTCCCTCTACCTCTTTTAGTATTGTGTAGCAGTAACTCTGAAAGGTCATGGGGCATGGGTTCCTTAGTGATCCTCATCTTAACTAAGTTTTAGGACTATGGGTATAACTTCTTTATAATAGATCAAACTAATACCATTGTTTCCTGAAATAGTTATATGAATCAAGCTTTGCATGCTGTTGTACAAAATACTTCTGATAATAAGCTAAAGCTGAAACAATGTAGGAATGGAAAGGGTTGGAGTGTAGGGAAAGAGAAATGTAGCCAGTTGCTGAACAGGATAGAGATAGATTTCTTTACCATGCTTTTAAAGTAGTTTCTTTCTTTAAAATCAGTGACAGAGCAGAAGGTAGAATTATTTTTTATTATTTCTTGAACCTGGTTATGGTTATAAGTTTTGGAAAGAAATTGAGCAATATGAAGCTCTGGCATGATATACATATATATTTGACAGAAACTAAACATATTCATATCCAGGTAAATGAACATCTTTTTGAAGCGTCAGAACAAAATAGTACTTCATTTCCAATTCATTTATATACTGTGGATTTCTGAATCCTTTATTATTCTTCCCAAGTTGAATTTCCAACTTTGCCACACAATTTGTCGGGTCATTCACAGTAAGATTGAGCAAGTCTAGAGCTGAACTTCTCATAATCCTGGCATATATGTTGAAACTGCTGACCAGCTTACAGTCTTGCTTTTCCAATTTCTCACATTCCGACAGAATTGACATTTTGATTCAAGGGACAAGAGAAGCCTGCCTCCAGCCTTCTCTTCAGAGTCACATTAAAAGGTTAAGAAATCCAATAAGCTAAAACAAAACAAAAAGTCTGCCTTGGTACCTGGCTTAGATTCCTGCCTAGTTGATTAGTGGGTTTTTTTATTCCATAAGGCTCTATCTCAGCCTAACTTCCCTTTGCATATAGTATACTGAATACCATGGATTTAATTAAAGTAAATGAGGTTTTCATGGTTTATAGAAAGTTGACATTTCTACTGTTGTGGTACATATAAATACCTCTATATGCATTTTGTTGTGGTTTTAGTGTTTTCCAAACAAATTTCCTCCATACTAGTAGATTTTATATGGAACAGAGTACAAACTAGTGTTAATAGATTTCGGCTGTCACCAGTCTGACCAAAACAGCTGCCTGTGGTGAATTACAGAATCACCGTGGAAGCCCTTAAAATTCAAGTTAGGGGTGAATTTAGAAAGAAAAGAAAATAGGCTTGACAAATGTGTCAGTTCATTCTAAAAGGTACTCAATATTTTCATATTTTTGACTCAGGTCCTTAGGAGTCTGAAGGCCTCCCTCCCCCTCTCTCTCCCTCCCTCCCTCCCTTTCCTTCCTTCCGCTGCCCCCCCCCCTCCCCCCGCCAATGCACATACAATGTTATGGTTTATACACAAAAAGGCTTCTAACTCTACTTGGAAATAGCTCAGGTGTCCCTCTTCATGATCTTACACAATACACGTTCTCTCTCTCTCTCTCTCTCTCTCTCTCTCTCTCTCTCTCTCTGTGCATGTATGTTGTACATACCTGTGCTCAGGATCACGCCTCAGTAACTACATATAGGATTGATTCCTCTTCTTATTACATGCTGGTTTGCTTTTGGGAAGTGTAGAACATGGGGTTCTGACTTCATTAATGGACTTACACTATAATGGTGTCGTGTCAAGGGGAACTGGAGCCACTTGTGGGGGGGTGTGGACAGGGGTATGTCTTGAGCCATACTTCCCCCCAATCACCCTGTTTCTGTACTTCCTGTCAATGCTCCCCAGCCATGACATTCTATCTCACCTCATGACCATAATGGATCCAGCCCACTGTGGAGCGATGCATTCTTCCCCTTTAAACATTCACTGAAGTTATTTGTAACAGTGACAGAAAGTCTGATGAACACACACAACTTTATAGAGAGATACTGACATTCCATGTTACCTGAAGAGCATTAGATAATTCCTTTAATCTATGCACTGAAATTAGGAGATACAATACCACAAAAGTCTTTTTAAAGAGTAGGCCACTGGTTTTCAAGTCACACACAAAGGCTGGGATTCTACCCTGAGGTGACCTTGCTTTTAGTATGGGTACTTTTAGTATGGGTATTAGAGGAACCAATAAAGAAGTACTATTTGTTGGGTTTCCTTACTCCTTAAGGTGAGACCTTAGATTCCCGTTCTGGCCCTTTCACTCTAATAACAATCTGACCAAGAGAGTCAAAAGGAATTGGGAAGCTAGAGGACAGAAAAGATGGCCATGTTCCTAGACCACATACTATCCCCATCCATATCCAGTCAGCCCAAGAGAAACTGGCATCACCATTTTAAATAGATGCTTACCCGCTGGTTAGAGGTTATACTTTCAGGAGGCCATAGGCTGCTTCCAAGAGTGAAAAATGAATCATCAATCATTCATCAGTTGTAATTACCATTTGCATCCATTTATCTAATCACAGCCTCCAGTAACTACCACCCATGAACAGTTCAAAATCAGTTTAACACAGAAACATTGAGAGTAATTAGAATTCTCTGACATTATCTAATGTACATGGGCTGTGCCTGCTCAGGCTTCATTTAAATGAACAATATATGTTCTTTCTTCATCACATCACATGCATATAAAGGGGTAAAAAGAAGGATGTTTTACTGCAACGACACATGCCACATTTCTTGCAAAGGCATAAATCTTTGATTTGCTAATTCTTGAGATTTGTGGTTTAAAGCATATTCTGTTGGCTTGTACAACCACATAATATGCATGATTATGTAAAAGCTACCTTGTTCTTCCATTCATTTCCTTTCTGCTCAGGGGGATAGATATGCCCCTCAATCACCTTCTGATTCCTGTTTGTTGCTTTTATGTTATTTTATTTTTCCTACCAGGCTTTATCTTAGTGGTTTCTAGATCAGATTCTCTTCATGATTAGAGTTAGCATTGAAGTTTCTATGTATTGATTTTCTATGGCACCTCTTTGAGCTCATCATAAACCACCCTAAATGCACTAAAGATGGCTACTGACAGGACAATAATGACCTTCCTTTTAACTCTACTTGGAAATGGATCAGGCCTCCCTTTTCACAATCTTACACATTACACATTTCTCTCTCTTTTCCCTCCATCCCTCCCTCTCCTCCCTTCCTCTCCCTCTCCCTCCCTCCCTCTCCTTCTCCCTCCCTCTCTCTCTCTCTCTCTGTGTGCATATGTGTGTACATGCTTGCACTCAGGATCACACCTCAGTAATTAGATACAGGACTGATTTCGCTTTACTTCTTATTTCAGGAGTCAATACACTTTCTAACCTATGTAACTATTTTGATTCCTTAAAGTGATTTTTTCCCCAGGCTTTAATTTGAAAATGATACTAGGTATTTTATAATGTTTGTTTGAGGAAGTTATAGCACCAAAATTGTTCAGTTTATTCTGCATGTGATAAAGGTTTTTTTCCTTCTCCTTCCTCATGTGCTCCAAAATAGAATGTCAAATCTTTATACGCATATTTCTGTAAAATATTTTAGTAGAGAAAAACTAATATAACACTGATGGGATAGCAAATTTATTTTGGTGCTAAAGTATAAAAATCTAGCAAGTTCTAAATTGCACAGTTCACTGTAATCAGGTATAAAGACCCAGAGAAGCAAGCCAGAATAGTTAAAAAGTCTGGGCCACTGAAGCTGGCCTAGCTGCTCAATTGGTTAATGAAGCTACAAAAGCGTGTGGGAAATTCGATATCATATTACCCTGCATGCTTTAAATTTTATAATCAGCTAAACTCACTTGACAAAGGGATGCCATGGGTAGGGGGACATAAAGTGTATCAACTCTCAAGTTGTTCCAGTGAAATAACTGCTTCTTTTAATCATTTTTTAAGCTAAAAAGATGTATTGCTGTTGACAATAGCATCCTAATTAATAACATTGTCGAGGAATTTGCAAATTTGTCAAGGCTGAGGAGTGTATTTCCAGATCACGGTCTCCTCTCTTCTCCTGCCACACAGTTTGATCTTGTCCTCCACACAAAGGATGCAGACACAACTGCTTTCGTCAATACCATCATGTATAAAATAGTGTAAAAATGACATTTACTAGTGTGTCTGACCCATCTATCTTTAGACTAAGTAATGTGATAATTACTTGGGTTTCAAAATATTTCAAGTAGAAAGTGAAGGTACTTTGTTCCATTACCAGATTCCACATGCGTTTCTCTATTCTGCCTCCAGAGGTACAAGTCGTTATGTTGAAAAACAAACTTTACAACTTTGTTGGGGGCGGGGGAGGATCGGGTGGCGGGGGGGGGGGGGGGGGGGGTGGGGGGTGGAGAGGGTATGGGAAGGGACAGAAAGGGAAAACAAAGGAGGAGGCAACAATGCTTGATAAGAAATGTACTCATTATCTTGCCCATGTAATTGTAACCCCTCTGTACGATATTTTTACAATAAAAAAAAGAAAAAAGAAATGTTTGTTTTCTTTCTCTTGCCTTTCTTTCCTTTTCCCTTTTGGTAATGCTGGGATTTGAACTCAGAGCCTTGAGCTTTCCCTTTATTTTTTTTGCTCATAGCTGAGCCTCACCTCTATTTCTGGTGGGTTATTTGTCTGTCTGGATTGGTTTGTAATTGTGATCCTCAGATCTCAGCTACTGAATAGATAGGGTGAGCATGAGCTGCTAGCATCTGAAACTTCTCTCCCTTCCCGGTGGGTGCCAGTACTGGGACATGAAATTAGGGCCTGGACGATGTCTCTGAGCTATTTCACTGTAGGCTAGCATTTTATCACTTGAGCCACTGCTCCACTTCTGGCTCTCTAATGGTTCACTGTAAATATGAGTCTCACAGACTTTCTTGGCTGGACTGACTTTGAACCAAAATTCCCAGGTCTCAGCCTCCTGAGTAACTAGAATTAAAGGCATGAGCTACCAGAGCCTGACACTTCTTTTCTTCTATTCACCTATATATCTTCCCTAAAACCTTAGGCCCAGTTTAACTCCACCTTAAATTGTGAATACTTCTCAATGAATGAGAGTGATTTCTCCTAAAGCACTTCTTGCACATTTTCTAGAATATGAAACAATTATGTCACCACTCATGACCTTCCTCATTTATGTACGTGAAGGGTTTCGCCAATTCCAGGGATTGTTGTATCTTTCACATCATACTGAAGCACTGTGACTGCCAGCCTTCTGGAGATGAGAAATAATGTTTCTTAGAACTTGGATTTTCAATTTTCTTCTGTGGGAGGAAAAGATAATCCCTTATGCCTTGAATGTTGAACAACCAGATACTTTCAGGTTGCTTGGAAACTTAATAATGAACATGTAATGGTAAATCAATTAAAATAGAATCCAAATGTCTATGCACAAGTTCCAACTTGAATGGATTTTACTATTGTAAATTCTTAATTTTCATAAACATGTTTAGAGGCTTTAAAATGATGTGACCATTGAGATATGATGAAAGCAGAATTCATTTAAAGACATTTTATTGCATTAAAATAGATTAATGCCTTCATCAGCAGTTAAGCATAATTATCTAAGGAGATAATAGGATTCATAGAACATCAATTCCATAAATGTACCCAATTATATATACATACATATATATATACATATGTATATAATTTCTTGAAGGTACCATGCAAAATAAAGTATGCAGAAAGTCTTGGAAAAATACTACTTTGTTCACATATTTTGAGATGTGACTTGAGAGTCATTTATTCATGAAAATTTCCTAATACATTAATAAGCATGCTGCAGGATATTTTGCAAAAAAAATAATGAAGACTTAGTAATGCAAATTTGTTTTCCAGCCTTTCTTTCTCTTAAGAAACAAAGCAAGACTGTTTTTTCAGATGAAGGCTTGAGCTCTTCCTGTGGACCACCTCATTTTCATTCTGTACATTTATAGAGTTGCTCCTTCTGCTGTGAATCTGTCTCAGGGTCTCTACTAGACTCCAAGCCCAGTGGAGGCAGATCCAGAATCAGACAGTGCTCTGCAAAGCACAGATGCAGATTACTGACTGTGAAGTATGTGTGTGTGCTACATACAAGACATCACTAAATGCAAAAGGGAGAGAGGAGAGGAATGAAGATGATCAGACCTAGTCTCTGCTAAGTGCCATGATACAGTGCTAGATCCCCACTTGATGAACATGGTCTCATTAATCCACAAAGCTACCTTTATCCAAGATCTCCAGTCAGTGTACTAGAAGCATTGTGGCTCATATATACTGCTTTTTTAAAAATAGGAAATCTCCTACACATATTAAACTCCTAAACAGAACACATGAAACTCCTAAACACACTAATATTAAACATATTAAAGGCATATATTATAAGATGAGTTCTGGATTGTTGGAGTACCAAGGAGAAAGGCACTCTTAAGCAATGGGGAGTTGGCTCAGAAGAGGGAGAGCATATTGGCAGATGAATGAATGGGTAATATTGATAGGAAGTAGAAATGGTATGGGAAGTGCAGGGAGTTAAAGGCCCTTCAGGTGTATGAGAGCAAGCAAGGGGCAGGGGGAGGAGAGAGAGAGAAAAAAAGAGAAAAAGAGAGCGAAAGAGAGAGAGGAAGAGAGAGAATATACTAGGATTTGAACTCAGGGCCTAATTGCTGTCCTTTAGCTTTTTCACCCAGGTTGGCATTTTACCACTTGAGCTACTAGGCTACAGCTCTACTTCTGGCATTTTGCTGGTTAACTGAAGATAAGTGTTTCATGGAGTTTTCTGCTGGAGTTGGCTTCAGTCCTTTGATCCTCAAATCTGAGTCTCCTGAGTGGCTAGGGTGTAGGCATGAGCCACCAGAGCCTGGTTACAAGCTGTTTTTGTCGCTACAATTAAAAGCACAAGGCACAGCATAGTGAGGAATGAATATTCAAAAGCGGAGCATTCCCTAAACAACTCAACCTCTCAGGCCTCCGGTGGACGGGTAATGGGCTTCCAGTAGAGATTTGAGTGGGAGGGCAGCAGAATGCATTGGGCGGTTTGACAGGTTTGTAAAGGACATCATTGGAAAGAGGCAACCCAGTGGACGGTGCTAGAGAAGAGACAAAACGAGGGCAGGAATATTGGAATTAGAAATGAGGAGAAAGATTCCAGAAATATTTTGGAGGTGTAATTTCCAAGACACCTCTGCCTGAGCCATCTTTTCCAAATGTAAATCATGGATCACTTCCTGGGTAAACCCACACGGTTCTTCACTCTGGTAGAATAACACACATATCCTGTCACGACCTACGAGTTTCCCTCAGCTGCTGTTAGCCTCTGCCCACCCCAGTCCCAGCACGCCCTCCTGTCTCAGAACTCTCTGCTCTCCTCTGAAAATGCCAAAGCCTCTTCCAAGTCGCTTTGCATGGGTTCTCTCTCATCTTCTTTTTTTCCCCCCCTCTAGTGCTGGGCCTTGAACTCAGGCCATTGAGCTCTGGCTACCTACTTTTTTCTCATAGCTGGTACTCTGTCACTTCAGCCATGCTATGCTTCCAATATAAAACAGACCTTCCCTCCTGATGATTATGTTCTGTCTGAGGGAGACACATGCACAGTAGAGATAAATATGTAAATAATAAAACTAATAGCCCATTCAATATTGCCTAAAAATCTAATGAGGAAGCTAAGTATTATATTCTAAAAGGATTATCAAATGAGCTTCTGAAAAAAATAGGCACCAACCAAATCAATTCAGCATAGATTAAGATATAATAAAACAACTTCTCTATGAGGCTAACTTACAGATGTTAAAGAATGATAAAATAATGGTTTGTCAATTTTTTAATGAAACAACCAAGTCTAAACACACACACACACACACACACACACACACACACACACACACACACTAATTCCTCTGAGGCTACATTACTTGAAGCACACATGGGAGGTGGTGTGTACACTATTCAATCCATTCTGTAGATGGCACTACAGGTCCAACAATGATCCCTGGCTCATAAGTCTTGCTGTCACTGTCCAGCCTAGCTAAACATCCAGATGAGCTCTACAAAACACATTCATCCTAAACAGAAATCATTGTGCAGTGGCTGACTTTTTTTCTTTTTACAACTGCAGGACAGCACTCCGATTTCTAATTTAATTAAAAGTTGCCTTAGAATGTATTAGGCCCTACAGAGGCTGAACTGCTGAAACTAGGCTGTTTATTCAGCGGTATCTACTTCGGCTTATTGTCAAGTACATGTCTGTTCCTGAAGTGGAAAAATGTTCCACTGATAAAATGATGTATAATAAATCATTCCTGTGGCTCTTGGTGTGACTCAACCAAAGGAATGCTTTCTGGGATATTTAAATTTCACCTCCAAACACAGGAGTTACACTATTTGGGAGAGAGGCAAGTTTAACGACTGTTAAAGGTAAGGAAGAAGGGGTAAGGAGGGATGGATTGTCCAGCAGCCAGAGCCTGCCATCCTGAGCACAAGCAAGAAGCTGCTGTAAGTCGGGTAAAGTATTTTAAAAAAGAGGAAAGGTCAGGGTCCTGGTCCTCAAACCCAGTCCTTCATTTTATTCCATTTAGACTCACTGATTGATTAATCTTTTGCAGATATCACTAATGACAATGGAGAACTCCAGCAGGAAGAAAACAGCTCACACCATGCCATATGACCAAACCATCTTTCCCATATACTTGATGATGATGATGATGATTTTCTTCTTCTTTTATGCCAGTCCTAAGGCTTGAATTCAGAGTCTAGTCATTGTTTTTAAGCTTTTATTGTGTGTGTAAGGTTAGCACTCTCCCATTTGAGCCACAAACTCTACTTCTGACATTTTAGTGGTTAATTGGAGATAAGAGTCTCGTGGATTTTCCTGCCCGGGCTGGCTTTGAACTGTGATCCTCAGATCTCATCCTCTTGAGTAGCTAGGATTACAGGTGTGTGCTACTGGTGCCTAACATTATTTTTTTTTAAAGTAAAAGTCCTAGTCTAGAAAAGAAGTCACAGTTGATTAGACATTCAACAGCATATCTGCTGGAGTGATTTTTCAGATGAATCTTAAAATGCATAGAGTTGGGATAGCAAGGGTTGCAGTTTCTTGCTGAGTCCAAGAGGGAGTTTCTCAATATAGGAAAAGTCGTTCTTGGTCTGCTAAAGAGACCCATGCTCCCTGTGGTCCATGCCCTCTTGGCTATGTATGCTATGTTTGGTGCTTTGCTGAACTCCTTTAGCTGAGGGTCACTCAGGCCACTGGAGATGGTTACTCTATCCTGCCCTTTGTCTGAGTCTGTTACCCGGTGAAGCTGACAGGGGAGAGAGAAGATGGCCTCTCTGTTTGGGGCATAGAGCTGCCTGCTTCAAGCAGCCACTCAAGCTTCTCGTCCATGTGGCCAACAAGACTGCAGTGACAAGAGCATGGAATCATGCAGAGCCAGTTGTTTCAGACTGGAATGATGAGAGAGCAGAGAGGCGTTCTGGACAAAGAGAAAAGGAAGGAAGTAATATAGCAATCCTGACCTACAATACCTCAAGCTGACCACAGTGATTCTATTTTTCAATTATCCAGGAGTTGAAGTACTGAAAGGAATCCAACAAGGCCCCGGACCTCTCAAAGCCCTGCGGGCAACAGCTGGAATCAGAAAACTAACAAATAAACTGTCAAAGTGATGGCATTACTCTCGTTCTCTGTGTCTCCGGTTTGAGTGTGCTGCAGAATGGTATCCCTTAAAGCAGATAGGACAGTAAGTCTGCATTAGAATAGGAGGGATTTATGGATTTTTGGAGCGGCTGAGTTTTAGGGGAATGGAATTGCTTACTCTGCTAAATAACGTTTTACTTTTCTGAAGTCAAAGTTGTTTGATGGCACGTAATCTATTTTTCCTTACTTCCAAGAAAACAAGTGGATATATTTCGCTATGCTACCAGGAAACTAACTGTGTGTACATGTCAACACAAGAAATCACTAATCTTTGTGCCCACTCCCTGGCAAATAATAATTTGGTGATGGACATGTAAATCACTGTTATGCTTGCCAGTTTGTATTTTCCAGCATGCACAAATCACTTTGCCCTATTCAGGAGTCGTGTGTGAGGTGCCAGGCTGGAGAGCAGCGGAGAATGTAAGGGCTTTGCACAGGAACAGATTTCTGCCACCACCGTGTGGCTTATGAACATGAACAGATGTTCCCCCCTTTACAGAAGCTGTCCACCTCCAACCTTGTGTTCTAGGATCCAAAACAGTGTTTTACACAAATGCTGAGCTTTTATTATTTCTGATATCACAGGGTGTCATATCATAAACATCCAATGAACAGAACTCTTAATTTTTTTTGTTTTGTTTTAAATCAAGGACCTATTTGAGAATTCGGTTCTGGAGAATGATGGGACTGAAAATATTAAAGGCTCAAGAATAGTATGTGTCAATAACAGGAAAAGCTAGAAATATTTCACTTTGGTGGAACACCCCTTTTCCAGAAGCACCCATGTCAGGTACCTCCTGTGTGACCAGCTCATGAACGCAGCAGAGGGCAGCTTAGCTTTCTCTCTAGCCCTGCTCTGTCTTGTCTGCACAGGAAATACCTGAAGAGACTGAAAAGATCTCAGTTCTGAGCCTATACCTGAGACCAAGTAAATTGACTCCCCTGCCCCTGGCAGGCACCCGTATCTGTTACAGATCCTCAGGTGATTACATTGTGCATCCAGGGTTAAGAACCAACTCTTACACTTGCATTTGCTTCAAATAATATACTGAGAGGTAGCAAAGAAGGTAATTAACCTGTGGACTAATTTATTATAAAGTTATCAGGCAAGTAATCTCTGCTAAAGCCTCTAACAGTTTGTCAGACAAAAAAAAAATCTCCATAGCAGTTCTCTGAAAAAAAAAAATCAGTTCTACTGCGTATAGACTTCAAATGTGACTTTAATGATGTTAGTTAACTTTCTGCCATGACAAAACATCTGGCAGAAACAAAGGAGAAAAGGTTTATTTTGGCTCCTGGCTTCAGTGATTTCAGTTCATGGTCAGCTGGCTGCATTGCTTTGTACCTAAAGTGAGGTTGAACACCAAGACAGCAGGCATGTGTAACACAGGCTACTCATCTCATGATAACTAGAAGCAGAGAAAGGGAGTCTGGGGACAAGATCTATCTTCCCATGGCAGATTCTCAGTGTCACTTATGGACCATCAGTGTATTAATCCATTCATGAAGCCAGGGCAGCCTTTACCTTCCAATCTTTTTCCCAAAGCCTGTCACCTGCCAAAGAAGGGCTCAGATATATGAGATTGTGCGAGACATTTCATATTCAAATTATAGCACGTGTGCATGCGCGCGTGCGGCTATGTGTTTGGAGAAAGGTACATGTATTTTTAAACAAATTCTTGTATGTTTATTGAATGCATGTAAATTTTATTGAGGAAAGAATACCACAACTTTAGAAAATGGATACATTCCTGTGTGTTAACCTAAGTTACTTACTTTTACTGCATAGATTTAAAACCCATTATTAGAAATATCTCAGGGCAACAGAATTAACTGTCTGAGGTGCCTCTGGTTATATAATCAGATGCCTACTATGGATGTGGATAAAGCTCCATGTCCAAGTTTTGGGCTTTCAAGTGGCTGATAAAACACTGGCAATCTACTTAAGCTTGGTTTGGTAATCTACTAAAGAAAATTTGCTGTGGCAAAAATGATGGCAAGACTTGCTTAGTCACAAATTTAGCTAAAATAAAACCATGTTTAGGCCTTGACTAGTGAAGTGTTAAAGATGGCTTTGAATCTTCAGAAACTTCAGAAAGGTTTAAATATAACGGGAAAAAGTTTGATATTCAGTTCTGGTGAAAATATTCTACTATAGCTGTCCATCATAATCTCAACTAAAATAGAAGTATAATTTATTATTGTTATTACTTTGGTGATCAGATACACATTACCAATGTACAAATTACAGCCTCTAATTCTAAAGTAATTATCAGCCAATTTCAGAGTTGTTAGCAAGATTAAAATTATGAATATATTAGCTGATTAACCCTCACGAATCAAATTTTGATTAGATAATACTACATGCTAATATGTACACCATTCAAATTTCTTACAAGGCTTTTTAATATAAAAACTTTGTTAAAAATTTCAATAATATATGCACAACTACTGAGGGAAAATGTATGATTGATAGTTTTTCCTTAGAAACCTTATTAAAGGTCCTGATTTGGTTGGCCTCCAACTGTTTTGGCTCAGAATTAGGAGTTCTAGTTTTGATGATGGTTCATGTTCATTGATTAGGAAAACATTTCACAGGGCATTTCAGAAAGCAATTTAATCACCAGCAATGTGGAAATATGTGGAATAATACTTCATACTGAAGTTCTTGATGATCTAGTTTTCCAACTTAGTAATGCTTTTAAAGAAGCATCAGTAGCTTTAAAGAAGAACATCTTAACCTATTTATTTTGTGTATGTCATGTATTCAAATTCTGCAGCCAACAGGTAGTGGGGAAGATATAGCAGATTGAAAGGGTAGCTAGAGGAGATGTAATTGGGATGATACACATTTGGACTTTATATCTTTCTTTCCTTCCTTCCTTCCTTCCTTCTTTCCTTCCTTCCTTCCTTCCTTCCTTCCTTCCTTCCTTCCTTCCTTCCTTTCCTTCCTTCCCTCCCTCCCTCCCTCCCTCTCTCTCTCTCTCTTTCTTTCTTTCTTTCTATTTTTGGTTTTTTTTTTGGCAGTCCTGGAGCTTGAACTCAGGGCCTGGGAATTGTTCCTGAGCTGCTTTTTGCTCAAGGCTAGCACTCTACCACTTAAACCACAGCACCATTTCTGGCTTTTTCTGTTTATGTAGTACTGAACAATCAAACCGAGGGTTTCATGCATGCTAGGCAAGCCCTCTACCATTAAGCCACATTCCCAACCTATATCTTTTCTTATATACAAGTGATCAGTCTTAAACCAAAAACCACCGAGTCATCAGGAGTGTTGGGATTAATAGGAAAAAATTAATTTTAGAAATAAAGGCTACTACATCTGATTTAATGTTTGTTGGGAAGAATAAAGTAATACTATCATTCATAATCTGAAGAGGAGAATGTCCTTTAGACAAGCTGATATAGAAGGAGAATGTGGAATCTTGAACATTGAATAGAACTGCTATAACAAAGGTAGCCTCTATCTTAAAAAAAGTGCTCAACAGATGTTATCTTTGTAGAGTAAGAAATGCTTCCTTTAATTGTTTCCTCAGATCATTGAAAGAAGGTTCTTGTCTCCCAGAGTCTAATTTCACAGAAGAAAAAGTATTCTATTTACTGTATTTTCTCTAACACAACCCATACGATTCCAATCGTTGGTATTAAAGCCCCAAAGTGACAATGTTATTCTTCTGTTTAAAAATTTTCCCATTGCATCTACAAATTGAATGCAATATTTGCCAAAATCCCAACATCATTCTTCAATGAAATAAAAAATGAATTAAAAAATTCATATGGAACCACAAAAGACCCTGAGTAGCTAAAGCAGGGGAAATTTGGTATAACAATACCAAACCTCAAACTTACTACACAGTTATAGTAATGAAAACACAAAAATGGACTGGAGGATCAATGGAACATAATAGAAGGCTCAGAAATAAATCCACAGTCTTATAGCCACCTAATATGTGATAAGGGAGTTAAAAAATACAGCCTGGAAATAGTGTTGGAAAAATTGGATATCCACATGCAGAAAACTGAAACTAGATTCTTATATATCACCTTGCGTGGGCATCAATTCAAAATGGATCACGGACCTTATTGTAAGACCTGAAAACATGAAACTATTATAGAAAGGAATAGGAAAGATAGTAGGACTCCTTGGTACATGTAGAAAATTTCTGAGTAAAGATCTAGAAACACAACAAATCAAGGAAAGCACTGAAAAAAATGAGATTGCATCAAAGAACAATGCCAATAATCTAAAAAGATAGTCTAAAGAATGGGAACCAGCTTGATATCATACAAGGGAATAGTATACAAAATATACCTTAAGAAATTAAACCTTCAAAATAACAACCTAATTAATAAATGGGCTAATGAGCTAAAGAGAGATTTCTCAGAAAAAGAAGAAAAATGGCCAATAGACACGTGAAGAAATGCTCAACATAAAGAAAATGCAACATAAAGAAAATGTTCAATAGAATGGAAATGCAAATGAAATCAAATGATTCTATTTCACCCCAGTTCTAGTGGCCTTAATCAAGAAAACAATAACATGCTGGTAAGGATGGGACCAAAGGGAATGCTATTATACTGTTGGGAGGAATGTAAACTTGTCCAACCACTTTGGAAAGCAGAATGGAGGTTCTTCAAAAAAAACCCCAAAACCCCAAAACCAAAACCATAGAATGAGCCTATGATCCAGTAATTCTACTCCTAGGCATTTATCCAATAGAACATAAACAAGGTCAGAGTAAAGCTATCAGCTTTACATGTTTACTGTAGCACTATTCACCATAATCAAGGTATGGAATCAGCCCAATTGCCCCTCAATGGATAAACGGATCAAGAAAATGTGATATATATACACAATGGAATTTCACTCATCCATTAGAAAGAATGATGCTGTATCATTTGTTACAAAATAGAAAGATTTGGAAAAAAATATGTTGAATGAAGTAAGAGAGACAAGAGACAAGAGACAAGAGTTGCATGTTTTCCCTCATATGTGGAAGCTAGAACTAGCTTACACTCTAATAAGTAAAAATGTTAGGTGGTATGAAAGTGTATACAAATGGATTAACTGAAATATGATAGATTCAAGGGATAACTCAAATAGTGTAATACCTTAGAAGGGTAAAGTCAAAGTTGAACAAAATGAATTAACAGGAAACATGAACTTGAAAGAAATGGGGTGGGGTCATGGAGAGAGGGACAAATGAATAAAGAGAAGGGGGAGAGAATGTAGTCAGGAATTCAGTGTATGGGCTGGAAAGGTGGCTTAGTGGTAGAGTGCCTGTCTTGCATGCATGAGGCCCTGGGCTCGATTTCTCAGCACCACATAAGCAGAAAAATGACACTGTAGCTCCAGTGGGAGAGCGCTAGCCTTGAGCTGAAGAGCTAAGGGACAGCGCCCAGGCCCAGAGTTCAGGCCCCATGACTGGCAAAAAAAAAAAAGAAAGAAGAAAAAAAAGAATTCAATGTATATCCTACAAAATGAAGAAAAGTGAAGGAAGGGAGGAAGGGGTAGGTTGGGAGGGAGATGAGAATGTTGAAAGAGGTGACATTGATCAAGATGCACTTTACTCACAAACTGTTTTGTTAAATGGCAAACTCCTTTGTACAACTACTTAGAGATAAAATTCTCCCATTGCTTGTACAGCATATATTATCTTCCTTCTCTAATATATTTTCTTTGTCTCTTTCTTCACAACCTCTTCCTGGCACACATCAGATCCATCAGTGCTCCTGGACCTATCAGCATATACCCTTGCAAGCAAGGGAATGTGTTCTTTCCTTTCCTTTCCTCTTTACGCTCTCCTCTCCTCTCCTCTCCAGTCCTCTCCTCTCCTCTGTCCTCTTTTCCTTTCCTTTCCCTCTCTCCTTCCCTTCCCTTCCTTCCTTCCTTTCTTTCTTCCTTCCTCCCTTCCTTTTTGCTTTCTTTTTATAGTTTTGAAAAGACTGCTTGTAATTGTGACACATTCTCACTTACCAATAGGAAAAAAAATAGTTGACAGACCATGAACTTTTGACTTCAAGAGCAATATTCATCTACAGAGATATATCCATCTATCCATAGGTTATACAGCATTTGAGAACAACTATGTGTTTTGCCAGACTTAAGAAAGAAAACATCTTACTTATCCTATTCATAGCCCTAAGGCAAAATAGAAATCACTGTAATAGATGAACATAGACATGCATGAGTATCACAACAGACTTAGATCTAATATTTTTCCATGTTCATGCTGCCATCCTCCTTCGATGGTTCTTGGCAATACTTCTGGTTATTTTCATCCTCAGGTGGAGCTGCCAAATCCTTTCCTAAGCTTTATCCATCCCCTTGCTCAGGTCTCCTCAGTTCTAGTTCTTGCTCTGCTGCCAAGCTCCCCTACCTGGCCTTGGCATCAAAATGAAATTCTGTGATAAAAGAAAGCTGCCCTAACAATCAGTGTTTGCAGGGCAAACACCACTTCCTTCAATCCTTCTCCTTTAACAAGGCAGAAGGAATACAGCTTTGAGTCTTACAGTCCTTTTGTTGATAGTTGGCTTTTGCTTGTGGTATGTACTGCTTCTTCCCTCTGGCCCTTTTTCCTTTATTTATTCAATTATATTACCATAAAATTTGTTTTTAAGTATGGGAGGACATAAAATAACAGTATTTTAGTGTCCGTATTTCCCAAGATGAAAATTAAAAATCTGATGAGAGCTGGAAATAATTGAGTAATAATTCTGATAAATATTCTAAACACACCCTATGGTGTACTATCTATCTAGTAGAGGGATCATTAGAAATTTAATTGCTATGAGCTCACATCAGAGAACTTGGGTCAATCTTAACAATCCAAGTTTTTAAGAAGTTTCAGAAAGTATGTCAGCCTTTGTAAAGGCCTTTTCTAACAATGCAATCGGAAGCACTTTCCATTCCCCCAGGGATCCAACTATGATAAACTAACTGTTCATATTTACTAATCAAGGAGGTTAACATGTACTCGGAGTACAATTTCCTGTTGTATTATCTAAATTGCTTTAGAAACAATTGAAAAAGGCAAAAGATTCTGGGATTCGTTCCACTCGAAGGTATAAGGTACAAAGTGAGCCATTATTAATACTTCTGAGCACACACAACAGAAGAAAAGCACTCAGTACCTTGCCACTCTGGAGGTTCATGCATATTTAAATGAATTAATTTATTTTCTGCAATTTACTCTTTAAGAGCTTAAGTGGCCATTTGCTGTTGCTTATTTCAGGATTCTGTGCCCTTGTTCTCTGAGTCACCAACTTAGAGCTGGAGTGCTCCAGGTGTATTTATGCTTCCAGAGTATTTTAAATTACCCATTAGGAAATCCAATTTCCTATTTATAAGCCTCAAAAGTGATTTTCCACTGTTAACTTTTTCTTAATTAAGGGTATAGGCTTAAATTCACAGCTGAATTTTCCGTACTACAGTTATTTATTGACTCCATGACAGTCAACATTTTAAGAATGTCATCACAATTAGATCCTTAGTAAGTTGCTTAGGAAGTGTTAATTGTGACTTCTCTTGGGACTGATATTTTGAAGATAATGAAAATCATTACTGTTGACAATATATATTGATTATTCTCTGTACCACGAACTGTGGAGCAGAGAATATCTCATTTGATATTTTCCATAGTCCTGTGACATAGTTTCTCATCATTTCAGTTTTAGAGAAAAGAAAATTTAGGCTCAGAGAAATGAATCACAGGTCAGTGCCTAGTAATTAGCAGAAATGATAACTCATCTCCCTCTTCATTCCAAAATTCACAACTAGTTAAGGGAAAAGGATTTAAGCAATGTGTATATGTTACAATGTAAAGCTAACATAGTCTTTAAGAGACAGCCAAGAACTACTCTGAAAATTCAGATAAATGAAAGTTCACATCCAGTTGGAGCTATGGGGACATCTTTAAGACAAAATTGTTGCTTTGAAGAAGTGCAGCAAACAAGTGGGCTTTAGAAAATTAAAGATGTGTATTTCAGGACATTAGATAAATGGACCATTGACCTTGAACAATGCAGGACTCTGAAAACAAGGAATGTAAGAGAATAAAGGATTTGGTTTTATTGTGGATTGAAGTCCCAAGCCCACTGCCAGCTAATGGGCTTCCCAGATGTGAAAAATCCTTGAATTCAAGGAATAGTACTTTGGGGCACAGCAGACTATAGCATCATGATGAAGAGAGTTCCTTTAAGGCTTCCATTTTAAGATCTCTCATAGGATATCATAGCGAGTCATACTGTCCGATATACAGAAAGGAATTATACATCTTAAGTATTGTCTCATTGTGCTCCTCATCTATATCCATAAGCTTTTGGCTAAGTCTCTTGGCCATGCCCCAGTACCCATCTCCATCTTAACTTGCTTAGATCCATAGAGTCCATTATTCTTGTTTCTTCCTGGGAGAAAAGCAGCTTAGACTTCCACTCCTAATCATGCGGTTCAAGTTCAAGCGTGAGGTGTACATGGCCATGGCTCAAGCTAGCCATTCTTTCCTGATAAGCTACTTGTAGGTTTTGTCATCTAAACTCAACCCTGTCAGAATGATTTTGGCCTATGTCTCAGGACAAACCTTGTGTCTCCTGCATAGTCAGTGTGCTACAGGAATCTGTTTAAGGGACTCAGCACTCAGCAAACATTTTCTCAGCACTTACTCTGTTCAGGAAGCATTCTTGATGAGAGAACAGAGAACGGCACTGCTAGTGCTGCTCTCTTGAAGCATAATTTATTAAGATTTCAAAGCATAATGACTGCAGTGAAGAAAGTAAAACAGGGTAATGTGCTGGGGAGATCTTTGAGAAGGGAGGAGTGGATGTTCATTTAGGCACGAGCCCTATAAACAGTGCCCCTAGAAAGAAACATCGAAGCTGACACTCAAATAGCACAGTGTGCAAGGTCTACCAGAGGTCCTGAGGAACAGTATTCTAAGCAGAAACTCAGCCTAAAGTCCTAACACTGGAACCAAAAAGGTCCAGGGGATTTGCACTAGACTGGATGACACACGCACAGTACCATGAATTTTAGTGTAGGTATGGAAGAAGTTCATTAAAAGGCACCATAGTTGTTAGTGGCATTGTTTTGCTTTAGCTTTCAAAAGATGGCTTTGATCACTTTATGAAGATGCTTAAACAAAGTGATCCATTAGGATACTTCTGCAGAATGTCAGAAGTGGGAAGAACCAGGTTCACCCTAAAGGGGTGGAGAGAAAGGGAGAATGCATACATGGCTTTTGGTCTGAGTAACTGTGAAGATGTTTGCTGACAGTAGGATTGAACATGCTTGTGTTTTTGTAATGGTCATGATAATTTAGACAAGTTCTTAGACATTAATTCAACAACCATTTCCACAACTCTGTACCCAATTCTCTACTGGAAAGTAGGGAAAAGTTATAAATAAGGCAGGTGGAGGTCTATTTTCTGGTGCAGATTATACTGCAGGAATTTCTATGCAGCGAAGTCAGAGAAGGGAGCTAAAAGAATACATGTTTGGGAAGCAATGACATTTACTTAGAACTACAGGTCAGAATAAGATCAGCTGGACACAGCATACAAACAAAAATGAAGGAACACAGATCAGACCAAGCAAAGAAGGGGAGCATTTTCTGAATGGGAATGCTAAAAGTAAAATTATTGACTTCAAGGTAAAAGCTTAATTGTTTTCTTTAACTTGTTGGTGAATATTCAGTAGCACAGCGCCTCTCTTGAATTTTAGATGGTTTAGGTGCTAGTGGAATGAATCTGCTGGCACTCCACTCTCATTTTTTTCTGGTGGGTCATTCCTTATTTAGTAAACATTTATTCATAGGAAAATTAAACGGAAAACACAGCTAACTATAAAATTTGAACTACAAAACGCTACATAATTCATGACTGCCATAGCAATTAAATGGTAAATCATTAAAAACAGTGACTGTTTAGATAATGGATATATAATGTATCACCTGCAGACCAGGTACACAAGTTGCCATCTTCCCGACACTCATCTACAGCCTTCTTTTCAACCTATGGAAGCCTACTGAGTCAGAAGTGAGAGGTATTATTTTAGGTGAAATTTTAATGGTTTTATTGAACAAAAGAATCAAAATCACGAGTATTTATATTTGCCTACAGGGCATTTAGGTCTAATTACAACTGCTAGAGACATGCTTGGGAATTGTGAGCTGGGTTATACCAGTCCCCATCGACTCTGTCTTCAGTTTTTCAATACTATTTTCTAGCAGAAAAATTTTGAATTGAGGAATTATTGAAGTTCAACAATTAGTTCATGCTGTGGCTTGGTACTGGACCTATCTATCGATCTATCTATCTACATATTGATCTGTCTGTCTGTCTGTCCATCTATGTGTGAGTGTGTGTGTGTGTGTGTGTGTGTGTGTGTGTGTGTGTATGTATGTACAGAGAGGTTACAGTTACATAAGTTAGGTAATGCGTATGTTTCTTTTTGAACAGTGTCACTGATTTCCTCATTTTTCTCCCAGTTTTTCCCTCCTGACCCATCTTACAAGTTATATAGTTCACTTTCAATATAATGTTTAGAATGAGTACCACTGCTACATTTGTTCATCCTTTGTCCCACATTTTCTGTGCCCCTTTGCCCTCTCCAAAACAGATAAACTTACAAACAAGAAAAAAGGTACAGAAAACAAAAACTCCATTTCTTGGAGTTCATTTCAATAGATATTATTTTATATGATCATAAGCACACAGCTATTGAGCCTTTGTGATCCTCTTCTAAGAATATCCTCCTTTGGTTTTACTCTGTGAATGTCTAGAGAGCTGTATAATTTATCAGGTCCCGTGTATTTTCTGTCTTTTAGCATCTAGTGTGTTTACTTGTAGATTTATAGGCACATTCTAGTTACCACAAATTAGGGAAACCATGTAGCCTATGTTTCTTTGGCTTACTTAGCTTCATCTAATTTTTTCCAAGTCTTGCCCTTCATATAGTTGGGCTTAAAAGGGTTTCAATTCAACATGTCAGTTATGAGTACAATGCATCTTGATCAGTGTCACCTTTGCTATCATTCTCCCCCTTTACTCTCAACAGTATATTTTTTAATCCATTCTCTTTGATAAGTGTTTTAAACTTCTTCAACCTTGATTTCAACCCACTGTCCTAGCCCCTTATGTTGTGGTTTGTTATATGGTAAAGACTTGTGTCTGTTACCACAAGTGTCAGCATCTAGAATTGTCTTCATATTAATAGGTAACAACATTTCCATTTCTATCCTAGTTTCTAAATTCAAGATAGAGCTAAGTAGATCACCTTCAGAGGGTCTCCCTCACTGAATTTCCTCTTACAATCTTTCCTTGGACAACTGTCACATTTCCTCCAGCTTTTGGAACTCTGAGGTTCCACTGATTCCCATGAGATTTCAACGTATGTAGCTCTCTTTTATCTTGGACACACGTCCTGCGTCACTGATCAGCTTCTTTTAGAAAACGTGGTAACACTTTTTCCATCACGCTCTCGGCATGCACGCAAGTCTTTTTAGCTTTTGTAAGAATGGAAATCTGTTTTCTGTTCTTATTGTGCTATTACTTCTCTGCCTTGTCAAGAGTAACCAAAATATCCCTTCAGCAGAATGCAACCCCTGTAATCTCTCTAGCATCTGGCCGAATTTATGAGTCCTTTCAGTGGCAACTGGCTTCTTGGGTACTTGGCATAATCTTTTCCTTTTCCAGCCCAGCTACCTGTTCTGTCTGTGCTTTCCAAGAACTCTATTTCAGGTTCACCTATAAATATAACAGTTTCCCAAGGCTAAGTAGCCACGTTCTCAATTACTTTTTCTAGTGGATAATGCTAAAAAAAAAATGTGTGAGGACTACATACGAAAAGGGACTAACTTTGAAAAGGAGCCCTGTTATTAATCTGTGTTATTTAAGTATATAGTTTAAAGACATTGCTAAGTAGGAGGGGAACCAAATCTCAAGGTCCATAAACTAAACATACAACCTAGCTAAGAGGATAAAAGATACAAAATAATTGGAAGAAACATGAGCTCACTTCTTTACTTTTATATTGTTACAACTGCCCCATAAGAAAGAGTAAAAGAAAGCTAAAAAAGTATTTTAATGTTTTCCTTCTTCTGCAAAGCACTCACTAATGAGAAGATCAAATTCATTAGCCTAGGTTTATATAAGGACACCTGACATCAGAGTGTGTGTGTGTGTGTGTGTGTGTGTGTGTGTGTGTGTGTGTGTGTGTGTGTGTGTGTGATTTTCCATATCTAAACGTAGCAGCTAAATGGAATACTTTAGACCATGGTTCATGCTCCAAATAGTAAGGAAATGAGCCAGACAAAAGGACCTGAGGGAGCAGAGGATGCATTTGAAACTCAAAATTTCCAGTGAGGTGAAGGTTCTCACAAATGTTTCCACTGTCATTTCCTATGTGGCTCCTTTCTTCACCTTCTCCCGTCCACTCCCACCACACAGGGTGACTGTCTTTCATCACATTCACATTGAATAGAACATCACTTTAAACTATATCTACTCCTGGCAAGGTCTACAAGTGTTTCCAAAGTCAAAATTCAACCTACCTTTCATTATTCTAATTGCTTTCAAGGTTGATGATAAGGAACACTTGCTTCATTATCTTTTACCATAGTGCAATTGATTCTGTGCCATTACAGAATTCGTGTGGATAAAATGCACTTGCTCATTAAAAAAGTGTTGTTAATTATATAAAATCTGCCTGATGAGTATATTGATGACGGATACCAAACCCTTTAGGCAAATGCATTGCAGTAAAGCGAGTAAGAAGTGCATTTAAAGAATGGTGCTACCTGCCACATACACTGATGAGTTTCATGCTTTTAATAAATGAAAATGAAGTTGAATAAAGAAAACTTCATGAACAGCATGATTTGAAATGGCCCTCGAAGCAAGGGGAGATATTAAAAGGAGAGCATATTCTGGGAATACCACATCAGGGTTATATGTTACAGAGGGAATGTCATTGGAGCTCAAAGGCTGTTAGTAAGATTCAGGAGGAAAGACCAAAATACCACAGTTCTACTACTAAGAATAAAGAAGATATGCTAGTGCAAAACATGGAGATCATTTGTATAAAGTTATCCTTTCAAAGAGAGAAAACTGAATGGTAATGGGAGAATTGTGCTCATATTTATTCATAACTGCAGGAAGAGCAAATCAGGGAGAAGACTGCTAGCAGTACTGTGGTCCTTATTCACTTTGTCCCTACAACACTCTCCTTTTTAGTACTGCATCTGTCTAGAGACTACTCTTATGTACTTAATTCCATTTGTAATTAGCTTTTGCCATGCTAGGAAAGAGGAAATAAAGATTCTTTATTCTTATTTATGTAATCAGCCTTTGGTAAGATACAAGTGAATTGAAACACTACAGACTTCAATTTCTTCTTCCCTTAATTATATATCAACTTTAAATTGCCCACAACTCGATTCTCTTTCCTTGATTTTTCACTAGCAGAGTGTATAGTAATACCTTTCTAAATGGTTTAAAATAACAACTGGTTATCATTTGTAGCCAATAGAAACACCAGAAAGCCTTCTTGCTTTAATAATTTTATTTTACTAAGCTCTTCCTTTAAGATGCACACATCCACAGAGAAAAATTAAGATTAAGAATATAGCTGGAAATTAGCGTGTGATTAAATGTGGTTCAGAGAACAGTTGAGTGAAAGAGGCCAATACAACTTACTTTTTGGCACTTAAGTAGACTCTTAGGCAGAGCCTTAAAATAGTATAATCTTGCCTTAAGTTGAGAAGATAGCCAAGGAGTAATGTTGCTTTTCCAGGTGGCTGGGGAATCTCAACCCCACAATAAGTCCTCAAAAAGTGATCTACTACAACTAGAGCTTCAAGCCTATCTCAGGGCAGATGTCTCAGTCCTGGATTTACTGTGATGCTCAGGTGAAGACAGCCTTCAGCTGGGATGGCAGGGATACTATGAAGTCATACAGATACTACATCTCACAAGGTTTATTAGGCCAGCATCCACTCCAGACAGCTACCACACAAATGCCCCTGATCCTCATCCTGTACTTCCCTTGCTGTGAGGACACTAAGGATGAGAAAAAGGTCTCCTTAGAAAATTAAGCACCTGCCATGTATGATATAGACTCAATTGCTTCTGACTTTGATAGCCACAGTTTTCAACAGAAGGAAATCATAGTCACCATTCATCAATCTTTGTGCCGATAAACATCCAAGTAACTTCCAAGTGCCAGAAAACTCATTGGTTCTAGAGTAAGAACTTAAATTCTATAGTCATCTTTCCTTTACATTATTAACTCACAAATATTTGCATTTTTCTACTACATTTAAAGGTAATCTCAGGGTAGAAATTACAAAGAAGACAAGTTGTAGGCTATGCATTAGTCTCTACATATTTATTTTGCAAAAGGGCTTAAAGCATTTATTTTTCTCCTGTTTGGATACTTGATAGTCATCTCAGAGCCAGAGATTTTTTTCCTCTTATTTTTGAGGGGGAAGTACTAGAGTTTGAACTCAGAGCCTCATATTTGCCCAGCAAATATGCCCTACAACTTCAGCCACATCTCCTGAAAGCCAGAAGTCTTTATAGTCTCTTGATAATTTGATTCTGCAACTTCTCTGGAAGAGGAAAAAAAATACTGTGTTGTTTTCTTGTATATGTGATTAGCTTAAGAAGTTATCTGTTCTCCAGGTACTCTTTACCTTGATTTTCCCTTGAAGTATAGCAAAATATACTTCATTAATACGCAGATATTTACTTCATGATTAGCTTTGAATATGTTCATATATTTATATGTATGAAAATATATAGATATAGAGATAGCTCTTTATTCCTGCGTACTGGGCATTTCCCTAGCTGGACCTCCTCCTTACTGTAATTTAGACCTACTGTTCTTAAAAGATTTTGATTTTTCACATTTTGGCCTGCAGACAACTTAGAGAACAAAGTGGTTCTTCACTGTTGAAAACCCTGCCAAATAGTTTAGCCCTCCTGTAATAAAACCACTGCAGCCCTGCTACTATTCTTCTTTCTTTCCTTTTTCTACCTCCAAATCTCTAGGCATTCAAATACCCTGTTGAAACCATTTATTCCTCTTTATGAAGGCCAAATGCATCTTTTTTCCACTTGAATTTGTGCCACAAGTTCCTTGAAAACCATAATGAATTACAACATTTGGTTTATAATCACCCAGAAATAAGTTATCACAGTGAACCGAAGTTACATTTAAATTACACATTCTGCAATCTTCATGGATACTAGCATCTGCAGTTCACACAGTGGAAAGCTTATGACATGATTTTAATTGCTAAGGTGTTTATTGCCTTCACTTACAGCCTGCCCAATTTTGGGGAAAAAATCATCTAGAAAAAGAACGCTGAGACCGGCTATTCACCATGTCCAAAGCTTTTGAAAATAGGTTACACAAACAAATATGATGAATCTTTTTTTTTGTGCACACAAAGGACCCAGCTAGAAAATATAAACTTGAACAATTCATTTAGCATCTTATGCTTCAGTTTTCTCATCTATATGATGAAGATAATGACATTGCACATCAATATGAAGCATAATGCTATAGGAATAAGCACAGAGAAAAAACAGGCAGGATGCATGAAAAGCTATTCTGGAATACAAAATATGATTATTTGGGCCCAGAAGAAAATTATACCCAGTGTGCTGTTCCCATAGTAAAAGTTTATTCACAACACCCCTCGAATCTTTCTCTACAATTCACATAATCACCAAAGTTATTGCTTTCTTGTCTTGATATATTAACTGAATGGCT
Source organism: Dipodomys spectabilis (assembly GCF_019054845.1). NCBI lineage: Eukaryota > Metazoa > Chordata > Mammalia > Rodentia > Heteromyidae > Dipodomys > Dipodomys spectabilis. The sequence goes on from NW_024870711.1 coordinate 5,283,562, forward strand.
GAATGCACAGAGCCTACATCTGAATCAGCACAAAAATGAAACCTGGAGGAGGGAAAATAGAAGGGGACTCCTGAGCTCCACTCCAGTCATTCTCATCAGTCAACCTGCCCACATAAATACCGGGAAATCAACTCCTTCAAACAACTTGGGAGGTGAACCTGAGTTATAATAGTGTTCCTCAGTGCAGGTCTGTGAAAAATTGACCTGCACACAAACTCCCATTTGTCATATTCTCTACAAATGCACGTTAATTGTTTTCATATTTAAATGCCCAGACTCAACCATAAAAAATGCATGTTGTCAGATTGTTGGGAGTTTTCAGAAAGTAGAATAGGATAGCTGTGACATATAGTGAATTACTGTTAGTTCTTTGTGTTCTAGCAGCACCACAAAAGGGCAAGGGCTGAGTAGAAGAAAAATAATCATTCATTTCTGGTTCTAATTCTAAAATGTAGAAAAAGAACTGGGGATGAGTTAATGAACTGTATTTAATCCTAGTTTGAAACAGTCTGTATTCATTAGTCTTATATGCCTGAAACATTATTTGCAAAGTATCTGAGGATCCTTCAGAAAGACACAATCTAGAATAGAACAATATTCTTCATTGTGTTTATGTCTACAGCTTATCCAATCTCCTCTCAGAGTTTGTCTGCTTCATAAAAGCTGGAATATGAGAGACTCTAAATGGATCACAGATGAAATCAGACTATGTTAAGAACTTCTGGCATCAGATCTCAAAACAGGTTGGACTGGGGGAAAAAAAATCAAGCCCTAGGCTATGTGAAGATGATTATAACATTTCCCCACAAGCAATTGCTTACTGTCATTGATCCAAAAAGCCAGCACCCCTTGACCAAGCTATTCCTTTTTGCTTCTCTAAGCTAGCACCCCTTGACCAAGTTATTCCTTTTTTCTTCTCTAAGCTGATGCTTGGATGCTTAAATTTACAATGGATCAAGCAGGGTCCTGGGACCCTGCTTTTCCCAGGTAGTAGCACTGAGTAAAGCAGAGGCCCACTTATGCTAAAAATCTACCACTTTTCTTCAAGCCCACACAGCATCATTCACACATATTTCTATTATGTTTCAGTAAGTTCCTATTGTCAGTTGGTTAGAAGACTCTTGAACATACTTTTTGTTACCTATAGAGAATTGGTATCTAGCTGTGTTTTAACTCTATTGCTTTGCATGCTCTATGAAAATACTTGCATATCAAAATTAGATCTCATAAATATGTAGAGAAAATAACTATCTGAAAGGTCGAAACATCCATTAACAATGCAAACAAATAACAACGTATTGCATTTAAGCAGAGGAAAAAATGATCACAGGCAGGAAGATTAAGAGTCCTACCTTCATTATGCCAAACTCCCCCTTTCCAGAGAAACCTTGTTTAGACAGGATTGGGATGTGCATTGGGATGTGGGAACAGATGATGGAGGGATATTCTATAGCACCCAAAGGATCATAACTTATATTGTGACTCTTCCCTATGATGGAGAGATGATGAAGTTGGGCAGTTGCCCCTGTGGCTCTTCCTCTTCTGCTCAGCGCTCCTCCCATTCTGGTAGCAACCCCGAATACACTGCTAAGTCCAGGAGAAGGGACACCACTGTCTAGTTTAGGTCCTTGGAAATAAAGGGAATTGTAAAAGCAGAGCAATTATTTTAGGTTTTCAAAAACCTAATGGGAGCCAGCTCACGTCAGAGTCAGCCTCAAAGCTGTCACACACTACTGTGCACGGGAGGAGATACTTCTTACTGCCCTTTCAAAGTGATGAGTCTCTAGACATGTGCCTCAAAATACCTCCAGGTTTTCTCTAATTGTTTCCGCAGCGGCTCATAGAAAGAACTTCAAAAACCACCCTTTCATCTTCAAAATACTTATTTCCATGTGGAAATCTAAGTGTTTCACATGTTACAGAAGATGACACAGTCCCATATTTTTCTTGTGCCACCTTAGAGGTACTGGTTAATCAGGGGATGATTGTTCTGGCGTTCAATCAGTGGGCTTTATTTTTTATTAAATTAATGTCATTTGTAAAGACACTAGAGTCAACTCATTTCATAATGTCTAGTGGTGGTATAGTTTTTTTCCCCCTTGAATCAGCATTTAGTTCATAAACAAATCCCTCTCGCTCTCTGTTCTTTTCAAATTAGACAGTTCTTGTATAACTGAACTCTAATATGGTTCAAAATAGTTGGGAAACATTTTAATATTTAATAGAATCAGCTAATCTGTGATACTTCAAAGGTTTTCCTATGAAAAGAACTTGGAACTTTAGTTATCACAGCTACCACTTCAACGCTGAGTATATTTTATGTAGACGAAATTATGAAGGAAGTTGGGCAAAGTTCTTAGATATGACATATAAAATGAAACATAAAAGAAAAATTAGGCTGCACCAAAAGTAATTCATTTAGCAAAGTAAGTTTTGAGAAATGAAAATCTGAGCCAAGAAGCATAGGAACATGTTTACAAGTCATATTTACAAAGACTCAAGAGCCATGACTCTTACAACTTCGTGTAAAACAGAGAATAACCCACTCAAAACATGAGAAGAGTCTTGAAGAGAAAGTTTTTCAAGGAAGATATACAAAGTAAATTAGAGATCATTTGTTATCAGAAAACATAAATCAAAACTTCAAAGAGATGTTGTTTACATAAAGTAGGCTACTATAAGTAACAAAACCAAACCAAAAATAAAGAACATAGAAAAATAACCAATTGTGGTGAAAGTAGAGAGATTAGGACACGGGAAGGTTGCTCGTGGAAATGTAAACTGGTGCTAGCACCTCCGGCAGTTTCCTTTCAGGCTTTGCCCTGGGCTACCAGCCACTTTACTACTAGGTTTGTATGGAGAACAACTTCCTTCACGGAGCACGTTTACTTACTGAGGTTCCACTTCAGACCTGTTGTCGTAACCTGCTTGCAAGGCTGTCCAACAGGAATAAGGCCACACCAGCTGCCTTCCATCCCAGTGTCCACGCGCAATCTGTGCTTTCCCTGCAAGAGAGGGGCGTGCTCATTAGGGAGGAAAGAGGAAGAGCAGGCAGGGTAAAATGTTCACTGGACACATGCAGTATCCACGTGCCATCCTAGGATCTGTGTGTGCCTTACCACACTTAATCCTAAAGAAAATTGACTTCGTGCATGCTGAAGAATCCTAGAAAATTCCACCTGGCTTAATCATAACAATAGTGGTCCATGGTAGCTTACTGTCAATGATTAGTTTTACGTATGTGATAGTAGAAGCTTGAAGAGCTGAGATGTATCCAGGAGCACACAGGTGGATGACTCCACACATGCCGATTACAGGCTGCAGCCATTCCTTATGCTAAACACGTGAAAAGAATTCTAGAGCCACAAACCATCACTGTTCAAGTGTATTGATAGTGCTTCCTAGGGAAAATTTCTGCTTGAAAACTGGGGCACAGAACTTCAGAATTCAGTGATAATCCTGCTAATACCTTGAAAATCCACCTCTTCTATGCATTTCCACCACATTAAGAGAGGCCTAGGGAGAAATAAAATCACAATGTATTTCCATTCTGTTATGAAAACATATGAGCTGGGTGGTGGTGGTTCATGCCTGTAATCTTAGCTACACAGGAGGCTGAGACTTAAGAACTGAGTTTGAAGCCAGACTGGGAAGAATAGTCCACGAGACTCTTATCTCCATTACTCACGGAAATGTCAAAAACAAAACAAAACCAAAAAACCCTTGAGCTGTGACTCAAGTGGTAGAGTGCTAACCTTGAGTGAAAATATGCTCAGGGATAGTGCCAAGGTCCTAGGTTCAAGCTTCAGGGCTGGCGCGCGCACGCACGTGCGCGCGCGCACACACACACACACACACACACACACACACACACACACACACACACCCATATAAAAAAGAAATCATCTAATAAGCATGCTAAGTAACTATTTTTTTCCCTAAGCAAGTTTTCATCAAACATTATAAGCTATTCTGCCCTTTCCTTTAGAAAGAAAACTTTATTTTGCTCATAGCACAAGCTGCCTGTATTGCTTTGTGTGTAGTTCCCTAAACTGCCCTCCCTTGACTGTGCACCACAAGAACTTGAGTTCTGTTTCTCCCTCCCGTTCTCCATTCTACCATTTTCCATCATAGAAGAAAGTATACCTGAAGACAGAACTTGTAAATATAATGCAAATGATCACCCCTAAATGATAAATATTGGTGGTCACACTACCTAACTGTCCTTTACAATGAGAGGTGCTGAGGACAGAGCGGACTGTAGAAATTCTCATCTTTTTCGAATTGTGTCTGGTTCAGTTGGCAAGGGATAAGCACTGGTGATGGCTTTTCAGGAAGGAGGAGCCTGACTCTGTTTCCTGTTGAGGGCTGTGCTCCTGGAGCACCAGCACCGAATACTACACTATCCGACAACTGACAGGTAACCTGAGGCTCCCGGGCACTCAGCGGTACTCAGGCACAAGACAGCAGTTGAGGAAGAGTAGGAGTCTCTGTCCCAGACCTTTGCACCTGACAATGCTGTTGTTATTTCTTCATTGCTTGTCAGATTCCCATGTTTCTAACTTGTCTCATTTTCAGTATGTTCCACTTAATGTCTACTCCTGATTGTTCATTTTTTAAACCTGTTTTTGCCTGACTTAGACAGTGTGGTAGTGGCCAGCTAAATTCATTGGTATGTTTGACATTCTAGGTATGTTAAAAAAAAGGAGGAAATATTTTTTTCAACGGATGGATATTAACTCCCTATGGAAAGATTCTTTAAGTTATATCATATACAGCAAACAGAACATCACACGTTTTATTAGCCCAGAGAGACAAGTGGTGTTATAAAACCACTGATGTAAATGGCACACTGGTACACTTTCTTATCTAGACTTGCTGGGTACTCATTGCCTTCCTTATTACTCTAAGAACCAACAGACCATAACATTTTCACTCTGGGAATAAACTAGTTTACAGACTTGAGAAGTCACAGAATGGTTTGTTCTTAGCCTACAATCAATTAACATTGTTCTCTTTGTTTTGTTTTAAAAAAGTGTTTCCCCTACCTGAATGGTCTTTGTATTTATAAATATGCAAATTTTTCTTTTCTGGTTAACCTGGAGTAGCATCATGTTTTCTTCCTCTGTCCTCAAGCCTACTTGACATCTTTAAAAAATGAACAACCGTAGAAAGGAAGTTTTGTTCATGCCTTAGATTTCTCAATTGATAATATATGCTGGCCTGTATGTGATCTGACACAGGCAGCATACGACCTGACAGTCGAGAACCTCTCTGAGGATTTATGTCACTGCTGCAGACCAGAGGCATATGAACTAATCATTTCCTTCCATCTACTCTCATGAATCATTTCACTGTTCCATTTTGAGCTGGGAGAACTCTTTGAAGTCAAAGGCAGTTCTCCACAGCAAAGAAGAAACAAGAATCACAGTTTGCTTTTCCGATTGTGGCTATTTGAACATATCTAACAACCTTAATGAGGTATGAAAGTATAATTCAGCTAAAGGTAACACGATGTTGGATGTTGAACACCATGTGGAGTGAAAATCATGCTTCTGAGAATGCTGAGAAGACAGAATCATGGGCTCACTTTCCCTAGGCTTTTTCCAAGCTATAGCAAAATACATATAAATAGATACCTGCCATAGGGTAAGAAGTCACTGTCACCTTGTTTTATATTATTCTTCCTCTAGGCAAAGAACTGCCAAACAAGAGAGAAAAGATTAAAGCTCACCCTAGGTCTTGTTTTTGAAAAACACCACACATAGAGGTGCCTGGATTCTGTTTATATCTCTAAATTTTTAAATCCAATAACTGTGCCAGCTTTTATGCAAAGATACCTTAGAGTGGATCTCTCGAAAATACATTCCAAATTAACAAGTTCATCCACAAAGGATTGTGCACATAAATAACATAAGGACCTCTTTACTTAGTATAGAAAATTCAAAGAACAGATGCCAAGGATAGTTTATAAGGTGGAAAATCATTCATAAAATTGCTCTAAATTTTCAATCTGCACCCTGTGGCTAACTGCAGCTAAAATAGCTAGGACACAGCCAGACCCAGTATGAACGGAACACTGCTGCAGACTAATTAAACGTAAAGCTAACTCTGGAAGCTCATCTTTTGTTCATTTTGTCCATGAACTTAAAAAATTTACCAACAAACGATTTGAGAAATTAAATAGCCTGCAGGAAACAAAAGTGAAAGAAGCCGAGATCAGGATGTGGATTATGTGGATTATTATAAGACATGGGCTGGTTTATCTGTTTGGGGACTGCTGAAAACACTGAAAGCACCCCCCAGAGATGGTCTCCCCAGAGAGCACGCACCTGCAAGACCTCAGAACGGGGAAACCTGTGGGCTTCCTGGATTCTGCTCTGTAAATGCAGAATCAAAATAGCAGTGGTAGTAGGTTTGTTTGAGCCTGTACTGAATCAATGCTACAGATGTGTGTGTGTGTGTGTGTGTGTGTGTGCGTGTGTGCAATATATATGCAGGTATATGTAATTTAAGGTATTTCCTTTAGAAAATGCATTCTTATATTATCTTTAGATAGCATTGCAGGGTTTAAAATAACATTAGATAATGTTCCAAAGTTCTTTCTACACAATACTAGTCCCATGATCAAAGAGAACTGAAAAAAATTGCTAAGTGACTTGTTCTCTTAGAAGTTGTAACACTTATGCTACTATGTTCCATGATTTAGGGGAAAAACATATAAATAAAACAACTGTTTACTTGAATTAAGTGTTTCCCTAATGTCCTTGGCCATAAAATCTCCCTATATCACACAAATATACTCACAAATAACCTGCTGACTTTCTACCCAGAATCCTAACCTAGAATGGTTGTTACTTTGTACACATCTCCTATAGCTATAGAATTTGGGTTTAGTATTTTCACATTCTGAAGTCAGGTTTGTTTTTGTTTTGGGAATTATTCAATAACCTTAGGTCAAAGCCTTGTAATTTCTGTGGTTTTTTTGATAGGAGTAACTACACCTTTCTTATTATCAGTTAATAATAAATTATTATCCTAAAGAAAACCTTCTTGATGTTAGCAGAGTTAGTTTGCTTATTCAGAAGTCAAAATATCATTGGTATTATTGGTCTCAGTAACATTCTACAATGATAAGCTCATTTACTTATTAACCTCCTCACACTGGGTTATTTCACAGTAAAACTGATAGAAATCAATGGTCATCCTTTATTTCTTTTACCTCTGTATTTATACTTTCTTACAATGTATTCTGCCCTACCCTTATGCTTTCCTTCCTTTTATTCTACTCAGAGAAAGTAATCTGCAGAGTGCTCTACTGAAAATTGTCAAAAATTTACTCTTGGCCCCTCCAAAGATATTGACATTTCAAACGATGACTTCTAAAGGTAATATTTATCCTGAAAGTAAACATTTCTAACAGTGAAAACAGGACAGGTCACACTGAAGGATGTATTTTTTGAGTCAGAGTGATCTCAAGAGTTTTCAAATTGCTTCAGATAAATTCTCTGCTCCTTAACCAGAATAGGAGCCGGTAGCCGGTTGCCTGCATTTTGTCTACTTCTGCACTATTTCTCCAGCCTTAATCTAGGGGAATTTTAAAGCAAAGGCTAAAGCTTATGAGTTAAATGGTAATTCTCTATATATTTCAGCTAGGAGAAATAAATTCTAACTGCTACAATCTTTAACTGTGTCAGAAAATGTTTTGCTACTAAATTGATCTATCAAATGGGTTCATATTATGTTTCTAAAGATAATAACATTTTTTTTCAAAGAAAAGGGCTTGCTATTTTTTTCCTACTGGATTTATAACATAGGGGAAGGAAGATGTTGTTTGTAGAAGAGTTGATTGGTTAATTAATTAGAGCAAAAAGAAAAAAAATATCCCCTTGAAATAGGTGTTAAAGGCTATGAAACAAAACTCTTCTAATTTGAGTAGATGAATAGATTTCATGGGAGGCAATTTTGTTTTTCTGGTTATGGGACTTCAACTCAGGGCCTGGGTGCTGTGGCTAGTGCTCTACCACTTTGAGCCACAGCTCTACTTCTGGTTTGTGAGGGGACTTTTTTGCCCAGGCTGGCTTTGAATGTGATTCTCAAATTCCTGCTTCCTGAGTAGCTAGCATTACATGTGAGAGCCACTGACACCCACCAGGGCCTTGTATTTGCTAGACAGGTGCCCTACTACTTTAGCTATAACCTTAGTATCTCTAGTCCTGTTTTGCATTAGTTCCTTTTTTTTTAAAGTTACCCCTTTTTTTCCCTATGAGGCTGGCTTCAGTCTACAATCCTCTTATTTATGGCTCCTGTGTAGTTGGGACCACAGGCATGGTCTGTCATTTTTTACTTACTAATTGAGTCTTGCTAACATTTTTGACCAGGCTGGCCTCAAAACTTCTTTTCCCTGCACCTCCTGCCACCTCCACCTCCTAAGGATATGACATCACAGGCAGGAGTTACTCTGCCCAGCCTCAGCTTTTGTACTGAATAAAGCTATGTACAATGTCTTCTAAAACAGACCACTGCGGCGATCATTTCCATTTTCTCATATAAAAATCTCCAGGCACTGCTTCTGCTTGGAGAGAAAGTAGCAGAGTTGATGATATTTGATTGAATGCTCCATTTCTAAGATTTTCCCTCTACTTGTTTGTAACACAGGATATTGTGAAAGAGTTTAAAAAGAAAACAACTTTTTCTTTATTTTGTAAAGTAGCATGGTGGTCAAATTTTATTATCTACAAAAAAAAATAACGAGTATTTCACTTGAAAAGGAGGGAGAAAAGCGAGGCCACTTGGTATACTGTAACAAAATACTATAAGCTGATGAATTACAAACATCAAAATTAATTTTCTCACAGCCCTGATGCTGGGACGCTCAAGACCATGGTGGGCGGAGTCAGTGTGTGGAGGGGACGCTGCCTTTGGATGATAAATGGCAACTACTCACTAGGCCTTTCTTGGGGGATGGGGCAAGGCTCGCTCTCAGGCTTCTGTTTAAGGGCACTAATCCTCCTTGTGGTGTTTCTATCCTCATGACCCATGATCACACTGGTGATTAGGATTCTAGCATATAAGATTAGGGTCACACAAATTTTCAGACCAAATTGGGAAGGAAACTTTTTTTTGTTGTTGTTGTGGGGCCTGAACTCTGGGCCTGGGCACTGTCCCTCAGCTCTTCAGCTCAAGGCTAGCACGCTACCACTTGAGCCATAGTGCCACTTCCAGCTTTTTCTGCTTATGTGGTGCTGAGGAATCAAACCCAGAGCCTCATGCATGCAAGGCAAGCACTCTACCACTGAGCCACCTTCCCAGCCCCAGGAAATAATTTCTGATTTGATACTTTCTTTCTCCTCCATCTCTCTGTCTCCCTCTCTCTCTGTGTCTCTGCTGAAGAGATCTCTGGGTACAGATTTCCACAAATGCTTTTTTTGGTATTGTTTCATCTCTGTGTTCTGCTGCCTCCTCCATTTCCCCCCTTCAGACCCTTTCTACCTCTTTAACTAGTCATAAAACAGAAAAACTGGGAATTAAAAAAACCTTTTGTTCAAATATGACAATGTTTAATGTTTTTCCCTCTAGAAATAATCATAACTATTACTACAACAAAAACATATCACCTTTCTTTATTCTCTCCATCTCTTGAGATTAAACAACCAAGGAAAGGAAATCTGAGAGTTAGGAGGAAATATTCCCTAATAGTTGCGCAATAAGGTGAGAGTTAGGAGGAAATGTTTCCGAATAGTTGTGCAATAAGGTAGATAACACAAACATTCAAACAGAATATTGTACGGTATCACTATAAAGACTCAGACTCATGATATTGTAGTTATTTAAAAATCTAAACAAAATGACCAACATTTCAGAATCATTCTGCCACACAGGAAAAAGAGCATTAGAAACATCCACTTCCAGTCCCAAAGTCACTTAAACTGTCCTCACTTAAATACATGGAAAAACATACCAAACTGTTATCCTAAATTTGATGTAGACATTAAGTTTTGAAAATTAGAAAATCCCAATTGTGGACATATTTCAGAAACAACCCAGACTACTGTGCCTTATATTCTCTGCCTTGTACTTTCTATTTTCTAGTTGTTTTTGTATACAAAACCTTTTGTTTAGTTTGCTGTCACCCATTTTTGGTATTCTAGAAACCCCTCTGTGATGGACAAGAGCAGGTTCTCACAACAAAGCAGACTTACTAACATATTTATGGCCTTATCACTTGACAGGGAAGGTCAGAGCTTTTCACAGTTTATTCATAACCCTGCACCAGCTTTCAATTCTTTGAAAATTGCTCCCTGATACCCAGCTTTCCTGAAATCACAGAGTGGCAGCCACTTTCTTAAAGTATAAATCTGATTCTAAAAAACTGATAGCCCTTTTTTCTTCCAGACCTGGACAAGAAAAGTACTGCATTTTCATTGTTGAAAACCAGCGCTGAGAAAAACCAGCGCAGCACGGATGTTGTTAGGGTTTAATTTCTACAGGAAAGTCTTTGGGATGATTAAAACAAAAACAAAAAAACAGTAACAATGAAAGCTCTGCTCCAGATGTTACCGACATGTCACCTATCTCTTTGCCCTCTCTCTACGAATATTAGCATACACTTAATTCATCACAAGTAAGCCTGTCCTGACATGAGTATTCCATACCGGACAAAAGCAAAATGGGTATGAACTGGGAACAGTATAATACAAATTCATGACAGAAGAAAAAACAATAAATACATATATATGAAAATATATACATGCAACCCTTTAGAGAGAATAAAAATAATTCTTCTGAATTTTAGTAATTATTTATTAAGCCGTGGCTCATTTGTGACTGTCACACAGTACATGAGCACCAGCACCACGGTTCCAAGGATCAGCCTAGAGGTCGTCATCTACCCTCCTAGGGACCAGTGCTGTTTCACCATGTGCTGCCTGGACAAAATCCATGTCTCAATTACTTTCCAAAACCTCGGTTTCTGTAATGGTTTCCTAGTATACATGGAACATTTGGATTCGTTTTTCAATACGTTAGCTATTTTGTTGCCAGTACTACTGTGTCCTGCATCATAAACAATTTAATCCATATGTAATGCAGAACCGTCACAACGCAAGGCAATGGCTGTCACTTCATGACAGAAGCACCGAGGTTCACTGGACAACATGGCTGCTGTGCCATTTGGAAGGCACATGACTCAGAACTCAGGACTATGTGAATGGTATCACATCTAGTGGCTTCCTTAGAAGTCTATAAAGGAACTGTCTCCAAGAGGGTTAAAAAGCTGAAGATCAGGCCTGGGACTAATTCCAGGGAGCAGAGTTCCTCTGAAAGCTGGACTTCCAGCATGCTTCTCCTCCCATGTCTGTAGCTTTAAGGCCCGAAAGAGTAAGCGTGGTGAGAACAGAATAGAAACAGCTGGGCTGATGTACCCAGGAACTTCGCATGTGTAGACTCACCCACACCACAAAGTCCTTCAGAAATGGCTCTTTCTTTCCTCTTAAAGGCTCAATTCTTCTTATCCCTGAGAACATTTAGAATCTCTGCAAGGCAGCCTGTCAGTCTGCTCCTCGCCACTTCCCTCCCCCTGCACACCAGTTCAGTGACAAGGGCTCAGTTCCAACAAAACCCAATTCTAAGGACAAGCCCTGTGCAGGAAGAGAGGGACTGATCACATCCCAGTGGAGCTGCGGGACCTCCCGACTTTGGAGCCAGAGTGCACATGCATGTATGGTAAGGACTAGTCTCCCAAATCCCACAAAATCCCAGATGCTAGAAATGGAAGCTCTGGGAGGTTATAGGAACCTGGTGGACAACGAAGGGCTTTGTGTCAGTCTGGCAAGGATTCTGATGGACCTTTGTAAAGTTTGGAAAATGTACGACTTTTCTAGCAAGTACAGAATGAAATGTACATTTCTCTAACTTCAGTGGCAAATGGTAAAGTGAAGAAGGGATCAAAGTCTCAGAGATTGGGCACCATAGAGTTAATGTGCTACTTCAAACCAAAGCCCATCAATTCACTATACCTGTGAGAAGTTGGGGTTGAGGAGATGGTGGGAATGAGAGTAACTGGCAAACAGCAAGATGGCTAGCAAAAAAAGGGGAAGAAGTTGCTGCTGCCTCAAGCAGGTAGGAAAAGGTACAAAAGATAGGAAAGCTGCCCTGAACCGAGTTCTTTGACTGTTTGCAGGGATGGCAAATCCTCTCACACCAAGCCATCATAAATGGCCCACAATTATGCATCCAAAGCAGAGTAGAACTGTCACATGAGAGGGAGCAATGAATCCCACAAAGATTTGGAGATGGATATTAGTACCCAGTGTTTCTAAATGCAAAATAAATGCAGCCCCTGTCTGAAAAAGAACTCTATGCCTCCATCAGAAAGGATGATATTGCCCCATTTGTTAGGAAATGGAAAGACTTGGAAAAATTATATTAAGTGAAGTAAGCCAGGCCCAAAGAAACATAGGTCCCATGGTTTTCCTTATTTGCAATAACTAGTATATGTCTGAGACAAGCACAAAAGGTCAGATAAGTTGATGTTAGGGAAATGAACCCCAAGAGAAGTATTCAAATGTTTTTCTTTCATGTGATTGTTTCTAACATATTTATAAGATGATTTCTTTATTGCTTTGTATGTCCCTCCCCCACGGTATAACCCCTGCTTTCACTGTATTTGATGTTGATATAATTTGTGGAGGGGAAGGAAGGGCAAAAACAAATTGTTTAAATAGGGATACAGGTGGACCCATTGCAACAATGAGATGTACAAGTCGTTATGTTGAAAAATGAACTTTACAACTTTGGCTAGGAGTGGGGTGGTGGGGTGGGGTCAAGGTGGGGGGGAAGGAAGGGTTGGGAAGGGGAAACAAAGGAGGAGGCAACAATGCTTGATAAGAAATATACTCATTATCTTGCCCATGTAATTATAACCCCTCTGAATGGTATTTTTTACAATTAAAAAATAAAGTAAAATAAAAAAAGAACTAAAACAAAAAAAGACTGGGGTCCTTGGCAGGAAATGTACTCATTACCTTGCTCATGTAACTGTAACCCCTCTGTACAGTATTTTTACAAAAAAGTGTTAAAAAAAAAAGACTGGGGGGGGGGGGCTGGGAAGGTGGCTCAGTGGTAGAGCGCTTGCCTTGCATGCATAAGGCCTTGGGTTTGATTCCTCAGCACCACATAAGCAAAAAGAAAAAAAAAGCTGGAAGTGGCACTGTGGCTCAAGTGGTAGAGTGCTAGCCTTGGGCTGAAGAACTGAGGGACAGCGCCCAGGCCCAGAGTTCAGGCGCCACGACTGGACCCCTCCCCCCCCAAAAAAAGACTGGGGTCTTGGTCAAGTAGTAGAATTCCTGCTTAGTAAGCATAAGACCCTGAGTCCGAACTATCAGCAACAATAATAAGACAAAGGAAAAATCAATGAACAAAAAGTTAAATTCTTTGTCCAATTTCTGGGCCAAAGCCAGTTCTGTTCCAAACTAGAAACCACAAAGAGAATCAGTACCTAAGAAGGAAGGATGCTATATCAACAACCTCCAAACTTAAAATTCCCTAGTCCCTCTCCAAAGACAGCTACCTGCTTAGTGCAGCAACCCGGGCAGCCTCGTGAAGACAGGGAGACCCGCAGACATTGCACGGGTGAGGGCTACTGAGCAGGGATCTGGACTGAAATGAGGACGCAGGGGCTGACATATCACCGAGGACGGTTCAGTCACGGTCTGACTGAACACGTGTGCAATTAAACAATGGAGTCCTGGGCTCCAGCTCCACTAGGTCCTCTAGTCCAAGGACCATATGGTCCTTGAGTGTACAAATACAGTGGACCCACTTGGTAATTGGCAGAAATTTCACACAGGTGTTTTACTAATTAGCTAAAGAAAGCTATCATGGGAGGTAGGCCTACAGACTTGTCTGGAACTGTCCCTTCGCTCATAGTTACTGTTAAAGCCTTCCTCAAGCCCCATTTAATTCTCTTTTCTGGTCCCTTAAAAGGAAAACACAACCAACTTTTTGAGAGAACGGCAGCAGACCTCCATGAATGAATCCCAGGAGAAAAAGAAGCGAATGCACCTTTCCTTAAATCTCTAGGAGCCAACGCAGTGTGCAAGATACACGACTTCCAGGCCTTCTGTGCACAAGCCTCCAGTTTATGCCCATTTTATTTTTAAGCTGCCTGAAACAAATGAGCACCAGGCAATGTTGGAAAGGCTGCGCTGGAAACAGGAGTGCCTAAAACAACTTGGAAACCTCAATGACTACATGGGTAAAATCTAATCTGTTCAACTGCTCAGAGGCATTAACATAAAAAGATGTACAAAACAAGCAAGAGAGAGCTCTATAACAAGTGTGCCGCAGAGACTACAGGGGTACCAACGGGCTCCACAGAGAGTCAAGCAGGGTAGGGATAATGTCGCCCCTTCATTGCTGCTTTCAGTTCACCAAGGCAAATGCTGCCTGTGGCTGTAAACTCTGACATAGTTCATGTCTTTGTTGTCTCCAGTATTATTAGTTTCTTCTTAAGAGGAAAATAATATGATTTTTCCAAGTTCATATTTAATAAATAGGAGTTATTTGGTAGAGAACTAACTCCCTCACAAATTTGACTGGTGCAAATAAGGAAGAAGACAGGTATCCAGAGATAAGACTACTGAAAACAAGATGATTACAGTCTGTAATGAAGCTCAAAATATAAGTGTGGAACAGGGCAATCGACAGTGACAGCAAGCCAGCATCAGCAGTTAACAGAGAACTTGAAGGGATGGGCAGCTGTTCCAGCCTTGACTGCGTGACAACCTCACAAACGTGGTCCCGTACACTGTCCGCTAACCTACTGTAATGACATAGTTTGTTATAAAAAGTGACTGTTTTGTTCAATCTCTCTCTTGAGAAGGCAAAAGGTTTCAAGTTCTAAGGATTATTTATTTGTAAATTCCAAATCAGAATATGATTTTTTTGGGGGAAGTATACGAACCTTTTTGTTCACCTAATGCTGTAACTGGAAGACCATTTTACTCATTATATAAATTCATATATAAATACTGTGATATCAGTGCCCTAACTCTAAACAATTCAACTTTTTAAAACACATTGAATCTTTCTACTAAAGTAAGTATATTAGCCCTTTTTAAATTTTTTAATATAATATACCTAAGAGTTAAGTTCATAGATCACAATCAAATTTTAACCTAGTTAATGAATTTTAATTTGGTTTATAACAGTTACTTTTATTCAGAAATATAAAAGTATAAGTATAAAGTGATGAAATGATAAGTAACCTTGAAATAGTCACTTACCTTATTTATTACGCTGTACATAAAAAATTCTTATTTGGTAGCTTCATCCAGAGTGAAAGAGCTTAGAACTAAAAACATAAATGTTGCTCCTCAATGCTGTCATACAGTGTGATACTGTGCTCTGAACATGGGATTTTGAGCTCAGGTAAATTATTCTTTGTATCACACTCTTAGCACATTCAGCACAGTGAAAACAAGGGCTGTGTCATCACTGCAGACTCACAATGTTTTAAAGAGAAACCTGGAGGGGCCTGTGAACTGACGTGGGAAGAAGAATGCCATGAATGGCATCTGAAATCCTTCCCCTGGCAACACCTCACCTCTGACTATCAATGCAACATTGGGCAGAAAACTGGACTTTGGAATCCAGACTTCAAGCATTTTAGTAACTTTACAAAATCAGCCCTCACCTGAGGGAGGACAAAGAGGGATAGGCAGAAGATCCACACCTGCAAGTGTGCCTACCCACTAGCTAGAAGATGCAGGCAAAGCATGAGGACCAGGAGTTATCCTAGAATGCTCTCGGTTATCAGACTCAGCTCTTACAATTCTCCACCACAGCCTTCGATTTTGATTTGGCTTCTGACATGGTCTGCTTCTGGGGGATGGAGGAGAAAACACTGGTAATATGGAACTCAGTACTTCATGATGCCAGAGCAGTTATTTGTTATAGATTATCAAAGTACCACTGAGAGACTGTACCTTCTTCTAGTTATTATCACAGATGTATCTCTCATTATGAGCACTGAAATTAGTTTTATAGTTTCAGATAGCCAAACAGTGCTAGGGTTCTGTTGTTCTTATTTAATTATCTTCTCTAATTTGTCAGATAACCTATAGAGGAATCAAGAAGTAGAAAGCAGGTTCTGATGTCTATACAGTGCTTTTGCAGGAAATACTATTCCTTCTCTCTATCCATACTACCCACAGCCAGCCTCAGTTTCTATCCCAAGGCCAAGATGCGCAACGGGATTTTGTCATGTTCCCAATAACTTAAAACTGTTGTGAAAGACATTGATCCAGATGCACTGTACTCATAACCTGACACAGTGACTTGAAACCCCTTTGTACAACTACTTGAAGATAACAAAAAATGAAAATCTAGACCAACTAAATGAGTAGAGAGCTTTTTATAGGAATAGGAGAATGAATAAAAGAAAAAATAATAAATTGCCATTTGACTTAAAAATACCAGCACATCACTGCTTTACATTACATCCTACCATTCCTGTAAATGAAACACTTTACAGCACTACTTTAGTTTGGACATATTTTCCAATGGAGTTTCTTATCTTCTCACTCTAAATTAGATACCAGAGCTGAAGGAAGTTGAGAAAAAAATGTAATTGTGTGGGAATTAAAAATTATCAGTGAATTATTTCACTATGAATTTTTAAAAAAAAATAGCTGTTTTTTAAAATAAATATTGGGCAATAGCATAGCAAGAACTCAGTTTCAATGGAGGCTAGCTAGGATTCGCCCTGTAAATACTGTCTTAACCAAATTTCCTTTCCTTAAGAGGTGTTTTTCCCCCTATTAAAAGTAATTTCTCCTCATGGTCCTCTTCTTGGAAGAGGAATGATGCCTCATTACCTTTGAATATTAATAAGTGATCTCATTCATATTTTAAACTAATGTGAAAAATTCATTCAGAAAGCAAGAGTGATACACATGGCATCTGTGCTTTGAAAGATGAGTAGCACATTTTTGCTGCTATCTCTCAGATATTAATAAATTAAAACATAGCTGGGCTCCAGTGGCTCACACCTATAATCCTAGCTATGTTGGAGGCTGAGATTTGAAGATCAGTGGTTCAAAGCCAGCCCAAGCAAAAAAGTCCATGAGATTTTTTACCAATTAACCACCATCACCAAAAACAAAAGAAGCTGTAAGCAGAGCTGTGGTTACAGTGGTAGTGTGCTTTCCTTGAGAAAAAAAGTTAAAAGAGAGTGCCCATTCTCAGATGTTCATAGTGGCACAGATTTAAGAACCTGAGCTATACAGTGAGATATTGTCACCCCCACACACACATGTGCACACACACATGCATATGTGTGTGCATACACATACACTTAGAGTCCTTTCTCCTAAAGCCCAAACAAATGGGTATATGAAAAAGAGTTCCAAATAATTCCTCTAGTAGAGTCCAACGACGGCGAGGTGGCTGTGATGCCCTGTGACAGTGCAGGAGTCTAGTTCCACAGCCCACTGAGTGTGGTGAAGTGCATATGCATCCCACTCAGGAAGTTCATCTGATGTCTTTTCAGGAATAAGAAAGTAATGTGGTTTTAAAATTAGGAAGGTGTAAAAGCTAAGAACAGTAAAAAGAGCTGAGCGCTGGGGAAAAACAAAGAAAGAATCAGGACACCACAGCCCATCAAGCCCCGTATTGGGGAGCACTTGCAGGTCTAGCTGCTAAAGATGAGCTGCCACACTGAGACGTGTCAAGATTTACCATGGCAGAGCCTGAGTCTAGGTTACGACAATCCTCTAAGCACTTAAAACTCAAATGAATATGGAGTGGATAATGAGATTTCTTTTCCTGTAAAATGGAAGTCCGATGAATGATGCTTGAAAGCCACTAGTCATTTTTATGAGCCCTTACAAAGTGATGGAAGATTTTTTTTTTGGTTTTTCTTCTTGGGTTTTGTTTTTCTACTTTCCTAGCAGAATGAGTTTCTTTTTTATGTTCCCTAGAACATTCACTTCTTCTGCAGGAAACATCACCTTTATAAATGCAATGATTTTTTTCCCTTTCTTTCTAAATAATAAAAATAAAAATAGTTGAAGATCCAAATCCACAGATATTTGTTACTGATTTTTTTTGTTCTCTAATAAAAATGAAATTTGCAAAACAAAGTTTATAGCTCTTAAAGTATATACATATGTGATAATGAATTGGTTACAGCTTATAAAAAGTCAAAGTACAGAGGCATATATAGGGAGAATAGCTCATTTGTATGAAAAAAATAATCATTGTAGAAATAACAGTGTGAGACAAACCTAGAATTAATGATCTTTGTGAATTACAAAAAGATAAAAAGGTAAAATAAAAAAAAAGAAATGCTTAACGCAAACATTTTCTGTTGTTTGCAAGCCCTGTTGTCAAGAATTAACTTTTGATGAGCTAGATGGAAATGTCATATTTTCATATATAATTCAGTATGATTTTGTTTTTATTAAATAATAATCCTGATCGATGTTCATATGTGAAAGTAGAATTAGGTAAATTAAGGTGATGGGTGGGTAGGGAGAGATGAGGAAAATGTTGAAAGAGGTAATATTGATCAAGATGCCTTGTATTCACAAACTGACATGTTGAATTCCTTTGTTCAACTAAGTAAGGATAAAAAACAACAATCCACGGGAAAATTTTTTCCTGGTAAAAATAATACACATTTATCCTTGATTTTCTTTTTGCGAAAGAACATAGTATTTGATATTTAAAACATAGTATTTGATATTTAAAGCTTACCACATCAACACATGACAGTTTGGAATCCAAACTGCTTTCATATTTAAGGTGTATGTCATCTTGTGTTGCTTCATAGACTCTTGTAAAGGAAGACCATATAGTCTTCACCCTGAGTTGGTCTACAACCAATAGACTGCGTGTCTACCGTGGAAAGCAGCTGTAACTGTTTTTGTTTTCCCAGGAATTGGTAATGAGGAGGGCTGAGCAGGCCCCACACAGTCGTAATGCCTGGTACTGACCATTTCTGCATGTTTAGGTTTGGAGCTGTAACTAGTTAGGCATCACTTTCTTATCTGAGAAATAGGGATTGTGGTATCTGCTTCATGAAACTGTGGTGAACTTGTTAAACAAATTAACACAAAACAAAGAAGTAATCCATGGGATCACTAGTACTCGTTCAGTATCAGCCACTATCATTACTTTCACATTATTGTAGAGGGTAGCTGTTTCCTCATTTGGTAATTAAACACATACACACGTGCGCGCGTGCGCGTGCGCACACACACACACACACACACACACACACACACACACACACACACACACACACACTTCAATTTGAAGTTCCTATTCATGAACACTTTGCATGCTTAACTGATAAATGTCTCTAACAGTCATTTTCCAAGTGAGAGTCTATGGATAAACTCATTCTTTAAACTCATAAATATGACATTTTTAGCATATATACAAATTTACTAAATGTATATTTAGATGAAGAAAATGTTCACAGATTTCAAGTCCATTTTCAAATGGGCCCATGACTCCTGACAAGTTAAGTATCTCATTTGAATTATGAAATCACTCACATGCCCTAAGAGGTGATATCTAATTGCTTCTTTGTCTTCTTTCTTTACCTTCATCAGCTAGCGTATCACTTTTCTCCAGAAATCTGGCTTTCCACAGGCTTTCCGGGTAAAGTGTAGTTTCCTTACTGTGCACCTTTGATCAGGCTGCCCCTTGGGGTCTTTTGACCATTTCACTCTTAGCAAACCCCGCTCATCTGCCAATATGGGAGGGCCAGCTTAGAACCCAGCCTCCAAGAGCCCTTCCCAGGCCTTTCTGCAGTATGTTATATACTGCTTTCTGGGCTCGCATAATATTCTATACATATTTTTAACTACTGAAGTTATCTTATTCTGTAACACTGATCTATTTGGCGATGAGATGTTAGTTCTTTCAGTACAATGTATTTATCCCCATTCTATCAAGATGCCTGGTTAAGATAAGCTTGCCAGAGTAAGTTGGTTGAACTGGTGGCTTTAATGTGGCCTTGTCTGTGGTCATTTGGGTAAATGCCCAGAAGTGGGATTGCTGGGTCACAGGGGAGCTCTGTGTGTAGTCCTCTGAGGAACCTCCATACTGCTTTCCAGAGTGGTTGAACAAGTTTACACCAGCACAATTAATGTTTATCGTAGCATTAGTACCATAGCTAAGATATGGAACCAATCTAGATGCCCCCTCAGTACATGAATGGATCAAGCAAATGTGGTATATGTATGTATGTACACACACACACACACACACACACACACACACACACACACTGGGATTCTATGTTTCCATCAAAAAGAAAGTCATTGTCTCATTTGTAAGGAAATGGAAGGACTTGGAAAAAAATCATATTAAATGAAGTAAGCCAGACTCAAAGAAATATATGTCCCATGGTCTCCCTTATTTGTAATAATTAGTATACATCTAGGATACTCTTAGCAGATGAGCAGATTAGCTCAATAGCTATGTACATATGTCCATATAAGATGATGCTAAGCAAAATGAACTCCAAGACATGGACACAAGAGTTTTACTTTGTTGTTGTTTTTAATGTACTATGTGATTTCTTTTTTCTTTTGTGTTTGTACCCCCTATGGTTATCCCTTGTTGTCATTGTGTTTGAGTTTGGTACCCTGGGTATTGTATATATGTTTATCTAAACTAGGGAAGGAAAGGGGAACAACAAAATGGTGAGACAAAGGACAAGGGGGAAACCTATACAACAGCGATATTCACAAGACAATTATGTTGGAAATGAGCTGTACAACTTGGGAGGGGGGTTGGAGGTAAGGGAAAGAGGGAGAAATATGAAAGAAAGGGTAATAAGTTAGACAAAAATGTAATCACTACCTTACTTATGTAACTTTAACTCCTCTGTACATCACCTTGACAATAAAATTTAAAAGAATAAAAAAAAGTTGGCTGAGTGAATACATGAAAAAATTGCTCATCATCCTTTATTTTTCAAAAGGCTTTCTATGATCCTGAAATACTGTGTATTGGAAAATGTTCTCTGAACAAAATATAAAGGTCTATTCACAGCTTTTCAATTATTATTTTCAAAATTTCAAAGATTTCCCACTTGTTAATGGGCAGCATCACTCAAGAGAAAAATCAATCCTTCTCCACTCTTCCGTGAGCAACGTTTTTGTACATTAAACTTGCCTGATAAAATAAGACCAATGTTCTACACTCGGTGCCTTTTACCTTGAGGGTTCCTAGTAAGGGTAAATTGGCTTCCTGACATAAGACAATTGGAAAGGCCAACATATATACAATGAATCACTTTGGAATCTTCCATCATCAATGCCCTTTTCCAGGAAGGATACAATCTGAGGTGTCATCACCACTTTCTGGGCTATAATGGAGAACACTCTTCCCTTTTGATGAGAAAACTCTGCACATCCATTCATTTCCTCCCATTCAGACTCTTAACTTACATGCTACATAAAGTAGCAGGGAAACCTAATTCTGTGTTACAGGAGCATTATGTATTTTTATTAGTTATGTTTGCTTCATGCACTTACATTCTTTTTTTTTTTTTTTGTCAGTCATGGGGCTTGAACTCTGGGCCTGGGTGCTGTCCCTCAGCTCTTCAGCTCAAGGCTAGCACTCTACCACTTGAGCCACAGTGCCACTTCCGGTTTTATGGTGGTTTATTGGAGATAAGAGTTTCATGGACTTTCCTGTCTGGACTGGCTTTAAACTGTGATCCTCAGATCTCAACCTCCTAAGTAGCTAGAAGTACAGGCATGAGCCACCAGCACCCTGTAACACATTTCTTAAATGTTTCTTTTTCTACAAAAGTGGCATCATACTAAACTCATGAATCATGTTACTGGACCCAGAACTGTGGCAGGGTGAATAGCAAAGGGCGCTGTCCCTGAGTTTTTGTTCCTAAGTCTAGTGCTCTACCATTTTGACACACAGCTCCATTTCTGGCCTTTTGGTAGCTAAGCAGAGGCAACAGTCTCACAGACTTTCCTGCCAGGGCTGGCTTTGAACCACAATCCTCAGATCTCAGCCTCCTGAGTAGTGAGGATTACAGGCACGAGCCACTGGCTCCTGGCTGAAATACATTTTTTTATGACTTTGTTTTTTAAATTGTACAGGAAGGTGATGTGCAGAGGCACCATAGTTACATAAGTCAGGTAATGAGTACATTTCTTTTTGAAAAGTGTCATTTCTTCCCTTGTTTTCTCCCAGTATTTTTTCCTTGTACCTGCTTCCTCCCATAGCTTGTATAGTTCATTTTCAACAGTGTCTAGTTAGTATCACTAAAATGGATTTTTAACATACCCAGAACCTAAACCATTTACCATGACACTTCACAAGGTACACAAGGATAAAGTAGAATATATATAAATACATCCATTCAACCAAGTATCCATAGTAAAAGAACCAGGACACTCCCCATCACCAAAGAAAGAATGATCTCCAAAATATCTTATTAAATGAGAAAATGAAAGAAATGACAGATGATTAATTATTATTTATTAATTCTTCCAACACAAATTGGAGAGCAAGCCCGGGGAATTATATGTAGCTATACAGGACTATGAATTGATTTGCCATGTACTCAGAATGCTACTCTATGCAGAGTTCTCTCATCTGAGAAACAGAAAAAAAGAGGCATAGAGTCTACTGGTTTAAAAAGGGCTGCTAGGAAAATCGAGTGAGACAATAATGAAGCTGCTTCATAAACTGAGTACTGTATAAAACCTAAAGCCATTGCTGCCTTTGGAAACTTCCCAGCCTCTCAGATCCAGAGGCTATTTTAGAAATGATGCATGGCAGTCAAGAGATTTTGGTAATCTGAAATATTAAACTCAGTATGTCATCAACACCCAGATGATCCTATCTACTTAGTACTATAAAGGCCATTTCCCAGTGTGCTCTAGGAGACAGGGTAGAAGTGGGATCATCTTTAATCCTATCCTATGCCAATCAATTTCTTTCTCTTATTTCCATGTGTGATAAGTGCAGGCTTTGGTATATATTTATCATTTAGGTCTAGACCGACCGCCCCCCCCAACTTGCTTCATGAACGTGTAGCATTTTTACAAACTTCATGGTTACGCTATTCTGTAGACATCTGCATTGAACACAATTCTCATAATGACCTAGTCAAGAAGGACTAAGTGGGATTTTGAAAGACATAAAGGATAATAGTTTTTAAAGGAAGTAATATCCAACCTCTACAGACCTGAAGTATAGGTCTCAGCATATTTTCTCAGCAAAATTGGAAGACATGTGGTTCTTGGGGGATGGGTATGTACTTGCATGTTACATGTGTGTGCTCGGTGGGGGGAGGGGAGTGAGGCATAGTGCACCATTCCCTGGAGAGGTTCCACATATGCAGGGTGAATGCAGAGTTTGGATTAATGTGTTTAATTCCTTTCACACCCCAGTTTAGAATTATTTGTATAAAACTTTCCCATTTTCTTCATTTTAATTATTTTTTTTTGGAACAGCTGAGATCAAAATGCCCCTAACTTTAGGATGAAAAACTCTTAATTGGCTGAGGAGCAGTACATCCCAGCGGAAAGTGTGTGAGGCTCTCTGTATGAACTTTCTCTTGTGCCAATCTCCTTCCCAGAGGCTCATTTCATATCCCTGCTGGTAGCACTCAATTCACTTCACAGTTCATTGGTACTGCATTGGCAACCTTTTGTTTTCAATCAGTGCAAGATGCCGAAGGAATGCTCGATTGAACTAAGTATACGCGACACAGTGTACTTGTGACCTTGCCAAGAAGGATGGGGGGAGGGGTGTTTAAGGAAAAGATGACATCCCAGATCCAATATTCCATTACGCTACCCAGAACTGGATTATGATAAATTATAATGACAGAGCTCAGGCACATGCTGATGCCACCTTTTCTCCAGTCTCACCTGAACAAATGGATGACATCAAGTCTCCAAAACCGATTCCCTGTCACTGATGGTTGACAATAAAAGGCCAATGTTCAAGTGAGTTTTTAAAACAGTCTCCATGGAGATTAAATTTCATAATTCTTTTCTTACTGCTGTGGAATCACTGAAGGCTCATGTAGTTTTTTTTTTTTTTTTGCTGATGCATCTCTTTCTATAAATCTGTTAGAGAAAGAATCTGCAAGGTCAAAGAACATGTGTGCGGTATGGCTGAGGGGTGGCCAGTGGAGCTATGTTCACTCCTTTCCCCTTAGGACACACTGCATCTTACGGCTGCTTTAAAGCTGACTATCACCTAAATGTCTCTGTGAAGCTCATCGTGAAATATCTCTAAGGTTTCGGCACCATTTACACTGTTGGTTCTTTGCTAATATGTAATTTGCACGAGAGATTATAAAAGGCCAAGCAACAGCAATTATAAGAACAACAAAGAGGAGAAGAATAAAATAATAATGATTATGCCAAAGAAAGAAATTAAAATTGGGAAACAGCATGATCACTTATAAATTCTCTAGAATAGGAACCTTCTGAGATCCACTCCTAATCACACTGAGAATATGACCTCTGATACACGGAGGGAATTTTGTTGAACGTGTGTGTGTGTTTGTGTGTGTGTGTGTGACACAGACCAGAAGTCTTAGTCCTCTGCAGAAACCCTTTTGCATGCCAAATTAATGTTATGAATATTCAGCTTCTATCTATCTATCAGACTCAACATTTTTATCATATTAATTCTCAGAATTATAAATGAATACTGCATAAGATGTCAACACTTTATACAGTTAGTAATTAATCTACCCAGGAGAAAAATAAGCAGCTGTAAAACAGAACCAAGACCACAAGGAAGACATATTCACCACAAATTTGGAAATGTGTTCCAGTGAGAAGAAGAGAACAGAAGTCTAGTCTGTAACAACATTTCCCTTCGTCAGACCCTGGGATTCCGGCTAGAATTCACCACAGCTTTAGGACAATGTAAAAGGCATGCCTTGTTAACTCCTGGACGTCTCATTTCTTGGTCATAAATCCTATTAACTTGTATTACAAACTGCCATAAAACTTGGAGATAAAAGATAATTTATGCTCAGTGTACAGAAGCTAATGTTTCTGTCCTCTTGAGAAAGCATAGGACCAGAAAATGAGAAAGTGTGTATGTGAGATTCAGAGCCTTCGGAGGTCTGCAGGGGCAGCACGAGCAACAAGGCTCAGAGCAGCGACTCTTCAGCACAAACAGCCTGGCCACGGCTGTCAGCCATGCTTTATGTCAGAAGTGCCTCTCACCTGTTGCATAATGGCTCCTTCTCAGAAGTGGTGATGGTATCTTAGTACAAGTACAAGAAAGCAGTCTTGAAAGCAGAACAGGGATGTTGACTGTTAAGGAAGAGCCAGGATGCATCTTCTTTTTAATTTCCCATTATAAACTGGTGAGTTGATTATTTTCTTCAAAACAAATGCTGTCTATGAAAGTTTTCCCTCATAATGACATTTGGATCTACAGGAATGGAAATATGCTGAAATGTAGACAAACCTATACATTTATCTATATGTGTGTGTGTGTGTATATATGTTTTTAAAATTTCAACTCTATTCTTATATAATAGAAATTCATTACACTGAAATATAGTATAAACATGAAACCGTATAGAGCATAAAAATAGAAATATGCTGAAATATAGTATAAAACCTATATATATATATATGTTTTTTTTTTATAATTTGAGCCATATGACTTCCAGTGAAATTGTTACCAGAAATACAGCTTAGACCAAAAAGACTAAAATAACTAATCAATGCATGATGATTACTTATTTATACAAGCTAGTCACAGAAGAGTCTTGCACGCAGATTCTGAGAAACAAACACTGGGCCATCATAGAAAACTCTAAGATGATGAAAGGGTACGGAGAGTTTGCAAAAAGATCAGGAGAGTATATCTTATATCCAACATCTAGGACTGTCCTGATCAACTAGCATCAGTATTATAAACATACAACTAGAGCTCTTATAAGTTACAAATTAAAAATTTATACAACAGTTCCCATAAGATGGCTTGTTCCTTCTGTTAATATCTTACATTCAGACAATCAGTGATTATAAAGAAGATTGTAAAAGACATTCTTTACAAACCTAACACTCAGGATAATCATAATTTTTTGAGATGAACAATAGCAAAGCTTCATGGTGATCTTATTTAATCAGCTTATATCATAGAAATTATTACACTTTTAAATTTTGTTGTAATTTAGGAGAACTCAGAATCGTTTTTTTTTAATTCGGAGAAGGGGTAGACGAGTGAAGAGAAGAATGGTGGTTGAATACCATCATAATATTCAATATACTTGTATAAAAGTAGAATTAGGTCACTTGAAGGGAAGGTGAAGATGGGCTAGAAGGGGGAGAATGATGGGAGAAATGACATTGATCAAGATGATTTAAACTCACAAATTGACATGTAAAACAGAAACTCCTTTGTACTTAAAGATAATAAAAATAAATTAAGACTGAAACTATAGTAACATAGTACATCCAAGATTCATGTTCTTTGAAAATGTTTTTGAGAGTAGAACTATATATGTATAACACACACATACACACACACACACACACACACACACACACACACACACACACACACACACACCAACTCGCCATGTTACACATTGGTCATGGATAATTACTGGCCTATGGGCTGTGACTTGTTTTAAGAGCTTGTCATTTGTAATTTAGCCCATTAACCCCATGATGGAGAAGACGTACTGTAATAGAAAGAGTTGAGTCAAACTCCATGACATTGTAACTATTGTATAGTATCTGCTATGCTTTTTACACATCATTGTTATAAAGCTGAAGTAACATCTTTCTGGTAGATGTACATGTATCTTTTGACTCAGCAGTGAGATGTGAATATTAATTTAGAAAAAAATTCAAAAAATTTAAGTCATTATTTGTTGAAGCATGCCTGACTTTTTCTTGAGGCTACTCCACAATATTTTAAACTGGCTTCATTTTGAATCAATTAAGCTTCTAATCCCAAGCAACAATAAACCTCAGTATCTTCTGCATTATCCATACCGTGTACCCTCCTTCATTCTAGTGCTCACAGAACATATAATATGTTATATAAAGTCATATGGAAAAAATACAAAACCCCAAACAGTATGCCCTTTAATGACTTATATTCTATTTCTAGGATGCAGAATCACTTCTGTGAAATAATATTAGTATAGCCTTAAAGCCATTTTAGAATTAGCTTTATTTCAAATTATACAAGTAACAGTGCTTAGGTTCATCATATGCTATATGAAACCCATTCATACTGTAATCCTCTAAATACAATTAATCTGGCTTTTATACATGCATTACTGTCTTTCATTATCCCACTAAAAGTGGGATTATTTTTTAAAAAACGGGTATATCTGGTTTTTATACATGCATTACTGTCTTTCTTATCCCACTAAAAGTGGGATTATTTTTAAAAAGGGGTAGAGCTAGTGTCTCTCCAGAAAGAAGACCCCCATAGAACAGCACAGCAAAGAGGCAAAGGCTATATATATAGTGTCAGCCTGATGGCAAGAGGTGGTGAGAGGTAAGAGGTAAGAGGTAAGAGGGTGTGATCTTACGTGATCTTCTGCCTCACACTATCTTCTCAAATACCTCGCCAAGTGATTTTTTTAATGCTTTTAACTTATCTTTATAGCTGAACAAAGGGGTCTCAAGTCAATCTGTCAGTGTATGCATATAATGCATCTTGATCAATGTCAACCCTCCCATCATTCTCTCCTATTTTTCTTAACCCTATCCATTCCTCAAGTGAACCTGCCTGGCTCTATTTTTCACATATACACATGGATACTGTGTTTACTGTATTTGCCCACCCTTCCTCTCTCCATGTGTCTGCTCCCCTAGCCTTAAGCTCAGTCTCTATCTCAGAAAACATGTTTCAGCTTCCTGGAAACATTTTATTAAACTGTACATTAATTGCTTAAAGAAGCTGTACCACTGGAATCCTCCCCTGAACATACCATACTTTAGAGAATTTGTTAATAAGTGCATATGGCCGTGTATATGTTTTCATATATTTATAATTAGGACTAGCTTCTACATATAAGAGAAAATATGTCATTTATTTCTCTGAGCCTGATTTCACTTCACATAATTTTTCCCAAGTCTATTCCTTTCCTTGCAAATAACAAAATATTATTTTTTCCTGATGGATAAATGAATAAATGAATGGTTAGATGAATAAATAAATTCCATGTATAGATGCCCTACAATGGATAAGCAGATCAAGAAAATATGAGTTAAATACATATGTATTTTAAATGTTATATACACATGTATACAACATACACATTTTTTGTATATACAAAAGGTAATTTTTAAAAAACTGAACTAAACTCTATAAAATTCATTTCTTCAGTAAGAATTCTATTCAGTACACTAGTACAAAATTCTCTTTGGTGTCTGTCATTGGAAGTGGGTGGTACTGTCATTAAAGTTTTCTTGAGGGATGACAATTAATAATCAGGCAAGCTATAAAGAGCAAAAGCTAAAGATTTCCTTTTAAGTGCTAAACAAAATCCAATCCAGTTTCCAATTATAATGATAGCACTTAAACACATGAGAATCCTATTTGAAATATTTGCCAAGCCTTGTGTGTCCCTGTTGAGGTTTGTTTCAAGTGTCATTCATATTCAGCTGCTCAAGATTCCAAAGTGCTAACTTCTATTCTTAGTCACTTAAAAGTTATGCAGGTTTTCTTTCTTTTCTAGATGCAATAACATGAAAACTTTTCACTTTACTTGGAGCAGTGGCCTTAATAGGCCACAGGTAAGGAAATCAGATCTACAGTACTTGCAGGTGACAGGCACAGGCAAAGTCAATGTTTCTGAGTATACTCGAAAGCTAAACGTTTTGCAAAAGCAACGCGCTGGTTATATTTGCTTGTACTTACTGGCTGGAGAAGGTAGATGAGAGATGCCTCTTGGATTATTACTGTTGGCAAAGGAGTGATGTGAATGGCTTGGAACAAGGTATTCACAGACGCCATGATCTGGTCAAAACGCCCAGCTAGGCCACCGAGGGTGACAATCACATCAACCTGAGCAAGGCAGGGAGAACTGGGAGTCACACACTTAAATATTTAATGAAACAGCATCAAACAGCTACACACAGCATTCAATACTCTATTTTACTTGATAAGCCATCATGAAAGTGAACATTATTTCTGTTGTTCAAAGGAAGAAAGTAGGTTTCTTGTTCAGGGGGAATAAGACTGGAAAGTGAGAAGAGTGATGTGTGAAGCCCCACTACTTTTGAGAACACATTGAAAGTCGTTCCCGCCTCTCCCTGCAGCAATACATTTGTGCATCCTTTATAGCAGATGTCTCTTGATTTATAACATATTGGTTGGTGGTTTAAAGCTGGTGTATTGATCACAAAACTGGGAGGATAGAAGAGCTTAATTAAAATATTTAAGAAAACTGACATCCATAATCATTCTATCATATGATAGAAATTCTTTAAAATAGGGAGGCTCTTTTAGGTTTCAAAGTATTACATTAAAAAACGTTTAAAACATATAGTACATAAAAATGACAGGATCTTAGAAATATAATATTTTACACAAGCATCAATACAATTTGATGTTTCAATTTCTGGAGAAATAATAAGTGGTGTCAGCCCTGAAGTCCAAAGGCAATGTTTTGTTTATTTATTTGGTTGGATGGTTTTAACTCTGGAATTCTGTGTAAGACAAATAAATACATAAAGATACTGAAAATAAAAAAAAAGACGCATTAGGCAAGGACCAAATAGATGAACTGTCATAGTGTGGGATTACAGAAATCATAACAGGATTCCATTAAAAGCACCAAATATATAGAAGAACCAGGAGATATCTTTACTTTCTTATTCTGACTTTATCAATGTGTAGAGAGAATGAGAATTCTAATTTTAGATAAGATTCTTCATGTAAAAAGAGTATTTTAAGACAGGCAAACCACACATCTATGGAATGGGAGACTATCTTCGGATAGACTCTTAGTAACTCTAAGAATTGGATTATGGCCCAAGGAAGACAATTCATTCTAGGAAGCACGTAGTATTCTGAGTACATTGGCAAAATCATGGTGTCTATTCACCTTCAAAGGATACAGGGAACGTATATATAATTCGATTTGTCAAAGCACAACTTCTATTTGAGGTATCAAGTTAGATAAATGTATTCTATTTAGGTCTTACAGGGAACCTACTCCAATCCAGCTGGGTAAATCTGAGGGACACTACATATCTTCAGGAAACTAGGCAAATTGACTTTATACTAAAGAGAAATAAATCAGAACAAGTTGCATATAAAATGTAGAGACAGGTTTAAAGCTCTGTTGAAAAGCATACTGGCACATTTCTATTCACAGAGTCCTAAATTAACAGGAGAAAAAAATTGATATAAGTTTATTCACTATGCAGATTCTGGAACCCCCTTTACAGGTCTTCAATTTTTCATTACAATACTCTAGGCCTTGAGGGAGCCCATAACCTTTAAGGCTGAAATTTAATTCCCATCGTCTACAATGGGATATCATGAAGAATACACAATATCTGTAAATCAGTCACTGAATTTTTCAGAGGAAAGAAGCAGCAAGATTACTTCTCATCACTACTCATTTTCCCTACAGGACATATTTAGCAAGATTGATTAACCACATTAGCAGATCAATGGCAGCTGTAGGGAGGGCTGGGGAGAGCAGCTCACTAGTGCTAGCTGTGAGTGGGGTGTAACAGTCACAGAGAGGGAAGAAAGGGGACAGATCCCATCCCTGCCTATTTTCATAGTCTTTTACAGGGCTAAATTTATATTTGAGACAATGATGCCACTGAGACAGGGTGTTCTTGCTAAAAGAGACCGTATGAAGACTGCAGGAAGGATGCCTTTTCTATGTGAAACCAAAGCCCTGTGTATTTATTTATAAGATCACTCTGTCATGCATTATTTTTCCTTAATAACCTTTGATATTCTTGTGCATCTCCTTTCAGAGGCCCATGAATCACAGATACTAGTAGCTTTCCTAACTGAGAGGACCACAGGCATTGACTGAGTTTCCAATAAGGATGTAAACATTTGGAAGAAAACTCAAGATAAATACACCAAGAGGCAAGAACATAATTATGAGACTGAGGTTAAGATCATCTAATTTCTACAAATGACTACTGTCTCTATTTGGCAAAGGCTCTAATAGCTTAATAGCTCTTGAATAGTTTAACATGTCAAATTTATTACCTCAGATATATGTCTGATAAATTTGTTAGTTTCATTTATAAGCTAATGACAAATGTGAAAAACACATATTTACCTCCATGTGTGCAGAATATCCTACATTTGAAAAACAGATCAATCAACACAAAAGTCTGTTCCTTTGTGTGGCTGACATTGAAGTGTAGGGAAAATATACCTCACAAAATGGTTTTTAGTTTATTAGCTAGAAATTGGAAAAAGTAATATATATAAAAAAATAACACAGAGAAAGGGAGCTCAATAATGGTGGCTGGGAATGTGTCCCACCTTTCAACAAGCCAGCAAGAGTAGGAAACATTGAAATTGGAAAAGATTAGCAGTAAAGACCTCAAAACAGGTAGAGCTCACCACACATGGCATCCTGAGGCAGGGGGAATGAAGGTATAAGGGTGCTTCACAGAAGAAATGGTAGCAAGGCCTCTAAGACATGGCTCCTGATATTTTCTAAGAAGGTTCATTGCTAGAACTGAATGAAGAAACTCGGGGATAAATGAGTAAGATATGAATATCTGATTTGTCCCAATGCCTCTGGAACTCCAACTGTTGACTTAACATGTGGGGGTGGGAATCTAGCAGTCATCTCAAGTTCCAGTGATTTTCCCTCAGTCATGTCCCCCACACCAGCTGCAACAGCCCCAGCCCATGCTGGACACTCCCCTCTTCCTCTCACATCTTTATTTACTCTCCCCTCAAAAAGTTCTATCAGCTCAACTCTCAGTTTCTGAGCAGAATGTCTCTGCTTTTCACGGCCGTGACCAAGCCTTTAAAATCTGACAGGGCATCTCGCTCGAGTCACAACTGCCTCCAGGCAGTTGTTAGACTGTTCTAAATACAGGAACGAAAATAATCAGCTAAAATGAAATTCTGTTCAAAGTCCCCCAAGTTTTCCCATGGATTTTATTAGGAGCTACAAATCTTTGGGATTTGATAATCGGTTACCCTGCTCTCGCTTCACCTTCTATTTTTTTTCCCTCCTTCATTGGGTTCCACCCATAGTTCCTTCATCTCTTCTATTTCTTTTTTTTTTTTTTAAATTTTATTTTATTTTATTTGAGAACATACTGTACAGAGGGGTTACAATTACATGGGCAGGATAATGCATACATTTCTTACCAAGCATTGCAGCCTCCTCCTTTGTTTACCCTTCACCTCCCTTCCCAGCCTCCCCCCTCCCCCCCACCCAATCATACCCCCCCCACCCCCACCGACATTGTAAAGCTGGTTTTGACATGACATTTTGTACTTCTCATTGTTGCAACAGGTCCACCTGAATCCTTAAACGACTTGTTTGTCCCCGTCTCCTCCACATGTTATACTGACATCAAATATAGTGAAAGCGGGGGTTACACTGTGGGGGAGGGACATACAAAGCAACAAAGAAATAATCTTATAAATGCGTTAGAGCACATGCATGAAAGAAACAAAAACATTAAAATACCTCACTCCAGTTAGAATGGCAAAAATCAAGAACTCTAACAACAACAGATGCTGGAGGGGATGTGGACAGAAAGGAACCTTACTTCATTGTTGGTGGGAATGTAAACTTGTTCAACCACTTTGGAAAGCAGTATGGAGGTTCCTCAAAAGACTCCACATAGAGCTCCCCAATGACCCAGCAATCCCACTTTTGGGCATTTACCCAAATGATTACAAACAAGGCCACACTAAAGCTACCAGCACAACTATGTTTATTGCAGCATTATTTACCATAGCTAAGATATGGAACCAACCCAGATGCCCCTCAGTAGATGAATGGATCAAGAAGATGTGGTATATATACACAATGGAATTCTATGCCTCCATCAGAAAGAATGACATTTCCCCATTTGTTAGGAAATGGAAAGGCTTGGAAAAAATTATATTAAGTGAAGTAAGCCAGGCCCAAAGAAACATAGGTCCCATGGTTTCCCTTATTTGCAATATCTAGTATAGGTATGAGTCAAGCGGAAAAAGTCAGAGAATGTGATGTTAGGAAAACGAACCCTCAAAAATGTATTTTAATGTTTTTGTTTCTTTCATCTCTTCTATTTCTTGACTACATGTACCACTCCTAATTCAAGGACTTCATTCTCTCTGTTCTTTAAATAGGAACGTATTATCCTCAGATATTCACTTGACTAGTTTCTTCCTTCACTGGCTTACTTAAGAAAATATCCCTTTCTCCATCCCAATAGTTCATACTGCCATTTCTAGTTTTAAATTTTCTCTCTAATATTACTCATAATCTAATAGCATGTTAAATATTTTACCTGTTTAACCATTCTATCAGGTTTGAGGTTATGTTTTATTGTGGTTTTAAATTTTTTATTTCCTGATGAATATTTTCAATAATATATATTGGTGAGGCTGGGCAGAGTTGAACATTCTGTAAATCTAACTACATAGGAGGCAGAGATTCAGAGGGTCACAATTCAAGGACAGATTAGGCCAAAAATATGATACTCTATCTAAAAAAATTGCTGGAGATGTGGCTCAAGTGGTAGAGTACCTGTCTACCAAGCACAAAGCACTATTCAAAAAGAAATGTACTCATTACCTTATGTAACTGTAGCCCTTCTGCATATCACCTTTATAATAAAATAAAATTTAAAAAAGACAAAGAAATTGAGTTAAATGCCCATATTTATGACACCAGATTATTTAGGTTTAGGAAATGCAAAAAATAAAAAAGTTCCAATTGATTATTCACATATGTCCTCTCCTCAAGTCAAGGTATTTTAAACAGTCCTTTCATATTAACAAGGAGAGGGTTGGAATAGGAGTTGCCTTTGGCTTTTCATATGCTATCACATTTAGTAAAAAAGATCTCAAAGTCTCAGATGAATGCATGGGAGGTCTGATGAACATACTCCTCTACTAGTGACTTAGGGAAAGAGGTGGACTAAACTCAGGAATATTCCAGGATTCCCTTTTTTTCTGTTGTTGCTGTTCCACGTGTGGTTCTTGGTTTTCCAACATTAACAATCCAATAATAACTATACATTTTATTTAGAAAAGTAAAGGGAAACTTGTATTTGTATTATCTGTCCTACCAGTGCCATGACAGCCAAGTTAGAGACTGTAACACTAGAAGAAGAAGCAATTTCATTTCTCCATTAGAGTAGTATAAACCTTACAGGAGCCACATGACAGGTTTTTCTCCATTTGACCTCAAAAAGACTGAGATATGGCAGGTGTGCAGGAAGGACAGTGGCTGTCAGCAGACTTTAATTACATTTACTTGTTATAAATTGAATTCTAGGGATGCATAAATGGACAATTTCCTTGTGGCTCTCCCTGAAAGATAAGGTGATCATATAATTTAATGTACAAAGTAAGACACTGTGAAGTAAAATGGGACATTATAAATAATTTCTCCAAGAATAGTGGCATAAATCAGTACTATGCCATTTTAACCAAGATATATGTTCCCTACTGTTGGAAATTTATAACTAATATTAGCATAGCCCACTCACCTCAATTAAACACTGGGGTCTACAAACATTTAGACACCATTCTTAACAACCTTCTTTTAATTTTTTTTTTTTTGGTATGCTAATCCTGGGGCTTGAACTCAGGGCTTGGGCACTGTCCCTGAGCTTCTTTTTGTTCAAGGCTAGTATTCTACTACTTGAGTCAGAATGCTTCTGGCTTTTTCTGAGTAGTTTATTGGAGGTAAGAGTCTCATGGACTTTACTGCCTGGACTGGCTTCAAACAATGATCCTCAGATCTCAGCTTCCTGCGTAGATAGGATTACAGGCAGGAACCACCAGTGCCCAACCATAACTTTTAAAGGTCTTTATTGTATTATAGAAGGCTTCAAGAAAGTTATGAAAAAAAACAACAACTTGTTCAAGTATGCTTGAGGGCAAGAGTTCAGATAAACTGATACAAACCAGTAATGTCCAATGATCATGTGGTAATTTAAAATTAAAAACATGATTACCTTGGCCATGTAATTGTAACCCTTCTGTACGGTATTTTCACAATAAAAAATTAAAAAAAAAAAAACCATTTAGCCAGGTGACATTGGCTCATACCTGTAATCTTAGCTATTCAAGAGGCTGAACTCAGAGGATGGTGGTTCAAAGCCAGCTTAGGCAGTAAAGTTCGACAGAATCCATTTCCAATTAACCAGCAAAACTCTGGACTGGAAGTGTGGCTCAAGTATAAAGCACCAGATTCAAACAAACAAGCTCAGAAAAAATGTACAGTCCTGACTATTGTTGGGCGCCGGTGACTCACACCTGTAATCCTAGCTACTCAGGAGGCTGAGATCTGAGGATCGCAGTTCAGAGCCAGCCCAGGCAGGAAAGTTTATGAGACTCTTATCTCCAATAAACCACCAGAAAACCAGAAGTGGCGCTATGGCATAGGTGGCTGAGTGCTAGTCTTGAGCTGAAGAGCTAAGGGACAGCGC
Source organism: Dipodomys spectabilis (assembly GCF_019054845.1). Lineage (NCBI taxonomy): Eukaryota > Metazoa > Chordata > Mammalia > Rodentia > Heteromyidae > Dipodomys > Dipodomys spectabilis. The sequence continues at coordinate 5,319,222 of NW_024870711.1, forward strand.
CCAGGGTTCAGGCCCCACGATCGACCAAATAATAAATAAATAAAAATTCTAATGTAAAAGGCCAAAATCAAAACAAATGTTTTAATGAGATCAATCCCTGAGTTTGAGCTGAAATACAATGAGAACCAGAAAAGTGGAAGAGTTCAGCTGGGTGCCGGTGGCTCACGCCTATAACACTAGCTACTCAGGAGGCTAAGATCTGAGGATCGCAGTTCAAAGCCAGCTCAGGCCGGAAAGTCCTTGGGACTCTTATCTCCACTTAAACCACCAGAAAACTGGAAGTGGTGCTGTGGCTCAAGTGGTAGAGTGCTAGCCTTGAGCTGAAGAGCTGAGGGACAGCGCCCTCAGAGTTCAAGCCCCATGACCGACCCCCCCCCCCCCAAAAAAAAAAAAAAGTGGAAAAGCTCATGGTAAGAGGACACTACACCAACCACACTGACAGCCCTCAGGGACCCACTACAATTTCAACAAGGACTCATTTTACCGTAAGTTCAGTGTAAGCCTGTGTGCGTGAGGAACAAATGGTGTCTCCGATAATGGCAAGGTGAGGAAGCTTCCATTTGAGCCCAAGAAAAAGTCCAGATTTTTCTTAAATCATTCTTACTTCATCCTTTCTGCTACAGCCTTAATTTGCATCAGCATTTTCCCATGGACCACCCTCCTAGCTGGCTGCCCGGCCTTCTTACCTACAGGGTTGTCTCTATAGCAACCAAGCAGTTTTCTGATTGATAGTGAGAGCAAATTTTCTTGCTAATGTTCTGCTTAAAATTAGGCCTTGCCTTTCCCAAGATCTATAAGAGTCCAGTCTCCTTCTACCAATACCATCTCATGAATTATGTCCTCCACACTCAGCCCCCATTCACATCCTAGGAATATTTTAGATCTGGGAAGCATCATGTGATTTCATACCTCAATGTTTGGACCATCCTTTTCCCTTCCTCTCCATACTGATAACTGTATTTTCTTAGGAGACTTCTACTACCTAAGCATGGGCTTCTTTCTGAATAGTCTTGCATATAGTTAGATTGTAAGCACAGCATCATTAAGAAAAGCGATCACCATGTGATCTTAGCTCAGGTTTCTGTGACAAATGACCATCTATGGCTCAAAAAGCATAAGCAGCATTTATTTGTCACAGTTCAGGGGACTGAGAAGTCCAAGGTCCAGGGATCAGCAGATTCTGTTCTTCCAGGTTTGTGCATTTAATGTTGTATCCTTAGATGTCAGAAAGCACAGAGAGGGCAGAGTGGAGAAGATCCGCTGATGCCGTCCTATCAGACTCCCACTGTAGCACTGTTGACACACTGTCTCACGTATAGGAACCCCAGAGCATTCACCCAAAACACTGTAAATTTTTAGGAGTTAGAACATTCCATCTGCATTTTCCAACATCAGTTAGTGTAGTGGCTCATACAAGCATAAAATGTTTGTTTGCTTTATGGGCTCAACTGGCAAAAAAACAAAAACCAAAAGAAACAACAACAAACTCCTGCAAATAAACCAAAACCAAAACATAAAAACAAACCAAGGATACACTTTAAAGCTAATTTCTAAAGTTCTTATTCCTTTCTCAAATTTTTGATGGAGAAAATCACTGATGTGTTATTCTTCAAAGAACACTATAATTGGTTCTTTGATTACTGTGGTTAGATTTTTCATCCTTCAATTCAGTTTGAAAACTATTACCTTATTTTGTAAATTATTTTGTGATTTTTCTGTTCTAAAATCTTTAGTGGATTACCATCACTTAGAGATTCAAATTCCTTACCTACTGATGAAAGAGTGTCTGTAAGAAACCCCTCAACAAGGTAACAAAACTGACTACAATATCCATTTCTTGATCCCAGAAATTTTTTCTGCATAAGCTACTAAGATGTGGATGTGTTTCTGTGTTAACCTTCGACAGCATTTTAGTTTCATATACATGGGTCATGGTAGTGAATAGAATACTGACTGAGTTCACTCCCAAATTCTTAAATGTTTTTGTCATTTATTCTGGACAAGGTTTTGAGTCTTGTAGTTAAACATGTCAAGGCTGGTTGTAGTAATAATGTTGTCATTCACTACAAAGATGTCTTAAGTCCTAACACTTCCTAGATTCACCAACTACTGTTTTTCAGGTCATAACAATGAGATCAATAGGTACAGGACAGTTTTCAGTATAAACAAAAACAAGTGGGATATAATTACAATGTAGAAATGCATTGTCTTTTCTATCTGATGTAAATAAAACAAGGGAGAGTAGGAGCAAATTCTCACGTAGTTACCTTCCTCTATATCAGGAAATGGGTGGCAAGAAGAGTTGAACAGAATGAATAAAACACATCCTCATGTATTTTTAATGATTTTATTCATTTTGTCTCTGCTGAAAATTAAACTCTTTGAGGAAAAAAGTAAGAAGTATTTATGAGTAAGTAATACTACATAAAATCATTATCTGTAAAAATAAATATCATGTCTATTATAAAACCTGCTGGAGGTAATAGTATTCTCCAGATTTCACACTGGGAAGAGATGTGGATATTTCCAGTAAAACATAATTCTAAGGTATCCCTTTGAGTTACAGAATTAATGAGAACTACAGTGCTACATTATTTGTGGTTTGGAATATTCTTAATACCTGGCAGAGCTTTGACATGGTAAATGCTTAGTGGAAGGCAAGAAATGAAAATGTAAGTCGCATCCTATTCAGAAACAATGAGCTACTTAGAAGCATACTTTAAAAGGATATTACAACTGGTATTGTACAAATGTTGTACACTGGATCTAAATTACTGGTACAAAATGAAAGAAATAATTAAAAAGCACCATGTTAAAATCTTACTTAAAAGGTCCTAAGTATTTTTCACTCTGGCTAAACTTTGCTAACACATATGGCCGCTGTACTGAAGTAGATTATTTGAAAGGACACAAACAATCACTATTTCCCTTTCTCCAGGTCCAGAAAATGGAACCTGGACATCTTTCTTTATGTTCTCCAGGTAGATATATTCCAGACCATTTTAGAAACACAAGAACTCTCATGAAGAGATGCTCTGGTCACAGATGATCTGTATTTCTGCATTTACATCCATTTTTAATATCCTGTATCTTCTCATATCATAATGATTCATTTTCACTTGCCAACATTTTTTTCTTTGCCTCACTAGAAAAAAAAAAACTTCGTTGCATCTTCTTGTCTAAAATGATACATGAATGCTTGCTTTCCAAGTCTGGATGAATTAGATTTGGCTATCCGTAATATTTTGGTGCATTGTTTTTTCAATGCTAGCCTGTAACTCTTCACTTTTTACTGTCCAGTTAATAATAGGTATCTGTCAGACTTGCTGAAGTGCAATCATTAGACTCTGCAATCTGAGACAACTAAGTCGTTTATGTTAATCATCTTCTTCCCATCTCCAGGGAGAACAGAGCATTTTGACTGCAAATTTGGCACTTGGTCATTAACACTTAGATTTGTAAATATGAGTTGGACTATATTTTAATGCCAAAGGCAAATGTTAAAACCACAACCGCAGTGTTATTAAACATTGCATGATTATCACAATGCAGTAAGTTTGCAACAACTAATACACCTATACAAAATTGTTATTCACAATGCTATTTTCTATTTTGCTAAGTGTATTAGATACCTAAGAGTATCTCAGGAAATCTATACAAGGCAATAATTAAGGTTCAATAATTAACCTTTTCTCTGAAATAATGTATTCCTTTGAATGTTTTAAAAATCAGAATCTTTGGTGTCAACTTTATAGGTACCTGAAGTTCTCTAGTAGATATGGATAAGGGTACTTAATTAAAATATGGCTAATGTAAGCTAATTACACAAGTTAAAACACCCTATTTCCTGGGTGTTTCAAACTATCTTGACCCAGCTGGTTCATATTAGGAATATATATATATATATATATATATATATGCATATATATACACACACACATATATATACACACACACAGTATATGTGTGTATGTGTGTGTATAAACAAATGCATATATATGCACATATACATAGGTAGATGCATGCGTGTGTGTTTAAGAGGGAAGACAGGTTCAGGGGAAAAGCTGGTAGTACTACCTTGTTTCTACTGTATGCATCTAGATTCTAGCATGCTACTTTCTGTTATGGAAGAACAGGTTGGCCATGGAATGCTAAGCAGAACTGCTACTGAAAGGCAAAAGATCATGAAAACAGAAAACATTTTCTCCTTCCAGCTCCAAAGACACAAGGGTGGAAACTGTTCCATCTTCTCTGAGTAAGAAGGATCATTGAGGGGCTGAGGCTCATTATCTAATACGAATGAAAATTTATTTAGATAGCTGGATAAAGGTATAGATCTCCTCCTGAGTTAACAACTAATATCATCACTGCAATATATGCATATAAATACATATACATATATATGTTCCTATATATACATATATATCCATGATGAGCAAAACCATTTTCACCTTTTCAGTTTGACTTAATTCCATAAGCAATATTTATCAATATCCATAATTTCTTAATATTCATAAGCTGTATTTCTTAAAAATATAGACAGTTTCATCACTGTGAGCCGTCATGATTATGATGCAGGTACTGTCACATTTAGAATACCTTGTTAAGGGAAACAGACTAAGAGATAAATTGTACAGTCTAGTAAGTACATGCAGGATGTCTTATTCCATATACATTATTCTTACAAAAGTATGTAAGACACAGTTTCTTAATCCACTTGCAATTCCCGCATATTCTCAATGCTGCAATTCATACTAAAATTCTCGTTCTCACATAAGGCCAGTGTGACTTCTACAGAACCGCTCCACACTAATCAAATCTGTACCTGTGCACTGAAGGGAAATTCTGTCTGGCAAGTGAGTCATCAAGCTGAGATTCCTGGTAAGCAGATAAACTTAACCCTTGTCCCGGGGCCTATAAAAGCAAGCTTCTCCTCTGGTGGGAATGGATTAGCTTGCCATGGCCTCTAAGGTAGTAAGCTTTTTTATATCCATAGCAACATCTCCCAAGTCACTTCAAAGCACTGGGTTTATCTATTTTCTCTTGTTGCACAGCACTATAAAAAAGATTTCTGATCTCTAGGAAAAAGGAGAAACACCAATGCGAATTCCCCTTTTGAAGGCTTCTCTAAAATGATGTAGGAAACAATCTGCTTATACTCAAGGCCCAGAAATCTTTTTCTTCCCTTGCTGCCTTGTCTGGAAAACAGACTGCACAACACTAGGCTCAAAATGTGTGCATAAAAGTACTTGGTTTGAATGTTAAAAAAGAGAACAATGCTAGATATATACTAGAAGGCAAGCAGTGGTATATGTAGACATGTTTATGGACAGCTGAATGTGTGTGTGTGTGTGTGTGTGTGTGTGTGTGTGACAGAGAGAGAGTGAGATAGATTATCTATTCTAGAGGTTGATACAAAAATATCTGTTTAAGCATGCGATATTCTTTTCAGTAAGACAGTACAGAAAAAAATAAAAGGTAGTGAAACTTGTCATAGAATTCTTACAATGCTTCAGTTACAGAGCTGATGTGGAAATTGTACAGTACTGCTGTCATTATTTTTTCAAGGAAGTTGACAAGATTGATTATCATCAAGTTCACAGTGGCACGGGCTCATGAAATAGCCTCTATATAACTCATACTTGTTTAGTTCTCAACTTTTACAAAATAACTTAGACCATGGGAAATAAAAGAGCTGGTTCAAGAATTTCTAATATAACAATTAAGGAGCTGAAGAGCAGGTACTATAGGAGATCTTGTCTCAAAGGCAAAACAAAACAAATAATAAAACAAAACAAGCAGCATGCTAAGGTGGGCCAGTATAACATAAATATATTATTGTCCTCTTCTTTTCTATTTCACTTTACAAATACACATCTTTTTATGGCTAAGCTTTCTTAAAGCACCTAAAAGTAATTCTTAAAAGCTTGTCAAGTTAAGACACATTATGAACCTCAGATTGTGGGATTATAGCATGCTACCAAAGAGAGATGAGTTCCGGCTCCTTTTCCTTCCTTGTGTGCTGAAGTTCATCCAAACCCTTACAGTGAAACAAAGCTCAGTTTTGGAGCTGAAGAATGGATTCTACATGATTTCCTAAAATACCAAGGAGATTGTGGCAACAGATATTGAAGCAGCATGCTGCTGGTCTTTAGATGTCTTGGAGGATCCTGACTAGGAGCTCATTTCTGTCTAGTTTTCAGCCAACATGCTATCAGTTGGATTTTGAAGTGTAAGTGTTTAGATCTTTATTTCTGGACTGGTGGCTGATGGTAAGTATGAAATATGCAGAATTCTCTAAATTTTTTCCTTTTAGGTACACATTTCTTTCAAGCTATTTTTTCACACCTGGCTATTTTTTGGCAAGGTCTGTTAGTCCATTTCAAAGTAGTTACTAGGGTTAAATGAGGAGCCAGACAAGCTTATCCATATCCATAGCCCATTGTGCTTTAGTTGGCACAGATTGATGTGAATCATGATCTGCCTGCTTACTTTTCTTTCTTTCTTTCCCTTTTTCTTTCTTTCTTTCTTTCTCTCATTCCTTTCTTTCTTTCTTTCTTTCTTTTTTTAAATAAAGAAGCAACTTTATTGAGAAGTTTCCTACACTGGTCAGGGCTGCAGCACAGGCTCTGGAGCTGATACTGCGACACTGCTTACTTTTCTTGTTTGCAGGGATGACAGGCATGTACGACCCCACCAACCTCATTGGTTGAAATGGGGGCTTGTGATCTTCTTGTTGGGGTGAGCTTGGAATTGTAGTTCTCTAGATCTCATCCTGCTGAGTAGTGGAGATTGATTATAGATGCAAGTCACCATGCATGACCATGCAGTCTTTTACAGACATCATCATCTGTAGTTTCTAGTTTTGTCTTAAGTGACACGATTGATTATAAAGAAACCTAAATAAGTAATTCCTTTGAGTTTCTATTAAACACAAAGGTACTCTATGAGGTCTACAAATTTTAATCACATAACAACCTACATCCTACCAAAGTCATGGATGATAAAACTAGTCGATAAAACTAGCAGATAAGCATATTATGTAAGGTGATATAATATATGAACACATCTAGCAGTTGATATGTTCATGGGCTGCCAAAATAAATATTTTCAGTTGCAGTGGGACAGAATCTTGTGTAATGGAAAGAATCTTGTTACACTAAGTTAGATAAGAAGGCTTACTAATATTTGATAATAAGAGTTTGCTAAAAACAAGTTAATCTTTCCAAATTTATACAAATCATTCATTTAATACATTTTTAAGGAATGTCCACATGTGCCTGGTTTGCTCTAGGTACTGAGGACATAACTAAGAACAAGCATGCACAATTCCCTGTCTGTAAAACTTGAGTTCTAAGTAAAGAGAAAGGAAAACAAATTTCCCAAATGTCTAATAGGTCAGATTGTGACTACTGCTACAGGGAAAACTGATCCTGAAGGATTGAAAGACAGAGGCAGAAACTGATGGAAAAAATGTGGGAGCCGTACTGCTTGAAAGAGTGGTGATAGAAGGGTTGATCACATCAGTGTGAGTTCAGTTTCACTCTGTGTGTGTGTGTTGTGTGTGTGTGTGTTGTGTGTATGTGTAAAATGTTCCATTTTAATGAAAACTCTAAGTGTGGAACAGAGAATGGTTACATATAAACAGTGATGAGTAATCAAAACCAAAGCAGGATCTATTCTGAAGGCAAGCTACAGCATTTATGATAATGTGAATTGTTCAACAGTTACCCCATATGTTTTTCCATCTATTTGGCTAGAAGCTACCTGACTCAGTCACAGAAACACATCATATAGACTTCAGAAGACTGGCTACTCCAAAGAAGTTTGTCAAACTGAAGATCTCTAGTAGCTTTCTAGTATGTCTTAGAGGGACATTATGTTTAGATGGCTAAAGAAGAGTAGCTGTTTAACCCTGTGTAATATGTAGATACAAGATGTGTCTATTGGGATTAAAGAAGGTGAAAAATGTTTCACTTTTTCTCTCCCCAAGAACCAAAATGTGGAAGATGGCTATGTTGTGCAACTCACATTTCTGTTGGATGTGTTAATCAACACAGAACCTTCACATTCACTGGATTGCAGGGAAGAGCCTAAGCACTCTCTCAAACAGACATGTAAGGAGTCCTTGCTTCATTCAACGTCTGATATTAAGAGAACTCTTATACAGTTAAGATGTGTCCCGAAGAAGCAATTCTACAATGAGAGTCCAAGAACCTGGTCAATAAACGGTAACAAAATAGTTTATGTTATTTTTAAAAACATATTCTAATCCATCCTCACTCAGCAAAATCTATCACTGGAAAAGTTCACAAGAGTTAAGGAACACACATTACATGTTCTATCCACCACAACTATTGCCAAAATTCTTAAACTGTTCTTTGCATAGGGTAAGTGCTAACAATCTGTTGTTAGACTAGTATTCTCATCTTACAGGTCAAAAGAATTAAACTTAAAAACAACCTTCAATATCTTTTTACCACCGTGCAGCTCTACCCCAAGCCCTTGAACACCTAATCTCTAATTATAATGTTCCAGAGACGAACACTTCAGGGTAGTTTAAAGTAGGACTTTTACTTGTTGTAACACGTGTATTCATTATCACAATTAGCAGAAATGAGGAAGCTAGAGAGTTTAGTGACAGGTTTCAGGAGAATTAAATGACATCAAGAAGAGTCAAACAGAGTGTTATGTGCTAGCTGAAGTTAGCTGCAATGCATTCCAGAGTTTGCACTGATTTTACTGTAAATCCATTTATTCATTGAATGAATATGTACTGAATACATAACAATGGGGAACAATAAAAAATTTGAGATATAGCATATGTAAGCTATTAGTATATATGTAATATATATACACATATGTACACTCAAATTGCATATGTGGCATTCATATACACATACACATGAATATGTATATGTATTAAAATATAGAGGTTGGGCTTATAGGAGCAAACAGAAACTTATGAAACAACCTAGGTAAGAAATGACAAATATCTGGATTAACACAGTAGCAGGGGAACTGCACAGACCACAAAGAACAATGCAGGCTCAAGAGAGGTAAGTCTGGAATTCAAGGACCTGTGACTGATTGCTGAGGGGATGGCCGAGTAAAACATAAGACCACCGCTAGGTTTCTGCCAGGTGGATGGATGGTAGTGCCACGGAGTTAGATAGGAAATACAGAGAAAGAAATGAGATTCTGTGAACAAGATGATGAATTTTGTTTTAGACACTGAAATAAAGTTCCTCTGGCCTTCCACTTAGTGGGTAGAAATATGGCTTTGGAGTTTAGGATTAGCGGTATAAATTAGGGATTTAATGACACAGAAACAGTGGCAAAAGTAGAAGAAAACAAAGCAGAGAACAGAAGGTAGATGAAATAAAACACCGTATCAACAAGGGAAGCACTGGGGAGCAATTGGGGATGGAAATTCTCTTCTTGGAAAGGCCAAGAAGAGAATACAGAAGTAAGCTGTTAGTACTTCTCAAGCCCATTCTGATAAGAACACATCATGGAAAAGGTTTAGTTTGTTTGTTTCCGACAGTACTGGATTTGAACTCAAGGTCATGTAATTGCGAAGCTGTCACACTACCATTTGAAACATGCCTCCAGCCCTGCTTTGTGCTAGTTATTTTGGAGATGGAGTCTACCGAACTTCTGACAAGGCTAGTCTTGAACTGCATTTCTCCAGATCTCAGTCCCCTGAGTAGCAAGGACTACAGGTGTAGCCATGGGCACTTGGATGGTGGACGGGTTCTGTTGACTAAGTCCTATCACATTTTGAAATTTGGAACTTGAGAAGAAGGGAAGGTAGAAAGCATCAGGATGGTCTTCACTGTGTAACACCATCAAATCTCTAGCCACAATGTAGCTTTATGTAACACATTCACCTGAACATGGCAACAGAGACTCACAATGTAAACCTTTTGAGGGCATGTTACTGGTGAGAGTCCCATAAAAGGCATTGGTGGTTTGCCTTAAACGATCACACTAGATCTACAGTAACAGCACATTTGAAACCCAGAATAGATTTCTCAAGTAAACTGTTTTTCTGAAAAAAAAAGAGATTTGCTAAACACACACACACACACACACACACACACACACACACACACACACACACACACTTATTTGCAGTACTGGAGACAACCCAGGCCCATAAGGAGTTTTAAGCTAAAGAAGTTGGTATAGGTTTACATCAATCTCCAAAAATTAAGGAAAATTTTTCTGCCCAATTTTGTCTAAGATAAAGTCTCTGTTTAAAAAACCATCAATGAAAGTAACTGATTCTATAAAATTCACTCCTCAGAGACTCTTAAGGCACTGGACCGAGAATCACCTCTGTTATTCTAAAGACAACGGGTGTTAGATATTTAGGAGATTGGAGAAACAGCTTTTCATGTTTCCAGTGAACCTTGTGGCTTATAATTCACATGAGTATCATCAACAAGTATCACGAATCAAGCAGGATACAAGTTGAGGACAGTAAGGTTTAAAAGAGGTAATTTGGCAAACTTTAATTTCATGTTCTAGATATTAAACTCCTCTAGGCAAAGAAGAAAACTGAGTCCAAATTCTACAAAGTTCTAACATATTGCATAATATATCTCCTAGCATACTGCGGACTGAGTATTTTATTGATTTTTATTATAATTAAAATTTTATCCCGTAGTAAGATTTTTATGAGTATAATTTGATCAGACATTCATAATAAGGAGAAAACCAGAAATGCATGGTAATTTGATAGGTCTTGTTAGAGAAAGAGAAGCATAAAAGATAATTTAATACTGTTTACATATTTTTTAGGAAAGAAATTTTTTAATATCTTCATGATTTCATATGAGGTAGGAGGATCTATAGTAGGAATACTGTATTATTTTCCTTTCTAATCTTATTTTTTCATGCTATTTCTCAAAATCAAATACAATGCTATCCTTCTAGGTTAATGTAAAATCAGATGGAAGGTGAGAGAAACTACATTTCCTCAGATTTAATATACAGTCATCACTCACAGTCACCCGCAGGGATAGCTTTCAAGATCCCCAGGGGATGCCCCAAACTGCACAACTGCTCATGTCTCTCTTATTCATATAGAACTATGAAAAATTTTAATTTAAAAATTAGGCACATTAAGAGATTAATATCACAGTAAGGGATTAATACAACGAAAGTTATGAGATGGAGTCTCTCAAAGTATCTCCTGTCAGACTAACACTTTTCTTCTCCGGATGCTGGAAGAGAACCAATACCTCTGAGATAAGAAGAGGAGTGAATTGATGGAGTAGACACTGCGCAGCATTAGGCTTCCGTACCAAGTAACCTGGACAGGAGCCACACCACGTAGTGTCCCCCAGCTGATAAGCAAACCAGGAACTCAACCCTGAAGGTAACATACCCAACATGGAAACATGAACCCAAGGTAAGACTCCACACCAGGAGAAAGTGGAAAGGACATGTACTCATGTTCCTCAGAAAAGTGTAAAATTTAAAACTTAGAAATGGACTATTTCTGCAATATTCTCATTTCATATTTTCAGAGCATGGTGACCATGAATAACTAAACTACAGAAAATGGAACCACGTGAGAAAGAAGGGTACCTTAACCACTTTTTCTGTCTCAATGAGAATGAACTGAGCAATGTAGCCTTCAGTTTCTCTAACTCTACTTCTTTAAAAAAAACACCACGAATCACCTTAGTCTCCATAGTAAACTGCTTCAGCTTACTGGTATCAGCTTACTGGAGTTGGTAGGTCAAATTATGCCAATCTAGCATATTGAATATTTAAGTTAAAAGAATTTACAACTAGCAGATAACAAAAGATCTTATTTTTCTTGAAACAGGAGACCAAATTCTCATGTGGAAGAGGCAACAGCCTTATCCTCAGGTGGAGAGATCAAAACCCGAAGAATTCTGTACCGAGCTGTTTAAATAGCTCTGGTTTGATGTCTCATACCTGTAGAGGCACCCAGACCTGAGTAGGGCAGAGATCTGAGGATCGGCAAGCAGGTAGCCCACTCAAACTTTGAGTGAGAAAAAGTCACACAAGAGCATGAGGCCTTGAGTTCAAGCCCTAGGACTGATGCTGGCATGTGTGCATGTGCCACATACACACACACACACACACACACACACACACACACACACACACACACACACACACACACACACACACAAAATTTGGTCTTGTCTTTTAAGCCTGCCCTTCTAATTTAGTTGCTTCTTCACAATTTAATATTCTTTGTTCCATCCGGCATGTCAATAACTAGCTTTAAGTTTTATTTTGGGACTTATTTCTTTGCATGGCTCCTGTACCCTGTGAAATTTGTATTAAGAAAATGTGTATGCGCCGGTGGCTCACACCTGTAATCCTAGCTACTCAGGAGGCTGAGATCTGAGGATCGTGGTTCAAAGGCAGCCTGGGCAGGAAAGTCCGTGAGATTCTTATCTCCAATAAACCACTAGAAAACTGGAAGTGGCACTGTAGCTCAAGTGGTAGAGCACTCGCCCTGAGCTGAAGAACTGAGGGACAGCCCTCAAGCCCAGAGTTCAAACCCCACAACAGACAAAAAGAATAAAGAAAAAGAAAATGTGTATTCTTTCTCCTATCGCTCTGCCTCTTGCCAGCTTAATTCCAGGGCCACTTGGGATACTGAAAGGATGGAGGCGAAGTTTTGCAGCCTTTGCCAAGTGCTTCTGGTCCTCTCTGCACTGGGCAGCATTTCTGAAATTCTCTTCTCCCTTTCACCATCTTATGCCTAAACGTTTATTACGCCGCCGCTTTCCTGCTGAGCCTCTCTCCTGACTGTATCAAGTTCTGTTCTCCTGTGTGTTCCCATGGAATGCAATATGTGCCAAACGTTCACAGAGCACCTCTTTTTGCAAACGACTTCCATTAAGTCTCCAATGAGCATATCTGACCCCAGCTTCACAGGCTGTCCACTAGAGCCGGGATAAAAGGCTTCGAGTCACAATTAGAAATAACTAACGGAATGATTAAAAGTGTACAGAGTGCTCTAGAGGAAATACAAAGGGTGGCAGGTGCATGCCGAGCAGCGGCGTCTGACCTAAGCCATCGTTAAGGAAGTCAAGCCAACCCTGACATGCATCATCTGGGCACAGAGATGGGCAAACAGAGCTTCCGGCAGAGTGGAGAAATGTGAGGAAACACCTCAAGGCAGGGCAGAAGAGGACGTGCAGCAGGTTTTCAGAGGAAGGAAAGCAATTGGTACAAGACAGGTTACAGGACTCACCGGGCTCAGAGCATTCCAGAGATGCCTCCTTACCTCATGGCCAGTGCTCCACATTGCTTCCAAACAAGAGCTTCCTGAGAAGCTACAGTGGGTAGTGAGCTGCCAGCGCCCAGCAGTGACCACCTCAGGCACACAATGCCACCCAGTCCACCCTCTTCCCTGACAACCCTGGAGCCCAGTCCTCTCACCTCTGCTCAGGCTCCGCTGTGACTAAGCACAGCTGGAGTACAAGGCCGTTTCAGTTTCTTCCCACTGCCCCTGTACTCAGGACTTCCTCTCATGTCCCTGTCAGGCTTTCTTTCCTTTTCTTTTCTTCTAGATCATACCTTCCTCAGATAACCTGGGGCTCTATCTAGACAAGGGTCTTCCTGAGCTTTATGATTATTTGTTCAGAGGTTCAATGACTGAACAATTTATTATGGCCACTTTCAATTAGACACGGTAAATGAGGCTCACTCAAAAGTATTCCTTACTTCTAATGGAAAAGATAGGAAAACTGAAACAGAGTTGTGAAGATTTACAATTCTTTTTCTAAGAAAACTCAAAATCAGCTCTACAGAGATAAAGTGGATAACTCTCAATTGGCTATTTTCAGTTCTTATTAAATAAATATTAAATTACAGAAATATATTGCAGGAAAATCGCATGATACATTTGGTCTGCTTCAGCAAAGCTACAACAGAGATGAGAAATGTTCCCTCAATTACTTCTGTTGAGTTTGCACATTGAGCTGCTTGCCAATTATGAGAGTTAATAAGGTTTTTCTTCAACAGAGGAAAGGATTTACTATCTCAACCTAGAAAACACATGCTAGAGTAAATCTCTGGTAAACTTTATTGCTAGGGAGTAAATTTTTGTTAGAGCTATCTCTCCCAGGCCTATACCATCCTGCCAACTCTGTATTAGCTAATCTATGAGCTCGGTGGGTTGATGCCACCCCTCACTGGAGTGAAAACTATTAGGATACACTCATCCTCCTTTGCCAAGTGCAGGCAAGGCATAATGGAGGAAAGTCTGAGTTCAGGGGGAAGTGATATGCTATCTTCAGTCTCCACACCTTAAATGTGTGGTAATTGCCTGCTGAAGCGGCAGGACCCAGACAGGGAAAGCAGAATAGGACAGAGACTATCACACAGAGCTGAGATACACCCAGGAAACAGAACGGAGAGTTGACAGCTCTGCTTGAAGGCAGAGCTGTTGAAATGAATGACTGAATTCTGTTTGGGTAACTATTAAAAGTATTTCAATTCACAGGGTATTGTCCTAGAATTTTGGAGTTAAAATTACACAATTGATTGTACCTTTCAGATTAACTTACTGCTTTTGCTGGGGGGGAGGGGGCAGTTAATTATCATCATTGTGTCAGTTTTAATTTTATAGATCTTCTTCAAACAAAGACCTAAAAAATTCTATGTACCATCACAGGGATCAAAACATACAGTTAAAATGTGCTCTTGTGTGCTAACTAATTTCATTAAGTATTTGGATGATGGATGGAAATCATTACTGAACACCCTAAAGAGTACACAAATGCAAGGCAGTAGACCACATGGCCCAAAATAAATGAATAAAAGTTGATATTTTATTGATTTCCAGAGGAATCTGCAGTTATAGCCCATAGGCAAAACCAAGGCATTATTTGTTTTGCACATATAATATTTACACACATATATTACAAAAATGCATTTAGCTCAGCATTGCACTATTTCAGTAGACATGGACAGCTGCCAGGTTGGGACAACAGTAAGTTCTCAGTATGAACTACTTTACATACAGTCTAGATCACCTACCTGTTACTGTAAGGTATTTCTATCTGTGACCTTTGTATATTGTGCACACATTAATATCTTTCCAGCTAAGTACAGGTTTGGTATATAGAACAACAACAAACCTGACAGAAATACAAAAAACACATCATACAAGTGAATAACCATGGCAGGTAAGTAAAAACTTTAAACAGGATCGTTGACAATTTAGCAATAGAGCCATTAGCCACTGCACCAGTGCACTTCTTACCTGAAGGTCTTTTTCTTCTATCTTACTTTGGAGCACTTTAAGGCATTTGGTGAAGTCAGTGTGGTCTTGATCAGGAGTTGAAATGAGCTCACAGCCCTATTTAGTAAAGAAACAGAAAAAGTAAAAATTAGTAAAACTTCAGCCTCATGAAAAAGATCAAGAGCAATGAAAGTAAAGATGAACTATCACTAGACATGTTATGTGTGAATTATTGCCCTGTTCTTAAAATCATTATCATTATCCTTTTAATTGCATGTTACAGGATATTTAAGAAATGATGATACAATATTGCTATCATGGTCTGATTATGATAATCTTTTACCCTAAGTAAAGTATAGATTATACTATAGTAGTAGTATGTAAACAACACTGATATGATGATATTCAAGACTAACATAAGGACTTTGGTAAAAATAGAATAAATTATATTCATAGTAAAATTTTTAAATGAAAACATTTTAAAAAACTTTGAAGATCTTTAAGTAGACCACATAAATTTACCTACATGGAACAACTAATAGTACTATTGAACTAATGATAACACATTGTATTTTATGAAAACCTTGGTCAGTTGTCAATAAAATTCCTTTATAGCCTCATTTTTCCTATGTGAAAGTGGTAGAAAGCACCATGCCTGTTTACATTTGTACCTTGGTTTTTCTTTTTAGGACCTAATAAAGTAAATTTGTAAGTTCTTTTCCTTCTGTGTAACAGATAGTTTTACCACCTGGAAAATGCGAAAGCATAAACAGAAAGTCGCAAGAAGGCCAACTCGGTGGCACCAGTGACTGCAGGCAGCTAACAAAACCACATTTTTGAAATGACATGGTCTCCTCCAATGTCGTACAAAGGCAAAAGTACGTAAAAGCAGACACGATGGGACTTCAGACTTCTTAATTCAGAAATAAAACAATTCTTGGACTCTGACAAACAGCTGAGTAAGGGAAAGTTAAATATAATCTAGTATATAAAGTTGCCAGTCAAAGAGTTTTCAAGGATATGATACACCCATCCTGCCTCTTAAATTATTCTAAGGACCATTCTTGTTAGATTTAAAGGTTCTTCTTTTACCTCAAGGTCTCTTTAAATGTGCGGAGCTCAACCTGTTCTTTATTCATTTATGACTGCCCTACACTGTAGTGACCAATGAACAAATTAATATCTCATCATTCAGAGATATATTATGCTCTAAAAGATATATCTGTCATCTTTACAAGATTGTCGACATATACTTTCTTAACCCTAAAAGAACATCAAAATTTACTACAATCACTAAGCAAGGACATAAAGAAGTGATTGGTCTCAGGCCAAGAGTCCTAAAAAAGAAGATATAAGCATATGCCATTTTATGGAGGAATATTATCAGGGTTGAAGACAAGAGACTGTCACTAAATGGAACATCATTATGCTGAAAGTTGCCTGAGGACAGGAATGTCCATTTGTCCTTGTTTCCAGAGCCTGGTACTCTATAGCATGTGCTAAGTGATCAAAAACTGGTTATTTTCTTGAGCCAAAGAAATTCATTCTTTTAGCTTAACAACATGACTACCAGGAAGCTGGAATGTGTTTTGTCAACATGTTGAGTGGTCACAGGGAGAAGTGGCAGACAAACGGAAAGATGAAAGGTGGACAAATACAGTTATTAAATTCAATATACACATGGGAAACTGGGACCACAGAAACAGAGGGTATAGGTGGGGTTGAGAAAGTTGGAGGACAATGATGGAAAGGGTGATATTGATCCAGGGACATTGTACTTACAAACTGACTTGGTAAACGGAATCCCCTATGTACACCTACTTAAAGAAACTACAGACAAAAATGTATTCTTTTAACTGCGCTCAATATAAAACCTCACAAATATTTGTAAAAATGCATATCAGCAAAGGGCTAGAACACTATGGCTTGGTAAATTATTGGTGAATGTAACATACATGTGTATTCATTCCATGGTCGACATTCCCAGATGCAGAGTACATGGTTGTGGTGATTGACTGTATATTTAAATGTCTAAAATGTTAATGACTTTGATATGAGTAATTTCCAAGAGAATAAGTAAATGTGAGAATAAAATATCTTGTTCAAATTGAATATTTAAGTAAAAAGCACTTAAAACAGCAAGCACAGAAAGATCACGCTAAACAAGATACATCTATGTATCTATAAATCTATATAGTTATAGCTATATGTATATACATATATTTGTATATATGTATACATAGATATATATGTATATATATATATAGATATATACATACACACACATAAACACACAATCTACCAGATATTAAGATAGTCCAGTAGAAAATAAAGTCATAAATACAATAAATACTAACAAAATATAAATGTATTAGTTTAGCAACTAGTAGTTCACACCTGTATATAATCCTAGCTACTCAAAAGGCTGAGATCTGAGGATCATGGGTCCAAGGCAACCCAGGCAGGCAAGACCAGGAGATTCTTATCTTCAATTAGCCAAGTGGTAAGTAGAGCTTGGTTCAAGTGGTAGAGTGCTAGCCTTGAGCATAAAAGCTTAGGGACAGCACCCAGGCCCAGAGTTCAAGTCCTAGGGTTGCCAAAAAAATAAGTAAATACAAAATAAAAATAAATATATATTTTTTGCAGGGGAGGGGAGGAAAACAGACAAAAACAAGTAGCATTTCTTTCTTTTTGCCTGTTGAAAAATTCTCGGAAAAAACTTGCCTACTTCTGGAAGAATCTTCAGTTTATCTGTTAAGTGTTCTTTTCTTTTTGATGGTAGTATAAACATTTGAAATTTGATTTAGATTTTGGGGCTAATCCACATTCCCCACAATGGAGTTCGATCAGGGAGCCTGGATCTTGAGGAGTAAGTTTATCTCTGTTGGAACTGAAGCAGTCTCCACTCCGTCACTCTGGATATTCAATTTTATAGATGATAAAGGAGTATGTCTAGATCAATAGATCTAAAACAATTAAAAATCCTTACAGAACACATCTCAAGCTTCTTCATATTTTATAATACATACATAATCAAAGCATTTAATTAGCTTTCTTTTTCAGAGCTCAAAAAGTTGGATTTATTATTGCTGACAACTGCACAGTAACTTTCAACTTGCTCATGCTCCTAGAAGCTCAAATCTGAAGTATCATTTTCCTTCCCTTTTTTTGGGGGGGGGGGCGGGGAGGTCTGAACTTTGGGGCCTGAACTCTGGGCCTGGGCACTGTCCCTCAGCTTTTCAGCTCAAGGCTAGCGCTCTACCACTTGAGCCACAGCACCACTTCTGGCTTTTTTCTTTTTGCTTATGTGGTGCTGAGGAATCGAACCCAGGGCCTCATGCATGCAAGGCAAGCGCTCTCCCACTGAGCCACCTTCCCAGCCCCTCATTTTCCTTCTCAAAAAACAAAAACCAAGTATATACTCTGAACATTTCTTTTAAAAGTAAACTAGCTGGGTACTGTTGGCTCATGCCTATAATTCTATCTACTTAGAAGGCTGAGATCTGAGGATTATGGCTCAAAGCCAACGCTGGCAGGAAATTCCATGAGACTTTTATCTCTAATTAACCCCCAGAAAACTGAGAGTGGTGATGTGGCTCACAGTGGTAGAGTGCTAGCTTTGAGCAAAAAGAGCTTAGAGACAGAGCCCACAACAACAACAAAAATTAAATTGCCATATGTAGAACTTCTTTCAAAGGAAGATACTAGTTCTAACTTTGTAAGTCTTTGAATAAAATGAAAAAAAAAAAC
Source organism: Dipodomys spectabilis (assembly GCF_019054845.1). Taxonomy (NCBI): domain Eukaryota; kingdom Metazoa; phylum Chordata; class Mammalia; order Rodentia; family Heteromyidae; genus Dipodomys; species Dipodomys spectabilis. The sequence continues at coordinate 5,338,222 of NW_024870711.1, forward strand.
CCAAGCATATAAATGTTACTTTTGCACATGGTTAAATAAATAACTATTGTGGCCTTTAAAGATTTTCATGTATTCACAAATATTTGGAAACTCAACTGTCATGTTTAAGACAGATGGAAGAATTTCTGAGTGTTTGAAGATAAGCACTGTTCTAAATAAAGTTAGGTACTTGTGGGCCTCCTGGTCATGTAAGTAACTTTCAAGCAAAAAAAACCCAACAACAAAAATCACTGAAGAGGAAAACAGTATTGACAATCAGTCTCAGATCTCTAGGTCACCATTTTCTGAAGAGCTAGGATTTCAGAAGTAAACCACTAGCATCTGACTATTTATGTTCTTTATTGATGGGCAGGTATTCAATCTATGGTGGTCTTCTCAGATGAAGAATACATGAATATGAGTGGCTGATGTACATATTTAATATATGTTAATGCCTTTTATATAAGTAATTTAGAAAAACTTTTGTTAAGAGTATATATAAACATGAGAATAAAAAAAAACAACTCACAACCATTTGTCAATGAGACAGGACTACAGGAATCCTGAACTACTGGGTAATAGGTGGTGGTTACTTAGCTTATATTTTTTATTACTTTTATACTTTTGTCCATTTAAAAAAGTTCATAATATTTTTTGCATCACTTGTTGCTTACTAGAGTGGGGTAAGTTTGATTCATTTTTGTAGCCCTGGTGCCTAGCATACACTAAACATTTAGTGGACAATCAAATTGATTCCTTAAATTGGTACAAATTGGTACAAATCTCCAGTGACAGGAAATTTATAACTAGCCCACATGTGATATTTGCATATTCTATTAAAATTCTTTCAAATTGTGTTATCAAGTTGAAGTGTACCTCACTATAGTTTCCTACAACTAGCCTTAGTTCTACACTCTGAGAATACCTAGAAAATGCCAGACAGGACTGAACAAATGTACAGGATTTTATTATGCTACTTAGAATGGTATGCAATTTAAAACTTCAGAACTATTTATTATTGGAGGTTCTCATTTGATGTTTCCTGGACTGCAATTGGCTTTGAATAACTAATACTACAGAAAATGAAACTGCAAGGAAGGTAAGCCACTGTATTCACAAAGCACATTCTCACCAAATACACTAACAACAATGACAAAAAAACATTAAATTAACATATATCTAAAAAACTGCAAAAGAAGACACTTTTACTGAGAAAGTACCATAAAGCATTAACTATTATAAATGGTTTCAACTATTAGAGTGCAATTTCTTCTGTAAGGAAATAAATTCTCAAGATGAAGTATGTCAAAAATGACAAAGAACTTACAAATACAAGTACATTGCTATATTTTTTTCTCATTTCAATAGCATTGGTCCTAGTTTCATCAACAAAGAAATTATTCTCAAACTGCAACATAAGAAATATAATAGTTAGAAGCTTGCAAAGGAACTTACACATCCTGTAAGTAATGAAGGCTCAGAAAAGAGATAAATCAAGCTATAAAAGCTATAATTTAAGATAAACTGAAATTCGGAGAGAAAAATGGCAGCAATAACAATTATAAATATTTCATAAAGGTTCCATACTAGATCATTCATATAAAACTATATGTATATTCATATATACATACCTATAAGCCCTGAGGTATGAGGTATTAAATAAATGTAAAATATGAGAACTTCAAAAACACTATTTACTAAGGAAAATGTTACTTATGTTAATAACTACTATGTTAATAAATAAACAGAAAAAAAAATAAAAGCTCAAAGTAATTAAGAGGAAAGAGTATAGGAAAAAATAAATTGGTTGCTTATAAAACTGAATAGTTACTCAGAGAAAGAACAATGCCAAGAGGATGACTCTATCTCTAGTCTCTTAGAACACAACTAACAATAATTTACATCACCACCATCACCACGAAACTAGCATCACAATCACTACTATCAATACAACCACTACCACCATCACCTTAACCACAACATCTACCAGTACTACCACATCACCACATCTATCACTACCAGCACCACCATCAACACCACGATCATACCACAGCTATCACCACTACTACCACCATGACCATCACAATATTGTCATCATCACACCACCACTATCACACCACACCACCTCCATCTACATCACCATTGCCACCATCACTACCATAAGTATCACTACCACCTCCACCATCACCATCACCAGCCCCAGCACAAGTATCACCACTTCTACCATCACCACCACCACAACCATCCCTACCATCTCTACCATCACTACCACCACCATTACTACCTACCATCGGTATCACTACCACCACTACGTGTATTACTATCACCATTGACATCCCTATCATCTCCACCAACCCCACTACCACCACCACCACCATCACTACCTCCTCTACAAGTATCACTACCACTCCACCACAACTACCACCCCATTACCACTACCACCACTGTATCACTATCATCACCACCATTACTAACACCTCCACCACCATCACCACCATCAAATCATCACTATTATTTTATCACCACCACCACTTATGCCACCATCATAACTGCCATCCCCCTCATGTCCACATCAAGATAAAAAGTACAGGAAGTGCAAGTGGGTATGGCTAACACAAAGTCAAAATAATGTATTCTATCTTATGCTCCTTCCTTCTAGCTATTCCAGAAGTTATGAACAGCCAGGGGTATCCTCAAATATGCCATATAGCCTCAACTTGCACTAAATATTTAGCTCTTCTGTATTTCCAATAATATAGAATTAGTTTCTTCTTTGTTTTCTATTAGTTTCTGTTTATTTACAAAGCCTAACCTAACCAGCAAACTCCAACTCTCTCATTGTATTCCAGCCCAGTTCCTTAGGATCCTTCTGAGGAATATGGAAAGGATGCTGTTCATATAAAAAAGTTTTTAGGCTGAGTATGGCAGTGCATGCCTGTAATCCTAGCAGTTGGGTACACAGAAGCCGTTGGACTGTGAGTTGGAAGCGATCTTCAATTATAGGAGCTCCAGCCTAGTCTGGGTTACATAGCAAGACAAAGGAACAACTTTCTTCTCTATTTGAGTCTTGTTTAAAATTTCACCTTTTCCTTGGTAACACCATACCATTTAGGTCAGACCATTTAGTGTATGACGTCATGTACTTCTCTGGGCTGGCAGGAGCAGGCTTGAGCTTGGTACTCCAGACTGCTCACAGTCTGCTCAAAATTGTTTTTCTCTTCTTTCCCACAGGATCACTCCTCATCGAATGCAGTGAAACATTATTCATGGTCCCTTCACACCAGGGTGCACAGTCTAAGGAGTCTGGGGGCAAATCTACTCTGCTCTCTGCTCACTGCTCACTGCTGAGGTACTGTAACCAGCTGGCAGTCAGCACTGTGACCCCTGCAATATACAGAATCCTCAGAATCCTCATATGTGAACAGCTGTGCGGTGCACGTTGCTCTGCTGGGGGGAAGGAGGTTGGAAGAATGCTGTGGAGGATGGTGAAAGGAACACTGTGTTTGGTCTTAAAAGTCTGTGTGTCAGATGTTCCAAAGTGAACAATAGCTAATATAGAATAGTGGACACTTTTCAGTCAGACTGGCATCTCTCTTGTTAGGCTAAACGAATAAAGAAAAGACTTTTGTCAATCCATAAAAAGTTAACTAAGCTGTTTAACACTCTTGTACCAAACTAAGGCTAACCAACTAAATAAAATATAGAAATCTAAAATTAAATAGGTTGTACTTGACTATCATACTCTTTGTGGCTTTTCATCCTTTTGGATGTTAACATGAGAGGACTGGAGCTGACCACTTATCCCCCAAACATATCAAACTGTAAGCTATTCTTATATTAGTGCTAAAAACATAGTAAAAAAATATGAAAATGGAAACCTGAAAAGGAGACGTTGACTTGATAATATGAAGATATTAAGTCTTTTTATTTCTCCCAGAGTTATACCTGTCTGCCCGCCCTTTGGGTATGTAGTTCCTCTGTCTTTTTCAGATACCCAAATGATACTCCAAAGTGCCAAGACTAATAGAAGACAATTAGCACAGTTCATATTATTATCTCTAGCAAATGGTCTGGAGATAAGCACATGCCACACTGCAGGCCAAAGGAGGCACAGGACTTGCTGCATGTGTCTAAGAACAAGAAGAGACTTGTGCTCCCCAGCAGAGCAGCATGAGATTCAGTAACTCCACACACAGGAGATGAGCCACAGCATGTGTCCACAGAGTGGAACCCTAGGAGGAAGCCAGCACTATGCAGGAAAGAATAAGAACAGAACAGCCATGATGGCTGGAGATTCCTCAAGCAGCTCAACAGAGCCTCAACAGCCAAGCTCTATTGGTTTCAGTTATATGACACAACAAAGAAGCCTTTGTTTTATCCAGGGTTGTTGACTGCAATTGATTTCTATTGCTTGAAATATAAAGAATCCTTATCCCTAACCTTATCTTGGATAGAGAATAGATGCATTTATATGGCTTAACGATAAAACACCTGCCTGGCATGGGGGCATACCTTTATAATCCTAGCACTGAGGAGACTAAACCAGGAGAATTTACAGGTTCAAGGTCAGTGTGGGTATATGTAACAAAAACTGTCTTAAAATCCAAAGGAGAAGAAAATAACTAAGCCTAAAAATTGAATTTTGTGTTTTATCTGCATTTTGAAATGAAAATTAGTATGAGGTAGGTTCATATTTAGGTTTGTGACTGCCCTGCACAGGTCTGTGTCTAGGGATTTAAGGGGGAACACTGGGAGGCCAGGGAAAGTTAAACAGCATAGAGCGAAGGGGAAAGTGGGATCATAAGGATACAATATATTGCCATATGTGCATAGCTATTGCGCTATTCTGCTCATCTGCTAAGATGTTGTTACTGTATTTGATTTTGGTACCCTCGTATTGTATATACGTTTATTTGAAATAGGGAAGGGAAGGGGAACAACAGAATGGTGAGACAAACCACCAGGGTGGAACCAATGCAACAGTGATATTCATAAGACAATATGTTGGAAATGATTTGTACAACTTGGGTGGGGGGAGGAAAAGTAGGAGAAAACTGAGGCAAGAGGTAACAGACAGAAAAGAAATGTACGTAATGAGTACAGGTAATGAGTCAGGTAATAAATGTATTTCCTTTTGAACAGTTTTTCCCACCCCCCACCTTCCCTCCAAGATATGTAGTTCATTTCTAACATAAACATAGTATCTAGTGTGTTTTACTGCTTTAACCTTTTGTCTTACCATTTCTGGGCTTACCCTTCCCTTCCCCAAATCAGAAAAATTTACATACAGGACAAAGCGTACAGAAGTAAAAAATGGCAACCAGAAAAAATAAACAAAAGAAAAAAGGAAAGAAAGGAAGGGAGGCAGGGAGGAAGAGAGGAAGGAAGGAAGGAACTGAAAACAGTACAAAACCCAACCAAACCAAACCTCGTTTCCATTTCTTGATTTCACTTTTATAAGCATCATTTTATATGATCCTATGCTCATAGTTATTGAGCACTTGTGATCCTCTCCTAAGAATTTCCTCCTTTGTTCTCATTGTGTGAAGGTTTAGACTGTTATTGAACAATGTCCAGGTGTAATTATTTGTCTTTTATTAACTATTGGGTTTACTTATAGGTTTATAGGCACATTGCATCAAGCTGAAGGGTTTCTGCATGACAAAGGACATAGCTAGCAAGATAAATAGAAGCCAACAGAATGGGAGATGTTTACTAGTTATGCATCAGACAAGGGCCTCATATTTAAAATATACTCAGAACTCAAAAATTGCACTTCCCCAAAACAAATCCTCAAAGAAACAACAACCCAATTAATAAATGGGCCAAAGACTTAAAGAGAGATTTCTCTAAAGACGAAATAAGAATGGCCAACAGACATATGAAGAGATGTTCATCATCTCTGGCCATAAAATTAATGCAAATCAAAACAACACTGAGATTCCACTTCACCCCAGTTAGAATGGCCATTATCAAAAAAATCAAATAATAAAAGATGCTGGTGGGGATGTGGCCAAAAGGGAATGCTACTATATTGTTGGTGGGAATGTAAACTTATTCAACCACTATGGAAAGAAGTATGGAGGTTCCTCAAACGAGTAATCACAGAGCTTCCCTATGACCCAGCAATTCCACTCCTTGGCATCTATCCAAATGACCACAAACCTGACTACACTAAAGCCACTAGCACTACCATGCTCACTGCAGCATTGTTTATCACAGCCAAAATATGGAATCAACCCGATGCCCCTCAGTGGATGAATGGATCAAGAAAATGTAATATAGATATGCAATGGAATTCTACACTTTCACCTGAGAGAATGACATTGCTGCATTTGTAAGGAAATGGAAAGACTTAGGAAAAATTATACTAGGCAAAGTAAGCCAGACCCAAAGACACATAGGCTGCATGTTTTCTTCCACATATTCATTTCCCTTAAGCATTTATACAACCACAACCCATTGCAAAACCAGAGATCTATTTAAAAGCTTTAAAAAGTATTATATTAAGCAAAAAATATATCTCAGGATTTTTAGGAACTTATAGTGAGAAGAAAACATGATTTTATTATTATTATTGTTTCAGGAGATTGAGGAAGAGAAAGAGGAGACCAATCTTACTTGAATCAAAGTAGTACTTGACCCTAGAAGGCAGTGATCTTCTGTAACAACTGAAGTCTACACATCATATGAGAGCAAGCACTTCATTTCCAGGGCTAGGGCTGTAGGTCACTGTGTTAGCGCATTTGCTCAAGGCCATGAAGCATGCCCTATCCCAAACCCCAAAATTTGTTTGCCAAGCTTTCTTTTATTAGATGTACAAAACAGCTTCTTCAGGCTGAAGGGAAGATGCCTTGGGAGGCACTGTATGCAAGTGGCATGTCGGTTGTCAGTGGGAGTTTGATAGATAGACAGATAATGGCCACGTTAAAACCATTTCCTTGCACAGAGGAATTATGTATGTTTCTCTAATTCACAAAATGAGTCAGATACAGAAAACCAACACTGATGTTACATTTTCAAGAATGATATACTAAAGCTGCCTTGAGGAAATTAAGCAATATTTTTATAGGACACAACTAGTACTTCAAATGGTGACAGATATTACTGCTTTACATGCACTTAAATAAGGTTTAAAATATATGAATATTAACAAAGCTAACATCTGATCAGGGAAGCTAAAATGTAAGTGTACATGGATGGTTACAAATGCAGTAGAATAACATACCGCATAAATAATTCAGGACATTTTTGAATGAGTTTTAATTTAATTCTTACCAGAAAGACAAATGACAAGAATCAAACTTGTATCAAGGGCATAAGAAGAAAATGAGCAATGAATATCTTTCAGAATATGGCTTATAATGATAATGACTCAGCTCAGTTTCTCATATTGCAAATATAAAAGTAAAAGCTTGCAATAAATGATCTTTAACATTCTAAAATCACAAATTATCTAAAGAATAGTTTTATCTCAGTGAGACATACATAACTATACAATTTTTTTTCAAAAAGGAAACAAGCTCAAACACTGAAGTTAATGGTAAATACTTTAAATTAATCAAATAATTTTATTATTTAAAAACTATTAATATGTAAATCAAGTTCATATCTGTTATGAGCATTAAGTTCTATCTAGGAAGTACTGCGATATTTTATTTTAATAACAAAATTATTTATTTATTTATTCAATGCAGCTTGTAACTATTACAATATGGACATAGCTGTAAGCTGCAAACATCATCAACTTACCCACTATTTACCTTGAATCACCTAATACAAGAGCCCAACTGTTAAGGTTAAACATGTAAGGTGCCTTACAGGTTCGTGAGAAGAATGTTTGGTCTCCAGCTACTAGCTGGAGATGGAGACTTGAGGACGTATGGCCTTGCTGGAAGAAGGGCCACTAGTGTTATGCCTTTGAAGGATACTTTGCCTTTTCTCTCAAGATCTCTCTCTTCCCACTTCTCTCTCTCTTCCTCCCTGTGCCCCTCTTTGTCTCTCAATCTCCCCACCATTCCGTACTCTCCCCTTTCTCCTTCTCTCACCCACCCTTCCAGGCCACCATGATGAGAGTATCCAATGTCATACTTTCCTGTGGATCTCAGGCCCAAAGCAAGGAATTCAGCTGGCACAGCACTCGAGTTACTGAATCCACTAGCCCAAATCAGTCTTTCCTCCTTTAATTCCTTTTGCTGACTAACACACTGTGCAGCAGGTAGCCAACACTCAGTGACCGATAAAGGCCTGACACAAGCCATGAATTATCCCTCCAGGTCAGGGATCAGTAACGTTTCTGTAAAGGAACCAACAGGAATTCTCTTAGGCTTTGCAGACCATAAAGCCTTTCTCCCAACTATTTTGTTCTGCATTCACAATTTTAAAGTATCCACAGATGGATGAAAATGACTATCTTCTTATAAAATGGAAATTTGAAATTGATATTATTTACATGTATTAGATATTATCCATTTTAAATTATCAACCTTTAAGAAAATGGCAAAAGCATTCTTAGCTTGTGAGCAGTAAAATGATCACAGCAGGATAACTTTATCAACAAACTCTTATGCTTATCTACCGCTACTTACAGTGTATACAACTGAATTCTAATCATGGTCAAAGCATTCAATATGAGGAAGAAGACTAGGAGTTAAAAATATTTTTTTTGTTGCTTTGTATGCCCTCCCCCATGGAATAATCCCTGTTTCACTGTATTTGATGTTGGTATAATTTGGGGAGGGGAAGGGAAAAAAACAAAATGTTCAAATAGGGATACAGACTGATCCATTGCAACAATGGGATGTACAAGATGCTATGTTGAAAAACAAACTTTACAATTTAGGTGGGGGGTGGGAGGGTGTAGTTGAGGAGATGAGAAGGACGGGATGGTAGGGGAAAAACGAAGGAGAAAACAACAATGCTGGATAAGAAATGTACTCATTACCTTGCTCATGTAACTGTAACTCCTCTGTACAGTATTTTCACAATAAAAAACTTATTAAAACAAACAAACAAAAAACAACAAAACCTCAGAAGCACATAGTTGCTTCTGTCTTCAGGGGGCTAATACATGAAGTCAAATAGCTCAAATAGCTCCTGAGATTATGAGATAGAGGTCACATAGCAAATGTGCATCTCAGAGTCTGAGAAGAATTGACAGGCTACTAAGGTGACCAAAGTATCATTATTATGCTCCATAGAACTTTGGATGGGTGTTTATAAAAATATTTTTAATTTACTGGCATCTGAAATAAATTATTGAAAGGCAATGAGAGTAAATAATCAACCTAATTTCAAGAGACCAGTGCAAAAGCCATTATACTGTCATTCTGGATTACTTAATTTACTAGTTGCCAATAATTTCCCTAATGTGGGTTAATGAATTTTCACATTTTGCACACATAAAACCTATCAGGTTAAACCATGCTGACTCTTCTAAAACTCTTTAATGGAAAACAAAGCCAGCCTTCTGAAAACAAACAAACAACAACAGCACACAAAAAAATGAACACTGTAATGACATGTTAAGTGCTATTTCATGCACTATATCCTAAAAGAGATCTAGCTTTATAAAACAAGAGGCAGTTAACTCTAGTGAAAATATTCCAAGTTTGCTATTAGCTTGCTCATTTTGGGTCAAGTCATTTAGTATCCATTCATCTACTCAGGACACAACAAAACTGCACAGATTGCACTGCAGATATTTTATGGAATTCTGGGCCATCAGCTGTAACTTGATAGACAGAGTCTACAAAGCTACAAATTCAGAACTACTATTTCCTCCTGGAGACCTGAAAACTCACTTTGAAAAATTATTTCCAATGACCTGAATATAGTCTTCAGGGAGTATAATTAATTACAAAATGTAGGTAATAAAATCTAAGATTCTTAATAAACTAAGCTTTTTAAATAGAATACAAGCTTACTACTCTAAACAATCACTTAATCTCAAAGGTACCCAATTTATAACCCTGCTGTATTGATAATTAACTGCTTTCATACACTAAATGACAATAATACAAATTAACCTTTGGATCATGTAATATGAGATACTAGTTGCTATATCAATTATGCTTTGGAATTTCCATGATTGCTTCATAAGGTATGTCTAATTATCACTAGTTAAGTCATGGAATTATCATCTTGCTAAGTAGATGGAAATTCTAAAAGATGAAATAAGTTGAAAAAACGAAGTGATCGAATTCCACACTCAAATCACCGTGCTTATATTCAACTGTGCTTGATATTCAGCCAAGCTCATTTGAAGTTGGTATTTTTGGAAGGATTAAGTAGAAAAGTATTCCTATGGTTAGACTTCATTTCTGCTTTGTTGAACTGTCTCAGTATCCAAAGGCACAGACATTGATCCATGGCTCCATGCAGCTTCCATGCAGAGGGAGGCTGAGCAATGCCTATGGTCATGTGACAGTGACAACAGGCCTTTACCTATCATCTTCCCTTGCCTTTGTCTCCCTAACTCACTACCAGGCTGTATTTATCATCATACATTTTAGCTAACTTGACTTTATCTAATATACAGAAACATAAAGCTTATACATATTAATGGAAGTGACATGTTGACATGCGATGCTTTAATTTAACTATATACTGTGTAATGCTTAAATAATGTTAAACATATCTGTCATGGTAAAAGCTTTCAAACTCCTTCGATCTAGATTGTATAAATGCACAATCTAATGCTGTTATCTATGATGACGATGGTGTTATAGCACACCAGAACTTGCTTCTAACTGCAATTCAGTACCCACTGACAAACTCTTCCCTTTCCTCTCTTCACCTCTCCCCAGCCTTGGGTAGCCACTAGTCTACTCTCAATTTTTATAAGAGCAACTACATTATCTAATAACTTGCCTTTCTGTGCCTGTCCTATATCACTTATTAATAGTTCTAGTTAGACTTCTAGTTCTATTAGAGATATTGTCATATATGACAGAATTCTTTTTTGGGGGGGGAGGGGGTGCAGCTGCATGATATTCTATTTTATGTGTGAAATTTTCTTCATTGATTCATCAGTTAATAGACAAAGGTTGTTTCTATTGCTCGGCTCATGATATTTCTTTCATGCTACTAAGTATACTATTATGATAAAGAGAATGTCTGTCAAAATGTTTATTTCCATTTTTTCTAATTTTAGAAATTCTAAAAAAATTCTACAAATTAATTCTAGAAACAAAATTACTACGAAAATAATTATATTATATTAACACACCTCTCTCTCCAGAATGGTTTCTGAGAAAGCTGTAAAAATGTATGTAATCATGGAGTTTTGGTTTCTTTTTTTAAGATAACCATAGGAAGGACAAGTCACTAAGAATGGCTTACTGTGAATTAGTACAGTTGATTTACCTGGTTTCCATTAGTCATCAGTTTCATTAGGGAAAGATGACTTCCAGCAGAGAGGAAACAAAGAGTAATGAAGACCTTGGAGTGGAAGCAGGGTAAGGAATGAACGTAATTCAGGCAGTTAGGGACCTCATGGCTAAAGAAATGTTTGACAGTAATGGAACAAATTATCAACAAGCAGGGTAAGAAAGAAGATGTCAAGGTGGCTCATTAATATGAAATATAATTTCTTAGCCTGTTGTATTAGAATACTACTAATATAAATTTTTTTTAAAATCAGTGATAATAATATTACTGAGTTTGAAAGTTTTAGCTCCTATGCACTTTATTTTTCCTTATTCCTTGCTGAGGTTACCTTTCTTCTTGAATATGAAGACAGAAGCTTAAAAATACATGGGAGGGGGGTAAAAGGATGTAGAATTTTTAAGTGTCTTGGCAAAACCAAATATATTCAGCTTTTAATAATGAGGTTCCAAAATTGTTCATTAAACCGAATGGACTGGAGCTGTGTAATCAGAAATGTCTTGGCAGATTAAGGGCATAGGAGACACAGAGCAAAATGACACATATTCTTGAAATCAAAGTTACAGATCTAAAATTAGCACAAACTGAGCTCAAATTTCCCAAGAGCAACAGATAAAGCCAACTAGAATTTCAATGATCTATGTGCCTTGATTTAGGCACGAGAATCATCTTTTTTTATTGTCAAGGTGATGTAAAGAGGGGTTACAGTTATGTAAGTAAGGTAATAAGTATACATCTTGTCAAAGGGAAAAACATCTTTGTTCCTGCAGAAATATAATCACAAAATAACCAGCTTCCACTTTATTGTTTTATATAAAATGCTAGGTTGTTCACTTAATTTTAATCACCAGCTTTCTACAAATAGTTATACTCTTTAAGATAGAAAGGACTGTCTTCTTTTTTTGTTTTCAAATCACCAAATGAATCAGTCTATAAATAATGATTCCTTGAAAAGAATGATAAGAATGTTACCTTACATAATCTCTGGTTTTCTAGATAATGCACATGTATATCTTATATATGTATATATAACAAACATTATATATGATATAATATATACGTATACATGCATACCTATGTATGTGTATTTGTGTGCGTATCTGAATCTCATTTAACCCTATTGCGAATCTGCTTTTGAACCAAATGTAAAAAAAATGCCCAGATCTAGAACAGCCTTTGAAGTCCCAAACTGTAAGCTAATATAAGAACACTGGATAAAATAGTAGCATTTCTACAAGAAAGTCACCTGGTCTCTTAAGGGAAGTTAAGTGTCTTTCTTCAGAACACCATGAGATTTTAAATGCTGGTCTCTTTCCTAAAAGCAAAGTCAGAATTCTGGGTGGAACAGCATGCAGAACCAATTCAAACAGCAGGCTTCGAGTCTGCTACTCTCAGAAGGATCTGCTTGTAAGACTGTACTTCAGCAGACCTCTGGAGTCTTCAATGATCAATAGTGCCTTCCATAGGCATACAATTTTCTATAAATACTATCAGTGGTTCACTATGCCTAAATTGTACAAATAATGTGGTTAGAAGTCACTTGGATTCTGGGGAAAGAATCCCACTTCTACCTTTTCTAGTTGTAAAACCTGGGGTAAAATACTCAGCCTCCTTGTGCTTACATTTATCTGTGAGACACAGATATTAGCAACTCTAGCAAATCTAAAGATGGATGAACTTATGAATGAAAGTATATATAAAACAGAGATCTTGGAGGCACTTAAAATTGGTTGAGTTTACTGTTTTTAGGTGTGTATGATCAACTTAAGTCGAGCAATTCAATCTCTTTTTAGAGTATTTTTAGAGTAGGGTCATGGCAAAATTAAGAGATAACCCTTATATGTTTTGCCATCAAACATCCAGAGCCTCCTCTCATATGAACACCGCCCCCCCAACCAGAATGGTATATTTGTTAAATGGATGAAGCTAGAATGACGTTGTACTATCACTCAAAGTCCACAGTTCACAACAGAACTCACTTTTGGTGTCATGCACTGTACGAGTTTGAACAGATGTATAATTATATACCATTATTAATATATCATACAATATATTTTCAGTAACCTAAAAACACCTTTTATTATTTTCAGAATGGGTTATATTCTCTGCACATTTTAAAGAGCAAAAGTCTACACAGCTTTCTTGGAAAACTTCTTATACTGTGAAACACGCTTATAAGAATCAAGAAACATTTTAGCCTCGTTGGAAACCAATATACTCCACTAGGAATTATCAGGTAGTAGATAGACATACTTGGCTGGAATACATTTTAGAAGTACTAGGATATAATTCTATTCAGAGAAGACTTCCTTCAAATGATATCGTTCCCAAAAGGGGCAAATGGAATGTCAAAAGTCACAAACGCTTTATCACACACACAAAAACTCTTAGCACAGAAAAAAATACATATATGAAGCATCATGAAGGGAAAGCCTTTCAAGCCAATTGTAAAAGAAGGATTTGATCCTGCCTCAGATGCACTGTCATGAGAAACTTCTAACTACCAAGGACGCCAGGATGAATGGCCATGGACTTGTGGCTTCAGAAGATGACTTGTTCCTAGGACACAAGATGAGAGGAAAAGTTTGAGATGATCCTTTATGTCAAGCTCTGAAAACAAGTACAAAGAAAGGAAAACCCAGCACCTGAGGATGGGTGGGTGGGTCCCGGATGCCAGACAAATGAGGGCGCAAGGTATATGAGCCCTGGAGAACAGAGCTGGTAATACTGAGGCCCGAGGAAAGGGGGACAGGCACAGTGGAGAGCAGGTGCACCTGGCTTGGGATTCCTCATGTGTAAAGGACAGAGGCTCCTCCTTTCTAAATGCCTGAAGTATGTTAAATAAATTCCAACAAAATGGGCTCTGAAAAATATAGATGGCATTCAAGTCAATTGAAAGGGCTATGATTGAGGGAGGCGTAAGAATTAAGGTACATTCAAGAGGTACCTGCACGTGATATTCCCTGGCAGTCTCTTCTTTCCCGTGGTGAGATGCTAATAAAGGTTAGACAGCCAGCGTAAGAATATCAAGTGAAGAACCTGCCATTCAGCTGTCAGTGGAAACTGCCAGGGTACAGTTCCCTCCCTGACAGCTTTATATCTCAGCATACGTTAATTAGTTTTCAGGCATAAGCAAAGATTTACTCTACTCAGAATTGTTTATTTTGTTTATACTTATTAAAAGAGATCTATGGAAAGATAAAGTTAAGCTTTATACTTCTTATAGTTTCTTATATCCACCATAATAGTCAAGTGTGTTAATAACTCTTTACAATTTGTAACAGTCCAGTTTGCCATTTTTATCTAAATTAATTTTACCGTATCTAAAATTAGTGGGCATGTGACTGAGAAGAACTGGAAAAGAGACACTGTGAGAGGAGAAGATAATAAGATTCATGAGATTAAGTAGATTAATGCAGATATTTTTAATGCAGACATTCTATGAAATTTAAATAGAATCGAACTGGAGGCTTTATCAAATTCAAAAGGATATTCTGAGTGACTGTGATTATGAATTACAATTACATACATAAATTACATACTTATGAAAATGAACTGAATAGAAATACTGTTCAAAAGTACTACAAGAGACCATAGATTCAAAAGGCTCATAAGCACAATACATATTTTTCACTTTGTTTTAAAAAGCAAAACAAAATATTATCAGCTTAATATAGCTCTTTAGTGTTTCTACAGTATTTCTATATACATATCATTGATCATTTGCTATCAGCATTTGAAGAAGTCAATATTATAAAACAGGATTTGTTTTCAGATGTAGTAATAAGACTTTCATAAATGTAAAATAGCAATTCACAAATAACTTGTACAGTTAAAGAAAGCAATGTAACTTTATTACTTAAGAAAAGTACACACTAAAATGCATACTATCAATTAAGTTATTTAGTTATTTATTAAGTTAGTTATTTCACTATTACCTATTTCTAGAATTCTATTCTCCATCCACCCCTCTCTAAGTTGTTAGAATTGTGTCTTCATCTTTAAATTAAAACTAAAACATAGGTACTATCTCCTTAACACAAGTAATCCATTCATAAAACATTCAGGCATTCTTTTCATTCATACATTCTTTTCAAATGTTAACAAAAAGTCAGTTTTTGATGACTTTGAGAAAGTTATATTTATATTACAACTTTGTTTCCTAAAACCTATCTTAAATTCA
This sequence comes from Dipodomys spectabilis, assembly GCF_019054845.1. NCBI lineage: Eukaryota > Metazoa > Chordata > Mammalia > Rodentia > Heteromyidae > Dipodomys > Dipodomys spectabilis. Next base: position 5,353,772 of record NW_024870711.1, read on the forward strand.
GTTGTACGTGTATCAGCCATCAGGCAGAGATATAAGTGGTATCCCCTTTGCTGATGGCATAATCTATATAGCATTTCTAATTTCTAATGGACAGCACTGGCTTAAGATGTTTAGTTACTCTATCTTGCCCATTGAGAACACCATTCTAAAATTCAAGTACAGCCTTGCTAGGGTTAGACAGCAAGAAGAAACATTAGCCAGGCTTGGTGGTGCATACCTGTAATGACAGCACTGGAGAGGCTGAGGTTGAAGGATCTCAAGTATGAGGTTTGCTTGGGCTATAGGTTAAATCCTTGTTGAGAGACAGAGACAGGGGTGGGAAGAAAAGGAGGAGGAGGTGGCGGCGGCTGTGGTAGTTGTGGAAGAGGAGGGGAGGACAGGAGAGGGTGAGAGGAAAGAGGAGAAGGGAAGAAGTAGAAAGGGGAGAGGTAGAAGACGAAGAAGACAAAGATAAGACAAGAAGTGGAGGAAGAGGAGGACAAGGAAGAAGAAGAAGAGGAGGAGAACAAGGAGGAAGAAGAGAGGGAGGGAGGGACAGATAGATGGACAAGGATGGGGAGACACTTGTTTGATAAAAGGTAGTCTTTAATAAGTAACATATCTTTTGTCTCATATTTAAGTTTATCTATTTTGGGGAGGATATGTGGAAGCACAGAAATGGTGGGCTGGGCTGGGATGTAGCTCAGTGGCAAAGCGCTTGCCTAGCAAGTGCAACATCCGGTTCGATCCCCAGTACCAAAAAAGAAAAGACAAAAAAAAAAAAAAAAAGAAATGGTGGGACAAAGGGTGAACAAATGCAGCAGTGATATGATATTCCCTAGACACTATGTTGAAAATGAGCTATATACCTTGTAGGGGAGGGAGGTCAGGAGGGAAAAACAGAAAACGAGGGAAGAAATGATACTGTCCTAAAAGCAATGTACTCAGTACCTGACCTATGTAACTGTAATCCTTAGTGTCTATAACCTTTACAATAAAAATGAATACATAAAAAATATTTCCTATAATTTCCCTTAAATACTATCTTCCCCCCATTTCAGAAAGAAACAATAAAAGGCAGAAACAATGTTGGGCCTGGGATTTCTCTCTTCTCCTAGTTTATAGTTTTAGAGTTAGCTCATGGCCTAGAATAATTTTATGTCTGTACTACAACATTAGTGTTTAGTATTAACTCAGACTTTCTGCTAGTGTCCGCTGCCATTAAACTGGAGCTCATGACTTCTCAGGGAGTTTTACAGTTGTACCTATGGTTCAACCAGGACCTTTGGGGCAGAATTCTTGTGTTTCATCACCAATAAATGTTCTTCCAGAATGTAGAAGGACTGGCTGAGAAGGTGAAATCTTAGGCTCAACCTAGATTCCTATTCCTGACTTAAGAACCCTGGAACAAAGCCTGTGTTGATCACAATATCAAAATAATGGTTTCCTATACCCTTGCTAGTTCCTATTACCAAACCACCTCTGTTCTTTGATGATCTATGTCACCTTATTCCAATAACCTATAAATAGCTTCTACATAATTTAAAACTTTTATCAGCTTTCAGTAATTTGGGGTCTGGCCTGACACTTGGAGCTTTCCTCTTTCTGTCCCAGAACTGAAATGTGGTGGAGGCACCAGTGGGAATGAATTTGGTCCCCACCCTGAATCTTCTCACAGTATTGGGGGTACTAAAAGGAAACAAACTACCTATACAGGAACAAAGGCTGAACCTTCCACCTGCTGAGAATCCCTAGTAATTAAGTACAGCTATGTTCAAGTTTCAAACCCAATTCTTCCTGTAGAGAGCAGAGACAGGGACCCTAGAGCTCCCGGAGGCCTACAAGGTGGTTGGCCACACCCCTGTGCTTCATCAGAACAGTAGGCTCAACATACTGATTTGTTCATACCCTATTTTATATTATACTATAATTTTATTATTATATTTACAGTATATTGTAATCACTACTTAAAATACATTTGTGGGGAAAACAAAACTTGTTATGCCATAACTTTTTAAGCCACTGATTAAATACCACAATTTCTTCACTTCCTAAACATTGAGAAATCAAGCTTTAAAATTCTTTTTCTTATGTCTGATGAAGACTCACAAACCACAGAAATGAGGAACCATCATGAATTAAATGAGATAGTACAGCTTCCCCCAGACTTCTAAGAAAACTGAAATATATGTACCCATGATGGATGAAATAATCATAAATACTGAAATAGATTATTTCAGCCTTGAATCAAAGAAGGCTTGAGTGACCCAGAAAAATGAAAACAAAATTAAATTATCAAGGGGAACATTTATAAGAGCTATTTCTCATTCTGGATTAATATTAGGAAATCAGGCAGGGAAGGACTAAGATAAATAGGCAAAAGGAAAAGCCTGGTGATTTTACAGCTGCCAGAAAGAAAAGCAAAATTTTAGAGTTAATTAAAGCTTGCACACCATTTGCAACATTTAACCATGAACTTGCTTAAATGTTATGTGAACAATCTACTTAGTGATTTTAATAAACATTTATCATTTGTTTTATTTCTTTCATATTTCTATTATCTTTGAGGATTTTAATTTAAGTAATTGTACAAAGGGGTTTCAATTCAACATATCAATTTATGAGTACAATGCATCTTGACCAATGTCACCCCATCCACCATTTCCCAATGTCTTTCCCAACCCCACCTTTCTGTTCAAGTAACCTGGTTCCATTTCACTAGGTACAACACTGCATAGTACTTTCCACCTTCACTGAAAGCCCAGACCAGGTTGGGAGAGGGGCTTATGGGGAAGTGGAGACGACTTAAAGGAATGTTGAGGTAGGAGATGATGGCTCATAGGAATCATGTGTAATGTTGCATTCACTTGTGGTAATCATCATTATCAAAAGTACAATCAAACACTCACCATGTGTTGTTAGGGCACATTAACTACATTAACAGTCATATCTGTGTCCTCTAAAAACATGTTCTACAGTTCAAAAGCAGTGAGTTCAATCAACACTCGGGATTGACTACATCAAACATACAGCTCAATCAGCAAAAGATTCAGCTAAATCTTACTTTTAAACTAAATCTTTATATATATATAAATATATATTAATGCAAAGATACTGTACAAAAGGGTTACAGTTACATGAGTAAGGTAATGATTACATTTGCATTGTAATACTTGCAGGTTAAGATTTTTTTTTAAATCATGAAATATAAGTGAACATCATCAAGATATATTAGCTCAAATTTTCCTTTTATCCCTGACCTTCATTTTGTTATTTATTTTTGGTGCTGAAACTAGGGCTTAGATCTCAGGGCCTGGGCTCTATAGCTCAACTTTTTTGATAAAGGCTGTTGCTTTGCCACTTGTACCACAGCTCTACCTCTGGCTTTTTGCTGGTTAATTGATGAGAAGAATCTCTGAGACATTCCTGTCTGGGCTGGCTTCATACTGCCATCCTCAGATCTCAGCCTCCTGAGTAGCTAGAATTATAGTGGGAGCCATTTGCGCATTGCTTCTGACTCCCATTTTTAATGCATCCAGAAATTAAGAGAACTGGTCCTCCCTCACATCCCCATCCTGGACAGGAATGACCACACTGCTGCCTTTAATTTTGGCAAGGCAGCAATCAGGCCTGGAGAGACTAGGCGATCAGTCACATCTGGCCAGACCTTCATTTGCTTTTCTGTCTGCCTGTCCCTGCCTCTCCTGCTGTTTACTGTGCTCCTGAAAATACGATTAACATCTATGCAAGTGCAAAGCTGTGCATCATAAGCAGAGGCTGAGGTTTTCCAGCTCCACCAGGTTGAAGCCTGGAGTTAATGAGAAGCGAGGCAATGGGGACTGAATAGAACACACCAATGTTGAAGTAATTGAGCATGAATATCAAACACTGACTTGGGAACAGTCTTCATCTGCAGAAAGGAAGTAAGATCAGCTGGTGGGCAGATGGAAGGTGCACAGATCTGCACTCACTGCCAGCCCAGCATATGCATTCCACACCAGCACTCACTTTACAACCATGCCACCCGTAAGGTTTCTCCGCTAAAACTGTGCTTTTCTTCTTCATCTCTTTATCTTCTCTTTCCTTCCCTCCTCCTACACAGTTTCCTCTCTTTGAATTTATCTTATCTCTCTCAAGACATATAAAGAATTGAATTTTATGAGCACATTGCCTGCTGTTCCATTTAAAAGAATGTGTGTAAATTGCCAATGCCAGCTTTGAATAACACCAATGGTGGTATATGGCTATGAGAATTACTAATGCTATAATTTTTGCTTTAAAAACTCTGCACTGTCTTTTAAAACCAGTGAAACATTGAATTATTAATTACTTTGATTCATACTTATATGATTATATCATCCCCAATTAGATCATTTGTATGTCCTTAAGTGGCAAGGATTTCTGGAAGATTTGCACAATAGTGACAAAAAGAACAATTTAATAAACCACAGGCTGTTATTAATCTCAAGTCATAATGAGTAGTTTTACTCACAGCAGAACAATAAGAATATTTGAAAAAATGATGTAAGAAAAGCTTTGGTTCTGCAATTCTAGGCCCACAAAACTATGACTATTACAAAAAAATTCATTTAAAAAGTTGTGTTTAGCAGGGATTGATATACAAAAATAGATGCAATTTAATTATGTATTAACTGGGAACTGATTATGTAAAATAAAGAATATTCATTAAATAAGCTCACAATAATTGTTTGTGAAATACATCAGTGATTAGGGTGCAAAATAAAAAAATAACAGAATATTATAATTGTGTCTAATCTGTGAGCTCAGTTAATACACACACACACATACACATATGTAAAGGCATTGTTAATGCTTACGTAATGGTGACAGAGGTTCCTCCAGATTGAACTACCATTTGTCATATTTTAAATCCCCATGTTTAATGCACATGACCATCTGTGTAGCAATAACAACAACAACAATAACAACAACAAACTATGAAAGAAACCAAGCAATGAGCTTCTCAATCCCTACTTATATATCATGAAAATCAGAAAGATTTTTAGAGGAAAATCAGAAGAAGAGCAATCAGATGATCAAATCTTGAGTATGGAACTTTACAGTTTACCTTAAGAGTGTAGTATTCTCTGACTTCAGGTCTAATAGAATCAAAGTCTCCATTGATGAATTCGGGCAAAAAGCTGAAAGAAATATTATTATGTAAGACAACTAGATGGCATATTTTTTTTATTAAAATTTAAAACTGTGATTGTAAGGTTTTCAAAGAAAACTAAAACATTCAAACTAAAGAGAAATTTTAGAACCAATAGTACTTCAATATACTTCAATACACTGTGATTAAGATAAACTCCCTGTACCCAACCAAAACATCCAGCAGTAGTCAGTCTACAATTGTCCTGTTCAACATAAATATTAAAGAAGTCTATTGATTATAACTTCTAATTAAAAAATCCTGGTAAATTGTTGTTTATATTACCCTCTCTCTATGTACAAACTTTTTGTTTTGACAGTCATGGGGCCTGAACTCTGCGCCTGAGTGCTGTCCCTGAGCTCTTCAACTCAAGTCTAGCACTCTACCACTTGAGCCACAGTGCCACTTCCAGCTTTTTCTGCTTATGTGGTGCTGAGGAATCGAATCCAGGGCCTCATGCATGCAAGGCAAGCACTCTACCACTGAGCCACCTTCCCAGCCCCCAAACCTTTATATTATTCTGTTCTCATACAAATTTAGAACTCTCTAATAGATTTTTTTTTTTTGGTCAATTGTGGGGTTTGAACTCAGGGCCTGAGTGCAATCCGTGAGCTATTTTGCTCAAAGCTACTGCTCTCAACACTTTGAGCCACAGAGCCATTCCTGGTTTTCTGGCAGTTAACTGAAGATAAAAGTATCAGACTTCCCTGCTGAGGCTGGCTTTGAATCATGATCCTCGGATCTTAGCCTTCTGAGTATCTAGGATTACAATTGTGAGCCATTACCACCTGGCTTTCTCTGTAGAGAGGTACTGAACATAAATAATCATGAGGATTGAGTACTCTGTGCCAAGTGGAATTCAGCTTGAAGACACTTTCCAACTATCCAGTTCACAGTTCTAGAAATAAAAAGTCCCCTGGGTAGGGCTGAAATGCTCTAAGAATCACACTTTTCAATACGGAGAGGTTCCCAGGTGTTGGTGTCTATTATGGTATTGTAATCATGTTAATTCACTTCCCTGGTATATATTTTAAATGACTCATTTACTTAATTAATCTAGCTTTATAAGTCATTATTTGTTATTGATTTTATATAAAATATTTATATGCCCTAGTGGAGTTTCTCACATTTAAAATATTCAAATGTAGAGAGATAAACTGTCCTAGATTTCTCAATATTTCTGCAAGAATAGCTTCCTGATTCAGAGAAATGTGTATGAAATATGACCAAGGGAACATTCATTTCCCTTCTTACACACATACTCTACCCTTCAGTTAACATGAGAAGTGGATCTGAATCCATTTATTTAATTAATGCTCTAATCCAAGAGAACAATTACACTTGTACTATGCTGTCTCCAGGGTGCTAAATCTTTACCTAATGGTGTAGGTCCCTAACTGGAGGGAGGGACACCTTACTTCTGTGGGTTTTACTGGTGGAAAGAAATGAAGCCTCAGAATGCAAAGACAAGTCTAGGTCACAAATATCAAGGCACAGGTTCCTACAAAGATTCTACGATAGCAAAGGTTAGGGTTAGGATTTTAAGCCCATGAAATTTCTTTTTATTATTATTTTTTTTGCCAGTCGTAGAGCTTGAACTCAGAGCCTGGGCACTGTCCTTGAGCCTCTTTGTCCTCAAGGCTAGAGCTCTATCACTTGAGCCACTGCGCTACTTCTGGCTTTTTCTGTTTTTGTGGTAGTGAGGACTTGAACCCAGGGCTTCATGCATGCAAGGCAAGCACTCTACCACTGAGCCACCTTCCCAGCCCTTAGCCCATGAAATTCTTAAGGAGACCAGTCCAACGTGGCAGAACATTGTGGGCCACATTATACTTAATAGGCAGGAGAACAAAAAAATCAACAAAAACAACTTTTTCCTTATCTTTCATTTATGTATGAGAGGCTACTAGCAAAGGGCAACTGTCCTGGTGATAAAGGTCAAGGATCAAGGTCAAAGCCAGGATAAAGGCAACAGAGGTAATAAGAAGTCAGACTCAGAAGAGTTCCCATATGGACTCTGGATAAAATGAGCAGAAGTGAGTATAGAAATATAAATTAACTTTGTCATTTTACACAATTTATTTTTTTCAATAGTTTTGAGATCAATTGGAAACATTTGCTAGGTCAAACCAGATCGGATTGAGCTGTGTTCAGCCAACTTTTCTTTAAGCTATGTATCCTCTTTAGACTAAAAGCTAAGAGGAAATTCTACCACAAAGATCCCTAACGCATGACACTGGGCATGTCCGTCCACATCTGGAATCTCAGCACTCAGGTGGCAGGAGGACACTAAATTTATGTGATAGTGAGATCCTGCCAAAAACAAAACAAGCAAACAAATATACCCCAGCTATGTGTCAGTGGCTTGCCTGTAATCCGAGCAACTCAGAAGGATGAGATCTGAGGATCACAGTTTGAAGCCAGCCTGGGCAGGAAAGTCCATGAAACTCTTATCTTCAGTTAAGTGTGCCTGTGTGTGTGTGTGTGTGTGTGTGTGTGTGTGTGCGTGTGTGCACGCACGCGCGTGCGTGTCCTCCTCACCCCTCACAGAGCCAGAAGTGGAACTGTGGCTTCAGTGGTAGTCATAGCCTTGAACAAACTAGCTAGAGACAGTGCCCAGGCCTGGAGTTCAATCCTTAGGACCAGTGTAACAATAATATAAAAACATTAAAAACAAAACAAACAAACAAACAAGGACTAGAGAGGTAGTTAAGTGGTGCTTACAAAGCCCTAAATTCATCTCAAGGATAACAATAACAATATCAACAGATACACACTCACTCACACACACACACTCACACACACACACGTACATGCATACACACACGCATACACACATACATATTGTAGCACATAAACTATTGAGTATGGTCCAATCATTTTTGTTCACTAATGGGTTCATTTCACAAATATTCTCTGTATAGCTAGGATAAAAAGATTTTATTTCAGAATCAGGAAAAGAAATGGAAGTATCTTGGTTTTTACATCTCCTTGTCCAGTTTAAAACATTTTTCTAAAAAGTTTCTTCCCCCCAACTTCTGTGCATATTATATTTACTTACCTTCAATTTGATTCTTTACATGTTTTATGCCTTATGCTTTGCTAACCTTTAATAACCAAACATTCACTGTTTCTTCTTTTTTATTTTTAAACATATTCTCTCATTTTGAAAGATTTTTATAATCTTCCATACCCCACCATTTACCTATATGGAAATGAATACTGTTTTGGACAAGGGAGAATTATCTCTGGAAGAGATACAACAAAGCCACCCCTTCAGCCTCAGCATTACTCTCTGGAAGGATCTGCTATGAGAGGTATTTTGTGAGCTTGTCTGTCGGGCCAGTGCCTGGTCTATGTTACCATGAAAAATGGCCAGTTCAAACTCAGAGCTCTCTTTCTATACTGTCTGGTGCGATTTCCTAAGAAAACTGATTTTTGCTGTGCTACAAATTTTAGACCCTCAGATACGTAGAACCAATTTGGAAGTTTCCAAATACCACATTGATTTTGACAATAAATAACAATGAAAAATAAAGCTGATACACACAGGCGGCTGAGAGAGCACTGTCCCCTCAGGACACATCATCTGAGAGAGAATTAGATCTCCTCCTATGTTATATAGTAAATAATGAAAGGAAGCAATCACCTAAATTCATTTCTATTTCCATATAACATATAAACAGAAAAACAAAATTATGGAGATAAATGATAACTTCAGTGTAGCTACCATTAATATCATTTTGTAACCTATATGCATTCAAATTGGAACAAATGCTGATGTCTAAGAAGACCCAGGCCAAAAATACACCTGGTATTCATGCTGAGATGACTGAAATAATTATAACTTTTCCTCATAAAACACAGTAGTTTCTCAAACTTCCTGATGTGTCCTTTTTTGACACTGTAATTAATTTTTCTGAGGGGCTGGTTACCATGGCACCTGGGCATTTTGACGAGGTGTAGATTTTGGATAACACTTCACAGATGGAGAGGTGCTAAGCTATGGTATAAATGACAGTTTATATATGAAGATTATTTTTAGCACTCTCTGGACTGACTACACAAAGCAACTGACTGTAAGTATGTGGCTTTGTATAGCCACTGATCCCATGTGGGACTGCTGCTGACACACATCACACCAGTGGACCTCTTGTTATTCTCAGTCTATGGGGCTTGAATCCTTAGTACTAAAGGTTGTCCCAACCTCTTCACAAATGGGCCGCCTCAGGACTCTGACATTTATGTTGTATTTTAACTCTTACCACACTTGTCACCAATGACAAAATAACAGTCCCAAATGGGCAGAGATTCACTAATGAAAATACTGTTTCTAGACAAAGAATTGTCAAAGGAGTGTGTGCTGACCAGGCTGCAGTGAAACCTACCCTTCTCTCAGGGACCTTGCCTACCTAAAAAAGGTTCCAGGACACCCAGAACTAAAGGTGGGAATGAGAGACTGTAAGGGGAAAAATCGATGTTCAACAATAGAGTAAGTAGAAAAAAAAACACACGATGCTCTGTCTAGGAGGTTGTGCATTTTACATGTAAGACCTCTGTCTCCTATTTGAGGTGGGATGTTCCCCACATATTAGAAAGAATGGCAAGTACTAGAAAAATATACGTATCACTATTTTGACGGTGTTATTTTTAAACAATAAAGACAGAAATAGATGTAAAATATTTTATTAAATGGTTGTGAGTATGAAGAAGATTATGGAGGTGAATGGATCATGTTGCTCACTCTGACTATTTCAAGGATCAGATTAATTTTTCTTTGAAAAACAATGATAAAGCGCCACTTGTAAACTTGGGACACAGCTTCAGTGTGTCCCCACAAAATAGCTGGTACAGGCTAGGACCTTGGCTCAGTCATCAACCTCAACACAAAACAGAAGTGAAAAAAGTGAAAAGTGAAAAAAGACAAAAAAACAAAAAAGAGGACATGATAATCAGACAACTAAAAAGAAACTAATAATATTTGCAAAGCAAATGTAAGCATGAGAATAAATTAAAATGAAGGCAAAGTCAGTGTCTGAGTATAAGAAGATAAAATAGTTCTAAACAGCCACTGAAGCTGTTGAAATGGCTAGCAATTCATCTGTGTGAGATGATGTTTCATCTCTTAAGAGTCTTGATCTCATCTTCCCAGAGTGGCCCATGATGGAAGTCTGCAAGGTGGAGCATACTTTCCCCCCTCATTTTTGGTGGGAAAGGGGGGGCTGTGATGGGGTTTGGGCTGAGGACTTTAGAGTTGGTGTTTTACCACTTGAACCACATGCCCAGATCTTTTTGATCGATTGTTTGATTTTTTTTTTTGCCAGTCCTGGGGCTTGAATTCAAAGCCTGGGCACTGTCCCTGAGCTTCTTTTGCTCAAGACTAGCACTCTACCACTTAAGCCTCAGCTTCAGCACCACTTCTGGCTTTTTCTATTTATGTGTAGCTAGTATTATAGGTTCATACCACTAGGTGCAACTTGTTGGTTGAGATTGGGGACGGGGCGGGGGGGGGGGGGGTGCGGGGTCTAAATTTTTGCCTCAAATTGCAGCTCTCCAGATTACATAGCAGGAATTACAAACCTGGGTCAATGCACAGAGTTTCTTTTCAGTGTGACAAAATTATTCTAATCCTGATAGTGAAGTATGAGACTTCTTGTGGCTCCCTATCCTTAGCACCCCTATCAAGGATTTGTGAAACACCTATCAATAACGTCAAAAGAAGATATACTACAAAGCTTCCTCTGATTGATATTTTATATTTATAGAATATCTCAGCCATTCATTGCAGATATACATTTTAAGTTGTTTCAAGGTGTCAATTTACATACATACTATTTTTCAATTGGACAATGAACATTCTTCACAACAGACCCTGTGCTAGGCTGAAGAGCACACTTTTATTTTCTTGTTGTTGTTGTTTTCTTCTGTCAGTCATGGGGCTTGAACTCTGGGCACTGTCCCTCAGCTCTTCAGCTCAAGGCTAGTGCTCTACCACTTGAGCCACAGTGCCACTTCCAGTTTTCTGGTGTTTAGTTGTAGATAAGAGTCTCATGGACTTTTCCTGCCTGGGATGGCTTTGAACCATGATCCTCAGATCTCAGCCTCCTGAGTAGCTAGGATTATACAATGTGAGCCACTGGTGCCTGGCACTTTTAAATAAGGATACAGGTTGATCCATTGTAACAATGAGATGTACAAGACACTATGTTGAAAAACACACTTTCCAATTTAGGTGGGGGTAGGGAGGGTGTTATTGAGGAGGTGGGAGGGAAGGGATGGTAGGGGAAAAACAAAGGAGGAGGCAACAATGCTTGATAAAAAAAATGTACTCATTATCTTGCTCATGTAACTGTAACCCCTCTGTACAGTAGTTTCACAATAAAAAAACTTATTAAACAAAAAGAGTGTTGACATGGTAAGTTCCATAGGGTCATGGTCTCCAGAATGACTATATAACTCAGCTGTGGTTGTGATGAAAGCAGCCATGGAAAAGAGGAAAATGAAGATGGCATTGTTCCGGTAAAGCCATTTTAAGGGCGCAAACTACCTATTGCCCTCCCTTTCTATGCCATAAAACATGATCCAGTAGATTTAATAGGATGGAATCGTCCCAGCTGTGTTCTGTAACACATAATGTTCTTCATTTTCTTGCTTCTTTAAAATAGTCAACAGTAACCAGAATTCCCTGAAATGATCTATGACTATTATAAATGATACCATAAGTGTTGTGTCACTGAAACTTCCGTTCACATACCTAACAAAGTCAATATCAATAGAAATCAATCACGTCATTAAACAGGTTAAGAATTTCAATTATCCATCACACCATGGGTCCTGTGAACCCTAGCTTTAATGAACTCATTATGGTAATTATGTATTACATGCCATATATATTGGTTCGCATGTTAATTATATATTATCTGTAATATTTTTGTATATAGTTAGTAGATATACAATTAACCTAATTAACCTAATTTTGCCATATTTTAAAATTGGGGAAAGGGATGACATTGATCAAGACATACTGTATTCAAAAACTGCTTTGTTAAATGGCAACTACTTTGTATAAATACTTAACTATAATAACAATAATAAAAGTAACAAAATAAATAAAATAAAATTTAAGCATACAAGAAATCATGAAAAAAAAGAATTTTTGTTGTTGTTTCTGCTTCATTAGAGAAAGTCTCTCTCTACAGCCCAGGCTGGCTTTGAGCTCTCAATCCTCCTACCTCATCCTGCCACATGCTGGGATGGTAGAAATATTCACAATGTTCAAGGAAAAGGGTGAAGTTTGAAAAGTCACTTTGTGACTGATGTATGTTATAAATAAGTAACAAAATGTAAACAAACCCTATTGTCTGCAAATAATATTTAACACTTTATAATCTCGTTGTTAGGAGATTATCTTAGTATTCAGCATAACTTCCTATCAGACCCACTATACCAGATGGAACTCAGTAGTAGGAACAACAGTAGTAGGAACCTGAAAGAGGTCCCTCACCAGATACAGAATTGCTGGAAGGATGACCTTGTATTTCTTATCCTTCAGAACTATGAAAACATAAATTTCTTTGGCTTACAACCTAATTCTGTCTGGACAGCCACCCAGACAGAAGAAGACAGAGCTGATTTATCATCTGTCCCTTGTATTTACATACTAAAATCTTTAAAAGACAAGATAGCGACTTCATAGGCTTTCTTAGGTCCAGAGCAGACCTGAGTATACTGAATATACTCAATAAAAGCTGTATGAGTAAAAATTTCCTCTTTAGTATTAGGTCACTTTCCTCTTGTGTACTTTAGTGAAGTTATTTCTTTTCTAAGAGAGGCTAGAAGGAATGAGGAGAGGAACGAGAGTGGGGATTGGGCTGGAAAGCAAATGGTGGGGTGATTTTCCTAGGAAAGGGTGGTAATGATAGCACAGCTTAGTGCTAGAAAATAACCTTGTTCAGAAAACTCGTGCTAAACTCAATCTATAATGCAGCAAAAGCTCTTTCTTCTCTTCCTGTTTACAAACATGAAGAGATCCAAATATATGCAGATATAGATATCTTATATATGTATGTTATATATAATATAGACATATGTTAATGGTAATCCCTTCCCTTCACAAACATGAAAACAAAGATCAATGACAGGGGATTAATTTGTGTACTCTATTTGCTGATTTGCCGCATGCTTCTCTCTGTGACTCATCTGAGACATAATGCACAACATTCGATAAATACCCCTGGTGATAAATGTCATTAGTCCCTAATACATTGTCTGTTCCTCTGAAGTTCTCTAAGCCCAGTGTAATAAGATGCCTAGTTGCAGCTTCTGTAGTATCAGGTGTTTTAATCTCCATTCTACTCTTGCCCCACCCCATAGCCCAACCAGAGCAGGAATTAAAAATTTAATCAAAATAATCAGAAAAAGTATTTAAGATATATACTGTTCCACTACAGAAAATTGTTGCATTTTCTATACTCACCAGTTTCTGTTTGTAATTACTGTTTCCATCCTTTACATATGCACCTGTAAACATTGGTCTTGGAAGACAGACTAGAGCCTGAGAAGTTCTCTACAGTACTTAATAATGATAACTGTACACCTCAGGAATGGGATCAGATGATAAGGGCTTAGGTACAGGTCAACTGGAAATCATAAACCCATTAGATGCTACATACTATTAATAAAATGTAAAGGAGTAGTTGGGAAAACATTAATAAAATATAAAGCCTGGTGCAATGGCTTCTGTCTTTAATCACAGCTACTTAGCAGACAGGTATTTGAATGACTGTAGGCAACCTAGGCAAAAAGGTAGAGAGCTCTTATCTCAGTCAATAAGCAAGCTGTGGTGGCATGCATCTATGATCTTTGATCTAGCTAAACTATAGACTATAGGTAGGAGGATTAGAGGCTGCACTCAGTGAAAATACAATATTCTGTCTAAAAAATAAACCTAAAAGGTAAAAAGAGCTAGAAGGGTACCTCAAGGGAAAAGCAGCTACCTAGCAAGTCCAAGAACCCAAGTCCAAGAACCCAGTACAGTACTAGCAAAAATAAGAAAGGAAAAGAGAGGGGAGGGGAGGGAAGGAAAGGAAAGTGGAGGGGAGGCGTAGGTAGGGGAGAGGAGAGTACAAATTACTCCATCCATGTATAGTTTCTGAATCAAGTGGAAATAAAATCAAGTATGGAAAACAAAACAGAGAAAAGGTGATAGCAAAGATATGAACTTTTAAGCATATTACTATTTTACCTATCCTAAATTCATACGTTCCATCTCCAAATGCTTCCACGTTGCTACCTCCAATGGTCAACCGACCTTTGATGGCCAATTCTCCAATGATACTTTATTTATTAGACACTTATAACACAATTTTGTCACTCACAATTCCTGGATGCTCTAGCTTTAAAGACCAGGATCACAGTTCCTTGCTTTTTTCTTTTCGCCACTTCACTATCCTTGTTCTTTCTCTCTTTGCTAGGTCTCTAATTCATTCCCCCCTCCCTCTGTCTGTCTCTGTCAGTCTCTGTCTCTGTCTCTGGAATACCTTATAGCCTACAGCTCAATCACAGATTTCTTTCTGCACTTATTCATTTATCCCACCAAGCCTCAATATGCCCTCTAATCCTACCGATTCTGAAATCAAATCTCCCTGCATGCAGGCTCCAGCACTGATGCCCTCGATGCTACCTGCACATGGGATTGACTTCCACCTGAGTCTTTGTGTTGCCCTTTCCAAACTGCTCCTCCTACAGTTTTCCCAATGACATCTAATAAACGGTCCATTTTTTTTTTTTTGCAGTTCAATCCAAAATCTTTACAGAAAACCTAGACTTCATTTTTTTCTACATTTCATACCCGATTTGTCAGGAATATCTAGCAGCTCTTCTCTTAACATCTGTTCTTACAGGGCTCTCTCTTGCCCTCTTCCGTGTTGCCGGGAGAGCTGGCATCACCCACTGCTCCACACATACCCTCCTATGCCTGCACAGCTCATCAGGGTAACTCATTATTAGCCAACATGGCTCTTCAACCTCTGTTCTCAGGTACCTTTCTCACCACTCTGTTTTATAAGTTCCCCTCATTTTCTATACTTGATGGTTATTTCCTAAATCATCTATAATTATTTCTCCCTCTCCAACACACCCCTGTATAATGTAACAGATTCTTGTCTCAAGAACGCTAATAGGAATTTCTTTCTTTACCACTTGAATTTATATTAGCCTGGTAGCCTGCTTTGACTAACAAAGTATAGAAAAGGCCATGCAATGAATGGAGGTTGGCCTCCATGGAAATATAGTCTCTTAGAACTTGCCTTGTTGCTCTGAGAACAATGTGGTAAGCCTGATCCATAAAGGTTGAAGAGTCAGGTGCTCAACTAACCTCTACACATGTAGATGAAGACCCTTCTACAGGCTGAAGAAATCAGAAAACCTGTCTCTCCAGGTGGGGTCTTGTGAAAAAATAATGCTCTATATTTGCTCTTCATACTAGGTTCTGCTACAGAGCTCCCTAGGACCCCTGGAATCCCTGGTAGGAAGGACGAGTGCCTAAAAACCCTTCAGATGGTTGGAAGTTGGTTCCCCAAAACACCAAAACATGGTTAGATGGATGGAATGAGTAGGGATCCCTAGTAAGTTAAACAGCAGTGGACAATTACAAATGCAGTCATGCCTAACTACTGGAGCTTACACACACACACACACACACACACACACACACACACACACACACACACACACACATACACACCCCAAAACAAAAACAAACAAACAAAAATACCAACAGATAAGCTTCCAGGTGAATGACTACATCTCATATCAAGGGTATGATGTACCCCAAATCCATGCATAACAGAAACTCCTATTCTGGAGTCCCAAGCCTTGTCCTAAGTATCTCTTCATCTCTTGTTTGTTTGGGTATGTCCTAGACATCCCTACAAAAAGCTGCAAGTGATGATAAAGTTTCCTCAGATGTGCAGTCCACCAAAATGAGTTATCAGTCATGAGGAGCAGGTTTTTAGGATCTGGAATTGGTGGCCAACAGGAAGAGAAGCATGAGTATTTTGGGCCCATTCAATGATCCTGATTCTTGTCTATGCACTTAGAGTGAGACCGAGTCCTGATTCTTTGGGATGCATGCCCAGTCTAGGCAGTTACATCAGAATGAGTACCAGACAGGCTGTTAAGAAGGGGGTCCACAGAGAAGTGGAACTGTTTTAGGAATATGAACAGCTACTTACTGCTGTCAGAAGTAACTGTCAGTAGAAGAAGTTCTCCTTATCTTGTTAGTGAGCAGAAAGGTCCACCTCACTGACTCCTAAACTTAGAAGACTCTAAGGGGTCATTGTCGAAAACCAGTAATGTTATTACACTGAACTTAAAAAGGGTTGGGCTTAGTAAATACAGAAAGATATATCTCTACAAAAGAAACAGGAGGAAAAAAGAAATGTAATTGCTAAATCATATATGTTTGGATAATTTAACCTATTTTTATCTTCTTTGTATGTGAAATTAGAATGGTATTAAAATTACTTGAATAATGAGATGGGAAGGGGAAACAAAGGAGGAGGCTACAATGCTTGATAAGAAATGTACTCATTATCTTGTCCATGTAATTGTAACCCCTCTGTACAGTATTTTCACAATAAAAAAAAGAAAAAAAAGAGATAAGAGGAGTGGTAAAAGAACTCTTAGAGACAAATATATTTTCAATATATTTGGTTCCAAGCATTCCATCTAAGGCATATTCCACAACTAGTGAAACTTGTGTTGGCTATAACTATGTCTTTCTCCATGTGTGCATGTATACACGTGTATATGTATGTGAGTATTTGTGTGTATAGTAACATACATGTGTGTATATATAAGGGCATATATACACATATATGCATATATAAATAAATATACATATATAAATATATGGGCATATAAAATATAAAATTACTTGAATAGTTTTATGTGAAATTAAACAAACATGAATGGTTTAGTCCAGTCCTTGGGCATAAGATCCCTTCCTCTATTGTTTGGTAAGCTTTATCATCTGAGTTGTAACTTAATCCCATCCTATTAGAAGCATTAAAAGGCATTAGCATAATGGATGATCAGGGACTGTTCCTCCCAGCACATCAGAAGCAAGCTTTCCAGAGCACCTTTCTCATGGAGGAAATTCACTATGAAAGCCCTATTACTGCTAATAGGAATACGAAGACTACACTATTAAGCAAAAATGGTCCTTCCTCTAACTGATAGAATGCTAAGACGACAGTAACTGTGGGTGTTTTTCTTGCTCATAAGTCATGGAACTGCTCTCTAGTCACTAATAACCAACTAATGTACAGCGGTTTGGGAGAAAATTGAGCACACACTAGAGGCCGCTAGTGATAAAGAAGTGAATTCTGCATGAGTGAAAGAAGGAAGAGAGCACCACTGAGAACGGGACAGTCAGAGCTTCTAGCCTGAAGCTACCTGTCTAAAAGCCTGCCTGAATTATTGTTAATGAAAGAATTAAACATAGGAATATTGCATCTTAAAACAAAGAAGTTTTGTAAAAATATATTGAACCAAGGGCCTCAGATCCTAGCACTTAAGAGACAAACCTTGTCCTAAGCACCTCAACCTCTTGAACTATAACCCACCCAGGAGTGCCACGAAGTCCTAAGTTGTTCAATGTAAGCTTGACTTAGTAATATTTCTTTAAGAGAATTTTTTCCTAAGTAGTAAAAAATATGTAAAAAGAATTAAACTATGAACTATCTCAGGACAATTATGCATCATGAGTAGAATATAAGAGTTTACTTGGGGAAAAATGCAACACTGTTACAGAGAATCTTCTGTTTAACAATACACTTGTGAAAAACTTCAGCAACATTTTTTAAAATTTGGGAGGAATGTTATTGTCTCAAACACATGAGAGTTATCTTTCTCACTTACATGAGAGGTAGCCATTCAAGTTTCATTACTGTCAATTGAGATAGTGAAGAATTGAAAACATTTCCTAACTAAGGCATTTTATATGATAAGACAGTAGTATTAAGTTGAGAGAGAGGAGAGAAGAGAGAGAAAGGAGAGAGGGGGAAAGAGAGAGAGAGAGAGGAGATTATGAGAATATGTGGGTCATGGAGATAGCACTGGAAGCCTGAGGTGGGATTTAAGAATATGTATGCAGATCTACTCAGTTTTGTTTCTATTTGTACTGGGTTGCCTCTATCAGTGTGTGCAGAAATTAGACTGGTCTGAGCTGGAAGGAAGTCATATCCCTCTCTAGAAACAAGTATAACCACTAGGAACAAGGACATGAGCAGATATTCCCTCAGACTTTCAGTTCAGTTGATCATATGATGCTATCCAAGAAAGTAGGACAGGTGGGACTTCATTCCAAGTACCTAGTGCCAGCTCACCGATGTGCAAGCTTAACTGGTCCTCAGAATATAGTCATGGCTTCCAAGGAAGCCAGACACACAGCTATGCCTATATTCTCCAGTCTTCCCATTTATCATAGCAGTATTATTGCCATTACCTGACAATTCCTACAATCCAGAACACATACTGATTTGAACAAAATAAAGGAGATCCCTAACTAACAACACTAGAAGGACAGCTTTCAATCTCAGATTCTCCTCTTGAATACAAGTAATCTGCTTTTTTCTTCATTAACTATTCCATACATGGCAATCCAATCACATTGCTGGGGTTGAGAGGTAAAATTTCAGAGACGTGTATGCCTTCCTTGAGTTTGCAGGCTGGTGGAAACATGCAATGACATGACTCTAGTGTGTTGTGATAAATATTGATAATGGAAATGTTGGATAAAGATATACTAGAAAAGTAGTTGACAGACTAATGGAGTTAAGAAAGTCTGACAATAACATAACATAAATCCAAGTAACAAAATGTTGTTATTTTATTTAGGATTTTTTTCAACTACTGAGTTAACTGAATATGTGGGAAAATTATCTTTATAAAGAAGAACCACCTAACATGGGTGATGATGTTAAAACTATTTACCAACTATCAGTTATCACCTGGTCATAGCTGATTAAGTTGAAGTACCTACAGGAACTATTATGTGGCATCCTGGTAAAGAATTACTTAAAGCAGTTTTTCCTAACTTGGCTCTGAAAAAATTGCTTGTTGTGAGGAGAGAAATCTGGGAGACATACACATGAGCTAAGTTCTGAAAGTCAAGGTTACAGTATACTAACACTGGAAGAGAGCAGAGAATGCCTTTAGCAACAGTGTGGTATACAAACAGGTATCTCAGGGAGCTGCAGAAAAACATTCCCAGGGAGTTCAGGGGGCATTTCCATGACTACCATATTGAAGTAAGGAGATTGGGTCTAACCAGCGCCATCTTGGCCAGGTGGTGGATGACAGGGTATTGGATTTAACTAGCATCATCTTGCCTTCATGGTGGAGGCGGGAAGTCCCACCTCCCAGGTGATGGGCTTGCCTGAATTCCTAGAGGCAGGGGCTAGGACTTGGACAATAGGTTATTGGACCTGTCAGTCTTGGAGTGCAACTGCTCAAGCTCCCGGTAACCCTTCCCCCTGACCTGACCCTATATAGGCCCGGGACCAGCTCAGGCTGAGGGGGACATCTGTCTGCTGTGTCTAGTCAATATGGCTCCCACTTCATTGGAACTGATCTGGTTTGTTGGTATTGTTTTCTGCTCTTTCTGTCCTCTCCAGCTCTCATGGTTCAGTTTTCTGGGAGTGTTAAGTGCATTCACAGGGCTGCAGGTCTTTGTGATAGGAGTCTGTCTGTGGTAGGCCCATATGGAACATCTTGAATGTTCCTCAGGGGTACAGAGCTGGGCATTGGGTTACAGAATGAGAACTGGAGTCCAGAAGACGGCTTTCTGATTCCTGGGTCATCTTTTTTTTTTTTTTTCTGTGAGGTTATTCACCTTGTCAGATTTACTGTCCCCTCCTGATTCCCTCATAATTTTATCTATCTTTCTCACTTCCTCATTCTTTCGTAGACCCCTGCTGCCATTTCATTGTTAGCTGGGCTTTGGTTTATCAGCTTAACATACCATCTGTAAGCAGGGCAGGCCACAATTTCCTGAATGGCTGCTTTTACTCCTATCCAATCCAACTCTAATTCTAACTTTAGAAAATATTTTAATATTTAAGAATATCAAAATTAAAAAAATTAAACTGACTCATTAAGAACATTATGAAGAATAATGTGTGATAGTTCACTGAAGATCAAACCAGGTTAATTAGTGGGTATTTGTGTTGGAAGATTTGGATTCTAGTCTTCTAGTGATTTTAATATTGTTATAAGCTATACCCACCTTATTTTGATATAGAGCACTAGGAATTGTTCCTCCTATTCTCATTATTCTTCCTACCTAAGTATGGTTTGGAACCTGTTATATGTATAAATATAGATATAAGAATGTTATTAAGATGGTAAAATATTCCATTATTGTAATCTAAATCCTACTTCATAGCTAAGATTCTTGAATTATTCTTCATCTACATGGCTAAGAAGTTAAACTGAAATCTTTAAGGAAAACAGTTCAAGCAACTGTCACAGAGTCATTGTCATTTGAGTATTTTCCAATAAAATTTATTAACTAGTCCTTGCATGACTAGAGTTCTAGCTGTCATTTTTTTTTTTGTCTCCTAACAATGGGAAGACAAGGCTGGCTTAGTTGTATTCCCATCATCTGCTCAAATTCTGGGCTCTATAATGATCTGTCAACAAATAATCCATGCCACTTGGTCCAGAGTTGGAGTTACCTTGCTGGCTCTTGGTCCAATGATACAAACTCCTGATTTTAATGATAAGAAAAGCATGCAGGAAGCATGATATATGTCAACAAGCAGACATCTGTGTGTGCTCACATATATATGAAAAACAGACAGGAACTCACTCACAACGTAATAATAAAAAAAACAAAACATTGGATTTATGGTAGTATGTGAATACTCCAAATGATACTTCTTAGCTCAATGTTCCAATAATCTTTTTAAAGTACACAAATATACTAAAGCACTAAAACAATCCTACTGTTTTGAAACATAAAATTAAAAGAGCCACATGGTACTCAAAACTTTTGACAATCTCAGTCTTTCTTGCAAAAATCACTAAAAGGTAATTTATTTTTGAAGACTCCATCCACAGAGCAGGAAGGGAAAAGGGTCTGTCAGAAATATATTTATGGAATAGAATGGACATATAAAACAATGCCTCTGATTAAATTTGGTTGTAAACCGACTTCCTGCAGCTGCTAAAAATGATCTTGCTCTCAAAATTTATTTGGCATTCATACATGTTCTGACAAACATAGTACTTTCCCATATACACCTCTCCTCTTCTAAGACCCTGATGATTCATAGCTATCCATGGCTAACATTGAGATCTCTGATTTATACCATTTGATAACGAACAGACCAAAATATATGACTAAACTAACCCAATCGATAATTCCAGATAAATATGCCTTCACAATTTGTTGTGTAAGGTGCTTTAATATCAACACGATTGTAAATTCTCTTTTAAATGTGCTAGTCATTTTTACCTTCCATCATTTTGATTCAAAGATCCAATAATGTTGACCTGCTTACAGAACTTGATAATTTGATTGCAAAAATACTTTTTTAATAGAAATTGCCAAAGCAAGTACCTAATCCTAAGGCTAGGCTTCCAGGAAGCAAGCTGAACCGAAGACATTTGGTTTTGCTAAGCCAACTCTGTTACATATATCCTACATACATGGAAGAATATTGAAATTAAATTGATTATGCTCAAAAAAGATGAAAATAAATTCCAAATAGTAAGAAAACTAGTCACATGAAGACTGAAATAAAGTATCACATATACTAGAGGTGTATTAGAGGTTATTGAGGACACAATTTATGCTCCAATACTTGATACCAACTCATTCTACAACAAATAGATTATTTGTCATTTCATTATAAAAGTCTTACAGGACCAGGGCCAAGCATGATGGTGCTTACCTAAAATAATACCAGCTACTAGGAGGGGGAAACAGGGAGGAGATAAAAGTTAAATCCAGACAAATTAAATGAAATTAATTCCAGACAGAATGTTAGTTAGAATTCTTATCTTAACAAATATGTAAGGAATGGTAGTGAACAACTGTACATTCTGCTACATAGGAGGTACTGGTAGGAAGACTGGTAGAGAAGACTCTATCTGAAAAATAAATAAATCAAAACAAACCAAAAAGGTGGGAGGCTGGAGTTGTCAAGTGGTAGAGTACCTGCCTAGCAATTATGAGTCTAAAAGGCTTGAAATCCCAGTCACCAATTGTATACACACACATACACACACACACACACACACACACACACACACACACACACACACACACACACACACACACACAGCCTCTCATACTTAGCACTGAGGTTCCCAGTACATGTGCTCTCAAAATACCAAAGGATTAGAAAGAAAGTATCTTAGTTTTAAAAGACTTGTTTTGACAGAATGTAAAAAAAAAAAAAAAACTAGTGAAAGGCATTCTGGAAATAAGAGTAATATATACTACAAGTGGTTTTAGGCTAACGTGTATAATGAATTTGGATATAATTCATGTCTGGTCTATACATACCAATAAGATACATAATTATCAAACCTTTCTTTAATATCCAATTATTTCCAATAGCTGGTATAATATCTTAGTAGTCCTTGGCTGAAAAATAGCTTAGACTTTGTGACATCTCTGGTAAGATATCAATGCATAATCATTAATTCAATAAATTCTCAGGCACTAGATAGTATGAGGCATATAAATATGATTAATTATGATTGCTGTCTTCCAGGAGTTCACCAAATCTTGAAGGATATAACACACATCTACACATAGCTAAATCACAAGATAAAATGAGAAAGTAAATAATTACAAAGTATTATGCAAATTTAAAAGGCACTAGATCACTCTAAATTTATAATCTAGTAAAGGATGTAAGTCTTCCCAGCCCTAAATCAATGTAAAATGTGACCCCAACATTGTGATTTAAAAGTAATATTACTCTGTAAGAGATGTCAAGTCCAGGATGCTGGAAGGAATGGGATGCACTCAGAGAGCTCACAGAACATTAGCAGACTACTGGTGTACAAATAGCATGGCTACAAGAAATGCTGTACGTTCCATTAAAGCCACCTGGGACCTGCACAGCACAGGGTCCACAAGCACTCATTGTTCAGAACGGCCAATCAATCAGAACTGATCGTGGGCAGTGCTGATGTGTACAAGGTCTGTCATGAGAAAAGGCCTAGGCCACGGGAGAGAGGATAAAGCGTGTGTCATGTTTAGAAAACAGTTCTGTTTGACTAGAACAAAAAGGGATGTTAGGCATGCTTAAATGTTATCTTTAAATGTGAAAGTACTATATTTAATTTTTATCCAAGAAAACAAAATTATCCTCTCAAACTAAATGCACACACACACACACACACACACACCTACTTCACACACTATGGCCTTAATCTCTTAACTACCATTAATATTCTCTGACTATTTTCTAATACTTCTATTCTGATTTAATTGTCCATTCTCTACAAATGCTTTGTAATAGAATATATCATACTGAGCTAGAATTTCGAATATTTTTTATATTCTTCTTCTACACAGTAGACTTCTTTAATGTGGAAACCATGTTTTATTTATATATTCACAGTAACATTTTATTTATATATTCACAGTAATTTATATATTCACTAATTCCATTAAGTAAGTATCTAATTATAAAAGGCATTCATTAGCACATAAGTTGAAAGCAGGTAAATGTTGCATTCTTATTCCTGTCTTTGGATTTTTTCTGTATATCATTCCAAAGTTTGGATTTTGTTTTGTGTTATTTTTTTAAAGTTTACCTCAACTTTAAAACAGACTATCATTTACAGAAGTTTAAAATTTGCATTTTAAATAATCACAATGATCAAGCAGGGTGCTAGTGGCTCTTAGCTATTCAGGAGATAAGATTTGAGAACCATGGTTGAAAGCTAGCCAGGGTAAGAAAGTACCCTAGACTCTTATGTCCAATTAACCATAAAAAAGCCAGAAGTGGAGCTGTGGCTTGTGACAGACTGTTAGTCTTCTACAAGTACTCCAATACTGGTACCAAAAAAAAAAAAAAAAACCATTACAGCCAGGCACTGGTCTGCTTTCCTAGCCACTCAGGAGGCAGAGATCTGAGGATTGCAGTTCAAAGCCAGCACAGACAGAAAAGTTCATGAGACTCGTTCCTATCTTCAATAAATTACCCAAAAGCTGGAAGTAGAGCTGTGGCTCAAGTGGTAGAATGATAGCCTTGAGAAAAAGAAGCTCAGGGACAGTGCCCAGGCCCAGAGTTCAACCTCCAGGACCAGCAAAAAGGAAAAAAGAAAAAAAATTATATATATACATATATATATATATATATATATATGATCAAAATAAGCTATTGTGTATTGGGGATGTATTCCATAGAGTGTTTTGAGTGAGTTATTAATTTTATGGTTTATGGTTGGTTCTTCTTTGCTTTGGTATGATTTTAACACTCTTGGACTTGACTATCTTTTTCTATCTTTACCAATTATTGTGGTGATCATTAATCTACACTAATGTTCAAACTCAGATTTCTGTGAATTCCTACCCAGGTAAACATTTATATAGTAAAAGTTCAATACATAACAATTCAACTATAAAAGTTGAAAAGATAGCAAAGGTTTCCAGTAAAGGAGTGAAATAGTGTTTATCTTCTGGGGAGACAGTGATGGTAGGAATTCTAAGGATTGCTACTGCAGGGCCATTTCCTATTTATTGATGCACTGTACAACTTCCCTGGGCTAAAGACTTTGCATTTGTGTACTTTTCTGTATGGTTGTTTGTTTTTAACATTCCCTCAGATAAATGGCCTTAGAACTCAGATATCAGTCAAATATTAACTAAGGCTGAAAGTTCATTAAGATAATCCATCAAAATGGAAATAAGATTTATTTCATCATGGGACAAGAGCAATACTGGCCTTCCAGTTATTATTTGTCAGCCACACACAAATAACAACCTCTCAGTATTCTTTTAAAGTGGATAATTTTATACATGCCCAACTAAATGCCATGCCCTTGAAATCGTCACTACGAAACTCAACCTTCGGTGCCTGCCAGTCAGAGAAGGCTGAGAACAGTCTCCTCCACAGCAGCCCACCAGAACCTCCTGCCCTGCTTCTCTTCATTCTTTTTCATCTTTGCTGATTCGTCTCAGTAGCCTGTAACTATTCCGATCAATGAGGCAGGACTTGCTTCACAGTCCTGGATATGGCCAATGGTAAGTTTTACCTTCTTGAAAGAAGTTAGGAGAAGAATGTTAGGAGGCCATCCAAGGCCCTTTTATCACAGGCTGGTAGAGAGGACAAACCTAAGTTTCTGTCAGTAGCAGGAGGAGCTGTAGAACCCAAGGTGGAAGCCCATAAACCTGGCAGCCACCTTAGTGCTTCACACTGGCTATGAGCAGCTCAAGAAAAAGTCAAGGCCGAGGTCTCCCATTCTGTATTTTCCTGACCCGGTCTTCACCCTGCCTCAGGTTGATGTACAGATTGAATACATACCACTCAGAACCTGACAGTGCTCAGAGCGGAGGTAAACTATCAAAAATGTGAACATCATCAGTCAAAAATCATTCTAAACCTTATGGGAAGGGGTGACAGAATAATCAGATATCCGTTTAGTAACAAACATGTATATACTAATATTCCTACACAGTTTTCTAAGAAAAAGGCAGCTTTCATTTATCAAACATATTTATTTGAACAAATGACTAGAGAAAACCGAGTCACATTTTCTACTATTCAAGGAGCAGAAACAACAGGGGGATTCAAAGCATCTCTTTGATACTCAGAAGGAAATAACCAGTAATAGGTGATTTTCTTTTGTTTGTTTTATTCTTCTTCCCTAACACATATCTTATTGCCATTTATTGTTTTTACAATGAAATAAATTGAGCTTTTAGTCAAAGCAGAACTTGATAGATGAAAGTGAGTAGCTTTGAGAATTAAGCCATATAAAACTTTATGACATTAGCATGGCCTTAAAAAAATTACAGAAAGTGAACTTAGTCAAATGCAAAAAGATAATCACTGACAAAAAGTACGTAAACTAGTTAAACTGATAAACTCAGGTTGGAGAACAACAGTCCTCAGAAACTAAAATAGGTAGGTAACAAGAACTTCCTAATGAATGGATAGAGTTTCAGTTAAACAAGAGAATAAGCTCTAGAGAGTTGTTGCACAATATTGTTCTTGTTGGTAATAATAATGTGCAGGATACTTAAAATGTGTTAAAAGGGTACTTTTTTAATTTTAATTTTTTTATTGTGAAAATATTGTACAGAGGAGTTACAATTACATGGGCAAGATAACGAGTACATTAGCAAGCATTGTTGCCTCCTCTTTGTTTCTCCTTCCCATCCCTTCCCATACTCCCTCCACTTTCCCCCCACCCGTTCCTCCCCCCCTCCCCCAAAGTTGTAAAGTTCGTTTTTCGACATAACGACTTGAACTTATCATTGTTGCAATGGGTTAAAAGGGTACTTTTTAAAATAAAGATTGTGTGGAAATGTTTAATGCATCAGTTACAGGATTCATACAGAAGGTATGATACATTTTATGGACAAAATCAAGGATTTTGTTATAAAAATTACTGAATAAATAATATTTACAGATCAAGACATTTAAAGGGTCAATAAATACATGGAATGAGGCTCAGCATTATAAATCATGAGGGAAAGGCAAATTAACATCCCCAGATTCCAGTTACAAACGTACACATACTATATGATTTCTTTGGTATGAACTTCTAAGTAAACAAAGTAAACAAATGTATGGACGTAGCTGGGCACTGCTGCTCATGCCTGTAATCCTAGCTACTTGGGAAGCCGAGATCTCAAGATCAGGGTTTGAAGCCAGCCTGGACAGGAAAATCCATGAGACTCTTATCATCAATTAATCACCAAAAAATTGGACGTGAAACTGTGGCTCCAAGTAGTAGAGCACTACCCTTGAGCAAAACACCTCGGTGCCCATGCCCTAAATGTAAGCCCACAACTGACCAAAAAGTAAAAAAGTAAAATAAAAGTGATGTAAACCAGAAGCTGATGCCCAGGGATAAGATCTTAGCTGGCAATGATTATGTTTTTATTAAATTATTATAACTTTTAAAAAGGAACATAAGATAAAACCTAAAGAAGTTTCCATTGACCAAAAAAAAGATGGGACAATTTGTCCATTAAAAGAGTGACACTTGCAATAGACTGAAACTCATATATATGCTAAGAGTTTGTGTCTTAAAAAAAAGCCATTTGCCTTTTAAGGTGAGTGATTTATTATTTTGAAAGTGGACAGTGAGAGAGGTTAAACAGACCTCTCCTTTCTAAGCTGTGTTTTCAGGGTCTCATCTTAGACTTTCTGAGCTTCAGAGCATGTCAGCACTGTATTTGCAGTGTGTCAAGTCCTAGCCTGCCTTTCAAATCCATGAATACGCCTCAAGGCATCTTTATGGCCTCTATCCCAGGTGACTGTCCTACTCCCAATCCCTACACACTTCCTCCCCCACTTCAGCCTCCTCCCTTACACCGTTATTACGCTTTTCCCTGGCGTATAAACTTGGTGCCTTTTTCGGATGCTGCCTCTGACGGCCCCGCAGCTCTGGGTCTCCCCATGAGCACTTGTTGGCCACTCCTTCCACAATGCCCAAATTCCTTTCCTTTGGATCTATGAAGGAGTAGAGGCAGATGGTAGCCAAGGCCCAAACTTGGGAGCCCCATGGGTCCTCTGCAGGCTCCCTCCTGGCTTCTGGCTGCATGATGAACACATCTAGAGGTATAGAGATGTGGCATGACAAGGGGCCTGGTCCTGTCCCAGGCTGAGCATTAGAAAGGTCCCACCGCTGACTTGCCCTCAGCTCAGCTCCACCCCTCCACAGACCTGTGCCCTGTGTCTGCATCAGTCTCTCTTCACTCCTGGCCAAATACATGAGTATTTCATGCTGCCTTCAACTGGAGAAGGTTCTTTAGACATTCATGTTTAGTTGTGTAATTACAGGGCTTTCCTTGTTAGATATGGCTGTTAAAAAAATGAATGAGAACAAAGGAAATACTGGTCCACAAACTATGCACTGGCTTTTTAAAACTCATGAATATTCTTTTCCTTTTCCATTGTGAAGCGCTTCTCTTAAAAATACAATTAAAGGGAATTATGTGTAGTCACCTGTATCCAATTAGTTTTACTGGTTGGGGCTTGGGTTTAATGAGATTTATTCTCAGTTTTAAACTCCCCTAGGAGGCAGTTAGTTCCACTCATGCCCCGTTAGAGACTCTACCTTCACCCCCGCCACCATGTCCCAAGGCACCAGAGGGTGAATCATTAATACAACCAGAAAATCAAGGAAAAGTACATCGTTCCATTGAACTTCATCAAAAATTTTGACAAAAATTGTGAAATGGATCAATGTTTTATAAAAGTTTTTACATGATTACTTACAAGTGTGTTTGAAAACATTAAAAAGCCCCTCCCCCCCCTTTATTTTAGTGCTGGTCTTGAATCTTGAACTTACAGCCTGGGAAGTATCCCTGAGATTTACTGCACAAGGCTAGTGCTATATAGACAACTTGAGCCGAAGCTCTATTTCTGGCTTTTTGGTGGTTAATTGGAGATAAGTGTCTCTTGAACTTTTCTGTCCCAGGTTGGTTTTGAACCACGATCCTCAGATCTCAGCCTCTTGAATAGCTAGGCTTATAGATATGATCTACTGGCACCTGGCTAAAAAGGCTTATTTTGAAAATAACAATCATAGTAGCAAAATCCTAAAGACATTCACTCCCTAACATCTGCTAATCTTCCTTGTTTCACATGTGAATAAAAGTATTCCATGCTATCTTTCTTATTAGTGCCTAGCCCAACCTTACAATTATAATTAATAATATAAAACAGATGCTGGTGGCTTGTGCCTGTAATCTAAGCTAAGTGGGACAGTGAGGATGGGAGGATTACGGTTTCAGACCAGCTTTCAGCCAAACCTATAAGACTCCATCTCAGTAGAAGAAGCTGGGCATGATGGTTCCTGCCTGCCATCCCACATACAGTGGGAACTGAAAAATAAGACTGTGATCCACGTGTAGCCCTTGGCAATATGTGATAGCCTATGTCAATAATAACCAGTGCAACAAAAGGGCTAAATGGCTGGTTCAGTGGTAGACCACCTGCCTACCAGCACAATGCTCTGAGTTCAAGTTCTAATATCGCCAAGGTATTTTAGGTGGATCAATTTAGGAAGCAGTGGGTTAAAATAACACTTCATGATTTGAAGACGCTTATATAAAATATGCATATATTTCACTTATAAGAAATAATGCTCACCACTAGACTCTGCCAGCAAGCAGGCTAGAGACCTGGAACGTGTAGTGTGCCTAACTCACAACATGGCCTCCTGGGCGTCATGTCCGCATCTTAACTACACGCTCAAGACATTTTTTTACAACATATACTTGGATATTTTTTCACATTGTCCGAGTCATGTCTTAGAGAATATTGTCAGGTGAACTTGCAAAGTTACAAAATAAAAGAGCAAAACATAGGTTGTGAATTTAAATAGTCTCCTAGGCTGTCACTATTACAGCACTTTTGATATCACACTCAGTCCCCAGGCATTAGCACATCTGATCTCCAGGGAAACATGCTCTGCTCCTAGGAAGCAAGTCATTGCTTTCAAAGAGCAGCCCGGGTATTAAAAACCTCAAGTTAAACCTTTTGAGGCCACAAAGAAAATGCACGAGTTCAAAATACCTACACCTACGGGTAAGGTACATCATAATGTTTTGACTTTGATTTCTATAGCAAGTAAGTGATTTCTTAAAACATAAAATATTTCCATATATTTAATAACCCATGTGACAAGATGGAAGGATGTTTTATAATTAGTCTACTTAACAGTGCCCTATAAATGTTGGTGCTTTCAAAGGGATCAGACTACAAATATGATCACACTGAATAAGATTTAAAATCTGCTTTCCTCAAACCCATTCTCTATCTGTAAATAGTCTCTCATGAGAGGATTCACATAGCCAGGCCATAAATAGAGAGAATCATTAAGAGATAAACTATCTCTGAAGTAATTAAGTTAGGGTAAATTACACAGAGCTTTACTCAACACTAATATAAAATCCCACATCTTCAACAGAACATATATTTCTTTTATACGAGACCAGATTTTACTCATTTAAAGTGTCTGAATAACAACTCAAATTACCATTTGAAGTTTTATTGCATCCAATGCTCAAAGTCCTTGCAAATATCAATATTTGATAATGCTATTTAATGAAGCTTCGAAGTAGGAGAATAAGGGTTTTCAGAGTAAGAATAGATGTAACTAATTCTACTAAGAGATTCCAATTAAAGGAAGAATTAATAAAACATGGTTCAACATTTATTCCCTCTCACTTTTTTTTTTGTTTAAGAGTTGAAAAGAAAATTTACAGTATTCATTTAGTAAGAAGACAATAAGACAAAAGAAGTGCTTTGATTAATGGTGCCATGGCTTGTGGCTAAATGAAAACGTACCTCTCTCTCTCGCCTTCAGTGAGATCAAACAATCGGTTGGCACCTCCATCAGCACAGGCTCTTAGAAGAGCTTTGAAGAGAAAGAACACAATCATGTCAATAAGGAAGTCCAGAAGCGTGTTTTGCAAATGATAAATACAAGAAGGCAGTCTCTCAGAAATGAGAACAGTCAAGTCCACCTTATTGGGTTATGACATACACGGATAGTGATATTCTTGCTCACGAGCTGATTCTTTAGAACAGGAGACAAGGAAATCAGTAATTACACTACTCTTATTCCCTTTGGGCACTGGTTCAGTTCCTCTGCATCAGCTCAGGAAGACATGGTGGAGAAACAAGCATGTCTATATATTTCCTGGAAAGTGCATTTCCTCCTTCATAACAGGAAGTAGGCCTTAGGCCCATGAGGAGGAGGATTCCGTTGTTTAAATTGTGATTCATGATTTTTTACATCATTTGTGATAATGATTTAAACTGTGATTTGTGTACAAGTGGAAAATCATTTAAACATGTTATCCATGTGAAAATGTGTGGAGATGTTCAGAAAGATCTGAATTGCGGAAATGCCGAGAAAGCAACACCTGCTGCCTTTCCGCCTCAGGTTTTTATAATCTCTCGACCGATTGATTTTGCCCTGGGATTTGACACTTCTAATCACGCATTCAGGAAGTATCCTCAGTCCATGCAATGCTATCTTTGTTCTTGGTGCCACTTCTGTCACAGAAATGAAAATGCTCTTCTTTATAGAAATGTTCGTAGCATTAGCTCTGACCTCACACTATGAAGTGTAAAACAAACAAATCATACAACTACATGACAGAGTTAAACATTTTCTACATCACAAAAAGGACTAGAAGATCCTGTGATTAAAGTCCATTTTAAGAACTGACTGGTACATTCAGGAATTAACTCTTTGAAACAAAGATTAATGATATAAGTAATTAAAATGGGAAGAGGAAAGCAAAGGGGGTACTTTTCCTTGTGTATTTGTGTCTTCCTTGGATATCTGAACCAAAATATGTCAGATGAATCTGTTATCCAAAAAAGCAGCCAATGACATATGACTTGTTTCAGGAAGTATAAAGTTACAGGTAGCATGCAATTGTTGCCAAAACAAAAATCTGCAACTTCCAGAGAAGGAATTTTCTCCAAATGTAACCAACTCACCAAGGTGGCAAAATTTAGGAAAGCATTTGAAGAAGAAAGACAACTTTTTTCCAGAGCTAGCCACCTCCTGAAACTTACATTGATTCCCCTCCGCCCTTCACAGAACAGTTAGGGAAACTTTCTTGGGGGTAATTACTATTGTTTGGCTGCAAAGGTATTTATTTAACTTTAAATAATGGGTTAATTAACTAATTTTAACATCATCAGTATATTAATATATTGGCTCCTGATTTCCACTGGTTCACTGACAGTTCCAGAGGGCTGCTGAGAGTCTAACCGTTCTGTATCTAATCTGTCTAATATGTTTAACATCATTGGTTTCTGAACTTCGATGTGTTTCCTAAATGTGCAGAACTTTGTCTTTCTTCAATTCTAGATAATTCTTAGCTATTTTAGCTCAATTGTTTCCTATCTCAAGGTCTCTCTACCCATCACTCTTCAGCAATCAGACAATGAGACAATCTCATTCTGTCCTTCAAATTTCTCATTATTTCATTTCTATTATCTCCTATTTCTTTCTTTTTTTCTTTGCTCCTTTCTCTCATTCTTTCTTCAATGCTACCTACCTTTCAATGTATAAAGTCTCTCTTCAATTACATCTAGTCATTTGACAGTCTTACTGATTCTTTGTAAAAAAAAAAAAGTGTAATTTGGTTCTTTTTTCAGTCTCAGGGACTGCAGCAGATACTTGCAGCTAATATATTCAGTCTTTCATTAAAAAAAAATTCCCTAATGCTTTCAAATCAGACTCTTTCTCTTCCTGGGGGATGTTATGTGAATTTCCACCTCTCACAGACCAAAGCCTTACTACTGACAAGGAAAAGTAGTGAATTCAAAAGAAACAACTTACTCTTTTATGCTACTTCTTCATTTTATGATACTATAAAAGCATGACATATTTGGCAAATTTAAGAATGTTTATAGTGCAGTTAGCAGCGTTACGCTTAAGAAGTGTTATATTCATATAAAATTTAGTTCCAAATTTTAAAGTTTTAAAGGCAGGAAAATTTTTTAAAGAATAGTTAAGGGATAATATAGATAGAAACAAAAGCCTGATTAAATAATTATACTGATTAAATAATTATACATTGTGTTTATCAAATACCAAAATAAGGAACAATAAACATTAGTCTTCTTTTGCTGAAGTAAAACTAAAATCAAAACTCCTGTATTTTCAGTAAAGACAAGCTTAATTTTCATAAAAAATAAAAGACAAAAAAGTAAGAAATTTTGTAAGAGGGATGATTGACTTTGCCAATCATCACTGGAAGAAGTAGTACTCAAGTTCAGAATTCTATAAACATAGAGAATACACATTTCCTATGTATCAAAACTATAAAAAATAGGAAGTTATCACATGTATAAAATTAGCATAAAACAACAATCAAATTGAAAAGACTAATTAATAGAGACAGATGGTAAACTCTCAGTAAATCCTCAGAGCATGGAAACAATTCTCTATAGACAAACTTAACAAAAATACGGGATGCTCTCTTATAAAAATTGATTCACTGAAGTAATATAAAAACACAAGAAATAGTAGATTTTAGTGGCTAACCACTAATAAGTAGAATTTGCCAATATTTTTCATTTTATTGCTTAGCAAAGATCAGTGGGATTTACATTTAAATGTATAAACTACTAGGGTGTAACTCAGGGGCAGAAGGCTTGCCTAGCACAAATATGTAACGGAAGTGATCTCTAGGCAGATGACATAAATAAATATATGTATATATTTGTATACATATATTTATATATATATTATTTATGCATATATACACATATATACATACATTCACACACATACATATGTACACATATAAATACACATACACAATCACCCATTTATATCTACTACTTGCCAGTCTCTAATATAGAAAGATGAAAGAGCAAGGAGATTTAGCATTCTAGGCCCACATTTATGGTAGCAGAAGTGGATGCAACCTGTGGACTATGATGAGTGCCATAATAAAAGTACCAGACACCTAGGCGCAGAGTTCAAGCCCCGTGACCGACAAAAAAAAAAGTACCAGACAAAATGGGCAGATAAGGAAGAGAGGTGAATTTCAATGGAAATCTATGAAAAACTGCTTACTCATACATCTAGTTCAGGTAAAGCTCCTGTTACCATCAAAATCTTTCACAATGCTTGTTATATCTAATAGCTACATTTAAATTGATATCTTAGAGCAATTATGAAAAGAGAAACATACAAAGTAGAGCAACTACACGTGTCCACATTGATGCCCATGTTATAAACTGCAAAGATGATGACATCTACAGGCCATTCTCTCAGGTGCCCTACTCCTTTTTACATTTTACTAACAAGATTTAACCACTTTCATTTGTTTTCAAGTATGTATTGAAACCTGGATTTGAAAGAAAATTTGCAAATAGCAAATAATATGGGTATATATATATATATGTATGTAGAGAGAGAGAGAGAAAGAGAGAGAAAGAGAGAGAGAAATATCTTCATTCTGTAGATGAGAAGATAATGGTGAGGGACAGTTTGGCAGATTTACACTAATTTCAAATTTTTATGCTTTCCAATTCAAAAGTTCTAGGCGGACTAAATAAATGACTGTCCAAATTTATAAGGGAATATAAGATAGTCTTTGTGCCATCATGTGTAACTATGAAAGAAACTCAAAAGCTCAGATGATCACTGGCCCTAATATGTGAGCAGCAAAAGAAGTAGTTCTTTTTATTATATTAGTATGTATCTTAGTACTGATAGCTATATGTTTTATCTATGTATTTAAAGATACATATTATTACATATATATTACACACTATTGCTTTAAAGTTTAATCCTTGGCCAAGTCTTCCTCAAATAAAAAAAATACATATATATATATACATATACCAAATATAAGAAAATTGAGAATAGGGCAAAAGTTAATCAGGAGTCAGAATTGCTAAAGATGTCTCTTCAATGTAAAATAGGCAGTAGTCTCATATACCTAAGGAAACATATGACAACTACCAAGAGATAAAAGCTATGGAAAACCCAGAATCCATAGTCTCAGCATCATTGTGCATCCCAAATAGGGAGTAACTGGAACAATTAAAATCCACGATTCAGGAAGTGGCACTGTGGCTCAAGTGGTAGAGCGCTCACCTTGAGCTGAAGAGCTCAGGGACAGCGCCCAAGCCCAGACTTCAAGCCCCATAGCCAACAACAACAAAAAATACACTATTGGGAAATGACTAAATGTCACTACTATGATATCATTAAAGTTTTTTTGGTGTATATCTATATATTACACATATGTAGATACATACGTATGCTGAGCAATGGTGATATCTATCTAAGCTATGTAACACTTCACACAGTTATCATTACTGTAGTGAAGCACAGCTTAACTCTGACAGCCCTTCTCAATAATACAATATATATCATCATTCCTAGAGGCACTAGGCACTTGAACTTCTTTTTAAATTTTTATTATAATAAGAATACAAGATCTTATTGACCCTCTTAACTGTTCAAGTGTATAATGTAATTTGCTATAGGCGCACCACTGTACAGAGCAGATCACTAGAACGTACTCATCAGGTATTAATTATTATATCCATTAAACAGTAACTTACCACTTCCCCTATGTCTTTCTCTATTTCTATGAATCTGCATATTTGAGATTTGTCATATATCTAGACTCATGAAGTACTTGTTTTTCTTGGATTTTTTTCATGTAATCTCTAACCTATTTTGTATTGATGATATGTGTTTTGACCAACTTTCATAACTACAGCATTTTAACAACTTGGAACTATATGTTGCTTAAAATCTGCAAATTTACCTAGAGGTATTTTCTGGCTATATTAACATCCCCCAATATAAAGAAATGATGCATAATGAGAAATGTACGTGATGTGAGGATTCACTGAAGATTTTTTTTAGGGGGGGTCTGGTCGTGGGGCCTGGGTGTCCCTCAGCTCTTCAGCTCAAGGCTAGCGCTCTACCACTTGAGCCACAGCACCACTTCTGGCTTTTTTCTTTTTGCTTATGTGATGCTGAGGAATCGAACCCAGGGCCTCAGGCATGCAAGGCAAGCCCTCTACCACTGAGCCACCTTCCCAGCCCCTCTCTGAAGATTTTATTTGATGAACTACTATCCTTAAGAACAACTGGTGTTCACTCTTGCTAGTTTTTAGACACTTCAGAAAAAATATAGAACATCTGTTTAAGATATTTTTGTTATTTAAAAGGAAGTAATGGGATTTTTTTTTTGGTGATCATTATACATGAGGTGCTAAAAATACTGGTCAATAATGAAATCAAGGGAAAATACATGTATGGTGCCATCATATGTATGTTTTTGTGTATACGTTTTACACTTACAGAATTACATTTGTGGCCTAGGAGTGTACTTCAGTGGCAGAGCACTTGTCTAGGATGAGGAAATCCTGTTCTGATTCCCCAGCAAAGCAAAAAAACCCCAACAACACAAAAACCCAAAATGAATAGTCTAAGAAATTCATTATAATGGTGCTTCTGAGACATAGATAGAGTTAAGACAAGACTGATTTTGTGTGCGAGTTAATTTTCTTCACAAGAATTCTACTTTGTGCTCTCAGGCTATACACTCAAATCCACAGTTCAATCTATGCAACAAAATACAGCACCGCACTGATGGATTTTCAGAGATAGAGATGTGACCCAAAGATAATGAGGACTAAAGAAGCTATAGGTAAGTTCCTCTTCTGCCATACGGTTTGAGAGGCTGGATATAGCAACCATGAGAACGGGACCTGCAGAGATTAAGGTGGAGACGAGAAGATCTGAGTTCCCACTGCAGGCCCTCAAGCCAGCCACAAGCCTTTCCAACAATGGGAGCTGCTAACATATCTTTCTGGACTGATGCAACTTTGAGTTAGGGTCTCTGTCAGTTGAAACAAGAAAGAATTGCAATACATATAATATTAATTTGGACCTGGAAGCCATGACTCTTCAAATCTGCACTGCAGCAAGCCCTTAAGCAGAGGTACTCATCCATAAACGGCAGATACAATCACCAGGGAACCCTGAGGGACTGTGATCACTGAGTTCATGGGGATGGCTAGCAGGGAAGGATAAGTAAGTTTTCCCTTTCAAGACTTTATTTCATGTGGAAAAACTTTCAGTCAGGCATTTCATGGAAATATATGCTGTCCTCGAGAGATAACAATAATGTACTTTGCTCACAGGAGTGCTAAAATGCACATGAAATTAACTACAGTTTACAGGACTCTTTCAGGGCTTCAGATTGAAATTGTTATTTATAGAATGTTTATGTGCAATTACTAAGAAAGCTCACATTATTTTTAATATTCCACAGATAATGAGTGGAGCACACTTAAATTTTAGTCAAGTCTATGTCACAAAATTATTCTTATTTCAAATAAAAATCAAGTGGTACTTATATTGGGCATCTATATGCTTAGTGCTGTTGCTAGCCCTACGGATTGGTTTATGTCATGTAATGACAATTTTTTATTACCTCTTAGTGAATATTTCTGTGTAAATCCTATTATCCTTTCCCTCTGCCTGCCATCTTCTATCTCCTCCCCTAGCAATGCACTATAGAGATAGAGTACGACATATAGTCAGCATAGACCTTATCTATAAAGTCTATCATCAAATACCTCTTCAACGCTGAATTTTAGGGACTACTTCATTACAAAATATCTTAAGGAAAATGGGCAAACATCAAGCTGGCTATTCATCCTAATGTGGCTTTGGAAATTTTTCTAAAATGTGGATAAAGCCTCAAACATACAAAATTGTTAATGCTCCTAAAAACAGAAAACTACCATGGTCTTGAATGTGTGAAGCTGACATATGCATGTCTATCCAAGTATGAATTTTTGCACCAATTAAAGTTGCCTGCATTTGGGCTCAGCAGGAATAGGTGCCCCTCCTGCAAGTACGAGATGAAAAGACAATAACAGCAACAAAACAAATAACCCTAAAATTGCATCCTTGTCAATCAGTCTATTTTTAGCAAAGACCAGATACTCTCTAGGGGCAGAATGGCAAACATGAAAATGCCATCTCTCGTGAATAAAGGTCATTACTGATGCTGCCGGAATGCAGGGCTTTTCACGTTGGCATGATTCACATATGGGGTCTTGGAGTGAGACGCTGTCTGGAGTACTGTAGGGTAGTCAGCAGTGTCCCTGGTCTCTATCGATTCTGTGCCAACAGTGCTTCTTCATTATGACAAACAAATCTACCTGCAAATGCCAAGTATCTCCTGGCAGGCAAAAATCACTCCCAGTTGAGAAGAGCAGTCTACATGCAGAGCTGTGTAGGCCTCAGCAGGCTGCCGGTCCCACAGCACCAAGTGGAAAGGCAGACTGCTCATTACTGTTCTCTAAACTTCCCATGTGAAAAGCAAGTCTGTCTCCAAGACACTGCATTCCATCCAACTACCACAGTCAAGTAAATTAACAAAATAATTATGCCCTAGCTAAGGTGACTTTGATCATGTGTTGACATATCCTCTATTTTAGACTTGCTGACTATTCATCAAGACTTCTAATACAATCTGTGGATATATATATATATATATATATATATATATATATATATATATATATATGGCATCCATTTCAGCAGGATCCCAAGGCAGTGTCTACTTGTGCCACTTATTCTTTTAAGACTCTGTTATTGGCTGAATGTGATGAAATATTAGAGATCAAACATGTTGAAACATTAGCAAGAGCTCTTTTCAACAAACAAGCCAGGTGTGGGGGTATGCACCTGACTAGATATGGCAGTGCATACTTGTAATCCCAGATGTTGGGGATACATGGACAGGAGGACTATGGATCAAGGTCAACTTTGGCAAAAGTTATTACCTCACCTCAAAATCAAGCCAGGCATTATGGTAACATGTCTATACCAGCTCCTTGGAAGGCAGAGATATGACAGTTGTCAACTCAAGCAAAAGCATGAAAAGGTGTATGAAAATAATCCAAAGAAAAAAGAGCCCATGGTGTGGGTGAAAGAGTTCAACACTTACCTAACAAGTACCAGTCATGAATTCAATGCTGGGTTCTGCCAAGAAAAAGTGTGTGTGTGTGTGTGTGTGTGTGTGTGTGTATACATTTTTGTACCTATATGTATATATGAATATAAACATATGATTTAAGAAGTGAGACCTTCTAGCTAATGTAGCTATTATCTTCATCAAATAACAAACAATGATCATTAAATCTAAAGCACAACAATAAAAGGTTATTTTCAGCAATTCAACTTTAATGGCAAATAATTAGAAACTGATAAATAAATATCTTTACCATTAGCTAATTCAAGAATTCCACATATTACAGTCCTATACCTTGTTTAGATTCTTTACTTAACTGAGCATAACCATAAGCTAATTTTCCTTCCCGTAGAGGGGAAAAAATGAGTTGAGTAGGTAAAGGCTATAAATGGAAAGCAGGAGGATTAATAAAGAACCAGCTTCCTAGGAAACCAGAAATAACTGCATTCAGGTTAATTACAGATTAATTAACAGATTATTACCCAAATATCATAGTGGGCCTTCTGTAGGCAAAGAGTTACAGCTCCATGGAGCAAAGAATAGTTTAATGCAAAGCGTTTTAAATAGTAAACAAGGACTCTCTTTATCTGTTATACATCTCAGTTCGCAGAACACGGAGGAGTTTATGGCATTTATGTGATTGTAGAGCATTCTTAAGACTTAACCAATCTTAAACATTAAAATATAATTTATCAAGTCATGGGAAAGTTTCTATTTTAAAATAAGTTTAAAAGGCTATTTGCTTTAGTCAGAAAAGGTATTGTTTATAAAAGATAAAGCTAAGAGGTAGTCAAAAACATTATGTAAGCTATAGAGTCAATATGAAAGGAAGCTCTTACAGGTTTCTCCCTCAATTGTTCAGGTGAAGAACTTTACACTCTAATTTACTCCATAAAGATCTTTCTTTACAAGACAGTAAGAGAAAATTATAGGCCAATATACCTGATCAACAGAAATACACAAATCCTTAGCAAAATGCTAGCAGGCCAAATTCAATCGTATATTAAAAGAATCATTTCCTTGGCTGAATGGGACTTACCCCTGGATTATAATGGTAGTTCAACATATGTAAATCAATAAGTGTGTCATATCACATGAAAACATGAACGATGAAAAGAAAGCATCTGATAAAAGTCAACATTCCATGAAAAAGAAAACATCAACAAACTACACATGAAAGGAATGTATTTCTATACAACAAGGGCAACATATGAGAAGTCCACAACTAGTATTATTTAAATTCAATGGTGAAACCTAATTGTTTTTCCTGTAAGATCAAGTTCAAAGGAATGGTATGGTGGTACAAATCTATAATGCCAGCTGTTTCAGAGGTAGAGATTGAGAGGATCAATCTCTGAGGCCAGTTTGTGGAAAAAGTTAGGAAGAACCCTATGGCAACAATGAGTGGGCTGTGAAGGTGCACAAAGATGTAATCAGCTATGTGGGAATATCAGAAGGAGGATCAAAGTCTAAAACAGATTAAGGCAAATAAAGTATGGGACCCAAAACAAAACACTAAAGCAAAATAAACAACCACAACCACAAGGGCTGAGGATGTGTGTTAAGTGTCTTAGCAAGCAAGAGATCCTGAATTCAAACCACACTGCTCCCAAGAGAAGAAAAAACAAATCAGGAGAAGATATACAAGCCCTGTCTAACCACTTCTCTTCAATATAATACTGGAAATCCATACTAAAGCTATCAACACAACCATGTTTATTGCAGCATTATTTGCCATAGCTAAGATATAGAACCAACCCAAATGCCCCTCAGAAGATGAATGGATCAAGAAAATGTGGTATATATACACAATGGAATTCTATGCCTCCATCAGAAAGAATGACATTGCTCCATTTGTTAGAAAATGGAAAGACTTGGAAAAAATTATATTAAGTGAAGTAAGCCAGGCCCAGAGAAACATAGGTCCCATGGTTTCCCTTCCCACGGTATAACCCCTGTTTTCACTGTATTTGATGTTGGTATAATTTGGGGAGGGGAAGGGAAAAAACAAATTTTTCAAATAAGGATACAGGTGGACCCACTGCAACAATGATATGTATAAGATGTTATGTCGAGAAACGAACTTTACAACTTTGGCGGGGGAGGGGATGTTAATGGGAGGGCAGAGAGGGGAAACAAAGGAGGCAATAATGTTTGAAAAGAAACGTACTCATTACCTTGCTCATGTAATTGTAACCCCTCTGCACAGTATTTTCACAAGAAAAAAAAACTTATTAATTTAAAAAATACTGGAAATCCTAGCCAGAAAAATGTCTTCAATGAGGAAAGAAAGAGGTGAAATTATCTCCATTTGCTGCTGCTGATGTGTGTGTGTGTGTGTGTGTATGCATACACACACAATCTTAATGTACCAGACATCATTTAAAACTGAACATCTAATTCAATAAAGTTTCAGGGTAGAAAATTAAGAGAGAAAAAATTAGTCCCAGTCATTTATTGATTTGTGAATGAATAAATACACTTATATTAGAAATTGAAGCCGGAGTCTCATTCAGGCTCAGCAAGTTCTGTCACCAGTGTTTGACCCCAATCCTTAGATATTTTTAAATATCGCAGTCAGATTTATTAATTTCAGCATGTTTTGAAAAGTTTGCCTCTGTCTCTACCATTATACAATGAGGATACCAGGCAGAATTCTCAACATAAAAAATAATTGTGATATACTCTACAGAACAGCAGAATTTCCATATTTGGACAATTTTGAAATTTACATAATATTATAGTTAGTTTTTCTGTCTTCTAAAGCCTGGAAGCTTTTGTAGTGTTTTCAAATTGTGAGTAAAGAAAAACGCAGTCATGCTTGAGTTAACTCATACCTGTAATCCTAGCTACAGGAAGCTGAGCTCTGAGGACTGAGTTCAAAGCCAGACCAAACAGAAAAGTTTGTGAGACTCTAATCTCCAATTAGCCACCAAAAAGTCAGGAATGGAGGTGTGGCTCAAATGGTAGAGTGATAGCCTTGAGCAAAAAGGTCAGAGACAGTGTACAGGCCCTGAGTTCAAGCTCTAAAAAAGGCACATTAAAAAAAGGCACATGAATAAAATTAATACCAGATGAATGACACGATAAATATTATAAGGATGGATTTTTATTTTTTCTACTCATGTCTAAAGCACCAAGTATCTCTGAAAGCCACATTCATTCATGAGGATAAATATGTAAAGAAAAAAGTGAATGGACAAGCAAAAAGAGGTAAAAGGAGATTCCTGAGATTTGCTGTTGGATGACAGTTTTCAATGAGTTGAAAAGAATTCATTTGAACAGCTGGAAATTATGTTTGGCTCATGTTAAAGAAATGTGTTGGCTGCTGTTTGTAAACATGATAAATGGAGAGCAGTTGGAAACTATGATGGATAAAAATAAATATTTCATTATGCAAAGTGTGTTTCACTGCTGAATTCGTAAATCTGAAGCAATTTCAAGTCCTACATTGCAGTACATGTTGCTGGTGATTGTTACTCAGTTGCGTTTAGTGTTGTCTGCTTCTTTATCCTGTGTGTGTGTGTGTGTGTGTGCGCGCACGCGTGTGCGTGTGTGCACGCACATGCGCATGCGTGTGTGCAAATGCATCAATACTGGGGCTTGAACTCAGGGTCTAGGTGCTCCCTTAGCTATTTCTCTCTAGGCTGAGAGACAGCTTCATTTCCAGTG
This sequence comes from Dipodomys spectabilis, assembly GCF_019054845.1. Lineage (NCBI taxonomy): Eukaryota > Metazoa > Chordata > Mammalia > Rodentia > Heteromyidae > Dipodomys > Dipodomys spectabilis. Next base: position 5,396,362 of record NW_024870711.1, read on the forward strand.
CTTTGCTGATTAACTGGAGATAAGAGTCTCATGGACTTTCCTGCCTGCAATCTTCAGAGCTCATCCTCTTAAGTAGCGAGGATTACAGATATGAGCCACCAATGCCCAGCTACCTCTCCTTATTTGTATTACTCATTTATTCAGTTTAAAAGTCTTTAACTTGAAAATAACCTTTTGCTATCTAATGATGACCAGTAGTTATCTTCTCCCCTACTGAAGTTCAGAAGTTATTTCTTTTAAATTACATCTTTGATCTTTAGAATTTCAAAACCAACAATAAGTTGCTAATACTAAGAATTCAACGACAGAGGGAGAAATGTTGCCTCCATAGAGACAGGCAAGCAAATAAAACATTTTAAAGAGGTGTTCCGGTGTCTTTTAACAATACATAATACAGGCTAATAAATGTTCAAGGTAGTGACTCTAGGCCCAAAGTCCCGTGGTCAAGGAAATCCTGTCCACTATCTTCCTCCATCATCCAAGGGAGAAGTCAGTTGAGAAAGAAGATTTCCTACATAACAGCCAAGGAAAGACTGGTGCAGTACCAGGTCAGCTCTTTTAGGGGCAACAGATATTGACCTTAGGGATTTGTGCCAGGGACTGAAAAAGGTATCTGTCAACAGTCCAAAGTCACAGATCAGACCTGGATGAAGCTTTCTCTTTGTCTCCCTCCCAACCCGATGGGTGGTCTGGGTTTTGGCTGTACTCTTCTGTTGGGGCAGTTTTGCAGCAAGAGGATAAGAAGGCATTACCTGTCTAAGGCAGTTTGCTTTTTGTCACAAAATGGCTATAGGTACATCCTGCTCTTCCTGGTGCCCAAGATGACTACAAAATGAACAGGAGAGAATGGCAGATCAAAGGGCACAGATGCAAAGGGTGGAGGGCTGGGTGCCCTGCTTTTATCCTGCTTTCAATTAGTTTCCAGGCCCAGCAAAATCATCTTTTAAGTTGCCTCTTACAGAAATACAATATAGCCAGAGAAATGAACTGAAATGGAAATATTGATCCCTACAGTATTTTTAATAAATGCAGTAACAAGGTGAGCCCTCCAAACAGGGAGTCTTCACATCTAGCCATGGCTCCTTTACTCAGCGTGAACTCATCTGTGACACTAATAGCACAGACAGTGAGATCCAGTCCTCAAGAAAAAATAAAAAATAAAAGAAGGGAAATCACTGGGCACTGAATGTCAGGCTTCGGGCTCCTCGGAAGGTGTACTCAAGTTCTAATGGTAGATGAATGCTGGCTGTGCTTCGGGGAGATCAGAAGCCTCCGTGGCATCATGAATCCCAAAAAGCCAATAGTCAGAGTGGTCTTCACTTTAGTGTTTTATTGATGAGAAGCTCAGGGCACTAGTTAAAAATGCCCATCTCCTGCCCTCCCATGAAAAGGATATTGTTATCTGGAGTGAGTTTTGGAATGTCATGCCAAGGAGTAATGTTATTAATAGAAAAAGTAGGGATCACTGTGAGAAAATATGTAAAAATCTCAGAACACACACACACACACACACACATACACACACACACACACACCATGTCACTAATTACAAAGGCTCAGATCTTTCAGATCCAAGAGATTTGATCTTCCTGTGCTTAAAATCTTGTAACAAAAAAGTGGCCTGGATACATACATGCATATTCAAACTCCACTGGAGGATTCTGGGAAACCTAAGGAAGGTGTCTAAAATGACAAAACTTAGTACTTGAAATTTGTTCTTACTGAGAAACATCCCTTCTTCAGCCATTCTGCTCTTTCCCTAGAGTAAGAGCAAGTTATATGCTTAACATATGAACGTTTTATTCTAATTATTGAAGCAAAATGATTGCTCATTTAATATCATATCTAAATCATATTTAGTATTACACCTAATTTCAAGTGTTCACAGATTTGACCATTCTATTGGTCAAATGCCTTGTGAAAATAAAAAAAAAAATCCAAAATCCTATGCTGTCCAAAATGGACACTTCCTTGAGATTGAGGCCATCAAAGAAGCATAGGGAATGATGAAGACTAGGGAAGGGAAGGAAGGGATTGTAGGAGAAAAACAAAGGAGGGGGTCACAATGTTCGACAAGAAATGTAACTCATCACCTTACTCATGAAACTGTAACCCCTCTGTAAGCATCTTTACAATAAAATAAAATTTAAAAAATTCAAAATGCATTCATTTTAATTAATTCAAATTTAGATAGGTATGTGAGATCTTATTCGAAACAGCACAGATCTGTCCAGGTGATGAAGGGGTTTCTTATTTCCAAGTTTACTTTAACCAATCTGAGATTCAGGCTGTGTTTAAGATCTCAAATGAGACAGTGTGATCAGCAAGCAAGCTAAAGTAAACAGAACCACCACTGGTCCCAACAGCTGGAGATTCTTCACATCACATTGCTTTTGGCATTCCCAGGAGCTACTGCTGGTAATAATTCTTGAGGATTTTTATTAGCTTTTCTCCTGGTAAGGTTCCCCTTTGCCAAACAGTAGGAAAGAAATGATATACATCTAACACATGACTCCCATCCCAAACAAGGACGCCTACCTACTAAACCTCTGAACTGCACAGCTGTCCCTCCACTGACTTTTCATTTTCAGTGTGTTGTCTTTTCTTTTCTTTTCTTTTTTTAACGTAAATTACTATTTCATCAGGTTTCTTCTCTTTACTAAAAACTGTTTTTTTAAACATGTGTATTAGTGTATGTTAGTTGAACAAGGTAGTTTCATTGTGATATCTCAATACATGTATATAATGTAAACTCATAAAACTCATCCCCATTATGCCAGTGCCTCTTCTCCCTCCCTCTTTTTAAAACAATTTGCACAAGTTTTCTTTTTCTTTTTCTTTCTTTTTTTATTGTGAGAATACTGTACAGAGGAGTTACAATTACATGGGCAAGATAACAAGTAAATTTCTTATCAAGCATTATAGCCTCCTCTGTTTCCTCTTCCCATCCCTTTCTATCCTCCCCCCACCACTCCCACCCGATCTTCCCTCCCCCCTACCAAAGTTGTAAAATTCGTTTTTCCACATAACGACTTTTACATCTCATTGTTGCAATGGGTCCACCTGTATCTCTAGTTAAACGATTTGTTTTTACCCTTCCCCTCCACAAATTATACCAAGATCAAATACAGTGAAAACAGGTGTCATACTGTGGGGGAGGGACATACAAAGCAATAAAGAAATCATCTTATAAATATGTTAGAAACAATTGCATGAAAGAAAAAAAAACATTTGAAGATGTATCTTGGGGTTCATTCCCCTAATGTCAACTTATCTGACCTTTTCTGCTTGACTCAGACATATACTAGTAGTTGCAAATAAGGGAAACCATGGGACCTATGTTTCTTTGGGCCTGGCTTACTTCACTTAATATAATTTTTTCCAAGTCTTTCCATTTCCTAACAAATGAGGCAATGTCATTCTTTCTGATGGAGGCATAGAATTCCATTATGTATATATACCACATTTTCTTGATCCATTCATCTACTGAGGGGCATCTGGGTTGGTTCCAGACCTTAGCTATGGTAAATAATGCTGCAATAAACATAGTTGTGCTGGTAGCTTTAGTATGGTCTTGTTTGTGATCATTCAGGTAAATGCCCAAAAGTGGGATTGCTGGGTCATAGGGGAGCTCTATGTGGAGTCTTTTGAGGAACCTCCATACTGCTTTCCAAAGTGGTTGAACAAGTTTACACTCCACCAACAATGCAGTAAGGTTCCCTTCTGTCCACATTCCCTCCAGCATCTATTGTTTATTAGAGTTCTTGATTCTAGCCATTCTAACTGGGGTGAGGTGGTATCTCAATGTTGTTGTGATTTGCATTTCTTTTATGACTAGAGAGGTTGAGCATTTCTTCATGTGTCTATTGGCCATCCTTCTTTCCTCTTCAGAGAAGTTTTTTAAGTTTTTAGCCCACATATTTATTGAATTTGCACAAGTTTTATTGTCCTATTTCCATATATGCATATAAAGTACTTTGACCCTAGTTACCTTCCTTCATGCTCGGCCGGCCCACCTGTCACCCCTGCCCCCAGACCCAGTTTTATCTTTCCTATCATTTATTTATTTAGGATATGTTAGTGGTTTAAAGGGGTTTCACCAACTATTTCACAAAAGTATTCATTATACCTTAATCAGATTAACTAGCCTTTTCTGCTCTTTCCCTCATCCTCCACCCCTCTATTCCCAACAGCTTTCAATGGGTTTCCTTATGCCATCTTCATACATAGATGCAGGATTTCAATATTTTTTTTCTTTTTTTTTAATTTAATTTTATTTTATTTGAGAACATACTGTACAGAGGGGTTACAATTACATGGGCAGGATAATGCATACATTTCTTACATTTCAATATTTTTTAACCTTCCTAACTCTCTTTTCCTCTCCAGTCATCAATCCAAATAGTCCTACAGCTGTAGTCTGTTTTATTGCTCGCTATACTGTATCTGCTCGTACATAATCCCTTTGTATTTACTTTCCTTATAATCCTACCTTTCATCTCCACCCTATCTCTTTCACCTATGACATATTTTAATGTGGAATAAAGTATAAAGCTCTGTCTACGTTTAATAAGCCTACTGTTTTGGGAAAGTTTTCTGAACAAGGTTTAATTCATCTCAGAATTTCCTTTCTTTCCTGCTTTTTGAAATAGGATACTTGGACATAGAGACTGAGGAGGACTCGTCATTATCAAAGCACTCATAAACATGTATTCACCATACCATAGGCAGGATGATGATGATTATGAGAACAAAGACCAGGTTGCTGGTGATGCTGAGAGCTGCTTCCTAGTCCACCTGGAAAAATAAGGTCTGTTGACTGACCTGTAATAATGAGCAGGGTAAGACAATGTGGAGAAAGAAAATGATCCTAAAAACAAAGGCAACGTGATATAATAAAGCCTACCTGCAACCAGGTAGGCTTTAATCATTTAAATTATCTACATTATAGAAGATTTGTAGTCAATGGATATTAATGAGGGGCATATCATGTATTCACCATTGCTTTGAAAAAGCTGTTGTTATATTTATCCATTCTAGACACACATACATCATTTGGAGATAACACACACACAAACACAAAATGCACAACTCAAGACCTCAATTCCTAATATCAACAATGGACATTTTTGGAAATTCTCAAAGGGGAAAGATCAGTATTGGCCTGGAGTCATCAAGAAGAACCTGAGAATAGAGGGCGAAGATTAGGTCAGTTCTGATGGAAAAGTAGAGAGTAGATCAAAGAACCAGGGGTGTGGGGAGGGCGCAAGAGAGCAAGAGAGCACAGATTCAGAAAGTGAGCCAAGTGTGCCCATCAAAGCAGAGCACCCAGGCGCCCATGATGCAGTGTACATGAAGAGAATCCGGGACAGCCGCGGAAGGCATTTGTAGAGAAGCAGAAAAGACAAGATGATCCCAGGGTCATGGTGGGAGAAAGAAATACCAGAAAAAAGAATTTAAGCAGGCTGGGATCACACCAGAGATCCTGCGAAGGGAGATGGCAGAGTTAAGAAGGGCCATCAATGGGATGAGTTCCAATAGAAATAAAAAAAAAAATAACCAGAGAAAACACTTCTAAGAATTCAGTGAAATAAAGTGGCAACGTGGAGACCCTGCTGAGTGAAAGAGGAACAAAAGACAGGAAAAGATTGAAAAAAGACCAACTCAGTTTGAAGATGTATCTGAAAAGGGAAGGAGAAAGGGTAGGTACAAAGATGGTGCCACGTTTCAATCCAGAAAGAGAGCAGGAAGGCTTGCTGTCACGTTTGATCACAGCATCTGTTTTCACATCTTCCGTGGACATCTGGCTGAATCCACACAGGCTAGATGACACCCTCCAGCATCTTTCAAAGGAAAGGGCTTAAGTTCTATACTAAGTTCTATCAAGCACATAAGAACTAGAGATATCATTTTAAATCATGCTGTATTCATGGAGGAAAACAGGTGAAATCTTATTTTTCCTTCAATTAATCCCCGGGAAAGAATATGCATGGAGTAGAACTCTTGAGGAGAAGAAATGATCAGGAATTAGCAATTATTAAGGATGGGTAGGACATATATTAACTCCTTGCTCTCTACACTTAAGAACAAAAACTTCTTCTGTATTTATCCATGAATCTTGTCATTCACTGAAAGCTTCCTTCTAAAGAGAAAGAATTAAAAAATTTGACACAGTCATTCATAAAGAATTTTGACTAAAAAAGGAAGTATAACACATTGCAGGAATCACTAAGCTAGCTGGGGGGCGGGGGAAACCTACAAAAACCAAACTGAAAAACCTGTTGTATTAAGACACTATCTTCCTATAAAACCATGAGCTTTAAAGTCAGCAAAATTAATGACCAGAAAGCAATCATTCAAATCTTGTGTTGTATGAAATGTTTACAGATAGCCGCCAATAGGGCACAGAATCAGCAAAAGTTGGTACTGTAGTAGCCACCATTTATACACTATCATATTTTGGAAAGTTTGGAACTTGGGTAGACGTAAGAATACCTTTAAATATAAAAAGATATATTAACTATTCATGTTAAACTAGAGTTTGAATCCATCAAATTATGTTATACAAAGCACAAGCAATTCACTGAGATTTTAACATCATCTAAAACATGACAAACCCCTAATCTCTTTGCTGTTGTATCCTTGTTTTTGGATGTGTACCATGCAATGTTTAATTCTGAGCCTGTTGTGTTCCAAACACTGCAAATTTAAACTACTGATGCAAATTTAAACACTGTAGGATCTGAAGACTACAATGAACAATGCCATTATAGAAGAGTCTATACTCTGTTTTTTCTCTAGTAAGCTTTGATATATGCCCCAAACTAGGTTTTATGTACTCTTTGAAAAAACATTTTTCCAAAAATTCTATTAAATTACAAGATACTCTTCTTTATTGTAATCACAATCTTTTTATATGTCTAAGGGAAATGAATTCCTCATGACTTAATGGCTTAAGTTTTTGTTTTGTTCAGTTTTCTTTTAAATTTTGGGTATGTATACACAAATTACCAGTTGAACCCCATATCTGACACTCTGTGGGTGACCTGAAGCAGGTATGACTTGCTGTGCAGCTGAGCAAGTCACTTACCACCCCTCCCTGACAAACACCGCCTGCAAGCTGAGAGCACCTACACCCCAGGCTCAGAGTCACTTAAGACAGTCTTTGAAAAATCTCATAACCGTGAATCATCATCATCATCATCATCATCATCAAAACATGAACTGCTCCTGGCATCCCTTACATGAAAGTGATTGAGAGTTCTTGTCAAATTTGGAATTTTGGACAAGCAATCCTTTGGAATCTTCATCAGTGAAAGCAGCCAGGCACTAAAAACCAAGTGTGCTTTGCTCTGCATAGTACACCAGGTCAGATTTGGTGTTTCTGTAGCACATAAATGGATAATTGTGTGTGCAAATAATTGCTCTAAAAATTATCAATAATCTCTTACTTAAAAAAAACAACTTGTGAAGATTTCATTGTAACTTATAGAGAAATTACACATCTTGGTCACTCAGTAACCTTTACCCCTCTTTCTGCTTCTCAGGTACACCAACTTTATCCCATCCTCAGAGCCTCTGTACTGGTATTTCAAGTAGCCAGGGAGGCTTTGCCTTCCCAGCCCACCTGCTAGATTCCTCTGATGTTTAGACTGTATCGTAAATGTGACTTCTCCAGAGAAGCACCTCCCCAACAGCTTACCTTTTTGTCCCCACCACAGATGCTCCTTCAATGGCTTTTGTAATGACTTCTTCCTCTTTGCCTCACTCCCATCCCCTCTACAGCATATGCCATGTTGTCTTAGCTACTACCGGGCCTCAGATTTGAGAAGGATGTAAGCAATTATGGGAGGGCTTTTCCTTTAAGCTGCTTTGCCTCAATTTACTAATTGCATCTGTTCTCTTCATAAACATAGTGAAGTTTTTAGGGTGGAGTGCTACCTGCTTTTTATGTTTTCTTTTGTTCAAATGGGTCCAGTTAGGATCCAGAAGGAAGATGCTGCCTTGCTCAGCAACATCTACCTACATATCTGTTAAGTTTTCAAATGCCCAAGAATTAAAGGTTAGACGACCTGCTATACATTTATAGCTATTTCTTCCACTCAAGAAGCTATAAGTACTTGTAAATATCCTTGGGATTGCACATTTTATGAAAATGTCAATTTTTCTGTCCTTGAAGAGATTAAGACCTATCAAATAATAAAACTACATTTCAAAAATTCTTCCTTTTGTTATGTCAGAGGGGTATGGTAAAGGAAAATTAAGAAAATAAAAAATGCTAAGGAAAAAAAATTAGAGATGAGCAGAAATCAGTCCTCAGCCACTGTCAAAGTGGTGCTTGTATTAGAGACAAAAAAAAGTCCCCTGCTTCCCACTGATATCAGACAACAGTCACCAAGTACTGCTTACATTGACTCACTAAAGCAGAGAATTAATTTTCAAAAAATATTACATCAAGTGAAATGAAATGAGATCTAGAGGGAACTGTATCTAGTGTATGAATTTTTTTTTAGTAAGTACATTCACATACCAAGACAAGAGAAGAGAAAAATCCTCTATGGTGTTCAAAGGGGCTATTTCCACTGTATAATTATAGACATATTAGTATTTCTGAAGGGCTCTTCCTTTTATTTGCTTTGTCTAAATTTATAAATTGCATCTGTCATCTTTGTAAAAATAGTGGGGTTGCTAATGTTTTACTTTCACTTCCATTCCAAGGGGATACTGGATACAATGACAGAAATGATGTAAGTATAATCCTTAAACAGAACAAGGGAACAGGGGCATGTTAAGCTCCTGACTAGAACCACAAGTGTAAGACACAAAATTCTTCAAGATCCCCAGAGTCATGATAAATGGTTCTCATGACTTGTACATAAGAAAATACAAGGGGGCTCCAGGATAAACCATAAAAACACAAATACACACTTTCTCTGACTGTTTCTTTCTGTCCTTACACTCTTGCTATGGATGTTAACAAATCCAATTATCTGAAAGATAACAGAGAAACTCTATCAGCTTATTTTTTTTAATTAGCTGCCATGTAAATATGGTTGGTTTCTTGTTCATTGTTTCAACCAACCTTGGGTAGAAAATATTTGGAGAAAACTACTATATGTGAAGACATTTTTGCTTGTTATTACAATATAATAAAGCATACAAACAAGAGTATAACAGGTATTAATATAGTGTTTTCTCTTTAATCTTGAGATTAAAGTACAAGAGAGGACAGCCATAGGTTATATGAAAATATTTTGCAAATATTTTACATCATGGACTTGGAACATCATAAAGGGTCCTAGGAAAAAAATACCTCTAAGAACTGAGGAGCAGTGTGATCACACATTTCTTTCGATCATGACCTCAAATTCTAGACCATGTAACACACCAAGATTATGACTATAAACCCCATGTAAGATTAGGGTGGCAATGACTAAATCTTCTTTGCTACAACACTTAAAAATGAACAGTAACAAAGTCTTGTAATCATCAATTAACACATATTCCAATAGCTATAAATCATGGCAAAAGAGCTATTCTTAACATGGATCTAGGGTCCTACGAGTATTCTCCTGTAGGAAAAAGATGAAGGGTTAATTAAGAACCAGGGTTGTTCACTGCCCAGTCTGTTGAAGCCAAGAAGCATCTATCCTTAGCCTATCTTGGCAGAAAGATGGGCCACACTAGCATGGCTGCACACCTGCTGAATATTTTACTCAAAGGGTAAATAGTCAAAGTCTTATAAAAATAATTAAAAAGTTTTATGTAAAGAATATTAATTCATACCTCATAATTATATTTCAAGTTATGCTCCATAATTTTGATTCCAATAGTATCTGAGTGTCTATAAAAGTTAGACATTCTGCAAAAGGAAATGTACTCATTATCTGACTCATGTAAATATAATCCTTCTGTACATAACTTCTATAATAACAGTCAAGTAAATTAATTTTTTAAAAAGTCAAATACAAACTTGAAAAACGTTATTAGCAGAATAGTATCTAATAAGGCATTATTAAACTTACAGGACAATTCATATAAAACATCTCTTTTTTTCTTTTTTATTCTGTCAAGACAAAGAACACAAAGAAACCAGTTTAGCAACTACCAAACTAGTAAGCATATAGAATCATGAGTATTTATTTTGGATTGGCTCCATTTCCAATGGAGGTATTAAATCTTTCACTTCATTAGCAATAATCATTATCTCTAAATAGTTATCTTCCCTACATGCTATCCATTCAAAAATTAATTAAAATGAGGTAGTTATGGATTTCTTCCATTCAAACATGTTGAAAGCATCAATGCAGATTTAAACGCCTTTTTATATAATAAAAAGCACTTACTGATTTACCTACCATGTGTTTCAACACATAAACAGGAGAAATCAGCAAGAATTCCAGTAATTTATGTTTATGGTAACAGGTTGGCAAAAGGGAAGCGTCTGAGCAGAGGGAAGGCTTGGCAGCCAAAGCTAAAAGAAAGTCCATTCTTGTCTGCAGGTTTCTGATTTGACTTGAAAAAGATGATTTGGGGGCTGGGAAGGTGGCTCAGTGGAGAGTGCTTGCCTTGCATCCATGAAGCCCTGGGTTTGATTCCTCGCATCACATAAGCAGAAACAAAAATGCCAGAAGTGGCACTATTGCTCAAGTGGTAGAGCAATAGCCTTGAGTTGAAGAGCTCAGGGACAGTGCACAGGCCTAGAGTTCAGGCCCCATGACTGACAAAAAAAAAAAAAAAAAAAGGAAGAAAGAAAAAGAAAAGAAAAGATGATTTTACAGTTAAGATACAATGAAAGTAATATTAAGATGACTGAATAAGTCTCGTGCTAGTGGTTCACATCTATGTCCTAGCTACTCAAGATGTGGTTCAAAGCCAGTCATGCTGGAACTCCACAAGACTCTTACCTCTAATTAAACACCAAAAAGCAAGAAATGGAACTGTGACTCATGTGCAGAGTACTAGCCTTGAGTGGAAAAACTAAGGGACAGTGCCCAGGTCCCAATTTCAAGCCCCAGCACTGGCACCCACACATAATACACACAGAGCTTATTGAATATATATCTTACGTATTTCTACTTGTCATTCTCATGGTATACATGCAAAATAAAGCTAGATGGAGCTCCCGATAACCACGCTAGAAGGAGCAAGCCTCATCTGCCAGGGGCATAATTAGACTAAAGATGTTTCCTTTTTAACGCTAGCATTTCATTAAAAACCATTAAACATAGTCTCTCTACAGCAAGAGTTAGCGTCTCTCACTCTTGTCAACTGTTAGTCACAGTGAATTGGAAAGATAAAATAAACTACTGTTCCCAATCCAATTCATCAAGCCTGAATAATAAAAATGTCATTATGGAATCATCATTATTCTGAACCAAATTGTGATATAAACACAAAACACAACATGGAAGTAAAAATGTGCATTCCATCTCTAACCTTGTTGAGAATGACCATTAAATTCCACTTTCCCCTGGCAATTGTGATTTAGATGATAGCCAGAAATGCAAGACAATAAATGGTCTGTTCTATCTCTTCCTTCTCTCTATGCTTGCTTTATTTATGATGGTCGTAACTCTGCAGCCCATAAGGACTGGCAGTGAATATGGTACAGAGGCAGCAAGGTCGATGTTAACCAATCAAAGCAGGTCTTATCAGAGAATAACTAAGTTACGAGTAAGCCTTAGGTTACTGAGAAAACAACACATAAATCCAACAGAAGACTTCAGATATAAATCTGCATGACTACTGAATTTACGCAATATGTATTTTAAATAGATAATGGATAATTGAATAAGCAAAGTCGATATGTACAATTTATGGACAAGCCACTAATCATTAAGTCATTATGTTGAACACATGGCTACATGGAATTAGGTATACTGTGTAATTTTAGAGGCAAAATACAGTGTAGTGTAAATAACAGAAAAGATTAAATTTAAATAATTCTTCTTGCATACATTGTAACAAATTATTCCAAAATCCTCATGCACCACATTATTGTATTCTTAAAAAAAACTATGAATGAATATATTTCTAAGATTTTATCCAAAATAAAGTGATATTTATAATGGTTCATAGGTCTACTTTTGAACATTTTATAACATAAAAAGCTACAAAAAAAATGTAGGAATTCACCAAAGTAGTAAGTCTTTTGCTAAGAGAACCAACAGTTTACTATGAAATCAGATCTCCTGACCCCTAGGTGGGAAAAAAAATCAATCACATTCAATATGCCACAGTGAGCATATAGAAAACCATATTTTAAGCAAAATATCATTTAAAGAAAAAAACATGTGCAAAGTAGTTTAAAAAATATACATATGAGATCAAAACGCTGAGGAATGAACTCAAACAGAATGAAACTAAGAGGGAACATTTTAGTAATGTGGAGTTTTACTGCTTGTGTAAACTGCATACAAATATTTCCATTAAAATTTACATCCAAATTGACTGTTGTCCTGAGCAACCATCTCTACTGGCAAAATCCTAGCACAACAAATATCCTGAACATGAATTGATTATTTGTTACTTCCTATTTCTGGTCTTCCTAAACTTCAATTTTCCTTACTCCAAAAGTCATATTTCTTCTCTGTCAAACAAGTTCAGTCAAAGCCAAAGATGAACCATGTGAACTACTAGGCAATTCCTAAAGTCTGAACTATTTTCTTGAAAACTAATTTTAGATATTTAATAATTTACTATCATTCCTTTCTTATCAGCTATCTGTCCCAAACTCATTTATCAGTGGATCTTAGAGGTACTTTCTTTCCCAACTATACCGGTAACGTTCAGAAAAACATACAGAAAATCTAATGAAAACCACAGGACGAAAAAGCTAGTGAAAAAACAAGATTGGTTACAAAGTCAAAAGACAAAAATACTTCAGCCTCTGTGGGTGACACGAGTTTTATGGTTCACTATGAAGACAGAAAACCAAGAAAGAGGATAAAATTATACTTTGAATTTCAATGGCCCACAATATAATCTCAACTTGAAATAGCAGGCTAGATTTACTAACAAAATTAATTCCTAAACTTGTGGCTTTCTATTGCAGAGCCTACCATGGATTCTCAAGCCAGAAGGTACAGCCAGTCACAGGCCCATCCCCTTGTGCTTCGTTTTTCAGTTAGGAGCCTAAAGCTTGTTCTTAGAGCCAGCCTTGTATTGTGATCCTTCTGCTTCTATCTCCCAAGTAACTGGGATTACAGATGTGAACCATCATGCCTAGCTTGATTTTCTTGTTTAGTTGTTTCTGTTTCGGGGATAGAATTTAGCTAAGATTTAACCATGACTGCTTTCAAATCACAATCCTCCTATCTTTGTGTCTCTTGTAGCTGCTGAGTATAGGTATTAACCACTGCATCTAGCTTATATGTTCAGATTGCATCACCCAGATCCTCGCCCCCAACCCCCACCCTTCCTAGACACTGTTCCTGAGCTCTTTTGCTTAAGACTAGTGCTCTACTACTTTGAGTCACAGCACCACTTCTGATTTTGCTTTTGTTTTTCTGATGGTTAATTGGAGATAAGAGTCTCATGGATTTTCCTGCCCAGGATGGCTTTGAACCATGATTCCTCAGATCTCAGCCTCCTGAAAAGCTAGGATTACAGACATGAGCCACCAGTGCCTGGCTTTAATTTAGTTTTTGAGACAGAGACTCCCCGTGTAGGTCAGGATGGCCTTAACTTATGGCCCTCCTGTTTCAGCTTCCGGAATGTTGGAATTACAAATATTTGCCATACTACTTCTGGATTTTTTTATTTTAAGCATAGCTTTTTATTTACTTAACAAGTGTAACCCTAAGAACCCCATACAGCAATCCATTTTTGTTTTGTCTTTTGCCAGTGAGAACGCAGAATTTTTTAATGTCGCATTTGGAATATTTTTATTTACTGTTGTGAATACTCTCTCACCCTCTTTCTGTGTTCGGAGCTTGATGTTAACATGAAAGGCAAGACTTAATTTTTTTATTTGTTACTGTCCAAGTTTTTAATCTTTTTATTTAACATTTATAGAAGCTGCTGCTTTGTGAACATGCCTTCAGATACTGAGAAGCTCTATAATGCTACCCAACATAAAGTTTGTTGAAAGAGAATGAAAACTTATTTTTTTATCAGGTGACAGATTTAGGAAGCTGGGCAGAACTGTCAGATGTTGCCATATTTTCGTGTACTTTGCTCTTCTTAGTATTTATTATTTTTACTCTCAAAGCAAAGTATAACTTTTAGTTTACTTTAATGAGAGCATTCTTTTTAAAAATATTTTTTAAGCTCTCCCTGGAAGAGCATGTCAAGCATTCATTATGCGCATTCAATTTTTAATGAGGGGAATAATTTTCTGAGGAAATTTATCTCCTTGATTTAAAGCTTGCCAACAATATATTTCATGGAAAGAAATATCCTTAGGTTCCTTCCTCCCTGAATCCTTAAGCCCCTGAGGTATGGTTGTGAATTCATGACATTTCAAAATGTTCATTAAATTAGGAAATGAATGAGCCATGAGCTGGGAGTTTGCAGTTCACTGAGATTACAGACAATCAGAGGAGATCCCTCCACCGGAGGTGTTTCCATACTGGTAAGGTAGTGTTGTTCCGTTTGCAAGAATTGATGCAACACCTGGCCCTTCTTCTTTTTTTTTTTTTTTTAATTGTGAAAATACTGTACAGAGTGGTTACAATTACATGGGCAAGATAGCGAGTACATTTCTTATCAAGCATTGTAGCCTCCTCCTTTGTTTACCCTTCCCATCCCTTCCCATCCTCCCTCCCCATATCTACGGCCATACCACCCTGAACGCGCCCGATCTCGTCTGGCCCTTCTTCTTAACCAGTGTCCTGGGAGGGAAGCTTAAAACAGGAGGCTCAAACATGAGTTTGAGAGGTGGGTAAGAGGCCTGAACCCTTGAGACTGCTTAACCTAAACTGCAAAGAAGAGCTGTGTGCCTGCTGCACTTTTCGAGGCAGGGGCTAGGCATACACATGGAGTTCAAAAAGGGACTTCCGGGATCAGCTCAGTGTGGGTGCCTGATCAGGGTTTGTCTGAAAAACTGCTGCCGGCTAAATTCTCCCATCATAAATTACAAGGAGGTAAAAAATTATACTTCACAAAGAAAACCACCAGGCCTGCCGGGATGGAGAATTCTTGAAGGTTTTGACGTGGATGTGGAAGAGAAGAGCTGTTCCCACACTGAGGAGTCCAGATGCAGGCAGGCCGGTGTTACAAAGGGTGTTTCAGGAGCATATCTGCCCCCTTACACTTTACAGTGTGGAAGGAGGTAGGAAGAACCCACTGTGATTATGAAGAGAGGTAGAACTATAACGAGGAATTGAGTCATGGGGAGAATATTAGAAGCAATCTTCTAACCTGGACTCCTCCATCACATTTGAACAATGGAACAGCCTTAGGTCACAATCACTCAAGCAAATTAGTGTTTCCCCTTTGTAGAGCAGCCAGAGAAAGAGCTGTGTGGCAACTGCTGTGGACAGGATGCTGAGGCACTCTGAAGGGCACTGACACTTTATGCATACCTTATAGGTGTTTTCATGTAGGTATATTGAGTAGCAGTCAAAGTTTTGTGCTTGCTTTCTTATATTAATTTAATCAATCTAACTTGGTGACTTTTATTCACAAGAACATGACCCTTCCATTTACCCAGTTTGTTTGAAGAGAGAAGTCTGCTAAAGTAACTTTGTTAAGCTTATAAATGCGTGATAATACACATTGACCTGTTCTAACCTATTTCAATAAGTAATGAAGAGAACTGGATTAATCAGACTTACTAATGGTTCATCATTTCTGAGGATATGGAATACAAACGGTTTTCTTTACAAAGACAGGCGGAGTGAGGATGTTGGACCCTTACATAACTTATGGAGATATTTCCCAATGTATGGGATATTGAAATGTGAAAAGGAAGAAACTAAAAGTCTTTTGGGACAATTAGTTAGTATCCAACTGAGTGTAAGATTAGGAAAGGCTTTCTCATCCAGAATTGGAAGCAAGTACTCAATAGACATATTGGACTATATAAAAGTTAATTAATTTTCTCTAGCATAAAATATAAAATATTAGAAAAAATCAAAAAATGTAGAATTATAGATGTTAATGGGCAACAGGTGATTATTCACTATAGTGTGAAATAACTTTTATGATTAAATAAAAAAGCTAAAGTGACCCCCCCAATTTATTTGATGGTATAAATAATTCAGTTGAACCAAAAATATATGAAGAAATGTCTAAATTCACTGTAGTTGTACAAATACATGTTAAAGTAACAAGGGGGTATCATTTTCTGCCTTTTAGACTGACAAAAATGAGAGTTATCAACATTGCTGTTAGAAGCACAGGGAACAGGCTAATGGGGTTTTGTTATTAGGGATGGGGTTGTTAGGCTCTTTGCTTGGACTTTAGTCTCGTAACTGTTTTTATTATTAAGAATATACATTTTACAGTCCTATAATTCCAGTGATTACAGTTGCCTCTGTCATAGAAATATGAGTCAGAATGGGAAGAAAACACACTCATGTACATATACATGTATGAATAAATGCATATTCACATATATGCAATCAATCACACAGCACCCCTAATAGAGGCAGAGATTGGAAAACAAAGCAAATGCTTATCCATTATTGAGTAATACATATATTGTATCTGAGTCACAGATATGTCATTTCAAAAACAGAATTAGAGTTATGCTCTTTGTTTTGGAATTTAGGTAGGCTATTATTGGGGGAAGCCAGTATGCAAAGGTTGGTTTTTCTAAAATGAAGCCAAAATAAGCCTGCAGATGCATATTTGTATGTATATGTATGAACATTTATATGTGCATATGTAAGTAGGGAGCGGCATACATTGGGGATGTTTCTTGTCTAGGCTGAGTGGAAGGAAATATGATATTATCTGCGAGCAGAGAGCTGAGAGAGCAAGCAAAGAGAGAGTGCCAAAACTGCAGAGGATACCAAGAACTGCATAATGAAAGTTTAGGGACATTTATATAAACTGTATTTAAGTAGCTAAAAATTAAATTGAAGAAAATTAAGAACAGCAGTAGAAAGGGACAGAGTGGATAATACCTGCAGGAGGAATTGGCCATCGACAATTTTCTTTGGCTAGTAGTTACAGGCAGAGTTGTAATTATGTTATGAAAAACACACACTTGAAACTAAGGGAATGATAACAATGAAATGGTTTTTGCTAGTCTCTTCTTTTTTGGCAAAGTTAATGAACAATTTTCTACTGCATCCATATGTATTACTCTACATCTTCAACTTATTTGAGAAAAAAACATTCAGAAAGGGATGACATTGACCAAGATGCATTGTATTTAACTGACTTGTTGAATCGGAATTCCTTTGTACAACTACTTAGAGATAATAATGAAAACATTAACTTAAAAAGAAATAGTTTCTGTACATATTCAATTATAACCTCAATCAACAAATGGATAATAATGCTACTTATGTATGATGCATGTAGACATTGTCCATGGCATTGCCCATTGCCAATTACACAGAGGTGACATATGCAATTTGGCCAAGCTAGATTAAATGAAGCTCCCAAGAGGAAAAACAAACAAGAGAGTAAGACAGCAAGAAAAGAAGTATAGAATTGAAAAGGGGTCTGTGTCAGATGCTTTAGCAAAAATACAATCAGCTAAGCAATAGATTGGAACTGAGCAGATTGCTGCGTGTTACTACGTTTAACACTCCATCAGGTGACCACTAAAGGAAAAAGGAAAAGGAAAGAATCCTTAAGCTCTTTCATTTCATGGCTTCTGTGAGTTGGGAACTGAGGAACCACATTCTGCAGGTGGTTCTACCCTATGATGTCTTCTGAAGTGGCCGTGAGGGTGTTGGCTGGCCAGAAGTCACTGAATGCCTGCCAAGCCTGCACATCCCCCTCCAGGTGGCCCGCACGGACTCACAGGACAGCTCTTGGCCCCATGAAGACCCGTGAGTCCTATACCACATGGCAACTGCCTTTCACTGGCATTAGTGATCCAAGAATGGGCCTAAGAAGTACAGATTCCACAGTGTCTTTTAAAGACCTGGTTGCAGAAGTCGCATACACAATGATCTTCAAACTGTGAGTTCCTAAGGGTAGCCCACTTTCCAGGGGAGGGAAGTTAAGACTCGGCCTTTTGAAACACCAAGGGAAAAAGAGCATCAAGGGAATTGTGAGGGTATTTGTAATAACAACATCTACAAACAATTAAAAACAAACAACAACAACAAAAACTTGAAAAATGGTTAGGCTGGTGCCAGGGACTCACACCTACAATCCTAGCTACTCAAAGAGGCTGAGACCTGAGGATCATTGTTTGAAGCCATACTGGGCAGGAAAGTCTGTGAGACTCTTATCTGCAATAAACTATGCAGAAAAAGCCAGAAGTGGCACTGTGGCTCAAGTGGTAAAGTGTTAGCCTTGAGCAAAAGAAATTCAGGGTTAGTCCCCAGGCCTTGAGTTCAAGCCCCAGGACTGGTAAAAAAAAAAAAAAAAAAAAAAAAGACGAAGATGATTTCAAATGTTTAATAGAGACTTACATAGAAACATATTTAAACTGGGGCTGGGAAGGTGGCTTAGTGGTAAAGTGCTTGCCTTACATGCATGAGGCCCTGGGTTCAATTCCTCAGCACCACATAAACAGAAAAAGCCAGAAGTGGTACTTGGTTCAAGTGGTAGAGTGCTTGCTTTGACCTAAAGAGCTGAGGGACAGCACCCAGGACCAGAGTTCAGGACCCACAACCAACTGTGTGTGTGTGTGTGTGTGTGTGTGTACAAATTTAATAGCAAAAATGTCTTTAAATATCAAGACCAGAACTCAGAATATAAAACATCATTCCTGTTGAAACTGAATAAGTAGAAAAGGATGGACTAAATATTTACTAAGGTCTTTATTATGATTGGGGATTGACCTCTATGACTTATAATGTGCCAAAAGAAGGGTGAGTAGAAGAAAAGATCTACTTCACTTAATATGATAGGTTATTTTTAAGGTTTGTAATCCTAGTTTCAGATTAATCTATAGTATTGATGAGTTATATTTTGGCTTTGTTCTGTAAGATAAGATATAAAAAGGTACCAATGTGATAAAAATAATTAGACATCTCTCCTAAAAGTTCCCAATAAAAACTAGAAAAGGGGTTCCACTTATAATAGTCTAAAGAATCACCATCTCATAACCATATGAAGTGGTATTTATATAACCAGCAAGTTTTGGAATCTAGTACTAAACACCTATTAAACATACTGATAGAATGTATCATTTTTCATAAAGATCTTAGAGTCCTTGATAATTGAGATCCTTACATAATAGAAAGACAAAATGAATAATTTGTCTATAAAATCAACACACAGAAGATCAGAGAAAGTGAAGCCCAGAGACATGGCTGAGCCATCTGGATAAGTGAAACCTGCCATTCTATTAGTTTAAACAAATATAGCATTTTAGTTTGGCATCTTTCTGTTTATTTTTTTAAGATCGTGAATTCACTTGTGATGAACTCTCACATCCTTTTATTTCTTTAAATTTAAATTTCGTTTCCTCTTTCTAACATGATAAACTCAGTCTATTTCACAGCAGTACCACAATTATTTCCCTGCTGTTATTAGCAGTGATTTATACTCCAGTGAATGTGAAGATCCCTTTGTAGTGTATCATAATTACCTGCTAGAGAAACCCCAGGAAATAGACTGAAATTTATACTAAACACACCATTGTAAATAGGATGTGCTAAGTAATCACAAAGAAACAAGTCCCGCTTGGGCTTGTAACTAGCTTTGTTATATGTTCAATAATGTTCCACCAATGAAAGATCCTACTAGTGATGACAGACACATCTTAAATATAGCATTCCAGATGATTTTTTTTAATACAACCAAATACAATGACAATTTAAAAACATGTTTATCTTCCACTGTCTCCTCTTTTGAAATCCCAAGAACTTCCTGAAGGCAAACCACACTATTGAGCAAGTCAAAACACACCTGTGCAACTTACTAAAGAGAGAAGTGGAAGAGAAACCTGTATTTTGGATACACTGATCTTCTAAATAATATCTCATAAACACTTTTCTTTCATGGAAGAGTCATAATTTCAAAAGCTAAATATTAGAGGGGTGAGTCTGTTAGATCTCCATTAACTTTTATAAGTTTGAGTTGTGTTCTACACATTTACCATTATATGTAGGATACAGCCAGCGCAAGGAGGAAGTCCATGAAGTCCATGAGACTCTTATCTCCAATGAACCACCAGAAAACTGGAATTGGAGCTGTGGCTCAAAGTGGTAGAGTGCTAACCTTGAGCAAAAAATCTCAGAGACAGCATCCAGGCTCTGAGTTCAAGACTTACAGGCAAAAGAGAATACACACATACACACACACACACACACACACTCTAGTACAATGTCTTCTGTACATATTGGGAAACCCATATCACACACACACACACACACACACACACACACACACACACACACACACAGTCTAGTACAATGTCTTCTGTACATATTGGGAAACCCATATCCTGGGTTACAATACTGGTTGATTCTGATTGGATTCAAAGATTCCAAAGGATAGTTGGATGTCTTCCAGTAACTGATTGGAGACACAGAGGACTAAGGTAAGATCAAGAGTGCCTATAAGATCCCAGGCTCATAAAAGAGGAGGTCTTCTGAGATTGTGCTCCTTTGCAGAGAAGACAGAGTAGCAGAGGAGAAAGAGGCCTTATCACGAGCATGCTTGTGTGTACAGAGGACACTATGATATATACAGTGGAACTGGGCCAGTCTCCCATTGGACTGCAATTTTGTAAGAACATGGCCTATGTCTTCCTTACTGTGTTGTCTCCACACTGCCCAACACAGTACATGCTCCAAAATCACTGAATAGAGAAGTAACTGCAAACATGAAAAAATGTGAAGCTTGGTACCTGAAAAATGACTCTCTTTTAGCATATCAAGTAAAAACTAGTTCATATAAACTACAATGAAAATAAGACGCGGAATTTATAAATGCACTTCAAATACGAAGTTCTTCAGATTTTAGCATAAATTCCCGTAAGGTCCTAAGCTATTGTGGTTATTAAGCAAAACACATAAGACATAAGATTATAAAATTCCATAAACAAGATTCTATATACAGATCTGTGACTGTGGGAAATGATGGTTGGAAGCTAGCTACTTCATTTGAGACTCATTCACTTCACTTATTCTAAAATAAAAGGTTACAAATATTCCCACTCAGTTATTGTTTTTATGGCTTTCAAATGTTTGCTTTATATTTGTTCTGACAAAACACTTAATAGAAAAGAGATTTAGACTCCTGGCAATGTTCCTTAACAAATAAGCTTTGGAATGTATAATCTGCGAGATAAGAAAATACTTAGTGTGAGGTTAAAAGCTATGGCTAGGGAGAACGTCCACAGAGGCCTCAGCACATGTGTGGACGAGGAGTCCACCCCACAGCCTATAAATCTGTGTATTTTTATGAACCACTTGGCTTTTGAGAAAGCCTCTCATCCTCTTGGGTAAAAGGAGGGGCAGCGCAGGAAGTGGCCACTAACCACTGACATTTGGGAGCAGAGAGCCCTGGCTTCAGTTGTGTGCTTCAATAGGCTCAATGGTAAACAAGAACCATGCAATAATTAACCAAAGGACCTCAGTGAGGCCTCACTCCACCTTGTCAGCAGAGCGATGGACACCCAACACAGAGGGGCGGATGGGGCTATTTTTCATATGGCAGTGATTACTCATGTCCTAAGGACCAAATGCATTTCCCAGCACACATGAACATGTGTGTGCATACCTGTGGGTGTTTCAAGAAACAACAGGCATCTAAGTGTGCATGACATCGCATTTTTGATCTCCAATTTCATTTTTTTATAAATACTAGCATCACCCCTATTAAACTGATTTTGTGACTCATTAATAAATTATAACATGTAGCTCCAAGACAGAGTCCAGAAAACACATTAATAGTTGTAACTAAGATGTCATATACATCTATATGAACACACAAGTACTTAAAGATAGTAATTAAAATACACAGATTTAAAAATATTTAAATATGTTTATATATTTCTAAACTGCAATAAATACATATATGTATTTTCCAAACTGTGATCCTTGAGTCTTTTGTGTGGTTTTGCTATTATTCACTTCAGTTTAATAAAGAAATCAAATATAGCCAGAGTACTATGAAATTGAAATTAATATATTGAAAACTGGCTACACATGGTTAATTCTTATAGAAACAAATTAAAAGAATAAGTGCTTGTAATCAGCTTTATAATAATTACTCATACAAAATTATATTGATATCAATTAAGAAAGAGCCAGAAAAAATGATAGTATATTTGCAAATATGTGCAGGAGCATATGTGAACAGTTTCTGCCAGAGGATAAACTAACACAAAAAAAAGACATATAAGATATATCAAAAGGCAGAGAGAAGGAAAGGAAGGAGAGAAGGAATAGAAAAAAGAAGATTAACCAATCTTGCCAGCACCATTTACTGAAGAGGCTGTCTTTCTTCCATTCTATTTTTTTAGCTCCTTATTGAAGATTAGATGGCTATAGGTCTGTGGGCTCATTTCTGGGTTTTCAATTCTATCCCATTTGTCTTTTATTGTGCCAGTACCAAGCCATTTTGATTACTATGACTTTGTAGTAGAGTTTGAAATTTGGTATTGATATTCCTCCAGCACTGTTCTTTCTGTTAAGGATTATTTTTGCTATTCGGGGTCTTTTATTGTTCCATATGAACTTTTGGATTGCCTCTTCTATTTCCTTAAAGAATGAGGTTGGAATATTGATAGATATTGCATTGAATTTGTAGATAGCCTTGGGAAGTATTTTCATGATGTTGATCCTTCCAATTCAGGAGCATGGGAGTTTTTGCCAATTTCTAAGTTCTGTTTTGATTTCCTTTTTCAGGTTTTTAAAGTTTTCATCATAGAGGTCCTTCACTTCTTTGGTTAAGTTAACTCCTAGGTATTTTATCTTTTGTGGGGCTATTATGAATGGAGTTTCTTTCCTGATTTCAGCCATGCTTTTCTCATTGTTGGCATACAGAAAAGCCATTGATTTTTGAGAGTTAATTTTATACCCTGCTACTTTGCCAAAGTTTTGAATCAGGTCGAGTAATTTGGGAGTGGAGTCTGTGGGAGTTGAGACAAGCAGACACAGTCAGATAAGTTGATGTTAGGGGCAAAATGAACCCCAAGATAAGGACTCAAGTGGTTTTTCTTTCTTGTGATTGTTTCTAACATATTTATAAGATGATTTCTTTGTTGCTTTGTATGTCCTTTGCCCACGGCATAAACCCTGTTTTCACTGTATTTGGTGTTGGTATAATTTGTGGTGGGGAAGGGACAAAACAAATTGTTTAAATAGGGATACAGGTGGGCCCATTGCAACAATGAGATGTACAAGACATTATGTCGAAAATCGAACTTTACAACTTTGGCCTGGGGTGGGGGGGATGGGAGGGTAGGGATGATAAGGGCAAACAAAGGAGGAGGCAACAATGCTTGATAAGATATGTACTCATTACCTTGCTCATGTAATTGTAACCCCTCTATATGGTATTTTCACAATAAAAAATTATTAATAAAAAAAAGAAAGAAAGAAAAACAAAAAGAGACCGCACTGAGGCAGAAGATGGGCCAAAATGGGATGAGACTGGAGAAGGCGAGTATGGCAATGAATGCACTTGGTGCAGCAATGCCTGGAGAGCTCTCTGGATGGCATCCTCTTTTTCAGTACAACAGTGACAGTGTCTTAGGAATGCGTCTGTCTCACTGTGTACCAAGTGCCTGCAGGGTTACAGAAACCAGATCGCAGTTTTCAGTCAAAATATCTGTTGACTACCCAGAGGAAGGAGGGTGTCTAAGATGTGGGAGCAGTAGCTTTTACACAGACATATTATGTTACAAATACATACCTGCCTGTAAAGTCTTTAACCTTTTAAAGGCTTTAAAGCCAAGGTACACACACACACACACACACACACACACACACACACACAGACACAGTCTGCAAAGTAATAAATATTTCCTTCTCTCAAACAGACAATGAACCTTGACTCCAATCACAGCTGCCAAGCAAAATGTACAGTGAAGACACTGGTTATTATACATTGGTGAAGATCTGACTGCTGATGAATAACACACCGTCAATTTTCCTAACCCCAGGACCACTAGCAGACTTGGTAACTCTTTATGTGAGTGAGAGAAGAGAAGCAGAGTAAATATGTAATTCAGCTGCTAGAAAAGATAGGGAAGATGCAGAAGGGAATTATCATAAAATAAACGCCATTACTTAAACTAACAGTAGTAGCAATGAAGAAACAAATGGCATATATTTTTTCTCACATATGTGGAAGCTAGACCTAAAATACAACTAGACATTATAATTTATACAAGACTCTAGGCATTCACACCATCACACTAAAGGAGGATAGTCTTAGGGAAGGAACTCAAAGGCCTAACTCCTCTGAACATTTAAAATACTATTTAAGGAAATAAATTCCAGAAAATGCAAACATGCTTTTTTGTTGTTATTGGCGGTGGTGTTTGCTTGTCTTTCTTTTGTGGGGGGCAGAAATGGAGGAAGGAGAGAGAACAAATACAAAAAGATGTATTCAGTATACATTGTGGGAAAATAAATGTGAAACTTATCAGCAGGGATGGGAGGGGGGACATGAGGAAAAGTGGAGGAAAGGGTGATATTATCCTAAAAGAATTGTACTTATTACCTAACTTATGAAATGGTAACCCTTGTGTATAACATCTTAATAGTAACAATAAAACTATATTTTTAAAAAAGTAGTTAGTAACCAATGTACTATGAAAATCAACACAGGATAAATATGTGAATGAACTGATCAAAGAAATCAGTAGATGGCATAGGTATCAAATAACAGGAGGAAGACAAAAAGAAACGTAATAGCCAGACAGAGAGTTATAAAATTGTAATATTGTGGGTAGAACAAGAGATTCTCAGCTAAAGTAGAAGTACTTTGAGTAGTAAAAATAGATTACAAAAGGTCAACGAGCTATGTTCTATAGTCCAGGTTCAATGCTGCTCTTATATTATTATTTTTGGAACACAACCCTGTCAGTTATTTAGTGTGCTTTCTATGGCTGCTTTTGTATAACAGTAGAGCTGAAAAGTTACCACAGAGCCACATGGCCCACAGAGGGACAAATACCTACATTTTCTTCTTTCACAAAAAAAGTCAACACACAAAGCGGGGGTGCTAGTGGCTCACACCTGTATCCCTGACTACTCTGGAGGCAGAGATCTGAGGATCCCAGTTCAAAACCAGCCTGGGTGTCTGAGACAAACAGAAAAGGTCAGATATGTTGATGTTAGGTGAAATGAACCCCAAGATAAGGACTCAAATGTTTTTTTTTACTTTTTTGCTATTGTTTCTAACATACTTATAAGATGATTTCTTTGTTGCTTTGTATGTCCCTCCCCCACGATATAACCCATGCTTTCACTGTATTTGATGTTGGTATAATTTGTGGAGGGGAAGGGAAAAACCAAATCGTTTAAATAGGGATACAGGTGGACCCATTGCAACAATGAGATGTACAAGTTGTTATGTAGAAAAATGAACTTTACAACTTTGGGGGGGGAGGAAGGGATATGGGGAGGGCGGCGGGATATGGGAAGGGATAGGAAGGGGAAACAAAGGAGGAGGCAATAATGCTTGATAAGAAATGTACTCATTATCTTGTCCATGTAATTGTAAGTCCTCTGTATAGTATTTTCATAATAAAAAAATAAAAAATAAATTTTAAAAACCAGCCTGGGAAGGAAAGCTTATGAGACTCTATTTATCTCAGAAAAAAGGAAACAAGGAAGGAAGGAAGGAAGACGGAAGGAAGGAAGGAAGGAAGGAAGGAAGGAAGGAAGGAAGGAAGGAAGGAAGGAAGGAAGGAAGGAAGGAAGGAAGGAAGGAAGGAAGGGGAACTGTGGTTCAAGTGGTAGAGTACTAGCCTTGAACAAAGCATACAGGCCCTGAGTTCAAGCCCTCTACCCACCCCTTTAGTAAGCAATTATATGGCACATTCTACTCAAGCACACAGTTTTGGCCCAACTGCATTGAGTTTAAATCTCTAGTTGACCCATTTACTGCAGGCATGAATGTGAATAAGTTATTAAAATTCTCAGTGTGTCAGATCTACTCTTCTCTAGAATGTGAGTAATACAAGTCTGTTGCACAGCTTTCATAAAGGACACTTAAATAATCCTGAATGAATAACTTCATATGTAAGAGATAATTACAATGGAGTAATTATTGAAAATAAATGCTATTATGATAATAGTTATTGACAAGAAACAAGAAAATTTAAAGGAAGAGATATTAGTAAATGTGACCAAAAAGACAAAGGGATGCCATCTCATTTAAGTACATCCATGGGAAAAAGGTAACATCAGACTTCTTAAATCTTTTAATATTTACATCATGATATCCAGAATGGTTAAATATTCTAAAGAAACAGGCCCTCATCTTGGAGAAGGGAATGCTACAATATGTCTCCAATCTTTTATGGACAATAAGTATTTCATCCTATGCTATCAATATATGAAAGATCATAGTCATTTAAATAATCTGTTTGTAGACTACAACTCCCCCCCCACACACATATTTCTGTGTGACTGAAACAAATCTTTTCCACCAGCCTTATTTACAGAAACTACAGCTTGTACATAATGATTTTGTTCAGTGGACTTGAACCAAGTATGCAAATTGCTCATCAAAGCTATGGTTCTTTTAAATGTGTTCAAAGTATAAGTTGTGCAAAGCACAAAAGACAGAAAAGGGCACAAGTGTGTTAACTCAGTGGCTCAATAAAACTGTGATAAGTCTAACTACCATGTTACAGAATTGTTAAGCTAATAACTAGGCTAATCATTATTCCAACAGATGCCTTGAAGATCAGCTTGTCTATCCTGCAGTCTGACATTTTTCCAGCTGAGGTGATGTGGCAGCTCTTTGTCTAGATATATTTAAATGGAAAATGTATGTGATATTCTACCTATCCATGCAGTCAGAGGCAATGAATCCTTAAAAGCCACATTCATGAAAAACACTTAGACAGCGAGGTGTCAGTTTGACCTCTATCTCTACCAAAGAGTTCCCATTGTGCAGTTCTATTGACTATGTTCAAAAATAGAATCTTTCCTCTCAGCAACTCTCCTGCTAGCTTTAACAAGTATCTCACGCTATGGCACCCCATGTCACCCCATTCAGTCTGTTCCAAACATCACCAGCAAATTCAAACCATGTGAAGAATGCACACTGGACTTAGCAAACTTCCTTCCTCTACTGGTGGTGGAGGTAGTGGGGGAGGGCCCAGACTTTGTCCTCATGCTTCACTACTTGAGCTACAGATCCACTCTGGCCTTTTGGTGGTTAACTGAAGGTAAGAATCTCAAAAAATGTTTTTGTATAGGCTGGATTTGAACTATGTTCCTCAGATCAGTCTCTTAAGTAGCTAGGATTATAAACTTGAGCCACCAGTACCTGGTCAGAGGACCATGTCAGACATCTTCCTAGAAATGAATCAGGGTATGCTGCCTATAAGCTGGTATGATCTCAGGGATGGCTACCAAGGGCAAAAAAATGCTCATCAAGAATTTAACCAGCCTAAGGAAAATAACTTTGTATTCAAGGGAAAACTGACTCACTCTAGATAAACACCTTATTTCATAGAATCTGGTCATCTGTTTACATTCTAGTTAGCATTCTGAGCACTGTCCTGGGGAATATATGGAAAAGACAGGAGAAGGCTGTGAGCTCACCCTGTGTTTATTTAAGAGACCACACTCCCAGAAACATGATACATGGCAGATCTACATGAACCTTGTTGCACCGATCTATCTTTAATTTTATGTAGCTCTCAGACTACTTGTACTAAGTCTAAAGTAGTACGATAACCTTATAGGCAGAAACAAGCAGAGCCCTTCAAGCATGGATCCTCTATGATTTTCCTTTATAACAAACTATCAAGAAAACTGTTTACTGAATGGGAAGGTGTTCACACAGAACAATTTTGAGAGCCATATCCATCCTCAAATTCCAATGATCTCTGACATTTACAGTGATGTTCAACACTAGCTACACTTCCTTTTATCTCTATCATCTTATCTATATTGCGTTTTATAATCCCTAGATTTAAACAGAATTGATCTAATCCCCACTATTTCTCAAATTTCCTAGTCCATTTTCACATATGTAACTTGAGTAGTATAACTGCATTTACCCATTTTCCTCTCTCTACTCATTACTTTGGAGGCAGTCTCATGGATTTTTCTGCTTGGTATAACCTTAAAGTGGGATGTTCTCTAGACCTCAGCAACTGACTAGCTAGGAGTACAGGTGTGAACCACAGTTAGTCCACTCAGAAATACTGGGTTTCAAAACACCAAATGACAGTAATATTTTTAGCCTAGAGTTAATCCTATAAAAGTCAAAAATATTTAAATATTTAACAAGGTCTGCTTCTTACATGGAACATTGCATTCTTACATGAAACATCCCAGAAGTATTAATTCCATGAAATTATATTATTTTTAACCATATTTTCAGCACAAACATTACAAGAACATAATAAGGAAATACCTTGTTTTTCTAATTTCATGTCTGATTGCTTTACATGTAGTCTAGTATTGGAAGGTAAGACAAGCGTGCATGTAGATGCTTTATACTGACACTGGTGCCAAAATATTTATAGCAGAACAAATTCTTGTAGGTAATTCAGAATTAATACCTATGCAGTAGTTCTGAAATACTGTATTTAATCCTTGGAAATCACATATAGACCCAGATTAACAGAGAAGCCATAGTGAATTATTCTGATAATTCAATAACTGGATCATCTCATTTTGATCCCATTTTTTTTGCTGTTTCAGTCAGTTTCCAGGGTACTTAATATTTATGTTATTCACTCCCAAACTGTAAAATAGTAAAGAAACATAATGGCTACCTGTTTACCTTTTTTCCAAAGGTGACGAAAACATTTGTCCAGAGGCTGATTAAGAATCACAAGGCAATACTTCAAATTTCCTATGGAAAAAAATTAAATTAGTGTTTGGGTTCATAACCTTGTCGTCCAGATTCTCAATACACACAGAGCTAAATTTAAAGCCATTACCTTCTATACCTTCATTTAAAAAATCTTATATATTAACAAGACCTACTTTGCTGTGTGTGTTTATTTCTGTGCTTCTGAGAAATTTATTATGAAAACAATTCATCACAAAAATTTAGGTGAAACTTTCATAGCAGGTGAAGGGTGCTTGACATAAATTTTAGCCACTTATATTCATAACTACTTTTACATCTGGATTGCATTATTCCAACTTAACATCACTTACCAAGTGGTGTTGACTTAAAGGTATGCATTTTCACATTTACTCTCTCTTGTTATCTTTCTCATTCTTTCTATCTATCTCTATCCATTCTTGAACTACAACTCAGTGCAAAACCCTTAAAAGCCTCTTAGGTCTTTCTTTTTGTGATTTTTTTTATTCCACATTCTTAAGCAATTCTCTGAAAACTAAAAAAATATGAGGGAAAATTACTTCCCAAGCAATTGTTCCACTTCTTTTGTAATGAGCTTTAAATAGTATAAAGCAAGATATAATCCAGCTGATAAAAATCTGTCATTAAGTTCAGTTTAAGAATTCTTCATTTCTTTCATGAAAAATAAATGTTTGTTTGGTGATAAGGCCAATTAATTGTTTGTAAAGCAATCTCACTATTAGACATAGAAGGAGATAAAGAAACGTAAAGAATATGCCATCATCCAGAGCTAACATTATTCAGTGTCAATAGTGTCTTAGGTAATATAAGTACAGACAGCAATAAGATTACAGGCTACATTTGAGATAATAAAATTCAGGAAAACAAGAATATGATGGGTGCCAGATAAACAGATCAATGGGAGGCAGGAGTTCAAAGGGTAGGATATCAATAAAGACTGATGTCATGTCCAAAACCTTTGTGAGATGTAGACTTCTGAACTTCTTACAAAGAAAATGAAGCCTGAAAGAATAAAGTTAAGGACATAACAGACAATGAAAATAGCTCACAGGGGACTGCTGTCATTTAGCCATTAGGGTAAGTTAAAGGACAAGTCTAGAAAGCAAGGCCCTTTAACACTAACATAGCAAATCTTAAACAAAGTCTTTGAGAAATACCATGGAAGTGAAGTCAACATGCCCAGAAAGTATGCAACAGTGGTGCAGGAATGACCAGCAAAGTACTTTAAGGACATCTGGAAGCTCCCATGTAGAAATAGTTGCTGAAGGTAAAAGAGGAGACTAACTACAGATTTGCTTCAAGGAAAGGACAGAAGGAGGAAAGAACAAAGAAGGAAGGTGAAGTCAGTGAGCCACCAAATGGACAAAGGAAAGCCAGAAAGGTCAAATAACTATGAGAATTTCTAAGAATGTGCTGTCAATAGCAGAGTGCTACAGAGAAGCAAGAAGACTGAACAGTGAAAAGAACCATAAAATAGAGGTGGAAATCTGAAAGAAAAATATGAAAATACACAAACTATACTCAAGGTACTAGAGACTGAAGAGTTAGTAAACAGCAGATTAAGAAGCAGATACAGACACCTATTCTTAAGAAGTAAAAATACAGAAACATTCTTACATTTTAAATAGGGATGAAAAAAGAAAAGAAGGGGAAAACAGCTACTTAATTCTGTTACAAAAAGTTTTCAAGGGCTGGGAAGGTGGCTCAGTGGTAGAGCGCTTGCCTTGTATTCATGAGGCCCTGGGTTCCATTCCTCAGCACCACATAAGCAGAAAAAAAAAAAAAAAGCCAGAAGTGGCACTGTGGCTCAAGTGGTAGAACACTAGCCCCATGACCAGACTCCCCCCCCCCCCCCCCCGGCACCCCCCCCCTCCCCGGCCATCAAGCCAGGCACCAATGGCTCACACCTGTAATTCTAGCTAATCAGGAGGCTGAGATCTGAGGATTGCATTTTGAAGCCCTGGTAAGAAAGTCTATGAGGCTCTTAATTAATCACAGAAAAAGCCCAGACTCTGCTCATTGTAGTTGTAAACAGAGAAATGAAATTCTCATGACAGGCACACATTACTTATTATAAAGGAACTCAAACTAAGGTATGTGAAGATACATTAATAAGATAAACAAAGTATGTGGGAGGTGGGGAAAGGTGTGGGTGTGCCTACCTGGGGCTTGAATTCAGGGGCTGGACACTGTCCCGGAGCTGTTATGCTCAAGGCTAGTGTATTCTACCACTTGAGCCATGGCTCTATTACCAGCTTTGTGGTGGTTAACTGGAGAAAGGTGTTTTATAGATTTTCCTGTCTGGACTGGTTCAAATTGTGATTCTCAGATATCAACCTCCTGAGTAGCTAGGAAAGCAGTTGTGAGCAACCAGCACCCAGCCATATTTATATCTATAGGAAGTAAAAACAAATAAAGAGAACACTTAGAGTGGAATATCAAAACTCAGAAAACAACTGCTTTAAAATAAATAAATTATAGTAGCTGACATTCCACAATTTCTAAAACATATTAACATGTATTTGTTGTTCAAAAGGGATTCTTTTGTGAAATTTCTATAGAAATAGAAAAGATACATATAAAATTTTTACATGTTATTTCTAGGGAATGTTGTAAAATGAAGGAGACCTTTCTTTTTCTAGGAATGAAAACATTAACTGATTTGCTTGTTCAGCCTGGCTGGGGCATGAGTTTAAGGGATTCAGAACCTGGCTCATGACAGGTTCTCAGTAAGATGTTGATGGTAAAAAGCCAGTGACTGGGATAATCGCATGGTTTTTTTGGTTTTTGTTTTCTCTTTGACAAAGACTGTGCTATCAAAGAAAGTACTCAACAATATTGTACAGAAATTTAAATGACTGAATGGAACTTTTTCCTGTTAGTAATTTTTTTTATTAGGTTAACTAAGAATTTTTGTGACTCAGAGAACAAACTGATAGTAAAGGTAAACAGTATTAGCCACATAATGATTTTGCTAAACCAATAGTTTAAGTTAATAATTAAGAAAGCATTTCAGTTTTCAAAGGCAGTATGCAGTATGAAAAAATGCATTGGTTATGATTCATTAGTGATATTACTAATCATTTAGAATTTAGCTATGTCTACCCGTAATACATATGTTAGGGCTACTGCTAATACATAAAGTTATTTAGGGAATAAGATCTGATAGTCTTTCCTTTTCTAATCTAGTTCCCTCTGGAATTGTCACTAGATGAAATCAGTGTATTGTTTATTTTATACTGAAAGCCCTCACAGTTATTAATCCAACAGATTATAGATAAAGTGGAATCCAGAACCAATATAGTTGCTAAACAGTATAGGTATAGGAGTATCTCAGTACAGAAACTTGAACAGAATATAGCCCCACCTCACTCTAAGACGCTGACGGCTAGGGGACCATACCTCTGGCATTAAATATTGAGGTAGTTAGAAGAGTCATTAACTATAGAAGCAAGGAAATAAATTTGTCTTATTTCAAAGGTTTCTCAAGTTGTCACATTGATGCTATTCCTGGAATACAGGAAAAGATTTAAGAAAAAGACAATGAACTACTTCCTCATTATAATTTTATGAAGAATACAATTTTTAAAATCAATTGTCCTTAGGCAATCTCAAAGACAAATGCAGGCAAAACTGGAAGGCTGTCAGTTTTCATAGCAATAGAACCTTTTTCATTATATATAAAAATGCATGATGCACTCCATTTTAAAGAACAAGGAGAAAACAGATTAATCTTAATTCCTCGAACGTTAAGTCAGAAGTCCTTGAACTGCTTTCTCAAAGTGGCTTTAATTATAGGCAATAAAAAAAAAGAATCCCTGATCATGTGTGGACTAGAATGTATATGGTTCAAATTGGATCAAAATCCCTCATTACTTACAAAGGTCCATGTTTATGACATGAAAATAATAAAGTCAAATTAGAAGCCTTGCACTAAACAGGAGAGGCCCTTTGAAGGGGAAAGACTAATTAGAATCAGCAATTTACATGTTACAAAAGGGTGTTGGTACATCCAGATGAAAGGAGGGAAATAAAGAAGAGTTTGGAGCACTCGGCAGTGCCACTTGGGAGTATTTCTCATAGCGACAGGAGTATGTCACAACAGTC
The DNA here is from genome assembly GCF_019054845.1 of Dipodomys spectabilis. NCBI lineage: Eukaryota > Metazoa > Chordata > Mammalia > Rodentia > Heteromyidae > Dipodomys > Dipodomys spectabilis. The sequence goes on from NW_024870711.1 coordinate 5,429,536, forward strand.
AAGTGACGGAGCTCCTTCAGGCAGGCAGACTTTTTATGGTCCCAAGTTGCTAAGGCAACCATGCCAGAGCCTCTTGACAGACCCATGGATGCTCCTTGCCTATTGATGTATGACCCCAAGATGATCTACCCTGGAGTTTCATCAACGTGCTGATCACAGTGCTGATCCAGTTCCTTATGTCAAACTGGGTGATACCATGTCCTGGTCATCAGGGAGGTGCATCCAGTAAGTGCACATGCACAGAAAGTGAGCAATGCCCCTACAGAGACCTCCAGTGCCCAGGAACTCAATTGGAGACTAATCAATCGCTAGAGTCTGAGAGCAAGGTTCCAACAAATTGAGGCATGCACAGATGAGCATTTGCTACAACTGTCAAGTTGTCCATCAGAATTCACTCCAAAGAAAGGGCAGTCCACACTTATTCCTGACCCTTAAAATCCCCAACAGACAAAGGGTTTGGTGCTCTGGAGCCTTGTTCCAGCCTGATGCTTTCTGCAAAGCATCTCATATTCTCTTTAATAAAATTCCTATTATTTTTATTGTGTTTTCTGTCTTGAATTTTTCTCTAACAGGTCAAAAGAATCAAGGTTAATTTGTGTAAAGTTTTAGTGACATGCTATGAGGTTTAGCTGTATACATTTCTGGTAAAACTAAAACTGACAGCCAAAACTAAAACCATGTGAGCCATAAAATAAAGAAGAATTGGATCACAACACAAAGGATAAAAATTAATATACATGAGACTATACTGACTGACTGAACAAAATGTCATGTTAATGAACAGGGAGAAGAGACAAATTTAGCCATAAGAATGTTCTGCACCAAAAGAGTACACAGATGTAGGCTATACTTGGTAACTTTTTTTTTTCTGATTTTTGAAAATTATTTTTATTGTATAGATGCTTTTCAGAGGGGTTACAGTGACATGAGTAAGGTAATGAGTACATTTCTTGTCGAACATTGTTACCCACTCCTTTGTTTTTCTCCTACTATCCCTTCCCTGCCCCAATCCCCACTCCACCCCTCAAAAAAGCTGGTAACTTCTTTCTAAAAAGTATAATATAATACAGGTCAGTAAGCATGAGGTTCAAACCACAGTACTGCTAGAACAAAAAAGCACAGTACATAAAAGGGGAGGGGACCTTTACATTGAACATATCTAATAACTTCTGCTTCAGCATGGAGTAAGGTCAAAAGCAACAGTCCGAATTCATCCGGTAGGATAAACTACCTCCTTGAACTTGAACTCATTTTTAACAAGGGAAGAATGGACACTTGATAAGAGGGATGACAGAGCACCCCATCTCTGTGGTATTCTTTCCTCAAACTCACAATAACCCTAATAGAAACTAATAAACTTCAATTACAATGGGCCTTACCCAGAGTCTTCAAACATGCCACGGTCACTGAAGACAAAGAAAGCCTTGTCATAGACCATGACAACTAAATAATGTAATATGGTATGCTGGCAAGAATCCTGGGACAGAAAAAGAACATCAGGCAGAAACTATGAAAAGTGAACAAACTATGGAGCTAAGAATAAACTAGTGGCACAACACCAATATTGATTTATTAGTCCTAACAAATATACCAATGTAGAATGTCAATAGGGGAAATTGTCCATGTGGGCTATGAAAGAGCTCTCTGATTCTCTCACACTTTCTGAAAACCTAAAACTACATTTTTTAAATAAAAGCTCATTTTTTAAAAAGGCTTGGGCAAGGGGACAGAAAAGGAAACATGAAAATTATTGTGCAAAATTCATTTAGGAATGCCTCCATTGAATAAATTGTTTACCCTCATGAAAGAAGCCCTCAAGTATGTAGAGATCTGAGGAATAAAGCTAAAGAAAAAAAATCGCCTTATCACCCAAGAAAGCAAAGACAATTGTGTTTATATGTGGAAAATCTTATCACTAGCTTCTTTTATTTAAGAAAATAAGGACAAGAATATAGAAACTATCAAGAAAACCGATTTTTTTTCATTTCAGATTTCTGAGAATGAATGCTGTTTGTATTATATACAGAAGTTGACCCTGTTTACAACCCCATTCATAAGTCAATGATTTCAAAATACAGTCATTGAACCAAGGAGCAAAAGGTTTATATATATTTTAAATAAGATTTAATGATATTTACTATGCAAATCAACATGAGGGGCTGCTTGTGCTTTCAGTTCATTGTCATGGAGTAGCTCTTGTGAATGAGTTCTCCTAAAAAGGAGTGCCACCATACAATGCACTTCCGGCATCCTCATCTTCTCTGCAGCAGGTAAGGAAACCTGGAGTTTACCTGTGTGAGGTAAAGTAAGTTTACACACCATTTGTTTTACATTCAGTATCCTTCACAAAATATTTAACTTGGAAATACTCTTCCAAGCATATTAAATACAAATTCTGTCAGAAGATATTTATACAGGTAAATGGCAAAACCAACTACTTCTCCCTAAACACCTAACACACTTCAGACAGAAGGCAGGGAGGGAGGAAGAGAAGAGAGCTGCAGGGGGCTGGGGGCGGGGGAGAGTAAAAAATGTGTGGAAGCCTGGAAACAATGCTTGTCAAGGCCACTGATGAACTCCTATTATAAAATTCAATAGCCAATCCTCTCTTCATCCTGCTGAACACATCTCAGTGTGTTGACAGAGTATGATCACTCCATGGAGACTTCTTGGAAAACTTCCCTAGAGTTAGTTCTTTCTCTTGCCATTTCATCATCTGCATTCACCCAGTGCAGGGAATAAATATGTAGTGACTACATAGCTCTAGCTTCTGTACGTAGATGTTAAGAAAGGAAGGAAGTAACAGTCTAATGGAAAATAAAAGTTGAGAGCCACTTGGTGTTGCTGGCTCATACCTTCAAATCCTAATGACTCAGGAGGCTAACATCTGAGAATCACAGCTTGAAGCTAGACCAAGCAGAAAAGTTGGAGAGATTGTGATAGCTTAGTAGCCACCAAAAAGACAGAAATGAAGCTGTGGCTCAATTGACAGAGCAGGAGCCTTGAGTGATAAGGCAGAAGGATAGCAGCCAGGCCCTGAGTCAAAGCTCCAGTACTGGCATAAAAAGAATAAATAAAAGTTGAGAACTACTGAAATAATACCTAGTGGTATTAGTTAATGATGATATAACATCTTCATAAATAACAACATTTTGTTACTTCATCATGATCTCATCTTTTTAATTGTCATTTCCTGAAATATTTATAGAAAACTAATAATAAAAACATATAAAAGAGCTGATGATGAACCAAGTAGTATTTGAATAAAGAAAACAGTAAATAATAAACTATCTGTATGTTTTTATAAATCAACATGAAAAGGTTTTGCTTTAAAAAAAAATCCGATGTGGTATGAGATTTTTTTAAAGCAAAAATAACATACCAGTGACCTATCTGGACATATAAATACCACCGACAATATAAAAAATATATTACTGAAATGCACTGCCAAGTTATCAAGGGTTTATACACTCTTATTCTTAAAAAAAATACTGGAACTCAAAGAAAATCAATATTAGTCAAAACACATGCCAGCCACTATACATCAAATAGCTATTTTGTCAAAGAACCTGAAACCATTACTATGAATCCCTCATCCCTAAAAAGCATTTCAATTAAACAACAAAACTCTAGGGCACTGAGCTTTATATTCAAATTGCACAAACTTTTCCGTTTTAAGCACAGACTTTTTTTTTAAGTGTACATAGGGAAATCAGAATTGTCAAGTCAATTTGTTCTTTGAGGAAATAAATTACACCTGGACAAAGCAGAACTACAAAAAGCTCTGAATAAACATTCCATACCAAAGCCTATTAAAATAATGGAATTGCCATTGGACTAGGAACTGTAAGTCTTACGTAATGAATTGGTTCAAAGAAAGTAAAATGAGTCGAAGCAAAGACCATCTTCCCCGAGTTCTCTCTGGCCTCCACCAGAAGTGAACATATGGCTTTCTCCAGCTGCATGGAGTTAATTATAAGTTAAAATGCTAATGAAAGACCATTAGCAAATATATGAGGTGGTCTCTATATCCTTTCATCCCATATCTCCATTTGAATCTTCAGCAAAACTTGTACCAAGGAAGTGAGGTATCATTCTTACCCCCTGGACACAATGCCTGTGGCGTTGTGTGACCTCTTGCTACACAATTCAATGGCCAATTCTCCATTTTTATTTTTCATAATACATCTCAGTATGTTGATGAGAGTAAATCATTCTTGGAAGGCTTCTTTGACTTCATGGCAAACCTCCTCTTAGATTCTCAATGGGTCAGCTAAATCTCTTGCTATTTCTTTTTTTCTTTTTCTTTTTTGCTGGTCCTGGAGCTTGAACTCTGGGCCTTGGTGCTGTTCCTGGGCTTTTGTGGTCAAGACCAACATTCTACCATTACTACTACTACTACTACTACCATACTTCCTGTTTTTATTTCTTTTGTCTTTTCATTATAAACAAGATTTTCCCAATACATCTTCACAAGAATCCACTTAGCCTAGAGATCCATGTTACTACTACTACAAATTAATAATAATAATAATACTCCAGGAGTAATGGGGGAAGAGAAAGATAAGCCTGAAAAAGTTTTAAATATTTCTGGTTATAAAAGGAGGAAGGGCTATAACAAATATGTTCTTTCTACTCTCATGAAATTAGCCATTTTCTTTTTTCTGCTAAACACATACTCACTAATACCATAATGAACGAAGCTCTTTTCTTTCTCTGGGCACACTGAAAACTCTGGGGTTGCTGACTGTATACAAAGCTGCTCTACCACCTGTCCCTAGTCCTGTTGACCTGGACCACAAGGAACTATGTTCCCTGTCAATCAAGAAAATCAATCACTGCCTAGCAAACTGTGGATGTAATGCCATAACCCTAAGGATTTCTCATAAAGTACTAAAAAATTATAGTCCATCACATCAGTTCTGACATGTTGACAGCTGGGTCCACAATAGTTTTCACACTTGAAAAGTCAGATCAAAACATTTCCTGCAGGCAGACTCTAAGTAAATTGGGATTATGCTTCTAAAATAAACACAACCTAACTTTTACCCATAGGCAACTCCTGCTACATCAACCCATTTCTAAACACACCAAAATCACAGAATTCCTTTATGAGCAACAACAGAAAGAACACCAAAGAGACGTAGCAAGGCAGCAAAGTGACCCCTTAGCACCCTTTTCTAGGCCTTCTTAGGTTCAGTGAGATGGGGTGAGGAATAGTGGCCTTCAAAGCTTTGTGGGCTGTACGTAAAACAACATGGAGAACAAATAATGATAGAAGAGAGACTTCAGTTTTAAATGTTCCTTAAGGAGAATTTTGATCCAAATCTCCTCTCAATATTTATGATCAGAATAAGTCCAAGTTATGCTAACCTGGACGTATTCAAGCAAAAGACAATGTGCTCTAATGATCAATAGTTTGAGAGAAAACAAATGCCAATTATTTCAAGTTACAGAGTAGGTCCAAACACTCTCCTTAATTAGCACCAGTTATATAATTCACTACGTGACTAAAAGGTTTGAATAAAATGCAATTATTATCTGATTTTTTTCAATGCACAGGTTTAAATTAACAAGCAAAATTATGACTGATGAATGGATTTTGGTTACACAGATGCAATCCACACTATTAAGAGTAAAACCCATATTGGGGGAAGGCAAACACTTACACCTAGTGGGCATTCAGTAGGTAGATCCTTGACACTAACGGACGATAGATGACTTGTGCAAGGCCACAGGTTAAGCGTTCTGCAAGGAAGACTTGCGCGTCGGGTAGAAAAACACACCACGTGCAAAGGTCACACAAAAGTGTCCAGAATCACGGATGCAGAAGAAGCGGTAATGGCAGAGAAAACTCATCAAGCGTTGTGGTAATAATAGAGAAAAATACACCCATTGAGGGATTTGTTGTTGTTGATTTTGCTGGTCCTGGGATTTGTACTCAGGCCCTGGGCCTGGCCTCTGACATTTTTTTTTTTTTCTCTCAAAGTCTGCCTTCTAGCATTTGAGCCTCAGCTCTACTTCTGGTTTTTTGGTGGTTACCTGGAGACAAGAATCTCATGGATTTTTTTCCTGCCAGGGCTAGCTTCAAATGACAATCCTCAGATCTCTGTTGGTGGAGCAGCTAAGATTACAGGCTCCTGGCTTTTAGATCAATTTTTAAGTAACGGCCACTAGCTTCTTCTCTCCCTAATCTCAGCTGAGACCATTCAAAGGATTGGTTTGGCTTTCAGTCTCCATGATGATGTGCCGATTATTGGCCTTCTTGCCTGGAACTGTGTCAAAGTGTTCTAGACAGCTGTAAGGTTGTGAACCTCTTCTTTAGATTTGACACACTGAAATTAAAATAAAATCAATCTTAACTTGTGCTGGTTAATCAATCCAAGTTTTCAGTTGTATGAGTCAGCAGCTTAGCGCTTCTAAAATCAAAGACTCTTCAAGCAAGCGAGAAAGAATGTATGAATGAGATTATGAATGAAATCATAAGAAGACAGGTTAAATCTGCTCATCAGTATAAAAGCCATAAAATTTATGCCATTAATGTGTGAATAGCAAATGCCAACACAGCAAGCTGTCAGTGAAGCTCTTGGCAGTTCCTCCTTTGGGTATGGATGAAGCAGGGAGGAGTGAGAAATAATTAGACCTCCCATTTTCCCAGGTACTGCTGTCCCAAAAGAATACCCACGTGCTACTGTTTTACTACACAGTTGCAGTACAGCACAATTACTATGCATCCAGCATCCAGTACTGAACTTCTCCCCACTCTACAGGAAGCCCAATGGGGAAAAGTTTGTCTCTCGCTAATACCAGGAACAGAGAAAGGTGCTTAATAAGTGATCAGTAACTCCAAGAACACAAGCCAAGGAAACATTAGAAATCAAAGCCTTGTATGTGTGCTTATGCGTGTAAGCTTTACCAATTATGGGGGACAATCATATTATTTTTTTTCCATTTTTCCAAAGGGAAAACTAAGGCTTCTCAGAAGCAAAGTAACCTGTCTGAGGTCCTATTACCAAGTGGCACAGGATTTCTTATGGAAATGTCTAGGCTCAACTTTTAAGCAGCCCCTTCTTTATCAGAGGTGATTTCTTATTTATGATTGTACTTCATGTAATTCTCTGCGCTGGTTCTCACCTAAGAAAGACTTTAGGAAAGGCTAGGTGGTTCACAGAACCTATCAGCTAAGAGAGTTCCCACCAGAATAATATATCGACTGCCTGTGGGCTGTTGATGACACAGAAATATACAGGAAAATGAAAGGAGTCAGGGTAGCTGAACATGCTACTTCAAAATGAGTCATTTTGATAAAAGGAGTCTTTGAGCAGAAGGCCAGGGAGAAGTAGACTCAAGAAATGCTCTCTTGTCTTACCCCATTCTCTATACTAGGACATTAATTTATTATAAAGATATTCTCCATCGTCCTCCACGAGAGAAGGACAAAATGTTAATCACAAGTGACGACTGTGAGCCCTCATTAGCCTGGAGATGGCCCCAGAGAAATCCACCCAGCGATCATCACTAACTGGCCTCTACTACCAATAGTTTCCACACACACTTCAACTCTACAGACCTACAGCCCTTTACTGCGCCTTGTCACTTCCAAGAGTTTAATGTTCTTTGTGGAAAATACAATAGGACCTCAAATAGCTAAATCCAAGTTACCCTTTCCTTCAGTTTTCTCTCACGTATACAGGATATACTCAGTTAATAAATGTGTTTCTTTTCCTCTTGTTAATCTACCTTCTCTTTTAAGGGTCTTAGTTAAAAACTTAGAAATATACATGGCTAATTTTTTCTTAACTGCTCTACAAGCCTTAGAGATACAGGACAATTTTGGTGATGATTTTCTCATTTAAAGATTCTATTGTTTGAGTATCTTAGATTGCTTTTTAAATTTTAACAGTATTAATTAACTTCTATCAGTTTTTAAAAATATTTTCTCAAATGATATATTAATACATGATTCTGATCTTTTGAAACTATTGCAATTTAATTGCAAGTCAGCAATTTTTCACACCACTCGGTCATGACTGCTACTTTGATGATGGTGAGTGCTAATCCTAATCTCAGAGACAATTAAATATGAAAGAAAAAAAGTACTTAAGAATCCATAGAAAAAGAAGAAGTTAAGAGTGAAAGGGAGAGAGAGAAAGTGCTTCTCAAGAAAAGAGCTAATTTTGCTCAGAGTTAGACACAGAGTCCAAAACAAAAGCTAAACAAATACCAAGTGAAAACAAATAGTGTAAGAGAGAGAAAGTGCAGAACAGAGCCATTTTGCTCACACAAATCAGAGCCCCAAGCAAAAGCTAAACAAACACCAAAAACAAGCAGAACTTCTGGTGTGTTTCAAAAGTGTGGACTTGGATGAGTTCTTTTATTTAAAAATATTAATCTAAGCTGGGCCCTGGTGGCCAACTCCTAGAATTCTAACTGTTCAGGAGACTCAGATCTAAAGATCAAAATTCCAAGCCAGCCTGGGCAAATAAATCTGATTAAATAGCAAAAAGCTAGAATGTGAGAATGTGGCTCAAGCGGTAGAGTACTAGCGTTGAGCAAAACAGCAAGAATACAAGGTCCTCAGTTCAATCACTAGTACTGGCACCAAAAAATATTATAATAGTAGTTTATAATAATATTGCATCTGGGTTTGTTAGCATTCCACAGGAGAATGCAATTTGGTAATAAAAAGACTACATGGGAGATATTACCTCATAGAAAGATATAGCTGTGAATGAAAATTCTTGCATATGCTAAAATTTGAATAAAAACAATTTTATTTGTATAGACTGAAGTAGATGCATCGCCCTCTAAAGCAAGTAACAATTCTTACTATATGTCCAAATATTTTTACAATCCTACAATCCAAATATCTGGATATATAGTAAGAATTCAGTCTTATATGCTTTTACTTCTTTGGTCTATGTGAGGGATTATGCAGATGAAGAAAAGCACATGTAAAGTGTGTTAATGGTTTCCCAACCCTTCGCCCTCGGCCTGTCGCAATTCATCGTACAGCTCATGTGTCCACAGAAAAAAGCTAACAGGTTGGAGACCATGAATCACATTCTACTAAATTCAGTGGTTGCTCCCCTGGCCCAGAGAATCCATCCAGCCATCCTGAGTACAAAGAACACGATTCGGACTACTGGTCCTTACCACACAGTCTCTGCTCTCTTAACACTTCTTTCCACCTCCCAGATACCTGAGCAGCAAAACCAATTCCATTCCCTTGTGAGGCGTCCAGCATTCCTCTTGGGGGAACTAAACTCCTCAGAAGAACTATTTGGCACCTGGGGATGGGTCAGGTCTTTGTGTCTGTGACAGTCATAGTTCACTGGGGAAGTTGCTGTGGAGTCCCAAGTCGGAAGCTTTACTCTCAACAGTGTTGGCAAAGAAAGCCTTAACCTGCCAGTGTCTTCCCAGTAAAAGTGCCTCAGACTACTGGGTCAGATTCCCACTCTGAAACCTACCAGTTAAGGAAATCAGCTGTCTGTTAAGTAAGTCGACTTTCTGTGTTCTGCTATGTTCTGCTTTCAGATGCTGCCCAACAGAAAAGGCCCTGGGAAAAGCTGCCTGACAGACTGTGGCATGCTCTCAACCTCTTGGCCTCCACAGCTCACTAAGTCGTCTATGCCAAAAGTTTGTGAGTTGGAGGACTGGGCAGACCAAAGTAGTCTCCAACCAGAAGCATCCCTAGGGGTTTTGGACGCATCACCCACCTGCCAGGGCCACCAGGTGCATAGCTTTTAAATAGCAGCTATAAGCTTGCTTGGGAACTCTTGATACTAGATGCCTTGTGACTTTCTGGTCTGATATGTCCCACTGAGGGGTAGGATCAATGAGAAGGGCTCAGTAAGTCGCAGTTTGTCAGAAATGATTCAAAGACTACTAGCCCGATACCAGGTATATCTCAGCTTTAGAGAAAGTAGAAACTATTTCAGTGAGGAAAACATTATCCCTAACTCTGGCACCTAAAATGAAGTCACTGGACCTCAATTTATAGATGCCTCATCTCAATTGCTTGTACTGGTTCTCTGAGGTTTTCTAAGTTGCATGCCAATTCCCAGTGGGCTGCTACAAGCTATTGCATCCCGGCACTAGCAATGCACATGTGAAAATGGGAATAGTGTCTCTACTGGGTGAGCAGAGCTCAAAACCCCTCTCTCAGCTCAGGCCAGTAGTTTCCTTCCCAAAACTTACTGTATTATTACTGACCCTTCAGCTAATATCAATGTCCTATCTCAGGTTGATCTCATCCAGTTTCTTGGAATATTATTGCCCAGGCTCTCAATTAAATTTGTAGGAGACCAATTGAACAGATTTGAACTGAGTTTCTTTAGATATGAATAATCACATTGCCTGGAAGAGAAGGATATTGATGTGAGTCTAGACAGTGTCATGCAGATGAGAGGTAATTCTCTGCAGGACTCTCACATTTCTACATGTCTTGAGAAGGAGGGAGGAAGTGACCATTTCAGCTTGCCTTGTAAGTTAGTATTGACTAGTTTTGATCCAGACTATCTTTTTAATGATAGTTTGTAAGGTAAAGGCATTGTCAGATCTGGAATAAAAGGTTTACTAAAGATGTTACATTCCAGGGCATTTCCTTCTCATTCAAACAAAAAAAGAAACTAGAGGTTCATAAGCACTGAGTTTCTTCCATACTACATGTAAGTATCATCTGATCATCTGTATATCAATGCCAGAGAAAAGGTATTCTGGGAAACTGGTCCCTAAACCCACATCCTCTGACTACTGCTACTGCTGGAAAAATAAAACTGTTTCCTAACTTCCACCAGTGCCCAAGAATTTGTGACTAACTTGTTAGCTTGCAGGAGAGCGTATCTCCACAATTATTAATTATGGCAACATACACACACACACACACACACACACACACACACACACACAAATAACAATGTGGTATTAGGTAGAAAAAGGAGTGGCCTATAAGCATTTAGTGAAGTCTTTTTTAAAAAATGTAAGAAGCCCAGCACCAGTGGCTCCAGCCTATAATCCTTCCTACTGGGAGGCTGAGAATAGAATTATGGGTCAAGGACAGCATAAGCAGAAAAGTTCATGAGATTCCTTCTCAATCCACAGCTGGGTACAGAGGCATGTACATGTCACCCCAAGCTAGAAGGGAAGTTGAGATTAGGCAGACCGTATTGCAGGGCCAGACAAGGCAAAAAGTCCAAGAGTCTCTGACTCAAGAGAGGAAAGCAGGATGTGGTAGGCACATGACTCTGAAATCAGAAACAATAGAAAGCAGAAAAGCAGGTGAATAGAAGCTTAGGTAAGTGCCCATGACGGAAATGAGAACGTTTATTTAAAAAAGAAAGAAAGAAAGAACTAGTGAAAAACAAGGCAAGATGCATGGCTCCACAGTATCACACTAACCTACCTAGCATGAGAACCTGAGATTGAACCACAGTATTGAAAAAAATTAATAAATTAAAAAAGAGCATACTCTATTTAGCTTTTCCCTGTCCTCAAGTGTCATCAGTAGTTGTTAATGCCAAACCTTATCATCTCTGTCATATCATTGGGACTGTATAAAATATAATATGTTACTCTCTACTATGAAATGAACAAGGTTGAACTTGCACCGAGCTGAGGAACATCAGAAAATTAACCATGAGACTTATGTAAAAATAAAAAATTCAAGAATTAGTAAAAGTACTGCTATCTAAAATATCTCTTAGGAATGTCTACTTGTTCTAATATGCATGTTTCTCAGAATCTACACCTCCATTTATGCTATAAATAACAAAGCAGCAGAGGATACATAGCATAGAAGTCACATTTCTGAAATGTTGAAGAATACTCTAGTTTATAGGAACAGTAAACATGTCATAAGGATACAGATTCAGGCTTGCGGGTAGAAAACATATGTCTGTGTCAACAAGGCTGTAGAAAACAATAGCTGATTTTCTGTCCTTCCATGAGACAATATCAACCATCCCATAAAGTATAACAGACTTGTTCATACCGTAAACCACCAAGTCAAACTATATACAGATGAAGATGGCCAGGGAATAGGTCTCAGTAAAAGTCAGTTATCAGCGTCATAAATTTCTAACAGCTCATTAGAAATAAAACAGAGGAACAAGATTTAAAGTTACATTATTTTAAAGACAGGTCATTGTTCTTGATTGACAACTTCCATACTTAGCTAAGGTAGGCGGCTACTACATAGTAATAGCTTCTTTAGTTCATTTGAAAAAATAAACTCACATTATTTGAATTTTTCAACAAAAAAGCAACAAAGACATTACTAATTGTATTCATTTCTTCTATTATTAAGTCCACATGCTTCTCTAAAAGATAAAATTGAATCCACAAATGTCTTCAAAAGATAATTCTTCCTTATAGCCATCTAATCTTTAATCTAATCTAATCTTTTTTTAGATTAGATTGCAACTAGTTTACTTGTATCCCTATTTAAACAATTGGGTTTTTTTTCCCTTCCCCTTCACAAATTATACCAACATCAAATACAGTGAAAACAGGAGTTATACCATGGGGGAGGGACATACAAAGAAACAAAGAAATACCTTATAAATATGTTAGAAACAATAGCAAAAAAGAAAAAAAAAATCTGAGTCCTTATCTTGGGGTTCATTTCACCTAACATAAAAAAAATTAGAATGGAAGAAAGACAACCTCTTCCGTAAATGGTGCTGGCAAAATTGGCTAATCACTTGTAGAAAACTAAAGCTAGATCCTTATATATCACCCTGCACCAGAATCAACTCCAAATGGATCAAAGACGACCGGAGTCAAAGCAGACACTCTGAAAACATTACAGGACGAAATAGGAGAAACCCTAGGTCTCCTTGGCACAGGCTGAAATTTTCTTAATAGAGGCCCAGAAACACAACAAATCAAAGAAAGGTTGGACAAATGGGATTGCATGAAATTGCAGAGCTTCTGCATGGCAAAGGACATATAGCAAGATTAATAGAAAGCCCACAGATTGGGAGAAGATCTTCACTAGCCATACAACGGACAAGGGTCTCATATCTAAAATATATTTGGAACTCAAAAAATTAAATCCCCCAACAACAAATCCTCAAAGAAACAACTGCCCGATAAATAAGTGAGCTAAAGACTTAAAGAGAAACTTCTCTGAAGAGGAAAGAAGGATGGCCAATAGACACATGAAGAAATGCTCAACCTCCCTACCCATAAAAGAAATGCAAATCAAAACAACATTGAGATACCACATCACCCCAGTTAGAATGGCTAGAATCAAGAACTCTAATAACAACAGATGCTGGAGGGGATGTGGACAGAAGGGAACCTTACTGCATTGTTGGTGGGAGTGTAAACTTGTTCAACCACTTTGGAAAGTAGTATGGAGGTTCCTCAAAAGACTCCACATAGAGCTGCCCTATGACCCAGTAATCCCACTTTTGGGCATTTACCTGAATGATCACAAACAAGACTATACTAAAGCTACCAGCACAACTATGTTTATTGCAGCATTATTTACCATAGCTAAGCTATGGAACCAACCCAGATGCCCCTCAGTAGATGAATGCATCAAGAAAATGTGGTATATATACACAATGGAATTCTATGCCTCCATCAGAAAGAATGACATTGCCCCATTTGTTAGGAAATGGAAAGACTTGGAAAAAATTATATTAAGTGAAGTAAGCCAGGCCCAAGGAAATATAGTTCCCATGGTTTCCCTTATTTGCAATTATTAGTATATGTCTGAGACAAGCAGAAACGGTCAGGTAAGTTATGTTAGGTGAAATGAACCCCAAGATAAGGACTCAGATGTTTTTTTTTTCTTTTTTGCTATTGTTTCTAACATATTTATAAGGTATTTCTTTGTTTCTTTGTATGTCCCTCCCCCATGGTATAACTCCTGTTTTCACTGTATTTGATGTTGGTATAATTTGTGAAGGGGAAGGGAAAAAAAAACCAATTGTTTAAATAGGGATACAGGTAAACCAGTTGCAACAATGAGATGTACAAGATGTAATGTCAAAAAATGAACTTTACAACTTTGGCATGGGGCGGGGGTGAGGGAGGAGATGGGAAGGGGAAACAAAGGAGGAGGCAACAATGCTTGATGAGAAATGTACTCATTACCTTGCTCATGTAATTGTAACCCCTCTGTATGGTATTTTCAAAAAAAAGATAATTTTTTAAAATATATTTATATATACCACCACCACATGATTAACAGACTTAAAAATAAATAAGGTTACTTGTTATCAAATATCCACAATGGTCGAGTTCAACCATACACAAAAATGTATTTTTATCCTTGTGCACTCAAATAAGAATGGCTATTCTCTTTTAATCACTATTTTCCTTCCATGACTTTTTATTGGTTTCAATACAATTTATTTACTGAAGTAACTAGGTTGTTTATCCCATAATAGATTCTGCTGACTGTATCTAAAGGTATCAGTTCGCATCTTCTGGGATTTTTCAGAAGCTGGTAGCTTGTATGAGTATCAATTTCTTGGCTTCCAGCTCTAAATCCATTCTTCCTTATGGTCAGTAAATATTTCTCCCTCAAAAGCTGCCTCAGAATGAGGTTCTGTCAGGCCAAAGTAGAGGAAGGACAGGACACACAGAAGGAAGGCTTGTCTCCCTGGACCTACTGGACTTACCTCTTCTAGGCTCCAGCACCTAGGCTGAAAGGCCAGTCTCACCAAGTACCTGCCACAGGTGTCTTCTACAGTATATCCCTTGCAGGCCTCCAAGATGATTGCCCACAGAAGGTATCTCACCCTGGACAAGTTTCCCAGGCATATCAAAGCTCAGAACTGCAGAGTAGTACGTGTGGCTCTCTCAGAGTAATACCTCTGAAACTCCACCATCAATTGTTCTTGAATTAGCATACCCCTCTCCCTACAGAAAGATAAAGTCTGTCATGGCACCTTCCTGTGGACACCCGTCTACAAAGGCAATATACAAAGATTTAAAAAGTCTGAATGTATAAAAATAGAAGAAAATATGAATAAATAGGAAAACACCAGCTAATGCCATTATGTTCATAAAAACCTCTCCATAGCCAGGTGTGGATAGGAAGATGAGACCTGAATACTGAGGCCAGATAAATCCTAGAGACTCATAATCTCCAATTAGCCAGCAAGTATTGGGAAGTAGAGGTCTGGGTCAAGAAGCAGAGTGCCCAGGAGACAGGGAAGCCCAAGTTCAAACTCCAGTGCCAACATCAACATAAATAAAAATAGCCACTTCGTCGCAGCTAGCCCGACAAAATTATTCACTTCAGGATGTGCTTGTTGAGCTGAAAACAGAACTGTATGTCAATTATGTCTGGTAGGGCCGATAGTTCCATAACTTTTATAATGTCTCCAGAGTGTGGGGCCAATACTAAAGACTCGAGTACTATTTACTGATTGACTGATGGGAACTGGGCCTAGGAGCTCTGGATAACACAAACCTCCAGGGAATGGCTATGCACAGGGAGCGTGTTAAAACGTTTATCACCTGCCCTCCACCAGAGCTCCAAGGGAAAAGCCAAATGCCAGCACATTCCTTTCCTTCAAAGGCATATAAACAGAAAGTAATATTTTATCCTCATTGAAACAAGCAAGTACACCAAAAAGAAAATAAATCTGACACCAAAAAAAGCATTAAAAACCTTACATTGAAATCAGAAAACTCCCTAACACTTGATACTGCCTTTTTATATAATAGCTGGGGTTTTTTTCCTACTTAAGGTGGTCTTTCCAAAAAGCAGTTAAATATCATCATGCTGTGCTCCAAACTCCACTTAATCTTGACTTAATAGTCCAAGTAACCATTAAGTCAGGTAATAATTGCTATTTTATTTTGCCCATTTTATGGTTACTCATTTCCATGAAATATTAAAATGCTACTAAAAACCCTTATTTCAACAATTTGTCATACTAAATGATGACACCACATTCAGATACCATTTTGAAGCAAATTTAACAGAAGATCAAGCCCACTCTAGAAGTATGCATTATCTTGATTCAAATATTCACCAATTTTCTTAACAGTAATAAAAGTCACTTACAAATAAGTACAAAACACAAAACTCAACACTTGAAATCGTATGTCCTTGTCAAGAATGAAATTACAGTCTTTAAAAGGCAGCTTTAGAAAGGATGACTAATATTATTTTAAGAACGGAGGCTAAGCATCTCTCAGTCACTCACCAAGCACATATAAAAAAATACCAGTTTGAGAAGAAAGCTCAAAAGTTGAAGCTTGCTTGATGGTACATGACAGTTTCTGAATTAATCACATCTTTGATCACAAAATAGGATCTTTAAGTTGATTAAATGTTATATGACTGGAAAATGTAATTATAATCAGTTGGGTAAACACTGGTTAAGCATGGAGATTCCACAACCAATAAAATGCAGATCTTAAGGTTGTTTTCTATCAAGCATAGACTATTCACAATATATTTAAAGAGCAAAATGCTCAATTTGAGTACTCTGACCCCATGGATTAAAAAGTGTGGAAAGTAGATTCCATTAATTTCTGGCAAACACCACATTGTGCTACTATCTCTATCCCAGGCCCCCAAGGTCAGAATCATGATCCTCTCCTCCCTTTCTATGTCCCCACAGCAGCCTAAGTAGACCTTTATATGAGCAGAAGATGAAGAAAAACCTGGTGACTGGATCAGCCATGTGCCAGGCCACAATATTCCTCAACTTCATCATTTCCATAAAAGATTTCTCTTAGCTCCTATCCCATGGGAGCTAAAATGTTTGAACTGTAATTCTATTAGAGCCCAATTTTGTCTAGCCAGGTGCTCAATTTTGTCTAGCCAGGTCCTGTGTTTAGCCAGTTGGATCACAGAGCTAGGAAGGAAAACTCCTATCAGCCAATACTCAGCACTACACCTGGTTCAGAACACAACAAAGTCTTAGTTAAAATGGAATTTGTAGAGAGTAAGTGAGAGGCAAATCACCACCACCATCATCATCTGCCATTATCACTGAAAAAATGAAAAATTTTTTCATTATCACTGAAAAATATTCACAAACTAATTTTTAATAGCTTGATGAATGAGTTAATGTAAAAAATAGACTAGAAAAGTCTATAACTAGGACCCAATCAAGGGATCTGATGAGACACAGGTCTCTATAGTCCATAGCGCTAATGCATAAAGGTAGACTGTGGGTGGTGAGGACAATGGCTTATTCAGTAGGAAAACTGTCTACTCTTGGCACTCTTGATTATTATGCCTCGAAGAGTGTTGTGTGTGTGTAGGGGGCAGGGTTACAAACTCAGAAGAAATGAAAAAAAGTACTTAAAAGAAATGCAAGAGGTTCATTTAGCTTACTTCTAAACAACTAGAAAACAGTAGTGGGGAGCAAACATTTGTAGATGGAACAGGTCAATAGTGGGCACCTAGAGTGATGGAATACACTGAAACACAAGAGGTTTGTTCTGGCTGATAAATCAGACAGCTGCGCAGAATTGCATTTCACACTGTTTTCACCAATAGCTAACTTCTTGCTGTCAGTATTAAAGCTACTTGGAACTACATGTAGTTAACCTTGTTACCTTTGGTTCACTTGCTTAGAGCTAGCTTTGTTCATATTCACAAGCAGTCTCCCCTCTCCAAAGTGCTGTCTACTGAACTAGCTTCACATTTAATACAAAATTATACTTATATACACACTCATAAAAGAATTATATTACAGTATGAGGCATTCTAATAAAAATTCTATTTTTTGGAATATGTTCATTTCCCATAGTTTTATAGGTTATATGTCCAAGTTCAGGAGAAAAAAAATCAAGTTGTAACCAGGTTTGTTTTGTTTAATTGTAAAGGCTAATTTGCATTTTTACCTCCAACCTCTACCAATCAGCATTATGCAAATTTCAAGTACTGACTGCAGCATAAAATCTCCAATATTTCTATTAAAAAGTTAAAAAATAGACTTTAAATTTCAAAGTTTATTTTTAAAGAACAAAATTATTCCATTTAAAGTTAATAAAAAGGAAATGTTTCTAAAGCAATTGCAAACAAATATTTGTATATATTGAATATCATTATACTATTCCTTAGTGAAGATCACCAAATTCAAGAAAGGGTAACTACCCAGAATCTCTTTCCTCATCAAGTTGAGCAATTTCATATTTCTGAATTTGTTTGTTAATAAGCAACCAATTAGATTTTTGCAAGACTCCTTTTATGTGCAACATTTTATAGTAATGAAAATTCTCACTATAAAAGATAAATGTTAAGCTGGTATTTACCCTTGTGGTGATGACAGTCTATTAAAATAATTTATCCTCCTGAAATTTAAGTTTCAGTTCTATGTTTCTAAGTCGGGTATAAAGAAATATAAACTATATAACACACAAACACACACACTCACACACACACACACATTCATGGGAAGTTCCAAATAAAAATATTGTCATAGAAACTATACTCATTCCCTTAGAATTAGTCTGCAGTAACAGTAAAGAAATAGTTACTTCCCCCCTGTACATTACAATAAAGTTTCATAGTAAGATTTTATTTTGAATCTAGAAATCCCTGAAAAATCTCTGGGCCTCCATGCAAATTGCATTGTCTTTTCTTTTAATAACACATAGCAGCAAACAATTTTAAAGAAATGTGATGACTTTTTCTTAGTATTATATTTCAAAGATTATCACCTTTCACATTGTCTTGTTATTCTTTGAGAATTTTATTCAAAAATTCAGTGACAAAAATCAGATGCTTTTATACTTCTCTTCTCACTAACATTGATTCTCTCCAGAATCTCCATCCACCCCCGCCCCAAGACCATCAGAGAGCAGCCTACCTCACCTGACAGAGCAGAGGCAAGCTAGTGTCTCAGGCTCCTTGGATCAAATTACTACAGTCTAATCCAACCACTTATACAGTTCAACTCTAATTTTTCTCAAGAAGTCATGATGCACAGGAAAATGACACAGAGAATAATAACAAGAGAAATGTCCCTCTTGTATAGATACAGATGTGCAGAGCAAAACGTAGACAAAAGAAATGCCATTGGAATTTGGATGGATCTTTTCATCAGACACTAATGTTACCACATCCAGAGCACAGGTTAAATCTATAGTCAGAACAAACCAGAATAGAATTGCAGCTCTCTGATTACTTTTGGGCTCTGCTAGTCCTTCATTTAAATAGTACTCACATTCTAAGGTAATTATTTTCTTTACAATAAGGAAATCTTGTACTCTCAAGGGCTGATCACAGTGTTATCAAGACAGCCATTTACAGAGACAAGAGGGGGAAAAGGAAAAGGGAATCTGAAGTAAAAAGTATTGGAAGAAACCCTCTGACACTGTTTCTTTGAACTGTAGAAAATCTTCCCCATATAGAAAACCATGAAACTTTTCAACTCAGGAGTAAACTCAGCCTATTTGTCATTCTTGGAAACTTCACCATCTCTATGATGAGTGCATAGATATTCAACAGAAGTTGGCTCTGCAGGAATCTACATTTTAAAACATGTTTTATAGGTATATATGTATAGGTATATACATATATGCCTATATATACATATATACCTACATATGTATATACCTATATACATTATAAGTATATATGAATGTATGTATATGTACACACACACACACACACACAGTGAAGGGAAAATAAGTTAAGCTCATTCTCCAAAACTTCCACAGGCCTTTGAGTCTGTGTTTCCCAAGGACTGTTGCAATATACCCATGTATCCTTGAGTTATATACATAGGTTAGGTAACCCTGAGGCCATCTTTGGACTGATACTGCTTTGTCTTGTGGGAGTATAAACAGATATCACTGCTGGATAGAAGCTGGTACAGCTGCTGATGGTGATGAAATTGTAGACAGAGAACGTTAAATAAAGCATGACCACCATGCCTATTTACCATGCTACTCATTTTCTTTCCTCTACCTAAATCATTGTTCAATCTATCTGGTGCTGAGAACCTGTACAAAAACAGGAGCTTTCAATAAAAGATTATGTTAAACTAAAATCCTGGCATGATCAGGTATCATTGAGACTGAATCTACCTGAAATTATGTCTGGCAGATAGTAACAGATTAGCCCACGAGAATTATTTGCATCTGTCTACCATGATCTTGACAGTGTTACCATTAAAAAAAAGAGAGAGAATTACTTTCAACCTTCAGTGGAAATTTAGCCTGCTATTACTACATAGGTTTCTGACATTATGGGAAAAAAGAACAGCTCTTTAGAAAATTAGGTCTTATTTTAAAGCATGTTCAGATACTGAACAAAGATAAAAGAAATTAAAGTAATTTCCAAAGGAAAAACTGTCAATAGGTTCCAAGCTTCTTCAGGAGCTTTCAGCTTTCAGTTTCACATTATAATTAGCTTTTAGAAACTGAAAGTTCCAATTGCTCATGTGCAATACTCAGTGAAGGGGGAGAAAGTTACCATATTACAATGCAGCCTGTGATTTATTGAGTAAGTAGAGCTTTAATGCAAAAAATGAGGCCCAAACAGCAAAACTGGTTAGATTATAAAAGAAGTGATCAGGAGGGTTTAGAAGTTACATGGGTAAAGGCTACTGCTTAAACCGTTTTCTCCTTTCCATAGTTCTCGGGATTGAACTCCACATCTAGGCCAGTGTTGCATAACTGAGCTGAATTCTCCTCCAAAAACCACTGAAACAAATAAGAAAAACCCTTAAGAAAAGAAATGAACAAAAATAAGTCAGGACTTCTAATCGTGACTTCAAGGTTGAGGTGCCCTCTTCAGTCTCCAACTTTCTACACTTCCAGTCTGAAGACCTCCTCTCACACCTCTTGTGAAAAGTTCACAGGCTAGGGACCACACCAGCTTTCTAGAAATCCAGTAACTCTGGTGCACTGCACATGGGTGGGTTTTGCTTGCTGGACTAAGACCTTAACCAACACTGCAGCTTTGTTGCCATGAGAAAATATACTCTAAGCTTAAAACTACACAGGAAATACTGACTTGGTTGATCTGCAGATGGACATTGCTAATTAAAATTAATAAGCACAGGCAATATGAGCCTGCCTGCCTTCCTACCTTTCTTATTTACTTTTGACAGTGCTAGGGTATGAACTCGGAGACTTAAGCTTGACAGCAAGCCACCTGAGTGACACGTTCGGCTTTTTTGGTCGTCTGTTGTTGTTGTTGTTCATTTTATTTATGCTTTATGTTATTTTTTCAGTCAAGGTCTCACACATTTTCCCAGGCCAGACTCAGACTTCCTATGCCTCCTGCACAATTGAGCTCACCTAGTCTATTTCTGAAGATGGAATCTCACTAAAAATTTTGCTTAGGTTGTCCTCAATCCTCTGGATCTCCGCCTTCGATGCAGCTGAGATTACAGGCATGAGCTACCATACCTGGATAATGAAATTATTTTTTAGTTCTGTGAGTTGTGATTTATATAAGAAAATGTGAAGCAAAGAAATTATAATGGCCATATTTATTGAAATTCTTTTAAATATGTAATCACTACATCTCACTTCCTAGTTCAAATGCTTCCCTAAGTCAGAAATCCCATCCTTGTCTTACTGTAATTATTTGTACCTCACCCACAATTCAGTCATTCAGCATTCCAGTTACTGCTATGTACACTCAAAACTAAATACTGGGGCTGGGAAGGTGGCTCAGTGGTAGAGCACTTGCCTTGCATGCATGAGGCCCTGGGTTCAATTCCTCAGCACCATATAAGCAAAAAGAAAAAAGCCGGAAGTGGCGCTGTGGCTCAAGTGGTAGAGTGCTAGCCTTGAGCTGAAGAGCTGAGGGACAGCGCCCAGGCCCAGAGTTCAGGCCCCACGACCGGACCCCCCCCCCCCAAAAAAAAAACAACTAAATACTGTACTGAAGATACGGGATCTCTTGGGTTTAAAGTTTTTCTTTTATAGCCTTCATTGTTTTAATAATATGGCTATCTACTTGTAACCAGGAATAAAAGTATTCTTTTATCTTTTACAAACAGCCTCTTTTGGGAAACTGAGCAATAAAGCAGAAATTTAGTCACTGTAAGGGAAAGATTTAATTTATTATATTGTTGATATTCAGCAAAAATTCTAGAACATGCTTCTAAAATTACCTTTGGAGTATGAAAAATGGTAGGGTACTTCGTTTTAACTTAATGATAGGTTATTTAATTATTTTAAAACAATTAGTAAAAGGATAAAACTAAAATCAGTGTCTTTGTCATATGAAATACTTAATCTTATTATATTTGCACATTCACCTTCAAGTCTTGCATGTTTCAATGATGATTAATGATGCATGGGTAATACACAAGATTAAAGAAATAGAAAATACCATCTCACCTGTCTCTTAAGGTAGGCTTGAACACAGTATGAAATATAGATTTCTGCACAACCAATTCAGTGGTCCAAAGATGCAAGCTCTAAGAACAGCTCACACACAATCCCTCAAAAAAAAAAAAAGCCCTAATGTTTTCATTTGCTACCTATTTTTCCTATTTTCCTTCATTTTCTCCTATTTTTGACACAATTCTAACAGCTATTTGGCTTGGCAAATCATAACACATTAAAAGTAACTTTGGAAAACAGTGTTTGGACTAGATATTATAGATAACCTATACACAGAATTTTTCTTCCAGTTAGTAACTCTATGTCCCAAAGGGATATGGCACTTCTTGTTTGAGTTGAACAACTAAGTAAACATATATGTAAACATTGATGACTAGGTTTCTCTCCACCCTGAGACATTAAAGATGAAAATGGACAGCAAAGATCAACTCTGGTATTAAAGACATCAGTATGAATTCGTATTTCTTTTATACACATACAGACAGATCTGTGTGTTTCCTGAGGACGGCCCTGATAGGGTCATGAGTGGACAGGTACCACTGAGGTGGCACTGAGCAAAGGAGATTCTAGCTTCAAAACACCATTCATTCTCCACCAGTGGGGGCCAATGGAGACAAATGGGACCAAGCCTCCATGAAGTAGTTAACTCCATAGCCAGGACAGGGTGCAGCACACAAGGTAAGGCTAGAGGAACTCCCTGATGGCAGAAATTAGGAAATGTCCAGAACCAATGGGAATCTGTCAAAATGTGCAGGGTAAAAGTCCAACTCCCGATGTGTAAAGCTACAAAATTTTGAGCAACAAAGTAGTGTTGGATTATAATTCAGCTCAGTAGGAAATAAAAACAAAGTAAGGATCCTTGTGGATAAAAGGCAACATCTGAGAATCCTTTCAGTCATTAGCTGGGACTCAGAACAGGAGACTGATGTTCAAGAGGCCTGGCAATGGGCATAAGACAGAGCAAAGTAAACTTCCAAGGAGAAAGGAGAGCCCTTGAGTATTGCCCCTCCCCCCCAAAAAAAAACAGTCTTCAAGAAGAAAATAGGAATTGAGCTGCATTGTATGAGATCACAAATGGAAAACACATCCTGGAAACATTTACTAGGAAGAGAGAACTTGGCTACAAGCATGGTTACAATGATTCCAACTGTGCCATACTGTCAGAGACTCTTGGAAGTTATCCTATGGCTAATATTGCCTACTGTCTCCACAATTCCATTCTCTCTCACTGCCTGTGTAGAAGACTTCAGCTTGTCTGGGTGGTACTATGTCCTCATCTACCCTGGGAGATGACCTCTCATGGTCTAAAGCAGTCATAACATGATTTCCAAGTGACTGGTCTCTAGAAATGGCTGCATGAGTTTGTTCTGGCCAGTATGACATGAAATAAAAACCAACTACATGGATCTTGTTGGAAGGTTTATCTTTTGTAATATAAAGGAAGAAGCCAGGCTAGCATGGCCCTTTTGTAAGTCCCTCCATTCTTCCTTTCTATGTATAATGCATCCTAGGAGAGAACTTTGGGGTTACTGCTCAGGGTTGCAGTAATCATCATTTTGCTTCTGTGGGACACAGCACAAGGTAACAGACAGCTCAGTAGGATGAACTAGCAACTACCTGAATCACTCTCAGTGGCATTTGGCACCAGCCACAAACCACCACCAACGATATCTCATCATTGAAGAAAAACAGACTGATTGTTTTGTTTACTGTGAAATGATTTTCTTTCTAAAACTTATGTCCAAATACATTCCCAAATACTAGACCTCTTCCAGGCCCAGGATAACAGTCATGTTCCTAGTCAGCAAGAATGAGATTAAAATATTCTCAAGAGGGAGCTAGTACAGAGGATGGGATAAGGCAATGGCCAGATGGGGTGGAGGTTCATAAAAGAGAAGTAAAACTAATTACCTCAGCTATACTGTATCCATACAGACACAAAACCCCATTGTGCAGTGGATGTCTCTCAGGCTCTGCAGTCAGATACCTGACCCTGGGAAATACCTCCATATTCTCATCTCTAAAGTCAGAGTGACAGAAAGTTCCTTTTAAGAAAGACTGTAAAGCCAACTGCTGGTGACTCATGCCTGTAATCTCAGCTACTCAGGAAGCTGAGGATTGAGGATTGAGGTTTGAAGCCAGACCCAGGCAGACAGATCTGAGAGACTCTTACTTCAATTAACCAGAAAGCTGTTAAAATTGGAGGTATGGTACCAGTAGTATAGTGTTAACCATGAATAAAATAACATGCAAGAGCCTGAGGCCATACATTCAAGACCAGTGCCTCACAATTATGAAACTAACTTCTATTTCCTGAATGGGGAGTAGGAAATGTTTCTCTTTTCTATTTCTCCATACTTTAGCCCTGTTATACTATAATAAAGTCTTGTTAAAATTCATTTTTTTAAATGCTTGAGAGACTAAACATTAGAAAACTTTTGAAAAAGCTCATTGCAATAAATGCTCAGTAGCTCAATAGGAAATGTACTCATTACCTTACTCATGTAACTATAATCCCTCTGTACAGTATCTTTAGAATAAAAACTATTAAAAACATAAATAATTTCTCAGTAACCATTGAAGACCACCTTTATTATGTAAAAGGAAATACAGACAACCTAGTATGGACTTTGAGCAGTTCCTATGAGCTTCAAATTGCATGAAAGGGCGAGAACAAATTTCTCTACAGAAATCAGCCACCTCCAGTGTTCTTGTGTCAATCAAGTGGTGCTTCAGCAGCTCCAAGTCTTAGATGTCACAGAAATGAATCTGTTTCTCAACCAGAAGATTGACTAAACATTGTTTCTACTTCAAGAAACAATGGAAGGGAAAAAGTATAATT
This sequence comes from Dipodomys spectabilis, assembly GCF_019054845.1. NCBI lineage: Eukaryota > Metazoa > Chordata > Mammalia > Rodentia > Heteromyidae > Dipodomys > Dipodomys spectabilis. The sequence continues at coordinate 5,454,677 of NW_024870711.1, forward strand.
TAAGGTTTTATCTCTAGAATTGTTCCTGCCCAGTAAGTGGAATCAGTAACTCTCTTCCTAACAGTGATAGAGAGGTTAAATTCAGGATAGGTTTCAAGCATACAATACTGCTATGTGCATAATCTTTTCACAGTTATCCAATGCCACAGCCCAGTGCATACTTCAGAAAGACCACTTGTTTCCAGAGAACCATGTCACTGGGAGATCAGATTCCCTTCATTTACAAGAGCTACTACAGGCATATTCTGATAGATCTGTTTTAGCCCCTAACACTCCCTCAGGTGAGTTGATAATAGTCAAGAGAGAACTTTCAGACCAATTATACCCATGATACTCTTAGTTTGGTTCAAGATAACCAAAATCAGAGGTATAAACTGTCTTATAGCTTTAAACAAAAGCTATAAAAAGTTGCCACCAGGATTCCCATGCACAAACTACCCTGGTTTTGAAAACTGCCGGACTGATCTGAACATTAGACATCTGGGAATGTTCACTAGTGTCTCCTCTCCTCCCTCCCTGCCTCTTCTGTGTTCCTCAAGTTCCAGGTCAATGTTCCCAGATATCCCACATCAGCTCCTGTCACCCTTTCTCCTTGAGCATCTTATCTACACCAATTACCTTCTACTCTATTTCCAAATTGCAATTAAAATGCTAAAATTTAAAACCGTTAAGGAATGAAAAAAATATTCAGAGTTCACTGCAACATTTCCAGGTTTGGTGGGGAAAAGATAATTTCTATAGTTGGAAAGCAAAACAATACATGGAGATGAGCTTACAAAAACTGAAATGCATAAAACCATGGAAGTGTTGCTCAAATGTAGGAGTACTGAATGCTGCATTCATTTCCCTTAGGAAACAGGTGAGGAAATACAGATTCACACAGAGAGGCCCAGGGAGGTTCATTTTCTCTTCTTCCCTTCTGCCATGTCTGGGTCATTTCCAGGTGCTAGCTCAGCCAGTCCATGCTAATGAACGAACAGGTTGAAATTAGCTACTGAGGAAAAAAGGCTCCCTCTCCAATGAGCTAGAAGTTCCAGGTGGCACAGGTTTGCTGGGTGACCCAGCCAACCTGAAGAACTTACGTAGATGAAATTCCTCCCACAATCATTTTCATGACAGCTTGCAATATCATGCACACCTTCCTAGAAGATAAGAACAGAGCAAGCCCTTGCCTTTGCTACTTCTCTGCTTGTATGGATTTTCACTGATAGTAATAATTGCATTAAGCATCTAAGCCATGCGTCTAGGCCCACGGCACACTATACTGGGTTGACATGCTCCACGTTATTTATTTTTTGCTCTATGTTATTTTTTTTTTTTTGTCGGTCGTGGGGCTTGAACTCTGGGCCTGGGCGCTGTCCCTGTGCTCTTCAGCTCAAGGCTAGCGCTCTACCACTTGAGCCACAGCGCCCCTTCCGGTTTTCTGGTGGTTTATTAGAGATAGGAGTCTCACGGTCTCTCCTGCCCGGGCTGGCTTTGAACCGTGATCCTCAGATCTCAGCCTCCTGAGTAGCTAGGATTACAGGCGTGAGCCACCAGCACCCGGCTTCTATGTTATTTTTAAGAGATGAATTATAACTTTCAATATCCATGGCCTGTAAGAGAACATTAACAGGCAAAAAAAAATCAAGTTCAAAAGAAGATGACCTAATTACACACCTTTTGAATTAACAATGAAATCAACCAATAAAGCGTAATTTCCAAAATCTTTAAAATTATAACTTTCATGCATATATAAAATTAATACATGCCAGAGATTTTATTAATCAATTAATGAGTATATTAGCTCAAATTTCAATGTGCTTGCAGGCAATCACTGAAACCTATTTGCTAATAGATATTCCCAAACCTAGTACCAAAGCACTCAGGCATCCATGAACTAACGGGGACACTGTACAAATTAATAGCTCTTTACCTTAATTTAAAAACAAAAATCAAGTGTTAGGTATTTTTAAATCCCGGTAGAACCATGAAAAGAATTACTGCTATATAAGAGTACCATAAAACTAATGGTTAATAATCCCTATTATAAAACAATGAGCTCAGAAAATCTCTTCTTCAGAGAAGAAATCAACTATACTGAGCTAAGTATTGAGTCTCACAATTATGATCGTTTCACTCTGAGGCACATGTAAGAAGATTACAGTCTGAAGATGGCTAGAGAGAAGTACCATACCCTATCTAAGAAACAAATTAAAAAAGCAAAAGGAGGTGTGTCTCTAGTGGTAGAGCACGTGTTGAAGCCCTGGGTTCAATCTTGAGTAGCAAAAAATGAGAGAAAGAGGGAGAGAAAGAGAGATACAGAGAGAAAAAAGGGGGGAAAGGGAAGAAGAAAAGGAGGGAAAGAAAGAAAAAAAATAAGTTAGTTATATCCCCACTGAACTGTGGTATTAAGAGTAAGAATCATTGGGATAAATATTAACTTCTGCTACAGAGTTACAAAATGGTCTATCAAAAGAATGACAAAACTGTTCACCTGTATATTATCACTTCAAGATCTACTAGAAAAAACACAGTGTTCTACTGAAAGGACATGTAGTAATATCTTTTGCTTATGTCCCATTCTTGGACTATTTTCCCAGCTTAGATTTGCATTGGTACTATAAGAAATGATCATTATCAGTGGTTCATTTTCAAAGCTAGGGATGTGACCTGACCTTGAACTAATAATTACTAGGAGCTTGCTTGCATAGATGCAATCATAAAGTTCTTGCACCTGGAAAATCCTCAAGCACAAAGAATGTCAGAGAATGGATACCTATGAAGGGGAAACAAAGAAAATACCACTGTAAAGAAATAACAACTTACATCTGGGAAGAGAGATAGAAAGGTAACTTCTAAGAAAATAGTAAAACTTAGGCAATGTCTGAGAAGAATGAACACCCCACAGTCTCAGCCAAGGAGGAACTGGGAGAGAGAACTTCACCCCAAGAGGAGGAAAAACTTGTTCTAGCTACACCCATGCTCCTGTCCACCTCACAGATCCTGAAAGACGGTGGTTAACCATTGAAGTCTCCATTACACTGTACTTTGTGTCTCCTAGTCGATTTTTTTGAGCTTCCTGTGGGTGAGAATGTTTCTTGTAGTACTAATGTAAGTAAAGAAAAAGTCCTCTGATATGGTGAAAGAGAATATTGTTTTGGATCCCGGGTCCCCAGACAGCATCTTAGCCTAAGAAGTCAAAACCAGATGCAAAGGAGACATTGTTACCAAACATCTTGTCTATGGTTCTCCCTAACACCTTCTAGTTTCCATAACTTTCTCATGATCTTAGGTATAGGATTTGCAGAAGGAACCTGAACTACAAATTAATAACCTATCTGAATGTTGTGGGATCCAACCAATAAAGAGTTACCTTCCAAAACTAATTACAATATGGGCAACCAATCAGATCATACTCCAGAGTACAAGAACCCAAAGACTCTGGGCCACTCAGACAGAGCAGATATACACCAAGATAGAGCAGTAGAAGTCTTCAGCCAAGATACTTGTCTTTTGAATATATTTGAATATTTCTAGTTACCCTTCTTTATCTGTGAATTTCATTCATCCAATTCCTGACAGAAGATCCCAAGAAGGCTACAGCATCAGAGGCAATGACTGAAGATAGAACTTAACATTAGCAGGCATTGCCCGCTTGCCTGCCGTTAAGCTACAAAACTTAACATAGAGGGCTGCCACCCTAGCAGTTTCTTCGAGCTGTGATGCCAGAAGGGCTGTGAGGGCTCGGCCCATTGGAAACAGCAACAGCAATCTACATCAACAGCATTGTGTCTGGAGGTCAGCCAGGCCACAATAAATGAGTAATTAGTGAGACTATCTTAAGTATAGGACCCTACTTGAAAAACTAAAGCAAACACAGTTGAAGATATGGCTTGAGCATTTCAGTGCCTGCCTAGTGAGCACTAGGATCTGAGTACAAGCAACAAATAAGTAAAGAAGGAAAAGTAAGTAGAAGGTAGATTTTGTTTTTGAGTGACTCTGAAGTGGGTGACCTGGGAGTTTATATTCCTTATAAGAACCAGAGCTTGGGCAAGGTTTGAGAACACCACACAAAAAGATTTATAAGTAAAATCAAGGGTATGGAACAATCCCATTTTCCTCCTTTTTGTTGAGGTGATGGTTTTAGGGATGTGTGTGTGTAAAAAGTCCTAAAGCACTACTATTTCCTCTGACGATATACTAGGACCTGCAGTCTAGGAATCTCAATATCCTGTAGATGTTGTCATTTAAACTACTGGGAAGCAGGCTCTAGTAAGCATTTCATGGGGATTCCTCTTTGGGGGGGGGGGGGCAAACATGTAGGAAACAGACATGGGTCTTCTACGCTATTTAATTTGGAAAATAAAGACACACAAATGTAACCTTCCCTTTGTCTTAAATAGAGATGATTTTGATAATGAGTTGTCTAACTATGATATTAGTCTCTGTGTACGGCAGAGTTACCTGGGCATGCTCAAGCAGAAAAGCAAGATAGCACCACAGAGGTACCAGCAGGAAGAACTACTCATGGAAGATTAAGAATAAAGGAGACCCCCTATGCATTCATAGGGCTCACTATCATAGCATTGTTGCTTCAGATAGGAAGAAACCTCAAGAGCTGTTTTCCTGCTTTGGAAGAATGATTTTCAAGAGAAATTGAGCTGAGAGCCAAAACCTTCTAGCACATGACCTAAGAATATATCAAAAGCTTAAATTCACTAGAAGTCATAAAAACAAAGGAAACTATCTCAGTGTGAAAAATGAATACTTCAGAAGACAATGGTGTGATAAAGACACAGGAATAATTTCCCAACAAAATCCATTTGTTTGAACATCTGTTTGCCACCCAGCAAGAATAACTCTTCCTGATGGATTTAGCCAAGAAAAAAACAAACAAGTAATAAAATTCAATTGATAGAAAGTTAATGAACAAACTCACATTGTTTAAATCCACCGTATTTTCCTAGAAGACCACAAGGCATCTGGTGTTCATATATCAAAATTTAGAAATTTGATTTTCTTCTCATTTATATTAAGCTTTAACATTTTAGCATTGTTAATATCATGGGTTCAATCCAATCTTTCAGCTGAAAGATTAGTATTCTTTCTTGCAATGTGACAAAGTATCAATTTACAAGTTGGTTTTCCAAAAGACTTGAGATTATTCTTATATTTAAGTAGTTTCAGTTTCTAAAAGCATATTGCTATTACAATGCTAGAAAGACAGGGAGGGGTGTGACAGAGACTAACACCACAGAAGCACAGAAGTTGATTCTGGAGATGATGTGGAAAAAGATGGCGTATAAAGTTGACGAGATATTACTCAAAGCAAAAGAAACAATTTGGTCATTAACAAAGAAGAGGAATAAAAAAAAACTGTCATCAAATATAATGAAACTAAGTAAAAGTCCAATATAAAACAAAGCAAATACAAAGAAAAGAAAAGCAATTTCAGGAAAAAGTTAAACTATCACCACACATATAAAGTGAAGGGTAGATACTTCACTAAGTCTTAGTGCATTATAAATAAATAGAAGACAATAAAAAGGAAGAATCAATAATTATGAGTCACACACCAAAGAAACCGTCCTCAGTCACACAAAGGACATTTCCTAGAACACTGAAGAAAAAAACAGAATTACGACGGGGTGGGAAACTAAAATAGAGTAAGTCTTTGAAACTCTAAAATCCACTACTTAGAGTCTAAGACTTTCTTTAGATGAGTCTTGATAACAAATTATTATATCCCTATGCAGTAGCTGGCCAGAAATTTCTTTGCAGTAGCTTGCCAGAAATTTCTTTACAGTACCACAAAGAGATGAAAATTTATTTCTTAAAAAAAATCAAATCTATCACGGGGCTGGGAAGGTGGCTCAGTGGTAAAGCGCTTGCCTTGCATGTCTGAGGCTCTGGGTTCGATTTCTCAGCACCACGTAAGCAAAAAGAAAAAAAGCCGGAAGTGGCGCTGTGGCTCAAGTGGTAGCGTGCTAGCCTTGAGCTGAAGAACTGAGGGACAGCGCCCAGGCCCAGAGTTCGAGCCCCAGGACGGGACCCAAAAAAAAAAAAATCAAATCAATCAATCCATCTCTTTATAAATACACATTACACAATGTACACACACATATATATGCACATCAATTTCTGAATATAATGCATCTTGCTCAGTGTCACCTCTCCATCATACCCACCCCATTTATCCCAACCCAGCCCATCTCCACAAGCAACCTGGCACCGCTTTCACATGTGCACATTGAGTATCTACCCATTCACCTATCTGGCCCCCCTCCTTGAGTCTCATCCCCCCTGACTAAACCACATTTCAGCTTCTTATCCAGTCACTGCCATATTGGGCGGCACAGATCCAGAAACCAGAAAAAAAGGAAAAAACAAAAACAGAAAACTATAGGCATTCCTAAGCAATGTACGTAATTGCTAGGAAAATGTGACCAAGAACTGTGTTTTGCTGGGTGTTGGCGGCTCAGGTCTGGAATCCCTGCTACTCAAGAGTCTGTAATTTGTGGATCTTGGTTCCAAGCCAGCCAGGGCAGCAAAGTCCATGAGATTCTTTATCTCCAATTAACCACCAAAAAGCCAGGAGTGGAGGTGTAGCTCAACTGGTAGAGAGCCCTGAGTGAAAAACTAAGGAACAAGTAAGGCCCTGTGTTCAAGCCCCAGGATCAGCACACCGCCACCAACCCCCCACCCCCCCAAAAAAAATTACTGAAGCATTTTTGACAATACAATACAGGCCTGTGATCCTAAATACTCAGGAGGCTCAGACCTCAGGATTGCAGTTCAAGGCCAGCTCCTAACAGGCAAGTACTGGAGATTCCAATTAACCACCAGAAAGACAGAAACAAAGCTGTAGATCAACCTGGTTGAGCACTAGCCTTGAGTATAAAAGCTCAGGGACAAGATCCCAGGCCTTGAGTTCAAACCCCAGGACCAGTGAAAAACAACAAAACACACAAATACACAGGACTCAAAATGTAACCATTTTACATTCCTACTCTAATTTACTAAAAGTTTATGATAGGGATGGTCATCTGTCTATAATCAATCTATCTATCTATCGAAAAGGGGTAGGGTAGAGGGAGCTATGGGACCTTTGTTTTAAGACCAGACCTAGAAATGAGTCAGGAATCTCTACATCGTTCACTTGTACAAAAAGAACTACCTCTGAGAACCACCAGGGAAGAACTAGATTCCATCTCCATGGATCTGTAATGGGCACGGGATACAGGATACCACTGCTCCTCATGGGCCTGGCCCCATTGTGCTGCTTCAAATGCCCGGACTCACAGAGTTAAGGCCTTCCCCACTGAGACTCTCATAGAAGCAGTAGAGTTGCCTTTCCTGGTATATTACTCCAAACTTTTCCATCTCAGCACTGACCCTGAAAACTGACTTTTTGTTTTCCCTTCAGACTTACTGCTGAAAATAATAGCTTCCAGCTATTGAAGCTAAGTGTTTTATGTGTATTAACTCATTTAAGCTCACAAGAACTTGTGACATATATCTATTTTACACATGAAGAAACAGAAATACAAGGTCAGGTCATTACTAAATGGTAAAGATAGGACTGAAGCCCAAAGATTCTAATTCTTCAGTGCGATCTGTATTATGCAGCACTCACAGTCTCTAAATCTTTAAATCCAGAACACATTAGCCATCAGTAACTGCTCCTTGGGTTTTAGTTAACAGGTCTAAAAGTCAACAGTCCACCTCATCAGATGTTTATTTGGGGAAATGCTATTGGTTCTGTGACTACTGGAAAACTGACAACTACTGAAATTTAACTTGCAAAAGGTTACTGGATGACACTTTTCCTTAACTTGGGAAAAACTAAAGAAGTAAATGTTTGCAAGAATACATATGCCACCACTTAGCCAAGGAAAAAGAAAATGTTGTTTTCCTCAATCTGCAAAATAACATGGAGTTATGCACCATATAATAACATTTCCATCCGCAATGAACCACACACACAACAGTGGTCCCCTAAGATTGAGATTCAAGACATGGTATCTACCTTGTGAAGGTATTATGATGGGCACATCTAAGATCAGGTTTCTCAGAATGCATCCTTGTCCTTATGGTATTCATGACTGTACATATAAAGAATTTATCATAGTCAATGAAGAGTAAGGAATCTTCATCACCTACTTTAAGTGTTTCACTATTACTACCTGATGTAGATCCAATCAAACAAGACCCTTGAGTTCATGTATTTACAAGGAGTAATTACAAACATTTTTTTAAAAAGCCTTCTCAGTGGAAACATACTAAAAATACATTGATTAAAAATGCATATCACCTTACAAATTTATCACAAAGAAGTCCATTATTAGCCGTAAGGATGAATGCTTCAGCAGGCACTCATGGCTCAGGCCTATAATCCTAGTTACTCAGGAGGCTGACATTTGAGGATTACAGTTCCAAGTTAGCCTGGGCTGAAAAAAAAAAAAAATCAATGGGATTCTTATCTCCAATTATTCTGCAAAAGTGCTGGAAATGGAAGTGTGGCTCAAGTGTTGAGTGCTAGTTGTGAGCAAAAAAAGCTCAGGCACTATGTTCACGCCTGAGTCACTGCACAAAGATTCAAGAAACAAGAAATAAAAGTTAAAGAAGGCTGCCAACAGAACTCATCTCAACTGATTCCAAGTCTAGTTTTTAAAACAAATAAATCCTTAATCCTGCACAAGAGGCTCCAAAACCCAGGTAGCACAATCCACTAGACTTCTTCTCTAATTAGCCAGCAAAAAGCCAGGCAGAAGGAGGGTCTCAAGTGGTAGAGTGTCAGCCCGCATCCAGGCAGCCAGATCCTGAGCTCGAGCCACCCGAGTGGTTACAGGGCGAAGGGACACTAACCCTTCGGGGGCAGGGCTGCAGGTGTGTGTGTAATTCACTGGCAGGGGAAGTCTGCTTGGCAAGCTCAGAACCCTGGGTTCGAGGCTCAGCCTCTCCCCCAACAAAACCCACAGAATCCCTTGCGTGAGTGGTGCACCTGCTGGACACCTTGCGGACGACTGAGTGGTTTCCTGGGTGGGCGCCCGGGCTGGAAGTGCATCCCCCAGGCCCGGTGCGCGCTGGGGTCCGCACCACACCTCGGCCTGGCCGGGGTTCAAGGTGTCCATCAGGGAAACTGAGGCACGCGCCAGGCTGGGCCACGCACCCAGAGGCCGGGAGTTAAGGGACGCAGGACTGGAGGGCGTCCTGGTCCTTTCCACCGTGAACTCGCGGGGGGGGGGGGGGGGTCTTTAACCTTTCACCCCCGCGGCGGGGGGGGGGGGGTTAACCCTTCACCCCGCGGCGGGGCGCGCTGAGGAATACCGTACCGGCGGGAAGCAGGGCCTCCAGCGGGGTAAAGGCGAGCTCCATGACGGGGTAGGACCTGTGCGTTCAGAGAGAGAACCGACCGTCAGGTCCGGGCCCCCCGCCTGACTCCGCGCCGCGGGGGCTCGAGCTCGCGGGACCCCTCCCTCCTACGCCCCCCCCCCCCGCCTCCCCTCCAGCCAGCCCGCCCATCCGGGCACTGCGCCGCGCGGGCTCGCCGTCCTCCCCTCCCTTCCCTTGCCCTCCCGCACTTACACGACGGCGGGTGGAGCCGCCGGCGACGTGCGGGGAGCTCGGGCTGCGGGGGAGCCCCGGATCGACCGCTCGGCGCGCGGCTGAGCGGCCTGGCGCGCGCGGCCCGGGCCGAGTCGCCGGCGCGCGCGCTCTCAGGCCCCGCCCCCTCCCGGAACCTCGGCGGCCGGGGCACCCCGGGCGGGGGGAACGGCCCCGGGGCGGGCTCGGGGGCGGCCCTGCAGCCCCTGGCTTGGGCGGATCGCTCCTCGCCCCGCTGAGCCCCGGGGACGCGCGTGTGCCGGAGCCGTGACGGCTGGGACCCGGCTTTCACCCCGCGCGCCCGCGGGGCCGAGTTGTCCTCCTCCGCCCACTTCCCCCGGCCCCCGGCGCGCTCGTCCTCCCCGGGTCCCCCGACCCCGGCCGGTCGGCGCGGCTCGGGGGAAAGCTGGCCGGCCCGCCTCCGCCCTGGGCCCGGACCCTTCCCGAGGCCACGCCGGCCTCGTGGGCAGGAAAGCAGACGGAGGAAGAAGCCTCGCGGGCAGACGGACAGACGTCCTGCTGGCTCCGGGCCTGCCCTTCCCGATCCCGGGCCAGTCGGTAACTACCCGGAGCCAGACCCGGATTTTCACCCGCGCCCGAGAAGTGCGGGCTGGAAGGGACCAGGCGGCCGGCCGAGCATGCAGGGCGCGCAGCCACGTGCCTGCCGCGGCGCGCGGTCCGGGCCGCAGCCCGCGCCAAGGCAGAGCCGCCGCACCCAGGCTGGGTTCCTGGTCGGCTTGAGGTGGAACAGCGATGCCAGGGACACAGGGAAAGCCAAAGGGTCACAGGGTCATTGAACTGAAGACAAGCAGAGACACACACACCCCCTCACCCCCAGGAGGATCTCAAGGTAGAGCGACCCTCTTGAGACACATCTTCTGGGGGTTGGTTAGTGGACAGCTGCGGGACTCTGAGGTTGTTGCACAGCCCCAGGTTCTATCAGTTTCCGGACTCAAATCAGAGGCTCGGCCTGCTTGAGCTCTTCACGCATCTTGTGTCCCCCTGGGACTGGGTGTCCCGTGTTAGCAGACACCTCTGGGGGCCGGTCAAGCCACTCGCACCACAACATGAGGATCAGGAGTTTGCATGCTCCACTGCTCAAGACCATGGGGAAGGGTGCACAACCATGTCTTCACTGCTTAGCCAAGCTCTGGTTTCTGCTGTCCTATACACAGGCAGTAACCTGATATTCAGGTGGCAAAAACATACCACTATAGATGAACAGACTTAATGAGATGGATTAATCTGCTAGATTGCAAACGATTTTTTTTATATTATTGTGAAAATACTGTACAGAGGGGTTACAATTACATGGGCAAGATAACGAGTACATTTCTTATCAAGCATTGTTGCCTCCTTTGTTTCCCCTTCCCATCCCTTCCCATAGTTCCCCCCACCCCAACCAAAGTTGTAAAGTTCGCCATATGGAGGGTCCTCAAAAGACTCCACATAGAGCTCCCCTATGACCCAGCAATCCCACTTTTGGGCATTTACCCAAATGATCACAAACAAGACCACACTAAAGCTACCAGCACAACTATATTCATTGCAACATTATTTACCATAGCTAAGATATGGAACCAACCCAGATGCCCCTCAGTAGATGAATGCATCAAGAAAATGTGGTATATAAACACAATAGAATTCTATGCCTCCATCAGAAAGAATGACATTGCCCCATTTGTTAGGAAATGGAAAGACTTGGAAAAAATTATATTAAGTAAGCCAGGCCCAAAAAAACATAGGTCCCATGGTTTCCCTTATTTGCAATAACCAGCGTATGTCTGAGTCAAACAGAAAGTCAGGTAAGTTGATGTTAGGGAAATGAATCCCAAGTTAAGTATTCAAATGTTTTTTTTTTCTTTCATGAAATTGTTTCTAACATATTTATAAGATGATTTCTTTGTTGCTTTTTATGCCCCTCCCCCATGATATAACCCCTGCTTTCACTGTATTTGATGTTGCTATAATTTGTGGAGGGGAAGGGAAAAAACAAATCGTTTAAATAGGGATACAGGTGGACCCATTGCAACAATGAGATGTACAAGTCGTTATGTCGAAAAACAATTTTTTTAATTTAAAACATTTACATTTATTGAACAATTATTATGTTTCAGTGCAGAGAGCTGTGATACCTTATTTGATTGTCCAAAAATGGTGGCTCTACAGAATAAAAGACAATCATTGGGCATCATAATGAAAGCTTTTGCAATAGTCTGTCTCTCTACTTCTCCAGTTTTTTTTTTTCACAGCAGACCTCAAACCTGATGCCCCCCATCTCTCCTCCACACACACACACACACACACACACACACACACACACACACACACACACTTACTCTTTAGCTCATTTTAGGATTGCTCTCCTGTCAAAGCTAAAAATCACAATCTGTAGCTACTTGTTTGATTTCTCATCTCCTACTAGACTGCTAGCTTCTTTAGGACAGGAATCACACCTGTTTTATTCAACTATTTCTTTTTTTTTTATTTAATTTAATTTTATTTGTGAACATACTGTACAGAGGGGTTACAATTACATGGGCAGGATAATGCGTACATTTCTTACCAAGCATTGCAGCCTCCTCCTTTGGTTTACCCTTCACATCCCTTCCCGGCTTCCCTCCTCCCCCGCAATCCCAATCTTATTCAACAGTATGGCCAGAATGTAGGTTCAGTGAATATTTGTGAAATAATTAACATTGGTGGGAGGAAATGGTAAAGGTAATAAATTGAACACTTAGTATTATGCTGACCTTTGGTCCTCAGCTCCACCCAGACCTGGGCCCCTCCCCTTCCTGGAGTTCCCATGATACAACTGGTCCCTCCCTCTCTCTGCCCAGACCCACCTGAACTCCCATCTACCTCACTTCCTTTCCCTTCAGAGCCTCCTGCTACCTGGATGTAGACAGAGGCCATGTGCTCCCTCTTGGGGGAAATATGGCTCCTCTAATAAACCTTATAATCTTTCTCCTGTGCCTGCCTGCCTCTGTGTGGTCCCCTGGGATGGATGTGTCCGATCCTCCTACAAACACAATATGCTCTCGTGGGAAAATACAGAGTAAATACAAATGCAAATAGAAGAATAATCTATTTGTATTATTAACTGTGTTGGAAAGTTCTTCGAAGATGAGTTTGTTTGTTTATCTCTTATTTCTGAGGGTAAGGATGGGGTGGACAGTAAGAAGTAGATTCAGGAAAATGTAACTACCTTGGAAATTTTTTACCTTTTTATTGCACAGTTGATAATACTTTGGCACTTTGAACATTGATCCTTATATGGAACCTCCTGAGGAGCTATTCTTGGCAAGAACACTTGGTATCTGGTTATGTTTAGTTTTGTTTGTAAGTGACTTACTAAATGCATATGTTTGTATAGGAGATACATTGTGACAATTCATGTGTCTAATGTGCAATCTATCAGAGTAATTGGTGTATGTAATTGGGCGTGTATTATTCCTTTGGCTTCAGATGATTCAAAATCCTCTCTACTAGATACTTCAAAATAGTTAATTAATTGTTGTCAGCCATTGTTATCCTATTGTGCTATATATAGAGCATCAAGTTATTTCTTCTATCCAACTGCCTGCCTGTATTAGCATTCTCTCCCCTGCACCCTACTCTAATAAACGCTATTTTATTCTCTACTTTGAGATCAACTTTATAGCTCCCATGTATAAGTGAGAGCATGTGGTCTTTTCTTTTCCTGACTTTTTTTCACTGTCCTCTAGTTCTATATGTGGTGCTGTAAATAATAGAGGTTCAGAAGGTTTATAAATGAAGCCTATCCAATTATGTTTGTAGAGTTAATTGGATCCATTCTTCTTGATGAATACCTAGGTTGATTCTGTGTCTTGTCTGTTGTGAACAAGGGTGCAGTAAGCAAGCGTGTTGCAATGGTCTAAGACTCTTTTCCATTCCTTTGGAGACATACTAGTAGTGGGATTACTAGATCATAGGCTTGTTTTGTTTTGCTTTTTAGTTTTTTGAGGAGATTTTATCCAGTTTTCCATAGTGACCATGCTACTTTGTGTTTTCCAAAACAGTATGTGAGAGTTTCCCTTCTCTGCACCCTTGCCAACATTTCTCCCTCCCTCTCTCCCTCCCTCCCTTCTGTGCTTCTTCCTTTCCTTCTCTCCTCCATCCTTCTCTCTCCCTCTTTCTCTCCCTTTCTTCTTCTTTCTCCCTCCCTTGCTCTCTGTCTCTGTCTCTCTCCTCCCATATCATTTGATTTCTCATTGTGGCTTTGATGCATTTCTGTGATGATTGTTGAGGTTAAACTATTTCTAAATTCTTCATTGATACATTTTGAATTGGATGTTAATTGCATTTCTAAATTTGCGTTTTATGGGGTCTTTTTTGCTCTAAGTTAAATTCCTTGTACATTCTGAAATTCAATGTCTGACAAGAGATTAAATGCACAAGATTTCTTTCTTTATAATCTCCTTGCTTTATTTGTCTTATTGATTCTATTTGCTTGTTTATTTTTTATCAGGGCTCTACCTTGACTCTGAACCCCAAGCCTATTGGGTTTTCTCCAAGATAGAAAAGAGCTGCCCATTTCCCTCACTCTCATCTTGCAATCTACCTTCATTACTTGGAAATGGGTGAAGTACAAATTACATGTATATTTTCCCCAAAATGAAAAGCACTGTACTCTTAAAGAAACGTGTAAAGACCAGTAGTAAAGAAGACCTTTGTCTCCAAATCCAGAATGTTCCAAAGACATTGAAACATGTCATACTGTGCTCTGGGCACTTCGATAAATCAGTGCAGGACAATCTTTCTCCAGCCTTGGAGAAACACTACAAGACATGATTGAGCCCAGTTACAAATACCTCTGTACACAACCTATTCCCCTTAAGGTTGCCAATAGGTAGTTCAAGTCTTCAACCCACAGCTTATCTATTTTGGCACCTTTTGTTGAGAAAATGAAACCATTTGATCAACCTCAAGATGTATACCAACTTTCATTTCATCATCAACAAGTCAAGTAGTATTTCTAACATCTTTAACTGATTTCCATTGAAATATTTCATGATTATCTCTGGTTCCAGTGACTAAAACTAAAGTCCTTGATTTATTCCTCTTTCCTTCCTCTTAGCATCATTATCCTTCTGAGCTAAGCCATAGGACTTCAAGTTGCCTTTTATTTCCATATTTCCACTCTATGGCCCTGTGACCTTAGACCTAGGATGTTCTGTTTAAAAACAGCCTGAATACAGTCATCTCCTTAGTTGTCTTTGACATCCTTCTAGAGGAGTAGTTATGTTCTCTTTCTTTGTCCCATACTACTTCTTAATGCTGGAGTTCAAGCAACATTCTGGGGCTACAATTTAAAATGAACTACCTAAGATTTATAAAAGACATGTAAGCATATAATTAGGTCACAGAGCAAGTCAAGATTCACTGTGATGATATTAGTAAGTCTCAGGAAAGACCTTCAAAGACAGTGATATTTTATCTAGGCTTTGCAAGAATGAGAATTTTGCTAGGTGCTTGCGTCTCACACCTGTAATCCTAGCTATTTAAGAAGCTGAGATCTGAGGATCACAGTTCAAAGCCAGTCTGGGCAGGACAGTCTTTAAGACTCATATCTCCAATTAATCACCAAAAAGCCAGAAGTGGAGCTGTGGCTCAGATAGTTGAGGGCTAGTCGTAAGCCGAAAAGCTCAGGGACAGTGGCCCAGGCCATGAGTTGAAGCCCTAAGACTGACACAAATATTTTCTAATATATAATATATGTTAAAACAATAAGCCAGGAATTGGTGGCTTATGGCTGTAATCAAGAGCTACTCAAGAAGTTGAGATCTAAGGATTGTGGTTCCAAGCCAGACTGAGCAGAAAAGTCCATGAGATTCTTATCTCCAATTGACCACCAGAAAACGAGAAATGGTGCTAGGGCTTAATAGTGGTAGAGCCCGAGCCTTGAGTGCAGAAGCTCAGGGAGATTTCCCAAGCCCTACAACTGACAAAAAATTATATATATGTATATATATATACATATATATATATATATCTCGTACATATGATATAGATGATATATCTATTATGTATCATCTCTATACATCTACTCTATTTTGTAATAACATATTCATGGAATATATTTATTTTAATCTATGTTTGCATTTACATTTTATTTCATTACTTGTAAATGGCATATAGATGTATGTATACATATACATATAGATGTATGTACAGTATAGCAGTTTTGAAATTCAATATGATTATCTCAAACTTCCACTTAGAATGTTTGGATCATTTGCATGTAATATTGTTGGGTTTATTTCTATTGTAATCTGTTCTTTATCTTTTCCTGTGTTATTTTTGACTGAGTAATTTTTAGTATTCTACCTTTTCCTCCTCTTTACTTACAGATTTACATTCTAAAGATCAACGCCACGTATCTTTAATGTATCATTTGTATGTCTAATAACATTATGCCACTTATCATACGACATAAGGGTACTTTAAAAGCGTAGTTCTGTGTTCCTATCTTTTGTGGTATTTTGTTCAATTATTTTACTTGGTTATAATTTTAATGATTTTTAAAGCCAAATGGTATTCTGTATTTAAAAGCCAAAGTAAACTCAGAAATGTGATCCTTTTATATGTATTCTCCTCCATTTGTGAAGCTCTTTACTATTTAATGCAGGCTCAAATTTCTATCTGGAAAGATGTTCCTTCAGCCTGTTTGACTTCCAGTAACATTTACTATGAAGTACTTTTTTTTTTATTGTGAAAATACTGTACAGAGGGGTTACAATTACATGGGCAAGGGCAAGATAATGAGTACATTTCTTATCAAGCATTGTAGCCTCCTCCTTTGTTTCCCCTTCCCATCCTCCCCCTGTCCTCCCACCCACTCCTCCTCCCCCCCCACTCCTCCTCCCCCCCCCCCCCCCCCCCGCACCAAAGTTGTAAAGTTCGTTTTCAACATAATGACTTGTACATCTCATTGTTGCAATGGGTCCACCTGTATCCCTATTCAAATGATTTGTTTTTCCTTGCTGGGATGAATTCTCTTAGCTTCTGCTTTTCTGGAAGCATCTTTCACTCACCTTAAATTTTAAATTATATTTTTGTTAGGGTATAGACTTCTAATTTATTGAGTACTTCCCCTTCCATGTCTTTTTTTTAATTTAATTTAATTTTATTTGTGAACATACTGTACAGAGGGGTTACAATTACATGGGCAGGATAATGCGTACATTTCTTACCAAGCATTGCAGCCTCCTCCTTTGGTTTACCCTTCACATCCCCTTCCATGTCTTAAAGATAGAGTGCCACTGTCTTTGAGTTTGCATTGTTTCTGATCATTGCTCCCCTGCACAGAATGTGTGCAGGAGTTTTCCTTTGTTCGTTTGCTTTTTCAAATGTCTTCCTTATTGTTAATCTTCAGCATTGTTCTTGCTACTGTGCATAATTTCCTTTGTATTTACTCTTGATGCAGTTTATGCAGCTTCTCAAATCTACGCATTTAGAGTATGAATCAAATTCACACTGCTTCCAACCACTGGGTTTTTGTAGATTTTTTGAGTATTTAAAATTTTCCTTTCTCTGTTACCTCTCCCTGCCACTCGAAAGACACACACATTAAGCCTTGATATACTGTCAGACAGTTTATAGAAGTCCATTCATTCTTTTCAGCCCTTATTTTCTCTGTGCTTCAGTTCATATAGTTTATACATGTTGTTGGAATTCAATGCAGTTTTCTCTTGCAAATTCTCATTGTCTGATACATTACCCCTATGCATTGTTCCATTTTTCCATGTGAGAAGTGTTCTATTATTTTTAGATGTCTGTTATTTTCTTTTATTGTTATATGTCTTCCATGTCTTCGATACATCCTTGGTAGAAATAGGAATAGATGCCTTAGGGTCTTTGTCTGTTAATTCCGTTGTCCCTGACATTCCCTGGTTTCTTCATTACCTTTCCCCATGTTCTGACATGGATTAGATATTTATGGTTCTTGAATGTCAACCAAGTATTGTGGGGACATCACTATTTTTAAGTTATTGAATGTTTCCATTTCACTTACTTCCTAAAGAGTCTTAATTTTGTGGTAGCTGGTAGTTACATTACCTGCTGCATCCTATAATATTTGACTTCAGTTTTGGTTTGCGAGTTTAAAGTACTCTTTACTCCAGAATTGTTGACCCCCAGTACTAAAGTCTCCCTGTTATCCTATGGTTCTACTGAATGTCCTGTGAATCTAACAGTGTCTCTTCTCTGGTGTTGCACACAGCTGGGATAAAACCATCAGGGTAAGCCGGGCGCTGGTGACTCACGCCTGTAATCCTAGCTACTCAGGAGGCTGAGATTTGAGGATCGCGGTTCAAAGCCAGCCCGGGAAGGAGAGACCGTGAGACTCCTATCTCCAATAAACCACCAGAAAACCGGAAGTGGCGCTGTAGCTCAAGTGGTAGAGCGCTCGCCTTGAGCTGAAGAGCTGAGGGACAGCGCCCAGGCCCAGAGTTCAAGCCCACGACCGACCAAAAAAAAAACCATCAGGGTAGAATATGTGGGCCCCGTGGAATTTATATCAAGCCCTAAAGTTTGATGGCACAATTATTGTTTCAAGGTTCCCTGATACATAAGGTAGGAGTTCAAATGAGAGCAGGTAGCATTACTCATGATTTTTGTTTATGGCTGGGTCACAAACAGCATCACTGTTAAAGGCAAACTGTCCTCTGGTCTAGGGGAATAGCTAGTCAAGGGTAACATTCAGTAGCCCCATTCTTTGTAGGCACACTTTTCCATTCATTGGGGTCATCCATTCATGACCTTGTATAGAGACTGTCTATTCTGATTTTGATATCGTTCCAATAAAACATAATTAAATAATTATTCTTGAAATTATTTCTGTTAAAATATCTCTGTATCTCCTGTAAGTTCCATGAAGACAGTAGTCCCATTTTCCAAGGTAGTTAGGATGTAGAGGATGCTCAGTAAATATATTTGTTGAAGGAGGAAGGAAATGGAAAACTAGGAAAGTTGTGCTTTCATCAAAGATAAATTGGTCAGACTATAAACTGGGAGGAAAAATGACCATCAGTTCCATTTTAGTTTGGATACAAGAAGAAAACAAACTTCTTTTCTCAGAAAAGAAAGGAGGCATTTATATAGTGCTTGATTAAAAGTTGTGAGGCCGTGAGTTCAATCCTTAGTATAAAAATGGAAAAAAAATGATATATTTAGAAAGAAATGAAGATTAGGACCCTAAGTGAAAGTTGGAGTTTATGACTTGTTTCAACTCATTTACTTATCTAGGAATAGACAAGATGTCCTAACAAGATCTTCAGAAATTTTTTCAGCTACTAAAAAGGCAGCCAAGTCTAGCATAATGGATCATGTTTGGGGAATAGTATATTATAATAATGATCAAAGTAGCAATTTTTGAGTAATTATCAAAAATACCCCTTATTCTTTTTAAGTTACCTTTGTGATTTCTTCTTTCCAAAGTAGCGATTTTATCAGCATATGCCTTTTCAATTATTAATCACAGCTGGCACCAGGCACTGGTGGCTCATGCCTATAATCCTAGCTACTCAGGAGGCTGAGATCTGAGGATCATGCCAGCCTGGGCAGGACATCCTTGAGACTCTTACCTCCAATTAACCACCAAAAAAGCCAGAAGTAAGGCTGTGGCTCAAGAGGTAGAGCGCTAGGCTTTAGCAGTAGAGCTCAGGGACAACCTCAGGACCTGCGCGCGCACACACACAGACACACACAGACAGATACACACACACACACACACACACACACACACACACACACACACACACACACACACACACACACACACACACACACCATCTACCTTCTGGCAGGCAGCCTTATACAAAGTTATTGATACTTCCAGTAGAGGGCAGCAGAGGAGCACATGATGAATTTACTGACCCTGACCCAATGTCCCTATGCTAGAGTTCCCTCTGGAAGGAAGGGTGTGTGGCTAGGTCATTTAAAGGAAGGCTTCTATAATTCAGGAAGATACAAGTTGAGAGGACATATGGCTCTAAGATATAGAAGACAAGGAATTTTAAGTGTGTTGATTTTCCAAGTATAAATTTTACATCTCATTCTCATGGACAAGAATACATATAATGTTGACAATAGCTGATTCTGTCTTTAATGATTGACGACAAAAGTGATGACTTTTCACAAGTTTGATTCACATTCTCTACATAGATGATCGGGATTGAACTATGAAATATAAATATTTTGATCCATTGAGAGCTCTTACCTAGGAACTTATTTTTTCTCTTTGGTAGTCCAGTGGGTTATTTCCTTGAGTGAACCAGAAAGTTAATAATTTGGTATCATGGGCTGGGAAGGTGCTCAGTGGTAGAGTGCTTGCCTTGCATGCATGAGGCCCTGGGTTCTATTCCTCAGCACCAAATAAGCAGAAAAAAAAAGCTGGAAGTGGCACTGTGGCTCAAGTGGTAGAGCGCTAGCCTTGAACTGAAGGGCTGAGGGACAGCACCCAGGCCCAGAGTTCAGGCCCCATGACCGGACCAAAATAATAATAATAATAATAATAATAATAATTTGGTATTGTTTACCTTGCAAAGTGAGTTTCTGCAGCACGTGTCCGATGATGCCAAAGATACTTCTTTTGGCTGAGAAGCACTTCAGTGCAGCAGTTGGCTAGGATGAGTACATCAAGTTGGAATAAGTAAGTTCCATGATATTTATAGAAAGCCCTAAAGTCTGTACACCTGGAAAGATGGAGCAATCATTTTCTTTAAAGATACCCATCAGAGGAGGATGTTGGTAGAAGCTGAAAAGAAAGCAAATAGTATTATACTAGGTTGTACTTATGTGTCAGTCACAAGGAAAACTCACTATTAGAGAGCACTGTAAATGGCCTTCCACATTAACAAGAAAATCTAGTTGAGAGTATCATTATCTAGAAGTATCAGGAAGTTTTTTATACATTTTTTATAGATCTTATGTACAAAAACAAAGAATCTAAAAAAAGTACTAGATATCAGATTGACAGAGTAGCTCCTGCAACAATTATGCTGAGAAAACAAGTCATTTTTCTCTTTTATACTAAAAAATTATACCCCCAATTAACTTCATAGTATAGAATTTCTAGAGTGTATTATTAGGTTCTATAGTTTAGAATTAGATTACCTTTAGTATGTCCAATTTTGCTCCCTCAGTTACATGATGACCTGTTTTATACAAGTAAGTGATTTTTCATGACAGTCATTGATTTAAATGATTCATGAAGTCATAAGAACATTTCCTGTTTTTCACCTCTAACCTTGGGTGCATCTGTACTTGATGGTTGGTTATAATCATTTTAATTTTTCATTGCTTCTTAATCGACTGCTTAATTATAGCTGTTATTGTACACATAGAAATCAAAAACTTAATTTGTTTATGTGTCTAAAAGAAGACTAAAAAGGACTTTCAATAGCAAAAAAACAATTTTACCAATTGCTTGTGGCTAACACCTGTAACCCTAGCTATTCAGGAGGCTGTGATTTGAGGATTGAGATTTGAAACTAGCTAGAGTAGAAAGTCTCTGAGTCACTTATCTGTAATTAGCCACCAAAATAAACCAGAAATGGGGCTGTATCCCAAGTAGTAGAGAGCCAGTCTTGAGCAGAAAAGCTAAGGAACATTATGCAGGTCCTGACTTCAAGCCCCAGTATTGGTACACACACAAACACACGCATACACACACCCACAGAAAAAATGTCTATTAAAAAGGCAACAGCTAATTGGGTAATGGTAGCTAACACCTGTAATCCTAGTTCTAAACTGAGACTCGGGGGATTGCAGTTTGAAGCCAGCCATGGCAGAAAATTCTCAATCCCCAAACAGCTAGCAGAAATGCCAAGCTAGGTTCATGGTAGAATTCCAAGATTTGAGTGCAAAGGCCAAGCAAGAGTATAACTCCCAGTACCAACATTGCCTCCCCCACCAAAAAAAAAAAAAAAACAAGAAAGGAAGAAAACAACAATTTTTAAGATATAATAAACCATCTCTATGATTTCAGGTAAATTTTGTTTTCCTTAGTGGTACATATAATAATGATGTATATTTCAATGAATAGTGTCTTACTTTTGATAAATCATTTTGCACCCATTTTTCTGAGTAGGTAATCTGAGGCCCAGAAAGGCTACGAAAAAATTTCTAAGGAAGCACAAGAGAGTATCACTCCATCTATCTTATGTTGGTTTATATTCTAAATTGAAAAACTAAAAGTGATACTTTCACTTATTCACTGTTTCTCAATTGTTCTCAACAACCATTCACACATATTTTTGTCTATTACCATACAAGGAGGGTATCATGCATAAATGCATTTAAAATAAAAAGAATGCTACTTAGAATAAAGGAAATAAAATGTTTTGCCTTATCACAAAAAAAGTTGTTAAAGAATACTTAGAGGGAACAGCTTACACTAAGCAAAAGGAAGGAAATGTACCTATCACCCAATTTGGAAGAAATAGTTGTACTGTCAAGGTTTCTAGAATTCACAAACTTTATATACCATGATAATGACAATTTGCCTTGTGAAGGTTAAAATGTGTTTGTAACTTTAAATCTCACTATCCAACAATACTGTGAAATTTATAAAATGTATGTAATTATTAATCTCAATAAAAATTATTTTTAAAAACACTGAAAAAATACTTAGAATTTAACCCTTAAATTAGGGTGCAGTCAAAGCAAAGTAGTAAGGTTATAGGAAGTTGGTAAAATGTATCTGTGTATGTCCCATAACTAATTTCAGTGTGAAGCCTGTCAGAAATTTGATTGTCGGCACATTCTCAAGGGCCTTATGACCCAAACATTTAAAATACATATAACAGAAACAAATGGATTATTTTTACTACACCCATTACATCCTCTAGTGTCAACCATTTCATGTCTCCTTGCTCTGTAACAGCCTCCAAGTGTGGGATAATGCTTGAAACACAGTACAGTTAGAAGGTCCACTGGCCCAGAAAACAATCACGGGACACATCTTGTACAATTCTCCTGACACTTTTAATGTCGGAATGTCGAGTCAGGCTTTGGTCTGGAGCAAATTCTCCACACAGACCCTTTACCTCTGGCAAAAAAAAAAAAAAAGTTCAAGTCATGTTCCTCATTCATTGCATCCCTGCAAAGAAGACATTTTCAGATGCTGAGTGGCTTTGTAAACTGAGAGTTTGTTTGATTCGGCCCTGTGCAAACAAATGACAGATTCAACTGGAATGCAGACATTTGAAGGAGGAACGCCTTTAACTGTGTGACTTGAGGATAACCTCCTCCCAGCGAGGTAGAAGCTATCATATTATCAACCAGTGATGAAGGAATTATTTCCTGTGAGATGCTCAGCTGCTCTCAAGTAGCATGCCCCTGAGCATTGCAGAGCAAGGCAGGCGGCTCTGTGTGTAACTCCCCTGAGGTGGGAGTCACTGTCCACATTTCACCATCACAAATTCACTCTTTTTTTCCAATTTTTATTTTCTTTCAAGTTATTTTTACCATAAAGGTGACATGCAGCGGAGTTACAGTTACAGAAGTCAGGTAATGAATACATTTCTTTCGAACAACGCCACCTTTTCCCTCATTTTCTCCCAGTTTTCCCTCATTTTCAACAGTGTCTAGTATCTATTTGTTCACCTTTTATACCACCATCTCTGTGCTCCCCCATAGCCTCTCCCAAACAGATAAACTTACCAACAAGACAAAAAAAAGGGACAGAAATCAAAAATAGTGATAAAGGGGAAAAACAAAACAAAAATAAGTAAAATAACAAAAACCTCTTGTCTCCATTCCTTGGAGTTCATGTCAATAAGCATTATTTTATACAATAATATGCCCTGGCTATTGAGCCTTTGTGATCCTCTCCTAAGACTAGCCTCCTTTGGTGTCACTGTGTGAATAGAGTCCTGTTTAATGTATCATGTCCTAGTGTAATTTTTTTTTGTCTTTTCCCATCCATTGTGTTTATTTGTAGATTTACAGGCACATTCTAATTACTACAAATGAAGGAAACAATGCAACCTATGTTTAATTGGGACTTTAACAAACATCTTTTTGGAATAACAATACCATTTGTTTTCATCAAAGTGGAACCAGATGAAATGATTCCTAGTGAAAAAGCAGTTCTAATTTAAAGGGAATAATGATGAAAATAGAGGAAAGGGCATAAATGTAGACAAGGAAACATTCACAATACGTCCTCCATTTTTCAGATGCCCACAATATCCACTATTCATGTTTCCACTTCTCTTAGTCCCCCAAATTTCTAGATTAGCTGGAAAAATTATGATGGATCACTTTATCTACAAGTGAAGAAAATTAAGTTTCCAGGGCATTTTTTGTCAGCCATAATTTGATTTGCTTCTTGAGTTTACACTTAGTCCAGTTCATATCTGCTAATGTGGAAAATGAAATTACCAGAAAGCTGCTTTCACCTAAACACAAAGATGACCTTTTGATCGGGATTTACCAATAATGAAGTATTAGTTCCTGTAACTCAGCTTTTCCCAGTAAAGGCGGAGCAGCTTGTCAGAGGTTAGACAAGAGGGTGTGTCCATGTGGTTAAATAACAAAATGAATTAGCCTCTAGAACTTTAGAATTTTGTCATTGGCATGATTAAAAACTGATGACACTTCTGAATGTTATTTTATTGTGTTGTAAAATGCAGTCAAAGCATTATTATTTTCATCTGTATGAAGCACCAATCTTTGAGCTGGCCGTATAAAATCTTACTTATCTAATACATACTTATTCCAATTTTAAACAGAAAAGTTCTTGGTCATTTAAATTTTACTGTATATGATACATAGATTTAAAAATTAGGCTGTTTATAATCCCTTCCTGGGCTCAGTTTAAGGAGGTTAGAGAGAAAGAGAGAGAGAGAGAGAGAGAGAGAGAGAGAGAGAGAGAGAGAGAGAAGGTTTTAACAATCTTAAAAGGATGAGCTGAAATTCTTCGCTCAAGTTTTCATTCTCCAGCAGTTTCTAGTAAGTAGCTACACTTAACTGAACAGAATACCCAACTCATCTATAGAAGGCACATTTTATTTACTTTATTCTTCTGGTTATTTAAGTTCATTTGTAGGCTAACAGAAGACAGTTTTTATTTCAATGTTCCAAGTAAAGAGCTCTGCAAACAAGCTAAAAGCAAGCTTATTGTGGTTAATAGAGTGAGCTTCCATGTCCCTGGCTGAGAGAAAAGTAATGAGATGCTCACTAAATTGCTGACTAAATAGCTTATCATCTCTAGATTTGCAGTTGAAGCTCTATCAGTGAAGCATTCGATTGTCTATAATGAATATGTCTGAAAAATATTAAGGTATTCAAATACAAGATTTCAATCTGTCACTGCTGGGGGTGGGGGCACATACATAGAGCTTGGGTTTTGCCCTTGAGTTTGGGTTGTGCAAGCTAACGCTCCACTACTTGAGCCACATCTCCACTTCTGTAGGTGTATGATTAATTGGAAATAAGAGTCTCAAGCACTTTCAGTCCCCAGGCTGGTCTCTAAACATGATCATCAAATTTCAGCCTCCTGAGTAGCTAGAATAAGAGGAATGAGCCATTGATACCCACCAGGCTATCATTTCTTAGGTAGCACTTTGAAGGTCTTTTAATTTAATGTAGCAAATATATATTATTAAGCCTACTAGATAGGCAGACAAACTTAGGACAGTTATATTTAAGTTCAGTTATGAATCACCAACCTTATCTTAAAACATATTCAAAATTTTGAGGTAGCATAGTGAGGCTAAAGGAGTGGGGGCATTTCTTCTTTGGGGAAATGCAAATAGATCTGCAGCAAACTTTACTTTCGTCTATTCTATTAGTTTGAGTCAAGGCACATGGCTGTAGAGAAATTGTTAAGTGTAGACTTAATCCCTGTCTTCTAGATCAAAAGTTTTACAAAAAAGTCACTTGACTGTAGACACATGATTTTGCTGCTGGACTCAGTTCTCTTCTACTCATCTGTCCTAATGCCTGTACCATGACTTCTTGATTACTTTTGCATTGTTAAATTTTGAAATTGAAAGTTTGGGTCTTGTTTTTTAAAGCTCAATTGGATATTCTTAATTCCTTATAATTTCATACAAAGTAGAATTAATTTACCAATTTCTATGAAGGTGTCAGCTGAAAGATCCTGATAGAAATTAAATATGTAGATCAATTTGGGGAGAGTTGCCAATTTACCAGTATCTTGTCATCTACAAAGTCAGAGATTTTCCATAATTTATATATTTTAAAATTACTTCAAGAGTGTAGGCAGTTTTCAGAGTCTTAAGTTTGGCATTATGTATGTGTAACTTACTGTTACATAGTTTATTCTTTTTTGATGTAATCATAAATGGGATTGATTTCTTAATTTCATTGTTACATTATTCTTTGTAACTATATAGAGATACTTGCTTTTTTATGTTAAATCTTGCATCCCACAAGCTTGTTGAACTCATTAATTTATAGTAGTGTATGGTGTGTTCTTGATATAATAACAAAGTATTAACAACTATGCGTGAAGATACTTTCACGAGAGTGGGAGTGGAGAGCTACTAGAAATGTTGAAATCATCCTTTTGCTGGATTGTGGTTGTCTAGAGCTGGAGTACAGGTTTTCTGTTCCCCAATACATAACCAATGTGCCTGAACACTTATGTGTGCTGAATAATATCATGTGCACTTGTGCCTTTTGACATCTGGATTAAGGATACTCAATCACAATAGGAAAGGAAAGAAACAGAAAAGAAAATTCTGCATATAAACCATATATGTGAAATATTCATATAGCTTTTCTTTCTCTATTTCTTATCAAGGGGAAAAATCTAGACCCAAACTCCTATATACTTTTAGTTAGCTTTCTACTTAACATGACTGTGCAATATTGGGTTAACTATTGTCACTTAAGCAGACATTGGAAACTAAAAAATCTAAAATTTTCTCAAGTCATTTGTAAATTAGCTTTTTAGAATATTGCTCTTCTTCTAGTCTTCTTGGTAGTGCAAATATCTGCTTCTGGAATCGTTTAGTAATGTTTATTCTTTCTCATTCCTTACTTTTAGTTTTAAGTTGTGCTTTTTTTTTTTCCCCAGTCATAGGGCCTGAACTCTGGGCCTGGGCACTGTCCCTCAGCTCTTCAGCTCAAGGCTAGCACTCTACCACTTGAGCCACAGTGCCACTTTCGGCTTTTTCTGCTTATGTGGTACTGAAGAATAGAACCCAGGGCCTCATGCATGCAAGACAAGCACGCTACCACTGAGCCACCTTCCCACCCCTTAAATTTGTGCTTTTATACCATTTTATTTTTTTGAAACATATGTTTTTGCATTGCAATACTGAGAATAATCAAAAGTGGTTTCAATGTATTACTGGATATATTACTTTGATCTATTTTTTTGTAGTTGGTTATAATTGCTTCAAAACACCATTTCTCAGTGTCATCTCTGTCCCCTTCTTAAATGGTAGGAATCTAATCCATTTGAAACAATCTCCACCAAGGTTATAAGCAGATAATTGATTCTGATAGCAATATTTAACATATTTTTTATTTTTACTAGTTTGAATCATTTTTGCTTGGATAGCTACCCTTGAATGTGATGATTTCTTTACAAGTTTTTATTTTTTTCCTTAAAAGTTTTGATGATATGTTTAGAAGACTTAAGTTTCTATTTAATGTCAAAGTTGCCCATCTCTTTATTCTATTTTTTAAGTGCCTAGGAAGAGCTGGGCTTTAAAAAGAAAAATAAAAAAAGGAAGAAGGTCTGAGTTCAGGACCATCCATCAGAAACTATAGAAAACAAAAAGAGAAATTCTGGAAAATAAGAATTGTCACTACTTCCCTCTTCCATCAACTATTCAGGAAATGGACATTAGAGGGTAGGTGTCTGCCTGAGAGATGGTTTGTTTTGGATTCTTTGTTGGCCATGAATGAAAACGAAGATAAACTCAGGTTTTTTAGGCGGTGGAAGTAGTTATTCAGATCTATTTAGTTGCAACCTAAACAGAGTAAGACAACAACTAATTACCGTATGTGAATCTGCAGAATCATAAAGTATTATTAAAAAATGTGAAGACATTAATGACTCCTTTTTTCCCTTCAGGCAGCTAGAAACTCACAGCTTTGGAAAAAAAGAGTCCTGTGCATTAAAGAAGAAACAGACAGGTGGGCTGGATCCTGTTCATTTTTTTTGATTTTTCCTTGCTGCTGGAGGAAAGCAGAATCCCTGCCCAGTCAGCAGCAGTGTAATAGCTTGGGGGCGGGTGGGGGTAGCCAGCACTGGCACATGGCAGTCCCTCCATGCAGCAGCTAATCCAGGCTCTAGCTGTAGCCTTGGGAACGCAAGAAAATCCCAAACAGATGCTTTTTCTAAAGGTAAGGGAGAAAGTAAACACGGATCCTGATACACACACAAAAAGAGAGACCAAAATAAAAAAGTACATCTGTGAATGACTTAAATCCAACGTTAGAAGGGCAATGCAAAAACATGCTGTTAGCAATTTTCAGCTCTTCTGTGCAGTCTCTTGATAATTTTGTGTTTCAGCTTCTTTATTCAAGTGTATCCTCTTGTGGTTTTTAAGTTTTGTCTTTGCTCCTGTTCCAAGTAATATACCGCAGTGTTTAATATCTGGCTAAGCATTAATCTTAGTGTCTGATTATGTCTCATAGACCAGGTTGGTGAGACTTAGAGAGGAAACTAAGGTCTGATGGATAGTGGGAGAAAAACAAAGAAGGGGTAACAATGTTCAACAAGAAATGTACTCATTACCTTACTCATGTAACTGTAACCCCTCTGTACAGCATCTTTACAATAAAATAAAATAAAAAAGAGTAGATGGTCCCCAAATCTCTGTTTCCAGAGAGGGAGAAACTGTAGGAAACAGGCCTCCTATTCATGCAGTTTATTACTCTACTAGGGCTGACCTAACAAGACACTACAGAATGAGTGGCTTAAACACCAGAAATTACTATTATTATTGTGATTCTGGAGGCTGAGATTCAGGATCATAGTGGTGGCTGGTTGGATTTAAGGCAACATCCATTTTTGGTTTGTAGTTGGCTTCATGCTGTGCCCTCTGTCATACCCTTCTTGGTGAATTACTTTTGTGCTTTTTCTCTTCTTATAAGGACTCCAATCTTACTGGATTAAGAGAACATACTTGAGACTTCTTTTACCCTTCCCTACCTCTTCATAGACCCTATCTCCAACAGTTCAGCACACAACATGCAGAAAGTCATTGCTTTCATTTCATAGGGTACAGGATGAAATGAACAGATCACCTCTCCCATCTCACTCTCCTTTTACATATGACACGTGCACGCATGCACGCACACACACACACACACACAAGACCATTGGACATCCTGCACACAGATAACCTTGTCTCTATACTTTGTCTCCACTTCTGAGTTTATACAAGCGTTGCTGATTTTATAATGCATGTTTAGTGATAGATCTTATTTGTTGAAATTTCTAGTGACTGACTTTCCCAAGGAATGTATTTCCTTATTTTGCAACTCCTGCTGGAGGATAATTACATAAATAATAACAATGATCATGGTAGTACTTTATTGAATATGAGGTCAAATGACTGTACTTACTTCTTGTTTTTTATGCCAACCTAGACAAGTGAGAGTTATCCCTGCTCACAGATAATCTTGGAGAGGTAGTAGCTTATGAAAACCTTATTAGTTGGTAAATTCCAGGCTGTCTGACTTTAAAGCCAGAGCTCTTCACCCTTATGAGGTGGAAAGTTAACATATTGATGAGCCCTGCTGGCAAATCTTCTGTATCTTTATCTTGCAACTGGGTTTCTGCCTAGTCAATCTCAGAGCTAGAATTTTAAATTGGAGGGGTGCTGGTTAGGATCTTGGACCTGTGTATCTTTATAATATTTGGAACTGTCATTTTCACTGGGTGTACTAATGTATATCTAGAAGTTTCTTTTCTGTCACTACACTGCTGTAAGTGAGAGGAATAAAATTACCCTTCTAGGAGAAGCTCCAAATGTAATTGAGAGGCAGATTAATCCAAAAGACACCATGGTGATCATTGTACTTGGTGAATATTGTACAGTGTGCCAAAATGGTTATGACATTAATGAGAAAACCAGATCCAATGCCTGGAAAGGGTTAGAAAATACTTTACTGTGGAAGTCAGCCTGACATGTAAATGGAAATTGAGTAAAAGTTAGCCACCAAGGTAGAAAGTGATCCACGTGCCACCTCCCCATGGTTTTATGTGAAAGCCTTTATGTGTAGCCATGGTGTTGGTTTCATAGCATTTTACAAAAGAAATGATGCCGTCGTCCTTCTACATGCGACTCCTCTGGTCAGGGTTCTGTGTCCTGTCCATGGGAAAAGGTGCCCAGGTAGAATAACATGCCAGCTTCTGATACTCACAGAGAAGAAACCCCAAGAGCAAGCCACCTAAATAATTTTACTTGGCTTGAAGCATATATGAACTGATAAACATCCCAAAGTAGACACTTACAGAATTGGGCCAACAATGTAATTTTGAAGTCAAGGGGAATAGATTCTTACCTAGTCATTCCTTTGAGAAGGAAGAAAACACTCACCTGACCAGCTTAACAACTCTATTTTCTTACCACCTACTCCATCAGTGTGAAGAGACTCAGCTTCCTGCTTATTTCAAAATGAGGAATTTTACTTCAAACACTTAATCTAAAATTACTTCTAGCGTAGCACAACAAATAATCACACTTTTTTGAGGTCATGAGGTTCATGCTTTCTGACAGCCTGGCCCAAACCTCTTTGCTACTCTTAATCCAGGTCAATATCTGCCTCCTTCGCTCCCTCCATCTATTTTTCTCAGTCTTTCTCTAGTCTTAAAATACCAGGCATCAATCTCTTGATAATGGCTTTTTTTGACCTGTCCTCTGGTCCTCTCTCCATTTTTGATCTTACAAAAGCTTCCCACTATTATGTTCTATTTATTTACTTCCAGTTGGGAAAGCTGAACAAGGGGTAGGGGAGAAGGTAGAAGAGAATTTGATAACTAGGCAGCTTTTTAAAAATTTTGTTCAGTGTCTTTTTATTTTTATTTAAAAAAAATTTTGTTAAGGCGATATACAGTCGTAAGGTGGTAGTAACATTTCTTGTTGAACTTGTTACCCTTTCTTTCATTTTTCTCCCACTTTTCCTCCCCTACAACCCCCCCCCCCAAGTTGTACAGCTCATTTCCAACATATTGTCATGTGACCATCACTGTTGCATAGATTTCCCCCTTGTCCTTTTTCTCACCCTTTTGTTGTTCCCTTTTCCTTCCCTAAACATATATGCATATATACATATGTATATATATATAAACATATATATATATAAACATATATACAATACCCAGGGTACCAAAATCAAAGACAATGATAACAGATATAAACCATAGGAAAAAGAAAGAAAAACACAAAAGAAAAAAGAAATCACATCCTACATTAACAATAATAACAACAACAAAGAAAAACCTCTTATTTCCATGTCTTGGAGTTCATTTCGTGTAGCATCATCTTATATGGTCACATGTAAGTAGCTATTGAGCTATTCTGCTCATCTGCTAGGATTATCCTAGACATACTAATTATAACTTTCTTTTCTTGGTCATCCTTATTCTTTCTGCTGGAGTCCAGTGGGCATTCAGTATGGAGTCAGAAGGGAATAGGAAAGCTAGGGGAACAAAGTAGGCAGAGCTAAAGGTTTAGGTGAATGGTCGGAAAATGAGAATTTGGGATGTTTCTATGGAAATTAATATGGAGAATTGACAGAAAAAGTTCAGAAAAATCTATTTGAAAGGCAAATAGTACATGGTAATGAAATGTCTGCAGAGAAATCAACTTGTGATTTTATATCAGGAAGGATCTAAATGGAGAACATACAGGTTAGCATTTGGACAGATGTCAAGATACAAAAAAGAACAGGTGGAGAAGAAGAATGTCAGCTGAGCTCTGTTCTTTATGGGAATGAGGCAGGAAGCAAAGGAAGCAGACATTTCCTCCATGATCTCTGAGCTCAGTGCTTGAAGCACTGATTCCCATACCTGGGTGGTCATCAGCCTCAAGGTTAAGGGAGCCTTCCTTGAACACACAGGAGTCTAAATCTCTAGACATGAGGCCTGGGGGTTTGGCTTAGTTAGGTAGATCTCATCATTTCAGTGGCTTCAGATTCTTCTCAGGGGTTGACCTGTGACTTGGGCACACACATTCTCATTGCATGCTTTCTAAAAGCCAGTGGGAGAGGTAAAGGTGGAGAGCCGTTCTGCTTGATAATGAACTGGAAACTGCTGTAATTCCAGGATTTCAGAAGTGAAAGTGAACTTTTTTGCATAATGCATCTGGTGGTTAATGAAATAACATGGTAGAGAAAGCTCATTAAAGCTCAGCCTGTGGGGGCCACATCTGCTTGGTGGAACAATTCTGCTGATCTGCTTTGCCGGTTTCTGGCTCTGCCTAGAGAATAGCTATTGTTGATGCATTTTTAAAACAATTTTTAAAATCAGTGTTCCATTAGACTGGTCATCCTTCACCAAGAAATCTTGGGACTCAGAGTGCATATGATATGCCATATGGTTTACTATCTGTCAAAGGGTGTTTTCATTTTTTTTTAAAAAAATCCCTGTAATGTGGTACCTTAGAATCCAAAGGAGGTCCTTGCCTCTACCTCAGGATTCTGTGTAACTCTGGCACAATACTCACCTCCCCTACCCTAGCTCAGATCTCTCCTGTGTAATGGGGAACATTATTCTATATATTTCATAAGGTCAGTTTGGGAATTAAAAGAGAAACTCCTTGTAAAAGGTAGAATCATGTGCTAAGTAAGTACACACTTCTTGTGAGACGCATTACTTTCCTTACGGCACAGTGCAAAATCAGAGTTCAGGTTGATTGCAGAGAGTGAGATTATATATTTTGTAAGTGGCATATTTTGGTTGATTCTGGAGTGTGGCCAACTTGAAGCTATGTAACAGTGAGATTGACCATAGGAAATAGATCATCTTAGATCAGAAGAGGTCAAGGCATGATGGGTCTGTGTTCCCTGAAGAAAAAGAAAGCCCCTCCCTGAACTGAACAGAAAAGGGAAGACCTCACAGTGAGTGAAACTGACTACCTTTTATAGCTATTCCAAAATGGAAGGAGATGAAAACAGGATATCAGAACTAAAACAGGACTAAGTTAGTGGTGTCTGTTTATTTAGGGAGGGGAAAACTGTCCTTTTTGTTTATTTGTTTGTTGATATTTTGGTGACAGGAATAAACACATATTGTTCTGAAATAACAAGCTTATTTAGAAATACCATGATCTGTTTGAAAGGAATGTTATTGGAAAGTAGGCTAATGATGGTATCAAGTGAAACTAGGAATTTCATTATTGTCATTTGAAGTCCTTAATGTCACTTCCAAAGAACAGGGCATATTGAATCATTATTTGTCCCACAAGTTTCTAGATGACTCAGCCTAAAATTGGAGATTTATGAATTTATTATCAGAGTCATTAAGTATTGAAAGTGAAATCTACTCCTGTAAGGTGCAGTAAAGAACATTAAATTAGAAGGAGGAAATTTCCAATTCCAGATTTATCTTGCCAACTTGGGAGAAATGCAGTCTCCCTGGACCTTAGTAAACCATGGCAATTAAATTGCATGGCTTCTTAGGTTCCTTCTAGACTGAACGTTCTGGCATTCTATTAGGTGGTTTTAAATCTCTGCTTGAATTTTTACCACTCTCTCAAACACTCATCTCAACTATGAACTGCACGCCACCACTGGTCAAAGAAATTTTCTTCTTTTCATTGTGAAAATACTGTAGAGAGGGGTTACAATTACGTGGGCAAGATAATGAGTACATTTCTTATCAAGCATTGTAGCCTACTCCTTTGTTTCCCCTTGCCATCCTTTCCCATCCTCTATCCATCCCCCCACCCATTGCTCCTCCCCCTCAATATTCCTCCCCCCCACCACCAAAGTTGTAAAGTTCATTTTCGACATAACAACTTGTACATCACATTGTTGCAATGGGTCCACTTTTATCCCTACTTAAACAATTTGTTTTATCCCTTCCCCTCCACAAATTATACCAACATCAAACACGGTAAAAGCAGGGGTTACACCGTGGGAGAGGGACATACAAAGCAACATAGAAATCATCTTATAAATGTGTTAGAACCAATCGCATGAAGGAAAAAAAACATTTGAATACATATCTTAGAGTTCATTTCCCTAACATCAACTTATCTGATCTTTTCTGCTTGACTCAGACATATACTAGTTATTGCAAATAAGGGAAACCATGGGACCTATGTGTCTTTGGGCCTCGCTTACTTCACTTAATATAATTTTTTCCAAGTCTTTCCATTTCCTAACAAATGGGGCAATGTCATTCTTTCTGATGGAGGCATAGAATTCCATTGTGTATATATACCACATTTTCTTGATCCATTCATCTACTGAGGGGCATCTGGGTTGGTTCCAGATCTTAGCTATGGTAAATAATGCTGCAATAAACATAGTCGTGCTGGTAGCTTTAGTGTGGTCTTGTTTGTGATCATTCAGGTAAATGCCCAAAAGTAGGATTGCTGGATCATAGGGAGCCCTATGTGGAGACTTTTGAGGAACCTCCATACTGATTTCCAAAGTGGTTGAACAAGTTTACACTCCCACCATCAATGCAGTAAGGTTCCCTTCTGTCCACATCCCCTCCAGCATCTGTTGTTATTAGAGTTCTTGATTACAGACATTTTAACTGGGGTAAGGTAGTATATCAATGATGTTTTGATTTACGTTTCTTTTATGGATAGGGAAGTTGAGCATTTCTTCATGTATCTATTGGCCATCCTTCTTTCCTCTTCAGAGAAGTTTCTCTTTAAGTCTTTAGCCCACTTATTTATTGAGCAGTTGTTTCTTTGAAGATTTGTTGTTGGGGGCTTTAATTTTTTGAGTTCCAAGTATATTTTAGATATGAGACCCTTGTCTGTTGTATGGCTAGTGAAGATCTTCTCCCAATCCATGGGCTTTCTATTGATCTTGCTAGCTATGTCCTTTGCCAAAGCTCTGCAATTTCATGCAATCCCATTTGTCCAACCTTTCTTTGATTTGTTGTGTTTCTGGGTCTCTATTAAGAAAATTTTGGCCTGTGCCAAGGAGACCTAGGGTTTCTCCCATTCCATCCTGTAATGTTTTCAGAGTGTCTGCTGTGACTCTGAGGTCTTTGATCCATTTGGAGTTGATTCTGGTGCAGGGTAATATATAAGGATCCAGCTTTAGTTTTCTACAAGAAATTAACCAATTTTGCCAGCACCATTTACTGAAGAGGCTGTCTTTCTTCCATTCTAGTTTTTTAGCTCCCTTATGGAAGATTAGGTGGCTATAGGTTTGTAGGTTCATAACTGGGTTTTCAATTCTATTCCATTGGTCCTGTGCCAGTACCGTGCTGTTTTCATTACTATGGCTTAGTAGTAGAGTTTGAAATTTGGTATTGATATTCCTCCAGCACTGCTCTTTCTGTTGAGGATAATTTTTGCTGTTCAGGGTCTTTTATTGTTCCATATGAATTTTTGGATTGCCTCTTCTATTTCCTTGAGGAATGAAGAATATTGATAGATATCGCATTGAATTTGTAGATAGCCTTGGGAATATTGCCATTTTCACAATGTTGTTCTTTCCAATCCAGGAGCATGGGAGTTTTTGCCAATTTCTAAGTTTTGTTTTGATTTCCTTTTTCAAGTTTTTAAACTTTTCATCATAGAGATCCTTCACTTCTTTGGTTAATTCCTAAGTATTTTATTTTTTGTGGGGCTATTATGAATGGAGTTGCTTTCCTAATTTCAGCCACGCTTTTCTCAATGGTGGCATACAGAAAAGCCATTGATTTTTGAGGGTTAATTTTATACCCTGCTACTTTGCCAAAGTTTTGAATCAGCTTGAGTAATTTGGGAATGGAGTCTGTAGGATTCTTTAAATACAAGATCATGTCATCTGAAAGAGGGAGAGTTTTATTTCTTCTTCCCTTATTTGGATCCCTTTATGTTTGCATCTTGTCTTATTGCTGCAGCTAGGCATTCTAATACTAGATTGAAGAGAAGTGGAGAGAGTGGACATCCTTGTCTTGTTCCTGAGTTAAGAGGAAATGGCTTAGTTTTTCACCATTAAGTATAATGTTGGCTGTAGGTTTGTCATATACAGCCTTTATTTTATTGAGGAATGTTCCAGGATTATTAATTTTTCCAGAACCTTTATCATAAAGGGGTGTTGGATTTTGTCAAATGCTTTTTATGCATCTGTTGAGATAACCATGTAGTTCTTATCCTTAGTCCTGTTGATGTGATGAATTATATTAATTGATTTGTGTATATTGAACCAGCTTTGCATCCCTGAAATGAATCCTGTTTGATTGTGGTATATGATTTTTTGGATGAATTGTTGATGTCGGTTGGCCAAAATTTTGTTGAGAACTTTTGCATCAATGTTCATCAAAGAAATAGGTCTATAGTTCTCTTTCTTTGATGAGTCCCTGCCTGGTTTTGGGATGAGGGTTATGATGGCTTCATAGAATGTTTTCGGTAGTGAACTTTCTCTTTCAATTTCATTGAAGAGTTGGAGCTGTATTGTGAGCTCTGCTTTGAAGGCCTTGTAGAATTCTGCTGTAAAACCATCTCCTGGGCTTTTCTTAGATGGGTGGTCTTTTATTGCTGTTTCTATTTCAATGCTTGATATAGGCCTGTTAAAATGGTTTAACTCATCTTGGTTTAGTTTTGGCATGTCAATATTTGCTGGGAAAAGGTCAATTTCTGCCAAGTTCTCAAACTTATTAGCATAAAGTTTTGAGAAGTATTCCCTTATAATGTTCTGAATCTTGGTTGTTTCTGTGGTGATGTTTCCATTCTCATCTCTGAGTTTATTTATTTGGGTGTGTTCTCTTCTTTTTCTGATAAGATTTGCTAAGGGTCTGTTAATTTTGTTAATTTTTTTGAAGAACCAACTCTTTGTTTTGTTGATTCTTTCTATAGTTTTTTGCATTCTAATTCATTTAATTCTGATTTAATTCATTTAAATAGGGATACAGGTGGATCCATTGCAACAATGAGATGTACAAGTAGTTATGTTGAAAACGAACTTTACAACTTTGGTGTGGGGGGGAGATTTGGTGGGGGGGCAGGGGGTGGATAGGAAGGGATGGGAAGGGGAAACAAAGAAGGAGGCTTACAATTCTTGATAAGAAATGTACTCATTATCTTGCCCATGTAATTTAACCCCTCTGTACAGTATTTTCACAATTAAAGAAATTCTGATTTAATTTTAATTATTTCTTTCCATCTACTGGATTTGGGTTTATCTTGCTGTTCTTTTTCAAGGAGGCTCAGATGTCTCATTAAATTGTTGGGTTCAGATCTCTCCAATTTGTTGATGTAGGAACTCAGAGCTATAAACTTGCCTCTGAGTACTGCCTTTGCTGTGTCCCAGAGGAGTTGGTAGTTTGTGTGCTCATTTTTGTTGAATATCATGAACATTTGAATTTCCTTTCTAATCTCTTCCATGACCGACTCGTGATTCAGCAGTGTGCTATTCAGCCTCCATGTGTTACAGGACTTTCCTTGGTGGCTTTTGGTGTTGAGTTCTAATTTTATTTCCCTGTGGTCTGAGAGAATGCAAGGTATAACTTCAATGATTCTGAGTTTGGACAAGTTTGCTTTGTGGCCTAAAATGTGGTCTATTTTGGAAAATGTTCCATGTGCTGCTGAGAAAAACATGTATTCTGATGCTGCTGGGTGAAATATTCAGTAGATGTATGTTAAATCTAGTTGTTCTATGCAGTTGTTTAGATCTGCGGTTTCTCTGTTGAGTTTTTGCCCAGTTGATCTACCTAGTGGGGAAAGTGGTGTGTTAAAGTCCCCAACAATTAATGTCTTTGGATCTATGTGGGATTTGAGGGAAAGTAGTGTTTCTTGGATAAATTTGGGTGCTCTGTTGTTTGGCGAATACATATTTAGAATTGTAATATCCTTCTGAAGGAGAGCTCCCTTAATTAGTATGTGGCGACCTTCTTTATCTCTTCTCACAAATTTTAATTTGAAGTCTATTTTATCTGATATTGCAACTATTGCAACTATTTCTGCTATTTCTGAAGCCTTTGTCCCGGACTCTCTGGGTTGTAGGTATGGTGGCTACCAACGGTCGTCACCACTGCTGTGGCCGTTAGCAGCGGAGGCTGCTGGCAAATGCTCAGATA
This sequence comes from Dipodomys spectabilis, assembly GCF_019054845.1. Classification (NCBI taxonomy): domain Eukaryota; kingdom Metazoa; phylum Chordata; class Mammalia; order Rodentia; family Heteromyidae; genus Dipodomys; species Dipodomys spectabilis. The sequence continues at coordinate 5,492,478 of NW_024870711.1, forward strand.
TGTCCTTGCCTGGGTTTTTCCTCTCTGGCCTAACTCTCTGTACTGTGATGGCACACTTGGTGTCATTCTCTGGCTTAGGACTGTTCACTGGAACTCTAAAATTGCTTTCTATGCGAGAGCTTGTTTAGCTTCCAGCTTCCCTCCACCATCTTCCCGGAACTTATTTTCAATAACATAAGAACTAACATGGTTTACTCATTATTTTTAACTTACAGAGTTATAAATTTATTTCAATTTTTTTGGAGTCAGTTGTGAGGCTTGATTGACCTCTGGGTCTGGACTTTGTCCCTGAACCCTTTTTCTCTAGGCTAGTACTCTACCACTTGAACCCCAATGCCACTTCTGGTTTTCTGGTGGTTAATTAGAGATAAGAGTCTTACAGATGCCCTGCCCAGACTGCCTTTGAACCATGATCCTCAAATCTCAGCCTCCTGAATAGCTAGGATTACAGTGTGAGCCACCAGCACCCAGCTTATTTTGACTTTTAATTGGAAAAGATATTATAACCAATAGAACCGAACTGAAATTTTCCTCATGAATAAGTTTACATAGGTTTAAAATATGAACTGATTTACACAAAATGGTGGACTAAATAGTGAAGCATTGTAGGTAGACATGGAAATATTTACAAGCTGTCATTCAGACAAGCACAGTTTGTGAAACATTGTTCTCTCATGACTCTGCCTTTGTGCATGCATTAATTTTCAACTTGATCAAATCTTTAAATGTGCAGCTCAATGGTTGCTTGTTTGCTGAACCATGACAGGTGTGAGAGTTTCATCTTCTACAACAACTCACATCAATATGATGGGCCTGTCTACACAGACCAGAGACTAGGTCTTGTACATCTCACAAGATTTTCTTTGAGGATCCACCTCAATCTGCCAGTGGACTCCAGAGTGTCCATTGCTTCACGTGCACAGCATGCTCCGTGAACCTTTTGCTGAAGGAGGAAGCCAAGTCTCTATACAAGTAAGTGTAAAGGAAAAACATTTCCCATTTCTGGATTTTTTTCACCATGTATCAGTAATCATATGTCAATGACTTCTGCCTTTACCTGATTATTCCTAGAATAGAATGCCCTAGAGGATACAAAGAAAGAAGAAAGAAAACCGACTTGGTTTCAGAGGTCAAAAGTAATAAAAATTTTTGGGAAAACTGGGTGGTATTTGGAATCAAAGCCAGAGCCTTGCACTTGCTAGGAAATTAAGCTACCTTTCTACAGGAAAATGCATCCCCAGCTCTCTTGGAAGCCTTTGAGACTGGTCATAGATTTCTACATATTTGGGGGGAGGAACTGTTTCAAGCATCAGTGAAGTATGAGATCCCAAGGCAGTGGACCCTGGGATCAATAGATCTCCCATAGTAATGGACCTTGTCCACCTTCTATTAAAATAATTTACAAATTGTAGACTTTATACCATAAAATCTGAAGTCCGTACTTTGAATTTACAAAACCTTTCTGCACACACCATTTAACTTTGTCTTCACAATTGTGCTATACTTTTGGCCTGATAGAGCAGAAAGGAGAAGTGAGTCTTAAACTTGGCTAAATGGTTTTCTAAATATCATCCAGCTAATGTTTTTGTTATTGTTGTTGTTGTTCTTATTGTTAGAATAGGGTTCACCATAGTCTTATGCTGTATATTGGAAGGCAAACCTGGCCCACTGCTTGTTTTTTATAAAGTTTTATTGAACAAAGACTCACTTATAGGAGGCATTTAATTTTATTTCACATATGAAAAAACCTCGTGGCACAGAAATGGTTATTACTTTGCAAATGTCACACAGACAGTGATGAAATTGAGAAGATTCACAGAGCCCAACTCCAGAGCCTTTCAATAAGCAACTCTATTTGGACAAGTATAGGTGTACAAATAAATACTAGAGTTCTCTGACCTGGAGGGATTTGTACCCTCACTTCCTTGTAAATCAACACTTGCTAAAGGTTTTTAAATAGAAATCTGAACTCAAGAAAATAGTCACTAACTTCTGTCTTTCTGATAAAAAAAAATTATATCTGTACCATGAGTAGAGGCTCTGTATAAACTGTCTCACTTAAATGGTGTAGCAGCCAACTGTTAGTATGATTTTACAAGAAAACCTGGAGGTCTGTAAGTAGTAGGCAGCTTTCTCCTACATTGATCCCGGTCTGCCTGGGTTTTCTGTTTGTTTGTTTGTTTTGTTTTGTTTTTTGTTTTGCCAGTCTTGTGGCTTGAACTCAGGGCCTGGACACTGTCCCTGATCCTCTCTGAACTCAAGGCTAGTGCTCTACCACTTGAGCTACAACACCACTTCTGGCCTTTTCTGTTTATGTGGTAGTGAGGAATTGAATCCAGGACTTCATGCATGCTAGGCAAACACTCTACTACTAAGCCACATTTCCAGTCCTTGTATGGTTTTTAAATCCACTTTTAATATACTACACGTCATCATTTCCTTTACAGAAAATCTATGAAAGGGAAGGAAGGGAGGGAGGGAGGGAAAAAAGAAGGGAGGCAGAGAGAGCAATGAATGTCCCATTTCTACCCCTTCCTAACCAACTAAGAATTTAATGAATCACTGTCAGCAAAAGGGAGATGTCCACACTATCCATATGCTTTCTGGGCTTGCAGATCTCTAGACATTTACCCACACTATTTTTTCTGTAATCTGAACTATGCTAATCTTACCACACCCCTACATTGAAGTTCTATTTGTCATTTGAAATAAGATTCAAATAATCCTGACTCCTTAAAGACTTCTCTAATTGCCAAAGACTGTGTTTGATTTTCTCAAATCCAGTACTGCAGTACTTCTGTTTGTGCCATGCTTCTAGAGTTCATATGGTGTCTACTGGCTTTTTTTTTTTGGAGAACTCTCAAAAATTGGCAATTTTAAGCTGTTTTGGGGAGGAAGATGGCATATATATATATACATACACATAGATACACACACACACACACACACACACACACACACATATGTATTTTTTTAAGAATTAAGGACCTCTCCCCCCATGGACTGTACTGGAATGCTCTCTTTAAAACCTCTAAAATTATTGCTTTGCAGGCACTTGAGATACTCCCTCTGTATAGTACTTTGTCTGCTATCATTAAATGGGAGGCACTCAATAAATATTTACTCACTTTAGGTCTCAAGTTCTCTTTATAATGCTAATTTCATGTTTCCATTAGCTCAGTACAATTAATTTAAAAGCACCAAGTAAAGATAAATAACAGACAGAATAGATAATTTATTCTAATGCCTTATCTCTATGTTCCGCATTCCACTCTGTCTGCATTTACTGCATTTACTGAGTTTTACATTCTGTGTTGGTAGCTTGAATGTTCTCTGCTATTTTAAAAATATTTTGTAGAATTCAGCCCACATCAGCAATAATCATGGGTAATCTATCATTTAAAATGAGTCTTAAAAAATTATGTTACAGTTCTTCACTTATTTGGTTCGCAGGTTAACTATTTTTATATTTCAACTTTGCTGTTCCTGGTTTATTTTGAATTTCTTTCTTCATTTCAGTTTATTTTGAATTTCATTTTCCTAATATTCTTAATTAGCAGACTAGAATGTGATAGGCAAAAATATCAATATCTTAGTTACATCACAATGGTAGGAGGGGCAATATATGAGTTAGCTTGAGTAGTGAAAAACTGCAATATATTAAGTCTTTAAAAAGTATATTGGCAGCTAACTGCTATTAAAGTTTTTTTCAAAGTGGTAGCTTTTAATGCTGTTTTATAACTAAAACTTTTCACTTACATAAGAATACTTTAAAATTATTTGTAATTCAAGTTTATTCTTAGTAGGTAATCCATCTTGTTTCAATATAAATATACTATACAAATGGTATCTCTTTCATAGGTAAACTAAATTCATGTTAAATTCTTGTACATTCAGAATTTGCAGTTAGTTCACCAAATGTAAGCTTTTTTCTTGTTTTATGGGGAAGAGTGCATTATTGAAGTTTGAACCCAGAGTTTATACTTTATTTTTGTGCTTACAGTGGGACTTGAACTCAGGGCTTGGCTTCTGTCTCTTAGCATTTAAGCTCAAAGCCTGCACTCTACTACTGAACCACAACTCCATTCTGACGTTTTTTCTGATTAAATAGAGAGATAAGTATCACAGACTTTCCTGCCCAAATTTGCTTTGGATTATGATCCTTAGATCTCAGCTTCTTGAGTAGCTAGTATTATAGCTATGAGCTACCTTGTACTCCTTAGGCACTTTGGTTTTGAGACAGGATCTTATGTTCTAGCTAGCAGGCAAGCCTTCCCATGCATCTGGGACCACCTGTATGACAGCCATGTGTGTTGAATGAAATAGGGTCTCAATAACTTATTGTCCAGGCTAGCTTTCAACCACAGTTCTGATTGCCTTCCAGGTTCAGATGTGTTCTACCATTTATAGTATAAATTATATACCATAAATTAAGTCTCTATATCCTAAATATTTTATAAAATTTATTCTGCATATTCAGAATCAGGTTATTTTAATTAACAGAGTGAAATCACATCATATAATCTAACTGCGTGCATTGTGATTATTTAATTTTGAGACCAAATTTGGCACTTCTTGTAGGCAAGCTGAGTATTGCCACCTTTCTCATTTTAGCCTCCTGATTGCATAGTTACTTTGACAAGAACAGATGTCGAATGATTTTTAGGCATTCAAGTCATCTGTAGTGGAAAGGTTTGAATGGTCAGATAAGTACATGCTCACTTTACCTTCACTTGTTTCTCATAGGAAATTTGATATTTCTTCAGCCTTCATATGCATAAGAACGTCTCAAGGAATATATTTTGAAGAATAATACTGAGCTGTATTGACAATATAAATGACTTTCAATGTTAGTTATAACGAAAATCAATCCTCACCTTATATGCTACTCTTTCTTTTTCCTTCCTTCCTTCCATCCTTCTCTCTATCTCTTTCTTTTGCTCTTTCTTTCTTTCTTTTTTCATTGTGAAGATACCATGCAGAGGGGTTACAATTATATGGGCTAGGTAATGAGTACATTTCTTATCAAGCCTTGTTGCCTCCTCCTTCGTTTCCCCTTCCTATCCCTTCTCATCCCCCACCCCGCCGTCCCACTCCCCACTTCCCCTCCCCCCAGCCAAAGTTGTAAAGTTCGTTTTTCGACGCATCTCATTGTTGCAATGGATCCACCTGTATCCCTATTTAAACAATTGGTTTTTTCTCTTCCCCTCCATAAATTATACCAACATCAAATACAGTGAAAAAAGGGGGAGGGACATACAAAGCAACAAAGAAATCATCTTATAAATGTGTTAGAAACAATTGCAAGAAAGAAAAAACCATTTGAGTCCTTCTCTTGGGTTCATTTCGCCTAACATCAACATACCTGACTGTTTCTGCTTGTCTCAGATATATACTAGTAATTGCAAATAAGGGACACCATGGGACCTATGTTTCCTTGGGCCTGGCTTACTTCACTTAATATAATTTTTTCTAAGTTTTTCCATTTCCTAACAAATGGGGCAATGTCATTCTTTCTGATGGAGGCATAGAATTCCATTGTGTATATATACCACATTTTCTTGATCCATTCATCTACTGAGGGGCAGCTGGGTTGGTTCCATATCTTAGCTATGGTAAATAATGCTGCAGTAAACATAGTTGTGCTGGTAGCTTTAGTGTGGTCTTGTTTGTGATCATTCAGGTGAATGCCCAAAAGTGGGATTGCTGGGTCATAGGGGAGCTCTATGTGGAGTCTTTTGAGGAACCTCCATACTGATTTCCAAAGTGGTTGAACAAGTTTACACTTGCACCAACAATGCAGTAAGGTTCCCTTCTGTCCACATCCCCTCCAGCATCTGTTGTTATTAGAGTTCTTGATTATAGCCATTCTAACTGGAGTGAGGTGGTATCTCAATGTTGTTTTGATTTACGTTTCTTTTATGGATAGGGAGGTTGAGCATTTTTTCATGAGTCTATTGGCCATCCTTCTTTCCTCTTCAGAGAAATTTCTCTTTAAGTCTTTAGCCCACTTATTTATTGGGCAGTTGTTTCTTTGAAGATTTGTTATTGGGGGCTTTAATTTTTTGAGTTCCAGGTATATTTTAGATATGAGACCCTTGTCCATTGTATGGCTAGTGAAGATCTTCTCCCAATCCATGGGCTTTCTATTGATCTTGCTAGCTATGTCTTTTGCCATGCAGAAGCTCTGCAATTTCATGCAATCCCATTTGTCTAACATTTCTTTGATTTGTTGTGTTTCTGGGTCTCTATTAAGAAACTTTCAGCCTGTGCCAAGGAGACCTAGGGTTTCTCCTATTCCATACTGTAATGTTTTTAGAGTGTCTGCTAAGGTCTTTGATCCACTTGGAGTTGATTCTGGTACAGGGTGATATATAAGGATCTAACTTTAGTTTTCTACAAGTGAATAACCAATTTTGCCAGCACCATTTACTGAAGAGGCTGTCTTTCTTCCATTCTAGTTTTTTAGCTCCCTTATGGGAGATTAGGTGGCTATAGGTTTGTAGGTTCATAACTGGGTTTTCAATTCTATTCCATTGGTCCTGAGGTCTGTTCTTGTGCCAGTACCATGCTGTTTTGATTACTATGGCTTTGTAGTATAATTTGAAATTTGGTATTGATATTCCTCCAGCACTGTTCTTTCTATTAAGGGTTGTTATTGCTATTCAGGGTCTTTTATTGTCCCATATAAATTTTTGGATTGCCTCTTCTCTTTCCTTGAAGAATGAGGAATATTGATAGGTGTCACATTGAATTTGTAGAAAGCCTTTGGAAGTATTGCCATTTTCACGATGTTGTTCTTTCTAATCCAGGAGCATGGGAGTTTTTTTTTTGCCAATTTCTAAGTTTTGTTTTGATTTCCTTTTTCAAGTTTTTAAAGTTTTCATCATAGAGATCCTTCACTTCTTTGGTTAATTCCTAGGTATTTTATTTTTTTGTGGGGCTATTACAAATGAAGTTGCTTTCCTGATTTCAGCCACACTTTTCTCATTGTTGGCATACAGAAAAGCCATTAATTTTGTTGTTGTTGTTGGTTTTTTTTGGTCCAGTCATGGGGCCTGAACTCTGGGCCTGGGCGCTGTCCCTCAGCTCTTCAGCTCAAGGCTAGTGCTCTACCACTTGAGCCACAGCACCACTTCTGGCTTTTTTCTTTTTGCTTCTGTGGTGCTGAGGAATCGAACCCAGGGCCACAGGCATGCAAGGCAAGCGCTCTACCACTGAGCCAACTTCCCAGCCCAAGCCATTGATTTTTGAGGTTTATTTTTATACCCTGCTACTTTGCCAAAGTTTTGAATCAGCTTGAGTAATTTGGGAGTGGAGTCCATGGGATTCTTTGAATACAAGATCATGTCATCTGTAATAAATCATCTGGTCACCCTACATGTCATTTACAACAATGGTGTTAAGACTGCAAAGGCAAAGACAAAACGTCCTTTGGTGGGGGGAAAACAGAATTAGGTTAACTAACAAATTGAAAGCCATAGCCACAAATGGCTATTACACTACAGAAAGTCATATATTTTAGAATAGAAGAAACTCAAAAGTAATTAGGTCATAGCTTCAATCTCAATTCTGAGTTGTAGGAATTCTTGATGTTATCTAATTTTTCTGAATTGGTCATACCTCTCCAAAGAAGTAAGTTACTGTGTTTTTTAAGGGTGAAGATTCTGCCCTGATGTTCTTCTTGCTACTTCACAGCATTCATATGTGTCACCTTGTGGTAGAACACGTTTATATACATACTACCTTTGTAATGATATGATTCTGAGGAACTCCCTATCCCCAAATCCCAAATCTGAAAATGCTCCTAATGACAATACCTTAAGAATGCCTGAACAATGGTGGGAAATTTCACTCCCAATTACATGATGGATCCCAGTCAAAACCCAGGTGTGCTGGAAGTTGTTCAAACACACAGTGCCTTTCATGTGTCTGGCAGGATGCTGTATCCTTCTAGTACAAAATGTTGTTTCCACTTTCCTGTTGATTTGGAGTTTTGTATGTACTCCTTCATTATGAACTGAATGTCCCCTAGGCCTGTGGCATAGCTATCATCCCAGATCTTCCTCCAAGGCAACTCTGGAATTGGAACTGCTCTTTGTAGGAATCTCCTCTTTCCCTCCCATGACCTCCTATCTTTTCCCCTTCTTCTCTCTCTTCTTCTATTCTTCCCTCCATCCCTGTCTTCCTCTCTCTCTTTCTCTTTATTTTGTCCATACTAGGGTTTGAACTCAGAGCCCTGAACTTGTTGACCTGTTGTGTTATTCCGATGACTAGTTTTCTCCTTGAAAATGGTCATTGTATTTTCTTTGGTCAATATTATACTTCTAAGCTGTCAAATATCTGATTATCCACACAGACCATATAACTTCAAATCATGGTTTTGAGTTACTACTTTTTTATGTCACCCAGATATTTCCTATTCTCTTTGGTTTTTATTTTTCTTTTATTGAGTTTTGTTTAATTTAAAACATTTTTGACAAAGTATTTGAAATTGGACAGGAGTTTGGTGTCAGGGAAAAACAAAATGGCTTATTCTGTTATTGAATTGGCTTTTAAAATTAAACCTTTATTTTTCTGAATCAAAGAACATAGAACTTTATTCAACAAGATTGGTGACCATAGCAGGTTCTTTTGGTGCTCTGTACATAGGTCTAGTACCCACTCTGGAAGGCCAACAGGTGAGCTTCTGTCTTTATCTGGGACCACGTTGTAGCCATGTGAATAACTTGTGGGGAAAACTGAATGTACCATAGATATTAATTCTCAGCAGTGACCCACAGTTGAAAGAACTGATAAATACACTTGAAACATTTTCTGTCCATTGGCTCTCTATGTACTTTCTAAAGGTGAAAAGTTCTAAGAGTCAGATGCAGTCCAGATGTTCAAAGCAGTAGCCTGATCTTTACTATTCTCATCACTATTTTTCCCAGCACTCACCCCTCCTCATGTTGCATCCTAGAATCTCTTCCAAAATAAACCACTTTCACTAAATCCTCATTTGAGGTGCACCAAAAACACAAAGCCAAAACCTCAGCCTATGCACTTAACGTATCCTCAAACTGGACTTCTTTAACTGCCTTTACTGCTCTGCTAAGTCTCCTAATGGTCCCAACTGATGTTGGTCCTCCACAGTGACAGCTTTGTTGCCTGTTGTCCTTCCTATCTAGGTGCTGTGATCATTCATTATTGCTGTAGAAAGCTCTGTGAGCTAATGCCATGCCAAACTCATCTATGGGCTATGGGCTATCATCCTGCTTGGCCTCCCCAGTCTCCAGCACTCCATATCCATTTTTGACTATCCAGAAAGCAGAACATTTCTTGAAGAGGAATCTGTTTGATCTGCTTGAGTCTAGTGCCCATCTCTGGATGAGAGTCTAGAAGATTCTGTTGCCCAGACATGTCTACTCAGCTCTGGCTGAGTCCACCAAACTTCCTCAGTCTCCACTGCATGGATCTCCCCATCTGCTTTCAGGGAACATGTTTCTGACAGATGCTTGGACAACTTCTTAAGAGATGCAAAGTGTTTGCTAAATTATTTGTGGAGTGAGTCCTTAAATAAAGAAACAGAAAAGCATGGTCACACCTGTGAGGCTTATTGGCCGTAAACATTGGGTTTGCTCAGTTTTCATACCCCTTATGAACCATAAGAATCGTACCCAAGAGAACTACAACCTTGCAATTCAAGTTTGTTTGTTCTTTTCAGATAGCTTCTTTTTAAAAACCAAATCCAGCTAACAGCAATGTATTTGTCCTATTGATTGTCAAACATTCTTCTGTTTTGTTTTTTTTTTCCTCTTCGTTAATGTATATGTTGAATTCATAGCCTGCAATCCATACTGCTGGAGCTTGCCAATTAAAGCTTACATTGAAATGTTATGAAATAGAACAGTTTATTGTAATCATAGATACAGTACATAACATTATAATTTGCTTCTTGAAAGCTAATTACAAAAGTTGTTTGAAATAATCAGGGCCTTATTCACTAGCTGAAGGAGGAGAACAGCTGTATAAATACCCCTGTAGTGGTGGCAAGGGAGTAGGGTGAAAAAAAAATAGGTTAGTTAAAAGTTCAAACAAAGAGTAAAAAATAAAATGGAAAAGAATCCCCTGAGTTCTATTCTGTGATTGTAATGAACATTCAAGGGCTGACTGTTCCAGATTTCCAGCAAAATATTGAAAGACACTTTTGACATAACAACAGAATCTTTTAGAAATGAGAGTGTTGAGTGTCTATCTAATTAATTGCATCTAAAGTTCCTGGAAATCTTCCATACTCAGAGTAAACTCTTGGAGTACATTGACTCATGCTAATTTTCTCTAGAGAAAAAGGTATAAATTAGGTATCAAGAAAACAGATGGCATTTAAAATCCAAATTCCTCCTCAATGGAATATATTGGTCTCTATAAGAGAATTCTAGAAAAGCTGTTGTATTGTTTTGCATGGACCTGGATGAGCCGTGCAAAAACAGGGTGTCCTACTAGTTAGTGACACTTTTGTTCTGGAGACCGGCTGTGCATGCCCTCTTAGAGAAGTCTCTTATGTGACTGAGTCAACTGCTTCCCTCATATAATTCAGTCACTTTATTTTAGTGTGAGATAAAACCCAGTAGCATTGTCCTCAAAAGGAATCACTGCCATTTCACAAGTTAATGGAGCCCTGACAGGGCAAAACACGGATCTTCAAGGATGACCAATCCAGCAGGACGCTGTGCAACTCCTCAAACTGCTGGTCATAGCTTTCAAAGATATACTAGGAATTACTTGATATATAGCCTCTTTTGACCCTCCATAAAACTAGTTTCCACACTTAAAAATGAGTGTATTGTCCTAGGAAATTTACTTATTTTTCCCAAAGAGAAAGTTATTTGGCCAACAGAAAATACAAGGTTATTTGTTGAGCTCAAAGAACCCACTGGGGTTATAAATAGATATGCACACTGCATAGATAATCTCCACTGAGCTTCACTACTTAAAACTTCTTGATGCTTTCTCCATACTCATAATAAATCCTGCCTGATCCTAATTAAATTGGGGTTCAGGATCACTAGTATTTTATCTTTTACCGAACTTTTAACAGCCCCTTCATTATTCACTAGAGTGGGTGGAACGCACATATAAATAGCAGAGAGTAATGCAATATTTATTATCTTCTTTACTGGTAAAATATTTTTACACAGCTAGCAGTTTATTTTGTCCTAAATTCAGAGCTGTTTTTCAGTATTTAGTACAATATTGAGCCAACAGGATATCAATAAATATGTGTTGGTGGTTTAGATATTAAATAAAGTATCTTTGAATCACTTGAGTGTTTATTTTAAACAAAACTTAGGGTTTTCAGCTAAAATGCTTAAAGAAAATGCCTGTGAATTCATGCAAAGATCTATTTCAACATGAGAATCCAGCACATATCTTTCTAAGACAGGCACAATTTAAGTTCAGACATCAAATGATTAAAAAGACATTATAAACTTTCAAACATTACTAATCCAGTGCTAAGTATATATGTTTGATTCTTTTTGACTTCTCTGTAATATTTGATAGCATTGTTTCACTTACATGTTCATTAGAAAATAATCATATTTTTTAGAATAATTTATTAAAATGGTCTTCTTCCTGTGAAACTTTACCAGGGATATGTAGGGTTTTTTTGCTTCTAGTTTCCATATAGCATTGTGTCATGAATAAATATAATAAACAATCTATAAAGTATGTTAAGCGTACAATAAGTAGGAAAACACATATTTATGATTGCGTTTCCAGTTGTTTGGTTTGATGAGTTGTACAGAATAGCACATAACTGTAATCCCAGTACTTAGGGGAAGGAGTGTGAAGCAGTAGTATAGCCTACTCTACATACAGGATATAGGATAGCCTATACAGACTAGGCCATCCAGAACAACCCTATCACAAACAAACAAACAAAATTGCCCTAACACAAAATAAAAATAAAGATAATCAAATCATGTTTACAGACTAAATATATGTAAATTTTATTTGTCAACCCCATACCACAGTGAACTTGGAAATAGGTAGAAAAGACTGTCTTCCATCACCCTGTGACTAGAAATATTCATGTTTTAGACTGATTTGTATATCATGAACTGCATATACTGTAATTCCTCTACTGTCTGGTCCTGTGGTTCTCCTCAGTAGTCATCTTATATGTTCCCGAACTCTCATTTTGTATGTTGGTGGAAGAGCACACTTTTCCTGGAGTCCAGTTGCACACCTCCATAATGGCTGTAGCTGAACCTGACCAACCACCTCTGGGTCTGTGACCCTCCTGTGTAAAAATCAGGATCATGGGGGGCTTGAATGTTGACATGAAATACTTTTCTAATTATCCTTCTAATTGTCCTTCCTAGAGTAAAATTTGTTTTCCTCTGTGAAATTATGTCTTCAATGCAAGTGACAATGTAGGTATCATTAAGAAATACTGTGATTATTTCATGCCATTTCACTCATCATCTTGTCCCAGCTTCCATAGTGCTAGGATTAAAGTATGGAACACCAAGTCTGGCTTCTTTATGACTTTTTTTAAAATGTAGGATTATAATGAGTTGAATAAGTATTCCTGCTTTTTTAAAAAAGTAAAATGATATGTGGATCAATAACAAGATCAGGCTGTTTGTTTCAGTTGAGGCTTTTGATCAGAAATCACAAACTCAACTGGGCTTAGCTATGTCAAAAAAATGCAAACATCAACGGTGTACCGGTGGCTCATGCCTGCAATCCTAGCTACTCAGGAAGCTGAGATCTGAGGATTGCAGTTTGAAGCCAGCCTGGGGAAGAAAAGTCCCCATGAGACTCTTATCTCCATTTAACCACTCAAAAGCAAACAAAAATCCCACCAAAACCAAAACCTGGAAGTGGCGCTGTGGCTCAAGTTGTAGAGCACTAACCTTGAGCACAAAAAGGCTCAAAGACAATGCCCAGGCCCTGAGTTCAAGGCCCACAATTGTCAAAATATAAAACAAAAAGGAAAGAAACAAAACCCAATTCTTGTATTAAAAAAAGAAAACAGCAACAACAAATCAACCACAACAAATCAAACAAAGAGCCCCAGGTGCTCACTTAATGGAATTTAAATGTAGGAGCAACTCTCAGGAAGAATTTCAGGATCTGAAAGAAGAGAGACCAGATTCCTCCAGTATGGAGACTTTCACTCTTCAGAACATGTCTCTCTCCACTTGGTGAGATGCACAATAAATACCAACCAGCAGTTACTTTTTACATATTCAGCCTGAACATGGAAACTTAACTCTAGATATCAAATTCTAAAACCTGCCTTCGGTCAGGTACACATAGTGAACCAATTATAGTAGTGATCAATGATAGTTCATACAAGGCAGGAGACAGTCAGCATCTTGTTACCAAAATTGTTTGATGGGTTTAATAATTTAAAAGTATGCTAGCAAGACATCATAGTGGTCCATTGTGATGACTAAACCTCATTTCTTCCTGAGTCATTTAAGACTCTATAAAATATGTATTATTAAAAACATCATTCTACTAAAGATTGCCATTAGATGTTAATTATAAACTTCTATAGCCTCAGGGAAGATGTATAATATGGAATTTAGGATGCATAATAGAATGCCTTGCCTGTAGTATATGCTCAATAAGTATTTTTTAATTAAGTTTATTCAAGTAGCTATATCATGAGATGTGGTATAACACCATTCTGTTCTTTTAGACCTAATATTCCAAGAGAGAAAAGATTGGTTCAAAAAAGTGAGTGGAAGTAAGGGGGGAAAAAGGATGGTATATAGAGAAGGTATTAGGTCTCAAAGTGAGAGGACTTAATTTGCTATTTGTGTTACAGGATTTCTACTTGGTTAAGTATGTTATTCTTTGGCAAATTTCTGAATTACTCTCATTGTCAGTTTTATTATCTTGACAATAAGAAAAGAATCTGCCTCAGAGTTTGTAAAAACTCAAGGGAAAGCTCAATGTGAGCTCTAGGGAGTGCATATATTTGAAAATTATTATTATTAATGTTTGGTATGGAATGAGCCACAAAATCCCTGACTTTTACCCCCTCATCTCTTTGAAACTCTTTCAGAGGCTTAAAAACCAGTCAGTAAGACTAATATTTATGTTCTTTAAAAAATTTAAAGAGGTGCTAGGTGAGGACAGTTAAACTGATCTCTAACAAAAGACATGGTTCTTTTCTAGAAGAAAGATAACTTAGCTCACAGGACATGGCAGGGCCACACTTGAAAGTATTTTCTTTCTCTGTACCACAACATATGAAAATGGCTAATGTGAGTATTACGTAGCTGTACTTACTTTAAGACATAGAGACCTGTGGTTTACATTCGCAAGAATGTTGTAAAGACGTTCACCATTTTTTACATAGGCTACTGGTTCTTGATACTGACCTATTTGAATTCCATAATATTGTGGATATATCAGATGTATGGTTTATAAATATTTTCTCTCATTCCCCAGATTTCTCTTCATGATGTTGACTGTTTCTTTTTTTTTATTGTGAAAATACTGTACAGAGGGGTTACAATTACATGGGCAAGATAATGAGTACATTTCTTATCAAGGATTGTAGCGTCCTCCTTTGTTTCCCCTTCCCATCCCTTCCCATTCTCCCCCCATGTTGACTGTTTCTTTGCTATGCAGTGTTTTAGACTGATACAATCTCTTCAGTCCATTTTTTCTCTAGTTGTCTGTAGTTTGGGTCATATTCAAAATAAATATCTTTGCCTAGACCAATATTAAGATTCTCCTCTCTTCTAGGATTCTTATGGTGTCTCCAATTAAGGTTTTATTGCATGTAAGTAGATACTTTCATGTCTTATCTTTCAGTCTGCCTTTCATTTTACTCTCTGGTCCAACCTGACCCTACTTAGATTCTTTGATCAGAATAGATGGGTATTCAGAATAGCCTGGCGATCAAGTTATCAAGTCTCTGACTTGATAACTCTGGCTTGGACTTCCAGTCCTGGGATGAACAGAAGTGGTAAGAGTGGACATCTTTGACTTGTTGGCAATCTTAGAGGAAAACTCCTAACTTCACCATTGAGTAGAATTTTAACTATAGGTTTGTCATCTGTGGTCTATATTGTGTTAACATATATTCCTTTATAGTATGTAATTTCTTGATACTTTTTTTTTATCATAAAAGGATGATTTGGGCCAATTGTGTTTTCTGTGTCTATTGAGACAATCATATGATTCTCTCTGTCTCTCATATTGGAGTTTGAGCATAAGGCCTTATATATTCTAGACAAGAGAGTGACTGACCATTGAGCTATACTCAGTAATATGAGCCCAGTAATATGATCTATCCCCCATTTTGTTGTGGTTTCTCACATTTGTTGATTTGTATATGTTGAATAGTTCTTGCAACCCTGGGATAAATGCCAATTGAGCATGGTGTATGACCCTTTTAATAAGCTGTTGATTTTAGTTTGCTAGCACTTTGTTTAGGATGAAGGACTAGAAATTCAGCAGAATGATGTAAGGATCTTCTTAGGAAATGATTCATAATTCCGAGGAAAGAAATGGAAAAAGTGGGCATTTTGGACCTGAAGACTGGGGCTTATGTTTTTCATCTGCCTTCACTTTTAGCATTACAAAGAAAAGAATGTTTAAGCTAGATCTTTTCCTTTCTTTTATAATTACCTTCAAAATTGTCTTTATGCTTTAGTAGAGCAGTTCATGTACACTTGATATTGTCAGTACAGAATGTTAGGTCCATTCTTATTGTGAAAATACTTAAATTCTTCTTCATGTTCTGTTACACTGTTCCAAAGAACCTCTGAACATCCTGATGCCCACACCTTAGCCACTGTAGACTCAACACTGTGAAATGTGAAATGCTTCCCCTCGGAACCCAGCAAGTGAATGGTAAATAGCTGCCTATCAGTGAGCTTCTGGAACTGCCCTTCAGCACTAAGTATGCTTATCCAATTACTTGTAAATGTAAGCTCTATCTCTATCCAGTTACTTGTATAGATCACTGTACTTGTAATACCAAAGGGGGCCCAGGAATAGTGGCTTGTGCCTGTAATCCCACCTACTCTTAAGGTAGATATCATGAAAGTCATAGTTAGAGACCAGCTGGGGCAAAACATTACCGAGGCCCTCTCTTGATTAATTAGTCAGGCATTTTGGGACACATATGTCACCCAAGCCACATGGAAGATCCTCTGTAGAAAGATTTCTGCCCAAGGCTGGCCAGAGTAAAAGTTCAAGGCCCTATCTCAAAAGTAACTGCAAAAAAGGGTGACTTAAGAGTTTAAATTCCAGTACCTAAAATTGGAAGAAAGAACAAGGGAGAGTAACACTTATTTTACACCTATGTCTTATTTTTTTCTTTTGTCGGTCATGGGGCTTGAACTCTGGGCCTGGGTGGTATCCTTGAGCTCTTTAGCTCAAGGCTAGCACTCTACCACTTGTGCCACAGTACCACTTCCGGTTTTCTGGTGGTTAATTGGAGATAAGAGTCTCATGGACTTTCCTGCCTTGGCTGGCTTTGAACTGTGATCCTCAGATCTCCCTTTTTTTATGATCCACTGGAAACAGACCTTCTAATCTACCAAATAGGCTGTTCCTGATGAATTGGTTGGTTACAGGCAGCCCTTCCAACCCATCAAATAAATTGTTCCTCCTGGGTTGGTGACAGTCAGCTCTTCTAACCTATCAAAAAGATGGTCCTGTTGTGTTGATGACAGGCAGCCCTGTAACCTATCCAATGAGCTGCTCCTGCTAGGTTGATCATATCTATTTTAGAGAATTTGCAGTGAAAATGGCAGTTAGAACCAAGGTCTATAAGCTAAATGAAAGCTGTAGGGAGAATGTAGCAAGAGAGATAACGCTCTCTGCTTACCCTCATAGTAGAAGGTGGAGTACTACTGGGCTAGAGAAGTAACATCATAGCATTTTTGCATGGACAGTGTGCTGTATGAGTTATCAATGGATTGAACAGTGAGGTGGATGCAGTTATAGCTCTGCTTTTCCAAGGATCTGTTTTCGAGTGTTTTATCTTGCAAACACACACACACACACACACACACACACACACACACACACACAAATACTTACTTGTTCCCATATTCTTCCATCCATGGAAAGCATTGTGGAGAACTTTTCTGAGAGTTCTCAGTTGGTAAGAGAGTAATTAGTACCAGCATTTTAAACATGTATTGATTTAAGTAGTTAATTAAGACTTGATGGATATAAATACACTGCCCAGAACACCTTGGTGACTACAAACCTCTACATTACTTTGAGCCATTAAAAAAAAAACTCAGTGGCTTAGTTATGCATTTTCCTACGTTTTCCTTGTGTGGATGACACATATGGCTGCTTAAATATCATGTAGCAGTGTTTCTGTATGGATGCTGTGATCACTCTGTGATTTTAGAGACAAAAAGGAAATACTTGAGGCCCAAGTGTTCTTCACAATGGGATCTAGTGTTCTTTCTACAGGTGAACCTTATATCGAGAACAACATGTAGTTGTTTCTATAAAAGTAGTAGACTCCTTGACATCATTCCAGGCCAGAGACCAAAGACCCCATTCACATGGTACATAAACAAGGCTGGCTTCTAACGGATGTATTCAACATACCTGTTAATGCTCAGGAGTGCCTACCTCCGTGATAGGCCCCGTGCATCCGCATCTTGGGAAGCTGTGTACGTAGCCTATGAACTGTGTGGAGCAGGTAGAGGTAAGGATGGTGAGCTCAGTGGCTCTGTGCAATCTGTGCCTTGGTGACTTAGTTTGGTAAAGCATGAAACTTGTTGTCAAAATCATGGTTCACATTGTTTTTCTTCTCGGACTGGCTGTAGTCATGTTGCCCAGTCTCCCCTTGAACTTGTGATCCTCCTGCCTCGGCCTCTGGAGCCCTCGACATGTGCCGCCATGCATAGTCTGTGGTTGTCACTGTCTTCTTGTTCACCTCAGAACTCCTTATCTATTTATGTCACTTGTCAGCGTACCTGGGAATACATTGGACCCCGACTTCACGTCATAGAAGGACATACAGATAGAAGTACTGCCACAATTAGTTAATTACTGCTGTGTTTTTAACAGAGAAGGTAAAATACAACTCTGCCTTTTCTCTTAGTTGCACTAGGTCTAGGAGATGGTGAAGTCTTAATTTAATTTCCAAAAGGAGAGTAATGAAAGGGACCACTTGTCAGTGTCAGACATATCATATGCATGGTGTGGAATTCTCATGACAATTCTGAAAAGTAAATAGTCCTCATTTGATGGGTAAACAGAGGTTCAGAAGTTTAACTGAATTCCTTTGAATGTGCTTTAGTTAATAATAAGGCCACTGTGAGCATTTGAACACAGACCCTCTTAGTCATTACCACATTGCTTCAGAACAAGATAACACTTGAAGCTCTGGCAAAGTCAGAACTACATATGAAGTTTCCTTTAGCTTTGAATTTTTTTTCCTTTTTTTTTGTACTGGAGAATTTGAACTCAAGGCTTCATAACTGGTAGGCCCCTATCTCATCTGAGTCTGACTGGTTTGCAGTGGGGACTACAGTACCCGATTTGTGCCACTCAGTCGTTGTGATGACAGGCCCATGCCACCACGCTTCGCTATTGGTTGAGACAGGGTCTTGCTAGGTTTTGTGCCTAGGCTGGCCTCAAATAGCAGTCTTTCTAAGCTCCGCCTCCCGCCCGAGTCTCTAGGACTACACGTGTGCGCCACACTGAGTGTTGTCTAGCTTGGCTTTGAGCTCTGATACTGGGTTATATTTATGCTCAGTAAATATGTTCTGTTTAATTTGACTTTTTTTTGATGGTACTGGGTTTTTAATTCAGGGCCTTGTGCCTCCTCAGCAGCCACGTTACCATCTGAGCCATGCCTCTAACCTAATTAATTGTCTTCTAAGTTAGAAAAATTCAACTGATGTTCTGCTTTTAATGCACACCATTTTTATAGGCTGAGTGTAATGTTGATAGGAATCAATGTGGTAAAGATTCATTTTGTTCATCCACTACTAACAAAGTGTTTGTCTTCTTGAAAGCCAGGATTTCACATACTTACATCTTCTTCTTCTCCTTCTTCTTCGTCGTCTTCTTTTTTTGTCGGTTGTGTGTCTTGAACTGTGGGCCTGGGCACTGTCCCTCAGCTCTTCAGCTCAAGGCTAGTCTAGTGCTCTACCACTTGAGCCACAGCGCCACTTCTGGTTTCCTGAGTGGTTTATTGGAGATAAGAGTCTCACGGCCTTTCCTGCCTGGGCTGGATTTGAACCATGGTCCTCAGATCTCAGCCTCCTGAGTAGCTAGGATATCAGGTGTGAGCCATTGGTGCCTGGCTATGCTCTTAAAATAACACATTTTCCAGTGAAGTGAATTATTTCTTTCCTTTTTAAGCATAGCCACCCTTGGAACAGGAATCCAGTTCTCATCCACTGCTGGAAGTCACAGTTGGTCTAGCTTT
This sequence comes from Dipodomys spectabilis, assembly GCF_019054845.1. Lineage (NCBI taxonomy): Eukaryota > Metazoa > Chordata > Mammalia > Rodentia > Heteromyidae > Dipodomys > Dipodomys spectabilis. The sequence goes on from NW_024870711.1 coordinate 5,511,907, forward strand.
GCTAATTGCAAGTGAAAGTTAACCTACTAATTGTTACACAAACCACCTATTGCTCAACTATACAGAAAATAAGGTGTCATTTTATAATTAATAACATAACAATGCATCCTAAGCTATGATTATGAAGCAATATGCACAAGCTAATCTTTCAAAAGTAAAGGACATTAACTCAAAGCAACAGGCTGAAAATTAACAAAGGGAGTATTTAGTAGTTGTGAATGTTCTTTCCTTTTAGTTATAGGAAAAATATTTACAGTATAAGTATTATTTTTGTTATTTTCAAGTTATAGTCATTGGCAGTTAGTAAGATCACTGTTATTCATCTCTAAAAGTATTTCATCACCTGAACTTGAACTCTGAACTTACTTTAAAAAAAAGCCCTCTATTTCCTTCTTCTAAGACTCTGGCATTTCACCATAATACTTTCTATCTCTATGAATTTTAACCATCCAGGTATCACATGCAAGTGGAATCACCCAGACTATATCCTTTGTCTTATTTGTTTTTGTGTTGTTGCCATTGACAGAGCTTCTTTCCTTATGCAGGGAACATGATAGTCAAATAAATGTATATGCATATTATTGTTTCTTTGTTCATTCGTCTATTAATATACATTTAGACCACAATGAGTTTTGAATAAGATCAACAATTTTATGAATCACTCTCCGTGTAGGAAGTGAAAAATATATAAAAATATTGTTCTTGAGAAGGAAACAGTAAACATTTGAGGATGAATAATGATATTGAAAAATTTTCTCAACACATTTAGCTACCAAGCATATGCAAAATAGACAATTTGAGATGACAGAACTTGTAAATATACAAACATACCAGGTTTAAAAGATGTAAGGTGAAAATAAGATTAAAATAGCTCATTAATATTTAAAAAATATTTATCATGTATAATACATCTATTATGATCTTTGAGGCGTCAGCCTCAAATGTTGGGAAATACAAGATATGTTACCATGCCTGGTTATTTGTATTTTTTAATTAGGAAATTTACATTTACATTTACATTTACATTCAAAGTTGATATCCATATGTAAAGGTAACCATTTAATTTTGTAATTTTTTTAGTTCTCTCAAGTCTTTTGTTCCTTGTTTGTCTTTTTAGTTTGTAGTTTTCTGCGATGATAGAGGCTGACTCTCTTCTTTTTCTCTTTGTGTATCTGCTGTGCTTTTGTATGGTATGCTTTTCTGTGTTTTCATGATGTTTGTTAACATCCTTTGGCTTCTAGTATAGGATATTCTGAAGTATTCATTTTTATCAGAAGGCCTCTCTTGTACTAACCAATGTTCTTAGCTTCTGTTTGTCTTTATACATATTTCCCTTATTTGTCGACAATAGTTTTAAGTTTTTTTTCTTGTAAAGATGCTGTACAGAGGGGTTACAGTTACATGAGTAAGGTAATGAGTACATTTCTTGTCCAGCATTGTTATCTCTTCCTTTGTTTTTCTCCTACTATCCCTTCCCACCCTCACCTCCCCCGCCCCAAAGTTGTAAAGTTCATTTCCAACATAGTGTCTTGTATCATTGTTGCAATGGGTCATCCTGTGTCCTTGTTTCAGCATTTTGTTATTCCCCTTTCCCTCTCCAAATTAGATAAATGCATATGCAAGATGCAAGGTACCAAAATCAAATACAGTGACAACAGAGATATACCATTGGAGGAAGAACATACAACAGAAACAACAAAAAAATCACATAGTACATTACAAACAACAACAAAGAAAAACTTCTTGTGTTCCATATCTTGGGGTTCATTTCACTTAGCATCGTCTTATATGGCCATATGTACATGGCTTTTGAGCTTTTCTGCTCATCTGCTAAGATTATACTAGTTATTGCAAATAAGAGAAACAATGAGACCTATATTTCTTTGGGTCTGGGTTACTTCATTTAATATGATTTTTTCAAGTCTTTTCATGTCTAAGAAATAGGTCAGTGTCACTCTTTCACATAGAAGCATAGAATTCACACACACACACACACACACACACACACACACACACACACACACACACACGGCACATTTTCTTGATCCATTCATCTACTTAGGGGCATCTGGGTTGGTTCCATATCTTAGCCATGGTGAACACTGCTGCGATAAACATAGTTGTGCTAGTAACTTCAGTATGGCTACAAGTGGGATTGCTGGGTCATAGGGGAGCTCTATGTGTAGTTTTTTGAGGAACCTCCATACTGCTTTCTAAAATGGTTGAACAAATTTACCCTTCTACCAACAATGCAATCGGGTTCTCTTTGGCCACATCCCCTTCAGCATCTGTTGTTATTGGGTTTCTTGGTTATAGCCATTCTAACTGGGGTGAGGTGGAATCTCAATGTTGTTTTGCATTTTTAAGAAACACAAAGAAGTTGAGCATTTCTTCATGTGTCTATTGGCCATTCTTCTTTCCCCTTCAGAGAAGTCACTAGCCATACAACAGACAAGAGCCTTATATCTAAGATATACTTAGAACTCAAAAAATTAAATTCCTCCCAAAACAAACCCTCAAAGAAACAACTGCCCCATTAATAAGTGGGCTAAAGACTTAGATCGACAATAGTTATATTGGGTGTAGTATTCTTGGTATTCCTTCCCTTGCCTTTACTTCCTTTTTTCTTCATTTTGAATGTGCCAGTCCATTCCCTCTGGATCCATACGTGTTCTGCTAAGACATCTCTTATTAGTTTACTAGGGGTCTTCCTATGTCTTAGTGCTTCCCTCTTGCGGTTTTAGAGTTCTCTCTCTATCTTATACTTTTGTATTTTAAACATGACACACCATGAGGAGAATGGTTCTTGGCCAAATCTCAGGCGTTGGGTGTTTTCTACCTGGAGGTCTACATCTTCCTCAAATTGAGACATTTCTATCTGAGTTCCTTCAATAAGTTTGTTTATTTTAAAATGTTTATTATCTTTAAGTAGCTGTACAAACACGTCAGTTTATGAGTATCCACCTTGATCACTCTTTTCACCATCTCCTCATCTCTCCCAACCCCACCTACCCCAATTTTCCTAGTTCTGTTTTTACCTATATACATTGAATGTTATGACTGTCCTCACTCACCTATCCTCTCTTCGTTTTAATGTGCCTTTTTCCTTCCCTTTGCCATTTAGAATTCTCAAAGAATATTTGTTCATTTAATGATATCCCATAAGTCTTGGAAGCTATATTCATTCTGTGTGTGTGTGTGTGTGTGTGTGTGTGTGTGTGTGTGTGTGTGTATGTGTGCGTGTGTGTGTGTGTGTGTGTGTGTGTGTGTGTGTGTGTGTGTGTGTGTGTTGTGTGTGATGCTTACCTGGCCCCCTGGCCAGGGATACAGCTTGTAATTGCTGCTATCTCAGGACTCTGTCTTACAGGGCTTCTTCCTCTTCTTCTCTGAGCTCTACTCCTTTTCTTTTGTCACTGCCTTGAAATGAAGAAGTTGTTCACTTGTTGATTTTGTTCTTTGTGTAGTATGGGATTGCTGGACTCCTCATATTTCTATTGGCCATATGAATGTAGAAAGTCAGTTCCTAAGGATACTAATAATGCTCAGATAGGATCTGATCTGAGTTGCACCTTCTAACATATTATATTCAGTTAACAAAAAGCAAGATTTATCCAATATAATTAGTTCATAATTGTAAAACACCAGGCAAGGCAAAGGTGGGTATGAGTTTTAATATAAGAAAATCTCTTTTGACCTTTTATAACAATGTATAAGAGACGATATCCGCGTACCTAATTATAAGGTCGTCATGATAATACTCTTTGTCTAAAAAAATGTGTGGAGAGATTACAAGGAATGCATAAAATTTCCTCTTATATCTCTCTCCTTCCTTGCATTGGCTCTTTTCATTGGAAGCTTTTATTTTTTCAGTTTATGGGGGTGTTTTATTAGAAAACACTTTTTAAGTTCCTGCTAGGCATTTATTTGAAAGGTCTCAAGGTAAAAAGCACAACACACGTATATTAACTTACTCTACTGTCCCAGTTGATTAGCCTCTCAGAAAAATAATTTCAGTCCTTAAAAGAGCAAAAGGAAACATTAGGTCCATTTATTCAAATCAACACCATTGTGAGAAGTCAGGAATCCTGCTGTCTCTCCACAGCCCACACGATGCTCTTTCTACCTCTGGAAGAGAAGTTCCAAGGGTAAGCAAGGTCAGGCCTGGAAGGTGCAGTAGTAAAGGAAATTGTGAGTCATAATTACTTAGGTAGGCAGAGTATTATATACTTTTTCTACTTCAGCTATTTTAATACAGAATCTTATTATACTGGGATGTGATGGTTTTGCCTCAGAAGAAACTGAATCTGAATATGTCCCTTTTTCAGCTTCTTAAATTCAGCCCCTAAGAACATTTTCTGCTAATAATGACCAAATCCATTTTTTTTTCTTTTGCCTGAAAAACAAGTTACTTGACAAGAGCTCTGTGGACATTTCAGGCAATTTTTTTAGATATAAAGTTTTCTTTATAGACCCCGGCAGATTTCAGAGTCATTGTCCAGAATATAGGACACTCGGTGCTACCATTTGGAACTTCCTACCTACTGTGGTCTGAGTGGTAAGAGTTCCCCTGTGGATGAATGGAGGGAAGAGATCTAGATCATTGCTTCTATTTAAAGAAAACTGTCCTCTGAACAATTCAGTGTAAGACACGGAAATGGAATGGGGTTAATGGCAAGGGCAGGCAGGTAGCAGACAAAGGTAGAAAAGTTAGAGAAGAGTTGGAAAGAGAAGAATGAGAAAAAGAGGGGTGGTGAATATAAAGTTAATGTAACAGAGATATGCAGGACAGAGAAGAGATGGAGACAAGAAGTACAGTGTGGGTGAAGCAAAAAGAAAAGAAAGGCATTGAGATTAAAAGGAGAACCAGAAGAAGAAAAAAAGAAAACCAGGAGAAACAAAGCAAAAGGCAGAGATCGGGGTAGGGAGCTCAGAACCAAAGGAGAACCGAGTGTCTGCCGTTCAGACTGGTTCTTCAGAGCAAAGAATTTTACTTTGAAATAGACTTATGAGACAGAATTATAACACGATCACAAAATCAGGCATTATTTCAGTGTTCTGACTGAAATGCAATACAGACCTTCTGAGAATAAAATGGCCAATACTTATTATACATAGGCATGTTCATATATACACAATTATTTATATCTGTAGACATATATGTATACTCACATACACACATATATACATACATAATGACATAACACACAAACACACACACACACACACACACACACACACACACACACACACACACACACACACACACACCCTGGCTCTCCATAGTTCCATTATATAGAATATAAAAATATGTCCCATTTAGGATCCTATTTGTTTAATTAGCAAAAGCATAAGATCATTCCTATGTTATCCACCATCAGAAAAAAAGACAAAACAAAACAAAAAAACCTTAAAACAGAAAAGCAGGAAGTCTGACGATTGACCTACACTTGCATCATTTTTCTGATTCCATCATGGGAAGAGGTTCAGTCTGCCACCACTGCTGAGGCTCCCTTTTCTCCCACTGTGAGCTCAGTGAGCTGGTCTCCACTACCACTCTGTCACTGATGTCCTGTGCCCTGCAGTCATCTCTGGCTTAGCGTGGGCTGGTGATGAAGAGACCCTACTGACCTTGAGGCTTCACCTTCACTAGCTCTACTCTCTGCCCCTTCACATCCCTGTACCACCTGTCCTAAAGACTTCAAGAATCTATCCAAAAACCACTGCCCTCTTCTTCCCATCCTCCCTTCTCTGCATAAAAGAAACCCCCCCCCCCCAATTTTGCCATGTACAGTTCTTCTTCCAAGAATTTGGTGACTGATCGAGAGGGGCTTGGTTTCTTAAAAAGTCAAATTTTAAAACCTTCAGCTCACAACAGTCTGCTTGCCTTCTTCTGGTCAAGAGGAATTAGTACTTGAAAGGGAAATACCTTGTAGAATTCTAAAGCAAAGTAATAATGTAATAGGTCACTCTCCCATAGTATTTTTTCTAGACAATATTCAGAATGTTTTAGATGTTAAAAGTTCTGCAAAGATATATGCCACTGATTTTTTAAAAGCAGAAAGCCAAGTTTCAGAGTGGTTATATATCTTACTGAAGATTATTCCAATAATCATAATAAAGTTTGGAGTGAGGTTCTCATCTGGCCTTAGATCTTTTTTTTTCTTCTGTCAGTCCTGGACCTTGAATTCTGGGCCTGGCTGCTGTCCCTCAGCTCTTTAACTCAAGTCAAGCACTCTACCACTTGAATCACAGCTCCACTTCTGGTTTTCTGGTGGTTGATTGGAGATAAGAGTCTCATGCACTTTGCTGCCTCAGCTGGCTTTGAACTGTGATCCTCAGATCTCAGCCTCCTGAGTAGCTAAGATTACAGGCGTGAGCCACCGGCACCCTGCTGGCCTCAGATCTTTTATTACTTATACAGTGAACATTAAGATACTCCCAAGTCAGGTAAAGCCACTTGGTCTGCTTGAAAGTCTAGCTTTCTGGTTGGTAACTTCAGGCCTGTAAATAGGAAAGCTAGTTTTGATATACGCTTACAAAGGATCATATCCATTTCTTCTTAAGCCGATCTTGTATCTCTGAGGAATTACATTGTTTTAAACATAAACTTTCAATTTATTTGTAGATACAATAACACATAAAACTCAAATATTCAAAAAGAGATCAGAACTGTGTGTCACACACATCTATAATAATAAAGCAAGTGTTAAAAATAATGAACATTGCAGCATTATTTACTATAGCTAAGATATGGAACCAACCCAGATGCCCCTTAGTAGATGAATGGATCAAGAAAATGTGGTATATATACACAATGGAATTCTATGCTTCCATCAGAAAGAATGACATTGCCCTATTTGTTAGGAAATGGAAAGACTTGGAAAAAATTATATTAAGTGAAGTAAGCCAAGCCCAAAGAAACATAGGTCCCATGGTTTCCCTTATTTGCAATATCTAGTATATGTCTGAGTCAAGCAGAAAAGGTCAGATAAGGTGAGGTTAGGGAAATGAACCCTAAGATATATATTCAAATGTTTTTTTCTTTCATGTGATTGTTTCTAACGCATTTATAAGATTATTTCTTTGTTGCTTTGTATGTCCCTCCCCCACGGTATAACCCCTGCTTTCACTGTATTTGATGTCGGTATATTTTGTGGAGGGGAAGGGGAAAAACAAGTCGTTTAAATAAGGATACAGGTGGACTCGTTGCAACAATGAGAAGTACAAGTTGTCATGTCGAAAACGAACTTTACAACTTTGGTAGGGGGGGGCCGTGGGGAGGATTGGGTGGGGGGGCGAGGGGGAGGATGAGAAGGGGTGAAGGGGAAACAAAGGAGGAGGCTACAATGCTTGATAAGAAATGTACTCATTATCTTGCCCATGTAATTGTAACCCCTCTGTACAGTGTTTTCGCAATAAAAAATAAATAAAAATTTAAAAAAAAATGAACACCCGAGACCTGGCAGGATAGTGCACTGCTTATATCACAGGAGTATCACAGTTGAAGGCTGGCTCAGGGAAACCATCAGAGAGACCCTTCTTGTCAACATACAAGTCAGACAAGGTGGCACATGCATATGATCTTAGCTCCATGGGCAGTCATAGATAGGAGCAGTGAGGTTTAAGTTCAGCCTTAGGGAAAAAATACATGAAATCCTATCTGAAACTGAAGCATAAAAAAAACCTTTCTTTGTGGCTCAAATTGTGGAAGCACCTGTCTAACAAATATTGAATTCAAATTCCTAGTACAACCAAAAATGTTCAGAATAAATAAGCAGAACTTAAAGCAAGAAAGAAAAAAGAAAGAAAGAAAATAACAAGGCCAGAAGGATGGTAGAAAAAAAATAAATGTAAAGAGAATAGACTTCATGGAACAAGGACTATAGCAATACGTATCATTGTTTGGGATGGATTTATAGAGAGGCCAATATATTATACATATCTATTACATGATGAGTTTTACTTTTAGTAAAACTGCTTTTGTTTAAAACATGAGGAATTGGCATTTTCTAGACTCCTAGAAGTTGCATCTCGGAGCTATTTGTGTGATCTCACAAAAAATTAGAAATAGATTCAACAGCTTATGGTGAAGAACATTTTTGAAAAATAACTACTTTACTCCCACTTCCCCAATCCCCACCACTTTTACAATCTTGAAATGAAGTACTTATCATTTCTGGCATTTAGACCAGGTGCAGGCTTACATGTCTTTGTGTGATTATTTGATTGATTATCTTCCTCGCTCTGCAGTAGGCTATTTGATGACAAGGCTCTTGATGTGACTCACAAGTGTAGCTTGAACATTCCTCACTATCAATGTCTGTCAGAGGGAAGGTGTTGCAATTAGTATGTTTGCACTGAATAAATAGCTTTGTAATCCTAGAAAGCAAGTGGAAGGACTGTTCAGAGAATCAACTTTAACACATCACTAGTGACTTTCGATGACAGAGTAGGAAATGAAGCTGGGGTAAAGGGTCATCTTTGGCAATTACCATTTTGCAACTGAGGTAAAGACCCTCCATGAGGTTCTTTAACATATAAGGACATGTTGATATCTAAGTTGGAGACACAGTTATTAGACTGAAGCCTACATGTTGGGTAGGAATGCTTATTTTTCAGCTACCTTGCCCTTAAATGTTTCTTTTGACATTTTCTTTTGTAATTGAACAGAATTGCTTCTTCTTCAAAGAAGAACATTAGGAGACAGCAATGGATGTTCTTCAGGTCCAAGTGAATACAGTTCTGGCACCTCTTGAGAATATAGTGAAAATGAAATCTTTAACCTAGGTTTAAATATCTACCTGGATGGCCAGAAGAAAATCCAGATAATGTTGATGAGGATGGGGAGAAATGAAAATGTGTGTCTACTGCTGACAGAAACCATGAATGCTAGAGACACTTTGGAAAGCAGTACTCTTTCCTCAAATGATTGAATCCAGAATTAGTATGTGACCCAGTGTTTCTACCCCTAGGTATGTATCTAAGAGAATTGAAATCATACATGACTATAAGATATGTATACAAGCATCGATGACAGTGTGAAGTTTGGTAGTTCAAATGTCCACCAGTAGATCAGTGGGCAAGGAAAATGTGGTATAACTGTGAGAACAATAGAGGAGTTGAGCTGATAGGATATTGTATCTGAGAGGTTATTATAAGAAATGGCACACAAAATTAAGGAAACCATGGTCTGATTTATGTGAAGTGGAGAATCAGGAAAGTCAGTGATGCAATTCAGTTTGAATCTGAAAACCCCAGATGCAAAGGTGCCACTGTCTAGGAAAAGAACAAACTCACCCTCCCAACACTTCCTCAACTGATGAGACTGCCATGGGATTGGATGGTGGTGAGGATATTCTTTACACAACCTGCCGGCTCAAATGTGGCTCTCTCCAGAAACATTGTAAACAAGCATGCTGAGGAATATTACTAGCTATCTGGATACCCTTCAAACTGACCTATGATTAACCATCACACACTGGATAATGATGTAGCTTAGTAGTAGAGTGCTTCTCTAGCATTCATATTATGATCTTGGGTTACATGCAAACAAAAAAAAAATCTCATCATCACTGTTTTTTATTTACTTTTTTTGTTGGTTGTAGGGCTTGACCTCTGGTCCTGGGTGCTATCCCTCAGCTCTTCAGCTCAAGGAGAGCACTCTCTCATTTGAGCCACAGTGCCACTTCCAGTTTTCTGAAGACAATACTCTCATGGACTTTTCTGCCCAGGCTGGCTTTGAACTGTGATCCTCAGATCTTAGCCTCCTGAGTAGCTAGGATTATATGTGTGAGCCACCAGCACCTGGCTCATCATCACTGTTTAACAAAACAAAAGGATTAATTATCACACTATGCAATAACATTATTTGATCATTAAAATGGAATGAAATTGTAATATATATATATATGTGTATATATATATATATATATATATATATATATAGCGCTAGTTTGATGAATCTTAGACACATGCCAAGTGAAGCTAATATGCTATATTATTTAATTTATATGAAAGTTTACACAGGGAAATCTGAAAAGAATGAAAATGGATTACTTGTTACTTAGCATTATGGAGAGAGAAGATGGATTTCATGTTGAGGTGACCACATACCATATTGATGATATTTCTGTCAACAATGGTGTACTTGTTTGGTGTCAGAGTCACAAGACTATAATGGAGAGGAAATACTCATATCTCCTGGTAACACTGAAGCCATTGTAATGTCATAGTATGGTGCATTTTTCATGTTTCTGGTGACATTGCTTAAAACAAACCAACTCCATTCTCATTCATATAAAAGTACAGCAAGAAATGGAGGCTCTCCCGGGAAAATGGTAGATCATCAAAAGCCACCTTTTGATATATCCATGGACCAATGGGAGGTATGGAGTTAAGATGGGAAAGTTCACCTCAAGTCAGGATGCCAGGCAAAGTACAGACAGACAGAGACTAGTAGAAATCAAATCTCTTGAATCTTAAACCTCTAAAATATGGAGGGAAAAAACAAACCTTATTCATTCAAACAGAACCTGGAAGGGAGAGAATGTTCTTTGTGGTGGTGGTGGCTGTAGCCTGAGGGAAATACTGAATCCTTTGTGGGTTTTTCCCCCCCTTTGCTTTTCTTTTTCTATTTTTCTTTTAGCATGACTCCTTGTGCCCAGCACCTTTGTGAAACAGTTCAACTATGTAGAAAACTGCACATCTGGGTTTGGTTTGAAGCATCTCAAACCTGCAAATATACCCTTTTCCTCCGTGTACTATGGCTCATCTGGTCACTGTCAGTTAAGGGCATCAAGCCAGCTCAATACAAAAGGAAGAACAGAAATCCCCCAGTTCCATGAGAGGAAAACGTCACATGGCTAGCTCCTACCTGGAACTGCTTCACAGAGTGGTAGCAGTGAATTCCCATGATCCCACTGGGGCTGGGCAAAGCAAGTTGGCTGGTTTTTATTTTAATGTGGCTGCTATTTAATTATTTTTAACCAGGTGTCTTTGCAAATTAAGTTTTCTTTGGGAATTTCATAAATGATACCTTACAGTAAAACCTTAAGATTTAATTTTTATTCTAATTAAAAAATAATAATTGATTGGAAAAGTACTCAGAAAGTGTGATTAAATATATGTTTCTGTTGGGCAAGGACCACACTCCCTTGGGAATTCTTACTACAGCATGCTTTCCTTGTCGGGACAAATATGGCTTCACTAGAACCTTCTCATTTTAAAATTAACTTCAAATCGTTATACAAATAGGTTTCAATTGAACATGTCCATTTATGTGTGTAATGCATCAATATCGGTGTCACCCCTTACGTCCTCCTCCCTCCCTTACCCATCTAAACTATCCTTACTCATCTCAGATTCCTTAGTTCCATTTTCAGGTATATGTATTGAGTATTATGACTTTATTCACTGGTCATTTGTACAATCCCTCTCAAGCCCAGATGATCCAGTGGGTTTGAGGAAACAGGGTCAGAAGGAAATTTCAGCATCAGCAGTGGCACAGACTGCCACACAAATATCCTTGAGAGGTGGTAGTTAATTGCTAAGTCTCTTATGACACAGGACATTCTAAAAAGAAATGGGCAAGGAAAAGTTATTTCTCCTTCAAACAGCAGCGTTAGAGATTTTTCTGTACTTTATCTCATCCTGGGGCAACCTGAGCAAAGCACGAGCAAGTGGAAGAGAAAAGGATTTAAGAGTGTCAGGGTGTTTTTTTCTTCCAGTAAAGTACCACACTAACTAGCTCCTGGAGCATGACTTAGAACTGGAAAGTCAGATCTACTTCTACAAAAGAGCCCAGCAGACAACAAACCTTAACCTTCACTAAGGAATGAAAATTGTTTTGGAATTTTTTTGTTTTTATGCTTATTTCTTTTTCCTTTTGTTTACTCTCACTGGCCTCCTTTTTCCTTACTCTTTTATACTTCCTTTTTGTACACATTTGAAAGTCTTGACAGTATCACCTTCCTCTACAAAAACAAAACTCTTTGCCTACTGATGAGTATATCAGATACCTGTACACATTCCCCTTCCATTTTACTTCTTCCATAACTCTTCCTGATCTTAAGAGCTTAGTCCTCGCCCTTACAGTAGTACACAAAAAAACCCAGGCACTAGTACATTAATCATGATTGGTATTGATTGATCTACCAGTTGAATCTTACTATATGTAACATTTTTTCTTTTGGTTTTGGACAGGAGAAGTTAGTACAGCTGATACATACCCAGAAATGGCTCAACAATCCAGCTAATGCCCAAACCAGTGAGATTATAGAGATGAAAATGATTTGGGTGCTGTTTGCCAGTGATTCATACCTGTAATCCTAGGTACTCAGGAGGCTGAGATCTGAGAGTCTCAGTTCAAAACCAACTCAGGAAGGAAATTGGTGAGACTTTTTATCTTCAATTAACCACCAAAAAGCTGGACATGGAACTGTGGCTTAAGTGGTAGAGTTTCTAGCCTTGAGCAAAATATTTAAGGGACAGTGCCTAGGTCCTGAGTTCAAGCCTCAGAACAAGCACACATGTACAAAAATCCTAAACCACAGTCTTCAAATGAGTAATATTCAATATAGAAATATCAGAAATAGGACAAAGAAGGAAAATTCAACACTTCAGGAAATCAACAATTGTACAACAAAGAATGAATATGACAGCAAAATGGAGTTAGCTCCATATCCTGAGTTCAGATGAAGGTTAATAAGAATATTCAATGAAAGATGACATCTACAGGATATTTGAACATAAAGAGAACACAAAAAATGAAGGAATGAAATGAAAAATATATAAAAAGTTAAATTCCAACTAAATACAAAGAATGAAATGAGCTCAAAGAGAATAGAGCTAAACAGCTAAAATAGATAAAGGGAAACACAGATGAATTATCGAAGTAAAGAAGTCAGTAGAAGCCATGAGAAAAGACCTCAAAATAAATATAAAAACTGAATAATAGTCAAACTGAAGTCAACAGATGAAAAATAAAGTAGAAAATGAGTCAACACTGAAGGCAAGTTGTTAAGTTGTAAGAGGGAAAAAAATCAGATTGCTTACATAGGGAAACAGCAGATGTATCATCAGAAACTTTAAAAGCAAGGGGGCCTTAGAATGGCATATTTCAAGCACTGTAAGTTAACAGCTGCTAACCAAGAGTATTCTAAGGAGGAAATTTATCTTTCACAATTGATGGACAAATAAAAACATTCCATGATAAACCAAACCAAAACAATCTATTACCATCAGACTAGCACTAAGGAAGATTTATGACAAGAAATTCTGCTTACGGAAGATGATTACCATAAACAGGAAAAAAGTGGAGAAAACATATCCTATTACATGAGTATATAAATAAGAGTTACAGAAAAGAAACTTTATTTTTTGGTAGGGAATGGCAAGAACTAATACATATCTTTAAATTTTCCAAAGATTGGCATTGAATTCAATTCTCAAATCAAATGGCATAAGGTGACTAGGTGGATAAAAAGATGTAATCATCTTTTATCTGTAAGAAACAAAACTATTGGCAAAAAAGACTGGGAAATGTCTTTCGATAAAATCATGAAAGCAGGAAGGAGTAGTTGTACTATTACAAAGTAGATTTTAATTTAATAAGGTGAACTCTCTATCAAAAAGGTATAACAATTCTTAACATCTAAATACCAAATATCATAGCATCCAACTTTGTTAAACCACTACTATTGGACTCGAAGCCACAAACAGACCAAAGCACAAAGATAGTTTGAGTCTCCATTATCTTATTCTCACCAACAAGTCATCAAACCAAAAAATCAACCATTTTTTGGTTACGTCTTCATAGCGTTAAGAGACTACTGCTAAACATTCATGTATATTATAGTATTTGAGAGAGTGAAATGTCAAAAGATTATGGGCTTGAAGTCAAATAACCACAGGTGGTTTCTCATAGTTACTGAACTTCTCTAAGCCTCAGGTTCTCTATTGTTGTATCTCCAACGTAGGATCATAGTCCTTCCCTTACTGCAAGGGGTCAGTATAATGTAGATTAAATACTTGGCTGATACTAGGTGTACAATAAGTATTATGGTTTGGATCTGAAATAGTTCTTAAAGACTCATCTATTGAAGACTTAGTCCTCAGTGTAGCAGGGTTCAGAGGTGAGGCCTTAGAGATGAATGGGTCATGAGGTTTTTAACTGAATGCATGAATCCTCTTTTTTGTATATTTTTTTATTGTAAAGATACTGTACAGAGGGGTTACAGTTACATGAGCAAGCTAATGAGTCCATTCCCTATCGAGCATTGTTACCTCCTCCTCTGATTTTCCCCTACCATTCCTTCCTTCCCCACCTCCCCAACTCCTCCCCTGCCTCTAACTTGTAAAATTCCTTTTCAACATAGTGTCTTGTACCTCTCATTGTTACAATGTATCCTTATTTCAGCATTTTGTTATTTCCCTTCCCCTCCCCAAATTAGAAAAATGTATGTACAAGATGCAAGGCACTGAAATCAAATACAGTGAAAACAGGGGTTATACCATGGGAGGGAAAACATCCAAAAGAAACCAAAAAAAAAATCACATGGTACATTAAAAATACATTAAAAAGGGCTGGGAAGGTGGCTCAGTGGTAGAGTGCTTGCCTTGCATGCATGAGGCCTTGGGTTCGACTCCTCAGCATAAGCAGAAAAAGCTGGAAGTGGCGCTGTGGCTGTGGTAGAGTGCTATCTTGAGCTGAAGAGCTGAGGGACAGTGCCCAGGCCTGGAGTTCAGGCCCCATGACTGACACAAATAAACAAACAAAAAAACATTAAAAACAACAGCGAAAAGACTTGGAAAAATTTATAAAATAAGCGAAGTAAGCCAGGCCCAAAGAAACATAGGTCCCATGGTTTCCCTTATTTGCAGTAACTAGTCTATGTCTAGGGCAAGCAGAAAAGGTCAAAAGCTATGTACATATGACCATATAAGATGATGCTGAATGAAATGAACCCCAAGATAGAGACACAAGTGGTTGTATCTTTCTTGACATGAATCCTCTTCTGAGTTCATGGTTAAAGGGACTGTTAGGAAGCTGGGCCTTGCTGGAACAAGGAGGTGCCTGGGAAGTGCCCTTGAGAACCAAAGAGTATACCTTCTTTCCCAAGTAACCTTCCCCATCTCTCTCCCCCTTTCTGGTCCACATGTGGTGAGCAGTTTGTCTCAATCTTTCCCTTCCACCATGACTGCCTCAACCTTTGCCTTCTACCATGACGTTCCTGCCTCAGAACTTGTCTCAAAGCATTGGAGCCACCCATGTTTCAGACCATAGATGGAAACCTTTGAAACTGTGATCTGAAATAACCCTTTCCTGCTTAAGTTGTTGTTCTTACTCTTGTCTTAGTTACGGAAAACTGGATAACCTAATAGTCTAACTATAACTGCTCGTCCTCTTCCAAACAGAATGAACATATTTACTCATAGGGTATAAAGTAGTAAAATTCTTTTCCCAATGGATTTTTATTATTATCTTTAAGTAATTGTAGAAAGGACCTGGCATTTAACAAAGCAGGTATGAATACAAAGCATCTTTCTACCTGTTCACCCACCCCTCCCCTACACGTCTCTTCCCTCACCCTTCTTAATTTTTTTAGCATTGCATTTTCAACTTTCCCTCTCTTCTCCTTATAATGTTTACTCTTTTTCCTTTGACCTCACCCTAATCTGTTCAAGTACCTATTTCCTGGTGATTCATTTTGCTGAAGTTTGACTTTGCTTTTATAAGGAATTAAACTTACAGTGTCAAAGAAAACTAAATTACCTTCCCCCATGTGATGCCAAAATAAGTGTATTATACTAGGACAAAACAGTATTCAATATTTGCAAGAACATTTGGAACTGAATTTTTTCACTAGATGTAAGATTTCTTTTCATACTTATTGTTCTGTGTAAGGGTTGCTTCTACTTGTAGAAATGGACTTTCTTCTGAATCATTTATATTAGTGAAAAACGGTGTCCAACAATAAGTGAGAGGTTGCTTAGCAACTGTGGCTCACATCTGCAGTTGTACCTACCAAGGAGGCTGAGATCTGAAGATCGTGGTTAAAAGCCAGAAAGTCTATGAGACTCTTGTCTCCAATTGAGCTGTGGCTCAAAATGAAAGAGTACTAGCTTTGAGCAAAAGAACCAAGGGACAGTGCCCAGGCTCCGAGGTCAAGCTCCACAATTGACAATAAATAAATAAATAAATAGGCTAAATACCACTCTCCTACCTCGTACCATGAGTTTTTGTAAAGAACAGGAAATTAACAAGATAATAAGAGAAATAAAACAGCACACATAAATAAATATACATACAATAAATAGCATAGTACAATCTTCTAAAATATAGATGCGCAGACAAAATATAAGACTAGGAAGAGATGTAAAATTAAGATAGTTGTGCCATGCGAGGTACCAGTGGCTATTCCTGTAGTGCTATCTATTCAGGAGACTGACTTCTGAGGATTACGATTTGAAATCTGCCCAGCCATGAAAGTCCAGGAGACTCTTAGATCCAATTAACCACACAGACAAAATAGAGCTGGGAGTAGAAGTGTTGCTCAACTGGTAGAGCACTATACTTGAACAAAAAAGCTCAGGGATAGCACCCAGGCCCCGACTGTAAGCCCCATTACTGGCACACATACAAAATGAGATAGTTGTGCTTTTTGTATGTTGATGAGACTATAATTGCCTTTCATCTTAAGTAATTCACATTGTCCTATATTTGGCTTAATAACGCAAAAACTGTAATAGGTTGTAATAGCTACTGCTGTTTGTCTTCCATTTTATGGACTCTATTTAGAGAGAGAACACTAAATTATAAACAAAAGTGGGCAATATTGATGAAATTCCTAGCTTTTAGAACAGGAGCTTCCTAAAGGGTAACAGGTATACTTGACAAGATCTTGAAAAGGTGTTTTTTTTTTTTAGGTTGATGAATGATGTCACACATCTGCTAATTAGCTATGTCCCACGAGCAAGCCTTCTAACTTCGAAGGAGCTCAGTCTCTGCATTTGAAAAATAAGGCAGGAAAAACAGGAGGAGAGATACAGCTTTGGCATGCTGAGATGTGGATGTGGGTGATAGGGTACAAAGATACCACCTTAACTCTCAGGGGAAATGTGGCCTGCATAAGATGGTCTTCATTGGGTATGGGTAGAATGAAACCACAGAAGTCTGTGATGCAGAGATGAAGGGAGCCTGAATGCTATTTTCCTCCTGGAGGATTATTGCCTCTTTTCCTCTGAATAGAAGACAGTAAGAAGAGAGCTCATTTTCAGATGAATTGTAGAAAATAACAAGTAGAGCATCCCCCCCCCAAAAAACCAACATATGCGCACACACACACACACATACACACACACACACACACACACACACACACCAAACCTATCACATGATGTTGCATATATTTCTCATAGCAAAATGCACTTTTTAAATACATTTCTCCAGCTATAATGCTGTAGCTGGTAGAACTCAACAGATTGTATTTCCCCTGGGAAATTTCAATTTATATATCAGTGAGGCTCCTGGATTAAGTAAGTAAGCAGAGAGATGAACAAACATTCCCTCTGAGCAAAATAAACCTGTGAATATTCACGCAGCAGGAGAGAATGCAAATACAGAGAGAGGTGATATATGTCCTCTGTTTTGGACAGGGAGGAGAAATGCAGTAGTCATATTATTACTCTAAGTTCAGACAGAACAATTGAGAAGTAAGAGAGGGTCACTCTGTAACCTGGGTCTCAGAGTTAATTAAGTGGATGAAAGAGGACTGAACATTCGAATTTATGTCTTTATGGCTGTTCTTACATTAGCAGCAGTCTTCCTATGGACAGAATTCCAATGCCTCAGAGCTGAGCTTGTAAGGGTGAATTCCTTACCACCATCAGCCAGCCAAAACTCTATGCATGCTTGGACCAGAGATTCATAAGCAGTGATATGCTTATTCATTTCTCTTGAGGGCATTCCCTCTTGGCGCAGAGGCTCCTGCAGTAGGAGCCATTCTCTTCCTGGCCATTCTCACATTCTCCTCCCATGTTCTTCCTTCTCTTAACCCAGATGTTGATAGCTCTCTTTCAGGTCTGCTATGATATTAGCCTTTGTCCTCTCTCACACAGGATTTCTTTGAATATTCATGCTTATTCATCCTTAGGAATTTATTGAATCTCTACTTTCATCTCATTCAATGATGGGTGATGGTATGTGGGGACAACAGAATCATTACAGTATCTTCTGTTTAAACGTAATTATGTATTGCTAAGTAGCAGTGGCTCATGCCTGTCTCAGTAGGCAGAGATCGAGTCCAGTCTCAGTCTGGGCAAAAAAAAATCATGAGACTCCATCTCAAAAACAAACAAACAAACAAATAAACAAACTTGCTAGGTATAGTGATGACATGCTTGACATGTAAGTTGGAGGATCATGGACCAAACGCCGGCAAAGAGTGAGACTTTATCTAAAAAATAAACAGAGCTGGTTGCCAGTGGCTCATGCCTATAATCTTAGCTCCTCAGGAGGCCGAGAGCTGAGGATTTCTGTTCAGAGCTAGCCTGGGCAGAAAAGTCTATGAGACTCTTATCTCCAATTAACCATCAAAAAAGCAGAAGAGGAGCTGTGGCTCAAAGTGGAAAAGTGCTAGCCTTGAGCAAGAAAGCTCAGGGTCAGCACCCAAGCCCTAAGTTCAAGCCCAGGACCAACAAAAAAAAAAGCCAGAGCAAAAGTTCTGAGGGTGTGGTGCAAATGGTATAGCATCTAGCTAGTAAGCATAAAGCCCTGAGTTCAAACCCCAGGCCCATCAAAAAAATGTAACTATTAAGTATGTATATTATAGTGTACAATGTTTTATAGTATTACACTAAATTCTTATTTCTAGCAAAATTTTCCCTTTTACGTAGAAATATTTTATTATAGGACACCTATATAGTAGACACAATATCTGGGATCTGTTTGGCTTTCATTTTGTTTTGGTCTATTGACCATCTTCATTTTATTCTATTATTTTCTATTGTGCCAAAAACACTTAAAATGAGATCTGTTTCCAACAAGTTTTTAAGTGTACATTCAGTATTTTTAACTATACACACAGTGTTGTATAAATAACAGATAAAATAATATCCACCTAGACCTTACCTGCCTTACATAGTGAAATTTATTTTTGAGCTTAATAGCAAGTCCTCATGTCCCTTATATAGACCTAGATACTACCATTCTACTCTTTATTTCTATGATCTGTCAAATAAGTAGGATTACAAACTACTTGTTTGTATGTGCCTGACATTTCTTTCAGCATAAACTTGTCTGGATTAGTTGTTACTTATGAAATGATCTGCTAAGGCTGAGTAAAATTACATATATATTTATATATGTAATATATATGTGTATAATATATAATTTTATGACATACATGTTAGTATATATTTCTATCATCAATCTATCATCTATCTATCTATCCATCTATCTATCTAACATTTTCTGTGTCCATCCACCTGTCAATGGGCATTTTAGGTTCTTGATTCTTGTGAGTAAAATTGCAATAAAAGTAGGACTGCTACTACCTCTAAAAGGCCTCATTTTCATTTCTTTTGTATATACACACAGAAGTAGGTTTGCTGGATCATATGATAATTCTACTTTTTTCATGTATATTTTTATTGTAAAATACTGTACAGAGGGTCACATTACATGAGAAGGATAATGAGTACATTTCCTATGGAGCATTGCTACTTCCTCCTTTGTTTTTCCCCTACCATCTCTTCCCTCCCCACCTCCGCAACTCCTCCTTCCCCACTCCCCCCACCCGAAATTGTAAAGTTCATTTTCAATGTAGTGTCTTGTACATCTCACTAATACAATGGGTCAACCTGTATCCTTATTTAAGCATTTTGTTATATCCCTCCCCAAATTATAAAAATGTATATACAAGATGCAGGACACTGGAATCAGATACAGATAATTCTACTTTTTGAAAAGACTGTCATACTGCTTCACATACTGGTTCTACCTTTGATTTTCCAACTAGAAGTTACTAATGTTTCAATTTCTCCTTCTCACTAATATGAATAGCCATCCTAATAACTATGAGATAATACTTTGTTGTGGTTTGGAGTTGCATTTTCTAGATGATTAGTGATGTTGAACATCTTAGGTAGCTTTGGGAATTGTTTATCTTCTTTTTTGGAATGTTGGTTCAAGCCTTCCTTCATATCGAACTGATAATAATACATTCCAAGTTGCCAGAGTCCTTGTATATTTTGGAGTTCCTATGGTATAGATGGTTTTCAAACATTTTTTCTCATTCTATAGGTTTCTTCTCCACCATTTTGATTATTTGCTGTGCAGTGTTTTAAGTAGATATAATTCCACTCATCTCACTTTGCTTTCATTGTTTATGTTTTTACTGGTATAAATGAGTACTTAGAAATCTTAAATGAGTACTAAAAAACAAAAGCATGTTTGGCAATTCATGAGATAACCACATACTTAGTCTGACCTAAAGAAACAAACTCTGACCTAAAGAAATCAAAGAATGTGGTATTTCAAGAAAAATCTTGTTACTTGTGACAATAGGTTTGAGAATCTTTTTCCTCACATGGAAGTAAAAGGCTATTCTTCACTGTTAATTCATCATTCTACTCAAATAGTGATAAAAATAGATGTTATGATTGAATATTTAATATCATTTTGTCATTGCTTAAAAACACCATCTGCAGGAGGGGAGACAGGGAAGCCATAATGCAAGAGAACAAATGACAGCTGTTTAAATTAAATTTAAAGAAAACTATGTAGGAAAATATAGAAGATGATTTAAATTAATGAGTGCCATTATCCCTGGCAACCACAGGGTTCATAAAACCCTTAATAATTTACCAATGAGGATGCTAGCTCCTTTCTGCATTTCCTTACCACAATTTCCCAGCAGTCTGGGAACTTCCCAATCTGTCAGAAAGTGCCAGTCAGCAGTTTGCAACATAGGGAGTAGAAGAAGCCTGGGAACAAAAGAGGAAAGGGACCAAAAATCCATTGCCAAATTGCTTTGAAGTCAACTCGCTTTACATGATTTCCCAAGGAAATTATGTACATGGCAGCCTCAGGCCTCCCTATGCTGTGTATTACGTCTCGCGGGAGCAGCAGCAAGATCATATCCATCTTTATATCTTGCACATTGCTTGCTTCTCATTCCAAATTTCTCCCAACCTTAGCACTTAGCACAGTGCTTGGCATATTCTAAGCGTACAGTAAATGCTTGCTGTAACTGAAATAATAGGAAATAGAATATTTCTTGGATCCTTCCCCAGAACCCAGTGTTCTTTTTGCTCCCTCTTATCTCAATTCTCCATATTTTCCAGCCCTGTGATTTAGGTGGAAAAGAACTTTAGTTGGAACCTACTTTGCTAAACCAAGGTGGTTGTTGCTTGGTTTTTTCAAGAAGGCATTCTGGAAATTTGATGCTAGAATTATGTAACTGAGTGAAATGCAGAAGTTACTTTAGGGTTTCAAGAGAAGAATCTTTTAAGAGAAGAATTGAACAAATGAAGCCAATCTTAAAGTCAGAGCAAAGAATGTGAGTGAATTCAGGCTACTAAAGAGATAAGGTTGCAATCTTCAATCAAAGGCAGCCTATCTAGACTACAGATCAGATACTTTGTTGGCTGGTAGCTCTCTATTCCTCTGCCTGCTTCGGAGGAGACCCTCTCAGAGGACTCTGAAGGAAGCCTGAAGTCATGTGCTAGGACCTGCATTGGATTCTACCTCTGGTGTTGAGTTGAGCCACCTTAGAAACATTCTTAGGAGCATCACCTCTTTTTTGACATGAGAAGAGATTTCAAGAAATTTGATAGAAACTTTATGATAAACAGGCTTCAAGTGTTTTGCTACCTTGAGCACCTCTCTTTGTACACAGTTATTGAACACTGATCATTTTTCTGTTACCATCAAACTGAAGCTCCATCCAAATAAATATAACAACTTCTCTGTTGAAGAACACACACTCACACACTCACACACACACACACAAGAAAAAATTTTTATTTAACACAATTTTCAGTGAACTATTTTTTTCAGGCCACTCTGCAGGAGATCACTTGTTTGAATGCTACATTAGTGCACAGAAGAACTGGTTAGTTTTCAAGTATGGCTCATCCAAACTGATACAGTTGTGATTGGTTACTAATATCAGCTGGTTATGAATAATAGCAATATTGAAGATTCAGTTCTCCTTCAAAGAGTTATAATTCAAATGGACGAATCTAATGAGACATAACAAGCACTCACTTCACTAATGAGTTGATAACCTTCAAGAATAGAATTCCTTTTTGATGCCTATTTCTATTTTGCTCTACATGTATACATGGGTAAATTGATTTAAGCCTATTAAATAGGAATAATCACTTACTGGAACAAATGCCTGACCTAACTAGAAAGCACACAATAGATGTGTGGGCCATTAGATTCACTGATTATGTGTTAGATTTTTATGGCATCTACGTGCATATTACTACAGAGTATTAATTCTGGTGATAGAAGAAGCCTTCCAAGAGCTCAGTACATGAGCAACTGAATAAAATACCTTGAAGGACAAGTAGTCAGGAGTCCTTAATGGATCTTTAGCTTTAGAACCGATTCTTTAAGGATGAGGGATGTAGCTCAGCAGTGTGCTTAGCACGTGCAAGGCCTGTGGTTGACCCTTAACATCACAAAGGTTAAAAAACCTGCATCTCAATGAGAGGAAGACATTTAGATTGTGAATACCTATGTCAGCTTCAACTGAGATATAAACTTATCAGCATTGCCTCTGAATCAGTCAGCTAGTTTCCACATACTTTCTCTGTGCACTCTTTGTCTAGCCAGCTTTTAGTCTGTAGTTCACATGAATACACTTGCTTTAACCTTTGGTCTTCTGCATTCCCTTCTACCTTATTTTCAACAGTCCTGTTCTATCTTGCCTCTGACCTGTGGTGGTCCTATGTGCCAAGTTCCTGGGGCAGAACATCATTGAAGACAGACATGGTCACTTTCTTCGCTATAGTTCAGATGTTGACTGTCCCAGCTGTTTAAGGCTTGGTGTGTAAGGTGGTGTGTGCTGTGAGAGATGGGCCTGGGAGGTCTTTAGGCTATTGGCAGTGTGCCCTTGAAAGATACTATATGAACCTGTTCTCTTGGTCTTGATGTTTTGCTCTCTTGCCATGAAGTAAGTTGCTTTGTTCCTTCATATCCCTCTGCCATACTGAGCTCATCCGAAGTAAGGGAAGAAATTTCCAGACTATGAAGTGACTGAAATAAAAATATCCTTTTCTAAGTCAATTATCTCAGTCATTTGTTATAGTGGTAGAAGCCAACTAACATTCTCAATGGAGTGAAAGGAAGCATGAACTTAGTATAGTCAGACTCTTGAAGGGGAGCACATGGTGTAGAGATCTAGCCTGCATCTGCGGAGTGATGCCTTTCATCTGAGAATGAGAAGTCTGTTCCCAGACAAAATAGAGGAGAAGAATGGGACAAGGCAGAGAACCAGGAGGAATGAACCTCCACAAGTAAGTGTGTGTCCAATTTGGAACATCTGGGCAGAAATGAGAGGTTAGAAGAGAAAAATAAATCATGGTTAGAGGGGGAAAAAAGGCGATGTTCAGATCATTCAGCATCTTGTGGGAAAAAAACCAAGTTAACTTCTTACAAAGAACAATGGAAACATATTGAAAGAGTTACCTATGGAACAGTTAAGTCTAAATTTGTTTCTTGAAATTCTTGTCCAGTGGTGAGCACTGAGTTAAGGGTAGATGTGTTAAAACCCTGGGAAGTTCAGGGCAGTTTGGGTTCTATATAGGAGTTCTGGTGGTGGAGGCTGTTGTGAATGCACAATAATGGTAAGTTGGTAAGTCTACAGCCCTGGCTCTGGAGCCCTATTCCCCCTACCCCCCCACGAGCTGAAGAAATCACTCGAATAGAGCATTTAGAGTAGGAAATAAAGAAGATGTGGCAGAGAACTGTGAAGAAGGCCAGTCTTTGTGGGTAGGTGGAAGAAGAAGAGCCAGCAAATGACCAAATCAACTTTTCCTATTGTGTCTTCTACCTTCCCCTGGAGAGCTTCCTGTGTCAGGAAGCCTTGTCTCACTGAGCCAGAGTCGGCCATGTCTCTACCTCCTGTTCCCATCTTCCGGCCATAGTCCCCTGTCACTCCATCTCAATATGCTTGTTTGCTTATTTCTATTTCTTCCCTTTGAGAGGATAAATCCCTGAGGCTAGGAAATTAGGGTCCTTTCCTGAAGTTCTTGATATTGTCTCGAGTCCACATACCTAGCCCAGAGTGTTCTTAATTTTTTTTGTACTAATGAATAGAAGATGTGGTAGAAAGATTCAAGAAATGTTAGACAAAAGGTTCAAAGTTGCAGTTAGACAGGAGAGATAAAGAAGTAATTAATATGAATATGTTCATTAGCTTGATTCAATACTTATACATGGTAAACATATTATAATAACACTGTATATCTCACAAGTAGGTATATTATTTTTTCTGTATAAACAAATAGAATTAATTAAATGTAATATATCTGCTCCTATTTATGTAATTTCATACATGCACTCTTTTGCTACTTTGAATTTAAAAGAAGAAAAACTATATCTTTCTTAACTACAGTTTTCCAAAGGCACTATGTATATTGTTAATGCTAAGAAAGTGTTTATTGATTGATTACTATTGATCAGAAACCCAAGGAACTAATTTAACATTCAGAAAGTGGACAGAGAGCAGAGCCATTCTAGATACATACTCACCCAAGGGAGACTAGAGGGCAGCTGGAAGAAATGAGGTGGTGTTTGGTTCAGTGTCCCTGAAAAGAAAATCACTAGTAGGTTCCTTCTCTGTGACCCTGAAATATTGTTCACTAACAAATCGACTTTTTATTCCAATAAACCCAGGGATGATTCTTTTAGGCTACAAAAAGAAAACTTCTTTTATTTTTCTTATGTAAACCAATGACTCATTGAAACCAAATCCATTTGAGGACACCTACAAAAACAAATAATTTGCAGAGCTTCTGCATAGCAAAGGACATAGCTAGCAAGATCAATAGAAAGCCCATGCATTGGGAGAAGATCTTCACTAGCCATACAACAGACAAGGGCCTCATATTTAAAATACTCTTAGAACTCAAAAAATTAAATCCCCCCAAACAAATCCTCAAAGAAACAACTGCCTCATTAATAAGTGCGCCAAAGACTTAAAAGAGAGACTTCTCTGAAGAGGAAAGAAGAATGGCCAATAGACACATGAAGAAATGTTCAACATCTCTGGTCATAAAAGAAATGCAAATCAAAACAACATTGTGATTCTACCTCACCCCAGATAGAATGGCTATATTCAATTAATCTAATAACAACAGATGCTGGAAGGGATATGGCCAAAAGAGAACCCTATTGCATTGTTGGTGGGAATGTAAACTTGTTTAACCTCTTTGGAAAGCATGGTTCCTCAAAAGACTCCACATAGAGCTCCCCTATGACCCAGCAATCCCACTTCTGGGCATTTACCCAAATGACCACAAACAGGCGCATACTAAAGCTACCAGCACAACTATGCTTATCACAGCATTATTCACCATAGCTAAGATATGGAACCAACCCAGATGCCCCTCAGTAGACAAATGGATCAAGAAAATGTGGTATATATATATATATATATATATATATATATATGGTACACACACACACACACACACACATATACAAATACACACATGCAATGGAATTCTATGTTTCCATTAGAAAGAATGGAGCCACCCAATTTGTAAGGAAATGGAAGGACTTGGAAAAATCATATTAATTGAAGTAAGCCAGACCCAAAGAAACTTAGACGCCATGGTTCCCTCATTTGAAATGATCAGTATATATCTAGGACAGTTCTAGCAAATGAACATAATAGTCCAATAGCTATGTACATATGACCATGTAAGATGATGCTAGGTGAAATGAGCTCCGAGACATGGACACAAGAGGTTTTTATTTGTTGTTGTTGCTTTTAATGTACAACATGATTTCTTTTTTTTTTCTTTCTTTTTCCTATGGTTTCTCCCCTGTGGTCAGTGTATTTGATTTTGGTACCCTGGGTATTGTCTATATGTTTATCTGAATTAGGGAAGGGACAGAGGACAACAAAATGGTGAGACAAAAGGTGGACCAATGCAATGGCGATACTCACAAGACACTATGTTGGAAATGGACTGTACAACTTAAGGGGGTGGTGGTGGGCAAAGTGGGAGAAAAATGAGGGGGGTAGTAACAAGTTCAACAAGAAATGTATTCACTAACTTACTTATGTAACTGCCTCTGTACATCATCTTGACAATTTTTTTTAAAAACAAGTAATTTAATTTAGCAGAATTTCCAAGGAGAAATTATAAACATCTCTACTAGGTGATCAATTAAAATAATCTACTATGCACAATGAAGAGCGTGGTAGAGAAGGTAGGCGGGGTAAAAGAAGGAGAAAGGGGAAAAAGAAAGAAAATGTAGAGGGAGGAAAATGGGGAGCACAAAAGTAGGAGACAAAAAGGTTTCAGCAGGATTTAATAATGACTATAATTGTAATGTCTAAGTTACTTCCTTGGGAGAATGTTTACCTTGTTTTCTTATAACAGAAGTTCTTTCTGTGCTTATTCAAGGAAGAAATTCAGCCAGTGGAACTCTTGCCTCCTGATTTCTAGTCCTCTGTACTTCTCTTGTGTTTAATGGATGTAAATTGCACTTGTTTAGTGGTTCACTTGTTTGAATGTCTCTGAGTACATTGTCACCTGTTATTTTTACTCTTTGAAAGTCTAATTACAGTACCCCTGGTAGCTTCCAGCCACATTTTCTTATGCAAGAAAACAGCTTGTCTGTTTTTATTTCCAAACTTTAAAGTTTATTTTTGAAGTAAATGTTTACTTCCCCATGGGCTCTTGAATCTTTTGCAGGTGTGTGAAGGAATGATTCCGGCTTTAGAAAATTGCTTTGGAACATTAGAGATACCTCTCAATTTACTAGCTATCACTTGGAGTCCCTTTGGTGTAGAAAACTGTCAGATTGTTTTATTTTATTCTTTCAGTGGTCAGAATGTTTTCATCATAGGAAAGTTAAAACTTTACATTTGGAATTAGTGTCTTTTGGCTTTGGAATGAAATGCCTTTTCGTATGCCTGTTTTAAATATCTAAGCCAGAGGTCATATTTTAAATATTTAACATAAGGTATAGCATGGGTAATATTGATCAGAAAAAAATAAATGTATGCAATATATGTAAACAGGCTAAAGACATCAGCTCTTTGCTAATTCACAGGGGAGAAATCACAGGGAGAATTCCAACATGTATGTGATCGTCATGTAAAAGAGCCTTCAGGAACGAGAACATAGCAGCCACAATGTTAGCTACTCTGATGCCTTCATCTGTCTAACTGTTTCAAGCTGACTTGAAAGAAAGTCAGACGTGGGTGAATTGAGGAGAGCCAGAAGCTGAGGAGACACAGAGAAAAAAGAGCACGTGGCTGATAATGCATTTCTACCTTGGGACTGAGTGATCCTCTCAGCTGTGTTCCAGGGAACCTCTGAGGCCTAAAGAGAACTTGCCCTTAAAAAAGAAAGCGTTGAATATAAACATACAGAGAGAAACACAAAAGAGCAAAAGACTGTATTTGAATGTGTTTGATCACTGTTGACAAAATAAACACATTCCTGCAGGTCACTATCCATTACAAGACAAAGGCTATTACTGTCCTGATTTTGTCCCTCCCCTTCTCATTTTTCTACCAGTGTAAACATCCTAAGAACACGTAGCATCATGGACTCATTTTGCTGTTGTTTTGGAGATTGGAAATGGGGTCTCACTGTGTTTCCCGGCGGGTTTCAAACTTGTGGGTTCAAGAGATCGTCCTTCCTCAGCTTCCCAATAAACTGAGACTTCCAGGTGGTGTCACGGAACCTTACCTGGTTTTAGTGTCTGCTTCAGTGTAATCATAAGGCATATGCTATTTTATGCCTGTGGCTTTTGCTTAAAGCTACATGAGTGAGAATCATCCATATTCTGGCATGTAGTAGAGGCTCATTCATTTTCACACACATGATCTGTTGTATCATTGTACTATAATAATTATTTCCAATCTCGGTAGACATTAGATTTATCTCTAGTTGCAAGGCCTCTAATAACACTTCTGTTCTTGAAAGTGTCTTTGTGGTGTGTGTGTGTGTGTGTGTGTGTGTGTGTGTGTGTGTGTGTGTGTGTGTGTGAAAATATTTCTCTTGGATACATAATCTGGAGAAATAAAATGTCCATGGGATTCTCAGTGTTCTTGTAGAGCAGCCTAAGCAAGCAAACAAATATACGAAAGGAAAAGTTTGCTTTCAGATCTGAGTAACATTTGCAGGTGCCTTGAGGGTACATTAGCAGACAGCAGACATTTCTCTAATGAAGGATCTAAAAGATTTAAAAAAATGTTCTTTTCCCTACCTTAGAGCTACAGGGCAGGCTCTGAGGGAAACCTCATAATTGGGAGGTGCGAGCGCAGTCTGCTGAGAGATTGACATGACCAGGTTGTTATCTGACTTCTGGGGACATTTTCGTCACATAGAAAAGGTCTCCAATGAGGAGGAAATACTGTAAGGAGAAGCGAGAAGCTCATTTCTTCACCCTTGGCCTCGTGGAAAATGTTGTCACGAGTATGTGCCCAGCTCCCTGGCTACTAAGTCTTGGACATGATGAGCAGAGGGAGGTTAAACAACACGTTTAATATTTGTTGTGAAGCATAATAAATTTAAAAACTTATCTTTGATCTGGTACACCTCATGTGTACATGCTAGATACAATTATTCAAACAAATATTAAAAACCCAACAATACCTAGGAACAAAATTGCTAGGTCTCAGGGTATGTACGTACATAACGGAGCAGATATCTTCAAACCATTTTCCCAGGGAAGGTAACCTTTGTATTGACAGCAGCAGATTTTAAGAATTCTGTTTACTTTGCAACACAAGGTATTATCAGTCATTTTTTTTTTTTTTACTGTCACAATTCTGATCATCTGTCTCTTTGTAATTTTCATTTGTATTTTTTCTGGTGATCAAAATAATTGACATTTTTTGACACTGTTCATTTGTCATCTGGATTTTTAAAATTTTTTCCATTTTTTTTTCCTTTGGTGATACTGGCATTTGCCCTCAGTCTTCATGCATGCTATATGGGTGCTCTACTGCTGAGCCATGCCTCCAGACTCATTTTCCCTGCTCATTTTTTAGGTTATGGTCTCACTTCTCCCTCAAGTGAATGCCTGTACTAAGACATGTCTACTTCAGGGCTTCTTGCTCTTGATGATGGGCTTACACTATGCACCATGGTGTCAGGCATCTCTCTGGGGAGATGGAGTCACATGGATTCTTCTGCCAGAGCTAGCCTGGAACTGCAGTCCCCCCCATCTCACCTGGCTGCCATCGAGCCCGGCTGTGGGTTAAGAAAGGGATCTTGGTGAACGTGACCTGGACTGGCCTCATTCATGATTCCCTCCATCCATCTCAGCCTTCCAAAGACAGTGAAGCACAGGAATGAGCCTCGCTCATGGATTTTGCTCATAATTTGAAGTTTTGCTAAATTCTCTTAGGTTTTCTCTTCTTTTCCATACTCATTTCCTCTATTGAATTAGAAGGGTTCATTATACATTCTTCATACATATGAATCTCAACTGTCATCCTTTTAAAGCTACAGGTATTATACACACACACACAAACACACACGTACATACCTACACATTTCTCTTCTGGCTTATTTTTCATTCAATTTGTGGTTAGTTGAAGGGCTCAGTTTTAATGTACTATAATTCATCAATCTTTAAGTTTAGTACTTTTTTGTGTCCTTCCAGAGTAATCTTTCCTAATTTCAATGTCATGAAAATAGTCTCAATATTATCATTTAGTAATTTAATCTTTGCATTAGTATTCTGATCTATTATTCACTTGAAAAAGATTTCTGTATTTAGAGTTACAATTCATCTGAGGGCTTCCTACCGATATCTAAAAGGAATTTTATTTCTCTGCGACTGTGGACTAACATTGCTTTGTGATAACATTTCTGTCATAATTCAAATCTCTGTTTATCTGTACATCTGTTTTGAACTTTCTGTTCTACTATGCTCTTCTATTTGCCATTCTTTTATAAACATAGCCCTTTTATTTCCAATATTTTTCTTATAATCCCTGATATTAATACATATATAGGTACACAAAATAAATTGGGGAGTTCTGATCAGAATTGTGTTGAAATGTGGACCAAATTGTTGTTTTCTACATCAAGAACATGATATGTACTATTTTAATATATTTTGCCTTTTAACATTTAATTTCCCATTTTTCAGAATTCTAATTGATTTTTTCACCTGCAGTAGGATTCCATTTTTTCCTAAACGTATTAGAATCAATTAGTTGTACAAAAGGGCTTTCTTTTACCGTGCCCATATATGCAGATGATATACCTTGATCAGACATCCCTCTTCCCCTCTCCCTCATCTCCTTTCCTTCTAGTTAAATTAATTTCAACAAAGCCTTCATTATAGAATCAAGGCAAAACCACTTTGAACAATTAGCAAAGATTAAACAAGTGAATGACAGGAATAAGAAACAGGTTCTGTCCAGGCTGAGAGAATTAGTGAAAGTGGACCGCAGAGAGGATGAAGGAAGGTAAATATGGTTAAAATACTTCATGTGCAATTTATTTTTGCATTGACTTTAAAGTCAATAATCTTGTTACATTCGCATGAATATAGTCACATTAACTGTTAAGCTTTATTTAGAAATATGTTGATTTTTTTCATGCATGATCATATGATCTAACTATAATAACAGTTTTGCTTTATTCCCACACATCTTTATATTGTTTGCAGTCTTAAGTCAATATCTTTCAATATTTGACTATTAATTTGATTTATGTTATAGAATTTTTATAGATACTTTTATCTGATAAAGGGATAACCTTTGTATGCCTAGTGTATTATAAGTTAATATCTTTGAGTTGATGCAAAATTTTATCAATTATTCTCACATAAATTGAGATGATTATACATTTTCCTTTATGATTAACTGCTAAATTGTTGCTTAAGTTTTCACAGATTAATTTGAACTTGTGTGTCCTGTAATGCTGGGATAAAACCAACATGATTATGATGCATCATCCTTTTCTACATCTCGCTAGATTTTCTTGGAACCTTTTTCTTTTTAAAATAGATACAACTTTGATTAAGCAATAGATTGACTTAATAGTTCATCTACTTTGGAAAATGTTTCTTGTATTCTTGAAAGAGTGCAAAGTCTGTAATTCAGGTGCTCTAGATATGTCAATTTGGACAAGTGGTTCTTTTCTTAATGTTTCTTGATGCTTTGAGACAAATATGATGAAATTTCCCAATATAACTGTGAAGTTGCATGGTTTTTGTTTTTATTACAGTTCTGTCATCTTTTGCCTTAGATATTTTTTTTTAAATTTTATTTTATTTTATTTGAGAACATTTGCCTTAGATATTTTGGAGCCACTTTATTAGGTACTTACAAGTCTTAATTTAAAATATTTTGTGTGAGGAATTGACCTTACTATCTTTAGAAAGTACAAAAGTGTCTCCCTTGATTTCTGGTATACTTTGAGCTCAACAGTCTACGTTAGGGCCTCTGAGGTGGGCCTTAGGCAATAAGAGCACCTGAGTTCAAAACCCCCATACTGCAGAGAGAGAGAGAGAAACAGACAGATAGACAGACAGACAGACAGAGACAGAGACAGAGAGAGAGTCTGCCTCATCTGAAACTATAGCCATGACAACTTTATTGCAGTTAGCACTGGCGAGTTGTACCTATTTCGATCGACATTTCATTATTCCTAATGTTCAGTCAGTTAATATTCACTTAGACTTATCCACATGTTTTCCAGGTGCTGCTGTCAGTTTCCAGTCATTTTATTTTTTTTCTGAAGAATCCTTTTATTTCCTTGTATGTATTCTGCTATTAATGATTTTTTTCAGCTTAGTTTGTTTGAAAAGACTTCATTTTATATTTATTTATGGAGAGTGTTTTAATCATATATGCCATTTCAATCTGGCAGTTACTTTCCTCCAGGGGTTTATAGTATGAAATTATCTTAAGTTCTATCTCTCTGTGCTTGAAGATAAGGCATCATTTTTTCCTGCTTGCTTTCTAATTTTTCATTTCTTTTGGTTTGAATAAAATGTCCTTAGATTATTTAATTTTTATCATAATTCTTGCTTGAAGCTGATTGTCTATGTTGAATATATAGACAGAGATATTAGGTAGATAGTTAAGATAGATGGATGCATATAGAGATAGATAAGGAAGAGTGTGAGAGAGACAGAGATAGAGAAAATTGTGGTAAGAATATGTAACAGGAGATCTGTACTATTAAAAACTTCAAATACTATACAGTGTTGTTAATTAAAATCACAATGTTGTGCAACAGCACTGGTAATATTTCTAGAACTAAACTGTCTTGTGTAATTGAAACTTTGTATCTGCTCCCAGCCACTGGTAGCCATGGTCTTTCTCTGCCAGTGTTTTCTGGTCTTTCTCTGCCAGTGTTTTCTTTTTAAGTATCTTGCACATTCCATCAGCCTTTTATAATCTCTGTCTGGTAATGGCAATACTTCTCCTGTGCCGTTGTCTGTTAATTTTTTCTTGGCTTTTTCTTCCTCCAGTGAAGATTTCCATTTGCTCCTGCCATTTGTCTCAAGGTAGATCACATTTATCTAATCAGAAACTTAGCCCACTAAAAGTTGGTCCTTAGGCCTAAAATCTGGTCTACCAACAGTATATTGTCATTCTTACTGTCTAATTCTTTGTGAGATATTTACATGGACATTATATTTCTGCTTCTAAGGGAAAAAATATACTCTTGAAGCTTTATGAAAGTCAAAGCTATGCTTATTCTTTTAACTTCTCAGCTTAGTCTTTTGAGTTTCTCAGCCATGGATGTAATCCAACAAATCTCTCAAGGAAATAAACCAAAGCCAAATCCCAGACTTACCTGTTCGGACTTCTTTTCCTGCATCATCCTAACCCACGACATACATGCTTTATTCCAGGGAGCGAGCTTGCAAGGTGAGGCAGGCCAGTATTCCCTCCAAGGGTGTCTCAACATCCCCTGCTGGAGTGGAAGGGTTGCAGAAAGTCAGCAGGGGAGACACTGAGCAGGCTGGAAACGCAGGTGCGTGTGTGGGACCCCATGAGCACCCTCTGAAGCCCTATGTGTGATCTTTGCCTCTCACCTTGGTGATCAAAGAATATTACAGGCTTGGTAGTATAGGGGCTTTACACACAGACCTCACAAATGCATCAAAGAAACCTTTAAGTATGGTCGAAAGAGAGCTGAACGGCAGGCTGCTAACGGCCGTGTCTGCATGGTGAGTTGGGGTATATTGGTAATAAGAAGTGAACTATACGCACGTCAAAACAGACATTTTTTCCCAATTTTTCCTTTTAAACAACTCCCCTCCCCAGGGTCTCTGATCCCTAGGGAAGATCTCGTTTCTTTAAACGGCTTCTGCTTGATTAAGTCACAGATACTGAGGACATTCTCCCTTTTGATTAACTCAAATGAGCTAATTTAGGACCTTGATGATCTGGAAGTTTTCATTACAGCAGCATTTAGAATAGTGTTTGATTAAATAAGAAGAGAAGAATAGCTATGAAACATCTGCTCCATCCTTCCATCTTCCACTCTCATGAGAAAAATCTCGCTTGAAGCCCATCCTCAATGGAAGCATCCAGGAAAGGGACTTCTGGTGTGGGGTGGGGGAGCATCTATGCAGCTAACCCTGAGACATACCACAAAGGCATTCACAGGTGCACTACAAGAAACGTCACATGCAATAGATTCTTCTGGAGACTCTCCTGGTCCCCTAGTTATGTCTTTTTCACATTTTTAAAATTTTCTGGTTCTCCAATTTTTTCTCTTCTTAGGTCTTTTCACAACCAGCCAAGTTGTGGAACTCATCTTTATTCACAAATATATCCACCTTCCGAACGTCAATGACTTTGCCAGCTGCAGGAAGTGGGAAACGAGGTGAATTCCTCTTTCAGTATTCTCTGTGTTGGCTTGTGTGTGTCAAGAGACCCTATCTCTAAGTGTTTAGTAATTCAGTAAACAAAACACTAAATTTGATATAGCTATAGAAAAAACTTCAACTTCACATAGCCTGTGGTTCACACCTATAATCCTAGCTACTTAGGAGGCTGAGATCTGAGGATCGTGGTTCAAATGCAGTCCAGGCAGGAAAGTCTGTGAGACTCTTATCTCCAATAAACCACTCAGAAAACTGGAAGTGGCTCTGTGGCTCAAGTGGTAAAGTACTAGCCTTGAGCTGAAGAGCTGAGAGACAGTGCCCAGGCCTAGAGTTCAAGCCCCATGACTGACTAAACTACTACAACAAAAATCCTTACGTTTTCAATTTTGTTTCCCACCAGAGTCATCTTTGATCTCTGCCAATATCCCAGAATTGAAACTGGGGTCTTGAGTTCAATGTTGACTTGCATTTTTCTTCTTTGGGACTATCCATCCAATTATTTATGTTTGTGAATCAATGTTGAAATCCTTCCATGCACTCATTCCTATCGGTTCTGTTAAGTGACGGGAGTATGAAGAATTAGAGAGTAAATCTGTATGAATAGCAGACCGAACACTTATTACTCCTCGATATTGTGGTTGGACTGGAGACCTTGTAATGTCAGCTGGAATAGACACCTTGACTCTAACTGTGGCTTCTTTTATACTCCTCTCTCTCTAGGATGACTGAAATCATGATGCAGCCTTCAATCCTAAAAATGGTTGATAAACGAAATTGCAGAGACAGAGTTATAGGAAAAACTTCAAATTACTTTTCTTCTATTATGAATGAAGTATGTGTGACGTTCTATTCAGAGAGGGTTGTGTTTAACGTAGAGAAAGCACATCCACCACTAATCATGGTGCAGGCATGTAACAGCCTTCAACACCTCAGAACTTGAATCCTTTCTTTTTTTTTTGGTGAGAACTAGTTAAGACACAGTAAGATAAGCGTATGGAAAGACTTTTGAGGAAACTCCATACTGCTTTCCAACGTGGTTGAACAAGTTTACACTCCACCAACAATGCAGTTCCCTTCTGTCCACATCCCCTCCAGCATCTGTTGTTGTTAGAGTTCTTGATTATAGCCATTCTAACTGGAGTGAGGTGGTATCTCAATGTTGTTTTGATTTGCATTTCTTTTATGGCTAGGGAGGTTGAGCATGTCTTCATGTGTCTATTGGCCATCCTTCTTTCCTCTTCAGAGAAGTTTCTCTTTAAGTCTTTAGCCCACTTATTTATCGGGCAGTTATTTCTTTGAGGATTTGTTGTTGGTGGATTTAATGTTTTGATTTCCAAGTATATTTTAGATATGAGACCCTTGTCTGTTGTATGGCTAGTGAAGATCTTCTCCCAATCTGTGGGCTTTCTATTGATCTTCCTAGCTATGTCCTTTGCCATGCAGAAGCTCTGCAGCTTCATTTAATTCCATTTGTCCAACCTTTCTTTGATTTGTTCCTGTTTTCACTGTATTTGATGTCGGTACAACTTGGGGAGGAGAAGGGAAAAAACAAAATGTTTAAATAGGGATACAGGTTGACCCACTGTAACAATGAGATGTACAAGACGCTATGTTGAAAAACGAACTTTAAAATTTAGGCAGGGAAGGAGGTGGTGTAGCTGAGGAGCTGGGAGGGAAGGGATGGGAGGGGAAAAACAAAAGAGGAGGCAACAATGCTGGATAAGAAATGTCCTCATTACCTTGCTCATGTAACTGTAACCTCTCTGTACAGTATTTTCACAATAAAAAACTTAGTAAAAAAAAGCATATGGAGAGAGAACTTGGCATTCTTCTTTTCAAACATTATACTTAAGTCAGTATTTTCTCAATCTTTTAGCTGGATAGCGACTCAGTACTTCCTACCTAGTGAGGAGCATTTATATGTTTTCAGTTTCAGAGTTATAGGCAGGGACTACAAGATGAAGGGGAAAGAGGAAAGA
Organism: Dipodomys spectabilis; assembly: GCF_019054845.1. Lineage (NCBI taxonomy): Eukaryota > Metazoa > Chordata > Mammalia > Rodentia > Heteromyidae > Dipodomys > Dipodomys spectabilis. The sequence goes on from NW_024870711.1 coordinate 5,547,955, forward strand.
GAAGAAGAAAGGAGAGGGGATGAGAAGAGAGAGTTGAGATGGTATGAAGTTAACAGTATCCCACAAAGTTTATCATTTTCCCTCATGGGCATTTTTTTCTTATGCTTAGATGTTAATTAAGATTCCCATTAGAATTGTGTTTATGCCTGAGGTTATAGAATGCGTGTTTGTTGTTCACATTTCTATCATATTTTTCCCCTTCTTATTTTTCTCTTAAAAACTCTGAATTTCCCTGCTGTGCAGTTTGTATACTACTGACCTCCAGAATCCCAAGCTCCCAAGTACACATGGCTATCTCTAATTACATTAAGTCAGTCAATTTATCTTCATTCTTGGCAGCAATGATTGGTTTAAAGATGAGGCCGAGTCAACATTGTGCCTAATGAGGTATCAGGAGGTATTTGTGAGCAAATATTCTGGGAGAGAAACAACCTCTTTAAGAGAGTAGCTTTAAAAGAGTAAAATCATAATTTTCATACAAGACACTGGTTGGTCTGCAAGGAGCCCCATATTAATACCAGCAAACATCTCGCTACCATTGGAGAACTAGGGGACTTTTTTTTGTTATGATGAAACTGACATTTTATACAGAAGGATAGAGGTAAGCATTGAGGAAGGAAGCATCAAGTAGTACCTGAGCTGTCAACTTATAGGAGGGTTTAGTCTTTGATCACTGGGCCCTGTTGCTTTGGGGGGTGAGACAGGGCAGACGCACACGATGGAGCACAGCTGTGCACTTTGCTCTAGTGTCTGGGAAACAAGGAGAAGCAGGAAGGAGCTCACTGCCCAACGATCTCCCTTCCTTCAACTACACCTTACCTTTTAAAGGCTCCACAGACTCCACCAGTGACTGGTGACCATGCAATTGGAGCGTCTCATAGGAACTCAACCCTAAGGGTGCCTGAACATTTCCTTAAGATCCACTGTACAGGTCACCTGTGACTTTGATGAACCCCTCACCTTAAGAAACAAATTATTTGCCCGAGGGCTTCCTTTAGTCACAAATCAGGTTTACTGATCTAGTAAGTAACTTTTTAAAATATACAGAGACAGATCAAGTGTATTTCTTTTTTTTTTTTTTTGGTCGGTCATGGGGCCTGAACTCTGGGCCTGAGTGCTGTCTCTGAGCTCTTCATTCAAGGCTAGCGCCCTAGCACTTGAGCCACAGCGCCACATCCGGCTTTTTTCTACTTATGTGGTTCTGAGGAATCAAACCCAGGGCCTCAGGCAAGCACTCTACCACTAAGCCACCTTCCGGACCTGGGGTCAAGTGAATTTTAATAACCTCATTGTTTTGACTTGAGGTCACCAAATGCAAGTCAAGTATGTCACTCTTTTGAGCATGCAATAAATACAAAAATATGTCTAAAGTTATGATGGGTAATTTTATTAATGTAGAGAAGTCCACAGGCAATATTTTTGTTGTTCTTTACAGGAAAGGCTCTGTCTTCCTTTCTTTCTTTCTTTCTTTTTTTTGGTTCGGTCGTGGGGCCTGAACTCTGGGCCTGGGCGCTGTCCCTCAGCTCTTCAGCTCAAGGCTAGCGCTCTACCACTTAAGCCACAGCATCACTTCCGGCTTTTTTCTTTTTGCTTATGTGGTGCTGAGGAATCAAACACAGGGCCTCAGGCATGCAAGGCAAGCGCTCTACCACTGAGCCACCTTCCCAGCCCTTCTGTCTTCCTTCTTTGTATGAGCTCATGATTTTGCTCTTTCACTTACAGTTGTCATGATGGTCAACAGTTGCTATGCTTTTATTTCACATAATACACTAAATATCTTTAAATCATAGTCTATCTTTCATTAATATACTTGATAGATGAATATTTTTAACATTAAAATATATTATTAATATATTTTAATATCTGTTGTTCATTACTCTTTAAGAAATCTCATTTTTAGCATTTTCAATAAATATTTTCTTTAAAAAAAGAAAGAAAAGAAATCTTGCAATGAATTGGTCATTGTGAGGCACAGTGTCATTTTCACTGTTGAGAGTTGGAGGCAGGAGAAGCTGGAGTTTCCGCCAACCCTGGGCCATACAAGGAAACCTGTGTCACCAAAACCAACCAACTAAAAACTTAAACAAGCAAGCAGATAGCAACTAGGACCATCTATAGCACTGAAGGTATTTTCATTTCACCATATCTTCAGCAATGTTAAAGCTAGAAATTCTTTTTAAAATTTGTTAAGGTGAACTGATTACCTCAATTTTTTTTTCAGCGACTGGAGAAGACATTGAATACCAAACACTTGGAATTATACCTGAGCAACTGACTAACTCTTGCTTGTGTTTGTCACCCAATATGCATGGCGTTTAAATATTCACTACAGAAAGATGAAGTTGATTTCATATTTTTCATTAAACCTCTGAATATAAAAGGAAAAAGTTCATGTAGTTAGAAAATAAGCTGTGAAGTTTAAGCTCATTTTTCAGAGTTGCATTTAGACTATGGAAATAAAAATAAATTTAAAAAAATTTCTAGTTCTCCAAAAAGCAATTGGGATCAAGGGTGGGTGTATTAAATTCAGAGAGCCAAAATAATCCATTTTGTGGCTGCATCTATACAAACAAAATTCTATAAAAATAAGTGAAAATCGAGAAGCCTCCTTAAAATCTAATATGGTGTAGAAAATGTGCTAGAATGTTCTACCAACTGTGATCTCACATTAACAATATTAGACATAGTTAATGGCATAAACAGACAAGGTTGGGGATAAAAGAGTCAGTTTCTTATGAGCCAATTGATCAACCCCTCTATGTTTCTCCACGGCTGCCTTCAGTTTAGCCTCACAATAATACAGAAGCCTTGTTAACAAAAATCCATAGCATCTCCCTTTCCGTTGTCTCCCAATTATGCTTCTCCACCCATGTTAACTGTGATGCAAACAGATCCCAAGAGAAGGCAGGAAAATTCAACTTCTCATAATGGTGTACCTGTTGTTAATACACGGCCATCATAAATATTTCTAAATCCACATATTATAGTTCATAAAGCATTTCAGTTATTTGCTAATCAACATTTCAGGAGTTTTCTGCTGTCCTTTATATTATTTATATACACTCATATGTAGGTATCAAAAATAATGTTTGGGATGCTAAGTAAGAGTAGTACTGCCTAGCCTCACTCTGAGAATGAAGTAAGCATCCAGTATTAGTTGGCTGTCTTTTGAAAAGAGCACAGTGGAACGTTCCTCCTTCCATTTCACCTTGGTACTTGAGCAATGTCTCATTTTCTTGCTCATCCATTGCTTGGAAAGCAGAAAGCTAAATATGATTGGTTTGTTGGACATGCAATTTGATAAACCCATGATGGAAAATAATCCCATTATTATCTTACTTGTGCTTTTGTTGTTACAGTCAGAACCTCCATCAACAGCGCCCAGTAGGCTATTTATTTCTCATTTTCTGAAATTATTTCCCTATTTCCAGTGTTTTTTGTCACCAGTTTTATCATAAAATTACCTATTTTAGCTTTTTTTTGAACTTTCCTTAAATCATATAGAGTAACATTGAGATTTCATAACTTGTAGTAAGATGTTTTGAATTCATCCATTAACTCCATTTTCTACACTATGGATAATAAATGCTTTCCTCTCTTTTCCAGGTTACCCAACATTTAACTCTTAACATTTTTCTGGCCATAGAGTTAGTCTAAAAATAACAGGAAAAATTATGTTTGTTTTTGTTGTTGTTGTTGTTTGTCATGGGGCTTGAACTTTGGGCCTGAGCGCTGTCCCTCATCTCTTCAGCTCAAGGCAAGCTCTACCACTTGGGCCACAGCACCACTTCTGGGTTTCTGGTGGTTGATTAGAGATATGAGTCTCATGGACTTTCCTGCCCAGGCTAGCTTTGAACTGTGATCCTCAGATCTCAGCCTCTTGAGTAGCTAGGATTACAGGCATGAGCCACTGGCACCCAGCATGATAATGTTTATTGATTCAAGTTACTGAGAGGCTTATTAGAGGCAACTGAGGACTCATTCCTGCTCAGGTCTGACTTCGCTGCCAGATGAGTTTTGAGACAAAATTACACAAAGTTGGGGTGTCAGTGGTCTTCAAAAGTTGTGGTGAATAATAGTAGATTTGTAGATAGATAGATGGCTAGATAGACAGATAGATAGATACATACATGCATACATACATACATATCTGTCTATCTGATATTTGTCTTCTTATTTTGTGAAGAGATACCCAAATAAACTCATATTTCTTTAGAGGATATGATCAAATGATAGATTTGAAAAGGTCCTGGCTTATCTGTTACAATTAAAATGTTCAAATCTTTATCTTCATTCAGTGTCCATTTCTCCAAGTGATAAGGAAAAGGAAATAAGAGATACCTTGACCAGAAAGGAGAAGAAAACAATTCTAGTTGGAACTATTGGAATTATTTCACCAGCAAAGTCCATCAAGGCAGCCAATAACTGCAAAACCAAAAAAGTAAAAACAATCAGTTACTATGCTAAAAGCTATAAAACTGGACAAAAACTCAATATAACTTTTGAAGAATTCAGCCAATGTGTAGGTGTGGTCTTGGAGATCAAAGAACTATGAAGATGTTTTTAAAATTGTGATTTGTTTTAGCTTCATAACAAGAGATAGTAGATTCTTTCTGGGCATATGAAACTGAAGTTGAAGCAACTGGAATTTGGGGGTCAGGAAGGTGGAGAGGAGTCGAGGAAAATCTTACTCATAAGGAAGGCAGCAATGTCAGTTGATGACATCTTTTCTGTCCAGGTTGAAATTTATCTGTGTGCATTTTATAATGCTTAGGTTTTGCCCTTTACTAAAGCCCTTAGTAAATAGGTTGTTTTCCCATGTTTGCTTCTCCGTAGACCTTGCATTCTTATACTTAAGTTAAATCTCTATTTTCTCGATACCACCCTATGTATAGCTATCCACATAGTGTTCCAAAAAAAAGACCAAAACTAAAGTTACAGATGCCGTAATCATAAGAGAAGAAAAATATTGAATACCATCACACTAATGCTTGAAGTCTTCCATTGAGTAATACCATTTTAATGAAAGTTTTAAAAAGCTCAGTAAATTAAGCTAAAAGCTATCAAATGCTAATATAAGGAAAATAATTTTATCTCCATTATTACTTTTTGACACTGCAGCCTTTCTCAGTAGTTCACTCATCCACGCCTTATTTTATAGAAATTCAAAAAGACCATTTCCCAGGTAACAAATTATACCTCTCAGAAATCAATTACATTCCAGGACAACACTAACAGTACATGTCTCTTTATTAGGAAATAAAACCACAGGATATGGGTAGTAATAAAAAAGAATTATTTCACTGGCAAAGTTCATAAAAATATCCAATAATTTCAAAATCAAAGAAGTAAAAAAAAATCCCAGATCTGCTATTGTACAGTATTAAGCAATGCTGTGTTATCCAAGTCTACATTAATTTCTCCTGTCCACTTCTGGTATATCACTCACATCTGGTTCTAGAATGCTGGAAACCTTCTCAAATTATGCAACAGTTAGTATTTTTCACTCTTTTAAAAATCTATTAATGAGGGAAGAGAGAGGGAAACAATATTCGAGAACATTTTCATTAGATATGAATTGTAAGACATTTGTTTGAATGAACATAATATCTCAGCTCTGTTTTGATGGGTCTGGAGGAAATATTTTCAGTATTACTGTAAGTACCAGACAAAGTGCTATACGATTTAATGGTGCCATTAGAGCAAGGCCTTCTATCTGATTTTTGCTTCAAAATGTTTTGGGGAAAACTTCATGGCCTGATTATAGGGACCAAAAGAATTCTTTCAAGTATATGTGTTGTCAACAAATATTTCAGATGGGAATTATATAGAGTAAAAACCAAAGTCTATTTTTTGTTTTGAAGCTTTAATCATTCTAATTTACATTGCCATATAAAAAAGAAATTCTAGATATCTCCAAGCTATAGCTGACAAGCAAAGCCAGATTCCTCAACTGAATGACTTATGACTTTGTTTTCTTTTCCCCGTTTGTATAGATGATGACCCAAGATTTTTTCAATTATTTATCACTGACTTCTGCTGCCTGTTATACAATTGATTTTTTAAGAGTTTAAGACATTTAAAGAAAAAGAGATGGTAAAGAATAATACACAATCTCTTACATTTTTAAACTAGTATTGATAAATGTTGATACTTTATTGTAAACTATAAGTATTGGTATATTTTTTCCTTAAAAGAAATATCATAGATTTAGAAAAAACTATCCACAGTTTTGATCTTGGAATAAACTCTCTCACAGTTGCTTTTTCTTTTCTTTTTAAAAATTGTTTTATTATGGTTAGGTAGTGGTACAAAGGAAGTGCCTTAAACAAAGCAGTTTATAAATGCGATGCATCTTAATTGGTGTCACCTCCTTCAACATTCTCACGCCCCTTAGAACCTCCCCTTCCCTTATATCTCTTTATTTTGTGGCATATACAATGCATTCTTACTGCACTCTCTCCCTCTTCCCCCTTCATTTGTGTACCCCTCCCCCTTTGACCCCTCCCTCTTTCTTGGATGGATCCATAGCTTAGTGATTTGGTTAGGCATTGACCTCGTCTTTCTAAATTGTGATTACACTATTTGAGCTCTCCATAGAGTCTGTTTTACTTCCGTTAATTCATTTGTATCCACTTGCACACCACCCAACATGTCTACTTATAGAGGTATAGGTACATTCTAGCAACCACGGGTGAACAGAACCATGCAACCCTTGTGTTTCTGGATCTGGCTTACTTCACTTAATGTAATTTTTTCAAGTCTTTTCATTTTCTTATGAATGGCACACTGTCATTCTCATGCATTAGTAAAATTGCATATATATATATATATATATATATATATATATCACAATTTCTTCATCTACTCATCTATTGAGGGACATCTTGATTGATTCCTTCTTTTGGCTATGGTGAATTGTGTTGCAATGAACATAATTGTGCTGATAGCTTCACTGTAACCTTGTTTCTATACTATTGAATAAATGCTCAGGAGTGGTATTACTGGGACATAGGTTAGCCCTTTGTTTAGTTTCTTTGAGAAACCTCCCTACTGCTTTCTAGAGGGATTGAACAAGCTTACATTCTCACCAACAGTTTGTTAAGAGTTTCCTTTTGGCTAGATCCTCAACAGCATTTGTTGTCATCTGTTTTTCTTGATAATGGCCATTTTAACTGGGGTTAGGTGGAATCTCAATGTTGCTTTGATTTGCATTTCGTTCTTTAAAAAAGGAAGACACATGCACTTGGACACTAGCTTCATGTTTGTTTTATGTATCTATGCATGTGTATGTCACATATAGTACACTATTTTGGATTGGCTTTTTGTAAGTTGTCATCATGACAGATTCAATCTATGTGTATGCATAAATCTATTCTTTTTAATCCCTGTGTAATAATCTGCCATTACAATATTGTGATTGGATTATGGGCAATTAGATTTCTATCCTTTCTTTGTGTTATTTTCATTATTAATATAGGTTGTAACAAGAATCTTTGTATATGCTTCCTTGTGACCATGTTCAGAGATTTTGGAGGAAGTCTGCTGAAGAGAAGTTTATTGATCTCAAAAGGATGCCTGGGACTTTAATGTGTATTTAAAATATGACTAGATTCTGAGGAATTGCATGCTGGCATGACTTTTCCCACATGCCCTCTATGAGAATTCCTCTTTTCTGTAACTTCCCTCACATGGTACAATACCACTTTCATACATGGTACAATACCACTTCCATTACTAATGGATGAGAACTGGTATCTCATGTTTTTATTCATTGAGTTATATACTTATTGTATATTTACTTTCTACTAGACTGTCTTTTGCCTACTATCTTTTTCTGGGATTATAGGTGTGAGCCACTGCACCCAACCATCATAATCATTTTTAATGCTAAATCAGTCCTTGCATACTTGAGATAAATTCCATTTCATCGTAATACATGTGCACTCACTTGGATCTGACTTATTAATAATTTATAAATTTCATCTATTTATTTTTCTAAACATTACAAAGAAAATTGGCTTACTGAGTTCTTTCCACAGTGGTTTCTGGTATTCTATTAACAGGGGTTTAATAAAGTGGACTAGATAGATTTCCTATTTTCATCCTCTGAAGGCAATTTCAATAACAGTGATTTGGTAAAACTCACCTCTGAAACCATCTGACCTAAGCAGAAACACCTTTTGTGATTTTGTAGTTGCCGAGCTTTCTGTACCCTTCTGTTTCTAAAATGGCTTTTTTATTCTTTCCTTAAAAGGATGGTATGATTGCTTAAGCATTTAATATTCCAAATTACTTTAATACTTTGAAATTATTTTTCTACAGCCTTCCAGCATCTTTTTTCATGTGGCTTTTACGTCTATTATTTATTGCTTATAGAGAATATCAATTTTCTCCCTAGTGATTAAAAATTATTTTTGTGGGTTTTATACTTGATAATCTGACATTTTTACTACATGTGTCGCAGTGTAGATCTAAAAGACTTAACTGTGTTTAGCTATCTGCACATCAGTATCTGTCTTTTAACTAGTTTTGTTTTTGATTTGTAAATTGTAAGTGATGTGTCCTTATATACTTTCCTTTAGTCCTGTCGTCTTCCAAAACTACCTGTATACAAATGTTGTGACTTCGCATTGTCCCCCAATTCTTAGTACACTCCACGGTGTTCTTATTTATTTTTCTATACTATACACAAGGAAGGGTCTTTTTCATTTCCAAAGTCCCAATTCTCTCTTCACTTATATCTGTTCTAGTCTTCAAATGACTACCCACTGTTTTCCTTTTATTTCAATGACTTTGTCTCATATTTAGAATTTATGCCTCCTTTATTGCTTCCTAATTTTTTTAGATTGTTTTTGAATGTTCGCAACCCCTACTGAGATTTTTTCCAGTTTATTTCATTCTCCTCTCTGGTTTATAGATGTGAGTTGTCCTTTATATTAGTAAGAATGATCCATATCTACTCATTTTTAAAATGTTGTTTTTAAGTAGTTATACAAAGGCGTTGTCATTTAGCAAAGAGTTTATGAATATGTATTCTGATCAGTGTCACTCCTTTCAACATTCTCACGTACCCTTCCCCATCTACCCTTTCTTCATTCTTCTTAATCCATAGTCAGTTTCTGAGAATAATCAGGTGAGGATTTCCTGGAGTTGACATCTAGGGGCTGGGTTGGTTTTTATGTATTTTCTCCCCTTCCAATCAATTTTTACATCAGTGTTTTAGGCCTAGGCATTCTGAATGGAGAAACTGCATTCAGACCAGTAGAGTCGTGTACAGCACGATCTTGCTATTTCATAATTACTGAGTGAATGAACTATCAACTTACTTATTGTCATGATTAATTAAAGTTAGCAAAGAGACATTGAGGTTGGGATTTAGAGAAAGGAAACAAGTCCACATGACTCAGCTTTATTTATGAGCAAATGCAGGTAAAATTGGCTCATTTAAATCAAAAGTACCTTTAGTTTGGTCTTCAGTTTATTGGCTGTGAGTAGCAACTTCTAGCCAGCAATTATCCATCACGGTAATGAATTGAAAAGGTATTTAAGTGTCTTTTGATCTGTTTTATTTTTACTTTAATTTAATTTTATTATAAAGGTGATGAGGCGCTGTGGCTCAAGTGGTAGAGCACTAGCCTTGATCTGAAGAGCTGAGGGACAGTGCCCAAGCCCTGAGTTCAAGCCCCATGACTGACAAAAAAGGTGATGTACAGAGGGATTACGGTTAGATCAGTAGGTAATGTATACATTTCTTGTGGAATGTTATCATCCCTCCGCCAAGTTGTAAAGTTCATCTTCCAACATAGTGTCTTGTGAGTATCACTGTTGCTTTGGTTCACCCTTTGTCCTTCATCTTATACTTTTGTTATCCCAGATTCCTTCCCCAAATTAGATAAACGTATATATAAGACACAGGGTACCCAAATCAAAAACAGTGACAACAGGAGATAAACCAAAGGAGAAAAAAAAAATGAAAGAAAAAAGGAAATAACTACATACAGTGCATTAAAACAAAAATGAAAACAAAAGACAAATAAACCCTCTTGATTCCATATTTTAGAGTTCATTATAGAAACCACCTAGATGCCCCTCAGTAGATGAATGGATCATGAAGATGTGCTATATATACACAATGGAATTCTATGCTTCCATCAGAAAGAATGACATCACACCATTTGTAAGGAAATGGAAAACCTTGGAAAAAAACATTTTAAGTGAAGTAAGCCAGACCCAAAGAAACACAGGCTCCATGGTTTCCCTCATTTGTAATAATTTGTACATGTCTAGGATAATCCTAGCAGCAGATCACAATAGCTGTTTGATGACTTAAGATAGAGTCCCTGTAGTTCAGGCTAGCTTCAAACTCAGGATCCTTCTGTCTCAGCCTCAAGAATGCTGGGATTACAGGCATGTGCCATGTCTTGCGTTAAATATTGTTGAATCATTTTATGATATTCTTTATTTTATGTTATATAATGATGACAAAGTGCTATGTATTCATTAAAATTTTAGGTTGTAGAGAAGGAAAAAAGAACAAAGGGAAAAAAGTTAATGTCACTTCTGTTCCCATTTTCCAATGGTAACATGTTTAAGTATGTATTTCAATTTAATAATCTACTCACCAATAGCTATTTCATAGCTGCTTTTTGCCAATCTTCTTCAAAGTGCCTAAATAACTCAATTTTCAAGTGTAAATATAACTTTCTATTTTTGAATCTATGTGGCTATTTCTTTCTTCACAGGGAACAACTGCGTGGTCTCCACTTGGAAGTACACAATGTAATTTGTAGGTTGCGATGAAGCATGCTTATTTTTTCCATTGGTGATATTTTCTTAAGTAGAATGGCATTTCGACTTATAAATTTTGCCTGCATTACATTTTAATAGCTAATCATAGGACTACATATTTTTGTTTTGTCATTGCTTTCTAAAACTCCGGGGTACAATCGATATATTTCTGTAGCTAATGGTACTTTTAGTTTTTGATTTACACTCTTTTAAAAGTTGCTGCCTTAATAATCCCACATGATAAGGAGAGAGACAGGGTGGCAGAGATAGGCAGAGATCTGGAAGAATCTAGTCCAGGCCAATCTGGGTAAAAAGTAAGGCCTTTACCTCAAAAATAACCATACCAAAAAATGGCTAGGAGTCTTCATTCAAGTAGTAGATAGTTTGTCTTAGCAAACATGAAGCACTGAGCTCAAATTTTAGCGTTGCCAAAATTAGCAAATAAAAACTTGTTTTGTCTGAATTCAATTTCTATGACATGGATCAGCTTTTATTTCTGTCATGATTAGTTTTCCAAACAGACTCAGAAGACAATTAGGTGTTTTTCATCTCTAATCTGTACAGCAGAATGGTATGGAGTCCCAAATAGCCTGTTTTCAGCCAGCTCACCTACATAGAGTTAAGTAAAGATTACAAATAAATATGGAAATGTCCTAACGAAACTCATTATTTTGTACAAATAACATATGCTAATACAAAGGATACAAGACACAGGTAAATATGCAAGGTATAATTCAAATTAAGTATAGAAAAAATTAACTTTGCTTCAAGTACTTGCAATTCCCACCTCTCTACTGGACTCATCACTTGCTGCCAAACACTTTTTGTCTTGCTCGGGACAATGTGGTTCTGAAAATGTTAGAGTGGCTCATTAAAGTAATGTCTTAGAGACACAAAATCTCCCAGCTTGAAGGAGACCTAAAGGTCATCTTGGGTCAGTTTCATACATTTCCAGGCAATATAATGAGGCCCATAGAGGTTAAGGGAAGTGTCTTTGTTACAAAGCCTTGGAGTGCTGAGCTGACCTGAGCCATGTCCTCTGTTGTACAATGACAGGTACCTTGATTCAGCAGGAGATAGGAAAGCACTGAGTCTGATATTATTAATGTCCCAAATCCACAGATGTTTGCATGGAAGTAAATGATGAGCTGGATCAAGGTGGGAAAGTAGAAGTACTCTCAGTTGCAAATTTCTCTCACTTGTTCAGAGGTTCACGTCTCTGAACAAGTGGTTTTCAAAGAATTTCTCTTTCCTCGAGTGATATTTTATATGAACTTTTAGTCTGTCCACATGGCATTATTGGATTCTATCCTGTAGTGTCTAATTAAGTATTGAAGTATTCTCTTTTCCTCAAGTTTTCTTTTCTTTTTTTTTTAAAGTTTTATAACTTTCATTAGTTAACAATACTTTAAAGCTAAGAAAAAAATTGACAGGGTTGTAGAATACTGTGTGATATTTTGTTATAGTTATACATTGTGTAATGTTTAAATCAATGTAATCATAGCTATGTGTTCAAAAATTCATTGTTTCGGGGCTGGGAAGGTGGCTCAGTGGTAGAGCGCTTGCCTTGCATGCCTGAGGCCCTAGGTTCGATTCCTCAGCACCACATAAGCAAAAAGAAAAAAGCCAGAAGTGGCGCTGTGGCTCATGTGGTAGAGCACTAGCCTTGAGCTGAAGAGCTGAGGGACAGCACCCAGGCCCAGAGTTCAGGTCCCACGACTGGACCCCCCCCCCAAAAAAAAAATTCATTGTTTCTTAGTGGTAAGGAAGTATAGAACACTGTCTTCTAGCTTTTCTGAAGCATGTAATAAGTTATTGTTATTTATTCTCATTGTGTTATGCAAAAGACCACCAGATCTTATTTTTTTCTTTTTCAATGGTTACCAAGTCCAACCTTTAACTTCCTACCTGTCTTTCCTAGACTCTGACAACCACTGTTCTAGTCTTAATTTATATGTAATCAGCAAGGAAATTTAGGCCTGAAGTAAAAAAGCTTTCAGTGAAAATGCCAAGCAATCTTGTCAAAAGCTTTTTCTACCTCTATTGAGATGACCTTGTGATTCTTAACCTTACTCTGTTGGCATGTTCTATTACATTTATTGATTTACATAGGTTGAACCAGCTTTGCATCTGTAGGAAGAATCTTGTTTGATCATAGTTTATGATTTTTTAATTGTTAAATTAAGTTGGCTGGAATTTTTTTTTGAGAAGTTTTGCATCTATGGCCATTAAAGAAGACTTAGGGAATTCAGCTGCAAATTTGTCAGGTCTTGAACTTGTCTTGGATAGGAGGTCTTTTATTGCCATTTCAATTTCATTATTTGTTATGGGTCTATTTAATTGGTTTATATTTTGTTAGCTACATTTAGGTATATTGATGACCTCTAGGAATGCTTCCATTTCTGCCAGGCTCTCCAATGTATTGGCGTAAAGTTTTACAAAGTATTCCCTTATAATATTCGAGCACTATTCACTATAGCCAAGACATGGAATCAACCCAGATGCCCCTGAGTGGAATTTTACCCATCCATTAGAAAATATAGAAAAAGTTATGTTAAGTTCAGCAAGTCAGGCCTGGAAAGACAAAGGATGTATGTTTTCCCTTATATGTGGAAGCTAGATTTAACTTACAAACTCATAAGTAAATGCATTGAATGGTATGCAAGTATATACAAATATATTAACTGAACTATGGTAGATTCAAGGGAGACATCAACTAGTGTAATTCCAACATCAAAGTTTTGGAGACCTCAAATAGTGTAATTCCAAAATCAAAGTTTAGCAAAATGAAACACTAGGAAGTTAGTACTCACTAGGTGTGGGATGAGGTCAAGAGAAAAAGGGTAGAGGAATGAAGAGAAAAGGGGAAATGCAGTCAAGAACAAATGAATATTCTACAAAATTAAGAAGAGTTAAGGAAGAGGGGGATAGGAGAGGGACAGGTGAGCATATTGAAAGTGGTGACACTGATCAAATATATTTTATTCATAAATGGCTTTGTTATATGTCAATTCCTTTGTACAACTGCTTAAAGATAATTATTTTTTTAAAAAAGCAGAAGCCAAGTGAGAGGATGAGGACCTGAGTTCAAGCCCTACTCCTAGTAAAAAAAAATGAGAGTGACTTTATAGATTCTACATTCATGTAGTAAGATCAAATGGTGTGTGCTTCTGTTCTTGCTGATTTCAATTAGCATGATGCTAAACATTTTTTCTTATGTCTAGTTGCCCTTTATATGATTTGAGAAATGCTAAAATTTATTTCCAGTTTTAAAATTGGTTCATTGTTATGGTATTAACATTTTTAAGTTCCTTATATAGTTAGGATACCAATCCCTTGTCAGATTTTATGGTTTGAAAATATTTCCTCCAATTTTGTAGATTCTTTCTTTGCTGTTATTTTCTTTGATGTATGTAACCATTACAGTTTGATGTCATTCTATGTCCATTGCTTGCCTTTGTTTCCTGTGTTTGGGGTTCTTGTCTTAAAAAAATAATCCTTTGTAGCTAGGCACCAGTAATCCTGTACTATTCTATACTCCACTATGCCTGGAATCCTAACTATTTAACAGGCTGAGATCTGAGGATCACACTTAAAAACCAGCCTGAGCAAGAAAGTCTGTGAGAGTCGTCTCTCCATAAACTACTCAGAAAAAGCCAGAAGTTTCTGTGGCTGTGGCTCAAAGTTGTAGAATGGTAAATTTGAGCCAAAGAAGCTTAGAGACAGCTTCCAGGTCCTGAGTTCAAGATGCAGCGCGCGCGTGCGCGCATACACACACGCACGCACAGACACACACTTTCCTTTGGAGTCTTATAAAAGATAGGCTATTGAAGAAAATGTTTCAATGTCTTGAAATATTTAACCTGTGCTATCTTATAGTAATTTCATAGTTCTAACTCTTGTGTTAAATCCCTAACAAATTTGAATTTTGAAGTGGAAGAAGGGACTAGGGACTAGTTTTACTCTATGAATGTGGGTATCAAGTTTTCTCAGTACCACAGCATCATTTTGTTGAAGAGATTATAATTTCTTTAATATGTGTTCTTAGCACTCTTGCAGAGTTCACTTTCATGTCTACCCCAAGTAGACATTCATACTATTGAGTTTGGTCATTGCTTTTATATATTAGTAGATACAAATGCATCTTCGTAGCATTTGTTCTCATATTAGGTTGCATATTTTTTGAAATTGCAATATAATTACTTGACCCAAAGGTGGTTCCTGTCTATTTTTTTGGTCAGTTATGGGGCTTGAACTCTGGGCCTGGGCACTGTCCCTCAGCTGTTCAGCACAAGGCTAGCTCTCTATCTTTTGAGCTACAGTGCCAGTTCTGGTTTTCTGGTAGTTAATTGGAGATAACAGACTTTCCTGCCAAGGCTGGCTTTAAACCTGATCCTCAGATCTCAGCCTCCTGAGTAGCTAGGATTACAGGTCTGAGCCACTGGTGTCTGGCTCCTGTCTTCTATTTATACAAGATGTCAATATCTTGTTGTAGTTAGAGCTAGGTGGGCAGTCACTCAATATTTTCTTAATAAGTTATTTTCTATATGACCTTGAACAAGTCCCTTAATCTCTGTGTTTCAGTTTCTTCAAATAGCTGGTGAGTACCTATCAGGGGACAATGTTGGCAGCTATCTTACAGTGGTTTAACAAGGAGCAAATAAGTTAATAAATGTAAAGTGCAGAGAACAGTGTCTGACATATAATACTGTCCTGGGTATTAGCTATTGTCACTGCTTTATGTGTATTTTCTCTGAACTCCACTTTTAACATTAAACCATGTTGCTGTTAAGCACAATTAATTAATTCCTCATTCTGAATGCTACCCAGTGTTCTATGATATGCATCTACTCTACTTTTTCAATAATCAAATAATGAACACAAGATTGCTTTCAAAAATTTGCTGTTATAAACTAAATTGTCCTCTTACAGGACAGTATATGTTCTTTTGGTTTTATTATGGGATCATTAAATATACCCACACATTACTTCAATAAATACTGTAACATATTGTAAGAACGGATTTGCCAATGTACATTCCCATGACTGGATATTTTAGCTCTGTGAACATGGGGAGTTATCACTGGCTTTTACGCCCATTTGCTATACAAGATCTCTAGCTAAGAAAATGTCATTCTATCTGGCCTTTTGTTGTTCCCCAGAGTCCTCAAGAATATTGTAAATATTCTCAGAATACACAAATGGCCTGCCATTGGATGGCATCATTGCTTTCTTCCTTCTTCTCTAGTCCCAGGCAGTGAAGTTTCCAGCCCCCTCCCCACACAATGCTTCATAAAGAGTCCTCCATCCTTATGCAGTGATACCACTTTCTAGGACTCAATTTTGTCTTATATCCTGAAAACCTCTTTATGCTTCTAGAGATGGTGACAGTGGCCCTGCCTGGAATCTGCCTTTCTCTGCTTCATTGGAGTTATCTCTATGACTCCAGCTGGTACAACTTCTACAGTCACCTTTCCTCCATTTCCTCAGAATATCACAGACCTAGACTATGTTTCCTGGGTCCCCCAGTGCTTCAAAGCCATGCAGTTTTCTAGGTCACAACATCAAGAATGCCTGCTTCCTTCTCAATTATTCCTTCTGCTTAGTCTGAGACAACGATGCATGTGTGCATGAGCTCAGGTGCGTGTGTGTGTGTGTGTGTGTGTGTGTGTGTGTGTGCGTGCGTGCATGAGTGCGTGCGTGTACTTGTATATGTGCGTGCTTGTGTGTATTTCATATATGAAATCTCCATCAAAATATACGGAAAAAACCCCAGAGGCTTCCCACACTACCCTCACACTATCATCTATAGCTATTAAAGTATGAATTTGACTTCACAGTCTTTCCCTCCCTTATTGTTTCCGTGGTGTCTTATTAACAATCTACTTATTGGCTCCTGGTTTTTGTCTCATTCCTAAAAAGGACAGTAGAGGATTTGGGACTGAGTCAATGACAAGCCACAGGGCCTACTGCATGAACTATTTGTCTGCAATATGCCTAGATTCCTCCACCTCTATAAATCTCTGGAAATGCTTTCAAAGATATCTTCATATTTATTCATTTTTCTCGGCACAAGGTGATTACTGACACTGTTTCAGTTACTATGACCTACTCATCAGAGATACACCTAGCAATTAAGATTTTTAGTGAGAAACCATATAAAGAAAATTAATTTGAATTTCCATCTCATTCTCTGTTCAGATATGCACTGGGGACGTGCAGTGAGTCTAGAGAAGAAAATTCACGAGTGGATCGAATTCAGCTTTTGGGAAAGGAATTTTTAGTGCTATCACATTTCAAGCTTTATTAGGCTTTTGATCAATTTCTAATTAAAGAAAGCATGAATCGTCATATGACAAGGGGAAAAGGTGATTTCTAAGTAAAGTACAGAAGGTCTTGTCTCTGTAATTCCTACTCTGTCAAAACAAATCAAAACACTCAGCAGTAATTTTAAGCTCATCATTATTTTTTAATAGAATCTGTTCTCATTTAGGTAGGAGAAATCCCAAATGCTCTTTTTGAATTTTTATTCTACTGTTTGAAATCACTTTAGGAAAAGAAATATGCCTCAGTCATTTGGTGGAAAGATGACTAATGTTAATTTCATTTCTGATTCTATAAATATGATTTTACATTATTTGGTTGAGATGGATTTATTACCTTTAGATTTCTTCTCTTGTATAGCATAATAATTGATCTCATATTTCTCATATAAACCAGTTAGGAATATATCATTTTGATACAGTGCATTTCTGTAGGAAAATAACATGTCTTTGTATGGAGTACTAAGCATAAATTTGTTTAATCAAATAGCTTTGGAAGACAGAAAAGGAGGGGGAAGGAGTTTGATGGATTAAGAAAAGCTAAGATCAACTTCCTGTCAATGACCAATGAACAGAAATGCCAGTTCATCATTTGACAGGTGTTTCTGTATTATATAATTAAGTCTGTTTTCTGAACAAGATATTCATAAATAAACTCTGGGTTTGCTTATGTGTTTGCTCGCTCATAAAATTATATTTATGTTTAACTTATTCATAGACTACTAAGCTGAAGGGGATCTTGAAAATAACTTAAGCAACTCCTAATTTTTTTATTTTTGGTTGGTTATGGGGCCTGCTGGGCCTGGGCGCTGTCCTTCAGCTCTTCAGCTCAAAGCTAGCACTCTACCACTTGAGCCAAAGCACCACTTTCCGCTTTTTCTGCTTATGTGGTGCTGAGGAATCGAACCCAGGGCCTCATGCATTCAAGGCAAGCACTCTACCACTGAGCCACCTTCCCAGACCCATCTCCTAATTTTATATAAGAGAAAATGAAGGAAGAAATTCAGAATTATTGTCATAATATCCTGCTCTCATTAATGGCATTTGCCTAATTTAATTGATATCATTTTTGATGCCATGACTTTCTTTATCTTTTTCTGATTTTAAGCAGCTGTTTAAGCATAGATGAAGACAGTGGAGGCTGTGAGAGAAATGCCTGCCAGTTAATCAGTACACTCTTCTATGAAGAGCTTGCGAATCTGGTATTAACGCAACAGGCAGGAAGGCAATCATTGGTTCTTACTGCTAGGAGGCTCCTCCCTCCTTGAATGAGGTTGTGGAAGTTGGAGACTGGCCTACTGATTTCTTCTCTGTCTTCTGACCCCGCATGTTCCCTCCTTTGCGACACATTTGAATTTTGGCTTTTCATCTATTGTTCATGAGATGAAGTGAGCAAAGGTGCCATGACACAGACCAAGTTAGGGCTGCACTTCTTTGGATACATGTATTTGAAGGGGGAATTGTCAAGCAACGCTGAGGCAAGAAAGAAGACGGTGTACGAGCAGGTGTCTGTGACGGCAGTAGCTCAGTCTTAGCTGTAACTCATCCTGTGTCACATGTCATGTGGTGCTGGGCCAGCCAAATGAATTTTCTGAGACCAGAAATGTGATTAGTAGCTGACACACTCAAAATCCTTTGAGGGCATTGGGTATAAAAAACAAGGACATGCAATCATTTGCATAAAATAATGAGGAATCGCATGAACAGTAGAAGGTGCCTACATACCCTAAGAACATACAAATGAACATTTTTTATGAACACTTAGCTAGGTATTGGTAGGGATGTAAAGCAACTTGAGCTCATATATTACTGATGAGCATTTAAATTAGTTTGATCACTTTGGAGAGCTGTTTTGCAGTTCCACACACAAATGTACAAAATACAATTTGTAACCTAGTTGTTTAACACTTTCAAAGATGCTTAGCAGAAATAAGTATTGGCATCCAACAAAATACATATATATGAATACTGAGAACAGCTTGACTTATAGTCACAGCAGGCCATAGACACTAGGATTCTAGCAATGCAATATAGATAGATAGACACATAGATACATAGATAGATAGATAGATAGATAGGTCCAAAACAAGTAAAAGCAGTCTGTGATAAATTTCTCCAAATAGTGACTATTTGGGTTATTTTTGTTAAAAGGGTTATAAACCAACTTTCAGAATCTCCTGTTATCTTGACTGCTTATGTAGACATAAACATATATAAAATTCACTTAGGTGAGGGTACTTCACTGTATATCATGCATAACTATTGAAAGGAGAAAAAAATGAATAAAAATAGTATAGAGAATGGAAGGAGAACAAAGAAAAGAAGAAAAAAGGTAAGATTTTTTTTGGGGGGGTGGATATAAAGTCACCCTTATAGTTGGATGGAAAATGTCACTTTGTTCTTCCTGAATTCAGTGGTATCTAACATCCTCTTTGGCTGTAACAGTCAATGACTGTTTGAATAAGAAAAAAAAAACATAGAAGTTGAAAATTTGGAAATGGCAATGGAAAGTTAACGCCAGCTTTTATGGCCCAATATTATGATTGTCAATGGGCCCATTAACAAGGAAATGATACTAACTATAAAAATTCTAAATTGCTGTGTCAAGTTCCCACTTTCCTTACCTGAAAGCTATGGTTACCTTGTGCATCATAATACTGACTATAAATTAGGAAACTCATTTCATTTCCTCCATCTTCAGAGACCTGTGCTTCAAAAGGGCGTGTTTGGGAGGATTTTACAATTCAAATTCAGCAGCACAGAATCTTACCACTCAGCAGATATAAAAAGCTGCTCCCCGCTATTATAATCAGAATAATACAGATTAGTGCTATGGTCCTATTGTAACCAGAGTAATTCAGCCTAAAGCTCTGATTTAAACATTTAAGAAATTTAGGAGCAGGTAAAATCAGTGGCCGTTCCATTGGTGAATTTTATGGAAGAGAAGAAATCATTACCTACATATTCAATAGAACATCATGTTGTGCCCAAAGATGTAAGCAGTGGCAGAAATCAAGAAAATCAAGCTTTGCAGGAAATTATGAGATTGAGTGATTATACCATAGCATGATTATTCTCTCTTTTATATATATATTGCCTCTAAAATAAGATCAACAAGCTCTTTGAAATTAAAGACTGGACAATTATAACAGGTATCAGATTTTTCTTAACTTTTATCTCTTATTTAATGACAAAAACACCCCCATTTCATAGATGAAGGAAGAAGTGAGTGAATGGAAATTAAGAGTATTGTTTTACATAAAGCCTGATCTTCCATTGCAACTTTTGCTTCCTATATAAGAAAGGAAACTCAATTTCTTTTTTTAAAAATTAATTTATTTTTTATTGTGAAAATACTGTACAGAGGGGTTACAATTACATGGGCAAGATGATGAGTACATTTCTTATCAAGCATTGTAGCCTCCTCCTTTGTTTCCCCTTCCCCTCCCTTCCCAGCCTTCCCCCACCCCTACACCCAATCCTCCCCTCCCCCCCCACCAAAGTTGTAAAGTTCCTTTTCGACATGACAACTTGTACTTCTCATTGTTGCAACGGGTCCACCTGTATCCTTATTTAAACGACTTGTTTTTCCCCTTCCCCTCCACAAATTATACCAACATCAAATACAGTGAAATCAGGGGTTATACTGTGGGGGAGGGGCATACAAAGCAACAAAGAAATAATCTTATAAATGCGTTAGAAACAAATGCATGAAAGAAAAGGAAACTCAATTTCTTATGCGATAGTGTCACCTACAACTTCTACTCTTCAGCCTTTCTCCTTTTCTTCTTTGGTAGTACTAGAGTTGGAACTCAAGAGCTTTGCACTTAGTAGGTAAGTGCTTGAGCACTACTCCTGGCCTTTTTGCTTTATCATCATCATCATCATCGTCATCATCATCATCATCATCATCATCATCATCATCATTTTGTCAGTCTTGGGGCTTGAACTCTTGGCCTGGTCATTATCCCTCAACTCTTCAGCTCAAGGCTACCATTCTACCACTTTAGCCACAGTGCCACTTCTGGTTTTCTGGTGGTTTATTGGAGATAAGAGTCTCACAGACTTTCCTGCCTGGACTATCTTTAAACCATGATCCTCAGATATCAGCCTCCTGAGTAGCTAGGATTATAGGTGAGTCACCAGCACCTGGCTTTTATTATTTTTTAAATTAGGTCTTGTTTATATACTCAAGCTAGCCTGGACCATGATCCTCTTATTCATACTTCCTGAGTAGCTGAGATGAGAGATGTATGACATCACACCCAGCTTTTTGTGCTGGTTGAGATGGAGCCTAGACAACACTTTAGCTGAACTGGCCACAATCTGAACTCAGACCACAATCTTCCAAGTAGCTAGGATTACATGACTTCAAGGTCTTTTTTTCAACCTCTCTTCCTATGAATATTTACATTTACCTTGTGTTCTGTCTTTTCCCTGCTCATCTGCACTACAGAAACTGAGAGAAGTTGGGTAGGACAAACAGTATTCAATAACTCATCCTTCAACATTTCCATGTTTTATGGAGACTTCTTTTGTTTCTCTCAACTGGTTTATTCATAACAGCATTCTCACTGTCATGAATTCCAAATTATGATTTGGAAACCATTGGTCAAAGAACACCTCATATATACTGTGAAATGCTGTATATTATCACCATGCAAACAATGTTATCAGCCAGCAGTAAATTCTAATTGAAATTATCTAAGTGAAGTACTACAAAACTGTGATATAGCTATCAGCCTAGGGATTTTCCTATACAAATGAACATCAAAATTTCCTGGGATACATTCTTTTTTTTTTTTATTGTGAAGATACCATACAGAGGGGTTACAATTACATGAGCAAGGTAATGAGCATTGTTGTCTCTTCCTTTGTTTCTCCTTACCATCCCTTCCGGTCCCCCCCCCCCACCGCCTAACCTCCCCCCCTCCCCGTGCCCCCCAAGCGCGGAAGTTGTAAAGTTCATTTTTCGACATAACGACTTGTACATCTCATTGTTGCAATGGGTCCACCTGTATCCCTATTTAAACAATTTGTTTTTTTCCTTCCCCTCCACAAATTATACCAACATCAAATACAGTGAAAACAGGGGTTATACTGTGGGGGAGGGACATACAAAGCAACAAAGAAATCATCTTAAATATGTTAGAAACAATCGCAAGAAAGAAAAAAAAATTTGAATCCTTATCTTGGGGTTCATTTTGCTTAACATCAACTTATCTGACCTTTTCTGCTTGACTCAGACATATACTAGATATTGCAAATAAGGGAAACCATGGGACCTATGTTTCTTTGGGCCTGGCTTACTTCACTTAAAATAATTTTTTCCAAGTCTTTCCATTTCCTAACAAATGGGGCAATGTCATTGTTTCTGATGGAGGCATAAAATTCCATTGTGTAGATATACCACATTTTCTTGATCCATTCATCTACTGGGCATACATTCTTTTTAAACCTTAGGTTCCACAGCAAGTTCCTTGGACTTTTAAATCAAATGGGTTTGAGAAGGAGTTGGAGCTGAACAACTTTATTGAAAGACAGAAACAAAATTAAGCCCTCCTATAAATGAGCAAGATTGAGGATTTTTGACTTAGCCGATCTGATTACCCAAGTTTAACTGGTATTGTGCTGAGAAGAGCAGAAAAGAGGCCTAAAGAAATGGGACATTTTTGGAGGTATTTTAGTGGAGCAGGAAGTATGAATATATTTGAAACTTCATAGAACATGCCTGTAAACACACACAAAATCTTATAATTATTTGTTGCACACATTTCTTTTGTCTCAAGACAACAGAATGGCTTTTGTGGTACACACCTGTAATGTCAGCTATGTAGGAGGCATAAGTAGGCGGGTCATCATCTTATGTGTGCCCCATGAGACTCTACCCCAAAGTAAACAAAAGCAAAAAGAGAAGGAGGCATGGCACAAGTGATAGGGAACTTGCTTACGATGTAAGTTCAGAATCAAAACAAAATTTAAAAAAGCAAGTGGAATTTTATATAATTCAGAACGAAAACTACGTTGCATAAATGCATTCATTTATTTCAGCTAAACCATTTTTACTTTTCATAGTAATACAAAAAGTTTCTGTCCTATTCAAAGTTTTCATGGGTTGGAAAGTTTGTCGGAGAGAAATTCTGAGAGTCGGAGTGCCCTTCTTGTGTTAATATGCTATTGTACCTGAGACTTGCTTTAAAATGAGATCTGTATCTTCGTTGTATTTCATTGCGGTGGAGGAGGATGGAGGCTAGCAACACCTGCTGCGGTCTTCTCTTCGTGCCAGTTTCTGCCACCTAATTAGCCATGCATGCATTTATTCAAATAATTCTTGCTAGACATTGTAGAAAGTAATGAGAAACAAGAATGTTAATAAGACATGACCTTACCTTGGGACTTCTTAACTTAGTGTAAACCCGGAAGTAGAGCTGTGACTCAAGTGGTAGAGCGCTTGCCTTGAGCTGAAGAGCTCAGGGACAGCGCCCCGGCCCAGAATTCAAGCCCCACAACTGACCAAAAGAAAAAAATAGGGAAGTGAGGTGAGTACCGGGGCGAGGGGTGAGGTGGAAAGGATAAAGGTGAGTCTAACATCTGTTAAATGTGTATAAAGAAAAGTGTGTAGCTTGAGAAAGATTTTGTGTGTGTGGGGGGGATATTGGAGTTCTTCTTGGCTGGAGGGGACAAATCAATTGGCCAAAAGGAGGAAAGGGGGAAAAAGGCAAGAGGGGTGACAAAGACAGAGGAGGGAATAATGGAGACAGCTGCGAGACAGGGTTGGGGTAATGGAGAGGTAAACTCTTCCTCAAGGTTGAGAGCACGTGCGCTGTACATGCAACACAGTTTCATCAGGCGGCAGCAGATGCTTCCAGGAGGAGGACCACATCTTCCTGTGAAACTGAAAGCAACATGGCTGGGAAAGGCTCCGTCAGCTGTCAAGTGGAAGGGTGCTCCGTTGAAGGACTTTGCGTCTGATGGTTTGAATGTGGATGAGCATGATCTAATGACTTGTCTTCCACACAGATGTTTAGATTCATGAGGACAGGGACTATCTGCTCATCAATGTATCCCCAACTTCCTTCCAACAGTGTGGGTGGCAAATAAATGACTCCTCTAAATAGTTGTTGAATTGAATATCTGAACCAAATGTGGAAAGTACCTTAGCAGAAGAATCATACCTTATCAGGAGTCAAATTTCACCTCATTGCATTACATTAAGAAATTAGCTAAATGTCAATTCTCAGAACTATATTGAGGGCTAAATAAATGTATCCACAGTACATGCTACCCAATAAAATCAAGTATGCTTTGATTTTAAGATATGCAGGTTTCTCTTCATTTTGTCCTACTGCAAAGGAAAACATACATTAAAGCTTTATCTTTCCATAGAGGACTCTTAATTACTATCATTTTATTCGATAAACCAAGAACAAGTTATAGGCACACAATGAAGGTAAAATGTGCACATGCATATATATGTGTGTGTGTGTGTGTGTGTGTTTGTGTGTGTGTGTGTGTGTGTGTGTGTGTGTGTGTGTGTGTGTATTTTCTTCTCCTTTTGGAATTAAATGTGGCACACAAAGGTTTAAAAGGAGTTTACTTAATGATGCTAGATTTCAAAACTTCCCTAAATGTTACCCGGTGCCAGAAGGGATGGCTAATTTCACAGAAAATAGAATTAATATACTGCAGGTTTCTGAGAAAGAACAGAAATCAATATTGTGAGTTTTAATCAAGACAAATGGAAAGCAATTCACTAGGGAAAGATCAAACCTGAAGGAAAAGAACAGGGTATAAGCTAGAAAGTTGTGGGCTAGAATTCATTGATGTATGTGTGTTTGTGTATAAGGGTGCTTAGATGCTTGCTTTCAAAAAATTGATATGTTTCCCACAAGAGACTACTACAACAAAAGGAAGAATATTGTAGGAGAAAGTGTTAACTAATATATTACCCATATGTCTCAAGGGATAAGTATCTTTTTTTCCAATTAGATGGCTGATCCGTATATAAAATGCAGTATTTATCAAGACTGTGAAAATAATTCAAGACAACAGCAAAGCAGCCCACTTGTCTAGCGTGTGATGAGACATTATGTGGGATGTGGAAGCATTTGTTCAGCATTTTGTGTGGAGTCTAGCTTTTCCTCTTCTCTGTGTCTAGCCTTGCCTATTTCCATCTTCACTTCTAAAAATTCCTTTTGTCCATCTAGGCCAACATCAGATGAAATATCACCGACAAAAGACTATTTCTGTCTCTGATGCTTTTCCTAAAATCCCATGCTGTGTGCTGTCTGCAGGGTGGAGTGGGAGATGAGCACCAGAATTCGAGGGAAAGTGGGAGGCGCTTGGTGACTGACTTGGGAAGCTCTGAGTCTGGACATTTCAGAATCACCCACCTTTCCAAAAGCCCTGACTTCAAGGATCATGAATGAGAAAACACACTAAGAGAGATGCCCTAGAGGAGAAAGAGACGCCGGGGAAGAAAGACCCACTATGTGCACGTAAATCTCTGCCAGTAATATTAGGGAGAGATGACATGGACCCTGTCAGCTAGGTGGGTTGTAACCGTGTGTCCTGTTTCCCTCACTTGTAGTGACTTTCTCAGGAACATTGCTCTTCTCCTTCCATTAACTCAGCATTCTTCATCTTTAGAGCCTTTTGTCTAAGCTGGGAAGAGTATTTCCAGGAGACACAGCGAGAGGAAGAGTCCCACTGAATTGGAATGCTGTGGATTCTTGTGTTAAGGCTCTGCAGGCAGGAAGAGGCTCTTCTCTTTGGAGATGTACTGGAATGCTGATCATCAGAAGGAGGTGGGGAATCTTTCAGATAAAGGAGGTGCGAAAGAAGATACAGGATTCTGGGAATAACTGTGTTTATCTTGGAGTTCTTGTTGCCTCATTGTAAACAGCCCAGAATCAATACAGGCTGCCTCCCTAAATAGAGCTACATATGAAAATCTAGACTCAGGATCCTTGGAGATGAAGAACTAGAACCCACACCCACAGGAAGGACCTGCCATCATGATCGCTGTGTGTGAAGGAAATAAGGGATTCTCCACATCACTGATTCCAACTTGATAGCTGCTCTTTATTCATTGCAATGCTGTTATTGTGCAATTCAATTTTAAATACAAGTCTAATATTCTCTACCTCTCTTAAAAACTGCCTTCTAGACAAGTGCTGGTGGCTCACACCTGTAATCCTAGCTACTCAGGAGCCTGAGATCGGAGGCTCTTGGTTTGAAATCAGCCTGTGCTGGACAGACTGTGAGGCTTTTATCTCCAATTAACAAGCAAAAAAAAAAAAGCCAGGAGTGGATCTGTGGGTCAAAGTAGTGGAGTGCTAGCTGTGAGCATAAAGCTCAGGGACAGCACTCAGGCCCTGAGTTCAAGCCCCAGGACCTGCAAAGCAGCAGCAGTAGAAGAAGAAGGATGAGGAGGAGGAGGAGGAGGAGGAGGAGGAGGAGGAGGAGGAGGAGGAGGAGGAGGAGGAGGAGGAGGAGGAGGAGGAGGAGGAGGAGGAGGAGGAGGAGGAGGAGGAGGAGGAGGGGAGGAGGAGGAGGGGAGGAGGAGGAGGAGGAGGAAGAGGAGGAGAAGGAGGAGGAGGAGGGAAGAAGAGAAGGAGGAGGAGGGAGAGGAGGAAGCAGAGGAAGAAGAAAAGGAGGAAGAGGAAGGAGAAGAAGAAGAGGAAGAGGAGGAGGAGGAGGAGAAAGAAGAAGAAGAAGGAGAAGAAGAAGAAGAGGAGGAGGAGGAGGAGGAGGAGGAGGAAGATGAGAAGAAGAAGATGATGATGATGAAGAACAAGAGGAAGAGGAGGAAGAAGAGGAAGAAGAGGAGGAAGAGGAAGAAAAAGAGGAAGAAGAGGAAGAGGAAGGGTAAAAGAAGAAGAGGAAGAAGAGGAGGAGGAGGAGAAAGAAGAAGAGTAAAAGGAGGAGGAGAGAAGAAGAAGAAGAAAGAGGAGGAGGAGGAGGAGGAGGAAGTGAGGAGGAGGAGGAGGAGGATCCTGCCATCTTATTATTTTCTCTAATATTTTTAAAAATTACCTTTAAATAGTTTACAAAGGAGTGTCCATTTAACAAGGCAGTTTATGAATGCAGTGCACCTTGAGCAGTGCCACCCCTAAAGTTCTCGCTCACTCACCTCATTCCCTTCCTCCTCTTAATTTTGGAATACATTTAGAAATGTGTTTTTTCTCAAAGCCTTTCTTTTTGTAGTTTTCAGCAATATTTCACACACACACACGTACACACACACACACACACACACACACACACACACACACACACACTCCCTCACATTAATGTCACTTTATATGGTAGGAGGTTAAAATTCCTTTGTACATTTATAGCAATCTGGCAAGCTCTCCTCCTACTTACATTTTGTCTCTATAACATATGTAACGATCTCCACATATTTACTTGAACTATATTCTCTCTAAATAG
The DNA here is from genome assembly GCF_019054845.1 of Dipodomys spectabilis. Classification (NCBI taxonomy): domain Eukaryota; kingdom Metazoa; phylum Chordata; class Mammalia; order Rodentia; family Heteromyidae; genus Dipodomys; species Dipodomys spectabilis. The sequence goes on from NW_024870711.1 coordinate 5,575,506, forward strand.
CAGAAATTCTCTTCGGATGTTTCATAGTTTGGCTAGTCCCACTCAGACTTAATTTCTCGCTATATCTAACAAGCACCACATATCCTTGAACTATATTAGCTCTAAGTAGCTGAAATTCTCAGAGGATATTTAAGTTAAAGCAAAACAACATTTAACAGGATCACACAGAACTGTAGCCTGGAGCATAGAACAATGAGCCAAGAACAGAATGCTACTGAGCTTTCTCTGGGCTTCTTCTTCACAACTCTTCTTTCTTTCTCTCTTTTTCTCTCTCTCTCTCATCTTTCATCTCCTTTCTTCTTCCCCTTCTTTCTTTCTACTTTTCTCCTTCTCCTCCTCCTCCTCCTTCCCCTTCTTTCTTCTTCCTCTTCTGCCTCTCCTCTTCCTCTCCCTTCCCTCCCCCTTCATCACTCTACTTTTCCAGCTGCCTTTCCTTCCAACTGGCATAGTCTGAAGCTATTAGACCCTCTGTCGTTAGCCCTCAGAAGATTTCTCTGGAGATGAAGATAGTCATGTTGCTCATAGGATCAATACAATCTGAAATCATATTCCCAGTCTAAAGAAGGAAGGGTGCTTTCATTTGCCCAGGTATTTTGTACCCATTGTCGCTGCCTCTCTGGGATTCTTGTCCCATGGTATCAAAACACCATCACTGTGTAGGTTAGGGAAAGAATGGGCTCTCAGTAAAGTATATGCTGATCAGCACTGGAGAGAAACAGAGGCTGAGGACTCAGGAACAAAAATGACAGCTACATGGATGGTCTGTTAGGTGTTTATTTAGTCATCAAGTGTGCATTCTTCTTCCTTTAATGGCTAGCTCCATCACAAGATAGACAAACTAGTATTTTGAAAGTCCCTATGCACTAAGCCCTGAGCCCTGAGGAGTTCCTGTTTCCAGCATTTCCCACCCCTCTCACCATCTGTGGACTTACAGCTTCCTGTGGTCAGCCTGACACTGCCAGTCTTCACCATCCACGGATCTACAGAAATCTGGAGTTTCTAAACGGATAGGGGGCACAAAAGTGTGTGGCCCCGGCCTGTACTAGGCAGCCTCAGCCTGTAAAACCTCTGTTGGCTTCTCAGCCCTGCCTCTGGCTGCAGAATTACTAAATTACGGAATAATTAATTTTCACTTTCTCAGCTTTTTCTTACTTTGGTATCATATTTTGAAAGTAGCAATGAGGTCAAAGTTGTCAGTCCCTCAATGTAAGCCACTTAAAACTACATAGTACCTATAGTGAGCAAAATGTTTTATTTTATGTCAAAATTGGATATTTATCACCATCCCCCCTCCTGGCCCCAAAGAATCAGCATAAATTTCACTGTGTCTAGAAGAGAAAAGTATAATGATTATACAGTGGAAATCTATGATTATAGCTTTGGATTATGAAACTTCTTTTCCCTCCTCTAATTTACATGGGCTAGACCTGTTTGTTAACTGACCTAATGTTTGAGGCTTACTTTTCTATTAGCTTAATTTGGATTGTTCTTTTTTGTATTTAATTTTTGAATCACAGTACATTTTAGGCATTATAATTTAAAGTAAAATAGATTAAATAATTTTAAAAAGTTATGAATTATTGAAAATAACTAGAATATCCATCTGGCATGCTTAAATATATAACTTGTTTTAAAATAGGTTTATGAAAAATATAGTAATTGAAAAATCAGCATGGGAATACTCAAATAATAATTTCAAGCAAGCTTTTACACATTACTACTATGTTTGAAATCCTAGCAGGATGTTAAACAATTTATATTTAATAAAGAATTAGAGAGACTGGGTAAAGGTTTAGTTAAGTAAATCAAAGAGAGCATTTTAAAATATGAATGAAATACCCTCAACAGTATTTTGTAGAAGAATAATAAAGTCTGCAAAGAGAATTCTGAAGTACTTTGTGCATCCTAAGTGCTGTTGATTCTTGTAATGATGCTCCACTATAAGAAGGGTCAATATTTGGATGACAAGAGATTAAACAATAGATTGCTGAATTGGCATTGCTCACTTGGCTGGAAGGATACTATACCCTGAATTGAGAAGCACATATTAATAATCATTTTGAGTTTTGAAGTACCAAATTAGGCTATGAATCCAGACTGAAATATAGCAATACTAAATTGGAGGTAAAGTAACTAATACTTAAGGGGCAGGGAACAAATAGCAAAAAACTGAACAGCAGAAAGTTTTTGCTTCAGTTTCTAAGCAGTGGCACACTGCTTGTAAGAAATAGAGAAAAGTGGTAACAAAAGGAGACATTGTAACAAGCTTCAGTGTGTGATATGTTCAAAATCCCTTTGATACTGAAAGTTGCAAGACACAAGGATAAAACAAAGCTTACACGGAAAGTACAACTAGTGCTAACAAGGCTTTTTCCAGGGCTGCTGAAACTCCAAGTAGTAATCTCAATAAAGACCCCTGTGGGCCCCAACCCAGAAGACTGGACTGAATTTTGCACATGCCATTTCTTAGTTTCTCCTGGTAATTTTAGTATATGTAAATATTTATATAAACAATCTATCATTCAATTCAATGTGGCCATTTAAAATTTCAAAATTTTGAAACTTTAATTTTTTTTTTTGGGGGGTCCAGTCACGGAGCCTGAACTCTGGGCCTGGGCACTGTCCCTCAGCTCTTCAGCTTAAGGCTAGTGCTCTACCACTTTGAGCCACAGCACCACTTCTGGCTTTTTTCTTTTTGCTTATGTGGTGCTGAGGAATCGAACCCAGGGCCTCAGGCATGCAAGGCAAGCGCTCTACCACTGAGCCACCTTCCCAGCCCAAAAACTTTAAATTTTTTAATTCCAAAACTTTTAAAAGTTTTGAAAGGCATATATTTATGTGGGTGTATATACCTTTTTATTTCTTTATTGAGATTGAGCGATGACATAAATTTCACAATATTGTGGAATAGTGATACTTAGCTAAAATCGCAAACACAGTTTAACCTTCACAAGGTGAATTCTCATTATCATGGTCTATAAAGCTTGGGCAACACAAACTTTGACAACACAACGGGTGATATGTACATTTCTTTCCTTTTGCTTAGTGTAAGATGTTCTATATGCCTTTTGAAAATTTCTTCTATCAATTAAATTTTTATAGACCTAGTCATTTTTTTTTTGTTGGTTGTGGGTCTTGAACTCAGGGCCTGGATGCTATCTCTGAGCCTCTTTGTACTCAATACTAGCACTCTACCACTTGAACCACAACACCACTTCTGGTTTTTGTGGTCAATTGGAGATAAGAGTCTCACAAGGACTTATCTTCTGGGGCTGGCTTTGAACCATGATTCTCAGATCTCAGACTCCTGAGTAGCTAGGCTTACAAGCGTGAGCCAATGGTGTCTGGCCCTAGTCATGTTGTTGAATGAGTCTACTCTATCTATCTATCTATCTATCTATCTACCTACCTACCTACCTATCTATCTATGTTTATATATTTTGAATAGGTCAAAATTTCTTCTTTCATGGATTGGTATTGCACTCTTTTCATTAATTTTTAGAATTCTGAACAGTTCTCACATGAATACATCTGCTTAAACATATCTATAAAAGCATATATAATAGCTCAGGACTTTCCTTTTGGTTTTTGGCTTATAGATAGCAGATTTTATTTCTAGAGTCTTCGAGGTCCAAGAACAGCATTTCAGCAGATTTGGTGTCAGGTTGGGGCTGTCTCCCTGGTCCTCCAATAGCTGAGGAAGTGCTCTTGGACCAAAGTTTCTGTTGTGATGGAAATGTTCTCCATTTCTATCCTCCTGCATCACAGCAGGTATGCACGTGGACTATTGAACACTTGCAAGGCATCTAGTCTGGCAGAAAAAATGAATTCTTAATTAACCTACTTTTTAACCAGACTTTAATTAACTATATATATGTGTGTTATCTAAAATTAACTATATATGTGTGAACATATGTGTGTGTGTTATCTACATAGCGATGTTTAGAACTAGCCACCAAATTATGAATCTAGGTCTGATCATTACTATTGAATATATTCTATTTTTATTTATTTATTTATTTTTGTCCATCATGGGGCTTGAACTCAGCGTTTGGGTGCTGTTCCTAAGCTTTTGTGGCTAACATTCTACCACCTTGAGCCAGAGCTCCACTTCCAGTTTTGAGGTATAGTTAATTGGAGATGAGTCTCATGGACTTTTCTGCCTGGGCTGGCTTCGAACCATAATCCTCCTGAGTAGCTAGGATTACAGGCATGAGCTACCAGCAACCAGCTACTTCTGAATATATTCTTTTTAACTTTAATGAATTAAAATGTTGTATTGCCACACTTGGCTAGTAGCTTCTGTTTTAGGAGAGTAGCTGAAGGGTACGCTGGAGTTTCTGATTGATTGCCGGTGTGAATGATTCCTTTCACAAGATAATTGAATAATTTTTCCTTAAAGTGTGCCAACTTGCAGTCTCACAATCACGTTTGAGTTTGCATGGCTCTGCTTTCTCTCTAAAACTTTGTATTCACAGATTATCATTTTTTCCAGTGTGATGAAATATTTATTTCTGTGCATACTTTTATTTGTTGTAGAATATGATTGAGAAGGGAAATTTTTTCTTTCTTTTATACAAATATCTATGTTAGTAGTGGAAACAGAGATGCATTTAAGCATATAATCATAAACATTTTGGGGGGAAGGAATTTGTCTGCAAAGTGTCATGAGATAGAAAGTATTTCCTATGTTGGTTTAATTGAAAATAAAAACTAGAAGGAGTTAAGTCAGGTGGGAAAATAATGGATTTCACAATTCACAATGCCTATGAGATTGAAGCACACACACACACACACACCCCTTCATTTCTCAGAAGAATTACAATTTTTGTTGGTGTTAGAAGTAAATACTGGTAACAAAAGTCATAAAACTACCCAAAGAAACATAGGTCCCATGGTTTCCCTTATTTGCAATATCTAGTATAGGTATGAGTCAAGCGGAAAAGTCAGATAATGTGATGTTAGGAAAACGAAACCTCAAATATGTATTTTAATGTTTTTGTTTCTTTCATGCATGTGTTTCTAACGCATTTATAAGATTATTTCTTTGTTGCTTTGTATGTCCCTCCCCCACAGTGTAACCCCCGCTTTCACTATATTTGATGTCAGTATAACATGTGGAGGAGATGGGGACAAACAAGTCATTTAAGGATTCAGGTGGACCTGTTGCAACAATGAGAAGTACAAAAAGTCATGTCAAAACCAGCTTTACAATGTCGGTGGGGGGGGCAGGGGGGGTATGATTGGGTGGGAGGGAGGGGGGAGGCTGGGAAGGGAGGTGAAGGGTAAACAAAGGAGGAGGCTGCAATGCTTGGTAAGAAATGTATGCATTATCCTGCCCATGTAATTGTAACCCCTCTGTACAGTATGTTCTCAAATAAAATAAAATAAAATAAAATTTAAAAAAAAAAAAGTCATAAAACTAAAACAACAATGGGTTTTTTAAAAAATCAAATGGGTTTTTGAAATCAAAGCTACATCTGCTAACAACACAATCTACTTTAATACGAAGTATTTCTATATTTAAAAAAATCAGATGATATCTTTCAGGTCTTTCTGCAAGCAAGCCAAGTATGAGATACTCATCTTTAAAATTGAGTGCTTGTTTTCCAGCATTTGTAAGTGTCTCCCCTCTTCAGTTGAGTGAAATTTTTTTCCAAAGTAGGTTGGTATACAAGAGTTCTTTTTACTATTTGAGAATAACTTTATTTTATGTATAGGGTAAAGGCAACAGCAAATTCTGGTGTCAAAAACTTGATTAAAAGGCCTGGGGCATAGCTCAAATGGTACAGTGTTTACATATCCTGCTTTCAACTTCCAGCACGGAAACACACACACACGCACACACACACACACACACACACACACACACACACACACTTTGGAGAGCAAGAGAAAAAGAAGAGATCGAGAGAGAGAGACCACTAACACCACCACTAGAAATATTTGGTTAGAATATTTTATACATTTAGATGTTTCTGGGTTAAATTTACTGAAATGTTTAGAAACTCTGCATCTATGTCGTGAGAGATACCATGCCATCTTTTCTGTAAAGCTAGGATTTTGGGTCCAAAATCATGTTTCCCCATATAATGCGTTGCAAAATTTTCCCTCTTCAGTATTTTAGGAGAATATTCAGGATTGGTGCTATTCCTTCTTTAAACGTTTCGTGTGAGTCTCAAGTGAATTTTTCTGGGCCTACAGTTTTATTTGGGGGAAGATCTTGAGGAAAACTTAATTTTCTCCTATAGGAACACCTTGGAAATCCTTTTGGGAGAAGCTTTTGGATGGCCTTTCATACATAATTTATTTTCAAAATTGGGGCTTTGGTGAGGGTCCAGCAGATAACTGTCATTCTCTGCTTTTTTTTTTTCCTTTGAATTTCTATATGCAAAAGAACTGACTTAAGAACAAGTTTTCTGGCTCACCAAACAGCCATAGCGCATTTGTAGAGCATATCTGCAGGGAAAATATACCAGTTAAAGGATTTCAGAGATGGGCCCCCCTGCAGCCTGTCCTCACACAGAGAATCTCCATGTTGGGATTCTCACCTTGCTTTGTTCATGCCACCATTTCTGTTGACAAATCAGCAACAGCAGCCTGTAAGGTGTGAACTATAGCAAATGCAAGGGTTGCCATCTTTAAAGACACATGGAAATTGTTTAAATAGGGATACATGTTAACCCATTGCAACAATGAGATGTACAAGATGCTATGTTGAAACACGAACTTTACAATTTAGGCGGAGGTGGGGGGGCAGAGGAGGACAGGTGGGAAATGTAGTTGTGGAGATGGGAGGGAAGGGATGGTAGGGGAAAAACAAAGGAGGAGGAAACAATGCTTGATAAGAAATGTACTCTTTACCTTACTCATGTGATTGTAACCCCTTTGAACCAGCATTTTCATAATAAAACACTTATTAAAATAAAGACACATGGGTGTTGGTAGGGGCTTTTATTTATTTATTTTTAATATGTTCATATTTTGTCTCTCCACATTGTGGGCATGTTTATCAAAAACATTTGCCATTTTAATCTCTTAACCTTCCATATAAAATCTAATTCTAAGAGACAATGACTTAACCCTGTTCATTTGCTATGAAAGACACCGAGAATATATGTAGAAGGTTTTTTTTTGGTTGTTGTTGGTGGTGGTCGTGGGGCCTGAACTCTGGGCCTGGGTGCTGTCCCTCAGCTCTTCAGCTCAAGGCGAGTGCTCTACCACTTGAGCCACAGCACTACTTCCTGTGTAGAAGTTTTGAAACTAAGTATCTAATGGGCAAAAATTCAATTTTTTTCTTGAATCTCTGTTCCACTTAATGCATTCCTACATGAAAAGATATATTGCCCAGGAGAAGAAAAATCAGTATCAGACTGTGAAAAGCCCAACTGAATACGACTTGAGAGAAATCTAGGATTCAATAGAAAGTTCACAGTCATGGAAACCTAATTGCCCATTAAAGGGAAATGTGAATTCTTGACCTTCCTTAGATCATAGACTATTAGATTTGGAGACTTTTGAAAAAGTGAACAAAAGAGGAAGGATTAAAATGAGAAATTTAATGGCCCCATATGAAAGTTATTGAAACCTAGTAAATAAAAATTGTCTAAAATAACATTCCCAACTTACAAAAATGCTAGGTTTTGTCTCTATTTTCTAGCTAATAAGTACAATATCAGCAATGATTGCCATCTTTAACTAGTATGTACTATACAATGTCATAAGAAACAAGTTTCCATGTGCTGGTGGCTCACACCTGTAATCCTAGCTACCCAGGAGGCTGAGATATGAGAATTACAGTTCAAAGCCAGGAAATCTGTGAGACTTTTATCTCCAATTAAGCACCAGAAAACTAGAAGTGCTGCTGTGGTTCAAAGTGATAGAGAGCTAGCCTTGAGATGAAGAGCTCAGGGACAGCACCCAGGCCGAGTTCAAGCCTCATGACTGACCTAAATAAATACATAACTAATTAACTAGCTAAATAAATAAATAAATAAAAGAGAAGTTATCATGGAATTGAGTATAATATACACCATACCCATGCAAAGTGGATGCGACTTGGCAATTCATTTGGTTGAATTTTCAAATAAAATTCATAATTCCACTTGTGTAAAACATCCCATAATAGATATTTAATATTTATTCACACCACTGTTATTTATATTATCATTTTAAATCATTTTTAAATCAATTCTAATTTTATACCAATGTGTTCAGTTTGCTTTGCATGTTTCTTTTAATGGATGTCATCTGCAAAATGACAAAGTCAAAACAATTTTATTAACACAATAAACATATTATATTAAGTGAAGTAAGCCAGGTCCAAAGAAACATAGGTTCCATGGTTTCCCTTATTTGCAATAACTAGTATATGTCTAGGACAAGCAGAAAAGGTCAAAAGCTATGTACGTATGACCAGATAAGATGATGTTAAGGGAAATGGACACAAGTGGTTTTTTTCTTTCTTGCTACTGTTTCTAATATATTTATAATGTACCATGTGATTTTTTTGTTTCTTTGTATGTTCCTCCCCCACGGTATAACCCCTGTATTTGATGTCAGTGCCTTGCATCTTGTATATATACTTTTCTAATTTGGGGAGGGGAAGGGACAAAACAAAATGCTTAAATAGGAATACAGATTGACCCATTATAATAATGAGATGCACAAGACACTATGTTGAAAAACGAACTGTATAATTTAGGTGGGGGTGAGTGGGGAGTGTAATTGTGGAGGTGGGAGGGAAGTGATGGCAGGGGAAAAACAAAGGAGAAGGTAACAATGCTTGATAGGAAATGTACTCATTACCTTGCTCATGTAACTGTAACCCCTCTGTACAGTATTTTTACAATAAAAAAATACAAAAAAGCAAAGGCAAGCCACAACTTTAAACTTGTAAGATTAGACCCTCTCATATAAAAGTGGTACAATATAAATTGGCACAATGAGTTTGAAGAATGATTTGGAAATATCTAATAAGTCTCAAGATTCATAACCCTTAAAGCCAACAGTTAATTATATACTTCATTTCCAGGAGTTGAAAACTGAAGAATATCGATGTATGTGTGCATGTAGATATGTACACATATGTACATTTGTAGATATATGGTTATTCATTGCCATATTCCTTGCAATTATACTGTAGAAACCATAAATGCCCAACTGTGGGAAAATAGGTTGATTTTCATATGTTTGTGTAAGTATATATCAATATAATTCAAGTGAATAAACTAGCACTTCATACGTAAATATTCATGGAGCATGAATTAAAAGATTAAACTAAAACAAAAGGGTAAAGGTATATTATGTATAATTTATGTGTAGTTTACTTGTAGAACATCACTAAGGGTGTGTCTCAGGTATTCATTACCTCTAAACGATGGGAAACAGAAAGACAAACTTTATTCTAATTAAAAGGAAATTGAATTTCAAGTCAGATTTATTTTAATTTCAGCCCTGCCTCTGACAGCTGTGTGACTTTCAGCAGAACATTTGAGTTTTTACTGAACTAGTACTCCATTTTCAAAAAAGAAATATTTTCAAATTGATCTAAGGCTACATTTTCCAAATAATTTTGCTCAAACTTAAAGAAAAGGTTTTATAGGCAAGGAAACTGAGAAATTGTGCAGAGATATATATCCTACCACATTAAGCTAAGAGAATTACAGCACCTAAATAATCTATGAAGTGGTAGTAAAGAGTTATCATCAAAGAATAGCCCAGACTAAGCAAATCTATTTCTAAATTCTATTCTTTTTCTTTAAAGATCTAACATGTTCCTCAAACCAGTCCAAAAAGGGAAGCAACACAATCAGACTCCTTTGTCCAACCAATTTTACTCTGATATCAAACCTGGAAAAGAATGGACCCCAAACAGAAAACTCTGGAGTAATTTCTTTGATGAACATAGCCATAAACATGAACTTAGAACTTAGAACATGAACTCAATAACATATTAGAAAGATCATATACCCTATCAAGTTGGTTCCATTCTAGCAATACAGGTATGGTTCAAAATAGGCAAACCAATAATTGTAAAAACTAACTAAAAGCAACAAAAGCTGAAAAAAGGGAAAAAATTACTTAGATAATTAAAAAAAATTCAGCATGCCCATCATCATAAGAGCTCTGAAAATATTAGGAAAATGATTGTAGTTCAACATAGTAAAGGACAATTTATTATAAACCAATAGCCAGTATCATCTTTAATGAGGAAAAACAAGCCATTTTCTCTAAAATCAGGAATGAGTTGAAGGAAAAATTTTGAACATTACAAAAAGGAAGAGAGGTCAAATATCCCTATTTGCAGTTGGCATGATCCTATATTTCTATATTTACATGACAAGATCCTATATTTTTATATTTACAGTTTTCTATATTTATAGTTTTTTTTTAAAAAACCCTAAAGAAGTCATAAAAACATTTAAGAGTAATTAAACTATCTGGCAAATAGGATGATACACAATCTACATACAAAGAACATTTGCTTTCTGTCTGCCAATGTAGTCTGTGAAAATAAGGCCAAAAAACAATACCATTCACAATAGCCTTACACAAAACTGAATATATAAGATTAAACCTAATGTGGGAGTGAAACACCTCTATAATGAGACCTACATCTGGAAGCACAAAAGGCTCCAGGAAACCAAAGCAATCCTAGCTAAAAGAACAGTGTTAGAGTCAATACAATATGTGACTTCAAATATATATTGAAGAAATGAAGTATATCCATATAGAGAGAGAAACAGAGAGAGAGAGAGAGAGAGAGAGAGAGAGAGAAGAGATGTAGTAACAAAAGTAGCATGGTACCTAAATAACAACAGCGTGGAAGAATGGAAAAAATGGCAAGATCCAGGGAAAAAAGCCCACCTATCTATAGCAAAGATACCAAAAAATATATTGGCAAAAAGACAGCCTCTTCAACAAATGGTGATGGGAAAACTGAAAATCCCAATAGAGAAGATAGAAACTCGACTCCATATTTCTTATACTGTACAAAAAATGAATTCAAAAATGGATTGATGAGTGATCTTAATGTGAGACCGGACACTTTGAAACTGCTACAGGAAAACACAGGGAGAACTCTTGAAGGAAAAAGCATGGATAATGCATTTCTGAACGACTATTCAGGAAATAAGAGCAGTTGGGACTGCATCAAATTCAAAAGTTATGCACAGCAAAGGAACAATGATCTGAATCAAAAGAAATCTTGTGCTACTTATTCATCAGATTAAGGATTAATATCCTGCATATATAAAGAGCTCCAAAAATTAAACATTTCCAAGAGATCAAAAGTCCAATTAATAAACAGGGAAATGAAATGCATCATTCTCCCAAACTGTGCAAATGACTAATAAACACAAGAAACCAGTTATTAGAGGGCAATAAGAAAGAAAACATACTAAAAATAAAAATACTAAAAATACTAAAAAATACTACTGTAAGGCTTAGCAGTAATGTGTGCAAAATATTTGGAGTGCTTGATAGTCATTTTTGTGACTAATATAAATCAACCTTTAAAATGTACATCAAGTGCTATATGGAGAGTTAAAAGTCAATAGAAAAGATGGAATATAAACAAGAGTAATAATGAAGTCTCCTCCAAAGGCTTGCAGTAAGTGAGCTCTAAGATGTACCAAAGATTAGAGACTTGAAGGTTTTTGTTAGATACTAGTTTTCAAGACATGCATATCAGATTTCTCCTGCTTCCCATCCCAGTGCCACGCATGAACAATTAGCCTAAGAATAAAATGCCTTGAATAGTATTTATGCATAATCTATCGAACAGCCTCAATGATGCAGAGCAGGGAAGACATTATAAAAACAGGCTGAATATTGAGACTAGTATAATGGAAAAGGAAAAGAGAAGAAAAAGAAATTGGCAACTGTTCTTCATTCCTAAAGTTTATATGTCTACCTTTCCACGCTGGCAACTTCTGAGGAAAGAATTAGTGCTGTGGATCATTTATGAGTCGAGGCCATTTGCTTTAAATACAGTAGGAATCTCTGGATTCTTTCTGGCATCTTCTAATTGTTTAAAAGTATCTGATATGAGTCTATTGATTGCGCTTTTCCATTGTGTTGCGCCAAAGGCAGAGAAAGGCAAACAGCAATCATGAAATATGAATGAGATGCCTCATTAACCTTTGGGCTTTTGAGTACTTGGAAGGAAGGAATCTATGTTATTGGCAAGAAAAGTCCGGGAGCCCCATAGGGGGTGCCCAGGATACAGGAAGGGCAGTTTCCTTTGTTCTGCGTAAATAGATGCCCACACTAGCGATGGAGGAGCGCCTGCTCCCACAAAACTGGCTCTTGTATGAAATGAGAGACTCTGAAATTTGAGCAAACGTAAATATAAAGTGGAAAGCTTGCTGAAGCTTACCTCAGGCGCTGTCAATAAGAAGTCAGATTCACCAGCTCTTGGAGAGTTCGCGCATCTGCATTGTAACAAGTGCAGCTGGGCCTGGGCCTGGAGACCAGGAATCACGCTTCGAAGGTTACATAGAACCCATTCGACCAAGGAGGATTAACTTGATACGTTATTAGATTTTTATTAGAATGTACTGTATTGTGGCTCTGTTTGTGTATTTATTTATTTATTCTTATGACTATTATTTTACTTGGACTTCAGATCCTGCCCAACTGTGTGTCAAGGATTAAGGACTTCAAGCTCTTGTCTCTATGTCGTCAGAATCTTCTTTGTCTTCAACAGTGTGTCACCCTGACTATTTACAGTCTTGCCTTTCCAGATTTGCTTTTCAGGTGTATAGTCATAATTACACAAATACTCTGTATTAAAGGGGGAGGAACTCAACAATTTATTTTCAGTGATAATATAATCTCCCATTGTCATTGAAGTTGACTTCATTCTGATGTTATAGCAATCAGGAGATGCTGCTAATTATGAAAGCAAGAGCTTTGTTCTGGAGTTAAGAAATTCAATTTTACTGGACACAATACTTAAAGGAAACAAATTTAAAAAGTGAAAATTTATTCTAAATGAAGCAAGCCTTCTAGTTTCCACAGAAAATTAGATCCATGGGGACCCAGGTGGTAAACTGACTCTGGTTCCTTTCAACTGTCTCTCTACATTGTCCTAAGTGCTAAATTAATTCTACAGCTTTGTATTTTATGGTTAAAGTATTAGTCTATTTCAGTCGCTTTCTCATTCTAAACAATAACTTTTTTGCCTCTTCATAATCCTGCATCATGCTACAGGAAAATCTATAATCAGCTTCATTTTTTCCTCTTCAGTTGAGGTCAAAGAATAATTTCATACAACTGTTAAGCTAAAGTATTATGACAGAGATGTTTGTTGTAAAAAAGTTATGCATTTTGAGCTCTTGATTAATAGTAATAATAAGCAAAACAATGTCACTGAGATATAAATTGTCTTTAAAACACTCAAAACATTTTTAAAATTTTCATCCTGCATAATGAAACCTTCTTCAACCTAGAAGATTTCAAGATATACAATGTCCATTTTATTCAGTTTTGAAAACACATTCAGTATATGAACACACATACTTTTTTATTCAGTTTTGAAAACATATTGCTTGGTTTTGCACACAAACACACATATGCTTATTTATTTGACTTAATTTGGGATAGTTGATGGATTTTGCTTCTTTAAAAACAAAAAAAGATGTTAATGTACTACTGCATTGTGAAACCTAAAAAGACAAAAAATTGTGTTTTATACCTGCAGAGAGACAAGGTTTAGCCTTTCCAGTTATTAAAACCATCTTACAGTGAAATTCTGCGCTAAATGTATTTAAAAGCGAATCTGAGCAGTTAGATTTAAACATAAGGAGTTAAGTCGCTTAGCTTTTCATTCTGTAGAAAGTGGGTTGGAATGGATGTGATAGAGGAGCGAGTGACCTGCAGAGCTGACAGTAGAATCCTGTCTTGCAGACTCCCTCATTATATCATGGTGCAGATTTGTAACAGGCTTTTGCCTAGGCAGATTGCTAACAGTTATTCAATGCCTTGGTCAAACATCTAGTGTGCTCCTGCACACTCATGTGGTTCCTGATAACTTTTAGTGCATAGATGTTTAGATCAAAGGTACTATGTGAGCTAATGTCTGAGGCTGTATTCAAACAAAATTGTAACGGAACCATAGACCATAGGGCTACTGTGGAGATTTTAATCTTGTTCAATAGCCATTTTTATAATTATTTATCAATTACTTAGAAGTCGACTTCATTTTAGAAATACCAAATGCTCTAAAGCTCCTTTTCTTTTTTGTATAAAACAAGTGCAGAGGTTTTATTCTTTGTGGGAAAAAATACTTTCCTAGAGCTTATATTCTAGTGGACACACACAACAAATAAGTAAAACATAGATGAATAAGCAAGGTATTTTTGAACTTTTGATCATTATTATGAAGTAGCTGAGCAGGATAATGCTTTTCAGGGAAGTGAATAGGGAACCAATCAATGTTCAATCATTAATAAAAAGAGAATCTCTGGTAGTTGATATTACAAGTTGAATTGTGAAGATTAACAAGGGATCAGCTAAGTCCTTACCCTGGGAAAAAAGTGTTCCAGGAAGTTGATGGAAAATCAAATAGCTGGAGGCTAAAAAGCTCTTAGTTTATTAATAAGTGCCTTGCTGTGGCTTAGTGAGCAATGAAGCAAGGCCGGAGACAAAAGCAGAAGAGATCTGTAAAACTTTAAAAGTTATGTAAATGAAGTTGTTATTACAGAGGCTATTGGAAAGTATTTTATCTTACAAACGTGTGTGTGTATACTATTTGTGATGAATAGTACTTTGTATTTTAACAAACACATTGTCATAATCTGATAGCGATAGCTATGAAACAGAACAATTCCATCATCCTTTTGATTCTCTCCTGCCGCCTCACACCTGTAATCCCAGCTCCTCAGGAGGTAGAAATCGAGAGCATCAAGATGTGGAGCTGCCAGTGTAAAAAGTTAGTGAGATGCCGTTTCCACCAATATGGTGGTTGGAGTGCATCTGTCATCCAAGCTAAACAGGAGGCTTTAGGTGGAAGGATCACAGTCTGAAGATGGGTCTGGGAATAACTGTTACTTGAAAATCAGTTTGTCAGGAAATGGAAAGACTTGGAAAAAATTATATTAAGAGAAGTATGCCAGACCCAAAGAAACATAGGTCCCATGGTTTCCCTTATCTGCAATAAGTAGTATATGTCTAGGACAAGCAAAAGAGGTCAAAAGCTATGTATATATGACCATATAACCTGATGCTAAGCGAAATGAACCCCAAGATAGGGACACAAGAAATTTTATCTACCTGTTGTTCTTTTTAATGTACCTATAATATACTATGTGGTTATTTTTGTTTCTTTGTATGTTCTTCCCCCATGGTATAACCCCTGTTTTCACTGTATTTGATTCCCGTGTCCTGCATCTTGTATATACATTTTTTTAATTTGGGGAGGGGAAGGGAAATAACAAAATGCTGAAATAAGGATACAAGATATATCCATTGTAACAACGAGATATCCAAGATCCAAGACACTATGTTGAAACGAACTTTACAACTTTGTGTGTGTGTATGTGGGGGGAGGAGTTGGAGAGGTGTGGAGGAAAAGGATGGTAGGGGAAAAACAAAAGAGGGGGTAACAATGCTCAATAGGAAGTGGACTCATTACACTACTCATGTAACTGCAACCCCTCTGTATAGTATCTTTACAATAAAAAAATATATATTAGAAAAAGAAAAAAAATCCTTGGTGGGGTGGCTCAAGTGATAGATCACCGCATTTTGTATGTGAATTCAAATCCCAGAACACTCTCCCAAAGAAAAGAAGAGAGAAAAAGAAAAGAAAACCCCAAAACTTTACTGTTTTTGACCACTTACAGTCAACATTCTTTCTCCTGAAACAGGAACATTCTCCCATTCTCCCAACCTTGGACACCAGATGTTTTCCTTCCATTAGAAAAACACCACAAAAATGGGCCTATGTAGCTATTTGGACAAAAAATTTGAAAGAATTGATCTTATAGATCTAGATGAGCAGAATTGGGTGAGGGATTGAGATGCTGCTAGTCAAAACTACAAAACTTCAGTTGGATAGAAGGAGGGAGTCTCAAATATATATACATGCACATACACACACGTATAGAAGTCATTTATATTTACTGGTGCTTCATTCTATCAACATCAGTATTTTTTAGATTGTTATCAAATCAATTTGGGCTTCAGATCACAGTTTAGTTTTGAATGGTTCTGTTGAGGATTAATCCTTTCCCTGAACATCACCAGTACCTCTGACTCCAGTACTTCAAGAAAAAAGAAAAGAAAAAGAAAGACAGTGAGATCCCTGTTATTCAGTCTTTCCCAGAAACCAAATATCACTCTTGCTTTTTTTTCTTGTAAAAATCAACTTTATTAGTGAGAAGAATTGATGCATACATATTTCCTTTTAATCTTACTCTCTCCATTCATTTCCAAAGAGACTTAGGTCAACATCTTTTTCCGTTGTCCTCATTCTTTAAATTATTTCTTTTTTTCATTTTTTATTGTGAGAATACTGTACAGAGGAGTTACAATTACATGGGCAAGATAGTGAGTATATTTCTTATCAAGCATTGTTGCCTCCTCTTGGTTTCCCCTTCCCATCCCTTCCCATACTCCCTCTCTCCCCCCACCAGGCTCTCCCCCTACCCCCCCACCAAAGTTGTAAAGTTGTTTTCAACATAACGACTTGTACATCTCATTGTTGCAATGGGTCCACCTGTATCCCTAGTTAAATGATTTGTTTTTGCCCTTCCCCTCCACAAATTATACCAACATCAAATACAGTGAAAGCAGGGGCTATACTGTGGGGGAGGGACATACAAAGCACATTGAAATCATCTTATAAATATGTTAGAAACAATTGCATGAAAGGAAAAAAAACAAAAAAAAATTGAATACTTATCTTGGGGTTCATTCCCCTAACATCAACTTATCTGACCTTTTCTGCTTGACTCAGACATATACTGGTTATTGCAAATAAGGGAAACCATGGGACCTATGTTTCTTTGGGCCTGGCTTACTTCACTTACTATAATTTTTTCCAAGTCTTTTCATTTCCTAACAAATGGGGCAATGTCATTCTTTCTGATGGAGGCATAGAATTCCATTATGTATATATACCACATTTTCTTGATCCATTCATCTACTGAGGGGCATCTGGGTTGGTTCCATATCTTAGCTATGGTAAATAATGCTGCAATAAACATAGTTGTGCTGGTAGCTTTAGTGTGGTCTTGTTTGTGATCATTTGGGTAAATGCCCAAAAGTGGGATTGCTGGGTCATAGGGGAGCGCTATGTGGAGTCTTTTGAGGAACTTCCATACTGCTTTCCAAAGTGGTTGAACAAGTTTACACTCCTACCAACAATGAAGTAAGGTTCCCTTCTGTCCACATCCCCTCCAGCATCTGTTGTTATTAGAGCTCTTGATTATAGCCATTCTAACTGGGGTGAGGTAGTATCTCAATGTTGTTTTGATTTGCATTTCTTTTATGGCTGGAGAGGTTGAGCATTTCTTCATGTGTCTATTGGCCATCCTTCTTTCCTCTTCAGAGAAGTTTCTCTTTAAGTCTTTGCTGGAGGAATATCAATACCAAATTTCAAACTCTACTACAAAGCTATAGTAATCAAAACAGCTTGGTACTGCCACAAGAACAGACCTCAGGACCAATGGAATAGAATTGAAAACCCAGAAATGAAACTACAGACCTATAGCCATCTAATCTTTGATAAGGGAGCTAAAAACATAGAATGGAAGAAAGACAACCTCTTCAGTAAATAGTGCTGGCAAAATTTGTTAACTACTTGTAGAAAACGAAAGCTAGATCCTTATATATCACCCTGCACCAGAATCAACTCCAAATGGATCAAAGACCTCAGAGTCAAAGCAGACACGCTGAAAACATTACAGGATGGAATGGGAGAAAGCCTAGGTCTCCTTGGCACAGGCCGAAATTTTCTTAATAGAGACCCAGAAACACAACAAATCAAAGAAAGGTTGGACAAATGGGATTGCATGAAGTTGCAGAGCTTCTGCATGGCAAAGGGCATAGCTAGCAAGATCAATGGAAAGCCTATGGATTGGAGAAGATCTTCACTAGCCATACAATGGACAAGGGTCTCATGTCTAAAATATACCTGGAACTTAAAAAAATTAAATCCCTCACTCACTCTTGCTTTTATGACCAGAAAATTGTATTAAAATCATCTCCCTTGTTTTTTTCTTTGTGCTTTATTTCACTGGTTAATTGTATGTTTTATTCTTTCTTATCTGGGCCAAAAGCACAGAGAAAGACACTTGGTACGAAATGAGGGTCGGGTGCCTTTTCTCATCAGGAATACCTGACTTTACCTTCCAATTTACAAATCATTCTTTCAATTGGTGATGAGCTCCAACTCTTCCTTGTGGATTGAAATAAACTTTCCACATGGGTGGCAGTATATGTGGAGTGTTTGTCACAGAACTGGTATTTGATGGCCAAATGAATCTCCTCACTAAAAGACAATATACCTTACTTCATAGGTTCTCGTATGATTAAAGTATCCAATCCCTGAGGAAAATATGCCTTAACACAGAAAAATAGAGTATTTGATTGGTTTGGGCTCAGGGACTCTGCTATTCTATCAATAACTGAGACAAAAAGAAAATGTAATCTTCACCCACAAAAGAGAGCTGTGGTTTTACTAAAAAAGAGACTTGAGGGAGGAAGAAATCTTGTAAACTAAAAATAATTCTATTTAAACCCCATGTTGAGCAAGTGTACAAGTGTGGAAAAGGGAAGGGAGTTGATCACAGAGGTTAGATGAATGAATACTTCATAAGCTTCCCTGATCAAAAGGTAACTCTTCATTTCAACCTACTGGCAGAACTGTGACCAGTATAATTTTAAAAATCTTTTTCAAGATATTCGGACTTGAGGAACATGAAACCGTTTTTTAAAGGATAAATCGATTCACTTGAGTACAAGCCTCATCCTCCTGGAGGTTTTGATGTTCATTTTATAGGACAAGTGTCCTCCTTCAGTTAAGAAGGGCCACAAATGAATACTTCATTAGTTTCCATCTTGAATCAATGATGCAGTATTGAAGAAGCATTAGTGATTTGCTAAGCCCAGTTCAGTGTTTAGAATACAATGCACGTTCAACAGTTCTCAGATGAATAAGTATACACTTGAATGTTAATGAGATACAAGTTTATTTTAAATTCATTATAATTTTCATATCCAGGAACTGTATCTTCTTATTAATGTTCATAAAGAATTTTATTTGGTTACATCAGTCTAACGTAAATCCTTAGGACCTCTTCAGACATCTCACTTTATTTATATTCTACCATTTAAAATTATATCCAATTTAAAATAATGGTTTTAACTTGGTCTAGGAAAATGTAAATAGAAAATTAATGATAACCTGTCTCTGAAGCTCAATTAACATATGGTATATCAATTTCATCAACTGACTTAGAGACATAAAATGAAATGCTCTTGATGTTTTTACATTTCATCTGCTATTTATGATTACTTGGATTCATTAGTCAACAGGAAATTATTGAATGAGGTATTGTAGCTATGTTTGGTATTGAACATTTCCTATTATGCGTTGCTCTCTTGGTAGCTGTAATTTCTTCAGAAATCTGTCCATGAAAATCAGAACCAATGTTATATACAGCTAGTCAGAATATACTGGTATTAGTTTTCTATTGGTTGTTTTCATTAAGATAAGAACTTTACTAATATATTGAATACAATTCACTTACTATTTATCCTTTTGGAGTTTATTATTCAGTAGTTTTTAGTACATTCACTATTGTGAATTGTAAAACATGGTCCTCAGACTAAAAGAAAAATCCATATCCATTAGAAGCCATTTTCCATCCAGGTTTCCCTCCAGCTCCTGCGCACACAATCTATCTATTAGAGCTTGCTTATTCTGGAAATTTTATATAAATCTTATATGTGTTGTTCTGTGTCTGCCTTCTTGCATTTCATATAATGATTTTCAGATACATCCAGATGATAGTATTATAGGTAATTCATTCTTCTTTATGATTAAATAATGTTTCATTACAATGGATTATGGAGAATAGAAAAAGCATCGAAGAGAGGACTTAAAAGATACTGTCACCTCATTTGTAAAATAAGATGGATTGGGTATGTTTCTAAACTATACACTTTCTTGTTGGAGTTGAAGGGGGAGATAATAGAGGTTTACAAGCGTCAGAAGAGCTGTAATGCAGAGAATACTGTGGGGAGTTAATCTCCATGGGTGTAACACCATTTCATCCCAGGAGAACAGAGGAGTTGGTGGGCAGGGGGGAAGCAGGACAGGTAATTTTACCTGGAGCCTCCATTTCAATGTGATATGTAAAGTGGATACTGTTCTGAGGATGCAAATGAAAGAAATGAAAGTGACTTGGAAATAGTAACCAAGGTTGGAATAGCACCATTTAAAGTGTAACCAGGCTCCTCGCTTTGCAGATTTCATATCCAAGAAACCTCTTCAGCCCAGTATTGGAAGCAGAGAAGAAACATTACGAGACTGATGATGGTATTGCTGTCCATGCTTTGGAAACCCTTGGTTATGGGTTTGAGATGATTGTAAAAATAAAAAGAAATAACTTTATGGCACATCATGAAATCCTGGTTAAAATTGAAAGAATAAAAAGCACTGGAGGGATGCTGGCTGGGGAAAAAGAAAGGAGATAATTAATGACCCAGAAATGGTCAGGATATTCTAGAGTGCAGGAAGCGGGTGAGAAAGAACTGGAAGTCTGTGAGGGGTGGGGAATTCGGCCGAAGGTGGGATGTAGGATGAAAGATTTCCAAGCAGTTTTGAGTGGTTGTGAGCACAGGAAGCATGGGTTGAAGACGCGCGCCAGGCCAGGCACGCCATTTGAGAACACGAAGGGGCGGTGGGATGGGAGTCGTACAAATGAAGTTTAAACTTCGGCCATGTAAATTAAAATACAGAAGCAGCTCTCAAAGGTTCGGGTCATTGCCCTTCCTCTTCTCGGAGCACTGAACTGGTCATTAGGAAATCCCGCTCAGTCCTGGTTATTATCTATCTTTGTGAACAGTTCTGCAGTTCATACCGAAGAACTTCAAATCGTTCACTTTTTGATAAGGGAGTGGAGCCCTGCGAGGTATAGTGTTATTTTGTGTTTTAAGTGTTTAAATTCTTTACATTTAAACTTCCTTCAAATGTCTTCACCCGTCTTTCATTCCTCAATTCTTTTATAATGAATTTTAATGAATCCTTGATTTGATTTACGCCTTCTGATATTTTCCTTCTAAATATTCCATAACATCAGTTTTCTTCAAAGAGCTGTATTAGAGGAAAGAATGGGGGAAAAGGAAAGGGTAGAAGAAATCTCCTTCATTCTTTTCTTAGTTGACAGGCACTCTGCACATACAATCCCTCTCTCACCTTAAAATAAAGGTATGAAATTTTATTATCCTCTTGATAGATGTGCAAAGTTATATTTATCAGTTAAGTAATATTGCCCACATATTGTAATTAGAAGGTGGGACAGTCCTCCTCAGATCTGGTATGCTTGAGCTCAAAGCTCATTTGAAAAATTACTTTGGGCTTGAGTGATGGTGGCTCACACATGTATTCCTAGCTCCGAAGGAGACTGAGATCTGAAGGTCATAGTTCAAAGCCAGCCCAGGTAGGAAAGTCCATGCTACCCTTATCTCCAATTAACTTACAAAAAGCTGGAAGTGGTGCTGTGGCTCAAGTGATAGAGTGCTAGCCTTGAGCAAAAAAGCACCAGGAACAGCACCCAGGCCCTGAGTTCAAGCCCACATACACTCATACACGCACACACATACACACATGCACACACTCAAACTTTTTGCTATATGAGCTGAACGCATTGGAGTTTCACACACAATCTATGTGTACTCTCTTGGTCTATCTCATTCAAGCATCCCGTATATTATTGTGATTTCAACTCAAGTTTCTCAAGCTGTGATGAAAAATGAAAATATATTTTCATCCTGATAAAATAATCTATGAATGGTTTGACAACCACAGGTACTTACAAAGAGGCCCTAACTGTACATAGTGTAGTGAAAAGTTATATGTGAGTTATGGTGTCTTCTCTCAAGAGAGTTCCATTCTATTGCACTAATTGTGATAAACAAATTGAAGGATATATTATACATCGGAGAACAGTATGGGGGCACTTAAGTAAACCCTGGAGCCATATGGCAATCATATTAAAAGATAAACTCAGTGACAAGGACAGAGAATCAAATGGAAATGATTAAGGTGACAAGATGAGAAATGGAGAAAAAAAGATAATTTATTTTCTATTTATTTTTTTTCCTAAAGATGTTTATGTGCAGACTCTATTTATATTATTACTAGTTAAAATTTGATTGGGCGCTTTTCTTTCTGCCATCAACGGTAGTTAAATAATGTGTACTATGATAAGAGGCAATCTTGGATAGAAAAGACAACAAAATGGTTTCTCTCATCAGTATAGCATAGGTAAAGGCTGGAGATGGCAAGTTTGTTGCTGTTAGTGGAATTTGAAGGTGAGTAGTACTTATCAATTAGATACAGTAAGAATACGCAGAGGCAGCTTTAAAGATAGTTGGATAGAAATGTGAAGACCAGAATTTGAAGTAATAATCTGGTGACTCTGAACCCTTCCATATGCTAACCATTTGCAGTTCTGATTCATGGAAATCCTTTGGGATTATTAGTAGAAAAAGAATAGCTAGTTGATCACAGGAAAGAGTGTTTAAGAAGACAGGTTTTATGCCTTGGAGATACTCTCCACTTAAGAATCTGAAAACTCTATTCCCATCTAGGGATAACTTGATTGGCTTCTGCAGCAAACCTCTTCACTTGACTCCTTCAAGATGTTCCCTGGAGTCCCAGAGTCAAAGACGAGCAGAAGAAAAGACTTAGGGGAGGTGAAGGAAGGAGAGAAGTCTCTTGAAATGAAGTAGCTATCATTTATGGAGCACAGGTCCTCTTGTGTGGATGAGGATACATTCTTATCTGCATGTTTCAATGACTTTCAAGTACCAAAGATTCAATCTCTTCTGTTAATGCACTTCATTGCAAGTCCTCAAGAATAATTTGGAGCTGAAAGGGAATATACATCTTTTTCATTACATAATCTCATTCTGTGTATGCATCTTCAACATCTACATATTCTACATATTAATAGTGTGTTAGATATTTGTCCTGTAGGAATGCTTCTACTTTGAACAAACTGATTATATTGTTTTTGAATATAACAGATGTGTGGTAATTATTCCTTATAAAAAGACTCCATTTGAGAGATTATTAATGTTTATTTACTTATTGCCAATAAATAAATGAATATATGTGCCAGAGTAGGTGTCTGAGAAGTAACAATAGAGCTTAAATCAAATTTAACTTTAAGTTATAATTAAGAATGTCAATAAGAATACCTTTAATTTATTGCCATTTTAAAACTATGTAATAAACTAGAAAACTTGTGAAATTTGGGTGCTTTTAATTTGCCTTTCTTTAACACTATGAACTTTATCATCTTTTCAACATTTATAATCTATTTCTTTTTTTTTATTGTGAAAATACTGTACAGAGGGGTTACAATTACATGAGCAAGGTAATGAGTGCATTGTTGCCTCCTCCTTTGTTTTCCCTTACCATCCCTTTCCATCTCCCCCCCTGCTTCCCCCTCCCTGTCCCTCCTCCCCTATACCAAAGTTGTAAAGTTCATTCTTAGACATAACATCTTGTACATCTCATTGTTGCAATGGGGCCACCTGTATCCCTGTTTAAACAATTTGTTTATTCCCTTCCCCTCCACAAATTATACCAACCTCAAATACAGTGAAAACAAGGGTTATACCGTGGGGAAGGGACATACAAAGCAACAAAGAAATCATCTTATAAATATGTTAGAAACAATAGTAAGCAAGAAAAATCATTTGAGTCCTTATCTTGGGGTTCATTTTGCCTAACATCAACTTATCCGACCATTTCTAACTTATCTGACTGTTTCTGCTTGTCTCAGACATATACTAGTTATTGCAAATTTAGGGAAACCATGGGACCTATGTTTCTTTGGGTCTGGCTTACTTCTCTTAATATAATTTTTTCCAAGTCTTTCTATTTCTTAACAAATGGGGCAGTGTCATTCTTTCTGCTGGAGGCATAGAATTCCATTGTGTACATATACTACATTTTCTTTATCTATTCATCTACTGAGGGGTTTTCTGCTTATCCTTGAGTGTGCGTTTTAGAATAACATTTTCATGTTATTTGATCTATTGTATTTTTTCCTTATTAGTTTATGAGTGCTTTTGATGTGTCAAAAACATATATTTTATCTTTTTATCTGTGATTCTTATGTTTTTGATTTACTAAAAATATTTACACTAGTGTAACTTTCCTATAAATAATATGAGCTGGTAGTAATCTGGCTGGATAAAAAAATCCGATAATTTACTTGATCTCATCTCTATTGGCAGTAATTTGTTGGAATTGAAAATGTAAAACAAATAATAATGATAAAATCTACATGCTTCAGAATAAATAGTAAAGATTAATATCTCTGAAAATGCCTACATAATATGTATTAGAAATAGATAAAGAAATTTTATATCATTCTGTATAGCAAATTACTCTATTTCCAAATAGATATAGTCATTTAACAAAGCTCCACTTTATTTTCTCTTTCAACTGGGACACCAAATTTATGATTCAAATGAACAAATTAGAGAATGGCTCCCTAAACTGTAGATCAAATAGTGGTAAGGGTCTCATTTTGTCAGATATTAGTCCTCTTTATTAGAGGATGTAGAGTACCTTTATTAGCTGTCACTTCGCAATCAGTTCTGAGACGCCAATTTCTGCAAGTATGTCACACTAGCGCTCTTCTGCCTCATGCAGGCTGCAGTCCTGATTCTCGCTTGATCTGTGCACATACTTAATCTAACCATTCCTGAAGTCCTATAGTTAAAAAGCCTTTTGGGAATAAGGAAGAGATTTTAAGAAATTTAAATTTTCATAGTAATTTTCTGAGAAGTATAAAATAACATGCCAGCAGTATGAAGTACATTCAATAACTTGGCCCAGACCATCTAAAATTACTCTTACAAAGTTTCAATTTGTAAACTTTGAGTTACTGAATAGACAAGAGTTCCATCTTCCAAAACTCCAAAGAGGAAAGTAGAAAAGCATTTTTCATTTCCTGCTAAGGAGCAGGGCCTTGGTTGCGTGTGTGAGAAAGACCTGTCTCTCCATAAGGCATTCAGAAAAAATCTTCTCATGATCTCAGCACCAATGTGGAGGGCATGGATTTCCATCGACTTCTATGTTAATTAGTTTCTTACTCTCTTCAATAGTGGTGCCTCTGGGGAACTGGGCTCTCCATGGAGAAAAGCCTGTGGATGAAACCGTCTTGGCTATTGCTGAGTACCTGGAATAACCATCACCATTCAGTGTCAGCCAAAGCACAAGATTCACCCTTCAAGTAGAAATCCTTTAGTTTACAGAATTACACATTTGCTCAAAGATTCAGTGAAGCTTGATATTTTGGAGTGAAAGCCATTTACAATTAAGCAATTCTTAGGGTTTTATTAAGAAAGCAATGTTCTCGTGGTTGGAGGTGGGGACTAGCTGGTCGTAGAAAGCAATGTTCTGATATTGTAGCTTTTGTAAAGACAACGTTTTGTATATGTGGAATCCTCCTGCAAGGCACACAGAAGGTAATACCAGGCAATGCAAAACTCAAAATCGATGTAAACTCAAGAAACAAAACACAGTCCTGTAAAATATTTTTAGGGGACATAATGATCTAGAAATACTAAAATGGGAAATACAGTACACATTTTAAGACCAAACTATTTCCAATTTGTAATGTAACTAATTTCTTATCTTCCTTTATTTCCAGACATTTAAATTTCTATTTCTTTCTACAATTTCAGAGAAACTTGCTGTGGGCACTTTAATCAAATATGGGTCTTGTCTTTGATTTTTGCTCTTGAATTATGACTTCTCATTCATTGTGCCAATAATTTAACTTGCTCTGTTTATTTCATGCAATTTCTTCCAGTAAGAATCTTCAAAGAAATCCCCACATGAGTCAATTGAAATATACTTTTAAATTTATTTGGCCAGATTAATGCATAATATGACTTTCCATATAATGTTAGATAAGATTTTCTTAAAGGGTTTGCAGAGAGTCTGGGTAGATATTGAGATCAATTTCATTTAGCAAGTATCCGAAGTCAATGAACATTTCAATTTTGCTGAAGACCAACTGTCTTCAACTATTTATTCTTGAAACTTTGCAGTTGTCTAAGAATTATCTGTAATGATGAAAATAGAACCAAATATGAGAGGTGAGTAGTAGAGTTATGCTTTACATTGCCTTATAGAATTTTCCTTTTTCTCTCTCTGTCTTTCTGTCTCTCTCTCTCTGTCTCTGTCTCTTTGTCCCCTCTGTGTGTGTGTGTGTGTGTGTGTGTGTGTGTGTGTGTGTGTGTGTGTGTGTGTGTTCTGTTCCTTGAGCCACAGCTCCACTTACAGTTTTTTTTTGGTGGTTATTTGGAGATAAGACTCATGGACTTTCCTCGCCCAGGCTAGCTTCAAATCGCAATCCTCAGCTCTCATCCTTGTATTTAGGATTAGAACGTGAGTTACTCGAACCTGGCCAGTTTTCTAAAATTCTGATAGATTACACAATCTCGAGGGCTAAAGGTTTGTTTGCGAGACAGATACAACAGTCTATGGCAGTCACTTCTTTGCTCTGGGCTTGGGTTGACCCCTCAGAGAAACCTTGGGGGCTCTGACATCTCACTGGGGTGTCCAAGGTTCTTGTCTTCTTCTGCTCATGAATTCTTTCAACGTGGTGCCATCCTGTCATTCTGTAGACTATCTAGAAAGGATATCCACCAATGACAGCCCACATGCACCGTGTAGCCCATCGCCTTTGCTAGAAAATGAATTCAGCCGTGCCCACCTGTGTTTCCATATTTTATATAACATATACAGAGTTTTCTACATGTAACTGAGACTGTTTTGACTCTTTACAGAGAAAATTTGTGCATTTGAGGTTCACCTCATGATCAAATTATACTGTGAAAGAAAATGAGTTGGATGTTTATTGCAGCATTATTCAGACAGCTAAGATATGGAACCAACCCAGAGGCCCCTCCATAGATGAATGGATCAAGAAAATGTGGTTATATTTATACAATGGAATTCTATGCCTCCATCAGAAAGAATGACATTGCCTTATTTGTTAGGAAATGGAAAGACTTGGAAAAAATTTTATCAAGAGAAGTAAGCCAGGCCCAAAGAAACATAGGTCCCATGGTTTCCCTTATTTGCAATAACTAGTATATGTCTAGGACAAGCAGAAAAGGTCAAAAGCTATGAACATATGACCATATAAGAAGATGCTAAGTGAAATGAACCCCAAGATAGGGACACAATATCTTTTTCCTTTCTTGCTATTGTTTCTAATTTATTTATAATGTACCATGTGATTTTTTTTGTTTCTTTGGTATGTTCTTCCCCCATGGAATAACTCCTGTTTTCACTGTATTTGATGTCGGTGCCCTGCATCTTGTATATACATTTTTCTAATTTGGAGAGGGGAAGGGAAATAACAAAATGCTGAAATAAGGATACAGGTTGACCCATTGTAACAATGAGATGTACAAGACACTATGTTGAAAACAAACTTTACAACTTGTGTGGGGGAGGAGGAGTTGGGGAAGTGGGGTGGGAAGGGATGGTAGGGAAAAAAACAAAGGGGGGGTAACAATGCTTGGTAGGAAATGGACTCATTACCTTACTCACGTAACTGTAACCCCTCTGTACAGTATTTTTACATTAAAAGCATATATAAAAATAAAAATGTAAACAAGAAAAAAAGAAAATGAGTTGGAAGAATACTGGGATGACTTACTTATTTTCTCCAAAGGGGGTATATATGCTTTTGGTGGTTAGAAAGTAAAATCTTAGCCGGGCGCTAGTGGCTCACGCCTATATTTCTAGCTACTCAGGAGGCTGAGAACTGTGGATCATGGTTCAAAGCCAGCCCAGGCAGGAAAGTCCATGAGAGTCTTATCTCCAATTTAACACCAGAAAACCTGAAGAGGCGCTGTGGCTCAAGTGATAGAGTGTTTTTCTTGAGCTGAAGAGCTCAGCAACAGTGCCCAGGTCCAAAGTTCAAGCCACACGACCGACCAAAAAAAAAAGGTAACATCTTAGAAACCACAACCTTAGCTCTTCTATTCTTTCACTATGATTAATTGTACTTCCAGTTTTTTTCATTGTTTACACCTAGTCTTTGATACTTCACTGAGAACCTTATTCCCTTTAACTACATGCAGTAATATCTATCAGTCACCTCCTCTTTTCATGAACTGTCCCATCTGGTTTAGAAGCCAGTCTATTTGACAGTTTCCACAAGTGATGCCCACTTCTGCATTCTTCAAATGGGTACAGTTTCATATTCACTCAAAATGGATATAGGAGAGGGAGAGGGAGAGAGAAAAGAGAGAGAGATGCATTGCATAAGAGAAAAGAGAGGAAATAAAACAATATTACACATATTGATTTTAATATTAAACTTTGAATTTTAAAATCAATTGTGGTACCATTAAATTTGGGAGCCTTTGGATTATGTGTGCATATAAAAAAACTTGTAAAAAGGAAAAATCAGAATAGTCTGTATACTAGAGTAAATACTCGTGTGGCTTACTTGTGTGTATCTGCATTAAGGATGGAAGAGCATACTTGGCAAGTCCCAGGAGCAGAGCGATTTGCTACAGTTCGCAAATGCCAAGTCGAGACAGTCTTCACTTTGACAGAGGTGAGATTCACCTCAATGTGATCATTATAGCTTTGATGAGCCTACCTCGAAGAAACCTCTGTATAAGAACTCACCGCTAATGGCTGACCTACTCTCATCACCAGTTAATCCCTTTAAGTTACTGAAATAATTACTCCTATTTGAAGTACATAGGATCTGAAGATTTTAAGTGAGAGAGGTAAGAATCATAGTTATAGGGAACACGGGACCATAAAAAGGTCGTTTGTGTTAGCAAATTAAGAATCAGTGGCAGCGTTACCTGCTGTCAGATCCAGTAGCTCTTATGGAAACCATGAGGCATGAATTGTTTTACTAAACGTGACTTCTCATGTTTCTTGTCATCCTTCTGAGCCTAAAGGGTTTGAAATACAAGGAACTGGAAAGGGAATGGAATGCTTACCACTCTAAACTTCCTAGCTCAGGTTGCACCTCTGTGCCTGCCTTTTGCTGGTTTTCAGGATCCCTCTACTGGAAGGTTTCAAAGATTTGTTAACCTCAGATTTCGTTTTATAAACATGGCATTTTCGGTAACTGTGATGATGCTTCTTATACATCACCAACTTAAATACTTTGTGAACAAATCCATGTGAGACTTTTGCTTACATTGTTCATAGTACTGTAGAGTATTATCACATGCTATATTGATCTGGATAGGCAGAGTTTCAGATTTGAAGATGACCTTTGAGGTTTTCAATTCAACCTATTCATTAAGGGGGAGGGGAGGTGGTGAGGCAATTTAGACCTTAGAAGGGAAGTGATTTTCTCCAGGTGACACAGGTGGTGGGAATAGAATTCACATCTTTTGCCTTTAAGTCACGTACACTTTCCTGCCTTAATTCTACATCCCAATTGGGGTCATCCATCGTGTCATTGCTTTCTGTACCCCTGAAACCAAAAGCATTCTTCAGCTTCCCAATCAAGCAATATCAATCAATAGCTTAAGTTTCTAATCCCTTTGCTGGTTTAAATTTCCATTTAGGCTGTGGCATTTTACTTTTCACATTATTTATTTCTCCCTCCTTCCAGAAAAAAAAGCACAAATGAAATTATTAAAGATATCTCTCATTTAACATAATGCAGTATTTGAAAGCCACATCATCAACACTCTCCTGAAGATATACACTCATTTTAAATGGTACTGATTTCAGCTGAAGGCACAGAAGTCTTGTCACTTTGTAAAATACCTCGTGCAGTGGGAATCTCTTTTTAAAAAGGTCACCCATCTTTGGGCTTTAGTGAATCAATGCCATCTATTCAGGGATGAACTAGAACCAGCCTATTCATGACAGTAGATGGACACCTTTATAATAGCAACAGAATAGGTCTCTGGGCGAGGGGTGACATAGTTTTAATTTGTATTGAGTTGGATACAGCCTTATTTCATCTGCACAGATGAACTGATAAAATGTCAGCTGAAAATCTGGAAAACAGGAAGCTTAAGGCTGACAGCAACAGACTAAATGACAGAAAAATAAGTGGATTAGGCAGGCGCCAGTGGCTCCTGCCTCTAATCCTAGGTACTCAGGAGGCTGAGATCTGATAATGAAGGTTCGAAGCCAGGCTGGGCAGGAAAATCCATGATACTCTTAGCTACAATAAACTACCAAAACCTGCTTCCCCCAAAAAAAGCAAAAAACAAAACAAAAAAACAGAAGTGGGGCTGAGGCTCAAGTGGTCAAGTGGTAGAATTCTGGCCTTGAGAGAAAAAAGGTCAGGGACAGTGCCCAGGCCCTGAGTTCAAGCCCTCCAGGACCAGAAAATAAAAAAGAGAAAAGGAAAAGAAGTGGGTACAGTGATCCTCACAGGACACTATGTAGGGAATGAACTTTACAACTTGGGGGAGGAGGGAGTGGAGGGTGGGGAATGGGTAGGGATGGCAGGAGAAAATAAGAGAGAGGGTGACGGTATTTGACAAGAATTGTACTTATTTCCTTACCCCTCTGCACATCACTTTTACCAAAAAAAAACACTGATTTACCTGTGACCACGTCACTGTTCCAAGTGATCAAAGATGTGAAGGCATGCTTTGTAAGCAAGAACGTAAAGGAACTCTGAGACAATACTAACAGAACACATTCTCACAGCCAGAGGTCAACGGTATGTTCTGAAGAGGTCAGTTTGTTCATCAGTATGTTCTTAAGGTCACTGTGGTTCAAATGTTTTAAACATGTCTTTTAAGACAAACGCCACATTAAATGACAGTTTCTTATTATTCCTAGCTCTGTAAATTCTTAAATTATCTCGGTTTCTATCCTTATGGATTATGAATGTACTATAAAATGGCATTATTACTATGAAAACAGAAGCTTTGAGTTTCAGGGTAATCCATTAAACAAAATAAAATTCATTTTTAGATTGAGGAAGACCCTTAGTTATTAATTAAGTACATGCTCTATCAAGTTCAAGTTTAAAATTAAAGGCTAGTGGAACACAATAAAAATGTAATAAATATCAACTTGTTATTCATTAAAATTTGATTTGGAGAAATATTCTGCTTTGTTTTTCTGGCAGTGCAGATTCAAGCAACAATATAATTGGTATGATTGATGGATTCATCATTAAAACTTCAGAATTACTTTTCTTCATGGAGTAAAACTTCTACACTTCTTTAAAAAGGGTTATTATTCTAAACAACTGCTTCCATCGTTTTAACACTCTATAGCCCAAAACAATAAGAAAAAGAAAACAGTCTTTCAAGCAGTAATAAGATTACATGACATGCAATAAAGGCAAAAGGAAAAATTCCAAAATGCCATTACTACTGGATTTAGATATTCAAGTTTAAGAGTACTCAAAATCTCTATATCAATTCAACAGGAAGAAAACAAAGTTAATCACATTTAGAAATCAGGACTCATCAAACTGAAATCCAAATGCAACCAAAAGGTTATGACACTTAAATTGTCAAAATGTGTGAACTAATGGCATGTTTGTCATGGGAACTATGAAGTTATGAGATGAAATTCTTTTTTTTTTTTCTACAGTGAAAGCAGGGGTTATACTGTGGGGGAGGGACATACAAAGCAACAAAGAAATAATCTTATAAATGTGTTAGAAACAATCACATGAAAGAGAAAAAACATTTGAATACATATCCTAGAGTTCATTTCCCTAATATCACCTTATCTGACCTTTTCTGCTTGACTCAGACATATACTAGTAATTGCAAATAAGGGAAACCATGGGACCTATGTTTCTTTGGGCTTGGCTTACTTCACTTACTATAATTTTTTCCAAGCCTTTCCATTTCCTAACAAATGGGGCAATGTCATTCTTTCTGATGGAGTCATAGAATTATGAGATGAAATTCTTACTACTTGTCTTCGTTTGTGGAGAGATTAATTTGCTAACAATTGGTTGTGACATTCAAGTGATAATTTTCATCTCTAAATTTCTGTTGGTTTATGTAGGCACCCTTAACTTTTTCAGATTTCCTCTCGGCTTTGTGATTTTTATTTTAAATTCCAGGAACTGTTTGATTCCTCCTTTCTATTTCTTAATGACTCACATGTTGTTTAGTAATGTGTTGTTCAGTGTTCAAGTTTTCCTGTACTTTCTGTAGTGTCTTTTGAGATGCTACTTAAATTCCATGATGGCCTGAGAGAACACAGGAAATTGCTGGCATTTTCTTATATTTGTTCAGTCTTGCTTTATGTTTTTAAATGGGATCTATTTTTGGGTGTCAGTAACTCAGACGTGTAATACGAGGTCTCATTAGGCAGAGACCTGGCAATTGTGATTTGAAGCCAACCCAGGCTGAAAACTCCAGGACTATTATCTCTGATTAACCAGCTAGAAGTGAAGGTGTGGCTTACGTAGTAGAGTGCCGGCCTTGAGCTAAAGTTAAGACAGAATGTCCTGTAAAGCTCCAAGACCAACAGAAAAAGACATATTATCTGTTTTGGAGAATGTCCTATTGGCTTCTGAGAAGAATGTTTATTTTACAGTTGTTGAATGAAATACGTGCTCTGTAAAAGTCTTCTCAATTCATTTAGTCTAGAGTGTTACTGAATTTTGAGTATTCTTGGTTGATTTTTTTTTCTTTTTCTGGCTTTGTCCACCTATCTATTGGTGAGATTGAGTGTGTTAGTGTTTATTTTTTGTCAGTCATGGGGCTTGAACTCAGGGCCTGGGCTCTGTCTCTGACCTCTTTTGCTCAAGGCTAGTACTCTAAACACTTTGAGTCACAGCTCCATTTCCAATTTTTTTGAGTCTCACAGGGACTTTCCTGCCTGGGCTGGCTTTGAACTGTGGTCCTCAAATCTCAACCTCTTAAGTAGCTAGGATTACAGGTATGAGCCACCAATGACCACCCAGGAGTTGGGTGTTTTGTTTTTCACTATTAATATGCTGAAGTCTATCTGTGAAGGTAAATCCAAAAGTGTTTGTTTGCTTATTGAACCATGTAAACAACTGTAATTTTTTCTTTATACATTCCTTCCTTTATCAAGATGAAGTAAGATTCTTTGTCTTTTCTGATTGATTTTTGGTTGAATCCTATTTTTTATCAGATGAGAGAATTGCTACTTCTTCTGCCTGTTGTGGGAGGGATAAGTTCCATTTGCTTAGAAAATCTTTTCCCACCCTTTCATTCTATGGCTATATTTTCACTGTGAATCTTTCTTTGTCATGTAGGTGTCAAATAAATGGATCTTGGCTTCTTAATCCAAACTATCATTCTATACTATTTTAATTGGCAAGTTCAGATCATTTAACATTCAATGTTAATGTTGAAAGATATGCTGCTTTCCCCTGTCATTTTGTTGGTTTTTATGATATGTGTTTCCTATTCCTGCTGTGCTAATCTCCTTAGCTATTTTTCTTCTTTACTTTTCTTCCTTTGAGGATAGAAATTCTTTAAGTATATTTGGAAGTTCTTCCTACATTCCTTTAGGTTTTGTGGATCATGGATTGTTTTCACTTCTTCCTCAATTACAAAGGGTAGTTTCACTGGATATACTAGTTTGGATGGTCAGTTGCTGTCTCAGGGTTGAATTATATTCTTCTGTACCCTCCTTTCATTGAGAGGTTGTGCCGGGAAATCTGCTGATGTTCTTTTGGCTTTACCATTGGGAGTAGCTTGACTCCTTTCCTTTTCAGTTTTTGGGATTCTTTATTAAGAATATCCAGTGCTGTGGTTAAAATGGTAAAAATGTGGTTAAAATAAAAATATGATCTTGCCTGATTGGTGTTCTAAAAGCCTTTGCCATACAAATGACCCTCTCTTCAAAGTGGGGAAATTTTCTATTATTTCAGCAAACAGGACTTCTGCCTATGCCATTTTTATTCAGATGTGATTTCCTCCACTGCTCGCTGCATACATTAACCCAGCTTCTTCTTATGTCAATAAAACAGTGAATCAAGTATCTATCTAAGACTTATTGCAAGGCCATTGCTGTGGGGACACTTTAGAAAGTCAATGATATATTTCCCTGCCTTGGAAACTACATGCCCATTGGGGAAGAGAAACCATTACTAGACTCAGGCTAGAGTTTACTTAGCATGGGACCCTTGGGGGACTTAGGGTAATATCTCAGCTGAGCTTGGAAGTCTATTTACCAGGCAGTTCATGGCTCCAAGGGGCATGGGCTGGGGATGGGGGATACATTAGTGAATTCCCCAAGTTCATCGATTCATTGCACTTAATCAAACAGCTACAACTAGCTTCTTCTCAACATCACTTTTCCTTTTGTCAACTAGGACCTATGGCTGTGTTCACCTTAGCTGTTTTTGCGTTAAGAAAGTAGTCTGAGACACCTCCCTCTCTACACCACACAAAGTTCTATGGTTAGCAGTGGTTCTATCCATAGATGGCGCTGCTGGGAAGTAGTAGGACACTCCGGAGGTTCTCTGTTCACTAGGTAACATAGGTGTAATCCCTTGAGTTCTGTCAGAAGATTGTTGGGAACAGAGCAGACCTGATACCTGGGATGCACCTCTCTGGTTTCAGGCTTGAGACATGATCACTCACTTAGACACTAGCTTCTTCCATTGCCAACCCCCATTTGGTATGAGTCTTCCTGGGAGCTTTGACTGTAAACTAAATATTTTCTTCTAATAAGATTACTGCCTCAGGTATCTCATTACAATGACGATGATAGCTGGAAAGGAATCCTGAGGCTGAATCTCCTTTGCTTCTAGGCTTGTATTCTCAAAAAGTTTTGCTGAAGAGTTTGATCGTTATTCTGTGTTGGTCCTTTATGAAGGTTGTATTTGAGGTCTTCACAAGCCTTAGTCTTTACTGGCAGAGGGGCAGTAATTCTTAAAAAGAGCATGATTCTAGGACCCTCTGTGAGGTCTTTATGGTCCCCAAACATTTTTTGTGATGAAACACATTATTGGTGCTTTTCAGTGTGTGACTATCTATAGCAGTGATGCAGTGGCAACGGCGGGCAGAGCTTCTGCTGCATGCAGATCAAAGCCTTGCATCAACCCTGGGGTTTTCTTATTCTTCACCCCCCTGGTCTCAGATAAGATGAATAAAGTCTTCGATAAGACTGTCCTGATAAGACTGTCCTCAAATCCATGCATCACGTTTCACCTTTGGAAACGTAGCAATTTTTCATAAACTCTTGCATTCATATTCCATGGGTGTCTTAACTCCTTTTTGTGAAGAGACAGGATGGACGCATGAAGTACTTCTGTTGCATTTACTTCTGTCGGTTTACAAAGACTTTCTCAGGAGAGGGACTTGTAACTTGTAACTTGACAGGGTAACTCAAGTCACTTCCAGGAAAAATAATTTCTACCCTTGCAATGTGACCCAGCTAATAGACAAACTAAGGTGATCCCAACTCAGGTGACTTTAAGAAAAAACAACTGACAAGCTTGGTTGGGAAGGACAAATTTCAAGTACTTAAGTAACGATTAGAATTCTGGGAAATGTTGACTGTCACTTGGAGGTTGACAGCTTCTCAATATTTAAGGATCTTCCTGAGGAGATTGGTGGTAATATTAATGAATGTGGGTCTTGGATAGTCTGTCATGAAATTCTGTCAGCATTTAGAAGATGTTCTAAAAAATCAAGCGTGGAGAATAAAAGATCCGTTCGAGGCATAAGCTAGACCAATAGATTTCAAAGTTATTAAGTATTAAAAAGGGCATTGATGTGCTAGGGATTTCACATGGTGACTAATATTTTAATGGCTACTACTCATTAGTTGGGTATAGTATCACAGATTAACAATCTAATGATCTAAATGGCTATAAAAATACTTCTGCCTTTCCTAATTCAAATTTCTATGAGGTAGAATTTTCCTTAATTATTTCAAGTAAAACAGCACATTCTAACCCTGAATAGAGGATAGAACACATGGTGAGGATTTCCCATGGGTCCTTTCTCCCTATAGAGTCTCTGCGGAACAAGTCAAGATTTGGATACATCTTGTGTCTCTCCATCCCACTTACACATTGGAAGGCTAGGGAAAGGATGATACAATGAGTATTTTGATCCATTGACTCTCTGGGGAGTCTTGGCCAAGAATTTTATTTCTCCTTTGGCTACCTTAAGTTACTATTCATTCTAGCTATCCAGCTAGACTGTCCTCTGAAATTCCAGGCACCAGACAACAACAACCTTCATATTGTTTGCATATTTATTTCCTTCCTTAGGTGCAGTTACTAAAGGAGAGAGCTAACAGATTTCTTGTTGCTGTTTTGAGGAAAGATTGGAGCATTGGTGTTGTTTTGGACTTGAGATGTCATTAGTGTCCTCTTTAAGGAAGTATTGCCACTCCATCGGTTATTAGAGTCTGGGTCTCTGAAGTCGCTTAGATTTGAAAACAAGATCCGAAGTTTTCTATCTGGTGGCTGATGCTCACTGCTAAAGAAGTCTTCAGATTTCTTAAGCAAGACAAATAATTGGTTCCCATCTTTTAATCCTTCTGAGTATCATAGTCTATTAGCTTTCATAGACAGATGTTTGTGGGTTAAAGTACTCTGGGTATTACTGCTCTGGCCTTTCTTCCCATTACAATAATGGCCTGCATTGCAATCTGCCAGTTAGACTCTCAGCCTAGTTCATGCCAGTAAAGCCATGATTTACACTGTTACTTAGTTCTTTGCAGCCTACAGAAGACAATCATTATCAATCTCCTCAAAGTATATAATCCTCCTGTATCCCCTGTGTCTTCCTTATTGTGTTAGCTAAGGACTTGTTCTCTGGATCTTCTTTGGAAATATAATCAGAGAGCAGTTTTTCTGATATTGAGTCATAAATCCATTCTAGTATTTTTGCACCACCAAATTGTTTGTTAGTATTTTGCTAACGTCCACAATACTTGTTGTAGGACAATAGTATGTCTAGGTTTCAAAGAGTGATCTCAGAAACGTATTAGGGCTAGCTAAGTGTCCTTGCCTGGACACTAATTGCCAAATCATAGGGGAGCCTTCTTATGTTGATCCTTTCCTGTATTCACATTCTAGTACTTCCTAGAGCTATGCCATTAAGATTCTACACCATGGGGGCTGGGAAGGTGGCTCAGTGGTAGAGCGCTTGCCTTGCATGCATGAGGCCCTGGGTTTGATTCCTCAGCACCACATAAGCAGGAAAAAAAAGCTGGAAGTGGTGTTGTGGCTCAAGTGGTAGAACGCTAGCCTTGAGCTGAAGAGCTGAGGGACATCACCCAGGCCCAGAGTTCAGGCCCCATGACGGGACCGTGTCCCCTCTCCCCCCCCTCCGCCAAAAAAAGATTCTACACCATGCTATCCACAGATTTCTGTATGTAAATGCGGAGCCATGTCTTCTAACCTTGAATGCTCATTCTGTCTGGAGCGAGGGTTATATTTCTCTGCTGAGGCTGTAATGTGACCTAACTCCCACTTTTGGTCTATAGGCAACTGAGTTTCTCACGGGTGACGCTAAAGGACAACACCTTAGAGCAGGGACTTGCTCTGCTAGAGTGCCTTCAGGGCGTCAGGACATCCAGCCCTTTCTTGTCCAGCAGTAGAGACGGAGTCACTTGTGCTGACTCGAAGGGCTGAAGGTGAGGAGGGAACCACTTGAACCACTCCCTGGTGGTTCAGGAATCTTTGTTCACTGGCAGCCACCAGCAGCCTCATCTCCTGGGCCCAGAACTTCGGTGGTGAAGCTCTCAGCTAGGGCCTGAGCCATTTCTTTTTAAATAAATCTGTTCCCTGTACAATTATGGGTGGGGTATGATTTTCAGCCGTGTTTTTTTATGACTGCAAGGGACAGTAGTTGCTTTTATAAATTTTTTGACCTGTGCATTGTATCTGAAGTTGAAGTGGACTAATTTTAAGCCTATTTTCAAGACTCCTAAAGAAATGAACAAAAGTAACCAACACTACAACATTTCAACATTTTTTTTTTACCCCAAACTGTTTACTGCCAGTCCCTGCATTCATCTATTGGGTCTACTCCATTCTAGTTTCCATGTGTGGGAGGCTAAGTTCTTGGCATTGGCTGCCATGTGCTGGTGAGTGTTTCCACTGTTACTTCTGTGCAGAATTCCAAGAGAGTCCATCCAAAGAGTTGGTCTTGTATGGTCCATATTTATACCAGCTTTCTGGGTCAGGATTTTGCTAGAAACCATCAACTGAAACAGGGACATGTAAAGGGTAGCTTATTACATGGGAATGTCTGAAGGGAAGAAGATTGAGGGACTGGGAAGAGTAAGCAAGAACTAGGAAAAGCCTGTGCAAAGTATATATTCACCAGTGCACCCACTGTGGATGATAAGGGTTGGAACATATTGAAATCTTCTATGTGTTATGTGCACTGGAGCTTTAAGACTTCCCACTTTAGGAAGTCTCAACAGCTTGACCAGGATTGCTGTGGATCAGGCATAAAGTAAGGGAAGGCAGAGCGGTTGTGGTAAGACTCTGTGCAATTATTGCTCATAAGGGTATGCAACACCACAGGCTGGAGGGAAGCTGCGATGTCATTGTCAAGGTCATCATCTCATTGCTACTGACCCACTGATTTTCCCCATTTTATGCTTTCACCACCATGGCTATCATCTGGGCATTATATTAGCTCCATTGTGCTGAAAAATTTAGCACCAATTTCCAGCTGATTGTTTTAAAATAATTCTAACCCATATTGTACAATACCACTTGATAATAAAGAATGAAAAGATACAAGTTGGCTCTGGAACCCTTTCAGAAGACATTTTTAGAGCTCTGCCATACCATTATTTTCAAGGATATAATTTAGTGAACTTGACTTGATTCGTTTGCCACATTTCTGTTTTGGCGTTAATATAGGCCAGGCACTATGCCAGACATCTGAAAGCAAAAAAAAGGAAAAAAAATATAATAAAAAGTTTTCAGTGCAGAGGATGTAGGCATGCAAATAAAACCTTTCAGAGCCATGAGAGAAGTACAACAGAAAGTAAATATCCCCAGATCACAGGGTTAGACATGAAGGAGAATCCAATACAGGTCATGAAAGTGACAGAATGTTTTGCAAGGGAGACAGACTTTGAGGTGGATTTTGAAGGCTGAGTCAAGCCTGGCTTATGGAGAAGCATTGCATTTGCAAAAGCACAAAATCATCTCACTATGGCTTTTTCATAATGTAGGGCTGTGATTGTTGGAATTGTGTTTATGAAAATAGAAATATAAGATTTAAAATAAACATAGGTTTTAAATTGACTATACCAAATCTCATGGAGTGCACTAGAGTGTTCTTGTCAGAAAACAGCAAATCTGAATGTTAGCTATGTGTAGAGGACAAAACAAAGGAGCATAATCAAACGACAGCAAAGGGAGACACATAGATGGGATTCTTAGAGATATATGTGGAACAGAAACACTAAAATTTAATTAATCCAATATTAAGAAGAAGGGAGTATCACTATTTCTATTTTGGTAGTTAGTAGGAGAAAACCATAGTTGGATGTTAGAAATCAACGTAAGTTTATTTTGAGATAGATCGAGATCTTGGTAGAATGACCATAGAAGAGGCAATGGGATGTTCCCTGTTTCTAGAAGAGCTGCTTCTGTCATTTCAGCCACAAAAATCATGTTAGAGATGGATAGAGTCATTTAAAGAGTTACTTCCTTTTATTAGTATATTCAAAAAGTACTTATTATCACATGCCAGGCACTATTTTGGGGTGCTAGAGTTCAGGATTGAATAAAAGCAAGCCCTTTCTCACATTAGAGGAAAACGGGATGAAAGGTTTACTTAGCTAGGCTGGTCAGAAAGCTAGATGGAAGAGTCGCTTAGGAGTTAAAGTTGAGCTGAGTTCCGGGGAAAGGAGGAAGGTAGCTTGCAGTGAATTCATGTGTGATGCTTTCCCATTGCTGGTGCGGAGAAGTCAATAGCGTAGTGTCATAAAATAACAGAAACATACCTCACGGTTTCAGAAGTAAGATGTCAAAAATATCTCTTACAGGGATAAAATCAAGGGGCAGGCAACATACTGAATTTCTTTTGGAGGTTCTAGGGAAGAATTTGTTCTGGGTTTCTTGAGTTTCTAGAGACTGCCCCTTTCCGTGACTCTTGTTCAAGGCCAACGTTGTTACGTCTTTAATTCTTTTTCCTCTTCATAAGTCTCTCTGGTTCATTTATCACATCTCCTTCATTAACGGGGTCCCTCTTGCTCCTGCTTCATAGGTTCCTTGTGACTCTACGGGACCAACCCTGATAATTCCCAATCATCCCTCCAGTCTCAAAAATCTGTACATCTGCAAGGTGTCACTTGCTCTGTTAGGGAACACGTTTGTAGGTTTGGGGCATAAAGACATGGATATGGTTGAGGGACAGTGTTTTTTCAGTTATCTATGCTAATGTCCATTCCACACAATGGGAAAAATGTAAGCTTGGGGCTTATTCCATGAACCAGAGGTCAATCATTACATCTCTTTAATTCATGCTATCTTCAGACATTTCTTGTTTCTAGCTCTCTCTCCCTAATTTGAGAGGTTTGGTGCCCAAACCTTTGGTCAAAACACAGAGCTCTTTTAGGTAAAGCTACTGTAGTCCTCTTTAAGACTATTTCCTCAATTCACTGTAGATTCCTTCAGCATTTTATCTTCAGAGAGTGAGGCCCTGTTGAAAATGAAATTGTTTCATGTGAACTCTCTATTTAAAAGTTGTTATGTGTAATTCTGGTCGGTCTTGGGTTAATTGTCTGTCTACATCCAAATTTCATTTCATGCTCTCTTCAAAATCCAGATTAGCAAGGACTTCACCAAAGAAATCTATTACAGTAATAGCAACAGAGCTATTTCTGGACCTATTGATACCTACTGTCACTCTTAATTTATGGAGAGGCAAGCTGGATGGTCAGAATGGCCTTGAGACCAGCGGACTGGATGAAGAGGACACATCCACATCAGACCAAAGAAGGCCTAACAGGCAGAGTTAACCCAGAAGTATAGACAGGGAAGGGTCTTAAATGTTCATGGACCTGAATGGCTGATACAAAAAGTGATACTGGTGAACAGGAAAAGAGAAGGAAGAACTGTAGGGAGGAACCACAGAAGCAGTAGAGAACCACAAGCTACCAACTCCTTCTACTGATGATACTATGTTCTCAGGAAGTTTACTTTCCCAGCACAAAGGAAAAGAAGGAACTGTTGCCCAACAATTCATCCCAAATTCTGAACTGGATCAGAAAAAAAAAATCATATGCAACAATGCTGCTGTAAAAAGGAAAGAGAAATGAAAAGCAAACACTGGAGCTGCTTCAGTCTTCACCAAAACCAAACACCAACCAGACTAGAATTTGTATTGTCATACTCTAAATGGAATTAAGTGACCCCAACAAGCATCTAACAGTTTCTACTATGATTAAATATAACAAATTAACTAAATGACAAGCTAGGAAGGAGCAGAATTTTTTTGTCATGAAAATAAATGTATAGTGAAAGAGGAACTTAAAAACCATAGCTTTAGTTTGAAATTACTGCTGAATGAAACTTAAAAAAACACTGACCTCTCTATTGTTCTTCCTACATAGACCTTAAAATGACTTAATGGCGTCAGCGTGATTGGCTATGCTTGACCTGCTTATCTCCTGCTGTGCTCTCCTATGAATCTTCCAGCCCCGCAGCCTTCAGACTGATCCCTGCACCTGGTACCCCTGTGCCCTTTCTTGTCTGACAATCATGAGGCCCAAGAAAGATAAAACAGAGAAGAATACAATTACACTCTATTAACTTTTAATGCACTATAGGAGACAAAAAATTAATAATATATTAAAAAGACAAAATAAAAATTTAAGT
Organism: Dipodomys spectabilis; assembly: GCF_019054845.1. Taxonomy (NCBI): domain Eukaryota; kingdom Metazoa; phylum Chordata; class Mammalia; order Rodentia; family Heteromyidae; genus Dipodomys; species Dipodomys spectabilis. The sequence continues at coordinate 5,617,550 of NW_024870711.1, forward strand.
GCCTCTTAAAATTTTAAATTGCTGACTAGAGAATAAACAATAAATACAGGAAATGGAAGATCCTATGAAAGGTAAGCAAGATGCTTATTGTGAAAGCTTATTTTCACTAGAAGAAAAGAGAACTGGTTTTAGGGGACTTTAGGAGCTATATCTGTAACCCTGTATATTTGAGAATTCCAAATTCACACTTAGGCAGAACCCGAAAGGTTTCTCTTTGGATTTTCTTTCCCAGTGATGGCTAAGAGTTAAAAGTTTTCCTGGGAGAACAGGGTCCCATAGCATTGCATTAAGTGACATTACATGACATTGCACACATCACCTTTTTCAAGGATGTACAACACAGTTGTTTATTCACACATTTTTGTTACTTGAGCACCTTGTGTGATATGTTCCTTTGTTAATTTTATCCTGAATGGACATGTGATATGCTCTAAATCAGAAACCTCTTCAATATTCTCACAGTAAATAACGTGGCTACCTCTCACTGCTTTTAGCCTACAAGGAAAGCTAGTAGAAACTCTTAAACACAAGTGACCCCATACTGTCATAGATTAATGATAGAATGTTAGAAGGCCACATCCCAAGAAAGGAGAGGAAAATTGTTCCTTTTAAAAGACATGGGAAAAGTCCTGTGCCCTCATGTTAAACTTTCATAATGTGGTAACACATTTCTTGGGTGTCTTTGATTTGTAGGACTTAGAATGGTCTTCAGGGTCTAGGCACCATACTTTTTGAAGCATAAATGTCTATGGAGACAGGCCATTGTCTTCCTGATATTTTCAGAACTTAATTTGGCAATTTGCTTCCAGGTGTAAAAAATGTATTCTTATTTTCTGCTCAGAACTTAGAACAGTTAACTAAGTGGATGGATACAAGCTGGTCTGCATGGAAGTTAGAGAGCCTCAGGCAGCTACAGTTGACTCTCAGTGGTCCAAGACCTCTGAGAAAGCCAGGGAAATTAGATTGTCCCAAACAAGTGATAAATAAGAGGGGCTGGGATTGTGGCTTAGTGGTAGAGTGTTTGCCTTGCATACACAAAGCCCTAGGTTCGATTGCTCAGTACCATATAAAGAGTAAAAGCTGGAAGTGGCACGGTGTGTCAAGTGATAGAGTGATAGCCTTGAACAACAACAACAAAAAACTCAGGACAGTGCCCAGGTCCTAAATGCAAGCCCCAGGATTGGCAATAAAATAAAGGAAAAAAAGAAATGGGAGCAGTCATAATGATGAGGCAGGTGGTACATGAGGGTAGAACATGAGATTATTTCAGTAAGTACGCATGGAAAATACCGCAATGCCCATAATTTATGAGCAATAAAGGTGGTTATGAAAAATCATAAGGAAAGCTGTTAATAATTTATAAAAATTGGAAAATTACAAAGTTTTATGTGTCCACGTTTAATATTATATATCTCAATGAGCTTTCTAAAAATAGACACACAGCAGTACCACACTGTCAAACTTAGAGTATATAACAGAAACAAAGTTAAAATGAAATGGGATTGGTTTGAGTTTATTAAATTACAAAAGGATGTGAACATTTTGAAAAACTGATTCTCCAGTGATTTCTTTGTTCATCAAAGTGAACTACTACCTTTTATTTAATTTCCTTTGGGATCACATTGGATCTAGGGAGATAAGCTTTTATTTTCTTAAATTTCATAGGTGGAATTAATGGTCTTCTAGTAAATATTATTTTTTTCTCCTCCATTTTGGGGGCTATATAGTAAATAACAATATTCCTTGGTTTCTGATTGAAAGATATTTGGACTGACATTGTACATGAAAGGAAAAAAGAGGTATGAGAGGATAATTTGCACAAAATAAAGATCTATTTCTCCCTGGAAGTGTATGAGAATACATCACTGCATATTTGGAAATTTCTTATGACTCAGTGATTACTCAGAGTACAAAAGACAGTTACAACTTGGTTTGTAGAGATAGGGAGTATTGCCCAAGGCAACATTGGTAAGATTTTACCTTAAAAAGCCAGAGATGATAGTGACACCTGTAATTGTAAAAATCTGAGAGACAGGGGAAGGATGATTGTGGGCTGAGTGTGGTTGGTCTAGGCTTAAACAAGAGACCCCCGAGGAAAAATAACTAAAGCAAAAAGGGCAGAAGCCATAATGATAGTGAAAGAATTCTTTCCTGGCAAGTGCAAGATCCTGAATTTCAAAGACAATTGCAGCACCTAAGCCATTTTTGCATGTGTGTGTGTGTGTACTATGTACTATGGAAGTCAATTCAATTTAAATACAGCATCTTGAGGGTTTCAGAAATTAAAGCAAAGAACCTAAACATAATTAGCCTCCTATTTATACCTTTTCTTTCTTAACTATTATGATTTGTTTACTTCAGCAAGGTATTAACAGGTAAAATTTCAAGGCAAAAACAACTGAATTTGAGAATATGCTTCTATTTTTTAATAGAATCAAAACACTTTGAATATTTGGGTAAAGCCTTTAAAAAGTAAATGTAGGGGGCTGACAGTGTAGCTTAGTGTTAAAGTGCTTTCTAGCACATGAGGACTTGGGCTGTATCCCCCACTCCACAACATAAATGAATAAAAAAATATACATGAAGTTATTAGATAGTGGTTAAATGCTTTGGTTTTGGTGGTTCTCTAGGCCAGAGCATACTCTTCAGTCTGTTTAAATTCACCTGGCTTAGGCCAGGGGTGGAGCTTTATGCTAGAATGTCAAGGCTTGAAGTTCTGCTCTCAGCACAGCAAAGAAACATGAATAAAAAGAAACAATAACAGAATAAAAATGTCAAAAGCATCCATTTCATTCATAAAGACTACCTTTTACAAACAGAAAATTCTACACATGCTATACATATAGTGCAGTAGCATTGCTATATTATTTTTTAAGCAAACACATTATTGACTCCTGAGCTGAATAATAAATTTGAATGTGATCTTAAATTTCCCTCCTCTTGTAAGGTGTTTTGTGTCAATGGAAAATTCGATGTATTATGGTTACGAGGAACACACACAGCTCATGGTGAAATGAACTATAAACTTGAGCCAGTACTTCAGGGTTTTGAGTAGCTGTCTTATGTGCACCATAAACCTCTGCTGACCTTGTATGAATGACTGGCTTCACAATCCAATGATACAACATGACCCTACATCTGTAGCTTGTTGAAAACATCTGACCAGTAACATAGTAGGGTGACCACATTTTCTTATTGCTCTGCATCTACTTAGGAGTTGAAACTGTCACATAAACTCTTCCCCAAAGATGGGTTGATTTTAAGCTGCATTTAACATTGAAACACATTTCCCATCCTGGGAAATCAAACTAGTGATGAAACCTCTCAATGTTTAAAAGAGTGGCCGCCTGCCTTCTAGAATTAGATTTTAGGGAGGTAATTGCACCAAATGGTGGTTTTTATCTCCAAGTGAAATGACTTGCAATGCACAAAGTGTAAGATACCTGAAGATTTATCTGACATTATGATACCTCCGCAGTGGCACCGGTATGGCATGACAAGTCTGCCATAAGGAGAGTGGCATTGCTCTTTCTGAATACTCTACATTTGTTAATTAAATGATCATTGCTGAGTGCACCTTCTTCATGAATATAAATTACTAGCCCAGCAAAGGGCTCTAGCTGTTCACCATCCTTTATTATGAAGGATTTTGAACGGTACAAGGAACTCATTTTACCCTGCCTCTTGACACATATAAATATTGCTTTATCCAACACTCAATGTTGTCCTTAAGTAACTGTGTAATATTCAGGATGGATCTCAGTAAATATAAAAGCTCTTATCCTCACTTGCCGAGTTCTTTTTTTTTTCTTTACGAGGCATTTTGTTGTCAAAAAAATTCTATTCACTTAAATTCTTTGATAACACATTCCAGTGATTATTATATTTCTATCAATGTTCTATTGACAACGACTGACATATTATTGGCTTTGACTCTCATTGACATTTATTTCTGATCTGGCATGACAAAACTTGTATATAATCACAGAAATGAAATTTTCATTTCAAAGTAAGTTTTCAAACTGGAAAAGCAGCAATTAATTTTAAAGAAAAAGTGGGGCCAGGCATTATTATGGATGCCTGTTACCCCATACATGGAAAACCGGAGAAATGGTTCTCAGTATATTTGCAGCAACAATTTATGGAAAATATTTTTATGTACTTTAATCATTTTACACTATTTCCAACTTTTCCAAAATTACCAATATTGAGAGAAAGTGCGGGCATATTTTGCCAAGTTAAAAGCCATTAAAACTCATTATTGTCAAGAAATCTACATAAACAAAAGTTATGAAGTAAATGACTATTTCTATGTGAGATAATATATTGGAGTGGATAAATGCTACAGGTGTCAGAACAAATTCTATTCTAGCGAAATCCAAAATGCATAGTTAATTAACAAGGGCTTATATACGACTTTGGATTTCTATTATAAATAAAATTCCTAATTTGTTATGTTCAGGAGGTTAGTTGCCTTTAATTGGAGTGACTGTATGCCTCTAGCAGTAGTTGTTATTGAATAAATTATATCCTCAATTTAATATTAATAAATAAATGAACTCTCGCTGTAATACCACTGTTTTTAATTCATACATTAGTGCCAAAATAGCTAGTTTCAAATTCCTCTAATGTTTTCCCATTAAAAAATGGTACCAAGAGAACTTGAAAATAGTCTTTATTGGAGAAGGTAAGGACTTTTCTTTAATGCTTATTTTGATAATTAAAAAATAATAAAACATTGGATTCCATATATCTTTTCCATAGCGAGTAATGATTATTTCAGTAATCTAAAATTATCATATCTTTTCTTTCTAGAATCTCAGAATACACTTTATTTTGGTATGATCCACTTTACTTCTAAACAGCAAAACAAATGAAACTGTCTTGCAATTAATCTGCTGAAGAATTCCACACTGTGTGCAAAACTGAGTTTGTTTTTCATTTCCTTACTATTGATGTTTGCTTTCTGTTTGAATTATCCTGGATTCACAGAGTGAACTGGGGTCTGAGGCTTCTTGTTAGTATTCTTTTAGTATTTGAATTATATTTTTCCTCTCAGGATTGACCAAACTCATTTGCAAATGCAGCTATTCTTTAATATTTTCATATTTCTTGTGATCAGAGTTTTTTAAAGCAAATTAATTTATTAGTTCAAGCTCTTTAGAATTTCTTTTCTTTTTTACTTTTTTTTTTTTGTCAGTCTTGGTGCTTGAACTCTGGGCTTGGGTGCTGTCCCTCAGCTCTTCAGCTCAAGGATAGTGCTCTACCACTTAAGCCACAGTGCCACTGTTTTCTGGTGGTTTATTGGAGATAAGAGTCTCATGTATTTTCCTGCCTGGGCTGGCTTGGAAGCATGATCCTTAGATCTCAGACTCCTTACTAGGATTATAGGCGTAAGCCACCGGCTCCTGGCTTTAGAATTTCTGTTTTGGTTTGTTCTGTATTAGAAGTCCTTATATTTTATAATGAATTAGAGATTTTGCTAACTGGTTTACATTTGTAGCTAGGTGATTCTGTTGTCATTACATTTCATTTATTGAGTTATAATTGTCTTTCATTTAGTGCTATATACTCCAAATGTATTTTTTTATCAATTTTGACAGTCATATATACCTGTGAAACCATTTCTACAATCAAGTAAATTAAAATATTTCTTCAAGATTCACTGTGTCCATACATGACCAGATGGTCAATTTGGAAAAAAAATTTATTAGGATTTTGATTTGTAGATCTGCTTTGATTGACTTGTAGATCTCCTTGAGAATATTTACCATCTGAGTTATTCTGAACATCCAAACCCATGAAAACGATGACCATTTATTTAAGTTCTTCTTATCTCAAGTATGTTTTGCAGTTTCTTGAGGTTATTATATCCCATTTATTCCTTCATATTTAATATTTTATGATACTACTTCAATGGATTTACTTTTAAACTAGAGTTTTCCAATTTTTGCAACTAGGGTCTTAGGAAACAAGTGAATTCCCTTGCTTGTCCTCAGGATAATTTCATAGAGTCTTTGGAATTTCCTCTACATACAACTATATTATTAGCAGATGGAAACAATTGTATGTCTGCTTTTCTTAGCTTTGATACTTTGACTCTTCATTGTCTAGAACATCAGCTAGAACCTTTGAAAGTATACGAAATGGATGGGAAGGTGGCTCAATGGTAGAGTGCTTGCCTTGCATGCATAAGGCCTTGGGTTCAATTCCTCATCACCACATAAGCAAAAAATGTGGGAAGTGGTAGAGAGCTAGCCTTGAGCTGAAGAGCTGAGGGACAGTGCCCAGGCCCAGAGTTCAGGCCCAACAAATGATCCCCGCCCCCCATACATACAAGTATACAAAATGTTTCTACAGAACAAAACATCTTTGTCTAGTTTCCAGTTTCAGAGGGAAACAAGTTAGTTGTATATCATTACATATGATTTTAATTTCTAGTTTGCTGAGTGCTAGTTTTTTCTTCTGTCACAAATAGGTGCTGGCTTTTTCTTTTTCTTTTGTCTCTTTAGCATATTCCAAATGTGTTTAGTTTCAATTTTATAACAACAGAGCACGATGTTATTAGTGTCCTAACATAAAATGAATTCTCTTTTTTTACAGTAGTCATAGGATGAGGGGTAGTTTTTCATTAGCTTTAAGAATAAAACCTTTCCTAAAATTCTTACAAAATTTACATATGTTGGTAAAGTATTGGTGCTGGCTTTTTCTAATGCTTTTTTTTCTGGTGTCTTTTGAAATAGATGCATGTTCCCTTTTATTCTCTCTGGGTGATTTATATCACCCAGTAGGCCTTGGAATACCTCATCTACTTTAGTATTCACTGGCAAATTCTATCTGGTCACAAGTTAGCACAGCATCCACTAAGTAAAAAATGGGTTTAATTTGCAGCATTTTGTAAGGAATTCTGAATCTATATTCATGAGGAATATTTCTGTCTTGGGGGAGAGGCATTACACCATTGATAGGTTATGGTACTTGCTGTTCCTTCCACTTTTGAAACTTTTGAAAAATTGTGTGCCAAACTTTGCCTTGATTGTTAAATAGAATTGATGGCTCAGAAATCATGTGCACCTTGTGTTTTCTTCCAGAATTTTCTTTTTTTTTTTTTTTTACAATTTCTATAGATAAATGAAGGATGGACACTAAGAAAGCTTGTACACAGTACACTTTGGTGTATCATTCAGTAAATGTTGGACTTACCAAGACAGAGACAATGTTATACAAATCTTTCAGTTTTGATAGATGTTCAATTCAATTTTCCCATTAAATGCTACCTTTGATAGTCTATTTCTTTGAAAAATTCCTTCATTTTAACCTTCTAATTTGGAACTCTTTTATAATGTACACCCATTTACAATTGCTATGTTTCTGACATATTATTGCTGACATTACCTCATATATTGAAGCCTACTCCACCTGGTATTCATCTCGGCAGTATAGTCTTCTCATACTAAAAGTGGTACATGTATTTTACAACATATTTACTTCAACCTATTTACGTTTTCCATTACATATTGCAATTTGAAATGCGAAGGCAGCATGTGATTCATTTTTCCTGATCTGTCAACCTCTGCTTTCTAAGTGAAACATTGGACTAATTACATTTAATACAACTTTCGATGTGGTGATGTTTAATGTTAAAATTTTATGTATTTATTTTCTCATCTGCCTCTCTTTTTCATTCTTTCATCCTTACTTTTTTATTAAATTTTTTTTGTTGTGAGAATACTGTACAGAGGGGTTACAATTACATGGGCAAGATAATGAGTACATTTCTTATCAAGCATTGTAGCCTCCTCCTTTGTTTCCCCTTCCCATCCCTTCCCATACTCCCCCCTACCTCACTCGATCCTCCCCACACCCACCAAAGTTGTAAAGTTCATTTTTCGACATAACGACTTGTACATCTCATTGTTGCAATGGATCCACCTGTATCCCTAGTTAAACGATTTGTTTTTGCCCTTCCCCTCCACAAATTATACCAACATCAAATACAGCGAAAACATGGGTTATACAGTGGTGGAGGGACATACAAAGCAACATAGAAATCATCTTATAAATATGTTAGAAACAATTGCATGAAAGAAAAAAACAAAAAAAACATTTGAATACTTATCTTGGGGTTCATTCCCCTAACATCACCTTATCTGACCTTTTCTACTTGACTCTGACATATACTAGTTATTGTAAATAAAGGAAACCATGTGACCTATGTATCTTTGGGCCTGGCTTACTTTACTTAATATAATTTTTTCCAAGTCTTTCCATTTCCTAACAAATGGTGCAATGTCATTCTTACTTTCATGCTTTGTAATCTTCCAGCTCTGAGTCTTTGGGCACCCAACTTTCGATTTCATTTTAATGAGGAAATCAACTCTCAAAATGGTAAAAGCAAGGCTTCTGTCACCTGCTTCATTATCAACTATAATCTTGAAAATCTGAATAAACGTTTGAAGAAATAGTATGACTTACAGTCAGAGGCTTATCAGAGTGTCTCTGTAAAAAAAATAAGTACTTCGTTTTGTTTAAAGTAAATGATTATGCATGTATGCTTTTGATAGCCAAGGTGGTCAGAAATAACTGGAATATAGGACATTAAAATGAACAAATCAATTTGGAAAATCTTTTCTTATTTTTCAATGATAGAGTAAGCATGAAAATGTTCAAATTAAATATTCTGAATACTTTTTTTCTGACTGTGGTGTTGTAGAATAGTGAAACTATTTGCATAGGGAACTGAGTTTGATACCAAAGATGACTGATTGAAAACACAACAAACCTATGTACAGTTGTTGATTATTTTCAGTGCTCTCTGAGAAAGGATGCCACGTGATATGTCACTCTAGGGATTTATTTTATGGCTTTGTTTCTGAGCTAAGGATTGAAGTCAGGGTCTTGCACTTGCCAGACAAGTGCTCTTCCACTTAGCTAAATCCTCACCTCCTTTATTTTAGGTCTTAAGCAAATAATAATAATAATATTAATAATATTTTTGTGCCTCCTGCACTCATGTTTGGGGTACACATATGTATCTTTAAATGAGACTAAGGAATAGTAACTGTAATGGGGGATAAAACACTAATTTTTATGTTTATTTGCTCCTTATATACAAAGGAAGTAATTTTATGGTGTTTCTAACTATGATTCCTTAAAGAAATCCTTTTGTCATATTCATATTGAGGTAGAGATCATGGAGTTCTGAGTCCTATGTACCATGCCAAAGCCTTGACCACATATGGAGGAGTAGGGTCCTGTTAAGGGGAATTTCATTCTTCTACATCTTTCCTATTTACATCTGTTTGGAGAGGAGTGTGAAACCAAGTATCTGCAAGAACAGAATTTCTCAACTTTATGCAAAATGCTTATAATGTTTATCTTCCGTAATATTCTTCTAAGAGTCTCCTTGGCTCTGTGTATTTGCTGTATGCCAGTATACTGGGCTCAGGGCTAATTTCAGCTGGGTTTAATAAGCAGGTTAATGTTGGTACCCAGAGGACATAATATCACTGCAACCCAGGGGACATAATATCACTGAACCCTATGTCTTTAGTAAAGGATGTCACTCAGAAAACAAGCAGTCCCTAATGATGGAAGTATGTTGTAACCACAGAGATAAAAAATAATCAGGGAGGTGCTAGCAAGATGGCTCAGTGGTAGAGCGCTTACCTTTCATGCATGAGGCCCTGGGTTCGATTCCTCAGCACCACATAAGCAAAAAAAAAAAAAGCTGTAAGTGGTGCTGTGGCTCAAGTGGTAGAGTGTTAGCCTTGAGCTGAAGAGCTGAGGGACAGCGCCAAGGCCCAGAGTTCAGGCCCCATGACCGCACCCTCCCAAAGAAATAATTAGGGAGAAAATGTAAGGAAATATTCATGGATATTCATAAACACTTGAGTATATTATTAGTGGAGATGCATATTTTATCTCAAAGAGCACTGAGTCATCATTCTTCCATTTAGCCTAAAGAAAATGAATCAGAATTCCATTTCACATGAAGTATATGTGATAGGAATTACAGATTTGGTCATCATCAGATTTCTACAAGTTGTAATAGCAATGGCACACACTAAGTATGGTTCTTTCAAGCATCTCTCCTGTCCTCCTTCCCATCCTTTAGTCCGGAATGTAGAGACACATTTCACTGAATCAGTCACGGTGGAAGCCTGCTTCCTGACCACATTCTCATACACACATCTTCTATATGGTCCATGCATGGTGGAGACTGACCTTGTCCTAATAACAATTTCTGTGAGGCAGAGTCTAAAGATCTTGAAAATCCTGTTGTGTCAAGTGCTGTTTGTTCTACTTTAAATTTACAATCAGTTCATAGGTGATCACTGACAACCTTGGCAGTTATTCAAGCACAGAGCTAAGTGCACAGAAGGTGTTCAAAATAATAATTTTCGAGATGAGTGCACAAAAATAGTTTCATTATATAAAGTTATTTGGAAAGGGGAAAGCATATGCAGCAAAATGGTATTTTTCTGTAAATTTAAGGCAGATCTAATTCCCATGAGCTTATTAAGTCCCATAACCAGCAATTATCAAACATTGACTATGGAAAAGAAACCAACAACAACAACAACAACAAACACAAGATGTTGCTTTGCTTTAGAGGATCATTAGTTTTCTTAACATAAGTAAACTTGTGTTCTGACTTTTTACGTGGTTAATGTACTTCATTGCAGAGGTAATAAAAAATTAAATTGTAATTTTAAAGATAATCTAGCTGGCCAAACCAGAGTGAAATGGATAAAAATAAAAGACACAGATGTAATGTGCTACAAAAGTATAGTGAATTAGATCTCAGGTCTGCTAAAGTTCCATGATAGTGATATATGTATGCATATACACACACAACCATTAAGTTGCACATGAAAAGTACTTCATCCTTGTCAAGGGTAATAATCTCCGAAGCTATGAATTATTACACTAAATTTTCAAATGAAGAAACTGGGAGTAGGCCTGGAAATGGTTCAAGGTCCCATTGATTTCTTTGTCTATACATGTGCGAAATATTGAGAACTTTGGAAAAGTGTCCTATAGACCCAACATTACACTTCATCATGACAAGCACTGCAAGCAACAGTTTTCATTCTATTTTATCCCTGTTCAGGCAAAGTAATGCCTTATAATTATCATCTATTATGGAGCATTATTCAAGAAACACTGTATTCCACTAATTAGCATGGTCAAATTTTATAGTTTTCTAATGGATCTAACGGGAAAAAAATGTTCTCCAATAAACCAAAGTGGTTGAAGATAAATGTGACCCATGGTTCCTTTCCTTGGACTAGTAAGACTATAAAATCTGCTCTGATATCATCTCTTGATTTTATTTGTATCACTGAAGTCCTCTTTTGGTGAGTATTTTTATCTTTCATCGACTCTTTATTTCAACAGAGAGAAATATCATAGAAATTTGGAGCTTATTGTTTCTTCATAATTAGACCTCTTGTCTCAATATTTTGAACAAATAATTATAAGTTGATGTAATTATTTAGAGATAGTTTCTGTTCATGGTATTCAACTATGTCTTAGTGAACTCTCTTTCTCTTTCTCTCTCTTTCTGAGGCTACGAGTCTTACTGTGTAGGCCAGGGTGACCAGAAACTTACTCTCTTCTGGATTCAGCTGTCATACTGCTGGCATTACAGGCATACCTCACCCCATTTGGCATTCATTCTCTTTTGACTATGTGTAAATTAGTAAGTAATTGTAAATAAGGCAGCCTTACCATCTTTCAGCTGGCAGGAGAGTCCCCCTAACTTCAGACTATCTATAATATGAAAGCAAAGCATCAGACTCTAAGGCAATGGTCATATTTTTCCTTGCTTATATTTTAAAGGATTTATGATTAATACAGTGGCATAAGCAGTGTAACAAAAGCTTCCGGTTGGAAGGAATACATTAATTATACATTTCAGATGGGAGGAGGATAGTTGCTGGAGTTGAAGTTTGTAAGTGCCAGGGAAGGAAAGACCTAAACAACACACACCTTTCTTTAGGAAAGGACAGAATTAATAGGTTGTGATATAGACATTCTTGGTCCTCTAGTTTCTTGCTTTCAGCTGTAGCAGCTGTGAAGTGAAAGGACCTAGACAGAATGACTGGCAAAGTTCCTTCAGTCCATAACTTGTGCTTAAAATGATTGCTCTCTCTCTCTCTCACTCTCTCTCTCTCTCTCTCTCTCTCTCTCTCTCTCTCTCTCTCTTTCTGGATGTAGAAGTGATGGAACATAGAAACACTGATTCCTGGCAATAAAGAGTAGGTGCAGCCTCTATTTCTTCTATGAAATCAATATGCTTGAACAGAAGACTCACTAGAGCTGGTGAGGATCCGGTGGAGGCTCAGCAGGATGAATTATTTACAGGGAGGTCTGTAGTACCCTGGTTTTCCTCCAAAACTGCTCTATAGGAAAGGTCAAGAGTGGAGGGGTTGCCAGACGCCAGTGGCTCACGCCTGTAATCCTAGCTACTCAGGAGGCTGAGATCTGAGGATCATGGTTCAAAGCCAGCCCAGGCAGAAAAAACTGTGAGACTCTTATCTCCAATAAACCACCAGAAAACCGGAAGTGGTGCTGTAGCTCAAGTGGTAGGGCACTTGCTTTGAGCTGAAGAGCTGAAGGACAGTGCCCAGGCCCAGAGTTCAAGCCCCATGACTGACCAAAACAAAAAAGAAGAGTTGAGGGGTGAGCTGCATAGACATTGCTCTTCCAGAATTGGATGTAAAAGAAATTGCAATATGGAACATATGTCAATAGCAGAAATGAAACAAAACTAGCAACCTATCCGAATAATGTCTGAAGTTTTTCAAGAAAATTTGATACAGTCTTCTGTAAATTTCTACACTCAATATTCTATATATACTTCAGAACAAACTTTTATTGGCTTTGTGTGTAATTAGGAAGATGGGTGTGTCTCTATTCTGTTTTGTCTTCTATCTGATTTCTCCAGGTTGTTATTTAAAAACAAAACAAAACTTTCCTATAGGTTTAAAAATAATACTATATTTTTTATTTAAATGGCTGAAAACATATTGTTTTGCTTGTTAATGAATATATACCTTCAACTTCCACTTAAGGGAGTTTTCCTTCCTAGGTGTAAAACTAAATCTACCTATCCATTTTCTTTTTTTTTTGCTTTTGGATTTATTTTTATGTTTTAATATATATTTATATTGTAAAGATACTGTACAGAGGGGTTACAGTTACATGAGTAAGGTAATGAGTACAGTTCCTATTGAGCATTGTTATCCCTCCTTTGATTTTCCGCTACTGTCCCTTCCCTCTCCACCTCCTCAACTCCTCCCTTCCCTGCCAAAGTTGTAAAGTTCATTTTCAAAATAGTGTCTTATACATCTCATTGTTACAATGGGTCAACCTGTATCCTTATTTCTGCATTTTGTTATTTCCCTTCCCCTTCCCATATTAGAAAAATGTATATACAAGATGCAGGGCATTGAAATCAAATACAGTGACAACAGGAGTTATGCCATGGAGAAAGAACATACAAAAGAAACAAAAAAAATCACATAGTACATTATAAGAACATTAAAATAACAGCAAGAAAGATAAAACCTCTTGTGTAATAGGGTTCATTTTGCTTAGTATCATCTTAACCTGTCCATTTTCAATTTTCCTTTAAGTTTTTCTTCCTATGTATAAAAACGGTGTCCACCTATACATTGTCATTGAATGTCTTTAAAATTAAGTAACCCCTTTCCTAGGGAATTAACTCAAACAAACCAGGAAATAGCTATCGATACAGAGGATCAGTGGACCATATTTACTAGGTGAATTAAGTAAAGAGATGTGATTGCTCTTCTACTATCAAAGTATGACTAGAAGCATTAACTACTATGAAGTCTAAAGCTCAAAAAATATCCCAGGCAGTTGGGCACCAGTGGCTCACACCTGTAATCTTAGCTACTCAGGAGGCTGAGATCTGAGGATCACAGTTCAAAGCCAGCCTGGGCAGGAAAGTCTGTGAGACTCTGATCTCCAATAAACCACCAGAAAACCAGAAGTGGGGCTGTGGCTCAAGTGGCAGAACACTTGCCTTGAGCTGAAGAGCTGAGGGACAACGCCCAGGCTCAGAGTCCCAATAAAGTTTTGAAGATTCTTGATGAAATCTTGAAGGAGCAGTGGGGTTTGCATCTTGCTCTTGGGGCAGAGCAGAGCCTGTAAAATCCTGAGTCTAGGATGGTCATGGTCTAATTTTCCTAAAATAGTTTCTAATTGTGCACTTGGAGATACTTCTGTAATTGAAGTACCTTTCTTTACTAGCTAAGAGAACTTTTCACATTTTGAAGATTTGTGAGCACATATATTTTAAATAGGCAATTGTACACCTTTAGCTTTATCTTCTTCTCCTCACCATAAATATCAGCTGCTATAATTAAAGAAAAGCATGGAACTAGAGTACAAAATAGATGGTGTGTCTCCCAAAAGTACAACTTCAAAAGGAAAAAAAAAACACCACAAAAAACAGCCTTGTAAAGCAACGGGAATGTGTTCTGTGATTATGTGCTGTGGGGCAGTTACCCAGCTAGCATGATGAGGATTACAAATTTGCTAGCTCTGCAGGAAGAATGCGCCTATTAACAGAAACCAGCTGTTCGGAAAAAATGTTATGCCCAAAGTAGCGAGAGGATGTCTTAATTTAGCTCTGGGCCACATTTATTACTGCTGAAAAATTTTTTTTCTATCAACTATCAACTCCATTCAATTAATAACATTCCTGTGAATTTATGCAACACAAAGGAAATATTAAGAATAGCTCATCTAAAGTAAATCAATCTCTGTGTCTTAGCAACTTTCTTTAGACCACTTGGTATCTGTAGGATTTCTAACTTGCTATTTTTTTTTATCTAGGCTTAGGCAAGTAAGCAATTTAAGCCAGGTGGTGGGAGATGTGTGTGCTCTCTTTTAGAATGATAAACCAAATGGACAGATCGCCAAGAGTCCTTCACCTTTGAGAATGGGTGACAGAACTGACAAAGACTGACTGAGCATCCATCTCCACTTTCTTCAATTCACTCCTTCAGTGTAAATATCTAGTATCTTTCTGAACTTGAAAAGCTACTTACTATGCAGACCATCATGTGGATATTATTGGCTTCTTTTAGTCAGGTTTATAGAAAATTGTAAGCAAAACTCAGGGAGGAAAAGTATAAAAACACAGAGTTTGCTAAGAAAAGATGTGCTTGTAAAGTTAGGGCCAAGGAAAGGGTAGCTACTGAAGATATTCGATCCATTATAAAGAAGCCGAGTACTTCCCTGCAGGAAAAATAAAATAATTCTGTTGAGAGCTTCTCAGGAATAGGCTGGACTCCACTCATGCAAATCACTTAAAGGACTTTCCCCTAGGAGAAGAGCTCTATGGAGCACACTGCTTATAAAGTTGTTGGTGCTTTTAAAAAGCAGTGTTTATTTTACTGTGTTCAGCAACCCAGAAACTCAGAGATTGTATCAGTCATGATCTATGAGGCCCAGCCATCATTTGAGTAGATTTTTGTCATCATTCATCTGATGCTGGATTTACAAGAATTCAGAATGAGTACATTGTGGGTTCCTGGAAACTTCCACACAGATTTCAAAGGAAGCCTTCAGAGGCCAAGCCATGTGCAGCTAGGTTACATTTCCTATAGGCATCCCCTGAGGGTGTATTGTATGAAATTGTAAGAATGAAATGAGATACAGGAGAGACTCTGGAAAGTTCTCAATGCCAGAAATTTCTGCAGAGGAAAGTTCCTAGGAGAAGTAGAGCCAGCCTAAGCAAGAGGGCATGTGGAATTCATTTGGCACACATTTCTGGAGTAAACAAACAAACAAACAAACAAAAACACAAAACAAAATAACAAGAGCTTCTTGTTTCCATTTCTTGGAGTTCATTTTGATAAACAGCATTTCATATGATTGGAAGCACATAGCTATCGAACTTTTGTGTTTTTCTCCTAACAATACTCTCCTTTGATCTCACTGTATGCCGGTTGTTTTGTGTAATTTATCATGTCCAAGTGTAATTTTTGTCTTTTACCATCTAGTGTGTTTACTTGTAAATTTATAGGCACATTCTAGTTACTACAAATGAAGGAAAACATGCAATCTGAGTTTCTTTGGATCTGGCTGACTTTACTTAAAATAATTTTTTCCGAGATTTTCTATTTCCTTACAAATGGTGCAATAGCATTCTTTCTGATGGAAGCATAGAATCCCATTGTGTAAATAAATCACCTTTTCTTGATCCATTCATCCACTAAGAGGTCTATGGGTTGATTCATGTCTTGGCTGTGGTAAGCAATGCTGCAATGAACAATGGTTGTGTTGGTAGCTTTAGTGTGGATAAATGCTGAGGAGTGGAATTGCTGCATCATAAGGAAGCTCTATGTTTAGCCTTTTGAAGGACCACCATACTGCTTTCCAGAGAGGCTGAACAAGTTTATATTCCCACCAACAATGTACTAGTGTTCCCCTTTGGCCACATCCCTGTCAGCATCTCTTATTGTTAGTTTTCTTGACATTGGCCATTCTAACTAGGGGGAGATGGAATCTCAATATTGTTTTGATTTGCATTTCTTTTATGGCCAGAGATAATGAACACTTCTTCATGTGTCTATTGGCCCTCCCTACTTCTTATGAGAAGTTTGTCTTGAAATCTTTAAGTTATTTATTAATTGGGTTGTTGTTTCTTTGAGAGTTTATTTTGGGGGAAGGGTTAAATTTTTGAGCTCTAAGTATCTTTTAGATATGAAGCCTTGTATGATGCATAGCTCCATTCTATGAGCTATTTATCTTGCTAGTTATATCCTTTGCCATGAAAAATCTCTTCAGTTTAATGAAATCCCATTTATACAGTCTTTCTTTAATTGTTGTGATTCTGGATCTTTACTTAGGAAGTCTCAACCTGTGCCAGGGAGCCCTGGTGTTTTCTCTACCTTTCTTGTAATATTTTTATGGTATTTGGTCTTATATTAAGGTCTTTTATCCATTTGGAATTGATTCTGGTGCAGGGTGATATATAAGGATCTAGCTTCAGTTTCTGAATGTGTATTGCCAATTATGCAGCACCATTTGTTGAAGAGGTTGTCTCTCTTCCATCCTGTGTTTTTGACTTTCTTATCAACTATTAGGTGGCTGTAGGTCTGTGGGTTCATTTCTGGGTCTTCTATTCTATTCCATAATCTTTTGACCTATTCTTGTGCCAATACCAAGCTGCT
Organism: Dipodomys spectabilis; assembly: GCF_019054845.1. NCBI lineage: Eukaryota > Metazoa > Chordata > Mammalia > Rodentia > Heteromyidae > Dipodomys > Dipodomys spectabilis. The sequence continues at coordinate 5,634,769 of NW_024870711.1, forward strand.
ACCATTTATCCAATAGATCACAACACCACCATACTAAAGCTACCAGCACAACCATGTTCTTGCAGCATTGTTTTCCATAGTCAAGATATGGAATCAACTGAGATGCACCTCTATAGATTAATGGATCCAGAAAATGTCATATATATATATATGTGTGTGTGTGTGCATATATATACACATATATATGTGTGTGTATATATATATATATACACACACACACATACAATGGAATTCTACGCTTTTATCAGAAAGAATGATATTGCACCATTCATAAGGAAACAGAAAATATTGGGAAAAAATTGTTTTAAGTAAAGTTAACTAGATCCAAAGAAACATAGGTCGCATATATTCCCTCATTTGTAGTAAATAGAATGTGCCTATAAATCTACAAGTAAACACACTAGATGGTAAAAGACAAAAGTTATACTTGGAAATCATAAATTACATAGGACTCTAAACATTTACACAGTGAGACAAAAGGAGAATATTCTTAGGAGAGAAACACAAATGTTCAATAGCTATGTGCATATGATCATATAAAATGCTGTTTTATCAAAATGTACATAAAGAAATGCAAACAAGGGGCTGGGAAGGTGGCTTAGTGTTAGAGTGCTTGCCTTACATGCATGAGGCCCTGGGTTCGATTCCTCAGCACCACATAAGCAAAAAGAAAAAAGCCAGAAGTGGTGCTGTGGCTCAAGTGGTAGAGCGCTAGCCTTGAGCTGAAGAGCTGAGGGACAGCACCCAGGCCCAGAGTTCAGGCCTCTCGACCGGACCCAAAAAAAAAAAAAAAAAAAAAGAAATGGAAACAAGAGGTTCTTGTTATTTTGTTTGTTTTATTTTTGGTAGTTTCTTGGAGATATGAATCTCACTGACTTTCCTGCCTGGCCTGGCTTTGTAACCATGATTTTCCGATCTCAGCCTCTTGAATTTATAGGCATGAGCCACCAATGCGCAGCAGGATTTCTTCTTTTTAATGACTTAACTTTCTAATTTGTGTGTATGTATACAGACATACATAAGCACACACACACATATACACATGCTTGTTTCCTTTATTTGTTCATCTGTTGATGGACTTAGGTTATCTTTGTCTAGTATGAATAGTTTTCCAAAAAATTGCCATGAAGATATCTGGTTATGATAGTGATAATTAGGATATCTAGATCACATGTCATATTCTTACCTGAAGTTTTCTGGACTAATATATAAGATGAACAATTAGTTGTAATATATTACTCCTACTTCACTGATCTATAAGATTTCAAGATACTTTTAAAATCTCTGTTTTAATCTCCTCTCTCTTAAATTTCTAATATTTTCTCTATCAAAGGGAAGAAGCCTTCTCGATGTACAATCACAGTGTTGTACTCATGTACAGATTTCACCTTTGCTAGATCTAAAGAAAACTGTTGAAAACCTTTACTCCACTTGGAAATATTTCTATATGAGGCAAGTATTCTTCAATACATTTGGAATCAACAGAAATAATATGCCACACCCTTCTCAAACCAAGAAGCTTGCTACATGTAATATAATTTTTAAATAGGTTCAGGCTTTAAATGATTGATCCCCCTCATTCACAGTCATTGCTCAATTTCTCCCAGGGGTCAAGATGTAAAACTTTCTCTGTGTTTACTTCAGTTTATACTTCCCTTGCGGAAGCTAAACATTACAAGTCCCTTGCTTGATGCAGGAAAATATAAAATCAGAAATACGATTCTTTTTCTAAGAGAAAAAAACATCTTTAATTAAAGGGAAGTCAGGCAATTTCCTGGAGGAAAAATACTTGTCTATTCAGTGTGTGTCTTATAATTCCCTTCTGGGTGCTTATAAGAAAGCTAAAATCTCAACTTGGTAATCTAGATAAAAGAGCTTCAGCTGGATAACTTATCACATTTGGAATAAATTTCTCAAATAAGCTTGAACTTGCCCTGCCCTTGGGATAGTGATGATTTCTCTGTTGTATTTATCTGGCCTCATTTGTGTTCAATTTAATGAAAAAATAGTGTTGCTGTATTCAGTTGAAATATAGCATCATAAATGTAAATCTTGGCATTGTGTTGCAAGTACATGGACTAGACTTCTGATCACTAAGGAAACTTCTAGACTATGACATTGGCAAGAGTGCTGATAATTTACACTGATGGCTAAATTTCCACACAGAAACTATAAACTTAAACTTGTTGTCTCTTAATTCTTACCCAGCAGCAAGTCTTGATCTTTTGGTGAAGGTAAATAAAACTTTAGTAGAATTTCCATTGCTTAAAACCAGCCTCAACTCCATTTTCCTGGCCACATCTATTTTGAAAAAGCTTTATATGCTTCTGTTGTTCAAATACAAGTCACCACACCTTATGAATGGGTTTTCATACAACTATCAGCTCCAATGGCATTTCACTTAATAACTTCAGAGTCCTTCCCCAAAAGTATGTATTTTCCCTCAATTTATGCACTCACTTTTTCCCTGGGAAACTCAGGTGCCAACAACTGACAAGTCATCTTGAATTTGAATGCACTGTCAAAGGTAGCAACCTTTTAGTGTGTAAGAATGAGCATTTTATTTGTATATGGCTATTTTGTGGATTTGGGCAGGCCAAAGAAAATGTCGAGCAAATAGAAATGGTGGCCTATACTTTATCTACAGGATATCCTGTTTACAGATTCAGTAGCAGCAGCATACAGCATTGTCGCCCAACGGTATCCTGTACATAAGAATCTCAACAGCCTAGACTCACAGATTATTTCAGATGTGCCTGGTGATACTCCTAGTAGACAAAAGTTGCATCTGGCCAAATACAGCCTTAAGACTACCTAAGGTAGCTCGTGGAGGCTTAACTCAGGGTTATATGACTACACCAAATGAGCTGAATCATCGTCTTTTGGGAAGGGCAGGCTCGGAGCTCTTTGAAGTTATAGTGAGGAAGCCTAACACACTCCATTTTCCTTACACTGTGTCTCTATGATACATATGAAATCATATCACATACATAATTATTTAAATGTAAAAAAATAACTATGATGATGATGATACTTACATTAGCAATGAACAAAAATAGATAAGTAAATGCATTAAGCCAGTAAGATCTTGGAGAACTCTCGTAAGAGTTCTCTACTGTGTTATTTTGACAAAATCCTTGGGAGAAAGATAAGCCGATGAGTAGAACTGACTAAATTTCAAAGTTTTAAGGCTAGGAGACATATCTGTTTGTGGACTCTCTCAGCTCTAGTGTGGATTGGACTCAATTGGTGTCTATGTGTGTAGTTAGTGAACAATGACCATCACCCCATTTTACAAATGTGGAAAGAGAGAACTTGGGAGGTTACGGATCCATCCAAAGGCATCTAATGTGTAAATGCTGGAGCCAAGACAAGGAACTTGAAAGCCCAAAAGTGGATCACTGTGGGTTTTTTCTTTATTTTTTAAATAATAGGTGAAAAATCATCTTGATACTCTATTTTATAAAAGAGTGAATAGCCTGGGCTGTAGCCTTGGCTCACCCCAGTCACCCTAGTTCCTTTGGAGTCTGAGAGCTAATGACCATGGTTCAAGGCCAGCTCAGGCAAGAAAACCCATGAGACATTTATCTCCAAGTGAACTACCAAAATAGCCAGAAGTGGAGCTATGGCTCAAATGGTTGAGTGCTAGTTTTGAGCAAAAATGTTCAAGGACAGCACGTGGGCGCTGAGTTCAAGCCCCAGGGCCCACAAAAGCAACAAACAATAAAAAAACTGAGTACATAGAATAAAAAGAGTTGACTCTTGAGGGTTGGTAATACAGAGCCACCACAGTTGATCTCAAACATAAAGATGACACACAGCACAGCCTTCTCTCAAAAAAGATCTAAGCTCATTCTCACAGCACATAAAACATTGCATCTCAACAGTATGAAAGCTAATAATAGGCACTTGAATTCAATGGAAAAAGGACTTATTTTTGCCAGGGTCAAGGGAATCTGTCTCTGCTATGGCGAAATTCTCTAAATGAAAAAGATTGATTCTTTGTTAATGGTTCAAGATTTCAGCTCTAGAAAGCTGAAAACTTTCAGCAGAACAGATGTGTTTTCTCAGCTACAAATTTCAAATTGTCTTCTCCTAACCCTCCCTGCTCCCAGACCTGAGGCACATCTTTTCTTTCAAAGATGTAGTTTGTTGGTTTAATATTTCCCTGCTACCGCTTTAGACTGTACTCTCTCTTCCCGTGAGAAGTCAAGCTCTTAGTATCCCGAGTCTCTCTGCTCCCCTCCCCCATTCCCAGGCTCCATTCTGGTGTACACTACAGAGACACAGCAACTTCCTTTCAAGTCCCTTCCCTTTTTCTTGTTCTATGGAACACAAAAACAAAACGAAAAGACGTGTGCTTTTGACTGAGCTCCACATTGATTCTAAACCCCAAAACTTTTAAGCATGCTTTCCCCAAGTAGAATTCACAATCAATGTGTGAGATTCTTAAAAGTTGTACATTGGGGATTTGTTGGGGTTATATCCTGACTAAAATATGATTCGGATTTTTCAGGGAGAACAGAAAATGTGAGGCAGACTGGCTTTTCTTAAACTCTAACTAACTAACCAGACTGTTCAACATGTGTAGAAAGAGATTTCAAGCCTGTGAAGGTTTTTAATAAAACAAGGACAAACATTTTATTGTATCTAAGAGCTCCTGTACTGGCAAAGGGCTCCTGGTACAAAGGCAGTTGTCAGAGAAACCTGGGACAGATCATGTTACCAGCAAACACTCTAATTACATAAAAGTAAAACAGCCTCTGTCTAGTACATGATTTCCTTCACACATACCTATGATACACCTTTAATTGTTGTCTTAGGTGGACTGATAAACCTCCATATACAGATCTTTCTAGAATTTGGAATATTCATGCAATTCATCCAATTGATTGTGAAGGCATGGCTCTCTAGTTCAGCTTCTGGATTCATTTTGTCCAGGACGTGATGAAATAAGGAGACACTAATTGTTCAATCACCCGGTCTGCAGAATCCAACAAAGGATTACAGGAGTGATTACAGTACCCAGGAAGATAACAGGAACTTCTTTTTACAAAACTCGCAGTAGATTAAAGGCAGAAAATCCATCCTGTCACGTTTGTTTTCTCCCTCAAACTTCATGTGAATCACCAAGTACTAGGCAGAGGAAAAGAATATATAGAAATGCATGAAAGTCCCTTGATCGTAATAATTATTTATTATGATCTCTAGGAATTTTTTAATTGTCTTTAAACTTTTAAACAATTTATTTTTTGGAAAAGATAAAGCATATGTGCAGAGCACATATGATACGTTAATTCATTTTTTAGTTTATAGCTTGAAGTTTGTTGCCAATAGTATCGATTTTTCCATCTTCTGCTTCATAAGAGAACCCTAAAGTTTTAGTTAGAAGCACAGATGACTAGTTAGGAAAGACAGCCACAATAGAGAGAAGTTTAGTCCTGGACAGATCTGAAATAATTCCATGACACAATGATTCATAATCTTTTGGTTTAGCATCTTAGCTTGTCCACAATGTTGAGTTGCGATTTATTTTACTTTTATTTGATTTGCAGTACTAAAGTTTGAAATCAGGTCCATATGCTTGTCAAGCTCTCTTCCACTAAGCTACAACTCCAATCTGTTTTTATGGAGGTTAAATTAAATCCATGGTTGTAATTCCTGCCCAGACACATGCTTCTTATATATTATGGTGTACAAATGTACACCACAGTGTACAGCTCTCCATTGAGAAGAAATCTCATGAATTATTATCCTGGGCTGACCCTGAAGTGTGACCATCTGCATCTCAGTCCCCAGTAGTTAGAATTATAGGTGTGATCCAATGTGTCCAGAAGGTTACTATGCATTTAATAATTTGCCTCACGTTATCAATCTGATCATTAGACTTAGCGTTGGATTACACTGCACTGTAATTCAGTTCAGTATTTACCAAGATGACAACAGTCCTCTACCTCTAGCCAAGATGGATCTGTAGAAAAGAATAAAAGAATAAAATGACACATAACATGGTAAACAATGGCTTTTGAGATAGTGGCAATTAGGTAATGATGAAGATTGATTCTAGAGAAATAGGAAACAAGGGAGATAAACCAGGTGATTAGCTGAGCTCAGAATTAGAGCCGAATCCCTCATTATGGTGGGGAAATGAAACCCAGGAAGAGTCTACTGGAGACCCTGATTTGAGACAGTGAGTGAGGGATAAAGTGACACGACAGGTGTAAGAGAAAAGAAGATAAACTAAATGAGGAGAAGAAAGAGAGTGGGAGGAATAGGCAGAGCAAGAGAAAGAGAGAAGAGGAGGGAAGAGAAAGAGACAAGAAGGGCAAGCAGAGTGCAAATGGCTGAAATTTACAGAGGGTCCCCTTTGCATATTCAAGCTGAAGACCGATGAGTGGATTCTTATGAGGAAACCACTTGAGGCTTGGGAGACAACAAGCACATCAAGAAGATTAGAGACAGGGTCATTTACCGAGAAGGAGCTCAGTGTATAATGCCTCTTCTCACTAGCCACAACAGGAAACTATGATTGACAAGGTGCTGAATAGAGCATTCTGAAACGGCTTGCTTCGGTATTAGGGTAGCTTGATCCTTGACTTGTAATTATGACCCCATAAGAAGCAAGACTTGTGAAGAACAAACTATCTCAAAGTGAAGTTGTTTTGTTCCAAATGAAATTGAAGAATACTTACTGGAATACAAACATTCCTAGCTTCAAAAAGGGGAAATTTACAATGTCTGACATCCAATGAAAGATTTCTAGCTTTACAAAGTGTCAGAGATACACAATCTACAATAATAAGAAGAATCAATTTTAGGGTGAAACAGTACAGTTAAAACAGTACAGTTAAAATAGCTGGCATAAATATATTTCATGTGTTCAAAAAGTTTAGCAAAGAATAAGAGCACCTAGAAAAGCTTCAATCATCTATAGTTGAATAAATACCTGTGGTTGAATAATCTGATAGCAGGTAGGAGATAAAGAGAAGTAAACCAAGGAGGATATTTTCCAGGATAATCAGAAACAAGTGAGGTGGAAGCTAGCATTTTAATATGGAAACATAAGGTCTTAATCTGGAGCAGAGATTCATAATTTGAGGTTAGAAGATGGCTAATAACTCACTTCCATGTTCTCAGACTCCTGTGTTCTCTCTTTCTAAGACTATTATTTAAGTTCGTATTATACTCAGGTGACCGAAAATAGTTGGAAGCATTTGTTTGATCATCCTGATGATGAGAATAGAGTTGGGCTCTTTAGTGTCTTTGAGGCAGATTTAGGTGAGACCATTTTATCCTCAAGGTATCACCTACAGGCAGAACTTTAACTGCAGCATAGCATTTCCAAGTGGGACTGGAATCTCTTAGCACATTCAGATGCGTTTTGGGCTTCTTCAATATTTCTTTTCTGACACATGCTTGTGATTCCAGCACTGAGAGAGAAGAAGAAAGAAAATTGTGAGTTTGAAGTCAGCCTTATCTATAGGGTGAGATCCTATCTCAAAGGAACAGCAAAAAGAATCAAAGCAAAACACCATCCCACTTCCAAATCAATGGTGTAGGTTTCTACTGCTGGATGTTCTTCTGTGTTCAGTGAGTAAATAACACCATTCATGTACTAGGTCTTTAAAAATTTTAGAGATCATAGTTCATTATGTGTATGATATTAGGATAATTTTTACATATTTATATAAGTGATATGATTTTATATGTTTTTATAGCTCCTTGAACATGTACATTGAAACTGTAATTTTCCATTTTACAGTGGAATGGAAAAATTCAGGACAAAAATAACCTATAAGAGCATATGGGAAACTTCCACCTGTAGAGTAGCAGAGGACAACAGTTTTGATTAGGTGATTAGAGTTACAAAGTGGTACTTATTTCAGCTACATAAGAAAAGCAAGCCAGGCACCAGTGACTCATGCCTGTCATCTTAGCTACTCAGGAGGCTGAGAACTGAGGATTGTGGTTCCAAGCCAGCCTGGGAAGGAAAGGCCATGAGACTCTTATCTCCAATAAACCATTCAAAAAAACAGAAGTGGCGCTGTGGCTCAAGTGTTAGAGCGTCAACCTTGAGCTGAAGAGCTGAGGGACAGTGCTCAGGCCCCGAGTTCAAGCCCCACAACCAACCAAAAAAAAGAAGAAAGAAAGAAAGAAAGAAAAGAAAAGAAAAGCAGTTTTGATGCTCAATGCATAAGGCAAGTGTCCCTCTGTAAGAAAACACGAGAAGAAACTAAATTTTACTTTGTTCAAAGAGAACAATGGAGTATAGAGGGAACTTGCATATCAGAGATAATAGATACCTTCTCTCTTATTAAAAGATATCTTTGCAAATTCCATTTTATACTTAGTAGGGAAAGTAAGAGACTATGTTGCCATTAATTTTAAGATCCTCCTTTTTTGTACAGAAGTGACTTGTGGTCTGGATTGGGTTATAATTGGGATCTTACATCCTTACACGAGGAGACACGTATTCCTGACCTGACATGTCTTTGCTCTTAGCAGTCACTAATACCTCCTGAGAGTTGTTGAAATTGCACACAGAGCTAGAGAGAAGTAATTAAAATTTCCAGGCCTTTTTTAGAAAAGCAAATTTATTAAATCACAGTGAATGACAGAGTTGAAAATTGAGATGCCCAGGAGTATAGTAATACTAGGTTTAAAACAAAGGAAATATTGTGCTTTGGTGAATTATTCTTAAAATAAGTTTATGAAGCCAAGTTATTCATACTTGGAGATATGCTCATGGATCATTAGAATGTATCCAATGAAATGAGATATCACAAATATTTGATTCTAATATTCAGTTTTCATTCCAGTACTCAAATTATCTCAGTGCTCCTTTTTTTTTTTTTTTTTTTTTTTTTTGGTGATGGGGCTTGAACACTGGGCCTGGTCACTGGCCCTCAGTTCTTCAGCTCAAGGTGTGTGCTCTACCACTTGAACCACAGCACCACTTTTTTTTTCTGGTGGTTAATTGGAGATGAGAGTCTCATGGACTGGGCACCACAAGCCTCAGATCTCAGCCTCCAGATTAGCTAGGATGACAGGTATGAGCCACCAGCACCAAGCTATCTCTGTTCTTAAATTATATAGTTTAGAGATTTTTGGCAATGTGTGTTTTTAAGAAACCTAAATCTGCCCAGGGTCTAGCAGGCCCTCCTGAAGCAGAATTGAACATTTTTATAGCTTTATTACATTTACCTACTTTTTGTCAACTCAAATGTTTAAAGTCTATAAATTGATATTTTACATCTGTAACTCAAAATGCTCATTTCATCATTCTATTCCTTAGAATATGTGAGAATATCCATAGAAAGCTATCTGTGCACACTAGCATTAAAATAGACTACTAGAAGGAAAAATAAATCCCTCCTGTAAATAACATTACTCCAGGATGAGAATCTCATTAAAGAATTGATTTCAGACTTCAGGGGTCTTAATGCAGCAATATTTTTTCTTTTGTAAGTATTCATATCTGATATTATTTTTTATCTGCTTTTAATCTTTGATCTGCATGTTTGGACAGGTAATGATCAACTGAAATTTATACTATACCCTTGTGTTTTGTGTGCAGCCTTGTACAACATACCTATATTTGCAGCTAGATGGTGAATCTGACCCTTTCTATGTCAATGACTGACCTTCTTCATAGAAGTACCATTGAAGTTTTCTGGAAAATACTATTGGCTCATTCCATTGAGTAAACAAGGACTTGCTTCTCCCTCCAGGGAAATCAAATGGCTCTGGGTGGAAAGATCTGTTTATCCCCGATAAACCAGAAATGTAGGTTGCAGGGAAGAGGTCACTGGAGATGAGAGAAGGTGTTCAGTTCTGAAGAAAATGGAGACTAAAGAGAATGCTTCTGGAATAACCAGGGGAAGAAGGTCAGTTCCAAAGGGACTGAGAAAAAGAAAAATGGACCAAGGGCTGGCCCTTCGATGGTAGCAGTCAAGCCAGGCAGCCTGATCAGACACTTCACCTCACTGACTTGAATACTAACACTTGTCTGACCTGTGATTCCCTGCTATTCATCACTCTGCTATCTTTGCTGCACTTGAGCAGTTATTCGAAGATACTCTTTCCATCCATAGTTCTCTGTATTCCTAAAACATTCTCTTATTTTTAACACACATAATGTATTTTCTATCCTAGAACAGATGCTTTCTATCCTAGAATAGATGCTTTCTATTGTAAGATAAAAATACCTTACATCTCTAGTGAGTTTTTAACAATTGCAAGTAATTTGGGCTCTATTAATTTTTAACACATTTTTTATTTGTATTATTACTATTTTTTTCTTATTTTTTTTATTGTGAAAATACTGTACTGAGGGGTTACAATTACATGAGCAAGATAATGAGTACATTCCTTATCAAGCATTGTTGCCTCCTCCTTTGTTTCCCCTTCCCATCCCTTCCCATCTTCCCCCTGACCCCCCACCCAGTCTTCCTCCCCCCACCCCCCACAAAGTTGTAAAATTCCTTTTTGACATAATGACTTGTACATCTCATTGTTGCAATGGGTCAACCTGTATCCCTATTTAAACGATTTGTTTTTGCCTTTCCCCTCCACAAATTATACCGACATCAAATACAGTGAAAGCAGGCACATTTGAATTGCAGCATGACAGAGGGACTCTATATTGTAGAATTATGAAGATGGCCATTGTATAGCAAAAGAAAAGGCAGTTGAAAAGTAGTAGGAAAGGAGCAGAAACATGTGAAGATGTAGTTGATAAAAAAAAAACTCAGTATAATTAATTAGATAAGGTTGGAATCCAGTGTTTAAAGAGAAAAAAATGAAAAACTGAAGAGAAAGAATTTTTCCATGAAGGACGCTTTGATCATCTCGGTGGACAATTCAAATTCCCAGGGAATTTCTGCTTACGGATTTTTGTCTACCTTTGAGCTGTTTTCTTTTATGTATTTTCTGTGTCTGTTATTTGATCTTACATTTTCAAACAACACTGCAGGATTTCTGGTGTCATTATACCTTGAGCTAAGGCCCTAAAGTAATTAAAAAAGAAGACATTTCACCAATAAATTAATACCTAAATTAATAACTGTAGTTTCATTTAGCCAATAGGAAGTGATAAACATTATTACAGCTGTGTTGTACGCTATCACTCATGGCCAGCTGCAACGTTTCTGGGCGGTGTCTGATGAGTGTCAAATGACATTATATGGAAAACAATCTTTGAGGTTATATAGCCACTACTATATTCATTTAGACCTCTCTTCTGACAGTTTCTAAAATTGTTTATAGATTTGCAGCTTATTATGTTCATAGAAAAGGTAGGTTTGGTGAAACTATGCACATTGAATATCTTTTTCGAGAAAATTGATTCAACCAGCTGGGCAGAAAACTGCAAGACTCCACCTCCAGTTAACTAGCTCAGATCTGGGCTAGAGGTTTGGCTCAAGTGGCCAAGAACAGCTGAGAACCGGACAGCCAAGAAAGAGATTAGCTGGCTCTGAGGCCAAGTCATGGTTCCAGAATAGAAAATAAATAAACAAAATGAATGAATGAATGAACAAAGCCATTTGGGAAGCAGCATATCAGCGATACTTTATTTACTCAATAAAATTATTTAGGAAGTTATAATACTATCTTGTCTAAATATATGAAATCAGCAAGAATTCAACATGAGGTAAATTACTGTTGTGAAAACAAAGTAATGTTTTGATGGAAATGAAATTAGCTTTATTTAAGTTGAGAAATGAACGGATTGGGGGTGAAGATGTAAAAGGCAATTTAAACATCATGATCATAAACATCATAAGCAAATATTTGTAGCTGCTACGTATGATGTATACTGAAAATGATGATACTGGAGAGAGAGAGATTGAGATTTGTTTTGAGAGCTGACTGGGGAATTATGGTAGGTAAGGTATAGTCAGATAATTTACATATTTGTGTGATAGGAAATCTGGATTGTATTTTCAGACAAAGAAGAGTCACTGAAAATACTGAGGAATTAAAATTAGCTCTTGAGGAAAAGAAAACTGAAGGCAGAAAAATATAGACAGAATGTGGCTGAAAGTCATATGTTGTGAGGGAGATTTCCACAGTGAGAATTTCCACTTTATACCATTTACCATCATTGCATCATAGATGATGCCTGATCATTCCCTCACTACCTCTGGGCTTCAAGAAAATCATCCACTTAGGCCTGCATGAAGATTAAGTGAAAACTTTCTGGTATTTTTTGATACATCTCTTCAGATTTGCTCCATCTTAACCTGGCCAAGAAATGCAGAATTATACTAAAAAGTCAAATGTGAACTAATAATGGTCTAAAAGAGCTACTGAATATCCAGGAAAAAGGCAAAAAATGGGTCAGAGGTTGATTCATTTTCAAACTGGCTGATTCCTAAGTACCACAAATAGAAATAGTGCCAGGCATTGCTGGCTCATACTTGTAATCCAGTTAATCAAGAGGTTGAGATCAGAAAAAAGTTTTGTAGCCAACTGGGGCAGGAAAGTCCATGAGACTCTTAACTTCAATTAACTTCCAGAAAGCTGAAGTGGAGCTGCACTGAAGTGGTAGAGCACTACTTTGGAGCAAAAGAAGCTCAGAGACAGTGCCCAGGCCACAAGTTCAAGCAACACACACAATGGACACACACAAACAGATGGTTTAGTTAAGAGGAGTCTGGTGCAAAATAAAGAAATCATTATATAATATAAATCCATTAATTATGATATAACGTCAAGATACCCAAGTTTATGATTTAATGTGCAAAGTATTATGGCCTTCAATAAGACAATTATTTCAGATATTATTTTCTATTCAATCTGTTTTATGTCTTGTAGTTGCCTATTGCCTGATTTTCTTATTTGTCTTAGATAAAACTACTCATCTAACTCTCTCCATCCATTTTACAGTTAGCCGCATTGATTATTGTTGTCCCTGGTGATCATTGGTAATAGAATTGATTCTTGTAGTGAGATTAGATGGCCCATTAGTTAGTTTTATATATCATTGACAAATGCATAATCTTAATCAATGTAGGAGAACAAGTGAATATAAAGAGCAAAAAGCCAAGTGTTGTGTTACAACATTCCTGTAACTAAAAGCATACTTACAATAGATTGCAGAGAATGTGATGATTAGTTATGATATACTTTAAGGAATAGGAAGAGGTATAAATTTTGTTATTTAGCTGTAAAAAGCACTGGCAGACTGTGGTGTTCTGAAAGTGTTAGAGCTCACAAACTGGAAATGATTCTTCCTCTGCTGGTGCAGAAAACCTTCAGAGGAACTCTACTTAGATAATCAAAAACCTGTGGGAGGGACAGACTCATCTCCCACACCACTCTTCCTTGAGAGTGAAATGATTGGATCAGCAACTTTTATAGTGTATGGATATACTCAGGAAGAAACCTAAACCTGGATTCAGCTTAGTCTTCCAAGACTTCTTTAAAACATGATTCTCGAAGGTATTTTTGCTCATTAGAGGTCATTGGCTCTCCCATAGCTCCTTTATCTCCAACATAAACACTAATTCCTTCATCAGTCTCTTCATGATGACACTTTCACCAACTGGCAGAGCTTGAGCTCTCCGTGGTGTGCTCTTTGTTTCCTCTAGAATTCATGTTTTTAAGATTCCTCCAGTCCTACTGTCTTTATGTTGTGTTTGCCCAAGTATGAAATTATCTTCCTCTTCCACTTTGCCACCAAGATTCGTTCTTTCCCAGCTAAGTCCTCTCAGTGGCAGTCTTCTTGAATTCTTCAAGTCTGCACACATCTCCATCTTCCCGTCATACTCATGGTTCCCTCTCCTATCAACACACTATTGTTGTCTTTTCCATTCATCTCTAAACTACCAAGGGGGGGGTGGAGGAGGACGGGGAGTTGCTCCTACACATGCACTTGCTGGTGCTCCTCTACTGCCTGTCAATACCTGAGCCCCCTCCTTTTCCATCCCGGACCCACCCAAGATCCCCAGGGGATACTCGGTTCCCTGGATAGTGTCCAGTCCTAAAACTCCTCACAAATGTTGCCATAACTTCTTCATTCAGGAGCTCAAGAGCAAAACTAAAACAAATTCATTTTCCTTCACAATTTCACAGCTTTATAGTAGCACAAGCCACGATGAAATCCTAACAGTCAAGCTAATAACGCATATGCTTACTAAGTGACCAATGAGTGGGTAGTTTCTATAACCTGGATGGATTGGACACAAGAATGATTTATGTCAGGGATAGGAATGTGTGGGATGGTTTCAAATTCCTACTCAGAAATAGTGCAGTATTTAACTTGTGAACGTTATTTTGGTGATTTCCCTTTTAATACTTCTGGCCCACTGGTAACTGAAATAGTGGAAATTCAGATTGTAATTGAGAGCTACATTGTTTCACGTAGATAGGGTGGTGTACACTTGTAATCTCAGCACTTAGGAGACAGAGTCAGTAAAGTTGCTAGTTAGAAACCAATCTGGGCTACATAGGAAGTTCTAGGCTAGTCTTGGATGCATAGTAAGACCGTCTCAAGAAGAAATAGAGAGAGATACACAGATCATGAATGAATGAGTGATCTATAGATTCCATTACCATGTACATGTTCCTAGTTTACACATCTCGTCTCAATATTCATAAAAGAATTTTTGGCATATGTATTGCCCTATTCTCAGTAAAAAAGAAATTTAAATTTAAAGCAAACTATCTTCCTTGCCCAGGGTTAAAAAGCTAACATGTTTCAGAGCTGAAATTTGAATCTTGTTATTTCTAATTTTGACATCCATACACTTATCGGCATGAGAGATAAGAACTCTCAAACTTTTCTTCCCAGGCTGACCTGGAGACACAGTCCTATTCTCAACCGCCTGAGCAAATGTGTAGTTTTGGTGACATTGATATACTTAGCCCTTTCGGATTGAGTATGGTAATTTAAAACAGAATATTTCATTATTTAAAAGTGAAAAACGGTAGAAGAGAATAAGGCAGGATATTTTTCACTGAAACATTAGAACTTGGCATTTCTAACATCTATTATACATGTCTAACAGCGACTCTCAAAGCCTGTAACACGCTCCAAAATGGAACAGTCACTATTCTTTCTTAAATTTTTCTTTAGGTAGTTGTACAAAGGGGTTTCAACTCAACGAGTGCAATGCATCTTGTTCCATATCACTCTTTTGGTCTGTATATGTCATCCTTCCCAATTTCATCACTTCTCCTCAATTTTCCTAGATCAATTATATATATACATATATATATATACGTATAATACTATATGTATATATATTTAGAATTATGTATATATATATATTTAGTATTATGACTGTATTCTCCAACCCTTTCTTTCTTCATTCATATGCCCCATCTTCTTTTTTTTTTTTTTAATTTAATTTTATTTTATTTGAGAACATACTGTACAGAGGGGTTACAATTACATGGGCAGGATAATGCATACATTTCTTACCAAGCATTGCAGCAACCTCCTTTGTTTACCCTTCACCTCCCTTCCCAGCCTCCCCCCTCCCTCCCACCCAATCATACCCCCCCTCCCTCCCCCCCCGACATTGTAAAGCTGGTTTTGACATGACATTTTGTACTTCTCATTGTTGCAACAGGTCCACCTGAATCCTTAAACGACTTGTTTGTCCCCATCTCCTCCACATGTTATACTGACATCAAATATAGTGAAAGCGGGGGTTACACTGTGGGGGAGGGACATACAAAGCAACAAGAAATAATCTTATAAATGCGTTAGAAACACATGCATGAAAGAAACAAAAACATTAAAATACATATTTGAGGTTTCGTTTTCCTAACATCACATTATCTGACTTTTTCCGCTTGACTCATACCTATACTAGATATTGCAAATAAGGGAAACCATGGGACCTATGTTTCTTTGGGCCTGGCTTACTTCACTTAATATAATTTTTTCCAAGCCTTTCCATTTCCTAACAAATGGGGAAATGTCATTCTTTCTGATGGAGGCATAGAATTCCATTGTGTATATATACCACATCTTCTTGATCCATTCATCTACTGAGGGGCATCTGGGTTGGTTCCATGTCTTAGCTATGGTAAATAATGCTGCAATAAACATAGTTGTGCTGGTAGCTTTAGTGTGGCCTTGTTTGTGATCATTTGGGTAAATGCCCAAAAGTGGGATTGCTGGGTCATTGGGGAGCTCTATGTGGAGTCTTTTGAGGAACCTCCATACTGCTTTCCAAAGTGGTTGAACAAGTTTACATTCCCACCAACAATGAAGTAAGGTTCCTTTCTGTCCACATCCCCTCCAGCATCTGTTGTTGTTAGAGTTCTTGATTTTTGCTGTTCTAACTGGAGTGAGGTGATATCTCAATGTTGTTTTGATTTGCATTTCTTTTATGGCTAGGGATGTTGAACATTTCTTCATGTGTCTATTGGCCATCCTTCTTTCTTCTTCAGAGAAGCTTCTCTTTAAGTCTTTCGCCCACTTATTTATTGGGCAGTTGTTTCTTTGAGGATTTGTTGTTGGGTGGTTTAATTTTTTGAGTTCCAAGTATATTTTAGATATGAAACCCTTGTCCGTTGTATGGCTAGTAAAGATCTTCTCCCAGTCCGTGGGCTTTCTATTGATCTTGCTAGCTATGTCATTTGCCCTGCAGAAGCTCTGCAACCTTATACAATCCCATTTGTCCAGCCTTTCTTTGATTTGTTGTGTTTCCGGGTCTTTATTCAGAAAATTTCGGCCTGAGCCGAGGAGACCCAGGGTTTCTCCTATTCCATCCTGTAATGTTTTCAGAGTGTCTGCTTTGAGTTCAAGGTCTTTGATCCATTTGGAGTTGATTCTGGTGCAGGGTGATATATAAGGATCTAGCTTTAGTTTTCTACATGTAGTTAACCAGTTTTGCCAGCACCATTTACTGAAGAGGCTGTCTGTCTTCCATTCTATTGTTTTAGCTCCCTTATCGAAGATTAGATGGCTATAGGTCTGTAGGTTCATTTCTGGGTTTTCAATTCTATTCCATTGGTCCTGAGGTCTGTTCTTATGCCAATACCAAGCTGTTTTGATTACTATGGCTTTATAGTAGAGTTTGAAATTTGGTATTGATATTCCTCCAGCAGTGTTCTTTCCGTTGAGGAGCGTTTTTGCTATTCGGGGTCTTTTATTGTTCCATATGAATTTTTGGATTGCCTCTTCTATTTCCTTGAAGAATGAGGTTGGAATTTTGATAGGTATTGCGTTGAATTTGTAGATAGCCTTGGGAAGTATTGCCATTTTCACGATGTTAATCTTTCCAATCCAGGAGCATGGGAGGTTTTGCCATTTTTTAAGTTCTGTGTTGATTTCCTTTTTCAAGCTTTTAAAGTTTTCATCATAGAGGTCCTTCACTTCTTTAGTTAAGTTAATTCCTAGGTATTTTATTTTTTGTGGGGCTATTACAAATGGAGTTGCTTTCCTAATTTCAATGCCCCATCTTCTTGATCTAAATGTATCATCACTTTCATGTCATGGACCCTTTTTATTTCTGGTCAAGGTTAAACTTAGGTAAGTATCTTTTCTATTTCTGTTGTTAACTTCTGTAAGACCCTATATACTTTTAAAGAATCAGAAAGTTTCTATACTAAAATATATTCCTGAAGTCTTTATTTTCTAGTTTCTTTTGTCAACTGGTCTCCTTTCATGAAGATGGTTTATAAACTTCATTGGAAGGATGGCTTCAAACATGATACTTGGATATCAAGTTTTATAGATTTTTTTGTAAACATTTCCTTCATTTTATGTGATCTTGCACTTACATACATCATTCTCTTCCAGGCATATTCTGAAGTTAAAATTATATGAAAAAAACAACAAGAATTACAAGCTGCATTGGTATTTCCTGACAGCTAACAGCTCTGTTTTGTCAGTATTCCCAATTTTGCACTTCATTATTTGAAGATTTTTATTGCAATTGCCTCTTATTCATTTCAGGAAAAAAAAATGGAATGATGAGTAAAAAAAAGCAGAAGCAGCGTGGGTCTCATAAACTTCAAAATTTGAAACAAAGATTGAAATAATTGGCTACATTAAAAACCGGTGAATTTTTAGCTTCCATTGAGTACTCAGCTAATTGTGTGCTCAATTATAGGGAGAAGAACAAAATTAATGTACAAATTCTTGAAATCTGCTGCCAAGAAAAGTGTTAGATTTCTATTATAATTTATAAATTTTATAAAGATGGATCTCTACTTAAAATTTTCACTTTACTTGAATAATTTTGATTTTTTTTAATTGAAGAAAGAAATAACTATAAGTAGAGGCTATCTTCCCCTAATTTCTTTGAACTCAACAGGCCTATTAATGTTGTTCAGATTTTTCAGTTAGAAAAGCTACTTTTAAAGCTACTTTTAAAGATCATACTCAGTAGATACATTTTATTCCTTTACATAATAAATATATCCAACTGGTACCCAGTAATTTTGTGCCTATTTGAGGATGCTTTATATATGTTCAAGTTGCTTATAGAAGACTTGATCGACTTTGTGTAAGAATTATTGAAAGTCTGCAATTCTAGCTAGGAGGCTGAGATCTGGGAATAGTGGTGAGAAGCTAGCCCAAGTAAGAATGTCCATGATACTATTATCACCAAAAAAAGAAAAAAAGAAAAAAAATAAGCTGGAACTGGAGCTATGGCTCAAGTGCAGCAAAGCTCAGAAGCAATGAACAGGTCTCAAATTTAAACCCCAGACTGGCACACATGTACACATGCACACACACACACACACACACACACACACATACAGACTATGTTTTGTTGCTAGAATTTATGTATTTCATTAAATATTTTTATGTAAACACATTCAATTGGTTCCTAATTTGCTTAGTTTAATCTTAACTGGTTAAAGACAATGCATCTGCCAGGTGCTGGTGGCTCACCCCTGTAATCCTAGCTACTCAGGAGGCTGAGATCTGAGGATCACTGTTCAATGCTAGCCAGGGCTGGAAAGTCATGAGACTCTTATCTCCAATAAACCACCAGAAAACCAGAAGTGGTGCTGTGGCTCAAGTAGTAGAGCACTCCTGTGGCGCTGAAGAGCTCAGGGACAGCACCCAGGCCCAGAGGTCAAGCCCCACAACTGACCCAAAAACAAACAAACAAACAAAAATTCATCCATTTCTAGATAGTCTGAGATAACTATAGTTCAATTGTTCTTCCCTTCCTGTGAAATATTTTCATGTAATTCACTCATCAATAAGATACCACAATGAATATTGTTCAGTTCAGCGTGTTCTAGTTTATTTTCTACATTTTTCCAGTAAAAGTGTTCCTCAAACAGTGTTTGTCTCATGATGCTAGTTTGCTCAAAATAATCCAACCTATTTCAACCGCTAGGTCTGGATTCCATACACTCCATCATGTCCTCTCTCCTCACCCCCTTCTTCAAAAGCATGACTCTTCTTTTCTTTTTTTTTGCTTTTATTAATTAGTAGTGGTATTCTTCTTGACATATCTACATAAGGTTTATTTTCACATTCTGAGGGAGAAGAGGGAAGGCAAGATTATTGAAGGAGGAAAAGCAAAAGAAGGATAAAAAAGGAAGAAAAGTCAGAAGAAGCATGACATAGAGGATTAGGTGGGGTGGGGAGCTCAGAGGAGCTCTCTGCTTTGTTATACAGCATCTAGGCTTGAAATAAACCATCTTCCTTCCTTCCTTCCTTCCTTCCTTCCTTCCTTCCTTCCTTCCTTCCTTCGTTCCTTCCTTCCTTCCTTCCTTCCTTCCTTCTTTTTCTTTTTTCTTTAGAGAAGAAGCCCCAGTATTGGGGCTTGAACTAGTGAGCCACCATTGCTTAGCTTCTTACAGATGAAGTCTGGTGTTGGAGTCTGTAACTCCATGGGCAGCCCAGGCACGAGGCCCGCTCCCTATGCTACTAGTTTCTGTTTTTGTTGTTGTTGTTGTTGATGTTTGGCTGTTTTCTTTTTTCTTTTTCCTAAAGGAAACCTTTTCTTTTTGGGGAGGTCTGATTGTGGGGCCTGAACTCTGGGCCTGGGCGCTGTCCCTCAGCTCTTCAGCTCAAGTCTAGCACTCTACCTCTTGAGCCACAGCACCACTTCTGGCTTTTTTTGCTTATGTGGTGCTGAGGAATCGAACCCAGGGCCTCTTGCATGCAAGGCAAGCGTTGTACCACTGAGCCACCTTCCCAGCCCCAGGAAAAACCTTTTTGGTTTGTGCAATTTTGTTCAACTACCTTGGTAAGTAGAGAAGGTGATGATGAGTTTTTGAACTAAGAGAAACACAAGTTAGTTTACCAGTTTCCCAGAACAGTTGGACTCTTCCTCATGTGTTAGTTCCAGAGAGAGGTAATAGCACCTTCCGGAGGCCTAGAATTCTGTAATCCCCCCTCCCCATCCCCCCACCCCCCTCCACCCCCCACACTGCATCTGGAGCTTGTTGACATGGATTTTTGTTAGTCTTTTTCTGAGAGCTGTCAGCTCCCTACTAAATCCAAAGGCAAAGTGCCTCTTTTTGCTGAACTCTGTCACACACAGCCTTCTCTCCATCGTATGTGTAAATTGAATTAGCTTCACTCGATAGACATGGAAGTAAGTGACCAAGGAAAGGCAAGCAGGATATTCAGTTTCATAATTGTGCTAGGCATAGGCTCAAATTAAGTATTGAACATCCTAGGGGGTAGTGAGTGTTTGTTCCTGTTGTAAACTCATTACAAATTTATATAATTGGGTTACAGTGAAAAAGAAGTATAAGAGTAAAATCCTTACATGAGGGTAAAATTAGCCACAACACACTTCTCAGCCTGGGTCACATAAATCTACCATCATGTGCATGAAACTCCAAAAGTATAAAGAGAAATTATAAAAGAAAGGAAAGAGAGTTCTAGTCCTGCATGAAAATGCAGTGGTTCTATACAGTCACAGCTCTTCCCAGGCCTCCCTATGACCCTCCCGAATCTGAGGAATTGACTTGTCACAGAGGCGAAGTCTGCTGAGGGAGAAATTCAGCCCTATTTACTACAAGGAATTTATATCTATTAGTATTTTGGTATGGTGAAATGACGAAAATAGTTCTCTTGAGAAAACAGAAGCTCAAAAATTCTAGTTAAGTACGACTGGTTGGATGGTCTATCGGTTAGTCTCAAAAGCAGTGGGATCGAAGGCTGTAAGGAAACAATTGTGACCTCTCCCTGTTCCTGATCTTGGCAGGCATTGTAACTGAAATAGAATGGTAAAATTATAAGCAGGCATCATTTAAGGAATGCATGTAATGCTCTCACATCTCTCAGATGGAGAGGTGACTAGGTTTGGTAGACTTTCCCACATATGAGAGAGAAGGGGATATAAGGCAGTCTAAAAAAATAGCTTTGGGGAGATCTCAGTGGTCATGAAGAAAGACCATACACAGAAAGATACCTATAACTACCAAAAATAACCCCATAATTATGAAGATCCATACATACTAGGTTAATTGTGATATTAACTTGCAATACTGTTGTTAACGTTGAGCTGGTTGTAAAATTTACCTAGCACTGAGTGACACTGTCTGAAGGAAGGCTCTTCTCTGAGCATTTTAGTTACGGGGATGGGGACAAAGATGGCCACTAATGGATTATAGTTGTTTTCCACAAGGGGACAATGAACATTGCTTTTAATGGGGTGGTTCATGAGCCATTGGGCTGAATGTCTTACCACCACTCAAAAGTGTTAATAAACATGGAAGTCGGACAGGAGTCAGCTGAGCGTGTAGGTGGATCACGTGATAGAATCACCCTGTGACCTATGCTGTACTGAAAGTCTGGGACAGGAAACTGACATAGATAGTCTGCTGGGACCACCAGATTTTTACCTTTTCTGCAGTTGGAAACATCGAAGTTGCCAAGGCTCACTGTTTGTCTTCTGACCCTTCTCCCATACTTTCAAAATAAGGTGGAAATAGAGAAGTATTAGGTGAGCTTGCCTTTCCTTTTACGTATGCTTTTAAATATACATCCTTCTGTCGGTGATTCTTCGTCTTGAACTCAGGAAGTTATATTCTAAAACAGTCCATTTGAAGTGCATTTCTTCTTAGCTCAGAGGGAAGGCATTTATGTATGGAAATTTAGGCATGCTGTAAGGCAAGTGTGAATAAGTCTTCCTGGGTTACCACGTAACAGCAATAACACAGTACCTGAACTCCCCGGTGGGATCTGATCATATTACCTAAATGAGAAATGGGAATTCAAAATCAGCAGAGGGAACAGCCTTCTGCTAAATTAGTTTAGGGCTTTTCTGAGATTATTTTGAATTCTCTCCTAAGAGGGGAAATTATTTGTGTAGGCTCATATTTCTATTTTGGGGCAATCCCTGGATTACTGAAAAGCTGGAAGGATGGTAAAAGGAAATCTTTTTGATGGTTTTGTTGGAAGTCATTTGAGACGTAAGTTGCTGGATTAGTGGCCCACTCACTCTTGAAAGTTTTACTGTATTTCTCATACAAAGAATGTGTTCTCCTGGACAACCGTAATGTGAACGTGATAAAGTTGAATAGGAGTCAGGACTCCCCTGTCCTCCTGGGAACATGTTTAACTATTGCCAGGTGTCTCAGTATTGCCCTCTGTGACAAAAGGATGTATAACAAAAGGTCAGTATTGGCTGATATGTGACTTTGGTTTCCGATCTACAAGTATTCCTTCAGCTGTCCTTAATTCCAATGACTGGACAATTCTAAGACTACAAGAAAATGATGAAATTGCCCTCAATTTAGGTTCTCTTGGTATTTTCTGAAGACTATATTTAGCTGATACATCTTTGACAGGGATGTTATAGCAGTGAACCTGTGCCCCTTTCTCTATTGAATAGCTCACAATTTTGATTGATCTCATTTCTGAGGCTATATTTGATCACTTGACCAAGGTGACATCTGCCAATAGTCAATGACAAGTTCTCTTTTCTTTGAAACAAATACTCAATTGGTGAGAAATTACTACGGGGTTGTAATATCCCATTGCTCATCAAACTCTCAAAATTTGTATTAGTATGTGCTTCCTATGTCAGTCAATAGGTTACAACCCACAGTTATGTCTTTAGGTGCTCAAAATCAAAGCCTCTTCAAACAGCCCTTTAACCCATCTCTACCTTTCTCTGAGTACTTAATATTTCACAAATAGAGCACAATGGTCAAGGCTCATATTGAAGTCCTGGAATCAGCCAAACACTCCAAGTGATAAGAGTCCTTCTATGTGAGATTGGAGGCATGGGCTGCAGAAACTAAAACAGGGAGAGTAGGTGTGGCAGTTGCTTGCTGTTAGGCTTTGCTGCTTCATCAGATAAAGCTGAGGAATACACGGATAAATATGTACAAGTATATTTGCATTTATGTCAATATTCATATTCATTTCTATAAGTATGTATATATATATATATATATATATATGATTGTGTCAATCCTTTTAATTTTAACTCAACACCTAAACACAAAGGGTTTATATAGGTATTGCTTTTCATCTGTGCACTCCTCTCTCCAAAAGTGAGAAAACTAACTCCCACTTTTCTTAATCCATTGACTTGTTTGGTCAACATGTGCTCTTGGCTGTGGACCTGGTAGACAACCTCATGTTGTTTCCCCTGCCCCTTCCCCTGTACTGTCTGCCCTCACTGCACTAATTGGCTCATTCACACTGTGCAGGACCATGCTCTCCTCTGCATGAATGTATTGACTGTCCAGCTCAGGCCACCCAACAAGTATAGGTACTGTCCTCATCTGCCTTGGGCTCTACTTGTCTGCACCAGACTGCACCTGCTGCACGGACACTGATTTTCTTTAATAAAGGTCTAGTATACCATGCTAGGAAACCCTTCCTGTGTACATGAACATCCCTGTCCTTGGCCTATGACATTCTCTCTAGTCACCATGACTACCTGTCCAACCCTTTGTCCACTAATGCATGCTCACCGTGCTGGATGCCATGAGAGAGTTTTTGTATTAGAAACAAAGAGGAAGGGTAGAGGGAGCACAAGAAGAGTAGCTGATATTTAATCTTGTGTATAGTGATTTACAGAGGTTTGAGCAATTGGTATCTGAAACCTTAAATTAGTCTTTTAGAACTTTATCTCACCAAACTTTAAGTAATATTAATGACCTCATACATGAAAATATAAATAATCATTATTTGTAATCATAAAAGAAAATAGGGTGGTGATGTGAAGTACAGCTTAATGGTAGTTAGGTATTTATTTAATTTCTGCAGAAGTCCTGGTCTGCATGTGCTTCCCTCCCATATTATTATATATATACATATTATATATATATATAATATGTATATTATATATATAACCTATGGATCTTGAAATGGGTCATGACAAAACATAAATCCTAATCAAGCAAATGATTGATTATTGAGGGATATTTGAATTTTATTCTGCAAGCAAAAAATATTTTGGCTACTGTCTCATAAATAGTAAAACAACTGAAACTGAAACAATGAGTTAGCTTTTGTTTAGATATATAACACCATGCATATTGCATGTTGGAATCATTGCCCACAAGGAGTCTCACTGAACTGTTTAGGTGTTGTTTGACAATGGTGTTGAAAATTAGTGAAATCTAAATGTCTTATAAAATAAAGTTTGCATTATTTTGGTTAAGCTTTTTTTTAAATGAAAGCTATTATTTAGCAATCCAGCTTGCATTCATTAAATGTCACCTTAACTTTGTATATCATGCCTGTTTTCTTTGATGAGAGTAGATAGCTAGGGTAGCTTTACAGTTTTTGCTCATCTAAGATTTCATTTGAGCAAACTCAGGGAAGGTCTAGAAATTAAAGTGTTGACATAGTTGTAAAGCACAGCAACACAAGATTAACTGGGAATCTGCAGTTTAGAAATTTACTTATTCCCCTGATTTTCAAATTCAACACCATTGGGTAATTCTGTGCAGCTGCAAAGCTAGCTCTCGCCCTGGGAGGGGTGTGCCCACCAGCCTTTGTCAGTCTGGAACTACAGTGAAGCAGCACTCAACAGCCTTCTCTTGTTCCCAGGTCAATTGTTTCAAGGCTAGTTCCAGTTCCCCATTGACTGTGACGAACCTGCATCCACGGCTCATCATGGAAACACTTGTTATTCATAATTAATTTCAAAATTATATTCCCTGGTCTCATTTATCATCAACTAATAGCTACTCAAGGTCCACAAATTGCTCATTGTAATAATGACGAGAGACCAGAAAGGGTAAAAGGCTGACTCTCTTTCCTGCAAGTCACCATTTAATGGGAGATGTTGCTGACACATAAAATCAGGGATAGGGGCTGGGAAGGTGGCTCAGTGGTAGAGCGCTTGCCTTGCATGCATGAGGCCCTGGGTTCGATTCCTCAGCACCATATAAGCAAAAAGAAAAAAGCCGAAAGTGGCGCTGTGGCTCAAGTGGTAGAGCGCTAGCCTTGAGCTGAAGAGCTGAGGGACAGTGCCCAGGCCCAGAGTTCAGGCCCCACAACCGGACCCAAAAATAAATAAAAATAAAATCAGAGATAACAAGAATAGACAAAATAGGGTTTTAGACCTTAGTTGGGTTAATATTTTTAGGGCCAGTTTTGATAAGTGTACCAATGATACTCCAGCTATAATGTTAATTTTTAATATAAAAAGCTAACAAGCTTTACAATGTAATATGTTCCTCTACATTATTGACAACAGATATTTTTTAAAGATGGAATAAAGACATCTGTGGCTGTGATTCCAAGTACTCAGGAGACTGACCTTGGAAGGATTGCAATGTGAAGCCAGCATGGACAGAAAGATGGCTAGTCTCCATCTTCAAAAGTAAGCATCCAAAGGCAAGAGTGGAGGCATGGCTCAGGTAGTAAGATCACCAGCCTAGCAAGTATGAGAACCTGAGCTCAAATCCTAATACTAGCAAAATAAAGAGACATTTCTTTACTGCTTTGTTATTTTGTAAAACTGATAGTTGATATACTACAGATGATGACTGATTTTTAGTTTGCCTTAAATGTGCCTGATAGTCTTTTGATAATATGGTTAATAAATAAATATGTATACAATTAGTAATCTATTATATATATATCCCATAATGTTTACTTTATTTCCTTTCAAACCATGAATTGCATATTTATAAGATCACTTTATACTTTGCTATCTTGGCACATTAATTAGATTTTATCAGTAAAATGAATTTGAAAGTATTTCCACTAAAATGCAAATAACCATAAAATATTAAAAATTACTCAAGAGTACATATTATAATAATTATAATATCGATAATGTATAATTTATTAAAAGTGTAACACTTAAAGTTCAAAATTTAACTTTTTAAAATAATATAACTAAATCATATTAGAGTTCAAAATGTTATTATACAATGCCTTCCTAGTTACTCAAATAAATAAGCAATTTCTATCTTTCTAAAAGACTGATATATATATATACTAAAATGTCATTACTGTAAATGAAAAACATGTAAGAATAATATGAACTTTTTAACAATGAGAAAGCTAGTCACTTGGTAATTGTTGCAAATGCCATGCTAAATTATGACTACTTACAAAAAGTACAAATTGGTTTAATAATTGAAACAAGAAAAGGGACATTGGGTAGTCCTGGGGAATGATTCTTGGCTATGGAAGCTTCCATTACAATCATGCAAATTGAAGTTGTAAGCCTTTGACATGTTAATTTCACTTGTCTCTTACCAATAGCATATTCTATGCTCAGATGCTCTAAAGCCGTGTTCAGATCATAGCAGCCGGTCCACAACCCAGGTGTGTGCTGTCCTTCACCTGTGATCACTCATGTATCTATGAGGAAGAAAGGGGCGAAAGAATCTCCCTGGGATAGAACTGTGTCTCTCATAGAGGGATATTTGGGTTAGGGGCTGCCTTCTCCCAGGACCATCTGCTGGACTCAGGATAGTGGGGATTCTCCTGTGTTCTCCAGTGAGTGACATGAAGGTGTGTGTTTATGCACTAGCTAGAGTCGTTTGGAAGCTCCACACACAAAGTGGGGGCCTTTCTTGCCTAAGTCCAAGTTAGCCTAGTAGCTTGGGAAGTGGAAAACATCAATCAAATCAGGATAACTTTGTAGAGAAGATGGAAAATTATTCCAGACTTGGAGGACATATAAGATTTAGACAGTAAAAGCAAGCAAAGAAAGAGATTTCTGGACAGAGGTGACATAAATTCAGAGAACAAAATTATGTTGACAAATAGAAGGACCTGCTTGATTAGATAGAAGTTCTGCTATATAAATGCATCAGCACATAAAAAGTAGCAGCCAGATGAAAGAACGCTTTACACAGTAGCTCACTGTCTGTCTGCTGTCTGTGGTGTGCTGACGGTGGTGTTTGAGGGGGGTGGGGATAATTCATTCCTACAAGTATGCAAACGAATGACTGAGAAGAAACTTGAGCAAGAGGGGATAATGGCAATCAACTCCATATATATAGGTGGGATTGATAAAAGCTAGAGTAAAATGTTGGTTCATCATGGGGTTGGAGGAACAAGGCTAATACTGGGAATGTCATGGGAAAGAGGAATCTATTGGTTTGATGTGTTTAATTTTCTTCCAGATTTGAGTAGTGATACTCAAGGAAGGAAAGTCACTAATTCCTTTGTGAAAGCCTAGGGTATTGAAGATGCATCCACATGCCTGCATCTTCTGGCTGTGTAGTAAGAAAGGGGATGATATAAGTCAGAAGGTGCAGGCATGAGACTTGAGGAAATTCTTCCACTGTTCTCACTTCATCTACAACAATCACACCGTCTGCCATGGCCAGCTTGCCTACATACAATTTTTTTTTGACTTGTCATAGGCTTCATGGTATTTGGCCTTCAAGACAAAGTTGGAAGTTATGGAAAGCAAATCTGGAGTAGATAATTTAATAAGATTTTCAATCCATAATATAATAAAGCAGCTTTTTGCCTAAGAGGTAGAGAAAGAGAAAATGCTTTAATAGGTAAAATGATTAAACAGCATAGATTGTGCTATTTTTCTACTTTGTAATAGGCAAATTAAATTATCTTCCAAGCCCTAGTTCAGCCCATAGGACATGTATAGCTCTCTGGGAATGAGAGGTCTGGGCATTGATCTAGGGCTAATGTCTATGTTGGTGGTGTGGTTTTCGTGGCTTTCATGCAAGTTAAAGTCATTTCTTTTGCATAAGCCCAAGGTTTCTTTCTGTCCTAAGCTTTGAATGACCATAGGTTTAGAAGTTGTGTTTCAAAGTTCATGAGCAATTTCCATAAATGGCTCTCCCCCAGTGTAATGATTTTTATCACCTTATATATGTTCTAAATGATATAGGAGATTGAATATTATACTTGAAACTTGCATGTCCCTATTCTTGAGTTTTGAGCTCCAAAAGATATACTTTATTAGTCTGAAATAAAGCATGCTTCAGAATTACCACTTGAAATAACAGAAGACTTCAGGGGCACTAAGATAAGTATCCTGAACATGAATACACAATGAACTTGACAAAAGTGAGACGTATAGAATAGCTTTATGGAAGAGTAGAAAATAAATGCTCTCTATGAATGCAAGAGTATTGCATATTTTGTGCAAGTATATATATATGAATTTGAGTATCATACATTTGTAGGTATATAAATATACACGATATACATGTGTATATGTGTGCATCATATTGTGAGTACATGAAATAGTAAATATGAACTAGTATATATATATGAACTAGTAAATATGTTATTTGTGTATAATGGAGACAATATTTTGGAAAGACATGTAGAATTCTTAAGCAATGTTGGAAGATTCTGTCCTCTGAGTTTTCCCTTCACTTCTGTGCTGTTATCAAGAGATCTCAGCACTAAACCATATGACATTAGTACTGTGGGCCACCATATACCTTGGATAATAAATAAGTCTTAGGCCTATTGCTGATGCAATCCAATGACTATTTATATTTATTTTTAAAATTGACACATTTTAAGGAATATGAAACAGGTTAACTAGTAAATGTTGTGATTTTACAGTAATATTTGTAAATTTGCTTCAATTGAAGTCTGGCCTTTTCCTGGTGAGGTTTAGAGATGAGTCGCACAAACTTTTCTGCCCAAAGTGTCTTCAAACCATGATCCTCTAGATCTCAGTGCCGTCTCCTGCGTAGCTCTGGTTACAGGAACTAGCCACCTGCACTTGCCTGCACCTGGATTTTTAATATCGGTGTCTTTGCTAGCACAACAACATTTTGAATAATCTAAGACCATTTTTTCATGCTATTTTATCTTACTGTCTAGTGTGAGATATCACGATCTTTTTTATCTGTGTATAGAGCTGTCACTGGAAATATTATCTTAAGCCCAAGCTTTCAGACATTTGGAATTCTATTCATCCTGCCCGTGCATATGTATGTGATCTCTATTGCTTTTTCAATATATCTTTAAAAGACTTAAAATGAAAACTGCCACAGCACCAGCTAGCATACACCAAGCATTTGCGCTATATGTCTAATAAAGTTTGTCTCTGTCAAATTCTCTTTTTCTATTTTGGGGCTCAGTGGTAAAGTTTAGGTAGAGGATAATATAGCAAGTATTTTTAGGGTTAATTAGCTATACCACTTCTATTGTCATGTCTGTTTTGCTGTGGATTAAGAAAGCTGACCACCAGCACATAGAGGAAAAAAGCAAGGCTGTGTTCTGATGGCCATACATTGCTCAGCATGCTTCAAAGTTGACTTCTGGTACCATCACTGCTATAGGTACATTTCTGAAATCTATGATGGTTTTAGTTTGCTATTAAATTGACAGACCTAAACTTTCACTGCATTAACCAGTGAAATCTTGAAATTTCATCATTTGTTTGTAGGGCAATTGACCATTGCCCTAATACCAAATTCAACACAAGAAGTTGAGATATCTTTTGCAGAAACTATTACCAAATGTAATAAATCACAAGCTGTTAGACTTTGTAACAATCAAACATACCAAAATAACCATTATATGCATTCAAAACCAGAAAATTATTTCATACTAATGTGTTTTCTCCAAATAGAATTCTATGTTTCAAGAGAAAGCAACTAGTGATGTCCCCAGAAAGCATTCAATTTGTTAAAACTCAAAAATAAGATGACTGCATTTCTGAGGAATAACTTTAAAGAAAAAAATGATTCACCTTACATTTCTGTAAGGGAGGCTCTTTCCTTTTGTAGCTTTTGTGGCACCAGGTGTTGGGAACTAAAAAATACAATGTCAGGAAGAATTATATCAAAGTCTGGATGAAATTAAATCATTTCTCTTTCTCAGTAAGAACTTGTGTTTTATACTGGAAAGAACAGAAAACTTGACTTAGGACAGATGCTGATATAATACTGAATTCAATTTTAGACAATTTATTTAACCTCTCCTAGTCCAATTGTTTATGTAGTAGTAGGAAACCACTCATCAAAATGTCTTGAATATTAAATGAGCTGTGGGCATGGTATTTTGATAACCTTTATTTCTCTCCTCAAGAAACCTGTGTTCTCACTCTCTTCCTGAGTGACTTACCTTGTTATCTACCACTATAGTGAAACAGACAAAAATTTTTAAATTATCAGAAGGCAAAATTAATAAAAGTATACGGTGAGGTACCTACCAAGTGAGAGGAAAAGCATTCATACTAAGCATGTGAGACATAGGTTGAGCGAAAGGATTCAAAGTCAACATCTCTGACAAAGGCTTAGATCTGGATTAGAAACAATAACTCCTGCAGTGGATGATCAGAGGACAAACAAAGCAATGAAAAATAACAACGACACTAGAAGACACTTAACAAATGAAGACATGAACGGTAATGAAGCCTAGGAGACACTGTTCTATGAGATGCCACCAACCACACACTGACAGAATAAAATTCAAAAAACTTGTTGAGGCAAGTGTATTGCAGTATCAAGTCTAGTATACTCTGGTAGAGAAGAATGTGGTATGTGCCTTGGTTTAGCAATCCAAAGGGATGAACTAATAACCTGTGCAACAACACAAGTGTTATATTGAATAAAGAAAATAGAAACTAGAGTTCAGAATGCATGGTTTCATTTATAAGAAGTTCTCTCAGAGGAAAAAGTGAGTTATACACATAAAAATCAAGACAATGGTTTCCTCTAAGAGGAAAGAAGTAGTGAAGTATCAAACATTTTTAAGTAAGAGCAATATTCCATTTCCTGACAGGTGTCTTGATAAATTCATTCAAGTTTATCAGAACTCACCAAACTGCACTCAGATTCTTTCCCCCAGTTATATGTGAATATTTCTCAATAAGAATTATATTGTAAAATAAATAAATTAAGTTCTACCCTCTATAGACATGAGCTTGGCATGCTGTAGAGATGAATCATGTTTAGAATACCAATTTCCAAGTTTTCTTCACTGATGGCATTCCAGATCTGATCTTATCCTCCAAAATGCATTCACTGCCTGTCATTATACTACATTGCTTCATTTATGATGAGGTTAACTGATTTTGTAGAAAATCTAAAAACTGCTTCTCTTTAAGCATATTAATTTTCATCATTTCACTTGACATCTTATTATGATACGTACTAAATGCAATTCAATGTTTCATCATTTGTTTTTTTTATTAAAAGTAATCTATTTGTGGAGTAAAGCGTTTCTCAAATATTCTAAAAATGTGCAGTACATTTTACAGCTTCCTCCAAACCATTGCCCAATATGCAGTCATATAAAGTTTACAGATCTGATGTTACAGGAAAGAAAAAGTAGCTGAAATGAGTGCATTAGTTAAGGACTATAACCCACAAATAAAAGTGTCACAGAGATGACTATGAACACAGCCCAGCTTTTAATTTACTTTAAATACTTCTGTATTGTTTAACTCATGTGGCTAAGCAGAACACCTAATTCATATTTAATTCATTATTTTCAGCTAATTTGATGATGATAGCAAAAATACGACTCGGTGAATGGCATGACTGGCTTTCCTGATTCTCCTTTTAACTTGAAAATGGAACATTGTGAGACTTCTCTGTGTTTATAATTGAATGAGCCCATTCCCATAAACCTTTCCTTATCTATCATATAGACAGACAGACAGATAGATAGATAGTCTCACATTGGTCTATTTCTATGGAGAATTTTAATTGGCATGTGATTCTTATCTGTAAGCCACACTTCATACATAGAAGACACACCATAGATATGTGTCCATTGAATAATTAAGGAAATATTTCTTCCATTTCCTTGTAACTGTGTCTTGGCATCCATAGACTCTGAAATCTATAATTAACCAACAAGAAGCCAGAAGTGAAGGTCTGGCTCAAATGGTAGAATGCCAGCTCTGAGCAAAAAAGCCAGAATGAGATCATGAGACTCTGAGTTCAAGTCTCAGTACCAACACACAATCAAACACGTCTTTGCTGTTTTTCACTAGGATTCTTTCTTGGTACCATGGCATATGAAGGAAGACAAAGCTCTGCTGGTTAAGCCATTGAGATATTAATGACTAACACTAAAATACTATTGCCTCTCCTCAACAGAACATAGGTATTACTTGTGTTTCTTTTTTAACTATTTTGGAAGAAATTGGGATTTGAACTCAGTGCCTTGAGCTGGCTAGGTTAGATACTCTACCACTGAGCCAAACTCCAGCTTGAACATTTTGTTCCTTTTGTTCACTGCTTTAGCCTAAGTGCCTGAATCTTTATCTGGCACAGTGCAGATGATAAGACTTCGTAGTAGAAAACGATGTGAGTGTGAATTTCTTTCCCTCACTGTGACAAGTTCTCAGTGTTCTTCCCTCTTAACTCATGTAGTTCAATTTCATGTAGCCACTTGATTATGTGGTGTTTTCTGGAGGGATGAAGCTGTTAGAAATGGGACACAGTAGGCAAGGAAATTTTACCTCTCTTCCTTTCTTTCCCCCGTTACAAGGTAAACAACTTTCCTGGTATTCAAGGCAGAATGGGGTACAGCGAGTCAGACAACCTGACAGCTGTGAAGAAAGAACAGGGATGCCAGCAGGAGGATTTCCTCTGTTTCTCTAAACGTGTGTTCCTTGGCAGCATGCTCAGCTTCTGAGCGGTAGTCGTGTGTACGTGAGGGAAATCCAAATCCAGATGTGACATTCTCTCACACAGCAGCGTGAGGTTTTACGGGAAGGTCTTCCTGCGGTCATTCGGAACGTGTGGATCACTGTGCTGGGCCTGTCCAATGCCCAGGCTTTGTCTCCTGCCAGGCTCAACATCTGTGCTACTGTGTCCCATACCCTGGCAGCTTTCACCACTGGGCGTGGCCTTGAGCTTTACGCTGACACTAAAGTACTCTCAAAGACTGAGAGGTCTCTATAGAAGAAATGTCTCTAGCTTAGTTCTCTCACAATACAGCCTTACCCGCAAAAGGACACATAGGCTCACCTCATTATTAACAGAAATGTTTTTTCTCTATGCTTTCATAATATAGCACAAAACCTTTTCCATTTATTATCCTTGAATCTACTCCCCACACAGAGCTGGCCACATGGTAGGCATGTTGTCATAGTTGTTGAAGAGATAAATAGACAAATGAGAGACGTTTGGCTTGTGAAGCATAAACTGCAGGGAGAAAAGGACAAGTGTTAATCTCTGTTTCATACTCTACGATCTTTCTTGGAATTTTCTCTCATAAGAGAAAACACAGGGCATCTTTGCTGTCTCTAACACCAGTGACCCCTAAAAAACATCTACTAGGAGAGGATTATAAATATAAATGTTATTTAGATAGAATTTCAGCTCAAGTTGGCCATGATTGTTACTTTTGTTCTGACCCCCCCTGTTTTTATTTGAAATGTACTGCTTGTCCCAATGGGCCAATGCATTGAGTTGAAATAAGCCAATTTGTTCTTAAAAGGAAAAGACTTAAATCCTCCAGTCTCCTGAAGGAGACTGCTTTTAGTTAGATCCGCTGCTTTTAGTTACTGAGAAGAGATGTTCCAGCCTGAGGGTGACCCAGAGGGACTCAGTTAAGGCCCTCAGGAGAATCTAGGGGTGGAGATTGGGCGGGCAGAGGGGGCTGGTGGAGGTAGCTCACCTCCTGAGCCCTGCTTTCCATCCAGGACCTGCAGAAGCCCCGTAGAGCAGCCCTGTTTCACAGTCCAGGTGAGGCAAAGGGATGGGTGGTTTTGGAAATGAGGTGAGTTTCAAGTAAGCTGGTCTAACTTTGGGAGTAAAGAAGGTATAGGACTCAAGCAAGCCCTGCAAGCCTGGTAGCCACACAGCCACACACACAGAAAATCAATGCCAGATGTTGTGGAAAGTTAGCCTGCAGAGACACCACCACTGTGTACACACAGAAGGCCTGTCAGCATCTGAATGCAGATTATGAGGTTTCATCCAGAAGTTTGAACCTGAAGGGGCTGTTAAGAATAGATGCATACTTAGAAGCTATTTTTGATAAGCAGCTCTGCTTGCTCCTGTGGGCCCATAAATGACTTATCCTCACCCTTCAAGGCTGAGGACACCAAGGTAAGCAAAGGGATGTCTCCTGCTGTCAGCTTTTACAAGGTCTTGTTCTAGACTCCTAGAAAAGCTCCAGAAAATGCCCAGTCATCATCCTACATCTGCAGTTACCTTGGAATCTGGGATCAATGGGACAGAGGATAAACATCTGGTAATAAGACCTACCCTGGGCTCCAAGGTAGCCCTGGCTTTCTTCTCAGATAAAGTGCAGGCGTGACTGATGTGGTGGTAGTGTCACAGGACCACACTTTAACCAAGACTAATTAGGTAGGCATGCCTCTCACCCCCTTCCCCAATTCTTTCCTTTGATAAGACTTAGGTTTTATGTCACTCCCTAAAAGACAGACTGGGGCTCACAGAACCACTTTGTTTTCTTTTCTTCCCCACAGCTATGTTAAATAATCCTCCTTACTCTCTCCTTTGCTCCTACTCCTTTCTCTAAGTGTTATGTTGGGCTGAGTGACTAAGCCTTATCTATTAGGAATGTTGGAGTGGGGGCTTGTATCCTACATTCTGATAGCAGGGAAGTCTTGTATCTCCTAGCTAATGAACATTTACAGTGCGAAGAATGTAACAGAAGGGCAGAAGAATGTCTCCTACCATCTACTTACATTCATTTTGAGCTTGAATATAAGGAAGCATTGGGCCACTTCCTCTTTTGACTAAAGATGACTATGTTCAAAAATATTTTTGTATATTTTTTATTGTAAAACTGCTGTACAGAGGGGTTACAGTTACCTGATCAAGGTCATGAGTACATTTCCTATTCAGCATTGTTGCCTCCTCCTTTGTTTTTCCCCTACCATCCCTTCCCTCCCCACCTCCACAAATATCCCACCCCTCCCCCCCGCAGCCTAAGTTGTAAAATTTGTTTTCAACATAGTGTTTTTTATTTTTATTTTTTTAATTGTGAAAATACCGTACAGAGGGGTTACAATTACATGGGCAAGATAATGAGTACATTTCTTATCAAGCATTGTAGCCTCCTCCTTTGTTTCCCCTTCCCTTCCGTTGCCTCCTGCTCCCCCCCCCTAAGGTTGTAAAGTTCGTTTTTCGACATAACGACTTGTACATCTCATTGTTGCAATGGGTCCACCTGTATCCCTATTTAAACGATTTCTTTTTGCCCTTCCCCTCCACAAATTATACCAACATCAAATACAGTGAAAGCAGGGGTTATACCGTGGGGGAGGGACATACAAAACAACATAGAAATCATCTTATAAATATTTTAGAAAAAAATTTCATGAAAGAAAAAAAAAACATTTGAATACTTATCTTGGGGTTCATTCCCCTAACATCAACTTATCTGACCTTTTCTGCTTGACTCAGACATATACTAGTCATTGCAAATAAGGGAAACCATAGGACCTATGTTTCTTTGGGCCTGGCTTACTTCACTTAATATAATTTTTTCAAGTCTTTCTATTTCCTAACAAATGGGGAAATGTCATTCTTTCTGATGGAGGCATAGAATTCCATTGTGTATATATACCACATTTTCTTGATCCATTCATCTACTGAGGGGCATCTGGGTTTGTTCCAGACCTTAGCTATGGTAAATAATGCTGCAATAAACATAGTCATGCTGGTAGCTTTAGTGTGGTCTTGTTTGTTAACACTTGGGTAAATGCCCAAAAGTGGGATTGCTGGGTCATAGGGGAGCTCTATGTGGAGACTTTTGAGGAACCTCCATCAACATAGTGTTTTGTATATCTCATGGTTACCATGGGTCAACCTGTATCCTTATTTCAGCATTTTGGTTTCTCCCTTCCCCTCCCCAAATTAGAGAAGTGTATATACAAGATGCAGGGCACTGACATCGAATACAGTGAAAACAGGGGTTATACCATGGGGTAGGAATATACAAAGCAACAAAAAAAATGACATGGTATATTATAAATATGTTAGAGACAATAGCAAGAAAGAAAAAAAGATATTTGTGTCCCTATCTTGTGGTTCATTTCCCTTAACATCATCTTATATGGTCATATGTACATAGCTTTTGGCCTTTTCTGCTTGTCCTATACATGTACTAGTTATTGCAAATAAGGGAAACCATGGGACCTATGTTTCTTTGGGCCTGGCTTACTTTACTTAATATAATTTTTTCCAAGTCTTTCCATTTCCCAACAAATGGGGCGATGCCATTCGTTCTGATGGAGGCATAAAATTCATACATATATATATATATATATATATATATATATATATATATATATATATATCACATTCTCTTGATTCACTCATCTACTGAAGGACAAATCAAAACAACATTGAGATTCCACCATATCCCAGTTAGAAAGGCTATAATCAAGAACTCTAATAACAACAGATGCTAGAGAGGATGTGGCCAGAAGGGAACTCTACTACATTGTTGGTAGGAGTGTAAACTTGTTCAACCACTTTGGAGAGCAGTATGGAGGTTCCTCAAAAGACTCCACATCGAACTCCCCTATGACCCAGCAATCCCACTTTGGGCATTTACCTGAATGATCACAAACAAGGCCACACTAAGGCTATCAGCACAACTATGTTCATCACAGCGTTATTTACCATAGCTAAGATATGGAATCAACCCAGATGCTCAAAAAGTATTGCAACAAGGATACTCACAGGACAGTATATTGGAAGCGGACTTTACAACTTCGGGGGACAGGGGCTAGGGTGGGTGGGGAGGAGGTGGGAGGTGGGGAAGGGAAGGGATCGGGGGACAACAACAAGGGAAGGAGCAACAATGATCAACAAGTCATGAACTCATGGCCTTACTCACGTCACTCTAACCCCTCTGTACAGCAACTTGACAAAACAATATTCCGATAATTGGAGGAGCATCTTGGCTTCAAGTCTACTTGCAGCCTACATATTATATTACAGAAGTTAAGCCTCACAGTTTTACTAAATAGAGGGAGAAAAATGTGAGTTGTGGTAGCCTCATGCAAGGGAGAGAAGGGAGACATGAGATCTAACCAGGTTTGTGAAGCAGGCAAAGGTTTTCCACGGAAGTAAGGTTATGATGAACCTCACTTTGGGTTGGCAAAGAGATGTAGACCAAGCAGAGTGTGGTGAAGATTCTTAGAGATTAAGAGAAGTCACATATCGTTAAACTAGGGGAATGAAGCATGTGAGATAGGGCTTGAGCGAAAAACTATAGAATTCTGGCTTTATGACAAAGAAACCTAAGAAAAGTTAATTTTAATAAAATTCCACATTTTAGGGAAATACTTTTCAATATAAATGTCATTTGGCTATAATGGAGCAAAAATTGTTATTTGCATGTTTCTGGAGAAGGGGCAAAGTAGGTGAAACTTTTCCAAGTACCTGGTTAATTAGTGACAGAATACAGACAAGAATTCATCACCTACTGCTCTCATCACAGTTGCTTGATTCAACAAAGTAACACTTTTCATTATATGCTAATATTCTTTATGGCCACTAAATAATTTTCTGTGAATATATGCAAAAAACACATTGAGTTATTTTTCAATCTATTTTTCTTTGTGTCTTCTACACCTGTTGGATATTTAGTAAATAATAGAACTAGACATTTATTAATATACTTATGAATAGTAGGTATAAATTAAATGCTCCTCTTAAAATCCAGACCACAGTTTAGAAATACCTATCTGAAATTTTGAAATATTTCATTGTGTGTTCATGCAATTTGAGAAAAACATTGCAAATGTTTTAAGTTGGATATGATTGTATTTGACTAGGTTTTACTGATCATTCGTTTCCATCTTTTGGGAAAATCTACAACATTATAGAAACTTAAATACCATTACTACTAACATTTTAGTGTTTCCATTCTGCTACATTGTATAAATGCCAAGAATTTCACTTTAGAACTCTTGGTCAGACAATTCAGCTACAATGAGATCTTCTATAAGATTAATTAGGGGAAACCAAGGGAAAAATGAAGTAGCTATTTCAATTCAAATTCTACTATTTAAATAAAGGACTGTGTAAACATGGACATCTGATTTTGTTGAAATTCAAACGAATTTAAAACTCACAGGATGTAAGGTCTGTTAATTAAGGCAGGCATGAATGCCTTATAAATCTTGGAAGAGAATGTATTTGCCACATACAGCTGTGGCTGACAACAGACCTTTGTATAAAATGAAAAATAATTCTAAACCAATTAAGTTACAGTATGGGAATTATGACTATTGTAAATAAAATGAGGTGACTGTGGAATGCACATCTGAATGTGTCAAAAAGATGTTTTATTAATTCTTGGTAATTGTTTACTGATCATTCTACCTTACTGTAATATGTGCAGAATAATCAATTGTCTTTTAGACAGTTTAGCATATCCACCAGTAAAGAGATTTTACATAAAGACATGTATAAGTCTAGTCCCTGTTCCAAGACACATTGTTCAAAGTACTATGTCAGAAGAGCTTTGGGTGCACTAAAGTTATGGAGATATAATCTTTGTACAGAGAACTCAGAATCTCCTGTGGAGAGGAGCAGATACAGAAGTGAGTAATGATAGCTGCTGATAAATTAAAAAATTGCAGAAAGCATGAAAAGGATAGCCATTAATTCTAGTCTGGGGTCACTAGGATTCCTGGAACTCAGCTTCTGATGATAGAAGGCATATTTCAGATTGTGAAGGGCATTGAAAGCATGATAACTTCCTTTAATCACATTTTAAAAAAACTCAAAGAAGCCTACTGTGAAACAAATCCATTTATCTATAGCAACTTAAAAGCTTTATAAGAGAAAAACACACCCAGAATTTGAAAATATGATTGCTTTTCTTCCTATTGTAGAAGAGCATTGGCTTATCTCCTTCTTGAAGGATGTGCTCCTTGCTTTCTTTACTTTTTGGGAGTAATGGGGCTGGAATTCAGGGCCTTGTGCTTGCTAAGCAGGTGCTCTACTGCAATGTACCTTTGTTTGAACTATTTACTAGCAGAGTCAAATCTGCATGAAATTATGTTATGAATATGTACATTTTATTCCTGGAGATGACGATCATTTCCTGTTCGGTAGGAAGATGAATATAAAAGTTGCAATCTCATTATCAGTAAGTAGAAATAACCTACCAAATTTCCCTCCCCATTCATTCTATCCTTGCCTATACATACTCACACACTTAGAATTCCGTTGTGAGCTTGACCATCCTGCTGGTGTTCTTGGTAATGTGATCAATATAACCTCGCCATATCTGTCTTCTCTGCTTGAAATAAAAAACATGTTTTAACTTAATTTCATCATTATTAGATAAGGCATTCACAGTGTCAGTCATTGAAATCATAGAGTAGTTGGTCTTCAATCCAATGAACCAAAAGGATGATATCATGTATAGATGTTGCTTCTTCTTTACTGTGTTTACTCCTTTAGATCGCTGAAGAAATTTCAGGGGAATCATCCATCCTTTACCAGACTTTAGAAAAGTCTTTGGTTCATAGGAAGGGCCCAGGAAAATAGATGCACTGCAGTTCTTTGCACTGTGCTAGTCGTTGATGAGAGCCAGGGAAAAAACATGAATGTGCTTTGGAACTTCTTTTGTTGGAGGGTATTTTTCAAAGCCTGTTCCATTTTTTCGCTTTAGAACCCAATGGAGAACCATTTAATAGTTTTTATTGCCTACACCTAGTTCCTCATAAAATATCTGCATTTGAGCCTGTAATATTGTTTTTTACAAGTCTCTATAAGGCTATATTTGGGATTAAGATTATAATCCATTTCACTGGAAAGCCTCATAGGGACTGACAAACCACCAAATTTATATCCAAATATTCTTGGCTGAAGACATGGAAAGCTGCTAGACATTTGTTTGCAGCTTCTTTTTGCTCCCTATATGCCAAGAAAAAGGTATACTGAATGTCTGCCCTTATCTTGAGCCAAATTAACCATGGCATTTTTCTTATACCTTTGTATATTTTACCCCTATTAGTCAGTGTTCTCTACTGTACACCATATCCAGGACACTCTCTACAAAAGAGAACATATTTATCTAGGCTTAGAATTTTGAAGGTTTGGGACTGTGGTAGGTTGCTCATGTTGCTTGGCTGTGGTGAGCCAGAATGTCAAGGTAGCTAGCACATGGTAGATCAAGTTGCTTTTCTTATGGTGGCTTTGAAGTAAAGAGAGAGAAAGGGGACAGGATCCCCTTTAAGGACATTAACTTAACTTCCTCCCACTAGGCTCCACCTCTTAAAGGTTCCACCACATCCCAACAGCACCAGAGTCTTCAACTCAGGACCTTTGGGGAACACTTTTCCAAATCACAGCATCTTCAAACAGTGCATTGGGGTCCCTATATCAATCTTAGAAATGGCATGTTACCTATCTTGAAATTTAGAATGTCTTTCTTCTTGATACCATTTCTCTGGAAGGACCCATCAATGGTGCTATTCAAATCTGAGCCTTGTCAGAGCTATTCATAGTCAGTAAACAGTCCCCTTTCTACTTTGCCCTCAAGTATACAATAATCACCTGAAATTCAGACATAAGCATAACTCTTTTCTCCTTTAAAAAAGAGTAGTGAGCAAACAAACCTTATTTTAATAGTAAAATATGTAAAAGTATTTATTACGTGATATGAGTACATTTAAATTCTCTCCACTACTACTTTCTCTGTTTCTCCTAGATTTCAGTCTTCTATTCAAAGCAGTGATTCTCAGGGGCAGATTTGATTAGCATTTGGGTTGATAATGTACAATATGCAAATTGTGTCTGAGAGCCTCTATTGTGAGGGGAAAAAAATGGAGCATACAGACCTAATTTAGGAGTCTGGTCGCTATTTGCAGCTACTTATCCATGTCATTGAAGCTCAACATGCATCCGTGGGTCAGATGCATGATGTCCTGCAGAGTAGCGTAATAGTCAGTTGCTAATCTTACCATCTACAGTAGCATCAGAGAATGGCAGAGGCCACCCATAAGCAGAAGACAGCCAGTTATGAAGCAGTTGAATGCTTGCCTTCCCTTGTGAATGGTAACAAATAACTTTCTGTGGCAACTACTCAGACTTCAGGACTTGAATATTTATGTTATAGAGAAATCCAGCCATAAATTTACATTTTTTAATAGAAAGCCTATAGTAGCCATGGAAAGGAAGGATAATTATTTCTGAAAGAAGTATTGGGCAATAAGATCAGCGTTCCACAAAACGTGGCCCAACGTTAAGAGGTGATTATTGGAAATGGAAGGCCCTTAGTTCTCACTCAGACTAAGTTATTCTTTCATCCATCTTTTCTCAAATATGTTCACAGCTTATCACTGGAGTTTTAGAGCAACATCTCTTTTATTGGACTCTGTCAGAGAATGAGACTTCCACGTGTGTGAAGTGCACAGATAACAGAAGCTTACAGCCCCAAGTGCAAGAACTTTGCAAGAACAAACCATTTTAATGAAAATACCCTTAAAAATATATTATGTAACACCTGCTGTCTTAAATATGTCAGATAATTATGGCTTGCTCTTAATGTTGTCAATATTTCCCCAGAACTGACAGATGGGAACAGAAGTAGAGTAGGAAATAGAAACAAAGATTCTCTGACTCTCCTACTGCTGGAGGTCCTGAACTCACAGGTGGCACCGCCTGTCCCCAAGGCCTTGTCATCGGTAAAGCTCAGACTCTCTCTGCTGCAGTGGAGAAAACATGCCACTCAGTGCTATCCATTGAGGCCCCAGTTGGCCATTTGTCTGCCACCCACCACTAAGTGACTAAAGTGGAGCCTGAAAATCCTGACAATAAAATCGGCTGTAAACATTATATTAAAGTAGTGCTGATAAATTAATGGAAATTCTCTAATTTATCAGTATTTACTCTAAGGCATTAACTGAGCAGCCGCTATATAACAAATCCTCAAGCATGCACTGATGCAAAAAATAGTAAGCTCTCACCTTGCTGACTGTACAAATTCTAGTGGTGCTACAACTACTTGCTGTGGAGGTCACAACCCTAGAGCCACTGTTTAAAAGTGGGGAGGGGTCAGTGTTTCTCTCCTTTGAGTTATTGTGCTCTTGGATCTCACAGGAATTTTTAAAGTGGAAGTAAATCTTTCATTTTTTTTTTACTCCCCAAGTTCATTGAGATGGTCGGAATAACCAACACAGTAGGGTTCCTCAAATAACAGGAGGCCCTGTGACTTTTTAAAAAAGCTATATGTACTTCGCCAGCTCTTCTGATGGATCCATAGGTGCTTCAATAATAATGGAAAAACAACTTAAACTCAAGGTTCTAGAGAAACGCCCAGGAGTTGCCATTATGATGACAAATTCGCCCTTGCCTGTGCTGCTACATAGTGGTTAGGGGCCTGGTTAATTACTACCACGCTGTCAGGTGTATGCATGGCTGCTCAGGATAGTCCTCCCACTTCTAATTGGCTGTCTGCAACTTATTATGATTTGACAACACAGCTAACTTAGGTTGGTGGTACTTTAAATAAAACATGAGTATATAAAGTAAAATGAAAGATCATTGCATTAATGGGAAATCATGCAATTTTAGCAGCATTAGCAGATAACCAACAGTTCCCAAAACAGATTTACAGATCAAGATTAACTATAACACCAAAGTATGCATCTGTATAATATCTTACAATGGATATCCCTTCGTTATCTGGGAACCATTAAAACCCATTGCCACTGGTAGTTTTCTTTAGAACCAGTTATTTTTTGGGGGGGGGGTCCGGTCGTGGGGCCTGAACTCTGGGCCTGGGTGCTGTCCCTCAGCTCTTCAGCTCAAGGCTAGCGCTTTACCACTTGAGCCACAGTGCCATTTCGGCTTTTTTCTTTTTGCTTATGTGGTGCTGAGGAATTGAACCCAGGACCTCATGCATGCAAGGCAAGCGCTCTACCACTGAGCCACCTTCCCAGCTCCAG
The DNA here is from genome assembly GCF_019054845.1 of Dipodomys spectabilis. NCBI lineage: Eukaryota > Metazoa > Chordata > Mammalia > Rodentia > Heteromyidae > Dipodomys > Dipodomys spectabilis. Next base: position 5,677,989 of record NW_024870711.1, read on the forward strand.
AACCAGTTATTTTTATCAATTACTTGCTAATTTGTTTTTATATTCTTCTAATATGAGACATTTCTTTAAAATTCTTTGTTTAGCTCTTTATCATAGGAGTAAACACATTCATCTCAGTCTGCTATTTGAATGACATCTATCAATCAGCCATGACCAAAATGTGGTGGTTGTCACTGAAAAAAACATACCAGTGTGCAAAGCAATTGAGGGCCATACTGTGGCTTGTACTGAACCACCTCCTGTGGGTGTCCTGTGTAATTTTAGTCCTCAAGTCCTGCTCTGCTTATGCTCACGCACTGCGGGCACTGAAATGTTGCCCTACATCACCTATGCCTAAGATTATGTCTCCAACAAGATCATTTCTAAGTTCCTTTCCTACAAAGTTAGTCATAAAATCTGAGTCTGGGAGCTCCCATTAAGAATTTGAGAGCCTGGAAGATCATTTTAAAGACATGCAGTTACAGTGAGCCTGCTCTCTCATTTTTCCTTCCCTGTCTCCTGGATTTTCCTTTTGCTAATTTCCTTAGTAAATAATAATAATAACAATGATAATAATAATAATAAATATCTGGATCTAGAAAAGCAAGAGCCAATATTAATCTTTTCAGATCATCTTTGTATCAACTAATATCCAGATACACTAAGGTTCTGGATGCTGGAAAATATGAATAAGTTTAAAACTTTAAAAGAAACTTCTCTATTTCATTTGGATTGCCAAATATTCCAAAGGATCTAAAGACTTTGCTATCTTTGTGTCTCAGTATTTTCCTGCTCATCATGGAGAATTATATGAACTACTTAATGGACAGCCATCATTACTATTGGTTTTCTTGGGTTGTGTTGATAAATCATTACAAAATGAGCAGGCTAAAACAAGTGAAATTTATTCTTTCATGATTCTGAAGTCTAGAAATCACACATCAAGGTGACAGGTAGGGCCATGTTTCAAAGGCTCTAAGTGAAGCAGAGTCTTACATGCCCCTTAGTTTGTAGCTGTACCCTTCCAATTTCTGACTCTTGTCATAGGACCTTTTCCTCTTGTATGTTCTGTGTGCTCATTTTTTCCTTCTGCTGGTTAAAAGTTCCTCAGACTCGTCTGAGGACCTGTTCAAGAGTTAGGGATCTGGGAATTCAGACAAGAAAACCTTCTTTACATATTTCTTGGGTAACTCTATTCTGGATTCTGTGGTGATTAGATCCAGTACTCTGAGGCCTGTGTTTTTTCCCTTTGTCCATCATAAACTGCAAGACATGAAATTCAGTTCACATTGTAATTAGTTATGCATAGGCTGAGCCTCTCTTTTGTTTTCCAGAAATCTCAGCTTTACTTTCAATCTCATCTAAAGGAGATAAGAGTTTCTTCCAGTACAGGAGGCGATGAGGAGCTTCTAGTACGTCATGCTGCTGTTGAACCAAAAATTTGAAGCACTGAATTTATCCTTTCTTTTTCCCATTCCCTCTAATGATAATAAGATCAATGAATGACTTTCATTGTTCGGTTCAACAAAAATATTCTAAGGTATCAAATGTATGGCCATCCAGAATATCACCTTTCAAATACCTTTGATTAGGGCTATCCAGTGAGGAAAGTTTGTTTCTTTTGACTCTATGTTACGGTCCAAATGTTTGTGATTTTCTTATCCTAGTCATGAAACTTTAACTGTCAGTGTGGATGGGTTTGGTGCATGAAACTAAGTTTGAATGACGTCAAAAGAGCGGGTAGCTTGGTAGATTGGTTTTCGGATAGGAGCAAAACCAGGGAGCTCATTTGCTCTGTGTATGCATATGTAACATACAAAGTCAAAGCTTTTTACATGACAAAGAGAGAATTGTCTGAATCAATAAGAAACTTGGTCTTAGATTTCAATCCATGGTATATTATTAAGATAGCATGAATGATTTCTATACCATTCAGTGATGTTGAATCATCCTAGAGAGCTAATTCTACAATTTCCAGAGACAAGTCTAAAACAAAAACAAAAACTAAAAAACACAAAAAATTAATCCTTAAGAATCTGTTCCTCTAGGACCAATTCTGGCAAACTCCGTATCACTGATAGATCTCCAGGCAGACAGAACAGACAGAAGATTTTCCTGAGCTGACTCATGGAATGATAGGGAATGGCCATTCTGGATGCTCTTGAATAGGAATTGGCTTCAGAGTATGAACTTGCTTGGGGAAAGTTCAGGTTTTTGCTTTCTGATTGGCTGAGATCTAGTCGTAGTATTGAAAACAATCTCCTGTATAGGAAACTACAGATATTAGTCTTATCTACAAAGTTCTTTCAAGACTGGTTGTCGGATGCAGTCACTTGTTTTCTAGTGTTATGGGGAAATGGCCCAGGTTTGATGTAAAGGAAAACACTTCTTTAGGTCACAAAAAAAGCCTGAGGTCAGGTAACTTCATTAATTTGTTGCTGGTGATGACCATTGATGCTGCAGGATAACCTGGCAGACGGCATCAGGGTAGGAGTGTGTGTGAAAGGAAGAGATCACATGATGAGAGGTAGAGAGAAGAAAGGCTATCCTTGCCCTTTTACAACCTCCCACTTACTCAGACTAGCCAGAGTCTCAGAAAACCTAGTTGAATCCCTCCTAACGGCATATTTCCTCAATCACCTACTGGTCTTCAACTAAGTTCCTCCTCTTAGGAGTACTATTACCATTAAACTGTACTACACTTGGGAACAAACTTCTTATACCTAAAATCATCCTTTGTGAGAGAAAGCACAGTGAAACTACAGCACCTAGGTAGCAGGGCCTGTGCCAACTCTCACACACAGATACCTAGAGCAGAGTTAAGTGTGGAGATTCAGAGGAGAAACATCCCTGACCCCAGCCAGCCAGCATGTACCCCACAATGACATAGTCTGATTCCTGTTCTACGTAGGGTGTGACAGCAGACGTCAAAGTTTACGTAACTCTTCCAGGAGGAAAGGGAGAGTGGATGTTGACATACACCAACTGAATATTTACACAAATCATCTCAGAAAAACGTTTGTTAATTTAATACCATTGCTGAGGGAATTTACAAAAAGAACAAGAGAAACATCCGGTGTTCCCATGTGTGGTTTCCATAGCTAGCATACAACCATACCTGTTTTTTTATTGAAAAAAAATTCCCTCCAGCTTTTCACTAACACATTTCTCTGCAGAAAGTTTTGGTTTAACAAGCCCTACACATGCTCCCTTTTAAAGTTCTGTCCCGCAAGCTAGGCTGTGTCGATAATGGCACACGTTCTATTGATTTATTCTGAAGGACTCTGGGTGATCTTTACAAGATTTTTTTTTTAATGCATTAGCTCCAGGCTCCGCAGAAAAAAAATTTTTCCTGGATTCCCATTACACACCTTTACATTTGTACAGCACATTTCCCTTCAAAGAGGCTTGAGCAATATTTCCCACTTAATTCCCCCTGCTTTTCTCATGACTGCTTCCACGTTCCTGTCTTTTTCTCTCCCTCCTTCCATCCACTCTCTCGCTCTCTCTCTCTTCCTCTCTTTTCCCTGCTCATCATATTTCACATTCCACTTTCCTCTGGGATTTTTGTTTTGTTTTTTAAATGGGTTTCACCTATCCTTTTCCTACTTTGCCATTTTTATGCTGATTATAATGTGACTTTATGGTAAATATTGGCTTTGCTATCTTAGTATCCACTTAGAAATGTCTGGGTAAATGCTGTGTATGATTTTTAAGTTGAACACTCAATAATGTTTTATTGAATTTTTCCTTGTTTCTACCTTCTCTTGGCAGTGGTCATATAAGAGATTTCCACCTCATCCTAACTCATATCTGTTTAATATCTGAAAAGCACAATATGTTGCAATTATATTCATTTTTATGCCAAAATTTACACTATATATATGTGCACATAAGGACTACACATATAGTGACATAGTGTATCACAACATATATCTTGTTTTACTATATATTATAAATCTTTATAACTAATAATATATCAAGATATATGTACATATTTCTATATATAGATATACAGATGTGGTTTCAGATTTAGATAGATACTGTGGAAAAAGGGTTGTACAACATGTGTATAGGGCTCATGAAAGACAAAAATGTATCCCTCCACAAAAGGAAATGTCTTTCCAGGAAACGCAGACCACACTGAGATATTCTGTTCCTGAACTATCCTTTAAAGACTTCCTGTTGAACGTTATATAAAGACTTTCTGTGTAATATAATATTTTCCAAAGCCTCCGTCTTATTATAAATAGTTTACTCTGGTGAAGTCGGTTTCTGGACACACCTGATGTTTCCCTCCTCTGTCTGGAATGCCACCCCCTTACTAGTCTTAGTCTCATCTGTCCTTCCTTTAGGTTTGGTTGAAAGGTTTCTCCATCAAGTGATGCAGTCTGAACGGAAATCTTTTCTGTTATCCACGCACAGTAACTTGAATGCTATGATGTTACTCACTCAGGCTGTTGACCTCATATTCATTCTTTTATCTTGTGGCCCCCAAATGGAAGAACAATGTCCAATCTGATCTCTATTAGGAACTGAAGGTCCAGAGAAATGTGTGAGATGATCTTTCAGGATGCAGCTGCCACTCTAACCAACAGGCATGAATTGATGAAACACAATAATATAGTTGGGAATTCTTTTAAGAAGAACAAACAATGTCTTTCATTGTATTTCAATCTCTATAAAATGACTTACAATGTCCTTTTCCTTGAACTCATCCTATTGTTAGAAAAAGCATTAAACTCTAGGTAACTGAGGGCTAAAAGTTGAATACTAGTCTTGAGAACTCAGGACTCAAAATTTAAAATACACTGGAGAATGGTTTTAAAAGGATTATTAATTTTAGTTGAATTTCTAAATGTATGTATATTCTACATAGAATATATTCTGTAATACTAATCTATATATGTATATCTGTGTTTATATATAATATGTGCACACGTACATATACAGATATGTATACACACACAATTTCCTTTTCCTTTTTAAAAGCCCAGAAGGAGCCAGGAGAGCTTCAAAGACGTTCTCAAGAATAACATTTTCTAAATGAAATCCATTACATAAAATTTTTCTTTGTAAAGTTTGGAAAGTTGTAAAGGTGATTATAACTTTAGATAGAGGCAGATTTGTTCATCTCCTCACTGCTGAGTATGAGGCAGAAAATAGGCAGTGCCAGAAAATCAGCATTTTTGTTGGGTTTTGTATTTGCTTTGTTTCATTCATTTGGGCAAGCCTCTCTCTTTAGGCAAAGAATAAAATCCAATTTTCTCTTGCAGATTCCAGCTCGTGACTGTGTTGGCTGACTTGATGTAAGATCGCTTGATCTACAAAAGTCTAACAAAATTCGTCACACAGAACCTCTGCTAGAAGCAAGGCATGAGGGAATCCTCTGCAAGGAGAATGTCTCCTCTGGTTGCCAGCCTCTCGGAACATCTTCTCTGTTTGGAGATAAAGTTGGTCTGGATGTAGGAAGTGAAGACAAACCAATGATGAACTCAGGTTGTAATAGAGCAGAGACAACTGCAACAAGAATGGAGGGGGGAGGGGAAATGCTGCAGCAAAAGCTGGTAACTTGGAGGAATTTCAGTGACTAAGTTTGAAAATGGGTATGATTCGATTTTTGTTTCGTTCTTTTTTAAGATTTTATTTTATTGTGAAGATGCTGTACAGAGGGCTCACAGTTACAGGAGTAAGGTCATGAGTACATTTCTTGTCCAGCACTGTTACCCCCTCCTTTGTTGTTCTCCCACGATCCCTCCCCTCCCTTCCCTCCCTCACTCCTCCCCACAAAGTTGTAAAGTTCATTTCCAGCATACTGTCTTGTGGGTATCATTGTTGCAACGGGCATCCTGTGTCTTTGTTTCAGTGTTTTGTTATTCCCCTTCCCCTCCCCACACTGGACAAATGTATATACAAGATGTAGGGTACCAATGTCAAGTACAGTGACCACAAGAGATATACCATAAAGGGGAGAACATAAAAGGGAAACAAAACAATCACATAGTACATTGAAAACAACAACAAAGAAGAACTGCTTGTGTCCATATCTTGGGGTTCGGTTCACTTAGCATCATCTCTGTTTCTGCTTAATTTCAACCTTTGTTAATAATACAGTTTGCTGCAGTCAGAAAACACATACCACACTGAACTGCATAGTGAAGTTGAGTGTGAGGGATCTGGCCACTGTGGCTGTTCTCAAAGGCAATTCTCCAGAACCAAGATGTCTGAAAATACAGAAAGAAGCAGTTTATTCAAGAGGAGCATGCGTCTAACATATCTTTTGCAAGGTGTGAGCTGTGAGTGAAGGACTTTCTCTTTTCAAAAGGAGTATTTTAGATTTTGTCCTAAGGACACAAGGTCAGAAGATTTTTCTCTTGGTCATATAGGTACTTGCGTGTTTCTGCTTAAGTTGGGTATAAAATAGAATATAATGCATCTTGAAAGTCAATTGCTTATTTAATAAATCCAGCCACACAAAAACTAACCAACTGAATGTGTAGTAATTTTGGAAATATGGGCCTCATTTCTGTCAGGACTGTGTCTGAAGGTCTCAGTAATGTAAAGGACACAATTTATTACAATTAAGCAGGAAAATAATGTTATGATAAGAGCATAGAAGATAATATTTATTAAACTAAGTATTCCTATGATTGAAAGAGTTTAAAAAATGTATATACCCATGAAACAAACAGTCTAAGGCATAATGACTTACTGGCTTCATAGACAAATGAAGTAACTTTTTCTCCCTACCGATTAGATCTATAGAGATATTCATGGAGACTCAGTTTTTTCATCTGTGAAATACTAAAATGAAGATTCAGAATATGTGTTGATGTAAATCAACTCATTTTCCTAAATCACCTTTCTGTTCAATCGTTTTATGATTCTAATAGATTTTCATTCCAGATGAAAATTTTCTCATCAATATTTCACTTCTCATTTTACAAATATAGCTTAAACTTTGTAACCCAGTGCTTCTAAAACAGCAATGAAAAACTTAATGTCGTGAAAGCATACAGAAATATTCCAATTTTACATATTGTGTTTATGAGTATTAATAAAAATCAAGTTATATAGAATTCCCTACTCTTCAAGGATTACTGTATAAAGAAGTATATATTACCACTTTTTGTGGATGCTACATTTGTCTTGCCAATTATTGCTAATTTTGGTAGGAAAAATTTACTTGCGAGAAGTAAAAGTTAGAAACTTTCCTTTGTGTTCTATGCAACCAGGAACAGCAATTCCTTTTTACCAGAAGGACATGAAGTAAATTCCACTGATAACATTTCATCTTGAGTGCTACGCGTAGAGGATTTCAACAGATATGCAATTGCTTTGTCTCTATCAAAGTACAAAGCTATATTTAGAACCCTATAGACTATGTTTCAGAAACCATATTCATAGCCTTTTAAATATCCCAATACTGTAAAAGGCCAGATCATCCTATAAGCTTCAGGGATCTCAGTCTTTGTGAGTGAAGCAAATAGAGAAAATCTCATTGCAGTGACCTGAGAAAAATGACAATACAGGAAGATAGAGAGGGATTATTTCTTTGCTAAATAGGTTAAGTTTAGCAGACTCACTGTGCTCTAGTTAATGAAGCTTTCACTGAATTAAACCAAGTTGGTGAACCTTCCTAAGGCTTTAAAGGCTATCAGAATCCTGCCAACAGCAGACACTTAAAATATTGGAAGGAAGGAGAATAAGTATCTCTTGAACAATCAGGAGAGGCTGCCTTAGGAGATATGAAATGCTTAAATGAACAGAATTAAGACAGTACATGCCTTAATAACCAGGAAAATTTCAAAGAGTTTTTGATAAAATGCTTTTCGTATTTATTTTCCTCAACCTTTGTTAGGATGGTGACTTTTAAAATGTGGTAGAAAAAAAAGTAAAAGCCCTTTATCCATTGTTGCCTCATTGATAGAAAAGCCAAGAGGTAAGGATCTCACCATAATAGGAACGCTAATGGGTACAAGCCGTGTTTAGAACTGTGTGCTCCCTCAGGCTGCTCTGTAGACTTTTGTCGGTTGATGAGGAAATGTGCCTTCAGTTTAATGTTTCTAGAGAGCTTAACTGTAAAAGTCTGGGCATTGGCCAGAAGTGTAGGCCCAACTCTAACAATCCTAGCTACGGACTCCCGTTTCTCTCTCCTGTATTCACTATGGGTCCTTACTTCTTGCCAGGCCATCCATCCCACCAGCTTTATAGTTTTTTTAGTTAACAGATTATACTCAGGTTGGTAACAGACCAAAGGAATAAATCTCAGAGATACTTCTTTACATTCTGACATTTTTATCATCTGTGTCAATAGTTCCCAGAGCTGGAGATGTATTTTTAATACTTGGGGTTGAACTCAGTGCCTTGTGCTTGCTAGACTGGTACTCTGCCACTTGAACCACACCCCAGCCATTTGTTATTTTAGCTATTTGGAGGTTGCTTTTCAGACCACGATCCGCCCACCCATGCTACTCACTACCTCCAGGTTGGTGATTGAGTTGGGAGTCTTGCTAGTGTTTCACTCAAAATGACCTTGAACGGTCATCTGAATGGCTGAAATTTGAGGTGTAAGTCCTTGAGGCTGCTCCCAGACTTAAAGATTTTCTAGTGCAGTAAAATTATAACCGCAAAATGGGTGAATGTACAGGAAAGGGATATAAATATCAGTTCAATCTAGTGCAGTAAAATTATAACCACAAAATGAGTGTATGAACAGGAAAAGGATATAAATAAAGCAGAGTTATCAGTTCAATGTTGTGTTGATAGGAAGAGAACACACACACATACATGCCATGAAATCTCACTATATATATATATATATATATATATATACACACATATATATATAAATATAACCACTGTATTGAAATTAATGGGAGTTTCATAGAGCATAAGAGATGTAACATGTTTCAGAGAAGTTTTCCCATGGTCCTTTGCTTCTCTGTGGAGCATGACGCTTCCAGCTGGTGGAAACCTACCAGAATTGAGAGCATGTGGCATTTTCACTGTAGAAACAGTCCCACTGATTGTCTTTGCTCTCATGTTCAGCAGATGTCTGCTTCTACTTCCAGTGTGGTCATGCTCTGCTTCTTTTTGAACCAGCTTGGCAGAAGCCAGGCTCTAGCCTAATAATGGAGAAAAGAGAGAATAAATCCCAGTGCTAGGCTCACTGAGACTCCCCTTAGCCCTTCTCCACACTCAAAATTACCTCAATGCTGGGCCCATGTTGGGGTATAAAAATTAAATAATAAATATGTAACATCTTTTTTGCATCCTTACCATTTAAAAGTAATGGATACCAAATTTATATTTATTATCATTAAGTGGGTAATTAGACTTACTCTTTGTAAGTGCACATATTAAACTGTATTTTTAATCTCCTAAAAGTCTTATCTCCAAATACAAAGAATCCTTGCTCCCAGTCTCTGAAGGCTCTGGAATGCTCATTTCTGAATCAAGATGTTTCCCTACCACCGCTGTAGCTCAGTGAGCAACATTCAGGTCATTTGTTAAGGCATTGCTTAGCCCCAGCTTTGAATTTGTTAATTCAGGTGTACTCTGCTATCTTCCCTTGCATTATTTCAACATGCACCAGGTGGCGATAAGGATGCATGGAAAATCTAGTGGCTTTCATTTGAGATACCAATTCATAAAGCAACGTCGGGGGCTGGGGGGGGGGGGGGGGGCGTGGATATCTCCTGTATTTCAACATTTAGTAAATTGGATTTCCAGAACTACTCTCCTCACCATATAAGAAAATGAAGTCTGCAGAGCAAATATCTAGAACACCATAACATCTCAAACTAACGTTTGCTATTTAAAAAATATATATTTTAGTACAATGTCCTTAGTCTCCATATTTCCCCTTTAATAGGTATTTTAAATTGCTATTCACTCCAAAATTGAGGCCAGATCACAACTTCGAACTCGTTTTAGCCCCTTGAGACCCTGCGGTTGCTTGTGTGTGTTTTATCATTCCTGCCACTCTTCCAGTTTTCCCAGCGCTGAGAGCGTGTTGAGAGATGGTTGCTAACTCCTGCCCTTTCCCACCAACCTGCAGCTGTCAGTATGAAGAACTGACACATCTCTGAGCGGATTACAACTCCACCCCACAGACGGCTCAGAGACCTGGAAGGAAAGAATCAATTGTATGGCAACCCTTCTCAAATGATGTTTGTCCTTGCTGCCCAAGGAAGGAGGAAATTGGAAGCTATCCTTGTGCATATTACTGACCACAGCAGAAAGTAGATTTTGACTATGGATGGTGAGGATGGTGAAGATTGTATGAACAGGAGAGGAATGGTGAGGCAAGAGAATGGGAGCATGTTCCAAAACAGGTTTCCCTCGAGCTTGTTTTCTCTTTTCATTTATATATATATATATATATATATATATATATATATATATATATATATATATATATATATATAATTTAAGTAGTTGTACAAAGGCGTTGCCCTTCAACTGAAGAGTTCATGAAGACAGTGCATCTTGATCAATGACACCCTTTGAACATTCCAATCAACCCCTCCTGCCCCATCCCACCCTCGGTTTTCTTAATTTTTAGGTTATATATAGAATTTTTGCCATTTAACAGAAGTATATATATATATATATATATATATATATGTATATGTATATATATAAAATGCATCTTGATCCATGTCATTCCTTTAACATCTTCACCTTCCTTAAATCCACCTATACCTTTATTTTTCTCAGTTCTGTGGCATATGCAGTACATTACTGCTTGCATTCTATGCATTTCCTCTGTTCATTCTTCTATCCCTCTCCCCTTTCCCGCCCCTCCACTAGTACCCATTTCCTGGTACTTACTTTGTCTGGCTTTGAGTTAGTCTTTCTAAACAATCACGCTATTTGTGTTCTCCATAGAGTCTATTATACTTTAGTTAATTCACTGATAACCACTTGGGTGCTACCCAGCGTGTTTACTTGTAGATTTATAGGCACATTCCAGTTCTCACAAATGAGGGAAACCACGCATACAGTGTTTCTCTGGACCTGGCTTACATCACTTAACATAACTTTTTCCAAGTCTTTCCATTTCCTTACAAATGGTACGATATCATTCTTCCTGATAGATGAGTAAAGTTCCATTGTGATCACCCTTGTTTACTGTTACTGAACCAAACCAGATTCCAAAAGCATTGTGATTTTTGAGGTCAAAATTAAATATTCTAGTTCTCAGTTCTCACTTAGCAAGATTAAAAAATGATAATTCATTTCTACCCCTTCTATTCTGAATTAGTATTTCTAGAACAAGGTCAGAAAAGCATTCATTCATTTGTTTTAACTCCCCCGAAAGACTTTTTAAATAAAGGTTGAGAAACAAGAAATTTAACCAATATTTAAAGGAACACGGTACCTTGATGCTTCTTTATTATGGTAAGAGTACTTGAAATTCACGTGTACTTGGTTCAGTGAGAAAATAAGAAAAGGAGTCCAATTGCTTTCTCATTGGTTTGTATCATTATTAAATCTTTTATAGTATGAATTGTAAATTCATAAATTTATAATGTGAATGTATGCTATTTTATGATAGTTGTCAGAAAAGTTTAGGAAACAGAGTTCTTTCCCAGGAATTTATCTACCATAATGACAATATATAAAAAGGGAGAATACACAACTATGTAAATACCTCTCATGTTTATTCATTATCATAGAGCATCAGAATGGGAACAGACCATAATGATCACCTACCTCAGTATTTCTCAGACCTCTGCTATGATCTTGCAGAATGGTGCTAAATCAATTTAGAGAGTTGCAGCCAGCGTTTTAAGAGTGGGAGACATAATATAGGATGGGCTAGAATAGAATGGAAGACAAATTATCAAAATCCATCACATGCAGCAAAAGTTAAGTGGTTTGTGGACGTTGTGTAGAATTTCCTTTCACCATCATTGATTGATAAGTAAAAGCCTTTCCTTACTGTGAGTGGCCATCAGAGCTTGTAAAAGTCACCAGTATAATTTTTGCCTTTACCAGTGGTAAAAAAGGGGTCCCCAAGAACACCAGGGAAAATTTCCAACTCACAAAGCTAGTTTGTAAGAAAAACTAGATGAAAATCATGTTACTTGATCATTCTCATTTTGGGGCTTCTTTCTGGGTAGCACATGAATCGGACCTACATGGAGAAGCAGGTAAGCACAATCTACCTGCTGTAGTCTCATTAAGCAGAAGACTTCATCAGTGAGGAAGTTACAGTCTTGCAAAAGTGTTATTCAAACCTGAAGTTTGAAGAGAAGCACGCCCATTTTTTTCCTACTTTTTGAAGACAGTCTGCTCTTTTTCCACCCAGAACTCATTATCTTAGGAAATTCATACTGGATGAAGGGACAAGATGGACTGAAATAGGAAGACATTGAGTAAGAAAGACCAGATATGTGGCTGTTGGAACGAAACTGATCAATGACAAAGTCTACATTTTCAATGACAATAATGTCAAAGGGCAAACATTAGCTTTGCAAAGATTTAGGTATGGATAAACTGGACTTAGGGAGAGTTGGGCTGTTTCTCAATGTAAATGTGGTCATTTATGTATGGATCACTTGGGATCGGTATTAAAATTCATCTTCTTGAGTTTTCTTCCCACTGTGTTGAATTGAGACTGAGGAAGCTGTGCTTTAACATATGCCATCAGATGACTTTTATGCCATTTGTCAGAAGTCATATAGAGAAGACATATGTCATATTTCATGTCATATGAGAAAAGCACTGAAATCTGTTGTGACACGGATAATACACAAAATGTCCCTTGCCAAAGTGTATATGCATAACAATTAGTAATGCACAGCTCCGCAGATATTGGTAGTGGTAGCGTACTGGGAGAGCATCATCATTGATCTGATGTATTGACTTCCTTACTACTTAACACGAGGCTAAAATTGCCTTCTCCTTTGTGTTTAATTGCCATTATTCATTTATTCACTCCAAGAATCACTTGACCCCAAATGATTCCTGTATGCTTGGCACTCTTGTGTTCTGGGAATGCAAAAGTAGAGGATTATATTAGAAGTGTAAGTCAATTAACTGTCATATCCAACTTCTCTCCCAGAGTAACAGCATCCCTAGTCTGCAGAAACTACAGGTCCTTGTTGCCTGTGACACACTCTAATTTCCAAATCAGAGCTGAGTGGGTCAACAATGGGTACTACCCAAAGGCCAGGCAATCAATTGACCCAGACTCTTCTCCAGATTTCAAGAAGGTGAGCAGATGGCTGCAGCCAGTACACTGTGCGTGAGTGCATGAATGATGAATTAATATCTCAGCAATGGCATTGGTCCTTTTTTTTTTGTCAGTGTGGGTCTTGAATTCTAGGCCTGGGCGCTGTCCCTCAGCTCTTCAGCTCATGGCTAGTGCTCTACCACTTGAGCCACAGCGCCCCTTCCAGCTTTTTCTGCTAATGTGGTGCTGAGGAATCAAACCCAGGGCCTTATGCATGTAAGGCAAGCACTCTACCACTGAGCCACCTTCCCAGCCCCTACTCCTGGTTTTCTGATGATTTATTGGGGATAAGAAAGTCTCTTGCACTTTACCTGCTCAGGCTGGCTTTGAACCACGATCCTCAGATCTCAGCCTCCTGAGTAGCTAGGGTTACAGGCGTGAGCTACCAGTGCCCAGATTGGCAATGATGGTTCTATAGCATGGCCCATCAGATTTCAGTGTACTCATCACTTCCTAAAAGAGTCCTTGCTACTCTCCTGGGGTGGTTTATACCCTCCTGATATTTATTTGTTTGGGTGTATCATAGTTCTCATTTGTTTGTAATTAACTGTAAGTAATTAATTGTGACAATTTTTTTTAGTTTCTCACAATTGAAATATATTTCCTGAGATCTAGTATTCTTGTTCTATGTTTGTAATGTAAGTACATGTTAATCACCAAGTTTCCTAGACTTTATTCCATATTTGTATAATTCCAAGTGGACTGAAGTCAGTTTAAGTGTAAAGAACTTTTAAACAATGATGGAATTGATCTAATCATTTAGCTTACATTCTTCTAGTTCCTACTGTAATAAATGTCCAGAAACCAGCACATTATTACCATATTACAGTTGAAATGCTTTTATTCTCTTGCTTTATTGGATCAGAAAAAACAATGCATGTATATACTATGATCCCTATGTGAAAATATATCATAAAAATCCTAAATTTGAAGCATTTGTTAATAATTAGTTTCTAGCTTAGAAACAGGAACTGTCTTCAATTCTTCACTACCCAATATGCCCCCCATATCTATTAGAAAGTCCTCTTCACACTCACATTAAAGCTTATGTTAAGTTCAGTTATCTTTATGTCCACCAGTATCATCCTAATTCAGGTTATTCTCCTTTGTCACCTGACGCACCATAAAATAGCGTGGTAACCTACTTCCTTTCTTCTGTTTTTTTTTTTTTTTTTCAGGAAAATTAAGAAGGTAGTTGTGGAGATGGGAGGGAAGGAATGGTAGGGGAAAAACAAAGGAGGAGACAACAATGCTTGATAAGAAATGTACTCACCTTGCTCATGCAACAGAAGCAGTATTCTCACAGTAAAAAACTTATTTAAAAAAAGAATGTTGTTGAGTGAAGATATTGCCCCAGAACTACTGAAAACTTGTCAGTGGGTTTTGAAGATACTTACAGTAAACTCCAAACTCCCTTCTCTCATTTTGTCTTTCTAGACCAGGCTTCTTTATTTTTCTGTCTTAACTTTCTCTTCGTTTCTGGTCATTCATTGAATTACTCATGGGACCCAGCGCATACCAACCTCATTTGTGTTTTGGAGCTCTCACTTGCTTATTATTTATTAGCCTAGATTCTACTTTGTCTGGAATATTCTATGCCTTCTTTTTTTTTTTTTTTTTGGTTGAATGTGTCTTGTCCTTTACTATGAATGCTACCTTCTCTTGGACATTTTCCTGACTCCTCAACCTAGAAAACTAACAGACATTAGTTTCTAAATTACTCTGGGTTAATTTTCTCACAATCCTTTCAGGGTTTGCTGTGAGTTGTGTTTCTCTAATGTTACCATGGTGAATCCCACCCAAATAGAAGTTAGGTTCCATTGAAGCAGGCTATTTGCTTCAGTATCTTTTCAGTCTGGAGCTGGTGGCCTCGAGGAGCAGAATAGGATCTCGATATTTATCAAATTCGTGAGGAAAAGGAAAGACTTGGAAAAAATTATATTAAGTGAAGTAAGCTAGACCTAAAGGAACCTGGGCTGCATGGTTTCCCTCATTTGTAATAACTAGAATATGTATATAAATCCACAAGTTAACCCAATGGATAATAAAAGACAAATAATTACACCTGGATATGATTAGTTTAACAGTACTCTAAGCATTCACACACTGAGAACAAAGGAGGATATTCTTAGGAGAGGATCACAAAGGCTCAATAGCTATATGCATTTGACCATATAAAATGATGTTTATTGAAATGTACTCCAAAAAATGGAAACAAGTTTTTTTGCTGTACTGTTTTCAGTTATTTATTTTTTTCTTTCTTTTTTCTCCTTTGATTTATTCCTTTTTGTCACTGGTGTTGATTTTCGTATTCTTTGTCTTGTATGTAAGTTTATCTGATTTGGGGAGGGAAAGGGGAATCACAGAAATGGTGGGACAAAGCTTGAAGCAATTCAGCAGTGATACTCACTAGGCACTATTATGGAAATAAGTTTCCAACTTGGGAGGAGGAGGTGGGGAAAAATGAGGAAGGGGGTAACACTGTTCAAAAAGAAAAATAAATGTACTCATTACCTGACTTATGTAACTGTAACGCCTCTGTACATCACCTCTACAATAAATTTTAAATGTATTAAAAAAGATTCATGAAGAAACTAGGAAAGCAAGCAAGCAAGCAAGCAAGAAAGCAAGAAAGAAAAAAAAGAATGAACGAGCTGTTCTATGAAGATAGAAGGGCTCTAGGCTGTTATTCCTCTGTTGGTCACAGACTGAAGAGTTTACTCCAGTGTATTTGTTCTAATTGAACATACACTCTGACCAGGAACAACATTTCATTTTCTTTTTTTTTGCGGGGGGGCAGTCCAGTTGTGGGGCCTGAACTCTGGGCCTGGGCACTGTCCCTCAGCTCTTCAGCTCAAGGCTAGTGCTCTACCACTTGAGCCACAGCGCCACTTCTGGCTTTTTTCTTTTTGCTTATGTGGTGCTGAGGAATCGAACCCAGGGCCTCATGCATGCAAGGCAAGCGCTCTACCACTGAGCCACCTTCCCAGCCCAACATTTCATTTTCTACCAAAAAAAAATCCCTGTGTACAATGTTGAGTGTTTCCCACATCCTTTGTAGTATGGAAGAGAAAGCATTTTTGTTGTTCTACATGTTAGCAAAGATGAGAATACCTAGTGGCAGAAGAACTCTGGTGGTGAAATCTTGTCCTGCCCTCATCTCCTTGGAACAAAGGATCACTCATGGAACATCGGAGCAATTTTCATCCTGGGGTTAATCATGGTGACCTTTCTGGTTGGGATCATTTGGATAATGAGGAAGGCTGCAGAAATAATGATGATGCTAACCTCTCTTTGGAGAACATATAGTGTGAACAAGGGAAATGTAGGGTAAGATCTTGTTATACTGCAGAGGCTTTGATGGTGATGTGAAATTGTTTTCTAACATTGCCATTGTGCAGCCTGTTTTTATGCTTTGGAACTTTAGCCCTCAAATTGTTGCTTCCTTAAAGGCAGTCATCATCCCAATATTATTTTTTTTAAATCTATTCTGCCAGGTTGGAGTAATTTTCTACTTTTCACTTGCCTGTAAGTGGCAAATTGTTACCCTTTTATTACAGTGCTCTATTGTGTCAAAGAAGATATGAACCGTGTACTTAAATTACTGTACACTGAAGCCATCCAGTTGAATATACCTCTCAGATTTAATCTGATAGGAATGATTGAGCACCATGTCTTTGAAGAAAAGGAGCCCGTTCACTAGGAGTCCGGAATACCCACCTCCACCTTCATTAGCTACACTATGATTGTTGAATGGTTAAAGATGTTAGCCATAAACTACCTCATGTAGAGCTACCTGCAGGATCAGCATTAAAGAAATGGGTATTAGGGCAACTTTATCATCATTTTTCTGCTCTTGAAGTATTCTTTCCTACTTTTACCTTTCTATTCCCATGTCCGCATTACTCTAGTACAAGAGAAAAGTAGCAAATAGATTCAGTCAAAAGGAGCCATTGTATATTTCACATCTTTACTCCTCCACACAAGATGTTAAAAAAAACTATAGGGATAAAGAAACATTTAATCCCAAAGACTGGATTCATAATGGAGCATCTGTGCAAAGGTTAGTGTTTCAGGCAGGGAGCTTTCTGTTATCTTGTAGATCATGTCATACAATATTGTCTTATCTTACCAACACTGTCATAGTTTAAAGCTAGCTCTGGTTCAAGTTCAGTAATTGGGTCAGAGTTGAATTCAAGATCATAATTTTCCTTTGTGATAATGCCATTTTTATACTTTCCAGAAGCTGACTTCATCAGAAGCAAGTAGGAGCCCTGTATTATGTCAGTACTTGCTGGCTCAGCTGCCCTCGCCCCTTGTTTTTAAGAGAGTTATAAATTAGTGTTCTTGTTGGACTCAAGTTAAAGTAAACATAGGCATTATCAAGAGAGTAAAGAAAGACCCACAATGACATGAGGGAAAAGAAAACCCCACAGATTTCTCATATTCCCAAGCTGAAAAGAAACGAGTACACTTGAAACTCTTGCTGGCTTCACAGAAGCAATAACGAAGAACAATTTTCTCTGAGGTGATTTGTGTCCTCCGAATGTCCCAGAAAGTCACGAGACTTTGTGCCTCTGCCAAAATGCTGAGAAAATGAACTTGCCTATGTATAATACTACAGAATGGGCCAGACCCTTACTGTGCTCCAGAAATTCTAAGGAGTCAAGTACAGTTTTTAAGGAATCAAAAGCACCAGAGGAGTTAAGTGTTTGTATTCTTCCATCACATTGTGTCCAGCTTCCTTTTCATAATTAGAAGTGCAAAAAGAAAATTCAGCCTTCACCAAATTGCATGGAATGTTTCATGTAACAATAAAGGGCTGCTCTCATATATCCTCCGTTGACAGACAATAAAAGAGAAAATTGGTGTAGTAAAAAATGATAGTAGGGCTTTGGAGACAGGAATAGTGGTGGTAGATTTGTTAAATAGTTATTTTGGCTCTAATCTTTCTGGAGGACAAAGAGGATAGAGATGATTTTTTTCTCTCTCTTTTTCCCCAAAGATCTCATGCTGTGAAAAATCATATCTATCTGAACCAAAACAAAACACAAAAACAAATGCTGAACTAATTAATGTAAATCTTCATGTAAGAGATATAAGTAGGCAGTTAGAAACACACAATTGTGGAAATAAATGTGTGGCAGATTTAACTCTTCCTGGACCTTTGCGCTCCCTAACTTCCTGTACCCCCTACCTATCTACCTGGGTTGCTTCTTACTGCTTTTTGGTTCTGCTAAGATGTCTTTCAAATATGTCATGTGCATACAATACTACCCTAGAAAATAAGATTGCAATTCATGATTCTCCATAGCATGCATTACCCCCATATTTATTATAAATTTAAATTGGTGTATCTTGTTACCTCTGTTAAAACTTCCGTTTCATGATGGCTAGTACTTTGTCCTTTGTCTTAATTGCTCTCTTCTCAGAATCTACCATAGCTGAAATTTATCAAAAGGACCTCTGAAATAAACATTTATAGCACCGATCAGGTGGTCAAAAATCCTTGGTAATAAGTAATACCAGGGTCTCTTTTGTATATTGAATTTAAGATTCACTTTTTCTTGGGACCTGAGAGTATAATGTCTTGCAAATCATTATTTTCTTGTATTTTAATGGTGTAAGTAATTGTAATTTTTCTATCATTAGTCAAATTAGACTATGTTTATTTTTTCTAAATTTATTCTAAAATTTAAGGTTAGGTAAAATTCCAGTCTGTTTCTGCTCAGTTGACCTAAAATAGGCCAAAATATAAGCTTTATGAAGTTGGGTAAGTAGACAGTGGTCTCTCTGAATAGACAATGCCACGGAGGTGTTTCTGTTGCAAATGTGAATTTAATGATTGTGGAGACGTGCCTATAACAGAGTTGCAGTTGTCTATCTTCCACAGAAGGGACTGTTCCAGAAACCTCTCTGGTCCACTTGCATTTTCATTGTGCTCTTCAACAAGGACAGAGGTGCCATTTTACCGGACCAGCGTCAAAGAGGCTGTAGAGATAGCAACCTTTTTCACCTGGAATGCACAGCAGCCTTCAAATGTGATTTGCAAGGGTGCCCTGTGATTTGCACTTCCTGGAGCTGATCATCTACCTCTCTGACCTATTCACCTGTGAGCAGGGACTTCCACAGGGACTCCACCACCACTGGTGTCAAACCACTTCCTGGTGTAGCTGGGGGTGTCAGACTTGCTTCCACGTGCCCAGGAGCAGGGCATTCTCAGCCTGACGGCTCCTCCCCTGCTCTTGGTCAAGCCCAGCATCCTCAAGGCCTGCTTCACATCTGCCTCAGAATGACTGACAGTTACAGGGAAAGTCAGAGACTTCCTCATCACATTTTCCTTCCCCATGATGCTTCCTTAGTAGAACAAAGTGGAAGAGGCCATTGTTCTCACATTTTCTCCCCCATGATGTTGTGGTTCACATTGTAACTCCCATTATAACAAAATAAACGGTAGCATCTGAGGAATGAACTGGTCTTGTTGGAAAGATCGTAATTTAATCTAGAAAATTTGCATATTAACATGCCTCCTCTTTCAGCCCCATCTTCCTGAAAAGTCACATCCAACCTGTGCTCGATCGGACCTGTGTTCCCACTGTGGGTCGGTCATCACAATCACAAGGAGAGAGGCAGGCCTGAGGCATTTGTTATGGGCCTGGATGGGTCTCATGCACGGCCAAGGTTGAGAATCAGTGTCTAATGCAACAGTGATGCTGACCTTCGTGTCTGTGGTTCACGTTTCCTTGCTAGCGTGAGTATTCATTTTAAATTTGGATAAAATAATTAGGAACCATGTTAGGCCCCATTCTAGGTGTTTTTCAAATATTAACTCATTTATTACTCTTAGTATCCCAATAGAACAATCATTGTGATAATTATCTTCCCGTTGTAAAACAACATTGTTCTGTTAATCACTATTCTTTCCTGTTCCTTACCTTCAAATAGGGCAGAGAGGCTGGACTGAGCATGTTCAGGTATCATCAAGATCTCTTCTTTTACCACGTACTACGTCTGACCCTCTTGTCATCCCCTTTATCCTAATGAATAGCTCCAGGCTCTGTATGCTTAACCACATCAGTCCTTGAAGATGGAGCTCACTCTTTGTTTCCTGTTTTTATAATTAGTTTGATGACTCACAGATCCCATTTCCACAGTACCTTTTTTCAATGCTCTTTCCCCATTTCTACTGCCTTTACTTTAGGCCGTGGTCACTAACCCGTGTTTCGATCCTCTTCAGTCTTTAGCTGGTGTTAAGGAGTCATTCCCCAAATCTCAATCATTCCTTATCACTTCCCTAATTAGATTTCTTCAGCTGCTTTGGCTAGCCATCCTGGCAAGTGAATCCTCATGATTCAACATTGCTCAGGTGTTTTGGATCTACTACTTCGGTCTTGTATCAGACTTCCTCTCTAAGCCTGTTTCCACCTCCACTGCCCTGCTGTCCTCTCTCTTCCAGATATTAAGTTACCCAAGCCACTGTTACCATCTTCATCTTCTGTGTGTTTCAGCAACTGCACAGGTTGCTCAGTTTTTCATCCCATTGCCAGGCGAAACTGAATAGTTTAAGATTCAGCCTGCTCTTCCATCTGAAGTAGATGTCACTTGAACATTGCTGAGCCTATATGCATACTTCTGCAGAGAATCTGTCACCCTACTTTGATGTCCTCTATTAGACACTCAGTTAATGCTTGAGTTGGAAACAACATATATGTATTCAGCGTTGATGCATGCCAAACATTCTCCTAGGGGCAGATTAAATAAGATGACCTGAGAGTTTCCTTCCAGAGTATCACAGTCTAGGAGATTACCTCTACAAGACAAGTATGAATAAATAACCAGCAAAGTTGCAGGGCACAATCTTATTTAATGACAACTTAAATAATCCTTTATAGTGAGGAATATCAAATTAGGATTAAATACTATAAAACTCGCTACATAGGTATTTCTGAGTTAAAGTTACCTCTGAGTTTAGCCAAATCTTAAACAAGTGATTACTTTGATATTATTGTATTTATACACCAAGCCACGCTGACTCAGGTATGAGCTTGTTCCTCTCTTCAGAAGCTCTGAGAGATTCTGAATGCATGACATATGGCAAAATCAATTATCTAGTCTTTTCTGAGTAAAGCAATTGTGTTTACACAGTTGAGGACTTAGCAGAGTGAGATAGATGAAATGCTAACTGGATTCTGAATGGGTGGCAGAGATGGCCAAAGAGCTCAGCCTGATCTATAAATCCCAACACAATTTCAGAGCAGATCCTCAGCAAGACACTAAACCAACAAATGATGTCAGTGCTTTGAGCAACTAATTTATAGGCTAAGGAAATGAATATCAGAAAGTAGTTACTGGAGGCATCAAGGGAATGTGTTCAAAGGGTTGGGAATGGACAAATGAGAGGAAGAGGGAGGAGAAAGCAGTTATAATATTCAGTGTGTAAATGTGAGAATGGAACTAGGAAAATCCAGGGTATAGACCTGTTTGAGAGACATCAGGGGAGAATGATGAAGGAGGAGACATTGGTCAGGTTGTACTGTACACATAAACTAATATGTTCAACTGAAACACTTTTGTGCAACTACTGATATAATAATAGTAATAATAACAATAATAATAATATAAAAATCTAAGCAATAGAGGAAGCCCTTGAGTTCAAAAAGGAAAAAAAGGAAGGAAAAAAATGAGCCAACCTACTTTGACTCTCTTTCAAACATATTCTATTAAGGAAAATACATTCAAAATATTCAATTTAACTAATTTTGTTCAATTGCTCAAAGTGTTATGTATAAGGAATGCAAAGAGAATATATAATATTCTACCTTTACAGTATTCATAATTTTTATAGTTTATGCAGTAATAATGTCATTGAAATTTTGTTAATCATGTATAATTAGTTTTGTCTGTTTTAAGTATTCATATAATTGTAGCTCACAAATTTTCTCCTCTGAGCAGGTTATTTGCCAAATTAGTGGAAAGGCTGGTTTTTGCTTAAATTTTACAAAGCAATTCTAGCTCATGTGCCATGGCATTGAAACTGTTTATGAATGAACAATACTATCTAAAATTGGAATGCTATCCCAGAAAGCCATTTGATCTGGGACATATGTCAACATTAAGAGCATGTGTTATAATAATTTCCATCATGTAAATGTTCTTGCTTGATGTTTTGCACAGGATATCCAAATACACCTGATGTTTATAAAAATATTCCCAAACTTCATTTGAAGCCACCTGGTCGCGTTCTGTCTATAAGCACTTTCCAGAATAGAACACAGTCTCTCTGAAGCGTTAATGCTTATGTTCTGCATCTGCTAGCATTTCTATTTTGTTAGAACAAAATCTTTCTTCTTTGTGGATCTTTTCAACATCTAGACAACATTTCCTGTCTAGTGCTGTTGGATCCAGAGCCACTTCTAAATCATCTTCTCATCTTTGAATATCATCTTGATCTTGTTGAAGTTAAGACTGAAGTATATCTTCTGGGAACTAATTACAGATACTGACAGAACTTGGAGAACAACAATAGCAACAACGAAAAACATTCCTGCACTGCCAAATAGAAGGAGAGAGATTTGCATCCTGGCTGAGAAGGATTGTATTGTACTTCACTCTGCATCCAGAAATTCAATTGTAGTGTGGTATTACCCCCTGATTCCCAGCACGTGAGAGGCTGAGCGATTAGAATCCCAAGTTCCAAGCGTTCCTGGGTTACGTACTGAGACCCTGTCTCAAAAAAATGTGTAACCTCATTCTGGAAATTAAGAAAAAAAAACTAATATTTATAAAGTAGTTAGTCTACTTTTCTAACACTATTGAATAATGAACACTGTGTAGAGTATAAAAATATTCAAATTCTTTTCGTTGTGCTGTTATTTGTGGATTTTGAGGTACTTTCATGAATGTTTCTACATAAAGAAATTGATAAATTCCTTTTACATATAGTAGATAGGAAATAAAGATTCAAATAACGTCAAAAGAAACTATTTCTGAGTCCCAAACGCAGGTTACATTTACTTTAAAATTTTTTCTGGTCACTTGACACAGAATAAATCAGTGAGTAATAAGTTAGTATCATTACAGGTAGTAAGAAAATTGAGAGAATAATAACAAGTATAACTTTTACTTTTAGTTCTTTTATTTAGTCAAAACATTAATCATACAGAAACTTTTCCTAGATTGTTTCTTTTAAACAACCATAGTTTGACAAGAGATATGGTTGTGTATCTAAATAAAGCCATACAAGTGTTGATTTCTGAGTTAGATTGGATCATTTCCATATTAAACTAACTTACTAAAGAAAATACAGCCAATTAGCAGGGTGGGAATTCACTGAGATCATCTCACTAATTTTAGCCTGGAGATAAATTCAAAGACAGAGAGGAGTACATTGTTTAAATATTAATTCTATCCTTTGAGCTGAATTCCTGGCTTATTCTCACCGGGAACAGAACACTGGGGCTTGTTATGCTATACAAAATGTAAAGTTGTGTGGGTGGGGCGGTGCCTACTTGCAATCATGGTTTTCTTAAGGATGAAGCAAGAGGAATCACAGGTTGGAGGCAACCTGGGTTTCATGGCTACCTCTTCCCTCAAACAATCCAAAGCAAACAAATACATATATGAAGGCAAAGCTTCTTCCAGTGGTCACATTCTTCAGGGACATTGACTGGATGTAGGCATTAAGAAGGGCAAGAAGTAAAGGTGACAGGTTTTTAACTTGGGCAACTGGATGAATCATGGTGATGTTAATAGGAACTGGCAAAACAGAGCAGAAAAATCACAGGACCAGGAAGATGGGATGAGTGCAGTCTTCAGGTGCTGTGCAGGAAGGGCATCTGTCAGCCCTGTCCCCGCACTCACTCCTGGAGCTCTACAGCAAGGCAGCAGCAGCCTTGAGAGCTGGCGCTCTACACCCTGTGTGTGCAGGTGTCTGGCCAAGAGGATGGCATAGAGTAGCTAGGAAAGAAAATGGAGTCACAGTTCTGAGAAACATGAGGATTCCACTGAGGAGGAGGAGTCAGACATGATGGGAATAAGTAATTTCTTTCCACTGATAAAATCCTCTGGAAGACGATCTCTCTTCCCTGAAATCACAGACATACGAAATGGATAAGGATTCAGGATTCTTGACTTTTCAAGCTGGGTTGGAAAAGAAAAATCACTAAAGCAAAAATAAAATAGGATATAATGACGCTGGTTCATTAACTGGTTTCAGACATTAATGATGATAAGGAGATCGTAAGAAAAATTAATTCCCTTAAAAAAACAAGCAATAAGCCATTCACTACGTCCTCAGAAGAAATGGAGGGAGCAGTTGGTGACCTGAGTGGGGATGATTGAAGCAAGGTCTGTCTAGAGGTTGAATGGTGACCTTGTATTCCAATCTCATATTGAAAGGTTCCTGGCAAAGAAAACCACAATCCTCCAATCCTCCAGGGACAGTGGTTATCTTCTTTATCACTGTTCTAAAGAGCTGTTGACAAGAACAGATTGAGCTTCGGGTATTATCTCTACTTAGTGTTTAAGATGGATAACACTGATAAGCAAGGTGACAGGAAGGTAGCACAATCCACTGTAGACGTGAATTGAAGGTGACTAATTGTTAATATTATAGATGAGGAAAATTTCCTCGGAAGGTAATGATTGCCAGGAAGATCGCACACTGCACTTTTAGCTATGTGAAATTGAAGAAGGATCTACTGTTTTTCTAAAGGCAGCAGAGAAACTTACAGTGTCATCTCAAGAAGTAAATTTTCCTTTAAAAAAGTGATGTTCATCTCATCAGAAAACAGGAAGTACTGATAATTTGAGAAAGTGTCTTCAGAATGTATTCCCAACAACTGCATAGTTTGGGCAGGCAGGCATTCCCTCTCTGAAAGACCATCATATATCAAACATGATTGACACTTAGTCCTCCATACTCAGAGAATTAAATGCTGAAATTTGACTTAATTAATTAACTAATTAATTAATTAATTTTTATTGTGAAAATACTGTACAGAGGGGTTACAATTACATGGACAAGATAATGAGTACATTTCTTATCAAGCATTGTTGCCTCCTCCTTTGTTTCCCTTTCCCATCCCTTCCCATCTCCATCACCCTTCCCACCCCACTCCGCCCCCCATGCCTCACCCTACCTGATCCTTCCCCTCCTCCCACCAAAGTTGTAGAGTTCATTTTTCCACATAACAACTTGTACATCTCATTGTTGCAATGGGTCCACCTGTATGCCTATTTAAACGGTTTGTTTTTTTCCCTTCCCCTCCACAAATTATACCAACATCAAATACAGTGAAAACAGGGGTTATACCGTGGGGGAGGGTCATACAAAGCAACAAAGAAATAATCTTAT
Organism: Dipodomys spectabilis; assembly: GCF_019054845.1. Classification (NCBI taxonomy): domain Eukaryota; kingdom Metazoa; phylum Chordata; class Mammalia; order Rodentia; family Heteromyidae; genus Dipodomys; species Dipodomys spectabilis. The sequence continues at coordinate 5,703,572 of NW_024870711.1, forward strand.
AAATGTGTTAGAAACAATTGCATGAAAGAAAAAAAATTGAATACTTATCTTGGGGTTCATTTCCCTAACATCAACTTGTCTGACCTTTTCTGCTTGACTCAGACATATACTAGTTATTGCAAATAAGGGAAACATGGGACCTATGTTTCTTTGTGCCTGGCTTACTTCACTTAATATAAAAAATTTGACTTAATTTATTTTTATGCTACACTTCATGAGTAAGACCAGAGGGCACTGATTTTTCATGATCGGGTCTCAGCTTCAGTCCACTTGGCTTTCATTTCTCCCACGGGGAGGCCTAGATCCTAATCAAATCTTTAGTGCATAAAACAAGGTTCAATCAACTATAGACCCTGCCCACATTAAATATGATCTGCTGTCAATCAATAGAATTCCAGTAGAGGACAGCTATGCCATCCCATCTATTTCTTCTTGTCCTGGACTGTTCTACACTACAAAGGCAAATAGAGAATGTATGTGGTGAATGGTACAAATTTTACATGGGTGTAAAAATACAGTAGACTCTCTGAATCCACAGGTATGTAATTCTAAGGAGACTGCCACTGAGGAGATCTATGACTAGTAAGGATGCATACAGTACATTCCTACTGAGGTTTATCCATTTGGGGAATAGCTGAGAACTTCTCACCAACCAAGCTGCTCCATGTACATAGGATTCGATGATTTTTTTATTGTGGAAATTAATTTGCTGCTCAAGGTCCTGAGATCAAATCCCAGTACAGCCAAAAAAAAAAAACCCCAACTAAAGTTAATTGTTAATTTTGAGCACAATTGGTCAAAACATACCTAATATATTTGAAAAGATGGCAGGCTTATTGTATTAACAGTCTGTCCTTTTATGGAAAACTTTTCATAGCCTTGTCATAAAGGCATTCAGAAGTTTAGAATGATGGGAATTTTGGAGTTAGTCTTTTACGTTTCACCATTTCTAGCCACACACATAACACACAAAGGCATCATGACCTATCTTTTACAGGTGATAATTTGTTATGTTTGAGAACACCGAACACTAGCAATCTGAACCATATTGTGTGACTTTGCCTAGGGACTCTTCTATCACCTGGCTGACTAGTTTGTTAGCACAATACTACTCAACAGGTCTAGCAGCATACCGCAATGGTGTCAGTTCTACCATAACATTCTATACAATCCAAGAGCTATCTGCAGATTATATCATGTCAGAGAAAAGGAGAATCTAGACAACCTTGAAATACAACAAGGAGAAGGTGCTGATGTGACTACAGTCAAAGTTCATCAGGTCTTCTGTTATTTTTATTAATGGGGATTGAGGGAAAAAACATTCATTAACTCAATAAGTAGGTAAATGCATATGAGATATTTGGGACTTCAATAGTGTATGTATGCCAGAAAAGATGTTAATGCTGTGATTGGTTGATGATAATCTCTGCTAAGATTTCCTCTAATCTACTTTTACTAGCCAAGATCTACTGAACTTAAGACTGACTGTGTCAGGCAAAATGTTGAATCATATAGGGTATGATGGTTTTAACACTCCAGTTCTTTATTTTTGAATTAATATTTGAAATTCCTTCATAAACAGACTTTAGGTCCTCTTAAAAACATTCGAAGAGGCCAATGTCTTGGCCATTTCTACTGTCATATTACCCTCAAAGCCAGCACATGGTGGGCTGGGGATTTGACTGGCATGGGTAAGCCCTGCAGATAACAGCGAGGGGTCCTGTGCGTGCACTGCCCTCCCTGTACCAGGAAATTTGCAAGACTTCACACTTAACCCAATTTCCAATTTTTTCCACTCTCACTGATGAACCAAGGTGACACTTGGAGACCCTAGGGGCTAACAGCAACTTAGAGCCAACAGCTAATAGTGTCTTATGGAGCTCAAGATGATTGTATTCATCCATGTGGATGCCTAGAGCCACAGAGCCACAGAGCTACAGAGGCAGAGGCCAATGTTTGAATGAGGTTGAGCAAAGGAAAGGTCCAGGTCGACCTTTTTACCTTTAGCATCTTACAGCTCCCGTTCGTTCTCTGCTGTCAAGGCCTGTGGTTATCTTGTCTTCTACTTTATATCTTTGAAGGATCTGTGCAGGTACTTTTGAGGTGCACTTTTTGTCAATTACAATTCCTTAGTATACATTATGTTCTTCCATCACGGCCATAACGATGTCACAGTCCTTTTCCTGGCATTCTGAACACTCCCTGGCTCTTTTAAGGAATTTCTACTTCGTCTGAAGGGCTCTGCTGGACCAGTGCAAACCATTGTTAATCCAGTTCTGCTGCGGAACAGTCTCACGATTCCTCTGACCCATCTTGTTTGTAACTCCCACTTCATTAATTTAGTTCCTACTTCTATTGGAAAGCGATTTAATTTCCATTCACTGAATGAGCTCAGCCCTGAACTCTCTGATGAATAACAGGTGATCTATACACTCACATACACAAGCAGTATATTTCATTGTATGTATGTCTGTATAGGCATGGATAAGTGACGAATTATGAATATATGCAAGTATGCTTATTTTTCTTAGGCGGGCTTCCAGAGCTTGCATTTGCTACATCATTACGGGGAGTCTCTGGTCTCTCTGAAGTCAGTGTGGCAGCATTCATAAATGGAATTGACCCTCTTTTCTGCCCATGCACTGGACTCCCACTGAATTCCTCCACTCTGTAGCACTCTAGGAAGCTACTGAAAATTAATTGAGGTACTCATGATGGTGTTGATCTTCTCTCCCTGATTGCTGCACTTAAAATTTAATAAGGACAGGAACATTTCTTAAATCCCCTGTGGTCCTTTGTGCTTGCTAAAATGCACATCCTAGGCATTTCAATTGTATTGGTTTATAAGGATGTGGCCCATAATTTTTATTTGCTTGACACTTACAATTATTATACAGCTCCATAAAAAAAAAATCTTTCTCCAAACAATTGTCTAGCAGGGCTTCAGTTTTCTACTAAGTCTCAACTATTAAGCAAACTGTTTTAGCTCTCCATACCTGACTTTTTGGATGCAAAATCTCCAAGTGGAAATCACAACTTTGGTGTTCTTTAAGCATCTCCTGGTCTCAAAATTACACACTCTTCATATCTATTAAATATTAACTTTATGGGCTGGGACGGTGGCTCAGTGGTAGAGCGCTTGCCTTGCATGCCTGAGGCCCTGTGTTCGATTCCTCAGCACCACATAAGCAAAAAGAAAAAAGCCGGAAGTGGTGCTGTGGCTCAAGTGATAGTGTGCTAGCCTTGAGCTGAAGAGCTGAGGGACAGTGCCCAGGCCCAGAGTTCAGGCCCCACAACCGCCCCGACCCCCCCCCCCCCCCCCCCCCCCCCCCCCCCCCGCCCAACTTAACTTACAACTTTGGTGGCAAGGGGGGGGAGGGGATAGGAGTGGGGGAGGTGGGGGAGGGAAGGGATAGCTGGACAACAAGGAAGGGAGGGGGTAACAATGATTGACAAGTCATGTACTCATTGCCTTACTCATGTAACTGTAACCACTCTGTACATCTTAACAATAAAATAAAATAAAATATCAGTTGTCAGAGTTGAATGCAATGACTCCTGAGTGTCTTTATAAATGGCTTACAGATATATCTTATAATAATATCCATTGTTAGAAAATGTACTTTCTTTGACACGAATAGTCACTACAGCTGTATACACACACACATATAGATATACACATAAATATTCACACACATCCATTTATCTAATTGTCTGTCTACCTTTCTATAGACAGAGATGAGGAGAGTTTTAAACTTTGGAGAAATCACCAAGTTATTTTATTCTATTTTGTTTCTTTTCAATGTCAGGACAAAACATTATTCTGAAACTAGTCACAACTTTGCTTTATATCCACACCTATGAATGTTTTGGACAATTTTTAAGAAGCCAAAGTTCTGCTTTGAATTTATTTGATTTTTGTCAGTCATGGGACTTGAACTCTCGTGAGCACTGTCCCTGTGCTCTTCAGCTCAAGGTGAGGGTTCTACCGCTTGAGCCACAGCGCCACTTCCAGTTTTCTAGTGGTTTATTGGAGATGAGTCTCACGGACTTTCCTGCCTGGGCTGGCTTTGAACCGAGATCCTCAGATCTCAGCCTCCTGAGCAGCTAGGATTACAGGCGTGAGCCACCAGCGTCCGGCTCTGCTTTGAATTTAGTAAATAGAAAAAAAAAGCATCTTTAAGAAACAAATATATATTTAAATAAACATGTATGCATGCATTTGTTTCCTTAAAATATGTATGCATATATATTTAATGTTTTTGAGATAATGTCTTACTGCTATATACTCCAGGCTAGAATTCATGGTCCTCCTGATTCCTCCCAAGTACTGAATTACAGGAGTGTAACAAATACCCATCTTGATGCATACTTAATCAGTTTCTCCAGCATGTTCAAAGATCATAGAGGTTTTTGATTATCTGGTTGGAAATGTTGAAAAATTATCAAGAATTTTTTTGTCTTATGTTATTTTATCATGATGGCCAAATAAGGACAAAAAGTGATTGTTGCTATGCCTAGGATTTCATTTTTCTTTTTCAATTCATTAAACTGACACAAAATGGTGCCTGTTGTATCTTCTTATTTCCTTAATTAAGGATATACAGCCTTCTTCCTAAAATTTGTAGGGGCAAATTATATGGCATAGTAACTCATGAGCTAAGTGACTGAGATCTAAATGATTATTTCATGCTATTGTTAGCAATTGCTGAGTTTTTCAAATAAATACAATAAAGTATATAATCCATTTGTTAAAATGTATTTCACAAACATTGCTACATTTGAATTTAATTTTCTTCAGTTTGTTGATTATTTTCTCCAGAAGAAATTTATCATTCCTGGAAATACAATATTTGCATTTCTTTCAGAACATATGAACTCTTTTGAAAACCAGGATGACATTCTATCCATTACATGATTTATTCTAAAGCTAAAAGGTCTTTTACTCTTCAGATGTTGAAGAAACTTTAGAAGTTATTGATCTCCACAAACATGCAGCTGGGTCAAATATATACTTTATTGAAGAGAAAACTCAGTGTCTCCTTAGAGAGAGAGCACTCTTCTTGCAAAATTGACATAGGTGTTACAAAGTTCTTTCATAGATAAAGCCCAAATGTGCTTCCTTATAATTTCTTCATGGTTTTCATTCTGAAACTTCAAAGAGCAAGTCTACCCTCTCTTTGACATAACAAATGGCTAGCGAATGATTACAGTTTTTGTTAGCTTTTATTTCTTAATGTTGAGAAACCATAGTTCCTTCACTTTTCCCCCTAAAGTACAGACACTAAAGTATTCTTGTTACTTTAATCTGGGTAAGTTCTAATGTATATGTCATATATATTTTGGTGTGGTGCTCTTATTGGATATGATACTATGGATGTGGTCTGATTAGCTCAGAATAGAGATGAATAATTCTGTCTTTGGCTTACCTATGTATAGTTCTATTATTAACACAGCATAAATTTGACCCAGAAATTTTTGTTAACAATATTACATTGTTGAGTATTCCATAGACTTAAAAATCAATCCAATGCCAACTCAGCCCACTAACCAGTGATCCTAAACTGTGCTATTACTTTTTGCCAAAGTTAAATCCAGTATATCACTTGAAACCCATTAAGTATCATCTTGTACCACACACCAAGCATATTTTAATCATTATTATTTTGTATCTGTGCATGGTTGAGGATCTACTATATTGAGGTTGCTCAGTTAATGCCTTAGAATAAATATTGATAAATTAGATATTTTTTTCCATTCTCTTTTAATGTGTAATTCATCAGCACTATAATATAACATTTATAGCAGATTTCATAATGAGGATTTTCAGGCACCACTTCGGTCACTGATATTAATATCACCTAAGACAAGCTCAAGGATAAGGCTTGATGGAAATCCATCAGGGACTCCCTAGAGTTTCAATTAAGTCCCACAAGCATTTATCAGTGCTAAATATATGTCAGGCTTGTGCAGTCACTAACAATGTGTTGCCCTCGAAAACACACACAGGCTAGTTTCACATGGCCCTATTAATCAACCCCTATTGGGTGCAGTGATTCAACTACATGTTAATTCATCTATCTCTTCTATCATTTATATCTCATTTCACCTGCTACTTACAGAGCTATTATTAGAGGTTCTTTGATGCATCAAGATAAACTATGTCTTCAGCATTCTATAATCCGCCAACCTGAAAATGCCATAAAAAGGTTATTAGGATGTATTTTAATGACTCATTCATAAGGAAACTACCTTCAGGAGACTATATTGTTTGGCATGGTAAAGGCTCCTATTTGCCTACTAACTCTTCCAACTCCTCCCTTGGGATCTTAGACAAACTACTTGAGTTTTGTAACCTGTATGCTTTCCTAACTTATAAAACTTAGATACTAATAGAACACACATCAAAAAGGGATTTTTTTGGTAGGCCAGGTGACAAACTTTTTCAGGTAAGATTACCAACTTCTTTGATTCAATCATTTTTGTTCTTATCTTGCCTTTCTTTTGGGTTAGTTGAGTTTTTTTCATAGTTCTATGCTAAAAGCTATGTTGACATTATTTATAGCCACTTTTGTGTTTTCCCTAACGTTTGTGGAATCTATACTTCATCAAAGTCTACATTCAAGTAATATTATAATCATTTACACTTAGTATAAAGGCTTTCTAGTAGAAAATTTCCTTGTCTTTGTCCTGATCTTTTTTGCTGCTCAAAGTTCCTTGCTTCGTATCTATCTCAGACGTTTGCTCATGTGCACGTGCTGAGGAGAAAAATCCACTATTTTTAACACTGTCTGTGTATCTGTCTCTTGACGCTATTGTATCCTACGAAATCTGCTCATTTTTGGCTTTTTAAACCTCAAACTCTTTCCTCCAATCAGAGTGGCCTCCAGAATATGGGTAGATTTGTTCTCCATGTTCCCCACGGTCCAGAAACTTTAGATGGAAACCTAGGTTTCTATGGGATTTGTTTCTCTTAAGCATTCATTTGATGCTTGTTTCCCAATGTTGCCAAAACTTGTCATCCATTGCACATTTTTGACTACTTTAGGACAAATCTAGTCCTTGTTACGGGGTTATAACTGGACAATATATGATGTCAAGTTTACACATGCAGTTTTGATATTGCTCTCATGTCTAATTGTTTTTGAGAATTACTTAGAATTGCCTGCTGTTTTATGCATTGTCAGATGCTGTGTGCTATCTTAAAAGCTCCTTGTGATGTACAACAAAATAAGCTTCAATCCTTATCTCATGATCTAAAGAAAATCCCAATATCTCACAATATTTAAGTCTTTCTGAGGATGTCGGTGGGTAGGTGAGATTTCATGATTAACTTTGACTCTAGTATTTTGCTTGCCCATACCTCCTATATATCACATGATGATGATAAAAATAACCAATTTTGATTGTCTTTCAATTCACACATACACTAATGATGATTGCAGTGTTCCTTAGCATTACATATTAATATTTATGGAGCATTGAAAAGTCACACATTCACTCTTGCTCTTCATAAAGGACTTTTGAATGATTCTGAAAACTGGGAGACTTTTCACTGGCTAAAAAATATTCCAGTATTCACTATCCTTCAATAACTACTCTTGTTTTTGTTCTGACTCTTAATTGTCCTCCCTCTGGTGTAGCTTCTGAAATTAGAAGCTGATTTCTTTCTGATATATAGAACAACTGAATTATGTCCTGGTCCACTGCAATGTCTGACCATCCTGATGTGTCCTGGTCCACTCCAATGTCTGACCATCCTGATGTGTCCCTGTTTTAGTCTCCCAGCAATGCAGTCATCTCAGCTTGTGGCATACAACCAAACTCAAACCATCTCAGCTACAAAGAGGTGAAATGTTCTCTGTGCAGGGCATAGATATAAATAGAGACAGCAGTTGAACTCCAGGGTTTTCCCCAATTCTCATATCTATGATTTTCTGGCATTAGGAAAGGAAGGAAAAAGGAATACATTATCAACAGCATACTATTTTTGCATGTTGTGTATGCATTTTCTTTATGAATTTTGAAACCAACCCGGTGTTGCCTATGGTGTTCCATTGCTATAATCTTCAGCCATGAGAGGCTGATGGAGGAGGATCTTGAACTTGACTCTAGACTGGGTGACATAGCAAGGTTCTGAACCCAAACAAACAAACAATGGCAACTTTGTGACTGGCAAGTGAATTTTATTTATTTTCTTTTTAATTATTATCTAAGATAGACTCCCACCATGTAAGCCAGTATGATTCCCCCCCCCCCCAACTCCTGATCTTCCTGACTTTCTCCCCCAAGTACTGGGATTTCTGGATAAATAGATTTTAATATAAGGGAGCAGACTCGGTGATCTTAATGTCAGTAGTTTCATCCATCCACCCATTCAGTAAATTATTAAAACCTCACATTTTTATGTAGCAAGAGTCATATTAAATGATATTGGTGCACAGACAAATATCTGAGTCCCTGCTCTGGAAGGCCTTCCTCTCTGTTGGGAGAGACAGACATCAGGACCAAAGGAGAGGCATGGACAGAGAGCTCGGGAGGCCCATGTCATGGAAAATGTGGAGAGGACATCACCTGGGGCCTCCCATGGCCTTCCAGAAAAGGCAGGCTGAAGCTCAAGGCAGAACCTGGTGGAGGAGGCAAGGAGAAGAGGGTAACTGTGTATTGGTAAGGTAGACTGCAAAGGGTGCTGCAGGGAAGAGGTGGAAACGTGGTAGAAGAAGAGGACAGAAGAGAAAAAGGAAGATTTAACACCTGCAAACATTTAAGACCCTGTTGCCAGTGGATGAAACTAGATGACAGTTGAAGGAGTTTTACATCCACCTATTTTTTTCTCTCTCTCTTTATATCCTGACTAGAAATGTGAAAGATCAAATCTTTCCCCCAAAGACTACTAGCACAGGAATTTCACTTTGTTTCCCTAGCAAGACGTTTTCATATATCAAACATATTCTTCTTCTTATGGGGAAGAGGGTTGATTTATGTCCCAGATCCTATTGGTAATTAAGGATAGAGAACTTCTCTTTGCAACTCTCCCTAATTTGTGTAACTGAGGATTTGTGAATCAAGATGGCAGCACCTGGGCTGAGGATGCATCTGGATGTAATCTGGGGTGTGACACATGGGTGACTGAGGGGCTGGGACCTTATGCAAGCTTACAGTTCATTTAGATCCTAGAATGTGAAAGAAACTCTTAGCTGACCCCAGGACTCACAAGGTAACTTTGAAAGGAAATCTAAATGCTTCTCATTACGCCTCTCTTCTTAATGGAACTGCCTCCTATAAAACCACAGCTTTAAGACTCTTCCATGGATAAATGGGAAAATATTGTAATTTCTAGCTCACCTAAAAATTCTTTGCCAACAGTCTCTGCCTAAAAATGGGTAAGAACCAATTATTTCTAGATAACAAGTAAAATCTCCCAGATTATTGTGAGTTCAATTCATTTTTAAAATATTTATTTATTTTGTATTAAGTAGTTATACAAAGTAGTTTCAATTCCAGAAGTCAGGTCATAAGAATGATGCACCTTGAGCATTTTTTTTTGGTCTTCATTATGTTATTTATGGCTCATTGTGACATTCCATCACTAAAATGTAGGGAAAGTGTGGTGTTAAGAAGAAGGTGAGAATTTTGATCATTTCTTTTAAAACAAAATATGCAGCAATTTCCTTGAAGCATTTATTCTAGCTAATTGAGGATATAATTACAATAAAGCATGTAAACAAGGAAACAAACAAAAGAAAGTTAGAAAGAAAAGACTGAGAGGAGAGGTCAGTGTGATTACAAATTATTTCATTTACAGAATCTTAGATATGTGCTGACAGGCTTTGAGTATCTTATGAAAGTGGCATTTGAAATTTTCAAGTATGACACAATCTTGTAGGAATTTGACAGTAATCAGTAGAGCACATCTTTGCTGCATGTCATTATCATTTGAAGTGTTTTAAATACACACACACACACATACACAGTAGGTCACGTGACAAACCAATTAAATCAGAATATCTAGCAGTAGGAACTTGGAACCACTATTTTGCTTGGGGGGGAAAATAAAAACAGAGCATAAGCCTTCAACAGTGTTGCTGATATATTTTTATATTGAATTCTAACCTGTATCCAAATCCAATCTGGCAAAGCATTTACTGCTTCAGCTATAACATTAGAGGCCAGAAGAGGTAATTTTCAAGAAGGCATCATGGAACTCTATTTGTCCATCAAGGGCACACATAGGTTACACAAAGAACTTGGAGCACTGAGACCTTAAAATTATGTTTTCTACTTCTAATCAGACATTAATAGCCAACATACATTTGCTCCCACCAAAAAGCTTGTATTAAAAAAAAATTCCTTCCTTCCTTCCTTCCTTCCTTCCTTCCTTCCTTCCTTCCTTCCTTCCTTCCTTCCTTCCTTCCTTCCTTCCTTCCTTCTTCCCTTCCCTTCCTTCTTCTCCATCTTTATATTCAGAACCTTTCAGCATGGCTCAGGAATGTTGTAGAAACAAGTAGAAGGTGCATGCTCATGGTTCACCTGAATCATCTTCCTTAGTGTAACTTTTACTTTTTTTGACAAACTGCTAGCACTTTCACAGGAGGTATTCATGGTTTCACTTAACTACTTTGCAGTTATATTTTGTTGGGACATTTTGGTGCTTGTGATTTCCCTATAAAATGGAAATTTATTTGATGTAAATGATCTTCCTACACCTGTGAGATGAAGTTTGAAAAGCACAGTCATGCAGGAAACTGCTGACTTATGGGAGTGTATTTTCCCTTTCTAGGCTCCATAAATTAAATTATTCAGAAAATATGCATAATGGCCTTTAAGGAATAACCCACATTTTTGTTTATTTATTTAATCTGCTTTGTGATCTTAGATATGTCAGATGCTTGTGTATTTTTATGGATCCATTGATAAATGGCTCCTAGCTTCTCCTGTGCACTCCGTTCAATTCGAAATGATTTTTCTATTCTGTCTTTATTTCAATCTACCAGATCTGATTCCTTTCATACAATAGCAGAAATTATCAGTGATAACATTGATGCTACCAAGACCAAATATGATTCGTTGTGTTTATCGTGCAGTGTGTTTTTTCAAATTGAATTATTCCTTACAGAGAATAATTTTGATTATTGTTTTAAGAGTTTTTGCAATAAAACTTGATTTTATGAAATGCAAGTATTTGAGAAATGCTCCATTGCACCCATTCTGAACCAGTGAAGACTGACATTATTTGGTTGTCTGTCCACAAATATATTTTAACTATAATGCTCTTGCTAAGCTTACTGGTTACTTTGTTTGTCAGGATGGCAATAACTTATACAGACATTACCTATAGGACAGGTCTACAGAGATACCAGCAGGTATTGGTGTTGCTTCTGGTGTAGCTTCCAGTAGTTTTCTTCTCTTAAAAATTTAAGAGAGTTTGCCTGGGTTTTCTTCCCACTTTCTTTGTAATCTTTCCCTTCATCCAAATGTTGTCATGATCATCGTCTCTACTACCATCTCAATCATCCTGATTTTTTTGATTCCAGCTCACATATTTACTGGTCATCTACTATGAGAGTTCTATTTCGTACTTGATGCCATCCTGAAATAGTCTGATCTAGTTGATAGGACTCCGATACTGGGTATTCTCAGAAAAAAATTCCTCAAGTTATCTCAAGGTGACAGAATGAATACCATAAAAACTAACGGTGCGTAGATGCTTCCGCAGGTGTTGAGAAGCCTGAGGAATCTGAACATTTCTGTTGCACACATTGGCCTGTGGGTTCCATAAAGAACTGGACCCAGACATGTGTTTCTAATCTTGGAGTTTTGCCTCTCATCACCCATTGCTTAGAGTATCTTGCTTACTATCAATCTCAATTTAAATTGAATGCATGGCCCCTGCCACAGGCTGTACGCTGCTTCTCTATAATTGATAGAAAACGAATCATTAAAGTAAAATATTAAGAGATGTAGTCTTTTAGAGTTGATTACGTCATGAGAGTAACCCCTAAGAATGAAATTAGAGTTCTTTTTTTATTAAAGCCACTTGTGTTTGGAGGCTTCTCAAAAAATGAAACATGCCTTAACACTCTCGAGTATCTATATAGAACATCACAAGCCAGGATACTGTAAAGACACCTGCACATCCATGTTCATTGCTACACTAATCAATTTATGGAAACAGCCAGATACCTTACAATATATAAATGAGTGGATAAAAATGTAGTACTATACTCAATGGAATTTTACTCAACTATTAGAAAGAATAACATCATATCATTTGCAGGGTAATGGATGGACCTAGAACAAATCAAGTTAAGTGAGGTAAGCCACACTCAGAGAGACAAATGACATGGTTCCTCCCTATGTAGAAGCTAGATCTAAAATACAACTAGACATGATAACTTACACAGGAAGTTACACTCTGAATATTTAAAGTACTATTTATCTAACTACCAGGAAATGGAAGCATGGCTCTTTGTTGTTGTTGTTCTTGTTGTTGTTCGTAGTGTTTGCTTTTGCTTTCATTTTTTTCTTCTCTCTTTTCTTCGGAGGTTAAAGAGGGTTGCAGAGGGGGAGGAAGGGTGAACAAATACTGTCATGTTATTCAGTAGACAACTATGCAACTTGAGGGCAGGGACCGGAGTGGAAATTGGGAAAGGGTAAGAGGAAGGGGTGACATTGAACTGACTTATGAAATGATAACCCTGCTGTACAACACATGTAATAACAAATTATATACACATATCTATAATATCTATAATCTATCTATCTATCTATCTATCTATCTATCTATCTATCTATCTATCTATCTATCTATCTATCTCCACATGGAGCCTAAATGCCCATTCTCCTGAATGAGGAGAAAGTAGGAGGCACTATTTCCGAGGAAAATGTCCTTACCGGATACTGAGTCTGCTTTCAATTTTATCTCCAATTTTCCATCCTCTATAATGGTGACAATCAAATTTCTTTTGCTTATAATCCATTCTGCTTATGACATTTATGTTATAGCTGTCCAAATATACCCATACATCTATTGTTTGGTGACTGGGTAATTCTTTAAACTCATTGTATGTGTTTTCTAACTGGCCAAATTGGAACAATGAAACATATCTTTGCAAGTTAGACAAAAACATTCAAGCACTGTTATTATCCAGAAAATGCATTAGAATGTAAAATATTCCGTAGGTCACCAATTTCAAGCTTCATTAAACTCCGAAAAAGCAAAATTTTAAACTTGGGGCTCTTCACAAACAAACAGAAATCTGAAATGCTGTAATGCTTTTCTCCCGGGTACAAATGGCAGAAGTCTGAAATCATCTGCCAAGATGATTAACTGGGAGCGATCCGATCTCTGAAGTCATCAGAAATAATCAACAAGGCCAGGTTTCATCTCGTGGATAGTGCGGGGTCCCATTTACCTCCAGGTGCTCCAGATTAAGATAAATGCTCTGGGACTCCAGGAAGCATGTATCCCAGAAAGCCTGTGCGTGAGGTAGCACACAGGTGTCATGTCAGGCAGTGAATCCAAGCAAGCAAACACCAGAAGCCTGGCCAGCTGCTGTACAGGAACGGCTTTCAGATACCCAAGTGAAGATAAAAGCTAGTTTACAGATCTATACATGGATCTACCATACAAATCCATTGCGGGGATATTTGAATCCATGCATGCATCAAATGTATGCTGCTAGATGTGCAAATGAGACGAATTGCATGATCATATTTAACATGGTAAAATGTCTACCCTATAAAATAGCATGCACTGCAGATTAAAGAACAACAGATAGTACAGTGTAATGGAAAAGGTATAAACCTAGACCTCACACAGAACCAAGAGGAATCCCAGTTCTGTCACTTATTCTGTTATCTGAAGCCACTCACTAATTTCTTTGAGCCTGGAATTAAAGCTATGTACATATGACCAGATAAGATGATGTTAAGCGAAATGAACCCCATGATAGGGACACAAATATCTTTTTTTCTTTCTTGCTATTGTTTCTAATGAATTTATAATGTACTATATGATTTTTTTTGTTTCTTTGTATGTTCCTCTCCCATGGTATAACCCATTTTCCAGTATTTGATGTCTGTGCCCTGCATCTTGTATATACACTTTTCTAATTTGGGGAGGGGAAGGGAAAAAAATGTTTAAGTAAGGATGCAGGTTAACCTATTCTAACAATGATATGCACAAGACACTATGTTGAAAAACGAACTTTACAATTTAGGCAGCGCGGAGGTAGGAAATACAGGAAATATACTTGTTAGGAAATATATTCATTACCTTGCTCATGTAACTGTAACCCCTCTGTACAGTATTTTTACAATAAAAATATAAAAAAGACAGCCTTTGTTGGAATTAAAAGACAGTTTTTAATAACTGCCTTGAAAGTGTGCTTGCAAACACACAAAGTTACCATCTATAGAGTGGATTGGACAATACTGAACACAAAGCATATTCTCAGCATAGTATTGGCTTGGTCTCTATCCTTGGCTTGTTTGGTAAACTTAAAGTACAGCATTCTACTCCTGCCTTCTCTATTTTATGCAATACTCTTTTGGAAATTTGATATGTCATATTTTAGGGAAATAATGAGAGCATCGGCATAAATATTAAGTGATATTAAAAGTTGTTTGTGATTGACTAAGAGTGAAAGGTGAAACTGGAAACAGTGTATGCAACTTACTATGAGGTTTTCCCATCTAACCTAATGTCATTTTGACCCATTGCTAGTTACTCCTTATAGAAATGGGACATCAGCCTGGGAGATATATTTCTGGAAGAAGGCAGTGAGTGATGGAATTACGTGAGAAAATTGAGTTCTTTGGAGTAAGTCAGCTGAAAGTGGATGGTTCAGGATTGTAAACAGTTCCCAAACAGAAAGAACAGAAAGAGAAAGGGAAAGAGCACACTTATTTCTATCTCCTCTTTACAGTTTTTAGGTAGCCATTTGCAAGTGACCCTTTTTTTTCAATTTTTTTTTATTGTCAAGGTGATATACAAAGGGTTTCACTTACATATTTAAGGTAATGACTACATTTCGTGTCGACCTTGTTACCCTGTCCCTCAATTTTCTGCTACTTTCCCTCCCTCTAACCCCCCCGAAGTTGTACAGATCATTTCAATATATTGTTTTGTGTATGTCACTGATTCTTTGCTTCCCCCTTCTCCTTTGTCTCAGCATTCTGTTGTTTCCCTTCCCTTCCCTAATTCAAATAAATGTATACACAGTACTGGGGTACCAAAATCAAATACAGTAACAACAGAGGAACCAACCCAAATGCCTCTCAGTAGATGAATGGGTCAAGAAAATGTGATACACACCACACACACACACACACACACACTAGAATTCTATGTTTCCATCAGAAAGAATGACACCACCCTTCTTGTAAGGAAATGAAAAGACTTGGAAAAAAATCATACTAAGCAAGCCAGACCCAAAGAAACATAAGTCCCGTGGTGTCTCCTATTTGCAATAATGTGTATATGTCTTGGATAATCTTTGCAGATGAGCAGAATAGCTCAATAGTTATGTACATATGACCATATAAGATGATACTAAACAAAGTGAACTCCAAGACATGGACACAGAGGTTTTACTTTGTTGTTTTTAATGTACTATGTGATTTTTTGTTTCTTTTGTATTTTCTTCCCTCTATGGTATATCCTCTGTTGTTACTGCAAATGACCCTTTTACTGACAGAGTTGTGTAAATATTGTTTGATACTACCTAGAAGTATTTCCAGGGATGCTTCTGAGGTTTGAACTCAGGGTCATGCACTTGCTAGAAAAGTGCTCTACCCCAACCCTTCTACTCAGTACTCTTTTAAAGGCCAAAAGGCTAGGCTATCCTTAGACACCATAAACTCTTCTATAAAGAAAAGCTTAATATTGAAGTCACAAATGTTCATCATGATCAAATGAAGGAGTTTACTTTCATGATTTGGGATGGGAGTAATAACATATTTGGAGTACACATTTACCCTATCTGCAGATTCACACAGAATGCAGGCACCAAATGAATCTTAGATAAAATTTGGTTTGTTGCTTTATAGGCACGAGATATTTCAGATATGCACGTATGCCTGAATATTAGACAGAAAACCATATAAATGGATATATGTAACGTCAAGAAATGTAACTGATAAATGAATCATTTCCAATGATTCATTTAGCCATCATGCCTACAATTCCTTGTGCCTTTGATGGTCTTGTCTGTCTCTTGAATCATGACTGACTTGAGATTTGAAGAAGAAGCCTTCATATTCCACAAGTTACAATAATAATAATACAAATAATAATAAATGCTTAACAATCTGTTTTGAAAATTAACAACACATAAATCATTGAATTGAGTGCTTTACATTCTCTAATTTCAGTCCCCACAAAAGTATGTAACAAGGTCGACAAGACATATACTCACTACCTTACATATGTAACTGTAACCCCTCTGTACATCACCTTGACAATAATGTCTTTTAAAAAAAAGATCTATTGGGTGTGGTCAGATTCATTATTATACAATTGTAGTCTTGCAGACAATTAGGAGTGCATAGACACGCTGGTTTCTGTCAGTATTCAAGTTTGAGTATTTCATTTTCGTGGTGCCCAGGCACTGTCAAATGTTTTCTGTAAGAAGGTAGATGTTAAATATTTCAAAGACGGCAAGGCATAAAAATCTATCGTGCACACTCAGTGCAACTTTGATGCACAAAAGCAGCCTGCAACAGTGCATGAAGAAATAAATACGCCTCTGTTCTCTGAAAGTTTATGTACGGAAGTTTACAATCCATGTCATTCTGGCTCTGTACCAACATGTGCTGCTCTTTGCTGCAGAGAGGCATGGCACGATGACATCTTTGGCAGTAGTGGAAATGTATGTTTGTGGTGACAATAATGTGTCTATCATACTTGAGATGCGGCTTTCGTGATGGACAAACGAAATTTGAAATCTGATTTTCTATCGATTAATTCTGTGCCTCAATTTTAAAGCGCCTTATCTACTCGCCGTTTCTGACATTGGAAAGACACATCAGGAATTTTGTAACCATTGTGCAGTAGTTTAGTGGTGATTAGGCTAAAGCCACTTTTACCACGTTACATCAAAGAGCAAATATAATGAGCAGAGATAAAACACGCAGGCCAAATCAGAATGAGATATTTTCAGTCATGCAGAATTATTATTTCAACTTCTCCATCCTCAGACATCTTTCTCAGATTACGGTAGGTTTGCTTCATTTGTTCTGTCCTCCGTGGCACTTTCGTTACAAAGTGCAACACTTTTCCTTCCCTGGCGTCCATGCGGAGCAGGGGGAAGGAGGTCCTCTTTCCCTTTGAAGCTGAGCAGATGGGTTTCCACTCCAGACTCCACACTGTCAACTACCACTGTCAGGCAGTTGATTTTTTCAGCTGAAACCTAGGCTAACAGTGCTTTTATCTTCCTCTGAGAAGTTAATTGAAATAATAGGGGCAAATGCTTACCATTGAGTGTGGTCCATGACAGGTTACTCCCAACAATTCGTTTGCTTTTTCCACTGCTTGAAATGTCATACTGGAATGTTAGTTTGGTTTCATACTCTTGCAAACCATGAATTAACAGCCTGGATCTTTCTTGACCTTTTGGTGGCTGGTACTTCTTTTGAGGATAAGTAACTGATATTATCTTTAAAGAAATTAACCCAGTAGTCGACTATGTAGAAAGTGACATTCAGAAAGAGTGCAATCATCTAGCAAGCCGTATAGCTTGTTTCCTTCTACTTTCTGTTATGCAGATGACTTGTAAAAGCTGGTGATGCTGTTGAAATGAACAACTCTGTTAGGGTCACAAATATCTGTTCTGTTTGAGAGCACAGACTTACAAAAATATCATACACTCCCTCACCATCAGCAGAAAAGTAAATTCTGCTTCTGTTTGAGGATGTCTGAAAATGAATGATAGCTCCTATAAAGTATGCATTTGATTTGCACCCTAGAGCCTCATTTAGACATCAGGAAAATATTTTGTCCACATTAAAGCCAAAATATTGACTAAACAGATTTTAGTTGTTAAATGAGCTACTGACTATGTAGCACCATAGTAGTTGCACATAAGGAAGTACTTTGAAGGTACAGAGAGGAAAATAAATTGGTTATTTTCAAAGTGATGCTTCTTCTTTTATTTTCTACTCAGCATTTGCTCTCTGAAAAGTGCTCATTGATGTTCTGTGGATGTTAAATAGATCTTTACTGAAGCATTTGCATGTCACCATTCTTAAGAATAGAAAGCAGTAGCCACCAAACATCAGGTGTGCATGTATAATTGCCTACTTATGCCCAGATACCTCTTCTTATTTGCTGTGCAGTAGGTGAGATGAGTCATTAGATGGTTGATATTGAATTTATGTTCTGTGAAAACTACCATGAAGGTTTGAGGCTAAGCAGAAGGGCAGCATCATTTCATGTAAACATTATCTCAACTTCCTCCTGCTGCTTTTGCGAACATATTTTCTGCATATTTAAAGTTTATAGCAGATCGCAGGTTCCGAATTTCTTTTCATACTCAAACGTTATAGAAAAGCTTCAACTACATATTAATACAGCAGCTGTAATGTATTTCTAGTTAAGCTGTCATAAAGTCTGGGGTTTGCACATCATCACTTTTGAAGGTCGGTGCCAGAGAGGAAAAAGCCATTTGTACTGGATCGTCTTGGTGCTTTATAATACAGGTGGTAATAAATATCACAGTATATTTCATTTTTATACGTTTCTGATGAAGAGGTAAAAGTGCATCATCTACAGTTGCTTTTCAGAAATTGCTCATCTGTTTGGAATGGGGATAAAAGAGATGGAAGCCCAACATAATTTATGGAGACATTACCCTCTTCACTCACACCACAGCTGAGATGATAGAGGGGTACCAGCAATACTTCATTTACGGCATTGATTTCCAGAGTTCTCCTTACAGAAGCACTGCGTGTGTTTGGGGGATGAATGTGAGAAAATGAATATATTCTGACAAGTCTGGTGTCCTTTGTTCCTTATTTTTATCACTCTAGTAAATATATATATATATATATACATATATATATATATACACACATATATATGTCCTTTTCAAATGCAATCCTGTGTCTCTTCAGATATCACTTCACTGCTTTCCTGTAAAAAATCTAATCTGTGCGCTTGTTAGAAATGTTTAGAGGCTAAAGATATTTGTGTCTATATTCATACATATGCATGCATGTAAATATATAAGTGAGTGCGGTTTCTTGTATTAATAAGGATTTTAATGAATGAGGTTAAGTTGCATCTTTATCATTTCCCTCCCCTCCTCTAATTTGCTGCAATTTGGCTTTCCCTGGGCTTTACTTCATTGTCCTAAATTTCAGGCTGAAAATATTTCCCTGTTAAGTATCATAATACTATTCTATTTTTCAAGATAATCTTTCCCATGACAACTCTGATACACAGTGTCCCTGAGAATTCATCATTTCTCCAATCATGAATATCTTATTGATCAGGAGAGAGCCGTCAGAAGCAGGCTGGAGATGGCCCTGACTTTGATCAGAGAGTACGGGTGGGTGGGAGTGAGGGAGGAGATTCAGGCACATTTGGTGTCTGGCTGCACTACCCACCTCTGAGACAGAGGGAAATGGTTCCCTGAGACCAAAACCCTATTTCCCTGTTTTCCTTCTTTTGCCACCAAATTGGTCCCATGGAATCAACAGTGGTTTTATTTTATTATTATCATTTTCTCTTTTTGTTGGTTGTGGGGCCTGAACTCTGGGCCTGGGCACTGTCCCTCAGCTCTTCAGCTCAAGGCTAGCGCTCTACCACTTGAGCCACAGCGCCACTTCCTGCTTCTTCTGCTTATGTGGTGCTGAGGAATCGAACCCAGGGCCTCATGCATACAGGGCAAGCCCTCTACCACTGAGCCACCTTTCCAACCCCCTAACAGTGGTTTTAGACAGTTTGGTCTCCTTTCTTTCCCTTGCTTCTTCTCAATTCCCCAATTATGTATTATGATATCAGCAATTTATTTTTCTGACCTATGATATCAATATCCATTTCCTGGTGTTAGGTCTATTTTCAACAGCAAAAGTTTAAAATGTGAATATTATTTATCATTCGATTTTTTGGTATAGTTTCTTTTGTGCTCCCCATTTCAATTGCTTTCTTCCCATTTGCTGTTGTTTTTTTTAGTTCTTGTTTTAGAAGGATTTACAAGTGTATAATTACAAGTGTATAATTTGTTCTTCAAGTGCTTCTACATGGAGATTTCAAGTGAATCTGTCCATTTATGTGAGCAGTGCCTCCTGACAGGCATCCCTTTGTCTGCATCAACTCTATCACTTCCCCCACAGTCATGACACATTTCCCACTTCCTGTTTCGCCCATTCACATGGAGGGTTATGACTTCTTTTCCTATGTTCCCTTTTCCATTCATTGATTAGTGCAAATGACTTAATTTTTTTATTCTTCCTAATGGCTGCGTACAATCCTATGATATAAACATATATAATCATGTATATGCATGTGTGGATCCATCTATGTATACACATGATGTATGTGTGTATACAAATTTGTACATTTTGTCCATAGTAGGACACCTAGGCTGTTTCCAGGTAAATTTGAAGAATGCTGCAATGAACATGGGTGTACGGATACCTTTGTTGTATCCTTGCATGGTAGCTTTCAGATAAATGTCCAGCGTTAGTTTTGGATCACAGGATAGCTTTGTGTTTAATTTTTGGAGGAATCACCACCTTGATTTTCAGTGTTTGCACTAGTTTACATTCCCATCAAACAGTAAGGGTACCTTTTTCCTCTCATATTCTCACCAGCATTTGTGGCTGTTTGTATTTTTTTGATGATAGTCATTCTGACTGCCATGAGATGAAAATCTCAATTTTGTTTTGATTTGCATTTCCATTATAGGCAAGGATGATTCTTCATGTAGTGAGGGAACCCATCTAATTCTGAGAAGTGTCTATTCAGCACCATTGTCTACTAAACTAGTTCAATATATTGGGTCTTGGATTGGAGGTTTTGAGTTCTTGAGTTCTTGGTATATTTTGGTTATTAGAACCTTGTTAGATGTTCAGCTGGCTGGCAAAGGTTTTCTCCTATTCTGTAGACTGTATTTGTAGCTTAGTAGCTATATACTTCCTTATGCAACAGCTTTTAAGATGGATGTATTTCCATTTGTCAATTCTCCTATTTTCTGAGCTACTGAAATTCGAATCCGGTGGCTTCTACCCATCCCAGTGACATCTCATGTTTCCTCTGCTTCCTGTAATGGGTTCTGGTCTTATAGTAGATCCCTCCACCTAATAACTATGGATTTTCTTCTTAAAACTGTTACGTCCCAGATGATCTGGAAAGTCCAGTTTCCATATTATTTGGAGCCTAAAAACTCTTCATTTCCTTTCTCACATTCATCATTTGGCAGTGTGTTGCTCTGTCTCCATATTTTTGAACATTTTTGTCAGTTCTTTTTCCAATAATCTTCAATTTTACCCCATTTTTTTCTGACAGAATACGGAGGAGTATTTTTTTTTAATTTACTGAGACTATATACTGATCTATATAGAGAAAGTTCTATGGGCTACTGAGAAGACTGTGACTAGTGTAACAGCTGGATAAAATAATCCATAGAGACCATCAAGGCCAAAAACCTATGGTGTAATTTAAATCTGAGTTATGTTTCTTTTTCTGTCTTTCCTTTCCTTTTTCCTGTATGACCCATCAATTGGTGAGAATGTAGTGTTAAAATCTCCTCACAGCATTGTGTTGAGTTCTGGTTTTAAATTCAATAGTATTTGTTTAATAAATTTAGTATAACAATATTTGTTGTATAAATGTAAAGAATTGTTATATTCTCTTGATAGACATAGCAATATGAAATGACCTTTTTCTGTTCTATCTAATTTTCATTTTCAATCTATTTTGTTGGATTTGATTTAGCTAATTGGACTTGCTTTCAGTCTCAATCAGCCAGGACATATTTTTCAAAATTTTTAGCATAAGTAAATTTTTATTTTTGCCAGATAGAGTGTCTCTTATAGATGATAGATGATCAAGTCTTGCTTTTGATTCAATTCACCATTATCTGTTCTTTGTTTGAATGTATATTCTATGGATTTAGCTATTTCTTTACCTTTACTATGTTCACTATTAATGTTTGGTCTTTTAAATTTCATCCATTCATTTTGGCAAATTCCTTCCATATTCCATTGATTTCTTATTGTATTTTCTTTGTTATTTTTACTTTTCCTATTCTAACTTCACACCTTGAAATTCTTTTATTGCATCTGCATTTTTGAATGGGCTTTCCATTTTATTTTCTTCTCTTGTCCTCAGTTTGTTTTTCAAGACTATAGTCTCTTTATGGAGATACTATTTTCATGTCATCATTGACTTCTTTGCTTCATATGTGTCTTTTTTTTTACTGTTTTTAGTTGTGTTTAGCAATATTCTCTTTAAATTCATTTAGCTGTGTATTTGTGTTGACTTGATATTTATCTTTATATCTATTGCTCATTGGACTTTATTAATTTTTGCTTGTAATCTCTCAGTAGTGTCTTATAAATGTCCTTTTTGATTTCTTTGAACATTTTTCACATCAGAGTGCTTTGAGCTCAGTGTATGAGATTTTTTCCACTTCATTATTATTACGGTCCCTTGTGTAATTAGTGGTTTTTAGAAGCTTTTTATTTCCTTAGTTTCTCATATTTCTTTTATTTCTGTATTCGTTTATATCATTTGTAATGTTTGTTTGTTTGTTCCCTATGTTTTTGGTCAACTGAAGTCTTTCTGTTGGGTTCTTCTCTATATTCTCACAGGACTGAGTATTGCAGGATTATGTCTGTTGCTCACTGCAGCTCTTGGCTGTCTGTGATCACCAATGCAAAACAGGAAGATGCCATTGAACCTCATGTTTGAATATGATCATGTATCACAGGAGATGAGAAGGATATGAGTACTATGTGTAGCATTTGGAAATTGGCTATTAAGAGTAGGTAGAATTATACAGTGTAAACATATGATAAGA
Organism: Dipodomys spectabilis; assembly: GCF_019054845.1. Taxonomy (NCBI): domain Eukaryota; kingdom Metazoa; phylum Chordata; class Mammalia; order Rodentia; family Heteromyidae; genus Dipodomys; species Dipodomys spectabilis. The sequence continues at coordinate 5,726,602 of NW_024870711.1, forward strand.
TGTAACAATGGAATACCCTCTTGAATAACCAATATAAAATAATTTTTTAAGTGAAGGAAAGGCGAGGAAAGAGATATTAAGTAAGGAAGATAGAGAAGATGAATAGAATGATGTTTGAAAGTTACCAGTATATTTGTGTATAGGTATATAGTTCAGTTGTTATGAAGAAAGGAGATAACACTAGATATGATATGTTGGCAGGATATGCCAACACAAAACCTGGTTAAGGGGTACCTTGCTCTTCCAGCTAGATTTCTAAATAGAACTTAATTCCTGAACTTTTCTGAGCAGCTCTCTCAGCACTATAGTCCATTGAATTAAAGAGAAATTCCAAATATATGCTGTTTCTTTTCAGCCCAACCTTCTCCTTTGGGTGTATAGGAGCCTGCTGATTAGATATAATTTTTCAAAGGTAGCCATATGGCAATTCTACTCTGCCAGTAAATTTCTCTCCTGAGCTGGCACATTCACACCAAGTAGGTTGGTATGGGTAAGGCTCCCAGGGATGAAGTAGATTATAGAAAGGTTCAACAGGCCATGGCCCCTGCTCTGCTGGTGAAGGGAGATTTGCTGCTGCCACTCTGTTGAAATCACTGATTTAGGACCTCAGTTTGTAGGTTTTTTTCTCTATCCAATACACTGGACTCTCCTTCGGGACCTGTGTGCTCTGATCTTCCTTCTGTGCTGAATGACTTCAGGTTGAAAAAGTCTACCTTGCTACAGGTTAAAAAAAACTACCTACCATATTCTTTTACTTATCTCCAAAGTGTGTTCTCCTAATTAAGGTTTGTTTCTTACAGGCAACATCAAACAATATTGCACAACTCCATAGTAAATCTGCACAAAAGTTACTGCTATTTTTTCTCACAACTTTCACATCATAATTGTCTGGAGTTTTACTTTACTGCACTCCAAATAATAAGTACTAATACACATGATTACTTTTATGTGAAATAACAGGCTACTTTTAAAGTTTATTTTTTAACTTTTTTCAAAAATTTTCTGAAAGCATTTTGGGTAATCTGTCAGCCACTAGATATACAATCACCAGACAGTATCCAGGCCATCACATTGCTCCTAGCTGTTGTATTTATTTGTAATTTATATTGCAGTATTAGCCACTCATTGAAATAGCTTGAATGAGTGCTATGTGTGTACGTGTTTATTCCAATGGATTCTTAGTCTACTGAGGTTTACTGTAGAATACCTTTTTTTTTTTTTTTTAACATAGAGTGTGCTTAAAACAGTTTTCCTTAGCTATAATCAAATGATGTCTCTCCTTCATTTTTGTCAGTACTGGGTATTGAACTGGGTCTTCCTATTTGAGCCATACCCCAGCTCTTTGGTTTTGCAGTTTTTCCCAAGCTGGACTCAAAAACATGATCCTCCTGTCTCTGATTTCCAAGTAATGAGTATTATAGATTGTGCCAAAACACCAGGTTTGTATTTACTTTTTGACCTATTCTAACACATACTTTCAACTATTCTTATTAGGATCTTGAAATACACAGCAATAACAATGTTTGCTTTTTGTTTTTATAAGAACATAATCATGCTGTTCGAATGTTTGGATTAGAACCAAAATAGTGATTTTTCATTTTAGGTAAGTATCACTGAATGGATATTACTAGGAATTAAATACTTGAATGTACATTTACATGAACTATAACTCTGAAAAGTGAATGTTTCTGCAAAAGTCTCTGAGTACATTGATTTGAAAACTTTTACCTGTTCTACCAGCAGCTCCAGTAAAACACTTCATTGTATAAAAGTCAAGAAAAACACTGCCTGAGACTATGTCAAAATGAGGAAATTTTTTATTCAAATAATCTGGCCATAAAAAGCTAGGGGGTCCGATTTAGAATGAAACTCCATATTAACTGTAGTACAAATACAAACCTTAGGAATATCTGGACATCTTGCTCCATCTGATTACTGTTAACCTAAAACTCTCATATTCAATGTTTGGTATTTTAAGATGAATTATATCTAGACACGTTTAGCTAATTTGGTAGCAGAAATAATAGCATTTTGTGGAAATATGTTAGAATGAATTCCAATTCATTAGGATCTAGGTCTCCTCGGTTTATGGAAATCACACAGGGCTGGCTCCAATGTTTCAGGCCCATAAAGCCTCTGTGGGGGAAGGTTGGTCATGAATTGTCTCTATGAAGTTCACTTTGCCTCCAGGAGAAACTGTGAAGAGCAACGCTATTTGAACCATGAAGTGTGGTTGAGAGAATTCATGCAGCAGGGGGAAAATCGACTTGAAGTTCAAATACAGTTTTACAGCAGCAAAACGTCTAATGTGTGAATAGAAATTAGTTATCCCTGGTGACTGAAAGTGTGAGGTCCTTCCAAAGAGAAAATTGTGAGCCTGAAAAGCAGTTTAAAATGTAACAGAAGGATAAGATGTATTCCAAAATGTATAATGCCTGGGAATCTCTGGGATCCATATTACTTTCTGCTCATATTTGATTAATTGGAATTTTAAGGGCTTTTTTTTTTTTTTCTGCCTCTGGACTTCAACGAGTGGCCAGGAGAGAGCAAAGGACTGGAAGAAGCGCATTTATACCGTTTTGTTTTGTAATAAATGGAAACAAAGGACAATGTAAACCACTCTTTCTATGATGTGAGGATTGATAATTTTTTATAGTTAAGATGAGAAAACTGTAGATGTGGTTCAATTTTTCAGTTATTCTTGGAAGGTTCCTTGATTGTACAAAAAGATATCTGAGTAACTTTTTATCTTTGCTTCTAAAACTTAGAAATAGAGAACTACTTAGATGCTTCTCCAAACAAAATTCCATTTGATGATACAGTTCCTAAAACACGTCTTTGTCTGATACCTTTTAAAAATCCATAGGATGAATTTATTCGGACTAATTGGGTATTTCACTGTCTGGTTTTCAAGATGTCTGTGTGGTGTGACTCGAATGTCTCTAGTATTTTGGACAACTTTTTCTATCCTATATTCCAATGGAAGGAATGTCAAGTTCCATGTACTGTTCTCCTCCATGCCTCTGTTAAAATCATGGATTCCCCTCTCCCCCATTTGACCTCCAATCTGTCCTGCTCACTCCTCATGCTTTCCCTAACTCCCTAACGCCAAGGAAAAATGTCAAAATTTTCTTACAGGATCAACTATGTTGTTCTGTCTCCTATTATAATGTTGAGCTCATTCCAATAGAAACTCTTCATTTGTGTCCACCATAGTGTACAACATAGAGTATGGGCTTAGGAATGTATCTTGATGAATGCCAACTAATTGAGAACATGAAGAAAAAATAATAAGCTTGGGACAATATGAGAAGGGACAATATCAGAATTTCTGAGCTTCATTTACAACTAGCATTGAAACTTTTTTCTTAAATGCAAACAGTGAGGCCATAGAACGTATATGAAAATAAATGGATCTGGGTCCTTTCTAAAAGAGAATGGGTTTATAAGCACATAAGCAATGACATGATTCTGAAGGAAAATGTATATGTGGATTATGAAAAAAATTCAAAGATTATGTTGTGATGCCATAAACAAAGAAATAAAAAATAGTTTGGGAAATGCCAGAAATAAATAAGACAACGATAAAACTTCTTTAATATAAAAACCTTGTGGCAGGTTGAGTTGGGAGAATCAGTTTGTTGTTGTTGTTGTTTTCTTGTGCCCATAGTGGGGCTTGAACTCAGTGCTGCATACTCTTGCTGAGCTCTTTGACTAATGGCTGACATGTTCCCATTTTAGCCACACCACCACCCTAACATTTTACTATTTGATTGGAGATACAGTCTTTTGGACTTTTTTGCCTAGACTGGCTTTGAGCTAGGATGCTCAGATCTCAATCTCCCAAATAACTGCTGTACCCAGCAGGAGCCATCCTTTTAATCTAACGCAACACCATGGCCATGAACATGGTGCATTCACAGACCAGTTCCTTCTTCCTTTAGAACCAAAAGGAACAGATGACTTCCCAGCAATGGAGGAGTCCAGCTGGAAATTGTTGGCCATTAGGAAGTAGAATGGGTCTGAGAGTACAGAGTCACCATTTCCTGGGACAGTAGGGTTGTGGCTGAGTTTCATTATGTTCCCTTATCCTTTCTAGTTTTCTAGGTTTTCTCTAATAATCATTAAAAAGAGTTCTATGGGCATGTGTTATTTTTAAGAAACAAAATTAACTACTGCACAGGAAGTGGCTACAAGAGGCTCTGCAGGAATGGGGAGTTTTTCCTCTTAGTTCTACTAGAGATCAAAGTAACAAGGCCTCAGAGGCACCCTGCTGAGGACAGTTAATGGGAGACTGGCTGAACGTCTGCAGTTCCTGGTCTGTCATTCCCTCATTATCCCTGCTGGAGTTGCTAAGTGGCTTGCTGAAGAAAAAAAAGCCGACAACAAAACAATGCTTTTTTAAGAGACATACATTTTAGGACAAAAATGCAGATGAAAACTAAAAGGACCTAAGCCATTTTAACTTTAAAGCAAAGACAACTCAATGTCACAAACTCAGATTTGCAGAATCTATAAGTCACTTGGGAAAGATTTTATCTTGTAAATTGCATATGAAAATCTCACCAAATGCATGAATGAGTGTGTGTGCACAGGCGAGCGCACATGCATGTTTGTGTGCGTGTGTTTGCATACATGCAAGATATTTAAACGTTGGAGCTGTTATTTCTTTTCCTAGCAAAGAGGTAATGTGTAATCTCATCTTTGATGTAGATACTCTTTAGTTTGCCAGTTTCCAAAATTCTCAATATGGAACCAGGTCTGATTCTATTCCCTCATCTTCCATATTGAATATGGCATGTTCACAGAAAAAATATGTAATTCTTGCCCAACTATTAGTAACATTTTCTATGGAGATATCATCTATGATCATCATTTTAAATTTAATTTTCCACTAGGTTAAAACAAAAATAATTAAGACAACTTATAAGTATTAAATCTTAGGCCTCTGAATCTGTAAACGTTCAAGCAAAATGAAGACTATTTAGAGAGATGGCAAAGGTTATCTTTCCTAGGAAAAATCCAACTTTTCAAATATTGCTACTCTAGTCTGCACCATGACTTCATTTCAGGCTAACCTTCACTCTATGGTCACTATTTTTGTTAGTCTATTCCTGCAATCTTCAACCTCAGATAATTGTTGACTCATTTTGCGCAGTAATATTTTGGCAGAAGCAATGTTTAGAATTTTTCTTCCTTTTTCCTTTTTATTGTAAGTATATCTACTATTCACATATAATGTACAATGTTTGTTCTTTTTCTATTCTTTTTTTGCAAATTACCTTCATATACCGAGAATCAATCATAAGCAACATTATCTTAATGTAAACATGTACTATTTTTAGATTTCTTAAAATAATAATAGTATCAAGTTAATAAAAATAATTCACTTCTGATGACTTTTAAAAATGAATTTGCTTCTTTTTAATCACTGGTGTATAAGACAGACATACTTTTGATGAAAGGCAGTTAAATTTTGCCTTATTTTATAACAGCTTGTTTTTTGAAGTTCATTGGCTTAAGAGAATTACCTTCATTGTTTTCACCATCATTTTAGTCTACTATTATTTATTTTCTCACAAAGACCCTTTTAACTTTTAAAATAATAAGCTTTGAATTACCATAAATAGGAAAATTTACTTGAGGATATGTGTAATGCATAAAACACAATTATAACTGTGAAATGTTATATATTGTATACATTATGAAATATATACATGCAAAGCAGATAAATTTACTTTTAAAATTAAAGAAAATAAAAAATGATAAAGTATAAATTTATAAAATTTTGAGCTAAAAATTAATTTTTCAAGAATACCTAAGAAAAATGTGATTTCTCACTGGGAATAAGTAATATACTTTTGCTTTTTTCAAGATGAAAATTGAAGTTTAAAGCTAATTCTGTAAGGGTAATTTTTATGTTTAATGCCAACTATCCTATCCATATACTAGCAGCTATAAATACAGATTGTAAACATTGTTCCAATACATCAGGATGCTAAAAGTAATTCTTAATTTTGATGTAAGTATGTTCTATCCAACTAACTTTTATATTAAGAGGTCTGGCTTATGCTCAAGAAAATTTAGTTACTGAATAATTTCCAGTTTTGTAAGCACTAAATTCATACTTCTTAAGATACTCTACTCAATCATTTTTAAGTGAGTAGTAATTCCAGTTATTTTACTTATTTATTGGAAAGTTGAATGAACCAAGTATGAGGTTCTACTCCCTGTGTTCAGCAGTTTTATTTAATTTTGTATTTTGATCCCAAAGCTACATTTACAACTGTGTGCATTAGCATGGTTACTTATTCAACCTTACCCAGTCTTCAAGTGGTGATGTGAGGCATGCAAGCTCAGCGTGTGAGTCTCAAAGTCATGTCCACAGACCAAGTCTCACTGGCTCTCAGGGACAACCCAGCCACAGGGAGCAGCCTGGAACAGATTCAACAACCTCAGGCTGACCTTCCCCTTCCTCAAGGGCATGATCTGGGGTTGCTATAGGGCCCTGCACTAACCAGTTCTCAGACTAGAGCTGTTCCCTTTCTTCCTGGCTGTCAGATCTCAGCTGGCGCAGCCCTGCTCTGAAAATTCTAAAGCAAGGTTATGCATAGGCAACTGACATCAGTTTATGCATTTGCACTGACTGAGTCAGACAAAATAAACTGTACAGGAAAACGTAGCAGTAACTAGAACTCCGTGCTCTACCCCCATCCCCTTCCTTTCCTTGTTCCTTCTCTGCCCTCTCAACTAGCTTGTCCCTGCCCTCCTAGTGAGCTCTTTATGTCCCCAGCCTCTTAATATCTAATTTGCAATCATCTTATTTATCGTTTAATATCTCTGTTCCTACCAGTGGTACTTAGTCCATATTTCAGCAAAGATGCATTCTTTTAAAAGTAATGATCATATCATAAATCTAAAAAAAAACTGATTTGTGAATCTTTAAATTGATAATGCTGTTTTTCCCCCATTATTTTCACTGTGCAATTAACTTTTATAAAACATTAGTTTCCTTCCATAAGGGAGCTGCAGGGAGGATGACATTACTTATATTTCATACCTTATTAACAGCGATGGATATAAAATAAATTAAGAAAGGAGCGATGGTGGAGATTGATAGGCACCTGGGGCTTTGGTGCTAGGCCAGGTTTCAGGGGCCTGTGCTGATTCTGTTCTTTGCTAATATGGACAATAAGGAGTGAGCTGTATTTATGAGCCCGAAGGGCCTGAGTCAGATCCATTTAGCAATATTTTAAGACATCACTTTCCCACTTGCAGACTGTCTCTCATATATCATGAGTCCTCACTCAACCATTTCCTTCATGCCAGCATACATACGTCTTCTAGAAATACCCACCTGAAGATGAATCACAGAAAAACCAAGTCCAAACCAACATACAAACCCTGAAATGTCCTTTGACTCCATTCAGCTCTCTAGCTGACTGCATAAACATCTTCCCTCTTTTAGGAAAAGAACCAGCCAGTGGTATGGCTTATCTTCACTGTCTCCAAACTCTTGTATCTCTTTACTTCTTCAATCTGTTTCCAGTTGAGGTCCTCCCAGGTAGTTTCCTTTTAAAATCCTTTATTGTCATGGTGCTGAAGTCTATAGGAACTATTTTTTCTTATTTTACCCAACTTCTAAGTATTGTGCTGCCCACTAGCCCATCTCCTCTTTCTGTGGACTTCTGTCATTGGTGTGTGTGTGCCCCCTCTACAGGGTCTTCCTTCTCAGGGTCATTGCTAAGAACTGTGCAATCAGAGCTATCAGAGTGCTTCTCCTGTATTATAGATACATTACCTTTTATACATCTCTTCTCTTGGTTTTAAGCATTGTTCAAATAATATAATTCAGTATCATTCCAATCCTTATAGTCCAACCTTATAGTTACCTGCCAGTCTGGAAATTTAATAATAAATGCTCTTGTCTTACAGCAAAGAGGACCAACTACAAAACTAAAATAAGACTCAACTTGTCTTCTAACTGCTGCTACTCTTGTTCTCTAATTCATTCCTCTCACATTGCCCAGAATGATTTGACAAAACAAGTGAAAGAAAGAATGCTTTTCCATGTCTGATATACAGAAATTCACCCTCTATTTCTTATTGGGAAATTCAAAATACCTTTTCCAGACTTGAAGACCTGTGTTCCCCCCGTTTCATCTTACATACTCGGCCCTCTATATGTCTGTACATTTTATTTTGCTTTCTGTCTGCCAGCATACCCACTCTTATCGCAGAGCCTTGGCACTTGCTTTTCGTTTTTGTAAAAATTAATTTCCCTCTACTCATGTCATAGTTGGCTTTTATCATTTTAATTGGCAAGGAATTTCTCTCCTAACCCCTCAAATGTAGCTTCTTTTACCCTTCTCTATCACATCTAGTTATATCCAATATACTTTTTTATAAAAAATTCATATTGATTTGTTTATTATTTGCTTAGCTGTCAGTATTTATGATCAATATAGAATTAATATAAGAAGATGCTCTTTCTCCATAATGTCTTGATTCTAATTGGTATGAAGTGTTTTTTGAACCATGACTCATAGGTACATCATCTACTTGGTTTGAGGAAGACAAGACACACAAAACAATATTAATTCAAGAGAAACATCAAGTAAGATTACCCTGTGAGCACACAGGGCAAAGAAGAAAGGAAATATAAATATTAAGTCAAAGGTGATAATGACAGCCACGCTTTGTTGAAGGGAAATACAAGGGCTTGACTCTTTGGATTCAGTGTAACCAGGCTAATACCCAACTAGGAGATTTAAGATGCACAAATTTAGTTTTAGTTTATTTTAAAATTTCCACTGAGGTCTGGAAAGGTGGCTCAGTGGAAGAATGCTTGCCTTGCATGCATGAGGCTCTGGGTTCAATTCCTCAGCACCACATAAGCAGAAAAAGCTGGAAGTGGTGCTGTGGCTCAAGTGGTAGAGTGCTAGCCTTGAGCTGAAGGGTCCACGGACAACGCCCAGGCCCCACAACCACCACCACCAACAACAACAAAAGAATTTCCACTGAACAAAATCTCAATGCAACACTGGGGTAGCATCCAGTGCTTTCTGTGGCAATGAATATGACATTTGTTAATTCCTTTTGTAGAACATACAGCTTGTTTGCTACATAATATTCTATTACATGGATATCATGTTATCTGTAAGCTTCATTTAGTTTTATTCTTATTGCTAGGTAATTATTCTTTTTCTCATTTAAGTATCTCCAGTCTTTCTTCCTTTGCAGTTCCTGATTTGCTTTCAAAGAGATGTCTACTTGGTGAATTGTAATGGGATAGGAAACTATACAAGAAGGCTTATTGTTGATTAAGTCTAAAATATGAAAACACTGGAGAAGAAATTTGGAAATTACCCTGTTATATGTTTCACATACTTCACAGCATATATTATTACATGGAAATCTTGCTTCTCTCTTTATTCCCAATAATCAGCTATCTTCTGGATTGTTACTAGTTTACGTGGGGGAAGGAGAAAGTCAAGAAGTTGTTTTTCTACTTCCTAGCAACTAAATATGTCAGAGCTTGTGAAAAGAGTGAAACTGAGGAAATGTCGGTTGATGTCACTGCACGTAACTCATTACTCTTGGCAAAATCTAACTGCAATGGGGGGGTAAAACACCTATGACTTTCAAAAGTGACTGTTGAAATGCTTAGAGACAGATATCCAACTAAATCACTCCCTGAAATGAATTATAGGTTGATGATGGACTTGGAAAGAAAGAAATGAATGCTGGAAAAAATATCCTTCAACTCTTCTTTAATAGATCAAGAGTTTAAAATACATCTGCCTGCTGGCAAAGGCACGTAACAAGATCTATCACCCCATATTCTGAAAGGCAGCAATGCTATTCTGATTTCAGAATCTTGAATTTCCTTAATGAGCTCTCTGCTAGAAGATCACAGGCTGTTGCATTAAATCATTCTCAGGAGATATAAGCGGGATTTGTATTAAAATCATTGCAAATCTATCATTTGTGTAGAGGGAGAAAAATGAGAGTAGCTGAAGAAGAATACAAGTTGGCTTCGCTAGACCTGAACTCATTTTATTTCTCAACTTTCTCCTCACACAAGTGCTTCCTAATAGAGGCAGAAGCCATCCTTTTAAGCATGACTAATTCACACTCAAAAAATGATTGATTTAGACAGCCAATGAAATGCTGAACTCTAGATTCCTGCGGCTTGACGTATTCTGAAGATCTTGATGGCTAGAAGCATCAAAGTTGACTAAATGGAGGATCAGCCAGAGAACCAAGATGGATCAGTGGCAGCCAAGCTGACTTCTAAATGTTGGCTTCTCCGTAGGAGGGAACAGGCAGAGATGGAATGATGACTGTGGATTGATTGCTCACAGTGACTTATAGAGTGGATTTGTTAGGTTATAAGTCAAGTTATAAGCCACAAGAGCATGCGCTTTGCTTACCAGAAATTGGCAAAACATACCAGGCCTCAAGTAAACTGAAGTCTACTTTAGATGTTCATGTTTTGTGTGAGGCATTAGTCAATCACAAATGAGGGGATCAGGAGACTGAGATCCGGAGAATCAGAGTTTAAGACCAGCTCTGGCAGAATATAGTTCACTAGCTTCCATCTCAAAAACAACCTTCTAACCATCAGGGTTAATGTGTGGCTCAGGTTGTAGATGCTTGCTGAAGAAGATGAGCTAAGAACTGGTCCTTGGTTCTTTGCCTGGTATCAACAAAGGAAACAAAAAAGGAAGAGGTTATTGCTGGTTTTCCCAGTCCTGCTTTTTCCCAATTCCATTTGTCCCCTCCCAGTTACCATATCTAGTGGTGAGAAGTGTGATGGAGTTTTTAGTCAAAGTGAGAACAACTATGCTACATGAAAGAAGCTTTTAGCTCTTAGATAATCTTCCCTGAATGTATTAGTACACATTGTGTGTCTTCAGAAGCATCTGCTGAATTGTTTTTCTCAATATCTCAAAATCTACTAGACATGAAGTATGCCAAGAGGAGTATTTTAGAATTGTGGAGTATTTTAGAATAAAGCACAACATAGTAAATTAAAATATGACAATTTATTCATAAGAAGGAATAGATTTATGGTATAAAGTGTTTAGCGGGTTAAATTCTTCAGTGTATTCATCTGAAAGATAAAATTAATAATGTAAGCAACTTCTATAATGTTTTTGAGTATTAAATGATAGTTTATGACATATATTCATCATAAAGTCTGTATGTACTGGTAAAAATACTTGTTACTAGTTTGCTGCCACTTCTACTAAAATGACCAACATTACTATTTTGTATCAATGCAACTGGAGGATAGTGTGTGTGAGAGTATATATGCATATGTGCACATGAGTCTTTTGCCATGACCAAGGTTTGAACTGAGGCCATTACTTTCCCCTTAGCTTTTGTGCCCAAGGTTGGTGCTCTAACACTTTAGCCACAGCTCCACTTATTTTTGCTGGTTAACTTATTTTAATGTTGGGCTAGCTTCAAACCACTCTTCTAAATTTCAGCTTCCTGAGTAGCTAGGATGACAGACTAAGCCTTCAGCACCTGGCTGGAGGGTAGTGGTAAACAAGAGAGAGCTGTACAGAAATAGGAGTCCAGGAATAGATCCAGATGTCCACTCTCCACTTGCATGGGTTGTTTTTATTTTCCTCATCTTGAATCCTTCAAGTAGTCTTAGTTTCAGAAATTAAATGCTGCTAAGTTTACAACACATATAATCTTAAAGTTGAATGAAGTTGGCAGGAGGGAGCATTTCCCATAGCATACATGAGTTTTTCTAAAGATCATAAATAATTTTCCTATGTCTTAGACTACTATGAATCATCCTTTCTTGTTTTATATCATAAAACACCAATACACAGTATTGCCCTCTTCTTTAATGTAGAACTACCTTCTAGACCCAATCTTGACTATCACCTTACTATACATTCTGTCCAAGAGATGTTAGAGTCAGGAGCATACATTAGTATTAGAGGGAATTCTTTTGCTAGGAACAAAAATGTTATCCAAATACTACATTCTTTCATCTGTGATAATTCTCCAATCAAAAAGGGCCTGAATTCTTCTCTATTTCATTTTACCCAATAGGAAGAAGTTGAAAATCAGTTAATCAATGATGGAGGTTTTCCATGGAGTAATTGCTACTGAATTGGGAGATTACATAGTCAGTCTTGATGAAATACTTTCAACAGAAGCCTGGGGTGGAAAGAAAATCAGACTGTGGTATTCTTTGATGGAAGGTGGTTCAACCTATGGGTACAATTAATCTTCCAGCGTTTGCTGTGGGATCAGAAAGAAGCCAGTCTGCCTGCAGAGGAAAATCCACTCTTGATGGTTTCTTTCCTTTGTGGTATTCTACTTCCCTTCTATTTGTTTTTTCCTGAGGGCATTAAATTGAATAAATCACTGGGATAATCACTCTCTTCACAGAGTCAGCTTTGGAAGAAAAAATGTGGAAAGGAAAGCAGGGGACTGCAAGGTTGGAATGACTAGATTGAGTCACGGCTAATTCATGGCTGAGTTTGTCAAGCTTGTGGTGGTGGTTGATTTGTGTGTGCTTTGGTCTGACTTTTCCCATTGTCCTCCACAGTCAGGAACTGTTAAGGGACAAGGAGGTACATTGTTCTGGAGAAGACAATGTTGATGTCTCTTAGGATGGGATCAGAATTGGGAAGCCTCATGACAAATCCAAGGGCAGCACTGTAAGGTAAGAAGATTAAAATGAGAATGCAGAAACGCTTGTTTCCACACTCGTTATATCTACTCTCTGCTTTACCTACTCTCTGCATCTCCCGTTGTTTGTTAAGACTTTCATTCTGAACCTCCAAGCATCCCAGATTCCCCAGGGAGTGAGTACAAGCTTGCACTCAACTGTCTCCTGCAGACACTGATTATGCTTCCTTACCTCAGGAAAACAAAGATGTATAATTTTAGTGTGACATTGTAATGATATCAGAAAACATTCAGTAGTTGACTAGACCAATTACCAGAACACAGAAAAATTCAGGATGGATGGTTGTCTTTATTGTTTTTCCTATCGACTCTAGTATCTCAAGTGTTTGACAATAAAATGAATGCGATTCATCCATTGGCTTGATTTCCTGAAACCGTCCAATGGCTTCCCTGTGAAGCAAATGGCCTCTTTAATCACACATCTTCCTATTTCCTTCTGCCTCCTCCTTCAAGTCAAGGCTAGTTGGTAAGAAAAATATGGACCGGGTTTACTGATCTAACGACACTTAACCTTTTTTTGTCCAGGTAAAATCAGTATTTTTATGTATCAATGTTTATCCAAGAGTGATATCCTGATAGTTAAGAACACCATGCACAAAATTATGCAGTGCAGCATCCCATTTTTGAAAGCATATTAGAAAAGGAATAGAGAAAGCATCTTTTTTATTTCCCAGTTTTGTGATCAACTAGTTCTCACTTTGAGCAACTTGTCTGTTATCCGAAGCCCTCAGTTTCTTTATCTGTTCAATAAAGGTGGCATCTTCCAGAATTTCTTATTAATTTCTTGAATATTTATTATTATCTCTGTGAGCTTCTGGGGAGTAGTGCTACATTCTTGTCCTCCACAAGTTTGTACCTAGAAAGATGCTATGAACCAAAGCCTAAACTTGAGTTTTCAGAAAAGAGCAATTAAAGTACTATGAAGGGCCAAACATGTTCTTCTATTTTCAGCCATATGAAACAGTGGTAGAGAAATAATCATGGAGAGCATAGTCGCAGGAAAACTGTAACCTACTTTTCACTCAAAACTTTCCAAGGCTGACAATACATCTTAAAATCTAATACACATGGAAGGCATGCTCCAGTGACTCCTGCTTGTAGTCCTTAGCCCCCAGGAGGCCGAAACCTATGGTTCAAGTTTCCATGCTGAAAAAATCCAGGAGATGCTTATCTTCCACTAATCAGCAAAATGTATGCCATCCTTGAGAGAAATAGGTAAGTAGGAGTTCAAGACACTATACTGGTCCAAAATTCTGTAATGCAAACTGCACTCTGAAGAGTAGCTAAGAGCTGCCATTCAAGACTGTATGTGATTCTAAGAGCTGATGGCATCATCACATTACTTATTACTATCAAGTATTTATTGATTTATCTCTCATGTTCACTATCATACCTTGAATATTTCCTTTGAGTCCACTGTACTTACTGTGAACAAAATAGACTGAGATATTCCTTTTACTGCCTTCCATATGTCATTTTGGTTTTTGATGGTTTTCATAAAATTCATGGTATTTATCATAAATATTATCACAATCTTCACATGTAGTGTTTCTGAAGGAACTTATTTTAATTTATTGCATTTAGGAAATTCATTTGTTTACTCAAGAACTGGTTGGATAATTTTGGTAGGAATTTTTATGAACAGGAATGTTGCTACAATGGTATCTTACATGGAGATGGGATTAAAAAGTCAAACACTCAGAGACAACAAAGTGAGTGATGCAGAAATTTTCCATTGACAGGGTCACACCTAGGAATTCAAAAGAAAACTACTTGGGAAAAGACAATGTACAACTCTGTGTCCTTCAACTTACACAGCTGGATATGAGTCAGAATTGTATGGTATTGTATGAAAAATTCAAAAACACAGAACTTATTCAAGGTAGTACAAAAAGACAGAAGTCTTTTTACCTCTTCAGTATGACATAGTATTTGGTAACAATGAAAACTAAGTTAATTCAAACTATAGTAGGTTACGTGAAGCCTTCAAAATGACAGAGGTAAACACGGATGTCTTCGAACTGCTTATGCGCTAACCAGGGAAAACACAACAATATAATGAGTGCTGCATTTTTGGAACAGCCCACAAATGTCTCAAGAGCGCCACAGAGAAGATGCCACAGGAGGGGAATCGTTAGGGATCTTCAAAGGAGTTCAATGTCTTAAGATTATTGGGAAATACCACTTGATTAACTAAAATGTAAAGTAACGGCAGATAAGTACATTATTTGAATGATAACTTCTGAACCGAGAAAGGCTACAGTTCTGATGGCTGGGAAATTTGGCAATACTTACCTTCACTTGTGAATCCCCTTACTATGCTATGAATATAGCATTCTATTATCTGGTTTCAACCACATTATAGGGTTTTTTTTCTTTTCAGATGTTGCATTCAGATCTTCTAGATCTCACATTCAAGAACTGATGGAACTGAGTATGTCTTCAAACTGTTTCATTTTTCACTGAATGGTATCCCTTTGACACTGAGTAGAGCTCTGATGCATTGATAGTGAAGACAGATTTCTTTTGAAGGGACAGTACCTGAAAAAGAGGGAAAGAAAGATTCAAGACAATAAGGTTTATTCCCTGTTGTCACTGTATTTGATTTTGGTGCCCTGGTATTGTATAGACATTTATTTGAATTAGGGAACAGAAACAACAGAATGGAGAGACAAAGAACCAATGTAGCAGCAACATACACAGAGAATATATTGGAAATGATCTGTCCAATTTGGTGGTGGGGAGGGGGGGAGGAAAAGTAAGAAAAATGAGGGAAGAGGTGACAAGTTTGACAAGAAATGTGCTTATTACCTTACTTATGTAACTGTAATCCCTCTGTATATCACCATGACAATTAAAAAGGCTCCCCAAAAAAGATAGTATCGAAACAGAAAAGGTTGGCTGTAGTTAGTTCTATTAGGCCTGGTTATTTCCTCTTGCAATTTTCTCTACTGAAATTACATTTACTCAAGGTTCTAATTTTACATGGGTTCTACTTGTACTTTTCATTAAAGTCTTTGAATTATAGCATGTTACCTCTCTTTTCTCATAATTGTGATACTTATGTCCTATCTGAGTCTGGCTCTGTTCTTTTCCCTCATTTCCTAGCATGTTGCATGCCTTGAAATATTTGACTGGCTCTTGAAAGAGATAGCTATTTTTAATACGGGACTTTGGTTGAGCCCCTCAGTGGTTATCTTGTGCTTCTTTGAATTTTTATAGCTATGGATTTTTGTTTGTTTGTTTGTTTTTGTTTTTTGGGTTTTTTTTTTTTTTGTCGGTTGTGGGCCTGAACTCTGGGCCTGGGCACTGTCCCTCAGCTCTTCAGCTCAAGGTTAGCACTCTACCACTTGAGCCACAGCGCCACTTCCGGCTTTTTCTGCTTATGTGGTGCTGAAGAATTGAACCCAGGGCCTCATGCATGCAAGGCAAGCACTCTACCACTGAGCCACCTTCCCAGCCCTAGCTATGGATTTTTATAGCTTTGGATTTTCATAGTCCTGTAGTGTGTTTTTCCAGTTGTGCTGGATGCATGTGGGTATGTTTTGGGGTGTTCTGATGAAATCTCCATCTGGTGTGCCTAGTGTGCTTGAGTTGGGAATTTAGTCTTTATAAGTATTCCTGTCTTTTGTGCTGTAGAGAAGGATTTTTTTTCTCCTCTGCAATATACTCATTTTCCAGCTGAAGCAGTGCTTCTAGTCTGCTTTAGCAGTATTGGAGATTAAGATGAAAATTAATGATGATCCAGGAAGATTAAAACTGGTGGAATTAACTGAGGTGGAATTTTATCTATAGTCTCAGGGGATACATTGTAAAGGCTGAGCTTTCCCATTCATAAGGAAGAAAGTTGTGGATAGATTTATACAATGGCTGATTTTCACATCTACATAGCACCACTGGGATCTTTCTCCAGTTTCTCTCTTACCATTCTAAAGAGGGTCTGGAGAGAAAAAAAATTTTGTTGGTGAATAACATAGACTTCCAGCCATCTGAAATTCCATATGGCTAGACAAGCTTAGAATTGGCCTCTAAACATGCATTAAATGTTAGCAGCCTTTTTTTTTTTTTTGGTTGGACATGGGTCTTGAACTCTAGGCCTGGGTGCTGTCCCTCAGCTCTTCAGCTCAACGCGAGCGCTCTACCGCTTCAGCCACAGCATCACTTCCAGTTTTCTAGTCTTTTTTTTTTTTTTTTATTGGAGATAAGGGTCTCACAGAGTCTCCTGCCCTGGCTGGCTTTGAATGGTGATCCTCAGATCTCAGCCTCCTGAGTAGCTAGGATGACAGGTGTGAGCCATCATCGCCACCCAGCAAATGTTAGCAGCTTTCTCTTTTTTTTTTTTCTTTTTTATTGTGAAAATACTGCAGAGAGGGGTTACAATTACATGGGCAAGGTAATGAGTGCATTTCTTTTTTTTTTTAATTTCCCATTCCCATCCCTTCCCATCTCCCACCACCCCCTCCACCCTCCCACACCCCCCACCAAAGTTGTAAAGTTCATTTTTTGACATAACGACTTGTACATCTCATTGTTGCAATGGGTCCACCTGTATCCCTATTTTAATGATTTGTTTTTGCCGTTCCCCTCCACAGATTATACCAACAGCTTTCTCTTTACTCTTCCTGTAATGGCTTCTCCTCCACCAGCACTCCCGCAGACAATAGAGGCGTTTGTCTCTTGCTGAGATGGACTATAACTTCTCCTGAGTTTACTTCAGTTGGCTGCTTTGCAACATCAGCTCTGTGAAGGGCTTGAAATAAGATTTTGTAAATCCCCCAGCTTGGTCTTGCTAAGAGTGGACATTATTTTTCTTTTGTGGATTTCTACATCTTACCTGAATGCACAACTTTCACTTTCTCTTCATTGTACTGCGTTCTACTGTTGTGCTGTTGACCTGAACTATTGGTGCATCTGTTTCAGGATAGCTTTCTTCTTTGTCATGCCGTCGAAATCACAAAGCAGATCACTGATCTGGTCACCCAATTATTAATTCATCTAATGATATTAGATACTGAGGGTAAGAGGAAAGGGGAAAAGGAGTTTGCTTATTTATTTTTACCAGTAAGATTAAAATAACCTCATATATATTATTTTAAAATTTTATTTCCCCTTATAGTTCTCAGAAGTTATGATGTTATTTACAACAAATTTGTAGCAGTTTTTGGTGAGTGTTAGAAAACATCATAATCTTACAGTGGAACATGAGTTATAAAATTGAAGAAAAAACTCTGATGTACATACCATTAAGAATGCTGATTTCAAAGTAATCTGGCTGCTAAACTAAATTGTTTCACAGCAGGTTTATTATCACTCAAGTGAAAAGAGTATATTTAAAGTAGAATAAAAAAGATATTACTTAGGCCAGAAGACATTCTAACCTCCATCTATCAACATTTATCCTCATCCTTATCAAAATATGTGGTTTAGGAGCAAGGGAAGTTAGGGCTCGTAGAAAAGGAATTTGTGGTTACTTCATCAATCTTCCCACTAAAAAAAGTCATTAAAATATATTAAAATTATTTCATATAAGCCAAACCTAATGAGCCAAATACTGCATGTTCTTACTCATGGTGATGATGATGGTGGTGACAATAGTAACAGCAATGAGACATGAATGCAAACAAGAACGTGTCTAGGAGATGACAAATAGGATTCATTAAAGTAAGGAGAAGTAGTGAGAGGATGAAGGCTGAAATGTATATGAAGGCAGAATAATGAAACTCAGAGAGAGGAAGAGGGAAGGGGTAGAGGAATATGGTAGAGGAACGAATCTGTTCAAAATACATTGTGGACAAATATCATAGTGAAACCCTCTCATGCTACAAACATATGCTAGCTCAGACGTGATCATGGAAATGAAGTAGGGCCCAGTAGGAGATTTTAAGTCATGGAGCAGGGCCTTCAAAGGACATTATTATAAAATGCTAGTCTCTCTCCTTTCTCTCTTGCTCCCTGCCTCTCATCTTGAGGAGAGCAGCTTGCTCTACCTTCTGCCAACAGAGAGGCTTAGTTCTCACCTTGCACTGGAAGACCAAAATTAATGGGAATTTGAGATGTATAAGCTACAGAAAAGAAGACAGCAAGATAGGAGGGTATGATTTGATACATTAGTATGGACTTGGACCTGAAGGGAAAGTTCTGGGTGTGCGTTTGTCTGACACAGGTGCTGAACTTACTTCTAAATTTCATTTCATCCTTTCTCTTGATGTTGTCTTCATGAGATGTTCTCTGTCTTTCATAGTGCCCAACCTCTTCTGATCTTCTCACAGAGCAACCTTGCATGAGTAACATAGACAAATAAATTGAAGGCAAGTGGAGAGTTAGAAAACATTCTCCATTAGAGGAATGTAGGTCTCCTCTGTAGGAGCATCCCAGAGAAAAACCAGACGTGAAATTCATCCGTGACTAACAGTCATTTTTAGGAGTCCTAAGAACTAGTTTAGGATGGAGTCTCAAATGGACCATCTTATCCTGAAGTATTGTTAGAGAACAGTGACCCTTGAAACCTGAAGAGGTGGAAATGAGGTAGCATGATAATAAAGCTTTCCCTTGCATAACATTTCCAACCTGAATGTCACATTCATATGCATAATTTCACTTGAACTTTATAGAAAGTTGATGTGTTAGCTAGAGCAAGCCATATCAGTATTTTCTAGATGAATGGCATTAGGTCATCAAAGGTCATAATCCTAGTCCAATGTCACATAGCTACGCAGGGGCTGAGCTGGATTTATACAAATGTTTCCCTCTTTATTTTCACAGTAATTCAGACACAGACACCACAGGTGCCTAATGAGTCACTTCTGTAGTAATGTTTCACTTCTAATCAAACATGAGGCATGTTTGTCTATACTGGGCCATCATGCCATCATCTGATTCTTTGAGAGCTGCCTTGTGGTGAATGGCCTCTGCTTACCGATCACTAATGCCTGAAGTGATAGAGCATCAACCTTGAGAGACAGTGCCCAGGCCTGAGTTCCATCCTAGTATCCCAGTACCGGTACAAAAACGTACACACACACACACACACACTGTGCTTCTTAAAGTATTTTCAACTGCAACCAAAATATGTGAGTGCATTTTCCTTCTCTGAAAACTGATGAAGCTTCTAAAAGCAATTCATTTAAGATCTCTGACCATCACCAGTTTGACAGAGATGTATCAAACTAAACTTCTTTGAAGAAAGTAAGTTGCTTAATGATTCAGTAAGCTCAACTTTAAAATATGCTCCCAGTACCTATGTGTATGATGTTATGCATGGATGACACCTTAGATTTCCACTTGACTGCTTGCAAAGATTAATGGCCACTGTGGCAGGCAGAAAGAAAAATTGTACTGATTGTAGATAAATGCAGAGCACATCTTCGTTTCCCTAAATAGCACTTAATTTTTTCTTCTCCTGTATAAAGCTATATTTTTATTCTTACCAATAGTGAGAGCATAATGAAAAATGTGGTGGGATTTGATAAGCTATATTTTGTTTCTATTAGGTCCCTCCACAACTTTTCTTAAAAAACCGAGGTCACCATTGCGCACCCCCAAATGCTTGACCAAGTACCACACAAAGACATGTCATATGCATCCAATACATGTTTCAGAAAGAATATGAGTGCTAATTTGTAAACATTCTAATTGTGGAAGAATGAAACTATTGGAATTTCACACACTAAGTGCCATCCTATGCAATTTACTTTTTCTCTAGAATTACATTCTTAGAAATTATTTAAGCTAAGGAAATTACCTTTCCAATAGCTTCTACCAGACTAACTGTCTTTTAAATAAACTTTTGCTACCAAGTGTGGTGGCACAGGTCTGTAATCCCAGCATCTAAGATGCTGACACAGGAATTATAAATTTCAGATTAATTTAGGCTCCATAGCAAGATCCTTTCTTGAAAGAAAAGCAGATTGTCCCTGATTTATATATTGAACTGTACTAGGCATCATATATAGAGAGATCTTAATGAAATGGCATGATCACTCCAGATGGTGCAATCCTTTCTTGCCTATGCCAATACCTGGATCATGTATAAAATTGACAAAAAGGAACGTACAAATGGGGTAGCTGGACTAGGATATATAAACGTGTCTTATCCTGTGAAAGTTCAGGAGACTGAACAATTGGGTTCATCTAACATTGTAAAAAATAAAAGGAGAGGATTTTTAAACTAATCCCTCTATTTCTGAATCAACTTTGTTTAAAACATTTTCATCTCAGTTAAAGAAGCTATTTTATAGTTGGTTTTCTTAAAAATCAGCTGCAGTTGTTGTGCATTATAGTGAAATATTTTAAAATTAGGTAGCTGCTGTAATGGCAAAGATAATTGCTCATTCTCATTAAGTACTTTTTCTTTTATTTTTAAAGAGTAATTTC
This sequence comes from Dipodomys spectabilis, assembly GCF_019054845.1. Classification (NCBI taxonomy): domain Eukaryota; kingdom Metazoa; phylum Chordata; class Mammalia; order Rodentia; family Heteromyidae; genus Dipodomys; species Dipodomys spectabilis. Next base: position 5,747,701 of record NW_024870711.1, read on the forward strand.
AAATCAATTACATTCATATAGGATTTCACAGTAAAACACCTTGGAGACAGAAACTCACATTTTTACAAGATTTTTATAACATGAAGTGGAATGTTTTGCACTTGAGTCCAATGAACTCTGTAGAGTAGATTAATTGGTGATGGCTGGTTCATAAATATGTCTGTGTATGCTAAGGTATAGAAATGATTCCATCTTTTGAAATACAGTTTTTTGTCCCTAACACTGCTCACAAAGAAGTATTCCACAGAAGAAATCAGCACAAAAATTAAGGCCTTTTCCTCTAAAATAAGGAATGAGACAAGGATGTCCACTCTGTTCCTCTTCAATATTTTACTGGAATTCCTGGCAAGAGCCATAAGACAAGAGACAAATATAAAGGGGATTCAAATAAGGAAAGAAGAAGTAAAAATATCCCTCTTTATAGATAACACATTCCTGTATTTAAAGAACCCTATACATTCCTCTCCCAAGTTACTTGAGCTGATCTAAAACTTTGGCAAAACAGCAAGGTATTAAATAAACCCACAAATAGCAGTAGCTTTTCTGTATGCCAACAACGAGAAAAGCAAGAAATTAGGAAAGCAACTGTATTTGTAATAGCCTAAAAATACTGAGGAATTAACAGAAGATGTGAAGGGCCTCTATAATGAAAACTTTAAAAATCTGAAAAAGGAAATGAAAGTAGATTTAAGGAAATGGAGAATCTTCAATGTTCCCAGATTGGAAGGATTAACATCATGAAAATGGCAATAGTGCCCAAAGCTATCTACAAATTCAATGTAATACCTATCAAAATTCCAAGAATAGAATTCAATGATATAGAAGAAGCAATCAAAAATTCATATGGAATAATAGAATACCCTGAATACTGAAAACAATCATTAACAGGTACGGGGGGAACACATAAATCTTGGGGCAAAGGGTGAAAAAATGCAGCAGTCATACTCACTAGACACTATGTTGAAAATGAACTATAGAACTTGTGGTGAAGAGTATGGAGAGGGAAAAACTTGGAGAAAATGAGGGATGAGGTGGCACAGATCAAAAAGAAAAGTACTCATTCCTGTCTCCTGTAACTGTAACACTTCTGTAAACAGTTAAAAAAAATTGAAGTAGAATTCAGCACAAAACCAAAGGTGTATCCTTGAATATTTTCAGGACAAAAATTACTCTTTTTGGGTCATAGTGGAGCTCTATATGGAATCTTTGGAGGAACCTCCACACTGCTTTCCAAAGTGGTTGAACAAGTTTACACTCCCATCAACAATATGTTGGCCACATATCTCCAACATCTGTTGTTACTAGATTTCTTGATTATAGCCCATTCTAACTGGGGTGAGGTGGAATCTCAATATTGTCTTGATTTTAGCATTTCTGGAGCATTTCTTCATGTGTCTATTGGCCATTATTATTTCCTCTTCAGAGAAGTTTCTCTTTAAGTCTTTAGCCCACTTATTTATTGGGCAGTTGTTTCTTTGAGGATTTGTTGTTGGGGGATTTTATTTTCTAAGTTCTAAGTATATTTTAGACATGGGACCCAGCAATCCCACTTTGGGGCATTTACCCAAATGATCACAAACAAGATTATACCAAAGCTACCAGCACAACTATGTTTATGGCAGCATTATTTACCATAGCTAAGATATGGAACCAACCCAGATGCCCCTCAGTAGATGAATGGACCATGAAAATGTGATATATATATATATATATATATATATATATATATATATATATATATATATATATGAATTCTATGCCTCCATCAGAAAGAATGGCATTGCCCCATTTGTTAGGAGATGGAAAGACATGGAAAAAATCATATTAAGTATAGTAAGCAAGACTCAAAGAAACATAGGTCCCATGGTTTCCCTTGTTTGCAATAACTAGTATAAGTCTAGGAAAAGCAGAAAAGGTCAAAAACTATGTGCATATGACCATATAAGATGATTTTAAGTGAAATGAACCCCAAGACAAGGACACAAGTTTTTTTCTTGCTTGCTGTTGTTTTTAATGTACTCATAATGCACTATGTGATTCTTTCGTATGTTCTTCCCCCATGGTATAACCCCTGTTTTCACTGTATTTGATTCTGGTGCTCTGCATCTTATATATACATTTTTATAATTTGGGGAGGGGAAGGGATATAACAAAATGCTTAAATAAGGATACAGGTTGACCCATTGTAACAATGAGATGTACAAGACACTATATTAAAAATGAACTTTACAATTTTTTGGGGGGTGGGGAGGAACTGAGGAGGTTGGGAGGGAAGGGATGATAGGGGATAAACAAAGGAGGAGGTAACAATGCTTGATAGGAAATGTACTCATTACCTTATTCATGTAACTAGAACCCCTCTGTACAGTATTTTACAATAAAATGTATATGAAAAATCTTATTCTTTAGAAATGCTTTTTATCAATGATTTACAATACATTTTTGATACATTTTTCTTCTAATGAAGTTCTTTTTGTACAAAGGAAAGAATTGGCCACAGAGGCACCTCTGTGAAGTCAATGAAGATCACTTTATAGAAATAATTTTTTATTGAAATGGAAACAAATCCTTCTTCCTTTGTCATGGTTTTAAGAGACAAAGTTTGTGTGTCTCCTTTAGTTTTTGAAGAATAATTGTTGTGTTGGTTAAAGTAGGAATCTGTTTCCTTTTCTAAAGGGCATATTTAGCGCTTCCCAAATTAAGTAATAAGATTTCATAGGACTTACTTATTGTGGTTATGTCAGTGAAAGAGACAAACTTGTGCTTCCTCCATTGAGAATCTCTAAACATGCTCACCCTAATGAGGTGACAAATCTTTATTCTAGAAGATTTGTCTCTTAGAGGGCCTGACAGATCTGCCCGTGGCAGCATATGAGCCGCACACTTTGCACGAAAGCCAAGTTCTTGCTCTACAAAGTATCCTTGAGGAATATCTTCAGTCTTCTCTGTTGCTATGTTCACATGCTGTCACTAGGTTTCCCCAGTTTCTGGCATCTGCATGGTTTCCTACATATTTCTTATCCCTGAGAACTATGATCTGTTTGGCTGGGACAATGAGAATTTTCATTCTTTACAGTTTTCTTTCCCCAGAGTGAAAGATTCTGATCATTCACCTCAGTTCGTGGCTGGGTAGCATTGCAGAACTGACAGAACACACAGAAATCTAGCATTTCATTCCCATAATAATATTTTTAGTGAGTTAAGTAAACTAAGTCACCGTTCAGTCTCAACTTGAAGACAGGAGTTTTGACTTTAATGGGTGCTTATCATGACTTTCAGTTTGTATCTGTGATACACATTTAGAAACCAGAGAACAAACTATAGGAATGATCCTTGTTAAACCAGACCCGAAAAAACATAGGCTCCAAGGTTTCCCTCATTCGTAATAATTAGTATATGACTAGGATCCTCTCCTCCTAGGAGAGGATCACAATAGCTTAATAGCTATATACATATAATCATATAAAATGATGCTAATTGAAATGAACTCTCCCTCTCTCTCTCTCTCTCTCTCCCTTTCTCTCTGTCTCTCTCTGTTTCTCTCTGTCTCTGTCTCTGTCTCTGTCTCTGTCTCTCTCTCTCTCTCTCAGCTCACATTAGTTCCCTAGGTTGTCACCTCCTTTGTTCCTTTCCACCCATGCCAGAGCTCCTAACCCTAGGAAAGGAGCGGCTCTACAGGGGAATTCACAACTCTAAAAAAAAGTGGGTCAATGGTAGCTTATCATAAGACACTTTGGAGGTCAACATTCAATATTTAAGTACAGGAGAAAGAGCTAGTACACTGAGGAAAATTCATTGTCGTACTTTTTCATTACCTTATTACCTTTGGCCTTTTTCCAAAATAGGAGCAAGAAATCAAAAAGAAAGAAATTGGTAAGTATTGATTAAGGCACTTATCCCTAATGCCCTTGGCCTCCTGGGCAAAAGCAAATGGAGAGTCTGCCTTCTAGCTTGGCCAGCATTGTAGACTGGGCCAGTCACGTGACCAACTAAAATGGCTGCCAATACTCCTTTGCTTTATATGAGAACTCCAGCTAGATACATTTTGCTAGATTATCCCTAACACCTATAGTGAATATGGAATTTGTATAGAGTATAACTGAGCTGATACAGCATGGGTCATTGCTCTTCAATGCTCAATGCCTTGTTATGGACACTTAGTGGGACAGTCTCTGAAAAGGATTTTTATCTTCTCCTCTTTTTGCTTACTGCACAAGAGAAACTTGCTGCACTTATTTTGCAGACTTAGGAGTCCAACTCAGGCAGGCAGATTTTGTAGACGTTAACCAGAAGGAGGAGAGAATCATTTTTATTGGTAGTGCTAATGCTGTTCACAGCTGACCTGACCGTAGCATATGTGAAAGTAACTGCTTCCTGACACACAAAAAAGTTCCTCATTAGCATATTCCTGAGAAACTACATCAGATCAAAGGGAGCCAAATTTGTCTCCTGTTTGATGCAATCTCTCCTTAGTAGCCTTATTTAGATGTCTGAATCTCTCTCAAGACTGTCTTTTGTTTTATGAATATCTGACTCAAGCAATCTTAGTCAAAACTTTCATCCCCCTGCCCTTAATGCATACAAAACCCACATCCCATAGGTAAGTGACAATGCACTGTATGTCAGGAAAAATGACAAGTGTAACCTTTTTCTCTAAACTCTTTTCTCATCACCCCCCCCTCCCCAAGGCAGAAAACTGGGCCAAGTGTTCTTTTTTTTTTTTTTTCCCTTACCACTGTTTCATTTTGTTCTTTGCTGTTTCCTTGACTTGATAACATGTCAAATTATCTCTTACGGAACAACTGAAGGCACATGCACTTTTGTTCCAGCAGGGACATGAAAAAAGAATTTATCCTTGTCTCTTTCCCTTTCATTCTCACAGATGTAAACAGCACCTCATGAATGTGTGGTACCTGTTTACTCTGGGTATTTTCAACTTCAGTTCTTTGTTTTCTCTCCTTTATATTGGACCTCGTTGCCATGTTATTTCAAAGAGACTGTTCATGTTTTCAAACCTACTAAGAAAATTCATGTCAACTGAAGCACTTCATGCATTAGGAAAAGAAATTTAAAGATGGTATATCCATAAAATATTCTCTAATAACTTTTCTCTTATTCCTACATCAATGGATGTGTTTTCATCAGGATTCCCAGTAACAAACCAGATATTCTTCACCTTATTAAAATTATTTGAGTGTTTTTTTTTTGGGGGGGGGTTCGGTTGTGGGGCCTGAACTCTGACTCTGGGCGCTGTCCCTCAGCTCTTCAGCTCAAGGCTAGCGCTCTACCACTTGATACACAGCACCACTTCCGGCTTTTTTCTTTTTTGCTTATGTGGTGCTGAGGAATCGAACCCAGGGCCTCATGCATGCAAGGCAAGCACTCTACCACTGAGCCACCATCCCAGCTGCTATTTGAGTGTTTTAATGAGTAAATTTGTCTAAGGATTGAAGAGAGGAGAACTAGATGATTGGAATGCTGGTGTTTGATAAACCTGTGGTGCTGAGGAATTGAACCCAGGGCCTCCTACATGCAAGGCAAGCGCTGTACCACTGAGCCACCTTCCCAGCTGCTATTTGAGTGTTTTAATGAGGAAATTTGTCTAAGGATTGAAGAGAGGAGAACTAGATGAGTGGAATGTTGGTGTTTGATAAACCAACCCTCTAGCAGGCATCTGCTATCGCATCTCATCCATACAAACCTTGGACATTGCTTGGAGATAGAGCTTCTTCTGTTCTTCCTCTTCCTCTAATGCCATAGCAACCCCATTCTGGTAATCACAACTAATTTGGACATGTTTCCATCTGTGAGCCAATTACGATGAATACACAGGACAGCCTCAACTATTGTCTGAGTGTGTACAGGAGAACATGTCTGATTTTTTTAGAGATTGTGAAACTACTAAAATATAGGTTAGAAGTGCCACAATTATGACCACATCCTTAAAATTATCTTTTCATCATTTTTAATCATAACTGTTGGCAGGATCCCCAGATTTATCATTTATCAATTTTCAGTGTTCTGCTGCTTCTGCATCCAACTTTCAGTTCATTGTCAATATAGTCTGTCAATTTGCCAGCACATAGATTTCTTGAAAATTTGAATTCATGATTTATGTTACTTACAGTATTTGTCTCTAGGAAAACATTTTTGCTTTGGTAGATTTTTCCCGCATTTAAGACCAGTGTTTAACACACACTTACTCACGTACAATCACCTTTAGGTATTTTGAAAGTAAAAATATTTAAGGGCTATGGTTTTCTTTGAAAGACAGAGGAGGGAAACACAATCTACACTGAATATTGATTAAAGTGATTGTAGTATACACTTTTTCTCTCTCTCTCTCTCTCCCTCCCTTTCTCTCTCTTCCTGTCCTTTCTTGCATGTTTCCTTTCTCTGTTCTTAAGAATGGTATTAAAATGCATGACCAGAGTTTGATTAATCATTGTAAAAAATAATCTCTTGATTGTTTTTTTCCCTTCTGGGCAATATAGAATCATTTTGGGGTATTAAATAATATACAATGTACATTAAAGTTTGTATTTTCTTGCTGAATGCTAGTAGAAATTTTCCATGATATTTTTCAAACATCTTACTGAGAATTTCATAGATGTATTAGTATGCTTTTTTGATGGGTACCAAAATATTTTCAACATCAAAAGGCATATAGCTAGTCCTGCTATGCCTAATGAATATTACTTCCAAACACTGAACATATATTTTATCCTGTTTGAGACTTTTTCAGCCTGTGACAAATACAATGACTATGTCTTTCTGTTCTTCTCTTTATACAATTTCCTTCTGTAGGTTTGCTTTCTTTCTCAGAAAATTCTAGACTCATCTCTCTAAATTGTTTGGCAAATTTTGCTACAATCATTTAGATATGACTATGTAAATCAAGTCCCAGTAATAGTGTCCCCCCATCATAAACAATTTGATTTGTACTCCTATCCGGAGAGTCTCTGCATTACATTTCAAATATTTTTTTTAATCTTCTCTCTAGAATTCTCACTGACTTATTACCATAGCCAGTGTCAGGGATTTCTTCTGGGTATTCCATCCTATGACCAGGACTTTTGTCAAGTATCCACAGTCTTAGAGCTATGTCACGGTTGAGTGGGTTTTGGCTTTGTGGTGTCATAGCTTATATATTGCCAGAGATAAAGAGCTGTTAGAGTAAAGTTAAGAGCAATGTAAATTTCATGCATCAAAGTGCAATGAATAAAATATTTACAGGAGACCTTTCTTGTGTTGCCTACTCGTGATGGAATTTAGGACAGAAATGTAAGCAGATGTTGGGATTCAAACAGTACAGGAATCCAGACTGGCAGCAGCAGAGACATTACTAATCCCAGGTCCAATGATGCAAGGGGTAGAGATAGAAGTGTTTGGGCAGATCCGTAGCTTTAGTAGAGAGATGGCTGGCATGAAGCAAGATTTCCAGGAGGAAATCAGGGGAAGAAAGGTAATGACACTGGAATAAAGTTCAGTCACGTGCTGGAAAAATAAAAGGATGGCATTAGAGCTCATCATGCTATCCACAATCAGCCACACTCAGAGTGACAAATACCATGATTTTTTTCCTCCTCTGTGTGGAATAAGTTTAATAAAACAATATGAAAGTAGAAGGGAGGCTATTGGAGAAGAAGAAAGCGTAGTAGGAGGAAGGATGAGGTTGATAGAGAGCAGCAGGGGCTAAAGGCTAAATATGATCAGCCATTGTATATGTGTCTGAAAATGCCAGGACAAAGCCTATTCCAACGTACAAACTAAACTAAAATGAAGTATGAAAGGCAAGCCTACTGACATTGGAGTAGAGACCAGAGAGAATTGTAGAGCCTGACGACCCCCTGCTCTCCTTCTTTCTTTGATCGTTCTGGGGTTCCTCATGAGGAGGACACAGTGGAAATGGGAATCCATGCTCATCCTGGTGGGACTCTCCCTCCAGGCGACCCTCTGAGACGAATGGCTCTAAAGTGAAATTTAAGGAAGTATTTGAAGCAGCCACCTCTGACAGTTTGATTCATGTCTGTCATAAGTTGAGGAATCAGATATTTTTAATACTGAATGGTACTTGCATGGCCACTGACATTAGGGTGTCATGAAAGACTAAATTTTATTGGTATTCTTTGAACTTGAGAGAAAATCAGAAGGTGACTTAATAAAAACAGTAATGTACTTTGTAATGTACTTTGAATTCCAGTTTATAATTCTGCCATATACAGAGCCTCATTGAAAAGGCATTAATGAAACAATAAATCATATCCGTTGCTCCCAGACTTTATTTTGATTGATAGTCTGAATACTTTTAATTCCCACAACTGCGTAAGGTGGTCTATTTTATAGATAAGGAAAATGAGACAAAATGTCAAATATTACAACCTGGATATAAACACAGAAACTGTCTCAAAAGTCAGGCCCATAGTGTTTGTGACACATGCAATTCAAAACGAGAGCGAAGTAAAGATTAATAGAGTTATTATTATATTTTCAAATTGAAAAGCTTAGATAAAACACTTTGAACGCTTATGGCAAAAGAATTGCAACAGAACAATGGTCTTCTAACTTTAGAGCTATTTTCATTTATAAAAATGATTTCTTTTGTGCATTTGTGTGTGTGTGTGTGTGTGTGTGTGTGTGTGTGTGTGTGTGTGTGTGTATGTGTGTGTGTGTGTGTTAGTAATAGGGTTAGAACTCAGATCTTGTATCTCAGTTGGCCTTTTTTAATATTCAAGGCTAGTACTCCACCACTTGACACATGTCACCCTCCAACATTTTGCTGGTCAATTTGACATATGAATCTCAGTGACTTTTGTGCTTGAGCTGGTTTTGAACCTGATTATCAGATCTCAGCCTCTTGAATAGCACGATTACTGGTGTGCACAACCAGTACCTGGTTAATTATTTCTTTGATAGTTATCATGAATTTATAGCTTTCATTTTGTTAGAGCTAATGCAAATTTCTAATTGGCTGAACATAAAGACACATTTTAATTTTTATTTATCATACAGTGACCAGAAGAGGGAGAATAAAAGGTTGTCTGTTACTAGAGTTCTCTGTATTTGCTAGTCAGGCACAATGGCACTTGAGTCACGTAATTCCTCCCTACCTCACTCTTTTTTTTCTCTAGCTTATTTTTTGAAAATGGACTCAAAGTGGCCTTGGACCATGATTTTCCTTCCCATGCCTCCTATATAACTAGAAAAATTGGCATTAATCATCACACTTTGCTTATTGGTTGAACTGAAGGTATCATTTTACCCTGGGCCATTCACAATCTTCTAAGTGTCCTTCCTGATCATAAGTATGTGGACTCAAACATAAGTTAAGTTTTAGACCTACTTAATATTGCATGGCTAATTGCCCCTTTATATGTCAGGTCAGATGGTAAATACTAGTATCTCCTGAAAACTTCCATTAAACTCTTCTAGTACCACTGCAATTTTTATTTATAGCATGACAATTCATAACTCACAAAGTAGTAACTTGATTTGTAGTAATTAATTCATGTATTGTGGAAATGCTTTCATTCTCCTTGGTTCCCACAGACACTCAGCCCCCATGGGGGCAGGGTCCTATTTCTTTTGCACATCAATTGCCTGGTGGCATGAAGCATGTGGATCAGCCCCCAGGAGCCACTCAGCAAGTAAGTAGAGAGACAACAATACATTTTGTTTATCAATGAGATTCCAATAGTAGCTGTCAGAGGAGTATGGTTCCTATCCCCCAGAATGTCTGGAAGATTTTTTAACTTACTTATGCAATCTTCAACCATTCTCTTCTCTTCTTTTCTGTTCCCCAAATCTTCTCCACTATCCTGGCCTGCTTGACGAGATGGAGAAGATTTGCATGGATGACTTTGGCCTCTCATCACTGTTCTGCTTTAAAAACAAAATCATCAGACTCAAGGATTCCCACTGTGTTTATCTTTTTTACTTTATGGTTTCTGACTTAAATGTATGTATTATTCAAGTCTCACTGTGATTTATATTATTTTTCTGTTACTGCTTTTTTGATATTTGTGACAAGAATTCTGGGAACATTTGCTTTCTGAATTTGCGTGTTTATTTCTCTCTCCCTCCCTCTGCTGTATTTATCCCTCTTATCTAATTCCTCCTTTCCTCTTTCCCTCTCTCCAGCCCTCCCTCATTCTTCAGATCAACTCACTTTCCCCCTTCTTTTTTCCCTTCCTTCCCCATCTTCCTTCTTCCTTCAGTGAATTGAAACTCACCACTTTTTCTTCTCTCATTAATAGCTTCTTGGATATGATATTCAAAACACAGGCATCTAAGAACAAATGTAGACAAACCAGCTGGGCATCTGTGTGGCTCATGCCTGTAATCCTAGCTACTCAGGAGGCTGAGATCTAAGGATCGTGGTTCAAAGCTAGCCTGGGCAAGAAACTCTGTGAGACTCTTATCTCCAATAAAACATTCAGAAACCTGGAACTGGTACTGTGGTTGAAGTGGTAGAGCACTCTCCTTGAGCAGATAGCGCCCAGGCTCAGAGTTGAAGCACCACAACCGACAAAAAGAAAGAAAGAAAGAAATATATAAAACCAACAGAGCAGAAAGGAAATAATCAGCAGGATGAAAGAAGTCTACAGCCTGTGTGGTAATTTTCATAATCACATATCTGATAAAGGATTGATATCCAAAACATAAAGGAATTCCTGTGGATGAATAGAATAAAAACAAATCAGGAAACCTAGAAGAAATGAGAAAACTATTAGAAATGTCTACGTTATCATCATTAAATCATAAAGAAATAGAACTTTGAATAAGTAGGTTGAATCAGTAATCAAAAAGTTCTCCTTAAAAAAATACACAAGCCTTTCTAGATAGCTTCATTCAAGAATTCTATCATTTAAAGAATGAATCCATGCTTTTCCATAAACTCTTCCATAAAGTGAAAAATAAAGAGAAAATAGTTTGAAGCTCAGTTTTATGAGGTCAGTATTTTCTGACTACCCTGAGCAGGGATACTACAAGTAGACTGCAAATAAACAAAAAATTACAGACAAATAACTCTGATGAATATAGATGAGAAAATCCTAAAGAAAATATTAAAATGAATCCAACAGCATATTAAAAGAATGAGGCGCCATGACTAAGTGAGATTTATCTCTAGGATGCAAGGATAGTTCAACATACACAAAAATGAACAGAAGGAAGGTTAAAATATCACATGACCATTTGACAAGTACTTTATCAAAAAGCAGTGAGCAAAATGCAACACGCCTTAATGATTTGAAAATGTATCTCAAAATTTACCTCTTGAAAGAATTACTCTCAGTCTGATAAAGGTAAGTATAGTGATTTATAGCCCAGATCATCCTCAATAGGGAAAGACTGGAAGCTTTTCCTCTGCCATCATGAACAAGGCAAGATACCCATTCTCACTGCTTCTATTACCAATTTAAAATATCTTCTATCTTTTAAAAAATTTTGTAGTAGAATTCCTAAGCTGCCAAAATTCTTTCTTAAAAGCAGCACAATTTGACTCACGATTTTTCCATAAGCCTTATTTGCTGAAAAGATATCTTTTAGCCTGCAGACATCTGGAGAGTTTAATGGAATAACACAGGGATTAAGTAGTCTTGATACCATTTAAGAGCCATCTGGGAGAAACACTTGGCCTCATTCTTTTAAATGCTCCAGACTCAGCCCCTGTAGGGGAGAACAAATGATTGATATAATGTCTCAAGCTCAGACCCTCACAACCAGTGGTGCAGGGAAAAAATGCATACTTAAGAATTCTTGCTTGTGTGTTATGATGTAGATCTCTTCCCATATATTTGTATATTTCTGTATCTGGCAATTAAGTAATGATCATTATATTTCACTGTCTAAAATGTAAAAAGAAAGAGAGAATATATTGCTACATGGACACACACATATTTTGGAGTTCCCTGAATGTAGAAATATAGTCATTTCAAATTGTATACAAACAAGAAATCACAGGTAAAAGAGAAAATAACAATCAGCTAGATAAACCTTGCATGGCTATGTGCATAAGGTAACAGATCTCTTCCCAGAGTGTAGGAAAGGGTTAATTCTTCAAGCCTATGTTGAACCAATTCTGTGAAATCAGGGCTCTTCAGAGACACTGGCTTCGGGGAGACAACTTGTAAGCCCTTGGGATACCCTGATGATTATGTTCATATACCAAGACCTTGTTCTATCTGTCACTTTGTGATTGTTCATACTTTGAGACATATGCCTACATCTTGGACTACATCCATCTGACCTCTTAAGGAGATGCCTGAGTGGCTAAGGTGTGCCATGTAAGCATTGGATGTGTAGATGAGGCCCAAGTAAAATCCTTGATTCTGGGCTCACATTGGTTTCCCTTGTGGCTGGCTGCATATCATTTAGGGGAGACCTATACATTATGTGGATCTCCCAGACCAAGCCATATGGGGGCTCCCAGCTGGCTTTCTCTGGACTCCCTATATACTTTTATCCTTTGCTATGATTAGCTGTTAACAGCAGCATCACAACCTGTGGCACCCAGAAATCTTTCCTGAGTATCCTCAAATCTGAAGGTAAAACTGGGGACCATCTCTAAAGAACAAGAGTGAATGAGATCCTCATAACTGAGCTCTACCACTGCCTCGTTACCAGAATCTGTGTATTTAAGGATTGCCATTGAAATATGTTACATGCTGTGTAGCTACATGATACATAATAGAAAGTTAATTATAATAGCAAGTAGAAAGACCAAAACAATATGATGGGAAGCTAGTTCTTGACCAATGTTTTCCAAAATATTGTGTAATAATAGAAGAAGCAAGACAGTTCAGAAACAAAAAAGACTTGTAAGTTGACATTACTCCTAGGGATTAAAGTAACAAGACAATACTTTCTAATTGTTTCTTTCTGAGAATGCAATACATTTGAGAACATAATACTTTTGTATAAATAGGTTGCTTTTTATTAACTTTCATTTTCCCTACTTTCTGTAACTGTGTTCGTTATCACCTTATGGGTTGAATTGGAAACCTGTGAGTTACAGTGACAAAACCAACATGATAAATTTCTCCTGCCCTGTGAGATTTGTTCAGTATGGAGTTCTAGCACTGTTTAGAATCTTAATGTTATGCTCAAGCAATCCTTTCCATCTATCTGATAGCTTCCTGCCATCTGTAGAAGTGTCAGAGTACTAAGATTTATGTGTTACTATTCAAGGAATTTAAATCTGGCAACTTCATGCTGTTCCTTTGGCCAAACAATGATATGCTAATTAACCTGATTGACCTAAATTATACAGTCCTTGAGGTTGATCAGGCAACCCAATTGCTCAACTGGTTGAACAGTCCTGAGTTGACTGTTTTGCCTGTAAGGAGCTTCACGTTGTAAAACAAACAGCTGCTGGAATATTCCACTTCATCATCTGAAAGGGAATTCATTATCTTCAGCTTAGGAAAAGAAACTTATATTTCATTTCATTTGTTATGATTATACCAATATTTCACAATTAATGTGCATTGGAAGGGAGAAAACATTTACTTTCCTTCCCAGGATGATTTGTGTGGTCTTTTGCTGGCTGAAACACTGATAAGGAAGTACAGATGTTCACATTTATTACAACCTGCACAGAGGATATGGAATTCAAGCTCTGTCTTCTATGTGGGTTTTATAGGACACGAACAACTGTAACCTACATGCAAATAATTCCACATCTGTGTATATAGGTTTTTTTTTTTTTTAAGGAAATGTCCCCTTAAGTTTCCCAAGATGGGTTTTGCCCCCACAATAGACTGAAATAAAAATATTTATTTGATATTCAAACTAACAATCCTCTCTAAAAACAACTTCTTTTGGTGGGGTCATTTTTTTTGTAGGGTTACTTATTATTTATTTTGGAAGCTTATTACAGTCATCAATCCACACTGGTAATCTGGTAAATGTTTACTTCAGCAGAATTTAAGTAAATGTGACCTTCTGATAAATTGAAATGATAGCATTTACATGAAATAAAATGTTTGTATTATTTTCTCCTAATAAAATATTGTTACAGATCAACAGTAAAATGTTTGCATTGTTGCTTTTATATATTGCTAAATAACACAAACTATTTTGAGTTGTTAATTGGAGACCCCCAGTTTTAGCCATAAGCTTATTCTAAATAGAGAACATATCCATACATAACTGGTCCATTGTGCTTAATAAAATAATTTCCTTGGAAATAAGTTGTGTTAACATTTCCTATTCAGATTAATGACTATGTTAGATATTAATTTATTTGACCACAATAGCTAAGAATGTGAACCACAGCTTGCCAGCCTATGCAGAGCTTTAGTATTCTCATGTCCTTCTCCTCTTTTCTTCTCTTCTGACAGAAGAAGAAAAATAATCTTCACAACTCAGAGTTTAGGTCAGGATCTAGGCAGGAAAGCAAACTCATTTGGACACAGAGCAGGTACCAACCAATATCACTATGGAAACACAAGAGTGAAGGTCTCCATGGGAACCCTAAACCTTCCTGCTATATTTATAATGATATCAACGTACAATAACACAAATTTTTTATTGTTTTTATTATATGTAACAAAAGTTAGAGGTCATCTGTAGTAGGAATGTTGGGACCATAAATAGCAGCTCAGAAAAAGATCTATTCATCCAGCCAGCCACCTACCTATCCATGCATGCATTCAGTAAACAGCTCTTGCTATTTTGTCTGAGAAATACAATAGTAAATAAGAGAGATAAAACTTCCAAGCCTTGAAAACGTTAATATTTGTGGGGATAATTTAAAAGTAGAATGAAATCGAACTAAATTTGATTCTATAGTATCATATAAGAGTTAAGGGTTCAGAATTAATGTTATTATACTAGAAGTGTTAAGTCTGCACTGTTAGGTGGCTGTAGCTCTCTTCCTAGTATCTCCCTTGAACCTACCATGTATCTAATAATTAATAACCTACTTAGTCTTCAAGAACCAGATTGTTCTTACCAATGCCATTTCTCTTATTTTTTTCTTTCTATACATTCATATTTCTGTGCCTTATTTTCCAAAGGAATGTAAGGTGTTTTTACCTTGTTTTAAACTAGAACAGTAGGATCACATCTAGAAAGATAGAATTATACATTGGCACTGAGACTCAATATCAGATTCTAGGAATATTGAAGAGGAATAGTATACTCCCAACATGGAATCGACAGTTCTTGAAAAAATCAAGAATAATGTTAAGAATTGTCCACATAGGGGTAAATAGAGCTAGGTAATGTGAAGGGATGAGTGAGACCTGAATAAATATGTGGAGGAGGGGAGTAGGAAAGGCATGATACTGTTCAGGATGCATGTACTCATGAAATGATGAATTGAAGCCCTATCATATAACTACTTGAAGATATTAATAATGATAGTAAAAGAATAAACCTTGACTACATGCATTATTATGGCTTAAAGGCAATTTTCCAGAGATGTCCAAGGAACGTGAGTAGATTAAGTATCACGATGTATAGCTTTTTAAATAAAATGCTGTAATCTCTTAGAGCTTATTCTTTTCCTCACTGTGTGTAAAAGTAATAATTAACCTTTATTCAGTGTTTGTTATAAGCCAGGCATGTTCAGATGGTTTAAAGAGATTAATCTAATCCTTGAAAATAGGGTCTTTGAACCTCCATTTTAACTATGAAAAATTAGACAGAATCAACCAACGTTACAGACACTGAATGACAGAGAAATAACCAAATCCAAATTCTCATGAGAATCTTTGTTCTAATCATTGTGCATACCACTTTTCTCCCTGTAAAATGCAGAAAACTGCATTTGATGACAATATTCACATGAGTTAGATACTCATCCTTATTTTACAAGACAGAAAAATGAAATTTGGATAGATTATATTATTTGAGAAAATTGTGCTACAAGATAGGAGAATTTGTATCCAAACACTTTATTGAAGAGCTTGATCCTATCTATCATATCTTAAGAGCTTGAGGTAACAGCAAATGGATGGAAGAGATGGTTTTTCCTTGTGTACTTTCTGTCAAATTACCTGTGGAACACTTGTATATATGCACATACATACATGGAGTTACAGAGCTAACGATGAACTAGGTTAATGGCTTTTCTTCTATAATCTAAATATAATACCATCTACTTTTCACTGGAAGAAAAACCCGTCTTGTCACCGTGTGTCCTGGGTCATTTAAACTTATTGGCCACTGACAAGTTCCATTCTTATTCTTAGTGTTGATAATGGTCAGTCATTTGTTTGTAAATTGTTTATGCATGCCTGGAAGCATACTTTACTTTTCTATTTCACAAGGACACCTTATAGTTAATTAACTATGAGTGACTCAAATAATGAATGAATTCTCTTAATTACTCTGATATTCACACAAATCATCTAAAGATTGTCAAAAAGTTAACATTCCTTTATGACATGTAAATATAAAGTCCAGTAAGTTACTAGATACTATATTTATCTTACTAGTAATATTAAAAGTGAATATATTGACAAAGTTCATATCTCAATAATTTTAGAAGATCTAGTAATACTAATAGTAAAATATAATTCTTTTTCTGCTCTCTCACATACACACATACACATAGATGCAAAAGACCTCACATGAACACAGAAACACTGCACCACAGCTGTAGTAAACAGTAACTTATAGCATAAATACTAAGATTCCAATTTGAATTGTATTGTTATACCTTTGGGATAGAAAACATTATCTCAATGACAGACCTTAAGACGCTTCTAGATCTACTTGTAAAATACAGGTAACTTTTGGCCAGATAATACATTTTTCTGTAACATAAAAATTTGAACTCCCAAGGGCAATAACTATTTTTCAATAATTCCCAACAGCTTTGTTGACCAGCACATCAAAATCTTTCTCTATTACTGAAGACAAATTATTTCCAGACATGTCGCTGAAAGATAGTCAACTATTTATAATACTTAAAAGTCTGTTGACACCTTGGCATTTCATTTTCATTACTTACAAATACGCTCTCCACACACTGAGCAAGGCTACTTCTGACCACAAAGAGCAATTTATTTTCCTCAGAATACAGTTAATGCAGCCCACAAACTCATGACAAATATCTTAAGGGTAGAGATTGAGAAAGGCCAGACCCTGCTTAACAAAAAGAGAAAACCAGCTTAGACCATAGAGGTCACAGTTCACAGCTTCCTGTGGAGGAAGGATGGTGATTTTAATACTGATGATGTAATTGGATTAGAAGAAATAGTTCCTCTGTTTCCTTTATTCATACCTGAGATTATCAGGGTCTTTTCAAGTAAATACTCTGAGAAATAATCCTTCAAGTTTTTCTGAGAATTAAGAAGCACTAAATCAAACCATATCACATATATTTATTATAACTATGAACATTTTTCTAATATTCCACATGGGTAAGAAAAGACTAGTTATACATTTTTGATGAGTCTCTCTTCATTTATTGACTTGATGTGGTTTTTTATCTTATCCACTAAACTTGTATCTCAAAGTCTTTTAACTCTTTAAATATGAAAGGTTTTCATTGGTGTCTATCAACATCAAATAAAATACCAAAGATCCTATCACTCTTTAAGATATATCAGTCATTGAAATAGATGTGTATGTTTTACAAGAGTTACTTTAAGAAAATCAATAGATTACCCTAAGATATTCTAAAATATTTGAAAAGAATTTGTTCACACTTCCTGTATCACAGTAATGTGTCTTAGCTTGATTAGTTCTGAGTGAGACAGATGGTTAGTCTTAATGTAAAAAGTTACTTTGAGTCCGTGAGTATTTTTTAGTGATAATAAGAGAGTGTTTATGAAATACTCCTTCTTAGTGCTAGAATTGCTTGAGCTTTATGTGACTGAACTTTGTGTTCTTGAATGTTTAATCTGGGTTTTCAGGCTTATATTTTTGATATTTGAAATGATGAACACCAAGGAAAAATGACCTATATGATCATAGCATGAAGTGTAAAATCCTAAAATTGCTTTTAAATTATCATATTGTGGATTACAGTTCTGATTCCACATCCAGCAGTTAAGGAAATTTGGCCAAACCCCGTAAGCTTCATTGGTATGGAAGGTGTCTCTTATCTGGAGTACAACACTCTGAAAATACACCCGAGGTCACATTGTCATAATATACAGAAATCAATGTTGATTTCCCAAGCAGGAGGAGAATTTTTCTCCCTGGAAATTACTAAATTTCCATACATATACTTGACTTTGCATGCAGCATAGATCAAAATCCTTATCATTATTTATTCTCCTTCAGCCAAACATTATGTACCTGAATACAGTATTGACATCAATTCATCATGTAGGCTTTCAGTCACTAGTTTCACATTCTATATGGACTATCAATTTCTGGTAGAGAAAAACTAAAAGCAGAAAACTTTCATCATTATTGATTATGAATCCAAGATTTGGAATGGCTACCAGGAGAATTCCTAATGGAAAATATTAAGATAATAGAAATTTTTAGTACATATCTTTCTAATCAACAGCTGCCAGAAATCATGATTCTCTTCATTTTTCTATAACAATTTTGATTATGGATTTCACAGTACTCTAAGCTATAGGCCAAGCCACTCTAATATACTGAACACCAGATGATATTTGACTGTTATTAATATTTAATTCTACCATAAAATACTACCTTGTGAGATAAACTTTCTGTGAGCGTCTAATGAGTATGCATGCAGATAGAATAGGCATGATGGCTAAGTTCATGTTTAACCTCTTATTGAACAAATTAATCATAGAAGGAAAGATGAATATTAGGGAATACACGTAAGTTGTAGATTTTATAAAAATACTTCTGAATACCATTGGTATTTGATATATTTGAATAAGACAATTCTTATTAATTCAAATGTTTATATAGAATGTTTTATAAGATACTTTCTAATCTTCAGACATTACCAAATCCATTTCAAAGATTTTTTTTCTTTTTATCTTTAATTTGACTGTTCTTCATTGCTTCAATTGTAAGGAAAATTAACAAGCATTTCTGGTATAATGTATAACAACATCTGAGATAAATTGAAATATTAAAGAAATTATAATCCATTCAGAGATTTTTTTCTCAGACTTAATAGTTTGTGTTGAAGTCAAAAGGCATATTCATTGATTATTTTTATTCATATATATCCTACTTTCTCATTAAGATTGAAGAATGAAGTCTATGACATACTTTAGCTTATCTTTCAGTCATGTAGATAGAGTAAACTTACAGCAATAATTATGTACAGGTGGTTGAAACAGCAGCCAGCTCTCCTCAGCCAGGGATCATGCGCAGGTATTACACACGCTGGCTTCTGGTGGCTCTCACCTACATTGCTCTCTGGATGTCATTCATCTAGTGTACTGGACGTCTCATTGCTGGGTGAAACCAGAGAGGTATTGAAATCGTATGTTGGGGATATGACACAGTAATGACTCCTGGTATAGACATGTGATATCTCAACCTCTGCTTCAAGGACTACTAAGTCCTGATGCCAGGCTCGGTGCAGAACCTGACCAATGATAACTTCTGGCATCGCATCGCTCTCTGTCTTCTTCCACCCACTACCCCGCCTTCTCATTCACTCATAGATTTGTCTCCAGAGTATCTTAATAATGCTTCCTGTGTTCTCTTCTCAAGCACAAATGAGAGTGTTTCTCTTTTTTCCTTTTTTTGTTGTTGGTCATGGGGCTTGAACTCTGGGCCTGGCACTGTCCCTGAGCTCTTCAGCTCAAGGCTGGTGCTCTACCACTTTGAGCCACAGAACTACTTCCTGTTTTCTGGTAGTTAATTGGAGATAAGAGTCTCATGGACTTTCCTGCCCCAGGCTGGCTTTGAAGTGTGATCCTCAGATCTCAGCCTCCTGAGGAGCTAGGATTACAGGCGTGAGCCACCAGCTCCCAGCATGTTTCTTGAACCTTCAGGAAGAAAGACAGAGATGTGGGGTTGCAAAGCACTGAAGGTGGATTTGAGGTTGTGAGAGTTAAGAAAGATGGAAATAGGTGCATGGAGGTTAATGCTATTTTTTGCATTCACTACTGTCTGTGTTAACCCTCCTGTCCCTAACCATTTATACCAGTATGGTATAAATGCACTCATGCATATTGCTCCCAGGGGTGACCACATAAATACTACAGGTATTTTCTTGTTGATGAGAAGCCAGCATGGTGAAGTGCTCAAGTTTTCCTGACAGTCCTTTTTTCTGCTTTCCTCAGAAGATGCTGGCTGTGCAAGCTATAGTTTATCTAGAACTTGAAGATTGTGTCTTTAAAGGAATCCACTTCCAAAGCTTCATTAAGTTCTGCAGGGCTTTAGGGTATTGTTTATGACAGTTTGGGGCTAGCCTTGGCAAATTCGAAGCTGGTGAATGACTCTCACCAATGCACGAGAGGGCTGAACATCGTAACACAGCTTTCCAGCATGCCCTGCGAGCAGAAGCGAAGCTGGTGCCCAGAAAAAAGGTGGCTTTTAGTGCAAGCGGCAGTTTCCAGGGAAGGGCAGCTCTGCCAAGACCTCTCTGAGCACAGCAATGGTCCCTGCTTTGTGCTCAGTGAACATTTCAGTAAATGACCATCGAGGTGTGAATGAATCAATGGAGATTCTGCTTATTTAGAAGTAGTTGAGACAGTGTCAGAGTCTGGATTTGTGAACTGAAAAGGAAGATTGATTATTCCCTGTGTTCTGAATCTTTATTCATGGCACTCATGTTCATTTAGTATGGCTACCATAGCAAAGTATCACAAACGGTTGACAACATGAATGAATTGTCTGGTAGTTCTGGAGGCTAGAAGGTCAGATCACAGACATCAGAGTGGATTCCCTTTGCAGACTGTGTTGAAGAATGTGTTCCATTCATTTCTTCTAACTCCATTCTGTGCTGGCTAGTTTTGTCTGCTGTGGATCATAGAAGCATTGTTCCTATTTTTACCTTCCTAGTCTGATAGTGTCATCCCTGTGTGCAAATCTGTCTTTAGATATCTACCTTTGGAGATGTTAGCTGTGTTAGATTAGAGTTTACTGTAGTTATGATGTTTTCCTTTAATTGTGCCTGCAAAGATCTCCAGATAAAGTCACACACTGAAATACTGGGATTAGAACTTCAATGCACAGGAGTGCATTACAGCTTAGTGAATAAACACTTTTTGTTTTGGAAGTGTTAGGGTTTGGAATCACATCATCACTCTTCTCGGGCAACCAAAATTTATTTGCAGTTTGAAATAACTGGCTTAAGTTGGTTCTTTTGATAGTTCATTTGACCGACTTGAATCCCAAAGCAGATTTTGTTCTTATAGTATATATAAGCAAATATATAAATACATACATGTATATGTGTGTGTAAATGTGTGTATATTTATGTATATGTGTATATATTTATATATGTTTGTATATTTACATATATACATATATAAGTATATACACATATACACACATATACATATATACACATATACATACAGCATACACATGTAGATATAGAGGTATATACAAATATACATGTACAGATATACATACATATATATATATATATATAATGTCATGTAATTTATATAACTCAGTCTCATTTATCTTTAATGGAAAATAAATTTTACAAGCATTAATCTAATTGTGTTTTAGAGGATAAGCTAGTAAGAAATCTGGATACATTCTGTTATTAATATATAATTTTAACATATATCAATAAATTCAATATTATATATTATTAATATATAATTTTTCTAATGCTATGCCATGTGTTTATGATGTCTTTGTTCCAGCCTTTTAATTTTTTCACTGTTTTCCTTATATTAAACAAACACAAAACAGAATGAAACCATTATGTCATTATATGTGTGCTTGTATTTGACGATCTCTTCCTCTATTGGTTTGTCTCTCAGAAATCAATATTTTGGACCTGACTTGAACACGCTCTTACCACTATCTCATTCCATTCCATGGATGAAATCCTCAGGCAGAAGCCTGTATCTTCAGGGGCATGTGGGTTTTTTGGTAGGGCTTCCATGGCAAGTTCTCAAAACTAAATGATTTGAACAACAGAATTCTTTCTCTACTCTTACTTTCTGCAGAAGTTTTGTCAGGATACTGGACATTAGTTAATACCCACCCTAGCTCAGCATTGTCTCCACTAAGTACCTACAATGACCTTATTTCTAGAGAAGGTCATGTTCTGAAGTTCCACATGCTGATGGACTTTGAGGGATCTGGTCAACCTATATGTATTGTATCGGTGCTCTATATGTATCTCAACAAAAATCTATGATACAGATTTTGTGTGTTTTCATATTTTCCTTCCACAATTTACACATGCCCCTTTGTAAAACAAATCCTTTATGTTAAAATTTAGCCAGAGAACAAATGCATATTCATTTTGTTAATTTCAATTACTATGCATGCCACTTTAATAAAATGTTATGATTCCATTATTTTAATAACGAACAAATAGTTTCCCAATCGTTGCACTTATTAACAATATTGCAAATCACATCCTCATTTGTGTTACTTTTCATGCATGATTAAATATTCTCTAACACTGATAACCATGAAATGATGGAGATATTAGAAGAAAGACAAATCATATCTTTCTAGATAACCAAGATAGTAGGTTTTCCGCCTTCCTTATATCTGGATGAGAGTCATGGGACCAGATTCCAACTAGACAAATGAGGTGGCTCATTAAAACGTTCCTGGAACTTTCCAGCCATCAACTTCCTCATCCAGGTAGCTGGAAGCTGGAAGCAAAGGCCATGAAGCTAGATGAGTGCATGCCAGCGAACAGCATGGGGAGCAGGGTCACATGTCTTCATGACCTCTGACACACAGGTGTCTGGAAGTCAGCTCTACGAATGTGCCTGTCTCACTTAAAAGATAGAGATTATTTTATTTATTTATTTATTTTTTTGGTTGTGGGGCCTGAACTCTGGGCCTGGGCGCTGTCCCTCAGCTCTTCAGCTCAAGGCTAGCACACTATCACTTGAGCCACAGCACCACTTCCGGCTTTTTTTCTGCTTATGTGGTGCTGAGGAATCGAACCGAGAGCCTTATGCATGGGAGGCAAGCACTCTGAGGTAGAGATTCTTGCTAAAAGTTCTCTCCAGAGTGATAACACTGGGCTGTGACAACCTGGCTACTCTTCTTTGCTGGTAGAGAAGGTAGGACTATACTCAAACAAAACCCTTTCTACAGTGCACTGTGCAACTAATAATAAAGAGACATTTCCACCAGAGACTCAATCTGCACAGAAGTGAGTGGAAGCCACAGAGGTGTGTGTGTGTGTGTGTGTGTGTGTGTGTGTGTATAAAATCTTACAAAGAATTATATTTTCCCATGTAATATATCCATAAAAAGGTTAATTTCTCTTAATCATTTAGTGCAAGAATATAGAAAATATAGACTAGAATTTATTTTTATTTTGAATGACATTGTTATTATTATGAAGCTGAATCAGGTGGTCTATAAGTAAGTCTTACAACATGTCAAGAGTAAATCCCTGTGTCTCAAAATCATTTAGTTATCTGTATATTTTATTTTTTATTTTATTTTTGCCAGTACAGTAGTTTGAACACAGGACTTTGTGCATGCACATCTTGCTTGCTATAGAATATTATTGCTCTACAAGTTGAGCCATGGGATTCCTGTCCTATGTTTTGCTGGTAAATCTGTGATGGAGCCTTGCAGACTTTTTTTTAAGCCACAGCTGACCTCCAACTTTATTCCTGTGTATCTCGGCCTGACTGAGTTGGTAGGATTACAGGCATGACCTACTGGGGCCTTGTGATCATCTACAGCTTTAAATAGCTAAGTTTTCTAAAATTGTCTTGCCCTCCTAATTGCCATTCAACTACAGAAATGTAAAATTCTCCATAGAAATTTTGTAAACTCTGTCTTACCTTTTATATTGACATGAAGACTCATAAATTTATAGTAGTGTTTATGTCCCACTTACTATTGAATTTGGATACATGAAAACATATAGTTTGAGGTTCTACTAGTCATACAATTTTTGTTTTGTTTTGTTTTGTTTTTATTGTAAAACTACTGTACAGATGGTTAGAGTTACTTGGGTAAGGTAATGAGTACATTATCTATAGAGCATTGTTACCCCCGCCTTTGTTTTTCCCTACCATCTCTTTCCTCCCTTCCTCCCCAACTACCCCCTCCCCGCTCAAGTTGTAAAGTTTTCTACATAGTGTCTTGTACATCTCATTGTTACAATGGGTCAACCTGTATCCTTGTCTCAGCATTTTGTTATTTCCCTTCCTCTCCCCAAATTAGAAAAATGTATATGCAAGATGCAGGGCACTGATATCAAGTACAGTGAAAACAAGGGTTTACACCATGAGGGAAGAACATTCAATAGAGAAAAATCACATAGTACATTTTAGATACATTAAAAACAATAGCAAGAAAGAAAAAAGCAAGTTGTGTCTCTATCTTGGGGTTCATTTCACTTAACATCTTATATGGTCATATGTACATAGCTTTTAAGCATTAAAAACGTTTTGAAATGATTGACTGAACATTGTTTCAAAATAATTTCAATTATTAAAAGTCATTAAATCATTTTTAAATGAACGATATGACTGCTCTTGGAATTATGTTACCTCAAGTAAGTAAGTGACCTTCAAAGAAGCCAAAAGAAGCCACATTGCCCACACTTACCAGCACGGGTGGGAGAAAGAATTAAAGACACATGAAAATCAGCTAAGATTGGACCTTCTGCCATTGAATATCAGATTCATATGCTGAAGTCACTTTCTACAGACAAATCAAGACAACCAGGGCTAATGTTTCAGGCCCATATTTTATTTAACTCACAACCCAAGCACCTTATTTCACATTCTAACAGTCATTTTGTTTGTTGTAGTGCAGGATGAAGTAATGTGCAAACAACAAAATACAATGTTGCTCCATATCTAATATGATTGTTTTGTCGCTCACTGAATCACTTGGGATGTATGGTTCAGAGAGATGCAATCTAAAAATTGCTTCCTCCTCTGTTTCTTTGAAGAGACATGGAGTGTTTCCATAATTGGTCAAATGTGCTACTGAAGAAGGATTTACTGTGAAATGATGGACCAAGTCCCAAAATAGCATCTAGGGAAGATGCTTTTTCTTACAATTTTATTTGAATCATAGAGGAAATTACAAGTAATACTGGGGAAACATATTCAGTTGACTATCTTTAAACTGTTGTTGATGCTAACATTATTAGCGTCTTTGCTATTTAGTAAAACTTGAAAGATTTATCAGTGTCAAAAGTGAAATTTATTTCTTGATGAAGTCCATTTTTGTGTCCTAATTTAAATGCCTACAGGATTGCAAAATCCTGTTTTTATTTATGTTTATCACAACTTTCTGCTGGCATACATAAAATTCTAAAATATGGTGTAAACTTTCAAAGCTTGAGAAATTCAGTTTGAAAGCAAAATTTTTTTTAATCCAATATGCACTAACTTGGCTGTAAAAAAATCTTCAGATGTCTTAGGTACAGTGGGTGTTCATTGAAAATATGTGATTATAAAATTAGGTAAAAATAATTACCCTAACTATAGGTTCTAGACATTGTGCACCCCAGGAACCTGAATTCTTGTTAAATATGTGTATGAAAACATGCTCAAAATATTATATATCATTAGAGAAGTATGAATGAAAGGAACAATGCAAGCCAGCCACAAAATTGATCACCTATATAATTTTAGCTTCTGGGTTGAGATCTAGAAGATCATGATTCAAATTGCTAGACTCCATCTCTAAAATAGCCTGCTTTGGGTCAGGAAGTTGTGCTAGGATGAGGCTCTCCATTCAAATCCTAGGACCAGCAAGAAAAAGTAAAGAGAGATATATACATTGTCATCAGGTACAGGAGATAAAAGCTCAACATCATTGAGGGAAATCAAAGCCAAAACTACAAAATTCCCATGCCTCACTAAGAATGCCTTAGGGGTAACATCTAAAGATGACCATTGCTTGCGAGGTGAGATAGAGATATAAGAATGCTTGGACCTGTGGGTGTGGACATAATTAGTAGAGCCAGCATAGAAAACAGTTAGAAGGTTCTGCACAAAATTAAAAGTAGGATTATAATATGATCCAGCATATATATATATATATATATATATATATATATATATACACACACACACACACACATATATCTATATAGATCTTGTATATATATATATATATATATATATATATATATTCAAGGAAATGAAATCAGCAACAAAAGACACATCTTTGCTTCCACATTTCCTGTACCATTATTCACCATAGTCAAGAAATGGGAGTGATCTAAGTGCATATGATGCATGCATACAATGGAACACTCTTTAGGCAAAGAAATTAATAAAAATGAAGTGGATGATGCTTTCTATTTAAGAAAAATATCAGACAAAAATTTAAGTGGGTCATTGGATTTCAGGGATTCCATTCTGCGGAAACAGTAAACGCATTGAAAGCATCACCACGCATGTCAGGATAGGAAACAGTTGTGGGATCTGTGAGGGGCAGTGGGCGTGAGCAGGCAGGTCTTCCTCTTCTCACCGCTGACATGCGTCTTTATCTGATGGTGGTCACATGGGCATAACACTTGGGATGAGATCTCTGCAATGCATTGAAAACGTGGGAATAAGTTTCATGGAAAATAGTTACAATTCTTTTTACCTTGCAAAGGATCACGGGTTCACTGTCTTAATTGCAGATACTTACATTAAAGATGACTAAATGGTACAAGAGACATTGACAGCCAAACTTGTGAGGAAATATGCATTTTATCTGGATGATTGGAAAGCACATTTGATCTGTTTTCATGCTAATGATTCTTCATTGACTCATTTAACTTCTCTTCTCTATAGTAGAGATACTTCTATTTTCTCCATAAGTGTAAGAGTACTCCAAGAATTTATGATCTTAGGTAATAAGTGGAATGATTTTGCTATCTTTTCAAACACTGATTTTTATTTTAATATATTTGAGGAATTAAAAATACATTTTTAATGTATTTGAATTTTAGGTCTTTGAATTCAGATGAAAAGCAATAAGCAGGTATTACTTCTCCCTATTTAATTTAACTTAATATTATAATAGTTTACTTGTTGTTGTTTAACTTCTTTGTACATTTGTTTGACATTGTGCATTACTATTTACCTTCAGTTCTCTGTTTTATCACTATTTTGTTTTGTTATTTATGTTTTTGCACCCAAAGGATAATTCATACTCTACTTCATTATATATCTTAATTATATATTCATACATATTCAATACATATTATATTATAATATATTATATGCAATATGGTATATAAATTTATTAATATATTCATTGTAGATATGATTATATATTAAAGTATATGTATGTACTTTTTATTACATATATTTATTATATATTTTGGCAGTTCTAACAATCAAACCATTCCTGGAGCAGGTACACACCCCCCATACTCACCTCTCCCCAACACACCTAACTTTGGCAGGATACAGCACAGAATTCCTCAATACCTTTTTGCATGATTTATAACATGTCATTATCTACAAGTTAACAGTTTATCAATAACCATTAACTTAAGAATGAACAAAAGAGGCAACAAATACACAAAAATATTTTAAATCTACTCTATCATGTTTCCTCTTCTAGAGTAAATAGAACCTCTCTGATCCAACACTATTACAGTGTTATTTGAAAAATAATATCACATTTTTTTTTTTTTGCTAATGAAAGACAAGTTTACTGCAATCTAACTACAGTTATCAGCTTAAGAATTCTGTTTCCAAAACTTTTTTTGAGGAACTGTGGAAATGATTTTAAGGCGTCTTTCTCTAAACAAAGATTGATCTGACCACAAACTTTCCATTATCTGAAAAAAAATTTACAAGCTTCCACATAATGTCAGTAACTAGAAAACTTTTGTCATGACTCTGGTAGAAACAGAGATGGCATAGCTTTTCCAACTAATTACTTTGATCTAGGCTCTTAATTAACCAACTTTAAGAAAGGCTGTTTCTTCTTGCTGTCTCCTTGAGTCAGTAATTTCAGAAACTCAGATAGAAGTGAAACACATGAGAATTGCTTTTGTTTGTTGCATGTAAGGGGTTTCATTTTTATCTTTGGAAATGCATCAGCATTAATAGAAGCTAGTGACCTCCTATAGAAAATTTAAAACAAAATCAGTTCCCCTCCTCCTTAATGTGATTCTCTGTGTTAATCTTTGTGGATAAATCCTCGACTTCCAATGATTTTCCTTTTGCAATTGGGAAAATTGGTATTTAGAGAAATTGTATGCAAGGCTCTGAAGTCAGATTGGGTTCTCTGAGGCAGAATTACCTCCCAACATCATTCTTGAGTCCCATCCCTGTGTGTTCCACAAACCTGAACACCACATTTCAATTAAATTCCTTTATTTCCATATGTAAATCCATCAATAACTACTACATTGCCACCATCAAATCTTCATTCAGAGAGTTATACAAACAACAGTATTAGATGCAGCAGTGCAAATATATCCAGCCTTATCCAAAATAAATAAGAGACTGCTTCCTTTTTAAACTCCTAACATAAGGAATCCCAAAGAAAGCAAAATGACTTCTGGAAATAATGTCTCTATCTAAGAAGAATGGGCTTATTTGGTGTGCTTTAAGTAAGTTCTGTTTTTACAGGAAGGCAATGCTGGAAAAGATATCCATAGACCTAAGGAAATGTACAAAGTGCTGAACATAAAGTCCAATCAACCTATTTCCAGCATGACTTTTTTGTAAAGTCATTTCTAGGTATTGGAGTTTTGTTTTCATTATTTTAGCCAAATTTTTGTTTTCAATGCATTGGCCAAAAAATAGGCTAGAAGATTTAGTTCTTGCTTACATAAAAAAAACTTAATCAACTGCTAGAGTAGTAGCATGGCTTATTTAATAGTATTAATTATGTAGAGCCCCACCAAATAAAACACTGCTTCTACCCAGATATTCATGACTACATTTTATGTGTCACTACATACAACTAAATATAACTCATTTTCTAGATGAAAAATTACATAAATTCTTCCTTCAGAGTGATCCAGATTTTATATGTTGACTTTAGAATATAAAGAGAAAGGAAAAAAGAAGAAAATCACGTCAGGATGTAAATTCTTTATTGTCATTATCTATTCCTAAATTGTGTATTTAGAAAAATGAGCACTCATTAAAATTGCACACTATTTGGAAGAAAAAAATTGAACCGTGAAATTATGGAACAATTTCTTGTAATTTATTGGTCTCCCACAAAAATACTAGCAAGAGGGCCATGTATAACCATATCTACTTTATAAAACAGAAAAGAGAGTTTTAGAGTAGTTTAGTCCATTTCTTGCCAACATTCACATCATTAATGAAAAGGATCTAGGCAGGGACAGAATACTGGTTGTCAGAATCAATTTATGTTTTGAACTTATGTATTCTGATCATATATCTGAGGTTCCTTTGCAATAATATGATAATGAAAGTGGCAAAAAATATTCTTTGGAACTTTAGTAATAGAGGCCAGAACCATCTTCTCCTGGAAACAACTAAATGACAAATGAAACCTATGGAACAATGATTTTCAGATCTTGGACGTCGGATAAGGCATGATCCCC
The DNA here is from genome assembly GCF_019054845.1 of Dipodomys spectabilis. Classification (NCBI taxonomy): domain Eukaryota; kingdom Metazoa; phylum Chordata; class Mammalia; order Rodentia; family Heteromyidae; genus Dipodomys; species Dipodomys spectabilis. Next base: position 5,777,279 of record NW_024870711.1, read on the forward strand.
AGGAAATAGGAAAACAAATGACAGGTGGAAATGAAGGGTGCTAAAATAGCTCTTTTTTGCTGAAAGAGAGTCAGAAAGAAAGGGAGTCGAGGAGAGGGGGAATGGGGGAAAAAGAGAGAGATGGAGAAAGAAGAGAAGGTCCGGTTTTAGTTGAGGGAGAAGGATTTGTTTGAAGTTGAGGTGGGGGTCTGATAATGAGTTCTTAAGTAAGGTAACATACAACCTAAGGAACTATTGGACAAGCACTCTACCACTGAGCCACCTTTCCAGCCCCCACTTCATTTGATTTCTCAACATCTTGTTAAGGTTCCAGAAAGGAAGAAGCAATGAGAGGCACAGAAATTAACCAAGGATCTAGGAATCTTTCTCTTTTGAACTCAGCTAATGTTTATTTAGGTAGGAGGAGGGATGTGTTTCCTCAGGAGGGTAAGTGTATGTGTGTGTGTGTGTGTGTGTGTGTGTGTGTGTGTGTGTGTGTGTGTGTGTGCAAGTGTAGTGAAATTTACCCTATGACCAGGAACACGGAATGCCTCCAGTACATCACTGGGTTTTCCACAGTCTTGAGTGTATCTTGAAAGGTCTGAGCTGAACGCTATGCTTTGCCATCCATGCCCATTAGACAAGGCTGGCATCAGAACTTCATGGTGAGCTGGGTATAAGAGGAACAAAAACTGAGCTGTGCTGTCATCAGCTTTGGATTCAGGTCCAGGTGGAACTTCCCTCCACTAAGTGGGCTCATTTTGCCTTAGTTTATTTGAAGAGGAACAAAGGAAGACCTTCTGGAAGGTGCTGGCATATTTCACCACACAATTTTGATGGTAATTTTGATAAAAATAATTTAAGGGAGTAAATGTTACCACTGGATTAATATTTTTTCCTTTTTTGTAATATTTGAATTGTTACTAATTAATTTCTGCCTGGTAGACTGAAGAGCACAAAGATAATACCAGGAGAGATGGATTCAAGGTTCAGATTTTCTACTTTGTAAAATCCTGTCAACAACTATTATCTTTGTACTTTGCTATACTTGGCTGTGAATGGAGAGATTGGATTAGAGGTCTGGAAGCTATTTTCTCTCTCTCTCTCTCTCTCTGAAAATGAGTAATTAATATTATTTTTATTGTGAAAATACCATGCAAAGGGGTTGCAATTACATGGTCAAGGTAATGAGTACATTTCTTCTCAAGCATTGTTGCCTCCTTTGTCCCCCCTCTCAAAGTTGTAAAGTTCATTTTTCGACATAACAACTTGTACATCTCATTGTTGCAATGGATCCACCTGTATCCCTATTTAAATGATTTGTTTTATCCCTTCCCCTCTACAAATTATACCAACATCAAATACAGTGAAAGTAGGGGTTATACCGTGGTGGAGGGACATACAAAGCACAAAGAAATCATCTTATAAATATGTTAGAAACAATCGCAAGAAAGAAAAAACATTTGAATACTTATCTTAACATCAACTTCTCTGAACTTTTTTGCTTGTCTCAGACATATACTAGTTATTGCAAATAAGGGAAAGCATGGAACCTATGTTCCTTTGGGCCTGGCTTATTTCACTTAATACAATTTTTTCCAAGTCTTTCTATTTCCTAACAAATGGGGCAATGTCATTCTTTCTGATGGAGGCATAGAATTCCATTGTGTATATATATCACATTTTCTTGATCCATTCATCTTCTGAGGGGCATCTGGACTGGTTCCATATCTTAGCTATGGTAAATAATGCTGCAATAAACATAGTTGTGCTGGTAGCTTTAGTGTGGTCTTGTTTGTGATCATTTGGGTAAATGCCCAAAAGTGGGATTGCTGGGTCATAGGGGAGCTCTATGTGGAGTCTTTTGAGGAACCTCCATACTGCTTTCCAAAGTGGTTGAAAAAGTTTACACTCCCACCAACAATGCAGTAGGGTTTCTTTCTGGCCACATCCCCTCCAGCATCTGTTATTACTAGAGTTCTTGATTATAGCCATTCTAACTGGAGTGAGGTGGTATCTCGATGTTGTTTTGCATTTCTTTTATGGCTAGAGAGGTTGAGCATTTCTTCATGTGTGTATTGGCCATCCTTCTTTCCTCTTTAGAGAAGTTTCTCTGTAAGTCTTTAGCTCACTTATTTATTGGGCAGTTGTTTCTTTGAGGATTTGTTGTTGGGGGATTTAATTTTTTGAGTTCCAAGTATATTTTAGATATGAGACCCTTGTCCATTGTATGGCTAGTGAAGATTTTCTCCCAATCTGTGGGCTTTCTATTGATTTTGCTAGCTATGTTCTTTGCCATGCAGAAGCTCTGCAATTTTATGCAATCCCATTTGTCCAACCTTTCTTTCATTTGTTGTGTTTCTGGGTCTGAAAATGAGTAATTATTGTACCCTGATACTCTTACTCTCATCTGAAATCTTAGTCAGGTTCAGTTAGATTATTTATTATGCCATTCACAGGAAAGCAAAATTTTTTTGTCATTTCTAATGGCTGCATAATATTCCATTGTGTATAGATACCACAATTTTTGGATCCATTCATCTGTGGTGGGGCATCTAGGTTGAGGAAAGCAAAATTTAATGCTACAAGTGAATTAACTTTGCCCTATCAGCTTTCAGATGGTTCAGCATCCCAAATGGTTCAGCTCTCAAATCTATCTGTGTCCCTCCTACTTATCAATGCCATAACAATGAAACACAGCTAAGAAGGCTTACTGATAGCCTAGAGAGTTATAAATGATGAAGATAGGTGGTATTTTCAATTTTATTAAAATTCTTATTTTCCACTGGCTATATGCTTTTTATGCTTGGCCTAATTTCCTTTTGGCTGTGGGCAACTTTTCATGGGTTTTACAATCTCTTCATAAAACACAACCCATTCCATTACCACCGTACATACCTCCATAGGCATGTAATATTTTCCTCAATTTAGAGGTAGAAGAATAAAAGCAAGAGCAGTTTTCAATATTTTGAACTTTTTATTAAAGTATAATTTACTGGGTTTTGCTCTAAGATACCTGATTGCATGATAAATATATTTGAAATATTTTTATTTACTGATGTATATAACTCGCATATTCTTTTTTTTTTTTTTTTTTGGTTTGGGTCCAGTCCTGGGCCTGAACTCTGGGCCTGGGCACTCTCCTTCAGCTCTTCAGCTAAGGCTAGCGCTCTACCACTTGAGCCACGCACCACTTCCAGCTTTTTTCTTTTTGCTTATGTGGTGCTGAGGAATCCAACCCAGGGCCTCATGCATGCAAGGTAAGCGCTCTACCACTGAGCCACCTTCCTAGCCCCTTAACTCCTATATTCTTAAAACTATTTTATGCAATTCCCTCAATAAATTATGTTCAGGTACAGTTTTTTGTTTTGATTTCCATGACACACACGAATAATATTTCCCCAACATGTTTGAAAGGTAAACAATCTCTATGCTCTTCTGTACCAAGAAAAGTTAGATGATTTCCAACAGCTGTACTTTCTGGCTACTTCCAGGAAGTCAGCAGGTGGGGAAAATTGCCAGCCTTCTAGTCATTTGTCCATTCTAATGAACAGACCATCCTAAAGGAATCTAGTATTTCCATCTTAAATAATCTTATCAGCATAAACTCAGGATTCAGTGAGACTGGTAGTAAGCCATACTCTTATTTTCAGAAAGTTCCAAGTGCTTAAGGAGCTTTATGCTAGGAACTGGCACAAAATAACAAATATATTTGATATACCTCAGCATAATTTCTCATCAGTTTCTTGGAATTCGTTAAAGACAACTTTGGCAGGCATCATAGACGATAGATGATATGTTCTCTTCAAAGACTTAAGGAGTGTTACGGCCAGAGTCCCTTTTGCTACATCAGGCCTCAGTTCTAAACATTTGTGTGTTTTCTCTACATATCAACCAATTGCTAAGAAGAAGCTGGTATTTCTTTTACATCTTATTTTTCTTCTTCTTACAGTCTACTCAGGTCTACATTTGTTGTCCCTAATTTATAATGAATTGTCCTTTTTTCATTTTTTTCAGTATTTTTTTATTATCTTGAAGTAGTTGTACAAAGGAGTTGCCATTTAAGAAAGCATTTTTTGAATACAATATATCTTGAGCACTTTACTTAAGGTAAAATGCTTGCATTATGTTTGCAGTTTTGATTCTTGCAATGCTGCTGGGAAAATGGTATTAAAATAAATCTCTTCTCTCACTCTGTTCTGTTTTGGGAGAGGGAATCTAACACTTTCATCTAAACTATTTAGAATGTGTATGAGATACAAATAGAGATTCATGTAATTGAATAAACAGTGAAATTAGGAGAAAAATAAATATTCCAGCAATCAAATGTTTAAATAATGATTTGGATCATTTCTTCTATGGTGAATAGAGACTCTAAATTTTTTATCTTAATATTGTGTTCATGTGATTAGTGCCATCTAGTTCTGCTATATAGGGGAGTCAATAGACCTGTGAAGTATTATAGTGAACACATTGATGAAAATAAATAGTTCATATGCCTTTAATACAACACATATTTATGGGGAAACTATGATGTATGTCAATACCTCTTATTTCTCACTGTTTTAGTGGATGGAACTCACAAACATACACAAAAAGAAGTTGTAAAAATCCATATACTCAATTGTCTGAGTAAATTACATAAAATATTAGAACATAAATGCTACTTGAAACAAAATTATAACGGGTAACTAGAAACTACTTTGAGAAGAGACACAAGCTCCTTACTTATAGTTCACTAAAAGCAGGAGCAAAGCTGTGTGTACCTGCCTCCATTTTACATCTGTCTGCTTGGCTCCAAGTCTCTGGAACTCAGTCACCTTGCATTCCAGCAAGGACAGGCCTGATCAATACCTTTACTATAGAGAAATGAAACTATTTCAACGAAAGGCACATCAGAGACTCTCATGGTCCGAACAGGAGAATTATCTAGAATGATGAGTTTGTATTGTGGACCAGGAGCAATCCTCTCATGGAAATGAGCTTACTCTCCTCAAGTGATGACAGTGATAATGATGTTGTGGACCTCCCCCTGGTTTTACCCCGTAAAACCAGAGCTGAAGTCAAATAGGCCATAGGTTGACAAGCGCCATTTAATGATGAGTACAACCCACCCTTTGCCACTGTTCTTTCTCTATTAAAACCAAAAACAAAGGAGCCGCTGGCTGGAGTCCACAAAAGAGATTGAAGTGAATGAGCCCGAGAGAGAATGATCGAGTACAGAGCCATGTTTCAGATCCTTCTCTGAAAGCAATCAGGAGACGCTGGGAGATTCGGAGGCACGCCCCTTAGTCGATGAATGGATCAAGAAAATGTGATACACACAATAGAACTCTATGCCTTTCTCAGAAAGAGTGATGCCGCCCCATTTGTTAGGAAATGGAAAGACTTGGAAAAAATTATACTAAGTGAAGTAAGCCAGGCCCAAAGAAACATAAGTCCCATGGTTATTTCCCTTATTTGCAGTAACTAGTATACGTCTAGGATAATCTTACTAGACAAGCAGAAAAAGTCAAAAGTTTTGTACATATGACCATATAAGATGATGCTAAGTGAAATGTACCCCAAATAGGGACACAAGGTATTTTATCTTTGTCACTGTTGTTTTTAATATACTATGAGATTTTTTTTGTTTCTTTTGTATGTTCTTCTCCCATGGTATAACCCCTGTTTTCACTGTATTTGATTCCAGCGCCCTGCATCTTGTATATATATTTTTCTAATCTGGGGAGGGAAGGGAAAGAACAAAATGCTGAAACAAGGATACAGGGTGACCCATTGTAACAATGAGAGGTACAAGACACTATGTTGAAAATGAACTTTACAACTTGGGGCGGGGGAGGAGTTGGGAGGTGGGGAGAGAAGAGATGATAGGGGAAAAACAGAGGAGGAGGTAACAATGCTCAATAGGAAATGGACTCATTACTCATGTAACTGTAACCCCTCTGTACAGTATCTTTACAATAATATATGTATATATAAATATTTGACATAATAATAGGATTTGTAATTTAGAATGATTATTTGTCTTGCTTAGGGTAAGGCTGAGAGCATGGAACTAGTAGAGAGGCTACTTTTAAAACTCGATCCAGAAATGGGAATGGCATTGGTTGTGGTGGTAGTAATGTACGTGTAAACAGTGAACAAATTGTTGGTATATTTTGATGGGGTAGTCAAGGTAAGTTTCTGAAGAATTGACTGTGGGTTTAAGAAAAGAAAGGATTCATGGAAAAACATGAAATTTAGTCTTTCTCATTTAGAAAAAAAATGAGTTATTCTATCCACTAAGCAGACTGCAGATAAAAAGGCTTTTTTGGGGGGAGGGTGACACAAAGTTTAGTTTTGCTTAGAATAAGTTCAAATATTTAAGAAATATCCATATAGAAATATTCATATATAAGATACTCAAATGTGAGTGTTTTCCACATGATATTCAAATAGAAGGGAGAGGATTCTAGATTTGAAAGGGTCAAGATAGAACCTGGGGGTTATCAACTAACAGCCTATGTGGATCCAACAGCTAACAAAGGAACAAACACCAAGGAAATAAGGTGGACGTGTAGGTGGTATGTTACAATTTCAAGAGGTTTGGTAGAAGCAAAGAAGAAAGAGAAGTAGGCTTAAGGAGAAGATCCTGGTCAGAGGATACCAGCAAGACAGCACAAAAAGCAAGAGAAGTGTAGGGTGATAGTTGCGCGGAGTGGGCTTGAGGAAGCCTGGAATTGGTCAGACTTATTTTAGGGAGTTCTTTAAATAGTAAAGACGAGCAAGAGAAAAGAACACTGGCTGACAGAGCAATAAGGTCTGAGGAGGAGTTTTTGGGTTGTCTTTCGTGACAGAAGAACAGTACGTTTCTGTGCTCCTTAGAGTTACTATGATTATCTCAGAGGAAAGAAATGCTATAGCAAGAGACTTGAGTAGGTGAGAAAGGCTGAGACTTGGTGCTCAAGGAAAGCAACAGGTGGGAAGACAGAATGTATGCGTATTGGATACATAAGGCAAGATGAATCCTGCTAAGGTTCACCTCTCCATGTGAAGCAGGAAGCAAGCAGGGACTTAGAATGAGAGGTTAGAACAAGTGAATTGCTCGAAGAACTTGGATGGTGAATAATAGATGAACACATGTAGGATTTTTATTGTATTTCATGCATGAAACATTTTGTTGACATGATGTTACATCTTAGCATGTTTCCTTCCTTCTTGTCTTCTTTTGATGAAACTTTTAGCCAATGTACTTTCTTTCAAGAGTTATTTTTTCAAGTGTCTTGCTGTGATGACGTAAAAACCTATCAGTTCCAGAAAAAAAAAAAACCAACACAGTCAGCACTATGCTAGAACCTCGCTATTATTAAACATTGCTATATGAAAAATAGCCTAATTATGAAATCCAGCTCTTGTATGCAAAACAGAAAACACTGCCTTCAATAAATGCTGGAAGGTCTGCTAATACAGTACGTTTTAAATTCCTGGGAATGGAATTCAAGGAAATAACGACTTAGGCACTTAGCCACCATATGCTGATGCTTCTACCTAGTTCCATTATGAAAGAGACAGATATTTATGAACAGGATATTGCAGGCATTCACACATTTGTCTTACAATATAGGCAGTAAATCTAAACACTGTTATTGTAACTTTATCAACAAATTCAAAAACTGATCTTGAAATAGCACAGATCGATAAGTCAACGTTAACACCAGAAGAAAAAAATGCCTACGTATGTTTGTTGTTAGGTGTAGAGGAAACTGCAGGAGGCATCAAAGCTCACTAAGCAAATAGCATTAAATGGAAGAAATTGAATTCCTTCCTTAGACAAGAAAGCATATTTTGTTATTTTAGCATGTATTATTATTTTAAGGGACAAATTTTTATGCAATTTCATCCCTTGTCAAGATGTGTTTCCTTTAGTTTTTTTTTCTGAACCCCAAGTCTAGCCACATGAACAAATGTATCAACTCCAACATTTTATCCTAATTCATCTGGCAGCTGCATTTTCTTTTCTCTTTCTCTTTTAGAGAATTGTTCTTACACTAACCAGCATAATGTGGTGTTGAAGGAAAGTCAGGTATAAATAGGGCCAAATGCAAATTCAAATTCTTGACTCAAAAGGATTTAGACAGCTACACCTAGTAATGAGAAAGAAAACTGATTCTCAAAAATGATCTAAACTCAAGTCGTGTCAATTTAAGGATCTTAAAAATGTTATCCATGAAACAACAAAAATTCAATAATATATATTTATTTTAAGGAATATTTTGTTGATCAATATGGGACAATGATTCCTAAGATGTTAAGGAAGATCTATAGGATGAATAATGCAGTGATAATTGAATACATAATCTCAGATTTTCCTGAAAACATTAATTCTTTTTTTTATTGTGAAAATACTGTACAGAGAGGTTACAATTACATGGGCAAGATAAGGAGTACATTTCTTATCAAGCATTGTAGCCTCCTCCTTTGTTTCCTCTTCCCATCCTCCCCCTGCCCCCCGCAGCCAATCCTTCCCCCCTCCTCCTTACCCCCCCTCCCGCACCAAAGTTGTCAAGTTCATTTTCAACATAATGACTTATACATCTCATTGCAATGGGTCCACCTGTATCCCTATTGAAAACATTAATTCTTTTAGCAAATATCAGGTGTCTGATGACTATAATGCTATTAGAAATATGTTCTTGTGTGTGCTTTTGGATTATTCTCTGTCCTATATATTAGCCAATGATAAAAAATGATTCACATAATAAACCATATCAGAAATTCAGAAATTATTTTGTGTGAGTGAAATGAGTCACCAATTCTATAGAAGAAAGCGTACTTAAAAAATAAACAATAAAAATTGCATTCCATTTAGGGAAAACTCCACTAATGTCCTGGAGATTTATTCCTTTGTATACTTTCTCTGTTGCTGTAACTTTTTGGTATGTTTATAGTCCATGCACTTTAATTGTTTAAATGCTTTTTTGTTACTAAGGAAAGATTTTTTTTTGCAAGCAGATGCTATGTTTATTAATCTGTACATTGAATGTTATCTTTCTCTAGCATGTGTTTCAGAAATTATAAGACCCTTGTCACATACTGAAAACCACCTGGAACAGAACACTCAAGGTGTTGAAAACACAAACTAATCTTGGAATCACAGTCTTGTGAAAAATCGGAGTGAAATTTGAGGCTTGAATTAATGTTATCACGGCTAATTAATTGCCAAGATAATATGATATATGTCACATATATATTGATAATTATCTATAGCATTTACAATCACAATCTTAATATATTTTAACTAATACCATATAATAAGATGCATAATTTCAGTGGATGTAAAATTGTTTAGTAAGACAACAACAGTGCAGAAAGGGACACTACAGTACTTATGTGGTGATGATACTTACACATTAAAATTTAAGTGGTAAAATGCCAACTCTGAATCAGTACTAAGTTCAGAATGTGATTTTTTAAACTCTAGAGAACCTATTGACATTATAGAAGACAATATTGTATTGAAGATCACAAAATAAATTAGAATAAAATTCTGTAAAATTTTAAGTGACACAAAGGTAGGCAAAAATGAAAAAAAATAGATACGAATCTAACAGAATGAAAACAAATACATTAGTAAATATATTTACAACAAATTATAAAAACATTTAAGAGAAGATTTCTGAAGGATGAATTATGGAGTTATTCCTCAAAATTATGAGTCTTTTCCCCATTATTATTATTTTTTTCAATATTTGATTTCATCTTTATTGCTTTTCTTAAATTATTTCTATTAGTATAATCAATAAGACAAGAGGTTTCACCAATATACTTCCATAGTTATATGCAATGTACTTTGAACAATTTCACCCCTCTATTGTATTCCCATACCCTTTTGCCCTTCTTTCCCCACCCATTTTTCTTCATTCCTTTTCTTTTTTTTTTTTTTTTAAAATTTTATTTTATTTTATTTGAGAACATACTGTACAGAGGGGTTACAATTACATGGGCAAGATAATGCATACATTTCTTACCAAGCATTGCAGCCTCCTCCTTTGTTTACCCTTCACCTCCCTTCCCAGCCTCCCCCCTCCCTCCCACCCAATCATACCTCCCCACCCCACCCCCCCCACCGACATTGTAAAGCTGGTTTTGACATGACATTTTGTACTTCTCATTGTTGCAACAGGTCCACCTGAATCCTTAAACGACTTGTTTGTCCCCATCTCCTCCACATGTTATACTGACATCAAATATAGTGAAAGCAGGGGTTACACTGTGGGGGAGGGACATACAAAGCAACAAAGAAATAATCTTATAAATGCGTTAGAAACACATGCATGAAAGAAACAAAAACATTAAAATACATATTTGAGGTTTCGTTTTCCTAACATCACATTATCTGACTTTTTCCGCTTGACTCATACCTATACTAGATATTGCAAATAAGGGAAACCATGGGACCTATGTTTCTTTGGGCCTGGCTTACTTCACTTAATATAATTTTTTCCAAGCCTTTCCATTTCCTAACAAATGGGGAAATGTCATTCTTTCTGATGGAGGCATAGAATTCCATTGTGTATATATACCACATCTTCTTGATCCATTCATCTACTGAGGGGCATCTGGGTTGGTTCCATGTCTTAGCTATGGTAAATAATGCTGCAATAAACATAGTTGTGCTGGTAGCTTTAGTGTGGCCTTGTTTGTGATCATTTGGGTAAATGCCCAAAAGTGGGATTGCTGGGTCATTGGAGAGCTCTATGTGGAGTCTTTTGAGGAACCTCCATACTGCTTTCCAAAGTGGTTGAACAAGTTTACATTCCCACCAACAATGAAGTAAGGTTCCTTTCTGTCCACATCCCCTCCAGCATCTGTTGTTGTTAGAGTTCTTGATTTTTGCCATTCTAACTGGAGTGAGGTGATATCTCAATGTTGTTTTGATTTGCATTTCTTTTATGGCTAGGGATGTTGAACATTTCTTCATGTGTCTATTGGCCATCCTTCTTTCTTCTTCAGAGAAGCTTCTCTTTAAGTCTTTCGCCCACTTACTTATTGGGCAGTTGTTTCTTTGAGGATTTGTTGTTGGGTGGTTTAATTTTTTGAGTTCCAAGTATATTTTAGATATGAGACCCTTGTCCGTTGTATGGCTAGTAAAGATCTCCCAGTCCATGGGGTTTCTATTGATCTTGCTAGCTATGTCATTTGCCCTGCAGAAGCTCTGCAACCTTATACAATCCCATTAGTCCAGCCTTTCTTTGATTTGTTGTGTTTCCGGGTCTCTATTCAGAAAATTTCGGCCTGAGCCAAGGAGACCCAGGGTTTCTCCTATTCCATCCTGTAATGTTTTCAGAGTGTCTGCTTTGAGTTCAAGGTCTTTGATCCATTTGGAGTTGATTCTGGTGCAGGGTGATATATAAGGATCTAGCTTTAGTTTTCTACATGTAGTTAACCAGTTTTGCCAGCACAATTTACTGAAGAGGCTGTCTGTCTTCCATTCTATTGTTTTAGCTCCTTTATCGAAGATTAGATGGCTATAGGTCTGTAGGTTCATTTCTGGGTTTTCAATTCTATTCCATTGGTCCTGAGGTCTGTTCTTATGCCAATACCAAGCTGTTTTGATTACTATGGCTTTATAGTAGAGTTTGAAATTTGGTATTGATATTCCTCCAGCCGTGTTCTTTCCGTTGAGGAGCGTTTTTGCTATTCGGGGTCTTTTATTGTTCCATATGAATTTTTGGATTGTTTCTTCTATTTCCTTGAAGAATGAGGGTGGAATTTTGATAGGTATTGCGTTGAATTTGTAGATAGCCTTGGGAAGTATTGCCATTTTCACGATGTTAATCTTTCCAATCCAGGAGCATGGGAGGTTTTGCCATTTTTTAAGTTCTGTGTTGATTTCCTTTTTCAAGATTTTAAAGTTTTCATCATAGAGGTCCTTCACTTCTTTAGTTAAGTTAATTCCTAGGTATTTTATTTTTTGTGGGGCTATTACAAATGGAGTTGCTTTCCTAACTTCAGCCACACTTTTCTCATTGTTGGCATACAGAAAAGCCATTGATTTTTGGGGGTTAATTTTATAACCTGCTACTTTGCCAAAGTTTTGAATCAGCTTGAGTAATTTGGGATTGGAGTCTATGGGATTCTTTAAATACAAGATCATGTCATCTGCAAAGAGGGAGAGTTTTATTTCTTCTTTCCCTATTTGGATCCCCTTTATGTCTGCATCTTGTCTTATTGCTGTAGCTAGGCATTCTAATACTAGATTGAAGAGAAGTGGAGAGAGTGGGCATCCTTGTCTTGTCCCTGAGTTAAGAGGAAATGGCTTTAGTTTTTCACCATTGAGTATAATGCTGGCTGTAGGTTTGTCATATACAGCCTTTATTGTGTTGAGGAATGTTCCATGGATTCCTAATTTTTCCAAAACCTTCATCATAAAGGGGTGTTGGATCTTGTCGAATGCTTTTTCTGCGTCTATTGAGATAACCATGTGGTTCTTATTCTTGCTCCTGTTGATGTGATGAATAATATTAATTGATTTGCGTATATTGAACCAGCTTTGCATCCCTGAAATGAATCCTGTTTGATCGTGGTGTATGATTTTTTGGATGAATTGTTGAAGTCGGTTGGCCAAAATTTTGTTGAGAAGTTTTGCATCAATGTTCATCAAAGAAATGGGTCTATAGTTCTCTTTCTTTGATGAGTCCCTGCCTGGTTTTGGGATGAGGGTTATGATGGCTTCATAGAATGTGTTCGGTAGTGAGCTTTTCTTTCAATTTCATTGAAGAGTTGGAGGAGAATTGGTGTGAGCTCTGCTTTGAAGGCCTTGTAAAATTCCGCTGTGAAACCATCTGGTCCTGGACTTTTCTTAGCTGGGAGGTCTCTTATTGCTGTTTCTATTTCAATGCTTGATATGGGCCTGTTAAGATAGTTTGCCTCATCTTGGTTTAGTTTTGGCATGTCAATATTTGCTAGGAAGAGGTCCATTTCTGTCAAGTTCTCAAACTTATTAGCATAAAGTTTTGAGAAGTATTCCCTTATAATGTTATGAATCTTGCTTGTTTCCGTGGTGATGTTTCCATTCTCATCTCTGAGTTTATTAATTTGGGTTTGTTCTCTTCTTTTTCTGATAAGATTTGCTAAGGGTCTGTCAATTTTGTTAAGTTTTTCGAAGAACCAACTCTTTGTTTTGTTGATTCTTTCTATAGTTTTTTTGGATTCTAATTCATTTAATTCTGATTTAATTTTGATTATTTCTTTCCGTCTACTGGATTGGGGTTTACCTTGCTGCTCTTTTTCAAGGAGGTTTAGATGTGTCATTAAATTGTTAGTTTCAGATCTCTCCAATTTGTTGATGTAGGAGCTCAGAGCTATAAACTTGCCTCTGAGTACTGCCTTTGCTGTGTCCCAGAGGAGCTGGTATTTTGTGTGTTCATTTTTGTTGAATAGCATGAACATTTGAATTTCCTTTCTAATCTCTTCCATGACCCACTCATGATTCAGCAGTGTGTTGTTCAGCCTCCATGTGATACCGGACTTTCTTTGGTGGCTTTTGGTGTTGAGTTCTAACTTTATTCCCCTGTGGTCAGAGAGAATGCAAGGTATAACTTCAATGTTTCTGAATTTAGACAAGTTTGCTTTGTGGCCTAAAATGTGGTCTATTTTAGAAAACGTTCCATGTGCTGCTGAGAAAAACGTGTATTCTGATGCTGCTGGGTGAAATGTTCGGTAGATGTCTGTTAAGTCTAGTTGATCTATGCAGCTGTTTAGATCTGCGGTTTCTCTGTTGAGTTTTTGCCGAGTTGATCTATCTAGTGGGGAGAGTGGTGTGTTAAAATCCCCAACAATTAATGTCTTTGGATCTATATGGGATTTGAGGGAAAGTAGTGTTTCTTTGATAAATTTGGGTGCTCCATTGTTTGGCGAATAGATATTTAGAATTGTAATATCCTCCTGAAGGAGAGATCCTTTAATTAGTATGTAGGGACCTTCTTTATCTCTTTTCACGAATTTTAATTTGAAGTCTATTTTATCTGATATTAGGATTGCAACTCCCGCCTGTTTATGCGGTCCGTTTGCTTGGTAGATTTTGTTTCAGCCTTTAACATTGAAAATGTGTTTGTTTTTACAGGCAAGATGTGACTCCTGTAGGCAGCAGATAGAAGGGTCTTGTTTTTTAATCCAACTAGTCAGTCTATGTCGCTTAATTGGAGAGTTCAGTCCGTTAACATTAAGAGATAGGACTGAGAGGTATTTGGGAGTTCCTGCCATGTTATCTACCTTCTTGGGGGCTGCGAAAACTGGGTTCTTCCTATAGTTCTTGGATTCTCAGTTTGGGTGCAGTTTCTTGGCCTTTATTGCGGTCTTGTTGGTTTTCTATGTGTAGGACATCTTTAAGAATCTTTTGTAGGGCTGGTTTGGTGGAGATGTATTGTTTCAATTTTTCTTTGCTATGGAAGGTTTTTATTTGGCCTTCAGTTATGAAGGAGAGTTTAGCTGGGTACAGTATTCTTGGTTGATAGTTGTTTTTTTTTAGGGCATGGCATACATCATTCCAGGCTCTTCTTGCTTTGATTGTCTCTGCTGAGAAATCTGAGGTGATTCTAATTGGTTTCCCTTTATAAGTGATTACACTTTTCTCTATGACAGCTTTAAGGATCTTTTCCTTGTTCTGAGTTGATCCTGTGTGGATTATAATGTGGCGGTGGGATGTCCTATTCTGGTCTGGTCTATTTGGGGTTCTAAAGGCTTCTTGTATCTGGACAGGCCTATCTTTTTGCATGTTTGGGAAGTTCTCTGCTAGGATCCTGTTAAACAAATTTCCTAGACCATTAACTTCTGTTTCTAGGTGCTCCTCTACATCCATTATCCTTAGATTAGGCCTTCTGATGGTGTCTTCCAGGTGTTGGATAGATCTATCATATTTCTTGGACTTGTCTTGGATGGTTGTATGTTCTTTCTCTATAATATCTAGGCTGTCTTCAATGCCTGAGATTCGATCTTCTGCATGGTCTAACCTGCTGTCAAGACTCTCTACTTTGTTTTTTTATCTCTTTTCCTTCTAGTTGGTCAGCTTTGATGGCTTCAAGTTCTTTGTTGAAGCTCTGTTTTAGATCTTGTATGAATTTCTTTACTTCCTTAATTTGGTGTTCAGTGTTTGTCCTCAAATCACTTAGTAGATTGGTTATGGTTTCTTTGGGCTCCCATTCCTTCTGTTGGGTTCCATTCAGCATTCCCTTTGTGGTCTCCCTGACTTCCTTCAGCTCTTTGTTAATGGATTCCATGAATGCCTTTAGTGATCTTTGTGTGTTCTCTACCTGGTCTCTCAATTCCTGTATTACTCTTTGATTAGCTTCCTCCCGTTCGTGGGATTCCTGCAGATCTCTTTGAGTGTTCTCAGCCTGCTCACGCCATTCCTCTCTTTCTCTTTGAGTATTCTCAAGTTGTTCACGCAAATCCTGTATCAGTTTTTGAGTAGCTTCCTCACGCTTATGATATTCCTGTATAAACTTCTGGGATGCCTCCTCTCTCTCCCTATCACGCTCATACAGAGTCCTTTGTACGTTGTCAAACTTTTCATTTTTCATGTTTGCCAGCAGTGTTTGTAGAGCTGTTTGGGAACTCTCCTCTGGATTATTCATTATCTGTTCTAACCCCTGATTATCAGGATTGGGAATTGAGATACCCGAATTTGCCATTTTTCTTGTGTTTTTCCGGCTTACTCTGCCCATTTGAGATGAAGATAGCACCAGTTTTGTGCTAGAACACTATCTTAAGGCAACCATCAACCAAAGTTTGCATTTGTACAGTCAATAGTCTACAGATACAATCTAGTTCAACAGATACATCTATTCGACATCAAACAACTATATGTTAAAGGACTTCGAACCGCAGAGAAGAATTTGGAAAACCAGAAATTATTAGGGTTAGGGAGAGATGTGGGTAAAAAATAGGAATAGATTGGTGTGGGGAGGCACAGGGAGAGTTAACTATGTCCTAATCACAATGCAAGAAATAGGTTGGGTAGGATGTAAGTAGAGAGAGAGAGAAAAAGAAGAAAGGGAAAGGGGAATGAAAAGAGACCAGAAAATAAAATAGAAACGTAAAAATTAATGTTATTTTAGAGATTAAAAGACCATCTATTTATAGAGGAATATGAATATGTTGAGAGAAAGGGAGGGACATAGAGGAGATGAGAAAAACTTTAAAAAAAATGCTTAAAATATTATATAGGTATAAAGAGATAGTACTGCTATTAATGAATTTAAGTCTCAGAGGTTTTGAATTGAGTAATAAGTTTGTGGATTAAGTGTGTACACAATGGGGGATAGGGTCTACTGGTTAACTACGGGTTTATCTGAGGATGTGCAGGACAAGAGTTAAGTCACATAAAGATGAACAAAGAGGAAAAGATGGAAAGGATAGGAAAGTGAGAAGAAAAGATCAGAAGTTCAGTAGAGCTAGAAAAAAAAACAAAAAGATAATTAAGAATGAAAGAAAAAGAGAAAGAAGACAAGAAAAGAAAAGAAAACACACATTCACGTATTCCTAAAATAAAAATTATAAGAGGAGAAAAAAAAAAAAGTTAATGGAAAACAATTATTTTTTCAGAAGAGGCAAAAATTAAAGATTAATAAAAGTTTTAGAAAAGCAAAAAAAAATTTTATATATATATAAGGTAACAAAAAATGAAAAAAAAACAAAACAAGGAAAAGAAAAAAAAAGAAAAGAAGAAGAAGAAAAAAAAAGTTCTTTGATTTTTTTTTTTTTTTTGGGAGGGGTGGGAAGAGTCCTGTATCTCCCTTTTGTCTGTAACCAGAGTCTGGTTGGAGTCTCTGGTCAGCTTGAGGTCCTGTGGCTTGATTGGTTTCTTAAGTCAGTTTGTTGGAACAAGCAGAAAAATGCTCTGCTTTACCCAAGATTTTGAGATCCCCCTCCCAGGTTAGTTTACTGGGAGGGTGATCTGCTTTGAGAATCACAAAAGAGGGGGATGCAGTGATGAGGCTAGGTTCTGGGTAGAGTTGAGGCCTTTCAACCAACAGTAGCTTTTCCCTGGGGCTATTTTGTGAAAAAAAACTCACAGCACCCAGCCTGGAGCCATTCTCAGGGTTTCTGTTTTTCAATTGATTGTGGTGGCTGCTAGAGGGCGGGGCAGCCTCTGGCTCTGGTTACCTGGTGAGGAGAGCCACTCCAATGGCTGGCGCCTGAGCTGGGTGACTTTTCCCTGGATGGAACTGAGTCTGTGAGGTCACTTCGCCGTTAAGTTCTTGTGACCTGCTAAATGACTAGTTTTATTCCAAGGCCTGAGCTGGAGCTAGCCGCTCCTCCGAGCTTTGTCGGTATCCAAGATGGAGATCACCAGTGCTGGGGGGGGAGGGGTGGCCTTCCCTCCTCTGCTCCCAGAGAAGGAGTGAGGAAGTGGGGCTTCTACTCACGCGGAGTCTTGGATCCCAGGTCGTCTCTGGTCTGCAAAGTGCAGGATGAAGTTGTCCGCTCCTTGTCGGTTCTTGCTGGTGTTGAGTAGAATCCGCTCGTCCGCTGCGTCTGGCTCCTTCGTCCCGGACTGCGTCTCAGGTATGCCTCCGCGGCGGTGGTCGCCGCTGCGACCCTGCCGCCGCAGCGGCAGCTGCTCAGATGTGTCTGCTTGGCTTCCCCTTTCTTGACTAACTCTCTGTCCTGTGATGGCACACTTGGTGTGATTCTCTGGCTTGGGACTGTTCACTGGAACTCTGAAACTGTTTTCTATGCAAGAGCTTGTTCAGATTCCAGCTTCTCCTCCGCCATCTTCCCGGAACTCTCCCCATTATTTTTTAAATGTGTTCTTTCCCTTTATCCTCAGTTTCTACCACTGGGTCTCCTATGGATACATTGAGATGCTTGACTTGTAAGCTACAAATCTTCAAGAGTGTCCATTATTTTCAAATTATTTTCACCTTTTTTGTCCTTTAAATCAGACATTTCTTCTTGATTTCTATGCAATATCACCACTGATTTCTTATGCCACCTTAAATGTACTATTGATTCTAGCTGATGAACTTTTTATTTTAGTTACTCTACTTTTCAACTCTCGAATTTTCATTCTTTCCTTTGTAAATTTCTGTTGCTCTAATGATATTCTTTACTTGAACCACTGTCATCATATACCACTTGGTTTCCCCTTAATTCTGTAAAGATTTTTATCAAAGCTGCTTTTCTTGATGTCTTTGTTGGCTAATCGAATGTCTGTGAGTACTCAGTGAGTTTTGCTAGTTGCTATTTTATTCCAACATGGACATACTCTTTCACTCATATAATTTTGTTGAAGATGGTTGTTTTAAATAATGATGTAGTAACTTTGGGGTTTACCTTTTATATTTGAGGGCTGTTTGTTTCTCTGTTTTCTTGCTTATTTCTTTTAAGGGTAATTGTCAGAACTTAATGTTTTGCCTTTGTATATACCTTCAGTATATTAGTGTCCTTACCATTAGAGTTATAGTTTAGTCTTGGCTTTATAGGTTTGCATTTTTTGGGAGATCAAGCATTGATTCAGCATAGATTCCAATATGCTGCAAGCATAGTGGAGTAAGATTCTGCTCTCTGCTGGTGAAGTATTGTTTAGTTTTCAAAGTACATGTGAAACTCAGGCAACTATTAAAGAGCCTCTAGGTTTTAGTTTTGTTCTCTGAGATCTCCACTATGTGTGTATATAGCTGAGATTTGTGAAGAGATTGTACACAGCCTCTATGGCTCCTTTAAGTTTCAGATTCTCCTTCTATTTCTGACAGTTTGTCAGATCTGCTACATAGTTCAAGTGGATCTACAATCAATCCAAAGGAGCTGAGGGATTTCCTCACTCCTCTGATGTTCAGTTTTCTACTTGACAATATCTCCAGTTATCTACTTGACCTCTCCAGGTGAGAGAATTTCTCCTTTTACCTTTAATTTCTTGTTTTACCTTTAATTGAATCAGGTATTTTGTCTTTGGCATTGACATGTTATGGCCAAGTAAAACCATAATGCTGCCAGACTGGCTGAAGATTCTGGTAGAAGAATCAGGCAAAAATACTACTGGCACTCAGGTCTTACTGAAATCTCAGTAGATTATTGTATTTTTAATGAAAAAAATGCTTATGTTACTTTCAATTTTTAGTTGATATGATTTTCTTGGACAGTGTTGTCCACTTCTACAGTAGCTTAAGGTGGATGGCTTAACAAACTTGTCACTTATTTGTTGATAGAGGTACATGCTAATCTCTATTATAATTTTTATTGGTGTTTATTTCATTTCTTCTATTTTTTGAAATTTGGGGTATTTTATTTAATATTATTTACATGGTCACATAAATTAAAGTTTATCTTTATTGCTGCCAATTATTTTTAATGTACTTTTTATATATCACTACCTTTTTTAGAATTTGATTTGATTTTTTGCAAATACAACTTGCGGAAATATTCTTGTGATGGTTTGAAAGAATTAAAATCAACCTTGGGAAGATTACGGCTCCATGTGAAAAGTAATGTCTAACAACAGTTTAACATTTATTTAGTTAAATACATAGAGAAAAGTGTTGTCTATTTTTGCAAGTTTTATGTATGTTCAAGTAAGAAGGTAATAACTATGGTAGTTCTGAACACTTGAGATACTACAGAAAAGTATGGGAATGTCTAAATAGTTGGTTATACCAAACTGTCATTTCTAGATACTCTTTAATCTCAGAAATGTATTATGAAAAATAATTAACTTGTCTACTTTTCTGGAGACTGGAGGTAACTTTGTTTAGTAGTTACCAATGCTGCTTACTCCAGACACCAAAATTAAGCCTCCTTGCTATTTTAGCTGTCAAGTAGTTACTGAGTTGAGTCATCTGAGGTTGCTATAGGTCATGGTCAAGAGAGGAAATGCCTTTCAACATCTTGACTAAATCAATGGCAATGGAAGACGTTTAGTAAGGTTACATGCACATATGTTTTTGTTTAAGTAGTATTCTGTCATTTGTGGAACTACAAGAATACCTCCATTTTCAGAGATTAATCGTTTGTAACATTCTTTTGATAATTCTCAAAAACTTTACCAATGAAACGAGGGACAACAAAGCATGAAAGGACATAACTTATTTAATCCTTAAAACATGAGCCAGGCAGCTGTTAAGCAGTAGCAAAAATTTTAGTGATCCCTAAAATATACTTTATATCAAGATAATATTTCCCCTTTAGGAGAAAAATGCAATTACAATCAATTTAATTTTAGCATTCTCCTTGGACTTATAATATTTCAGTTGCCTTTTGTTAAAAACCTGAATTTCATCAGCAGAAAAAAATGGAGCATAGAAATATTTTCTGCAATATTTGAATTGCTAATCAAGTGTGGGATTTATTTTAGGGTTGTAGTGTCTGAAGAAGTGGAAACAACAGCTGTGGCTGTTCACGTGGTGCTTTTGAGACTCTATACTCTCAGGCAAAATGTGTAGAGTATAAATTAGTCCAGATCTAATGTGGGACAGTGGAATTCATTCTAGACTTTCTTCTGTGTTTATATAATTTCTTTGAAGTTTTTATTCTGTTGTTAATCACACATTTCCTTCTCCCTCCTCCTTCCCCTATCTTCTTTCTTTTTCCCCCTTTTTCCTATCATTATCTCTCTTCCCTATCCTCTCATATTTCCATAGTCTTTACTTCTTTCCTACCTCTTTTCTTTCTTCCCTCCTTCCCTTCCTTCTTCCCTTCCTTTCCTTTTCTCCTTCCTCCTTCCCTCCTTTTCTTCTTTCCTTCCTCCCTGTCTCCCTCCAACTTTCCTATCAGGTAAATGATAACATGGAAAGGAAAACTGGTAGTTATAATGAATTTTCTTAAATATTAACCATGTAAAATTGATCATAAATACTCAGTGTGATTCTAAGAAATATGTATAAAATTATCCACAATATAATCTATATCGTAAAATAAAGTCTGTTTTAAGATAACAAATGAAAAATCCTATTATTTTTTCACATTTTCACAAAAATTGCCAATGCATAGGTGAATGGGTGATGTCAAAAAATACATTGAATTCTCTTTATTTGTCCTTTGTGTTTGCAGGAATTTTCTTTTTGTGACTCTTGGTTCCTTTGCCTGAAAAATGGGAGTAATAGCAACTGTTTTACAGTTATTTGATATTTTTAAAGACTAAGTAAATTAAGGGATAAGGAAGCAATGCTTAAACCTTTATTGTGGCAGAAGTTGCATATCATAAACTCCATCTGCTTCAAATTCACAGTTAAATGATTATTTGTGTATTTACTGAGTTGTGAAAAACATCATCAGAATCTCACTTTTAAAATAAAATGAAGGCTGTTGTTGTAGAACCCAATTTGGCTCTCCAGGCTTCCTAGCCTCTGATTATTCAAACACTGGTGTAAGTAAAGCTGAAAGAATTCATCTCTGGCCATGAAAGAAATGCAAATCAAAACTACATTGAGATTCCATCTCACCTCAGTTAGAATGGCGACTATCAGAAAACAAATAACAGATCTGACAGGCCTGTGGGCAAAAGGGAACACCTCTACACAATTGGTGGAAATGTAAACCTGTTCAAGCACACTGGAAATCAAGATGGAGTATGTACTTAGAAAACAGTATGGAAAAATAAACTTGTTCAACCACTCTGGAAAGTAGTATGTGTAGTCTCAAAAGACTAAACATAGAGATCCCCTAGGATCCAGCAATCCCAATCCTGGGCATTTACCCAAATGACTACAAACAAGGCCACAGTAAAACTACCAACACACCTGTGTTCATTGCAGTATTATTTATCATAGTTAAGATGGAATCAACCCAGATATTCCTCAGTAGATGAATGGATCAAGAAAATATATATATATGAATTCTATGCTCCCATCAGAAAGAATGACACCACCCCATTCGTAAGGAAATGGAAAGACTTGAAAAAAATCATATTAAGTGAAGTAAGCCAGGACCAAAGAAACATAGGCTCCATGGTATTCCTCATTTGTAATTAGTATACACCTAGGGTAGGCCTAGTAAAGGATTACAAGAACTCAATAGCTATGTACATATGACTATATAAAATGATGCTAATTGAAATGAACTCGAAGATATGGAAGCAAGAGGTATAAGAGGTTGTGTGTGTGTGTGTGTGTGTGAGAGAGAGAGAGAGAGAGAGAAAGAGAGAGAGAGAGAGAGCGAGAGCGCCTATAATGTTTGCAGTCAGTAGTTATCTTTGGCTTCTTTTTCTCCTTTTGGTTTATTCCCTGTGGTCAATGTTTTTCATTTTTGTATCCTGTGTCTTGTATGTAAGTATATCTGATTTGGGGAAGGGCAGGGGAATCACAGAAATGGTGGGACAAAGGATGAACCAATGCAACAGCGATACTCACTAGATGCTATTGGAAATGAACTTTACAACTTGTGGTGGGGGAGGTCTGAGGGGGAGGGAAGGCAGGAGAAAACAAGGAAGAGATTAACCCTGTTGGAAAATAAATATACCCATTACCTTACTTATGTAACTGTAACACATCTCTATAATACCTTTACAATTAAAACAAAAAAAGAATTCCTCTTACCCTCTTATCAGGTGACTTTAAGAAAAAGACATTTTCTAAGTGTGCCTGACCATATCAAACAAGTCCTTTCACAGTGGTGTTTTCTCTGGCTAGAGACCAAAAGGTGGACTCTAGGAACTGAGAATGACCTGGGGGTCAGCTGCCAGAAAGAAAACAGGGGCTTCAGTCCCTGCACTGAGAATCGGAGTTCTAGCAGTCTGAAGGCAGATATGGAACAGGCTAGCCAAGAACTGGAAGAAAGAAATGGTTGGTTGTTGTAGCAGAGTGAAGGATCTTTCCCCAAATCCAGCTACTTATATACTGTTATCTAGAGCTTATTTCCTTAGGGAAATTGGAGACCAGGGCAAGAGCAAAGCTTCAAGTAAGCCTGCCTAAAAGAAAAGAAAGCTGCAATATTGGTTTACAAACTCAGGGGAGTAATTAATTGGTGGATAGGTGCTCTTATTGAGACAGCTAGACTTACCTGCTTTTACCTAAGGGTATCTGGCTAGGCATAAGTTCTTTATTACCACATCCCTAAACATTTGCTTTTTCTTCAAATAATCTATGTTTGTTTGTGGCTGGACCAATCTGATCCTTGCTTGGCTGCTTTCAGACTCTGAAATGCCTTGAGTTCCAGTGGGGAGTTGTCAGCCCAAGTAGCTCTTCTTTGGATGACAGTCTGGTTTGTCATCATGACATCCATTCTCCTTTGCTCTCTTTATGAGGAAATCAGACTCCATCTGCAAAGAGTACTGCAACCACAATCATGGTGGTACTGAAGCCACCTCTGCCCTGCTGGGGCTTGTACCAGTGCTGAGAAACTTTATTTCAGTAATGATTTCCAGACGACCTTGTCTGCTACCACTACAGAAGATCACACCAACTCTGCCTTCCTTCTAAAGTATTGATATATCCTGCTACTTTTGGTGTCCACTGCCTGTGGGAAGATTATCTTATTTGGGTTTGGCCAGAACACAAATTAGAGAGATGCAGATACTGGCAACAAGAAATGATAGGGGTACATTGGCATCTAAAGAGCCATGAGATTTTGAGAGTTTCTACTACTTATTCATTATTATTTTTCCATTTCTAGTTCTGAACACTACATTGGGCAAGTAAACCATGCTGTGCGATTGTGAGGAATGACTCTTTTCTCCTATGTGTCTCTCCTCCTTGTGTTGACATGTTCCTGTGCTGTTGGTGTATGGGGCATTGCATACAATTCTTGCTTCCATAGTGTATGCAAATATGATCTTGCCTGGCTTTCTAGCATTGAATGCAGGTCCACCAGACCATTATCCCAAGTGATTTGCCATGTTATCTGGAGTTGTTTGTATTCCAACCCTTTTTCCTCCTCTCTGTTGTGTTGGCTTTATTTCTCCCAAAACAGTGGGCTTTCTGGTTGTTAGAGGAATCCAGAACATTGCTGCCTTCATTCTATGCTGCTTGCTATGTTCTGCTTCTGCTCTGGTTTTACTTTTCCTTATTTCTGACTAGCCTTAAACACACCACTATCTACTCTTGGTTTCCAGAACTGGAGGAAATAAACAACAGGAAGATCTCCTGCAGAATAGATGGAAGCTGCCAAGATGAGCGTTCAGGTGAGAGGCACAGGGCAAGAATTCAACAGTGCCTCTTTGCACAAAAGTCTAATTGACACTCAGAAATGAAAACTCAATAGAAGGGTTCCATTTAGTCTCAGTATTACATTATGCAACAGTTTACATCCACATGTATGGAGTATTTCAAAGAAGTAATAACAAATTATTTCATTGGAACTTACATAATAACCAAAATCCAATTTACCTGGCATTCCAAAGGGGAATCACCTATTTCTTCTAAAATACATGAAAGTGTGTTTGAAAAATATAGTCCTAGCCATAAGTATACATAGATTTGTGTATGAATAGGATTACTGTAGCAATGTTGGATGTATTGCAAATACAGAAAACTGGAAAGAATGAGCTGATGGCCACATGGATTGCTCACCTCATTGTCTCCTAAAAATAGGAACTCACAAAACCATGAAAAAGGATGCTTACCTGAAAGCCTGGTTCTATCTGTAAAAAGTGGCCACAGGATGCAGGGTTCACATTGCACTAGGAACCTGCTAACCTCCCTCCCCAGTTCTCTGTCAAGTTTTCTTCCCAGTTGCAGCTTTGATCAGAACTCGCATTTCCGTGCTGGTAACAGCTCTGCCTCTGCTTCTACCTTCTCTGGCTGACTTTGTTCCCCTGCTCCATTTCTGTATTCAAATCATTGCTCATGAACTGAAACGTTTAGTACCTCCTGCTCTCTCTGTTGCTCTCTGTCTCTGTCTCTGTCTGCCTGCCTGCCTGCCTGCCTACCTGACTGTCTGTCTGTCTATCTGTCTGTCTCTGTCTCTCTCTCTCTCTCTCTCTGTTAATTTCGGACCAGATATTACAAACTTCCCGGGTCTGAGGGAGAAACAAAGCGGGAAGGCTGGGCAGATGGGGCCACAGGAATAGCGGTGCGGTGGGGATCATGCAGGGAGATGGGTGGAGACAATGCATCCATATTCTTCCTAAAGCAGAGATGACAGCCCTGAAGGAAGCAAAACCCCTGATGATCCTGAAACAAACCGGCACAGGGGACAGTGCTTCTTCCTTTGGGCTGGGATGGGCAGTGACACGACCAGGTGTCAGAACACCTCAGACTTGCCCAAGTGGGTAAAATAGAGAGACCCCATCAGCTTTGCATGCGGAATGTTGACTTTCTAGGTCCCGTGTTCCCTCCCTCCCCCATCCCCCTCCCCCTCCTCCACCGCCTCCTCCCCCTCCCCCTCCTCCCTCTCCCCCTCTTCCTCCCCCTCCTCCTCCTCCTCCCCCTCCCCTTCCTCCCCCTCCCCCTCCTCCTCCTAGGCGGCCAATGCCAAGAGCTTTCCTCCGCTTCCTTAGCACCTTACCCTCAAGTTGTTGTGGTTCCACTTTTTCGGACTCACACTTCTTTAGTTGCTGGAGAATAAAAAAAAAGCCCCAAGACCTGTAGACCCTGTCAGTTTTACTACTCAGAATGCAAGGTTCAGAATGTATGCCTTGTGTTGTTTTACAGTATAATTTTAATTTCTATATTACTGGTTAGCACATAGAAAGTGGTAAGAGTCTGTTAAATGATGAATACCTATATTTTGTCATTTACAAAAAAATTAACATCTATTTTACACATGAACATAAATATAATGACACAAACTTGCGTTTGAAACTTAAACAAAAAACAATGAAATCTCTCAGAGCCAAGAATGAAGACTAGTTTAGAAGAGGGAAGCCATGTGGAATTAATTTCCTAAGTACAATGCTTTAAAATTAAATCCCTCGAGTAGGTTTAGTTAATGTGGAGAACAGGTAAAACAATGTGGTACGTACTCTAGTGAGGATTTCATTGTTCCACATATTTTGAAGGATTATGACAAGTAAAGGACTTGTAGAGATTCTAAGACAGGCTATGGTAAAATGCTGACATATATATTTTTTCTTCTTGCTTTAAATTAACCTTTTTATTGCCTGTGTGATGAAAGAGTACATTTAGCTTTATGTGAAAGTGAGCTATAATGAAGATACGGAAATAAAAGGAAGGAAAGAGCTTGCACCAAATTAAATTGTTGACCTTAAACCAACAGTGAAGAAAATTTTCTGGCTACAGCCTCTTCTAACAGTGTTACCTAACACTACTTACATGAAAAAATCAAACAGAAAAATGAAATAAAGTTTGATCTCTTCTCCCAAAACTGATAAAGTGATTTTATACATTTTGATGATTTATTAAATCATCATTAAGTCTACATTCCATAATGTAGACTTACTAAATCTTAATCAAGATAGCAGCCATCATTGTGATTATTCATTGTTCAAACCCCTCTTGAAAATCTTCACAGCTATTGCTTTAATGGTAACGGTAAACTAAATAAAACATTTCTCCTGATAAAGCATGTAGATTTGCCTTTCTTGCTTTGAAGTAGTGCTCCGTGCTAATGGAAATATGTAGACATCACCTCTTTGAAATGACTGAAGCAAAGCAAGCATTCTCAGATTATTATAAATGCACATTCTTAGTGCTACATGAATGAAGAACAGTATATTGCCCTGCCCTATTACAAAGTAGCAGAACTCTGCTTCCCCGTGTTGTCTACTGTTTCTAAGATACAGCTTTTGAAACAATTCGTCCTGGATATGGAAGAAGGACACACTATGTCAGACATTATCCATACTCAGTATTCTGATTTTGGTAATTTTTGGTTGCTGTTGCATTGCTAGGGAGTTAACTCGGGGCCTTATGGATGCTAAGAAAATATTTTGTCTGCATCTGTACTCTACATCCCCTGACCACATGGGTCAATGTTTGCAAAGAATGTCTTTACTCCTCTGCCCTCATTAGTTGGGTTGCCCAGTCCAGCTGAGCAATCTCTAGGGAGATCAAAACTCGCAAGCTGCTGATTGGGTCCAATCCTGGCACTGGAACATCCGGCTCTCAGCAGTAGACATATTTGATGGCTATCCTGCAGAAGTGTAGCCGTTCCCTACTGTGAAAGGCTTAGATGGTGGCATTAGATGATGGGGAGATAGTGAAGAGGAAGTGAATGGAGAGAGTCCTGGGTCCACGGCTTTTCTGTGAACAAATGGATGTTAAGATAGAGCCGAAGAAATGCTGATAATCGCGAAATCTGTGAAGGATGGCATGGAAATTTTAAGAGACATTTTTAGGGGTAAATAAAATGTAATGAACAGAATATACTTTACCTTAAAAATAAATGTGTAGTCATTTCTTTCCACAAACAAGCTGTGCATGAATTCAAGTATTTTGTATGAAGAGAAGGAAAATGAGTACTACTAATATTGTGAGA
The DNA here is from genome assembly GCF_019054845.1 of Dipodomys spectabilis. Lineage (NCBI taxonomy): Eukaryota > Metazoa > Chordata > Mammalia > Rodentia > Heteromyidae > Dipodomys > Dipodomys spectabilis. Next base: position 5,804,612 of record NW_024870711.1, read on the forward strand.
ATGAAAATCCTTCATTTCAATGACATTTCTCATGAGTATTGTCTAATGACAGTGTCTTTGTTGAGGATTGTCTAATGAGCGTGATTCAGGTTAGCTTGAATTTCTGCTATGAATTGGTCTCCAGGAATAATTCAGTCAGGTTATTTGGAAGATTCAAACAAATTACTTAATCTCTTCAGTGGGAGATCAGGAAGCTTCTTTGGTATTGACACAATACATTTTTTTCTTTCTGAATTATCTAGAAATGTCCCTGCCAGAATGCTGGAGTTTGTCTGTCTTTTCTGGCATCACTTCTAGCTTTTCTTGAATGAGTTTCTGAGACTTGGGTATCTGGACTGCGGGGGAGGGGGAGTCTCTAGGACTGTCTTTTCAGAGATGTCACTAAAGTAAACCTGCTGAGCCCCAAACACCAACATTTTATTTTGGGCCAGATGCTAAGAAGATCTATTTTAGATAGACTTTTCTCCAAAGGTTCCAGAGGAATATTATTTAATAGGGTTAGAAACACATATTTCAGAAATAATTAGCAGAGTGCACAGAACATTTTAAACACGGAAGGCAATGTGGCAGAAAGTATGGGCTTTGGAATTCTCGCTGCATCTCTCTGAGTTCATTTGTTCCAATTTCCTTCTCTTTTCACTGTTGAGAAGAATATAAAGTGTCACTGAAGACACAGTTTTATTGTAGAAAATGAGAGCTTTATGTGTAGTGGCATGTATATGACTTCGATTTTGGTTGATTCTTTTTAATCTACCAAACATTACCACAAATTGTTGGTGCTTTGGTCAATCTTCATCTTTGCTTTGCATTACTCTTTTACATGTATAAAAACAGGAAATCAGCATAATTTTTTAAACAATGATTTTGTTCAAAAATCTCCTAAATGTCTCCTATATTGCAATAGCTTTGGTGATTGATTATTTAAACTTTGAACATTTCCCATGTGAATAAACATCACTTTTGTGACTACTTGGTTCAATATTAGACTATCTCCCTCTGTTTGTAATCAAGGGAACCATTGCTGCATCTCTCGTACAAATTATAATATCATTTCCTAGCTATAGCAGTTGGAGTTCAGGTTTAGTTTTGCTTTGTTTTATTTTGTTTTTTCTTGTTCTGGGCTTGAACTCAGTGCATGGGCACTGTCCCTCATCATCTTTATGCTTAAGGTTAGTGATCTGCCACTTGAGCCACAGGGCCACTTCTAGCTTTTTCTGAGTAGTTTACTGGAAGTTAGATGTGAGACACAAGTCCTAATCTGGAATATGTATTTTAATTGATTTGTTTATGATAAGTTTCCTGTGACTTTTTTTTTAGTTTAAATACTTTTTTTTATTGTGAGAATACCGTACAGAGGAGTTACAATTACATGGGCAAGATAACGAGTACATTTCTTATCAAGCATTGTTGCCTACTCTTTGTTTCCCCTTCCCATCCCTTCCCATACTTCCCCCACTTTCCCCCCACCTGATCCTCCCCCACCCCCACCAAAGTTGTAAAGTTCGTTTTTCTACATAACAACTTGTACATCTCATTGTTGCAATGAACAAAATGTTCAAGGTAATCAAAATCCAACAATAAATCTAACTTATGCTATTAAAAACCCAATGTTTAAAAATGTATAATTTTGAACTGAGAACTTGAGAACAGGCTGAAACCTTCCTGCAAAGAGTGAACAACCCTGTTCTGATCGATATTACCACTAGCACTACCATTAACTCACCATATGGTGCTATCCACACCAAAGAAAACGTTTTTTACCTTTGTCCTGAAAAGTCTAGAATGCACTGTCTCCATTTCCCATTCAATTTCAACTATCGGATGATAAAATACTACTGTTTCCCTGGAGTCAAATAGAATTAGGTAGAGTAACTTGAAGGGAGGTTTCTCCCCACATTAACAAATATTTTTCAGCTTGGGTATCTATTGCCTATAGAAGTCTATGGTATATTTTCTTTTAATGGAGAAGAAGCACTGACAGCCATTTGCACTGAAGGTTACATTATTAATGATTGCCATGAGGACTGCGAGAAAGAAAAGAATCTTGTACATGAAAATGCAATAGATTTCCTAATCTTTCAATCATCAGCAGGGAAAGACCTCTCTATCCAGAGGCTTGAAATATCACATTGATTTTGTAGGAATTAATAGAAAAAATAGCATATATACAGTATAGCTTTAAACTTCTTTTGCTGTTATCTAAAAGCCTTTCATCTGATTGTGTATCTTAAGAAATGCACCATAAACGAAAGAAAGTAGAAAAGAGCAAGCTGAATTCTACAAACTATTAAATCTTATTGTGTTTTCAGATTAAAGGGAAGATAACTACCATGGAATTTTGAGTGTTTCAAACATCATAATTTCAAACAACAACAAATGTTGGCAGGGATGTGGGTAAACAGGAACCCTATTGCACTATCGGTGGGAATGTAAACTAGTACAACCAGTCTGGACAGCTGTCTGGAAGTTCCTCAAAGAACTAAATATAAAACTTCCCTATAACCCAGCCATACCACTCCTGGGCATCTACCCAGAACAAGTCAGGGTATCATAAAGACACTTGCACATCCATGTTCATTGCTGCACTATTCACAGTAGCCAAGGGAAATAGCCCAGATGCCCTACAATAGTTGAGTGGTATACACACAGTGGGGTTTTACACAGCCATTAGAAAGAACTGTATTATGTCATTTGAAGGGGAATGGCTGGACCTAGAACAAATCAATTTAAGTGTGGGAAGCCAAGCTCAGAAATGAATAGGACACCTGTTTTCTCTCATTTGTGGAAGCTAGATTGAAAATACACAGGGACATAATAAATCACGCAGGATTCTAAGCATTCACACAGAGTAAGACCAAAGGAGGACATTCTTAGGAGAGGACTAGAAAGGCACAATGCCAATGTGCCTATGATCAAACAAAATAATACTTATTGAAATGAACTCCCAGAAATGGAAATAAGAGGTTTCCCTTTTCCGTTTTGCTTTTCTTTTCATTTTATCTCATTTGTTTGTCTATGCGTCTTTGGGAGTGTAGAGGGAGGCACAGAATGGAGTAACAAAGGCTGAACAAATGCCTCTGTGGTACCCACAGAGTGTCCAGCTGTGGACACTATGTTGTAAATGATCTGTGCAACTTGTGGGTGGGATCCGAGGGAAAAGCTGGGAGAGAGCAAGGGAAGGGGTGGCCTTGTCCAAAAAAAGGTTATTTGTTGCCTGACTTATGGAATTTAAACCCTCTTAATAATAATAAAGAATTCAAGTTACATTAAAAACAGTAATAATTTCCTGTGCTTGTTTCCAGATTCCATGAGACAGGAGCTATGTACTTCTTCTTTCTTGAATACCACCAAATAGCTTCCAGTTGGATTGGCCTAGTCAGAAACACAAAATCAATACTTCTGTACTTTTATTAAAATAATTAACTTTATCACTTGTGATTTCTATATTACTGAGAGGTTTTAATTTAAAATCTAATTATTAGTGATACTGCTTTCCTTTCAATTAAAAAATTCTCCTTCAGAATAAGCAGTTAATCAATTCACCTGCTCTTCTGAATGTTATAGATGACATGGGAAGTATTTTAATTCAGAATATTGATGATTTTTCTGGGTATATTGTGGTATGAAATCTTGTTCAATAATTCTGCAGGAGTTCGGAAGAGTCACAGGTGTGTTTTCTGGGATTGTCTCTGTTGTAGTTCACATTTAATTTCATCTATCTTGTTGGAGCTTGCAGTTTGGAAGTTCTTTGTTCATTATTTACTTCTGGCCTTGTGCTAAGTCTGATTTCAGGCCTGCCTGGCAGTGTGGACTGCACAGTGAATCCTGCAACAACAGCTATTTCTTCTCCTTCCCCTGAAATATTGATGATCCTAGAACTTAACTCTGTGTTTAGCCCTGAACTCTGATCACTTCCTCCTCCAGCTGAAGCTCAGATGGCCAAAGGGCTTATTGACCAGCAGGAAAGAATTGATTGTCAAACCATCTATGGACAAAGTTTTAAGTTTCTAAGTGATAATAACACAGAAACACATTACTAATATCCTCTTGAAAAAAAAATATCTCCCATGAAGCGATTTACAGCAACTTTTGACATTCTGAACAAGTGATGAAGGTGGCTGCCAGAATGCCACATGCATCCAAAGCAGAAGTGACTTACGTGTGGACAAAGCAAGCGTAAGCTGATGCCACCAACTTTATTCAAATGCTAGTTGGTAAAAATTAGAAGGAAAAGAGGAACCTAAAACAAGGAGTAACTGATTTCCTATAGTTGCTGACTTTTGAAATGCTGCTCAGTCAAGATGAACACAGTCGTGACAGACTAAGAAGAATATTAAACTGAACCAATATTGGAAAATGTGCCTGAAGAAACAAACTTAGTTTGTGCAACTGCACTACTATTTGCCCCCACACTGATTAACAATTTTAGAAGTTTATAGACATTTTTAGAAATTATTTTTTATTATTATTATTATTATTTGCTGGCAGTGAGGTTTGAACTGAGGACCTCATGCTTTTGCTTGTGTTTTTCGCTAAAAGATGACACTCTACTACTTGAGGTACCACTTCCAGTTTTTCCTGGTTAAGTGGAAATGAGAGTCTCACTGACTTTTCTTCTCAGACTGAGTTTAAACAATAACCCTCAGATCTCTGCCTCCTGAGTAGCTAGGATCATAGGCATAAACCACCGGCACACAACTGGAATTATTTTTTTAACAAAATAATGAAGTACAGTCTTAGGTTGCTTTAGTATTTCTGTAGATTTAGCATCTATGGATGTTCAGCTGGCCAGTCATACCTGTATGTAAACAAAACATCCAATTATAGAGTGCAGAGTTGGATTAAAAAATAAATAAAAGAACCTCCTTTGTGATATGTAATCTCTATAACAGGCTTAACAAACTCAAGCACCTTCTTATCCTTCTGCAACCCTCTTTTTCAGATCCTTTATCATCATCAAGTTCAACATTCAAGATGTCTGGCTCATAATTGTTTTGATTAAGTCTGTTTTCATATATACTTACTTAAGTTCTGTGGAATTGCAGAACATTTTAAAACCAGAAAAATATCTTTCTGGGAGCTTTTTTCTTTCTTTCTTTCTTTTTTACTTTGAAGGAGCTTTGTAAGCCTTTCAATATGTGTAATGTCAAAGAAGAATTTATCAGTGTGGTAATAATTTTATTAGACAATATAGCGGCAACTGAAGAACCTGAAGTGGAGAGTTTGGAGTGCTGCATTTTATGGTCAAGGTACATAAGTGGAGGCTAATTCTGCACTATACATGTCATGAGAATATATTGCCATTAATCTCTTACAGTGAATTTTACTAGAAGACCTTGGAAAGGTGCGTGGGAGTATCAAACTAGGAAGCTTACTTCATTATTCTTGGAGTACTACACCCGGGGAAGAACAGAGGCTTGTTTGGTTTGATGGGCTCTTTAAACGACATTCTTGTAGGTAGAGAAATTAAGCCAGCATTAACTAATCCTAATCTTAGCAGGGGATTATATTATCAAATTTAAAGACATTATTGAAAAAAAATATATTCTTTCTTCCAGCCCAGGGAGGAATTGCTTTTTATCATACATGTAATAAATGGGTAGTTGGCAGTTCAGAGCATGCTGGTGAAGACACAGTGTTGACTTTGAACGAGGAAGTTTGGAGTTTAAGTTTTGTCTCTGTTTTGCCAATCTTTCTTAGTCCCTCTGAATATATGGCTAAGCATTCAACATTACAGAATATTGAAGATTCAAGAAATCTTGTATATTACAGGATATTGAGGATTCAAGAAATCTTGTACATTAGAAGGAATATTTTTAGGCTGGGATGTTGGCTCAGTGGTAGAGCGCTTGCCTTGCATGCATGAAGCCCTGGGTTTGATTCCTCAGTACCACAAAAGCAGAAGAAGCTGGAAGTACTTCTATGGCTCAAGTGGTAGAATGCTTGCCTTGAGCTGAAGAGCTGAGGGACAGCACCCAGGCCCAGAGTTCAGGCCCCACAATCGACAAAAAAGAGTAAAGAGGAATAGATTGGAAGTTCAGACTGCTTTAAACACTGATGAGGAATTGAGAAGTCCCAGCAATAGTCTACATTAAAGTGCCAGAACAAAAGCTGTGAAAATGTATAGAGGGTCACAGCATGTAGGTAATTCTGAGAGGTCAGACAAAAAGAAAGCTTACAGTGTTCTTATATCATCAGATGTACAATTGGCAGTTGGCCATTGGAACATAGAAGAATAGTGCTGGTTGCAAGCAGTGGTAACAGCATTTTAAACAGGCCGTGTTTGACATGCCTATAGGCCATCTTACGGACAACTTTCTAAAATGCTCTGCTCAGGTAATGAAACTTGATATGTCTCTAATTTCTATTAATATATTCAGAAATATTTAAATTTCAGTATATATGTCACTTGAGAAAAAAATATATATCCCGGCATTTATAATATATTCAGAGTTCAGAAAAGATCTCAGAGGAAGAGAATATTTATGTAGCAAAAAGAGTTCCTAAGGGTCTGATTTTCTGCAGTGGTCTCTCATAACCTACACGGTTTATTACAGAAACAGAATAAAAGTTTAGAGTCCAAAAATTAAAACATACACAAATAAACCATTAATTATTTCTATATACTGAATAGATACTATCATGTTCTGTACCTTAAAGTTCAGAGTGAATATCAACATTTGTATAATAGTTTTAAAGTACATATGCATGTATATACATATATAGATATTCCATACATAATTCTCAAAATAATTGCATAAAGCAAGGCCCGAAGTAACATTTACTTGTTAAAGAAAATCCCTAAATAAATTACAAGAAGGTAAAGTACATTTTGCAGACCACTAAGAAATAATTTTAAAGAGAATTTGAGTGTGGGTCTCCAGATTAAATTTAATGTTTTATCTAAATGTTTTGGAAAATCTATTGCAAAGTTTAAGTACAGATGTTTCCAAAGAAATGCACATAATCCACTGTGAGAATCTGAGATGTTCTTCTATTGCTAGGACCACTGAAGACAGCAGTGTGCAGTAAGTAGAACATGTCAGCCTCAGTCCGAGAGACAATGATGTATCTAGAATGATCACCGAAGAAACCATTGCAGAAGCTTACATCGCATCTATAAATACAAGTCAATTTTGGCATTTAATTACAATATCGTAAGGAAACCTATACTAGAAACTTCTTCTAAGGACTCACTGAAGGCAAAACATGGAAATACAGAGTCAACTATGGCATTCCATGTCTGAAATTCTACCTCACTCAGAAGGCTGGAATCAGGAATATCACAGCTCCAGGCAATCATATGCTGAAAATTAATTGTGAGACTCGCATCTCAAAAGAAAATTTAAATATGATGATATGTGCCTGTCATCCTAGACATAGTAGGAATATAAAATAGGAGTATCACAGTCCATATTGATTCAAGCAAAATCAAGTACCTAGCTCAAAAGCAACTGAACAACAATAACAAAAAAGCTGGAGTTAGGGTTGGGAAGTGACTCAGTGGTAGAGTGCTTGCCTTGTATGCAAGAGGCCCTGGGTTTGATTCCTTAGCACCACATAAGCAGAAAAAGCCAGAAGTGGTGCTGTGGCTCAAGTGGTAGAATGCTAGCCTTGAGCTGAAGAGCTGAGGGACAACTCCCAGGCCTAGAATTCAGTCCCCATGACTGACCAAGAAAAAAAAGGCTGGAGTTTTAACTCAAGTAGTAGAGTGCCTGGCTAGTAGCACAAAGCCCTGAGTGACGCAAAAACAAAATAAAACATAAATAAGGCTTAATGAAAGATTGATTATATAGATTTGTTGTTAGGAAATCATTTGTGTATATGCCATATATACTAAATGTAAAGGACGGTTGCCTGAGAAAGATCAGCAGTTATATTTCAATTGTTTTTAGTTACGATTGACAACTACTGAATCAATCTACAATGCAGACATAATTTATGGACAGCACACTCACAGTTCAAAGTCTCAATGCATAAATAAGAAAAAGAAAGGCTTTCAAGCACAGGATTATTGTAAAAGAATAAGCAAATCAATAGAATGGACAGAAGAGCCCAGAAATAGTCTCATACATACATGTATAATCAACTGGCCTTTGATCAAGGAACAAAGACAGCATTTCAAAAAATTTATCCTCACATGTTTATAGCGATAACCAGTAAAACTCCAAAGTAGCCAACATGTTGTTCCGTAGCTGATGACTGCATAGAGATACATCCAGTCTACAAAACACCTTCCATAGCTAAATACAGAGAAGCTGTCAAGTCACAAAAATAGATGGAGGAAAGGTAAATGCATCTTACTAAATAAAGGAAACCAATATGAAAAGCCTACATGACAGCCCAAATCCATGAAAGGCTGGGAGAAGAAAAATAATGCTAACGTTTGAAGGATTTGGCTGCACGGGATGGGCAGCAATAAAGGGAAGAAGAATGCACAGGTGGAGTACACCCAGTGGATATTCTAGGCACATGGAACTCTGTTACATTGTCTATGACACTGCCGTGGTAGACCCATGCCAATCCACACTTGACAGAAACCCACACAATATATGAGCGGTAATATTAAAAACAGTGGTCTTAAAATAATAATGACACATTTATACATGCCGGCCACCGCTCTGGTGCAGGATGCTGATAGTCAGTGGAACCTAAAAAGGAGATGCATGGTATGTGGGATATGTCTGACCCTTATTTTCAATATTGCTTGAAGTCTAAAGCTACTTTATAAAAAATGACATGACATTCATTGATCAAGACGCATTACACTTATAACTTGACTTATGGAATTGAAACCTCTGTAAGACTTAATAATTAAAAAAAAGAAAGAAAAGAGAAATAACTTAAAAATGTGGCATGTATGTATTTCCTGAAGCAATTGAAGCCTATTATCTCTGTGACAGGAAAATTGAGTAATTAGCATTTTCCCTCCTTGTATCTACATTCCTTCCTTTGCTTTGCTCCTTGAGTAGAGGAAAGTATGCAGTAACATGGAGAATAAAAAATGTCATAAAATGCTTTTGATTTCTCCTTCTAAATGTCTAGCCTTCAAGAAAGAATGAAATGTGGGGGTTGGGATAGATTAAAAATGTATAAGGATCATGAAGTTAAACAGTTATTAAAATAGCATCACAGTCTTGCAGCCCTACTTTTTCTTTTCCTTTTCTTTTTTTTTTATTGTGAAAATACCATACAGAGGGTTTACAATTATATGGGCAAGATAATGAGTACATTTCTTATCAAGCATTGTTGCCTCCTTTTTGTTTCCCCATACCATCCCTTCCCCTCTCCACCCCCACTCCCATACCCCCCTACCAACCCCCATCCCTACCCCCCCACCCCCCACCCGGCCAAACTAAAGGAAGCAGAGCATTTTTCTCCCTACTTTTTCTTAGGTCCAATATGGTTGGTCTTGAAAAAAAAAAAGAAAACAGTTTAAGAAGAAGTGAATTGAATGGACACAGTGGGATGCTCCTACCAGCTCAAATCAGTATCAAGATGCAAATATGGACACTTAGGGGTTCAGTGGTTTTATGTGGGCAGCATGAAATTCACCATGGTGGAAGAATCTGCACTATCAAAATGGAAAGGTGCTATGAAGGAAGGCATATTGTCTTTAGGAAGCTGGTCTACTAGTACACCAATGATTGAAAGTTCACATTCACTTTAGCAGCCTGCAGAGGAAGCAATAAAACATCATAGAGTCAATCAGTGTGGGCTAGAATAAACTCAGTGAACATTCCAGACACATTCCGATGCTCAGCATGCTGTGGAATGCAGAGCCAGAGAACACACACGCTGGAGGTCATATTTAGATGGTGGCTGATGGCTTTATGGATTTGAGGATGGATACGCTGGCCCTTTGTTTCTTCATAACCTGACAATGCATAATTCATTGAAACCTTTGGCAAATGAAGAATTAGAAGACCAAGGTTAGTGCCATCTCCACACAACTGGTTCCAAATCTGATAGTAACCAAGAGAAGCACCTATGAGTCAGAAGACTGGACAATGAACTAGGAAACTGGAGAAATTTGTTTTTGGTTAAACAAAATTTAAAATGTCTATATTAACTCTGTGTTCACCCCCAGAGAGTCCTAGAGACAAAATAATGCAAACTCTGAGAAATGTAGCAAGTAATTGTATCTGTAGATTTGGGAAAATGAGCTTGTTTGGACTAAGTCCAAAGACATGCACAACTCTAATTTTTCTCTTACATTTCTTATTATCACTAAGAAGTTGTAGAAAAGAGTTGCCATTTTCTTGTTTTGCTTTTTTTTTTTTTTTACTATTTTTGTTATCTTTAAGCAGTTGTACAAAGCAGTTGCCATTTTTGTCTTTGAATATTATTATTGTCTTTAAGTAATCATACAAAGGATTTACCATTCAACAAAGTAGCTCACAAAGACAGTATGCCTCAATGTGATGCCTTTCAACATTCTCATTCACCCCTCCCAACCCACAACTTCCCTCACTTTCTTTAATTTTATAGGATAGACATTGAGTTCTTAATTGCAATCTTACCTTCTTCTCTTGTTTATTCAAACCCTTTCCCCTTGACCCTACCCCACTCCTTTCAAGTACCTATTTCTTGGTGTTCATTGGAGAATTATAAGTTTTAACTTAATGTGGACATTAATGAAATAATCCTACATAATCATATAGCAAATTATAAAAGTTAATTTATCTGTAACATACAAAGGACTGATTTCTCCATGCTTTCTGAAAGAACCCTCCTGGGCACAATCCACATAGTTCTGACAATATGTTTAAGTACACCATATTCCTATAAATTTGAACATCTGAAGTACAACTGATTAATTTTAGGTGAATGAGTTAACAAAGAAAATATCTCTACTAATCCAAGAGGACACAGACCCCTTACATAGATCTATAACAAGCAATTAAATTGAAACCAGAATAACAGTTTTCCCAACAAAGAAAAATCTTAGGATCAGATGGATTCACTCCAAAATTGTCCCAGATTATTAAGAAAGAAACTAACAACAACGCTTCTCAAACTATTCCATAAGTCAAAAAGGAAGAAATGTTTCCACGTGTATTCTGTGAATTATTACCTTCATATCCAAAGCGGATCCAAACAAACACCAAAGAAATGAAAATACGGCCACAGAAGTCAATGCATATTCCTCAAAATTAAGAAAAATCAAGGAAAAGGTTAGGGTTGGAAGAGAAGAATGAAAAGGGTGACATCGTTTTCCTATTCTACTTCTTTGAATGCCAACTCCTCAAGATAAAAAGAAAATTAAAAGAAAATGAAAAGAAAGAACAGAAAAAGTAGATAAATTTTAGTTCTATTTCCCTGATAAACATAGACAATAGTTCTCAGTGGAACAATTGCAAATATAATTCAGAAACACATTGAAAAGATCATTTCTCATGATCAACCTGATTTAATGCCTGCAATGAATGGTTCCATATACACAAATTAATGAATGTACATAAATATCACATAAACATCAGAAAGGGCAGAAATCACAGACTCATCTCAAGAGAAGCAGCAAAATCTTCTGATGAATTTAATCACTCCTCCATGTTAAAATCTCTGACAAAGAGTACAATGAATGTATCTCAGTATCCATTGCCTGCCTAAACTCATCAGCATACATCCTCTAAAATGAGAAAGAAGACAAGAATGTCCACTTTGTCTTCTTGTTTAATATAGCACTTTAATTCCTAGCAGAGCAATAAGGCAAGAAAAAGAAATAAAAGGGATACATACAGAAAGTATGGAAGTATGGAGTCAAATTCTTGCTATTGGTGGATGATACAATCCTATACTTAAAAGACTTTAAAGACTTTATAAAAGAAAAAAAATTCTCTTAGAGCTGAAAAACTCTTTTGGTCAAGTTGCAGTATAAAAACCTGAGGTGCAAAAATTATTGTCCTCTATTCAGACAACAAACACATTAATAAGGAACACAGGAAAACAATCTATTTACAATATTCACAAAAAGCAAAATACCTACACAGAACCTGACAAAATATTGAAGGAAATACTATAAAATGGACAGACAGCCTGGGTTTTGGGCTGGAAAAATTAATAATGTGAAGGTGACTATACTACCCAAAATCTAGACTCAATGCAATTGTAATTAGAAACCCAATCTCATTCTTCCCAGAAACTGAAGAATCAATAGAACATTTATATGCAAGCCTGAAAGAACCCAAATTCTCAAAGCAATAGTAACCAAAAATAAAAAGGAGCAATACTGAAGGTTTCAGAATACCTGATTTCAAATTATATTACAGAATCATCATAATAAAAATAGAATGATACTCATACAAAAGCAGACACGTAAGCCAATTGCATAGAAACATAGACTCAGAAATAAACTCCAGTTAAAGCCAGCTACTATTTGACAAAGGTGCACAAAAGCCTACATTGGAGACAATACCTTTAACAAATGATATTTGGAAAACTGGATACACTGAAAATAGATCCTTATTTTTCTCTTGGCATAAAAAATTAATTCAAAATGGACAAAAGATCTTAATATAAGACCCAAAATTTGAAACTGTCATAGAAAAGCAGGTCAAAGACTTCAAGATTTAGATAAAAACAATGACTTTCTGAATAAGGCTATACTTGCTCAACAAAGAAATAGGAACTCAGAAAGGAACCTTACTTCATTGTTGGTGGGAATGTAAACTTGTTCAACCACTTTGGAAAGCAGTATGGAGGTTCCTCAAAAGACTCCACATAGAGCTCCCCAATGACCCAGCAATCCCACTTTTGGGCATTTACCCAAATGATCACAAACAAGGCCACACTAAAGCTACCAGCACAACTATGTTTATTGCAGCATTATTTACCATAGCTAAGACATGGAACCAACCCAGATGCCCCTCAGTAGATGAATGGATCAAGAAGATGTGGTATATATACACAATGGAATTCTATGCCTCCTTCAGAAAGAATGACATTTCCCCATTTGTTAGGAAATGGAAAGGCTTGGAAAAAATTATATTAAGTGAAGTAAGCCAGGCCCAAAGAAACATAGGTCCCATGGTTTCCCTTATTTGCAATATCTAGTATAGGTATGAGTCAAGCGGAAAAAGTCAGATAATGTGATGTTAGGAAAACGAAACCTCAAATATGTATTTTAATGTTTTTGTTTCTTTCATGCATGTGTTTCTAACGCATTTATAAGATTATTTCTTTGTTGCTTTGTATGTCCCTCCCCCACAGTGTAACCCCCGCTTTCACTATATTTGATGTCAGTATAACATGTGGAGGAGATGGGGACAAACAAGTCGTTTAAGGATTCAGGTGGACCTGTTGCAACAATGAGAAGTACAAAAAGTCATGTCAAAACCAGCTTTACAATGTCGGTGGGGGGGGGGGAGGGGGGGTATGATTGGGTGGGAGGGAGGGGGGAGGCTGGGAAGGGAGGTGAAGGGTAAACAAAGGAGGAGGCTGCAATGCTTGGTAAGAAATGTATGCATTATCCTGCCCATGTAATTGTAACCCCTCTGTACAGTATGTTCTCAAATAAAATAAAATTAAATTAAAAAAAATAAAAAAAAAAAAAAATAAAAAAAAATAAAAAAGAAATAGGAACTGACATATAGAATCACATTCTATTAGGAAGCTTCTGCATATCAAACAAAACAACTACCACAATGAAGACACAACCCACAGAATGGTGGGAAAATACACCTTTGCAAGCTATTCTTCAGAAAGTGCATTAGTATCCAGACTATGTAACGGGTTCAAAAACACTAAACACCAAAACAAGAAATAATCCAGTTAACTGAACATCCAATTGAACACACACTTCTCAAAAGAAGTACAAATGGTTAATAACTTCATGAAAAAATGTTAAACATCTTTAGCTATAAAGGAAATGCATATCAAAATGATACTCAGATTCTTCAAGTCAGAATGACAATTGACAAGAATCCAAACAATCTTGGTGTGGATGTGGGGAAGAATAACCCTTATATAATGTTGGTGGCAATTCAAATTGGTCTACCCACTATGGAGCTCAAAAGCCTAAAACTATAAGTACCATATAATGTTGCTCTACCCCTCTCAGGCATATTTCTAAATGAATGTAAGGGAGTACAATATATAAATATGTACATATACACCTCCATGTTTATAGAAACAATATTGTCCCAGACCAAATGATCTAACCAGCCTAGGTGACCGATATCCAATTAATGGTTACACAAAATATAATACTTACACACAACGGAACATTATTCAGCAATAAAGAGGAATGAGTTTAGGTCATTTGTAGAGAAATAAATGGAACTGGAGTTCATCATGTTGAATAAGATAAACTAAGCTAAGAAAGGCAAATATACTATTTTCCCACATATAAAGAATTTAGCCTTAAAAATAATAATTATATGACATAATTGTCAAGGTGGACTGTTTTTGTATGGGGTAGTGGTAGGGTTAAAAAGGAAAGACTGATGGGGGAATTATGAATATAATGATATATATAAAAATAGCACAATGAACCATACCTGAAACTGTTTGTTTTTAAAAAAAAGAGCAAAAGGTTTTAGTGAACCAGTAATATAAATGGGTGCATTGGAAGGGTCTAATATATACATGTATATATATATATATATATGCAAATATTATAGTGAATCTTTTTTTGTGTAATTAATGTATGCTAATAAAATATTTTTAAACTCTTGTACATATTTATGATCTCTTTTTACTGGGGTGCCTATTTCAATGGTGATGATATGATAAGATTCACAAGTAATTAAATAACCTGTACTTAAAATAGGTGTGCATGTTTAACAGATCTCTATTTGAAACAAGAGAAAAATGCAGCCAGCTTTCTTTAGGCTTTCTAAATGAAAGAAAACATGAAGTCATATTCTAAAATGTCCACGTGTCTTCTAAAAGTCAATAGCTACCAAAAGAATATGCTCCAAGAAGTTCATTGGCTTAACTGGTAGCGATGTAGCTTCTGAACAAATGAGTATACTAATTTCAGTCATCAGTCAGAACTTGCCTTTTAGGAATTTTGCACTTCTGTATTGGATCAGTGATCATATACAAAATGCTCTATGGTCTTCAAAGAAGAATAAATTTTTCTTAAAGACAAGCCCCACCTTTCCAGAGGATATCTTACAGTGGTGCCCCTCAAACAGACAAATAAAACTAAAGGACCAAGAAAAGAAAAAGGAAAAAATCTACCACCTGCAAAGCAGCAAGGAATGAGGATTTTTTTTTAATGATATTTAATTGAGTCCTTAAGATTATCTCTTGGGGTTTGAATGTAGTCACTTCCAGTGACTTTTGGATAGTCTTAGTTCATCAATCAAATGATCATTTTTGGTTGCCACGATTGCAATTATTACCAGTAATCTACTAATCAAGTTATGTTTTTCTTTCTAGCATCAACAGAAGTCATATTTTTTCTGCAAGTGGAACTTAACAGACTGTATGATAGTTGATGTATGAGGGGAATAAGAATCCAACCTACTCTTTAGCAACTGCATTGCTCAGCAGGAGGTAATGGTGGTAACACTTGCTCTCTGTTACTGAGGTAAGTAGAAGCAAAGCCAAGACACCTAGGGAGAAGAGCAGTGCTTGGGGAAGTTCTGCAGAATTCACCATCTGGCATCTGCCTTTCCTTGCTGTTCGCTTCAGTTCATGTGGTTTCTTAACCATTAAATTCTATTTTGTTTCATTATAAGTACAGATGGAAAGGCTTATGGGCAAAACAAAATCACAGGATTTCCTTCCAAAGCACAGACCCCTAATTCCTTAAAATGCTCTGTCTCTTTCCTATTGCATTGGAATCACCACCACCACTACCCCCCCCCCAAAATGTTCGTAACATGGCTCAAAAGAACAACAACACTCCCCTATAAAAATCAGAAAGGTCTTCTAAAAGAAAGGCAGGGAGATACACACAGTTCTAAAATAGAATTAAATACTATTTTTAGGGAGCACCAAGTTCAAACACCTAGGGAAAAATGTAAATACAATGGGACTGATAACATACATGAATTCAAAAGTGAAATAGTATGTGGGCACAAGTGATTAATGCTTGTAATCTAACTCACAGCCAGGGGATCATGGTTTAATGAAAAATTGAGCAGAAAAATCTACAAGACTCCGTCTCCGAAGTCATCAGCCAAAACCTAGGCTAGAGGACTGGATCAAGTAGTAGAATGCAAACTAAGCAAGTGTGAGGTCCTGAGGTCATTATCTAGTGCTACCAAGAATGAAAATAAAAGCTGAGTAGTGAAAAAGTATTTCCTTGAATGTGAAGTTTCTATGTCTTGTCACTGGAGACAAATTGAATTTAAATTATGACCTTCATTTATCAGATTTTGTTGTTTTTATTTTTTAATCCCCGGTTTCAGCTTCTGTGGTTTTCAAATGAAAATAGCCATTTGTAACTTTTAAGGTTGTGTTGAGGATCCTGTGAAATTTCTTCTTAACATACCAGTAATAATCCCTAAGATACTGCAGCTACTAAATAACAGGAACTACCATTACTATACATCCTGCTGGAGATGGTTGGCTTTGTCCTTAATGATATGGAAGCTGACTTGCACCACCATGATCAGCTCTTTGCTCAAATGAGAGTCTAGATGCTACCCTGCAGGTACTTTGTAAAGCTAATTAACATTTGCAATCCATTGACTTGAAGATTACGCTCAATAATGCAGCTAGGCCTCATCTACTCACTTGATGGCATGAAAAGGAAATGTGATATTATTTTTTTCAGGAGAAATAATCTTGCCCCAGGAATGTTATATAGCAATGCTTCTTGAATCAATGGTCCATCATCCTGTCCAGAGACTTCACACTCATTATTTGAGACCTACGGTCAAATATCACCTCCTTAACACAAATCTCTCTTTGGTCCTTATGTTGTTGTCTTGCTGTCTGTATTTCTGTCTCTGTCGACTGAAAAAAGTCATTAAAAAGAATTTATAAAGCAATGATTGTCCCTCATCCCTACAACACAAAACACTTTATGAATCTTAAAACAATGCCTAAATCAATTTCTTATGTTTACAAAATTCCACAGTCACACAAGGAGAGCTAAGCTCTGTTGACATGCTTAAATGTGATCATTTTATCCTTACTTCCATGTGTAAAATATTAGAGCTGTACCAGGCACAGACTCCCTTAATCCAAACTCTTCATTTACAGATCAAGAAAACAGATTTAACATTGCTATCCACCTTAGGGAAAGAGATCTTCAGGGGAAGAACCCTGAATCAAATCTCCTAACTGATTAGTTTGCCAGGACATACCAGACATTCCTTGTCATGCATGGAGCATTTTCTCATTCCCTTCAGATGATTCTTTGAATGCACACTAGGTGGAGAGAAAGAGATAAGTTTATGTGAGGAAGGTAAAGAGTTGAGACTAGATGTGGTAAGCCATCAGAGACTGTAGCCAGGAGGAAATGAGAGAGCATTTGCACTGTGTCAATGCAGACGCTCTATGCTTACCTGAGATACCTTTACTGTTATCCATACCAGGACAGATTTGCTGCCAGGATGTGATTGATAAAAAACTCTGTTACCTTAGTGTGGGAGAGATGCACAGCAGAACGGCTGGCAAAGGAAGAGAGAGAGCAAGAAGATCTGAGGAGTTCTGCTGAGACCAGCTTAACTGGGAGTGTGGAAACATCCTCAAAAAGAGAAAAATCCTCCTTTCCCTTCTTTTTCAGCCCACTATGCCCCGAGGAAAATCTCTTTCATTTTTCTTTTTTGCCTGAAGACAATTAGATCCTTATTCAGCCATTAATATAAACCGGGACAGAATGGAAATGGTACTTAACTTTCACAACCAAGGTGTGAGTCTACCTAACCTTCTGAATTCTCTTCTGTTTGGTGTAATCTGGCAGTCTCTTCCTCCTTCAATTGCTCTGTACAGTATCTTTACAATAAAAACACACACACACACATATATATATATATATATATATATATATAAAAAGAAATGGAAATTGCAGTAGTAAAATAAATCTTCCTATGGTTTTGGAGGAGGAACTTCATTAGAGGAGATACGTCAGTAGAAATATTGTGATCTCTCTTCTGGTTTCCATATACTTGAGCTTCCAGTTTCCACACCTTTTTCCATTAGTAAAATATTGAGGGTAACTGAGTATCTTATTCTTGCTTCTTCACAAATAACGCTTCTAAATCAACCCCCTCTGTGCCTTGCAATAGATTTTAATATTCCATTAAGAGCAACCGCAAAGTAAAGAAACATGCATTTTTAAATAAGCAAAATCCTTAGGGAGGAAAAACAGACTTGAAGCATGTAGAAGGAAGAGATAATGTGGCTTAGAAGAAAGAATCAAGATGGATAATATGAAACTTCAATTGAGAGAAAGAATGATGGGTCTTACAAGGTGAATGATGAACTGCCAACAACAAAATTAGAAATCAATATGCTGTATAAAAATTAGTCTGTGCAAGACCAATAGCCAAATACAGTAATCATTTTTTTAAAGCTGGGATTGAGAATCAAAACAGAAGACCTTGGATCGAATTCAGAGCTGATGCACATTTGTCAAGGGATAAAAATACCAGAGACTGTCAAAATAGCATACCTTTGTCTTTGTTTTCTTTCTTTTTTTGGGGGGGTGGAGAATTGAAACAAACAAACAAAAACACTTCCAAAGCATCAAGAGAAAAAGCATACTGAGAATAACACTTGCTTATGGAAAATATTAATTGCATGTAACATTTGGTATTAAAAATCACTTACTGTAGCTACTGTCTTTGATAGTTTGTGGTATTTGTGGTGTATTGTTTCTGCATTGTGTTTGTGGTATAGGCTTTCTGCTTCCCTGAAAGCTGGGATGAATGACTCACAAGCTTGGGTTCTTACAGTGCAGAGGCTCTAACCTCAGGTAACATGTGCATGTGTTCTAACAGGTGGCCCATCCAACGACCCAACCACTAATTCCCTCAGGACCAACATCTCAGCCTGTGTTCACTGAAGACAGATAGAGCAGTTTGGGGGTCTCTTTTTAGATCCTGAAATATTGAGGGATGCCATTTCCTAAGTTTTTCTAATAAGTTGAAAATGTTTTGGATCTACTGAACTCATACCATTGTTATATTTCCATTCTAGTATGTTTCCCAACATTGTGGGATTTTTCTTTAATACCCTGAAAACGGTTATACTTGATGAGTCTCTTTTTTTTGGTACCCAACAGATTCACTAATAAAATAGACAAATTAACTTTACACTCTGGTGCAGTTACAGATTGTAATTTAATATCAGACAGCTGTTTTGGAATTATATATGGATCTAAAGAGAGAAGAAAGAAAGAGTGCAGATGGCTCTTACTCTCCAAATTCACTGTCGGCAGCTCAAAGCACAAAGATTGTGCCTGTTTCTATAAATCAGTGCTCTCATGTCTAACATGAAAGGTAACATGGGATTTTATCCAACTTTCTTAGGTAGGCTGAAGCAAGAGGATCATGAGTTTGAGATCGGCTTCTTACTGCAGGAAAGTCTTCTTTCAAAGAAAAAGATGGATAAAAATATCTAGCTGTGAGACAAAACTTTATATTTTTGATAAAGAAATACCTGGCTTTTTCATACTTTATTAGTTTTAAGTTTAGGAATGAGACAGATTCTTTTTTTTAAAGTTACATGACTATAGGTTAAGAAAAATATAGAGTGGAGAGAAACTACTTAAGAATTGGATTAGGGATAAAATGTACAGCAATATCTAAGGAAGGAACAACCGGAAGTTGTTAAGGGTGAAGTATAGCTTTGAGATTGAATGTGTCCTAAACCATGTAGAAAATATCGCAGATAAAATTGGGTAAGAGAATATTGGTGGTGAATCTATGAAGATTCCCTTCCCTCCTAATATTCAGTCAAAATATATTTGGCCATTTCTAGTGTAGTCAAAATGAGTTAAGCTTCAATAAACATCTGGTATTGATCTGTGACAATGAACATCCAACTGGATTGTGGGACGTCATCTTGAGTGGGATTGTTCTACAATGCAGCATAGCAGGCAGAGCCATAGCTCTTCTCTTCATCCTGATCCACACTGTTTGAGAAGAAAGCTATGTCTTTGAAGGTCCTCCCCAAATTGCTTCACAAGTGTTCTTATTGGCTGATGGGCTTGTCAGTAAGTAAAGATGTACAGATGAGTCATTACCACATGGATATCAGTTATGAGGTTGTGAAGAGCGGTGGATTAAGGTACCTCTGTTTTTAAGGGGGAAACCCTAGGGCTTAGTTTAAAGGTAGATCAGCAAACTATTCTCTGGTGTAGGAGCCCTGAAAAATAATTAATTAAAAATAATATCGCCATGGGCTGGCCAAAAGGCAACCAGTTGTACACCTGTTTCATTCAGTGGTGGAAGAGTAGATGAGGTTGGATGAATCCAGTGGTGATAGCTAGTGAGTAAAATATCTGGTATTGGCCTCCAGGTATGGGGGAATCCATAATAAAGAAGCAAATGAAGTCTCCCTGTATTTCCCCATATTGTAGCATACATCTCAAAGACTTAGAGGAATTCTTCTAGATAGGGTCTATTAAACATATTATAACTATAGATTTCTCACGAGTCAATGATAATGCTTTTTAAAACAGGGAGGTGAATCTAATGCCTCATGTATTATAAATAACTTCTGCAATTTTAAGTATACAGACAAATTGTGTAATTATGCACAATTACACAATATGTTTTCTTGTATACTAGTTATTTTCATATACTAATTATTATATAGTTAGATGCTAATCATTATTGTTGTTGGCAGATTATGTAATTTCTAAGATTAGGATCAGCCATTGCCATGTTGGTTAAAATAGCAGCTTTTATATTTAAGTAACTTTTAAAGGTGTCTTTACATATTAGGTTAGAAAAGTTAGAAATAAAGGTTAGAAGAGTCAATGATGTGGAGGACAAATTTCAGACCAACTGATAGTAGCATATCCCTTCGGTCTTTGTGTGCATAATACTATAAATGAAAATTTCACCTTGATAAAATTTCTGTGACTTAATTTACAACTTCATTTTTTTCCTCTCTCAGTTTCTCTGGAGCAGTGTTATAAAGGGCTAGCTCATCGTATTATCTATTACTTCATCCCAGTATGGGGGTTTGGAAAAAAATAGGAGAGAGTTATCACTCCTGTGACGGGCTGCCTACTTGATAATAAAATGAATACGTGAAAATCAGCCTAAGGAAGAATATTTTATTAGATCAATTAATATAGGAGAGGAGTTTTGTTCCTGGGTTAATCATTGGTATGAACTCTTCACTTGGAGTTAAGGTTTGGGGCTAGTCATAAAAGTGACTTGGAAAAGGACACCTCTGTTCTTTATTCTCCGTCCAAGACTTTAACTCAGAATTATTCACTTCGGCACGTGGAGATTTTTCAAACCCATTTCCCAAAGGTATTGTGGAAAGGATTACCTTTCAAGGGTATTTTCCTCTTCTTGGATAGGATTTTTTTTAAACAGATGATGAAAATGTGAGATCAACTAGGCCCCCACAATTTACTATTTCGAATCGGCTTGTGTGTGTGTACATATACATATATATGTGTGTACATATACATATATATGTGTATACTCATAAATATGTATACAACATATGTGTGCACATATATATTTATTTACAATCTACATAGATACTATAAATATTTAAAATACTAGGCATGATACTTTGTTTTGAACTAAAACTTCAAAAGCATAGCTATTATTGATGATCTTCTCTTATGGTTTGGATCTCCAATATCTCATAGGCAAAAAAGGGAGGGAAGGGCCCATATGCTAGAGTCTTGGTCACGAGCCTCCGCCACCCTTGAGAGGTGGGCACGAGACCCTGTAAGGCACGGAGACTGGCAGGATGAAGACAGGTCATGACACGGTCAGGACGCAGACGACTTCTTCTCTTCTATGGCTCTCTGGGTTTGAAGAGGTGAGCTCCTTCACTCAGTGCTCCCTGCCAGCATGTGCTCGCTGGCACAGGTGCAGTGGTGATGGGCCCAGCTGACCAGGGAATAATAAAACTGTGAGCTAAAATAATCTTTCCTTCCTACAAGTTCAGTATCAACTTAGAAACATTTATCCCAACAATGAAGGCTGGTTGATATACCTCAATGCCATTTTACTAGTTAATCCAATAGAAGAAACCAATGGAAATTTCAAAGCTCAAAAGAGAACGGTTTGGCGCAAGATACAAAATCATGAGTTGCTATTTAAAAAGTTTTTACCCTCGCCTTTTGTCTGTACTTTAAGTTCATTAATTGCCTTCCAGATGTCAGCTTATTATGGGTACTTTGGAGACAAACAAAAAAAGGCTCTTGATGTCTTTGATTGGTGGGTTTTGAAAAAACTAATCTTTTTAAAGTTTTCAAATTACAGTCTGAATTTCAACAAGGACGGTAAGATCTTTGGAGCCTGAGCAGACCTGTGGGTCATGGGTTGGCCCAGGATGACTTGAAATTGTGTGGAATTTGGCCTTCTTGGTAAATGCTGGCAATAGGCAGCATGTATTCAATATTCACATATTCAATGTGATCATGGGATGTGAGTCAATATCGATACCCATAAGCCATTTAATCTGATAAATCATTATGAAGGAAATATTTAAATGCTTAGTGCCATTAAACTGTGAAGGAAATGTGGACGATACATGTTTATGACAACCTTACTTCAGGCCCTAAGGCAGGAAGCTGTGTGAGTTTGAATGAAGCTCGGGATATATAAAGTGAGAAACTTCTCACCAAGCAAAAGCTATAGAATGATAGTCAGGAATATGGAATAAATGTGCAAAACTTATCTCCATCTGGATCGGATCTTTCATGAAATCGTTAATAGTTGGATGTTTGCTAGTTGCTATATACGCGTCTGTAGAAATGTCTTGGTATAGTTAAACATATTAGAATCCAGAAATTCTGCAATGGTATGTAATTATCAAAATACAGTTTTTTATATTTGTCTTGTCATTGGATTGGATGCATTCTAATAGGATGTCTGATAAGACTAGGAACAATTCTGTAAAACTATGGGAGGCTTGGGTACAAAATTGGTCGCACTTCTCCTTCACCAGCTTGCTGATCTGAGTGATTTGAAGGGCCGGAGATTTGATTTTCAGAACTTGGAGTTATCTAGAATGAGTTTTAAGTTGTACACTACCCCCCTTGAACCTGAGGCCAAAGTGGAGTCCTCTGCTCTTCCCTGATGAATGAGAACAGGTTGTGAGCCATCTGCCTCTCCTGCAGAACAAGAGCGTAGCAGCACTCATTGGGCACTGGAACAGGAGTAGGAACAAAACATGTTTTGCCTGAGAGACACACAGCCACAGTCAAGAGCAAAAGCCAGGAGTGGAGGCCCTCGAGTGAGCAGGTCAACTTACTGAATTTATTCTGCTCCGTGGAGAATTGGGACATTGGGTAGAAAGAAGTGAGTGCTCTGCCATGGTCAGGGGAAGGCAATGAATAGGCAGTCGGCATAACTTCTTAGTGATGCAGAATCCTGCCTGCTGCAACCATTAATAGCTGAGCCCTGGACGTATTTAGGTTGATTCCTGGTTGATTTTTCCTGCGGTATTCTATTAGAAAGGAACACAGGTAGAGTAGTAACTCGTCTTGCTAATGAATTAGCGGGATTGTTATCCATCAACATGCCTACAGGCCATGTTAAATCCTTGCCCTTGTCCCAAATGATGTATTTTTTTAAACACCAGAAAATAGTTGCTGTATGCTATACATTTCCACCTCTATAGAAAAACTTTATTATTTTTGCATTTGCTTTACTAATATTATGAGTTATAATATTGTATTTCTTAAGCTCTTCTAAGACAAATCTACCTAGGTCATTTTAATATGCTTTCTGCTCTGATTTACTGTCATTATTTTACTTGTGATTTTGTTAGAGACTTTTCCAAAGAGTCTTTCAGAAAAATGTCTTAAGTACATGCTTTACTTGTAGTGTGCGGACTGAACTGTGAAACTTTATATGCTTTTGTAAAAATTATCTAGATCTAACAACTTGAGTGACCTTAAGATTTCAGAATCCTCTATTGTTTCTGGGATTGGTTTGTAGTGGAAAGGGTTAGTGATCATAACAAGAGGCAAAATATAGATTAAAAGGTCTTGCATTTTCCTATTCTTGGGTTTAGACGGAGTGATTAATTAAATATGGGGTATATTGGAGAGGCTTTGTGGGATCGGTGTAATAATGTGGAAGGGTTTTGAACTATCCAGAACCACACCGAACTTTTTTACTATCTCCCAGCCTCCTGTTCTGCCTCCGATGAGAGTTTTCTTCCCTTATTTGAAGAAAGATGTAGTTTCTTGTCAGAGGAGTTTATCTTTCAAGAGAAAGTTAATTTTCCTCATGTCCCTTCTCCGTCACTCCTCATTATCTCCAGACCTATAATTAGAATCCAATTCTGCTACGTGTAGGAGACCAATTACTTTCTCAAACACGTAAAGAGAAGGCTCACACACAAACATCTCAGGATTGTGCTTACGTAAGGAGGAGCCGGAGAAAACTGGAGCGGGGAGGGTGGTGGGGAACCGAGTGGAAATAGGCCCCCAGAGAATTTTTAACATGAGGAGAAAAAAATAATTTTAGATTAGATCTCATTTTTCTAACACTAATACGATTGGAGCTTTTGAAATTGTGGGTTCAATGTATGATGTGAATATAGATTAGTAATGCTTCAATGAACATTTTTTCCACTTTATGACAGTGTTAAGATGATAAGCAGGAGGTAGTACTGGGTTTAACGTTCACGAACTCTATGGAACCAGTGATCACCCAGACCACTGCTGTGATTTTCACCTGAAGTGCCATACTCAATGCATCGTCTGAGGTATTTAGAACTCTATGACACTATGAACTTTGTGTGTATGGCTTTGGCCCTGTGTAGATAAATGTTCTAAATGCATTCATGCGGGCTATGCTATGCTATGACTTTCAGTACGTTCTGCATATTCAATGTAGTTTAAACACAGAGTATTTGCACATTACTATCATTTGGGGGTATATTATCTCATTGTAAGTCAAACAGCATCTCTATCACCTTTTCTTTTTTTGTGCCACTACTAATTGAACCCAGGGACTCGTACATACTGATGAATGCTCTGTCACCTGAGTTTTGCTTGCAGTCTGTTTGCTTCTAATGTATCTTTGAGCCAGAGTCTTGGTGTCCCTGGGCTGGTCTTGCACTTGGCAATCCTCCTAGCTCTGCCTTCCAAGTAGCTGGGAAGAGAAGTGTGTGCCTTCACATATTGGTATTTCGTTGACTTAGTTAATCTAAACTATATGCAACATTTTTGGAACAATGGGGTTTGTCACTGCTTCTTTGGTATGTTAGATGAGAATGTATTGGATTTCTTTGTGGACAACTGTTCACTTCCCTCCTAATCATATCTTCTGGATATGCCAGAAAGACCTCGTGTGTGTGTGTGTGTGTGTGTGTGTGTGTGTGTGTGTGTGTGTGTGTGTGTGTATGTGTGTGTGTGTGTGTGTTGATATAATTAAGTAACAGTTTATCAAAAAGGTAATCAGAGGTACCACAACTGCACTTTTTCTTTTTTTTTCTCTCTTCTAACTATCACTACTCAAGTGCTTGGAAATGGGACTTGCCAATTTCTAATGAAGAACTCTTCTTCATTGACTGCATAGCTGTGTGCTTGCAATCTTCGTCTTGATTTTCTGTAGCTGAATCTGAGTTTTTAAGGAAACAAAAAACTATAAATCATTTAAGATAAAGAACCACTACTTCCTTGGAAGCTACTTCCAGAGTCCCTTTATAAAGGGAAAACCTATAGATTTGAACTATACAATAGAATAGCAGACAGGCCATGTATGTAGCAGTGAATTTTCTAGGAGCTACATTGAAATGTTAAAAGAAGCAGGTGAATGGACTTTCCCACACCAGAGTCAGATAGGAGCTCTCAGTAGAAGAATCCTAGCCTGGCCCCACTGGTTTTGCAGCAAATACATTCTCTTAGTTTGCATCTAAGGCATGAATGCCTTTTGTTTGTGGGAGGTGACATTTGACAACAAAACAGAACATGTGGTCACCAGGCAACCACAGACCTCTGTCAAGAGCTGGGTGTTATTTAATTACCGTAGACACCATTGTTCACACTGTTGCTACAAGAGTTAAGGAATGTTAGATATGTGGTAGTACTGAACCTAGTCCTTTCTGGACTCTATACTTAAAAAAAATGCCTTGCTATATCATTCTGTGATTCTCTGCTAAGGTGCCTACTATTTGATTGACTGAGGAAGAAATAATTCTGAATTTGATTGGCATAATATGCTAATATCACTTGAAAGTAACTACCACATTAGAATCTCAGTGCACAAGGAACCTTAAGGATGTATAATAAGGAATCTTTGTGACAGGAAGAGCTTACAATAGAGACTCTATTATCTTCCTTGACACAGAAGAGACACAGTATGAGCGAATGCTTTATATCCACCCATGCACTACTTAATAAGACATTTATTTGTATAATTGATGAAAGGAAATTATAATATCTACATAAATGAAATTCTGGAATAAATTCTGAAATATGTCCTCTGTGGTTATTTATGCAGAGGAAGTTTTTGCTACTAAGTAGGGAAGGTGACTTGCTCTATGGTTCGTCAAAGTTATATCCAATCAAGGAACTTTATAGTACAAGAAGACAGGCAATGAACTGGTTGGCTACTTGTGAAATGTATCTCATCCTCCAGTCATTGTAGTCCTCAAGAACAGTAGGATACACAGTAGTAAAATGGTAACGACCCCTGGGGTTGTGGAGAATAGATATCCCACCACAGATAGTTTCTTTCCTAACTTACTCAAAAATACCTAGGACTAGTTCTTCCATAGCCAGTTCAATGGGGTAAAATTTAGTTTTCTAGATCTTCTAAATGATTCTTTCTTTGATTTTTGTCCCCCAAACTCATGATTAAAAATGACAGGAATCAAGAATAACAATTCCTATATGCTGATTTGACGTTTTTATTCTTCCCTTTGGATGGAAAGTGGTAACTGATTCTCACATGTCAGTGAGCCATGGCTTACACAATTAAAAAAAAGAGAAGGCCTTGCAATATTGTTGCCTTGACTGGCCACAAACACCAATCCTTCTGTTTTATCTCTTCTTTCTTTTCCTTTTTCTCAGCTCTATCTGTTTGGTACATCATTATTCAACACAAATAAAAACATTAAAACGCCACAGAAGTTTCTCCCTTTACATTGTTATGACATTCATTTTTCATGTATTGCTTTTGATATTTTTTCACAATGATACAGTGAATTTTAATTTTCCTTATATTAATAGATACTATAAAATATTTATTGTGACTCCCTTAATATTTTATAAGTTTCATCTAAAATAGACTGCTTATTCTTTGTTAATCATCTTCTATTCCATTCCTACCAAATATAATTGAGGTGTAATAAAAGACAGAAGGATTATTCTCTAACTTTTTCTATGGGATTCATTGAATAGTCTTTTACAATGGCATATGACTCCTCTTTTTCTTTGACCCAAGTCAATATTTACAGTTTTTTGCAGGGTGGTGTCCCTTCCCCATGTTCTTCTGGGATTGATCAATTAACATATTGCATCTCCTTGGCCAGAATAGCACTTGTCTCAGAAAGTAGTGACCTATTTGGTGAATAATGCCTTCTCTATTCCAGTTCTGAGAGAGGAGCTCAGAAAGATGTTCATAAATTCTGGAAAGTGAGAGGCTGGTTGGTTAGAGCTGGTAGTTTCCCTTTTCACTGTCTGGAGACAGTGGCCATGAGATAGATTGTTGGAGTCTCATGGTAGCATGTGAGCCTGAGTTTAGCATTTAAAGGTTAACAGTTAGCCATTTATGAGGTAGCTTGTGTGCATTTCACTGCCTGTGTTTAAGGAGATTCAATCAGTACATCTTTTCTCTTTCATGTGTCTTAAACCACATAGTTTGGGTTCTCAAGCATCTGTCATCGTAAAAGAAGCCATCAGAAACTCACTTTGGACTCCTCAGTCCGTTCTTTGCTTCTGTCCTCATTAAATCTTCCTGAGAGTATATTTAGAGCTCACGGTACATCTTCAACTCCTCTTGAACACAGTGCTGGCACAGGGATCTTCTCTCTCGCCCACTTCTTTGAAAGCACTGTTACTAAAATCACCAATGCTCTCACACGCAGAGATGCATTCATTCTTTTTCTGCCTTTTCCATTGTCTCTTCAGTATTTGGCATTGAGTATTTCCTCACTCATCTACTCAACTTTCTCTTTCTATTCTCTGTTGTATTCTTTTCTTCCCTCAAGTCTCTACTCATATTTTTTTTTCTTTCACAGATTTTCCAGGTCAACATTTTAGCATTTTCAAGGTCTTTCTCAAACCTTTCATCTTTTTTCTCTCTATATATTTATCTCATAAATGTAATATGTATTTACTTGTCAGATATTTTCAAATTCATCATTCAAATTTCTGATAAGCATAGAATTCAAACTATTTCATCCAAACTACTAAAAGACAATTCCATTAAAATTCCAAAGAAAAATGAAAATAAATGCCTTTTGTAATCATAAAATTCCTGATCATG
Organism: Dipodomys spectabilis; assembly: GCF_019054845.1. Taxonomy (NCBI): domain Eukaryota; kingdom Metazoa; phylum Chordata; class Mammalia; order Rodentia; family Heteromyidae; genus Dipodomys; species Dipodomys spectabilis. The sequence goes on from NW_024870711.1 coordinate 5,833,168, forward strand.
AGCTGGGAATGTGGCTTAGTGGTAGAGTGCTTGTCTCACATGCATGAAGCCCTTTGTTTGATTCTTCAGTACCACATAAACAGAAAAAGCCAGAAGTGGTGCTGAGGCTCACATGGTAGAGTGCTAGCCTTGAGCAAAATAAAGCTCGGGGCAGTGGGTAGGCCTTGAATTCAAGCCCCAGGACTGGCCCAATAAATAAATAAATAAATAAAAATAGCAACCCGATTGAGTTTGAAGCAAAAACAGAACAGGAATTCAGAGAGGTAAGCAGACAACAAAGACTGGTATGGTATAAACAATTGAATTTGCATGCAATGTCTTTATCCACACCAGGGCACAAAAGCCAGGTTAAGCTGTAGGATTCTAAGAGATTCTCCAGATCCTAGCATAGATCTGGAAGTAAATCAGCAGTGGGTGTTGACAGAAGTAGTTTTCATTGTCTGACTGTCCCTAGAGTCTCCAGTTGGAACCTGTGACCTTGGCACCCTGAAACCACCATGTAATTTGCACAAGTATGTCTGAATCCTTTTTCAAAAGATATTCTCTATCTTAGAGTTCAACCTTATTCCTATATAAAAAGTTTCAAATCCTCTGATCTACATGAAATCAAAGGTTACACAGTACATAATCAATAAAGCCTTCTCTGTTGGAAACACCCAGGAGCAACCGATCAACTAAGTCTTGAGATGTCAGAACTACTAGGTACAAATTAGAACCCAATTATACTTGATGTATTTAAAGAAATAAAGTACAAATGTGAAGACATCTGTAGGAAACTGAAAACCATAAAAATATAGAATCTGCTTTGGGAATAAGAGCAGAATATCTGTGAATGAAGAATACCTTAACCAAAAAAAAAATGCTTCATGTATTGGTTTCTTAGCAAATTCTACAAATGAAGTGAAAATTAAAATATTGATTAGAAGACAAAATAGCAGCAAATGCTTGTAAATTTGTACCTTCAACCCAAAGTGATGAATCTCATTGCTTTCTAAAGTGCTACCCATTACGTTTCTCCAAAGGAATCCTAAAGCAATTGAATTCATTCCATTGAAAAACTATATCCTTTATTCTACACATCTCTTCCAAATTTCTTCCCTCTCTGATCATGGACAGTAATCTCTGAAGTATTTGAATGACTCAGCTCCAATATAATCATTCATTAGCACCTAAATACTCTAATTCACTGTGTTCATGTGCCCCTGTCACATGCTGTCTTGCTGTTCAACCATGACTCAATGGTGCTAGACGTCGTTATAGTTTTTACTTCTCAAACTCCAGTGTCCTTCTTCTAATAGTAGCCTCCTACAATGCAAATCTAATCATTTTATTTCCTTTCTTCAAGTCTATTAGTAGCTGTGGCAATTTTAATGAAAACATCCTTCCTCTGATCTAATCCTGCATTCTTAATCATTCCTATTCATCACAAATGTTGGTTTCCTTCATGCAGGGCTACTTAGATTTCTAAAATTCATCATGGTCTGATTATGACATCTGAATGTCTTTTGTTCTTTCCAAGAAACAATCTTGTTCACTCCTATGCCCATTTCATAACAATCGCTGCCTCTTGTAGATTTCTCACCATTGAACTTCCCCTAATACGCTAGAAATTCTTAATCCACTGTGTGTTCTTCACATACCCTGTGCTGTATCCTGAGCTTCTTGCTCTGTTTGGTGCATGATAAAAAATAAATATCAAATGATATTCACATCCATTTATAATAATCTGTAAATTATACAACTTCATTGTTTTGGGACATGTAGGCATTGAAATTATAGTTGTAGCTGGTATATGCCAGCATATTATTTTATCTTTTTTCAGACTATAATGCTATGCAAAGAACCCCTAAACACTGAGATTGGAGGTGTGGCTCAGTTGGTAGAGATCTAGTCAATGAGTGAAAGCATCAGATACCAAGTTTGAGTTCTGGTACTAGATAGGAGAAGGAGAAAGATCAGAAGAAGCAGAAGCAGAAGCAGAAGTAACAGCAGCAGCAGCAGCAGCAGAAGGATGAGGAAGAGGAGGAGGAGGAATATGAGGAGGAGAAGGAGAAGGAGGAAAAGAGAAGAACAAGAGGGGAGGAGGAGGGGGAGGGGAGAAGAGAAGAAAAACAAAGAAGAGAAGAAATTAACTCCTAAACATATGGTATCAAGTGAAATGTAGAGAATGAAAATTCTAAAGGAATGATTCATCATTGAAGTATGAGAATTTTCTAGGACCTCATTATCTCTGCAAGAAGCCATTTTTGTTGTTGTTGTTGTTATTGTTTGAACAGGGAGTAGAAGTTGGTGTCCAGGTTTCCACAAGAAAAATCAATGTTGGATCCACTTTTGTATGCACAGGGCTTGGGGTGGGGTGTGGTAGGAATCAGTGTAATTAAGAACAGATGAGAACTTCCTAGTTGGTATGGCTTGAACTGCGTCTCTCCATAAATTGTAAATTGAAGTCCAAATCTCTCCTACATCACAATCAAGATGTATTTGGAGACCAGGTAAGAAAGAGGAAAGTAAGATTAAATGAAGATATGAGGGTGGAATCTTAATCTAGTACTACGAATATTTTTAGAAACTAGATTAAGGATACACACAGGGAAAACTATGGGTACATTCTGGGAAACCATGTAGCCATCAGCTACACATGTAACCCCTACCTATGGGACAGGCCATAAAGTTGCTGCTATCTTAATCCCAAACTTCCCACATTAAGGATTGTGAAGTAATTTGTTTTGTGGTTTAAACCACCCAATTTCTGGTAATTCATTATGGGAGCAGTGGAAACTACTACACTGCTCCAGAAAATTGCCTTACTATTGAGAGGATGTTGGGAATTTTAGTTAAAGACGTCAAAACCTGTCCTGTGACTGCTTCGTTTTGATTGCTTGCTGGGGTCCTCATAAAGCAAGAGATGGACAGCAGTAACAAAGGGTTTGTCCCTTTCCTCCTAAGTACAATTAGTGAAAACAACTTTAATTGAAAGGAGATTGTATATACCCAAGTCTAATAATGCTTTGAATGCTCCCTACTATTCTGTCAGGCTCATTTCAGTCTTAATTAGTGATATTAGCTTGACATTTTTTTGAGACATTGTTCAATAGCATTTTTGTGCTTTTGAAATTGAATTTTTAATTAAGCTTGTTTGGTTGAAGAAAAAGAAACACTAACCTGTCTTTTACAAAGATAATTAACGGAAATACTATAAAGACTGGCGCCCAAATCTTTAGAAACACACAGATTACCCATATCCTGTCTAGCCCTGCTTTTGCTACACATTTCTCACGCTGGTTTCTCCCTGTAGATCCAACTTGCATGTGTTTTTCTATGGCTTCTTTTTAAATTAATTTGAAATTGTAATCCATTTTTGTCTTTGCTTTTCTTTTTTCATATTTATATATTTATTTTGGGGGGACAGAGCTGTATATTATGTACCCTGGGCTGATTGGATTTATTATGTAGCCCAAACTAATCTGCCTTAGTGTCCCATGTGCTAGAATGTTATCTGTGTGTTTCCATACCTGCTTTCAGAATAAGGATTTTATTTATTTTTTGATGGTGTTTTCCCCCTTTTTATTATCTTTAAGTAGTTGTACCAAGGAGTTGCCATTCCACAAGCAGTCCATGCCTCTAGATACATGTCAGCCCTTTTAACCTTCTCACCCATCCTTCCCCTTTCCCCGCTTCCTCACTTTTCTATTAAATTGTACAGATTGTAAAGAAGATGTGCAGAGGGGTTATAGTTACATTAGTCAGGTAGTGAGTACCTTTCTTTTTGAACAGTGCTACTTCTTCCCAGGTTTTCTCCTTTTCTCACAGTTTTTCCCTTCTAACTCCCCTTCCCCCTCAAGTTGTGTAGTTCATTTTCAACATAGTGCCCAGTGAGCATCACTGCTGCATTCGTTCGCTCCTGTCTCATCATTTCTGTACTTCCTCTTACCCTCCCCCAAACAGATAAACTTACACACAAGACAAATGTTCAGAAATCCAAAACAGCGAAAGAGGAGGAGGAAAGGCAACAATGCTTGATAACAAATGTACTCCTTACCTTGCTCATGTACCTGTAACCCCTTTGTACAGTATTTTCACAAGAAAAAACTTATTAAAAAATAAACCCACTTTATTTCCATTTCTTGAGTTCCTTTGGATAAATATCATTTTATATGATCATATGCACATAGATATTGAGCCTTTGTGATCCTCTCCTAAGAATATCCTTTGTTAGTCTCATTAGATGTGAATGCCTAGGGTCCTATATAATTTTTCATGTTCCAATGTGGGTTTTTCTGTTGTGGTTGTTTTAAGCAATCAGGTGTTTACTTGTAGTCACATTCTAGAGCTACTACAAATGAGAGAAACCATGCAATCTATGTTTCTTTGGGTCTGGCTTACTTTGCTTAATAAAAATGTTTTTCCAAGTTTTTCCATTTCCTTACGAATGGTACAATATCATTCTTTCTGTTGGTGTCATAGAATTCCATTGTGTATATATACCACTTGGCGCCACACTGCCACTTCCGTTTTGCTTCAAGTTGTAGGCTATACATTGGATTCTTGATTGCATTCTCCCCCTGTCCCTGATTCATTCCTGTACCTCTTTCCTCTTGACCCACCTCATCCCTTTTGAGTAGCAGCTTCTCGGTGTTTATTTTACTGAACTTTGATTTTGCCTTTCGATGGAATTTTACTGTTTGAGATATCTCTTGAATCTACTTTATTTCAGTGTACCACAGTATTAATTTTTTCTTACTAGAAAGATTACAAGAATATTTAAGCAATGTCTATATATAAACTGCTTTTCACTAGCTAGTTACTTTTCAGGAATAAGTTACTCTTTTAATTAACAAGTTGCAATTATTACATTAACTAGTTATTTTTCATTAATAAGTCACACTTTTCATTAACAAGCTACAATTAACAGCTTAGCTACAACTTCTTCACATTTCTTCTACTAAAGTGTAAATGTTTGTGTTTTGCTCTGTTATTTAAGAACTAATCCTAGTTATTTTGTATGAATCAGAATAGTTTTCTTGAAATAAACATCATGCTATGGTGAACTTGGGAATTCATGGTGATTCCTGTGCCATCTCATACATAATTTATACTAAAATCAACTGAAGTATATCGAAGATGAATACTGAATTTGCTGATTGCTGTTTCAGAGTTGCTTGTTTTTATTCTCTTTTCTCATTAGCTCCTGCAACTGGTAGTTAGTGCTCTAGGCTTGATATTTATGGGTGGCCTATTGTGGTCTTCTAACACTCCATCATTATGATGATTAATGATCCTGGAATCTGTTTACTTATTGTTTTCAAATGGTAATGCATCACTTCCAAATGGTAATCCTAGTTCCCTCTATTTTTATTTGCAAAAGTTCTATAAAGCACTTTGCCACTTGATTACACTCTGAGAGAAAGATAAAATAAATAATTAAGAGCAAGGTTGGTGTCTTGGTAACCTCAGGGCTGTACAGTGACACCTGTTTTTGCTACAATTAGTAAAAATGAATGTTTCTATTCTTGAAATTCATACTCATCATTTCTTTCTGGCACTTAAATTGCCCAATGGAAGCTCTTGCATTATCTCTGTACTTTTGTCTTAATATTATTAGGTGTTTGTTGTTTTCTAGCAGAAAAGAGTAGTGCAGACTATCTTCCCACTTCTAGACTTTTTCAGTTAGTGGCTCAAATGTCAATCATTAGTTGTAGCTGTCAAGAGGACTTGTCCATGTAGCAAGTACTGCTCGGAGAGAAGCCTTTCAGAAAGCCAACTGCAGGTCTTGGGTCTTGTCTGTCTCCAGAACTGTGTGAGACAATCCCTTTAAATCTCTGTTTCTCCATCCTGTTTCCCTGAGGAGTTCTGACACTCCACATGGGTGAAGCTGCACAGATGAAAAGTAAACCAGAGAGAAACAAATTCTCAGTTATCTTCTCCCCACGTTTGATATTCTTTCCTGTTGTACCTTTTGCAATACATTCACTATGTGATTAAGGCTTCAGATAGCAAGGAAGAGAACAGCAGGAGCACATGACATGATTATTTGCAGAAAACCCAAATATACTTATGAAAATATGTCTCTGAATGGACATGTGTGGCATTTAATTAGCAGCAAGAGGACAATGAGCACGTTGGTATTTTCTCTTTACAAACACTGGAGAGAAGTACTGCGTGATTTGCAAATTCTGTCAACAATTATTTGCTTGAGCCCGAATTATTTAGACATGCATTATTAATTTACTTACTGATTTTGTATTTTATTTCTGTGGATCAATCATACAGGAAAACTCAAAACCATATTTTCCACATAAGTGTATTAATTATTGCATAATTATAATCAGTTTATAATGCTTGATGATACCTTCTAGAAATTGCAATTTAGAAATCTGGCGTTATATGTTAAGAAATAAAATTGAGGAACACATGCAAATCACAAACAGTAAAATGATTTAACTAATTTTTTGTGCCTATCATGAAGCTTTAGCTCGGGTCTGGGCATTGGTTTTGCTCAAGGCTAGTGGTCTACAACTTAAGTCGCAGCCTCACTTTTAGCACTTTTGCTGATTAATTAGAGATAATAGTCATGCAGACTTTCCTGCTTGGGCTGTATTCAAACCTTGATCTTCAGATCTCAGACTCTAAGTAGCTTGAATTATAGGCTTGAGTCACTTGTCCTTGGCTTTAACTTCTTAACTGTGAATACTACAAACAATGTGTAAAAACATAGCAACAAGTAGTTGTATGTATCTCACTTACAAGATTAAGTGCAATATTGCCCATTTAAGTTTCCTAATTTTGCCTTATGATTTATTTTTGTTGAGAAAATGTCATGCTTTTACCAGGCTGGCCTTAAACTAATGAGTTCATGTGCCCCTCTTCAGTCTCTTGAAGTGTTTGCTCTTAAATGCACCAAACCCTCATTTATTTTTACTGATGAAGTCAATAGTCTTCTGAGAGATTTCTTTTATTTCTGTTGCTTCTAAATGAGTGAAAGGAGGAAGGATTTTATTTTAATTCTCCTTTGTTTTATCATAAGCCAATTATTAGGTAAAATAATCTTCTAGAAGATAAATAGTTCTTGAAGCACAGTATTCAAGTCTTGTTCCTCTAAAATATAGTTAACAATAGGATACCTTTGTCATGGATGGGTGTGTGTGTATGTGCATGTATATTTCATAAATAAGAATAAGAAGTCAAAGGAATCTTACCAAAACTATTTCTCCCCACAGTGATGATATTTCCTTGTATGAACTTAAATATAGTGGATGAGGATATGTGAATGACCTCTCTGTGTACTAGCAGAAGTGTAGTACCAACATCCCTGTTTACACAGTAGAAGTATTAAGCAGAGCAGACTTGCATACATATGATATCAAATACAGAATTCCTGCACTGCTTTTAATTTATTGTTTTACTTAGTTAAGCTTAGCGTCTTAAGATTGCTGAAGGAAGTTTCTCCTACATCCATAGATTTTTTTTATTCTAAACATCTTTGATCTTGTCCCAATACCATAATGGTATGTTATAAGGTAACAGTTGAGGAGAATGGTGGAGATATAGAGGGTTTTGTAACTATGTCTGCTTAGCCATGAACAAAAGCACTTCTGCCACTGGTCCATGTGTAACTTCAAGACATTAAACTCTAGCCCTAGTTTTCATAGTCTATTTGATCAAGTACAGATGATAGCAAATTAGCCAATGTTCTCTGGGAGAGCAAAGGAAGAAAATAAGGCAAAATGAAAAACAATTCTCATACTTGACTATGAGTTCAACATGGTATAATGATGCTTATTTTTAATACAGAACAAAACATTTAGGTACATAGTCATTATTCAAAAGTGAATTATTAATATTGGGCATATCTTGAAGTTGATAAATAACTTCTAATAGCAAGAAATAAAATTGTAAGAGTCTAAAAGTTATGGAAGTTAGAAATAGCTTAAAATAAGTAAAATAAAACCAAAGCAAAGAATATAAGAATGTTGATAAAAAAGATTAGACAACTTTGAGAATCTATTTTTTACTAAAACTGGAATAAGCATTGAACTTATCTTTAGTAGCACAACATTGTTAAATTAGTACAGACACAAGCTATATCGCTTAAAATAAGGATGCAGTGACCTTCTTGAAGGGTTTTCTGTTTGTCAGTGGTGAGTATTGTCTCTGTGATTCTGTGTGCTATCAACTGTAGAAGAATGCTTATACTAGGAAGTGGAGCTGTGGCTCAAGTGGTAGACTGCTGGTCTTGAGTGATAAAGCTCAGGGACAGTGTAGGTCCTGGTGTTCTTACACCAGTTGATTCAAGTCACCTTGCAAGTTCACCATAACTTGAGATAAACTTTTAAGTTTATTCCTATGGGGTGCAGTCTTATGTCATCATTTTATTTCAGCACCATATAACCTTGCACTGTCCATTGAGTGACTTGTTATATTTAACTTAAAATATTTCATCCTGACAATTCGTTGTAGAACACGATCTTTTCCCTTAACTTGGTTTATTGTTGTTGATATGTATTTAGCCCAAGTTCTCTGCTCCCTCGCTTCATCTCCTCACAATACCCTGCCTGTCTACATCATCAGTCATTTCTCTTTTCGAAAGGAAAACACATTTCTATTTTGCAGATATAAAGACTTGGAGGTATAACTGGACTGTTGAAAGTGAAAGAGACATATATTTTTTAAACAACTGTCTCTGTACTGCTAGAGAAAGACTTGGTTACGCTCCTCCCTACAGGTGTTTATTTCACTCTCTTGCCTTTGTATTGTATATATATTTCATCTGAAGAAAAATTAGAAAGACCAGGAGATGGAGCAGAAAGCTACTACTGCCAATTCATCTTCACTTGCACTTTTCTCATTGAGCCTGTCAGACACTACGGGGGGAAAAAAGAGACAAACTCTGGTGTGACAAATAGGCCCCGTGATTATTTCCAACAAGTCACCAAAAAGTAGGACAAAATATCTTAATGTTTTCCTCTTTCCCTTCATCTTTCATTCAATGAAGGTTTGCTGTCATTTATAAAGGTCATTGGGGCCTGTGAGGAGGCAGCCGAGAAAATGTTGGTCCATTTCTCAAGTAGACTTTTAAATAGTGACTATTTGAAACACAAAGAAAGAGAAAGTGGGAGAGAGAAGGAGGAAGAGAAAGAGACAGAGCTTAGAACTAGAATGTGTTGGAGTGTTTTCAGGGAATAGAATTTATGAAGCCACCCATATTCTTCCATCCACCTGAAGTTAGTGCGAGTCTCATTTTTATGGCAAAATGGTGGGGATGTGCAAAGCACAATTTGTTCCTTGTTTCTCTGTAGAAATAATAAATTGGCTTTGGATGTGTACTTTCTCTCTCTCTCTCTCTCTCTCTCACACACACACACACACACACACACACACACACACAAGCTCACATGGAATATCCTTTGGCACTTAATGCACACACTGATTTATTTAGTGACTTCCTCCTCCTCTTGGGAGGCATTTCGAAGTAATAAGCTCCTCCAATGGTAAATGTGACTAAAGTGAACATGAATAAAAGATGTGCTGGAATGAGGATCCACAGCCACTTACGTGCAGCTACTTTCGGGGTAGAAATGGGCATTGTACCTGAAGGATTTATACTAATTGAAGGACTCTTAGAGCATGCATTCAATGCAGTGCCTCCAAATTACTCTGGAGATAAGCAGGACTGTACTTCCCCCGGGAAACTTGTCACCCTAAAGTTTTACCTGACAGCCTGACACAGCAGTGACAAGGAACGGCAGCCCATAGCTGTTTATTGCCTGCCTACCCGGTGGTAGGTAGGGAGGTTGGGAGGAAGCGAGGGTCAGAAGCTGAGCAAGGAGCTCCTGGCCATCAATATTATATTAGCCCTCATCTCACTTGATCGAAACAGCTCTGTGCTCCTCATTTCTGAAAAACAACAGGAGCAGAAACGCAGCTTCTAATGTGGCTCTCTATTCTCTTTCTCTTTCTGCTTTCTTCTTCTCCATCCTCTTTGCTTGATCTTGGTTTAAATTTTGGAACACTCACAAAATCAGCTCTAGGATCCTTTCCTCATTTGACTCTGAGCCCCTAAGTGGTCTTGAATGGTTTGATTCCTTTATTTTCTGTGTGTAGGTGGACAGCTCCCTCATTGGAGATATCTGCCTTAAATTCACTGGGCTGGGGGACAGCTCACCCCTCACGCTTAGATGAATCATGGAGATATATAAATGAAACCTTCAAACCACCACTTAAGATTTTCCCCAACATACCAGATGTTTGCCTTAATCTTCCTTCCTCTTTTAATTGGGATATTATTGTACTCATTCAAGTAAAAATCTTAAAGGCTATCATTGGTACTTCTTTACTTCCTACTGTAATTTAGCCTAGCTAAAGAGAATCCTGTGATCTCTGCGTTCAATATTGGGTTGAAAATTAGAGTGTTTTTCTCCCTCCAGTATTTCTAGTTAGCCAGCATCTTTATCTGTTCATGGGTGATGAGCTCTACAACCTGATTTTTCAAGTTCTTCAGATTGTTAGCTTAGACATGTTCTCATAGGTGGTTGATTTTTTTTAATTAAATTTGCTTAATGCCATTTGACTTAAGATACCTTTACATTGCTTTTGCAGATGTTAGGTTTGTAAGTGAATTGTCTCATTCGTTACTGTATACTCAGCATACAAAATAGACCTTAAACATTCATTGAAAATAATGAGTAAACAAATTACTAATGCTGGTATTTTTAACTTTTAACCCAACTGCTCAGTACAGTTGTCTCAGGATTGCATTCTAATGCCAAAGGAGACAGGACTTTCCAATTATGTGCAGTCTTCTCGTGTGCTGCCTACTTCTACGAGTTCTACATGATTGGAGAAAGAAGCGGGGCATTTTAAAGAAGGGAATGGAGGAAAGAAGAGCTAAAGTTAATGGAGCTGGGAGGGCATTCTGAGCGGACTAGATCAATAATTCCTCTGTGTCAGAGAGAGGAAATATAGGTGAGAAACACAGGACAGGGTCAGCATGTGCATAGTGTAAACAAAAAATGTAAATAGATCTCATAATCTCAGCACTGAGGACCCTTGAAAAACTGAAGCAGATGATATTATGAAAGTCATATTTCTGATGTTTAATTTGGCAGTGTCAGAGAATGAATCTGCCTTCAGCAAGATGAGTGGCAAGCTATGTCTAGATGGGTTGGAAGCAAAAACACAGTAGACTGTGCAGCCGTCCACTGAAGAAAAATAATTCAGCAGGCTTTCTTAGCTAACACCTTGGTGATACTGGGTGATTTTTTATGGAACTGGATGTAGGAGAAAGGGGGAAGGAAAGAAAGCATGCTGAAGGTAAAGTTTCAGCATCTGAATTTGGGAAAATGGCAGTGTGAAATCATTAGCAGACAGAGGCTAGGTAGGCAGAGTGACTCAAATATGAGAACCAGCTTTTATTGTTTTGAACTTCAAGGAGGCTGAGTAATTCAGAACATAAAAGCTGAACGTCATAGTTCATGACTATAATTCAAGCTACTTGGAAAGCAGAGATGGGGGACAGCAAAGTTATCAAGTCTCTACCTTAAAAACAAACACAAACTAAAAGTTTGGATGGGCGGTGATGGCTTCCATGGCAAAGTGCATGTCCAGCAAGCATGAGGTATTGAATTCAATTCTCAGTATAACAGCAGCAACAACAACAAAACAAATAGACAATGCCAAAGCATCTAGGTAGGAATTTCCAATAAAATTTGATCTGCAAGTCCGAATTAGTACCTAGGAGAATACTTTTAAGAAATGATATTTTAAATACCGAAAATATATATATACATTCCTCAAAGGAAGCATTGTATAGAGAACAAATCAATTGTAAGACCATATTGTGAAATGCTGAATCCTTGGGGGATATCTGAACACAAAGCAGACCAAGAGGAACTAATAAAGGGTCAGATAGGAAATTAAAACAGGAAAATTAAGCATAGTTATGCAATGATCAGAGTTGGACAAACATTTCAAGAAGGGATTAATGAACTGATGAAACATTTTTAAAAAGGCTTTTTAAACAATTTTGTATTTTATGTCTATGGGTTCAATGCTAATGTTTCATTTTCTATTCTCAAGTTAAAGGAGTTGGTTTGCTATAAAATTGGAAAACGTGAATTAATTGAGTAAACTATGCAGGAGAAATTTGTCTAGAGAAAAGACAGAACTAATTTTAAAGATGCTCAAATTTTGGAAATAGAAAAAAATCCATATATAAGTTTAAATTTAATCTCAAGTATTGTCTAACAAATATTCCTGTAGGTCTGATTCTAGGGAAGTGTAAAATTTATTTGACTTGTGCTTCTGATTTTATATATGTGTGTGTGTGTGTGTGTGTGTGTGTGTGTGTGTGTGTGTCTGTGTGTGTGTCTGTATGTATCTCATAATATTATACCCTGAATATTACAATCTTTAATGTCATGTTGACCAAATTAATATTTCTAATACCTTAAAATTTTACAGAATTAGACAGTGCCAAATAATATTTAGATATTTTTCTCTACTTTCCAGACAGCCTTGTTTTATGTGTTTTATTCCCTGTAGACAGGTTTGTTTCTGGCCTAGATATTTTATTTCAACATCTTTTCCCACTGAACATAAAATTTAACTTTTCCAAATTTCCTTTTGAATTACATTTGTTTTCCCATTGCCCAACCTAAGACCCCTGGATCCATGTGGCATAGGCTCCAAGATCTCCTGCAGATGCCTAAAACCACTGACAATCTAGAACTCTCTATATACTGTGTTTTCTTCTATACATATCTATGTGCTTCAGCAAAATTGAATCAACAATTCAGAGACGGTAAGAAAATAACAACTAATGGATCAAGTAGAACCAGAGTGATGAACTTTAATAAAAGTTATATGAATATGGTTTGTCTCAAGATAGCTTATTGTACTTCATCTTTCTTCTTGTGATCCAATGAGATGATCGAAAAAGAATTGGAAGTGAATGACATGAGCATTACAATGGATTATTAGATTGCTGTGTAAGGATAACTTGAACACAGAGACTGCAATTTCATGACTGTAAATGTGCTCATCAAGAAGGCTATGTAGTCGGTGGTTATGTATGTGCTACATATAGTAGAGATGATGGATGTCTTCACCTGGGTTAGCCAAGACATGGTACTCAGAACAGCATGAAGTGTAATACTCATACTTGGTCCTCCCTCTCTCCCTCCCTCCCTCCCTCCCTTCCTCCTCTCCCTCCCTCCTTCCCTCTCTTCCTCCCTCCCTCCCTCCTTCCCTCCGCCCCTCCTCCTCTCTTTCCTTCCTTCCTTTGCTTGTCTTTTCTTTTCTTTCTTTTTTTTTTGTGTATGTTTAAGCCCCTGGGGTTTAAACTCAGGGACTCAGTGCTGTCAGTCATTGAGCTTTTGTGCTCAAGGCTAGTTCTCTATCATTTCAGGCACAGCTCTGCTGCCAGTTTTTTGATGATTAATTGAAGAAAAGAGACTCAAGGCCTTTCCTGCCCATGTCTGACTTTGAACTATGATTCACAGATCTCAGCCTCCTGAATAGCGAGGGTTACAGGCATGAGCCACTGGCACCTGACACAATTTATTATTTTCTCCTGGAATTTCCTATTTGTTGTTTTCATGCATGTAATGGGCCACAGAAATTAGGGAAAGCAAAATTAGATATAAGAAATAGTGAGTGTACTCTCATTAAACAGCGAAATTACAGCTGATTACATTCTCCCTATCCCTTGTTATAAGAATGATGTTTAAAATTTTGAAGACTCTGACAATGGAAAAAATTTTCATTTTATCATCCACTTACATAGACTGGACATTTATTACAGATTAAAATGTAAAGGTAAAAGCTGGAAGGTAGCGGAAGGTTCGCACGGAAGCGAAGCTATCTTACATTCTAGCAGCAGCCATAATTTCAAGTTGTGTCTTATTATCAAGTATTAGAAGTAAAAGGTCCATGAATAAGCAAGTCTACAAAAAAAATGCCCTGTGACATTCACAATTATGGGAGGAAAATCAACTTCAGGAGCTACATAGAACCCTCATCGTCACAGGTCCAGTTTTCAAAGGACAAGTTAAAGTGAGGCTGGCAAGACTTGGTACAGATGTTGAAATAAAGCAGTGACACCATATGAGAAACTCTGTAAACTTCTTCCCATTCTCCTGGATTTGATTCTCTTTATCACCCTTTATTCCAGATTGCTTTGACAGAGAAGAATGAAAAAAATAGATATTCACTGTCTTAGAATTTCCCTAATGTTGAGTGCAACAAAGAAAAACAAATAAATAAACAAAAAAACCCGAACAGGAACCAAACCAAGCAAAGCAATAAATTCAGAATGGAAAGAAAATGGAACAAGACTTTAGAAAAGCCAGGAGGAAATAGGAGCAAAATTTCAGTATGTAAGTTTCTTCTGTTTGTTGAAAAGCTGTTTTGGGTTTGCTTGCCAATATTGATCATATGGTGGGTTTGAGTGTCCTCATTATCCAATTAGGGCCCTTGTGTTATTTGAATGCTTTTCTACCTATATGTCTATTGTATTATCATCCTTCTCTAAAGTAGAAACAAAGGCAAGCCTCTAGGCCCATCTACTTGGGAGACTCAGATTGGGAAGAACATAGTTTGAGGATAGCCTGGACAGAAAAGTTCATAAGATGCCCTCTTAAAAATAGCTAGACGTGGCAGCATCTGTTTCTTGGCTACCAAAGAAAGCCTAATGTAAGATTCATATCTCAGACATAATCAGTGAGCCACAAGCTGGAGGCAATGCTTATCAGCAAGAGCACCTGTGAAGAAAGTGCAAGGATCTCAGTTCTAACCTAATTACTGGGGGAAAAAAGGCATAGGAATTTGCATTGTTCTCATCCAAAACATATTCATTCATATATGATTTCATGCACAATCTCAACAGCCTGTATTTAGAGATGATTCATACAGACATATATATGTATGTATGAATTGCTTTATCAGTAAAAATGTATATGCTATGACTACATATGAGCCCAATTAGTAGTGTACAAATGGCTTTAGCAGAAAATTATAGGGGTGATTATCTCCTTTCCTACTAAGATTGGAGAAGAGAGCAACATTGGTAGAATGTGACAATGTAACTATGTTTAAAATGTCTTCTGTTATGCAGACTAATGTAAATAAGGAAGCGATGTGATGTGTAGTTAATACGTATCATCTTAGCAAATGCTTGCCTCCATGAGCCAATAGATGAATCAAGTTAGGAGCAAGTGTGTGCTGTGGATGCCATACTCTTAGTTGAAGGAATATCAAATATGTAAATAAGAACAAACCAAGATAAAGACAGATTATTGTAAGTGCTATAAAGGAAACAAATAGAGTGATAAGTTGGAGTAACAGGAGAAGACATTATCTCTCTAATTATTCCCCCACTACCAACAACACATGGCTGAATACCCCAGTAACTGAAGGATTATAAAGCTTACCACAGTAATTAATTGGTGAAGGATCTTAGGGTAGATGGACTTCCCAGGTCTTTCTTCTTGCCTTCGCTACCAACAACACAGTAACTGAAGGATTATAAGGCTTACTGCAGTCATTAATTAGTGAAGGACCTTAGAGTGGAATTGGACTTCCCAGGTCTTTCTCCTTGCCTTTGCCAGAGTAAAATGCTGACCTGTAATCCAAGGAAAACATTCTCCTGAAGAAAAAGAGTGTCACCTTCAGGCACAAGTTGAAGTAAGGAGGGGCTTGTGGGAAGGGTAATGGGATCCTAGAGAATGGAGGCTGACTGTCCATCAGAAAGCACTCACTATGTCCCTAGATACCTTTTATTTTCATCTATTGCTAAGAAAACCCTAGAAAACTTTGTAAGATATTCTGAAACTTTCTGACTGTCAAAGCTGTCCTTGGAATTTAATCACCAATACAAGATTTTAAAAAATTGATCCAAATCTTTAATCTGATCATGAAATGAAAATGGTAAGTCTTTCTCAGTTATAACTTCATTATTACTATTCTGCACGGCAAAGCAGAATTGCCAAAGGCTAGAGGTGACATTTTATCAGATGTTTTATTGACTATTGTAAATATTTTGTGGGGTTATTTCAGACCTCCTGGCTATCAACAATGATTTTGCTTCACCTTATTGTTTGTTTCTTTCATTATTCAATACACAATAGTTAAAATTTAGAGAATACAGAAAATAAAATTTATTTAATAAAAGTCCCTAGTCTTAAGGTTTATGCAAGCTTTCAGGCATATTTATCTTTCTCAGAGAGAATTTTTGGTTGAAATCAGTGTAATTATATTGAAAGGAAATTATGAATCTTTTAGGACAATAATGTCTTAAGGGAAGGTTTTCCAAAGGTGTTTTCTAAATCCAATTATAAGTTTGAGTTGTAAACTTGTGAAACACACATGCAATATTGTTCTGATTTTAATTTTTTACTCATCTATAGCATGAAAGATTTATAAGATCTTGGATAATGGTGAAAAATCTCTGAGTTATGGCGTCCATATAATCCTAACAACATAAACAATAACAGTGCCAATTTGGGGATTACACAAATATTGAATACATCAAACATGCAAGACAGTCATGGAAAAAAATGTACATTATACTTGATATTGACAACTTAGATAAATTAATATTTTTGGGGGGGTGTTAGATTCAGCAAGAAGAGTAATAATTAGGCTGGTAATGTGATTCATGTTAACAGGATTTAAATTAGTACTCATATAAATAATAACTACACAAATAAGGAAATTAACAGTTATTATTTATTTGCATGTCACTTAATATTCAGACAGTTATTTGTCATCACTATTACAACGCATCTTCCACATCTTTTCATATAACCTTCCTTCTTCAGTATTTTCTTCCTTATTCATAGGTCAGGTCACTCACATGCTATCATAAAAATGAAAGGCTAAAGTTATTGAGTCTCTGACTGAATGGATGAGAATTGTACAAGTGCTCACTGTTGAACTGTGAATATTTGTTTAATAATTCTAAAAGATTAAAAAGCCTTTAAAATATTTAATTATGAGTTACCTAACTTTGATTTCTATTTCTTGAAGCTTACAGGTACATGCTCAAGCAAGTTTGCTTTAGCCAGAATATAGGAAAGAAGATTTTTAAACCTTTCAGATATGAAGAGGTTTATATTGCTTTCATAGGATTACCAGTAGGGATAAATAGTTGAGCATGAAATTATTGTGTCCCCCAACGTTCTACATTCACTAGCTTTCTGGTACTCCAAATAAATGGACGGCATCCAGTTTTGTCCCAGCATGCATTGCTACCAGCGTTCTTTGTTATCTGGGACACATTTACCTTGCATTATAAGTGTGCAGAGGAAGTCTACAAGTCTGAGATGACACACAGAAGCCCGTTTACTTTATGCATGTGTGGACTTTTGGAGAGATGGTGGTGTGGTCTCTTCACTGGCTATTGATAAATGAGAAAATCAGGGATATGGAAGTCATAGTTAGTCTGTCTTAAAGACTAGCACCAATATAGAAAGGGGATTACTTAATTTTCATATGGGAAGACAAACCTAAAATTTGTTAGCCAGAGTGAATGTTAGGATTAGGAGTACTCCTTTCTGCTGAGATGCAAACAGTGTGCAGGTTCATCAGCAAGACAAGTCGTTCCTTGATTTTGTGACAGTCATCTCTACTTCAGAGAAAATATTGTGTGACATTTGAAGTGCCATGCTTCAAATTTTAGTGCTATACTCTATGGGATGGGTTTTTCTGTTCTCCTGAATTCATGCTGAAATCCTCTGCGATGTGAAAGTATTAAGTGGTGGCTCTTTGGGGGAGGTAATTAGATAAATTCATGGGAATTGTGCCTTCACCAATAGAGTTTATACCCTTATAATCTCAGCAGAGAGCTCATTTATTTTCTCTGCCCTCTATCGAGTGTGATCACAATGACAAGTCAACATTATGCCACTTGGAAAGGGGCCCCCAAGAGAACGACACCAACCACATGTTCACCGTTAACTCTGGCTGCTTCTAGCCTGGGAGAATGAATTCCCCATTGCTTAGAATGTAGCCTGAATAGGGTGTGGTGTGGTGACATCCTGAAATCACACGTGGTGGTGTTTTTTATTTCCTTCTTTTCATCACCTGCCTGGTCATTCCACTGGGAGAGTGCATTGACTGACTTGAACCGATATTGATTAATCAATTTTAAACCAGAGGCTACATTTGCTTTTATCTTACAGGGTGATTAAAAGATTGCTCAAAGACTAACAAACTCTTCAAAGGTTGGGAACTGGTTTTGCCAAGAGAGACTTGGAAAAATCCAATAAATATTTTACTGATTTTAACTCTACAGAAAATACTTTGCCTTTCATAAATGGTAAGTATGTTATAGTTATTGTAAAATGTATAAACATGAATTATGTATCTAAGAATGCATCCACAAATATTCTATTGGAGCAAACTTGATATAGGCTTGACAAAATCTGGATGCTTTCTATACATCAAGTTCTTTCTCAACACATGCTTGGTATGTAAAGGAATGCAGGTAGTAAGAGCATGGCTAAACATTTACTTCTGTAGATGTGGAAGAGGGTGCCTAGAAGAACCATGGTTAAACAGAAGTGAACATAAGCACATTTTCCACAGTTGCAAGTATGCTAATTTACATTAGCCTTTCTCTTACATTTCACTCACATAGTATTTCGTTCCAATTAGCTTATCAACTTCAATTGGATATGCCATATTCTACTACACTGCACAATTAAGGAAATTTGTCCTCCTGGACCTGAACTTCAAGGTGGGGAGGACGAAGAGAAAACAAACACATGTATACTACTTTGTCAGAAGTAATGTAAAACACAACCAAGGAAGACAATAGCTGTAATTAGCAGGGAA
Source organism: Dipodomys spectabilis (assembly GCF_019054845.1). Taxonomy (NCBI): domain Eukaryota; kingdom Metazoa; phylum Chordata; class Mammalia; order Rodentia; family Heteromyidae; genus Dipodomys; species Dipodomys spectabilis. The sequence goes on from NW_024870711.1 coordinate 5,852,002, forward strand.
GTGGAGAAAACCTCTCCAGGGACTACAGAGAACACAGATGCAGAATGAGTTTGACTAGATAGGATAGCATTTTAGACAGACTCTGAGTGTCTACCACATGTGGTTGGTTTGAGGAATGGGGCAGGTGAAGCATCACAAGAGAAAAAAATAAAGCTAGCAGACTATCAGGATTATAGAAAGTCATGGATCTAGTCATGAATGGGGATGTTGTGTACATTAAGGAAGCTTCTGGGTTTGTTTTATTTTATTCTTTTTTGACATATGGCAGTATTAAGTTTGAACTTAGGTGCCACGCTGACCCCAGTAGAGTCTGCTTAGCATGGGAGACCATCTATCAGACCATGATAGGGTCTTCGAGACCTATCTCTGAGTCTTGGGACTTCACCGAAGTCTACCTCAGAGAATGGGGCTTTACAGAAACCTATCTCCAAGTTTTGGGACTTCACCGAAGTCTACCTCGGAGAATAGGGCTTCTAAGAGGCCTACTCCTGGGAAAAGGCTGGAAAAACCCCTGGGAAAAGATGTGTTTCTGCCTTTCTTCACTGCATAAGAGTGCCTATTAATCTTTTACTGCTTCTACTGCTCTTTGTACTTGCTCATTGTCAACGTTCCCTTATTCAAAGCTCTTTCTTAAGAGTGTTGACGACTCCAATATCTGATGAGTGTCTTAAAAATATGACCAACTCACCAGAGTTAAGTGCTACCCTGAAACAGCTCTTATGGAGGCTAGGAGATAAGTTATAAGTAAATATAAAAATATTGGGGGTTTCATGATGTCATTTCAGCAGAAGGAATTGTTTGTAAGAGATTTACAAGAAGCTGTAGGCGCGGCTAGAACAGAAGGAATGTATGGCAATTGCTGAGATAACTACTTAGGAGAAAGAACTTCTTGTTACTCTCTTTCATTTACTAAAAGACTTGCTAGATGTAGGCCTCGGTGACCTTGCTATTGAGGAAAAAACAAGAAAGATCTTATGGGACAGTTAAGGCCTCTATAGAAATAAGGTAATGGTTAGTTGATGACAAAACATCGAAACCCATTATATTTCTTAGAGATAAGCTGGAAACAAGTGCCTATCAGGCGACCAGCTGGTGACCACCCAAGAAAGAAGCCCTGCAGCAAGATTGTGTAACCTTTTGCCCTTTCTCATGGAGACTTTTGCTATAAAAGTTTGTTATCCTCTGCATTAAATCGCACTCAGCATCCACTCCTAATGTGTGTGAGTTGTCTGTTTGCCATCTCCCCACCTATTCCAGGTTCCTCCCTTAGGTGTCCTCCTTCGTCCCGACAGAACCCTGTCCGCGGCACTTAGGGCCTTGTTTTTGCTATGCAAACTTCAGGATACCTACCTCTGGTATCAATTTTACAAAATAGGATCTTATGTTTTGCCTAATCCAGCATGGACCATGATCCTTCCTTTTATACTTCCCGCATAGCTAGTGTGCTAGACAAAGCACCATGTCTAGATTTACTTATTGAGATGAGTTCTCTCTAACATGTTTGGGTTGGCTTTGAACTGGGATTCTCTTGGTCTCTTCCTCCTGAACAGCAAGGATGACAGAAATATTATCATATCCAGCCTTCATTGAGGAATCCTGAATAAAAAGTAGATAGTTCGTAATTGTAGTGACTGATATTAAAGAGACTGGGGATAGCATTGACATTGAATTCTACAGGTCACATCAGTTCATGTGTTAGTTATCTTTGCATATTGAGGATTTGTTTCTAATGGATGGTGGAAACTGACGACCAAATACCCTGCTAGTTGAATGTAAAGAACTTGAGTAGAATTCTGGACTACACAGGTTAAACCTCAAGTTCTTTTTTACACCCTGGTTAGTCATTGTTTTGATAAGGGTTAGGCTTCATTTGTCTAGCCAGTTCTTTGACATATTGCCCTTTAGTTTGAATTTGAGTAATATTTTCTTGTTTTTAACTTGCTATCAATTTAGCATACCATTAAAATTGGGAAAGTACTTTTGTGAGCTTTGTCATTGTGGACGAATGTTCACAAATAACGTTTACAAGCTTGTTGAAGGTGTAATTGGGCAGCTTCTAACTTTATTTATCCCACAATTCCTTAGCAGATCAGCAGGCTTTTCAGAAGCATGTCCAATGCATTCTAGAGTGGACACTTATTCAGAAAAATAGCAGCTACTTCAGATATTTCCATACAGGAAACTTCATGTTTATTAAAATAATGAAGTGGTGGGAAGTAAGCTATCAGCATAATTTCATGAGATTGGCAAAAATTTCAAGAAAACACCCTTTGTGATCTCGGCTGCTTATTGGAGAGGAACAATCAGAAAAACTATACAGCCTTACAGAGGCAAATAATTGTCTGTGCTGATCTTCTTTCTTCTAAACCTTACAGTGTCTTTCTCATTGATAGCCTCTAGAGTGGGATCCATGTGGCAGTGGATTGTGGGACAAATGAATCCTTGGATTTCAGCAACTGTGAGTAGACAAGATGGGCACAGAGTATAATGATAAATACTGGCTTTAAAATGAAAATAGCACAGTATTCAGGAGAGCTCAGCAATCCCGGAGGCCTCCTGACACCACACCCCTCTGTTCTTCCTCAGTGATGGAAGTTACAGTCCTCACACAAGAACTGAGGCTTGAAAAACTGTTAGACTATCAATCACTGAAAGTTCTTAGGAGCAGATCCGATGTGCTTGGTAAGAAAATAAATAGCAAATCAATACTGTTTTTATATCACCCACTCTGAAGATTTTATTCTGCTCATAGTACCTTTAGGTATGAGATCTGCTCCTAGTGCCATAAAAGAATATGGATCTATTTTCTCTGCTGATTAAAGAACTAAAAAGGAAAGAAAAAAATGCTTAAAGAGGACAGAGTAAGTTGACGGGAAAGCAGACGTAGAGTACAGACTTTGCATAGAGAGAGGCCGGGAGATAGAGTCTCATGGTATCCTTCCTGAGGCAGATGAAACACAGGGCTCTCCCCCTACTTCCTTCCCTGGGCTTTGCTGATTGGTAATGGCTGTGCATACACTGCCCTGGATCTTGTTATTGGTTGAGAGAGAACCCAAGGCATTGTAGGATGATGCAGAATCATAATGGATCACCAGCTGTCTACCATGTGTTCTGTTTTGTTCACCATTTTTGGTCCTTATCTACGTAACCAAGGAAGCCTAACTCTCACTTTTTAGTTAGGAAGTGAGGCTTCATAGAAGAGATATTTTGATGTATCCTCATGATTTTTTTTAGACAAAACTTATACATAAAAATCATCACCATTTTATTGGTTAAGACTTACAATAGTAGGAATATAAATTCGAATAGAAAAACAATGGACTGTAACTCACACACACCTTGTTCAACATTTCTCTAAATATGAGGTCAAAATGGAGCATAATGCTTTTTACACATGGATTTGTGCTGCAGGTTTGTGCTGACAAAGCCTGTTTTCCTATCCTCATTTTATTTTATAAAAAGAGAAATGCATATTCATAAGAAATTAGAAGGTGAAGCCTGCAAGTCAGATATTCCAAGGGCTCTTTTCAGAGGAGATTCCCTCAGGCTATCGTGATTGATTACTCCTAATTTCCTTTTGAAAGAAAATGCCAGGCATAGATGCTTAACAGATTTTGAGCTTTAAGTCTTTTGCAAGATCAGAGAAGAGAATTGGAGTAAAATCTTCAGAGTTGGCTCTATACAAATACTGTTGATTTTCCTTTTTTTTTTTTTTACTGATCACTAAGAGTTACAAAAAGTAACAGTCATTAAAACTGTAATGATTTAACCTTAAGTGTTCATTAGTAATATGGATAATGACAATGTATTAAATCTACTATAGTAAACCACAGGGGAAAATACTGGTAGTTATAGGTACAGAAAATTATTTTCTGAACAAGACTCAGGTTCTCAGAAAGTGAAAACAAGAATTGACAAATATGAATGTGGTAAATTTAAAAGTTTCAATGCAATAAAAGAAATAATTATTAGAACCAAGAGACAGCCTACAGGATGGGAGAAAATTTTCACCACTTATTTAAAGATGTAGTTTTAATATGTACAATATAAAAAGGGCCAAGAAATCTAAATACAATTACAGTGAAAAGAACAGACCTTCTCAGAGGAAATACAAATAGCTAGTTGATACATGACGAAATGTTCAGGATCTTTAGCCATAAAGGAAATGTAAATCAAAACTACACCAATACTCTATTTTACCATGGTCACCATGGTCAGAATGGCAATCATTAAGAAAATGAACAATAGTAAAAGCTGGCAAGGATTCATGCAATATGGTAATTTCATATATTGTTGTTAGAAATGCAAATTCATATAGCCACTATAGAAATCACAATGGAGGTTCCTCAAAATCTAAAAAATAGACCTACCTTATAGTCCACTACTAACCATATATACAGAAATGTGAATCAGTATACGAAGAAGGTAGTTATGTCATTTTGCTGGAATATGGATAAAATTGGAGAAAGGTTGAGCAAGACAAATCACACTTAAAAAAAAGAAAAAAAAAGTATAACCCAGCACTGGTGGCTTATGCCTGTCATCCTAGCTACTGAAGGGGTTGAGATCTGAGTAACAAGGTTAGAAGCCAGCTAGGGCAGCAAAGTCCCTGTGAGACTCTTATCTCCAAATAACCTCCCCTAAACCAGAAATGTATCTGTGGATGGAAGTGGTAAAATGTTAGCCTTGAGCAAAGGAGTTCGGAGACAGCACTCAGGCTCTGAGTTGGAGGGGCGGGGGGGGGACAAATATTGTATATTTTTGCTCATATGTGGAAGCAAACAGACATTGACGAACATGTCCATACGTTAGTGTGCACATACACAGGAAAAGAGAGAAAATGGATTGTTTAGAGGGATGAAAGAAGAGAGGGGGAATTAAAAGTAGAGGGCAAATAATTTCACAAGAGGTGTTTTGACTATGTATAAAGATGGCATAGGACATCTCAGTGACAGCTGTTGATCAATAGGGGCTTGGGGATGGAGGAAAGAGAAAGCAGGAGAGAGAGGGCTCTTCTGAGCCAGATGTGACATAAGCTGGTCTGAAAAACTGAAGGACAAACCCCTTAGTACAACTCGAGAAAAGGAATGACTACAAAGCGCAGCAGACTTTGTTGAAGGGGTGAGGACCAGTGAAAGGGGCCCTGGCTGGTGAAGAGGATGAATGAGGGTAAATATTGCTAAAGTAATTTATTTTCCTGGATGAAAAAAGAACAATTGGACCTGTTGAAATTACTTGGAGAAGTGGGGAGGGAAGAGAGGAGGGTGATAGAGAGGGTGAGCTGGATTGGGACACACAGAGGACAGGTGTGGAAATGTCCTTTGCAAAATTAATGTATGCTAATAAAAATAATACCATCCATGCCCAATGCTACAGCAAGTTTTCTCTGTCACTCAGATTTTGCAAATCTTATCTATCAGAAGCATTTTCCCCAAAGACATACTAGTTATTATCATTATTATCCATTACTCAGATGCATTTTAATACCCACTTAACATTCATGCTCTTTTTATTTAACTAGAGAGAGAACAGAATGCTATACAATAAACTGAAGGGATTATTAATGACATTAATACAATCAATGTTATTAAAATTCTCTAGCAATAATAAAATTAATTTTATATGAACCTGACATGTGCTGTAGAAGAAAAAAAAATACCCAAGTAATTAGTGTTTAAATTCTTGTTTTTCCTCTGAAGAGAGCTGGAAGTGATTTTTCCTGGGACTCCAGATAGCAGCATGTAAGTACTGCATTGTGTTATGACAACAACTTTCTCACGGTGTCAGACAGGATATTGTTGTCTCTTGTTTAGACAAACCATTGAGTGGTGCAGAATGTAAATCAGATAAGCTACTTTTAAAAACATAAAAAGTAAATCTTCTTTGGAAAAATGAAGGCTTTTTCTAAGCTTTCACAGTGGTATTTTTTTTTTCACTGACACTAAAACTTAGAAATCCCACATTGTATAGTAAAAACATTATAAAGAGAACACATGAATCTTCTGCTAGCTTCAGTAAGTGACATTTTTCATATATATATATATATATATATATATATATATATATATATATATATATATATATTGCCTTGAGAGACTAAGCTCTCTATTTCAATTGCATTTATAAATACATCTTTGGTGGGGAGGATATATTTGTTTTCACACCAAGCCTACAAGTGGAATTTGGAAACATATCTGGATGCAATAATAAAATATGGCATTTTTCTTAAAAATATAAACATCTAGGCCTGGTGGTATTACATTCATATAATCCCAGCACTCGGGAGACTGAGGTAGGAATATCCTGAATTTGATGCCATCTTACCTTACACACTTTGTAAAAATACAAACAAAATAAAAAAGAAATGTGTCTGTTTTCTAAGAATTGTTAAAAGAGTATTGGAAAGTGCATATCTCAAACTCTCTTGTTTTTCAAGATTTTTATTTTAAGTATTCGGTTACAAAATCCAGTGTCAGTTGTCAAACAGTGGTAAGTTCTAGCATTTAAAGATCAATTTCTTCACAAATAAATTCTAATCCTAGATTTGAATCTTGTCAGATAGATACTTCTTAATTCATAAAGGCAAAGAAAATCACCATTGCCCTTTGACATTTGTAACAGTAGATTCTTTGAGCAGTGTCCCAAGAGTAATATCAAAATTATTAAGACTTAAGCTTACCTGCTACAAGCATTATTTTAGCATTTTATAATGAAGCAGATACAAAAGGAAATTTTTTTTAAAAAGATGGTTGATTGTCGTTAACAAGAGCAGCAAAATTTTTTAATTTACTTTTAATTATTTTTAATTTAATTTTAATTATCACCATGCAGTCAGAAGTTCCTACATGATGCATTGGAAAAGCAGGACTCACTCTCAAAGTTTGTAGAATGAATAAATGATGACCCTAGTATTGAAATTCTGATCCTTGTGATTATCACTGTACTCTTAACCACCCATAGTATCACAAGAAAAAAAAATTGAGTCTAACAGAAATGGAAATCATATAGAGAAGATGAGAGAAAAGGTGACCAAAAATATACTTGCATTTGTAGAATATTCAATCTATATATCTTATAGAAAAAATATACAAGCTGCTCATTGTACTATTATTTGGCCAATTAATTAGACTCGCTTGGCAATTTTTTTTTTTTTTTTTTTTGGTCATTTGTGGGGCCTGAATCCTGGGCCTGAACACTATCCCTGGGCTCTTCAGCTCAAGGCTAACCCTCTACCACTTGAGCCACAGTACCACTTCTGGCTTTTTCTGCTTATGTGGTGCTGAGAAACCGAACCCAGGTTCTCATTCATGCAAGGCAAGCGCTCTACCACTGAGCCACCTTCCCAGTCCACTCTTGGGCAAAGTTTGTTTGTATGAATATTTCCCATAAAATGAATACCATCCAACCCCCATGTATTCTTACTTCTTTCCTTTTTCTTTTTTTGTAGGGGCTTGAACTCAGGATCTGAACACTGTCCCTGAGCTTTTTTGTGTTCAAGGCTAGCACTACCCGACTTGAGCAACAATACCATTTCCGGGTTTTGAGTGGCTAATTAGAGATAAGTCTCCAGGGACATTTCTGCCTGCCTGGCTTCAAACTGTGATCCTCAGATCTCAGTTTCCTGAATAGCTAGGATTACAGGTGTGAGCCACAGGTACTGGTTCCATTTATGTTTTCATAAATCTTTTTTTTTTTTTTTTTTTACGTACTTGATTTATTGGGGGCAAAATTTGTTTTTCTGTTAATTGCACAGAAGCTATATCCAGGTCATGGAGGATTTATGGACCTCCCCACCCAGGTTTTTGTGTGAATGTGTGTGTGTGTGTGTGTGTGTGTGTGTGTGTTGTAAAACTAATCAGAAGAAACAATTAGGAAAAGGCATTTACTCCGTAGACTGTAGGAGACATACAACTAACAAAATTTCCTCTAACCCTTGGAACAACATCCACACAGACAGAAGGAAAAGAAACAATTTATTAACAAATAAGTACTAAACTGGAATGTGATACACACCACAGTCTACTCAGACTGCTACAACAGGAAAGAATCTGTAACATAGCTGAGCAGACACAGCATCCCAAGACACCTAGTAACAAGTCCTCATGTAAGAGAACTAGACAGCACAGTGCTTCCTACAGACTTCATAGACATTCACTCAGCACCTGCACGGTCATCTGTGTTTGCTCATTTGCTTTTGCTAAAGGAAAAAAAAAAGAATCTTCATTATCTTCATATCAGGAAGTTGATTTGGAATTCAGAGCATCTCCCTTCCCATTATTAGGCTCCGAAGCTGGACTCTTATTGTCTAAAATCAGATGCCTGAATTGAACTCCTGTTTTCCTGTGAGAACCTGCACAGCCTGGTAGGGGTCCTACCTTCTCCTTGAGTACATTTCAAAGAAATGGTTAACAGGTCCTAACTGCCAGGAAGACTATTTAGCTTGGGAAGGATTTATATTTCTTTCAAAAATAAAGAGGAAGGGCTGGGAAGGTGGCTCAGTGGTAGAGCGCTTGCCTTGCATGCCTGAGTCCTTGGGTTCGAGTCCTCAGCACCACATAAGCAAAAAGAAAAAAGCTGGAAGTGGCGCTGTGGCTCAAGTGGTAGAGTGCTAGCGTTGAGCTGAAGAGCTGAGGAACAGCGCCCAGGCCCAGAGTTCAGGCCTCACAACCGGATCCAAAAACAAAACAAAACAAAACAAAAAAACAAAAAAAAAAAAGCAAAAAGGAAGAACTCAAACTACAATATACGTTCTTTCCCCTCTGAGCTTATTAGCGTTTGTTAATTGTCCAACGTGGTTTCACTGTACTATTTCCATAATGCATATAATGTACATGGATCCTGTTCATCTTCCCCATTATTATTTCTCATTCTCCTTTTCCTTTTTCTAATTTTTAAATGCTTCATTGTTTTTTCATTATGTACCAAATATATAATATACTTTTAGCATATTCATCCTCTATCCTCTTCTCTTCCTCCTCCTGCTGCTGGTTCTACCTCTAATCTACCTGCTTTTCCAAGGAAAGAGGAAGTAGATGTTTTTCTTCCTTTCATCAAATCATGTACATCTGTATATATATATATGTGTGTATGTATACATATATGTGTGTATATATACATATGTGTGTATATATACATGTATATATTACCTACATAAAATAAAGCTAAAATGTTATTTTACATTTATTACATCTTACATTTTATATATATATATATATGTATATGATGTGTGTTTGCTCTTAAAACACTTTAACTTTTTCATGTGTATCTGTTCTGAGCATAGTAGTTAGTAAGGTTATTATGTCTTTCAAACTCTGTTCATCTCCCTGAGTAGACTCTGTATGTGATGACACAGTAATCTTTGCTACTTCCTCTCTGGTCTTACTCCTTATATTTCTGTATTGTTCCAGACAGAGGCTGAGTGAAAGGAAATTAGTATTTAAAGCTTTGTTAGATCTCCACATATTTCATTTATAGAAGTTCACAGCTGGGACCAGGAGAACAGGAGTGGGATGAGATGGTTCATTCTTTGTAGAAAGTATTTCTTTACGTTATTGAGCCCTGAATACAATCTTGTCTTGTCTTGCTCTTTAGGTGAGTGCTGGTGGTTCACATCTATAGTTACTATAGGGACAGAGATCTGAGGATGGCCATCAAAGCCAGACTGAGCACAGAAAAGTCTGTGAGACTCTTATCTCCAACTAACCAACCGAAAAGCCAGAAATGAGAGTGTAGCTCAGGTGGTACCAGCATTGAGTGGAAAAAGCCAAGTGAGAGTGTGAGGTCTCGACTTAGAGTTCCTATACTGGCACAGAGTTAAAAAACAAAAGCCAAAAACAAATGAAAGGAAAGAAAATTCTTAATTCTTTTTATCTAATTTCTGCCAGCAAACAATGAAGTTTTCCTCTTTATCTTGTAAAGGGCTCAATATAACATTGCATTTGCCTCTAATTTCAAAATTTGCAAAATGCAGTGGTCACAAGCCATACGTGATGAGGAAAGAGGAGCTGGGTGAGAATCAAAGATGGAGATTGCGACACCAGACAACTGGATGATAATTCCATGAAGGAAGCAACAGCAATTCATCATTTGAAAAAAGGCAACAAAACAGGGAGAAATGACAAAATAAAGCTCTGTGGAAATGAATGGAAAACCAAGGAAGAAAATGCATGAGGAAAGGAATCTGAGCAGTTCAAGTAACTGAGAAGAAAGTCAGGAAATTGCAGGGTCTTCGAATTCAATCAAAGCACCACGCCTATGGTGTGGAACTCCACATCACCGCTTCATTCTTCAGACCAGTCAAGAAGAAAAATGATTCATTATTAGACAAGCAGAAAGTCATTAATGTAACTTGAGACTTAAGGTTTTGTTGCAAAGTCAAAGAAGAGAGAGCTTAGAGAAAATCTGGTATCATTTTGGCATAAAATATGACAGATTAATGTAGGCGTGAAAAGAGGCAGACTTATGCTAGGAAACTTGGACAAGGGGGTGTTGGTAATGTCAAGTCCTCTGTTTTAAGTCGAGGAGTATTGTAATTTGGGAAAAATTAAGGATCACAAAGGCTGATCAAGTTTGTATAATACTTCATGAAACTTCTTGGAGTAGTTAGGAGACACAGCAAAGAATGCTGCTAATTTCATGAGAACTTGAACAAGAATTCATGTGCTTAAAATACTGATTTTCTAACACTTGAAAATGTGCTTTTCCTCCTTTCACATGGGTTATACTTTATGGCTTTCAACAAAATTATATTTTTCCATAATAAGATGTATTTTGTAGCTATTTTCAAAGATCACTTCTATTGAAATGTAAGTGATATATTGAAAAGTGATGCTTTTTTGGTAGTTTTTAGAGGTATTTATAGTAATTACGTTAAATGGAATATATATTTAGTATTGTTGCTTTTTCTTTTTTCTGTGTTTTTTGGTATTCAGAAACTCTTCCAAGAATTCTTTTTTTACCTCCACAAATCTTGCTACATATCTAACTCCAACATTTTGTCCACCGAAACCTGCAATAGTAGTTTGGTTTTATTATTGGCATTCTTCATTATTTCCTTTATTGCTCCATTTTTATAATAATTACTAGGGTCTTTAATGTATGATTATATATATATATATATATATATATATATATAAAATTGGTGATGGTGGATATCTTGATTTTATTGCAGTTTTTAATATATTCTTTATTCCTTTAATCTGAGAGTTCACTATGTATTGTTTTTGTTTTTGGTTTTTTTGAGCTAATATTTTTTTTCAGGTAATTTCTCTCAGTAATTAAGACCTTTCAAAATCTTGTGTAAGCCTGGTGCTGGTGGTTCACATCTATAATCCTAGCTACTCAGGAGGCTGAAATCTGAGGATCAATTTGAAGCCAGCCCATGTAGGTTTACTTGTGAGAGTCTTATCTCCAATTAAACACCAAAGTGGAAGTGGAGCTGTGGTTAAAGTGTTAGAGTGCTAGCTCAGAAACAGCATCCAGACCCTCAGTTCAAGCCCCCAAACCAGCACATATAAAAATAGTGAATGATCACTCCATTTTATTAAAGTTCTTTTTAATGAATCGATTGTATATGTAGTTTTTTTCTCTTTAAAATTGTAGATGTGTTTTCTTTTGTAGATGGATTAATTTTCTCATGGCTAAATTGAGTTTAATATTTCCCCTGTTTTATATTTTGATATATTTAATACATTGAATAGATTTTTTTGTCTTTATAGTTATGAATAAGATTGCTATTTTACTATCATATTCTTATATTCAAGATTTGTTTGTACTTGCTTCTCAAAAATATTTTGGAGAGTTCAGCAGTCTGAATTGTGTTTCTCTAAATTCATATATCGTAGCCTTAACTCTTAACTGGACAATATATATTTGAGAAAGGACCTGTATGGAGATAAGTAAGTTTGAAGAATCAGTGTTTTTGCAAGAAGTGACCACATAAAATTGGGCAAGAGGCCTAACTCAAGTGGTAGAGTTCCAAGCAAGCAAGCAAGCCAAAGCTAACAAGTGAAAGGCCTTGATTTCAAACTCCACTACCATCAAAAATGTTAACAACATGACAGATTTGTAAAAGAGGGACTGTTTTGGGAATCTACTGATAGGGAGGAAAAGAAGACAGAGGTATGTGTAAATATTAAAGAAATACATTATATATATGCATACTATATATTTACATATGGAAACAATAAAATAAAATACACTAAAAGTTCTTTAAAAGGAGAGGTGAAAAGGGAGAGAGGCTAAGAAACCCTCGTATAGATGGGGTGAATTTGACCCGCATTCCACAGTGACCTGATACTCACTACTTCCTGATGGATGCGGAAGCCCAAAGGGTTCTTCACGGTTTTCTGGACATTACTGAGTAAAGGTGAGATTGTAAGATTACTGACTTGTAAGAAGGAAACTCCTGGCTCTTCAGTCTTCTTTGCCCATGTCCCAGTAGGATGGAGGGAGTGTGGGAGAAAGTACTTTCCAATTGTATGCATCAGATTTTTCACCGTTGAAATACCTGATGCAAGGTAATTTTATTTGAGAAAGGTATGTATTTAGCTCACAGTTTTGGAAGCCAAAGTACTAAGGGCACCATGCTGGCTCTGAAAAAGCTTTGCAGTGGCCACAGGGGGTGCACCTGGGGGAAGGAGACCACATGACTATTAGGGAAACCAAACCTGAAGACTGGAGTCCCAGGATGTCCTCTGAAGGTGATTCCCCAATGTCCTGTGTGAGGTGCCTCCTGGGACCCAGGTCTTAAAGGTCTCACTCCCTCTCACAAAGCTGGAGACCAAGCTTGTCACACCTTTGCGAGGGGAAGCTTAAAGCACATCCAGTCGCAAAACCAAGAGGAAGTTTTCAATGATGAGTTGCAGTGATGAGACTGCAGCTATCTCCATGGTTCTTTGCCAGGATAGGGTGGTGATTTTCTTTAAAAAAAAGTCCTGCCCAGTTAGGTGGTCCCTCTCATTGCCCTTGAACTAGAAACCAAAGATATGTTCTTCGTCCATTCATTCCATTTGCATTTGGGGTCTGCATGCTCTGAAACCTAGCTTGAAGTAAGTAAAGGCAAAAGAAATCCCAATAAACTCACCAGTGTATGTCTTATCAGGCACTGAGGCCATTCACCAGTCTGCCTTTTCTGCTCTACCTTCTTGAGTAATTGTGATCAGGGCTCTCTTAGCCAGGATATTAAATACCAAAATCCATCTTAAATCCATCACACACACACACACACACACACACACACACACACACACACATATATGGTCCCCTTTCTAATGATTAAGTGTGTCATTTCCTTGTAAGTGATCTGAGAGGTCCCTCAGAAAAATGAAATTCTCTAGAGTTTCAGCTCACCAGTGAGTATGTGAAATGAAAATAGAATGAATAAACTCCAGACAGAAAATTTCTCTTTTCCTTCTGGTCAAAGACATCAAGATATCTCAGAACCAGCCCTACTGTAGTGTACATTTGGGTGATAATCTGCACAAACAAAAATGTTTTCTAAAATAACTTAGAGAGTGGTAGTGAAGACAATGAAAGAGAACTCATTGATTTTTTTCCCCCCACAATGGCAGTAAATGTCTCTAATGTTATTTAATCTAGGGTAACATGAGGCAGCACTGTGAATAGGATAAACATATAAATGGAATAAGCATATAAATATGTGTGGGCTGTCTTCTGATAGCAATAATGTTCCACCAGGAAAAGCAAAGAGACTAGTACAATGGAATATTTAATAGAGCAGGGAAGGAGACCGAGGGATTAAAATGGAGGGAGTTGGAGAGTTAAGAACCATCTTGATAAAGGACAGACAGTTCTTCTACATGACAATTAGGTAATCACTGCCAGTGAATCAATACCAAATACGCGATTTTTGGAATAATGACGTATGTTTAGATTTGAACGAGGAACAGGATTATTATACTTATGAAGATGTACTCACTAAATTTGCTCTACAGGAAATGTAATTATCCCTTTTATGCTTTCATGTCCATTAAACAGTCCCTTTTACAATCCTGTGTTTTCCTTCACTAGAAAAATTATGGTGCAAACCGAACACTATTGAGATATTTTGGGTAATTCCTCGTTTTATTGTTCTCTCTTTACTCTGGCTCACTTCTCAGACCATCCTCTCTCATGCTTACCCTTACCTGGACTGCATTCCACCAGCCAGTTCTTGAAGACTTCCTTTTGCAAGACAATGTAGAAAACCATAAGGAAAGCACTCTCATTAAAGATGTGTATTCTATGGCCACTTGGAAAATCATAACTGAACTTTTGGGGAGTTAAAAACATTAGGCCAAAGAGTTCTATTGCTGGTGTGAATGGAATGATTTATGCTAGCCCATCACTGATGGCGAAGTGTCACCCTCTAACTATGTTTGCTGTCATTCTTCTCCTATTTCGTATCTTGGACTCAAGTTCACATCAACCAGCAAGTTATCATTGGCAGGGCAGAGATATTTCCAGGGTAAGTCATCTGGTTCTAGCTCAAAAGACTTGGCTTCCTAAAGCCTAAAGGAATGAGGGAAAGTGCCATGATACCATGATTTCCTCATTTGACATGCATGGCATTGTTTAAGGGACCTGCAGAAACTTGCGTTTTGAGGGCCGGGATCTCATTTACAAGACTTCTCAGTTCTTCTATTTCACTGTAGATGTGGTTGCATTGTGTAGCCACAAATGTGCACAGAGAGTAAGCAAATGTGCAGATTCAAAATATGCACAGAAGTGTGAGTAAAACTGTAGCTTGTGAGGCTCATGACAGAAAAATGATATTTTGGAGATGTCACAGTGGGATGGCATGGAGATGTCACAGTGAAGTGAGAATATAAGAAAGTAGCACTATAATCCATTTGTGAATTCCCTGGATTTCTTTGTTAGGAAACTTATTTTAAAAGTAATTTACAACAACATGGAAAAGGCTTAGAAATGGAAATAGAGCAGGGATCACTGAGTAGGTTCCAGGATACCCACAGGTTGATTATCCCTTCATCCACATGACCTTGAAAAGGCTTGGGAAATAAAACTTAAAGATAGTTAACTTCAATTTGTGGTCTTAATCAAGCCACTGTGAGAAATTATTGTTTTATTTTAACTCAATAATCTACAAATCTCTAAGCACACACATTGGGAGGTATGCAAGTGGCTGACATGTATAAACTGAAGTATAACTCTATGGAGAGCTCAGCTAGTATGATCTTTTAGAAAAGACTAGGTGAAAGCCCAACAAAATCACCACCAGGAAATGGCTACGCGCAAGAGTGGAGCTGGGGACAAGAGGAGAGAAGTAGTCAAATGAAGGGGAGCGGGGGAAGCAGTCAACAATTCACTGTGTTTACCCAAAACTAAGGAAAGTAAGGGAAGGGGTGGGTCAGAAGGGGGTTAGAGGGTTGAAAGAGTGCCACAACATTCATAAACGGATTTCTTATATGGCACCCTTAAAGATCATTTAAAAGTGAATTAGAAAGTCAATGATCTTTAAAAGATTTACACAGCACCCAGAATTTTAAAATTCAATATGTACAAGGTACAATTCAGAATAACTTCTACCATAGGTAGGATCAGGAATCTATCTCTTTCTCTCTGTCTCTGTCCCTGTGTGTCTCTCTCTGTCTCTCTGTCTCTTTCTCTGTTGGTTTTTCTCTCTCTCTCTCTCATACACACACACACACACACACACACACACACACACACACACACACACACACACACACACACTCAAACACACAGAGTGGGTAGAGACCAGTATTGATAGGAGTCGGCTGTTAAAATGATCTGTTCTACATTATAGTAATAATAACAAAAGCATTCCACTTGACACAAAGAGACAGTCTGAAAATTTAAGCAAAGGTCTAGATTGCAAACAACATCCAATAGACAAACTTAAACTGAAATATACAATATCACATTTGAAAAGTCCTCACTTATTTGAAGCAATAAGAGAATAGAGATGATATAGAAAAACTTAAACAACTGGAATATTCATCAGTAAAAAATATATTATCTGCAAAAGACCAAAAACAAGTTGATTATGTAACAAAGATAAAGCTCTGATCTCACTAAACTCTTGATAGGAAGTGTGAATCTACCAGCTACCTGTCATCATCCATCCTCTCTCTCTCTCTCTCTCATATCAATCCCCCCTCTCTCTCCATCTTTCTATCTTTTCATATTAAAAATTACTGGAGAAAAATCTCTCAAATTTGATGAAAGGTATCAGTATATAGATAAAAGAAGTTCAGCAGACTTCAAACTACTCACATAAACCCATACTCAGCCACAACAGGTCAAAATTATAGCAATGCTAGCTAAATGTTTTAGAACAAAACACCAGACAAATAACACATTGCTTATAGAAACATTATATTTATTAGTAATTTCTCATAAGAAACCATGATGATGAGAGGGAAGTGAAATGTACTTGTCAAAGTATTGAAAAGATTTAGTCTATACCCTGACGTTGGTGCGGGGGGGGGGGGGGCTGGGGGGGGAGGAAGGAGAAGGATTGGGATTGGGGGGGAGGGGGGAGGCTGGGAAGGGATGTGAAGGGTAAACAAAGGAGGAGGCTGCAATGCTTGGTAAGAAATGTACACATTATCCTGCCCATGTAACTGTAACTCCTCTGTACAGTATGTTCACAAATAAAATTAAAATAAAAAAAAAATCACCAAGAATGAAAGTAAAGACTGGGGGAATGGATGAGTTCCAACAAACTACCACAAAGATACTTTTAAGATATAAGGTAAAATAAATGCAATTGAAAAGACAACATAAGAAATTTTACCCACCATTTCTACTCTAAAATTAATTTCTAGAACAAGTTATTAAGCAAGAGGAAGAAAGCAAGGAAGGAAGAAGGAAAGAAACCAAATATATATTTGAATATCAGAAATAAAGGAGGACTACAAATATATACAACAGATCACCATGAACTTTACATTTTTACATAGCCAAAAACCCATGTTGTCTTATGGTTTCTGTATGATGGCACAAATTGGCTGGTTAACTGCTCCGGGTGTGACTCTGCTGTAATCCGCACAGCCCGAGATTTGGGGCCATTTCTTCCATGCCCACTGGTTGATGGCACAAACCTTCCTTCTCCTGCCTTCCACATGAGGCGCTGTGTCTTCGAGACCATTGTGTGTTGAGTTTTTCAGGTGCTTTGAGTTTTCTTGCTTTATTCTTCTATTGGAAAAAGATTTCTGCCCTACAAGGCCAAAATGATGACAATAGACACACCTGGATAATCTCCCTTTTAAAAACTAGTGACTAATCTCAATCACATTCTTACAAATTCTGGTCATGTCACATAACACGATCTTAGAGTAAAATCAAAGAGCACAGATCATGGCCTAAGAGTCTACTTACCAGATCAGATAAATAGAATAGAATGCTTTCATTTTGAATTATTTAAAATATGTTTTAAGGTTAAGACCAAACAACAATGATTTCTCTCCTTATATAAAGAGCACCTTTATCTCAATCTTCATCTTCATTGCAGTCCTGAAAGTAAATAGAACTAACTAAGATCCATTTTGTGGTAGCAAAAAGAAAATCAAAATCCAAAGTGTGCTATGGACTATGAAATTTAATTTACTCAGTAATAATTCAGAAGTAGAAGCAGGATTAAGCAAAGATACTTATAAATTAGGGCCTGTCTTCTCTGAAAGGTTCAGCATAGATAATTATATATAATAACAATGTAATAATATAGTAGTGATGTAATATATATTGATATAATATGCATAATATAATAATACTATTATTATTATTTTGTGCCAGTCTTAGGGTTTGAACTCAGGCATTGTCCCTGAGCTATTTTGCTCAAAGTTAGTATTCTACTACTTGAACCACAGCTCCCTTCTGGCTTTTTGTTGGTAAACTGTTGAGAAGATTCTCATGGGTTTTTGTGCCCAGGCTGGCTTTGTATCACAATCCTCAGGGTTCAATCTGCCAAGTAGGTAGGATTATAGGAATGAGTCAGTTGAGCCCAGAATATATCATGATTAGTTTAAACATCTATGTGTTGATATTTTTGTGCTTTTGCTACTGGAATATCAACTTAAACCTTAAGTCTTTTCTCCTCATCTTTGAAATCAGTCTCTAGTTTACTGACACATGGCATTGAACACAAAGTTGTGGAATGAAAAAATAAATAAATCTAACTTTCCCTTTAATTTTGCAAAAGAGCAACTGAATTTCTATAAAGATAGATGTCTAACCTTTTATTTTGAAGACTGTGATGACTATAATCAGTGCAGATAATTCTGAAGTTCCTTCTATGGCTTGCTTTTATGAAAAAGAATTATAATTTTCTTATCCTGATCCTGGGTAAATGTTTGTAAGTTGTAGTTTCTCTAAGATAATCTTCCCTCCGAGTAATTGCAGTATGCCAGGCACTTTATTATAACTTAAACAAAACAAAGACAAATGTGTGCAGATGTCTAGATTACCAAAGGAACAAAAAGATACAAATTCTGAATAGTAAGTGTTAAGGTAAAGTTACTTCAGAAAAAAAAAAATCACTGATTTTTTAGTAATAAAAGACTTTGGGAAAGGAAAGATATCAAAACTCAACTAAGGAATGAAATAATTTACTTGAATTATGTATATTTGAAATGTTTGTTATGATATTTATACATGGTGACTTGATGTTATAGTCAAACTAATGAACATATATATCTTTGGAGGGAGTGGTGAGAAATGTAAAATCTACTCCCTAGGTAAATTTTCAGTATGCAGTACAATTTTATTAGCTAGAGACAATATATATATATATATATATATATATATGCTGCATATTAGATAAGAATTTTAATAGTTTATATTATATGAGATATCATCTTTAAAGGAATGTATAGCTAGGTAAGGTGGTATATGCTTGTAGTCCCAACAATCAAGGAACCTAGGATGGAAAGATTCCAGGATAGAAGCTCTAGACCAGGCCAGGCTAATCACTATCTCAATAAATAAATAAATAGAATGACTTTTTATTATATCAAATATGGTGCATCATAACATTCCCATAACAATACCCCTAACTTTCCCCTCCTTAATAAATTCTATTCTGACTACTTCACAAGAATTCCCATAGTTGTTCCTCTGTTAGAAATAGGCATATATTTATAACAGATATAGGTGTAGTATGCGTGAATTGGGTATGTATATATATCATATACATAAAGCATTATTTTGAAATTTTAAATTAAACATCCCCTGTTTATTATATTGACTATATGTCTTTAATATTGTATTTGTTTGATCTATGGATCTTGATATGAATATTTACTGCTATTTCTGGTACTATGAAATTAGTATAACTTATTTATTCTAATACAAATATTTTCAATTTCTTCCTGGTTTTATGTTTGTTTACAAAATGCTTCTGAACACATCTCTGTGCCAGTGCACCTATGTAGGTATGCATGCGGGCAGCAATTTCTTTAGTATGTGATCAGGAATCCAGAGTAGCCACAAGTTTACATTTTCTAGAAATTTCCACATTGTTGCAATTTCTCTCTCTCTCCCACTTTATCTGTCTCTCTGTGTCTCTATCTCCTCTCCTCTCTCTCTGTCTTTGTCTCTCTGCATGTTTGGTCTCTGTCTCTGCTGTCTCTGTCTCTGTCTCTGTCTCTTGCCAGTAGTGAGGCTTGAACTCAGGGCCTTGGATTGGGCTAACTTTGAACCTAGAATTACAAGCATGATCCACTTGTGCCCAACTATTGTTCCAATCCCTCTTCTCACTTTATAATGCATGATCATTTTTGTTTTGTTCATATTTTTGCCAATTCCTCACATTTTTGGTGTTTTAAAATTTGAGTCAGCTGCATATGGCACAACCCCTTCTTGTAATTTGAATGTTTCCAGTTATTAATTAGTATTTGACCATTTAAACAAGGGACATATGGTATGAAAACATTTAACCATGTAAAATGTGATCGGCTGATAAAAAGGGGCAGAAGAATTTCTCCAGTGGCAATTTACTCTTAGATTATGAAGAAAGTTCATAAGAAATGAATTTAGATACTAAAGGACAGAGAAGAGTAACATATCAGTAAAGACAGGGTGTAGTTCCCCCTGATGTCTTCTGCCTGGGCATGGGTAATAGATCTGGCCACATTTGCCAGGGGAATAAGAATGGATGAGGCCCTGTGTCAGCATGATGGAAACTCACAACATGGGCTATTGTGCCAGAGGCATTTCAGCTGCCGAGCTGTGAGGGCCAAGAAGATCTGTCAACATGGTGTCAGAGGAAGGAGTTGATTCACACCAATCTGCACAGCCAGGCTGTCACTGTGGCAATGCTTCCGGACTTTGACACAACTCTCCGTTAAGTGTTGCGTGGAATTGAGAACACTGAGGCTACTGAAAGTCTTCTTTTCATCTTCCAGTTGGGCAGTGGTGGTTCAGAGCTCTCTATTTGGAGAGTGGACACTTAGGCCAGCTGGAAAGAGTAATGCATTTGATATAGGCCAGGGTCAGCATCACAAAGTGTGACAAAGATGGCATGCTTGAGGCTGAAGGGAAATGAATGATGACCTCTACAGTTCAGTCCCTTAGCGATTCTGTATCAACACAATCCATTATACACAAAATGTAGACTTTAACTATAAAAGCAACTCTCTTCTCAGTCAATAAGCTGTGCTTCTTCCTGATAGGTGTGAACTGCAAAACAGCAAGATGTACGATTCCAACATTTATATTGGAACGTCTATTTCAAATTTAGTTACAGACCTATTGGGTATAATCTTACTTAAAATTTAACTTGTACATCTAGGAACTGATAAATTTGTATAAAATAATAAAGGAAAAAGTGGGAGAGAGAGAAAAATAGAGCGAGCGATCCAGAGAACAAAAATGTTTCCTATAATACAAATAAATGAATACCTATTCCAAGCAAGGGGAGATTTACAAACCTTTATATTCTCTTCTGCAATTGGCCCAAAATTATACTTGACTATTATCAGTCACTTCCTGTATATCTCTTGTCATATGTTATGGCTTAAAATCTGAACTTCAACTGGTTTGGGTTCTCTACCTGGGGAGAGCTCAAATCTCAGTTCCTGAAAGGTCTCATATTTATCAGTGCTTTTACCCACTTGTGTTTTATGTGAACACTTTACTACTAGCAACCAGGTACCAAGTGTAATTCAGACTCATTTGACTTCTAGACATAACCTTTCTGGTCTTTGTTAACTGCAGCTTGTTTGTTTTCTTTTCGTAGTTGAAACGAACCATTCCTGAATCTAAAATAGTCCCTGCTTTCCAGTTGGTTGACTAGAAAAGTAAACTCTAAATAGTGAGCAAAGATAATCTTATAGTTCAATTAGATTAATTTTATATTCACTGGAGAAAAACTAAAAAACTTTCTCCTGAAAGTTAAAACCCTCACACCAACAGAGTTCAAAATTAGTAGGACTGACAAAAATTCTGAGTATATTATTAAGTGTGGAGAAAAATGACTAGTAATTTCCATCCTTTAGCCATAGATTACAATAATCTTGCTATAAAGAAACATCCATATAATGATCTCTGATAGATTTCGTAGACTGCATCTTCTAAAGCTTTTGTTTTTCCCCAATATTTCCAAGACTTTGATCCTAAGACTCTGTCGAAGCCATTTCATTTTTTTGCTCTTTATTTTTTTTTATTGTGAAAATACTGTACAGAGGGGTTACAATTATATGGGCAAGGTAATGAGTACATTTCTTTTTTTTTTTTTTTTTTGGGTCTGGTCATGGGACCTGAACTCTGGGCCTGGGCACTGTCCCTCAGCTCTTCAGCTCTTGAGCCACAGTGCCACTTCTAGCTTTTTTCTTTTTGCTTATATGGTGCTGAGGAATCGAACCCAGGGCCTCTGGCATGCAAGGCATGCGCTCTACCATTGAGCCACCTTCCCAGCCCCATGAGTACATTTCTTATCAAGCATTGTTGCCTCCTCTTTTGTTTCCCCTTCCCATCCCTTCCCATCTTTCCTCCACCCCTCCCATTTCCCACTTCCCCACCCCCCACTCCCGCCAAAGTTGTAAAGTTCGTTTTTCGACTTAACGTCTTGTATATCTCATTGTTTCAATGGGTCCACCTATTTAAACAATTTGTTTTTTCCCTTCCCCTCCACAAATTATACCAACATCAAATACAATGAAAACAGGGGTTATACCGTGCTAGAAACAATCACAAGAAAGAAAAAAAGCATTTGAGTCCTTATCTTGGGGTTCATTTTGCCTAACATCAACTTATCTGATGTTTATGGTTGTCTCAGACATATACTAATAATTGCAAATAAGGGACGCCATGGGACTTATGTTTCTTTGGGTAAGCCATTTCATTTTTTCAATTAGTCCCAAGGTTTCTGTGTGACAAGGTGTGAGGAAAGGGCATTTACTTACACAGGAAACGGCTCATTACTCCATCTCCCCTCACACCCGGCCAAAGTTGTAAAGTTTGTTTTTTCGACATAATGACTTGAAATGAGTTCCTTGTCAGTAGACTCTTACTATGGGAGTTATCATGGAGATAGTCTTAGGGAGGAACTTCCCTTTCCTTTGATATTCCCCTCAGAGCCACCAGTCACAGTGTCATGGACTGTCTTACCCACCATCATGTTTCATGAGGACGCAACCATCCTTGATGTTCATCACTGTGAATAAAAAATAATTAACTGCTAATAAAGCCATTCGGTTCCTTAACCTGTAGGCAAATTGTTGGAAACAACTGGAATGGCTTGGGTAAGAAGCTGATAAATGTAATGTGCATCACAGCAGTCCTTCAGCAAGTAACCAGTAGCACATAAATGTTTTCAATGGCCAAACATTTCCTTCCTAAACTACCTTGTCAACAATTTTTCTTCTAATCCATTATCACAGAGCCAGACCAAGAGACACTCTTCATTTTCTCTCCAACTCTGAAATGTACTCTGAGATTCTCTGCTGATTCTTGTTAGAAGCTCTGTGTAGAATCTGTATTTTCTGCAGATACTTCTACTGCTTTGTTGACCATGACACTGAAAATGAAGAGAAATTTTCCCTATGGCTTGAACTTACTGAAAAGCCTTGTCTTAGTTTGATCAACACGCCTTATAAATGATTCAGTATTTGTATGGAAATAGCACTGTTTAATGGGGTATAGGTTGCTTTCATCTCGTCTTTTATGATGACATTGGTATCCAGAACATTCTTCCTGTCTGAAATATTTTTTGACATTCCAGAGTCTATTAAACTCATGAACTTCAACAAAGTGGAAGATGTCTACAATTTAGGGATATTTATTTATCACTCTTTGGAGTATAAAGGTTTTGACACTTTTTTATGTGTGGCTTGAACAAGCTAATCCTTAAAATATTATTACAGAGAGAGCCTGTGCCACAGTACATGCAATGTGAGGATGGGGGAGTGGATTGTGAACTTTTTTATGGCAGAGGGTAGAAAACATGCCATCGCCCCAGAACAAGACTGCAAAGACCAATGCTTGGTCTTCCTAAATGAAATAAGTCTATTTTGAGGATCTTTTTAAGTGATCATGGAGAAAAAATAATAGTTTTTGTTTAAGTAAATGCTAGGGTTGAGATTTTAGTGGCTGTGTTTAGTTACTTTGATGAAAAAAAAATCATAGAAATCCTCCTTGGAAATCAGAGTCAGTATCAGGTTAAGTTTATAACAGATCCTGCTCATTGTCTAAGATACTTTGACCTTCTCGACAGTCTGCACAGTGAATGACAGAAGAACACAGTGTATATCATTCCTGCATCTCCCAAGACTGTGACCATGATACTAATCTCTACACTTCCAAGCTCACTAGGCTAGTATAGGAAAAAATGAAAGCATTTCTTTTATTTTTGTCCATTGTGGGGCTTAAACTCTGGGCCTGGGTCATGTCCTTCAGCTCTTGAGCTCAAGGCAAGCTCTCTATCACTTGAGCCACATTACCACTTCCAGTTTTCTGGTGGTTTATTGGAGATAAGAGTCTCACTAACTTTCCTGTCCTGGCTGGCTTTGAACCTCAGTCCTCTGATCTCAGGCCCCTGAGTAGATAGGATTACAGGTGTGAGGCACCAGCACCCAGCAAAAGTATTTCATACCACATCTTTATGCAATCTCTTAGAGGACCAACAGGAAGTATGTCAACTATGAATTCAAGAGCTACGGAAATAATCTCAATGTAAATCCACAAAATGACTGGATATATTAGGAGTTGCCCTTAGAAAAGACCAAATTTTTTTCTTAACTGAAATCCATTCCAATTTTGATGGTTGGAACATAGAGACTTTGGGGTATCTAATAGGTTAGTAAGTGATTAGTAATCCATAATTATCCAGGAATTTCTTTTCCTGACTGCACAGTCTCTAGTAAATGGCTACATATCTTTTTGGAAAATACTTGGAAAGTGATTTTTTTCAGTAGATAATGTTGAAGTGCTATGGGCTCTTTGCACCATGTTCTTGGAGTTAAAAGCTTCTCATCTGTCTCATTTTTTTGGATGCGTTATGATCAGTTATTTTACTACAGATCTCTGAAAGATGCAAAAATTACACCTTTATAATTATGTGGTCTTCATGACAGGGAACTTGCCCTGTATTTGTCTGACTTCTGCAAAGAGAAATTGGAAAATCTTTCAAGCACAAGAGCACTGTTGATACCAGCATATATCTCAGCAAGTTAGAGAGTGTATAGTTTTCCTCGCTTTTCCTTGGAATGTAAATGTAAGATGACACATGACAATCCTGCCTGTCCCAAATCACATCTTCTAGGTATTTGAAATACTTTAACAGCATTGTTAGTCAATCTTTGCAAGTGGAATCTCACTATGTTTAAACCATCCTTCTACACAAGTTCCAGTCTACAATTATGCCAGCTACCTCAGCTACAAATGACTGAAGATCTGTGTAACTCTGAAGTTTGAATTTCCAGCTGAAAATGTTTCTTTGTCTCTACGACAAACTATTGGCTATGTAAAGTGTTGATCATGAAAACATAAGACAAATGAAGATGCAAGCAATTCAAGAATTAGAAGAAGAAAGAAAAATTTCAGAGGTCAATTGATATTTTAAGCAATGTATTGACTAGAGTGAGAAACATTCGTTTCCTAAAATTTAATTAAGAAAAGTCATAAGATGAATGAATGTACATTGAGGAAATCCTCTTTGAGCCACTGGGAAAGAATGCATTAAGCTTCTTAAATTTTTTATTTGCATGCACTTGCTGTGCGTAGTACTTTAATTGTAATATTTTCATTCATGTGAACGGAGTTCTTTGATCAGATTCATTCTTTTACTCCACATCCCTCCTTCCATTCATTATACAGCATTTTGTGGTTTTCATTATACTATCTTCATATAACACATAACACATTATGCATGTGTGAGTGTGCAATATTGTATACATAATTTACAGTACTTCAATCACGTTCACTTCCATAGACAGCTCATTCTTTCCTCTTTCCTTCCTCCTCCCACTGATTTTTTTCCCCTATAGACAAACTTCCTCTCACATTCATGTTCTATTACTATTATTTGAGTTCTAGATTTCACTTATGAGGTAAAATCTGTGATATTTGACTTTCTGAGCTTAGCTTACCTCTCCCAACTTGAAAGGGATAAATGTCCTCAGACATCTAGGTTTTCTTAATTATATGCTCCAAGCAGGGTTTAAATAATCACATTTCGGAAAAACACCAAATGGTTACTTATTTCTTGTTAGATTTTTTTTTCTTAAATTCCCTCAATATTGAATTCCTCCTAATTGTAGTTTCACTGATTTTTATTATTCTACTTAGCTAACATGAAGTGTTTCTTCACCTATGAAAATCTCATGAAATATATCTCTGGGGCAAAGAATAAATATGGAAAAATATTGTCTCCTCTGTAAAATGATCGTGAGGTAGAACTTCATTAAATTTAAAAGAGATAACCTTGCTGATTTTATCTCTGAAGGACATAACTGAGAAACACACAAGCCTATACTTGTCCTATTTCAGTATTTTTCTTTACAAATGATGAAGAAACTATTTTCTTTCTGAATTAAATGATCCTATATAATACTGTGACAGAATTTTAGGAATACTGATATTAATGATGACTCAAAAGGATATAACTTATATTTATGTGTGTACCTATAAAAGCAGTGTCATCACATTACATAATCCTGGATTCAATATTGATCACATTAAATCATCCTGAATAGAATTAACATGCTCACATACTTTTATTGAAAGTATTTTAACTTGTCAGCTAAAAAACTTATAGCCTATATATTTTTACAAGATATTTTAAGACTATCTTTATTTCGCTTGGAGAACTTTAAGTTCTACAAAATATTAAAAAGAACTTTAAGATAGTCATTGTTGATATGAGAAAAAATAGGACAAGATAAATGAGAGTTTAGAAAAAACAATCAGATACATACAGTGAACACAGAGCAAGAATAATCTAGGGTGTCAGCAAGCCATGATACTGCCTTTTAGTTTCTCCTTGAGGATGAATGCATTATCAAAGATTAGCAGTGCTGTAGAAATTGGATTCTGAGAAAAAATATCTCCACTGCTCTGACAATGGCTGACTTTCAGGACTGAACAAAGTGAAGTCTGGATTCCATGTTTCTGTTGAAATGAAGTGTGGATGCATATCAGGGACCTTACTTTCATCTTTTGTGACGTGGGGAAAGGATTTGCACTGCCATGTTGGTTTTTATTTTTGTTTTATTTTATTATTGCGAGAATACCGTACAGAGGGATTATAATTACATGGGCAAGATAATGAGTACATTTCTTATCTAGCATTGTTGCCTCCTTCTTTGTTTCCCCTTCCCAAGGGAAACATAGGGGAAGGGGATGGGAAGAGGAGGGGAGATGGGAAGGTTTTTATTTTTAATCTAAGGAGTTATTCAATTGTGTTCATAAGGCAGCATGAATGTTCACCTCCATTTTGTGAGAGTTGAATGTCTTTCTTTGAAGTTGACTATTAGGAAATAGTCTCACTTACCTAAACAGTTGCTAGAAGAGTGTTGATCAGTGTGCCCCAGACTCTATCAGAATTATTAGTCATGTACTATACCCCATAATTCACATGCATTTTAATGTCAGCATAGTATCTGCATTGTTTCCATTAAAAACTCAATAGCAAAATTGCATTCTATAAAGTGATCTTTCTGTAAAAAAGAGAGCTTAGAAAGAGAAATTCTAAACATATTAAATTAGAGCTTAAATGTGACCCCACAATTTCTGACTGTTCCTCTCCCCATCCACCACCACCACCAACAACAACAACAGAAATTTTGTACACAGTTCTGCATAAAATCATTTGCAAAGCAAAGCATAAAGATTGTAAGACTATACATTTTATTCACTTGAGTGAATATTCAACAAGTTTGGTACCAGTTAACTTCAACCTCCCTGTTATAAGTTGTAACCCCAGGCTCTAAAGGATGGTATCACAGCATATGGGATGTCTCCCATTTCAAAATTGGAAAGACATCATGTACATATAAAATTTTTTTAGCGCTTCAAATAAGACATCGCTGATCTCTACCATAATTGCTAGTTTTGTGCAGAAGCCATGACAGAAATATTAAGACATAACTATAAGGAGAAATATCAGCCTGAATTGATGTAAAATGCAAGGAACAGAAGAATGTGAGTCAGAAATAACTTCGTAATGGACTGCTCCAAATGACCAATGGAAGCTTCCATTCAGTATCTAAGCAAGATATTTTCTGGACACAATGGAAGCTCTCATTCAGATATCTTCTACCTAATCAGGATATTTTATTGGTACAATGAGGGTTTCTATTCACAGATCCTGTACCTAATCAGGACATTCTAATGTGCACAATGTTTCAGGCTCTTGTTCAGGGTGAAGCTACAAGGTGAAATTGTTCTGAGTTAGCTGCTGCTTCACAATTCCTTTGGCAAAAATGAGGCTTTCCACTGTTAAGCAGCAGTGGTCTTCTTCCTTAAGTTCAAGTTGCCTCTATCCTTTAGAATTCCTGTAAGTATTATGAGTCAACATAATAGACATTTCTGAGCAGAACAACCCAGAGATAAAACACGGAGTATCTTCAAGCTTCTCAATGCAAAATTAGTCTTGGCAAAAGCCGACGGTTGCCTTCTTCAAGGCAGCAGCAATCTGTGCAAACATGGCTGAGGATGTTTGGTCAGACTGAAGCAGCACCAAACGCAGGACAGCAGCACTGCATCACAGTGCTGTCAAAAACCAGTGCTATCAGAGAGGAAGGGACAAAGGGTCAACAAATGCAGCCATGGGAGTCACTAGTCACTATGTTGAAAATGAACTGTACAACTTGTGGGTTGAGTTGGGAGGGGAAAACAGGAAGAGCGTGAGAAGGGGTGATGCTGTCCAAAAAGAAATGCACTCTTTTTTTTTTTTTTGCCAGTCCTGGGACTTGCACTCAGGGCCTGAGCACTGACCCTGAGCTTCTTTTGCTCAAAGCTAGCACTCTACCACTTGAGAAACAGTGCCACTTCTGCCTTTTCCTGTTTATGTGGTACTGAGGAATTGAGCCCAGGGCTTCATGCATGCTAGGCAAGCACTCTACCGCTGAGCCACCTTCCCAACCAGAAATGTACTGTTTACCTGACATGTTACTGTAACCCCTCTCTGTACATCACCTTTATAATAACAATAAGACATTTTAAAAAATATTCAGTGCTATTCTGGACACCCTTCGGTGGGTTGACCAAAGGAAGATTTCACAGTGGGGTGGCCTGAGATTGGAAGTCTCCAGTCCTATCTGAGTGCCCTTTGGTTTGGAGAGATTGCTTATCAGTTTGTAATAAAGTATTTCGTCTATCTCCTGACATCCCATAGGAGCCATGATCCTTGGAGGAAACATTGACGTTCTAACCTGTCAGGCTCTGAGCAGCTACAGTGAGAACCCCTGCTTCCCACTGGGTGCTTGTTAGGAAGGGGTTTTGATTGCAGTCCAGAAAATCACTAGGGAGCCCTAACCACCTTTCCCTCTACCCTAGGACACCTGAAACTAAGATGTGTATTTGCTCATTTATCGCAAAAGTGTTACACCAAATTCAATGACTCTATTGATGATAGACACTTGGTTCTGATATGATTTTGAGATATAAAACAACTGAATTTTATAATGCACAAAATATTCACAATATTTCAACTTATGCCATCAATGTAAATGTGAGAGTACTCAAATTAATCTACATGTTTTGGAAATGATTGGCTCACTTGAGACCTAATTGAATAATGGTTGGTGTAGTAATTGCTTTAACTTTCATTTGAATAGTTGACCTTTGTTTCTGAATTATCTGAAAATACTCTCTGAATGATTACTTTGAAGATTGATTGCTGTATTTATTTTATCTGATTATTTTATCTTGCTTTTGAATTATTATTCATTAGTTATATGAAGAGGTTTCTTTACGGTATTTCAATGTATGCATGCCCACAATGTACTTTGAGAAAATTTATCTCCTCTACCAAGTTTACATTGTTCCCTTTTTCCTTCTCTTCATTCCAAACAGCATTTAATGGGAATCATTTTTTATGTTACATTCATATATGTGTGTATGTATCTATACATATACTTATCACTAAGTGCTTTTTTATATGTGTTGTCTTTAGATGGAATTTATTCAATGAGAATTTGTTTTTCACGATTACTTTTTTAAGTAATAGTACAATTTGTCATTTGTTGTGAATTCACTGTCTTTTAAACTTTTTCAAGTGAGTGGAAATTTCCTAGAGTTCATGCATTCAAATCTTAGATAATAATAATAAATTTTGTTGGAGAGAATGCACAGAATATGATATAAACGATTTTGGACTTACATAAGACAGCTCATCTTGCTCACAGAATCAGTGCTTGGCTCAAAAGAGGAAGCAAAACTTTCACCAGAGACTCAGCTGTATTCGGCCACTCTGCATTTAATTTCCCCTTGAGAATCTGTCACTCTAATTAGTGCTGCCTAAATCATGTTAAGAGCCTGGAGCTTGCTTGATCCCTTTGAAAATCTGATTTTTTTTTTTAGTAGGGCACATATCTCTTTAGTTCTGTCACAACAGCCAATATTTGAAAATTTGAAAACAACTAAGACTTAAAAACTGAAGAATAGGAAGAAAGAGTGAAGAAGAGGGAAGAATTGTTTAAACTGAGCAGCTGAACATCTGTACATTCACAATTCATGTGCTAGATCTCATTTGTTCGTCAACCTCCTCCAGTATACCCCATTGCTCTTACTCACTGCTTTCCTGGCTACTTGGATTTTCATTGTTGAGCCCAACTCTCAGAGGAGGGGCAGTCTTTCTCCTCCTCTCGTGAGAATCTCTATCTAGCCTTTCACTTGCCAAGTCCTTCCCGGTGCTGACTGAAGACAAGAGCTGTCATCCCAGCTCATAGCACATGTGTGGCATTATTGGTATAACACTCTCATTTCACGCCTACCCTGCTCCAGTTATTCCTGGCCACACAAGAAGCAGACTTTGCTTCTCTGCATGGAGAACTTGCTACCCCTGGTCCTTTCTCCCAAGTGCTACTTATGGATTCTTCAGCACCAGTCTATCCCCATCCTCTTTAAATCCATTTCTGAGCATGACCAAAGCAAGAGCTCTTAGTCTTGCCCTCCTTTATGATGCCAACAGAGCTCCATCATTTCTCTCTTAAAAGTTACCCAGACAAGTGTCAGAAGCTTTCACCTTTCAATTTTCTTTTCAGAGATGAGAGTGTCCCTCTTATTCAACTGTATTCAAGATTAAGTAAAACTCAGAGAAAGGGTTTCTATTTGTGCAAGTATACATTGTTCAATAAAAATGAGATTGCATTTTATTTTATTTATTTATTTTTATTGTGAAAATGCCATACAGAGTGGTTACAATTACATGGGCAAGATAATGAGTACATTTCTTATCAAGCATTGTAGCCTCCTCCTTTAATTGTGATTGTTGCTACTTATCCTTTCCTTTGTGAAAAAATTAAAATATCACATCACCAGGCACAGTGATCTAGATGCATTGTTCTCAAAAACTGTTGATTAGCAACTCCTTTGTACAAGTAATTAAAGAAAATAAAAAGATAGTATTTAAAAAGAAACAGCTGGGGGTCTTGGCTTGAGTAAACACTGCTTGAAGATCCTGAGTCTTAACCCCAGTGATACCCCTCAAAACCATAAACCCTTATATCCATATACATTGCACACAGCGATGGATTTAGCAGCCAAGACAATACAGTATTATCATAGATTTCTTCAGTTACCAGCACTCTCCAAGATAAGTGCAAGGGTGTTCAACAAAGGTCCTGATACTTCACAATGGTGAAATAGTACGTTTTTTGGTGCTTTCTTGAAATAACAAATATTAAGGGATATATTAAAAAATTCCATCTCTTTAGGGAATTCATCAATACAATCTTTTAGCACCTTTTCTCATCCGTGTTCCAAACAAATTAAGGTCCAACATGCCCTCCATAGCTAAAGCTTCATGGCAAAGCAGAATGCGTGTACTGAGAGTTCCCCTCCCCCCTCTCAAGAATGTGTTAGTGGAAAGCTGTGAGCTTGGGACACAGGAGGAAAGGGAACTGTCCTTCAGGAGGCAGAAACAATGCACAGGGGTATGACAAAGGCAGGAGGAAACTCATCGTCCTCACGGTCGGGGAAGGCCGGGCATGGCTGCTCTTTCAGAGCTGTGTGGAGATGGTTTCTGTGTGGTACAGCATGGCTTTGATCCTGGGTGCCTCCCAGAGGCCGTGGCCTCTGCCCTTACCCTGTTTCTCAGTGGAAGTCTGCAATCCAGAGCCTCAAACATCATGGCATAGTCAGGACATTTCTGAGATGGGAAGAGTAACTGGATGGAGTAGAAGCACATAGCTCTCTCTCCTCTTCATACATTTGGCACTCTCCACTTAAGGTGAATGATCTTTGAAGTGTCTATTAAAACGAATACAGGCAAGGTCCTTGAGTTTTCATAACAAGAAGACAAAATTAAGCAAGTCAGGATGATAACCTTGTTGGTCCCACTTAAAAAAAATTAAAAAATACTTCACTGGACAGACTCCAGGGAAAGGTTTGTTGTTGTTGTTTTTGTTGTTGTTGTTTTGCTTTTTCTGTGTGTTTCTACCATCTATTCACAAGTGCCAGTTAAAATTGAAGCTGCATTTGGTGGGAAGAATGTCTACAGATGATATTCTGGAGGCAAATTTCATTCATTCATGAATATTCAATTGCAAGGGAAGGGCAGAATGTGGCAGCTACTCTGTGAAGTTCAGGTCAGAACCATCCACTCGCTGCCCAGCGATCAGAACCTGCAAACATGTCCCAAAGTGCTGAACTGCTACAAGCCAGATGTAAGCTATTAGCCACAATTAGTGATTCACATTCTAAGGAACTGTTTTCTGTGCCCATGGCGAAAATGGAAGATATTAATTGCTCTCAGAGTTTCTGCCTCTTCAGCTGAATGAGATGTTTTGTGATTTCCCCGGGAGCATAAACGCTGGAAGCTGAAATATAGTTCTTGACAGATTGACAAATAGGGCAGCTTTAAAAAATATATTACAGAATCTGGAATATAAAAGAAAAACAAATAATAAAGTTTTAGCTTTCTATTCTCAATGTAAGTCTGTTATGTTCAAGGGGTTGTCTTCATAAGGAGCATTTCTAATAATTGTTATTTTTCTTTCACATCTCCTTTAAATGTCTTATAGATGAAAAGCCATTAGTGGGATGCTCTACATTAATTTTGTTCAAGCAATCAGGAGCTACAGTCATAGCCTATGTGTACTCAGGATAGTGTTGTAGTATAGGAAAGAATCAATAATTCGTTAATCATTATTGTAAACCAAGTAAAAATCCTCCTCTTCCTACCATCCATAGTAAATGCTCCTCTCATCAGTCTTTGAATCTTATGACAATGTTAAGATGGATGACCACAGGGGCTTTCAAGATGTAATTAAGGTTATGAGCCTTGAGATCAAGGCTGATTCTGGGTTATCAGGGTGGGTATTGCCTAAGCTCATGAACCATTTGAATCACAGAACTTTTTCTGAGCCAGACAGGGAGAGCTGTGACAGACTTCAAAACGATGCTGGGAGTGACAAGGGTCCAGAATATCATGCCTGGGTGTGGAAGGAAAGGATCCAAGTACAATGACTTAAACTGGGTCTTGAATTTCAGTGTGGTCCCTAGATGGCAACTAGAACATAAATTGCATTTTACTAAGACTGTGAAGGGCCGTGAGGTAGATTGTTTCAGGAGCTACTTGAGAACAATCTAACCAGAAGAAACCTGAATTTACCCTTTGTAGATCTGATCAGAGAAAACTAATTCACCTAACCTAGCTCTGGGGTCATGGAACTACACAAGTATTCATTTGTGCAATTCTAAGATGCTTAATTAGTGGAGGTTTGCTATGCTGACAACAGAAAAGGAATGTACTAATTTATGTTTCACTTGTGTTGAAAGGATTGGCAGTGGATTTTCATATAGATTGAAATCCTTATGTGTTACAACCAACTTTTAAAGTAGCAAAATAATAATACAACCTTACAAATGAGGAAATAATTTATTAAATATAGTCAGCAATAAACATGGCTGAGAACATTATCAAGGATTGTTTTATGAAAGGAAACATCCTCATTTTCTGGACCACCATGACTTTTTTTCTTTTTATCAAGCAATTGATACAAATATAAATAAAAATATTTATTTGAAATACGATTTGTCACCAATTTTAACATCCTCATCAAAAAAACATATAATAAGCAATTCCTGTTTTTAGAACACATAGTTAATTCAGGAAAGAGCGCTCATCCAGAAGCTATTTAAGTAGATCATAAACTTAAAGAGAAATAGAAAAGACAGGTGCAGAAGGCTGATGCCTGTAATCCTAGCTACTCAAGAGGCTGAAACCTGGGGATGACTGTTCAAAGCCAGCCAAAGGGGAAAAAAGCATATGAGACTATTGCATCCAATTAACCACCCAAAACCAAATAAGCCAGAATTGGAATTGTGGCTTGAGTTAGAGTGCCAGACCTGAATCCAAAAGCTAAGGGACAGTGCTTAGACTCTGAGTTCAAGCCCCAGTTCCAGCGCGCACGCGCGCGCACACACACACACACACACACACACACACACACACACACACACACACACAGGTTTAGAGACTTCTGTGTATACCCTACTGCAATAACAAGAAAGGATAAATGAACACAGAGAAATTGTATTATTTTTATCCAGAATGTCTGAAATAACGTGAAATAATTTGGTATGTAAATGACAAAATAGGGAAAGAGAAGAGATTTGAAATTTTTGGTAAAATAATAAGAAAACAATTACCATCTATATTATTTTTTCAGGCAGGGCCCATTGTGTAGCACAGACCAGCTGCAGTCTTGCTCTCTCTATAAGCTTAGGTTTCCAAGTGCTTTGATTAGAGTCAGGTGCCACCAGGCTTTCATGATCATACATTTTCATGAACAAATAGGGGGAATTTTAATGCCAACATGTAGAAAGTTCATGTTAATATCAATCATCTCACTTTAACTTTTCTAAATCTAAAATATTTTATTTCCTTTGCTTTTGCATTGTTGTGGCACTTAATAGCCATTCACGGGTTGCTGTGGATTAAATACAACAACTTAGTAAATAATTCCAAATATCCACAAACATGCTAATATACATTGTTCAAATATCTAGAAGGACTTTAAAGCTTTCCAGCTCTCTAATCTGTGTGAGATTTTTAACAGCTACACAGCTTTTCCAAACTTTATTATGATCATTTTGTTCTCAACTTTTGAGAAAGAGCTACATAAAGCTCTTAACTTTTTTGAGGCATATAGAAAGTTATTTTTTGACATAAATATTCCTTTGAAGGATTCTTTCACTGAACTACTTAAGTTGCTTTGCAGATCGTGAGCTTGTTCCTTTTGGATTGGGATGACAGACTTAAAATCTGCTCTACTAGCAAGTTTCCAGTACCCGGATAATTATAGTCACCATGTTGAACACTGGATCCCGCAAATTTAGCCATTTCGTATATAAAAGTCTGTATCCTTTGATCAGCATCCTTTGTGTTTACTCAGCACCTGGCAATCCCCAGATTTTTCTTTAATCTCAACAATATAAGATTCAGAGTCTAAATGTGTGTATGTACATTGTTATGCCAAGGTTGCAGGACCCCCACCAAGAAGACCATCGAGAGTCAGACTCTACAGCTGTTTTATTTAAACGGGCTGCAGCTCGGGCCTCATCCTACACTCCGACACAGTGGAGCCCAGGAGGAGAGCCCTGAGCTAAGGATTTGCAGATCTTATAAGGGCACACTACCAGGTGGTTTAGCACCAGGTGTTGCTCTGCTCTGAAACAAGCAACAAATGGTCACTGCCTCAAGTACTCTAACCTTTCATTTCCCACCTTGACTTATGGTCCTGAGCCACAATCTTGTGGCTCTGGCCCAAAACTAAACTCCAACAGCTTTCGATCTTGAATGGGTATAGTCCCTCTCTGACCTTAGCCATACTATTAAACAACAATACCAATAACAATCAGTTCATTTTTCTTTTCTTGAGGCATATGTGGAGTGGCTGGGTAGGATGCTTGGAGACTTCCCATGTTTCCCTACGGTCATCCAGGGCAAAGGGGTCAGCCGGTCTGGCGTGGGAGCAGTGGATACAAGCAGCAATACCGTCCACCTTAAGGGTGGTAGGTGTAGCCAGTAGCACCATGTAAAGTCCCTTCCACCATGGTTCCAGAGATCTCAAGTTGTTTAAACCAGTCCTCTGGTTTAAACAAATGGGGAGTAGGAATAGAAGCAGAATCATATAATGCTTTTAGTTGAGGCCACATACTCTTATGCACCAGCTGTAAATAGTCAAGCTTACACAGAAATTCAGTATCATCCAAATCAGCAAGCAATTAAAGCCAAGGCGATAGGGTGAATTTCTTACTCTAAACAGGGCAAAAGGAAGGAGCGATACCCAGTCTGTGCCAGTCTCCAAGGCCAATTTAGTTAAGGTCTCTTTTAGAGTCCGATTCATTCTTTCTTCCTGCCCTGAACTCTGGGGTCTGTAAGCACAGTGCAATTTCCAATCCATCCCCAGTGCCATGGCTATTCCCTGACTTACTTTTGAGACAAAGGCCGGTCCATTGTCCGACCTGATGGTGGATGGGAAGCCATACCTGGGTAGGATTTCTTCCAGGATCTTCTTAGCCACAACGTTCACGGTCTTATGCTTTGTTGGGTAGGTTTCAACCCATCCTGAAAAGGTGTCTACAAAAACTAGCAAATATTTATATCCAAATTTTCCAGTTTTAATTTCTGTGAAGTCTACTTCCCAATACACACCTGGCCTATCTCCACGGAGGCGAGCTCCTTTAACCGGTTGATTGGGGGCATTGGTGAGCTGACAGGCTTTACAATTTTTAACAATGTCCTCAATGAGTTGATTTCCTTGCCTAATTTTTACCTCTGAGTGTCGGAGCAAGTCCTGCTTTCTTCGGGTTCCCATGTGAGAGACCCGATGGATTCTCTTAAGAATCCCCTTGCCCAATCTTTGTGGCAAGAAAAGTTTCCCCTCACCAGTTTTCCACCAGTCTTTGTTTCCTTCTCTGTCCGGGGGTTTATAGGCCATGGGAATTTTCTTTATCCACTCCAAGTCTTCTTGGGAGTACTGAGGCTCAGGAGGCAAAGCTCGTGGCCCTGGGTCTGCTACAGTCAGTACTTCCGCTCTGGCCTGGAGAGCCGCCTCCTTAGCTGCCTGATGGGCCAAGTTATTTCCTTTGGTTATAGAATCAGTTCCCTTTTGATGGCCAGGGCAGTGCATAATGGCAATATTTGCTGGTTCCTATATGGCCCGGATGAGGCTTAAAATTTCTTGTTTGTTTTTAATAGTCTTTCCCTCAGCTGTCAGCAGCCGCCTCTCTTGGTAAATGGCTCCACGGACATGCACAGTGGCAAAAGCATACCAACTGTCCGTGTACATGTTTAGTCTCTTCCCTTTTCCCCTTTGTAGGGCTTTTGTTAGTGCCACTAGCTCTGCTCTTTGTGCAGACGTTCCCTGGGAGAGTGCTTCTGCCCACACTATATCAGTGTCCGTGGTGACTGCTGCGCCTGCGTACCTTTTTCCATCTCGGATGAAACTGCTGCCCTCTGTGAACCAGGTATGCTTGGCATGCAATAGTGGCAAGTCCAACAAGTCTGGCCTCTTTTTATGTATACATTTACTTTATCCTTGTCATTAACGATATTGTTATAACAAGAGCAGAATAAGTCTGATGACTGGGCAAACATGGGTTTAGAGTTGTTTGTGTGATCTTGGGTAAATTGCTAACTTTGCGGATGTTTTCCTCCTTTCCAATATTAAATAATGGATTGTTGTTGTATTTGGACAAATTGTAACTTAAAATTTTTTGTGTCAGTTATGGGCTTGAACTCAGGGCTTGGGTGCTGTCCTTGAGCTCTTTTGTACAAGCCCAGTGCTCTACCACTTCGAACTACTGCTCCACTTCCAGTTTTTGAGTGGTTAATTGGAGATGAGAGTTTCATGGGGACTTTTCTACCTGGGCTGGCTTTGAACCACAATCCTCAGATCTCTGTCTCCTAAGTAGCTAGGATTACAGATATGAGCCACCAGCACCCTGCTAAATTGTAACTTCTTTGGAATGTTTTTACTCTAAGACAAAAATTAATTGGGTTATGTGAAGCTTGAAGTTAACGTAAGGGGCATGTGCTGATTTTTACTGAATTTGCTTGTAGTGTTCTCTTCAAGAGGATGTTTAACATACCTAAGTAAAGATTGGCTTTACGGCTGTGA
This sequence comes from Dipodomys spectabilis, assembly GCF_019054845.1. Classification (NCBI taxonomy): domain Eukaryota; kingdom Metazoa; phylum Chordata; class Mammalia; order Rodentia; family Heteromyidae; genus Dipodomys; species Dipodomys spectabilis. The sequence continues at coordinate 5,889,777 of NW_024870711.1, forward strand.
ACACAGCTGAAGATCAGAACAATCTGCTGAATACATGAACTGTATTCCAAAGTTATATCATGAGAAAGTACAAGCACACTTTACAGGGAAGGAATGTGGTAGTATATGCCTATAAGCCAGTTCTTGGAAGACAGAATTAAGAAGATAGAGTTCAAAGCCAGCCTGGAGACCCATATGAGACTCCTCTACTGTAGAAAAACAACACATGACTTAGAATTTGTTGAATTTAGTTAAAAATAATGTCTGAGTTTGTGCTTCAGTGAGATTATTATTATTATTTTAATTTGGCTTACCTGTAAGCCTCTGAGAGCTTCTTAGATTCTAGATGTTTCTATCCACAGAAAGATACTACTTGTAACATAGTGTATTTTCTCAGGCGGTGTGTGTTACATTATTCCATAGTTTACAGAAGATGTCTGGGTGATGAATCGAAATGATCAAGTAGATTGTACAGCTGATGAAATCAATAAATACATAAACAAAATCAGCTTTGGGAACAGCCAATTCTTTGAATGTTTTACTGCTTAATTTACATCAGAGCTGGTATACTTGAAGTTTACTGTGTGGCACTAACTGTTTTAGTAATCCTTCTTACTTCAGAAAAGAACAAGGAATGTGCATAGTGAATGAATAAAATTGTTTTACTTTTCATGAGCTTTTTCTTCTTCATCGTCTTCAGATTTGGCTGTTATTGAGTACGGCAGAGAAACATTGCGTTGCAAAGCACTTTATACATGAGTGCAGTAATTCTTCACCCTGTTTATAAGAGGGCAGGTCTGAAATTGAAATGTCATACGCCATTATGAGCAACCTGTAGTTTATGCATCAGGGCAGCCAAGAATAACTTACTGGAATTAATGCCACAAAACTCTTAGAAAAGCAAATAAAGCCTGGGAGGGTACTTGTTTATTTCTCCTGCCTGTTATTATCCTGTATATATTTTAACAGATTACTTTTGTTTAGATATGACTAGTTATCATGGTGATGGGAGTGCTAGATTAGTGATAATTCCGGCTCTTTCTGTGATGTGAAATAGGAAGTGAAGTTAATGCTCTCTTTATTGAATTTCTGGGCTTATAAAAAGCTACCATCCCTATATCATATAATCAGTTTAAGTTAGGAAGAATTAAGTAATTCAGAAACAGACTGTGGTCAATATGTCTTATTGTAAATTTTCTTTTGAAGTTTTAAAGAGTTCTGATTTTGACTGACCAGGTTCACTGAAAATGCTAATAAATGTGTTTTTCACCTGATCAAGGTATATATATCTAAACTGCAGGAAGATAATATTCTTTAAATAATTGCTTTGCCTCTAAGTTAATGATAATGCAGATTTGAGGAAGAGAAAGGACGTATATGTTAACTGATATTAAAGTAAAAATGGAAACAAAACCTAGGGGTTGACTGAACCTTTCAAAGCACAATAAAATATTTCAAATGATATAACATTTTTAATTTTTTTTACTCATTCTAGTCATATTAGAGGAAATTTCTTCATTGTATTCACACCCATGAAACATGTCTGGAACTTGGTGATGGTGTTTTGTCTATTGATAAATTGGTTCTTAGAAACTTCTTAGAAATTCTCTTAGTTCTACTGTAGGCATTAAAATATTTTAGTGCAGTTCAAGATACTAAAGTAAACAGGTGATAAAGTAATAAATATCATATCTGGAGAAATAGGGTAGATTTTTAAAGCTGTATGAGGTGATAGAATCCTGGAGATTAAATGGGAGGAAATATGTAAGTTATGGACTGGCTGTTTCACATGTCATTTGCTGTTTTCTTTTTTAATTTTTTTGATAAATAGCTTAATCATATGTAAACTGGAATAATACTTTATTAGTACTTCACATAAGAAGAAAAAACATAAGAGAAAAATGAAACAGCTTGTGTACAGAAAAACTTTTGTAATCTGTGAAAGATCCTATGTCTGTAAATTGATGTCACCCTTTCTGAAATACCTTTGTAAGGCGAAGCTTCAAATCTTATGAAGGTTCTATTCATATATTTAGCATGAAATGGTCCTTAAAAAATGATATTGGCAAGGTGGCCGGAAATTCATAAAGAATAATCCAACATTCTAAAAAATAATCTAGAAAATAAGACCAAAGATTCTGACATTTGAACTAGAGCTTATATGTACAAGAAATAAGCTTCTGTCAAGTCAATGATGAAGCTAGCTGCCTGTAGGCACACATGAACAAGCAGAATCGTAGGTCTTTAGAAGACAGTCAAAGCCATGCTATCAAGGTGATAAAGAAGCCATGTAATTAGACATGTGTCAGTGTAGGTGTTTGAAAGACAGTGCACATCAGTGCTCCTTCCGAGGACTCCTTGGGAAAGGGAGAGGGCATGTAAAAACCATTAGTCAGCTGGGTGCAGTGGCTCACACCTGTAATCCTAGCTACTCAGGAAGCTGAGATCTGAGGATCATGTTTCAAAGCCAGCCCAGGCAGGAAACTCCATATGACTATTATCTCCAATAAACTACTCAAAAAAGCCAGAAGTGGTGCTGTGGATCAAGTGGTACAGCGCTTGTTTTGAGCAAAAGAAGCTCAGGGACAGTGCCCAGCCCAGAGTTCAAGACCTAGGACTGCCCCCCACCCCGACAGAAAAAAATCATTACTCATTCAAGGTATTACCAAAAAAAGAAGAAACATCCATAATGAAAACACTGCAGAATAAATATAGAATTTAAAATTGACAAAAATAACTTCAAGGTTTGGCAAGAACATAGAGGAACTCAATCTGAGATACTGCTAGTAGAAATCCTGCCTTTAGTGCACAATCCTGCCTTTAGTTTTTCAGGTTTCTATAAAATGGAGAGGATATAACTTGGATATAGCTTTTAGAATGAGAGTGTATACAGTCTTTATGACTGCACAAGTCACACAGTGATTTTACTTGCTACAAAAATGAGAATGCTTATTTTTTAATTAACATCAAAAAGGACATCTTGAATCAGAGAAAAAAATACAAAGCTCCTTTGCATATCAAATTATTTGGCCACGAAACCCAAAGCATTTCCACACTCATGAATTAAATATGAAGATTGTTTAAAGGTTCTTTAAAGTGTAATTATTTTTAAAAGCTTAAATTCTACCAAGAGATTTTCAAAAGACAAATAACCTTTCTTGATTACCTACAAATTCATGGAATTATTAGACTCTTAAGATTTTGGCAAATTCATTATTACAAATATAAAATTGACTACCATTCAAAAGGATAAGAAGACAGCAGCACACCAGAATGTCGAAGGTAATTCAATGTTTTATTCAACTCAAGAATTATTCTTTTCGACAATAATGGAGGAATTCTTATTTTCCTCTGCTTTAGGATGTAGGGGTTAGCAATGCTCTTTTCAGATTTTAGGGAGCTCCTTTTATTACACTTCCTAGAGATTATGTTTTTTCTTCTGAATTTAAGGGATTTACCAACGCTACTACAGTGATCACATGACAGATTGCAAGTTGAAACAAACTTATTGCTAATATAGTAAGTTTTTGCAATGTAGATAGAAGACTGTGTTAGACATGGCATTCCCTCAAAGCAAAATCTAAACCAGAGCAAGGCTGAAAAGCACAAGGAGCATCTAGGAGAGATGGAAGCAAAGCAGGGATGGATCATGAGGACTGAGGACAGAAGCCATATCCATCACCAAAAGATTCAAGAGAAATCAGCTAGGATGGAGCAAAGAGCTCCAGCAGGTAGTCAGAAATCCTAGCCAAGAGCAGATGAGAGCTGTCTAGTGTGTTTATAACTGTGGACAAGTCAATGCCTGGCCTCAAAGCTTTGGAGCACAGATCGACTCTCCCAGCGAATGCAGCCACTGGCCAAAAGTTGAAGGAAAATCCAAGGGCCTATGACTCCTATCAGATTTCCTCTCTATGCCTTCTATCAATAGAATAAAAGGCCTGAATGACAAGTGCTTACAACAGTTCCCACAATCCTTAAAGCCCACTGGAGATTTACTGCTCAGGAAAGTCAGATGTTGAGATGTGGATATGCTATGGATAGCATGTGGGTGACAACAAAGGATGTGGACTGCTCCATCATCTTTAGCCGGCTACCTAGCATGTTAGGTGACTATTGCACAGCCTCATTGATAAAGCAGTGAGTAGGAGAACGAACTCCAATACTGAGCGAATTTCTCGCATGAGTAGAATCTATGCCTCAGAGTAAGTTCTCATGGAAGGAGGAGTCAGAGAGCAGCACAATCTCCATTGTCATGTTTTAAGGCACCGCCTGTATGCCCCTACCATTCCTCATCATGCTGCTCTCCTCAGAGCTCGGGGAAGTTTCCAGATTCAATATGAACCTCCCTCTGAAAGGATACCTCAACCATCTAAAATCTCTGGGGAAAAATACTTTAATAATCTTTCATATACTACTTCTATGTTTTTAACCACAATGCTAGGGTATACTTGGAGTGCAATATGGTGGGACCACAACTTGTATTCAACTGGTATGGTGGGACCACAACTTGTATTCAACTGGGGAGAACACTTCTATGGTCCACATTGTTGAATTATTCATTTTGTTGCAGGGATATTGACATGCACCCAAATTATCACGGAGGTAAGTATGCATTTGAACCAGGAATTTACAATTCCGATCTTAGTATACAATAAATAAATATATGGAAATAATGTATTGGCTAAATGTATCTGAAGATAAAAGTCTTGATATCCTTTAGAAAAGAAAAAAATTGATTATTTAGATGGAATGTTAGTAAAGTAGATGAAAGGAGAAAGATTATAAGATATGATAAGTTTTTATGATAAGATACAAGATATAATTATTAATAGTACCTATTTTAGTGCATTGAAAATACGACCTATAGCTGCTTCAGTAATATATAAATATTTTTTAGAACTAGATATTTGTGTGTGTGTGTGTTGGTCCTGGGACTTGAACTCTGTGCCTGAGCACTGTCCCTGAGCTTCCTTTGCTCAAGGCTAGAGCTCTACCACTTGAATCACAGCACCACTTCTGGCTTTTTCCTGAGTAGTTTAGTGGAGAAAGAGTGGCATGGACTTTTCTACCCAGATTGGCTTCAAACCAGGATCCTCATCTCAACCTCCTGAATAGCTGGGATTACAGGTCTGAGTCACCAGTACCTGGCCAGGACTGGATATTTAAATGAAATTTAATGCTTGACATTTTGAGTAATTCATAATATTGTCTGAGTTAGAGAAAAAACCCTTATCATTCACACTTGTTAGGGAATAATCTTCCTTGTTCTAGACAAAATAGAAAATAATAATTTTGAATATTCCTATTCATAATTTACCTGAGCAACACCTTGGATAGAAACTTCATTTACACTGCTTTGTTTCTTCATAGATTTATGCAAACTCAAACTTTTAAATCATGAGTGAAGTATTTCTTCTCCAATGTCTTCACCTTTAATGTCTTTCTGTTGTTCTTCTCTTACTATTTTGCTGACTTAAAAGAAAATATTATTCTATTTTTTATGCAATTTTTTTCAGATATCAAACTGTGAAAGAGGAAGAGTAGGAGTCAAAGATAAGGGAAACTTGTGTTTTTTAATAGAAAAATTGTCTTCGCTTGTGTTTGGCCGAATAAAAAAGTCATCTAATTTGAGAAACATAAAACTTTACTTCTCTTCCAAATGCAACTTGCTTAGATTCATTTTCTTTGGGACAGTGTTTTTTTCTTCTTTTTATCAGCCATATAGCATTTTGACAAAACTCACTATTCAGCAAGTAAATTCCAATGAAAAGAATAAAAGCTGCTCCTCCTCAGAGCAAGGGGAAGTTACCAAATTCAATTGTGGGCAAGAATACAAAGTGATGGGCTCACTCATCTGAGACTGCTATTACAGAGATCACATTACCTCCCCCAGTTTATAGATGAGAGATGTATGACGATGCTTGCTCCGGTTTCCCCTCTGGGATTAAATTGATTTTTCTTCCCATCTGACAAGCAGAAATGTAACACGCTGTTCCTTCAATTCACACTTCCCTCTGTATTATATTTAAATAGACTTTCACTTTTATTATTCACTTGGATTTACTCTTTTAAAGAATGCTTATTCATGTATTCCATGAACTTTCACTTGTTGTGTTTGTCTTTTTAGGATGCAATGAGTCCTTCATTATCATACAGGGGATTAGAGGAATGAGAATTGGCCCAGATGATAGGAAGAAAGCTTTCATAGAAGTTGCATATGAACCCAAAGCTGCCACAGAGCTCCTAACAAGACGGAGGCCTGGAAAGAGTTAAAGAGGCGTGGTTGTGACTGATGAAGAGGAGCTGCTGTTTTGAAATCATTGAAATCTTTCTCTGGACCACACATCTTCATGGGTTCACATTCTGATCTGTGGTGGCAGAGCATATTCTTATTTACAGCTCTCCGTGGCTCATCTGACTTGTCCATCAAGCAGCTTACCTGATTTAATTCTGCGTCTTTGCAATTCACGATAATGAACTCAGCAAAGAAAAGTATCTACAATGTACTTGCACATCTGATTTGGGACAAAAAGCTTGGTTTTTCCTAAGCAGTTCAGCAGGGCACATGTTATTCATGCCTGTAATTCTAGATATCCAGGAGGCTGTGACCTGGAGAGTCATAGTTTGAAGCTAAACTGAACAGAAAAAGTCTATGGGACACTATCACTAATAAACCAGCAAAATCCTAAATAGGAAGCAAGATTCAAGAGGTAGAGCTGAGTCATCATTAAGAAAATGGAGCAAGAGCGTGAGGCCCTGAGTCCATGCCAGAAGATCAACTGGAAACATGGAGTTGTTCGTTTTAACACTTGTGACTTGGAAGTACAAGGAACCTGCACATGACTTCTTTTCCTAAATAGATTTATAACAGGTAGCTAGACACCAGCCTGTTTCTTATTTCCCACAGTCCAACTTTGAAAATGTGAAATAACAAGCAGTTTGTCAGGAGCAAGTCTGGCTTGTCAAGAACATTTTTCCCTACAGTGATGTTAGAAAAGAATGCAAAGCTGAGGTTTCATGGGCTAATGGGTTTAATGGAACTTGAAATAAAAGATAATAACCTATTTCTTAGTGATCATTTTAAAGCACCAGAAGCACAAAGAAATTTCATAAAATAGCAGTTTCTTACTCATCAGTGTTACCTATATTTTCAATTTTTACCCCATACCAAGATGAGTTTATGCATTTCCCAATGCAGATGTATGTGCATGTGAAGAATCCAGAATAATAAAGAAGATGATTAAAGGTCTTCTAATCTGCTTTGAGTTTTAGGAACCCATAGGAAGTTAAATAAAAGAAGAGACACATGATAGATGTTGAGGGTCATGGGGGAGATGGCACACATGGAAAAGAGACAATGGATTCCAACATTCGATAAAGGGCATTCACATAATATTGGAATTTGCTCATATGGAACATGTAATGATTAGCTAGATTGTGCACAAGTACTGGAAACATTCTTCCTGGGGATACTCACCTATCTACATGAATTAAGTTAGATTCAGGCTAACCAACAATTCAGTTCATGTGATTTGTAAATAAGAATAAATGAGCCAGGCACTGGTGGCTCACACCTGTATTTCTAGCTATTCATAAGACTGAGATTGTGGTTCAAAACCAGGTTGGACAGGAAAGTCCATGAGATTCTTATTTCCAATTAACCAGCAAAATGTTAGAAGTAGAGATATGGTTCAGATGGTAGAGTACCAGCTTTGAGCAAAAAGAGCTAAGCAAGAGCACAAGGCCCTGAGTTCAAGCCCCAGAATAGGCACAAAAATAAAAACAAAACAAGTGGATGTATAACATAGATTATGATAGATTTTCACTGTGGGCTCGTTTGGGTCTCACTTAATAATGTCTGGAGGAGCTGGTGAATGTTTGTGGAACAAGAGTACAGTGCCTCTAATGAAGATTCCCGACAATTTCAAATCTACTGCAAATTACAATCAATGGTAGAAGGCAGAAGTGAAGGACTTCAGGAAAAAGGCAAATGGGGTGATTAAAGATGAATGAAAATGAGAGCACGGAGGAAGAAAGAAAACCAAGAGGCAAAATGGAGGCAGATTTATTATTAATAAACCAGTGATTGGACTTGGGAAAGAGACCTATTGAAAATGAATCTTAGCATATGATCCGAGTGAAACAGCCATTCTAACCCAAGAAATAAACACATTTTATTGCAGGAATTCTGAGAATGCAAGTCAAAGTAAGGTCCTCCTCTTACTCACCTGGTTTGTATGGGTCTGTGAACTTAACAGGAAATGATGCTATTATTTCTCTTTAGCTGTAATATGATTAAAATTGTCTTGGTTTCAGCTAGGTTTGTCATGAAGCAAAGAAAAGTTCGTCTTAATCTTCTCTCACTTAAATGTTCCTTCTCTAGGTAGCTCAGGCTGGCCTAGAAATTGCAGTTGTTCAATTTCAGATTCCAGAGTGCGAGGATTAGAGGTGGGTCCCATCACTCAGCGCTGCCATTGTACAGTTAAATAAGAATCTAAAGAATGTCCTCGCCAACTGTTAACCTGGGGTCTACTGACACCACCCTGTCCTTCCTCCCACGTCTAATTAGGACAACTCATACTTAATTGCCATTGTGTATTATTCATCTCATTTTCAAGTAGTTCTACAAAGAAGTTCCAGTTGAACATGTCAATTTGTTAGGACAATGAAACTTGTTCATTCTTTCATAATCCTTCCCCATCTCCCCAACCCCATCCATCTCCTCATCTTCCTAGTTCCGTTTTCACATATATACCTTCCATATTATGACTGCATTGTCCAACCCTTCCCCTCTCCATTAGTCTACCCCCTGATTTTACCCCCTCCTCTTGACCTTATGCCCCACAAATTCCAGCTTACTAGTATTCATTTTTTAACGTTAAGATGCTTGTTGAAGGAGTTATTTCATTGAAAGCCTCATCTGCATATATGATACTTTAGTTAATATGCTAATGTATATATATATATATGTATATATGCACCTGTACATTCTTGCATGTATATTTATAATTTAGATCCAAATTCTTTTCCTTAGGTTTTGTTGATTCTATTTCCTAAACCTTTCACTAGTGCTTTTCCTATGCTATACCATCATTGTCTCTGCCGTAAAATGTCCCATGGGCCATTTCCTTGTCACTGGATATTTAGCCTCTCAGTCAGCTTTCTGCATTGTTTCCTAACTATGCTCATTTCTCACTTGTACATCAAACAACTTGTATATATGCCTATACCTTTTATAGAACATGCTTTAGTATGCCACATCGATTAATCTCCTTTATAATTTGACCCCAACCTAGAATTTTAGGCTCTATGGGTATATGTTTGAAGAGAAAACATTTTCACCCTGAAGGATATTTTGTTGGTAGTAACAGACTTGAGAGAGTCTCACAGAATCACCGTAGTTCCTACTCGTAGAACCTCAGGCCAAATGTAATCCAGGCAAAAGCACCACTGCTTGGAGAGGTAAGGTGAATTCTTTAAGTACATACATTATGTTATTGAGACAGAGGAACAAAACAGACATCACATTAAGGTAATACATTTCCTATGGGGACACTGAATACATGCTACAAATCTGTAGAATGAGGCCATGGTTACATGGTGAAAAGTATTCTAAACAACGGAAACTACAAGCTGGTTATGTCCATCTCATTGGTGCTGTTTGGTAACTTTCAAATGTGTTGTTTGTCTGCCTTTCATCGAGAATCTCTCTAAGTCTTCACTGGATAGCAGGTTCTCTTCATTTTGAGTTAGTTTTATTTTGATTGACATGCATTCTAATGGTTAGAGTGTGATATTTCAACACAGGATGTAGCACTCATTGATTAAATCAGGGTCTTTAGCATTTCATTCTCCTTGTCATTCATTCCTTTGTGGGAAGTCTTCAAACTCTACTCTGCCAGGCCTGCATACAGGCATAACAGATCACTGTCAAGTGTAGCATTCTACTGTGCTGTAGAACACTGAAAGTTTTTGGAAGAGAAGTCATTTATATAATTGGTATTTAATATTGAGGTACTGGAGATTGATTACTGTTAACAGAGAAATCTGTGCTTATTGTAAAAAAAACTTAAGTAGTGAATTACAGAGCTAAAAGAGCTATTATTTTTCCATTTTACTATTGTCAGTGCAAATGACATTTTGTCGGTCATGGGTCTTAAACTCTGGGCCTGGCTGCTGTCCCTCAGCAATTCAGCTCAAGATGAGTGCTTTACCATTTGAGCCACAGCACCACTTCCAGTTTTCTGGTTGTTTATTGGAGATTAAGAGTCTCAGGGACTTTCCTGCCTGGGCTGGATTTGAACCAGGATCCTCAGATCTCAGCCTCCTGAGTAGCTAGGATTACAGGCGTGAGCCAGTGGCACCCGGCTTTAGGTATATTTTTTAAACTATGCTTATTTTTATTCCTTTTAGAGTAGCTTAGGATTATTTGATTATGTTGAACGAAAAGAAAACGTAATTAAGTCTGATAGATATAGAAATGTTAACAACATAACTCCTTTGTTACTTGATGATAATGGTGGTTGAAAGCATTTCAACCATCAGGATGGTTCAGAATTTTGTAATCACTTTACTAATTATTCTAATCAGTGAGGGCCTTTCTCCCTCTCTTCCCCCCTTCTCATCCTCTCTCTTTTTCTCTCTCTCTTGGTCAACTACACATTAGATGTTTAAGAGCTCATCCTTGGAAACAGTTAATACTAATAAGCATAGTCCTCAAAGTACTATTTTCCTTGCATCAAATATGCATTTCGGAAGTATCTGCTCTTCAATTTAAAATTCTAAATTAACTCATACCGTAGCTTTGTTGAGGGAAATAACCACCTGCCATCCCCATATGTTGGCTTTAATTATGAATTAAAATATTTCCACTTGAAAGTCACAAAGCTATCTGATTTTCTATATAAACATTGAAATTCCATGAAATATTTTAAAATAAATAATATATTATTATAAAAACATTCACCGCAAAAAACAAAAGAAAATTATTTATGAATAAATTAGTATTAGAGACCTGGCAGATGGCACATAATATGAGACAAGGCTTCAATGGTCTTTCACAACTAATAATGCTTTATTACATATATACTTTAATTTTCTTCTCATATTATAATAGCTTTGCTATCAGTTTTCACTTTTATTTGAATTTTGTGGTCATTCTTTTTAATCTATTTCCTTCCATCTCTTCCATTTCTCTTTCTTCTTCCCTCTTTCTGTACCTGCTTTCTTTCCTCTATCTACCAATCCTCCCTCCCTCCCTTCTTCCCTTCCTCCATCCCTCCCTACCTTCCTCCCTCCCTTCCTTCCTTCCTTCCTTCCTTCCATATTACATGAAACAACTGTCATTAATGAAAGATAATCTTAGGCAAATTTTCTAAAGAAAAATTCTCACTTAATTTTCTAGTTCTTTATCAGCAATTATCATTTTATGGTACATGAAGTCATTTATATACTTCTTACTATTCCTTTATCTTAAAAAATTTTGTTGTAGAAGTGATAAACATAGAGATTACAGTTACATGAGTCAAATAATGAGCATATTTCCTTTTGAACAGTGTCATCCCCTCTTTCATTCTCTCTCAGTTTTTCCCCTCCTAATCTCCTTCACCCAAAAGTTGTACAGTTCATTTCCAACATAGTATCTAGTGGGTTTCACTGCTGAATTAGTTCACTCTTTTTCCCACCATTTCTATGCTTCCCCTTTCTCCTCCAAGTCAGATAAACTTACATACAAGACAAAAGGTAAAGAAATCATAAATAGCAACAGAAGGGAATAAACCAAAGAAAAATGGAAAGAAGTAAAGGTAAAGAAAAAGAACCACAAACAGTAACATACAAATCCTCTGGCTTCCATTTCTTGGCGTTGATTTCAATAAGCATCGTTTTATGTATTACTGCAGATATACATTATATAATAATAGAGTCCTTTCAAAACCCTCTCAATGTCTGCACAGTTACCTGGCTGCATTCAAAAAGTGCCAAAGGGATTGAAAGGAGGAATATGTCTAATCACTGGTGTGATGCGCTTCCTGCCTGGAAACTCCTGCTGCTTCTGCTGCGGTCGGTCTGAGTGAGTACTTGCAAGGGCTTAGTTTTGTTCAGAAGAGCCGTTGTGTTAGACACAGCAAGTATGCCAGAAGAAGTGGAATTTCTCAAAGCTGACAGTCAGTCTCCTGAGTAACTCACCTCTCTGACATTCAGTAGGAAATCTGTCATTTCTCTAAACTTAAATCTTAGCTGGTACACCTTTCTTATCTGTTGCCAGGGCATTTTATTTACAAATTTTTGCCTTAAGAAATAAGCATCTTATATAAGAAAAAAAAGTTTTTGGAGTTAAGGAAAACTTTTAGAAAACTTCATTGGAGACTGGGAAATTTGTAATTTTATTTAATCATTTCTACCAAATGGTCATGAAGATCTGTTACAAGAGAGCCAATGGAGAGGTAGGCCAGGTAAGGCACACTGCAAAAATAAAAAATAAATACGTGTTTATAACTGAATCCTTGCACTCTGCTTGTCTGGGCCGGCATAGAAAGCATACATTTTGACTTTCTGCTTTTCTTGCTCCTTCCTTCTATTTAGAACTCATTTTGACTTCTTCACTACCATTCCCAACCTCTGTCACACACACTTCAAGTCTCAGATGGAACTCAAGGACTCTAATTCCGTGAGCTCATTTATCTCTTGGTGATATTTGGCACCAGATGTGAAAACGTTCTGTGTGATTCTTCAGTCCTTTGTGTGAGGATATTTACTCAATGTTGATCTCTATGGGCAGAAGAAGGAAGGCGCTTGAGCTGGGACTGTTCTCTGGATTTGGGGTCCTTTCTCTGGCTACTAGGAGCATTGTCTGGGTGGTTGCTCAGGTGAGTTCCGTTGGCGTGGCTTTGGCTGTCCTACAAGTTACCTTCATGCTCTGTATTATTTTACTTCCCAACTTTGAGCAATTAATTCCCATGTCTTCTCTGTGCAACCTGAGTATAGAGATATGCTAATCAAAAATCTCAGAACAGTCAACATCTGGATCTGGTGACTGAGGAAGAAAGCAGAAAAGAAAGACCAGTTAGTCGGAAAGAGAGAGATGCTCTATTCCTTGACTGGAGTCATAAATAAATTGTTTATACTTCCTCCATCATTTATTTTATTAAATCCTGTATCATTTATTCATCTTTGTCTTTTCAATTTTCCCCTGAAAGAGAAAGTTCAAAGCGAATATTGAATAAAAGTGAAAATTTATTATTTATGTACAATATTAATACAATGAAAAATTCTGACTAAAGGCCTGTCTGGACATTTCTTAAAAGGTCTCCAGCTTACATTAGAATATATCAAAGTTGAAAACCACACACCGGGCCCAGGAGTTCTTTACTAGAATGTCAGAATTATGTATGAACTGCCTTGATCTTAAACACATTTTGGGCGGACATTATTTAGGACTTATATTCAACATTTTTCTGTAGACTTAATGGAATAATTATGTACAGAAATAGCAGATAAATACATCCAAAGATTCAGATACTGAATTGTACTGCTTACCCTATTGCCTTTAGCTAATTTTTTGCTACCTATATATTTTTTCACATGGTAAAACATTTGAACAATAAACATGTTATGCAAAATAAGTCATCTGATACCTGAAGCCATGGGCTTTCCCTCTCCAGAACTGATGGTTCAAAGGGCCTCTTTTGTACACTTCTAGCACATTCTGTGAAGATAGAAAAACAAGTATCAATTAGTTATATCTTGTGTTTACACTGTGTGGTGCCTGAAAATTATAGCTATCTGTTATCTGGTCTAGAACGCTAGAAAACACAAAAGATAGACTATCCTACCGCATTCTTTCATCCTACACACAATCTATATTTGATTCCTCAAATATTCCTCTGTTACATCCCCGACTATGAGATTACCATGACACAGGCTTTTTTTCTGGTTTTGATGAATATTTTGGTTGTTTCTCTTTATTATACATATTGCTCTCACAAACTTTCTTCTATGCCTATTCTCTTGCCCATATGTAGAGTTTTCTTTGGGGTGAACCCAATTAATTCATTACAGTATCACACAATATATTGCATTAATGACATTTCTAGATTATACTCAATAGAATTTTGAGTAGTTTTAAAATGTGCATTTCCATGACCACAGACACATTTATAATCTTGGTGTTACTATCTCTATTGAGGAGTGTCAATGTTTAACCTTTTGATTTGTAGAAATCTTTTATGCACTATCAACATTCATCTTGTCTTGATTATATTGTTACCTATTTATTTGTTTTTAAAAATGGGAGATGGACTTTTCTCTTGATAATTTTTTGTGATAAACTTACAATCTTAATTCAAGTATATGTTATCTTGTTTAAGAAATCCTCCACTACATCCACGATTATGAAAATAGACTCCTGTGGTGATATTGATCAAGATGCAATGTACAAATAAACTGACATCTTGAGCTGAAAGTCTTCGTTAAACTTCTCAAATATAATAATAATAAAAATAATAATAATACAAGAAAAAAGAATGAAGAAAATAGGCTCCTATATTATCTTCTAGAAGGTTTCTTTACTTTTTTTTTGTCAGTCATGGGGGCTGAACTCTGGGCCTGGGCACTGTCCCTCAGCTCTTCAGCTCAAGGCTGGCACCTATTACTTGAGCCCCAGCACCACTTCCGGCTTTTTTTCTGCTTATGTGGTGCTGAGGAATTGAACCCAGGGCCTCCTGCATGTGAGGCAAGCGCTCTACCACTGAGCCACCTTCCCAGACCTAGAAGTTTAATATACTGTCATAACTTTGTCAAATTAAGACAAAACTCTGATCAATCATTCTGAACACTTAAGGGATATCCATGTCATGCAGTTTGAAAATCTGTAGGAAGACTCTTTCAAAATCACAACTTGTCAAGGATGACTTTTCTGTTCTTTCTTTGACTACCTTGCCCCTCTCAGAATCAAGAAATCCTGAGCGATTGTGTATACATACCACATTTTCTTGATCCATTCATCTACTGAGGGACATCTAGGTTGATTCCATATCTTGCCTATGGCAAATAATGTATGGTAAATATTGTACTGGTAGCTTAAGTGTGGCCTTGTTTGTGGACATTCAGGTAAATGCCCAGAAGTGGGATTGCTGGGTCATAGGAGAGCTCTACGTGTAATCTTTTGAGAAAACTCCACATTGCTTTCCAGAGTGGTTGAGCAAGTTAACACTCCCACCAACAACATAGTAGCATTCCCCTTTGGTCACTCCTGCCAACATCTGTTGTTGTTAGATTTCTTGATTATGGACTTTCTAACTGGTATAAGATGGAATCTCAATGAATGGATCAAGAAAATGTGGTACATATACACAATGGAATTCTATACTTCCATCAGAAAGAGTAATATTGTTCCATTCATAAGGAAATGGCAAGACTTGGAAAAAATTATATTAAGTAAAGTAAGCCAGACACAAAGAAAAGTAGGTCAAATGATCTCTCTCATTTGTAAAAACTAGAATATGTATATGATATTCTTAACAGGGGCACTCAATAACCCAAGGGATTAGTGCATAAGACTATATATAATGAAGCATATTAACATGAACTCCAATTTACATAAGCAAAAGGTTCTCATTAGACCCTGTATATAGTTTGTTCTTTTTTCTCTATTTTTTTCTTTCTTTGTTTCTCTTAGTTTTGTGTACCTCGTGTTTTGCATAATAGACAATGCAATATGTGGAAGGGAAGGGAATTACAGAAACAGCAGAACAACAGATGAGCCACAGCACCATTGATACTCACTTGACATTGTGTTGGATATGAACATTACAGCTTGGGGGGGGGGGGGAAGGGAGGGGTGAGGGGGAGATAAAGAGGAATGGGTAATAATGATTAAAAACAAATTTACTTATTGCCTTATTTATATAACTGTAGCCCCCTGCTCATCATCTTTTCAATAAAATTTTAAAAAATAAATCCTGAGCAAAAGCCCACCATCTGTAGAGTTGGGACAGTCCAGACACTAAATCTCAAACCTCTATTTACCCAGGTAAACCTAAATGGGTTCTCATACAAGTGTCCCTGGAAGACAGAAGGGTTTGACTTAGTTTCCTGTTTCACTCCTATGTAAGATTTTCAAGCCACAAGCAGAAGTTTGCCAGGATTGGCAACAAGTCTTTAACACAAAATTGTTTTCATTGCCTTGTAAATTTCCTGCATCTTTGATGTGCGGCTTTCTTTTAGGTCTTTTTGCCTATAACTTCTTATTATCTTGTCATTGTGAAGCACTCAGGAAAATAACTGACAACTTACTGTGTTTAGTAGAGCGTTCTACCTGTGACACTCTATTGTATCAAATTGGCTAGAATACAGTACCTTGTTAATTTCTTTAACAACACCAATCTAGATATTGTTATGAAGGTGCTTTGTCCATGTTGTTAACCTGGACTTTCAATAGAGGAGATAGCCCTCAATAATTTAGTTGGCCTCACAAGTCACTTACTTAAAAGTCTTAAGAGTAAAAACACATTTCCCAGGAAGGTGACAGTTTGCCCACTGCCTGAAGTATCAAGACCTGCTCGAGTTTCTTGTCTGGATGGTCTGTCTTAAATATCTTAGCCTTAGCGGTTCCTAGATTAACCTAAGTCAACTCGAGTTCTAGGACTGAAGGGAACTGTTGGGCATTTGACAGGCCTAGAGCCTGAGTCTGCCATGCTAGGCTGGGATGAGAGAAGGCTCCACAAACGGACACTGGATGTGACAGGTTCTGGGATTGTAACATGAACCTGACCCACTGGAGTTAGCCTTAAGGTGGAGAAGGCTGGGAAAGAGGGCAGGCCTGCAGGATTGGGATGTGGCACCCATCCTGGTTCTAGGCCACACCAGTAGTGTCTTGGAGCTTATGGGAATGGCAGCATGTCTGCTACTAGTGCAGGTGCTTTGTTGGTAATGTACCCTGCTTCTGTCGCTCTTCCTTCCCCTGGTGGAAGCTGTATCTCTCCCTTGCCTGGTGCCTAGACACTAGGGAGAGGTTGTCTGAGTAATGGGCATTGTCCTTGTCTTCTTCAATTGGGTGTTTTAGTATTCCTGTGTTAATCTCTGGCCTTTATCCTAGCTATCCTGAAGGTATTTTTGTGCCTTTTTTGTGCATGTTACTACAGGTAAATGAGTGCCCGAGAGTCCCGTCTACCTTCTACCAACTTGTTGAAGCCTAACTCCTCAATCAAGTGATACTTCTGCACATGCCAATACCGTAATGTGAAAGTCAATTGTATGTTTTAAAAGTGATGGTAAAACGAAAAGTTGCTTACATCTTTAAATTCCCCAGCATTAATGACTATTTTATTAGATAACTGCCCTTTGCCTATGTTTTCAACCACCATGTATTCCTCACTGCTTTTCCCGTAGTAAAAATCTATGAACCTATAAAACAAGGCTGTATATATATGTACACACACACACACACACACACACACACACACACACACACACACACACACACACACACACACAGAGTTATTCTCCTGTCTTTCTAGTTTCTGCCCCTTCAAGTTCTTGTTCAAAATTTTCTTTGATACATATAGAGTAGATTTTGTGAAGAAGGTAAGAGGAGAAGTATATGAGAAACAGGGAAGATAAAAACACAAAGACTCTCAAATTATTCTCTAGGTATTCACTGAAAACCAGTGGCTGTCACTTGTGTGGGTAGGGAAAAGTTAGCCGGATGCATTTGTTGTTGAATATAGGAAAACTGAATCCATGTTTGAAAGGTCTGGGGCAGGGCAGCTCCTATGACAGCCAGCTGCGCTAACTTTCATGCAAAGGCTTTACATCCAAGAGAAATCTCTAGCCATGTCCAAAAGTTAAAACATGGAGAGATAAAGGAGAATATGAAGACTGAGGAAGAGAACACTGAGTTAGCCTTAAGGGGTAGAAGAGATCTAGAACTTGTTAGAATAAAAGCAGAAATGTATGTTTATGATGCATACATATATACACACATCTTGGTGTATTTGAGTTTGTGCATTTGCATGTACACTCTCTAAAGACTCTTACAAATTTAGAAATGATTTCCATGGTCTTGTAAACATGTTCCCATTTTTTCTCCTCTCTTCCTATCCCAGGGAATTATTAGAGACCTCAACTAATTTGAACTTGATATTAGGAAAGACAGATTTTTCTCCGTACTTTCATCTGTGTTTCTAACCTGTCACTACAATCCAGAAATACTTTTCCATAGAAAGAAAGAGACCAAATCCTTGTTCCTCTTTCTCTTCCCATTTGCTCAGGCACTGGCCATCTCCTGGGAATTTCTTCATTGTGCTCCTCTTATGTGCTCCCTGGTCAGATGATACTTCTGTGTGTATTGTAAGATGAATCTGAGGAACAATAGTGCAATGTACAGCATAATAACTAATATTTAAAGACTAATGACATCAGTGATCTTTCATTTCCTTTTTATACCCTGCCTTTCTATCACATCACAAACCCTTCCTTCCTGTGTGAATGGATTGCAGTTATGCAACCCTGTTCACTTAAAAACATCATGTGGCTGTGCCTTTCCTTTTGTAGCTTACTCCACTTCGATTCCCTTCTCTCTCTTATCCATTTGGCAGACTCAAGTTTATATTTTGAGATTGAGTGAAAAATAAGTTTCTCTAGGAAGATTTTCTTCATCTAATAAAGTCAGACATCCTTTTCTAGAATTTCTATGTAATGTTCTTTCTTTCTATTGAAAGGTTGCCTTCAGTAATTAGAGTCTAGCAAAGGATCCTATAAAGGCCTAGAAGGTATATATGATGCACTCTTGTAACATACTTCAGTCTTCATCATCATTAGTAGTCAACCCTGTGTGTGTATGTCCAAATTAGTCTCAAGCAATGTAATAAAGAGCTATGCAAATAAAGAGGTATGGTTATGTATGTATAGGTGAACTTCCTCTATACAACGTGGACAGATCCAGAGTATATCTCTGGTTGAATTTTGCTCACCTTTGTGTTAGGTTCATCTTGGAGGTTTACTATAAAACATTCATGATGAAGAATTAGTATTCATTGCAATTTCATAAGTAGAGCCATTGGATCTCCTGAGTAGATCTTGAGTTCCTATGGAAAATAGCTTATCTTCTTGGTTTGTTTCTAGGGAGTTTAATTCATCGTTCACTAAAAAGCTCTTATACATCTTAACAGCAGGACCTAACTAATACTGTAATTTGGATAGTAACAAACAATGACACAGTCTGTTTTGTTACACTAACATTGGAAACTGGCCATGGAAAGATTGGTCCTGTGGAAGTGCATTTGGTTTCAAATAGGCCTCCTTTGTAAGTATCACAAGGTGCCATTTGGGCTCAGTGCATGATTTTCTCAGTGCACTGTCTGACCAAGTGTGCCTTGCAAATCTTTTCACTGACGACTCCTTCTCATTAGGAATCATAGCGAGCTCAAGAAGAATATAATAACAAAAATCCCCACAAAACATAGCTTTTGTTTTGATGTTGATTACTTTCTTTATAGTAAGTTTATTGTAGATATGCTTTCTTTTTCTCATAATAAGAACTATAGTGGGTGATTTTATGTTCCCAGTAAGTTATTCTTGGATTTCATGTCAACAATAATCTTCCTTTCCTACAGTAGTTATGATACTCTGTCTTTGACCTGAATAAAAAGATAGGAGAAATAGAGAAAATATTAAAGCACATCATATAAAACCTACCATAATAGATTGCTTTATTTTAAAGTTCAAAAATCTTCAAATCTAATGTAGGTCTCATTTAAGTATTACAGAGCTGCTGATGTCTAGAGTCAAAATTCTGTTTAACACAGATTTCCCCAGCCCTTTGGAAATGATCTAATAAAGGTTAAGCTAATAAGGCATACACTTGAAGGTTGCTATTAAATTGAAATGAGGGAATATTAGTGTTTACTATATTTCAACAAATATAAGACCCCAGCGGTATTTTCTCTTCTACATTTAAATTGCTTCTACTCCTAAGATTTTCACGAGGGACATTAAAGTTAAGATGAAGAAGCCTTAGTAATCATAAGTATTTCAAGTGTGTTTGAATATGTATGTGCACATGCATGTTTTTAGCACATTCGTAGCAATTTATTTGAAATAGAAATTCTCATCCAAGAAAGAGAATTGATAAGCTTGGTTCATTGATTTCCATCCCTGCCTTCACAAAGGGCAATAAACTTAGAAGTTTAAACAACCCAATTTTATTATCTTACTGCTCTGGTGATTAGAAATGGGGTATGAATCCCACAGGCTACAATGAAAGTTCCAGTAGAGTTTCCTACTGGGAATTTCAAGGGAGGAGTAGTTTTTGCATTCATTCATATTGCTGGAAAATTTAGTTCTTTAACGCTCCAAAAACCAAAGAATGAGTTTTCTTCTTGGCTGTCAAGGAGAACGAACTATTCCAAGGTGTAGTACTGTGGGAAGGGTCCTTGACCTAGTAGAGCATTGTGTTTTGCACTGTAGAACATACCAGTAGGTATCAGGTATCTAGAGTTATAGGTGTGAGCCATTGGCATCTGGCATAAACATCGTAAAACATTTCTTGGGCGTATGAGTGTGTCTATTACCTTTCGAGGCAATGTATTTTTGTGCACTTGCCTTTGTTTTATCTTTTAATGATTCTTATTACCTTGGTATATATGATCTTTGGCTTTTGATTAAATGAAGGAAGATGGATTATTAGACAATTAAGGAGTCGTTTCCTCATGTAGTCTCAGCTGTTGAATATACAGGTCACATCTTTCTCCTAGAATTTTTCTCTCAAATAGAGTAGAACATTTAATAAGATAATAGAAGAGCAGACTTGCAAACCACCCAACTTTCTTTCATATGGAAAGAAAATAGGACAGTGATCATTTTAAATGAGATTCTAAATGACAGGATTACTGCATTTTTACTGTAGAAAAATCATATACACAATAGTAGTAAGTCTAGATAGAATGGTCATTGAGATACAACAATTCTCTCTCACACACATACATACACACAAACTGCACATGCAATTGTGTTGTATTCCACTATTATTTTTAATTGTATTGTTATTTGTGATAATTTTGAGTACAAATAATTTCTGGGTTTCAGCTTTGGCATTCATGCTCCCTAATTTTTGTATCTTTATCTCACCTATTCATTTACACTTTTTGATGTAATTCCAAGGTTTCATATTATAAAATTCATACAACCTTCTAAATATTTTCTCCTTCTAGACATATCTTCACAGTTACATGAGAATACCCATGTTATTTCTTTATAATTTATGTAATGTCCTCTGAAAATGAAGGATAGAATAACAGATTTGGCCAGTCTTCCGTTTGTCTTGCATATTCTAATGTTCATTTCATTTCATTTATAAATTGGTATAAAGAAGGGGTAGAAAGTTATTTATCAGGATATAAAAATGCAAATGTCTTCTGAATGAGCAATTTTATTTAGTGGTTTGGAGTGGAATGGAATTTTTGTTTGCTTTTTAATGTTAAGTGGAGGATTTTTATAAAAATTAAAATCACAAAATTACTGAGTAGTAAGGGATTATTGCAGTAAAATACATTTTTAAGTCATACAGCTCCTTTAATGCACATATTCAATATTCTTTCAGTGATTTTCATTGTTCCTACTTTGGGATCATACGGTACTATCTCCATCTGTTATATGCACTGTACTAACATGTGGTCAAATGTGTAAGAGAGGAGGGGAAATTATGAGAGACTTGTGGCCTGGGATGTGGGACTTCTATGTCATGAATAGTTGCCCTCTGAACTCAATGGCCTGGTAAAACTGTGAGACACACCTGCTAGTTCTTTCATTAACACCAGTGTAGAGACATGGCATCTATGATAGATTATTTGCTGCAGCAAACCGCTTTATAGAGAAATTTTCTATTGTACGTGCAAAACTGAGTCCTTACTATTTATGTGACATACACGTATTTCTATGTGATGATCATTTAAAGGGCATCCCTTCTCATAACAAGGATTTCCAAATCTCTATCATTTAATGGCAAAAAATATCATCGTAAAATTAGAGGATAGGTAGGTGAGGCTTAGAACCATAAAGTGCCTTTAAATTTTTTGTGTTGTACAAAGATGTAGCCATTCAACAGAGGGGTTTATGAATAGTGTGCCTCTTGATTAATGTCACTTCTTTTAATATTCTCATCCACCCCTCCACCTCACCCCTTCCCCAACTTTTCTTATTCTTTTTAGGTTATGTATTAAATTATTTTCTTGCAGTTTAACAAGCTTCTGTGCAGAATGACTTTTGATCTGTGTCATCTTCAACACCATCACCTCTCTTCAAACCATCTCTCATTTTTCCCAGTTCTGTGGTGTATACAATGCATTCTTGCCTACATTCTACTTATTTCTCCCATTCATTCTTCTATACCTCTTTCTCCCTGCCTCCCGCCCTGCAAGTTGCTTTTTTCTTGTACTTACTTTGTTAACCTTTGACTTAGTCTTGCTAAAGAATTGTTGCAAACTGGACCTATATTTCTTTGGGTCTGGCTTACTTTGCTTAATTTTTCCAAACCTTTCCATTTCTTAACAAATGGCATGGTGTCATTCTTTCTGATAGAAGCATAGAATTCTAATGTGTGTGTGTGTGTGTGTGTGTGTGTATCAAGAAAATGTGAATTGGGTTGTGTCCATATCTTAGCAGTGGTGAATAACGCTGTGATAAGCACACTTGTGGTAGTACCTTTAGTACGGTCTTGTTTGTGATCATTTGGGTAAATGCCCATGAGGAGAAAAGCTCAAAAGCTATGTAAATATAACCTTATAAGATGATGCTAAGTGAAATGAACACCAAGACAGGAACACAAGAGGTCTTTCTTTGTTGTTGTAGATTAAATGTACTATTTGTGTTTCCTTTGTATGTTCTTCCCTGCATGGTTGTCACTGTACTTGATTTTGGTACTCTGCATCTTTTTTGTATGTTTTTTATTGTAAAAGTACTGTACAGAGGAGTTACATTTACATGAGCAAGGTAATGTGTAAACTTCCTATCGAGCATTGTTGCCTCCTCCTTTGTTTGTTCCCTACCATCCTTTCCCTCCCACCTCCACAACTACCTCCCCTTCTCACCAAAGTTGTAAAGTTCATTTTTAACATAGTGTTTTGTACATCTCATTGTTACAATGGGTCAACCTATATCCCTATTTAAACATTTTGTTTTTTCCCTTCCTCTTCCCGAATTAGAGAAGTGTATATACAATATGCAGGGAACTGACATCAAATACAATGAAAACAGGGGTTATACCATGGGAGAGGAATATACAAAGAAACAAAAAAAAATCACATGGTACATTATGAATACATTAGAAACAACAGCAAGCAAAAAATACTGTGTGTCCCTATCTTGGGGTTCATTTCACTTTACATAATCTTATCTGGTCATATGTACATAGCTTTTGAGCTTTTCTACTTGTCCTTCACATGTATTAGTTATTGCAAATATGGGAAACCAAGGGACCTTTGTTTCTTTGGGCCTGGCTTACTTCACTTATTATAATTTTTTCCAAGTCTTTCCATTTCCTAACAAATGGGCTATGTCATTCTTTCTGATGGAGGCATAGAATTCCATTGTATATATATACCACATTTTCTTGATCCATTCACCTACTGAGGGGCATCTGGGTTGGTTCCATATCTTAGCTATGGTAAATAATGCTGCAATAAACATAGTTGTGCTGGTAGCTTTAGTATGGCCTGGTTTGTGATCGTTTAGATAAATGCCCCAACGTGGGATTGCTGGGTCATATGGGAGCTCTACGTGGAGTTGTTTGAGGAAACTCCATACTGCTTTCCAAAGTGGTTGAACAAGTTTACACTCCCACCAACAATGCAGTATATGGTGCTGGCAAAATTGGTTAATCACCTGTAGAAAAATAAAATCTACGTCCTTATATATCACCCTGCACCAGAATCAACTCCAAATGAATCAGACTTAAAAGTCAAAGTAGACACTCTGAAAACATTACAGGAAGGAATAGGAGAAACCCTACGTCTCCTTGGCACAGGGGAAATTTTCTTAACAGAGACCCAGAAACACAACAAATCAAAGAAAGGTTGGACAAATGGGATTGCTTGAAATTGCAGAGCTTCTGCATGGCAAAGGACATAGCTAGCAAGATCAATAGAAAGCCCACAGATTGGAATAGATCTTCACTAGCCATACAATGGACAAGGGTCTCATTTCTAAAATATACCTGGAACTCAAAAAATTAAATCCCCCAACAACAAATCCTCAAAGAAACAACTGCCCAATAAATAAGTTGGCTAAAGACTTAAAGAGAAACTTCTCTGAAGAGGAAAGAAGGATGATCAATAGACACATGAAGAAATGCTCAACCTCTCTAGCCATGAAAGAAATGCAAATCAAAACAACATTGAGATTCCACCTCACTGCAGTTAGAATGACTATAATCAAGAACTCTAATAACAACAGATGCTGGAGGGGATGTGGACAGAAGGGAACCCTGCATCTTGTATATACATTTACCTAATTTGGGGAAAGGAAAGGGAATAGCAGCATGAAACAAGGACACAGGATGATCCATTGCAATAATGAGACTCACAAGACAGACACTATGTTGGAAATGAACTTTACAACTTTGCAGTGAGGGGAGGAGTGAGGGAGGTGGGGGAGGGAAGGGATAATGGAAGGACAACAAAGGAGGGGGTAACAATCCTGGACAAGAAATGTACTCATTACCTTACTCATGTAATGTAACCCCTCTGCCTAGCATCTTTACAATAAAAGAAAAGAATGATATGACTTGCACTTTCCATAGAGTCCATTATATTTCGGTGAATTCACGTATAACTGCTTGGGTGCTACCCAGTGTGTTTACTTGTAGATTTATAGGCACACTCCAGTTCTCACAAATGAGGGAAACCATGTGCTCTGTGTTTCTCTGGGTCTGGCTTACATCACATAATACAATTTTTTGCATGTCTGTTTCCCTAGCCTGGCATAATGCCATTATTTCTGGTTAGTGAATAGAATTCCATGTGTATATAAACCATGTTTTCTTCATCCATGGAGTGATATCTGCCTTTTAAGGGAAAATAATGAATTACACCTGTAACCTTAGGGGGTGATACAAATAAGACTTTCATATGATGGCCTTTAAATGGGGTAAAATTGGATTCATTTTATTGTATGCAGCTTTTAAGAACCCACACATTAATAATAACAATATAACTTTTAGTCTGTTTTTTAATAATATTAAAATACTATTTTACAGAAACATTAAACAAATTTTATTTTATTTCTCAGTTTGTTTGTTTTTTTGTGGGTCATGGGGCTTGAACTCTGGGCCTGGCCGCTGTCCCTCAGCTCTTCAGCTCAAGGCAAGCGCTCTACTACTTGAGCTACAGTGCTACTTCAGGTTTTCTAGTGGTTTATTAGAGCTAGGAGTCTCACGGTCTTTCCTGCCCGGGCTGGCTTTGAACCGCGATCCTCAGATCTCAGCCTCCTGAGTAGCTAGGATTACAGGCGTGAGCCACCGCTGCCCGGCTTATTGATTTCTCAGTTAATAAGTATTTGTGACCTGGGCTTAGCTAACCTTTGATTGTTACATTAGAATTGAGTATAGACACACAGGTAAAGGTAAATATGTTTTATGGTATTGTTGTGGAAACGGCATGGTCTTGTTTTGATTTTTCTTCCATATTGGTGCTCAGTTTTATACTTTGAAGTTTCACATAAAGTTATCCTAACTCCTAGTCACTCTGCTTTAATTCTAGTAACTTTAATTATGTGAACTTAAACAAGTGATGACTCAGTCTACTGTTTCAAGAAAATATTGTAAAGCTAGAAGTTTCTATACATATCTAATTTTGACTATCATGTTAAAATGGTATGGTAAATATGGCTTTAAAATCAGAGATATGAAAGCTGTAAGATATATACTTAATAAATGATTATGTATTTGTGCTATGGTTAAAAGCTGCCAATGTTTATGACCTCTGTCAAGGTCACATCATGTATAGTGGTACTTTACTTATTATTATGGCCTCCAAGGAACTTATTATATTTTGTATGTGAGGAGATTGGAAGATGGATTGGTAAGTGACAAATAGATAATGATTATGATAGATGGGTAGAATGCATTTTAACAACAGGATATAATAATACAATTTTTAAATCTGTCATATTTATATCAGAGAGGATTCAAATAAATTAACAAAAACAAGTCTATGTCAACATTATTACTAAATTTCAATCTTCTTGATATTTAAATTAGATTTTGCATTAATGCTTGCCAAGTGAATTTATATGTACGAAGGCCATATCCATCATTTTCTAAGTGAAATAGGTTTTGGAGGCACATACCCGCTATCATTGGTATATATATCAAAATGTCATAAAATTTCTGAGAATACTTTTGGTGACTGTAAGTGCTTGAATATTTTGAGATACTTTTCCTTTTCCTATATTAGTGCTTTGAAAGTGTTGTGTACATTTTTGAAGCCACAAGAATTAATATGCTATAGTCAATAAGCAAAAAGTACTAAATTAGATTCGTGTCAAAAGCATAGAGACATACGAGATTGAGAAGATTGAGAGGATTCAAAAATCCTCTTAATCATTTATCTTCTCAGTTCTCTTAGTTAAAAATGTACTGTGTCATTTTCATGGAATAAGCCTGGTATAATTACCTACATCTTACATATTTTATGATATCTCTTTGTGAACTGATTATTTGGAAAATTTAAAAACAAGTATAATTAAGATAACAATATTTTTTCACCATCATTTATACCAATATCATGAAATCACAGAAAATTTAAAGGCCATAATATAGCTAATGAGTCATATATATATATATATATATATATATATATATATATATATACATATATTGGAGAATTAGAGCAAATATTTCATATGCAAATAAATGAACATTTCATATCCAAATAAAGATTTTGAATTAGATATTTTCATCATAAAACATAGTTGATAGACTTTCAATTGAAGATTTTTAAGTGCTCATTGTGGTTTAGGAACACAGTAACTCGGGAAGAGGGATGTATGTATGTGTCAAAAAGTCAATCTGGTTAGATAAACAGCAGGTGCAGGACGGTAATGCAAACAAAACATTATCACCCACTGAAAGTTAACAACTAACCCAGAATAAACAGATTTATCTAGAAGACCACTACCTTCTCATAAACTTGTTCAGTGGAAGCTCCAATCAGCTGCTGTTCCAGATTTGTTTTTTTCTGTAATAGCATAAGCAGAAACCTTTGTACCCAACCATCATTTAATAAGCCAGAGGATGCTTTATCTCCAGTAAATACAAACACCACAGGTCACATTTCAATCCATCTTCAAGAATATATCCATTGTCTATTTCCTTGATTCTTCCCCTTCCTCTCCCCCTCCTCCTCTTCCTTTCCTTCCTCCCCATCTTCCTCTTCCTCCTCCTCTTTCTTCCCCTTCTTCTTTTTGTTTTTCTTCCTTATGCCAGACAGCATTCAAGACCATTCTATTAATAGAATTAGATTTGGCAAGCAGAAAACATTCAATATACAAGAAGTGTTGTTAAAATGTTTGCTTGTCTAAATATAGGAGGTGAAGTTCATTGAAAATTCGTCTTATTTCTTGTTTTAAGATTAAAGATAGCCTTTGTCTGAACCTTGAAAACATGATTCCTAAGATACATGCAAAGGAGTTATATCTGACATACACTAACACTCACACATAGCACAAGGCCTTCAGGTATCTCGGGAGCCCAGAGAACAGATGTAGCACATTAGGCATGTTGGTGTAGTTTATTTACCAAGGATTTCATCTTTCCCCATTCATCAATATAGGGTCCAACTTCTGGTTATTTCTATTCTATTCTCCATTCCAAGTTTCACTCTTAAATTCTATATATGAATAAGATCATATGGTATATTTCTTGTCCATCAGATGGTTACACTTAGCATAACACCTTCTGGGTTTATTTTTGTTGTGAAAAATGGGAAACAACTTCCTTCTTCCCTAAGTCTAAATAGCATTTCATTTATCCTTTACCTTATCCATTCATCGACTGGTGTAGATTTATGTAATTTGATGTCAAATTGCTATAAAAAATTAGCCACCACCATAGTTGGGAATATCTGGAATTGCTTAACATATTTGTTTGTCCTCTTGTTTGGTTGTGAGAGGTTTTTGTTTGCTTGTTTTTTGTTTTTGTTGTTTGTTCTTTTTCCTACTCAGGTATGATGCGGGACAAAGGTGAAAGAAAATTTCATGTGAGCTGGATTTGGAAAAGTGCATCAAGGTTCTGTTTTTATTGTTTACTTTCAGGAAAGATGTAGATGAAAGTCAAAAGTGTACTCATATATGAACAATAAGTGATTTGGCTAGAGGGTGATGTACAAAGATAAAAATATAGGAACGTGGGAAAACAGTGAGGGAGGGGGTAATAATGTTCGACAGGAAATGTACTCACTACCTTCTGTATGTAACTGTAACTCCTCTGCACATTGCCGTGACAATAAAATTTTAAAAAAGAAAAAATATAGGAAAACTGGTGAAAAAGAATAATCGAAGGGCAAATCCCATGGATGATATAGAATAGGCACAAGCATGAGAGTATTTTATCTTTGTAGATACATGTCCACCCAATGGTGACCACAGCAGATGAGATAGGAATCTCTCTGTCCCATTATTCTCCCCATTGCCAATGGGACTGAAGGACTGAGAGTCCATGGCAGCAGACATGGAGATTATGTGTGGCTCAACAGCACAAGTTCTACTCTATACGGATGCTGTGACTAGAGCTACTGTTGAGTTCTCAGCAGACGAACAGCAAAAAGAGACACCCAGCCACCAATATGTTTGTGTTTCCCAAGTGAACAAGCCAGCCACCTGGTGATAATTTGATTACATTGGAGCCCTTCCATCATGGAAGTGGAAACAATTTGTTCTTTTTGGAAGAGATGCTTATTCTGGAAATCAATTTACCTCCACTGCCAACAGCGATCACTGCCAGGACACCATTCATGATTTTGGAGATTGCTTAATTCACTGTTGAAACCTCTCTCAGTATTTCTTCTGGAAACACAGATCATTTTCAAGAACATGGAGCCCAACAATCGCCTGATGGAATTCCTGATTTCTCCCACACACCCTGGTTCCTGCCTATTATAATGGTGGAATGATCTACCGGCCTAGATAGGATTCTGAAGATGTAGAATACTACCCTACAGGAAAAGAAGTCAGCTTCTTAATCTCATATGGAGAATACAGGCTATCATGTAATGACTAGAAATGGGAGTCTTTTCTCTTATTGTACACTCCATGTTCTAAAAACGTTCATCTTCTATTCTAGTTCCCTGAGTAAAAATGTTCTTACTGGGGACCCAACAGAAATAATGTCAGAAAAGCAGCTGATTATTTTATTTGTCAGAATCCTTACTCCTTCGGGTTAAGAGTTTGTCTATGAGAGAAAAGTTGCTTGAGGTTGTAAGTCCAGAAAACAGCAGACTTGATGTACCTGTAAAAGCATGCACTGGTTACGAAATCTTCCATTAGACAATCTATTAATTTTTGTCTAATACCAACATCCTTATATATCAGATTTTAGTAGTTTATTTGTTTCACTAAATAATTGAGATTGTGAGTTATGAGACACACGTTTTTGCTTTGTATTTCCAATTATTTTTCTGGATAGTTGTAAAAATGTTGCCAATCCTACGAAATAATAGACCCAAGCTTACATTTAATCCCTTCCACTGGAAACTACTCCTTCTCTCTGTCCTCCATTGTATGAATGGTCTACTAAATGTGAAACATCATGAAGAGCCCAGTTCAAATTCTACCTCTTCTGCAAAACTTGTCTCCTCTTTCTCTTGATCTATAGTAACTCAGCCTGTGAAATCTTAGAAGAAACCTGGTTCAACACCTATCTCGTCTTTATAAACATTCCTCTTCCTTCTCTTGGATAATACTGTATTACATAATCCAGTGGCTGCATATGTCTGAAACACCAATGGCATATATTAAACCAGTAGAGGGAGCTAGCTGTGTCAAATGCTGGCTCTTAAGATTTGACAGGGAAATCAATGATAAGGGATATCCTGTTGGAACTATAATAAAAATTCCTCCCACTTCATGGTTGAAATCTAAGAGAAAAATAAGCAGTAATGAAGGGCGAATGTCAGGGAAGAGGTGTCAAGTAGTCTCAGTCTTGGTTATCTTGAGTCTGTGGGGCTGGAATGTCCATTTCAGCCTATGAACCTAGACCTGAGAGCTCAGATTGCCAACACCATTCTGTCACGTTCTCAAAGCGCAGGGATGAGCCCACAGAGAGGCCTTCTCTACATTTCCAGACAGGAGCAGCACGTTTCCTGGCAGCCAGGGAACGTCTCCCCCATGTAGCATACAAAACTCTGCCTCAGAGCCGGGCAATGTCGGCAGAAGCAGTGGAGCTCCTCCCAGGTCCTGATTCTGTCTCAGGCTGGTCGTCAACATTTATCTATTTGTAAGTAGCAATGATGGAAGGATTTATTACCAGGACCCCAACCTCTCTTTATAGGCATCTGTGGAGGTAGAAATCTAAGAGGAGATTTTTTTTTTTTTTTTTGGTAAACCTGTCCAGCCATGAGGAGTGATATTTCATTTCCATTTAGTCCTAATGTGTAGTTTTCAAAATGAAATAAAATTCAGCCCAGGAACAGCCAGAGAGCAATAAAAAGAAACAGCAGGCCATGCTTAGAAAAAGAGGCCTTAAAGAGAGCCAAGCCAATTCCTTCTTCTGATTTTAGCAACACAGATTTGCTCAATTTGGTCCTAGCAGGTAAATGTTAGTCTGTAGTTCACACAGCATCACAATGACTGTCATGGCTACCAAATATCATGGAGAATAAAAGTCTTCAGATTGATAATGGAGCCCAAAGTACCTAAAAGAACAGATTTAGAAGGAGAACAGATCTACAAAGGAAAGAAATGCCCAATGCTGATTCCAGATGTTCTCTATTTCCTGAGAAATTAACTTTCATTTTTCTAATATGACAAAAGAAGGAACTCTATGATAAAAGATCAGAACTTAGAGAATGTCTTTGATACGCTTTTGGTTAAGATATGTAATTGGAGGGGCTGGGAAGGTGACTCAGTGGTAGAGCGCTTGCCTTGCATGCATGAGGCCCTGGGTTCAATTCCTCAGCACCACATAAGCAAAAAGAAAAAAGCCGGAAGTGGCACTGTGGTTCAAGTGGTAGAGCACGAGCTTGAGCTGAAGAGCTGAGGGACAACACCCAGGCCCAGAGTTCAAGCCCCATGACTGGAATCCCCCCCAAAAAAAGAAAAAAAGAAATGTAAATGGAGGATATTTATATATACATACATATACATAGAGGAGTATATACATGTAAATATATACATTGAGCCTGTGTTTGTATGTAAGCACACATACATGTATGTTCACACATGTATGTATATGCATGTTTATATAAACTAACAAGTCAGGGTTGGTCTAAACTAGATTTTGTTTGAAGAATTAGTTCCAATGCAGTGAAGACTTCACTGAATGCTTTCAGATAAATTCAGTTTTTTTTTTAATACGAACAACCTAGACCTAAGCAGGAGAAAAGGACCAAGCAATAGGCAAACCTATTATATTATTTATTCCAAGCACACACATAAGTGCATAATCACCTAGCAGATAGTTATATTTTAAAAGCTGCAAGCACAGAATCAGAGAGTAAGAAAAATAAACCAGCTTGGCTTGAAATGTTACAGAATCTGGAATGAAGTCCAGTTCCGTCAGAGTTTTAGAGATCACTAGTAAAAATTTGCCTATATATTTTAATCTGATATTAGTTTTAACTTTGTCCTATTTTCTTTCTTCCTTTTTTCCTTTTGTCATCTTCTTCATTTTTTCTTCCTGCTTTCTCTCTCATATTTTATTACCCATTTTTCTCCTTTATTTCATTTCACCATTGTTAGTAAATAAAGTTTGTGTTATTTGTCAATCGTTCTTTTGACAATGGTATAGTCGTGCTCAAATCAATTAATTTTCCAGGCTTAGAAGATATTTATTAGTTGAAATATTGAGATTATATAATAGATATGTGATAATGTATACACACATATATGTCTATATATGCATATGTATGTACATATGTACATAGGCTTGTATGTATGAAGATACATAGTATATAGAGAGAAGCAGAGAACATGAATAGATGGTTCATAGATGACAGATGTACAATGACAGACAAAAGATGGATAGATCTGGATTCACAGAGCAATGCAAAATCGGAGAGTCATTCGAAATGCATGCACATGATTGCATTACACAAGTGTGCAGTGATCTTCTTATGTTCTGTGGTAAAATCAGATACACTGGAAGTAACTTTAAAGTAGGTTCTTTTAGAATTAGCTAGAATGAAAAAGGCAAAAGCCAGGCACCAGTGGCTCACGCCTAGTAGGAGGCTGAAATCTGCGGATCATGGTTCAAAGCCAGCCTGGCCAGGAAAGCCCATGAGACTTTTTTATATTTTAATTGTGAAAATACCTTACAGAGGGGTTAGTTTTACATGGGCAAGGTAATGAGTACATTTCTTATCAAGCATTGTTGCCTCCTCCTTTGTTTCTCCTTCCCATCCCTTCCCATCTCCCCCCTTCCTCCCATCTTCCCCTTATCTCTGTCTCCCACGTCAAAGTTGTAAAGTTCGTTTTTCAACATAAAGTCTTGTATATCTCATTGTTGCAATGGGTCTACCTTCTCCTCCACAAATTATACCAACATCAAATACAGTGAAAACAGGGGTTATACTGTGGGGGTAGGGACATACAAAGCAACAAAGAAATATCTTAGAAATATGTTAGAAACAATAGCAAGAAAGAAAAAAAAACATTTGAGTCGTTATCTTGGGGTTCATTTCACCCAACATCAACTTATCTGACCGTTTCTGCTTGTCTCAGCCATGAGACTCTTATCTCCAATAAACCAGTCAGAAAACCAGAAGTGGCATAGTGGCTCAAGTGGTAGAGTGCTAGCCTTGAGCTGAAGAGCTGAGGGACCTGGGTTCAGGCCAAGTGTTCAAGCCCCATGACCAACCAAAAAAAAAAAAGAGCAAAAAAAAAAAAACTTAATCTTAATGATATCTCAGGTTAAAGATAACAGAATTAGAAATTAGGTTTTATATTTCTTTCTTATATCTTATATACAGTTATATGTGGAGGTATATATATTGTATATATATCTTATCTTATATATAGTTCTTACATCATGCATACATCTGTCATTTTTTTACATTAACTCATGCCTGTTGTATTCTTAAATCTCTATAGGTTTTCATATTGCTTGGTACCTTCCTTTTGTACCTGATTTCTCCCACTATCCGTCTTTCCTTGCTTCTTTTTTCTTTTTTTCTCTTCCTCTCTTCCTCCCTTTCTCTCTCCCTCCCTCTCTCCCTCCCTCCCTCCTTCCCTTCCTTCCTTCCTTCCCCCCTCCCTCCCTCCCTTCCTTCTTTCCTTCCTTCTTTCTTTATAATATTTCCTTCCTTTCTTCTTTTTTTAATCTTAAACAATAAAAAACTAGTCTTCATGATGACTTCCTAGTAAGTCTGATCTTCTAAGCATCTAACAAATTAACAGCACATGAAGTAGAACACTCTTTAGTAACCACATTAACTTAACATAGGAAGAAGGTATGGGTGGGATCTAGGACCTGATACGTGAAGGAGAACACAAACCACTTCCACTCACTTGTTAAGAACATAATTTCTTGTATAAATATATGATTACGATGTTTCTGAGGATTTAAGTGGAAAAAAAGCCACTGATATAACTAGTTTTAATCTCCTCATGGTCACACTTGCTATTTAACAACTACAAACTTCTTAGCACATTCCTTATCTAAACATTTTGGTCCCTCAGTGGGATATTTTCCCTGAGTGTGTTCTCAGAGCAGTTTAAATGGCTATCAACCAGAGGCCTCTCTGGAAAATGGCTTCTGTCTGATTGTTAGTAAATGGGTAAAAAGATCTAGATAACAGCCTTCCTATTTCTGGCCCATACAAGTGTGAAAGTATAGAGAGAATGTCTCCTGTGAGGGTTTGTAAGTTAGTTCTTCGCCTGAACCAGGATGTGCATAGTGACAAGAAGTATTTCCCAATCTTCGACCAAGTTGTGACCTGATTGTCAGTGGAAGGAAAACCTTGTGACAGAAAATAGCTGTGAAGGAATCCTGTGGGTAAAACAACTCCCATAAAAAAGCCTTGCTCAGACAGGAGAGCTCAAGGAACAGACAATGACAGAAGCGGACACATGGGTCATGGCCTGGAGGCCAAGATAATTTATCTTGGAGTAACGTTATTTTAGAGTTTCCCTAAACTAAAGTTAAAGCCAGTCTCAAAAGCAATAAAAAGATTCACAAACAACTTCTAGAACAAAATGCAACATTCTTGAAAGTAATAGAATTAAATAAACTCTTTACCATATCATCTTTTTTTTTCAAATTCCTTATTGTGATTAAGTGATTACCAAATTTGCCAAATTTCACAGTATTATGGGATAGTGATGCTTAGTTACAGTCACAAACACATTCTAACTTTCATAGGGCAAATTGTCTATCATGGTCTATATTATAAGTTCTATGAGCTTTGACAATACAGTTATTTCATCCACATTGGGTGATATGTACATTTCTTTAGTTTTGCATAGCATCAACTCTTCCCTCTTTCCCACTCATTCCCTCCCTCCCATCGCTGCCATTGAGTTGCTTAGTTCATTTTGGTCAATGTCCAGTGCAGCTGATGGGTCCCCCTGTTATGTTTTTCCCTGATTCCCTCTAGTTCTGTGTCATCATCCTGGTTTCC
The DNA here is from genome assembly GCF_019054845.1 of Dipodomys spectabilis. Classification (NCBI taxonomy): domain Eukaryota; kingdom Metazoa; phylum Chordata; class Mammalia; order Rodentia; family Heteromyidae; genus Dipodomys; species Dipodomys spectabilis. The sequence goes on from NW_024870711.1 coordinate 5,924,582, forward strand.
CTCCGGTGTGCACATATATACCATACATGTGATCAGCAGCCTGGAGTTATTTAGTAGGGATTCAACCAGAGGAGTGGCAGTCCTTTGTTTCTTAAGCCTTGTTAACTTTGTTGTATCACCTTACGTTTTGGATTTAACATCCACTTATAAGGGAGACCATGTGCCATTTGTCTATTTGCTCTTGGCTTACCTCGTTCAACATGATTTCTTCTAGCTCCATCCATTTCCCTGCAAATGCCATTATTTTGTCATTTCTAATGGCTGCATACTATTCCATTGTGTATAGATACCACAATTTTTGGATCCATTCATCTGTGGTGGGACATCTGGGTTGTTTCCTTATCCTTGCTATTGTGAACAGTGCTGCAATAAACATGAAGGCACATGTGTTCCTGTTGTTCAGGATAGATGCCTAGAAGTGGTATAGGCCATATCATCTTTTTGACATGGGACAAACAACACACTGGTGATCCCTGCCTACAATATAAATTCCTAAGCTGGTGCAGAATAAAATGATGGGCTTGACAATTAAGGTGTGTGTGTCATGATGGCCAGTGTCTATATTGTTTGACTCTTCTACTTCTGAAACGAATACACTGGAACATGACTTCTAACATGAAGATAATTGAGTCATGAAGGTTGAGCTCTCAGAAATGGGTCTGGGGCCCTTTTCAAAGGGACCCCTAAGGAATATGTCCCTTTTTTGTCACTTGAGGAGATAACTAGACAACAACATCTCTCAGCAATTAGGTCCAGAAAAGACACTGGTGGCTTAATCTTGAACTTCCCAGTCTCTAGAAATAGGAGAAAGAAATCTCTTAGCTATTTCATCATATTAGCCAGAATGGACTAAGAGAATCACAAAGCAAAAAGAAATCTTCAGAAATAATTGGGCAGAGGAAAAACATGAAATTCAAAACAGCTCTAATGAAGAAAGAAAGAGGAAACACCATATCTTACTATGCAATCTCTTATACTTTCTTTCCACCCCTGTTTTACTGAAAGACAGATCTAAGCCAATCAGAGGTGGGTGAAGATGAAGTGATGGATGAAGGGTAATGCTAGTAGCCCTGTGATTAAGTTCCCAGATTGATTGAAAACCACCACCAGACACAATGAGCCACTCCTAATCTGAAAAAAATTATGTGTATATATATGCGTATCTATCTATCTATCTATCTATCTATCTATCTATCTATCTATCTATCTATCTATCTGTCTGTCTGTCTGTCTGTCTGTCTGTCTGTCTGTCTGTCTGTCTGTCTGTCTGTCTGTCTGTCTGTCTGTCTATCTATCTATCTCAGCCAAGGGACTTTGCAAGTGCAATTATGAACCTTTAAGTGAGGTGATATCCTGATTAACCCTGGGGAGGTGTGGCCGTGGAAGGGAGAGTCAGGAAGAAGCCAATGGAAAAAGAACTTGGGCTGTTGCTGGCTTTGAGGATACAGAAAGTGAGACAATGGATAAGGGAGGAAGGCATTCTCCAGAACAGACAAAGTCAAGAAAATGGGTCATCCTTGACGCTTTGATTTTAGCTAGTTCATCCCTGCCAGCATTCTAATCTCCATTTTAAGGGAGATTTTATACTGTTTAACGTCTGTTTATGATTATTTATTGTGGCTGTGTTAGAAAATGAATACAGTGCATCAGAACATGGAGTGAACCTTTAATGTGTACCTTCAGTGTGCATGTATCTCATGTGACTGCTCTGGTTTTTATTTTCTCCTCCTGGCTTCTTTTCTCTGTTCACAGCAATGTTCCTTCATATGGCATGAATTCCTTCTTTGCTATCTAGCCCCAGTACAACAATCCAGCATCACATAATTGGTTCAAATTGACTCCTGATTTCCACAGGCAACATTACATAGCACACAGTGGTTCAGCAATCCTTCAGATGAAAGTATCTCTACCAGCATCAATAGTGTTAGAGGTATTATACAAATCTGGGTCCTCTGGTCAACATAAATTCTGTCAATAATCTGCATTCATAACCTTACTACTGCCTTAGGGGAGATATTCCAATTGTGGCTATTATTAGTAATTATTGTTAATCACTAATTATAAAAACAAAACACAGATGATTAATTATAAAATATATATATACCAATAATTATGTGCCAAGCTTCTAATGATGTTTTTGGTAAAGTGACAATCTTTAGAATATTGCAGAAATTTATATGGACATGACTTCTGTTTTCAATAATCTGTATTATATTTCAGTAATCAATGGTCTACATTGCATAACAGTGAGGGAAAGTAGAATACATGAAAAATTCCAACAATTTCAAATTTCCATGCATAATTATTCAATTTTAAGTATATTTAGTATATTTCAGTTGATGTTTATTGACTTCTTGCACAATACAATTCAGTACAAGTAATGTAAAATTTGTTGACAGAGTTCTAGATGAATCTATGAATAAACCTTCCAAGTTTTCTCTTTTGTTCAACCAATTGTGTATTTGTACTTGTTAGACTCAATCTTTCATGGACATTATTTAGGCATGTGTTTCCAATGCAGACTTACATTTTTAGTATTCTTGTTTAATCAGTGATCCAGACCACTTATTTATTTTTCCACTTAATTTTTGTCAACGCTGTCTTTTTATCTGACTAAGTGAATGTGCACAAATGTATGCAAAAGAGACAGAAAACATACTACCCAATTATTCTATTTTTCCCAGGATCTCTTTTCAAAGAATGAGTATTGACTTGAATCTCACATCCAGCTTCTGTCAGAAGTAGAATTTGGGAGTTCCGGGAAGATGGCGGAGGAGAAGCTGGAATCTGAACAAGCTCTTGCATAGAAAACAGTTTCAGAGCTCCAATGAACAGTCCCAAGCCAGAGAATCACACCAAGTGTGCCATCACAGGACAGAGAGTTAGTCAAGAGAGGGGAAGCCAAGCAGACACATCTGAGAGTCTGCCAGCAGCTGCTGCTGTGGCGGCAGGGTCGCAGCGGCGACCACAGCCGCGGCCATACCTGAGTGCTCACACAGAGAGTCCGGGACGAAGGAGCCAGACACAGCGGGCGAGCGGATTCTACTCAACACCAGCAAGAACCGACAAGGAGCGGACAACTTCATCCTGCACTTTGCAGACCAGAGACGACCCAGGATCCAAGACTCGGCGTGAGTAGAAGCCCCACTTCCTCACTCCTTCCCAGGGAGCAGAGGAGGGAAGGCCACCCCTCCCCCCACCCAGCACCGGTGATCTCCATCTTGGATACCGACAAAGCTCGGAGGAGCGCCTAGCTCCAGCTCAGGCCTTGGAATAAAACGAGTCATTTAGCAGGTCACAAGAACTTAACGGCGAAGTGACCTCACAGACTCAGTTCCATCCAGGGAAAAGTCACCCAGCTCAGGCGCCAGCCATTGGAGTGGCTCTCCTCACCAGGTAACCAGAGCCAGAGGCTGCCCCTCCCTCTAGCAGCCTCCACAATCAATTGAAAAACAGAAACCCTGAGAATGGCTCCAGGCTGGGTGCTGTGAGTTTTTTTCACAAAATAGCCCCAGGGAAAAGCTACTGTTTGTTGAAAGGCCTCAACTCTACCCAGAACCTAGCCTCATCACTGCATCCCCCTCTTTTGTGATTCTCAAAGCAGATCACCCTCCCAGTAAACTAAACTGGGAGGGGGAATCTCAAAATCTTGGGTAAAGCAGAACATTTTTCTGCCTGTTCCAACAAACTGACTTAAGAAACCAATCAAGCCACAGGACCTCAAGCTGACCAGAGACTCCAACCGCACTCTGGTTACAGACAAAAGGGAGATACAGGACTCTTCCCACCCCTCCCCCCCCCCCCCCAAAAAAAATCAAAGACCTTTTTTTTTTTTTTTCTTCTTCTTCTTTTCTTTTTTTCTTTTTTTTTTTGTTTTTTTTTTCGTTTTTTGTTACCTTATATATATAAAAAAATTTTTTGCTTTTCTAAAACTTTTATTAATCTTTAATTTTTGCCTCTTCTGAAAAAATAATTGTTTTCCAATAACTTTTTTTGTTTTTTCCTTTTCTCCTCTTATAATTTTTATTTTAGGAATACATGAATGTGTGTTTTCCTTTCTTTTCTTGTCTTCTTTCTCTTTTTCTTTCATTCTTAATTATCTTTTTGTTTTTTGTCTAGCTCTACTAAACTTCTGATCTTTTCTTCTCACTTTCCTATCCTTTCCATCTTTTCCTCTTTGTTCTTCTTTATGTGACTTAACTCTTGTCCTGCACATCCTCAGATAAACCCGTAGTTAACCAGTAGACCCTATCCCCCCATTGTGTACACACTTAACCCACAAACTTATTACTCAATTCAAAACCTCTGAGACTTAAATTCATTAATAGCAGTACTACCTCTTTATACCTATATAATATTTTAAGCATTTTTTTAAAGTTTTTCACATCTCCTCTATGTCCCTCCCTTTCTCTCAACATATTCATATTCCTCTATAAATAGATGGTCTTTTAATCTCTAAAATAACATTAATTTTTACGTTTCTATTTTTTTTTCTGGTCTCTTTTCATTCCCCTTTCCCTTTCTTCTTTTTCACTCTCTCTCTACTTGCATCCTACCCAACCTATTTCCTGCACTGTGATTAGGACATAGTTAACTCTCCCTGTGCCTCCCCACACCAATCTATTCCTATTTTTTACCCACATCTCTCCCTAACCCTAATAATTTCTGGTTTTCCAAATTCTTCTCTGCGGTTCGAAGTCCTTTAACATATAGTTGTTTGATATCGAATAGATGTATCTGTTGAACTAGATTGTATCTGTAGACTATTGACTGTACAAATGCAAACTTTGGTTGATGGTTGCCTTAAGATAGTGTTCTAGCACAAAACTGCTGCTATCTTCATCTCAAATGGGCAGAGTAAGCCGGAAAAACACAAGAAAAATGGCAAATTCGGGTATCTCAATTCCCAATCTTGATAATCAGGGGTTAGAACAGATAATGAATAATCCAGAGGAGAGTTCCCAAACAGCTCTACAAACACTGCTGGCAAACATGATAAATGAAAAGTTTGACAATGTACAAAGGACTCTGTATGAGCGTGACAGGGAGAGAGAGGAGGCATCCCAGAAATTTATACAGGAATATCATAAGCGTGAGGAAGCTACTCAAAAACTGATACAGGATTTGCGTGAACAACTTGAGAATACTCAAAGAGAAAGGGAGGAATGGCGTGAGCAGGCTGAGAACACTCAAAGAGATCTGCAGGAATCCCACGAACGGGAGGAAGCTAATCAAAGAGTAATACAGGAATTGAAAGACCAGGTAGACAACACACAAAGATCACTAAAGGCATTCATGGAATCCATTAACAAAGAGCTGAAGGAAGTCAGGGAGACCACAAAGGGAATGCTGAATGGAACCCAACAGAAGGAATGGGAGCCCAAAGAAACCATAACCAATCAACTAAGTGATTTGAGGACAAACACTGAACACCAAATTAAGGAAGTAAAGAAATTCATGCAAGACCTAAAACAGAGCTTCAACAAAGAACTTGAAGCCATCAAAGCTGACCAACTAGAAGGAAAAGAGATAAAAAACAAAGTAGAGAGTCTTGACAGCAGGTTAGACCATGCAGAAGATCGAATCTCAGGGATTGAAGACAGCCTAGATATTATAGAGAAAGAACATACAACCATCCAAGACAAGTCCAAGAAATATGATAGATCTATCCAACACCTGGAAGACACCATCAGAAGGCCTAATCTAAGGATAATGGGTGTAGAGGAGCACCTAGAAACAGAAGTTAATGGTCTAGGAAATTTGTTTAACAGGATCCTAGCAGAGAACTTCCCAAACATGCAAAAAGATAGGCCTGTCCAGATACAAGAAGCCTTTAGAACCCCAAATAGACCAGACCAGAATAGGACATCCCACCGCCACATTATAATCCACACAGGATCAACTCAGAACAAGGAAAAGATCCTTAAAGCTGTCAGAGAGAAAAGGGTAATCACTTATAAAGGGAAACCAATTAGAATCACCTCAGATTTCTCAGCAGAGACAATCAAAGCAAGAAGAGCCTGGAACGAAGTATGCCATGCCCTAAAAACAAACAACTATCAACCAAGAATACTGTACCCAGCTAAACTCTCCTTCATAACCGAAGGCCAAATAACAACCTTCCATAGCAAAGAAAAATTGAAACAATACATCTCCACCAAACCAGCCCTACAAAAGATTTTTAAAGATGTCCTACACATAGAAAACCAACAAGACTGCAATAAAGGCCAAGAAACTGCACCCAAACTGAGAATCCAAGAACCATAGGAAGAACCCAGTTTTCGCAGCCCCCAAGAAGGTAGATAACATGGTAGGAACTCCCAAATACCTCTCAGTCCTATCTCTTAATGTTAACGGACTGAACTCTCCAATTAAGCGACATAGACTGTCTAGTTGGATTAAAAAACAAGACCCTTCTATCTGCTGCCTGCAGGAGTCACATCTTGCCCGTAAAAACAAACACATTTTCAATGTTAAAGGCTGGAACAAAATCTACCAAGCAAACGGACCGTATAAACAGGCGGGAGTTGCAATCCTAATATCAGATAAAATAGACTTCAAATTAAAATTCGTGAAAAGAGATAAAGAAGGTCACTACATACTAATTAAAGGATCTCTCCTTCAGGAGGATATTACAATTCTAAATATCTATTCACCAAACAATGGAGCACCCAAATTTATCAAAGAAACACTACTTTCCCTCAAATCCCATATAGATCCAAAGACATTAATTGTTGGGGATTTTAACACACCACTCTCCCCACTAGATAGATCAACTCGGCAAAAACTCAACAGAGAAACCACAGATCTAAACAGCTGCATAGATCAACTAGACTTAACAGACATTTACCGAACATTTCACCCAGCAGCATCAGAATACACGTTTTTCTCAGCAGCACATGGAACGTTTTCTAAAATAGACCACATTTTAGGCCACAAAGCAAACTTGTCTAAATTCAGAAACATTGAAGTTATACCTTGCATTCTCTCTGACCACAAGGGAATAAAATTAGAACTCAACACCAAAAGCCACCAAAGAAAGTCCGGTATCACATGGAGGCTGAACAACACACTGCTGAATCATGAGTGGGTCATGGAAGAGATTAGAAAGGAAATTCAAATGTTCATGCTATTCAACAAAAATGAACACACAAATTAGCAGCTCCTCTGGGACACAGCAAAGGCAGTACTCAGAGGCAAGTTTATAGCTCTGAGCTCCTACATCAACAAATTGGAGAGATCTGAAACTAGCAATTTAATGACGCATCTAAACCTCTTTGAAAAAGAGCAGCAAGATAAACCCCAATCCAGTAGACGGAAAGAAATAATCAAAATTAAATCAGAATTAAATGAATTAGAATCCAAAAAAACTATAGAAAGAATCAACAAAACAAAGAGTTGGTTCTTCGAAAAACTTAACAAAATTGACAGACCCTTAGCAAATCTTATCAGAAAAAGAAGAGAACACACCCAAATTAATAAACTCAGAGATGAGAATGGAAACATCACCACGGAAACAACCAAGATTCAGAACATTATAAGGGAATACTTCTCAAAACTGTATGCTAATAAGTTTGAGAACGTGACAGAAATGGATCTCTTCCTAGCAAATATTGACATGCCAAAACTAAACCAAGATGAGTTAAACTATCTTAACAGGCCCATATCAAGCATTGAAATAGAAACAGCAATAAGAGACCTCCCAGCTAAGAAAAGTCCAGGACCAGATGGTTTAACAGCGGAATTTTACAAGGCCTTCAAAGCAGAGCTCACACCAATTCTCCTCCAACTCTTCAATGAAATTGGAAGAGAAAGCTCACTACCAAACACATTCTATGAAGCCATCATAACCCTCATCCCAAAACCAGGCAGGGACTCATCAAAGAAAGAGAACTATAGACCCATTTCTTTGATGAACATTGATGCAAAACTTCTCAACAAAATTTTGGCCAACCGACTTCAACAATTCATCCAAAAAATCATACACCACGATCAAACAGGATTCATTTCAGGGATGCAAAGCTGGTTCAATATACGCAAATCAATTAATATTATTCATCACATCAACAGGAGCAAGAATAAGAACCACATGGTTATCTCAATAGACGCAGAAAAAGCATTCAACAAGATCCAACACCCTTTCCTGATGAAGGTTTTGGAAAAATTAGGAATCCATGGAACATTCCTCAATACAATAAAGGCTGTATATGACAAACCTACAGCCAGCATTATACTCAATGGTGAAAAACTAAAGCCATTTCCTCTTAACTCAGGAACAAGACAAGGATGCCCACTCTCTCCACTTCTCTTCAATCTAGTATTAGAATGCCTAGCTACAGCAATAAGACAAGATGCAGACATAAAGGGGATCCAAATAGGGAAAGAAGAAATAAAACTCTCCCTCTTTGCAGATGACATGATCTTGTATTTAACGAATCCCATAGACTCCACTCCCAAATTACTCAAGCTGATTCAAAACTTTGGCAAAGTAGCAGGTTATAAAATTAACCCCCAAAAATCCATGGCTTTTCTGTATGCCAACAATGAGAAAAGTGTGGCTGAAATTAGGAAAGCAACTCCATTTGTAATAGCCCCACAAAAAATAAAATACCTAGGAATTAACTTAACTAAAGAAGTGAAGGACCTCTATGATGAAAACTTTAAAATCTTGTAAAAGGAAATCAACACAGAACTTAAAAAATGGCAAAACCTCCCATGCTCCTGGATTGGAAAGATTAACATTGTGAAAATGGCAATACTTCCCAAGGCTATCTACAAATTCAACGCAATACCTATCAAAATTCCACCCTCATTCTTCAAGGAAATAGAAGAGGCAATCCAAAAATTCATATGGAACAATAAAAGACCCCGAATAGCAAAAACGCTCCTCAACGGAAAGAACACTGCTGGAGGAATATCAGTACCAAATTTCAAACTCTACTATAAAGCCATAGTAATCAAAACAGCTTGGTATTGGCATAAGAACAGACCTCAGGACCAATGGAATAGAATTGAAAACCCAGAAATGAACCTTCAGACCTATCGCCATCTAATCTTCGATAAGGGAGCTAAAACAATAGAATAGAAGACAGACAGCCTCTTCATTAAATGGTGCTGGCAAAACTGGTTAACTACATGTAGAAAACTAAAGCTAGATCCTTATATATCACCCTGCACCAGAATCAACTCCAAATGGATCAAAGATCTTGAACTCAAAGCAGACACTCTGAAAACATTACAGGATGGAATAGGAGAAACCCTGGGTCTCCTCGGCTCAGGCCGAAATTTTCTGAATAGAGACCCGGAAACACAACAAATCAAAGAAAGGTTGGACAAATGGGATTGTATAAGGTTGCAGAGCTTCTGCAGGGCAAATGACATAGCTAGCAAGATCAATAGAAAGCCCACGGACTGGGAGAAGATCTTTACTAGCCATACAACGGACAAGGGTCTCATATCTAAAATATACTTGGAACTCAAAAAATTAAACCACCCAACAACAAATCCTCAAAGAAACAACTGCCCAATAAGTAAGTGGGCGAAAGACCTAAAGAGAAGCTTCTCTGAAGAAGAAAGAAGGATGGCCAATAGACACATGAAGAAATGTTCAACATCCCTAGCCATAAAAGAAATGCAAATCAAAACAACATTGAGATATCACCTCACTCCAGTTAGAACAGCAAAAATCAAGAACTCTAACAACAACAGATGCTGGAGGGGATGTGGACAGAAAGGAACCTTACTTCATTGTTGGTGGGAATGTAAACTTGTTCAACCACTTTGGAAAGCAGTATGGAGGTTCCTCAAAAGACTCCATATAGAGCTCCCCAATGACCCAGCAATCCCACTTTTGGGCATTTACCCAAATGACCACAAACAAGGCCACACTAAAGCTTCCAGCACAACTATGTTTATTGCAGCATTATTTACCATAGCTAAGATATGGAACCAACCCAGATGCCCCTCAGTAGATGAATGGATCAAGAAGATGTGGTATATATACACAATGGAATTCTATGCCTCCATCAGAAAGAATGACATTGCCCCATTTGTTAGGAAATGGAAAGGCTTGGAAAAAATTATATTAAGTGAAGTAGCCAGGCCCAAAGAAACATAGGTCCCATGGTTTCCCTTATTTGCAATATCTAGTAGAGGTATGAGTCAAGCGGAAAAAGTCAGAGAATGTGATGTTAGGAAAACGAACCCTCAAATATGTATTTTAATGTTTTTGTTTCTTTCATGCATGTGTTTCTAACGCATTTATAAGATTATTTCTTTGTTGCTTTGTATGTCCCTCCCCCACAGTGTAACCCCCCGCTTTCACTATATTTGATGTCAGTATAACATGTGGAGGAGATGGGGACAAACAAGTCGTTTAAGGATTCAGGTGGACCTGTTGCAACAATGAGAAGTACAAAATGTCATGTCAAAACCAGCTTTACAATGTCGGTGGGGGGGGAAGAGGGGGGGTATGATTGGGTGGGGGGGAGGGGGGAGGCTGGGAAGGGAGGTGAAGGGTAAACAAAGGAGGAGGCTGCAATGCTTGGTAAGAAATGTATGCATTTTCCTGCCCATGTAATTGTAACCCCTCTGTACAGTATGTTCTCAATTAAAATAAAATAAAATTAAAAAAAAAAAAAAGTAGAATTTGGATTATTTATGTTGTTATGTAGAGCACCACAGTAAGACTTACCTAACTCCCTTTCTAACATAGTAGTAATTTTATTGATATGGAAGAATACTAGCCCCCCTCCCCCCACACACACATTACTTTTGCTATCCTGTTCCTTTTCTAATGAGTAGCACTTATACACATACTTGTCTTGAATTTTGCTCCAGGGAAATCCAAGATTACCCATGGGAAGCAAGGTATTTTTCTGAAAATCATAGGTGTAGCTGAAGGTAATTGATTTGAAGAGGGGGAACTTGACTGAAGAAAAACTTAGTACAAATTACTGGCACGGTTATTTTTTCCCTAAAATATTTGCACCTACTTTTTCATTTTAATTAGGTTATCTTGAAAGAAGTTATATGCTTAACAATTTCTATTTTTTTCCTAAAACATTTTTTTCTGATTAAATGACAGTTAACAAGAAGCACTTGTTGATTTTACAGTAAAACTGATGTCTTATGGATTGCTAGGTTTTTTGGTATTAACTATGAAATCTTACCTATGTCAATTCTGTATTTTCCTTAATAAAAATCACTGCACTAAAAGTTTAATGTTATTAATCCAAAGGATTTTTTAAAGTATTGGCTGGTGTATTGATAATTAATACAATTTTTAGCTATTATGTTTACCCATTGCAACTTAGAAAATATAATTGTCAGAAAGTCCAAATACTGAACCTTTTAAATTTATTTTTCCATCAAAAAGCAATTGATTTAGTCTAGTGATATTGTAAATCAGTATGAGCATAACAGAAATATGACATTGATCAAATGAAGCACCTATAAAGAAACACCCAGTAGTTATTGAAGCCTGCTCAATAATGCTTGGAGTGCATTAAATACTATGGATGCTTTTCTGTGGATCAGAATGTAAAAATAAGGAACATTTCTTAAATGATGAGAGAGGCAGTCCAGGCCATTTCTCCATCATACGATCATAACTGGATAGACAGGTTTTAAATTAAGAATGGTCATGTGGACATGAAGCCATCAAAGGAACATTTATTTATTCAATTAAATCTCAGGGTCCTCTTCCTTCACTCAAAGCCCAGTTGTGGCTCCCACACTGGGTGGCTGTCCTAATGCAAAGCAGACAAGCTTGTTTCATCAGAGAGAAGAAATTCCCCGTATTCCCATCTCTGGTGTGGCGATACAGGGCTGGTAAACATGACAGCATACATAAATCTTGAACAACTGCGCTAAATAACAGGAACCAGCCACAAGAGATACATGTGACAGCATTGCCATTTGTGGCCATTGTCCAGAATAAACAAATTAGACAGACAAAAAATACATCCATGATTTCTTTTTAGAGACATGCAATTGTCTGAAAAAAAGATTGCTGTGACAGTTTCATCGTAATCTCCTAAAAAGACCATTTGGCTATACTTTTTTCATATGAGTGAGCTGTATGTCAGTTACATACTAACATTCATGTGCAGAAAATGTAAATGATATGTCTTACTTTCAATGAAACATTTAATGTAACACATAAAGGTATAATCTAATATTTGCAACATATTCATGATAGAAAATAGAAATAAAAATGTGTTCATTCTCAAAATTTATCATAGACTTGAATTTTAGGACTGGCTAAGCCTCTCTTGCAAGGTAACCATGAAGTTTACATGGACATATTTATGGTGCATATGGGTGGATTTGAATGCTCCTCAGTGTAAAATCAACTAGCTGATGCCGCTTCCTGCTGTCTTTTTTGGCACTTTGTGGTAAGACTATTTCATCTACATCGACTCTGTAACTCCAGCTTTCCTAATGTATTCTCACTCTCTTAGATTCTGATTATCTGTTGAATGCCACTTCCCTCTTACCAGAAAAAAAAATAATCCACAACATTCTAACATAATTCTGAATACAATGGTAGGGCTCAGAATTTAAAGATGTGTAGTTGCCTCTGAATTGGACTTTCTGTGTTTCAGTCAAGTGGAAATTTCATAGCTCTAGTAGAAAGAATTGAATTTTAATGAAGAACACTTGTCCACTGATAAACAAGTCTTGTCGATTACAGGGTTCTTTTCAGTCCTCTATTAAAATTCTTCTGTGAACATTTCTCAGATTTGCACTTGTCATGGTGTCACATTCAGACACAGAATGTCTCCACACCAACAGTGAACACCTGGAAATAAGGGTCTGCTACCAAAGTAGACCCAAGCTTGTGCAGACAAAAACCAAGTGCTCATCAGCATTCTCTCACATGACTGTAGGCTGAATCACTGATGCCAGTGCATTATACTCCTCTTGTTTAAGGTGAAGAAATTAGGTTAAAGAAAAAAATAGATTTTTTCTTCTTTCTCTGCCTTGAAAAAATGCCTGAAAAATAAGTGATGCACAGCAAAAAGTGAACTCGTGAAAGACAGTTTGTGTACCTCACTGCTGTCTTTGACACCATATATATGTTTTATTTTGCTATGACTGAACCACCACAGTGTCCTCTCACATTGGACATCCAAAAAATGACATAAAAATATGACATCGTGACATCACAACGTAAAGTACATTGGATCCCTTAAATCACAAACCTACTCCAGAGAACTCACTGAGTCTCTGATAGGGATTCTTTGAGCTTAGATTTCCAAAATGTGATTCTCCGAATATCAATGATCTAATGATATACATTTATAATTAGCAACACAGAAAGATTCTATACTTCAGATGTTTGGAAAGTATCTCAAATTATAGCTTCTTATTGAAGAACCACAGTAAATATCAGCAGACTAAAATACCCGAATACTTAACAATAAATGCATACCTTCTTTTCATCCCAAAACAATATTTTGACTTGTTTCTTCATCTTCAGATATCAGAGATAGACTGTAAGATGACCTCTTTGACGATTTTTCCCAGTGTAACTTATTAATAGTGATTAATAATTAATAAGACAGATTCCCAAAAAAATTAGGTAATCACTCTTTAAGAATAAAGATTTTAGGTTTATTATTTATTATTACATGTTTCAATTAAGTGTGACTTCAGTTATTATTTAGGGGTGAGGTAGAAATAAAACATCAATTTTTTCCTGACTTAAAAATTCTTAGAAGCAGATACACATGAAGATAGTCCATTATGTTCTACAAAATGAGTCAAATCAAAGGCTAGGAAGGAATTGAAATTGGATATTTTGAGCAGTATGAAAGCACTTAGAAATATGATAATAGGTAGAGAGGACAAATAAATAGTAGACAATAGCAGTGATCATGTCTTACGATCATCACACTAGATGCAGTCTCATTATGTGTCCAAATCCATGACGGTTGGCCTAATTTAGTTTTTTTTTTGTGCGTATGTAATCTGTATGAAATTTAACGATGTTAACTTTACAGAATGTAGAGATTTAAATGTAAAGATTTAAAGAAATTAGAATTGAAAATATTTGAGTGAACTAGTATGAGCCATGTCTTTCATGATCTGGATAGACTCCAACAAAATAGGTTTTGTTTTACTCAATAACAAATATAACAAAATGGTCAACCCATTCAATGTCATAGCTGTAAAAGTTGAGTCTTTGTATTACACTTATTAATTTATTATATCTTACTAATGATATTGTCACTTTATTATTTTGGAACAAAGTATTAAGATGTATTGTAAATATAGCTTTCATTGTTGTCATCATAAACCTGAGGAAGGCATGATTAGAGTAAAACAAGAATCTCTCTATTTAAAATGAATTTAGTAGACCTTGATTTAGGAACTTTCTTGGCCATAAGAAATAGCACATGGGAAGAATCAAATTACTTCCTGAGAAATCATTGCAATGTTCAGTCTTGTATAAAACAGTTGATGTGTGCTGAATACTGCTGTTCTTTAGTTTGCAACTGTAGTCTGGATCTAAGAAAAGAGGATCTTGAGTGTATAGAGAGGAAGCTCACATGTTTTAAGGAATACTTGGGCTATTTTCAAGATTTCCACAAATCTAAGAAGTATCCACTTAACCAAAGAAATGACCCCTCTCCCCCGTGCTCCCCTGTCTGCTATTTACCCTCCATTGCTCTCCTTTGGCAATATTGACAATTCAGAGGATCCATTTTTCTGTTGGGTTTTCTGTCTTTTGCATATCTACAATATTGTTTTCATTTCTTTTATTTATCATTAATATTTAAGCAAGATAAAAGTGACATTTTCCAGTTAGGGATTTAGAAAAGTGGATCATTTAATGATCAGTAGAGGGACAAACTCTGGTCTTGTGACTATAACTGTCTTTGCCTCTGATTTATAGGAAATTTCCTATGTCTCAAATTGACTATAAAATGCTGGGAATAGTATTCATACTTATTGAATTATTGATGCCTGTATTGAAGGATGTATAATAAGAAAAGTTTTATTTCTTTCATTTTTTAGTAGAACACTATGTGAGTCTCTTGTACTTTCTTGTATTATAATAATGTCTTTTCAGTAAGTTCAAGTTTTTTCAAGTGCACATACCAATGACTTTTATCTATTGGACTTGTGTTATGAATTTATTACATATTAACCTGAGTCCATTAAACATATTTATTTAAAATAATACAGCTCAAATTTAGAGAAATCAGGATAAAATTTTAGAGAGTACACTGTTCACTGGAAATTTACATTTAAACTTCTTTTAGAGATATCATTTTAGTAGTATAATAGCTTGCTACTAAGAGAAATTGTGTTCTGAATATTTTTATTGAATCCTGTACAGATTTTGTTCTTAGAAATGACATTATTCAAATATTCTAATAAATGTACCATGTTATTCAGTTTAATAAATTAAAGATTATCGTGTTTACTTATTATA
Source organism: Dipodomys spectabilis (assembly GCF_019054845.1). Classification (NCBI taxonomy): domain Eukaryota; kingdom Metazoa; phylum Chordata; class Mammalia; order Rodentia; family Heteromyidae; genus Dipodomys; species Dipodomys spectabilis. The sequence goes on from NW_024870711.1 coordinate 5,940,030, forward strand.
AAACTATGACAGAAATATCCAAGGTACATCTTCTCTGTGATGATATATATTTTTTACTTTTTCTTTTTCTTTCTGTAGGTTGTGGGGCTTGGACTCAAGGCCTGGGTGCTGTCTCTCAGCTCTTTTGTTCAATGCTAGTGCTCTACCACTTTGAGCTACGGTGCCACTTCTGTTTTTCTGATGGTTAATTGGAGAGAAGAGTCTCATGGACTTTCCAGCTGGCTTTGAACCACAATCTTCAGATCTGAGCCTCTTGAATAACTAGGATTATAGGTATGAGCCACCAGTGATGGGCTGTGTAGATACTGTCTCAGAGATATAATTCTTCTAGTTTATGAAATTGTTTCTATATATGTAGAAGCTAATGTCAGGTGCATGAAAGAAACACACTATTATGTATTATTTAGAATGTTCAGACCTTGACATATATAAAACATGACTTTATTACATGTTTTCAGAGATATATGTTAGATATACTTATGAATATGTATGTGAGTATATATAAATATACTCATTTTATAAAAATACAAATGTGATGATGGTAGCATCCTTTGGAAATATTTACAAATCACTGACATATTTTAAGATTATTAAGTTTAAACCATGAAAATTTTGATTAAGCATTTTCAGTAGTCAAGGGTGGAAACAAAACAGACGAGCTAACTAATGAGTTAAAAAGCCACTAATATTTAAGAGAATAGTGGAGAAATAGAAGGTTCTATTTCAACAGCTGACATGTCCTTCAGAGATTAACTATGCAACCAAGTGTAAAATGATATAATTTTGTGAATTGTAGCAAGTTTCAATTTACCAGGTAACTATTTCGTATGTTTGGATCCTTGAGCTAATTTCAGTTCTCTCTTCAGGTATTTAGATTCTATCTTTGTAACATCCTTTTCTCTCCATAATTTTTAGTAGAAAAACAGGATCTAGCCAATCCTGCTTCAACCCTTTGAGTATTGGACTTATAAACATAAGCCTCTATTCAGAACTTTTGTGTGTCTTAAGATGTACCCTTCCTAAATAGCAAATAATTCCTGCCCATGTTTTGTCTTCCTTTATGTAGTAGCACACCTTCATTATCTTCAGACATGTATTTTTTCTAAATTTCCTTTCTATAGATGTAATTTTTCTTGTGGTGCTACCCAGATGCATATACTGATCATTATGATGCATTAGATTATGCAAGAGCTATGTGTTCCTTAAAATTTTACAGAAAAAGAAGAGTCAGATGAATGAATAATAACAAAATATTTTACTGACTGAAGATAATGGAAAAATACCTTTGAATTTTTGGTTGAAAATAATTTTAGCCTAAATTTCTGCATGTCCAAATCTAGAATGGTAGGCAAATAAGATAGATATAGACGTGGAAGATGAAGAACAATAATCTCCTACATCTCTTAGGATATTCACACAGGTTATGTATCATCAAAACAAGAAAGAATTCTTAAGAAATGGCAGATATAGATATGGATGAAGGAATACACTTCGGAAAGCATTATTTGCACTATTTTAATAGAAAGACCAAGGCTTTTCTAGAGAGTCCCACAAAAAAAAAAAAAGAGACAATCTGTAATCTTATTATTTCAAACATCCAAAAGAAAGAAAACTACAAAGAATTCTAAAACCTCATGTTTGGCACATTTGAACAGAATTTTTTAGAAATATATAAGATTTCATAATTCAATATCCTTGTTATTAATTCCTTGGGAAAAGTTATATAAAAATAATCACAGCCATAAACAATGTGTTGCTATGGAAAAACCACATTAAGCAAATATACCTCCAGTATCATTTGTAATTGCCTAGTGTGCCCTATATATAGATGAGGAGCTCAAAAACCTCCTTTCCTCTGTCTATGTGGCCTCTGGGTGGAACCTCACTTCTTTTTTACTCAATGTCTCAACAGTAAAAATAAGCAAGAATTATAATCCATGATAAGACTCTTATGATCATCCAATCTGATTAGTCATGGAAGAGGCATACGAAATTTCCTGCCACCACAAGAAGGAAATTCTTAAGTGGAAAATAGAAATGTGAAGATGCGGGTTACAATTATTTTTATTGCTGGCAATGATAATAAAAGTATTTCAAATATTGGTAAGCCTCTAGTGTTTCACTATTAAACAGAGTATCGACTGCTTGAGAGAGTAATTATATCAGGTGGAAGAAATACCTCCTAATCATTTCTCTAAAGTTATTGCAAGAGATATGTATTGAATTTCTAAGTGCCATTTTGGCATCTGCTGAGGGGGAAATATCTTCAGCCTATTGCTCTATCTTATTAATGTATTCCTTAGTAGTGAAACTGATATAATGGAAGAAATTTAATAGTGTACTGATGATTTATATATTTCAGGAAGTCTAATAAATGGAATTGGGTCATGGATTTGGTTCAATCGCTGCATGGATCTATGTCATATCGGTTCTTTGCTAGTTTGTTTGGTAGAATGGATATGTTTTGATTTTATTGACTGATTTTGTATAGCATAGAGTATCCAGGAGTTAATACACACGTATTCTGAAATTTTATTTTGTCTTTCTTATATATATTGATATATATTTGAAACCTCTTTTAGATCTTTTAGATATGAATTCTATCACAGTTATATTTTTTGAATATTAGTTCCATTCTTTTTTTAAAGATTAAACGCTAATAATCATGTCTAATTAATTTCCTGCACAGTAAAGATGGGTTTTATTGTTTCTATATGATGTATTATTTTAAATAACTTTTATGTTTGTATTTGATTTTCTTCTACCTGCTTTTAGGTGATTCTCCTTTTTTACGCTTTTTTGTGCAAGTTCTTCAGTTGAAACTCAGCTCCTATTTGCCTTTTGTTCTTTTAAGCAAATACATTAATCACTATGAAATTTCTTTAGAGTAAAATGATCAAATTCTTTCCAAGGTTGTTTTACATTATTACCATTCCCCAAATAGTCTGTGATCATACATTATTTTCTCTTTAATCTTTCTTGTTATTCTAATAATTTTAGGCATTTAAGTTTTTTTTTTTATTGTGAAAATACTATACAGAGGGGTTACAATTACATGGGCAAGGTATTGAGTACATTTCTTATCAAGCATTGTTGCCTCCTCCTTTGTTTCCCCCTCCCATTCCTTCCCATCTCCTACCCTCCCCCCAAAGTTGTAAAGTTCTTTTTTCAACATCTTGTACATTTCATTGTTGCAATGGGTCCACCTGTCTCCCTATTTAAATGATTTGTTTTTTTCCCTTCCCCTCCACAAATTATACCAACATCAAATACAGTGAAAACAGGAGTTGTACTGTGGGGGAGGAACATACAAAGCAACAAAGAAATCATCTTATAAATATGTTAGAAACAATTGCAAGAAAGAAAAACCATTTGAATACATATCTTGGGGTTCATCTCACAAAACGGTCCCATGGTTTCCCTTATTTGAAATAACTAGTATATGTCTGAGACAAGCATTTAAGTTTTAATTCTTGGTTTTTATGTTATATTTGTGTGTTTTCACCAATAATTATGGTCCGATTAATTCAATCTTTACTATTAAAGAATTATTTGTGGCCTAGAATTTGGTCAAAACATTATGCAATTTCACAAGTAATTAAAAAATAATAACACAAGTCTGCTCTTCCCTTTAATAGCCCATCTAGGAGATACTTCAGGTTAGCTTGTTAGCTGTTGTCTGCTCATGAACTAGGTGTAGATGCTCCAGTACAGGTGGCTCATAAATTAGCTTCCATTCCCTGTGACCAAGGCCTGATGGGCACATTTTGAAGGAGGGCAGATTTCTTAGCTCCATGGTGTAGTCCCAGGTGCACTGGGCCTGAAGCAAAGCAAAACTTTGTGGTGGGTGGAGCACTTGCTGGAGGAGCTGAGCACCTCCTGGAAGTTGGGAAGCCGGGAGGACAGTGAGGCCTTGGGAAAAAGACACAGCCCGCAAGGTGCACCTCCCCATCACCACCGACCTCCTTCCTCCAAGTTTGTGTCATCTCCCAGAAATGCCATCTAGTTAATCCACCCGCGGGTCAGTCCCTCAATTGAATCAGAACCCTCATCATCTAGTCACATCTGAATGATGGAGAAAAGCACATGCATCTCTTGGAGGACTCCGCCAGAGCCACATCAGAGCAGCCCACCAGAGCTGGGCGCTGGTGGCTCAAGTCTGTAATCCTAGCTACTCAGTAGGCTGAGACCTGAAAATCACAGTTGAAAGCCAGCCAGGTCAGGAAAGTCTAGGAGACTCTTATCGCCAATGAACCATCAGAAAACCAGAAGTGTCACAGTGGCTCCACCTGGTAGATCTTTAGCCTTGAATGAAAAAGCTCAGGGACAGACCCTGAGTTCAAGCCCCACAACCACCACCACCACCACCACCAACAAAGCAGTACACTTGAGTTCAACTCAGAGCCAAACTCTTTATCAGGGTTATAAGATCTATGAGAATAAAAGCTTACCTATGCCTGGTCATTAAATGCCTTAGAAGTTTTGCTCTGTTGCGTCAAAGGATGTGGATAGTACCTGAAGGAAGGCAGCTATATTCGTTGGTTCCATACAAAATCACAGGAGTTTAATTAGGACACTTGTGTGAGTTGAGTTCTAAATCCCTGCAACTATTATATATACTTCTAATTTAAATTTTATTGTCAAGGTGATGTACAGAGGGGTGACAGTTACATAAGTAAGGTAATGAGTACATTTCCTTTTGAACAGTGTTAACACATCCCTTTTTTTCTCCCACTCCCCTTCCCTGCAGGTTGTAAACTTCTTTTCCAATGTAGTGTCTAGTGATTATTGATGTTGAGTTGGTTCACCATTTTCCCCACCATGCCTTCCCAAAAGATAACCTTATGTACAAGCAAAGGGTACACAAATCAAAAAACAGTGACAACAGGAATAAACCAAAGGAGAAAAGAGAAAGAAAATAAGAGATAACTGCAAACCATAAGATAGGAAGAAAAAAAAGTTTCCATTTCTTGGCTTTCATTTTGATAAGCATCATTTTATATGGCCATGTGCAGATAGCTATTGAGCCATCATGAAGCTCCCCTAAGAATATCCTCCATCGTTCTCAGTGTATGAATACATAGATATTTAGAGTGCTGTTTAATCATGTTCAAGTGTAATTATTTGTCTTTTACTATCCATTAGATGAGCTTGCAGATTTATTCGCATATTCTAGTCATTACAAATGAGGGAACCCATTTAGCCTATGTTTCTTTGGGTCTGGCTTACTTTATTTAATATAATCTTTTCTAAGTATCTCCATTTTCTTATGATTGGGGCAATGCTATTCTTTCTGATGGAAGCCTAGAATTCCATTGTGTGTGTATACCACATTTTCTTGATCCATTCATCCACTGAGGGGCATCTGGGTTGGTTCCATATCTTAGCTATGGTACATAATGCTGCAATGAACATGGTTGTGCTGGTGGAATAATGCTTCTGGAATTTGTCTCAGGAATTTTCTTTTTCATGTTTATGAGCTTCTTTACTGAGGTGGTATATAGTGAATTCGCTCTACAACTATGTAAGGCATCATAGCAAGTAACTGACATTAGCATAGTTTATTGCTTAGCATCCTGGATGATAAAACAGAACTCATTTTTTGTAGATACAAAAATCCAGCTTCAGATACATCCCTAGAGGGGTTAGAAAATACCAGTTATTATACATGCTAAAAACAGAAAATTCTATTCCTCTGTCCTCTATCAAGAGCCTCCCAAACACGCTTAGGAACATGATGTTTCCTCCATGCCTTGGCTAGAGTATTCCAAGTTGTATTACAGGTTTAATTCATATTCTTCATGTCAAGTTTCACATACATGTTCATGCAACCCTCCTATCGTCTGCAGATTTGAAGCAAGTCAGTGTTTGTAGCAACCTCCTATGTAGTGTCAAAGAGATAATTTATGTAACAAATGTTTAAATAGCACACAGGGCAGACTATATAGATTTGCTATTATAATCTTCAGCATTATGGTGAGTAAGGCTGTTTGCCTATGCAATTTTTGCCATGTGATTTGAGCAGATATCTATATTAATCTTGTCAATATCCTGAAATGCCACAGTCAGGGATCTTGATGACTAGAACAATTTTGGATCAGTTTTAGCCCTAAGGGCATACCATTCTTATTTCTAGCTCCTGTGAGTCATGGAGGTAATTATTTTCCTTCTTCCCTGCCCTCACCACTTCAGACGTCAGAGAAAGTGAAAACTGAGTTATGTCTAATTGAGCCCGTCCTGGCATGTCCATACAGCATGGCTTATGTAGATATTTGCTTTCATTATGCAGGTCCACACTGTCTGGATGGAGATATAGCCTAAACACGACCTTCTACACTAAATGCTCCAGAAGGCATGGTACCTCAACTTCTGAGAAGACACAATGTTGATCTCTAATCTTCCCCTCCCATGGTTCAGTAGCCAAATATTTTCTAAATGCTTCAGCTATGACGTTACAATGAGATTGGATTTGGCTGGACTAAAATATAAGACTGCAGGTTTTCCAATGAAGCCTTCCTTCAAACTTGAAACTTCTAGACATCAAAACAACACAAATTATTGAACCATCCATGTATTGCTTATTCACCAGCACTAACTTGAGTATCTAATTTCTAGAGAGTACATGCTAGCTATGAGAGTTAGGGGTTTGAGTTCTGGAAACAAACAACCTTCCAACACATCTGAGTTAATACTGAGGTTGTATTTTATGACACACTGCCAAATGTGATCACATCAGATTACATTAGCCACAAAGACTCATTCCTTAGAAAAGAAAGGTTTAGGAGCACAGAGACTTAGGTTGAAGTCACAAGTCAAGTCATAAAAGGCTCACTCTTTTTCAATAATAGGAACCCTAAGGAATTTATTGTTCCAGTTCCCAAAAGAGCAATGACTCCATCCACATTTTCCAATTTCCCTAAAAGTCCTCCAAATACTTGAAGCATTCTTCATTATACGGTCCAAGTCATTTCGTAGAAGCCCACTGATTACAGGACTGCATAATTTCAGACATCTGAAATACACTCTCTTAAAGAATAATTTCTATCAAGTTACATGGGGGTTGTATAGGAGTTTTGAGTAGTCAGAGTGCTGAATGCTTTATTCTAGAATTCTCCTAGAGACAGGGTAGCTAACTTCATTACACTAAGACTTTTTAAACTATCATCCTGTTTATTCTCTGCAGCAAATAATTTGACTCAGTGTCCATTTCCCATTCTCAAATGTTTCTCCTGAGGCTGATTTGAATCAGCCATGGGTATCGAGAATCTACAATCATACATCCTTTCCAGAACTTTAAGTAATCCTCAAATTTTGAGGACAATATTTTGCTTTCAAGCCAAAGATAGCTAAAATGAATGCACATATCATGAAATTCCTCAAGGTCTGTTCAAAATCAAATTGTTCTTATCCGAGGATACAATCTATCAGCATACCATCACTAGCTATTTGCTTTGGGAGGCCAACAACATATCAGAAACTTTGTCACTGGAACTTACATTATTCTCTTCCATTTCCAAATTCATAAATGTTATGTGAACATGAGAGCCTATTCTCGGCATAGGAGAGTTATCAAAGGCTGCTGCATAACAACACACATGAGGAGACTTATAATAATGGAAATTGATTCTCTCATGAGTCTAGAGGTTGGAAGTCTGAAATGAATGTGTTGGTGGGCCTGTGCTTCTAACTAGCGAGGAATCCATCCTTTCCTGTTGAGCCATTGATCACTGGCCCTCCTTATTTTATGACATCAGAGCCACAATTTCTGCCTTTATATCTGCATGGCCACCTCCCTGTGGTTTATCCCCTATTTACAACAAAATGAGTCACACTGGGTTGATTCCATGCTATTTCCAAAAAGTCAATGTGATGTCAACTTCAGGAGACACACTCCTTAATCAAGTACACAAGGTTTGCAGTGTTTCTACCAATTTGGGATACCTGGCTACATTTGTTTAAAACAGGGTATTTTCTCCATTCCTAAAAAAAATGGTTTTGTCCAAGAAGTCATGTTTTCTACAAGTAAGTCCCGTTAAAATGTCCTTAAAGAAAGGAAATACCTATCAAGCTTTGTGAAGATCTTTAACCTAGCATACAGATACATTTTCTGTGGTAGACAAATATATTGCAAAGGATGGATACACAAAAGCGTATTAAGTCATTTGGAATGTCAACTTCCAAATCCTCTCTTTCCAAAATTGTCTCTTCTTCACATTGTGCTACAGAAAAGGGGTATAAGGCTGATTTTTCTTCTTGTTCCAAAATAAATAAATAAGTAGATAAAGAATAAATAAAAATAAAATATTCTAGTGTGGTGTAACAGAAATCCACAGTTTGAAATATGACTATTTTTCTTCAGAAAACAAACTTTAATTAAGGCAGTACTGTTTGTCCCTGCTTTATATGTTTTTCTATTTCCAAAGTAGCCTTTGAATTTGGGCATTCATTGGGATTTAAATAAATTTCAGAATAGGATAACAGGGGAAAGATGACAGTTTTCATGTGGAGATCCTGTTCTTTTACTCACCAACTCTTGTGAAGAAATTAATCACTCCTGAGAGAATTCCACGAAAGCCAAAGAAAGGAGTTTCAGTAAGAAATATCAAAGATGGCAGCACACTATTTCATCCACTCAGGATATTCATGGGAAGGGTCTATCTTATCTATCTATCTCAGAACTAGATTTCAAAATGAGGTGGTGGCTATAGGAATGCTCAGTAATTTGTTGATTTGAGATGAAAAATGAAGTCAGACTTTCTCTGACAGAAAGAATTCTGATCTTTCTGATTAGTTGGGAAATATTGACTGTTTTTGACAATTAGGTTATAGGCATGACATTTTCCAAATTGAATAAGGTAAATCTGTAGGTCCAGGTTTTGACAAACATATATAATAAAGAGTGTGAGAAGATTAAAATATTTTATCTAACATTTATTAGCAAAGACATATTGAAATGAGCAATATTTCAACCCCTGTAAATCTTTCTAAGTATATAGATTTAATCAAGTTGTGTCAAGATGAGGGATTAACATTATAATTAGGGAGTATTTGATATTTCACTAAGATTTGCTGTTTGTGTTTTGTTGTTGCTGTTGTTTTACTTTTCTGTTTTTCTCATATTTTCCGCGAAATGAAGACCTGAATGACTCATAATGGGTTAAAATATCATCTGTAGGCAAGAACTATCTACAATTTATATTTGGTATAGTTTAAACATATCCATACAACTTTCAAAAGAATGCTGTTGAAATCGCCTTTTATTAAAAACTAAAAACATTGTAATTTTAATGTACAGTTTCAGATTTCTAACTTGAAAATGTGAGAGCACACAGTATAATTATTTTTTGCATTCAATTACAAATAATATATGAAAATATCCTTGTAAAGAAAGCTTGAATGATCATTTTAGTTGTATGAGTGTAGAACAATGAGCACAGAGAAATTGTTGTGGGTAATTCTGATTCATTTGTGATGGATCTGTAGCAGAAAATAGAATATACTTACTTCATCAATGATGTTGTACCATTTTAATGTATTCCTTGGAGAATCTTGTGAGTTTCTGATTAATTTTGTGATAGTTCTTCTTTGTCCATATAAAGCAACCCACATTCAATACAAATATTTTTAGGATTATATATATATATATATATATATAGAACATATATATATGGATAGATATATATAGAACATGTAAAAATTGAGAAGACATGATGATAAGAACAAATAAATGGCAAAAACTATACTGGCAAATACCCAGAAGTTTAATATGGTGTGTTGCAAACCCTGTTTCTGGGCTCACTCAGGACTGGCTTTTGAAAGCTTCTGGAGAGATAAAGGAATGAGAGGTCTGGGAAGGAGATGTTAACTCAGAATGACAGGCAGATTATGTTAGAGAGCTCTGGATGGAGGGAGTCAGGCTCAGATCATTTGTCCTATAGTTGGTCAAGAATGACTTTCAAAGGGAGAGAAAATATATTTGTAATATTCTAGTACAAGCATATTTTGTAGAACAATTAGGCTCTAAAATCAAGTGTCAGAACATTTGATGAGGAGAAGAAAGACTATCGTCAAACATAGGATGGCCCCAAGAAAATGCTTTCAGTCTTTCTTGGTTGAGTTAGTAAGAAGCTATTTTCATGATACTTATCAGATCAAGGTTTTCGATAATACATGAATGCATTACTTTACCATATGGCTAGCGCAGGATATCAAGAGAAACAGAGGATTTCTTCGAGTTTCTTTTCAGAGTTTGGAAACTGAGCAGTTAGGCGTTCAGACTGAGAGTGAATCCATATGTCCTAAGTTCAAGACATTGTAAATACGTTTGTCGAATTTTCATGCAGCAACTGTAGCTCAATAAAACTAGAACTAAAGAATGCTAAAATATATGTGATGCTCTTTTTAGTATAGACTGTGTTTGCATAAATACATAAATGCGATGTTAATTTAGATATATTGCAGGTCACTATTTTGTTTCCATTTCTCAATACATTCTAATGTGTGTATTTGATTATGTGATATGATACCATGAGGTAAGTATAGGCAGTTACAGGGTTGTGCTTGTGGCAAGCTAGCATTAACATATCTCTTATTTTACCTGGTTCCTTTTATGACAGGAGAAATTGAAAGTTCACTTACATAGACAATCCAAGCTCAAAAAACAATATATGCTATGTTTTCACTCATATGTGGAAGCTAAACCTAAAAGTCATCCACATTCATGTTCATACATACATATTCCTGTATATATAATTAAATATGTGGATAAAAATGGAAAATGAATCTAATGAAGTGACTACTGAGAAGAAGAAGCAGGGAAAGGGAAAGGGAAGAAAGAAAGACTGAAAACAACTATATAATTAGACAGAATAAAGAAGCTCAGCAAAAGCTGTTGATCAATAGGGAGATGTGGGGTAGGGAAGGAGAAGCAGACTCTGCTAGGAGAGTCGTAGGGGAAGGAGTTGACTGAACAATGATGAAAGGAGATGAAGATGGTAAAAATAGATCGTGTATGAAAGTAAAGTATCAAAATCTGTTGAAAGTATTTAGGATGAGCAGAAAGGGGTGAGACTGATGGAAGAGATAATACTGATTGAAATACATTATATATGCATGCACAGATATGTCACATGAGATCTCTCCTTGCATAACTAATGTATGCTAATAGAATAAAATCTACATAAAAATCCCCAACATGACATGATGCAGAATTATGAACTTTAGTCCTCTTGTTATATCTTAGCTCTCCACTTGTTTGTCCTATGTAACTAATGCAATGTCTTTCTTTCTCTTTCCTTTCCTTTTTCTTTCTTTCTTCCTTCCTTCCTTCCTTCCCTTTCTTTCTTTCTTTCTATCTTTCTTCCTTTCTCTCTTCCTCCCTTCCTCCCTCCCTTCCTTCCTTCCTTCCTTCCTTCCTTCTTTCCTTCCCTTCCTTCCTTCCTCCCTTCCTCCCTTCTCATCCTGCTCTTCTCATCCTTCTCCCTTCCTCTTTCTCCTCTTTTTTCATCTTTTTCAATTCTCTTAATTCTTCTTTTGACAGTACAAGACTTTGAACTCAGTTCTTGAGGCAACCACTCAGTCACTTGAGCCACACCCACAGACCTTTGTGCTTTAATTATTTTTCTATTTTTCTCCAAATGGCTTGAACCTGGGCTATAGTTCTCCTACTTCAGTATCCAATGTGGCTCGGCTGACAGTTGCATTTTGATACGCCCAGTTATTGTTTAAGAAGAGTCTTCCTAACTTTTTGGTCATTTTGGCCTTGAACAATGATCCTTCTCATCTCATCACTTTAGGGGTGGATGGAATTATAGGCATGAGCCACCAAAGTGATTTCTGGGTTTTACCGAACTAATTTACATTAGGAGCCCTCTTTAGTGATTAATGACACTTTTTTGAATTTAGAATAGTTTAGAAATAATATTGTTATTTCTAGCAAGTGAAAGTCAAGGAAAAAGAAAGGCTTATGATTTATATATTATCTGCAAGAGTGTAATAATCTTTCAAGTTTGAGATGAGATCCTCTTTAATTTTTAACTTAAATTTATGAGCATAAGTAAGAGAAATTTTTTCCAATGACAGTTTGACACATTCCCACCAATTTTCATAGTCGACATATATTTATACCATTCAGCTCACCAAGGAAGAGCATCACATAGTTTTCTCTATGCCCTAAATCTCTAATACAAACATGTTCAGTATTCTCTATTTATGCTTAAAAAGTCTTTGGTAGGTTTAGCTTGAGGACATGGGCATCTTATTGCTTGGTTTTAAACCAAGCAATAGCTTCGGAATTGATATAATTATTTAATGGTAATGGAATGAGACACTATTCCTTTTTAAAATTTTTTGATGTATTAATTACTACTTTTTAAAGTATCTGCTAAATAATAATAAAACAATAATACTAATAAAAACATTATGATAGATTTCTGTTGACAACTTGATGTAAAAGTAAAGTCATAAGAGACATTTTCTTTTTTGTGCTTTGACCTCCCATCATAAAGAAAGACAGCATTTACCTCTGGGTAATTTATAAGGTAAATCTTGGAAGCTGAAATGGCTGAATTTATCTATTTGCTTAGAATTGTTGCTTGTGGGCCCATGAATTGTTTTAGAAGCTTAGCTCAGCACAACAAATTGAAGCAGAATTCTTGAACTACATATTGAAAAAAAAAACCTCTAGTAGAATAAAGTTTTCAGCAGGAGGCCAGAAAACTTCATGACATTACATCTATGTATATTTTTTTCTCTGCATTCTTAATTTATTTGACACTTATAATACTTATTTACTAGTTGATTTGTTACACTATGAAATAATTCAATAGACAAATAGCTAACAGATAGGAAATATAGTCCTTCACTGGTGGATTATGTTGTGCATTTGAAGAGGTGTGATTTGAAACTTTCTTTAAAAAGAAAAAAAAATCTTCTAACCTCATGATTTCTTATCAGGAAATATTTTGTAATGCAAATAAAAATATAACTATCATCTTTCTTCTGACCTGGACAGCCTAGAAATATTAAACTTTTCATTTTAAAGCTATTTATTTAATTAGAAACCATTTGAAAGCAAAAATGTGAAAATGTGATGTTAGGAAAATGAACCCTTAGATATATATTTTAATGTTTTTTTTTCTTTCATGCATTTGTTTCTAATGCATTTATAAGATTATTTCTTTGTTGCTTTGTATGTCTCTCCCCCACAGTATAACCCCTGCTTTCACTATATTTGATGTCGGTATAATTTGTGAAGGAGATGGGGAAAAACAAGTTGTTTAAGGATACAGGTGGACCTGTTGCAACAATGAGAAGTACAAGTTGTCATGTGGAAAATGAACTTTACAACTTTGGTGGTGGGGGGGAGGTAGTGGGTGGGGGCGAGGCTGGGAAGGGATGTGAAGGGTAAACAAAGGAGGAGGCTTCAATGCTTGATAAGAAATGAACTCATTATCTTGCCCATGTAATTGTAACCCCTCTGTACAGTTTGTTCACAAAAAATAAAAATTTAAATTTAAAAAAATGTGCAAATATTTGTAAACCTCCAAATTTATCCCCTTTTTTCAATGTTTTATTATCTTTCACTGGTTGTGTAAAGGAGTTGCCATTCAAGAAAGCAGTTTATGAATAGAGTGCATTTTGCTCAATGTCACCCCTTTCAATGTTTTCACCCACTCCTCCCAACCCACTTCTTCCCTGGCTTTTCTTTCTTAATTTTTAGGAAATGTGTTGAATTTTTTGTTTAACAAAGGAATATATGAATACAATGCGTTCTGTTCTGTGTCATTCCTTCAATATTATCACCCACCTTTGACCCACCCCTTCCCTTATTTTGCCAGTTCTGTGCTGTGTACAATATATTTTTGCCTGCATTTTCCTTCCTTCTCCTCCTCATTTTTCTAACCCTCTCCTCTTGGTACAAGACCCCTCTGGCATATATTCCTTTCCTTGTACTTATTTTGTTAGGCCTTGACTTAGTCTTTCTAAGGAATCATACTTTGTGAGACCTCCATAGAGTCTATTAAACATCAGTTAATTTGTAACTGCTTGCATACCACCCAGCCTGTTCACTTACAGATTTATAGGCACATTCTAGTTACTATAAACAAGGGGAGACATGCAACCTGTGTTTCTCTAGGTATGGCTTACTTCAATGAATATAATTTTTTCCAAGTCTTTCCATTGCCCTGTGAATGGTATAATATCATCCTTTCTCATATATAAGTAGAATTCCATTTTGTGTATAAATCACATTTTCTCAATCCATTTGTCCATTTAGGGGCATCTGGGCCGAATCCATATTTGGCTATGGTGAATAGTACTGCAATAAACATGGTTGTGCTGGCAGCTTTACTGTAGCCTTCTTTGTGGTCAGTTGGATAAATGTCCAGGAGTAGGTTTGCTGGATCATAAGGTACTTATATGTTTAGTCTTTAAGGACCCCCATACTGCTTTCCAGAGTGGCTGAACAAATTCACATTCTCACCAATAGTGTAGTAGCATACCTTTTGGTCACATTCTCACAACCATTTGTTCTTGTTCATTTTCTTGAAAAATGAGCATTTTATAACATGTTCAAAAGTGATTCAGGGGAGCTAGCTGTCATAAGCACCCTCTATCCCATGCTCATTTTTAAACTCTTCTTTGTGACACACAATCCTATTGAATTTAAAAAAGTGAGTGCAGCAGTGCATAGTCTCCTCTTAGCTGAGAAAAATAAATAGAATTCCGTGTCTGTCTTAGTATTGTCTCTAGATATGGTCACACAAAATATTCGCTTCTTAATTCTGCCTGGAAAGTGGCCATAAAATTTCTTAGCAGAAATATTGGGGTTCATGGTCTCCTCTGCACCTTTCTGAAGAGTCATGAATATAAATAAAAATAGCCAGGCCACATTACCATAAAGAGAAAGTCAAGCCATTTTTCTATTTCCTGGCACCTTTTGAGAGTTAAAACTATTTTTAAAAAGCATAGTTAACATTTACATCTCATACAAATTTTCCCAGTTTGTCTTTTTCTCTAGATGACCCCTAAAGAAAGTTATCTTAGTTATATAGAGAGAAATTTTCACTTGAGCAGTCATTTTCCAAAGAATATTTCATCCTGAACAGTCTTTGAAATATCATTTTTCATCTACCTTCTAAACCTATTGAAAATGTCTCCACAGTACCTCAAACATTTTTTCTGGTGAAATATATCATTTTACATTACTCAGATGTTCTGAAGATTCATAAAGTGGCAATCATAATTTATTGAAATTTCTTCCTGCCAGTCAGAAATGAATAAAACTTTACAGTGCATTCAAGAGGAAACAGAAAAGAAAAATGAGCAGTAGCATCAGAAGCATTGGTTTAGTAGTAATATAAGGTTGTTCCTGATAGCCAGCCTTAATTTCCTAACATTCCTGTATTTTCTGTTGTTTATTTTTGAGCTTGTAGAAAAGTGTCTTAAATTCTATTCTATTGTACACTTCAGATCTCTAATAAGTTTCTTCTTCTACTTTCCAATGAGCTCTAACAATTCAGTTTTGTTTTGTTTCATTGGAGGTTTAATAGAGCACATAGTCTTCCTCCTCCTTCTCTCATCTTCTTCCTCTGCTACCTCCTCTTCCCTTCTCTCCCTCCCTCCTCCTCCTCCTCCTTCCTTCTTCTTCCTTCTTCTTTATCCTCCTCCTCCTTCTTCTTCTGTGAATCTTTAAAAGTTTTTAAAAAGTTAAGTAGTTGTTCAAAAGGGTTTCAATTCAACACATCAGTTTATAAGTATAATGTATCTTGATCAGTCTCCCCCTTTCCATCATCCCTCAAATTGCCTAGTTCCATTTTTACATATGAACATTGAGTATTATGAATGCAGTTGACCAGAATTTTTCTCTCCATTAGTCTATTCCTCCTCCCATAATTAAAACAAATTCCAGCTTTCAGGTATTAATTTGGTTTAACTGTAAGTCTGTGATGAAAAGAAATTACGCCATTGGCACCCTCTTCATAAGCTGTCTTAAAGCCAAAATGCAGTTTTCCTTTCTGGGCAACTTAATTAACTGATGTCCAGTAGCACTCTTCTTTTTAAAAAAATTTTCCCTATCTGATACAGGTGGACCCATTGCAACAATGAGATGTATAAGTCGTTATGTCGAAAATGAACTTTAGAACTTTGGTGCAGGGGGTGGGGAGGATTGGGGGGGGGCGCAGGAGGAGGGTGGGAAGGGGTGGGAAGGGGAAACAAAGGAGGAGGCTACAAAGCTTGATAAGAAATGTACTCATTATCTTGCCCATGTAATTGTAACCCCTCTCTACAGTATTTTCACAATAAAAAAAAAGAAAAAAAATTCCCTATCTTATCTACAGCAGAATATACCCACTTCTATCAGAGTCTGCATCCTGCATAGGTATTCAGCCTCCTCCTTCATTTCTACTATAGGAAGTATTTTCCCTAATGTGAGGGCTTTGCATGTACTAAGCAGAAACTCTACTTTGAGCTACATTCCAGCCCTGCCTTACGAATTTGGCTTTACTCTTTAGAATCTACCTTCCCTTTTCTTTTTATTAAGTTCCTAACAAAGTTGAATTGTTTCACTACTCCATCAGGTTAGCCACTTTAAGCTTACTACCTGTCTACTGTCTTTGTAATCTTAATCCTATAAAAGGTTATACCAGAAAACTCCTGCTTCACCTTGATTTATTCAGACTACATAGTTAAATATATATATGTATATATATATATATATACATATATATATGGTAAATAAAGAGAAATTAGGAAACAATAAATGTTCTTTCCTCCCACAAATCCTGTATCACACAAGAAAATGAAATATACTTATTTATCTCTGCACATTTTAACAATATGTTTGTGTGATAATTTCTTAAGTTTACAAAGTTACTATTTGCTATGGTATACAATCTGTTTATCTTCACCTTTCTCTAATTCATGATATAATTAATCATTATATGTCTACTGTAATCATTGTAGATAATTGATTTAAAATTATTTTCTCTTATAACCTGCACTTTTTTCCTTTAAGTATATTTTATTGGTATTGTAGAGGTGATATACAGAAGGGTTACAGTTACATGAGTCAGGCAATGAGTACAATTTTTTTGAAACATGTCTTCCCTTCCCTTGCTCTCACCCAGTATTTCTCTCCTGTCCCCACCCACTAGATGTATAGTTCATTTTCCACATAGTATCTAGTGAATACCGTTGTTGTATTTGTTCACCCTTTTCCCCACCATTTCTGTCTCTCCCTCTTAGCTCTTACCTGTCCAAAGACAAACTAACAAAAAAGACAAAAGGAAATAAAACAACAATAGGAACAATCAAAAATCTGTTTACTTTTCTTGGAGTTCATTTCATAAAATATTATTTTATACACTCATGCACATAGCTATTCAGCTTTTGTGATCTGCTTCTATGAATATCCTCCTTTGGTCTTATTGTGTGAGTGCCTACAGATCCATATAAACTGAAAATTTTCCCTTTGAATTTAAGATAAGATTCTCTCCCTCTCTTACTTTTACTTCACCTCATTATATTTGACCTTTCATCATTTGTCAGTGGCACATTTCCATGAAGTTGGTAACATTTATATTTGTTTGTCTTACAGAGTAAATTATCTTCTTTCCATAGCATTTAGATTGATTATAATAGCTGCAATCCTATGAGAAATATTTCTTATGATATTACCATTATTTGATTGTTTACAGCCTGTGTCATATGTTTAAAAGTTATTCTTGGTGCCAATTTAAAATAGTTCTGGTTTTAGTCTACTAATGGTTATAGTTATGCCATGAGTGAAAGATTTTTTCCAATGTAAAGCATGCACTTCAAGTGAATTATATAAGACTATGCTAGTCCACTTTCTACTGGTATAACAGAATAGTACAGACTGGGTAATTTATGAAGAGTAGACATTTATTTCTCAGAGATTCAAAGACAGAGACTACAAATCCAAGATCAATACATTTCAATACTGGATTAGAAAATGTGAAAACATAATATCAGGTTTCTTTTTCTTGACCTTCATGAACATTGTCTCCAAACTTGGAAGAGCTGATATAGGGGTAAACAGTTGTGTTTATCACTATTAATATCATTTATTGAGGAAAAAGAGATTTTGAAGAGAAGTAATTTTCCACCCAAGAAATGTTCTTTCTGAAATCTTGAGATAAATGTATTTACTTTTATCTGATTACTTCCTTCTTGGATTTCTTTCTCCTATCTATGTAATCTTCCCTTCCCTTCTTTATTTTTTTCCTTCATTCATTTTCCTCTCTCCCACCTTCTTCTTCCCTCCTTCCTTCTTTCCTTCCCTCTCCCAGTTCATTTGTTCCTTCCTTCCTTCCTTCCTTCCTTGCTTCCTTCCTCCTTCCCCTGCACCTATTCTACTTCCCCTCCTTTCTTTCTCTTTTCCATTTTCTTTCCAATACAGGCTTGTTTTGAGAAATGACAGGCTTTGCCTTGAGTGAGAGGGCTTAAAGACCAATGAATTGGCAGAATGAGAAAATACTTCATGGTGAAGTTTTTCTTCAACAATTTCTGTTTCTTTTTTAGTGAAGAATTCGACTGATTATGGAAGAGAAAGTAGTGTGATGAATCTGTGTTCCCATAGGTGGAATGGTAGTAACAGGTTTGGGTTTTTTTTGCTTCTCAGAATGTCCCTTATGAAAATGCAGATTATGAGTCTTTGGGACAGGATTTTGAGCTTTGGTGGGCAGAACTATGGTAGCAGTGATGTCTCATTTGTTTTGTTTTTCTCTTAGTTGTAGCTGAGGTGATTCAGTCTTGAATTCAGGTGGTCCCTGTTTGTGACCAAGAAAGTAGGGACCTGACTGGGAAATTTGTTTAACAGGATCCTAGCAGAGAACTTCCCAAACATGCAAAAAGATAGGCTTATTCAGATACAAGAAGCTTTTAGAACTCCAAATAGACCAGACCAGAATAGGACATCCCACCTTCACATTATAATCCACACAGGATCAACTCAGACCAAGGAAAAGATCCTTAAATCTGTCAAGGAGAAAAGATTAATCACCTATAAAGGGAAAACAATTAGAACCACCTCAGATTTCTTTGCAGAGACAATCAAAGCAAGAAGAGCCTGGAATGATGTATGCCATGCCCTAAAAACAAACAACTATCAACCAAGAATACTGTACCCAGCTAAACTCTCCTTCATAACTGAAGGCCAAATAAAAACCTTCCATAGCAAAGAAAAATTGAAACAATACATCTCCACCAAACCAGCCCTACAAAAGATTCTTTATTTTTTTTTAAATTTTATTTTATTTTATTTGAGAACATACTGTACAGAGGGGTTACAATTACATGGTCAGGATAATGCATACATTTCTTACCAAGCATTGCAGCCTCCTCCTTTGTTTACCCTTCACCTCCCTTCCCAGCCTCCCCCCTCCCCCCCACCCAATCATACCCCCCTCCCCCCCCCCTCCGACATTGTAAAGCTGGTTTTGACATGACATTTTGTACTTCTCATTGTTGCAACAGGTCCACCTGAATCCTTAAACGACTTGTTTGTCCCCATCTCCTCCACATGTTATACTGACATCAAATATAGTGAAAGCAGGGGTTATACTGTGGGGGAGGGACATAGAAAGCAACCAAGAAATAATCTTATAAATGCGTTAGAAACATGCATGAAAGAAACAAAAACATTAAAATACATATTTGAGGGTTCGTTTTCCTAACATCACATTCTCTGACTTTTTCCGCTTGACTCATACCTCTACTAGATATTGCAAATAAGGGAAACCATGGGACCTATGTTTCTTTGGGCTTGGCTTACTTCACTTAATATAATTTTTTCCAAGTCTTTCCATTTCCTAACAAATGGGGCAATGTCATTCTTTCTGATGGAGGCATAGAATTCCATTGTGTATATATACCACATTTTCTTGATCCATTCATCTACTGAGGGGCATCTGGGTTGGTTCCATATCTTAGCTATGGTAAATAATGCTGCAATAAACATAGTTGTGCTGGTAGCTTTAGTGTGGTCTTTTTTGTAAACATTAGGGTAAATGCCCAAAAGTGGGATTGCTGGGTCATAGGGGAGTTCTATGTGAAGTCTTTTGAGGAACCTCCATACTGCTTTCCAAAGTGGTTGAACAAGTTTACATTCCCACCAACAATGAAGTAAGGTTCCTTTCTGTCCACATCCCCTCCAGCATCTGTTGTTGTTAGAGTTCTTGATTTTTGCTGTTCTAACTGGAGTGAGGTGATATCTCAATGTTGTTTTGATTTGCATTTCTTTTATGGCTAGGGATGTTGAACATTTCTCCATGTGTCTATTGGCCATCCTTCTTTCTTCTTCAGAGAAGCTTCTCGTTAAGTCTTTCACCCACTTACTTATTGGGCAGTTGTTTCTTTGAGGATTTGTTGTTGGGTGGTTTAATTTTTTGAGTTCCAAGTATATTTTAGATATGAGACCCTTGTCCGTTGTATGGCTAGTAAAGATCTTCTCCCAGTCCGTGGGCTTTCTATTGATCTTGCTAGCTATGTCATTTGCCCTGCAGAAGCTCTGCAACCTTATACAATCACATTTGTCCAACCTTTCTTTGATTTGTTGTGTTTCCGGGTCTCTATTCAGAAAATTTCGGCCTGAGCCAAGGAGACCCAGGGTTTCTCCTATTCCATCCTGTAATGTTTTCAGAGTGTCTGCTTTGAGTTCAAGGTCTTTGATCCATTTGGAGTTGATTCTGGTGCAGGGTGATATATAAGGATCTAGCTTTAGTTTTCTACATGTAGTTAACCAGTTTTGCCAGCACCATTTACTGAAGAGGCTGTCTTTCTTCCATTCTATTGTTTTAGCTCCCTTATCGAAGATTAGATGGCTATAGGTCTGAAGGTTCATTTCTGGGTTTTCAATTCTATTCCATTGGTCCTGAGGTCTGTTCTTATGCCAATACCAAGCTGTTTTGATTACTATGGCTTTATAGTAGAGTTTGAAATTTGGTATTGATATTCCTCCAGCCGTGTTCTTTCTGTTGAGGAGCGTTTTTGCTATTCGGGGTCTTTTATTGTTCCATATGAATTTTTGGATTGCCTCTTCTATTTCCTTGAAGAATGAGGGTGGAATTTTGATAGGTATTGCATTGAATTTGTAGATAGCCTTGGGAAGTATTGCCATTTTCACGATGTTAATCTTTCCAATCCAGGAGCATGGGAGGTTTTGCCATTTTTTAAGTTCTGTGTTGATTTCCTTTTTCAAGATTTTAAAGTTTTCATCATAGAGGTCCTTCACTTCTTTAGTTAATTCCTAGGTTTTTTATTTTTTGTGGGGCTATTACAAATGGAGTTGCTTTCCTAATTTCAGCCACACTTTTCTCATTGTTGGCATACAGAAAAGCCATGGATTTTTGGGGGTTAATTTTATAACCTGCTACTTTGCCAAAGTTTTGAATCAGCTTGAGTAATTTGGGAGTGGAGTCTATGGGGTTCTTTAAATACAAGATCATGTCATCTGCAAAGAGGGAGAGTTTTATTTCTTCTTTCCCTATTTGGATCCCCTTTATGTCTGCATCTTGTCTTATTGCTGTAGCTAGGCATTCTAATACTAGATTGAAGAGAAGTGGAGAGAGTGGGCATCCTTGTCTTGTTCCTGAGTTAAGAGGAAATGGCTTTAGTTTTTCACCATTGAGTATAATGCTGGATGTAGGTTTGTCATATACAGCCTTTATTGTATTGAGGAATGTTCCATGGATTCCTAATTTTTCCAAAACCTTCATCATGAAGGGGTGTTGGATCTTGTCGAATGCTTTTTCTGCGTCTATTGAGATAACCATGTGGTTCTTATTCTTGCTCCTGTTGATGTGATGAATAATATTAATTGATTTGCGTATATTGAACCAGCTTTGCATCCCTGAAATGAATCCTGTTTGATCGTGGTGTATGATTTTTTGGATGAATTGTTGAAGTCGATTGGCCAAAATTTTGTTGAGAAGTTTTGCATCAATGTTCATCAAAGAAATGGGTCTATAGTTCGCTTTCTTCGATGAGTCCCTGCCTGGTTTTGGGATGAGGGTTATGATGGCTTCATAGAATGTGTTCGGTAGTGAGCTTTCTCTTCCAATTTCATTGAAGAGTTGGAGGAGAATTGGTGTGAGCTCTGCTTTGAAGGCCTTGTAAAATTCCGCTGTAAAACCATCTGGTCCTGGACTTTTCTTAGCTGGGAGGTCTCTTATTGCTGTTTCTATTTCAATGCTTGATATGGGCCTGTTAAGATAGTTTAACTCATCTTGGTTTAGTTTTGGCATGTCAATATTTGCTAGGAAGAGGTCCATTTCTGTCAAGTTCTCAAACTTATTAGCATACAGTTTTGAGAAGTATTCCCTTATAATGTTCTGAATCTTGGTTGTTTCCGTGGTGATGTTTCCATTCTCATCTCTGAGTTTATTAATTTCGGTGTGTTCTCTTCTTTTTCTGATAAGATTTGCTAAGGGTCTGTCAATTTTGTTAAGTTTTTCGAAGAACCAACTCTTTGTTTTGTTGATTCTTTCTATAGTTTTTTTGGATTCTAATTCATTTAATTCTGACTTAATTTTGATTATTTCTTTCCGTTTACTGGATTGGGGTTTATCTTGCTGCTCTTTTTCAAGGAGGTTTAGATGTGTCATTAAATTGTTAGTTTCAGATCTCTCCAATTTGTTGATGTAGGAGCTCAGAGCTATAAACTTGCCTCTGAGTACTGCCTTTGCTGTGTCCCAGAGGAGCTGCTAATTTGTGTGTTCATTTTTGTTGAATAGCATGAACATTTGAATTTCCTTTCTAATCTCTTCCATGACCCACTCATGATTCAGCAGTGTGTTGTTCAGCCTCCATGTGATACCGGACTTTCTTTGGTGGCTTTTGGTGTTGAGTTCTAATTTTATTTCCTTGTGGTCAGAGAGAATGCAAGGTATAACTTCAATGTTTCTGAATTTAGACAAGTTTGCTTTGTGGCCTAAAATGTGGTCTATTTTAGAAAACGTTCCATGTGCTGCTGAGAAAAACGTGTATTCTGATGCTGCTGGGTGAAATGTTCGGTAAATGTCTGTTAAGTCTAGTTGATCTATGCAGCTGTTTAGATCTGCGGTTTCTCTGTTGAGTTTTTGCCGAGTTGATCTATCTAGTGGGGAGAGTGGTGTGTTAAAATCCCCAACAATTAATGTCTTTGGATCTATATGGGATTTGAGGGAAAGTAGTGTTTCTTTGATAAATTTGGGTGCTCCATTGTTTGGCGAATAGATATTTAGAATTGTAATATCCTCCTGAAGGAGAGATCCTTTAATTAGTATGTAGCGACCTTCTTTATCTCTTTTCACGAATTTTAATTTGAAGTCTATTTTATCTGATATTAGGATTGCAACTCCCGCCTGTTTATACGGTCCGTTTGCTTGGTAGATTTTGTTCCAGCCTTTAACATTGAAAATGTGTTTGTTTTTACGGGCAAGATGTGACTCCTGCAGGCAGCAGATAGAAGGGTCTTGTTTTTTAATCCAACTAGACAGTCTATGTCGCTTAATTGGAGAGTTCAGTCCGTTAACGTTAAGAGATAGGACTGAGAGGTATTTGGAAGTTCCTGCCAAGTTATCTACCTTCTTGGGGGCTGCGAAAACTGGGTTCTTCCTATGGTTCTTGGATTCTCAGTTTGGGTGCAGTTTCTTGGCCTTTATTGCGGTCTTGTTGGTTTTCTATGTGTAGGACATCTTTAAGAATCTTTTGTAGGGCTGGTTTGGTGGAGATGTATTGTTTCAATTTTTCTTTGCTATGGAAGGTTTTTATTTGGCCTTCAGTTATGAAGGAGAGTTTAGCTGGGTACAGTATTCTTGGTTGATAGTTGTTTTTTTTTAGGGCATGGCATACATCATTCCAGGCTCTTCTTGCTTTGATTGTCTCTGCTGAGAAATCTGAGGTGATTCTAATTGGTTTCCCTTTATAAGTGATTACCCTTTTCTCTCTGACAGCTTTAAGGATCTTTTCCTTGTTCTGAGTTGATCCTGTGTGGATTATAATGTGGCTTTGGGATGTCCTATTCTGGTCTGGTCTATTTGGGGTTCCAAAGGCTTCTTGTATCTGGACAGGCCTATCTTTTTGCATGTTTGGGAAGTTCTCTGCTAGGATCCTGTTAAACAAATTTCCTAGACCATTAACTTCTGTTTCTAGGTGCTCCTCTACACCCATTATCCTTAGATTAGGCCTTCTGATGGTGTCTTCCAGGTGTTGGATAGATCTATCATATTCCTTGGACTTGTCTTGGATGGTTGTATGTTCTTTCTCTATAATATCTAGGCTGTCTTCAATCCCTGAGATTCGATCTTCTGCATGGTCTAACCTGCTGTCAAGACTCTCTACTTTGTTTTTTATCTCTTTTCCTTCTAGTTGGTCAGCTTTGATGGCTTCAAGTTCTTTGTTGAAGCTCTGTTTTAGGTCTTGTATGAATTTCTTTACTTCCTTAATTTGGTGTTCAGTGTTTGTCCTCAAATCGCTTAGTTGATTGGTTATGGTTTCTTTGGGCTCCCATTCCTTCTGTTGGGTTCCATTCAGCATTCCCTTTGTGGTCTCCCTGACTTCCTTCAGCTCTTTGTTAATGGATTCCATGAATGCCTTTAGTGATCTTTGTGTGTTCTCTACCTGGTCTCTCAATTCCTGTATTACTCTTTGATTAGCTTCCTCCCGTTCGTGGGATTCCTGCAGATCTCTTTGAGTGTTCTCAGCCTGCTCACGCCATTCCTCCCTTTCTCTTTGAGTATTCTCAAGTTGTTCACGCAAATCCTGTATCAGTTTTTGAGTAGCTTCCTCATGCTTATGATATTACTGTATAAACTTCTGGGATGCCTCCTCTCTCTCCCTATCACGCTCATACAGAGTCCTTTGTACGTTGTCAAACTTTTCATTTATCATGTTTGCCAGCAGTGTTTGTAGAGCTGTTTGGGAACTCTCCTCTGGATTATTCATTATCTGTTCTAACCCCTGATTATCAAGATTGGGAATTGAGATACCCGAATTTGCCATTTTTCTTGTGTTTTTCCGGCTTACTCTGCCCATTTGAGATGAAGATAGCACCAGTTTTGTGCTAGAACACTATCTTAAGGCAACCATCAACCAAAGTTTGCATTTGTACAGTCAATAGTCTACAATCTAGTTCAACAGATACATCTATTCGACATCAAACAACTATATGTTAAAGGGCTTCGAACCGCAGAGAAGAATTTGGAAAACCAGAAATTATTAGGGTTAGGGAGAGATGTGGGTAAAAAATAGGAATAGATTGGTGTGGGGAGGCACAGGGAGAGTTAACTATGTCCTAATCACAATGCAGGAAATAGGTTGGGTAGGATGCAAGTAGAGAGAGAGTGAAAAAGAAGAAAGGGAAAGGGGAATGAAAAGAGACCAGAAACAAAAAGAAACGTAAAAATTAATGTTATTTTAGAGATTAAAGGGCCATCTATTTATAGAGGAATATGAATATGTTGAGAGAAAGGGAGGGACATAGAGGAGATGTGAAAAACTTTAAAGAAATGCTTAAAATATTATATAGGTATAAAGAGGTAGTACTGCTATTAATGAATTTAAGTCTCAGAGGTTTTGAATTGAGTAATAAGTTTGTGGATTAAGTGTGTACACAATGGGGGATAGGGTCTACTGGTTAACTACGGGTTTATCTGAGGATGTGCAGGACAAGAGTTAAGTCATATAAAGAAGAACAAAGAGGAAAAGATGGAAAGGATAGGAGAGTGAGAAGAAAAGATCAGAAATTCAGTAGAGCTAGACAAAAGACAAAAAGATAATTAAGAATGAAAGAAAAAGAGAAGGAAGACAAGAAAAGAAAGGAAAACACACATTCACGTATTCCTAAAATAAAAATTATAAGAGGAGAAAGAAAAAAAAAAAGTTAATGGAAAACAATTATTTTTTCAGAAGAGGCAAAAATTAAAGATTAATAAAAGTTTTAGAAAAGCAAAAAAAAAATTTTTATATATATATAAGGTAACAAAAGACAAAAAAAAAAAACAAAACAAAAAAAGAAAAAAGAAAAGAAGAAGAAAAAAAAAAGTTCTTTGATTTTTTTTTTGTGGGGGAGGGGTGGGAAGAGTCCTGTATCTCCCTTTTGTCTGTAACCAGAGTCTGGTTGGAGTCTCTGGTCAGCTTGAGGTCCTGTGGCTTGATTGGTTTCTTAAGTCAGTTTGTTGGAACAGGCAGAAAAATGCTCTGCTTTACCCAAGATTTTGAGATCCCCCTCCCAGGTTAGTTTACTGGGAGGGTGATCTGCTTTGAGAATCACAAAAGAGGGGGATGCAGTGATGAGGCTAGGTTCTGGGTAGAGTTGAGGCCTTTCAACAAACAGTAGCTTTTCCCTGGGGCTATTTTGTGAAAAAAACTCACAGCACCCAGCCTGGAGCCATTCTCAGGGTTTCTGTTTTTCAATTGATTGTGGTGGCTGCTAGAGGGAGGGGCAGCCTCTGGCTCTGGTTACCCGGTGAGGAGAGCCACTCCAATGGCTTGCGCCTGAGCTGGGTGACTTTTCCCTGGATGGAACTGAGTCTGTGAGGTCACTTCGCCGTTAAGTTCTTGTGACCTGCTAAATGACTAGTTTTATTCCAAGGCCTGAGCTGGAGCTAGCCGCTCCTCCGAGCTTTGTCGGTATCCAAGATGGAGATCACCGGTGCTGGGGGGGGAGGGGTGGCCTTCCCTCCTCTGCTCCCAGAGAAGGAGTGAGGAAGTGGGGCTTCTACTCACGCGGAGTCTTGGATCCCGGGTCATCTCTAGTCTGCAAAGTGCAGGATGAAGTTGTCCGCTCCTTGTCGGTTCTTGCTGGTGTTGAGTAGAATCCGCTCGCCTGCTGCGTCTGGCTCCTTCGTCCCGGACTGTGTCTTAGGTGTGCCCCCGCGGCGGCGGTGGTCGCTGCCGCGACCCTGCCGCCGCAGCAGCTGCTGGCAGGCGCTCAGATGTGTCTGCTTGGCTTCCCCTCTCTTGACTAACTCTCTGTCCTGTGATGGCACACTTGGTGTGATTCTCTGGCTTGGGACTGTTCACTGGAACTCTGAAACTGTTTTCTATGCAAGAGCTTGTTCAGATTCCAGCTTCTCCTCCGCCATCTTCCCGGAAGCCCCCTACAAAAGATTCTTAAAGATGTCCTGCACATAGAAAACCAACAAGACCACAATAATGGCCAAGAAACTGCACCCAAACTGAGAATCCAAGAACCAGAGGAAGAACCCAGTTTTCCCAGCCCCCAAGAAGGTGGATAACATGGCAGGAACTCCCAAATACCTCTCAGTCCTTTCTATCAACATTAACGGACTTAATTCTCCAATTAAGCGACATAGACTGTCTAGTTGGATTAAAAAACAAGATCCTTCTCTCTGCTGCCTTCAGGAGTCACATCTTGCCCGTAAAAACAAACACATTTTCAATGTTAAAGGCTGGAACAAAATCTACCAAGCAAACATCCCCCATAAACAGGCGGGAGTTGCAATCCTAATATCAGATGAAATAGACTTCAAATTAAAATTCGTGAGAAGAGGTAAAGAATGTTGCTACATACTAATTAAGGGATCTCTCCTTCAGGAGGATATTACAATTCTAAGTATCTATTCGCCAAACAATAGAGCACCGAAATTTATCCAAGAAACACTACTTTCCCTCAAATCCCACATAGATCCAAAGACATTAATTGTTGGGGATTTTAACACAACACCCTCCCCACTAGATAGATCAACTTGACAAAAACTCAACAGAGAAACTGCAGATCTAAACAGTTGCATAGATCAACTAGATTTAACAGACATCTACCGAATATTTCACCCAGCAGCATCAGAATACACGTTTTTCTCAGCAGCACATGGAACATATTCTAAAATAGACCACATTTTAGGCCACAAAGCAAACCTGTCCAAATTCAGAAACATTGAAGTTCTCTCTGACCACAAGGGAATAAAATTAGAACTCAACACCAAAAGCCACCAAATAAAGTCCAGTAACACATGGAGGCTGAACACGGAATCACCAGTGGGTCATGGAAGAGATTAGAAAGGAAATTCAAATGTTCACGCTATTCAACAAAAATGAGCACACAAATTAGCAGCTCCTCTGGGACACAGCAAAGGCAGTACTCAGAGGCAAGTTTATAGCTCTGAGCTCCTACATCAACAAACTGGAGAGATCTGAAACCAACAATTTAATGACACATCTAAACCTCTTGAAAAAGAGCAGCAAAATAAACCCCAATCCAGTAGATGGAAAGAAATAATTGAAATTAAATCAGAATTAAATGAATTAGAATGAAAAAAAATAGAAAGAATCAACAAAACAAAGAGTTGGTTCTTTGAAAAAATTAACAAAATTGACAGACCCTTAGCAAATCTTATCAGAAAAAGAAGAGAACACACCCAAATAAATAAACTCAGAGATGAGAATGGAAACATCACCACGGAAACAACCAAGATTCAGAACATTATAAGGGAATACTTCTCAAAACTTTATGCTAATAAGTTTGAGAACTTGACAGAAATGGACCTTTTCCTAGCAAATATTGACATGCCAAAACTAAATCAAGATGAGTTACACCATCTTAACAGACCCATATCAAGCATTGAAATAGAAACAGCAATAAGAGACCTCCCAGCTAAGAAAAGTCCAGGACCAGATGGTTTTAAAGCAGAATTCTACAAGGCCTTCAAAGCAGAGCTCACACCAATACTCCTCCAACTCTTCAATGAAGTTGAAAGAGAAAGTTCACTACCGAACACATTCTATGAAGCCATCATAACCCTCATCCCAAAATCAGGCAGGGACTCATCAAAGAAAGAGAACTATAGACCCATTTCTTTGATGAACATTGATGCAAAACTCCTCAATAAAATTTTGGCCAATTGACTTCAACAATGCATCCAAAAAATCATACACCACGATCAAACAGGATTCATTTCAGGGATGCAAAGCTGGTTCAATATACGCAAATCAATTAATATTATTCATCACATCAACAGGAGCAAGGATAAGAACCACATGGGTATCTCAACAGATGCAGAAAAAGCATTCGACAAGATCCAACACCCCTTTATGATGAAGGTTTTGGAAAAATTAGGAATCCATGGAACATTCCTCAATACAATAAAGGCTGTATATGACAAACCCACAGCCAGCATTATACATAATGGTGAAAAACTAAAGCCATTTCCTTTTAACTCAGGAACAAGAGAAGGATGTCCACTCTCTCCACTTCTTTTGAATCTAGTATTATAATGCCTAGCTACAGCAATAAGACAAGATGCAAACATAAAGGGGATCCAAATAGGGAAAGAAGAAATAAAACTCTCCCTCTTTGCAGATGACATGATCTTGTACTTAAAGAATCCTATAGACTCCACTCCCAAATTACTCAAGCTGATTCAAAACTTTGGCAAAGTAGCAGGGTAAAAAATTAACCCCCCAAAATCAATGGCTTTTCTGTATGCCAACAATGAGAAAAGTGACTGAAATTAGGAAAGCAACTCCATTTGTAATAGCCCCACAAATAATAAAATACCTAGTAATT
Organism: Dipodomys spectabilis; assembly: GCF_019054845.1. Taxonomy (NCBI): domain Eukaryota; kingdom Metazoa; phylum Chordata; class Mammalia; order Rodentia; family Heteromyidae; genus Dipodomys; species Dipodomys spectabilis. The sequence goes on from NW_024870711.1 coordinate 5,969,563, forward strand.
AACCTAACCAAAGAAGTGAAGGACCTCTATGATGAAAACTTTAAAACCTTGAAAAAGGAAATCAAAACAGAACTTAGAAATTGGCAAAACATCCCATGCTCCTGGATTGGAAAGATCAACATCGTGAAAATGGCAATACTTCCCAACGCTATCTACAAATTCAAAATTCCAACCTCATTCTTCAAGGAAATAGAAGAGGCAATCCAAAACTTCATATGGAACAATAAAAGACCCCGAATAGCAAAAACGCTCCTCAATGGAAAGAACACTGCTGGAGGAATATCAATACCAAATTTCAAACTTTACTACAAAGCCATGGTAATCAAAACAGCTTGGTACTGGCATAAGAACAGACCTCAGGACCAATGGAATAGAACTGAAAACCCAGAAATGAACCTACAGACCTATAGCCAACTGATCTTCGATAAGGGAGCTAAAACAATAGAATGGAAGAAAGACAGCCTCTTCAGTAAATGGTGCTGGCAAAATTGGTTAAATACTTGTAGAAAACTAAAGCTAGATCCTTATATATCACCCTGCACCAGAATCAACTCTAAATTGATCAAAGACCTCGGAGTCAAAGCAGACACTCTGAAAACATTACAAGATGGAATAGGAGAAACCCTAGGTCTCCTTGGCTCCAGCCGAAATTTTCGGAATAGAGACCCGGAAACACAACAAAGAAAGCTTGGACAAATGGGATTGCATGAAGTTGCAGAGCTTCTGCATGGCAAAGGACATAGCTAGCAAGATCAATATAAAACCCACAGATTGGGAGAAGATCTTCACTAGCCATAAACGGACAAGGGTCTCATATCTAAAATATACTTGGAGCTCAAAAAATTAAATCCCCAAAAACAAATCCTCAGAGAAACAACTGCTCAATAAATAAGTGGGCTAAAGACTTGAAGAGAAACTTCTCTGAAGAAGAAAGAAGGATGGCCAATAGACACATGAAGAAATGCTCAATCTCCCTAGCCATAAAAGAAATGCAAATCAAAACAACATTGAGATACCACCTCACCCCAGTTAGAATGGCAAAAATCAAGAACTCTAACAACAACAGATGCTGGAGGGGATGTGGACAGAAGGGAACCTTACTGCATTGTTGGTGGGAGTGTAAACCTGTTCAACTACTTTGGAATGCAGTATGGAGGTTCCTGAAAAGACTTCACATAGAGCTCCCCTATGACCCAGCAATCCCACTTTTGGGCATTTACCCAAATGTTTACAAACAAGACCACACTAAAGCTACCAGCACAACTATGTTTATTGCAGCATTATTTACCATAGCTAAGATATGGAACCAACGCAGATGCTCCTCATTAGATGAATGGATCAAGAAAATGTGGTATATATACACAATGGAATTCTATGCCTCCATTAGAAAGAATGACATTGCTCCATTTGTTAGGAAATGGAAAGACTTGGAAAAAATTATATTAAGTGAAGTAAGCCAAGCCCAAAGAAACATAGGTCCCATGGTTTCCCTTATTTGCAATATCTAGTATATGTATGAGTCAAGTAGAAAAGGTCAGATAATGTGATGTTAGGAAAATGAACCCTTAGATACGTATTTAAATGTTTTTTCTTTCATGCATTTGTTTCTAATGCATTTATAAGATTATTTCTTTGTTGCTTTGTATGTCTCTCCCCCACAGTGTAACCCCGGCTTTCACTATATTTGATGTCTGTATAATTTGTGGAGGAGATGGGGAAAAACAAGTCGTTTAAGGATACAGGTGGACCCGTTGCAACAATGAGAAGTACAAGTTGTCATGTCGAAAACGAACTTTACAACTTTGGTGGGGTTGGTAGAATTGGGTGGGTGGGGGGGTAGGCTGGGAAGTGATGGGAAGGGTAAAAAAGGAGGAGGCCGCAATGCTTGATAAGAAATGTACTCATTATCTTGCCCATGTAATTGTAACCCCTCTGTACAGTGTGTTCACAAAAAACAAAAATAAAAAAATTATAATAAAAAAAATTAAAAAATTTAAAAAAAGAAAGTAGGGACCTGAGCAGCCACCAGTGTTGTGGGAATCATTGCTGAAAATGAGGTGTAGAGAGTGCTCCTCAGATCTAAGTCCCTAGTTAAAATGTGGTTTAAAACAACTAGAGCAGATTCTGTGTCATGCACTAAGCTCTGATACAGAACACCAGGTAGGTAAGAAAAAGAAACCTACAATAAACCTGTTTAATTGATACTTTCTATCTTTTTTTTATTGTGAAAATACTGTACAGACGGGTTACAATTACATGGGCAAGGGGCAAGGTAATCAGTACATTATTGTTGCTTCCTCCTTTGTTTCCCCTCTCCTGCTCCCCCCTCCAAAGTTGTAAAGTTCGTTTTTCGACATAACGACTTGTACATCTCATTGTTGCAGTGGGTCCACCTGTTTCCCTATTTAAATGATTTGTTTTTTCCCTTCTCCTCCACAGATTATACCAACATCAAATATAGTGAAAGCAGGGTTATACCGTGGGGGAGGTACATGCAAAGCAACAAAAAAATCATTTTATAAATATGTTAGAAACAACCGCAAGAAAGGAAAAGCATTTGAATACTTTTCTTGGGGTTCATTTCATCTAACATCAACTTATCTGACCAGTTCTGGCAATCCAAAAATTCATATTGATATTTTCATTGTACTAATAAATAAAGGAGCCTAGGCAAAGAAGTCACCAAAGAGAGGAAATATGAATTTTAATAATCATTTTTTCTATGATACTAAATAGTGGGAAATTATGCATGTCCCTCAGATTTGTAACCCATAACTTCATAAAAATGGAGGCGCTCCCAATAAAGAAGAATGGTGGCTCCTGGTGTTTTCTAAATTATTCCCCTTCATAATAATAAGTATTCTTTGGCAAATATACGTATACTTCATTTTGAAGGGAAAAGTGTCATTTCAATAGAACTTACTAAGAAATGAGTTTTAAGGACACTCAATCATATTTGCCCCTTTTGTAGAGTTACTGACAATGTCAAACCCACGAGCTACCTACGTACTGATGATTAGTCATGTAACATAATAAAAGTAGCTTCAGGATAGGTGTCAGGGCTCAGACTCATTCATGGTCCTTTTGACAGCAACAGAATAGGGGCGCTCTTTGTTCAAGCCCAGGGGTTGGGTAACATCCTTTTGATACCTACTTTCACAGTCCTAGGCCTTAGCTACATCACATCTTAAGTGGAAACATTCTCAGAAATGTGAACTGTACATAGTAAGGCTCCCAAGGTGTCCATCTAAAGCTGAGGATGCACATGTACAGTTGAGTGTGTGCCTGTGTGCATACATATGCTCCCATGTTCCTCGGTAGCCATATTTTATGGCTGTCTCCACTCTTTTGCTTTACTTTGAGATCATGGAAGGTTCCCTGTTGCTTTTTACTATTGCTTATTCCAAGACTGGAATGTCTCTAGAAGTTTCTTCAGCTTTGATGATGATGTTGAGTTTTATGCTCCTATATTATCATCTGCTTTCTCTCTCTATGAACTCAATTCATCTAATTAATACAAAATTTAAATTCTACTGAGTAGTTTCATGTTTTGTCCAGTAGTAAGCAGTGAGAGAATCATTGTTAAGAAGTACATGGATTGATTAATGAGCCTGCCAAATGTACAATATGTGCTCTTAGTCTTTTCATGGTTCTGACTAACACATTTTCTGTCACTTCAGAACAAAAAAGCAAAACTAGTCAGATTTGTTCCACTTTTTTACAACTTCTTTTAGTGCTCAATAGCTGTGTGTATTAGAAGTTATAAATTTTAGCAGGGACAATTCCTCAAAAATAAAACAAAAGGATTTCTGAAAAGGATAGCATTTCCCTATTAAACTTGAGTCATCTGCCAGAACATATTTTATTGGGTTGCTTTGCCATGGTATGTTCAACTGTGGTAGAAATTATGGCTTTAATATATTTTTCATTATTATATAGCATAGTTAGTAATGAACTAGTGTCAGCCCTTTTGCTAACTTCTTTTCATAGACCTATGATCTTAAATCTAAGTGGATAAGGTATGTGGAAGCACATGGGATATTCACTTTACAAAAATGTTACTCTCTAGAGCTTTTGCTAATTTACAATAGCACGATAAATGAATGACTACTTCTGTTTTCCAATGTTTCCCAATGATTATACATAACTGAATTATATAAATTTATACATATGTATGTACATACACACATATGTGTATATATATATATATATATATGCTAACACAAATAAAGATAAAGGCTGGAATTGTCTGATTCCCAGGCATAGGGCAGAGTTTAGTGTGGCATGATTTTGCTTTCTTATATATATATGTATATATTTTCTATGACTATCTAGTGCATAAAATTAGTGATTATAGATATAAAAGTATTATTTTTATGATAATTATTTCCATACATATGCCTTTATCTTTTCATATACTACTTCTAACCTGAATGTCTGTTATACAACTTGATCAATACTTTGGGTTGTTTTTTGTGGGCTTTTCAAATGGATCAGGTTCCTTTTCAAATGGAGATGTTCCTTCTGTAAAAATCGAATATTGTATGTAAAGAAGTGAAGCAAAAGGATGAGGTGAAAAAATGAAAAAAACTTATGGAAATGTCAAAATGGAAGCTGGGTGCTGTTGGTTCCCATCTGTAATCCCAGCTTCTCAGGAGGCTGAGATCTGAAGATCATGCTTGGAAGCCAGTCTAGGCAAGAAAGTCCATGAGCCTCTTATCTCCAATAAACTATTCAGAAAAAGCCAGGAAAATTTTTGACCTATTGGGACACAAAAGATATTTTTGGAATGTGGAATGATGCTATATCTTAACGTATGTGATGGTTTCATGGGTATCTACAGAAAGAAAAAAACAATTAAGGTGTATATTTAATATTTGTGTATGTTTGTGTGTTTATAATATATAACAGTACAATGTGAAAACAAAAAATTGAGAAGATTGAAATAGTCAATTGATATTTCTTTTCTTTGTTCTAGTAATAAAAACATAAAGTACATGCAAAGTTTATAGCATTTGGATGAAAAGATAAAAATAAAACTGGGACTTTTCTAAATTTAAGTTTTACTTTAATACCAGTAAATTTTATCTTTTTCATTGTTTTTCCTAGGAAGACATCTCAGGCAGATAAAACTACATGATTTACTCTATGGGATACATAACATAAAGGCACATAACATGGTTCCAAAACATCCCAAGTTGTTTGAGTAACCATATTGCTTAAGTACACGTTAGATCTTCTTTCTAACTGGTGTTTCATAAGAGATTAATGACAAATTGTCTTTAATATCTTGGAATATTTCCTGATATTGGTCATCAATCATAATAAAGCTCTATTCATTGCTTCATTTTACTCTGGCTTTTTAAGAGTTTGGTTATTTCATTTAATATTGTTTTATCATTTACATGGTTCTAGGAGTTCATGTCAACAAATATTGTTTTATATGATCACATACACACCGAGTATCTTTGATCTCCCACAGTGCACATAAAATATCTTCCTTTGATCTCACTGTGTGAATTTCTAGAGTCCTGCACAATTTGTTATCCAGAGTGTTTACTTGTAGATTTATTGGCATAGTCTAGCTACAATAAATGGAGAAAACATGCAGCCTTTGTTTCTTTGGGTCTGGCTTACTTTGCTTAAATCGAACTCCAAGAGATGGAAACGAGAGGGCTTTTTGTTTTTTGTTTCGTTTTGTTTTGTTTTTATTTTCCTTTGATGCTGCTTTTGTTTTACCTTTTGTCCTGGTTGTTAGTTTATCTGTCACTGGGAGGGTAAGGGGTACACAGAGAGGTTGGGTCAAAGGGTGAGGAAAAGCTGCAGTGATGCTTACTAGACACTTTTGAAAATGAGCCACATAACTTGTGAGGTGAACAGGAAGGAAAAATGGGAAAAGCAAAGGAAAGGATGACACTGTATAAAAATGTGCTCAATACCTGACTTACGTGGCTTATGTGGCTGTACCTCACCTTTACAATAACAATTTTAAAAAATGTACATGGTTCTAAACTCACATCAACAGCATTAGGAATTTTAATGAAGTATCTTTCTCCCCAGTACTCCCAAGGTAACCAATATTGAAAATGATTCATTTTTGTTTTAATTTGCCATTGTTTCATTTTAATATAGCCAAAATGTTCTACAATTTGTCTTTTAGTAAACAATAAAATGGAGACATGGCAGTCTACAGAGATAGTCTTCTTTCATTTAACAAAACTGAATAAGTCATTATGATTTTCTTTGTATTAATTATTCATTGTATAAATATGAATTCCTTGTGACTAAGCATTAATGTTGTTTCTAGTCTTTGCAACTACACACATCGCTGTACCAAACAGTATATGCTCAAGATGATTTTTAGTGTTACCTGTATGCCATAGGGTTAAATTTCTTGATATTAATGCTGGAAAAAAGAGGAACTATCTATCTAGGTATCTATGTATCTATCTATGTATCTATTTGCCTGTCTAATATGTAATATTATATATATATATATATATATATATATATATGTTTTTCACCTTACAACTGAGAATAATTTCCAGTTTTACTTGTGTGGTGTGAAGATTACAAATTCAGCACAGAACTTGTATAAATTTTAAATCTATGGATTTTTGCCAGTCAGAAAAGTGCTAATTGGCTCAGGTGTTTTAAGCTACACGTTTCTTACTGTGGCCCAGTAAAGCATCTTAGCATAAATGTAACAGCCACTTGAATTGATTTTGAATGTATGTGTGAAGTACTATCTTTATTTCTTTCCCATTTGGAGGAGATATTGATTTTTTTCTTTCTGACTTTTAGGAGCTATCTGGAAGGAATGTTAATTTTTTTTTAGTGATGTGATTTGTAAATAGATGAGACCTTTATACATGATTTTATTTAAGGAGTATTCTGAAGTTTAGTATCTTTCACTAGATAAGTGCATGTGTGTTCATGTTTATGTGTACTGACTGATACTTTTAAAATAGAGCAAAAGTAAAAGGTGATATAATAATGATGTTTTAAAACATATTGATACCATTATTTTCCGTAATTAATATGTGTTTCCAAATTTCTTTCTAATGCATGCCTGTAGTTCAGAACATTTCCCTTTTCTTATTTCTAAAAGTAATTTTGAAAATGACCAGCCTGATCACTTTACACCTCTGTGCAAAATCTTGCAACATTCCAAGGCTATAGAAAACAATGAAAAATATATTCTTCTCACAGTCAGGAACCTTTGCACACATTTGCTGTCCCTTCCCAATCTCAGGCTACCTCAATGTGACTTTAATGTGCTGAGATTCCCAGAGAAGAAATTGCTCTCTCAGCCAGGGTTTCGTCCTGCTGTTCCTCCTGCTCCCATGACAGCTCCTTCCTCTTCACCAGGCACTATGGAAACCTACCTTCACCAGCCTCCAGAGAGAACCAATATCTGAAAGAGACGTGTTGATCATCTCCATTCAGAATCAAGATCTCACTGATTTTTAATGAATTGAGGATGTACATGGTGGGCCTTCAGAGAGCAGGGTCCTTTTTGTATGCCAAACATAGTGCTCAGCTCGTAGTGTTACTGACCTCTCTCCCGAGACACGGAGGACAGAGTGATTATAAAGAAAGACTCCATTTCTGATTCTAATCAATGCCCAGGTCCTGGTCTCAGTTCTTTAGGTCGTAGTTTTGACAACTCTCAAGGGAAAATCTTGGATTAGATTTACTCTTGCCCAGTAGGACCGCACCACTTGAGCCACGCCACCTTCTCCACTATTTTTTTTTTAAATAAACCTATTTCTGAAACAGGTATCCCCAATTCTAACCAGGCTGGTCTCAAATATTCCATCTTCCTTTCTCTCTCCCTCAAGTGGCTGGCATTACATGGTGGGTGCCATGAAGCCTGCCTTGTTTAGAATGAAATATGCTTTCAACAGTAACAGATTGCTGATCGTTCTCAATGACTTCTCTGATGAGAGGTATCTTTTCTTATTGATTTATGCGGACATACTTTAAGTTATAATTACTTATATAAGAACTTATACATTGGTGTAGTAAATATTAATGCATACTGTTCATTTGGAAGTATTTGCCATTTACTTAGTTTTTAATTAAATTAAATTTAAAGATGAATACACCATTTTAATATTATACAATGAAAGTAAAGCCTTTGAAAAAGTGCTCTTTTTTTGCTAAATTCTGGAGACATTTCGTATATTTATGATTCTTTTCCAAATATGACTTCTTAAATGATCTTTTTTCTTGCTGTTAAGTATCAATAGATTGATTTTCACTGTTACCTTTATTCTCTAAGAGTTCCTAAGAAATTTAGATAGGGATTTATTTTTACACTATGAAATATTTTCTGCAGAGAATTAACATGCATGAAGTGATACACAGCAGTTTGTGCTTGATAAACTATTATGTATGTTAAGGGGCATTGAATGTACTATCTACTCTTATCATTCTTCCTCCTGTATTTCTTCCCCCTTGTTTAATTTATAGATATGTGTTTCAGTGGTCTACAAAATTATTTCAAGTACCTATTTGAAAGTAACTACATTTGTTCATATTGCTATTTATTACAGATGTACTGTTTATTCAAAGTGATACATTTCATTTCCATTTATATTAGCTTAGTTAGGCTACAGAGACATTCAAATTTTACTGGGTTAAATGAGGACATAAATTATAGTGAAATTGGAAATTGTTACTTATATTCAAAATGCTCACTTGTCCACTTGATTCCGTGGCATAGTAAAGAAAACTGTCTTTTTGTTGGAAAATATTTTTCTTTTGATCAGTTTATTTTATTATAAACTTAATTCTAATGATGATGTTGAAATCCATCTAATGCTTGCTTTTGATAACTGAAGATTACTTACAGGTAAGTTTTGGATAAAATTATCCCAACTACTTTCATTAGGAACATTTCTTTATAGTAATAAAATGGTTTATGCACACATCCTTTAAAATGTATCTGAGTACATAAATTTCTGCGATTGAATGTTTTTATAAAGATGATAGTAAAATATTTCCTCATATTTTAGGTTGTTATTTAGTATATATGACAAGGGTCTACGTCATGTTTTCTGTCTGACTTTATTTTAGGAAAACAAATGAAAATGCTAAGAAATCTGAGGGGACAGAGTAAAAGACACTATTATCTTTAAATATTTTTAAATAAGTTTTATTGTGAAAATACTGTATAGAGGATTACAGTTACATGACTAAGATAATGAGTACATTTCTTATCAAGCATTGTTGCCTCCTCCTTTGTTTTTTTCCCCTACCATCCCTTCCCTCCCACCTTCTCAACTACACCCCCCTATCCCTATTTAAACATTTTGTTTTTTCCCTTCCCCTCCCCAAATTATAACAACATCAAATACAGTGAAAACAGAGGTTATACCGTGGAGGAGGAACATGCAAAGCCACAAAAAAATCACATGGTACATTATAAATACATTAGAAATCATAGCAGAAAAAAAAAACAAAAAAACACTTGTGTCCCTGTCTTGGTATTCCTCTTTCTTGAGGTGAAAAAAAATTAGAAGGAATTAATATGTAGATAAAGAAAAATGGAGAATTTAGTATGATACATTGAAAATGTGAGATTAACACTGCCTTAGAGAAAGATGTATGTTGCCTTCTTTCATGATGGTGAATATACAAAAAAAAAAAAAAACATGAAGGGCTTAACTAATTTAGAACACTAAATAAATCAATATTACTACTGATTATCATGATCTATGGGTTGAAGCTACAGAATTTAAAACTATTGAGGTTTTTCTCTAAGTGTAAGTTGAGCTCTATCAGGCCACCCTAAAGAAAGGTTGTAAGATTATTCCTCATGATGCATATATCCAATGCTCTTATGAGGAGAAATGAACATCTCTTCATGCACTGCATTGTTTGTATGAAACTCAAGTTGGTATAAACTTATAAGATTTTCTATAGCAAGCAGGGAGAATTTTTAGCAATGCTTATAAAAGATGTGTGACAGACAAAACTGAAATTCTAATTTATTCACTTAGGTGTTTATTTTAAATATTGCAAACACGGAGAATAGAAGTGAGACCGGCACAATAATCACTGCTAGCACCCCTGTGAAAATTTCAGAATTAGCATACAGTATTTTCATCTCTTTTGCTTTTTGTCTTTAAATAGATAAGAAACCACTTAAAATAATTGCCAAGTATCATATAAATTTACCATTGGAGATTTTGGAATGCATTCACCAAGTACATACAATCAAAATAATATGTTATTATTGATAAGTCCCAATCATACTCCTTATTTCTCTCTGGTTCTCTCTCTTTCTCTTTGTCTGTCAATCAGAATATATGAGGAAATAAACCTCCAGGAAGAAGAAGAAGAAGCAGACTCAACAAAGAACTGAATATTTCAGACACCCGAATATGCAAATAAGAAATTAAGAGGTGTTTTGGTTACATGTAAAATAGCAAGAGAGAATGAACAGAAGAATGAACAAATGAACAAAAATGAGACAAGTATCTGTTCAAAGAATGAAATAGAACTAAAGCATAAAAATACTTTGTCATTGAATTTTAATTGAATGGAAAACATAAGGTAGAAATTCAGCTGAAAAAAAAAAGGCGGATATGACAATCCAATCAGTTAAACCTACACCATGTGAATCTTAACAGGAAAATAGAATTTGAAATGTGAAAGAATGTTTGGAAAAAAGAAAACAAAAAAAATGAGAATCTCAAAGAATATGAATAAAGGGCATGATAACTGAACAAAAATACTTTGAAAAGGAAAGAAAGGAGAATGTGAGAGGGGTAAATTTAGGGACAGTGTGATTATATCTAAAAAATAAGTAGTCTAATAAATATTCTGAAAAGATTATAGAATTTACACTCATATATTTAGATATTAGTTACAAAACTTTTCCTCTCCCACTCCAAGTCGAAATGACAGGGGAGGAAAAATAAATTAATTGGAGAAAACTGACAATTATAAAAAGATAGACTCCAATGTGATAACTAAAGCCACAGAGAATGGAATGTTACCAGTAAATTGTGCTATCAGAGTATTGCTTTATAACTGATATAAATAATGTTTAATATGTTTTTGTATTGTTTATCGGTATCTTACTATATAACCCATGCTGGTCTCAGATTTCTAATGTAGCCCAGGCCAGAAAGGAGCTAATGCTTTCCCTACCTCAGCCTCTCAAGTTGTTGGATTTTTATCAAATTCAAACTGCTGGAGTTAATTTTTGAGGAAAAATAGGAATTTATGACATTCTCAAATAATATGAATTATCCCAACTAGTGGTTTTACATTACAGCCTTACTAATTAAGATTTCATACAAAGCATTTCAGAAAGAAAAAAATGTATGTTTCAAAAACAAGTATAAAGTGTAAGTAGGAAAAAAGGATGGTAGAAAAACCAACAAAGAGACTTTCTGAAATAAATACCAATATTTTCCTTACTTCTGGTAAAAAAGATGCATACATGAACATATTTCAAAAATAATTATAGTTTGAATGTTTCCAACAAAATTCAAATTGATTAAAATAATTAAGTTAAAGGCACTAGAAATAGCATAAGTTGATAGAAAACATAATAGTATAGCTAAATTTTAAATATTAAAATGGTCTTACAAAATTACTAAAATAGATCCTGGATATCTGAGGATATGGATTTATTTAATTAATATTTCCCAGCTAATAATTGTTCAGTTTCACACATTTCTGATTTTATAATTCAAATATTTTATAAATGAATAAATGACTGAGAAGGAAATGTATATATTTGCATATCTACATTCCTTATATCCTCATGTGTTTTAAGTTCCTACAAGTTATAAAAGGATACTTTATTATATATATTTCAAAGACTCCAAGATTTCACTTTCTGCTTTCTGTACATTGACCCAGCTGCAGCTTAAATTATTTATTGGGAGTTAGAAAAATGTTAAAAGCAGGGAAGGGATAGATGGGTAGAGAGTGAGCTGTTGCTTGATGTTTTCAAACTGGTAGTTCATGTGTAGAAATTCCTTAGAAATGTTTAATGATATTCACTACTGTAGACACTCAAAGTACAAGTTTGCTAATGAAAGCATTTCCTTTAGCTTTTTGTTAACTTTTCAGGGCAAATAATAGGGGATAAGAGAAGAACATTTCATTATTTGCATTTCTTCATGAATTTTCATTTTTTGAAAGAAACAATAATTACAATTACATTTATTCCCTCCTTTTCCCTGAGTTAATAAAAACACACTTCAAAATATGAACCAGTAAATTTAACCATGATCCACACATGGTCAATATATTTCAGGTAATTTTATAGTTTCTATATGCACTTATTGATTTGATCTTCAAAATACTGTGACCTCCAATCACCAGGAAGGAAAGGGTCAATTGGAGTACACAGGATTCATCCAAGTGGGCTTTAAAGCACAGAAAGACAAATATTACCCATCCTCTTATATGCAGAAAATAAAATAGTAATGGTAATAATATTATTAATGGTAATAATACATATAAATGTAAAGGGAGAACTATTCAGAAGCACATATATCAGAAATATGCATGAAAATAACAGTGCAACTCAGGCAAATCTTATCTCCAGGGAGGAGATATGAAACTGAATTTGTTGGAAATATACTATATACATGCAAAGAAGTATCACAATCTTACATGCTAACACAACTTTTAAATCAATCATCTTTATCTATCCATCCATCTAGCTATCTATATCTTTCTATCTGTCCCTCTATCTATGATGAATTCAGGAACACATCCAGAGAATTACAATAGAATGAAATCACAGAACATGGTACAGAATAGAATCCTTTGCATTCAGATAAGCAAAACTGAAAGGGAAAGGAATATTTTATACAGAGGATGACTGAGGGATACAAGAAAGATAGAAATGTAGGGACTGGTTGCTGATGGATAAAGTACAGGTGATGTTTACTGAGTATTTACATAATTTATTAGATAATTTATAGTTAATAATTTATAATTATTACATAATTTAGTTACATAATTTAATGAAAGTCGTGAGTGTCTTACAAGAAGTCCTTGGCACTATGGTGCTGCAAACACACATTCACTGAGAGCTGGGAGAAAGATGAGGGATTGCACTGTTCAAAGACATATTGGGGTGGTTTGTAGTCATTTGGATGTTGTTGGTTTTTATGTAAATAAAAAGGCAAAGTTCTAATCTCAGAAATCCCAAAGTATCAGAAGACAGGAAACAAGCAGATTCACCAAGATATAGGGACTGACAGGTTTGATGCAGAAGATATACCATAGAAAGCTATTCATCATGTGAAAATCCATGAACTAAGCAACTTAGTCATAAACTAGGCAGAGACAGAAATAGCAAAATCGTTTCATCTATCATTGACTGCCAGGACACATCTAATGACAGAGCAACTCTAAATGATCACATCTGCATTATGAGATGAACTTTCATGTGAATTGTAGCCAAAGGTTGAATAATTAAAACAAAATAATGGAACTAAGGACAATCATAATTATTCCATTTTATTGTTTTGTGAAAGGAGAAGTGTAGTTTCTTTTGTGTATGTGTGCTCATTCCCGGACTTGAACTCAGCCCCTCATATTTGCTTTGCTTTCTTGCCGATGGGTGCTTCTCTACCTACGTGTGAGCTACAGCTCCAATGAAGACTTGGCTGCTTACTTAGAGATGAAGTCTTTCAGACTTTTTTGCCTAAGCTGGCTTTGTACTAGGATCATCTAGTGCTTAGCACCCTGGGTAATGAGGATTGCTGGCACAAGCTAGCAGGGCCTGGCAAGTCTGAGAGACTTTTTGTGCCAAACTTGACTTCAAATTAAGATTCTCTAGATCTTACAATCGTACACTTCTAGGCATGAGCCAATGGCACGTGGCTTTTATTTTTATCTTCTGGAATGATGCAAAATGCATTTAGTCTTTTGCTCATGTTTTAAACCTTCATTTTTTGTTTCTTTTAAGTCTCTCATGATGAATCCTTACTTTCTTCAGAAATTTTTCTGTTATGTCATTTCAAATAATGTCAGAGATTCTTCTGTTGTCAACAATTCATAAAGCCTAAACATTCAATATAAGATGATGTGATGTTACCAAAATGAACAACTATTATTTCTTGTCTTATGTGTCTGATATTCTTTAATGCTGTCTAAAATCTGCGTGTTTGCTTTCCAAAATATTATGACTCATAACAAATCCCCTAGCACATTGCTGAACAAGCAGAACACCAAAGCACTTGTTTTGTTTCCCGTGCATCATAGAGCTAAGTCTTGGTTGCCATCTTACAATTGACAATTACATTCATGTTCCTGTGTAAATGTCATCTAATTTTAACTCATATTGTGCCTTTGTGTTTTGCTGTCCTTCCCAATTCCTTGTAATTGAAAAATCAGTTAAGTGAACCTTCAATCTTATACTTGAAGAATGTATATTGAAAAAATGGGTATTTTATGACTAGAGGGTATTGTGGAGATAAAGCTAACACAATCTATGTGGTGTCACAGAGCAGATGAATGAGATGGAAAAATAAAGAAGGAAGAATTATGTTATAACACAACTGTGATGTCAAACATAATTCTCTATTAGATATTTTTGTTGGCAAAACTCATTATGTTATCACTATTATATGTACCTATTTCTAGGAGACAGAAAGGAGGATGGGTTAGGGAAGGAAAAGTTTTTTTTCAGCTTTCTGATGAAGATTGATTTTTTTTTAAATCTGAAGCTTATTTTTATTCTCATGGAGAAATATATATATATATTTATATATATATATATTAATCAGAGTAGTACCTGAATTAGGTGTTAAGATATGATCAAGCCAAAAACTAATATTAGATAATATTCCAGAAATAAAATATAAGTCAAAGTAATTTTCCTTTATGTAATTGAATTAATAATCCATGACTGAATTTAAATTTTTATTTGTTCATTTTATGATGGCTCTTTAAATTGACTTTTTCTAGCTGATGTGCCAAAAATATTTAATATCCCAAATTTCCCTATTATAGGACCATTTTTATTATCTAACTTTGAAATCAATAGGACTATTATAGACAAAATATGAATGATACTGAAATACTTGCAAACGTAAGTCAATTTATTGAGATCATCTTCATCTTAACGTAATTTTATAATTTGATATAGACTATTCATGTCACTCTGTTAAATATTAAGGAGTATACAAATAATTAAGGATCTAGAACTTATCTCTTGCCTATTTGAAATTGCATTGGACAGAAAAAATACAATATTCATCAATTTATCATTTGTTCAACAAATATTGATAGAATATAGTCTGCAAAATGATTGCATTTGGAAAGCATTCATTTTCCAAACATACCTTCTCATCTTCAAAATGTTGTAGCAGTCATAGATAGATAAGTTACAGTACATGGCTGGGCACTAGTGTTTCATACTTACGATCCTAGATATTAGGAGGCTCTGATCTCAGGAAGGATCAAGATTCAGAGCCACCAAAGACAGAAAAGCTTGTAAGACTCCATCCCCAATTAAGAAGTATTGAGTCAAAGGCAGAGGCATGGCTGCTCTAGTCCTGAGAGACAAACTTGCTCTTACTCAGCAAGAGTCAGAGACCCTGAGTTCAAGCCCCAGTCTTTGCAGGTTTAATGATATATTAATTAAGTGATATGCTAGGATATTATGACAGTACTATTTACAAAATAGGAACATGAATGGCAAGTACCTTACTGGCAGTGGGAGGGGAAAAAGGCAGCTGCACACAGGATTGCTCTGGACACTTCATTAAGAAGGAGACATTTAAGAACAGGTTGAAAGAGCAATGGGTTAGCCATGCAGATCTGTGGAAGAGGGCCAAAGAATGGCTCATAGGGAAACGTATAGCAAAGCTATTCTTGGTGGGTTTAAGGGACCTGTGGGGGTCAATGTGATAGTCGGGGCATTGTAAACAATTGAAGTCCGAACAGAAGACAGGAGAAGGAAGATCTTAAAAAGCTGTGAACACTGTGGTGACCTGATTTCCATTTCTGAAGGATTCTTTTGCTTGTGGAGTTGGTAGAAGACAAGTTGAAAAAGGGCAAAAAGACTATTGAAGTGAGGTTGTGGAGCTATGTATGCAGACAGTGGTATCAGAGATGGCGAGAAGGAATAGTTAAGCTTTTCCTGCCTTTTGAATAGCAGAGACAGTGGTGTTTCCTAGAGATAATGTTTGGGTTGTAAAGAAAAAGTTGAGTCCAGGTTTCTGGTTTTTTGATTTTCTATTAAACTTCTTTTTTTGTTGATTTTCTATAAAACTTCTATTTTGTGAGTAACTGAAGGATTGAGCATTGTCTTCTCCTGGTAGAAAGCAAAAGGCAATCACTGGAAGGATTTTGAAAAGGTAGATCAGCAGTTTAGACTTGGATTGGGGGGTTATGATTTCTATCCACCTGGAGGTAGTGATCAATTAGACAAATATGTCTGGAGCCCAGGTCTGGCCTAGTGATGTAAATTTAGAAGTAATCAGGGCCAAGGACTAAGCCTTGGTGCCATATTTGAAGATGCTGAAGAGAACTTGGTAGGGAAGAAAGGCTGAGGGGACACCTGGGAGATTGTAAGTGGCATGTGATGTGCTGACAAACAAGTGAGCTACAGTGCAGTGAACAATGTGTAGACCACCAGATTAGCAACAAATACTTTCAGGATTTATGGCAGAATGAGTTAATTAATGTCTGTGTGTATGGGGTGGGTTGTAAGTGTGGGAGAGACAGAGAGAAAGACAGGTATGGAGGTACAGAACAGAAAGAGGGTTGAGTTGAGAGATAAAATCCCTGATGCAGTATGTGTCATAGTCCCTGATTCTCTACCACCTTCCGCCCTATGTAATCTGCAGAGCTTGAGTGTGGGATGACTGCTCTTAACTATTTCTATCTGGTAACAGTAGAGTGTTAGGATGCCAGAGTCATGACTAAGTGACAAAAGTCTGTTTTAGGTCTTTCTGGTTAACTCTCCTTTTCTGGAATTCTCTCTTGCTGTCCTTGCTGATCTAGGTCTTTCTACTTCCTTATGAAGGGTAAAATATCTTGATCCATTCATTTATTAAGCAGCATCTGGGTTGATTCTATACAATGGCTATGGTGAATAGTGCTACAATGAACGTGTTTGTTCTGATAACTTTACTGTTTTCTGATTTGTAATGTTTGGGGTCAATACACAGGAGTGGAATTGCTGGATAATGGAGTTGTACTGAGTTGTACTGTGTTGAATTGGATCTCCATACTGTTTTCCAGCATGAGTGCTTATTATTGCTAGGTTTCAGAACTTTTTTATGTATGGCACTAGGAAACTAATGTAAAGGAATATTAGTAGATGCCCAAAGAAAATAGCGCTCAGCCAGTTTTTAAAAAATCTTTTTTAAATCATTTTTAATAAGTTATTGAGGGGTTACAATTACATGAGCAAGGTAATGAGTACATTTCTTATCAAGAATTGTTGCCTCCTCCTTTGTTTTTCCCCTACCATCCCTTCCCTCCCATCTCCACAACTACACTCCCCACCTCCCCGCCCCGCCTAATTTGTAAAGTTTGTTTTTCAATATAGCATCTTGTACTTCTCATTGTTGCAAATGGAAAGACTTGGATAAAAATCTTTAAATAGTTGTACAAAGTAGTGCTATTTAACAAAGCAGTTAATGAATAAAATGCATCTTGATCAATGTCACCTTTCAACATTCTCAATCTTCTCTCTCAATCCATCCCTTTACTTTTCTGAATTTTGCAGGATATACATTGAATTTGTTACTGCATTCAGTCACCTTTAAAGGAGAACAAGAAGAGTACTGAGATTAGAAAAGTTACTGCCCTGGTTTTACTTGGAATGCTAAATCTAATGAGAATATACTCAGAAATTTAGACTTGTTGTTTATGATTTTTTAACCTGATATTTGTTATTTTAAATCGGTTATTTTAAATCCAGAGACTATCATGAGCTTAATTCATTTCTATAATAGAAAATGACAAGCTATGTTCCTTGAACAAATTCCTAAAGTATTTTCACTGTATTAACTACAAAAACCTTCATGTCCTATTTTATCATGACTCTTGATATATGTGTTATAATGATAGCTAATACGTATATATGTCATTATTGTATAACATCTATCTATCTATCTATCTATCTATCTATCTATCTATCTATCTATCCATCTATCTATACACACATAGGCTTTCTATATGCCAGTCATTGCCCTGAATGCTTCATATTAAATCACTTATGTAATGTTCACAATAACCAAAATAAATAGTATTATTGTTTATATGCATAGAGAAAGAAGCATAATTTCTCTAAGCTCACATGAATAGCAAGAGACTATCCAATACTCCCTCAGGAGATAATTTATCTCATTGAATTAAACTATTTTTCTGTATTGTGTGAAAATTTTGTCAGACACAAAAGTATAGATGCATCTTTTATTATTTTGGCTATTTTTAAATTAAAGGAATATAAATTTCATCTCTTGTATGCTTCATTACTATATTTACAATTAACTACTTCCCTTGAAAATCTGAATAATCATAGTCAATCATGATATTAATAAAAAACCTGCTATTCTTTGATTTGTTTATGTCCTCTGACATCATGCTGGGTTTATATCTGGGTTTATATTCAAACTCTTTATAATTGCTTCTGTTTCCCTTTGTTTCAGCAATCTTAGCTGTAAAATGAGAAGGGTAACATTATTACAGTATACAGAGATTCATAAAATTCAATGCCTATCCTTCAACATTAAGAAAATTGAAGGAAGAGGTAGAGTTGGGATTGAATGGGATGATTGGGAATGATTGGGATGTTGAAAGAGGTGACATTGATCAAGATACATTGTATTCATAAACTGCTTTGTTGAATGGTAACTCCTTTGTACAACTACTTAAAGATGACTATATATATATATGATATTATAGCCTACATATAGAGTATATTTCTTATGTAAGCGGTTTTGTGCTTAAAGCTAGTTCCATGTCACTCTTCTGTATGTATTACTGAGCATATCCTCTAATCTTTTCCTTTTCAGCCAGCTGAGATTTCAACAGAATTCACTCCAAGCACCAGAACATTCTCTTACAAGATGCATATGATTTATTTCATTCCAACCAAGAAACATTTCCTCATTCCTTATTTTCCTGTTGTCTTCAGAGATCGGGGGACAGTTTTTCTGCCTCTTGAATTTAAAAATGTGTTGCTCCTTGGCTTGTGTGCATTACCTTTTGCTGTGACCTGAGCCAGCATCTTGGTTCATTCTGCCCTCTATCACCTAGGAAATGAATAATCAGTCAGGAATCAAGTGTCATTAGCAGACTGACTGATGTCTGGGTTGGGTAAATGCAATCACAAGTTTGGAGCCTTTCATTTCCCCAGGTTCTGGGGCTAGAACAGTGACTACCTACTTGTAAAAACAACACAAGTTCATTTTAGGGCGCATGTCAGTTGAACAGCACCAGGTTCATTAATGTACAAATGAGAGCCCTGGGGCCCATTTATCTCTCAAGGTGGTGAAAAGATCTACCCAACTTAGTCTCTACACTTTGATCGTGAGGATTTCAAATTGCATTATTAAGGCCAGCACAGAACACCTCCACACCATGCTCCAGGAGCCAGAAAAGAAGAATAATTTGACACGGCGTAAATTTGACTTCAGAGCTATCTTTCCACATAGAACCCAGGATTTGAGAGGCGGGCAGCAGCCCCACAGGTGATCAGATCACCAATTACTGCAGCTCAAGCCTGGCCACTTAGCAGGATCGATGGCTCTAAGTGCTTGGCAGGAAAAGACATGTCTTCCTAGTAGACCTGTTTTCAAAAGAAACAGAAAGGAGAAGTGAACCCTTTTCTGGGGGTGGAGGATGAAGGAGGGAATCAGACAATAAACAATACATGAGGAAAAAAGTAGATTTGCAGTCTCAATGGTGAGGAGCTGCTCTGGGGACACCAGCACCAGCAAAGACGTTTGGGTTTGCATCCAGAGGAAACCATACAAGTTTCTAGGAAAAAGTCTTTCCAAGAGAAATAGAAGCAACAAAGTTATCATGATGAAATGCCTGTCTGATACAGAAAGGGAAGGAGAAATATTGCACAGGAGCCCCAGTGGCTTAGGAACTAGAGATAAATATAAAGAAAATGAACACTAAATTCTTCTCCTGGTACAAGATCCACCCTCTGATTAGACAAGTATTTATACTCATATTTGTTCTGGAATGTTCTTTGGTTTTCCAAAGTCTGTCTATGATGTTCATTGAGAGATTCTCAACTAATTCACCTAATCAAAAGAAAAGCATCTTTTTGTACTTCCTTCAGCCATTTCAGCCCTCATGAAATCATGAAATACTCTTGCTGCACACAAAACTCATGAGCTCATGTTCCTCAGCCGTCAGCCTGTGAGGATATGGTCGTGAGCCACAGTATCCGGCTTGTAATACAGTAAAAACCATCTTTTCAGGTGTCATTGTTTTCATTATTAATGATGCTTAGGATGAATCATTTGCTGTATTTTCTTACCACCATGTATCATTCCAAACATAGTCATCAACTGGGCCTTTAATCATGACTAATTCAAGTTAATCATGTTTGATCTCTCACGTGGCTATTTTATGCCTTTCTAAATATCCTAGCTGCAGACCTGTGGTGATTATTTTGTAAAGGTTAAGGTTAAGGTTTGAATGTCCTGGTAGAGGTATTTTCTGCCTCAGGCCAGCCCTGAGGGCCAACAGCTGTGTCCAATCTCTCTCTTGAAGGAGGGTAAGGGTGACATCTTGATGTGTCAACTGCAATTTGAGATACAAGGATTTAGAGTCTCTAAGGCCCCTGGCCATAGACTTATCTATATGTATTTCCTTATATCCTCTGGTCTAAAATATTCCAATATTTCATCTTTTACACTCCCAGCCTGAACAGTTGTGCTATTTTGATAGTGCATAGAAATCTGAGTATGAAAGTGAGTATACACTGCACATCTCTGGTCTCTGCTCACTGGGAGGATTGTCTTTTATTGCTATGACCTAATAATTTGAAATCTATTACTGACAGACCCAAGATGTTACATTAAAGCTGCATGCCAGGGTTGCGTGATTAACTCTCCAGTTATCTCATTATAGGAAATGCTTCACAACAGCCAGGACTATGAGTTGAGGGAACACAATTAGTGTGAATAAAGCTAGTGACTGTGGAGCTTTAGCCAATGAATTCATTCATTGAACTTATATAGGTTCTTCAGTTTGTTTTATTCCTAAGTATGCCATTTCCATTCATTGGTAGGTTCTCCTTTGTATCCCTAGAATCATGTCTATTTGTCTGTGATCCAACAGAGGAAAGGCAATTCTTATCACAAAGTTACTTTATATCCATCATCTTCAATGCTCCCATGATTAGCTGAAAGTATACCACAGCTCACTAGCATGTCAGAAGTTTTCAAAATGATCAAAAACTAGTATTTAACATATAAGTATTGTTTTGGCTTCAGGGTTATATTGGATTGAATTCAACATCCCCTTTTCCCTTTTCTACAGACTCATGACTTGTAGATAGCGCGCAATTCAACCACAGATACCTCTGTCACTAAAAGACTGTCAGGTTACTTAGGCAAGACACATGGCTGCTTCATACACAGCTTCCTCCCCTGTTCTTAGATCATTCCAACTGGGCATCTTTCAAAGTTCATGATAAATGGGAGCTTTCGAGAGTTGTAGGGGTGGGGGCATGACTTAAGTGGTAGACAGCCAACCTAGTAAATAGGAGGCATTAAATTGTCTTCTGTTTTAGTACAACAAAAAAAAGTTGTATATGTTATCTCCAAATGATTCTATCAGCCCTGTTCCTCTTTCTTAGCACATATGTCATGCATAATTACCCTTGTATACATTGGAAGAAATTCCTCAGGATAGCACTCATCTGCAAATATTTACATATAGTGTAAAGATGCACAAATATTTACACATTTGCCATCCATAACACATACACCACTACATCACATCATCATTTCTATAGCCTGAATGAGTTGGTGTGGGATGATCATCGCCAAGCTTCCTTTAAACTGTGTGGAGACAGAGCAAAGGATTTAATAAGACCATGAGCGCAAGACAGCTAACATTTGCTGCTATCCACTCATGTAAAGGTTCAGTGCTTTTGAAATTCTCTATTGATACTGATAGTAATGGAGGTTTGCTTTGGTAATTCAGTGTCTACCAATTTATAGCATCACAAAGTCTTTCTTTTATGAATGAAAGCTTTCCTGACAAACTTAGGTCCTTTATTCTGGTATTCTAAGGCATTAAGCAAAAACAACAGTTGGGGCCTGCAGGTGATTTCAGATCTCTCCATTTTATAACTCTAGGGACAACAGCCAAGAGACTGTCTCTGATTTTCTTGGACAGATTGATTTGTGAGCGTCATGGCATTCACATTGCCAGTTTGGCTCCTTCTGTCATTTGAGATTCTTGAAGAGGAAGGGTTTTCTGGGCTCAAGTCACAAATGAATGGTATCATTTCATTTTTTTTTTTGCCTTTGATCCTTTTGTCAATATCCTGCTAAGACATTTTCAGTACCTTCTTATGTACCTTCTGCCATCGTTAACTTCCAGCTTTAATAGCACCATCCAATAGTGTCTTTGGACTAATTCCAGTGCCTCTTGGCAAGAGAATTAATCCTGAGGCCTGGCAAAATATTTTTCAATTCATACTCAAGCCTATATTTATCTAGGTAATATACTCTCAAACATATTGGCTTACTTTCTTTTAATTGTTTCAATTTAATTTTGAGATTTTTATGTGAAATTGCTCTAAGTACTAATTTGTTGCCTCTCAGCCCTGAATTCACCTCTATTTGCTGAGATCATTTGGCGAAGAAATTATCTTAGAAAAAAATTTAGAAAATATTCCTTCTTGGACCTGGAATAACAAAAAAACAAAAACCACTTTCTCTTTGTTGATCAGCAGGTCTACTGCTAAGCTTTGTCAGTGGGGGTGGATTCTGATTCTGGACTATCTGTTCTCCTTATACTCTGGTGTTGGAATCTGTACTGTGAATGTCAACACTGCTTGGCCCCCAGAAAGTTTGTGCTGGCCAGTCTTGCCTCCTGGTTTCTTAGGTGCCTGCTACCATCCTGGCAGGAAGTTTCCTGCTCATCAGGTTTGTAGGTTAGCTGTCAGCCAGCTCTAGTGATGGCCAGGCCAGGCCACCAGAGTTATCACTTCATTGGTTTCTTCCTAGCCAGACTTGATCCCACAGCTATGAACCAAGTTTGCTGTGGCATCTCAGTTAGTCTCTCCACCAATGCGATAGCCACCCACTCTTGTGTTCCTAGCTGTGTTCTTTGAGTCCAAAGACACTCCATAACGTTTTATTTGATTCTCCTGAAGTAAGCATACTAGTGGCCCTAATCGGTGTTTTCTATTAAAATTTCCAGATTCGAAACATGCATGTGTTCATGATGTGTCCGTACTGGTCTGTAGGTAGTACAGGATAGGAATGGGGAAGTATTAGGAGGCAGGTTCTGAGAGGTGTTCTTTCCAAATTCAGCCATCCTTTTCCTACTGGACTTAGTACAGTGTAACCTGGGATGCTCTTTGTGACTGTATATGCAGTGCAACTTCAGTATGTCATACCTAGCAATTTTCCAAGTTGGGTTCTTGCATTCACTACTTCTTTGTGAATATTTACCATTGTATCTCTGTAAATTTTAGTCACACTATTAAATATCGAGTTGTATTTACCGGGTATTTTATTTATTTTTAACATTAACTTATGAGGCTTAACACCTTTCCTATGCTTCCTGGCCATGCAAGTGTCATGTTAAATGTTTCTTCTTCAAATACTTTGCCTCTTCTTTCATTGGCTTGGCTCACTTAGTTGCCTATTAATTTGTAAGGGTTTAAAAAAGTATCCCATAAAAGACACTATTTGTTAGTGCTGTGCATACTTCCTCTTGTCTTTGGAGATACAATTTAGAAAAATATCAATACCTAGGTGCGAAGAAATAAAATTAAATTTAAAATTAAATTAAATTTAGAATAGAGCACACACAACTATAAAATTAATGTAGGATTTACATGAATTATGCTATGATTAAAGATTGGAAAACACAGTACAGAAAGATACTCAATAAAAATCTCAATCAAGCTGGGCGCCTGTGGCTCATGCCTCGTAATCCTACCTACTCAGGAGGCTGAGATGTGAGGATCATGGTTAAAGCTAGCTCCAGCAGGAAAGTCCTTGAGACTCTTATCTCCAATTAACCAACAGAAAACAGGAAATAGTGCTGTGGCTCAGGGGCAGAGTGCTAGCCTTGAGCTGAAGAGCTGAGGAATAGTGCCCAGGCCCAGAATTCAAGCCCCAGAACTGACAAAGAACAATTCCATCAAAATATCAGCTGGTCTTTTTTGGAAACCAAAAAAAAGCTAACTCCAAAATCCATTTGGAAACATGGCAATCTTGAAGATGGGTTTACCGTAGCAGACACAAAGACTTATTCTAAAGCATCATTAATTTATACAGTGTGATTTTGGCACAAGTTTTTATAAATGGAGTTATAAAAACAACAGGGTTTATCATATGAAGGCCAATGTTCTTTTTCATAGAGTAGATTCCATAGTTCCTAAAAAAATTGAATTGCAACTCTTTGGCCTCTGTTTACATAAAAATACATATATGCTTTATTTCCAAAGAGAAGTTTTGGAATTCTGATCTCAAGTTCCAAATTCTGATCTTGTGTTGGCATCTTATAGCAGAGTCTCTTCTATTCTGTGATTTTTCTCTAAATAGCACTAATTTAAGGAAGGTTTGAATAGATCTTTGCCTATAACTGTGATTCACGGCAGGGAGTTTTCTTTGAAGTCTAATGCATAATATTTATTCTTGCAGGAATTTCCATGCTTTTTATTGCTTAAATTGCTTCAAGACAGAATTTTAACATGTCAATGTCCAAAACTCAGTGTATTTCATCCACTACTTTATATACAAATTATTTCTTTTTCAAGTCATGACCATGATGGCTTGTCAGGAATTAAATGTAGATTCTCTCTATTAGTGTAGTGGTGTAATGGTAGTGAGTGGGTGAATAGGGGAGGCCATTTCATTTGATTAGCAGTGTTCTTAATGAAAACCAAAGTGGTTTGACAGGCTCATGTGCTTCCCATGAAAAGCATATTTAATTTCCAACTGCTAGTTTTATCAAGAATATTATTGTCCATTCACAGAACACAGCAAGAGTCTCTGTTAACAACATGCTTACTTATGAAGATATTGCTCGGTATTTGAGCTTACTGGAAGTGATCATCCTGCTCCCAACAGGAGAAATTGACAGCTCTGTGACCATGGTCATTTCTACCCAGATCGCGCCTCCTTCCCTGCTGATTAACGTAATTAATCTTAAAAATTGTTCTGTATTTTTTTCTGTAACTAAAAAAAATGCACCTCTGAAGCAATCCTAAGTGTATTAATTCTTTTAAGCGCCGTAGATAATTTTTATTTCTGAGATGATCTTTCCTTCTAAATGCTCACGTTAATCTAGAATAATTCCCTTTAAAAGAAAGCAACAGAAGTTTACTTTCCAATGAACCAAATGAAGGAAATCACCTGAAACGTGAGCTGCTCTTAAATTAAGTAAGAAATAAATTATGGAAGTTATTGAGATGTCAGTTTTGCAGAGGGCTTCTTAGTTTACAGGACCAGAATGGCTATAATTGGTGTAAGTGATTGCCCTTGTGTGAAGGGAAGGGTCGGTGGGATGCGATGTCCCAAACCACTGCCACCCCTTGTCATTTGTAGGTTATGATGTCACTCTTCTTAGGAAATTGACCAACGGTGACCAAGAGGGAAGTTTTCAAAGCTTAGCTTCTCCCAGGTGTCTGAGCAAGGGGGTTTTATAGGTTGTTAGGCATTTCTTCCCACTGTAGGACTTTCCTAATGGGGAGTACGTATTCTGGCACTCCTGTTGGGATGAGCAGACTTGAGCTAGCCTTCACCCTTATCCGGCAGAGCTTCTCCAGTCCTCCTCCACCCTGCATTCCTTTGCACTCTGAACTCCACTCACCAGTTTCCTTTTTGAGACTGTGACTGTTAGAAAAGGAATATTTAGGAAGATATAATGTAGCCTCATGACAAATGGCATCTAAGGCACAACATGCGCAAAAAGGTGTTATACTATTTTTCCTACTCAAATATATTTCTTTGAAACATCATAGTAATACTAATTACTATTAACTAAGAGCCTTATCATTATAGGGCAAGTAGACAAGAGAAGAAATTTTTTAAGGCAAGTGCCTAGACATGACAGATGTACATGGAAATTCACAATTTGTTCTCAGTGGGATTGTGATTTTTAGGTAAAGGATGATTATTAAAAATTACATATGATATTGATTATTCTGAGCACATGTTCATGAAATCTTACCATGGAAACAACAGGAGATCTTGTAACTATGTTTCATGAATGACTGATGAGTATAAGCAAGGAAGAATACTGTCCACAAACCAGTAAAGTGAGAAACAATAAAATGTAACTTATGGGTTTGTCTTTTTACTTAGTAAACAGCTGTAAATACAGCACTAGATTTCACCTACACAAGAATGCTTGCATTTTTAGATCCTAGTTTTCATCCCAGGAAGCTAAGTACAGAGATTGCATAGATAAATCAATATCTATCTCTACAGTATTGGAACAAAGCTATATGTCCAAGATGTTAATTCACAGCATGGGAGAATATTACCTCTTAATATTCACAATATTCCTAGCTTGGTCTTTAGAGGGAGTAATTGGGGAACTTCAAATAAATATTGTCATGTAAGTTTCACATATAGCATTGGGAATATAAAGCTGTCTGCTGGTTGCTTTGAAGGAGGTGAAGGAAGTCCCAATTTAGACACTATGGCCTGACCTACAAATATAAGTGCTTTTTTCTCCTGTACCTCCTGGTGTTTTGAGCTCTGTTGCATGGTAAAGAGAATTTTTCATAGGGAGTGCTAAAAGCTTGGTGCTTTTCATTTTTGTAAGGTTTAGAGTCTAAGAGAAGTTGTTTCTTAGAGTAAAAAATATTCTTTTCTTTTTCTGGGCAGGCAGCAGCTTCTTCCAATACCTCTATATACTCCATAGCTTGTGCGCCTCTGATGGGCTTCCCTCTCGTTCATTGACAACCTTTTGTTTATTGACTGCCTTAGCTGTTCTCAAGATGCACTATTTATTTCCTTTAATATTTGATTAGACGACTCTTGCTCTATTTTTCATTATTCTTTAATTTAAAAAACATATCTGATAGGTTATTTCCCCCAAAAAAATATTTATACCTTCTCTCAGGGGTAAATAATTTCAACATTTATTTTGAATCTAATTTTTACCCCAAGTAGTGTACTTGTGGCAGAGATGAGTGAAGTCACCTATATAAACATCCATGAGTGTGTTTAAAGTTTCATAACTCTTTGATTAAATTGAACCCCCAGCTTCTAGTCTTTTCACTATTATTGTAAGTTAATATGGCTGAAGGAATGGAGTGAACCATTCATGGATAGTGAATTACATTTCTATTAATGAAATTCAGTACGTGTGAGCAATGGTCCACTAAGATATCTGAAGATTCAATAAAAGAATAAAATAAAACACATTTATTTGGTCTTATCACACTGGATTTTTTCAGAGCTGCATGTGGAAAGTATTAGAAATGTATTGTTTTCTTTAATTAAGAATATAGTTTCACTTCTTGTCCTCCATCTCTCTTTCTCTCTTTTTTGCCGGTCGTGGGGCCTGAACTCTGGGCCTGGGCGCTGTCCCTCAGCTCTTCAGCTCAAGGCGAGCGCTCTACCACTTGAGTCACCGCACCACTTGCAGCTTTTTCTGCATATGTGGTGCTGAGGAATCGAACCCAGGGCCTCATGCATGCAAGGCAAGCGCTCTACCACGGAGCCACCTTCCCAGCCCCATCCCTCTTTTATCATATCCCTACATTCCACTGTTGGTATAAACAGGATGGCCAGCATTGCCTACCTGTTTTTTTTTTTTTTAATCTCTGATTGAAGTAGTCAAGTAAACTTGTGGTAGTCACTAAACTACGATGGGTTTTCTCTTTTGAAGCAGAAATTTGTATGTGCACATCATACTTTTGCAGAATTTATTAGAGCGATGTTACTTTTTGATATTGTTTCAAAAGCTTTAAGAAGTCCAAGAAGGCTGATACGTGATTAGAGATAGAACCCTTTCCTACCAAGTCTGAATTCTTGGGTTCAATATCTAATATAGAAAGAGACAGAGAGACAGCGTGGTAGAAAAGGGCTAATAAACACTGGAAGTAGATTCCTGGTAACCGGGGCGCGGGGACAGGGGCCGGCTGTGTGTACCTGAAGGATGGGGCTGGTGCTGAGGCCGAGAGGGGTGGCAACTTTCCTACTTCGTCCATTCTCCCAGCCCTAGATCTTCTTTGTGGAGCCATGTCAGAAGGAGTGGACTTGACTGATACATATACCAGGACACAGAGTTCAACAATACAGGTCAGATTGGCTTCCCAGTTGTCAGACGACAGAAGCAGCAGCGCTGAGCCACCACCTCTGTTGCCAGGAGCCATCTCCCCAGCCCAACAGCAAGGCGCCTGCAATTCTGTAAACCTGCAGTGGTCCAAGGAATAGAGGAGCAGCGGTCTGTGTAGGCAGCTTCTCCTGGTCGATCACAGACCTGCAGCGGATCCAGGTTATTCGCTCTCTAGGAGTCTATGATGTGGTGGAGTTGAAATGTGCACAGAATCGTGCAAATGGCCAAATCCAAAGAATATGCAGTCCACCAGTCATGGGAACCCCTGCCAGGAAATGTTCTTAATGGAGAAAGAGTAGGTGTGAGGCGGGCTACCCGGGAGCAGCTATCACAGGCTGAGGCACGGGCCCCGGAAACGTGAGTGCGTCTGCGTCCCGAGAGCGGGCACCCCTCCACGGGCTCCCCAGATTCTAGTGATTCTGCTGATGGACGAGCCACACCCTCGGAGAACCTTGTGCCCTCGTCCACTCCTGCGGACAAGCCCCCCAGCGTGCTTCCTTACTTCAATCGCCCTCCTTCAGCCCTTCCCCGGATGGGTCTGCCCTCACCCCCAATTCCACCCCCACCACCTCTCTCCCCAAGTTTTGGGGTTCCTCCTCCACCTCCTGGCATCCCCTACCAGCATCTCAGGCCCCCTCCTCCTCGATTACCGCCTCATCTTGCCGCACCTCCCCCTGGGGCCGCCCCACCTGCCCTGCTCCTCAATCCAGTCTTCTCCCCCACTCCAACCCCCAATGCTACTGTGGGGCCTCCACCTGAGATTTACATGAAGGCCTCCACACCCGATAACCACCATGGCAGCTGAGAGTCGGGGCCCCCGCCTTCCACAGTGAGTGAAGCGGGATCTGAAGAGATCATGAAACCGAACAGAGCAGTTTCTAGCAGTGCCATTTCCAAAGCTGTATCTGCAGCCAGTGCAGGGGATTGCAGGAGGTAATCGCGACACCGCTCACAGCCATTGCTGTTGTTTAACAGTCCCGGTCTCCAATGATGAGCATTGCCCAGTCCTCGTCTCCTGCTTAAAGTGCTGTTTAATGCATCATGGCCTCCAGGCCAAGTCCTCCAGTGTGGGTGCCAGGGGGAGCTCTTCCAGGAAAAGACATCGGGCCAGAGAGATCAGCAGAAGGCACCGGGATCTGCTTCGTAATGATGATCGGCATGATGATTATTGCCAAGAAAGGAACCCGGAGCATGAAAGACAGGAAAAGAGCAACATGTCCACTCCCCTGGTCCCCATAGAGAATGGTGTTTTGTCTGAGGAAACGAGTTTCTTCAGTTTTCAGCAGTGCGGTAGGAAGGTCGATGGAAAGACTTATTCCCAGAGGAAGTGGATCTTCCACGTCGGATCCAGGAGAGGGACTGGGTGTGCCAAAATAGCCCAGGGCCCTGCCCTCAGCCCTAGATTTGATGGGAACCAAGAGGGTCTGAACCTCTGCTAGTGTCCCATTTCTTTAACTCCTTGATCTTCCCACGGGAACCACGGGAACATTAACTACCTTTTGCAAAGCTACTGTTCTTGGTTTTGCCCTCTCACAGGTTGATGGTTTATTTTACTTTCCTCCCAGATTAAGCTGCTTAACCCTTTGACTCCGTGCAGCCCAAGCTCCTCAGTGTATTGTCCCTCTAAAATAGAGCAGTCCAGTAGGTTGCTTTCAGCTAGGAAGGCTGGCAGGCCAGTTACCACCCTCTGCGGTGATTGCCTCTTGCAATAACCAGTTCTTCAATGTTTCTTTCCCTAGAGTTCTTCCATGTTACAGGTAGGGCTCTTCCTCAAGAAGAAGTACCAGGAGGACTGGGGAAGGAGGCGGCTTGGGTGGGATGTGGCCTATTTCCATAGGCTCTTCTGTCTTCAGGTTTGATGGGAGCATGGGCTTGCATCTCCCAGGTACACACTTTTGCTTATTACCAGATAATCTGGCACTAGTACGCTGGTCAAGTCAAATGTGTTTTCTTTCCACCTTTTGACTATTGACTCCATACCTTCCACATTCTGCCTGGCAGTCCTTCCTACCTCTCATAAGGAAAGAGCAAGGAAGAAATGGAGCCCGGCTTGAGTGAATTCATCTCAGAGCTCTAAGGACCAGCAATCTGAAGGTCATTTTCTACACAGGCAAAAGGAATTGCTTGGTCCCATAACATGCAATTTGTGATGATGATGCTGGTGAAGGAGGTGTCAGGAGTAGGGTCCTGCAGTGCCCACATGGGGCATGACTTTTATATGTATCTGTTGGGCATATGACATCTAAGGTGAGGAGATGGGAGTGTGAGGCATAGGCCACTGGAGACCCTGCTGGCTCAGTGGGGAGAGACTGAAATGGACCGAACAACCCTTCCTCTGTTTCCAGCACATTCCTAATATGCCCCTCATTGAGAATTTGTTGTTGGGGGATTTAATTTTTTGAGTTCCAAGTATATTTTAGATATGAGACCCTTGTCTGTTGTATGGCTAGTGAAGATCTTCTCCCAGTCCGTGGGCTTTCTATTGATCTTGCTAGCTATGTCCTTTGCCATGCAGAAACTCTGCAACTTCATGCAATCCCATTTGTCCAACCTTTCTTTGATTTGTTGTGTTTTCGGGTCTCTATTAAGAAAATTTCGGCCTGAGCCAAAGAGACCTAGGGTTTCTCCCATTCCATCCTGTAATGTTTTCAGAGTGTCTGCTTTGACTCCAAGGTCTTTGATCCATTTGGAATAAATAAGTGGGCTAAAGACTTGAAGAGAAACTTCTCTGAAGAAGAAAGAAGGAAGGCCAATAGACACATGAAGAAATGCTCAACCTCCCTAGCCATAAAAGAAATGCAAATCAAAACAACATTGAGATACCACCTCACCCCAGTTAGAATGGCTATAATCAAGAACTCTAAAAACAACAGATGCTGGAGGGGATGTGGACAGAAGGGAACCTTACTTCATTGTTGGTGGGAGTGTAAACTTGTTTAACCACTTTGGAAAGCAGTATGGAGGTTCCTGAGACTTCACATAGAGTTCCCCTATGACCCAGCAATCCCACTTTTGGGCATTTACCCAAATGCTTACAAACAAGACCACACTAAAGCTACCAGCACAACTATGTTTATTGCAGCATTATTTACCATAGCTAAGATATGGAACCAACCCAGATGCCCCTCAGTAGATGAATGGATCAAGAAAATGTGGTATATATACACAATGGAATTCTATGCCTCCATCAGAAAGAATGACATTGCCCCATTTGTTAGGAAATGGAAAGGCTTGGAAAAAATTATATTAAGTGAAGTAAGCCAAGCCCAAAGAAACATAGTTCCCATGGTTTCCCTTATTTGCAATATCTAGTAAATGTATGAGTCAAGCAGAAAAGGTCAGATAATGTGATGTTAGGAAATGAACCCTTAGATATTTATTTAAATATTTTTTTCTTTCATGCATTTGTTTCTAACTCATTTATAAGATTATTTCTTTGTTGCTTTGTATGTCCCTCCCCCACAGTATAACCCCCGCTTTTACTATATTTGATGTCGGTATAATTTGTTGAGGAGATGGGGAAAAACAAATCGTTTAAGGATACAGGTGGACCTGTTGCAACTATGAGAAGTACAAGTTGTCATGTCGAAAACAAACTTTACAACTTTGGTGCGGGGGGGGGGGGGGGGGGGGGGGGGGCGGGCGGGGGGTTGGGGGGAGAGGATTGGGTGGGGGGGGAGGCTGGGAAGGGATGGGAAGGGTAAACAAAGGAGGAGGCTGCAATGCTTGATAAGAAATGTACTCATTATCTTGCCCATGTAATTGTAACCCCTCTGTACAGTATGTTCACAAAAAATAAAAATAAAAAAAAAAAACAAAAAACCTAATATGCCCCTCAGTCACTGAGGGAGATACCTCAGGGATGGAGAGTCACATTCCCATGGGGCAGAGGCTACAGGATTGGAGCTTGTTTCCCCTGTCCCCCCCCCCCCCCTCCTCTTCAGAGCAAGGCACCCGCCCAACTGGCCAAGTGTTAAGTGAGCTGCTTAGTGCTTATCTTCCAGAGCAGCTCCGGTGTCTTTTTAAAATGTAGAGAAAACCAAGTAAGGTGACAGTTTAAAGAAAACAGTATATAGAATATCAGAAAAAGGGTTTACCCTGAGAGTTATTTTCTCTCCATTTTTGTTTTGTTTTTACTCAAGGACCCAATTTTTAGTTTTATTTCCTGATAGCAAAAGGAAAAAGAAAAAAAAAACCCTAAAAAGGCCAAGTCCCTGTCTCCCTGTTGTCAGTGATTTGTTTGTCTTTCTGATAGGTTGAAAATCGTGTAATAAACTTGATGACGCTGTCAATCTTTTATATTGCATTGTATTTTTTTCCTTTTGTAACAAAATATATTTGAATAATAAGTGGGGTGTGAGCTGTTTTACAAAAATAACTGGAAGTCTTTTTTTTAGATATTTTAATACCAGTGTATGAATAAGCTTTGTTTTTAATTAAATACAAACCTAAATTTCATATGCTCATTTTGTTTAGTAGTTCATTATAGATGCATAGATGATTTAATAAGATAAACAATTTTACCTATGCTCACATAACATTGTATAATTTTTACTCGTGAAATAAACACAATTAAGTTCCTTTTATGCAAAAAGCACTGCAAAAACTCTTTGAATGCAGAAATGAATAAATGAGAGAAACTTTGCTTTCAGAGACTTAGTTGTTAATATTTTGAAAATACAAAATGTTACAAAAATTTGCATATATGCAGGTATTTGTCATAATTGTAGATGACATCGACCCATATGAGAAACCTTTTTTGCCACATTAGTCATGTTGTTAGCCATAAATGTGGATTATGTTAATTGACACTGAGATGTGCTATTTACTGGGTTCAAATCCATCTGCTAACAATTGATGTTTTTACCCTACACCTAGTATCTGTGGGTAACATAGGCAAAAGCATTTGTAGGTAGTCAAGAACATGGTATTATTCCACTAATATTTACATCCTATAAAACTGCAAGGGGGCTAAAACAATTGATGGAGGGATATGGAGACAGATATGTAATTTCCATAGAGGGCACATAAGCATGTGCACAAACTCTCTGATTGCATGTAAATGCTTCCATGTGTCCACAAGCTGATTATAGGGATAGAAATTAGACTACGGAACTGTTCTTTTCTGGGAATTCTCCACTCAGGTACACAAGAGTGCTGGCTTACAGCACAGTATATGAGGAAAGTTGGGATTCTATTCCTTCAGGAAGATTGGTGACAGATGCAGTGGGAGAAAAGAAGATGGATTCAATACAAATATTTCAAGAAAGTTGTCAGCTTTTGTTACTTTTGTTTAACGGCCTCAGGGGAATGGAGAAAATGCTAACAAAAAGAAAGCTGTAGAAATCAACACAAAACAAAGAAAGAGGATTCTGTAGCACCATCATCAAGCGCTCCTCTGCACAATTCCATTAATGAGAAAACCATGCTTAATTAGTAGTAGCTTAATGTAGTCTTCAAAAACTTCCTTGTGCTTAGATTTGGAATCTGTCAGTATTCAGATCTATTCTGTACAAGTCAAATAAAATAATAGAATAACTGAAATACCCAGAGAAGTATAAAAGATTTGGAAATAAGTTGACTATTAAGAAAGAAAATCCTGCTTCTGTTGAAACAATGGCGAACATGAATTAGCAAGTTAATACCTCAGTTTCTCTTCTAGTTTTTTTCAATTATTACAGAATGAGTTCTTATTTGGGTTGCTCTTTTTAACAGTAATAATATTTAGGCTTTATGCATGCTTGAATATGTATTTGTTAATTCAGTATTTTTCTTAAGCTAAGCTTTTTATAAATTTGAAACACCAACAACAAAAATTGACTTACTAATTGTAACCTTCTGTATGGAATTTTCACAATAAAAATTGATTTACTTGTTTCTTTTAATCTGAGAGGAATGCTCAGTGATAGATTGTTAGTCAGATAAATCAATTTCATATTTTCAGGACCCAAAGATACTTACACTTCTACTGGCTTGCATGCACTGGACTATGCAGCTTCATAATTATTTGATTGAAATAGAAAGTTGTATTTTGGAATACATAATTTTTGTCATAAAATACTAATTGAAGTGTGATATACAAAAAAAACACATGGCATTTGAAGAATTTCAGAAGTTAATCTTCATATATATGTATACACACATATATACAGATATGTATGTGTTAAGTATGATATATGCATATTATTACGAGAGTGTAGCAGCTCAGGTTTTTTTCCATTTAGAGCAGCAATTGGCTATTAGTGAGATTGTGATTCTTAGATAAAGGATAATCATGGTTAAAAAGTACATTAGATGTTTCATCATGAACTTTTCATATGTACATATAATTCATTTTGATCACGTTTTCTCACCCAACCTTATTTCCACCTTCCACTTCCCATAGCTCCCTAGTAGTCCCATTTTTATGGCATGTTTCTCTTCTTTTCTTTTGTTTTTCAGGTCTAGTTTCTGCACATGGGAAAAATGTGGTATGTATTTGTCTTTCTGAGTTGGCTTTATTTCACTTAACATGATGATCTCCAGTGCTACGTATTTTCCTACTAACTGCATAATTTCACTGTTTATGACTAAATAATGTTTGATCCATGAGAATGCTTAAAAATCTAATTTCAACCAGGTAGTAGTGCCTCATCCCTATAATCCTAGCTACTCAGAAGGCTGAGATCTGCAGATTGCAGTTCAAAGCCAGTCCAAGCAGGAAAGTTTATGAAACTCTTATTTTTAATTAACTGCCCCCAAAAAGCTAGAAGTGGAGCTGTGGCTCAAGTGCTAGAACACTAGCCTTAAGCACAGAAACTCATGGACAGTGCCCAGGCCTGAGTTAAAGACCCAGGAATAGCACCCACACAGGGAAAATGCTCAGAAGCCAATGTTTGCACTGTCTGTGTGTTGCTTAGAATGCCACTTCGTCTACTCTGAAAAACATAAGGAGTTTCAGCTACTTAATTAAAGTTTTTTTTTATTGTTGTATTGAAATGAAACTCTGGAAAAAAAATTAAATGTTTTCTAAAACAAAATGTACATTAGATGTGACACGTCAATCTCTTCACACTGTGAATAAACAAAATAGGAGAATTTAACCAATGATATAGAACATGAAAAATTTCCAAATAATACTAGCAGTTCTCTGAAGAAGTCTACTATATAATTTAATCATACGGCATGGAAATAAAAGATTCTACAACATTGATTTTCCTGCTTCTAGGCCTAGAACTACATATAATTAATTCACTGTTTTGACACCATTCAGTAACTCTATTTTGGGGACGTTTATCAGGGCTTGAAATTACTTCAAAATGCAATATATATTTAAATATAATCTTAAAACATAGTTTATGAGAACTATTCATTCACTCTTCTAGTAAAAGACAGCTATCTTAGAGTTTAACAAAATCAATACCAGTTGAAAAGGGGAAAGAGGGCAGATGAATGGACAAAGAAAAGGCAGTGAACAAAGCCATGGTGTTCAAGGTAGAGGTTAGAAAGGGAACCAGGAAAATTGAAGGGCATGGGGCATTGAGGAGAGCTGGGAGGAGAATGGTGAAAATGGTGATAATAATCAAGAAGCACTGTATTCACAAATGGATTCATGTGGAATCGAAACTCTGCAGCCACATGAAGAGAAGAATGTTAATTTGCTTGATACATGAGAGACTGATTTGAAAATGTACATTTGGTTTTTGTCACCAGAGACTCGATAGGCAAAATGAAATGTAATTCAATGTATTTGTTACAGTTAAATTTGAAACAGATGTTAACAGGAGGAAGTGTTCACCAAGAAGGAAGTAGTAGTAAGTAACATTGTGGTCTTTTATCCATTTGTTTGATAAGCATATATTCAAGCTAAATGCATCATTTTAAACACATACATGCATACATAATGCATTGACTTTGTGTTACAAAGCTGTCAAAGTACACTCTTCAAGTAACTGGATATTAACACAAATTGAAACATCAGTTCTGTACAAGAAACAAGGGCATTTGTTGAAAATAAGCATTTGAAAGTTTTCTGAAATAAATCCTCCAGAGTAAAAATAATTATCCATACCTGTTCACATTATTCCTTTTAGACTAAGGCATTTCTAGATGAAAATTCAGAAAACACAAAGATATATATAGATAGATACAAACATATAAATCAGTCACAATAAGAAATCTATAAGTAATAATAAAATACAGCTAATAGAATAATATATTCTTGTGAGTTATTTAAAACTTACAAATTATTTTGTAAATTTCTATGCAATATTTTTAGGCATAGATAACTAAAATTTAGTTAAGTAGAGAAACCACTGTTTTGCCAGTTAAGAAAAGTCTCTTTTGCCTTCCCAGCTCCTTATGTCCATCTCTTCTACCTGCCCAGAAGTTGCATAATTCATTTTCCACATCGCATATACTGAGTATCATGACCACATTTGTTCATCCTTCCTCTCTCCATTTCTGCATCCCTTTTAGCCCCTCCTAAAATGACTCCCCCAAAGGCAAAAACAACAACAAAAAAAACAAAACAATTTACATTGCTTAGAAGTACATGTGATAAATGGACAGGCCATTTTCTTCATTATGCCACCATTCCAAACATGGTTTTATCTCTTAGACTGTTCATCCTTGAGATGACTCCAGGTTTAATTGATGTCCATGTCCACAAAAATAATATCTAGTGTCATAAAAGGCATAAGCAAAAATTCCTGACACTTTGAAATGTTTTAAAAGAAATATTTATTTTGCCTTAAATTCTAGTTCGTTTATTTAGTCAATACGTACTTGTTCAATATTGACTTTGTGTTTTCATTGTAGATGTTTTGGGTCACTCCACACATTCAGAATCATTTCAATTGTCAATTTTCTTCATTATAAAATGAACATCTGTTCTTACTGCTTATAATAAATAGTCATTATGAAATCCTTTACTCGAAATCTGGTCAGTGCTTGTTTTCTTCATTCCCTGGCATAAACTTAGTATAAAATAGTTCTTTATTGCACTATTTTAATAATATGTATTATGTAATAACACATAGAGAATGGTTTTATATCAGAGAGAAACATTTTGTGCTCACAATAGTTTTACAAGTGATTTACGGTACTTAGTTGAAGATATTAGACCTGAAGGAAACAAAGTCAGGATTGCATTCATGAATTCTTCTCAAATATTTAGAGTAAAACAATATATGAAGAAATAAATACTATCTTTCTCTTCAATTGATTAAGACTTATTTCAAAGTCATAAACAGAATGGTAAAAAAACAAATAGAAAAGCACAGAAGAAAGATTCATAGAATCAAGATACCAGGATTTGGTGTATAAGGGTTTTGATATGCAGGTGAGTAGGCACTATTGCAAATACAAAAA
The DNA here is from genome assembly GCF_019054845.1 of Dipodomys spectabilis. Taxonomy (NCBI): domain Eukaryota; kingdom Metazoa; phylum Chordata; class Mammalia; order Rodentia; family Heteromyidae; genus Dipodomys; species Dipodomys spectabilis. The sequence continues at coordinate 6,007,423 of NW_024870711.1, forward strand.
AAAAAAAGGTAATGATTACATTTTGTTGTCAATGGAAATAACAACAATGCTATTCATTCTCAATGGGCTTTGTCATTATATGAGGAATTCTGGGTATTTTATTTTTGTAAACATCCACCATGCACTTAATAAGTCCTAGCTGCTCACTATTGTTTTCTACCTTCCACTAACTTGATTTATGATTCCACCCTGTCTCAGATACTCCACACACTTCCTATCTGGTAGAAATTCCACATGCGTCTAATCTACAGCATTGAGATCTCTTAGCCCATCATTTATATTACTTCCAGAAAACATTTTATTCAGTGCTGTATAAGGTGGATTAATGTCCAGCCAAAGATGCCTTTATCCTAATACTTGGAAATTGCAAATATGCAATACTATATCATATGAGATGAGGATGTAAGTTTGAAGATGTAATTGAATTCACCTGGTCAGCTGATCTTAAGGTGAGAAGTTCTTTCTGTATCATGGGTAGGCAATAAAAATCACGAGTGTTCTGAAAAGTAGAAGAGGCAGGCTTTATATTCACTGTGGAAGGACAGCTGGAGGGCTTTTGCAACCATGATTAGCTTGGAATTAGAAAGAAAGGAGAATCCAGTCATTCAGTGTAACCTGGGAAAGGTAAGGAACTAAATCTCCTAAGCTTCTAGAAGGAATAGTCCTAGATACTCCTTTTCTACTTTTGACCTTCAGAACTGCACAACAATAATAAAGGTAACCTTTACTGATTCATACTACCATGTTTAGGGTAATTTGTTGCAGCAGTGTTGGAAATTCCAGAGAAATTCAACCCTAAATGTCCTACCCCAATTAAAATCTTGTAGTAACTCCTCATTAGACAGGAGGTGGATAACAGGTTTAATGCATAGATGCTTAACAACAGGATCTCTGGGATAAAAATAACATTTGTAGCATTTGTTAATTCTGTGGTTTCATTTCTCCATCTACAGCCAATGTCAAGCTACCATCCTGTATGAACTGTAGCTGGAGCTGGAAAGAAATGTAACGAATCACTATTTACTTTTGACTCTACAGGAAAGACATTGATATACACTCCCCCCCAAAGAAGGAAATTACTAGAAATGTCAACAGCAATGTTAGTCTTAATTTATTTTCTTATTATTTACTTGCATACCTTAAGTGATAAAAAATACCTTAAACAACTCTTTAGGCTATTTTAGTAAACAACTGTTTAGGAAACAACTGGCAACAATTTAAATTGTACATCAGGGAGTAAGTGAACAGATAAGTTGCCAGATGTATGGTATACTCAACAAGACAATGAGAGAAAATTTTTTTCTGCATATGTGAAAATGAATCTCAAAATAAGTTTGCTAACTAAAAGAAACCAAAAGTGGATAACATACTCAACACAAAGTTCCAATGAGTAAAAGTTTATGACTAAAGAAAGGTTTTACAAGCCTGCTTAAACAAAATTCTGGATAAATTTCACTCCACTGATAAAGCTTTTAAGACCATCCTTAATGCAAACTTTCTCTCGGCCTCCAATTGTAGTCTGGGCCATTTTCTAATCTCTCATGCTCTTTGCATAAGCTAGGTTTTCTTTCCCTTGAAATATTTCCCTTTTATCTATCTTTTGGAATTCCACTGATTATTCCTAATTCAGCATAAGTAATATTTCCTTTGTGAAGTCTTCCCGTAATCAATTTGCCTCCTACACTTACTCAAAATTTGAAAAAGCATAGAGATAACAGATGGGTTTTTGTGCTGCCAAAAGACCTTTTAGGTTCTTTTGTTGTAAAAAGAATAGTGTTTATTTCTTCTGCTAGTTGAACTGTAGGAAGGGCAAAAAGTTCTCTTTGTTTTGTGTTTTCTTTCTTAGTAGGTCCAACATCAAGTATAAGCAGAGGCCCATACAAGGTACTAGAAATTATTTGTGGAAACAAAACAGAAAGTGCCAAACTCATACCCTTAATATGCAAGCAAGCTACCACAAAACAAAGATTCTCAGCACGTGAGACTGGGGCACTCATCAGACCAAGGCCAAATTCCAGTGGGAGAAAATGAAAAGATTAAGAATGAATGTAGTAATTTGGTAAATGTGTGAAGGTTAAGGCCACAGAGACTGCTCCATTTTTTTTTCCTTTGGTGCCAATATTGTTCTAATAATTCAGCTGTCTCAGGGAAAACCCTCATACTCCCTGTGATATCGAATAGTAACCACCTTACTGAGAATTAAATATTGACAGAGACAAAATCCTGTCTTACATTCCTTGAATAAGCATCATTTAAAATGAAATAGGAAAGAATAGGAAACAAAAAATTGACCTTTTATAATTACCGATTTAACCAATCCTGCTGATATGGAAATGTTGATATGAAATACTAAGGTAAGATTAGAAAAAAAGAATGAAATAACTGAAGCTAAAAATATCCAATTCACAAAAGTGATATAACCATGGCAATTCAAGTACCAGAGTAAAACCTAGGAAACAAGAGGGAAGATTTCATTAGAATATCTTTGTGGGATTGCTTAATTTAAATAGTTAGATGCATGCAAAAAGACAAAGAAAGAAATGGAAGGAAGGAAGGAAGGAAGCAAGGAAGGAAGGAAGGAAGGAAGGAAAGAGGGAAGGAGAAAAGAAAGTTTATTGTGAGTAGGAAATGAAGGAGGAAAAAGGGAAAATAACTTAGGACACTTGCACTAATTAGTAAGAGAGTATATTGACCATTTTCCTTTGTTAAAAAAAAGCAAAAGAAACAAAACAAAACAAAAAAACCCCACCCAAATCCTAAAGAACACATTGAAAAACATCAGTTTTGAAAACACTGCTAATCTTGTAAAATGTAAGCCTTTATCGTTTACTGAGCATCACATTTGGCTTATATCAATTTCTGTCAGTAAATATAGAGAAGATTCATTTTATCATTCACTGTACAGTGTTGTTCTATTGTCAGCATACTCTTAAGCTTTCACAGATATAACTATTATCCAACTGTGATGAAAGACTTCAATATGGGACTTCAAGGAAAATGGATAGATTTTTGAGAGCATCATGTTAAGTGCAATAAGCCAAATATTTGTCTTGAGAAGGGCAGCTATTATGTATTCTCTCTCATATGTGGGGCTCTAGCCCTTAAAAATTGATGACAGGGATGTGAACCAGATTCTTTTTGGGAGTAGGTACAAGCTGAGTGCAAGGCAATGGGAAATGGTATGGCAGAGGTGAACTTGGTCAAGTACACTATACATATGTATGAAAATATAACAGTGAACAATATTGAAAGTGATTTAAGAAAAGGAGGAGGAGCCTAAGGGAGATAGAGAGATTACTTTTAAATTACATATGCATATATGGAAATGGCACAATGAAACCCCTTTGTACAATGAATATGAGCAAATTTAAAACTAAATAATTGACATTTTTAATATTTTGACTTTCATCAATCTGTAAGAACGGTTTTACTCTGCCTCTAATCTCTAATGTTTTTGATTGTGTACTATTACTCTGGGTCAAACCCACCACTGAGGATTGCATCTACCTATGTGGTATTTGTTTTCACCATTTCCTGAGTTATCAGATCATGCTGCAAAGACAGACGTAGTATTAATTGTATAACAGAAAATCAACATAATTTATTTGGGAGATTTTTTTGGGTCAATGTTCTTCTTTCAGGCACCCAAAAGTCGGATTTACCAGTTAAAACAACCAATTAATTCCATTTGCCTTCTCTCCAAGCACAATTTCCGGTCAAGTGTGGTAAGCAAACCCTCCCTTCCTTCGCACTTTGTAGGATAACAGGATTTCTCAATACTTCTCTCTATTTCTTTTACCCTTAATTGTTTCTGTACAAACTTCCCTAGTATCACTTTTATAACAATAAAAGAGGTTTATTAGCATATGTTAATTATGCAAAGTGGATTTCATGATGACATTTTCACACATTTATGTAAATTACTTTGATCCTCGTTGCCTGTCCTCCCACTGAGTTGTGCTGCTCCTAGAGTGATTGTGTTATATCAAGAACAAAGCCATGTGTTTGTTTTTCTGTTCTGTAATGTGCTATCTTTGTTCAGGTACATAATACTGTTTCCATTTTCACCTGGGCACTCTTCCCTGTGTAGTTAGTTATAGGTGACACATTTCCAAGGACGAGAGAAGTTGCTGGAGATTTGGAAAGCAAGTGTGAAAATGATAATAAAATGCTAGAAAGGTCTTGGATGTGGGACCCAGGGGCTCCGTCTGAGGAATGAGCTGTGTGTTGACGCCACTCAGGTCAACGTGGCAAGAACAGCAGCTGGCTGGACAGACTCATGTCCTTCCTCTAGGCACACTGGGTCCGGTGCACCAGGCAACCATCTGCACATGCTGGAGTCCAGCTCTGGGGCCCAGCTACCCAAGTTTCCTTCCCCAAGTTCTTCTAAGGAAGGCAAAGTCAGAATTTCCTAACTCCATTCAAATCCAAGTTAAAAACACATAACTGGGCTCATTTTCCTAAGTAAACCATCATTGGCATATTTCTCTTTATTACATTTTTTTTCAAATGCAATATTATTTTATTAGCTAATGACAGTGTCAAAGATTGTAGTTATTATGACGTTAGCAGTAGAAAAAATGCAATATTATTTTTATTAGCTACTGACTTAGTGTCAAAGATTGTAGTTATTATGACGTTAGCAGTAGAACTAAGGGTTTTGTTCCTTTCTCATTTATGAACACATGAATCAAATGGTTTTAAACATAGAAATCAACATGTATGGATCTAACAGGCTTTCTATTTGGATGAGATGGTGTTTTTTTCCTTTTGTGCCAGTCCTGGAGCTATAACTCAGGGCCTGGGTACTGTCCTTGAGCTTTTTCACTAAAGGCTAGCACTCTACCAATTGAGCCATTGCTCCACTTCTGGATTTGGGTGGTTAATCACAGGTAAGAGGCTCACAGACTTTCCTGCTCAGGCTGATTTCTAACTGTAATCCTCAGGTGACAGCCTCATGACTAATTAGGTATACAGACTTGAGATATCAGCAGTCCGCTTGAATGAGTTTTTGAATAGCTCAACTTATGTAGACACAGATCCCCAACCCTCAAAAAGGAATTTATATAAATGAACCCTGAGATTAGCACATATTGATTAGAAAGATGATTAGAAAGAAGCTTGTATTTTTCTTTATTGAATTTTAAGTCTCCCTTCATGGTCATATACACAAAAGGAAATGAAGATACTTGAAAATGTAGAATGCCCTATGTTAATGCCCTATGTCACTCCACTAAGAGTATGAGCCCATAGACCCAAACTATATTTAAAAGCTAATACATTTAGTTAAGCTTATCTTTCCCATCCTATATATTTCTGCAATGAGCTTTTCATCTCTTATGCAAATTGTACCTATATAAAATAAAAAGATAACCCTGTCAAAAAGTAGAGGTAAGTCAAACTTTCTTCCTGAGAATAAATTGCAAGAAATTGTAGAGTTTCACTCCACTGAGGCCAGATATGTAGTGGCAATGGTTCATATTTTCTCTCATCATTTTATCAATAATCACATACAGGGTCTTTACATATAAAGAAAAATAAAGTTGCTGAAATGAATGAGTATGATTTCAAAATAAACCAGTTGTCTTAATCTAGTCTTTCCAATGATAGAAAAAAGAAAATGAGTCTTCTAACTTTATAAAAGTGAATTCATAAAAATGAATTCAAGATTTCAAAATAAGAAATGACTAGTGTTGTTTCTGTTTTCATAAACTTGCTGAGTAAATGTTTGGTCAAGCCCTCTATTTATTGTGTATCACTTCTTCCCTAGGTGTGGCTAATAGGTCCTAATTTCTTGGTGCAGATGAGACTGATCTGATTAATATAGTGTTTTCACACAGTATTAACTATAGTGCTTCCACACTGTGCTAACTATAGTGTTTTCACACTGGGTTAATCACAGTTATCACCTGAAAGACAGGCAGGATGGTTTTGTCTATGGAGAAGAGATTTGGGATTTAAGTAACTAGCTTGTATGACTGGAGTAGATGTTGATAAATTTGACATTTGTCAGGTGGGACAGCAGTTGCTGGAAATTCAGGAAGGATTGTGGGTTTTCTTTTGAAGCATCCCTCCTCCTTCTATAATAAAGACTTCCTCTTCATTCTCCAGTAAATAATGCTTGATGACCACAGGATTGATAAACAAGTTTTTCCTTATAGGTAACTAGATTAAAAATCTAATCACATTGACAAAACACTTTCACAGCTACATCTACAGTTGTGTTTGACCAAACAACTCGGCATTGTAGCCCAGCTAAGTTAAACATACACCACCATGTAAACAGGAAAACTAGTGACAAACAGGAAATACAGACCCCCTCCCCCATCCAGGCTTTATGGTGTGAACCATTTTCTCCACACTTTTTATTTATCCCTTTGCTGTTGACTTTCTTTTGCTGTGCAGAGCATTTATAGTGGCATACCATGATGTGTGCATTGTTTTTCTTCTGTGTACTTGAGTACTTTTTTTCTTTAAAGTTTTGGGGGTTATAGATAAAGAATCTGGACCAAGACCATTAACAAACAATGTTTTCTGCATTTTTTCTTCTAGTACTTCTGTAGTTTAACGTATTTCATGAAGTTTTTAATTCATCAGGCAGATTTTTAAATATTAGAAGAAAATGCTTCATTTAGTTTTGACCTTCCATGTCAAATTTTCAATAACAGTACATACTGTAAAATTTGGTAATTTAATTTTTTTATTGTAAAGATACTCTGCAGAGGGATTACAGTTACATTAGTAAGGTAGTGAGCACATTTCCTGTTGAGCATTGTTAAGTAATTCAGCTTATCTCTGGCTCAGAGTTTTTGTGAGATAAATGGAGATGATAACACCTTATAAGTTGTTTGTGAAGGTAAAATAATGAAAACATATATGATATAATTTTTTCTTTATGAAAAAGTTAAAAGATAAACACTAGGAAAAACTAAAAACATACTGAAAATTTTTAATACTTAAAATAAACATTGAACAGTTTAAAATGAGGATGTGCTAAAACATAAGCAAAAAGACTAGAATATTGCAGTGCTGTTGTATTTCCTAGTTTATAATTTATAATATACACTATGTTTATGTATCCTAATGATGCATACTATCTCTAAAACTGATCTTAAACTGAGTGTGTTCATGCTAAATTATCAAAAGCTCAGCGTACAGTAATACTGTGTGTGTGTATGTGTTTGTGAATGCATACGCATGCACATGCTAGTCCTATAACTTGAACTTGGGGCCTGAGCCATTTTTGCTTAAGGCTACTGTCTACCACTTGAGCCACTGCTCAATTGGATACAAGAGTCCCATGAACTTTCCTGCTGAACCAGGATCATCGTATCTCAGCTTCCTGAGTAGCTAGAATTACAGATGTGAGCCAGTGGTTTCTAGCTATATTTGTATCTTATAAAATGATATCACATACCTTAAATATGCACAGTGGGAAAGGATAGCGCACTTATTGTTGACTTAAGTCTCTGAATGTCAAAATTTTCCAAACTAGTTTAATAGAACACAATAGACTCTCTTTCTCATCAGCTCTCTTCATCTCCAGCACTCACATAAGTGCACATAAAGGCCTGAAAAGGGTTTGGGAATATGGCTTAGTAATAGTGTTTGCCTAGCATTCACGAAGTCCTGTGTTTGATTCTTGGTATCACATAAATAGAAAAAAGCTGAAAATGGTGCTGTGGCTCAAGTGGTAGAGTGCTATCCTTGAGCAAAAGAAGATCAGAGACAGCGCACAGGTGCTCCAGGACTGGCCAAAAAAAAAAAAAAAGATCTAAAAAGGTGTTTCTGGCGGTATGCATAATGCATAAGACCTACAATTCATGTATGATATCGTTGAAACTCAGAGAAAATATATGATAGTGGTGGTTAAAAATATAATATGTTAGCTAAATCTTTATGGAATGCATGACGCCTGGAAACTGTAGCCCATTATTTTCAATAATCATGATTCTTAAATTTTAAACTAGAGATTGGGAATCATAGTTTGGTAATTCCTGTAATGTCAAGTTTAAACCTTTCCAGTATTATAATATGAAGTATCATTAAGTTTTAACAGTTTTACTCTGTTTAAGGAAATAATATTCAAATAGTACCATGATTATTTTACTCATAATAGCATATCTCCTTAGATGTAAGTAAAAGTTATAGCCTGTTTTAAAGCTAACAGTATCTTTTAGATAAAAGGGAAAAGTTTATTGAATGAAGTAAAATTATATTTAGTCTTTACCTAAAGCAGAACTTGTATTATGACGTCAAGAATGTCATGTAACTAGTTTTTTTGTTATATGAATTGTTTTTATACATCTATAGTGTGGTTTGGTATAATTTGTGGAGGGGAAGGGAAACAATTGTTTAAATAGGGATACAGATACAGGTGGACCCATTACAACAATGAGATGTACAAGACTTTATGTCAAAAAACAAACTTTACAACTTTGGCGCTGTGGGTGGGTGGGGGGAGACGGGAGGGTGCAGGGTGAGGGTGGGAAGAGATGGTAAGGGGAAACAAAGGAAGAGGCAACAATGCTTGATAAGAAATGTAATCATTACTTTGTCCATCTAATTGTAACCCCTCTGTACAATATTTTCACAATAAAAAAATAATTTTTCTTTTAATGCCAATTTGTAAGTTAAAATTACAAGATCAATGTCTAATTATGTGCAGAAAGGAGAAACATTTAAAATGTTAGGGTCTAAGGATTGTAAACTCTACCTCCTGAATCTTGCAATAATGTTGAGGCCATGGCCTACTTCTTTCTTACTCAAGTTCAGGTGTTGGTTCTCATGGGGACGCTCTCAAGCATTCCAAGTTCAAAGCACGGACCAACTCATGCAACAAATAACAGTGAAGCACTTACCAGAGGCTAAATATATTCCTGAACCAGTAAATATCTAAATAAGAAGCACCAAAAAGTTTTTTTATATTTTTTATTGTGAAAATACTGTACAGAGGGGTTACAATTACGTGGGCAAGATAATGAGTACATTTCTTATCAAGCATTGCATCCTCCTCCTTTGTTTCCCCTTCCCATCCCTTCCCAGCCTCCCCCCACCTCCCCCCATCCTCTCCCCCCCCAAAGTTGTAAAGTTCGTTTTTGACATGACAACTTGAAGAAGCACCAAATTTTAAAGGCTGAAATTTGTAAATAATTTTGATACAAGAATGACTATTAAAGAAAGTTGAAAGTCCTAGAGCTGGCCCTGAGAAAGGAGTTCACAGGGACTTCTGGAGAGAAGGCAATGATGGAGCATAAGAAACTTATGCTGAACACTGAGAAATGAATAACATAGAAATGAATAGAAATAAGTAGAGCAAGTTCATTAGCAATAACCTAAATGATTGACACAGAGGCTCTATGAAGGCCAGGACAGGAGAATGTAAAATGCAGGGAAGTTAAGGAGGAGAGGCAGATAAAGAATGAGGTGGGAAAGGTAAATAAATATTGATATGACATTCTTATCTTAAAACTTCAACCACAGTCCCTTGACTTATGGCTGCAGCTGATTCATCCTATATTTTGAATAACTTATTTACGGTTTTAAATATTTAAATATTGTTATAATGCACCTTTCCAAGCAAGACGAATCTAACATCAAATAAATACCACTTTGACCATCACAACAGTCTCAGAATTGTGTGGTCTTATTACCTCTTATGAGCTTTATGAATTATGGTTTCATTGATGCATTTTACTTTGATATATGCCACAAACAGACACTGCCACTCTTTTGCTCTAAATACTCATCTTTTACAGCAATGAAAATAAAAGGCATGTTTCATTTTTAACATTATTTCATTTCCGTAGTTTTGGGTAGGTCTTTGTTGCTTTCAAGTAATACGCCTATCTAAAGATCTTTGTTAATATTTCCTTCAGCTAAAATCTGATAAGCAGTTATCTCTGTTTTTGTCTCATAGAAAGTTTGTTTTTCTGCTATTTTGCTGAATTTGAGAATACTGCTTAATTAAAAATTTGGTATAGAAGTGCAAAAGGTACAAAGGATGATGTAAATCTTCTATGTGACAAAAACTAACAAACATTTGGTTCTGATATTAATAATCCAAAAATATTGTCATCAAAGATTTTAAAACATTGAGGGAACTAGGCTGTTACTCGTAAGGTATAGCTCTTAGGTATAAGTAGGTTCATTTAAACACAAATCTACCTCTCTTAGGTTGATAGATTTGTAGCGAATGGAGCAAGCTGTAAGGTACAGGGGAAAACAGGATTTCTGATCTGGTAGCAGCCTGCCTGATTCTACAAAGTGGTTTTTTAAACTATAACTCAACACGTTGATATACCTCTGCTAATCAAGCAAAGATGTGAAATGAGTAATGCTTAAGCCATGGCCCAAATATGCTGCGCTTCAGTGTCCATCATACCTGTCAGAAAATAACATACTTGCCTTGATTTGAGGAGTATGAAAATCAAATGAATAGATGGTGTCATTACTCCTTATGATACCAATTTAAACAAAAAGAAAGCATTTTCTTCCTTTAGAGAGAGGTATTTCCACTTGTGAACTTTGAAAAGAATGGAAAAAATTTCCATCACCCTGTCTTTGGTTAAACAAATTCAAGAGGGAATAGTAGAGGGGAAAACATTGTGAATTTTAGAATCCATATTTATCTATTTTTCAAGGGGAAATACAACGAATGTAAATTTTATCCCACTGGGAAAGTGAATATTTTATGTTTAACATGTTTCTCGCAGAATTCCTAAGTGTGTGATTCTTAGCTTACTCAGGAGCAAATACACAGAGACTTTTAAAAAGTTAGATAAATGGCTGTGTTGCTGTTTAAAGAAACTTGTTTATAATAGTACGTAAAAATACAAGTCAACTGTCAAATAAAAAGAATAAAGGAACACAAGGGCAGATAATTGGCTTCTCATTATAGTAGTCTAAATTTGTTCAATATACATATGCAAAGAACCATAGAATGCAATCTGCATCCCATTTCCTCAAGTGACCGTTTTGCTGGATTCTTGCTTTCCTAGTGATTGATAGCCTTTGCTATGTCTCATTTCTTCTTCACACCTTGTGTTCCTCTTTCTGCTTTGCCTCCTGCCGGCCTGCTGACTAGGTTCTCAGCCCTCTGGGTTCTCTTGCTCAGCTTCAAGAAATACAAACAGAACCAGATGTTGTTCACTGTGAACTTTCTGTGTAGGCTCAATTTGTCAATTTCTGTAAAAAAGCACTTCTGTCAAAAATCTGTCTTATGATTTTCAAAAAAGAAGAAGAAAAAGAAAGGCATTTGTTTAATACAAAATACGTCTGTAAAAAATATGAAGTAAATCCACAAATACTAACTAAATCCTAATAACCAGAAATAAATTTGCAGAATGCAGTGAGTTCACTACAAAGGTGACATAATACACTGGCTGATCTCTCTTTGTATGGTGTCTCACCTGGGTCATCTAGAATGTTGTGATATTACATACAGCAAGATCTGCTCTATTACTCTTGATTTACATTTCATAGTGCACATGTGCAGTACCTTTTCCAATCATGTGTCGAAAGAAATTAATATCATCTTCAGGTTTTAGCTATTATGAATAATAATGGTGAGCAATGAAGAACAGATTTGAGGATCCAGATTTAAATCGTATTTTTCATATATCGAGATTGCTGGACCCCATGGTAGTTCCAGCCTTTAAGGAATTGTTATATGGTTTTCCATAAGCTGTTACCTCTTCACTATCCCATCCAGATTTCAATTTCTACAACTTTCCTTTCCTCTCTTATAAGGACCATCCTAGTAGCCATACCCCCTAGTTTGCACATATTTTGCATTTTGTTTGTTTTCCATACCACCTTGCACTTTTTTTTGGCTTGTCTACCTATGGACCACAGTCCTTATAAGTCTGCCCACAAAGGGGCAAATGTCATAAGACTTTGATTATTTCTGAGACCACTTTTGTCCATTTGGTCCTTTCCAACAATTCTTCACCCTGAGTAACTGAATACAGGTGTCTACTACTACACTTGCCCTTGATTTTTCTTTGATGCAAAAGTAACCAAATGCTAACATATGTACTGTTGTACACTAAACTAATAATTTCCATTGCCATGATTTATTATGAAAAAACTTGGGAAATCCGTATTTGAATTTCCTCAAAGATAGAATTTTCTCATTTACTAGCATATGGGAATAGTTAACATTTAAAAAAAAAATCAGATGTAATACACCAGAGAATAAAACAGACAATACCACATAAGATATTTAATAGTTTTTTAAAAATAAATCAGACATACTACATCAGAGAACAAAAGCCTGGCATTTTTAGCTCACAAAATATGTTTTACAGTCTTGAAGAAAAATAAAACACTATGTCTGATGAACTAAGATATCTAAAAATCTACTCTCAATGCTCCTGATTATTATCAGGGTAGCTTTTATGGAAAGAGTTTGTAAAAATTATTAAGGATAATTTCATGTAAAAATAGATTCCCTGTCCATAAAAGCTGATTTTAGTCTTCCCTCTCTAACACAATGCATGTGCTCCAGCGTAAATATAGATGGCCCATGATGCTCTTATCCAAATCCGTACAACTTCCTTACCATGCTTAGATTGGTTAAAATATATTTAGGCCAGGATAAATATGGAATCATTTTTATTTCTTTTCTATTTCCCTTCTCCCAGAGGGAAAGCCAGTTTATGAAGTCAACTGTGCTCCGTTGACAACATCGGATTCCTTGGCTGGTTTGCATGGCCACCACCACTCACTCAGAATCAGACATGGTTTCCATGACCTCTGTATTCCGCCTATAATGTATGCCATGAGTTTGTTTGATTTCCCTAAGCTTCACTGAATCTGCAGCTTTGAGAACAACATTTATTTCAACTGGAAAGCTGAATAAACACAATTTTACAGTTTTAACAGGAATCATTTATCAAATCCATTCCATTAAAAAGTGGGATAATTCAATAGAATATTTATGTGTTTCCTTCATTCCTCTGATGTTAGAAGTGTCAATAACATTTCAAGGCATGGATTAGTTGTAGACATGGGATTTCACTGGATAAAATGTAAGTCTCTAAAAATCTTCACATTTGTTGCTTCTGTCATTTCATATGTTTATATCTTGTCTCCATCTAGTTTTCTAGTATACCCAAATTTTGGCATGTTTCCCTAAGCACAGTATGTATTTTGAATAAATATGTGAGGGAACTAAGTTTGGAAAATAAACTTAGAAAAACCTCATAAGTTCCTGATCATTTTGAGCTAAAATAATTCTATTGTGAATTGGGGGTGGGGGTAGGGAAGTTTCATGGATTTAAATCTGTTTTGAAATTTCTTAATTTATTGCCTTCACAGATCTGTATTCCTCAAATAAGAAGAATATCCTGTCAACTAATGTAATATAAAAAAAAAAAAACATTGTAAATAGATTCCACGAACTCTTAAAAGTAAAGATAGCCCATAAAAGGCAGACCATAATTCTTATTCCAAGTTTCCTGAAATATGAGCTCCTGGGAGATGAATGAAAGGCAACTCTTCCTTCAGGCAAAGCAGAAACTCCCGGTAAGAAATACATAGAAAAGTTCTGAGAGCGTTTCATTTTTTAATCTCCTAGCCTGTTCAAAATAGACTAATATAAACACAAACTGCATGTATTTTGGTGAAATCACTGAAGTATTGGGCACCCTTAAACATTTATCTCCAGCAGCTATATACCTGTATTTGATATTGAACATCATAGATCACAGAAGTGACAAGAGAACACTTAAGGGTCCAGTAGCCATGCAAAAAAAGAAGAATAACTAACATCTATTAGATGAATTTTAGGCCAAGATGAATAAGCAAGAGAGGAGAGGGACACAGAATTAGCTGAGCCTTAGGTAGTTGCTGAAGAAATGTGTCTATGATTGCCAGGAGTTTGGAAACATAACAACACCTGACATGGATCAGATTTCTGTTTATATTAGACACAAAAGATCTAGGATTCCTCTTGATACTAGCACACAGAGGAGATAAGCACAGATAGGACTAGCTCATCAAGGAAGAATATTTTAATGGCAAGTATTTTCAATTCTGAAGATGACAATAACCCTGGTACATGCCAAAATCTGACTATATCAAACATTAGAGTAGTAGATAACAAGTTAGACATTAAACAGATGCTCATACATCATTCCCTTTTTTTTAAATGAAAAGAACATAGACCAACTGAGAAATAATGTCCCCTTTGCTTCAAAATTTCAAAAAGAAAGTTGGTTCAATGCATAGTTTCTCCCTCTGCTCTGTAAAAATCCTACTACATATTTTTGTTTCTTTTTTCCCACTGCTATAGAATGCCAAGCTAACCAACAGCTCCTATCGATTTTCATTCCCTTAAGTCATTATGTGCTGTTCGGTTTCTCTAACTAAATGCAACTATCTCGTATTCCAGCTTCCAATTTTGCCCTTCCTGGTTAATTCTAAATATTAAAGGTGCATTGACCCTTCAAATGCATAGATCTGATCTGAAAAGGCAAACTATAGAATGGAGAAATTGGATATTGCACCCTGAATATATAAGACATTCCACAAACTTACAATAAGAGAACCAAATTTCTCAATATGGTATGTGGAAGATGCAAAGATACAATTCACTAGCATGTAATGGCATAATAATAATAATGATAATATAATGTAGATATTTAAGGGAAATAATTAAAATATAGATGCTCAGGGTGTTTAGACAGGGTGTTTAGAAAATGAAACTTGAAAGCATAGTACAATGCTTCTATGTACCTACTGGTGTTGCCAAACTAAAATCCTCTTCCACATATGTTGCTTGTATGAATACACAATGGTACATTTGCTTGAGGGACATTTTGGCCATTACAACTAAAGATAAAAACACACATTGTTTATTACCCAGACTTCTGAATTTTAGATAACCAATTAAAAGATCTTAATACTTACATTTGCACATGTGTACATAATTATAATAATTACATATAAAATGTACAAACAAGCTAAATACTTTCAGCCAATGAATGCATAAGGGATCTGTTTTATAATAGAACAGAATGCTACTTATTGCTCAAAAGGAGCAGAACTTATATATACAATTCATATTAAACTAAAATGGTATGCTGAGTGATAAAAGCATCTTTAGACAAATTTGCATTTGAATGAAAGTCAAGGAAAGGCAAAAATGTGATTGTAGCAAACAGAGCACTGGGTACCAGGAACTGGGCATAAAAAACTTGCCATAAAAAAGAAAGAAGGAATGCTTTAGATTATAAAAAATTATATTCTGGTTGTGATGATGTATTTGACTTTTTCAAAATTTATAAGTGTATACTCTAAAATATATACTTTCTTCTATCTATAAATTGTATCTCAATAAATCTGACTTAAGAAATAATATGACTATAACATTGTTTGAAACTCCAGTGAGTCTACATTATTTGAACTGAAAACTTACATTGCATAATACTATATGCTTGCCTCTCAGTATATAATTTATTCTGGTTAGACTCTAAATTCTTTCCTTTTTACTAACCAAATCCAACATTCAGTTAAAATTTCTCAGTTTCCAAAATGGTCTCTTCTTGTCTTTTACGGGAGCCATGTTTTAAATTTATATTCTAAATAAAATGTAGAACTGCAATTTTCTCTAAACATTTTCTTCTCTAATTATAATCAAGTCACTATGAACTCTCTTTCATTTCCACTCAATAAAGGTAAATGCATAATTTGGTCCCTTTAAGCAAATTTTGTGCCATTCAAGTTAAAATGGTGTTTTCTGGGTAATATCCCAATTAGTGGTGCATTTAAGCTTAGCCCATTTGAAATTTATACTTATTATCCAGAATATAGGTGTCTTTTCCTAAATATCTCTCCTAATTTTCTCTGAGCTGTAAAGAAAATATTTCTAACCAGTGGTATTAGAAAGGGGAAGAGTCCTGAATTTTCCTCAAGTTGTAGTGTTTTTTTTCCTTCTTATTTTAATTTTATTTTTGAGTTAGCATACCTTTCTACATGGGGTATTTTCATACAATATTTCCATATAGGCACATAGTGTTCCTTGAACACGCTTGCCAGATCCCTCTACCATATTTCCATTCTTACTCTACCTCTTCCTTTTTCAAACAGGGTTTGGTGAGTTTCATTTTACAGTCTTCATGTATATAGATCTATATTTGTGTGTAGTTTGATCTTCTGCACCTCTTACCATCCCATTCTGATTAAAGATTGTCCCTCATTTACATTCATATTTTATCATCATCATCATTTTATTTCTGTATTCAAAAAATCAGCAATATGTAACTTGTTTAGTCGGATTTAGCATAGGATGGGAAAATGTTGTGGTCTTTCTTATTCATCCCTCTTATCCCTGGCTCACCTCTGACTCAGGATCTGTTGCTGTCCCACGTATGGACCTTTCTGTCTGTGATAACCTCATTTCCCATATTCACAATGGCATCCTGCTGTGCGGTCCAGGTGTAGGGCATCCTCCTCATCCAGACCCCAAGCATCTCCTTCATCATTAACTACATCTTCTACGGAGTCACTACTCAAAAGGAAAAATATCTAAATTTAATCATCTGAGCCCTTACTGTGAAGCTTCTAAAAATAAAGAATCCAGGCTGGGATGTAGCTCAGTGGCCAAAAGCCCTTGCGTAACAAATACAGTGTCCCAAGTTCAATCCCCAGTGAAGACCCAAAAATACAGTTATAGAAAAAAATAAATACAATAAAGAATCCACTTTTAGACTTGAAGTGTCTGAGATCTGTTCCCTCAAAAACTAGATTTTTTTAAGACAGCTTTTGAATCAGGTGTTGTTAAACTCTTAGAATTTTAAAAGCTGGAAAGTGTGTCTCTTCTATACTTTTATCCTTAAAAAATCCAGTCTTCATCAATGTAATTATCTTCTCTTTATGAAGAATAAAGCAGGAAACAGAAAATAATTTATAAGTAAACAACTATATTGTCAAACTTTCTGTTTTGTGTGTGCTTTATTCTTTCTCCTGGGGCATTTCCAGGAAATTTTATTTTTAGATATCCTTATAAGTAATATTGATAAGAAAACCAAATTTCCAGTGTTGGCTGCCAATTCTATGTTCCCTGTTGTGAATGTTTTCTTCCTGTCAGAACTTGCTTACTGAAAAGCCATTTTAATTAATGCCACCCTGTGATTTATTTTTTAATGTCCAGGGTATTTATCAATGTTTTTATTTGACAAGACTACCAAGTATTTTTCCTTTTCCAATTCATTTCTAATGAGAGTGCCTTTTATTGACAATATTGATCATGTGATGTAGAAAGAGCAGAGATGAGCTTGGGCAGGCTGGCTCATATAACCATCTCTTGCAGACATGCCATAAATCCCTTACACATATATGTCAATGGGTATTGAATACAGAATTCCGTCTTGCTCATGTGATAAAGTGGGCTGTTAGGAAAACAATGCTGTGTTTGTTGCTCCATTTCGAAGTCTATATCACCAATTAGAACAGCTACTGGATCTGGTATATTAAATGGAATCTGAAATTTGTTCTATGCCTATATGTTAGAGAAACCTTCATCCCCACGCCGCACAAATCATATATTTTCACTACTTTGTAGGAAATGCAAATACTTTACCTGAGGAGACTGATGTTAAAATCTCTCCATACAGGAATGCATTTGACAGTTTCTAATAGTGTTCTGTTTATTTTTGTTTAAGTAACATGAAGGTATTTTAAAAATTTTATATATGTAAAATAATTTCATCATGAAATAAATTCATGAAGTAATTTCATCCTGAAAAAAGTCAACTTTTGTTTGACAATGATGGTTATCACATATATATATATATATATATATATATATCCATCTTTAAGTTTTCTATTTTAAACTTTATTCCTTTTTTTCTATCTTATATGTGAATCAGTTCTTCCATTATTTTTAAAAATTTTAATTATTATGGTATACATTTCTTTGGTCTTTTGTTTCCTAATATTAGTATAGAGAAAATAAATGGATTTTCATATATTTATGTCCCTGTTACTTTGTGTTATACATTGCTACTATATGATAATGCTAAATCTGTTTTTGTTTAACTTATGAAAATATCCAAGGAAAAGTGGAATACTTTTTGTCTTTGTTCTATCATTTTACTTCTTTGATGCTGTTTATTCCTATCTTGAACATGCCAAAAATTTTGTTAGAAGAGCTTAATCTAAAATCTATATTTATTTTTTCATAAAAATATACTTATGTTTTGAAATAAGACAGATAAAGATTTAAGCAAACACTTGTAAAGTTTTCATTGTTTCATGTTCTTTGACAATTTTGAGATAGCTTTTATTGTGAAGGTGATGTACAGAGGGTTATGGTTAGTAAGGAAATGAGTGCAATTCTTGTGTTTCCCCTCCCCCTCCCTTCTCCCACTATCCCTTTCCCCAACTCCCTTCCTCCACAAGTTATAAAGTTCATGTCCAACACACTGTCTTATGAGTATCACTGTTGCATTGGTTCACCCTTTGTCCCTTCTCTCACCATATCTGTGATTCCTGTTCCCATCTGCAAATCAGATACACTTTTAATACAAAAACTTACATAATACAAAGACAAACTTCTATAATACAAAGGGCTTCTCTCCATTCGTAAGGACATGGAGAGACTTGGGGAAAAATCATATTAAGTGAAGTAAGACAGACCCAAAGAAATATAGGCTGGCTGGTTTCCCTCATTTGTAATATATGTCTAGGATAGCTCTAGTAGAGGATCTAAGTAGTTATGTACATATGAGCTTATAAAATGATGCTAATCGAAAGGAACTGCTTTCATTTATCGTGCTTAGCTATGTCCTTTGACATGCAGAAACTCTGTAGTTTAATGCAATCCCATTTATCCAACCTTTGAGAATTACCTTCTTCTGTGTCTGAGGCCAAGACTGTCCAAAGTTGGGGCACGATGATTAAAAAGCACTTCTTTAGGTATTTAACTGTAAATATAAGACAGAATAAGATCCAACTAAGTCAAATGAACTTGTTTCTCAGGGCCAGTTTGCCTGGTCTCCTAAAGAAGAAAAGATAAAACAAATTGAGTGCTTCAATGTCAACGAGGTCTATCAACCAGTGTTACAAGCGTGTATGTCTAAGACACCTCAAGGTTATAAAACAAATTCCTAAAAGTTCAGGTTTATTGCTTCACACCGAGTCACTGTAAAACCTTTGAATCCCATGGGGGACCTTTTATTTCAAAATCAATGTTGGAGCTGTTTGAAGAGAACGAAGCTTTCCCTGATCCAATGCCCAGGCAGTTAGAGGATTACGGGCGTTTGAAATAAACTTCTAAGGAGCTTTTCAAAACTTGAAGAACAGTCATAAAGGCACCTTTTATATAACATCCACAGAAGCTCTATGCCAGTTGAAGTACACACAATTAACACACAGTCCTTTAGGGCTTATATGGGCATTGTGCGAGAACGCTTGTTCATTTGAAGTCCAAATACATGCTCAGGTTTGTGATGGAATAGGACAAGGTAGAAATGACAAACTGGATGTGCCTTCAACAGAGGTGGTCGGTACATTTCAGTCATTTCCAACATGCTGGGAAAGAGGATATCCACTTTAAAAATATTCTCCCAATGTAACTGAGTGAACTAAAATCTCCACTCAGTCTTGGAGTGAGATGTGTCATCTCCCTTTTCCCTTTGCTGAGGATAAAGTCCCTTCTGCTTGTTTTGCTGTAGCACTGTAGATGCAGAATATTAGAGTCTGACTATTTGTGTTCTTTAAAAATCCTATGATGAAGACCTGACCCCCTAAAGTGATAGAATGAAGAGCTAGTGCTTTGGGGAGGTGTAGAGAACAGGAGGACAAAGAGGATTTCAGAGATTTGTCTGGCTCCCTGGCATGACCTCCCATAAACATACGAACTACAAATGACAGCAATCTGCAACATGGAAGAGGGCCTTCTGTAGAACCTAACCAGAATGTGCCATAATCTTGAACTCCTTTCCAATCTCCAGATCTGTGACAAACAACTTTGTGTTTATAAATTATCCAGTATAGTGCTTTTTGTTAGAACAGCTCAAAATACAGTGTGCAATCAGGCTTTTTTGTTTGTTTCGTTGTTTTGTTTAACTCCAAATAACTTGGGACTCTTGAAATCATGTTACAAGACAATTTTACCTTAATTTTAGGTTCTCTATCCATAGATTTGATATAGTACCTCATTACTTATAAGTGTCACACAATGTAACACTAATATAAATGGTCATTTACACAGTACACATCTGCAAAATTAGAATATCATTAATGGTTTCTCCTGTGAACTGGCTTCTTGGCTTTCATTATAATCTATACAAGATAACATAAAAACCAATAATATGGGGTCTGATTTCTCTTGTTTGGCTGTTATTTGTATGGCTAACTGTTATGTGTAAGTTGACATTACTCAGTGTTTTTTTGTTCTTCATAGTTCATGCATTAATGCTGAAGCAGCTTGAAATTATTCTTTTTTGGTCTGGTCTGTTGGATGTTCTGTAGGGCTTCTGTACATGAATGGACAGTTCCTTCTCAAGATTTTGGCAATTTTCTCCTATAGTTTATTTTGGTTTTTTTATGTCTTTAGCTTTCACCTCTTCTCCTGCTACTATACCTATGATTCTTACATTTGGCTCTTTAGTGTGCCTGATCTGTTTCATGTTCCTCTCATATTTCTTAATTATTTTTCTAATTCTTCCTTTGATTGTTCTAATACATCTATTCTATCCTGGAAGCTTGCAAGTTCATCTTCAGCTTGATTTGCTTTACTGGAAAACATCACCAATTTTTATTTGACTTACTGCACTTCTCATTTCCTGAATTTTATTTTTTTTAATTTTTATACGTTTATTATTGTAAAGATACTGTACAGAGGGGTTACAGTTACATGAGTAAGGTAATGAGTATATTTCCTATCGAGCATTTCCTGAATTTTAGTTTGACTCTTTTTCAGGGTTTCTATATCTGTATTTCCTCTACCCAATTCTGTGTTGTATGCCTTATTTCTTCAGCTTCTTACTTGTATCCTCTTTCTATCCACTAAGTTTTTCTACCTGTTCTTTCTCATTTTGCAATTCAATCTTGTCATCACCATTTTCAGTTCCTAATCCAAGCTATCTTCCGTTAGTAACTGTTACTGTGCTGTGGTTCTTGACCTTTGTCGATGTCAAATGCATGGTTTATTCATATCTGTGGTCTTGTGTTGAGATTTACATTTCTCAGGTCAATTCATTGGTTGGCATTTCACCCACTTGTTGGCCTTTTGGAGAAGACTGCCAGGGTTTGAACTCAGGGCCTTGAGCTTGGTTGACTAGAGTTCAACCACTTGAGCCACACACTTCCAGTTCTGCTTTTTGCTGGCTATTTTAGGGAACTAGTCTATTGAAATTGTCTATGGTGTCCTCAGATGCCCCCAATTCTCTACTTACCGGTTTCTAGGCTTACAGCCTAAGCCCCCAGCTCCCAGCTACTTGTTGGCCTTGGAGTAAAGGTGCTCACCTTACTCAGGCAGGCCATGACTACAACATGGAGGATGGCATTGTGGTTCCCCTCGCTGGACTGGACCATGGCAGACCCAGCAGGTCACACCATGCTGAGGGCACCTGGCCCCTCACCTTTCATACAGAGGGCATCTTGCTTTGGTCTCTTCTTGTTCCTTGTATTGCATTGATGTTATTTGTGGCTTGAGGGCAGGGTTGGCTGAGTGTCATTTTTTCCTCCCAGTCCTATGCCACTTCCACCTTAGAATATTCTTTCCTTCGTGCACTACAAGCCACGCTGCTCACCATGTGTGCTTGTGAGTATGCAAAACAGTCAGGCTCTGACTTTCTGGGAAGGTACCCTGATCATGCTGATCACCAGTTCCTGACCAGTTCCTGACTCCATGGTGTCCTGTCATACTGAGCAAGTCCCAAGCCCCTCCCCGGACTCTGATGCTTGTGGGAGTGGATTTGTTCCACAACTGCATCTACCAACCAGGCTCTCATGGAGGTGTGTTTTGTGGTAAGGGACCAGCTTCCCCTCCTCCAAGAGAAGAGACCAGAGCTACAAGCAGAGTCCAAGGTTTTCTGTGCCGCCTTTTCATTTTACCACACGGCCTTAGTCCTCTTGCTGGGTGATCTTCAGTTTTGTTTTTCAGAACATAGTGTTTCCTTTGATTCTTGGACTCTTCTCACTCATGGATTGTGAGGGAAAAAAAGCTTCTAGTTCTCTATTTTGCTCTGCACCTGTGCTTATTTATTTATTGAGTGTGCTTATTTATTTATTGACTGTACTGGGACTTGAATTTAGAGCCTCATATACTTTCTTGAATTTTCCACACTTGAGTCATACCTCCTTTTGACAGTTGGAGATAAGAGTCTCCAACATTTATCTGCCTCAAATCACAATCTTCATATTTCAGCCTCATGAGTCACTAGGACAAGTATGAGTCATGGGTGCCTGGCTGTTCTTATTTTATTTGGTGAGAAGCTTATAATTAACCCCAAAACAAAATAAACTTTGGATCTCAAATTACCAGTGGGCTTTCTAAGTATTTTCTAATTCTGTGCTTATATGAAGTAAGTCCTTTCCTTTAACTTTTGTAAAGATAAGATGAGGCTTTGTTTCTAAAAATTACAGCTCTGCCTTTCTCCATTAACTCCTTATTTATCCAGAATTGCTTTGAATACATTGACATGGCCTCCAAGGTTTTTGCTTAAAGTTTTTCTAAGAAAGTATTTCATCTGTTTTGCTTTCCAGCTTTTGAACTTTATAGATTTGATAGCCCATGAAAATTTTCAATAGCTTCAAAAGACATTTTTGTATTAAAAAAAAATCTCAGCTATTAAAAATTAGAACAATTTTTAAGACTCATCCAATGAATCAGACCAGTAGATCAATTAACTTGCAACTTCCTTCTGAGTCCAGATAGCTCATTCAGTTGAGTATCAGACTTTTAACTTTCTACTTAAAAAAATCGGAACTTTTCTATACTTCATGTACTCAATGTTTAATATATTTTATGTTGATATTATTTTAATCACCTCTAACTTCTAACAGTAATGAAAATATAGTGGATTTTAATTAGAATTTGGAGAATTTTTGTGTTATTAAATTTCTGTAAAAGTGAAACTTTTACCTTATGATCATTGAATTTGATTTAACCTAACTACAGAATTTGCTTAAAGTATAGAAATTTTGATATTTCTTTTGATAAACATTAATGATAAACACTGAAAAAATAAAATTTAAAATCAGAGTTGGAAGAAGGTTTCTTTCTCAAGGACTTCATAGATCTCTCAGTGATTATTATTTAATAATCTAATTATTTAATCTCTAATTTTCTTCATTATATATAAATCATGGAAAAATTAGTACATGCATTTAAGGAGCTAAATATGTAAGAAGCTCTAAAATAAGCAGGATTACTCAGTTTTTAAAATGAATTCAAATTATATTACTGAGAACATTGTGTTTCTCATAAAACCTATTTTTAATGCCATATCAGGTGACAACTTGATTATTTCCTCCTTCAGGTTTATTGATATCAAGGAATTAGAAATGATCCTACTTTCACAAAGATTTGTTACTTAATCTAAAAAGTCAATCACATTTCTTGTGACTAGGAATTATACTTTAAATGCCTTATAAGACTTTCAAAAGATGACTAATTATTCTTTTGATTCCTTTCTCAACTTAGAAGCAAGTTATTTAACTTGCAAAGCTCAAATTTTATGCATAAAATAAAAATAGAACTAACAGAAATTTAGTCTTGCTGATATAATGTACATTTTAATATATACTTTTACCTTATTCATTGTTTAAGTATAGATGAGTCAAAATCAAGGAACTGTATTTTAATTCATTAGGTTTAGAGAAGATTACTATCAAAGTGTCTAAGTGGCAGAGTCAAACCTTATCAAACAACCCAGACAATGATATTTATTTCTTGCCTTCTGAATTCAAACTGAAATACAGAATATGGTTTAAAACAGAAAGTGGACTGATTTTTAAGGATAATTTCCTTGATTATACTTTATTTTCTAGAGAAATTTAATACTATCCCAGGATCTAGTGACATAATTGTAATAAAGGCCATCAAATATCTATTTGGTAAAAGTTTAATTAAAGCCTAGAGTCAGAGAGAACTGATAAATATTTTCTGATTATATTAGGTAACATCGATCAATGCTATAAAAATATGTGACTTATATATTATAAAATATAATTCATTTATCATATAGTAATCTAATACTATTTATTATAAACATATGATTTTAACATATATTATGCCTTATATATTATGGTAACATGTAATATCAGCCATTGTTAAATTTATTTTGTATGTATAAATGTGCTTTGTATGTATGACATATATAACACATGCGTTAAATTTGCCTCTGTCTACTACAACTTAGTTGTGGAATTTTTATGAGAAAATTTGGAGGCTATATATACATGTAAGTCTTTAATGCTAGTCTAGATTCTTTTGATTTTTTTCCTGAAACTGGTATTTGAACTTAGACCCTTTCCCTTGCTTGCTGGTGCTTTACCACTCTGGCTACATTTCTACATTTCCAGTCTTGCTTTTTGCTTGTTATTGTGGAGACAGTCTCATGGCCGTTTCTGCCTAGGCTGACTTCAAAGCTCAACTCTCTGGATCTGAGTCTTCTGAATAGCTAGGATTATAAGAACCACTGGTGCAGAGAAAGCGCTCTGGTGTTTCTGCACATAACATCAAAACATTTCCATTGTCTTTCTTTTGAAATTTTTGGTTAAGCTTCCCAAGGCATGACCAAGTTTTATTTTTCTTGAAAATGAGAGTAAAGTTTCCTAGGAAAAAATTGCACTTTTAATGGACTGAAAGGGAGTTATCTTTAGGATGAGAAATACATTGATTTTTTTTCACTTGGTACAAGTTTCTATTGAAGTGTAAGGAGCTTGACACAAAACTTTCTCTTCAGGATCAGCTTATGGGGCAGAATAATGTCCTAAGGTTTTGATCTTTAGGGAATCATTTACTGACCTGAGAAAATTAGGAAACTCTTCTTCTAGCATTATTTATTCATACATTTTAAGCTGCAATGAAATCTTCACCAAACCTTAGGTGAATAGGAAACTTACAAATCCATCTTGTGTCTGGGCACCAGTGGCTCATGTGTGTCATCCTGGTTATTCAGGAGGCTGCTCAGAGAATCAAAGTTAGTCTGATCAAGAAAGTGCTCAATTAACCAGCGAAAGTAGGAAGTGGAGGAATTTCTTAAGTGGCACAGGACCAGCCTTGTGTAAGAAAGCTAAGGAATAGTGCATTTTCACTATGTTCAAGTCTCAGCACTCTCTCTCTCTCTCTCTCTCTCTCTCTCTTCCCCCCCATACACACACACACACACACACACACACACACACACACACACACACACACACCCATCTTGTGACATCCATGACCTGGTGAGCCACATAAATTAGTCACCTTTAATTTGAAACATTTTTTCCACTTGTTATCTCTCAGAGACCTCATGTTCTTTTCCTCCATTAGGTTTGCTTTGCATTTTCCCCTTGCTCAAGGCTTAATGGGTACCTACCATTGCCCCTATAAGAACTTGAGACCTTGACATTTTTTTATGGAAAGTGAAGTTGAAGTCAGTCTTTGGTTACTTCCTGATGATATGGTGCATAATTCTACATCAGGACTCTCAGTTCTTTGTTTAATCTTACAGATGTTCCAATTAAAGTGCTTTAGAATGGTTGAATAACCAATGTTCAGATGACTCAGTGTGAAGATTATGTTATTAAATGTTTGTAGCTGTGTTGTGATGTTTTCAACATGGCATTGGTTTTCTATTAGGATATTTAATGTACATCTGTGTACTAAATTCTCTATTATACGACCTTTTCTCTATCCATTGGTTTTCTTGCCTTTACTCTTTGGCCATTATTTATCTTTCCTATCTAAAACTTTATTATGCAAATTACATGACCTAAATACACATTTGTGGGGTTCTAAGCTGTTATAAAAGACTCTGCTACATACAGTTAAGAGAAGAAAATATAGACCTCATCTGTGGGCTTTGTCTTACTGGAATGAAAGTGAAAAGGCATTGATGGAAATAAGACATAGGAAAAAGGAATCGTGAGCAGTCAAGAGGAAAGGATCCTAGGCACACATGATAACCAGGGAACTCTCATTGAGCGGATCACCAAGTCTACTCTCAAAGTTCTTGACAAGACTTTGGTAAGTATGAGTAAGGAATTCGGGTGACACTGGATTTGGGAGGAGGTTGTGCTTTTTTTTTACTTTTAAAAATTATTTCCTTGTTACGGATCCGATATTATCTATATGGCAGGAAAAATGTAGCAAGAGTTCCTTGTCCCCTAATAGACTGCATAAGTAAAGTTCAGCTAAAGTGGTATAAAAGTGTGCCTCAAGTAGTTTTCAAAGCTGAACATTCCTCTTCGGTAATTATTTAAAAGATTTTCTAGATAACAAGCTTTATAAATATTTTAGAACAGTAACCACTCTTTTCTCTCTGAAGGAAGAAATTCAGCATGTTCTTGATTTCAAAAATCACTGGTTTTCCCAAAATTATATTGTCAAATATCTTCTCTACTAACTACTGATTACATATAGACATTACCAAATCCCTTTTATGTTATAGTTTTGGTTAAAATATCTTGTTTCTTTTTCTCATGTGTGGGATCTCTTATAACCAAAATATCCATCTTCAAAACAAAATGAATAGGGTCAATAGTCTGAACAGCTTAGTGTGTGTACACACACACACACACACACACACACACACACACACACACATGAGCATAGATAGATATACAGACAGACAGATAGATAGATAGAACTTTCTAGCTACCAACCCTGTCAAGAAATTTTTTCCTTGGATTCAGCCCCACACTGTCAGTACAGTAGAGAATTCATGGAAGAATGCCTTGCTCCTAGAGGGAAAAAATGAAAACCCTCTGAGGACTGTCTTGGAGACTGGTACCAACTGAAGCAGGTAAACACAGTTTACTATATTTTTTTCCCTTCGTTAAAGCATCATTTTGCTCTAATCTTTTATAAGTGAAAAAATTACCCATCTTCTGAATATTGATAACTAATTCTGTTGCTTTCCGCTCTAACAAGGGATTTTCTATTTGGAAGAGTTTAATTCTTTTTCTTAAAATAGTTTTGGAAATTGAATATACTTGGCAGGAGAGGTTATAAGGCGACAGTAGATGGAAACAATATTCTATAATGCAATCTGTTAGGTGTCTTTCCAGGTTCTGTGTGTCTTGAACAAAGGATGAAGTTCAAGGCGCACAAGAGCTGAGAGAGGAACAGATTAATTGAAATGAAAGTAAAGGAAATCAGGTGGGCAATCCCTCTGCAGCTGGGGAAGGTCCCAGGCTGAGCAAGGGAGCTTCCAGGCCTGAGGAGGGGCACCTCAGACAAGTTCAAGTTGCTCTGGACTGATGGCAGATGTGGAAAGCCTCTTCACAATGGACCTTTTGTGTTGCAGGGGACGATTCTATAATAGTGTTCCAATTGCACATGTCCAATCCCCTAATGCTTTGTATCATAATGATATTAATTAATGTTATTTGGAGCATAAACATGAGACTTTAATTATATGGATCTCCTGAATATTTACTTAGGAACTGCAAAGTCAAATACAGTAGTATTCACGTGCAAAGGGGGATTTATTTTTTGAACAAGAGTCCTGGTTCCTAGGATATGGCATCCATTTGTCTAGCACAAAGAACATTTGATAGTACTTTTATATATTTTTCTGGAACTGGGGCTTGACCTCAAGACCTTCTATTCTGGCTCAGCTTTCCCCCTTACTGCTAACACTCACTCTCTAACCATTGAAAAATACCCTCCTTTTCCTATGTGTTGCTGGTTACTTTGAGATAGGAGTATCAAGACTTGTCTACTTGAAACCACAATATTGGTTTCAGCCTCCTAAGTAGCTAGAATTATAGGTATGAGCCACCAGTGCCAGGCATCAGTTCCTTTTGATGGTCATAAGTTGGGAGTTATGGAGGCCTTGGAGATATTCTTCAGATAGGAACAGATTGATCAGCTGGTCTTAAAGTGATGTTAACCACACCACAGAACCTGTTTTATCTGCAAACCTCAAAATAACTTTAGTGCCATTTTGAATGATTAAGAGAGCCAAATATTTCAAGTGGAATGTCAATTTGAAATTCTTAGCTAGATATAAGAAGTTTAATCTTTCAAGAATCCTTCCTCCTGTCTTACCTCACCTTGAATAAACGTGTGTTTAGATGTATAATGCGGGATGTCAGTTCAATCATCATTACATACATGGTCTATGATTTCTCTTGCGCTATTTGCCATGATGATTTCTATAACCTTTTCTCCCTGCACAGGGTAAAGCATGCATTTTTGAATATGAAATATTCCATATGAAATTTGCAATATGAAATTGATGTTTAAATATGTATGCAATATTCATATGAACTTACATATAAAACATAGAAGTTTTACTGTTTCAATAAAAAGCACATATGCTATAAACCTTTGCCCTGTTTCAGTTATGAAAATATTTTTATCAACCCACGGACTTATTTTATAACTCTTCTCAATGTTTTATCTTGAAGAACAATTACTTTTCTGATTCTTTCCTAAATCACAGACCTTTTTCAGTTTAGCTCTTTTGAAAGAAGCAGTCACACTATGTGTAATTATTTTCAGCAACATTTTGTGTGATATTTATCTATGTGATTGGATATTTCAATATACCACAATTATCTCACATATTCCTATGGGGATCGACATTGGAGTTATTTCCAATGATTATA
The DNA here is from genome assembly GCF_019054845.1 of Dipodomys spectabilis. Classification (NCBI taxonomy): domain Eukaryota; kingdom Metazoa; phylum Chordata; class Mammalia; order Rodentia; family Heteromyidae; genus Dipodomys; species Dipodomys spectabilis. Next base: position 6,036,205 of record NW_024870711.1, read on the forward strand.
GGTGAATATAAGTATTTCTGTTTAGAAGATTTCTTACATATCTCTATGTTGTTCAGCCTGGACTTCACGTCTCTCCATTCACATATTGAAATTCTAACCCCACGCTTCAGATAGAATATTGAAGACAGAAAGACATTAAGTGAAGCTTATGGATGCTCTCTACCCCAACATACCTGGAGTCTTCATTGTGTTCATAGGGAGATATTAAAACATAACCACAGACCATTTATTGGCACATGAAGAAGATGTTGGTCCAGTCTTCAGAGAGTCTGGAAAAACCAACTCTGCAAGCTTCCTGACTGTGGGCTTCTGGCCTTGCAAGCCATGAATAAATTCCATCCCATTGCTGTTGAGGTGTGATACTTGATTGTGGCAACCCCAGTTACTTAATGCATGTCTGTCTCCAAATGTTTTGATTTACCTGTGAGAAAATATGGAGGAGTATAACACCGAGATTGCAACTTGTTGTATTTGTAAGTTGTAAGAGACTGTCAATGTTTTTTTCCCCTAAAAGACTAAGACTTTGAAATTCCACCAGCAATGCATGAGCTCTTCAGCTACTGCCCATCTTCTTCAATGTTTAATACCGGTTGTTTTAATAGTAGTGATTTAGTTGCGGTGGAATGTATTTCTTTAACATTTTTGCTTGTGTTTCCTTAATAACCAATAATTCACAGCCACATACCTCCATTGTAAAGTACTGCTTTGCGCCTTTCTGCCTTTCTATTGGCTTGCTTTACTCTTATTATTGAGATACAATTTTTCTGATATATTCTATAGACTTTTATGGTATATAATCGACAAATATTTTATCCCTGTTCTTTTAACTTAAGTATCTACCTTCTCAAACAGAAGCTAAAACATTAGCCATGACAATAATAACATATCAGCTTCCAGTGTCGTTTTTGTAAGGAAAACTGGTCTTTTTTAATTCTTCATGTCCCAATGCTAACCTCCAGGATCTGTCTAACTTATATATTGGTCAAACAAGAAGGCTAAACAAACAAAAAAACATCAAATTTTAAACCTAGCCTTTTGTCAAGCAAGTCATCTCCTGTTGCCTTTGAGAATCTTACCATGTTTAACCCCTACTAGCTACAAAGATTTGTGTAATTCCAAAATCTCCCATTCAGCATAGCCAACTGAAACAGGGTATTGGGGCCTAATAATGTGGTGCTTTCAAGAATATTAGTCATTCCAATCATGCACTCAGGCAAAAGCTAGTAATTTCCTTGAAATCTCTTGTAGTTCATACTTTACAGGAGTTTTTTTTTTCTAGAAGGATATCTCTGATCTTGTGGAGTTTCTACCCAAGGATGTTTTAGCACTGTTCCTCTCTTCCATATGTCTGGCTGATACCTGGCACTTCTGAGAAATGTGGCGTATTCCCATGTACACCGTCAGCCAAACCATGACACATTTCCTATTAATAGCTCCTGATGGTTTCACTTCTTCCAGAAATTTGCAGAATGAGATTTGTTAAGGTAAAGAAATTTCAGCAGATAATTTTACTTAGTCTTTCCTGTTCTATTGCCCTTTTCTCTGTGGGTCACAGAAATTGAACGGAGATTCTGATCATGACCAGATATCTACACTGTAGCGATACAGTCAAGATCTTAAAAAAAAGTATATAACCCCAGAATTGACTTGCCATGACAATCCAAGTTCCACAAGAGTTCAAGATGGACTAGTACTCCATTTCACCTGATGCCAGAAATCCACTCTGATAAGTGGACTCCGGTGGCATTCTTGCTTTTTAAGAGTTCCTATCAATTCAATGGCATACTCAAATAATCTCTGAAAAGTCTCCAAATCTCTTTCCCTCCTATGCACAGAGCCCTAGTAAATGTTCTTCAGCTGCTTCAAGAAAAGATTACAGCTATATTTTTATTCTATGCTAAGTTATTACTTTGCTTCAATGCACCTGGCTTGCTTTTGGAGTTTTGCTGCAGAGTTTTTGAACGCTTTAATTTTACACAAGAATTACACATATTATATGAGGAAATTTCTGTATTCACACCGTCATGGCTTAGATCAAGAATGTCCCCCTGAGGTCCATGGCTTAAAAGCTTACTCCACAGCTTACTAAGGTAATGGAGAGAATGTTAAGTGATGGACCACTGTGGGAGGTGTCCCGTTGCTGGGGTATAACACCAAAGGGGGTTGTGGAACCTCAGTCTCCTCCTCTCTCCTTCACATCCCAGCTTGATAGATGGAATCACTGCCAGAGTGTCTTTGAACGTGAATGAACTGTTTCACATTCTCTTCCAGACACGAGCTGTCCTGTTGCTCAGCATCTGCAAGAGCACTGGGCATGAACAGAATTTTGTATTTTAGCAGGTCTGTGAGTCCTGCAATGGAATATTGGTATTGTTTTAATATGCAGCTTTTATATTGACCTTCAAGGCATTTTGTTTTTTTAAAATCATATCTTTGCAGCATGTTTTCACCTTTGGTGAAGTATTAGATTTTTCCAATTTTTGTCCATAGACTTGTCACTTCGTTGGATGTTAAGAGTTCTTTTTGTGTTTTGGATAACTGTACTTAATCAGAAATGTATAATACAAATACTTCATCCAAGGTGTAGTTTGTCTTTTCAAGTTCCTAAACATGTAATTGAAACAGAATTTTTTAAAATCAATAATCCCTATGCAATGTAACTTCAAGTCTCATTGAAACAAGCAGACATTTTCTGCTTTGAGTTCTGTGAGGAGCATAAGATATCCACCATCTCCCATAGTTGCTTATGCAGGTGTTTTTGTACACACACCTGCTGGCAAGGTGTCTGTCAACTTCCATGCTGTGATTTGAATTTGGAATGCATGCTGAAGGCTCCTGTGCTGCAGGCTTGTTTATGAGCTGATAAATCTCATGATCAGCAATTTGATCTGATTTCATCAATGGGCTAGTCCATTGGCAGCATCATAATGGAATGAATTATTGGAAACTGTGAGTTTTAAGAGTTGATTGGAGATGAGGCCGTAGGAAGATGCCTTGAAGGCAGTATCTTGTCCATGGCTTCTTCCTCTCTTAACTCTACTTCCAGGCTACCATGAAGGAAGCAGCTTTGTTCTACAAGGCCTACTCACTTGATCCTGCTCCTGTATGCTCTGTTGTACCATAGCAATTATGCTATGACTATGGGATGGAAGTTCTAAAGCTGTAGGACAAAAGGGCTCCTTCTCTCTTTAAGTCACTCATTGCAGGTATTTTGAATCAGTGAGCAAATGCTGAGTAACATACTCCATCTTCGTATAGTAGAGGCTCCAGACCATCTTGGGGAATAACCAGAGGGCATGTCAAAGTCTGTTAATGAAGTGACATAGTATTCTCATGTAATATGTCCACATCTTCAAGAATACCCATTCACGAGCTCCCATGTACTATCTCCTAGCATGTGAATGGTATATAACTAGCGTATTACTTAGAGAATATGGATGAATATGCTTTGTGCACATACAGTTCAACGTGTTTATATTGCATATGTGTTTCGTTGACTATGAGAACCTAGAACCCATTGATATAACTATGAATCGATGGCCATGTTTGCAAAACCTTGGGATTGTTTTCTGTGTTGGCTGGTTCGGGCCTGGGGGAGAGTGTGCTGGCTTTCAAGAGCATGGTTATCTATGGGAGTTATGGATCTGGTGTCAGTAGAGAGGGATGATCGAGGTGTGAGGAAAATAAGAAACCCCTTCCAAGGCAAGTGAGGTCATTCCTGAGCTTTATCAAGAGAGTAACAGTCTCCTTAGAACACAGGTGACCAGCTCTCTCCACTGGCAAGGAAAGTTCAGAACAACTAATCCTCAGTATTCTCAAAGTCTTGTCAAGATTCATTCATTCCAGATGTGCAGGTCCCACGCCCTCTGCACCAAACCCCTCACAGATGTAGAAGAAAATGAACAGGATGATAAATTAATCATGACTGTAATTCCCAGACAAGTACCACTGAATTTTATGTTTTGTAGTTAACATACCGTCTCTGAGGCTGTACGCGATCAAAAATTATTTCCCATTGAAATAGCTAGCATCTAGATTCTGCTTTGAGTTGCTGCTCTATGAGTCCTGCACCATCTGGTAATGGGCACACGCAATCATGGGTGCACAGTCTTAGTCGCAGGTGATAATCTGAGTGATTGTGATGACCCTGTACACCACAGATCATGACTAGAGGCAACATGCTTGGCAAGAGGATTCAAGGATTCCACCACCAAGAGACAGCCTCCAGAAACCACCCTCTGTGTCAACCCACCTCAGTTAAAGTTGTCTCAGGAAGAAGAAACCACCTGAGCAATTTGGACAGTCCAAGATTAACCAAAATATGACGTTTTCTCCACCAAGCATCCTCTTATTCAAATATTTAAATTGATAATGTCATGCACAGGAGTGGGCATCATTTGATCCATTTTTCCCTAAAGGATTTATTCCATTTACTAATATATATTCCACTTACTAATATTTATTCCATTTACTTTTATATGTGTATATATGCATATACATAATATTTTATATGTTTATCTCTACAAAGGTATCTGTCCATTTTGTACATTAAATTTCTCATCCCCAAGAAATTTTGCATAGGCACAGCAGTTCTCAGTAAATATTTTGCAACTAAATCCACTGAAACCAATGGAGAATGGAGAAAGATTGTCTTCCAAACACAGAAGGACTTGGGTTTCCTTAAAAATCTAGCATTTTGATGACATAATTTCCTGAGAGATTAGTCTGAGGGGAAAAAATGACGTTTTTAACTCTAAACATTGTGAGCGTTTTGTTGATATGTATCCATCAAGTGTTTGGGAAAAAGTAACAAGGTTTAAAAGATCATTTTAAGTTCTTTCTATTAATATTCAAGTTGAAATGTGATGGTAGAAAGCTTATGGCATCGCAATGAAGTTATACACTTGGTAAATGTTTGTATGCTTTTAGCTTCACTAAACAAACTAACATTTCTGACACTGGAAATTAATATGTGCTCAACATCCTGCTTTTGAAAAATTATTCCATCTGCACATTGCTTCTATTTGTCTGTTCCATTTATGTCCTGGCCTTCTTGCCCAGGGCAAGGGAGTAAAATAGAACTAGTAATGCTATTTTATGCAAAGAGTAATCAACCATAAAAACTATAATTGAACACACAAGAGTAGTCATTACATGATTAATTGCTTTGGCAAATCAGCCTCCTACATGTATCATAAAATATTCAAAGGAGACTAGAACATTCTGTACATAAAGCAGGCTTGTCATGGCCATAATCGTGGCCAACGGTGTCTTATTTGTTTTAAAGAACATTTGCTTCATCTTTCTTAGCTTTCCCCATTTTTCCTCCCTGCTAATCTTAATTTGCACAACATTGTCAGCTAAGTGTTTGGGGGATTGTGTTGCAGAAACTGACTGAAGCAAAAGGTCTTCAAATTTGTATGATAGACAAAGAGATTAAGCTGAATAATTTGTTGGGCAATATACAAAGCCAGTCTTGATCCATAAATCGACGTGGTCATTCTGGATATTTCTATATTGTTTTATTTCATAGAGAAGTTTCTAGCAACAAAATGATGTTTCTTCATGTTCAAAGCAATTCAACACCATGTATAAGACTCTGAGGAAAATATATAAAGGATGAAGTTGTACATGGTGAAACTTGACTAAGAGATGATCTTTACACCTATTGGCGAGAAGAGATACAACTTCTGAAGCCATTCCATTTGAGCTGGAAGGGAATCAGCCTAGTACAGAGAGAGAGAGAGAGAAAGAGAGACAGACAGACAGAGACAGACAGACAGACAGACAGAGACAGAGACAGACAGAGACAGACAGAGACAGACAGAGAGAGAGAGAGAGAGAGAGAGAGAGAGAGGGAATATGCAACACTATGGATGGTGGATGACAGCAAGACAGAACCCAGGTTGTGGCTGAATCTGTTAAGGGGTTCAAACAAGTAAGGATAGAATGTAGTGCCCCAAGGGTGGACTGGAAACTTCCTCAGGCTTCCCTGTGGCCCCAAAGCCTGTCTGTCTCTCCATCATATGGAAGCCCTTGACTGAGAGCACTTCATGATGAAAGCCAACAAGCATCTATCTTTACAATGTTTCCCATGACCCAGCTCAAAGTGACATTGTTTCATGCCTTCAAATTGTTTCTCACATGGAAGGAAACAAAATAGTGAGGTATTCACTTCCCCGGCCCTCTAAATCAGACTAGAACTGGGGAAAAGCCAGGTTTGAGGAACTTTCACGGATGAAAGACTTTCATTTGAAAAAAATAAACTTGAGAGTAACTACGGACGTCTCATGAAAATAAAAGGTGTCTTTTGATTTTAGGGAATCCTACTCTAAACATCAAAGAAAACAATGGCTAAAATCAAATGACAGCCCACAGCATTGAAGAAACTCTTTACTATTCATCAAAGGATTTAGATCCAGAATGTATAAAGAACAAAAAAAATGAAAAAATTCCAATTTATAAACAGACACATGAATTGAAGAAACATTTCCCCCAAAATGAAGTACACATATCTAATAAATACATGAAGAAATTTTTCACATTCTTAGCCTTCAATGAAATGCAAATCAAAATGACACTGAAATTCTTTCACCCTTTGAAAATGGGTTTCTTCAAGAAACAAATAGCAAATGCTGTTAAGAATGTAGAATTTCCCACTAAACACACACTTATTATTGCTTATTCATTCATTTATCAAATTACCAGTTTCATTTAGTTTATCTAGATAGTTTTAAGAGGGAATCTACTTATAGTTTCATTCTAATTAGTATGCATATTGATTTTTAAAATTTTTGTTGCATTTTAATCAAATAAATGTTTGATTTTATAATTCTGAGATATCTTGGGTCAACTGATTTAAAAGTTTTTGGGGTTGGAGGGGGTGCTCAGTTGGTAAGGACTAGCCAAGGAACTGAAGAGGCAGGTACCAACTTTAAGTCCCTGTCTTAGACCTAAAGAAAGAAAAAAAAGAAATGTTGTGTTATACATCCACTATGACAAGTAAAATTATTTGCAACTCTTCCCTTATTAGTTTCCTCCTTTATAACTGTGATTTTTCATTATGTGTCAAGTGAGGTGGCTCTATTTTAATCTTCTTTGTGGAAAAATTAAAATAAAATAGAAATTTCAGCAAGCAAATTTTTCTTGAGTAATTCTATCCTCTGTGATTGCCTCTCTGTGTGATTCCTCCAGTTCTCGACTCTTCCTTTCCAGTCTGCCTTCTGCATTCCCTGTCCCATCACCTTAGTCCTTACCATGAGTCTCATCAAATATTTGCATCTTCAAAACCTTCATAACCCATTTATTACACAGAGACACATTCACACTTGATTTATCCAATGTGAACTTCTGAATTCTTCTAATCAAGAAATGTCCTCTCTCCTGCTTTTCTAGAATTTGCCCACAATAATATCTTTCCAATTGCTATCACTGAAACTTGGAGACACTCTAAAGTATTGTCTTCTTCTAGCTTCCCTCTCCAATACTATCTCCTCTACCTTCAAAATACCCACAATCTTGCCATTTCTCAACTCCCATCACTGTCCTGGTCCAAGACTTCCTATCTCCTGCCTTCACCAGTTCAAGAACTTACAAAGTAGTCTACTTTCCATTCTGTTGCCCATTTTCTACAGCACCTACCATGAGCATAAAACCACACATCACATCCTATGCTTTTCATCTCACTCATAAAACCCAGATACACAATCATAGCTGACAAACACCAGACGAAAATGAGGGCCTGCCGCCTCACCTGTTCTCTGCCGACTTTCCACGTGTACCTGTCCCTGGCGAACATGTTTCTTCCTCCCAGCGCATTCCCCATTCCACTACCACAAGGGCTGCCTCTCTCACCCCTTGCTTATCTTCTGCCTTGTTCATCCTCTAGTGATTGCCCTAGTTGAACCTGTACATTATTCCAAAGTATTTTATATACCTTTTCCTTCTTTTTTGGAGTTTTGAACTATGTATCAGTCAATAATCTGTATCTTATTTCTAATTGTCTTACATCTTTCTATCCAGGAAACTGATAGATATGTGCTGTCTGTTAATTCTGCTGTCATTCATTTCCCTGCAGTCATGATATCATATCATTGATAGGTATTTGTTAAATGAAAGAATAAGGAATAATATGTGTGCGTTTCCCTTAAAAAGAACCTGAACGGATGAAAGAGTATCTGGTAATGGAGATGCTGGAATACATTTTGAAGCAAAAGAATAGGGATGAAGATGCATGAAGATCTAAGAGAGAATGAGGTAAATAATGTAGCAGAGGAGTGAAAGGAATGAGATAAGCTTCACTGATTACAAATTTTCCAACAGAGATTTCCCCAGGCCAGTTGGAAGTATGTACAAATATCATTTAAATCCATACACTGTGGGACACCCAGGAGTCAGTCAATAAACATAAACTAAAATGAATAAAACATGCTTACATGCTTAGCCAAAAATATTAAAATAGCAACAAAATGATCTATCTTCTAACCTCTTGAAAGGCATTACCTGAAAGCGATACACAGAAACAAGTTAAAATAATATGAATAAATCACATAGTATTTATTTGGCTTCTGTAACACAAGTTTTATTAATGCAATGAGGCTATTTAAATATTTTTTTTTATTATTTTCAGCTATAAATCACTAAACAACAAGTAAAAAGATACCAGTCCTAATTTGTTATTCCCATTGAACTTTTTCCTAGGCACTGCTAGTATTTTCTTATACTCATTTTTCATCTGTGTACTTTTCTACGATTACATTCCAAAAAATTTATTTTACAGTGAGCAATAACCAGATTTATAGAACTCACTTTGAATAGAAAGAATTGTGAGTATGTTACCATTCATTAATTAAGTATACAAATGATTCCTTCCAGCTTTCTATAATGATCGGGAATTTACCCCGAAAACTAATTAAAGTTCTTTTGTTTTGTCATAACTAGCTACATGATTCATAAAAGCTTGTGAATATTAATTCTAAATTACATTGTTAAAAGAGAAGAACATATAAAATGCAAATAGCAAAAGAATGTATATGTCTAATTAGTCTGAAATGATTACTTGGGTTATCACCATATTTTGGGTTATCACCATATTGGGATTTTATTTCTCTTACAATTTTTTTTCTTTGAGAAAATAGAGAGCATGCCTTCATTAGAAACTATTCACAATGCACATGCACAGCTTTATATATATATATATATATATATATACATATATATACATATTATATTTATATAGTACTGGATTTTCCTTGTAGCCATCTTTTAGAAATAATGAAATTTTAATAAAACTCAAGTATAGTGCCCATTTTGTGTTTGATAGTATATAAATAAATATGCTGGTCAATGCTATTGTTTTATATATTGTATGTTATATCTGATATATGTTGCTCTTCCATCATTTGTTGTCAAAACCTTTTTCATTTAATTGCCTTTGAAAAGTCAGTACTACAGTTACAAGTATATATCTTGATGGTGATTAGCTCTACTGATCTATGTGTTGATACTTGTGCAAATACCATACTCTAGAAATTACTATAAATGTGAATGCATCTTGAAATCGTAAACTCTCCATTCACCCACCTCATACTATTATAGAGCTATTTTTACTCCAATTTTATTGTTTGCAAATACATGTTAGAATTTGTTTTCTGAATTTTACAAACAAACCTACACATGTGTGTGTGTGCGTGCATACATACACCCTTGTGCAAATGTACATACAAAGAATGCTTGCAGAGATTGAGGGTAGGTTATGTGCATTCTAATGATTTATTTATCTTATAAATAAATATAGTCTTCAAATCCATGGAGCTACCACATTTTCCATTTTCAGATTTATTTTTGTCATCACTGTCTTACTGTTTCTGGCAAATAGATGCCATTAGCAGCAAACGTATTTTGTTATAGTTGTTAAATTTATGCATAGTTTGTATGTGCATTTTGTGATTTTGTTCTCATTTAGATGGATACTTAAGATTATAATGTCCAAATGATTGTTTATAGTAAGTGAAAACTTTTTTGAGTTTGTCCCTGGGCTCTTTTTTCAAGGCTAGTGTACTAGCAACATAAGCCACAGGGTCACTTCTGGATTTTGAGTGGTAAATTGGAGAGAAGAGTCTCACAGGGACTCTTCTGCCAGGGCTGGCTTCGAACTGTAATCTTCAGATCTCAGCCTCCTGAGTAGTTAGGATTATAGTCGTGAGCCACCAGGGCCTGGCTGCATTTTGATTTTTGTATTAAATTTGTAGCCATGATCATGCTTTCCCCATCTTTTAGTTCTCGTTGAAATCTAGCGAAGCAAGGAGTTTGTGAGTTCCAGAGCAACATGGGGTAAATAGTGGGTTAGTTTCTAAAAATGCCAAAAAATAAAAGACAATAAAGGAAGAGAAAAAAAAACAGTGACATGCAAAACCAAAAGCAAAAAGACAACTTCATTTAAATACTGACAGGAAAATACAAGAGTTTAAACCAAGACGGCTATAACCAGCAAAGAGAATGAGTATAATATTGTTACGAGGTTGACTATAAATAATTTAAATTATATATCATAAACCCAAATATAACCACTAATTTTTGAAAGATATAACTTAATTCATGCTTGGAGATAATGTGTAATCATAAATGTATTCACATATTCCAAACACAGGCAAAAATTAAAAGAACCTAAAAGAGCAAGTAGAAAATGAAGATGATAAGAGTTTGTCATAACCATATTATTAACAGCAAGATGCAGTAGAAAAATGCTTTAGAAGGATGGGATTGAAAATATATCCAAAAGAGGCAGTTAGAAAGGAATGACGGAGCTGACATTTAGAAAAACTATGACATTTTGAAATATATAATAAAACAGAACTCAGGATTGCATGGTACTTGGTAGCATCAGGAAGTATATTAATAATGAAACATATGTTCCTTATAATGAAAAATATATGGTTATGAAAATATAATTAAAAGAGAAATGGATACTAAAAGTCAAGATGTAGACAAGAAAAATACATATGGAAATACTGAACCAGAAAAATGGAATTTAAATCTGCACTGGCAAGCAAATGAATGAATGGTCAAGTTGCTAGAAAACTTAAATCTCTAGTAACAGATCAAGAGAGACTTTCTCAGAATCAAGGGGAGAGGGAGGGAAAGAAAGAAAAAGAAGAGATAGTAGAAGGGAGTTAAAGGGGGTGGAGAGAAAAGAAATGGCAAAAGAGAAAAGAGCCAGTGTTTGGATACTGATGTTCTTGAAAACCAGAGAGAGAAAGAATAGCTAAATTACTTATCTTAGATTGAGAAATGACTACTTCATATTGATACACCAGTCAATGTATGCATTTAGTCTTAGGAATAGGTAATATAAAACATAAATTACACTGATTTGAATATATTTCCTAATACTTTACAGAAAAATATTGATGACATTTACAACAACTTTTATAAGCCACAAGAGTGAAAAAACAAAAAAGCAAGATTTTCTCCTTAGGCTACAAAAAAAAAGGGAGAGAAAAGGAGCTGTTACAAATTATAGTCACACATTATATTTACATACAATGTTATATTACTTTGTTGGTGTAAAACAGTTTCATGGACCAGTGTATCTTCCAACCTGCAATGCAGCCAAGTACCAATAGCATATTTTGTTCACTTAATTTTCTGAATGGAGAAATTGCCTCTTTTTGGAGTTTGAGTTCTCATTGGAAATTGAGAGCCAGGAATAGATTAGTCCTGAACCTGGGACTCCCAGATGAAATGTGTTCACTTTGAGTCTCCACAGCTTGAACATTGACAAAAGATCAAAGACTTGACATCCCAGGAGCAGTCAACATGTGAATATGTCTGATGGAAACCCTAAAACTTCCTCTAAAAATAAAGCTGTGCAAAAACATTTACCGTGCATTGTCTGAAACAAGCACACTTTTTCACGTGCAGATTAAAATAGGGACAGCTCTATGAAGTCGACATTTCTACATTTCTATGAATTTATGGAAACTCTCCTCGTATTTGTTGTATAGTTTTCCCCTTTGAACCTTCCAAAAAATTACATTGTGAGACATAGTTTTATTTTAGAAAATAAAATGTTGGCTATTACCGAGGGTTTTTTTTTTTTACTTTTTGGGGTAAGTCATTTCAAAATGACGACCTAGATTCACCAATTTTTCCCCTCATTTTGTGATTTGATGAAAGTTGTAAGCTCCTTGATTAATCAATTTTCTAGCCTCAGTGTACTCTCCATTTTAATGTTTCATTATCTATGGTTTGGCACTTCAGAGAGCCCATCTTAGACGTTTATTCCTTTAAAAGGAAGTCATTCATTTTCTTATTATGAAAATTACAAAAATCAATGTGAAGTTGCTCATGCATAGAAAACTCATCTTCATTTTGTAGCTTCATTAAGTGAGGTAAGTGAATAAATTTTTGTCTTAATTCCTTATATAAATATGAGCTAGATGAACATACATACACAGATTCAGGATATACTCATCTTCAGTTCATAATTACCTCTCAAATGCTTTATTCCTTAATGATAGATGGGAAATCCTCCTGTCGGGCTCATTCTGATAGCATATGCATAAATTATTGCAAGATAATAAGGAGTATAAGTTATTTGCTTTCCCTTAATTTCACACAGTGAGACGAATTTCATACTTTCCTCTCTTTCCGGATGTAAGGGGCCTTTTGGATGATGCTACTTCAGCTGTTTGGAGGAGAGTGAAGTACTTGCAATTGATGTACTGCAAATCTTTTCTTCTGTATTTTACTTGATGTATTTCCAGTAAAGGGAAGCTCCCAATTTGGTTATACTTTTGCTTAGCATATGACTCTTAATTTTTTTTCATTCTGTACTATTCTAGACCCAAGTCCAGAGCAGAAATGTCATTTTTCTCATGGACTGTGTCATAGCTCCATTTCTTACCAAGTAGTTTTCATCACATGATCAGATATACAACTTTCAAACCTGAAATGCTTCTCCCAAGGTATCTATTGTTATGAGTAATTATGGTATCAAATGTTATCTTTATAGCAGGAATATTTGGATTTATATTTATCCCAGGAGACTTATTATGTGTGATATTTAGCAAAGTAATAAATATTGGTTAAATACTATTTGAAACACTTGTAGACTACACATTATGTAATATTAAATATCCTATTAGCTGTATTTTGTTTTCAGTTTAAAGCTAAGTAAGATTATATGGCAATCACATAAGAGAGACAAACTTTTGATGACTTTTTTATTAGTATACATTAATTGTAAAAGGGATTTTATGGCTGCATGTTCATATACACATGTACTAAATTTACCCCATTAATTTCTCATTCTTATCCTCTGCTCCCCCATTTGAAACCATTTTAATAGGTTTCATTGTTCAATTTTAATTTATGCACATATTGTTTTGTCCATATTTATCACAGCCCATCTCCCTCTCCTGCCATTTCAAGGAACCAAAAGTAGACATTTAAAAATTAAGGCGTTGAAGACAGGCACTAGTTGCTCATGCCTGGAAACCTAGCTACTCAGGAGGCTGAGATCTGAGGATCACAGTTCAAAGCCAGCCTGGGCAGGAAAGTCTGTGAGACTCTTACCTCCAATAAACCACTCAGAAAACTGGAAATGGTGCTGTGGCTCAACTGGTAGAGCACCAGCCTTGAGCTGAAGAGCTGAGAGATAGCACTCAGGCCCAGATTTCAAGCCCCATGACCTACCACCCCCCCAACAAAAAAAAGGCATTGAATATAAACTCAAGCACATCAACACAAAAGTGACCATTATACTATTTTCTGAAATTGTTATTGATATGAAGTATTAGTGAAAATTATTCTCTATGAAGTCAAAGTGAACATTACATTAGTAAATACAAAACATTGCTTGTAGAGGAAGCACAAGGTCAGATTTCTGAATGTTCTGGAATCAATTCATCAATCAGGTCCATAGCCTGATTTGCTTTTGTCTGTAATTAGGAACGCTTTTAATGAGTGAGTAGTGTGGATATACTAACATGAAGTTGCAGCCGGCAGCATTGTGACATATGAGTGCATGAAGTTCATTTGACACAGTGTAAGGGACCTCACAGGGTTTTGCACTTACTGACACTTCACCAGCCTCCAGCTTTACACTTGGGTGTATGTTAAACAGCAGACTCATCAGCAAGGAATATGAAAATCTGAAAACCTAGGAGTAGCCAATGTAGTCACTTGTGCCTAGCAGGGCAGCTGGTATGAAAATGGTGGAGTGCTGCTTCACTTGACTTCAGGTCTGAATGGATACTTTTGGTCATAGACTCAAACTGCTTGCAGTTTTGTTTGTGGGTGGGTGTGGGTGGGTGTGTTTAAAGGAAAACATTACATTTGATTTACTTATTTATAATATGGAATGACTTCATACCTACAGTACAGTAGAGTTTATGCTTTTTTGCTTAGAACAAATCGTTTTGCTCATTTCCTTTGCTTCTTTTAATAAGTGGCAAGATTATTTTTGTTAGCAGAAGCATTTTTTATATATTTTTCATTGTAAAGATTCTGTACAAGGGGGTTACAGTTGCATGAGTAAAGTAATGAGTCCATTTCCTATCAAGCGTTGTTACCTCCTCTTTTGTTATTCCCCTACCATCTCACCCAGCCTCCCCCAATCCGCCCTCCTCCTCCCAGCCCCCCCCCCCTGCAAAGTTGTAAAGTGTGTTTTCAACATAGTGCCTTATGCAAATCATTGTTACAATGGGTCATCCTGTATTCTTATTTCAGCATTTTGTTATTTCCCTTCCCCTCCCCAAATTAGGCGGCAGTACAGTGGCCACTCAGGAAGACAAATCAATTTTAATTTTAATGAATTAACATAATAGTTAATATAGTTAATATAATAGTTAATAATAATTCATATAAAGTCCCCAAATTAAAGATTGACTATTAATTGTTAAAATCATGTCTTCTTTGATCTTAAAAAATAAACATAATCATTTCAAAAGTTTCTCAAAATTATGTTAATATAAGTTCTCTATAGTGTGAAAAATCAATGAGCAGATTCAAACTAAAGGGCTATAGAACACCGTATGTAGCAATCAAATGAGAACACATACATATCAAAAGCCATCTAGTAAGCCATAAGTAAATTAAAGATATATATATATATATATATATATATATATATGTGTGAATTCTTATATTTGCTTTGACTCTTGAATATACAGCAATAAACTTAACGTGAAAACATTGAGAGATAACATTTTATATATTTAAAAAGCAGCTCAAGCCAGATGTCAAGCTTTATACCTCTAACACTACCTACTCAGGAGGATGAGATAAAAGGATTGTGGTCTGAGACTGGCCCAAGCAGAAAAGTTTATGACTTACCTCCAATTTACAACCAAAAAGCCAGAAATGTAGGTGTAGCTCAAGGACAATACATAAGCCCCGAGTTCAAGCCCCAATACTGGCAAAAAAAGTAGATAAGAGAGATAAGAAAGATAGTTGTGCTTCTTGATTTTATCAAATTACTAAAATACAAGTTTGGAAAAAGCAATTCATACTGTTATCCATAAGTACATTATAACATTATTTATCCTTTGCTCATTTTCTGTGCCAAAGGTACTGGTGTGTTTGTTTCTCATCCTCAGTATAATTCCTTGGGAATATTTTTGCCTGATGTCAACTGTGCCTTCCCTCTGTGGCATTCTTGTCCTGCTACATTTGCGACCATGGATGCAACATCTACTCCGCTGCAGATATTCTTTGCTTTCTTTTTACATTATTTATGGATATTGTAAAGGTGTTGTGCATAGGGGTTACAGTTATATAAGTCAGATAAAGAGAGATTAAAGAGTACATTTCTTTTTGAACAGTGTCACCCCTTCCTTAACTCCCTCCCAGTTTTTCCCTCCTGTCCCCATTCACAAATTGCATAGTTCATTTTCAACATTGAGTCTAGTGAGTATCACTGCTGCATTTGTTCACAGTTATCCCTCCCAAGACACCTCACACCTCTTCTATGACAGGTTAAACGACCCCATTACAATCTCCAAAAGAAAATTATGTTATTTTCTAGATCAGGAAATGCCTATGAAGGTTGGTAATGTTTGGTGCATTTCTTCTAATGAATTCTAGGTATGATCACAAAGAAAGTCCTCAACTAGACAGCAGTTGTGAACCCTCTCCATCTCCCCCCATCTAAATTCTTGACTTCCATACAATTGACTCTTTCGAATCCACTTGAATTAGCAGTTTATATCTGATTCTGACCTCCGTTGGCTTGTTTTATCATATTGTGTAGAAGGAGAACATAAGAGAAATGATTGAGGCTGTTATCGCTGGGAATCTTCTGTTGAGACATACTGGCAGCTTTGAGATATAGAGAAGATATCAGGACTCACTAGAAGAAGAATTTGAGACAATGAGTCTCTCCAATTAATTATCAAAGTACCTCCCAATCACCTTTGCGAATGTGATGACATTCACCCTGGAAGAGCAGGCTTGGTTGGATTTTTCCCAAGTGAAACTCTACAGACATATGATTATGGAAATGTTCAAGAGCATGGTCTCTGTGCAACTTCAGAGAGACTTCGTGCAGAGCAACACGTGTTGGTGGCATAGAATCATGACCATGTCCTGCCTGGAACAACGTCCTATGAAAACCGTGTGTGTGGAGAAATCATGTTCCTTCACCTTCTGCCTCACAGCAGTCAGGAAACTTGTGAGCATCAGGAATACGTAGAAAGACTTCATGATGCTAAGGACTGTGGGAATGTCTCCACTTTCCCCTGTGTGCTCGTAAACATGAAGATAGAAAATCTGCAAAGGCAATCATGGGTTATGTGTTCATGTGTGTCATCCAGAGGAAGTTCGTCCTTTCTGACCTAACTTGTGAATGTAATCAGGGTGGAAACGCATTCAGGAGGCTGAGTGACATTGAAAAGAATTCACAGTGAAGAAAATGTACAAAGTGGAGAGAAGACTTCAGAAATGTCACTTCCTTTCACAGACATGAAAATATTTACATTGAAGGGAAGTTCTATGAACATAAGGGTTGGGGGAAAGACTTCATTTTTAATACCCTTAAAAACTATAAAAGAATTCACATTTGAAGGACCTTATGTCTATATGCAATGTAAGAATGGCTTTACTTGTTACAGTGGACCTTTGAAAACATGAATATATTCATACTCAGGAGAAACCGATGGATCTAAGCAATGTGGGAAAGCACTCGCTTGCTTGTTCCAGTACCTTTGGAAGATGTGAAAGAACTCACACTTTTAAGACACTATTGAAAGCAACGTGGGAAACCATTCATTTCATCAGGTGCCCTTCAGATTTTCGAAAGAAGAGCTCACAGTGGATGTCACCACTGTGAGAAAGCATTTACTTGTTCTGGTCATCTTAGAATACTTAAAATAACTACACAGGAGAGAAATACTGTGGATGTAATCAATGTGGGAAAACATGCATTTATTCTGGTCTCCTTAGACAATATGAAAGAATTAATAATAGAGGGATGCATTATGAATAAAATCAATGTGGGAAAGCCTTTATTTTTCTAGTACCTTTGGAAGATAAGAAAGAACTCATACTTCTGAGACATATTGTGGGTAAGACAATATGGGAAAACATTCACGTTATGGAGACCTTTGAATCATGAAATAACTCAGATTGAACAGAAACCCTTTAGGTACAAGCAATGTAGCAAAGCATTCATTTGTTCTTGTGAACTTGTAAGAGATGAACACTTTAGAGAAATCCTACAGATGTAGATTTTTTTTGTTGGTTGTGGGGCTTGAACTCTGGGCTTGGGCACTGTCCCTGTGCTCTTCAGCTCAAGGCGAGGCAAGCACTCTACCGCTTGAGCCACAGCACCATTTCTGGTTTTTAGCGGTTTATTGGAGATAAGAGTCTCACAGACTTTCCTGCTCCGGCTAGCTTTGAACCATAATCTTCAGATCTCAGCTTCCTGAGTAGCTAGGATTACAGACATGAGCCACTCATGTCCGGCTGGCTGTAGCTTTTTATAATAGTGGTCAATGTGTCATGAAAAAGAAAGGTTGTTTTATGAGGGGGGGGGGGTAAAGAGGAGGAGGAGGAGAGGAAGAAAGAGGAGGAAGAGGAAGAAGGAGGGAAGGAAGGAAGGAGGGAAGGAAAGAAGGAAGGAAGGAAGGAAGGAAGGAAGGAAGGAAGGAAGGAAGGAAGGAAGCAAGGAAGGAAGGAAGGAAGGAAAGAAGGAAGGAAGGAAGCAAGGAAGCAAGGAAGGAAGGAAGAAGAGAGGTTCGGAGGGAGGGAGGGAAGGAAGATGATAGAAGGGAGATTTGACCCAAATGTTATCTGAAACTAGTGTTATTTCTAACCAACTAAGATTGACAAGGATACCAGATTGCAACACAAGAGAATTTGTAATTTTCAGCTCTGTTGGATTCCAAACTGATAACCTTTTAGTGAAATGAGACTATGATTCATTAAAAGACTGATTCCTCAGGACTTACTCACTGAAGTTGTATTTTGTCCTCACTAACTCTAACTTTAGATGGATAACTAACTATTGCAAAGCAGATTGAGCATATGTTACATTTCTTTTTTTTTTTTCTGTGACGGTAGATGAGGTTGTGATAGTACAACTTCAGTTGGCATGCTATCTCTCTTCTGATGTACTGCCAACAACAATTAACACTAAAGTTTGTGTGCTGGTATTATGGTTTTGTGACAGTGTGTTTATCCAGCATGCACAAGGCCCTAAGTTTCATCTCCAGAAACTCAAGAAATAAACATCCTGCCATCTCATAACAAGACATCCTCATTGAACAATGCAATGTCAGTGTGCTTAATGTTTGTTTTATCATCTTTGCTGTTCAATCAGATGGCTGTCTCATTGAATGTAAAGGATATATTCAAAGAACCAAACTTTATGCAAATAAGTTACAGTTATGTATATTTATTGAAACAAAGCATTAGTCATATAAACGCCAGTAAAATAAATGTGAAGAAATTATATTTAGGAAATGTTTTTCTCATGTAAGAATTTCACATATGTGTTCAACCAGGGCTGTTGGGAAGCCTTTCAAGTCTCTTCAGTAGTCAACATGCAGAACCTTTCTATCTGTTCCACAATTTTTCATATGTTTCTGAACTCAGAAAATACCTTATTTTTATGAGAAAAACTCAACAGTTGAGCCATCAAACCCAAGTTCTAGAAGCCAAACAAAATAGGAAAACAAAGAGTCAGCCTTATAAAAAGGGCTTCTGTGCTGGTCACCATTGGCTCACACCTGTAACCTTAACCTCAGAAGGCTGAGATCTAAAGATCATGGTTCAACCCAGCCTGGGCCGGAAAGTAAATGAGATCGAAAGTCCAATGAACTGGCAGAAAACTGGAAGTCTTTCTGTAGCTCAAAGTAGTAGAGTGCTAGCCTTGAGCGAAAAAGCTCAGGGACAGTGCCCAGGCCCTAAGATCAAGCTCCACAAAAGACTACACACACACACACACACACACACACACACACAGGACTTCTGAAAAAGCAGTATCCAACAATTTCTATTTGGAAATATAACTTTTTTTGCCCAGGTCATGCCAATATCCTCAGTCTTCCAAAAAGAAATCTATATTGCAGCAGTAATTTGGAGTTTCTGGAGCCCAATTCTAAATATATTTGTTTTATATCTAACTAACCATTCTTAAACTTCATAAGGCCATTGGATGTTCAATGAAATCATTATGGATAAGAATAAAGTGGAGTTAATTTTGGCCTCATAACATCTCTGGAATTCTTGTTGCAGTCTGTATTAGAAAGTTCAACTTTTGAAAAAGCAGAAAATAACAACTTATATTTCAATATATTATTTTCCTGATAAGCATGTTTTAGTATTCTACTATCTAGAGGCCATTTTCCATTCCTTATTTTATCACAAGTAACAAACACAGATATGATTTTAAGTAAAATGCCCTTCAGTCAGTTTCAGATTAGATTTTTTTCTATATTGGTATTACTGTTAATTTTTAATGGAATTTCTGAAACAAAGAAGCAACTTATCAGAGCAAGCTTTTTTAATTAAACCATTTGTGCCCATTAAAATTAAAACAATTTAAAGATAACATTCTCACTGCTAGAATAGTGCTTATTTAGGTTTCAATAGGTTATGGTCTATTTATTTGTCTTTTTCTTTGGTGTTTGTTATTTATATTGCAACAAATTCTAAATTGTTATAAAACTAAGGAAAAACCATATTTAGCATATATACAGATATTGAATATAAAACAGGTAACTTGATAAAAGGAGGCTATTTATTTGTTAAATTGTATTGCATATGCTAAAGTAGAAAACATTATTTTGCTGTGTCTCACTCTTTTAATTCACCTTAACATTAGATGTTCACATGATATTAGAATCATTCTCATGTTCCAAATTCAAAACAAAACAAAACAAATTCCCATTGTTAATTTATAGTAGCAAACCCCCCAAGCCAAAACATTGCTGGAACAAACTGGGGTTGAGACAACTTTGGGTAATGCTTGTCATTTACAACATCTCTTAGAACCATCTTTAAGGACTTCTGGGAAGATGGCAGAGGAGAAGCTGGAGGCTAAACAAGCTCTCGCATAGAAAGCAGTTTTAGAGTTCCAGTGAACAGTCCTAAGCCAGAGAATCACACCAAGTGTGCCATCACAGGACAGAGAGTTAAGCCAGAGAGGGAAAATCCAGGCAAGGAGACAGATCTGAGCCCTTGCCAGCAGCCACTGCTGCGATGGCAGCGGTGGCGGCGGCGGCGGCTGCAGTCGCCATACCTGCAAAACAGAGAGTCTGGGACAAAGGAGCCAGACATGGCGGGCAAGCAGATTCTACTCAACACCAGCAAGAACTGACAAGGAGCGGACATCTTCATCCTGCAGTTTACAGACCAGAGATGACCCAGGAACCAAGACTTGGTGTGAGTAGAAGCCTAACGTCCTCACTCCTTCTCAGGGAGCAGAGGAGGGAAGACCACTCCTTCCCACCCCCCTCCCCTGAACTGGAGATCTCCATCTTGGATACTGACAAAGCTCAGCAGAGCTGCTAGCTCCAATTCAGGAGTTGGAAGAAAACTAGAGTCATTTAGCAGGTGACAAGAACCTAAGCTGACCTGCCAGACTCAGCTCCACCCAGGGAAAAGTCACCCAGCTCAGGCACCAGCCCCAGGAGTGGCTTTCTTCACAGGGTAATCAGAGCCAGAGGCTGCCCCTCCCTTTAGCAGCCTTGACAATCAATTGAAATTCAGTAAACAGAAACCCTGAGAGTAGCTGCAGGTGAGTTTCTCACTAACTAGCCCCCGGGAAAAGCTACTATTTGCTGAAAGTCCTCAACTCTACCCAGAACCTAGCCTCATCACAACATCTCCAAACTTGAGGAAAAAGCCATCTCCCTCTTTTGTGATACTCAAAGCAGATCTCCCTCCCATTGAACTAACCTGGGAGGAGGATCACAAAATCCTGGGTAAAGCAGAGTATTTTTCTCCCTGTTCAAACAAACTGACTTAAGAAACCAACCAAGCCACAGGAAAATCAAACACCACAAGCTGACCAGAGATTCCAACAAGAGGCTGGTTACAGACACAAGGGAGATACAGGATTTTTCCCACTCCTCCCCCCAAAAAAATTAAAGAATTTTTTTTCTTTTTTTCTTTTTTTTTGTACCTTTGTAAAAAAAAAATTTCTAAAGCTTTTTTAAATTTTTACTTTTTTTTGAAAAAATTTGTTGTCTAGTACCTTTTTTTTTCCCTCTTATAATTTTTATTTTAGGGGTATATGTGTGTGTGTTTTTCTTTCTTTCTTTTTTTCTTTAAAACAATTTTTTTTTGTTTTTGGTTTAGCTCTACTGAACTTCTGATCTCTTTTTCTTTCTTTCTTATCTTTTTCACCTTTTCTTCTCTTTCATTCTTCTTTATGTGACTTAATTGTTCTGCACATACTCAGATAAACCTGTAGTCAATTATTAGAACTTATCCCCCATTTGTACACACTTAATTCCCAAATATATTACTCAATTCAAAACACTGCTAGCAAAAATGATAAATAAAAAGATTGAAAACATACAAAGGACTCTGTATGAGCATGATAGGGAGACAGAGGAGGCAATCCAAAAGATTATACAGGAATATCATGAGCGTGAGGAAGCTACTCAAAAACTGATACAGGATTTGGATGAGCAGCTTGAGAATACTCAAAGAGAAAGGCAGGAATGGTGTGAGCAGACTAAGAACACTCAAAGAGAACTACAGGAATAGCATGAATGTGAGAAAGCTTAGCAAAGAGTAATACAGAAATTGAGAGACCAGGATGAGAATACAGAAAGATCACTAAAGGAATTCACGGAATCCATTAACAAAGAGCTGAAGAAAGTCAGGGAGACCACAAAGGGAATGCTGAATGGAACCCAACAGAAGGAATGGAAGTCCAAGGAAACCATAACCAATCAACTAAGTGATTTGAGAATAGACAATGAACACAAAAAAAAATTAAGGAAGTAAAGAAGTCCATACAAGATCTAAAACAAAGCTTCAACAAAGAATTTGAAGCCATCAAAGCTGGCCAATTAGAAGGAAAAGAAATAAAAAACAAAGTAGAAAGTCTCAACAGCAGGTTAGACAAGGCAGAAGATCGAATCTCGGGGATTGAAGACAGCCTAGATATTATAGAGAAAGAACATACAACCATCCAAGACAAGTACAAGAAATATGATAGATCTATCCAACACTTGGAAGACACCATCGGAAGGCGTAATCTAAGGATAATGGGTGTAGAGGAGCACCTAGAAACAGAAGTTAATGGTCTAGGAAATTTGTTTAACAGGATCCTAGCAGAGAACTTCCCAAACATGCAAAAAGATAGGCTTATTCAGATACAAGAAGCTTTTAGAACTCCAAATAGACCAGACCAGAATAAGACATCCCACCTTCACATTATAATCCACACAGAATCAATTCAGACCAAGGAAAAGATTCTTAAAGCTGTCAAGGAGAAAAGATTAATCACCTATAAAGGGAAACCAATTAGAATCACCTCAGATTTCTCAGCAGAGACAATCAAAGCAAGGAGAGCCTGGAACGATGTATGCCATGCCCTACAAACAAACAACTATGAACCAAGAATACTGTACCCAGCTAAACTCTCCTTCATAACTGAAGGCCACATAAAAACCTTCCATAGCAAAGAAAAATTGAAACAATACATCTCCACCAAACCAGCCCTACAAAAGATTCTTAAAGATGTCCTACACATAGAAAACCAACAAGACCACAATAAAGGCCAAGAAACTGAACCCAAACTGAGAATCCAAGAACCAGAGGAAGAACCCAGTTTTCCCAGCCCCCAAGAAGGTGGATAACATGGCAGGAACTCCCAAATACCTCTCAGTACTATCTCTCACGATTAACGGACTTAATTCTCCAATTAAGCGACATAGACTGTCTAGTTGGATTAAAAAACAAGATCCTTCTATCTGCCGCCTTCAGGAGTCACATCGTGCCCATAAAAACAAACACATTTTCATTGTTAAAGGTTGGAACAAAATCTACCAAGCAAACGGCCCCCATAAACAGGCGGGAGTTGCAATCCTAATATCAGATAAAATAGACTTCAAATTAAAATTCGTGAGAAGAGATAAAGAAGGTCGCTACAAACTAATTAAGGGATCTCTCCTTCAGGAGAATATTACAATTCTAAATATCTATTCGTCAAACAACGGAGCACCCAAATTTATCCAAGAAACACTACTTTCCTTCATATCCCACATAGATCCAAAGATATTAATTGTTGGGGATTTTAACACACCACTCTCCCCACTAGATAGATCAATTCGACAAAAACTCAACAGAGAAACTGCAGATCATAAACAACTGTATAGATCAACTAGATTTAGCAGATATCTACCGAATATTTCACCCAGCAACATCAGAATACACATTTTTCTCAGCAGCACATGGAACATTTTCTAAAATAGACCACATTTTAGGCCACAAAGCAAACTTGTCCAAATTCAGAAAAACTGAAGTTATCCCTTGCATTCTTTCTGACAACTAGGGAATAAAATTAGAACTCAACATCAAAAGCCACCAAATAAAGTCCGATAACACATGGAGGCTGAACAACACACTGCTGAATCACGAGTGGGTCATGGAAGAGATTAGAAAGGAAATTCAAATGTTCATGATATTCAACACAAATGAGGACACAAATTACCAGCTCCTCTGGGACACAGCAAAGGCAGTACACTGAGAAAAGTTTATAGCTCTGAGTTCTTACATCAACAAATTGGAGAGATCTGAAACCAACAATTTAATGACACATCTAAACCTCCGTGAAAAAGAGAAGCAAGATAAACCCCAATCCAGTAGATGGAAAGAAATAATTAAAATTAAATCAGAATTAAATGAATTATAATCCAAAAAAACTATAGAAAGAATCACCAAAACAAAGAGCTGGTTCTTCGAAGAAATTAACAAAATTGACAGACCCTTAGCAAATCTTATCAGAAAAAGAAGAGAACACACCCAAATAAATAAACTCAGAGATGAGAATGCAAACATAACCACAGAAAAAAACCAAGATTCAGAACATTATAAGGGAATACTTCTCAAAACTTTATGCTAATAAGTTTGAGAACTTGGCAGAAATGGATCTTTTCCTAGCAAATATTGACATGCCAAAACTAAACCGTCTTAATATGCCCATACCAAGCATTGAAATAGAAACAGCAATAAGAGACCTCCCATCTAAGAAAAGATGGTTTTATAGCGGAATTCTACAAGGCCTTCACAGCAGAGCTCACACCAATACTCCTCCAACTCTTTAATGAAATTGAAAGAGAAAGTTCACTACCGAACGCATTCTATGAAGTCATCATAACCCTCATCCCCAAACCAGGCAGGGACTCATCAAAGAAAGAGAACTATAGACCCATTTCTTTGATGAACATTGATGCAAAACTTCTCAACAAAATTTTGGCCAATCGACTTCAACAATTCATCCAAAAAATCATACACCACGATCAAACAGGATTCATTTCAGGGAGGCAAAGCTGGTTCAATATACGCAAATCAATTAACATTATTCATCACATCAACAGGAGCAAGGATAAGAACCACATGGTTATCTCAATAGATGCAGAAAAAGCATTCCACAAGACCCAACACCCCTTTATGATGAAGGTTTTGGAAAAATTAAGAATCCATGGAACATTCCTCAATACAATAAAGGCTGTATATGACAACCCTACAGCCAGCATTATACTTAATGGCGAAAAACTAAAGCCATTTCCTCTTAACTCAGGAACAAGACAAGGATGTCCACTCTCTCCACTTCTCTTCAATCTAGTATTAGAATGCCTAGCTACAGCAATAAAACAATATGCAAACATAAAGGGGATCCAAATAAGGAAAGAAGAAATAAAATTCTCCCTCTTTGCAGATGATATGATCTTGTATTTAAAGAATCCCATAGACTCCACTCCCAAATTACTCAAGCTGATTCAAAACTTTGGGAAAGTAGCAGGGTATAAAACTAACCCCCCAAAATCAATGGCTTTTCTGTATGCCAACAAGGAGAAAAGTGTGACTGAAATTAGGAAAGCAACTCCATTTGTAATAGCCCCACAAAAAATAAAATACCTAGGAATTAACCAAAGAAGTGAAGGACCTCTATGATGAAAACTTTAAAAACTTGAAAAAGGAAATCAAAACAGAACTTAGAAAATGGGAAAAACTCCCATGCTCCTGGATTGGAAAGTTTAACATCGTGAAAATGGCAATACTTCCCAAGGCTATCTACAAATTCAATGCGATACTTATCAAAATTCCAACCTCATTCTTCAAGGAAATAGAAGAGGCAATCCAAAAATTCATATGGAGCAATAAAAGACCCCAAATAGCAAAAACGCTCCTCAATGGAAAGAACACTGCTAGAAGAATATCAATACCAAATTTCAAACTCTATTATAAAGCCATAGTAATCAAAACAGCTTGATACTGGCACAAGAACAGACCTCAGGACCAATGGAATAGAATAGAAAACCCAGAAATGAACCTACAGACCTATATTCATCCAATCGTCAATAAGGGAGCTAAAACAATAGAATGGAAGGAAGACAGCCTCTTCAGTAAATGGTGTTAGCAAAATTGGTTAACTACTTGTAGAAAACTAAAGCTAGATCCTTATATATCACCCTGCACCAGAATCAACTCCAAATTGGTCAAAAACCTCGGAGTCAAAGCAGACACTCTGAAAACATTACAGGATGGAATAGGAGAAACCCTAGGTCTCCTTGGCACAGAGCTGAAATTTTCTGAATAGAGACCCGGAAACACAACAATCAAAGAAAGCTTGGACAAATGGGATTGCATGAAATTGCAGAGCTTCTGCATGGCAAATGACATAGCTAGCAAGGTCAATAGAAAGCCCACGGATTGGGACAAGATCTTCACTAGCCATACAACAGACAAGGGTCTCCTATCTAAAATATACTTGGAACTCAAAAAATTAAATCCCCCAACAACAAATCCTCAAAGAAACAACTGCCCAATAAATAAGCGGGCAAAAGACTTAAAGAGAAACTTCTCTGAAGAAGAAAGAAGGATGACCAATAGACACATGAAGAAATGCTCAGCCTGCGTAGCCATAAAAGAAATGTAAATCAAAACAACATTGAGATACCACCTCACCCCAGTTCGAATGGCTATAATTAAGAACTCTAATAACAACAGATGCTGGAGGGGACTGAAGGGAACCTTACTGCATTGTTGGTGGGAGTGTAAACTCATTCAACCACTTTGGAAAGTAGTATGGCGGTTCCTGAAAAGACTCCACATAGAGCTCCCCTATGACCCAGCAATCCCACTTTTGGGCATTTACCCAAATGTTTACAAACAAGACCACACTAAAGCTACCAGCACAACTATGTTTACTGCAGCATTATTTACCATAGCTAAGATATGGAACCAACCCAGATGCCCCTCAGTAGATGAATGGATCTAGAAAATGTGGTATATATACACAATGGAATTCTATGCCTCCATCAGAAAGAATGACATTGCCCCATTTGTTAGGAAATGGAAAGACTTGGAAAAAAATTACATTAAGTGAAGTAAACCAGGCCCAAAGAAACATAGGTCCCATGGTTTCCCTTATTTGTAATAACTAGTATATGTCTGAGACAAGCTGAAAAAGTCAGGTAAGTTGATTTTAGGTGAAATGAACCCTAAGATATGTATTCAAATGATTTTTTTTCTTTCATGCATTTGTTTCTAACGCATTTATAAGATTATTTCTTTTTTGCTTTGTATGTCCCTCCCCCACGGTATACCCCCTCCTTTCACTGTATTTGATGTTGGTATAATTTGTGGAGGGGAAGGGGAAAAACAAGTCCTTTAAATAAGGATACATGTGGACCCATTGCAACAATGAGAAGTACAAGTCATCATGTGGAAAACGAACTTTACAACTTTGGTGTGTGTATGGGGGGAAGATTAGGTGCGGGGTGGGGGTTGGGAAGAGGGAGGCTGGGAAGGGATGGGAAGGGGAAACAAAGGAGGAGGATACAATGCTTGTTAAAAAATGTACTCATTATCTTGCCCATCTAATTATAACCCCTCTGTACAGTATTTTCATAATAAAAAATAAATAAAAATTAAAAAAAGAACCATCTTTAAGGCATGTGCGCACTATACTTTTGTAGAAGTGGGCACAGAATACCTAGTGAAGTACATCAAGTCTGAATTTACACCATCAGGATTCACACAACCCAAAGGGAGAAGCAAATCAAGTGTCCATCAATGGATGAACGGTTAAAAAGCATACTATTTTTGGAAAATGGTACACTATTCAGACCTTAAAAAATAAAATTATAGCATATATCATAAGATAGTTTAACCCTAAAACATCATTATGAATGGCTGTTATCCACTGTCCTTTTCTTACCTGGCTGTAATAGCATAAAGTGCAAAAATCTCTAATCGTCTGGTAATGTCACACAATGCAATTAGCATAATGCTCGCATTACAGTTGAAAAATGTGTAAGTGGAGGTAAGCAGATCATAAAATATTAATTTAAGGAATTTTTTTACTTTAACTTCTCAATTTGAAAGAACTAGGAGCTTTCTACAATATAAACATCAATATTTCTTAATATTTTATTAAAATCCACAAATAAAATGGCAAATGAAAAGAAATGGAAATATAAGCAAAATAGTTAATATTTTCTTCACATATGAATGTATTGTCATGTTTTAAGATTTTAAATACAAAATGAAATAAAAATACATAAATTTTAAAATAATTTTAATTGTAAATTTTTCTCCAAAGCACATAAAATTTATGATTGTCAAATTTGAAAAGATATTATTGTAATTAGCATAAATATCTAATAAACTACTTCATATATTTAGCATTAAGGTAGAGATTATGATACATATTACATTCTGAATCATATTATCGTATATTATGATACAGAGTACTTGATATATTAAATATTTACTACTTAATTTAAGCAATGCTTTCACCAGCAAGGTATTTATGAAATTTATGAACATGAACTGAGAATATTTAACGATATTACTCATATGACAATATATTCAAGCATTTAGACATTCAGAAATGTATTGCAAAGCATTCATTCATTCTACTTAAACTTTAAGGTGTCTAATTTCATCCTAAGTGCATATTTTAGCAATAAGATTCTGGAGTACGTTGGATTTGAGACAGAAATCCAAATCTGTCAAGGAGAGGTAATTTCAAAAGTATTCAAAAGAACATGATGGTTTCCTTTGCAATTCAGTTTGGTAATATAAATACAACACCCAAATTATTTGTCATACCTTTTCAGTCCTAGAAGCTGACAGTCCAGGTGCAGCTCAGAGTCTCCAAAGAGACCATGACACAAAAAGGGGCTAGATGTATCAGAAGACAAGAATGTTGAATTTTCTACTCTAGTTTCTCCAACAAGACCAAAGTTTACATCTACAGTTCAACCACAGGTCTGTACTAGGTAGGAAGGAGGTAAGTACACACAACACACATTTAGAGAATGGTGAAAGATCTGGTTGGCTTTGTTGTCTGGCTGTTTTCATCATAAAGCACATTTTGCAGATAGCGAAGTAGGGACATGAAGGAGAAATTATGGTCTTTATTCTGCTACTTAATGTGTATCTGGATAACTTTTTAATGAGAGATGAACATTGCTAGCATAAGGAGAAGTAAGATGCAAAGAGGGATACATTTCTGTAGTGGTAATGGGATGGAGAATGTGGCTGCAGAGATCTGGCGGTATTCTGTACCCTGCACTGTGTTCTCAGACTAGGCCAGCAGTTGTAATGCATATGGAAAGGAGAAACATACGAGATTTTGGGAAAATAAAAGATCATAGAAATTTGCCCACCATGGGCTAGTTTACCTCAGTAGGGGTAAGAGGAAAGAAGCAGGAAGGTTTGTCTGTGTGGCTCTCACCAGACCCAAGTTGACTCTTTGGGAAGCATATGCCAGAAAAAGCACAGAAGCGAGTGGGTGTGCTTTGCCAGCTCTATGGAGAACCAGGGCTGCGTGTTAGGGTGGAAACTCACATGCAGGCTTAGAGGTGTGTACAACATACAGACAAAACTGACCATAGGAATGGGAACTACACAAAATATGGTGTCATTGCTCCTTGGGAAAGAGAAGTTTCTATGGAATTTACATTTGGTCTAAGATAATACCTCTCAAAGTAAAAGCAGCCTTGGAGAAAAAATTCAGAAAGTTCTTTTCCCTCATTTTGGAAACCTATAGATGTGAGTATCAAGGCTGTGACAGAGGCTGCCCTGCTGGCCACTATGACCTTACTTACTCTTTCTTTCAAAGCCCTATCTCTCAACCCCAAACGCCCCTCCTCACCACGTTCATCAACTCAGCGTGGCCAAACCCAGCAGAGCACCTGCTAACATGTGCAAGCTGCATAGATGTTGTTAACTTAAGGCATTGGTAGAATATATAGAAAATTGATTTCAGCCACGTCTCTGAGACGCAGGTTTTACTACATCAGACTCTCAGCTATATTTAGCAGCTTTGACTGAGATGGTAAATAACAGGATCTTTAACTTAGAAAAATAATAGATCCTTATATATGCATTCAGCCTAATCTCTGGTAGCATTGAATATATTTTGGACCATTTCTGAAGTGTTTAGGTTTACTAAATAAAAATTTATTGGATTGTGTCTCTTGGTAGCCTGGGGATGGCAGCTGCAAAGCAAGAGGAAGAGAATATTATCCAGAAAGACAAATGGAGCTGCATAATAGCCCTTAATTCCTCAGAAAGTAAATCATTATTCATGATAAATTTATGTGAAAAATATTAACATAACTTTTTTTTCCCAAAAGCTTAGCCTGTATTATTTGACTACAAAAGTTAGTTTTCCTCTAGGGTATATTTTATCATTTAAATTATAGGAAAAAAATGTGATGAGCATAATATTTGAAATAATAGAAACTGAAATGTATCATAAATGAAATTAGACTATGCCCTTGTTCCTTAAGTTCTATGTCTTTCTAAAGCAGCTGTTGGAAAATGAATTTATTGTTTCAATATATATATTATAACAACCACTATATATTGTTTGAGATGAACTAGCTCCTCAAAATTTCCTAAGTATATAATAAAAAAAGACAACAAAGCAATAGTGTTCATTAGCGCTGAAGTTCTCCCCACAATGGTTATGTACAAAAGCACATATTTCTAAGTTCCTACAAGACATTTAATAATCTATATATCCTTTCTCATAAGAGTTTTGAAAAATGTTGAGACAGCTTTTACTAAATAAAGCTGGTCCTTTAATGTATCTATAATGTATACATAGGTATTTTTCTTAATAAGTGATCTATAAGAAAATTTCAGGATTGAACAGAACTTGGGTTACATATTTCCTAAATAAATAATACTACCAAAGAGTAGCCCTTACTTTAGGGTAAATTCAAGTTTCTTATGATCTTATGATTACCCAAAAACAGAACAAAAAATTTACATGAGGCAGATGAAATTCAACAGGACTTATACCAGAAAAACATCTGTGGTGAACTCTGGAAAAGAATTTGTTCTCTACATACTTCCTAGGTAAGGAGGAATTCCCAATCTCAGCATACAATATCTAGTAACTTCTCTATAAAATGATCAATAAAAATTTACTTTATAGACTTTGATTCATAATATATGAGTACAGAATACTTTATTGTAATTGTTTTGCATAAGTTGACAGAACTCATGTAACTTATAAAATAAAAACATTATATGACATAATTCTATTTTATGTCATGTCATACTGACTCACAAATGATAATTCTCTGGCATATATATTGGAAAATATGAAACTCTCTCTCTTCCATCACTGGGATTTCTTTCCAACCTTATGCTTTCAGCATTATTAAATGTCATTGTTTCCCTTTGGAGAAACACAATTGTCAAAGCAACTGTCTCTCCAGAGTCTCTACCTGTGTCTGCCATCAAAGAAGCTCAGGCCGTGACTGAAGGCTGAAAAGGAAAGAACCAAATCCCAGGTGGTAACAATGTGTGAGTGGGAAGAATGGCGAAGAAGTGGAGATCTGTGTCTCCTCCTACGTAGTATTTCTTCGTATTTATACAAGTCAAAGTATACTAACTAGAATTCTACTCGAGCCACATTATAAGCAGAGATAAGTTCTTTACACCAAGAAAAGCACTTTCCAGTTTTACTTTACTCCAGTTCTGAATGAAAAAAAAATCAAATAAATTGCTCAATAAAAGTAATAGACATTAAAACATGATACTTTCAGGCAACTTCTGAGGTACAGAATATATTCAACTTGACTAACTTGGTGCCCTGCACTTGCTTAGAGCTTATGCACCTCAAAATAACATTAAAATAAATGAGTTAAATATTAAAGGTTTTTCATGAAGCCAGGTAAAAAGAGGTACATATTATTAAGGATAATACTTTTTTGCAGCGGCTTTGCTTTAACCAAAGGACAATGTTCTCTTGTCTATTTTTAACCTCAGCCTACAAAATCAAATGAAATCCACATAACCTCAGGATATTTTTCTGGGTATAAGCTAAACTGACTCTGTTATTGTATATTTAAATATGATTAGACTACAATGATATGATTAGACTATATGATGAGACCGCAATATTAAAATTATGCTTAAAATACATTCAAACATTGTAGTGCTTTTTCCCCATAAGCCATTATTCTTAAGAATGACATAGTCTGTGGATTAAAGTGTGTTTAAGACAAACTATGTTCCTATTGAATATAGTTAACTATTTGCTATAAATTATATCTAAATATTATATGTATATTAATTATATTAATAATCTGCACCACTGTAGGAATCACAGATTGAAGGAAAATTGTTAATCAATTGAAAGCTTTAAGTTTTATTTTGTTATGCGGTGGAGTTCATTTGAATTTCATCAGTTATTCCACTCACATTTTCTTTGATTTGTGTCCACTTCAGCTGTCAGTCACTTTTATCTCTTCGAGTTTGTGGTAATTTTTATCTTTCCTTTTTTAAAAACTTTATTAAAAAACCATGACAATTTTCTGTGCTTTGTTTGTTTGTTTGGGGGCAGCAATGGGGTTTGAACTTGAGACCTCATACTAAACTTAAGTAAGGCTAAGATAAGGGGAAGTGGGTAACTCTAATGCTTGAAAGAGCAAATCCACGGAACAATGACATGGAAAGCACTATCATCAGGCCAGGTTTGCTTATTCCATCAATAAGCAGTGTGAGCCATGTGTTTACTTGAACCTACTTCCTTGAATGAATGTGTAGGCCCTGCACTACCAAGTCCCTGGTCTGAAGAAAGGGACAGGTGAGCAGCCAATGCTGTCACATCACTAGAATTCACAGGGAAGTGCACTACACAGACAATGGACTCCAGAGACAGGCACCTTCTTCTAAAGTAGCTGCTCTAGACCAGGAGGAAAAGCAAAACAAACCAACACCTTAAATTACGAGAGGTGAAAGTGTTCTGGATGTACCCAGGGTCACAAATCATGTCCTTTTCCCAAGAGTCATAATAGAAAAGCTCAAAACTAAGAAGAGTTTGGTTATACTGCACAGAATGTGTTTACTTCGGGATGGGGAAGACATTGCCTTAGTCTCAGCCCTGCTGTACTCTTACCTAGTAAACATCCAAAGCAAGATCCACAAGATCCAACAGATGAAGTGGCTTCTGCATAGCTTCACTGAATCCTCAGAAACACTTCTAGGAGAATACAAATATTTGACCCTAAAAGAAATAAAGTTCACATATCCACACGTACAAAGAAGTATAAGTACTTACAATGAGGACAAAACTACAAAGACAGAAAGAGACAGACTGAAATGGATTTTAGTCCAGACAGTTATTAAAATCCTTATGATTGCATATCATGAATTCAAAAAGTTATGTAGCAACACATGGGAGACACCAATGATTCAGATAAAGCCTCCAGAAGATTAACTTAGCCCAGGGGCCCATCAACTAATGGACTGATGAAGGAAACATGGCATATACATAAACTAGAGTATTATTCAGTCAAAACAAAGAATGTGAAAAGAAGACTGTAGTGATGCCACTTGAAAAAAATGATTAGAACTAGAGAAGATTATGAGAAAGTCAAATGTCACATTTTTCTCCTTGATATCCCATAAAACGGAATGACAGGAATGTGAAATGGGTTCTGTTTGGAGGTGGGTACAAGTAGGAGGGGCAGGAGGGGACGCGGTAAAATAGGGGTGAATAGAATTCTATACCCATGGAAGAGAATAGAATGTCAAAGCCTGCAGAAATGATTTTGAAAAGGGCTGAAGACATGAATATGGCACAAGAATCCTATACACAGCCTGTGTCTATGTATGTATTGTATGTATTGTATGTATTGTATGTATCATAAATGTGCATATGTACACACACAGATGTGCACTCATCATCGGTTCACCCAAACTTTCCCCTTTTAAAACATCTTGTTTCTTCAGGTTTGTGATCGTGGAAGTATTTGAGGGTGGGTGGCAGAGAGAAATGGAGTGTAAGAGAGAGAAAAGTAACACAATGCCCTGCAGTGGTGAATGAAGATGGCAGATAGCAAATTGACCTACCCGAAGCTATTGAATCACAGGAAGTGATAGAGATGGGGACAGTGGGAGGACTTGAGGGATCCACCTGATTAACGTTCTGTAAAAGTGTGTGTGTGTGTGTGTGTGTGTGTGTGTGTGTGTGTGTGAAATACCATGGTGAAACCCTTTTGTGAAAAGAGAATATGCTAAAGCCAAACAAACAACCCTCTTTAAAAATTAAAAAAAAGAGACAGGCATGTTAACCAGTGTCCAGGGGTTATTGTGGTGGGAGAAGGGTTAAAAGAAAAGCATGAAAGTAGGAGAATATAATCAAAATCTTTATGTACAGGTGTTCAGCTCTGTTTGGAAAGGGAGGAGGGGTGAGGAGGGAGGCTGAGAAAAGAGTAGGTGTGATCAGAGAGATGTGTGCATATATGGATGTCAAAATGGCACACCCTTGTACAACAAATTGATGTTAACAAAATGTGGCAAAACAATTAAAAACTAAAAAAAGAACGGGTAGGAAACTTGATCAAAGCACATTATATACTTGCATATAATCACAATAAAAATCACAATAAGACCCACTAATTTAGGATAATATGAAACCAAATAAACATTTAAAAATCTTGAATCAGTTTTTTTACCAAAAAAGTCAAATTTAGTTGTCAATATTACTGTCAAAGAAATGATTGACTGCTGATGATTTTAATAATTGATCATAAATCATTTATGATTTTCAAATCATTTAAAATATGACTTAATTTTTTTTGTTTTAATTGATATTTTGCATTTTGGATTAAATACTTAATTAAAAATATGTAAATAAGTCAAATGTATCTAATCAGCAGGATATTGAGGTGTGAATTCTTGCCAAATACAAATGTTACAAATCCAGCTTGCAAATTTGTATGAATTCCATAAAACAGAATTAACCTATAACTATTAAAAGCAATTACAGAATTATATAATGCTATAATGAAAAGGACAAAGCTCAGCAGGGCATAATTCTACCACATCTTTAGCACTGTTAACCAGATTGAATTGTAATAATTTAGCTTCCATCACTTGCTTTGGTTACAATGAGTCTTTACAATTGTAACAGGACAATTAAAAATGTGTTTTACTTATTGCCACAAACTTGGAAACCTATCCTTCTTAAAGTACTCTAAAGCCACGAATGAGAAACCTAAC
This sequence comes from Dipodomys spectabilis, assembly GCF_019054845.1. Taxonomy (NCBI): domain Eukaryota; kingdom Metazoa; phylum Chordata; class Mammalia; order Rodentia; family Heteromyidae; genus Dipodomys; species Dipodomys spectabilis. The sequence goes on from NW_024870711.1 coordinate 6,071,428, forward strand.
AAGACTTTCTGAAACCTAAAGGTCATGCAACAGTATTGAAGTCATAATATGTTTAACAGGAGAATTTGAGAAAATATTTAGCTGCATAAACAACAGTCATCTATGCAATTTTTCTTCCAGTTTGAGGTGCAGGGAATAAAATGAAATGTGTTATCTGTAATTTGTCATTTGGCTAATTACAGACCCACTACAAAACTACAAAGTAATTACACTAATCAATATAGGAGATTTTATATGCAATGTTCTATAAATTCTTAATATACCTCTCCATTATTACCTTCCATGTAGAACATGTTCTTCCTCATAAAATAAACAATGATGCTTGATAAGAAATGTACTCATTACCTTGCCCGTGTAATTGTAACCCCTCTGTATGGTATTTTCACAATTAAAAAAAAGCAAGCCCACAAAGTTAGGTTTCCATTTTCAGAGTTTTCAGACATTTTCCCATTTGTTTGAGTTCAACTGTAATGTGTTGATATGAAAAAAATATTTCAATTAATGTTTATATATTTTCAAAATTCAGACATGTAGTCATTGAAATATTTTCCTTACCACATATATATATATACCATATATATATCATATATATAACATTCTCCTCTAAAATATAGAAAGATTATTTGATATGTTCTGACATGACTTTTTGACATTTGAGCACTTGATGAACCAAAATTCACTGGAAAAATCAAAATTGTTAAATTAGCATAAGATGTTAGATGCCAAACAAAATATGACAAAAATCCAGAATGGATTAGGACAATAATTTACTTCCTCATTTAAATTGTTAACATATTGAGTTTAAGGACAAACAAACAAGCAAAGAAGAAACACTAAAATTTCCATTATATGATTAGTGTTGAGAGGTTATGAAGTTGAACTTCTTTCTGAAGAATAACTATAAAATGCTCAAATAATGTTTTCAGAGCTTTCACTATATGTACAATTGGTTTTGACCTGTTTTAAATGACATTTCAATTGTACTTTCCAATTATTGTTATTATGTGGGAAAACCTTTAAAATGGATTATCCCAGTTATTTTGTCAGGGTGAGTGAAAGTTGACAACAGCTACTTTTGCTTGAGAGTTTCCCATTCCTCCGTGTTTTATAGTTTGTTACTAATTCACATCCACTAGCTGAATAGAACTCTATTAAGTTAGTGGTGCTCTGAGAGAGCTGGACATGCAGAGACAGAATAGCCAGAAAGGTCAACAGGTGCAGAAAGAGGTAAGCCCTTTGCATTCTAGTGTCCATTTTGTTATTGCCCGATAGTTACTGTCTCCCCTCAAGTTTCCACATGTTGCACTTCAAAACTCGTACACATTGAAGTATCTATGTCAGGCAAGCAAGTAATCCAATGAGAAAGGATTTTGATAAGGAGGTAGAGCTCAGAAAACAATGATATTCAGACCCAGCAGGCATCTTTGTGAAAAATCCATACATCTGTTCCTGAAAATGGAATACAGATTTGGCCATGCACAGAATGAAATTTCCACCTCTGGTTGGTTACTGGATTTTAATTTTGGTAGCAACATGTTATTTTCTATAGGAAATGCCTCTTTATTGTATTTTTACGTGTGTGTGTGTGTGTGTGTGTGTGTGTGTGTGTGTGTGTGTGTGTGTGTGTGTGTAGGAAATACCTTCTTTGTCTTTGTACTTTTGCCTGAGTACTGTCCCTCTGGATCTTTGACCATGGCTGGCACTCTACCACTGGAGCCATAACTCCACTTCCAGAATTTTTTGGTGATTAATAGGAGACATAAGTCTCACGGGCTTTCTTGCCCACGCTGGTTTCATCCTCAGATCTCAGCCTTCTGAACAGCTAGGATTATAGTTATGAGCCACCAAAGCCCAGTTTATTTTTAATTTCATGGATGAATCTAAAGTTCAATAAGGATATGTCTACTGCCAAACACTATCAATCAACTTGAACAAATTGACATTTAAAAAATAGTCTGCTAAGAAATATTAAGGACTAAAACAGCTAATTTAAAATATTAGATGTTATTTGTAGTTATGTATAACATGATTATATTAATAAGTAATTATCCTTTAAAAATAGAAAGCAGTAGACCCAGATAATTTCATCCATGAATTCTAGCAGGTAAGAAGAAATGATACCAATCTTCAACAAACTTATGAGGAAATAAAATCATGGGAACTCTGAATAAAAAACAAGAAAAAATGTTACAAGAACAAAAAGGAAAAATTAATACCTGTCATCAACTGAGTTATAAAATTATTCAACAAAATATTAGCAAAAAGAAACCAATAACATATAAACTAATTGTACAATCAAGCAAAGTTTATTTCAGGCATGCAGGACGTGTTCAATATTCACAAACTTATTAAGTCAATGTAGCACATCAATGGTCTGCAGGCTCAGTTTAATTAACCCATTAGAAACCCCTTCCCACAGCCACTCACATTCAACAGAGATGCAGAAGAGTTCTTCAACCTGATAAAGACAATCTAAAATTCCAACAGCTAAAAACTTTTTAGTAGTCAGAAGTTACCCAATTTCCTCATGATGAGAAAGAGGACAAGGTCTCCCTCTTCAGTGTTTCCTCTTCGAAGCCTATTGAGTGAAATTAGGTGAGAAAATTGCATAATGTATAGAATTTGGAATGAAGAAATAAATTCTTAACAGAAATCAACAAATTTTTCTACGTAGATCTGACGAGCAACAATTTAACATTCCTCAAGTGTATGAAGGAGTTATTTGATATAGTGAACTTCTTTATTATTTCTTGGAAAAGAAACCTGTAGAATGTAATAAAAATACAGTTTACAACAGCATCATTACATGAAATGTTTCTGAATACATCTAACTAAATATGTACAGAATATACACACATATGCAGTTCTTTATGAAGTTCATACTTTTTTCCATCTACTAATTCTTTCTGGCTTCCTGCTTCCTATTTAACCAAATTCTGTATCGTTTTTACTTTAAAGGAAATTATCTAGATTTTCACAGTCCCATGATGTATTCATTTTTTTTGAAGGCTAGTAGTAACACTAAGGCACTGCAGGGAAGAGTTGTGTAATCAGAAGGACATAAGAAAGAATATTATAAAATATTAGCTGTATGCTCTAAGAAATGAATGACTTTTTTACTTTCTGTGTATTCTTTAGTATAATAATATTTTTGCAATAACTCTGAGCTGTCAATACAGTGAGAACATTGCTAAATCTATGAATGTTCAGGGAAAACTACAGGAAAAGTGTTACATTATATTACTGGGAGAATTTATAGGAGATACCTTTTCAAAAATGACAAAGTTATAGGGGCTGGGAAGTTAGAGCAGTGGTAGAGTGCTTGCCTTGCGTGCATGAGGCCCTAGGTTCAATTCCTCAGCACTACAGAAGCAGAAAAAGGTGGAAATGTCGCTGTGGCTCAAGTGGTAGGGCTCTAGCCTTGAACTGAAGAGCTAAGGGACAGCGCCCAGGCCCAGAGTTCAGCCCCCATGATGGATTAAAAAGGAAAAGAAAAGAAAAGACAAAGTATGAAAGAGCTTGATTAAAACTGATATTTCAGAAAACAGCAACTTAAGAATTATTCCCTTACATAACTGGAAATCCTGAGGGCTGTCTTGAGATCCAGAGTGGTTAAGATTTCCACCCAAAGCAGCATCACAGTGATGTGTGACTGCAATCTTTCTGTAAAGTTCTAGGTTGACATCCCAACGGAGGATGGCTCTGACTGAGTGACTTATTTATCAGTAACAAATGTAACAAAAGAGTCTACCAGTTGACCTTCCCTCTTTGTTCCATGACCTGCTCAGGTGCTGAAGTTCTTTGATTCTTAGACTGTATCTCCTTTCCTGGTGCATGATTCCTGGAGACAGAGCTTTGTCTACTACCAGAACTGAAGAGTTGTCAGGATGGTTTCCTTAACAAAATCAGGGACACCACCATCAGAAGGAACGTAGAACAGTGAGAGCTGGTGGAGGAAATGCTCTTCTTCCTCACGTCCTTTCCAAATTGTATTAAACATTTTAAAGCTTCTGAGAAAACAGATTGAAATTTATATATTGTGTTGCACATGAATTTAATTAGAAGGACATCTGAGCGATACAAAATAGAATAAAATGTACGTGGGGAGATGTTTAATATTTATTGAGTCTCTAATACTCACACGACAGAAAGATAACAATAGACAAGTTTACGAAGTGCATAAGCAGGATTTCACAGTTAAAAATGCTAATGGCCAATAAGCATATAAATCTGTTACCCTCATTAGTAATCAGTAATGCAAATAAATGTGATTATAAGATTTCAATGTTCATTAATTAAATTATGGAACCGGGAATGAAACTATGGTAAATTTCCATGGCAAAAAAAATTGTCAAGTAAAATTGGTACTTTCATATCCTGTTGATGGAAGCATGAATTGTTCGAACAATTTTGGCAGTGAGCACATCTGAAGCTGACAAGTTGACAGTAATCTCTCAAAGTGGAAAATGTGCATACTTAGGTGTCTCCTACAACGATACTCATGAATAAACATACAAGCACAATTATAACAAAGTCATTGTGCGATTTCGTTTGTAAGAGCCAAAGTACAGAAAAGTAGTGTGTCTCTATCGGCAGGAAAATAGCGGACATTCTATAGAATATGAATGTATGAAACAGTGTGAAGGTCCACAAAATATTTTACAAGAACAAACACATACGTGAGCAGATCTTCATTGCTGTTGAAAATAAATCATTAGCTGTGAGATGATCACTAGGAAGTGCTTTTTAAAGAAAATCTCTTATTTTTATTTTTCCCACATGTATTATTAGCATCAATGCTTTGTACAAGAAAGTTTCATTTTTACCTATGCATGTAGGCATACAAGGCACCTTGCTCAAACTTACCCATTCCAACTCTCCCATACCCCATTTCCTGTTCCATTTTTGTACATGGCCGCAAAGTACTTTGATGATATTCAAGTTCTTTCATCCTCTGTTTTCCTTCTCCCATATAGGTCCCCCACCAAAGACAAGACCTGTTTCTCCTTCCTGTAATTCATTTTCTTTAGCTTACACTAATTGCTCCAAGGTACTTCACCTGGTGTTTCAGACAGGCATATGCAGTATTTTAATCCCAGTGATGCTCTTGCCTACGCTCTATTACCTTCTGTTGTTCAACAGCTTTTAATTGTTGTTGTTGTTGTTGTTTCTGGAGTTTCCCAGAATACTGGGACTAGCTTCTTTCTCTGAGTTCTTCTCTTTTTGGAAGAGCTGTCTGAGATCCAACACAAGGCTGACAGCCCATCAGCCCAAGGTCACCCCAGAAAAACATTCTTTCATCTGATTTTATTCTAGTAAATTTGAATGCACTTATTACTCATTTAGAGAAAAGTTATCTTTTTAATTTCTACTCATTTAGAGAAAAGTTACCTTTTTAATTTCTACTCATAGGCATTTTTTTTGTCAGTTGTGGGGCTTGAACTCTGGGCCTGGGAGCTGTCCCTCAGTTCTTCAGCTCAAGGCAAGAGCTCTACCACGTGAGCCACTGCGCCACGTCTGGCCTTTTCTGTTTATGTTGTGCTAAGGAATTGAACCCAGGGCCTCATGCATGCGAGGCAAACTCTCTACCACTGAGCCACCTTCCCAGCCCCCTCATAGGCATCTTAAAGGAAATCATTTTCTCAGTTGCTTTTCATTTCTTCCTGAAGGAAAGAAAGTTGTTTTGTGAAGATACAACATTAAGAGAGTAAGGGGAAAGAGGAGCTTGACCAATGAGTAAGGGATTTTACAGGATCTTTCAAGATAATAGTCACCATCAAAAGAATTCTGTGTCTGTTAGTCTATTTATTCTTCATGTTTGCATTCTCACACATATCTCCATGGTATGTTGCTTTTGATTACTTACAAATAACCAATTGCAATTCTTTTTGTTGTTTTAGGTCTTAAGTTTAGTTTAGTTTTTGTTGTTCTTTATTATGCCCTGAAGTGGAATAATTTTTTAAAAACCATGTTGGCTGATTTGTTGAAGATATGTTTAGTTTAAATATACCTTGAGGGTAGATTTGGGGTTTAATGTTTAGAATATCTCAGACTTCAGATGAAGGGATATGAAGTTCTGTAATGTAATTTTAATGCATTGTTTAATGGCCACAATAAATCCTGATCCATTGTTCATTACATAAAAAATACTTAATATTCAATACAATTTTTCAATATATAACTGAAGTTAAAATATTCACTTTCCTGTTCTTGAAACAATGTCTTTACAAAATCGTTGTGAAGGAACCTGTTTTTATTACTAATAACAGGAGAATTATCAGAATTTAAACTTAGCAATTATTAAATCAAATTATTTCTTGCATAATAATCTTCCCTCTATTACACACACAAAACAATTGTATAACTTTGACAGCATCTTCCAGCTCAGGGCTTTGACGCTCTTTTTTTTTTTAATTTAATATTATTTTATTTGTGAACATACTGTACAGAGGGGTTACAATTACATGGGCAGGATAATGCGTACATTTCTTACTGAAGCTCTTTTTTATACTATGAAATCAGCTTTATAAATGCTGAAGTTACATAGATAAATAGATGAGTGTCTGGAAGAAGAATATATAGGTGGATATCTGATCTTCTTGAAGACAGCCTAAGAAGAAAAGTCCAACAGACTCCATCTCTAAAACAACCAGCAAAGACCAGGATGATGAGGAGTGGCTCACATGCCTGTAGAGACACAGCTGAGCAAAGATGAAGTCCTTAGTTCAAACCTTAGTCCTGCCAAATATATGCATATAAATAGATAGCTAGAGATATATAATTTCTGCTTTAACATGTGGTGAGCTTCCACATAGAAAACTGCATTGCTTAATCATTTATCCAACAATAGAAAGAAAAGGAAGTATCTAATCTATTTTGGACCTAGTCTGGAAGTTGAAATAAACAAGCCAGATATAGTAAGCAATATTTGGGGAGAATGAAAAAGAGAGAGGGGGGAGAGAAGGAGAGACAGGGGGAGGCTTCACGTTTTCTCATCTGCTGAGGAAGAGTGTGGGGGAGCCGCAGTGGTTCCCAGCTGAGAGCTGCAGTAGGGTTGGGAGGTCGGTCCACCTCCCTACTGAAGAGACCCACACACCAGGGCCTGTGAGGGAAAGGGAGCCAATTTCGATGTTACATAGGGCCTGCAGGACAATGGCCTTTGAGTTTGTGTAGACCTAGGAAAGAAATCCTGTGAATAGAGATCTGAGGAAGAAAGGCTTTTAAATCATAACAATAGTGAGGACCATGTTAGAGTTCTCTTGTTTGGTAAGATGTTATTTAATGAAGAAGTAGAGAACCTTGGCACTTGAGTTGGGGCATGATACAAGGGAGACATTAATTTATAATGGACAGCAAAGTTATCTGCCTATCACTGTCTATCTTGTGTATATGCAAATTATGTAAAAATAACATGCAGAGTCACTAAATAACTTTTCACTATTCAAAAATGAATACATGGTATCTAAAGATATAGATAGATAGATAGATAGATAGATAGATAGATAGATAGATAGATAGATAGATAGATAGACAGATATACAGATCATAATGGACATGGATAGCACCTGGCGTGATAATGACAATATTTCCATACAAATAAAGAATCAGGGTTGGGAATGTGGCTTATTGGTAGCATGCTTGCCTAGCAGGCATGAAGCCCTGGGTTGGATTCCTCAGTACCACATAAACAGAAAAAGCCAGAAGTGGGTATTGTGGTTCAAGTGGTAAAGCGCTAGTCTGAGCGCAAAAGATGCTGAGGGACAGTGCCCAGGACCTGAGTTCAAGCTGCAGGACTGCCAAAAAATGAAAAAAGGATCAAGTTCAAAACTCCTTGAAGACATCTGAAATCATTGTTAAAAGGGCACTGTCACAATTTCCCTAAAACATTTTGACTTTTAAATTCTACATTTTATCCGCAATAAGTCATAGATACCTTACACTCAAAAAGTCTCAAGTCTTTATCCTATCTGAAGCATTACAAATGTGATACCTGACATTGTTTGATGACCTGATCAGGTTGACTTTGACATCTAGTTTCCAGGCCACATCAATGAGGCCTGGAACAGGAAAGTGTTTTTCTCACTGTTTTACTATCCCCAAACATTAAGGTGGATTGATTCTTGGTCTATTCAGCATGGAAGGGCACTTTTCCCTCCTTATATCTCTAGAGGGGGAAAATGCCCAACATGAGAATCATGGAACTATATAAGGCAATAGAATTGGGCCCTCAACAGTTTCACAGCTTCTTCTGGAGGAAGTTTCTGCACACGCTATCGCCTCTCTCCTTTGGAGATAAAAGGCTTGTCAATGAGATAAACCTGCTCTTTAGCTCTTCAGCTAACTGTCAAGGTTTTACCCACATTATGTCTAGTTTTTAGTGAGAACCCACATTCTCTCACTTTTAAAAGTATTGTATGATCATTAAATAGTTATACATCGGAGTTGCCACGGAACAAGCCATTTTCTGAATAGAATCCATGTTGATCAGTGTCCCCGCCCTCCTCACACTCACCCCTTAGCTTTTGTTTTGTTTTTCACAGCATATCCATTGAATTGTCGACTGCATTTTCTCCCCCTTCTCTTCATTCATCTACAACTCTTCCCTTGGTCCCAGCTTCTCTCTTGCAAGTACCCAGCAAAGTCAAAACCTCACTGTGAGTTGCTTCCTTCCCAGGGTTCATCCAAAATGGCAGGGAGTCGCTTGATTTGAGAGCGAGGTCCCGGGACCGACCTGTGACAATCCTGACGTGGATGTCTGCATCAGCGTTCGCTGCGAGCTGCAGATTTTCATGGGAGACTTGCGCTTTCCCTCAAAGAACTGCCAACATTCAGAAACAGACCCTCGAGTTTAGCAGAGGTACATATAAATCAATGTCCAACATACGTGCTTTTCATGTTTTTCTTTTCGCTAGGGCCAAATTTGCATAGAGAAAAGTACTCTGAATTTAAATGTACAGTTTTTAGTTTATCCAAATGGTGCAGCCATTTAACCTCATAACCCAAACATTCTCAGGAACATGAGAGATTCCATACTTGTGGCCAACACTCTTCGCAGAAGCTGTGGCTACACTTGGGCAAGGTAAATATGTGATTGTTAAAAAATGCACATGAGTACAATGTTAATCTGTTTGTTGTCAAATTCATCAGATTCATCCATACTGCTTTGATTTAAAGATGAAGTAATAGACCATCATGAGTAGAGCATCACATATTCCCCAATGCCTATGGTGTAGAACACCATGGTGTTTAAGGTTTAACATTATTTTACATTATTATCAATCGCAGTGATAGGCAAGTGTATTCTTCACCAATCAGTCCCTCATGGCAAGAATGGAAACTTCTGTACTTGTTCATTTTGCATCTTTCATTATATGCAGTCCATTATATTATTCAACATTGTTGTGCACAGTTGTTAATATAGATTCTTTTAAGGATTTACTAATAAGAATCCTAACATCACAATTATCTCCAAACTCACTTCTTATTATATTGTTAATGTATCTTAGCCTTATGCTACAATTCTCTTTAAGTATATTTCAGATGTAATATGTTTTCTATAAAAATAAACAGATCAAAGACATCATCTTAGTTGAGAAGCACAAAATGAGAATTATTAGGGAAGGAACTTGCCTTCAGAGAGATCACAGTTGGGTTGATGTTAAATAAAACACACATTAAGGGTTGGAATGATTATTTAAAAAATTCATCAAACCCAAACATTCTCCTTTTTACGCAATATAAACATTTGTCATTGATGTGAGATGAAGTATTTAAATAAATGCACAATTTTCCTACTTTTAGATTCAGTCTCCCAGGAATGGAGAGCAAATAATCTATAATGATTTTATTATTTTATCCACCTCACCTAATAGCCAAAAGATTCCATATGGAGGTAAATAGAGAAACTCATTTTCTCTAGAGGAGATCCTTGCTTGTGTAGTTTCCAATGGCTCCGAGGATTCACTTTTTGGTTGTGGCTTCATGAAGGCAAGTTCAGGCTCTGCTGTCACCTGGATTTTTTCTCCTCTCTTCTTTTTTCTGTGAACCTCTTCGAAGTACCTTCCTCGTTGAATTTGAGACCACCTCAGACAATCTGGAATGTCCTTAATCTCAAGATCCTTAAATATATCTAGTAAGATTTAGTTTTCCTAGATGGGGTCCCATTCATAGCCTGCAGACTTACATGTCTTTTTAGACAGGCACTATTCACCCCAATGCAGGGCTTTACGCATCCATCTCCGGATTCAGAATTTCCTGGTGACAGTCCTGGTCTATTCACATGCTGTGGTGACTGTCAACCTGGAGGAAAAGGAAAAGAAAGAGTCAAACACCTACATTTCTGTTCTCAGTATGACTTCAAAATTGCTCACATTAATTCTGATCACGTTGCATTGTCCAGAACTCAGTTATATGATTTCCTCGAGTTGCAAGAGAGGCTGAGGGAACATAGAAAAGTCCCTTGTTAAGCATGGAGGTGTTCCTGGGCTATAATGACAGAAAGAAGAGGGAATTGACAGGTTTACAATTAGCAATCTCTACCACAACTCATCTGCCTGCTATCTTCAAAGCAGCCTTTACATTATGCTGAAAAAGCAGTGTCTATTCTTATATCTGTTTCTCACTCTCTTGTAACTGTAGTGAAAAAGTATAATCCCTACTCCAGTGCCTTTAATATGTGAAATACTTCACATAGAAGTCAAGTCTCCATTTATCAGAGGCCAGTCAGATTACAATGGATAAAGATATAGTAGGAACTATAATGCTCAAAATTTGTATTATTATTAAATGTGGAGAAGAATTTATCTTTTAAATAGTATCATCCCTAACAGAATTAAAACTTAAGGTGTTAAGGTGTGTCATATTTATTAAATAAAATTTGAAGAAAATAATTCAAGATGAAAATCACTAATTTTTTAAATAAAGGATTAATTGAAAATATTTATAAGGCATTACAATTGATGTAATACATAAAAGCAAACCACATGCCAGCATCTTGCATTATTCATTTGACATAGGGAAAATTCTTTAATCCAGGCTCTCCATTTTGTAAATTAAGAAAATTGAAGTCAAGAGTGACTATGTAACTTGGTCAAGGTAATTTAGCAGGTTAGAGATAGAGTAAAGGAATTGATTCCTGTATTTTAGTCTAATACTAGAGCTAAGGCTAGAGCAGGGTTTTATTTTTTGCATTTTATTATGGTTGAGGCAAATAGATTTTCAAACATTAATTCCTTGCTTTGGAATATATTGGCAGCTCTCGGTTGCTAGCAATTGTTTTAAAAAGCCTATACTTTATTATATAAATGCTTAATTTATAATAAGATACAATAAAAATACAAAGAATTCACACACTAGCAATAGGAATCACTGCAATATTTTATATGCTTTTTGCTTCTCTAAATAGGAGATGTCTAAAATTTTAACATCTTATTATGCTGATGGATGAATAAATGTTAACAAAGTTTGATCCCCAGGGAAATAGTTACATTTTGTTCAGTTCTTGGTAGCTAACCTTGATCCATCATCTTTATTCCACTGATGGCTACATCCAAGTGTCGAGCTACAAGATCGCCCAAACATTTGATGATTACATTTCCTTTAAACCATAGATTTGGAGAATTGAATTTGTTTATGGTAAATGGAATAAAGGTTGCTTTGCAAGCCTGATTCCAAGAATATTTGATTCTTTTGCGGGTAAAGCATTATTCAATAATACGATTAAGAGTTGCCCTTAGGGTTCTTTTTTTCATAATGAAAACAGATCAACTTTCAAAATGAGTATCAGGACTCACACTCGCAGCCACTTAACTAGCTGGAAAAAATGAATCATCATTATGTTGTGGGAAATTAAATAATAACATTAAGATCAACTCCATCCTCCGCATAGTAAGGTACTAAGAGCAATATTTCAACCCAAGGTTGTGCAGTTGAAAGCAGAGGGAAGATAGTAGGCATTGAGAAGGTGTATGAATATTGCATATTCTTTCTTGCAAACCCACCCAAATAATGAGCAATTGAAACCCAGTCTGTAAAGTTGTTAAGGAGATGATGAACCATCTTTGAGCACTGGAAAATATAACTCCAGCTGGATTCATATGGAAAATCAGGTTCTTAAACTTCTATGGTAACCAGATGAGTATAACAGAAAAAGTGATGATAATAAAGAAGGTTTCCATCATTTTTATTAAGCATTTTTGTATACAATATAGGAAAAACTAGTTTAGGTCATATCCCTAGGGAAAATCAGAATGGCTGCACAAAACCATTATTTCTCAGACACCAACTACATGGCTTGGATATAAAATTGTGAAATAGACACCCATCACCTCCTCTGATAATACTTTGCTATTTCATTATGAGTCCGATGGCATCATTGTCTTTCCCCACATGTACTTTTAAGATCCTTTCTCATCAATTCTGAACCTATTAGCATATAAGTAACAACAGTTTTAAAATACACAGGAAGATTTATCTGTGCTCTGATGCGCTGTGCCCCATACTTAAGGCAATATTAAGCTATTTACTGTTACCTCTTCCACAATAATCGCCATCCTGCTAAGTGAATTCACAAATATTCTCTAACAAGTAGACATACATTAATTTTCCATATTACATGGCATTCCAATGTGTAATGAGTATGATTTCTGGCCATTTTTCTCTCTCACTTTCTTCTCTGAAAACCCTGATTTGTCTTAAATAACTTCTCTTGTGTTTTTCAAATTCGATATTAATCTGTTATTAAAGTAATTGACTCTGATTACACCTACAATATGTGCTAAGCCTAATTTGTTTTATTTAAAACATTTACTTTATTTTTTAAAAATATCTTTGCATGAATGTAAGGAGTATGAAATGATGTTCATCGGATTTCACATATACACTATTATAAGTTCACTTCATGTGTGTTGAAATACTCTCTACTGGTAAAAATGTTAACCTATCTCTCTCCTTCAATAATTTTTGTTGTTCTGTTGTTACAGAAGTTCTAAAGCTCTCCAACCCTTTCCAACAAAACATTTTTAACTAGAGTACTCTTGTGATTCAGTAGACCTCTGGACATTTATGTAACTGTAAATATGTGTATTTTGACCTATATTTCTCTTTCTTCCTCTTCTCCAGTCCTGTAACTATTACTCTACTCTTTGTGCATTTAGGATTTTATTTTTTGTAATTTTTTTTCAGATTCCATATATTGCAGTGAGATACTCTGCAATTTTTCCAGGTCCATCTAATTTGTTATAAGTAGCAAAGTCATCTTCTTTAAGGCTGAATCATATTTTGAGTGTATGTTAAATAATTGAGTATATCTTATATAATTATATTTTTAATTATCTATCTATGTATAATTTCCTTTACTTAATGAATTCTTACAAAAGTTTTTTTTTTATTGTTGTGATGCTAGAGTTAAAAAATATGGCCTTATACTTACCAGCAAATGCTCACTATTGAACTACATGCCAAGGCCTAGAGCAATAAGTAAGTTACAAAATATCTGGCAATATAAGACAGGAAATGACCATTTATCCTGTATCTCTTATGCATATCTTACACTAGTATGACACATTTCTTACAATTAACATAGTAATATCAAAGTATTGTTAAGTGGATCCCATCCTTCATTAAGCTATTTAGTTTTACCTGAAGATCATTTTGTTACTTTTGTTCTGGAATACCACCAAAGATATTGCACAACAAATAGTCACCACATCTTCTTCACTATGGGAATGTTTCAGATTTCCTTCTTCTTGCTGGTGGTGAGAGTTCTAAGTGGTGCATTTAGATAGTTTGTAATGTTCCTCTACCAGGCCATGCGCACGGATGCTTGATGTCCAACACCAGGCTAACGTGGTGTTTGTCAGCTTTCCTCACTTGCAATTACTCTTTCCCATCTTCCTCTGGGGCAAGGTCATTATGAGATGTTCAAATCTACCAAATGGAGTTTTATGTTCTAGAGGGTGTGATATTTACATAAATCCTGCTGCCGGGATTGTTTTTCTCTCTTTTCCCATTTATGTCCTACATGACTAAGTTATTTGTGTCAGTAAATACTGATTCATGGATATTTACTGTGTACTTAGGATTGTGATCCAATGCTGTTTTAGCCAGGCAGTTAAAATTTTATTGCAATTATTATCATTTCAGAGAAAGAATTTTCAACTTGAATTTTAAGTAAGAATTTCTTAAACTTTCATTTCTGGATGAATGTTTAAGAAACACATAATTTGATTATTTCCAGTGACTTGTGTTCAGTATGTACTATTACTAAAAGGAAACCAGTGTTCATAAGAGTAACTATCAATTACAGAGAAATCAACTAAAAAGATAAAAATGATTTAATCCATTTCCACAATACTTTCACTTCAAGATTTCAAAGATGCTTCATCCCAATCAATTGGCCTTATATATTTTTGTAGCCCTGAAGATAATTATGACACTTAAAATGTGTTTTTGTCTATTATTGAATTTATACTTATTAATCTTATCCACAAAATGTTTTATGTGCTCTCCATACTGAGTATGAGTAATCATCATTAAAATAATATTTTTAATAGTGTACTTTTAAATCACAGCAAAATCACTATCAGGATAGTTTCTTTTTCCTTTGTTCTTTGTGAAATTCTCTTCTATAAACTTCTTTTACTTAGGTAGCTCATAATAGAATATTAGTGTGGGGCTTATATAATGTTTTTATCACATCATTAAGTATCAAGAACACTGAACTTATTTTTTTGAACTTTTAAAGCTCAGAACTAATTAAAAATGATTCCCTGAGTTATTGGCTTGGTGTGTACTGGAACAGATTTCATTGCAGATGGTTGAGAGGCTCTATTGGTAGCTGCAATCTGCCAGCATTGTCTCTCAAAATGAACTGAGAAGGAAATAATCACCTTCTTTAAACTTTACCTCACTCGAGCAACTCTTTATATTGTACAACATGCTTTTATACAATAGGATCTTGGGTTTATGGAAAATTTGAGAGCCCTCTAGACATGGCCCATAAACAATGAATATAATGTGGAATCAAGATTAAGATGTATGTAGGTGGATTATAAGATAAATCATAAGAAATTCCAGAAAGAATGGGAGTAAAATGAACGTTGGCATAAAAATTCACAAAGGATTTGTAATTTTATCTGCTTTTCACTTGACATCTTTGGAGGATCTGAAGATTTTTAAGAAGACAAGTAACAAAGTAAAGTCTTCAATTTGGTAGGTCTGAAACACATCAAACCCACCAAATGACCAGAGTGCATTCTTAGGGTAGTATCTCTCTACTGGACTGTAATTACTATGTCTTTTTTTGGGGGGGGGAGGGTATATTCCTTAAGAACAGATACCTTCACCCTCAATATTAACGTCTTTAGAGAGTTCTATTTCTCATGTAGAAAAAGAGCAAAAGGAAAGGTCCAAGTTCAGAGGAACAATAGCCATTTGGCTAACTGAGCACTCAAGGGTTTGAAAAACTCTTCTGTGTTAGCCAATGATGTGCCTGCCACTCATTGACAGTTTCAATAATTTTACATAAATGCCTTAGAGCCCACTGGGGAGGAGTTTGGGTCATTTTTAATGATACTAAGAATATTAAGAAAAAAATTTCTGGGAATATAAAAATCTCATGACCTCTAGATCACTTCTTGACAAGAAGAAGAGAGTGAACAGCCACAAACAATAGAGATTTGCTCTGTCATTGTGATTTAGGAGTGTAATTATGATAGACGTCATACTAGGAAATGACAAGAGATTTAATTCTGGGAAAGACCCGATGCTGAATATTGGCTAACGTCATGCTTACCTTACATAGCTTATCAGTGGTTACATCCACAATTTCAATTTTAGGTGCTCATGTGTTTGATCAGCACAATAAATCATATTTTGCCACAAAAAAGTAGAATTTTTGGAGCCCAACATTTACATCTTGTCTTCTTTATGTTCCTTGTTGAAATATCTTCATTTCCCAAACTCTTCCTTAAACATTAAGGTGTGCTAAGTTTACACATTTCCTATCAGTCTTTATTACATAAATTATTTTAATGTGTTATTGTCACAAACCGTTTCACCAGGAAATAAAAACACGACAATGGTATAAAAAAGCCAGGCTAATAACTGAGTTTGTTGTAAACCACAGGAATTCAATTCATTTCAGATTTGTCAGTCTAATCGCATTGGCGGGAATGAACAGAGAGAAAGTCAACATGAGCAGGAACAAAGACGGTCCTAGACCCCCTACAGAGACACTTCAAACGAAGCAAGCAGCCCAGAGTTGAAGATGAATCAACACCCTGTTCTAGAGATACACATTCATTTTAAAAGCAGAGCCTGGGCCTATTTAGCAAAAAGCACAGGTGACCACTGGAAAACTCTGCGTGGATGACACCAAACAAAGGACCCTCCACCCCAATGCAGAGAGGATGAGCCTGTTCTCCTACGTGCTTTTCACAAAACTTGTCTTTCCATCACCAATTACATGGCCACAGGTTCTGGCCAATCTGGAAGAAAGAAGGGATGACCTGAAAGTTCACATCCACATATTTCCAGTCACCATGTCCTAACAAGGGACACAGGACAATGATGGCTTAAGGTAATGGTTCTTTCCTCTCAGAATTGCTCACGTATTTTCAAAGTGGTACTGTAACTTTTAATAAAGCCTACTTTTTTTTAATAGTGACAATCTCTTTCTCTATTGGGCTTGCTTTCGCTTCTTATCTTCTTTCTCTTGTCCCTAGATAGAGGTTATATATTTTACCCAGAGAAGTGAGGCCATCATTATAATCACATCTACCAACCACAGCCAATCTATCACAAGGATTCCAGGACATGAGAGTTGGAAGGCTGGACATCGTGAGTTCTGTCATGTTTGGGGGATTGAATTCAACACCCTGTACTGGAGTACCCTTGCTGGAATCTTTCATTTCATTACAATTGGCAAAATTGTCACAGTTGTATCACATTTCATGGTCATGACAGTCATAAGCAAAGGGACAGGATGTATTTCAGAAAGAGTTATTCACAATTTTCTTTTTAGCCAGTTCTTCCTTCACTTTTAATTCCTCTGGCTTCACCATTCTTCACCATTCACCCAACACTGAAACTCCACCTTTCACCCCACCCCTTTCTATCATTCTCAGAACACCATGCAATAAATGCTATCCAGCCCTCTTCAATCCTCAAGTAAACATATTGTCCAAGTGCCACAGAATCTCTCTCCTGTCTCTGCTATTTTACTACCATGGCTCTTCTCCAAGACATGAGACACAGGATGGCTGAGTATATGGCTTGGCTTACAGGTGTAAGGCAAGTTCTCCTCCCAGAGAGGAGGAGAACTCTATTTGCAGTGTCAGGCAGTGACAGACGTGTTGTTCCACGTCTTTGCATGGCTTTTCCACAGAAAAGTCATCATTACACATTTGCTGAGTGAATGAATGGCCAAGGCCTGAACAATGCCTGTATGTGAAGTCTGAATGGACCGGGGCACCGTCCAATTTCAGACACTAGCATCAGGCAGCTGTGACCCTTGAGACATTATTGCTTCAGCTGGAGCTCATGGAAATTCAGCGTGTACAAAAATATCAAACTTTTGTTGTTGAATATTCAAGAGTTCATCAACCAGTTAGAAATTGCTTTATAATGAGCTATTCCCAAAATTAACCAAATGATGGTGGTGAGATGATTTTCCTGGAGGTTCACAGAGAGTTGAGAATGAGTGTGGGGGACAAAAAAAAAAGCCAGAATTGGTGGAGTAGATAAGAAAGTTCAAGATTTCACAGGTCTGAGTATCTGCTGCAGATTCGTGCTGGGACCTTTGGGAAGGTGACTGAGAGTAATGCAAACATAGAACCAAGTCTTCCTGAATTGCTTTCTGTATCACGAGGGTACAAACGGCTGGATGGCCTTGAGTGGATCAGAATTGAAAGGAATAGTTTTTCCTCCATCTGTGAAACACAGTAGGATCTTGGTATTCAAGTACCATGTCCCTCTAAAAGCCTCAGTGCCATGCTGACATCTGAGCTTGGTCTAGGTCAGCAGCTGGTCAGAACCCAGAAGCAACTGGAATGAAGAGGGCCCTGTGATATCATTGGTGATGGTGGGTATCAGGCCAGAGGGAGAGGGATGGAGCTACAGTGTTGTGTGTCAGGGGAAGGGTAGGAGATGCTGTTGAAGGAGAGCTGTTTGTACAGTATTCTCGTGTGAGATCATAAACTACAGAAACAGGAAGGTTGTTCCTGAGGCAGCCCCACCCACAGCTGTCTGACTTCTTGGGATTTCTACCTTCTCAGTGCTCCAGTGGATCCTAGATCCACTGCCTTGAAAGAGTCACTGTAGTAACTAGTTGCTAGTCCAGATTTATTCCTTTGGGCCTTTTAACAAAGTAGTTTGTGAATATGCTGCGACTTGATCCATGCCACTCCTTTCAACATCTTACCCATGCCCCCTCCCCACCTTCCCATCACTCCTCTTAATTTTATAGCATATCCATTGTGTTCTTGTCTGCATTCGCTCCCTCTTTCCTTCATTCATTCACCCATTCCCCTTGACCCCACCCTACCTCTTTCAAGTACCTGCCTCCTGGTGTTTATTTTGTTGAATTTTGACTTTGCCATTCTAAGGAATTACTATTTGGGTTCTGCCTTGAATCTACCATATTTCATGTAATACATTTGTATAGGATTCGTTACTTCTCTCTAGGTCAGGTTCTCCAAAACATCAAATTAAACAAAAAAGACATGCATCATCTAACCCTTTAAATCAAGATTTCAGATTAAAAAAAACATGTAATTCCCTCGTACAAAGTTATTAATAATGTTGACTGGGATATACTGATACAAAATGTTCATTTGAATTCAACTTTTCTACTGGTAAACCAACCCTTGTTGGAGATTGTATCTGTAAGCTCAACTTCATGGGATCATCTCTGCTACTTCTGGAACTGTCTGGAGACTTCCATCACATGCATTTCGTCAGCTCCTCAGCAGCTTTTTCTTCCATTGCTCTCACCACTGTCTGTGGTACTTATCCCTGTTCAACGATGTGTCTGCCGCTGAGTGATCATATTCCTGATCTGGTTTGTGACTCAACATTCCAGCATCCAACGACCTTGTGAGATCCTGTACTCTTTCCACTTCAATGTCAAGGGAAATCCCTTCTTCCTGTCCATCTCTCTGTGAAGCTCTCTCCAGGAACTGGCATGTGACCAGGGGTGAACTACACTTGGGATTGTGTTTAAGATCACAGAAACCCTGTGATCTTCAGAATTCACTCCCTAGCTCAAGCTCACACAAACTGGTCTAGAACCATTATTATGTGATTCCATTATTGTGATTCCTCAGCCTCCTTCCAGAGTCCTGGGATTGCATGCATGCTGAACAGCTCCTAGCACTCCGGGATGTATTTTGAGTGTTTATCTTAATTCAGTCAAAAACATCTTTTGGGATTTCTGGTTAGAATACTTCACATCAGATTAATAATATATTCTTATCATGTCATATTTACACATTGTGTCTTTGATTTCTGCAAAGAAGTAAGGAATTAATAATAACAATAAGTTAAATGTTAAAAGTCAATGAGACTCAAAAACCATTTTTACTTTTGGATCTCTTACCAAATCTCTGATATTCAGTTTCCTTATCTTTTATGTAGTTATGATAAATTCTACTGGTACAGAAACTTTGTATGTGTGTGTGTGTGTGTGTGTGTGTGTGTTTGTGTGTGTGTGTGTGTGTGTGTGTTCTATGGTGTTAAGGACTTACTAAAATATATTCTAGCTTATTACTCTGTGTGTGTGTGTGTGTGTGTGTGTGTGGTGTGTGTATGTGTGTTCTATAGTGTTAAGGGGTTACTTATATTGTAGTTTATTACAGGCACTTTCTAATTTAAAATGTGAACCCTTAGGTTGAGTACAGGATTTTTAATCTCATGCTGTGACACAATACTACCCATTTCTTTCATAGAAAATGTCTGATAGAAATTAATATTCATCTCACCCTTGAATAACTATGCTTGGTAATGATTTCCAGAGATCTTTTGAATTGCTCTGTTTTGAGAAGCATTGCTTCTAGGAGGTAAATTGACATTGTTTTCTCAAGCTAAGTCCCATGCATGCTTGTGTAAAAATGAACTTAGTTAAAAAAATATGCCAGGTTTATTTGTCAGAGGAAATGACTGTGACAGAAATGGAGACGCAAATGTGCTCCTCACATGAACTTGGTGAGCTAAGCTCTTCCCTCACCTTGAATTCCAGAGCCCTCTATGAGTTTTCTGAAGCCTTGATGTGTTTTGGCGTGAAAATACCACAGACTTGTCATCCATTCATGAACACAGACTCCCTTAAATCTTCTGCTTTTGATTTGGGATTCCTGGCATCTCCCCTTTAATTGAACTGTGAGAATCTGGTAGCATTAGCCTAGTAATTTTCCTGTACCAAAGATTGTCTTATATAGCAGAAATAGTTAAGGTACAGTTAGTCTGGTGCTATGAAAGAAAGCATCTTGATTTAAAGGGATATCTAGATAGATGATAGATAGATCGATAGATTATAAGTAGATGATAGATGATAGATAGGTAGCTAGATTATCAATTATGCACATATAATGAAATATAATAGAAGAAATAAAATAATGTATATAATATAATAATATATGTATACATATTCTACATATCTTATAAAATATACTATATATTATGTATAATGTAATAAGATTATATTATACATTATAATATTGTTAATATTATGTATTATATAATACATATACAGACCAAAAATCAGATTTGGGAGGTTGAGATTGGGGAAGTTGCAATGTTGAGCCAAACAGGAAAAATGAATAAGAAAACATGTTGGTACTACAAAAGCCTGAGAACTTGTGCTTTGTAACCACCCTTTTACAGCTTTTGAAGATGAGCATATTAAAGAAAGACTGATGGACTACTTCTACCAAAAAGACTAAACAGTGCAGAACTGCCTGCCACCGCTGGCCTATCACTTCCTTCTAATTTGGAGGTAAACATTACATAATTGATTATTTTCAAAGTAAAAATGTTCTTCATTTGAAAGTAATATTTCATAGTCATCCTCAATTAGGAAATCTTTCTGAAAGAATGAACCCCAAAACGGCAGTATTTCTCGCAATCTTGTAGCTATGGCTGTTGGCTCTGTGGTCTTGTCCCTGGATTCACAGTTCTCTTTGTGCTAGAGAGTTCTGGATTCACAGTTCTCTTTGTGCAGCCTACTATGTTATCCTGTTAGATCCACATTCAAGGTTCAGTAACAAATCATCTACTTTCTTAGTTTCTAGATGAAAGATGCTTTTTTTACTGAAGGTTTTACAACTTTCCTTTGAATTTATTGAGCAGCTGTTATGTATTTAGAACTACACACACACACACAAAAGACCTTGCCATCATGAAGATGCATAAAGACATTTAACAAAAGAAGCATGTACCTATCCTAAGTGAGAAAAGATAGGTTATATGGGTTTTGAAGGAAGAATAAGTTAATGATCAAATGATCTAGAAAGTTTATTAAAAGAGAGTAAAATTTGGCTACTGGCTGGAGATGAAAAATGAAATCAACATTTCGCAAGCTCCAGGTAGTCTTTTTGCCATTGGCTAGTAAACTCCTGAATGAAAGTTTCCAAGTTCCCAAGCACTTTGCCCTTTCTTCCATTCTGAATTTCCTAGATGTTACATCTGATGGTTTTACTTTCTCTACTAAGTTTCTGTAATAAAGAACCAATGTAATTATTACTATATGTATTTTAAGTTAATTTTTTCTACCTGGGTTTTGTTGTTGTTGTTTTTGTTTTTGATCAAACAAGATTGTAAAACAAGTTGATTTTTGGCCACTGAAGGTAACGATTAAATTATATTTGAGAGCCTATCAGAAGTCAAAGTTCAAGATGCTTGATTGAAGGCATGACATTAGGACACTGAGCATTTCAATAACCTTTCTGAACGTGGCCTGGAGACAAATGAAAAGCATAGGCACCTTTGCTCCACCGACTCGGGCTCCGACGTGACCTAGTGTTTTTTTTTGCAAGTACTATATCTCTAGAGTTCATATAAATCAATTTACAGGACCATTATTTATTTCTCTCTCCAAGACAATTTGCCAGAATGAGGTCAGGAAGAAAGATTAATATGACACCTAATACCGAAGCAGGAGGAAAACTGTTTTACAATTAGGGGGCAAATCTTAAAGAGGCAGGTGTTTTCACTTTGCCAGAAAATATTAACTTCATACTCTCTTATTAATGAGCTTGACAGGTCCTGTTTAGGAGTTTCCAATGGCTAAAAAAGAAAAAAAATGTCCTAAGTAGATGTCTTGGGCTTAAAACTCTCCAATGATATCACTACATTTTGGAGCTGAATCTATGTCTTCTGAACATGAAAAAATATCCTGGAGGTATTAGAGAATTAAAATATCAAACGAATGGATAAAGCAAATGTAGTCAATATATAACACAGAGTACAATTTCCCACTAAGAACGCATGGTTTCTCATTATTTGTGACAAATAGGTGTGCCTGGAAGACATTAGGCCAAATGAAATATATCAGGAACAGAAAGAAAACCAGCTGACTTACCTATGTGGACTTTAAGAATGTTGAACCGTTAGCAGCTATGTGTGAGACTGTGGTAACACAACACAGAGATGTTTAGAGGTAGACGGTGGAGTGGAGGCTGGGTCAGTGGGGCAGTGTTAGAGCTAGAAAGGAGGATTCATGCTGGTACTCCATGATGTAACCTGGAAAGCACAGTAAAGGAAAATGCATTATAGAGCCCATAATAGAAGAGGGGATTTGCCTGTTGTTGTCATAAGAAGGTGTTTAACCTGATGGATATGCTAGCTGCTCAGGATTGCCAGTTATGCCATTTGTCCATGAAGTATAATATGGCTGTCTGCCTCATACACATGTACAATATTATACCCATTAAAATGTAATTAATAAAATTAATGGAAATAGCTGGGTTGTGGACCTCTCCTAAAAGTAGTTCTACTATAGAAGTAGAGGCTTTAGATAAACAGTTTCTGAACCAGCTAGCTAGTTCATCCCTGTAATCTCAGTTTCTAGGAAACTAAAATCCAGAGGATTACAGTTTGAAGGCACAAAAGTCTATTCTTAAAAGACTTCTAAAAATGAAGAGTTGAGACATTTTTAAGTAGCACAAACCAGCCCAGCAAGTGTATAGGTATCTTGAGTATAAAGCCCAGTATGGATAGACAGACAGATAGAGAGATAAATATAATATTTTTTCTTGGGTAAGGAGTCAAATATGGATGTAAGCCTACACTTCTGTTTTTCCTTGTCTCATTTTATTAACAAAAATAGATGAAAAGAGCATATATTATTTTCTTCATACGTTTCAAAGAGAGAATGTGAGTTACAGAGCTATGTGATACAATGAAAAAAAATGGCAAAACAAGAAAATCTGACAGATTTCCTAGCCAGGCTGGGAATAACAATTCCATGGTCTTATGTACTTTAGTCCTCCTGTGCATAAAGTAAAAATACTGACCTAGAAGTTCATCAAACTCTGACAAAACTCTTGATAGTTGGTAATACAGCCTAGGCAGAGACAAAATCATGAACAGAATTTGGCTTTTTCAGGTTATTACCTGGTCTGGCTTTTGTCACTTGATCACATTTTGTGTGTGTGTGTGTGTGTGTGTGTGTGTGTGTGTGTGTGTGTGTGTGTGTGTGTGGTTTTTTTTGAGGGTGTAGTAATTATTTGCAACACTGGTCCTTTATTATACATGAAGAAATGCAAACTCCCCTGCCCTTTAAAATCCAACCGCACAATGTACAGGGCTTCGGGTAAATGTTGCTCAGCCTCCAATGATTTGTTATAACTGCATAGGGGACACACATAAATCAAAAATGCATTTAGAGCTCTGTCCAAATTATAAGTTCAATAACTCAGGTGCAAATTCTAAATCACATGACTGTGGTGCGAGTGTCAATCAATGGAAATAGATGAATAGCTCTGCTGGAAAGCGAGAGGCACAGTGGAAGTGTTGGGAGGTGATGCATTAATGTGAGAGCTCCTGGAAGTGCAGGGAGAAGGGAACAGACAAGGAAATGCACACGATGCACGCATCATGTGTTTATTGGGGCTTCTATTCAGAAGATACTGTATTTTATCATATACGTCATTGTGGACACAAGGATCTGCAGATCAGAGAGAGGTAGGATGATTTGTCCAATGTCATATGCCGGGAGAGCAAAGAGCAGGATTCAAAGCAAACAGGAATCTCTCTCTGGATAGGGATTTGTGTAGCAATTGAACAATGCTGCTGCTTTTTGTGTAGTTCTGAATAAAGAATGGTGACTGTAGGTGGGATGTCATAGGTTAATGAGTTTCACTTGGAAACCACCTTATGGACTAGAGAATATAAAGAGCCCAAGGCATCTAAAATGTGTTGGAATTGCACTGAAGGATAAACAGGTCTCTAACATTATCCTAGTCACGTGAACTAGTTTTTGTGCTTCTTCATTTCACCTGTTCTGGTTCATGACTTCATAGAACTATCAGATTACTTTTAGTTAAAGGAACGTGATGTTGTGTTTTCTCTTAATTTAGGGATGGCGAGTGAGAGCCATCTGTGAGCTACATACAGATGCTCCCCTCAAGGGACACAGGAAACATTAGGTCATGCCACAGGATTTTGTGAGGGTCAAATTGGATCGCATGCCAAAAGCTCAGTATGCTGTTTACTGCTAATCTCATATTAGGTGCAGAGTTAGACTCAGCTTGTGTGAGTTGAAGGCTTAGCTACATTGCAGGCCTTGAGCTAGCTTTGATGATGTGCAGACTTACCTAGCTTTCAACAATGTGGTTAGTTCCGATTACCATCCAGACTTATGCCATCAAGTCTGTGGGCTACCCTCAGGAAATTGAATGAAATATCTAAGTGATTCCATTGAGTGACTCTTCCAACTTGAAAGAGTATGCATGTAGAAGCACAAAGTGTTCTTCTCTGAGGAAGTATGAATTCACAAAAACCTAACAAAACTTCTCTCTCCACATTGTGGTGACTTTCCATATTTCCCATGACTCAGTGGTCACACAGTATTACATTAATCCCAACCAGCACAGATGACTCGGTGTAAGCACTCAAGAGAGGAGAGAAGGAGCTTGGGGATTTCCCTGCCATCACTCAGCATCCGTACTCTTATTAATGTAGAGCACTAACAGAAGCAACAATAGAAAAGCCTTGAGACCTTTATCACTGGATGATGCATCTTATACATTTCTGTTTAGCCCCTATCCTGAGCTCTAAATTGCATGAGGCCATCACAAGCCACAGGCACTATCATCATATAGCAACCAGTGAAAAAAATGTAGAGCCAGCAGGAAACCAGCTGAAGGTAAAAAGATGGCTGGTTAACACAATGAAAGCTACATATTAAATAAACAAACAATGGAGATATGTCCACAGCCTCTCCACGCAGTGGTTGTACAAAACTACAAGGTTCTACTCAACACTGTGTGCCTTTTATGTTGCTGGTCTAATAGTGAGGATGGCGTTTTGTTTGTTTGCTTGTTTATTTGTTTGTTTGTTTTTTCCAGTTCACACAGGAGAACCCTGAGGTGCAGGGAGAGACTAAATAACTCCCTGAAAGGGCACACCCTGAAAGTGAGGGGTATTGGTTCAGGTCCCCAGCATCCAATTCCCTGTCAGCAGTATAGGGCTGTGGTGTAGAAACAATCTTGCTATCTCAACAAAATCTCCCCAAAATTACCAGGTGACAATTAAAGGTAAGCAGACATAACTTCTGATTACTGTCTCCTGTCTTCTGTGGTTTTTACTGGTTTGGTGATAATTCACAAGATCTGCTTTTATAGTTTAACACATAACTATAGTAACAAAAAAAATCTCAAGTTCAGAACTGGTTGGGAAAAATATAAATTACCTTTATCTCTGGAATACTCACTCTTCTGCCCAACAGAGAAGACTAGCATTCTGAACTAAAATTTTTTTCATAAGTTTAAATGATTTTTAAAATTAATTTTGTCATGTACTTCAATAGACGACTCCAATTCCTCAAAATCTTTGTCAATACTTGATATCTTGGTTGTTTTATTTTTATCCATTTTGCTGTGGATCCTGATTTCTAACCTTTTTGTTGTGAAATGCCTATTACCCAAGTGTGTCCAATCATCAGATACAAGATAGAACCCAGACCCTGAACAACAAGATGCCATGTCAGTAGGCAGATTAATGTGGCCGAGTAAAGGAAAAAGAATCCAAAGTACTCTCTCACTATTTCTTCTCTCTTCTCTGCTCTCTGTCTGTCTATCCATCTCCATCTATCAATCTATCAATCTATCCATCCATCTATCTATCTATCTATCTATCTATCTATCTATCTATCTATCTATCTATCTATCTATCTATCTATCTATTTACCTACCATCTATCTCTCTGTCTCTCCCTCTTCTCTGGAAATGCAAATGCACAAAAAGTAGGATAAATGATGTAACTCTTTGTTAATTGCTGTAATTTGCATACCAAATAAGTGCCCAGCTGCAGCAAAGACCAAATGCCAAGGATATCAATTTCAATTAATACATAGTTTCCAACTGGGAACAGGAGATTACAAAGACACTATGGGATACAGAACTAATGTTCAAGAACTGAGCTGACATCCTTCACTCCAAGACTGGAAGGTAAAAGTTAGCATAAGTTTCTCAGGAAAGTACAAATGAATTTGAAGGAAACTACTAAAGTGAAAACGGTGACGACCTCCATGAAATGATATTTTCTTGTAGCTATAGTGGGAATCATAGGATAACTAATAAAGAATGTATTTCTGCATTTTAGGAGAATGAAGATTTGGATTAGAATGGATAAATATTATGGATTTCTTTCGTGATGGAAGATATTTAGGACAGACTGTCATTCTCTTGTAAAAACTCCATGAATTGGTTAATTTTAAGCAGACCTATCAATTCCATTTGGTTGCAACAGAGAGCTATGGAAAACAAGGACAGTGCCTAATTCAGAGGTAGACTGTTCCCTGAGCAAATAAAGAACAAGTGAATAAACTGGTTATAAAATCAATCATTTTATCAATGAGGAAAGAATTAATACATTAATTATCAATGAGTAAAGAATTAATACATTAATAATAAGAGGTTGTAAAGAAAAAAAATGATGGTTGTAGGATCCCTATTACTCCAGGGCTCCATTCCATTGTTGCAAGGTTTCGTGAATGAACTCTGATTACTGTTGGTTGCATACTGTCTTCTCAAGAATAGTTTCATCGTTAACATCCTTGTACAACCAAGACCTTTCGGAAACAAAATGACGTTTTCATAAAGGTTAGGATCTTTGTGAGGAAAACAATGCAGATGTGTGTGCAGACCACCGTCAACGGTTTCAATTCCCTAGCCCAGGCTTCCTGTGCCATCGTGCAGTCCAAAGGCAAGTGCAGGAACTTCCACATTGGACTTACAGATACATATGTGAGGCTCTGGTGCTGCCTAGGCCATGAGGAAGAAATCTCCTCATATCTTACCCACGAATCTCCTGCTGTCCACCAACAGCCCTCTGACTTGGCAGAACAGCTCATTACATGCTCAAGAATCATATCTCTCACTCTTCCTGACAAAGTTAAACTTCTGTCTGGGATGCTCAGGTGTCTGATTGCATGTCTAGGGATCCCCAGTACCATCCATAAAGAATGCAAAAGTAAGCTTGAAAATGGTATCAAAATCTCTGGGTGCACTTTGAAAGCAGGTATTGGCTTTACAATAGAATTTAATCCTTTTGAAAAACATGTTTTTATAGCACATTTATAAGCGAAATCCTTACTGTACTCCTACCTCTTTTTTTATTTTTATTTTTTGTCAGTCATGGGGCTTGAACTCAGAGCCTGGATGCTGTCCCTGCGTGCTTTTGCTCAAGGCTAATGCTCTACCACTTTGAGCCACAGCACCACTTCTAGTTTTCTAGTGGTTAATTGGACTTTCTTGCCAGGGCTAGCTTCAAACGGTGATCTAGATCTCAGCCTCCTGAGTAGTTAAGATAACAGGCGTGAGCGGCTGGCACCTGTCTTCCAACTGGTTAATGTGGGTATAGAAGCATACAGGAGTGATAGTGTAGGCCACAAGCAAATCCAGATTTTGGAATACTTGCTGATTCCTTCTTAGGCTGAACATCAGCATCTACTGAGTGAGTGATTTGATGGCATCAAAATTACTAGTTAGTACTGCAGTATCCCCCTTTCTAGTCTTTATGCCTCAGTATTCAGAAATATCCTATTCAGGCTGAAGTCAATAATCACTATTACAGGCTAGTATCGTACAAATACCATATAGTAAATCTTTAAATGGATAAAAAACATCCCTTGTTTTTATTTACACCGATTCAAAATGTTGATTGCTTCTTTTCACAATGGATGAGAAAAAAAAATCACCACCCAATGTACATTCTTCCAATGAAAGTAGCTGACAGATTTTTCTTCACTCTATATTACACAAAACTCTGTATCTGCCATCATTCTACTTATGAAATATCTATGCAATGCTCTAAGAAATTTACTGACTCACTGAGGCTTTAGCACCAAACTTTCTGTAATATGAAAAATAACATAGATTTTCCACATAATACTTCCACAGAAGCGGACATAATATAAACTATGATAAAATCTTAAGCAATTCTATTATCACTGAAATTTTTAAATAAATAAAAGGCATAAAATCAACTTACAATATTTATTCTGAAAAAAGAAACATAAAGAGCATGTGCCCAAATATATCCCCCTTTAAATATAGCCTGCTATGGCCTTTCTGGAATGCCATCTATTTTAGTTATTTATTAGTAGTTATTAGTATTCTTCTATTTTTTCCCCTTTGGGTCTTTTCATCCTGAAAGATAGCAATGCTAAATATACAAATGGAAAGCTGTGTAGAGAGCAATTCATGCTCCATCTAAATATATTTGTCACTTGTGTCGAAACTGTAATCTCAAAAAAAGGACACAGCAAGGTTCCCTAAATGGTAGTCCTTCATAGGTGATTGCTCATAAATGAAGGCTATTTTAAAATGCTCTGCACACCAGCACCACTTCAGCCCACTTGACTTCTCTCACAGAGACTCAAATGGTGGCAAAGAGAAGTGGAAGGAATCATTTCTATACTGTGGACAGAACTGAGAGACAGAAGTTCTCACTAAAGGAATGGTTTCATCATTACACATTGCGGACATACATTGAGATATCACAATGTACAAGTGTTATGTCTTAAGAGGTAACTAATATAGAGGGTGATACACCTATCTCTGGTGATTACAGATTCAACATTGCTTCAGGTAATTATATATTGTTCCAGGTAGCTATATAAAAATTCATCG
Source organism: Dipodomys spectabilis (assembly GCF_019054845.1). Taxonomy (NCBI): domain Eukaryota; kingdom Metazoa; phylum Chordata; class Mammalia; order Rodentia; family Heteromyidae; genus Dipodomys; species Dipodomys spectabilis. The sequence continues at coordinate 6,100,779 of NW_024870711.1, forward strand.
AGGGCTGGGAAGGTGGCTCAGTGGTAGAGTGATTGCCTTGCACCAATTAGGCCCTGGGTTCAATTCCTCAGCACCACATAAGTAGAAATAGTCAGAAGTGGTGCTGTGGCTCAAGTGGTAGACCACTAGCCTTGAGCTGAAGAGCTGAGGGACAGCGCCCAGGCACAGAGTCCAGGCCCCACAACCGACCAAAAAAAAAATCATCAACAAATTTCTGAGATATTCAGCAATTCTCCTTTTTCCTTGTTTCCATTTTTGATAGAATATACCTCTAGCTTAAAAATGTACCATGCAGAATTGTCAGTGTATATGTGCTGTTTTGCACATGTATTAGCAAGGAAGAGGGAGAGAGAAAGACAGAGACAGACAGAATGAATGAGAGAAAGGGAGAAAAAGACAGGGAGGAAGAGATAGAATGAATCTGGGTATTTTTTTTCCCAAAGTGTATACTATAATAGTATTGCCTTCTTTAAGTTCATAGTCTTTGGGGAAAACAGAAACGCTAAAAAGGAATACTTTATCATAAATTAGACCATAAAAGTTATATTACTATTCCTTAATTCATAATAATAGAGTCTCTACCATGTATGGAAGTTCAAATAACACAAAGTTTGCGTGCACATTGAAGTCCCAGTGGATATTAATGGAATATTTAATGCTCCACTGTACCTGAAGGTATATGCAGGATTTAAAGAGCAAGAAGGAAAGTAGTAAGGGAGATGTGGGTCAGGAGGTATGGGTAAAAACACTGACGGGTGATACTGACCCAGATGTACTGTCTTCACAACTTGCTTTGAAAATGGCAACTTCTTCACACAATTCTTTAAAAATCATTTAAAAAGAACAGGCGAAGAAAAAGTAGTGGGATTCAATCATTAATAAGTATTTCTGGGTGATTAAATGTATAAATGTATAAATAAATAGAAAGATAAATGTCAACACTAATAATCAAGTTATAATAATGCTGTCAATTAGAGAACATGGGAATTACCAATAAACATCACGTAGTTTTTGTCACCATGGGGCCTGTATTTTATCAAGGGATGAGTAGTCATCTAGAAGACATGATGATTTCCATATGCTACCTATGTTTGAGGATTGACCAGAAAGTGGATATGAACATAATAGTGCCACATTAGAGCCAATAAGAACACAATCTTCACTCGTATCGATGGTGTTATGTTCTATATAAGATGTTTGAGGTGTGGAAATGTAAGGAACTTAGCCCAAATGGCACAGATTTTAATGTTGGAACAGAGGTAGAAGATGAACTAAAGGTTATGGTGCAGTTTTCATCCAACTACATTACAAATTTTCATAGAAAGAGAGGAACCAAATATTGGAAACCCTTGAGTGTAAGTTATAATGACATAGATAATATGAGGGAAATTTTAAAATGTGCTAAAAAAAGAGCCATTTGTGTTTATATTTATTATTACTATAATTTGGTTAAGTATTTCTAATAAATAACATTCATAATGGTGTGTTTTTCTTCCTTGATCTTGTTCAACTGCATTGACACCCTTCCTAAATGTATTGCATTGGATTTACTACATACATGCATGTATTGGTCATGCATATTATAGAGGCTTCCAGGACCACGAATATTTAATTTATAGATCATGTCATCCATGAAAAATGTGTCAGCTTCTCCTGTGACAGGAATTATGAACATTTTTGGCAGACTTACAAATTCTTTTTCAACAGTAAGGATGCAACAACAATCTTAATTGATGAAAAGATGCACCACAGAGCCTGCTGTGGCCAGTTCTTTACTTAACTCTTGTATACTGTTGGGGCTCATTCAGAGAGACTTGGAGAAATGTATTCCTTGTTCTTGACACACAGGGTAGGCGTGTCTTCGAAGGATAGTTAAGGAAAGCAGGAGGAAACACCACAGACTCAAAAAGGACAAATTCTTCTGGACCAGTCTTGATTGATTTCATGGTGTCCCCGTGGTTGAGGAATTGGAAAAAGTTTTGTTGTCAGATTCTTACATTTGAGCACTGCTGCTGTCTTACTTACAGAGTATCTGGAAAGGTATTTCAGAGCAAGAAGGAAATTGTTAACTATTGAAGGGAGGGTAGACAACATCAATCCATGGCAAAACCCAGTAAGTAGAAGATGTAAAATCTTCCCACTGACCAGTCTGCTGTCAACCACATGAAATCGATGCTCAGTAGATTAATACCAAGCATGCTTCGAGAAGAACTAACTCCGGAATAAAATAGTTCATCATTTTGATTCTGGATGTCAGATACACTAGAATTGACTATGTACAAATTCTGCCAGTTGAATCAGGACAAAACAATTCTCACCCTTTATGTAATGACTTGTTCCCCAAAGGGGAGGAAAATCACACTGCTTCACTAAAGACCAGAATCTCTCTGCAGATATTGAAACAGATACATACAATAACTATTCCATGTCAGATTCCTGATATATTTGAGGCAGAAGCTGAGTGCTTGATTACTAAAACAAATAACACGTATCAGGCTCTAACCCAACTTTTACCTTGTACAATTGGATTGAGAAGGAGAAACTCAATAACCCAGGCAGATTTGCAACTAGTATTCGTGTATTTCACTTAGTAAAGCTAAATATCCCAAAGCATGTGCTGTACAAATACTGGCAAGTACAATCATTCCACTAATGGCATTATAATCTGTGTTTAGAAGCACAATCTAATGACATTTTGGGAAAAGCACATTTAAGATTGATTCACCCCACCTTGACTATAATAACTCCAAAGTCATTATGAATAATTTAGCCTCTTTTCAATGTTTACTTATTAAGGTAGTCTGAAAACAAAAATGCCAATTGATCAGACATGTATGGAATTTTACATCTGTTGTCAGTTGCATATGATCCAGCAATCCCACTTTTAGGCATTTACCCAAATGATCACAAACAAGACCATGCTAAAGCTACCAGCACAACTATGCTTATTACAGCATTATTTACCATAGCTAAGATATGGAACCAACCCAGATGCCCCTCAGTAGATTAATGAATCAAGAAAATATGTTACATTTATACAATGGAATTCTATGCCTCCATCAGAAACAATGACATTGCCCCATTTGTTAGGAAATGGAAAGACTTGGAAAAAAATTATATTAAGTGAAGTAAGCCAGGCCCAAAGAAACATAGGTCCCATGGTTTCCCTTATTTGCAATAACTAGTATATGTCTGGGACAAGCAGAAAAGGTCAAAAAGTATGTACATATGACCAGATAAGACAATGCCAAGCAAAATGAAACCCAAGTAGTTTTTTTCTTTCTTGCTATTATTTCTAATGTATTTATAATGTACCATGTGATTGTTTTGTTTCTTTGTATGTTCCTCCCCCACAGGATAATCCCTGTTTTCACTGTCTGTGATGTTGGCATAATTTGGGGAGGGGAAGGAAAAAAAAAAACAAAGTGTTTAAATAGGGATACAGGTTCTAGGGATACAGGTTCACCCATTGCAACAATGAGATGTACAAGATGCTATGTTGAAAAACAAACTTTACAATTTGTGTGGGGGGGGTGGTGAAGAGTGTAGTTGAGGAGGTGGGAGGGAGGGGATAGGAGGGGGAAAACGAAGGAGGAGGCAACAATGCTTGATAAGAAATGTCTCATTACCAGTAACCCCTCTGTACAGTATTTTCACAATAAAAAACGTATTTAAAAAATAAAATAAACGTACGACAACACTTTCAGTCTCAATTAGCACAACTCTAACAAATGAAAGAGATATAAGCAAGTAAAGAAAAATAAGTCTCTTCAGGAGAAAAACATGCATATGCCATGGGAGTCTCTTATTTAAAAACAGTCATTTACAGTTGCCTTAGAAGCTAGCTTTGTTGTGAGAGTGAAGAGCTCCCACAACTTCAGGATAAAATTTCAAAACCAAGAAAAGTTTAGGTTTAATCTCTAAAGACAAATGTATTATTGCTGATTATTTAGAAAAGATCGCCCAATGGGAGCAGACTAATGATATGGTCATTAGGCAGCTGTTGAGATGACATACATTGTAAAGTCCCCTTGAACACGTTTCCCCTAGAATATCACAGCCATTCATTAAGTCTAATGTGGTCTCTCCTCTCTCACAGTTGGCTTTTCCAGAGTTTCAGCTGCCTAGGGTTAGCCATGAGCTAAAAAGTAGTGAATATAAACTCCATCAGGATCATTGTTTACCATTCAGTAGCTGGTGCTCAGTCCCGCAGGATGGGCATCATCCTTTATCAGCACATGCATGAGGCCTCTCCACGGCCACGCAGCATCATTTAGATCATCTGGTCGCCCGTCATGTCCTAGCACTGCTTATGGGGAAGCCACTTAGGTGTTATTTATTTATGGCTCTAACATGCCAAAATGATTCTGGCAATTTAGATATGAAACCAGAAGCTGCACCGTGCTTCCTTTAAGCATAACAGTAAAAGCTTTTGAATTGATGCTCTAAGCAAAACACAAGTATTTTTTTTCTGAGGTGACTAGGATGGAAACAAATCTCTGACTGTGAAATTGTAATATATATATATATGTATATATAAAACAATTATATACATACATATAAATTTCCATATATATAAGTTTAGTCCCCTGTCTTACACCCCTTTAATCTACCATAGTTCGTTTAACACATTTGCATATACTGGCATACCCCCCCAACATATTTACTTATAAGTTTATAAGCTAAGTCAAGCTCCCACATATAAGGGAAAACATGTGTCCTTTGTTTCTTTGGGCCTAATTCACTTCACATAATTTTCCAGGTTTTTCTTTTGTTGTTGCTGTTGGCGGTGGTGGTTTTGATTTCAGAAACATCTTATCTTTAGAGACTATAATTAAGTTACCAAACCTCAGGTTTGAGCACTGAGTTACAATGGCCACCCACAGCAGGGGATAGCATTCTGTCAATGGCTGCTACTAGAACTTAAGTTTTACACAGCAATAACCCTCCCCATGAAAACCAAGTCTATCCTGCAAAATTCTTTAGGCTTCCCTAATGCTGTTGTTCCCCTATTGTAATTTCCCTCTTCCTTCAAGCCAATTTCAAATACTCATTTAACTTCATTTCACTTTTATGAAAATAGATGGTGGAGAGAATAGAATATGCCATGATGTGCCTAAGGCTTGAAAAGCCCTCAGGACTCTTGGGTCATATTTTACAATCCCTTCTTCTCCACTCCCTGTAATGTATTTGAAGAGGCAGCAGCTGAATAAAACCTTTGCATATTTCAAATATTGGCCTACAGTCAAGTCTACTTTGCTGCTTTGAGAAAGCTTTGAAGCCTGAAATGTATTTATTCAGGCACAGATAGGACGTGGCAGTTCTGCTGTTCCTGGGGACTCATCTTCTTAATGGCTAATAGGCACTAGTGTTTATTTAACTCAGGATGCTCACATTTTATCAAACACAATTTTACTTTGGACTAAAAATGCTGAAGAACAACATGCAGAGGTGCTTCTCCATGTAACCACTTATTGGATGTCATTTTGAAGGAAGACCAGTGTCTTCCCTGTTCCTTAGAGCTCCAATCAACACCCATTGTGTCACTGGGCCCCTCCACGTCATTGTCTGGTTATTGATACATTAGGTGAGTGAATAAATAAAATGAGTCAAACTTTACATCCACTCTTACATGTATTGTATTAATGAGCCATGTGTGTGTATGTATCTGAAGTCTGGAAATCTGAACCTACTTCTGACGTGGCTACTTTGTACTTTTGGAAAATATCATTAACTACTGCACAGGAAGAATTAATGCCTCACCTGCCCGGCAGGTATGGAGTGAAAGAGATTATTATTCAACTTTCCTTTCAGCCTTAAGACCTATGATTCTATGAAGCAGTGATTTGAAATATGCTCTCCATAGGTCATTATCCAGAGGAATGGATTATATTGAATAATTTTTGTCTAAAACATATCTATCTGCACCCTTCCTTGTCATTTTCTCTTTGCTTCATCTCTATTATATTCCAACTTTCTCAGTTTGCTCCAGGCATTCATTGTAAAATGTTAGGATAGTCACAAAAATGCTAAAGAGAAATACATTTTGCCCCTGGATGGTAATAAGAATCTATTAGTATTTTATCATCTTCGTAGGCAAGTGTACACAGGCAAGGAGGGAAATGGAGAACCAGTTCTGGTATTAATCATCTAAAACAATGAAGACAGTGCTGCATATTTAACTACACAGTCATTTATAGCTCACAGTACAATAAAACAGCAATCTACATTTCCTAACATCACTCCAACTCACTATCCGAGCCAAATGATGATTTTTAAAGTGTATAAATTCTACAGATAAATAAAAAAAACCATAAAATATTTTACTTGGAAGTATTTGGGCTTTTTACTTAGGCCGTCTTCCAATTCTATTTGGTGTCAGGATTAATTAATTTGATTAATTAAATTAATTAATTAAATTGATAAAAACAGAAATGTACTTTTCCCTCGTCCGTGGGCAATATGGAGATTTTGCACTCAGGACCTGTGCTTTCTAAGCAGGTGCGTCAGGGGGCAGGGTCTCCAGTATTTCCCTGAGAACATGATGGATAGGCCATGTTGGTTACTATTAGGGAACTCGGAGGCAGGCTGAGTTCATAAAGAAAAGAGGATTATTCCTCACACGGCTTTGACCTAGGTTCTGGCCAAGGCCGTCTATGGTCAAGGAGCTCTTTGTGCAAGGCCATGATGGCACTCCAGGTCCGGAGAAAGGAAGAGAACTGATTTCAGGAAAGAGTGGTGCTGCGGAGGACACGATCGAGCCTTCCAGGAGATCCGTATTCCCTTTGGAGATCAGGATCCCCTGTGGCCAATGCACCCCACCTCCCCTCTCACCCCCATAGGCCTCTGCTCACAAGGCGGCCTTCAGCTCCCGTGTCACCATGCTCAATACGAAGCTCCTGACGCCAGAGGCTTTGGAGATGTAGCGCCGGCCTCTCTGGTTTCCATGAAGCTCACCGTGTAACACACATTCCTCCTGTTCCCACGTCTGAGCCGTGACAGTATCACCCCAAGGCCCAAGGCCCAAGGAGCCTCCGGAATGCAAAATAAACGCTTCAAGTCGTGAAGCTGGAAAAATACACAACACCCATCATTCCAAGAGGAAAAATGATGCGAGGTCAAGACGGGCCCCTGCTACCAACTGACATTTCATGAGGAAGAGATCGAGTGGAAACGAAAGACTGCACCCAAAGACGAGGCAGACACGACATGTTACATAAGATGGGCTCCCAAGGCGCTGGGGGCGGGGGGTGAGCCCCAAACACCTGCATTTATCATCTGAGCTGCGTTGGCACCATTGTTCCAGGCTGTCATTCATGTTAGAGTAGCCAGACAAAGTATCTTCTTAATTAACGTCTTTATTAGATGAGAATCTTCACTTAATTATCATTATCTTGAGAAACTCCAAGCTGACTTACCAATGCATTCTCTCTCCTCTGTATGGGAGATTTGTTATCTTTCCTTCTGTGGTAATGGACCACTAATTTGACTTATTATATCTATAGAAAATAGCTTCTACCTGACACTACTATGATAAGCTTCGCGTCATGTCCCTAGATGTGGTCACTTTTCCTAAGTGTTTTTCATGCTTAAGATATATTCCACTGTTGTTGTTACCTGCATTTTTCCACTAGAACAAATTAGTTCATTGCACCACTGATTTCTTTTGTATTGTAGTGTTGGTGACTTTTTTCTGCCTAATTTGTCAATTACCAAAAGACACATATTAACAACCTCTACATTTGCCCGTTTCTCACGATTTCATGAGTCATTTGAATATTTTGAGGCTATTGTTAGGTGCAGTAGGCTCTTGGTTTTCGCATCTTTTTATTGGTATGGAAAAGCCTTATCTTTGGTAATATTTATTCTTTCAAGAGAGACTTTTACTGGAGTATATTAATTACACAAAGGAAAAATCATATATGCATATATTGTACCTTGATTAATGTTACCCCCATTACATTCTTATCTCTCTCTCTCTTTAAAATAGTTCTAATGACTTTCATTATTCCATTTTACACACCTCAAAAAGTATGTACATTGTGTCTAACCTCTGCTACTCTCTCCCTTCCCGCGGGCCACCACGCTCCAAAACGTCTTTGTTTTCTTCTTTCCATGGCACATGAGAGAGACCACGTGATATTTGGCTCTTTCTGTCTGCTTTATTCCCCTTTATACCACAATCTCCAGGTCCTACTCTTCTCCTGTAAACAAAAGCAATTGTATCCTTCCTTATGGCAGAATGAGAGATGATATGTTTATCTTCACTCCTTTGCCTTCTAGCTTCCTTTTGTGAAAAGCTGACTGCAGACACCAGAAAGAGAGCCACGGATGAAGGGTGCTGCTCTTGCACACCTGGGGCCTTAGGTGATGTATGCAGACACAGAATGGTAAATTCCTTGTGATCTGACCTACGTGAAAACTGAAATCGTTGATCCTACAGAATTTGAGAGAGTAGTGGAGACCACAGGCTTAGAGAGGAGACATGAGTGTGTAGCACTGAGCAGGAATGAGGCAAGATGGGCCACGAAAGGTAAAATTCTACATACAGAGAAAAAAGCTTCCATGGATGATAAGGCTAACTGAAGATAACAATCACCTGTTGTACATCCAAAAAATGTACAAGTTTCACCACAGGCAAGAAATGCCTGAGGAGACAAATATATTTAATCTGAATTTTACTTTACATAGGGTCAATGGTGAATGGAAACGTTGTGTGGTGCTACAGTAAGATGTACAAGTTTTTGTATTTCACTTCTCAGTTCAATTAACAAAACAATAAAGACAATAGTGGTATATTTCTCCCACAAAATAATAACTAACAATAATAAAGAAACATTATTTTAAATTAATCATTCTTTAAAACACTTTCATAAATAAAAGAACACAAATACCATAGAGTATGTGATTTCATTTATATAAAGTGCCAGAATGGTAAGAAACAGAAATTTGAAAATTCTTTATCTCCAAGGATATGCTAAAATTTACCCAGGACAATACAAGGAAAGCTTATTGTGTAGTAATGCTACTTTAAACACTAAGATAAAAAAATGCAAAAATTAAATGCTTTTGTCAAAATCTCTCAAACAATACAATAGACGTCTTTGTCTTTTTTGTAAATATATCTTATTGCCACGAATTTTGATTAAAAAGTACTATATCATGTACTTTCCAAATTTCTTTTCAGTATAGGTATAGCTGTTGTAATGTTTTAAACTCCTTATTCTCTAGATAATTTTTTAAATTACAAGGAATAGTTATCAGTGAATTAATAAAATTAACTCATGTTTACAAATCTTTATTCTCTAGATGGTTTTTGCTTGGCAAAGTCACCTTTACTATAAAAAAGAAACAATTATTATTAAATTAGTACAATTAACTATGATTTTAAAAATCATTGGTATTATAAGTCATAGTATGTTTATTTGAAATACCACTGGCATGTTTCAGAAAATATTTATTGGCTATTTATGGAAAAACTTTTAGTTTTCCTATTCATTGTTTAAAAATTATTTAACACTTTTAACACTCAAGTCCTTTATCTCAGGTCCGTATTCACCCTCTCATACTTCTTTCGCAAAAATAGGAATATGCCTTTCATATATTTCTAGTTGACAGAAGTTACGATGCTAAGGGGAAGATTTTGGAGGGACACTGGAGATGAAACGATTTCAGAATTTTCCTAGTTCTTCCACAGTTCTTGCATCAGGTTCTTATGGTGTGAGATTTGCTGTGTCTGACTCCTGCCATGAATCAATTCTCCACTGCCCAGTGCTGCAGCATGCATCATTCACAGGGTGCCAGCCCAGCAGCTTTTCCTGGCTCCTGCTCAGGTCACAACAGCATGGACTAACCCTATAAAACGCCTCTATTCCTGAAAATGATCTGTCCAGGGCTTCTTCACACAAAGCTCAGCTAGGTGGCTTCTCTGTGCATAGGATGAATCTCAAAACACACATTTCCAGCAATTCCTACCAATAAAAATTACCAATGATCTCTTCATTACTCATTGTAGAATGACCATGTCTCCACTGCCATCACTACAGGGGAAAAAAAGCCTTTTCCTTGAACAATATATTCACTTCTTTATTGATGTGTTAACAAAGTCACTGAAAAACTTGTAGGTCAAGACAACACACGTTTATTTTCTCTAGTTCTCATGGATCCACTTGTAGAAATGGCTTACCTGGGTCGTACCAGTTTGTAATTAATATGTTAACCCCAAGTTGTGTTCCATCTGATAGCTTAAAAGTCCATTCTAGGATTGCTTTGTTGTTAACAAGGAACAGATTAATATTTTGAACTTGTAACTTTAGTGTTGGTTCTAAGATTCTTCTCCGTTTTTTTTTTTCTTTTGGATATATAGGACCATCAAACCCCAAAGGAAAGAGTTGCATTTCTTAATCTTAGTTAAATATTCTGTAGTAGAGCAATATTTACTTCTTAAGTGCCATGCAGTAAATATGACATATGCTTGTCTCATAGTGGTATTAAAACTGGCTATATACAACACTTCAGTCATATTGTCGTTAATTTAAGTAAATGAAGTTGATTAAAAAGGATTATAGCAAACTCATCATTTTGTACTTTGAAAGAGAAATAGCGTTTTGGGTAGAAAATGGCATATTCCACAAGTGTGAAAAAGGACTACTGGAGAACTCTAGGCCTTTTATGATGTCAAGGGCAACATTAATCATCCAATAATGACAACACTCGACTCACCATCCTTGAAAATGTATAAGCCTGGTGCCCTGAAACAAGAGGTGAATTGAAAGGAAATAAAGGGGGTTAGGAGAAGTAACAATACAATATAGACTGTCAAGGGAAATAAACATTGAAATCAATGATCAATCAAAGCATTTGCAAATTATTCCAAAGGAAATAGTCTACTCTGTTTCTAGACATATTTCAGTAGACATAGTGAAATTTAGTTTTTGGAAAGAATACATGGCTCATCTGGATATTTCTGAGTAGATCATATTAAATTAGTTCATTAATTGTTCTAAGTAGTATTTTTCTACTATGAGTGTGGTTTCTAGTTTGATAAATGTAGTGTATCCATTCTAGAAAACAGTATCTGGTCATCTCTTCCCCTTGATAGTCCAGTCTTATGTAATCTTCTCCCCTTCATATGGGCAGTTTTAGTAAACTCACTTTTAATGAACAGAATATGGCAGAAATCTGTCTCACTGTCTCTCTCTTCTTCCTATCTGTTTCTTTCTTTCTCCCTGTCTCTTTCTCTCTGTATGTCTTTGTGTCTCTGTCTCTCTTTGTCTCCCTATCTCTGTCTCTCTTTCCCAAACACTGAGGATAAGCAATCCTCCATATGGCAAAAACTATATATAGATATATATACATATATATATAAAGTTTTTATATAGTTTTTATTTTATATATATATATATATATATATATATATATATATAAGAGGCCAGCTTATAACCACCTAAGTGGACCTCTCCCCAGTTTACCCTTCAGAGGAATATAGCACATTCAAGTCTTTGCTATCTGTGAAAGATGGAGAGCTATAGGATCTGGATAATCTACACCCAGAATCACAAGAAAATAAATATTAACACTATTAAACTATTAGGTTTTTTAGTTGCCTGTTACTCTGATTATAAAGATAATACAAAATGTATATCAGAATGGGAATAAAAAGGAATATAACTATAAATTGAAAATACGCTAGAAATATACAAGAAAGAATAGGGAAGTAATCATCATTTGAAATTTTAAAATATGTAAAAATTCCTATTTTAAATGTATACTTTACTCATTTTTTACTTTTTTTATTGTGAAAATACTGTACAGAGGAGTTACAATTACATGGGCAAGATAATGAGTACATTTCTTACCAAGCATTGTAGCCTCCTCCTTTGTTTCCCCTTCCCATCCCTTCCCATCCTCCCCCCACCATCCTCCCCGCTCCCCACCTCTACCTTCTCCACCCCCGCACTAAAGTTGTAAAGTTCATTTTCGATATGACTTGTACATCTCATTGTTGCAATGGGTCCACCTGTATCCCTATTTAAACGATTTGTTTTTCCCCTTCCCCTCCACAAATTAAAATTAGTATCTTGCCAAAGTTCTTATTGATTCACTGATTCCATATGATGCCTATTAAAATCACTGATCACAAGATTAAATTTAATTTTATTTACTTGTTTTATTTATGTATGTATTTAAAATTACAGTTGGTTGATGTGAACACTTTGAGTTTATGGTCATGTAGGAATGGAATCCACAGCTGGTGGCCAACTGCTATAAACCTAGCTATTCAGTAGGCTGAGATCTGAGTATCACAGTTTGAAGCCAGACAAGGCAGAAAAGTCCAAGAGGATCTTTTCTGCAATTAACCAGCAAAAAACTGAAAATAGAGATGTGGTTCAAGTTGTAGAGAATTAGCCTTGAATGAAAAAAACAGAGAGAAGGAAAAAGAGAGAAAGAAAGAGAGGGAGAGACAGAACGAGAGGGAGAATTCAAGCCCCAGTGTGGACAGAAAACAAATGTGGATTGACACCATGTTTGCAAGTAATAAGTAACAAGGATAAACCCAGAATTAAGAACAAAGAGGGAAAGACTGAACCTCATGAAGGAAATTCATTAACAAAGAAAGCAAAAATTATATGATTAATATCTCACTGTGAAACCACTTAAAATTTTGAGTGAACCTTCAGGAAAGATTTTCAAATTGAGAGAGGCATATGAATGGTCTTTTTCCTACAAATGTGTAAACACCTTTTATTTTTGCTCTTATTTTGTTATAAGAAATTGCTTACTATTAATAAAGCTGGGCAGATCTATCAGTTTATGAATTAGGCCAATTACAACCACATAAAATAAGTCAATAAACACATTAAAGAAAAACAGAATGATAAGTCGAAATAGTAATACAACTATAGATAGAGCACTTGTAATTTTAAAAGTTGGTTTCAAGTTGAGAAGAAAACAGAATATTCATGCTCAGGGTGATACAAAAAGCCATGAATTTAACAAACAAGTACAAAACACGTAATGTATAGTGTAGTGTCAATAGGTAAGAATGGTTTGTGTTTTTCAAAAATGCCGAGAGGAAGGATATAAAGTGTTATCAACACAGAGAAATTATTTTCTTTCATTAATGCATACATTAATCACTTAGGTTCAGCCATTTCACAGCAAATATATATATATATATATATATGTATAGATAGATAAATATTTCAGACTAATATGCTAAAAATCATAGAAACAATTTCATATGTCTATTTAAATAGTGTGCAAAGTGAGCCTCCTCCTCTTCCTCTTCCTTCAAGTTACAAAACTATTTCATTTATTTAATTGTTTAATTCTTTTGAATCTTTCCTTCGTGAGGATGTTTTGGCCTGAGATTTGGCTAGCCACCGACAGGTTAGCTGATAAGCCATGTGTTCCCACCTACGCTTGTCTGTTTTCACGAACTCAAATGTAGATAAATCCAGGATAAATATGACAACTTTAAGTTAAAAAATGACCCACTCACAATGTGGGAGTAACTTTCTGATTTGAATTAAAGAACACCATACAATCAAGAAATCCTACTTGGAAGAGGAGTGGAATAATTATAAATTTAGAATGCTTTTATTTATTTGTCTGTTATAGTTGTTAATATTTAATCATTCTAGTTCATGTATCCTTCTGGTTAGAAGTTTTTGTTATCTTCTCAAGAGGAAGAAATCAATAACAGAGGATATTAGACATCAAGTTTGTTACTAATATACTCTTACCTAGGATATGTGAAAAGATAAATCTAAATTTTAATTTTAAAGAATAAATGAATCCTATAAGTCACAATATTAATATTAATTTTTGCTTTCAGGTTTATGATTGCTGCCTGGGACTAAATTTTAAAAATGATTTCGTTGAGAAACTAATGCACCTACATCTTTTTACCTACTGAAGAGGTATGACTTCTGACCAAAAATAATAAAGTCCAGTTCTTCAATTTATCAGACTGTGCTCACAGCATTTGAAGACCAAGTTCAAGGATCAGCTTGGATCTCAGCATTGTGGAATAGTATGGATTTCAATGGATGCTGAATAAGTAATATGAATGGTGGGTGGCAAAACACTGCATCACAAGAAGGTTTCTTATAAAGTATATGTAGATCAATGCTTGGTCAAATGTTCAACAGCATTTTTAATTAATTGGGACATGAGTTACCGATTAAATTAATGACTTACAGGTGGTGTGCATTTGAGGAGAAAACAGGAAACTAGAAATCAGATATAAAACTCATATTGAGAGAGATACTATTCTAATTTATCCTAGCTGTTCAGATATTTGCATTTAATTTTATGCAGTTATATAATAATAGCCTTGGGATGAAAATCTAATTGTCATTCCTATAAATAAGACAATGGAACACATGTATGTATTAAACTCCCTTGTTTATTTTAAACTTGTAGACATGCTTTTGACATAAATGGAGTATCTCAAATTCCTTTGTGGCTCAAATAGTAAATTATGTCTTGCAAATGTTATTCTTTTTTATTGTAAAAGTGATGTACAGAGCATTTACAGTTACATAAGTAAGGAAATGAATAAGTTTCTTTATGCTGTAAAATGCTGAAACATTGTGAAGTAGAGTTTTGAAGCAAGCAAACAAGAAAGACAAAAAGAAAAAAGGGAAGGATGGAGGAAGGAGGGAGGAAAGAAGGAAGGAAAGTAGGAAATAAAGAAGGGAGGAAGTAGAGTGGGAAATTTACTTTAAGAGACAAAGTATACAGTTTCTCCTCAAATAAAGTGTTTATAATGTATTGTTAAATTTCTCTGATGGAGGCATAGAATTCCATTGTGTATATATACCACGTTTTCTTGATCCATTCATTTACTGAGGGGCATCTGGGTTGGTTCCATATCTTAGCATGGTAAATAATGCTGAGATTAAACATAGTTGTGTTGGTAGCTTTAGTATGGACTTGTTTGTGATCATTTGGGTAAATGCCCAAAAGTGGGATTGCTGGGTCATAGGGGAGCTCTATGTGTAGTCTTATGAGGAACCTCCATATTACTTTCCAAAGTGGTTGAACAGGTTTACACTCCCACCAACAATGCTGTAGAGTTCCCTTCTGTCCACATCCCCTCCAGCATCTGTTGTCACTAGATTTCTTGATTATAGCCATTCTAACTGGGGTGAGGTGGTATCTCAATGTTGTTTTGATTTGCATTTCTTTTATGACTAGGGAGGTTGAGCATTTCTTCATGTGTCTATTGGCCATCCTTCTTTCCTCTTCAGAGAAGTTTCTCTTTAAGTCTTTAGCCCACTTATTTATCGGGCTGTTGTTTCTTTGAGGATTTGTTGTTAGGGGATTTAATTTTTTGAGTTCCAGGTATATTTTAGATATGAGATCCTTGCCCATTGTATGGCTAGTGAAGATCTTCTCCCAAACTGTGGGCTTTCTGTTGATCTTGCTTTCTATGTCCTTTGCCATGCAGAAGCTCAGCAATTTCAATGCAATCCCATTTGTCCAATCTTTCTTTGATTTGTTGTGTTTCTGGGTCTCTATTAAGAAAATTTCAGCCTTTTCCAAGGAGACCTAGGGTTTCTCCTATTCCATCCTGTAATGTTTTCAGGGTGTCTGCTTTGACTCCGAGGTCTTTGATCCATTTGGAGTTGATTCTGGTACAGGGTGATATATAAGGATCTAGCTTTAGTT
The DNA here is from genome assembly GCF_019054845.1 of Dipodomys spectabilis. Lineage (NCBI taxonomy): Eukaryota > Metazoa > Chordata > Mammalia > Rodentia > Heteromyidae > Dipodomys > Dipodomys spectabilis. Next base: position 6,116,460 of record NW_024870711.1, read on the forward strand.
TTCTACAAGTGATTAACCAATTTTGCCAGCCCCATTTACTGAAGAAGCTGTCTTTCTTCCATTCTATTTTTTTTAGCTCCCTTATCAAAGATTAGATGGCTATAGGTCTGTGAGTTCACCCTGTTTTCTCTGTATTTGATGTTGGTATAATTTGTGGAGGGAAAAAACAAATTGTTTAAATAGGGATACAGGTGGACCCATTGCAACAATGAGATGTACAAGACATTATGTTGAAAAACGAACTTTACAACTTTGGCACAGAGTGGGGGAGTGGGGGGGATGGGAAGGGATGAGAAGAGAAAACAAAGGAGGAGGCAACAATGCTTGATAAGAAATGTACTCATATGGTTTAAATAGGGATACAGGTGGACCCATTGCAACAATGAGATGTATAAGTCGTTATGTCGAAAACTTTACAACTTTGGTGGGGGGTGAGGGAAGGATCAGGTGGGGGAGAGGGAAGTATGGGAAGGGATGGGAAGAGGAAACAAGAGGAGGCAACAATGCTTGATAAGAAATGTACTTGTTATCTTGCCCATGTAATTGTAACTCCTCTGTACGGTATTCAAACAATAAAAAATAAATTTTAAAAAAGAAATGTACTCATTACCTTGCTCATGTAATCGTAACTCCTCTGTATGGTATTTTCACAATAAAAAAAGAAAAAATAAATTTCTCCTTTACAAATTCTGCAATACCCTTCACATAACCCCTCTGTACAGTATGTACACAAATAAAATAAAATAAATGAAAAAAACAAATTCTGCAATAACTTCATTTTAAAAAATTTCCACTGCCATTTGACTACTATCCACAAGTAGGATGAAAAGAATTAAAAAGTACTAATTATTTTTAAATTTTCTTTTTAACAATTTGAAGGTGTTTAACTCTCAAGAGATATATTAGGCATTGCAACACACTGAATAAATTTAAAATTTTCTGCAAAAATCCAGGAAACCCTCAGTTACTGCCAGGCTCTGTGTATACAGAATTGGCTAGCAACCAATTGTAATTTTTAAAGGTATCTGTTCTGAAACATTTTAGAGATTTTTTTCCCCTCATGAATAGTCCTTAAACAATGAAATAATTTTGGAAATATTGTTTACATTGTACAGATTGGGTTTTCCTTATCTACAAATGCTTAGCACCAGGAGTGTTTTATATTTTTCAATATTTTTGGCCTGCACAGTGAGGTATTTGGGGGACTGGCCCAAGTCTAAAGCAAAAAATAATTCATGTTATATAAACTGTACAATGCAGCCTGAACGTAATATGTTTCTGTTTCTGCTGCTTTGGCTGCGACCATCACAGGACGTCCAGCGTAAGATTCTCTACATGCTGTCATGCAGCTATCCCTGTCACGTTCCTGCCATTAGCTTTTAGACTTCTGGGATATGAAAGGACTGCATATGACTTTTCAAACATCATATCTCTTCTATAAGGAAATTTGGTATTTCTGGATTGTGTGTCTGCAAAGCTCTTGAAGCCAAGCTCCTCCAGAGAGAAGATGTAGACCTGATTCTGAGTCATATTACTGAATAATATTAGTAACTGAGTTCTACTAACCCCATTTTGATCATCCTCCATAATGTAAGCAGTTTGCAAGCTGCTCAGCAAGGTCATAGTGCTGAGGTCAATTTATGTATTAAGGATATATTCCTCATATGAAATTCTTAGATGCAAAGAACCACACAGATGGAGAGTAATAGCTACTGAGTAAAGCTAATTGATTTTCTGAAATTCAATTTTTTAATCTTTAATTTTTTATTAACATGTAACTTTCCCATTTATTATTCTGTTATTTAAATTTATCCCTTTATGGGTCACTTTCAAATCTTTCTGGTAATTTTTGTTGTCCTTTATTTTTTGTACATTTTAATAACCAAAGGTGAACTGATATATAAAAAGCAAAAATTCTACCTATAGTTAGGATACCATGTAAGGTTTTCATACATTAGATGCATTAAGTAATGCTTAACTCATGTTAAGCCTTTATCTCCTCAAATGTCATTATTTCTTTGTGGTGAAGACTTCCTAAATCATTTCTTCTAACTTCTTAAAATACATAATGCACTATTTACCTATAGTCATGATGTGTGTTGTAATGCACTTTTTGCTTATATATAACTATAATTTAATATCTATTGGTTGATTCCTTCCCCATCCTCTTGGACTCTCCATGTCCGCTGTAAACACTTTTTTTGCTATCAACCTGAGTAAGATCAACGTTTATTTTTACATTCCCCCACTAGAGTGATGATGTGATACTTCCTTTATAGCACCTGGCACATTTTATATGAACATAATGACCTCCAGGTCTGTCTTTAGTGTGATGGACAGAATTTCACTGTCTTTTTAATGATTGTGTCAGATCCTGTTTTGTATCCCATTTTCATCTGTTCCTCAGTATTTGACATGAATGGTGTTTCAATTTATTGATTATTTGGAATTGGGTTCTAGTGATCATGGGGGTACAAACACCTCTTCAATATTCTAAGGTTGCTGAATCTTATGATTGACTTTTAATTTTGGGGGAAAGATGTCTGTGCTGATTTCTCATTAGGCCTCTCTAGTTTATAATCTCATGGAATCCCGTATGAGTGATTTCTTTCTGCGTGCTCAACAGCATTTACATTTTAGCAATGTTTATAGTACTTGTGATCACTGGAGCAAGGGGGTTTTGACTTAGAGTTCCTTGAGAATTTGTTATATACCTGTTGACCGTTCATATATCTCCTTCCCTTTGTACCTACCTCCTCTCTTCTTCATCCCTTTCTTCTTTTTCCTCCCTCCTTCTTTTTCTCCTCCTTTAGGTGAAAATGGCATTTGAAATGAGGACTTTCCACTGATTAAGCAAGTAGTCAAACACTTGAGCCATGCCTCCAGCCATGTTTGGATTAGATTATTTTTCCCAATAGCATTTTCCCAGGGCTGACTTTTAACCCATGCTCCTACCTCTCCATCTTGTATATCTAGGATTATGGCTCTGAGCTCTTATACTAAACCATTTTTTAAAAAATTACATACATTTGTCTAATTTGGGAAGGGGAAGTGGAATAACACAACGCTGAAACAAGGACACAGGATGACCCATTGCAACAATGATACCCACAAGACAGTATATTGGAAATGAACATTACAACTTTGATGGGAGGGAGGAGTGAGGGAGGTAGGGGAGGGAAGGGATAGTGGAAGAAGAAAAAGGAAGGGGTAACAGTGCTCAAAATGCTCAAAAATGAACTCGATGCCTTACTCAGGCACGGCATCTTTACAATAAAATAAAATTTAAAAATCTTGTCAAGGTGATGTACAGAGGGGTTACAGTTACATAAGTAAGGTCGTGAGTGCATCTGCCAACCTTGATACCCCTCCCTCATTTCTCCCACTTTCCCTCCGTCCCAAGGTCCTCCCCCAGTTAGAAAGATCATTTCCCACACGTCTTGTGAGTATCTCTGTTGCATTGGTTCTCCCTTTGTTGTTTGTCTCACCATTTTGTTATTTCAAACTTTTTATGTCTCCTTTTGATATATTTCTATACATCTCTTGTGCACCTATTATTGGATTGTTTGTTTTGAGGGTGCCTCAGATGTTCTGATTATTAAGCTCTTGTCAGATGAATAGTTTGAAAATGTATATTACTATTGTGTGGGCATTCCCTTCCATTGATACTTGCTTTCTTTAATGTGCAAAGACTCTTCAGTTTTATATAGTCCTATTTGTCTCTTTTTTTTGTTTCTTTCCTTTGAGGATCTTGCCCCCACAAATCTTTGACCATTCTATTGTCCTGAAGCATTTTCCATGTTATTTTTTCCCCAGTAGATATATGAGTTGGAATTTCCACTTAATTTTTTTTTTTTAGTTCAATGTTATTTTATTTGTGAACATACTGTACAGAGGGGCTACAATTACATGGGCAAGATAATGAGTACATTTCTTACCAAGCATTGCAGCCTCCTCCTTTGGTTTACCCTTCACATCCCTTCCCAGCCTCCCCCCAACCCCCCCAATCCCAATCCTTCTCCTTCCCCCCCTGCCCCCCCCCCCCCGCACCGACGTTGTAAAGCTCGTTTTGGACATGTCAACTTGTACTTCTCATTGTTGCAACAGGTCCACCTGTATCCTTAAACAACTGGTTTTTCCCCATCTCCTCCACAAGTTATACTGACATCAAATATAGTGAAAGCAGGGGTTATACTGTGGGGGAGGGACATACAAAGCAACAAAGAGATAATCTTATAAAAGCAATAGAAACACATGCATGAAAGAAAAAAAAACATTAAAATATATATCTAAGGGTTCATTTTCCTGACATCACATTATCTGACCTTTTCCACTTGACTCATACATATACTAGATATTGCAAATAAGGGAAAACATGGGACCTATGTTTCTTTGGGCCTGGCTTACTTCACTTAATATAATTTTTCCAAGTTTTTCCATTTCCTAACAAATGGGGCAATGTCATTCTTTCTGATGGAGGCATAGAATTCCATTGTGTATATATACCACATTTTCTTGATCCATTCATCTACTGAGGGGCATCTGGGTTGGTTCCATATCTTAGCTATGGTAAATAATGCTGCAATAAACATAGTTGTGCTGGTAGCTTTAGTGTGGTCTTTTTTGTAAACATTTGGGTAAATGCCCAAAAGTGGGATTGCTGGGTCATAGGGGAGCTCTATGTGAAGTCTTTTGAGGAACCTCCATACTGCTTTCCAAAGTGGTTGAACAAGTTTACATTCCCACCAACAATGAAGTAAGGTTCCTTTCTGTCCACATCCCCTCCAGCATCTGTTGTTGTTAGAGTTCTTGATTTTTGCCGTTCTAACTGGAGTGAGGTGATATCTCAATGTTGTTTTGATTTGCATTTCTTTTATGGCTAGGGATGTTGAGCATTTCTTCATGTGTCTATTGGCCATCCTTCTTTCTTCTTCAGAGAAGTTTCTCTTTAAGTCTCTTGCCCACTTATTTATTGGGCAGTTGTTTCTTTGAAGATTTGTTGTTGGGGGGTTTAATTTTTTGAGTTCCAAGTATATTTTAGATATGAGACCCTTGTCCGTTGTATGGCTAGTAAAGATCTTCTCCCAATCCGTGGGCTTTCTATTGATCTTGCTAGCTATGTCATTTGCCCTGCAGAAGCTCTGCAACTTTATGCAATCCCATTTGTCCAACCTTTCTTTGATTTGTTGTGTTTTCGGGTCTCTATTCAAAAAATTTCGGCCTGAGCCAAGGAGACCTAGGGTTTCTCCTATTCCATCTTGTAATGTTTTCAGAGTGTCTGCTTTGAGTTCAAGGTCTTTGATCCATTTGGAGTTGATTCTGGTGCAGGGTGATATATAAGGATCTAGCTTTAGTTTTCTACATGTAGTTAACCAATTTTGACAGCACCATTCACTGAAGAGGCTGTCCTTCTTCCATTCTATTGTTTTAGCTCCCTTATCGAAGATTAGATGGCTATAGGTCTGTAGGTTCATTTCTGGGTTTTCAATTCTATTCCATTGGTCCTGAGGTCTGTTCTTATGCCAATACCAAGCTGTTTTGATTACTATTGCTTTATAGTAGAGTTTGAAATTTGGTATTGATATTCCTCCAGCAGTGTTCTTTCCGTTGAGGAGCGTTTTTGCTATTCGGGGTCTTTTATTGTTCCATATGAATTTTTGGATTGCCTCTTCTATTTCCTTGAAGAATGAGGTTGGAATTTTGATAGGTATTGCGTTGAATTTGTAGATAGCCTTGGGAAGTATTGCCATTTTCATGATGTTAATCTTTCCAATCCAGGAGCATGGGAGGCTTTGCCATTTTTTTAGTTCTGTGTTGATTTCCTTTTTCAAGATTTTAAAGTTTTCATCATAGAGGTCCTTCACTTCTTTGGTTAAGTTAATTCCTAGATATTTTATTTTTTGTGGGGCTATTACAAATGGAGTTGCTTTCCTAATTTCAGCCACACTTTTCTCATTGTTGGCATACAGAAAAGCCATTGATTTTTGGGGGTTAATTTTATAACCTGCTACTTTGCCAAAGTTTTGAATCAGCTTGAGTAATTTGGGAGTGGAGTCTATGGGATTCTTTAAATACAAGATCATGTCATCTGCAAAGAGGGAGAGTTTTATTTCTTCTTTCCCTATTTGGATCCCCTTTATGTCTGCGTCTTGTCTTATTGCTGTAGCTAGGCATTCTAATACTAGATTGAAGAGAAGTGGAGAGAGTGGGCATCCTTGTCTTGTTCCTGAGTTAAGAGGAAATGGCTTTAGTTTTTCACCATTGAGTATAATGCTGGCTGTAGGTTTGTCATATACAGCTTTTATTGTATTGAGGAATGTTCCATGGATTCCTAATTTTTCTTCCACTTAATTTTAAATGCTTCTTGAATTTATTTTAATAATTGGTACAAGAAGTGCTCTCATTTCATTTCAGGTGAATACACATTGCTTTCCAAATTACATTGGAAAGACTCTCCTGCCTCCTGTGCATGTTCTTAGCACTTTTGTCAAACACCAATGGGCTGAAATTATTATTATTTAAAACCTCTATGCTCCACGAACGTGACAAAAGATTGAATGCAACTCGTCCCGAAATATCGGTGACATTTTTCACAGTACTAGTAAGAAAAAGAATACCAAAGCTTATCATAGAAACCAAATAACCAAAGGTATTCTAATTAAAAACAAAGACAAAATAAGAGTCATTAGATTGTTTAGGCATCAATACATAACACAAAGCTGTAATAATCAAAACAGCATGATGTTAGTGTTAAAACTGACATGAAAAATCAAAGGAAGTATAGAAAGACTACAAGTATACTCCCACACTTGTTCCTAAATTCTTGAGCACAGAGCTCAGATTATTAATCAGACACTTCTCATTTTTTTAATGTTAAATATTCAATGCTATAAATACTCCATTTGGAATTACTTTTACCATGTTCTTGAAGCTTTAGTAAGTGGTATTTCTTGCTTCCTTCTGTTTAATGTGTTTTTGGCTTTCCCCTGAAATGACTCCATTCTGTATGGTTTCTTTGGGAGTATATTAGTGTTTCTGGGTATTGTCTTTCTGTGATTGTTTCCTAGTTGAGCTCTATTGTGATCTGAGTATATTCTTTATAAATTCAGTTTTCCCAATTTTGTCTTTTGTATGTTCTGGATACAGTGTATCTTGATATATGTTCTATGGCACTGGAAAGGTTGAGGGGAATCTTTATTACTGTTCATCAAAAATAAATTTCCCAACTCTAACTAGCTATACACTCCACCTCTTTCCCTTCAGGAGCAGTGAATATGAATCGAGGCCCATTTTGTGAATAAGGATGGAATTATAACATTATCCTATCCTGTTTGCTTTAATGTCGAGTGCTGTTTTCTTAAGGCTTTCTGTAAGGTTCATTTCTGAGTTCTTGGCTGCAGTAATTGGACTTTTGGAAAAGTTGTTTTATTTAGTAGTTTGTGGCTGCTTATTGCTGGATGCTACAGCTTCCAGCTAAGAATATATGAACCAAAAACATGAACCAAAACAAAATACAATAGGGAATTAATTAACTACAGTGTTGTTCCTTTGCTCTTGAAGTCTGTAACTAGCGAGTCTTTCCACTTGCACCTCATACTGTCCTCTAATGTCTGTTTCATATAAAGTGTCTAGGAGTATTTATCTGTACTTGGAGAAATAGGGGAAAATATGTTTGTTCTATCCTTCCTGTTTTGTATATCTTTCTTTTTCTATGTCAATTAGTTTTATTTTTATTGTGGAATCTGGTTTTGTTAGAAGGAGGAAAAATTTAGGACACAGCCCCTCCCCCCCAAAATGGATTGCATTGTATATCTTAACCGATAAATTTTCCTATGCTGTGATTTCACCTGAATTACTTGCTTTGAGAGGTAATGATCAATTTTTATATGTGGGAGATTCCGCCACATTGAATTGGCAGTGAGAGTTATTCCTGATTAATATCATGGTGAAAAGAGTTGTAAACCTGTCACACCTTAGTACTGAGGCAAAAGAGACACAGTGACAATCTTTAAAATCGCTACTAACGGAACAATCCAGTCCCTACTTGCTGGTGTTCAGGGGCTGTTGATGCTCAAATACTGCACAATCAAAGTCTCAACATTATCATATCTTAGCAAAATAATGACAACTTGCAAATGTGCCCAGAACACAGAAGCATTATTAATTCAATTTGGAACAATATATTGTTTCTAGAAAATAGAAGGGAAGTGGAATTCATTGCCACTGTTTGGCAAATTGGAATAACAAAGACACTATTAATTTTAGTTTCAGTTCTCCTTGTATCTGATAGGAAATCTGGAAAGAAAATTCCTCTGTTGTGATTCCCTGGCAGCTGGTTTTATTGTAACGCAAGCACTGCTTAATTTGTAGGATCAACAGGGCTAGTATTAGAGAATTATTTTTCCCAATATTTTAATAACCACAGCTGTGCTGTCATAGACAGAGAAAGGGCATAAGAGGGTACATTGCTAGGATTTCTGTGATCGTCGAGAATATTATTCCTGAGGGTGACCGTGGTTCCAAGAGACATCTATTCATATTCTGCAAATAAACCGCCTAATTAGCAAGATGCCTGGCTCCCATGGTTGGGAAATTATATTTGGAGAAAACTGAATTGCTGACCTGTTTGGATATTGAATTGATTTCTTGTATAGATTTATTTGGAGTTTTTAAAATATAATAATAGATCTGCTATACGCACTTAGAGATGCAACAAAGTATTACTCCTTTGCTTAAAAGGGGAAGTGCTTATTGTTGTACCAAATTTGAATACCAGAAGGAAATAATTTATTATTTATTTATTTTTTTCAATTCAGAACAGTAACTTTTTATTTGTCTATGATGGAATATAGTACAAACGATATGTGTGTTTCTATAAACCTGAAATGTGTATAAAAATCCTAAAAGTATGGTAAACTCAAGAGAGATCTTACAAGGTGGAGTTCCTTAGGAAGACAAATTCAGCAGGTGCTGGTGGCTCATGCCTGTAATACTAGCTACTCAGAAGGCTGAGACCTGAGGATCATAGGTCAAAGCCATCCCAGGCACAAATAAGTCTATGAGACTCTTTTCTTTTAATTAAGTTTTTTATTGTGAAAATACTGTACAAAGGGGTTACAGTTACATGAGCAAGGTAATTAGTGAATTTTTTATCCAGCATTGTAGACTCTTATGTCCAACTAACCACAAAAAATGAGAAGCGAAGCTTTGGCTCAAAATGGTAGAGCACTAGCCTTGAGCAAAAAAGCTTAGGGACAGCACCCAGACCCTGTGTTCAAAAAGAAAAAAAAAAGAAAAAGAAAGAAAGAGAGAAAGAAAGAAAGAAAGAAAGAAAGAAAGAAAGAGAGAAAGAAAGAAAGAAAGAAAGAAAGAAAGAAAGAAAGAAAGGAAAGAAGGGAGGAAGGAAGGAAGGAAGAAAGGAAGGAAGGAAAAGAAAAGAAAAAGTTCAACAAAATAAATACCAGGAAATGGAACTCAAGGGGAGGGGGGAGAAGGAGATGCAAGACAATGGGGCCTACTAATGAAGAGAAGAGGGGGAGAATGCAGTCAGGAATCCAATATATATCCTGCAAAATTAAGGAGTGAGAGAAGGGGTGAGTAGTGGAGGGATGGGTGAGAATGTTCAAAGGTGTGACATTGATCAAAGATTTATTGTCTCAGAGGGAAGTAACTTAAAAGCTAACATAAAATAGACTCTAAATTGTTATCTTTTCTTCAAAGAGTTTGCTAGAGTGTTGTATATTTGCAGACTGGTTTTACTCCTGTGAACTACAATTCATCTTAGAATTGGAAGGTTGTAACCTGTAAGAGAGTAAATACCTCTCTAAGTTTTGGGATAAACTTTTAAAAGATAGCAAAATAAGACAGTAAATAATAGCTTCAAAGTAAATAGTGATGCCTTTTAACTTATTTTACTTGACTACACTCACCAAGCATTATATATGTTTATGGTAAGTTAAAGTTAATGTTACATGATATACAAAAATATTATAAATCTCATTATAGGTCATTGCTCCCCTTAACATTGCTACCAGATTTCACCCTAGTTCCAGTTAATTAGCTTCTCTTCTCTTCAAGTATCCAAAGTAGTCATAAAAATGGGAACAATTAAGCGGCAGATGTTCAGAGAATGAAGAAACAATGGTAGCGTTGTTTGATTAAAACTGAAGGAAAAACTCATGAAAAAGATGAATATCAGCAGAGACAATTACATCTTGAAGTTACTATCCAAGAAGGTAGGGTGTAGAAAAACAACCCTGTTCAATCTATTTTTGTGTTACTATTCTTTGGCATAAACATTCTTAACTAGTGCATACAATTCAGAGAGAAATTAACATCAGCTCAGCTCCAAAGTTTCCCTCAGCCTTAGCTATTCTGCGGCAATGGGAATCCACTCAGTGTCCCCTAATATGCAGAGAGAGCAATCAATTTTGTACTCTTCTGAGTCTCTGTAATAAAATGTTCATTTTCTTTCATTGGAAATTCAAGTTATGTTATTTTTCTTGATATGAACAACAAATACAGAACTCTTCAAATCAAATGAAATTTACACAGTGAGACTCACTGAAATTTCTTAACCTGCTTCCTGAATTTATAATCATGTCTAGTGCTCATATTTATAGCGTCTCTCAAATTGTTTCTCTTTCTGCTTAAGAAATCTTGATTAATTTGGGGGATGTAGCTGTGGTAGATTGTGAGGAGTACTTGCTTAAAATGACCAAATTCCTAGTTATCATTTCCTGTACTACAAATGATGGAAAGAAGAAAGGAAGGAAGGAAGGAAGGAAGGAAGGAAGGAAGGGAGGAAGGGAGGGAGGGAGGGAGGGAGGGAGGGAAGAAAATAAGAAAGGAAAGATGGAGGAGGGAGGGAGATTGAAAGAAGGAAGCAGGAATTTTGATTCTTTTACATATGAGTAGCTCCTTTCTTCTTTTTCCTGAAGTTTACTTTTTTATAAGGTGCTTTGTTCATATACTCATCTCTTTATTTCACTCATCTATCTATTTCTGTGTACTCTGCAGCAGCACCATGCTTAAGTTTTTAGCATGTTGTATGTAGTATTTGCTAAGTCTGGTGACAAAAGAAAACACAGTTCCAATCCAGTGATACACCTCACAAAACAAAGCATGGAAAAATACATAATTTTTTACTGAGGACTTTAATCAACTCCTAAATAATGAACCTAATTTCACAACAGAAAATAGAAAAGAAACAGCAAGGAGAAGACACAGCCCAGAGAGTATGGTTCAAAGGACTGAAGAATTGTTGGGGGAGGGGATCAGGTCATTGAACCAGTGGTACTTCTGCCTGTTGAGGTTGTTAAGGAGATACCAGGATAGACAAAAACCAGCCAATAATGCAAGTTCTCTCAGCACTTATCTTTGTAACTAAGTAGCCACAGACATAGGAACTTCTTCCTTCTGAAAGCTCTTCTTTCTGCCACTTTGAGAGATTTAATAGGAAAAATCAGTGCAACTCCTTCTGCAGAATGCTTTCCTGAGTCTTGTACTCCAATGACACTATAACTCTTTCAGGTTGACCATTCTACTTGGGACTGGTATTGTAGATGAATATGATTTCTCAGAAGGGAAGTAAAATGGACCATTAAAAACTTAGCCCAAATTAGTTTTTTCACTGTAATTGATTTCACACAGAGGAACCATAAGGGATTTGGGACATGATGCAGGCCCATTTCAATGCAAATGAAAAAGGAACAAAATTCTGCAGACATTGGATGCTATTCAGCAGGAGAAGACTTGAGCTACATGCTAAAATACATTGACTAGATAACCAACACTGCAACATGTATCTTTTCCTTATCCAAAACTAAGGAGGTGGCTAATTCAGTGAATTTTCGGGTACTGGAGTAAACTATGTTTCAGCAATGCATATGGATTTGGGGGAGAAAAAGACAAACTGTCTTACCTTTAGATTATTATCAGAGCTTTGGACAGAAATGCTAATGACTTACCTGGCATTAATTTTTGGGGTAATTATTAACCTTTTCATGTCCAATCTTGAATTTGTAGTTGGTTACACTATAAACATAGATTTGCATGGTAAGACAGACCAATTATCTCAGCATTTAAGACAGTCAAACTATGGGAGGTAAGGAGTTCTGTATCAATTCATGGAACTCTGGATAATGTAAATGGTAACTAATAATTCCTCAATGAAATATTTTCCTTAACAGGGATCACAACTCCCCCTGCCCCATATAAGGTCTTTATATTTGTCTCGCTTCAGTTAGAGGGTTTAAAGCACATAAAAGTAAAACAGCCTAAAGGAAGATATAAATTCATGGCTAACTTTACCACTTAATTTTAAAGTTATAGACTCAGATTGTATGAACAGCGAGATTCCTAACGGTGCCCATGAATTTTCTGAAAAAGAGTGGCAGTTGACTTGATGAATATAATCCCTCCACATTTTGCTTGAGCTGTAATCAATATGTTTCTGATTTCAAGAAGTCCAGTAGCAACTGCAGAAAACTCATTTATTGAATCAGGTTAAGTTGTCTCTGGGGAGGCACCTGAGCTAATCCTGAATGGCTCTTCTGTGTCTTTCAATGTAGTCCCTGGAAGCCATTGTTAATCAGTCCTACGCAGGATTAGTCTAGGGAAATACGCTTTTTCCCCCATTTTATTTCCGTAAAAAGAGCAAAACTGAATACATCATCCAAAGTTCCATAAAAGCAACCATGGGAAAATCTACCGGAGAGCCAATGAGTGCTTCTGACATTCTGGGACTCCGAGGTACTGGTGGTGATGATCTATGATGCTTGAGAATCAGAAAACTCTTCCCAGGCTCTCGGCCTGCCCTTGACCCTTACCTGCTATTGACAGGCTGCTTGTTCTCCAAATCAAAGCACATGATCCGATGCTCACCTAGCTAATCTCGGATTCATTCCACAGCAAGTTCCTTAGCTTACAATAATGAGCTAGAAGAAGGTGAATGAAGAAAGATCCTTTTAACGTCTTTTGAGATAGTTTATTCATCTGTAGGTCCTCTTGACTCTCATTTGTAAGTATCAGGCAACAGATATTTCTTTCTTGTGAAAAATATAATTAGATCTTTAATGAAATGCATGAATATAACACAGGGGACAAGCTTTAAATTTCATATCAAAGATTCAATGGTTTATCAGAGGCAGTGAGATATATTACAATTTAATTTAAGACACCTAACATAATCGTTTTTCTTTTTAATGTCTTTTTCCCCCTGTGATAAAAGATAGAAAGCTTGTACTTTGTGATCATAGGTCTTCCTCTTATTGCTTTCTCTCCTAATTAGATATCACAGAAAATATGACATCCGTAGGGAGAAGGCCGCATGTTGTGTTGATTTTCTTGTTTAGTAAATGAAGTCCAATATGCTTTTGAAAGTATACAATCAGCTGAAGTCTGAAGGCTGCATAGGAGTATATAAGGCTATATGGAACTCATCAACATTGTATTTTTCATAAGGTACATACAAAGTTAACTGCTAAAAATTAATAGTAGTACAGTTGATTTGGGTGCCATACAAAATATGGTTTTAATGAGTTTCTTTCCCAACACAGACTTGGAAAAGTTACTTCCAATTTTTAAAATAGGGAATTTCAAAGAATGGGAACATTCTCCAATGTATAGATTTTTTTTGACAAAATTCAATATTGTTTCCTTTTTTCCCACCTGGCGGCCTTTAGAAAGTTTGAGGATGAAAGCAGAATTCACCTTCTTATACCCCTCTGTTCAGTGATCTAAGTGGAGACAGGTGTTTGTAACTTATTAGTTGCAAATGACCCTTTGCCAACATCTGCCAACTCAAGCCCTGCTGAATCCTTGAGGTTTGGGTTTGCTACCAAAGCTTATCAAAAAAGTTGTATGATAGTTAGCATGTTTCAGTTCACCTAACTTTGTCAAGTATATATGAGAAAAATATTGCAGAAAACACCAAGTGGTCTTTAGAGTCATGGTGATTCTATGAAAAATACAAAGTTTCTTCAGAAGTCCACGATACATGCACAAAACACCTTTAAAATATGTCCTGAAATGTAAACCATGAAAGTCATGAGAAGATGACATGTTTAAGTTTATGGATATATGGTAGGCACTGAAAGATAAATTTATCAAGAAATAGTCCCTTTATTACTTTCATATGCAGAAATAAAAAATCTGTATTACTCAAAAAAATCTGTAGAAAAACATTCTCCTTTATCTACTATTTGTTCTTCCCAGGATTCTCTAAGTAATAGAGAAATTGCATACGGACGGTATGTGTATACATCCAGATGTGTGTAGTGCATGAGTGTCTATATCCACACGTGTACACCCACGCATCCACTTTAAATGGGTTCTTAATTTTGTGTTTAGTATACTTATTTCTGTGTATCTGGTTTCTTTATTCTCTACTGTTTAAAAATAAACTTTTGTTTAAAAAGAAAAGTCTTCACAAGATTCCCTAGGCACTGACCCCTTGATCCTGGGCTGGAATAATCTTCTTGCCTAAGTATCCAGAGCAGCAAACACTATAGTATGACAGGATGGCACTGATGTACTTTTTCCCCCTCAGTTGTGGGGCCTGAACTCTGGGCCTGGGCGCTGTCCCTCAGCTCTTCAGCTCAAGGCTAGCACTCTACCACTTGAGCCACAGCACCACTTCTGGCTTTTTCTGCTTATGTGGTGCTGAGGAATTGAACCCAGGGCCTCATGCATGCAAGGCAAGCATGTTACCACTGATCCAACTTTCCAGCCCATCGCTGTACTTTTCTTTACCATCATTTTTACTTTTATAGTGAATAACACCAGAAGGCTTCTGTCAGTTTTTAAACTATATGTTTTATGATTTATGAGGGTTTTTATGAATTCTGTATTCCATATGCATGTTGTAAAACGTTCTTGCAGCCTGTTATCTTTAATCTAACTTTTTTGTTGTCATTTTCCTATGAGGTCCATTATCGTGTGTGTGTGTGTGTGTGTGTGTGTGTGTGTGTGTGTGTGTGTGTGTGTGTGTGTGTGTGTGTGTGTAGTGCCTTATGAGTTTCCATGACGATCCTAACACATTTCTATAGCTGGGTGATTTAAATAAGGTAAATTTATTCTGTTATAGTGGTAGTGGTTGGAAGTCCATAATCAAAGTGCAGACAGCATTAGTTCCTTCTGTGGGCTGTGAAGGAAGAATTTGTCCCAGAACTTTAACATTCATTTGTTCATGGCAGTGGTCTTTGTCCTTGATCTTTATAGCTACTTCCTATGCATCTCTGTGCAGAACTTTACCATCTCATAACAACACTAGCCACGTTGATGGCTGAAAGCTTTGTGTTTCAAAGTCACATTGTGAGGTGCTGAGGATTAATACTTGTCTACATGATCCCAAGGGCAGGAAGAGGACCCCAGATCTGTGTTGACTTCCGGTCTACCCCGATTTTCAAGGACCATTTCCCAAGCTTTGTGCTTAAGCTTTAAAAGAGAAATCTTCATATTTAACTCAGAGATTTGTCTCTAGCTTTTATCCTTGTTGGTTGTGTTTGGATTTGTTCCTGCAAGTTAGACATTACGTTTTAGTTTTTCCACCAGCGATCCAGTGGCTACAATGCTGTTTATAGCAAAGGATTTTCTTTCCCAGCTGATTTCTTTTGTTGCCTTCATCTAAGATGAAAATTAATTGGCCATGTTTACGATGTTATTCTCTAAAATTAAAATTGGCTGCATATTTGTCACACGATCTCTGGATTTTCTAGCCTCTCGCTTTGAGCTATTTCTTGTCTCCACCAAGCACAACGCTATGCTAATCACTGATGCTCTCGCTGAAAGTACTCTGTGCCATCAGAGTAAATCTTGAAGTCCTCTCGAGTTCCAGAAAGCAGCTGCCTTAAAAATCCCACATTCATTTCAGTGTTTACTCCATCTAATGAGATTTTTTTCCTTGTTGTTTTTTTTTCCTTTTGGTTTACTTCTCTGCATCATAGTTTAGAAAATGCTTCCAGGAAAAAAAAATGCTTGCAAGTGCTCATCTTGAGAAATGATCTATTCCGAAAATCTCCAGTCTACATCTAACTAGTAAAACTGTTCTCTTTGAGGATTCTCTTTGCACATTACCTATATATCTGTTCAGAGTGTGTCATCTGGAGCCACTGACCAAAACAACAACAGCAACAACAAACTCAACCGATATACCAAGCCAAACCAAACCAAATCAAACAACAAAAATACAGCAAAGTGGTGTCCTCATGCATGCTGTCTGTTTTAGCTGAAGAGTTGTGCAGGAGATTGGCAAAACAGTCACACTGTTCTGTTCCCCATGATTTGACTTTTTACTGGAATTCTGACTTAACAGCCAGTACCCCTTTCCTTTGTCTCCATGTAACCTGATTATTGCAAACTCTTAGTCTCTCAGCTCTTCTATCAGCAACCCAAAGCTCCTCTAATCATTCATTTCCTACATATATTTTACCGAGACACATTTTATTTCTGTGAAAATCAATTCTCTCCTACAGGGTGAGCCCTTTTAGTTAGAGCACGGTCAAGGTTGTATTTACCTTTAAGATCTTCAACACCAAATACGACAGCAGTTGTACAGATGTTATTGAAAACAGAGTTAGTAAATAAATAATGTGTATGAAGTGACATTTGCATTTTTTAATTATGAATAATTTTTGCACATTACACTAGACACTTGGCGTGCTTTGACTGCGAGAACGTACTTAGGGTCCAGTGAGATATCTAAAATCTTCCACAGTTAAGCGCGGCATTTCAGAATGGAGGACTTTTTGATGAGCTATTTAGCTTTATTAGTGTTGCTCTACATAACTTGGATATTGCTGTGAGGAAGTGCCATATGGTGACAATAAACATGTCTTCAGTGGGTTTCACTTATGCTTTAAAATGTGCATAAAAAGGTCAATTATCCCTAATTAAGTCACTATTTTCTTTTGGTAAGGATGTGTGTGTTTTCCCAATCAAGCACCCAGTGAGGTTACTATTTCTACATGGCTGATTAAGGACATAGCAAAGATATGAGTCAGGAGGAAAGTGGCATTTCCTTTTTTTCTCATAACAATGAAACAAGGCTGAACAACAGCAAACACACTTTGGGGGTGGGTACTGTCCCCCCTCAGACTCACCATTTTACCGTATGTGTTCCCAGTCAAAATATTGTTTGCATACCTTTATAGCTCCTCTCACTGGGTGGATGAATGTAAGAATAATCTGGGATAAGGTCACGTGGACATGGCAGGTCTGTGTGTTGAGGACTCTGCACACCATGCAAAGTCTCCCAGCAAATCTACAATCATGTATGCTGTGAATTAAGGTACAGAGTCAGGAAAATAACCACACCATCAGCTGTGGGCAAGTAAATCACAAGATACTGAAAGGTGCACAGGAATGGAAAATGCATTACGACAAGAAACCAGTCTAGTTATTATCTGCTACCCTCTCTGAGTAAGAGCTTTTTTTAAACAATGCAAATAAGTATTTATTTTTCCTTCCATGCATTTTTATTGTTACTATAAAGATGATGTACGGAGGGATTACACTTACATAAGTCAGGTCAAGAGTACATTTCTTTTTAAACAATATCATCCCTTCCGTGGCTCTCTGCGTTTTTTCCTCCCGTCCCCACTCACATGTTGTATAGTTCATTTTCTACAGTGTCTATTGAGTACTGCTGCTGCATTCATTCATGTTCATCTGTTTGGGGAAAGATGGGGACACAGAAATGATGGGAAAGTGGTGAACAAATGCAGCAGTTGTAAGAAATTTTGAGAAGAAAATTCACTTAATCATATGTAATCACAAAGATTAGAAGGCAAATCCCATAAACGATTGCAAGAACCAAACCGAGCAGGATAATTTGTATACAATACTCTCAAAGCCTGAATAATTATGTCACTCAAAATTTGTCTTTCCACCTTGGCATCTAACCAGAACATCACTGGCCAAGACATCATAAAAACCCCTGCTCATTGCTGCAGTATGCACTTCCATAGCCCAGCTATGGAAGCAGCCCACATGCCTACAATAGATGAGTGGATCCAAACAACGTGATGGTCCCTATACACCATGGAATTTTCCACAGACATTAGGAAGAATAATATTATGTCACTTTCAGGAAAATGAATGGACCTATGACCAATCATGTAAGTGAGGTAAAGCAACCTCTGAGACACAAATGGTGCATGTTTTCTCTAAAATACACTGGGACATGATCAATGTTACAAGACTGGAAATATTCACACACAGGAGACCAAAGGGAGATACTCTTAGAAGAGGGACATAAAGGTGCAAGGCTTATGTGTATCTGAGCATTTAAAATATTATTTCTCAAAATGAACTCCAGGATATGGAAATGTTTTCTCTTTGTTGCTGTTTTGATTTTCTTTCTTTTTGTCTTTTTGTTCATTTATTGTCTTTAAGAGGGTGAAGGGAGGCACAGAAATGGTGGGACAAAGGATGAACAAATGTAGCATTGGTACTCACTAGACACTATGCTGAAAAGGAACTACACAACCCCTGGGTGGGAATGGGAGGGAAAAGCTGCGAAATAGTGAGGGAAGGGGAGACATTGCCCCCAAAAGAAATGTACTCGTTACCTGACTTTTGTAACTGTACATCACCTTTATAAGAACAATAAAATATTCAAAACAAAGAATTTGTGTTTGTACCCCCTAATGCGATGGTATGAATAGAAGATGGTATTCCCCAAGTAGAATCTTCATAAACCAGATCAATGTCGTCATAAAAAGATCCTAGTTGGCGTAAGCTTTGTCTTTCTCCTTCCAGGTTGCTGTGCAGTTCCACTGAGAAAACAACTATCTCTGTGGTTTTTCACCATACATGGTGTGTGTTCATATCTTGATGTTGGACTTCTTAGACTCTGGGGATGTGGAATGACTGTCTGCCCTTATTAGCCACCTATTCTATAGTATTCTTTATGGAATACCAAATGAGTTAAGAATAAACATGGGAATAAATGTCAGAAAAGCATAACTCTACACAAAGAAAAGCTCTGAGGTAATACTTTTTTAGAAAATAATAAATCATCTAAACAAAATTTTTTAAAGGATTTCATCAATACTAACTAGGAAACATGAGAAATTTAGAAACTAGAAGGAAACAAATTTTTTTTTCAGTCGTGGGGCTTGAAGTCTGGGATTGAGCGTTATCCCTCAGCTCTTCAGCTCAAGGCGAGTGCTCTACTGCTTGAGCCACAGCGCCACTTCCAAAAGAAAATTTTAAAGGTGTTAGAAAGCCAGTTTCCTGTGGAAATTGAAAAAAAAAATGTATGTAATAAATTATGAAGTAAGGGGCAAACTAAAGGAACGTGAGGATGAGTACACATAATAAAATAATTTCATAAAGGAATAGTAAGCAAAAATATTATCATCATAGGGCTGGGAAGGTGGCTCAGCAGTAGAGTGCTTCTCTTGCATACATGGGGCCCTGGGTTCGATTCCTCAGTACCCCATAAGCAGAAAAAAATGGAAGTGGTGGTGTGGCTCAAATAGTAGAGTGCTAGCCTTGAGCTGAAGAGCTGAGGGACAGTGCCCAGACCCAGAGTTCAAGCCCCATGATGGACAAAAAATAATAACAAGAATCATCAACATCATCATGAACAAATTAAAATAAGATACAAAAAGGTTTAGAGAAGGAAAGATATATTGAGACTCAGTTGGGAGTTTTTCCAAGAGCATCCTAAATGAGGCAGAGCTTACATACAGCAAGAGAAACATGATGTCTACTCTTACTTTGGTGAGGCCAGAAACAATTTGTGATCATTGTACAGGTAATTATTTCATTAGCTGTTGCAAATTGATGATCCAATTTGTATTCAGTGCAGGTTACAAAGTAACATCTGATGACATCACAGTGAAGAATGGGAAATGACTACAACATTCTTCACAGAAATTTCAAACAAATTAATTACAAGGACTGATACAAAGAGAACTGATTGCATTATATGGAATTCATTTGCATCCTGATTCCAATAAGTGATTGTGAAGAGGAGTTAAAGTTTTCACAAACAATGACTATATGAATGATCATCATTAGCAATTAGCAATGATTCAGTAATTTCAGAGATTAATTTACAGACATTGTGAGGGTTAGTCAACAAATTGGAAAGGCTTATGACTTTAAAGGAACAGTATAGGTAGTATACAATTATATGTTGGTACATAAGGAAATAAAGATATTGCATCTAATTGGCACCATCTTGGCCACGTGGTGGAATTTTAACTGGGGCCATCTTGTTTTCATGGTAGAGGCCGGGAAGTTCCACCCTTAGGTGACGGACATATTCGAATTCCTAGAGGAAGAAGCAAGGACCTAGACAATAGGTCACTGGACCTCTGGATCCTGTGCTTTAAACTCAGGAGACTCTTGAGTTTCCTTGACCCTGCCTCCTGACCCTGGTCCTGTTTAGGCCCAGACTAGCTCGGATGCCATTCCTCCATGCCTCTTGTCTGTTAAACCTGTCTCCTGACTCCGCTCCAGTCAGCATGGCTTCCCAGCCACCTCTCCATTGGAGTTGATCTGGTTTGTTGGTTTGTGTTTCTGCTCTTTCTTTCCTCTCTGATCTCATAGTCCAGTTTTCTAACTGTGTTAAGTGTATTTGAGGGGCTGCAGGTATTTGTGACAAGAGTCCACCTGTAGTCACTGGCTCTCCAATAAAGACTCCTAATGAGACCTCTCAAAATGTGTCTTCTCTGTTTCTCCTGACTGAGCTCTGGTATAACAATAAAAGGTGGTAGGTAATAGGATACATTTATTTCTAAATGCATGCATACAGCCCATGATAGTGGTGAAATGGTGAATTGTTTCTCTTCAGATTTCAATTAGGCTTTGTTTGTTTAGGTGGTACTGGGGACTAAATTCACAGCCGGGATTCATGTTATTCATGAACCATGCCCCCTACCCCAGACTCTTTTACTTTTAATTTGCTTTTCAGACAGTCTTGTGTATTAGTAATTAATCTTAGCCAAAATGCTGAAGAGTAATGGGATTTGTGTTGCCTTGTGCTTGGCCTCAGCCATCCCTGACTCACAATCCCTCTCCAGCCTCCTCCCAAACACTTGAGACCACAGTTAGGTGCCAAAACACCTGACATATTGTTGTTATCATATTATTATTAACTTAAAATATTGTGGCTTCGATTTAACACGTTCATTTATTAGTACAATGCATCTTAGGTAATGTCACCACTTGCATCATTCTTTCCACGCCCTGTTTTGAGATAAATTCACAGTAACAGTTGTCCAGGCTGGGTCAGGACTTCAAGGATCCTGTAAGAGTAAACTCTGAAGTAGCTGCTACATTTTGGATATTTGTTGAATGAAATAAATCAGGGCACTAAAACCAAAGTACTTTTAATTGACTTCTAAAGTATTTTTCCATATATATTTTTATTGTAAAAATATTGTACAGAAGGGTTACAGTTACATGAGTAGGGTAATGAGTACATTTCCTTTCAAGCATTGTTACCTCGTCCTTTGTTTTTCCCCTACCATCCCAAAGTATTTTCACGATGAATTTTAGCTCTTTTTGTCTTTATTTGTGTATGAAAAGTCCATAATTTTTAAAATCAGTCATAACGCATACAATTCTCTAATCTGTCCCTGTTTTCAATGTGAAATAATTAACTTATTAATTAAGATGCATTTTGGGGGAAGGACTATTATCATTCAAAATCTTGAAAAATTATTCAACCTCAACTTATATCAACCACTATTCTCTTTTCTGATGATTTAAATATTCCACAATTTACAAAAATGTGCTCAACCATCTTAATGTCTAAGATGCCAGTAAAATTATGAACATTTCTTCTTAAATTCACAAAATGTTGATTGCAATATAATATTTTTCATCCACAGATATCGGTCATGAGTTATTCTTTTAGCATTAAAATCTCTATGCCTGAATCTTTTAAGGGGAAATGCTATTTTAAAGCATAAGATTTTGCTTTGGTCTACAATTTAGTCAACCCTCAAATCCTGCCAATCATCTTAGGACTGAAACAGTTCTGTTCAGATCATAATATAACCTTTAGAGCTTGGCTGTCATTTCAAGTTTATGCCATTATAAGTCAGGACTGTGTCCTTTGTAGTGCTCTCCATTGAGAGGACTTAAGAGAGAGCTCAATTTTACTCTGATTCCCACATTCCAGACAGAGGCAGACTAAAAATGACCCCTCGCTCTGAATTCAATACAGACTTACCTTTCCCTACATTCTGTGATTGGCTGGATGTACACTGAACAGAAGACCTTGAACTCATCTTTATAATCCGAATATCTTCTTCACGTTTAGGATCCTGCTTTTGGATCTCCTTCAGAAAGTCATTCTGTAAAACTCTCACAGACTATAAACTACTGTGTGTGCTGTGTATTACAGCAAAGAAGAGTATCCTGAGCTTAGTAATTGGCTAATAAATATAGATTACTATTGATTAAATTATACGGACATTAGTTACTTCCTTGCTTAGCTTACTTCTGACAATTTCCTGAAAAATTATCATTTATAACTAAATTTAAGAATGTTTAACAGGAATTAATTTAAGACAAAATATATTTACAGATTAATTGATTAGCAATTATCCCTTTTCTCTCATGTTCACATGCAATTGATTTTTAATTGTTTTATTTTTGTTTTCAGATGGTTATATAAGGGGTTACAATTTAACACACCCATTTTTTTATGTGTTGCCTCTCCCATTGTTCTCCCTGACCCTCCCCTTCCTTTCTCCCAGCCAGGCACACCAATTTTCCACTGCCCTATTTACTTTTGTATAGTGTTATAATTATATTCACGCACAGTTTCTTTTTCATTCATCCACCCTTTCTATTTCCTCTTCTCACTATCTCCTCCCATTCTCCCGCCCTCTCATTCAAAGCAGGATTTTACTACCTGATATTTTTATGCAGACAGTTAATTGCTCCAAGGGGTTACAGCAGGGACGTGCATTCCGATGTATGCCATCCTTGAGCCAGCTGGCAGATCATAACATTTTCTTAACTTTGTTTCTTCTCCATTTTAGCTCATTTTTTGTGTTATCTATGGCATTTTGACATCCTTGACATTCACCCCCTCACTCCAGCAGACGTGAGCTTCATAAGTTCAGGACCTGCATCTCCCTCTCACTCATCAATATACACAAAGTGTCTAGAACAGTGCATGACCCAGAGTTGTACCAAAGAAGCTTCATTATGACATCTATCTTATCTCTCTCTATATCTATCTATCTATCTATCTATCTATCTATCTATCTATCTATCTATCTATCTATATCTATCTATCTCTGCCTCTCTGTCACTCTATATATCTATCTGTCTATCAGTCTATCTCTCTATCTGTCTGTGTCTATCTATATTTCTCTTGTTTTCTTTGGTGAGATAGAGGATGCAGAGTGTTACATTCAAATCCTTACAGGTGTTTCTTCATACGTGTTACGTGACTCCTAGCTACTGAGCTGAGTAACATGGTCTAAATGTCATATGTTTGCTAAGGAAGGTGGCATGATTTAAAGAAGATGACCAATTCAGATAGAACCTTGAACAGAGTAGCATGGTTTGTCTTTTGTTCCCTTGCTTTCTTCTCTTCTGGTGCAGACACCTTTAGTAGTGCCCTTCCTTCCCCAGGTCCATACATTTCATTATTCTTCACTGTAAAACAAGTCTCAGCAAATATTCTTAGACATCAGGCAATGCAATGAGCATGTAGGAAATAAATGGTTTTAAAATCTGATTGAGAACCTCCCTAAGAAGAAACTTCGTTTTCACACAGAAGAGAAGAGAACCTGAGAATATCTATTGGTAGGATTTAAAGTATAAAAATGGCAAAATCAAAAGCATCTTGGTGGAAGGATAATCCTTTTGACCTGGAAATTAGCTAAATCAGACATCAATTTATAGAGATTCTGACCCAATAAATACCTACCTGAAACTCTACTTATAAGACTATAAGGTCTCAGAAAATTCCATGGTTCTTATATTTTGAACTGTATTGGACAGGGTCACTTTTACACACAAACACACACACATACACACACACACACACACACACACACACACACACACACACACACAATCCACCATATAGGAAGCCAATCATGTCTCCTGAATTGTCTGAGTATAACTTCCAGCATTTACTTGGAAGAAGGGTGAAAGAAAAATGACTGCAGTATTCTGAATTCTGTACCTTTATCTATTTTAATAAATCTAGTTTGCTCTGAGAAGATTAGTTTGTTTCTATGCAACAACCCATCATCATAACCTTTCCTGAGTGATGAGAATCTATAATGCCCAAAAAGTGAAAGTCCATTCACCCACCCCTCTAGGCCACAGGTGCCTGAACTCCCGAAGCAGCTCATACCTGGCCAGACTGGAACCCGTTTCAGTGGGTTTGAATAGTAGGCTCCTAGAACCAGGCTTGAGTAAATTATTTCAGGCCAAAGCCAGAAACTTACAAAGCCAAACCAAAATTTTTGTACCTTCCAGCTACCTTCACCAAGGACCCTACTTAAGCCCCTCCACCCCTGCCACCAGGTCTCCATGCTTGTATCTCCTGACTCTCCTCAGGTCACCTGGAAGCCTTCTTCAACTCTCCATTAAAGTTGATCAGGTCTCTTGAGGTCATTTTCTAGTCTTTCTTTATTCTGATATACTCATGATGCAGCTTCCTGATACCGAGAATTTTATTAATCACTGCTAAACTAAGGTATTGGCTTGCTTTTCAACATGGATTTATTTTGTGTCGTCTGGTCCTGGGGTTTGAACTCAGAGCCTGAGTGCTGTCTTTGAGATTTTGTGCTGTTGTTTTAATGTACTTATAATGTACCATGTAATTTTTTTTGTTTTGTATGTTCTTCCCCCATGGTATAACCCCTGTTTTCACTGTATTTGATTCTGGTGTCCTGCATCTTATATATATTCATTTTTCTAATTTGTGGAGGGGAAGGGAAATAAGAAAATGCTGAAATAAGGATATAGGATGACCCATTGTAACAATAACAGGTACAAGACACTATGTTAAAAAGGAACTTTACAACTTCTGGGGGGAGGTGGGACTTGGGGAAGTAGGGAAGGAAGGGATGGTAGGTGAAAAACAAAGAAGGGGGTAACAATGCTTGATAGGAAATGTACTCATTACCTTACTCATGTAACTGTAACCCCTCTATACAGTATCTTTACAATAAAATATATATTAATAAGAAGAAAGAAATGAGAATGTAAGGGCAGGTTATGATGGTAGTCAAGGGTGCTATTAAAATGTATTTGTTTTCTATACCCAGAGACACAATTTATGGTCATTATGTAGTATTTCTCATTTTAAACCATAATTTTGCACAATTAATAGTAATAATAATAATTTTATACAATTAAACATGCAAACTTTATGGCTTATAATACACACAACAATTGATATATTATACCCAATAATTGCAGTGCCTTGGCAGCAACTTCTGAACTTAGGAAATATTTCCTGGATTTTCCCCTTTTTAAATGGCTCAAACACTCTTTGCATTAAAGATTCAGTTAAACTCTCCCTCTCTCTCTCTTTCTCTCTCTCTCCTTCTCTCTCTTTTTCTCTCCATCAATCTTATTCATTAAATTATCCCTTTGGAATTTTATCATGGGATAGTTTCATTAAAATTTAACAGGCTTTAGCAACTAAGAAGGATGAGTATACTTAAACTACAGTTATTGTTCTAGGGAAATTCTTTTGAAAATAATAACTATGTCTGAAGTATTTACTGGCTTGATAATTTACTATAATATTGATCCTTGTACATGTGAGCAAATTTTAGTACATGTAAAAATCTATCCCACAATCAGGCTGCTTAATTTAGGGTAAGAGATAACTGCTACATACTCTTTTTTATTCAATGTAATAGGTAGTTGAGTAATGTTGAGTCATTAATATAATAAAGCTCTGGTGAACAAATATCCTGAATGTGCTTTTAAAGATGTGATTATAGCTGATCAAAGTATATCTCTTAATGAATTGCCTTTAGTGGTACACGGACTCAAATTGCTACCATACAAGTCCTTTAGGAAACTAATACCCTTCCTCATGTACTGTTGTAGAACTCTTTACTCTCAGATCTTATGCCATCAATCTTCAGAGTGTGGAGATAAGACCTGAGATAAATTATTAATGTTCTTCTCATCTTAGTTCCCGCTTGTAAGCTGCTTTTATTGTCATTGATCTGATGAGAAGAATTTACTCATGACTATCCATAAATCTTGGGTCCTGTGAACTACATGCATCTCTGATCGAATGGAGGTATGTTTATAGTTGTAATGTTCCCTGATTAGCTGAAATGAATTGGTGAATGGTTTCGCAGAACCCACAATTCTCACAGCTACTAAAGATTTTTCATTTCATAAGTCCATTTATGCTCCACAAATTGCCTTGTATTATATTCTAATTTGTGTATTTTATACATCTATCCACTAAGCAAATATCTGTATGGTATCTAGGCTATGTACCTTATTTCACATTGTATTGGAAGCACTGAGGATGTATCTGAAGAGATTTCTCTTCTTAAGGTACTTTATGTGAGAAAAGAAGACATATGATACATTTATGATGTATTGACAAAACCTGGGAATGGGACTGAGGGAGTGGCGTCTACAAAGAGATTTTAATAAATCAAAGTGGAATCTGGAAGATGAAACAGAAGAAAGTGTAAGAGAATAGATTCATACTGATCGAACAATTATGGAAGGTATCCAAGTGGTCGTAGCTGGAGAAGGGTGAACAAGAGCATATGGGTAACAGCCAAAGACAAATTGTAGATGGTGCATGGGCCAGTCATAGAGATATAGATTCCACTCTGATTGTCAATAGAAGGTGCTAGAGTGGGAAATCACAGGAAAGACCTCCATATCTGAGACAATAATGTCACTTACTGATGGGAGAAATACTATAAAAGAGCAAGAGAGAAAAACCTGAAAATTTGGTTTGAACTATTTGAGTAAATGCCAAGATGCATTACATGGTAAGAGTTACAGTCAGTGTTTTCTTCCAGCATGGTTGTACCTTTTGTCTTCCTAATAGTAATGAAGAAGAATTCTTGGTATGGTAGTATCTTCTCAGAAGAACTTATTGTTGTCACTGCCAGTACCCTTATTTATTAGTGTTAAATAGTCTTTTCTCATATAAGCATTCAAATGCTATTTGATAATATTGGAATACTATCAAATTATGCTCATCACTGAGTTGCTTTCCATTTTGGTAATTAATTACAAATAAAACTATGGCCAAGTTTACACCTGTAATCCTAGCTACTCGGGAGGATTAGATCTGATAACCAGACAAGAAAGTCCTTAAGACTCTTTTCTGCAACAAACTACCAAAAATCTGAAAGTAGAGCGAGGGTTCAAGTGGTTGAGTTTTAACCTTGAGTACAAAAATCTCAGGGACAGCAGCCAGGCACTTAAAAGTAGCCCCAAGATGAGCACAAAATAAAATAATAGTAATACAGCTGCAATGAACATTCATCATGATGTTTTTGGACAGCCAGCTGTATTAGAGGAATGGATAGTTTTATCTTATGTTAACTCTATATTTCACATTTTGGAGAATTACAATACCATGTTCCAAAGTGAATATTGTCAATATCATATCAATTTCATGATGTTATGCTAAAAATGCTTTCTAGACTAGTCAGAGAAGGGAGAAAAAGGGATATGAAATTTTCTGGACGTGACAATTACCTAATTACATTTATAGAAACTTCACATTTTTTCTGTGAATTTAAAATACTGACAGTGCCATGTTTGTTCAACCTACAAAAAATACTTAACATATTTTATGAGAAGATCTTTTGACAATGAATATTTTTTAGTTTATTCCTAGGGATAGTATTATTTATTTTTTAATCTTTAAAGACATATGGCTGACAATAACTTTCCTTTAAGCAGTTGATAGAGGCACTGCTCATTGTGTTTTTGTCTTGGGGTATTTCCTATAAGTATCAGGTGAGAATCTTAGATTGGGTCCTTCATCAATTGAGAGTTCTTTTCCTGCACTGTCTTCCTTCAACATTTTCTGTCTTTTTAGTGTTCAATTATATTTACTAGGATATCAATATAATATCTGGCTATAAATGTAAGTATAACGTGTCTGGATACAGATCTATAAATTATCATCCTTAGAGTTCATTGAATTCCTCTGATGTTAGTATTAATATTTTCATCAAATTGAGAAAAGATACTCAGCCCTGTTTCTTATCGCTGAAGTTTTCTTTTCTTTCTTTCTCATCTATCTTTCTCCAATTAACACATTCATTCAATCTTTTTTCAAGTATCTCCCCAATTTCCTAGGTCTCTTTTCTAAATCTCACATGAAGAAAGCAGTATTCATTAACAGAAAGATGTCAACCCCCCTCCTACTTCTGTCTCTGTATGTGTCAACTTTTTGCCACACATCCAATTTTAGGCAATTCTACTAATCTCATACCATTAATTGAGTCCAGCTGGTGACTTAACTGATTTAAAGTTCTTTGAAATTTGACAACATGGAAGAATAATATTATTTCTAATGAACTCTTGAAAACTTAAATCTCTAAGGCTAATTTTACCCAAAGTGAGTCTTTTCCTAGATGTCTTGTAAAATAGAATGCACAGCATGCTGTCTCTGAACAAATGTGTGAAAGTTCTAATCTTAGTTAAGAGTGAAGAAAATTTTTAGTTCTGTTTAATCCCAATTCTGTCACCTAATCAGGTCCTTGAGAAAACGTGAGTCTCTAAGAAATGAGAGCAATTGGAAATTGAAGCAAAGTCAAATCAAAGGTGGTCAAAGCCTGCAAATAAGAGATTGGAGCTACAATGCTTGATAAGAAATGTACTCATTATCTTGCCCATGTAATTGTAACCCCTCTGTATAATATTTTCACAATAAAAAATAAATAAAAAAAGAGATTGGAACAAGGGAAAAGAAGAGAGACATTACATGGAAATCACATGATTCAGAATAGCAGAGAATAGACTTTCATGTATAATAACTGAAGGATTTTTTATGTTAGCCCCAAAGATATTCACAAGTTATATAGTTAGTAGTGATTAGATTATATGTAATTCTGCTAATTTCATTGAACATAGAATTTAATCACACTTTCATGTACTATCAATTGTCTCAGAAAAATATCAGATATAAAAATATAACAAAACGGGCTGGGAAGGTGGCTCAGTGGTAGAGCGCTTGCCTTGCAGGCATGAGGCCCTGGGTTCGATTCCTCAGCACCACATAAGCAAAAAGAAAGAAAGCCGGAAGTGGTACTGTGGCTCAAGTGGTAGAGCGCTAGCCTTGAGCTGAAGAGCTGAGGGACAGCACCCAGGCCCAGAGTTCAGGCCCCACGACCGGACCCCCCCAAAATATATATATATATATATATATATATATATATATATATATATATATATATAATAAAGTGTATGTGATTTTTATAAATATGAAAAGGTATCATTTCATACTAATATTAGTTCACTAATGGTAATATTTCATACTAATGTAAGTTCAAAATTGTCATATGGTTTGGGCATTTTGAGAAAGTAAACACAAAAGTATCTATAAATCTTTTGAATATTCAGAAAATGTGAAAGTGATATTGGCCATGAGAAGACCTAATATCTTCTTTTTGATAGACACAGAGGCGATGTTAGCACCTTGGCATCTGTATTACTGACCGTATGACTGCAACTTTGAGCACAAACAGGCATGGCTATGGGAACTCCAGCTCCCACTCCTACCATAAAGGTAGTTTGGTTGTTTCAGATTGATTTGGGCCTCTGTTTATTACCGGTTATCATTTTATTCAAATAGTGTTTGGACGTCACTTGGGAAGAATTCACTAATTTCCACAATGCATCTACTTTTCTGTCATGTATTCTGGTAGAATTTTCTCTTTAAGCAGAAGACTGGGTAATTAATGAAACACTTACCTAGGTTGCACAGGACAGAAGTATTCAATATGATGGAGAGATCTGGATACTTCTTTCATTAAAAAAGTCTCAGGAAATTATGTGATCCACTGACACTGATGATGGCAATGCCTTTTAGCCCACCAAGAACTACTGGGGGGAAAAAAACCCTGTACATTCCACAAGAAATGTCATTCTTTAAAAGTATTGATGAGTTTATTGTCTATGCATTATTATTCATAGGCTGCAATATTTTACTTACCATTAGTTCAAAAAAGATTTATACCTTTAAAAGCAGCTAGTAAAGATGAGGAGGATATTATAAAGTTACATAAAATAGCTAATTCCCTAGGGAAGGAAGCATTTGCATTAATTCAATAGAAGCATAAAATTCAGGGTTAGTGGGTATCACCTGATAATGCTGTCTTAGGACTGGGTATTGACTTAGTGACATTCACCCCGAGATTGTGGCTCTTACTTTTGAATATAAAATCTTGAACTCCATAAACAACCACCTATTAACCAACCTAGATCATATTTTTCATCTTTGAGTCATTTCTGCGATCCTGCACAATGATTTAAACTGTGACTATTTGAGGTTTTATCAATACCGTAAAAATGGGATTGGGAAATACTTCAACCAGTCAAATGTGACAAGTTAATTTGGTTTCCGCATTTATACCTATATAAAAAAAAAAGAACCTGCCTTAAACGGTGAGAAAAATTGCAGTTTATAATTGCATTAAAAATACCAAATGAATGAATTCTATCGCTGAGAATAGCACCATGACAGCTACCTACTCTGTTTACCCCAGATGTCTACCTGTATCAATTGCATGGAAGTTGGACTATCTTATTTCTGTCTGTGCTAAATCCTTCAACGTCAGCTCCAATGAAACTCCAACCTTAAATGAAAATGCACTCCAAATTATATTTCCTTCTAAAAACTATTTAGTTGAACGGACATAGTTACTCTTTAAGAAGGGAGTTTTCCAATTTGTCCTTTATCTTCACATCTACTGTAGTGTATCATGCAGAGAAGCCAACAATCTAATAAAAGACTTGAAAATACGATTTGAATTGTGATTTGGGGGCCTGTAAAAACAACGAAGCCCAGAGGTTGAGAAGTTCTGAGAAGCTGTGCCCTTAAGTCATTTGTCAACAATTTCTTCCATTTAGAAAGTGATTTCTTAATCCATCTGTAAGAAGGAACTCATATTTCCTATGTTGAATCTTAGCCTGGCACTTTGCAGTTGTGTTTTAAATGTCATGTGATTTTTTTTTTGTACAAGGTAATCCTAACCTGCAGATGATAGTTCTTTCACAGGACTTGCTTACAATACTAAACCTGTTTATTAATATATCTAAAAAGGACCATGTTAAACCTCTCTATAGCATTTTTTAATCCATTTTGCTTTAGGATGTGTTAGCTACCTTGTGATGCTCCAGCATGAAGAATGTGAGAAATCACTTTTGCCTTCAGTGTTCCAAATTATTCCTGTTTCTCATGAAAAAATTGCAGTGAGAAGCACAATAATAGTGACCAATGATTGAGCTAGACAGGATACATGCATGACCTTTAATCTTAGCAACAATTCAGTATTATTATTTATCACTATGGTTACCTTCAGATATGAGGACTTAGGGTAACAAAATCCAAAATATCTTGATTTCAATAGACTAATCTCTATGTCCACCCACTTCACCTAATTACATTCTCGTAGCAAAGATAAATGACTCACGTTAAGGCAACTGAATGATTCCATGGCTAACACAGCTATTAAGTATATAGTTTATTAAGCCAAAACATAATAAGATTAATTCTTAGTGACTAAACACATTTATCATGTAGAGATGAACAATTTCTAATATTCTAGGACCTTTATTTCCTGTCACTCTGATATTAATTTGGGGAATTGGGACTGAAGATCTTTATTTTTTAATATTTTAAAAGAAAACAGAAAATCAACAGCCTCTCTGTATATACCTACAGAATTGTCTTCAGTAGCTGTGTGTTTATACATGTATACATGTATGTATATAAATTATATGTTATTTTACAGATTATTCCTTTAGAATGTTTGTAGTAAGCATTGTGTTATATACCTAGCTCCATGTATATAAAAGCAATGATGCATAACTAAATGCACTGGTTTTTTGTTGTTGTTACTTTTTTTCCTGGTCCTGAGGTTTGAACTCTGGGCCTGGCTACTGTCCCTAGACTACTTTTTGCTCAAGGATAATACTCTACCACTTGAGCTACATCGTCACTTCTGGCTTTTTCTGTGGCCAATTGCTGATAAGAGTCTCATGGATTTTCCTGCTCTGGCTGGCTTGGAAACACCATCCTCATACCACTGACTCCTGAGAAGCTAGAATTACAGGCATGAGCCACTAGTGCCCGGCTCAAATGTACATTTTTAAGTGCTTCCTGTAGACCGACACTGAAGAACAAAACTTTTAAAGCCAAACATTGACTTGTTGGATATTCAAGAATTTTGTTGGACAATTGGGAGTCTCTAATGGCTGGGAATCACCATGACACATGAAACATGGTGGAAATATTTACACCACAGACACTGGTAAGCATAAAAGAGCTGCTTCCCCTGCAGACCCATTGCTATTTGTGTGCCAGCACACCACTGACAGCAGCTTCTTAATTAAAAACAAAAGTACACAGATTATAAAACACATGTTTGACACGTGACATGTAGTATATTCAATATAGTTCAGAATAAGCATTCCATGAACATACTGAGATTCTACCTTTTAAAAAACATATTAGAGATTTTATATCTTATGATCACATTGAAGTGATATTCTATTTTGCTGTCCTCCTGTTTGGATCAAATGCTTCTGGATATACTTTCTAAAGGCAAGAAAATAAAGCAAGGGCCCTGGATTTTTAAATTTTTTCTTTTCTTTTCTTGTGAAGGTGATGTACAGAGGGGTTGCAGTTACGTAAGTAAGGTTCATGAATATATTTCTTTTAAGTACATGAGTATATTTATTTTAAGTACATTCTTTAAGATAAATGATCATTTCAAACAGTGTTATCCTCTTCCTTGTTTTTTCCCACTTTCCTTCCCCCCCCACTCCCCTTCCTAGCAAGTTTTAAAGGTCATTTCCAACGTACTTGTATCACGATTGCATTGGTTCACCCTTTGTCCTTTGTCTCATCATTTTGTGATTCCCTTCCCCTTCCCCAAATCAGATAAACATATACAAGACACAAGCTACCAAAAAATAATAACAAAGCAGTGACAACAGGTAATAAACCAAATGAAAAAAAAAAAGAAAAAGGGGCTGGGAAGGTGGCTCCGTGGTAGGATGCTTGCCTTGCAAGCATGAAGCCCTGGGTTCGATTCCTCAGCACCAAATAAGCAGAAAAAGCCAGAAGTAAAGCTATGGCTCAAGTGGTAGAGCGCTAGTCTTGAGCTGAAGAGCTGAGAGACAGTGCCAAGGCCCAGAGTTCAAGCTCCATGACCAGCCAAAAAAAGAAAAAAGAAAGAAAGAAAGAGAGAGAGAGAAAGGAAGGAAGGAAGGAAGGAAGGAAGGAAGGAAGAAAGAAAGAAAGAAAGAAAGAAAGAAAGAAAGAAAGAAAGAAAGAAAGAAAGAAAGAAAGAAAGAAAGAAAGAAAGAAAGAAAGAAAGAAAGGAAGGAAGGAAGGAAGGAAGGAAGAAGTTCACAGAGTACATTAAAAACAACAACAAAATCCTCTTGTTTCCATATCTTGAAGTTCATTTCGAATAGCATCATTTTATATGCTCATATGTATATAGCTATTGAGCTATTTTGATTATCTGCTAGGACTACTCTAGACACATACTAATTATTACAAATGAGGGAAACTATGGAGCCTAAGTTTTTTAGGTCTAGTCTACTTCACTTAATATTATTTTTCCAAGTCTTCCCATATCCTTATAAGTGGGGTGATGTCATTCTTTCCGATGAAAGCATAGAATTCCATTGTGCATATATGCCATACTTTCTTTTATTAATATATTTTTATTGTAAATATAGTATACAGAGGGGTTACAGTTACATGAGTAAGGTAATGAGTACATTTCCTATTGAGGATTGTTACCCACTCCATATACTACATTTTCTTGATCCATTCATCTACTGAGAGGCATATGGGTTGGTTCCAAGCTATGGCAAATAATGCTGCAATGAGCATACTTGTGCTGGTAGCTTTAATGTGGCCTAATTTGTGATCATTTGGGTAAGTGCTCAGGAGTGGGATTGCTGGATCATAGGGAAGCTCCATGTCTTTTGAGGAACTTCCATACTGCTTTCCAGAGCCCGTGGACCAGTTTACATTCTGACCAACAGTGTAGTAGCATTCCCTTTTGGCCACATCTCCACCAGTATTTGTTATTACTCGGTAGGGTTTTTGTTGTTGGCCATTTCTAACTGGGATGAGGTGGAATCTCAATGTAGTTTTGATTTATATTCCTTTTATGGCCATGATGGGCATTTCCTCATTTGTCTATTGGTTATCCTTATTTCCTCTTCAAAGAAGTCTTTTTTTAATTCTTTAGCCCACTTATTAATGGGGTGGTTGTTTCTTTGAGAATTTGTTGTTTAATTTTTTGAGCGCTAGGTATATTTTTGACATGAAGCCCTTGTGTGTTTTATAGCTGGTGAAGATTTTCTCCCAATCTGTAGGCTATTTATCTTGCTAGCTATGTCTTTTGCCACTCAGAAGCTCTGCAGTTTAATGCAAATCCAATTATCCATACTTTCTTTGATTTGTTGTGATTCTGGATCTTTATTTGGGATGTTTTGTCCTGTGCCAAGGAGCCCTAGTATATCTCTCATTACTTCCTCTAATATTTTCAGGGTATGTGTTCTTACCTGGAGGTCTTTGATCCACTTGGAGTTGATTCTGGCACAGGGTGATATATAAGAATCCAACTTCAATTTTCTGCATGGTATAGCCAATTCTGCCAGCACTATTTGTTTCTTTCATCTGATGATTTTGGCTCCCTTATCAAAGATTAAGTGGCCATACATCTCTGGGAAGGGCTCTGGATTTTTAATGACATGGAAACAAATTAACAGCCCCTATTTTTCATCAACATACTTTACGAAGAAATATGCAATAAACAGAAGGATGCAAACATTTTTATATATCTGCAGACAGCTGATGATCTTTTAAATATCAATTTCAGATATAAACCTCTCCCATCTCCCAAACTGCAGTACATTTTAAAGAAAAAGTGAAGGATATAAGGGGTCCTTTTAATAAAGGCTTATCAGAACCGACAGTGTTTCACTGTGTTTTAATAATGTTTGACTCTTGGCTTGATAACTAAGGTGTCTGTAGGGTGGGATTCTAACATCTCTTTCGGTCTACATTTACTACATGTGTCTGTCATTTTCCTGAAACAAGCAAAATTATCTTGCAGTCACTTCTAGAGATAAATAGAGATGGCAAAATCCAAATTTGGGACCAAGACTTGCTGAATCAAGTTTTCTATGCTCTAGTGCTCTTATCAAGCTCTATATACAAACTCTTTAAGAACTAACCATGGATGCAC
The DNA here is from genome assembly GCF_019054845.1 of Dipodomys spectabilis. Classification (NCBI taxonomy): domain Eukaryota; kingdom Metazoa; phylum Chordata; class Mammalia; order Rodentia; family Heteromyidae; genus Dipodomys; species Dipodomys spectabilis. The sequence goes on from NW_024870711.1 coordinate 6,151,907, forward strand.
ATCCTTTCACAGTACACTGGAGGAGACACTTTCAAAAATATACCAAGGGTCTCATGTCTAAAATATACCTGGAACTCAAAAAATTAAATCCCCCAACAACAAATCCTCAAAGAAACAATTTCCCAATAAATAAGTGGGCTAAAGACTTACAGAGAAACTTCTCTGAAGAAGAAAGAAGGATGGCCAATAGACACATGAAGAAATGCTCAACCTCCCTAGCCATAAAAGAAATGCAAATCAAAACAACATTGAGATTCCACCTCACCCCAGTTAGAATGGCTATAATCAAGAAATCTAGTGACAACAGATGCTGGAGGGGATGTGGACAGAAGGGAACTCTACAGCATTGTTGGTGGGAGTGTAAACTTGTTCAACCACTTTGGAAAGTAGTATGGCAGTTCCTCAAAAGACTCCATATAGAGCTCCCCTATGACCCAGCAATCCCACTTTTGGGCATTTACCCGAATGATCACAAACAAGACCATACTAAAGCCATTATTTACCATAGCTAAGATATGGAACCAATCCAGATGCCCCTCAGTAGAGAATGGATCAAGAAAATGTGGTATATATACATAATGGAATTCTGTGCCTCCATCAGAAAGAATAACAATTGCCCTATTTGTTTGGAAATGGAAAGACTTGGAAAAAATTATAGTAAGTGAACTTAGACAGGCTCAAAGAAACATAGGTCCCATGGTTTCCCTTATTTGCAATAACTAGTATATGTCTGAGAGAAGTAGAAACTGTCAGATAAGTTGCTTTTAGGCGAAATGAACCCCAAGATAAGAACTCAAATGGTTTTTCTTTCTTGCTATTTATTCTAATATATTTATAAGATGATTTTTGTTGTTTTGTATGTCCCTCCCCCACAGTATAACTCTCATTTTCACTGTATCTGATGCTTGTATAATTTGTAGAGGGGAAGGGAAAAAAACAAATTGTTTAAATAGGGATACAGGTGGACCCATTGCAGCAATAAGATGTACAAGAACTTATGTCGAAAAATGAACTTTACAACTTTGGCTCAGGGGCGGGGGGGGGGGGGTTGATGGGAAGGGATGGGAAGGGAAAACAAAGGAGGAGGCATCAATGCTTGATAATAAATGCAGTCATTACCTTGCCCATGTAATTGTAACCCCTTCGTATGGTATTTTCACAATTAAAAAAAAAAATACCCAGTCAAACACATGGGCCTAAGTTACTTCCACTACTTTACTTCCATTAATAACTTCCTTGGTTTCCTGGTTTCCTCCAGTTAAGGAAAAATTAAGAAGCCTCAGTAAATTAAATCACAAATAAATCCATCTAATCACAGCGATTAATACCCAACACTTGAGAAAGAAAGGAAAATAACAACACACTTCATAAAGATATCACCATTGTGTTCTCTCTCTCTCTCTCTCTCTCTCTCTCTCTTTATCCATTCTAGGAAAAGTTTTTGTTATCTTCCCTTTTTCTTATTAGAATTTTTATTATAACATTGTGGTTGTGAAAACTGTGAACTCAGTCTTTTCTAGTGGAATTAGGCATGAGGATCATGCATGGGAAATTAATGTAAATTTCTCTTACATTGTTTGCTATTAGCATGTCCATATTCTACTGCTATAATATCCATTACAATAAAGGTTTCAGGGAAAATCTTTTCAATGTTGTTAAAACACAGCATTAACATGAACATTATAATGATTCTCCAGAAACTATTTAATAAATAAAGAAGTACTAAATATTTCCTTACACAAAAATGTTATTCTGGAAATATTTGTATTGGGCAGGAAATCTGTGTTTAATGATCTAGTTACAAGTACTGTTAGTATTTTATAGTTAATCTTTGGCCATGTTTAATGTGACATTTGAAACTATTTACACCGACAAGTATTTCCTGTGTTACATAATTTTAAGATTTATGGCTGTGTTTTACCAGATTTGATTAAGTTCTATAATTACTGATTTCTCTCACATTCTGAAAAAGTCTGTGTGAAATCATACCAGTTTAAGCCAGCCCTATACAAGGTCCTGGAAGATAAAGTGACATTCACAAACAACTATTATTTTATTTATTGTAATATCCTCAATATTTGATTCTTGGAAAAGAAGGTATGTTATAAAAGCTCTCTGATGACTGTTAAATCTTAGTATAATGAATAGTGAATTAAAAATATGAGCAGTATGTGTTATGTTGTCATTATAAAAGAACTTTTGCTAAAATCCTAAAATACTGCCCCATACTAATTCTAGATCATTAAGTTTCCACAAATGTTTCATCCTCAAGGATGTAAGTTTCAGGACTATTTTTCAACTTCCATTTTTGCATTTGTTATAAAAAAATAGAATGTGCTCCTTTTTGTTTAGGAGTTTATCATGTTTAGAATATATAATAAAATACATTTTCCTTTTAAAAAAATGAATTTATAGGCTAATTTCATGGAATTCCAGGGTTCCATAAAATCCTGATGCTCATTTAAGATGGTATAGAGATTCTAGGTTCAATAGTTCTGGATTAAAGCAATGTCCAATTTGATATGTGGAAAGTGAGAAGGAGAGAAGAAAAAAGGTAGAATGGTAACCCACAAAAGCTGTTTCTTCACCAAGAAATCTGGTAGGACACAAAACACCAGCACTGAGTTCAGACATAGCTCACAATTGATAAAAGGAAAACTCCCATGTACAAATGAGAAAACCTACCTGATGTTATGTGAAATGAACCCCAAGATAGGGATACAAGAGATGTTATCTTTCTTGTTGTTCTTTTGAATGCACTTATATTGTAATGTGTGATATTTTGGTTCTTTGTATGTTCTTCCCCCTGATGTCACTGTATTCGATTCCAGTGTCCTGAATCTTGTATATAATTTTTTTTTTTAATTTGGGGCGGGGAAGGGAAATAACAAAATGCTGAAATAAGGATACAGGATGTATCCATTGAAACAATGAGATGTACAAGACACTACGTTGAAAACGAACTTCACAACTTTGGACTGGGGGCAGGGGGTGGTTAGAGGGAGGAAGTGGGAAGAGAAGGGATGATAGGGGAAAAACAAAGGAGGGGGTAACAATGCTCGATAGGCAGTGGACTCATTACCTTGCTCATGTAACTGTGAAGCCTCTGTACAGTATTAATAAAAAGAAGAAAAATAAAGATTGGACAGTTCCTGAAGCTTCCAGAAATGCCTGTTGTTCTCTTCTCTGCACAGTCTAATGTTTGAGTCTCCGAAGATATAGATGCCATCGTCCACCTTCCTGACTTCCAGATTTGCTGTGCTGTCTACAAACCTTCTCCACCTTCTTCCTTATCCTGGGGGAAGCAGTAGCCCCAGGACCATTGGCTTTTTTCTTTTTCTTCAGCTCTCCTCCTTCTCATTGTTCCACCCCTTATAGCAGACACTTTATGGATAAGTACAAATGTCTCTTGCACTTATACATCGATGTGCCTTCATTGCATTATCTCCTCATGAACTCTGCTTCTGCAATGAGCACCAGCATGCTGAATGAATGAAGCCTGCTCTGTCTTCTTTTAGCTTGAGCTCTGATTGCCACATTGAAAAGGCCCTCTTTCTTGAGAGACGTTCATGCCTAATAACATAGATATAGATAGTGCAAATGGCTCCTTTTTCTCAGATTTTCTAATCAGTCTCCCTTTCTTGAACACATAGTCCAGCGTTCTTCGGAGCTTCATCTTTGCCCTTCTTCTAAAGGCTACACTTGGACTTTCTGATCCCTTCTGCTGCTTATCTCTTTAAAGATCTCTTTAAAGGGCTATCCATATCTAGAGGTTATGTATACCTCTGCTGAAATCCCACCTTTAAATTCAAATCTTGTGAATATCTATGACAAGATGACACTAGACACCACCAGAAATATAAATATCCAAAACAATATGTTTGTCCTATTCGGAATCAATGTTCCTAAATCTATACATTTTCTTATGTTTAAGAGCTCTGGGTCTGTTGTTGGTAAAAAGGTAAAGCATAGGACTGGGAAGGTGGCTCAGTGGTAGAGCGCTTGCCTTGTATGCATGAGGCCCTGGTTTCAATTCCTCAGCACCACATAAGCAAAAATATAAAAGCCAGAAGTGGCGCTGTGGCTCAACTGGTAGAGCGCTAGCCTTGAGCTGAAGAGCTGAGGGACAGCGCCCAGGCCCAGAGTTCAGATCCCATAACCAGACCCTCCCCCCCCCATAAAAAAAAGGTAAAGCATAAACGTGACTGTGGAAAACTTTAAAAGGAAAGAAGTCCATATGTGAGCACTTGGAACTTATTTGGGTTGGTGTTATCTTCATTATAATGGGGAGCAGGGAGTATAGGAAAAAATTTCTTTTAATTTACATTAAGTACACAAAAGCAGAAAAAAGTAACCTTTACTGAGCCACAAAAATCTTTGATGTAGCACAAATACTTACATCACATAGATTTTATGTTTTGTAAAAAAAAAAAAAAAAAAAAAAAAGCAACAAATTTAGAGACCAATCTAAAAAAATGAATAGCTTTTCCATTTCCTATCATTGGTGTGTTGGCAGAATTTTGAATCTTAAATGCTTGTAATCTGTTATTATGTTGTTTTTAAAAGTAAACAATAAAAGTAATCTGCAAATACTTTCTTTACCTCTGCATTCTCCCATGAGTAATGAATTCTGGTTATATGAATTTGTGTACTCATGCGATTAAATAAAAACCCATGTGGTAGTATGAGGGAAAAATATTTAAAAACAAATCCAGCTGCCACCTTAAAAACAAATAGCAGCCAGGTACTGATGGCTCACACCTGTAATCCTAGCTACTCCAGTGGCTCAGATCTCAGTATCATGGTTCAAAGTCAGCCCAGGCAGAAAAGTCTGTGAGACTCTGATCTCGAATTAGCCATCAGAAAATCCAAAGTGGTGTTGTGGCTCAAAGTAAGAGAGTGTTAGCCTTGAGCGGAAAAGCCTAGGAACCCAGGCCCTGAGTTTAACCCCCATGACCAACAGCAGCAAGAACAAATAAAACAAGAACAACAACAAATAAAACAGCAGTGGAATTCTCCAAAAAGCAGAAATGAATGAAGGAATAAATGACTACATAAATGAAGCAGTTTTGTTACTGTATAAACATTGAGCATTAATGTGATGTGCATCATCAGAAATCTTCTGAAGAACTCTCTCATATACACTGGCAAACAAAATCCATTACTTCTGTTGTCAGCATAAGTTCTCTAGTTCTTAACTGAAGGGACTGAGGGCACCATTGCTGCACACAGTTCATCCACATTCACTTTGTAATTGCATGGTCACTTGTGTTTACTAGCCAGCCTTGAACAATAACAAAAAAATGGTCCCCATGTATGGGTACAGGTAGATCTGCATTTTCCAATAAGAAGCCAACTGAAATTGAACCATTATAATCCAAAGCATCTGGAGTTAGGGATGCTCCTTTTCCTAATGGTGACAACCCAAGTCCTCAAAAAAACATTTATATGTGTGTACATATATAAATATGTATATTTATATATAAATTTATATATAAATATGTATATGTAAATATACATATTTATATATATACACACACACATATATATATAGTATATATGGTCTCAATATCTAGTACTTCAGATATATTTGGATACATTTCAAAGAGGCAGAAGAAATGATTATCAAATTTTCTAAAGATAAGGCTTCAAGGAAAAGGGTGTGTGAGGAAATCTCTTTCCTTTTAACAGAGAAAATTGTTGCATTTAATTTATATTTGCTTTTGCAGTAGACTCAAAGTTATAATGAGTTATAAGGTATGTGTTGGTTTTTTAAAAAAATATTTTTTTCTCTGGTCTTAAAGCTATCTTCAAAGGATAGAACAAAGAAGAAAAGATATTGAAGACAGAAGCTTAGGGGACAATCTAACAGCTGTCCTCTTGCCCAAAATAGAGGGGAGATTTACTGTATAGATTCATAGAACATAATTAAGATTAAATAGTTTAAACGTGAAGGACCCAGGTTTCAACAGAAGCAAGGGGGGAAAACTGTCTGATAAACTGAGTTGGGCAATATTATTTCCTGGTTGGTGTTTACTAGTTTTTCAAGTCCGATCTAAATATTTTCCCAGAGGAGAAAAGGTTGATTTGTCTTGTGGTATTTATATTTTTTTTTTTGGGGGGGGGGGTCCGGTCGTGGGGCCTGAACTCTGGGCCTGGGCGCTGTCCCTCAGCTCTTCAGCTCAAGGCTAGCACTCTACCACTTGAGCCACAGCGCCACTTCCGGCTTTTTTCTTATGTGGTGCTGAGGAATTGAACCCAGGGCCTTGAGCATTCGAGGCAAGTGCTCTACCACTGAGCCACCTTCTCAGCCCTCTTGTGGTATTTAGAGTGAGTGAATTGCAAGCAATGGCTATGTAAGTCCTCTTACACTGAGATTTTATGATACATGTATTGTACAGACAATAAAGATGTTCATTTTCACTGCAGTGAAGGAAAGAACTAATAGAATAAAAACAATCAAATAAGTTTACCTTTCACTTTGAAATCATGCAGTGTGAGAGAGCACCCTGTCGAAAGCTTGTTTTGTTCATCAGTTTAGCTGCTTTATAAGTTACAGAACTAGAAAGAAAACACTTTATTAATGTTTTTCTTATTTGGTAAGCTTGGCACACAGCTTTGAGGATAGTAGAATGTTTAGACTTGGCAAAAAATGCTATTTTGGATAGCATATTGTGGATATTGTGGATATTGGGGCGATAGGAAATAGTGCAATGCCAAAGAGAACTATTTACACTAAAATGAAAGGAAAGCAGGGAGATAGAATAAAGAGCAAGTTCAACATGTCGTGAAAGTCATAGAAGAGAATAATAGTCTTGAAAGAAATGAAAAGTGTGAGCAGACAAGGTAAAAGGCATCTTAAGGAGGAAAAAAAAAAAGGTCCAAATACTCTGAAGAGAACTGAAGCTAAGAGGTTATTTCAGGGCCAGAGTAAATCGAAGCAGGCAAGGCCTTGATCAAAAGATATTCCAACAGCAGAGAAACACAGAGATACCAATAAAGTTCTGGGCTTGTATTTCGAATATGCCTAAATAACTGCACGATGATTCTTATCCAAAAGCTTCAGTTAATAATTAAGGATGTAGTAGTTGATTATAGTATTTGGTTATCAGATTTTGCTTTCATTGTTTCTATTTCTTAAAATGAAATGTGTTCACTATTTAAATAAGAAACCTTTTCAAATGCATCAAACATTGAAAACATAATTCCTTTACATTGCCATTATTTATGAACATCAGTAATTGCTCTCTTCTGAAATTTTACCCAAGATCTTATACCTGTGATTAGTACACTATATTGTAGTACACTATCACATATCAGCTTAGGACAGATTATATTCCTGTGATAATAATTATATGTGTAATGCATTGCAGATCTCAGTTTTTAAAAATTTATTAAAATGTAAGCAATCACATTGCTGGTGTCTATTGTAAGGAATAAGTGAAAAGAATCTTTGAATATAAAGCTTAGTGTCTATCAAGCATTTCATAACCATTAGTTTGGAGCATAATTATTCTATCTTGGCTCCATACTATCCTTGTCAATATCTTATTTGAAACTGTCCTTTTCTGTCGTTGTTGTGTGGATTGCAGTTGAAGTTATAAGAACACATTCCTCGGTTTTTCAAAATAATAATTCCTGAGTGTGGAGCACCTTTCAGAATCCTGACAGCATCTCTAACAGCATTTTCTTTTTGATTTCTCTACTTTATTCTTACTATTTTAAGTTTAGCCATTTTGTAAGCAGGGAGCAAGCTCTTAAGTTTCATCTTATTTTTCAGAGACATGAAGAAGAGAGCAAGAGGCCCTAAAAAGCAATGACCTTACTAAAAACAGGGACAGGAAGGAAAGCTTTCTTGCAACTATCTCTGGATGAAATGAACATTCTCACTTCCTTTTCACAGAAGCATTTACCTCAAATAGGATAGAAAAATGAAGTTCCAGACATCAGTCGCCTGTTAAATTTGCTTTAAAATAATGAAGCGGAATGAGAATTATAAATCACTTCTTGAAAAGGATCTACAAGTCATAGAAGTGGCGCTGTAGATCAAAGTAGAGTGCTAGCCTTGAGCAAAAAGGCCACTGATCCCGAGTTCAAGTACACAAATGACAAACAAACAAACAAATAGAATTTAGAAGTCTTTAACTCCCATTTCTGGTCCTGGAGAGCACATTGTTTTCTCTCTCTCTTTTCTATTTCTCTCTATTCTATCCTGTTGTTTTAAATAAAATGTTGTTAAATCTTTCACCTTGTGAGATTCTCCCTTTTGTGCAGCAGACTGGAATGCATTCTAGGGATCTGTGATGTTTGAGTGGAAACTAGGTTCCTGAGGTAGCTCCTCACTCCTCCAATGTCAGACCTTAGGAGGCTTGGAAAGCATTTAGCTTTGGAGCTTTTCTCTCTGTCAATCTGTGGGCCACGGTAGAAGCTGTCTGTCTCCCCATCTGTTCTGGAAATGGAGAGGAAAGAAATGTTCCATTTCAGCCATTTCACAGCACCAGTTTTCTCAACCCTCCAAATAACTCAGAGATGGTCTTGGATTGGCAAATGTAAGTCAACTGAAATACTGAATGGAATGTGGTTGAGCGCTAGAGCTGTTTCTCCATTCTAGCTGCCTTGAGTTAGGGCCACCCAATGCTAACCTCTAAATTTAGATACTGATTTTACTAACAATCCTCCCCCAATGAACACTTCCTTTAGAGGTGGGCCATCTTTACCACCTCAGGCCTGGTCAGGACCAGAGGAGGAATGGGTGATGTCCAGGTAGCTGCAACGACTGGTCTTCAAACAGCCTATCCTTTCTGAGGCCCAAGACACCTCGGTGAGGTTGATGACTGCAGCTTCTGCTCACGCCTAGAATTGAGCTTCAGCTCAGTGTCCACACGCTGGTGCAGGAGCCTAGAGAGGCATCCCAAGACAAGTGTCCAGGCTGGAAGAATTAGAGAGAGACAGCTATGACTTTTCCATTCAAGTGACCATGCATTTAAAACTGGGGCCTTGGAGGGAGGTTTTTCCCTTATATTTGAAAGCTAGATTTAACCTATGAACTTAGAAGTAAATGCGTTGGGTGGTGTGCAACTGTACACAAATGCATTAACTGTAATAAGGTAGATTCAAGGGAGAACTCACAGAGTATCATTCCTTATAAGGTAAAGTGTAAGATCAACAAAATAAACCCCCAGAAGCCAGTCCTTGAAAGGGCCAAGAGGAAAGTAGTAGAGGTATGAAGAGATGGGTGAGAGAATGCAATCAAGAATCCACTCTGTATCCTACAAGATCAAGAAGAGTGAGGGCCAAGGTAAGCAGGGGGGGATAGGTAAGAATGCAGGGTGACATCAATTGAGATGCATTGTATTCATAAACTGCTTTGTTAAATGGCAACAGCTTTGTTCAGCTATTGAAGACACACTTTTTAAATTGGGATGTTAAAAAAAACTGGTATTCCAGTTATACTATTAGCTAAGAGAATAGGAAAGCTCCACCTTCGATTTCATAAGGCATTTGATTTTGTGGTTATGAAATAGGTTCTGCCTAATCATTCCCTTATTTTTGTGTGTGTTTAAAGATTTTCAGATTGTCATTGTCAGAGTAGATGTAATTCTTTTTGCTGTAACAGGTTACCCCTTCCCTTTTTGACTGATTACACATTCAGAAATTGGTTCCTCAGAAAAATTACCAGAAAGCTTTTGGGTTTGTGTTTTGTGTGTGTGTGTGTGTGTGTGTGTGTGTGTGTGTGTGTGTGTAAAATGGACTCCCACACCCCATAACCTTTGTCCTGAAAAAGATATGAGTAGCCAGATCTACACTCAAAAGGAAACTCTCTTAATTCTCTTTCTAGGTTGGACCATTCTAGTAGTAAATCTTCATTTGTTTTGCCCTTTGTGTGTGTGGAAATTGTGTACAAAAAAAAGGCCATTTACCAAGAATGGAGATCCTGTTACAATTATCTGTTTTCTCCTACCTGATACTGCAATTACATTTGCAACATTGCTTCTAGATGTCCAGGAAGCCCCTGGTCTTCATTCAAAGACATCATACTATATTCTTATTTGTATATTGTATTTGATTCCATGATTAAATTCACCAATGACGTCTCAAGTCATATTTAATCTAATGTTAATCTCTTTGATATTCCAGTTTTAGTTATTGAGTTTTTGTGCTTTAAAAATCATCTTTAGGCTCCTCAGTTCTCTTACCAATTAATTCTATCTCATTTTTAAAACCTTCATTTTATTACTTCTTACTATTTTAAAATATGTTTCGTATTTCAGTTGTGTTAATATTCTGTATGAATTTTATTTCCTCATATTCTTGCAGTTATGTCATATTTTAGCTTCTCATGTTTCCTTTTATATTGGTGCATTTCTAATTATTAAATTCATAGAGATGTATTGAAGCACTGAAGGCTATTATTTTCTTCTTGTAAAGATTAATTTATTTGAAAGTGGCACTGTGGCTCAAGAGGTAGAGCACTCGCCTTGAGCTGAAGAGCTGAGGGACAGCACCCAGGCCCAGAGTTCAAGCCTCATGACTGACCAAAAAAAAAAAAAAAGAAAGAAAGAAAGAAAAGAAAAGATCAATTTATTCTGTAGATCCAGTCATCCTGTGTTCTGCTTTATGCTGAGTTTGCTTTTGCTTTTCGAGGGTTACCCTTTCAGGAAGTAATTACAGGTGAGCAAATACCAGATTCCTCCTTCCTGGAAAATATAAACGTTTTGCAATTTCATCAAGAACACACTCCAAATTCTGAAAAAAAATGATACAATAATATAAAACTTCAAAAAATGTTAAGTGTCCAAGAAATGGTCAGTGATACTATTAGTTTTAGCACTAATAAAAATTTAGGCTATATTGAGTAGTTTCAGATTATTTAACAAGCAATGATATGATATGAAAATGTAATTTGAGTGAACTGTTTTCTAATTGGTGATTTTCTAAAAATAGTCTTTTTTACTATTAGGAAACTCTTTCTAGAAAAATTGAGGAGAGTAACTGATTAAAATCTTACTTGATGATGTTGTTGCAGACAATACAATATAAATGTTATCCAAAAAGCAATGCTCCATAAGCTATCCACACTACAGCAAATATACTTTGTTCATAAGAACAGACTCTGTTGTAAAATGCATGATGAGGCTTCTAATTCTCTCAATTTCCCTCTACAAAGTGATTAGTATCATTTTACATATTGCTCAATGATTGTATTTTGTAGTCACTATATTTCGAATTTCCCTAACGGTAATTCTCATCAATATAATTTCTTAATATAATATGTATTTTTTTAATCACTGACATTTAGAATTAGAGTCACCATGATAGAAATTGTTGATCAACATACTTGCACCCAAAGTCTCTCTTCTGGCTTTTATGTCTTTAACAAACTACATTTGGCAAACAGATTTCAACTTCTATGCTGATCATAGTTGGTGGTGCGTGGCTGCACAGAGAACAATTTTAAAAGAGAATCTGTAATTTTATATGCTGTTCTGATACTGCAACAGGAAAGAGCAGCTCTGAGCAAGTGAAGGTGTATTTTCTCCCACCTACTTTGTCTCCAAGCAATTTGTCCTTGTCTTATTTCTTCATCTATCAGAACTCAGTAATACACGCCATGAGATTGCCCTCATACATCTTAGCACTTTGCTCTCTTACTCTGTAATCAGCCCCACATTCTTCCATCTTTCAAATAGAGACTGTTTGTTCCCTCACTCTCCATCCCTCATATTAATGACATCAATACATCCATGTTCTCACGCTGTGTGGTTGATGCATACAAGAACTTTGGAAATGGAAATACAGAATTGCTTCATTGTCACAAAGTTTAACAACATCTATCAGCAACATTGTGCCATCCAATGTGTGCATATAATACCCTAAATACCTCTAAGTGATTAATTTTGATAGGAAAAATGCAGAAAGTAAGTACTTATGCTTAGAAATATGGGGAAAACTACAGTCTCATCTAAAGAAAGATTAAAGGGCTCAGTGCAGGTCAAAAGATTCAGTATGCTAGAGGTTCCTCTCCACTAAGATGAGATCCCACCTCTGTGAATCTTCTGATTCTCATTCTTCCTCCCTGCCACTGCCCCTCTCACCTCTGTTTGTTTTGGTAAAAATCATAATCATTCATAATTCCCTTGATATTTCTTTCACGCATATGCATATTCTGATATATGCATATCCAAATCAATTCTTCTCAAACAAATTCATTGGTGAAAGTTTTTTGGTTTTGGGTTTTTTTTGTTGTTGTTTGTTTGGTTTCTTTTTGTAGAGGAAAAGGATTTTCATAGATCTCGGTAACATGTTGATCCTAGAAGTATCAGAGATTTTGGTCAACCTAGATCCTGTTATGCCAATGCTATTAATAGCTAGCAACCCCCAAGGCCATACCAAATCCCAGTCTCATCCTAACAGATACATGTATTATTTCCCAGCCCCAAAGTGTCCCATGTAAAACACATGATCACATCAAGTCCTTTAGACACTTTAATGGCTCTACCACTCATCATCCTATACCCTCCGCACCCTCATACCACTGAGCCTAGCTCATCTCTTACTGCACTCCAGACACTCCAGGCTTCCTCGCTCTGCCTTAAATGTATTCGGCTTACTTATTTCATTCTCACAATTCCAAAAGTTGTGTGAATTCCAAAAAGTATACATAAAGCTATCTCTTCCTGGAGCAATAAGATAGTGTAATATGAATATGTGAATCTCAGTGTGTGTGTGTGTGTGTGTGTGTGTGTGTGTGTGTGAAGTTATGAGCAAACATAATTAGTTGTGAAAAGGTTTTAGCTTCCAAAAGGCAGAGAAAGCAAAGGGAGTTAACTGCAGCTAATAGCTGATGGATTAAGAAAGCAAGCCGCGTGCAGAGTGAAGAAATGAGAGGTAAGAAGCTGAGCGGCCTCCTCCTGAGACACAATACTGGCTGATTTGCTGAGGTAATCTGTATCCTTGTTTCCTTTAATGAATGACGGCTTTCTTTTATTTGGTAGCAGTAGATAAATACTATGACAAGAGACACCCTGCTACTGTGATTTTTTTTCCCTGTATATTGTCCTTTATACTTTCCCTCCTCATTGATAAAACTTGATTTCAAAATATATTCTGCAGTAAGTTGGCTGATGTTTTAGTTCACATTTCCTGTTCTGGAAGAAACAGCAGTATCCTGGAAGACAGATTATGCAATGATGTGAAAGACTAAAGCAAAACCCAAACGCCAGAGAATACAGTGAAAAGATCAGATCCCCTCCCCCACCCACTTTGACAATGCCTTTCAACTCTAATGGAGCTATATCCCCAGCACTGAACTTACTCTTTTAATTTCCATTTGAAGTATAAGACAGACAGTCAGGCGATACACACCACATGACATGGGCCAGTCTGAAATAGTCTCCCACTTCCAACCTTCATGTCCCCTCCCAACTGCAGCCTGGCTAATGGCCCCATGTAACCCGACTCTTCCTCATTGAGTAAGCAACACGTGGAGGACTGTTCCCACATTCCAAAGAGGTTTTGTCTCCTGAAGCTTGTTCTGATTAGTGAGTGACTTTACCACGAGCTGTCAAATAACTGGAATATGACTAAACTTATAGAAACTGGATTCACAAGTACTTCAGTGTGCTGGACAGACACAGGACGCAACAACGTTGTATTCCTGTACACACTTACATCATGACATCAATCATTCCAAAAGGTAACACCTTGATTAATGGGATCATTAGTGGATTTGGAAGTTAAATAGTATCATGATTGGAAAAAATAAATCATTGTCACAGCTGAGTCACTGCACCTACACTGTGTTAGGTGGTGTTGAATAAAGTCCTTGCACCCTTGTCTGGCTTCAGATATTAGCATCAAATTGGCTGTCTTAAGACCTATGTGATCAAGGGGGCAGTAGAATGACTTGCAGTAAGGGTAACAGGAGGAAACAAGAACACACAAGAAAATCCAGCCTTGGTTGGCACTCCTTAACAATAAATTGCAACTGGATTATGAATACTCAGGCAAGATGTTCATAATTAGTTGAAGTGAAAAAAGTTTGAAGAAGTTATTAATGAAATTAGCTTTTCATATTGACTATTAGAAATGGTTGTTGAAGCTGAGTTATATGTGCAATATAATTAATATCATAGATCTAATAACAAGTGCAACACTAGATATAGATGAGGCATTTCTGAAATACACACACACACACACACACACACACACACACACACACACATTTGATTAAACATATCTTAAATGTAGGCCACTAAAGCATGGATCCAAGGACCTTTAATTAATTATTGCACACCATGAGAAGCTAAGCAAGAATTTATTAATGTTTTCAGTTTACTCTTAAGTATAAAAAATATGGCTAGCAATTAGAGGAATAGATGAAAGGAAGGACATTTCAATAAGCATTAATTTTTTTAATTTTAGAATATAGGTAATAAATTTTTACTGTAAAATGGTTTTATCATTGCAACATGTTTGGAAATTTTTCATAATAAATAGCTGTAAAAATTATTTTCTATATTGGTACAAATGTTTCCTTCATGGTTTTCATAATTTTTTTTTTCTTGTTGGTCGAGGGGCTTGAACTCTGGGCCTGAGTACTGTCCCTGAGCTCTTCAGCTCAAGGCTCACACTCTACCACTTGAGCCACGCACCACTTCCAGTTTTCTGGTGATTAATTGGAGATAAGAGTCTCACAGACTTTCCTGCCTGGGCTGGCTTTGAACTGCGACCCTCAGATCTCAGTGTCCTGAGTACCTAGGATTATAGGCGTAAGCCACCTCGCCTGTCAATATTTTCTTCTTATAGGAAATTGTCACACAATTCTGTTCCCTATAACTTCAAAATAAAGCTAAGTAAGCATTAGAACACCAGAAAATAGAGTTTTAACAAAACTTCAGCTTTGTGTAATGTTCCTGGCCAAATAAATTTTCCTAACCAAAAAGTATTTACTTTAGGGGTGAGGTTATTCCTAGAAAATTGATTTTGTGTTTCGTTATCTTGTATAATTAAATAACTTCTCATATACTATCTAGTAAAAAGAAGAAAAAACTCCTCACATTTTCTAATCCTTGAAGATATTTCAGACACTTATGTGTAGATATAAAAATACAGATGGAAACATCTGTATGCTTTAACACACTGTATTCTTTATCCAAAGTGCTGTCATATGTGTTCTTCCAAGGGATATCCTGATAGCCTGGAAAGGTAGTACCCAAGGTAGTAGAGCTGGAGGAAGCTATAAACTATGTTAGACAAGGGATGACTTTAGTAATCTGTGGATGAATTATAATTGAGAGTATGTGTGCCATGGAAGAATGGATGACCAGGCCAAAGCAGATGGTACGTTTTCATTTACAGTGTTCGGATGAGACTCCTGAAGAAAAATCATGGCCTCCATTTCAGAACCAGAATTTCCAAATATTATCCCTTATGTGCTGAATAAAAATAAATGCATCCTTTTACAGACCAATGCTCTCCCGTGAAGAGAGCTATTATGGATGAAATATGGTCTCTCGTTATTGCTCATTACAGGATGTGTTTCATGATTAGTGTGCTTATGTTTTTTTTGTAGCTGCTGCTGTATTCAAGCAATAGGATATCAGTCTGAATGAGACTACCATGTCTGTTATGCAATTAAAAACAATCATATGTAAGTTTTGAGTATAACCAGTGCAATGTTATAAATCATTTGATAATGGTACATGCAGGTAGAAAGAAGGTATAATATAAAAAATAATTTCTGTTGAGAAAGTTGAAGAAGTTTAAACACATGTACACACAAACAGCATAAACACACATACAGAAGTATAAATACACAAAGATGTAAGTGAATCAATAATACCATCAGAAAAATGTAATTGCTTTATTTTGGCATTTTCTAAATATTCTTGTAGTGTGAAAAATCTTCTGTCGGGCTGGGAAGGTGGCTCAGTGGTAGAGCACTTGCCTTGCATGCATGAGGTTCTGGGTTCGATTCCTCAGCACCACATATAAAGCAAAAAGAAAAAAGCCGGAGGTGGCGCTGTGGCTCAAGTGGTAGAGCACTAGCCTTGAGCTGAAGAGCTGAGGGACAGCACCTAGGCCCAGAGTTCAGGCCCCACGACTGGACCCAAAAAAAAACAAAAAACAAAAAAAAAAAAAAAAGAAAAATCTTCTGTCATTATTATGTAAAGAATTCATGGGTATGTTTATAGTGCACCTTTATCTAATTGTAACATGTTGAATATTTTTCATGTAATTTCACACTGAATTAGCAATGAAGGTATGTCCTTTGTATTCATTAGAAAAGGCAAAGGTTAAAAGGTGGAATATTTTGAGTAATTCCAAAATTCAAATGTCGTATATTTGGTTATTAAGTAGAACAACACATAATGGCATCTGAACATCCAAATACATTATTATTTTATTATTATTTATCATTTTATTATTTTAGTCACAGTCTTATTGAATGCTGACAGTGTTATTTTGGCACAACCTAAAGTCCTTTAAATTTTGCCTGGCCAATTTAAATTCATTCTTCAGGATTGTTGAACTGAAATGTGTGTGAATCTTCTCTATAAACCCATCCTGAACCAGGGCCCACAGCTATCTGTCTGCCTGCAGGACTTCACACAGCCACTGCAATTTCTCAGTTACCCTTTTCTCTTTTATGCTAGATTATATGGAAAGTTTATGTGGAATATTGTAAAATAGCTTAGCTATGATAGAAAAGTGCCAATTCTTGGCTTACCTCTTCTGACAATAGTCTTCATGTAGCAGAGAAACAGATTTAGGCTTTTGATCGCTTTCTGATTTATTTGGGAAAACAATGTTACCTGGGGTGTTTTATCAACAGTGGAAAAATACCAGTCCTTCACTCTCTCTGACCGCATGTATGGGAATGCATTTCCATGTGATGTGAAATATGCTGGGGCCAACAGTTGAACCAGAGATAAATATACACAGAGCTCTGCAAGATCAAACCTTTGAGAAATATACATGTGACACTAATGCTCGGTTCCTGCTGATAATGATATCTAGAGCATACATTACATCATTACATTGGTGTATAATGCTCCCTAGATTTAAGAACAGCCTCTTAAGACATTTCACTGCATAGAGAAAAATATACCTTATAGAGATGTGTTGTTATCTCTTCGTTACACAAAGAAAGCCAGCATTTCTGAAGGGATATACACATAGATATAATACATAATATATACTATATATTAAATTATAAATACTATATATTAAAATATAAATACATATTTAAATATAGGTGTATGTATATATCCATCTCCACAAGTAAGAAACAGATTTAAATTAGCCAAGTAATAGTGGAAGGAAATAAATTAAAATCCCAAATCTTGGAATGATTTTATTTTGTATCAATTATGCACTTTGAACACACACACACACACACGCACACACACACACACAGATATATTATTTGCTGTCCATCTGATTTCACACAAACCATGATTCTAATACAATCACCAGAGTATGTAATACATAAAGTGCATGTCCAGCAAGCTAACATGATTGAACTAATAGTTAATGTATAATTGAAAACAAGATCTCCAAGTTCTGTTGTTTTCCTCTGTTATTGCTGAGCCTCAATTAAGAATACCATCAACAGTCTCTCTGGAGCTGATACCAAAGATTCTCCACTTGCTTACATCATTAGCGTCTAAATTAAGAAAGAGTAAAACTGCTGTGCTGGATACAGGAGAAAATCCCAGCTTTATCTATGTTAGATGTCTGACCTTTGACAAGTGTCCTCGATACAAGCTTCATTTTCCTAATGTTTCTCCAAGTGAGGGAGAAGAGCCCTCATCCCGTGATTGCCAGGCCTGACAGATCGTTATAACTACGGCACTTCTCACAGCACAATCGCACAAGGATGAGGGTCAGGCCCCACAATCACGGCTCTACAATTTCCCCGAGCTGAGTTAAGTGCTTGGGTGTTAGCATTGAACTCTTGAAGTACAGGTGATATGTTGAATGCATCTGGAGTGATTCTGCTGAATGGAGGCACTACCTATAATTTGTCTTGATTTTTCACAAGCACATGAGTATTCACCTGCCCCAACCTTCAGACAAAAATGTTACCGTTGGATCAAGGGGGGGGGGGGGGGGATAGAGGGTGTGTGTGTGTGTGTGTGTGTGTGTGTGTGTTTTAAGCTGTATCTCTAGCTGGTGATTTCAGGGACAGCCGAAGCTGTCCCTGTGTGTGAGTGACCTGTGGCCGTCTCTTGCAAAGTCCCTGCTGGATTCTGATTTCTTGTCACTTAGTTCTTTTGACCTGGTCTTGTTGTTCCAGGAAACTTAATAGACAGTTAACATAACATCTCTATCCCCAAGATTCTTCTCATTTTCCCAATCTACAGTCTCCTGACCTCTTCTGCTTTGTAAGACTTTGCTGTCTGCAAGGACTGAGCTCTACTTTCGTGGATTGCTTTGCCCATAAACCTTGTCACAAAGACTTCATTATCTGTTCGCTGGCTACACGCTTAGCCTTAACCTCCGCCCCTGCGCCTACCCCATCGGCCTGCTCGAATCCATGCGTGCCTGTGCCCACTGACACCTCCGCCTCCACCTGCCACACCAGATGCACGGGCTGCAGGTTCTAGCTCCTGTCATCGGCGGAGACTGCTGCCCAAGACACACGTTTACATAAATGACAAAGCTGCTTACCGCTGGTGAGTCACATGTAATTTCAGCAGAAGGTTCTATCCATCACACTGTCCACAGTCAACATGTTTGTTCACCCTGTTGGGATCAATTCATCATCGTTAAAGGCTCAGGGAGGCTTTTCCTAGATGAAAGAGTGTGGAGAAACCTCTTTCAGGCATTCATTGCCAGCAACTCATATGCAAGAAATGTGTTCTTGTAACAAGAACAGAAAGTGATCATTTCCTGAGAATGCATCCATCCTGCATAGGTCTTTCTCTGCATAGGTCTTTCAAGGTGGTTTCTGGGGATGTATGTGCCCAGGAGCGTTTCACAAGCAGTGCCCGTTGTTGGCACTGCCCCACACCTGCAGTGCGTCTTCTGTGCTGTCCTTTGATAAGCCTTTCCTCTAATTGCAGTCATTGTGTAACTATACCACACAAAAGACTACGTTTGCATCAAACTCTTCAAAATCCTAATCCCTTCCACAGAAATGGCTTTATTTCCTTACAACAAAAGCTCTGTGATGCAAACAGGATAAATATTATCTGCCTACTGGAGAGCAATTCTACTAAAACCCATTGCTGAGGTACCACTTAACTCATACTGGTGCGTGAGGGGATGACAATGCTTTCCTGTGCCAATCCCAGGGTTCACGTCATGCACACGCATTATGCTTGTAGTTTTAGTGCCTGGACAGGGTTTCTAAGAGCAGAGTGTGGCTTCCGGAGACCTTCTGCTACATCATCTCTGTACCCTTAGCTCTCCACACAAAAGTTTTAAAGGAAAGGTGATTTGGCACATGTACGTTAAAAAGTAACAACAATAAGAATATGGATCTCATAGAGAATAAAAGATTTGTATACAGGAGAGCATGTGAGAGGACCCATCATTACCCATCAGCCTGAAATAAAAGAAGAGAAAAAGTAAGACCAAGAAAATGTGAAGAAAACTACTAGAAGGTTTTCTAGTAAGTGTAAGTGTTTCTTAATACTTTCTGATTTGAATATGAAATCTATGCATGTGTGTACATGTGTGTTTATGATATCTGGAGGGAATAATAAATAAATAAAAAACATTTAGACAACAGGCAAATCCAGGTAAATTATACGTGTGATTTCTTTTAACTAACTTTATGCATGTGTGCCATTTGTTGATCAGTTTGAACATACTTCAAATAGAGAGCTTAATAATTAAGGTAGGGTTTTAGATGGTCACACAAACTTTCCTTCAATATAAAGTAACTACATGGAAAGTTCATAAAGCCAAATATCTAAATGAACTTCTTTTCTTGCTGACTTTTCTGATGGAGTAAAATACAATGAACTTGTTATTCAGTGGGAAAAAGTATTGAACCATGAATGTAAACAGTTTCTATAGTTAATGAAACAACTATTCTGTTTTTGTCACAGTGTTTTGTTCCTTGCCTTTGCCGTTCTGTTAATCAGTGAATGATGACTTGTTTTGATGAATAATAAAATATATTGATGAGTGTGTGTGAAATTTCATAGAAAAAAAGGTAGCTAAATGCAAAGATCAAATTTTACAATTTTCAGAATATTTTTATTGATTTAAAAATTGGTCTTTTTGCATATAGAGGATTGGTATTGGTATTTTTAAAAATTTGGATTTTTTGGTCCTGTTTTGGAGCTTGTGCTCTTATTTTTTTTTTGCCCGTTTTTGCCCATGGTTAATGCCCATGGTTAGTGCATATTTTTGTCCATTGTTGCCCATGGGTAGTGCTCTACCATTTGAGCCACAATCTCAGCACTGACTTCTTTACTAGCTAATTAGAGATGTGTTTCACAGTTGATTTTTTCCTTTTTGTTTTTTAATTTTATTTTATCGTAAAGGTGCTGTACAGAGAGTTAGAGTTACATGAGTAAGGTAATGAGTACATTTCTTTTTTTTTTTTTTTTTCCAGGGCTGAGGACCGAACCCAGGGCCTTGCGTGCTCCGGGTAGGCCCTTCCGCTCGGCTAAACCCCAAGCCCCATGAGTACATTTCTTGTCAAGCATTTTTACCCCCTCCTTTGTTTATTCCTACTATCTAGCCCCATTTCTCCCTGCCTAGGTGAACTTCAGATCTGATCTTCAGATCTCAGCCTCCTGAGTAGGTAAGATTGCAGGTGTTGCAAACTGGTGTCTACTCAAAAAAGTCATGTTTCTGTGTCTGTTGATCTCTTTCCCTAGCTTTTTAACTTTTCTTTTGGAATTTTCATTAATTTCATATGATACAGAATATCTCAGTATAAACAATTTCATCCACTTAGTATATAGTGGTGTTTCTTATAAAAGGAAAGAAAAATATCTTAACATTTTTAAGGTCAAGGATTTTTCACTAAATGTTCACATTCTAAAAAACAACTTCCTCTCAGCTAGATTCCCCTAGATTCATAAAGATATCATTTTACCTTATAAATCTCATGTTAATTCAATTTCATAACTCATATTTTCACTTTGTATCTAAATTAGTTTACTAGACCAAACTAGCTATGAGAAATAATTAGCACCTTCAGAAATTGCCAATTAGTTTGAGTTAGTAGATTTAGCAAAAGATTGTCACGCAGAGAATAGAAATTTTATTTGCAAACTGAATTTTAATAACCACATCCTCATAAGTTTATAATGGATGCTTTTCTGGTACAAATAGACTTAAACCACTGACACCTAAACATCCACACACCTAAAAAGGCTCAAGTCAAATGACTACAATAAAATCTATGGGAACATCTCTACCATACTCTCTCTAAAAAGATATTTTACATGTCCACAGCTTAATAGAATTGCTTCAGGAACATGGTTTAAATTTTAGATAATCCACCTAAAATAACTCCCGGACTAAAATGTAGCACATTTGTTATTTCTAAGATATTGTAGTGGACCACAATAACTCTTGCAAACAGTGCTAAGTAAAAAGGAAATGAGAGGAAAAATCAACAGAAACATGAATAAATTACTTAAGGGTAATCATCAAGCATGTGGCTCCATTCTGGAGTTTTGAATGAACACAAGGAAAAATGTTTGTAACTTTGAGAATTATCTGCTAAAGCCAAATTGCTGATAAAGATTGAAAGGCATTTGATGACCCACCACCAAGACCCTGAATTATATCCAGATTGTTCTTAATTTCTATTTTTAACTTTTGTTAAGAACAGTGTAAATGTGTCTAGATAAACATAAAACAATGACAATCAGAGAATTTTATAGTTGCACATGTTCTACTGCTAAGTAGACTTTTGAAACTTAAACATGTTGTTTATGATGTCTTTATTAATTAAAATTGGCATGTTCAATGAGTTCGTACCACACAGATTTTATCACCTAAAATTAATGGGTAGGTAGCATATTTATTGCAACTAATTTATTATTATGCTGAAATGACTGAGTATACTACATAATAATAGTATTAATTTATAAAACTAAATCAGCTGTTTCTTTTTCTCTTCTCCATTAAAATGTTTTACATTTTCATTTTTTATGGATTCTCTGTTGCAAAGAATTTCCATTATACAAGACTTTTATTTTTGCTTCTCACAATTATGTAAAGATGAAAGAAGATGAAATTCTCAATTCAAGGGAAGAAAAGGAAATAAAATTATACTGAAATATCCTAACTTTGGAAAAATAAAATTCTCAGGAACGGGAGACTAAACTAAATTAAAAGTACTGTTTGTTTTTTTTAATTACTATTATCTTTTGGTAGTTGTGCAATAGAGTTGCCATTTAACAAGGCAGTTCATGGATACAATATATCCTGATCATTAAACTCTAAATCATGTACTACATTAAAGTATTATTCTTTCTTTTGACTGTAATATGTGCTTTGCTCAGAGCAATCCTTGGTTTTCATTGGGTTTTACTTCTCCTTTTTCTCTTCCCCTCTTCTTCGTGAGTGGCGTTCCTGCCCGATGCTTCCTGATACACTCATTAAAGGGTGAAGGACTGGCTAGTTAAAATGACGGAGAAGCCAAGGTATCTTGTGCCTAGCTGTCAGCCTGCGGTGGCATCTCTAGCAGTGTCTCTGCTCCTGAGGCCCAGCTCCTTCCAGACAAAGCCAGCTTGTTCCCCTGGGAATACACCCTCTGGTGCTATTATGATTTCCTGTTTCCTCCAGGTTAGAGGATTTGCACTTGACTGTGACTGACGAATTCTAGATTGTCCAGCATCTACTGTTTGGCTTTTCCACCTGTCTGTCACCTGCATATTGCTTCTCTGTAGTAAATCCTCTCAATTATAATTAGAATGACTTCACTTCCCAACTGTGTATTGACTGGTTACCAGGTGTAAATATCACTCTAGACTTGTTATAACTATATGATTTCAAGATTATTAGAAGTGCAATGTTTCAGAATAAGAAATCACCCAGAGTCATCATAAAGTGAATAATGACTTGGTTAGTAACACAGTAGAATTCATGCAGTATTACATATGCTCTATTCAGTGTTATTGGACTGAAAAAATAAAGCATTCTAATACCAATATAGCAATACTAAAGTTCAACTTTGCCATGTCTCCTCCTTCACATTCCATGTCATTTTTAACTGCATCATTTTGCATTTGAAATTAACTATACTTAAGCTGGGTACCTGAGGCTCATGCCTATAATCCTAGCTACTCACGAGGCTGAGATCTGAGGGTCATGATTCAAAGACAATCTGGACAGGAAAGTCCATGAAACTCTTTTTTTTTGGGGGGGGGGATACGGTCGTGGGGCCTGAACTCTGGGTCTGGGCGCTGTCCCTCAGCTCTTCAGCTCAAGGCTAGCACTCTACCACTTGAACCACAGCGCCACTTCTGGCTTTTTTCTTTTTGCTTATGTGGTGCTGAGGAATTGAACCCAGGGCCTCAGGTATGCAAGGCAAGTGCTCTACCACTGAGCCACCTTCCCAGCCCTCCATGAAACTCTTATCTCCAATAAAAACCACCGGAAAACCAGAAGTGGCGCTGTAGCTCAAGTGGTAGAGCACTGGCATGGAGTTGAAGAGCTGAGGGACAGCGCTCAGGCCCAGACGTCAAGCCCCATGACCAACAAAAAAAAAAAAAAAGAAGAAATTAACTATACTTGCTATAGACTAGTACAAGAATACTCAGATTTCCTTTTTGATAGATATTTGTTTTATCAACTGTATCATATAAACTAATTTTTATATGTTTTTATTGTAAAAATACTGTACAGAGGGGTTACAGTTACATGAGTAAGGTAATGAGTACATTTCCTACGGAGCAGTGTTACCTCCTCCTTTGTTTTTCCCCTACCATCCCTTCCCTCCCCACCTCTCCAACTCCTGCCTTCCTGCGCCCCCCCCCCCAAGTTGTAAAGTTCGTTTTCAACATAGTGTCTTGTACATCTCATTGTTACAATGGGTCATCCTGTATCATTTCAGCATTTGTTATATCCCCTCCCCTCCCCAAATTAGAAAATGTATATACAAGATGCAGGGCACTGATATCAAATACAGTGAAACTGGGGTTATACCATGGGGGAAGAACATACAAAAGAAACAAAAAATCACAAAGTACATTTTAAATACGTTAAAAAAAATAGCAAGAATGAAAAAAACACATGTGTCCCTATCTTGGGGTTATTTCACTTAGCATGATCTTATATGGTCATATGTATATAGCTTTTCACCTTTTCTACTTGTCCTAGACATATACTAGTTATTGCAAACAAGGGAAACCATGGGACCTATGTTTCTTTGGGCCTGGCTTACTTCACTTAATATAATTATTTCCAAGTCTTTCCATTTCCTAACAAATGGGGCAACGCCATTTTTTCTGAAGGAGGCATAGAATTCCATTGTATTAATATAACCACATTTTCTTGATGCATTCATCTACTGAGGGGCATCTGGGTTGGTTCCATATCTTAGCTATGGTAAATAATGCTGCAATAAACATAGTTGTGCTGGTAGCTTTAGTATGGTCTTGTTTGTGATCATTTGGGTAAATGCCCAATAGTGGGATTGCTGGGTCATAGGGGAGCTCTATGTGGAGTCTTTTGAGGAACCTCTATACTACTTTCCAAAGTGGTTGAACAAGTTTACACTCCCACCAACAATGAAGTAAGGTTCCCTTCTGTCCACATCCCCTCCAGCATCTGTTGTTATTAGAGTTCTTGATTATAGCCATTCTAACTGGGGGGAGGTGGTATCTCAGTGTTGTTTTGATTTACATTTCTGTTATGACTAGGAAGGTTGAGCATTTCTTCCTGTGTCTATTGGCCATTTTTATTTCCTCTTCAGAGAATTTTCTCTTTAAGTCTTTAGCCAATTTACTTATTGGGCAGTTGTTTCTTTGAGGATTTGTTGTTGGGGGTTTTAATCTTTTGAGTTCCAAGTATATTTTAGATATGAGACCCTTGTTCATTGTATGGCTAGTGAAGATCTTCTCCCAATTAGTGAGCTTTCTATTGATCCTGCTAGCTATGTCCTTCGCCATGCAGAAACTCTAAAGTTTCATGCAATTCCAATTGTCCAACCTTTCTTTGATTTGTTGTGTTTCTGGGTCTTTATTAAGAAAATTTCAGCCTATGCCAAGAGCCCTAGAATTTCTCTTATTCATTCCCATAATGTTTTCAGGGTGTCTAGTTTGACTTCGAGGTCTTGATCCATTTGGAGTTGATTCTGGTGCAGGCTGATATATAATGATCTAGGTTTAGTTTTCTACAAGTGATTAACCGATTTTGCCAGCGCCGTTTAATGAAGAGGCTGTCTTTCTTCCATTCTATTGTTTTAGCTCCTTTATCGAAGATTAGGTGGCTATAGGTCTGTGGGTTCATTTCTGGGTCTTCAGTTCTATTCCATTGGTCCTCAGGTCTGTTCTTGTGCTAGTACTAAGCTGTTTTGATTAAAACATAATCTAATTATACATCCACTATTTAGGATGTATGTGCTATACTTTAGTGTGTTTCACAACAAACTACAGATAGCATTGGAAGACCCTAATTACCCAACCTCAACACACAAACATACACACATACACACACACACGCACACACACACACACACACACACACACACACACACACACACACACACACTGTAAGTCACCATGACATGCTACTAAAGCCCCTATGTATGCTCACATATTAACCAAATATTTTTGAACTCATTGGACTTACAGAATTTAGTAAATATACAGAGACTTCTTCAGAATTATAATTATCTCTGGCTTGAATTGTAAGGATTCAGGAGCCATGCTAGACATTTTCATAGTGAAAAAGTCACTTCCTGATAAAGTAACTAGAACAAATATGCCACCAAAATATTTTTTAATCTTTTAATGTTTGATGAACCATACCTCTCCTGCAATGATGCAAAAAAAGAAACGCGCTGTGATTTTCATCACTCACTTCATCTAATATCCCTGGTATTCAACATAATAATACTAATAGCAGAGAATTAGCAGACAATGTTTGCTGCAACCTAAAACTGAGAGAGAATGAACCGAAAAATGAAAAAGAGGAGATGATCAGCATTGATCATGCAAGGTAGGTTGGGATTACTTCAGCAGGTGCAGTGCCCACACCTTTAAAGATACACTGGCCCAACAAGCACAAGTTCTCCCATTTCCTTTGGACAGTTTTCTCTTGCTTGTGGAGATGCATTGGTTTGTGTAAAGAAGGTGCTGGGAAATAGTTAGGCCAGCCTTGGGCCCTGCCAGAGAACTAAGTCCTCCATCTCTCTCACCTCTGAGATGAAAGCTCTCTAGAATGAAACCCAAGCTGACCACATTGCGCAGGCATCTTGTATAAGCCCTCTTTCTATTTTTTCTCGTTTCCCTATTCTCCTACTGGGCTCCTTCACTGTTGAATCAATTCTGATCTCAAGATTGGTTCCTGAAGCAATTCAAAATTTAGAGAGTTGGTACAGGAAGTAACCACAGGATGCAAACCTGATGATCGTGTTTCCCTTGACAGATGTCAGACCTGGGGAAGGCCAGCTACACGAGGGTCCACCAGAATTCCCACCGCGAGGCCCCGAAGTGTGGACTGAGCACCAGAAGTTATAGCTTTCTCCAACGAATTTTATCAGTTGGTATGGATTAAGTCAGAATCAACATGGAATCTTAGTTACCATGACATTTCAGTGTTGTCACAATCATACCATCTGCATTTGGTTCTCTATGCTGGCCTCCGAAAATCCAGATGTACAATAGTTGGTAGAGGTGATCTACCATACAGATTCAATGAACCATCGATGGCTCCAAGCATAGGCAGGCTGCTCAGCTTGGAGCTTCCACTGTCGCCACTAAGTACTAAGTATCTGGTATTTAACTCATGTTCTACCAAACAAATTATTTTAATTGCAAACAGAAAAATAATCACAGAAGAATTTTAGTCTATTTCTTTGATAGAAAAAGATATGCGTTTATCTTTTTCCTCAGAATTAGATTGACTAGCCTGTTCTTAGTCACAATATCATTTTTTTAAAACAATGGGCAACAGCCAGGTGTGGGTAGGTCCTGCTTGTAATCTTAGTTCCTCAAGGAGTTGAGATCTGAGGAACTCATTCAAAACCAGTACAGGCAAGAAAGTCCATGAGACTCTTGTCTCCAATTAACCAGCAGGGGGAAGTAGAGCACTAGTCTTGCGTGAAAAAGCTCAAGGACAGTGACCAGGCCCTGAGTTCAATTCCTGTGGTAACAGGTAACAGATTTGACCATCTTCCTTCTGGTTGTGTTGAATCTTACTTACAGCTGTTAGATAATATTATCCACTCAATGGTTTTACAATTGATCTTTCTGTGCAAATCAGGAATTTATATCAACAAGAGCCTTGAAAAAATGAAAACATGATGTTATGCAAATGATTGCCTGTGGCTCAGACAATTAGTGTAAAATTAAGATAAAGTTCCCAGAAATGCTTTCATATGCAGACTGACAAAGTATAATACTTCACACAACTTGAATGAGAACTATAGATAATCTGCTACTGAAAACTGGGATAAATATCTCAAAATCTGACTACAATGATGACAAAAATACTGATGTCAAAATTTAAAGGAGAAAATTGGAAAAAATTAGCTCATAAATGTGACAATATGAAGCTATCTTTCCCCTTGTACAACTGCTTAATAATAATAAAAATGAAAAAGAAATATATTATTAAATATATTAAAATATACATGTACTTA
The DNA here is from genome assembly GCF_019054845.1 of Dipodomys spectabilis. NCBI lineage: Eukaryota > Metazoa > Chordata > Mammalia > Rodentia > Heteromyidae > Dipodomys > Dipodomys spectabilis. The sequence continues at coordinate 6,179,700 of NW_024870711.1, forward strand.
AATTTAACTAAGTATAATAAGTAGACATGTGAGTACTTAATTATATTTTAGCAAGTGTCTTTACTAAAGTTGGCTTAGGTGAGCTATTCACCTAGCTGGCTCAGAAATGCTGGTAGCACTGATTTTCCTCAAGAGATCCACTTCCTTCCAGGATGTCTACATGAGGTAAGACTAGACCCAGGGTGCCATGTGTGGAGCCACGCCCCCATCATCCAGCCTCTAGGCCCTGTCCCACTGCCAGACTTGTAAAAGCAAGATACTTCCCTTGTGATGATGCTATGTACTTTGTGTTTCAGGAAGTTCTTGCTGTTCTGGGCTTCTTTGCATATTTCTGTCCTCTACCTTCTTCTTACTTCTCTAAAGTGTTTGCCTAGATAATACAAGTGTATTAGGAAAACCGTTATTTTACCATGGAAACCTTCACAGATTTATATATTTTCCTAGTCAGTTGTTGGTAAACTTTTAAACATTGTCTAATTTTAGATTTTCACTTTGCTTCTGGCTACCCACATTTATCAACCATCTTAGAAGAAATGATTTGGGACATGGGAATGTGGTTTAGTAGCAAGGCATTTCTCTGGCAAGGGTAAAGCCCTAGTTTCAATTCTCACCACCAAAAATCAAACAGGCAAACAAACAACAAAAGAGAAAAAAGAAAGAAAAACAAGAAAACCAGAAAAAAAAGGGAAGGAAAGGAAGTAAGAAAGGAAGGAAGGAAGAAAGAAAGAACAAACTTATTATATAAATTGCTGGGCTGGGAAGATGGCTCAGTGGTAGAGCTCTTGCCTTGCATGCCTGAGGCCCTGGGTTCGATTCCTCAGCACCACATAAGCAAAAAGAAAAAAGCCGGAAGTGGCACTGTGGCTCAAGTGGTAGAGTGCTCCCCTTGAGCTGAAGAGCTGAGGGACAGCGTCCAGGCCCAGAGTTCAGGCCCCATGACCGGACCCAAAAATAAATAAATAAATAAATAAATTGCTATTATCATTATTAATGTATTTCTCATAACAGTTTTAATGGGAACAAAGATTCCTGGGCTGGTCATTAGAGTGGCCTTAGTTTTTTTTGCATGCAAGGCAAGCGCTCTACCACTGAGCCACCGGTGGTCTTAGTTTTAAGACCTTTATACTCAATTCTATCTAATTCCACTTACATTATAATACATGCATTTACAATTTTATCCATATAGTTATTATTTCAGTTTCAGTTTCAAAATATTAATTGATCATCTTAGGTCAATAAATAATAAACACCTAAGGAAAAAAATCATTCCTTTTTAGTTGCTGGTATTACCATCCAGTCAATATTGGCTTCCCTCATTTACTGAAAGTACATACACTTTTCTATAAACCTCAATGTAAGCACCTCACAGAAGATCCCAAACTTTCAAATGACTAAAGTAACAGACAAGGAATACGCTGGAAATCCAGGGACAGGCAAAGACTTCTCTATAGAACATGTAGTTCAGAAAATAAAAACAAGAACTGACTCATAGTATTTCATTTGGTCCAAATATCTCTGAACAGCCAAAGACACAATCATAGAAGACATATCCCCTATAGTTTTTCTCTTTTTTTCTTTTTTTTTCCTGTCAGTCATGGGGCCTGAACTCTGGGCCTGGGCGCTGTCCCTCAGCTCTTCAGCTCAAGGCTAGCGCTCTACCACTTGAGAGCCACAGTGCCACTTCCGGCTTTTTTTTTTTGTTTATGTGGTGCTGAGGAATCAAACCTGGGTCCTCATGCATACAAGGCAAGCACTCTACCACTGAGCCACCTTCCCAGCCCAGTATGGATGTTTTTTCAAAACATTAAAGGCTAGAAACCCTATGACTCATGAGTGTATACTCTAAAGAATCATGGTGAAGTTATGAAGAGATACTATATAGCCATGTTTCACAGTGCACTATTCTCAGTAATCTAAGTTGAAGAATTGTGTGTATATACACAGTGAGTTTTACTCAGTCATTAATGAAATAAACCCCAAGATAAGGACACAAGTTTTTTTTTTCTTTCTTGCTATTGTTTCTAATGTATTTATAAAGTACTACGTGATTTTTTTTTTGCTTTGTATGTCCCTCTCCCATGGTATAACCCCTGTTTTCACTGTATTTGATATTGGTATAATTTGGGAAGAGGAAGGGAAAAAACAAATTGTTTAAATAGGCATACAGGTTGACCAATTGCAAGAATGAAATGTACAAGACGCTAGGTCAAAAAACGAACTTTACAATTTAGGCCTGGGGGGGCGGGGAGAAGAGGAATGTAGTTGTGGAGATGGGAGGGAAGGGATGGTAGAACAAAGAAAGAAGCATCAATGCTTGATAAGAAATGTGCTCATTACCTTGCTCATGTGATTGTAACCCCTCTGTACAGTATTTTCACAATAAAAAACTAACTTTTAAAAAAAGTAAGAAAATTGAACTTAAATTATTTGTAGGAAAATGGATGGAATGGTGACAATCAAGTTAAGTGAAATAAGTTTGCTTCACAAAGACAGGTTGCTATCGCCTGTCTTCTTTCCTTTCTGGGAGCCAGGGGAACACAAACCAAGTCAAAAATGAGGTCAGGAAAGTAAAGGAGGGGAAAAAATGAGGGGTGATGAGTGGGAAAAGAAAATAGGAAAAGGGGCAGAGGAGAGGGACTAAAGAAGTTGCCTGTGATCACAGTCCTAGTACGCATGCACAGCGCTGCCATGATGGAACTCGTGACTACATACAGTCTGATATGTGTTAATGAAAAAATGTGTGTAAAAAGAAGAGAAAAACTGATCAGCAGAAAAACTAAACAGGAGAGGCTGGATGGATGACGTGGTTGGCGGCAGTTCTGTTCCTTCTACTTGTAGTAGAACGTCATCCTACTTCACGGGAAGCCAACAGACATCCTTCCTAGTGTTGGGAACAGGCTGTGATTTCCTAATTATATGGAAGTTACAGGGTCACAGGGGAGGACAGACACACAAAGGAGCCATCCTTTGAGTCCAGATTTGATCTCTCACCTTTCCTACCTGCAGATTTCCCTAAGTACTTAATCTCTTATTCACACCCATTAGTGGAGGCTCTTGTTACTTAAAAGCATTAAAAAATTACCAGAGTTATTTCATAGAACGGAGTGCCTGACAAATAACCATTTCTTAATATTTGTGACAGCTTTCACTCACAGTCCTTACTTTGATTACCAAGTATGTAATACACACACAATAAATGCGACCTTTAAATTGTTAATTTTAAAAATATAGAAGCACCAGAAGCAGATTTTTTAAATCAAGAGATATCAATAATAAAAAAGGAATATTAAAAATAACTAGAGGTTATGGAATTATTAGGAAGGCAAAAACTAGGTATGTGAAGAATTACATATCCACATTAGAGGATTATTAAGTGTTTACTGAATCTACTGCAGTTATCATAACATTTGCATTAAAGTTATCTTCTCAGTATATTTTCTAATGAAGTCATTTATAAAACCATTTCAATTTAAAATCCATAAAATTAGCTCCATATACTTTTCATTTGATTAAATTTTGGTATAATACTTTAATAATGATACTTTAATATATGACTTGAAACTTTGAAACTACCAGAGGGGGAAAATATTAAGAGAAATTACTTCAACTTATGCAATTAAGCAGGTACAGGTAACTATTTCCTCAAAGTAGAACTGGGTATTATTCTTGATTTTGGAGGAATGCACATTGGACATTCATTAATGGTATAATGATAACATGATTATTGTATACTTATACTTTCTTAACCTTAGGTCAAATAGCCAAAAATGTTAAACACACACAATTTTGCAGAAGTTGTTATTCATTTATTGTTGATGTATGAAAATTTTTGCAAAATTAGTAGCTTAAGGAAATATACTTATGCTCTATTTTCCACAGATTTGGAGTCAAGGCTCACATTCATTTATCCATTCTTTGTTGTGCTGCTTTTCTGAGTCTCTGTTTCTTATATCTCTGGGGTTTAGACCTTCAATTAATAGCATTCACTTAACCAGGCAGCTTCACCTGAGATAATCTTCTTTTTCACTATCCTAAGATCAGTTGATTGAACAGTAAGTATATCTGTAATTTTTTCTTTTGCATTTTCTAAACACAAGTCTGGTAGGCAATTATATTCACAGACCCTGTGCAGACAGACTCAAGGAGGAAAAGGGTTTTACCAGACATGTAAATCTGGAGGTAAAAGGCTTGAGACTATCTTTGAACTCTACCTACCACACTGACAAAAGAAAAACGAGCTGTGGAAATCTGAATTGTCTAAAAATATTGACTTCACTATCAAAAACTTTTTTTTTTTTTTGGTCCGGTCGTGGGGTCTGAACTCAGCCTGGGTGCTGTCCCTCAGCTCTTCAGCTCAAGGCTAGCGCTCTAGCGCTTGAGCCACAACTCCACTTCTGGCTTTTTTCTTTTTTCTTATGTGGTGCTGAGGAATTGAACCCAGGGCCTTGAGCATGCAAGGCAAGCGCTCTACCACTGAGCCACCTTCCCAGTCCCTATCAAAAACTTTTTGCTTTAAACATCAGCACCAAAAATATGGAAAGAATATGGACTAAACTATCAAAACAAAATTTTTCCCAAACTAAACATTGTAGATCTCTGTAAACTGCTGATCAATTCCATTAAAATTAGTAGTAATATTGGCCCTTTGAAATGTAATTTTACTTTTAATTAGTATATATTAACAGGAAAGGGGAAATCATTATGGGCGATACTGTAGCCATTCACAGTCTACTTTGAGAAAAACTAATTTTTAATACTGAGATTCAAAAATGAAACCAACTGATTTTAGAAAATGAGTTTAACACCAAAACTCTGGAAATACATAATCAAATAAGAAAAAAATACAGCAGGATTTGGTGGGGGGCCAGGGGGAAGATGGGAAGGGATGGGAAGGGGAAACAAAGGAGGAGGCTACAATGCTTGATAAGAAATGTACTCAGACAGAGTTCCGGGAAGATGGCGGAGGAGAAGCTGGAATCTGAACAAGCTCTCGCATAGAAAGCAGTTTTAGAGTTCCAGTGAACAGTCCTAAGCCAGAGAATCACACCAAGTGTGCCATCACAGCACAGAGAGTTAGACAAGAGAGGGGAAGCCAAGACAAGGAGACACATCTGAGCGCCTGCCAGCAGCCGCCGCGGCGGCGGCAGGGTCGCAGCAGCGACCGCAGCCGCGGCCATACCTGAGCGCTCACACAGAGAGTCCGGGACGAAGGAGCCAGACGCAGCGGGCGAGAGGATTCTACTCAACACCAGCAAGAACCGACAAGGAGCGGACATCTTCATCCTGTAGTTTGCAGACCAGAGACGACCCAGGATCCAAGACTCCGCGTGAGTAGAAGCCCGACATCCTCACTCCTTCTCAGGGAGCAGAGGAGGGAAGGCCACCCCTCCCCCCCCAGCACCGGTGATCTCCATCTTGGATACCGACAAAGCTCGGAGGAGCTGCTAGCTCCAACTCAGGCCTTGGAATAAAACGAGTCATTTAACAGGTCACAAGAACTTAATGGCGAAGTGACCTGCCAGACTCAGCTCCATCCAGGGAAAAGTCACCCAGCTCAGGCACCAGCCATTGGAGTGGCTTTCCTCACTGGGTAACCAGAGCCAGAGGCTGCCCCTCCCTCTAGCAGCCTCCACAATCAATTGAAAAACAGAAACCCTGAGAATGGCTCCAGGCTGGGCTCTGTGAATTTTTCACAAAATAGCCCCAGGGAAAAGCTACTGTTTGTTGAAAGGCCTCAACTCTACCAGAACCTAGCCTCATCACCCCTCTTTTGTGATTCTCAAAGCAGCTCACCCTCCCATTAAACTAACCTGGGAGGGGGATCTCAAAATCTTGGGTAAAGCAGAGCATTTTTCTGCCTGCTCCAACAAACTGACTTAAGAAACCAATCAAGCCACAGGACCTCAAGCTGACCAGAGACTCCAACAAGAGGCTGGTTACAGACAAAAGGGAGATACAGGATTCTTCCCACCCCTCCCAAAAAAAAAAAAAAAAAAAAAATCAAAGAACTTTTTTTTCTTCTTTTCTTTTTTCTTTTTTCTTTTTTCTTTTTTTCTTTTTTTTTTTTTGTACCTTATATATATATAAAATTTTTTTTTGCTTTTCTAAAACTTTTATTAACCTTTAATTTTTGCCTTTTTTGAAAAAATAATTGTTTTCCAGTAACTTTTTTTTCCCTCTTATAATTTTTATTTTAGGAATACGTGAATGTACGTTTTCCTTTCTTTTCTTGTCTTCTCTCTCTTTTTCTTTCTTTCTTACTTATCTTTTTGTTCTTTGTCTAGCTCTACTGAACTTCTGATCTTTTTTTTTCTCCCTTTCTTATCCTTTTCACCTTTTCCTTTCTTTTGTTCTTCTGTATGTGACTTAACTCTTGTCCTGCACATCCTAAGATAAACCCATAGTTAACTAGTAGACCCTATCCCCCATTGTGTACACACTTAATCCACAAATTTATTACTCAATCCAAAACCTCTGAGACTTAAATTCCTTAATAGCAGTACTACCTCTTTATACCTATATAATATTTTAAGCATTTTTTAAGTTTTTCACATCTCCTCTATCTCCCTCCTGTTTTCTCATTATATTCACATTCCTCTCTAAATAGATGGTCTTTCAATCTCCATAATTATATTAATTTTTACGTTTCTATTTTTTTTTCTGGTCTCTTTTCATTTCCCTTTCCCTTTCTTCTTTTTCTCTCCCTCTCTATTTGCATCCTACACAACCTATTTCCTGCATTGAGATTAGGACATAGTTAACTCTCCCTGTGCCTCCCCACACCAATCTATTCCTAATTTTTACCCACATCTCTCCCTAACCCTAAAAATTTCTGGTTTTCCAAATTCTTCTCTGCGGTTCGAAGCCCATTAACATATAGTTGTTTGATGTTGAATAGATGTATCTGTTGAACTAGATTGTATCTGTAGACTATTGACTGTATAAATGCAAACGTTGGTTGATGGTTGCCTTGAGATAGTGTTCTAGCACAAAACTGGTGCTATTTTCATCTCAAATGGGCAGAGTAAGCCAGAAAAACACAAGAAAAATGGCAAATCCGGGTATCTCAATTCCCAATCTTGATAATCAGGGGTCAGATCAGATAATGAACAATCCAGAGGAGAGTTCCCAAATAGCTCTACAAACACTGGTGGCAAACATGATAAATGAGAAGTTTGACAACTTACAAAGGACTCTGTATGAGCGTGATAGGGAGAGAGAGGAGGCATCCCAAAAGTTTATACAGGAATATCATAAGCGTGAGGAAGCTACTCAAAAACTGATACAGGATTTGCGTGAACAACTTGAGAATACTCAAAGAGAAAGGGAGGAATGGCGTGAGCAGGCTGAGAACACTCAAAGAGAACTGCAGGAATCCCACGAACGGGAGGAAAGAGAACTGCAGGAATCCCACAAACGGGAGGAAGCTAATCAAAGAGTAATTCAGGAATTGAGAGATCAGGTAGAGAACACACAAAGATCACTAAAGGCATTCATGGAATCCATTAACAAAGAGCTGAGGGAAGTCAGGGAGACCACAAAGGGAATGCTGAATGGAACCCAACAGAAGGAATGGGAGTCCAAAGAAACCATAACCAATCAACTAAGTGATTTGAGAACAAACACTGAACACCAAATTAAGGAAGTAAAGAAATTCATACAAGACCTAAAATAGAGCTTCAACAAAGAACTTGAAGCCATGAAAGCTGACCAATTAGAAGGAAAAGAGATAAAAAACAAAGTAGAGAGTCTTGACAGCAGGTTAGACCATGCAGAAGATCGAATCTCAGGGATTGAAGACAGCCTAGATATTATAGAGAAAGAACATACAACCATCCAAGACAAGTCCAAGAAGTATGATAGATCTATCCAACACCTGGAAGACACCATTAGAAGGCCTAATCTAAGGATAATGGGTGTAGAGGAGCACCTAGAAACAGAAGTTAATGGTCTAGGAAATTTGTTTAACAGGATCCTAGCAGAGAACTTCCCAAACATGCAAAAAGATAGGCCTATTCAGATACAAGAAGCTTTTAGAACCCCAAATAGACCAGACCAGAATAGGACATCCCACCGTCACATTATAATCCACACAGGATCAACTCAGACCAAGGAAAAGATCCTTAAAGTTGTCAAGGAGAAAAGGGTAATCACGTATAAAGGGAAACCAATTAGAATCACCTCAGATTTCTCAGCAGAGACAATCAAAGCAAGAAGAGCCTGGAATGATGTATGCCATGCCCTAAAAACAAACAACTATCAACCAAGAATACTGTACCCAGCTAAACTCTCCTTCATAACTCAAGGCCAAATAAAAACCTTCCATAGCAAAGAAAAATTGAAACAATACATCTCCACCAAACCAGCCCTACAAAAGATTCTTAAAGATGTCCTACACATAGAAAACCAACAAGACCGCAACAAAGGCCAAGAAACTGCACCCAAACTGAGAATCCAAGAACCATAGGAAGAACCCAGTTTTCGCAGCCCCCAAGAAGGTGGATAACATGGCAGGAACTCCCAAATACCTCTCAGTCCTATCTCTTAACGTTAACGGACTGAACTCTCCAATTAAGCGATGTAGACTGTCTAGTTGGATTAAAAAACAAGACCCTTCTATCTGCTGCCTGCAGGAGTCACATCTTGCCCGTAAAAACAAACACGTTTTCAATGTTAAAGGCTGGAACAAAATCTACCAAGCAAACGGCCCCCATAAACAGGCGGGAGTTGCAATCTTAATATCAGATAAAATAGACTTCAAATTAAAATTCGTGAGAAGAGATAAAGAAGGTCGCTACATACTAATTAAAGGATCTCTCCTTCAGGAGGATATTACAATTCTAAATATCTATTTGCCAAACAATGGAGCACCCAAATTTATCAAACAAACACTACTTTCCCTCAAATCCCATATAGATCCAAAGACATTAATTGTTGGGGATTTTAACACACCACTCTCCCCACTAGATAGATGAACTCGGCAAAAACTCAACAGAGAAACCGCAGATCTAAACAGCTGCATAGACCAACTAGACTTAACAGACATCTCCCGAACATTTCACCCAGCAGCATCAGAATACACGTTTTTCTCAGCAGCACATGGAACGTTTTCTAAAATAGACCACATTTTAGGCCACAAAGCAAACTTGTCTAAATTCAGAAACATTGAAGTTATACCTTGCATTCTCTCTGACCACAAGGGAATAAAATTAAAACTCAACACCAAAAGCCACCAAAGAAAGTCCGGTATCACATGGAGGCTGAACAACACACTGCTGAATCAAGAGTGGGTCATGGAAGAGATTAGAAAGGAAATTCAAATGTTCATGCTATCCAACAAAAATGAACACACAAATTACCAGCTCCTCTGGGACACAGCAAAGGCAGTACTCAGAGGCAAGTTTATAGCTCTGAGCTCCTACATCAACAAATTGGAGAGATCTGAAACTAGCATTTTAATGACACATCTAAACCTCCTTGAAAAAGAGCAGCAAGATAAACCCCAATCCAGTAGATGGAAAGAAATAATCAAAATTAAATCAGAATTAAATGAATTAGAATCCAAAAAAACTATAGAAAGAATCAACAAAACAAAGAGTTGGTTCTTCGAAAAACTTAACAAAATTGACAGACCCTTAGCAAATCTTATCAGAAAAAGAAGAGAACACGCCCAAATTAATAAACTCAGAGATGAGAATGGAAACATCACCACGGAAACAACCAAGATTCAGAACATTATAAGGGAATACTTCTCAAAACTTTATGCTACTAAGTTTGAGAACTTGACAGAAATGGACCTTTTCCTAGCAAATATTGACATGCCAAAACTAAACCAAGATGAGTTAAACCAGCTTAACAGGCCCATATCAAGCATTGAAATAGAAACAGCAATAAGAGACCTCCCAGCTAAGAAAAGTCCAGGACCAGATGGTTTTACAGCGGAATTTTACAAGGCCTTCAAAGCAGAGCTCACACCAATTCTCCTCCAACTCTTCAATGAAATTGAAAGAGAAAGCTCACTACCGAACACATTCTATGAAGCCATCATAACCCTCATCCCAAAACCAGGCAGGGACTCATCAAAGAAAGAGAACTATAGACCCATCTCTTTGATGAACATTGATGCAAAACTTCTCAACAAAATTTTGGCCAATGGACTTCAACAATTCATCCAAAAAATCATACACCATGATTAAACAGGATTCATTTCAAGGATGCAAAGCTGGTTCAATATACGCAAATCAATTAATATTATTCATCACATCAACAGGAGCAAGAATAAGAACTACATGGTTATCTCAATAGATGCAGAAAAAGCATTCGACAAGATCCAACACCCCTTTATGATGAAGGTTTTGGAAAAATTAGGAATCCATGGAACATTCCTAATACAATAAAGGCTGTATATGACAAACCTACAGCCAGCATTATACTCAACGGTGAAAAACTAAAGCCATTTCCTCTTAACTCAGGAACAAGACAAGGATGCCCACTCTCTCCACTTCTCTTCAATCTAGTATTAGAATGCCTAGCTACAGCAATAAGACAAGATGCAGACATAAAGGGGATCCAAATAGGGAAAGAAGAAATAAAACTCTCCCTCTTTGCAGATGACATGATCTTGTATTTAAAGAATCCCATAGACTCCACTCCCAAATTACTCAAGCTGATTCAAAACTTTGGCAAAGTAGCAGGTTATAAAATTAACCCCCAAAAATCAATGGCTTTTCTGTATGCCAACAATGAGAAAAGTGTGGCTGAAATTAGGAAAGCAACTCTATTTGTAATAGCCCCCCAAAAAATAAAATACTTAGGAATTAACTTAACTAAAGAAGTGAAGGACCTCTATGATGAAAACTTTAAAATCTTGAAAAAGGAAATCAACACAGAACTTAAAAAATGGCAAAACCTCCCATGCTCCTGGATTGGAAAGATTAACATCGTGAAAATGGCAATACTTCCCAAGGCTATCTACAAATTCAACGCAATACCTATCCAAATTCCAACCTCATTCTTCAAGGAAATAGAAGAGGCAATCCAAAAATTCATATGGAACAATAAAAGACCCCGAATAGCAAAAATGCTCCTGAATGGAAAGAACACTGCTGGAGGAATATCAATACCAAACTTCAAACTCTACTATAAAGCCATAGTAATCAAAACAGCTTGATATTGGCATAAGAACAGACCTCAGGACCAATGGAATAGAATTGAAAACCCAGAAATGAACCTACAGACCTATAGCCATCTAATCTTCGATAAGGGAGCTAAAACAATAGAATGGAAGAAAGACAACCTCTTCAGTAAATGGTGCTGGCAAAATTGGTTAACTACATGTAGAAAACTTAAGCTAGATCCTTATATATCACCCTGCACCAGAATCAACTCCAAATGGATCAAAGACCTTGAACTCAAAGCAGACACTCTGAAAACATTACAGGATGGAATAGGAGAAACCCTAGGTCTCCTTGGCTCAGGCCGAAATTTTCTGAATAGAGACCCGGAAACACAACAAATCAAAGAAAGGTTGGACAAATGGGATTGCATAAAGTTGCAGAGCTTCTGCAGGGCAAATGACATAGCTAGCAAGATCAATAGAAAGCCCACGGATTGGGAGAAGATCTTTACTAGCCATACAATGGACAAGGGTCTCATATCTAAAATATACTTGGAACTCAAAAAATTAAACCCCCCAACAACAAATCCTCAAAGAAACAACTGCCCAATAAATAAGTGGGTGAAAGACTTAAAGAGAAACTTCTCTGAAGAAGAAAGAAGGATGGCCAATAGACACATGAAGAAATGTTCAACATCCCTAGCCATAAAAGAAATGCAAATCAAAACAACATTGAGATATCACCTCACTCCAGTTAGAACGGCAAAAATCAAGAACTCTAACAACAACAGATGCTGGAGGGGATGTGGACAGAAAGGAACCTTACTTCATTGTTGGTGGGAATGTGAACTTGTTCAACCACTTTGGAAAGCAGTATGGAGGTTTCTCAAAAGACTTCACATAGAGCTCCCCTATGACCCAGCAATCCCACTTTTGGGCATTTACCCTAATGTTTACAAACAAGACCACACTAAAGCTACCAGCACAACTATGTTTATTGCAGCATTATTTACCATAGCTAAGATATGGAACCAACCCAGATGCCCCTCAGTAGCTGAATGGATCAAGAAAATGTGGTATATATACACAATGGAATTCTATGCCTCCATCAGAAAGAATGACATTGCCCCATTTGTTAGGAAATGGAAAAACTTGGAAAAAATTATATTAAGTGAAGTAAGCCAGGCCCAAAGAAACATAGGTCCCATGTTTTCCCTTATTTGTAATATCTAGTATATGTATGAGTCAAGCGGAAAAGGTCAGATAATGTGATGTCAGGAAAATGAACCCTTAGATGTGTATTTTAATGTTTTTTTCTTTCATTCGTGTGTTTCTAACACATTTATAAGATTATCTCTTTGTTGCTTTGTATGTCCCTCCCCCACAGTATAACCCCTGCTTTCACTATATTTGATGTCAGTATAACTTGTGGAGGAGATGGGGAAAAACCAGTTGTTTAAGGATACAGGTGGACCTGTTGCAACAATGAGATGTACAAGTTGTCATGTCCAAAACGAGCTTTACAACGTTGGTGCGGGGGGGGGGGGGGGGGGGGGGGGAGGGGGTGGCGGGGGGGGGGGGGGAAGGAGAAGGATTGGGATTAGGGGAGGTGGGGGGAGGCTGGGAAGGGATGTGAAGGGTAAACAAAGGAGGAGGCTGCAATGCTTGGTAAGAAATGTACGCATTATCCTGCCCATGTAACTGTAACTCCTCTGAACAGTATGTTCACAAATAAAATTAAATTAAATTAAAAAAAAAAAAAGAAATGTACTCATTATCTTGCCCATGTAATTGTAACTCCTCTGTACAGTATTTTCACAATAAAAAAAGAAAAAAAGGAAAAAATACAGCTCAATACCTTATATTAAAATGGGAAAAGTATACATAAACTTAGGAAGAAGGTGATATAATTTGGAGTCAGAACATGACAATAAATTCTAATGGTAAGACAATTCCCATGAATAATCTTCAAAAAAAATCTTTTCTTGTTTTAGGCATTTGTTTTTCTTAAAATCTTTAAGGCAATTTTCTGGTCGAATTGCATTCAAAGTTCTAAAAGCTTTATTCTTGTAGTAATATCCAAATGGATGTACTCTATTTAGGAAAAATGGCAATTTAATGTTCTGTCCTTTGTATTCAAATTATCATACCACTTACTTTGTCCCTTAAAGTTTTATAAATTATTGGCTTTCATAAAATTATTTGAGAATTTGTGGCTCTTAGAAATGAGATTTTTATTATGCTCTTTTATTGATTTCTACTTTTTAAACTAAGAAGTAGATTACTTTGTTTATTTAGGCTTGTGTTTCAATTAACTTATATTCTCTCCTAGACAATGCCATAACAATAGAAACAAAAAGTGAAAAATAATTTCATCTATGCTTTTCCAAAATTTTTTTGATAGTTGTTATTCTTTGCATTTGAAAGGCTCTGCCTTACATCCCCAAAACCACTAATAGATGAGATAAAGCTTTTGTAGGTTATACCTTTATAAATTTCAGGAAGAAGTTAATCGTGATGAATAAGAAATATGAGAAAGATGTTCTAATTGTATAAAGCAGGTGCGTTTTTATACAGCCTGGATGAAATGAAAGCATGGATGCCATACATTCCCAAGTTATTGCTACAATGATCCATGACCCTAAATAATGTAAAGGAAATCTAGTTCCTTTTTCACCCTACAAGAGGTTTCACAGTTGTCTGGATCACAGTTGTGTGTGTAAGTGTGTGTGTGTATGTGTGTGTGTGTGTGTGTGTGTGTGTGTGCGCGCGCGCGCACACACGCCAGTACTGGGTCGTGAATCCAGGGCCTCACACTCCTGCTTAGCGTTTTTCCTTAAAGCTAGCACTCTACCACTTTGAGCTACACCTCCACCTCAGGCTTTTTGCTGGTTGGTTGCAAATAAGAACCTATGCCATTTTTCTACCCAGGCTGACTTCCAATCCCCATCCACACATCTCAGGCTCCTGAATAGCTAAGAGCCCAGGAGGAGGTCTGGCATGTGGCTTGGAATCATAATCAAATTCACACAGAAACACCTCCATAGAATGACTGCCATTCCTTACCAGTCCTCAGCACCACATGAAGCCTGAAGACTGTCACAGGAGAGGCAATGCAGTGGGAAATCCCTTCTCAACTCAGAGCCTCTACATTTCCATCTGTTACTTAATGTTTATAGTAGACTCTTAGTACACTTGGAATGTCTTTCCTGAAGACCAGTTCACAGAAGACTTTCTTACTCCTCTAACACTTGCAGAACATTCTCCCAACCATAGTTGTGAATTTAGTGAATATCACCCAGCCTAGCACATGGTCACAAGCCACTACCTTCAATGACCACTGCCAATCTGGCAGAAAATGCAACTTGAAACTTTACTTAAGAACAATAATAAGCACAATGAACTTTTAAGGCATATCCTGCAACTAGATTGTAATTCCAATTATCTTGGTACTTCCAAATATGAATCATAGCCGGCAAGTTAGGGTGACAAAGGCCTATAATTTCAGGAGTTGGAAGGCTGAGGGAAAAAAAGCCAGCAAATTTGAGGCTAGCCAGGGTTACGTAGTGAGTTCAAGGCCCCATTCAGCTATATTGTCACCCACAGCTCAAAAATTAAACAGGTAATTAACATGGCTTTTTTTTATGACTGTTTGGAAATAAGATGAAGATGATCTGTGTTAACTTAGGGAATATTTGGTTATAAAAATAGCTACAGTGTTATCATCTATTCCAATTTGTGTTTTATAGGAAATGAGGGAGAATGCACTATTACAGCCTTTTCTTGGGTCAGTTGTCCTGTTTTGGCAGAGTTAATCTCAACAACTACATCTTCATTACAGGATTGTAAAATTTTTATGAGCCTGAGATGGAATTCTGCTTGTATAACATTTGAAATCTCGTCAGCCTGGTGATGGTGTCTTCACATTTCCCTGTGCTCATTAATCTCAGTGTTTGGGAGCCCACCAAATCTCAGCTCTGGCTAGTACCTTTTCTTGTCACAGCACAAACAATTGTCTCCCAGCATGTATTTTTAACTATTTCCTGCTCGAAAGATAAGCACCAAATCACAAAGAAATCAAATGTACTGTTTTATGATTAAAGAAGAATTTTTTTAATGTTACCGATCTGTATAGTAGCAATGTGATCATTTGAGCAGTGCCACACTATTGTATGGCAACTGAGTCTAACTTCATTCATCACATAATTAATACATCTTACTTTCTCTCTGTTTCCCCTACTCTCTCCCTCTCCCTGTTACTGGAAGCCATGAAAACCTTAGTTAATCCAGAGTCTTTTTTGCCAAGTTCACAGCCTCCTCAGTCACTCAGAAAATCTCCACTGAAGGGTTGAATAAACAATATCAAGTAACCTGAAAACTGATGTGGCACATTAAAGCTGGCAATTGAAGATTCTTTTTTTTTTGAAGCTCTGGGGTTCAGTCTTGCTTTATTATATACCTATTAATTGTGCTGACTTGACATTTACATTTGTATCATAGGAAAAAGTAACACAACTACAGGAAAGAAATCTCCCATAGACAAGGCATATATGCTAAAAACAGTTATACCAGCAATCACCACTGAGAGCTTCGTGACAAATGACTTGGTCTATGGTAATCAGGTCATCTCTGTGATAATATTTAAGTATTGATGTTTGACAGAGGATCTACCCTAGTTAAAGACTGACTGCAATCTAGTTACATTTTTATGGTACAGATAGAAGCATGAACAAGGATGCCTTGGAGAAAGTTATAGCTTGAGGAGTGCCAGGTAACAATGAAAGACTCCATGTTAGAACATATCAGGGCCATCTAACAGAGCTTGGACAAGACATAGACTCAATGTCAGAACATATCAGGGCCATCTAACAGAGCTTGGACAAGACGTGGATGCCTATAGGTAAATTCACTCATATATATTGATATTATAATGTATATAGAAGAGAAAAAATGTATGTTGGCTGAAATAATAGCACATGTGGAGATAATATTTCTTTTTAGATAAATGCAGCCGTTATCGGTCTGGCAACAGGAGAGGATGGAGTAGATGGATGGTGGAAGAGCAGAAGGGTGCAGGTGGGAGAGACTTACAAGCAGACTGAGGAATGTGGATCCTATTAGGTCTTCAACCTACTAGCTATGGCTAAATTTAACCTTTGCTCAATTGCTAATTACAACTAAAAATACCTTCCCGTTCATACGAAATGTTGTTAAATTCTGAAGAAATTCTGCATCCTACAGGAGCTGCTTGGCTGGTACTCACTTGGTCATGCTTTTTGAGCATTGGGTGATGGCACTGTCAATCATTTCCTTTCTGACTTCTACGAACTGTGTAAACACAGCAACTGTTCTTTAAGTGGTTTTATTTGCTCATTATATTTCCAACTGTGTTAATCTTTAAAAAATTGCTGACTAGAAATTTTTAATTGCATCAATACATTTAGGGATTCCAAGATTTTTATTACATGCATGTAGTAGGACAGGCTATGTGAAATAATATACATGGAGAAAGAGGGTGAGAATATCTCTTTGAGATAAAATTTATACAGTTAAAATCGATGTAAGAAACACCCCCAAATTAATTCCTACACATAAATGTAGAGAAAACATCAAGGAAAAAATGGAAAAAGAATTGGAATGTGACTATATGTGTGAACAAAGACACTTGAAAGAGAAATAAAGCTTCTTGCTCATCTGGATCGCCACTGGTTGAAATGAGAAAGGGGTACAAAGGATCCAGATGCACTGTATTCATACACAGCTTTGTGGAATGACAACTCTTTTGAAACAACGACTTAAAGGCAAAAGTAAAACAAAAACAAATAGCAGTAGACATCTAAGACAGGAAGCTCAATGTAGAAATCATTATCTAAACATAAATTTTCAAAGAAGAAGGCTCAAGGGTGAGAAATAAAGTACACACTAACAGTCTAGGAAATCTTTTGGGTCTTGTGGTCATTTGTATAGATAAAAGAAAGAAAACTTAGAAAGATAAAAATAAATCTGTAAGAAAAAAAGAAGGAATATGAATGCATTGCTAAATATGGAACAATCATTTAAGAAATTATCCAAAATTAAATGCACAAACAAAATTAGAATAACACAGGACAACATGACATAAATAACTCAAATGCCATGGGCAGGTTTACTTACCCAAAATGACCAATTTGCAGCTTAAAATCTTCTCTATTCCAGACATTCATCACGGTGATAACACAGTTAATTTGAGAGGAGGTACATGAACCTACTCCTATTCATAAACACAATTTAGTGTGTGTAAGTGGACGGTAGACACAGTGCCACGTCAGCTCTGTGGACTTAGTGTAAAGGACAAGCAATGTGTAGGCCAAGGTAGAGGTAAAACCTAGTTCTTCTAGGATTCTTTGTTTTCTTTTAATTTTATGATATTAGAATTTGAACTTAGGCCTACCTGCTTGGTGGGTAGGCATGCTACCATTTTAACTATATTTCCACCATAAGAGACAGTTCTGGATAAACAGGTTTTCAACTTTCTAGGGAAAAGGCATTCCCAGAGGTAGATGGCCTACTTTATAAGCCTATTTCAAGAACCAGTTGCTCTGTTACAATCTGCAATAACTTTTGGGAAGTGAATGAGCTTTGTATAGTGTATGAAAGTTAATTGAGAGGGGTAAGGATGTTTTCATTTGTATTTCCTTGTAACTGAGAGCATTACTATTCTTGCGTGGTTTTTTATATTTCATATTCCCAATTGTTGATTCACTGTTAGTAGACTGATCACATAGTTGACCATAGAAGTAGCTAAGCAAACAAGAAAGAATATACAACAAACAAAAGTTTAGGAGATTATATGCTCATATTAATAATTGCACTTATTTGTACTAAAACATTACATATTCTAGAGACATAAAGGATTTTTCCAGAGGCTATAGTTTATCCAACATTTAAACTTTTATAGCAATAGTCTCTGGACATGTTATGCTTTAGTTCACAGTTTTATTACAGTATTACCAAGGAATAAATATTTACCGATTCTTACATAGACTTCAAACTAGCATACTGGCTTGGAGCCCATGATTAATGAGACCAGATCTGAAAAACCATGCCATGAGCAATTAATACTGAAAAGTATAATGCACTGAATTAATAATGCAGTTGTGTCTTCTCTATAATAATAAATAGCTAGAATTCTTGAAGGTAGCTTATTTGCAAGATTATGTATATATACATATATTATTAGAAAAGCATATATATAAATATATATCTGAATCACCTATCTTCAATATTATACAAATTTTTAATAAAATAACAGGTTTTGTAAACCTAATGTTATGAATGCACAATTAAACTTACAGTCAATATTGCCTGGAAATTCTGTCTCTAACAGCAGTTAATAAAAAGGAGGAAGAACCCCTTAAAATAGTAGTTGGGTGGCATTAGCAAATTGTCAATAACCTCAACTGAAATACATACTTTTAAATAGTATGTGATATATCCACAAAGTAAACCTATATTGTGGGAAAAATGTTCTATATATCCTTTGTCATTCAAGTACTCAAATTTATCTCTATTTTTCCCTATTGATTTCCAAGTTTGTCTCTATCATAAAGCATAGATGTAGAAAACTACTTACATTAATCATATGATCTTGCCATGTTTTACTCTCAAAAAAATGTCAATTTCATATTGATTAGCCCACTGTTTCCACCAATTTTCATTTATGCATTTTTCTAAATTTAGAATTACTTGTGTGGAAACCTGTTTTTCCATAGCCATATAGAAGAAACTTGTCTCTGTAAGTAATGTGCTCAGTAAAATGCTGCAATAATCAGCGCAAGAGTCAAACCTAACCAGTCTTTAAAATTCCCCAAGCTAATTTGACTTAGAAAATAGAACCGGCAGGAAAAATAATGACATATTAGTACTGTTTTTAATTGATATCCTGTCCTTATAATAAAACAAATTGTTATTATCTTCAATTTGTCTGAATATTTTTAGGGCTTAGTTTCCTTTCTATTGTTTTTTAAAGTTCTTCTACTTTGATTTCTAGATCATTAGTCACCATCTTTCATGAGAGAAAATGAATTCATCTCTTTCATTCAAGTGTCATGTAAAAATATTACATGCATTATAATATGAATTCTGTTTCTGATTTTGTCTCTAATCTATAAAGTATTATAGGTATGATATGTATTACAGTATTCTGTTTCTTGTTTGGTATCTAGCTATGGAATTTTTGCAAATAGCTTAATATTCATTGTGATAAGCAATAGCATATCATTTCAGAGCTAACACATCAGCCATTTGTAAAGCTTTATTTGTTCTGATATGCATGTATTACAAGTTGATGCTTCTTTAATACTAAATATGAGTAGATAATTCCACAGAAAGAGCTGACGCAATTGGCACCTTTGTTAAGTTTTTAGTTTTTATGATTAATAGTATATAGTGTAGTATATAACTAAATGAGAATAGTGTAAGATGTCTGTAGAATTACAATGTTTATAGAAACTATTTTCAGTATTTTAGTCATCTATAACATGAAAGATTTGCTATATGAACAGAATGAAACATATCTTTGCAATGGTTTAATTGAGGGACACTCTGTGTCTCAAATGGTACAATATATCCACAGTCCAGCCTGTTTTATATTCAGATATAAGAAAATCACTTATGTTGCCCCCAATGAGAAGAGCACATAGTTGAGCTGAGGAGAACGTAGGAAATGTTGCTGTTGAGGCAACGCGGGATTCCTGGAGCGATGCAGGGGCAGAGGTCTGGAAAGAGGGTCCCTGTGGCACCAGGAACGGGGGCTTTCCTTCCTGGGCCCAGAAATGGGGGCTTTCCTTCCTGGGCCTGTTGGCTCTCTTCCACTTGAGGACACGGTTTTTTTCTCCTATTTACAAGCCAAACAACACTGCCCAGGAATAACTCCAAATACATTCTTCTTCTACTGAGCCTTGTGACTCAATGAAGATGTTTCTATGAATAGCAACGTGTTGGTTATGGATATTAACATTTCGCTTTGTCTTCCTTCTGCTATGCCTGGCAGATTCCCAGTTCCGTT
Organism: Dipodomys spectabilis; assembly: GCF_019054845.1. Taxonomy (NCBI): domain Eukaryota; kingdom Metazoa; phylum Chordata; class Mammalia; order Rodentia; family Heteromyidae; genus Dipodomys; species Dipodomys spectabilis. The sequence continues at coordinate 6,199,862 of NW_024870711.1, forward strand.
TACGGTTAATACACATCAGGTGATATGACGATCTCAGGATCTTCGACTCGCTTTCACTAATGAGGAACAAAGAAAAGAACAATTAAGTGGTTAAGCGACCCTCCAACATACAGAAATATGGAAGCCAGTGGAAATCACAGAAGTTTGCAAATTCATCCGAACTAGAGAAAGGAAGGAGAACAACAAAATGGCGAGACAAAGGATAAAGAAAGAACCAATTCAACAGCAATATTCATAAGACAACATGTTGGAAATGATCTGTAAAACTTGGGGGAGAGGATTGAGGGGAGAGAAAGAGGGAGAAAAATGAGAGAAATGGTAACAAGTTAGACAAGAAATGTAACTACTACCTTACATATGTAACTGTCACACCTCTGCACACCAGCTTGACAATAAAATAAAATTCCAAAAATTAAATTTCAACTCTAGGCATATATGTGTATATATAACAGACATCATTTCTTTATAGCAATACTAACGTTTCACAAGTAAGTCTAACAAGCCAAATTTGTTCCACTGATATTTGAACTACATGTTTTAAGCCTGATTTCATAATAATTTCTCCAGTATGATACTTTAAATTGAAATATTACCAAAATAGGAATGGTTGTTGTTGGAAAGCATTTATTTATAAATAAAATAATGACACTGAGTTGCATTTTAAGAACCATTCACGAAGTAAGCAGTGGGGAGACCCTGGGAAATTATCTAGATAAACACCTAGAATTTCATCACTTACAATGATTTAATTACCAATCATCTATAATTATTACCTATTTCTAAAACGATTTTATGAATGTACTTTACCCTCTATATCTCTATTTATAAAATTACAAAACTTGCCTATAATATTACCTATTATAAAAACAGAGGCTATCTTTCATGACATAGTCAATATTATGTGATTGCATATTCTTTAAAATATTTGAAGTGTGTTCACCTTATTTGAAATAAAATACTATGTTTTTTCAAAGATCCTATTAGACCACATCTTAAATATTTTCCAATGCATTATTAATATTTGAATTATATTCTCTTCCAAATAAGATTCTGCGGAATCAAGAACTCCTAACTGATGAAGCAGGGAAAGGGGGGATGTATGGCGGCTACTATTTTGTCTACTCTTTGCAACAGCTTTCTATGACAGACTCGCAGCGCAGGTGTCTTTTCTCCCTTTGGACTAGAAGACACATCACAGAAACTATGCTCGGGGAGTATGAATCACTTAAAACTTACAGCTTTCTGAATGCCCTGAGTTCATTTTCTTTGGGAAATTTGGCAAATGTGAGTTACGCTGATGCAGTTCCTGCCTCTCAGGTGTCCATCTTACCATTTCCATCACAGAAGGAAATGTGGTAATTCAGCTAAGACTTGACCTTGATTTTATGCCAAGGAAAGTACTAAAGGTATATCCAATTTCATTGAACCGAGCACCAGCTTGGCTTCTTATCTTCTTTGCAAATTTGAAGGCAGAGGTTCAGAGACATGAAGAAACTTAAGCAAGTTTCTTAAGCCACTGTATTTGTACAAATAATTGTTCTGTTTAGGAAGATCTTTTTTTTTTTTTAGTCTTGACTAGGAAGTGCTGGAGTACAGCTTCTCACTGTCTGACCTAAGTCGCATGTCATGGCCATGATCTGTGAATCTGAATGATCTGCGAATCAGCTGGCTGGCAGCTGGTTGATACCCATCCATTGTCAATGCAGGGATAGGAAAGATGGCTCACCTGTTGTCCATGAAAATTGCCTTCTAAGGTTTTTCTTTATCCCCTAAGTAAATCCTGTACCAAACAAATGTGAGTGATCACAAAATGTTGCAATTTAACAGCATTAAGATCCTTGCAAAAATGAAGACAGACATTGCCAAAGCAAAGACAGGAGAAGTAGAAAAGAAAACAAAGGCAGGAGAAGTAGAAAATAAAGCAAAGGTAGGAGTAGAGGGAGAGCTGTCATTAAGAGAAACTGACCAACACTACAGTTGCTTCTTTATCTCCACCTGTAGTTCATGCAAGTTCATAATTGACTTACATGAGACTACAAGTGCTTTTCCTGTCTGGATTGCTCGGATGAGCTTTCATTCTTATGCCTTGGCTTATTTATTATGTGTCGCATGAATTAAAGTCAATCAGAAACAAAGGAGCAATGGACAGTCTAATTGAAGATTAATACAATTATCATTAAAAATCTAAATGATTTTGCAGCATTACTAGTAATTATTTTTATTACCTAAAAGTAAATGACACCTACAGAAAAACTAAAGATATAGTGATATTTACATATATGCACGTAGGTGTGTGCATGTGTGTGTGAAATGCACTCATTGAAAAGAATTATAAACTTTGACCATAATGGATCTAACTGCTACCCGATGGATGTGAATCTGTACACCACATTTTACCTCAAATATATAGTCAAATATTACCTGAAAATCAAGAAATTAATCTAAGAAAACATAAATATTATAGCTCATTAGGACTTGAGAAGAAACAGTGTTAAATGAATCAAACTGGAAGAAAATAAGACAAATGGGATTGCATGAAACTGCAGAGCTTCTGCATGGCAAAGGACATAGCTAACAAGATCAATAGAAAACACACAGATTGGGAGAAGATCTTCACTAGCCATACAACAGAAAAGGGTCTCATATCTAAAATATACTTAGAACTCAAAATCTAATCTCCCAACAACAAAGGCTCAAAGAAACAACTGCCCAATAAATAAGTAGGCTAAAGATTTATTGGGAAACTTCACTAAAGAGGAAAGAAGGATGGCCAATAGACACATGAAGAAATGCTCAACCTCTCTAGCCATAAAGGAAATGCAAATCAAAACTGCATTGAGATTCCACCTCACCCCAGTTACAATGGCTATAATCTAATTACAGCAGACGCTGGAGGGGATGTGGACAGAAGGGAAGCTTACTGCATTGGTAGTGGGAGTGTAAACTTGTTCAACAACTTCGAAAAGCAGTATGGAGGTTTCTCAAAAGACTCCACATAGAGCTCCCCTATGACCCAGAAATCCCACTTTGGGGCATTTACTCAAATGATCACAAACAAGGCTATACTAAAGCTACCAGCACAACTATGCTTATCGCAGCATTCATTACTATAGCTAAGACATGGAACCAACCCAGATGCCCCTCAGTAGATGAATGGATCAAGAAAATGTGATATATATATAATGGAATTCTATGCCTCCGTCAGAAAGAATGACATTGCCCCCTTTGATAGGAAATGGGAAGACTTGGAAAAATTATATTAAGTGAAGTAAGCCAGACTCCAAAAACATAGGTGCCATGGTTTCCTTTATAACTCTAGGATAAACAGAAAAGGTGAAAAGCTATGTACATATGACCATATAAGATGATAAGTGAAATGAACCCCAAGATAGAGATACAAGAGGGTCTTTTTTCTTGCTTGCTATTTTTTTTTGGCATATTTAAAATGTACTATGTGATTTTTTTGTTTCTTTTGTATGTCTTCCCCCACCGTATAACCCCTGTTTTCACTGTATTTGATGTCAGTGCCCTGTATATACATTTTCCTAATTTGGGGAGTGGAAGGGAAATAACAAACTGCTGAACTAAGGATACAGGTTGACCCATTGTAGCAATGAGATGTGCAAGACACTGTGTTAAAAACAAACATTACAACTTGGGGGGAGGGGAGAGTTGGGGAAGGAAAGGATGGTAGGGGAAAAACAAAGGAGGGGGTAACACTACTCAATAAGAAATGTACTCATTGCCTTACTATGTAACTGTAACCCCTCTGTACAGTATTTTTGCAATAAAAATATTTTAAAAAAGAAAAAAGAAAATGATACTCTGAAAATGCCTCCTAAACTTTTGTTCAATTGGTCCCCCTACCCTCCAAGGGAGTTCATCTAGAAGTTTCCTCAAACAGGAGTTTCACTGTACAAAGTAATTTTCGCTGACCCTAGACCCCCAACATGAAATTATTACTCCTCTCTGTCTAGTGCTTTAAACGTGGTGCTTCCCTGAAGAGAAGCATAAAGAGAGAACAAAGACCAATACAGTGTGAAGGAAAGCGGATCTTGGTCTGTTTGGCTGATTAACAGTCCTAGGTAAGTAGGGGAATTATAGGAAAGAAACTGTAGCCCCGATAGAGCTTTTAACTCCAAATGTTCTGGTCTTGCTAGAAGTTGTTTTAGAACACATCACAATCCAAGCAACAGGCCTTTATGCTGCTTAGAGTTTGGGAAAGGCATCTAACTCACAAAAGTCAGTTACTCTCCAATAATTAGCAATACCTGTCTGGTTTCTAAAATCGATTTCAGACCTCCGCTTGGCTTCAAAATAATCTGATGTGATCTCTTGATGTACAAGATTAAACAGTTCTACCTTAGCAAGGTGAGCTAGGCACCATATAGCACACGCGCCACCTACTGGCTATTCATGTAATTTTACTTTTTTTTGTTTTGTTTTTTTAATTACTCTGTTTTGGAAAGCATGCAGATTACTCACCACGTTTCATAATTTAAAAAAAAAGGAAGGAGAAGAAGAGGACGGGGAGGAGGGGGAGGAGGGGGAGGAGGGGGGGAGGGGGGAGGAGATAGGAAGAGGAGGAAATGAGAATGTGAATATATGTGTAGTTCTTATGCTGGGGTCAAGATAGTTCTGCCATGGTGACTCATGCCTGTAATCAACCACATAAGATACATAGGTAGGAGGATTTAGTTCCCCAACCCGTCCAGACTAACCAAACAGACAAAAACAAAACAAGACTCTGTTTGATAAAAAGCATAAAGCAAACAGGACTGAAGACTGAAGACATGGATCAAATGACAGAGTCTTGTCCATCAGTTTGTAAATGCATGGATTTTATAATCTGCATGTGGGATGTGGAAATAAGGCCATGATAAACAGATAATATATAATCTCTCTTTGCTTGGATCAAATTAATCAAATCCTTTCCAGAAAAGAGGAACTATTTGTAAGGACACTGAAAATGTAGTCTCTGCTGGATCATTTATCTAGTTTCCATTAGGTAACTCACACTTCAAGAGGGAGAGGGATCTCTGTCTCTCTGTCTCTCTCTGTCTGTCTCTCTGTCTCTCCGTGTCTCTGTGTCTCTGTCTCTGTGTCTCTGTTTCTCTCTCTCACCTCTGTCTCTCTGTCTCTCTGTCTCTCTGTGTCTCTCTGTCTCTGTGTCTCTGTCTCTCTCTCACCTCTCTCTCTCTGTTTCTCTGTCTCTCTGTCTCTCTCTCTCTCACCTCTTGAAAACTTCCATTACACCAGTGGGTGAGACTACCACTATTTTCTCCTTTGCTTTTCTTTTGTCCCCCACTGCATTAGCCCTGTATCAGAGTCAACTTCCAAGACCCAAAGTATCTTTAATGTTGGAAATCAACTTCCCGACACACATCATATGTCAGGAAAGATTCTGGTTTGCTTTGTGACAATGTAGGTCATGCCATGAGGTTTGATTTTTATTGTTTAGTACACCATGACCTCATTCCCAGGTAATAACCCATGATCCAGTGAGTGAAATTAGACAGGGTCATAAAAGGATCACACAGGTGCATTCTATCTGCCACCACTTTTCAAGGTGGCATGATGGTTGTCTATTTAGAATCCTGACTCTATGGGTGAGACTTCCCTATTTTCTACTTTTAACAATGACTCTACATATAATCAGATTTCCTCACTGACTCTGAACTGAACCCCAGTGAACAAGCCACCAGAATGTGGGCCCTCATGTCAAGGATATCTCTATACCCTTGAAAAACATTCCTCTCTCTGCACCAGTACCCGAGTCCTGATATGAGCAGAATGTTATTGTTTTTGCTGATGGGCCTATTTTCATCATTCCTGCGTTTGTACTAGCTACTTGTGATGAGTCTCCTACACACGTCCAGATTACCAAGTACAGATTTTTAACCACATAAACCAAATTCTATCCCATAGAGTAAATGTTTGTGTTCACCATAGAATAGTTACTTCAAAATGTAATCTGGAAAAAATGTGTAAATCATGAAATAAATTGACATTAATACCAAGTAAAGGAAATGACTGTCTATGAAATATGGAAGGAGGCTTACTCCTGAACACAGTCAGGTTGTCTTACCCATTCTAACATGGCAGCGTGTGTATAGTGTGTTTTACTTAGTTAAAAAGTCATTTCACAGGAAAATATGTTAGATCGAATCCTTGTAAATGTTCACCTGGAGTAAACAGGGTTGGAAATTTCCATAGGAACCAAGCATGAGCAACATGAAATTCATTCACATAGATTTACATGCATTAATTTGTTTCAATGCATTTTAACATTTAAAATGCCTTAATTTGTGGTGCAATGGAAATCCACCTGACTTCAGAAAGGGACTATATTTTCAGAAAGGTCATGCTATGTATAAAAAAAGAAATTCTATTCTTGTAATTTACACTGCCACTTGTACCAGATTCTCTGTGTCTGTCTGTCTCTGTCTCTGTCTCTCTCTTTCTCTCTCTCTTTCACACACACACACACACACACACACACACACACACCTCTTCACAAATAAATTAAAAACTAAGATGCATCACACTGGATATCCTCAAACAAGGTTCACTCTTTGATTTTTTTTGTACCATACAGTCCATTTTATTTTTTTTTAATTGTGAAAATACTGTACAGAGGGGTTACAATTACATGGGCAAGATAATGAGTACTTTTCTTATCAAGCGTTGTAGCCTCCTCCTTTTTTTCTCCTTCCCATCTCTTCCCATCCCCTCCCCACCCCCTCCACCCAATCCGCCCCCCCCCCACCAAAATTGTAAAGTTCGTTTTTCGACATAATGACTTGTACATCTCATTGTTGCAATGGATCCACCTGTATCTCTATTTAAACGATTTGTTTTTTCCCTTCTCCTCCACAAATTATACCAAAATCAAATACAGTGAAAGCAGGGGTTATACAGTGAGGGAGGGACATACAAAGCAACAAAGAAATCATCTTTGATTTGATGATCAGTGGCATACTAGAACTAGCTTGGGCCAGCTCACTTACAAAAATCAATGGACACAAGTGTTAGATATTAATGAGTCAGTGAGGTTGGTTAAATTACACCAATTTTCATTTAATTTAATTTTATTTTGGCATATGTTGAAATTTATTAATCATAGTTAGCAATTTTTAATGTAGTAACTTATTGAAGGCCATGATAACTACTAAAAATGCCTTGATTGTGGAAGTGTTTTACTGTTGCCTAAGTTCTTGAAGTCTTTCCTATCTACTTTGTCACTAAGGTGGAGAGAAGGTTAGGTGATGACCAATTGTGTCTCACATTCCAAGTGTTCACTCGGTGAACATATGTGTATATACGTATTTCACACACATAAAATGATATTCAGGAAAATAATCCAAATCATTAGTGAACAATTTGCTATATTTCATAAAACATTTAATAAATGTCTCTTTACTTTCTTTCCTTCATTCATGGGAAGAGTGATTTATTCTATAATAGTTGATTTCAAAAAGTGCAGTTCAAAATGCAAATCTGAAGATTAGATGTGCCTTCGGTTAAGCTAACTTTGTTAAATGTGATATAGATAATATTCAAAATGATCTTTGTAATGTATTTGTCGTGTTTGATTTTACTTCTTTTATAAACAGAAAAATGTTGCTTTGCCATACTGAAATGTTTCTGATTTCTATCACCTTAATTGCAACATGAAAGCAATGTTTAAGAGGATGTTTTTATAATGAAAGATGTTCTTTATTTTTGAAGTAAATAGTAACAGCATTCTTTTTGCCACAGGAATTAGAAAAACAGGATGAAGCATTTGACAAGATATCTGAAAATCTAAGTTATTACCCCGATTCTGTCACTTTGTAGGCCTTTGAAGAAGTAAAAAGAAAAAAAAAACACAACTTCAGTGGGATGAATTGTCTATAAACTCATGTAGCTTCTCTAGAGTGAATTTAGTTTTCCTCTCATGATTTATTAACAGTGAAATCTTTTAAATGTCATCGAAACTAGTGGCAAATGTTAATTGCTACTAACTTACTTTTGAATGTATCTGTATTGATAATACATTAGAGCACTCCTTAGAAAATTCAGTGATTGCCTGGAAGAAATGGAATTAATCAGGCATCGTCTATGCAGACACCTCATAGTCCCTCAATGGAGCCACTGAAAGCCGTATGCTTAGGCAGATTTTCTGCCATTCTCCCGTTGAGATTCAACTCACAGCTTCAAGTGAAAAGAGATGGGAGAAGGGACTAAGAGATGAAAAAGTAATTTAACACTCATTTCTAAAATGCAAACGTGCATTCTCCCCCGCTTCTATTCATTCTGTTCGTGCTAGTTTGAAGCACTCTTAGTCATCTGGTGCTTTGGGCTTAATTGAGTGTACCATTGTGCATTGAATTGCACCAGGTACCATACTGAGCCAAGCAGTAGCATACCCTTTGCCTGGAGAAATTGATCATTTATATCCATAAGGGTACTGCTAGATGATATTTTTTGCTACAGTAAATTTGATTTTTTAACAGGAACTTTAGAAAATATTGATTCACTTAAACTCTGTGTGTGTGTGTGTGTGTGTGTGTGTGTGCGCGAGCGCGCATGGGTGCTGGGTCTTGAACTCAGGGCCTGGGTGTTGTCCCTTAGCTTTTTTGTTCAAGGGTGATGTTCTTCAGCTTGAACCATACCTCCCTCTGGCTTTCTCCTGGTGAACTGGCTGGCTTCCAACCATAATTCTTAGATCTCAGCCTCCAGAATGGCTAGGCTTACAGGCATGAGCCACTAGCACTCAGATAATGGGCCATATCAATGAGTCTCAATGATACCTCAATACTTGTCTGCAAGGTAGACCTGTCACATTATTCTGTATACCAATCTACTTCTTAGCATATATTTTTTAACTTCCACATAGGAGAGAAAAATATGTTGTACATGTCATTCCATAGTTGGCTAATTTCAATTAACATTTTGTCTTCAAGTTCCTTCCATTTTTGCTGAAAATGATAACACTGCAGTGTAAATAAACCACATTTTCTTTATCCACTCATCCATTGAGGCTCACCTCAAAAACTATAAAATAAAAATAGCATGCAAGTAGCCTTCATTTCTTTGTCTATTCAAAAGTGGGATAGCTGGAACATATTATATGGAGAATCTATTTCTTGTTCTCTCTACATTCTCAGTGGCATTGGTTTATATTTTATTTTTGTTTTGTTTACATCAGAGCCATCCTAACTCTGGTGGAATGATTTCTCATTGTAGTTTTGAATTATATCTCCCTAACAGTTAATATATTGAGCAATTTTGATGTATTTCTTGTCCACTTATATTTCTTACTGTGGTTTTTTTTTCAGCTCATTTCCTTATTATTTTGGTTAAATTACTTAGGGTTTTTTGGTCTTTGTTGTTTTTACCTTCCAATAGCAAACCCTTGTCAGATGTATATGATACAAATATTTACTCTTGAAATCCTGTAGGTTTCCCCCTAATTTGCAGCTGAGTTTGATGTAGAAGCCTATGAGGAAATTTTGTTCTTGCTTCCTGTGCTTGGGGATCAAATCCGATTTTTAAAAAAATCATTGCATGTACCAAAGTCTTTGAGAATTTTCCCGTACAATTCCTTCTAAGTAGTTTCATATTTGCTGATCTTACATTGAGGACCTTGGTCCTCTTTGAGTTTTGGACTAGGTGAGAAATCAGGCTTAAGTTTCAACTTTCTGTATATGGGTATCTAGTATCCCATTAGCAATTAGTCAAAATGCATGAATTTCTTCCTGGGATCAATATTCTGTTCCTTTTGTTCTGTATGGCTGTTTAGATGGCAGTCTGATGCTGTTTTTGTTACTGCTGCGATTCTACCGTATGCCTTGAAATCTACCTTTGTTCTTTTTGGGTGAAATTGCTTTTGCTATTAGTTTTCAGCATTAATGAAGGAGTTTTTAAAACCCACTCTTATCAGGCTGCATCTCAAAGTTTATTGCTGATCAAATATGGAGCTGTACACTTTGCCTTTATGTTCATCTTGTGGTTACTAAGCCCTGAATTTGCAAAACAGATGTCTGGGAATTCAAAGTGAACTGTTCTCTGTGATTCTGGCCTCATTAAATCTCCCACTACTGTGCTCTGGTTTTTCTGTCTCTGGTTTGGGATGGTCACCTCATTTTTTTTGTGTGCATGCCCCTCCCTCAAAAGAAAGAAGCAGCCTAAGCATAGGAGTGTGTGGCCTTCCTCTAGAGATGGGGGTAAATTGTAACAGCTCGGAGCTGAAGGACTCAGGTACATTATTCAGAGTCCCAATTATCAGGGAAAATGCAAACAGATGGAGCAAGGAAATAATGTCTTTTGCTAATCATCCAAATGGATGAGCTGACAGAACTTTATAAGCTCTCATGAGATCCCAAGGTTCAAGGATCTCTGGCCAACTCTAGCCAAGTTGGCCCTGTGTCATTTAGCACCAGGGAATGACCCGGCCCTCCTTCCTCTCCCCTGAAGCTTTAGTGGAAAAGAGTGGGCTTGTGGACTGTTATTTTTCCTTTCTTCTCTTCCTTTATTTTTATTTTTATCATTGATGGTTTACTTTGACGACAGGTTCTCCATTCAGTGTCAGGCAAAAAGACACATGCTCACATCCAAATGCGATTTATAAAACTCAGAAGCTAAAATCCATGATTGCACATGTTTGTGTGCTTTTAGAATAGGTTCATATTCGGGTACTTTTTTTCTCTTGCCAATAATCCGTGGAAATATTGGGAGTGGTTTTCCCGTTCCTGCAGCCACGCCTTCGTGTCTCCAAGGTACCTGTTCCCATGGGAGTGTCCTGCTTCTTGCCCCCGGCCCGTGGGGCCAGCGTGTCAGTGGAGCGGGGATGCTATCCCCCTGACGAATGGAATTTGCGCACAGCACCATCGGCTCCATTCTGTTCTACAGCTCTCGGCTGCCCTCCTCACCCTCCACAGATGTCTCACCAGCCTGTGCTCTTGCTCGTGGAGGACTGGCAGAACGAGCAGAGTAAATCCGTCACCCCAACCACCCAAAGCACACGACCTGTTGAAGGTGAGCCAATAACACCAAGTGCATATGCAAAGCAAGCACATTAGCTGCCCCACGCGCCTTCCAGGCAGAGTCCTTCCACTGCGAATCTCATGCACTTGCAAAAATATGTAAGTTCTCCATCTATGTTTTCCACTTTATTGAACCTCTCAAAAGCCCTCGTATTACCTCTCTCTCACACCATTACCTCCGGTACAAATGAGCTACATCCGAGGTTCCTGCATCTCATCTTCCAAGAAAGATTCCACTCCCTCTGCCTGCCGCTAGACCCCTAGCCGGTTTAAACTCCCATGAAACTCCTGTGCTAAGAGAAAGAATGTGTTCTATGGAATTAGGTGAAGTGAGGTACTTCATTTGCGACAGTGTTTCCAACCCTTTTCTGATCACCTAAGGATATCAAAATGGAATGTGTTAACAAAGGAGTTCAGAAAGGCAATAAATAATACATGTGAATTCCATTTCTCTTATTGTAACAGTTGCTGTAACCTAACAGAATTTGACTTAAGGTATTAAGTGGTTAAATTCATGTCACGTGGCATTGTAAAAGTGAGTGCGATGAAGCGTGCTACTAAAAAAATAACATACACTATAACGGTCATCAGGTTTGAGAGAAAATGTAATGACCAAAAAAGAAAACTTGGTAACTACACAGGGAGTGAATTTTGCTCATCAGTGGTGTATTGTCAAATGGCCTAGGTTTATTTCTGTCTTTGTATTGCTGACGATATAAGACTGAGGTTTACCATTGGTGGAGATCCCATAGTTATAAACACATCACCTTACCTATAGGTTATTACTATATTTTGCTCAAAGATGACTGAGCAATTAAGGTTTAAAGGTATTTTAAAAACAGAAGGGGTCTTCACTCAATCTCTGTTACTAGTTTGAATTTGATTCAAAATTTCACCATTGCCAGAGCTTTCCAGACACTTTCCTGTATTGTACTATTATTTCATCTGAAGCCACAGTCGTATATGCCAAATTAACATTATTCTAATTGGAAATAAAATGATTTATTGAGTTCTATTTTGCCTATCATCTTGGTAATGGACCTAAAATTTAAAAACCTGATGTTAAGCCAAGGGCCGGTGGCTCACGTCTGTAATCCTAGCTACTTAGGAGGCTGAGATCTGAGGATGGTGGTTCAAAGCCAGCCCAAGCAGGAAAGTCTGTGAGACTCTTATCTCCAATAAACCACTAGAAAACCGGAAATGTGCTGTGGCTCAAGCGGTAGAACACTCGCCTTGAGCTGAAGAGTGCAGGGACAGTGTCCAAGGCCAGAGTTCAAGCCCCATGACCAACCAAAAAAAAAAAAAAAAACCAAAACAAAAAAACCTGATGTTAAAAAGGTATAGAAACATAGAACCTCTAATGCATTATTAGTCAAATATTTAAAATTTGAAGAATAATGTATATGTACACATATTAAATACAGGTATAATTTCTCATAATTGTTTATTATGAGCAATTAAATCAATCTTTATTTGAGTCGATATCATCTTTGCATTATTATTCATAACTGATAAAGGATGATACATTTAATATAAATGAAAAAAAAAGTAACATCACAGCCAAATTCTGCCTTTTCTGTTTTTTTTTACAGTGAGTCCTTCTTCCCCAATTTCTGTGCATCAACTTTGGAAGGCAGGCAGTATAATAGTGATGCTTACAGTCTAGTCCCAGGCAGCCTGGATTTGTATCTAGTCTTCCAGTATACTGGATGCCATACCCTGTGAGCTAGTTAGCCTCCTTGTTTCTAAGTGACTTTTTATGTAATGAGAATCAGTTGCTATGAAGACAAAATGATCCAATATTTAATGGTTACTCTATTGAAAAGTGCTCTACAAATCTACTAAATAATAAATCAAAACCCTAAACGTCATGGAAGTTAGCCAGGTAATGAAAACAGGTCTGAGCAACCAAAATAGAAACCAGTAATTATTCTGAGACTCAGGTCTAAGATGGATACAATGAAAAAATAAAGTGTGCTTGCTAATGAAAGTATATTGAGACATACATGCCTGGAGTGATGAAGCTTCTACCATTCTTCAAAAGTTCTTGAGATGGCTGTTATCCTGAATAGAAACTGTCATTCCTCCAGACATTTAATAAATGTTTTCTTTCGTTCCAGTCACTCTAAATTGAAAAATATTAAAAGAGGAGTAGAATCTGTCCTTGGGTTCTAAGCTTTGGGAAATGCATAAAGATTTAAAAAAAAAATAGATTGAATTAACCTCAAAACTCCAGAAGTGCATGACTTTACACAAAAAGTTTTTTTTGGGGGGGGGGTCCAGTAGTGGGCCTGAACTCTGGGTGCTGTTCCTCAGCTCTTCAGCTCAAGGTAAGCGCTCTACCACTTGAGCCACAGCACCACTTCCGTTTTTTTTCTTTTTTCTTATGTGGTGCTGAGGAATTGAACCCAGGGCCTCAAGCATGCAAGGCAAGCGCTCTACCACTGAGCCACCTTCCCAGCCCTACAAACAGTTTTAATACTTCTGAAACAAGGTTGTAGGTAATGTAAACCTCTAAAGCAAAAAAAAAAAAATCAGAAAAATCAATGTGATGTCTTAATTTGAAGTGAAAAAAATGCAAGAAAAAAATCATTTCTAACAAAATAATATTCATTGCTTTACCGTAATACTTGAGAATGGAGGTATAATGAAGGTTGCAGACTCACACATACTCATAGTCATTGTGACTATGAGTTAGGGCTATTCCTTTATTCCTTGAAATGATGTGACTATCAGTGACATTTTCCTGGAATGGTAGCTAATGTTCACTTCTGTACGATAAAATATTGTTCTGTCAATTTTTAATGTAGCCTCATTTCTGGACAATTAATATTTTCTTTTGAACTGTGCCAAAAATTCACTGGATTTAGGTTAAATTCTTTGAAATTGTGTTAAAAGGAAACCTGACTCCAAAAGCAGTCACTACCATATATAGTATCAAAATCCTCACTCAATAAATGCAGCAAGGCTTTACAGTCTGATACAGCAAAGGGTCTTTTCACCCTTTTTAAATGTTGTCTTTGAGATCACTCTCATTTGTAAACATTTCTAATCTTGCCCTAGAATGTGAAAATAAATACAGTTTTGTAGCTAAGAGGATTTTGAAAAGGAGAAAGTATTTGTGGAAACGTAGCTAAGAAGCTTTGAAAAAGAAATGGCTGAATCTTGCATTTCTAAAGATAGCTCAGATTTTGAGGACCCATAGTACTGATTTGTCTTCATGGATGACTACCACAGAGCAAAGGGATTCCATCCATAGTTAGGGTCATAGAATGACCTCAAGATGCTCCACACACATGACCCTCATTGCCATATGTTGATACCACAAAGCCTGTGCAATCTATAATAAAGAGTAGCTTCACTGAACACTTAACCAAATATGACCTAGTGGAGCAAAGACAATAGAGCTCCTGACTATTCATGCTATGCCTGGCTATTCAACTAAGTGACACAGCTTACCTCTTGTTGCATTCAACTCTCATTCTTACAGATCAAGAGAAACACAAAAATTGCAAATAAAGAAACTGCCTGGAGGATTCAACATTGAACTGGTACAATTCTTTTCCTTAATTGCTGCATCCAGGTAGAAAACTGCTTTTCTTTGTAGAAAAGAGAGTTGTCATAGCAAACTACCATTGACTGGGCAGTGGAAAATACAGAAATTTATTTTTCATAACCCCAGAGTGTAGGGCTAGGGTAGTAGCTCAGTGGTAGAGTACTTACCTGCATGATATCCCCAGGGCCACCTAGTAAGTACCAGAGACGAGACATTCGAGCTCCAAGTGCCACAAACGCTATTTTCTTTTCAGACTAAAATCTTTGGCTTGAAAGAAAAACGGATAACTTTCTTCTTTATGTGGACTTCCCTCTGAATCTCTCTTTGTCCAAATTCCCTCCCACAGAAGAGCAGTAGTCTTTTCATTGCTATATACATAGCACCTAGATGAGGGCTAACTTTTGGGAAGAAGTAACTATGAGATGGAATGAATGAAGAGCGCTGCTTACGGAATATCCCCATCCTTCATTTTACTTAGGGACAGTATTTCTTTCAAGAATGAAGCAAAGTTTTATTTAAATATATTGCTTGGACTCCGTCTTAATACGAAATAACATGTACTTGCTTAAAAATTAAAACAGCAGCAACAAACAAAACTCCAGACAGTAACTGAACCATGCATTTTAGATTAATTGGGCATTATTTGTTATTTTATTTTCATGGTATTTGGAAATAGCCATTTACTTTGCTCATCTTTCCTCTGAGCGTAAATGAAGAAGTCGCTCTTAACCTTTTCCTCATATTGCCACTCTTTTTATTTTTGTTTTAATCTCAATTTCTGCCTGATATAGAAATATGAACAACAATTACTTTGTTTTGCTTTAATTTCTCTCTTCTCTATTCTTTGTTTCCTTCCCCAAAGTGCTATTCATAACTATAATTTATAAATTAATTAAATGATAATGGTTCTTGAAATCCTCCCACTAATTTTTTTATATATGTGATGTGGTTGCTAACTGATCATTTTCTGCATCCACAGAACTACAAGAAACACAAAAATACAGCTCCATTTGATGTAACAAGCCAGTGTAACATAGTTCTGATTATTCTTAAAATTACTGTTGCTATTCTTAAAATCCAGAGTCATGAATATTTTTAAAAACTGATTGTTTTTGTAAAGGTGATCTACAGAGAGATCAGAGTTACTTGTCAGATAAAGAGTACATTTGTTTTTGAACATTGTCACCCCTTTCCTTGCTCTCTACCAGTTTTCCCTTCAGTCCCCACCCACAAGTTGCATAGTTCATTTTTCAACATAGTGTCTAGTGAGCATCATGGCTGCATTTACTCACCCTTTGCCCCTCCATTTTGGTGCCCCTCCCTTCCAAAGACAGATAAATGAACAAATAAGATAAAAGGAAACGAAAAACAAAAACAGCAGCAAAGAAAATAAAACCTTCTTGTTCCCATTTCCTGGATTCGTTTTGATAAAAAACTATTTTATATGATACGATGCACATAGCTGTTTAGCCTTTGTGATCATCTCCAAAGCGTCGTCAAGTTCTAAGGAAATTTTCTTACACTCAATTTTAGTCTATTGATTTCATGTGTTTAATGTTACAGATTCTGAGTTTGAGAATAAAGATTTCAGGGCTTAGACTTTCTACACTGTTTCATGCTCTGAAGGTATTTTGTTTGGTTGGTTTAATTGATTTATTTTTACTTGGTAAAGTTGTCTGTTCAAAAATGAGAAGTAGAATGCTGTCATCTTTGACTTTAAATGTCCTCCATCTGTAAATAATTCTTGCACAATGTAGCTAACTACTGAGATAATGAAGTTAAATAAACAAAATGGTTTATGTCTGTAATTACCTGGGTGACTTCTCTCTTCATTTCAACAAGTGAAAATCTTTCCTCTGCCTCTTTTTGTCTTTTTCTTTCCATCTAGATTCTCTTTTGTTCCAACCCAAACAAGTAATATTCACTTGAGCGGCTTGAAAATCAAATAAGAGAAAAGGTTATTTAATTTCTCTCTCTAACTCTTTTCTGAGCAGTCCAGCATAGACAATTAGCTTGTTAGTTACTATAAAGAATGTTATCAAATGTTGAACTACTTTCAATTGGAGTGATCAGAAGAAGAGAACTCAGCTGAGATACTAAATTTGAAAAATGAAATCTTGAGATTGCTTCAGGTTAAAAGAAAAAAGAGGAAGAAAATAAATCCTAATGATTGTGGTACAGGTTATATTATGTGGCTGGAAAAGATGAGTAGGCCTGACATTTAACTAAATATTTATTACAAAAATTCTCCACCACAGCAGTAGGAGAGGATCGCTTTGTGGTGCTTTATTCTCAACACTGAAGATTGGGAAGTTTGATTTAGCTTTGAAATTTGCATTTAGTGGTATGAAATTTGCATGATTTTTGTGCCACTGTGGCTGAGAACAAGACAGGAACAACTTAGTGCAGGAAAGATGACCGTGGTTGGAGATCTCAGAAAGTTCGCTCCACGGTTGCTTGGGCAAAAGATCATGGTGGCAGGGAAGAGCTGTTCACCTTGTGGGCAGGAAGCAGAGAGGGAATGGGGACCAGATCCAATCTTCAGAGGGATGCCTCATGCCCTCCTTCCTCCAGCTCATTGACCTGCTTAAAGATTCCAGTATCTTACAAAACAGCCCCTCCAACTAGGGAGAGAGTATTCCACACATGTCTCTAAGTGAGGATCAAACAAAAATCCCGTATGTTTATTTTCAAGTATGCATTTTGAGGACTCTATCGGTCTGCATATGAACTGTTGCCACAGAGCTCCTGTGTTTGTGCCATGGTCTGCAGCTCGTGGCGTTATTGAGAAGTGAATAGGTGGTGAATGTGTTAACTGCATGAATAGATTCATCCATGTTATCCATGCCAGTCCTAGCTGACTGGGAGTTTAGGCGGTAGAAATTAGTTGACCGAAGTAGCATACTTGAAGTATGCCTTATAAAGGGACTATCTGATTTCTAGGCTATTCTCCTCTGGGTCTTTCTGCTTCCTGGACACCATGTAGGAAGCATCTTTGTTTGGCCAGTCCCTTCTGTCAGGAGACACTGACTGAAAACAAGCCCAAACACAATGGAGCCACCAGGTAGTGGCGCTTCTGAAACTGTGAACCAAAGCAATTTGTGAAGCTACTCCACATCTTTGACATTTTTCAGTTTAATTTTCTAACTGCTCATCCTTTTTCAGGAGACAATGAACAAACACCAGTTTTACTTATTTTAAGCAAATCAAATACTTAGGGAAAGTTGAATGCCTTAGGACAAAATTCCCTTGTGAGGTTTACTACTAGAAGATCAATACTAAGATATAAAAATCCTAAAGTTCCTTAGATAATAAGATGGAAGGCATTCCTATCAAAGCATTTTGATCTTATATGTGAGCTAATGACAAATGACTTAGAACAAGAGCTTCACCTCAATCAAGCATAGTGTATTGAATGTCTACCTAAATGTAAGTCTGAGCCATTCCTGTCCCAATCCATCTCTCTCTGCATCGGATAGAAGTTTGGTAATGAATTCTAGCAGAATAGTGAACAGAAAAGTCTCCCTTGAGCCCATCTTTTTGGTTAGTCACTCCAATGTGAATGTGAATAGCAGTTCCACAGGACATGAATTTAAAAAGTAATCTCAAAATAGCTTTTCTCATTGACTCCAGATATTGGGAATTGAAAAAAAATGACCATTGTCATATTTCAAATGTGTTCGAAGTAGAGAATAACAGGCCTTGTTTTCAGCTTCTACAATGCTGCATATTAGACTCTATTTGAATGTTAGCATGTGTCTATAATTACTTAAATTTGTAATATATTTACGGATTAAGGAAAGAGCTAAGAGCTCAATGCTTGCAAGTTTCTCCTATTCAGTTAAAGATGTCCACTTCTCCCACAGGCTGGAACATTTAATTACTTTGGGAAATGAGAAATTTACAAGCTTATTTCAGTGGCCCTTCATATGAAAGACTAGTCCATTATTTTTTTTCTACTGAGAATTTCAGAATGAGGGAATAAAGGATCCAGAAACATCTCATAAGAGACAGAGCTTAACAGGTTATTTCATTATTCTAACAAGCTGGTAGTGTGGCTAAAATGGTATAGCAGCCCCACTTCACCTAGACAGTGCAAGGCTTTATGTTCAAACCTAGGAACTTAGAGATCCCTGAAGAAAATAAGAAAATGTAGTAAAATGAGCAAGTAGATGGTAAGATGTGAAGAGTACTTTCCCCAAGTAGCTGCAACCCTGTATGTCTAATCTCAAAGGTAAATAAGTAAAGAAAGAATAATTAGGTAAATGACTGCTTATTCCTTTTTTTGTTTGTTCTTGTTACTATGTAGTATTTAGGCTTAATTTTGGCTATTGGACTTCTTCAACTATGACAAAAGAAAGAAAAAAAGGCTGTAAAATCATGAATGAAATAAAAGATCAGATTTTTCAAAGGTTTTAAATAACACTAACTATTCTCTCCCAGAATATCCTCTTTTCTATTAGCCTTCTAAGGAAGGGGAAAGTTACCTTTAAGTGAGAACCAGTTCAGCCTCAGATCGATACCTAGGCCCTTAGAGACTTAAGGAGATAAAAAGAAAATCAGAAATAAATTCTTAGGAAAAAAATCACAACAACATCAGAATAATTCCAATTTTATATTCTCAATTATAGTATTTAGTGTTGTAATACATGGATTGGGCTGCGAATGTGGCTTGGTGGTAGAATGCTTGCCTAGCATGCATGAAGCCCTGGGATTGATTCCACAGTGCCACATAAACAGAAAAAGCCAGAAGTAGCACTGTGGCTCAAGTGGTAGAATGCTATCCTGGGGCAAAAGAAGTTCAGAGACAGTGCCCAGGCCCTGAGTTCAAGCCCGAGGATTGGCAAAAAAAAAAGACATGGATTCACTAACTAATAAATTATCGAGGGAATATTAAATTTTATTCAGTCTACTCAACATCCTAAAGAAGTTGTGAATTATGTTAACAAAATAGAAGTACAAAAAGGATCTTCCTTCTTTGCTCTCCAATTCTGGCTCACAAGGCAGGAAGTTCAATAGACCAATAGATAATCAATTATAATCACCACATAAACTACCTTGTTAACATTAACTTGTAATAACATTGATATTTGAATATCAGAATTATGGGGATAACGCTACTATATCCATAGGAAAAAAATTTTAAAGACGCATTAAACATACTTAAATGAAAGCATGTAGTTTAAGTCATCTTCACAATTCATTTTACAATGATCTCATAGCTCAGAATGAAACAGAATTTATTACTGGTTTTATGTAGCTGATATAAATGACAGCTATGAGTTCTGTAATTATCTTAGCTCTGCGGTAGTGGAAGAAGCCTTCCTCTTTCCTGTTGTGTAGGGAATCAGTGCATCCTTACATGAAATCAGGAACACTGGGACTGTGGCAGCTAGATCTGAATGTTTTGGCAGTAGCTATACAAACTGGCTTGCAATGTTTAGGCAGCAATTATCACCTCAAAGTTTGTTCCACAACATACCTTCACCACTGCAACCTGAGAACACAGCAAATGAGTCCGTTACAGAGACTTAAAAATCTTACCTTTTCACATGGAGTCCAAGAATAGTCTATTAACCTGTAGATCATGAGGGAAGACCCCTCATGAATAGGAATGATGTCCCAAGGACAATTTCTTAAGGGAGTTTGTTTATTCATTTCTCCAAGTGAGGACAGAGCTGGACAGAGGGTTGATAACAAACAGACACTCACAAGATACCCTATCTGGGAACACAGCCTGCAAAATTGTGAGTAATAAATGTTTGTCATCGATGGCTCACCCCTTTGGTGGTATATTTGTTATAGGAGCCCAAATAGACTCAAATAAAAACTAACCGGCAAATTGGTGCATGCTATAGTGTATATGTGAGATGAGACTTTCACACCTGTCTTAATTGCTAGGATTCCTGTAGATGAAGAAGTTGGTTTATAGGTTTCACAAGATACTTATTATAACTGGTTAGGGTCCAATCTCCTGAGTATATGAACAACCTTAAAAATGAAGACTTTGCCATGTCCCAAGTTGGTCCCAGAAACTGAACCTCAGAAATGAGCTCATTGTACTTAAATGTACATGGCACACTACCTTTACTGATCCAAGTGTACTAAGTACATGGTCCCATTTTCACTGGCTCTGACTTTTAAATGGAAAGGTTTTTTTTATCTCTCTAGATCAAATGGAGAAGCTGTTGTTGATCTTTATCTAGAAATGCCATTACCGGGATAAAGTACATGGGAAAAAATGCTGATAGACCCAAGGGAGAAAACTACAGTGCGTAAGATTCTTCTAGATGAACTATCAAATAATAAGTATTCTTCAACTAATGCATGGTTCACATCTATAATCCTAAATTCTCAGGATCAGGATCTTGCTTTTTCCTCAAGAGACTCTTACTTCCAATGAACTAGTACAAAATCCAGAAGTAGACATGTGCTTCAAATAGGGTAGTGAATCTTGAGTGTAAAAGCCAACCAAATGGACAAGGCCTTGAGTTCAATCCTTAGTACCAACACACACACACACACACACACACACACACACACACACACACACACACACGAATGAATGACTTCATACTTTGTCCATAATTAAGTTGCTTTTTTATCCCACCCAGTTGCTAAATATTCTCCAGGATGTACCAAAGTAGGCAAGATTGTTGATTATCTAAAGTTATGTTTTATCCCAAAGGAAGTAGCACTGCATACAAATCACATCTATCAGCTGCCAACTCATCTGCACATTTGATGCTTTTATAGGTTATCTCAGGAATGGAATACAGGAAACACATATGAAAAAGATGTATCAACCCTAAATCTATCTAGAGAAATTTTTGCAATTTTTCCATTTGGATTAATAATGTTGATTTGATATCAAACATTCCTGCAGCGAGCACAAATCCACTATAGTGTTGTTCACTGATCTTCTTAGCATAAGTTGTGTATCTTACTCAGCACCTTACATTTGCATCTGGCTTCTGCCTAGATGTCTTTCATAAGATTTTATCTACCTCCTCGTCCACCCATTTTCTCCGCTACCTTACCTCATACTCTTGACTTAGAGATCTCATTCTCAGGAATAAATTCAACCTCATTTTCCATAGTGCAAAGTTTATAAACCTGATAGCACTAGGAACATATTTAAATCATATTTCTGTCAAGCAAACTCCACACGAAACATAGGTATAGCATATATCCCTGAATTCAACTTAAAATATTTTGCAGAGTCTGCATACTCAGGTCCTAATAACAGACAACTCACTCAAATCTGCTTTAATTTGCATGAATCCAATAAATTGTTGACTTTTATAAATCAAAAGGAATACTTTTAAAGACGCATGGTCTTTTATACATGGTCTTTTAGCTCTCTCACATGAGACAATCTTTCCTGAAAGGACTTATAGGCTTCCTACTATCTTGTATGGCTCTCTTTTAAATATATTTCTACAGGTTTATTTCAATATGCATTTCAACCATCTTCATTACCTTTGTGTGATTTAATTAATTTTCTTCATGTTCAGAAGATTTTAAATTCTTTATTTTCAATAAAAGACTTTGTTGTTGTTTTAAACCAGTCTCCCTACACACACACACACACACACACACACACACACACACACTCACACATGGTTTTTTAGTTCATACAGGAATGAAATGAAGTATGACTTACTATGCAGTGTGGTTACATGTGTGTCAATCAAAAGCATTTTATTACATTTTACTACATGTTATTCTGTTTGCTTTTTATCCATTAGAATAAATAACTAAAAACTGATCAGAATGATGTCATTTCTGTTATAAAAATAAGTAAGCATATTCATTGCAGCTAGTTTTGATCAGCACCATAGAAAAAGAAACTTTACAAATCCATTTGATATGCTCTTTGAATGACATTCATTGAGGATCTGAAATGGTGATACTTTCTATTGTTGCCTCATTTTTCTTGGATTAAAAACATTTTAATACCCCTTCAGCGGAGATAAATGTGATGGCTAGAATAGACATAGTTAAACAACTGACTGTTCTAAAAACTTGTGTTTTCTGACAGTGTTTCCCATTGTGATTGGTTTCTTTGAGCTCTTACAATTGCTTGATGGCTGTTCTGTATGTTTTGGCAAGTATTCATTGACTTTTGACAGATTGAGGGAATTAAAATAGAAAGGAGGTAATCCATAAGAATGTCTTTGCTGTGTTATTTTACAGGGAGGAGCTTTATCCCATGAGCATGCACTTTCTTTTCCCTTAATGGTCATCTGGCTCATTTCTTCATCTTCTGGGTTTTACCCAATCTGCAGTTCTTACTAGGACAAAACATCCTTTTAAATCAATGAGAAATAAAGCTCAAATAAGAATGCTGACTCAGGCCCATTAACACCATCTTAATTATACATCGAACACACAATCCTGTTCACAGTAGACCTTTCTAAGACCTAACCATAGTATTAAAAAAAAAAAAAAAACACAGTCGACTACAGGAGTAGGAGAGTCTCCATAAAAATTTTATTTATCTTGAGAGGCAAATGCTTATTCATTGCATAACATTTGAAAGACACAGCTACTTCCTCCTTCGCCCTCCCTAAACATCATTAGATACTTAGAAGACGGACGATTCTTCATGGTGTCAGTAAAGTCTGTGAGAGGGTTGGTTCTTCAGAGAGATAAGAACCTAAACGCTTTACCTAAACCGGATGGAGGACAACTGTGTCCAGGCTAGAGTGTGGAAAGTGTGGGGTGAAGTGAGAAGAGCTTGAGATGAATTACTGGAATGGGAAGAGAACACGCAGGTGTCTGTAGACCTCGATCCCTAGGACTTGAAAAGCCCGGGGGTACCCGGGGTACTCATCCCCCCCATCCGCCTCCCGCGTATCCATTTCAGTTTTGAGGCCATGTCTGTCGATGTGCACGTTTGGCCTGATGGTAGTTTTCTGGCAGCAGCGCGTGTTTTGTGTCCGCCCGCGGGTGCGTGCCCGTGTAGGAGAAGGGATGAATTACATGTGCAAGACGTCTGCATCGCAGGCCTCCGCGCCCTTCCCGCCCGGCCTCCAGTCCGTCGGGACGTGGTTACATCCATCACTTGGTGTTAGAACCACTCGGAAAAGACCTGGCTGGCCGGATGCCCGATTGTGGCTCCCAGGGGTGTTGGAGCTCAGGGAAGGAAGCCTGTACCATCTCTCTCGGAAAGGGGGAGGGAAGGAGCAGAACACCAAGGCCTCCAGCGAAGGGGGGAGGTGGGAGAGGGGGAGGAGGGTTCTCCCTGCCGCGGGGCTGGTGGGGTTCGCAGCAGGGTTCCAAGATTCCACCCGCGAGCGCGCGCCAACTTCAGCACCGCGGACAGCACCAGCTCCCGCCCCAGGGCCCAGCGCGCGCGCGCCTCCCTCCTCCGCCCCGCGGCCGCCGCCGGAGGAACCCCGGCTGGTCCCAGCCCCGCGAGGGCAGGGCCGAGAGATTCTGACAGCCAGAGAGGGGGGGTTCGGACAGGAGGAGCAGGAGGCGGCGGCGGAGGAGGAGGAAGCAGAAGAGGAGGAGGAGGAAGGAAGGAAGGAGGAGGAGGAGCCGGGGAAGGGAGGGCTTTCCCTCCGCCCGCCCGGGTTCGCAGGCGCCAGCGGCGGTGGCGCCGTCCCCGGCTGTCGCTCGGCCCAGGCGGCTGCAGCTCGCTCCGCCAGCGAGGGAGATGCGCGGCGGGGCGGCGCGGGGCTGACTCGGAGCGTGCGCCGCGGGGCCCTCCCCGCACATCCCCGAGCTCCCGGTGTGAGCTGCGGGGCGGCTGCGGAACCCGCGACCCGAGCGCTCGCCCCGGTCCCCGCGGCTCCGGCGGCGCTCTCCCGCAACCTCCGCGCTTCCGATCTCCCCCAGACCCCCGACGTCTTTTGGAGAAACCCCCCCTCCCCAAGAAGGAGAGGGCGGGGTAGGTGTCAGCCTCCTCCTCCTCTCCCATCCCATCCCCTCTCTCTCTCGCTCTCTCTCTCTCTCTGTCTCTCTCTCTCTCTCTCTCTTTCCCTCCCCACTCCATTTCCTTCTTCTTGATCTGCATTTCTCCCCCCCCCCCCACACCCCCCTTCCCGCGCCATTGGTCTGGCTTTGAGATCCAAAGCAGAGAAGGAACGCGGAGCCTCTCCAGGGCTGTTTCCCCCCTCCTAGCCCCGAAGAAGTGGAGCCGGGCGCGGGGCGCGCGGGGCGCGCGCGCGCGGGCGGGGCTGGGCTCGCCCCCCTGCTCTTCTGAGGACCGCCCAGCTCGCTCGCCCGCCCGCCCGGAGGAGCCCACGGGAGAGGCGGACCGCAGCTCCGCAGCGAGCCCGCGTGGAGTACGGCTCGGCCGCCGCCGAGAGCGGAAGGAAGGATGCGGGCGGCCGCTCGGGCCGGCGGCGGAGCGGCGGCGCTCGCGCTCTGGATGGTCAGCAGCTGCCTCTGCAGAGCCTGGACGGCCCCCTCCGCGTCCCGTAAGTAGCCCTGTGCGTGCCCGCGCGCCCTCGCTCGGCACCCGGCCGCCGAGCCCCGCCGGGGAGTGCCGCAGTGAGGTCCCCCCCCCCCCCACCGCCCCGGCCCGGGATGCAGCAACTCTGAGATGCGTTCAGATCTCACTCCTCGGTCCCCCTGTCTGTCCCCCCTCCTCCCCGCCGCCGCCACCACCACCAACCAGCCCTTGGTACGTGGGCATCGCGGCCGTCACGCACTCGCGACCACTGCAGCGGTGCAAACTCCAAAAGCCCAACGCGCCGCGCGCCCGCTGCGTGTGTGTGTGTGTGTGTGTGTGTCTGTGCTTGTGTCTGTGTGTCTGTGTGTCAGTGTGTGTGTGTATGTGTGTGTGTCTGTGAGGGGCAGAGGGGCTGGGGATGCCCCTACTGTGTCTGAAAGTTGTGTCTGGTGTTGGAGATGGCCTGGCCCCCCGGAGGGCCCGGCGGCTTTGGTGGCAGCTCCTGGGGAGTTATTTGTGTGGATGGAGCCCAGGGCGCCTCACTGGAGGCCACACTGGAGTCCCGTGGCCAACATAAGTTTCATGTGTTTAGGTACGGTTCTCACTTCAATGAGCGCGGGTCTAAGCACCCAAGAGCAGTGTGTATTAAACAGGCACCTATATAGATCTTCTCTCCTCCTCTTTCTTCCTATTTCCTCCTCCTCCTCCTCCTCCTCCTCCACTCCTCTTCATCCTTAAAAAGTTAATATCTACTTATGAAAAGGAGTCAAAATATACAGCGAAGGCAACTTTGTAGCTGAAATTCTTTTCCTTCCTCGTGAGTCTGAAGTAATGAGCAAGTCTCAAGCCATGCCAGGACTAAAACGTTGTTCATGTAGTAGCGAAGAGATTTCTAGACATGAAGAGATTGCTTCAAGGAATTTTGAAGTCATGATACTGCTCATAATGTCTATCTGGTTTTTTTTGGTGGTGGTGGTGGTGGTTGTTTTTTAAAGGAGCCTTGTAAACAACTCCATTAGTGTTTGGGGAGGTTTGCAATAAGTAAATAAAAATAACGGTAACCTCCTGCATTGCTTTAGAAGTGCGTGCTTCTGAAGTGGAATGGTTGTTCCTTTGGCTCACAAAGAGTTAAGCAAAAGAAAGATTGTCTGGAGGCCTTAGGCTTGTATTCAGAAGCACTTACTATTTCTGAGGAGGAATAAATAAGTTAGCAAACATTTATCATAGCGATGCCGCAATTCATAAAAAGTGTTTTCCTTTTGGGGGGAGGGAGAAGTTTAGTATCTTCGTACTCAGTATAACTGATGCAGTCCACTCTCGGCAGCGTTCGGACATCCAGATGCACCTTTGCCTATATTTTAATACTAGTGTTCTCATTACAGTGTACAGATTGATAAGAGTGCCAATGATAAAGACCACTGGAAGGATGGTCAAGCATCTTCTACAGAAAGATATCATTATGAGTATCCTGGCATATCTTCCAAACTTCTGTATTAGCTTTCCTTCCCTTGAAGTGTGGAGAGGTAGTGATATAGCTTGTAATTAGCTTAAAAACAAAACTCTCTCTCTCTCTCTCTCTCTCTCTCTCTATATATATATATATATCCTCAAAAAGTTATGTATTTTAATGTTTGCCAATTTTACATTTAACTTGACATTTTGATGACACAAGGCTTGAAGTTGATATATTTAAAGAAATGCTTAACACTGTATCCTTGGGAAATTCTTCTAATGAGATTTAAGTTTTCACTTCAAGGTCTGGTTACACAGAAAGTGCTGCCACTTTTCCTGGGGAATAAACTCATTCTAAGTGAAATTTGTGATCTAGCCTGATTGTTGGCCCTGATTTCCTGGAGCTTTGCAGGTTTCTGTGTTTCTTCTTCCTGCGTTCACTATGGGTCCACAAGAGAGTTTATATAGTCACTGGACTGATGCTTTCCAATGATAAAATAGTTGTTGTTATTTCAGAAATATGTACAGAGTTTTTTTTTTTTTTACTGCTTAGATTTTGGTGGAAGAGAATGTAGAGGCCACTACTTTTTAATCACTTATAATTGATTGCTAAGATTTATTTAGATCTTTTTTCTCTATTGTTTAGACTCATTGTAATAGACTATCATTTCATTTAACTTGAATGTGCAACCGAAACCCAAAGTTAACCCAAAGCTGTGAATGAACTAAATAACAGGAATGCTGTGGTTCTTTACTAATGAGGAGCCTCTTCCTGTTTTCAGTTCTTTGTATTTCAGGTTTAGTTGTATACAAATGTTCAATTACATTATGTATAGCTCTAAGAGAGAATATGGTTGGTAAAGCTGTTCATGTTATAGACATTCACTGGAGAAAACACGGTAACTCCATAAGTCTAAGACAATGAACAACTCACCAGAAGAGGTCATCATGAGACAAAAAGTAGCAGGAAAATCTCAACATTTTTCTTTACACATGGGAAATAAGATGACTGTGCTAAAAATTTTTGCTATCAAGTAACTTTTTAATATGCTGGGTCTTTTCAGAAGTATCTTTAACACATTTTTAAAATAGCATAACAAATTAACTTCAAGTAGACTTGCTAACGGCATGTTTCTTTCTTTCTGTTCTGGAAACAGAGTGGAAAGCTTTATAGTATATCTTGTAGAAGTAGAGTAGAATAAATTCAAAGAAGCTCATGGTTTGGATTAAATTGAAACATGATCTATGTCTTTGTGATAGGAGAATGAACCGTGGCTGACTGATCCAATTGCTTGCTTTCCCGTCTTGTAAAAGTGCACGGACAGGGCACATGAAGGCTTTAGGGGATGGTTTACTGCTGGACTTGTATTTATTAGCTTGTGTTAGAGAGCCTGACTGTGCAGTTCTCACCGATGAGAGGGTTGAGTCAGCACTTAATGAGTTCAACTCTTAAAGGTTACTGGATTATTACTTAAATAGGTGTGCTCTGATAAAGGGCAACTTACATTATATTGCATAGCTATTCACCTATAATTTCATTACTGGTCATATATGGGAAATATGCTTTCCATTGATCCAAATAATCTCTAACAAATATGCTGTATCCATGTACACATGCAAAGGTGTTTTGCATATATATATATATATACACACACTAGTGTAATTCCTTAAATATGTAAATATGTAATATTATTTCATATGGACTAGGGATCACATGTTCCTGTTATGGAAAATATGCATACACTTATATTTTTAATGTGTCATTTAGAGAGTTTAACTTATTTACAAGTTCCAAGTTTGGTCTCCTCCTAAACAAGCATTTTTTGTAGTTAATGCAGCAATAGAAAAACAGCAGTTACTGTCCAATTATCTTATCTCAATTTATATACTCCATCCAAAAGATGCTTTTGAAACATAATATTTAAATGAATTAAGAAACCAACATTATCAGTTTATATTGAGTTTGATTGTAGTCCAAACACAGGACTTTGGAAGTAGGACTTGTCTTAGGAAGTAGAAATTAAGCTTAAAATGTGCTTTCAGCCACTAAAATTCACTGGTAGATAAACGGTACTACATTAGTTCATGCAAACTAATAAAAAGAAAATCATTATGACTAGGTGTGGTGGTTCATGCCTATAATCCTATCTACACAGGAAGCTGAGATTTGAGGTCACTGTTCAAAGCCAACCTGGGCAGAAAAGTCCCTGTGAGACCCTTATCTCCAATAAACTACTCAAAAAAAGCTGGAAGTGAAGCTGTGGCTTAAGTGGTAGAGCGTTAGCCTTGAGACAAAGAGGCTCAGGGACAGAACCCCGGTCCTGAGTTCAAGCCCCAAGATGAGGAAAAAGTTAGATAATCTTGGTTTCACAGGCACTATTATCCTTCAAGTATTATTCTTGGTTTTACAGGCACTGTTATCCTTCAGGTATTATTCCCCTATTGTCAATGCATGACAAAATTAAAGAAAGTATACACATTTAATATAGTTTTTAAAATTAATCTTTACCTTCAAACATACAGCATCACATTTTTAGATGATATTTTCAAATTTGTTTAATTTGCATTATATTTTTAAATACATCCCCAATGTGTTTTAAGTGGCATCAGCTTTCAACTTCCAAGTTCTTTAGTTGGCATCAAATTCAAAATTAGTTGTCCTAATTGATAAATACTTGTAGGGAAAAGTTAATCTTTAAAGTTAATAGGCCTTCTTGTCTCATGGGTACAATTCTGTTATTGGAAGATAATAAAAGAGCATTATGTGTCTGTACTTGACTTGATTTTCTTTTTGAAAATTAGATGTGATTGTTTTTATTTGTTGCAAATTCTATACTAAAAAAAAAGCAGAAACTCGGATTAGAAATTCTTCATTAATATCTTGTTTGCAATTTCCTTTACTCTTCTGAGCTATGTGGAGACTCAGCTGTAGGTATTGTGTGAGTAGTGATGGGTATTAATAGGATGAAGATAATAAAACATGCACTTCCAAGTATCTCAGACTGGATTTGAGAAATGTTTACTATGTGCAAAGTTAAACAACAGAATATATGACAATAACCATAAACCTATGGTAGCATATGAAGTAAGTGTTTGCTATCTACATTGTTATCTGGAATTGAGCCCCATCAGTGTTCCCAGAAAGAAACACATTCTAAAATTGATATACAAAACTTAAGGTGTATTTCTATAAGCATCTAACTTGACTTATAGAAGGAACTTCTATATTGCATTTTGATCTTTTAATGTGCAAGAATAAAGATGAAATGATCTCTATAAAGTTTCTAACATTTTAAATGAAAAACTTAAAAGACTAACACCAGCAGAGTAATCAGCAGAAATATTAACATTTTCCATCTTCTGGGATCTACAACATTTGCATATTTTAGTTCTGACCAACAAAAGATGTTAGGTTGTGGGATCTGGGGGTAGGGACATGGTTCACAGGGTAGATTGTCTGCCTATCCAACAAGTGTGAGGCTCTGAATTAAAATACTAGGACTGGGGGAAAACGTGCTGGAATGTGGAGGACTTAACTCTTTCTCTAAGAAGTTCCTTTTTTGTAAAAAAAAAATATTGTAAAGATACTGTACAGAGGGGTTACAGTTACATGAGTTAGGTCATGACTACATTTCCTATCCAGGATTGTTACCCCGCTCCTTCGTTTTTCCCCTACCATCCCTTCCCTCCCCACCTCCCCAGCCTCTCCCTCCTCCCTTCCTCTGAAGTTGTAAAGTTCGCTTTCACCATAGTGTCTTCTATGTCTCATTGTTACTATGGATTAACCTGTATTCTTGTTTCAACATTTTGTTATTTCCCTTCCCCTCCCCAAATTAGAAAAATGTACAGACACAATGCAGGGCACCAGAATCAAATACAGTAACACAAGGGTTAGTTCCTTTCAGCTGAAGGCAACTCTACTTGGCCTCCAGGACGTTAGTTCTTATCTTTTCCCAAAGTAGGTACCTTGAGAGGCATCTGTTAGATATCTTTAGGATAAAGACCTCGATATTCACAGCTCATGCCCTACTACTTCCTTATTCCAGGCTGTCTGTGGGAATTACAGATTGTTCTAGGAGATAGATAGGAGGCTTTGCCCTGGAATAAGGCTGCTAGCTTGGAGAGCCTTGCTGTGCTTGGTTCTTGCCTGTTTAGTTTTAGAAATAAAGTTAAAGAATCCCCTTGCTTCCATACAGCAGTAATTATAGAAAGGAGAATACGGACTTTAATCTATGAGCCCTTTCTAATCTAAAACCTACAGAGAGTACTACTAATGACTGATAATGCAATCGCCAAATGTGCATGAATGTCTGCATGTTTGAGAAAGCAGTCAGAAAAGTTTTTTTTTTTTCCCTCTCATGACCTTGAGTGGGGGTTACTCCAGTATTTGAGTGACATATATTCTCTGACATGGGGTAGGTAAATATTACATTAAAATACACTCTGATTAGAAATTAGCTCCTATGTGTCCACTTCCATTCAATAGGGTGAATTTCAGTGTTAACTAGCTGCTGTCTTCTATATACATTAATGTCCCTCCTGCGCAATCACGAAGAATTAGATGTTTTCCCTCAACTCTTTGAAGACGAAGACAGCATCCACACTTTGAAATCAGTGCTGATTGTTTCTGTAATTTTAAACTTTCTGTAAAGAACTTGTTAAACTCCTATTCAGTTCTTTTTTTGTGTGGTAGACTATTCATAATAACAGCTTGAAGTTACTGGCTTTTTTTTATAGCACTCCAGATTTTAAAACCTCCCCTGATAGTAGGAAATCTGGAAATAAAGATGTAGTGTTGGCTCTGAGTTTGCTTGCTGAAAATAACATATTTTTGGTATACCATAAATGTGTTGAAGAAATATAGAAGAGCTCCTGAGAGCCATATTCTCTATTTTCCTTCTGATTTAAGTTTGGTGAAAATGCTCCCATAAATATGAATAGTGACATATTATTTAATGTTTTCATGTTTAGGAAAGAGGTAAAATTAATTCCTGAGAATGATATTTATCAGTAAAAAATACCCTCCAACTGATATAGACTCTCTTTTTCCCTTTCTTTCCTTCCCTTCCTTCCCTCCCTCCCTTCCCTCCTCCCTCTTTCCCTCCCCCTCTTTCTCTCTCCTTCCTTCCTTCCTTCCTTCCTTCCTTCCTTCCTTCCTTCCTTCCTTCCTTCCTTCCTTTCTTTCTTTCTTTCTTTCTTTCTTTCTTTCTTTCTTTCTTTCTTTCCTTCCTTCCTCCTTCCTTCCTTCCTTCCTTCCTTCCTTCCTTCCTTCCTTCCTTCCTTCCTTCCTTCCTTCCTTCCTTCCTTCCACTTTGTAATACATTTACCCCTTCTTCATTTGTACTGGGATGAAATGTGAATTATAAAAATGACAGGCAATAGAGTTGTGACCTACATAAACACTGTCAAATTCACAACCTCTTGTGCTGCAGTGCATCTAAGTTGGAATCAAGTTATATAAAGTTTAATTAAATCCAACAAGGGTTTGCTCACCTCACTGCACCGAGATGTCATGTTGAAATAACATGTAAAAGGAAAAGTTTGCTCTGACTCATAATTTTCTACTGACTATGATTACAGTGTCAGCCCCATCATCCCATTATGGTGTTATTTGAAAGAAATACCTGAGAGAAAAAAAAAATGCATGCACTGTGAATTGACAAGAGTTTCTTAAAAGGTGAAATACTGTATGATTTACTAAAAGAAATTTCATAATTTTTAATTCTTAATATCTTTAATGCCTTAAAATGAAAGGTGTTTATCCTTGCTTGTAAGTCCAATCCAGTGGCCATTGTGAACTATTATATATATATACACATATGTATATTCATGTACATATGTATATGCGTGCAGGATGTACATGTGTACATTATCAGTGCATACATATACACATATAAAATGCTTGCATGTATGTGTACATAATCTATTTAATATAGAAGAGTCATTTAACTCATTTTCTAGGTCACTTTTTAATGGAAATCAAATCATTAAGTCCCCTGAAAAGTATATAATAGTTATGCCGATATATTTTATAATTTCAGTTAATGGGAGAAGATTCACCACAGCAGAACAACATGAAAAAATTTCCCCTCAACAATGTCACATAGCAAAGTTGCAGCACATTTTTAGGGAACATTTCCTAAAAATGTGTTAATACCTTATGACTGCATGTGGTCTGCACTATGTGACCTAATTTTTAATTAATTTAAAGTAAAAATACTAGTATATTGGAATCACTCTCGGTTCAAACTACGTAAGAGAAATAATATAACACACCTTGAAAATACTAGCTTTACTGATGATGCAATGAACATACTAGGTTAATATATTGGAGCACTCCAAAAATACAGGGTCTAGATTGCTGATGTGTTTGTTTGTTTGCTGCTATTCCCCTGTAGTCATCCTGAATTCACTGAGAGCAAACATCACTCATTCATCATAGTGTTTTTCCTCCATGAACCTGAGTAACTTACAGAATTCCTCTCAACACCCTGTGCCAGACAACCACAAAGAGTCCCCACAGATGTGGTGATCAAAGAAAACTCTCTTATTTATTTGTTAGCATATAGAACTGTTTCTTCATTCCAATGCTCTTTTGCCTGTCAATTTTATAATATTTGAGTTTAATAAGTCACTTTAAAGTTGACTTTTATTGGGTAGACATGACAAAAGAGAAAATAAAATCAATAAATCATCTCAGCCAGACTGGAGGTAAAGTCTCCGTTGTGTGATTAAGAAAATGCTACCAGGTCATTTGAGCTACAGCCTGCAGGGTCAGAAGGAGCTGGCAGGTCCCACAGCCAGGAAAGATTTCCAGGCAGAAGAAGAGAACCTATCATGCCATCTTGTGGGAGCCTGGGACTCTGTCTGCTATGGAGATGATCACTACCGCTGTGGGTGGGGGGTGGGAGGGGCTGGATATCTTTCTTAAAAATAAGTGATCAAAAAAATTTCCTCTTTCGTAGTGTCTCACCAAATAGAAAACGATTCTTGAGTGGTTAGAAATATTAATGACAAACCTTAATTTTCTTTAATAAGAAAGTTTATGTTTTTTAACAGAGTTTCTTTTTTTTTGTTACTTTTGTTAGTTAATAAGCGTTAAGAAATCTTAGGCTTGCACGGGCAATCAAGCCTGTATTTGTAGCTATTTGAGAAGAAGAGATGTGGGGACTATGGTTTGAGGTACCCCCAGGCTAAAATTATCATCATCATCATCATCATCATCATCATCATCATCATCATCATCATCGTCATCAGATTTCATCATCTCACCCAAGGTTGAGGCATGGTGGCATACGCCCATCATCCCTTGCACACAAGTAAGCACAAGGAGGAGTATCACAGCCAGCCCAGGCTGGCCTGGCCACAAAGCAAGTCTTTACCTCAAAAAGCCCAATAGAAAAAACACCTGGAGGTATGGCTGGAATGGTAACGTGTGTCTCGCAAGGCTCCATACCCTCCTCAAAGCTTTGACTCTTTAGATAAACTTGACTGACTGCCAAATTTGGTTAGCAGGAAAAGCATGTGAATTTTTCTACCTGGGACAGAGAGCATAGATTTGGTGTGGGAAGGGACTGGTGGTAATTAATTGATGATTTAAAGCATATTCAGTCTTCAAAGTACTTTGAACATTATGGTATCTGGTTCCACTTTGTTTTTACTGTTTTTTCAATATGTGACTGATGGCTGCATATATTAAAACAAATTAACATATACTTTGATTCAACTTGAAATATAAAAGGTTATGAGGTAAATTTCCCTGATGCAAATAAAACTTGAAAACTCTGTGTTTGTTTTATGAGTAGGGTGTCTGTTTATTTTCTGAGTCTTACCAATGGTTGTATATGTTCCTTTGTTTTTCCTCCAACTGTGAGTTTTATATATTAGGTTTTATATATTAGGTATCTTTATAGCAGGGTACCCAACTCTGTTAATTACCTGGTTCAAGTTTTAATCTCCAAAATCATGAGAAAAATAATCCTCTAATATGAATTTCTCAATGTACCCTCTACCAGAAGCTCCTACAATAGAATCAGTTACATAATATTGTGTAGTCATTTCTGACACTTACGTTGACAAGGAAGGCCTGCTGAACTCAAGCCACGTTGACATGGTAAACGTATTCAGGGAATCTGAGAAACATCTAGATATTCTTCTGGGCTCTGAAACCACATCTTGCAGTAGTAATTAGAACAGATGTTGAGGTTAGAAAAGGAAGTTTGGTTATGGCCCTGCTCCTGTGTGAGTTGGACAAAAATTGTTATAATTCTGAGGTCCAAGTTTATAATCTGTAAAGGGGCCAAATAAATCCTATGTGAGAGACTGGGTGTGAGAGTCATGTAGAGAAGCTGCAAGGGCTGGCATGTGGTGATAAGTCAATTACAGTGTTTTCTTCATTATGTTTTAAGTGTCCCAAATACTGACTGTACAACTGCTACGGTATAATCCAAGAATGGAGTGTAAATTTTGGGAAAACATTTTAATATCTCTCAATTATTATGTAATTGACTTGAAAAGCTACTTACTTAGAAAAATTTACAAAAAGAAGACCAATCTATTAGCGTGTGGCCACATAATAGTATATAAAAATAAAGAGCTAACCATCTAGTTACATATATAGAGAGAGATAATAAGAAGTAATATGGAAAGTAAGGTACAGAAAGTCGATGGCAAGTAGATTCCACAATTATATTCTTATCACAACATATGATATTGTTGTACATTGAGATACTTGTAGCTACAATCACTTGATAGAAAGTATATTAAATTGCCATAAAGCATGATACAATTATCAATAATATTATTCATGTAAAATAATCTAGTAAGGCCTATTTAACAGCATATAGGTTTTTAGTTTTCTGACCCATGAAGGTCTTGAAAACGTGCAACACTTGCAACTTAGTGACGCTTTGTGGGCATCAGGAACATAAAAAAACACAACCCTTTTTATCCTGGGCAAAACAAGTCACTGTAGAAAAGCTGTGGAGGTTGAAAACTCTGAAGTTAGTGTGCCTTTCTTCATTTAAAAATTTAAAAAAATATATAAGCTAAGAATATTATTCTCTAAAAAGTAGACAATACTAGCAGCTAGAGTTTGCTCCATAGATAATGAAGGCATGAATTGATAATACTAGGACAGCAGTAAACTGAAATTTAATCACTGGAAACTTGTTTTCTGAAGCATATACTTTGTCCCTTCCTATCAAGCGGTAGACATCAGGAAGCAGAGTCTTATTGTTCTGTTTCCAGAGGCTCAGGCTGAGGCTCGGGGGTTGCTCTCCTTCCCCAAGGCCAAGGCCCTGCCTTGTGCCCAGCTGCAACAAGTGACTTGAGTTGTCATCTGACCGAGACGGGCATCATATATGCATCAGACACTTGCCTTCGCAATTTCAAAAGCCTAGAAATATATACCTAACATTTTGCATATAGGTCATGAATTTTGATTTATGCTGAGAGTGACCCCTATACCACTATACACACTGAATAGCAAGATAGAAGTTCAGAACATGAAAATAAACAGGCTAAGTCAGATTTCTGGTTCACTTTTGAGATAAAGAAACACACTCCAGGGGTGGGGTCAAGGGGAAATGGGTGGACCAGTGAAGAGGAGAAAGAAGAGATGGGAATGCAGGCAAGAATCCAATGTATATCCTACAACATTAAGAAGAGGTGGGTAGGAGAGAGATGGGTAAGAATGTTGGAAAGGGTGACATTGATTAAGATGCATTTTATTCATAAGCTGCTTCGTTAAATGACAAAAAAAATCTCTCAAAGAAGCAAGTTATATAATCATTATATGACATTATTAAGTATTGGGGGTAAAAAAAGAAGACATAATGTATTTCATTCTACAATTTGAATGTGCAAAAACATGTAGAAACACAACTAATGGGTTGAGTCCTATTGGATCATTTATATAAAATCCTTGCATTATACTTTTTCACTATTATAATGTGAAAGAATTGAACTAGGTCATCTCAAAAGCCACTATGGTTTTTAAAATCTCAGTGATCAAAGTGCTCTAGTCTTGATATTTGATTATATATGTTAATGCTTTACATTAATATTATAATAAAAATATTAAGCATACTCATATGCAAATACTTCCAAGACATATGTGATATTACAGTGTTACACATTACAACTCCTCCATTAACATAGTGATCATTACTTATTATTTGTATATATTGTTTTGATCTTCCAAATTTAAAAACTCTTCTACTTATGTATAAATGTATAGAAGAAATTATGCTGGGGCTGGTGGCTCACACATTTAAGCCTAGCTATTTAGGATGCTGAGACCTGAGGATCATGGATCAAAACCAACCTAGGAGAGACATCTGAGAGACACATCTCCAACTAACTAGGCAATAAGCCAGAAGTGGAAGTGTGGCTCAATTGGTAGAGCACCAGCTTTGGGTGAAAAGCAGCAAGCAATAATGTGAGGCCCTGAATTCAAGGCTTAGCAATGGCATAGTCTCTCTCTCTCTCTCTCTCATACATACACATGCACACACACACACATGCATGCATGCACACACATACACACACATTCTCCAATAAGGTGAATGAGGCTGATTAACTTCCTTAGAATTAACTGCGACTATTTGCATAGAGAGAAACAGAAATCACTGCATGGAACGTGATGAATAGAT
Organism: Dipodomys spectabilis; assembly: GCF_019054845.1. Lineage (NCBI taxonomy): Eukaryota > Metazoa > Chordata > Mammalia > Rodentia > Heteromyidae > Dipodomys > Dipodomys spectabilis. The sequence continues at coordinate 6,236,963 of NW_024870711.1, forward strand.
GCCAGTAGTCCTGTCATCCTCTCATAAATTACATGGCATTTAGGCCAATATGGCAGTATTTCATTTCTTGTAATCCTTTAATTTGAAAAGAGAGTCTCAGGGGACTGACAACTGCTCTTGACAGATTTTGTATCTGAAGTTATCCTCCAGGGCCTTTGCTTGCCCAGGACTGATGGAGGTGGGAGAGTTGAGACAGAAGGGTCAACACAGGGAGAAGATCTAGTGAATCTTCCCCGGGGACCCCGGGCATAATGCAGGAAGCCCATGCTGGGCTCTACCATGGGATCTGAAGTCAGGGGGATTCAGAATTGCTTTTTGGATCACCCCAGTGTGGTTTGGTTTGGCTCGTGGGCAGGTGGGGCTTTCTGAAGAACATTCATGATGTCTTCCTGCACTGGGAAACAGGTGGAGGGAGACGAGAGGCGCACACTTGTGTATCCCCAGAGCCGGCCCTCTTACACAACACTGTGCATAGGTTGCTTTGCGAGACGGTGGTCCCCTTTGAAGCTTCAAAAGAGCAGTGTTGCTGCTCCTGGAGAATCTCAATGAACGGGCAACACATAGCAGGGCGAATGTTCTAGCAGCAGCGGGTGAGATGGGAGGTGAGGGGCTCAGCAGGGCGTTGCCTCACGATGCCCCTTGTGATTGCTACGCAGAAAAACCAGCTGTGAAACCTGGAATTGGGGACCCTGTCAGACCAAGCTCCTGTGACTGTGTGGCCTACACGAGGTCTTTCTATTGTTGCTGCTGTCGTTGTTGTTTATTTTTGTTTTGGATTTTTATCTGTGTGGAGCTTTTCCTAACTTTTCTTTGGTTGCTGCCAAGTCTTAACAAAAATAGACCCGATATGCATCCATAGTTTGTGATATGCATGTCGAATTTTTATTTACTTGGACAGTTTATTCTTTCTTTAAAGTTGGGCGTCCAGGCATGCATGCCCTTCAATCTTGAAATTGTTATATTATTACAAATGATATTAATCACATTAAAATGTGTTATTAATATTAAAAGATTAGTATTATTTCACAAGTTCTATCAGCCCATGTTATATGTTCCTAGAAATGGTGCTATGTCATTTAAATAATTCTTATTATCTTACCTGTCACGTGAAAATAAGAATGTCTCATCCATCTGTGAAAATGAAGTAGAATATTTGTTTCTTTCAGGAAGCTTTCGCCATACTTTTCTTTTTGTATCTATTCACCTGTAACACAGCAGTGCTTGAAATAAGAACATTCCCTGCTCCTTGATTTTTTTTAAAATGTGAAGAAAGTTACTTTAAACACAATGAAGAGCCTAAGAAAACAAAAAATACACATGTGTTTTCACAAAAGCAAAGCCTTTAACTTCATAGAAATTCTCAAAACAGCAGTAATTTCGAAAATAATGATCATTTATTTAAGACTGTGAGTAACATAGCCTTAGTTCTTTGACAAAAGAAGACCAGTTTTACTTTTTGGAAAGCAACATTTAGATAAAAATTAAATTAAATGGCTTTAAATGAAAGTTCACTTGATGATCGTTTTTTATGCAAATTTTATTTAAAAAACAAAATGAAGAACACATATTCCATCTAAATTTACAATTCTCTGGAACTTTACTGATAGATAAATCTCAATGAAACCATTTTAACCTTATTTATAAACTTTCAGTGTCTTACATTTTTCATACAAATTATACTGAAATATTTTTCAGTTAAATTTTGATTGCACATACTATTTCTTGTGTATCATGAAACTAATGTAAGATGAAACATTCTAAGACAGAAGAGAGAAAACATTCTCAAGTTATGGAAGTGTAAAACGATAGCTATAAATTGATGACAAATGTCACATTGTTATTTCAGCATTTTTCTTCTGGGAATTTAATGAAAAAGGAAACAAGAACAAAATGATACTTTTCAACCTTACTGTAGAAATAGGATATACTTTCTGCACTGAATTTTAAAATGACAAAGGTCTAAAGAATACAGGAAATCTGTTGTTCATGTATTTGAAATTTCTTCATGAACAAATCTTAACAAAATGTCTAAGAAGAAATCACCTAAAAAAATACAAGATTTCTGGGGCTGGGAAGGTGGCTCAGTGGTAGAGCGCTTGCCTTGCATGCCTGAGGCCCTGGGTTCAATTCCTCAGCACCACATAAGCAAAATGAAAAAAAAAAGCCAGAAGTGGCGCTGTGGCTCAAGTGGTAGAGCGCTAGCCTTGAGCTGAAGAGCTGAGGGACAGCGCCCAGGCCCAGAGTTCAGGCCCCATGACTGGACCCAAAAAAAAAAAAAAAAAAATACAAGATTTCTGAGTAGATTGCAAGTTCCAAACCTACTTAACCTGAATGCAGTATAGAATAATCCTTTGTACTTTTGAATGTAACTTTTTACATTCATTAAATCTGCTAATCTGTGGGCCTTTGGTTGCTCATGCCTGTAATCCCAACTACTCAGCAGGCTGAGAGCTGAGGATCGCAGTTTGAACCCAGCCCAGGAAGGGACCTTCTTGAGACTCTTTTCTCCATTAAACTACTCAAAAAAAAAGCCAGAAATGGTGCTGTGGCTCAAGCGGTAGTTCACTTGGCCTTGAGCACAAAGAGGCTCAGGCCCAAAAATTCAAGCCCCAAGACTACTGGTACACACACACACACACACACAATACTAATTTAACTATTAGTTCTGTGGAGCTACAGTTCGTGTCACTAAATGGCTTGAAACTTCTCTGCTTCACTGGTTTTACTATTGATCAGAATTACCTTTCTATTGTTGACTTATAAATTTAAAATGGACTTCTAAAACAGAATATGGAAGCTTTGTATGTTATTTGGTTATTTTGTGTCCATCTTAGGGCTTGACCTCAGGGCTGGGATGCTGTCCCTGACCTATCTTCCTCAAAACTAGCTCTCTGACATTTGAGCTACAGCTCCACAACTGGATTTTTGTTTTTGTTTTTGGCAGTTAATTGGAGATAAGAGTCTCAGGGCTTTTCCTGCTGACGCTGGCTTCAAACTGTGATCCTCAGCTTTCAGCCTCTTGAGAAGCTAGAATTGCAGGTCTGCCCCAAGAGTGCCCACTTGCCCAGAGGACGTGTTTGTTGTTGATGTTTTTAGTAGGAGTGCGATGCTTTCATTTTAACAAAATTCTGAATTCCACAGTTTCAGCCATGCTTACAGTTCACTCTTTTAAAATTGAAATTTGTGGCATTCAAAATTTATCATTCATGTGGTCTCCTCATTTCCTCATTGATTGTTCAGTTATTTGACCAAAATCAGTTTGTTGTACCAATGTAATACATCTTTGCAAAGGACGGTCTGGTTTCAACAAAAGGACTGGACTCAGAAGTATGTGGAACTAGTTCCACATAGCAGTGTTTGCAACGACTAGAAACTCCTGTTCCTTGTTTTTAAAATCTTTGGGGAGATGATACTTGCTATAGCTCACTGTGAAAATGAAACGGGATGCTACAGAGACAGTGTGTTTGCAGTGAGGGTATTTAATAAATGCCAGTTCTCTTTCCATTAACTCTCTGTGCAATTGCCACAGGTTATCAAAGTTTCAGAGGCTCGCTTTCCTGGCTTCCATGACCCCCATGAATGGCTTCTTTTCTCCTTTTAAATTGGTTGATTGGCTTGTTTGTCTCTGACTATAACAAAACAGATTTTGCCTATTCTATGGCTGAAGGAAACCACATTTTCAAAAATTCCATCTTGTCGACAATTTACTGTAGCAGGTGAACTAGGAAAGAGAAAATGAGCCCATCTCTCTGTGTTTTCAAGGGTAAGATAAAGAAGTAGATGTCTTCTTGTACAATTCCAAGATTGATGTCAGAGGCCCCTTCCTGTTCAATGACTCAAGACACAGACATGATCTTCCTCCGTCATGCGTGGAAAAGGGGAAAAATATCAAGGAAGGGATGTTAAAAACATGACAACAGAATGGAAGGATTTTTTTGGCAAAATAGACCAACATGTTTCAATATTTTCAAACTCCCTGTCTTTTTCCTTTCTCTCCTTGGATTTGTTTTAAAACCCATTTCAGTAAAGATCCCCAAACCCCTTATCCAACTTTATAATCTCCCACAATTTATATTACCCTTTACCTACAATTGATACCTCCACACTGTGGGCATATGCTTCCGTGTCTTGTATAATTCTCAAGGCAAACATTGTTTAAGAATCATGTTACTGGATTCAGTGGTCAGGGAAATAACTAGGCAGGTAGAATACTTAAGACAGTCTTATTTACTATTTCTCATGACGTTTAGCCATCGAGATGTGAATTCCTTCAGATGTGTGATTTGTGGTGGAGGACGCTAAAGCACAAGACTCTTGTTAGCTACAAATGCTGGCAGTGCAGATCTTGGTAGGGATACCACTCTTTAGATGGGAATAGATCCTCCCTTAGATCACAACCTACAATTTCCTCTATTCGTCAGTCAGAGCAGTAAGGAGGAGGAGGAGAGAGAGTTGGTGCTCCGTCTCCTCTCCCTAAAGGAGAAATTCTCAAAGAAAGCAGAGACAAAGAGAACACTGGAAATTTGTGCAGCAGTTTTTCTTGGAACTGATGAAGGTGGCAACAGATATCGACATTTCAGGGTGAAAACTACAACTGTGAGAACCTTGTACAATCTGCAACTCAGGCAGAGAATTCCCAGCACAAAGATTCACCCATCCACTACCCATAATTTTTTGCAATGAAAAAAAAAACCCACATCTATTTAGAAGTAGCTGTACCTACAAATAAACTAGAATTTATCTTGGAATACAAAATACATCCCATATTTTAATATGCATTAATTTTCTAAGCATAACTGCTATGGAAACACAGAGAGCCTCTTGCTTTATTAACATCATTACTGTGAGGGGTTTTGTTTTCATCCCAGAACATTACAAGCAACAACAATCCTTGTAGTGTCACAGTAGCAAATGCAGTACATTTCTCCCCAGCTTCATTTGTAGTTAGTGTATTGTATATTAAAACACCCGACTACTTCATTATATCTTATAATGGGTAGTGCTTAGATGCATATCCATTAAAACATGTTTTATTGATGTAGTAGCTTTCATTTTTTGACCTGAAATGATTCGCATTTAAAATTTGCATGTAGGCAAATTGTATGTAGATTTGTTTTAGACGGTTGTTTATAGAAAGGAGGTACGGCATGTGACAAAGTAAAGCATCCCAACATAGGAGCTCCTATCACAGTTCTGTTGCCCTTTATGATTTGACCTAAGTCTTTATCTGAAATCTGGGAGACAGATTGGTCTAACATAGTCTTTCTACAATTAAAGGTTGTGACTCTCAATACAAAAGAGCTACAATGCCTAGATACTCTGAGATAAAAAGCTCTTCTCATCCTTCCCTTCCTGAGTGAAGACTCAGCCAGAGATTTTAAAGGACCACCTTGTGCCCTTTGTCTGGACAGAGGCAAATGAAGCTGATTCTAAAACTATAAGAAATGAAGTTTTCAATTTTGTACAATGTTAACAAACACACATGGGTATTCTTGATTTAAATAGCAATTGTTATACGAAAGTTTAATGTATAGATTTTAAAAGATCCTCTTGGTACAACTACTTAATAACTTTACAAGAAGTCTCATGGAAGAAAATTTATGAAATCATAGATCTCAAGACATTGGATCTTTACTGTTTGTTTACTTGCTTCTTTTTGTTGGGAGTAGTTCTAGGGCTTGAACTCAAGGCCTCATAATCTTTCTAAGCTTTAATCGGTCTGGGCTGGTGCTCTACCACCTGAACCATACCTGTAGTTGCAGGTTGGTTAACTGGAGATAAGAGTTTCTTGGTTTTGCCTGCCTCGGCTGATATGTGAACCTGGATCTTCAAATCTCAGCCTCGTAAGCAGCTGGAATTACAGGCACGAGGAGTCATAGACACTCGCCTTGACATTAGATAGCTTTCTTCTCCACCTTAAAAATGTTATTGAGTTCTATTAATGAGTTTGTCTAACCCAATTTTCAATTCATTTTATAATTTACTGGGCTCTGTTAAAACTTCACTACTAAGGTTGCAGTGCATCTTATAAAGTCCAATAATATATGGATCATTTTATACAAGAAAATGAAAAATCCAAATAATGTGCAAATCAAGGTGACATTTTGAAAGAAATTCAGCAGGGGTGATTATATCCTCATAGTCTCTCATATACTATGCTTTAATAAAAATCATGGTGTTCTGAGAAAGTGCAGTAGGTTAAGAACAACTATTACTGTACTTTAGATGCTAGAAATTATTTGAAGCTTGTTTAGAAACAAGACAAAACTGCATCTAAGTGATAACAAATATATATGAATTAAACATTTTGTCCGTCCTTACTCTGGATAGAGATCGCCCAAAATGCAAGGGTAATTGAAGCCAGGATCCTTTCCTGCATCCTTCCTCCGGGTAGGTACCACTGTCCTCCCCAACTCTGTGGATACCTCGTGACCTCCATGTCAGCTATCCACAAGTGATTTTAGGATGAAGGAGAAGAAAAAACTGAAATACCAAAAGTCCTGAGTGAAGTAACAGTCACTAAAGGAATGGAAGAAGGAAAATTCTTTGGTTCTCTGATAAAGATAGGAAAATCTGTTTATAACCACTCTATAATCTCCATTTTCTTAACTTGAAGATAATCCAGTCTGTGACTTGTGGTAAAAGCAGTATACCACCAATTAAGCTAATTGGTGCCATTCATTTTTATAATATTTTAATGAGATTTCCTCCTCTAATTCTGTGGGAATTAATAAATATTTTGGCTTATGGTAATAGACACCATAGTAAAATAATACTACCAACTTAAAAGCCAGAAAGTGTTTATTTTTCATTTTTATAAAATTTAAGATGTATTTTCATGGTTTCTTTGAGTAAAGTTTAAATGTATGAAAATGACTGCATGCCAGTTGCTGGTGGCTCACGCCTGTAATCCTAGCTACTCAGGAGGCTGAGATCTAAGGATTGTGGCTCAAAACCAGCCTGGGCAGGAAAGTCTATGAGCCTCTTACCTCTAATTAACCACTAGAAAACTGGAAATAGAGCTGTGGTTCAAAGTGGTAGAACATGAATCTCAAGAAAAAGACTTTTGGGACAGCTTCCAGGCTCTGAGTTTAAGTCCCATGACTGACCAAACAAGAAAAGGAAAGAAAATGACTTGAAGTCTGATTTGTAAAGACCAATACCTAAGGTAGGTATGCTGGTGTATAACTGCTGTAATCCCAGTGCTAGAGAGATTGAGGCAGGAGTATTAGGGTTTAAAGTCAATTGGGGATGCATAGTATGACCCTGTCACAAAAAGCTGCAGTGAATGAATGAGTCAGATAAAGCAATTACTGAAAGGGCATAGATTAATTAGTATAACTAAAGTATGTTTACATTCTCTTATATAATATTATGTATTATTTCAGGAAAGTCTGCCCTTTCTCCCCTTTTCATTTTAGGAGGTGGATAAAATTTGTCCTCTCCTAGTGATCTTTCCAAACAAAGGCATGCATTCGCAGGGTGAGGGCTCAGCGTTGCTACCTCTGTGTGTGAGCTCTGTTGGTGGTTGTGGGCAGTGACCCTGTTTCTCCATCTAGTCTAACAGAATGACTTTCCTGCTCTGTAGCTCCTTTTCCACACTATTCACCAAAGCCAAGGTATGAAATCAGCCCAGATGCTCCTCAGTGCAAGAATGAATCAAATAAAACGTGGTATATACAAACAGTGGGATTGATCCATTAGAAAGAATGATCTTGGAAAAAATTATGTGAAGTGAAATAGGCCAGGCACAGAAGGACAAAGGATGCATGTTTTCCCCTGTATGTGGAAGCTAGAGTTGGCATAGAGAGTTTAAAATACATATGTTTTGTGGTATGCAAATACATACAAATTGTATCAACGTAAATATAGTAGGTTCTAGGGAGAACACAAATAGTACTAATTCCTTAGGAAGGCAAAGTCAGAATTCAGCAAAATGAAACGCCAGGAATCAGACACTCCAAGGGATTGGATGGAGTCAAGGGGGAAAGGTATAGACAAATGCAGAAGAGATGAGGAGGAGAATGCAGATAAAAATTTAATGCATGTTCTACAAAATTAAGACAAGTTAGGGAGGGATGTTGGAAGAGATGACACCGACCAAAGTCTCTTGTATTCATAATCTGCCTTGTTAAGTGGCCACACCTTTGTACAATTACTTTAAAGATCAGTCTATAAAAATTTTTAAAAACTATCACTAATCTGAAAACATTGAAAGTGCCAATGTTGTTCTTCGAATTTTAATTCCTTTTCAAGTTATAATAGTTTAAAAGTCTCTGGAAATAAAGAACTTAACTTTCTCTCAAAGTCACAAGTTGGAAACTAGAGATAATAGATGGTACTCTGCTAATGATATACCTAAAATTAGATGCGGTTATTAAAATCTCAGATTATTTTTTTATGCATGAGGACAAAAACCTCATTTCTAACAACTTGTCACATTTAAATTATGCTGGCCTATCTGAGTCCTCACTAGATTAAGTCCAGTCTTAAGACTGTCATTCCTCTGAACTTTCTTTTAGCCAGGTGACATAACCTCCAAGAATATATAATTTTAGACTTTCTTCAGAATAGCTTGCATCAGAGTTCTTCTTTCCTACTGCTTAAAATCAAGCAAGCACACTTCAAATCTAATCTATTTTATCCATAAAACTTAGAATTTGTACTGATGATATGTATCAAAGAATCGCTAATGATCATGCCAAAAAAATCTGAAATTTAGCAACTCAAAACTCTATTCAACAATCTTTTTCATACTTGGCTAAAATATTCTGATTATCTTTCCAATATACACTGGCTACATAATGTTGAATAGAGTTAGACTATTCAATATCCTAATATTTTGCTTCAAGAGCAAATATTCAATAAACAAGCACCTCTGTCGTCTTCAAACAGGACAAACTAAGCCCGTTCCTTATTTATGTTAGCGACCACGGGGAGCTCACAATTGACTGGAGGAGAGAAATATCTAGATAACTAAATTTGGTCTTGATCTTCCTCTGACCCACTCCATTAATTCAGTAATGTAGAGCTAATCATTATTGATATATTTTGTCCTCGTTAACATTTGTCAAGTAATTTGTCTTGAAGTTATTCCTCGCAAAGGGATTCCTTCTTTAGCAAATGTCCCCGCGCTTAAATCATGTGCCCTTGTCACCGTGGAAACCCCAACACCACCATGATGAAATCCTGAAGAATGACTTTGATGGACTGTATTGAAATGGTAGTGAACAAATTCACATGGTTTATCAAATTTCAGAAATCCTTACACACCTGTTATCAAGCTGAGCGAAATGTGCAGCTTTTCTAGAGAAAGAAAAATCTGCCATTGGAAGAAATTTCTAGGTAATGCAATATAATCCAGAATGTAGGCATTCATCATCATCATCATCATCATCATCATCATCATCATCATCATCATCATCATCATCATTATCATCATCACCATCATCCAAAATGAATAGGCATTAGTTAAGGACTTCTTTGCTTAGAAAAGAATCATACATGATCCTTACTTCCTTTATCAGACAAGCAGTTGTAGTTGTGGATGGTTCATAATGGATGTGAAATCTTTGTTCCCAACAAAGTGTTTTCTTAGGTTGCTTCAAGTACTTTTGTTTTTGAAACAATAAAAATAAGCATCCATCATCTTTGGCTAGGTCCTTTCATTCAAACAGATGCCAACCCTGAAATGACCACTTTTGTTTCTCATCAAAATGCTCTATGAGTGATTCAAATTGCCGGGGACTTCTGCATAACTGGCAGGACATTGTTCTTCCTCTTTACAGTGCTGCAGTTAAATGCTGGAACAGTAATGCCGCAGTCTCCAGGGACTGACTTGGGTTTAACTGGAGGGGAAGCATCCTCTCTCTTGCTTGAGGTTCACAAAGTAAGGCTCAGGTGGGTAGACGAGGGAGCCCAGTTGGAGCTAGGTTTCAGTGCAGGCTGTCAGGAGAAATTCACTGAAACAAATAAGAGGACTTTGCTTTGTAAGTTTGCTTTGTAACTTTGCCATTTTTAGGTAGGTGGCTGAATTATGTCAGTCTTTTCCTGCTGTGGCAATGTGACATTAGAAGGCAGGGACACCTCTATCCATAAAATAATGGCATCTGTAATGGGGATTATTAGAGAAGCAAGTCTACTCTTTTTGTATTTCCTTAGGCATATATCAGGATCAAATTTCAATTAGTGACCTAAGAGCTGCTAGCTCTGTGCTGTGATTCATCCTTCCAGCCACATGGCATCAAATAAGCCAGCCCACTCTTGGTCAATCTGAGGATTCAGAGCGGACATCTGCTCTGGTTTTACATATTGACTTTTTTATATTGCCAATACCATTTATCACGAACACACAAAGGACATTGAATTTTTTTAAGTCGTTTGTGGGGCTTGAGCTCTGGGCCTAGGTGCTATCCTTCAACTCTTTGGCTCAAGGCTAATGTTCTACCACTTGAGCCACACCGCCACGTCCAGTTTTCTGGTGGTTTATTGAAGATAAGAGTCGCATGGACTTTGCTGCCCAGGCTGGCTTTGAACCGTGAACCTCAGATCTCAGCCTCCTGAGTAGCTAGGATTACAGGTGTGAGCCACCAGCGCCCACTTTAAAAAATATTTTAATGTACACTAGGAATCTCAATTTCTATAGACGAACACTTCATGATTATACATTGACACCTATTTTAGGGGGACGGTATTTGCTAATTTTCCAAAAGTAGAAAGTTTTGTGAAAATTCTTAAATGTAAACTTTTGCTCAGAAACCAACAGGTATACTTTTAAATGGGTCAGAAAGATTGTCTTGAAGTCACTTTTTTTAGTGACAGCCAAATTCCTAAAACAATATGCTTAGATGAAGTACTGTGGTATATACCAGAGGCTACCTAACTCATACAGTTTTTTAAGGCCATGGAGTGTGTTTACTACAGGTTTGACTTCTGGAATATTTACATTAACGAGCATTCCAATTTTTATGTTTAAAATGACATATTACCATTCCATCAGAGCCTTTTCCAATGAGTAAATTATTCATAAGTTGGATGATCATGCTAATGAAGGTACTTTATTAGATTTTGATGAATTTTTTGGGCTTGAGATTGTGTGGGGCCTTTGAAATATACATTTCCTCCCAGGGTACATCTTCATTGAAAATCTCAATTTTCATTATGCTCCACATTATTCACCTGTTTTTCCCAGGGACATGATAGTCACTTTCACGGAAACATAACAGTCTGCAAGCCAAATGGTTAATTTGCTGCTGCAAAAGGATTCACAACAAAATTCTCAATGTGGGGTTAATTACATAGTAATGGAGGAATCAACCCACTGGGACAAAAATTCTCTGAGTAACTTTGCTTTGTTTCCTTTTGGTGATGCTGTGTGTGCTTGTTTCTGTTTCTGAAGGCTGGAAAATTCAGAAGGAAGACCAAAATGCTTAAGAGGTATGCACACTTCACAATAGTGAAGTTCTTATCTTTGTCAGCAAGATCAGAGAACAATGAACAGGTATAATTACTATCTTAAGAAAGCAACCCTGCAAATTAGTAATGCACAAGAATAGAGCATTATCTTTGAAACAGGTGAAATGAATTAAGAATAGTAGATCATATATTCTAAAGAGAGAAATTAAAAGGAATACGACATTCATTCCACATGGTCTCCTGCCTCTGAATGCGAGGCTTTCTTGAGAGCTCCTCTGTGTTATAGTGGCTTTACTCCATAGATGTCAAATTTTACAACTATTTCAAACATTTTACCTCACCCTCTATAAATAAGGGATTTAGAGAAGGCTTAAAGAGCATAACAATCTTCCCCCTGGAACAAGTTTCACATGAAAAGCACATAGATCTAGGAGAGGGGGGTAGCTCAGTGGCAAAGCACCTGCTTAACATGAAAGAGGCCTTGGGTATAATACACTGCCCCAAAGGATCTAGATAGATACTTAGGAGAGATGCATTTATCCTGTACACACACACACACACACACACACACACACACACACACACACACACACACACGCTTGCTTGCATATACATCTGACATATGGTTCACTCAGAAAATTCATTTCTATCAATCCTAACTCCAGCTCTTTGTCCCAATTCTTCATGATCCTGTCATTAGTTTCTGATGTATGCCTCAAATATTCCCTTTTTTTATTCAAGATGATGTACGCACCATTCTTTCTTCTTGTGTTAGTATTACGCTTCCTCTCTAATACAGAAATCAGCCCCCACATACTGTGTGTTCTGTGTATCAGTTCTGTAGCTTATTCATAAAATGTATTCAGAACCTTTTCAGCATATAATCCTTTTTGTTTTTATTTCTAGTCATCATGCTGTGTATTCGATCTCTACAAGGTATAACTCCTGTGTACATCTCAACATCCCATTACCTGCCACCCCTCCCTGCTCTATGATCCCGTGTGCTACTCTAACCATGTTCATTGTTTATGATACCACATATAGATGAGCATATGCATTTGACTATTATAGAGGGGCTCCATATTTAACTTTCTGTATACTATTCTACTGAGCATAATGTTTTAAAGGCTCATTCCTGTGTACACTGAATAATTAATAATAATAATAATCATATATGAGATAAGAAATTAATAAGTGCTTAACAATGGTACATGGAAAAATAAAATGTGATTAGGTGCATAACTGAATACTATTTGCCCTTAGGAAAACATGAGCTGGGCACTGGTGGCTCATGCCTGTAATCCTAGCTACTCAGGAGGCTGAGATCTGAGGATCGCAGTTCAAAGCCAGCCTGGCAGGAAAGTCTGTGAGACTCTTATCTCCAATAAACCACTCAGAAAACTGGAAGTGGTGCTGTGGCTCAAGTGGTAGAGCACTAGCCTTGAGCTGAAGATCTGAGGGACAGTGCCCAGGCCCAGAGTTCAAGCCCTACGACCAACAACAAAGAAGAAAAAGAAAAAGAAAAACAAGAAAATCGTGTTCCATTTTTGAGAACAATAATCTATAGATGTTTATCTCACAATTGTTATTGGTATACAGTTAGATAAAATTACATTTGAAGCCAATAAAGGAGTTATTGCCTGCACATGGAACAGAAAAATATACTAGTATGGACTTTGTAATGAGCACAAATACTCTTACTGACATATTTCCTTGATCTATCTGTATGTGGGTCAGGTTGTTCCTGTTGATGACCTTATATTCTCCAACAGCTTTCTCTCTCAGGAAATTGTCCTAAAGCATTCGACCCATCTACATTCCTGTGTTCAATTATGCATTGTATGATTTATTCCAGGGACTTTTAGTGGCATAACTTTGTCTAGAAGAAAAATCTGATCAAAAATAGAAATAATCTTTTTTCTGATATTTAATCTTAGCCTTTTTTTCTTCATGTAATTTTTATGTCTGTTACATCCACCTTTATCAAGATATAATACTGTTGAATATCCTTTCTATTTCCAGTTCAGAACTCATGAGGATGTTCTACATTATTGATTTTACTTTGGTATTCATTTCAATATGTTTATTTTTTCATTGTAAGTTGAAATTATAAATTTTAAAAATGTGAAAATCCAGTCATTTCACTATCTTCTGTAACCCTTTGTGACATCATTAGTGAAAATGAATTAAATATCAGAAAACCAAATTAAACAAATTTAAATATCAGGAGTGCTTTGTTTTGAGTTTTGTCTGAAACCAAAATTTGTAGATAGATTTGGGGACTGTGGCCAAGTTTATTGTATAAATATCCTAACTTTGTACTGTCTGCATTGTTTCTTTTTAATGTGGAGTCAAATTGTCAAATTGTATTAAAGAAGAAGGTCAAGAACCAAGTCAATAAATGGCTGGGTTGGAGAGCCAGAAGGTTGGCCAGTCACCTGGGTTATGAGTAACTCTCAGCATCCCAGACTCTCGGCAAAGTGAACAGGTCTTCTGTAGCTTCTCATTTGCCATAGCTCACAGGGAGGGACTAATAATGGAAGGAATGCACATTCTAAATGGTGCAGAACAAATTCCAGAAAGAGAAAGTCTGTGGATTTTATGATTTAGGAAACCTAAGAGATGATGTACTTTTAAGTTAGCTCCTTTTGTTCAATAGAGAAGCATTGTGCAAATTCATTGCTGCATAAATAATACATTCCCGCAATAATCTCTATTATCAGAGTGTTTTGAGTATCCATAAAGTATATTTCTTTGTCTACAGGAAAAGCAACAGATTATTAAACTTCCAGTTGTATTTCATGATCTGCTCTGCCTCTTCAGTTCATTCTACCTTTTGTTTTTATTTATATAAAATGTAATGAAACTGTTACCAAAGACAGATTTTGGAAAACTGATGGTGTATTTTCATTTTCCCTTTTATTCATTCATGTTTTGCACACAACACGTCAGCTCATACAGACTATGATTAAAGAAGGAGCTTATAATCTTCCTGAAATAGCTTTCCTCTGAATTTTACCATGGATAGATAAGAGAAAAAAATGTGATAATGACTAAGCTCCTAAATAATGGAGTCACAGTTATTTTGTGACAGGATATAATGTAAAAGTGGCTCAACAAAGTGGCTTTTTCCTTTCTACTGCTCTCTAACTTTATTTTAAATTTGTGGCTGGTTTTCAAAGTCTAGGTTACTGTAGCTAACTCTATAGGCTGTTTAGACCGACTTAAGTTTCTCTCTATTGACTCAAAGATTTGTTTCATCATATAAGCCAGAAAAAAAAGACTGCATAAGAGAAAGCCTGGTTCTTCCCTAACAGCAGAGGTAACAGGGGGGTGACAGAAAGAGCTAAGTCTCCATTTATGCTCTTAGGTATTCTTAAAACAATGTCATGGAAATCAATATTGAGTTTCAGATACCAGCTGGCATTTTGACAATGCTTATTAGTTAAGTCAGTCTGAGCCGGGTTCAGACCACCTTGTGACATTAATGCATACTTTCTGCTCCAAGTGTCTCACTGAGCATTCAGAATATTCTGGAACCATGTGGACAGAGGATACCTGAGAATGTAGTTCTGTGTCTGACAGCTTCACCAACCACAGGAAAGTACTTACGGGAGGAACTCTCATCATCGGTGTCCTGAGCACTTCTAGCCTCTTCCTTATCACTGTTGAGAACCTTTCCCAGGGATACTTGAAAGAAGAAGGGCTGTTGATCTATATCTTGTAAAAACAAACAATAGATGACTGGAAAGAAAGTATGGTAGGTATGCACAATGGAACTTTACTCCTCCATTAGAAAGAATGTTATTTTGTCATTTACAAAGAAATGGAAAGAAATGGAGAAAAACATGTTAAGCAAAGTAAATCAGGCACGGGGTGATGTTGTCTCTCAGACGTGGAAGCTGGAATTAGTTTATAAATCTATAAGTAAACACATTGGGTAGTGTGTGGGTGTGTCTATCAATCCTTGTTGAACTGAAACTTACTGGATTGAAATCAAGTCATAGCCTCATTGTTGAGGCTTGGCCAAATTCTAGGGGAGAAGAAAGCAGAAAATGCAAAGTATTAGTAATTGCATAAACATGATAGCTTTATTACAGAACAGAAAATCCTTGTTTTTCATGTCACTCATCCTGGAAGGCAAGCTGTCAGCTGCCAGCCATCACTCTTGCCATGTCATTTGGAGAGAATACAGTTATTTCAGATATTTTAGCACATGGTGGATGATAATCAGCAAGTCTTAAGTGGGCAGTGACTTTATTCAGATTCTCACAATAACTCTGAGGTCTAAGGACCACTTTGCTATATCTTACACTTGTGAGACCCTACTAACCAAGAGTAGAGAATTCTTCGTTTTCAATTATAAGCACATCCTGACAGGATTAGAATCTGTACTGCAGCAGTTATATAATTCTCCTTGGAATTGCAGAGATTCACATGTGATGTGGGAATGGCAAGTATAATTGTAGTGACTTCAGATTCTCTTATTTTAGGAGAAAAATATAGCAAATTTCCTGAAAAGTCTAGAAACTTTGAAGTTATATAAAATATAGATCAGCTCTTTTAAATTGTTATTTAAATCTGGCACCTCTGTAGCTGTCACACTTCCCTTTCAAATTACTTTTGAATCTAGGAATGTTGGTGACAATTTTTAAATGCAAATTTTAATATTCTCCATGTTTATCAAATTGCTCTGTAAATTTGTTGAGTTGATATTTACTTTCCATTCAACTTTCCAAACATTGTATAACCATATTCCTTATATCAATTATTCAGATTTGATTTTTCTCATCCCCAAATAAACACAGCAGACTTTCTTCTAGTAAAGATAGTCTAAGATTTCATTAACAATGCCAAGATGAGCTTTATTTTATTTTTGGTGCTACTGAGGTTTGAACTCAAGGTCTTCATGCCTGGTTGGCTTACTTGTTCAGCCAGTGCTCCAATACCTGAACCACACTTCCAGATCTATTTAGTTGTTTTGGAGACAGGGTCTAGTGAACATTTCTGCCTAGGCTGACTCCACATCATGATCCTCTATGTTTAAGCCTCCTAACCAAGTAGGATTATAGGTGGTGAGCTTAGAAAGACCTTTCATTCAGCATTTTGTGTTTATAGTTCACCTATCTTCTTTCTATAAGAAAAGTAGATCCTGAACAGATACATCAGTCTATCCCGTACAGAGGGGTTACAATTACATGGGCAAGATAACGAGTACATTTCTTATCAAGCATTGTTGCCTCCTCTTTGTTTCCCCTTCCCATCTCTTCCCATACTCCCCCTACCCCCCCACCCGATCCTCAAATGTTTTTTTTCTTTTATGCAATTGTTTCTAACATATTTATAAGATGATTTCTATGTTGCTTTGTATGTCCCTCCCCCACGGTACAGCCCCTGCTTTCACTGTATTTGATGTTGGTATAATTTGTGGAGGGGAAGGGCAAAAACAAATGGTTTAAGTAGGGATACAGGTGGACCCATTGTAACAATGAGATATCATTTTAAGTAATTTCAGAGTATCATATATATCTAAGAATAACGTATGTGGTTATTTGATTATTTGCTACTATGTTCTTAAGCAATTCCACACTGGTCAGTTGGAGAGTTTATTTCATTATCTTCTTTGGCTGAAAATATCCTGGCATATTTGAAGAGATTTCCATTTCCAAAGAAGGAATTGAAGAGCTTGATGAACTTGGGGGCCTTCATTTGATTCCTTCTTTGTTTCTGTTGCAATTGTCTAAAGAAAAGAAAGCATCTTGTTTATTATTCCCTGCTGTGTTACACACACTTGGGTGTGGTCACATGTCAAGTGACTCAGGAAACTGATTCCTTTTCATGATCCTTACTGGTTCCTTTCAGATCTTCCTGTCTTGCATTTTAAGTGTCTCTTTATATTGCAGAAAATGGTGGGGGTTTTTGTTAATAGACCTTCATTTTTTTTTTTTCTGAAAGCCATATCTCTAATCTTTTAGATGGGACTTGTGTTCTTTGTGAAGTAAGTAGGAAATAAGATCATAAACAGCTGTGTGTGGGGGGTGGTGGTGTGTGTATTATAACTCTATATTTAAGCCTTATATGTACATAATGAATTAATGTTTACAATCCACAAATCAGTATTTTAGGCTCTTTGTATACATTTATGGGACTAGTCATGGCTTAGAATTAAAATAGGGTGCCCTTGTAGAACTCTACTACATAATAATTATCTTCAAATTCCAGATTGTGTAGCAGTAGAAAAATCTATTGTAATGTGTGTCTGCTTTATTTTTTCTCTTTTCTTTTGGTATCTTGGGAAAACATAATATATGATTATTTAAGATACTTTTCAAAGAATTTGGCAATGTTAAATAAATCACAGAGAACATACTTTTAAAAGAAAATGCTTAATGCTTAATTCATCAGAAATACAAAAGAAGTTGAAGGTTTTCTTAATTTAAATCAGTTGTGATAATTTTGTGAATTAAAAATATTCCCAAACAGTGACTTGCTTGAATCATGGGATATGCTTTGTACATAATAGTATTATAGTAAGTAAAAAAGGACTGTTACAATTGAATATTATAATATCTATATTTTTCAAATAATACTATGCAAGTTTTTGCATGAGGTATCAATGTAATGTTTCTTTTCCTTATTGAAACCTAAACTGAAGAATTACGACCATGTGTTTGTAATTTTGAAATTGCTCTATGGATTTTCAGAGTTTATATGACTTATGGACATGGTTATACTATTATGTGTACTGTGTATGTCCCATATTTCCAATTATCAAATATCTATATAATCTACGCAATTAAAGTATTAACTTCATGTCATTAAACAAACTAATATTAAACATGTGCATACATATAATTAAATAGTTTCAGTTTCAATTTATATAATTCATGGAAATTAATTATTTTCCTCTCCTCAAGGAGCCTTTTGAGATTTGGCAACACCATTCTTGTAGAGGCTATATTAGATTGTATTAGTTCCCAACAGGAAATATATTAAGTTAGTTAACTTATAAGCTTATTCCCAATAGGTCAAAATTGTTTTTCAGTAAGTAATTCACCCTTTCTTTTCCTTCTTTCATCATAGATGTTACTTGTGTGTGTAATTTTATAAAATAGAAGATATATACTTGAATTTTAAGATAACATTTGCACATTTCCTGCTTTTGGTCTCTATTCTTGTGTTTATAATGGACTCTACCTTAACAGTTAACTCCTTTGGAAACTGAAATTCATTTCCAGCGGTGATAACATTGAGTAAGATTTCATATTAATTTTATGAGTTCACTTTAGTTCATAAAAAGAAAAGAAAAACATCGTAGTCACCATTCTTATAAAACAAACTAAAAGCAAGCCAATAAACTATTTTTTTCAAATTATCGTTAACATTTCTGTGTAATAAACCCCTTGTTTACTTGCTTTGGCTTACATAATAGAGAATGGTGGAGGAAGTGTAAACAATTTAGTGGAGCCAATGTCATGGAAAGACAAAGAAGAAGTCTGGAGATGAGGATGTGTTGTTGAATACTTGAGAACTCTGAGGATAAACACACACCAGGTGTTGAAAGCTGGAATCTGGTACAAAACTCTGAAGTGGTGGAGAATAGAAGAAGGCAGAATCCAGTGACTGGCATGAGGCAGATGGAATGAAATTGGGTTCGTCTAGGACATGTATTGGGAGAGAATCAAGAACCTTGCAAAATGTCTTCCTAGCTGGGGAGCTGGGCATGGTTTGGTTTGGTGGTGTCAGTAGCCATTCTCCAACTACTAAGTAAACTCAACCACAAGAGAAAGGAATCATTAGAGCTCTGTCTCCTCAATACTAGGATTAATCATACTATTTGACTATGAATTATTCATGCAGGAGACATTTGACACATCATTGATGCCAACCATTGCATACACACACACATATATGTATATATATGTATACACATATGTATATATATATATATATACACACTTATACTTGCCAGAGTATTATGGGAACATAGAGAAAAATGTTCAAGCCAAACAGTGAGAAGTAGGAACTCTTTTATGTGACAAAAATGTTAACATGAAAAAAGAATCCTGTTAGTGGCACTGAGCTATGTCAAAATTACTGTCTCAGCAATGACTCAGTAAAGAAATTGGATAGGATGACTCTGTAACCAAAAAAGGAGGAAGAGAAGGACATAGATGCAGAAGCTGTTCAATAATATGAATGTGTCCTTAAGTAAAAGAAAGGAGGAATAGGGTTGTATCTCAAGTATCAGGGCACCTGTTTATCCAGCACTGTGGAAGGGTCTGAGATCAATAAACAAGAAAGAAGTTGAGGAGGGTGCCATTCCCCAAGTAAGATCATAGGTTGGGTGTTCCATGTTTGTTGTTCTTAATTTTTCTGTCTTTCTTTTTCTGTCACTGGGGATTGAACCCAGGATGTTGCGATTGCTAGGCAAGTGTTTTGCTACTGAGTTACATCCCAGGCCCTGGCTGTTCCACTTTAAAGATACAAACAACAACAGGGGATGAATGAGTTTGAGGAAGAAAATTCTGAGGTGTTGTTTGGATACATCAAGTTTTTCATGGCTGTGGATTAGCTATGAGGAAAAATTCCCTATGATGATAATGATGAGTTTAGGCTTATAATTCATAGCTGTAGGTTTCTCCATCAAAGTGTGAACTCTTACAGGGGGACCCATTGCAACAATGAGATATACAAGATGCTATGTAGAAAAATGGACTTTACAAGTTTGGTGGAGGAGTGGGGGGCTGTAGTTGTGGAGGTGGGAGGGCAGGGATGGTAGGGGAAAAACAAAGGAGGAGGCAACAATGCTTGATAAGAAATGGACTTATTACCTTGCTCATGTAATTATAACCCCTCTGTACGGTACTTTCACAATAAAAAACTTATTTTAAAAAGTGTGAACTCTTGCTGGCAATAGTGGCTCACATCTGTCAATTTAGTTACTCAAGAGGCTGAGGTCCAGGGGATATTGGCAGATACAACATCAGCCCTGTGCGAAAAATCAAGACTCCATCTCTAATATCACCAGCCCGAAGGAGGGACAGAGACATGGCTCAAGTCATAGAGGATCAAGCAATCAAGGAGGCAAGTCAAGCAAGCAGGAAGCCCTGGGTTCAAGCCCTACTACCTCCAAGAAAGATAAGACCTCTCTAGGATTTGGAATTCTCTAGCCAATAGATGCTTACAGGGCACAGAAGTGCTCTCTGTCTTCATATTCAAAGAGATCTTTCCACGCCACCCCTGCATATCCTATCCTTAGCTTTGCCTACCATGGTTTTAGCAGTTCTATTATTTTTTTGAATTGGAATTTGGAAATTCAACTGGCACGAAAATCCTGTGGAGTCTCTCTAAAATACAGCCAGAGCACAAACACTTCTTAGTGCCTCCACCTCTTCAGCCGTCAGTTCACGCTGACTGTTGCTGTTAAAACAGCTCTCTCATCTGTCTGCCAGCTTCCAGCCTTTCTCCCATTCAGAGCTACCTGCCAGAGAGAAGCCGGAATTATCTGTTAATTGAAAGTCACGTGATGTGAATGCTTCTGGAAACCTTGAACTGGCTGCCCTCTTTACTCCAGATAGAAACCCAAGTGAACTGTGTCCTCACTCCTTCCCACACCCCAACACACACATTCTTCTTACCCTGACCCTCAGCTCCACACATCCAATCATGATCATGATTTATTTCTTTTTTATTTCTTTTTTTAATTAACACTTTTTTATTGTGAAAATACCGTACAGAGGGGTTACAGTTACATGAGCAAGGTGGTAAGTACATTTCTTATCAAGCATTGTTGCCTCCTCCTTTGTTTCCCCTTACCATGCCTGCCCTCCCATTATAACTTGCTAGCATCTGTTCAAACATCACCTTTTCAGTGGGACCCGACACTATATGAAAATGCACCTCAAGCAAGCACTTCTCTGTCTTCTAAGTAGTAATAGACTGAAGACGTCTTTGTACATTGCAAAGTTTCAACTGTCCCTGCCACTACATTATAAGCCATGTATTAGGAATATTTGGCATATGCTGAGTATCAAAATTAGGACAGGGATGAATAGTTCAAACCTATAATCCTAGCTGCTCAATCTATATTACTTTCTCTCCTTTGATGTTAACTAATTCACTCTCTGTTATAATGTCAACATTCCTGATTTCCTATCTTCTCCATCTTGATTTTTATATTTCTCAAATTAAGATTGTGAATAGAAGTGAACAAAGGATATTAACTTTGACAGACCTTAACATTGCTAGTCTAGATTTTCAATAATGAGTTCAGTTCTGATCATTATGATTTCAATTCTGGGTGGATAAGTGAAGGAATCTTACAGTTAATTAGGAACTCTCTGCCATATGAATAATTGCTAGAACTTCCATTTACAAGTTCTACCTTAGTGGAAGTTGGCCTGCCATGGTAGATGATTGTGTAAAAGCGCAGGAAAAGGCGCTATAGCATATTCATCAATATCTTTATGAAATCTTGCAGTATTAAAATCTTTTAGTCCAGCTTTATACATAATATCAAACATAATATATTATGTGTTGTATGATAGATGTCTAGAACCTTCAAACATAAGAAATCTTTCCTCTTGGATCAACCAACCAACCACAGAATGAAAGTATTTTTAAAAATTATCTCTGTACTAAATATATACCACTCTGGAAATCAGTATGGAGGTTCCTCAAAAGACTCCACATAGAACTCCCCTATGTCCCGGCAATGCCACTTCTGGGCATTTGCCCACATGATCACAAACAAGGCTCTACTAAAGCTACCAGCACAACTATGTTTATCGCAGCATTATTTACCACAGCTAAGATATGAAACCAACCCAGATGCTCCTCAGTAGATGAGTGTATTAAGAAAATGTGGCATACACACACACACACACACACACACACACACACACACACACATACACACACACACACACACACACTGGAATTCTATGCTTCCGTCAGAAAGAACAACACCACAACACCACCCCATTTGTTAGGAAATGGAAAGACTTGGAAAAAATCATATTAAGTGAAGTAACCCAGGTCTCATGATTTTCCTTATTTGCAACTATTAGTATACATGTAGGATAATCTTATCAAATGAGCTGAAAAGCTCAAAAGCCATGTACCTATGACCATATAAGATGGTGCTAATGAACCCCGAGATATGGACACAAGAGATCCATCTTTATTGTTATTGTCTTAAATGTACCATGTGATTTTATTTTTTGTTGTTTTCTTTGTATGTTCTTTCCCTATGGCATGTCCCCTGTTGTCACTGTACATATATACATATATGTGTGTATATATATATATATATATATATATATATATATATATATATACACTGCATCTTGTAAATACATATGTCTAATCTGGGGAGGGGAAGGGGAATAACAAAATGCTGAAACAAGGACACGGGGTGACCCATTGCAACAAGGATGCCCACGAGACAGTATATTGGAAACAAACTTTACAACTTCGGATAGGGGTGGGGGGATGGGATGGGGTGGGGAGGAGTGTGAGAGGTGGGGGAGGGAAGGAATAGTGGGACAAAAACAAGGAAGGGAAGGGGTAACAATGATCGACAAATAATGTACTCATTGCCTTACTCATGTCTCTGTAACCCCTCTGAACAACATCTTTACAATAAAATAAAATTTTAAAATAAATAAATATATATACAAACTTTTATCAGCACTATTAAAGAGTTTAGCATAACGATTAGCTTTCTTGTTTACATAGTGCTAATTACTGTACATAATCTATTTCTGGTTTGCATTACGTGGGAGATTCTACTTAGGTTTTAAGCAATAACTGCCATTTTATGGGAGGCAAAGGATTGTTGATATCAGGCATCCTTCTTGGAAACTATTATCTTCAGATATGGAAGTGCAGCTCTACATGGGATATATGAGTTCACATATTGTATATAGTGAGTTATATTCTTCTTCCACAGATGGCTTTATAATCACAGACAGTGATTATAACAACAGACCGTGATATTGTGGAAAAGGGAGGCAATGCCCCCCTTTCTCAAATGCACACACACACACACACACACACACACACACACACACACACTTATATACTAGCTGCCTGGTTTATAAAATGATAAATATGCATATGTATTTTAGTCTGAGGTTAAATTCAAACCTATGACGTCTTATACCATATGCTTTTTGACCTAGTTGGAAAATTTAATTGCACCTCACAAAGTTTCTGTCACTTTCTTAATTTTATTTTTGTGCTAATAGATTATACAACGTGTTTTCTTTGACTGAATGATATTCTCCATGAGAACTGGACTGTCTCACTTGCTCAATGCTACTGTTTATGTCTAGAAGGCTGGACACACAAGTATACTCAATACATGTTAGTTGAAAACAGATGATATAAATCCTGACTTTGAAAAATACTGAATCAGTACATAGAAGAAAGTATGCCACTAGGGTAATTAAATACCAACCTATAGATCTGACTAAATGAATGATCTAGTCAGATGTATTCACAGTAAAAATAATAAAAAGATGATTCACCTGAGCACTAGTTGCTTGGGTTTACTTATTCAGCTCTTAGGATCAAAATTCATTTGTAGGTTTAAAGAAATGATCCAGATAAGACCATAATCAGTGAATGCATATTTCCTAGACAAAAATAATGCAAACTCCACACACTGCTTCAGGAGTGTCCCTGGTGCCTCCATTATAGCTTTGCTAAAAAAAAAAAAAAAAAAAAAAAAAAGAATAAGCAAGATAACCAAAAGAGTCAATTTCACAGATGATGTATGCCTTATCTCATTCCTTCCTTCCTTATTCATTAAACATTAATTCATTGCATTTTAGACTCCGAGCTCTGGGCTCAAACCTCTATCTGAGGATGGAAGTGGATGTATTGTTAGGGAAGAAATGGAGAAATCATTGTGCTCAGTCACAACAATGGCAGAGAATGCCAAGCATGAAACTCCCCTCTGGGAGTGTGGCATTCAGGATCTTCCACGCTAAGTTATAAGTTGGTGCAGATGGTGCATGGGACCAGGAAGGAAGTTTGGGAAGAGTTTTGGTGAGAAGCCATGAACAGTTGTTCACTGAGGGAATGAGGGATACAAGCTACAGTTACATAAATACATCTGTCTAACAAACAACCCCTTCATAAGAGTATATTATGGAAAAGATGAGCTGTGGCTACTCAGCTGGTGATGAAATCAGCTTTTAATGACTCATCTCAATAGGATAGCAAAATTATACCAAGTAAGCCTAATGTCAGTAAAGTTTGTCTTTTTCAATTTGTGTTTATGACAAAGAGTTATCAATAAATTGAATTTGTGGGTGAGAGAGACAAAGACAAGAGGCAGAGACAGAGAGACCAAGAACCCCAGTGTTTTTAGATGAGTACAAATTGTTAAGAGAACTGGGTCTGGGTATGTAGCTCAGTGGTAAGGCATGTGGCTAATGGACCTGTAGTCCCAGCTTGATCCTAATTATCGTGAAGTTAAGGCAGATGGGGAAGAGGAGAAGAAGAGGAAAAGGAAAAAGGAAGGAAGGAACAAGAGCAAGCAAGGAATAAAGAAGGAAGGAGGGAAGGAAGGGAAGAAAAACTTGCAGGGTTAGGGAATGTCTGGTCCACAGGCCATACGAGACCCTTGAAATCAGCTGATACATGAGAAGGCAGGTGCACTTGCTGGTCCACAGGCCATACGAGGCCCTTGAAATCAGCTGATACATGAGAAGGCAGGTGCACTTGCTCGTTACAGGCTTCTCCACTGTCTGTGGCAGTCCTTCTTTACTAATAATTCTGTATGACTCTCATGTGCTGCCATAACAATCCAAATGAACACTGGAAGGGCAAACAATCCTACCCTTTCTAGACTCTTTCAGGATGAAATAAGCAAATATTATTGAATTTATATGAAGAGGGATATATATTCCTTATGTGCTTGCTCTTTTGCTTCATCCAAATGTGAACTTGGATGTCACTAATTGCTATTCCTCCCTCTTCTACACCCCTTTCTTCCCAACCTCTCTCTCTATCTGTCCTTGTGTGTAGGTATTTCTCCCTCTCCTTGTCTTGCTTCTTTATTGGCTGCAGCCCTATTATAAAATTATACATGTATAATATTCAGCAGTCCTGGCTCATGTCCCTAGTGGGAGCTGTAGAAAGTTAAAAGCGAGTCACAGTTCCAACGCAGTCTCTCACTTTGTACTTCTACAGTTATTGCTACCCTCATAGAAATTTACATGCACTGAATATGCAAATATATACTTTAAAACATATTTAACTTTTTCCTCCACATTTCTGGATAAAATCAAATACACTTGGTCCCTCCATATCTGAACGCTCCATATGCATAGATTTAATCAACTACAGACTAAACATGGCCTCTTTTACTTAGCATTAGTCTCTAAACAATGTGATATTGCATAGTACTTACATTATATTAAGTATTTGAATCTGCAGATCGTTTATAAATATGGGTAGGCCTGTGCAAGTACTAGATTCTGTGCAAATACGATCTCCATTTATATAAGAAATTTGAGCGTGAGCAGATTTGGGAGGCAGAGAGTCCAGGGACCAATCCTCCAGTGATGCTGAGGGAGAATATTATTTCTTGAGAATTAAGTGTGAATCATGTAATGAACTGGCCCTCATGATATGCTACATGTCTGCCATACTGAGTCCAGCAATGCTAAGTCTGATTTCCCACTTGCAAATGTGGAATGCACTCACCTGTTTCATCATTAGAAGACAGAACAGAGAAATTCCAATCTTCATACATGGATCCGAATGGCCTATAGTTTCTTTAGAAATATAGCAAGGCAATTTAGTTTAGGGACTTGGTGGTATATAAAAGAAAAAGAAGAAAACTACCCTTGCTTTAGAAAATGGGGAGAGGGCAAAATAAACTGTTACTAGATGAGAGAACATGTAGGCATCCTTTGGAGATGGTGATCAAAAGGACTCATGCTTATCACAATAGGATGAAAATCAGAGAATCTAACTCCTTGGGAATATGTATACCTCCTGTATCCGTGCATCCACGACTGATTTCATCGCTCTCACACCTGGGCCACCTACTGTATACTCAGAACTGATTTAGCTGCTGAGGATCCAGTTAGAAATGATTCATAAATCTGGCCAGTCCTCCCTCATGAAATCTGCTTGGTGGTACAATTGGTTTATGGTTAGGTAAGTCCTGAGCATAATTATATTGTCTATTCTAAATTAATAAATTGCTCTTAGAAATCTAGAAAAGAGGATAGTTTGGTATCCTGATGGGTTACTACAAAAACTTAAGACAAATGACAAGGAGGTTTTCTGTCTCAAACTATAGCCACAAGCAACATCATGCTGTCTGCGCAATCAGGGAAAACAGGGAAAGCAGAAGTGCTGGCCCAGATTGGACCTTTGGGAGGTGGAAATGTTTCATCTGCTTTTGACTTAGAGGGACTAGAGATCCTGTCTGCTTGCCATTCTTGCAGTGACTCTGCTGTTTTGTTTTGTTTTTTCACTCCAGCCTCTTCAGCTCCACACACAGTATTTTTTTTTTTGTTTCCTTTCTGCAGTCTTTTCACTCTGCCCATTCAGGGTTATAAATTGTGAATGCCTACAAAGGTTCTAGAATTTCCTGTCTGGTACAGGTGGGTCACGTGGAAGGGTAAGAGGGCCTCCTAGAGGGTCAGTTTTGCTCACTAAGTTCTTTGGCTGTATTGATTTAGTGTAAGAAATTCTTGACGATGCTCATTCTCACCCTGGTTTAAAGATTGTAAGCACCCACAAGTCACAGTCTTCCTGTGAGCATCCTATGAAGAAGGACTTTTGTCAGACTGTCCAAGTATACACATCTTACAGATTGGCATCCTGTTAGCTTGGTTCCATAATGGCAGGTAATTTCCTTCTTTGAGTGTTCATCTCATTTGCTCTTAGAACTGAACTCGAATAATAAAAAGCTGAACTGAGCCCGAACAGCTATTAGGCCATTACTTCTGAAAGAATACCTCAGAAGCTCACTTAGTATTCCTTCCTAGTTTTGTTGCTAGTGCAGTTCTCTTCTCATGTCAATACTAAGACACGAAAACAAGCTGATAAATCGAAAGGTTGACTTCCAGTGTCTCTCAATGAAAATGATTTTGAACCACCCTTTCAGTAACATGGAATATAGTCAAGTAATCTTTGTTATTTGCCAGATGGGTGCATTCTTTTGCTATTCCTTTCTTATTAGCTCTCTTTAATTTTATTTCTAAATATAGAGAATTCAATCTTACCCTTGCTTTCCTTTCATCAGTTTTAGAAGTACTTTTTTTGTAGGTCGTGGGGTTTGAACTCTGGGCCAGGGCACTGTCCCTCAGCTCTTCAGCTCAAGGCTAGCACACTACCACTTGAGCCACAGGACCAGTTCCGGCTTTTTTCTGCTTATGTGGTGCTGAGGAATTGAACCCAGGGCCTCATGCATGCAAGCCAAGCACTATACCACTGAATCAACTTCCCAGCCCAGAGGCATCCATTTTTGACACTAAAAGTATCACCCTGTAGCAATGTTGACCATCTTACCTATGAACTTCAGCCTTTCTGTCACTGAATAGAACATAGGAGCCCTGAATGTTTTATGCACCCATACGTTATCTTATTTCATGTTTCCTCTGACACATCCCTTATATACTTGAATTTCCTATTAATATTGGTTATTTAAATATATAATGTTGAGCAAAATGAATGGTAGAGCATGAAATTGCTTACCTAGCATGTACAAGATTTTACATAGACTCCAGCCCTGTATGTAAATAAATGAGTAAATATATGTGTCTGAATAAAGTCTCAGTATCATCATAGTCCCTGTAAGTTTTGATACATCAGATTTCTGAAAGTAAGATAGAGTTTACTGTTTTCTCATGTGGTAGTTCTCTATGCAACATAAAACATTAACTTTGGCTATGTTTGATTAATAATTTCACAATGCTATCCACCTGGGGACACATGGTCTAGGTGTCCTTCTTTAGCTCTTCAATGCACAATTCTAGGAGCATAACCTTTCTCAATTCTGGTAATATTTGTTTTTAGAATGTTCAAGTATTAGGCTTCAGTGTGAAAAAATAGGTATCCTTTCCTGAGCCCTTTAAAGTAGTAAATATTTTAGTATGAATTAGATGAGTCATCAACAAGTAAACTGCAAAGTAACAAACAAGGAAATTCTCCCTTCAGTTCACTTTCTATATTTCTACCATTTCTTTTGCTGAAACCTCGAATACTAAAGTCAGAAAAGGTTCCTGAGGCAATCAGCCAGTCTCCAGAAAGGTAAACCTATATAGCATGATTACTTATTCCTCACATACATGCTGTAATTTAACCAATTAATCCAGAAATTACAGGTCACTAAAGCTCCTGTGAATTGCATGATTTTCTGCCTAAAGAAAAGTAGGTACTGTGTAGTTTGTTAAGTTTAAATGAATTTAATGAACCTGTTCTCTCTGACTACCCAGTTAGTACAGGTTACATTGGATAGTAGGAGTCCTCAGCTAGAGACCAGGAGACTGTCATACAAGATAAATATATCTGGAAAGAGTTGTGAAAGTTGTAAGAGTCTTACGGACTACATCAGTCTGTTGTGGCCCAGTGTGACAGTGGGGTCTTTGTCTTAGCAGTAATGAAGAGTACAGGGGAGAAATCAAAGTAGAGTCCTAAGAATCGCAGTATCTGATCTTCTTTCAATAGCAAAGAAATACGACTTAAAACAACAGAAAAACAAAAGCCTCCTCTGCATTTAGTTCACTTAAAGAAACAATGATACGAGGTGATTCATGAGTTATTCGTAAGTACAGGTTCTCATGTAGCTAGGCTTATGTCTTCTGAGAAAAGTTCAATATGCAAATTAGAGTAAATATTGAGGGACTCATTAGGTACCAGAAATCTGGAGCTAAGTGGAAACCCTGCCTTCCATCCTCTTCCGTTTGTAAGCGAGGCTAAGCAAGTCCACATAACAGCCAGCAGACCAGAACAGACCAGCCACCCTCATGAGGGACTGAATGGCTGTAAGTCCTGTCTTCAAAACTGAGAAATCAGTGCTTCAAACTTCCTTATACTTAATCATTATACAATATAGATGACTAAGATGAAAAATGGATCAGGATCATAATCATATTGTGGGATGAATTTCTGAGAAAAAAATTTATATATACATATATATATATATATATATATATTATAACAAGTATTTTTGTATGATTTCCCTTAGAACACTGAATCAATTTTTAGTATGGAAGACTATGGAAGTAGCAGTGTTTTGGGTGTTTGTGTGTGTGTGTGTGTGTGCGTGTGCATGTGTGTGCACGCACACTTGGGTGATAAGTTTTCTCCCTCACTACCAAGTCATTCACAGTTAAGCAGGAATTTACAAACACAGCAACAGGGGCTGCTAAAGCACTAAACTGCTGGTTGTTGGTTGTCTTGCCACAAAGAATAAGTAACAGGAAAAACACCCTCAGGCAAAGTTTAGAGACTTTGTGTGAAGCTATTTCCGTTTAATAATTACAATGGTGCTAACTCACAGCCTCTTTGACTAGATACTTAGGATTTAAGTTACCTAGCAATTACAAATGTTGCCTACAGCTACACTAAGTCCTTCTGAATATTTATCAGATATTCCTTGCCTACTTTTCTCCTCATTTTTTCTCTATTTTTTCCTTTCTTTTCTGTCTTCCTTTTTCTTTCTTCATCTCCCCTCTTTTCTTTCCTTTCCTTTTCTTTTGTTCCCTTTTCTGCTTTTCTGTTTACATTGGCTAGGACAGTGGTTACATTTAAAGGTGAACTATATCAGATCTGCATCAGAATTGATTTACTGTAGAGACCCTGTTTCACTTAACACTTGTTAACTTTTAAACCCTCAATAATAATATCAGCTTTAGATTTAAATGCACATATTCCATCTACAGCTACTGAACTCTCTGTCAACTCTGTTCTTTCGATGGACAACTGCTCTCTGTGGAGACACGGTGGTGGGAATAATCAGAGTTGTAGGCCTTGTCATCATCCAAGAAACTGGAAAATGGCTTGTGTTGGTGTTTACCATAATGAAATATTCTCCACAGCTCTTTTGGAGCAATGAATCCTATCCTTAGCTTATAAATTAAAATTTTAAATAATAAGGCTCAAAGAAATTAAGTGATAGGACCAGTATCAATCATCAGGATGATTATTGATGAGTCACTGCTGCCACTCACGCCCAATTCTTTGGCAGTTGAGAGCCAGGTCCATGTGCTGTCTCCTTCCGTGAGTAACCAAGAGGAGAAGGGCGTATGTTCCCAAGTTCCTGCATCTCAGTCCAAGTCTTGCCTGGATCCACCCTTCAGAAGGCTTCATCTATGTCTTTCTAAGAATCTTTTTCTTTTCTTTTTTTTCAGTGAGAAGAAACATTTAGGACTTTACCTTTGAATGCAGGGGCATCTCAAAAATGTAACATCAAGTTGTTGTTGTTTGTTCTCCTGACCTTTAATTTTTTTTAATATCTTTTATTTTCAATTATCTTTAAGTAGTTGTTCGAAGGAGCTGCCATTCAGCAAAGCAGTCCAGGACTACAATGTCACCCCTTTCCTCATTCTCCCCCTTCCCTGACTCCACCCCTTCCTTCAATGTTCTTAATTTTGTAAGATATGCCCTGAGTTTTATGGCTGCATTCCCTCCCCTCTCCTCTACAATCCCCCCCACAAACACACACTGCCACAAGTTCTTTGAAATACTTTAAAAATATTAAATTTAAATTTTATTGTCAAGGTGATGTACAGATGGGTTACAGTTACATAAGTAAGATAGTAAGTACATTTCTTGTCAACCTTGTTACCCCCTCCCTCATTTTTCTCCCACCATCCCTCCCCCAACCCCCCCAAGTTGTACACTTAATTAGTTCCCCTTTGTCCTTTGTCTCTCTCACCATGTTGTTGCTCCTTTTCCTTCTTTAATTCAGATAAATGTATATACAATAGCCAGGGTACCCAAATCAAATACAGTGTCAACAGGGGATGAACCATAGGGAAAAAAACACAAAAGAAAAAAGAAATCATGTAGTACATTAAAAACAACAACAACAAAGAAAAGCCTCTTGTATCCGTATCCTGGAGTTCAGTTTGCTGAGCATCATCTTATATGGTCATATGCACATAGCAATTGAGGTATTCTGCTCATCTGCTAACATCATTCTAGACATTTACTGTTCGCAAATAAGGGAAACCATCGCTTAATGGTAGAGTGCTTGCCTAGCATGCTTGAAGCCCAGGGTTTGATTCCCCAATATCACACAAAGAGAAAAAGCCAGGAGTGGCGCTATGGCTCAAGTGGTAGAGCACTAGCCTTGAGCAAAGAAACTCAGGGACAGTGCCCAGGACCCTGAGTTCAAGCCTCAGGACTGGAAAAAAAATGAAGCACTTTTTAAGAACATAGTAATTAATAAATCAAGATCTGCAGGATACATGTTATTGATATTTCTTTATTTTTGACATTAATAATGCCAAAATAACACAGCAGATCTTGGATCTAGGGCACAGGATTTCTCCTCAGTTCTGCCACTGAATATCTCTCATGTTTGGCGCTGATATCTTAATATTTATTTAATAGACTCAGTCTGCTTATTAGAAATATGAAGATCGCCCCAGGTGATATTTAAGGACACATTCAGTGTGGTGTATGTGTCATTTATAATAACGATCACATGATGCACAGAACTGAGCAATGCCCACAGTCCCAGGCACCCTCTCCCTGAGGTGGTGTGCATCCTTCCATTCCCCTGGCACAAGAGAATAGATTACTTCTCATGTTTTCCCACACCTTTACCCCTAAAGAAAAGACCAGAATAGATAGGATTGAATGACTGACTCCTCAGATGAGCATTCACAATGAATACTGTTTTTAATTCTGTTGTAGCTTTTAGCTGACATGGTAAATAAGACTAGTTTTGTTTCTACAATGGAAGATTTTTGACTAAGGAATTTATGGCAAATATTTGACATCATTTTCCCTGAAGCCAACTAAAGAGCAAATAACAAATGGGAATCACTAAACATCAGCATGAGAGAAGTTGACAGAAACGGAGGGAATTGCTCTGTTACGTCCTCTGTGATGATTTCCCTTCCCCTATTTAAAGTATCTTGATCATCTTCCTTCTACTCTTTAGCAACGTCCCCAGAAGGAATCCTTCAGGAGAATAGAGATAAAGTAGGGAAACACATACCAAAGTATATGTGCATACGACATGCCCACATGTGCACACTTAGGAAAAGGATGGGGGTACTTTGTTGGCAAGTAGGAGAAATACTTCCTTCCATTTGGTATAAGAGTACCCTAAGACTACACAAAATGGTTCTTCCTAAACAAAATGCCCCAAAGGTGATGTTCACACCGTGTTGCACAGGGAAGCCCTGTCTCCATTATTTCTATGTATTTCCATTGTAGCACTTTGGATGACTATAGAGAATTCTGTGGTGTTCTTTTTTTCTTTTCTTCTTCCTGGACAGTTGATTAATCCCTTTTCAACACTGCTTTTATCCTTTAAATTATTGATTCAAAACTTCTTTCCAAAATCTATCTTCATCCTGTCTGATCTCACATGCCCTTTGTGTCTGATTCAGACTCCTGTATCCAACCTTCTTTCTCACTGCTAGAATGCTGATTCAAGTCTTACTCATGCACCTCTCATTTAATAATAAAAAAAAGTAAAAAATAGAAACATATTCAACCTCTTCAGGAAATGTCACAGCTTTGCTACAATTTCTGTCTCAGTCCCCCTGAGTTTTCTACAACTTATTTAAACATTATCTCTTTTAGGATACTGTCTCCTATCACAGTTGGTATTGGTATTTGCTACATCTCCCCTGCAACCAGGTTTAAACATCTGTATTACCTATAGCAGAATTCTTTTACCCAACAACTAGCCGGTTGTCTCCTGAGATGGAAATTTGAGACTCTATCATTCTTAAAACCTGCCATTTTCAAGAACCTTGGTCAATTTTAGAACTGTGTGGAGCTGAATATATCCATTGGTAACTTTAGCTGAGGCCA
This sequence comes from Dipodomys spectabilis, assembly GCF_019054845.1. Classification (NCBI taxonomy): domain Eukaryota; kingdom Metazoa; phylum Chordata; class Mammalia; order Rodentia; family Heteromyidae; genus Dipodomys; species Dipodomys spectabilis. The sequence continues at coordinate 6,270,413 of NW_024870711.1, forward strand.
GGCAGGCCCTCCAATCTCTTATTAAGGGACCCTCCCATAAAGCCAGCATGGACCTTTTCTGTCAGAACGCACTTATTGTGTCCTACATTTGAATAGAGAAAAGGCATTTTCATGACCCCTAGTCATGATCATTTGCCCAAACCCAACTGAAGAGCCCTTTATTACATACCCTTCCCACCGATAATTTACTCTGTTTTCTGAATCTCCGTGAAATATTCTCCCGTGCAATTCTTCAGCATCACTTTGAGGACTCTCTCGGGTTTCATATTCTGTTATTTACTCCTAAATATAGTCTACCACAGATGGTTCTTTACATTTGGGATCCAGGTGTGAATCTCAGTGTGGAATTACGGATGCTATCTTTGGCCATGTCCTACTTGCTCAAGGTATCCATTAGTAAAGCCATGTCCCCTCCATTTCCTACCAACAACTCAGATACACACAAAATAAAGCTCCTGCTTGCTCCCAATCCAACTGGACAATATATCTACAGCCAAATTCATGGGCTACATAGCCTCCAAAGTGGAGCACACGTTTCTAAAATACCATGAATGGCAAGCAGTAGGAAGGATACTGCATGATAATAGAGACCGAGTATGCTCCAACAATATAGAATCCTAAACACAAAAGCCTACTCAAAGCAGTTAAAGAGATGTATAATTCTGATGCAGAACATTGCTTTGAGGAGAATCAACTGGTGAGTGTTGTAGAAAGAAATATTAGCTAATGCAGTTGTATTTTAATTTTAAATTAAAATAGTTTTCTCTATTCTGGCAGCGTTGGGTTCATCCACATATCATAGAAAGGCGTCTCTTTTCCTCCTGAAAGTTTGTGTTGTAATATCCCAGGTGGATATTGGTAAAATTAGAGTTGCTGAAGATTTTACAAAGGAAAATTATGTGGCTCCAATGGTAATATAGTTTTGCTGATGATTTCTTCCTCTGCGGCTGAAAGAAGACAATTCTGAAATATTAACCAAAGAAAATCAAGAAAGGGACCAGGTACTTACATCAAGACTTTGTAATTGTAATAAATTGGTTCACAGAGATTTCCTAAGTGACTGGGAGATGCCTTCGAAGATACTCTGTAATTTATTTATTTTGTAAATGTCTCTCTCTTCCCTATGTTCTCTAATTTACTATTACCAAATCTCCTAAGTATTAAAGAAATAAAGCTGTAAGAATTAATTTACTAACTTTCCAAAACTTGAGTTTGCCCATGAGAGATATTTTGAAGTCATAAAATAGATTCTCGTCAAGATCAGTTTTTTAAACCAATCTATAATCATCTTATTATTTCAGAACAGGGTATAAATCTAATTTAAGCATATATTTTTGTATTAAAACTTAGGAAGAAATGCATCTGGTAGAGATTATTAGAAAGAATATATATAATTGAAAAAGTACTGTTTTTAGTAATGACTGGGATGCAAACTTTAATTAGAATAAGAAGCAACACAATAAGCAACGTAATAAATTTAACCATGCCTATTTACATACTGTTTTTGCCTTTCCAGGAAAACAACAACAACAAAAAACAACATATTGCGGGCCCTGAATTGGAATGAAGCATACTGATAATACTGATAATGCCCCCGGAGTTTGAGGAACATTCGTTGAGTTCTCATTGGGTGCTCACAATAGACAATTATTGATATTACTATTGAATTAGGATTGAATACTTGTGATAGACTCAGCTCATGAGGGAGACTCACTCATTGGATGCTCATGAAAGCGACTCTAGAAAGTTTGAGCATTACCAGCTTTGGTGTCGGTTCTTCCTTCCCTTCTCATGGGGGCTGTCCACCCATGGGGGGCGGACATCACGCCTGGTGGGCTGCTGAGAGTGAAATCATCCCAAGTAGAGCAGAGGCGGCGCATGCGCAGCCGTCACCTCACAACCCCAAGGACTTCACTGGACTTCCGTGGGTAGATCTGTGCGGTTCCCAAACCTACACTTTGGGGTCAAAGATCAGATCCCCAAACATGGTTTCATGAGTGGCTTTCTAATGCTGTGATGGAACTCTCTCCAATTTGACACATTCTATTTAAAATTTACACATCAATATTTGAAGTACGTCTTCTTTCTTTCTCTTTCTATTCTCAGATGATTCAATCTTCCTCCAGTCCATCCTGCCCCCTTTCCCTTCATCTCTCCTAAAACCCATTCAAAGACATCTTCGTGTTGAGGGATTCAACCCAAAATGTAAGACTCTTAATCAGTCCACACCGGACACATTTTCTGTCTTCAGTATAAATATAGATGAAAAATTTGTCTTCCCCAAATTGAACAATATTGTACTAAGTTGCTTATTCCAAATGCTCTGCCGTATTTGTTATTATCAGGGTGAACAGAATTTCTCTGCGATTTTTTTTATAGTTTCAAGTCTCAAAATGATGAATCACTTTCATCTGTAGCCTTAATATTTTATGCCTGTTGACATGAAAACATCCCAGAATTATATAATTGCGTATGTGATAAAAATTTTTATCAGTTGTTTTTAAGAGTTTTTTCCCCTTTTATTAAGTATATTTATTTTTTGTTTATATGGTACCAAGGAATTGAACTCAGGGATTCAGGCATGCTAGGCTAGCGCTCTACAACTAAGCCACGTTCCCCGCTCCTGTGTCAGCTTTTGAATCATAAGTGATAAGGATAAATTATCTGAAGAGAACTTTTTACAGTGCATAAAACATAAAAAGATCAAGAGATTTGAGGAATTCCACATTAAATTCAGCCATTGGTCTGGTTGCTGATTTGTGTATGTGTGATTTGTCAGGCATTGTGAATTCTGTCAATGCTTGGTTCCATATTGCAAGTTATCATATAAACTATCTGACCAGAACTCAAAGCACAGTAAGGTCACTAGAGGCCTTAGCTGTTATTTAACCTAATTTTATATTTTTCAGGTAGAGAAACTGAGGCATAGAAAGACCTGCATGTTGAGGTATTTATATAATAGAACTTGAATGACAAAGCCAGATTTAAGGATTTAGTAGCAATGTTCCCTTAAATTTTCAGTGTGTGTGTGTGTGTGTGTGTGTGTGTGTGTGTGTTTGTCCTGTACCTTCTGCTTATAGTATATTCTGTGTGAAAATTTTTACCTCTGAAATTCATCTGACTCTAGGGTGTTATGTCAGAGTAATAGTACATCCTTTCTGGTGCTTTTCTTACATGAGTCACACAAAGTTATTTCCAGAATGGAAGTTGGTTTGGTGAAAAAAACTGTGTAGTCAGTATATTCACAGACAGCTGAATAATCAAAAGTTGATTTATTTTGCATCTTGCCTTATATCAATAGACCAAAACATACCAAACAGTAGAGTTATTAAAATCGCATCTAGTGGGAATCAATCAGATATTTCAATTTTGCCATTTCTACTATACTTATGAGTAATGCTGTGATATCGATAGTTTTCCAAAGAGTGGCTATCCACTGCAACCACTAAAACACAATTAATTCAGCATCTTGGGGGAAGAGTGCCTGAGCTTTGACATGTGTGTGGATAGGCAAGGGATCTACCACTTGAGCCTTGCTTTTTAAAAATTGTAGTTTTATGTCTCAGATGGGATCGTAGGCTTTGAGCTTGTACCAGCCTTAGACTGGGATATTCCTCCCTGTAAACCCCACAGGGCTGAAATCACAGGTGTGCACCATGACAACCAGGTTTCTCTTGAGAGGGTCATTCAATAACATTTTGTCTAGGCAAGACTTGAACTATGATTTATCCTAGTAGTTGCCATTAGAAGTATGAGTTCACTCAACCAGACTGCATTCACATTTTGAAACCATATGATTTTGATAAATTATTAGAAAATTTTGCTTGTAATACAGTCATTATATTCAGTGTACCTTATGTGAAAATGGAACTAGAGATAAGATGAGGAAAGACGGGGAAAAATGGAAGGAGTGACACTGATCAAAATGCATTGCGGTCATAAACTGACTTCCGGAATTAAAACCCTTTCGTACAACTACTTAATAAAAACAATAAACAAATAATAAAAATGTTTGGAAGAAATGAAATACCCTAATAGTAATGAACTTCTGTAACATGTACCTTCAGGCAAAATACGTAGAAATATAGATGGTACTAAATCTGTCATCATATAAGCAAACTTATATAGAGAGATTGATCAATTTCAAATCTTTCAAATTCCTTAATACAAAAGAATTTGGAGTTTCTAGCCATCTATTAATACGCTTTATGTTCCCCTAACAAATGCTCAATCTCAGTGATAGAGTGGATGAATCGTACTGTAGCCTCAATGAGAGCTACAGATTCCAGGTTGTACAATACATCAATGCTCAAGTGGAATTCCATTCATAACATACATTCTTAATTTTACATACTTACCACTCGTCATGACTTACTTTGTTTAAAGCTAATTGGAGTCTTAGATAAAATAATGTAAAATAAAATCTATATACATTCATGAAGTAGCTAAAAGTTCAGTGGGCTAACCTACTCATTGTAAATTGAAGAGAGGGCTTCCAGATTTGTCCTTTAGGTAAAAAGGGAAAGAAAGCAAAAGATTCAGGGTCAGTCATTTGGATTTCAACATTCAGATGCAATTTTTAAGCATGATTTTTTTAACAATTTTTAACCTAGCACAAACAAGTGAAGATTTAATCATCAATTAAAAGAAATGTATAGCTATTCCCATCAAGAGTTTATCATGTGCAATGATCTTCTAACAAGATGAAATGCTGTCCATTTACCATGGCTTCCACATCTAAAGCTTCTCTAGTCCACAATCCTATGAACTACTTTAACAGAGCAGTCATGTTCTCATGTAAGTTTGTGATTTTTGTGGGTAATCTTCCTATAACATATGTTCACAGACATTAAAGAAAGCAATCTGACTTAGAGAGGAAGGTAATAGCAAAGACACACTTCAAGGGATGATTCCCTGACTGACTCTTGCTGATCCTTACTGACTCAGGAAAATGATGCAAAATCACGAATTCGTTTGATCATGGCAAGAGGGGAGACTCCTCACTGATGCCTTTGTGTGTTCAGGAAGTGTTGACTGTAGCCCTCTCAAGAGCTTAGGTGATGGATGTTCCCTGCAGCCATTCTTGTTCTTCCTTAATTCATGGGGAGCAAGTATCAGCACCGTCTTGTTCTTCAGTTGGGCGAACACATTCATAATGTTCAATGGACACATTTGAACACCAAGCCACATGACTTGAGGAATGGACGGGGTAAGGAGAGCTGGAAGGGAATGATCAAGATGCATTGTACTCATTAATTGATTTGTCCAACCTTGTTGCCCAGACAATTAAAGATAATGAAAAATATTTTTTAAAAATAAAAGAAATCCATGCCAGGAAAAAGAAAGAGAATGTTGAGATTCAGCCAGGGAATACACAGCAGTCTTCGTTCAGCAGAGCCTGTTTATCTGTCTCTGTGCTAGTTGTAGTAATAGCTTTAATGAACCACGCAGTACAAACTGTCTTCCATTTCTAGACAGATGAAACATCCCAATGAGACTACACCCATTCAGCAGGAGGAGATGTCATAGTTGTGGCCTCCACCATGCAAATATGATTCATATTCACTTTAAAAAGGGTGCGTTGCCAAACCTTTGACAAAAAGTACAGCGAGTTTTGACATTTATCCTAAAGTTCAAAAAGCTGCATCACATGTGATTCACATAGTGACGAATTCCTGCTGTTCACAGTATTGGAAATGACAGAGACCACTTTCAAGATACATTTCTTTTTACTGATGGAAAAGATGGATCTCTGCTTTTAAAAAATTTTTTCATCTCCTCAATGATCTTTTGTAAATAGGTATTTTAAACAGATAAAGAGCAATCAAGACCAGGAGCTAGTGGCTCACATCTTTAATCCTAATCAGGAGGCTGAAATCTGAAGGATCATGGTTGAAAGCCAGCCTGAACAGAAAAGTCTGTAAGACTACATCTCCTAAATAACTAGCCTGAAAACAAAGCTGGCAGTGTGGCACACAGATAGAGCAAACTAAGGAAATGTAAGACTCTAAGTTCCAATCACAAATTCACACACACACACAAACACACACACACACACACACACACACACACACACAGTTTCAGGACAGAGGTTGCATGTTTTCTCTCACATTGTGAGACATTTTGAGGGAATTGGTGCAGTGATTGAAAGAATATTAGAAAACAGAATATTAGAAAGTGATTGATACCAAAATACATTGTGTCTGTGAATGAGTGAATAAAGATGGCAAAATAGAGCTCATTAAAAAGTGCTCAATAAGGGAGAATAGTGGAGTTGGGAGAAAGAGTGCAAACAAGCAGTCAATACTTTAGATGCATGTGCAAAACACTGAGGTTGAACCCTCTGAACAATTAGGAAATGCTAACACCAATGAAGGACAAGCATATAAAAAGAGGTCCTATGCAGGATTCGATACTAGTGGGAGGGGAGAGAGAAAATGGAGAGGGGGGAGGAAAGTCAATATGGTCAAGAAAATTTATGTACACATGTACAAACTGGAACACTAAAGCTTGTTGAAATTGGTTTGGGAAGGGAGGGAAAGTGGGATGGTGAGTCTGATCGAGGAACAGTGTGTTTATATATGTACAGGTCAAAAACGCAACTGTCTCTAAACCAATGGATGTTAATTAAAACTGTAGGGGGAAATAAATTTCAAACAAAACTTCCAAAAAAGATCATGGAAAATATTATTTATATTTGCTTTAAAATACACTTCCTAAAATTAAGGAATTAAATGCTCAGTGTGCATTTTAAAAGATATTTATATTTATATGCAGACATATATTTAACAGACATGAAATAAACAGCAAACTACAATACAACAATGAGAAGTTCAGTCAAGTTTGTTAAGTGTATGTTTTATGTTTATCAGTCTTTGGGGTCATATATAATTTTATTTGGCACATTTGAATACAGATTTTTATTTCCTGCCTCCCATGTTCACAAAGAACGAATACTTGTAAAGAAGAATTTGTCAGCCAGCCAAAAGAGCCTTCTAGCTCATTTTCACAGCATACTGCTAAAATGGAGACATTAACATTTCTTAGTAAATTCTAGTCCTTAACTAGGAAAAAATTCAAAGAAAATTATTTTTAGGCCAAATTTGATTTTACTCCTTAATGAGCTTATCTGTATGAAAACAACAACAAAGTTATTTGTGTGCTCCTAAATTTTCATTAAAATTTCTTCATATCTCATACTTTAACAGTGCTAAATATTTTTGCAATCATTGAAAACTCTTCTGAGTGTACCGTTAATTAGGACAGGGAGCAAAATGCAATAGGAAAAGAACAAAATTAGGTTCAAAACTTCAGTTCTGCTTCCAAATATACTATTTGGTGATTTCCTCAACCTGGAATTACCATCTGTAAAGTTATATATCACAGACGTTAAAAAATGTAAATATTGATCTGTTAAATTTTTGAACCCTTATTTTGAAAATATTTTAAAACCTGGTTAGGTAATTATTCTACAAGAAGGAATATACCAAAAGTAATTCTCATTTTATTCTCTTTTTTTTCTTTCTCTAAAACAGATGTTGCAAGCATTTCCAAGTGTCTCTAGCCCTAAGGGAGATAAAATTTCCTTTGCTTGCTAGAATATATTTATGCATGCAATTGTTTCCTGAACAAGGGATGCATTTTTTTAAGGATGGCTTGATTTTCTTTTTCTTTTTTTTTTAAAAAAAGAGTGTGCAACTGAAAATATTAAATCAGGTGCAGTTTATGTGCCAGCAAACCAGGAGTAGCAGACAGTAAATAAAGCAGAGAACACTGCACATTCAAAACCAGCAAAAGAAAATGAGAACAGAAGAAACTGAACTCGTATTGAACTAACAGAAAGGACATAAACTAAAGAGTGACTGACACACTCTAAAATTGCTTTTATCCCTTCTTCCCACTGTTCATTCATTGGCTTCTTTATTACTTTCAATTAACCTGCTCTCTCTGTTTGCAATTTCTCTTGTTTATTGCCAATGATATTTAAAAGCCATACTAAATTAAAGATTGGGACATGTTTTGTAAAGATAGTTTGTTGTGGGTCTTGGTATCTTTGGTCTACTTTAAAATGTTGAAGAGTGAAGGACTTACAGAATTCAAAACAAGATGGCACCCGAAGTTATCCTTCAAAACCACAGCAGCCATTGTGGTGCAAGGACCAAGTGCTGTCAGCTGACTTGACAATGAGAAAAGGCCAAAACACCCTGTTCATGTCCATCATCTTAATGGCCCCGAGTACCTCATTATGTACAAAACATCCTATACATGGCCCTAAGAAGAGGGGATTTGCATGTAAAGAAAGCTCACACATGATTTCATGAGTTCAGTATGTGGCAGTGAGCAATGGAGTATTTCAGTTGGCAGTGCTGAACTTCAAAGTCACTTGGCAACAATCACTTATTCTTTGGATCAAACTTAAAATGAACCTTCCCTGATGTCACCCACTTATTTCAGGTGCAAAATGAAGTGAAAATAGTTGCATAGATGTTATGTTTACCAGAAGAGCAAACACATGCTCTAGAATATGGACATTATTAGCCACAGTAGAAAAATGTAAAAGGTATCAACCAAGCACGTGGAAATTCTGAGGAAAGATAGATCTATCTATCTATCTATCTATCTATCTATCTATCTATCTATCTATCTATCTATCTATCTATCTATCTATCTCTATCTAACTATAATCTAGCTCTTTTTGTGGTACTGGGATTTGAGCTGGGTGCTTTGAGTTTGCTGAGCTAGTACTCTACCACTTGAAATGAATCTCTGGCCCTGTTTTTCACTGGTTATTTTTGAAATAGAGTTTTGCTTTCCATTTAGGCATGCGTCTGTGTTCTGTCATTTCTGGCATTATAAACAAGTGTATTATGCTTGGCTTTACTCTATGGAGATAAAGTATGTCAGACTTTTCTCTCTGGGCTGGGATAGAGCCACAGACTTCCCAGCCTTAGTCTCTTGTGTAGCTTGGGGTCAGAGGAGCACGTCATTGTGTCCAGCTATGGGTTGACTGAATCTCCAGCTATGTTTGTGCCTGTGTTTAGGTCTATATCTGTGTCTATGGCTCTACATCGACCCAATTATCAGAAAAAGCTACTTCAGGAAGGACCACTAATGTCCTGTTTTATAATGTCCTGTTATATACAGGACATTATAAAATGTTAACCATTCTGGATATAAGTTACCAAAGGAAATAAATCAATTTCAATTTAATATCAAATATGAAAAATATATTTATATAGAAATGCAGGTACAGAGAGACACCAAGAGTTAGCAGAAGCCTTTAAAAAACTGTTGTATTATTTTGGGGAATTTCCTTTGCTCTTAGTGCTCTGTGAGGCTTCATTTTTATTCTTATTAATGGCAGGTTAATTTTGCCTCCTTGTTTGATTCTGTGCTTCCAGGATATTATTGCTAGGCCGCTGGGTAATGGTACTGCATGGAATTTTCACCAGAAAATGTCTTTCAATTCCTCAAGGACATTACTCTCAATTGAAGATTTTGCTGTGTTCCTTCGTCACAGGAAAACTTTGCACTTAATTGAGAAAAGGAAATAGCTAAAATTCTGTCTAGGCAGATATCTTCTCATAACATTTCTTCTTTGGTTGCTTAGGGTCATTTAAGTATTTTGAACAGTTAAAATGTTACTGAAGTCAGAATGGTACGAAAGCCAGAACAGATTTAGTCTCCTTAAACTCACATTATTTTCTTCCTTGGAGGAAACAGTATCATAAAATTTAAATCTAAGAAATGACATGTAGGATCTCAATACATGGTTTCTATTTGCATTGGTTTAGAATTTCCCAAGTCTTTCTATCAACTCCATTCAGCTCTCTGAGAAGATTGATAGGTAGTTAAACTGACCATAGAAGCAGGTATGTAATTGTTGAACTTTTTTAAAAATTAAGATGTGACGGTGTGATTGGAATACTTTTTTCTGGCTTTTTTCTTTTTGCTTATGTGGTGTTGAGGAATCGAACCCAGGGCCTCATGCATGCAAGGCAAGTGCTCTACCACTGAGCCACCTTCCTAGCCCAGTGATTGGAATTTTGATTCAATGAGTTAGCTGTGAGCTTTAGTTTTAAAAGGACCTGTACACTTTTATTTCATAATTCCATCTTAAAATGCTCTCAAAGCTTTCAGGTTTAATTATAGGTTCACTAATTTGTTTCTAGATATTTTGGGCATAAGACTTAAGTACAACATTAACATAATATTTCATCTTGACTTGTTCTTCAAACTATGCATCTGCTTTACATTTCTTGGAGGAAAAATGGCTGGTTTGACAGTAGGTTGACTTTCTCTCTTGCTCTAACATTAAATTATAAATAAAACAAGCTGTATTTCTAGCATTTATATATATATATATATATATATATATATATATATATATATATATATAGTTAAAATGGGACTCCTGGGATTTTCTGGTTCTTTAGTATTACTGTTTAAAATTTAGAAATGAACCCCACATAGCTACAGTTTGGAAATCTATAAACACACAATGGGCAGTGTTCCATAAAATATCTGCCTGAAATAAAAGCGTCAGGTCAGGTGTTGATTGCTCACACCTGTAATTCCACAACTCAAGAGTTGAAAATTAGGGTTCAAAGTCAGCCTAGGCAGAAAAATCCTTGAGAATCTTATCTTCAATTAACCAGCAAAAAGTCATACGTAAAGGTGTGGTTCAAAGGATAAATGAAGCATTGGCCTAGAAGGAAGCCCTGAGTTCTAACTCCAACAGCAGCATAAAAATAAAATAAAATGAGATTCAGAAAATAATGATGACTGGAAATCATATATAACATATACGTGTGTGTTTATTTATTTAATTTGAACAACTTGAATCATTTAAAAATGAATAATATATTCACTGTATTGCACAATAAGAATCCTGAATTGTCAAATAATGTATGCTACCGTCCAGGTGTCTCCCAGGACTGGTGCAGCTTGCTGGTTTTACTGGGCATTGGTAGTAAAGATGGCCTTATAATCTAACATACTAAATTCATGTTCCTGGTTCATGTTATCTCAGTTCTACACGAGTTCTCCCATCTCAATTAGCATATTCTCTGTGGCTTTCTTCTTTCTTCAATTTTATATGATCTGTGTTAAGATCTCTGCTTCGCTCCTCTTCATTTTTTGGGAAAAGTTCCTTAATACTATCAAATTTAGAATGCGCTTCTGACATTCTAGGTGAGAATCTTTATCAGAACGTAGAAGATAGACTAGATTCCAAATTTCAGTGATTCTTTTGAAAAGCTAACTCACAGTCCATCAAAATGAACACTAGGAACTTAGTACTTGGAAGGGGAAGGATGGGATGAAGGAAAAGGGGTTAGACAAATGAAGAGAGGAAGAAGGGGAAAGGGCAGCTGTAAAATTCAATGCATAAGCTAAAACATTACAAAAATTGAGGGGATAGGTGGGGTCAGGAGGACTGGGGAAGAATTACGAAAGGATGACATCGTTTGAGATGTATTATATTCATAAGCAGTTTTGTTGACCAGCAGTTCCTTTGTACAATTACTAAAGATAAGAATATAAAATATAGCTGAAACAAAACCATTTTCTGCATTTATGCAAATGTGGACTCTTTCTTGGTGATGTTTGTGAATTCTAAGAAAGCATTCTGATCAGGGGCTTATTTAGTATCAATAATTTTATTGGGTTTCTGGCATTTTCAAGTAGCATGTTTTTAAATTCCTAAACCATTTATTTCTTCAGAAATTATCTCAGTATGTTAAAATAGCTTGTGTTTCTCTCATCCCTTCAGTAGACTCACTTAGTGAGAGCAGTCAAATCCATAACCTTTTTTATATCATGCTTGTCAACTTCTTCCAAAGATTTCCTTCCCCAAACAATGATGATTGTGATTAAAAATTATTGTTCAAAGGGATGTGAAGGGTAAACCAAAGGAGGAGGCTGCAATGCTTGGTAAGAAATGTACGCATTATCCTGCCCATGTAATTGTAACCCCTCTGTACAGTATGTTCACAAATAAAATAAAATTAAATTAAAAAAATTATTGTTCAAATATACCAAATTAGAAAGTAAACCTATTAATTCTTTCTTTAAAATATGTTTGCAAGCCAGGTGCTGGTGGCTCACGCCTGCCATCCTAGCTACTCAGGAGGCTGAGATCTGAGGATCACGGTTCAAAGCCAGCCCAGGCAGGAACTTCCTTGAGACTCTTTTCTCCAATAAACCTCACAGAAAACTGAAATGACATCGTAGCTCAAGTGGTGGAGTGCTAGCCTTGACCCGAAGAGTGCAGGGACAGCGCCCAGGCCCAGAGTTCAAGCCCCACAACCGGCAAATAAAAAAATTTTTATAAAAAGGGGATTGCAAATGGTCTCTTCTTCTCTGCTGCTCTTTGGAGACACACTATTATTATTATTATTTATAATTGTATTATTATTATTGTTTGTGTTGTTATTACTTGTTTCCATCAGCAATGAAAATCATCAAATCAGACAACATTTGATTTATGGCTTGGAATATCAGCCTGAATTCCAGATAAGAACTGGAAGTCTAGATAAGAATCGATTAAGCATAATTTCTGACACAAAATGTCAGACAGAGTACTTTGAGTGGATCATTGGATTTGTCATAGGAATGCTCCTGAAGGGCCAGCTTTCAACAGAAAGCTTTAGAAGCCAAACAGGAGAAGAACTGGAAGGCAGACGAAGTCAGAAGGAAAGAGATCAAACTTGAAAGGCTAATAAACCAGAAAAAAATAAGATCAATCACCACCTGAATTAAGTAGTTATATTTTTCATCCTGGTGAACAAACAGAAGGAGAATTTATTTTGCCCTTTCTTATTTTTCTTTGGTAATTTACAATTGCCATTGGAATAGATTTTCTCCTTAAGTATACTGTTAGGCCATTCCTGACTCAACGATGAGGGCCAATAGAGAAAATAAAGATCATAGAAGGGGGAAGTGGATGGAAAATGAATTTGATATGGCATAAATGTGGCTGGATAGCTTATTACATGTTGTAACATCAATTACAAAAAGTCCTTGTTCTCTTTTTTCTAGTATTCTATGAGCTGAATTTTAATATTTCTGTTCTCATGCTTGAAAAACTCTCTCATGCCCATCTGTACCAAAAGCAGAAATAGCTGGGATAAACTAATCACAAAAGATTTAAATTATTCCTCAAACTTCTCATTCAAATAAGGGGTAAAAACAAGTTTTCAGGATAACTCAATTTGTGAGATGGAACTTCTGGTAGTTCAAGAAGTAGAATCTTTCCAAAATACCTACAGTAATTGCTTAATTCTTTTGGTAATGACTTGAATATATAAATATTCATTCCTTTCTTTAAAAAGCAGATTTTGTACTAAGTAAAAATGAGTGTGTCCTCACCTCATGCCATTGAAACTAAAACAGAGGTTGGATAGAAAATAATTGATGAGAAGTCATTTTGTAGCCTGGAAAATACCATGAGAAAAAAAAGTTTCAACAAAACAGGCCTGTTAGGAGAGACATCATCCAATATCTGCAAAATGGGGTATCCATGTTTTTAAATGGATTCAAGACAAGACATTTACTGCTTAAAGAAAAAAATATAACTCTTCGTATTGCATCAGTGAGTCAGAAAATTCAAATGCATACAGCACTCATGTTAAAGGAGGGGGAGGCAAGTTCAGCCAACATTTATTGACTTTTCTGGTGGGCAAGCACAGCATCACAGAAAACAATCAGTGAGGTGTGCTGTTAATGTGAACTATGAGTGATTAATTATATTCCATGAACCTGTCAAAGTAGCTGATATCAGAGACCCCACTGAGCCAACCCATTCATTCACTAGGTGTTGGTTGACTGCTCCTAAGTGCCAGTAACTCAGCAGGATGTTTGATAACATTTCTGCAATCTAGGCAATCTGGACTTGAGTTTCTCTCCCGACCATTTCCTTTCCATAAGAGCTTTGGAAAACAAGAACTCAGAGAAAAGTGTCAGTGGGTCCTGGGAGAATAATCTTCCAAAGAGTGCAGGAAAATTTTTTTCTGTATCCACACTTATTGTGTGAATGTGTATGCATATATGCATGTATGTGTGCAAGCATAGACACAGGTATCTGCTGGTATTTTATAGATTTAACCTAAATTTACATTTTATATTTAAAAGGATAATTTACAATTGTCTGACAAGGTGTTTTTTTTCTCCCCGGGAGGGGGGGTAGGAGGGGAAGAGTGTTAGATTTTTCTAATAATTATTGTATTAATCTCACTTACATATTCTAATATGCACCAAGTAATGGACATAGTAGTAGAAAAATTGACCTACTTTCAGGTGGATTTAAGACATACAAACATTTTATGAATGAAATCTCTTCTCCACCCTAAAGACTATAGGCTAAAAGTTGATTTTTGTGTGTGTGATTTACTGGTAAGTATTTGTCTCAGTACAGTCTAAGAGTAAACATGTGATTGAAGATTTATGTCGATAAGACCTAGGTATATGACCAAGTGTTTATAATTCTCATTCTCTGCATATTCTCTCTAAATATGAAGACATCTAAAATTCTATTCTCTATTCTAGGGACATATTTAGTATTGTTCACTGACAGCATAAATTTTTCCCTACCATCACATTTATTATTGTTTAATTAAATAGAGACAAGCCAAGTGGTTTAGAAAGAAACCAAGTAAATGAATTCCCATCAGTCTGCATAATTAATGGTATTCCTTGTGGGCTGCAAAATTTGTTAAATTAGGGAGTAGAACTACTTTAGATAAAACGTATTTATGTATCCTGAATGGAAGACTATTCTGGCAACCTAAAATATTTGAAACTAAACCAGTGAGTAGATTTAAAATATTTTAAGTATGACAAGATTTCCAGAAGTGGGAACAATTAATAGCACACTACCATCCATAGATACTTCTTGTTAAGTATTCAAATACATTGTTTTATTTTTGTATCAAATACGTTTGATGAACAACTATAGCAACTTTTATATTAAAAAGTCACCTCAGAAAAATAATATAAGAAACTAAGATATTAAAAAGAATATATATAAGGAAGGAGGACTGGTTTCTAAGGAAAAATAAAAATCTTTCATTCAAAGAAGACTAAACAATAACGGGAATATAACCTGAGTGAACTAACCATGACACATGGATTATAATGATCAAATCCCACATAGAAACTTCCATCTTTTAAGAGATTTTTTTTAATATTTAAAGAAAATAGAAATATATTTAAAAGGAACCTTGTCTGGTCATTATGATTGTAATTTTTTCCAGTTCTCTTCTCTGTGGTGTTTAGGGAAGCAACAGTAATGACTGTTTGAGCCACTACGAGAGACAGAACCTGGAATAAATAAGTTAGCATGAAGAATTCCTAGATGTCCTGAGAATCTGTTGTGTTTAAGTATTCGGCCATGTGGGTTTGACTTTAGCTAGCTTGATTTCCAACACATTTTCACTATATCACAAGTGAAAAATCATTGACCCAGATAACCCACATTTCAGAATTTATTTCTGTTATGAATGCCCAAGCATTGTTGTTAAAACTGGGAAGCTGTTGTTAAAACATTGAACTCCTCTAGAAGTTTCTGGTGGATGAATCTATCACCTAATTCAAGAAATTCAGCAGAAATGGTAACAATTAATCATTGACCTTGAGAAAAATACCTCAAGGAAAATAACGTATTTTTTTGGGTTGAGTGAAATTTTGGTGAGAGATTGTTTTCAGGTTTTGAAATGCATTCCTTCAAGCACAATGAGAATTAGTTCCTCTATGGTTTTCACATAAATTCAAAATTGTCTTTTTGTACCGTCAGGACTAGAGTATTTCTGGGATAATATTAATCAGACTGAAGAAAGTAAAAATAGGTTTATGGAAGTCTAGACCTGAAAGGGAGGGTAGACATTAACTTCTTGTTTGATATATTGGATACATTAATATACAATGCTTCTTTAGTATTTGACCTTAAGTGTCAGAAAGAGAATGCAGCATTTCATTTTTTATTAGCAGTACTTTAAAAGAGGAGTTTCTGATCAACATGATTTTGTGCTGCAAGGTGAAAATGAAGAAATACATTAAAAGTGAACATATAACTAATTAACATATAATTAAAATATATCACCAGTGTGTATGCAGGTGCTCAGCTGATGCTAGTTCTCATCAACCAAAATTCTATGTTTAATTTTGTCATCGATATGGTAGAGTGCTGCCCAAGTTTTCTTTTGAATGCATTTTTAAACTTCTACTATACTAAGATAGTAACTTCTTTCAAGTTTATAGTCAAAATACACAATTTTTTCTTTAGTGGTATATTTCCAACAATTTTTATTCATAAGAGGGATGAAGGTCCTTAACTAAATTCAATTATTTATAATGATCTCAAGGTAAACAAGCCAAACAGGAGCATTGACCTCCAATATTCACCCAAAACATGAACATATGACTCCTGTCCTTTCCCTTCTCCACCCCTCTGCCCTCTGCCCTCTGCCCTCTGCCCTCTGCCCTCTGCCCTCTGCCCTCTGCCCTCTCTATTCTCCCTTCTCTTCTACCCTTTTTGCTTTGTTTTGTTTTGTTTTGTACTATTACTGGGTTCAGATTCAACACTTGAGTACTGTCGATTAGCTTCTGTGTCCGAGGCTCTACCATTTGAGCCATAGCTCCATCCTGCTTTTGGTTGCTTAGTTGAAGATGAGAATCTCATGTGCTTTTTCCTTCCTATGCTGGCTTTGAACTGTAGTCCTTTCCATCTCTGCCTCTGAGTAGCTAGGATCACTGGCACCGAACTGACCATATGGTTTCTGTTTAGCATGTAACACTAATGAAAACAACCTCCAAGGATGCAGACCTGCCCTCCCCTGCCCAGATAAGAGCTCTGAGAGTCAGAAGACTTACTTACCTTCTACCCTTTGTGTCTACACATATATCCTTCAGCTTTTAAACCAGCCTACAACTTGTAACATTGTGAATGTGTCATGAAGTCTAATGGGGAAAATGAAGGTTAAAATAAAATGACATTTGAGTCCTAAGTCATTTTACATCTCCAGATTTAGTTGGCCTCAAGTGGTCATTTAAGGGATCTCCATTCAAGGTTTACTCATTTGAAAGAAGCACTATACAAAATATTATACAATGGATATTCTTGACTTACTGGAGATTTCCATAAATTTGGCTAGTGCCAATCGATATAATATAATAATGCAATATATAGTATTACTAATATATTAATATATATTAGTAATATATAATAATATAATACAATAATACTATACAAATAATCTTCTAGGATAATAGTCAGTTCTTACCAATATTATTTGGCTTCTTTCTATCTCCTTACTTTCATTTATCAGTTATACCTATGTATCATACCACATAATATTTTTCGCACTCCATTGTTTCCAAATAAACAATTAAAAACATGCTTTGAATACATTCTCATAACAAGTATTTTCTGCATCATGATCACTAGCAAATGTGTATGTGTGTCCATGAGTAAGAGAGAGAGAAGAGAAGAGAGAGTTGTTGCTCATTTGCCTTAAAATCATTGAAGAGATGAAGAAATATGCCAGTAATTTTTATTAGAGCAAAGGCATTATAGGTTGAAAATTACTCAAGCTTTTCTAATGTAACTCAAAACTTCAGGACAAGTAACTTGGCAGTGAGGAAAATACTTTTAAAACGTTAAGCAGAAAGAAAGTTCAGTGTTTCTGTACAAATTCTTTCAGACTATTTTCTTTTTAAAAAAACTCATTAAGATACGAATTTTTAAAAACAAATCCAAGTATGATCCATGTAGACTTGAAGATGTACGACAGCAACTGGTCTTAGCTGATGACTATAATGAATTTTAAAATGAGACTACTTTTTAAGTGTACTGTTGCACTTAGCATTTGTTTTAGCATTTAATGATCTTCTCTCTGTCTGGCTTCAAGCCACCCAGTTGTCGCCCCAAGCCCATCTTTTCCTCAGCTCTTCTTTTTTCTGCTAATAAATGTGGTTCTCTGTCCTCAGGATCACAGAGTCTAGGGGATTTTCCTCTTTACATCTCTTTCCCTGCCTCAGAGACACAGAGAAAATGGCTGACAATTTGCCCAGAAGGTACCAGCACCTTCTCAGACCCCTTCAAGGCAAGTTTCTGAGCTAGACATTGTGATGGCACTGACTTAAGTCCTACATTCTGTATCCTAGGTCTTGTGCCCACAGGGATGTCAGATGCATGGACAGGTGGCTCTAGTCTTAGGAGAACAATTGATTTCAATAAGAGCTACACCTAGCTTGGTGACCGTGTAGACAATAATATACTCATCCTGGATGCAGATGTAGGAAAAATCACAACACCTGTAGGATAAACAAAGTGAGGATTAAAAATGTAAAGACAACTAGATGGATGGTTTATTCTTTGACTGAATGGTGAAAGGATGGAGAAGAGATAATGAGAAGGGATATTTGTGCTTCGTTGTCAAGTGACTTGGGGATGGGCTCTAACAATTAAGGGAAACCAAATCTTAAAAGCTTTCCAGAACGTCGAGGTAGAATTAATTATGTTTCTAATGATCTCCGCATATTATTTGTTTAATATTTGCTTTATTCCCTTTGAGGACAGATCATTTCTAGACTCATGCCATTTTATACAAAAGTAGATATAATGACCTTCCCAGTGCTCGGCACATTCTTGTCTCTAAGTAAATATTTGATGAATGACCAATGAGAAAGTGAAAAGTTGTTTGAATAATAGAAACAAAATCTATTTTAATGTAGAAAAGATGTTCACAATCCAGTAAACACATAAGTATGACTGTATTTATTTCCTAAAATCTGTCTGTATAATAAACATTTCCTACTCGAGGACACCTAATTTTCAGAAGAGGCAAGTGAGGATAATTGTTTGTGCCAAACTAAAACAACAAACAGAAACACCAAGTCAGTGTTCGGTGTTAACAAAGAAATGCTTTTAAGCTACTAAAAGCTATTAACTAAGGACATATTTCTCAAGCCTTGAATCATAGATTCATATTCAATATATTTCATTCTGTGGGAAGGGACATAAAGCATGATAAACTTTCTGTACTTCACTCTCCTCTCTTAAGAGAACTGGGGAAAAAGGCTAATTATTTATAGTTGAAGTAAGACTGATTAGTGTTGCTTGTTCCTATGACTAATTAATGAGGCAATGGCATGTCCTTACCCTTTGATTTGTTGCTGATTAATAAATCAATATAGTATTACTGGAAGGAAAAAAAAAAGAACGGAAACATTCATATAATGAGACGGTGTTTGCCCTTTTTCACTCTGAATGCTCATGGACTCCAAAAAAAAATCCACATCATAAATGAAATTAGCTGGGACCACTGCCAAACTTTTGAAGGAGGACTAGAATTGATGGCTCATGAAGATTAAATTATTCATTCACCCCTGGAACATGAAACTCCAGGACAGAGTTGAGACACAGCCATTATGGCTGGAACTTGGCTTTGCCCTTGTTACTGTCTGTGGTATATTACTTAATAAACAAGATTTTTAAAACTTAAGCCTTGTTGCTCTGGGCCTGGGTCAGCTATTCATATGATGCTTTAATCTAGCATAGGTCTCCAGGACTTACACAGGACCAAGTATTACTGAGAGGTGAACAGTCTACCACCCTAACCAAGGGCATATAAAGGTATTATAGAGCTATGAAAATAGTCCTACCTGACATAAGCTGACATTAACCACTTTTGAGTCTTTTATGCTGTTTGGAGAGGATAATACCAAAATAAAGAATTGAGTATTTTTGTACTGGGTTCCTAGAATTTAGATTCTTTGAAATATTCTTTGAGTGGGTAGGAATACCTGTGGATGAGCAGTCTGAGAAAAGTGCAGAGCAAGCCTTAGAATGGAAGCAGAAAACATTCTAGCCTTCCATTGGTTCTCTGTAAGCCATTGTCAAAAGTGGTATAAGAGAGACACATAAGCTGTCTGACCCCACAAACCTGCAGCTCTAACTTCTAACACTTCCAAACCCAGAGCATTCTCTAGTACAACTCACAAAACAAGCTCTTCATCTTGACTTCACCTTGGATGGCTCCGTACTTCTACCATCTTGAATCACACCATGCTTACTCGACATCGACCATCATGTCAACCCCAGCTAGTTAAACACTACCTAATGCAGTATCCAAACCTGGGCTGAGGGCTCTGTGTCTGGTGGACCAATAAAAATTTTACAACCAGGCACTTAATGGAACTGTAATATTTTAAGATAATGTCCACTTAAAAGTTTTAGAAGAATTTTTTAATGGTGCTGAAATTTCTTTTTTTCCTCTTAATAAGTTTTTTTTTTTATTGTGAAAATACCTTACAAAGGGGTTACAATTACATGAGCAAGATAATGTGTACATTTCCTATCAAGCATTGTTGCCTCCTCCTTTGTTTCCCCTTCCCATCCCTGCCCTGCTATTCCATCCCCTCCCTCCATCCTTGGCAAAGTTTTAAAGTTCATTTTTCGACATAACGTCTTGTACATCTCATTGTTGCAATGGGTCCACCTGTATCCCTATTTAACAATTGGAAGAAATTTTAACAAGTCCTTCAAGGTGAGAACCCCTAGCCTCAAAACCATTGCTAAACTTTGTATAAGGACAAAAAAATAAGTATGTGTAAGTAAAAATATTATTAAAGCCAAAAAGAACATTCAAAGTACAATATTAAAACAGTAAGGTCACCTTCCATAAATGAGTGAGAACTTAACTTATTCTCCTGGTGATGGGCATTGATTTTACAGCAAAGAAATGATTCATTTAAGAACTAGTATTTAAAAGATAAAATTTTTTGTCAAGACTCCCATCTTAACTACAGAATTACACCTCTTTCAAAAATTGCCTGAGGAAAATTATCATCATCCTAACTGAAATCAGAATTTTTTCAGGTGTCTGAAATGAAGGTTAAATTTATGTTAATGATCAGCATTTTAATCTTTAAGTGATATACACAAGTTCATGTGCACAGCTTTATGGTAGAAACAATTCTTTGTTTTGGGATAAGAATCTTCACACTGTTCACTGGTTAAAATTTATTTGTGTAATACAATGAGTGTCGTATCTAAAATGCCACAGAAAAAATTATTTTTATCACCTAAAACAACACTCACCTTTACTTAGTTTCCTCCCATGTGCCCTATACTGATGACTGGAGCAAAATCTAGAGGATTTGATTTTACAGTGGAAAGTTGATAGATCTAGAAGTATTTAACCTTTTTTCTACCTGAACTAAATCTGTAGAAATTAAGCCAGGAACTTGTGACTCACACCTGAACTTCTGGCTACTCAGGATCCAGAGATCCAAGGCTCTTAGTTTGAAACCAGCCCAGGCAGAAAATTCCTGAGACTCTTAACTCCAATTAACCATCACAAAGTTGGAAGTGGAGGTGTGGCTCAAGTGATAGAATGCTACTTGTGAGCAAAAAAAGCCATGTGAGAGTATGAAACCCTGAGTTCAAACCCCAATACTGGCATACAAAAACTATGTAAATGAGATGATTTTCCAGAGTTAGACAAATGATACGTAATGATAAAAAGAAAAAATTGAAAGAATCTTGTTTTCATATACTCACAACTGATGCATAGTGCTTTAGTAAGCTTCAAGCCCTTTGTCCTTGGTCCAATGTACCAAGCATCAATTTTACCATGTCATTGGGGGATAATAGACTATTTGTCTTCTTAGGTTAATATGACCATTATTTGTGTTAAGATTGGAGTGTAGTCTATTAACAGGTATAGAAAATAACAGCATGCTCTAGCTTTGTCCTTAAATCATTCAATCTTATTTGTAAGCCATACATATCCAGATGGCTAAGTCCTATCTTCAAAAGCATTCTTTCTTTATAATTACTTCCATTGTACTGACTCTTACCACACAACAACCATTTTAGTCAGTAGAGGTGAGAGACACATCTCAAGGCTATACTCCTCAGATCTCAAAATAAGAAAGAAGAAATAGTCTGTATGGTAATCAAACACTGAACTCCAATTCTCTCCCTTTTTCCAGCACCAGAAAGCACTATCAAAGTGCAATTTCTCATGGGTCAATCTCCTCATATCTGCTTTCTTTCCTTCCTTCTCACCACCAGACCTATGAAGGAGATATAGAATCTCCATTTCTTTTTTAATCGGGGTTATATGATCATATCAGGCAGCTGATGGTATTCGATATATTTTGAACTGAGAGAAATTGGAATATTATTTTTCACAGGTAAGGCCAGCTTTCCATATCTTGGAGACATTAGCTTTGATGCTTAAAATGAATCCATGAACTTTTTTTTCCTGGCTAGAAAAAGTCTTATTTTCCTTTCTAGGGTAATGCTTTCTGGTTGTCCTTTGAAGACAGAGTCCTGTAAAGGAAAATATTTCAGAGAGAAATAAAAAATAAAATATAACATGTTATTATTTCCTCCAAGTCACCTTCATATTGAAAAGGCAGACATGTAATACATGACTAGTCACACAGCCTTAAGAACAGAACAGCCATCTGTACTAGGTAGGTGAAAATACAGAGATTTGAAGGACATGAGAATGTGCCCAAGGTCACAGAGTGAGTACAGGTGGAGAAATTCTTGATGTGAGATTTTATAATCTTAGAGCATATATGCACATCAATTTGGCAACCTCTCCTTGACAAGACTTATTTAAAATATCTAAGAGTAGAAAAGTTTGGGTACTGCAAAACACTGACAGATTTGATCTGGGGGAAATGGAGAGGAGGCGGGAACAGCATATTTGAGAACAGAACCTTCAGGCATCTTATGAAGAAGCACTCACCAATCCAACCATAAGCTTCTTTTTTTTTCAGTGCCCAACCTGTTGTCCATACTGCTTTGTTATTCAGCATGAGAACTCAAGAAAGTGAGCTCAAAATCTTTCTTTGTATTGGCTCATTTCCATCCATATATTTATGCTTATAAAAATGCTTTAGTCACTGTTCATTAACAGAAACCTTTTGTATAGGTGGAAATTTTACTGGAATCACATTAAATTTGAAAACTATACTTGTTTTAGAAATTGACCCAAAAGAAATCCTGCAGGCTATACTTTTATGTATTCGACTTGTGTCAGAGATTTACAGTTCATTTTATATACAGCAACAAAAGATCAACAGGCATTCTTTATGATATAAACATTCATTCAGAAAACTCAAAGTTTCATAAAATCTCATGAATATTGAAATAACACCAATGTCCACCTAAATGTGCAACATCAAAATTTCCAAGCTGAGATCTGTCCAGACACTTTAGGACTTTCCTAATGTTGAGCACTAGGTGCTCTAGGTTATCAGCAACAAATCTTGGAGATTTCAGAATTGATCACAGACATTTGCTAACCTATCCTGAGATTCTTTTATGAGCAATTAAATTTTCTTCTAACAATGAAAGAAATTATCTCACTGTGACATACAAACAGCAATTGAACTTGTGCTTGACCTTGAATGATGAGATCATTTCCACTTCTTTAGTTTGAGCAATGAAGATAGAATAGAAGATCAGGAAGAACATAGTATTGATAAGAAATATAGATCACTCCTACATGTCTAGGTCATTAGACCCTCAGAAAAAACCAATACTCTTTTAAAGAAAATCTGCTTATACTGTTATTAGAATGTTTATTCTATTTAAGCAGTTGTACAAAAAAGTAGCTTATAAGTATAATTCATTTTGATTAGTGTCATTCCTTCAACATTCTCACCCCTCTTCAATATACTCTTTTTCCTTACTTACACAATGAATTCTTGACTGTTTTTCTCCTGCATATTTCTACCTCCTCTCACATTGGCCTCACACCCCTCTTACATGTATCCATTTCCTGCCATTGATGTTGTTGTGCCTTGAATTAGTCTGTTTGAGCTCTTTATATACTTTATTATATTTCAGTTATACATTGATAAATACTTGCATACTGTCTAATGTGTTCATTTATAGATGTATAGGTACAATATATCTACCCCAAATTAGGAAAACCATTCAACCTTTCATCCATTAATCTCACTCCTGAGCACTTATCCAATAGAACACAAACAAAGTTATAGTAAAGCTACCAGCACAATCATGTTCTTTGCAGCACTGTTCGCCATAGCCAAGATATGGGATCAACTCTGATGTTTCTCAGTGTCTGAATGATCAGTAAAATGATATATATTAATATGGTATGTTCTTCTAGGTGATTAACATGGATTATATGGTGATGACTGCTGGTATCTATCTCTTAACTGAGATCAGTCTTAAGCATTAGGTACTATAAATTCCAAGGATGGTTTGTATTTTGTAGTGTTATTCGCATAGTCAGTCTAAAAATTGTCGTATAATAGTGCTGCACTTAATACTTTGTACCATTGAACAGCAACCGTAAAAATACCCTTAGAAACATTGAATTTTCTCAAGGTCTGGGGAATAATTTATTAATTTTTAAAACATCCATTTCTATCACTCTAAATTGCCATTCCAAAGCTACTTTCATTTCAGCGAAATTATTTATGTGTAGGCAAAGGTATCCTTTCATAGAAAATGAAATTTCAATACATGTCTAACTCTGTTGGCAAACCTCAGAATTAAAAGAAACTTTCTTCCTGGTTTTAAATGATGCTTCCATGACAATCATAAATCTCATGCCTCTTTTCTGCCCAGAAACTTTGGATATTCATCAATTTTGGTTCTCTGCAGCTGAGTTACACATAATGAAAACATTAGTGTGGAAAAAGTAAATAAATAGGATTGTAAATCTTACTTTACTCAACTCAGTGACACTCATATTTTTCCTTTATGTAATGACACTTGAAAAATCAATGGAATGTCAGATTACATTTAGTTTCTTTATCAGGATATGTGGGACTGTTGCACTCTGAGTGATCCATATATTAATTTATCCCAACACTAATGTGAAAACTTGAACAATGTGGCTATTATGACTATTAAGACTTGCAGAACCTTTCCATCACAAAGTTGTGTTCAAAGACTCCAATTGATCCAGTGACATTAGATTCAAATATCCTAGTTTCCAGAGCATGTTTTCTGTTTCAGAGAAAAATACTAGCAATAAAGATGAATGCCTCATAACCTTTGTGTGTGTGTGTGTGTGTGTGTGTGTGTGTGTGTGTGTGTGTGTGTGTGTTGGTAGAAGGAATTTGATTCTGTCAGTCAGTGTTGGAGTTAGCTCAATTAACCCATGAGATACTCTAATTTTTTTGAATTTAGAGGATCCAATTTGTTTAGCCAACAGCACTGATTCTTCCAGCTAATACTATACACATACTCTCAGGTTTCCCACAGGTTGCATTTTCTTTTTGAATTTTTAAGTAGTGCAACATTTCCATTCCACAAGTCCAATTATGAGTACTGTGCATCTTGATCAATGTTACCCTCTTTGTTGTTCTCCCCATCTTTCCCAATCCCACACGCACTCTCAAGTTACGTGGTTCCATTTTTACCTATGTACATTGAATAAAATGGATTGACATCAGATAGACTGAATTTACATTTTTCTCTTGAATCTTCAATTTCCTTACCTGCAAAGTTGATACAAATAATATTACTGGAAGGAAGGTTTATTATGAAACCCACAAAGATTAAACTCCCAGGCTCCATTTGCAAGAGTCTGCATGATATGTTTAGATCAGATTGCCTTTCTAATATTTACTTCAATAAAATATTAATGGGCTCTTTTTTCTTAAAGGAGAGCTCTAATATTCTACAAAAACCAAGCATCCTCAAAAAGAGCTCTGCTTTCCCACATCACTTTGGAAAGATGCTCTGAGGATTAAGTGAGACCATGCAAAGCTCCACACAGGACCATGCACAGGATGTGCATCTATAAATTCTGCATAGATATAAATTAGTCTCCTCACAACAGTCATGGGGTAGAGTGGAGGACTCTATGAATTTTGGGAAGCAAATGCTCGTGTGACATAGTCATTGTCATTACCCTTAGCACCGCGATTTTGTTATTCTCCAATGGGAAAAAAACAATCTGTCTCATTCTTGTTTGTCTTTTAACTCCATACATTGGTAAGATATGTGACACGCTGAAGACTTGCCAATTAACATTGATTGCATCGGTATGAATATCAGCATTTAATATTGCATTAATATTAGATATGATGTATCTTCAGAATAATATCCAACTTATGAAATGGACTCCATTAAGAATTATTGCTATTTGAACAAGACTACCCCTTGGCTGTGCGGTTAATCATTAAATTTACCTTCTTCTACTCTCCGATCTCAAATACTTTATCAAAATGAATGTGTTCATTTGGGGTAAAGTTTATTTTATTTTTCCAGAGTTATTTTGCATACTCTTGTTTCTTTCTAAGAGTAGTTCCTTCAAGAAGCAGCCTTGACCCAGTAACCCTAGGAAAATAACAGCAGGAGAGAAATGTAATTAAATATTCATCTAAATCATTATTCTCCTCTAATTGACTTATTTGCTCTGCTCAAATGGGTTTTAATGCTAATGCTGGGCGGAACCTGTGTGACAGCAGCTGCTGTTCCTTCTCACCCCCCGTCCTCCTCTCACTCTGCACATGCACGAGAACACTCAGCTTAAGGTTACAGAGAATCTGTTCACGTTGATAATGTCAAGCCATCACATTTCCGTTTAGCAGACATCAAATCAAATGATGCATGTCACAGAGGCATAAATATTATGTCCACTGAAAACAAATTTCTAGCCATAAATGCATAGCATCTTTGGGCTTGTAAGCTTGAAATACATGCTTAAATTTTGGCAGTAAGATAGAACTGAAGTACAAACAACAGCCTCTCTCTGAGATGATCCAACAGTTAACTTTCTTGAAAACACAATATATAAAATAGGGGGAGAGGGTTGTATTCCAAATGCCATTCCCTTAAAGTTATTGATTAAAGAGCAATCATGCTACAAAAATTTACCATCATCTCCCACACAGAGACAATAGTAGATTGTAAACTGATAGTACAGTCTTTTAAAAATAATGACAACCCATCCATGCTGTTAGGGTTAACACAAGTTAATTCAAACCATCATAAATTGAAAATCATCATCATGCAATTCAACATCATCATTACATACATGATTCGGACAGAGTTCCATTCCATGAAACTGATCAGAAAGTCCCAGAATGGCACAAATTACATTTCATTATATGTTTGTTGTCTTGTTAACTCTATGGGAAGATGTGTTTATATGTAGGAAACATTGAGTGCATGTGGACAGAACCCACGAAAATTAGGTGAGTTGCATGCTAGATTTTCTTAGACTGGTACTCAACAATTGTCTTTTTCTTTTTCTCTTCTTCTCTACCCACCTCTGTATGCTAACCTCCTTCATCCTGTCTTTCTTTTTCATAAGTACAAAGGATTAAAGTCAGAGCCTCATACTTGCTAGGTAGATGCTCTTCCTCCAACCCTTTTTTTTCTTGTTATTTTTGAGATTTTGTTGGAAGATGATCCTCTTATATTTGCTTCTCACCGTAAGTAGGAAGACAGGCACATGCCACTACATACAGCTTTTTCCTTGACGAGAGTCTCTGGGGCTTTGTCTGTCTGGACTGGCCTGGAATCATTCTTTTCCTGATCTCAGCTTCACATGGCTAGGAAATAGGCATGAGTTATCAGTGGCTGGCTTGTTTTGTTTTTTTTGTTGTTGTTGTTTATATGGTACTGGGGAATTGAATCCAAGGCCTCATGCATGCCAGGCAAGCACTCTACCACTAAGCCACATTCCCAGCCTCTGGTTTTTGTACTTTACAGAATGTAGCACATACATAGTTACTTCCCAATACTCTAAAGCCATTGCTTCAGAAGACACTGCATGCCGTTCATCTTGGCTGGCATTTCTCCTACAAATTTGATCTTAGCCTGACCTCATAGGCAAGGCTAGCTCCCACCGAGGAGAGAAGCACGCTCCTTCTGGTATTTCCTCACAGGGTCTCACACTGATGGTCCCTCCTGAAAGTCTACTTTCCTTTTGCTCAGAGCAAAAATATAACGTGAAGATGGATTCCCACTCCTGAGTAGATACATGAAATCACAAGGTACCCAGAAGCTGGCTGTCACCCCATAAAACAGCAGTTCTATTAAATTGCATTATGTAAAAAAAAAATAGGATTTGTACTAGAGTTGTTTTATAGTAGGTTGGTTTATATCATCAACTGTTTCACTGAAGACCTGGGCTGTGATGAGTCACCCATAAAACTGGCAGAATAAAACTTCGGGAGTGGCTGTTGTGAAGTTGTTTTTGTTTTGTAATTTTTTTCCCCAAGGCTCATAAACCAGGACTATGTGCTTCAACAGTTTTGATATTGCTCATGCATTTGATCAAAAGAATGGGAGTCATCTGGGTCCTCCATTTTAATTTGATTTTTTAGGAACTTCTGCTCTTAGCTTTCCTTGCTGGCTCCTATCCTTTTATTGGAAGGTGCAGGTAAACTTCACCTATCATTCCTCTTCACACTGCTTCAGAGAAGAAGGCAAATAAATCTACCTTAACAAATAGGAGAGATTGGGGAGGCCGGTTACAGAATAAAAACCTTGACCCCCTGTCATGGTGTCCAAATAAAAGCTACCATTTACTAAATTTATGTACTGCTCAAACATCGCCCTGTCTCTGACCTTGGTCCTCCTTTCATTTCCTCGATTATTCTTCCTGACGATCTTGTGAAGCAGTTGCTGTTAGTATTCTCATTTAAGTCGGAAGAAAAATGGAGCTGATGGGAAATTAACTCCTTAAAGTTGGAATTGGGAGTCCAATCAAAATTTCTCTATAAGAACTTAGGCCTTTCAAGCCTTTAAACGTGTTGCCTTATAAAATTACAGGTGTCCATATGAATGCATGCACTTATACATACATAAACACACCTGTAGAGAAACACAGGCAAATTAATCTTTGGTGATTATACACATATATATGTATACGTGTGGCGGGGGGGTGTGGGTGTGGGTGGGTGGGTGTTTCTTTGTATGTCTGTAAGTGTGTGGGATTGAGCTTGGCTGGGAAAGTCCTTGGATGGTTAACATTTATAACAGATGTGTGGATGTGTAGATTGCATGGGTAGATGCCTTCATTAAAAACGCAGTCAGTGTAACTGGTATCTCAAGGCAATGTCCTGGAGTGGTTGGTGGGAGTCCACACCTGGGTGTCTTGGCTCCATCTCTTCCAGCCCCTCCATGGTCAGGGCATGTGAGTGGAAGCATCCAATGAGTTACTTCATTCTGCCTCCCAGGTCTGGGTTTGGAGAATTTACCCCACCAACACTTCAATTCAGAGCTGAGTCAGTTTAAAGAGCCACAGATTTGGAGTGTAGCACATCAAGCATCACAGGTTTAAGATACCAAGTGAGATCTCAGAGGATATTGGATATAAGCAATGGGAAGCAAGAAACAAAAACCCTAGTAGAGGTGGATTGCTCCGTAAGGGCAGTTCCATCTTGCATTTCTTTGAGGATTTAAGCAGATGAACTCCATGTCTCC
The DNA here is from genome assembly GCF_019054845.1 of Dipodomys spectabilis. Taxonomy (NCBI): domain Eukaryota; kingdom Metazoa; phylum Chordata; class Mammalia; order Rodentia; family Heteromyidae; genus Dipodomys; species Dipodomys spectabilis. The sequence goes on from NW_024870711.1 coordinate 6,299,856, forward strand.
ATTTCTACAAATGAGTCTCCTTCAGGATTTTGCCATTAAAACTACTACTCATAATGTAAAGCAGTCTTTGTACTATTATTTGTGAAGAGAAACATAAAATAGAAATGCATAGGTTGGTTGGAATAACAGGTCCGTAGATCTATGTTTCGTTTCTCTAAAAAGCAAGTCATTGTAAGGCTTCCATTTTTATAAGTCCAGGATGTAACCTATATAGTTAATTGTCAGTGCTACTTTCCAGGTACCAGGAAAGAAGACTGAGAATGAAAAGGAGCAAATCCTTTGCAACTTTTCCTGGGGTTGGAAGTTTTAACTTTTCAAAATGCTCGGGGAAATGCAACATGTCTCGTGTCATGGCTTCGTATAATTTATGATGTGAGTTGTTTTATGCCCTTTAATTACTAAGAGGCTCTTCCTAGAGATTATTCCCAACATATCATTACCACTAATGCCACAGGTAATGACTTGGCATTTGCTAACACTCTGGATGCTCTTCAATTCAGACTAGGAGACCGATGTTATTTTTACAATGGAAGTTATAATGTAAGAAGAGTCCTCGCTAACAACTATTCCTCATAGACTACTGGAGATGAAGCAACCTTAGAGGACCTCTAGCATAGGCTCCGAATTTTACAGATGAAGACGCACAAGCCCACGATAAGAAAAGAGGCTTCCTCAAAGGTGATGACACCTAATTAGTGGCCAAGCAGAAATGAGAACCTGGGACCTCTCACTCCCCAGAGCTTTTCTATCAGTAAGCCAATACCAATATATCTTGCAATTCGGCTTTTTGTCTCCATGAGTGACATCTTCATTGTCATTTATATTCTCTTTAGTTTCTGGAAGAACTGATGACCTTCTCCAGAGAAAATTTCATATAAATATTTTCTTTGTGACTATGGCACTGAGTGATAGGGGTATAAGATATTCTCTTCTTTAATAAAAGTGTTGAATGAGGAGGAATGAAACCTCAAAGCAGCCTCATAGCTACTGATACTTTAACTATATTTTAACACCCGTCATGTACAGTTACATGGAATATTTTTGTGTGTTTTCCATATACCAAGTTTTACAATGTGATGGTAACAGGAAGGCCACATGCTTGGATTTCCGTTATTGTCCATGGTGTAGTTTGTGTTTAGTAGAAAGGGATTAAACCTGCATTGCACAAAAAAATGACTCTTACAGTGTTTGACCCGTAGACTTAAATATCTGATGAAATTTAATGAATAGCTTTGTTCATTAGTCTGATTTCGTATTTGAATTAATGCAATGAACATGTTATAGGATTAATGTACTAGCTAAAAATATCAACTATAAGATATGTAACTGGTTTTATGATTTTAAAAGGCTAACATTTAAAATTAAATATTCGTTATCAGCATCTGAGTTGGTTTTACTTGAAATTTGGAAGCTAACAGACCGTAGTTGATATAATTTGAAACTGAGTGAAGAACTTGTGATAACCAAAGTTTTGTTTCATGTGCTTTCACTACTTTCCTCTTGGCTTTTCTGTAGTTTTGCATAGCGTTAAGCATGTTGGAGGTTTGACTATGTCTTTTCATTAGGTCATGCTTCTATATATTCCCGACATACTTTCCTGCGTAGAAACTCAATGCTTCATAGTCGCTTGAGAATTTTCTCTTTCATAAATCCCACAAGTCTTCCTTTGTGCATTTCCTAATGATGCTCACACACAATCCAACAACTAAAAGAATGTATATTCAGACCAGAAATATATAATTGTCACCCAGCTTCAAATCCTTCTGAAATACTCAATTATAACATACTTCTTTGGCAATAATGATAAAACTAAGTTATTTTGAACAGCACATTGAAGAATAGCCAGATTAATTATCATTCAAAAAAGAACCATCAGAAGGCAGTGGGCAGGTGCCAGGAATATGGAAAGGATCAAATGGACAGAAGTTTTGGGTTACTGGTCATCAAAGCTGAAGCAAAGAGGGAAGAGACATATATGATCATTGTTAACCTTGTGGCTGAACGATGTGGCACACACTGAGCAGACAACAGAGGAGAAGCATAGCATACATTGCAAGTAAGTCACTTCATGTAAACTAGACCTGTGCCATGGGAACATTGATCCTAGAGGTGGACACTTTAACACTAGCACAGTTTGCAATTGCCTGTACATGGCAAGAAAAAAGGACCTGATTTGGCACGATGTTATCATACAATGATAGAATTATAATTGTATATTATTATATACTAACATTACTACTACTATTACTAGTAGTCATTTGTTTTGTTTTTTGCATAAGAAGAGGAAAGTTCCCATGGCTGTTTTCTACCTCTGTGCTTATCTGGGTGGGAAGAGAAGGACTTATACAGGAATCATTTTGGGAAGTTCAGAGTTCAAGGTGCTATGTAATTATTGGAAAATTATCTTTAGGATAATTTTATTTCTATGACTCAGGCTGTTCATGTATTACTATAACACCAGAAATCTTAGTAAAAATCCAGATCTATCCAGTGTATAAACTATAGCATTGCAATGCTATGGAAATATCACCAACTCTAATCCCTCCTATATAATGTGATTCACATTCCATCTCTTTATGCAATTTCCTTATTGTTTTATCATTTTCCTGCTATTTTCCTCTGGCTCTATTCTACAAATAATGAATATAGCATTTTAATGATTCTTGTAAATAGAGACCATATTTTTTACTCATGAAGCACAAGGAAAATTTTTATTCAGAATATTTTATTTCTGTCATTGTTCTTGAGATTAATAGCACAATTTCTCAGCCACAAAGTTTATTATGGGCCATAAAAATGAATGGGATCTCTTTTCTGATTGGCTGAGGAGAGGAGTTTAATCTTATGTAATTATCTTTCAAATCACACATGCATCAGTACAATAAAACTCTTTATCTATTGGATCGCTGAACCATTTCACATGATTTTTAAAAAGATTGATATACATAGAAAATGTATATATCTTTCAGTCTATTTTCCCATGATAGAATTCCTTAGAGAGGAGCAAAAACAGAAAAACCAAGACTAAGACTAAATAAATGAAAGTACTATGTGAGAAAAATTTCGTAGTGAGTGGCCATGCTACCATATTTTTTCTATCCCTATACTAAGGCAGATTATGGAAGCAAGAGTGCAAGAAAGAGATGAATATAAGAATATACAAAAACGATGGGTTATAAGACTAAGAGATTCTATTCTGGCAACACACAAACTGTTGTTTCCTATCTTATGCCTTCTGTTTTCTTTCCATGAATGTCTTCGTCAAGTATCTAATTCTGAATATAGGTAACTCCTGCAGATGGTACAGAGCATGGGGCACTAGTTTCCGGACCTGACTCTCAAATGCCTTCCTGTTATCTCCCATGCCCGGTGGTGGCTCTACTTAACATCAGCTCAGCCCCAAGTATTTTATTTAACACAAACTTAGGAAGCAGGTCTGCAGCTAAGATGACAGGTTGTAATACAATAAAGGTATATCAACATGCTTCCAGGGCCAGTGACTCAGGCCTGTCATCTTTCCTATCTATGTAGTAGGCTGAGAACAGGTGATTGTAGTGTGAGACTAGTCTGGGTAGAAAAGCTGTGAGAGCCCTACTCAACGGACAGCTGGGTGCAGTGACACATGACTGTCAAGCTAGATTAGGTGAGAGACCTGAGTGGAGAAAATTGTGGTTTCCAGCTAGTTCTGGTAGAAAAAGTCTGCAAGATACCATCAAAAAAAAAAAAGCAAATATGTGGTGCTAAGGACCTTTCATCCTAGCAACTACACAAAACCTAAAATGTATTAAGAACCAAACCTCCACATAAAGCCAGGCCCTATGATATGTGTGTATGTGTGTGTGTGTGTGTGTGTGTGTGTGTGTGTGTGTGTGTGTGTGTGTGTGCATAATCACATTCAATATATTTTATAATTTACTATAATAAATTAAATATGTAATATAATACATTAAATATAGAGTATAATATGTAGTGATGTTTTATGTAATATACGCATATATAATATAATATGTATCTATAGTCCCCTAGCTATGAAAACTAGTTTCCCAAAATTTTACACACTATATTTATCTGTTATTAGTACCCTTCTCTGTAGTCAGATTCATTTTCGATGTAGGAAGAGTTTTAAGTTCAACAAATAAAATTGACACAACTAAAAATAAAAATGGCCACAAGTACAGTAAAAATATAACTGAGTTGTTACAAGCTACTGTTCTTTTAAATACATTTGAAAAACACTACTTCTGAAAAATCATGCCTGCCAACTTTTATTCCTCTTACAAAGGACATAAAATTCAACTTCACTCAGAAAGTAAAGGTTAAGTGTGAATATTTTGGAAATGGTTTACTAAATTTGCAATTAAAAAAGGAACTCTTGGGCTTTCAACAAAAGAAATAAGCATTTGTAAAGTTGAAACCAAGGTAAAAGACACTTTTTTTCCCCCAAATTCAAGGTCTATATTGAGTCTTCCTCGTGCCTATGAACCATCCCACTGAATTTTGATATAATCAGAATTGGCACATAGTGCAAAACAAAGATGTCCTAAAATTAATGGAGGTGAGTAAGGTCACAAATCTCTGGCCCCAGGGACTTTGTTCTATTGTGGAAGAGGCATGGGAAATCTCTTCCACTTCAGAGTAGGGTCTAGCAGGAGCAGGGACACATAAATGCCACCAAACAACCTCAAAGGCAAGCAACTTCTTGACTGAAGAGCTACCTGGCAGCTGTTTAGAAACTCAATTATGCTGTGATTCAAATGTTAGAAGCATCTTCCTTCTCTATTTCTCCATGGAAATCATCACTTTAAGTTAGGGTTACAGTTTAATGGACTATAAAATATTCTTTAATTCTTTTTCCCTTAGAATGGATGAAGGATGAAGAATGCAAGTGGATGGAATTTGCAATAATCAATGGTAATGATTGGCTCCCTTGCATGGATAAAGTAACTCCCATCAAGAAAAAAGTCTGTGAATATATCACATATTATTAATATATCTCATATATTTAATAAGTTGACATATTTGATATAAAGATCCTGAAAGAGTTTCTGGAGTAGTATGGACATTTAATAACTGTCCACTAATGAGTCTTTTAAACTCATGAAGTAACTGTAGGCTTTAAATACCTTCTGAGAGGTTCTTCTCTTCCGCTATTCCTCTGCCTCTCTTAACCCTTTCCCCCTCCTCTTCCCTTTCTTCTTTAAATTTGGATTTCTTAGAATCACAAGTTTTGGGAAGTGAGTGTCTGTCCCATGCTTTCTCTCCACTCTGTATTTCAGTCCTGAAATTTAGGGTGAAGCTTTCATTTGTATCTTCTGAAGTCAAGCAAGAATGCCGGGCCAAGTATCTTACCTGGAAGATCAATAAGGGATAGGGAAGCAAAGTGGGCTATGGAGCACTTGGAGTTTCTTTCTGGGAAATTTCCCAAGGGAAGCCCATCACCTAGGAGTTATCTCCTCTGGGTAAGGGCAGATGCAAAGTATTCACACTCAATGCCCTGAAGCTACTGTGCTCCTAGGGCTCATTATCTCTCCTGGACTTTCAGGCTGTGGTGTTTTCATGCTTGAAGTCCTGTGGGAAAGCTTTTGCCAGATAAAATCAGGGGTGCCCCACCAGGAAGAGCCAGAGAGCTCAGAGACAAAGCATTGCCATTCTGCTGTAAGCATGCTCATTTGCCTTTTTAACCTTATAAAACCAAAATCAACCAGAGCTTTACAGTGGAGACTTTTGGTATCCTCAATTATTGGCATGCAATTTAGACATCAATTTTCTCCAATACATAATTCATGTGAAAAATTAGATATATAAATGTACATGAATTTTTTTGTAAATTCTCTCTCTCTCTCTCTCTCTCTCTCTCTCTCTCTCTCTCTTTTTCTGGTATGTTCTGAAATTTTAACTCAGGGTTCCTCCTAATTGCTAAGCAGATCCTCTCCTACTTGAGTTAAGCTACTGATTTACTCCCATACTGGTTATTTTCAAGATAGGGGCTTTATGCTTGAACGAACTTGGACTGTGATCCTCATATTTGTGCTACTCTTTGTTAATGGGATCGCCACCATGACCTGTCATTGTTTCAGATGGAGTCTTGAAAACTTGTTTGCCCAGGCTGTCCTTCAACCATGATCTCCTGATCTTGGTCTCCCAAATAGCTAGGATTACAAGCCATTCTGCCTCACATAAAATGTAACAATTTCTGATAGTTTATATTTGCCTAAACTAAAAATATAGTCCATGTATGATGTTATATTGTACTCACATCCCACAAAACAGTATTGCTATCTGATGTGACCCTAACGGCATGCAGGCTTGTTATATTACTGTCACTCTCATTTATTTTGCTACTTGGTACCTGCCCAATGTCACCAAGAACTAATTAGAATGAAGAGCCAAAATGACCAGGATAAGTTCTCTAATAAAATAAATTGCTTTTCTAAAAAGCATGTGTGGCTTCTTTATTTGTGTCAGTTACACTTTGCTGCACTGAATAATGCAATATATATTCCTGTAATGTTCACAGTGGCAAATGTGAGAAGAGTATTTATATGCAATGTTACTGCCCATATTTTAAAAACACATAAATAAATAAATAGAGCTCTAAGTTATGGACAAATTTGTTTTATATGAATTTATTTAAAAAAAAATCTCTGTTCTACCAGGCTGAAATAGAAATGCTATATACTTAATCATATTTTAATGGCTTTGTTTTCTTATTTAAAAAATAAATATCAGCATGACAACATATGAGCATTGTTTGTGCTATGTACTTACAAAAAAACCCAGAAAATATATCTTTGATTTAGGATGTTGAGATTTCCTTTTTATAAGATCGTGAATGTTGGGTTTATATCAAGTTTATATTGAGCCAGAAAGTACAGGAAATTCTTCAACACTAATCTCACATTCCCTTCTCTTGGGAACCATAGATGCTTCTAGATCCTTGATATTATGATACCTACAGACCAAGTCATATATGGTTTTATTAATATTGTTGTCACTAATTAGTTGTTAATTCACTGATTATCTGTATATTTTAATGTTTGAATTGTTTAGGTTTTTCATTTTGAAGGAAGGAATTATGAGTTACCTCCAAGAAGTTAATAGGTTTTTCTTTCATATTATTAAGTTGTACAATTAGACGCTGACAAGAGCTCTAGACTGAATTTTAAGGAAATTCAAATATGTATTATAGCTTATTAAGTTTAATTGCTTAATGGAAATATTGAGGCTAAGCTATTAAGAGAAAGAAAGAAGAAAGACAAAAAATGAAAGAGAAGGATGAATGGATGCCCCTGGGACAGGCCAGTGAGCGAGCTTCAACGTTAGCCATAATCATAAATGTACAAGAATTTTGTTCACAGAGAAGTTTCTCTCCCCTGTATGCACTCTGACAGTGCAAGCTGCATGATATTTCTAGAGGAATAGATGGGCAGTGCAGAAAAATAAACACCTCGAAATAAAGGTTATTAAGTAATTTGTCAGGGAAGAACAATTCCACTAAGGAGACATATCAACCATAATGATTTATAAACAATGCATTCTATTTTTAGATGCTAAATGTATTCACACGTTAAAATATTCATGTTTTTCCTCAGCTCACAATAAACTTAAGATATAAAAAGTGATAACTGTTTTTCAGTAATTAAGCATAAGAAAACTGAAACTAGGAAACGCTAGAACTTCAACTTCAAAGGCATTTATTTAACAGCATATGGAAAAATTGAGATTTTAAAACTGAACAATAATCCCACGTGCCTAGAGTTTGAAAAGAATTTGGGGATGCACTGTATTTAAATTTATACTTAGATCTTCAAATCTTTTATTGTCTCTTTGATTCAGACAATGAAGAGTATCTAAAGAAACAAAAGTAACGGTTCATTCTGACAGGATTGAATTATTTAACCTCGGCCATGACATAAAAAATAAGGTCTATTTTCTCAGGAACAGGCAACAGTGCTCAAGAAACACACACACACACACACACACACACACACACACACACACACACACACACACACACACACATACACACACACAAGAAGCACAAATAAAAATGTATTCTCCAGCAGAAATTATCTTTAAAAAATGGATTGAAATGCTCACTGTACTAAACTGAAAAGACAGTTCAGGGGAAACAATAATTTACCCCCTGAAGATACTTAAGATGTTAGAATGACATTGTTTTGAAAGACAGCCTTCCACAAATCTTTTTCTATGTCTTAGAGAAAATTATGAAATATGGTTGATTTTGGGAATAGAATCATGATCTGTAATTTTTTCCTTATATAGTAAGACAAGTGGCATATTTTCAACCAATCAAAATATAAAGCCAACTTCTAAATCTATGAAGACTCTTAGATCTCTCTAAAATTTGAATTTATAAATAAATACATGAAAAGACTTAAATAGCACAGCTGGCTTCTTAGAAGCCCAGTGTTCAGCAATATGGTCTAAGTTAGCTCACATTGAACGAAGGGAAATAGGACTAAAATTTGATGCCATTATTTAAAAATGACTTGGGGAAAATGTCATAACTTCATCAAATGTCAGTTTCTTGGGCTAGCAAATGAACATACTAATAGAATGTGTAGCATGGAACTGATGTAAGTATTACTTCTAAAGGTATCATCTAAAGTTCTTCATTTAAGGTTTTAAAATATGTATGTATGTAATAGAATTTATTTTTAATAGCTTTAAGAAGTTGTACAAAGAGGTTGCCATTTAACAAATAAGGTTATGAATGCAATATCAGTGTTAACCCTCTCAGCATTCTCCCCATCCCTCTCCAGCCCATCCCTCCTCTCACTCTTCTTAATTTTGTAGGATATACATTGAATTTTTTACTCCATTCTCCCCCATTTTCCTCTTTAGTTGTCCTCTTTTAACCCTTAACCCAAGGCTACCCCTTTCAACTACCTAATTTCTGGTGTTTATTTTGCTCAACTTTGACTTTACCTTTCTAAGGAATTACGCTAGAGTTCTTCTTTGAATATACCATATTTCAGTCAATACATTTCTATACATTTGAATAGCACCATATGCATTCGCTTAGAAGTTTATACACTAATTCTACCTTTCACATATAAGGGAAAACATGTATTCTTTGTTTCTCTGACTTTGCTTAACATAATTTTTTTCTAGCTCTTTCGATTACTTTTTAAATGATACAATATTTTAGCTTAGAAATAGAGAACATACTAAAAACATTTACTGAATTAACTGAAAAAATTCTACGTGTAAAATGCAGGATTAATAAGATTTTTCTATAATAGATTTGCAGTCAAATATGTTTAATAGGGATGTTTAAAAATTAAATCCAAAAATCTATACATTAGGAATAAAAACACTTTAAAATATAAGAATTGAAAAAAAACATAAATTTATAATATTTCATTGCCATTTGGTTTGTATGCCCACAGTATGTTTTAGCCACTTTCAAAAAATATGTTGAATTGGCCCTAATGGCTCATGCCTTTAATCCTAACTACTCAGGAGGCTGAGAACTAAGGATGATGGATCAAAGCCATCGCAGGCAGAAAAGTCTGTGAGTCTCTTCTCTCCAATTAACACCAGAAAACCAGAAGTGGAGCTTTGGCTCAAAGTGGCAGAATACTAGCTTTGAGCATATTAGGGATATCTCCCAGGCTCTGTGTTCAAGCCCCATGACCAACAACAATAACAAAAATATGTTGAAACATCTTTATTAATTTACCAACAGTATAGGAAGTCAGAACTTGTATTAATATGAAAATTTCTTTTTCTAAGTTAACTAATTTGAACATATCAGTAATTAAATGTGTATGTATCACTTTGTTTCGGTCAATGGTTAGCTACTGATCACTTGTGTATTATCTTTAAGGTATCTTGTTATTCATGTATTTAAAAGGTATTCATGAATTATTCATGTATTTTAAAACATATTTTCCATTTTTACTTTCCACATACTGTTTCCACATACTTAGGAGATTAAGGAAGTTCTTCCTAAGTACATTTAAACAGAATAAAAACATATATAGTGACTGGTAAACTATTAAGTATTTTATAATGTTCATTTGATGTTATACCATTTTTCAAGTTTTCTTTAAATAGTTGTACAAAGGGGAGCGGTTTCAATTCAGCATGTCAATTTCTGTGTAGCACTCTTTGATTCTCCCCTTTCCATCTACAAATTCCATTCATCCCTTGTTTCCATATTTTATTTTCACATACACATATTCAGAATTATGACTGTGTCTGCTCACCATTCTTTATTCCATTCATCCATCTTCCTCTTGTTCCTCTCCATCCCTTCTTCTGGTATTCATTCCACCCCTGTATATATCAAACCTAAATCAATTTTATCATGTATACATATAGATATCACTATAACACTATAACTCCCACATATGAGAGAATACATGGGCCCTTTGTCTCTCTAAGTCTAACTTACTTCAATCAACATAATATTTTCCAGATCCATCCATGTCCCTCAGAATGACATAATATTCTTCTTCCTCATGGATGAGTAAAATTCCATTCTGACTCTATATGCCATTTTCTTTATCCGTTCATTGGTTATAGGGCCTCTGGGCTGGTTCTATAAATTGGCTGTGATGAATAGCACAGCAATGACATGACTGAGGGTGAGTTGATGGAATGCTAACTTGTAATCTATTCTGGATACAAACCCAAGAGTGATATTTCATTTTCAGATTGGAAGTCTCCATACTGACTTCCACTGTGGTTGCACTAATTTCATTAGTAGTAGACTTCTATTCATAAGAGTAGTAGAGTTCTATTTTCCATATATCATCATCAGCATCTGATTATTGTATCCTTGATGATGATGATTCCATCTAGTATTAGACCACTTTGATTTGCATTCCTTTATGGACAGAGAAAAGGAGTATTTCTTCATGTATTTATTGGCCATCTGTACCTCTTCTTCTTAGAGATAGCAACATAATTCATTTGCCAATTTATTAATTGGGTTACTGAAACTCTAGGGTTTTGTTTTGGATGTTTTAAATAACTGTTCTAACAGCTTTTTAAAAGTATTAAAGGACTTTCTCTCAGGTGGGAACACGTGTGACATGTGTGAAAGTATTATCCTCTTCTTTTATGCTCTACTTTGCTTTTATGTTCTCTGGTACATTCTGCTCTATTAATGTATATGTCTTGTTAGATGAGGAAAGATGGTTAAAACTTAGGAGTTGATAAATGAAATATAAAATACAAGATGATGAGAAATTCTACTTGTCCACTTATTATTCATAACTGGGTGTTACAAGTATAGTGTATGTGTGTGTGTGTGCGTGCACACACATGTGCGTGCATGTGCATGTGCGCGTATGAGACAGAACACTTTCCCAGGGTAGATGAGTTCCTTAATTGCCTCATTTACTCTCTACTATTCAGTGATACCTTGAATTCAAAACTTGAGCATCTACTGATGATGCATAATTGATTTCCAGTGTAAAAAATGAAAATGCTTTATAGTCAATGGGAATTATGTATATTATTATGTGATATCATCAACATCAAGTTTAAGATTGTAACAAAGGCATGATTCAGTGTAAGGAAAATTCTAAAATTCTAAATTTCCTTCTTGTACAGTAGTGTTCACAAACATGGAATAGATCTGATGATCATCATTTTCCTGATCCCTTCTCAACAGGCCCTTTATCTCTTACTTAGACTATCATTCAAGGCTGACATGGGAAAGAGGCTAAAAACTGATGACTGCCAAGGATTTCAGATGCCTACCTTTCATCTAAACTCAAAAACAGAATTTGTATGCCTCACAAAGACAGATGGCTGAGATTTGCCCCTAGCTTCCCCCTGTCAGGGATCTTCTTGGCACCATGACAACCAGCAAAAACTCTGAAACTCTGAAAGTATTGTTTTAATTGACAGGTAAAGCCAGTCTGGGCATTGTTTGGTTTTTAACCAGGGTTTTTCAATACCCAAAGCAGAATACCTGTAAGTTAAAAATATGTGGATGGAAAATGTTCAACAGTATTCAAAGTATTGTTTTAAAATGTTGGAAGATATATAAATCTAGAAAGAAAAAAATTCCTATTGGTCAAAATAAAAGAGGGTTAATTGTGTATCACTGCAATATTCAAATATATGTGATAGAATAAATAATAAGTTCAAGAAATATTAACAATACCCTGCTACTTTGCAAAAGTTTCATTTCAGCTCAAGTAGCTTGGGAGTGGAGTCCATGGGGTGCTTCAAATACAAAATCATGTCATCTGAAAAAAGGGAGAGTTTTACTTCCATCTCTTCCTATTTGGATCACCTTTATGTTTGCAACTTTTCTTATTGCTCTAACTAGGCATTCTAATACTAAGATGAAGAGTGGAGAGAGTGGACATCCTTGTCTTGTTCCTAAATTTAGAGGAAATGGCTTTAGCTTTTCATCATTAAGTATAATGCTGGCTGTAGGTTTGTCATACACAGCCTTCGTTGTATTGAGAAATGTCCCCTGGATTCCTAGCTTCTCCAGAGCTTTCATCGTAAAGGGGTCTTGTCAAATGTTTTTTTCAGCATCTTTTGAGATAATCATGTGGTTCTTATCCTTGCTTTTGTTGATATGATGTATTACATTAATTGATTTGTGTATATCAAATCAGCTTTGCATTTGGTCATGGTGTAAGATTTTTGGATGACTTGTTGAAGTTGATTGGCCAAAATTTTGTTGAGAAGTTTTGCATTGATGTTCATCAAATAGATGGCTCTATAGTTTTCTTTCTTTGATGAGTCCCTACCTGGTTTTGGGATGAGGGTTATGATGGTTTCATAAAAAGAGTTTGGTAGTGAAGTTTCATTTTCAATTTCATTGAAGAATTGGAGGAATATTGGTGTGAGTTATGCTGTGAAGACCTTGTAGAATTCAGCAATGAACCCTTCTGGTCCTGGGCTTTTCTTGGAAGGAAGGTCTCTTATTGCTGTTTCTATTTTGATTCTTGATATGTGTCAGTTAAGTTGGTTTGACTCATCTTGATTTAGTTTGGGCATGTCAATATTTGCTAGAAATTCATCCATTTCCTCTAGATTCTCAAACTCATTAACATAAAGGTTTGAGAAGTATTCCCTTATATTGGTTTAAATCTTGGTTGATTCTGTGGTGATGTTACCATTCTCATCTCTGAGTTTGTTTAAATGGTGTGTTCTCTTCTTTTTCTGGTAAGATTTGCTAAGGGTCTGTCAATTTTGTTAACTTTTGTAAGAACCAACTCTTTGTTTTGTTGATTCTTTTCCTTGTTTTTTTTTGGATTATAATTCATTTAATTCTGATTTAATTTTAATTATTTGTTTCCATCTACTGGATTGGGGTTTAACTTGCTGCTCTTTTTCAAGGAGTTTCAGGTGCATCATTAAATTGTTAGTTTGAGATCTCTCCAATTTGCTGATGTAAGAACTCAGAGCAATGAATTTTCCTCTGAGTCCTGCCTTTGCTGTGTCCCAGAGGAGCTGGTAATTTGTATGTTCATTTTTGTTAATTATCATGAACATTTGAATTTCCTTTCTAATCTCTTCCATGACCCACTCGTGGTTCAGCCTCAGTGTATTATAGGATTTTCTTTGGTGGCATTTGGTGTTGAGTTCTAATTTTATTCCCTTTTGGTCTGAGAGAATGCAAGGCATGATTTCAGTGTTTCTGAATTTGGACAGATTTGCTTTGTGACCCAAAATGTGGTCTATTTTGGAGAATGTGGACACAAGAGATCTGTCTTTATTGTTACTATTTTAAATATACCATGTGATTTTATTTTTGTTGTTATTGTTTCCTTTGTATGTTCTTCCCCCTATGGTATATTCCCTGTTGTCACTGTATTCGATTTTGATACCCTGCACCTTGGATATACATGTCTAATCTGGGGAGGGGAAGGGAGATAACAAAACGCTGAAACAAGGACACAGGAGGACCCATTGCAACAAGGATACCCACAGGACAGTATATTGGAAACAAACTTTACAAGTTTGGGGGGCAAGGTGTTGGGAGTGTGGGAGGTGGGGGAGGGGAGGGATAGTGGGACAACAACAAAGGAAGGGGTAACAATGATTTACAAGTAATGTACTCATTGCCTTATTCATGTTACTATAACCCCTCTGTACAACATCTTAACAATAAAATAAAATAAAGAAATATTAACAATAATATGATCCCAGTCAAAGGAAAGAAAACACTGGTCAAAGCAAATGCTGAAAAACACTTTCACCACGTAAAGCATAATGATGAAGCCCATTTGGTTTTATATTTGCCAGGCGCCAGTGGCTCAGGCCTGTACCTAGCTACTCAGGAAGCTGAGGTCTGAGGATCATGGTTGAAAGCCAGCCTGGGAAGGAAAGCATTCCAGAGCAAGCCCTTCTAGGTCCTCAGTCACAGAGTGATTAGATTAGGGCCCACCAACCTTGAAGTGAGAATAGAATTACACAGGATTAGGTGAGAAGTTAGGGAAGAAGACTAAGTTTTCTGACAACCCATGGGCTTTGAAAATATCTCTGCTGGACCACATCCCAGGCAGACAAATGAGGTCAAGTTCCAGGAGTGAGCAAGCTCCTGAAGGAGGAGGCTGGCAACTATAGTTGAAAACAATGCTCGATAGGAAATGCACTCATTACCTTACTCACGTAACTGTAACCCCTCTGTACTGTATCTTTACAATCAAAAATATATTTAAGCTGGGCACCAGTGGCTCACGTCTGTAATCTTTGCTACTCAGGAGGCTGAGATCTCAGGATCTCAGCCAGCCTGGCAGGAAAGTCCATGAGACTCTTATCTCCAATAAACCACTAGAAAACCGGAAGTGGTGCAGTGGCTCAAGTGGTAGAATGCTAGCCTGGGCTGAAGAGCTGAGGGACAGCACCCAGGCCCAGAGTTCAAGCCCACTGACTGACAAAAAAAAAGAAAAAAAAAAAAGAAATTAGTCTTCTCAAGCTCTCTAAAGATGACAAAGTTTAAGACAGTAGGCAACCAAATTGCAGGATTTGCTCTGAATTTTAATTTCATATTTTTGGTCATCCAGATGTTTTAATTTTATGCAGTTAAGTTCTGCCCTCCTTTATGCCTCCTTTTCTCCATTTTAATTTTAATCTCTTCAGGGAAAATGTATTTAGTAATTTGTTAACTATTTTCTTTCGTGTTTGATAATTTGATGAGTTATAATTTATTAATTCTATGTAAAATCCTTTATTCAGTTGTACAAAATGAAGATTAAAATTGATGGACATAAATAGCTCATTTGTACAATTATTTATAATTTTATGAGCATTTTTAATATATGATAGAATGTGTTTTGGAACTGTCTATTTATTTTTAGGTTGTTCCAAAGTGCTCTCTTTATTTGGTTGTCTTGAAAAATAACTACTGATATGAAAGGAAGAAATGAAAATTGTTGAAGACAGGAGAAGAGAGAGACATTTTATGATTTGACCAATATGTAATTTGGAAAGAAATCTATCAAGAGTTTGATACATGGCAGCTTTTCTCTTAAATATTAGCTCAATGCTAACTCAATATTAACTCAAATATTAACTATGACTATTCATAGTAAAAATCATGCACTTAGGCAGTCACATATTTGTGGGTTCAAATTTGAGCTTGTAACTTAAAGGCTGGTATATCTTGGGTAAAACCACATGAAGTCACTTGAGCCTCTTCCTCATAAATAGTATTGTTAATATCAATCTTCTGCTATTAGTTTCCATGGAGTCTAAAATTAAATCATAAGGGAACAGGCAGAATAGAGTGTTCAGGAAACTTAGTTCATGTAACCAGTAGGGATATTCTTTGTTTTCTTTTAATTTTTTAGGGAGACTTTTATGCTTGTAGTCTGAAAAATATTTTCCCTAACTCCACTGCTCAGGAAACATCCTCTATATTTTCATTCATTTCTATGTGTCTTAACAGAAATGCATAATTTTGTCCCCTTACTATAAATCAACACATGTCTCCCAGAGCCACTTCAAGGAGAGGCTCACTGGCTTCTCTGTGCTGCTGGCATTTTCCTAGGCTTTGAGTCTACAGCTAACTAACATCTCAGGTATGATACAAATGTCTCTCATTATGTGCTGCTCTCATGTTATTTTCTTTCTTCCCAACTTTGATGTTGGTCCATCCAATCCTCCCATAGTACAAGCTGCATTCTTATTTCCACACAGGTAGTTGAAAACCTGTCAAAGTGCTGTTTCCACTATACACTTTTCATTATTATACTGTCATCACCAAACAAGTTTATTTCAAAGCTTCTTGGGAGGAAAATGACAAGAAACAGAGCATTTTATTTCTTTGTCCCTTCATTAGATTAGAAATGTCAAGAAGGATTTAGATTGAATTTATTTTTTAAAAGGAATGATAGATCTTTCTTGGGGAAAAAAAACTAAGGAAATGGTAAGATATTCTAATTTCCATAAGACTAAAGTCAAAGATCTGTACATGAAGCTCTGGAAAAAGCCTTCACTTCATTATTTGGGATGACTTGCATTTCTTCCTTCTTTTAAATCCTGGCCACAGTATTCTTTTGAGGATACAATATGCTGTCATCATTCTAAAACACAAGCTACATAATGGAATGTTAGGTGCCAGAAACAAAATATTTCCAAGTTGACTAGAAATCTTATCATTAGTGTAACAACTTTTTTCTCATAAGATTTCTTTTTTAAAAATTATTTTAATTTTATTGTCAAGGTGATGAGGGATTACAATAACATAAGTAAGGTAGTGAGTACACTTTTTGTCAAAAAATGATAGGTAACATGTTCAGTTAATAAAGTCCAACAGCTATTAAGAATGTCTTCAGTGTGGCTTGTGAAAACTGTGAGTGAAAAATATATCCCTCATGTGATATTATCTATGATGTTGATGTCTGAGGGGCATAATATTTAAATATTTGGGTCTACAAAACAAGAAGTCATGTGACCTTACATAAGTACTACATATTGTATTTCTTGCTCTCAATGGATGAATAGATCAGGAAACTATAGTATATATACACAGTGGAATTTTACTCATCCATTGGAAGGAATGATATCGCACCATTCGTAAGGAAATAGAAAGATCTGGATAAAAATATATTAACTGAAGTGAGCTAGACTCAGAGAAATGAAAGTTGGATGGCTTCCCTCATTTGTGATAGACAGGCTTTACCTATAAATCTGCGAGTAAACACATTGAGTTGGATGCAAGTGGATACTGAAGTACAATAGACTGGACAACTCAGATAGTATGATTATTTTTAGAAAGACTACGTCAAAGCCCCCCAAAATAAGCAATAGGGAGGTGGTTCCACAAGGAGAAGGGTAGATGAATGATGGGGATGGAGAGAAGGGGGAGAGAATGCAATCAAGAATTCATTGTACATACCACAAAAATTAAGAAAAGTAAGAAAAGGGGATGTTGAAGGGAGGTGACACTGATCAAGATGCAGTGTATTTATAAATGGCAACCCTTTTGTACAACTACTTAACGATAATGAGTTAGCAACGAAATACAATACCTACAGTGCCTGGGAAAGTGGCCCAGTGGTAGAGCGCTTGCCTTGCATGCCTGAGACCCTGGATTAGATTCCTCAGCACCCCATAAGCAGAAAAAGCAGAAAAAGCCTGAAGTGGTGCAGTAGCTCAAATGGTAGAGTTCTAGCCTTAAGCTGAAGAGCTGAGGGACAGCGCCCAGGCCCAGAGTTCACAACCGAAACCCCCCCACACCCCCGTAAAATACAATATCTACAGATGTCACATCTTTGGATGCATGTACTTTCACACCAAACATAACTGTATTAACTATAAAAGTGTTTACCTTGCCACTACACCCTAAATAATGCGGCATAACATTTCCAGAGCATTTGCATTGTTTGGGGGATTATAGAAAATCTGGTATAATTAAAGTTATATATGTATATTTCATCATTTTACTTGAGACACTTGAGCATCCTAGGATTTTGGTACTCACAGGGGTGGAGTAGGCATTGAGGGCTGGGTCTTACCAGTTCTCTTGATGGAATCAACAGATGACTGTTCTTACTAATTTCTATCTAGAGGTCTCTGGGAGACGACGTGACTTTAACTCTTTTTATTCTTTTGCCAATCTGATAGTTTCTACAGTGTTGATCTCTCACAGCTCTGCTTGCTCATGGCTATGCCTCCTGCTTATCATGGCACTGTTATCATTGTGTCCATTGGTGGTCCTCTGATGACTGACTGACTGGACAGGTTTCCCGCATGGAACTATGTCTGTGGGAAACAGTGACCAGGAGTGTCATATGGATACACACAAATGGTTTTGCAGCCAGTAGTAGTTCAATGTTAAACATCGTTGAGACCCTCAAATGTCCAGTGTTCCTTGGAGATGGAATAGGATAGCATTTGCATCAACACAAGAAGCTTTGCAAGTATATAAAATGCATAAAATCACTGGGCTTACTATCTTTCAATGATATTAGGAGAGCCTAATGGACAGAACTTTGGATAACAAAATGGCCACTGTTTTGTTGCGGTGACAATCATCGAGTTCATTTTTTGCATTAGTGACAGTCTCTTCCCTCTGGAGTGCTAGGTTAATAGAGTTGTTCTTATACATAAATATAAAATAATGAGATAAGTTAAGCCAGAATATCATACCAGTTTTTATGTCTAGATAGTTACACAGAATAGAGAAACCACATAATAATATGAAACATAATCTTACATATTAGACAAATAGATGCAACTTTTAAAAATATTTCAATCATAAAGATTCCACCAAATCATCCTGAGTCATTGAAGTTTTAGACTTTCAAATGTTTGCTTCTTGAGATTAAATACATTTTAGTAACTCAATTTTGTACAAATTCCAACTTTATTATTATGAATAATAGATTCAACATTTAATAATGTCACATTATTCTTGTTTGATTTATTTCTTCTATCTTGTGTTGCATTGTATGACACTGAAAATGTTACCTGTGGTAGTGGGATAAATACAAAATAATGAAAATATTTAACTCTTACTTTTCAGCAGTATTTGAAGTCAAACCCAGGTCCTCATGCTTGCTAGGCAAGCCTGCAAACTATGGTTGAGGACTGAACATTTGCTGGTTTCCGGGAAATTTTAAGGATTATTTTTTGACCTATCATAATACATAGATATGAAATCATAAACAAGGCAGACATGTTATCAAAAAAAGATTTTACCTGTAAATTTTAGATGTGCTGCTTTTCTAATATACTTTCAAAACAGAATGTTAATGTAATGGCGGTCACAACCTGTCTCAAATCCTGATTTGTGTGTGTGGAAAAAATAGAATAGTAAGAAAACAATTAGCAATAAAATTCATTTTATTTTGCGCATGGATATTCAGTATAATGTGAATATAACAAAAAAGCTCCATCACTAACTTTCAAGATGCACTAAAAGTAGCTGTTAATGAATTTTATTATTTCTATTTTGAAATACAAGTGGGAAGAGTGATGAAGGAGCTAGGAAATTTAGACTATAGGAAGAACCAGACTTTCCAAAGTTAGGATTTCATTGGGATTTCCAAAGGATTACGCAAATTCCACATAGAAAATCCATGTTCTCATGGATTTTCAACTTTTGCAGGCAGTAAACAATCTGACATGACTGGAAATGTCAGTTGGCTCAATAGTGTGATTTAAAAAAAAAAAAAAAGAGGTTTCAGATCTGCAGGAAGAGCAAAGGCATTTGGTATCAGCCAGGTTTTCTGCTGCAGTAGCATACAACATTCAAACAACATACGTTGTTTGAAAACAACACACGTTTTTTGCTCCCAGCCCATAAGGTTGAGCTTCGGTTGGCTGGACTTAGTGTTTTCTTGTCTTCTGAATTCCAGGGCCAGAGGAAAGAAGTAGCCACTGTCTGCATCATGTGACTTTTCACGGCTGAGGACCAAATGGGAGAAATAGAGAACTAAGCCAAAGCAAGCATTATATTGACAACTTCCTACTCAAGCAGAGCAAATATTATGCTTGCCCATGCTTTGGTTGACCAAAGCATGTCACATGACAGCAAAAGAGGGGATGGAGGTCAGATGCTACTCCTCCCATTGCATGTGCAGCCATGCTCCCGTAATTGGAATTAGGTCCATGTAAGCCTACAGCATGCTGGAGTAGGTAGGCAGGTGCAGAAGTGCAGTCTACTGCAAAAACCACAGGCCCCTCACCAACACTGACCCACATTTCAACCGTGCGTTTGATAACTTTCCAATGAAGTTAGATCCAAATAACAATTTCCTTTGTGAAGA
The DNA here is from genome assembly GCF_019054845.1 of Dipodomys spectabilis. Taxonomy (NCBI): domain Eukaryota; kingdom Metazoa; phylum Chordata; class Mammalia; order Rodentia; family Heteromyidae; genus Dipodomys; species Dipodomys spectabilis. The sequence goes on from NW_024870711.1 coordinate 6,320,081, forward strand.
CTTGCGGTCTTTTAAATGCCCACCATTGACAAGCAGCAGATTTTAACTTGACAACCTGCTGAAAACTGCTCCTTATACACTTGGGGAACATAATGAAGTGGCAATAGAATAAACAGAAGAGAATAAGGAGACATGGAGGCAGAAGAGACACTAGGACTGAAAATCGCAATATAATATAGAGATAGAAAGAAAGAAAAAAGAAAAGCCTGAAACTAAGCTTGAAGAGATGATTTGATAAGACTAGAGTTAGAAGTACTTTCTCTAAAGCATTCAGCCTTTCTCATGGAATGATAGGTTAAGTTTTGTGAGTTCTGTAGTCCTGTCTTATAAACAAGAGAAAAGAGAAACAATATGCAAAGTCAATATGCAAAGAGCCAGTGAATAAACACTCACCTGTTCAAACCACAGACACATTCACCTTATTTTCTTGCGTAAACTGTGTCCATAGTTCTATGGCTACATGGTAATAGAATAAATGAGATCAACCGCCAAAATTGCAAAAACAGCTGCTCCTTTGGTTTGCTGTTTGTCAGTCAATGTTGCCTTTTATCCTTGAAGCTTCATACACATCCAATGACGGACTAAAGCTTTCTACCTTTGAGTTTCTGTGCTGTTCTCATAGTCTACCTGGAGAGTCTTCTATCTACTCTTATGTCTTCTGCACTGAAACACTGAATGCTTGCTCTTTTCTCCTTTACTTAATACTATTTCAGACCTCTGTGAGTCCACTCAAGTGGATTTTTCTGCTTTCAATGACTTTTTTAGCCCCCCTCCCCCCCCCCCCAGCAAGATCCTTTTCTTTTGTTGATGCAGTCCCACAGGTCACTTGCTTGAAGGATTCACCAAGTCTCAGTTCATCTCTCTTCTGCGTCCCCAAACCCACTCTCTCCTTTGCCACAACCAAACCCACTTCTCCAAGTTAGGGTTGTCTTTGTACACCTGCACTTCCTGTATCCTGCCCGAGTCTTCCTGTGTCCCTGGGGTTGAGCATCTGAAAGAATTCTCTTAAAGAATTTGAATTTTATTTTCTATTTTTGTATGTGTTTTAAGTAATCCTCAAGTGACTTGATTAGGAATCCGACGTTGAGTCATCATTGCGTATTTAAAACCATTGCCTTAATAAGGAAGTTGAATCTATTGGATATAATTGTCTGACAGGAGCAGATATAATAGCAGCTGCTGCCTAGGCTAATCACACACATTAAAGGATAAAGGTAGATTTGTCAGGATATCCTTTATAATAAAAATACAAAAGTTTCAAAACATAGCATTTCACTTGCATCATACATATATACATACCAATATTTCTAGCAAAGTAAAAAATGCATAGACATTATTTCTGTTTAATATATGTATCACAAAAAAATAAATCAAGGCTTTTAATTATGAAGATCAAACTTCCAAATTCATGAGCTATGCAGTTGATTTTCTCACAGGGCAATATTCGAACATCTCTTGTATATAACAGTCTCTTCCCTAAATACTTTGGTATGAAAAAATCAGGCTTCAGTATTACATAGAGACCAACTCAACAGTTTCGAAAAAAGAATTCTGGGTTTTACTTTACTAGGCTTTTGGTGAAAAAGCTGTCTTTTTTTTTTTTTTAAACAGAAACATCTATAACATCCATAGTTTGAAGTGGAGCTATATTTGTGATTGGGTTGAGGAGGGCAGCATTCATTAGTATTGAAAAGAATTACATTACTAATAGACCTAAGCAATATATACAAAATGTTGTGTCTCAATTAGAAAAGAAACAACTCTGAGATTCTAAGTGGTTGAGGACTGAGCATTTTAAAAAAATCTTGTCATATGATTTACTCTGGAAATAACATTTCTGTTCTCACAAAATTTGGGGAAGATAAAGTATTTGTGTTCAGTGTAGACACTCCAGAAAAAAAAAGTTCTCTGGATGTTTTGAGTAATTAATATTTAGCAATCAGCTCTCAGTAGGGGTGTTGAGTCACAGGCTGCATTGCAAGAGCAGCAGGATAAAACAGGCATCTATTTTGCACTAAGACTGATCATTTCGAATCACAGCTCTGTAGTCTTACAACCTCCATAATGGCTAGAGTTATTGGTTGTCAGAATTGGATTCTTCTTCTTCATAGTGCAGTGGAATATTTTTTGGTTAACTTTTAAATGACGGAATATTTTTAGACTTGGAGAAGAGTGCAAAGACAGTGCAGAGAATTCTTCCATTCCATGCGCTCCGCTTACCCTGAGTGAGCACAGAACACTTGTTTGGACTAAAGGCCTTCCAGGCCTTTTCATGCTGATAGCCTCAGTGGATCAGATCTGTCTCCCAATTCTAAATCCCAATCAGTGCCATAAGAGATAAATTGGAATTTAAAAGAAGGACAAAGGTGTTTTACTGCTGGATTCTTTACGATTGAACGTACTGACTGAATGTATGATAAATGCAATGAATTTTAGCCATGTTGTGCCATGATTAGCCATTCTGAATCTTACATAAGATTCATTTCATGAGAGTCCTAGAAAAAATAGAAGGAAAGGTATTTTTCTTATTTTATTTTCATTTCTGGCAGGTAGTGTGTGGAATTCGATGAAAAAATATTTCTAGTCACATAATAAAGAAAATTAATGATATTAAAAATTCAATGATTCTCTCAGAACACACACATGTGCGGGAGCGCGCACACACACACACAGCCCTGTGTCTGTTGTATTTTCCCAACTCCTCCAATGAAGCATGACTAATGCTGTTCTCAAGACCCTAACTCTTCTGTTCTAGGTATATCTGACTTATCAGCTTCAAGAAATATTTCACATTTATGGATTTATGGCATTCAGTTGTCTTAGATTAAATTTTAGAGTGAGAAAGTTTTACTCCATTTCATTATTGAATAGTTTTTCATTCTGTGAATAAGAAGGAATTGAGAACTCTAAACTCAGTGCCCACACTTTAGCCTAGCCCAGAAATTTTAAATTGTAGTTCCATAAGAATCACTGGATATTCTGTTAATCTACAGCTATCTAACATTTGGTCAGGAGATGAGGCATTTGCTGGTCCAGAGCAAATTTTAAGAAGTACCATCTAAACTGTGCACTGTATCATTCTCAAAACAAGTATGTACACACCATACTAACTACATACTTACCAATAATAAAACTACTTTCACAATTCAACTGTTTTTTAATTAATCTGTATAAGAATCGTGTTGTCAGAGTAAGGAAAGAAAAATTATGTACAAATAAAAATGTGTTTCTTAACAAATATAATACATATATTATTGAACTCTAAATAATATTATAGTATTTAAATTTTTATATATGTTTTTGAAACATACAAATGAAATATTGGTCCTAGGGCTTGAACTCAGGGCCTGGATGCTGTCTCTGAGATTTTTGTTTTCATCATTTTTTTTTTTTGCTCAAAGATATAACAGATGAAAGTCTCAGGCTGGTTTTAACTGTGATCCTTAGATTTCAGCCTCTTGGGTAGCCAGGAATGCAAGTGTGAGCCACTGGTACCTTGCTAGAGCACTATATTTTATACTTTTTTGATTTCCACAAATACTCATATCTGTGCAATGCTGAAAGCACAAACAAGACAATTAGAGTTACAATTAGATTTTTTTTATATTTTCAGGTATACTACAAATTTTTCTTTATGAAGGATTGTATACACCTACAGCTTTCAGGTATCAATTTCACTTGTTTCCCTACTTCAAGTATCAGAATACTTGGGAGGGAATGAGGTTTCTGCACTGTTTCCTTAGTTTTCTTTCTACAAAAAACATAATCTGCCCATATACAACTGTGACATCTAGCAATCATCAAGGATCTAACTCATTCATAATCATGCTTCTCTTCTCTTTTCCTAATAGCATAATCTCAGATCATATTTTCTTGGACAAACTAGGAAACCATTATTACCAATATGTGTAGTAAACTATAATACAAATAAGACATGTTTCTTAATTACTTCAACATAGTAACTGATATTAATAGCTAAAACAGAATTATCATCATCTTGTGGCTAAGATTTCCAACTTTATTGGGAATATTATAGGCCAGTTTGGTATGTAATTCAATTTAACACTGTAGCCCTGTGTTCTGCTTGTCATTTAAGTTGTCCCAGCTCTTGATTCCTTAACTTACCCCACATACAAGTACAATTCAAAGAAATAATGTAAAATCTCTATGGCTTTATGGAGAATGAACAGGTGACATTACACTACAAAGTACACAATTACCATAAAATTTCCTTGTGTGCTATTTGTACTCATTGCTAGTCAAGATGGGTAAAGAGTCTTGAAAAGCAGTAATAGTTCATAGTTCAAAATTACTCTGCCTCCAGATAAGCCAAGAAAGTTTGAATTCATCATCTCATAAACAAAAAATATGTCTCAGAATTCCATAATATATAGACATTTTCTCTGGGAGTTCTGTTGTAGGATTTTAGGTTTGGAAGACAATTTAAACCGATGATTCTCTGTAGGGAAAAGTGAAATTGGACTGATCAATGAACACTTATGTCTGAAAGATTAGAATTTCTTTTTAAAACTTCACCAAGTGATTTAAAAAAAACCCTCTTCACTTGAAAAGTGTGAACACACAAGGAATTAAAACTTGCCAGTGGTTTTCTCTGGTCTTTGTTCTCTGGCTGCTCCTTCACCCTTCTGACATATGATATTAAAGACTTTTTACACTTTTTAGGATAGCCTCAGTGTGCTCATGAAATCACTGCTATTCACCAGGACAAGCTCTGGATCTTGTAGACATTCTTGTAGGACAGGTATTCTGGAACCTACCAAGACCTCAGCTGACAACCCTTGGTAGCCCGCTATGAAGCCCATGCACTCTATCACATATAACACACTTTTTTGGAGTCTTTTCTTTGCTGGCAGTTTATTTTGGGAAAATCTGATGTTAAATGTGCCTTTGATGATTCTGGTTTTTCTCTTTATCGGCCTTTTCGAAATCTGATTGAGCACAATGCTAGCTTGCTTGTCAGTGTGTATAGTACTATGTCAGAATATAAAATATCAGAATCCCTATTTCAGTAACAAGACAATCGTTAAGCAAGGAGGCATTGCAAAAACAATTATTTTATGATAAACTGTGATGAATAGCAGATATATCTGCTGAGGAAAATTGCTATCAAAATAACTTCATAATACATAGAAACTTTATATCAGATAGTATGAAGATGAGGGAAAGCTGGGATTTAAAATGATACCATTGATGTAGATCTCAAATTCTGCACAGTATTTAACAAATGCAATTTTTCTTCTACTCAATATGAGAGGAGTTCAGGGCATCCTCTTGTGCATGCACAGTTAGTTTCTGGCATACATGTAGGAATTACATAAATCTGGTTCTGATGGCCCCAGAGGCCACCATCTCTCTCTGTTGAGAAGTTATTGATATCTCTGAGGTTTCAAGAAAGCATCGGTGCAATCTTCACCTTTCTTTTACCCTGTCACAATGGTGTGAATTTGTTTCATGGGCTGTTTCCAGTAGCTGGTTCCGTGAGCGGAAGCATTCCTAGCTGTGTGCAAGTGGAGCATCCTGGGATGCGGATGCCAGCTCCTTTCCTAGATGGTCATAAAATGCCAATCACACTGGGCACCCACAGACGTAGGGCAAGAGAGAAGTGTCTATTACCATGGAAACAGCTAAAAGTTAAATAAAAATGCAAGGTCTTTGGTTGCAAACCATTATTTCTTCTGACTTGTAAGATTTCCTTTCCTTTCTCTCCTTCCTCTTAATTTATATCTGTCCTCTGTTTCAACCATAACCACTCAGGAAATAAAATGAAATAAAAAATATTAAAATGTCAGCTTGAGTTTGATTTCCTTGTTTCTTCTCTTTCTTTCCCTCTCTCCCTCTCACTCTCCTTCCTTGCTTCCTTGCTTCCTTGCTTCCTTGCTTGCTTCCTTCCTTCCTTCCTTCCTTCCTTCCTTCCTTCCTTCCTTCCTTCCTTCCTTCCTTTCTTCCTGCCTTCCTTCCTGTCTTCCTGCCTTCCTTCCTGCTTTCCTTCCTTTCCTTTGTTCTTTCTTTCTCTCTTTGTGCCATTTGTTTTTTAATATTATCAAGAAAAAAATACAATTTGGAAAAACCTACTTGATTAAATACTTAGATAAATATTAACTTCTTGCTATAATGGGGTCTGGAGTTGTTTTTCTTACTTAAAGGGAGAACAGATAATCTGGATTGAGGTCAAGTTTGCAGTTTAGGACTGAAAGTCATTTATAAAATGATATTTGTGAAGTCAATTAAAAAGAATTGAAGGTAGACCTTGAAGAGAAAATATAAGGAGATTTAGAAAGGTATTTAAGTTTATTCATGCTTACAACATAGGAAAACAAATGGTGCTAGGGAAATTTAAAAGTAATAACACCAATGGCATAGGTTAGATGCTGCCATCTGACTTTACAAATAGGAAAAGCATAGCTATGAACAATTTACCTGTTGTCACAAAGAGAGAAGAAGAATTCATAATCTAATACATTCAACTTAAAAATGCACTCTGAAAAGAAAACTCAAATTTCCCTAATAAAGATTTCTGCTCCAGCGTCAGCACTGAAAATCCATGAATGCAGACGTGGTTTCATGAGAATTCCCACAATTAACAAACCAGAAAAAAATTAAACATCTTTATAAGAAAAGTATTGACTTTGAGTCTGTAAGAAAAATTAGTTAATTGTTGTGAAATTTTATTGCTACCCTGAACGATTTGTAACTGAATCCATTAGATTAACATTTTGACAAACGTGATTGTGAGAGTGATCTATGCTTGGTATGGGGCACTAGAAAGGTAACGGGATGTTAGAAAATGCTAGGGATGGAAGTCTAGTGCAATATACACCAGAAATGCACATGGATGAAGGACCAACAAGGCAGAACCAGAGACTGCAGACTACAGGCAGTGTCAATGACAGACAACCCACTGAATTTGAGACACAGGTGTCCAGAAGCTACATGAAGGACGGACAATCTTCCCTAAAGATGGGAGGCCATGGCTATCAGAAATATTAGTCGGATGTTAGAAATCTAACGTTCACTTGGTTCATTTGCTGAGTCGGCACATGCATGATAAGGAAAATGTTAGACTGACTGTTGGTATTAGCATTCAGAAGTTGGAAGGGGAAAGGACCGCAGACAATTCAGTCATGATGGCTGGATGCAAGGTAAATGTGGCGTGTGTAGAGAGATGCTAAGGGCTTAAGGATAAATTCATTAAAATTGTGCACATCTATACTACATATCGTCTAACCATATGCTACTGTGATAAGGGAATTCGATCCGGGGAAAGAGAGAAGCCACATTTTGAGGGGGTGATATTGGGAGTCTTTATTAGAAAGCCAATGTCTGTGACAGGACACATCTCCCAAAGATTTGCAGCCCTGAATGCAGTAGATATGTTAGGAAACCGAGCCCCAAGGGTATCAGAGTAAAGAAAGAAGAGAAAACCATCCAACAAACCAGACCAACGCTAATGAAGAGCGGGAGAGGGACACCATGGTGACCTGAGGAGAGCCAGGAGACAGGAGACATGGCCCAAGGGCATAGGGGTAGAGAGGCCTATGCAGGGTCATGGCTGGGGGCAGGGGCAGGGAGCTGGAGAGTTCCTGGTACAAGTCTGATAAGTCCTGAAACCTATTGCTTAAGTCCCCTGCCCCATTCACTTCTAGGAATTCAGGGGCCTGTCACCTGAAGAGGCGAGTGGGAGGTAGATTTCACCTCTGGAGTTGCTGGGAAGTCTCCATCATCCAGTGAGAGGCTGAGATGGTGGAGAGGACAAGATGACATTACTTAGACCCAGTATCCATATTCCACTAGGTCAATACAATAACATAATAATATATAATATGATCTTACATGATAATCTAATATACTATAACAGTTGATACAGGTGTATATAATAATCTGCATCATTACCACTCAAGATGTTATAAAATTGAATTATAAAGTACAAACTGGTTCACCTTCATGTGGAAGGGGTTTAGAAATGACAGAGCCCATTACCGTATTAACAGAGAACATCATTTGGGTGTAGTTTCAAATGTCAAATAATGAACTGGAAACAACTGAATCAAACCCAATGTGGCTGTGTTGTTCTAATGCAACAGTCGGCATTATAGATGTTGTGGTCACACTGTTAAAGAAGAGATTATTGCCTTCTTTGGGGAATAGCTACATATGTGACTGAAGAAAAAGGGTTTTATTTGAGGTAATTATTTCAGTCCATAATCTCTGGGCCATGTTGATTTGGGTCTAAGGCCTCACCAATATATCACTACAGAAACATATAGCAGAGAGATGTAATCATAGGAGTGATTGGGAGATAAGGGGTGGAAAAGCGGGAAGGGGAGGAGAGAGAAAAAGATATACATATAGATATATACAGAAAGAGAGAGAGAGAAAGAGAAAGAGAGAGAGAGAGAGGAGAAGAGAACACAGGATCTTGCAAGGTCTTGTTCCAAGGATGTAACTTCTTTCCACTGAGTCCAACCTGCTAAAGTACCACCAATCACCAATGTCCAGGGTTGCTATGGGCTAGGTACTATCACAGGTACTCTGAGAGACATTTCAGATCTACCTCACAGGCGTTTGGGTGAACAAGTAGACTAAAAGGACACGTAGGCCCTCTCCTAAAATCCCTTGCTAGCAGTTATTGAAGTTCTGGAAGTTTATGTGCATTATCTTATTATTGATGAACCAAAGGTTGAAACATAATGCATAGCCTAAACCCAGCCAATTGGAAGCATCCATCTGAAGACCAATGAGGCAAGAACAAAAGATATGCAAAAGCCCTCTTCCATGTCAGAAGTTCACAGAGAAAATAAGACCAAGATGCAGCCTCTAACTCTGCCGAAAAAAATCATTTCAGCAGAGCGGCACTACACAGCTCTGTGGAGTGATTTTATTTTTATAAGTTTAGCTGTATTTTGGCAGTCTAGGCTTTCTTTTTCCTTCTGGTTTTCTATGCTAGTGTTTAAATGCATGCAGCAGGTCCTATAAACTAACACAATTAGCTCTCAGGAAATTCCTTTTCTGTTTGAATCCTCCAGATTTCGTTTGTCTTGATTTCAACTGAAAACTAACGAGCATAGCACATAAGGAATAGCACAGGACTAAAACTTGAGCTTTTTTTTCTCTTTTTTTATGGAATGAAATTTAACTTCCACAGAGATGGATGCTCTCTATCGCTTCAAAAATTGTTTTTGTTACAAGCTCTATTCATAAGTGAGTTGTAACGTTAAAGAAGAAGAACGATTTTAAATTGCTTCCTGCTACAGAATCCAAGGCAGTAAAAAAGACTGTGAGGCAGAGAGAACAAGACAATAGAAAAGAAAACTTTAAAGAGGCACTTTTAGGTTTGGAGTACACATGTATATAAACCAGGCTTAAACTGTACATGTGATAAGGAAGATATCATGACAGGAAGAAAAATGTTTATTGGCATCATCTCACATCCCAATTGCAACATAGTCAGATGCCCATTCTCCTATAGAAAGTTGCACATGGTTGGATTGTATGCCTAGTTTGGTGTAAATTTATCTTCACACTTAAATACTTGGGTATTTTACATGTCTTAAACATTTGGGTATTTAAAACAAACTGGGAGGAACTTGAAGAAGCTGAAATAGCTTTGTATAAAATTACGGACATTGAAGGAAAGTGTGAGAGGGAGCAGAGAAACATGTTCATGTTCAAGGAGAATTTTCTGGAAGGGAAATGCTTGGTGCTGTTTCATTTGTATCCTTTTCCAGTTGGACAAAGATCAAATGGACATTAAAATCACTACTTGCTGTAGTGGTTTATGAAATACTGTTCTGCAGCAGGTAATGGCAACTTCCTAAAAGTCTGAACTTTTGCATAATTGAAGTTATGCAAAGAAGTAACCAGTTAGAGGCCAATTCTTCTATTTATTTATATGTGATCCTTTGTGTGGGTTAGCATGCCAAAGGGGTTAACTTAACAAGGATTCGGAATGTAACACATGAAATTTTAGAATCACAAACATCCAGACTACAGCAGCAAAGCTTGCTAGTTTTTCTAGTTTATCTAAGATTTAAATTTTGGGTTATTTATTTATTTATTTTTCTTTTTTGTCAGTCGTGGGGCTTGAACTCAGGACCTGGACACTGTCCCTGAGCTCTTTTGCTCAAGGCTAGTGCTCTACTGAACCACAGCACCACTTTCAGTTTTCTTGTGGTTAACTGGAGATCAGAGTCCCACAGCCTTTCCTGCCCTATCCTGTTTTAAATCACTGTCCTCAGATGTCATCCTCCTGAATAGCTAGGATTACAGTCATAAGCCACTGGTACCCAGCCCTTCATTTTTAATTGGTATATAGGACTTGAATTTATGGACAGGATATTGTATTATTTAATGCATGGACACACTGTCAAAAATATCTGGATAAATTAGCATTTTTCCTCTCTTCAAACTCCTCGATAATCTTCAACAACAACAACAACAAAAACTTAGTTCTAGGAGAATTTCTAACCTGTAGTAGCAAAAAACTTCTAACATCTAGTATTGAATAAATCTTAAGGAAGGTCATATGCTACCCAGAAACAGGAAAGGTGTGACTAGAGTTTGTGGTTGTTACCATAGTTACCATTGTTTTAATTTTTTAAATAAAAAATAATGTTGCTCAATCTGATTCTCTGTCATCTGGAAAGACTAGTCTTCCAAGCAGTATTCCTTAAGATCACAGAACTTAATGGCTGTCTTTTGTGTTGTCTGAAAGTAAGTTAAATAACAAATTTGGAGTTTCTACACAGAGACCAAATAGATCGTCACTAAGCACAAGAACTAAATAACAACCAAACAACAAAACTTAAGCTCTCCCCTGGCCTGGGGATGCAAAACTCTTTCCTTCCTCAAGATGGGAATCCTCCCGTTTATTGCCCATTGAAGAGCCTTCCTGCTTTCTGATCTCTGGATTTATATCTCCATCTCAATCCCTAAAATAACTTCTGAATAGAGGTGGTCAGATTCGTTTTTTTTTTTTTAAGAGACTGTAATCCAAGGGCAGCTAGAAGCATAAGGCTCAAGGAGATTGCAATTTATTAAGTTCCTTTCTTAGAATAGAATTAAGGAGAATATAGCTCATTTTCTTTCAAGAGGGAACAAATGACAAATTAATATTGTACTACATTATCCAGGAGTGCATGCATTATTTACATGAACTGTCTTAATGGATTCAATGGGCAAAAAATTCACAAGAAGAAAGCTAGTTAACAACCACCTGTGTTCTGCAGGTGATACTGGAAAGTCACACTGGGAAGCATGGCTGTGGAAGTCTACAAAACAAGGAGTGAGAGATGTGTGATCTGAAGACGTGTGTGTGTGTGTGTGTGTGTGTGTGTGTGTGTGTGTTTACCTGGTGATCATAGCCACAGCCATAGGTCCTTTACAGAGACATTTCCTAGAAGCTTTCAAATGGATGTCCTGTGAGAAACATTATTTCCACAGAGCGCAAAGTGAAAATTCCAGAAATTCCAGAAGGGATCATATTCACCAGAGAAGGGTGGGGGACATAGCTGATAAAGTACCATTGGTACTTTATTGATTATACTAACTGATGGATCAGAGAAAGGAGTACCAAATTAGTTCTCTTACAAATTTGAAAGACTATTTCATGCTCTTGTTAATTCTTTTAGGGAAATGATCCCAAATTATATTTCATATGTTATCACTAAAGACAAATACAGTCCAACGATTTCACATATTACTCTTGAAGTCTTTGTGTTCAGAGTTACTACGAAGGAAAAGAAAATCACTGTCCAAATGGTCACTGAAATGCCGTATGTATTTGAGCAATGAGACGACTGCAAAGGTAATTGTTTCCAATCAACTCTGTGAATCCATTCCAATGGTTTTACTTGCTTGTTCCAAGAGTCACTGTTTCCTCCTAGTGTATGTGGCATCAACAGTTTTTGTTGTCCTGGAAACAAAGAGGCCACTGGACTGGCCAGCAGGGCAGTGACCCCACATCACTGCATACCGCCATCCTGGAAATCCACAGGTGCCAACCCTCTCCAGTTGCAAACACTGTAGTATTCTTTATTCACGGCTGCCCTGGTACTATATAAAAGGCTCCAAACAGGTCACTCTTTCAATGAGCATGAGGCCTACCTTAATCCAGGCTTCCATTTCACTTTTACTTGGACTACTTCAAGGGCTTATCCACTGGAATGTCTTTTCTTCTCAAAAGTCATTCCACCTTCCACATAATCATCAAAGTGACAACTGTTAAATTAGATATTCCATCATTTTATGCTTCTGCTCCATTGCCTGTATTGTAAAATTGAAGTCTTCTGTAGAACACCCAAAGCACTCCATATTTGCACAAGAACACCAACACAAATCTCAGTGAATAGCAGTGTACAAAGTAACATGAATTGAGGAATCGAATCATGGAATATGCCTTTCACCATTCTGGTGCTCAGAAATAGATGAATTTTATTTATTATTTTTGGCAGCTGTCTAAAGATTAAATTTTCTACTTAAAATGTCTTCAATTTCACATTTCTCCCCCTCTGTACTAATGGTTAACTGGCTAGAAAGGCACTCTACTGCTTCTATCAAACCACCAGCCCGTTTCATAACCACATGGGTTAGTGTCTTACATTTTTGTTCAGTTGCCTTAGTGATAATCAATGAAAGACTATACTTTCAGGGATCATTTCTATAGTTAGTTACTAGTGATAATTAATGATAATACTATTGTTGGCTGTGGCCTAGAAGAAAAGACAATAATTTTTAAAAGCTTTTGATATTTCAAAAATACATGATTCCACAATCAATATTTGCACAAATCTCTGTTATGCCATTAGAATGTGGTCATAAAAGCAGAATTTCATCGTCAGAAATTATAAAATGCTTTTAGCCTTTGACATTGATCATGAAACAGTTCTGTAAAAAAAAAAAGTGAGTAATCAAAAAGAAACACCAGCTAAGCCTCAATAAAAGTTCTAAATAAGTGATCATATTCCATTCAGTTGTTAAAAAAGAAAAACACATGACAACACTTTAGCTTTGGTACCTTAAAAACCATACAGAGTCACTTGTCAAAACCTAGAAATTCAATCATTTGATAAATAAAAACAGAGTTGTTTTGAAAACCAAATGTGATGGAATCCATCTAATGTAAATAAACAAGTGTGTTTGCAGGAGGACAGTTGAATGATGACAGTGAATATGTAAAGAGTAAAAAGTTAGTTTGATGTTAAATAAGGTCATTTATTCTTTAACAAACATGTGGTATCTTATGGGCTAATTCTTTCCTGTTACTTCTCAGAATGAGCTACTTTATAATTTGCTATTTAATTAATTTAGAAGGTATCACAGGTACACAAAAAATATCTAACACTTTTCCTCTCTGTAAGTTGTTTTTAAGTGATATATAATCACACCCAGATTTATCATGAATATTTCACCCTGAAACCATCCAATTTCTGTATCGTTCATTTATTTTTTAGATTCTATTTACATGTCAGCAATGGCAAATGTCCCCTATTTGGATGTAATTACTTTATACAGAAATACCATAAGAGTATCATTTTGATGAACCTACTATAAGACTCTAATTATAAAGCTAAATGAAAGAATTTTTATAATTTTGTCATATTGAAACATTTAATCTAAATTGAATTGATTCCCTTCTGTTGAAATTCTTGGTGTGGGGGTCAGGACGCAAGCGGTCTTCACTCAAGGGAAGGCCACTCTCTGGTCTTAGGCCTAGATTTTAGACAAAATGCTTCCCCTTTTACTATCTGGCTAAACTTTGGGGCATTAGTCCCCTCTTAACTAAATTTTTTTTGTTTTATTTTTGTCTTTTTAAAATTTAATTTTATTGTCAAGGTGATGTACAGAGTGGTTACAGTTACATGTGTAACGTCTTGAGTACATTTCTATTCTTTTTTTTGGGGGGGGGGGGGCGGGGTCGTGGGGCCTGAACTCTGGGCCTGGGCGCTGTCTCTCAGCTCTTCAGATCAAGGCTAGCTCTCTACCACTGAGCCACCTTCCCAGCCCCGATAAGAACATTTCTTGTTGAGCTTGTTACCCCTCCCTCATTTTCCTCCTCCTTTTTCACTCCCCGTGATGTCCCCACCCCTGAGTTGTTCAGATTATTTCCAACATTTTGTCTTGTGAGTATCGCTACTCACTAATTCAGATAAACGTATAGACAATACCCAGGGTACTAAAATCAAACACAGTGACAACAGGGGCTAAAACATAGGAGGAAAAACACAAAAGAAAAAAGAAATCACATAGTACATTAAAAACAACAGCAACAAAGAAAAACCTCTTGTGTCCATGTCTCTTAGTTCATTTCACTTAGCATCATCATATATGGTCTATATGAGCTATTCTGCTCATCTGCTAGGATTATCTTAGACATATACTAATTATTACAAAGGAGGGAAACCATGGGATCTATGTTTCTTTCGGTCTGGCTTACTTCACTTAATATGATTTTTTTCCAAGTCTTTCCATTTTCTTCTAAATGGGATGGTATCATCCTTTTTGATGGAAGTATAGAATTCCACTGTGTATATATACCACATTTTCTTGATCTACTCATCTACTGAGGAGCATCTGAGTTGGTTTCATATCTTGGCTATGGTAAATAATGCTTCAATAAATATGGTTTTTAAAATCCTCTCCGATTCAAATGAAAATGAAATACACATACAATTTTGTAGAAAAAACCTTACTCAAACATATGAAATTGCTATCACTCATATGTAAAATGTTGGATATAGGATATCTGTTTTCTATCAATAGATAGACAGATAGATAGATAGAAAGATAGATAGACAGACAGACAGACAGACAGATAGATACTACTTCATAACAGTTGAAATGATGCATGTGAGATCCTTTTGCACAGACACCCAGCAATATTTCAGTACACGCTACATAATATAAATTTTTTTAATCTCATGGAAGATGTCAGAGGCATCTGACACCTAGCACCTAAAGAAACAAAATCAAAGCATTCCAAGTCTAGTAGTACAAGGCTACCGCTGTCAGCCGTGGGCTGGGCAGATCAGCCTCTCAGGAGAACATCAGCATAGTTCAAATGAGTTTCAATCTCTGCCCAGGAAGCCTGTGCCTCTGAGGCTGAGTTTTCCTTTGAGCATGAAGGGACAGGTTCATCCTTCTGTGATTTGGAAGCCTTGGTCCCAGACAGAAAGGCAGAAGGCATCTGTCTGATTGTATGGGAACACAAACTTAAGAAGGCCTGATGAAACAGCCCTGCTACCTGGGGGCAGCTCTAAATTAAACTGCAAATGTCCTCATCAGCCTGCGGGTGAAACTTTTGCCCTTATTTGTTCAGTGTGTACCGTGTGTTCACCAGAGCAGGGAATGCTTGCTTATTATGTGATTCCATGCCATTAAGGCTCTCAGACTGCCCAGGAGGACCAGGGCAAACACAGCAGTTGGCTCTCCATGGATGAAGAAGGATTTAATGAGGGAGAAACATGCAGTTCAGGTGCAATTCTGACTCATTTCTTAGTAAATATATAGGAGCTTTGAGGGTCAGTTGTGTGATTCAGCAGAAGGTAAAGCACTCTATACAAGAGTCCACATACATTCTAACTGGCCAGGCTCTCTTCTATTTGTTTGTTTGTTTTTTTCCTTGTGTTTTCAAAAACAATTTTAAAGTTTGTGTTTCCACTGAAGTCAGAGGGCACTAACCCTGAAATTGTTTCATGAAATGGCCTCAAACCATGAACCAGGCCCTGAGTTAACTTTTCTCTGCAAGTGGTGGTAATTAGGGTTTTTTTTTCTCTTTTTACATGTATTAAGCCATATTATTCTGAGGGAGGGGAGTGGGGGGGAGGGGAGTTAGATTCTTGGCAGTTATGTATTTTTTTAACACAGAATGTTTTCAATGTGTACATGTGGGGCACATAAATACCAGGCTTTGGGGGTCAAGTCTTAGATCCAGGTGTCCATGAATGCTTCTCTGCCTTACAGGCATTGCTGAGCAGATGTTCACTGTACACACCCACACTTTTCCTGTTCATAATTTACATCTCAAAAATTCATGGCACTTTCCATTGATCGTGCCTACTTCTATCTTTAACTTTCCCATCATTTTAGAAATGATGCTAAAAATACTGACAACAAGATGTTAGTGTCCATACGCTGATTGAAGAAGAATTCTAACTCTTATTTTCTGACTCTCCACATTGCTCTGAAATCAGAATGACAAACTTAAGTGAAATTAAACCATGGAAAACCAACAGCTGAAGTTGGAATGTCTCGGCCCTTAAGGCCCTTAAGTTGTAATGGTTCAAGTGGTTTGAAATTCAATTCCCAGTACCATCAACACCAGGAATATTTTAAAGCTATTGATATAAAACTTAATGCAAATAAGGAATAAGATAAGCATGTTTTGTAAGGACTATGCCTTCAGTCTGTCTTTCTGTAACAGAACATTTCTATAGCAGAAGTCTGAGGAAAACCCACATTTATGCATACTGATACACACCCAGCCATTCAAACTTCTGAAAGGAAATCCTCAAGGGTGCTTTGTTTTAAACTTCTTTTTTCTATACAGATGTAAAAGATCCTGTAGTGTAAAGAGAGTTCTTGAATCAATCAACAAGACAATAGCCACATTCTTCTGAGACACAGGTATTATTTAACTTCAAGGTCCGTTTTCCAGAAAATTGGCTGTGGAGAAGAGAGGTAAAGCATATAAGATGCTGCGTGGTAGTTTACAAGAGACTCCTTTCTCTCTAACTCAGTAAGGATATGTGTCCAATTGCAGCCACTGGAATGCAACTCAGAATGTAATAGGCTTGCATCACTCCTGTTTATGTGGGAAGAACTTTGCCATTTCCTCTAATTCACTAATTCATTATGTCCTGAAGTACTCTCAGAGCTCCAGTTCTCAGGAAGATATGATTTTGTTTTCGAGGGGACATTTGGCAATACCTGGAGATGTTTCATATCACAAGGAAGGGTTTGTGGCTGCTATTTCTAGTAGCTCAAGGTCACAGATGCTACTGAATATTCTACAGTGCACAGTACAATCCCACTACTAAGGATTGTCCTGCAGAAATGTGAATACTGCCAGTGAAGATGAATGTGAATGTACAAAACACATTTTGAGTGACATATATATATATATATATATATATATATATATATCAGAATTAAAGCTATTAATTAGTGTTTATAATCAAAATTATCAAGAGACAGACTCTGTCTCTGTCTCTGTCTCTGTGTGTCTGTGTGTCTGTCTCTGTCTCTGTCTCTCTCTCTCTCTCTCTCTGTTTTGGTACCAGTCCTAGGGCTTGAACTCAGGGTCTAGGCATAGTCTCTGAGCTTTCTTTGTTCAAGGCTAGTGCTCTACCACATATAAGCCACAGCTCCCCTTCTGCCTTTTTTTGATAATTAATTGGAGATAAGAGACTCATAGATTTTCCTGCTGGTCTTGGCTTTGAACCACAATCCTCAGACCTCAGAGTAACTAAGATTATAGGCAGGAGCCACTGGCATATGGTCATTATATTTCCTAATGAATGTGTTTCCTCCTCTCTTTAGAAAAGCAACATGGAAAGTCAAATTAAAATTAGAACATTTTTCCCCTAAGCACTGAATCAATTTTTTAGATGGTTAGATGATCTTCATGGGATGTGTCATAATTAGAATTTACTGTTTGTATCATAATGTATGTATGTACTCATCCTCGTTAAGACTAGAAGCCTTGGGTGGGCATGGAATGTCTTTGTATATGCATTACCTTAAACACAGCATCTAATTGTACTGCCTGGCATGCAGTCAGCATGAACAATATTCAATCCAGGAATGAATCCATCTCTGTGTGTCTAATTTATATTAAACATACAGCATGTAAAAATCTTTGTTCTATTCATTGGAGTTACAAAGCATAAGACAGTGTCATGTGAGGAGATCTGTACTGCGGTAGATTAAATGGAAATGCTAGTTATATTAAGGTACTAAAACTATAGCTCTTCTTAAGGGAAATTAGCTGAGTTAGGTACCATGTGACTTTGTGACTCAGCCACATGTGGGAGACCGGGCAGAGAAGCCCTGAACCAAAAACCAGTGGCATCTTATCACCTATGCTTGTACAAAAAGATTAATTATGATCAATCAGATTCCCATGCTTAAGTATTTCAACAACAACAAAAAAATACGAAGGAAATGAGTAGGTAGAAGTTAATTACATGGAAGGGCTCATGTTTTGAATGGTAACCTACTTCCTAAAAGACATTAATACAGAATTCATTCATAGATCAATACAGAATCTATGAATGATAAAAGATCTGGAGGTGTAACCTGGATTGGCTGAGTGATGGCATGCATTCCTGTAAGACCCAGAAGCAGACAGGCAGGGGAGAGGCAGAGAGGGATAGAGATCATCTGGTTAGAGAGGCCCACCAGCCTCAAAATAACTGCTAGCCATTAATCCAAGGGTACCTTACTGGAAACAAAGGATTTTCTAGCTTCTGCTTAGATCTGAAGTTGACTAGCCAAATGAGGAGACCATCTTAAATTTCTAGCCACAAGCCTGAGGCAACCAGAAGTTGGAAGATGAAAAAAAAATCTTTCTGTAGAGGCTTCAGGGAGCATGTGGCTTGGCTGATACCTTGATTTGGGACTTCAGGGATCTCTAAGAAGCTAACCCCTATGCTTTGTTTGAAGACAAATGCCAGTGGGAAGGCATGAAAGTGGTAGCATTTTGACAATTCAAAGGAAGCAGTCACAGCATAAGCAAGAAATTATGCTGTAGAGAAATGAGCACTGACTGTAGGAATGTGCTGAGTGAGTTGGCTGTTAGAACTGGAACTGAGAAGAGAACTCTTCACAGAAAAGAATGATGTCATCTCCTTGGTTAATGTGTCTGGGGGAAATAAAATGCACAGATTCTTCCTCTTGCTATTCATGCTTCTTCAACAAGCCAGGCCCTCCCCAATTTTACATTTGTTTGTTCTCATGGGAAATTCCTCATTAGTTTCTAAGGTGAAGTTAGTTGGCAAGCAAATTGATGTAGAAAATTGTAGGGGAAAAAAAGTGTTGATTGCATTAACAAGTACAGGATAGGGCGTGCTAACAGGTGAGGGTTATTGGTCCCACCTTCAAAATTTTATAGAAAATTTGCTAGAAAAAATGTATTCAATCTTCTCTGGCATAACTTGGAATTCCAGTAGGTGAAACTTTTAAATTAATTAGCAAGAAGTGATCGATAAGACAGAAAAAGACTAAAGAAAAAAAGAATAAAAAAATCCATAAAACACAAGGATAGTAAACCATTTGGTTCTGTCTATAGCTTGGGTATAGAGTGGAAGATGTTCCCGTAGGTTTCAAGTCTTGAGAATTCAAATTTTCTATAGTTTTTAGAGGTAGAAAATTTGGGATCAGATAAGATCTATAAGATGGAGTCCAAAGAGTTGGGTGTTGGTATCATTCTAAGAGGGACACACACACAACACACACACACACACACACACACACACACACACACACACACACACACGGTACAGTGGTAATAATTCATGCATTCATATTTCTCCCTATCTTTTGGTGTGTGATATTCTAACACTACCAGGCTTCTCCCAACTACGAGGCTGCCACCACATGTGGATCATAGATTTTGAATGTAAAGAACTTTTAAGCCAAAAATGAATTCTTTTCCCTTATCATTATCCAGCCTGTGACTTTCCATTCTTAGCAACAACAAAAAATATACACAAACAACCATGTGGTGAGGGAGGAGAGTGAAACAGCAATGGTACACACGCTGAAGACATGTCCCTGATCGTATTGAAGATATATCCTGCACGGTTAGCACCACAGATTCTTTCAAGCTCCTTGCATGTTGTAAAGTGACTACAACCAGAACTTTCTGGGAACTCACAAACAATTAAATGGAAAATACAAAGCACAAGCAATGGACTAATACATTTGATTCTTCATCTTACTCTCTAATGGCAATCATCTTGGAACAGCACAAGATTAATTACTTAGCAAGAGAATTGCCTAGACACACAGAAGCAAAGAGCTCTACAATACAGCTGTGATCAGGTTAGAAGGTTCTGTCTCCCTAAGATTGCTTTCAGCTCAGTGATGAGCAAAGTCTTGAGTCCAGCTCTTAGAGATTGTATAGCAGTTAGTCATTTCAGATATATTTTAAATTCTTCAATATATCCCTTTATACCTATGATAGCCATAACTTACTAGACTTTTCCTGATTTTTATAATAAAGCATATGCTTGAAATTGTAGATTTTGTTTTGTTTTGTTGTGCTCAGGGCCTAGGCACTGTCCCTGAGCTTTTGTGTTCAAGGCCGGTACCCTACCAATGAAGCCACAGCTCCCTTGACAGCTTTTCACCCACCCTTTTTGGCAAATTGTAGATAAGAGTCTCCGGGCTGTAAAATAAACAATGAGTAAATAAAAAAGTCTCATGGACTTCTCTGTCTGTGATCCTCAGTTCTCACCTCCTGAATAGTTAGGATTACAGGTACAAGCCACTGGGGGACTGGCTGAAATTCTTGATATTTTTTTTAATATCGTAAGATAAAGCTTTCTGTTCTTTTCCTGTAAAATCTTACTTAATACCATTTAGGTGTCATTGTGTATGGGGGGCTACTCATTTTTTTTCATTGTGAAAATAACGTACAGAGGGGTTACAATTATATGGGCAAGGTAATGAGTACATTTCTTATCAAGCATTGTTGCCTCCTCCTTTGTTTTCCCTTCCCATCCCTTCCCACCTCCACCAGTGTCCCCCCTTCCCCTTCTTCTCCCCCCGCCCCCCACCCTGCTGTACCAAAGTTGTAAAGTTCTTTTTTTGACATAATGACTTGTACATCTCATTGTTGCAATGGGGCCAACTTCCCCTCCACAAATTATACCAACATCAAATACACTGAAAACAGGGGTTATACCGTGGGGTGGAGGACATACAATGCAACAAAGAAATAATCTTATAAATATGTGAGAAACAATAGCAAGAAAGAAAAAACATTTGAGTTCTTATCTTGGGGTTCATTTTGCCTAACATCAACTTATCTGACCATTTATACTTGTCTCCAGACATATACTAGTTATTGCAAATAAGGGAAACCATGGGACCTATGTTTCTTTGGGCCTGGCTTACTTCACTTAATATAATTTTTTCCAATTCTTTCCATTTCCTAACAAATGGGGCAATGTCATTCTTTCTGATGGAGGCATAGAATTTCATTGTGTATATATACTACATTTTCTTGATCCATTCATCTACTGAGGGGCAGCTGGGTTGGTTCCATATCTTACCTATGGGAAATAATGCTGCAATAAACATAGTTGCACTGGTAGCTTTAGTATGGTCTTGTTTATAAACATTTGGGTAAATGCCCAAAAGTGGGATTGCTGGGTCATAGGGGAGCTCTATGTGGAGTCTTTTGAGGAACCTCCATACTGCTTTCCAAAGTGGTTGAACAAGTTTACATTCCCACCAACAATGCAGTAAGTTTCCCTTCTGTCCACATCCCCTCCACCATCTGTTGCTATTAGATTTCTTGATTATAGCCATTCTATCTAGGGGTGAGGTGGTATCTCAATGTTGTTTTGATTTGCATTTCTTTTATGACTAGGGAGGTTGAGCATTTCTTCATGTGTCTATTGGCCAACCTTCTTTCCTCTTCAGAGAAGTTTCTCTGTAAGTCTTTAGCCCATTTATTTATCCGGCAGTTGTTTCTTTGAGGATTTGTTGTTGGGGGATTTAATTTTTTGAGTTCCAGGTATATTTTAGATATGAGATCCTTGTCCATTGTATGGCTAGTGAAGATCTTCTCCCAATCCATGGGGTTTCTATTGATCTTGCTAGCTATGTCCTTTGCCATGCAGAAGCTCTGCAATTTCATGCAATCCCATTTGTCTAACCTTTCTTTGATTTGTTGTGTTTCTAGGTCTCTATTAAGAAAATTTCTGCCTGTGCTAAGGAGACCTAGACCTTCTCCTATTCCATCCTGTAATGTTTTCAGAGTGTCTGCTTTGATTCTAAGGTGTTTGATCCATTTGGAGTTGATTCTGGTGCAGGGTAATATATAAGGATCTAGCCTTAGTTTTCTACAAGTGATTAACCAATTTTGCCAGCACCATTTACCGAAGAGGCTGTCTTTCTTCCATTCTATGTTATTAGCTCCCTTATCGAAGATTAGATGGCTATAGGTCTGTAGGTTCATTTCTGGGTTTTCAATTCTATTCCATTGGTCCTGAGGTCTGTTCTTGTGTCAGTACCAAGCTGTTTTGATTATTATGGCTTTGTAGTAGAGTTTGAAATTTGGTATTGATATTCCTCCAGCACTGTTCTTTCTGTTAAGGATCGTTTTTGCTATTCAGGGTCTTTTATTGTTCCATATGAAGTTTTGGATTGCCTCTTCTATTTTCTTGAAGAATGAGGTTGGAATATTGATAGGTATCGCATTGAATTTGTAAATAGAGGCTACTCATTATGTTAGAAATCAAAAGGAGAGAAAACAGTTAAAGATGGTCAAATCATCTAATGTAGATATTCCACTCATTCTCTCTAATTTTTAAAAAAAGAAAGGAAAATGAAAACAAGACTGCAATTTCTATTGAGTTACTTTAGCCATAAATTTATATTCCTACTGAGTGTCAACAATTCCAGCATCTCCTTCCCACAGAAGGATGGCTAATGGGGCATCGTTATGCATGTATAAATTATAATTTAGTGTTTGGAGGTATCATTTTACCCGACAGTGTGAGCAAAGAGCAGAAAACAGTGATTGATCATCTTGCAGTAGCAGAAATCGAATTCCCGAATAGAGAATGAAACAAAGATTAGAAAATTGAAGGAATCAATATTTCTGGCTGGAGCCCACTGTGGAAATCCATGTTTTGCTGTTGTAAAAATGATATACCTCTCAGACAAGCTACTTAAAAAAAACACAGCAAACTAAGAATATATATGATCACAGTTCTGCATGTCCAGTGGCATCAGGCTACACTGTCAGTTTTCTGACTGTCAGACTCCAAGGGAGGGCCAGGGAACCACGTGGCCAAAGGTAGGTGTGTGTGTGTGTGTGTGTGTGTGTGTGTGCGCGCGCGCGCACTCTGCTGTCTCCCTCTTTTGATAGACACACCAGGATCCTGTCTTGCAGAGAGAAGTGTCTACTACAATGACCTTATCTAAACATAATCAGTTTCCAAAGATCTTATTTCTTAATCCTTATCATGGTTGTTTTATGACTCCCCTCTTAATTGCATTAGCATATGAGTGAGGATAGAATTTCTATAGTCAGTTCTGAGGAATCAACCATTCACCAATCACAGCACCTCTTTCAGGACACTGCTGAAAGCCACACACCAATCACAGCACCTCTTTCAGGACACTGCTGAAAGCCATACACCAATCATAGCACTGCTTTCAGAACACTGCTGAAAGCCACCACCACAATACTGAATGCTCCTTACTAGTTAGTTGATTTTGTGCAGTATACACAGGATAGGAACATTAGTCATAGTGTGTGATAGGTTAGTACAACTCAGTTTAAATGACTTTGAAACTAATCTTCAAAAGTTTATTTCAAACCCATTTTGTTCCAATGAGACCAGCAATGTGTTTTAGAATGGATAGTCTCTCTCCTTATTAAAACAACAGAAAACATAAGTATTATAAATAGGAAAGTACAAATGTACCTGTTCATTCGTATTGATTACAGAATTACTTTGTTGTGATTAATTCTAAGTCTTACTCATGTTTATCAACAAAGGATTGGGCAAATGTATTTAACAATAATTCATCGTTGATAGAAAATAATCAGATCTGCAATGATGGGGAAAAGCGACAGATAACATAGATTATAAAAAAATAACAAAGGAAAAATATGTTATAATAAAATGCAAATGTCTGGATAAATGCAGGCCAAAATATTATTGAACTGATGGAGGACTTAATAGGAGGGAGCTTTAAACGTTCTAAATTGCATATTTGTATGACAGTTAAAGTAGTCTACTTCATTATGTTTTTGGTGGGATGCTTAGCTTCATTTATATTTATTATTATTGTCTTATTGTAAAAGTGATGTGCAGCAAGGTTACAGAGACATGGCATAAGCCTGACCCTAAATATCCCAAAGGATCATTGCTATATAAAATTTTATTGTTAGTACTTGCAATATAGTGAACATGGGGTTTGATCATTTTTACCATTATTCAACTTGGTTGGTATCAATCCACTTATGTCAATATCTTCCATAAAACAAATTACTTTTAATTAGAGAACTAGGCTTTTGAAATCCTGAAATTTCCAAAAGCAGCTGCATTGTGGCACAGGCAAAAGACCATCGATAAGAAACACTGTCAGGGATGCTTGATGTACATGCAGGTTGCAGTTAGTATCTGCACTCCTATTTTGAGCAGGGAGTTAGATACTCCAAAGTATTTGTCTCTTCTTTCCTTTCTTTTCTCCATATCTTCCTCTCTGTCCCTTGCTGTCTGATACCTTTTCAAATCTCTGGACATCAACCCCACATCCTGCCTACTTCCTTTCATCACTGCGTAGCTGTCTCTTAACCTGGAAGTGTGTTGCATTGTTGCTCTTTCCTTCTCAACCCACTTGAGCGCCTTTTCCTGATTGCCTACACATGTGAAGTAGCAGGTCGGCAGACCTCCATTCCAGACCCTGGGTCAGAATGATTCTCAGTTCTGGATGTATTCCAACATTTTATTTAGTTTCTCAGTCATTGGGCTTGAACTCTGGGCCTGGACACTGTCCCTCAGCTCATCAGCTCAAGGCTAGCGCTCTACTACTTGAGCCACAGTGCCACCCATTTCTGATTTTCTGCATAGTTAATTGGAGATAAGAGTCTCATGGACTTTCTTGCCCAGGCTGGCTTTAAACCTCAATCCTCAGATCTCAGCTTCCTGAGTAGCGAAGATTACAGGCGTGAGCCACTGGTGCCGGCTTAAATATATTTTTGATTGTGAAGATACAGTACAGAGGGGTTACATTACGTGAGTAAGGTAATGAGGGCATTTTCTATCGAGCATTTTTTTCAACTATAGTTGCCAGCCTCCTCCTTCAGGAGCTTGCTCACTCCTGGGACTTGATCTCACTTGTCTGCCTGGGATGTGGTCCAGCAGAGATATTTTCAAAGCCCATGGGTTGTCAGAAAACTTAGTCTTCTTCCCTAACTTCTCACCTAATCCTGTGTAATTCTATTCTCACTTCAAGGTTGGTGGGCCCTAAACTAATCACTCTGGGGGTGAGGACCTAGAAGGGCTGGCTCTGGAATGCTTTGAGGCATGAAGAGAAGGAAACAGATTTACAGGAATTACAGAAAGAAGGAGGAGCCAGGAGGTCTTAGCTCATATCTATAATCGTAGCTACTCAGGAAGCTGAAATATGAAGATCATGGTTCAAAGCCAGCTTGGGATAGAAAAGTCTTTATGATTCTTATCTCAAATTAACCAGCAAAAACCTGTAAATAGAGGTAAGGCCTCTAGTGGTAGAATGACAGCCTTGAGTGGAAGAACAAACAAACAAACAAAAACGAAGCTAAGAGACAGGCCCTGAGTTCAGGTTCCAGTAATAAATAGAAAAGGAGAAAGGGAAAAACCAAGAAGGGGAGAAAAGGAAGGAAAAAAGAAGGAAAAAGAAGAGAAGGGAGCCAGTTCAATATGGACCAGATTCACCATAGCCCTGTGCCTGAATATTTATGTGGGTTTCTACCAACCTGAGCCTTATGACTAGATTTCTTCCACACTGAGGAAGAAAAACAATTGATATGGTTCAACTTGATCCCATAGCCAGAGGCATTTTTACTTTAATAAACGTTGAACAGCTTCCTAGGAAGGAAATAAATCTTTATTTTTTTGGAGGGGGATAGAATTTCAGGCATCACTAAACAGATGAAGGAAATATAGCACTTTTGGGCATTACTGAAATTTATTCTTTGTAATTCAACATTTAACAAAACCCTACTGAAAAAAAAAAAACAGGACTCTGATTCACATCTCTGTCTCAACTTTCACTTACTGTCTTCAGGAATCCAGCAGTTAAATTACCTAATTCCTTTAGGTTTCCTTACCTGTAGTATATATATATGTATAGATAGATAGATAGATAGATAGATAGATAGATAGATAGATAGATAGATAGATAGATAGATAGATAGATAGATTACATTCCATATATATGGAATACAGTGAGAATAAAAGATTTCTCCATATAGCAGCTGTAACATTAATAAAGATGAGGCCTTCCGTTTTATTAAGGAGGACGTTCTAGCTGCATGCCTGTGTGATTTCTTTCTGGAAGAAATCTAAAGATCTTGAAGCATAAAAGCAAATGACTTGGAAAAAGAGACGCTTATATCAGCAACTCTGTTAGAGTCTCTTCAGATTTGAGTAGAGTCATCAATGCTGACTTTTCTCACCAATTATTGTATTTGGTAACTGGTAGATGATGGGTAGAAGTCACTTTGATACAGAAAGTGCTTCTAACATCTATCTGGTCTTGGACCTTCATCCTGTCATCTGCCCTTGGCCCCTCTGGCACCCCAAACCCATAACTCACAAAAGACAGGGAGAATGTCTAACAGCTCCAGGGCAAGGCTATCCCAAAGCTGCCCAAGCCATGATCTGTCTGTCCTCCTGGCAAATAGTAAGTGAATTAAAGAAGGGAGGAGTTAGCACTTCTCCTCCATTTGAGATGAGGAGCCAAACAATTCACTGAAATCCAACTCCAAAATTATACTGCATTACTTGCTATGCATGGAATTTTTTAAAATAAGGTTATGACTCAGAGCACCATCCATCAGACTATTCTCAGGATGATCAGTTGATAGAGGACAATTTAGGGATGAATTCCAGAGATGTTTGGAATTTTCCATAAGTGGAATCTTTCTCTAGCAGGTAAAAGCAGCTTACATATTAACACATTAAAAATTAGGTGTATGCATACACACAATGATAGATAGATAGAGAGAGAGATAGAGAGATAGATAGATAGATTGATAGGTATAGATATGTAATTTTAAAGTAACAGACACTTTGGCCATATTCTCAAAATAATGTAAGCTCCAATGACAGATTAGTTTAAGTGTCAAAACATCTCAGAAATGTTTGAATGTTAACACTTCTCTATACTTAGTCAAACTCGGTGCGTAGTTCCGACAACCAATTTTAGTATTTAAGCATTGTTTTTAACTAATAGATTGTTCAGGAGCTATAGCATCAGATGCTCCATTTCTTTGTGGGATACCCTGGACTATATGCCATCAATAGCTCCAAGAGACAGAACATTGAAAATTTATAGGTAAATATATTTGTGTTGTTATTTCTAAATCATGAAATTTTATTTATTTTTGCTTTCAAAAATATATATTCATATGAATACATTGATACTTAGCATCAATATCACCTAAGTTCGCATTTTTTTAGTTCAAAGTCAAGGTTTTCAATTCAATGTTACCGGGAACATTAAATACACTAATATATCTGAAACTTTTAAATGAATATTGTTTTGTGTATGAGGTATTCACTACATACATCTAGATATTTCAAGTCTTTTATTTTTATCAGTTCTTCATAATATGTTTAGTTATGAATGGAATCAAAGATTCATATAATGTCTGGGAGCTGGTGACTCATGCCTGTAATCTGAGGACTGTGGTTCATAGCCAGCCCAGACAGGAAAGTCCGTGAGACTCTTATCTCTAATAAACCACCAGAAAACCAGAAGTGGTGCTGTGGCTCAAGTGGTAGAGCACTAGCTGAAGAGCTCAGGAATAGAGCCCAGGCCCAGAGTTCAAACCCTATAACCAATAAAAAATGGAATCATATAATGACAGTAGCTCTAGATATTCTCAACTAGTTTAAGATGTATTTATTTGTCTGATTAGATTGACTAAGAAAATAATCCTCACAGTAAAGATACTGGTAGGTCAAAGCAAAAAAGCATGGGAAAAATATACATCTTTCATTTTTATTTTTATATAAAACATTGAAATAATTTGAGCTTCATTCTTACTTTAAAAAAATGGATAGGTGTTAGTCTCTGTCTCAACTACATGTCATATAACTGCATTTTCAATATGGTGCCAAGATTTCTACAGACAAGATATGTTGACAACACATGCATTTTGTCTCTGTGGAAGATGAAAGTGGTTAAAGTTTCTTCCAAAGTAATATCTGAATAGATGTTGCAATGAAAATGCAAATGCAATCAACAAGAAAATGGCAAGATTCCCAGTACCTAACTTTTCCTTGGCTACACTATGAGACAAAAATCAATAATGATGATTTAATCTCATTTAAAAAGAAATTGGCCAAGAGATAAAAAATTATGCACCAAGTAATTTGCAGTAACGATAAATCCATTATTGCTAATAATAAGTCTGACTTTGTGTACGTGTTTGTTGGTGATTAGATTGTTAGAGTTGTTCCCGTAGAGACATTGTTTTTAGAATTACATTTTAGAGGGAAGCAAATTCAAAAATATTTTATGGATAGGACTGAATATTGCAAAATGATTATTATTTGGACCCTAATGTCCACTAAATGACATATGCTAGTAGACATTACTGGGTGGTTGTTTAAGAGGCAATATCTAGTTGAAATAAGTAGTTAAAAGAGATGTTGGGTCTCCAACATCTTTTTGCTTTCTTTGCTTCCTAGATGCCATCAAGTAAACAGTTTTTCTCTCCCACATGCTGTCCATTATATAATTATTATAAGTAGTAGTAGTAGTGGTATCATCATCACCTTATCTCAGCCCCAGAACAACAGAGCCTATTGATCATGTCCTTAAGCCTAAAACAATGAGACCAAATACACTGTTCTTACTGTAAATATAGTTATCTCAGCTATTTCTGTCACAATGATAGAAAGTAAACACAGCTAGTTGTGTGGAAGAAACTATCGAAATTATTTTACTTGATGACTATAATAAAACCATAAGTACTTATAGGCCTCAATACTTATCAATTGTTTAAGAATGTATATCAACATGCATAAAAGCCTTATGAGGTGGATGTTATTCTCCCCATTTTTGTGAGGGAAGAAATCAAGGGTGTGAAAGATTATGAATTGTTCAAGGACACAATTTAAATCATTTGAACAGCCACAATCCCCTCCTAGATCTTCTGATTTCAAATTCCCTCTTCTCCCAGATTCCAGTTTTAGTTGTAAACAGACTGTCTACTTATCTAAAAACCAAATCCAGGTACCTAATACCCAACATGTCAAAACAAAGTCCTTGTTCTCCATTTTTACGTTTTAAAAGGGATTGAAACATCAATATCATATTGACAATAAATTCTCCAGTAGTTGACTGATATTAACTCTCTTAAAGGTTGATCAAACTGCCCAATGGAGAGCGCCTGATGGGATTTGACTACTCAATTTATCTCTGAACTGAGCATGGAGGCAAAGCAATAACACTGCTCATCTTCTGAGCAGGTAACCACTTACACCATCTGGACCAGCAAATGATTTTCCTTCCATTTCTCCCCTGCTCTCCTACTGATAAACCCTGAAGATGCTGCTTGTGGTTTGATGGCTTACTGCTGGGCTATATTAGTGGCTACTTGACAGTTGCTTTCCAATCACCACCCATTTTTATTTTCTGATGTTTAGATTTCTCTGCAGCTCTCCTTCCCCACCTCCAACAATTCAATGGCTGTAGATATTTCTTGGAAACTTATATGAAAAGGTATTTAACTCATTTTCCCTATAACAAATAGTATAAATTAACACTCCTGCAGAAAAGAATAATTAGCAAATTATCCTCATTACTTGAAACAAAGTAGCATTAAAGAAGTGATTCACCCTGCAGATATTGATTTATTGTAGACACTGATATTAAAAATATGCAAAACTAGGAAACAAGATGAATTTTGAATGCAGGTAGAATATAAGCCTTAAGCTAATTAATCTAAAATTTCACAAAAATACTCACATTTTACCTGCATGTATTCTATAACATGACAAACTACTGAAGCAGTACTAACTATGCAAAAACAACTGGAGCAGACATAGAGAATCTGGTGGACATCGGTCATTCATTCTAGTGAAAACTGTGAAATTAGCACGCTAAAGAAAATAATTTGAGGTTTGTTCTTAAAATACTAAGTCCATCCCTTTCGAGTAAAATGTGGTTCGGTGAGGGAAAGTGTCTTTCCTCTGGTTTGTGAGGGTGACGTCAAAGTTAACCTATAAAGTTGAAGGATAGAATTTACATACCCTAAGCTGACTTTATTAAGGTTTTTTCTACCCCAAACTCTAAAATAAACCTACTAGCTAAGAATCTACCCCCCAATAAATAAAGCCAGATTGTTTTGTTTTCAAGAAACTAGGATTTTTCCAACACTTGCTCTGAACTCCTTAGGAATTTTTTTTCTCAAGAGAAAGATTGCATAGGAAAGAAAAAAAAAAACCAATGGCATTTGAAATTAGAAGAAACGCTTAGTGATATTTTCATCCCTACCTTTGTAAATTTGTAGAACTGTTTGTTTTATCTGGTCTTAGCTGCTTCACCTATAGTGATATCAATAATAGCTTCTTTCCTGTTTAGTTTTACGATTTTGATTTAGCATCACGCTTCCATCTCCACAGCCATGTCCAATCAAAGTGAGGCTCCTGTGCATTCATCAAGGGAAGTGGCACTTAGTCATGATAAGTCTCTGCCACAAAAATCTTCTGCAGAGACCAACCAATCTTCCCTTTTCTGTTCTGTCTCTCTGGGCAATTTCTTAAATCATTAAGAACTTTGCTTTTTTCCCCCTACACACACCAGGCACCATTCTTCAAACTCAGCCAGAGTGATCTTTTCAAAGTAAAAATGTGATTGTGTCCTTCCCCGTTAAAAACCCTTGAATGACTTCCTGTTGCTTCTGGGATTGGAGTGAAGGTCCTGAATGTTTACCTGGTCTGACCTTGTCTAGCTCTGGGAAACAAAATGGTGATTCTCAGATGTTCGAGCTCTCCCGTTTCAGTCTGTGTGGTAGATAATGATATCTAATGCATACCTTTACGCTTATATGAAATCTTCAAAACAGGGCAGAGGCCTCCATTAAAAGTGACCAGAAGAATCCAAGAAATAGAAGAATGTCAGGAGGACCAGCAAGTATTGCTGAGTCACATAGAAGTAAGAGCAACATTGATGAGATGAAAATGTACATGACAACCATCTTTCTCTAAAGCACAAATGCTTTCAGATTTACCTTCTTTTTTTTCTTGTCAGTCGTGAGGCCTAAATTCTGGGCCTGGGCGCTGTTCTTGGCTCTTCAGCTCAAGGCTAGCACTCTACCACTTTGAGCCACGGCACCACTGCCGGCTTTTTCTGCCTATGTGGTGCTGAGGAATAAACTCAGGGCCTCATGCATGCGAGGCAAGCGCTCTACCACTGAGCCACCTTCCCAGCCTTGCCATCACTTTTTTTTAAAACTGACAACATTGTCCCATTATCAGTTGAAAATTGTATGCTCATGCTTCGACAGCTTGGGTAAGATCAATTTGTGTGGATATCATTCATTTAATAATTTCCACTGGGAAGAAATTTCTTTAAAGTAGATGGCCCCTTGAGAGAGAAATTGCATTGGAAGGCTCACTTCTCAAGCCTGGAGGTCCAACTTAGGTGTCAAAAGGCAGATAAATCCCCTGAACTTAACAAGGTTGACTATCCACCCATCTTCTCCCCAGGGCCCTGAAGACAAGCAAGTTATTCTTTGTTTTGGTTTTGGTCTTTCTTTTCTCTGCAATTCTTTGCAAAGACATGAGCTCATTTCCCAAATCAATCCAAGTTCCATGGTGATTTCAGTTACAATTGAATTTTGCATAGAAGGAACCACTTAGCACGCATTTGTCTTTATCCTAAGGCTTGAGAGCTAAGGCCAAGTGTCTCCAGTTCAGCAAACAAGCTGACGTCAACGAGAGGCCCGCTCCATTACACCTCGTGGAATGAAGATAACAAGAACACCTAGGAGCTATTTTTAAGTTTACCAGAAACATTCTACTTACATAAATGGCCTGTTATTATACACAGCAGAAATAAACTAGAAATAAACCTTAGAATTATAATTACATGCAAAATGTTACCCAGATAAAAGCTATCCATAGTATTTTATTTTCCCTGTGCTGGGGGTTAAACTCAGGTCTTCCGGGTATGCTAGACAGTTGTTGGTCTAATAATGAGCTATACTCAATTCCAAAAAAAATGCCTTTCAAGTGTTACTTTAAAATACAAAGAGAAAAACAATCATCTCAAAATATTTTAAAATGTATTAAATTATGCCCTATACATACATTTTTTTTTTTTTTTGGCCAGTCATGGGAGCTAGACTCTGGGCCTGGGCGCTTTCTCTCAGCTCTTCAGCTCAAGACTAGCATTCTACCACTTGAGCCACAGCATCATTTCCGGTTTTTTCTGTGTATGTGGTACTGAGGAATCAAACCCATCATGCATGCAAGGCAAGCACTCTACCACTGAGCCACCTTCCCAGACCCTACGTCCTATATCTTAGAAGTAGAAAATGGATTCTTTATTCTTAATCAAGTGATAAAGTTTCTTTTTGATAAATGATTTTTTGTTCTAACAAGTCATAGAAAAAATAGGAAAAAATAATTATCTTTTACTGATTTTAAATATGTATATGAAAAATAGGAGAATGATATGAATAGAAATACTCCTTGATTCGTTGAATGAATGAAACTAATTAATAGAGAGAGAGGACTTGAGATATTTCATGTTGATATCTTTAAAGCCAGAGATTAGAGGTACTAATGTACTTCACAGAAGTGTGGATCAGTTAATGAGTCATGCTACCAGCCTACAGAGCAGAATAAAATGAATACTCTAAGAGTCACTCCTCACTGGAGCAAGACAGTTGATGTTGCATAGAGAGGAAAGGCTGCTTGTTCCATTCACCTTAGTACCTGGTTCTTGCCATCTATTGCTGAAAGAGTGTGCACTTAAAGGAACCAACGCAACAGACATTGTTATGGTAATAACACACGTTTGGAATGGTATACAACATGAATTTAGTAGCCAAGAAGATGTTCAAAATGGAGGATGTATAGAGTTGAATGTAAGTCTGTGACTCAGTTTATCCATGAGAATCACAGACAATGAAAATATTGACTATGCTAAGTACCTGTTTCTATCTTTAATTTTCCCTGAATACCTTGTTATAAAAGGTTATACTTATAAAAGTTTCCTTTCTTATTTTCTATTATTCTCAATATACATAAAAACAGCAAAGGTATCTCAGACTAAGTCTTCTTGCCTGTTAGTGACTTAGCATATTCTAAATCATTTCTAAATGTCTCTTCATTTTTACCTATATTTTCATGAAGAGCAGGGAAATTTCACATCCTTTATCATTTTTTTAAAAAAGAAATTTTATTAGAAGAAAGTAACTTATTTTGTATTCCAGATAAATATATCAATGAGGTGTATCATGGTATAAAATATTTTTGTGTCAAATATTCCAAAACAGAGACTGTCGATTTTATTGGTAATATTTATTTTGTGTTTGACAATCACTTCTTTTGTTCTTCTATTTTTGATTATTACCTTAGTAAATTGAATCATTTTTTAAAGTAATAGAGAAATTAAAGCAACACTAGCAGGATAAAATAAGAAAAATAGAACTGTCTTTGTGGGAACAAAAATCTTTAAATATTTGAAGTATAAACCAGGACCCCAGTAGCTCATCCCTGTAACCCTAGCTATTCAAGAGACTGAGATCTGAGGATCACAGTTAGAAGCCATCCCAGGCAGGCAAGTCTGTGATACATTTACCTCTAAATAACTACCCCAAAAAAGCCAGAAATGGAACTGTGGCTCAACTGATAAGCCTTGAGTTAAAAAATATAGTGACAACTCCCAGGTTCTGAGTTCAAATCCTATGGCTGGTTTTTAAAATGAAAAAAAAAATAGACTGTAGTTAGGAACAGTTACAAATGTAACCTAATTTGTATAAATAGACAGGAAGTGAATGCGGGGAAATGGGGCATGTATGCTAAGTGTACCCAACTATCACAACAAACTTCAAAGGCCCCTTCCTTCAACTCTACACCTTGAACTTGAAGTCTAAGTGGAGCAATTGTCTCATAAATTCATGAACAAAGCTCCTCCAGGTGGAGAGGACTCAGAAATACCTTTGTCAGACATTACTCCTTAGGAAGCTAATTCTGTGGAAAGTTAGCTTCTAATTTACAATATTCCAACAGAACAGAGCTGTTTCTGTAGTGGTGTTAATTATTTATTAATGTAGTAAAAACACTTTAAATTCCAATTAAATTGTTACTAAGTACTTGTGAAGTAAAGGCTAAGAGTCTTAGTTTCCTACTTCAGGGAAAATATACATGAATCTACTTCCATCTTTGGAGTCCATTGTAGGCCAAGACTACATTTTGGGAATTAGAAATAAAAACAAAGCTGAATGTGAATTTTCTGTGTGCTCTTTGCGCAAGCTACTTTTACTCTGTGGGTTTCCGGTTTCTCCATTTATTCTGGAAATTTAAATGACTGAAGTGAATTGAATTGCACATTTAAATTAAACTGTTCTCCAGTATGTTGAAACATTTACATTGCAGAATAAGAGCCAAGAAGTTTATCACAGCAAAGAGAGGGCAGGGAAGGATCTGACACAATGTATTGATGTATATTTAGGGTGAACTTGCAAAACTCATTGTCTTTGATACTTCATTTGCTTTTTCAAATACATTCCTGTGCTAACTAGACAGACATAGTTACAGGAATTACAGTACAGTTCCCTTGTAAACTACAAAATATTCTACTTTTCATCATTTTTTAAAATTATTTACATCAACTGGGAGCTAAGTCTACTAACAGGGTCATTTATTGTGAGATTAAAAACTTGACAAAATCTTCTGAAGCCTTCTCCAGGAGAAAAATCGTCACATCAGAAGGTAGAGAAATATTTTGTCACGAAAAAGAGAAATCACAGGACTAAACCTTGTCCTTTATAAAACCATAGAGAAAGGGTCACGAAAGTACAATTCAAAAGTGGAATATAATCTGGGGTTACTTTGTATATCATTGAGGAAAAAAATGGCTTTTAAGTATTTACATGATTGAGAAAAACAAAACAGGAATAATACATGAAAGCCAGACCGAGTTAATGTTGCTCAGTGTCTACCATTTTTGACATGAATACAACCATGACTGGATTTAGACAGTTCAGCATCTGCTACAGAGATGAGTCTGGCCTGTAAAACTTAGTGTAATTATTACTGGGACATTTAAGGGGAAAAAAAAGTCACTGAACCATGCTTAACAGATAGAAATAGGGACTGCATCTAGTACCAACACCAAGTTATGTGTGAGGCATATGGATTTATGTATTAGGTAAAGCAGAATGAATGCATAAAGTCATTGAGATTACTTTCCCATTGTAAAAATAATCAAGAATGTATAATTCTTAGATTACTCATAAAAATTAGGTTCCAATGATACAATGAAAATAATTCACACATATAATCCATTCATTAAATTTTTTTTAATTGCCTGAACATAGAAATTCCTAAGAGAAAATTTATCTTGTGAAAAATCTATCACCTTTTTCCTCTTCCTCTCCTTTAAAGGAAATTTCAGATTACATTTGACCTGACTATTTCACCTTTCATCCTATTCAATTAAAATGGAGAAGAAAATTCCTCTAGATAATTGATAGTTTGACCCTTATGATTGTTTCGTGGTTGTTGTAATTCCAGATCTGACTAGTAACATAAAAATACCAGTAACATAAAATGACTAATGGCATATCCATATTTCCATAATGGAAACATTGCTTCTGGAAGCCATATATTTATAGATTTCTATCAACATTATTTAATAAGTAGTGCATATGACTCAAACGTTGCTTGTTCTTTTGAATTTTCTCTCAGAAAAAAGTAATTTTGAATATATTCCATTCTGCTTGCATTTATAGTCTACAGAGTTTTGTCCAACATAGGCATCTGGCTTTGGCTCCTGCTGTTTTATTTTGTTTTCTTCCTTTATGTTTGACTTTGCTAAAGTTTGTGGTTTTTTAAATTATTATTACTATTTCTCTAATTTTTCTATTTAGGAGAAAAATCACTTCTGATATACTCTCACATACAGAAGGGCAATAACTTAAAAATATGTAAAAGGACAAAAGAAATCAGCATGGTGAGCTTTCAATATACATGTCATTTTCTA
Source organism: Dipodomys spectabilis (assembly GCF_019054845.1). NCBI lineage: Eukaryota > Metazoa > Chordata > Mammalia > Rodentia > Heteromyidae > Dipodomys > Dipodomys spectabilis. The sequence goes on from NW_024870711.1 coordinate 6,356,279, forward strand.
GTATTATTTTCTTCCCCCAAGAACGAGGGCAAGTTGTATGGCCCTCATGCTCACTTCAGCAAGTGAACAAGGGTTCTACCACTTAAGGTATACCTCCAACCCTTGAATGTTCTTTTTCAAATAGCCTTTCCCCTGCCTCTTGTGTAAATTAAAGGCAGTCGCTCAACATTTTCCATTTAATAATGGTTCTTGAGATGGACACTGAGGTGTTTCTGGAAAGCCTTCCACTATGCTTGGATGAGGGAGAGCATTCAGACCCTTCAACCACTTGGCTTCCCTCTGAGTTTTCTTGAAGAGGCTTTCCCTCTGGCTAGTGATTAGAGCTGACAGACAATTCAACAACATTATAAAGTGGAAAAGTACTTTTTAAATATGGGTTGATGGTTTTGTAAATTTATCGCCTTGAGCCAAATTGAATTAAACACTTGGTCATTCATCTTGAGCATCCTTAACAATTGAAGGCTTCACAACACATCCAGAACTGAGAAATCCAAGTGACTTTTACTAAAAGCCCACTTTACCAGACAATGAAAAGGATTAATGAGATGAGACTATCTGCATGAGTAGGGAAGAGAGGTGGAGAGGAGCTAAGCCTTTCTGCCTAGGGGAAGGTCACTGAAGAGACCAAGACCTCTAAATAGCTTCTGGCTCATAGGAACTTTGCATGGTTGGTAGGATAACTAGCACAAAGATGGCCACTGCAACTCCCAAAGACTAGGACTTTCACACACTAGACCATTAGCTCAACGTCTAATTAGGAAAGATGATTTTTAATATTTAGTTTATTGGAGAAATTTCTGTTCAAGTTAAGCCTTGGAATCAAAGCCTAGAATTTTTTCATACTATACTAAAACACTCAATGGTGACATATATTTGTATTAATTGTTGATGTTTCTCTGCATATTTAATTCCAGAAGATTGCTAATCACCTTGAGTGTGATATCTTCATTTTAAGTATAACTATAAAATCCCTAATTTTCAGTATAAAATTATGGACCCATTAGTTATTAATATTGTACGAGAATTCAATCACCGGATGCAGAGAAAAGCCACATTTTGAGAGATCGGATCTTGAGTCTTTATCAGAAAGCCAGCAACTGCAGGCAGGTCCTCTCAAAACTTGCAGCCTCAAAGACACTTAACACAGTTAGAAAACTGAGCCAAAGGGGTAGTACAGAACAAGCATAAAAACAACCTTGGCAAACCTGAGCAACTCTAGTAGAGAGCTGAAGAGGGAGGCCATGGTGATCCGAGGACCTTCAGGAGATAGGAGGAGGCAAGCACAAAATGGCAGCAGAGATGGTTGGGGGCCTAAATAAGGTCATGGTCAGGGGACAGGGTAACCTATTGTCCAAGCCCCGCCTCTAGGAATTCAGGCACATCTATCACCTGGGGATAGGACTTCACCTTCATCCACCAAGACACCAAGATGGCACCAGTTAGATCCACCATCTGTAGTTTATTAAAATAGTAGTTCAATTTTTGTTTGCCCAAAGATTTTTCCATTTTAATAGGCTGTCTGATTTTCATTGCTTATATTTTAGCCATAAACAATCATAAAATGGGAGTTTTCTTCTTTGCTCCCCTGCAGATTGACAGATCTTAAACTGTCACCAATAGGAAAACAGTTGGATGGATTACGTTTTTAATTAGACAATTCTAACTTTATATAAGCACTGATGGAACTCGTAAATTGATTCTAAAGGTTAACAAGAGAATACCTATTTTCCCACCAATCACTTTGTATCATCTTATGACTCAGGCCCTGCCTGACAAAGAGGAGGAAAAGCCCAAACCTTCCTCTTTATGGCTAACTTTAGGAGATATGGAAAATCCGGTTTGCTTTTATACGACTACTGGGGCTGGAACTCACAATCCCTGCTTGCTTAAATTGGCTGAACACCTGAGCCACACCATCAGACTGACTTTGTGCAATGATGGATATTGAAGCTCACGGTCCCAGAACCATCTTCCTCCAGATCTGAATAACTTCCTGAATAACTAAAATTAACTTTATCATGAAAACTATACATTTTATTTTAAAAAATTTATTTTCCAGGATATGAAGTTTTATTCTAGTACTCATCATCACAAGTTGCTGTATATTTTAGTTTATAGACATGTTTGAAGACTATAGGAAAAAGAAAGGGAGGAAACAGATGGGTGACTGAAACAGAACCATAAAGACTTAGGGAATAAAACTGAAAGACAAGAAATTTGTAGTCTAACAAAAAAGGTCAGTAAGCACAGAAAATAGTGTCTGAGGGAATTAAAAAGAACTATAAAAATGCTAGAAAAACAAGCAGGTAATAGAGAAAAACTTTAACTTTCAGTAGATATTCATGATACATAGATTCCCTTTCGGTGATAATCAGCAGAGCGTTTAAATCTTGTGCATGCTTCTTTGAAATGTTAAGCAATAGTTATGGACAGATTTCAGTTGTCCTAACATTTCAATGTTTCATCCTTGCACACACATACATAGTTGCATTGCGTGAAGGAACATCCTCTGTGCTAGAGACCTCATTAAAGGTCACCCAGGCTGAGCAGTATAGATGTGTAATGTAAATGTGACTTAAATGTAAATGTGTGCCATTTACACACACACACGTTGTCGTAATTGCTATCAGAAACAAATATATTGTGTGTGAAGAAATAACAGCTGAGTCAGTTCACACTTCATGTGAAAAGACAAGACTCAAAGGCCAGAGTAGAAAGGAATGTTGTTTGCATATAGGTAGGAAAGGAAATGGACACCTTTATTGCTGTCAAGAAAGAGGAGACAAGTGATTTTTTTTGTTTTTTTTTTATGTTCTTCCCCCATGATCTAACCCCTGTGTTCACTGTAGTTGATTCCAGTGCCCTGCATCTTGTATATACATTTTCCTAATTTGGGGAGGGGAGGGGAAATAACAAAATGCTGAAATAAGGATACAGGTTGACCCATTGTAACAATGAGATGTACAAGACGCTATGTTGAAAACAAACGTTACAACTTGGGGGGTGAGGGAGGAGTTGAGGAGGTGGGGAGAGAAGGGATGGCAGGGGAAAAACAAAGGAGGAGGTAACAATGCTCAATCAGAAATGGACTCATTACTTTACTCATGTAACTGTAACCCCTCTGTACTGTATTTTTATAATAAAAGATATCTATAAAAATCATGCTGATAAAAAGTTAAAATAAACTAATAATAATAATAACAATAAAGTACAAAAAAAGAAAGGAGATGGAGAGGAGGCAGGAAAGATGAGCATCTGGGACTTGGGAGCTATCACTAGCTGTCAGCTGGATGTGTTTTCTTTGTTGCTATTCCTTGGCTTCTTTAGAAAAGGTATAGTCTCTTTGCCTATGCTTGGAGAGTTTTGTTTGTTTGTTTACAGTAGTAAGTCCTCAAGCATAGCAAGAATGTGCACATCCCCAGCTGGAAAGAAGCCAGCCTTAGAGAGTAAATCACCTCAAACAGTCCAGAAAAAGTTGGGGGAGGGACTGATGTCTGTAGCCTATAGAATCTGGAGTGACCCAGGTATGAAATCAACTGCACCTAAATAGATTTCACATATATTTTGGTGTGAATAAGGGACTGTCAGGTCACTAGGAGTCTCACTGGGCTCTGGGTTTCTTTTATCTCATCAGTGTCCAAATATTCTATTCAGAGCTTGTGTGTATAAAAGCATATATGAAGTATGCAGAAAGCATGTATAAAGCATGTTTTACATGTGTTGCGTGTGATGTCATGCCCAGTGGGATGGAGAGTTGTGCAGCATTTGCACAATCTGTTCTAACAGAGCAGGTAGAAAAAGAAAGAGCAATTGGAATAGGATCTCTCGAAGACAAATGATATGTTAGTTACAAGGAGCAGGAGCCCAGCCCAGCCGGGAGGGTCAGCCAGGCCTGACCTTTGACAGCATCAGTTCTTCCTTGGGCCTCACTGGGTTTCTGTACCTTGTAGTTTCTAGAGGGCACAGGTGATAATTTTCCACTTCAAAATGCTAGTGTGACTACTAAAACGAAATGCCCCAAGCTGTTCTGGGCAATGTTCTGGGCACACAATGACGTGTAACACTGTTACTATCTCTGTGAAATAAGGACTTGAAAACAATGGGAGGTGGCAGTTCATTGTAGTCTACAGAGAAGGAGTGCATAGGACAATTGAAAGAATGCTTTTAACCAGCAGAAGGAAGTCACATTCCAGATTAGCTATGAGGAAAAGCCAGTACGACAAAATTCGAAATGATCATGTCTGTGAAGCTGTAGAGGCTCCCCGTGATCTTAAGGTGAATTGAAGGGTGTGAAAGCAAGAGGGAAAATTAGATGCAAAGAACTAAACTAGAATACAGCAGAAGTTAGACTTCAGGGGAGTTGAGCTCAAGATCACAAGCCAAAAGGAACCACTGTACACTTTGAAGTACTGATGAGTATACGCTTGGGTTTTACAAAGTGTAATCAACTCCATTAAGCAACAGAGGAGCATTTTCCTAGAGAGTCTTTCAGAAGACGAAAAAATGCCAATAGTTATCAGCAATAAAAGGTGAAAAACAGGATTAATTGGTGGCAAGTTTTATGAAGAAAATCCTGTGCATAAAGCAATAAGCAATTAACAAAGATTATATATGAGCTCTTATGCAAAGAATTAAAATTATGACATGTATGACTGTATACCTGTAAAAAAACGGTCATAGGTGAAACAGTGAAAGAAAAATATTATGGTTCCTCCATAAACTTAAATCAAACGTCCTTCATTTAGTACAGAAGTAGCTCAAAATTAGCTAATGAATAGTGCACAGTTTTTCATGCTTTGGAATAAAAGCAGTTTTGTAAGATTGACCCATGGGAAAGTGCTATTCTTGCATAAAAGATGGGTTTTATACCTGAAGCTTTAAAAAGAACATTAAATAGATTTAATTTCAAGACTCCACTACATTAAATTTAAGAACTGAATATCCAAATAGTAACCAGATTAAAGAGAATCATAATTTGTAAAAGTGTTATCTTATTAATATTAGAAATGGCGCAGCTGGTTATTTTAAGATCCACCAGCTGAAGGTTTTTCTTCTTCAAGGAGCTGCCCATAAAGTTTAAAGTTATCGATTTATAAAATAAATTAATTCTCATAAAGTACAATCATGTTTGAAGACAGTTTAAAATGTGTGCATTGCTTAGAAAGCCTCAAATATATTAAATAAATAAAAATAGATGTAACTGAAAGACAGAGAAATATGTGCCATTGGAAATATGGAATATGGTTAATTGTACATTGAGGATAGCTCTAAGTTTGTTGACAGCTTAGACAAAAATGGAAATACATTGTAAATATGAATTTCCTAAGGTGTATAAAAATCATTGAGACTTGATCTGCAGACATTTGCCCAGTTTACTTAAATTTTAAAAAGGATTAATATCTTCTATGACACATGGCTAAGTTGGAGTAAAAATGCATTCACTCGATGAAGAGATTTCTTTCAGAGAACAGAAGTCAATAAATCAAAGAAAATATTATAAATATGAATATAATTTAAGGATAGTTTGAATAAACTTTAATGCCATTTCCAAAAACGGGACTCTACCAAACCTAATTTGAGAGAGAGAGTAAAAGTGACCAAAGATTAATTTGAAAATGAAAGCAAAGGTGTCTTTCATAATGTCTGTTCTAGAGAATTGTCTTCTTTTTGTGAAGATAATTTACATGGTGTCACTTTTTAAAAACACTCAATGCCTATGGATATCTTACGTTCTGCGATCTCAAAATGAACACGTGCATATTTACACAAATGCTTCATACTTTCTGCAGGGAATAACCATAAACTCAGCCAGACCATCTTGTGTGCTGGTCTGGAGGTGACCAAGAAAATCAACGTAGTGCTGTGAAAGAGACTGATGTTAAACCTGTTATCAACTAAAGAAAGAGCAATGATTATGGTTAACTCGTGAGTCCCTTCTCCCTCCTTACTTACCGCAATTTCCCTGTGAGCAGGCTCTCAGGGCTTGACAAAGGGTCAATTCTTCTTTCACTCTCAGAGAAACTAATGCGAACCTATTTTCCACAGAGGTGGTACATTGTCCTGAACTACTGGGAAGTGATTTTAGTGGTAATTGGATAATTTATAGATGACAGAAAGGGGCACATGGATGAAAATATGGCTGGACAAATGTCTTTTGAAGAACAAAATGTTTTAAGGAATAACAAAGAAGTTTTTGTTACAGGACAAAATAAAAAGAAAAACACCCCCCTAAATTTGTTTAAACTCCTAGAAAACCTATTTTATCTTTGTGTAGTTATTTCGTAGTAATTTTAAAGCAACAGAACAGTCTAAACTGCTTTATTGCACTTGGAAAGTATTATTTAATGACCAAAAATTGTCAACCAGTAAAATAAAACGATTGATGTCTTTGTTCACTTATTCCTTGTCCACTTATTTAAAAATCTCCAGTAACTACTATATGACAGAAGTATCAGTCGTTCAAAATATAGTGTTTGCCATATTTCTGAGGTAGTACTACTATTCACCTTCTATATGTTAATACCTTGATTTTTCACTAAGAGTAGACAAGTAAGTTATTCTTTTTAGCCCATAGCAGAGAAAATAAAACACAAAGAAAGTAAGTAATATGCTATGTATTCCTGCAGAACTTTGACCTGTTGGAGCAAAGATTTCAAAAGGGAAGTTGGGTGTGAGACTCAGGACTGCTGCCTAAGTTCTAAATGGTGATCTGAGAATATACTGCGGGGTATAAGACAGTTTCTGACCTAAAGACCACAAGAAACAACTTCCTCATCTCCACCACCATCATATCATGTGATTATTGTTGTTGCTGTATTGATAGTTCTTTGCTGTCAGAGCTTTGCATTCTGTGCTACTAGAAATTCATCTCTGGAGACATTTCCTATTGAAACCAGTAAATACCTTCCCTGGCCAATGTCATTATGACTCTTGTCATCCAGTTATTATTCAATACAAGTCACCAATTTTCTGTTGTATCAGGAAAACTGGCCCTCAGGAATTCCAAAGGAGTAAGTAGGTAAATGAACTATTTGATTTAAAGTAGGAGGCATTTCAAAAAAGTGATATTTGGGCTTCAGAAACTAGTTGACATTGTGTCTTCGTGCATATGTGGTTACTGGTACATTGTGGGAGGTGAGTGCAGGGATACACAGATGGTTTGGAGGACATCAAGAGGGACTGGAATGTAGAACAAGAAAGAATGCTAGAGGACAAACAACTTTATGGTATTTAAAATCCATCTTTCTATTTGCAAACATAAGTGAAAATAGAGATAAGAATCTTTTTGTAACTCTTAGTTACAAAAAAAAATCTCAGTTATAAGATGTTTGCCAGGATCAAATCATATAACCTCCATCAATAACTTAAATGATAAATGAGTCTATATTTTATTTATTTATTTAGAAAAGATTGGGGTTTGAACTCAGAGCTGCAAGCTACAAAACAAGTACTCTACATCTCTGAACCACTCTGCCAGCCCCATTCTGCACTGGCCATGATTGAGACACTTTTGCAAGAGCAGGAATTAGTATGAACCATGATCTTCCTATTTGTGCTTTACTCTGTCAGTGGGATAGCATAACTCCCCTCCCCTGTACCCAGCCAATAAGCTTTCCCCATAGATTGGAATGACTTATTGATTGAGACGAGTCTTTCAAGCTCTTATGTCCTGATTGTGCACCACTACTCTTCAGTCTCTGCCTCCCAAGGAAGGTGACAGGCTGATGCCACTCTGCTGGACTTAGGCTTTTTTAAAACAATATATTATTTATTTGCTAGTAATGTCATATAATCGAATATGAGCATATTCTCTTAACGTTTGAATTGTAAAACAGTCATATTAAGAATAGGCAGGATGCTGTACAACAGACTTCTAAGATTTATGTATTTTGTACAACTGGAACTGAACACTCATTGAACAGCAGCCATCAGGCAATGTTCTCTACCCATAGTACTGGGATTACTGCTAAGTACTTAGCTTAGCTGAACACATTAGAAAGTGGACATACCCAAGAGCAGCATTTTGTTCAAAACAAATTTGAACCATCTCTCTCCATTGACCATTGAGATTTTTGATGCATTTCCTGCCTTAACTCTAGCCATCATAGAGGGTTTGCTGGGAATCCCAATGTGTGGGCTGCTTTGATACTGCTGGTGGAAACACCATACATGATGGAGTAGAGAAGAAGACCTCCTGGCTCCTGGAGACTATTTGAGTGGACTCTTCAAAGAGCAGAGGAAGGACATTTTCCTAATTTCAATAGAACATTCCAGCAGCTCATGGTCCTGGCTCTAGGAATCTGGGCTCCAAACCAACTCACCTGTCTTCTGGTGTTGCAATGAGTCGAAGTCAGACTTCCAGAAGAAAGAGGATTATATTGAAGGCCTTTCCTTTCTCCTCTTGACATAATCCTAGTGCAAATGTCATTGGGTCAATGTCATTGAGAAAATTTGTTCTCCGTATAATTATCTGATGCACTATTGTTACTACTATATAGTGGGTCCAAAATTAGACTTGGTATTTCTGAGGCAAAAATGAGTAAACATTAATCAGAATGTCAGCATGCACAATATCTTTGAATGAAAATGTCGCATTCAAACATCTGTTGGGGTGCTTTTCTACCTGGTCTGCATAGTTAGCATGATAAATATGAATAGAATTTTCCTACTGACATTTAATTAAAGTGAAATTACCCATCATTGTTACCCACTACACAAAAGCTATTATTTATGTTGATATTATTCTAATACCATATTAGGCTGAGATTGAATTTGCATCTGTGCCTTTTATAAATTGAACTATTTCTGATTACCTGGTATTTTTTTAAGCCAAGGAATAGGTGCTGTTGCATTATGTGTGGAAAAGCATCTTTTCTGCTTTACAGAGTTGCAGGATAAAATTAAAGTACTTCATTTTAACTATGATTGCACATTCATTTGGCATCTTTAAGGATTTTGCTTCTATGATGCATCCTGTGTTGATATATAATTTATTATCAGAGGTAATACTGAGATTAATTTTTCAACAGTTAATTCTCAGTCTAGTCTTCCATTCCATTATTATTACTGGGATTTACTTGTTATAATCAAATATTATTATTATTCTATAATCAAGTATAATCAATTCAATTGAGAGTAAACACAAAACATTTCATTCCATCCATCCACCCACCCATCTATTCATACATCCAACCATCTTGAATTTATATTAAAGTTAACTGAACATAGATGTTACAAATTTCTGTTTCACATATGGCAGTAGAAACACTCATCAATGTAGTTTATAAATTTGGAACATGTGGTCTCTTAATATTATACAATATTTTATAGAATCATTGTGGTAGAAATTTGTATTTAAATTTAGGCTCAAAGGAGACTTCACTCAGCTCAGTGAAATGAGAAGAAATATCGGGGATTTATGAAGTTAAAACAATTAATTATTATTCTCTAGTTTATTAGGGTAGAGATAGTTTTTTTTGGGGGGGGGGTCCGGTCATGGGGCTTGAACTCTGGGACTGGGCGCTGTCCCTCAGCTCTTCAGCTCAAGGCTAGTGCTCTACCACTTGAGCCACAGCACCACTTCCGGCTTTTTTTCTTTTTACTTATGTGGTGCTGGGAAATCAAACCCAGGGCCTCATGCATGCAAGGCAAGCACTCTACCACTGAGCCACCTTCCCAGCCCCTAGGATAGAGATAGTTTTATATAGGTAAATTATAAACATAGCAGTTTTATATGCTATAAACATAGCATATAAACAATTGTACTCTAATGCATATTTAAATTTTAAGCATATTTTTTAAAAGCAGGGCATAGTGACTTTCACCTGTAATCTTAGTTACTTTGAAAGGCAGAGATTGGGAGGATTGTAGATCAAAACAGGCAGGGCAAAAAATCCAAGAGATTATTTCAGTGAATAAAAACTGAACCTGATGATATATATCTGTCATTCCAGCTTCATGAGAAGCGAGGAGTTTCACTGTCCAGGCCAGACCAGGCAAAAATGTCAGAGCCAATTTGAAAAATCAGTGAAGCAAAAAGGTATCGAGGCTCAACTCAAGGGGTAGAAAACCTGGCTAGCTAATTCAAGGACTTGATTTCAAACTAGCATCACAAAAAGAAAAGCAAGAATAAACTTCTTTTCTGTTCAAAATGTATGAATTCTTTTTTTTTTTTTTTTGTCAGTTGTGGGGTTTGAACTCTGGGCCTAGGCGCTGTCCCTCAGCTCTTCAGCTCAAGGCAAGCACTCTACCACTTAAGCCACAGCATCACTTCCAGTTTTCTGAGTGCTTTATTGGAGATAAGAGTCTCCTGGACTTTCCTGCCTGGGCTGGCTTTGAACCTCGATCCTCAGATCTCAGCCTCCTGAGTAGCTAGGATTACAGGTGTGAGTCACTGGTGTCCAGCACATATGAATCTCTTAGTTATACCAACAGAGGCAATGTAAATTTCCCTAATCCAAACCGAGTTTGAGCAGTCAGATTTGGGGTTCTACAATTTAATTTAGTTCAATAGCCAGTGGACAGTTGTTTTCTACTCAGGAAATAACTATACAAGCAAATTTGTGTCAATTGATTTTTAGTCGTGGCAAATAATGGAATCATTGCTATCACTGATTACTTCTTATATCAATTTGCAACAATTTATTTTTAAGTTATTACAAGTGAAAGGAAGGAAAGAGGAATACACAAATACTAGAAAGTATTCATTTGCTAAATAGCATGATCAGCCCAAAGGTCAAGGACAAGTAATTAGTATATTATGTACATTTAGGGACCCTGTAAGATGATCAAGGGCCAGTTGACATGGGCATGGCTTTTAACCTCTTCTAATGATTTGTAATGAGAAGTTAGGGCATATCATTCACTACTCTTTGACCTTTGATCTGGAAGAGGCTGGGGGCAACATATAAGCTGGTAATATTTTTCGACCACCACACTTATTATTTTAAGATTTAGGCACAGAAGAAAAGGAGCTAGGATATAATTTGTTTTTTTTTTTTTAATGCCTTGAATATCCCTAGGAAATTTCTTTTCTTTTTCTTTGTGCTGGGACTGGGTCTTGAACTCAGGGCCAGATGCTCTCCCTTGGCTTTTCACTCAAGGCTGACACTCTACCACTTGACCTACAGCTCCACTTCCAGCTTTTTGCTGATTAATTGGTCTCATGGACTTCGTGCTTAGGCTAGCTTTGAAGGTAATCTTCAGATCTCATCCTCTTGCGTAGAGAGGATTCTAGGCACTGGGCTCAAAGTTCTGAATTTTCTGACATTAATTTACTGTCAAATACATAAATGATAAGGTGCTTGAAATGGATACAGACATAATTTCAGATGGAGGGCTAGTTGATATGGGTATTTGTTTTTTTTTTTTTAGTATCCTAGAAGAGACAGTAATGAATTTTTATTTTTGCCATATAACTTTTCCTTACTGTCAGACTTTCAGTATGGTGGGCAGTTTAGACTTATGTTTATTTACATTTTGATTTTTTAATTACTGGTACAACGACACATGAGTGCTGCTTGGTGCTATCAATTATGAGTAGCCTTAGGTTAATTGCTATGTTTAATTTCCTATTATAGCTACAGCATCTCACGACTTAGAATTGCCTTAGAAAGTAATAATTCGAGCTACAAAAGGAAATAGATTGAAATGGGCCAGACAGAAATTCATCTGTTCTCTCCATTCATAAATAGCAAAACAAAAAGTACTTACGATGTGAGACGCGGCTGCCTGTCTGAAATCATAACAGCCTCTCAATTAAGATACAGTTTTTCATTCTCCCTAGTTGTTTGAATTGTGAACCTATAGTCATGATTTACTTTTAGACAGTGCCTCTCAATGTTTGGATTTCATTTAAAGTTAAAGAGGTCATCTGGCCCCCATATTAATTGTATTTATCAAGTGACCCATATTTGCAAATCTAATACATGCTCAAAGCCTCCTTGTGCCCATATACTTGGTTCCTTCATGTCATTTTTCTTGTATGATCTTTCAGTGAGAGAGATAATGAGTACTGCTTGACTTTCTTGCCAGTCGTGGACCTGAAGAGAGAGGTTGAATAACTGAGTGTAGGTCACATCAAGTGTCTCATTAGAGCCCTTTATGCAAAAACTGCTTCCTACACTCTGACTTTCACCATTGGGAGATCTAATAGGTTAAGCGGAGACAAGGCAGGTGTCACATTGTTTATTTAGATGAAAGTCTTAACTCAAAAGGCAGTGCTGGGATTTTATGATACCAAAGGATGAGAAACTGGATGTTGAAAAAACCAAAACATAAAATGAACTTCTATCAGAAATCCTCCTCTACCGGGAGCTAACTTTGACATGATTAACTTTGAACAGAAGTTGCTGCTATCTGCAATAGATGCTATGCATGCTAGTCCAGTGTCACAGGTGCACGGCAGGAATAAAGCAGCGTGCATCACACCTGTGGATGGTTTCAGTGTGACAGACATTAGAATGATGTTCAGAAAGTGTTCTTCAGAACATAGGTTTTCCCTTATTTGCAATAACTAGGATACATCTAGGATAATCTTACCAGGCAAGTAGTAAAGGTCAAAAGCTATGCACAAATGACCATATGAGATGGTGCTAATTGAAATCAACCCCAAGACAGAGACACCAGAGATTTTTATCTTTGTTGCTGTTGTTTTTAGTGTACTTATAATGTACTATGTGATTTCCTTTGTTTCTTTCATATGTTCTTCCCCCATAGTATAACCCCTGTTTTCACTGTATTTGATTCCGGTGTCCTGCATCTTGTATATAGGTTTTTCTAATTTGGGGAGGGGAAGGGAAATAACAAAATGCTGAAACAAGGATACAGGCTGACCCATTGTAACAATGACAGGTACAAGACACTATGTTAAAAAAAAAGATCTTGGGCTGGGAAGGTGGCTCAGTGGTAGAGTGCTTGCCTTGCATGCATGAGGCCCTGGGTTCGATTCCTCAGCACCACATAAACAAAAAGAAAAAAGCCAGAAGTGGCGCTGTGACTCAAGTGGTAGAGCGCTAGCCTTGAGCTGAAGAGCTGAGGGACAGCGCCCAGGCCCAGAGTTCAGGCCCTATGACCGGACCCCCCCCCAAAAAAAAGATCTTTACAACTTGGGGGGGGGGAGTTGGAGAGGTGGAGAGGGAAGGATGGTTGGGGAAAAACAAGGAATGGGGTAACAATGCTCAAGAGGAAATGTACTCACTACCTTACTCATGTAACTGTAACCCTCTGTACACTTCTTGGTGTGGCTCACTATCACCCACTCCTGAGGAAGGGCGCCCAGGGCAGTGATGTTTTGTTCTAATGGAGATCATTCATTCATTCACTCATTCACATATTCATTCCACACATACCACACGTACTTACAAACCCTCAAAGTAGGATTGCTTAATTAGATTTCTTTCTTGCTATTTCCCACTGCTGATGGTTGATATCATGGTCTTTATCTGCCTTATATGTTCATAAAGTTTGATCTGCATTTGTATTTTCTTAATCCGTTTCATGTCTTCTATGAGTTTTAATGCTTGCTTTTTAAGGTGCTTTCATTCCGTTGGGTGTTTCTTCAGAAATGGAATAACTGCCATTTAAAACTACCAATTGACTATGTGAATTGGCAGTAAAATTACAGTTTTTCAGACTACATGAACAACAAGATAATCATGCACAGTGATCTATTCTATAAGCTTCAAAGCAGTAGGATTCCAATATACTTCTCTGACTTTTTTTTTCTTTTTGGTCTAGATTCCTATGGATATTTATACAATTTGGTGATAATATGGATTTGGAAGATATTCCTCTTTGTTATTGGCTTGTACTGTTGTGTCTCATAGGTTTTTGTTTTCTTGGCTTTTTTGTTTCTTTTCTGAAAAGAAATTAATTTTTCTATAGTTTTTTGGTAGTTGCAATTTATTTTAGCAAACAGTCATATAACACCTACTCTGAAAGGCGCTAACATTTGAAACTCACCAGTAGCTCACAGGTAACATTAAGTTATCACATTTCAGTGGTTAGCCACACTGTTGTCTTACAGTAGGAAGACAGCCTTTTCCATTTCCCACAACTAGCTTGAACAGTAGCTATTCTTCCTTAATAATTTCCTCTGTGTTAGCCCAGAACATGTCACTCAATTGCTGATGCTGTTTTATTGACAGAATTTCCAGATTTTCCAGCTACCATTTGTGCATATCATCTTCCTGGAAGAAAAATACACAGTGAACTTTTTCATAGGCTTTTTTAGGTATTTTGTGCATGGGAAATAACAATATTTTTCATCATGGTATTAAATCACCATGAAATGATCATTTGTTGCAAGGTGGGCCCTACATGGATATATTTAGTCTTACATTAACTGAATAGCTCATATTCAAAGAACATATTAAACTGTTGAGAAAGTTACTAAAATATCAAAAGCATGCACCTGTTCATCTTAAAAGAATGTTATTATTACAGGTAATCTTATTTCCACGCTAATAATAACCCAATATCACTTCACTGTCCATATAATATACCAGTATAATAAAATAAAGCACAAACCCAGTTAAATTTTAAAACAAATTAGCTATTTCTGCAAGTCATTTTAAATGTGTTTTCTATATGGAATAAAAAAACAAAACAGATCTATTCTCAATATTCAAACTCTGATAGGTTAACACCCTCTCCCTATGATCATAAACTTTTTGTTTGCCAAAGACTTTAAACTTGGGAAGGAGAGAACTTGCAATCCTGACATCAGCGTCACAAAGACTGAGACTTTCTTTGTGCTGGCAACAAATACTAGCTATTTAATTACCTTCATTGCTACAAAACAAACTCCTTGCAAAGAGAGTAGTTGCAATTTATTTTAGCTTAAAGACCTGGAAAATAAGGACAGAATTCGGAATGTGGCCTGAATTTCACTGTGGGCCTGCCAGAGAACTGCATAGGACTCCAAGCCAGGGTGTGGCTGGGTGTTGTATGCCAGGTGCTAGCCAGAGAGCTGGACAAATGCTCTCCACCTTTGGCTCCTGCTCCAAGGCTGTTTCTAACCTGTAACCAAATGATTAAAACAGGAAGACAAGTATTTTCTAACTCTGGTCATAAAGACAAGACTTCATAAATATCTAAAATGGATAAGCATCCTCCAGGTGGGATTAGGGGTGTGCATGTGTTTTCAGGGTCACCAAGGTTAAAGCTAGTCCCCAGAGTTCTGTCATTGGAGATGGTAGAACCTGGGGGAGGGGGAGGTATGGAGCCCGTGGGAGGTCCTAAGAATGTTGTGTTTGAGGTCTTTCTGTTCTGGTCCCTTTGGCAGGTCTCAAGAGAGGGTTGTTGTGATAAGCACCTGGAGTTTTCCTACAGGGAGGGCTAAGGGAAAGGATCATCCCCTACCTCCTGCTCCCTCCCTACAGGAGAAAGGGAAGACATGGCAATGCTTTTGCTTCACCTATTTATTGCCTGTTGCCAGTTCTGCTGGTTACAAGACAAATGAGATCCACTGTAGATCTGGTCAAAAAATTATACTAAGTGAAGTAAGCCAGGCCCAAAGAAACAGGTCCCATGGTTTCCCTTATTTGCAATAACCAGTTTACATCTAGGACAAGCAGAAAAGGTCGAAAGCTATGTACATATGACCATACAAGATGGTGCTAAGTGAAATGAACCCCAAGATAGGGACACAAGAGGTTCTTATCTTTCTTACTGCTGCTTTGAATGTATTTATAATGTACTGTGTGATTTTTGTTTGTTTGTTTGTTTCTCTTGTATGTTCTTCCCCCATGGTATAACACCTGTTTTCACTGCGTTTGATTCCAGTGCCCTGCATCTTGTATATACATTTTTTTCTAATTTGGGGAGGGGAAGGGAAATAACAAAATGTTGAAATAAGGATACAGGTTGACCCATTGTAAGAAGGAGACCTACAAGACACTATGTTGAAAATGAACTTTATAGCTTGGGGTGAGGGATGGAGGAGTTGGGGAGGGAAGAGAAAAACAAAGGAGGAGGTAACAATGCTGGATAAGAAATGTACTCATTACCTTACTCATGTAACTGTAACCCCTCTGTACAGTATCTTTACAATAATATATATACATATATATATAGAAAGCTACCTGTATTCTCCATCTGTTTGCAGTGCTAGGCGTTTGTCTGTTTTCTTTTTTGTCCTGGGCATGGCAGCTCCTGGGCTCGACTTGAACAAACAGGGGCCTGCTTCACAGGGAAGAACTTTTTTTCTCTCCAATTTTCAGCAGGTCATCAAATAACTGAGGGTGATGTCTGAGTTTTGGTAGAGCCTCAGCTGTGGATGAAAAAATGCTATTTCATGATTTTGTGATTTTTGAAAAAGAAACATAATATTTCCTTTGAAAATAGAGCCATGGTCCCAAGGTTTCTTGAGGAAGGTTTTCTTCCCAACTTCAGCAAGGCTTTCTGAATTCTGGAATTATCTTACCTGGGGACAATGAATGAAATACATGCAGGCAATTTGTAGATATCTTCCGGCCCCACGGTGATTTTTAGGGACTTTCTTTCCCTCTGAGTGCAAACCCCAATACTGAAAATATTTTTAAAAAATCAAGGAAATCTAATGGAAGTAAGTCAAATCCAGTGTTTTCTTGGAAAAAAAAATCAAGGAAATCTAATGGAAGTAAGTCAAATCCAGTGTTTTCTTGGAAAGTATTATCTCTGGTCTGTCTAATGTTCAAGGCGACACCGCTTCGTCAGATTCTTTGGGTATGTAGAGCTGAAAGAGTCTTATTCAGCATCTAATTACACTCACTTCATTTATGTCTGGAAGACATGGAGACCCCCCCCCCCCCCCCAGCTCCCTATGTCCCCTGTGTGAGACTGGTAGTTCTTCTGAAGCACTGTGTGAGAAGTCTTTCTTTCATAGAAAATAGGTAGATAAACATCTGCTTCATCATTGTAAACACAGTATGCAGGAGTCCACTTGTATGTAATCTCAAAGCCTCTAAAGGTCTTTTGTGGAGAATGTTTTGTATTATCTCTTTAATTACACTTGGAAAGTTCTTTGTCTAAGCTTTGGCTAGTGCTTGAAATCGTAATTCACAGGGAGAAAAGGAGAGTCAAGTCCTTAGATCTCTGTCTCTTGGTGTCATACAATTCCTTTATTTTTGACATCAAAGACACACACTACAATTCTGGCCAAAGAGAGGCTGTTGTACTGATTTTGAACAAGACCAGGACACTATATGGAATTTGTTCATTGCTATGTCTACGTAAAAATGACTAAGAGGGGATATACACTCTCGGAGTGATTTTTCTGTTAAGCATTCTTATAAAGTAGCACTGATGAAAAAAAATGCTATTTCATAATTTTGTGATTTTTAAAAAAGAAACATAATATTTCTTTGAAAATAGAGCAATGGTCCAAAGGTTTCTTGAGGAAGGTTTTCTTCCCAACTTCAGCAAGGCTTTCTGAATTCTGGAATTACTTATCCATTAGTAATAGATAACAAGCTTAGATTCATGATAGACCCATGACTGGCATTATCCCACTGCAGGGCTGCGGCTGCCTTCTAGAAAATCCAAACACAGGAACCTAATTCTAAACAGAGATCAAAATGAATGTTTATAAAACAAAAACTCAAAGGAAAAACCTTAGACCCCCTACTTGATTTGAAAACTTCTGGGGATAGCTTGGGATCCTAAAAATATAGAATTCCTCATTTTAGAATGAAAGCATTGTTGCTTGAAATTGTTTCTTTCCCTGTGTGACTTGAATCTCACATCAGACCGAAGCCGGTGGAGTGTACCCTTGCTATCTCCAAAGTCAGTCTTAATCTCTTCCCTCCCGGCTTGGCTCTCGAATTTACTTCTTACCATTTTGCCTGAAGAACTTCTTAAAAGGAATGTACTTTAGTAAACTAATTCACTGAAGATGTAAGTGACTTCATGCCTTTCTAGTAGAGGGAACTATTTGAAATTAACATATCACAAGAAGAATATAGAGTGTAAGCAGGTCTTTCTGACTGGGTTATTGGGTCTTTCTGATGGTGGTGGAGCTGCTATAAGCTGTTGTGCCCCCTGTAGGCCAAACCAAATAGGTTAACAAGCAGAAGCAGGCATTCCCAAGTGTGGGCATGGTAGTGCACACCTGTAATATCAGCTTTTTGAAAAGATTGGGACAATAATAGTTGAAGGACACGCAGGCAAAAAAAAAAGTGATGTTCCCATTTCAACAAGCCAGGCATGCTTTTATGCACCTGGCATCCCAATTACATTAGAGGCCCCCTTTAACACCAAAAATTAAAAAAAAAAAAATAAAAATTAAATTAAATAAAAAATAAACAAAAATTTTCCTTACATCTCCTGTTTAAAAATAAAGTTAAAAGTCTCCAGTGTTCTGGTTTGTACAGCTATCAGCAATACTGACATGGTAGAAACTTGTTTGAATTTTTTCTGCGATAGGATCTTTTGCAGCCAGAACACCTTCATTACAACTGATTCATTTGCCAGTTTATCCAACTGTTGTGCTCTTTCGTGTGAATAGATGTCCTCCATCTCTTATGATATCATAAGCTTTTCTGGGTCTTTCCCCAAAACAACACAGTTCAGTAGAGAAAGCATAAAAATACCTGGAATGTTAATCAGGCATAAAAACATAAAAATAATTTCTTGGATCAAAAACAAAGTAAAACAAACATGGCCGATTTTACTACCATGTCTAATTTGAATACAAAAATAAGGGAAGACAAAGTATGGCACATATGAAGGTATCATAAAGAAACCACCAAACAATTCAGAAAAGGGATGGAGAAGTAAGGGGATTAAGGGAATAATTCCCTTCTCCATCCATCCCTTTTCTAAAAGAGACAGAGAGAGAGACAGAGAGAGGAGAGAGAAACTTGTTCAAAGTACATTGCATGTCTCAATGCAAAGATCATAGTGGAACAATGGAGGCTATTAAAGTGTGCTAATAAAAATGAAGTTGAAACTATCTGTAAAACAGTAAAAAGCAAAAACAAGGGACATGACAGCATGCTTTTCATTCATATTGAAAAGACACTAAACATGATAGAAAGTAGAAACATGTTGCTGACCTTAAATAAGCCCCCAAGAGAATATCCTAAACTGTACAATTTTATAAAGCAAGTGAAAAGGCAATATGTTTGTCTCTGGGACACAAAGGCAAATGTCCTCAATGTGTGTCTTTCCCAACGTTGTTTAAGACTGAAGAAGAGCTAGGTTGCTAGAACTACATGGCTTCCTGGATATTGACTTTCCTTCCTGTGTAATTATATATTAGAATGTCAATTGTGAGACTGAAGGAAGAGACAGACAGACATATCCAACATGGGGTACATAAATATGAAGATGGAGGTAGAGTTAGAACTTGAGGGACATTTAGCAAACTTCTTTACTTTCTTATTTCCTTCTTAATTTCATTGCCTTGTTAATTACTAATACAATCCTAATACATCATTGTTAATATAAATCTTTAGGTTGGGTCAAAAATACATATCCTGTAGTACTAGCTCAGTGAACAATTCACTCCAAAGGGAATACTCACTGTGACAATGCTTGGCATTACTTAGTAAGGTATTGCTTAGATCATACATCAGGCCACACACTGAGCCTACCAGTCTTTGAGAGAAAAATCTTGACATTATTTTCATGTTTTGTTGACTGACTTCTCAAAGATGAGTACTAAGAGCCAAATTAAAGATTCCCTACAAGCGACATAATTAATGCCCAAGGCAATGCTGCCTGTGATAGATTTCTCTAATACTCTCATTCCATGTTTCCCCAAGCAAATTTTATTCCCCCCGCCACACACAACACCTTCCTCATCTGATAATGAAAAGAGAGAAATAGATATTTGAACCGAGTTCAATGGAAGGACACTTACATTAATTTTTCACACATTTGCATATTTATATTTGGGGGGGAATCAACAAGCGACTATTTGCATGCTTTTCCCTCCAAGACCTTAAAAAGGATCCGTGCAATCTATTTCCTGACTCTGCATCCAGCTTCAGACAGCAGCTCCCTGAACCTCCCTGTGTCTGTATTTCATCAGAGCAGTGATGAGTCAGATGCATGGCGGTGGTGGTATGGACTGAGAGCAAATTAATTCCAGCAGACCTCAATCCACGTGAGACATGACTGCCCTCTTCCCCTCAGTACTATCTTTTTCTTTTGTTATAAATGGATGGATTTCAGCATTTATTACCAGACTTCCAGCTGTGTGTATGTTGGTGTAAGGCTCACAGAGACAAGTACGCGCACAAATCAAACTTTTGCCACAAAAAACCAATGTTGCATGGATTGAAAGAGTGATGACTTTCTAGTATTTAACCAGAACAGCTTGGGCAGCTCAAACCTATTTCGTTATCTGCTTCATAACCGAAACATTAACCAAATGTAGAGGGCTCAGCCTGTGGACATGGAGCTGGCTGTGGATGTCCACCGTGAATCCCAAGGAACGAGAGTCACATCTCATTCATCAAATTCAGGTGTCAGAATACAGAATAAAACATCGTTCATGCTATGCATATGGGTGGCTGGATGTATCTTTCCCCCAGGATGAACAAGTACTCCTTACCCTGTGCATCGCGATGTGGCAACGCCTAAACTTTGGAATTAAGGAAACCATGGAGAAATTTCCATGATTCTGAAACTTAATTCTTCAAGGCTATTTGAGAAGAGAAAAGATAGTTAATATTTATAAGACTCCATGATTCGATTTCTTTGAGCCACGCCTACATACATGTTTAGTTAAAGTCAATAGTTAAATAAGAGAAAATGCTATGAATGTTGTGTTTATACAGTATCATTTTGTAGACAGTGGAAAGGCAGTGTTGGCTAATTTAAAAAAATTGTATCAGGCAGATATCAGAAGATACATCTTAAGTAATATACATAGTTTTGAATTCAGTTGCATGAAACAATGAAGCTTGAATAAATATGAATTCTGTCCTGTTTGGTTTGCATAATTTCATAGTTATGATACACTAGAAGTTCTTATGTACTCCAAAGGGAATAACAGTTTTACCAAAGCTTCATGTTTGACTTAGAGTTCATCGAGCAAGCAGCGCATTCGTATTTTCATTGCTTATCAACAAATGAGTAGGCTATATAAATGCTCAATGCATTTTGAAGGTCAACTTTTACTGCTGCATAATTTCAAACTAGCTTAACCTTCAATGGCTTTAGTCATAAAAATGAATGAATTAATAGCCTCTTAACTAAAGTGAACTTTTGATATGGAAACAAAAAGAATATTGAGTGTGTCTTGCCTTAAGTGAAAAGATGAAGAACGTTAGCCCATGAAATAAATTAGATAGCACTAAAGATTAATGATGATTCTATTGATAGCTAGGATATTAGGGAGGAGGATGTAAAGTTAGTGAGAGAATTTAGATTGACTGCAGAGGCAGAGTAATGTAGTATCTTAATAAAAACATAACATAACATAACATAATAACAACGGATGCTAGCCTTCTCTTATCCCAAGTATATACAGAGCTAAAAAGCTGTTCTCAGAGTACACTAACTCTTTTTTTTTTTAATATATATATATTTTTTTATTGTGAGAATACCATACAGAGGAGTTACAATTACATGGGCAAGATAACAAGTATATTTCTTATCAAGCATTGTAGCCTCCTCTTTGTTTCCCCTTCCCATCCCTTCCAATACTCCCCCCCATCCTCCCCCCACCCCCCACCAAAGTTGTTAAGTTTGTTTTTCGACATAACCACTAGAGTACACTAACTCTTTCCAGGAATCAGAATACTTTGTCTTCCTTCCCTTCTCTTGATTGAAATGACTAGAAAAAATCTCCACTTATTTTTAGGTACTCATATTGATATTTTTATATACTTACACCTACCAAGCATATTACCACCAACTAACATATCCATAATGTCATAGAGTTACCACTAGTTTTTTTGTGGAGTAAACACATCAAGCTGTACACTTGTTACCCAGCAAACTGCAAACATAACAATATTGTCCTCAGTGTGCATATGCTCTTAAGTCATTTTTAATAAGTATATGTATGAGTTAAATAAATCATTGACAACTCTATTTTATTTAAATATTCCTAAATGTCCTTATCGATCAAAATGTTAGTCTTCTTTAAGTGAAGGAATTCAGGACCAAAGAGACAAAGCTGAATGTTTTCTCTTATATGGAAGCTAGATTTCGTTTATGAACTTATAAGTAAATACATGTGGTACGGAAGTGTGTACAGATATATTAACTGATATATGGTAGATTCAAGGGAGAACTCAATATAATTCCTTCAAACGGCAAAGTCAAAGCTCAGCAAAAATAAAACACAAGAAAGCTCCAAAGGGGTGAAGTCAGGTCAAGCAGAAAGAGATAGGTAGACTAAAGAAGAGGACAGAAAGAGAGAATGCAGTCAAGAATCCAATGTATAGCCTACAAAATTAAGAAGAGTGAGGGCAGGGGTAGGTAGGGGAAGGATGGGTGAGAATATTGAAAGAAGTGTCATTGCTCAAGATAACAAGTGGTAAAGTTCATTTCCAACATAGTGTTTTGTGAGTGATTCTGTTGCTCTCTTGTGTTCTTGGTTGATTAGCAGTTGTTGGTCTGATATCCTGTTAAATTTGCTTATCGAGGGTCATATGTTGTTCAGACTGTTAAGTGCAGGATTAGAGTTCAGTCTTGGTGAGAAACTGTGATGTTAACACTTGTGGCTTCCAGTGGTGGCTCGGACTGACCGGCAGTGTGGTAAATCATCTGTGCATCTTGATGTGCCCAACTACAATGTGTGTTCCCATTCTAATTCTACTTTCAATAGCTACACAAATACATAGCAATAAATTTAATTAAAAATATGAGTGCACTCTATGAAGAAAACTATTGATGATAAAAATTGAAGAGGACAATAAACAATGAAAAGACAAAAAAGATGCATTGTATTCATGAACTGCTTTGTTAAATGGCGACTCCTGTGTACAACTACTTAAATATAATTTTCAAAAACCCCTTTGGGCTTTTAAAAATAATTAGTTTAGTGTTTAATATATTCAGTGATGTTTTATATCGGTTCTATTCATAACAGAAAGCCTTTCTTCCAGCTAATGACTATGACCATAATTATTTTCTAGATGATTTCCTTAGTTCCCTATTTCTTCCTTCAATCCACCCTATAGACAGCAAGGGCAGTAAATACTTGCACTGCTCAAGCATTCTGTAACAATTGACTAAGGTATAATTTCTCCTCAATTTTACATTTTCTATAATTTCACTGTATGTTTTTTCCCCCAAATTTATTTGCAGTTACTCTCACTGCTAGGCATCAGAGTTCTCAGCCAATATTTTTATTAAAAATATGCCAAGGATTATTTGAAATCTTGAAAACATTGCAAAATTCCTGGATCTTGACTGAAGTTGATGATGTAGGTGAGAAAAAAATATTTTGTCATAAAAACCTTTTGTTTGGTGAACACAACAGGATAAGGGACTTCAAAGTTGGGGGTGTACTTTGTCGTTAAAGGGAAAACAGAGAGAGTTAGGGTTAGGGTGAAAGCAGTCAAAGTAAAGACAGGTGATTAATATGATCTTAACTTTCTAGCTATGTCATATGACTATGTAAGATGATGCTAAGCAAAATGAACCCCAAGATAGGGACACAAGAGGTTTGTGTCTTTGTCGCTGTTGCTTTTACTATACTATGTGATTTTTTTTTGTTTCCTTTGTATGTTCTTCCCCCATGGTCTAACCCCTGTTTTCACTGTATTTGATTCCGGTGCCCTGCATCTTGTATATACATTTTTCTAATTTGGGGAGAGGAAGGGAAAGAACAAAATGCTGAAACAAAGATAGAGATGGACCCATTGTAACAACAAGACGTACAAGACGCTAAGATGAAAACGAACTTTAAAACTTCAGGGGTAGGGAGGGAGGAGTAGGAGAGGTGGGGAGGGAAGGGATAGCAGGGGAAAAACAAAGGAGGGGGTAACAATGCTCTATAGGAAATGTTCTCCTTACCTTACTCGTGTAACTGTAACCGCTCTGTACAGTAGTCTTACAATAAAACATTATTTTTTAATAAACTTTCTAATTCTCCAATTAGCCAATGGACTCTAGGTATTATATAATCAGGCTAGCGCTAGATTCTTTTTTCATTTTTTAAATTCTCTTTAAGTCGTTGCACAAAGGATTTCAACTCAACTTGTCAGTTGCTGAATATAATGCATCTTGATAAATGTCATTGCTTTCATTTTTCTCCCTCCATCTGCCCCAGCGCCATGTTTCCCCTCACCTTCTCTGGCTCCGTTTTCACACACGTACACTGAGAGATATGACTTGGTTCTCTCACCTGTCCTCTGTCCATTTGTCTGTCCCCCTCTACTTGACTCACCTCCTTCTCTCTTCCCTCCCATTGTCCCAAATGCTATGATCTTGCAATTTTCTGGAGTACATATGACTTCTTAATGATTCCTAGGTTTAATATAATACCTGACTGTATGATAAGAACAATCATTAGAAAACGCATTTCAATACTTGAGAAGTATTATGGACATGATCCTTGCTCTTATTTAGTATATCCTCTTATCCAGGGTGGGTTTCTGACCGCCATCCTTATTCATCACATACACTCAACCTTGCCAGCAGCCACAGAAGTTGTAGACTATCAAAGTGGACTCAGGACTGGGACTCAGAGCTGGAGACACGCGTCTCAGGGAAAGAGTTACCCACTCACAGATCTAAGGTCTTATTGCTCCTGGGCCTGCTCTGCTCGCCACATGATGTCTCATCCTCCAATGTCTTCTGCTTGGCTTATGGAGGGCTCTAAAACGGTCATGTTTAGTCCCTGACCCCTCCGGGCCAGTGCTTTGGGAGGCCTTCAGAAGTCTGTAGCATCTGTGAAAATCACACTGCACTATCTCATCTCACTTCCACACTCTGCCACAGAGGCAAGTTTCAGAGAACTGCAATTATACTTCACGTTTCAGTAGAAAAAGCAGCCAAGAGTCAGCCATCTTTAATCTGTCACACAGTTGACATAGAATGAAATAACATTGCAGACTGTAATGATAATATAAATAAGACTTTATTGCTAAAGTAAATAGGGTGCAAATGCTTTTGTGTACAAGAATCAAAAATGCCCACAACCATCTATTTAATAGTTTTGGAAAGAAAATTAAAATTAATTTTATTCTTGTTTGTTATTCATATATAAAATACATTCCAGTGGTAAATATGCCACTTATATTTTTTAAAAGGCAGTGCTGTTGGTTAAGTGTCTAGGCAACCTTGTTTTAGTGCTCACTAACAAGATAAACCTAGAAAAACTATTGTAAGCACTTATGTATGCACACTGTTCATCTCCACGGCCAAGCAAAATAGTTAACATCAGGAAATCGATAGCCTAAAGGAAATTTTAAATTAATTATAGTGTGTTAAATATTTTGTGAGGTGTAATGACCCTGAAAATGTGAATGACCTTTGTTGTAGAGACTTGGAACCAACTGTTCATTTTAGTTCATAACTTCTTATTTATTTATGTCAATCAGCAGTTACCCTTCAAAAATGTCACATCCTCAATTATTTCCAAGTGTGAATTATCAAGAGATCTCAGAGAAATTTCCAAATGAAAAGCCACCTCTGCGAGTACAATCAGTGGGAATTATAAATACAGGCATTCCTTATTTGCTGAGAATGGCCACTTGAGAATTAATTATACAATAATGTATTTTATTGAAAAAGCAAACAGTAAATGTCACTACCATAAAATAATCATGCAGTTTGATTTTTGCACCCAAGATTCTTGCTTGAGTGTTAGTTGTGAAACAGTTCCTAATGTGCAAGGAAAATGTCTCTAGTACGCATGCCCAAAATACACCTCAAAGGGTAAGAGAGGCAGGTAAACGAGGAATGACCCAGAGAGATTCCCTCCTTGTTGTGCAGGAAGATCCTTCAACGCGAGACGTCCTGAAGAGCCGTGCACCTGACCCCACGATGCTGTATAACGGCTGAAATCAAACTTTGCATTTTCAATAAATTTCTGTGAGTCTAAATTAGAAGACACGCAACTCACGAGAGCTAATTTTTGCTAAATCACATTGGATATCAGAAGTGCATGTTTCATCTCTCGTGTCCCAATAAACAAGGAAAGCAAGTGGGGGACAGGAGACAGAGAGAAGGTTGCAGGTCTCAAAATCTAGCCACAATGCTCTCTTGTTGGTTCTCATTTCTCTCTCTCTCTTTTTTTTCTCTCTCTCTCCTCTGTCTTTAGCTGTCTCTAGCCGTCTGTCTCTCCACCAATAACAACTTAACCTTAACCATTGGGAAAGAGACTATCAAGTGTATGCATGCCATGGATGTCTCTTCTATGACTTGTCTAAATCTTTGGTCTTTTGATACAGCCATTGATCACCTTTCCCTCCTAGAGTAGGGAGCAGAGAGGACAGTGTGGGCAATGTTGCTTCTACCCAGCAGATGATGGCTGGGCAGAATGGGATGCTTACATGGCTGTGAACCTGTTCATGACTTTCCCTAGGGATCAACTTTATCCTCCTCTGTTTCCCTGCACTTAAGGCTGTGTGCTCAGTCCCTTCCACCCCTTCACCCCTTCCAGCCCCAAAGGTACACAGTTGGCAACTCCAAAGGGATGGTGTCCCTAGTCCCCTTCTCTTCTACTACTGTGTGTCTTTATGTATTTCAACCACAAGGGGGTGACACTCTCAGCTTTGGGTATCTATTGGTCTACTTGGTAGAAAATGAGAATAAAAGCAATCTCGGTATCGAAGGCTGTACCTAATGAATGCCAATGTCTCTATGTGAAGGTGTAGCTGTTATGGATTGAAATTTTAGAATATTACAAGTTAATATTGATCCCCTTCAAGGAATGACTATTCTGATTCTTATCAGCACAGTGAGTAAAATGACTCATGAAGTCCCAAGAAGATCAATGGGTGGTTATTTCTGGACCACTTATTTCTGATGTTTGGGGCTTATAATGTGGAGTGCCAGAATGCTCTCTTGTTTATGGTCTTAATCCATTTTCATTGATAAATCAGAGGCTTTGCCCAGCTGCCACTCCCTGTGTAGGGGAGACTTCTCTACCTTGTTCCCAGTCATAGTCCATGCAGAATTCCTTCACAGATTCTCTCTGTCATTCTTCTGTTACCCTTCTGTGTGATGTATGTATATGTTATATATTACATTATTGAAAGACAGGAATTATTTAATTATATTTGAATCCAATAGAAACTAGCACACTGCATGCACACCCACATGTGGGTGCATACAAACATGCATTGTCATCTGACATGATTTGTTCTGATATGGCAGGTGCATACACAATGCAACTCCGAGGAATGAAATCCTAACTCTTCCTTTCTCTACTTTGAAATGTTGTTCATTTATAACTGTAATGTGGCTACTTGGGATTCAGAGAATCCTGAAATGAAATACATTGCTGGTACAGCAAAAAAGGCAGAAACCCCTTACAAACAATAAGACAACTATAATAAACAAGGCCATTGTTGTAATAGCTATCTGTAATCCCTTCTGCTTGGGGAGGCATAGGTTGAAGGATCTGGGTACAAAGCCAGCCCCAGGCAAAACAAACAAGCAAGCAACTCCCTGCCGCAGAACCTAGCTGAAAAATAACTGGAGCAAAAATGGCTGGAGGCGTACCTCGAATGTAGAGCACCTACCTAGCAAGTGTAAGGATCTGAGTTCAAACCCCAGTTATCTCCTCCTAAAAAAAAAAAAAAAAAGCACTTGCATTTTTCTTTTTGAATTTGACCAAAGCAGAAGCTCTGCTACATCTAGGCATTAAGATTTGTTCTGTGGCATACAAAATGGTTTTCATAGAGATATATTTTCAGATGATTTTTTTATTGTGAAAATACTGTACAAAGGGGTTACAATTACATGGGCAAAGTAATGAGTACATTTCTTATCCAGCATTGTTACTCTTCCTTTGTTTCCCCTTCCCATCCCTTCCTACCCCCCCCCCCGCACCCCCACCCCAGCGCCAAAGTTGTAAAGTTCGTTTTTCAACGTAATGACTTGTACATCTCATTGTTACAATGGGTCCACCTGTATCCCTATTTAAATCTCTAATCATCCTAAGATAGTTTAATATGACCATTCTCTCTATGCTGTCAGAGCCTAGAAATGCCCCGTGATATAGCATGAGTTTTATGAAAAGACTTGGGTTACAACCTGCCCAGGGTCTGATTTGTACAATGGTCCCTGCAGTCAATTCAATGACTTGAAATAATGACAATAACAAAATGAAACAAATCTTTCTCAGGATACATTCAAATGCACAAAATCCAATAGACAGAGTTACACAAATGGAGCTTGATAAACTACTAACTAGAGATCCTAGATTAAATCTTTTTTTCCCTTTAGTCTAGCAAATTTGACTTTTCTAACATGTCTGAGACTTCTCTATTTTTTCCCTCACATTTGCTTAGTCTTCACCACAGATGCATTATTTTCAGAGTAATTACATCATTACTGTATTCTTGAAATAAAATAACCTTTGAGAAATGTAGAACACTAAAACTAAGGTAACAGATACAGTTACAGATGCTCAGTTGCAGCTGAGAAATAATAAAATAGCATTGCAATTAAAAACAGTGAAATAATAATATAATCAATTACATAGTATATAATGTAATAATACAATAATACAATACTAAAACAAAAATGACTTTCAGAAATAAATAATATTAAAACTCAGATTAACAGATAGATTTATAGACATTCTATTGAATTTGAGCAACAAGGACATAATATTTCAATGAAAAACATAAAATAATGAAATAATAATATCATAATAAAGCAATAAAACAATGAATAACATTTCAGAAATCAGGAACATTGAAACTCAAGTTAACAGATAAAATTATAGACAGTTGAATCGAGCAACAAAAAATGTTTTCCATGAGGTATATAGCCAATAGTGCTCAGGATGATCTTACATTAAAATTTAAGAAGTTATCTGTAATTCAGATTTAAGTGTGTATCTTCTGCCTTTATTGCTGTACCAGCAATGCAATCAAAACCCAAAGGATTTTAGAGATCAAGCTATTCTGGTCATGCTTGAGAAAGTAGAATTCAGTCTACTAGCATTTTCTCCTGACCGCCATTAACCTTATAGATTGGCTTCAGAATTGTCCCTATTGATGAATTTGGTGTAGGCAAATCTTCACTAACATAAGATTTAAGTCTGAGCTTTACTGTTTTATTGATAATACTATAAATGTGGTAATAAAAGATTATTTTTTTCTCACTGAAGGTAATTGAAGACATTGACTGGTAGTTTACCAAAAATCTGCCTACATACGAGGGCAAAGAAGGAAATATCTCTTGAAGTTTTTGTACAGTTCTAATTCATTTAATTTTCTTCTTTTTTGCCTTTCTTCAAGGGGCTCAGTTAGTTTGCTAAGTAATGCTCAATAGTGATCAAAATTAATCATTTTGGGGGGGGGGGCTGTTGATCATAGGTCTTGAACTCAGGACCTTGGCTCTGTCCCTGAGCCTCTTTGTGCTCAAGGCTAGTGTTCTACCACTTGAGCCACAGCACCACTTCCAGTTTTTGAGTGGTTAATTGGAGATTAAGAGTCTCAGGGAGCCTTTTCTGTTGAGGCTGGCCTTGAATTTCGATCCTCATATCTCAGACTCCTGAGTAGCTAGTGTTAAAGGCCTGAGCCACTGGTACCAGCTTAATTAATCTATGTGTATGGCTTTTGCACATACGCCCACATATTTTCACTGTCATTGCCCTATTTCATCCACATTATTCTAAATCCCATGGGTTTTTATGAACTGACAAAATTATAGATGAAATAATATTAACTTAAATAACATTCAGATGTAAAGTCTGCTAAGTAAGAAATTTTTATAAGAAACATGATAGATCATGCAGAAACTATAAGCCTTAACTCTAAAAGCTCAAATAAAATTAGTTGAACATTTTTCATCACAATTAAAATAAATGAAAATGTGAGTGCCTTCAAGGATATTTAAGATTTAGAACATGTTTGATTAATATATAAGTATTAATACAAATGAAATAGTGATCTAGCCATGACAGAAAGATAGAAAATAAGCTTTAGCAATTTTATTCAGTACTACCATGCATTCTGGATATAAATAAAAGTGCTTTATCACAAATAAAATAATAATATTGCATGAGGTTATGGCAATGCATTTACATGTTAGATAAACAGCTTATGGACAAGCAGCTTTAGTGTTTAATTCTAGTCTTAATTTTTTTAAATCAAAGTGAAGCCAGGTCTATAATCATAGCTCCTCCAGAGGCTGAGACAG
Source organism: Dipodomys spectabilis (assembly GCF_019054845.1). Classification (NCBI taxonomy): domain Eukaryota; kingdom Metazoa; phylum Chordata; class Mammalia; order Rodentia; family Heteromyidae; genus Dipodomys; species Dipodomys spectabilis. The sequence goes on from NW_024870711.1 coordinate 6,386,549, forward strand.
GTAGAATCATGTCTTGAGGCCACTTGGAGCAGAAAAGTCCTCAAGATTCTCCAAAGTAACCAACAAAAAGCAGGACTGGAAATGTGACTCAAGTGAAAGAGATGCAGCCATGAGCAAGAAAACTGGTACAAGGTACAAGAATTAGATAATCCCTCAAACCAGAAGGGCATGCCCTGGCCTCTTATCAGACTCTGAGTCTTCGTTGTCTGTTAGCATTTATTGAGCAAAGGCACCTGAGTTGGCAATTTAGGGCATTTCAAAATGATACTATTGCTTTTCTTCGTTAAATTTCCCAGACAGCCTTGTCCTTTGTTTCATGGAAGACCATTATAGACATGAAATAAGTCATTATTTAAACTTCAATTTCAGAGGCTCTAATGAGTCAAAATCAAAGTGTTGATCACCAGATGGGAGATCTTATACGAATTTTGTGAGAACAAAAACAAAAATCTGAGGTCCCCTAGACCTCTGAGTTGGGATTATGATATCTTGTTGTGATTGGTAAAGTGATAAATTTACCATCAAACTACAGGGTTTTGTTTTTTCCCCATAGTGACTCCTCATAGGGAAATAACAAGAGAATCATTGATCAGAGTAAACATTAATAGCCAAAATTAGTAAAGTCTTGGTAGAAATTGACTTGGCTTCTAATTATTCCAATATGTGCTTTGATACTCCCTGAAATGTAAGTAAATGTGTGATTTACTGGTTCAATTTTCTTTTAAAAACGTTCCTAATGTGTATAGTTCATTAGCAAGCTTTGTATCTTAAAAGTTCTGCAAAGGTTCATATATGAAAGGTTCTGTTGCCAGCCTGGGGCACTATTGAGAGTTAAAGAACCTGGTAGGCCCAGTATTACAAAGAGAGGAAATGGGGGTTTGTCTTCCAAGAGGAGGCTGATATCCCAGCACCTCCTCTCACTCTCGGTTTGCCAGCCCCAAGGAGGTGAACAGGCCTATTTTTTCCATGTGCTGCCTCCAGGATTTACTGTGCTACCTCAGACCGAAAGCACAATGACTGAGAGGTGGTGGGCTCCCACAGCTGAACTCGTGGGCCAAACTTAGCTTCTCCTCCATTCAGCTTAGTTCCTTGCAGAGAACAGCTTCATTTTCTAGTTAATATGGTTAAATGTCACTGTGCATGTTAAAGTTAAAAATCAACGGAATCACAGATGTGTTTTCATTTAGCAACATTTTGATCTGTTAAAATGCCTGATTTTTTTTTTTTTTATCTGTTATTGGTAGGAATCTTGACAGATTTTCACATCTCATGAACCACAAAAAAGCAACAGGTGTTAATCAAGATAAGGCCTTTAATTCCTCACTCTCATATTCATATAAAATGTAGAGAAATTATATATTATATAATAACATTTTCAAATAGAAAACAAATAATAAAAATCAACCCATGTACCAACAGTTTCAAACAGTCATGAATCCATTCTCTCAATGTTTTTGTTGTTTTCTTATAGAAAAGGTAAACACGGAGCAACTTTATTCAGAAAACATTAGTGTTCTGTTGCAGCAGATCTGGTTGCTGGAGCCTGAGCCTTAATTTAGAAGTTTCAATGACAAGGTCAGGCTCATCAAGGACAATTGCTCCTTTTGATTAATTCAGGAGTATTTTGGGTAGCTTCCTAATTGCACTTTTTAATATCTCTTCACTTTTTAATATCTCTTTTGCCAAAGTCTCTTGTCTAGGTATAAATCACAATTTCTTCCAGCAGCTAGGTATGAGGGTTGCAGGTAGCAGAAGGAATCCTCTTACCTCTGGAGGCTACCATCGTTGATTTCTTGTAGCATTTCAAGGACTAACCCAACAGCCTTATCCAACAATAGCACCTCTCATTTCTACAGGCTTTTCTTTCAACAAGTCATAAAACAGAAGGAGAGAGAGATAGATGGGGGGTGTTATAATATGTAACACTTTCCAGCCTCCCATTCTGACTACTGAGAGAACTTAAATAGTCAGTCTTCAAGTCCTATTGCTGATTGAAACTTATTACACTCCATACAATGAATCTATCATTCTAGAAAACTTTGTACTGCCTGTTTAGATCAATACAGTTGCTTCAGTTCCTAGGGAAAATGGTACTAGAATTCTCCAGGATGTACAGATCTGAAGATGTACAAACCCCTTGCAAATAACATAGCTTAGAATTACATAGACCCTACATATTCGCCCCTATATTCATTAAATAATCTTCAGGATACTTAAAACACTTGGTTCAAGAAAGTAGTGTATAAATAGTTGTTGCACTGTATTATTTAGGCAGTAATGACAAGGAAATAAAGCTTATGTATATTCAGTATGGGTAGATTTTCCCAAATATTTATGCTCAACAATTAGTTGAATCCCAGGATGTAAAATTTTCAGAAATGAAGGGATAATTTGTATAACAAAGGAAAATTCAACATTATTGAGCAAAAATATCTGTTTTTGGCTACTTCTTGTTAATTACTTATGTGACTTTAGACAAATCACTTGCCTGGTGTGGCCTTCAGATTCTACTTATAGGTATGTGATTGCTGGCTTATTCTCCTTTGAATGGGTTTTAAGATTTAAATAAAACATTGAAACTATAAGAACCCAAGATGCTGTGAAGATTATTTTAGATACATTTTTAGATACATTTAGATACATGTTTTGTTCTTTGGTGCTACTTCCTTAATCATAGAGGATCATATGAGCTGGTTGCTCACATCTGTAATCCAACCTATCATTGTGATCTGAAGACCAGTTTGAAGCCAACCTGGGCAGAGAAATCTGAGAAACTTTTATCTCCAACTAACCACCCTAAGCTGGATGTGGCTCAAGTAATAGAACTTTAGCTTTGAGTGGTAAAAGCTAAGGGACAGTACTCAGGCCCTGTGCTCCAGGCCCAGTAACAGCACACACAGACACAGACACACAGACACACAGATACACACTCTTAACCCAGTTTCTTTCTGTACAAGTTTAGGTCATTAAGACGAGGAAAGAATGATTAGGATCCTATATACAGTAATTTATCATGGCCAAGTGTAATTTTTTCCATCTAGTGTGTTTATTTGTAGATTTATAGGTACAAATGAGGGAAATCATGCAACCTGTTCCTTTGAGTGTGGCTTACTTCACTTAATATAGTTTTTTTCCAAGTCTTTCCATTTCCTTATGAGTGTTGCAATATTGTTCTTTAGTGAAATCAGAGGATTACAAAGGCTCAATAACTATTTGCATATAACATATAAAATGATGTTTACAGAATGAACTCCAAGAAATGGAAATAAGAGGTTTTTCTGTTATTTTGCTTTTCTCTTTCTTTTCCTTTTGTCCTTTGTTGCTGTTTTGGATTTCGGTACCTTTTGTCTTGTTTGTAGGATCATATAAAAGAGGAAGGGGGTCACAGAAATGGTGGGACAAAGGGTGAACAAATGTAGCAGTGATATTCACTAGACACTCAGCTAAAAATGAATGACACAATTGTGGGGAAAGGGGGGCGGGAGGGAAAACTGGGAGATGACAAGGTGACACTGTTCAAAAAGAAACGTGCTCATTACCCAACTTATGTAACTTAACCTCTCTGTACATCAGCTTTATAAAAAGACAATTAAATTTTTTAAGAAGAGGAAAGAGACTGAACTGGTATATTCTGGTAACATTAAATACAGTATGGTTTCAGTGGGAGACAGGAAAACACGAGCACCTCAATGAGAGAACAATGTAGGTGGCTTTGGAGAGAAATGGGTATGAGCCATGCACTTGTCCTTCTTGGCGAGACTCAAGTCCCTCTCGCCTGCTGTATCAGCAGCTTTGTTGTAAATACACAGAAAGTGAGGCAGTAGATGTGGTGTATACAATTAAGTAGGTAAAAATGAACTTGCAAGAGAGGATTCCAATGGTGTAAGTTTCTGGACAACTAACTTACAGTTTATCAAAATGAATATCAGGAAGCTGAAATGTATTGTGAAGACTGGGAAGAGGTGAAAGATAACTTTGAAAGAAAATGTGTTTTTTTTTACAAGTGCACTTGCAGTTCTAAAACATGTCTCTCTCAATTTCAAATCAAACAGGCTTTATTAGCCTTTTCCTTCATTTCTCACATTTTTCCTTGCTCATCAAGGAGACACAGTGGATTATACACTGCACAGTTAAACAAGATGATACTGTAAGTATCCAGAAGCTTGATTTAAATGGTAGCAAGGACATGGAAATTATTTTTTGTTTAATAGATTCATGTCTAATTAACTGACCAATAGGGGACAATTTTGATGGTGCTACAGAACTAAAGTAATGTTATTTCACAGTGTGGGGTTTTTATAACTCAGGACAACCTCCTAGGCCCCTATTTCTTCCAGACCCCCATCGTGGCAGCTGTGAATTATTTAAAATCATTTCATCATGTGCTTCATGGGTTTGGATACCTTTCAGAATGGTCTGATGATGTCCCTGCATTCATGATGATGACAGTCTCTCTCCTCATTCATCAGTCTCGTGCAGGTGGCATTTAGAGATTCCATACAAAAAGAATGCAGAGATGCCCTGCTCGCTCTTTGATTCTCTTACTTGATTTAAGAAATATTCGTGCCCAAAATTGCATCTACTCATATAGTTCAAAATGTGTTTGCCAAAGATACTGTCTTTGTACATTATTATTATTATTCTCTTTCAGAGAAGTTTTGAATTCTGCCTGTGTTAGTCCATGGGGAAGTGACAGGAAGAAATGTCAAAATGTCGCTTCATCTACTATTTTGTTTATCAAAAGGCTCAATGCCTGTTTGTGAATGCTGACTTTATCTTTGCACACCTCAGTGACAATGGACATACATATTTGGGCAGTTCTATATGTGCACAGCAGATGAACTGTACACTCAAATTCTACATTACCGCATGATGATCAACAACTGGAGTTTCTGGCCTAGTGAGCTACTGAGTTTATAAGCCTAACCATCTTTGCATTTATAATAGAGGTCTGAGGTCTAACCCATACCATTCTTTTTACTGAGTCTTTAGCCTGTTGTTGAGAACAGAGTCTTGCAAATTTATTTCCTTATTTCATGCCCCCTTTTATCCCTAATTAATAGCCTTAAGGTCTTAACAAATATAACGAACCTTTGGGTACCTTCCTCTCCATTTAGGGCATGACAAGTGTTGATTTCTCTTCTCAGTTCCAACTACAGAAGCATTCTCTTAATACAAGTCGCAGAAGCTAAAGAGGATGTCTGGGAGACCCAGCCAAGTGCAGTGATGTAGCAAAGATGGTTAGATTCCTGGAACATGGAATTCTGGATTAATGATTTGAAAGATTGGCCGTCTTGTATTATGTGTTATGAAAACATATGAGAGTAGATGCTTCGAAAGCAGTAACTAATGAGTCAGTGAAAAGTGAATTCTTTGATTTTTCCTTTGAATAAGAAACAATATTAAGTGGTATGTATTGAATAAATAGTATTCGTTCACAGACTGAGACCAGGATTGAAGTTTGAGACCAGGTTTGGCTGAAATATTCATGAAACCCCATTCACAGGCCTGTACCTGTTATTCTAACAATAGGAAGTCTGAAGTGAATCACTGTGTTGGCACATGCCCAGGCATGAATCAAAAGTCTGTCTCAAAAATAATCAGCAAAAGAAAGGGCCGGAGTCATGGCTCAGAAGTTCAGTGCCTGCATAGCAAACATGAAGCTCTATGTTTAGACCCTGATATTGTAAAGATACTTATCATGTTTGAAAATTATGCAAAATGGATGCCTGTATCTCTTTCACTTCTATTAGTTCATTCTTACTGAGTCCTCAGAAATTCTCTGCAGAGTTTGGAAGAGGGAGTGGAGTGGAATCATTGTTTCGTGTAGGATTGACTCAAGAGGGTTCTCAGCTTGAAAAGTTGTTGATAAGCCTTTTCTCACTCTCCATCCCTCTTTCTCTGTTTCTGTCCATATTTCCCACTCTGTTCCTCTTTCTCTTTTCTGTCTGTTTCTCTCACACACACATAGTCCTCTTACATTATTCTTTCAGGTTTCTGTATAGCATACTCAGAGAGCCTACGCTACCTGACTTCCCAGCTTGCTGCTTGGGGTCAAAGCGTCTGCACAGAACAATTTCCACCAGGTGTCCCTTCCCCCAACTCATAAGACACAGCATCTCTTCTGCTGAATCAACAACATCCAACTTCTGAGGGCTACAGTCATTTCAATATCACGGGAATGTAAGCAAAGCTGGGCACGATGGATTTGAGTTTGACTAAAGAGCAGGTGCTCAGGCTCAGTTTGGGGAAGAAATCATATTGAAAGTTACAGATCGGTGGAGTCTAATGAAAGAAAGATCAAAAGAAGTCATTACTACTTTATGGGCATCAAGGGAAGATGGTATCAATATGAATAGAGAATTTTGATAACAGCAGGCTGAAGATGGTTGATTATTCCAGAATGCTAACAAGGTTTGCAAGAGTGGTCCTTTCTGATAAGCAAAGAAATCACAGTCTAGAACAATGATGCTTCATTTAACCACTACATTTAAAGTACACTGAACTCAAAAGTGCTTTTAGGCTTGTAAGATAATAAAATAAACTATCCCCATGAGTGCAAAAGTTTGTTCTTTGGAGGATGAATCTGAAGAGAAGCAGGGGGAAAAATGTGGTGGCTTGGTATACCAGGACCAGATAACAAAGGCTGAGAGTTACTAAGTCTTGTCTGGGAAGCAGCTAGTGTTATGTTTCTTTTGTTGTGGTTGATTTTAATGAAAAATTAAAAAATTATTTTATGGTAGAAGAAAGTTTCTATATATTTTAATGGTTCACAAGGAATTACAAAATCAGAAGGACAACCCCATATTTTTGACAGAATATGCATTGCATTGTAATTCAACATGAGACACAGAAATACCACTAGGAAGGTAGGATGCAATTTTTCTCTCTCCATCTTTCTATCTGTCTGTCTGTCATCTATCTATCTATCTATCTATCTATCTATCTATCTATCTATCTATCTATCTATCTATCTATCTATCTATAATCTACCGATTTATGGGTGTTGGGAAGTTGAGGGCCATCTCTCCAGGTTTTCAAGGCCTTTTATCTCTACCCAGATAAGTAACTTCTTTTCTTTCTGCGACCACATCCATCCCTTCTGTGCTCACAGAAGATGCTCAGGTTTTCAGGATCCAACCCCAGTCCTGGAATTCGAACTCCCGAATGCATTTACAGTCTGAGAGCTTTTGATGAACGGGCTACCTATCGTCCCTCATGACATCAGGGCAAGCTTTCATTCGCTGGCCAATTGTCATGACTGCTCAGAGCTGCTTCTCTGCCAAACATTCACTCTGCCACAGGCCTTTGTAGGTTTTCCACAGGGTTTTAGAAAAACCATAATGTCTTTATGACATATTTAATATCTCCTTTATGAAAACATTCTGAAATTTGTGTAAGTGCTGATAAACCATAGGTAAATGTTCTTGTTATAAGATGATGTCTGCTCAGAGTACCCCAAGTGACTTATTTTTCCCCTTTTCTTTTTAATTTTTTTATGCTGATACTGGGGCTTGAACTAAGGGCCGAGGTGGTGTTCCTTAGCTTTATTGCTCAAGGCTGTACCATTTGAGCCACAGCTCCACTTCTGGCTGTTTGCGGGCTCATTGGAGATAACATTCTCACTCATGTACTTTCCTACCAGAGCTGGTTCTGAGCCATGAACATCAACCTCATCTTCCTAAATTGCCAGGGTTACAGGTGTGAGCCTCTGTCCCAAGCACCTTTGTAAGACATAGCCTATGTGACAATGTGACTGTGTGACTATGTCACGTGAAGCTATGCAGGCCTCAGAGAAGCTGCAAGGATAAATCAAATAAATTCAGCAATTCCAGTTGTTATCCAGAATGAAGCATTCTATGTCTCTGGGTACATGTGTGAATCCTCCCTTTAGAATTCCAAATGTTCTCCATGAGAACACTGAACACAGAATAAATGCCGTCTCAGTTCAACAACAATGCCAACGTTGTGGCTGCCCTATTGCTTCCTGCCACACTGACCTTTCAAGGGCTTGAATTCCCAGCATTCTGTCTGTCTTATGTCTGCATATTTTGACATGAATACCTTTCTCTTTAGCCAAGCTGCAGCTGGTTAAAGTTAACTTTCTGAGAAATGATTACAACTGTTTCACAGCATCAGTTCTTCACTGGGCCACAGGAAAAAAGAGCCTAAAAGTTTATTGCATTAGCTCACACTGATTGAAGGCATGATGTTACTGTAAAAAAAAATGCCACAGAAGAGTACAAATTATATGGAATCTGTATGCACAATTGTGAAGAATACCACATGAAAAAGCCAAGTGTTCTGGAGGGATAGAAACAAGGCAGATCACATTTCATGAAATGTGTGTTTTATTTTGATGTTATCCTGTCCCAAAGTTTACAAATCACATGCCCCCTCCCTGTCCCCAGACCTTTACCTCTGAACTGACCTCTTTCCAGGTTGTGCAATGATCCCAGGGTAGACCTTAGACCTCCAAACAACAGTTAGGACATACAGTACAGTAGTATAGTTCTGCCTATTTGTTTCTGTGTTTCTGCAATGCTGAGATTTGAAAGCAGGGCTTTGATGCTTGCTAGTCAGGTACTCTACCACTTGAGCCATGACTCCATAGCTTTCTTGTTGTAGACTGTTTTTCAGATACAGCCTCACCAACTTTTGCCCCAGGTTGGCCTAGAATCATGATCTATTCACCCAGCCTTCCTGGCTAGCTGGGATTGTAAGCATGAGCCCCCATTTCTGACATTTGCACATTTTTCATGTGGAAAAAAATGTTAGAAAGTCACAGAGGTTTTCTACTGGAATAACTTTCTATTTTGGATTACTAGATATCCTCAAGGTGATTTTTCACTAGCAAAGAAATTGGTCAATGATAAATGAATCCTTTCCAATTTATAGCATAATTGTTCTCCAGGACACTGAAGTGGAATATTGCTAACTTCCTGGCCAAATAAGCTTTTAATGAAAGTTGAAGATTATACGTTGATACATTCTTTATTCATTTTCCTTTTATTTTAGTCAAGTTACACAGAAAGACAATTCTCAACAATTCCTATGTGCGCAATGACCATCAGGAATTACTCAACACAAATGTGTCAATGTTTAGCCACAATATGTGTTTTTGAAGTGGGAGATGAGCGCATTGAGCGCATGAACTGTAAATCCCTTCAATCTCTGTGGAAGAAAAATGACAACTCTAGTGCTCTTTTTGTTTCGTTTTACACTTGCATATGTGCTATAGCTCATGATTGGAGTTTTCATTTTCTGTCTCCGTCTTGCTTTGTTGTAAGCTAAACTCAGTGTACTTCTCAAAGATTCAAGTGCTCACTGTGTGAAGTAAATTAACTCTTCGAGGGGCTCTAGGGTACCAATTAATGCCCCAGAGGAGGTAAATTACTAACTGGTGCCCTGCTGCCTTGGAAACCTGAATTTGCCTCAAATAGTTCTGCAGCTCTCTGGTGGAGAGTAGATTACTCTTAGCTGTTCTCTGTAGGACAAGATCCATTTTTACAAGGGAAATTAGATTCCAACTGATCATTGAGCTGAAGCATCAGCAATGAAAGATCTAATAGCTGCAGGTAGACAACCAGAAGCTACAAATGCAGGTAATGAAAGCTCAAGAGACATTAGGGACATGGAACACAATATTTGATTTTACTGGCATATTTAAATGTTTTAAGCATAATGAAAATCTGAGATTATTAAGGTGGAATCTTCTATCAGAATTTAATAAGATAGAGTATCTATGATAGTGCATTTTTCAATCAACATTCACTCCTTATTCATTCATCTAAAAATTACAGAGAAGGGAATACAGAAGGAAGCAAAATTTCACTCTGGAATCCTTCTTTACAAATGAGTTTTTGGTGTATTGCCTTTCCCTCCCCCCCAAAAAAAATAGGATTAAATTTTGTTTTTAAGTTTTTGGTAGATACTTTAATGGGGAAATCCAGCATTTGTAACATAAAAATCTTCAATATTTTAAGTGTCTCTGATGTTATATGTCATCATATCATATGCATCCTTAAGTTCTTTGACCCCTAGATTGGGTCCACCTTTTATTCCAGAAAATTCTCTTGTAGTATATCTTGAATATGTCTCAATTTCATTTGTAGTTAAGCACTGTGTAAGATCTTATTGCTTTATAAGACACTCCTGATGTACTTAACTAATAAGAACTTCAATCAGCATTGTAAAGAATTGATTGCCCATTAACCCATTAAGTATGAGGTAGTGCCAATGAAAAAAAAGTCTGTTCCCTGCATTTTTTTTTTTTTTTTGGTCAGTTGTGGGGCCTGAACTCTGGGCCAGGGCGCTGTCCTTCAGCTCTTCAGCTCAAGGCTAGAGCTCTACCACTGGAGCCATAGCACCACTCCCAGCTTTTTCGGCTTAGTGGTGCTGAGGAATCAAACCCTGGTCCTCATGCATGCAAGGCAAGCACTCTACCACTGAGCCACACTCCCAGCCCCCATTCCCTGAATTCTTAAATTCTATCTTCCAAAAGAGAAGAGCAAAACCACAGAGGATAGCACAGACACAATATCAACTGTTAAATAATGATAAATGCTATGAGGAGATATTGTAAGAGAGAGTGTGAGAAGCCATACAGTCCATGTCTATCTATCTATCTATCTATCTATCTATCTATCTATCTATCTATCTATCTATCTATCTATCTATCTATCATCTATCCATCATCTATCTATCCTGTATATACATAGCTATTAATTTATCATCTACCTTTCTATCTACAAGTATCATCTACAGCTCATCAAACATAAATTAGTAGTAATAATAATACTTTTAGGAGTGATATTTTAGACAGAACACCAAGACTGACCCTGGAGTGATCTCAGCTGTAGAAACTGTGTAGGAGAATGAAACTAGTAATAGAGACTAAAAAATCAGAAAAAAGAAAAAAAAAACTCATAAAAGAGAAGTGACATGGAACTGTTATATAGCATGGAACTAACATATATGTACATATGTCCATATGTACATATATGTACATATATATAGTGGAATGAGCAAAGATACCCAACCATGGATGAATGGATAAACAATAATCTGTTACATATATGCCATGGAATAACAATCAACTACTAAGAAAAAAATCTTATTCATTTGCTAGTTTGTGGAATCTAAACCTTAAAAGTACACATACTGAGCATTCTTTTTACAAATAAGCATTAGAAATAAGTTGAAAATTTATAAGATTATTTCTTTGTTGCTTTGTATGTCCCTCCCCCACAGTGTAACCCCCGCTTTCACTATATTTGATGTCAGTATAACATGTGGAGGAGACGGGGACAAACAAGTCGTTTAAGGATTCAGGTGGACCTGTTGTAACAATGAGAAGTACAAAATGTCATGTCAAAACCAGCTTTACAATGTCGGTGTGGGGGGGGGGCAGGGGGGGTATGATTGGGTGAGGGGGAGGGGGGAGGCTGGGAAGGGAGGTGAAGGGTAAACAAAGGAGGAGGCTGCAATGCTTGGTAAGAAATGTATGCATTATCCTGCCCATGTAATTGTAACCCCTCTGTACAGTATGTTCTCAAATAAAATAAAATAAAATTAAAAAAAAAAGAAATAAGTTGCAAAATATGAGTCAATTTATCATAGAACAAGCCAAAAATAAAGAAATGCCATTAATTAAAAAAAAAAACTTTTAGCATCAACCAAGGAAGTCCAACCTCCGAACAAAAGAAAAGTCAGAAGGAAGGGAACAGTAGTGAGAATTTTAAGTATAATAGGGAAAAACATTAGCGTCCAGATTTTAAATATTTTGGAAAGTTTCACAATGGTGAAGAAAGAAAAGAGCTAAAATGTTTCCCAAGATGATATCAAAATCACCATCAGAAGTTGAAAGCAAGTAGGAAACTTGCAAGGAACAAATTTTCAATGTTTTGAAGGAAATAAATCTCACTCACATGACAATTTTGTGAGAATAGATTAAAAATACTTTGATCAGGTCTTTTAAAAATTATAAGCACATATTTTCTGGTTTTAGGATCCATTGCATTAAAAAGAGGGTAAAGGGGCTGGGAAGGTGGCTCAGTGGTAGAGCACTTGCCTTGCATGCATGAGGCCCTGAGTTCGATTCCTCAGCACCACATAAGCAGAAAAAAAAAAGCCGGAAGTGGCGCTGTGGCTCAAGTGGTAGAGCGCTAGCCTTGAGCTGAAGAGCTGAGGGACAGCACCCGGGCCCAGAGTTCAGGCCCACGACCGGACCCCCCCCAAAAAAAAAATAAATAAAAAGAGTGTAAACACAGAAGAAGAAAAAGAAGGAGGAGGAGGAGGAGGAGAAGGAGGAGGAGGAAGAGGAGGAGGGAGGGAAGAATTGAATTAGGGGCCATGATGGAAAATTCAAGTGGAAGAAGAGATAGTTGTTTGCCTTTGTTTGTTTATGTTTTTATCCAACTGGACTAGTGAACTTTGTATGCAAAGTACATAGAACTATATAACATGTAACTATGAAAAATTACCATTATCTTACAAAGTACAAGTTCAAATAAAAGGTTTGTTTGAAATGTCTAAAATTGTGCATGGTAAATAGCCCCCAAGTTTACTCTGTTTGTGAAGTGTGTAGCTTTTTATTGGGAACTTCACTCACAAATGAGCAATCTCAGTTGTCAGAGAAGTGTTTGATATCTTCTTGCTGAACCTGCTGTCCTTCCCTTGTAGTTAAAAGATCAAATTATCATTCTGCTTATACAAATACACCACACAAGTTAAAAGAAAGGGATAATAAGAAAGATACTCACAGAAGATTGCATTATCATTAAAAATTCACTTTCGCTGTGAGGGAAGACTGAAGGGAAGAGCTTATCCTAAGAATGAGCCTTTGATGTCTCTAAGTAAGAGAGTAGCTGGCATGTCCCTAACCTTTCTAATTGATGCTTACAATAAAAGCAAACCTTCTGAGCTTCTCAGGAGGTTCAGAGGGGAAATGGCAAATTAAATAATGGCTTTTAGCTTTCTAAAAAAGCATATAAAAATGATCAAATAGAGATGCATGTTTAAATCTCTGTGAGTTCATGTGGTTTAAAGTAGTTAACACTTCAATGTATGTGTTTTGGCTTATTTTAAAGGATCTTCTCAAAAATATTATAGTGTGATGACACTGATTAGAATGCATTTTATTATTTGAATTGCAACTCCTTTCTATAGCTACTTAAATGTAATTGTAAAAGAGACAAAAGATCATAATCCTGTGGGTGGAATGTACAATTGAGTATGTGAATATCCTGCTCCTGAAGTTATTTTCACTCTTGTGAAGTTTCATTTTCAGGTATGTCTGCTGAAGGGCTAGCTTAAATGTGCCTAGTCCCAGACCCAGGGACATGACACACATCTGAAATCCCAGCTATCCTGGAGGTAGAGGTTGGGGAAATTGAATTTGAGGCTAGCCTAGGCCAAGTTAGCATGAGAACCTGAATGAAAAGCAGAATAAAAGCCACAGATGAGGAGCTTGTCTCAAAGTGGCAGAGTGCTAGCCTAGTACTCAATGTCCCGTCCTCAGAATCATAACAAAACGACTGGTTCTAAAGAGCGCTAATAATATTCCAAATATTATTTAGCAAGTGCCAGAACCGAACACGTGTTATTTATTCCTATTGCACTGAATCAAAACACTAATGTGACAGTGCTGCACCTCGGCCGTGTCCACAGAAAAGCAAACACTTCCTAAAGCAAAATAATTTTCCTAATTTGACTTTCTTATTCCATAAATTAATTAAGTAACTTAATTAATTTCTTCTCTCTTCAAAGATTCATAACAGTTAATTTCAATCACTGGTTTTACGTTTCCTTAAAAAAATCATTTGGCTTTTTGTCCGAATGAGTCAGGGTTCATGCTGTGACACTGGGGACTCTCCCTGGAGACATGTGATGGAACAGTGTCTCCTCCACTAAGGCCACCATTTTCCTCCGGTGAGAGCCATACTCTCTGCTCCAGCACCAGCTCTGTTGGGATTCCTGAGCATCTTTTGCTGTCCTTGGTGTGCATTGTATGTATCTAACATGTATCTAACGGCTGCATCACTGTTTTAAGATCTGCCTATGGAAAAACGTGAATTGTAGGCATCAAGCATCTATAAGATCCTCTTCTTCACATTTAAACCAGTCATTCTTAGGATTTATGGTCTCTTGTAGCAAATGCTCCTAGGTTAAGGAATTCTTGGAGAACTATGATTGGCTTTATTAAGCAAACTCAGCATTGAGATAAAGGTATTTTCCTACCTAAAGTCAGCTCATTTAAACTCACTTGAGTGGACAGCTGTGAATTTGATCCTTCTTTGCCTGACACCTAAGGGAGTGTTTCGATGTAAGGTTAAAATCTTAATGCCTCTTCCCACTAGATCTTGAGTCAGTTTCAAGTCTCAGCCCATCTTGGTAGCTGCTTCAGGAATCTTCAGTAAAAAAGCCCAGTTCTTCTTCCCTTTCATTTTAGTCAAACCAGTGTTTGAGTGAATTATGTTGGTGTCATGAGCATCTTCCTCCGGGCCAGTCTTGTTACCTTCTTCTCATGAGATGGGGTCATACTCTCTCTGTTGACTTCTATGACATTTCAATATAAATAAATCTATAAGAGACAATTGGTATAACCTTCCCACAACCTGACTTGCAAATTCCCCAGGACATGCATAATTTTTTTTTTTCATTTTACCTCTGGCTACAGTAGAAGAAAATAAAAACACTCACTGAGTCTGTTGTAAATTCGCTTGCTATGTTTGTTCTCTGAACCCCACTCTCTTTTTTGCAGTTTTAGATATATTCCATCTGTTACCACTGTTCTTCTTTATCACTCGTCTCTCCTTTACATTAGTCATTCCTTTCAGGTTGAAGTTGAACTCAGGGCTTTCTGTTTGCTAGACAGCACACTGCCATTGAGATAGACCTTCAGTCCTAATGTGGGGAGGGAGTGTTGGGGGTGTAATTGGTTATTTCTGAAATAGAATCATGCTTCTTGTCCAGGTGCATAGCTGGACTATGATCTACTTATTTTAGACTTCTCATCCCAGCTGGGATGACTCACGTGCTCAGCTTTTTTCTGTCCAGATTGAGTTTTGCAGATGGGTTCTTGCTTGACTGGCCTAGGACCTCAATTCTCCCCATCTTAGCCTTTCATGTACCCTAAGACAGCAGGCCCAGACCACCGGACCCAACTCTGGGTTGACAAGGCATCTTTGCCTTGGAAACTATCTTACAACTGCCAAGCTCAGCCTTCCAAGTAGCTACGACTTAGCATCATGAGCCACCAGTGCCCACCTGAAAATACTTTCTTATTTTGAAACCATGGATTTTTCTTACGTTGTTCCCTCATTCTTCTCCTTTACACAGCAAAACTGATCTGTCATCAACACTGTCTCTCCTTATGTGTTCTTATTTCATTTGCTTTGATTGAGATTTTACATAATCTATAGTTTACCAAGAGTATAATTTACACATGTTGGTATCTCACTCATAGCCCATGACTGGTGTGGGAGATGGGCATGTTTTGAGTGTCTGTGTCTTTAATGCTGTATGCAAATCGGAGATGATTACACCAGACTTGGTCCTTCCACAAAGGATCTAGGGGCAGATCTGTGTCATCCCTCTTACTCCCCTGACTTCTTGGCATATGAAGGTTTTTACATCCCTACCAGATGCCACAGCAGCACTCAAGACATCACCTTGGAAACAGATGGACACTTTAACCAGATTCCAAACCTCCTATCGATGCTTTATTCATACACTCCTGACCTAAAAAATAACCGTGAGAATAAATCTGTGTTCTTTATAAATTACCCAGTGTCAGGTATTTTGTTACAGTGGTCCATCCCAATATACGTAGGTGCACATTTGCAGAATAAGGAAATTCTAGAGGGATCCTGCCAACCCCTCCATCTGACAGTAGGTCCAACATCTGTTCCATTTTAATTCATGGCCTCACCTCTAAAATTCTCCAGTGTCACTAGCTGCCAAAGCCAACAGACGGTAGTTTGTTCTTATCTAATTTCGTATCATTCAATACTAGGTAGATGGTTGCTGCCTAGAAACACTTTCCCAATGTAGGTGTGACCACTCCATACCCATCTATTTCTTCCATTCTTAACCATGGCCCCATTTTCTTCTTCTTCTGAACAATGTATACCAATTTATTTGCCATATTTGAGTTCTGTGCTTCATAGCAATTCTCTGAAAGACAGTTGGAAGTTTCAACATTATAGGTATTCTTTGAAGAAAACCATGCTGTACTGATTGTATAAATGAGGAAACCGAGGTGCAGACCAGTCAGTTTGTATATGATGCAGCCAATATTTAAACCAAGCCAATATGTCTTAAAGTCTCAAGCACAGACTTGCAACAGCAACACACAAGTTCCAACAGCTGCAAAGACAGAATTAGGTTTCATGTTATTTTCAAGCAACAAAAGCCATTGACAGAAATCTTGGCAGTCTGTCCTGACCCTCTCCGAGTCTCCTCTGCACCTCACCTACTGCAGACTCCATGGTGTCATCAAGATCTGCCTACTGTGGGTCTTCTTCTGTATACTCACCGTGCTCTGGAAAACAGGGATTTTGATATTTCCTACCTAACAGTCTCCATCTGATTCTCAGAGCGCGGTGGCTGTTCACTTGGTTTGTTCTCTTGGGATCACGAGGAGACAGTGGTTTAAGAGGAGCATGTGATTGTATCTAGGGAGCCAATCAGGTAGCTATTCCACCATGTACTGGAGAACCCCGTTAGGTATGTGTGTGGAGGGAGGGTGTCAGAGGATTAAATGGAGATCAAGCCTGGAATTACTTTCTTGTATTCCCATTTAAGGGTTCACCCAAGTTCAGAATAGAATCCTAGACAGAAGTTGAAAGGGTTACTCTTAAGAAGGTGCAGAGATAAGCTTGCCTTGGAGATGTACCCCTAGAAATTCGAAGTGTAGTTAACCCAAGGCAAATCACCTCTTTCCTCCTCTCAGATTCCCTCCGGGTTTCCATAGAAAGACAGGCACTCATTTTACATTGCTAATGTGATTAAAAAGGACTTCCATTTTCAGATTCCATGTGTGGGTTGGAAAATCAATACAGAAATTGGCCTTTTCCTAGATACAGAAACTGGCCTTTTCCTAGCTATTATGTCTGCGTCAAGAAATCCTCAGCTCCATTCCATTCCAACTCAAAGTAAAAACCCGAATGTCATTTTGAATCATTTTTCCATAGGCAGTTTTGACTATAATTTAGGTCACATGTTGATATTTTGAAAACATTTAAAAAATACAATGAGGTGTCAGCCTTGAAAAATAGTGAAACACATTTCTAAGAGAGCTTTTTTTTTTTTTCCCTGTAGCTTTCACATTTAGCTAAGCATTTGTTTCCTACTGAATAATCAACACTTAAAAAGCATGAAGTTATAAATGTAAGCTGTTTTTAACTTAGGTACTGACTTTCTAAAATTCTTTATATTTTTTTCCAGGACAAGAAAATGCATTCTCTTTCCTTCTTAGGTAACTTAAAAACAGCTGAATAGGTTGAAGTTAGAATGCTGACTTCTGAGTGAGCGAAAGAAAACAAAATTTCTGTTTAGAAAATGTCGAGAAAAACCAGTCTATAATGATTTTGCTTTTGAACTGAGCATATCCCTGTATATTGCAAAAAAAGACACTCAAATTGCCTAAAGCTACCATAAAAGGTAATAGCGCGATACACTTAATTACTGGTTAGTAGTGCTTTTTATTTGAGTATTTTGCTGAATTAGTAAAAGTGTGCTATATCATATTTTTATGAAGGGCTCAAATTTAAATGAAGCAAATGGAGATTTGATAAGTGAGAATTTCAGAGCTAGGGAAAGTGTTTTATATTTTTTCCCCTGAAAGCAATTTATATAATCTTCTTTAAAACAGGGCAAATGCACATTATTACTATTGAAACTATCTCTGGTTTTGTCTTTTTATTGTTTTTGGTCCACTTAGCAAGTTTATTCATAAAGCAAAAGTCTTCATATTTTCACTATAATTGCTTTGTTCTGTTTTCTGTGATCTGACTCTATTGAACCAGACTATTTCTTTGACCATTCATAGTTTGTGAAAAACTCCAATGTCTAATACTTGTATGTCTATTTACTTATCAAATGTTTTATAAACGTACATACAGCATGTTCTGCACGAAGCACTATAAAATATTAATCCATTTGATTCATTATGGAAAACCTTATAACCAAAGATAAGGACTTAGAAGAATTCAATTCTTTTGTGAAGGAATGTCAGGGATGGGGGCCGATTCAGATGGCAATGAGAACCCTCCACTAATGGTTTCTCTACTAATACAAGGAACAGAATAGCTATTCACACAGAACTCAGAATATCCTGTGTGAGACCGCAGTGTGTGATTTTATATGGCAAAAAGGGAGAAATAGTGAAGAAGGCAGGAAGGAGAAGGGCGAATGCTCCACGCTTGCTTCAAAACCAAGCATCTCTGAGGGAGAAGCCTGAATTCCATTTTGAGGAGGGGGAGAAAATTAAGTCCAAGTCTTAGTCTTGTGACTATTGGCCATGTCTACGCTGGTGAATCCCAGGCTAGGCATTACTCTGTAACCTGTGCTGCTGGGTTGGTACCCAGGCATTGGACCACAGGAAGTGAGCAAAGCTGAAGCCTGCAACCAATGTCCTTCCTCCAGCCCCAGGTTGCAGAAGACAAGCAGTTCTGGGTCATAGGAAAATAAAAAGCTAGCCTACAGCTGTTTCCGATTTCTTCTAATAGTGTCGGTACCCTGTATAAATCAATCCTTTCCTTGGAATTATGACTAGAAAACAAAATAACAGCAATAATCCATATATCAATGTGTAGAGTTAGCAAATATAGACAGATGGGGAAACAGAGCATCAAAATTTCAAAATGTCAAGCTGGGTAAAGTGGTTCACTCTTATAATAGCAGTGACTTACTAATGTGTTGTACATTGAAACAAAGCAGGTAGAAGAAATGATTTATAAAAGTTTTACCCTAAGAAATGATCAAAGTTTGGGGAGATGGATAGGTTCACTTTGATTTAAACCTTCCACAACATATGTATTTATTGAAACATTGTAAGATACCCCAGAGAGGAATACAACATTAACTTCGATTAAATACATATATAAATATATTTAAAATAGAGAAAAATATTAATTTCCAACTTTACATTTGTCATAAATGTCCTATTTTAATGGACATTATATTGAATACTTTACATTCCTGATTTTGTACTTTTTTACAAATCATTATTTATCTACAGGTGGCTGTACAAAAGGGTCACAATTGCTCGTGTCCATTTTTGCATACAGCACATCATCATCAGAGTCATCAACAACTTCCATCATTCTCCCTGACTCCCATTCACTCCTTCTCCAAACAGTCAAGTTCCCCAGTTCCCTTTCCACACACACAGAATATGTCAACTGAATTCATCCTCCATTCAAAACTCACTTCAGCTTCCTGATAAATCTTCAACTGTCTGATAATTGTTCAAGTGGTTTACATCGTGACGTTTCATCCTGCTAAGCTTTGTTCAACTTGGTTGCATATGTATGCATGTGTCTCTGTGCATAACTCCCTGGAGGTCTACCATCAACACACAATAGAAAACATGTGTATTTTGGAGCCTGACTTATTTCACTCAGTATGACTTTTCCCCATATCTATTTCCATGAAAATGACCTAAGTTCATTCATCCTGATGCTTGAATAAAATTCCATTATGTGTATGTGTGTATATGCATGTGTATGTCAGTATGTGTAGATAGATATATACACAAATCTATCTAACTATCTATATATTTACATATAGTATTTTCTTAACTGAGGCTCATTGTACTTGCTTATTGTGGTAAGTGCTGGGTGTACAGTTGCTTACACTGTATCCTATCTTGCAATCTTTTAGATAAAAGCCCATGGGTGTTATCACCAGATTACATATATAGTAGTTCTGTTTTTATTTTTTGAAAAATACCTATACTGATTTCTATAGTAGTTGCAATGATTTAAATTCCCCTTAACAATGTATTTTAGCTCATAAACTTTTGTGGCATTGTTGTTGTTTGTATTCTTGATGATGACCATTTTGACTGGAGTGAGATAGAATTTCATTGTTACTATGATTTGAATTTCCTTATGGCCCAGGATGAAAAACCTTCATGTTTATCATCCTTTGTAATTCTTCTTCTGGAACCATCTTTTCTTTCTTTTTTTTATGTCTGTTCGTTGATTGGATTATTAACGGATTCTTTGAGAGATTGTACTTCATTTTTAATTTCTACTGATAATTTCTTATGCTAATAGTTGTGTATAGAATTTCAACATATCACTTTGATTATAAGTTTATTTTCTTTTTCTTTTTTCATATTTTTTGTCAAGGTGATGTACAGAGGGGTTATAGTTACGTAAGTAAAGTAATAGGTACATTTCTTGTCAAACTTATGTGCTATAAAGATAAAGCCATTTTTTTCTGGAGTGAATTATATAGAAAGTCATGCTAGGGGTTTTTTTGTGGACTTGAACTCAGGGTCTGGTCCCTCTCCTAGCTTTTAAAAATTATGAGAACTAGCAGATTGTTGGATAACATAATATACATATAGATTAATAAGTTTTTTATTTATTTTTATATGTGTTTGTTATAAAAATACTATACAGAGGAGTTACAGTTACATGAGTAAGATAATGAGTACATTTCCTATGAACATTGTTACCTCCTCCTTTGTTTTTCTCCTACCATCCCTTCTCTCCCCACCTCCCCAATTCCTCCCTTCCCCCCCAAGTTGTAAAGTTCATTTTCAACATAGCATCGTGTACATCACATTGTTACAATGGCTCAATCTGTATCTTTATTTCAGCATTTTGTTATTTCCCATCCCCTCCCCAAATTAGAAAAACCTATATACAAGATGCAGGACACTGGAATCAACTACAGTAAACACAGGGGTTATACCACGGGGGAAGAAGATACAAAAGAAAGAATATAATCACATAGTACATTTTAAAGATGTTAAAAACAATAGCAAGCAAGAAAATTATCATTTGTGTCCCTATCTTGGGGTTCATTTCACTTAGCATCATCTTATATGGTCCTATGCACATAGCTTTGGAGCTTTTCTGCTGGTCCTGTGGTTTCGCTTATTTTTAAATAGCTGCTAAAGAATGAGAGCCCATGTTAACTTCAGTCTACCAACTAGACATATGGAAATGAACTTCACAAACATGTTAGAAGGTCTGGCTTGCTTTCAGACATCTACTTACACAACTGAGGCAAAGCAATGGTTTAAGCATCTAAAATCTCCTGCTGAGAAAATCCTAGAAATTCGTTGAGATTCTCTGGAAAAATATACATGAACATATATCAGGGAATGACACTTTACAAATACATTAGGCAAAGTGAATTGTGTGATCCTCTTCTTAGAATTATGGATAGAGTTAATGCCCATCTAACTCTGCTCATACTGCTAGGACTATCATCATACAGAAAATATTTCTGCCTGTAAAAGTTCAGTGGAACACGTGACATCTAGCTTGAAACATTTAACTAAGCACCAAAGACATCCTAAATGTCATGACATGAAAAGCACAAATCAAGCTTAAAGGATAAAATTTGGTGCTTTTAGTCCTCTGTGGTTTATCTGAGAAAATAAATATTTATTAATATAATTATGTTATAGTTTATTCCATAAGCTCTTCAAATTTTGAATCCCTCTATAAAATTAAATATATTCTGTTGATGATAATTCGCACACACACACACACACACACACACACACACACACACACACACACACACACACACACACACACACACCCCAGTCAATCTTTATTCTTCATCTGTTTCAAAATCAATCAAAATTGAGCAAATTTGTATAGAAAACTGAGCTTTTGTGTTTGTTTGTCATTTAGCAACCTACCCCCACTAATAGAGAGCCGAGCATAATGGTAAGGAATATGCATGTATTAATTATTTAGTCAAGGAACAACTGGGCTTCAAAGCAGGAGCTGTGTCTTCTCCCCAGAGATTACTTCTTCTTGAAGTGTCTGGGCCTCTTTGATGCTGTTATTTTTTCTTTTCAGTGTACTTCTTGAGAAAATTTACACTTCCACCACAATTCCTTACATTTTCACAGTGTGTTTGTTTATTTCCTTGATTGCCGGTTATTGGCAATAGAAAATGTGAACATGTTTTACACTATTTTATCATCTGTGTTTGGATCAAGACCAGAAGTATGGTTAGCTTCAGTCCATTTGGTGAATGAGTAAATCCTTGTTTCTATGGCTCTTGCACCATGTGCTACAAATAACAGTTTCTTGGCATACACTTAATAAGCTGAACTCAACTCTTTATTGGTTATATTTGTGTACATATTTTACATGTGTCAATGAAGACTTCCTACATTTTTTTCATCTCTATGTTTCCTTCCAGCTCCAAAATTCCTAAAGTGTACTTACATCAACTATCCATAACTTCTGCTTCTTGACATTGTGTTTCTCTTTCAGAGCTAGACATGTCCCAAAGGGCTTACCAAGGGAGTGAGGTTATTTTTCTATGATATTTTTTTCCAACTATAGAGAATGAGGTGTTTGGATACTGTTTCCTTAGAGAATAATCTTGATTTAAAATTGCAACAACAACAAAAATCCAGGCCACAGATATAGGGTATAATTATATAAAGTAATATGTCTCTAAATAAATAATTGTTTATAACTCAACGACAATGATTAATTCACATCATGTATTCAGATTAAGGATATAATTTTAAAATATGAATAGAAAAACACTTTATGTCCAAGAGTTATCTTCATTTTCGTAGTTTAAATTGTGTGATATTTATTTGGCATTCCCTTCTGCACTCCACTTATAATTGGGTTTGGTCTTGTCAATCTCTTGTAGCCTTCGAGCCGAAGGGCAGGAGTTCTTCTCATTACTGGTCCTGTGGGGTTTTAGAGCAGCATATTTCCTCATCATGTAAGAGTTAAAAACCATGTTATTTCTGCTGCAAGAAAATAGATTTTCTCAAATGCATTCCTCAATGATCTCCTGCCGGTACTTCTCTGGCTGAGGTTTTTACAGTAAGTTGTGACCATAGTTCTGCAACCTGACACATAGGCAGGAAAAAAGAAAAAAAAAAACTTTCCAGGGAGTAAATGAGATAAACGTGTGTCTTTTTAACTTTTCTAAATATACACATACAGCTAGTTTGAATCAGATACGACAACAAAGTGGCTTCTGTTCAGCACAGCCTACTCTGTCCTGGTCCTTCCCCACAATCTATTTCCTGCCAGGTTCTCAGGGCAAAAGTTAGGACTTTCTTGGTTGTTTCTTCTGCTGTTTCCTTTTATACTTAGGAAAAGAATATTTATGCTGGTATTTTTAATTATGCTTTTTATTTTAAGAAGTTCTACAGATAGGTGATACTGATGACAATGCATTGCACTTATAAACTGACCTGCTGAATTGCAAACGGTTTTGCACAGTTCACACATTAATTTGTTTCCTATCGTCTCGTAACCCCCACATCGGTCTAGCCTCTCTCTGTATATATATCTCCTGTCATAGCAAAAGTTTGGCTTAAATCAATAATTCAATGTTCACATTCTCTTGATTACATACCTACTATTTAAAGTTGAACCACAGAGCATTAGTTATTTTCTCAAATTTCTAGTAGAATCATACGTCAGAGAATGACTGCATTCGTGACATCCATAATATTGTATGTCATTTGCTCCATAAAATGGAGTGTTCACACAAGACTCCAGCTACAGGTAGAAGTGAATATGGGAGGATTGTAGTTAGCATATCCTCATCTCTAAAAATAAATAAATAAAACAAAACCAAACACACACACACACACACACACACACAGACACGCATGCACACACACACACACACACACACACACACACACACACACACACACAACTATAATCCCAGCTATGCAAGGAACAGAAGGCTAGCTCAGGCAAAAGGAACAAAACCCTGTTCAAAAGGTAACTGAAAGCAAAATGGCTAAAGATGTGGCTCTAGTGGTAGAGTACTTTCTTAGCAAGCACATGGCCCAGATGTCCAGTTCCAATACTGCCATATTATCCTAATACTATCTCTACTAGTCATCACCATCTTCATAAATAGCAACAACAAGATGACTTGTAGGTCAAATGTCTTGACATTTTCCTCTGAGTTATGAACTTCTGGGCCAGACCTCAGTTCTTGTTTGTTTCTGAAAGCTCACCCTGTGGTGGGCAGAGGCCTCTGAGGATCTATTCTGTGCACAGAAGTCAAAGGGAACAAATGCCACTATTATTCAAACCCTTTTTTCCCTATAGTCTGTTCAGCTGCCGACTGCTTGGGTGATTTACAGATAGAAGCTTCCAGGCTCAATGCCCCATGACCCCTGACCCCAATCTCCGGAGTTTTACATAATTTGGTTTGGATGGTCAGATCTTCTTTGGTTCTTCTGGTTTGGTAGATGTGAAGAGAGGATATAAACAACCCTTTTGATTTACCTTCCTGAAACCATCTGTTTTACTCTTTCATTCCTTTTTGTTTGGTTGAAATTTTTTTGTACATTTTTTTATTGTAAAAATACTGCACAGAGGGGTTATGGTTGCATGAGTAAGATAATGAGTACATTTCCTATGGAGCATTGTTACCTCCTCCTTTGTTTTTCCCCTACCATGCCTTCCCTCCCCCTCCACAACTATTCCCCCTATCTCCCCCCACCCCAGAAGTTGTGAAGTTTGTTTTCAACATAGTGTCTTGTACATCTCACTTACTTCCTGAAGGAATGACTCCAGATTACAGAGCCTACCTGGTTGTGTACAAAACTAATGGATCTCCTCCCAGGTCCTTTTTGAATGTTGGATTTGTCTATCAAGTTTCCAGCTCATTTTTTCTCATATTAATATTAACTTTCAAAAGATGACAGGGTGTTTTAACTTCTCATGTTGCTGGAGCATCTTTGCTAACTTTCTGAGGAAAACTTTGTAAGAGACAGAATTTTGAGACGCATAGATCACAGAACTCTTGTAGCTTACCTTTATTCCTAGTTAATAACATTTGGTTATTGAAATTTGGCCATTAATATAACATTTGAGTATTAGAAACATTTGGTTAATGATTAAGAGAAACATAGATTTTCCTCAGTGTGTTAAAATAATTTATTCTATAGTTTCTTTTAGAATTTTATTTTTAAGACACCCCATGCTTCTTTGAGCTCTATTGCCTTTGTGTTTGTTCCTTAGTTTCTGGACGATTGAAAAGCTTTTAATATTTCCTCTTGTCTCGGGATATTTGAAATGAAGAGATTGTATACCTTGTGGATCCCTTCAATCTGGCATCAAAAAAAATATAGACAGAAGGATCCACAGAGGAAAGACAGTAACCCAGAAAGCAGAGGAGTCCTATTTCGAAAGTCCTGGCTTGCCAAACAGACAACACAAGTTTGGAAGGGTGAGGCAAAACAAGACAGAACTGTGAAATGTTCACATTTCCACATTTAATTGGTCTATTTATGGTGGAAAGACAGCAGCCCTGTTTCATGGTTCTCATTTTCCAAATGGAGCCGGACTTATTTTCAGACATTATTATAGGAAAAAATAACCTGCAGAAAATTATTTTTATTAAGGAAAAGGTATGGTAAATATTCAAGAATAGATTAGGACAAAATTATTAGTCTTCTATTAAAATATAAAATGGTATGTATGGGGGAGTGAGCTTATGCATGTGTGTGTGCATGCATGCATGTATGTGTGAGTGTGTGTGTGGTGTGTGTGTGTGTGTTCTAAGCACAATGTGAAACATACACACTGAAAGCAAACCTATTTTATTTTATTTTTTCCTGGAATTAAAAAATTGCCACCAAATTCATCTCAATTTATAATGTTCCTTGAAATGGTGTCTTTATCTTCGTAAAGAATATTCCCTTTGTTACCTCCCTCCCCTCAGTGTTTCCAGCAGCTGCTTGATTTTTAGAGAAGCAATATTTTGTACGTCTCTGGTGTCATATTTTTGTAACTACCATTTTGTGCAATGTTTCTTCTATGACGGTCTCTGCCTTCCATCCTTCACACCGATCTCACCTCCGTTGGCTTACTGACGTTTAGTCTTATTTTATTTTTCTTGTAACTTCTAAGTGCAAGGTGTTAAGAAGTAGTTTGCCGCTTGAAATGAGGTATCTAGCTCGCTGTCCCCCAGGATGAGAGGAAAGAAACACAACGGGCTGACTGGTGAGGCCAAAGCCTTCCTGTGGCCAGGCTCAGGTCAGGGGGAAACAATCAGAGAAATTCAGAGTGTGGCAGTCTCTTCAGAAAGACTGTGAAGCGTTGTTCACACCTGATGATGACACAATGAAGGGTGTGGGTTGGACTTGGGTGTGTCAGAGTCACCCCTGCTTTAATTGCTTGATGCAGAACTGATGCCCCGCATGGGTGTGCGGTGGGAATCCCTCACAGAACCTCTGTGAGCAGCACAAGGGCCCCCACTGAATCATCAAGCTCAGCCCCGAAATTCAGGGGTCCTGTCTGTTACCTCTAGATGCTGCCTAAGTCTCTCCTGCCCAGATGTCCGGACAGACTATACCCGTATGATCCGTGTACTATTTGGGTTTTCAAGTTAGCCTTTTAGAAACTTGTTTTTCTTGATTGATTTCACATAAATTCACCCAATATGATGAAAACACGTAAAGGTGGAGCTATGGAGATGGAATCCTAAGTCTCGATATTCTGCACATAGTCTGAACTTTTTGGACAAAGACGCATAAACATGGAATGCCATTCTAACTTCACTTTTTTTTTTCTCCAAGGAGCAAAATGTATTGCCGACAACTATGCTGGGATACAGTTTGTCAGTCAGTGGCCTTGTCAGATCTTGTCAGGGTTTTATTGTGGTTTTATTCAAAGGAGTGGATAGACGTGTTCCAACCAAACCCTGTGACCATGAAAATTTGTGTGGGGGAGACAGGTTAGGATTAGGGCCAGGGGGAGTCCAGGATCTGGATGGCCACGACATTCGGGTGGCCTTTCTTAGGTGATTCATATGTGGCACCTGCGTTACCACATCTAAGATGGCCCAGGTCTGAGAGGACACAGTCAGGAGATAAGGGAGTACTAGGGGATAGGCAGCAAATTAAATGCCAGTCTTTCAATAATAGAATTCCAGTTTTAAGAGACACATGGAGGAGGAGACAGGAACTACACGTTGGTCAGAATTGTGTGGGATTGTAGAGAAGCTAATTCTTGCCTGTATTAGCAGATGTACTGCCCAAGTTATTCTTCAGCCTGCTAATAGGGATGAATGCCCCTCCCCCCGTCAATGGAGAAAAGATCCATAGCATGTCTCAGAGAGTGTTCTAATGTTTTGCACAATCGGAAGCCAGTGAGCCTGCCTGCAGGGCGCCTTGATGGGACTTCTGTCAGAGGGGCACCACGCTGGTCAGGTTTCCATCCCTGCCACGAAATAACCAAGGCAAACTACAGATGAAGGGAAAAGGTGTATTCCTCTCGCAGATCAGAGGCCCCACTGATGCTGCCTCTGGTGACAGCCGAGTGGTCGATGGTGGGCATGGGGGATAACCCCGTCCACCACTCCTCTATTGTCAAGCAAGAAGGAGGCAGAAACTTAAGCTCTCTCCTTTTACAATAACCTCTTGTGAGAGGTACAAAGGGACCACACGAGAACTACCAGCAGGCCCCCCCTTCTTTCCCAGGCGTGTTTTGTTTTTGGATACAAGGCCCCTGTGTAGTAGGGGCTGGCCTCCAACCCATCCACTTGCCTTAGCATCTTGACTGTTGGGATTGCAGGCATGACCCACCATACCTGGCCAGGTAGGGTTTCACCTCTGGAAGAGCTACACTGTCTCTCACTACTGCCATCCTGAGGCCTGAGTTTACCACACATGGACTTGTTGAGGACAGTCAACCCTCAAACCACTGCAAAGGGGGAAGATATTCTGCTTCAGTGTGGATGCCACCCACATCTGGCTAGTCATATGCAGGGGCAGGGGAAGTACTTGTTATTTTTTACGCAGGCACAGACTAATGAGTAAGCAAGACTTGGGGGAACAGTCTAGATTCATAAACTGACAATGGTAAATGGGTTCTTTTTGTAGGATTCTTATTGACCTGAAAAGCACCATCCCAATGTTCTTCATCTCTGAGAATAAATATTAAACGTATATAACACAGTTGGAAACTATTGTCACAGAAATGAATTGAACAAGTAGCCTTACTTTCATGGTCAAGTATTCCAACTCATATGAGATCTGTGCACACGTATAACAGGACACCAAAAAGTAGTATTCAATACAAATAATTGCATCCAAAAATTAATACACATCATTATAATCCTAAAATACAATTTCTGGCAGACAAAACTATAAAACAAAATGGAAAGATAATAAATAGAGGAGAGATAGCTCAGAGAGAGATGACAGATAAATAGATACAAATATGTTTGTAGCTACTGATAAGAGTGAAAGGAGTAATCAGAAAAGCACATTCAAAGATCATTAATTAGGAAACCATCCCTAGAAAATGTTTAAGTTAAATCAGTCTGTAAATGAAAACATTATCATATATAATATTCTTGAAAGGTTTAGATAAATAATATTCCTGAATATTGGCACAGAGTAAATAAATGCTCAAGTCTTATATTCATTTACTTACTTTTTCCTGTAAACCATTTTCTTCAAAGCAACCACAGCAAGGATTAAATGGTCCTTCTGTTGCTCAGATTTCTGAGGAAGTAATGCTCATCTAGAGTATTTCTATGTTTAGTTAAGACGTTAAAACTAATTCATGTATTATACAATCATTTCCTTTCAGGAAATATATATGTTTTGTACAATAGACACTTATTTAATTATATGCTAATATTGAACAAGGAAACATCTGTTGTTAAATTTTGTCAAAAAGGAATCATAGATTTTATTTTCTAATTTTAATTAGTATTTCCAAATCAATAATTCTAGGTTAGAATTACAGAGCATTATCAAAGGTACTTCCAGCATATTATAATTAGGGTTTACTTGATTAAACAATTATAAGAAAATGAACGTGTGTGTGTGTGTGTGTGTGTGTGTGTGTGTGTTGTTTCCTGGAACTAAGGCTATAATAGTAGTCTTGTAGAATTATAGGTAGCACAGTGCTACTACAAAAATGTCTCAAATTTCAGAAATTTTCATTTTTAAGTTCAGATTGTACTGGTCTGAGACAATGTCAAAGATACATCTCCTGTAAAACCTAGATCTTATCTCTTAGACAGTACTGGAAAGAAAAATAAATCATTTTGTAAACATTCATGAGGCAACTAGAATTCATGAGAATGAAATAAAAAATAAAGGTTTTTATTTGCTTAGAATGTTAACACTCGATACACTCACCAATGAGAGCATGTTTTTCAGTTCTTTTCACCAAACCTTTAACTGTCTAATCATCAGTTTTAGACATTTATAACTTTATTGCATTTTTTAAATTATGTAGAATATTATAGTTCAAAGTTTCCTACAAATTAAATAATTTGGACTTTGGAGTCTTTATCTGAGGTTTCTTTCACATTCCCATCATGCACAATCAAGACCAGGCACTGCTGCTCCTTGTGAAGTGACTGCATTTCCTTCCTTCCTTCCTTCCTTCCTTCCTTCCTTTTTTTTCTTCCTTCCTTTTTTCTTTCTTCCTTTCTTTCTTTCTTTCTTTCTTTCTTTCTTTCTTTCTTTCTTTCTTTCTTTCTTTCTTTCTTTCTTTCTTTCTTTCTTTCTTTCTTTCTTTCTTTCTTTCTTCCTTTCTTTCTTTCTTCGTGAAAATATCATACAGAGGGATTACAATTACATGGGCAAGGTAATGAGTACATTTCTTATCAAGCATTGTTGCCTCCTCCTATGTTTCCCCTACCATACTCCTCCCCTCGCCCCAGCCAAAGTTTTAAAGTTCGTTTTCGACATAATGTCTTGTACATCTCATTGCTGCAATGGGTCCACCTGTATCCCTATTTAAACAATTTGTTTTTTCCCTTCCCCTTCACAAATTATACCAACATCAAATACATGAAAGCAGGGGTTATACCATGGAAGAGGGACATACAAAGCAACCAAGAAATATCTTTGTCAATAAAGATCTAAAGCGATTCTGTTCCTGTTTTCTCTCAGTGGATATACATTCCCGCAGATCATAGAGGAAACCTTTACTTCTCTGTTCTTCCTTGGTTGATTTGTCTGCAGATTTACATACATGCAGTTCCCAGAAGCAATGTGTACAGAACCGTGCTTGAGGGCAGTGATCTTCGGCCATCTCTCAGGCCCTAGACACCTGTCCTTCCACAGAGAACTGCTGGCTGCTTGTCGGGGCTGCTGCCTGGATGGCATGGGCAGGAATGCTATGGTCAGTCAGTCCAAAGGGCCACAGGGACGGCCAGGTCCAAGGAAACTTTCAGATGTTTTTTTGCAGCACTTATGTTGGCAGATGTTGAGGGAGGAAGACAAACCCCCGATGGAACCGTGGAGTCGAGATTATTTGTTGTTCTGGTATCTGTACTTCCCATGATGCCATATTTGAGTGACTGTGAACTGATAACTTCAAAATATCCAGAAATACAAGCCCCTCTTCCTTAACCAACAGCACAAGGATGCAATACATTTAGCCATACTAGCGTATAAATAACAGTCGCTATTATAAAAATACAAGTTACAAAAGGCAAGAAAGAAGGCACCAAAGTTTGCAGAGAGTTTAGAATAATTGAATATCTGTCTGTCTATCTGCCTGTCTGTTCATCCATCCATCCATCCATCCATCCATCCATCCATCCATCCATCCATCCATCTATCCATTAATCCATCCATTATTCCTCTATCATCTATCATATTCGATTTCTTTTCATTAGCAGATTGTCCATGTTAATTTTACATATGACAATTTTACAAACGTCTTTTGCATACTAGAATTATATACCACATTTTTGTATCTTGAAAGTAAAATAATGAAGTGAAACCTCTCCTCTCTGGTATAAGGCTAAACAAAATCTAAGCAAGTTTTTATATTCTCAAAATATTGAGTCTGTTGTCAAGAGAGAACAGGTAATTATGTATCTATAAAAAATAACTTAACCATCACTGGTTTGTAAATATATATATTTGACTTTGGGGGTCAGCCTGAGTGTATTTATCTTAGGAAATTAAGATGCTAGAAAACTGATGTTTTCCTAAAGTATTAGGGTTATACTATTTAATATATTATACAATATATGAGATTTCTACTTCTTACCCTGTCATAATTTCCCATACAAGTAGAATTACAAAGAGCTTTATTTTCTTTATTGAAAATAAGAATATTAAGGATATATGTTTTGGCAAGGGGTTGATGGCTTGTGTCTGTCATCCTCGATGCTTAGGAGGCTGAGATCCAAAAGACCAAAATTGAAAGTCATTCTGGACAGAAAGTACCTCAAGACTCCATCTCCAAAATAACCAGCAAAAAAGCAAAGAGAGTCTGGAGTCATGGGTCTGGTGGTAGAGCTCCAGTTGAACAACCAAGTGAACACTAAATGAGATTCTGTTTTGAAACCTCAGAACATGCAAAAAAGATGTTTGAGTCACTTTTTTATTGGTACAGTTGTGTGGCAGGAAACTGTTCATCTCAATATTTTAACTGACCTTTCAGTCTCTTTAACTAAGTAGAAAAATACATGATTTTTTTTCTTATTTTGGGATAGCTCTGAGATATCTCCTATTTTTTCATACTCATGTAAGTCTGAGAAAAGCAGGTGGCCAACCACAATTCCAGGACAGACAAGTAGAAAATATTTCATTTCTGTGAAGAAAACTCTCTGGTCTTCATCTTCTCTGGGCTATAGATGTGTCCTCACAACTCCTACAGGGAGCAGATGGTGTCTTCAACCTCAACTGTCTGGTTTTGCTCTGAGTCTCACTTTTCATTGAAACTTCTAGAAAGAAAAGCCTGAGTTTGTGCAATAAGTTAATTAGAAAATAAATGATTCTAGTCAGGAGCATATATTTTCCTTGCTTTGTGTTTCTGCGGCAGTCAAATGCATTCAGGTGCTGTAAGCTGACAGACAAGAGAACTTGGTATAAAAAATTGCATATTCATCACATTCAAGTTGTTGCAATCATTTCCTGTCAGCCAGGGAACTGAGATCTAAGGCTGTCACCTAATTAGCAAGTGAGATTTAGTGAGATCTGTGAGAATGAATGGGTGCAATCTTTGTAAAGGACTTCATTTCCATATTTGCAGATTAGCACCTGAGAATTTCCAGTAAAGAGAAACAGGACATATACCAGGGGTGCTCAGGTTTTATTGTTTTGGAAGAAGGTCCAAGGCATGTCAAACCTAAGTCTCAAACTCAGCCACATTCACACATGATAAGCATCTACTTTATAGGGCTGGGAAGGTGGCTCAGTGGTAGAGTGCTTGCCTTACATACATGAGGCCCTGGGTTCGATTCCTCAGCACCACATAAGCAGAAAAAGCTGGAAGTGGTGCTGTGGCTCAAGTGGTAGAGCGCTAGCCTTGAGCTGAAGAGCTGAGGGACAGTGCCCAGGCTCAAAGTTCAGGCACCATGACTGGCAAAAAATAAAATAAAATCAAAAAAGAATCTACTTTACAAAATGACTTTGTGGCTCAAAGTGGTAGTATTGAGCAAAAGAGCTCAATACTACCACAGGGCCACAGGTTCAAGCCTTACAACTGACAAAAAAAAAAGAAAAGGAATAGAAAAAACCAGAATCTACATACTAATCAGCTTTTGGACTGTGACATCTGACACTCTACTAGGAAAAATGGGTTGAAGATAAAGCGATCCTGAAGGTTGAAGGCATACTTGTAGAAATCTGAGCAAATTTGCTGAAATGGCCCCACATCTTTCGATGTTCACAAAGGATGGGCTGCCGTGTCTGAGTGCTATCTGAGCCACGGGAACAAATAAATCTGTGAGGTGCATTTAAGGAATTGATATTGTTTAGTTAGAAACAAGTTAACAATTTACCAATGAACTCACTATCAAGACAGCCTAAAAAATCATTTATAAAACCAGAAATAAAGAAGAAATGGCCCCATTTAAGTTTCACTGCACATGGAGAGCACAGGTTGAGAAAATAGCATTTCATAGCTTCTGAGTCAATGTAAACCTGCTAGCATTTCCGAAATCGATGTCTTTTAATGGGAAATGCTAGAAATCACTTTATAAGATGCAAGGAAAGGATTATGTTTATTTCAATGATGCTAACTAAATAAGTGTTAAAAGCTAACCTATTTCTTGCCTTCCTTCCTTCTTTCTTTCTTCCTTTCTATCTTTCTTCCTTCCTTCCTTCCTTCCTCTTTCTCTTTCTCTCTCTTTCTCTTTCTCTCTCTCTCTCCCTTCCTTTCTTCCTTCCTTCCTTCCTTCCTTTCTTTCTTTCTTTCTTTCTCTCTCTCTTTCTTTCTTTCTTTTTGCCTGATAGCATGGTTTGAACTAAGGGCCGTGTATTTGCTAAGCTGGCATCTGAACCATGCCTCCAAGTCATTATTTTGCCAATTATTTTTAAGATAGAAATAATTTACCCATGTTCTTCTTACACTATATATTTTTTTACCTTGATCCTCTGGATCTCTGCCTTCTGAGTAGCTGGTATTATGGGCATGAGCCACGGGGCTCAGCTAACGCGTGCTTCCAATTGTCAAGAAATAGCTGGCAGAAAAAAAAAATAGTTTAAGCATAACAAAACAAAACAAAAACCTACC
Organism: Dipodomys spectabilis; assembly: GCF_019054845.1. NCBI lineage: Eukaryota > Metazoa > Chordata > Mammalia > Rodentia > Heteromyidae > Dipodomys > Dipodomys spectabilis. The sequence goes on from NW_024870711.1 coordinate 6,420,259, forward strand.
ATGGGCAACTTGAGTGGGTCAATAAACTGAATGAGAAAGAGTTTTTTTAGAATCCTTCATTTTTGTTTTGGCACAGTATCTTGTGTTAAGACATTTATTTGGAACTCTATGCATCTGTTCCTTAGCATATTTATACTGCAGCTGATATCATTAAAAAAAACAAACAAACACATACTTGTTCCTCACACATACAAGTAATGTGTCTTGATAATTACATCTTTGTATTTTAAATTCTGACTTACAGATTCTAAGGACACGTTAGTTAACATGAAGATTAAATTATATTGGCTTCAGTGCTTTTGGGTATGTCCTTTCTTTTAAGTATAATTGAAATTCTACTCCAAAAATAAAATAGAAACAAAAATAGACTAAGTTATGGGCTATTTTTCTTAAAAATTCTCTCCTAACAAAAGTTTATGACATCACTTCCAAGTATATACAATTCCAATACTCTTTCATGCAAAAGAGTATTTCATACTATAATTGGTCACAGCATTCAAGTTCGTATTTGGAAAATATATTTCTCATATTTACAGCTTTATTACAAACAGGCATAAAAGCTAAAACATGAAAATGGGCTTTATTTTCAACTGAGAGCCTGATGTATAAGCATTACTGTTATAAATATTGAGGGAGATGAATTTTCTTTAGAAGTTGGAGATCTGCCATCAAATATGTTCATACATAATGACATTTTATATAATTTTTGGGGCAGTTACAGCGTTTATATTCCTAATAGAGGAGGATATGTTCATTTCATATTGTTAGTATCTGCCATAAACCTTCCAATTGCCACTGAGCTACTAAGAGTGTGTGAAGATGTGTAACTTGTGCTTCATTTCTTTCCTGTGCATTAGTGTGAACGTTGCAATGTGAATATCATATAACCAGTGTTAACTGTATATTTTTCTTAATACAACAGCAGTGGGAAGGTCCCCATCTGTTGCTTGGCAGTAGGATCAGACACAGTACAGGCTCTATGAAGAATCAGATGTACACACAGTCCTCTGTCATCAAATCCACACAGCCAACACTGTAGGTGATCATATTACAGACAAGCACACACACTGTATCAACATAATACATTGTAATAACCTGGTAATTGCAACATGTTCTGGGCCTCAGAATTTCTCATATAAAAGTTAAGAAAGCTTCTTGGAAATGCATTAACAATTAAATGGAAATGAAGAAAAGATCCTTTGGGGCAAGATGATTGCCCTTCATGAGAAATTCAGACTCTTTCACTGGTCCTGGGCTTGAACTAAATACTTAGGACTCTTCCTCTGCATTGTCACTCTACCACTTGAGCCATACTTCCACTTCTGTTTTTTAATTAGAGATAAGAGTGCAGAATTTGTCTGCCTAGATCTGCAGTTTGCTTTACCTCAGCCCTCAGCTTCATGAGTAGCTAGGTTTATTAGTTGAGCGCCACTGGTAACTGATTAAAAATGAAAAATTGGCATTAAAACTCTGGGAAGCTTCATGGTCAAAATAAATCAAGGGTTTCTGTTTTTCAAATTCAAAATTTTTGAGTACTCCATAGGTTTAAATTCTTAAATAACTCAACCAACGGTCACTTTGGACTCTACAAATTATAGTTTTTAATTGTAAATTTGATTTTTCTATGTTTCCCTTATTTGAATTCTTCAAGTATCTTTTATTAACAATTCTATGGCACTTTGCAATAAATGACCTAGCAGCACTCTATATATTTGTAAGTTTCACAGAAGTTATATATAACTGTAAGAAAAATGATTAGTTTTCATGAATTTCAATTGACATGTGGATTGTCATTTTCACTTTATATGTATCTTTTAATTTGTGTTAAGGTTATGACTAGAGTTTGATGAATTCACACAATGATTTTTTTCATGATTCATAGAATGATTCAAACATCGATTATAATCTCAGCATTATGAAGTAACAATGTGGAATATAATGTCCATCATAAAATTTGAGTGATAATTTAGTAATCACCACTAGTCACTTAATATCACACTCTAGATAAAACAATTATACCTTAGTCTAGCAAACCTTTAGTCATTTTACAAATGGATGGCTTTCCATTATTTTATAATTATTACTAGAAGTGTTACAATTTAGAGAACTTATACAATACCAGCTGAAATGGATCATTTTCTACTCCCGTTACCTTTCTGTAATAAAATTTTGAAATATACTATTTTAGATTATGTGAATTCAATTGCTCCAGTTTTGATTAAACTTCTGTTGGATGGAGGGAAAATGATCACTTATGATCTGAAATGTTGTCTTTAGCTCTAAATAAATATCTTTTGGAATATATGTTACATTAGAATGACAAAATCTAATCACACAGAAACCCCACTCATAAACATCTTCACATAATACTAACTGAAATAAGAATACCCTATAAATCTAAGTAAGGGGTACTTGGCTACTTAATATTCATCCACATTGCATAACAGTCTTAAGGAAAGGGAAACTGTTAAAAAAAAAAACTCTCTCCAAACATTGAGCTAGAATGAAGGTTTGGCATCACTGCCTTACAGAGACAATCATCAGTTCCCAATTTTGCTGAGCTGAGAACAGAAGACTTACTCTGACTCTTCCACCAAAGGGAAATAATATATATGCTCTTGATACCAATACCTTGAAAACACAGATATCCAAAAGTCGCATGCTTCGAAGGAGGCTTAGTTTCCTAGGAGACTTTCAGTTTCATCCAGTCTGTGCTTCCCAAGTGTTTGTGGATTGAATTAGATGGAGGGGCACTGGGGCAGGAAGAGAAGCTGGGAGCAGGTTCAGAAACCCAGGCCTGCCAGCCCAGCCTGGTCCTCCACAGGTTGGGCAGATCTTGGCTGGGGAGGGAAGGTACACACCTGCTGTACATCCTGCTGAGTCCGCCCTTGACAAGGTATGATGTGCTGAGACCCAGCCCAGAGCCCTCTTCCACATTGGAGCTCAGCCTCTCCCTAGCCCGAGGGAGCCTCTTCACCCATCCTATATTCTCCCTCCCAGCCGCTCCATTATCCACTGCTCTCTTCTACCTAGCCTGTCTCTTCTGATCTCTTCCTCCATCTCATCTTGACCGCGTCCAACCCAATTACATAATTTAGCTGACTGAGCATTTTGAAATGTAATTCAACTTGCTAAAAAGATTTTTTTTAGGTTTTTTTAAAAAAGTTATTCCTTACAGCTAGAATAAAGACTCAAGTCTTGGAGTATGCAAGGGTCAGTGTGCAGCGCTCATTCTCACCTCCTCCCTTCTGCTGTTCCCATCACCTCGAACGATTTCGGGCTGTGTTCTCACCCTGAGACAGATTATGTTTCTTCCTACCTTGGCCTTTAGCTGGAGTCTGTCTTGTTTCAAAAGCATATAGCCTTGCGGCTTCGTTAACCTTTATTCAGTATTCATGAAGTTGTTGCAAAGGGCATCTGGATTTTGAAGCAGCCAGTTTCCCTCCAGAACCAATATTAAAGAACCAACAGAATCAGCTTTTTTTTTTTGCTTATTTATTTCGTTGTAATTTTTGTGACAGAATATGTACGTTGGAGGGCTGTCTCAAATACACACTGTTTTCATGCCTTTCATACCTGCAAACAAATGGGATTACAAGCGTGAGCCACTACACCCAGCTTAAGGAACTAATGTTTCTAGATGCAAATATAGTTATATGCTTTAAAATTTATAGATAAACATTAGTCACTTAAAACTGATCACTTTAAATCACCTAGGAATGAACATGATTTAAAAAGAAATCTCATGCATGGCTTTCATCTGACTTGAAGGTTTCAGAGCAGGCTGAAGCCAGCCCATCTTGACAGAAAAATCTGGGTGTGGTGGTATATACTTGTGATACCAGCTATGGAGAGACATGTAAATAGGAAGATCAAGGCCCACACTGGCCTGGAGGAGGAGAAAAAAATGTATGTTAAAATTAACCAGAGCACAAAGGGTTTAGACTCGTGGCTCAAGAGATAAAGCATTTCCCTCTTAAGTACAAATCCCTAAGTTCAGAGCACAGTACCACAGAACAGAGAGGAAGAAAATGTGGGATTGTAATATAGTTTTACAGTGATAAATTATTTCATCTTATTAGTTTATTTATTTTTGAGATTAGGTCTGTCTTCGCAGCCAGCCTAGTCTGTCTTCAAAGTTGTTTTCCTCTTACCTCAGCCTTCAGAGTGTTAGTATTGTAGGCACAAACTATCATTCTGGGCAATTATGTTAATTTTAAAGAAAAATTAGAAATATTTAATAGTTGACAATGCACACTCCACATAGCACAGTATAAACAAATGATTAAATCATGCAAGAAGAGAAAGAGAACATATTCAGCTAATTAAATTTCTTGGACATCTTGTTTTTTTTCAAAATGTCAAGCATGTCAATGTGATATATAGATGACATATAAAACATCTATTTCGAAAACAGCATCCTGATTAGAATATTTAAATAGTAGTTTTGTCAGTTTTCCCCAATATGTTTTCTCCTTCTAAAGGTAATAAGAGATGAATCACTACATGTTTCTCCCCGGGCCTACTAAGTTATGCATTATGTTTTGTTTTATTCATTCCATGACTCTGGTTTGAGAAACTATGGTTGGTAGCTATCTGGGTCAAGTGATTGGCAGTGATAGAGAAGGACCCAAAATTCTGCTTCCAGGTTCCTCGGGTACTTCACTCTGAACAGTTCAAGGTCTCAGTAGTATAGATCAGTGGGTTCCTGAGTTGGCTTCAAGCTCCCTCTCACACATCCAGCCCTAAAGAGTCAGTAAATAGCTGAGGACTCTTTACAACCCCCCAGCTCTGATAAGCTTGGAGTGGGAAGAGGCCTTCCAATAGGGGGCTTAAATATCCACAGCAAAGGCTCCTTCCAACAACCCTCACTTCGCTCTCTCACTTCTGTGTTGTCAAACATTCAGAGCAGATTGGACGTCTGTCGTCTTCCGTAGAATCCTATACAGTAAGTTGAGGCAAATTAGTGCCTGGAATCCAAACTCTTTTGCCCTCTGTTTTAATTGGAACACAAGCACAGTCAACTTCTTACTATTGTCTCTGGCTGTGTTCACACTTCAAGCACAAAGCTGACTGCCTCATCAGCTAACTACAAGGTACAGAATATTTACTATTGGGCTATTAACAGATATCACTAGTTACAATCTGCCCTAAAAAAACAAAGCAAACAACATTCATCTGTAAATGGAAATTCTAATGGGCACTTTACATCATCTATGAAATATTGATATTTTTATTTAATTGACATATTGAGCCATTGGCCACCGTCTCCCCATTTCCCTACACCCCCAGTTGCTGCTGATCACCCCCATTATTCTCACTTCTCTAATTCTATTTATTGTTCTTCATGGATTCCATGTGTTAAGTGAGATCATAGGGTGTTTTCTTTCTGTGCCTGACTCAGTTCAGGAAAAGTCCCTTTGTTTTATCCGTGTCATTACAAATGACAAGCAAGACTGCCTCCTTTTCTAAGACTGAGTCATCCACTTATATCTATCTATCTATTCATCCATCCATCTATCTATCACATATATATATTCATATATTCACTAATGTATATTACATCTACACATATATAATACACTAATATATTACATTTATGAATATACGTTTATATATGTTTCATATTGCCTAGTGTTTCTATTTCTTTTTTATGATTAAACTTATCTTGAAGTGGTTGTACAAAGGAGTTGTCAGTTACCAAATGAGTTCCTGACCACAGAACCTCCTGATCAATGTCACCCCTTTCGCCGTTCTCAACCTCCACGCCCAACCCGCCTCTTCCCTCCCTTAATTTTGTAGGCTATATGCTGAACTATTCATTCACTTTTGTGGATAGGCCCTTCGATTGACGCTACACCTTGGCTATACGGATTGAATAAGCGGTGTACAGGAAACTTGTTGCATCTCATGGTAACTGTATTTCAAGACATTCGTTCTTACACGGCAATGACTGTTAATAATAATTCATTGTACAACTGGAAAGTGCTAATTGACGTGTTCTCACCTTGCAAAGGAATGATATGCATGAGAGGTAATTAACATTAATTAGCTTTATGTATCCACAATGCGTACATATATCAAAACATGCTGCACCCCACAAATATATGGCCTCTTTTAATCCATTTCCAAAAGGCTTCTTTTTCATAAAAATTGCTACAAGAGCTACATTATGCCAAGCTTCGCTAAAATTAATAAAAATTAAAAAATTGCCACACTGTCAGGGTAGTACAACATCCATCAGGCCAGGCTTAAAATAATTGACCGGTTGTTTTGTAAAATATTCTGGAAATTGTATTGGGGCCTGTTTAGGGGAGAGGAGAACATAGCATCTGCCCCCTCTCTCCCCTGGGCAGCTCTGTGGTCTAGCTCAGGCTGACCAGCAGCTGGTCACACAGGCAACAGGAGATTTAAAATCAGCACACATGAACTTTTACACTTAGTCAAAATAAAATGTATATAGATATCGGAAAGATTTTTTCCAGTGAAAGAAAGATTTGGTTTGTACACATGATTAACATTATTGTTAATCTGGGTCCAAAGACTAGCAAGAGTCTTCCAATGAGAAAGACTTCACTGGGTTTAATTCATTGGAATCATGGAAGACAAGGCAGTAAAAGCTTAGATTCTATTGTTTTAGAACACCCATGTGGCTCCTTTCTCCTGTGAACAGTATCTACTCCGGCCGTGTGAGTTCCTTCTGCTTCTTGGGAGATTTATGTTGCATTCTTCTCCTCAAAGTACTGAAGATGCTCAGCAGAGATGTTTAAAGTTACTGCCACAATTTCTTTTAGTTGCATGTTAAAGCAGTAGTGCCTTACCTATGGGGAGGAACTGTAAGTAGCTAGGCTGTCTTGCCTCGAATTAATTCACTGGATATAGTCAACAGACACGGAGGTAGGGTATTCCAGGTTATAAGGCTGGTGGGTTTCCTGGGGTCCCTCAAACAGGACTATGAAATCTTAAAGCTTCAGGCTGAAAGATTGTCCTTTACTTGTGATGTGGACCTAACACTCAGATGAATTGCTTGACTTTGATCTGTACCTCATGAAAATATACAGAAAATAAATGTTCTATACCACCTTTGATGGACTTTTAAGCCTCAAACGTTTGAAAAGGGAAGGACCACACATAAAATAGACCACTAGACAAGGCTCCTTTGTGACAATATAGGCCATTCCAGGGACCCAGATTGAGTGTCAAAGGAAAGGCAGAGAGCCACCCACTTTCACTCCAAGTAACAAGTACAAGTAAAGCAAGCAACTTCTGCTTGCTAGGAAAAAAAAAACAAAACAGCAAAATGTGGCTACCTAATGAGTGGCCAAGCTATGAGTTTCCTTTTATACATCTCTGCACATTGTAGATGTGAAAGATGTAGGACAGAGTAAACAGGGTCATCTTGGCCTACCATAGAAGAAGGTGTGTTAAGGCCAGCCAGGCTAGTTTCTCTGGCAGCTTACAATCATTGTATTTCACTTCCTCAGACTCTACTTTCCACAAGGAGTTCAGTGAAGACATTTTTTTCCTATGCATTTCACAAAATATGAATATGGAAATTATTTTTTGAAAACCAGTCTAGGTCTTCCTATGAGAAGGAAAAGGATGAATAAAATGACCTTACGCATTGTGGAAAACGGGTGATTCTTCTTTTTATGGGGAATGAACGCTGTAAATAAAATGTCCAATCAGCTGTGAAGACTGAAAACATTTTCAACATTGTAAGATTCTCACAGCACTGTCTTTGGGTGATCTCCATGTGGTACTTTTAATTCTCTTTCCTATTGCATTCTTTTTTTTTTCCTTCTCCCTCTTTGCGTCCTCCCGTTCCCTCCTTCTCACCCTTTGGAAAGACAGGTTGAGGGGCTGTAGGAGAGGTGGCAAAGAGGCTGTGTGGAAAGGTAAATAGCCTCATGAATACAATTCTTTGGAGATACTAGAGTGCAAGCACAGGTGCATTGTGGGACATTTTGGAGAGTAACCCACAAAAGACAGAACTTGGAAACACAGCTCCAGAGTCTCTTGGGTGCAGAGAGCAGGAGGCTGGCTGGTCTATACTAGGAGCTCTCTGCCCTAGGGAGGCCTGTGGATTTCTAGCCTGCTACCACTGGCAAAAATCACAGTTGACAGCTTAGGTTCATACAGAGGAAAGCTCTAGAGCTCAGGAAGAACACACCTGCCCTGGTAAGCACTTAGCTTCAGAGGAAAAGAAGGCTCTGCTGGAGGATCTGGTGAATGCGGGGAAGCAATCCATCGTGGTGTTTCTTCAGTGCTTCCAACTTGAAGTGCATGTGTGCTGATTAGACTGTTGTGCTATAACATTAGAAAACAGTATCAAGCATATTGTATTTTTGCTTCAAGATAATTGGGTAGTATGCATAAGTGAAATATTTTAATTTATACTTACATACATATTACAGTAATGAAATGGAACTCTATGGCTTTTATTGCCAGAATGGTAAGCATAATGCTTAACAAACTCTGAAAATTGTCAGTGGTACCCTAATGCAATTCCTTTTGATTTCCATTTTATGTTTCGGAACTGCAAAATTTAACGTCACTGTAATTGAGATATTTTCATTTTTATAGTCACTGGAAAACCTCTACTCCTTGTAAGTTTAGAAAAACCATAGTAGGTAAAGATACTTGTACAACCAAAGTCAGGCCACTTGTCATGTTAATATCCTTTATTCAATATAAAAAGTACACAGAATATCTACATTCTATCCATCCATCCATCACCATCATGTATATTCTATCAATCATCTATTATCTATCCATCATCTATCCATATAGATCATACATCTATATTTTACATGAGAAATTTTGATAAGATCAATCATTTCATAATATCAGGTGTCATCTCCTTATCTTAGAAATGGTTCAGAAGAATAACTGATCCCTCCTAAAATACTGTGCAAGAGATAAACTCACTTTCCCTTCGTGCAATGGGTTTGACATTTGCTGGGAATTAGGGGACAATAAGGGAGAAAGAATTCTTTACTGTGTCTGCTCATATCTAACTACCTTCAGGCACTTTACTGCTTGTCCATCCTTTCGTCTAGTAAAACTGTCATTGAGCCAAAAGATCTATCTGTGCAAAGATCTTCATGCTGTCAAAAAGTAAAGCTACAAAGTAAAGCTCATGGGACGTTATGTCAGTTTTCCTTGTGAATTATAGTTATTTCACTAACTAGTTATCTTTCACACGTATATGTGACTGGAGAATGAGATGTAGCAGCAATCTTCGTGCCATGCCATTTGTAAACTAAATTTATGTTGCCGATTTGCATGCTAAATACCTCTGTGGTAAGAGGAGCTCTCAAAGACAGCTTGTTTATGCCGCCATCTGTGGGTAGATTGGAATTCTGAAGCAGACCCCAGTTAAACATGAAGAAGATTTTACAGCTTCGCCTTAAGTCATGGATGGACTCTGTGCCTCCCTTTGGAGTTCATTTTCTCTTTGGTTGGTTTCAGATATCGGCATTGAAATCACTTTGGATCATCTCTTTTTTACTATGTCCATTCTTTCAAGCATTGATCTGCATTGGCACTGCCATACATAAAATCCATGCGGGGTTCTACTGATAGGATCTGGGCTTACAAGGATGCTCTGATGGTAATTTAGCACATAGTGTTACATATGCTTACACATACCAGGAAGTTGTCTATTAGACACAAAGCCATTTGGGCGTGGAGTAACAGCCTTGCCAGAAGTTTCATTTGTGCATTTGTTTAACAGATGAATGCTGAGAAGAGGCACAGGACACCCTCTAGGCTGTTGGGGTGCACAGAGGCTTCAGTGTTTACCTTTTCTTTCTCTTTCTTTCTTTCTTCCTTCCTTCCTTCCTTCCTTCCTTCCTTCCTTCCTTCCTTCCTTCCTTCCTTCCTTCCTTCCTTTCTTCCTTCCTTCCTTCCTTCCTTCCTTCCTTCCTTCCTTCCTTCCTTCCTTCCTTCCTTCCTTTCTTTCTTTCTTTCTTTCTTTCTTTCTTTCTTTGTTTTCTTTCTTTTTTTTCCTCTTTTTTGTCAGTCATGGGGCTTGAACTCTGGGCCTGAGCGCTGTCAGCTCTTCAGCTCAAGGCGAGCACTCTACCACTTGAGCCACAGCACCACTTCTGGTTTTCTGGTGGTTTATTGGAGATAAGAGTCTCAAGGACTTTCCTGCCCAGGCTAGCTTTGAACTATAATCCTCAGATCTCAGCCTCCTGAGTAGCTAGGATGACAGGCATGAGCCAGGGCTGCTTCCAGTGTTTACCTTTGAGAGGGGAAAGCAATGATGTTGAGCAAGAAGCAGCCACCACCCATGGACCAGGAGACTCAGGGCTGACTTTTCTGTGTCATCGAATCTCTCAGGCTCTGATCTTCATCTGAGAGAGGAAGTCCGAGGAGATTGGTGGATGCATAGGGAAAGAAAATGTGAGTCACTATTTCAGCTAGAGCCAAAGCCTGGAGCCAGAGCTCTAGGTACACAGGAGAGCTAGTGCCTGACTCACGGGCACAGCCTTTCCTCTGCAGGAAGTGTTTCACTACTAGCTCACATCCCAACACTCGCTTGAACGCCCTGAAAGAGTCCCACAGGAAGTCTTTAACAGGTCTTTGATATTGGAAAATAAAATCATAGCTATTATTAATTATCTAAGAAGGAAAAACTAAATAAATAGCAGATGAAATCATCCTGCCCTTCTTTTACAACCAGTTCCCCCCCCCAGACTATTTCTATCTGCTGTTTTTTTCATTTTTCTATATATTTTTCTAAATAGTTGTAAAAACAGGAAATATGATGTTCAGTGACACTTCTTGCTAGTTGGCTGACTGAAGTCGATTTTTTAAGTCTATGTTTCATTGTTATTAAGTGTGTAACAGGTAATGAATACAGGAAAATCATTATAACTTTTTTCTCCATCTACCTGATATCTCGAGACAAAACTGTCATATAAAATAACATTTATTTGCAATAATTGGTATATGTCTAGGATAACCTTAGCAGATGAGCAGAATAGCTCAATAGCTATGTCCATATGGCCATATAAGATGATGCTAAGTGAAATGAACTCCAAGACATGGACACAAGAGGTTTTCCTTTGTTGTTTTTAATTTGCTATGTGGTTTTTTGTTTCTTTTGTGTGTTCTTCCCCCTATGGTTTATCCTCTGTTGTCACTGTATCTGATTTTGGTACTTTGGTATATTATATATGTTTATCTGAGTTAGGGAAGGATGGGGAGCAACAGAATGGTGAGACAAGGACATGGGTGAACCAATGCAACAGTGATACTCACAAGACAATATGTTGGACATGAACTGTACAACTTGGCGGGGGGGGGGGTTGGGGAGGGAGGAAAAGTAGGAAAAAATGAGGGAAGGGGTAGCAAATTTGACATGAAATGTACTCATTACCTTACATATGTAACTGTAACCCCTCTGTACATCACCTTGACAATAGAAAAGAAAATGGATAGTAGACTGTCTACTAATAAAACACTGACTATCTACTAATATAACATAACTTACCATTCTGGATGAAGTATTGCTAATGGGTACAATTGTGCTCCTCAAAAAGAGGTAGAAGTCCTTCCTGGAGAGTCTGTGTATGTGACTTCATTTGGAGATTGTGTCCTTGCTGTTGATCATGAGTTGAGCTTTAGGTCTAGGTTCTTAGACCCTAAAACAATAAGAAATGGTGCTCAGAGACGGTATGCAGACACATGAGACACTGTGACACCACAAGGAGGAGAATATTATCTCCAAGCTAAGGATGGGATGGAATTTTGCAAATGTAGAAAAGAGACAGAGGAAACATTCTTCTCACCAATGCTGAAAGGAACCTGCTAGCGCCGGCAAATGTAGGATAACACTGTTTGTCATCCACTTGGCAGAATTTCTTCTCCAAGAAACAAATACATGAATGTAGATGGAGCAGTCATTTTAATTATAGTCATTGTCAAAAACAGGAAACAGTGAGCAGAAATGTTTTAATAATTTCATTCCTGACACCTGGCACTGCAGAGGTTATGTGGCATTTTTTTTAATCAGTGAGGTCTACATATTTTCCACCCCTGACTACTGAATGTAAGAATTGAGTGGAAGAGATCTGAATGGAAGAATTGGTATGGAATTAGAAAAGCTTTAGATGGATTCCAGAGCTTACAGATTGACTTTATCATTATTAGTATCTCATAAGATCACACATGTTCAAATTATACTTCCTATTAGTTGATAGCTAGAAATCAAATGACAGAAGCATAATACATCACAAACATGATAATGAATAAGAGAATAAAAAAGGGAATATTAAAAAAGCATCTCTTCTCCAAAAATACGTGGTTTTGTCTATTTCTCACATTCTTCAAAGTAAAATTTATGACTTTCAAATTATTTGTCATATCCATTGAGTTTGGGTTATGGAAATATTCTCAATCTTGCCTAGACATTTCTGATACCACTTTGCAATAGTATGCTATTAGACTATTTTCATGAAAAAACAATCTTTAAGAGAAGAAACACAAGCTAGCATGACAAGCGGAAAATGAGCTCCTTGAACGAAAGTACATAATTCCCCAAGTTCTTTTCTCCTGCCTTCCCAAAACAGCTTTCTTTCAAGTGTAATGAGTTTCCAGAGTAAAATGAAGACTCTTTGAGGCATGGTCCTTAGTTTTCATATATATGTATGTTTGTATGTATGTATGTATGTATGTATGTATGTATGTATATATCTGTCTTTTAGGACATAAATATTTGATCATTTTTTACAAAGTAAAGGATATAGTTGCTTTGCTTTTTTAAGCTGATGAGGAGATAGGTCTCTAAAGGTGTTTTCAACCTTTCTAAATGGTGGCTAAGGAAGAGAATGCCCTATCAACCAACAACCACAAGAGTATTATTAATAATACTGAACCATTTGTAAAGAAATGGAAAAATATGTTACTGAATGTAAGAATTGAATGGAAGATTTGCTTTCCCTTATATATGTAAGCTAGATTTAGCTTATACACTTACAAGTAAATGTGTTGGGTGGTATGAAAGTGTACATGAATGTATTCACTGAAATAGGGTAGATTCAAGGGAGCACTCAACTAGTGCAATTCTTTAGAAAGGCAAGGGCAAAGTTCAACAAAATGAACACCTTGAAGCAGATCCTTGAAAAGGGTGGAGTGATGTCAAGGGGAAAGAGAGATGAGTGAAGAGAGGCAGACGGAGAGAATGCAGTCAAGAATCCATTGTGTACCCTTCAGAATTAAGAAGAGTGAGGGAAGGGGCCATAGGAGAGGGAAGGCTGAGAATGGAGAGAGGTGACACTGACCAAGATTCAGTGTATTCACCCACTGCTTCGTTAAACAGCAGCTCCTTTGTACAACTACTTGAAGATAATTGGTAAAAAAAAAAAAAGTACTCAATAGCTATGCACCTATGACCATATAAGATGATGCTAAGTGAAATGAACTCCAAGACAGGGACACAAGAGGTTTTTCTTTGTTGTTGTTGTTTTTAATGTACTGTGTGACATGATTTCTGTTTTCCTTCATTGTTTTCCCTTTGGTTTATCCCTTGTTGTACCCTGTGTCTTGTATATGTGTTTCTCTGATTTGGGGAAGGGAAGGAGAACAACAAAATGGTAAGACAAAGGACAAAGGGGGACCCAATGAAGCAGCAATACACACGGATACTATGTTTCAAATGAACTTTATAACTTGGAAGGGTGGGAGTTTGAGGGTAGGGAAAGTTGGAGAAAAACAAGGGAGAAAGTAACAATGTTTGACAAGAAATGCACGTATTGCCTTATGTATGCAACTGTAACCCCTCTGTATATCACCTTGACAATAAAATTAAATTTCATACAGAAATGCTTACAGTCATAAGAGTTGCTTCAACTATGATTGATTTAAGCCAGTAGATATGTAAATTAATCATTAGATATCTACTTAAAAATACTCTCATAGAAATAGAAAATAAAAATGCTTCTTCTCAGAGACTGGGGGGGGTGGTTGAATTGTGAAGGCATCAGTAAAAAGATAGAAGGAATAAGCTCAAAAGGTCCAGTGTAACGCAGTGTTTATCTTTGTCCATTGTGGTGGCTGTACCACTGTGTACAGGCTTCTGGTCCATTGTGGTGACTGCCTCCATGTGTTCATCTGTGGCTCACGATCATGCCTGCCTTACTGTGTGTCATTATGTGTCTCATATGTGTCTATATACCCTCATAGAGAGCAAAAGCTTATTTTACTTATAGATGGCAAAAGTTGATTTCAGATGCTTTTCACAACCTTCAAACTCTTATTCTTATTTTGATTGCTAATTGAAAAAATATGTTTAACTTAATGAGATTACAAATTTAGGCACTGGTTACTAACCATAGATGCTAGATCTTCAACAGAGTTCACTTGTAGCTTCTAGGATGATACAAACATTGTAATCTTCATCTACCAATTTTCTTGTAGTCTAAAATATATCTTAGGCATTGAGAAAGGATAGTAAGTTGAGTAAGCAAGCATGTTAATAATGGGAGTATATAAGTAATCACAGAAACTATGTTACATATTAAAAAATTAACTGTAATTTTGTCCAGAGTGTTTTTCCTGGACAAGAACTTCTGACTTTCTAAGGTAAAATTAGATTTTGACTTTATATGATGGAAAATATAATATTTTATTTGATTATTTCTAGGAAATCTCTGGCAGCAGTGGGCAGGAAATACCTTAATTGATACATAAGACATTCTCCTCATTTGAGGAAAGCAGTAACTAAAATCAATCACACTGCACAGCTTGCTCCAGGTCTCAGATCCATTTAACTATATGGTCTCTCTGCAGTTTGTTTTTTTCTGATTCCAAGTTGTTTTTGCATCTTAAACAACAACTAATATACAGGTGTTTTACCTGAAGCACAGGGTATTTTCCAATATCTTTGATCCTCTTACTAATAGATATTTTTGAGCCAAAGAATTATATATTTCAAGGGTTTTCAAATACTGTATAAGCTTATATAAACTATTACTTCTCTATATTTTATCAGGAAAAATATTTATCACATAATATAATCAAGAAAATGAGAAAGATACATTGAAATCCACACAACTCCTTTCCAAATAAAGGATTTTCAACAGTTTAATCAATTTAGATTTATGGGAAATAGTTAAATATTTGTAGCTTTATATAGAACAACTGAAAACATTCCCATGTTTTTTACTTTAATAAAATAAGAATATTCAGGCTAGATGAATGGTACATACATTTAATCCCAGTGACTCAGGAAACAAAGTCAAAGACCTGGAGAATGACTATTTGGAAGAGCTGGAGTGATAACTCAAGTTGTAGCATTCTTAATATACAGGCTGCATGGGGCCCAGAGTTGTCTAAATGATAACAACAACAACAACAACAACAACAACAACTGTAGTAATATCTTTAGTTTTGGATCTAACATTGAAAAGCAATCTTTTCATTTGTAGGAGGAAGTGAAATATACTTGTAATCTTGCTGGATCTTAACCAGGAATCTTCTCTTGAATACTTTCAACACACAGGTGTCAAAGTTTATCACCATTCTTATCATTAAAGAATGTTTCCAAGGATTTCACTCAAGTGTGAAAAAAGAATCTGAAACTTCCATCTGTTGATTTTACATTTGCTATTGGTGTAACTCTGTTTAAAAATACCTTACCTTTTATATAAAATTGCTATATTCATTATTTGGTTTTACTTTTAGCACTACAGCTGTGTGTGTGTGTGTGTGTGTGTGTGTGTTTGTGTGTGTCTGTGTGTGTGTTTAAACTCAGGCCTTGCACTTACTAGGTAGGCAATTATACCTCTTAGTTGTATGTATCTCCAACCTTTCTTTCTAGAGGTTAGTTTTGAGATAGGCTCTCTCTTCCTGCCCAGACACACAACTGAGCCACTATCCCTCTATTTTAGACTTCTCATCACGGCTAAAGCTATGGGTGTGTGCCACTAAGTCTATCTCTCTGCTGAAAAAGGTCCTAGACATTTTCTGCTTAAGCTTGTATCAAACCATGATCTTTGTCATTTCCCCTCCCTTCCCCAAATTAGAAAAATGCATATATAAGATGCAGGACTCGGGAATCAAATACAGTGACAACAGGAGTTGTACTATGGGGAAAGAATTTACAAAAAAAAAAAAATGCTGAAGGATACAGGATAACCCATTGCAACAATGGGATATACAAGATACTATGTTGAAAACAAACTTTACAACTTTGCTGGGGGTGGGAGGTAGGGAGGTGGGGAGGAAAGGGATGGTAGGGGAAAACAAAGGAAGGGGTAACAATGCATGACAGGAAACTGTAACTGTAACTCCTCTGTACAGTATCTGTACAATAAAATATATATTTTAAATAAAAAAAAAAACCAAAAAAACATGATCTTTGCTTTCTCAGCTTCCCAAAGAATCAGAATTACAGGTGGAGGCCAACGGTATTTGGTACTAGTTGTTTTTTTTTTACAAAGCATAATTATGTTTCCAACCCTAATGGTTGTAGTCAACATTTTTCAAATGTGTATTATTCTCTAAGCATAATTCTATAGTGCATTATGTGCATTTATAAGATAATTGTATAACAGATCTAGGTCTTGGGTTATATTTCTAATTCCAATTTTACAACAAGGAACTGAGTTATTATAAGATTTAAGAGCGTTAAAATTGTCTTCCTAGTGCAGAAAAGTTCAAGACTCAAATAAACTCTCATTGTTACCAGGAAGGTAGGATTTAAACTCAGGATTTATCTACCTATAGCCTAATATATTAAGGTTTGTGTGTTATTAAGTACTTAGACATTAGATCACATCCTATTATGCTACATTCTTTAAAAATAGCTTTCCTAGAATCTGAAAAATATTGTATCAAATATTGATTTTTTATTACACTTTGAAATTCAATGCCCAAGATAGAAAGATAGATGAAGGCACAGTAGTTGAAGTTGACCAGTGCACCCTTTTTTAAACTCATATTCCTAGTGGAGACTCAATAGAAATCAAACCTTATGTAATGTCTTCTTATAAAAATAATCTCAATAAAGTAGTCATTGAAAGCAGAAAGAGCTTATTTTCACCAGTCACATGGCAAAATCAAACTCTGCTACTCATGATATAAAAATATACATAATCAAGAAAAAAGACTGAGTCAGATGTCATTTCCTGTCAAATAATTATTAAGCAAAGAGATTTGCTTTTATCACCTTCAGAGAACATAAAATGAATTGTCATTGTTGAGTCATGGACACTATTTTTATACGCTAAAGTGCTTAAGGCTCCTCCCCCCCCATTCTTTCTTGCTATAGCAAAATTCAATAGAATAAATGAACTGAATTTTATACCTATCAAATGTAAAGTTGAGGGGCTGGGAAGATGGCTCAGTGGTAGAGCACTTGTCTCGCATGCATGAGGCCCTGGATTCGATTCCTCATCACCACACAAGAAGAAAAAGCCAGAAGTGGTGCTGTGGCTCAAGTGGTAGAGCGCTAGCCTTGAGCTGAAGTCTGAGGGACAGTGCCCAGGCCCAGAGTTCAGGCCCCACGATAAAAAAAAAAAAATGTAAGTTGACCATACTTTATTTCCTTCTAAATAGAATTTTTTTTACCATAAAACCCTGCACATGTAAATGTTATAGCATCCAAACTGTATAGGATACTCTCCGAATTTACAACACACACACACACACACTCAAGCCAGTGACTTTTGAATGAGATTGAGGATTGATCAAAGAGAAGTTGGCTAGATAAGAAGAGAGCAATGACCCATGACACACCATCCATCACCAATTGGTCTTTTTCCATGCCAGAATAAGAGTTCAAATATTCCTTGTAGTAGTGAAAACACCAGGTTAGATATAGTCCATTGTTTGCTCTCTATTTCCCAGGTGTGGGGATCAGAGTGGGAACTTTCTCTTAGTGGTATCTCCTGGGATAGGGTGCACCGTGCTGGTGTCAGTTTCAGGACAATCGGAGCCCCTCCAGGCCTGGCCTGGAGCTGGGGTCCAGAGCACATCTCTGCGACAAGGGCCCCTTCCACTGGGGCACGCGTCTCCACAGAGACCACAGCTAATGAAATCACAAGCCACCCAACTTCCCCCCCTAAACGATCGGACTTGAAGCGCTTGAACTTTTCTTCTCTCACCCAGAGGCGTCTTGCCTTACCCCAAACATCCCGACTCCCTTGTAAGTGTTTGTGTTTTGACAGTCAAGAATTTGACAGCTCCACCACGCCGGGATGATTAATGAATGCAATATCAATGTCCTCCTGGCTAAATTGAATTTAGTATACATTGGCCACAGGTGACCACCGGGGCCTTTCGTATACACAGAAAGAAATCAAATGAATAATTAAAAGCAGAACGGGCACCAAGCGGTGGTCTCTTTTCACTTAATTTGTTTGGAGATCAAGCCCATAGCTTCGAATGGGGAGCTCCATTTCGGGGACTGTCTGTGGCAAAGCCCTGGGCACCGGGTCTGCGCAGTCCAGAGAAAGCAAATGTGCTCCCACAAGGAAACCTAGAGCAGAGAAGATTCTGGAGTGGGGAAGGTTCTGGGGTGGGGAAGGTTCTGGAGTGGGGAAGGTTCTGGGGTGGGGAAGGTTCTGGGGTGGGGAAGGTTCTGGGGTGGGGAAGGTTCTGGAGTGGGGCGTGGTGGAGGGCACCATTGACAAAAGGCATTTTTCTCTCTTTTTTCGTATAAGCGTAACATAACTGGGGGGGGAGGGGGCTGGTCGAAGGTGGGTAGAAGGAGTGAAAAGCAAGTCTAAGATTCCTTCTCTGAACACATGGCCCTGGCCTTGCTCCCACCCGCTCAGTGAGGAGGACAGGACCTGGGAAATCTGTCCTGCTCTGCCTTACTGTGGAAGGAAACTCCCCCTAACTCGCCCAGGCCAATGAAAATGCGCCCAAGGCCGATGTCCTCTGCAAAGTAGCTCAGACTTCACCTCCCATGGCTCCTCACTTTATTCTGGAAAAACAGAAAGAGAAAAATCAAAACCACTCTCTGGTTATTCCGGGCAATGGAAGTTGCAGGAAATGGGTACTAAGGTGCTTGTTTCAGGGGTTGTTGGGGGCAGGGAGTCAAATGGGAGAGGGGTAGAGGAATGAAGGAGGGAAGGGAGAAGAAAGCAGGCAAGAATGCCTTGTGTAGACCCCAGAACTGAAAGACATAGCGAAGGGTGAGTCGGAGGAGGTGGGGGAGGTGGAGATGGCATGGATCAAGATGCATTGTGTGTGTGTGTGTGTGTTTACACACACATATATGTGTATATGTATATATTGTTTTAACTGGCAAAAAACGCTCAATACACAGCCTAAAAATTAAGAAAAGAGAGGGAAGGGGGGTTGGGTGGGATGAGAAAGTTGCAGGAGTGACATTGGATTCCTAAACTGTTCAGTTGAATGACAACTCCTTTGTACAACTACCTAAGGGGAATAGAAATTGCTCAATAGCTAAGGGCCTGCCATCATATAACATGATGTTTATCAAGATGAACTCCCAAGATATGGAAACACAAAGTTTTATGATTTTACTTTTTGTGTTTTTCTGTTTTGTTTTTCCCCTTTTTGTCATGGATTTTGACCTCTGTCTTGTCTGTAAGTTTATCTGCTTTGGGGAGGGGTACGGGAGGTTCACAAGAATAGTGGGAGAAAGGGTGAACTCACTGGACTCTGTGTTGAAAATGAACTGTACAACTTGTGGGGGGGGCGGTCAGATGTCAGGAGTGAAAACCTGGGAGAAAACAAGGGAAGAATGACACTGTTCCAAAAGAAATGCACTCATTTCCTGACCTTTGTAACTGTAATCCTTCTGTACATCACCTTCACAATAAAAAAGAATAAAAGTGCAATAAAAGTACATGGAAAATGTGAAAATAAGATACAGTAAAATAAAAATGAGCAGAAAAACAGAAAATAAAAATGTTTTTAATTTTTTTTAAAGAAGATGCCAAAATGATGTTCACATCAATATATACAAAGTACATATTTGACATAGAAATAACCTTAAAAAAACAAAGGATCCTCAGGTACATTCCTTTCCTCTCCTTTAGAGGACAAGGTCTGGGGGTGTCTTCTGTTTTTCTTTTTCTTTTTTTTTCCCCAGAGAATGTTTTAAGGCCAATGGACATTTTTTTTTTTGGCAAACAAACTCTGAATTTCACAAGTGATAGATGAGGATGTGTGAACAATGTTCTTTGCAGTCTTTAACTGTGGTTTTTATGGTCAGAGGGCTTTCTAGACCATAGCAGCAGGAGTGCTCAGGAGAGAATGACATGGTATGGTTGCATTTGGATTGGTTCCACTCAATAAAATGACATAACACGAAGAGTCAAAGCAGTCAGCGGACTTTCTGGAAGGCAACCTTACTATGCCGCTGCTCCTTATTTTTTGCTGTGACTAAAATTTTAATGTTGCTTCCACAGATGTAATGTTATCATGAGTGCTTGTTGTGAGGCCTCCTCTGAATTCATGGGCTAATTTTTAAAGCCATCAGAAACTTTCAAGCATGAGTTGAAATTATTTTTACCCTGTAGCTTATCATAATTTCATAACTCAAAATTTATGTCAGTGACCTACTTGCTTTTATTATTTTTTTTAGTAAAAGAAAGTGTGGACTAGGATTCAGTAAAATTGTAAGTCCAATTTTCTGGGCAAATAGCAACGTTACAATTACACTTCTGAGGACAAAAGACAGTATTGTTAATAATAGTGCCTGCGTGATTTGGTGTCTGCTTAACTATTTCAGCAATGGATTAAAGCAACACTGGGGAAATGGAAAGACTTGGAAAAAATTATATGAAGTAAAGTAAGCCAGGCCCAAAGAAACATAGTCCCATGGGCTGGGAAGGTGGCTCAGTGGTAGAGTGCTTGCCTTGCATGCATGAGGCCCTGGGTTCGATTCCTCAGCACCATATAAGCAAAAAGAAAAAAGCCGGAAGTGGCGCTGTGGCTCAAGTGGTAGAGTGCTAGCCTTGAGCTGAAGAGCTGAGGGACAGCGCCCAGGCCCAGAGTTCAGGACCCACAACTGGACCCATAGGTCCCATGGTTTCCCTTATTTGCAATAACTAGTATATGTCTAAGTCAACCAGAAAAGGTCAGATAAGTCGATGTTAGGTGAATGAACCCCAAGATAAGTATTCAACTGTGTTTTTTTCTTTTCATGCAATTGTTTCTAACATATTTACAAGATGATTTCTATGTTACATTGTATGTCCCTCCTGCAAGATATAACCCATGCTTTTACTATATTTGATGTTGGTATAGTTTGTGGAGGGGAAGGTAAAAAACAAATTGTTTAACTAGGGATAGAGGTGGACCCATTGCAACAATGAGATGTACAAGTCGTTATGTCCAAAAATGAACTTTACAACTTTGGTGTGGGGGGGGGGGGGTTGGATGGGGGGAGGGAGTATGGGAAGGGATGGGAAGGGGAAAGAAAAAGGAGGCAACAATGCTTGATAAGAAATGTACTCTTCATCTTGCCCATGTAATTGTAACTCCTCTGTATGGTATTCTCACAATAAAAAAATAAATAAATAAAAATTTTAAAAAATCATGAAGGAAGAATCGGCATGGTATTTGGAAGTAAGCTGGCAATTCAATATTTATTTTGTAAATACAATTACTGAAAAATACCTGCTAGCAACTCAGAATCAATCACCGAAGTATTTACTGAATCCCTAAATGTACCAGGCACTCGGTCTCAGTGCAACTCCCAGAGATTGTACTTTGAGCTCTCCTTCCTCCCCATGTACCTTTAGGTTCTAAGTTTGATGCAAGCAAAATCAAAAAGTATATACGGTGAAGTCTTTGTGTTTAGGACATTTCTAGAGCTACCATTGATTCTTTTCAGCTTACAATTCCAGCTATTCAGGTGCTGGCAGTTTGGAGACTCACAGTTCCAGGCAAGTAGTGGGGAAAATCTTCCCACAATACCATTGGAATAAACAAGACGGGCCTGGTGACACCCCTGCAATCGTAGGTATTTCAGAGTCACAGTGAGAGGATCTAGGTCAGCCAGGCACAAAAACACCAGGCCTTATCCAATAGTTACTAGAGATCAAAGGAGGGTGGGTCAAGACTCCAGTGATTACTAAGGAAGAGAAGGTGGTGAGAATCAAGGACAGGGTAGGGCAGGGTATGGGAGGAAAGGGGAGGGGGGGGGGAAGAGGAAGGCAGGGAAAGAGAAGGAAGGAGAGGGAAAGGGAGGGGAGGGAAGGGAAGAGGAGGGAAGAAAGGAAGGAAGGAAAGATGAAATATCTACTATGAAGATATAAAGAAAGTAGACATCATTATATATGATAAAGACCTCTGATCAAAGCACTGAATAACTTGTCTTCGTCCACATGGCTATGAAGAATAGTGTAAAATGCGACATTGTGGCATTCTAACTTAAAATGTGGTGTTATCAGCATTTTAAAACACTGATGTCTTTCAACTCAGTATGGATTTACACCGGATTTGTGCTGTAGGTTCTTTTCTTTGTCTTTTGGTTAGGGTTAGTTCTCTCAAATTATTATTTTACGATTCCCCTCACTCCTTGAGGAAAATACAAGGCACTACACTCGATCTAGCTACTCCTGGACTTCTCTAGTGGAGCCGTGCTGTTAGTTCTGCCTCTTGTGATTGATAGTGCAAACAGATACCTGCCTTTGTTAAGAGTGGGATTTTTAAGAGTGGATGACGTAGAATCAGGGTTGACAGCTCATCTCTCCTCCATCAATTATTTACTGGCTTTTGAGATTTTCCAGTCACCTTTCCTTCACCTCTGTTGCTTGTGCATAAGGTGGAATCGATCCTGCCCACATTGCAGATATGCTTGGAGCATCGAATTGGTAGCACATTGTACGAGCAGTCAACCTATTGGAGGGACTTAAAATGCGTTGCATTCATGTACTCATTTATTCATCATTCTCTACTGAAAGTCCATTTATCCTCTACTCTTATTTACATATGTGTCTTAGGACAATCCTTTTCTCCCTCTCACAACAAGATACCCACACCCTAACAGGGGCTTAGGGACGGTCTTCTGTGGGTGAAATCCAGGATACACATACAACTGAAAAATAATATAATTGATAAAATATGTGCCAAGATTAGCTTGGTCCAATACCTATATATATGTATACATACATATAGGATAAAGATACATAACATATCTTTATATGTCTATCTATATACCTAACATATATATATATATATATATCCCTCTAGATATATATCTAGCATACACACACATCTTGTCATTGAATATGTATCCTTACTAATGTAAATCAATGAATCAAGAGACTATGACAATTAAGGGAATGTGGACATTGTTCTGAATTAGTAGTGGAATATACTGTATTCTCCCATGACTAGTGTCATGCATCTCTGTCACAATGAGCCACAGATCTATGACAGAGATTTTAAGGTGTGTTTTTATTATTGTTTTTGTTGTTGCAAGTTTTAGTTAAAAGAAAGCCAGTCTTAGATTTCCATTTGCTTACAGACAATTCTAGATTTAGTTTAGTAATCAGATCATGTGTGTACACATACATAGGGTCTCTTGCCTTTGATACATTTAGCCAGGGCTAGGCAGAAATTTACACAGTAAAAAAAAAAACACAACTTAATTAGTGCTAGTGGTAAGACCAAGTGTTGCTGAAAAATGTGTAGTTTTAGTCCTTTACATAGTATATTTGGAAAAGCAAACCTATTATGATTTGCAGTTTAAAATAAAATGAACCTATTTTATTTTAACAAGGAAACATGCACCTATATCACACATATAAGTGGATTTTTAAAACTGCAATTCAGTATAATTCAGAATACTTATAAATATCTAATGGTACCATGAAACAAAATAAGTAAACACTTTTAGAGATGCCACCACTTTAGAGGATATATGAGACACAGAGAAAAATATTTTTATTCTGGAAAAAGGAACTTCTAAAACTTCATATGCATTTTTAGAATCTGACTTTAAATTTAAAGAATATACCATAAAATTGGCTTGGGAAATTTCTTTATAACATCAGGTGCTTTTGGTCTGAGATCTAAGAAATGTTCTCCCTGTACTTGCTGTCCTGTGATATTGAAGAATGGCATATATAAAATGCAAAGGGCTGGGCTGGGAATATGGCTCAGAGGTAGAGTGCTTGCCTTGCATGCATGAAGCCTTGAGTTCAATTCCACATAAGCAGAAAAGCCAGAAGTGGCGCTGTGGCTCAAGTGGTAGAACACTAGCCTTGAGCATAGAGAGGCTCAGGAATAGTGCCCAGGCCCTGAGTCAAGCCTCAGGATGGAAAAAAAATGCAAAGGGCTGAGCAGAATTGTCATTAGCACTAACACCACAGAGATACTCAAAGTGAGCTCTAAACAATGACAGACTAAGAATAAATTCTATAATAGTTCAAAAGTATATTTCACATTGGCTCACCTTTCAGGTCCAAAAGTTGGGAATAATATGTTTATCATACCCCAATATAATTATATAAAAAATTGAAGCATCAAATTATGAACACATTCCTGAAAATTGCTTTTTCATAAAAAATAATCTTCCAAACAGCATTCACTAAATTGTGGTCTTTAAACTATTTTTTTTCTTTTTTTAATATAAATATATTATTGTAAAGATGCTTACAGAGGGGTCACAGTTACATGAGTAATGAATACATTTCCTATCGAGCATTGGTACCCTTTCCTTTGTTTTTCCCTTACCATCCCTTCCCTCCCATTTTAGGAAACAATCCCTCCTTCACAATTTTCTTTTTTCTTTTTAACATAGTTATTTTTTTTTTAATTTCCAGATAAATTTTTTTAAAGGTGTACTTTGGAAATGTGATCTAAAAGTAAATAAAGGAGTATGTTTGAAGTGTGGCCCATTAAAATGTATGAAGGCTAACATTTAATAATATCTATGAAAAAAGCTGAAAAATATCCATTAACATTTCTTATAAGAAAGTCTTGATCTTATATTCCTCTCTTACTTAAATTCTATTTGACATTCAATTTCAAATCCAAAGGATATAATGAAAGTCCTTAGGATAATGACTATGAAATAGCAATATGGTCTGACATTTAATGAGGTAGGTAGATACATCTCTTACCTGAAGAGATTTAATATTATCCTGGATGTGCTGTGTGTGTGTGTGTGTGTGTGTGTGTGTGTGTTTGTGTACCTATTATCAGATACTCTGTGGAAGGTTATCTGGCCCTTTACTGAAACAATATCTCTGTGTCAACATTCCTCAATTTCACATTGTTTTAAAGTTTAATGATAGTAAGAGAGCTAAATCTACTTATTATTGAAGCTTAATATCCTGCCCAAATTTTTCAAAACCAGGATTCTGAAGAATCCACGATTCATTTGTCATAACACGAGTGGATTCAGTTTTAGGATTCTGATATTATAATTTCATTTCCTTCCCTTCTCCAGTTAACTGCAAGGCTCAGTTCTGAAATTTGAGAGCAAGAGAGATGTCACTTCCATGAGGTATTGTCTTCATTAGCAAGTACCTGAGGTTAGAGTTGGTTGTACACCTGGAATTCCTCACAATTATTCTAGTGCCTGGTGGATGTAAATCAAAAGGTTACACTGACAACTGCCTCTACAAGTTTAAAATGAGAGCCAGAATTTTAAACAATGAAGAATTTGGAGAGAGAGACCAAAATTATAGCAAGATGTAGACATAAACTATATGAGAGAAAGCTTGACATGGTTTTCAAACTTCATTTGAACTCCTGGAGATAACCATGACATCAAAATGTACACTTACCTATAACAACTGCACAACATTTTTCTGAGGTCCAAAACAGCTGGCCAAGAACTTTGATCTAGAAGACAAGGAAATGTCTTTCTTAAGCTCTATTTCTTTGGGACCAGCAAGATGAATCTTTTTTTCTTGAGGTTGATTGGTTCAGTGAATACACATAATGCGAGATAATAATGCATGTCTACCTTTTTTGTATCAGTCATTTCCCTATGCCTATGAGCCTAGAAATGTGTACTATTCTCTTTGGTGATGAGATACAGATGCCTGTAGCCTTTCCTTTCTGTCCACATGGTACTGTGGCTTGGAGTAGTAGAGCATCAGCCTTGAGTGAAAGAGCTCAGGAACTGTGCCCAGGCCCCATGTTCAAGCCCTGCAACTGACAACATTAAAATTCAAATTAAATAAATAAGAAGACATGAAGTAAGCAATTAGACACCTGGTGGATACATGGAAAATTTATAAATGAGTCATGCAATTGGTACTGAAATGCCTTTCAAGGAATTTGTAATATGATATTCTTTTAATTATTGAAACAGAATACCACATGTAACATAAGCCTGGTGTGATCACTTTTGTAGGAGGTTATAAAAGGATCTTTGGAAAATATTTTCAATGGAAACAATAGTTATATAAAAGTCCTACTTCCCAGGAGGAACTTAATAAACTCTATGTTAACTAGAAGTTGCACCATTTACCTGTGGCTGCCCTTCTTGTTGTATAGAATTTCACTATCTGGAGTTGGAAATTACTGCCAACAACTTTTAAACAATATATCATCTGCCATATTATTCAGGTGGTGGGATCAATCTTAGTACAGCCACTGTTACTGTTTTCTGATTGGTACTTTATGAAAAATAAGGATGGCATCAACTTCAGAGTGGGGAGAGAGGAATCCTAGGTCATCTTCATTCCATTAATTGATTTTGAATGTGAATTGAGAAACACTGCCCAAAGGCATGATTGCCCAAGAAAGTTAACTTGAAAGCATGAGACTACTTAAATCTAGAGTGCGACTTTAAAAATTAAATTTGTTTTGCTTTCAAACTAAGCACAGTAGTCTCACACAGTATGAAGTAAACACAGTGAAAACCAAATAATAATAATAATAATTGCAGTAATGGTTGCTAGGTGACTGCTACAAACAAAGCCAAATCAGAGGATGGTGCATGAACATTTTAATGTCTCACTCAGCTCCAAATTATCAGGAGAAACTTCCTGCATCGTGGGTGATCTAGAAATTCAGGTGGCAGGAAATGGAAAAATAATCATAGTGGAAACCACTTCAGCACTTTCTTTAGAGATCTATGGTGTCCGGTCACCATAGAATGTGTATGTTTCAGAAACAAATCCCTGTGAGTCTTTGGTTTGATGGCCAGGGAGCTGAGAAAGCACCATTTGGTTCTATGGGGAGAAATGAAAGAAAGCATACGAACCGTGGAGCATCCCTTCCTGTGCGGGAGGTTGGCGAGCACAAGCTTCAGAGGTAGTTGTCACAGACAGATTTATTTTCAATTCTGAACATGTATTATCACACAGAACATTTGAGCAGCTCTTGAAGGTTCTTAATTCAAAGGCTGGAGAGAAAGCTACTTGAAATGTACTGCCTATGTATCTGTGAGTCCTTCTGTCCCAGAAAACATTCCATTGTATTTATTATTTTACATCGTAAGGTCCAAGAGATGGCTGAAAGTAGATTGCTTGTAGAATTGACCAAGTACAACCCTTCTCAAAGTCTACTAATTTTAGACCCTTTTTCAAAGCATTTAAAATGAAGCGAGTTACAGTAACTATAGTTACAGCATAAAGCAAGATCAATTTTCTTTTACATTGAGTTTGACTTTAAAATTCATTTTTCATAAAGAGATCAATTAATAACAGTATCTTATAAATGTACTTGTCAGTTTGCCTAAGAAAATGGGACATGTTATGAGAGTCAAGTCACATTCTAAATGCATATGCTTTTATGAGATTTATGTGGAATATAAAATTTAGGGAACCAATGGATGTACTAATATGAAACTTTTTGAATGCTGCTCTGGGTTTAACTTTTATTGCTTAATTGAGAATGTATGTCACAACACAATTATTCCAAGAATAGCATTTCAGTGAAGAAGGGATATTTTGTCTCAAAAGATTGTGCATTTTTAAGTCAATAGCAACATCATGATTATTTGCCAAATTATGAAGGACTCTCCCAAAGCCATAATATTTTATTTTTCCCTATTCTGTGTTATTTATTTTAGAGCCAATTTACTTAGAACCAAATTGTCCCCTGATTTTCTTTTTTATTAATTTGGTGATCCAATGCAGACCATATAGTGAGAAAGGCAGATTTCCTCAACATAATGTAAAGAAAAAAATTACATTGCTCTTATAGGAAAATCGTACAATTGTAGATTAAATTGAAAATGTTTGTATGCCTCATTATCACCCATGCTATCCATTGAGGTTTAAGAGTTTGACAAAGAAACATTTCACATTGTAATGATCATAGAAGTGTTTCCTTTCATTGTTTCAAATGCCAAGAGAAGACTATTAGATGTCATAAACGTTTGCAAGTAGATTTTTCATGACAGAATATTAGTATAAATTGATCATTTAGGTGAGGTTTGAAAATGAATTCTAGCAACAAATCAGTTCTTTCAAATTTGATAGACACATTTCCTTTCTTTTAGTCTTGAATTTATATGTTAATTATAAGAAAATATGAATACACAGTTCTGATTTTTGTTTAATAGTATTGGCTTACAGAAGTGAATAGTGGAAAGAGTTTCTGAGTATAACTCTGTAGACAAGAAGGTCTTTCTGCATCTTTAATTTTCATCCATGTTTCCTGTGAAGCGTCTTGAAATTGCTGAGTCAAGAATGTTCAGCAGGTATGGTGAAGTATATGCTAATTACACATATTTAAGGCTGTAGCTATGATTGTTTACTTTGAGAAAATCATCAATTCGCTAATATAGATATGCCTTAGAATATAATCATAGTTTTATTCAAATATAAAAGAAGTACAGAAAAGTCGGAATAATTTTTTAACCTAATACAAGTTGTGATACTACACAGGTAACTAGAGCTGGCAATAGCTCAAAACTCCTTTCTCATACTCTGCTTCAAACTCATGAGGGGTACAGTAATACAGGCCCTTAAAAGAGGGTATTTTTTATTTAATTTTATTGTCAAGGTGATGTACAAAGGGGTTACAATTACATACATAAGGAAAGAGGGTGTTTTAACCCCATTTTTGCAAATCCTCACCGATTGCTAGGAAGAGGATAGGTTCTCCAGATGGTCCTTGTTACCTCTCAACTTGTTTCTACTGAAAATTATACCTTTCAAAATATAAGCTGATAATGGCACAATGTCTGTAAAATGTTGTTCATAGTGGTAGATTCATGTAACCACTGAAATAAAAAACCAGGACTAGTCTATCAACCTTAACCTTTTCTGCTCACTACCCCTTTGCAGTCAAAACTTCCAGCACCAACAGCCTCGAGTGCAAAGGCCCACAGCAAGGTGGCATTAACAGCACCCCCTCTGGCCCCTAAATCCTTTGCAAGGACATTTCTTTGGAATTCTTGGGCCCTCATGGGCTTTATGCTGGATCTTCGGTTACAGTCATGGAGGTTTTGATATTCTGTTCTTTCTAGTCCCAGAATCTATATGCTCTCTCTTCATATTGGCTCATTATGTATGTGCATGTATGTGTTTATGGATGTATATTTTCCTGTCTTTGAATTCACTATTTGTTGTTTTCATCTTTTATTGTTGAGCATATTCTTGGAGTGTTTTATTTTGCTCTTTTGCTTTGTTTTGTTTTTATATTTTTATTGTAAAAGTGATGTACAGAAGCGTTCCAGTTTCATAAATCAAGTAATGAATATTCTTTCTTTTTTCTTTCTTTCTGTCTTTCTCTATTTATTTCATTGTTTCTCTCTTGTTTTCTTTTCTTTCTTTCCTTCTTCCATTCTCTCTTTCTCCCTTTCTCCTTCTCTCTCTCTCTTTCTCTTTTTCTCTTTTTTCTCTTCCTTCCTTCCTTCCTTCCTTCCTCCTTCCTTCCTTCTTTCCTTCTTTCCTTTTTTCCTTCTTTCCTTCTTTCTTGTCCAGGGGCTTGAACTCAGGGACTGGGCACTGTTCCACAGCTTCTTTTGCTCAAGGCTAGCACTCTACCACTTGAGCCACAGAGCCACTTCCAGCTTTTTCTGTATATGTGGTACCTAGGACTTCATATACGCCAGGCAAGCACTCTACCACTAAGCCAGGTTCTCTGCTGTACATTTCTTTTTGAACAGTGTCACCTCTTTCCTCATTTTCTCCCAGCATTTTCTCACCTGACTCCCTCCCCCACAAATTGTATCATTCATTTCAAAATAGTGTCTAGTGAGTATCACTGTTGCATTTGTTCATCCTTTGTCTCAACATTTCTGAGCTTCCAATTTCCCTCACAAATCACACAAACTTACATAAAAACAAAAGGTACAGAAATTAAAAACAGTGACAGAAGGGGAAAAACAGACAAAAGCCACAAGAAGTAAAATAAAAAACCACTTGTTTCCATCTCTTGGAGTTGATTTCGATAAGCCTCATTTTATATGATCATATGGACATAGCTATTGAGCCCTTGTGATCCTGTCCTAAGAATACATTCCTTTGGTCTCAGTATGTGAATGCTTAGAGTCTTATTTATTTTTCCATGTCCAGTTGTAATATTTTGTCTTTTACTATCCATTGTGCTTACTTCAAGATTTTTAAGTACATTTTAATTAGTAAAACTGAGGGAAAGCACACAATCTATGTTTCTTTGGGTCTGGCTTATTTTACTTAATAAAAGTTTCCAAGTCTTTTCATTTCCTTACAAATGGGGTGATGCCCTTCCTTCGGTTGGAAGCATAGCATCCACTGTGTATATATACCACATTTTCTTAATCCACTCATCCACTGAGGGGTATCTGGCTTGCTTCCATATCTTGGTTATGGTAAATAATGCTTAACATTGTGCTGGTAGCTTTAGTGTGCCCTGGTTTGTGGTCAATTGGATAAATGCCCAGGAGTGGGCTGCTGGGTCATAGGGAAGATCTATGTTTAGTCTTTTGAGGAATCTGCTTTCCAGAATGGTTGAACAAGTTTACATTTCCACCAACAATATAAACGCTTTCATTTAAAGCCACACACTGTTGCTCACATTTCTATTCATAGCTACTCAGGAGGATGAATCTGAAGATCATGCTTCAAAGCCTGGGCAGAAAGGTCCCCAAGAGACTCATATCTCCAATTAACCACTCAAAACCTGAAAATGGCATTGTGCTTCAAAATAATACAGCACTAGTCTTGAGTGAAAAGAGCTCAGAGACAGTGCCCAGGCCCTGGGTTCAATCCCCACCAGTGACAAAATCAACCACAACAACAATAACAACATTCATTTGGTCCTATTTTATATCTACTGTTTTAATTGGTTTCAATATTTATAACTTCTTGTTTTTTGGGGGAGGGTCCGGTCGTGGGGCCTGGACTCTGGGCCTGGGCACTGTCCTTCAGCTCTTCAGCTCAAGGCTAGTGCTCTACCACTTGAGCCACAACGCCACTTCTGGCTTTTTTCTTTTTGCTTATGTGGTGCTGAGGACTCGAACTCAGGGCCTCATGCATGCAAGGCAAGCACTCTACCACTGAGTCACCTTCCCAGCCCTCTAACTTCTTGTTAAAGCATTATTGCTATCTTTTTATCAGATAATTCTAATTTTATTGCATTTACATTTATCAAATTCATTAATTCAAAAAATTCTAAGTGTAGGGAGAGATTTCTATATCATCTTAGATGTTTTCAGTATTATGCTGAGCATATATTAAATAGTGTACCACTATGAGCTGAATGCTAATGCACATAATCAGTTTTAGCAGGCCTCTATTTTCTTCCCTTTAGGTTAAGGTGAACGTCTTCACTCTTTTCCCTTTAGTCTTGATAGAATTTTGATACAATTGCCACATCTGAGATGTAGAGAGAGCATCAGTGAAGCAAAGGAGTTGGACTCAGAAAGGTATTTAAGGTGACAACGCAAACAAATTTCTCCATATTTTGCAAATGTCCCTAAGATTCAACTGGTTCATATGCCTCACGGATGCTGAGACCTTTAGTTGACAGCAGTGTAGGATATCACATTACAGATTTCCACCAGTGAAGAGGGAGATAAGCCGTGTCCTGTCAGCCCAGTTCCTTATGTTGGTCAAACTCAAGATGCAGCGATACGCACCTGACTGACTTGTGTGGAAGTTGGCATCCCCTCTGTCTGCTTGTCATTGGAAGTAAACTGTACTCCATAGCAACACTCAAATGCCACTACAACATCGCTATTATCCAGTGTACACTCACATGATTAAATATGGATATGACTCAAGTTGTGCGGGAACACTGCCTATGTTTTACGTATTTGATAAAAAAGTTTGTTATTACCCAAGAAACTTAAATAGCATGCCTGAAAGTTAGATCACAGGTATCATTCCTTTTAATAACTTGCAGCACAACTATGAGCTAAGTTTTTACATTTTAAAGAGAACGTAAGATTTAAGGATATTATCTATGTATCTTCAATATCCCTACGCAGTTTCAGTTAGCTATTGCTGTACAGAGAACCACCTCCTTCTGAAGGACTTAAACAGCGCAGTTATTTGTTTATATAACTTTGTCAGCTTGGAATGCTTATGAAGGTTGGCAGGATGGTCGTTCCACAGTGGTGGGCTGGAGTTACTCAGGTGTGTGCATGGAGCCAGTGTTGAGACCGAGGGTCCGTGACCACTACACTTTCGCATGTGACCCCTGACTGCATGTGGTCCTGCTACTTGTTGAGTTTGGTCTCCATCAAGGTTCCAGACAGAGGACCAAGTAAACCTTTTATATGGACACCAAATAGTATGTACGGTTCTCCTAAATGGAACCATCCATCTGTAATGTATTCCACCCCATTTTGTTGACCCAACAAATCACAGTCAGTCTAGATTCAAGAGAAGGGTAGACGCACAGACTTCTCCCCCAATGAAGGAGAGATGGAATTTCATTGAAAAGGGACATGTGAAATGGAAGGTCCCATTATCTGACCCCCCTTTGAAATCATGCTCTGTGGCTATTTATTAGGTAAATTGGCTTATTTTAAAATTGCAATTTTCCATCTCTGGTGTTGACTGAGTGAAAGCATCTCCCTTTTTTCCGTGTTGGGTTTCTTTTGCAGTCTCCTCTCTGACTTTCCTTTCATCATGTTTTATTTATTTATTATGTATTTATTGTTATCTTTAAGTAGTTGTACAAAGGTTACCATTTGACAAAACAGTGTTTAAATATGAAAGATCTCGATCAATGTCACTTCTTTCAACATTCTCACCCTTACCTTCCCCTTCCTTCACTCTCCTTAATTTTGTAGGATACACATTGGATTCCTGACTGCATTCTATCCTTCTTCTCCTCTTCATTTGTCTACCCCTTTCCCCTTGACCCTAAACCACGCCTTTTGAGTACCTGCTTCTGCTATTCTATCATGGTACAACACAGCCTCTAGACCTGAGCAGCACAGTCAGCCGCATGGACCATGAGGAGACATTCACGTAGGGCCCTGTGCTTAAACTGACTTCACATTTGGCTCAGTGTTTGGTGGCTATTCCCGCTTTTTGAATGAGGAGCCCTACATTCTCATTTGGCCCTGAGACCTACCCATTCAGAGCCAATCTTGTTGGTTCTATGTGGAATGCGCTTTCTATTTCTCACAATATTCCTTGGCAAGTTTCCATGCATTTTTCAAGACACAGCTTAAATACTATTCTGAGCTCCTCTTAGCATCTTGGGCACATGGAACAAGTAGCTTCTTCCTAGCTATTTTGGTTTCCACACCGTTTAGCATAAACATTTCCTGTAACAATTCTTTTATTACAATTATTCCTACCTAAATATTTCCTTCCATTACAAAATGGATTTATTTATTCTTTTGCCCCTCAGAGTTGCAATGAGTTTGTAAAGCAGATGTCCAAGAAATAGCACTTGGAGGCATGGCTCAATGGGAACAGTGCTAGTCAGTGAGTCAAAGTGCCAGGTCCTGAGTTCATGTCCCAGCCTCAGATTAAAAAAAAAAAGAACAGAAAAGATAAGAAACGGTGTCTTGGAGTTCATTTTCCTTAGCATCATCTTATATGGTCAAATGTACATAGCTATTGAACTATTCTGCTCATCTGCTAATTTTATCCTAGACATATACTGATTATTGCAAATAAGGGAAACCATGGGACCCTATGTTTCTATGGGTCTGTCTTACTTCACTCAATATGATATTTTCCAAGTCTTTCCATTTCCTTACAAGTGGGGTGGTGTCATTCTTTCTGATGGAAGCATAGAATTCCATTGTGTGTGTGTGTGTGTGTGTGTGTGTGTGTGTGCATCTGGGTTAGCTCCATATCTTAGCTATGGTGAATAATGCTGCAGTAAACATGGAGGTTTTTCTTTGTTGTTGTTGTTTTTAATGTACTATGTGATTTTTTCTATTTCTTTTGTATGTTCTTCCCCTTGTTGTTACTATATTTGATTTAGGTACCCTAGAATTGTATTCATGTTAATTAGAATTAGGGAAGGGAAGGGGAACAACAAGTTGGTGAGACAAAGGACAAGGAGGGAACCAATGCAGCAGCGATATATACCAGACAGTATTTGGAAAGGATCTGTACAACTTGTGGGAGGGGTGAGGGGGAAGAGAAGCAGGAGGAAATGGAGGGAAGAGGTAAGAAGGTTGACAAGAAATGTACTCATTACCTTATTTACGCCACTGAAACCCCTCTGTACCGCACCTTGACAATAAAAAAGAAAAAAAAAAGAAAAGAAACAAAGAACAGCTGGACACATGGATGCAATGGCGCCTTTAAAATATTATGAAAAGACACTGTGACTCAACTCCAGATACATTTGTTGCTTTATAACTTTTGTCTCCCTTGTCTTCCAAAATCGCTGAGGCACTGTTCAGTCTTCTCATGGGATCTTGTATTGTGTTGGTGGTAGAAATTTGAACTCAGGGCCTTACACATGCTAAGTGAGTGTTCATACTACTGAGTCATGCTCAAGCTCTGATATTGATGATTATTAACAAAAATAATGTCTCACTTGCTGCCTCGGCATGATCTGGGAGCGACTGTCCCATTCTGCCTTCTCATCTCCCTAGAGCAACAGGTCTGGGCCACCACGTTTTAGCTCACCATTGAGGAGTCATGAGAACCTCTCTGTCCGTGCTAGCCACAGCCAGTGACCTTTCAAAGCCGTGCCTCCCATGAATATGGTAGGATTGCAGATGTGAGCCACTGAGACACAGTTATATTAGTTATGCAGTTATATTAGTGATACAATGTATATTCTCTAGAATCATCACTTGAAATTCAATTCTGTTTTTTAACTTACCTTCCCTAAAGACAGTAACAAGCAGGCATAGTTTAACATTTACTGATACACTATTCCGTGTACTTTTGCTAACTTATCTTTGCACACCTATCCATGAATACATTCTAAGTTCTTGTAGAAGCTTTTATTTGGGGTCCAGATGAAGCAGCAGAGATTAGATTTAACTCCTTAATGAAAGGAATCATAAAACCAGAAAAGAAACTTACAAAACAGTGATTTTTCAACACATGAAGCATGTTAGGAAAGTGTCATGATTCTGAACCTCAGATGTTGCCTGTAGCTATTGTACCTGCTTATAATGTCATATGCTTTTTGCACATGTAGAAATTCATCAAAGTGTATGCTGAATATCTGGAGATTTGTATCTCAACTATACTGTACTGGTAATAAACTACAAATATAAAATAAAATTCAGTAATCATTTGGATATGGAAAACAAAACAAATGATAGACATAATTTTACTAGCACATTATAGTAGTTGTACAAGGGTATGGACAGATACAGATCATAGACAGATAGCTAGACAGATAGACTTATACCTATGAATTATAGTGATGTTTGGTGGATGTGAAGAATGGGAGAGAAGGAAAGAAAATGATGGAGATGTATTTAAAATAGGTTTGAGGCTAGAAGAACAATAGATAAGGTAAATCTAACCAAATAATATGCAAGGTTGAACTGCCATAGTCAGACCCCTTTGGATGATTAATATGTGCTATAATATGATAAAGCATAAGATAGCAAACAACTTACGTTGGAGTGTGTGTACCAGAGACATGACTGTCAACAAGATGACACATCTTTTGAATGTTTCATCATATATTAAGGAATCGGGAAAGGTCATGTGAATCTGGATTTTTAATCTCAGGACACTCACAGAGTAGGACACTAATTGGCTAATTGATACAGTTTAGATACTGCTTTGTGTATTATTTTCACAGAGCAATTACAATCAGGGAATTGTTGAATTCTCAACATGCTAACATAAGATAGACTAATTAAAAGATATCTAGAAGGACTGAAGAAACTTAGGAAATGAAAAGAATATAATGAATACATATTCACTTATAAATGTCATCCATTAACACAAGAATGATATTTGATTTTCCCTTGGAATTTCTTTCTTTTTCTGAAACCTACCAGTGTAAAACAGTAGCTAGTCCTAGCACAGCTGTCCAGTGGTTTATTGTATCAGCGACTTCTCTCCAAGTGGGATCATTTAGAGCCTCTTCTGTTAATGACGTCTGGAGACTGTAGTGATTTCTCAATCTTAAATCTTAGACAAGCCATCGTATCTTTCCATATCTTCTTCATCCTTGAAATTAAAGAATCCTCTATAATGAGTATACAAAAAGAAAGGAAAAGGGGAAAAACAAAGGAGGAGGCAACCATGCTTGATAAGAAATGTACTCATTACCTTGCTCATGTGATTGTAACCTCTCTGTACAGTATTTTCACAATAAAAACTTATTTAAAAAAAGAAAAGGAAAAACAAAACTTTGCTCCACATATAAATCAATCATGTTAAGAAAAAATATCTCTTGTAAAGAATAACTTTATGGAGGCAAGAAGAATGTAAATACGCCCTTTATATAGACTACTTTCTAAGATGACTTAGACTTGGCTCTTGACCTCAAAAAAGTTATTTAGCCTTGCCATTTTTCTTACTAAAGTGCTTTTTAGCCTGTCTTCTTTTTCTAGCCGCATCATTTTATTTGGCCAAGGTTAAAAACCTGCATATTTTTCATTTTATTTGCAGCCTCTTCCAAAAGGACCAAAAATGAGAGCATAAGTGTTAGTTTGGAACAAATCTGTGTCCTTTTCAGAGATTAGGAAAGCGGAGTCAGGCCAAATCCCTGGTTCAAGGGGCAGGAAGCATCCTACGTTGTTGTCATTTAGTTCTCCTAAGACTCTTTCTTCTTCTGTACAACACTGGTATAGTTTTAAAATCCACGGGGCCTAATGTTGGAAGGAAAGAATCTTAGTACAGAATGAGAAGCAGAAACAGTATACAATGGAAAGGGTAACTTACTACATCTAGCTAATTAGAAATGTGAAAAGCGCATAGTTGAATAACATTGAACAATGCATGTAAACTTAATACCTAAGTAAAGGATGGTCAATTGCACTTCATAATTTTATTAAATAATGCTACCCCTCGGGAAAAAATTAATAATATTTTTTAAAGTATACATCAGAGGAGAGTAGTTTTAGAATAACTTAGGAAGGGAAGTACATAGAACATAAATGGTGCACTTATTCTAAAGTATTACTTTATAAGGTTACTCTGTGTCAGCTGTAACCCATGAAAGAACAAAAGGGCTGAACACATTACCCCTCTATGCACAAGCGAAGAATTTGTTTTAACCTAATAATGGAAAACCGGCTTCATTCTCAATACAGTTTTTCTATTTTTAGCAAATGGGAATCTACTGATTTTCATAACAGGAATTCCTGGGTCACACCAGACTAATGGATACATTTTAGAAGTCAGAAAAAAAATACCAGAAATATTTCTGACTGACTTCTAAAGTCAGAAGTAAGCTGTCTTAATTATGCTTTTTTACTTTATTTTATTTTTTCGGCCAAGCCATGTGAAAACTCAAACGCCAATGAACCAGTGTCACTCCATGTCAAGATCTCTGCCCAATCCCTCCCCCATCTGTAAATCGGGTGGACCTGTGAAGGATAAATGGCTTCACAAAACTGGAAAAAGAACAGAAAGCTGTAGGCTTACCCCAATCTGAGTGCCTAGGTATGGGGAATTTAGCCTGCTTGGGGCCTTGTATTATAGGAAACTTTTTTGAGGCTCCCATATCCTCCCAAAGGACTTACTGGTACTAAGAATAAAACCCCAAATCTCCAAATTCCTCCAGATAAGAACATTTAGGCTCAGAGTACTTGTTCTTTTGGAGTTTTGATCTTTATCTAATCCTCCCTTCAAATCTCCCCAGTTCTCTTTCAGGCCTTATGACATAGACTGTGGCTTTTGTCCATCAAGACAGCCTCCTGTTCATTAGACCTAAAAGAGGTCAACAGTGATGCTTGAGTCCTAGGGTTTCACTCCAGCTATGTCTTGATAACGCATTTGATTTCATGCACTGACCTGTGCTTTCTATATATGTAAGCAACCTATTCACAATATATTCTAATGACGCAAATAACAAAACATGATCAGAATAATGAAACTGACAGGAAAGACACTTTCTTTTTTTAAAAAAAATATTATCTTTAAGTAGCTGTGCAAATGAGTTGCAGTCAACAAAGCAGCTTATCAATACAATGATGTCTTGATCTTGGTCATAAAACTTACCTCCAGCTGCTAGTCTCAAAGACAATGTATATGTGTTTGTATGCAAAATTTTACATATTTAAATATCCTTCAACCACATTTCTTTGAAATTTATTGCATGACTTCTTGGTCTTTATTTTGCTGAACTCATTCTGATGAAAGTTTTACATGTTTTCATGAGGAAAGCACCAGGGAATCTAGCCCAGAAGGATTAGAATCATCATTTGTCATTTGCTAAATGCAATGTCAAACTGTGATTTAAGATAAATGCCTGAAGACAACTCTGCAATCACTGATGTATTTTTGGAAGTGTTGAATTTGATTTCATGTTCTCAACACTTCTGTGATCTTCACAGGAAGCAATGAGCATATGAGGTCTAGAAGCAGAGAGTTGGGATTGTTTTCCAAGTTGAATCAAGGGATCTCACATCATGAATAAGTCTAGCTGACTACAGAATTAAGACTTATGATCATATGTAGTTTTTTAGCATCAAACAAGTCAAAATAATAGTTTTAATTTAAATATGCAAAACATAATTTTTGAAAACAATATAAAACATGATCACAAATGAATTAATGACATAACTTTGTTTTGAGGATACTTAAAAATATCCCACCTAAGGAAAACATTTCCCTGGAAAAGGGTAGTAACAAAAATTAAAAGACTAAATATCCCCACATGAATGATTTATATCTGGAATCTTGTTTGGTAATTCATACTAGATAATCAGACAGTACAGGGGTCATGCAACGTATTTTTTGTCAAACATTAAAGTTTATATGTCATACTTATTTAACCTATACTCACAGACATATAATATGTGTGGGAATTTACACATTCAAAAATCTCCTGTCAAAAATATTTTTCTAAAATCGCATCAATACTTAATATGCACATGCTTTCTTCTTATCAATATTCTTTAAATAATACAGTATGACAACTACTTATATTGCCATTTAATTTTAATAGATGTTAGCATTTATTAAAATGCATGCTTAGGTTAAATGGATGTGTTACAGCATTTTATGTAAGAAACTTCAACACCAGAATATTATGGGGTAGACAAGAGGCACTGGAACCAGCCTCTCAGGGAAACCAAAGGAAAACCAAGCCTATGGTGAGGAATTTTGTAAGTCATATTGACTGGGCCCTGGACAGCCCAGATAGTGGATCAAACACTATTTTGCAATTCTTCCATTTTTGTGTGAGGAGGATTTTAGACCAGATAAACATGCCAATTATGGAAAAATACATACATTTATTTACTGAAATACAGTGAATTCAAGAGAAAACTCAAACAGAAAAATTGCTTAGAAAGGCAAAAATCAGAGTTCAACAAAATAAACCCCAAGAAGTAGGTACTTGAAAGGGTAGAGGTCAAAGGGAGAGGGGCCAACAAATGAAGAGAAGAAATGAGGGGGAAATGCGGTCAAAATTCAATGTATCTTTTACCAAAGGAAGAAGCCCGAGGGAAGGGGTGAGGTGAGAAGGGATGGGTGAGAATGTTGAAAGGGGTGACATTGATCAAGATGCACTCTATTCATAAACTACTTTATTGGATGTCACTCCTGTGTACAACTACCTAAAAATAATAATTTTAAAAACCCATGTAAACGGATGAATTTTGAAGCCAGTTGTTTTCTCTCCATAATATATGGGCCTTATACAATCCATTGAAGACGCAAGTGAAATGAAAATATCAGTTTGTCCCAAGCAAGGATTAATTCTTGGTGCAGCTATGTTCAGATTGGTATATGTGCACGTGGTGCGCGTGCGTGCGTGTGTGTGCACACACATCCCATTGGGCATAGTTCTCAGGAGGACTCACCATATCAATATCAGATGTGTTTCTTCCTGTTGGTTTGTAACCACCTTTGGATCACAAGGGCAGCTTCAGACCCACTGCCCTTTAACCATACAGCTTTAGAAAGCACTAAATTCCTTTGTGAATGTCCAAAACCTAAGAGGGGAATGTGAGTTCTTCAGTTATCCCAGCATGGCTTCATCTTACCAATGGAAGGGATTCTCTCTGGATGAA
Organism: Dipodomys spectabilis; assembly: GCF_019054845.1. Lineage (NCBI taxonomy): Eukaryota > Metazoa > Chordata > Mammalia > Rodentia > Heteromyidae > Dipodomys > Dipodomys spectabilis. The sequence continues at coordinate 6,460,736 of NW_024870711.1, forward strand.
ATAGTCCCCATGTCTCGACACCTCCCAGGTGCATGAAGAAGAGACAATGTAAAACCACTGTTGCCTGGGCCTCTGTTGTTGGCCATGTGTGTATTTAAGAGTATGAACTTTCGCGTGCTGTAGCACCTCCCTTCCCCATAATACTGGCTCAGGAGAACCCACCATCTGACTTTCTTACGTACTTGGGTTTTTGACCTTAGTACTGAAACTCACTTGTAACTTTCCAATGACAGCATCAATTGCTCCTCAACTTGCACATCATTCATTTCACTTCTCTCCCAGCCTCAGATCAACTGGTTCTCCTTGCAACTATCAACAGCCTGAAAAGTACATGCATGAGTACGATGCACCTTGAAAACAATATTTGGACAAACTCTTGATTGTCCAAGTTATTGTGGAAAAGCAAAGGGAAGAAAGCATAAATTATCAAGAGGAGATTGAAGTACAAGAACAACTGGGTGCTTGTGAGAGGTGGAGCAGAGGATGGCTGCAAAATTTTTTTTTAAAAGGAAGGAAGGGAGTGAACTACAGGATCAAGAAATAGTAAAAACCAGATCAGATTCCAACAAGGTCACATTCAGCATCAACATTGCCTGTGATAGTGTTCTTGCAAGATTCTAGAATTGTCCCAAAATTCAAGTACAGCTTCTCCAGCAAAACTGTTCCATGCAATACATGTTGAACAAGACATTAGTTAGTGTGGACATGAGAAAAAGGAAATTCTTGCACACTGTTGCTGAGAAAGTAAATTAGTAAAGCCTTAATGGAGAAGAGTAGGAAATTTGCTTTATAAAAAGAAAGCCGATCTGCTTTGGGGTCAACTGTAGAAATGTTTACTGGGGTGAGTTATGGGTACAAAGTAGCATTTGGTGCCTGTCAACTTTAGGTGTATTGCATACAGATAATGTAAGCACATACCACAAGGGAGCATTAAAAGTGCACATAGTTCTTGCACATAATCATTTGCAGGTCAATGTTCTGGAAAAAGGAAAAAAAATCAATGTAGGCTAGACTATTTTTATACCAAAGTACGCTGTCATGGCTAAAAATAAACCAGAAATACAGAAGGTAAAATTTTCCTCTTGTTCCTTGAGAAACATCTCCACCTCATTCATGAATTTTTATTTCTTAAAGACATTGCAAAAAAATCATTTGAAATATTCTAGTTTTCTCTTTTAGTTGTTTTCATTTGAGATGCTTTTATTTAGCACAGCGAGAAGCCTGAATAAGGTAGAAGTGTTCCCCAAAGTATAGAATACAGCACAGAATATAGTTTAGGACAAAAAAAAAATAACACCATATGTCCTTACCTGGGCTCCTTAATTCATCTTAGAGTGTAACAAAACCATTTCATCTCTACTTAAACTACAAAGCACAGCTCTCTTGTTGCATAATTTATCAATTCTCTTTTCTTCTTGGTTACTCCATTACAATTTTTCTTCCTTTTATTCAGGGAGAGATCTGAATGAGAATGAGTATATTTACCAGCCCTGACTCATATGCAGACAACTGATAAGGAAAACAGATGAGTCTCTGCCTCCCCACACAGCTACTTTCCACTTTCTAACTTGGAGACAAAAAAGGCTTATTATTTTCTAGACAGTTTTCTTCACTTCTGACCTTGATGATTTTTTTTCAGAGTATCTCACGATACTTACTGATCACCAGTTGATCTCTATATTAAAACAATTCTGCTCCTGATGTTTGCTTGGGAGCTACTCCATTAGTAGTTTGTTTTCAAAATATTTCTTTTCACAACCAGATGAAATACAGCACAGACAATTTGCTATCTTCTACAGTAAGAGGCAAGGAGAACCTATAATCCCCAACTGTCATTAATGCAAAGTAAATACTTAGTCAGTCTACTCAAACTGGGGAAAATTTATTTGCTTTTTGTGTTGAGAACCATTCATCCATTTTACTTAGCGTGGAGTTACATCATTCACCTCTGATAACAGTTTAGGTATTCCTCCCATCAGTCTTTTCTATACGGATCAGAAATGAATAACAGATCTAAAAGTTCTGTGACTGACTCATAGTCAGGCTAGTGATTTCCTAGAGAAATTACCCGAGAGAAGGTAGAAGCATGCCACGAATCCGAGCTTCTGTCCTTCCTTCCTCTCAGTGAGACATAGGAATGTGCTGTTCTCCATGAGAACAAGAGGATAGGTATGAGAACTGTCTCAGAGTAAGTGTTAGAAGATAAATGGGAGAATACATGGAGTGGAAACACAGAGGGGAATAAAAATTGAGTCAGAGATAAATAAAAATACACTGGATAAAAAATGTCATTCTCGTACCCAATGAGTCTAATCTAATGTTTCCCAAGGGATGTATTCTAGCAAGTGAGTTTTTCTGGATTATGATTTTTCCCCCATTCAGTCTTTTCCTATTCCCCTCTCTTCTCTTGTCATCTGCCTCCTGCTTGTTTCTTCTCAGCTCATTACAACCCCACTAGTTCTAGTTTCAAGACAGAGACAATCTCACCTTCAACAGAGAAACATAATTATGTCACATGGAATCAAATTTTACAAACTGTATGGCCCACATCAAGAACATTGCTCTCCAACATTAATAAATTATACAGCAGTAGACATGCTGTAATGTTTGTATTTAATATGTATGTATGCAAATAACCTAATGAGATAATTTGCAGTATTACTTTGCCACTAATGATTTATCCTCTATACTTCTCATATAAGTTGTGCTAAGAACAATTAGCAAACTGACAGAATTGTAAGAAAACGAAATCCATTTATTTACCTTGTAGTATCAAAACAGTAAGAAATATTGATATGATTTGTTTGGGGTAGAACATCCTGATGAGGTTGATTCAAGAAATTCTTTAGAGCATCTGAATTTGGGGTCAGGAAAGGAATTATGGGTAGGATGGTCATGGCTGGACGCAGTGGTCCATACTTGTAATCATAGCAACCTGAAGGAAAAATTTAAATTTGAAGCCAGCCAGCGTTATGTAGTGAGATTGTTTCTTAAAATAAGAATAAAAAGAAATAAAATAATGTACTATTACTTCTTAATTTTTTTTTAGTCATAGAGTTTGAACTCAGAGCCTGAGTGTTGCCCATGAGCTTTTTTGCTTGAGGAGAGTGCTCTACTGCTTGAGCCACAGCTCTGCTGCTGGCTTTTTGGTGATAAATTGGAGTTAAGAGTCTCATGGGATTTCCTGCCAGGGCTGGTTTCAAACTATGATGGTCAGATCTTAGCCTCCAAAGTAGCCAGGATTATAAGGCATGTAATAAAAAAAGCAGCACCTGGCTATTGTTTTTATACAGCCTATTCACTTTAATATACTCTACGAGGACACTGTATAATTCAAAATAATGTTTGTTTTGGATTAAGAAAACCAATTGATTAAGAACCACCTACTCCAAACAAGTGTGTGTGTGTGTGTGTGTGTGTGTGTGTGTGTGCGTGCGTGCATGTGTGTGTGTGTGCGTGTGTGTGTGTGTGTGTGAGAGAGAGAGAGAGAGAGAGAGAGAGAGAGAGAGAGAGAGAGAGAGAGAGACTCAATGCCTTCCGTCTACTCCTATGGGGTTTTGTTTCTCTATTTTCTCTCAGAATAACAAATATCCATCATTATTGGCTAAAAAATTTTAAGGCAGATTTATGGACTATCTCCTTCCCCATCATAATATTGAAAAAGGGTGTTAATTTGGGAGAAAATTACTTCCATTATGGTAGAAGAATTCTGCATATTAAAACCTATTGCATGTGTTCGCTTATAATGAATTATACTGGAGAACAGAAGAAAATCTCTTCTTTCTTACATCCTATTCCTGTGGAAGATGGAAAACTTTACTAATTTAATAAATCCCTGAGCTGGGTACCAGTGGCTCAAACCTGTAACCCTAACTACTCAGGAGGCTGAGATCTGAAGATCGTGATTCAAAGCCAGCCTGAGCAGGAAAGTCCATGAAACTCTTATTTCTGATAACTACTCAGAAAGAGCCAGAAGTAATGCTGTAGCTCAAGTGGTAGAGTACTAGCCTTGAGCATAGAGAGGCTCAGGATAAAGTCCAGGCCCTGAGTTGAAGCCCCAGGACTGTGCAAAAACAAAAAACAAAATCCAAATCCCTAAAACTAATGAGATAGGTGAATGGAACAAATGGAGTAATGTGGGGAGACTGAGTTCCTTAGTCTTTCTGAGTGTAAACTGTTCAAGTACCTATGAAGCTCACACCAGGTCAGGCTGTGGGAGTAGGCATGTCTCTGACAGCCACACAAGTGTCTGAGGATCTCAGTCTTCAGTCTTCCTGGAAGTTTTGGGAAGATTTCTGTGCTTGGCTTCTTGACATTTCATCTTACAACACAAAGCCACACTTGTGGACTTTGGCTGCACTGAGCAAACATTGCCATAGTTGGTTGTTCTTGACATCATTAACTTGTTATATTATGTCTACTGCAAACTAGTGAAAATCATCATGGCAAAGAAATGAGAACATATTTTCTGTTCTTCCACTTTTAGCCAAGATTCTTAATTCGTCCTCTTGGTTATCCTCCCAACAATGGAAATTCAGATTCCACCAGGAAATGTGGTTTTTCAAGTAATGAAGCGTGGTTAAGCAGTAAAATGGTAATGATTTCAAGCACCAGATATAACTCAAATGACTCACCATCATTTGATTGTTTTAATACTTGAGAAGTATGGTTACACATTTATGTGGTCAGACCAACCACTGAACTATTGGCCAGCCAATAGCTTGTCAATCCAGATCTAAGATGTTACAGGTCAGTATTCCAGGCACATTACTTTGTGCCTTTGAAGACAGATCTGGTTTTGATGATTATGCTGATATTTATGAAAACTTCATATGGTTTATGAAATGCCTCAAAATGATCTCAATGTATTCTTGTTAGCTTGGTCTCCAACCTGACTTATCACACAACAATATCATCGGAAAAACTAATGGCTGTTTAATAATTTAACATCAGTCAATGATAATTCATGAAACCCTTGGATGCTATCAGGAAGCCTACAGTTTTCTTAAGGAACTTCTTATCTCTAATCATTTAAAAATCATTGCATTAACTTTGACATGGTTTAAGTATACTTTTCTAATCTATTATCACCATCTGGTCTGCTATTTCTTAGTCTGTAAAATTTTCTGATAATTATTTTGTCTTTAAGAAAATCTCGTGGAAAAGCCAAGGCAAGTCTTATGTGTATGAATCGTTGACATGACTGATGGCAGTGTCTCTAAGTAATTAGCTAAGTTATGCTTGTCTCTTTCATTAAAGGCACGGTTGCCCAGGCTGATGTAGAAGTCTATGGTAAATGGGTTTCTAGGTCATTTCTGATAAAGTTAAATGTGGTTGTCATTTCAATTGATCATTCTTCATTTTTTTCCAGACTGCCCATCCATCTCTTGGAGCAGCCTGTCCTATAAACTCTACAAGAAATGATTTGCAATTTTTTAGAGGAAAAAAAAAACCTTCTTAGATTAAATGACTTTAGAATACTTTCCTTTCTTGCCAAGATACATAAGAATGTATTTCAGAGTCTGAGTTTCTCATAGTATAATGAATAATTATTGAGTTTCCTTGGGTGATGAGTATTTATGTAAATCCAGATAAATATTCAAATTTTTTGATCCCACGCTGGAGACAATTAATGCTAATAACTTTGATCTATAACCAATGGTAATGAATTTGTTCACTTAATTCTGCACGTACATTTTTTAGATCAAATAATCAATTATTCAGCACCTGGTTGCAAGATTTTTCTATTATTGAAGCATTAAATATACTTTGGAACAGTGTGAAAGGAATGCTCTTCTGTGTAGTAAAAGTAGTACTTTAAGTATCGTGATGGACTTAATAAACGTCGTGCTTTCATTTTGGGAGAGAGGATGTTGAAGAGCTTAGCTGAACTTCACATAGAAGATACACTGAGGTTCTAAAATAGTCATTTCAAAGAGAACGGATCAGAGGGCTCCTGCCTGTAATCCTAGCTATTCAGGAGATGTGAGGATTGCAGTTTGAAGCCAGCCTGGCCAGGAAAGTTTGCAGAACTGAAACCTCCAGTTAACCACCAGAAAGCCAAAGGGAAGCTATGGCTCAAGTGATAAAGCAAAAGCCTTGAACAAAAATCTCAGGGACAGCACTATGCCCTAAATGCCAGGGAGAGTGCCAAGAGTGTCCAAAAAATGAGGATTAGAGGATCCAAGCAATTGAAAACATAGGAGGAGATTTGGGGGCAATGAAAGAAAAGCTATAAACATTTAATTTTTAATAAAATACATTAATACTAGCTCAGTGTAACAGCATCAAAGATGAAAAACTATGTCAATAACACAATGTAGTAAAAAACCAGGGTTGGGCCAAGGAAAAAGTAAACCCAGACAAAGAACCCAGGCAAAGGACTTCTAATTCAGTTTCATGAAAGACAGAAAGCCTTCATCCTGTCAGCTTGAGCTGGATTTGATAAATATCCCTAGAAATCTGTCACACTATTGGGTTACAGCTTGTTTAAAAAAAAGTGCTAAACACATCGTTCTTTTTTAAAAAAATAATAAATATTCACAAGAAAAAATAATAAATCTTCTGTGGGAACGTTTGTAAAATGCTAAATGTCAAGGGAACAAAGAAGAGCAAGAGATGACTGCCGTGGCTGCCAGCTTCCTTGGTGCCGAGAAACGGCAGGAAACTGAATAGAGTTTAACCCTACAGAATGGAATTAGACACCGAGGGGCAGCCAAATGAAAGATGGCACCACAGAATTAAGAAAGTGGTCTCCAGGGCCTCGCATTATGCCCAAGGGTACTGAAACAACTTGAAAATGTGTTTTCATGAAAGAAACCCGAACAGATAACTGTGTTAAATGGGTTTCCTTTCACATCGAGTGAAAGAAATGATCAGATTCTAAAAGAAACACATCGATAGATGGAGACAAATGGGACAGCCTGTTCTTCAGGGTGATGTTGTGATGGTCCAATGCCACATACACTCTGTAGATCTTGCTTCAAAGCAAAGCTTGTTGGCCAAACTACAAGAAATACTGAAGGGGGCTTCCTTCACTGTCTACGACTTCTGACACAAACCAAAGTGTGCCTGCCCTCTGGAGAAGTCTATGTGTGGCTAGTGAGGGAGGGAATAAATGGTGAGCCATTTCTAGCTAGCACAGGACCACTCTAAAACTTCAACACTGGACGTCTAAAGTTGTCTAGCCACAGGTCACAAGCTAGCATGACCACTGGCCTCTCTCTACAACAATCCTGTTGTATTCCCTTCCCTTCCCAGAACTTTTATACAAAAGACAGACTTTAATACATATCGTGCACAGTCACTGAAGATGAGAACCTGATTCTGAAAGAAAGAACCTGACCACTGAGCATTGGAGGCTCACATCTGTCATCCTAGCCACTCAGGAGGCTCAGCTCTGAAGATCAGGGTTCAAAGGTAGTGCCAGCAGGAAAGGAAAGTCCATGAGACTATTATCTCCAATTAACCAGCAAAAAATGTAATTGGAGCTATGGCCCAAGTGGGAGAGCACCAACTGAGAGTTCAACAGGCAAGCAAGAGTGCAAAGCCCTTAGTTCGAGCCCCAGTGTATACACACACACACACACACACACACACACACACACACACAAATGATTCTACGTTGACACAATGTTTAAAACAAAAGCTAATCAACTGTGATGTTGGTCACCAGCTTAAGAAATAAAAATAGAATCCTTTCCTTTGAAGTTCCAGGCATACTGTATGTCTGGTGATTCTCATTACCTTCGCTGTAACTCTTGGAATTTGCTTCTAATCTGGTCATTACTTTATTTTCCTTTGTGGATTTAATTGCATCATTTTTGTAAAGATGTTCCTTTGGCATAGTTTTGAAATTAGGCACATTCATATTTATTACCACAACAGCAAAGTTATAAGATGAGCTGTCAAGGAAAAAATTAAAATAACTGAATAACTAGACAGTAATAATTAAAGGCACATTAAAGACAGAAATGCTTTGTAACATGTACTTTAAAAAGTTTGCCCATACAATCCCATCTATTTGTTGGGTCTCTCTGCCTTGCCAAGATATCATCCTTTATTTTCTGGCTGACTTTTCTAATTCTTCATATTGTTTCTGCATATATCTCTAATTACTACAGTTTTCTAATCAGTCAATCCCCACATGTCTGTTTTAATAACCAACACAGCCAGCTTGCAATGCTGGTTGTGTTTCAGCAATTGCCAATTGCTGAAAGAATTCTACTTAAAAAAAAAATCTGTCTAACCTGACTGTCAGAATCTTGACCAATTACTAATTTTCTGTTTGCAATGAGATATACATGGTTGATTTACAAATTATGATATCCACAGAATGAGTTTGAGTGCAGTGAGAATTGGATTTTATTTCCCAAAGACTGAGATAAATCACTAATTATATTCAGACAAATGTTAAAAACAATGCTTAGAGGATCTCTTAAAACTTTGAAACTTTGTTAACAAGAGAATTCAATAAAAGCATTCTTACTGACCCCTTGCTCTACCTGAATCTAGTCTCATATATTCTATATATGTCTCTATATCTCATCTGTTCTACAATCTGGAGGTCACTTCTTTGAGTTTCAGACAGGCCATGGCATCTTGCTGGAGACAGCTTCAAGTTTTCAACATCAATCGGTGCAGATTGCTCTTGTAGGTCTGGGATCTTACTGCTCCTCTGCTTGTGTGCTTTGAAGAATCCTAGTTGTGACTTGACAACAGGGGAATCAAACCTGAACAATCTCTTCTGATGGTAAAAATGTAGCAGATTCCATGACACTTTCGCTAAGCAAACATTCCTTTCTGTTCCAGTTCTGTGAGTATTTGTATTAAAATAATGCCTCACATTCACTAGTGTCTCAATTTATATTAGTATAGTTAATAAACAATAGAAGCCCAAGTGAAATCTTCTCTATAACTTATGCTCAAAATTTTCATGAAGCTCAAATATATTTAACATAGTTATTTTACAGAATCTTGTTTAAACCTATTTCTACTTATCAGGAACACTGACATTCAATCCAAATAAATGAGTGTTGGGTATTATCCATAATTGAGAATTACCAGAATGACAAATAACCAGACATTAATTGCAGGAATCATTTATTGTCAGAAATGGGGGCCAACATTTGTGGGAGAAGAACGAAAATTCCAAAAGATACTTTCAAAGGCTGAGATTGCTTAAGACACCAAAATGGACTTGTTATTTTGGATGAAAATGGCTCAAAAATAGTGGAAATAAAAGCTCTCATGGGTGTTCTGGTTTGGAGAAATATTACAAAAACATTTTATGCAGCTCAATTTAACACTCATCCATTAGCTTCATTGTGTAAATGCTCCGTTACATCAGCCATTCTTCTGTACTGTGTTTCAGGTAATTCTGCTTCACAATGGGTAGATCGGACTATACCGTTCCACATCAATATGCTTATACCTAATGCCAGGGATATGTAGGGCTGAGCTATATATGGCTCGTAAATCAATGTGAAATGAGGCCACATTTATGCACCATTTACAGTGGAGTTTTTGTATGTCCTGCATCAAAATAATTGCACCTATTATATTCCATGTTTTAAAGAAAAATCACATCTTTTCTCCTACACAAAATTGCTTTCTAAGTAGATAACTGATTTTTGAACCAAATGTAATATGCAGCTTCGAAGTTAAAGCAAGGCACTTATTTTGTACTTGGGTAACCATTAGGACTCCAGAGCCTAGTAGTTTCTAGTCAATTTTGTTTCACAATCTTTGTCCATCATTAATCTAAAAATTATTACTCCCCAACAGTCCTATTTAATAGTTTATATTTAATAGTTTAAGTATTTAAAATAACTACACAAAGTCGGTTGGTATAATGTCTGTATTATGTGCAGATTTTATTTTATTTTCAGATGGAGAGGTTCCCTCCCCCCCCCAGTGGAGCCTCAGTTCATGGTCTTCATATCTATACCTCTTCTACAGCTGGGATCACAGATGTGTCCAATGAATCCCGACTTGTTTGTTCAGATTGTATCCTGGTAACTTTTGCTCAAGCTGGCTGTGAATTATGACCTTTTTTCATATCTGCCTCATGAGTTGCTGGTATTACAGGCATGAACCATTGATTGCACCCAATCTGCAATTCAGACTCTTTACAAGTAAAACCAAATGTTTTCTCTTTCATCTCTTTTGATTAGAAGTAATTCTTAACCCAAACCAAAGGAAAAAGATGAAAACATTTTGGTCACCTATTTTCAAAGTCTGATTAGTCTGAGTAATCACAGTTTGACAACCAAATGCAAGCATACTTCTGCACATTGAACTTAGAGTCCTTTGTATTATTGTAATTTTCATGCATTATTATTTTGTACTCTTAAAGGAGAATAGAACCTAGTAGTACTTAGATAGAATGGAATGGAGGTGAAGGCAAATGGTGTAAGTACATTATTTGCAAAGTCGCTTTGCTATGGGTATTTTGAGATGATAAGGAAGAATTACATTCACTGCGAGAACATAATGTATATACATATATACATATATATAAATAAATATATGCTGAAATGTTGAAAGTACTCACTGGGTAATCAGTAAAGCATACTGCCTTATCTGGAGATTTTTAGGCACAATAGAGCCTTGTATTAACTCACTGTCATTATTATTCCCTTCTTTTACTTTTCTTCATTTTCTTTGTCAATTTTCCCTTATAATGTAATTTTTTTTAGAAATCCCACTTCCTCTCCTCATAACTTTTCTGTAAAATTCAGCCTAAACAATCCTCTTGATTTCTAGGGTCCCAATATTTTTCTTATTTTTCTTTCTTGGTTATTGTGTTGCTTAAGTAAATTCTTTCTCATATATCTCCCTGATCGTATATGTTATTGTCTACTTCTATTTAGGAAATGTCTTTTCTACCTGTGACTAAAATTATTTAAAACTAAGACATTTTCCTTCTGGTGTACTAGGACTCAAAACCTCTGTGTTTGATTTTCTTTTTCCATTACTTTATTCAGATGAGAATTCCACAGTGAAAAGTAGTCACTTGGGTTCCACATTGTTGTCAATCATTGCTTTATTCTTCCAATAGTAGCATCCCTAAAGCTCATTTGTTTATGTTATTGTTTCTTCTGTCTTTTAGAGATGGGATTTCAGAAATGTGCAATAATAGGGATATCAGTGTGCATTTTCACTGAGTAATCTGTCAGTTACAAACTTGGCTATGCTTCACCGAGACAGCTAAGCACGTGGTGAGCAGGTGTAACTGTGAGTTCTTTGTAGAGGCTTGGCATGGGATAAACTCCATCATGATTTGGATGATGATGTAAAAGGACTGTTTAGAGACTCTGGGTATTGAGTCAGAGTTTTTGCCTAATGCACATGGAAGCATTTGCTTCTTCTGCATAGGTTTCATTCTAGTTCCAAAATACAATTTTTGTTTGTCTCATTTCGTTTGCCATGTTATGTTCCTAAGTAAAGAATGTACTTTGCAGTACAGGAACTTGTTGCTATCGTAGGCTAAGTGTTCATCAGTCTCCATATCTATCTGCCCCAATTAGGATGAAAGATACTGAATTTCTCTGCATCATTTACCCTTCAGCTCCAGGGGAAAATGATGCTCTGTACTGTATCTTTCTTTTGTCATTAAAAAATGCTCTGATTTTATAAGAATTATAAATCAACAATTGATCTGAAAATAACAAAGCTTCAGTTACACACATTATCTTTAAAAAATCTAAGTTAATTTAAAACAGCCTTATATTAATTAAATTTTAAATAAGGTTCACAATGGATTATTAATGAGGCAATTAGAAAAATAAAGTTATACCTGGCTGTATCTGGACTTTAAGGACATAGATGTGAGCATCTCTGTCAAATAGTGGTGGACTCCTCAACACAATATATTCTCTTAACAACATTTTTATTATCTTTAAGTAGTTGTACACAGGATTTGCCATTTAACAAAGCAGTTTATGAATGCAGTGAGCCTTGATCAATGTCATCTCTTTCAACATTCTCATCCATCCCTTCCAACCTTCGCCTTCTCTCATTTTGCTTAAATTTTTAGGATACATATTGAATTTTTGCCACTCAACAAAGCAGTTTATGAATATAATAAACCTTGATCTGTGTCATCCCTTCAACATTTCACCCACTTCAACCCACCCCTTCCCTTATACATATATATATTTTACTCTTTTGTTTTATGCAATGAATTATTGACTGCATTCTCTCCCTTTCCCCTTCATTTGCCTACCTTTCTCCTCTTGCCTTCCCTTTCTTTCATGGACCTATTTCTTACCCTATAACCCAGCAATTCTGCTCCTGGACATTAATCCCATAAAGCAAAAATAAGGCTGCAGTAAAGCCACCAGCACAACCATGTTCATTGTAACACTATTTACTATAGCCAAGTTATAGAATCAGTCTAAATGCCTCTCAACAGATCAAGAAAATGTGCTATATATATACACAATGGAATTCTACTCATCTTTGGAAAGAATGATATTGTGCCATTCATAAACAAATAGAAACACTTGGAAAAAATTATATAAAGTGAAGTGTGCCAGACCCAGAGAAACAAAGGTTGCATGGTTTCCTCCATTTGTGGTAGCGAGAATGTGCCTATAAATTTATAAGTGAACACACAGGTATGCAAGCTGGCATGCAAGCGAGAACTCAAAGAGTACAATTCTTTAGAAAGACTAAATCAAGGCCCAAGAAAATAAGTACAATATACTTTCCCATCTCTCTTTATCACTCTGAACAGAGAACAGGTTATAAATTTAATTACCTCCAGGGGCTGGGAAGGTGGCTCAGTGGTAGAGCGTTTGCCTTGCATGCCTGAGGCCCTGGGTTCGATTCCTCAGCACCACATAAGCAAAAAGAAAAAAGCCAGAAGTGGCGCTGTGGCTCAAGTGGTAGAGCGTTAGCCTTGAGCTGAAGAGCTGAGGGACAGCGCCCAGCCCAGAGTTCAGGCCCCATGACTGGACCCAAAAAAAAAAAAAATTTAATTACCTCCAATATAGTCCTGGGAAAGTGATGGAATTCACTGCATTTCAGATTGCTACTCTGAAAAATCATGGAGGGTAGAAGATATGAGTTTTTCTAAATGAAAATAAATTTTTCTAAGTGTAACATTTTACCACTATCTTTGGATTAAAATAAATAAATATTTATATATAAAATGTATTTATCTATAGTATATAGTGTATATATAGTATATACTATCTATGCTATAAACTACATATATATATATATATATATATATATATACTATATAATAGATATGTGTGTATTACAGTCTGTGTAAGGATAAGCCCACACACAATTGGATTTATTTTTTGCAGATAAAATATAAAAAAAGCATCTCTTTGAAATAGTCTTTTTACAGAAAATTTACTTGAGGCCAAACTCTTCCTTACTGCCTACATTTTCAGTATGTTCTTTGTTTGCTGGGTTCAGGTTACCTTTGCATGCATTACTACTAAAGTATTGGAGAAAGCTACATGGTAGAGATGGAGCTTGTTTCTTTGAGGGAGAAGGCGATACAGATTGGTGTGACAGGAGGTCTCCAAGCTCAGGGGAAGAAAAGCAGCATTAAAATCTATTGTAGCACAAGGAGGATGAAGGTTGACTCAGGAGTTGGTCTCACTTTGAAACAGGGAGAGATAAACTCAGCCCATAGAGCCTTTGCAACAAGACTGTGTTTGCAAAGGGCAATGCCTAGAATTAAGTAGATTTTGGACGGGATGGCATAGTAATTAAATTGAAGCATAGGTGCAAATGTTTTGGCAGTGAGTTTTATGGGAAACACATATAACAGTCAGGAAGTCTGTTGGGAACAGCCAGTTATAAGACAGTCGTCATAAGAACAGGAAGTGACAAGGCTGGTCTCATAATGTGGCAGGAGACATGGGAAGGGCAGACTGTCTAAGATAGACGGGAAAAGATGACTGTATCTGAAATAGATGGCAAATGAGTAGCGGACTCTGCTTGTTCATTCTTTGACTCATACCAGTATCTAAAATTATCCCTTGGATTTCTGGTCAGGGAGTTTGTGCTAATGATGTTGTCACAGATTACCAACACACCTTGAAAGTGGAAGTCTCAGAGAAATAATTTAGTTTGGCCACTGAATTTGTGGGGCTTATTTTTTTAAGTTGAGAATTTGAAACTATCTTAGAGGTGTGAATTGAAATGCACCCCGAATGAATCGTGAGACGAGAAGGTGCAGAGGAAGGAGGAAAGGCATCTCCACCAGTGTTTCTTCTCTTTAAAACAAAAACTTGGATGTGGTCACCCATTACTCTTAAAATGAAAATGTGAATTCCACGCTTCATTTTTACTTCTTTGCCTTTAAGTACCAATGTAAGACCATTCTTCTTCAGTTTAAGAATAAATTTAGAATGGTCTTTCAGTGGGTATTGCCAAATGATTGCTATATTCACCAGAGGAATTTTACAGCATTTCATAATCATTAGCAATCTTTTTCACTCCCACAATTTCAACAAAGGAAAAATTACATACTTTTTCATCCAAGATTTTAACAGTTTTGAAGATAGCACAGAATTCATAGTTGCTATAGAAAATAAATGAAGTCTAACTAGCTCCTGGTATTTATTTCCTCAAAAGAAAACAGACTTATAATTTTTCTATGACTACAATTTTTGTATGACTATAATTATCAACTTTTTTTTCAGGTGAGGGCATAATTTTTCATTGTGAATTGAATATGCAATTTCAAATAGAGAAATATCTGTATTCATGCTTTGTTTTTATAATGTGTTAAAATGACTGCTAATGTATGTAAAAAAATTACTGGAATGAAAATATTCTTTTTGAAGCAGCCATGTTTTGGTTTTAGCTGGATTATTGATGACCAGGTTAAAAATAATGAAGAATGTTCTGGACATTGGTGACTCCTGTCTGTAATCCTAGCTAATCAGGAGGCTGAGATTTGAAGATCATGTTTCAAAACCAGCCCAAGCAGGAAAAACCATCAGACTCAAATAAATTCCCAAAAAAGTTGGAAGTAGAACTGTAGCTCAAGTAATAGAGTACTAGCCTTGAGAAAAAATGCTCAGGAATGCTCCTAGGCACTGAGTTCAAGCCCCAAGGCACACACACACACACACACACACACACACAAATAGAATGTGCATTTGCTACTCAGGATCTTGATTATGCTAATTAACATTAATTCAGAAAAATAGTCAGAACCTAAAATAGTGGTGAAAATTTTGTGAACATTTTATTAATTGAGATAATTGTTACAATTTATTTTTTCCTAATTGAGTAATATATTTTTGTGCATTTAAAGTTGGGAATAAGGTCTGGAAGCGTGGTTTCAGTGGTGGAGCACTTTCCTACAAGTGCAAGGCCCTGAGCTCAAACCCCAGCATCTAAAAACAGGTTTTTAAAGAGGAGGAAGATTTAAAAGGATAAAGAGGAGGAGGAAGATGGAAAAGGAGGAAGAGGAGACCGAGGAAGAAAAAGAAATGGAAAAGAAAGAGGAGGAAAAACCAAGAAGAAGGAGGAAGAAGAGCAGAGGGAGAAGGATAAAGTTGGAGAAAATAAGCCAAACAACTTTCTAAACAACTTTTGAGCTTTCTGAGATACAGTTATCATAGAAAAGGACAGGGACATTTTATTACTATGCCTGTTTTACATAATTCATGGAATTGAACTTAATTTATCTTAATTATATGCAACTATAATAACACATTCAATTATTTAACTATATAATTATTATTTTGACTGCATACATACATGTAATGTAAAATGTATACACATAATATAATCTATATTTAACTATATTTGATAACAACTTGTACTTCCTCTATTCAAACATTCTCGTAATCATTTCTCTTACTTGACAGTCACTAATGTGTAGGATTTTACACTAGCATTTTGTAGATTTTTCAAATGAGATTAATTGAGTTAAAAAGAAATTCTCAATTAATTAAATGCTATGTGATTGCCCAGGAATTTCAAGTTTGGGGATTTTTCTTCCTTCATCATAACTTATTGGCTAATTCTCCTGAGGATCCTTTCAAGCCTAAGTGAAATGTGAAGGAGAGATGTAGAGATACAGATGAAGACAAAAGAAGGAGACCGCAAGGAGGACATAGAATCAGACAAGGCAAGCAGGAGGAGGAATGAGAAGAAAGTTGGAAAAAAATCCCAACAGAGGCTGATCGATACTTTTTAGCTCTAATTAAGTCCTTCCTGCTTTGACATTTTTCCTCCTGGAAACAAATATTCTCTGAGCTGGGCCCTTTGATTTAATTTCCCCTCCACTAATGGGATTTGTCACAAGATCTAGGGTATTAGCCCCAAGTGCAGGAAGATAGGTTAATTTGAGGAAGTACTTTTAAATTTTTCTACACAAGTGCATAGTTTAAGTCACATCTCGTATCCATGAGAAACTTCTTTCTTCTAGTACAGGGATCAAGATGACCATCCCATCCCATTAGGCAACAACACACTGACACACACACACACACACACACACACACACACACACCCCTGGACATACACTCACACAATCATCACTGATACACAATCATAACACATATTATGCAAGACGGTAAATATTAGACAGCCATATGGTGTCAGTGGATGGTGCAGGGGCATTTGAAAAGGAAAATGTAGTGGGGAGGGGGTGTTGAGTAAGCGTGGTGTTTGTTTTCTTCTAATGTGCTCAATTATCTTGTTAGGTTCACTTAATGTAGTGATAATGCCTATTGATTAAGGATGAGGTAACCCACCTAGGAAACTGATTCAACCAGCACAAACATTTCTTGAAAGTAAACTCATCAGCTTTCCTGTTTTATACTCAAAAGCAACATTTTTTCATTTTATGTTTTCATGTAATGTTCCTGTAGAAAATTAATGAGTGGACATGTTTATAGATTCCTTAGGTTTCTTTCTGAACAGCAGGCAGCGGGCTGCAGCAGGAACTTGTATTGGTGAGCTCTCCAGGATTCCACACTCCCATAGGTCCCTGGAAAAGAGCCTGGCCACCTCACCTTCGGTTCTGAATGAGGATACAGGATGTTAGTCATTGCTGCTTCCAGAATAAAACCTTCCTATAGAAAGATGTCTCAGCCCTATTTCCGTGGCAACAGATAATCCAGAAGGATGAGATATCTGTTGGTTGCTCTCCTGTTCAATAAATACATCCCTCAGATTCATCAGGAGAAAGGTTTAATAGAGATTTATATTTTAATATTTCTCTCTCTAAAGCTCTGTTTGCCAATAAATATCCATTCATTCTATTATACAAATGTCCTGTTGATACCTAAACATATAAAAATCTTTAATTGAAAAATAGTTGTTTATTAGGAATGCATGCTCATCAAAAGTTATTATGCTAACGATTATAGAAAGCAAAATGGATGAAACTGAAAAGTTCATCACTTCCTCAGTCCCAAAATATAGTGAACAATTAATTTATAAACAAGTATATCAGTTATATAAACAAATACCCTTATAAAGATCATAAACGGGTGAACAATTAGCACTAGAAAAACTAAAGACGCATGGTTATTTCAATTAAGCAAGTTTAGAAAATTATAACTATATTGGAAGAAAGAGTTCCCCACAGATTTTGTGCAAACAAACTATACCTATCTCCATGTCCTCTTCTGTGATTGAGGTGACAATAATCCAAGAGGAGCAAATAACTTTTTATAGTAGAATCAAGCCTGATTCTATAACAGCCTCTTCCTATGACTTTGACAGCAGGAAGGAAAGAAATGAGAATTTGTCAATAAAAGAGGGTGATGACATAACTATATGTAACTATGGTTTCAATAGGTTGTTGGAATGTTATATGTAATACAACCTATTACATGTAAGCTACATCTATTTTCACAAACTGTATAGAAAATGAGACATACACATGCATAGATGTACAAGTTTTATATATAGATAATCTATGAATAACTTATTTATCAGAATTCCTTTGTACAACTACTTAAAACAATAGAAAAATTATAAAAGGTGTACATAGATAATTTATATAAAATAATTATCTATCTATCTATATCTATCTATGTATCATCCTGATTCTTGATTCCTGAAGAACTTGTCTTTTAAGTTCACCTAGTCATGAAAGGGAGGGAGTCCTATATTTAATGTCTGTGTTCTTATTGGCAGCATAAAAGGCCCTGCTCTCAATTATTACCAATTAAATGTTTGTGGCAGGTTTCATACCATTGGTAATTGTGAAGAAATTTCCTAGAATGAGGATATAGTAATCATTTGTAACCTCAGGGCTGAAGACATTTTCTAAGAAACCTAATGAAATCAAATTCTATGGCTTTTCTTAACTTGAAACTGCAGGTTAGTAGCAAATATGTTCCATAACTTTTGTCAACTCTTTCACACCATGAGTACCGTTGAAGAGCATCCTCACAAGATCAAGAGATATATTGCATTTACTTTTTTTATTGTGAAAATACCGTACAGAGGGGTTACAATTACAGGGCAAGGTAATGAGCACTTTTCTTATCAAGCATTGTTGTCTCCTCCTTTGTTTCCCCTTCCCATCCCTTCCCATCTTCCCCCCTCCTCCCCCGCTCCCCACCTCCACCTGCGCCAAAGTTGTAAAGTCCGTTTTTTGACATAACGTCTTGTAGATCTCATTGTTGCAATGGGTCCACCTGTATCCCTATTTAAACAATTTGTTTTTTCCCTTCCCCTCCCCAAATTATACCAACATCAAATACAGTAAAACAAGGGTTGTACTGTGGGAGAGGGACATATAAAACAACAAAGTTAGAAATAATAGCAAGAAAGAAAAAACATTTGAGTCTTTATCTTGGGGTTCATTTTGCCTAACATCAACTTATCTGACCATTTCTGCTTGTCTCAGACATATACTAGTTATTGCAAATAAGGGAAACCATGGGACCTATGTTTCTTTGGGCCTGGCCGAGTTAAACCATCTTAACAGACCCATATCAAGCATTGAAATAGAAACGGCAATAAGAGACCTCCCATCTAAGAAAAGCTCAGGACCAGATGGATTTACAGCAGAATTCTACAAGGCCTTCAAAGCAGAGCTCACACCAATACTCCTCCAACTCTTCAATGAAATTGAAAGAGAAAGTTCAGTTCTGAACTCATTCTATGAAGCCATCATAACCCTCATCCCAAAACCAGGCAGGGACTCATCAAAGAAAGAGAACTATAGACCCATTTCTTTGATGAACATTGATACAACACTTCTCAACAAAATTTTGGCCAATTTTATTTACTTTCTACATCTTCCAATACCCCTAACTTTCTTGTTGCCGCTGTCTACATGATATCATCGTTACCTTTTGCACATTCTTCCCATTTGTTGAAGTGTTTGTTGTACATCCACGACATTTTCCAAGACAATAAACCATAGAGGTACTAGATTCAGTGCGATATGAAGGTCATTGACATATCAAACACATCTACAAGCCTTGGTAAGCTACATACTTCTTCACTTGCTTCCATTGTAAACTGGATATAATAAATCCATCCTATTCACGGAGCTTAGATGACAACTGAACACAAACTGTACCATATGAACTTAGTACAATTGTGAGAGTATTATGATTGCTCAGTAAATGTAGTCTTCTACTTCATTCCCTACCTCCTCCTCCTCTTCCTCCTCTTCCTCCTCCTCCTCCTCTTCCTCTTCCTCATAATAACAACTATGATTGTTATTTACTACTGTTATTATAGTTCCACTGGGATATTTCTACATTGTAAAGAAAGAAATAAAGGGAGTTGTTTAATTGCTTATAGTAATAGATATGTAGACTCCATTCTACTCAGATCTTCTTGGAAACACAATACTATTATTATTCTAGTGAGTTTTGGCAAGCTACTCTTAAATATCACCAAATCCAATGAAGGACATCAGGAGAAGCAGCAGAATGTGGTGTGTACAAGGGTGGTGGGGGAGATGAAGGCATCGCGTTTAGAGAGAGGTACAGGCACATTACTTGACTTTGACTTTGAATAGAGGAGAACGCTCAGCCAAGAATTTATTGTAAAATGCCACAGATGGAAAATGCTGTCCAAAGCCTGTCTGTGACAAACACAAATCTTCTGTGGAGGAAAGCACATATACTCTACACTGCAATGAATGCTCGTATATAAAGCTCCATTTGTTTTGAGTAAGACAATCAATAATAAGGACATAACAATAACTTAAAAGCAACCACCAAAAACTCAAGACTCAGCCAGTGGAGCCATCATGAGAGATTACAGTTACCTTTCCTACCTGGTACACCACCAAAGATCTGCAAAGCTGACTCAAAAAGATCTTTCTGAAAATGTCTTAATTTTGGAAGAAAGGAAAACCAAACTGCTCTGGCAAAATGAAATGGCAACTCCTTTGTACAATTGCTTAAAGATAACAATAAATAGGAAGTAAAGTTTTAAAGAATAGAGGAAAAAAATTTAGCATAGAATGGACTGTAAATAGCATATTACCACACACTGAAGTGCATGAAATATCACAGTATCATAAAAAGAGAATAGGGCATAAATGTTGTCAGAAGAAGAGCTATAGAACTGATTTCAACATGTCTTATTCTTAAGCATATATATATATATTCTTTAGCATATATAATATATATAACATATACATTCTTTAGCATATATATATATGCTTAAGAATATGGAAAATTAGCTAGGTGCTGGTGGCTCAAGCATGTAATCCTAGCTACTCAGGAGGCTGAGATCTGAGGATCACAGTTCAAAGCCAACCCAAGCAGGAAAGTCCATGAGACTCTTATCTCCAATTAACCACCAGAAAACTGGAAGTGGTGCTGTGGATTAAGTGGTAGAGTGCTAGCCTTGAGCTGAAGAGCCCAGGGACAGTGCCCAGGCCCAGAGTTCAAGCTCCATGACTGACAAGAATAAAACAAGAATATGGAAAATTATGATCTTGATGTCAACATCATTGTGCATTTAGGGAGCTTTCCAGTAATTCCTAGAATGAGGATGTCTTTACTTTATCATGCTTAGCTTCTTTTGTCATTTGATTTCTGTTGGCTGGATGGACAGACCTCAGAAGAGTGGTACTTGAGAGAGACTGCCTTGGGTTTATTGGGGAACACCCATCCCTCAGTCAATTCAAAGATCATTTCTTGGATCAAAGGTGAGCACCCCTTCAAGGCCAAGGAAAATGATCATACCCAGAGAAAAGTATTGTCAGAAGAGTACAAAGGAGGTAACTAAAATTCTCAATGAATAAATGCCATTTCCAGAACCTGCTTTCATATTCAGATAGAACCAGAAATGGGCATATCATCACTGAGCTTGCCAAAGTTTGGGTCATAAAATATTTATTGCCCATGACAAAATATTATATTAAGAGAGGCTGGATTTTATCTGAAATTAAGTATTATAAAGGAAATAGCACTTGGAATATACTTGATTCATTTATGAAATTATTGTCTCACTTTTCTTTCTCTCTTTTGGTTTGCATGTAGAATATTTCAAGGTGAGCCAGATGCTCACGTTAGCCTCATAGGTACAGTCTTTTGTGTATGTTCTATATTCTCAAAACTGTGGTTAAAAGTCTTTTCATAAGAATGAAAATAGAATTGACAAAGACATATGGTACCAGTAAAACCTCTCCTAAACTCTATCAATAAAATAAATAAAAATAAAAGTATAAAATGTGCATTTTTTTCTGAACATCACATTCGTTTTGATTTTTAGAAGGAAGGTACTTTGATATGCTCCTGAGATAGAAAATCATTATGGCAACTATCTTCCTGATCTTTTAGTGAATGATTCTTCATTCGTCACTTGGAAAACTTCCTTTCTCCAAACTCTTACATATGCTTCAGAAGGTGTAATTTTTAATATCATCATTTTCTTTGTTTTCTGTCCAAAATTCCTAAACTAGTTTAGAAGTTAATCATGCAGATGAGAATACAAGGAGGGAAGTAAAAATGTCTCATTAATAACATCATAATAATGTTTATGTGTGTGTGTGGAAGAGAAAACAGAGAGAGGCGAAGGGAGAAGGAGTTTTGTTCAACATTTGCTAGGCTATCTTAAAAATGGTAGCAATTACCCTCTTTCATTGATTTTTTTTAAGCTTTTCTGATCTTGTAAAGATAAGGCAGAAATGGGAAAGTAACTGCTAATTATTAATGTTTGGAGAACTAGAATGTACAGTGTATCAGTGTGGTAAAAAAAAAAAAAAAGGCCCTAGGGGAATCATTATGATCCGAGAGCTTTTTCTAATCACTGCTCACAGGAAATTTTCCATCAGAGATTCAAGACGTAGGAAGGGAGACCCATCCATCACCCTGATCTTCTTCTCCTGTCCTGCTGAAAGTTCACAGAAAACGTCGAAGAAATGGATACACTGTGTCCGCGCAGAAGCGAGGGAAGTGGAATCAGAATTGTACCAAAGTTCTCATGCTTGTGCGGTTTCGGGCTCATTCCTAACTCATGCGTCGTCGTGTAATTCCCGGGGAGGATGGTGATGGTCTACCCATGGCAGAGTATGCCAGGGACCGCCCAGGCCAGAGAGAAAGGGGAAACCTCGAAAAGGGTAAAGCCCTGAAAAACAATTCACCAGAGAATGCAGACACCCAGCAGATCTGAATTTTCAGAGAAATGATCCAATTACGATGCGCAAGTGTGTTTCCCTCTGTGAAGCAGGAAGTTCCCAAGGAGGCCAAACAATAAATAAACGAATAGAGCCACAGTCACTCAAAGCATGGTAGTCTTAAAAAGGTGGCGATGGATGCTCTAAGTCTCGCTTCCCCATGCAGTCCCCTGCCCGCCCCCCGTACCTCACGTTTTCCTTAAGGAAATATCACGACCTTCCCAGCTGTTGCAACTTCAGAACGTGACTGATATCGCAGATAGAATGGAAAGTGGCGTTGGGGTGTCTCTGACACAGATCCGGTATTTCTATTTATTTATTTTAACCTAGAGCAGTCCTTTTTCTGAGAATAGATTTACTAAGACCCACATCCTCTTTGGTTAAATAATATTAACAGAGGAAATCATGGTCCCAGATGAAGCAGATGAAATGATTGACACATTAGTGTCTTTGATTCACTTCCTCTACATCAGAAGTTAACAGAAGTTGATGCTGATGGTCTGGAAGGTAAATTCTGTGTTATTTCGGTGCCAAACAATTCTGGATGTTTAATTTTATTAGAAATGTTATACAAATGTCCAGTTTATCCTGGCAGTTGATTGCATTCACGTATGGGGGAAGAGAGTAGATAATAGCAACATTTAAGAGATCCCTGAATATGCTCATTAAAACAGTGAAGAAATGGAATCACTGCAAATAGATGTCTTATTGATAAACTCTCCTTGTGATGGAAAATAATGAACTCATCCCAAGACAGTTGTGATTATCTCTTAGTACAGTGACTCACAGTTTAATGTTAATGTGTTTTCTTGTACAAATAGTTTAGATAAGTAACATTCAAGAAGGAATAGTGTAAAATGAACTAAAAATGGTAGAATGGATCAATTGTCCTAGCAGCAAAGTGAGAGAGAAAATGAGACAGATGAAGTGCAGAATACCTAAGGCCAGATGTAGCGCAGAATATGTAAGGCCAGATTTAGTGTTGCGCTCCTGTGGTCACCGTTACATGGAAGCAGAGGGAGGAGGTTTTCAGGCTGAGGCCATCTGAAAAATAAATGAAAGCAAGAAGAACTGGGGGAGGATGTAGCAGAGTGGTAGAAGTGGAACAGTGCAGGTCTCACCTATCACACACAAGACTGAATTTAAATCTTAGAATTTAAAGAGAGAGAGAGAGAGAGAAAGAGAGAGGAGAAGGAAGGAAGGAAGGAAGGATAGAAAGAAAGAAAGAAAGAAAGAAAGAAAGAAAGAAAGAAAGAAAGAAAGAAAGAAAGAAAGAAAGAAAGAAAGAAAGAAAGAAGAATATTTGAGGATATTCAGAATATATTCACCAGGAAATCTGGCGAGTACAGGCTAAGATGGTACACTAAGGAAACAGTATGATCAAATAGAATACATGGGAAAAAATGGGGATTTTTCGTGATGGGGTTCCTAGAGTGGCCATGTACTCTTGTCTGTGACAGTTACTTTGGAGTAAAGAAGATTCAATGGTTATTAAATGAAGTGGGCATAGGAAGAAAAGAATAAGACATGCAGAGCAGAATTTGGCTTATGGTTTTATTTATGTAATGAGTGCTAAATGTTTTTCTATGAACTATAGGAAAATAAAGTGATAAATATCATGTAAACTATTTGATACATAATTGATCACAAAGGGCAGTTTTGTAACTTTTATTTTCCTGTTTATTTTTGTGTGTCTGTACTAAGATCCTTACGTTCTTTCTTAGCTTTTTTCTCAAGGTTAGTGCTATAAATTGGAGTCACACCTCCGCCTCCTGCTTTTTACTGCTTATTTGGACATTAGAGCCTCATGGATTTTCTGCCCTGACTGGCTTTGAAACTAGATCCTCATATATAAACCTGGGCAGGTAGGATTACAGGTGTGAGCCACTTATTTACATATATATGTACATATATATGTACAGTATGTTTATACACAGTATATATAGATACATATATGTGTAGCTATATATACTCTCAAGTCAGTCATACCTCTTGCTTGGTGTAGATTTTTCAGACCTGGATCTTTATTTCCTTATTTCTTCTAGAAACCTATAGATAATGTTTGTTTTTCCATGGTAATATTGGTTTATCTCTTTACATATTTCTTCTTAGACAACACTGTCCTAAACAAAAGAAACACAGTATCTTTAAATCCCACAAGTTTACATTCTAAATTCCCTCAAATGATTTAGTAAAATGCTACACAGAAAAATTGCAAAACAAGTTAATAATTCTATAGATTTTATTCTAGAACTGTTAGCTCAACAGAATATTTCATTTTCTAGATCTTTTTAAGCCCATGCCAAGAAGAGCATAAAAACTCCCATTTGTCAGTGAAAGATTTGACGTCAGTGAACAAAACCAAGACAGCTCTTTTGCTCTTGCTAAAATAAATTGTGATCCATATGTATAAAAAGAAGTATATAGTGAAAAAAAGAGTCCCATATTCAAGAATGGCCTCAAATTGAGTTCATGCTAATGGAAGGAAATGCAAATGTACACTCTCTGAAAATACTTTACTTACAAGAATTATTCTTTGAGTACATTTCCCTTTATTATAAACTTGTGGTAATATGTACATAGATCATTAGAGCATTTATGATATTTTTGGGGGGTGTGATAACTCAGTGATAATGACAAGTGTAGCAAATAGTTGGTTACTAAGCACAGCAAATAAAACCTTGCAATTGGAGCAAAAGGGAGCCTTGAAGTGCATGTCTGTGGGAAAGAATGAGACGCTGTGGACTTTGCTCTTGTGCTCATTGAATTGATATTGGGTGTTGTTTAAAAAATTCAGAGGGAGAGTCAAACAAATAATCTTAAACACCAGTTTTTCAAAAATGGTACATTAATTCATGATGTCTGATGTACGTAAATTAGCTTACTAAAGGTCTTATCCTGACCAAAATGACTCTGAGGTCAGGAACTGCTAGCTTTACCAGTGTGGATTCCTTACAAGTTACTACTGTGAATTATGCTGTTCTCTGCTTCTTTCCACTCTTCCCATTCTCTCTCTTCCTCCCACCCTATCCTTCCTCCCACCCATTCCTTCTCTTTTTCTCTTTTTCTTTCTTCCTTCCTTCCTTGCTTCCTTCCTTCCTTGCCAGCTTGCTTGCTTGCTTGCTTCCTTCCTTCCTTCCTTCCTTCTTTCCTTAATTGCTTTCCTCCTTCCCTCCTTCCTTCATTCCTTGCCTCTGACCCTCCCTTCTTTTTTTCCCCTTTCACTTCCCTTTGATCATTTTATTTGTGTTTGGCCTTTGTATTCACCTCCAGTAGACATCAGAGCATGGTCTTGCACAAAGATGGTGATTAATAACACATTCTTTTCTGTTTTGTTCTGAGACTACTTATGCACATTCTACTCATCATGTTTGTAAGGATATATACATCTCACTTAGAAGCAGGAAACCCTGTGGTAAGTTTGACACTTACGAGACCCAGCTGGACACAGAAAAGAAAAGGGCGACATCCTTTTCCACTGTCACTGCAGCTCTGCATCCTCGCCTGAATAGGTGACAGATCCAGGCTGTCAGCCTCACGCCACCCTGGGAAGGCATAGAGAGGACATGCCACCAGCAGACTCGCAGGAAAACCAGACAAATACTTCTAATGAAACCTGTGAGAAATTTGTTTCCGAAAATAGAGTCTGACTGTACCATTTCTAGTTCACAAGTTGCTATTGTCTTTCTTTCCTCCATATGCACATGTAAGCACAAGAGAATTCTGTCTCAGCGTAGGAATGCAAATAAAATTCACTTAAAAGCATCCGATTTCTGAAGCAGAAGGGAGCCAGGGAACAGAATTGTTCCTGGGGCTGTCGGGCCTCCTCTCTGTCTGCCTCCTCTAATCACAGTCCTGGAAAGGCCTTGCATGTTCATCCTTCATGGCAGATACTACCTTGTCTCCCTGGGAGTTCGTCTCTTAACACGGCAGCTCAGAAATGTATTGCAAAGTGTGGTAATCTGGACTGAGAAGGGCACTGTGAGAGAAAACTCGAATAGACTCAATGAAACAAAATTCAAACTCTAGTTTCTCCTTACTTTGGGATCATTGTTTTCTTAAAAAATATAAGAAGAAAAAAGTGTCGATATATCTTCCAGGCAGATAGTTATTAGGTCAGAGAAGTCTGCCGAATTCAATCCCTGGAGATTGTCTTAGGTGTCGCTTCAAAGGAGCCATTGCAAGACTCTGCCCCACAGTGGACTGCATGGGCTGAGCACCACCCCAGCTTTCTTGTTTATATTAACATATGAGTGGCTCATTGAGGATTGATGTTCATACAGAGGCCTTCAAATAACTCCTTTTTGATTGTTTTTCTTGCCCTGCAGAACTCTTGATACTCAAAGCATACAATGCATATTCCAGAAACATGACAATTGTAGCAAGACAGAGACATGTAGTAGGTAAATATGTGTGACAGGTTTTCCATCAGAATATTTTAAATCTAATACTTTGAGCTCCCCTTCTATCTTTCTCATAATAACAACACACAATAAAGCAAGACAAAGAAGAGAGAGAGGAGGGATGGAGAGAGGCAGAGACAGGGAGAAAAGGAAGGAAAGAAGAAAGGAAGAAAGAAAGGAGAGAAAGAAGGAATGGAGAAAGGCTGATATTTTACAGTCTAGCCACCATCACAGAATGAAATCAGTCTATTTTCACCACAGCTACATGTGATATAGAGTCATAATTGATAGGGTTGAAATATACACGCACGCGCTTGCACACACACACACATGCCCACACACACACACACACACACACACACACACAATATTTCTTCTTATCTCCTCTCTACTACCTCAAGTGAGCCATGACTTCCAAATGAGTTCCTTCTAAAAAGACAATCCTGAAAACAGTAGATGTAGTGGCTTATATCTGTAATTCTACCTATTAGAGTCTGAGATCAGGAGAATCACGGTTGGAGGCCAGCTCAGGTAAAAAATAAACAAGGCTGCATTTCGACCCATAGCTAGGTGTGGTGGAATATGCCTAGCTTGCCACCTGTAACAGGAAGCGTAATAGGAAAATCATGGTCCAAGTTGGCCTAAGCAAAAATCAAGATCCTTTCAATCAAAGGGCTGGGGGCAGGATTCAAGAGTTAGGATTCCTTTCTAGCAAGCATAAGACGCTGAGTTCACGCTTGCTATAAAGACCACCTATAGCATAATTTGGAAACATCAAGTATTTGCACAATCTCCACAGAGTTATTTGCAAAAGTTCCCCATGCAATTCAATATAGAATAAAGCAAGATGAGAATAGGATATAATGAGTGAAAGAAAAATGCTTTGTACTTGGTAACATAATGAAAGTTACAGAATGAAGTAATAATTCTTAAGAAGTAATAATAAGATTCTCTCCTCGAAAACAAGGAAGACTGTCATCTTTGGAACGCTATCACAAAGTTGATCCCGGCTTCAGAGGAGGGGAGGCTTGACTATGGAAAACACAGGAGGAGGATACAGTGTCTCAGGATATATGTGTGACTGATATAAATCCATTCATGAGGTGTCAGTTAACCCGACCGGAATCACATCGCCTTTTCCTTAATTGGTACTCAGTACTCCATTCATCTCACTCACCATCTCACTGTATCCCTTTAACAGACATGATGCTTTTAACCACATTTACTTGAACCACCCCTTTGATTAATGTTATTCATTTTTAACTCAGATACAAGTAATGAGATGAATGGCAAAGTGAAGGGTGTGCATGTGCGCATTCAGGATCGTATGTGTTTGGGTGAGGACATAGCAAAAGCTAAACACGACTTGTGCTTCTCAGCTACTAGAGGATAAAATCAATTTATCATTCATTCTAACAGAAGCTATGGTTTCCCTGTAAGTGGTTCAATTGAAGGAGACTCTCTGGGCAACATTGAAATGGAGCATCTCTTGATAAAATTATAACTGTGCTTGTCAAATCTGTGGTAAGCTGTGATGTGGTCAGCCAGGGTCAGGTCCTGTGGGTCCCTTGTTACAGAGACATTTTCTTCTATTTGCCTTGTCGCTGGATCCAAGCTAGGAACAGCTCTTTGAAAACAACCCTTTATTATCACTTTCCTATTCCCAACACACATTCGTGTGTTTGTTTCTAATTAAGGTTTGTTCTAAGCACAGGACAGACACAATGAACATTCAGGAGCTCTGCAGACATGGAAGGAAGGGAACTGGATTAATCAGGAGAATGGTCCTGACCAGGTCTCCCCTCCTGACCTTGAGTGACTCATTTTTCTATCCTTGTTTTCAGTCTCATCCTCTGCAAAGTAGTGGAGATGCACTGAGTCATGCAAACATTCCTCCCACTTCTACTGTGTCCATTTTATCCTTAGTAAGTGCAGCATAATGAAAACTATACTTGTTTTTGGAAGAAGCTCTTCCCTCTTTCCTCCCTTCCTTCCTTCCTCCCTCCTTTCTTCCTTCCTTCCTTCCTTCCTTCCTTCCTTCCTTCCTTCCTTCCTTCCTTCCTTCCTTCCTTCCTTCCTCCCTCCTTTCTTCCTTCCTTCCTTCCTTCCTTCCTTCCTTCCTTCCTTCCTTCCTTCCTTCCTTCCTTCCTTCCTCCCCCTTTCTTTTTCTCTTTTAAGAATTATGGCAGGGACTGGAAAGGTGGCTCAGTGGTAGCGTGCTTGCCTGTTATGCATGAGTCCCTGGGTTTGATTCCTCAGCACCACATAAGCAGAAGAAGCTGGAAGTGGTGCTTTGGCTCAATTGGTAGAGTGCTAGCCTTGAGCTGAAGAGCTGAGGGACAGCGCCCAGGCTCAGAGTTCGGGCCCCATGACTGGCAAGAAAAATAATAATAATAATAATTATGGCAAACCCCGTGTGGTGTCAAAATGCTGAAAAACCACAATATGGACCTGGCCTGGAATGAGCCTAACTATGATATATGGGCTATATGGACATAACTATGATATATATGGACCAAAATGGAAGATAAACACAATCCTTGCAGAGCAGGAAATAATGGCAGATGCTACTTTTTCTAAGTAAGGTAGAAATTTAAGTTGATTAGTTTTGTCAACTGCAATCCAAATGATCTCATTATTGCACATTACAGAAAAGTAATGTAGTAGTGTACATGCTCAACATTCTTCTCATTATGTCCTCCAGAGCTGAAACTAGTTCTTGTGATTCCTAAGCAGCATCTGTAGGTTTCAAGAAATCTGAAAACTAGTGTCTTATTTTCCCTTCCCTACCACTCGGTGTGGCTGACCAAAGAGAATGGGGAATCAGAAAGAAGGAAGGATAATAAATGGGTCTGTAGATGTAGAGTATGTCCTGAACTTTCCTCAAGTGAACTATTGGGTAGGCTAATGAATGATAACACATGAAAGGAGAAGGTCAGAAACTATCTTCCTGCTTGAAAACTTCTCAAAGGTCATTACTAAAACTCAGGGAAATAACGATGTGAAGAGAAAGGTAAAAGGCAAAGACAGAGACAGGAGATCAAAATATGCTTTACCACTTTACTATATATTCTCTAGCAAATGGGTAGACAGCAAATTTTTATATCACAGAGAAAATACGAGAAAACCAACCCCGAGCAAATTTTACCACATGCCATCAGTCATCAAGTTATAGCTCACTGGTGGATTGTCATTCATATATCAGATGAACAAGAACCTCAGCATTACACAGTGTGAAAAAGTTTTATTGGGAATTTATTTTCCAAAGAATACATTCTAAGGAATAAATTCTTGGGGGAATTTATAAACCAAAGGGAGCTAGGAGTGTGAACAAATTCCCTAATTATCATCTTTTCAGAGAGAGAAATTGGATCTCTGACACTTGTATGGTTTCGATTTTTCATGACGGAAACTTTAAGATCAAAGACCTTGGACCAACAGAGTTTGTAATCCCTATTTTCTGAGCAAGAAAACCTACTCCTGCAGGAATCTGTTTGTTGAGATACAATGCTGGACCAATTCTAGCTGAGCCTTTGTTCTGGAACCCAGCATGAATTCTTGTGGTCATTTTTGGACAATTCTATGGAAAAAAAACCACTGGGTTCTTTTTCATGTCATAATTGCACTCTCTAAAGTACTAATGGCTATACATTTGCAATATACTACGCTGACTTCAAGCAGTTCCTATGATAGCTGAAGCACAGCATAACAATATTATTATCTGGCTGCTCTCTTTCCATGGCACTTTCAGCCTGTGGTTGCACTCTGAACTGGGGCTCCAGGAAGAGACAGAATCATTTTGAGAACCTCTCTGCTTATACACAGAGAAAGTGGATATAGAAAGAAGCAACTTGGCCAATAATGGGAAGAAAACCACAAAATTAAAGATTCTGTATTCACAAGGGAAAGGAGAAGTGATCTGTTTTCCTGGTTTCTGTTTTGAAACATTTCCCAGCATGGAACCCAAGAAATTGGCAAGCATGTTAGTGTTTCCAATTGTCCATTTTGGTTATGTTTAATAAAGTAAGAATCTACTTTAGTTATTTAAAAGGAATTTCTCCATGCAATGTTTACATGATGGTTGAATGTTTTGGAACAGGGTAGTAGCCTTGTCATGGTGAAGATGTGTAGATACTGAATTTCATATGTATGAGCGTGTGAGTTCATCTCTTTTGTCAGTCTGCACTTGTAGTTTGCACCTACTAAGTTCTCTCTGAATTCCTCTTAATTCAATAATTATCTCCACACAAAAAAAAAGTTATTTGCCAAATCTCCAAACATTCAAGAATGTATTATGATAGAGTGTGAAAAGGAAGCTGGTAAAATTCCTAGTGTTTGCTCACCCTCTTTCTTTGGCCCACATTCTTCTTATTTCAATTCTGCTTTCTGACTTTTTTTTTTAACCGAATGAAAATAAAATAATGCTCAGGAAGGGAAATTGCTTCATGTTGTCTTTGCCATGAGAATGCCATCAGAGTCCTTCATCTCCCTTTTTAGAACAAGGAAATCAGCTCATTCAACCACCTCGAGCGTGGTGCATACTTGGAGAATGGGGACATGGCATGTAGTAGTCAACATTGCAGCTGAAGCACGACTCATGTTTAGCGAGGTACTAATATTTGAGACAAGCAATGTAGGAAGACAAAAAGTGCCGGGAGTTACTTCTCAAAGGAACTGGAAGCACTGGCAAGGTGCAGCAATCAAGTGGTGTGACTTGATCTGAGTTTTAAAAGAGAATGTTGGAAGCATTTGAGAGAAAGAACAGGTTGATGGTCAACAAAGGGAGCAGAGACTTCATTTAGGTTAGTGCAGTTTAGTTGAGTTGAGGTCTGAAAGCAGCTGAGGGTAGGGGTGCAGTAATGAAGAGAGAGAAAGGGCCTGATTTAAAGTGTTTTGACATTTTTAGCTTTTTTTTTGTCAGAGCTGAGGACTGAACTCAAAGGCAAAGCACTCTTCCACTGAGCTGAACCCCCAACCCCCGATTTAGGATATTTTGGAAGAATCCAAAATGATTTGGAAGCTATTTAGCAGCTGCCTAATAGTCCATTATATGGATGTACCATGACTTATTTAAACATTGCAAAGAGCACATTACAATCTAAGTAATCAATGCCCACTCTGTCATCTACTATTAAATACCAGCTCTCAAATCGCCCGCTCTTACATTTATGCTCTGTAAATATCTATTAAAAATAATAAAGCAGTGCCTTTGTTCTACTGAAGAATGATGGAGTGAGCCATCTTTATTTTGTATACCATTATCCTGTTTCCACTAAAATTTTAATCCTTAGCATAGGAAAGGATAAAGAATGATGATCGTTCTATACATCATATTTATGATACACACATATATATATACATATGAGTATATATATATATATATATATATATATATGCATTCAGTTTGTCACATGGTTGAATGTTATCTTGCAGAATATCATTTTTACTATTAAGCACAACAGGCCTACAGAAGTAAAATGATATTTAATAATTAGAGTACTCTAACTTTAATGCAAAATTAAGCTCAGGAGAATTAGGATAACTTAAATAAACCAATAAAATCTCTGGCAATGTAATTCAGACCTTAGCTGAAAATGAAAAGTTATGCATCCAGTGAAATATTCAATAGGCATTTCATTTTTTATGTTTCCTATTAACTTTCATTAAAGTGTTAAACTCTTATTATGTATCTCCCAATTCTTCCTGGAGCACTGTCTGTAGAAAATAACTTAGCAGCTGCTTAATTTGGGGAAAATTACTTATTTTCCCATAAAACCCTTTTCTGTAAGAGCTGGGAAAATATTAGTAGAAGTTATTTATGTTCTTATAGTATAAACAGTTTGGTCATCGGTGGTGACATAAAGGGAAAGCATTTGGAACAATAGCTTAGTTGTATAGAACTTAAATGGAATGAAAAACAGCACTTTATATTCTGGTTCAGATTCAGTTGATTTGCAGTGATTTACTACACTGGAGAACAAGAGGAAAGGTGAGATAATTTTCACAACAAACACAGTCCTGGTTCATAGTATATTTATAATCTACTTAGTAGTATAAAACCACATGCTGGATTGATGTTTTTATGACCTGTGTATCTAAGTTCTAAAATAGCCTTCATTATTTTCTGCATCTCTGTAACAAATTATTTTTCATTTCACCAGTGTTACGTCTGTGAGACATTTCTTTCTCTAGAAGTTAATTATAACCCTTGCTATGCTAGTTTGATGAATGTCTCTGCACCTCTTCAAGAACATAGAATGTTTCAAAAACAAAATGAAAGAAAGCAAAACTAGGTTGCATCTCAACAGCCCATTTTGGCATCTGACTCACTGTGGGCCCATAGTCAATATGGATTGGTGATAATTGACAGACAATAATGCAAAGAAGCTGAGGAGGTGCTCTAAATTCTGGATTGTAAGATATGCCTAGGATAGTTGTACAATAGGATATTTGACTTCCACTCCTACTAGCCAAAAATCAACCCTCTGACCACATCAGTAGTGACCTTGGTTTTATGTCTCAAAATATGCTTTTGGATTTTTTTTTTTTAAACAAAGCTGTATTCTGCTTAGCACCATTGTTCTGTGAGCAATGGAGATTGAAAGTCTACGGGCAGCTTCATGCTTATGAGGACCATCGCATTCAGGCACCCCAACAGAGAGCAGCATGTTGTTGAAGGAGGGTGTGGCATTTTTTGCTTTGTGAGAATCAGTTGTGGACCCATTGTCACAAAACTTTGGAGGATGTCCTTTGGAAGTGAATTGGAAGTGAGAGTGACTTGGAAATATATATAGAGAGAAGGGAGCAAATCTGAAGAGTAACTATAATTAGTTATCATTAGAGTAAGCATAAGTACAATGTTTTATTTTCCCAGGTAGACTAAAAACCCTGAACCAAACAAAAAATGGCATAAGCAAAATGATAAAAAAAAAAAAAAGTTGGTGATAACATTATCCAATTAAGTAAATTGGATAACTTTTCAGCTTCCTTATATATACAAGGTGCCCATATACAAAAATATATAGACATATATACATAAATAGAGATACATTGTGTGTCTATGTATATGCAGTGTATACCATATGTTTTTTTTTTAATTTGACCTTCTGCTACTCAATGTTATTGCTCATGAGTGGCACTCTACACCTCTAGCCATGCCACCAGCCTCTCTTTCTTTTCATCAGAAATGGAATCTTGCAGACTTTTTGCTTGGGTTATATTTCAGATTCTTGAGGAGCTAGCATTACAGATGGGGCCAACTGTTACTCACCTTATATAACATGAGTGGAGATAGTAATATTCCAATTGACGTATGGTAAAAGCTGACCAAGGGACTATTGATAACATTTTAGGCTTTAAAGATATAGCATCTGTCATAGCTGTTGAAGTTTGACATTGTCGTACAAAGTGGGCACAAACAATATGAATAAATATAAAATATGAATAAATGACTGAATGAATGTGGCTACATTCCCACAAAAAAAAATCATGTGTAAAACAGGGAGTCGTCAACTGTGTTTAATCTTCAGGATTAGTTCGTTCATTTGTTTATATTATAAATTTTGTGACCTACCAAATAACCATTTGCTCTGCCAAGAAGCAACTTTAGATACTTTGTATATTTTTCCCATTATTGACTGCCTGTTTGCTTTCTTGACTGTGTTAAGTACTGCTTGAAATCTTTAAAAATATCACAGAAGGAGATTGCAAACACAAAATAAGCACTACTTAATGGAAAAAATAGCTGGCTGACTATGTTAAAGACGAAAGTCATTTCTATAGACATACCTGAACCACTGGATATTCAAGAACTATTAGTCATATTTAGCATCAGCAAATATTTCATCCTATTCTTATAATCATTCCTTATTTCCCAATGTTGGAAATATAGATTTAAAAATATTAGACAGGCTAAATGGGACACAAAAATCTAAACTTTAATGTTCTGTAACTGTTTCCTTGACTGATTAAGAAGATATTCCATAATTATTTTTAAAACATTCAAAGAACATTAAAAACACTAGCAAGATGTACTTACAAAGCACTATGTGATTCTTTCATTTCTTTTGTATGTTCTTCCCCATTGTATAACCCCCGTTTTCACTGGATTTGATGCCGGTGTCCTGCATCTTGTATATACATTTTTGTAATTTGGGGAGGGGAAGGGATATTGGGGAACACTTAAATGAGGATGCAGGCTGACCCATTGTGACAACGAGATTTACAGGACACTATATTGAAAACGAACTTTACAATGTTGGGGTGTGTGGGGGCAGGAGGAGTTGGGGAGGTGGGGAGGGAAGCGATGGTAGGGGAAAACAAAGGAGGAGGTAACAATGCTTGCTAGGAAATGTACTCATTACTCTACTCATGTAACTGTAACCCCTACGTACAACATTTTTACTATATATATATATATATATATATATATATAGAGAGAGAGAGAGAGAGAGAGAGAGAGAGAGAGTATACGTAAAAAATAAAAATAAATAAATAAAAACATTCAAAGAGTTTTATTCTCTAAAGTGCATATTTAGTACAAACGAATACCATAACAGGAGATTTTCAAAAAAAATTGTAGAACACACAGGAGATGCCAACTGTTTTTAGTAATAAATAACAAGCCAGCGCAATTAATTCTCCTAGCCATTGTATTTAACAGGACATCATGAAAAAGAAAATAACTATGTCCTCTTTTTCTTATTTTCTGATGAACTTGAGCAGGAAGCCTCCACCATTCTCAATTAATACCAAAGGGTAACTCTATGAGCCACTTCTAGTAGATAATGCTGCCACACCCAGTGCGGGACTTGCTTCCCTTCCGAGAGCTGACAATACAACAATGTTTTCTGAGACTCTGATTTTCCTAGTCAGAGACATTATCGAGGTATCCATTGTTTATAAAATCCACTGCTGGGCTTGAGACAATACTCTGAAATTTTTATTAAAATTTAGTTATCTCAAGTCAAACTTCAGGCTTCCAAATAAACATCGTGAAGTGCACCGTGATACAGCTCTGAATTTCATTAGCAAGGCAGGTGTCATTACTTGGCAAACACAGGTAGTGTTTGTGATAACTCCATCAGATCACCCCAAAGGAAAGAGCAGAAATGTGGATCAAAAAAGAGCCTTCTATGTTGAATATAACACATTAGCACAGTCTGGTGGAAGAACGGAAATGCATGAGATCTGTGCGTTGGCTCCACTCAGTCACACGAGGAGAGTTCTCTTTCTCAGGAATCAATCTTTCTTCCACAGCATGTCATAAACAAATTTTGAAATACCAGGAAAAGCTTTGAGGTGTTATGGTATGAGGAAAAAGCAAGGGGAAGAAAAACTGGATCAAAATATCCTAATCTGTCTTACAGCCAATGGAATCATTTCATGAAAAATAATTGATGAAGTAGGCAAAATAGCACAAAATTTAGTTCTGACTAAACAGTTTACACCTTGAGTGAATTGTAGCTCAACTCTCATTTACCAGACACTTGGTTTGTTGAACCAAGCTGATGATTCTCTCTTGGAAATCATCATTACACATGTGCATATGTGTGTACCTATCTGTAAAGAAGAGGCTACCATTCTAATTACATTTAAAAAAAATCTTACTTAAGGAGGAAATGTGACTCCTTGTAATCTTCCCTCACAGAAATAATTTTCCCTTATTTAATCACACAGCGTTTTCTTGTCACTGACTGCCTTTTGAATATTTCAATACAACTGTCACCACCTCCTCCCAACTACCCGTGTCCCCCAAAAGATTCCTCTCCTGCCTCATTTAAGCATTTTTTATTACAAGTTTCATGATTCTCTTTTATCATTGTACTTCTAGACAAGTACCAAGACTTTTTCAAAAAGTTCAGAGTAAGCTAAAAATAGGGTGAAACAGCAAAGTAGTGGTGTTGTGTTTATTTTCCCAATGTGGCGAATGCCTATTGATAAATCCTTGGATTTTAAAAAATTTAACATCTAATTAACAGCTAACAAGACAACTGTCTAATTCTAATAATTTTCAAGCAAACTATAAACACTATTCTTTTAAATTGGGTGCTGGTGGCTCATGCCTATAATCCTAGCTACTCAGGAGGCTGAGATCTGAGGATCATGATTCAAAACTAGCCTGGGAAGACTTTTGTTTACAAAAGCTGGAAGTGGTGCTGTGGCTCAAGTGATAGAATGTTAGCCTTGAGCACAAAGAAGCTCAAGGACAGCGTTCCGGCCCTGAGTTCAAGCCCGACAACCAACAACAAGAACAAAAAATATTATTTTGAGGCAAGGCCGCCTGTGTGGCTCAAAAACTTTGCTTTGAAGACCAGGGTAGCCTCAAACTTCCCTCTCAATGCAGAGATTACACTTACGTGCCACCATGCCCCAATCCCCAAGCAATGGGATAGTCTTCTGATAGTTAGCATTATCAACCAGTGAGTGTTCTAGATTCCATGTTTGTGTAACTTATTTCCCAACCTAAATGCAGGATACATTTGCCCTATAAAATTCAACACGATTTGTTCAATCTGTGCCTTTATTCAAGTTGTTGATTTAAAAAAATATATCTAATGAGAAAATGTGCAAGGAAACCTCCCTCTCACATTTCTAATAAGCTACGTTACAGGTGAACATACAGGATTCATCAATGTAGCAGGACCCACTGAATAAAACTGCTAAAACTCCACCAGACTTTTGTCTTTCTGCTCACAGGAGTGTCATGTGAATCTGCCAAACTGAAACATAGGCTCTCCATGTCTATGGCCCATTGGAGGCCCATAAAGGAAATTCAGAGCAGTTAAAAAGTTGCTATGAATTTGTAATCCCATCACTTTTACTTATCTCTGGTAAAATATCAGTGATTTATCTTCTCTCAAGTCAGATTGGGGAGTTTAAAAATGGGTGAGAAGTACCTGCAATCATCATTCCTCATTCACAAGAGTCTCCAGGTAAGCATCCCGGTGCTATCTTTCATTCCTTGCCTTGCCTATGTCCTTGCTAGGCAGTAGTATATTTACATGGTAGCATACCAGAGGAGCTGTTCCCTCAACCACTGCCCTGTCTGGTCATTGAACTCAATAGGATTTTCCTTGGAGCCATTGGAACACCTGCAGCCTTCCTCTGGTGTTATTTGAGGCATTAAGCTCAAAGTTATAAGTATGATAAAATACAGAATCTAAAAAGAGCTCTGGTTATGACATCATTTAAAATAAACCAAAGGAAATCACACAAAATAGGATTTTCTGGACACAATATGATTTTCAACAGAAAAGAGACCCTACCCAAGATTGTCTTGGTTTCTGAATGAACACTTGAACTATTACTGGAAGCCAGGTGTTGGTGGCTCACATCTGTAATCTTAGCTATTCAGGAGGCCGAGAGTTGAGGATCCTGGTTCAAAGCCAGCCCAGGCCGGAAATTCTGTGAGATTGTTTCTACAATTAATCACTGAAAAACTGGAAGTGGCACTGTGGTTCAAGTGGTAGAAAGATAGCCTCAAGCAAAAGAGCCCAGGCCCAGAGTTCAAGCCCTAGCACCAGCACTCACCCCCCCCCCCCACACGTACACACACACACACACACACACACACACACACACACACACACACACACACACACACACACACACACATACACACACACACACACACACACACACACACACACACACACACACACACATCACAAGGATTGCTGGATTTTGGATTTTCTGCTGTTAAAACAATTTCACTGGAGTCTTGAGTCTTGACAGATGATAGTTTGCTTGTGAAGCTTTCCCTTAAGATAGACAGCTATCTATCATAAGATGAAGTAGTATAGGGGCTAATGTGTCTGGACTTTTGCTTTAGCTGAGGGAAAGCAATGAGGAGATGGGATTATGACTGGTTTGTTATCCCAAGGAAGGAAAGCGGTGTGGAATAGCCATGTGGAATCTGCTAAATCAGTGCACGAGGTTAAAGACTCTGGTTCTGACCTAGCCAAATTAGAAAACACTGATTTTTCAGAGAAAGGAATGATGCTGGGTTTTTTTTCCCCTCTTGTTCTTTGTAGCAATGACATTCATGTACCTGTTACAATATTTATAGTTGAGAATTATTAAGGGAAAGCACAATTGATACCATGATTTTCAGGCCAAACTCAACACAGCTCTACATCAGATTATTAAGATGAGGAAACCGGACAGATGCCTGGCTAAACATAATGAAATGGTGGCAAAAGAAAATGAAAACCATTCCTTATTGTTTTCCCTCTTTTGAGTTTATCTATGTGTCTATATATCAGCCTATTATCTCAATGTAGACAACACCATGTCTGCCAATCTATGTATCTATAACTATGTATGTATGTATGTATGTATGTATGTATCTATCTATCTATCTATCTATCTGTCTGTCTATCTACCTGCCACCCATCCCCCTGTCCAATCATCTTCAAAGCATGAAGCATGAGTTCTTGTAAGTAGAAATAGGTATTTCAGTGACATCTCTTTGCCCGTAAATCTATTTCAGAGTCTTCCAAAGGCAGCATCAGAGCATTTGTGCCATTGATGATGAACACATAAAGTGGCTGATTTGGAAGTTGTAGTGTAAATGGCTAGAAACCAGATAGTACTGTTTCAAATGTGTCCTTGTGAGACAGCAGCTCTGCACACCAACTCAGCAACTCCTCAAGTTAATGATTTTGTAAATGTAGAGCAAGGGCGGTGATTACGTTACTTCTGTAACTCATCTTGGGGCCCTGGAATGTAGTATTTGGGAGAAGTCATTTTTAAGAGACAGAGAGGAAAGAAACAAAAACATCTGAAACATAAAAGTTTCATTTTATGAGTCTTCTGATTTTAAAATAAATATATTAGGATTTAAAAGTAGGAATATAAAAAAAAGAAAAAGAAAAAGAGGGCTAAATAGAATGATCCTTACTTTTCCTACCCTTTAAAATATCTCTGAAATGTTGGTTGCTTACTATTTTCTTTTTGCATCACACATATATGGATGAGCAAGATATTTAATAACATATGATAACATATTTAAACTTAATGATTCTAGTTTACTTACATTTGCACTGGATCTTGTTTTAATTATTTGACATTATGAACAATTCTATAGTTCACAGCACAGGCTATAACGTTTAAACGTTTTGTTTTTTACCTTCAAGTTAAATTTCCAGAAGTGAGGCTTATTAAAATTTAAACATTTCAAGACTTACTTTGTATACTTACACACTGCATCACAAGAAGGTTATGTCAATTTGCACTGTAAACATAGTACCTGTTTTATAATGGGGAAAAAAAACATTTTCTTTTAGAAAAGAAATCACTTTTCTCTTTACAAAATACACCACTGTATTATTAATGCATCAGGATACATTCTGAGAAGTGTATTGTTAGGTGATTTAATTTTGGGGAAAAATCCCAGAGTGTACTTACACATAGCTAGATGGCACAGGGCCAGCACTCCTGGGCTGTATTACAACCTATTAATCAGACAGCAGACAGATGGGCCATTGTGGTCGAACCTACTTGTGTAGCATGTGAATGTATTTACTTCTATTCACCTTGTCCAATTACTAGCATGGTCTATAGATCTTCAACAACTCTACAAAAGCACTACATAATGAATAGTATCATCTAGATGACATAAAATAATGCAAAGACTCAAGAAGACAGCTAAGGATATGTGTAATAGTGGCCTCCTATGTGGGTTGTTCATTCAGAAAACAGGTTTTGTTCAATAGATTTAATCAATATATCTTCATTGCATACCTGATGTATAACAGGCACCTTTCTACTTTCTGGTCAAGTGGAGGAAATGCATATGGGTAGAATATCTCCCATGCATGAGATGGAAAGCAAGCAAAGTGAGTGCTACACTCAGGGTCATAATCTGGAGTCTGTCTAGATATTCAAATGGCAACTTTAAATTGTATGTCTGGACACACCAAAAAAAAAATGAGATGGATATAGAAATTGAT
Source organism: Dipodomys spectabilis (assembly GCF_019054845.1). Taxonomy (NCBI): domain Eukaryota; kingdom Metazoa; phylum Chordata; class Mammalia; order Rodentia; family Heteromyidae; genus Dipodomys; species Dipodomys spectabilis. Next base: position 6,501,691 of record NW_024870711.1, read on the forward strand.
GTTTCACATTAATTTTCCCCATATCAGATTTGAGGTTTGGATTTTATTTACAAGAAGGAATATTTATCAGGATCCCATGTAGGAAACAGAGAAATAAAAAAGGCAAACTTTGATCATTTCTTCCTTAGATGTTAATATTCAATCTTAAAAGTACAACACTAGACAAGTAGTTCACGTGGATTACATGTTTGAACTACTTAGCCAATAGTTGTGATTACAGCTGAGTTCAATTAAAATTGAAGCTTTAAAGTTTCGTTTCTGTGTGAGTAAAAGCCAACTATTTGAAATAATAGCATCCAGGCTGGATTTTTCTTAGTGAAAATTCTTATTCTGAGAGGTTAGCTCAGTGGCAGCATGTGTTTAGACTTCGCTTCAATCACAACACCACAAAAAAAGAAAGAAGAAAAAAAAAAAAAACAGAAAAACTCATTAGAGAAATCTTTCTGTTGAGTTGGGTGCTGGTGGCTCACACCTGTAATCCTAGCTACTCAGGAGGCTGAGATCTGAGGATCACGGTTCAAAGCCAGCCCAGGCAGGAAAGTCCCTGAGACTCTTATCTCCAATAAACCACTAGAAAACTGGAAGTGGCACTGTGGCTCAAGCGGTAGAGCGCTTGCCTTGAGCTGAAGAGCGTAAGGACAGTGCCCAAGCCCCGAGTTCAAGTCCCCCAACTGACCAAAAAAAAAATCTTTCTGTTATATTTATAGTTTCCTTTGCTGTTGTGTTTAAAGAAAGTGAATAAGTAGAGGGTAAAAAAGCAGTTCATATTTTCTATTATTTTCTTTCATAGAATCTTCTGGAGGAAGGCACAGAAACACTCCTCAAGGTCTTCTCAACCCCTTTTAAGACAACCTGGGTGAATGAAATAGGGTAGGAAACATATCAGGAAAAAACTCCATTATAGAACACGGAGGGGTGAAGCATAACAAGGAAAGGGAAGTGGTTGGTGTAGAGTATTGATCAAAAGCAGGCTGTAGATTCGGGCTGCTAATCTCTGGGCGCTGTTCTGTCTCCTACGTACCAGATTTCCAGGTCTCCCTCCTTGTCATAAGACTTAAAGAACTCATGTAGCACATGTAGTCAAATGGGGCCGGCAAATTCAATGGAAGTACATGGTATGGAAGTAAGCAGTATCAGTGGATAAAATCCAGAAATCTCACACTCTGTATTAACCAAAGAAACGATTATTCAGACATCAGGACAGAGATGAGTCACTTTATTATTATCATTATTGTTATTATTATTATTCTCTGTGCAGTAAATTAGACAGACAAAGAGACATGATTCTTTTTTCTCTCTCCAGAGCCATACAAAGATAGGGCATGGCAGAAAAGCATTGTGAAATTAGTGTAGCTATTATCTATCAGTGTTTAGAATAGCAAGTGGAATGGGTCTGAGTAGGAGGTGGAACAGGGCTGGGTACAGCTCACCAATGCTATCCAGTCATTTTATGTCTTTTCATAAGAAAATTCTTGTCAAAGTCATAAGAAGTGGAGGGTGTGATGTAAGACAGGCAGTCAGATGCAGGCTGAGCCGATTACCCTGAACACTGACTCCACACTGTAGTTACAGGATGGAAATAAAAGTCGTGCATTAAAATATAAATAACACAACAGGAAAGCTGAAGCAGGCTTGGATTAAATGAAACACAAAGATGTAAGAAAAGAATCAGAGAGGATTATTGTTAATGTGTATATATTTTGAAAGGGTTGGGAGAAAGAGGAGTTTGGGTGTACATTGTAAAGAAAGATAATCCTAAATCCATACCCTAGACCAAAAAAAAAAGACATGATAGAAAATTTACATAGAAAACTGGGGGTTTATTTTTTATTTGTCTTGCCCATAGTACACTGAGCCTCTCAGGAGATGATTTTAATTTTTTCAATGCAATGCTTTCATTTTCTGCTTACTAAGCAAGAGGTAAAGCATAGAACAGACATGAAAGTCAAAGGAATTAAAACACCTACCATCAGCTAAAAGACAATTTGATACCCAGATGAGGAGTAGAGAAAAGGATCAATTTGTAGCTTCATTCTGTGAATAGAGTAGAGTTTCACAAGGAGATAGTTCATAAACCTCCTCCATGTTTCTCCAAACCATCTCTGATACTCTGAAAGACTGATGTGACTAATGCTCCTCTATGGCTGAGCTTACCTTCTTGGATTCACCTCCAGGGGTAGAGTTAGAAGAATATAGCATAGCAGTAAACTCTCCAAGAGAGGGATGATTATATTGGTTAATATGGACAGAAGAGATTTGAAAGATAATTCTCAGCAGAAAGGAAAACTTCACTTGTAGACCCAGATAAAACTTCATAGAGACTAGGGCAGAATAACAGGCTTTCAAAGCCTATTGGGGAAAGTTATACAGAAAAGCAAAGCACACGTACCCATGGATGGTCTTGCACATAATTTCATTGGTAATCATGCAAATATCCATTGGAAACAGGAGCAAATGAATTGCTTCGAATGCTACAAAAAGACTTCTGTTTGGTTTAGTGAGCATTTGAGAAGTACAAACAAGATGAAAACACAACTAATTATTGAAAAAAATCATGAAATAACTTGATATTTAATTGAACAAGAAAGCAGGAACATGTTGAAATTGTATTGACAGGTTTTAGGAAAGGAAAAGAAAATAAATTGTTGTATTTTATGATTAAAACATTTATTTCTAATTAGAAAAGGTTATATATTCGTTACGTACTTTTGACAGATGATTATATCTACATGATTTTTTTTTTCTTTTATTGTCTATGCCAGTCCTTAGCCTTGAGCTCAGGGTTTGCGTACTGGCTCTGAGCTCTTTTGCTCAAGGCTAGCACTCTGACACTTGAGACACAGTTCCACATCTAGCTTTTTATTGGTTAATTAAAGATGAAAGACTTTCCTGCCTGGGCTGGCTTCTTCCTGAAATCCTCGGCTCTCAGCCTCTAAGGTAGCTAGGATTGCAATTGTGAATGAACCACTGGCCCTGGCCTCTACGTAAGTATTTTTATTATAAGACCTGGCTTGTATCATACTTTCCCAAGATAATAGATTTATTTAAATTCTAATTTTATGTGCTTGACTTTTCTTTTTAAAACATTTACTTTAAGTTTTGATTTAACATGCATTTGTGAGAAGATTTCATTGCGATATCACCCTCTATGCATGGAGCGACCTTAGAATAAATTTACTCCTCATATTCTCCTCCTTCTCCAGTTTTGAACAGCATTTGATGGGTTTCCTAATAGCGTAGTGTTTGGGGGAAGGCCTAAAACTAGGGAAAAATATGTTGTACACAATTTTCTAAAATAATAGAAAACTGATCATTCAAATAAATATTTATACTGTGAGATTAAAATAAATTATACTTTGATGATGTCCTCTTATGACAACAAAGTTTTAATATTCTCCATGGAGAAGACTAGAAAGACAACCTAGTCTTCCTTTTTGCATGGCTGATTAGAATGTGTGCTTATAGCATCCTGCAGTTGTGTCCTAAATGTGGAAATTTTAATAAATTTACATTGCGTAGTTACTTAAAATATGAAAGGTCATAAAAACAAATTATTTTAACAAGTCATCAGTGAGAAGGAGCTCCCTGCATTTGATTTTGTGTGGCTGATTATTCGTCTTACACAGAGTAGATTCTACTCTGAACAAGCTGAATCTTCTTTTTCTTCCCTTCCCTCGATGTTTGGATACCTGGATTGCTAAAATATACAGGTATGTGACGTGAGAATTGGGATATGACATCTGCTCCTCCAGCTTAAGTCATCGCCTAGCATCTGTTGCCAAAGTGTTCTCTAGGAGTATTTTTGGAAGCCGTTGGTACATAAAAAAAGAGCACAATAGTTTATGTCTCTATGGAAGGAAATATAAAGCTATTTCCTCCTACAAATACCAACTAAATTCATTAAAATTGACTTTCCTCTCAATCAGAGTCTAGAAAGATCAGGTGTTCCATCACCACCTAATAGGAGGAAGACATCACAGAGAGAATGCAAAGCCATTATATCACCATCTCCACCCATTACAATTTTAGTAAATGAGAACTTTCAAAAACCTGTGTCTAGCCAGGCACATGCGCCAGGTAGCTCATGCCTGTAATCCTAGCTATTCAGGTGGCTGAGATCTGAGGATCGTGATTCAGAGACAGTCCGGGCAGGAAAGTCTGTGAGACTCTTATCTCCAATAAAGCACCAGAAAACCAGAAGTGGCACAGTGTCTCAAGAGCGCTTGCCTTGAGCTGAAGAGCTGAGGGACAGTGTTCAGGACCAGAGTTCAGGCCCCATGACCGGCAAAAACAAACAAACAAAAAAACCTGGATCTACAGAAAACCACGGTTTTGCACCCAGAACATAACCCCGGCAGGTAGGAGCCTTAAAATGGACACCTTAAAGGCCAATCTACCTGTAGACTAACGTCCACCTGCAAGGAAAGAGAATTTGAAATCTATTTCTCTTCAAAGTTAACCATGTACAAAAGGTGAAGGCAAACCAATCCAAGAGAAACAGCACCATAAGTGTAAACATTTTGGGGTGATAAAATACCTTTATGGAAAACATATGTTATGGAACACATCCACTCATGCTTTGCTGAGTGGAGAAATTACTGTCTTAACGAACAAGTGATTTCTTCCCAGTGGAACAATAAATCCTTGCAATGCATGTGATCTTGTAAGTCTTTCCCTTGCTGGTAGGTAAGATTCTGTTTGTGTTCCAAGATTTGTCTCCTGAAATCCACTCCAAAGCTAGCATGGAAAACAATAGCAAAGCCCAGTTCCTCTTCGTAGTCCCCACGTTCATTCTGGCTGTGTGTCACTACCCCTCATCCTGACCCATTGGAGGGGCCTGAGACTATTAGGATTCCAAGAAGACAGAAATCTACCTTCTGGGATGATGTTGGCCAAATTTATGTCATACTTAGCTTTGTTTGCTTTCTCTGTCTTTGACTCTCTGTCTGTCTCTTTCATTCTCTATCCCTATCTCTGTCTCTTATCTGCCTCTTTGTCTCTCTCTCAAAAGAGATGACAAGTGTCATTATTGTTAGCATGGGTTTTAAATAATTTAATCTGAAAACAGTCTATGAAATGCTAATCATTATGGTAAAAATCAGGCCTAAGTGAAAGGTGTGATGCATACCTCGCCTTTCATTTTAAGTGGTATATCATAAATTACTTTGCAATATGTTCATGGCTAAGAATATATAAACATAGGATGCCTGAAAAGAACAATGAGACTTTTTTTTCAAAGGGTCATCAAATGTGGTGCTTAATGTGCACGATTTCTGGCACAGTACTAGGACTTGAACGCTTGCTCTCGCTCAGCCTCGCTCTGGCTGGCATTCTCCCATTTGAGCAGGGCCTCTACTCTTGGACTTCTGGTGTTCCCAGAGATGGGAATAGGAAGGCATTTTTGGGGGACAGGACCTCTGGCAGAAGGTATGGCTAGTGAACCACAAGGGAACAAATCAATTTCGAACTAAAGATTGAGCTTGGTATTTCATCTCCTATCGTAGGGACGGTGTGGTATAGCAGTTAAGGGAAGTAGGGCTTATCTACTGCAGAGCCTACGCAGACCAGACCCCACACAGCCCCCAGGACACTCTGTCACAGATGTGGGTTTGGTTGACATAGAAATAACAGTGATGCGTTTTATTTTTTGACAGTCACTGCATTTATCAATTGCGAATGTACTATGTATATAGCCAGCAATTTGTCAAGGAGTGTGTTAGAAATGTGTCTGACCCAGATATATTTAAAAAAAAAAAGACCAGTAGATAGGAAAGTTTTGTTTATCTAAGCTGTCTGGCTCAGTAATCAAAGGGGCCAGTGGGAGCTACATGCATCTAATCTTTCTTGGCAACTGAACTGGTGGTAGTAAAGCTGACTTCACAGACTGTAAAATTCCTATGTATTCTATCCACTGTCATTACAAAGCTTGCTCTCGGTCTTTACTTTTAGCATAAGAAGGCTTAGACATTGCCAGTAGAATTCTATTACATTCAAACCTTCAGCATTGATAGCCCCTGGCTTTTTCTCTTTTTTGATTTCCATGCAAGACATTGGCCCAAATCCCAGCTAAAAGACTTTCTAATACTGAAACATTAGAAGTGAAGCTGGGTGCTAGTAGTTCATGCTTGTCATCCTAGCTACTCAGGAAGCTGTGATCTGAGGGTTGCGGTGCATAGCCAGACCGGGTAGGAAAGTCTATGAGACAGAATTTCTGTTGTGCCTCGTCTCTCGTTAGACTACTACTGCTTCTCTCACTTGAGAACAAAAGAGTCTCCCAAGCCACTGGTCCTGTAGCCAAGGAGTAACTGATCATGCTCTATTAATTGGACCCTTCTCTAAAGGAATGAGGAAAGCATTCTTTAAACAAAGGAAGGCTGTTCAGGGGCAAAGCTCAGTGTGATCAGCCTACCAGTCAAGGAGAATATTACCTTGTCAGAGAAGCATCTGAAAGGAGAGGTCAATGGAAGGTTACAGAGGTAGAGGATTAAGCTGAGCAATACTAAGAGCACTGCAGATGACTGGTTAGGAAAGGCCAAGTTGAGAGGCTCATAGGTTTGGGTTTGTGAACACCAGACGCAAGAGTCCACATGTGCCAACAATGATTGAGTCCAGATGAGTAAGCTGCTTCCTTGGTTCATGGCTTTGTGCTCTAGGAACAAGGTACATGGTCTTCACCGAGGCCCACATTATTTAACATGGAGTCAGGGAACTGTGTGAGTTTCAGTACTCAGGTGAGAATTGTCCTGTTTCCCTGAGCATGTAGAAGAAAATCAAGCTACTAAATATGGAGGTAGTTGTTCTGGATCTCCAGAACTTACTCAGGTGAGTAAGGTGTCCTTGAGTATCATTTCCTGACAGATATAGTATTAGGAACTGACAATAGCTCAGAGACCAAAATCACATTTGAGACAATTGGACAGTGTACTCATTACCTTGTCCATGTAATTGTAACCCCTCTGTACGGTATTTTTACAATAAAAAAAGAGAGAATAGGGCATAGAGCCTGTGATCTCAGAAGAAACAAGGACAAAACCATGCAAGAGTGTAGTAGCTCCTCAAGATAACGAGTACATTTCTCATCAAGCATTGTAGCCTCCTCCTTTGAATCCCATAAATCTTCTCTTTTTGGACTCCTGTGAGTTCCAAAAGTCCAGAAGCAGAAAGTGATTAAAAAACAAACAAAAAAAAACCCCACCTATATTAACTAGAAGTTGGTCTTTACCCAAAGAAAAGCGCACAGTGTGAAAGCGGGGGAAAACCAACTCAATACAATAGGTCCAACTGGTAGTGGGAGGCTGAAGGTGATTGAAGGTGATTGCAGACACGGCCTATCTGGGTTTGTCTTGTTCTTAGGAAACATAACTTATGCCAACCATTAGAACTCATCACCATTTGGATGTAGAAGAATGCTGCTATTTCAGAAGGTGTGCTAAGTATGAATCCTATCAGTGAATAATTTACAAGTGTTCCTTTGACCCATGAATGTCCAATTACTAAGTTTCATGTCCCACAGAGTCACAAATTATGAAACATTATCTCTGTCGCTTGGATTTCTGATGGCATTTCCTAACATCAAACACACTTCCAGATACAGTTAGGCTAAGATAACTCTACACTAGTCCTTCTTAGCCCTGTTTTTCAGAAGGTAAGGAAAGTAGCAGCCCATCATCTCTAACTCTACCTGCTTCTCTCCCTTCATGTATCACCGAGCTAAGAAGGAGTGAACTCAGAATTGTTTCTGTCAGGAGAGGGACACCACAGGTCTGGCGACTGCCCCGTGAAGGGTTTTGGAGAGACAAGCACTCTGAAATCGCAATATAATACAAGTCTCAGTGGAGGATTTTAAAACAGTTTAAAACAGCTGCTCTCCCATCCCGCATTTCTCTTTCAGGTGTAGTAAGCCATCTATCAGGTCTATGTCTTTAACTGGTGGATAATTTGCTTTGGGCCAGGATCTTTGGGAGAGCGTGATGATATTTTCAGGTATTAAATACAGCTCAACAGGTCCCCAATTATATAAAAATATTCTGCAAGACGGTCGGAGCCTGTAGACAGCCTCTCCCACTTCGTTCTCACTCTGCAGGGAGATTTCTTACATTACTTGCGTCCTCGGGTCTGATGCTTCCCACTTTATTGTTTATTTTACTCCTACATATTTTGGGTATCTAGGGTAATATTATTAGTCATGATGACAGCTAAACAGAGCGACTGGACATTTGTAAAAGACAAATACCTGGCAAATGCACTGCTTGGTGGCAGCCACAAACACACATATGTGACTTCTTGTCTCTGACAAAGACAAGGGGTTCAAAGGCCAGAAAAACACCAGGACTCCTTTCAGTTCCTCATCACCAAAAAGGCCCTGACTTGCCCTGGTTTGAGTCTACCAACCCTTACATGATGCATTGCCAAAAGTTTGCATTTCCCACAGTGCTAACTTAATGTTGTTAGTAAGAGGATCTAGCGATGAGTTGGCTATATCAGAAAATTGAAGTCACCTCAGGGCAGAAATGATGGTTTTAATCTAGCCATGGAAATAAATATTTCCTTGGGTGTCTCAAGCCCTGGAAAGTGAGTTGAAGTATGCTCTCTCATTGACATGAAGAAGCCAGAGTCAGCTGAGGTGGTTCTGGTTTGGCTCTGTTTTCCTCTGGTTATTTTTGTCTTCAGGATAGAGTGTTGCTTCCTTTGGGCATTTATCGGGGTGCTGATCCTCTCCATTAAGGACAGATGTATGCCTCCATGTCCAGATCCCCTCTTGCAGACTTTTCTATTGGGCTAGGCTGGCATCATTTTCCTTCCATTCTAAGCTTCCTAAGTGGCTAAGATTATAGGCATGAGCCTGTAATCGTGGCCTGGCTTTCCTAAACATCTCTTTAATTGTGCTATAAATTACATATTTTCAGAGCACAAATGCAAAGTGAGTATAGAGTTCAGTACTTTGAGGTAAAATACACACAGGTAATGTCATCTGAACCAAGATGTATTTCACACTCAAGGAATATATATATATATATATATATATATATATATATATATATATATATATATATATATACACATACACCTATACATATACATATATCTGTATATATATATTTGCCACGCTTGGGGTTTCATCTCAGTGCCTGAGTATTGTCCCTGAACTTTTTTTAAGTTTTTTTTTTTTTGGTCTGTCATGGGGCTTGAACTCTGGGCCTGGGCGCTGTCCCTCAGCTCTTCAGCTCAAGGTGAGCACTCTACCACTTGAGCTACAGTGCCACTTCCGGTTTTCTGGTGGTTTATTGGAGAAAGGAGTCTCACGGTCTCTCCTGCCCGGGCTGGCTTTGAACCGCGATCCTCAGATCTCAGCCTCCTGAGTAGCTAGGATTACAGGCGTGAGCCACCAGCGCTCGCCTGAACTTTTTTTACTCAAGGCTAGGTCTCTGACACTTTGAACACTTTTGGTCTTCTGATGATTAATTGGAATCAGGAAGCATCAACCTTCTAGAAGATGTCTTTCCCCTAATCCTTCATGGTTTTTAGTAGTTTTATTATAGACACATTCTAGTTTTGACTTCATTCTATCAAATCCAAATGCATTTTAATTAATTATGCTGAACTGGTACCAAAGTAAAAATCACATCAAATGTAATTCTGTATTTTAAATACTTAGGCTCTAAGGAGACATAAGTTGGCCTTAGGTCATAGTCAAGATATTGAAAACCTAGAAGATGATTAGAAAACATTAACAATGACTTCAATTAATAATTTGACCTAAGCCAGCTGAATCCTGATGCTGCCTGTCAGAATATGAAGTAGGGATTGATTTAGTTTAGCCTCTATGGACTATGAGCTGCAAAGAAACTTTGTACTTAATAATTCTGCTGGTTCACAGAAGGAGGCTTTTATTGTATAGATTCATGTTAATGTGGCTTTTAAGTTACTTCAGCCAAATCTTATTTGTTTAAATGTATTATGTTAATTGACAGACACTGATCTTTTCCAACAAAGATTAGAATGCTGATCTGAAGAACATCAATAAGTAAACCAGCAATATGCTGAAACATCTCTTTCTTCCTGTAACCTAACACATTCATTCTACTTTTAAGTTATATTCTTCCAACCATTTATTTTCTTTTTCCATCTGGTTGATCACAAAAGTCTGGCAACCAAATGAACATGTTGGTTCCAAGGCTAGGTCAGATTATGACCCCTTTCTCTTTACAAAAGTGTCTACCCATTCCTACCTCTCCACAAGAGAGCTTCACCTGAGATGCGGTCTGAAAGTTTCCCACTCCTTCCTAAAAATGTTTCACAGTCTCCATTTTAATGTCATTCACTTGGAGTGCAAGTGTGCCTTCATTCACTGTTACATCCACATTGCTCAATGCCCACGAACAGGAGATGCCCAGGAGGTACTTACTAAGTGCTCACACCTGTGCAGTTCGGTCCACGGTGTAGATGGCAGTATTTAACATCTCTCTCATGGTGTTTGGCAGGCTGTTTTTCCTAGTGGGCAATGAGACATAAGAAGTCTATAGAAAAACTCTTGTTATTTTCCACATTCTGCACTTAACGGTTGACATACTTATAAGTGTAACAGAGAGGATGCTTCTTCTGAAGACTAACAATGACAAATTAAAAATATGGATGTCAACCCTAGTTTCTATCAATGTTTTTATTTCTATAAACTATTTCTCATGAATATTTGTGAAGATTTTTTAATACAACGACTAAGTAAATGTTTTTGCCTACTTGTACCATATTTGATTTTTAGGGTTCCATATGTAGAATGGATTCTTTTGGATGTGGATATTCTTTTCTGAATTTACCTAGAGGCTTGTGATGTACAGCCTTCTCAAGAAAATAAAGAGCTCCTAATTATTTTATTTAAATCTGAAAGCAGATTTAACAGCATCTGACTTAGGATGCTATAAAAAGTTACCATATAAACATAATTTTAAATGTTGGTAGATCACACATCGAGTATTTTGATGGGAAATTATGAAAATGTTGCGATTTTATTTTCTAAAAATTTCTGCTCTTACATCAGTGTCATCTCCTAGGTGACAGAAGTGTGAATATGTCTGCTCCTAAGATCAGACGTTTCCAGAAGGACAGCTTTCATGAGATAAATTTAAAATTGAGTAATTTATTCATACTTACTTGACATTAACATAGTGACTGGGTCATTTGCTTTAAACAAATTTGCAATATGTGAATACACACACACACACACACACACACACACACACACACACACACACACACACACACCCCTACACAATGCAGTTTGTCAAATGTCCTCCAGGGCATCCCATTGCTGGTCTGAATCAATACCCCCTGTTCCCACCCCCCCGCCCCAAGCTGATGAGAAGTTTATGTGATTAACATGGAATCTAGGGCCAGAAAGCATCTGCAAACCACTGGAGTCATGCTTAAACAATGTTACAATGCACGCTGATGGCTGAAGAACTTCGACCTTCTATTGTGGCATATAGCTTTGCCAATGCCTTCACTTTGAAATAATGAGATTTGGGACTCCTAAGAAATGTTTCTTTGGGCTGAGAATGTGGCTTAGTGGTGGAGTGATTACCAAGCATGCGTGAAGGCCTATGTTCGATTCCTCAGTACCACATAAACAGAAAAAGCAGGAAGTGGCTCTGTGGCTCAAATAGAGTGTTAGCTTTGAGCAAAAGAAGCTCAGAGACAGTGCCTAGGCCCAGAGTTCAAGCCCCAAGACTGACAAAAAGAAAGAAATGCTTCTTTTTATTGTATCTGACATTAATAAGTTGTCCTGGCTGCAAGATTCTTCTCTAATCCAAAACCTTGGGTAATGTTCATGCTCACTTGAAATAAGTTTTCCTAAAGGCTATTTTGCTCCATAGAAAAATAAACAACATGTAAAATTTTGGTTGTTAATACCTACTTTTTTTGGCTATGCTTCATTCTAATGAAAACAAGGAGAAATAACTATAAATTATGCTTTTTAAAATGTGTATTTCTTTCCTGATTCACATTCCTCAAATGTTTCATGGAGAATATTTTTCCCTCTGAAATGTTCTCCATCCTTTCTTATTTCATTGCTTTCTTTGGGGTTAAAGTGAAGGATGGTAAAATTTGTTAAAGCTGTCTGTCTCTCTGGGGAATATCTAATTGGTTTCCTCAATTTTCTACAGAGCACTGGACATGGGTTGGCACCATTACCAAGTCTTTATTCACACTAAGCTGAACATGGAAGGGACTGGCCATGGACAGCTGCCCAGACAGGTGGCCAGCAATGCACAGAGTCCCTGAAGCAAGTCAGAGTAAGAGCCAGCAGGACCTTGCTGACAGAAGAGGCATTAACCAGGGTTAAAACCGTGGAAACAGAACTGATATAGCCACGAGTGTCCACAAATTGCACTTTACTCACATATTGTATCACCAAAGCTCATAATCGTTCTGATATCTACTTAAGTATTATTTTCCCCCCTCTTCAAATGAAAAATATTGGAGGCTAAGAAAGGTTAATTTATTTTCTAAAGAAGATATGATGGCATCAGGGCTCAAGTCTGACAGTGTTGCTACAAGGTGTTTTTTAGACAATGGGCAGCAACTCCGTCTCTCCTCTGACAGATAAGTGTTCTGAAATTAAGTGGAACAGAGAGCTGCATGTGAGTCCCTCCTTCCTCATCTACTCCCTTTCTGAGGGCACTGCTGTCGTGAGCTGAAAAGCTACAGATGTAGGATATCACGTAGTAATGAACTTTACACAAAGCTCTTTCTGTTTCACTCTTCTTTATCCTTTCTGTCTCTCCTTTGTTTCTTCCTTCCTTTACTCCATTTTTCCTCTCTCCTCCTCTCCCTCCCTCTCTCATTTCCTGTTTCCCTCCCTCCTTCCTTCCCTTCTTTCATCCCTCTCTTCCTTTCTTCATTTCCTTCCTCCCTCCCTCCCTCCTTCCTCCCTATCTTTTTTCTTTTTGTGAAGGCAACAAGTATTTCATATATATATACATATATATATATATATGAAAATGGATTTTAGAAAGATATACACTTGCAAGCATGAAATTTAAACAACAATAAAAACTATAGTTTTATATGAAGTATCATCATCTTCCAGAATATATAGTGTGAGCAGGTGCCATATTTCAGGGGTAGGTGACTGGATGTTTGAAAAGTGAGGGCTTGACATCAGAAGGCATCAGAACAAAATTTAGATTTACCAACTAATACCAGATAACTGAAGAACATTTTAAAAATTAATTAATTAATCAATTACTTTTTATTGCCAGTCCTGGGGCTTGAACTCAGAGCTTAGGCACAGTCCCTGAGCTTCTTTTTACCCAAGGCTAGCATTCTACCACTTGAGCCACAGCACCACTTCTGGCTTGTTCTGAGTTTCCTGAACTGGCTGGCTTCAAACTGTGATCCTCAAATCTCAGCCTTCTGAGTAGCTCTAGGTTTACAGTGGTGAGACACCGGTGCCCAACCAAGACTTGATCACACAACTTACTTTTATGTAAGGGAATATGAATGTCCTTGCCTTATAGAAGTGTGCCAAAAGCAAAATAATTAATATATGTGTAACTTGAATCTTAATGCCTGACATAAAATAATCTCTCAAAAAAGGATCCCTACCTATAATCCTTTTTATGTTCCATGAAATAAAATGTCCAACGATTTTGTTGTTTACCTATGTTATGCCAGCTATATGCTTCAGCAAAACCATGAGAATCTAGATGTTTCACTGTTAAAATTGTTTCTCTATGTGTAATGTCAGACTTAAGTTGTTTTGTATGTCCCTCCCCGACAGTATAACCCCTGCTTTCACTGTATTTCATGTCAGTATAATTTGTGGAGGGGAAGGGGAAAAACAAATCGTTTAAATAGGGATACAGGTGGACCTACTACAACAATGAGATGTACAAGTCGTTATGTCGAAAACAAACTTTACAACTTTGGGAGGGGGGAGGGAGGATTGGGTGGGGGGGTGGGGGCAGGATGGGAAGGGATGGGAAGGGGAAACAAAGGAGGAGGCTACAATGCTTGATAAGAAATGTACTCATTATCTTGCCCATGTAATTGTAACCCCTCTGTACAGTATTTTCACAATAAAAAAAAAAACACCTCAGTGCCAAGGTAACATAAAATGCTCATATTACTGTGCTGTATTTACAAGGAGGAAGTAAAGGAGGTGGCAAAGTCTGGTGGCAAACACTAGGGACTGCATTCCAGAAGGACTCTGACTTGTGAGAGTGCTATGACTTAGGATAAATTACATAATCACCTAGCATTAACGTGGTCATTGATAAAATGAGGAAAATAACAGTTACTTTATCGTTCTGATAGAAGGAACAATAAAATAGTGCAATGAATGCAGAGCAGTTTCCAGGTTTTGAATTCAGTCATTTCCCTTCCTCTCATTCTTTTCCTTTCCATCCTTATTCTTCTAAATACAACACCTGTCGGGGGAAATAAAAGGCAAGTTCCAAATCTTAAGACTTTACAAAAGATCCATTGAAAAAAAAGTCATACAGACAAGTCAAGGTTGCTGATATTCTAATCATTTCACTGGGACCTGTGTTTGCTCAAAACAAACAACGCCTATAAGAATGGCGACTGTGATCTGTGTAAGAAGCAAAGCGCAATCGTTACCAAGGCGGAGAGGGCAGTGGAAGAAATCTATTGGATTCTGACCTTTCTCCAGCTGCCACTATTTTGCAAACCTCTCTTTAGGGAAAGGGATTATGTTACAGCACAGCTAATTCCACGTGGAAAATAAAGATGGATACAATTGCTCTGAAGGATCTTTCTCTACAAGATCAACTTTTCTCAGAATATTCAAAGTGATTAAACAGAGACCAAACCCTTCTAAAGTATATAAATATTAATATTTGGAGTTGGCACACAGGCTTCACGAAACAGTAAGAATGAAATATGTCAAAGCCACAATCAATTTACATTACCGTAGTTACATTTAATGGGTTCCTTTGATTGATACTGTATTCTGACCCTTTTCTAACGGAGTCATTACAGCTCTAAAGGGAGAATGCAGGGAAATTTGCTCCTGAAATTTAAATCATAAGGGGAGTAAGGCTACTAATAAGACAAGAAAAAATGTTTGTATGCAAAGGAAAACAGGGACAGCCTATACTGTTACCTGGCAGGCAAAATTTCTGAAAGCTCAATGAATTAATTTTAATTATAAATTTCTGGAACTGGTTATTAGAACCAAGGGAAGAAATTGAGGTAGGTGAATCTCACTGCATTCTCTATGATTATTCCAAGATATCGTGCCTTTCTAATTAACCTTATTGTCAGTGGAATATACAGGTAGGGGGTTATATAATTTCTTGGAAAACTTAAGGAATTACAGACTTCTAGCCCTGCAAACAAAGCCTCGTATATAGGTCCGGAATTCTCAAGAAATGGAATTTTTATAGGAAATTGCCTGCGGATCAAATCAAATTAGAGTAACTGGCTGTAAATATATCTTAATATTTATTCTAGAACGCTTGCTACTGTCCAACGTTTATTTATTAATTGAGTAATATTTGCTAATTCCATACTTAGGTAAGCCTGAATACTCTGCATTCAGTCTGTGTGATTAGTCAGGGTGAATATTGATCTAAGTCGATTTGTTCATAGTCACTATCCTTTCTTTGGGTTCTTTCAATACTTTGTGTTGGGTGTGAGAGAATTCTTTTTCCCAGTCACCCCATCTCAAGTTAAAAGGAGACCCAGTCATAAATATAAATTCAACCACAGTTCCAAATACTTCTTAGTAATCAAATAGAAAAATATGAAGTCTATGCTGTGAGTTTAATAAAGCCCTTTATTATTTATTTATTTATTTATGGCTTTTTTGAGACAAGTACCATGCATGGAAGTTTCACTTCCACAGATAAGGGCAGTTTTCTCTGGGCAGGATTTAGTTATCACTTACCTGGAATTAGGCAGAGAATCCTTTGGAAGTCGCCACCCGTGGACCTATTGGAATTCAAAGCCTGCGGTCCAATCATGCATTCTTATACGCAGGGAACAGAATTTTAGTAAGGAAACATCTTACTTCACTAATGAAACATGTTTGACATCATGGTTACTTTCATGAAAAAAAATGAAGTCTTGGAAGGTTCGTTGACAGTCACATAGTTGAAAGACTAGAATAACTGTATCTTCAGTGTGTGATTTTTATTAACCACTTACTGGTATCTAATTGACATATTAAACATCTTCATATATTTCATGTACTCAACTGGATGATTCTAGATAAATTGCACTCATGCATTTATCACTACAACTACTTATGACCCCTTAAAAACTTGCTTCAACCCTCTTCAGTCTTCTTAACTGCCACAAGACTGGCATTTAATTGTCCATGTTTTGTATATATCTTCTCTTTATGCAATGTTAAAAAAAGGTCATTTCACTCCACTTTGGATAAAAAAAGTTTTATATGTTTGATGATTGTTTAAAATGTTCTAAATTGCATTGCTGTATGAAGTAAATGTGCTTTACAATCACTGTCCCTCCCAACCCTCCCCCTCCTCCCTGTTTTCTCCCATTCAGATATCTCCACATTGGTGACTTCATCTCTTTTCTTACTGATTATAAGTTAACTTTTCTTTTTTAGGATTTAAAATGAATAATTACTATCTTCTATGGGTTAAACAACCTGTATCTCCTGGCAGAAATATTGCCTTTTCCCAATAAAACAGTAGCAAACACAGCAGTCGATTTCAGCTAGAATTTGGCTATTATATTAATCCCATTGCCAATAGCTAAATTCCTTTGCAGGCTAATTAGATTGTTATCTGATTCTGTCTTGCTTCCACTGAGTCAGGATGTACAAAAGTGGAAAATAATTTGTCTTGCTTGATGATTTCTTTCAGTGCCAGAGAGGTTGTGCAAGTACAAATGAAGTTAAATAAATTGCTCTCAATAGCTGGAGGTTTTACAAAGCCAAGTCATCATTTATGAGGTCATACACACACACACACACACACACACACACACACACACACACACACACACACACACACACACACACACACACACACAGAGCTTCTTATAAGTGTTTCCCATATGGAAAGCATTTTTTCATGTTTTTGTCTCTCCCACCCCCTCCAGGTTTTTAAGATTCATTCTGAGTTGCTTTTTGCAAAAGTATGGACATGTGATCACACAAAACTCCATACTAGTTGGCTCTCTGATAACACCTCAGTGTCAGCATCTTTCTGTATTCCAGGAGTGAGAGATGAGCAGGGCCAGTCTATCACTTTTCATTTGTGGAGATAGATGCTTGACATCTTTAAGGAGAAGAAGGTAATCTCTACCAAGTCTTTTTTTTTCTTCTAACCAGGAAGGTGTCAGCCATCTCCACTATTAGACTACCAACCCATCAGTACTTGTCCATACTCAGCATTTCAACTTACTTTCTGTGCCTGAAAGATTTTAGATTTGTCTCCACCTGTTGGGAGTTCACTCACTCATGGCTCATCCATTGTTTTGTGACTGGAATAGTTCATGGAGAATAGTCAGTATTCATTAGATAAGAGATTCCATGACACATGTCTTAAAACCACAACCTTGGGGCCAATGATAATTCTGAACAATCAATCTATCTGTATTATCTTGTAAAATGTATATCTTTCTGCTTGCCCTTATAGCTGTGAATAGTGCCTCTTCAATAGCTCTTTTTTATTTCCTTAATAATAGGAACTTCTGTAAAAAGCAGCAGATCTTCCCCTCCTATGTATTAAGGCCTGGGAAAGCCTTCCAAATGACCCTCCAAACTCAATATTTAACCTCCATATTAAGAACTACATTTACTGTCAGGCTAAGGAAAGAAATCCTTATAAAAGGCATTAATAATATCATATATAACACACTGGTAATACCAATGGTGAAAATTATTCAGGTAAAATTTCCAGAAAGAAGCATAACTCTTCCAAACACATTTATAAAGTTTCATATTTATCTCATTATCTTGTTTATAACATATTACCCTTATTTCTACTGATTGCAGAGTGCTTGATTAAGTTCTGGCTTTTACAAGACTGAAATGATACATTTTCATAACTTAATACATTTTTAAAGATCTGAATGAGGTTTTCTTTATGAGAAAAATGCTATTAATTAAATACATTTCACTTGTATTTTTGCATGCATTTTCTTCTTTATTTGGCACTTGTATTTTTGCATGCATTTTCTTCTTTATTTGGCACTACTTTATTTGGCACTTCTTTATTTGTTAGAAGCAAATCATCTGCTAAAGCTTGTTATAAGCTTTAAAACAGTTCTGTTTTGAATTATATAACACATTATATAATATATATGTATATATTGCATGTTACAGTGATTTGTAGAATATACTTGGTAAATAGAATTTAAAATTAAATTGAAGCAGGAATAATATTGCATATGTAAAGCTGAATGCCTAATAAATGCTAAAAGTTGGGAACAATATCTTGCAAATAGTAGTAGAATTTATTATGACAGGTCTTTGTCTTTGTCTTATGTCTAGCACAATAAAAAAACACCAATTTAAAATTACTTCAATTATTTTTCACACAATTCTGCATGTCCTCAAAGCCTAAATCCAATTCTATTTTCCTTATATCTCATATTCATGATGCAGAAGCAAAAGATCACAGTTGGATAAAGATAATTTTCACTAAACTTGTATTTAAGACTGAATTTCCAGGCTGATGATCAACACTGAAATAATTGAAAAATTCCGTTTATAAAAACTAAAATTCAATTTAGGCAAAGTGGAATTCATTTCTGTGTGTTATTATTGTTGATATTATTCTTACTCTTCGAAAACAGTGTTTCATATCCCCATAATACATCACTCCATCCCAGGTGATTTATGTACACAATTATACGTGCATGCTATCATACCATGTGAGAAAGGATCCTTTTAGACAGAATGGAAAACAGATTTTAGGGAAAACAACTTATGACATTTATTGGAAGTTACAAAGCTAGGTACAGGCACAGGCCTCAGAATTAAACTTGTTAAACTATCACACAAACACACACACACACACACACACACACACACACACACACGCACACACGCACACACACACACACACACACCAAGTACCACTTGGTTCTATTTCTCTGAACATGACCAGTTTTGCCACTTCTGCTGCTATTTTCCCACATTTCCTCATCCTTGGAAGATCTCATTCTTTGCTTTTCTTTAAACATCCTTCAAAGCCAATGACATTCATTTGTGCAGATTACTGAACGTTAAACTGATGATCCCTAACCTTACCACCAAAGAACTCAGAGACACTTCTAATGCTATGAATATTGCTTAACACCAGATCCCTGAGATAGAGAACATGCTTCCTATTTTCTCATATCCTCAAGAGAGCAAGTTATTGAAATTTCCACATAGAAAGTATCTAGTCAATACTCCTTTACTACCAGTTGCTGATACCTGGAAAGGTTCATAGTTGTGTTGACATCCCTGGAGCCCCAGGTTAATATAGTAGACAGAAGACCTGTTTGATTCTCAGAATTTAAGTGATCTTCTTGATCTTATGGTGTCTGCTGGCAACATGGGAAGAAGCAAAGCAATATCTCAGGACCGGTAAAAAGAGAATTAATTTTGAGGAAAGCTTATGGAGGTTATGCTTTTCTGCCCTTCATAAAATCTTTCATTATAGCCATGAACAGGTGTTATGAATTCCCTCCGTAAGAGGTGGATGAATTGTCAAGAGCCTCTAAACAAAACATTGTTCTCTTAATTTATTCAGAATTGTTTGTCCTGGAGGAACTAACTCATGTTTCTGCCCTCCATATTAGTCTAAAGATAATGCCCAAGCTCTGAGCTTTCACCTCTAACTTCAATCTCTACTACATAACATATTGTATATTATATTGTAGACGTCAATCAGGAAGAAAGGGGAAAGTATAAAAACCAACAAATTTTAAAAGAAGTTGTGAATAACAGTGTTTCAACTAAAATTTGGAAATAGATTAAAGAATCCACATTGTGTGGAGAAAAATCTCTTAAAGAACACCAAACTCAATTATCCAGAACGCCCCTCTCCCAAAATAACACCCCTCATCCCAATATGGATGGAACTCTGCTTCTTGTCTATATAGAGAGTGATGTTGCTTAGTGAATAAAAATCAAGATTTCTGTCATTGATGCCTTGTTTAATTCTATTCACAAAACTATCTACCCCAAGCAAATAATTAATTTATTTAAAATTGTAGTGCCTTTTGTGTGGGAATATATGTATTTTCTTGGGCTTCCTGTCAGAATTAAATTAAATACAAAAGCAAGCATGAAAAAACCACTTGTCTTGGGGTTCATTCCACTTAATGTCATTTTATCTGGTCATATGTACATAGCTTTTGACCTTTTCTGCTTGTCCTAGACATATATTAATTATTGCAAATAAGGGAAACCATGGGACCTATGTTTCTTTGAGCCTGGCTTACTTCATTTAATATAATTTTTCCAAGTTTTTCTATTTCCTAACAAAGATTTTTTTTGTTTCTTTTGTATGTTCTTCCCCCATGCTATAACCCCTGTTTTCACTGTGTTTGAGTCCGGTGCCTTGCATCTTGTATATACACTTTTCTAATTTGGGGAGGGCAAAGGAAAAAACAAAATGCTTCAATAGGGATGCAGGTTGACCCATTGTAACAATGAGATGTACAAGACACTATGTTGAAAATGAACTTCACAACCTGGGGGGGGGGGGGGGGAGAGGGAGTGAGGAGTTGGGGAGGTAGGGAGGAAAGGGATGGTAGGGGAAAAACAAAGGAGGACGATATATACTCATTACCTTACTCATGTAACTGTAACTCATCTGTACACTACTTTTTTACAATTAAAGAGCATTAAAAAAAGAATTAAATCAAATTATTTCTGCACTGTTATATTTGGAATATTATAAGGGAATGCTTTGCAAAGCTTTACACCAACAAATTGGAGAATGTGGAAGAACTAGATGCATTCCTAGAGGACATTGATATATCCAAAGTGAACAAAGATTTAAACCAATTAAATAGAACCATAACAAATAATGAAGTTGAAATGCATTAAAAGACCTCCCACCCAAGAACAATGAAGGGCTCAACAGATTTACAGCCAAATTCTGTAGGTTCATGGTTATTTTTGAGGGCTACATTGATCTGTAAATCATCCTGATTCATTTTATTGATGAAACCTAATAACAAAGCATTTTCCCTCTATGCCCAGTCTGTATTATATATCTCATTCCATTCCCACTTGTAAATAGTTTTTGATTCTTCTATTTATTGTCATTTGCCCATTTTCAGCACCTTGGTAACCCAGTTACACTTCTACTTACACTGTGTGTTTTGGCCTTTTCCTTAAGCTTTACCATGTACCTGTGCCTTCAGGCTGTTACCTATTATAGCTTAAAATAAAATTAACTTTGCATCTCCTAACAAGTCTGGCACAAGCAGTTATTCCTTCTTTATTCAGTGTACTTTTGAGAGAAGTAAGCTACCCAGATGCTATTTATTGCTTTTGTAGCAAACAGATAAAGTGTACGTACCCTTTGCATATAGCACTGCATTTTGTTCTGTTAACCAGTTCTTATTGAAAGCATACATATTTTATAAACAAAAACTAATTGCATAAAAGGTAAGTTGATGCCATGGTGGGACTGAAGCTTAATCCATGATCTGAACACAGTTTTTCTGGCTCCTTCCACTGTCATAGAGCAGAATTAGATATAATTAGCAGGATTAGAGCAGAAATCTAGATATAAAGACTAACCTATATTGTTTTGCTTTTTATTGTATTTGAAGTGATTTGCTTGTTAATAGAAAGTCAAGATGGAGCTAGTGAATTACACTGATTAGACATAGAAATGTGCTCACAAGCTCTGGGTAAACTAGAAGTCTCATTGTTAACAAAAACTGTAGACATAAAAATGAATTTTTAGAGTCATTAGAAGAAATCTGCACATGAAGTGCTCATTTTTTCATTTAAAATAAACGATGGGAGTCGGTCTGTCTCCCTTCTTTCAGTGTTCCACGTCATGCTTAAAATATGAGAAGAAATAAATCTGCAAGCTTTAAGCAAAGATAAACTCCGATAGCTGCTATATTTGCAGAGTAATCAAGGGTTATGGTATATTTATCCCATTTCCTCACTCCTCCCTTCTTGTTATTTCAGTCTTCCTCATCAAAACACTTACTTGTCACTGAATCCTTGCAAATTATTCCCTCATGCATATTCAGCAGCCAATCACAGCCATCCTGGGATGGCTGTCATTTTCTTACACCACCTTTCAGCAGGCGAGGTGCCCACCCGACAGGCTGCATGTGTGTCGCCGCCCAGGCTCTTTGGCAATGAACTTCAGCTTTCCTAGGACAACTTCACGGGCCATTCCTGCCCTTGGCTACCGGAATCCTCCTTGAGACAGTGTAGTGTTCATCATGAGACTGAGCCCACAGCAATCCATTCTGTCTCAACTCACACCTAGAATTCTCCTAAGGGGAGATGACCTTTTAGATTGTTCATGAAGATGTTTATCTCTCACTTTCCATGAAAAAAGTAGTTAAGTTTTTTTTTTTGGTTGTTTCATAGGAGAATAAAATAAATCTCATAGTAATTATTCCTTAAGACTTGCTACTTCAATTTATTGACTTTTAGTGGAAGGAATTCTACCTTGAAGGATTTTTTTGGATAAGACTAGAAAAATTACAAGTAACTTAATCCTGAATTATAATCCTCCCTTGTGAATTTATTTTAATATCTTCACAGTGTAAGGCTGTTTGTGCCTTCTTTGTGTTTCAGTTAAAAGAAAAATAACATCCTCCCCCTCTTTCTCTCACACACACATACACACACATCACAACCTTTTTATGTAATTACTTTTCTACTTTTTTAGCAACTGGCTAAGCTGAACAGTGAACTTTAGATGTTAATTATTTTGTTCCTGCTTGAAATGATGAGCAAGATTATGCCACATAGTTTTGAGTGGAAATTGAAATTGCACAACAGAACTGAAATTTAGAAAGGACTCTTGTCCCTTATTCCATAACAAACAATTCAGGGGAATGGTGCCAGTTACTTTAATAATAAGAGTATGAAGGAATTTCATGGATCATTTAGTTTACACTACACAAAAAATCCATTCTAAACCAGCCTTGACAGGTTGTGTTCTTCTTTCTCAAAAGTTCTTTAAAAAAACATAATACTGATCTACATTTTTCTTCTTCCTATTTTATCTTAAATGTCACATGTCCAATAAAAGGAATAAGTAATAGGTAATCTTAGTACTTTGAAAGCAAATTTCTAGAAAAATTGGCTGAGATTTGAATATATTAAAAAGTATATCAGCAAAATGTTTTTAGTTACTATGCCATAATCTAAGAACTACCTTTATACTTTTAGTAAACAGAAATATTGAAGTGGATACACTGAGATAACAATTTATTTCTGAAATAAATTATCAGGCTATTTTTCATACCTGTTTTATATTAAGTAGTGTCAAAGACAGAGAAAATTCACCAACTTGGAAACTTAACCTACTAAGTTTGGAATTTTCAATAAGTTGGAATTCAGTTTAAGACTTAGCTTGGTTAAATCAGATGTGATTTTAATTTGGGCTCTTTAAAAAGAAGTATGCATGCTACTTTGACATTATAGACCATTAAAAGTCATTTCAGATATTTCATTTGAAGAAGCATACATATGCTAATATAACTAACACCTACCTCTTGGGCTATTCTGGCACACTGAAGGGTTCCGACTGCACAAGTAATTGGATATTACTACAATGTCACATAGTAATAAAGTCTGTCTACTTCCTTCTGCAAAGTGTCTCTCAAAGGTGGAAAGTAACTATAGGAAAATCCTTTGTCTTAGGTTACTTTGGGAAATTTCTGTTTATCTTTTCAGTGGCCACTTATGTATGTTTTATACCATGAACTTTGCATAACAAGAGACCAGCTTCTGAAAGATCCCTCATGGATGTGATAGTAGAAACTTGAAGGTTTATTTTACAGCAGAATAATTTCATCCTTTCCAAAGCACTAATAATTAGCTCAAAAGCCCATGACATGTGATTTCTTTATTTTTTTGCAAAATACAATATATTCTATTTTCACAAATTCAATGAAAAAGGAATTAGATAACATTGCTCAGAGCTCATGGTCTGCTCTGAGGCTGAAAATTATTTCTTCTGTTCCTTATGAGTGGCATCCCAATAAAGGCAAGCAGAAAGACCTCTTCCAGGAGGCAGATGGTCAATCGTGTTTCCTAAAAACAGTGCAAGTCATGTACGCCCTTATCTACCTGACACAACCACATCAAGGCTGGTTAATGAGACGGCATCACTGGTGTATATTTGAATATTTAATGAACAGCCTTTGTAATGTTCCATAGGGTTGACAGTAATTAGATGCCTGAGCTCCTAAGATCCATTTCAGGGCTTTCATTTACAGCAGTACATATTTTTTTTCTGCAAAGATGAATCAAGGTCTACAAGGCACCACACTGACTTGCAAGGACAAGAGGTGTGCATTTTCTCCTAATTTGTTCTGCCATTGGCTTTGTTCCATTAGCACGCTGTGGTACCCCTCAATTCTGGGGAGGAAATTGCCATTATGAGCCTTGATTTTAGGGACTTTAATGTAGTGGGATAAGACAACGCATCTCTCTATCTCTTTTATCATAAAGTTCAATTGCTCAGCCACAAATAATTATGTATACCTAATAATAAACATGTATAGATAATTATATATTACATGTAATATATAATTATATATTATCTGGGTATAATATATAATATGATACATATATATTATGTAATATATGCAAATATATGGGTGTATATATACGTATTAAATTCTTAAATATTATAAAACTAACTCTTTTGCACTAAGGAATATAGAATTAATACTAGAATTTAGGCTTTTTAAAGAAACATCTGGAAATTGATGAGTTAGAGAGTGGTAGATGATTTCTATGAAGAAGGTGCGCATTCAGAATTAGCATTTTGATCTTTAAGTCGTAAAGGTTGCGAAGTGTAGGTAAAAATAAATGGCCTGCCCAGGAATCTGGATTATCTTTTTGGATTCCACAGATGATGTAAATGTTAAAGCAATATAGATGAATATTAATAATAAAATTAGTAAAACTCTGTTTTCAATCAGCAATGCTGGAAACTCAGTTATAACATACAATGCTAATTAAGTATCTGAGCATGAAAATTATTTGAAAGAGTAAATGAAAATCCACTGAAACAAATGAGCATTTAGTTATAAAATACAGAAGTAATTTTCTGACAGATTGGTCCCCATTTGGTCAAATAATGATATGCTTAGGTTTCAGCTACTTGGAAATAAATCTGAGACATCTAATGATGACTTAACTATTTCAAAAAAAGCCCTCATTTTTATTTTAACGAAGAGCTACATATTCTTGTTTTGTAATAAGTAATGAAAGGAGACATTTGTACACAGATGAAAAAGGACCCTCTTGTTATTCTTGATTTTGTGTTGACACTGACTTTATTAAATAAGTGTAACTTTCTGTTGACATTAATACTGTTGGTGGACAAGGGGTGCGTGTGGAGAAGGTAGCAGATGGGGAAGTTTGACCACAAGAATCTATGGTTGTTGAGCCTGTGCGTTGCCTCTCAGACAGTGGACATTTCGTCAAACAATTGTTGAGCTCATAGCTATTTACAAAGTTGTCCAGTACCTTCTATTTTCTACACTGACACTTACATTTAAAAAGTATTTATCCTATTTAGAAATCAACATTCTTAACCACTGAATACATGTCGTTTGCTTTCACTCAAAGGCTAGGTGAGCTTTCATCTCTTCCATAGTTTTTGGTCTCTGTTGGGGAACCACAATACAGGAAATTAATTCTAATTTTGGTCTAGTTATGTGCTCAAAATTGGTGTTTACATTTTATGTGGTTTTTCACTAGTCCAGTTCATTCCAAACCTAAGCTATAGATCCTTTCCATTTTTTTCTAGATGCTCACTTGGATGTTGCTCAGTTGTCTGAAATATTTCTTTAAAGTCTTTTAATTGAAATATAAAGTCTCTGGGTCATTAAAGTTAAAGAAAAATATCCTGTAGTGTTTTGAATTTAAAGACAGTGAATATTGTATTTCAGTGAAAAATAAATTGGTGTTAGTATATTACTACTTATCACAATACCATAAAAGTCCAGGGGTTTGCTTAGTTGACTTTCTCCTAGGATTTACCAATGATATTTCAATGTGGGTACATTAGAGCTGTAAACTTTACTCCAGTCCTGGAATTCCATGATTTTGGAATTTAAGAATATCTCCAATGTTCCCCTCTCCCTTCACTTAATCCTCATTCAACAAAACAGAGCAAAAATAATGCTTATTTTTTGTCAGATATTTTAGCAGAGCCATGTTCATGCTTTTTTTAAAGAAACCATTGTGAACTCTATCTACACACACAGAAAATTATGAATTCCTTATTTCCTTCCTTCTTTTTCTATCCTTTCCTTCCCTTTTATCCTTTCCTTCTATCGTCCTTCCTTGTCTTTCTTATTTAATTTTGGATTTATTTTAAATATATATATATATAAAATAATAAAGGCGATAAATCCAGCTGGTGAACATTTTCTATGTACTACCCATTGGCGCTACTGGGTAAAACCCTTATTCTCAAGTGTCATCCACCAAACTAATCTGCAAGCTTCCCCCCTTTCCTCCCCTGCCCTCTTTTCTATCTCAGAGGATGATAGGTGAAATCTTTTATGACAGAGAGTCAGTTCCTTAATTTAAAAAGTTAGAACAAAATGTCTCAGCCCATATAAAACCTGTTCTTCTTCCATTTTAAAGATATATTTTAAACCATGTGAGTTCAAAAGAAGAGCTTATTTAGAAAGCTTATACTTTTCAATAAACATTTATTTGTTATTTTTAATGGAGACTTATTTGGGGAGAGGTTTTAAAAGAGTTAAATACACAGGACAGATCTAACAAGAATATTAATACGTTTGGGTAAATCTCATTTGTCCCAATAGATTGATTTGGTGCAATAATCCAAGCAAGTAAGATTTCAGTGATAAAATCTGAGGGAATTTTCACATGGGTGGAAAAAAAAGACAGATTGTCTCTTTTCCAAACTGAAATTTGTTATCATTTGTAACAAAGTTTGAAAAGAATGTAGGAAAATTTAATTACCAACGTCTCTCAGGCAATAAAATTTTCCTAAACTTGCTGGAAAATATATAATAAAACTGCAACTTCCCGGCAACCAACTGGCTGCTAATGTGAGCTATTTGCTTTAGGGCACAACTATCAATAATGACTGTAATTGTTCAATCCTGTCTTTGCACATAAGAGAAAGGAAGGAAAGAGGGAGTTCAGAAGGAAAGGAAGACATAGCTGAATTAGGACTCAAGGCTGAAATGTACTCGGTGTACAAATAAAGCAGTCCCAACACCTGCTGATGTGTTGGCATCTGGCTTGAAAACAACAAACATCTGCTTGTAATTTGCAGTGGGAGACCATGACAGTGAAGAGCTATATGGTGTCACAGAAAATACAACCTTGTTAACTTACTAACAGGGTCCAGAGGAGGATAGCAATGGGTAATTTGGGACATGTGACTCCCATGCAATGGTAAGTTTGTCCTTACATTTCAAAGGTTGTCCGTATGTTTCCAACATGAACCATCATTTCATGATTTGTTTATTTTTTTACCAGATACATTTTTTATTGTGAAAATACTGTACAGAGGGGTTACAATTACAAGTGCAAGTTTGAGTACTAAGCTTCTGAAGGAGACTTTGTGTTAAAAGTCTTTTCCTAATCTGGTAACATCTTAACTCTTAGTTGATAATATTTCTTTACAAATGATATCTATATCATATTATCATTCATATTTGTGCAATCTAGGGTCTTTGTGGAAGCCAATAGAAAGGAATCAAAAAAAGTTTGCTTTGAATCCCAAGGTAGATCAGATATTGAGTTCTGAGACCTGCTTTGTATGGCCCTGATTGACATTTTGGTGTGGTATCTTGCCAGTCACTCATCATATGGTACTTCCTTCAAGCCAGAGAATTGTGAAGTCTGTTTCCCATCCTTGTTAAAGGAGATCAATATACACAAAGGGCTTCAAGAACACCAATCACAAATGCTTGCTGCCTTTTCCTCATTTTCCTGCAAGTTCTGGAGATAACTTTTTAAAACATACACATATATGGCCATGGTTAACGATATTTTCCCCAATATCATGTGTTTAAGAGTGAGTTAAGAATCTACTTTCATAACTATTTTAAGATGATCTGTCTGTTTGTCTGTCTGTCTGTCTGTCTCTTTCCCCGTCCCCCTTTCTTTGGTCCTTCTTGGTCTTAGGGCTTGAATTTAGGGCCTGTGCATTCTACCTGAACATTTTTTCTCAAAGCTAGCACTACACTTAAGCCATAGCTCCACTTCCAGGTTTTTGATGATTAAAGTTAATAATCTTATGGACTTTCCTTCCTGGAACGGCTTTGAACTGTTATTCTCAGATCTGAGCCTCTTGAGTAGCTAGGATTACAGGCATAAGCTACCCATGCCAAGCTAGATGCTCTGGGTTTGGAGGATGGATATACACTTTAGGTCCCAGAAAAAAGTATGGCTTCAGTCACTAGAGCAAAACTCTTCTTGCAAAGACATTCAATTTGGAATTTCTAACTTTAAACGTGCTATTTATTGTCTATTACTAACATTCAGTTTTGCATCTGGGTGCTGGTGGCTCACTTCCACAATTCTAGCTACTCAGGAGGCTAAGATCTGGAGGATTATGACTTGATACAAGCCTAAGCAGAAGAGCTCTCCTGAGTCCAGCTCTGATTAACTAACCAAACTCAAGACAAGGTAGTAGAAGAGCTCTCCTGATTCCAGCTCCAATCAGCTAACCAAACTCAAGACTAGGTAGTAGAACACCATCCAAGCAGGTGTAAAGTCGTGGGTTCAAAATCACACTAAACAAGCATAATTCATTTTTTTCAATTTTGAAATTCTCTGTCTAGCACCTAAGTTACATCAATCCAGTAGTTCTTACCACCAATTTTAATTACTATTCAAAATAAAGAACATATAGTGGATTTAAAAATGGCTTTGCTAGTTAAAAGAATGTTTATTAAGGTAAAAGCAAAACTATGACTTTGAGCCAATATACAAGATGCAAATATCTGTGATTTCTTTTTGCTTGTGGTTAAACTAGATTTATAGATTATTTCAACAAAGAAAAAATTTATCTCTGACTATAACCATGCACATTTCTTCAGAAATACTGTGTTCCATTTTTGCTAGATCTTAGAAAAATCGAACATCTATTTGTTAAGATGGTCAGTACTTAGGAGAGTTCTGCCACCAAAGGCAATTGCAGTAAGAATTGAGAAGAATCTGAGATACAGACTGTAAATAGTGCTGCATTTTTATCTAACTTGACTTTTAAATATTTATTTCTATATTAAAATTAACGATGGCCAATGTAGAAGTTGATAGCTCAAAAACAAAGACTAAGTAGATTTCTATTTGAATAACATCGGAAAGAACTTAAGGATCAGGATACCTGTTCAGATTCAAGCTCTGTATTTATAATTTCCTTTGGTAATTTAAAGTACAAAATGAGACTGAATGGATTAATACTTCAGTTACTTTTTACCTTCAAGGAATATAGGTTGCATGCTTTTATCACTACCTTTCAAATGAGCAAGTTGATTTGTAATTTGAGTCCTAGTTTTCTTCTCTTAGGATAGTTGGGGAATGTTGAGTATCTTGGTTTAGACAAACAAGTACTGAGGACACATACCTGGTTCACAGTCCTGTGTACCTAGATATCACAGCAAATTTCCTTATGGGCTCAATTTTAATCACTTCATGTCTGAAAATTATTTTAAGGCTTTCAATTATTTTGCCCGATTTCTTCCATATTGACTGTTTCTAATATTCCTAATTATTTGTTCATTAATACTTCTAGGATTTAATATTTTCCAGGTAAGTGAAAAGGAAACCTAAGAACTAGAGTTTAAAACTGTGTAAGCTTAATTGAGTGAGACAGTGTTGCCTAGAGCCACTATTAAATCTCTGCTTCCCCAAGTGTTAATTAGTGAGTCTGTATTAAATTTTGTTCGGAGTAAATTTGGAGCCCTGAATATTTAATTTCTCATTATACAGTGTTTGTTGTTTGGATCCCATCCTCGCATCTTAGACATATGCACACGGTTTACCCTATATTTCATAAAAACAAATAAAAAGAAATGAAACCCTAACCAAGATATATACAGCCATCATGTAAAATTTATCTTTCAAATGAGAGATTTGATTACTTTAAGTTGCATTCTGCTATTTGGAGAGGAGAAAGTAGGCTACAGTGTATCCAATGCACTTAAATTTTATTTCTGTTCATGGCATTTGTTGACTATTTGCCACAACTAGACATTTTCCATGTGTTGTTCTCTTATATAAGCATCCTCCAATGGACTTTTAATCTCTATTATATAAATCCAAAAATGTAAGATTTATAGAAGTAAAACCAGGCCTCCTAACCCAGCCAGCATATACTGAATTCCAGAATATAAACTACACAGCACATGTTCGCAGCAGTATATACCATATTTATAGCTGAGATTTTCTACAGACATCTAATAAATGAAAATTAAGTCAGGTTATTGTTATCTCTGATCCATAACTTTTCTAAGTGGAGGATTCATGTCCTTCTTCATATGGAAAAGCCTGTAAGTAAATAGGTGTCAACTAGGTGTCACTGATGGTCAGACCCTGGAATTGTAGGTATCAAAAATTGTGGTTGAACTGCTTTCCTGCTTGCTTTCTCCCTTATCTGTTCAATACATATTCCAGCTGTAATAACAAAAAAGTTTGTCTATAGATACATGAAATCAGGTTCTATAGAATGTGTGTGTGTGTGTGTGTGTGTGTGTGTGTGTGTGTGTATATTCCCATACATTCCAACAAAGACATTTTAGATGTTAAGACAATTCACTTGGGAACAATGCCTGATTTTTTTTTAATGAAACTGCTTGACTAAACATTTTCTAAACAAGTGTAAGGTTGATCAAATCTCAAATAGCGTCTCATTGAAGTCTCATTCCCCTTGAGCTCTGTAGGGGAAAAGGTAGGATTGAATGAATGTCCCTTTCAATACAAATATGTGTACATAAATCCCCTAGAAAACTTAAGGATAGATTGTATTAGCAATACTAGAATTCTGTGCACCACATCCTTTTGACTTATAAGAATATCCGGATATAAAACATCTCAGGCTTCTTTGTGTGCCAAAATTCCAGCCCACTGAGAAGGTAACATTATGGGAAATAGTGTTTTCAATCCTGCAGGAAACACCACAAATTGAACAGACTGTTAACTTCCACTTACGCTTTCAGTTCAGTCAAACGGTGCAGCATTCTGCCAGCCCACTGGAGACCCACTCACTGAAACCCAACCAGATCCTTATCGATCGTTTCACAGATTTGCTTCCAAGAAGAGAGTAAAAATTATCTCACATTCAAGCTGTTTAATTTCAACAGCTCACCAGAATCTAACAAGCAACCAGAAAGTTAAAAAACAATCACCTGAATGGTATTGACTGGAAAATAAGATGTCATTTCTGGTACGACATTACTGTATGATACAAAATAATTTATTACCAGGAAAATAACAGCTTGCCTTCAAGTTTCTCATTCTTGTAATATTGGAGGGAATAAGCCCTCTCATTTTTAACCCACTTTCCCCCAAACTACTTTCTGATCCATTTTCCTTCTTACATGCTGTTCTTAGCTATTAAGATTCTGAAATTGTAGATGCAACCAAACCAACATGCTCAAAATGGACTGTAAAATATACTAGCCAATTATACTTCCTATTCCTTAAGAACGTATCTTAAATGCACAGTTAGAAGGACACCATGACTTGTGATTTACTTTAAAAGATAATAATGTTTAGTTTTCTTAGTGTATTAAGCGATACAATGTATATCAGTAGAAATTCACAGTACTTTATGCATAACATCCAATTTCATACTTCACTTAGACAATGAGAATTAAATGATACTTTTGTTAGATGAAACAGAGTTAGTACATATTCAGTTTAAAGAACTTACATCCTCTGCTTTGTCAGTGAATGGAGCAATGGTCACATCTTCATATAACTCATTAATTTGATCAGTTGCTACAGAATATAAAGGTGCATTTTCCTGATAACTAAGCCAAAACTGTCCCCTGTGGGCATCAATATATTCTCTTCTTTAACAACTGATGACTGTTTTATTACACATCTGTAATGAATGAAGTACCAAAAATGCTTATTAATTAATATCTTCTCCAGGGAGTGTTAGAATTGCTAGTGGAGACTTCTGATAAGGACTTGTTAAGATATATTCTCAATGAAATCCAGAAATTATGTAGGTATGCATCACAGTTTTATTTCTATGATCAATATCTATGCCTAGAAATGACCAAGAAAAATACTCAATAAATGTTGATTGCATTCAAGATTTGTATATATTTGTTTAATGTGTCCACACAAAAACTGCTAATAGTTACGCCTACAAACTGAAGACTCCTAGACAACCTAGAAAAATTAATTGAGTTGGTGAAACCAACTACTAACCATGATCTGGAGTTAGGACTAAGGTTAAAATTCTAGGTGAGAGACAACATGGTTTCTTCAAAGGGAGGCTGTTGAAAAAAATGTACTTTCTATATTAGATCAGTGCCATAGACTATACTGATCGAAGAACTGATGGAAGTCAGGCTTCCTTTTCAAAATGGTGAATTGTCCTTGGATTTTTCAAGGACTTTGTCACCTAAGTGAAAAAAAGCATGTTTTTAGCTTTTCTCAACAATGGTTATACTTGAAGTGAAAGAAATTTCCCTGTGCTTCTCTGCTAGACAACAGCAAGGTCAGAAATACCATCTTCTAAGATATTTCCTTTTAGTTTTTTACATGGCAACAATAAGTAATGTCCATTGTTAGAAAAAGTAAGAACATAACAAAATCCTAGTAGCATTTGTTGAGCTATTTAATGTTACACAAAGATAATTTAGAATTAGGAGCCTAATAGTCATACTTTCACAGGTGATAAAGTATTGAATATAAACTACATTGAGAAAGAAAGGCAAAAGCCTAAGTCTGGAAAAAAAAAAAAAAAAAACAGCTGTATAAGTTGAAGAAGATTTTGAAAAAAAAATGGCCAAGGTCGCTGTAATATGTTATATGTAGTCAAGAAAAAAATCGGTTAATTTTCAGTAAAGAAATGATTCCTTTGAATTTTGTTTCTATTTTATTTCAGAGTTTTTCATCTACAACTGGAACTAAACAATAGTTTAGTCATATTTTTGTGACTTTAATTTTGTTGCTGTGGCTCAACCCAAGGCTAAAAACTACTTGCTTCAAACAAGTGAGAGAAGTTCACTGATTGTCTGTACGCACACGGGATTTTCCTCAGTACTTTTCTTGATGTGTGTAAGTTCATGTTCTAAGGTTTCTTGACCTTGGGGGTTGTATCAATGCAGCCACATGCATAATATCAGGGTGGTAATAACCAGAGGCATGACCGAAGAACAGTCTAACAACAAGGAAGATTAGTTTCTACCTCAGCAGAGCCCACACAGGATCACTAGCTAAGGTGTCACAGATCAGAAGGAATCTAATCTTGGGGGAAGTTCTCACTACCACAACATCCATGATAAGGTCTCAAAGGCTTGAGAGTGCACTTTCTCAACACTTTTGGTCATTAGTCCATTGTATAGATAAACGTCTGTTACTGTGATGCACAGAAACAATTAGATGACTGGTTAATCTTCACTGGCAGCTTGAAACCTCAGAACCTGGTAACATTCATGTCTGGAACTATCTGTCCGGGGAGGGAAGCAGCTTTCAAAAACCAGAGATGATTGGCATATGAGTCAGCGATCTGTGGGACTTTTTTCTTCTTTTTTGTTTTTGGCTGGTGAGTGGAGGCAGCTCCCTGAATATTGATGGCATTGTTCAGTTAGGCTGGGGGTCCACATGGAATCAAAAGCAGAAAAAAAGAGAAACTCACAAGTATGGGGCCAGCTTGATTCTTCCTTCAGATGTACAATGGTTGTTGCTGCTGTGGCTTGCAGACATCAGAGTTCAGATTCCTCAGCTTGGCCAATGGGAAACTCACCAGCAAGCAGCCAGGCCTTCAGCCTTGATTGGGACTAAACCACATATCCCCTTTTATTCTGACTTCTTCACATCTCAGATGGAGAAGTTACTGTTCTCTCCAGCTCTACAGCCTGGAGACAAATCTCCATGTACTATCCAAGCCTCTGATTGTGTAAGCCAAGCTAATAAATCTCCAGTTATAGTTATATATACCTTCTCTTTATTCTGTTCTTCTAGACGACCCTAGTTAAAACAATGGATTTTCTCTAGAGGATGCTTTGGTATGACCTGACTTAAAATAGAGGTTGTTTCCTCATTTAAATTCACCCTGGGAAGCTTTAGAAGATACCCCAAAGACGTAGGCTTTCATGCTGGAGAAAAGCTGTAACTGCTGATCATAACAGACATGCCATATACATTAAGACGCTACAGGGAGAGAAAATAAACACTGATTTATAGCCTAAGTCCTCCACTTGAAAGTCACAAGGGCAGCCACTTGGAACTGCAGGTGCAGATTTGTGAGCAAGGTGACTCTCAAATGGACATCTCTAGAATCTTCATTCAGAATAAGAGGCAGTGTGGAGAGACATTAATATTATTTTCATAAGATTTCTTCCAGAATACCAGAGGCTCTGAAAGGGTTTCTTTTTCTTTTTTTTATTGTGAAAATACCATACAGAGGGTTTACAATTAAATGGGCAAGATAATGAGTACATTTCTTATCAAGCATTGTTACCTCCTCCTTTGTTTCCCCTTCCCATCCCTTCCCATCTTCCATCCCGCCCCCCCCCACCCCCTATGTTTTTCTACACAACATCTCATTGTTGCAGTGGGTCCACTTGTATCCCTATTTAAACGATTTGTTTTTTCCCTTCCCCTCCACATATTATACCAACATCAAATACAGTGAAAGCAGGGGTTACACAGTGGTGGAGGGACATACAAAGCAAAAAAGAAATCATCTTATAAATATGTTAGAAACAATTGCATGAAAGTAAAAACATTTGAATACTTTTCTTGGGGTTCATTTCACCTAACATCAACCTATCTGACTGTTTCTGCTTGTCTAAGACATATACTAGTTATTGCAAATAAGGGGAACCATGGGACCTATGTTTCTTTGGGCCTGGCTTACTTCACTTCATATACTTTTTTCCAAGTCTTTCCATTTCCTAACAAATGGGGCAATGTCATTCTTTCTTATGGAGGCATAGAATTACATTGTGTTTATATACCACATTTTCTTGATCCATTCATCTATTGAGGGGCCTCTGGGTTGGTTCCATATCTTAGTTATGGTAAATAATGCTGCAATAAACATAGTTGTGCCGGTAGCTTTAATGTGGTCTTGTTTGTGATCATTTGGGTAAATGCCCAAAAGTGGGATTGCTGGTCATAGGGGAGCTCTATGTGGAGTCTTTTGAGGAACCTCCATACTGCTTTCCAAAGTGGTTGAACAAGTTTACACTCCACCAACAATGCAGTAAGGTTCCCTTCTGTCCACATCCCCTCCACCATCTGTTGTTATTAGAGTTCTTAATTATAGCCGTTCTAACTGGTGTGACGTGGTATCTCAATGTTGTTTTGATTTGCATTTTTTTATGGCTAGAGAGGTTGAGCATTTCTTCATGTGTCTATTGGCCAACCTTCTTTCCTCTTTAGAGAAGTTTCTCTTTAAGTCTTTAGCCCATTTACTTATTGGGCTCTTGTTTCTTTGAGGATTTGTTGTTGTGGGATTTAATGTTTTGAGTTCCAGGTATATTTTAGAATTAACTTAACCAAAGAAGTGAAGGAGCTCTATGATGAAAACTTTAAAAACCTGAAAAGGGAAATCAAAATAGAACTTAGAAAGTGGCAAAACCTCCTATGCTCCTGGATTGGAAGGATCAACATCGTGAAAACTGCAATACTTCCCAAGGCTATCTACAAATTCAATACAATACCTATCAATATTCCAACCTCATTCTTCAAGGAAATAGAAGAGGCAATCCAAAAATTCATATGGAACAATAAAAGACCTCGAATAGCAAAAAGGATCCTTAACAGAAAGAACAGTGCTGGAGGAATATCAATACCAAATTTCAAGCTCTACTACAAAGCTGTAGTAATCAAAACAGCTTGCTACTGGCACAAGAACAAACCTCAGGACCAATGGAATAGAATTGAAAACCCAGAAATGAACCTACAGACCTATAGCCATCTAATCTTCGATAAGGGAGCTAATAACATAGAATGGAAGGAAGACAGCCTCTTCAGTAAATGGTGCTGGCAAAATTGGTTAATCACTTGTAGAAAACTAAAGCTAGATCCTTATATATCACGCTGCACCAGAATCAACTCCAAATGGATCAAAGACCTTGGAGTCAAAGCAGACACCCAGAAAACATTACAGGATGGAATAGGAGAAACCCTAGGTCTCCTTGGCACAGGCCGAAATTTTCTTAATAGAGACCCAGAAACAACAAATCAAAGAAAGGTTGGACAAATGGGACTGCATGAAATTGCAGAGCTTTTGCATAGTGAAAGACATCGCTAGCAAGATCAATAGAAAGCCCATAGATTGGGAGAAGATCTTCACTAGCCATACAACGGACAAGGGTTTCTTTTTCTGTGGGTATTTTTTTCTACCAAGTTTAACTGTGTGCCCAAGCACCATGCAGGATGAACTTTTACCAGGTCTAAAAATGAAAAAAAAAGAATTTTTCTTCACTTTTGTCATGAAATTACTTAGCTGAATGCCGATCTAACAATTCTGCGTGTCATTTGTACTTTGCCAGGAAACCACTGGGCATTTTTCTCTCCCTCCCAGAGAAAGCTATCTCAGGTTAAGTTGCTGAGATGTGAAAAACCTACAGAAGGAACTAGGGTCTTCAGCATGCAGAAGAGAGATGAAGCATGGGAGCAGGTGAATGGGAAAAGTCTAGTGAGGAGGAAAGAACTTGTAGCTTTGTGGAACTGCCATTGAAAGGTGGACAGAGAAACAAGCTGTAAACAGAGGCTGAGAGCAAGCAGCCCGAGGCATCCTGGGAAGTGAAGCCTCCAGAAAATGGAAAGAAGGAAGGAAGGAAGGGAGGGAGGAAGGAAGGAAGGAAGGAAGGAAGGGAGGAAGGAAGGAAGGAAGGAAGGAAGAAGGAAGGCAGGCAGGCATCTTGCAGGAAAAGCAGAAGTCAGGCACAGAGGACAAATCGCTCAGTGGTATTGGATTTCTTGCCTACAGTGCAGTCAGCTTCCAAAGATGAGGAGAAGAATTGTGTTGAAGAGTCAACAGCTGAGGATTCAACTCCGAAGACAGAAAGAAGGCAAAGACAGCAGAGTGATAACATAAAGCAAACCTAGAGTTACTCTAGAGCGGTGTGGTACAGAAGGGTTGGATTGTGAAGTTTAAGGAATAACTAGATTTGCTTTTATGAGAAATGGAAAAAAATCCAGTGGACAAGAGTGTTCATACATTAAATGAAAGAAGCCAGACTTTAAATCAGTTCTTATTAACATTGAGATGACAAGATTAATGTCATTTATGTTCTATTTACATATTTTCCATTGTTAAGAATAAAGCA
The DNA here is from genome assembly GCF_019054845.1 of Dipodomys spectabilis. Classification (NCBI taxonomy): domain Eukaryota; kingdom Metazoa; phylum Chordata; class Mammalia; order Rodentia; family Heteromyidae; genus Dipodomys; species Dipodomys spectabilis. The sequence continues at coordinate 6,539,368 of NW_024870711.1, forward strand.
AATTATTTAAGTGTCAAATTTTATCGTTACTTTTCCATGAGTTTATCCCATAGGCTTTATTCACGTTTGCGTTTTGTTATAAATGACAAAACCATCCATTTAGCAAAATGCTCAAATGGTACAAGAGCTATATTTGTACACCGTCTCTTCGGTACACGAGAACTGGTTTTCAATAGCAAATTTGGACTCGTGTTCTTCTTTTGAATATTCAAATGCTGTTGTATCATAGGCAAATGCATGGGTCTGATACAGTCTTCTTGGATGCAGATTATAAATCTAGCTTTAGTAATCAGCATTAACTCAGATTCTAACTTTCCTGGTTTTCAAATTTATTTTTGCAACTCAAACTATTTTCAAAATTAGCCATAAAAAGTACACTATCATAACCTGTTAGATGATTTTTTTAAAGTGCAGGAGTTTAGCTATTAGGCTTTATTTAGCTATTAGCTATTAGCTATTAGCCTAATAGCTTTAGAATAAGGAAAAGCAACAATGTTGTTTAAAATTATAGTTCTTCTCTATCGCTCTGATTCCATTTTTTTGGTACCTAATGCTGCAATTTCTTTATCAATGGAATCTCTGTAGTCATTGGATTAAAATAAGAATTTGGTTAAATAACACTGAGAGAGTATCTACCGCGTGGTAAAATTATAAGAAAGATGCTTTTGATCATAACTGAGAACCCCACTAAGTTGAGTTTAAACAATCAGAGATTTAATTTTCTCATAGTTTGGAAGATGAGCTGAGAAATATGACTAATATATGGGGTTTGGTCCCTTTTGTCAAAGGATACATTCATTCATACGCTTGCTTTTCCTTCAAGGAGCCTTCTGGATGGCTAGGTGAAGGAACCTAGCCAGAAAGAAAATATGTCTCCCATAAACCTTCTTGCTATAATATGAAAGCCTCATTCTCCAAAAGCGACTTCTACACTCTGGCCTGACTAAGTATGTCAGTAGCCTGATTTAAAGTTACCTACTCACTTCTGAAATAGTTCTTTTGCCTAGAAGAAAAGCCATGAGCTTATGGGCTAATGTCCTCCAACCAATTACTGCAAAGTTTAACAGGAAATATTTAAAAGTGATTATGACATGCATATTATTGCCTTTAAAATTCTACAACATATCAGGAGAAGGTTTTGCTTATAACCAGAAAATGATGCAGCCAATTGTTTGAACTATATGTGTTCTTCCTAACGAAACAAGACACGTACATGAAGAGTGAGGCAGATAAGATCTGGCTAGGTAAATGCTGAGTAACTCAACACTCTTGTCCTTCACAAATGGCACCTTTTCCTATAGACATCAACTTCTAAATCTCCTCATATATGTCCTGGTTTTCTCTCTACTGTGTTCCCTGTATATGCATGCTTTACTCATTATCTAATTTCATTTTCACTGCTCACATAGCACTTTATAGAACCCTTTTGCAGACTCCTATAAATGGTCTTTTCCTAAACTCATGTTTTCCTGCTAGTTCTGTAAAATCGCTGATGTAGGGGCTGCTGAGAAGGTAGTATGTGTGAGTTCTGTGATTTTTAAGGCCAAATAGGCTTGTTTATTCTTCAGCTCTGTGCTGGGTCTCAGTAGCACAATGTACTCACAATATCAGCCATCAAGTATCAAGTTTTGCTACTGTGACTTCAAGGTACATATTTGAAAGTGAAAACCCCATACCTTATCCATGTAAAGATTACTTTGGTGCCAGGCACTGGTGGCTCACACCTGTAATTTTAGCTACTCAGGAGGCTGAGATCTGAGGATCATGGTTTAAAGCCAGTCCAGACAGAATAGTCCATGAGACTCTTAAACTCCAACAAACTACTCAGAGAAAGCCAGAAATGGCACTGGGCCTCAAGTGGTAGAGTGCTAGCCTTGAGCACAAAGAGGCTCAGGGACAGTGCCCAGGCCCTGAGTTCAAGCCCCAGGACCAACAAAAACAAAACAACAACAACAAAAATAACTTTTGCATGTGTGTAACATTTTCTATGATATGTATGCATATACATGAGTTCATTGATATAAATATATCATATATTTATATGTATAAACATACATATTTATATATAAAATATATGTTATATAGGATATATAAAAATATAGAAATATGTATACATATTCCTCCTCTCCTGGAAAACCCTGACAAGTATTATGGGTGGGTTGTAAATTCTAATGGTGCTAGGAAATAATTGCTTTCATTAAGAGTGGCTTCATTTTGATTTTCTATGTAGAATACTCTAGAGACCTAGATGTACACTGCAAACTCCATCCTACATTCTGAAAAATTTAGTAGTTAGAGATATTGATGTAGTTAATATAATTTGATTAAGGATAAAGATTAAAAGATTAAACATTTCTCATCATTTTCTAAAATATTAAATATATACAGAAATGCTGTTACAATTAATAGCTTTCAATTAGTGAATTTATGGAGTGGATAATTAAGATTCCAATTCTTATTACATTCTGGAATTTTTCTTCAATTCTGCTATTTTGGAATTCTGAGAGCTAATCCTTTGTGTGTAGACATTGGCAAAATATTTAAAAACTATCATTTCATGTAATTCCTTGATATATGCATTGAGATATGTATTTTAATTAATGAAAAACCCAGATGCTAAATTTAGAGCTATCTTATGAAATTTTGACCCCAAAACCTTTTGAGGACCTGTTATTTTCTAATAATGTAAAGTTGTAACTATTTCGCAACATGAATTATATTTCAGTGGCTAGAATTTCTGATACTCATTTTAAGATAGTGCTTTATGATATTTGACCCCTTCACAATTATGTGATATTTTACCATCATGTTTAGATGCCATCTAATCAGCCAAGTCATTGTCTTCTATGTTATAATATTGCCATAGAATATTTCCTTGAGTATTTCCTGTTATTTTGGCTCAAATCCACCCAAGCCCTCTCTTTTGCCAGAAAATATCTGGACCATGTTATAGAAAGCTATTTATTCCATACAGAAACTGTCATTTTAACAATGCAATTGTGGTAGAGTGAAAGTAGATTTCTATTAAAAAAATTTAAAAAGGCATGCCAACTACGCCAATACTGCAACTGGAGAGTTTGTACTGGAACACTGCCATGGAACTTTGTTTCTTGTTCTAATGTGAGTTCCTAGTCCACTGAACGTGCCCTTCTATGTGATGAGAGAACCAGAGTTCTCCCTTGAGTCCTCTGTACCCAGATGATAGAAAGATCAAGAAGGGAACGTGGCACTGGACAGATGTTTGTGAACCAGTTCTAGAAGCAGCTCTTGTTGTTTTCATTCACATTCCCTTGGCCAGAGACCATAGCCTATGGCTGTATGAACTGAGGAATACGCTCTAGCCAGGAAGAAAGGAGAATAAGCTGCCATGATTGACATCTGTCCCCCACTCTGTCTCTCTCTCTGTCTCTCTGTCTCTCTTGCTTTGTCTACATTCTTTGCTTTATATTTATTTTTGCTTTCATTTTTGTCAAGTTTTAGGAAGAGTTGAGACATGGATTTTCCCATCTGTCAGGGTTGTTACCTACTTTACATATGATAGTTCTCTAATTTCTAGTTTTTCATCTTTAACTCAATTCAAAGGCTCATTTTTTCAGGAATAGTTAGTATAAATTACATAGTGGCTCCTATTATTATTCATAGCACAGTTTGTATTCATGGTATGATATTCACAAATGCTTACATCCTTCGTAAACTCTTCAACTGCAATGACCACTTTGTCTACCCTCCAGTAAAACTAACTTTTGTTCAAAAGCCTAGAACATTAAATTATTCATGTAATCAGCCGATACAATAAAACTCTATTCTTACACTCTAAGTTATGGCATTGCCTTGTGAGACGTTGGCCACAGAAGCAGAACATGATTCTTTAAAAATATTCTAAAAAGTAGACATTAATATTATTATTATTATTATTATTATGTCAGTTGTGGGGCTTGAACTCAGGGCCTGGGCATTGTCTCCGAGCTCTGCTCAAGGCTAGCACTTTACCACTTTAAGCCACAGCACCACTTCCTATTTTCAGGGACTTAATTGGAGATAAGAGTTTCACGGACTTTCCTGCACAGGCTAGCTTTGATCCATGATCCCCAGATCTCATCCTCCTGAGTAGCTAGGATTTCAGGCATGAGCCCTTGACATGCAGCTAATCATCATCATTTTTAAAGGATCAAAATAGTCTGCAAATATGAAGCTGAAACAGGCTATGCGATTTCAAACATACATAAAATATTAGGAGAACAGTCCAGAATAGCTGGCTTGTTAAAATATTCGATCTCTGCTTAGCTACTATGTAGGTAAAATGGTACCAAGGCCCCACCTTTCTTGGCTGACATAGGTGAATGTCTATTGGCCATTCTCATATAGTTGTATATTATGTAGTATCAAGAGCATTGTTGGCATTTGTCCTTGTGTTTTTCTCCCAAGTGTACCCTTTTCTGGTATGACTGTGTGTGAGTATCTAGGATTCTGTATAATTTATCATATCCCAGTGTATTTTAGATATGCATTTTGTCTCTCTGTATAGGCTTTTCTTACCTCACTTAACATGATTTTTTTCTAGTTCCATCCATTTCCCTGAAAACTGAAATTATTTTATTCTTTCTAATGGCTGTGTAAAAATTCCATCGTGTATAGGTACTGCATTTTTGGATCCACTCATCTATTGTGGGGCATCTGGGCTGTTTCTCTAGGTAAGCTATTGTGAATAGTGTGGCAATGAACCTGGATGTGCAAGTGTCATTATCCTGTCCTGGTTCATGATGTTCAGGGTAGATGCCAGGAGTGGTATGGCTGGTCATAGGGAAGTTCTATGTTTAGTTTTCTGAGGAACCTCCAGGCTACGATCCAACGTGGTTGTACTGGTATTTATTCCCACCAGCAGTGCAGTAGGGTTCCTTTTACCCCACACCCCCACCAACATTTTTCGAGATTACAATGTTGGCCAATATAACTGGTGTGAGATGAAATCTCAGAGTTGTTATGACTTGTATTTCCTTTATAGTCAGGGATGATGAGCATTTACTTATGTGTTTCTTTGTCATTCTTAACTCTTTTTCTGAGAAGTCTTGTCTTAGCTCTCTTTCCCATTTAGTAACTGGTTCATTAGGTTTTGGAGGGGTTACTACAAAAGAGAGTAGGAGAAACATTAGAACGTATCGGTATAGGTAGAAACTTCTTGAAAAGAGTTCCAAGGGCACAACAGCTAGGAGAGAGACTTGACAAGTGGCACTATATCAACATAAAAAGTTTCTGCACATAGAAGTATATAGTTACTAAACTGGAAAGACAGCCAACAGACTGGGAGAAGATCTTTACTAGCAATTCATCAGATAAAGGCCTAATATCCAATCTAAACAAAGAGCTTAAGAAACACCATCATTCTTTGTAACATAGCTACAGTAATAACCAAATTGTTTTGCAAAGCAAGCTGACCACACTTCATAGGGATGGGCGCTAAATAAATAAGAGTAAATAAAGGTCGAGGTTGAATGAATTCACATTCCCAACCAAGACGCTTCCAAAAAAAAAAAAATCACCACCATGAAACAGGACACAAACTCCTTTGCAGAGAGATGAACTCAAGTTTACTGCAGGCCTAAAAGCTGAAGTGCTTTATCAGTATTAAGAATCTATCTAAAGCGCTCTGGAGAGAACTTTATAACAGGTTCTGGCCTTGATCATCATTGGTCTTTTATTATCATCACCAAGTGGCTTCTCATGGAAGGTGGTGGTTGGGTGTAAGTCAGAGTCATGGAATTGTAGATTAGGATGAGACTTTAAGGATCATTTAGTGCAGTCTGCTCTAATAGGGATGCCTGCTTTAAGACACATGGGCCTGGAGCCCGAGCGTGCATGCTCACAGAGAGCGGGCTCGGGAATATCAGAGGAGCCGAAAAACACACACAGTGGCATCTAATGACTATCTTAAAAAGTTAAGTTGATGTTAGGCAAAATGAACCCCAAGATAAGGACTCAAGTGGCTTTTCTTTCTTGCTATTGTTTCTAACATGTTTATAAGGTGATTTTTTTTTGTTGCTTTGTATATCCCTCCCCCAGGGTATAACCCCTGCTTTCACTGTATTTGATGATAATTTGGGGAAGGGAAGGAAAAAAAACAAGTTGTTTAAATAGGGTTACAGGTGGACCCATTGCAACAATGAGATGTACAAGATGTTATGTCGAAAAACGAAGTTTACTACTTTGGCCGGGGGTGGGCTAGGGCGGGGTGGGGTGGGGGGCTGGAAGGCAAGGGATGGGAAGGGAAAACTAAGGAGGAGGCAACAATGCTTGGTAAGAAATGTACTCATTACCTTGCTCATGTAATTGTAACCCCTCTGTGCAGTATTTTCACAATAAAAAAAACATTAATAATTTAAAAAAGTGAATGCACTTAGCCCAATAACATGTCTTCATTCTACAACTCAAAGGTTTGGCCAGACAGAAAGCTCAAGTTTGCTCCATAAAGAAGCTTTACACAGGTCTTCACAAGCTGGTCTATAGTCTTGTGTTTTCACTGCACTTTAATTTTGCTTAGAGTGCTGAATATAGGTTAATGAAGGCCATCATTACAGGATTTAAAGAATACACAGAAAAAATTTCACTCCGCTAATATGGTCATTTCCAGAAACAATGCTTGTTAGATTGAGTTATACCAGTATTGTTGAGAAAGCACCGTTATGATCATTTTAGATGGTCTTTTAAAACAAACCTTGTTGGAATCGAATAATAATTACACGGCAATAAGGGAAGACTGAAATATGTTCTCTCATAAAATCATTGCCATCAGAAAAAACAAAACCAACCTTGTACCCCCCCTCCCTCTCTTTATAGCTACACATCCATTGCCTCCTTCTCCTCTGAAAACATGCAGTCCTCTACATTGTGACGAGTGTGCCTCTCTCCTTTCTATCACCTCTCACCCGGCCTAGGTGGGCCCATGCTACCTCCATCACACCCACCTGGCCAAAACCTCAACTCCCCAACTCTTACCCCTGCCTCCTCTCTTCTCATGCAGGGAACTAAGCCAGACTGGAAATACACACAGAGCGCTGGTGAGTCTCTTTACTTGGGTTCTGTGACCACCGATGACAAACCAATGCTCCTGGTGCTACCCTCACTCCCCATCCCAGACCTCCAGGCACCCATGGTCTCATTCCTGTCTCTTCCGTTTTGCCCTTTTTTTTACCCTATTGCCCTCTTACCACAGTAATGTGCTTGTTTTTAAAATTTGAAACAGAATTAATAATGAGACCCTGGCCTGATGCCGGCACCCTGTTTCCCCGCCTAACTCCTGGAGAGCTCTTAAATTTGCACTGTGTATATTTTCCAGTCATCTTTGGCAAAACTCACAGATTAGCATTTTTGCTCCAAAACGGGTCTTCTCAAGGTCACCGATGACTTCCACAGAACTAAATCCCCCCAGCAATTCACATTCTGCATTTATACGCTGGTGGAGACACTGGAGGGGGAGGTGGCTTCTCTCCTTTGCCTTCTGGAACCCCTTTCATATCTACTCTGCCATTTCTCTCTCTGACAGGAAACTTCTTTAGTCTACAGTACCAGCTTCACATCTCCTCCCCTTCCACTCCCTCCACAGTCTTCTCAGGCAGGGTCAGGGTGGTTATACCATCTCTACCTCAGTGTCCAGATGTGTGTGATTATATGTGTGTATGCATGTATATATTCTCAGAATGACTTCTCGAACACCACATTTCAAATTCAAATGAATAATGCCCACGATCCGTGACTTAAATTCCCAAATGGAATGTTCCATCCATGGGAATCTCACACAAAGTTTTTTTCACAGCTATACCCCACATCCATAATGGACATTCCAGCCTTCTAGCTTTCACTATAAATATTGAAGCCATTTATTTTCTTGACTTGTAGATAACCTACCACAGATAGGTTGTCTTTTTCCTTCAAATGTTCAGTGGAGAAGAGGAGGAGAATGCAGTCAGAGCTCAATGTATAGCCTACAAAATTAAGAAGAGTGGGGGGAAAGTGGGTTGGACGGGGTGAGGATCTTGGAAGAGCTGACATTGATCAAAATACTCTGTATTCATAAACTTCCTTTTAGACGGCAACTCTTGTACAACTACTTAAAGATAATTTGTACTATATATTTTCTATTGTTATTGTAAAAGTGATGTGCAGAAGGGTTAAAGTTAAGAAAGTCAGGTATTAAGTACATTTCTCTTAGAACGGTGTTACCTCTTCCCAAGATCACTCCAAATTTTCCCTCCAATCCCACCCACAAGTTGTATATTCCATTTTTAACACAAAAATAATTTTTAACAAGGCAAAACAAAAAGTCCAATCACTTAGTAGTATTTTTATGTCTGTGATTACCATTGGCCAAACCACCATCCTTCATGTAATCTATCACAATTTGCTAATCTCTTTGCTCCAATATTTTCACCCCTCTTGTAATCTGCACTCAATATATCACCCAGAGAGATCCTCAGGAAAGTCTTCCTTTACTCCATGCCTTCCCATTGTTTTCGGACTCAGAAATCAAAACCAAGAGCCTTTCAAGGGCTTCTACTCCTCTAATTCGCTCAGCTGCTTCCATTTTCTTTCTGATTTCATTGTATTTCGCTCTGTCTCTTGTTCAGAGCATTCTACCCAAGCCTTGCTTTTTTCTCCTGCCCAGTACTCTTTAGTGTTTTCTTCCCTTTCTTCATCCCTATCTCTCTCCACATATTACTTCAAATCATGTGGTTCCTCAAATCATCTTATCCTTATGAATCCAGCTTTCCTCTTTCTCTGCCTCCCACTGTCCTTTCCCCTGTTGTTCTACCAGTCCCCTAAGTGCTCAGAATCCCTAGCTTGTGGTCAATGCTGCTGGTACCCTATGCAACTAACCACTCTGACACAAAATCCAAAGAGATTTAGGCATACATAGATAGTGTCCTAATTTTATTTACTCCCAAAACACCACCAATTACAATACTTAGAATACAATAGATGCTAAACAAATGTGTGAATGAATTGATTAAGCAATTAATTGCACTATATGCTTCCAGTGATGTTCTGTACAACTGTATAAAGAATGGTGATTCATTGTGATTTATGGTTGCCCATTAACTTCCATTACGCTTTCAGGAACATGCTTCCCTGGGGAGCAAAATGATCATAAACACATTTCAGGGTATAATGTCTATCTTTGAAGAGTATTTTCTTCCTCCTAAGCCTGTGTTGTATGCACATTCATTTCTCCCACACCACTCCCATGAAAGAGGCATTAAATATGCTGTATAGTCTCAGCTATTCATTAACAATACTCCACCTGGTCAATTTTCAGGTGAAAGGGAATGCGTGCTGATTCCAGGCCACTTAGGAGTTCCTGGCCTGCCTCAAGCACGGAAAGGTGGACCTTTTCTTTTGGTGAGAATCTACATATTGAAAATACGTGATGTGCATTTCCTATATTAAATGACCTTGGTGCTTCGATGTGTTTAATGTTAGGTTTTATTCCACTTAATACCCAAATTGGACAGATATTTAGAAAATGATGTTGTTTTCCAAGTTGTTTTGTGTTTTTTTCCTTTGCTGCACTTGCAATCTAAATTTTAGAAAATGAGGATTAGAGACATGAGCCACCGTCCTCTGGCTAATGGACTGTACTTTAATTCAGTGACTAAATGATTGCATTGTGGAGGAAGTGAAATGACAGCTCTGTTCCATCGCTAATGCAGGTGGTCAAGCAGAGGGCGGAGGGCAATCATCCACGGAGGCTACTGACAAGTGTCTGAAAGTAGTGAGTTTGCCGCTTTCCAGCTAGGATTTGGTTCAGTGCTCGAAATGAATCATGTTAGGCAGAGTTTTCAGTAAACTTGAGAATATGTGGAGTGTGAACATCAGCTGGCTCCTGACCCCTGAGGGCAGATTAATGCGTACACTGCCATTTACTTATGCCTTCTGGAAGCAGATACAATTGCACTTACTCTATCTGTATAATTATTATTAATACAATTAGTGATATTATGTCTATAAATATGAATGAGGGTGATGATCAGAATGAAGCCCGTGACAAAATTTTCTTGCCAACCTTATATCACTGTATAAAGTCTTGGTCAATGGGAAAAAATATTTAATTCCCCCCCCCCCCCGCATCCCCATTCAAAAGTAACAATAAAGTAGACCAGATGTACACAACATTCTTAAATGATATTTTGCAAAAAAACAGTATTGTTGTGTTGATTATACTAAGAATCACAGGACTTTTTCATCTGGAAGGAAATGGCACAAAGGTAACTATTGATTGGAGAACCAAGACAGAACCTTTCTAACTGTGCTCTGGTCATCGTGTTTGAAGATATGTCAGTGGGGTGTTTGCTTTATAAAGCCATATTCCCATACTCTATTGATTGAGTTCATTGAGCCCAGTCATAATTAATATATGTGTATATGTATGTATCTAAATTTTCTTCTTATATTTTATCCTTTTTATTTTAATGTCAAAGTAACTTTAAATAAATAAATTTAAGGTTAAGTAAATTTAAATGAGTAAATTCAAATTCAACAAACAGGAATTGGGCTTCCTACTCTTTGTGCATGTGTGTGTGTGTGTGTGAGAGAGAGAGAGAGAGAGACAGAGAGAGAGAGAGACAAAGAGAGAGAGAGAGAGAGAGAGAGAGAGTGTGTGTGTCCTGTGGCTTGAACTTGGGACCTAGTGGCTGTCCCTTATCTTCTTTGTTCAAGGCTAGTGCTCTACCTCTTGAGGCACAGCTGGAGATCTGTTAAGACTAAATCCTGATCAGCAATGCTCACAGCGTTCTCAAAATTAATTTCAGGCTCACTAACATTTCAGACTAAATTAGCAAGTGAAGTGAATGTCTTCAGGTGGGTTTCATACCCTGCAAAGACTGAGAATGATTGAGAATCACTGAGTAATAGGTCAACTTCATGTGCTACTTGTTAAGTTAACAAAGGTGGAAGCATGACTTTCTACAAACTATTGCATTTCCGTTTGCTTTAAGTTAGTGGTTTGCTAGCAGAAGAGAAAGAGGTGGGAAAATATTGGTGTGTCAGAAGACAGAGCAGACCAGAACCCCAGCCAATATCCAAGTAGAGCAGCTTTGGAATACATCTCATGATACGAGAAAGGTAAAAGACTTGGTAATTTAAACATTTTGATTGGCTTCTCTTGCATGTTCTGTGGGGGCGGATGTGAAATGAGATCATGCGAAATGTATGGGAACAGCCAAAACTCTAGGACTTATTATAAGTAAGCATTTTCCATGCCAAAATAAAGGTAAAATAACACAGGAAACGAAAACGTAGTGGTGAAAGTAGCTATCGTGCTTGAAATTTCCTATTAACAGAAAACACTATGTTATTTTAGATCACCATTTTGTGACACGATAGCATTTTTCCTTCCTAGTTGACTATCTCTTTCAAAAGAATCTAGATTTATCTTGTGCTTATCTAGACCCCAGCGTGTTTTGTTTTTAATGTTTGGTCTGGTGTCTGAACTTGTTCACTCAACTAGTTACTCTAGATTTAGTAACTGTGCTAGTCATCTGTTAGCATATTAGCATGTAAACCTATTCTGAATTAGAGTAAGTTCTGAAAAATGTTCTGTCCCCAGAGTCATTGTGTTCATTCCTTTGGCCCTCAGAGCCCCAATGCTTTTTACACTTTAATTTAGTTAGCCTCTTATATGTGTAAGAAGAAAGTGCAGTAATGCAAATGAGAACGTCTCCACTTCTGGGATTTGAACCTGGAGTTTAAAACAAACTGAAACGGCAACCAAAAAGGGAAGCAGAATTGCCAATAAAATTTTTTTTATTATTATTAAAATAACAGCTGTAAATCTAATAAGCAAAGCCCTTTATGTACTTTTCCCTGAAGTTACGTGTGAGTTCATAGGAACTCTGGTCTGTGACGTGTAGGCACATTGCAGAAGAAAAATAACACCTAGTGTTTCTTAAAAATGTGTTGCACCTTCTAGTGTGAATATAGCTGAGGCTAGAGTCAGACATATTGGTGAGGAAGAAAAGACCTGGGAAAGGGGACTCTGGAAAGTAAAGTGTCCTGTTGACTGAAATAGGAATCGTATGACACTACAGTGTTACATTTCATGAAAGACGTATCTCAAATATGCCTGGGACACTTGAATGCACTAATAAACATCCCTCCTTTGCATTCTCTTTGTCTTGCGCAGCAAGAACTCTTTTTGAAAACTAGGCAAAGGAATACATAATCTAAATTCTTTCTTTTGACATAATTTTGGTAAGTTTTACATAAAAGTGATGCTTTGCTTATGAATTATGCTTCAGACTCTTCTGATCCTCATGTAGACGAGCCCCACCTGGCACTGGGTGCCCGGTGTGTGTCTGGTGAGTTGCTGTCGTACAGTCTTTCTTTGTCTCCTTCAAAATTACGCCTTGCAGAACTTTCAGTAAGAGAACTGTTCAAACATTCCTGTGCTTTGTTCCTATGTACATAAGCTACCAAAGACAATGCTTGTTCACAGATGAATCAAGGTAACAAATGTATATTTAGCACTTTCTTAAATAAAAGGGAGAGATTTTTATTGTTCCACCAGGAGACAGCCTCAAGCTTACGTTTTTATCTCCTTAGAGTAGTTGCTTCGAACACAAATGTCAAAATAGGGTCACCTTACAGAAAGGCACTTCGTTAGATATACCTCTTGAGTGTCCAACTTGGATGCTGTATTTTCTAGGAGTGTGCTTTCTTTTAAAAGATTTTTTTTTCAGGATGTTGCTTAATCTTTCTAATATTTAATTGGTAAATCATTAAAGTAACCACAAAAGTACATATGAAATAGTGCTTTGAAGAAGAACTTAAAGATAATTTTTAAAGATGAGCACACACAAGACTCCATTCTTTGTTCACCTTATGTATTTATTTTGATGGTAGAGAGAGCAGGAGCAAGGACTCAGAAAGATGGGCATTGATTAGAAGTTTTGTTCTCCTTTTTCCGATGATTGCGATTTGACTTTATAAAAGAATGCTTTTCAGGGTGAAGATTGTTAAGGGTGAAGATTTGAATTGAGCTTACAAATATGACTCCCATTTCAGTTGCTTTCCACAAGCACTGGAAAATACCGAAGGACTTATCTATCCAATTTGTTTTGTTTTTGACTTACCCCTCACTACCAATGATTGTAAAAACGATGACTATTTAAGAAACTTGTAACAGGTTAAATAGATAAGTCCAATGTCACTTATTAACAGAACACATTATTCTTCTTGTGTCTACCAATTATTCAAAGCTGCTGTCTCCATAAGCCTAATTTTACAATTTCTAGAGTCATCACTGCACTCATCTTCATGTTGACTGCCAAACCTCTGACACAGAAGATTTCATAAGGACATTGAGTTTAACCAGCTGTTTTCTAATTTCTTCCTTTACTTCAAAACCTTGAGGATTGCCAATAAGTCTTCCTGTCCTAGCCATATGTATTTTGTTCCTTTAACTTACATTGTCACTTTTGATTATAGTAAGACTGAAAATTCCCATAGAAATATAATATGAATCGCATACAATTTTAAGTTTTCTAGCATATGCATCCTTCAAAGCGTAAAAAAAGATGAAATTAATTTTATTTAAATATTGTATTTAATCTAGTATGTACATACTACTGTTTCCACATATCAATGTAAGTTATTGGTGAGATATTGAAAATACTTTTCTTCTTTAACACACTTCCATTTTTATCCTGTGTTTTGTATGTAGAACAGATTGGTTTGAGCTATCCTCATTTGAAACACTTGACAGTAATAGTGGCCATGTCTCCTGAATGTAGAAAACAACTCCCAATTAAAGAGTACATATGAGATGATATTTAAGTTTTTCCTTGGCTTATGCTTTACATTTTTTTCATGAGTGAATTTTAAACATCTCCCCTATGTGTTTCAAGAAATAAGACTAATACAAATATCACCATAAATATTTATCAGTAAAGGACTCAATTTTTCTCTTATGAGAAACTCATATTTTCTTATCAGCTGTGGCCTGATCTTGGAGAATGTTCTCCACATAAATTCACATTAAATTTTACTTCTTATTCTTGTTTAGTATTCTCACTTTATACTTTGCAGCACATTTTTAAAACTTTTATTATAAGACCCTGTAAGTCCTATTTACTTTTCAATAATTTGTACAGCTTTGGACTTTTAATGCTAGTTCACCATCCATTTTCTGCTAATTATTTGGAGTTCCCCTTAGAAAACTATTATTGTAAATGATTGTGCACAATGTAGGTAAATTGATTAACAACTGATTTATTTTTGAACTGTATTGTATAGAAAGGCTATCCTTCCATGAGCTGCATTCATGTATCTAACAAATGAGCTGTTAAGAAATACTATATAAATATTGGCAAAGTATAAATTTTGCTTACATAAGTTGATACACAAAGTTGATTAAAGAATTTAGGAAAATATGCATAGCCCAGAACTGAGGGCACACATTTGAAATGTTAGCTTCTCAGATGAATGAAATCAGAAAATTGCATTTTGATTCCAGCCAGGACAGACAAGTCCTTGAGATTTCCATTGCCAGCAATTAATTAACACAGAGCTAGGCTGGAGGCCCGGTGCAAGTGGCTGAGCACCATGTGTGAGCAAGAAAGCCAAGCAAAGAGCACGAGACACTGAGTTCAAGGCCCAGAATGGTCAATAAATAAAAATTTAGGAAACTCTATCTATCACCTTGTAAGTTTCAATCTAGCAAGCAATTCCAGACATATGAAGAATCCAGGACAATGACTGGTTCGCAGGTGTGAAGAGGTGAAGGCTATGGTGGAGAAAGGACCACAGTCCTGTGCACTGCAGATTCCTCTGTAATAACATAACCATCCTGCCAAGTAAAATCCTGCAGGGAAAATGTTACAGCAGACGCCCCGAATAGGGTGTTTGCAATCTGTTTCTCTGCATGCCTAGAAGAAAACAGACTTAGTGTATCCTATCATGTATAGCCATACTGGAAAAGAAAAACGAGGCTAAATGGCAACTTGCTGTAACCATTCTGAAATTATAAAATGCCAGCAACTTGAGTGACCTAGAAAAACTGAAGTTGTAGCAGGTGCAATGATTGAAACCATTACGCTACAAGATAGATAGATATGTAATGTAATACATATTACGTACATATATTAAATTATTTTTCAATTTTCTACCCAACTCTCAAATTATGCTAAATGGCCTACGTCCATAGTTCACAGATGACAACACATAAAATGAAAAAATATTGGTCTTTAAAAAAAAAAGTACTAGAAATATTACCATTTTATATCTATGTGTTGCACAGCCAAAATCTGGTCGTTGGGAGGGTGACACAAATAACGAGCAAATGTCAAGCATCTCTGAAGTAGCAAAACATCATCCTTCCACTTATTTGATCACTGTTTCCACATCTGTATGGGGCTAATATTTCCGCTTAAGAGCAAGGTGCTGATGGGCGTAGCCTGTACTCCTAGCTACTCAGGTGAAGATAATAGCTAAAACACAATAAGCAAATTGTACAGGGCTACAGAACCATTAACTAAAACCATCTTGGAAAGCGAAGACCCACACAAAGGCAGAGTCATTGTTATTCATCTTCCTTGCAATCCAGAGACCAGGACTAGAAACTTCACCCCTGAGTCTTGCCTCTTCTGCCTTTAAAAAGGCACATGACCAATAGTACCCTCTGAATCACTACCTGCAAAAGTGTGCAGGGTAGAACCAATTAGGAGAGAGAAAGCATTTCTTCTAATAAAATCAGACAGAGTAACACAAGGAAAATGCCACATCCAGACATTAAACATGTATAAAAATATAGCAGGGAAATAATTCTTCTCAGGCACTGTTGGCATTTCTGTCATATCTTGTCCTATGCATTATCTGTGTATTCCAACAGGAGGCACCCGAGACTCTTTCTCATGACTTCTGGGCAAGGGATCTGACAGCAGAAGGAAGTGGCAACGCTGGGAGGTTGTGTTGTGGAGAGAAGCCCTGTGGATAAACATTTGTTCCCTTCCTCCAGGATTGGCATAACATGGAGACATGATGCAAACTCTCCCTCAATGTTGTCCAAGGGAATTGGACAATCGTAGGCTTTCTTCTTACCATTCTTTCATTTTTCCCCTTCTCATGTCTGTACTTCCTGTGATCACCTCTCCCACCCCAATAAGCTTTTATCCTTGAGGCTTTTGTTCAAGGTCATAATCCAAGTGAATGTGTAATGCTATCACTTGAGGTTGTAACATGAATGACAGAATGTTCATCATATTTCATAGGAAGTGTCTAGTCTTTATTTTCAGTATTGCAGACTGAATGGAGCAGGAGAGAGAGAGAGAGAAAGAGAGAGAGATGGAAAGAGAGCAGAGAGCCAATAAAAGATGAGATGAGTGAGAACTAGGACAGAGAATGAAGAAAACAGAGTGGAGGCGGTAAAGTTGTTATTGTGAGATGAACATGTCTACAGAAGGCCAGATTCTTTTCCCCATGAGCTCCTGTAACTTTGGGCAGCAAACAACAGGATAACTAAAAATACTACAGTTATCTGAGAAGAGGAGACAATGAGAAGGGAAGAGAGGGAGAAAGTAGTTGAGAGAGAAATGGACAGGGTGAAGGAGGGAGGAAAACAAAGAGAAAAAAGGAGGGAGAAAGATAGGGAGGAAAGAAAGAGTGTGTAAATACATGTTCATGTTTACAAGACCAAGTTGGAAAATTTGAATAAGGAAATTTTGTAGTGATAGTGATGCTTAAATAATATAAAATTCAAATTCCTATTTAAAATCACTGCCGTTGGAAAAGTATCTCTGCATACTTAAGTTGCTCAGAAGTTATTTCTGAGGTTGCATAGAATGGATTTAGATTATTTTGATATACACTTACCAATATTTCTTTTGAATTCATATACCAAAGAAGAAAAATGGCTAATGGAAAACTTACAAATTTTAAATTTAGTTTTAAGTGACACATAGAAGCATTAAAATTATACAGATTCATGGATTCTTTGTAATAATATATATGTATGATGTTTAGGTCAGGCTCAATATATAACTCCTCAAATATTACATGTGCATGGTGAGAACTTCTAAATTTTTTATTGTAGCATTGTAATGTGCAATACATGGAGACTATCTGTCATCATATTGTGTGTAAATTGTATATCAGAACTTTTTACTCTTCAGCAACTCAGTACTTATTAGTCCACCTTTTCTAATTCCTCCTGTCTGTTAAATAAATATTGAAGTCCCACATCTAAAAGAAATGGTTAGATCTTTAAAAAGTATAAGTTATCAACACATGATTATTTCAAAAAAGTATACAATGGGGGCTGGGAAGGTGGCTCAGTGGTAGAGTGCTTGCCTTGCATGCATGAGGCCCTTCGGTTCGATTCCTTAGCAACACATAAGCAGAAAAAGCCAGGCACTGTGGCTCAAGTGGTAGAGCGCTAGCCTTGAGCTGAAGAGCTGAGGGACAGCACCCAGGCCCAGAGTTCAGGCCCCATGACTGACAAAAAATAAAAAAGTATACAATGGATACAATTAGACAAAATAAGTGTTTTGTTGGATGTTCAACAATCTTTAAACATTCAAACCCACCTTGCAGTTTGGGGTAGACTTGCTGCTCATACAAAGCTGTTGCTCAGAAATCAAAGACCCTTTTCCTGGTCTGCTTATCTGTTATAGAATAGTCTGGTATAGCTCCAAGGTTTTGTATCTTTAAACCTAGTATAAAGGTCATGATAGTGCTTGCTTTCAGGACAATGCTTTCATATCACTGATGGTCCATCTGTCTTGCACTATGAGCATCACTGAAGAACCTAGAGGATTTTCCCCATGTGAATGGATGAATATTTTTTTTCAAAAATCCAAAGCATAATTGCCCATCTGTAAAATTTCCTCCAACAGGAACAAGCCAACTCTGTGCTAGGAAGCAGGTGCATATTTGTTATAAGTAAGTGCAGAATACTAGTCCTTTAAGACTGAGACTTGGCTCAAATCTTACCAAGAAGGTTGTATAAATTAAAATAAATTGGAGCCATAGGTTAGGAAAGCTGGGTCAAATGTCATAATAAACAGATGATACCTGTGGAATCCCTCAGATAAAATAACATTTGAAAACATAAGTTGCATAAAAGTAACAGTGTATGTAATTTAGATAACTTTGCCAGATTTCCCAAAAATAATAGTCAATAGTGTTTTTTAGCTCTTTAGTTGAACATATCCTGACAGAAGATTAAGCCTAGAGTCAAAATATAGTATGTAGAAAATACTCTATTTTCACTATTATTGTCATGCATTTGGAACATTTAATATAGTGGAACATCTATCTACTTTGCTTAGTATAGAGGCCTTATAGTTTTGTTAATTCTAAGTCCTTTTATGCCTTTAGTGGTTCTCAACCTTGGTTTACCTGCATCATTTGAATATATGAAGTCTAATTCTGGTTAATATACAACTGTCTTTTAAGTAGAGTATCTGAATTCCTTGTTCTTCCTTCTGGAAAAATGAAAAGCTGATATAGAGGAAGCTGAGCTCTGGTGGCCCACGCCTGTAATTCTCAATACTCAGGACGCTGAGATCAAAAGGCTGTGGTTTGATGACATCCCCTTCAGAATAGACTGTGATACTCTGCTCCCCACTTGACACGTAAAAAGGCTGAAAGTAGAATGCTGCTGAAGTGGTAGAGCACCAGCCTTAAACCAGAATGATAAGGAATAATGCTCAAACCATGAGTTCAAGCCCCAGAAAGCAATACACACAGACACACACACACACACACACACACACACACACACACACACACACACACAGGTTATAAGAATGATTTTGTATGACATGCTTGATAAGGATTTGTGCCTGTGGTAATTATAAATGATAATTCTATTCAGTTTTAGATTTCTGACCTCACTGAAGCAGTACGCCATATTAGAAAAAAAAATTACATGTCTCTTAACATTGACATATTAAATGTACTTGAAAGATTTCTTTTGAAAATAACTATTTGTATGTAAAATAATTACCATGGTAAAAACTTTATTCCAACTTTCTTTTTCAGTTTTGATATCTTTCCTCCACCGTACTCATTGCCAGCATACATTTACATATCTGAGTACTATGTGGCTTTTTATTTTTAGTAAAGTGTGTTTCAGTTTTATAAGTGAATCCATACCATACTGTGGAATTCTGCACAGTAATTTACAAAAAAAATAAACATGTTAAAAATCAGTGTCAACCTTCCTGCCATTATAAGATAGCTATTCAAAAACATTCATTTAATCCTCCAAATTGAAAATATATACATTTTTATTCAGTTTTAACAGTTCTGTTCTGTAGGATGCTTTCTGATAAGATTCTCAGCTCAATCAATTGTGACAAGTAAAAATGAATAAACAGTGCATTTAACAAAATAGGCATTTCTGATCATGGAAATGCTCTCTGATCATCTTTCCTGCCTCTGGTGATGCAGGAAATGACACCTGCTGAATCTAAAGGTTTCTGGTGTCTGTGGGAACTCAAGGCTACCCAGGGAAGTGTAGTATTAGTCCTACCACAGGAGTGCATGAATAATTACTCCTGAGGTCCTTCCCCTTTCTTCTCACTAATGCTGATGATGACCTTGGAACTCCCTCTGGGCCTGTTAATCCTTCCTGCTCTCCCCTCGTGAAATAGCAACTGAGGGACATTACCATAGGGACTAAGGGTATAGGTTTCAACCTGCATCCATTTCTCCCTTTTTAACACATAAAATGCTAATTCTAACTGTATTTTATACATTTTTTGAAGCATCCTACATACTCTGGGCCAGATTTGGCTGTGAAAAACACAGGGAATTTTATGGAAAAGAATTCTCTGATGATGTCATGGAAATACCCAGGAGAGAACATTTTGCAAAGAGCAGCACTGTGCTGGCTTGTGACTTTAACACTCTGGGTTCTTTGGGCTCCTTATCACCCGACTTCATGCTCTGATTTAGTTGAAAAACTAAATAATTTTTAAAGGGCAAGTAATTTTTAAATATCAACTGTCCAGAGCAGAAGAACTATGCTGACTTTTTTGGGTGGTTCTGGCTTTGAACTCATGGCCTCATGCATGCTAGACAGGCACTGTAGTCCTGAGGGGCTCCCTTAGAGCTTTCTTGCACTGTTTAATTGTAAGCTAGGCTCTCTTTTATTGCATAGGTACCTGCTTGAAATGCAAGCTGCCTGTATTTGCTTCCTGTCATGTCTGGGATGACAGGACTTTAACACAACACTTAAGTTTTTTTTTTTTTTTCTGTAGATGAAGTATACTGGACTTTTCTGCCTAGGGGTAGCCTGAAAAACACGATCCATCCAATCTCAGCAAAGATGTCCAGCACCTGCCACCTCCCCAGCTATGGGTTTTCAGAAAGTGCTATCCTAACTTTTGTTACCCAGCACAGTTTCAAACCACAAGCTTCCTGTTTTCAACCTTCCATGGGGATTAGAGGCATGTGACACAGGAACCTTGCTCAAAGCTACTTTTAAACCGCATGCTGTAAGTGAAATGTACAATGTTTATCTTTTGAAATTACATAGCATTTGTTGTTTGCTTTCATTATAAAGTTTCCTTGTTTTATCATAACGACCTGGGACCTATGTGTATGTGTCTATGTCCATGTCATTGTAGCTTCGTTTGTCCAGGTAGAACATTCTAACCTGAGTCAGATTTTAAGTGACATAATGATAATGACCCCCCCCTCCCATCCTGGCACATGTGATTCTGTATCCTCTTTTATTTAGCAAGCTTTTTCTAAAACAAATTATAATATCTTAGCATTACAGAGCGACTGTGGAGATCATACTGAGGATGGCCATTTCCTATATAACCACAGCCAATTTTCTCTACTTGTAATTCATTATCTGGCTGGGTTACTATTTGCTGTAGGGAACCAACGTCCATGCTTTGTTGGGTTTAATCTAAAGTTAACTTTAGTTCCCAGGATTTTATCTGCTTAACATCATGGGTAGTCATTGAGTCTCCTTTAAATTCTTCTGTCTGTGATGATTTCTCCGACTTCAGTTGCTTGTGATGATCTTGACAATTATGAAGACCCCGTCAGGTATTTTGTAGAATGGCCACCACAGGAACGGTTCTGATGCTGATCTCATGAATACACTGGCATGATGGATGTGGAGGTCACCACTGGTGACTAGACCATAAACAGTCAATGTGGACTATGCCTGGTAAAGTTAATTTTGATTACCTGATTGTATTTGCCAGTATATTTAATTGGGAACTAGACCAGCTTAGGGCACTCATTAGAAGGAAGTAATTCTGTGATCCAAACTTAAGGTATCTTAATATCCTACATCTTGGAGCGTATTGTTCTGACATAAATTAGTATTATCTTCCAAATATAAATTAATTGAAACTCTTCTATACAAGAGCTGTATAGAAGGCATTTCTCCCATTTATTTATTTACCCAATCTCTTGTTGCTATCAATGTAGACATAAATATTGAGTTTATACCTTGGCTACTATCAATGTTATTTGACCTATTTTTTGGTTCACTTTGGGCCACTCTATGCTGGTTGTTAGTCTATGTCCTTTTGACAAACATGTAACTAACTCTACAGGTATTTTTTAAAACATTTATTTCAGGCATATTAAGGTGAATCACTCGTAAATTTGATATCTCATAATGCAAGCTAAGAAACAACCATGTCTCCAAAGGCATGCTGGGAACTTTTGTTCAAGAATAGCGACCCAAACCAGCATCTGGTTGCTAGGTATGCTCTTTGATAATAGCAAGTCATTGTTCCTTACAGAACAAGGGAATACACTCATACACAACATTCCCAAGTGTATATACACAGTGAAGAGTTTCCATATAATATTAATTCATGCTATTATATTGCCTATAGCATATATATTCACACATACACACAATGCATATGTGTATGTATGTCAATTTATTTGTGTCAACATTGGGCTAAGTTCATTTGGTGTCACCAAATATAATCAATTATTATAGTCTTTTCTTCTTACTTATCTATACATTCCTGCTCCAAGGGTGAGAATCTGGATTCCCTATTCACTGTCAATTTAACTAATACATGTATACTAGTTTCAAAAGTGAGTTTGTCTTTGACAGAATATCATATGATATTCACATAAGTTATATATCATATAAGATATATGATATATTGGCTGGTAAAATTTGCTTCTTTTGCTCTGATTCTGTGTTTAATATTGCTCCATGCTGTTGTACTGCCTCTTAGCACACTTATGCTTACTGGTTTTACAGCTCTACTACAGTTTCTTATCCATCCACCTGTTCAAAGACATCTGGTTTCTTTCACTTTTTGCCAATTATAAATAAAGCTACAATTAAGCTAACTGTGCAGGCTCTGGGTATGCGTCCATTTTCAATTCAATGGGAAAATAGTGAGCAATATGATTACTGAATTTTGCGAGGCTATGTTTTGTTTTATAAGAAATTATCAAACTGTCTTACAAAGTGGCTGCATCATGTTTGCATTCCCATCAACAATGAATGTAAGCTCTTCTTGTAATTACTGCTTATAATTAGTATTCATAGTTCTCTCTGTCTCTGTCTCTGTTTCTGTCTCTGTCTCTGTGTGGTGGCCAGGTGTTGGTCAGAATAGTAACTTAATAGTATGATTTCACACTTGTTTTAGTGGGCACTAACTTTATGACAAATGATGTTGGGTATCTTTTGTTGTGTGCTTAATGGTCATCTGAGTGTCTTCTTTGGTAGTGTCTGTCTAGATAAACTAATGTTTGTTTCCTCTTTGCTGAGTTTTAAGGGTTCTCTCTTTATCTTGGATATGGGGACATCATAAGATGCGTCTTGCATGTCCCCCCGTCTGTATTTTGTCTCTTCTCTTTACTGTCAAGGTTGAGTTAAATTGTTAGGGCCTTCATTGATAATACCCATAAAATTGTATTTAGAAATTCATCTACAAATATGATGATGCATAGATGATCTCTTTTGTTTTCTTCCAGATAGTTTATACTTATTTTTTTTATTAAAATTAGTTAGCTCTATGGTCTATTTTGAGTTGTCTCAATAAATAGAACGTGGTCTATTTATATGATCTTGAGGGAGATTTTATTTTAGCATATAAACGTAAGCATTATTTTTGGCAGTTTTCACCAAACAATAAAGACTCTCTGTTTTCCATTCCATGTCCTTGGCCACAGGTAAGCGACTATGGAGAGGGTCTGGCCCCAGCCTCTCACTCTGTTCCGTCCATCTCTGATGCTCATCCTTTGCCTGCACATCATTGTTTTGCACGGTGCCTTGAAATATGGTGGTGAGACCCTCTGCCACCTTCTTGTCTTCAGTGTTGTGTTTGCTATTCTATGCCTTTTTCTTTATTTGAAGAATATTAGAAACAGTTTGCCAGTGGCTACCGAAGAACTTGCTGAGGTTTTGATTAGGATTGTGTGTGATGCGAAAATAATTGGTATTTAACGAGCTTTAGTCTCCCATTACCCAAATATATTATTACCCAAATAGAGAATATATTTCTCACATATTTTATTTAACTTTCAAAGTAATAACACATTCTGGTCCATTATTTAATAACACATATGTTCACCCCATTTGCTCATCTGATAGTTGATGCCGCCCCAGAAGAAGAAGAAGCATTATCTCTATCAAATCTTGATAAATATTAACTAGATATACCAAGATCTGAGTCAATCTCATTTGGGTTTTAAGTATATTTACATGAGAAATTCATAAGAGCACATTTTTGTTTTAATTAATTATCAGTCTACTTTAAATATTACAGGAACTATAAAATTGAATTTCATTACTTAGAGTACCACAAATAGTAAGAGAATAAAGAATCTTAGAAAGTTGAGATTTATCGTTAATTAGAAAATGAGTTGGGCTGAATTTAGAACTCTCTAAAAAGTAACCTAGAAGGAATTTGGAATAATTTGTGGCCAGTGTGGAGAGGAATATAGAGAATAGAGTGTTTAAAAAGAATAATTGTAAAAAAAAAAAAAAAAGTTAAGAATGTCAAGTTGTAGGGTCAGAATCAAGTAGCCTAAGAAAACATCTTTCTGAACCCCTAAAAATTATACTTGAAAAGCAATGACCAAAATCCATAAAATCTTTTCAGTGCAAGGTACAATTCTTGTTTTGTTTAAATTAATAGTCCACTCAGTTTGTGAATTAAAAACCATACATATTTGCTCATGTTCCAATTAGCAAGTGAAAGAGTATTTTCTTCCAATGAAAAGAAGTTTGTTGTTGTTTTTTAATTTCAAAATCCAACTGAAAAGGAAGACATATGAGACTTTGTAAATATTCCAAAACAAGTATTAGCTTGTTTGCATGCCAACCAAAGGCTGGTTTTGGAAAGATCATTTCTTTTAATTTCAGGAAAAAAAATATGCTTTCTGTAATTCCCATAAGGTATTTCAGCCATGAGCTATCAACTGCTGGTAATGAATTCTCCTACAAAGGAATAATTTATCCCCAGTGTTTTCACAAAAGGTGGAATGTGACTGGAAACTTGAAGCCGAAAAAGAACACTATCTTATTAGCTACAATGCCATCCTCACAATGCACAGCTCATGAGCTATGTATTAAACGATGAGAGGTTATTTATCTTCCATATACTAGATAGGAAACAAATGAATCATTTCTCATTTCTCCTGAAAGATATAATTGCATTTTTGTTCAAATTCCAATCCCAGGTTCAGAGCTACAAACTTGGGGAGACGTTATCTAATTGAAGCAGGAGTCTGCACATTTGCAGAGACAAAAAGCCAAAAACAAATGAAATGCCATATCTGAAAGCCATAGATACTAACAGTGAAACACATTAGCAATAATGAGGTTTTTCTTTTCTGGAAAATGTTATTCATTCAGGCAAAATTAATTGCATCTTATTTCCAAGCAAATGTTCTTATTGTTAAGATAAACTGAAGCTTAGTCAGTGACATTAAATTAAAAAAAAATAAGAACTATAGGTCTTCAGATCAAATCCTTATGCTTATTTCTATTATTCAACTCTGGGAGGGCTTATTTATGGCTACATGTTAAACCACACTACAAACCTTTAATGAATGGAATCCAGCAAACATTCAAAGGTTTACCATTATTGACTAATACTATTCACAGAATTACTAACTTTAAACTTGAGAGTAGTTAGATGTATGATTTGAATACTCTGTGGCAAAAATAAACATGTGCATGTACATAAATAAAGATGAATTTTGATAATAAAATTTTAATATACTTGGTGCTTATTTTCCCCATCAGTCTTAAAAATTCTGATGAAAACTATGAATAACTGTCGAACATATAAGTATTTCATTACCAATACTAATTGTCTTTTTTCTTAGGATTTTCTAAATATTTCACTATTATTAGTGACATCCATAAAAATTCAAAATTGCTTTAAAAGTAATACTGATTATAAAAACTCATCCTCAAATTAATCAGATGTTCATTAATGCTGTAGTTTGAAGAACTAAAGTGCTAGCCTAGAAAAACCTGAACATTTAAGATTTAAATCTATTGAGGGATTAATATTTAGTGATATTTAATTTTAGGAATTGTACATGCATCTGAGAAAAAAAGTATTATAGATAGGAACTTATCTGTGCTACATTGATATGTTTGTATCCACAATTACAAGGTAATTTGTTAATTAGAATGTGAAGCAGGCTAACATTTAAAGAATCTTGAGGGGAAAAACGGAATGAATCTAGAAAAAAGTTGAAACAAACTTGGAGAGGGTTTAGAGATAAATTTAAGTAATTGAGGTACTTGAAAAGAGTATTTTGAAAAAAGATAAAAATTTTAATTTATAGGATCAGAACTGAATAGCCTAGAAGGATACTTATTTCCATAGGAAAAATTACACTTGGAAAACAGCAACCATGCAGAGCTAGGTGTCTTATGCCTATAATCTTATCTACTCAGTAGGCTGAGATCTGAAGGTTGAGGTTCAAAGTTAAACCAGGGCAGGGAAGTCTATGAGATTCTTATCTCCAATTAATCACCAAAAAGCTGGAAGTAGAGCCGTGGCTTAAGTGGCAGAGCACCAGCATTGAATGAAAAAGCTCAGGTCCTGATATCGAGCCCCAGGACTGGCACCAAACCAAATAAAATAACAACCATAAAAACATTAACCAAGACAGTATGGTAAGAAATACACTTACAAAAAAAGAAAAAAATACACTTATTATTTAAACTAAAACATAATTTTAATGAGACATTCCATTAAAAATATACATTTTTCATCTACTGAGGGGCATCTGTGTTGGTTCCATATCTTAGCTATGGTAAATAATGCTGCAATGAACATAGTTGTGCTGGTACCTTTAGTATGGTCTTGTTTGTGAGATGTACAAGACGCTATATTGAAAAGGCAAGGAGGGGAAATGCAGTTGTGGAGGTGGGAAGGAACGGATGGTACAGGAAAAACAAAGGAGGAGGCAACAGTGCTTGATAAGAAATGTACTCATTACCTTGCTCATGTGATTGCAACCCCTCTGCACAGTATTTTCACAATAAAAAACTTATTAAAAGTATACATTTTCCTGTTGTAAAACCTCTAAGGTGCACACTTTGAGTTCATATCAAAAATTGTGGTTTTATTATCACACGGTGAACATTTTGTCTGAACAGCACATTGAAACATGAGATGGGGGTTATAGTTCCTAGGGTTATACTTCCTCATGTGGCTTCCAGGGAGAATGATGGGGAATTACATAAGAAGCAACTAGGTTGTCAGAGACACTGGTGACAGGCAGAACATTCTCAATACAATCAAATACACAGGGCCAAAAGTCTAGTTAAATACCTAGAGGCCAGTGTTCAAACATTGTGTATTTATTCTAGAATGGAAGTAAATACATTCCAGAATTCTGGAATATGCATCTGAATACACTTGTATACACTGTGTCTCTCAAATGTTTGTGTGTGCACAATGTATGCACATATGTATATGAGTGTGTACAATGTATGTACATATGTTTACATGTGTATGTGTTTTGTATGTTTCTCACTGGGGGATGCTATATACCATATATGTTATAACTGTAAGGGATGGTCATTCATTTACTGCTTGAATTTAATCCAAGTAAGAATCTCAGCTGGGAGTTTTAGACAATGCAAGCAAACACCAAAAATCCTCACATTCATCCACAAGAGTAATCTAGCACGGTGAGGAAAATGGGGACAATGTCAAGAGAAGGAGTTTGCTTAATAATGTAGAAACATCTAAACCCAGTACTCTATGAGTGAGAAGTGGCCCAAAGTACAAAGAACCAGAGAAACATTAAAAACATATATCAGGGAAGCCAAGCTGGAGTCTGGCACCTTAGACCACTCTGGAGGAGGGAAACAGGGAGAAAAAATGAGTGAGGGGTAACAAGTTAGACAAGAAACGTACTCACTACATTATTTATGTAATTGGAAGCCCTCTGTACATCACCTTGACAATGATTTTTTAAGTTAAAAAAAGCATCAGGAATGAGCTAAAATCATAATTGCACTATATGGTGAAAATAGGCAGCCAAACCTATATAAAAATCTGTTTCAAAGAGCTATCTCAGATTAGAAAAAAGAGAATTGTTTTTCTTTATTATTTGTAGCATTTATGGATTAAATACACACACTAATGATCCTGAGTAAAGGTACAGCTATGTATTAGCCAAATTGGAATTCTTTTTTGTCTTAGATAATTCCTTTATTGATAACTATAACATCAGGTTTAATCATTTGTCGTCATCATGCTTGATTTCCTTGCTGTCTGGGTGTGGGTCTCTATGGTGTTTTGTTAGTGCTCATCTCTTTAGGTGTCTACATCCTTGGTACCACCCTACAGGTTAAAAATGGAAGCCACTCCGCGCATCTAAGCCCTTTGTGTCTTCTCCAACCCCCATCTCTATGCTTTTTCTACTCTCAGACCACTTTTCATTTATTTCCTTAATTGGCTCCTTGATATTTTATGCATTATTCATGAAAACACATACCACTTCAAGGTAACTGATTAGTTGATCAATCTGGCAGAAGCAGATTGATTATGCTAAAGAAAGCAATTTGTGCCATACCTGGGTGGGGTGGGAGGGGTGCTTCATCGGTCAGGATTAAAATAACAAGTGAAAGATTTCCACAGCAGAGTTATAAAAATATATTGATTATAATAATTACCTCTTCATATCACTCTCTTAGAATGTCCTATTCTTCAGAAAACTTTGTAGAAAACTGACTTAGCTAGCGCTGAGAGTTAGTATTTTAATTTCAATCCTGGGAACTTAAAAAATTATATAAGGGCCTTGAGTGTGTGCATTTCACAGCCTGTTATTGTAGGGAGTTGTTAATGTCTCCAATTATGATTTGAATTACAGTTATAATATACTTTTCACTAGCTTTACAACACATATCCAAAAGGTTTAAAAGATCTAGAATGTAAGTGCATTTAAAATTTAGAAGTTGACAGCTCTAATGATGCTCCTTGTGTGGCAAAGCCAGCTTTGGACTATTTCTACTATTTTCTCCTTCCACGCAACCCACGTGGCTTTAAATATAGGCTCTAATAATTGGCTTTGTTTGCTGTTTGATTTGGGAAAGCAGATTGGATTAGTGTCTGCAGATTACCATTCCCTGGTCTGTGTACTCACAAATGGTACTTGGTAAATTTGGTGCCAATCTAAAAATATAAATTAAAAAATTCTGCATGGTCTAACCTACTGTCAAGACTTTCTACTTTGTTTTTTATTTCTTTTCCTTCTAATTGATCAGCTTTGATGGCTTCAAATTCTTTGTTGGAGCTTTGTTTTAGATCTTGTATGAATTTCTTTACTTCCTTAATTTGGTGTTCAGTGTTTATTCTCAAATTACTTAGTTGATTGGTTATGGTTTCCTTGGACTCCCATTCCTTCTGTCGGGCTCCATTCAGCATTCCCTTTGTGGTCTCCCTGAATTCTTTCAGCTGTCTGTTTATAGATTCCATGAATGCCTCTATTGATCTTTGTCTATTCTCATCCAGCTCTCGCAATTCCTGTATTACTCTTTGATTAGCTTCCTCGTGTTCATGCAATTCCTGTAGTTCTCCTTGACTGTTCTCAGCCTGCTCACACAATTCCTGTGTGTGGACTAAAGAGTTAAAGAGAAACTTCTCTGAAGAGGAAAGAAGGATGGCCAATAGACACATGAAAAAATGCTCAACTTCCCTAGCCATAAAAGAAATGCAAATCAAAACAGCATTGAGATTCCACCTCACCCCAGTTAGAATGGTTATAATCAAGAATTCTAATAAAAGCAGATACTGAAGGGATGTGGCCAAAAGGGAATCCTACTACATTGTTGGTGGGAGTGTAAACTTGTTCAACCACTTTGGAAAGCAGTATAGAGATTCCTCAAAAGACTCCATGTAGAGCTTCCCTATGACCCAGCAATCCCACTTTTGGGCATTTACCCAAATGATCACAAACAAGTCCACACTAAAGCTACCAGCACAACTATGTTTATTGCAGCATTATTTGCCATAGCTAAGATATGGAACCATCCCAGATGCCCCTCAGTAGATGAGTGGATCAAGAAAATGTGGTATATATACATAATGGAATTCTATGCCTCCATCAGAAAGAATGACATTGCCCATTTGTTAGGAAATGGATAGAATTGGAAAAAAATTATATGAAGTGAAGTAAGCCAGGCCCAAAGAAACATAGGCCTTATGGTTTCCCTTATTTGCAATAACTAGTATATGTCTGAGACAAGCAGAAAGGTCAGATAAGTTGATGTTAGGTGAAATGAACCCCAAGATAAGGACTCAAATGGTTTTTCTTTCTTGCTATTGTTTCTAACATATTTAGAAGATGATTTCTTTGTTGCTTTGTATGTCCCTCCACTACAGTGTAACCCCTGCTTTCACTGTATTTGATGTTGGTATAATTTGGGGAGGGGAAGGAAGAAACCCCATTATTTAAATAGGGATACAGGTGGACCCATTGCAACAATGAAATGTACAAGACGTTATGTCGAAAAATGAACTTTACAGCTTTGAGGGGGGGTAGAGATAGGAAGGGATGGGAAGGGGAAACAAAGGAGGAGGCAACAATGCTTGATAAGAAATGTACTCATTACCCTGCTCATGTAATTGTAACCCCTCCATATGGTATTTTCACAATAAAAAAGAATTATAGTAAGTGCAAAGAAAGAAAAATTAGTGAGAGAAAACACTATGCTGTCAGATTGTAGTTAGAACACAGTAAAAGAGGAATCTGGTCATAGGCACAACATGGTCATTTTATACAGACCAGATCACAGAGGGAAGAGCTGCGCTGACACTAGCAAGAGATCACAGAGCCACAGCCCCCTCGTGGCTGCAACGAGCAGGTGGAGCTTTAGGAACAGAAATGGGAACGGGAAACAATCTTCTCCATTCACTTTATAAAGTCTGTGCAAAACTGATACAAACAATGGAGGCACAACTTCCACACACCTACGTGATACCTTTTCAACTCCAGCCGACAAAACACTTTCTCACTTTATCTAAATATTTCAAAATCACAGAGTCTGTCCCTTCACTGATGTTGGCTAGGACTGTTTCCTATACAACTAAGGAACAGGGGCCTAAGAGCACGGCTCAAGTATTAGCTCTCCAGCCAAGCAATTATGGGGAATGGGGAGGATTTTGATTTTACACCAGTACAAAAAATAAATTAAAAAAAATCAAAATAGGTGTGGCAAGGTGAGGTGTAGCTGTCATCCCAACCAGGTGAGAGGTGGATTTGAGAAAGTCACGAGCCAAGTGGATACAATTTATTATAAAAACACATTTTTAAAATACAGAGCACAATGTTTTATGTCAACCATGTGCATGGTATACTGGTATACAAAATATTCTAATACAGTTTTCACCGAAGAATCTATTGCCTTAGATTTTCAGGAAAAAAAAGTTTTCCTCTTCTAAAATTTATGATTATTATCATCACCAATATGGGTGTATTTTTAACACCTCAGTTAATCATTTAAACTGAAGTCACATAATTTGTTCAAAAATTGCAAATTAGACAAACTTAAAGCTTTCTAATGGAGGGAGAGAATTCCATTGTGTGTGTGTGTGTGTGTGTGTGTGTGTGTGTGTGTGTGTGTGTGTGTATCTATCTATATATATAGCACATTTTCAATGGAATTCTATGCCTCCATCAGAAAGAATGACATTGTCCCATTTGTTAGGAAATGGATAGAATTGGAAAAAATAATATTAAGTGAAGTAAGCCAGGCCCAAAGAAACATAGGTCCCATGGTTTCCCTTATTTGCAATAACTAGTATATGTCTGGGACAAGCAGAAAAGATCAAAAG
Organism: Dipodomys spectabilis; assembly: GCF_019054845.1. Classification (NCBI taxonomy): domain Eukaryota; kingdom Metazoa; phylum Chordata; class Mammalia; order Rodentia; family Heteromyidae; genus Dipodomys; species Dipodomys spectabilis. The sequence goes on from NW_024870711.1 coordinate 6,570,672, forward strand.
CTATGTACATATGACCATATAAGATGATGTTACGCAAAATGAAACCCAAGATAGGGACATAAGTATTTTTTTTTCTTTCTTGCTATTGTTTCTAATATATTTATAATGTATCATGTGATTTTTTTTGTTGCTTTGTATGCTCCTCCCCCATGGTATAACCCCTGTTTTTACTGTATTTAATATCAGTGCTCTGCATTTTGTATATACACTTCTCTAATTTGGGGAGGGGAAGGGAAAAAACAAAATGCTTAAATGAGGATACAGGTTGACCCATTGTAACAATGAGATGCACAAGACACTGTTGAAAAACAACTTTGCAATTTGCAGGGGAGGGGGAAGTGTAATTGTGTAGGTAGGAGAGAAGAAATGGTAGGGGGAAACAAAGGAGGAGGTAATAATGCTTGATAGGAAGTGTACTCATTACCTTGCTCATGTAACTGTAAACCCTCTGTACAACATTTTTACAATAAAATGTATTTAACAAAACTTAACACTTTATTCAACAGCACAGAGTTAATAGTAACAGAAATAACACAAGGCATAATTTGTATTTATATGTTTGTTTATTTTTGCCAGTCCTGGGACTTGAACTCAGGGCCTGGGCACTATTTCTCAGCCTCTTTGTGTTCAAGCACTCTACCACTTGAGCCACAGAGCTACTTCTGGCCATTCTGAGTAGGTTTTTGAAGATAAAGATTCTCACAGACATTCCTGGCCAGGCTGGTTTTGAACCACAATCTTTAGATCTCAGCCTGCTAAGTATCTAGGATTACAGGCATGAGCTTAGTTTAGGGCATAATTATTTTAGAAGAGTTTCTGCAGAAAGTACAATCAAGAGTTAATACAGGAAGTGTTATGACAATGAGTTTGTTAAAAATGAGAAATAAGTATTATATTAGCTTTCATATCTAAAATATGTACTAAGAAACTTGATTTTATAAAATACATTCAATGAGGTAATGCATACAATACTATGTCCTCAATTATAAACTCTTAAGATGACATTGAAAAGAAAATGAGGATTTGAGATAATCCACCTGAGGTGACCTGATGGAAGGAATTTAAATAGGGTGATATTAATATTTCCATTCACAAATTCTGCCAGCACTATAGATGTTTAGATCCATTTCACAGGTAGACATTTTGTATTAAAAGAATGAAATTTACTTCCCCATAATTTTCCCACTACTTGCAAGTTTGATCCAAGTTATATGTACACTTGAGACAATAATACTCTGTCTTGCAACACCAATATAGTACTTAATATAATACCAGAAGCCTATCAAGTGATTGATGTGTGCCAAATGAATTCGTTAATGATTAAGATGAATGGTTTTACCATTTCTTTAATAGGTAAACCAGTCTCAGGCTCTTCACTTGTCCTTTGGAAAGGTAGCTTTCTAGTCTCTTTCATAAAAGAGGTTTTTTTTCATTTTTAGAAAGTATTTTATTGTCCTTAAATTGTTCAAAGGAGTTGCCATTCAACAAAGTAGTTTAATAATACAGTTCATCTTGATCAATATTCTTATTAATTCCTCCCAACCCAACCCTTCTCTCACTTTTTTTCTTTTTTTTATTGTGAAAATACTGTACAGAGGGGTTACAATTACATGGGCAAGATAATGAGTACATTTCTTATCAAGCATTGTAGCCTCTTCCTTTGTTTCCCCTTCCCATCCCTTCCCATCCTCCCCCAACCTCCCCATCCAATACTCCCTCCTCCCCCTCCCCCCTGCACCAAAGTTGTAAAGTTTGTTTTTGACATAAAGACTTGTACATCTCATGGTTGCAATGGGTCCACCTGTATCGTTATTTAAACGATTTGTTTTTCCCCTTCCCCTCCACAAATTATACCGACATCAAATACAGTGAAAGCAGGGGTTATACCATGGGGGAGGGACATACAAAGCAACAAAGAAATCATCTTATAAATATGTTAGAAACAATCGCAAGAAAGAAAAAAAGATTTGAATACATATCTTAAGGTTCATTTCCCTAACATCAACTTATCTGACCTTTTCTGCTTGACTCAGACATATACTAGATATTGCAAATAAGGGAAACCATGGGACCTATATTTCCTTAGGCCTGGCTTACTTCACTTAATATAATTTTTTCCAAGTCTTTCCATTTCCTAACAAATGGGGTAATGTCATTCTTTCTGATGGAGGCATAGAATTCCATTGTGTACATGTGCCACATTTTCTTGATCCATTCATCTACTGAGGGGCATCTAGGTTGGTTCCATATTTTAGCTATAGTAAATAATGCTGCAATAAACATAGTTGTGCTGGTAGCTTTAGTGTGGTCTTGTTTGTGAACATTTGGGTAAATGCCCAAAATCCCTCACTTTTCTTAATTTTGTAGATATGTATTCATTTTTGCCATTTAGCAACCCCTTTAACATTTTTACCATTCCCACACTTTGACCCACCTTTTCCTTATTTTTTCTTAGTTTTGTGGTATATTTAGTGACTGCATTTTATTCCCTTTCTACCCCCTCCCGCCCTTCTTTCTTCTACTCTTCTCTCCTTGACCCCATCCCCCTCCTTGCAATACCCATTTTCTTGTATTTATTTTGTTGGGTTCTGATTTAGTCTTTCTAAAGAATTATACTATTTGAACTTTCCATAGAGTTTCTTATACTTCAGTTAATTCATTTGTAACTTCTTGCTTACCACCCAGTGTTTTTATTTCTAGATTTAAAGGCACATTCTAGCACCCAGAAATGGAAGAATTTATACAACACGTGTTTCTCTTGGTCTAGCTTAATTCACTAAATATTTTTTTCCAAGTCGGTCCATTTCCTTACAAATGCTACAATATCATCTCTAATGGATGCATTATAATGACCATTACAAAGTAAACAAACAGTAACAAATAGTGGCAAGGACACAGTCAAAAGGGAATACTACTACACTGTCAGTGGGAATGTAAACTTGTTTAACCACTCTGGAAAGCAGTACGGAGGTTCCTCAAAAGACTAAACATAGAGGTACCCTATGACCCAGCACTCCTACTTCTGGGCATTTATCCAATAAGACACAATGTCACAGTAAAGCCACCAGCACAGCCATGTTCACTGCAGCACTATTCACCATAGCTAAGGTATGGAATCAGTGAACAAAAGTATCAAGACAATATGGTATATTTACACAATAGAATTTTACTCATCCATTAGAAAGATTTTTCTTCAAATCAGAATACTGCAAATGACAAACTCCATGTGTCATCTTTCACATTGTAGATCATCATGAATTTGTGGATTTTTTTCAAAACCTGACAATTCTTAAGTGATCTCATAAGGCACTACATACTGATAGGTTTGTTGTTATTGTTTTGGTTTTTTCGGGGGGGGGGGGTAATAGTTGTCTTTTCGTACTCTCGCATGTGCAAATTTGTTGACCTTTCTCTACTTAAATTCTCTCTCTTATGTTACTCTTCCTCCAGAAAAAGTTTGAATCTTATATAAAATTCTTTAAAGATTACCCACCAAGTTTTAAAGACTTCCCATATTTTATTTAAAGATTGCTACAAGTACTGTATCATTTACTCAGTCAATATGTATGAGGTACTTGCTCGTATGCCAAAGACCTTGGTGGAAACCGCAACATTCTGCAAACAAGACTAACTGGGCTTTAGGTTCACACAAGTGACCGTGGGCATGTCACTATATTTCTATGTGGTTTGGTTTCCTCAAATAAAGAATTAATAAGCTGATTATCTGAATAGAAAGAGTTTAGGTAAATAAAAAAACACAAGTAGGATCTTAGCAATCATGTTTTCCATTCAAATTCCCCCAACTTTTCCCCAAACCTATGCAGAATTGTTAAGGTTTAAAATAAGAAATAGAAATTGTCATTTGCATATCCATAAAAATCCAGTTTCCTCATTTTGTATTCAAGAAGATATGTTAGAACTATGAGTGGAACATAATCCAGAAAATGAAAAATTCAGAGCTAAATCTGAAGTGTCTCAAATAGGTTGGTATCTAATGATGGTGAGATCAGAAACAATGAGAATATGAAATACATACAGACTTGAGCAATCCTACTTGTGTATGATAAGTGATCCGATTTTATAATGAAAGACATTGACTCCTAATGTATAGTGATCATCCCAGGAATATTTTTCCTCAGCAATATTTTAACTTAATTTTAAAATCAATATTTTATAAACAGTAACAGATAAACACTTTAAAGTTCAAAACCTTTTTAAAATTTTTCCCTGTTAATCTAAAATGTGCAGTCTATCAATAAGCATTGGCTTACATTTGTCTGGCGGGTTATTTTAAAATGTAATTGAAGAATATGAAAGTGTTATGTATTTACAAATAATAGAATTTGTGATACATTTGATGAAAACCATGTTATAATTCATCAAGACTGGATTTATGATCAAGAACCTATTAATTCCTTGAATTAGCAGTTTTAGTAAGCTAATTTATCATTTTATGGGCACCTAAATTACTTATGCATGGAAAATCAGTAATCATAGCAAAACCAGAATAAGAATGATTGGGAGGATAACTGAATGTGAAGAAAGAGAGCCTTCTACCATCAACATAATGAACCAAAGCAAATTTTCAGAAATAAAGAGAATTTTTCTTCCTCTGTCCATTTTTTACAGTTTTAGCAATTTCTTCTTCTTAGTGTGAGAATATCTAATTCTGGGAACATTTCGATGCACCTCGATAGATGATAATTTTTAAGAGTTGATACAGTTCTAAACTCAAGGTAGATCAAATGGTTCTACAATTCTAAGGAGAGACGTTGTGGGCGCAAATACTTTTTGGCCCTAGAACAATACACCACTGTGTAGTAAATGGGACAAGGGTAAAGATGAGCAAGGTTAATGCGCTTCTGTTAATATGTCTGAGAAATAAGGCTCTACACCATGTATGCCAAGTCACAAATTAACCCACGATAAATGACATTAACAAGATAGTTTTGTTCAGTAAATGGATAGTATACCATATGGCTCTGGTGTTAATGTCAATTTAATCACAAGCTATCTGATAGACTAGCATATAGTTCCCTAATAAATTTCATGGATAAATGCTGCTATTATATGCACAGCATGGAAAGCTTGGTATCCAAGCCTTTAGGAAAATAATGAACACAGAATCATGATTTTAAAAATACTCCAGAGGATAGCCCATTGGAAAGCTCTTTTTATCCTCAAGTATTGCATCAGCAGATTCAACACACCCTGATTTAAAATACTCAGCAGGGAACTGGTTGTTCACACCTATCATTCCAGCTACTCAGAAGGCTGGGGAATCCATGAGACCAGGCACAAAGTCCATGAGAATCTTATCTCCACTCAAACCAGAAAATACAATAAAATAAAGCTGGAATGAGAAGGGTCCTACTAGAGGCACTAAATAAATAATTCCAAAACAAACTTGTAGACAATTTCACAAAAGAAAACTTGAGCTTGTCTGCCTGGGTTCTTATGGTGTGTGTATGCCAATGAAATGAGAGAAGGGCCTACCTGTGGTTTCCTCCACCGTTTATAGATCCTTGACCTCTCCAGGCTCCTTCTATACTGTTCACATACAGATACGTTTCTTATTATTCCTTAGCAACACACTGTAGTAGCTGTTTATATAGCATTTGCTTGTCTTTGGTATTATTAGTAGAGTGGAGATGGTTCAATAAAGTCTATAGAGGTTGTCTATAGATTATCAGCAAATATTGTCTCACCCTGTGTTAGAGATTTGAGCATTCTTGTGGCGTGTACTGTCTTAGGCAACCAAATGTCCTCAGGTACCTGGGGGTAATTTTTAAATCTAAGTTATGAGGAGTCTAAAGGTATAGCTACTTTCAGAAAGTGATGATCATTTTGTATTTTCCTTATGCCTTCTGATGAGCCAGTTTACGGTGCTTTTGACTAAGTGTGTAAACTTTAGAAACACCCTTCGTTCCCTGTGAAAGAGGGCCAACATGCCTGCTGAAGATCTATGCCATCTACTCACATACTTTTTACTTAAATTGTCCCTTTACGCATTATTGCAAAGACTTTTAATGCAATCAGCTGTTCAATATAAGATTACTACATCACAGTTCTGTTGTAACCAAAATACTTTAATTATCTAGAGAGAGTTTTACTCTCAAACCTTCCTGGAAATCAGAGTTTCATGTATTTAATCTTCATTGGGAAAATGGTGACAATCAATGGAGAAGTTGCATGTGGGTGGAAGAAATTGATTAGAATATTAATGAGAAAGCATCTGTTTCTTTTTAAACACAAGAAATAATTTCTGATTTTCTCTGCTGTTCCCAATCCAAGGCAACACATAATTTATATGTAATTCACATACCAGTAGAGAGGTTTTTCATACTGATTGCTTCCACTTTAATAGTGCTCTACAAACAAATAAAGAAATTAACTTACGTTACCTCTGATCAGATGATCTTTCTTTGGTGAGGTGACATTTAATCAGATTATTCATGAATATTATAATGAGAGATTTATCATATGCCAGTCATTAGACACTAGATATTTAAATGCAACCAATCATACAGGGTTGATGACATACTTCCATCTCCAAGTTGAGGGGAAAGAAAAGGGAAGCAAGATGAATACAAAAGTAAAGTTTTATTTTTTTATGTTAAATCCCTGAATGAAGGGAAAAGAAACATTCTTAAGTCCAATATGCAGTGATAGCAATCAGATTTTTCACCCTGCACTCTAATTAAAGCGATGGCACTTCACTTTAACAGAAATGAGATGTATTAATGATTGATAAAGGACTAGTTGTTCATTTTGAATATGCAAGCCACTCCAAATTGATAAATCGTTTGGGGATTACCAACATTTACTTGCAATTTTAGCTTGGAATTTAAATTCCTCATACATTTTCCGGGGGTAGGGGGTAATAACTAAGAGTGATATCCTCTGAAGTCAGTTATAGGAACTAATTTATTATCGTGTAACCTGGGTTCTCTGAAAGTGAACAAATAATCGAGATGCACAGGAATTCAAACAGCAGGTTTTCAATAAATATTAGATGAAGGAAACAAGAAGAAAAAAAGGAATGGAGGAAGAAAAGAAAAAAAACAGGAAGGGAAGAAGGAGGGAGTGAGGGATGGAAGGAGGGAGGGAGGGAGGGAAGGAAGAAAAACTATCTGAATGTATTCAGGTATTTTTCTGACTGTGTAAGGTATTTTTTTCTATTTCTATAGAGAAGCTAAATTGGAAAGTCATTACAAGTTCTGAAATTCATAATGGCACTCTTCCCAGCCATCCACTCTCGGGTAACCCACAGTAGTGACTCTGTACTCCAGCCAGCTCCTCAGGGTGCTAGGGGAGACCAGGAGTCTTCTACGAAAGTTCTGAGAAACTGTGCTGGATTATTGATCCCTTCAGGCAAGGGAATAACACACTATAAAGAGCAAAGAGAAGGTGAGATGGGTTATAGCAGTCATCAGTAAATCATCCCTGCAAGTACAAATGGGAGAAGAAAACTATATAGAGTCCTATATTTTTAAAAGAGAATAGAGGCATATTAAAAGGAATTTTTAAGCCATCTGGGGTAGATGGTTAGAAGCTCCTGTTGGTTGATCCACAGAAAAGCTCATGAAATATCAGAATTACTCTATCCGTTTGGCTTTGTGGATTTTTACAGGAGTCAGAATGCTGTGCCATTTGGAGTCCTTTTCTGCCTTTGCCCTCAGCCAGATGTTAGGCCATTGCTCTAATCAATGTTGAGTGGATACCTGAAGAGACAGTGAGAAAAGGCATGCAATTATTGTGTCAAGAGCACCTGATTGCCCTTCTCTGATCCCAAGTCAGTTTGCAGGGTGGGGGGAAAAGAAGTGCTATTCCAGTAGCAAATGAATAGAGCATCCTTAACTTTAACTTATTCACCTTCAGAAAATAGCCTTACATGTAATCTATAGGCAATGCTTTATCCAATTGGTTTTTTCCCAAGTATCTTGAAGAAATAGATGCAGTTTTCTTGCTATTCGAGTTTAGGCTGGAAAGCAAGAGAGACAAAAAGCAAAACAAGAGAGACAAACACACACAAACAGAACACAGCTAATGGATTCCCAGGACATGAAAGAGAGGTAAGACCAACTAGAAATGTGTCCAAACCAATGTAAGGGGTAAGGGGTATAATAGGACAGTTTTATATCAGATATTCTCATGAGTTCCAAACTTTTATTTGGGCAGAGTGTGTAGATCTATGGCTTAAAGAGTTTGAATTTTCTGGTGAGTACATTGTACTTTACCTTAAAATATTTTTTAAAGCTGGTACATTATGCTTTTAATGATTCCAATATATTTCAGGAGTGTTCATGGAAACAAGCCCAAGATTTTTCCCTCACCTAAAAATTGTTGAAATGGGCTACAGTTTTCACTGATTTTATGATTTTCCAGTTATAATTTGATGTGGAAATAACTACCTAATCTGAAATTACCTGGCAATATTTTACTGGCAACGGGCATTATTCCACAATCTGTGTAGAGATAATAATTATTACTTTCTCTTAATTGTCAAGTATACAGTTAAGGTCAACCCCTAACAGTCATTTTAATTTCTCTTCAGCCTCACTTATTATTTGTAGAGTATGTTTTCTTTCTAGGTCATATTGTCTCTACACACACGGCTAACTCTGCTTGAGCCAAAACAGATTTCCTTTGAAAGCCTTGACACTGAGACTCTACTCTGGCATTTCATTTGTTTGTACAGAAAATGTTAGGACTCTCTTTACCTAGTCTAAGCTGTGATTTCAAAATCCTCTTACAACCTTGTGTGTTGCATATTCCAAACACACAGCTGAAATTGACCCTACTGGGACCACACACAGAGAAAAATGTGCCATCGCCAGGTTAGTGTATCTATGCATATAAATTGCACATCTCTGAACTTCAAAAATACATGGGATCCATGGCAGTAAAATCACAACAATGTAGGCAATAATGTCACCAATAAATTGAATTAAATACAAACCTTAGAAGCAATGGTGGTTTATTTCTGAAAACCAATGACTGGAATTTTGCTGAGTGGCTCACTGTAACTGATCAAAGAAATGCTTCATAAGTCCTTATGACCAAGAAATTCCCAAATGCATTAATCAGGACACCTTGTAAAACAGTGGAACTGCAGAAACATAATGGCATACTTTTGCCTTTTAGTTTTATGTTTCTCATATACATTATACATGAAAGTCAGCTGTATTAATATTTTACCCACTGGTTTCCAGGGCTATTTTCTAAAATATTCTGGGGGACCTGGGCTCATGGTGTCACATGTTCAGATTTGCTTATTTTCAAGAGCATTTGACTCCTTTTCTTCCCCCCTGGGAAGTTCTGTCACCATCTTCACTTCCTTGCCAGCAGCTGAATTCTTTATCACAGCACTCTACCATTCTCTCAGAAGTCACAGAGTTGTATTACTCTTGCTGAGTATTGTCTGAATTAGGCAATCACTATTAGAAAATAATGCTCTTTGCCTCAATCTTAACCAGCATCTACTTTTGTAAGTTGGAGGGCAGTGGTATGTAATTCCGTGAGTGGAATGCTCCTGAGACACTGAGTAAAAGACATGGTCCTTCCGTGTTACCTGTGTGTAACTCACACTGGCTTTAAAAGGGACCCAAGGTGGACTGGATATGGAATATCAGTTATTTTTTTTTTTTTTTTTTGGTCGGACATGGGACCTGAACTCTGGGCTGGAACTCTGTCCCTCAGCTCTTCAGCTCAAGGCTAGTGCTCTACCACTTGAGCAACAGCACCACTTCTGGCTTTTTTCTTTTTGCTTATGTGGTGCTGAGGAATTGAACCCAGGGCCTCACGCATGCAAGGCAAGCGCTCTATCACTGAGCCACCTTCCCAGTCCTCAGTTAACTTTTTGAGCTAACGTGAATCACATTTATTCTCAAACTCATTTATAAAAGAACAGACGTCATTCATTTGATTGGCAGATATTTGTACTCTTTGAACTTGTAATGGATTGACAGGTTCGATGATGATTGAAGTAGGCCTAGGTATTTGCTTGAGCTGAATATCATTAAATTGCTGTCTACAGGATACATCAAGTTTAAAAGAACCTGACTGAACTGAAAGGGATTCTGTATTCCCAAATGATACCACATCCCAAAGGAAGAACTGACAATGACTTAAATTATTAAGCCTGACAAGAAATCATGTATCCCTGCAGTGTTCAATTCTTGAAGGTTCTGACAAATGACCTCTAACTTGATGGACAAGGTGGGTGGGATCAGGACGGTTGATATTCCCATCTATTTACCATTACTTTGTGATCGGAGTCTTTCTACCACTCCCTTCTGGTTATTCAAATAACAAATAAGTTTCTGTAAGCTGCTCTAAATTGATCCCTATTCCGTGTGTGTGTATGTGTGTGTGTGTGTGTGTGTGTTTTCACACAGTACCATATAAATTTATGACGTTAAACTTCTAATGGATAAATCCAGCAAATTAAACATCCACAACAACAACAACAACAAAAAACAGAGAAAAGTGTTCTTTTCATCCTTATTGTTTAAAAAGATAAAATGCTTTACTGGAAAAAAGGCAGAATGTGATATCATGCTCTGAGATGAAGAAAACGTTTACAACTGTGAGTTTTTAGCGAGCTTTTGTGTTTATGCACATCCTATGTAGGCTGCTACTATCCCATGCAATCTCCATAACACACCCATTTTATGGCAGAGAACAGTATATTTCAGAAGGATAAATACATTTTTTCAGAGCATAAATCATCAGTTTATTAGCCCTCATCTTTGATTTTTATCAACCCCCCCTCTAACACGTTGTCAAAATTGCCATCTGCTAATAAGCCTTGTGCTCTTACTCTCCCTACTCCTTTCTCAGACCAGTGAGGGGTACTGAGGTAACCATTCGTAGTCATGGCCACGGTCAGAGGGGGCTGAGCATTTCTGCATACCAGATACTAGGGTCAATAGTTTAAAGCATCATGGAATGCCATGCTCAGAAAACACCCAAGGCAGGTAATGGGATCGTCAGTAGAAGAGGATAGTGAGGCTGGTGAAGGTTACACTTTGTCCACGAGTGCACTCTCACTATTGATGAGAAACAGCACCTTAGGGGCAGGAAGGGGAGCAATCTGACCGCAGAATAAGGTCTAGTAGAATAAGGTCTAGGAGGCACCTCCCAAGACTTAGGGTCGTCTGATACCTCACCTCTAAGGATGTCCTCTTGTGAAGGTGGTATTGGAATGGAAGGGCCTACCCCTGGATCTCCTCTGGTCCCAGTGCTTGTCTATGGATCCTACTTACCTCTTTGATGCTGGAAACTACTGAGAGAGGAAACAAGATCTGTGTGGAGCCTTCAGCCTCTCATACAATACTGTATGCAAAATATTTTTATATCAGGGACATAAGCCAGGTGCTGGTGGCTCACGCCTATAATCCTACCTATACAGGACACTGAGATCTGGGCGTCACGGTTCAAAGCCAGCCCAGGCAGGAAATTCCCCCTGAGACTCTTATGTCCAATTAATCACTGGAAAACTGGAAATGGCGCTGTGACCCAAGTGGTAGAGCACTAGCTTTGAGCTGAAGAGCTGAGGGACAGCGCCCAGGCCCAGAGTTCAAGCCCCATAATCGACAAAAAAAAGAGAGAACATAAAGTACTAGTTATATTTATGGAATTATTTTTTGTTGTTTCCCTTTTAGGAATATTTCTTTTTTTTATTGTAAAGATACTGTACAGAGGGGTAAACATTACATGAGTAAAGTAATGAGTACATTTCCTATGGAGCATTGTTACCCCCTCCTTTGTTTTTCCCCTACCATCCCTCCCTCCCCAACTCCTCCCCGCCCCCCAGCTGTAAAGTTCATTTTCAACATAGCGTCTTGTACATTTCATTGTTACAATGGGTTAACCTGTATCCTTATTTCAGCATTTTGTTATTTCCTTTCCCCTCCCCAAATTAGAAAAATATGTATATAAGATGCAGGGCATGGGAATCAAATACAGTGAAAACAGAGATTATACCATGGGGGAAGAACATACCAGAGAAACAGGTCAGGCCCAAACAAACATAGGTCCCATAGTTTCATGCAATAACTGGTATATGTCTAGGGCAAGGAGAAAAGGTCAAAAGCTATGACTATGTAAGATGATGTTAAGTGAAATGAACCCCAAGATAGAGACACAAGAGGTTTTTATCTTTGTTGCTGTTGTTTTTAATGTACTTTTAGGAATATTTCTATCTGGACTTTACAAAGAGATTCTAGCAAACACTGATGTGTATCTCAGGGGGGTGATGTGATTTTCTTCCCCTAGGTTCTAAAATGTCAGGAAATCATTTACAGTCGGAGCGTCTTTGATGGCTGGCTCTCATTTGCACTGTTGTTTCATATAATGCAAACATGGTAGATCCATTATCAGAAGACGGGTAACGTCCGTCAGCGAGGCTACTACCTCATTGAAGATGTACCAAGCCATCTTGTTTTATCATACATGGTGTAAAATATGTTTGCTAAGTGGAGTGGCCAAGTATTCACAAGAGGGAAAATTTTTTATCAAATTAGTCTAATGAGGACTATTGTCCTTGTTTGGGGGGACGGACTTTCACTTGCATGAAAGAGGGTTTTTCCGAGCAGCTTTGTTGCCGGTGGAGGTGATCCAGAACATCTACTGTAATTGCTTCCTGAAAAAGAGCCAGTAACCCTGCAGTCGAATCAATCTGCTCCTGTTTGGTACATTTCCCTCTCCTTTAATATAAAGCATCTTAACTGGGGGCATGTTAAGCTTGAGTGTTTGAAGGATGAATTGATGTTGATTTTGTACAATGGAAAAGAACAGATAAGCTTAGAGAAAAGAAAAGGAAATAAATCTCACTGTGGGAGGTAATGTGGAAAGAATAATAAGTATCCATATGGAAGACAACATCTGCTAGATAGGGCCTAGCTCGTAAGGCAGATGATAGGAGGGAAATGCATAAAATAAATGCAGATAGAAACCCAACACGAAATAGAGTGAAGTCATGGGAAAGACAAGACTGTCCCTGAACAGAGGTTCTGTAACAAGGCATCATAAAGAACAAGCTTTGTAATAAATATTATCTAGGCCATAGTATGTAAGAACAAGGTAATTCATTCTGTCTTATTTCATTCTTCTCTTTGAATTACCTTGTTTTCATTTCTATGGTTATTTCTCCCGTTCTCTAGCTCTAGCTCTTTGAGCTCTTCTATTTGTGGGTCTGTGGGGTAACAGAAAGAGGGTACTGGTGTGATCTGGCCCATTGCTGATCACATTTTAATAGATTGCATCCTCTGATCTGTACTCAAGAATTCTGTTCAGGTATTTGAGAGGAGAGAGTAAAAAAAGTGACTTTTTTTCATGACAGTTTTGACATTGTAGATGGACTCACAGTTTCTCTCTCTCTCTCTCTCTCTCTCTCTCTCTCTCTCTCTCTCTCTCTCTCTCTCTTGGTTGGTCTTGGGGCCTCAACTCTGGGCCTGGACGCTGTCCCTCAGCTCTTCAGCTCAAGACTAGCGCTCTACCACTTGAGCCACAGCACGACTTCCAGTTTTTTCTTTTTTGCTTATGTGGTGCTGAGGAATCGAACCCAGGGCCTCATGCATGCAAGGCAAGCGCTCTACCACTGAGCCACCTTCATAAAAATAGTAGACTCAAAATAGATAAATATCTTATCTACAAATACTGTTCACATTAAAATCTAATTTTTGCTTTTGTTTTCCTTGTTTGTAAACTTAAATGCAGCAACTCTGAAGATGAGATTATTCTTCCAGTTCTATAAGAGTATTGGAAAATTTGTCTATCAGCCTACTTGGCAAATCAGAACATTCAAGGAAAAAGACCAATGAAATGCGTACACTAGAATAAGATTTTTATCTTGTGCAAATGCCCATCCACTTATACAGAATTATACTTACTGCTTTTTAAAGAGCAAAAAGGAAAGTACATCATAATGTATTCAAATAGTAGAAATCAAAGTTTAAGTCAATTAGTGAAATAGGCACACACTCGTGGAGACAGTACTTAAAGTACACGGGGAAATGTGTCTTTCAGTAATGTGAGCTCCTAAGAGCAGGTAGCACAGAGATTACCTTACTCACTGCTCTGTCTGTCTGTCTTTCTCTCCCTTTCTCTCCCTTCCCTTCCTTCTCTCCATGTACTGCTTCCTGAGTGAATGGATGGATGGATGGATATGTGTATTACAACGATCATTGTATCAACCTATTAGCAGAGATATACATACCATACAGCAGACATATATTAAAGTGTACATTGCAACACTTTTTCTTGCACTCATAGTTACGGGTGCTTAACCTATTCCATATCTGAGAATGGGCTGGTTGCCCAGTGGGTGTGTGTGTGTGTGTGTGTGTGTGTGTGTGTGTGTGTGTGTGTGTGTGTGTGTGTGTGTGTGTGTGTGGAGCAGAGTGTGTGATGAGCGAGGAGGAGAGGGACAAAGTACCACTAGGACTTTCAGCTGTCTCTCTCTTCATGTGTTGGGAAGATCCTTCTGAGACAAGCATATTTCTTCTCCTATGAGTTCTCTCAATTGTATTTTATCTGAAGACACTGCCTGAAGTTTTATCTTAAGCTCTGGGGAAAGTCACACATGTCACTGTTAGGGGTGACAGATGAATTACACTGTTAAAACTTTCAGCAAAAAGGTTTTTAACATTAAATTCACATTAATGATTTACAGGCTTTTATTCACATCTTACAAATGCCAAGGCTAAGTCATCTTCCCTCGCTCTTGTAAATGTAGAAACACGGCTGCATGAAAGTTGGAGATAACAAGGTAGTTGAATTCGCTGACAGTTCTGCGGGGAACTGAAAGAGCTTCAGCGGTGTGTGTTCAAACAGGATAGCAGGCTGCAAATGTGTGCAAACACACTTGTGTGCATGTAGACATACTTAAGGGTTATTTTCAAAACCACCTCTCAGTGGGAATCTAGACTGGATAGAATGTAGGGTCCTCCCGCCTCAATTGGCTTATTGTTGGGACTATAAACAGATACCACTATGCCTACATTTATTTACATATATAAGTATTTTTCTTAAACTGTGGTAAATTAAAAAAATTATTGAAGTTAGCTACAAACTAAAAAGTAATCTAATTTGTTAATTAGTTCCTTAATTAGAACCAACAGACATATAACCACTAATATAGAACATACAAATATATAGGGCAATATATAATATTACATAACATATATAAATATGTAAGCATATAAATAAGAATTGGATATATGTTTAATTAAATAAAAATGAATTCACTCCTAAGTATTGTTTTGAAAGCCCTTCCATTCAGGAATAGAGTCTTACTCCTTTATGACAGAAATACCCACGGTTTCCTATGAAAGCCAGTAGGAAAGCCAGATGCCTATGAAATGCACTTGTCTGGCCAGTTTCTAATTTCATGTGAAGTCCCAGATTACACCCGCAGTGTCCCCTGACCACACAGTCATGTGCAGAGGGCCCCCGTGAGCGGCCTGAGCTCCAGAAGAAAGATGACCCCAGGTGGAAAGGCTCCGTGTCTGGGGAAGAAGGATGAGGAGGAGATGGAAAGCAAGCTCGTTTGCCCCCAGACAAATCTGCCAATGAATCCTGGACCACCCTGGAGACAGACGATGTGCATTTATTCTTCAGCCAAAGAGTCTGTGAGACAAGGGATGACACTGGCCTCCTGGGGAAGACAGGATTCCCCGACATATGTCCCCGACTCATCAGAGACCTGGCCCAGGGCTGCGTGTGCACTGTCAGTGATGGAAGGGACGGCGAGAGGCGGGAAGCTTGCGAGACTCTGCTGCCCACAGAGTAGGAAGCTTGTGTGACTGCAGCAGCCAAGCGCAAATTCAGTCCCTGGCCTACTTTACAATGACCTCTCAAAAACCCCATTCTGGGCTTCATCTGGGCTTTCTTCTTTTGTCCAATATCTGTAAAGAAATGCCCAGAAAATTGGAGCAAGGAATCTACAGAGGAGAGGAGAGGAGAGGAGAGGAGAGGAGAGGAGAGGAGAGGAGAGGAGAGAGAATAGGAGGGGAGAGGAGAGAAGGGAATGGGAGGGAGGGGAGGGGAGGGGAGAGGCAAAAAAGAACCCCACATTGTTCCTTGGTTCATAGTTGTTTATTTTTTTAAGCATTCCCTCTTTAAGAACTATGTCTGAGGGATTAAGTTAAAATAAGCAAATAATTTAAAACGTAGCAACAGGGCTGGGAAGGTGGCCCAATGGTAGAGCGCTTGCCTCGCATGTATCAAGCCCTGGCTTCAGTTCCTGGAGCTATGGCTCTAGTGGTAGAGCTTTCTCCTGAACTGAAGAGCTGAGGGACAGCGCCCAGGCCCAGAGTTTGGGCCCCATGACTGACAAAAAAAAAAAAAATAGCAACATGATTTCTTTCGTCTGTGTCTTGGTGTTAGTATGCCATTAAAAAATTCTTACACACTATAAATGGCTTAATTTTGACCACCTCTAGACATCACAGTGACCCAGGAGCAAAGAAAAAGAAAATAGGAAAGAAGCAACAGATACTGGAAATTTAATGTAGATGATAGAGAATGGGGAGAAGAGAAAATAGACAGGGGCCTAGGAATAAAACTTGGCATAGAAACCCAAATCGTCTGCCAGGCGCTGGTGGCTCAGGCCTGTAATCCTAGCTACTCAGGAGGCTGAGATCTGAGGATCGCCGTTCAAAGCCAGCCTGGGCAGGAAAGTCCGGAGACTCTTATCTCCAATAAACCACCAGAAAACCAGAAGTGGTGTTGTGGCTCAAGTGGTAGAGCGCTAGTCTTGAGCTGAAGAGCTGAGGGACAGCACTCAGGCCCAGAGTTCAAGGCCCAAAACTGACAAAAAAAAAAAAAAACCCAAATCATCTACTTCATTTTTTGCTGTTAAATGGAATCATTTTCTGCTGAAACCTCATGAGTCTGGTGGCTTCTTCCTCTTATTAGAGCTTTCTTTCAAAGTCTTAACTTTACTAACCAATAAACATACTGAAAATCATTTCCAGCCAGGTACCATTGGCTCACCCCTGTCATCCTAGCTATAAAGGAAGCTGAGATCTGAGGATCAGGGTTCAAAGTCAACCAGGAAGGCAAGTTCCTGAAATGCTTTATTTTTAACTAAACTGCAAAAAGCCAAAAGTAAAGGTGTGGCTCAAATGATAAAAGAGCCAGCCTTGGGAGAATAATCTAGGAGGCAATGTGTAGGTTCTGAGTTCAAGACTCAGTACCAGCATACACACACACACACACACACACACACAACTAGAAGTTCAGAGCAAGAGCTTGCTGACGTGGAATCTTAATAATCTAGAAACATCCACCTGCACATTTCTTAGAGGTAGACCTTGCTGATTATCACTCTACCTACTAAAGTCCTTTTCTACCAGAGTCAAGAGCTCAGCCAAAGACTTTTGTACAGGTAACCCAGAGACAGGATTTCTAATACTGCACAAGGAAATTAGAAATTAAGGTCCCACTTTAGACAGACCTTTCTCAGAAAATACTGCACATGCTGCACAAGCTACCATAGGGATTTATGTATGGTACTTAGCATCTTATAGGAAGTAGATTTTGAGTGCTAAATAGTGTTCACGTAACTCTTTGGAACAAGCTCTGTGCTTACAACTTTCTGTGTTCTAAGATAGAAGAAGACAGAGAAAAAATATTCACCATGGGAAAGACGTGAACTGTTTGTAACTTTATAAGGTAATGATTATTATAGTAATATTCAGGATAAGATACCAAAAACTGTGGCTAGGGAAAATGTTTTCATTAGGAAACATTTTATGTAGAAAGTGATAAGGTTAAAAATCAAAATTTTTGATCAGTGAGTCGATTCTTTTTTATTATGAACATAATTTAAGTTAAACTACTATTTTAACTTACAAAGATTTTTAAGTACATGAAATGTAGTAGACTTGAGATGAATTTTCTTAGCTAGAAGGAACTCTCAGAAACAATGGAAAATTTGGAAATAATGGAAAACTAAAGTGCTTTTGAAAGTGTTTTTTCCCCAATGTATTAAGGCATAATTTATAATCTGCAGAGTAAAGAGCAAAATTACATTTTGGATCTTTAAGACATGACATAGCAAAATCTAATTTGCTTTGGGGTTCTTTGATGCATGTAATTTAATTTATTGGAAGCAAATTAATGTGAAATGATGAAATAATTATTAGAATAGTAAAAGAACAAAAGGAATCAAACCAACTGAGAGGGGAAAGTGGTTGATTACTGTAGTTCACAGGACAATTCCCAATGTAACCAGATGAAGTTAGACTGAAAAGGGGGAATATTACTCTTCTATATAACAGAGAAGAGGAGAACAAAAGAAAACCAAAAACAAACAGAAAGAAGGAAGGAATCGTGAAAATCAAAATAAATTTCTTTTTTTTTTTTTTGTCTGTCATGAGGCTCGAACTCTGGGCTTGGGCTCTTCAGTTCAAGACCAGTACTCAACCACTTGAGCCACAGCGTCACTTCTGGTTTTCTGAGTGGTTTATTGGAGATAAGAGTCTCATGGACTTTCCTGGCTGGGCTGGCTTTGAATGGCAATCCTCAGATCTCAGCCTCCTGAGTAGCTAGGATGACAGGTGTGAGCCATCGGCACCTGGCTCAAAATAAATTTCTTAACGAAACATTACCTATCCCCTTTGTATCTCAAATAAAGAGTTATTCAATGAATACCCTATATTTTAGAAGGACCTTGAAAGGATTCTATATATTAAGTCAATATATACATATTGAATGAATAGTATTTTCAAAAAATGGTCTGGCCAATTTGGCTTGTTTACCTGGAGCAAGGCAAAGACAAACTTATTGATCAGTGACACTTTATTAAAATGGTAGTGAACAATGTCTGAAATATACTGACATATCTTCTTTTCATTGAATTTGATCAATGTAGACAGTAGTGGAACTTATGCTTGAGATATATGTTATCTATACTGTAAAATTCATTTCCTGTAATTATATATCACTATAATTTTAAAACTTTAAAAATATCCATGCTTTAGTTACTGCTTTAAAAGTATGATTTGCTTTAAGGAATGGCTAATCTTAAATAAACTCAAATGACCATAATCCTCAATAGTATTTTTTAAAGTATGAATGATTAGTTTTTTTAACGTTTAACTTCAAGTAGTTACACAAAGGAGTTGCCTATTTTTAAGAAACAGATGTTTATAAAAACTGTCATTTATCCAATAGGAGTTTTAAAGAGTCTGCTTATTCCTCTTCTTCTCAGTGATGTTCTTAAAGTTCAAAATAATCTTTCATTTTAAACTAAACACATTTCCACTGGGCACCAGTGGCTCAAACCTATAATCCTAGCTATTCAAGAGGCTGAGATCTGAGGATCACAGTTCAAAGCTAGACCTGGAAGAAAGTCAATGAGACTCTTGTCTCCAATAAACCACCACAAAACCAAAAGTTTGAGCTGAAGAGCTGAGGGACAGCGCCCAGGCCCAGAAATCAAGCCCTATGACAAACAAAAAACAAAAACAAAATTTCCCCTTCCCATTGCTGCTTAGCTTATCATGCTTTAGGATAGAGAAGGAGAATGATTAAAGGGAAAAATATGTACAAAATTAGAAATAAAAAATAAATGATGAAGAGGGAAATTTCTAGAATGCTGCCAGAACAAGTACAAGAAAGAAAAAGATTAAGGACAATCTTCCTTGTCTTGGCAATTTAATTTATTGGTAGTTTAATTTACAGCTCTAGGAAAAAGAATGTGTTCCTCAGGAGGAACATTCTCTCCCAAGATGGAGAGAAAGGATCAACAGGAGGCTGGGGCTCCAGGGAGACCCTGGGCACCATCTCAGGTGACACACACAGGGTATGTTTGGGAAACTGACCAGCTCAGGTCCTTTCCCACCCACTGAGTCTTCTGCTTCCATTTCAAGTCCATGCTCAACTTTCATTCATCTCCAAGTCACTTCCTCTGAGGTCTCTCTTGATTCCATATGGTGGCTACAGATTGATTTAATTGGTCTTTACTTTGTATCTTTTCTTGTAAACATAGTGGTTTCACTTCCATGCCCATTTTCAACATTTACTGGGCACCTGCTGTGTGTCCAGAAGTTTTTAGGCACCGAAAAGAATAATAATGAGCAAGGTAACCAGAACTATTTCCTCCATGGAGCTTGGCAGAGGAGGCCTATTGTAAACATGAAATATACGGCGTATATCTTTGCTTCTGAGACACAGACATTCTTCTGAACCTTGGCCCATCCTTGTAAATGGTCATTTGAAAGGTTAAGTTGAATCCCAAAGGGTCTTTTGGAGGACGAAAATGACATTGTACAAAGTAGTCAATAGTTGATCGCCAAGGCGATGGTCAATGGTTAGGGGAAGATTCACAAGGCAAAACAATGGAGACATTTTCAGCGTTATCTTTTCCATCATGGAGAAATCAGGTGGGGAGGACCACCACTAATTGAACATCTAGTTCTATCATTCATGATGGACTACAAGGAATTTCATTACAAGCAAAGGCAATGGGAGAGGAGAAGGGAGACCTGTGGCTAGAGATTGGCTAAGGTCCCATAGCCAGTTAGTGAAACAGAAATCCTTTCTCTTGACCCCTTGTTGAGTACTCGTCATTCCTGCCTTCTCCTGAGCTTCCACTGAGAGCTTGATGTAAAATTAGAGACTCAGAACTACCTCTTCTTTTGAAAAACATAAAACTTCACCTATTTCATAAAAGCAAGCTCCTTTGGTTAAGCTGAGGCTCAGAGGGAACTCTCTCTACCTCTGTGTCTCTGTCCCTGTCTCTGTCTCTTATCCAGCTGGCCTTTAAAGGTTCTAGCTCATGTATGTCGCCGAACTCTAATGATAATAATGGACGTGATGTCCCTGCACATAAACATTTGGCTACTCACAGCATGAGATGTCTTGTCAACATCAGGAATAAAATAATGGTGTAAAGATTTACTGTCAGAGAGCTGGGCTAGTCTCCGTGGGATGGCAGCTCGAAGCAGATAGATGGCCTGGCCCACGAGGGTCACCTGTGTTTACCCAGACGGATGTGTGTGGTTTCCTTAGTCTGCATCATTATATTGAGTTGTGTGTTTTTTGTTGCACTTGGAATGCACCCGAGAATCTGTCTTTTTATTGAGACAAGTACCCTCATGTCTTCGCTTCTGAGAAATAAATGAAAGGATCCACAGGAAAGTGTTTTGCAGCTAAGTAGAATAGTTTATAGACATTAAGGATAATGCTTGTGTTATGCGTATGTGGGGTTAGTAGGGAAAAAAACGATATATAGATTTATACAATTTACAGAGAAACAATTGGTGAATTTTGTCTTGTATATCGATCAGTTTATATTATTTAATATTTATGTTGTGGCTTTTAAAT
This sequence comes from Dipodomys spectabilis, assembly GCF_019054845.1. NCBI lineage: Eukaryota > Metazoa > Chordata > Mammalia > Rodentia > Heteromyidae > Dipodomys > Dipodomys spectabilis. The sequence goes on from NW_024870711.1 coordinate 6,592,014, forward strand.
GGACCATTGTCTTGAATGAAATGATAGTGGTATGATGTTATAAAAAATAATGACTTTGGCTCATAGTAGATACTTTTTCAGGGCTCATTTTTTAGTTCTATAGGGATTGGGGGAATTTCTTATGAACTCATATGAAGACTAGCAATTTAGATGAAAATCCAAATTGCATTTATGGATATTTTTATATTGAAAATTCACTATCATGAAGATTTAAATATTCTTTTCCATACTATTCAAATTTCTGAAAGTCCAACAATATTTGGAAGCATAGCATATTAAATTATATATTATGATTTAAAACTTATGTGACTAGCATTTACCAAACATATGCAAAGCATAAGCTCACAATATTTCATAGGAATGTAATGTTTTTTAAATATTTCTTTTCAAAAGTATGTTTATTTCAGTATCATTATAATGGCCTGAAATAATGCATTGTATTGTGATAAAAGGAAAAGGTATTTATGGAAACTGGGTTATAAATGTATGGCTAATTATAATAGATTCCCTATAAGTCAATATTTTGTGATTTACACTTATTTATATACAATTTAAAAGTCTGAGTATGGTTTACTCACAATTTCCTTCCCTGTAATTTCTGAATATCTCTGTAGAAATAGGTAAAGCATATGTAAGGATTTATTTGGGTGTTTTCCATTGAGGCTTAGCAAGGTCAGGCTACTGTATTGGCTATTATCTGATATCATTCTTCAAAAACAGATGGCAAACAGGCAGATTTCGAAAATTTGTAATTTAGCAGAGTGCACTCAAGATAAACCACTGAGAAAACCACAAACCCGTTAAACATCAAAACAACCTTCCATCATCCTGACCAGTTCTGCTTGTTTCATCTGTTATGGTCTTTTGGCCAAAGGCAAACATTCATCTCCGACTGCATTTTCTTTCTGTTGGAGAAGAACTTTGCATGATATTTTTTTTAATTTTAAACTGTTTTGCCTGGCAAAGGCACTTAGCAAAGCTGTCCCATCCAATTTATCTTTCAAGGCACTAAATCATGAAAGCGAGAAATAACATAATAGTAATCAAGTACATTAAAACTAAAAACAAAAAACAAAAAACTTGAAGTAGTATATTTGATTCTGTGAAACTGTTCACTGTTCAAACTGTCACTGAGCCATGTCAAATTCAGAAAACAAAGCAGAATTATTTCACATTTTACTAAATGGTCACTTTTAAACAGCTATGCAAGACTCTCTTTCTCCCCAAGCTGAATAATTTTGTTTCCTATGCAGTTAGCAGTCGTGGTGGTTTGGCAGATATGCCATTTGAAGGAAAACAAAAGCAGCTCTTTACATTCAGCCCAAACTCTTACTTATTAGATCTCGCTTTCTCGCTCTCTCTCTACTCTCTCTCTCTCTCTCTTCCTTTTTCTGTCTCCACTTTCTCTCTATTGATGGTGGGTGAGGTTTGAGTCCAAAGACTTCCTCTTGCTAGGCAGGTGTTCTACCATTTGATCTATATGTCTAAATAACATCAGATTTCTTCTAGGAAGCAGTGGTTGAAATAAGTCAACTTGGCAAACTAATCTTGGAATATGTTCCTTAATTTCTGACTTCAAAAAGCAAATTCAGCTCTCCCATTCAATGCTCTTATCAGCCTCTCAAATAAGGAACTCAGAGGACAGCTTTTTAAATTTACAAATAGGCAAGATGAAAGAACAAATGAACTAAAATTACCTTGGGAGTTTGGCATTCTGAGCTAATTTGTATTTTTGTCACTTGAACAGAATTTGACCATAATTTTTGCATGTGCTGTGATTTCTGAAGAAAGCAAGCACAATGTTTGCATTAATGGAAGCAGGATGTGCAGATGAAAAGTGATGAGAGTTTTCTTTTATCTTGAAGTCTGTTATTAGTCCATGCCTGGAATGCTCTGTTTATTTCTTCATGTACTATTTTAGGAGCCAATGAAGTAGTAGAAAGGTATAAGAACAGTGATCAGAAGGAGGCGAAATTAGAGATGATGTCTGTGTGGTAAATGGAGTGAAGTGGGAATACTTATTCTGGAGAAGAAGCTAAAGAGGGATGTGGTGCAGACTAGAAAGAAATATGTGTACGAAACCTGTATGTGTCAAGTGCTATGATTCATGAATGGTCCGGGGTGACACAGGCTGTGGACATAGGGTCTATAGTTGTACCCTATAGAAAAGATTGTAATTGTTCACATAACTTCACATCTGTGGAGACTGCAGCTGGAAGAGCTGTGATAGAAGGGCAAGGGGGTGGCCTTCCTCAGAAAACAGGAACTTGATGACGTACTTGAACTGGTGCCTGTAGCTCCAAGGCTTCTAGGCAGTCAACAGTGTTCGTGTAGGGAGTGTGGCCTACACCAGGAGCCTGGGTATGCATGTGTTTGCTCCCTTCATGGCTGAACCCAGGACCAATAGACTACACCCCCAGACACTGAACCCTTGTATCTACTTCAGGTAGCTAGCTAGCTGCTGCCAGAAACCAAAGGCCTTCTTCTCTGATCTTCAATTTTGCATGGAAACCTGGCTACATCTATTTAGAGAGAACTGTGGAGGTATTCGTTTTCCAATTCTCAGAGATCTAGGGAATGTTCACAGGGAGTATTATGGACTGGTGCATAAAGTGGAGCAGCCATCTAGTCCAAATAGGGTGAAAAGTTGCCATAGGAACACAGGCTTATGGCTGATATATAGAGACAGTCAACATCAATAGCCAAAAAAAGATTATGCACCCATATGTAATGGAAACTCTGAAGGAACAACAAACAGAGTTGTTGTACTGTGCCAATGCCACTAGATGATGGGATTTATTAGAATGTATAATTTTAGAGAAGTTACTCCCTCATAGCTAGAGTTTATCTAAAATTAAACATAAAGAAAAGAGGAGTTGGAGGCCTGGCCCCATTGATGTAGTGAAAGCATCAGGTCCTGGGTTCAAGTTTCAGTCTCGGATAAACATGAAAAAGAGAAAAAAAAGGGGGGGAAATGTGAAGAAATTAATATGTAAAAGATGAAAGGTAACCAACAGTAGGATTCGAATCTATTCTATCCACAGATAATCAACAGTAGGATTCGAATCTATTCTATCCAACACACTTAAATAACTTGGGAGGCATGTGAGCTCATGAGGAGGAAAGAAAAAGTTTGTTTCTTACTAGTTCTTTCCAGGGTTTACAAATTCTTCTTATAAATATAATCAGTGTTCTAAACAAGCCTTTCGAGTTCTGTACGGTGTGACAGTGAGACTTTGGCCCAGCACTGAAGGGCTACAGCAGGCTGGTCAGTTTCCCAAGTCACGGCATGAGCAGGACTGCCTGTGGTCCTAGGCCTTCTGACCATCCTGCCCTCACCCACCAGAGTGCAGCTGAGCTCCCTGCCCCTCACCCACCATTACTTGCTTTTATGTATATGACCAAGGAAGACTCCAACACTACTAAGTTTTTAAAGGGAGGAAAAGAGACCAATAACTATTCATTTACTATGCAAATAAGAAAATGCATGAATTCTGTAACATAATATCCCATACTATGGTCATATCTAGGTAACAACGAAGTGGCATGTGACTCATTTATGATTCTAACTCTTGTAAACCATCTTCACCAAGTGTGTCATGAGGCTTGACCATAACCAATGATGGACAGCCCAGGCGACCCATCAGCAGCCTCCTGAGAGACTGGACTTGACAGAAAAGTCAGAAAGCGTCAAGTCCAAATTCTCACTTTGCTAGTCATTAGCTGGGTTCTTTGTATCCTTTAGCAAAACTTCTGCAGGTTTATCCTAAAGAACATTATAAATAGCTACTTCAAAGTATTCAGTAAAAGTTAAGAAAGTAGAAAATAAAACTGGGGGAAAAATTAAGAGAAATTAGGATGTTTATGTCTGTCTCAGTAAACGGCAGCTGTAATAATTAGTCTGTTTTTTTGGTTTCTCTAATGTTTGGAGACATTTTGTCCTATTTACTCATTTTGGTTTCATTACAATTAGAGCCCAGTTACCATAATTATAGCTAGGTGGGATGTGGGGAAATTCTTTTGTTAATAAAGGCATATTCTAGCCAGGAGCTGATGGCTCACGCCTGTCATCCTAGCTACTCAAGAGGCTGAGATCTGAGGATCGCTGTTCAAAGCCAGCCTGGGCAGGAAAGTATGTGAGACTCTTATCTCAAATAAACCACTAGAAAACCAGAAGTGGCGCAGTGGCTCTAGTGGTAGAGCACTAGCCTTGAGCTGAAGAGCTGAAGGAGAGCATTCAGGCCCAGAGTTCAAGCCCCATGACAAACAAACATAAAAAATAAAAAAGAATTAAAAAACGAAGTCATATTCTCTCTCTCTCTCTCTCTCTCTCTCTCTCTCTCTCTCTCTCTCTCTCTCTCTCTCTCTCTCTCTCTCTCTCTCTCCTGGAACTTGAACTCAGGGCCTATCCCTGCTCAAGGTTAGCACTCTATCATTTGACCCACACCCATGGCTCCTCATCCAGCTTTGTCTGTATAGTTTGTGGGAGATTAGAGTGTTGCAGACTTTCTTGGCTGGGCTGGCTCTGAATCTCGATCTATTCAGATCTCAGCCTTCTCAGTAGCTAGGATTGCAGGCATGGGCTACCAGTGCCAGGGTGGCATTTTTATCTCTTATTAACTGTTTCTCATAAAGTTGAAAATCAGAATTATAACTTGGTTTATCATTATTCCATGGAGTAGAAGTACTACTTTCCTGTTCCATGGCTTCTAAACGACCTTCCCATCCTGAGATGCCAGGGCTGAGAAGGTGAACTGACTGTGAATATGCAGTTGCAGCCTGGAGATAAGGATGGGGCATGAGAGGTCAGGAGCGTGGGAGCAGCTCCAGACTTGACTTTTGGAAGCAGAGATCCTGCGGCTCTGATGTGCTTGCCACTCCTTGCCCTGCTGGGTTGGCGCTCTTCCAAGGATGCTGAGCTCTCATTTCATTCTCAATGGCTCCGGCTGGCCCAGGAAGGTTTCTACTGAAAGCATGCTTCCTTCCCTTTTTGGCTTCCACGATCATTTATTCCTCTAGCCTTTTAGCTCAAATATCCATAGATATCTTGAGATGAAACAATTCTTCAGCTAATTTTAACTACGTGTATACTTAGATGCTTTATTTTCCCTAGTTCATTAACAACAAGACCAACAACAAAGCCCTCTAGGCTTATTAAAGTATACTATTATTGTCTATAGACAATAGAGGAAGTCCTTAAAGTGGTGATCATCACACCTCTGTAACCTAACTGTTGGAATTACAGTCATGTGCTACTAAGTCTGGCTACATTATATTTTACTCCTTTCTCACTTTGTTCTCTCTCCTCTCACTTTTATCATGTAGAGGATTCTAGAAAGTTGGGCACACATGCCATTATGTACTTAGGGCTCCCATCAATTAAATTTAAGTTCAGATTCCTCCCTTATCCTAGATACTCAATACCATGCTCTAGTCCTGAGACCGTAGTAACCACTGATTTATTTTTCTGTCTCCTTTTTATTTTATCTTTTTCTGGAAAGTAACCTCAAAATAATCATGTAGTTTAACCATTCAATTATTGTTTGTTATATTTTGCATAGTGATTTTGAGATTCATTGTGGTATAGCAAAAGTCAGTAGTTTCACTCTTTCCTGAAAATTAGAATACTCTACACTAATTTATTTATGCACTATTTTTATACCTTCTCACTAGGCCATGAGCTTTCCAAGTTTTCCTTGGTTTTGTCTGGTTCAGAAACAGCTACGTTTAGTTCTCCAGTATAGATATTTATGTGAATATATGTGTCGCATGGATACCAATTAGAAAGCCTACAAACAGAAGAGGAGTGTGTAACTACTATTTCAGTATCCTTAACTTTGTAAGAAAGTCATGAGATATGGCTGTAACATTTTGCATTTATACTAGAAGCATATAAAGTTTGCTTGCTTTGTTATCAGTATTTGATTTTATAGATTTCTATCTAATGTGTGTATATATATATGCATGTGTGTACATGTATATATACATGTACATGCAAAAAAGTCCCTTAAACTTCTGCCCAGGAGCTAAGACAATTCAAAGGAGAAATATAGATCAAATCATACCAACATAGATCCAAACATAAAAATATGCAAGAAACTGAAATGATAAGTAAAAACAAAAGATCCTATTAAGCTATTCAACATGATCATGGATCAGAAATCTAAATAAGGTTGCAATAAAAGTTCTTGTCCAAAGAAAATTATAGCTTTCATACCATCTCTAAAGGTATGTATTATGTGTATGTGTGTGTGTGTGTGTGTGTATGCATACATCTATACATCTCTATATATATGTATTTTTCTGGATCATTCATTTATTTTTATAATACACAATGTTCAATTATTTTAACTTCCTTAAAATGTGTTTTATATCTTAGACATGGTCTTTCTTGCTGAATATTTCCTGTATACCTGAATATATACTAAATCTTATACAACTATCAAATTTTTAGGAGTAATTGATGTAGTAGTACTTTGTTGAGAATACAATTTAGCAGATGCAATATAGATAATAAGTATGAGAGTTACTAATGTCTGTAATATAAAAAATATTCAGCTGGGTGCTTTTGGCTCATGCCTGTAATCCTAGCTAACATGGTTCAAAACCAGCCCAGGCAGGAATCTCCATTAACTACCAAAAAGCCAGAGGTAGAGCTGTGTCTCATGTGGTAAAACTCCAGCTTTGAACACAAAAGCTCAGGGACAGCACTCAGGCCCTGAGTTCAAACCCAAGACTCACACACACACACACACACACACACACACACACACACACACACACACACATCATCTAGACTGAATTGGAGGAATACTGAAGGAATGGTGGTTAATGTATCTTGTCCACAGCCCACATTCCTTGGTTACATATGTCAATCTTTTGAAATGGACATTTTGTAGGTTTTTTGTTAACCACAGAACTCACAGGAAAAGCTATTAAATTTCCTATTTCTTAATCCACTTTTGGAATACTTCCATTTATGCTACACAGTAGATTAAACAGTATTTAGATGGAGAATACCGGGGGAAACACATTATTCAAATAAAACTCTATCATAATGTTAATTGTGGGAAACCAATTACATGCCAAAAAACAAACTAATAAATTTGTGCTTGCTGAAGATTTCATTTTATGTTTTTGTAAAGGTCTATTCACATCTTCTCCAGAAAAATATGCTTTTAAAATTGTACATAGTTTTTGAGCATTTTTCTTTTGAGTCAAATTAAAGACACTTTAGTAACCCTCTCAGCAGCAGTACAACCTGGGTCATATTCCAAAAATGCAATTATTAGAAATGTATGTAAAAGTCATACCATCTCCCTCCAACCTAGAAAAGGGTATTTGAACATGGTTAACACATTCAGGGCCCTTTTGACACCTTTTCCTTTAGAATTGCATTTCCCAAAGCAACTTCATAGATCTTTTCTAATTTAAATCCTATTTCATATCCTTTTTCTTTTGGAATTTTTGAGGACAAAAAGCAAGGAACATTGTTTATTATTGGTCTTTCCTTTCAAGCCCTAGGTATGGAAATAAAATTTTATAATGTTTGATTAAGACCACATATTTACATTTTCTTCAAAGACAAGTCTGTCTGCAGCAGGTCTTTGAGTGGAACTTGTATGAGAACCTCTGTCTTTCCATTCAAAGTTAGTATATACATATATATATACACATACATATATATACACATATATATGTACATATATACACATATATGCATAAACACACATATACATACATACACGTATATACATATATATTTATATGTACATATATACACGTATATACATATATGTATATATGTACATATATACATATATACACATATACATATATGCACATATATACATATATGTACATATGTACATATATACACATATATACATATATATGCACATATACATACATATATATATATAAAGAGCTTATATATCATTTTGAGAATCAGGTAATATTGAACCACGTTATTTTTTTCCTGAGTAACTAGAAATTTCAAGCCTTTTATTTTTCCCTAAATTACATAGGTAGCGTTAGTAGTTATGTGTTGCTTTGGTGATGATTTCAAACCTAATCCAGGACTCTGGAAAATTCCCCATGTCTGACTATCATTTGAGCAAATGGTCAACTACAGTAGAGGAATGTCACACACCGGGTAAACTTTGGTAATCATGCCTGTAACTCATATCAGCTTTTTCCATGGAAAATGTTTCTGCATCAGTGAGGGACCTACAGAGGAACTCCTAGAACTAAAACTCCGAGGACTATGCACAACCCTGACCTTAGATGTGTGAAGCCTGTAAAAGAAAAAAGGGTCCAAAAAGTCATCCTGCCCTACATACAGGTGTACTGACATAGCCACAGGCCTGTAAACACATAGTAAGAAGGAATAGCCAGGCACCAGTGGCTCACACCTATAATTCTAGATACTCAGGAGGGGGAGATCTGAGGATTGCAGTTCAAAGCCAGCCCAGGCAAGGAAAGTCTATGAGACTTTTATCTCCAGTGAACCCAAAAAAACTGGAGGTGGTGCTGTGGCTCAAGTGGGAGAGCGCTGGCCTTGAGCTGAAGAGCAGAGGGACAGCGCCCAGGCCCAGAATTCAAGACCAAAATAAAAAAGAAGAAGGAATAGACCTGCACTGCTTTACATCATCATAAAGCAGCCTTTATGACAAACGTGGTGTGTGTGTATGTAGGCCTTCATCTTAAAACGCTTAAGGGAGAATTGCAAGGCTTCCTGGCACGTTTCAATGACAGCACGTTCCAGAGGTCCACCTTGATCCCATCATTCCCAACAATACGTGGATCCCAGGCCTTGCACCATCCCACACCAGACAGAGCAGAGAAACCTGCTTTTCCTGGTCAAGTGAGGAGTTTTCCCCAGCTTGGCCACAGCTGTCAAGCGTAGCTACAATAGAGACCTTGATCGGCCAGTCAAAATGTCTTTTGCTTGGATGTTTTCCACTGCTTCTACTCTATCACACTCTTCCTTTAAAACACCCTTCCTATGCTCATGGTAGCTCTCTCTCCCTCTCTTTCTCTCTCTCTCTTTCCTTTCTCTTTTACTCCTCCCCACCTCCCCACCTACATCTACACTTTCAGAAGCAATCTTATACAGAGAAAACCTTGTAAAGTATAGACTAACCTCTACTAGTGCTTGGATAACTTCTCCCTCCCTGTTAGTAAATGTATGTTTAATGTTCGTGGGTATGGTATTCTCCTATTTCCCTGGATATCTCCCCACACCAGAGTCTTCCTCCCTCCTCCTGGTCAAATACCACCACTCTGCATTGCTTTGATCATGTTCCCTTTGGCAAGCTTGGTGGCTTTCCTCTTCATTTCTACACTCATATCAGAAATCAGACTTCTGTCCATTCCAGGAGAGTCCTTTGTGCTATTACTGATTCTTCAAGATATTCTGCATAATCAATTCTGTCATCTGTGAAAAATGGCAGAACATCAAAATGGTGAAAATAACAATTTCCTAAGGCTATTCATCACCTTATCTACCTCTGCTGTGCATTTTCATCAGAGAAAGAGTGAGAAAATAGGGGCATGTGTGGGAGAGTCAGTGTAGGTCTCCTGAGATGAGAGCACTTGGACATTGTTTGTATCTAGTCTTATTATTGCATCCAAATGCATTAGAAGTTCCTTCCAAAAAAGAGCCAGAATTTAGCCAGGCACCGGTGGCTCACGCCTCTAATCCTAGCTACTCAGGAGGCTGAGAACTGAGGATTGCGGTTCAAAGCCAGCCCAGGCAGGAAAGTCTGTGAGACTCCTATCTCCAATAAACCACCAGAAAATCGGAAGTGGCGCTGTAGCTCAAATGGTGCTATAGCTTTGAGCTGAAGAGTAAGGGGACAGTGCCCAGGCCCAGAGTTCAAGCCCCATGACCGACAAAAAAGAAAAAAGCCAGAATTTTAGTTCAGTTAAAGTAAAAACAATATACTGTAATATTGGAGACTTAAAAAAATAAAGTCATTAAACAGTCACCTTATCTATATCACATTATTTTCAAAATTGTATTTCATGTTTCCTGTACTAACATCTAATATTGCAATCCCAAATCTGGGTTTATATTTGCATCTTAGTGTTGCTACATTGATAGGACCAATAATTGTAATGGCTTTTATTTTATTTTGTAATAGGAATGTATTAAGGTCATAAATGTGATTTTCAACATAAAACCATCATTATGTTTTTCATAACTGCTTTCTGCTCAGTAATTTTATTTCTTATCAAAATTCTTCCTGGTTGATTTATTTCCTATTTTTTTATTTAATGCTATACATTCTAAGGAGTGTTTTATTCTTGCAATAATAGATTGATGCATAATCTCTTTGCTATTCAAATGACCCTCAGCAGTTCTGATACTTTGATGGCCATTTTGGATTTGTATAATGTCTTTCATTGAAATCTTCTGTTTTTGTCTTATTTCAAGTAATTTTTAAGCCATCCATCTTGTTTTCAAAATCACTTGTCTGTAAGTTTTTCTCATTACAGTGTTCATTTCAGTTTTAACTAAAGTTCAATCATAATATATCAAGCATAATAGTTAGTTTAGAATACATAAAGGAAGCATTTACATTCCATCTATAATTCTATATGTGATAGTTACAGCCAAAATGAAAGGGGAAATTCCTCTTTAAGAAACCAATAAAATCAATTTTAATATGAACTGCTCTTCAATATCAATCTGTTTTGTACTACAACCAGGCCAGACACTACATAAACAAAAAGAATATTCAAAATAGCTCCATGGGCACAATATGTCTTTAAAGGCTCTCTCCACAGAGTCCTCTTCCATTGGTGAAAAGCAAATCTCAGGTAGATCCTTGACATCTCCTTCCTCCTTTAAGGTCCAACCTAGTATACGTTCTTCATCTTTTAGAATAATTTAATGATAATTTAATGACTTCTTTCTCATTTGTAATCAAGCATTGTCTGTCCGCATATCCCTTTAGGTGGAGGGTAAGTTTCATGGAACAGCCAGCTCTGGTTGAGACAGCTCCCATTGCTAGATGCTGTGTCCAATGCCACCTTCTTCCTCTCACATGCATGGAAACAGAATTTCCAAACTTCCCTACCCACTTGCTTTAAGACTGTTCCCAAGTGACTTGTGTGCCCTGGAAAATGATCAAGAAAATATGGTATGTAGCTCATGAAATTTGGGCAAAACTAGGCAGCTAAGAAGAACATCAATAAGAACACTAAAGACTATACAAAGGAATATATACAAAGGGTATAGATTTAATCTAGACTACAAAATTATTACCAATAGAAGAGCTTTTCATCCAAGATTTCCTGACAAAGCTGAACTTGATCCAGATTCTGGAGAAAAATCAGAATATATACCTTCAGAGGAATAGAAATTTCTTTGGATATGGGACAAAAAAATTAAGTTGAGGGAAGTGGCGCTGTGGCTCAAGTGGTAGAGTGCTAGCCTTGAGCTGAAGAGCTGAGTGATAGCACCCAGGCCAGGAGTTCAGGCCCCACGACCGGCCAAAAAAAAAAAAAAAATCAAAAAAGTAAGTTGAGAAGGCACACAAACAGTTTGAGATCAGACTGGGCATAGTGGATCACCCCCTGCAATCCTAGCTACTAAAGAGGCAAAGATCTGAACATTTACAAGTAAGGCCATCCTAGTCTACAAGGCAATGCATCAATCAATAAAAGTTTGGGCATAGTGGTATATTCCTTTCATTCCAGCTACACAGGAGGGGTAAATAGAAGATCCTGTCTCTGGAGCAAACAAGTCAAAAAGTAAAAGTATTGAGGGACATAACAAAGTGGTAGAGCACCTCTCTAGCCAGAACATTGTCCTGAGTTTAAACACCAGTTTTACCAATAAGAAGTTTAAAGTCCTCTGAGGATTCATCCAGCTAAGATAAGCTTATTTGAAAACAAGTGCCATTTTTGGATAGTGATACAAAAGAATCTTGAAAAACATTAGAAAGTTAATTACATCATTTGGCTTTACGAAGACCTGTCTCCATCACTAATTTGTTGGCATACTTTAGCATGGTACTCTGAAAAGAAGGTAACAGGAATTATGACATATGTTAATCCCTCAACAATATTTGTCAGATAGCAATAATACCATCCATGAAAAGATAAGGCAGAGAGGCCCATAATACAAATTCATGAATCTGGGCCATGCATTATCGATTATTAGTATTCTGGTGCTTTTCCCATAGAGTTAACAATAAAAAGAACTATGTTTGGGACATCACAATTTGGAAGGAATTTGCAAGAACTACATATAGTTTTTCCAAGCAGGAAAGGAAAAAGACAGTAATCTAAAACATCTCTAGGATTTGGAAAGATGGAAGAAGGTAGAATACTTAAAGACAAAGATAGCATGAGATACTTCAAGAAGCGGTGGGGCTGGCTTACAGGCACTGAGAGACTCACGGGGAGACTTAGGCTGAGGAAGAGTACATGGAAGCAAACGATCCCATTATTCATTTAAGAATGGGAGCAAAAACAAAATAACAGAAAAGAAAAAATTCATTTGAATGTTAACTTTTAAAGACAATAAGAAAGGGCTGGGAAGGTGGCTCAGTGGTAGAGTGCTTGCCTCGCATGCATGAGGCCTGGGTTCAATTCCTTTTAGCACCACATAAGCAGAAAAAAGCCAGAAGTGTCGCTGTGGCTCAAGTGGTAGAGCGTTAGCCTTGAGATGAATGAAGAGCTGAGGGACAGCGCCCAGGCCCAGAGTTCAGCCCCCCAACCGACAAGAAAAAAAAAAAAGAAGACAATAAGAACGCAAGCCTCTAACAATTGTAAGAGCGAATTCAGAAGCTGTAAAATAAATTTCAGCCATTACACATGATGCATAAATCAAAAACACTCAAGAGAATGATTTTGGAAAAGGGTAACTTTCATGATTAATTGATCAGTACAAGGAAAAATATCTATTCCTATTGTACACAATGAGGAGAATTCCTTATTGTAAGAGAGGTACTTTAGTATAGAAACAAACCTAGAATTACATTACAGGATGATAGAGAGGTCGGAAGTGACAGAAAATTGAAATTTATTGTAATCATATGTTTGAGAGATTTTTAGATGTCAGGAAACTAGAGAGCAAATGATCAAATAGAAGTATGCAACGTATATTACTTACCTAGAAAATAGCAACTAAAGAGAAATCTCCAGACCTATAACTAACAAGCCCATAATATTCACAGTGCCTGACACATTGTCAGAATGCTCAGTTCTTTCTCTCCCTACCTCCTCCATCATTTCCTGTTTCTCATGTTTTCTGTGCCAAGTTTGCAATAATGCTTTTCTTTTACTCTTGAAAATAATTTCACCTTAATCTAAAGTCCTGTATGCGTGTGCAAGCACATGTATATAATTTTTACTGACTCCAAAAATTTCAAGCCTTTTCAAAGGCTCTAAAAGTGTCCCTTCTCTATACCTCAATGCCCTGCCCACAGAGTCTGGATATCATTATGTTTTCTTCACCAAATTGCTGTTATTGATGCATCCTGTGAGTGAGGGGAAAAGCATTTACTCTTAGGTTCTGTAGCCAGTGTGATTTGAACTGACAAAGACAGGTTATAAAGAGTAAAGGATGATTTCATTTACTTGGGATGTAGGGAAGAGGAGAGCACACAAAAAAGAAGCAAACAGTCCAAAAGGGAGATAGACCACTCAAAGGAAGAATGCTGAAGTGGGAAAAAGATAGTAGACAAGAGGAAATGAGAAATGGGAGCTGGAAAGGATGGGAGATGAGGAAATAGATGAAAGATAGAGTTAAATGTTTAATCAAGTCAATTATGCCAGTCTCAAGTCTCATTTCAGAATAGGAGTTGGTCTATTTTTCTTCACATTAAAGAACAGCATATGTTGGCAGATAGAAATTTCTTTGACAAGAGGGAAATTCGTACCTTGCTTATGAACAGAATATGGACCAGCAGAAATATCCTCTTGTGTTATCTGTTTCTTAATTGCCTTCAGCTCAAAATTTCCTTTACACGAATGTGACGTTTTAAGGTGGCAAGTGTGGATCTAGCTCATGTAATTCAGCAGGATGTGGTTCTCCAAAGAGATCAGTCCTGTCTGATTTCTCTAAGGTTGCAGGACATAGAACAGAACATACACTAGATGGATGTTTATGGAAAACTAAAACTAAAAAAGTAAATTTAAATTTGTCCTTTCGAGGATTATTTCCAGTCTTTACTCACTCTCTCTTTTTTTTCTCTCCTACTGGGAGCACATGTTCCCATTGGATCAGAGAGAACTCAGATCTTTGATACTTAAAGTGAATTCACAAACAATACCAGTGTATACTTACATGTGGGATATATAATAGGAACACAACACATGTCAAAAGGGCTGCCTTGGTTTAAGACTTGGATCTCCAGGGATGCCTTGCTGTATGACCCCAGATTGAACCACCCTTCACGTCTCAGTCAGGCTTTTTATGGTGTGAGCCCTAAATGCCCGCAACAAAAAAATAACGAGTGAACATTTGGCGAGTGAGTGAGTCGGCCCTCATTACCCATTGCCTGGTGACCATGCAGATTAAGTAGGAGGATGATTTGTCCACAGGATCCAGAAAGATCAATAAATGTAAGCCATTCTTGACTGTGTGTTATTCTCCACACACCTTTTTTGTTTTATTATGACATTGGCCTTTATAGTGTTTTTATGTAAATGAGCCATCCAAATACCCATTGTTGGAAATAGGGTTCTTCTCTGTGGCCTATGTTGCTGGAGGTGGCATTCAGTGCCTCTCCCCCTCTGAGCAGGTCCTCTACCTCCCTTTCACATCCACAGCCCAAAGGAAGTCCTTGATCAGAGTTGTTCTTACAGATTCAGTCACCAAAAATGAATGGTTAGCGTCCCATATCCCAAGCTGCAATTGTTTTTATAAATGATTGTAATTGCAGATCCCACCCCATTTTCTCTTTCTCTCAGATACCAAGAAGTTCAAAGTGAAGTGAAGTGCTTCAAGCAATTCAAGCATATTATGTTGTCAGAGTTCCACATACTATATGGGCTCCAGATAAATTTACTCTTGCTGTTATGCACTCTTCAATATTAACTATTTGTTTTATAATATGCTGAAATGTTATATTATTATCACAACTATTTATTAAGCAGTTAATAAATATTCATAGCTTAAATCTATTTAAAATAAGTTTTAAAAACATCTATGACAAATGCACTAAAAAGAACAATAAATTAGCCCTCACTGTTCTGATATTGAGTGTACGTTTGCCTATAAAAGTTGCTTATAAATGTTTATGCAGATATACATAGCATGCCTATTGTCTTAATTGTGATGTTTATAATTTTCAAATGCAATATTTTAAAGTACAACTAAGGCGTATTTACATGTAAGAAGAAAACAAATATAAAATAATTACTTTAATTTTTATTGTAGCTTAGAAAAAGCTTGATTTACGCTGTTGAACATTTACATATTTAATTTAGTAGTGAATAATTACACAGTGTTCAATAGGACATATTAGGTTCAATTAGAATAATTTAGATTAGCAAGTCACAAATGAATGCTTTGTGTAATTTTTTTAAAGTTTATGCATTTACAAAAAAAACAAACTTTGAATAAGGATTTATAAAATTATCTAATTAATTCAAACATTCTTTTACAAAAATTCTTATCCATGCTCAACATCGTTTGCTTTTTTTAACTGTGTACAACTAGTATAAAGCATTTTAATATGGACTTGAAAATTCACGGACGTTTACAGTGAAGTGTGTGGGATATTCATAATTCCAATTTGTCCACAGGGTGTAAAGTGGATCCTTAGAAATACTTTCCTGACACAACAGTTATATCAACATGAGCATTTCATGCATGAAATCTAATTTTCAGGAGTGTTACTGATAATCTCTTTTCTTTTCCCCTCTCTCCTCTCCTTCCTCTCTCCCCTGTCTCCTCACACCCTCTCCCCTCCTGTTCTCTCTGGCAGCTCATTCTCTTTTTCCCTTTCCTCCTTCCTCCGTTCCTTTGTTTTCCTTTGTGCTGAATTTTAAATAGAAGCAGTGCTATTACCTGACTTAAACTCATGGGGTCTTCTGATTTAAATCTTTATATTTATTTCTTTTTCTTTTTTAAATGTTTATTTTGATGCCAAATTACTTCTAAAACATTTTACAGAGATATTATTTTGCTTTAAAAGAAAAGCAAGTTCTAGTAAGATCTGTGAAATGTGTCCTTTATTTAGTGATGTCATGTTTACCTTTTTCTTTTTAAACCAAAAACTAAGTAGCTTGCCATGTGTCAGAAACCATTCCAGTGAGCCCTTGACAGTATTAACTAATTTACCATTGTCAATATGTGTGTGTCAATTTTTTTGGGGGGGGTCTGGTCGTGGGGCCTGAACTCTGGGCCTGGGCGCTGTCCCTCAGCTCTTCAGCTCAAGGCTAGCGCTCTACCACTTGAGCCACAGCGCCACTTCCAGCTTTTTTCTTTTTGCTTATGTGGTGCTGAGGAATTGAACCCAGGGCCTCGAGCATGAAAGGCAAGTGCTCTACCACTGAGCCACCTTCCCAGCCCCTGTCAATTTCTTTTGAGTTAGTCTTTATAGATGAGAAAAACAAAGCAATATGAGATTTGCTGATTTTTCCAAAGACATTCAGTCATTTGTGAGGAATAAAATCAGGATTCAATCCTAGCCTGATTAGAGGTATAACCACACACTGGTTATGCATCTGAAAATACAGAAAACCAAACTGAAACATGGCAAATACAACACACACAAAAATCAGACTGAAAACAGCACAGATTCCAGTGCCCTGCATCTTGTATATACATTTTTCTAATTTGAGAGGGGAAGGGAAATAACAAAATGCTGAAATGAGGATACAGGATGACCCATTGTAACAATGAGATGTACAAGACACTATGTTGAAAATGAACTTTACAACTTCGGGGGCATCAAGAGAAGAGTTGGGGAGGTGAGGAGGGAAGGGATGGTAGGGGAAAAACAAAGGTGGAGGTAACAATGCTAGATAGGAAATGTACTCATTACCTTACTCATGTAACTGTAACCCCTCTGTATAGTATTTTTACAATAAATAAAGATACACACAAAAAAGAACAGCACAGAGCACCCCCAAACTCAAGCTTTCCATTAAATCCTGCTCTTCAGACTTTGCCAAAATGTTGGCTGTTGTCATTTTTTTCTTCTTTATCATAACAGATGATGGAATGAAGGACTTTTACAAAAAGGGCAGCCTTTTTAGTTGTGACTGAAGCTACTTAGTGACTCTTAAGGGAAATAAAAAGGCTCTCTGTGCTCAGAAGTCAGACATTAACCCTCGCTATCCTAAGTCATGTATGAAAAATATGAAGTAGTCACACCCTATGTCTTTACCTGAGTTGACCTCAGGACTAAAATTGTGTGGCAGTGTATGTGAGTGTGCATGTTCTCTTATGGGATCCTGCAGCAGAGCTCTAGCTGTGAGCCATCTTCACGGGACTGATACATGGTCATAGCACCAACCAAGAAATTGCTGCATAGCCTCACTATAGTTATTAGTCATTTTGCAAAACATAAAATAAAATAAAATACCTACCCAACATGCCAAATGCCAGTGGTTCACACCTATAATCCTAGCTACTCAGGAGGCTGAGATCTGAGGATTGCAGTTTGAACCCAGCCCAGGCAGTAAATCTGTGAGATTCTATGTCCAATTCTAATTAACCACCAGAAAACCAGAAGTGGAGCTGTGGCTCAAAGTGGTAGAGCACTAGCCTTAGACTAAAAAGCACAGGGATAGCATCCATTTCCCAAGTTCAAGCCCCACAACTGACAAACAAACAAAACAAACAAAAAACCCAAACACCTTGTAAGACAGAGTTGATACAGACAGATGTGGGATCTCCTACCAAAGCAGGCAAAGTGAACATGAAGAACATTTGGTGGAAGTTTGGCATTGGATCTTGAAGAAGTAGAGCTACTAATTTTTAAATCCTCTGGTAATAGTCCATCCTATATTGATACCAGGGGCAATGGTGTTGTGGATAGCTTAGTCACTTTTGTAACTGCATAGGACTCTTTTTTTTTTATTGTGAAAATACTGTACAGAGGGGTTAAATTACATGGGCAAGATAATGAGTACATTTCTTATCAAGCATTGTAGTCTCCTCCTTTGTTTCCCCTTCCCATCCCTTCCCATCCTCCCCCTGCCCCCCAACCCAATCCTCCCCATCCCCCCCCCCCCCGCACCAAAGTTGTAAAGTTCGTTTTCGACATAACAACTTGTACATCTCATAACAACTTGTATGTCTGCATTGGACTCTTGCATTTACTCAATAACTATTTGACAAAATTGAATTTGGGGACCTGATTGATTTTATTAACTACTGTTTATTTGACACTTGAATCAGATCTCCGATTGATAAAAAAAAAATGATCACTTTCCCTATTTCACATATGACAATGTGAAAGCTTTGGAACTGTGAGAAGTTAGAGACCGATGCTCATTCATTTGCAGAAACTAAAGGCCTCTCATGCTCCCTGACCCTCACTCCAAGTTTAGCTGGTGTTCTTGTTCATTCCCTACCTCTAAACAGCCCACATAGCATTTTAGAACTGAATACTTTGATGTCTTGTGTTTTCCAGATGAAATCATTTATTGTGGGTGGAAGGGGGAAGACACACACATGTAGGGATATAATACCGCTATAATAATCTTATAACATCATTGTGTTTGAAGTTTACAGAGCCACTGCCCCTGAGAGAGCAAGTCGGTAACCATGACACTTTATCAAAAAAGAGAATGAATGCCTTGTTCACCCTTCATCTTCTAAACTCTTAGTATCAAGATGTTAATGGGAGTGGTGACCTGGTTTCTCATTTGGAAAGATAATATGTGGGCATGCCTGTGCATGCATGTGTGTTTGTGTGTGTGTGTGTGTGTGTGAGTGTGAGTATGTATGTGTACACACATATATTTATATATATATGTATATATACATATATATGCATAGATATACTGATTTAAAGGCATGTGCTCTCTTAAGTGACCAATCTATTACTGAACAGAAGCTTGCAGCGATCAGTGTATATAACAGAGTAATATTTGAAAACTGCTCAGTAGAAAAGGGATTTGGTTGGATTTGTAGTAAGACTAGTGTCAACCAATTTTGTCATTGCTTATTACCCAAGGGAAAGTTGCAACATGGTGCTGAATTGCATGTTATTCTATAGATCTAATAGCAACTACATGTCATCCAGTTATTGAGGTGAGTTGCCTTTATTTCTGAATTGTAAACACAGCAATGTGAGACCATAGCCAGGGAAGAGAAGCAGGCTCCTTAGTCAAGCAGTGAGAAGCCACAGGCAAACACTCACGGACGGGCTTGAACCGAGATCTCTTGTGTTAGAGATGTGAAAGTTTCAGCAGCAGCAAAATTATAATTAAGGAGGAAAAAGAAATAGTGTTGGCTATTATAAAGCCATTTGGGGTAAATGTTTTTGTATTTCCAAGCAGATATGCATCATACATACACAGTGCTAGTAGATAAACACAGGGGAAGAAGGAGCCGGCATTTAACGTTGTACTCTTATACCAAGTATTTTCCATGACAGATTACTTAATCTTGATGACATTTGATAGGTCGACATTATCATCTCAATTATTATGAAGATATTTGAACTTGGTGCAATTTGGCGAAAATGGAAAAACTGATATGCAGTCACTTCATGCTAATCTCAAATGTGCTTGCACATGTGTGTAACTGGTTTCACTGGCCTGTGTACACATATAGGATACAGTGTACATGTGTACATGCATGTGATTGTATATGGAAATTTGATGTGACTGAATGCATATGTGTATAACTAAGTATGCATGTGTATATGACTAGGCATGTGTATGGAAATATGTATGCATGTGTGTGACTGGAGATGCACACTTATATGTGTGTGTAAATGCAATGTGCTGTGCACATTGCATATGTCTTTGGTAATAGTTGTTGCATAGTATCTACTTGATAAAAGTCGCATGGTTCGGTGTGTGAATTATGTACATGGATTAGATATCTGGATAGAATATTTGAGTTAGGCATTGGGAATCTCCTCTTAGATATTTTATATTTTTACTGGTCATCAGAAATATTGAGCATCTCAGTAGGTTGTATATGCAAAATGATGATGAATCAAGCTCACATTAGAAATTCTACTGTGTGTCATATTAGACCCAGTATTGTATTTCAAATAATGTGAATTACTTTAAACGTTCTAAAAAGCAAATACATATGTAAATAGTTTACTTAGCCATTATGATATTTGGCATTTTTATGTGAATTAATTGGGTCATTTATTCTACATAAACAATTTAGTCACAGGCTTAAAAATATCCTAATGGGTGAAAGGGTTCTCCTATTGGTGAAACATTACAGTTTATTTCATGAGGCACAGGATGTGTCAAGTAAGATACACGTTTATAGTGTACATATTTTATGCAAAATATATGGAAAACATGGTCCTGCTGTTTAGTCCGAATGATTTCTTTCCAGTTCTTGACTTCTCTGGCATCCTTTTAATAGCTATAGTCCTATAAATCCGACGCTTTGCCTGGACTCAGGAAAATTCTCTACACTCCGTTTACTACCTTCTTGGTACCAAAGCCTTGCTCTGCTTAGGACAGTGTGTCCCTTGCCTGGCTGACAGTTTCTTTTCTTTATTTTTGCCAGTCCCAAAGCCTGAACTCAGGGCCTGGTCACTGTCCCTGAGCTTCTTTTGCTCAAGGCTAGCACTCTACCACTTGAGCCACAGTGCCACTTCTGACTTTTTCTGTATACATGGTCCTGAGGAATTGAACCCAGAGCTTCATGCATGCTAGGCAAGCATTTTACCACTGAGACACATTCCCAGCCTTGTTGACACTTTCTAGCCAGGCCTTTGGGGAATAGCAGCACTGCTCCTTGAGAAGTCTGCTTTAATCCAGCACTTTTGAGCTGGTTTGAATTCCATTGCTGTATAAGCACCATTAGACCACTTGCTCTTTGATTTTGCTTCCCAGAAAGATATTGGCAAGCAGACTACATACCGATATCTAACAACATTAGAACTCAAATGTGTTTACATAAACACCATCAGAGGTCACACAAAAAATTAAGTCCATTTATTCACCAATTTAATCCATCATTATAGTTTATATACCTATTGAACTAGTATACTAGTTTATTTTCATTTATCTAAAATGATTGGTTAGAAAATAGCATTTGTTCTCTTAGAAAGGGATCAACATCATCAATTTGTGTCCTTAAATGATCAAATTTCAATGAGAAAACTCGCATTGGTCAAGAGTTAGATATCTTTCCAACTTAGTATGTTTTAGGCTCAGACTCCAGGGCTGTAGAATTTGCCAAAAGCAGTTCTTGAGAAGTGGGGATGTGTTTCAGTGAGACAAAACTTACCTGGCATGTGTGAAATCCTGGGATAGATCGTGAGTACCTTAAAGAACAAAATAAGGAGACAATCTTTAAGATCTATTACTATTGAATGCTGCCCTATAAACTGTCTATAATCTAGTCTCACCTGAGATACTTACTTCGTATGTAATCTAGAGCAAAATCATGTGCCTTCAGTCATATAGCAAAACTAATCACATCTAGCAAAAGTAATATGCAAAAGTATAGCAAAATTAATCTCTAGTTCATAGGGATAGGATTAGGTTTACCTGAGATAATAGGTGAGCAATGTCTTGTTAGCAACCATCATCATCATGGATGACAGAAGTCATGTGTTATCCGCAAAGAAAACAACAAGACCTCCAGTTATTTGGTAGTTCTCAAGTAAATGGTGCAAACAGATACATTTATAAAACATGGAGATGAAATATATAATATATTTAGGCTTTTTTCTGGTTTGCAATGACAAGGTGGATTCTGTGTTGATAACCAAGGCATATAGTGATTCCTTTCTCAGATATTTAAAATTAAATGTAATGAAAATAGAAATTTTCATTTAAAAATTGAAGATTTAGAACATAATATCTAATAATTAATCTGAAATTGTTAGATAGCAATGCAAAGAGGAAGGGTAAAGAAGAAGATTTGAAATGAGCTTTAGCAAGATGTGTTGTTTTTAAGATGAAGCTCATACAGTTGAATTGCATTGTATTCATTTGCTCAGATTTTCAAGGTCAAGTTTTATGGACAATTGCATGTGTGTGTGTTTATAATACAGGTATGTTGTTTCTCTGTGTGTGTATGTATGTGTGTAAGTATGTATGTTTGCCCAAGAGTTTTATGTTGCTTAGGGAACAAATTTTTTCCATGCTAATCCCCTAAGGAGTGCATTTCATACTGGAGAGTATGTAGATACAAAAAAACTTCATTTTTGTGGTTAAAATTGTCGGAAGCTGAACAATCTGCTGCACTAGGCTGGATGGTTTCCAAAGATGTTTTTGAATCCAAATGGAGAGAGAGTCCTATGGTGTTGAGCAGGCTTTGATGGACCAAGTGAATCATTTCTAACTTGGCACTAATTTGAAACAATGCCCAATCATGTCAACTTGAGTGTATTTGCTTTTATGGTATTCATCAGTGAGCTGATACTCACACAGCAGCTGACCTGAGGACTGTTTCACAAGTTCTACTTTAGACTCTATAACAATTATCATGTCTCCATACAATTGCAAACCAATCGGAAAATACTGCCTTGAGATGACATAAAAATGCAGATGGATGAGACGATAAATGAGAACCCTAATTACACTAGGAAGGAAATCAAAACTCTTCATTAGTTAGCTATCATTCTTATTAGCTGATTAGCGCATGCATGTATAAAATTGTCTGGTAAGCAAATTATAATGTGCAAAACTAAGACAGTTAGCTATTAAAACGTTGTGCTCATCTTTTGTGTATAAATTACACAGTGCTTCACAAAACTTAAAATAATTATAAAGGACAGTATTTGTTAAACACGTTTGCAATTATACACGTGGGAATCCTCTTGTAATTAAAATTTAAGGAAAATATTCTGGAAATACACATGCTGTAAAAAGTGTTTCTTTTCTTTTCTTTTCTCTTATAATATGTCCTCTAGTGGACAGGTAATCCTCAAGGGGCACGCCGCTCCATTTTGCTGATCTTAGATTCTTCTTGTTAAGTGGTGAACTAACTTTCCTGCCATCTAGAAAGCAAAGGAGATATGAATTAGGAAGCAGGAGATAGCCAGGATCATGTCAGTGCACTTTGATGATCATGTCTGTCCGTTATTCTAAGTATATATTAATAAGCATGCCAATACTGATTGATCATAAGAACCTCCATAGACAGGAGTCCTCTGCCCATTTAAAGAAAAAGGATGCAAAGATGGGAAAATGCACCAGAATTTTCTCAGCAGAGTCTGTTTCCATAGCTCTAAAGAATATGACACCAACATCCTTGAGGAATCTTTAATTTATCTCTTTTGCTGCCTTGTAATTATATCTGTCACTCTATTTTTATTATCAGAAGATTTGAACTGTTCATTTAAAGTCTAACTTGTCCTTTGTACTGACTGCCAGTCTGATGAAATATAATAAATTGAACAGTACTTACATTATTTTAACAATTTGATCAGAAAGCTGCAATTGTGAGGTACACTGGAGAATGAATTCAGTTTCTTGGGGGGACTCAAAAGTATTTCAAATTTTGAATTATTTTCTGGTACTTTTGTGTGATTCTGTTACAGTTATTCAGGCAGAAATATTGTATGGGTTTTTTATTCTTTTCATGTCTATTAAAATACCACATAGAAAATCTCAATCTCCTTTTAATCAAGCTATCAGGTTTTTAAATATGATGGGATCCCTGTAGGAAGAAAAGAGTGTTTAATCAAAATTTGATTGGCTAGACTATGTATGAGACACTTTTGCAAACAGACACACAAAATGTAATATTGGTAAGAGGTCTGTTTCACAGGATTCAAATCTGCAAAAATTACATTTATCACAATTGATTTAAATAATGCTGGTCTCCCAGCAAGGGAATTCAAATTTCAGCTTCCAACATATCAACAGTAATTACTAAAACTAGAAATGCTGTTGTGCAAATTGCAACATCAATGGTAGATGCTCATCAAAGGGATCAGTCAGCCATCACTTCATTCTTCCATTCTCCAGTGACTGGCCAGGACCTGCATAATTCCATTTCAGTAGGGACAAGTCCCCACCCTGCCCTTTGTGGATAGTTGAGAGTTCTACAGTGCACAGTAGTTAAAAGCCTTTCATCTAAGTGGAGATACCCTTTTTGGCAAATTTATTGATGCATATGGTAGCTTGAATCTTTTCTTCACAAGAAGACACTGAGGTAGTATTTGCTAGAAATTATTTAATTTTGGACTGGCCGCCGGTGGCTCATGCCTGTAATCCTAGCTACTCAGCTTTCTGAGTAGCTAGGTTCAAAGCCAGCCCAAGCAGTAAAGTCCATGAGACTCTTGTCTCCAATGCACCACTAGAAAACTGGAAGTGGCACTGTGGCTCAAATGGGAAAGCACTCGCTTTGAGCTGAAGAGCTAAGGGACAGCGCCCAGGCCCAGAGTTCAAGCCCCACAACCCACCAAAAAAAAAAGAAAAAGAAATTATTTAATTTTAACATACGCTTCTGTGAAAAGAAGTGAGTGTTTTTATATGGTCAGGGACATGTTTCAGGAAAGGGGAAATGCCATGATTTTCAAAAGTTTTCTCTGCTTTTCTTTTGCTGAGTTTATTTTGTGTGTTAAGAAGGAAATGAAGCCAGTGGTCCAGTTAATTCTTCTGGTTGGAAAAAGTAGTTCAAAACAGAATGATTTCCAAGGGAATTTACAAACTATTAGCTGGAACATTTTACAAAAGGTATGATGCGTCACCAGTTCCCCAACCTGTGATTATGCTATGAACTAAGAAGTGCTATGAACTAAAAATGGTGCATTTTTAATATGCCTCCAAATCTTTCCAAATTAATACATACATGATCTATGATGCACACAGCCAGGTTACTATACACCTGTAACTTGTTTTTTTAAGGATAGGACATGTCTTCATTAAGATACAGAAAATAAAATTAAATCATAAAAGTTTTATGCTAGCCGGGTGCCGGTGGTTGATGCTTGTAATCCTAGCTACTCAGGAGGCTGAGATCTGAGGATCACGGTTCAAAGGCTGTGAGACTCTGATCTCCAATAATCCACCAGAAAACCGGAAGTGGCACTGTGGCTCAAGTGGTAGAGTGCTAGCCTTGGAGCTGAAGAGCTGAGGGACAGCGCTCAGGCCCAGAGTTCAAGGCCCACGATCGACAAAAAAAAAAAGTTTCATGCTATAAACACTAAGATTCATCACTGATTAATATAGATACTTTTCATTCTTAAGTCAATATCATAGCAGATTTTTTGTTCTCCAGAAATTGGCAAATTGGAGCTCAAATTGAAGGCTGAATCTCTATCCTGAATCTGATATCTCTGACTCTGATTCGCTGATAAACTGTATTTGTAACTCCAAAGTCGTTAGTTGTGTGCTTTGGGGGCCACTCACAGACACACGTAGCAGAGTGACATCTTGGAGTCACCTGACATGTAGTCTCAGCTGAGACTAAGTGAGGCAGTACATTGCCTTCTTGTTTCAGCTCGCATTAACAAGTGTCCTTGTGCTGGGTATGGAGCCATGCTTCTGCCCTTCTGCGGGGTTTGTTGGTGATCTGTTGTTTATTTCTTTTCTTTTGATGTTTTTATTTATTCATTTTATGACTTCATCTTAATTGCATGCAAATGATAACCATTTAAACCAAATTTCTACACTTTTTCTTTTTAATTTTATTGTCAAGGTGATGTACAGAGGGGTTACAGTTGCATAAGTAAGTGAGTGAGCACATTTCTAGTCTGGCTTGTTACTCCGTCCCTCATTTTTCTCCCACTTTCCCTCCCCCAACCCCTCCCCCCCCCCAGTTGTGCAGATGATTTCTAACGTATTGTCTTGCGAGTATCGCTGTTGCATTGGGTCCCCTTTGTCCTTTGTCTCACCATTTTGTTGTTCCCCTTCCCTTTCCTAATTCAGATAAACTTATATACAATACCCAGGGTACCAAAATCAAACACAGTGACAACAGGGGATAAACCATAAAGGGCAGGGGGGGAACACAAAAGAAAAAAAAAAGAAATCACCTAGTATATTAAAAAAAAACAACAACAAAGAAAAGCATCATGTCTATGTCTTGGAGTTCATTTTGCTTTGCATCATCTTATATGGTCATAAGTACATAGCTATTGAGCTATTCTGCCCATCTGCTACGACTAACCTAGACACATACTAGGACACATACTAATTATTACAAAGGAGGGAAAACATGAGACCTATTTTCTTTGGGTCTGGCTTACTTCACTTAATATGATTTTTTCCAAGTCTTTCCATTTCCTTGCAAATGAGGCTCAGTTTCTTGAGAAAGCCAAGAAACCAATGTGTATCCTACCAAATTAATGAGAGCGAGGGAAGGGATGGATAAGGGAGGGATCAGTAAGAATGGCCAAAAGAGTGGCATTGATCAAGATGAATTGTATTCATAAACTGCTTTGTTAAATTAAGTATTTGTACACTCTTGTGCACAACTCCACTATTTGAAGATAATTTTTAAAAGAAGAAAGATAAATTAAACCCTATGTGGCTATCCACAGGGACAAAGGAAAAAAGAAAATGCTGAGAGATGATCATTTCAAAGATGGCAAGTTACAGTTTTTCTCCAAGCAATATACTTAATGTAAAAAGAGAACATGTAGTTTTCATTTTAGGCAAACGTAGTAGAGGATGGTTTGTGTATATGCACTGTTTCATTCCTTAATGTAAGTAAGCGAGCATGGTAGAGCCTGTTTGTTGAGTTCTGCCTTTCCTGCCTACTGCCCAAGTACTCCTTCTTCTCTCTTTTCCTCTGTCATCTTAAATTCTTGTGTCATGCATTGGTAAAGTTGACACGAATAAAACTTTAATGTCTAAACCCCACAGCATTTAGAGATATAAGAATTGAATGCATTAATTTTTGATACTAACATTGGAAGGGGAAGCAGGGGAATTCAATGCTGACGATGTGATTGGATCCAAACTAGTGACCCAGAAGTCGCAGATGTTAAAACTCATTGCTATTCTACTGAGATAGCTCCTAATGTCAGAAGATCCTTCTAGAATTGCTGACTTTTAAAAATACCTAAAACCAGAGACGGCAGCCCAACTTGTAAAGAAGGGATGTGGTTTTTCAGATTCCTGGAGATAATGGGCACATGTAAGTTTTTCATCTCTAGTTACTGTCATCGGTGCAGTCTGATCTGGTCTACAAAATCCCTGTTGTCTTGTAGAAGTATTTCCTGTCAGATTACGCTTTCATATGGTAAACATTTACATAGAGCCTTGTCACAGTTGCTAGCCTTTAAAATGGAGTTCGAAAATGCAACTTCATGTTGTATTTGAATTGACATTTTCCATACAGAAAACCTTCCACACTTATGCCAAGAAAGGCCAGTTTCTTCAAAGCTGGTCTCTCTCACGCATGCTAAAAGTCCTCCTTTGGAAAGTTGCATAGTATTTCACCAGTGCTTCCTAACTGCAGATGCTTTGGAAACATGCAATTTGATGCACAATTAGCAAGCTGGAAAAGTGTTTAATTGCATGTCTAATTGTAACCTATTGTCAGAAGGGAAAATAGAAAGGATGAAAATGACCATTTTTACTGTGGTGGAACAAGAATTAAAATATATCTGAAAGACTGTGAGTTGTGGAAGAATAAACCCAAGTTCTAATATTGAGTGGTTACAGTTCAGACATTTCACTGCAAACATTACTTTTCCTCATTCAAAATGGGTTCATGATGCTTTCATTGCAAAGGTTCCCTGGAGAACTAAAATAAGAAGCTTGAAAGCAACCAATACAGTAAAAGTCATAGGGTAACTACTCCAGAAGTGATGCCCGTTGACTTTTATGACATAATAATCCCCATTTGGCCATCATTTTCTAATACTATGATCTGAAAATAATTATGAAATATTATAGTAATTTATAACATAATACTTTTAAGGGCCATGCTGTTCTGACTTGTGGGGTTATGTCTTGCACAGACCAGATTCATTTCCAGAACCTGGGTCATTTCTTTGTCCAGAATATCCATACTGTATGTACTCTCCTGCCAGTCGATGGCTGTAGCTATTAGCATGCCAACTGTTATAGTATTGTTGGGCTGTGTACAGTAATCCTTAGTTAATAATCTAGCACTGGGTCACAGTGCTACTACACCATTGGCCTCACAAGCATTGTGTCATATCACTTAGTCACCAGAAGGGTGAACGCGGTGTAAGAAGATAGGTTGAGCTAGACCGTATTCACAGAGATCTCATTACAGTGCCTTGTTACAATTATTCTCATACTATTTATTGTTCTTAATCGCCTACTCTGGCTAACTTATTAATTTAGCTTTATGAGGGAGGAGTATGTGTTAATGAGATAAAATGGTAGGCACAGAGCTCAACACTATCTGCATTCTGTTTTAGTCAGTCATTGGTCTGGTATGATAGCATGCAGCCTTAACTGACAAGTAGGGGGTGGGGGAGATACTGTCTTAATAATCCCAGTGTTCACCCTGCCGTGAAGCTAATCAAATGTCAGCCTTTCTTTTTCTTCCACTTAACTGGCCATCATGTGGTAAAACTGCCATGAAACAAATCATCCTTTATGTTTATCAGTATTTCTTATCTGGAACTCCTACATGCTGTCAGAGAGCCCTGGACTTGAAATATAGGAAGAGAGTTTCAATCTAATTGGCTTCATCATTCCTTCATTGTGTGCTCCTGAACAGATCATTTGATGTCTTTGAAATCACCATTTTTAACTATAAAACAGACACCATAGTTAGTCAATAGGTCACGTGCGAGTTCAATAATCTGAAGGAAATTTGTATGGATTTTTTTTTTAAAAAATTAATTTTATTTATTTTTTGTTTATATGGTACTCAGGAATCGAACCCGGCCCTCAGGCATGTGAGGGGAGCACTCTACCACTAAGCCACCCTCCCAGCCCTGTATGGTTCTTGACTTATAGGTCCTTAGTGTTGAATTCAGATTAATGAATTATTTCCCAATATACTAAATGGCTCTAAGAAGGTTATTCTAGGTATTAAACCTATTTTCTTTTAAAATTTTATATTTTTATATTTGTATTTCCCTGGATCAGTGTTATAAGTTATAAGTTATGTTGGGCAGTTTTTGGAAAAACTGTAAACAGAATTAAATAATCTCTTTGATTTCTTATCACTCCATTGTCTTTGCTTCCTCCTTGTCTTTGTATGTACTTTGAGTTTGCTCTTGAAATTTCCTAAATGCACATGTCTCTACCCTAATAGTAAAGCTAATGAAAGTCCCAGTCTCCCTTTCAAAGCTGGGTACCTGGGGACTTTTCTCTCTCAAGCTTATCCCAACTCTTTGCAGTAATTACCCCCTAACTCAAAATTTTCCTAATAGGTGTTCACACCAGTGATCCCTATGTGCTACCATTCTCTATATTCACCCTCAAATCTGGTCTGAGGTTTGAGAGCCACCCTGTGGCCTGAATTCTTTGATAGATCCAAGGACAATAATTGATTACCAGCTTGGTTAGCAGTTTTCTTGTTGTGAGAATCAAAGCCGTAAGTTCTAAGGTCACTATATGTCAGACTAGACTGATCATCTTGTGTGTGTGTGTGTGTGTGTGTGTGTGTGTGTGTGTGTGTGTGTGTGTGTGTGCCAGTTCTGAGGACTGAACTCAGGGCCTGGGCATTGTCCCTGATCTTGTTTTGCTCAAGGCTAGTATTCTACCACTTGAGCTACAGCTCCACTTCCAGCTTCTTGGTGCTGAATGCTGCCCAGGCTGGCTTCAAACCATAATCCTCAGATCCCAGCCTACTGATTAGCCAGAATTACAGTCTTGAGCCACCAGTGGCTGGCTCAATCTGATAATCTCTTATAAAGTATGTAAGTTGGTAAAAAGTAGGTAATATTTCAGTTATCTAAATATGTAACCTTTAAAGAAACTCAAACTTGAAAAACTTGTACATTTGTGAAAATTATGTTTTAATAAAGAAGTAGCCCCTAACAGTGAACATATATTGAGTGAGGCATTCAAAGCCAAGTTTTATATGAAATGAATCAAGGGGGATATTTGCATATATGTATCCTTTAAAACATTTTTATTAGCCAGCTGCCAGGGACTCCTTTACATAACCCTAGCTACTCATGAGGCTTAAATCTGAGGATTGAAGTTCAAAGCCAGCCTAGGCAGGAATGTCAGTGAGAGTTATCTCCAATCACCAAAAAGCCAGAAGTCGAGCTTTGGCTCAAGTGGTACAGTGCCATCCTTGGGCAAAAATGCTAAGAGATAAGGCCATGCCATGAGTTCCAGCCCAGTACTATTAGCATACATACACACAAGTGTATGTATATATGTATGTATGCATGCATGCATGCATGCATATAATTAGCTGCGTGATCCTGGAGAAGAGAAGAGAGAAGGCAGTACTCTTTCAACATTCCCCCTGTATCTCTGCATGCAAGCAGGAAGCTAGGAACGTGCCCTGGCAAATCCAAGTCTGCAGGGAATCTCCTATAGCACTGCCCAAAGCTGAGCTGCCAACCCTCAAACACTGACAAGCTTTGCTCGTCCTGTGAAGAAACTGAACACCCGTACAAAACCTATACAGATGGAGTACAGGAATAAGTTATTATTATTTTATACCTAAATAGCCTGGAGTTAAAGCCCAGAAATTTTTTTTAAAAAGAGAATAGATCAAACAAGGACTTTTTTAAAAAGTGATTTTAATCACCATTTTCTTTTTTAATGGAAAAAACATAATATGGTCTGACGCTTATCTGAGTGTAGGAAAATAATTCTTTAACTAAACTTTTAGTCTAGTTAAAGCCCGTCACTCAGCTGGTATACTCCAGTGTATTCTAATAAGATTGTATTCAAAATACTGAGCATTCTTGTTGAGTATTACTATTTAATTACTGGCCTATTCTAATGGGCATTCTAATGCCCATTAGAATAGGCCAGTGTTAAATATTGCAAATGTTTGGTCTCGCACCTTTTAAATCATGAAAAAAATAGACTTAACATGTCTGGTTGTCAGATTTATTTTCTTGATTTAATAGATAAATGTGAATTATTTACAATTTAGGATTTTATTTATTTATTCATTTGTTATCTTGAAGTAGTACAAGGGAGTTACCATTAAAAAAGAATTTATGGATACAATGCATTTTGATCACTATCACCTCTTTCAACATTCAAGTCCATCTCTCCCTCCCCACCCCTCCCCTCACTCCTCTTAATTTTGTGGCTATCCATTGGAATCTTCATTGCCTTCTGCCTTCTTCTCTTCATTTGTCTACTCCTTTCCCCTTGACCCCACCCCACCCGCTTCCTGGTGTTTATTTCATTGAACTTTGACTTTGCATTTCTAAGGAATGACACTAAGTTCTCCCGTGAATCCACCACATTTCACTTAATACGTTTATTTATTACATTGATGTACATTAATGCACTTGAATACCACCCAATGTATTTACTTATAAATTTATAACCTAT
The DNA here is from genome assembly GCF_019054845.1 of Dipodomys spectabilis. Classification (NCBI taxonomy): domain Eukaryota; kingdom Metazoa; phylum Chordata; class Mammalia; order Rodentia; family Heteromyidae; genus Dipodomys; species Dipodomys spectabilis. Next base: position 6,623,559 of record NW_024870711.1, read on the forward strand.
ATCTAGATTCCATATATACAGAAGAACATGCATCCTTTGTCTCTCTAGGCCTGAATTCCTTCACTTAATATAACTTTTTCCAAGTCTTTCCATTTCTTTACAAATGGTACAGTACCATTCTTTCTACTGGCTGAATAAAATTCCATTGTGTACATATACCACGTTTTCTTATCCATTCATCCACTGAGGGACAACTGGGCCAATTGCATATCTTGGTTATGGTAAATCGAGCCATAATGAGCATGGCTGTGCTGGTGGTATAGAGCATTCATCCCAAAGATTTTCTATATTGCAGGCTCTTGGATTTGGAAAGACAGCATTCAGAGCAATTTTTTGATATTTTGTGTATGTAGAATTGTGTTTGAAGTATAATTAGCAGTACTGCATATATTTCACAATCACCCTTGAAAATACATTTCATTCTGATACAGAGAAACTTTTAGGTTTTGATGTAAGCCCTCCTCAAATATCACTTCCACGAAGTTTACAACCTGAGAAAAGATAGTCTTTCAAATCCCTTCAATCAATAAGCAATATACTGAGCTTCAGTGGAGAAAATGTAGCATGTACTTGTGATCCATCTGGAAAAGGAACATATGTGTTGACTTTCATGTCAAAACAAGAGAAAGAATGAAGTAGAGTGACAGAGTTGAATGAAACTGGGGTGAATATGTTGAAAAAGACTGATTTTTATTACCTCTGCAACTTTGACAACATACAGTTATGTTGCACACTCTTTGAAACCTGCAAATACAAAGTTTTCACTATTGGGGAAAAACAGAAATTCTAATTGATATCCAATCATTTTCTTGAAAGCAAATCTTACAGACAAGCACAGAAATCCCTATCTTTATTCCTCTGCCTGTATAGTTCTGTTTAAAAATAGAACAGCACACTTCAAGAAAGAGGAAAGCATGCTATTTTATTGAAACGGCAGAAGATCATTTTGGAACCATTCCTTGATATGACATTCTTAGTCAGAGATAGTAGGATGTCCTCTAGAAGAGGAAAGCTTCTCCACCTGCAGTCTACTAAGGCTTTCATGGCCAAAGGTAGCTAGTAACATCAGACAGATCAGTAGAATCAGTGGAGGCCTGATTTATTACATAATCATATGTTCATTGATTTATTTTTGTGCTGGTCCTGGGTCTTGACCTAAGGCCTTGGACACTGTCCCTGAGCTTTTTTATGCTAAGACATACCACTTGAGCCACATTTTCACTTCTTGCTTGTTATTGGTTAATTGGAGATAACGGTCTTGTGGACTTTCTTGTCCTGCTGTTTTAAAATGCACCTGGGCATTTATTTTTTGTTCATTGTCACAAGTAGAAACTTAAATAGCCATGCATGTGTGATATATGTACATTAGTGAACAGCACCGATGTAAATGTAATGTAATACTCCGGTTATCTGGGAACACATTTAAGCAGAATCTCTTCTTTCTGAATCATTATTCATAGGATCTTAATGCTCACATTTGTCTTTTTCTCCAAAATTAATTTTTCATGCCTTCTACATTAATTTTCAGATGCTTGCTTTTTTAAGCAATCTTTAGCATGCTAAGCATCATGTGTATGCATTATCCTACATTGCAAATTTAAGACAAATTTGTTTCCATCAAAATAATGTATGCATTGAGAAGATCAAGCATAACTGCTGTCGATCTTATATGCATATTAATCGTTTCTATTTTTACGTCAAAGAAACCCACAAGGGATCTCTATAAACAGATCTCTTTCTCACAACACAAAGTATCCCTCCAATAAATTCTGAACTCATTATAGTTACAGCATAGGAAGCGAAGTCAGCTTCATATCTATGCTTGTGGAATCTTCTAGCCCTATTGTGGACTAACATTTAGTCAATGAATAGACACATCAATAATGTCATTATTCTCAGCTGTGCTGACAAATCAATAGCCTAAGCTAAAAGAAACCGTATGTCCTCAACATGATAAAAGCAAAACAAAAGACATTTTTAGAAGGACTTTCCATGAAGGATGGTTGAAGAGTAACCTTATGGTATAATGACTACGGCGAATGTAGATATCAAACCATGCAGAATGCTTTCAGAGATAATTCTATCAGCCTTAAGGTCCACAAAATAATTCTCTTAACTATGTTCCCATGTCACTGTGCTTTTAGTTTTCCTTCCATCCGATTAATGTCTTTATCTTTTCAGGCTACTATAACAAAATACCTTAGTCAGCATCAGTTATAAATAAAAAAGGATTTGTCCTCATTCTGAGGTGTGGGAAGATTTGATGTTTAGTGAGTGTTTGCTTCTCATAGAAAGTACTTTCTAGACAGGTGCTAGTGGCACACACCTGTAATCCTAGCTACTTAGGAGGCTGAGATCTGAGGATCACGGTTCAAAGCCAGTCTGGGCAGAAAAGTCCATGAGACTCTTATCTCCAGTTAACCACAAAAAGCCAGCTGTGGTTCTGTGGCTCAAGTAGTAAATCACTAGCCTTGACCACAAAAGCTCAGTGAGAGCACCAGGCTGAGAATTCAAGCCCCAGGACTGGCACAAAATAAAAGAACAAATGAACGAACGAACAAACGAAGGAAAGAAAGAAAAGAGAAAGATAAAAAGTACTCTTTTACTATGTTCTCTCATGATAGAAGAGGCAGAATAAATGAGTTTCCCTAGGCCTCTTTCATAAAGAGGAAAAACCCCATTTATGAGGGCTCCTCCCTCACAGCTTCCTCCCCTCCCAAAGGCTTCACGGCTTAATAATATTCCATTGTGGATTACGTTTTAACGTATGTCTGGAAGAGAGACGGTCCCAGACATTTAGACTTCATCCTTCTACAATCTGATTTCATTTATCTTTCAGCTTCTCCTCAAATCTGATCACCTTCATTTTCTTTGGTGATAAACTCATTTCATCACTGCTTTCTCTCATCATATCTCCAAATATGTAAGTTTTGGTGCTGGTGATGGCACTCAGGGTCTTAGCATGCCATGTAACACATTACCACGGGAGCTATTTGTTTTTGAGATAAAAGTCTCAGTAATTTTGATCAAGCTGACCTTGGATTCCCAGGTCTTCCTCATTGTCTCTACTTTCTGAAGAGCTGGAATTACAGGTGTGAGACATCACACTTCACTTCATCTCGAATATTTTAAGTGAGAGAGCTTTCTGGGCTATGCAACTGCTTGATGTCAACTGTTAGAATGATCACATTTTAGGGTTGACTTTGTACAAATTAATTCCTACAAATATATCAGCTCTGGAGAGAAGGAATGAAACCTCAAGTAGTAAACACAGTTTGCACATGGCAATCATGTAGATAATATTTTCCCATTGACACACATGGTCAGTTTTCAAGTATGCTGTTTTTCACTCATTGTAAAAACTGCTTAATTATGCCACGAGTCTCCAGTGAGCTGCATACATGATAAGCTTAGCCTCATTTCCTCTTCCCAGAAATTGTATAGTATTTCTTAGTAGTGCTATATGAGGAAGGCAATTAATAAATACTCTTTAGGAAGTATGATATAGGACTGAGTCAAGTAAGTGTATTGTTAATTATGTTTGCTTGCTGCCTCTCTAATACCTGAGATGAACAACTCTTGAGAAGGAACAGCTCATGTTGCCTCAGGATTTCAGAACTTTCCAATCTGTGGTCAATCACCCTGTCACTATGGCCCATGGCACAGAATACCATAAGGAATATAGCTGACAGAGGATGCCTGTCCACTCATGAGATGGGGGGGGGGGGGTGTGATACAAAGGGAGAGGGAGAGGCTGGCCTCTGGATTTCCCCTTTAAGGGCATGTACCCAAAGACCTAACTTTCTCCCATTAAGCTCCGCCCCTAAAGGCCTTTCCACCAGGCAATAGCACCACAGGTTGGATTCCCATAAGCCTTCAACACACTGGCCTTTTGAGAGATTCAATACCCAACTATACCAATAATGCACCATAGCATAATACAGCATTTTTCAATTAGAATTTTTGAAATCATGAAGATGTAATTGTGACAGTCGATACAGATATGATGATGGACCAGTTGTCTTGTTTAGGACAGAAAAGAATTGTTGGGAAGGTTGATTTAATATTTAGTATTCATTCCCTCTTCCCATATTCCCCTTAGGCTTTTATAGGTGACACACACCAAAACACAATCTGAATACTGTCTGTGAAACGATTGAGGACACAGCTAGTCTGATGTAGGGCCAGCTGGTGCAAGTATTCTCTTCACTGAACAATAATACATCTTATAAGGTCAGTTACATTTAAAAAAAGACACAAAAAGCTATCAAGAAACTTCAAAGAAATTGTGATTCTGTTTTATGACAGGGATATCCTCACATCTTATCTTGAAATCTTCCCATGACTATAGCTGAAATGTGACTAAGACCCACGCAAAATTCAGGGCTATAAGATAGGAAAGAAATATCTCCCAGAAGCCTACCTCTTGGTGACTTCCCTTCAAAACAAGACTTCCTTCCAGACAGGGACACTCAGATGCTTTGGAAAGATTAGTTAACAGAGCATGAATGCATGCCTCCTCCTGTATTCATGACCCTCTATGACCACCACAGATCCTTATCAGTTCTGACTCTCCCACAGCGCAGAGATGGCTCTCCCACCATCTCCATATCTCAGCAAAGTCACTTCTTTAATTTGTTGTTCATCATAGACTTTGAAATGGCCAGGCTTTCCTTGATCCAGTGCTAGATTTTTACTTCCTTTTAAATATTATTACATACAATTCATGTTCAATTAGTGGCAACACCTCTTACAAAGTAAAGTTTGAGGGAACACATGTTCCTATATTGTCGGAATAAAAATGCATCTTCAAGAGTTAACTCTTGAGGATCAACCAGGAAGTCTGGCTTGATCCCTGATAATTGAGGGTGTCAGAGGAAGGGTATACACAAAACTTACTTTGCTATTTTCTACTGGGAGCAGGTAACACAGAGTGACATTTTTAATTATGTATGCATCAGCAGCGGCTGTGATTCATGGCACCTGTTTGTATCTGTTATGTGAGTGATAGGTTTGTAAGCCAAAAATAAAGCTAGTGTACTCACACCTGAGGCCTGCAAAAGAGGCAGCTCTGTGAAATAACTGGGAAAACCCAAAGTCTATAAGAATACCAGGGAAATAAACACAATAAACACGGCCTGTCTCCTTACCTGAGACCACATTAGTTTCTATATTGTCTTATTTAATTGGAAGACCTGTGCTTCCCTCATGTAAGTACAAGGGGTAATGCCTACATGCTGGGAAAGCCTACAGCACCACGGTACAGTGTTCAGTGGTGGGAAGCCTACAAGAAGCACACTGCTTGGCAGCTAGGCAGGTCAACAGAATCAAGAAGATAAGCACTTGCTAGCAATTTTGTTCCTTTGGGAGTATATTTTTTTGGTGGGTCTCTTTGGGGAAATCACTCTTGTTGAAGGTTACTTTTGAAAAAATAATTTAAAAATAATTACAAAAAGTTAGTACATGCAAATGAGCTTCTTAGCCTGAAACATTAGAGTGTTTATTTCTAGAAATTATATTACTAGATATTAAAGTGACAGTGTTGTACTCTCCAGTCCTTATTGAAGGCAATAAACAAAGCGCTTCTCTGTTTTCATTGCCTTGGTTGATTTATGGATGTTGAGATATAAATTAGATTTCAGATGAAGAAAGGTTTGAAAGTGTAGGGGAATTAAATGCAATGTTCAAGTGGTTTTGGAAGGATTATTTCCTATGGATTAAAAGGTGAAGTCAACCACAGTTGTAAGCATCCTTCATCTGCGAAACATAATGGTGAAAAATAAGGTGGCATTCTGTGAATTGAACACCTGCTATCTGTATTCTTGGGTTGCAGAAGACTTATAGTCCCACTTCCTCTGTGTTTAGGAGACAAGGATCTTGGCAGGATTCACAGTCATTCTAGCAAGGCGGGCCTAGCTGGCTGTGTGGGTGAATATTCATGCACTATACTCCACCAAGGGTCTAAGTCAAGAAAGTGATGTCATGTGTCTGGTTCCAAGCTGTTACTCAGAACTGCAGACCTGAAGGAAAAAGCTCTGGTGTACAGGAGCGATCCATTTATGCCTGGATTCAGACATACAGGCAAAGAATTTTGAGGACCTGACTCTCACGAGAAAAAGCCAGTAATGTCAAACTGAGTCATGTGCGTCTCACTAATCTGTTGCTCAGCAAGAAATAAATTCATGAGTAGAATTGTTGAGGGTGTCATTTAGCGAGATACACCAATGACACATGCACAAAAGACAGTGCAGAGATAGTATATGTGTCTAAAAAAGGATGTCTCTGAATGACATATACTAGAATGGGTATGTGGTATTTATGGTGTCAGGGCATTGAACCCATATACGGTTGATTTGTTTGTTTGGTGGTTGATTGGTTTTTATGTGCCAATACTGGGGCTTGAAATCAAGTCCTCGTGCTCTTGTCTGTTTAGCTCAAGGCTGACACTCCTGTGCCACTTGAGCCATATAAATTGGACTACTCTACCACGAAATTGAACTACACTACCACTCTGACTCCATGAATGGAATATCTAAGACACACATCATAAAGCATATGAATGATCTCATTCCTCCTGTTGGTAGAAATTTGACTGTTTAGAATTAGCTCTCAGAACTGTATTTTTCCCAGTAACCAAGAGCTTGGCTCAGTAAGAAAACATACTTCAGTTCTCTTCATGTAATTTAGTCATGACATATCATCATCATCATCATCATCATCTTCATTATTATTACTATTATTTATTGCTATTATTTTGGTGGGATTGTGCTTTGAATTTAGGGCTTTATGATTGTTTGGCTTGCTTCTTCCTCTGCTGGCATTCTACTACTTAGTACAGACCTCTACCCTGCTTTTTGTTGGTTTTTTTTGAGATCTGGTTTTGAACTGAAATCTTCAGGTCTCCACAAAGATCACAGGTAGGAGTCAGAAGTGCCAAGCTTCTTAGTGCTTTTACATCACTCATTTAACAGTAGAAGAACGTGGAACAGGTTACAGCAAAGCAATTGTTTGACTGTGGTCTCCTGAAGTATTATCCGGTGGCATACTTCTCTTTCTCCTAAAACACATCTGTCTTATTCCTCGCCTTTCATTTTCTTTTTTGATTTGTTTGTTTCATATATCAGTCGAATGTTACAGCTTCTGCTTTACAAAGACACTGGTGATATCCAGTAAGCTCTGGGAATCAGTTCCATGTCGATTTTCAGAATTGTCACAAGATCCGATCATATTTCAAGATAAGTGTCTGATACTCTAGAACCCCTCATGTATATCTGATATATCTAGTCTTGGCACGGGGAATCATTAGCCAAGTTAGGAGCTCTTTCACAGAACTTACAGAATAGTATGCATGGAAATGTCAGATGCTCAGCTGCATTCCATTGCTCATTAATCTTTCACTTAACCTACAGCCTCCTCATAGTTTGAGTGCTATGCAGGACACAGAGGTTGGCAGACAGAAGCTCTGTTCTATAAGAATGTGTCTTCTACCACTTCTGGGCATGTATCCAAAAGATTACAGATCAGGATATAATAAAGACACCTGTATATCCATATTCATTGCAGCACTATTGACTGTATCCAAGTTATAAAAAAATAAATCCCAGATGCCTTATAATGTATGAGTAGATCAAAAGGATATTAAATATATATAGTATATATATATGAATTTCATTCATTCCTGAGGAAAAATAATATTGTATCATTTACAGGGAAATGGATAGATTTGAAAAAAATTATACTAGGACCAGAGGGATAAGGGGCCATGTTTTCTCTCATTTGTGGAGTTTAGATCCAAAAAATAAACATATATGAAAACAAATATATGACCATATGTGTATATGTGTGTATGATAGACATAATCATACACACACACACACACACACACACACACACACACACACACACACACACACGCTGAGTACCAACAGTTCACACCTATAAACCGAATTATTCAGGAGGCAGATAAAGATCAGTGGGCTGATGGTTCACACCTGTAGTCCTAGCTATTCAGGAGGCTGAGATCTGAGGATTGCAGTTCAAAGACAACCAAGGCAGGAAAGTCCTTGAGACTCTTATCTCCAATTCACCATCAGAAAACCAGAAGTGGAGCTGTGACTCAAAGTGGTAGAACACTAGCCTTGAGCTGCAGAGCTCAGGAACAGTGCCCAGGCCCAGAGTTGAAACCCCATGACCGACAAAAACAAACAAACAACAACAATAATTGAAAACAGTGAATTCTTTTCCCCCTAAGCTAAGTAGAGATGGAAGGATAGAATATTTGGCATCAAGCATTGTCCCTAAAGTTATAGTAATAGACTAGTCCCAATTTTAGGTGTCATAAACAGCCTAACATCTGCAGCACATCTGGGCTGGATGTGTCTATAAACAATATGACTTTTTTTTTGAACATCACACATTTCTTGATGTTTGGTGTCTGTCACTCATTTCTGTTGCCTGATTCAAACATCTCTACCATAATTTCATAAGTTCATGTTTTAAATAGACTTACTGGGATATTTTTTTCTATCTTATTTCTTTTCTATTAGTCCAGTTTCCTTTTGGCAAACTGAAAATATACACATCCATGGATGCTGAATTCTCCAAGCTGACCTTATGTCCCTCACTTCAAAATCATTGTCAGAGATGAAATGCCCTTGATGGCCAGAACCATGATTCTGCTTCTCCCTTCATATAGTGATCAAAACTAAATCTTGTAAAAAGACAATCACAGACTTGCAGAACCTTAAACGTGACATTAGTAATGCAAGAAGAATGCAAAACAAAGGCAGACATACACAACAGCAAACAGCATATACTGAAAGAATTAACAGAAGGAGACAAGGACACATTATAAACTCACATCAAACAGAGCTTTGAACATTAAAGCAAATGAAAGAGAAGGGAAGAAATCTATATGGAGGCCAGACAGTCACTGCTTCCTGACAGCTGCAGTTATTAATTAGTGCTCCATCATTTGCACTAAATGGTCGATCAATACTTTTGCTTTTCTCGCAGGCTCTTTGCTTTGTAGCTTGCCTCTTAATGGGGAATGATTCAGCTCATCTTCATCTTTGTCATTCTGTTCATCACCTCTACCCCACCAGGGCCCCTAAGCTGTGCTAGCTATAGGCAGAGTTGAGAATTTGTTCCCAGATTCAAGTTCTCTCCTGCATTACTGACTTACCAGCAAGCTGCTCTGGTTTTCAGGGCACAAGGTGCTTGACGAGCTGGCTTTGTGTTGTCTTCCAAGTATGAAAGTTCTTCTTAGATATGCTACCAGACCATTTTTTTTCAAGCATATCTTCTCCTTACCCTGTCCCTCTACACAGCTTGTATGTTTCTCAGGAAAGACTCCTATGAGCCAGGTGCTGGCATGGACTGATGCTGACTCTGTCCACAGCTCTCTCTATGGCATGGTTTGTGGGGGGAGGGGAGCTTCACCACCCAGACATCTGTTTCCTACACTCACAGAGTATTGCAGCACAATGGATAGTAAAAGACCAAAAAGAAATCCATTTGGACATGATATATTAAACAGGACTCTAAACATGCACACAGTAGGACTGAAGGAGGCTATTCTTAGGAGAGGATCATAAGGGCTCCATAGCCTTGTGCCTGTGAGCATATACAATGATGCTTCTCGAAATGAACTCTGAGAAAAGGAAATAAGAGGTTTTTTTAAAAAAAATTTTACTTTTTGTGGGTTTTTCCCTGTTGTTTCCCTTTTGTTGCTGTTATTGATTTATGTATTCTTTGTCTTGTATGTACATTTATCTCATTTGGGGAGGGGGAAAGAGAAGCACAGAAATGGTCAATGGTTGAATTAATGCAACAATGATACTATGTTGAAAATGAATCAAACAACCTGTGTGGGAAGGGTTCGGGGGAGGAAATAACTGGGAGAAAACAAGGGAAGAAGTGACACTGATCAAAAAGAAATTTACTCATGCTTGATGAAATGTAACTGTAAGTCCTCTGCCCATCAGCTTTACAATAAAATTTGAAAAAAAAAAAAAAGAAAAGAAAAAAGAAATAGCTGTTGGGATATATGGAAAAAATGAATGGGAATATGTTTATAGGAGAAACTGATACTTCGGATGGGAAATGGAATTGTGGGTTGACCCTCCCTTCCCTCCAGTTCAGAACCTGTGTTTGTCCTTTCAAATATGTGATTGTACTAGCTCTTTCCATATGAAAGAACTCTTATTTAAATAAAAAAGTTTAAAAATAAAAGTGTTGAAATTCACTCAAATAATGTTGCTTGAATAAATAGCATTGTGTAAATCACAATTTACACATTGTATAAATCTTTGATCTGGAATCATAATTATTCCTCTCTCTTTTCTATCAAAATGCTCAAACATATCTCATTATGGCTATCATTAGACTGACTTTAACTATATGCCACACCTGAATTATTTACTAGATGTTTGAGAATCACTATTGCTCTTTGATTTCTACCTATTAAGTAGCTGTTAGACCAACTACTTGAATAGATTGGCCTTAAAAATACCTTGTCACACTCAAAATGATTCCTTTCTAGCATTAAGATAGAACCATTCAGACTGGAGGTAATTTTTAAGATTAATACCATTTATCATTTCACATATAGACTTTCAATGAGATGGAATGTGTTTGCAAGTTTAGGGTGAGCTACTTATATATATTGTAATAAGAATGCATTATTTATTATTTTTTGGGGGGGGTCCGGTTGTGGGGCCTGAACTCTGGGCCTGGGCACTGTCCCTCAGCTCTTCAGCTCAACGCTAGCACTCTACCACTTGAGCCACAGCGCCACTTCCACTTTTTTTCTTTTTGCTCATGTGGTGCTGAAGAATCAAACCCAGGGCCTCAGGCATGCAAGGCAAGCGCTCTACCACTGAGCCACCTTCCCAGCCCTACTTATTTTTGATATGACAATGGAAAATAGAAAATCATGGCCATAAGAAATTAGGATCAAATAGTTTTTTAAAAATATTCATGGCTAGTAATTATACAGATATGTAAATTAAAGGGAAAACAGTTATCTCTGGGGGTATATGCAACTAAGAAAACTAAATTTATATTTATTCATATTACTGAGCTAAAACTCTATTTCTTCAAGATCAGAAAAAACAAAAGTACCATTATTGTATACGACCCTTACTAAAGTCTGAAGTTCTAGGCCCTAGGATTAATTTTATTATTGGTGTTATTAGGGGCATTGAACTTGACCTCTTTGCTTGTATGGTTGGTTTTTCATCTATAAAGTAGAAAATAATAATGTATATTTATTACTCAAAAAGTACCTATAGAATGGAATTCCATGAATACTGTGGGGTTTTTATGAATCTCTACCTGGCAGCAGATTCTGTGAAGCACGGCCAGGCCCTGGGCCTTCATTGACGCTGTGTAGTGAGAAAAGCTGTCAGTTCAGGCCTCAACCATTCCCCGCTAGTCTATTCTGCTACCTCACTCACCTTACTGCAAGAAATCTCACTGGCTATCTCACACTGTAATGTGTAGATTCAGGAGGAAACTCCTCCTAGATCATATGTTAAGTCCAAGTCCACTTGATACTAGGAGGGCAAGAAAACACAGCTAGGTACCCTAACCCTAGCTGATAAACAGGAAATAATTGCTCTGAGTGAATTGTTTACATACTTTTCTTCTAATCATAGAATTACTATTCAGGAATCTCAAGTGAAAGTTGTGATACGGATGCTTTTATATGGCAACCCTAAAAGTTCAGAAAGAGAATGAAAGGCCTCTCAGAAGAACTTGGCGGGAAACATGAGAGCCATAGCTTCTGCCAGCCTTTGACCTGTGGGCAGCAGCAGTGTGGTCACTGTCACTTTATCCCATTACTGCTCTAAGAACTGAGTAGCCAGCAAAGGCCAACCTGCCAACAGTGATGTCTCCTACAGTTTTGTGTCTCTGATGGTGCCGGTTGGCTGTGTCAGTCCACAAGAGGAGGGAGAGTGCTAAGTAACTGGCCTGCTCTCTACACACCATCCCCCTACCCACTAAACTGAGATAGAACCATATGGAAAGGACAGGGGTTTGTGGCCCAGGGGAACAAATGCCCATACCCTAGTAGCAACCATGAAACAACTCCCCAAAGCTTCAGATGACTGTCCTGCCTTCACCACTGAGTGGCCCATTAACAAGAGAGCACCATCCTCATAAACACGGTCAGCTTTGATGTCCTCTATGGCTAGCGAGTCTAGTTCTTAACGATGTCCAGTGTTACTTCAACTTGTACTTACAAATTATCCTTGAGGCTAAAAAATGTCAGAAGAGCTGCGCACTGGGGGCTCACGCCTGTCATCCTAGCTACTCAGGAGGCTGAGATCTGAGGATCACGGTTCAAAGCCAGCCAGGACAAGAAAGTCTGTGAGACTCTTATCTCCAAAGAACTACCAGAAAACCAGAAGTGGCGCTGTGGTTCAAGAGGTCAAGCGCTCGCCTTGAGCTGAAGAGCTGAGGGACAGTGCCCAGGCCCAGAGTTCAAGCCCCATAACTGACCAAAAAAAAAAAAGAAAAAAAAGCCAGAAGTTTATAACACTGAAATTAACAAACAAAACAAAACATTTTTGAATTGTACCTAAAGAATTTTTTCTTTTTCCTTTTTTTTTTTTTTTGGTCAGTCATGGGGCTTGAACTCTGGGCCTGGGGGCTGTCCCTCAGCTCTTCAGCTCAAGGCGAGCACTTTACTACTTGAGCCATAGTGCCACTTCCAGCTTTTTTCTGCTTATGTGGTTGCTGAGGAATTGAACCCAGAGCCTCATGCATGCAGGGCAAGCACTTTACCACTGAGCCACCTTCCCAGCCCTACCCAAAGATTTTCTAAATTGCAGCACAACCTGGCAGTTGTGCAAACAGTGCATTACTTTGTGTTTGCCCTTGCTAGTGTTTGTATTCAACACTCCTTTGACCAGAGATGCAGGGAAACAATTGAGGTATCTATTGGTCTAGCAACTAGTTGTGTGAGTCACAAGAAATAATTCAATGTCTCCAGTCTCAGCTTTGCTTTTCGGATTACAATGGTAATACCTGCCTAACTGCAACAGTGGTTACTAGGATCAAGGAAGATCAATATGGCAGCATTCTTTGTCATCTTTCACAGAAGTATTCATTAATGAAGGAGGAGAAAGCTTGAACAGGAGCCTCTCAGCTAGACACCCTTCTCCCTCCCACCCCCAATACAGTGTGATACCTCTAATTATGCAGTTACAGGATTAACGATGTCCTGTCTTCAATATAATCCAGCAAAATAAAACAAAAACAAAAAACAAATACATCTAGCATGATATTTTAAAGGACAAGCTCTCATTAGTGGCACTTAGAGCAAACAGTAACGCATCTCCACGATTGTTTTCCTGAACGTTGTGAGGCCCCCTTCCGTTATCCTGTAAGCAGTAATCTAACTGCATGGATTTCCTTAAGCCTTAAACACAGTCCTCCAGGAGCATGACCACTGAGTGTACTCAGCGTATCATTTAGGAAAACTCCAGGGTGCCTAAATTGATGTGGAGAGAGCCACCAGAAGATGCAGAAAGAAAGCAGTGTGTTGCTTACCTTTCACATAGTCTTAGTCCACTTAAATGTCATTCATTTTGGATGGATGGATGGATGATGATGATGATGGTGATGATGATGATGATGGTGATGATGATGATGATGGCAGGAATACAGACAGGATGGGAATAAAGATAGGTACTATCTACTCTGTGCAGATCTTCCCTATTTCAGGACCCCAGTGATTCTAGAAGTTCAGCATCATCTCCATTTCACAGATGCCTACACTGACCATAAATGGGACTTGTTTTCTCAGAATCCTAAAGGTGATCTTTGGCAGGGAGTGACATACCTTTCTCTGAATCATAAATGTAGTTGAAATTATCTGCTGCTGATGTCCTGTGCTCAATAAGGCAGTGCTAGTAATAAAACACCTTGTAGGCAGCAACCAGTAAACCCATACATAATAACAACTAGCCGTGCTGTAGCAAACACGCCTCCAATTTCAGGTATTCTTTTCACATTCCATATGCTAGCCCATTTTGTTTACCATCTGCCCAGCCATAAACCCCATCGGCACACATGTTGACTGGACTAAATATTTATATTATTAAAAAAATGTCTGGGGCTGGGAAGGTGGCTCAGTGGTAGAGCACTTGCCTTGCATGCTCGAGGCCCTAGGTTCGATTCCTCAGCACCACATAAGAAAAAAAAAGCCGGAAGTGGCGCTGTGGCTCAAGTGGTAGAGTGCTAGCCTTGAGCTGAAGAGCTGAGGGACAGCGCCCAGGCCCAGAGTTCAGGCCCTACGACCGGACCCAAAAAAAAAAAAAATGTCTGCTCTTTCGTCCAATTCTACAGTACTAGTTGTCTACTCACCAAAGAAACAAATTGGACTTCCACTCTTTTCTGGATACGTGTTAGGCTAATTTCTATGAAAGAGAAAACCCTTGCAAAAGAAGACAGAGCAAGAGCCTTCACGGCGGGTCTGGAAGAATTTGTTGTCTTTTCTGGTGTGTAGTTGGGCCGACAGGTACTGAGGACTGTTTGGGGACTGGTAAGTGGGGAGATGGCATCCTACCACAGAAAATAACATCTATTTCTTAAACCGTCTCTGTTTAATTAGAATGAGGGATGTCGGATTTTATGTTCACTTAAAGAGCAATAAAATGATTGAAAACCAGCCAGTTTTTAATTTTACAACTTAGGAGCGATAAATAATTCCGAATCCCTGGTTGACACTCTTAGTTAGCCTTCAACTTAATATGGTAATTGTTGCAGCTTAGCTAAGGACATACTGCCGTTCCTTTTGGTTCTATTGTTTGATAGTTAATTACCAGAGAACACAATTCCTTCTCCCTCCAGCATGAAATTGCCCCTACAGAAGCATAACAGCCTCTTTCTCAAAGAAGGTGACTTTTGTCTCATTAGTTGGTTCCCTTGGCAATTATTTTTAGAGAGGACTTGTGGTGTTCTTAATATGCAAAGTTAAGCATGCATCAGAGTCTTCATATTTGCTACAGCAGAGTGGTATGGTTTTTGTTTACAGCTACATAGAATTTACTAATTGAAAGTGGAATATGTTTTTCTTCTACACTTTTCACTGGTGTGGTGTGCATTTCATAGGTTATGAGTCATACTTGTTAGCTTCTGATGAAAGTTCCAAGCTGGAATTGTAGCTCAGCACTAGAGTACTTGCCTCGTTTTGATCCCAAGTCTCTAGATTTGATCCCCAGCGAAATAAATACAAAAAATAAATATATGCTTCTGAATGGAGAATGCTTTCAATTCTCTCAAGAAAGTCTGTGTTACCCTATAATTTTTTTGTTGAAACTAGTTTGCCCTGTACCCAAAGCTATATTTTATTTTTCATGATATTCTGCTTCCAAAAGTTTTGTTTTCCCATACTTTTCGTAATAAGCCAAGGGGCCAGAGCCGAGGGGAATATCTGGCCCTATTGTTTCCATTCAGCTCAATTCCCATCTTCAGGTGCTTTGACCCACATTTCAGCCACATCAGCGGCGACCTTGAACACCACTATAGCATGAGGCGGAAAGAAAGCCACTCTAGAAATGTCGTAAAGGGAGCTGATCAGAAAAATTAGAATTTGAGCAAGTTCTCATCTATGCCCTGAAACAACCTTAAGTGGACGAAAAAATGAAAGAAATGCAAAAGAGCAGAAGATAGAGCTTTGCTCATGTTTTTTTCACACTTCAGATTAATGAATTAAAATTACATTCAAAGTGAGATGGATTTCTCATTTTAAAAATCAGCTGAAAAAAACTGGCAAACACCCCTTATTGCATTAGAGTTTCTGAAAATATCAGATAATTCTGTTCAGAAGAATTCTTCTTAAGTATTTGCTTATGATTTTTGCCCTCTCCATATTTTTCCCCTTTGAAAAGACATAACTCTTTGGTCCTTGAGTTCAGTTCTTAAAGATACCTGATATTTTCATACTCATTCATCTCTCTGTATCTCTCTCTCCTCTTTCTATATCTCTGTCTCATTCTTTGTTTTTCTCTTTCTCTTTCTCTCTGTCTCTCTCGCCCTCCCTCCCTTCCTCCTTAACTTTCTCTCTGTGGCTGGTTTATTCTTGGTATTTTATTTCTAAGGAAAGGCTTCCTTTTAGTTTTGTTGTTCTCTTAAAAGGACACTATCATTTCAAGTATAAAACAAGAACAGTAATTGATTAATGCCCCAAATTATATTGTATAAACCCTACTCAACATTCTTGGAGGAAATAGCATGGGGGATTGCCTCCTAAGCCAAAAGACTTACCATGACTCCAACACTGAAATGCCAACAGAAACACCTGCGGGATGGGACCTATAGTTTTCCTTTACGAACCACACAGAGAGGATTCTCCTCTCCCCCTAGTGTCACAGACTGGTTTCCTTAATTTACTTACAAAGGAAAGAAAAGTTGAGTCTCTATGTGGAGCCTTGTCTTCTTATGTTTGTACAGAACACTTAGCTAACTATTTCACAAGATAGAAAGCATTCAGTCTGTCCATCAAGAGCAGTGCCTACAGTTCTGTGCACATTTCTAATAACTCTGCTCATATCCCTACCTTTTTTTTTTTCCAAAATGCTGTCAACACAGTTCCTCCAGCCTTATATATCATCCAGTAGAGGCTGATCTCTCAGCTCACTCACTAGAAAATACCTGAGTTTGCTAATGTTACCACTTCCCACGATATAAAAGACCCTGGTAGTGTCCCTAGGGGAAGCAATTATCCATTAAGCTCCAGGGATACAGAAATCAGCTCCCACGGGGAAATGCCTACATACACTGTACATTCTGGGGCTGACCTGAATCAATTTTAGTTCCCTATAAATACAACTTGAGTTCTGGATATAAGGTTAAAATTGCAACCTTTTCATTAAAGAATTTTCCTTCTAGGGTAACTGCAACTTTTTAGCAATTCTCATTTGGATTACTAGTGCTCAAACAAACTCAGGATTAAGAAATAAAATAACAGCTATTTTGGAGCCTCTTATTTACATTTCCAGTACTATGTCTTACATATATTTTTTTTTCTTTCTCTTTCTTTTTTTGGGGAGAGCTTTTACCTGTTCTTTTGGATTGGGTTGGTGTTTTCTGTCATGTTAGGTGTTAATACATGATTATAGAATATGTAGATGTATCAGTGAAACATAGAAAACCCAATAACTATTTATGAAAATAGTGTTTAGAAAGAGACAAAATCCCTGGGAATATATCAAGCTCTGAGTCATTCACTGTTTTCTAAATTATTCATCATGAGTAACTTCTGATAGGGTGACCTATGTGTTATTGTAGGGAGCACTGTGGATTTGAACTTTAGCATGTAAAGAGTATGGGTTCTCCAAAACAGACCCTTACAGCCTAGACTGGGGTAGAAAAAATTACTAATTGCACCAGTGTGTTAAAAACACTACTGCAGTGTTAGTGACTGTACCATTTAGACTGGTAACCTACTTATGATTGCAAAGTATTATTAGCAACAGTCATTTGTTTCCCTTTCTCAATGTGTTAATCATTCAAGGATTTTTGTTCTGATACTGGTTGGTAAGATGAGGTAACTATGCAGTAAGAACTTCTTACTTCAACAGTTGAAAGCTTTGGAATATTTACTATGTAAATTGTAGAAGTGGCATTCTTAGAAAGGCTTGGGAATTAAGCTAGGCTCCATTATAGGTTGGTATAATGAGGTATACTATATATAGTTAGTGAGTCCCTATCTGTCTATATCTATCTCCATATATATAATTTCTGATATATATATAATTTCTCTATAGATAATTTCTGATATATTTGTAATTTCTATATAACATTCACACACACATATAATTTCTGTGATCTGGTTCCTATGAATACAACTTTCTTTGGTGATAAGGCCTTTGCAGATGTAATCAAGGAAAGATTAGCAATTGGGACAGGTACCAATTAAGCCTGACCTGTCTCTGATGAGTTAGGAGAGGTATGAGACAAGTTAGAGCAGCCACATCAAGATGAAGGCAGAGAGCAGTGTGACATGGTTGCATGCCAGGAAACAATTGGAAACCCCGAAGCTGGAAAGCCCAGCGAAGTATCTAAGAAAGATGGCCTTGTTAAACATCCTGCCCTAGCAGACTTCAGATTCTAATCTCCAGAGCTATTCTGTTCTTTGAAGCCACGTCGTTTGTGGGACATGGTGACATCAACTCTAGGAAAATAATAAAAATTTATAGCGTTCTTCTTATCTCATTTTGCCTTATAAAATTATGCCTTTCATAAAGCGTTCACAAATTAAATCAAAGATATACACTAGCATTTTGAGGTGTGACACATCAGTCGGACTGGACTAATCAACTACAAATTGTTTCAAATGACTCACCTGGGGCAGACTATTAAAGGTTCCTTTGTAAAGGTAATTTAAGCTTAGAAAAATAAGGTAAAATGGCTATTTCCCTTAATTCGATAACATTTCTTGGATTGAATACTACTACAAGGAAAACTGGGGTACAAACATGAATTAGACATGACTCACAGAATCTGTTTCTGAACATAATGATAACCAGAACTGCCTTTTAGAATGATATGTGCAACTTTAGATTTCTTTATAAAATTGAGATTTGAGGATTGCAATTCAAAGCCAGCCTCTACAGGAAAGTCTGTGAGACTCTTATCTCCAATAAATTAGCCCCGCCACACACACCAAAAAAAAAAGGGGGGGGCCAGAACTGTAGCTGTGGCTCAAGTAGTAGAATGCTAGCCTTGAGCAGAAGAAACTCAGGGACAGTGCCCAGGCTCTGTCCCAGGACTGGCAAAATAAAAGAAAAAGAAAAGAACAAAGAAAAATAATTGTTCCCAATGCTTAGGTCTTCAGTAGTAAGGTTGTCAGCTAAAATGCAGAAGTCTCAGTTATCCTAGGATTCATTGAATATATATTTAGCATAAATATTTCACATGTAAACTTTGAAATGAATGTTGAAATTGTTATCTGGAGTGCAAGTATTGGTGTATGATCAATGGCTAATCAATATTGCAGCCTTACAAGTAGTAGGCATCATATATAAGAGACCTAAGATAATGAAACCTAGAATAATTACCCAGAAGTGGCTGAATTCCTGCAATCCCTGATACTTATTGCCAGTTTCTAGCTCAATGGGCTATAACAATCTTCCGTGTCATCTACAGTACTTAAGTTGTAGGGATATTTTGGTGATTAAATGGGATAGAACATTATGTTATTTGATCAGTTTAAGATAGTTTCTGTTGAATAGGAAGGACCCTCCAAGTCTGTTATAAGGTTAAATCTAATATAATATCGAGAAGAGCTGTGTTTTGACTGAGGATAGAAGACCATATACATAAATTTGTTAATAATGCCTCTTTGTGAATACTGACAATCAGAGATATGGTAAAAGATGGGTTCGGTACTGTTCTGTTCTCTCCTCCTTTGAACAAATCCCAGTTGCATGCTTGATGAAGTATCTGACTTAAAAGCACTAGAAGAGTTTTCAGAACATTTGTTTCCTAGAATTGTGCTGAGATTATACAAAGGACCACACAATGGGGGAGCTGAAAGGCTAGAAATGTCTTCTCTTCTAGTTGTGAGGATGAGAAGCAATCTAAGCTCCACGGGTTAGCATGACTGGTCTTCCCAGAGGTTCTGCAGAAGACTGTTCCATACCTCACTCTACTAGCTTCCAGCAGATACTAGACAAAACATCATCCAGTCTCAGCCTCCATCTTCATTGGCCTCCACTTCTGTGTGTGGCTAAGGATACTAGCAAGACTGGATTAGGAGCTATCCCTATGTAGTATAACTTCATCACAACTTGGCAATATTAACAAAGCTCCAATTTCCAAAGTAGCAAGTAGGTATTTTTCCACAGATATCAGGGGTCTAGAACCTCAAGATATTTCTCTCTGTGTGTATATAACACACTAAAACATTAGCCACAAACCCTGTAGTGGGAGAGTCTCAAGAGTTGAATTTTTTTTAACGATGCACATGCATCTTATGTGTGGTGGAGCTGGTGTTTGCACTCAGGTCTTTGAGTTTGATAGGCAAGTGGTCTACCACTTGAGCCATAATCCCTAGCTCTCTTTGCTTTGGTTATTTTTGAGATCAAGTGTTACAATTACACCTGGTAGTTCTGGAACACAATCCTGTTTAAACTTCCTACCTAGCTGGAATTCTAGGTACGTGTTACTTCACCCAGCTTTTATTGACTGATAGGCATCTTATGAAATTTTTGCCCAGGCTGGCCTTGAACTGTACTACAATGATCTCTGTCTCCTGAGTAGCTGAAAGTGCAGAAGAGTGCCAGTGTCTTTTAAATAACACGGAAGCATCATGTGCAGCATAATACTGATATGGAGAAGTGAAAATACTTGCTTTAAAAATAAAACATTTCGCTCAACAATCCTAGAGCAGAATGTTAGAGACTATTTAGGGGAAAAATATTTAGGTAACAGTACATAAAGACTAGATTTAAACATTTTATGATTTGATTGCAAATAGGTTACGGAGTCTAGAATTCACAATGAGTAATGAAACAGCAAGGTGGAAAAAATGAGAATACGTTTGATTTTTTAAAAATCTTTCCTTATTTGTGAGCCTTCATCTCTGTGCTTCATTATTTTTTAAGTACCATTCAGTTTTCACTTTTATAACCAGTATTTGCTAAGCAATTATGCAAATTTCTTGTTTTAGGTGAGATGCTAAAATATTTTAAATTAATATTCTTTTTTTATTTTTCAAAGAAGCATCATTAAATCCGGTACTCCAGATTTACAATTGAATAAATGGTAACACGTTATGATTGCAACCGTTTTTAAAAGTTTAAAACTTCCAAAATTTAAGTAAATTATTAAGAGAAATCCTGGATTGTGAGTAACCCCAAATTTGAGTTCGTCCGTGTACAAATGAAGATGAAATAATCATAACACTCTTGTCAGATTGATGTCCCCTGCATTAATAAACTGTCTGCCGCAGACATTTTCATGTTGTCCATAGTTTCTTCCTGCTTTATTCTTAAGCATACTGCTCATAAATGCAAATTAAAAGTAACCAAGTATTTTTATTGCTTTTATTTATTTTTAGTTATTTTTCTTGTATGAGGTAGTATAGAATTAAAATAGAGGTTGTTCAATGTTTCAGTTTTGCTCCTATTGGAGATCTAAGTGCTTGCATTTTGGAGTCATTTTGTAATTCCAGCTGATTCATGAAGGAGCAATTACTATAGGAAACATTTGGTGCTATAAACCACAATCAGCAGTTTTCAGCTGATCAATAGAATAAATAGAAGAAATGCCCATGATACCACTATTGTCCAATAAATTATTACTTTCTATGCAATGTCCTTTTACATTGTAAAGGATAAAAAAGGTTATGGACACCCATTTTGGGTAATTTTCAGGAAATAACTACCTCACTGAAGCTGAGGTGGTGGTGTGTGTGTAATATAAATGCACAGACTAATGGAGCTGATTTCCTCTCCCTTCATGCATAATCACAGTAACTTCCCACCACAGTGGAGAAGCTGCCTTCAACAGAGGCTACCTACTGCAAGAGGGTACAGAGATGAGGTATTTTGTGAGTCATGGTCATAAGAGGGTAAGAAGGGTCTGCTTTCTTCCTGGAAGAAACTGAAGACCAGATTTCACCAAATAGTTGGATTGTCTGGTTATAATTTTTATAGAGGTTTTTACATTTGTCTACTGTTTTCTTTCACGTAGCATCAGGTGCAAATCTTTAGCAAATAACGCCACGCTTCTCAGTATGTGTTGGTGTTATATAAGACTATCATATATGAACAATATTTATGGAAATATAGATGTAATTGTTAGGAGAAATACCTAACATTTTTATATGCCCTGGTAAGAGGCAAGTTAATATTATAAGGAAATGATCATTGTAAACCACATGTTTGGTTTTTTACTTTTTGGTAATGGTCCTGGGGCTTAAATTCAGACCCCAGGTGCTATCCCTGAACTTTTGTGTTGCAGTTTAGCATTCTACCACTTGAGCCACAGCTCCACTCTCAGCTTTATAAATTATAAATTGGAGGTAAAAATCTAATGGACTTTCCTGCCCAGGCTGACTTCAAACCACAATCCTCATTCTCAGCCTCCTGAGTAGCTAGGGTTCTAGGTATGAACCACTGGCACTCAGCCACATGGCTTTTTTGTTTTTTGGTTTTTTTTATTTTTTCTTGTTTGTCTTTGGTTTTCCTAGACAAGGAAGACAAGGGAGAAAGTGATTTATTTCTAAATGTCTATTGATGTTGTCACAGAATCTTTTATCTGGGTCAGCTAACGTTTTGCTGAATATAGTTTATGTCAAGAAAAGACAAAGCACCTGCTTTTAAGTTGCTCACCCAGTGGAGAGAGAATCTAGGGCTAATTAGATGGTTTAGACCATGAGGCCGGTGGTGTGGTGACAGGAGATGGTCCACCAACCTGTGATCACATTCCTGTGATCAGGAATGCGCTTTGGGAGCTTTCCATAGCCAGATGGGACTGCATCAGATGGCCAGGATGGGGGTATGGGATTTTCTAGCTAAAGGCAACATCTTGTAAAAATCCAAAGCATATGTGAGGAACAAAGCAAGAAAGGTACGGTGTGATTAGGTAGGCCAGGGTAGTAAGCTACAGAGGGTGATGAGTGGGGAAGGAAGGGAGAGCTTGTCTGACTTGCAAAGAAGTTCCAGCGTCATCAAATAGACAGTAAGAGGAACAACAGTCTACCCAAATAATGTAAGCCAATATAGAGATCTACATTTATCAGCTTTCAGTATCTTTGTCTGTTAGAGGTCTGTGTAACCCAAATAGTCATACAGATAATGGTGGCAGGTCTATGAATGGGCATATTAATAAACATTTGACATATTGTTTTACATACATGGAAACACTACTTGAACACTATCAGTGCACGCAGTTTGCTCATCATTTCTAGCCCAACGGAGCTGGAGGGCAAGACCCACAAACATCACTGCACCAACAACAACAGCAGCACAACTAACAACAACAATACAACCAACTCAGGTCCACTCTTAACCTATGCTGCCTATTAACCAGCAGGGCCAAAAGCCATCTCGCAATCTGTTCTATAAATGACATGAGACAGCGTTCTGTCCTTTGCAGCACTCTAAGGAGATCCTTCCTTCAGAGCTGCCACTGGGCTGTATCCATATTCTAGCAGAGGTTCTGAGCTGCAGCTATGATGGCACCTGGCTGAGCCATCCTCGCCCTTCCTAGGCAGCCAAGTCTCGTGGCAAGTGTTGGTCTCCTAGACCTCGGTGGTCATTCTCAGTGGAAAGAGATGTGTCTTGGGAATGGTAGGTAGGCCTATGCAAAACCCCAAGCCTGTTTACAGTATCCCACTCCACCAATACAAAATGGTTTCCATTATTCAATATGCAGATTAACCCTGGGGTGCTGGTCGGGAGAAAAGCAATCAAACCCCCAGTCACCTCAGGGAGGTGGGCTCTGATTACCTTTTCAAGGGTTGGAATCCTCCATGGACTCAACTCTCCCCTAGAACTGCAAATAGTCACCACTACGGTTCCCACAGGGCAATTGGCCACCAGGAGAGAAGAGATTCAAATAGCTAACTGCACATAAATAGCTAACTACAAATAAGACACTGTTGAGGCACAAGTCATTTTGAATTCCATTGCAGTCATTAGTGCAGGGAGTTTCAGCCCGGGGATTCACATCAGCAGACCCCATCTGCAAGACGACACTGAAGACACAGAGTGTGTGCATCTGAGAAGGGAGAGAGCCACGCAGGGTGCAGTGAGCAGCAGTTACACCTGTCCATGCTAAGCCAGATCACTAACGAAAAAGGGAAACCTGAGGAAAATGCATGTTTATATTGCTGTTTGAGGCCACCCCCCCCCAACAAAAATAAGTGGAACCTGTGTTGCATAATGGATGGCATAAATACCTAATTTCAACAGTACTCTACAGTGACTCTACATTTGTTCATGTTGATGTATGTATTCTCCTGCTTCATGTGTGTAGCAAGTATTCGTATAGGTACACTTATATGTTATCTCTTTATCTCCTTATGTAGCTATACGTTTCTATCTATATCCTTCTACTGAGAACCAGGACAGAATTTTATCATCCAATTGGAAGCCCATCTGCAGGACCCTTATATGAGCTTGCCTGTACTGATCTACTTCTTACTTGTATCCATACTCTGTAAAATGTGAGAGCAGAATCCTCCCTGTAAACATTTGGAATCTTCTCTTTGCCAAGGAAGTGGGGACATTTTTCTGTAAATCTAGTCAGAACCCTGATATTTGGGGGCCAGTCACAAAAGTTGTAAAAGGTGAAAGGAAAGTAAAACTCCTATAAAACACTAACAAGTTGGTAGCTAATCGCTTTTCACAATTAGATGAGTTATAGCTGGGGAGTGAATCATCCCAATCAGGAAAGGACAGCCTTGCTTCCGCTTCAGATGCAATGAATTACCAGCCAACATCAACTTGTCACTGCCCGTTGCTACTGAGGTACCGGAAGTACTGTGAAGTTTGAGTTTCCTTGATCATCTGGTGATATAATTTTTATTATTTCTCTTAAATTTTTCTCACCGTTTTTTAGAAAATTGCAACATTCTGAAAATTAGGCCAGAAAAATATACAAATGCTACTTGACACAAATTGATGTTACATCCCCATGCAATCCTAATACAACTCACTCTTTTACACCATTTTTAATTTAACACATTTTAATTAAAGATGCATTTACTATACCTAACCCACTAAATGTAAGTTTTGCCTAGCCATTTTTGTTGCACTTAGATTAGCCTGCAACTGGGCAAAAATCATCTGACACAATGCTGTTGTATTGTACTGGGAAGTGTCAAATAGCTTATGCTATTTATTGAAGTAATCAACCCTTACTATTTTAATTTTCTATGGAACACATATCATGTTTTCACCATGATAAAAGTGAGCCATTTTAAGCCAAACCATTGTAAGTCAGGGATCAGCTACATAGCTAATATCCCAAATAAATACTTCACCTCTTGCTTTGCAATGGTTGATATGAAATGTGGTTTGCTCTGTTGTTCTCTAGGCTGATAAAGATTATTGGCCCAGTAACTCACGTTGACATTGAATTCACACAACCACTCATTTACTTGTTGCCTACTTCTTTTTCTTCAATAGAATTTAAGCCTTTGTGTCCTAGGGATCTCATATTATCTCTCCTCCTATTTCACATGCAGTCACTAAACATCTGTCATTTGATTGAGGAGAATTGGGGCTGTGACATTTCCTCACACTGACATGTCAGATTTAGGATTAGAGAATAGGTCCTAAGTTCTCCACATCATCTGGTCAGTTAATCAATGGTGGACCATACAAGGAATGCAATGGACAATCGTTCTATTCTGACAGGTTGTGGAGAAAGAGGTCACAGCAAACAAACCTAGAAATTATGCTTGTGAAAATATCATTATTTGCTTAAACACCAAAGCAAAATAAATTACCAATCTTGCTTTCATAGTTTTAAAGTTGATCTTTGTCCATCAGAATGTAGATACTCTCTTTTGATTCCTTAAGCGCCCTCACTTACATTGTCTACCTTGGGATAAAAACAGATAGGACAGGGCTGGGAAGGTGGCTCAGTGGTAGAGTGCTTGCCGTGCATGCTTGAGGCCCTGGGTTCGATTCCTCAGGACCACATACGCAAAAAAGAAAAAAGCCGGAAGTGGTGCTGTGACTCAAGTGGTAGAGCGCTAGCCTTGAGCTGAAGAGCTGAGGGACAGTTCCCAGGCCCAGAATTCAGGCCCCACTACCGGACCCCCCCCCCCCAAAAAAAAAAAAACAGATAGGACATGAATTCATGAATCACCCATGTGCTAGTAGTATTTCTCAAACCACGGCTGACTAGAGATGGTGGCTCATGACTTTCAGAGTCAACTAAGCAGACATTCACAGCTTAATCCTGCTGCATCAAAACATGATGTAAGTTGAAATATAATGCCAATATACCATTTAAAAAAGAGCTGGGTGGTACATGCCTGTGATCCTAGCTACTCGGGAGGCTGATCTGAAGATTATGGTTCAAAGCCACCCCAGGCAGGAAAGTATGTGAGACTCTTATCTCTAAAAATCTACTCAGAAAAAGCAGGAAGTGGAGCTGTAGCTTAAGAGGTAGAGCGCTAGCCTGGTGTAGAGGAAGTTCAGGCAGGAACAATGCCCAAGCACTGAGTTCAATCCCTAAGGCTGTCAAAAAAACTCAAAAAAAAAAAAAAAAGGATAAGCTATTCCTAGCCATGAAGCAGTATAAGAACTAGTTCAGCACATGCAAAGATAAAAATATGACAGAATATGGCCTTTTCTAATCCCTCTCCTTTTCTAAAACATAGTTCCTAGCTTCCTTAATGTTCAGGCTTTATTCAGTGTAATTATGAATTTCTGAATTGATTAGTTTTCCCAACTCTCCTGAAATTTCCCATGTTCCATTCTGCAAATGCTAAAATATGAAATATCAGTTGAATGTGTTGGTTTTCAGCGCATACTTGTTTCCAGTGTCTATTCACAACCAAGCATATTTTCAAAGGGAAATTGGACATCTCATGAAAATAACCAACAACAGCTTGAATTTCCATGTTATATTGAAGAAGAACCCCAAACCCCTACCACTGCTACGAAGTCTAGATTCAACGTACACCTGCTCTGCTGTCTATACAGCTTTTCTTTGGTTCTGTGTGGTGGTACCACACTCCATTTCCTTGTTTTTCTAGCTCTCACACTCATTCCTACCTTGAGTGTTCTGCTGGTCTCCAGAGTTGGTGGAACCTTTTTCTAGAATGTTGGCTAGTGTTTGTCATGCTCTAGGAAATTAATCTATAGATGAAGGCAGAGTATAGTGAGCAAAAACTGCAAAGTCTACATTTTTTTGTGAACGCCTAAAATTGGCATTTTAAATCTCATGAAGTTTCCAAAGCACTTTTGTAATTGTTACTCCAAATTTGTTTCCATAGACCTCCAGTAGGATAAATTTTATTACAATAATCCTGCTAAGCGAGAACCCTTTTGATTTGTGGCACTGATACATAAATCCTCAGTGTACACAAATCTGCATTCCACATATCCCAAGACTTCTTTCCTCATCTGTTATCATTTTGGTCCATCTTACAAGTTCACCTGTCCTTCCATTCTGCTCAGCATCTGTCATGAACTCTGGTAAGGCAGTGAAGGAAAGGCATCAGCTACTTACCCTGGGCCATTTTTCTCTCTTGTGGAATTGTCTTCTCTTGTTAGATATGAAATTCTATGGCTTTTATAAAAAAGAGAGAAACTGTCAGGTATTCTACAGCATACAGTTTGTCTCAGGACTTCAGATGATGTTCTGAACTAAAATTTAAAAGTGACTTTAAAATAACACCAAGCACACTCAATTTGTGATATAGAAAAGAAAAAAATTCACCTTTTCCAACTATTATTCTCATTATGATGACCACAAGACATTGATAAGTAACTATAGATAATAAATGGAAGGGATCTAATTGAGATTAAGGATGGGATTTCTGTTGTGCCTGACAAGTCTGCTGTGTTGAACAACCTCATTTCACTAATAACTAGTCTGTCAAAAACCCATAACAAGGGGCTGGGAAGGTAGCTCAGTGGTAGAGTGCTTGCCTCACATGCATGAGGCCCTGGGTTCAATTCCTTAGCACTACATAAGCAGAAAAAGCCAGAAGTGGTGCTGTGGCTCAAGTGGTACTGCGCTAGCCTTGAACTGAAAAGCTTAGGGACAACGTCCAGGCCCAGTGTTCAGGCCCCAGGACCATAATAAATAAATAAATAAATAAATAAAACCCATGGTAAGTTAACTTTTATTCAATTTAACAATCAATCAGGATTCTTGACTATCAGTATTTGAATTTGTGAGAGACATAAACCAGTGTCAAATTTACCTATTGTCCATCAAAGTAATATTTACATAGAAAATCAACATGAAAACGATGGTTTTGGAGGAAAGCATTACTTTCCTAGGTTCCTCATTTTATTATTTCATTATTTACTTACTCCACTCAAGAAGCAAAAAGAAGCCACTAGATTTAAATTATTGTTTGTCTTTAAGTTCATTTTCTATTTAAATAGTAAACTATATTATGAACATATAACTTTAGGTATGAAATTAATTCAAACTACCTGTTTTATAACCTGAACTAGTAAAGGTGGTTTCACATAGATAAAATTAGATATAAATTACAGGAATAAAGATTACCTATAAATTCACATTGATAAAATTAGATGAGAGTTGCTTGTATAATGTTTTTCTAGAGTGAATAATTTGGTGTTTTATGATCTTGCTGATTGCTGTTCTATCACTGAACACCTAAAGGAAGAGGAGCATAATGTAGGAATATCGTGGATTGAGAAAGGAAAAGGTAAGTAATGTGGGGGAGGGAGAAGATGGGGGAAGAAAGAGAAAAGGAGGAAAAAAGAGGAGGAGGAAAAAGAAGGAAAGGAAGAAGGGAATGGAGGGAAGCAGAAGAATAGAAAGAAGGGGATCTTTGTCTACTGACAAAGAAGAGGAAAAGGGAGGTTATCACTAACATCTTTGGTTAAGGTTATATTGGCCTGTTATTTTTAGAGTATTATGAATGGATTTGCTTCCTTGATTTCTTTCTTAGTAGGTGTGGTTTGGGTCATAGAAAAACTACTCATTGACTTTGGTATCTTGCTATTGTGCTGAAAGTGTATAACAGATCTAAGAAGTTTCGAGTGAAGTAAGGGATCATATCATCTGCATGAGATCGTTTGACATCTTCCATTCCTATTTTTATCCTTTTTTTAAAATTTTCTTGCCACATGGCTTTAAGAATTCATGCGCCATCTTGAATAAGAGTGGTGATAGTGGACATACTTGTTCTTCATTTTTGAGGACGTGTTTTCAGTTTTCTCCCTTCTACGTGCTGTTGGCTATGTGCCTGTTCTATGCACTCTTTATTCTGTTGAGGCATAAAGGTTCTGTTGCTAATTTCTTCAGGTCTTTTTTGTCAAGACGGTATGTTGAATTCTGTCAAAAGATTTTTCTAGATCTATTGCAATTGATAATGTGATTTTTGTCTTGGCTTTCATTTACATGTTCTATTGCATTTATTGTTTTGTGAGCTTGCCTCATGATAGCTCTAGAGCTGACTGATTATAAGATTCAGCCAGCATAGGTTCTGCATAGATCAACACTGCTTATATCGAGAGAATAAAATCTTTCATGGTTTAAGAGCTCTGAGAAAACTATCAGAGCTAGTACACACTGATAAAAATTGATGATATTATGTGAAATTGAACAAATGAATATCAGATGTATTCCATAATTGCAAACCCCTGCTTTTACATAGTAATGCTCAAAATGCATAATATCTTCTTCTCAGGGGATTTCAATGTGTTTTCTAAAATTAAGCCTAAGTATGTCTAAACTAATTTCCCCAAACTCCTTAATTTTGTGCAATGCTGTTATCTTTCACCACTTCTTTCACAGAATCTATTTTTGTTTTCTGAAAGAGTAGAGGGCGTATATGTTAACTGCAGCTAAATGGACCGAGAAAGACACCCAGATGTTTAACCATGAAATCTAAATTTGAAACACTCTTTTAGAGATACACTAAAATGTTTCCAAAATATCATGAAGATCAAAACAAATTGCTATTGAATTGACCTTCCTATACTGTATGCAGTATCAACAATCTGGAATTATATGAGAAGGATTTAGGTTGCTTTTAACTCCGGCTAACTTTATCACTGAATGTCCAATATACATTTTTGGTTTCTCATTCTCAACGACAACAACAACAACAACAAATATCAATTTAGTATGGTTTTTATGTTAAAGATTCTAAAACTGTAGTTTGAAACACATATATTTATGCATTATGGTACTATGTTAATATTTTAACATAGCTCATCCATGTTTATGGACATTTTCATATATATGGCAGAGCTCAGAATTATGTTAAAAGATAGCACTTTAATTATCACTCACTATACAAGAAATAGAAATAAGCATAGTACCTGTCCTTCTAATTTAGGAAAGTAATTAATAGAACTTTGCCAAAGACAATTAATGGTGTTATAGGAGCAATTTCAGTCTCCCAAGTTCATACTCTTAACTTTAGATTATAGCAACCATATACTTTATGCCTACAAATATTCTCTAAATCTTTATTAAGTGTGACCAAGAAAAGGAGTATGTTTTAGTTAGCACTGTGACTCTGAAATCTAGTAGTCATCAAATTAACTAGCATTTGTTGAATGACCGTTCATTTAATCATCAAAATGCAGTCAAACAGAAAGAGCATGTCATGGAGCAGTGGTTCTACTCAGCTTACTTTCAAGATACAGTTCAATAATTTTGTACTTCAGCCATTTTGGTAGTGTTTAGCAATTAAATTGACAAGAATTTAAAAATATGCAAGGCAAGATGATCAAGGATCATTGCAATAGGTATAAGGACATTGGCCACAGAATTGAAACCAAAGTTGAGAGGGTTAAAGCAAAGCTAAAGACTAAAAGACTGCTGAAGTATTATCATTCTCGTCTTTTTGAGGAAACAGAAATGACCTTTGCGTATTAGAGGACTTGATATTTACTTGTGCTAAGTGCTTTACCCGAACTATTTGCTCTACTCGATCATTTAAAACCTACCAAAGCATTATAAGGGAGGAGGTTTTGCTATCAGGAGTGAACAGGCAGGCAGATATTAAGTAATTTGACCAGTAATTGCTGCTACTAAATAGCAGAACTCATGTACAGAGTAAGGCAGCCTGACTCCAAAATCTCCCTCTTAGTTACTGTACTCCATTGCCTTCCAGAAAATACCAGAGTCTTAGCCCAATAGAGCACTACAGGCTGAGTCACAGTAGAATGTGTAGACACAAGAATATTCAAAGTCCTCATTTGAAAGATAAAGAATTAAGAAGCATAGTAGCATAAATTCTTCAGAAAATTCTTCATGAGAATACAACCTCTGAAGAATAATCTGAAGGATAATATTAAAGACTTTTTTCCTTAACAAATGCTCACTTCTCAGAAAATGCATGTTGAATACTGTATATAGACACACACATCTTCCAAGGTGTGTGTGGGGGGGGCCCTCTAGGTATGTTCAAGCAGACCAGTAGAGGGAGCTTTTAACTATAAGTTTACATGATATTAAGCAAAGAATCAATCAATAATATGTGATGAAAAGTAAAACAATCATAAACGTGAGCAAAATGCACATGCAATTCCAACATAAAATTTCAGCTTGAAGTCAGACTCTTCTTTCTTTCATGTTATTTTGGAAATTAACTCCAAGACATACTGTCTATTGTTGTGCTGGGTACTTATAGGCTACAGGAGAATTGCCGAGGTAGGAATCATATTGCAGTATGTGTTTACTTGAGAAGAATGCTGTGGTTCTTGGGAGCAGCGGATGAACACATTTCATCAGGAGCAGCATATAATCAATTACCATGACAGAAAAGAAGTAGAGTTGCGATGGACAGAGCAGAAAGTCTGTTAGCTCGTTTCATGTGGTCAAATATAGAGCTTCATAGCGAAGGATTTGAAAATACCATAAATCAAATCCTTGTCGTAGAAAAAGGAAGGTGGGCCAAGTTGCACATATATCATCTGTTCAGGGTTCCTCTGAATGACGTAGGAAAGAAACTTGAATAGCAGGCACGACTGAGCGCTCAGCAGAGTCAAGAGCCTATATGGGAAGTGCTCAGAAGCCTCTCTACCATGTGGTAGCCACACGTGCAGGGCGGGAAGTGAATGAAAGGGCTTATGGGTTCAAGGCATCCAAAAGACATTGCAGGAAGAAACCCTCCAAGAGGCAAAGAGCGATAATCCAGGCCTGAAGTAGCTCACTTAGCTAAATGTGTTGGCTTCTCTTTAAACCCATAATCAAACTCTCTTCACTGAACAACTGCTCTAGAGCGCCGTGATAATGATAGCAATAATAATCATGAGCTTTCATTCTCTTGCTTCTCCTTTCAGACTGCATTAAAAAGAGGGGAAAAAAGTTAATCTCTCTTTGGTAGTTCTCCAACGAGCCAGTTTGGGGAATTTTGTCCAGCTGCCTGTACTTGTTTCCTGAGTGCTTCTTGACTGCTTGCTTAGCACCCTTTGGTTCCTATAATTTATTTCTTTATACCTTAAGTGAATAATAACTTGTGGCTATTTAGAAACAAGTTATATTGGGAAGAGATGTCCCATGTAATAACCCATTTTATTTATGAAATCTTCTCACAGCATGATCCACTTCCTACTAGGGCCTATGGATATCGTCTCCCTTCATTTTCACAATCTGTGGAGGAAAAATTAAAGTTGACTAGATTGTGAGATTCACATAGCTAACTTAGGGTGAATGGTAAGGGTAAAAAAGGTAATTTTTGTCTTCAATAGCAGATGAAAGTGTAATAATAGCTACTTGTGAAGTTACAACTTGGAGGTGACAATAGTAAGTCAAGTTTGGAGAAAGATTAGTGTGGGGTTACCCTTCAGAAAGGGGATTATTAGCAGAGAAGAGAAATGTAGCACGGTGTGGTGATGTTAGTGTGAATGAATTTCAGTGGGAATGAAGAACAGGAGTTAAGGAGGGAATGTGTGAAGAGCAAAATCGGGTGGTTTACAGGAGGTAGGAATGGAGGGAAAGTTTTCAGTAATGACTGACACATACAGTGTGAACAAATGTGGCTATAATGAACGTACTCAGGAAAAGAACTGTCATTTGCTTGAAACTTGTGAATTTCTTGGAGGCACGTGAATTTTTAGCAGAAGATGAGATGGATATACAAATTCATCTGAAACATTTGTTATTTTCTCTCAGCATGGTGGTCTCGATCTCACTAAGGAATCAAACATTCTCATGATAGAATATTCCCTTTTTCAGAAATTCAACAGCCATCAGAAATGAGACACTTCTCTCAGGAGAGTGTTTGGCTGAAAAGAACTTTGGTTCTTTCAGACTTTGACCGTGCAACCCTAAATGACAGTTCATGTTGGTTCTCATTGTCATGGGAAATCCAGAATGAAGTCTGTTGCGGCCTTCCATGCCCTAACAATCCTTGCATAGTGGAATTGAGAAAGAACAATGCTTGGTGAATTCACATGACAATTTCCCTTTTCTTACTAACATGGAGCATTCGTATCAGAGTCAGAGGGTGTCACATAGGCATTCTATGACAAGCAACAGGACAAAATGTCTAATTTGCTGCTGTTAGAATGAAACCCACAAGTGAATCCCTTGCTAGAATAGCAGGTGCCTGTTTCTCTGAAGTTGCTGCTACGGCCTTGGTCACCAGGGTGAGGCCTGAGTCATTCCTCGTATCTGTTACTTATTCATACTTTTTACAGTATTGGGATTGAAATCAGGGCCTTGCATTTACTAGGTGGGTGTGGTGCCACTTAATCAATGCCCTCCCATGCAGTGGTTATTTTGGAGATCGATTCTCACTTTATGCCCAGATTGGCCTGACCTTCCTTCTCTTTCTTGTGTTTTCATATGTCATGAGGATGACAAGTGAGCAGTACCTGTGGCTCTTCTGCTAACGAGGATAACAGGCAGGTAGCACCATGCTCAGCCATTAGCTGGCATGGAGTCTCGTGAACTTCTTTTACATTTTTATGCCCAGACTGGCCTCAAAGTGTAATCCCTCCATCTCCATCTCCCAAACAGCAAGGATTACAGGCTTGAGCAACCAACCACATCTGCCTAGCTAGTCTTGATTGCATCTTATGACACCCTGACTCATTAGATCAATGTATGTGTGTATACTATTATGGTTAGCTAAAACATCATTCATTTTGAAAGC
Source organism: Dipodomys spectabilis (assembly GCF_019054845.1). Taxonomy (NCBI): domain Eukaryota; kingdom Metazoa; phylum Chordata; class Mammalia; order Rodentia; family Heteromyidae; genus Dipodomys; species Dipodomys spectabilis. Next base: position 6,657,361 of record NW_024870711.1, read on the forward strand.
TCTGTTTTAACCCACTATTTTCTCCCTTGTCCTGCCTGTATGGTGCTAGTTTATTTCCAATGTGTGTTTTAAGTGTTGATCTGAAAGTCATATGGATACACAGCATCTCCTCAGGATAAAGGAACTCAAATTAAATTGAACCATGACAACACATGGCCTTCAACGACAGAGCTCATGAAATGGTCCTTACCACTTTCAGGACCGGATCATAGAGAAAAGCAGCAGAGAATGCCAAACCCTAAGACACAGTCATCCAGAGAGAGTCTGGAAATCCTTTGCCTGAACACCAATCTGAGAGTAACTGGAAACATTTATGCCACTATTTTTGTTGCTGTTGTCATTATGATTTGGTTGGATTTGTAATAAGGGTCTTCGTGAAGGAAGTGGTTTCCCCATGGAGATGTAATTCATGTTGAATACCATTTCAGTAAGAAATGTGATAACATGCCTACCTATGAAGTAATTAAACACAGGTGGCTTACCAATCGCCTTGAATGACACAAATCTTATGTATAGAAATGATTTTAAGGATTGCCATGTTCCTACTAACTCTATTGTCGTTATTTAAAATCGGCAGAAAGGCTTGACCCTGGCTCACACCTCCCTAGTTTTGCTTCTTACAGTAAGGATTTACCAAGCAGTTATCGTGAACTTAGCTTTGTGCTGTAAACCTCCTAATGCCAAATTCAAGAGGCAAATTGCTATTCTCAGTGTGTCGGCATTGCATGAAAATGGAGTTGCCAGGGCAAGACTTGCGCTGCCAGCACCATGTTCCCTGTCGTCAGTACTTTGTTTAAAAATCTATTCAATTTAAATCTCTTCAAGCTTTCATCTCACAAAGATACAGTTAGACATATGAATTGTCTCACATTTGATGGTGGTAAATGTATTTCTTGCGTAGCATGGGTTTGTGACTCCGTTCCTTGAATGTGATTTCAGATCAAGTGATCTCTCTACCAGTGATTTTGCATGCAGAAAAATTTTCCCAAGAAGCCAGGTACCAGTGGCTCACACCTATAAACCTAGCTATTCAGGAAGCTGGGATTTGAGAATCACGGTTCTAAGCCCAAGTAGGAAGGAAAGCCTACTCTTATCTTCAATTAAACACCAAAAATACAGAAGTGGAGATATGGTAGAATGCTAGCCTTGAGTAAAAATGTTTAGCGAGAGTTCCCAGGCCCAGGCCTTCAGTGCAAGACCAAGGATTGCTGCAGAGAGAGGGAAGGGGAGGACAGGGGGAGAAAAACCTTCCTGAGAACATAACACTTAAAAGGCTTTGTTAGTCCTACTTCTGCTATCTTCAAATGTGAGGATGACCATGTCCTGTGTATATAGAATATATGCATCACAGAAGCCAAGGAGATTGAATTTATAATTAAGTTTGAATATCTAATTCGCTAAGACAATCCTTCTTTGTCCACTGAAAAAAAGTTAGACTATTAATGCTGCTTGCTCTAGAACATTGCAAGTCAGAATAATTGATTGAAGACCATAGCAGTTCTAATAGATTTGTCCCACATCAGAGAGGAAATTACTTGGGGCTGGGAAGGTGGCTTTGTGGTAGAGTGCTCACCTAGCATGAACAAAGCCCTGAGTTTGATTTCCCAGTAGCACATACACAGAAAAAGCCAGAAGTGGTGCTGTGGCTCAAGTGGTAGAGCATCAGCCTTGAGCAAAAGAAGCTCAAGGATAGCACCCAGGCCCTGAGTTCAAGCCACAGGACTAGCAAAAAAGAAGAAAGAGAGAGAGAGAGAGAGAGAGGAAATTACTCAATATACCAAATGGAAAAAAATTAGCAGGGTAATGCTTGTCCTAGTCAGAATAATGGAATAACTTGAACAGTATAGCAGTAACAATAGGTTTGTGCATAATGTCTTTAGAAAGGAAATAACAATATAATAAAGGCAGCTACATTAAATTGTATACCTCAGACCAATATTAAGTTAAAATAGATTAGATAATTTTCACTTTATTTACAAACATGTCTAGTGTAAGACACCCAAAATTAACTCTTAATCTCTGCCAGATATTGTTGGAGGAGTTTTAAAATTCTGTCACATTTGATCCTCATAGTATAAATTGTGTCATTATGTTTTATTTTATGAAAAGGAAACAAAAAATGGAGAGCTGGTGATCTGCCACAATGTCAACAAATATACAAATATGCAAATATATGCATTGCAATAAGGTAGATTCTGGGGCAACCTCAGATCATGTGATTCCTAAGAAAGCAATAAATCAAAGTTGAGCAAAATAAAACACCAGGAAGTGGGTTCTCAAAAGCGGTGGAGTGGGGCTAAGGGGAAAAGTGTAGGCAAATAAGGAGAAGAGGGGGGAAATGCAGACAAGAATCCAATTTATATTCTACAAACTTAATAAGAGTGAGGGCAGGGGTGGGGAGGGGAGGGATGGACAAGAATGTAAAAAGCGGTGGCTTTGCTCAAGCTGCACTGTGTTCATAAACTGCTTTGTGACATGGCTACTCCTTTATACAACTACTCAAAGACAATCTTTGTTTTCTTTTTCTTTTTTTTTTTGCCAGTCTTGGGGCTTAACCTCAGGGTCTGGGCACTGTCTCTGAGCTTCTTTTTGCTCAAGGCTAGCACTCTACCACTTGAGCCACAGCACCACTTCCAGCTTTATTCTGTTTATATGGTACGGAGGAACTGAACCTTGGGCTTCATGCATGCTAGGCAAGCACTCTACCCCTGAGCCAAATTCTTAGCGCCAAAGACAATCATTTTTCAAAAGACTAATTTAAAAGACAAATTTAAACAATGACTACTTAGTCTAACTTTCATCTTCTGAAAAGTCCCCTGAGAGCAACAGTGTTTGCCTTCCATGGATGCGGTATCTCTTCAGAGAGAAGAAATAAGTACTTGTTGCTTTTTGCCACCCACTAAATAGGAGGAGATACATGGATCTTAGTGGAAACTCGTTAATCAAACAGATGTGGTTTCAATAATTATGAAATCCATTCATTAAGCATGGCAGGAAGTCATTACAAGATCTTCTGCAGCCTTTTGGCTATGATCAAGTGTAGAATATGGTCTCATTAGGGTAATGGGGTTCAATAAAAGAGCATTCTGTCATTCTCCATATGGGAGCGGAGAAGAACTTTTTGTTAACTATAATCATTTAGCAATTCATTTTATCTTCTTCAGATCTTGTTAATTCATTATGGTACAAAGCTAATTCTTCATGCATTTAGGCTTTGATCTTGACAAAATTCATTGGACATAAAAGTTAACTTTGTATGAGAAATTAAGGATAGTTTAAATTAATGTTGGGGACCTAATGAACAGAGATTTATAAAAGCATTTTATTTTTACTCAGCAGCCTGGAGATAATTAATTAAAGTGTGACTTATACATTTTCTAAAGGTATCTTAACATATGTTATTTTCCCCATGTGTTTATGACAAATAATCATGGTTTAAAATATGACATATATAATGTATATTATTTAGCCATAATTTATTAAGTGATTAATTGCTAAGGTTTTCAGTTTTCTTCAGGTGTAATATACATACATGTATGTGCATTTATAATTCTTTAGATTATGTTAAACCTTAAATCTGATCATTTTCTTTAGTCCCTCTTCTTTTCCATTCACAGTTAGCCAGGTACTGAGCCTTCATTCTTAATTCAATCGAGATATTAAAGTCAATTCAGATGACAACTGCAGAGTGAATAGGGTCAGATAGTGTGTCCTGGGCTCATCATTGTAACCAGAGGTCAATACAGGTGACGAGGATCTGTGTTTTGTTTGCAAAGTTTGTGTAAAAATGTTCTGACAGGGGCTGGGAAGGTGGCTCAGTGGTAGAGCGCTTGCCTTGCATGCATGAGGCCCAGGGTTCGATTCCTCAGCACCACATAAGCAAAAAGAAAAAAGCCGGAAGTGGCGCTGTGGCTCAAGTGGTAGCGCACTAGCCTTGAGCTGAAGATCTGAGGGACAGCGCCCAGGCCCAGAGTTCAGGCCCCACGACTGGACCCAAAAAATAAAAAATAAATTAAATAAAAAATAAATTAAAAATGTTCTGACAAAGATTCTCCTCATGCCTTTCCTTGGTATCACATCTACATAAATCCTTCAATGCATTAGTAAAAATATTTAGGAGAATTGTTATGTAATGCAAGAGTTATCCTTTCTAATTAAGACATGCACTGAATATCTATTAGCTAGTCATCTACTCTTTTATAAAAGGTTTTAAGAAAAATATTTATGATACTCATTATCTTGCCCATGTAATTGTAACCCCTCTGTACAGTATGTTCACAATAAAAAAATTTAAAAAATTGAGCATTAAACAAAGAAACAAAAAAAAAGAAAAATATTTATGAATAATTATATCAGTCAGATTATAATTAGGAGTTTTATTAAAAAAACACAAGTTTTCCTCACACATCACTCATTTTACTCTATTTCAAATACATATTTTTGGTATTTTATTAAATTTCATGCAATTTATACACATCTCATGTAATTTATTAAATTTCATGTAATTTATAAGAATGATCAATATTTACACACAGTGGATTGTTTTTTTATGAACAATATGCTTCTCAGAATTTAGGTCTCTATGTATAAAAGATGAATCAACAAATCTTAAAACATAAAGTCAGCAGAGAAGAAATATTGTGAAAAAATGTGGCAATGATCTGAGTTTTAACATTCTAAACTAAATTACATTCAATTTAGGCAAAAATAATCAGAGGAAATAGAAGACATGAATTTCATATTTTGCACATTATGACAGCAACATAAATTCCTTAAAGGGAGTATACATTGATATTTATATGTGTATATATATATATATATATATATATATATATACACATATATATATCAATGTTGATACACGTCAACATTGATTTATTTTTAAATGATCTTGCAATACATTGTTTTGATACTGAAACTAGTTTTAGCCACATCGTTCATCACAAATTCCTAAATTTATTATTTTTAGAAAGCATTATCTTCCATCACTCTCTATTTTTTTTCAGCCATCAGTTCCCATATGCTGTTGAATTTAGAGATAACTGTAATAATGAAATTGTTGTGTTTGGGAACACAAAGCATAAGGTAAAATTCTGTGTAAATTGATATTTGGAATCTTAGGAAACTCAATCTAAAAGATAAAGCAAACCTAATGATTTGCTTTAAATATCAGCTACTTCTACATTAATTCTTCTTGATTTTATTTTGGACATGTAGGTAAGTCCTTTGCAGACATGTTACCCCAAGACAAATGGGATGATTTCACTAGCTTCCTTCCAAACAACATACAAACTTATTTGCCTTAAAGTTTAATGTCCATTAGCTTAATTTCCCCTTTTGCTTGTGGTAAGATCATCACTTGATAAAGCTCTTATTCAATCTTCATTTTTTTTTTTTTTTTGGTCCAGTTGTGGGGCCTGAACTCTGAGCCTGAGCACTGTCCCTCAGCTCTTCAGCTCAAGGCTAGTGCCCTACCACTTGAGCCACAGCGCCACTTCCGGCTTTTTTCTTTTTGCTTATGTGGTGCTGAGGAATCGAACCCAGGGCCTCAGGCATGCAAGGCAAGCGCTCTACCACTGAGCCAACTTCCCAGCCCCAATCTTCATTTTTTTAAGAACTAGCACCTTACACTTCAGATTCTACTCTTCTCAGAGACATTTTACAATTAGCATCAGATTTGTAATAAAAACATGGGCGTGCTAAGATGGGTATTTTAACAGTTAAACCTGTAATAAGCAATAAAATAGCTATCTAAAGTATCATATTTCCCCCCCCCCCAAGGAGAAAACAGTATCACTTATGTCTATTTTTGATATTTCTTTCATTGTATTTTTTTAACTGCCCATGAAAATAGAACCCCAAAATTGTACAATCTGACCACTTTTTTACCTCTGCACGTCATATCATAGTTTTGATCCACTGAGATAGAAAATTAAGTAATACAGGTTGTTACTTTTTTCTTCCTTGCTGTTGCTGGCCACCGTGGTAGCACTGACCTTGATCATGACCTCTCTGTGTGATAGATCTATTGCTATACCATAGAATCAAATAGTGTCACTGCAGTTTCCTTCAGAATTCATGGATAAAAAGCATAGCAGGTATAGGTAGGGAATAGGAAAGAAAGGCTATTTATTCAGCCCCTGTAGTTTAGATTGGAAAGAATACATTTTAGGCACTGTGTTTTTAAGAAGTGCAATTTTCAGGAAATCACACCATAATCTCAAAATTACTTTCCTGTATTTTCCTCCTTTAAAATTTACTCTAATTATCTCAACGTAAAGGACGATTCTTATTACAGTAATGGTAATAAAAACTATCGTTGCTCACATTAAATTTTTTCTCAACTGCAGGAGAAAATCGACGTCAAATTTCCCAAAACTTGTTTACCCCTGTTCTATTTGGGTTGAATATCTAGTTTTCAAAAAACCCATAATTCAGAATTTTATTTAGGGTGTTGTGGGTAATATCCTTCTGCAGTGATACTAATCTCAGAATTTGGAGAAATCTGTGCCAATTAAGGTTGGGAATGTCTAGAAACAGTATAACCAAGAGCTGATTTGTTGGCCATAAAAACTCTGAGGTGGATGGGACAGAGTAGAAGAAATTGTTTATAACCTATAGAAAATTATACTCTGAACAGGAATTGACTCAAAATTGTATGTGTGAATATATGTGTTCTTTTAAATTCAAGAAAAATACTTTCCACATCACCAATTGTGCCACTAAAAATAAATTGTTATTGGTGTACAGTGGCATTTGAAGATATTAGAAAACTCAAATCAAAAAGAGAACACTGCCCTGCCGTGAATAAATAATGCCCACACTTCTCTTTGCAAACTGCTGTGTCACCTCCAGGATAACTTGTCAAGTGCATTTTTATATTATGTTTCAAATAACACTAACCAGTAAGTGGAAGTTAGAAAATAACGTATGAATGTGCATATTCCTATGTTCTGAACAGCCAGAAATATGGAATGTCAAGGGGTGAACTAATAGCAAACAAATAATTCAAATCTTTTTAGGTTAGCTTGCCACAGAGTCAGAGAGTGTGTCGAGAAAATATAACTGGGTGCAGAAAAAGTCTGTAAACGGATTTACTGAAGCATTCAAATCCTACAGCCCTGCTTATAACACACTGTCAGTGGGGTTCCTGCAGTTTCTACAGAAACTCTGGGCGCTTCAGCAATGGTACACTTCTTTCCTTGAATAACAGGCAGACATTCTACCTATGACAGTGGCTTTGCCAGGATTGAATATACTTAACAAAGATAACAAAATGATAGAAAGATGATGGATAGATCAATGATAGATAGATAGATAGATAGATGCATTTAGATAGACCAATGAACAATGGATGGATCAATAGAGAGATATATATCTATATCTCCATATAGATAGGGAATCAAATGACATTGTATATGTAGTATACATACCTCAGATAAGTATATACACAGACAGACATATAGATAGATAACAGATGGATAGAGAGAGATATCTATATCTCTATATAGATAGAGAATCAAAGACATTGTGCATATGATAGCTACACAAAGATAAGTAGATAGACAGATAGATAGATAGATAGATAGATAGATAGATAGATAGATAGATAGATAGATAGATAGATAGATAGATAGATAGATAGGTGACATGATAAACACTTTTTATAGTGAAATACCAATAAAACTCTAAACTCAAAGTTGATTTTCTATGAAAACAGAAACAAACGTGTGGAAGAAGTATTCCCCTGGTTTACATGATGGTACAAAAATATTTTAAACTCCTTATGAACAGCACTGTGTGGAACTGTGTGTAAATAGGAGCCTAATAATATTGTGTGTCATAGAGTAAATACATTAAAGAAATATTAAAAGTATCAACTGTGTAACAAATTTTATTTTTGAATTATTTATGAATTGGCCTATGCATTTGCAGTTTAGAAAGCAGCTTCTGTATCAATTCATTGAATTCTCTGGTAGGACAGTGGCACGCTGGGTCATGTGACATTAGAGGTGATCATTTGTTGAAGGTGCCAATCTTATTTCTACTTTAGCACTTAATATTCAAGGGTATTTTCCATGTTTACATTCTTAAGTATTTTTATTTGATCATTACAAGCTGCATGCGTGTTTCAAAAGATCATATTGAACTCCATAAAAATTAAAATTAAAATAATAATAATTAATACCAAGATAAAACCTATTAAGCATTAAATTAAAAAGAACTCTTGCAGAGCTGGATGTCTAACCCAGCTTTGTGAACACTAGGTAAATGCTTGACGATTGAATTCCACCCCAGCCAAAGAAATATTTATTAATTTACCAGTCTCCCTATCCCAAATCTCACTTATAAACATAGATCTCCTAGTGATCTCTAGAAATAATTCATTAACTTTGATTTCATTAATGTCTTACCAAAGCTAAAACTGAAGTTGTATGATGTTAATAGATATATCCAAGACTGAAAAATAATAAGGGATGGACAGGGACACATTCTCAGGCCTCCTAATCTCCACATTCTTAGAATATTTAACTTCAGAGCTCCAAACATCACCACAATAAGTCAAATGTATTTCAAGTATTTAGTATTAAATATTTGTGTTATAGTGAAGATGCATTATTATATAGCATACATCTATGTTTTCATGCTTTTACAAATGTCATAATACAAATGTCCTAAATACAGGTCACGGGGTGGTATTTTATCATTTTTTCTAATCTGCCCCATAATTTCTTTCATCATTTTGGAATGTGGTAGGATAATCATAAGGCAGAATTTGAGGATAAGTAATAGAAGTCTCTTTATGTGAATGCTTTTTTCTCTCTTTTGAGTCAGTAATATCTTTTCCTCCCAGAAAAGAACAATTGTTAAGATATAACCAGACAATGAGCCACTTTGTGCTGTGAATGTAGAAATAAATGGATGACAATTTATTGGAAAATCTAAATATATTCAAATGAGTGGAGACAGCATGTCCTGGGCTTTATTGACAAAGGAAAGCAGCGTCATTATCTATTATTTTGATGTTCATCGGATCACAAAAAAATGCTTCAAGCCTGGAAAGGGGTAAAGGAGTGAGATTTTTTTCTCTCAGCATTTTATTATAACCCATGCCAGCATTAAGTCTCTTCTGAAGCAGAATACTAGTGGCTCATGCCTATAATCCTAGCTACTCAGGAGGCTGAGATCTGAAAGTCCTGGTTCAAAGCCAGCCCAGGTATAAGAGTCTATAAAGAATATTACCTTTAGTTAACCACCACAAAGGAAAAAGTGGAGTTGTAGCTCAAGTGGGAGAGCACCAGCCTGGAGCCAAAATAGCTAAGGCCATAGTACCAGTATACACACACACACACACACACATCTATTCTTCTCTGTAAATATTTTAAAGAAGTGTGGGCCTAGCGTTGTAGCTCAGTAGTGATAACCCAATTTCATAGCAGGTGTAAAGCCTTGAGTTCAATCTCTTTCAAAGCAAATACAATTTCTTCATTAAAAAGATGACTGGTAAAGCAATTTTTGCTAGTGAGGAATAAGCTAGGTTTACAGTTTAGTACTTTCATGAATGTTGTATGATATGAAGAACTGGACTCATAGTCATGGAAACTCTGATAGAGTGACTTGTTCAAGAGCGTGGTGCCTGACCAGGAAGGAGAGCTCTGGTTTTCGGGTCTTCTATGAGAATATATGTGTCTGGAAAACAACATCCTCATGAGTGGGATCCAAAGGAAGATTTTTGTTAGTGTGAGGACCACCAGTGCACATGGCTCATTTATTTCCCATGGCTGGGGCATCTGTTTCTTATTTCAAGGTGTAATAACAAACTCCCCTCCATCTCTTGGTACCTGAGTGCAGAATTCAGTAGATTCTCTCTGTTTTCTATTTCAGATTACATTATTTTTTTTCTTTTTCTTTTCTTGTTAAGCTATGCACTTTCTTTTCCCATCTGGAATTCATTCTCTGGGAATCTCTCTCATTACAGAAGCTTTGAAGCAGACAACATTTAGATTGTATAACTTTACTTTCATTCTGTAATATCTCTGACTGCAAAGTGTTCATTGCTCTCAATTCCCGTCTAGATGACACTGCAAATTCTCTGCTTAGTTTTCAAGGCTCAAAACACTGGATGGATCGTTTTGTGTGAATCCTAAAGTCTTGGGGCCATTTTACAGATCTAGAAGTTTTGTTTCCCTTTCCTGTTCTCACCTCTTTCTTTGCTGTTTATCCATCCTTCTCCCACTGTCCCTGCACGGGTCACCTGAGGCCTAGAACATGTCGACAGATTCCCGCTTCTGGACCTTATCACTCACACTTCTTATTCTAGAACATTCCATGGATACTGAAGGCTATTGCTTGCACTTTCTGCTAAGAAGTTTAGCTTACTAATGAGATCCTCCAGCAGTTCTAAACAGCAGGGCATGCGCACCCACCTACCCCAAACAAGTCATCTTCCTTTCTTGTTTTCTTTTCAGTGAATTGTGTCCAGTTGAAAAACACGATATAGTCATTACTATTATAATCAGAAACTGTTCCAACAGTTAGTTCATGGTGATTATGCCCCCCACTTGTACATCTCTCTGCTGAACAAAGAAATGGGCATTATCCCTGCACCTAGCAACACTAAGTAGTTCTACTTAACACTATTTTTCATGTCTTGTGCTGTCAAAATACTAATCAAGGAATATTTCAGAGCAGTAGAAAGCAGAAAGGAACTTTTAAAGACCACAATGATCTAATAATTCATGCAGCAGCACGTGAAAATGTTTGTTTACATATTCTTTCAGGCATTTTATATACCAGTTTGTGTTTCATAAAATATAAATATTATCCCATCTATTGGTTTTTAAAGCTGGCAGTTAACATTCTTCTACAGTTTTACTCTTGCTGACTCTGTAGTGTTCCCATTGCTCCCTTTGAGGATACTAACCATGTGGTGCCAGGAGAGGTTTAGCTATAGCACTTTGAATATCATTTAAAGAGAAAAGCGAGTGAAGTTGCTCAAGATATGGACTTGGTAGTCCATTAGAATGTTGTCACTAATCATTAAATACTGACTCGGAATTAACTAGCTAATGAAGTGAGAGGGGGGAAGATGTGACAGTTGCAGGCAAACCAACAAATAGCTATTCTAAAGAGTAGGATCCAAAGGAAGTACTTTACAAGTACTCAAGTTCACTTACTCATATTGCAATTGACCATGACAGTTTCTAAATGATTTGCTCATTAAAAGCAGTAGGTAGCTCTGCCTTTGAGATTCTTAAAGTAAGTTAACAAAAGAACAACAACAAAATAAACTACTGTCCCCACAGTTTTCAAGGTCAAAACTTTTGCCCAATTTATCAGTGCAGATTCCGTTTTTGAATAAGTAGTAATAGGAATTAAAATTTCAAAAAGCTTCTCAGTTTATACTGAGAAAGGTAAATTTTATTTTTAAAAAACCATTTTATATAGAACTTATGCCTGTGAAATTTTTGAAGATCAAGAGAGTGGAGACATGAGCCTAACTTGCTTTTGAAAAAGTTCTCACACATTTATTACTTCTGTAATATCTAACAGTTTAGTAGATAATTCAAACTGATTTGTCTGTTAGACCATCTGTCAGAAATACACTGCAGCTGTTAGATGTCCAGAAAAATTTGCACCACGCTTTGAAGTAATTTGCCCTCGGTCTGTGCAGACAACAAAATTTCCTATTGGATTTACAACCATAATACTTACAAGCATGACTGAGTTTTTTTAGCTATCTGACTATTATGGGTTTTCTTTCTTTCTGAGCATAGATAGTCAACCAATATAAAAGAAAATAAAATTAAAACTGAACTAATTTTAAGGTAATAGCATCAAGCATATCCCTTGTTAGAAACTATTTGACAGATTTTGCTGAATGTTTCCAAAACTATCTGAATAATTCCAAATGCATTATTGACTCTGTGAAGAAACTCCATTTCCCCAAGAGAGATCAATGTATAAACAATAATACTAAAGTGCTGACTTCTATGTCACAAAAATTATACATATGCATATATATATGTAAATCTTCCCTTCCTTTGAAGATTAAAAATTGTTATTTAGTGAATAACTCAAAAAAAGTAATTCTCCTCTTCAACGCTCCCAAATTTATTTACTGGAACCAAAATATACTTCACATTCTAGATAGATAGATAGATGGATAGATAGATAGATAATTTAAGTAAACTTGTATGTAATTCGAGTATTCCAAATTTTATTTTCATTGTAAGTTGATAAAGATCAGAGCAATTGCTCTGTACCAGTGGTGGTTCAGGCCTAGGATCCTATTTACTTAAGAGGCTAAGTTCTAAGATTCTAAGTCAGTCTAGGCAGAAAAGTCTGCCAGATTCCATCTCCAAAATAAGTGGTATCAAGCAAGACTGAGGACATGGCTCAAATGGTAGAGTAAGCCTAGTAAATGAAAGGGTTTCTGTTTAAACCCTTATACAGCAAGAGAGAAAGAGAGACTGAGACAGGGAGAGACAGAGAGAAAGAGAGAGAGAGAGAGAGAGAGAGAGAGAGAACAAGAAGAATCAAGAAATGATCTTGCTGAAGAGAACATACAAGATCATCTTTTCACAAGCCAAAGGAAAAAGCCTACTCTCGATTACATTTTGGAGATTTAAATGAAAAAAAAAAAATGCACACGTGTCTGTTACAAGTTAAACAGATAAAGTGAATACATCTCAGTAGCCTGAGATAAAGGTAGGATTTTTGCCGGTGTTACTGTTTTAATTTATTATTATTTTTAATCACTCGTGGGGCTTGAACTTGGGGTGGGAGTAGTACCACAGTGCCACTTTCAACTTTTGAGTGGTGTATTGGAGATAAAGGTCTCACAGGGACTTTCCTGCCTGGCTGGCTCCAAACCATGATACTCAGATCTCAGCCTCCTGAGTAACTAAGATTGCAGGCGTGAGCCACCAACACAGGCCAGCCTCACTTTTTGATGGATGTTATAGGCAGTGATTCAGTGATTCAGTAACATCAGGGTTCACCTGACACTCCTGGCAGGGCAAGACACTAAAGACTCTCATGGTATTTAACATCTGCCTAACAGGGAGAGAGATGACAGTTTAAAAATAAGCAAACTAAGTTCGGATTGTGATTGGAGCTGCGAGTTAAATAAGCGAGTGTAATTGACTAGTGGAGTCATGTCTGAAGGCCTTGAGAGTGGGATCTGAATTTGTTAACGTCGTAGATGGAGTGATCAGGGGAAGGAGGGCGAGTATTTAACTTGGACAGAAAGAAAAGGGACGCAACCCTTTTAGACCTAGAAGAAATTCTAGCTGGGAAGCAGAGATGGTGGAATGACTCTTCAACAAGAGAAGGAAAGAGAGGAAGTTTAGAACATGATGACCTGGAGGAGGAATCAGGAAAATGTTATTGGAGATACTGTAGATGGACCCCAACCTAGCAGGGGTAGAGCTTGACTTTTATATTTAATGACAAGAGGAGCAAGGTCAAGTGTGTCCGGTTGTGGTCTAATTTGATCCTCATTTACAAATGATGCCATCTGGCATCGGAGAGGAAAAGGGACTGCAAAGAGATGAAGACTGAAGCAAGAAAAAATGCCCAACACATACATATTGAGGAAATAAAGGGAATCACATCTGTGTACTTTGTTGAACATACTCGCTGTAGACATAAGTGAATGACTGAGTAGGCATACATCTTTCTAAGAAGAGCTATGAAAACTTTCAGGAATCTTTTCCTTTCTGTTAAAAGATGAGAGTCTGATAGAGCATAACCAATATTGAAATTTCAACAATATGTAAGTATTGATCTTGAGTGAGTTCCTAGGTTCACAATGGGTGAGGGAGAGCCACCTCCCAGTATTTTTAGGAGATCTTCCCATTAGCCAAATGTGGCTCACATGATGACACATCCTTGAAACGGATCTCCAAAGGCTGGGCTGGCAGTCAGGCAGAGCTCAGGTGTCTCCTGACTCTTGAATCCAATAGACATAAGATCTTGCTCTGGCTGGGAAATAGCAACCATACCTATTTCAAGAGGTTGTTATAATAATTCAAGGAGATATTCCACTCAAAATAGTTAAACTATCACCTGCCACATAAGTGTTTCACCAATGATTGTTGTTAACACGCATTGATGTTCTCACTTTGGTTTAATGGCCCCCACAACCATCTATATCCAGAGTACTTTAAATAGCAAGGATCAAGATGGGAGATTTGTTTCTTATTAGGTTTTCTGTATTTGGTAAAAAAAAAAAAAAAAAAAAAAAAAAACAGGAATATGTGAAGAGAAAATGATAAGAGGTGGCAGAATAATTTTTGCTAAGAAATTTTAGATGAGATGTATCTACTCAGTTGATAAATTTGTTTCATAAAATTAGTACTTGAAAATAACCTTACTGAATATTTTTTCCTGGTCACTATCTCTGTTAAGTTATATTGTAATGTAGGTAAACAAAATCTAATTATATAGCCTGTGCTTTTTAAAAAATGATCTTACCTTCTTACATTTCCTGTGCCATGCAAAACTTAATATAACTAAGAAATGATTTTATATGAAATATAATATATAAAATGTAGCTATCTCTGTCTGAGACTTTCTACTAAATATCATTGAATAAAATCTATGATAAATGCCAAATAAAAATTTTCTCGTCTACATAATTTTTTTTGCTTGTGAGCATTAAAAGATTGTCATGGACATGAGCTTAGCACTTGTATTTTTGAGACTATTCAAAGATACACATAGATGTGTTACATTAAGTGTTGTGTCTGTATCTGTGTAGACAAGTTGAAGGACTAATTTATGTATTATGAAGATCTTTTTTTTTCCTCTATCCTTTGCATCACATTTAAAAAATTGGGAATTAAAGGTTATTTCCACAAACAAAAACTAGTCCAGAGACGCAAGAAAGACTTACAAAATAAATCAAGATATAAATCATGAAATGGGAGAAAAATATGATGGAAATAAAGGTATAAAAAAGAGCAAATCGAGTAGAAATCGATAGATTCCCTCAATGGAAGTGCAAACATTTTCCTAGTATACTCCCATAGCACTGACTTTTGAACCATTTGTTTTTATTGCGATGATTTTAAAAAGCATACAACTGACACAAAACTGAAAACTGTGGAAGACCTTGAACTTAAAAAAAAAAAGAAAAAACAGAAGAAGGAGACTGTTTGAGTGGTTTAAATAAATTTCCCAAATTCATGTTGCTAGAAAAAAAAATCTAGATTTTGGGTGCTTTTTACCTTTCTTCTTGAAAGGGAACTATTATAAAAAAAAATGACTCAAAATTATAGAGATAAATTCTCTGAAATATACAGGGACTAGATCCTACCTGAGTTTTCTCTTGTAGGAAACATTGAAATTTGATTTAGAAAAAGAAACCAACTGTGAAAGGCTGCATTAATCTCAGTGATTGCTCAAGGAAATATCTGGGTCATGACTTTGGTCGCCTTTTTGCTCACATACTGAAAATGTTTATTAGACACAATAAATAATACTTCAGTTGTCCCACTGTCTTTGAAACAGTATAATGAAAGGCATGATATATCTGTCCAAAATGGCAGGTCATTGTCTGAGAGGAACAACTCAGCAAGCTTTAGAATGGCCACAGTAAGCTGAGGCAGGTACACAGGCAGGTACATGCTCAGGTTGGTGAACACAGTTGGCAAGAGTCAGGAGAAGAAGTGGCAGAGGTCAATTCACAGGAGGAGACAACATACCCTCCTGGAATGAAGTGGGGCTCCAGGCTTTGAAAAGATCATTAGAGGGAAACAGAAAACTTTTCAGAGGAAATTCCATCCTACAAGCATTCTGCTTGTAATTCAAAATGGTTTGGGCCTTAATGAGCAAACGTAGAAGCCTATTAATTGGAAGCAGAAGATGAGTTGATGAGGATGTCTCTGGTTCTGGACAGGAACGGTGACAAAACCCAACACAGAGTAAAGTAGCGCCACAATTATAAGTTAGACATTGGATATAATTTGGACGTAGGGAGATCACTGAAAGGTGTGCTCAGGGAATAATGCCCCTTTCCAAATTGCTTCCACGGAAGGAAGGATGAAGTGACTGACCACTTGCTCTCCACCCAGCAAGACCTCCTGTCCTGGAATGCTGTGACATTCTCGCTGTTTACTCGCAATACATTTCTTTGAGGAAACTGGTCCTATAAACACATTCTAGCGTAGCATTGGTGGCTCAGCCTGTAAATCCAGCTATTTGTGAGGCTGAGATCTGAGAATAAAGTTCAAAGCCAGCCTACGCATAAGAGTCCATGACATTTATTTGTCCAATGAATTAGCAAACACACACACACACACACACACACACACACACACACACACACACACACACACACACAACTAGAGACATGGCTCTAGAATACCAACTTGGAGAAAAAACAAAATAAAAACAAGAGCATGGGGACCTGAGTTCAAGCCCCAGTACCAGCACAGAAATAAACTAGAAAAGGAAATTAAATAAAATGAAGCATATAGTCTAAGTTCTTTAACTTGAGCAGATAAGGTTTAAGGAACTTTTTCTCATTATTTGTGACTTCTTGTACACATTAGTATCTATTAATTATAAAATGTAATAGTTTCACTGGGATTTTTCCATACATGCATATAACATACTTTGATCATACTCTTTCACATCACCCTTTTCCCTACTCTTCCTTTTGAAATTTTCTATCAAAAATTTATCCTGAGTGTAATTCTGACCTTCTCGTGTATACATGGAAGACACATCCATCATTCCACATTATTCTTAGCAAGAAATACATTGCCATATTGCAATATTAATTACACATGCTCTGAAATCTTTCCCTTTTGCAATCCCTCTATACAGACCAACCCTCTCCACTCTGCGCTTTCTGGCAAAGGGTAGTAGTCAGTTCCAAATGTCTCTCTGCCAGTGAGTTCCTCTCTTCCAGCTTGAGTTAGTACAGCAGTCTTACAGCCAGTCTGTCTGCCTTTCTGATTGACTGAAATTGTATGAAAATAAAACCCAAGGCCCATCTGCTCCTCTAGTTTTCATCCAAGATTCCCGGGAAGGGAAAGGCACTGGAAACCAAATATTTGCCATGGCGGTAGGTGCTTACAGTTTTGGAAAAAGTCCTGGAAGGGGAAAATGCAATGCTGGATTACTTCAATCTCCTTCTCTCCCTTTTATTTACAGCTATATTAAATGTATAGCTTTTTCAAAGGGTCGGCTTGATTTCTTAGTATTTGCTGTCTGCGGAATATGGAGTATATGCAAGTCAACTCTCTAGAAGTTATTGCATGTATAAATCACTTTACAGTTGGAAATAAAAGTGGATAGTTCATCATAATAGTCAGTATGGCAATATATGTAAACATGAGTGCCCTTACAAGATCACGGGAAATTCCACATCTACTGTGGCTTGTAAGCTGTTTCTTCTTCCTACAGTGTTCGTCATCCTCTCTCTACCTACCCACCATCCATCAGTGCTCCAGATTCAATTCATTATGTGCAACATTACCTGACATGGAACACGAATGTTAATTAGTCCTATCCCTGAATACCTGGAATAGTTGTTAAATTCAACAAGAAACTAGGAAACATTTTCCTCTAAAAGGTCAGATAGTAAATAGTTTTACAGGTCCTCTGGTCTCTATGACAACATTTCCATGTTGTGTAAGGGCCGCTGTGGACATCAGTGAATGAATGCTTCTGGAGTCCAATAAAACTTTACTTCTAAAAACAAGCCAGGGTCTGGATTTGGCCTGCTGTCAGTATTCCTATACTGGATTTGGGTTTTTTTTTTCTTTTTTGGGATTTGAAAGGAACTTGGAGACATTTCTTCGTTATTATGTGGGAGTCACCTGTAGGGATGGAGTTAATTGATACAGTCAGTGGAGGTCATTTATGATAGGATCAGGTCTAGAAAGCCACTGGCATAAATAGACCCACATGATAAATAAGCAGGTTTCATTCAGTATTTGATTATATTCTGCTGAGTATTGAATTACCAAATGTTATTATTCTTTCTTTGCTTCCTGTGGAAGTCTTTCATTGGTTCAGCTATTACTTCCATTATGGGGGAGTGGGATGTATTGTTAAGGATGAAGTTGTATGAGAATTGTATGAAGATGAAGTAAAGTACCGATAAATATTTGTGATTAAAGCCCTGCGGAAGAGATATTAGTAATGTGGCACTGTTCTTGAATTATATGGTTAGATAGTATGCTTGAACACAGGAGAATGGAAGACCACCACTGTGTAAATTCTGATCATTTTACAGTAACCATTTGAGAAATGATTATCCTCATCCCAATTTTATATGAATTCTGTGAGTCTCAATTACATGTCTCTTACATTTATCATTTTAACTTTTAAAATTTAATTTACTTGTTTTCTAAGTAAGTTAAAATTAATATTTCGTTATTAAGGTGATACATTATTAAATAAGTCATTTTTCATCTAATAAGGAATGAACTGGCTTAGGCTTATAAAATTAAAATGCTAAGTATCAATTAACTGACAGTTCATTTAATCTTCTACCAACTTCATTTTACTTACGTTCAAATATAACTATATATATATATTCATTAAATGTCTACTTTTAGAAAATGTGTCATTTATTCATTGTCGAGTATGATCTAGCCTTCTTCATAGATTGAGACTACAAAAGATTCTCCCAGCATGACTCTGTTTGTTTGTTGGAGGGATAGCCTCTTCATCTCCTGCAGATCAATATACACTCTGATGTTTCTGATCAAAGAGGCTTTCCTCGACAAGGCAGCACAGAGCAGAAGTGCCTCCACCTCTCTCCACCTCAAGGCTCTGACTCTTCTTTGTTTAATCATATTATTTTCAGCATTGTAAAACTATCTTTAAGTAGTTGTGCAAAGGACTTGCCTTTTAACAAAGCAATTTATAAGTATCATGCAACTTGATCAATGCTATCCCATTCAACATTATCGCCCATCATTTTCTAACCTGCCCTTTCCTTCACTCTTCTCAAATTTGTAGGATATACATTACATTTCTGGCTGCATTCTCCTCCCCTCTTCTTTTCTTTATTTGCCTACCCCATCCCTTTGACCCCAACCCATCCTTTTCTTTTATATATGTTTTTATTGTGAAGATACTGTACAGACGGTTTACAGTTACAGGAATAAGGTAATGAGTATTTTTCCTATTGAGCATTGTTACCCCCTCCTTGGTTTTCCCCTACCATCCCTTTCATCCCCACCTTCCCAATTCCTCCCCCCACCAAGTTGTAAAGATCTTTTTCACCATAGTGTCTTGTACATCTCATTATTACAATGGGTCATCCTGTATCCTTGTTATTTTGTTATTCCCCTTCCCCTTCCCAAATCAGAAAAAGTTATATACAAGATGCAGGACACCAGCATCAAATACAGTGAAAACAGGGGTTATACCATAGGGAAGAACATACAAAAGAAACAAAAAAATCATAGTACATAGTACGTAGTACATTAAAAATACATTAAAAAACAATAGATAGTCCCTATCTTGGGGTTCATTTCACTTAGCATCATCTTATATGGTCATATGTACATAGCTTTTGACCTTTTTGGCTTGTCCTAAACATATGCTAGTTATTGCAAATAAGGGAAACCATGGGACCTATGTTTCTTTATATAATTTTTTTCCAAGTCTTTCCATTTCCTAACAAATGAGATGGTACCATACTTTCTGATGGAAGCATAGAATTCCATTGTGTGTGAATATATATATATATATACATACATACCACATTTTCTTGATCCATTCGTCTACTGAGGGGCATCTGGGTTGGTTCCATATCTTAGCTATGGTAAATAATGCTGCGATAAACATAGTTGTGCTGGTAGCTTTAGTGTGGTCTTGTTTGTGATCATTTGGGTAAATGCCCAAAAGTGGGACTGCTGGGTCATAGGGAGCTCTATGTGGAGTCCTTGGCGGGACCTCCGTACCCTCGCACTGACAGTGCAGTGGGCTCCCTTTGGGCCGCTTCCCCTCCAGCATCCAGTGTTGCCCTGCACAATCCATCCCCCGCTCTCTCTATGACTTCACCTTTCTGTCATTAGCGTGTTCCATACCATTAAGACCTAAGCCACCCAAGGATGGGAAACTATCAAGTCCCTCCAAAGCTGGGACAAGCTAGATGTCTGTTCCAATGAGTGACATAGTAAAGGGCGGATATTAGCAATTTTCACCACAATGGGAACGTTTGCATCCCTGCCTACACTGGTCAAATATAGTAGTGATGCCAGAAAAAAAATAAACTAAAAATTACACTTAAAGCCACGAGCAGGTGGCTCATTCTCGTGACCTCAGCTATTTCAGGAGGCTGAGATCTGAGAATCACAGTTCAAACCTAGCCAGGGTAGGAAAGTTTGTGAGATTATCTCCAATTAGTTACCAACCTGAAATGGCACAGTGGCTCCAAGTGATAGAATACTAGTCTTGAGCACAAAAGCTCAGAGACAGTGCTCAGGCCCTGAACTTAAGCCCCAGGACCTGGACAGAACAAAAAAGCTCAAGTCTAAAAACAGTAAATTACCAAAGATGTGTATCTTAGAGTACCATAAGTTAAACAGTAAATTTTAATAATGAACATAAATATCCTTTACCTTGTAGAATGGCTTTCTAAACAATTTCTTTAAAAAAATGTTCCCTTTTCCAGGCTTTTACACTGAGTTTTCTGGGTATATATAATCAAATAAACCTTCCATAGTTCCCAGAGGCACTTGTAATCTAATTTAGAAATATAACAAATCTAACAACATGTCATTATATGAATGAATTTCTTCACTTTAACTTCAGATTTGTGTACACTTGAATGGTGAGATCATATGTACTAATTTATTTTCCCAGTGTCTCTGGGGAATGGACTCCACTTATGTGAGTTTTTACAAACACTAGTTTAAATTTTCTATTGCTACTTTTATGCTGTTTAGAAATTCCAGAGATTTCCTGAAATTTCTGAAATGTATAGCTCAACTCCATCTCTTATTCAACAGAGTTCTGAGCATATGTGAACATTTGTTGGAGATGAAAGACCACATTCTGAAAATGTGATGTTGTGCCGGCTTGAAATTTGACATTGGTTTTCTGGGCTGTTTGATGTTTGTTGAGTTTATTTAGATTTCAGTCTCCTGTCTTCCTCCTCCTCCTCCTCCTTCTCCTCTTCCCCTTCCTTCTCTTCCTCTTCATCATGTTTGTCTTCTTTTCTTCCTTTTTAACTTCATTCTACGATGTATTTAGAGTATGAGCTGAGTTCCAAGCCCTATTCAGATGAACGGAAAGTTAGAGTTTAGTAAATAGATTTTATTCCCAGGGAATTTTTGACCTGGTGGGGGATTCAGTCAGATAAGAGTACTTGAGTAAAACCATGGTGATGGTAATGGCTGAGGAGAAACATGAATCTCAAGGTGATGGTCTCAGCCAGGTGGTAGCAAGGCCTATCTTCAGTTAGTTGTTGAGCAGAGACTTCAGAGAGGAGAAGACAGAGACATAGCATTCCGAATAGAAACTGTGAAAGCCACGGGCGGGAGCACACTTGCCCCTGGAGGAAGAGTAACAGAGCTGTTCTGTCTGAATAGTGAAGGACCAGGAGGCAAGGCACCGCCAAAGGCAATGACAGGCTTCAAACCTGATTCCAAGAGATGGAGAACAGACCTAGTGTATATTTTACATTTTCTAGAATATTCATTTAACTGGAGTTAAGTCACCAATGAT
This sequence comes from Dipodomys spectabilis, assembly GCF_019054845.1. Lineage (NCBI taxonomy): Eukaryota > Metazoa > Chordata > Mammalia > Rodentia > Heteromyidae > Dipodomys > Dipodomys spectabilis. Next base: position 6,679,066 of record NW_024870711.1, read on the forward strand.
ACTGGAGAAATAAATCATTATTAATTTTCTTACCAATCAAGTACATGGAAATCTGCAGTTAAAATGGACAGATCCATTCTCCTAGAGTGTTGTTAGATATCTTATTTATTTATTTTTTAGGGGGGGTCCAGTTGTGGGGCCTGAACTCTGGGCCTGGGCACTGTCCCTCAGCTCTTCAGCTCAAGGCTAGCACTCTACCACTTGAGCCACAGCGCCACTTCCGGCTTTTTTTTCTTTTTGCTTATGTGATACTGAGTAATCGAACCCAGGGCCTCAGGCATGCAAGGCAAGCACTCTACCACTGAGCCACCTTCCCAGCCCCTAAATATCTTATTTATTTTTGTTATTCAGCAGCACCTGTAGGAAGATGGCACATGAGCATGATTATATTCTGCACCGAATTAAATGTCAAAGTATGAAGACAGTCACAATCTGTTTCGAAAGTATCTGTTTACAAAACTGTCATATAAAGTGAAAGATTTAGTATTCATTGAGAAGTTTCACCATTCGGATCAGCAGTTGTCCCCTTCCCTTGTCATTTAGATTTTTATGTCTTTCTTAGCTGCTATATGAGGAAAGATACCTGGGGGGGGGGGGGGGAGGGTTGGGAAGGGGGAGAGAGGGAGAAAGTGGGTTGGTGAACTCTTTGACCATAGCCATTGCTGGCAGCTAGCTGCATGGACCAGGTTGACAGCTACAATGATGAGGTGCATTGTGAGATTTTAAGATCTTCCAGGATGCAAAGCAGAACAAACCCTCAATGGAACCTACCTGAGGGGAAAGAAAACTGATGACAGCTCCAAACGCCTACTCTTTGACCTTTGGGGAAAATGTACACATTTGAACAAATAACGATCTGTCAGAGGAACTAGAGCACAAGCAGCTAATGAGTCAGGAGAACGGGGTTATTAAAAGCACTGGGAAGCTGGGCACCAAATGTTACTAACAGAACTGAGGTATCATCCAGGGCAGGGAATCATTTGAGTATATTGGAAACTGATTCATTTTTTTTTGGATAATAATACTTTTCAAGTTGCTGATAATTCCATGTTCTCCCTTATGAACATCTGTCTCTTTTGTTCATTAGAGTAAGACACCATATTAGATTGACCCCCTTGCATCTTTAAGTACACTAGATGGTATCACCATCTTGGTATGATGGTGTACTGGTGTACATCTTTATGGCAGGCAGCTGAAATCTTACTCACATAGATTAGCAATGGCCTGTCTTATCTCTTTGTTGTGCCCTTGATAGACTCCTTCCTCATTTTGTTCTACTCTGAGCTCATTGTGTCTCATCCCTGAAATACATAAATAGCTCAAGCTTTCCAACATACCAAATACGAAAATGTGGTATCACAAAAAGCCTCCGTTTTATTTGTGTTTCTTCGATACCAGGTGCAAGGTAGATCCCTTAGAGACAACTCATTTTGCTGCACTTACACCTCTAACAATCAGAAGTTCTTGTTGAAAGTGTTCCTTTTATTTAATATATCGGGTACAATCGAGTTACTGAAATTCTGGCTGCTAATTGTTTCTGAGACTTTAAAATTTCTACTGTCTCTTGTATTTTTTTTTAACCAGCACGCGCTCTTTCAAGAGCAATCATTATTGCGATCATTAATTTACAAGTGTCCTTAAGACTCTTGTCTTGTCTTTTCAGAAAAATGTGACGACCCGCTGGTCTCTGGCCTCCCCCACTCCGCGTTCAGCAGTTCCTCCTCCATGTCAGCCAGCTACGCTCCCGGCTACGCCAAGATCAACAAGCGAGGCGGTGAGGCCCTTTTCCAGTTCTTTGCCAATAAGCATGTTAATAGAAACCTGTGATGTTTATGTCCACACTTAAAAGTATAGACTATCGGGCTGGGAAGGTGGCTCAGTGGTAGAGTGCTTGCCTTGCATGCATCAGACCCTGGGTTCGATTCCTCAGCACCACATAAGCAGAAAAAGCCGTCAGTGGTGCTGTGGATCAAGTGGTAGAACAGTAGCCTTGAGCTTTAGAGCTGAGGGACAGTGCCCAGGCCCAGAGTTCAGGACCCACAACCAAGAACAATGACAAAAATAGTATAGACCATCACACAACACATATTAACAAGCACCCCAAACCATGCTTGCCAGTTCTACTAGAAGACACACAAACACCACAGATGTCTTGGAAAACAAACGGTAAGCCAAACTATTGATGTCATCAGGACAATAAATCCAAAATATTGTGGACATTCTGAGTTCAGGAAAGCTTTCTTCAACAGAAAATCAAACCAGGTGCTGGGGGGGGTCTCACACCTGTAATCTTAGCTCCTTGGAAGGCTGAATCCAGCCTAAGCAGATAACTCTGAAACTTTGATCTCCAATTAACCACAAAAAAGGTGGAGCCATGGATTAAGAGGTAGGGCTCCAGCCTTGAGTGAAGAAGCTAAGAGACAGTAAGAGGCTCTGAGTTCAAGCCCCATCACAAGTGCACGCACACGCACACACACACACACACACACACACACACACACACACAAAGCAAACAACAAAAAGAACATCAATAGAACAACAGCAATAAAACAAAACAAAAAATCACTTTAAAAGATGCTTAAAATGATGAGTGTACTGTATATGAAGAACATACTGTCCTATACTGCTTTCTTCTCTTTTTATTAATAGTGTCTGCTGACATGTAGGATGAATAGATTTGATGTTTTTCTACTTTTCCTCCAGAGCTCAGAATTCAGGTGTGTGAAAGTGTATTAAAGTGAGTTTGAGACTTTAGCAGCATGGTATTCATTAGTTGCTTGTAATTTTGAAGTTAACAGCAGCTCATAAAGAGTATACATTTAGGGGCAAAAATATAAATCTCAGAGGGATCCATATAACTATATCAAGAATTGAAAATCTATAAAGGAAAGACTATTCTCTTGAGTACATGTGAATCACGAAGAAGACCATTAATGTTGACTAGTAAAAACAAGGAAGGCCATGGACAAGAATGAAGAAGAGGGGAGATATGGAAAGTAAAGTTCACAGCGATATTGAAGCCCTTTTAAATAATTCTGTGCTTTGTACTTCAGAATTGCTAAGAGTAGACTATCAGGATTCTCAGCACAAGCATCATTGAGAGTTGTATGAGGCATGAATATATTAGTCAACTACAGTTATTTTTTTGTTATGGGGCTTGAACTCAGGGCCTGAGCACTGTGTCTGAGCTCTTTTGCTCAAGGCTGGAGCTCTACCACTTGAGACACAGTGCCACTTCTGTTTTGGGGGGTGGTTAATTGGAGATAAGAATCCTACTAGGACTTTTCTGCCTGGGATAGCTTTGAACTGCAATCCTCAGATCTCAGCCTCCTGAATAGCTAGGATTATAGGTGTGAGCCACTGGTGCCCAGCTCAGTTAATTATTTTGTAAGTATAAGCATATATCAAAACATCATGTTCATCTTTTAGCCATCAATTTTACCTTAATAATGTTTGGGAGAAAAATAGAAGATACTAAATAAAAAAATCCTTTCAAACAATATCCAGTTCAAGCAATAAAACATAAAAGGAATTAAAAGGGAGGAAGAACAAAGGACAGAACAAAGGAAGAGAGGAGGGAGGGAAGAATGACAGAGAGAAGGAAGGGAGGAAGGGAAGAAGGAAGGGAGAGAGGCAGGGAGAGAGGGAGGGAGGGAGGGAGGGAGGGAAGAAGAAAGGAAGCAAGGAGGGAAAAGACCATTAGCAAATAAAATAGAAAATCCAAGAGGAAGAAGAGAACAAAAGGAAAAGGAGAAGAAAGAAAAAAAATCACCGAAACTTTTTTTCATAACTTTTTAGAAAAACAAAAAAGGAAAGAAAACAAAAAATAGAAGAGTAATGGGGCTGGGAATGAGGCTCAGTGGTAGAGTGCTTGCCTAGCATACATGAAGCCCTGGGTTCAATTCCTTAGTACTACATAAACAGAAAAGGGCAGAAGTGGCACTGTGGCTCAAGTGGTAGAGTGCTAGTCTTGAGCAAAAGAAGCTCAGGGACAGTGCCCAGGCCCTGAGTTCAAGCCCCAAGACTGGAGGAGGGGAAAGAAAAGAAAAAAAAAGAATAATGAATATAGAATGAGAGCTGCAAAAAAAAAAATCTTCAGAATATATGAAGAAGATTTAATCAGCTTTACAAACTACTTTGTGAAAGATACATATGCAAGGTAGAAGAATATAAATAACAGAAAGACATTTTGATTTACAACCAGCATTAATTAAGACATCTTTTTATAGCTTGATTTTCATCAGGTTCTGGCATGAGTGATCTGGTAAATCACAATTAGTTATCAAAATTTCTGCTTTGAGATGTCAGTGTAATGGAACTTTTATTCCTTTTCTAAAGAAGTCATTGAATAGATTGGAAAATATGAAACAAGGAATGAACCATTCCAACATAATAATACTGGAGACCTGCCTAGTACTATGAAATCTCAAACATGCACTTAAACAATGAGAAATACTACATGGTGCTTGACAATAAGAAGATCTCATAGCCTCGGAAACAAGTATCACAGTACTGACGGATCCACAACTGCTCCAATGAGAGGAAGCAGAGCCACAAAAATGTTTCTTTAGGGAGTTTTGAGAGGAGACCATGACTCGGCTAGTATATTGGGAAATGTCAAGCTACTCAAGTACACCACACATCAGGAATACAATCCATAGAGTCTAGCCAACAGCAAGAGGAATGAACATGAATAAGGAAGAAGCCATGGCTAGCCAGGCCTGATCCACATGCCCACAATCCAGCTTACTCAGGAAGCAAGAGGATCCGTCCTGAGTTCTGGGCCAATTCAGGATAAGTTAGTGCGACCCTATGACAAAAAATAAGTGCAGGAGAACCAAAGGCCTACCTACTGAAATGGGAGAGCAATGGCCTATTACGTGCCGGGCTCTGGGTTTCATCATTAGTAATATAAAAAATTAATTTTAAGGAAAAATAATCATGGCCCAATAACTGATATCGACCAATAAATCTATGGCTTATATCCCTTATAACACTGTGGCCAAACAATGAAAGTGACAATTAAGAGAACTAAACAGATGGTGTCCTACCCCCATTTTCTTATTCTCTGATATACCATTATTATATAACTATGAATCTATAGTGGAGGTGTTATCTGTTGAAGGACCATTTGCCTTTTAAGAACCGATGCTTAGTTCTCTGTTGAGTTTTTGCCAAGTTGATTTATCTAGTTGGGATAGTGGTGTGTTAAAGTCCCCATCAATTAATGTCTTTGGATCTATGTGAGCTTTGAAGGAAAGTAGTGTTTCTTGGATAAATTTGGTGCTCTGTTTTTTGGTGAATAGATATTTAGAATTGTAATATCCTCCTGAAGGAGAGATCCCTTAATTAGTATGTAGCGACCTTCTTTAGCTCTTCTAATGAATTTTAATTTGAAGTCTATTTTATCTGATATTAGGATTGCAACTCCTGCCTGTTTATGAGGGCCATTTGCTTGGTAGATTTTGTTCCAACCTTTCACTTTCAAAATGTGTTTGTTTTTATGGGCAAGGTGTAACATATTTATAAGATGATTTCTTTGTTGCTTTGTATGTCCCTCCCCCACCAGTATAACCCCTGTTTTCACTGTATTTGATGTTGGTATACTTCGTGGAAGGGAAGGGAAAAAACAAATTGTTTAAATAGGGATACATGTGGACCCATTACAACAATGAGATGTACAAGATGTTACGTCGAAAAATGAACTTTACAACTTTGGTGGGGGGCAGGGAGATGGGAATGGCAACAATACTTGTTAAGAAATGTACTCACGGGCTGGGAAGGTGGCTCAGTGGTAGAGCACTTACCTTGCATACCTGAGGCCCTGGGTTCGATTCCTCAGCACCACATAAGTAAAAAAGAAAAAAAAAGCTGGAAGTGGCACTGTGGCTCAAGTGGTAGAGCGCTGGCCTTAAGCTGTGGGACAGCACCCAGGCCCAGAGTTCAGGCCCCACGACCAGACCCCCCGAAAAATGAAATGTACTCATTACCTTGCCCATGTAATGGTAACTCCTCTGTATGGTATTTTCACAATAAAGAACAGATGCTTGAGAACAGAAAAATCTAAAAGGTGAGTTTCTTAGCACTTCAGGGTATTTGACATTCTGTGTTGACTTGCCCTACTTCTTTATCTTCAATTTGCCCTTTTGCTAAACCCACTGAATTGGCCAACTCAGAGGCAAAGTGGAGAAATGGGAAGAAAATGGTTTTGATTCATTCAAACCTACGTGCCAACACTGCACCAGACGTGGATAAATAGGATCTCAGTATGTGTAAAATATATCTTTATATATGTGCAAAGCATGCTATCATAATAAGGTATTTTTAGTAATTTCAATGATCTTATAACTTAAATTAACCTAAATTTTTCCAAGCCTTTTCATTTCAAAACTTTCAATTTAAAGAAAGGAGATTATGCCAGGTGCCAGTGGCTCACTCCTATAATCCTAGCTACTCAGGAGGCTGAGATCTGAGGATCATAGTTCAAAGCCAACCTGGGCAGGAAAGGCCTGTGAGACTCTTATCTTCAATTAACCACCAGAAAAGCAGAAGTGGTACTGTGGCTCAAGTGGTAGAGCACTAGCCTTGAGCTAAAGACAGCGCCCAGGCCCAGAGTTCATCCCCATGACTGACAAAAAAAAAAAAGAAACCCAAAGGAAAGGAGATGATGTTGTTGGTTTTGAAATATTATTTTGTTCTTAGTATCTTAAAATCATTAGAATTAGATATTCTAAAAAATATTATAGAACCAAACATTTATATATTAGTTGTATGATCCTCAGTAAAAACAAACAACAGAAACAAATTATTCTACACGTAAGGAAGATTAAAAAAAATTCTTTTTTTCTTCACAACTCTTTAAATTTCTGATCCTGAAAAATCAAAAACCTTTGGGAGGCTAACTAGACAGGCTACTAACTTTTTCTTTCCCCCCCCATGCATGGAGTAGCAACTGGTATGTGCTCAAAAGAAAGGCTAGCTTAGGCAAAATCACCAGGAAAAAGTGTAGAAAGCAGAGAGACAGAGCCTAGCAGAAAACAAAACATTCTCCCTCATGTTTCTAAACAGAAGAAGCCAGGAATTAATTGCAGCCAGATGGCTCTCAGAGCGGAGATGGGGCTTCTTACACGAGGGCAAGAGGTCCTTGCTTTTCCTGTACTGTTTTTGTATGTTTATGTCTTCCTTATTTGTTTGCTGATTTGTTTGTTTGTTTGTTTGAATCCTTATGGTAGTTATTTCTCTGTCGCCATTCACACAAAATACCCACACACAGAAAGGCATGGTGGAAGAATTTCCTGAATCCACTGTTCTCAAAAGGCATAGAGAGAGAAAATTAGTGAACAAATGTTTAGCACCAGGACAGACTTTTGAGACCCAAGCCACTAAGTTCCGAAAACAGAGAACCACTAGAGTGATTTTCTAGCAGCCAGCTACTTGGCTGACTTAGGAGAGCTTACTGTTGTTCTCTCTTCCTTTTGGTGAGTGACTAGATACACAACTGACCAACGCAAACATTGTCCTAAGGAAAAACTGTTGGAGAAAATGTCCCTCAAACAAATGGACCCTGAAACCAAATCAGAAACTTATTGAGACTTCTTGTGACTCAGTCAAAATGCCCTCAACAGGAGTACAGACATCAACGACTGCTGATTAGGACAAACATTATGGAAGTTAGTATGGAGATTCCTCAAAAAATAAATGAAAATGGAACTACCCTATAATCCAACAATACCAGTCCCTGGGCATTTATCAGAAAAATGGCAAGTCATGATACAAGAATAAAACCAGCAAATCCATGTTCACTGCAGCTCTATAGAGAGGGATGAACAAAAGAAAAGAGGAATGGAGGGAAAATGAAGGCTTAATGCCCAAGTTTGTACACATGAAAACTGAACTAGAAGCGTTGAAGAGACAGGTAGGGAGAGGAAAGCTGGAGGCAGAATGATAAAAGGGGTGAATCTAGTCAAGACGCGCTGTACACACAAGTGCGTATGTTAAATTGAAACCACCTTGTACAACTACTTGAAAAAAACCATCATAAAAGGAAAATCCGAAAATAAATTTAAATGCTTGCTTCTAAAGACCTTTCTAAAGACCTTGAAGTCTTTGTATTCAGCTTTCCAATTGGATAATCTGCTGCCTAATGTTTACAAATGTTAATTTATTCCTCGTAACTTCAAGTTTCAAGTGTAAGCCAACATTTTGACATTTGGCAGCTTTATAAAATATAAAATTATATGTATGAAATATTTTCTCATCACTGATATTTGTTTAAAGTGGCAGAATTTGGAATCATTTGTCGGACGATGACTAATTTTTGGATATGCTATTTTAATTAGCAAATAGTGTTGCTATGCCTTGTTTTTGTTCATCCAATAGAAATTGTGACTAGGTTTTGTAGCATCTCCCTGAATCGCCATGTACTAAGATGTAAGACACCCATAGCAACTATGAACACACACAAATGCACATTGGTCAGTCAAATCAGCCCAACTAAAGACTATGTTTTGTAGTCCTCTTTTTTAGAAATACAAATCCCAGGTATCCTGGAGAGTCTTTAAGTCTCACTGAATACATTTTCAATTTGAGAGCTGCATTAGTCACATTGAGCTACATATGTTACACATTGAGGGTTAAAAATAGATTTGTTTAATAGCCTTACATATATAGTTGTTTCCAATAGGTTTGCTAGAGTGCCTGAAAATACTGTTTGTAAAGGCTTTGATGATAAGTATGATGATTTTGGATTTAGCAGAGTAAGCTAGACTTAATTGGCCTAAATGAGCTTTTAGACTTTAGATACTTGAGATGAAGAGTTTTTCAGTAAATTACGCTAAGGAGGCTCCTATTATTTTTGCAGCAAATTCTAACTGTCTTAGTATTTGCTACTTAGAATTTGTCATTGTAAACTGGCTTATACGAATCAATCTTACGCTCTTTGACAAGCTATGAGGTATGAAATTTTATATTCGTATAATAATATAAACAGCTGACTGTCTAAGAGGGGAAAATATGTGAATGCTCAATTATGGTAATGGGCTTTTAAGTTTACCTTTTAACATGATATTGAAACACATTGTTTTTGGTTCTTTCTGTATAAAAATGTTTGATGAATGTGTTTGCATAGGTTTACAAAAACTAGAAAGGATAAATATTTAATCAGATATCTACTCTAAGAGGATCTGAGGATAAATATATTTTATGTCTATTAATATGGGTCTTGATTATTATTTTGCCTCAAGGGACATCTTTGCCTAATTATCATTTGTGTTCAGTAGCCAAATTCCCTGACTTCTGTAACAGGAAATTAACTAGTTGACCTGTTTGATCAGGTCACGCATGGAAACTCTCCTCTCATAACCACACTTAACTATAGTTCCTCAATCTTCATCTTAATAGATTCTTAGTACTCTGGGCTATTTCTCCTAAAATATCCAGGATATTTAGGTAAAAATATGCATCCAGTAAAGTTTTAACAGATAACCATTTCTCTCTCATCTATTCCAAAATATATTGCAGTTGTAGGTTCTTGAGATTAAACATTTATCCCTTTAGTATCTGCTAATTTTCTTATTTTCTTTTCATCTTATTTTCTTTTTTCATATTTAAGAAGCCAGAAAATTCATGTAAATTGTATCACACAATCCTAAACCACTATAACAAAATAGTAGGCGCACACTCAAATTCCAGCCAATATTTTCTGAATGACTGAAGAAAGGTATTGAATATTCCTCTTTGGTGGTGTTATTGGGGCTTGAACTCAAGGTCTGGACACTATCCATTAGCTTTTTCACTCATCATAAATGCCTGCTGTATCACTTGAGGCACAGCTCCACTTCTGTCTTTTGAATAGTTAGCTAGGGAGAAGATGCTTACAGAATTTCCTACTTGGGCTGGCTTCAAACCATGATCTTCAAATCTCAGCCTCCTGAGTAGCTAGGATTACAGATGTGAGCTACCAGTATCAGACTCTTGAATATTATTTATTGCACTCCCAATTGTAAATTTCAAATGCTCATTTTTTTTAACTGTGGAGATTACTGCTTAAAGTGAATATTCACCAAAAGCTTCTCCTTCTTTAACAAAAAATCATATAAGTTGTTTCCTTACAGTCATAGCCAACTGGGGTCCAGACAATAATAGAGAATGAGTAGCAACAACAAACACAATTAACACCCTTTCTAAATCTCATTATTTTCTAGAACACTCAGAACCATGAGAACATATCCCTGTTAACATTTTCCCAATGCCTTAAACAGCAAAGAACATTGGCAGTAGGAGGAGGGATGCTGAGTTGGTAAAGCAGGACCCTCGTCCCTTTATGTTCGAGCTCGTCACCTTGATCATGCTTTTGAATAGCAGAACATATTCCTTTAGTTCTGTGAATTCCACTGGCAACTGTGTAGCTTACACAAAGAAAGAACAGGCCCAAATGAGCAGGTCTTGTCCTTCATAAGGACATGAGGCACCACTTCATAGGCGGCCCTGAAGAGTCTCTCCATTAGACAAGATTAGAACATGAACAACTACATACAAAATAATGTACATCAAGCCTGACAATTACAATTGCTGAACACCAAATGAATAGCCCTCCAGTCTTCTCTACCAACTCTCCCATAATTAGAATAAGTTTCAAACTTTTGGGTTCCTTTCCAGTGTAGGATTGAGAAGAAACAAAGTGAATTATTTCCAAGACCATCAGGAGGATTTCACCTAATAAAGTCTCCATTAGCAACTTGCTTAAGTCAGGCATATTAGATTTAGTAGACTCTTGTCTTCATAACCTTAAAAAAATAATGACTTTTTCACACATTTACTATTGAAAAAAATTAAAGAAAATTGAGAAGATGCCTGCTCTTTCTGTTGCTCCTTTTCTCTCTACACTCTTCAAGAACTAAAAATATTATCACCTTAACAATTCAAACCAGTTCTTCCTTTTTTAGGATCCTTTTCTATGCTCTGAAAATGAACAATCACATTGTTCATTTATCTTTTTGCTTTGAGAGTAGAGATTTATGCTTGATGGTAATAGCCACGGCAATAAGCCATGACATTTAAAGGTATTAAAAGTAGTTCTTTTGTGTTTGCCTGTTTAACATTAAAATACAAACAAAAAATACCCATAACCTTATTCCCAGATTTTCACCCAAAGGTCACTTTCATTTCACTTTTCCTTAGTGCTTTTAATTTTCTTAGTAATGTAAGGAATTCATGTTGCATCCTATTTTTGTTGTTGTTGTTGTTTTTGCTTGCCCTAGGGCTTGAACTCAGGGTCTGGGCGCTGTCTCTGGGCTTCTTTTGTTCAAGGCTAGCACTCTACTGCTTGAGCGACAACACCTTTTCTGGCTTTTTCTGGGTAGCATATTAGTATTAGTCTCGTGGCCTTTCCTGCCTGGGCTGGCTTCAAATCTCAATCCTCAAATCTCAGCCTCCTCAATAGCTAGGATTAGAGGCATAAACCACTGGTACCTGGCTCTTGTATCCTATTATTTTGTGCTGTTTTCTTCTCAGTAGCTATTGGATTCTGCATTGTTTCAGTTTGTTTTTTGTTTGTTTGTTAAGGAAATATTTTAAAAATTTTTATTTTATTGAAAGGATTATGATTTTAAACATGTTGTCCAACACTGAGTTGAGAATCTTTTTTTATTATATCACACCTGTTACCTTGACATTTACAAACAGGAAAACTATTCTGCCTCCAGGGTGAATTATTTTATATCAGAAAGCTGGTACTTGAACCACTGTGTGAATAATACACAATTTCTGATTTTCCTCTGGACTTGATCATAGTTTTTGGTTGATTTTTGTTTTTTATCTACTTTAACTCTTTGCTCATTTCATATACTTTTTGGGGCTATGGCTAACGTGATGCAAAGGATAGTTAATTTTTTCCCTCTCCCCTGAATGTTCCTGAGGGTGGAATCTCAAATCCCATGCTGCAGGGCTCCACGTGGTTCTGTGGATTGAAGAGTCCAATGCCATGCCTGGACATGTGTCTTTTTACATTTTGATAAGGCTATGTGTACTCGTAAGGTCACAAAAGGCTTACAGAAATACAGTAGCATTTCCTTCATTAGAATGAAGGCCTGGGCAGAGGTGAGCAGACATCTCCTCTTCACTCTAGGTGGATGGAAAGACGACAAATACCCCCAAATAGGCCGAGAAGTCAGAAGGCACCACTGTGGCTCTTTTCTACCTGTTCTGTGTCCCCCAACTCCTCCCCCACCTCCAACACACACACACACACACACACACACACACACACACACACACGCACACACACACACACACTTTACAGACAAGCTGTACTCAGAAGAAGTTGCCACTGGTGCCTGGATTGCTCTTCTAGATAAGTCCTTCTTCACACTGAGTATCTGTATTTTCAAGATTCCTTGTCCTACAGTTGAGTCAAGAGGCCTTTTCCATAATGTCTTTATCAACAGCTGGATGAGGTGCTTCTACTTCTCCATTTTGAGCCACCACGTTTGCTTGTTGGTTTGCTTTCTAACAATATAGCATGGCTGACCGACTTGTCTGGCCCCAAACAAGACTACATTTGGCTGCTCCCTGTGCCTCTTGGCGCCAGACACAGCTTACTCCTCTGCTGGTGCTGAGAACCGAGTTATACTCACAGATTCCGGCTACAGTGTCTATGTCACATCACCTGGGACGTGACGAAGTCCTAAGGAGGAACTCTAGAAGGAGCAAAATTCAGTGCTACGGATTCAAGAAAGTTGAGATTTCTGCCTAAGGGAGCATCGAAGCCAGATTTAAGTGTCTCAAATGGAGTCTTCTGACTTGAAATCATTCACTACACTGACGGCCACATGTCCATCCTAGGTGGGAGTTTTTCTTTAAGGGAATACGGGAAAATGTTTGAGTTGGTTGTAGAAAACAGCTAAATTTCTCCCACCAATCTATCTATCTATCTATCTATCTATCTATCTATCTATCTATCTATCTATCTACCTATCTATCTATCTATCTATCTCTATTTATCTATCTATCTCTATCTGATAACCTGTTTTATTTCAGAGTGCATATGCTGCCTCTATTTTTCATTAAAGAATGCCTTTAGATTTTTTTGCATTTGTGTGTGTATGTGTGTGTCTGTGTGTCTGTGTGGTACTGGGTTTGAACTCAGAGCATTGTTCTGTATCAGCTTGTTGCATGTGAACTCTTAGTTGGCACTCTACTACCTAACTAAGCCACTCATCCAACCAAGCTTTATGCTGGTTGATTTGAAGATGGACTTTTCTTTTTCTCTGACCTCAAAGTGCAGTCCTCTATATTTTAGCTTCCTGAATAGCTAAGATCACAAATGTGCTCAATCAGGTATGAGCTTCTTTGCATACTTCTTATTTTGTTTTAAATAATAAGAAAGTAAAACATACTATTTTAAATATTTGTGTGAAATAACATATTTTAAGGCAAATCCTTTCTATTTTTGATACTAAACTTTTTAAAATATTCAGATTTTACTCTCTTTTCTGAATGAGTATGACATGGGCAAAAATAAACCTAACTGTACTTGAAATATTACATATGTGAGAACAACAAGACAGAAGCAAAGCAATAAGACCAGCATTCTGTTTCCCACAGAATGAACTTAAAAATTACTTATGTGCAGCCACCATATGCTAGACTCTGACAGGAAGAAATACATTTGAAATCACTAGCAGTCTTAACATTCAATACACACATTGGAGAAAAAGCCGTAGTCAATACAAAATGAAAGGGAATGAATAACAGGAATAAAACTCAACCACAAAATAGACTTGTGAAATCTTCTATGTACGCTATAAAATGTGTTAGTTTGCTATAACATGGGAATAGTCCAGCATTAATAATAACAACATGCAACTCTGCGATTATTATCCATCATTGAATGCTTTCTTCTCCACGTAAAGGACTCAGCACTTTTGTATGTTGCCTTTACCTTTGTTATTGTTTAAGACAATGCCCATGTTTTTTGGAAAACTAAATAAACTCTTAGGGTATTGATTCTACTTCTTTTCTCAGACTTCTTTATATCAAACATTGGATAAAGTAAAGAAAGAATCATTTGAGCAACCCTTTCATGATCAGTCTTTTTTACTGGGAATAATTTTGTTGGTGGTAGTGGTTGTGAGGCTTGAACTCAGGGCCTGGGTGCTGTCCCTGAGCTCTTTTGCTCAAGGCTAGCACTCTACCACATTGAGCCACTGCTCTACTTCTGGTTTTAAAGTGGTTAACTGGGCTAAGAGTCGCATAGGGACTTTTATGCCCAGACTGGCTTTAAACGGTAATCCTCAGATCTCAGCATCCTGAACAGCTAGGATTACAGGCATGAGGCACCAGTGCCTGGCTTATTAGGTCTAATTTTAAGACATAATTGATGATGGAGAATAATGAAGAAGATCAGAGAATCACAAAATACCATTGGTTTTCAATTCAAGCTGTGTGTTTGAATTTTAAAAAAAATTAATATTTGGAACAACAATGTCTCTCAGAAGAGCAGTGACTAGGCACCAGACAAGAGAAAGAGAGAGAGGCTGAGTACAACCAATGTCCTGTCCTTCCAAATAGGAGTTTTAGCTTCAGACTTGAGAGGAAACCACCAGTGACCCAAAGGGATTATTGGATGTATCCAAATGACAAACTTCACTAAAAATATCCCCTTCTCTACCTGACTTGTTTAGGTAGGAATCAAGAGGCAGGCTTTCATTACCTCCTTTTCTATTGCTCTATGTATCTAAGACCAGGCTCTGAGTTAAGGGGGAAAGGAACAGGACTTGAAGCATAAGAAAGGAAAACAAGGAGTAGGGAATTACGCTTTCAAGGACTAAAACAGAGAGAAGATGAGCATTTTTGTTTGAGTTTCACATGAGCATATCTTGAGTCTCTCGGAGCATTTTTTTTAACCTAATGATACAACATGCATTTGGAAATAATCAGTTCTGCTTAGCAATTTATCGATACTATATATACCAAGGATGCACTGAGGAGTGATAAAAGGGCAGGATGCTTTGTTAACAGCCTGAAACATGTTCATCAGTTTCTGGGATGTCAACAATTTAAATTCAAATAGATTTCTCACTGAGACTAAAATATGAAACACCGTGGGTTTTATTTCTGTGTATTGGATTAATCTAGATTTAAGGCTGCTTTGTTCTGAGCTCATGAGCATCCCCCTCTGCCATCTTTTGTGTTTGGATGGATTAGCTAGAGCAGGAAAAAAAAGGGAGATCGATTCCTTCAGAAGCTCCAACAGTTATCTTTGCTACTTTCACACTTGACAGGGGGAATAACAGAAGGCAGAAAAAGGAGAATAAAAGTCTTGTCTCTGAATGAGAATTCTACGTCTCCCTGGAAGATTGAACGGCACAGCTATTCATATTTCAGGCACCTCAATTACACATTCATTATTCATAAACACTTGTGTAACTCTAAGTTATGTCGGCTGAGAGAGAACATTAACAATCTTTCTTACTTTTCCTTTATTGCTAAAACATCTTGTATCTAACAGAAGGAACCAGAAAAAAAAAGGCGGGGGGGGGGGGGGTGGAGGAAGTGGGTAAAAGAAAAAGAACAAAAAAAGAAAATGCCTGTAAATCTAAGTTTTATATTTAAGTAAAATAATTCCAACAGAATAAAGCCCAAAGCTTCTCATATACTTTTGTCTATGTCTTGTCAAGGAAGTAATCTGGATGAATGGGTTTTAACCAGTTCTACTAGAGAGAAAATTGGGACTAAGCTACCAGCATTGATGTGTGTGTGTGTGTGTGTGTGTGTGCGCGTGTGTGTGTATGTGTGTGTTGGGGTGCCATTCCTGGGCCTTTGGCTCAAGGCCTCCTACTCTCACATAGCTGTTTTGCTCTACTGCTTGAGCCACACCTCTACTTCTTGCCTTTTTCTTGTCTCACCAACTGCTCCAGAATGGCTTTGAACTATGAATCTTCAGATCTTAGCCTCTTACATAGTAAAGATCATTGACATGACCATCAGCAGCCAGGAACAGTAAATTTTTGTCTGTCTGAAGGACATTGGGGTCTCTAACTCCACGTGTAGAGAAAACCCCATCTGCAATTAAATCAACCTGTACTTACTGGACACTTTTTTGGAAACATCAATAGCTTTCTGATGTTTACTATCTATTTTCAACTCATAATACATTACAGTCTGTCACAGTTCAACCTGATAAAATATAACATGAGAAAAATGCAGTGACCTTAATTATCTCATATCTGTCGTTCTAGAAAAGTAAAAAGAAATAGGTAAAATACATTTGATCAAAAGTTTTACTTTATAGACTTTGCTAAAAATTGTCATTTCAACATGTAAAAAGCATAAAAATATACATTTCTCACATTAAAATTTCCAAGCCTTGGATGTATTTTATACTAAGAGCACATCTCAACTCAGAGACTATATTAAATATACCTTATCTGTATTTAAATTTCATACATTTGTTGTTTTAAAAAAGCTAGACACAGAGTTAAATTTCTAATATTTTCAATAACTTAATTGAGCATTATTTCTTCTTTCCTGTGTTTTTCTGTTTTCTTTTGGTAAGTGGTACTTAAAAGTAAACTCAAGGCCTTGTGTTTGCCTAGTCAATACTGGCGCAAACAATGTTTTGTTTTGTTTTTCTTTTAGATGATTTTTCAGGACTTTTACTCAGGACTAGCCCCAGACTTCAATCTTCCTACCTTTGTCTCTAATTTGCATGACAGATAGGAACCAGCATACCCAGTCCAAGTATCAGATCTTAGGTATAAAATGTAACTTATTTAAAAATTAAAGTTTTAGTTCTGTGACTCTCAGACATATAATAATCCCCAAAGCTGCATGTGAAGTGTTGGATTTCCTGACGTATTGGAAACCTCAGGCCTATATGGATGGTGGCCTGAGATTTGAAATGCAAATGTTATCCCAATATTTCCAATGTTATCATCAGATGATCTGGAGGTCAGAGAGAGTAGATAATGTGTGAATCACACAACTCTAAATACCTTCTGAGGAAATTATAGTAAGGAATTCTGCTTACTGCTAAAGAAGACAGGATCCAAGGACATGTCTTCCATTCTTTTCCAGGACATGTTATAGAAGCTGGTGATGATTCTTAAGATTGTTTTGAGGTATAGGTCCTGGAGAGGTTAGCTATTGCTGCCTTCACTGCAGGTCAGGAGGTGGGATTCTTTGCTTTGGACGGCTCATATCAAAACTCTTCTGGTAGAACCAGATTGTTTTATAGTACTAAATGAAATAGTAATTTCTCATTGGGTATGGGATGAAACGCCATTGGATAGTGTTTCATGAGCTTCACTATAGTACTATAGACCTGTATGAATTATGCTGATAAAAGTCTAAGATCTCTAGTTACGGAGAAATGATCATTTATTCACATATCTCAGCATTATATGCAAGCCCTTATTTAGTGAAAAAGTTTGCTCAAACCATTGCATATGCATAATTTCTATTGAGTTTACAAGGATGGATGATGAGAAGCTGGCAGGAAGACATTATTTAATAATTACAAGAGAATGCATTCTTTAGCAAGGGTAATGTACCTCATTAAAAATAAAAATCATTCAATTATTTCTCTACTCAGTGTCATAAATAACATGACCCCAGAGTACATCGCTTGTGATTTAAAGTCCAAAAATGGAAATTAAAGTATTAATAGTTATAAGGTAGATATTATTTGGCAGAGATGGACATTGATAAGCAGATAAATAATTCTCCTTAGGTGCCAATCATATGTAATGGAGACAGGATTAAAACCACAATGAGCTTCAACCTACAATATAGAATATCCCCAAACTGCCAAGCTAAACCACCAATGGCCTGATGTAGTCTATCAATTATTCATCCAGGAAAAAAAAAAAAAAGAATGCTCAATACAGCAAAAATCTACACCAATCACATTTCCACATTTATGTAAAGCAAAAAAGAGCATTTGGTCTTGTAAAATATCCACTTTTAAAAAGTTTAATAGTGCATATAAAAAAGCTATTATCAATTGTGCAATGCATTACATATCCATCAAGCCCTGCTCTAAAATGTCGTACCTCTGAATGCTGCTACCAGCTTTGTATGCTGTGGATGAAGTACTCAGAGAAGGAGAAAGAATGGGAACTCAGTGTCTTTCAGAAATTCTCACTGAAAAGTTCAAAGAAAAGTTCTGCTATTTGCAGTCATAATGTGAGTGTGTTTATAACTGTTTTTCCTTAAAATCTGAACATTAGTGATGAAATACATATCTTGATGGTAAAAAGCAATCTTCTATCTTAGATAGCCTACAAGGGAGTTAGGTTATAAAGAATTAATATTGGAATAATGATGAACCCTATGATATTTTAAAAACTTCAGTTCTGGCCAGGTGCCGGTGGCTCACACCTGTCATCTGAGGTTCAAAGCCAACCCTGGCAAAAAAAAAAAAAGTCCACGAGACTCATCTTCAATGAACCACCAGTAAACTGGAAGTGGCGCTGTGGCTCAAGTGGTAGAGCATTATCCTTGAGCTGAAGAGCAGAGGGACAGCGCCCAGGCCCAGAGTTCAAGCCCCACAGTGGACAAAAACAAACAAACAAACAAAACTTCAGTTCTGTACATAAGCCCACAGTGGACAAAAACAAACAAACAAGCAAAACTTCAGTTCTGTACGTTGATGTTTTCCTCACACTAGGTAAATGCTCTGGCTCCCTTCTCTCTGACTTTACTGAGCATTTCCTGTTGTAAATTCTTGCCACACAAATGCCAAGTACAAAACATCAAAAGTTCTGGGTGTTTAATGGGTAAGGTAAGGATTCACTTGGAAATATGTGTTCCTAGAGAAAATCAGAAAGGGAGTGAGGAGTGGAGGATGGAACAAGATCAGTGCCCTGTCCCCAAAGAGACTGCACACAATGTCACCTTGGCCCACATCCCACAGGAAACTCAGGTGACAAGTCACATCTCAGCGCTGAGACATGAGCTAGGGACTACCGTGGATCTGTCCCTTCATCCTTCACACCTTAGTGAATTTTTCCAATTTCCCAGCTCCCCCCAGTGTTCAACAAAGTAGCATCTGGCTTGCTGAGGGCAATCTGTAGACTACAAGACAGAGTAGAGGGTTCTTGTCTACGCCACAATACCGACGAGAGGAAGCTACCTCAGAAAATGGCTTGACAGTTCTATCAGGAGGTATGTCTCTACATCTTCCCATGAACATTATCTATAAAAGCCTAATGTGGAAACAGCACAATTGCCCGTCAACAGCACAGAGGTTAAAGAATGTTATACTTAAATAATAAGATCCAACTCAGGATTCAAAGAGAATGCCCTGCAAACCAAACACAAATGACACAAAGACATAGTATGGTTAAAATAAGTCACAGAAGAATATGTGCAGTATGATTCTATTTAAATTTCAAGAGCAGCTAAATGACAGCATTTCATTGTTTGGTCATGTATACCTATATGTCAAAGCCATTAGGCAAAGGAAGGGGATGCTTTCTTGAAAAGGGAAGTTACTGGCCACCTCTAAGGTAGAAGGAAGGAGATGGTTTTGAACAGAGGTAATGAATAGTTTTTAAAGGGCCAAAAATTATCTAGTTTTAATTAGTTTCTAGGTCTGGTTGATATTAGCAAAAAATCACTTCACATTGGCAAAGGAAAAAGGATATTATTATGCTTGAGAGAAAATAAGTGTCAATGTCCTCTGTTTGTAGCTCAGTTGTCCATTGCTGAGGCAAAAATCCCTGATATAAACAACTTTAGGAGGGTACATTTATTTGGGCTCCCAAGATCAGAGGTTTTAGCCAGGTTGTCTGGTTCTGATGTGTGTGGGTTTGTGGTGAGGTAGAGCATCATGGTGGAGATGGTCGTGGAAGAGATATCTTAGCATCTTGACATCAGGAAGTGGAAAGAGACAAGAAGGGGCAGAACAAAGTGTAGCCATCGCAGGCACAACCCCAGGAACCTACTTTCTCCAGCAAAGAGCTACCTACTAAAGCTCCAGCTCTGCTCAAAATAATGTACTCCCTGGACCAGCCTTCAACACATAGCTTCAGTATGTGCTTGAGTCTCAGTTGGAGCAAGGAATTATTCTAGAATGTCAGGAAATGGAGATGCATAATAGCTAGCTTTTTGAACAGAAGTCTGTAACTTAAGAATGTAATAATGAATAATAATAATAATCTGGCAGATTAAATGGTAGAATGTGGCTTCCCAATCTACAAATACAGCTTAGCCACATACATGAAAAAATGAGGTGGGAAAAGGTGATTAATGTCACTGAGCCCCAACTTTCTTATCTGTAAAAGAGAAATAAATAATTCTATTTCATTCACTCATGAGGATTACATCAATGACCCAGACCATGAGCACAGAGGAAGTGAAAGGCAGATTAAATAGACATTATAGACGTTCTCTGTTTGTTTGATTGATTTTTGTGGTCTGAAGCTGGGATTCTAACCCAGTATCTGACAATTTTGCTCATTGTCTAGTGTTCTACCAACTGAGCCACACCTTCAACTCCCTAAACAGGCATTCTTTTGGCTATGTATAACCAGTTGCAATGGAAAAGAGTAGGCAAGTTTTGGTTTAAACACTTAGCAGTTCCACACAGATTTGTGAATAGAGACAAGGTGAAAAGGTGCACTTTGGTCAGAGAAATTAGCAAAGGAAAATCATGGAATTTGAAGGAGATAAGTGGAGTAGAAGCATGCAGGAGGAGACTATAAGAGAGGCAGTAGATTCTCTGAGACCAGGTTGGGCAGGCTCATAAACTTAGATTTATTCAGCATCTTCGCAATTATTGTATCCTATTATACAGGACTGCATGCATATTCAACAAATCTCTGAAGAAATTCAATAGCATTGAAATTAGTCATTTTCAAAGGTTTCTGAAGACAATGAGTAAAAATATATTTCATGGTAATTGTAGAAGAGTAATGTGGGATGCAATTGCACAGAATTATTGTAGTGGCTGAGAGCACAGGGATTTAGCCTAACTGTAAGTTTGCATCTGTCCTTGCTGCTTCTGTGAAAAATTAAATTTGAGAATCTATGTCTTTTTTTCACCTGTAAACCGGGGATTATTCATTTTTTTTTAACTTTTTTTTTTTTTGATCCGGTCGTGGGGCCTGAACTCTGGGCCTGGCCGCTGTCCCTCAGCTCTTCAGCTCAAGGCTAGCACTTTACCACTTTAGCCACAGCTCCACTTCCGGTTTTTTCTGCTTATGTGGTGCTGAGGAATCAAACCCAGGGCCTCATGCATGCGAGGCAAGCACTCTACCACTGAGCCACCTTCCCAACCCAACTGGGGATTATTCTGAAAAGAACTGATTTCACAGAGATGTTGCTCTGGATTGAATAAGTCCATGTGCATATACAGTGTTCAAGTGCATATACAGATTTTCATGTGCATATACAGATGTTGCTCTGGATTTAATAAGGTCATGTGCATATACAGTGTAGTGTATGACTTGCCACATCGATTTCAGGATGAGTGTTTTATGAGTCAGAAGCATCCATTAAAAAAATCTGTTAAATCAAAAATGATAGTGTCGATTGACAGTATATAATATTGCCATAGTCATAGATTACATTTATGAAGATGGAACCAATTCTAATCTGTATAGTAGAGGATGCAATTATACAGTTATGCCACATATAAGACATAGATATATGTATTTACATATGTGTATACTGTATTTATAGATGTTATATATATATATGTATGCCATGTACTTATATATACAACCTACATTTATGTATTAATGTTATAGATATTTTTCCCACTTTCAGACACCTGTCACTGAGGGATAGAAATGTAACTAATAACAGCCACATCAGCTGTTCCAGCTGAAAGGGATTAGGTCAGAGTTGCCAAAACTTGTGGAGATATAGAGCTTGACTTGGAATGCTACCAACAGACGTGATGACCATCTCCATATGACTGGTCAATAAGAGGGCAGCTCTGCCACACCACTGCCACCAACTGCTTCTGTTTCCTGTACTCCATAGGAGTCTTGTCAGAAACTCAATCCTGCCCAGCAGCTATCTCCTGCCAGTCTTATCTTTGGAATCAAAATCTTGAGTTTGTCTGTCCAGTCTGATTGACACAGAAGCCACATGTTCTACTATAGCTGCAAGAGACATGAAGAAATAGGCTGTTTAAAGTTGTTACTGTGCCACAGTGAGTTTCTCAGACAGATAAATAACTACAGAAGAACTCACCTAGCCTGTGAGTAAGAACTCTCAGGGTTTTAGTCAACTGACTGAGATAACCAGGGGCTGAGGTTTCTATCCACTGTGAAAGTCAAGAGCTCCCCCTGCTTACCTAGCTTTCCCTGCTTAACTAGCTTCATTTATACAAAAACATTAATCTGTAGAGTGCACAGCCTCTTAGATCAAGAACAGGAGATCAAGACACCCTTCTCTACCTTTTATAGGCAGAGGTCAGAGAGGTGTCACGAAAGGAGTGATCACATACGGCTCACGGGATGTATGAAACTCATTGTAAACGGAGCTGGGAATGTGTCAAGGGGAATGACCTCTGTCCAGGGGACCAAGGAGAGCCTGTGTTTACTCTCTGATTTAGGAGGTGTTTGCTGAGGAGCTTCCACATTGAGGATAAAGATATGACATTAAATAATGCATGTTTCATGGAAATATCTAAACTCCCTAGGCTTTGAAGGACTGAATGGGACAACAAATAAACTTTCAGATTGTCAGAAAGAAATGAATATAAGAATGTAGCGATAAAGCCAGGTGCTGGTGGCTCATGCCTCTAGCTACTCAGGAGGCTGAGATCTGAGGATGGCAAAGTTCAATGAGTATAAAAATGTGGTGAGATAGTAGTGAATGTTGTAATAAGGTTTGATATCTATTGTTTTACTTATCTTATATTGTTTATCCAGATTAGAGATTGGCAGGATTAGGAAATCTCCTGTGGCCAGATGTGCAGAAAAAGATGTTGATACCAAGTGGAAAGGGACTTTACTGCACCAAGATGAGAAGGATCCTAAGTACATTATGAGAAAACAAAGAAGGAGGGGAGTGAGAGGCTTGGTTCCACGCTTGTCAGCAGCTGGGCTATTGTGGGTTGGAAAGAGATGTGAAGCCCAGCACCATACGTGTGGGACTGTGCTATCATTCACATCTATGGAAAGGTGATAAGAAACACATTTTGGAGAAAAGATAATTAGTTTAGATATGTTGAGTTTAATGTATAGCTTTACGTTTCTACTCCTGCATAACAGATAACCATACAGACTTTGTACTTAAAACTACACCCATTTATCAGGAGGTCTGAAGTCCGGGTACAGTGGGATGAAATTCTCAGGTGCAGGAAACACAGGGAAAAGTGAAGTGTCTCTCGCACTGAGGGTCTTGGCCTAACTAGGAATATTCTGCTAGTGAGCTAATCAAGATTGCTGGTCGAGCAGTTTCCAGCAACTGTGAGTCTCTGTTTTCTTCATCACACAGAGAATCTTCCTTATATCAAATCTCACTTATACTTTGAGTTTGGCTTGGCCATCTCTTGCCCATCTAGTTGATTCGTTTAAACCCTAAGAATACCTCTCCATTACCATAAATTCAATTGAATACCAACTTTAGGCAGTGATGGGTGATTGGAAGAGTCAGCTCTGAAATGTCGGAAAATATTTGAGATGCAGAGTTCAGAGTGAGATACCTAGGAACTATGAACAGAAGTGACTACAGTAAGGAAGGAAGATTGTCTCTATTAAGAGGGTAATAGTGACATATAAAACTATCTTCATAAAAATATCTAAACTCGATGAATGGCAAGAACTCCAGATGTAACATCCAGATGTTGCGAGGAAGAGGTAACACAGATAGTGTAGTCATTGAGGGGATCACGGTACTTGGAACGGCATGGCTATGCATGACGAAACACCTATCGGTGATGGGAAAAGAAAAATGCAGAAGATTGCAAGGTATGGAACCGTCTGTGGTTTATCTAGTTAACTGATACATTACCAGGTGCCCAATTCAATGGAAAGCCATTGGATATAAGGCCAAATTTTTTTTTTAAATGACTCAACACTTACATTGAAATGAGTGAGAAGCGGCCCCAAATTCCATGTCACTCACTTAAGGAGCAAAGAGATTAGTGAGGGGTAGTGGTAAAGCCTGGAAGTGAGGAGAAAGAATAAGGCAAGTATGGTGGGTACACAGCAAAGGGAAAGCAATGAAAACCCTTCTCCAGGAGACCCGAATGAGGGCACACGTAGGATGGAGAAGTTCACTATGGTTTCAATAAAAGAATGGGATGCGAGTAAGCGTGAGGTATTGATCACATGCAAAACATCCTTGGAAGAGGCTCAAGTAGCCTAGAAGGGAAAGGGCTCAGCACGGAGGAAACAATTCCTGAACATGTGTTCTCCCTGATTTACACCTGTCAGACTTCAACTGTAGGCCAGTCACAGGTTGTAATGGTGCATTGTTGTCTTTGAATATCTTGTACATCATTAGTCATCAATATATTTGAATTTCAATATATGAAAAAGCAAATAATAAAAAGGAGAGGAGTGAACAAGAGAAGTGTTATTACTAGTTATCGGTCGAGAAGGAGAATGGTAAGTTACACTCCCCGGAAATATAATTTTGAAGATATGATCATGAAATATTAAAAATATTGTTAAAGTGGCAGTGAATTATTTAAAAATAATATCCCTACCTTCATGATACAGTATTCAGATGGGTGTTAAAGTGTATGCTCCAAGGAAATTCTTGCTATAGTTTTATGTGTGCTGCATATTTTCAAATGGTGGCGGAATGCAATTCAAAGCTTTTAAATTCCTTCACCCTGTTTCTCTGTCTCCTTGTAGAGCTCCCTTTGATTTCCAAGGTGTTTCATTCCTAGAATGAGAAGTAGGTGGTGGAAAAGTTTCATTCTTTGAGGCTAAGGTTTGAAACGGGTTTTTCAATTTGTAGATAAAAATTCTAACTTCAGAGTTCAGTATTGTTCCATTTTTCCTGAGATAAATGCCTGGAAGAAGCCTACACCTTCTGACTACTTCTTCCAAGCATGTGTCAGGCAGACTCTTAAAAGTGGGATGGATAGCAAGAGGGCGAGGGAAGAGGGGATGGAAGGTGAAATGCGAGGGAAGAGGGGATGGAAGGAGAAATGCCAGCTTTTTCTGTGAAAGAGATAATTCTATTATGGAATCCTTTATGCTTTTAGTCACAAAAGGCTAACTTTTACCAATCCTACTTTCAGATGGTAATTATTTATCTTTGGGGAAGACAGTATGTTTACCTGAGTGTAACTCATATACATTTCTTGACTGCTTTTCACTAAACTCTAGGTATGGAGCTCCGGGTATGTTAAGATGACTAAGATACAGCTATTAACATCTAGGGACTTTTTTTGTCAGTTGGGGGGCTTGAACTCTGGGCCTGGCGCTGTCCCTCAGTCTTCAGCTCAAGGCTCTCTACCACTTGATTCACAGTGCCACTTCTGGCTTTTTCTGCTTATGTGGTACTGAGGAATCAAACCTAGGGCTTCATGCATGCGAGGCAAGCGCTCTACCACTGAGCCACCTTCCCAACCTCCATCTAGGGACTTTTAATCTACTGGACAACTGAAGTAAATGCATATTTTCGTTCTGAGTACAAAATAAAAACGTAATCAGGCAAAAGGCGTAAAATAATTTCATAAATACTGAAGCATGATTTGTTAGTTTTATCCAATCCCTTGTTATATGACACAGATGTAAGCTTGTATATATGCATATATATATATATATATGAATATAGATAGATAGATAGATAGAATTTATGTCTATGATGAACACTACTATACTTCAGTCTCCTACTCTGCCCCTAAGAACACAAACCTTACTGAAGAGTACCATGCATACTATTTCTAATCATACAATGCACATTTTTTGGAAAGAGATTTCATTAACAGGAAATATCAGTGCTCATCAGGTCGAGAGCATTCCTCAGGAGGCGAAGTCACACAGACAGACAGGAGTATTGGCTCCTGGATATTCTCAGGAAGTAGAGATTCGGAGGATGATTAGTTGAGGCCAGCCTGTGCCAAGAGCTGACAACAAAAAGCTTGGGGTGGAGGTGCACGACTGTCATCCCAATGAAATGAAAAGCATAACCAGGATTGCACTTGAGGCAGGCCTGAGCACAAATGCGAGACTATTCTAAAACTAAGGAAAGCAAAAAGAGCTGAGGGCATGGCTTGAGTGGGAGAGAACAAAGCAAAGCCCTAAGTTCAAACCCTAGAGCAGCTGAAAAGGAGAGGCAAGCGTCAGAATCACACAAAACTCCACTTGCAAATATGATTTGCCTTTCTTGGTGTTCCAGGAAGTTCAAGGGAGACCTTTATTCAATACACAGCCCCACTGTCATCTGCTTTACTGGCCTGTGTCAATGGAAGTGGCTGGAGCATTTCTCCTGTTACCCTGGAAAGACAGATAGCTTGCAAGGAAAAAAAGAAAGAAGTTCAGTGAGGGGGGGTGAGTTATCCAGGAGAGGATAATCAAAATGTGAATCAGTCATCAGGCTCAGACATGCCTGGTGAGCTAGACAAGCTAGTGAGCTCTCAGCACCAGATTGAGCGTACATACATCGAACTCATCCTTTGACTCTGAAACTAACAAATTAATGGAGCACGAAGAACAGACATTGTAGACTAAAGAATCCAGCAAATCTTTAGGAATAGAGTAGAGCCCTATGTAACAGTTACATCTGATAAAGCAGGCTTGTTGCTTATTATAGGAAGGAAGTAAATGGAGGAAAAAAGGAAAGAAGGGAAGGAGGGAGGGAAGTAAAGATGGGAAGAGAGGGATAAACTGAGGGAGGTAGCAAAGAAAGGAATGAAAGGAGGGAGAAAGAGAAAGAGAAGTAAAGAAGTAAGGAAGATAGAAAGGATGGAGTGGGTGAGGGAAAGATAGAAAGGAGGGAAAGGGAGAAAGAGAAGAAAGGAAGGAAACAAGGTAGGAAGAAAGAGATGAGGAGATGGAAAAGAAGGAAGGAAGGTAGCAATGGAGAAGGGAGGGAGAGAGGGAGTGAAAGAGGGAGGGAGAGAGGAAGGCAGGAAGGCAGGAAAGAAGGAAGGAAGGTAGGAAAGAAGGAAGGAAGGCAAGAAGGAAGGATAGAAGGAAGGAAGGAAGAAAGAAAGGAAGGAAGGAAGGCAGGCAGCAGGCAGGCAGGAAGGCAGGAAGGCAGGCAGGAAGGAAGGAAAGAAGAATGGGGGAGGGAAAGGGGGAGGGAGGGAGAAGATGAAACAATGAAGGCAGGAAAGGAGGGAGGATAAAGGACTGAAGGAAGGAAAAGGAAGGAAAGAAGGAAAGAAAGAGGAAGGAAGGAATTGCAGAGAGTGAGCAAGGGAAGATGGGGAGCGGGAAAGAAGAGAGGAACAGAGAGTGGGAGAGAGGAAAGGAAGAAAGGAAGGAAGGAAAGTTTGGTAGAAGGGAAGGGGAGAAGAAGGAGACACATCTCATCCATGATATGCCAATTTATATTCGCAGCAAAATTGTTACTGTTCTTCAGTGACTTCCTAACCAAATTACACCATTATGAATCTGTCTTAACTCAACCCCAGTCTGTAGACCACGGAGCCTTCCATCTTGTGTTCCCAATGCCCCCTTCCCTTCCTAGTCCTTCTCTACCCTTTCCTCTGTCATCTTCATCCTTTTTGGTTTGAGATCATTTGAATCACATTCCTGTTGTTGTTAAAGATACAACTGAGTTTGTATCTACTTCCCAAGGTTCATAGTTTTTCTTAAGCTTTTATGACTGCCTCACCTCCTCTTTTTTGTGATTTTTTATTGTAAAATGTTGTTCAGAGGGGTTACAGTTGTATGAGTAGGGTAATGAGTACATTGCCTAGCGAGCATTGTTACCTCCTCCTTTTTTTTCCCCCTACCATCCCTTCCCTCCCCACCTCTCCAACTTCTCCCGCCCTCCCACCTGGACATTGTAAAGTTCATTTTCAATATAGTGTCCTGTACATCTTGTCCTCACAATGGGTCAACCTGCATCCCCATTTAAGCATTCCCAATATCCCTTCCCCTCCCCAAATTGCAAAAATAAATATACAAGGTGCAGAACACCAGCTTCAAATCCATTGAAAACAGGGGTTGTACCATGGGGGAAGAACATACAATAGAAACAAAAGAATCACATAGTGTATTGTAAGAACATTATAAACACTAGCAAGAAAGAAAAACAACAACAACAAACCTTTTGTGTCCCTGTCTTGGGGTACATTTTGCTTAACATTATTTCATATGGTCATATGTACATAGCAGTGACTAGTATGTGTCTAGGACAAGCAGAGTAGATCAAGGGCCTCCTCTTTTTTTGATTAAGGGAAGATATAATTTTATTCCTTTGGATTATTAAATTTAATGTCCATCACCTTTCTTCTGGTGAGCTACCAGAACCCCAAGATTTAGTTGTTGATCAAGATAGAAAAAAATATTAAGAAGTGTCTTAAAAATGCCAAGCTCATTTATATGATCTTCCTACATCCCACAAAGTTTGCTACTTTTCACTGGAGACTGACTTTATTACATATACACTGTCTGATATTTCTTGCCATCTCTCAAGTACATTCCCTAATATAATTTATTCATTGAAGAATGCAATTGTGTTTCTGCCTCGGGGCTGTATTTTCATCTCCTTACAATATACAAAAATTAAACCCCAAAGACAATAGCATTATGTATGTTTCAAATAATTCTTCAATGGATATTTATAATTTCTATTTCATGCCATATAACAAGATCCTGTGTATTGATTGAGCTCACGGTAAAGAATGTAAACTAAATTGTAAAATGTGGCTAGAATATATTTCAACTAAGACAGTTTTATCAATCTAAACTGAAACTGTGCTGCTAGGTCTGAGGTAACAGATTTCTGCTTCTATTGAATTTATTTTATTCAATTCTGGCTTAATTTTTTCTGAAGCCAAAGCTGTTTTTATTTTAAAATATTTATTTGACACATGAGGCCCTTCAATATTCAAGATATTCAATGTGATGTTTGGATACATAAATAAATTGGTGGTATTTATCTCAAGCAAATTGATGAACACATCTATCACCGTCCATGTTATACATTCAATGCCCAGAACATACACACGTTAAAAAAACCAAAGGTTTTGATGTGTGCAATTGGTAATTGGCAAACATCTTCTTTTTCCCACATTCCCCAACTCCCATCATCTGGGCAAATGTTCCACTAAGCCATGTACATGCATACATGTGCACACGCGCACACATCTACCACACACTCATTTTCTTCATCCATATCTCTCTCATCATTCATTCCCTCATAATTAAAGTAAGAGTAGTCATCTATTTAATAAGACTATGTCTCTTAACATCGAGGAAGTAACTTGCATAACTAGATGCTTGTCATACCAGAAATACTAAGTGAATGGGGAAAATTATACAACTATTAACACAAAGTACAAACCATAGACGAAGCCTTCAGAACTTAGTGCTAATTTAGCATGGGGAAACTTCCCATCTTCCCTTGATAATTAATCTTCTTCTATAAGCATACAGTTTTGT
Organism: Dipodomys spectabilis; assembly: GCF_019054845.1. Taxonomy (NCBI): domain Eukaryota; kingdom Metazoa; phylum Chordata; class Mammalia; order Rodentia; family Heteromyidae; genus Dipodomys; species Dipodomys spectabilis. The sequence continues at coordinate 6,708,603 of NW_024870711.1, forward strand.
TTTTACTGGGAATATGGAAAGAGAACTGCCAATCTCTCTGAAAACAAAATCAGCTTGAATAGGTTTAGCAGTGGCTAAATGGATGAATGATATCAAGAAGGGAACTTTAGCCACATGCATTGTTTGAGCATCCTATAGCCATCTCAAATTACTATTTACATCTAATTAGAAATAATATATTTGCTAGGCAAAAGCAGCATTTTTTTTTTTTTTTGTCGGTCATGGGGCTTGAACTCTGGGCCTAGGCACTGTCCCTGTGCTCTTCAGCTCAAGGTGAGCGCTCTACCACTTGAGCCACTGAGCCACTTCCGGTTTTCTAGTGCTTTACTGGAAATAAGAGTTTCATGGACTTTCCTGAAAGGGCTGGATTTGAATGGTGATCCTCAGATCTCAGCTTCCTGAGTTGCTAGGATTACAGACGTGAGCCATGGGCGCCTGGCTGCAAAAGCAGCTTTAAGACAGATCTCTCAGATACTTTCTCTTAGATACTTTTCTAGTCTGATCCAACTGGATCCCTCAACAACAACACATCTACTTACTAATAAGACATAAATGTAATATTCCCTGAGAATTATAAGACTGATTTTTTTAAAGTAAGGCTAAAATATAAAAAATTGAAAGGTGTGGTGTGGCTGTATACTTGGTAAAATTAACTTCTACTTTTTAGTTTCAACTATACAACTTCCAAATCACTGACCTGTAATTACATTGAAGTCACAAACCATTTCGACAGAATTCACAGTAACTAGCTTTTATAACCTCTAAAAGTATACTCCCAGAATGCCAAATGCATTCACCACCAATTATCACCTAATAAGCTTGCTTGCCTCACCTTCTCATTAATCCTTTGACAAGAAGGCCACCTGCAGGGTACCCTAGTGTCTCATTGTTGAGTATTAACAATTGCAAGGATTCATTAGCAGATGTAAAGCAGATGACAGTTAAACTAACTCATAATGAAATCCTAACGTATTTGTATATCAATACATATATCAGCAGATCCAGAAAACTACATTAATTCAAATGAAATGGTAACGCCTCCTTACTGATGCCTGTACTTCTAAATCCTCATATCAAGTTTGTACTTGATCATTAGATAGGAGAGAAGGGAATGAAAAATAAAACGTTGCACAAAATGTGTAAAGCACAAAATTAAAATATCACAACCTGAAATCAAAAGATCAACCGTAATCAGGCAACTGAAAATGTGTGGGAGAAAGAACATGGTTAAAAATATGTTCACCTTGATAGCCAAAATTTTTGAAAAATTAGAATGGAAATGTATGGCTAAATAAATGTTAATGGTGCGGTTAAACTCTTCTGTACTTTAGATATTCCTCCTTTGTTTATATTTCCCCTTTTCTCATTTTTTCTCATATTCCTTATTAGCTTGATCCTTATTTGTTCCTGTGTGAGACTCTTGTAATAGTGTCATGAATTGGCAAGTTCTCCACTAATGGATGGAGGGAATGGTTCATCTTTAACTCCAAATTCAAATCATATCAGTAGACAATATTGCTAATCGTGCATGATGCTTTTAGCCTTCGTTTCAGTATTAAACTAGTGACACTTCATTAATTTTTAAAAGGATTTGATTTGCCTATTAAGTAGCCCATTGGATCCTCTTATGCACAATTTCTGGAGGCAAAGTTTTACGTGTATTTTTCATATTTCTCCAGTAAAGAAAACCATATTTTAAAACAAATTATAGTCTGTGCTCAATTGTTTCCAATTTCTAAAACATGATCACATTGTAAACATTGAAAGGTACATTGCCGTATGTCTCACAGAAGTAATGACTGTCCTGGCTCTGGGAAGTTTTATGCTGTCTAGTTCCACAAACTTGCTTGGTTTCTTTCCTACCATTTTTGTCATTCCTTTTCCTTTTTCTTCTAAATCGTTATTGGATATTGTCCAATCCTCATCTAGTCCTGGACTCTCCTCAAATCTCCCAATGGATTCTCTCATTTAATCTCATATTATCTCTTCTTATATATTCATATAAGAATAACTGAAATTTATAACTTAGTGACTGATTTACTCATCAGTTTATTTATATTAAATGCGTGCATTGATCGCTTTAATTTATTATTTATGAATTTAGATTATATATATTGTATATTTTATATGTTTTTGCCTCTTGTTCTCAGTTCATGATTTACTCTGATCTCAGGGAGGTTTCCAATCATTTCTTTTTTTGTTGTTTTGTTTTGTTTTGGGGAGTGGTGGAAGGAAGAAAGACCCTATGCTTGGAACTGTGCTGCTGCTGCTGTTGCTGCTTCTTCTTCTTCCTCCTTCTTCTTCTCTTCTTCTTCTTCTTCTTCTTCTTCTTCTTCTTCTTCTTCTTCTTCTTCTTCTTCTTCTTCTTCTTCTTCTTCTTCTTCTTCTTCTTCTTCTTCTTCTTCTTCTTCTTCTTCTTCTCTTCTTCTCTTCTTCTTCTCTTCTTCTCTTCTTCTTCTTCTTCTTCTCTTCTTCTCTTCTTCTTCTTCTTCTTCTTCTTTCTTCTTCTTCTTCTTCTTCTTCTTCTTCTTCTTCTTCTTCTTCTTCTCTTCTCCTTCTTCTCCTTCTTCTCCTTCTTCTCCTTCTTCTCCTTCTTCTCCTTCTTCTCCTTCTTCTTCTTTTCTTCTTCTTCTTCTTCTTCTTCTTCTTCTTCTTCTTCTTCTTCTTCTTCTTCTTCTTCTTCTGCAATAGGGCTGTTTTCTATTATAAGTTAGTTTGATGGCCTTTGTGACATACTTGGTGGTTCTTTATCTCTGACTTCTTTTACCAAAGATCAGAGATTAATATCCTTTATTTATTCAAAAACTGTTACATGAGGGTAATATATTTAAAAACATATATCATAGTTAGTGGAAGCTTTAATCAATTCAAAAGTAACCCAAAACAGAATACAAATATTGTATAGCTCTTGTTTTATTATCTAATCTGTGATTTCATATCGAAATTTATATATAAATAGATATGCATATAATGTATGCATATTTATATATAAATTACTATGTGTATATAACATATATTTGCATTTACATATAATATGTGTGTATGCTCACCAGCAGTGCCTTAAGTGAATTAAGTTGAGATTCCTTGCATCTATTAGCATTTGAACTCATGCATTTTCTGCTTGCTATAGCAGTTATGATGTGGTTATTACAGAGTGAATGATATATTCTTGAGGAATTAATAAAAATCATCTAATTTGCAATTGAACATTTTAATATTTGCTATTTTCTTGCACATTGGTAATTTTAAAGAAATATGGACAAATCACAGGTTTTTTTAAAAAAAATCTTATTTAGGTATTTATCCAACTTTCTCATTTGTAACACTACTCATTGTTTTCCTGCTACAGTCACAGCATTTGAAGCACATCCTCTTAAGAAAGTGGACTAGATGGCTAACAAAACACTGAGAATGCTACTCATCAAAATATTATTTCCACAATGCATCTCTTATTACTATATTTCTCATCCAATACTCCTTTTAAAAATGCTTGCTTTTAATTGTCATCATAGGAAAATCAGAATTTCAAAGCCATAATTTGTACCCTATATTCAATAATATAACACATTTATTTTTATAAATAGAATTGGAATCAATTTAATCCTGTTTCTGTTCTTGTGTGCTTTCTGTCCATTTCCTACCTCAATCTTAAGCTGCAAATACAGTACTGTTTTGAAGAATCAAAAATAATGATATGAATCTGTTAATCCAATTTCTTGCATGAAGAACAGGAAACAATCTCTTCCTAGTTCTCTCTTTTATCCAGTGATACTATAATAAACCCTGACTAAATCTTCCAAAATAAGAAAAATATTTATATGGAAGTCACAAAAATTAAGAAATTTTCATGAAAAGGAGATGCTGACATTACAAAGTGTGCAAAGAATAGGGGACTGTTTTATTTCAAATTGTCTTTCCAACCCATTGCAAGACCAGTTCATTCATGCTGACACTCAGGTAAATCCTATTAAGGATTTTTTTTTTAACCAGGAAAATCAATGACTGTAATAAGGACATAGATAGAGAGTATCACACTAAACACAGCTGCACCTTTAGCCCTTCATAACTATGAGTTCCAATTCCCGGAATTCAACCAACCTCATACTGAAGATATTTGAGAAAAATAATGTATCTGACTTAAACATAGACAGACTTCCTGGTCATTTCCTAAACAGTGCAATAATTATTTAGAACTTGTGTTGTATTAGGTATTATTGGTCATCTAGAGCTGATTAAAATTATTTGGGAGATATGTGGATAGATAGGTTGATAGATCAATAGATTGATAGATCGATAGATAGATCGATAGATAGATCAATAGACAGACAGACAGTTGGATGGATGGTGGGAAATGGGTGGGTAGATGATATATGTTACGTGTAAATACCACATTCCCCTTACATAGGATATGGAGCAGAGTGGTTTCCCCAGGGGATTCTGACACCTATACTGATGGCTACTACTTTCACAAGCCCATCTGTTTCCATCCCTGTCTCTTCATGTTGTTTTCCCACTCAGAGCCTATGGAGGTGGAACTACTATAAATATTTCTTGTTTATGACAAAATACACCCACAACCTTTTTATCTTCCCAGTATACAAGTGCCAAAAATCTCTCCTTTTTGTAAAAAAATAAAATAAAAAGAAAAGAAAAATTGCAATAGATTTTTCTGGTTACAGTAGATATTGATAGATGGAGCCTGTACTGTGCCACTGGGGATTTTAGGAATGAACTTGGGAAGGACAAATTGCTTGTCCTCCAGGAACTGGTTAGGGTTGGAACAAACCATATGCATTTGGTAATGCTGGCCAGAGAAGAGAGTCGGTCACTCTGTCAGCTATGGGGCAGAGTAGAGTGCTCAAGAGAGATGGGAAAGTATGTGTTTCTGCCACTTCATTGGTTTTGAGACTGTTCCTCTTTGCATTTTTCTCCCTTAAAAAAATACGCAACTAAAAGCCCAGGGCCTTTAGAATCTATGTTTTCCTGCATTTGAAACTAGCACATCATAGTCTGAATTTGAGGGTACACGTGTAAAACCGGAGGCGCAAAACAATCTCCCAGTTATTTCAAGTCAGTAAAAACATCTGGGACAATCTCGTGATATTTCCCCAAGAAATGGCTCATCTTTCTCTGCCTTCATCTACGTGACTCCTCACTTGGAAGCCATGATATATATGTTTGTCACTGCATATATTCTTGGCAATTTTACAGAACTTGATCACTAATGCCACTGATCATTGCATGCATCCTTACAAATTGTAAAGTTTACACATATAAAAACTCCAATCAATGGACTACACTGCATCTTGGATACAAATTTGCATGTATTATTCTACATGAAATACTTGCACATAGCACAAACATGTGACAATACAATTATAGATCTTGTCGATGCACAGAGAATATGTGTATTTCTTTTTTGCTATTCTGCAGCTCTTTTTGGAGCAGAGTCACTGCCCCAGAACGTAATGAAACTCCAGTAAAGGAGAGTGTGAGATAGACAGAGTGCAGATATGATGTGCCTATCTAACAGTTTTGTTAATCATCAAAAACTATATTTAGTGAATGACCAGTTAGAACATTACCACTTTGTAAATAACCCTATGACTATTGTCTTTCTTAAGTAAGAGAAACAATAGCAAACAACTTTTCTACACAGTGTCCTATGCTAGATTTGACAATATCCATGAGAATTTACTTTGAAATTCACCTCATGTAAACTAAACCACTTAGACAAAAGTCACCATGTGTTAGAAATAGTTTCTACTACACTGCCCAACACTGGTGGTTCACACCTGTCATCCTAGCCACTCAGGAAGCTGGAGCCTGAGGATTACAGTTCAAAGCTAGTGTGGGCAGAAAAGTCTGTGAAAATCTTATCAACAATTAACTACCAAAAAGCTAAAAGTGGAGCCATGGCTCGAGTGGTAGAGTGCTAGCCTTGAGCAAAAGAAGCTCAAGGACAGTTCAAAGCTAGTGTGGGCAGAAAAGTCTGTGAAAATCTTATCAACAATTAACTACCAAAAAGCTAAAAGTGGAACCATGGCTCGAGTGGTAGAGTGCTAGCCTTGAGCAAAAGCAGCTCAAGGACAGTGCCTAGGCCCTGAGTTCAAGCCCCAGGACTGGCAGAAAATAAATGATTGATAGATAGATAGATAGATAGATAGATAGATAGATAGATAGATAGATAGATAGATAGATAGATAGATAGATAGATAGGTAGGTAGGTAGGTAGATAGATAGATAGATAGATAGATAGATAGACAGACAGACAGACAGACAGACAGACAGACAGACAGACAGACAGACAGACAGACAGACAGACAGACAGATAGATAGATAGATAGATAGATAGATTTCACTTAGCATTGTTCATCCACTCAGTCAAGTCTGCCAAGATTTCCCATCCCTCCTGGAAAATCATAGACTTGCATAAATCACCACATTATCTATGTTCCTGCTTCCCTGGCCGCTTAGCCTGATGCTCCTTGATAATATAGAGAAAGGATTCGGATCATTTACCCCAGACAGAAGGAACCTTGGCTGATTTAGAAAATGAGACAAGCAGAAACAGTCAGATAAGTTGATGTTAGGCAAAATAAACCCCAAGATAAGGACACAAGTGGTATTTTCTTTCTTGCTATTTTTTCTAACATATTTACAAGGTGATTTTCTATTGGTGCTTTGTATGTCCCTCCCCCACGGTGTAACCCTTGTTTTCACTGTATTTGATATAGGTATGATTTGGGGAGGGAAAGGGAAAACACAAATTGTTTAAATAGGGATACAGGTGGACCCATTGCAACAATGAGATGTACAAGTCATTATGTTGAAAAACGAACTTTATAACTTTGGTGGGGGATGGGGGATGGGATGGGAGGGAGGGCTTGGGAGGGCAGGGATGATAAGGGTAAACAAAGGAGGAGGCAACCATTCTTGATAAGAAATGTACTCATTACCTTGCTCCTGTAATCGTAACCCCTCTGTATGGTATTTTCACAATAAAAAGAAACTTATTAATAAAAAATGTGCTGCTGCCACCTGTTGCCCAAGGACAGCAACAAATGCCAGAGTTCCTTGGCACAGGGGAAAGGCTTCTTGACAGAAGGGAAACCCCTTACTTGATTTACATGAAAAAGGAGAGAAGAACACATGGAAGTTCACCAAAGAAAAAGAAAGAAAGAAAGAGCCAGGAAACCCGGGCATTAATGGCCCAAGCCTATCATCCTAGCTATTCAGGAAGATGAGATCCAAGGATCATGGTTCAAAGCCAGCCTGGGCAGACAAGTCTAAAAGCCTCTTATCTCCAATTAACCAGCAAAAATCCAGAAGTAGAGATGTATCTCAAGTAAGAACCAAGAGAAGACCCAGGAAGCTCTGGGTTCAAACCCAAGTACTGTACCAAGGAAGATTTTGTTTTAACTTGTGGAGAAGGTCTGAATTCAAGAAGTGGGGAGGGAAAAAAAACCTTAAAACAGTAGTCCATAATTTCACCCACAATGTACTTAAGGAATATATATAAGGGGTTAACAAAAACATACTCAAAAAATGGAAATAAGCAAATCCATAAACAATAAAAGATTTTTAAGTCAAGCATGACAGTGTAAGAAATATCCTTGAACAATATTCTTCTGTGTTAATAAAATGGATCAACCAAAATCTGTATAATCATACAATAACGATAAAAGCCACTTGATAGTAATCATTTCATAATAAGTTTTCTTTTCAATTCATCTTGCTTCATATAAATGAAATTAGACACAGACGAATCTGTGGAGTTATGTAAACTCCCTTTTCAAATAAATAAAGACTTGAAAGTATAAACAGCTCATGATAGTAAAATGGAAAATATATAGACAAATTATTTAAACATTTTTTATTTTAATTTCAGAATTCTGACATAAAGCTGAATAACCTACATTCACAGAAGCATAGATACTAGCAGGGCGCCAGTGGCTCACACCTGTAATCCTAGCTACTCAGGATCGTGTTTCAAAGCCAATCTAGGCAGAAAAGTCTCTGTGAGACTCTTATCTCTAATTAACCACTCAAAAGAGCCACAAGTGGTGCTGTGGCTCAAATGGTAGAGCATTAACCTTGAGTACAAAGAGGCTCAGGGAAAATATCCAGGCCCTGAGTTCAAGCCCCACAACTGAAAAAAAATTCTGGATAATTTTGGAATATGTAGTATTATGTAACTGTTGGCAAACCTTGCATTTATGTTTCTTTTGAAGCTGGAAATTAAGTCACTCATTAATTTCCACTTTAAAAACCTTTAGTTTTGGTAGTCTCTTCAGAGTAATATGATGGGATTCAATCCATTGGCATTAAGCATGCTTAGCTTTTAAGTTATCCTCCTTTCACATAGTCTGATCATTGATATCCTGAGTTTTGTTTCTACTTTTTATTATATTTTCATTATCTTTAAGTAATTATAAAAAGGAGTTACCATGCTACAAAGCAGTTTATAAACGCAATGCACCTTAATCAATACCATATCTTCCATCATTCTCCCTCATTATTATTTTATCCCTGAGTCCTTTATCTAGATTGCTTCCTATGGGGTATTTTTCCTCCAAAGGATGTATTGAATTATTATGGTATTTCTAATTGATTTATGTACTTATTCACACATATGGATCTGAGCACTTGGACAGGTGTTTTTCTTTTTAGATGTATCTTTCCAAAATCTAAAATTAGTTGTTTTACTAATTTAGAATATTCCATTTGGCAATCAGTGGTTCTTAATTTCAGTATGATAAGATTTATCCAACTCTTATGTGTGTGTGAGAGAGAGGGAGAGACAGAGACAGAGACAGACAGAAAGAGAGAGAGAGAGAGAAGAGAAGAAAGAGAGAGAGCACACCTATACCTCAGTTTGAATTCAGGGCTGAGTTCTGCTTGACTTTTTGGCTCTAAGCCTTGAGCCACACCTTCAGTCCAACTTTTTTACTGGTTACTTAGAGAAAAAGCCTCATGAACTTTTCTGCTAACTTGAAACTATGATTCTCAGATCTCAGCCTCCTGAATAAATAGGATTTCAAGCTTGAGCCACTATTCCCCACCCATCATAAACACACACACACACACACACACACACACACACACACACACACACACTTAAATCCTGATTAAGAAATCTTTCATAACCATAAACATTGACTCTACTTTCCTATATTATTCTCTAGATGTTCTAAGTTTCTACATTTTACCTGTGATCTGAATATTTTAAATCTGTAGCAGAGTCATATTTCCCTTTTGCCCATTTAGTGAGCCTAAATGTAGTACTGGAAATTATATATTATGACTTTCACCATAAATCAAGTACTTATACACATTCATACAGAAGTAATTTAAGAAATCTATATCTCATTTACTTTGTCTAGTTCTCTATCCTAGCATGAATAATTTTTATATCTGTATTACAAGTAGCTTTATAATAAGTTTCAAAATTAATAGAATATGTGTATCAAGAAAAAGTTGAAAGCCAGGCACTGGTGGCTCACACCTGTAATCCTAGCTACTCAAGGAGTTGAGATAAGAAGATCAAGGTTTAAAGCCAAAACAAAGGAGGAGGCTACAATGCTTGATAAGAAATGTACTCATTGTCTTGTCCATGTAATTGTAGCCCTTCTATTAGGCATTTTCACAATAAAATAATCTTAAAAAAGGTTCAAAGCCAGTCTAAGCAGGAAAGACCCTGAGGCTTTTATCTCCAATTAATCACCAGAAAACCAGATGTAGCCCTGTGGCTCAAAGTGGCAGATTGCTCACCTTGAACAAAAGAGCTCAGGGATGGAGCTAAGGCCCTTAGTTCAAGCCCACAATCAAAAAAAAAAAAAAGATTAAATTTTCAAAACCTACAATATCAAACCTGAACTTTAAAAAAAAATAAAGAAAATCTACTAAGTCTGGGGAAGAATATAGAACAATGGAATAATAGACAGCCTCATGACACTACTGTTAAAGAGATAAAACTTGGTTAGATTTATGTTTGAAACTGGCAAGACAGGCTCATTTAAAATTCACACATTTTTGTACACATGATTTCTTAAATGATGAGCCCAAAGTGGAGGTATGGCTCGTGTAGTAGAGTGCTAGCTTTGAGCAAATGAAGCTCAGAGACAGTGCCCAAGCTCTGAGTTCAAGCCCTAGAACTGGGAATAAATGAATGAATGAATGAATTAATTAATTAAAAAATAAACCAATATCAGGGGGCTGAGATCTATGGATCTCTGATGAAAGGCAGCCCAGACAGGAAAGTCCATGAGACTCTTATTTCTTATTCTACTTCTAGCAAAAAGCTAGAAGTAGAGCCATAGGTCAAGGGTGGGACACTAGGCTTGAACGGAAAAAAAGAAGAGACAATGCCCAAACCCTGAGTTCAGGCTCCAGAACTTTCCTTCTACCCGTCCTCCCCCCAAAGATAAAATAAAATAGTGGGACTATTAACAATAGCTTTGTACTGAACATACATCCATTAGAATGGAAAGGAGATTCTATTAACAATACAACAGCAGGCAGCAAAGAAAAAGAACAATCTATCCTTCATGCAACTGTTACGTACAACTAATAGATTCAATTCAGAATAATTGAGAAAAAAGAGGTGTATTTTTAAAGAAAAAAAGTTTATGAATTGCTGTGGTTTCTTGGTCTACCTTGTATTTATGCATGTATATGTACATTTACAAATAGCATATACATATACATTTGCTAAATATATTGTAGCAAAATACTGTCCTTACCACTGGTGGTCTACACATAATTAATATAGGATACTTTATATTACAAAGAAAATTAAGTTTAGATAATTATTTATAAGCCTGATAGGCCTGTAAGCATCAAATCAGCATTGAGTACCTTAGTTTATTATTCACACTAAAACAGATTTCCAGCTAGTCACAACCATTTTACATAATCATTCAGTGAGTTGCACTATTAAGTTTCTTTGTTAGCTTTATATAATTGACAACTTTCATAGGCATGTCTTCATGCCTTCAGTGATGAAAACATGAAGAATGACAGTGTAGAGGGTAACAGTCCGTGAGGCATTGCAGTGTGTTCTCTGCGCAGTGATATGATCATTAGTCAGCATATTTGGGCTTGACTAATAGTCAGTTTTTAATTCAGCAAAAGCTGCTATCTCTCAGATCACATTTTACCATGTGATATGTAGAGATTTTGTCAAATCCTTTGTTATAATTCCAGTTGGAGATCTATCTTTGAAATTTATCAGTTAACTAAGGACTTGATTTTTAGAAGAAATTATTATAATATTATTGTAATCATTGTGCTCACTACCTTACGTATGGAACTATAACTCCTCTGTACAGCACCTTGACAATTAAATTAGAAAATAATTTTGTGTACATTTTGTAGGTTTACCAATTTGCCTAATTAAAAAAAAAACATTTGGGGGTTATTTCTGTGTCTTGTTTTAGTTGCTTGGCCTCTGTTCGCTTTTAGGAACAGTTTTGATAAATATTCGAGTTTGTATTACTGAAGAACACTGTCAGACACTGGGCTATCATCTGAATTTGAATGCTTCAGGCGAGTTAATGGGCTCTATCTCTCTTACCAGGTCTCACCTGTCTCAAGAGGTTATTCTTGTGCCTGGTTGTTTAGCTATTCTAAGAATAATCATCATGTTGGAGAAAGTAGAAATGGGAGAAAAATAGTTCCATCTTCCTACCTTTTGATGATACTTGATAATATTACATCTTCTGCCATTTTTGCCGCAAAAATACCTTAAGGCTCCTCGTTTAATGATATTTTACACAAGCATTAATTTATCCATGCAGCCCAATCGAATGTCACTTTCTCTGGTTTGTGACAGTTGTTAATTAGTAGGTACAGCTCCTTTCTCTAACTATTCTGCTCAAAAGATTATTGACACTTGGCTGAAGTCTGTTTCTCCAAAGTATCCACCATCCTTGCTGATCTTCTCTCCTGCTGTAAATAAGATCTGAGCTCATTAGTGCCCTCCTTTAGCATTTCCTAAGGTGCATGATCAGTGGGATAATTCTCAGTTGTATGCTTAGACTTCATGTTTTGTACATGTCACAGTGCATCAGTTGTATTGTGTTCAGATCAACTTTCATTTACGTTACACGATGCACTACTTCTAATGTGCTCACCTTGCAATAATCTAAGGAGTTGGGGACCCTTTCATATTTTTCAATTTGGAAGACAAAATTCCCCTGTTTTTAAATGTTTATGTTCTATGCACATAGATATAATAGGTGGATTTTTTCTCTGATAAGAGTTTTTTTTCCCTTATTGATGGCTTTTATTTCTTATTTCTAAAGTATCTTCTGTTAATGCTTTTCTTTTTCCCTTTTGTTCCTGATAATTACTGTTATTTAATGGAAAGTATGACTTTTTCATTGTTTGGAAACAAAAATATATTTGTTTTCCACCATCATAAATTATTATAACATCTGAACTTACTTTATTTTGTAGCATTTGTTTTCTTTCTTATGATTTGGAACATTTTGGTTTGCACATGTTTTTCGTCTCTGTCTCTTTCCACTAAAGGATGTGTCCACTTTCTCTCTCCTCTTCTCCATTTCCTTTCTGTCCTATTCCTGTCTATCTAGGGTTCTGGGGTCCTTAGGGTGAAACCATCCTTGCATTGTTGATCCTGGGCCTTGTCCTATCAGTGTTATTAGGGAAATACAGGTAAAATCAACAAGCCAATGCCTTACCTAGGCACTAATACACCTATCTCTGTGGCTTTAACCTGCAGTCTCCAAGAAACGGTATTTTCAGATGAGGCCTGAGCCAGCCTTAGTCCCAGGAAACTTCAATTCTTCACTATTCCTAGAGAGCCAAACACCCGAGCCACCTCGGCGTGACCCCAACCCCACACCAGCTAGCCTCAGCTGTATCCCTCCTCACTGGTTTGCATTTTGGTTATATTTCTTGTGTATGGAGATGCTTATCCTATATTTGATCCTGGCTATGTCTTTTCAATTTTCTTTTTATCTATCTTATCTAAAAATATGGTGTATTTGAAGCAGAAGGAGACCTCAGAGCCTGAACTCATAATACAATCTTGCCTGGAGTCTTCTTTTCAATTTATTCTTTTCATCTGATACATACTTCTCTCTCCATTATTAAAGGAAGTTCTATTCTTAATTGATTTTCTTTCTCATTTTGCTGTCTTATTCTATTCTCGAATCTTAGGGCGTCTGTGATGGTGTCACACAGGCCACCTTGAGTGCTGAGTTATTCAGTAGCCATTTATCCCTGGAGGAGGGGAATCCCACCCTCTCCTATTCCCCCTACTCTGTCCTCTCTTCTCTCCGTGACACTGAGTCACAAACAGCCAAGCAAAAGGAACTGTCATATGAGCTCAAAGTATACATGTTTGCATTTCACAAATTTTCCAAGTTCTTTCTTTTAAATAATCACTCAAATAACTCTGATAAAATAGAGTACAAACTCCATGCATCTTTACAAAACAAAGAAACACACACACACACACACATACACACACCCTCCCATCCACCCCCACAGACACACAAAGTATTATGGGCAAGAGAGGGAGGAAAAGGGATAAACTAGAGAAATAGAGTAAGAGAACAGCATTCCTATTGTTTATTAGAGAAAGAGTTCTGTAATGAGAACATATCTTTTGAGGCACTGCACTAAAGCACTAGTTATTTACTAGTATTTACTAGTTTAATTTTGGATCTATTGTCTCTAGAGAAAAAACAACATCTTATGCAGGTCCCTGAGTTCATGCCCCAGTATATGTGCCTTATGCTTCCTTGAAAACCTGAGACTGTGACTATTCAATGTCAACATCTCTACGTGTCCTATTTCCTCTTCCATGCCTACTCACCACTATGTATTGAATATGCATTGGGAACCCTGTATCTTCTCAGATGCCATTTCCCAGAGCTGTTTCTGTTAGAAGCTGTATTATTTTTAATTTTAGATTGGCAGAGGTTAGGAATTTCACAAGCCAAATGAACAAACTAATCAACATCTCCAAATTAAGTGCTTGATAGATCAAAGAGAAAGAGGAAAGGTTCCACTGATCAATCCACAATGCTCTCTGTGCAAGGCTGGCATTTGCCCTCTCTACTCAAGTGCATCACAATTCTCTACACATAGTATCTGGGAAAAAGTAAAGTTTCACTTATATTTCCCTGCTTTTAGAGTTGGCTCCCTTTAAAGTTGGCAATAAATTTCATTGTTTTAAAAGCTATGAGATAAGTGAGACGAAGAGGCTGTATGTTTTAATTCTTGCTTTCTAAAAAGTCATCAAAAATGGACAGCAAGAGAAAAATATTACTTTAGAGTATTCATTAGCAAGCCAATAAAGAAAAATATTAGAAAGTTTCCAATAATTTGGACATAATTCCACCCTTCCCCTTATAGTACTAATTGCTTCTTGGCTTCAAAAAAAATTATTCTATAGCTTTGGATATACATAGATATATAGATATAGATAGAACTTTTAGATGCAAATATACCTACATTTCTTTTGGAAACTATATGTCTAACAAAGAAGAAAATACATCCATCATCTCCTGAGAATGGAATATATGGTTATCCTTGAAGCTGATCTGAGACTCCTATGCAATTTTAACCAACTGAATCTAGAAAACAGGCAGTGGATGATACAAGACTATAGGTAATATTAGATACTATAAGAGGGCAAAATCCCTACTTATAGAAGATCCAGACCTTTAGCACCAGAAACATGGTCACATGACCAGTCAGCTTCAAACTCAACTTCAAAGCAAGGTTGATAATCTGCTATAATGCCCATTTGGTAGTTTTTTAAGACAGGTATCCTTTTAAGGTCTAAAATGTCCTTTTTACTCTGTATTATTTTCTTTGCTCTATTAAGGTATTGCACTTATTTAAAAGAAAATATGCATGAGTTTGTTAGTCATAGAATTAATTTATAATCACTGTTTTAGGATCTTGAGCTGCTAATTCCATCAATCTTGTTATTTTGTGGATCCATTTTTTAGATTAATTGTTGTTGTTATCCAGTCATGCGATCCTGCTTTTTCCATGATCTAATGATTTGTTTTTCTTTTAATGTTATACTGAACATTATGGACACATGCTTAGTGGTTCAACTTTCATGGCCTTGATTCATGGAGTGTTGGATTCTGTTTGAGCAACAATCAAATTTGTAGGTCAGAGTGACCTTTTTCACCAAATTTTGTTCAGTTATATAGAAAAAAAAAACCCTATTGGTAGAATCATGTTTTTCCTTTTGTTTACATGCATGACTTTGCTGGGATGTCTACTGAATGATTGGATGGTTCAGTGAGGCCATTCATACTCACTTAGAGGGAAATGGAATTCACCCAGCCTTGTTCAATGTCCAGTTTTTGTTCATTTCCCCCCTAATCTTGTGGCATCTTGGTCTGCCAATTGCAGCATATCAGTGATCCGGTATGTGGACTATGTTGATTTTGGAGGTCCCCGTGAGAGTTTCCGAGCATTTTGTTCCCAGCTCCTCCTTTACTGGGTCTCTGTCCTACACTTTCTAGCTTTCTTGGTAGCTGTAAATTCGAATCTGCACACCTCAGTGACCCTGATGTTCTCTGGGCCATGAACTAGAATGTGAATCCTGCTGAAAGCCAAGAAGCTAACAGGTCTTACCTCATTTATTCATTTGGATGGAGGTTTGCCTGTGATCCACTCATCAATTTTATAGATTTTTACAGTTTTGTATTTGTTCAGAAATCTATTTTCTCATGACTAAAAGAAAAATAATGAACCATATAGACCTGCTAAATGAATGATGTAGCTGTAATGGCCTACAGAATGATGTTATTATGATCATCTTCATAGACTAGACTAGTTCCCAGCTTTTGAGTTCTCTTTTTAAAAAGTGGCACATGTATTTTGTCACATTTTGCGTTGAAGCTTTGTTGAATATTTTTCAATCATTTCTTTCCATTAGTCACTAAACTGACCTTCAAATAGATCCTTTCTCCCAGTGGTAATCATGCCACATTTTCTCATTTATCTGTAACCAGAGTTAAATGTAACTAGAAATTGAGTGTTTTTGTTCTGTTAGTATCATTTCTCTGGGACATGGTTTTCATTCTTATCATTGATCATGATCATTTATGATCATTAATTGATCATACTTCACCAAGAGATATTTAATTGTAGTAACGCAGATTATTTTCTTAGAATCATGGTTATCAAGAGACACTGGATCTATTTCTCTTAGTTAATAAATACTGCCTGAATTCTTAGGTATTTCTGAGTTCAGGACTTTAATGTAAGATTAGCCTTTATTTTAAGAAGTACAGTGCTAATAATCTTTAGACTCTGAACTTCTAAAGCAAAGTATATTTGAGAGTTGTATATAATTGTTTTTTTTAAATTCATTTGTAAGTTGCTACAAAATCCAACCTTATGTGAGGAAAGGAATGAGTTACATATTTTTCCTAGTGATTTTAGCTGAAGAGTTCATGGTAAATTGATCAACCCTCAGCCAATTAGACTTTGACATGTGCTAATAAGATCTAATTGAGGAATTATGAAGACATTTGCTCAGGAGAAAATGAGCACATAATTACACCATAAAGAGGTTAAAGAATCAATGTTACCCAGCTGGAAGAATATTAGTTGAAGTCCCAATGGCGCCTATAAAGGACACTTCATAATACATCAGGAAAAATACAGCACTGACAAGGCCAATTAAGGTAGGTAGAAGAATTTGTTTTCAAGTGTACATGTCCAGCTTGAACTATTCATGTTCTTCTCTTTCTTCTGCCCACTGCAGGTGCTGGGGGGTGGTCCCCATCAGACAGTGACCATTATCAATGGCTTCAGGTTGACTTTGGCCATCGGAAGCAGCTCAGTGCCATAGCAACCCAAGGAAGATACAGCAGCTCCGACTGGGTGACCCAGTACCGAGTGCTCTACAGTGACACGGGGAGGAACTGGAAGCCTTACCATCAAGATGGAAACATCTGGGTGAGTCTTGGTCAAAAACAAATGACAAGATGCAGAACTGAGGTGGAAATATTTGACAATCAGGCAGTTCCGAGGTACAATACCCATGCCCTCGCATTCCTCATTCTTTCAGCTGTATGTAGCTGCCAATGTGTACCTATGCAAGCCATTGAAAAATTATGTATTTACTCTTGTGTTTTGAGGACATTTTTCTTAAACCGTAATTTCTATCTTTTGCTTAGAGTAATAGATTTCAATCTAGGCTAAGCATTTCTATCACCTAAAGCTTTAAAGAACTTACATGCCCATCATATCTAGTATGAGATCGACATTTTGCCAGCAAAAAAAAAAATACTTTTAATGATACTGGTAAGTACTTTTATAAGCCAGACATCTTCAGTTGGAATAAAATATGTATTAGGTAAGAAAGAGTTTGGTAAGTAGGAGTAGTGATGTTTGCTAATAAAATAGTTTTCCCTAGTATGATACTATTTCAAATCCTTATTACAGACTTAAGTTTATTCTTTAACAGTGAAGGAAAACAAACCTTTATTTGTGTGCTCATAAATTATCTCAATTCTATTGGACTGCTGTATGTAAACTTCACATTTGAATGCATCAGTGAATGTTAAATCTGGTGTCTGTGTTGGTTTGACTATTAAAAACAAAACAACCAAAATCAAATAAAACTAGTCATATTAAACAAAAACTTGAAGTAGAGGCTGAAGAGGAAAAGGCTAAGAACCAGGAAGAAATGATTCACTTTTTTGTATCTTTCACAGTATTAGACTACTGGCTATCTCCAAAACAGTCCAAGTAATTTTAGTGAGTCTCCACGTTAGAATTTATACCTTGGCTGGTCATTTCTCCAACAGGGTCTAATGATAGTAATATCATGTGAAATAGGGATATTTCACCCCAGTAATAAGATAGATGTCTTTCCAAGTAGTATTTTAGAAATAACTCCTCTCAAGCTATAATTGTACAGAAGAATGTTTATGTACTAAAGCGTGTAACTTAGGAAGCAAGAGGTAGGGGAAATGCCTCTTTGTGGAAATCTTCATCTCCAGTTAAAATCATCTGCGCCTCAGGCATAATTTATAGAACCAGTGCATCTCCACACCGGATAGACAATGGATTCATCTGAAGAGCTTGAGAACATATGGTTGCTTGTGTCCCAACCCACAGATTCGTGTTTAATTGTTTTAAAGTGTAGCAGGGACTTTGGGATTGTAAAGCTTTCCAGGTGATTCTTTCCATATGGTCAAATTTGAGAACCATATTTTAGATTGGTTCCAGTCTCCAGGAAGACAGTTTATAGTAAAAACAATAGTAAAATAGAAAATTAGAATTGGTCTTCCTTGTAGTCGAGGAGAGACAGAGACACAGATAGACTAAGTAAACAGCCAACCAAACAGGAGACCAACCAACCACCCGCGAATAATAATCAAGGTTTGAATCAACCATCCTCTCAATAAAGCCCCCTTGTAACTTCAGAGCAGATTAGCATGCTGATCGATTATTCTAGAGGCTGAAAGTCATGGCTCCAAACTATCTTCTGGTTTTGTAGTCTTCCCTTAAAAATTTCAGAATGTCCAAGTCCCTTCTTTTCAGGATGTGCTAAGATGATGGTTAGGTAGCTATATTGGAGCTTTAATTTACTTTTCAGGTACTTAAAGTTATTTGCAGCATGACCAATGCAGAGACAGAAAGCTCAGGTACCTTTATCAGGTACCTTTGGTGGTGTATAATACTCTAATGGTTGAATCAGGGAAATATGTTTATTCTGGCATATCGTGAAGCAGGACAGGATTTATGTATAGTGCTCTCATCCTATGAAAAGATGTGTTTCAATTAGCTTCTACCTTTCTGGTCTTATTTGCTTCTTCCTTTACATCCCATGTTTCTCATTAAAATCAGTGTGCTGTGTGATCAGCAGTGGCAGTGACTATTTCTAGAAGGAACTGAATTGAGTACTAATTATGAAATTTAAAAAATCAAAACAAGTTTGAGGTGCGATATAAATATTGAAAAACACAGTTCAGTGCCAATATGCCTGCCATAATGAATTTATTATATTTTTTAGTACTCTGTGGTATTAAGGTTTTAATTCTTACTGATAAAAAAAAATAGTTCATTGCTTTGATGTGTTCTAAAGGAAACAAAGTTCATTGACTTGAGACAGTTCTTAAGTACTTTAAAGCTCTGTATTATTAAGCCCACAGTGATTAAATTTTAACATTTACTATATCAACAAAAAGACAACTTGGACTATAGATCATTAAAAGTGGTAATTCAGAGCCAGGTGCTGGTGGCTCACGACTGTAATCCTAGTTACACAGTTAGAGGCCAGGGCAGGCAGGAAAGTCTGTGAGAATCTTATCTCCTATAAACTACTCAGAAAAAGACAGAAGTGGTGCTGTGACTCAAAAAGAAGCTCAGGGACAGAGCCCAGGCCCAGAGTTCAAGCCCCAGGACTGACACAAAAGAAAAAAAATGATAATTCAATATTAGATTTATTTTAATCTACTAGAAAGCATTATCTTAAAAAGAAAATTTTGACAAAGATCAGATAGCTTTCCGAGGGATAGCCTCTATTAAGGTAAAGAGAGACAGTTTAAAATTTACAAGTGGATGTAGTTTTAAAATTATTCTTTCTACTGGTTTCTGTAAGTACTGAGAACTTGAGCAAAATGTATGGTAACATAAATTCAACCACTGATGAGAATGATGATGATGATGATGATGATTATTGTTATTGTTGTTGTTGTTTTGTGTGTGCCAATCCTAGGGCTTGAGCTCAGGACCTAGCCCTGTCCTGAGCTTCCTTTTCTCAAGACTAGAGCTCTATCACTTTAGCCACACTGCCACTTCTGGCTTTTTTTTTGAAGCGTAATTTATTGGAATTAAGAGTCTCACAGAGGGCTGGGAAGGTGGCTCAGTGGTAGAGCCCTTGCCTTGCCCTGGGTTCGATTTCTCAGCACCACATAAGCAAAAAGAAAAAAGCCGGAAGTGGCGCTGTGGCTCAAGGGGTAGAGCGCTAGCCTTGAGCTGAAGAGCTGAAGGACAGCGCCCAGGCCCAGAGTTCAGCCTCTACGACTGGACCCCCCCTACAAAAAAAAAAGCAAAAAAAAAAAAAAGAATCTCACAGACTTTCCTGCCTGAGCTGTCTTCAAACCACTATCCTCAGATCTTAACCTCCTGAACAGCTAGGATTATAGACATGAGCCACCAGTGCCCGGCTATTGGGTATTATTCTTAACCAATGTCAGTGGCTATCCCTTCTTTAATCTCTAGAAATGATATTACTAATTTTATAATATTTAAAATGTCCATATGAATATCCTGAGTTATTCTTGTCATCACTATATACTATATTAAAATAAACCAAGGCAAAGTCATCTGGATGAGAATCATACTTCCACATGAGTTTAAAGAATTTAAAGTCAGAAATTTTATGTAATAAAATGAAACTAGACCTTCAAAAAATTCAATAAATATAGATGGAAACTGAAAATAAAAGTAACTAGCTAGCCAAATGTTCTCATCTTGGATAATATTGAGAAAAATAAAAGCTTGTATACTTTCTTGACACGGAGGACAATCCCTCTCTTTAAAATTTCCTTGGTAACAAAAAACAAGTATGTCTCAATTTTATGTACTTTATAAGTCTAAGTTGAAGAGTTTTTGGTTATGTTTTCAAATTTCCTGTCTGGTAGGGAAAGGAATTTTTCTCTATAACCCTTTCTTATCAAATTCCAGTAAATATTTGCCAAGACGCCTGACTCAGGTGTGCTTGAGAAGTCTGTTGGAATGTTCAGAGTGCAAGACTTATTTGTACAGGATTATTATTTTAGGAGATATATACAATAAAATTTCCTGTATTGTAATGCAAATATAGTTTATCTTATTCATATCTTCTTAGTCTTTATTAGTTTTGTTAGTCCAAAGAAAACTGTTTGCTTTCTTTTTTTGTGCCAATTACTGGGCCTTGAATGCAGGACCTGTGTGCTCTCCCTTACTCTATTTGCTCTAGTTTGGTGATGCTCTAATACTTGAACCACAGCTCCATTTCTGGCTTTTTGCTGGTTGCATAGAGAAAAAAGTCTTAGAGACTTCCCTGCACACGCTGGCTCTGACATGTAATCCTCAGATCTCAGTCTCTTGAGTATCTAGAATTATAGGCATGTCCTCTTTTCTTTCTTTACAAACTTGGAGATGTGACATTTCTCCAAACCTTCTTAATCTTCAAAGAATACCAGATAAAAGATGCGGCTAAAATTACATAAGAAGTTTTTCATGCAATGATTATTTGGAAACTCCCATATTATCAATTAGAGAAGCATTCCACAGATCACATACAGAATATTCTTTCTGTGAGAATGGTCTGGAATGATGATTTTTCAGATGTTTTTCATCCCTTCCAAAGCCTTTCCAGAATCAGTGTGCCTCAACTTACTCTGATTCCTAACTATAAATATCTGAAAATAATTTCTCATGAAGGAAATGTGACTTAGAGCAGGACGCAGAATCTGGGCACATTTCTGACATATTTTCCAAATGAACAAATGGAAGAGAGTATCCCAATACATGGGTAGATGGTTTGCTCCAGGCAGGAGCCCGTGACTCACACCTGGGAGATGCTCTTCTTTGCCAAAAGCCATAGCAGTGCTTGTAACAGATGATTTGTTACCATCAGAAAGGTCTTAAGTGCAATGAGCCATGGAAGCAGCCACTATTTAAAAATGAATGGATTCCTGTGTCCTGTCTTTTCAACCATTTGTTAGAGCTCTTGCTCTAATTTTCCAAATCACTTACAAATCTGTTCTCATTATAATGGTAAAACATAAATGCCTCTCTTCCTCAGTTCCACAGTGTATTTAGTCTTCCAAAGAAATGTAGGATTTTTCTGTGTGCATGAAAATCATCACGGTGGCTCAATCATGTACCTTCCATCAGATAATAACTTCCACTTCACTTAATATACTAATGCAATTCTTTCACGAATAAATGAGACTTACTCTTCCTTGTTTATCTATATACGTGTGTGATTGCTGCAGTCAGTTATTTGGAAAAAGTATCAGGCGTGCATATTCAAAATAATTTTACAGATAGCTTATTGGGCAATAAAACACATCAGAATGATCCACATTAAATACCTTCTAAAATGATCTTTGGTATAAATGGATAAATAGTCTTTAGGACTTGCATAGGAGAATACAGCTTCCAAGGAGAACTTAAAATAAGCTTCTTATTTCTGTGAAATAGATTTTTTTTTTCTGTTTACACCTCTCTTAGGCTCAGTGATAGTTTTAAAGTCTCATGAATTTTAATAAGTTGGGTGGATTTTTCCAGATCCTTTTACATATAATGTAATGCCTCTGCTAGTGAATTTTGATCATTTTCACCAAGGACACATTTGTAAGGTGAGACTCTCATTTTAAGGGGTTATGAGGTTTCTTCTTGTGTCAATTTCTGAGATATCCAGCATTCACTCTTACAGAACATTGGTTTTGTGTTAATAGTTTTCCAATAATATGGAAGATGACAATAACATGTTAATAGTAATTTTGAATATGTTTTTCAATATATTGTTCAGTGAAGAAAAATGTTATGAACTTACAATATTCCCAAAAGGCAGTCAAGAATTTATAATTCTTTACACTCTAGTGCATTTTCATTCATTAGGTAAAATGGAATATATACACACACGCACATATATGACTACTCATATAATGTCAAAAGTACATCTGAGCCAAGCATTGGTGACATAGGCCTAAATATTCAAAGGCTGAGATCTGAGGATCATGGTTTGATGCTAGCTTAGGCAGGAAAGTCCAGGATACTCTTATGTCCCATTAACCACCAAAAATCTGAAAGTGAAATATAGCTCAAGTAGCAGAGTTCTAGCCTTGAACAACAAGATCTCAAGGCCAGTGCCAGGTCTCAAGTTAAGATCCAGGACTGGTACACACACACACACACACACATACACACACACACACATATACACACACACAATCACAATCACATCAAATTGTTTTCAGAACACTTTGAAGGAAGAGGTCTTACCAATGGATATGCTGATATGATTTTCTTATTATATCATCTGTAGACCAAGTAAGTCATTTCTAGGTCCATGCAAATGTACATGGTATGGTGGTAGATGGGTACCAGCCAAGATTTTAAGTAAGAGGACAGCTTCCTTACTGAGTTCTTAAGTAGGAAATTTAGACAGACTGAACCATGTTTTCTGTGGGCTGAAATCTGGAAAGAGGCAGAGGGAGTGGTATGTGAATGTTAAGCTTAGAATTAGGCCACTGAGGATTTCCATTATAATTTTGTGCACTTAGATCTGACTTTTTGCAGAGTTTTAAATCCTTTCCTAGCTAAATTTTTTCATCTGTAAATTAAGATTGATAAAAATTTACCTTATTTCCTTCAATGGTATTTGCCTCAATGGAGTTTGTTGGTATTAAATTAATATTCTAGGCAGAGTTTAGAAACAAGCTTGTTACACATTAATTATTCATTTTTTATTAAATTTCATAAATATGAGATTTCTAGGTACATTAAGGTAGTATATTACATGAGCTCCATCTTTGAAATTTTAAGTGAACCTTTATCTGTTTACAATAGTTTTCCCCTATGAACATATCTGTGTGTAACTTATTTTTAAGTATAACTGGGAAGATGAATTTAATTTATATCACATATATTTAATTTATATATTTATATCACATATATTTAATATAAACCACAGCCCCATTAAGTGTCACTGAGTCCTATATGTTGTCATACAAATATATTTTCATTTAGATGTCTATCTAGGTATACCTACAGTGTTTCCATTACAGTTAGCTTTGTTGTCTGACTCTAACTTCAGAATTTGGAGAAAAGTAAGTAAGCTAGTTTTATCCATCATATTCCTCCAGGCCTATGGGATCATTTTAAAACACAAGTTAAACACACCCCCAAATGGGCTTATAAAATGTTAGCCTTGAGCTGGGATTATGTACATGCTGTTACCTTGAAAGTAGAAAACCCTCAGTTGAGGTCGACGTGAGGTGTTCTGAGCGCAGTGCCTGCCATTCATTCATTCATTCATTCAAGTGCATCCACAGCTCCATTCCACAGGGGAGCTCGTTAGACCTTCTTCGGAAATCCCAGGTATACCCCACACCTTCCAACCTGAGTCTACAGTTTGACAGTGTTTACGACTGATTCCTGTGTAGTTTACAACAAGAGGTGCTCCTTTCATTACTTCAGGAGCAGGTCTGAGAAGGGAAAACTAGAATTGGCCCCCAGGTCCCCACACGATATGGGAGAATTAGAACTCGAATTGCAAAGGCATTGATCAAGACAAGCAAATGAACTTGGGTCACTGGTACATACTGAGCACAACTCCTCACAGGGGCTTAGAGAAAAGCCATCAGACAAACACGTAATAATAAGTGGTGGTGATAAATGCATAAAGCTGAGGTATTATATAAGGATGGGTCCTGGTGGGGAGAGGCTTGTGCCAGTTTATTGGGGAATGCAAAGGAAAGCTATCCCATTCAACATGGCAGGAGGAGATGGCATTGTTGGCTGAGCAAACAAAGAGCTGTAGTACGCAGAAGAGGAGCCAGGAGCTATCCCCAGGTGAAACCTTGACTGAACTAGTTAACCAGGGAAGGTGGGACTAGAAATCGCCATGCCTTTCTTGCTTCTTTACTGGCAAACAAATAAAAGGATGACCTTTTAAGGGAGGAAAAAGAAAAGGAGAATCATATCTTTTAAATCAGCAATGTTTAAATAGCACAGTGTAAACGTGACTTTCAAAGAACTTCAGTAGGTGTTGGTATAATCTTGAAGGGCACATTTTCATCTCTGTGGTGC
The DNA here is from genome assembly GCF_019054845.1 of Dipodomys spectabilis. NCBI lineage: Eukaryota > Metazoa > Chordata > Mammalia > Rodentia > Heteromyidae > Dipodomys > Dipodomys spectabilis. Next base: position 6,733,431 of record NW_024870711.1, read on the forward strand.
TCACCACTGAAATGAAAGAGGCCCCTGTGTGCTTACTCACAGCTCAGTCTCAAATCCAGGTAGACCAACTCCATCCCTCACTATGGTACCAAATACCTAGCTTAGTTCTAGAAGCAGGACCATCACTAGAATGACTCATTTTGACTAAATGAAACAATATTGAATTCACGCCAAAAGCTAACTTGGAATCTGTCTGGGGCTAGATTTCAAACATCGAAACTCTGTTCCCACACTTATTACACACTTACTATGATATGTATTTGTTTAGTGTGCATTGGGAAAAGTGTGTATGTGTGTATGTGTATGCACACCAGTGCGTGCACACATGCGCTTCAACTCAGGACCTCAGCACTGTCCCTTAGATGTTTTTCACTCAAGGCTAGTCTTCTACCACTAGTCTTCTACCACTTGAACCACAGCTCCACTTGTACTTTTTTGCTGTTTCATTGGAAAGAAGAGTTTCATGGAGCTTCCTTCCCTAGACTGGCTTGGAACCAAGACCCTCAGATCTCAGCCTTCTGAGTAGCTAGGATTAGAGATGTAAGCCACCACCACTTGGCCCTGAGCCATTCTTGTCTCTGTGCAGATAGTTTAACATAACACCTTCCTTATCCCTGGCTGGATGCCTCACAACTTCCTACAACACTTCAGAAAAAATCCTTCCATGCCAACGAATGATCAGTGATTCTTGGCTCTATCATATCATGGGGAAACTGTTTAAATCCTCAGGAGGCTGGCAATGCAGAATCTCTAGAGTGTACCTCACCTACTAGCATTATAAACAGCCTCCTGCGCTGAAGACTGATCCTTCTGAGCTATATGTTGCCACTGAGCTTTTGAGTGTGTTGTATGTGGTTAGAAAGAACAACAACAACAACAAAAGAATGCATGGTCAAACCTTGGAAGAGTCTGTCATTTATTCATTGGGAACCATCAAGGAAACACTTTCAGAATTATTCTTTGCCAGCAAGCTATTCAATAAAAGAAGCAACCCCTCCCCTCTACTCACACACTTTATCCCTTAGAAATATTTGGCCTTAGAAATTATCACACAGTACTTTATTCTGCACAAAGCACCAATTGACATTCTCCATATCACTTAATTCTTTGTGCCATCTTATTATTTAAAAACCAGGCTGTGGAGGACTTGTATTCTAACAATAGCTACTATCTGCAAAGAACAGAGCACCTCCTCCTACCCGCACTGAAACACGTCTCTTCTAGTGAATTTTGAGATATAATTGCTAATTCCATTTGGATTATAATAGCACCTATTAGAAGTGACAGTTTTCACTAGTCAGTCTTCTCAAGATCCTTTGGAGCTGGCTAACCAACACATTCTTCTCATTTCAGACACAAAAGCCAGGTTGCCCCGAGCCATGACACTTCTGATCTTAAGCACTCAGCAAACACAATTGTGTTTCACACACACATACACACACACTGTGACTGTGTTTTGTTTGTGTGTTTTGCGGCTCTGTTACAGTATACAAATCAGAAAATAGAGCTGTGTATTATAGCCTAGAACAATGGAAAAAGACTGAATTTATCATAAAGTTATTGGGACTGTTTACATTCAGCACAACTAAATTATGATGTGACATCAGAACAGCAATAAAAACACAAAAGATAAAGTCTATAAGACAAATTCCTGTCCCTTTAAGCTGTGTTGGGCTTGTGACACAAGTTGGGATATTTCTGGGTTTGGACATGACTTCTTATTAAATAAGGTCAATATATGATTAAATTCCTATGACATTTTAATTCTGAGAATTAGAATGATAGGATAATTGTATTTGAGCTTTAACTGAACTAAGCACTAATGCCTATGATTTATGTTTTAAATTTTAAAATCAAAAACTGAAAACAATGCTATCTGTTTAAAGTTGGGTAAATACAATACAATAAAATAAGCATACCTGCATTTACACACACATAGGCACACACACACACACACACACACACACACACACACACGCAGAAATATTCAACCCTAACTAAAACGCAACTAATAATCTTCCCTGAATTCCTAAAAAAAAAAAAAAATAGGTATTTGGTAGAACCAAATCTATTTTTTCAATAGATCTTTTTGAAATACAGGAACGTTTGACATTTTAAGAAAGAATAGATACCACTGCATATGCTAACTACTCCTCACTGACTATTGACGTAATAATAATACTTCCTCTGTCAACCACTGCGATGAATTTCCGAAGGGTAAGACATCAGGTTTTGTCTTTGACGTGTACTTCCTTGTACTTTTTGATTCCTCCATGATAGCATATTTAAGAAGATATCATTGTATCTGATTGTACACAAGCCCTCGATGGATTATTTTGTCTCCTTCCGTGTGGCATCTCATCAGCTTGGACAAGGCTCTGCACACTGAATGTGACTGTGATAGTGTTGTCAGCAGACTGGCTGAATTTAGCAACCATGTCAACTTGGAAATATGATTAGGAACCCAATGTGCCCTTAAAACAAAACAGTGATGCTTATTGTTATAAGTCTCATTAATCTAATAGTATTGACCAATGTTTAACACCCCTACATCAGCAGAAAGGAAAAGTTAAATGGTCAACAAACCCATGTGTAGAAACACATGCGTGCCCACACATGGGAAGCTCAGGAATTCTATGATAAGAGTATCTCTCAGGGTCCTGCAGGTGAGCTGTGGTTAGCACACAGGAAACGTGAAGGCCAGCAGCAAGTCTCACCTTCTATTCAGCTGTGGAGGGGACACTGAGGCTGAACACACACAGGCACTATGTGACAGTCTGTAATTTGTGCCTCACAGTGGAGTAAGCAGAAGGCCCAGTGATAAAATGGAGAATTTCTTGGTATTCAGAATAGATGGATCTTCATGACATCTGTGTAAAGAAGGTTCTTTATGACCAGCTCACATTTTGTGCTCTGTATTTTCCATTTGTATGGATGCAAACACAGACATAAACGTGTGGTTCCTTTAATTGGAAATTCAAGGCTGAAAAAAAAAGACACAAAGACAGGCTTTGGGGGCACTAATTATTGACTATAAACAAGGTGCTCCCCCGATTTTTGAAAATATAGCAAGCAGTATCTTGGTTTCATTCTCCTCCATGTGTGTTAAATTCCAGCTGCAAGGGTTAAAAGCAAGTTAATCAGCTGGGCGCTGGTGGCTCATGCCTGGAATCCTAGCTACTCAGGAAGCTGGGATCTGAGGATGACAATCCAAAGCCAGCCCAGGCAGGAAAAACCACGGTGAAACTCATGTCCAATTAACCACCTAAAAAACGGAAGTAGAGATGTTGGCTCAGAGTAGATGCTAGCCTTGAGCAAAAAATCCTCAGGAATAGTGCCAGGTCCTGAGTTCAAGCCCAACACCTGACCGTGGGGGGGGGGGGGGGGTGGGAAAGAAAGAAAGAAAAGAAAAGAAGAAACAAGTTAATCAAACTTGGAATTGAAGTCAAGTCCTGTGGAGTAAGAACGAAAGAATCTGAGAATCATCAGAATTTCTCTCTAGTTCCAATGGTCATTGCGGGAGAACAACCAGCGGGTTCCAATATCAAGTACAGTGACAACCTCTGTACATCATCTTTACAATAAGATACAATTTAAAAGGAAAAGAAAAGCCAGCAGCCCAGAGTGGGAAAGAGAAGCGCAGGTCCCCAGCCAGGGCATTGAGTCAGCTTGCCACGCCAGGGGGGTGGGCATCTCAATCTTAATGGAAACTCAGTGTGGATACAGATGCATATGGCTCTTCTCAGACTTAAGCTATGGTCACCAGGTAGAGCACAACATATACTTGCTGATTAAGGGAACATTTAAAAATGAAAAATGAAAAACTTCAGGCCTGACTGTTTTCCCCACTCACTGGAAAGCTGATGAGTGTGCATAGTCAGACCGCCATGGGTGATGGGCATGCTAGGGACAGACAAGCAAACCACCCTACCACTACACCAAGCTGCGTGTTCTATTCTACCGGCAAGATGGACACTCGAATGCATTCATCTGTGCAATATGATATGTAATTGCCAACTCAGTACTATCGTTGTTTACAGATTCAGACTAAGGGTCTATGTGCAAGTTTTCTCCCAAGTAAAATTGAAGAAATATAGAATCATGGGGGAAAAAAATCATAAATAGAGGGCCTGCACAAACTATATTTGAAGTGTGTGTGTGTGTATTGATAATGGGACTTGAACCTGGGGACCGGACACTGTTCCTGAGGATTTTTTGCTCAAGGCTAGCATTCTTGTACTATGAGCCACAGTTTTACTGTTGTTTTTAATGGTTAATTAGACAAAAGAGTCTCATTGACTTTCTTGTCTTAGCTGGGTTTGAACCACAGTCCTCAGATCTCAGCCTCAAGAGATAAATTTTTAACAATAAAATATTGCAACCTATCTTTATGACCACAAAGAGGAAATAGGTTGATTAAACTAGGCTATATTTGCAAAATGAACATATACAACCATAAAAAAAAACTAAATACAAATAATAACAATGACTCTATTATTTGGTGTCAATTTTCTGAATATATTATCAAGTAAGAAAAACAGTGAAAAGAATATTGAACATATTTTAACTTTTGTGTAAAAAAAGAAATAAAAAATATATATTTTGAAGCAATTTTGAAATATTTACATCAATAATAAGCAGAATATGTAAATAGTACTGGGGAATCAAACATAAAACATATATATAAAACATAAATATAGACTGAGAGTACACAGAAGGAAGACTAGTGGAAATGAATATGTGCATGTGTGTTTATGCTATGGTAATGTACCACAAAGCTCCGACTGGTGGGGGACTTCGGCAGAAATCATACTGCTGTAGTAATGAGTAGCATCTAGGAAGAAATTAGTTACGAGAGAATCAGAACAAAGAATAAAGGGTACAGAGTGTTCCTCACATGATTTGCACAGTTTTTTCTGTGAAAATATTTTAAGAACTTTTCTGTATAAAGTATTTTAAGAGGCAAATCATTTTTTAAAAATCCCTGAAACTCTGTCATTAGTTCACATTTGCTTTAGCAAAGCATTCTTTCAGGGCAGATTCCTTATGGAAGAACATAAATAAACATATAAAGCGGATATTAACATCTATATTGGTATTTTGAATCACAACTTTCCCAGTAAGTAGATGATGGGTGATGTTCTGAGGAAATTAAAGATTTGATATGATAAGATAGCGGGTAAAGAATTTAAACGAAGAACAGTGAGTGAGAGGAAATGGAAGAAGCCACAAGGAAAAAAGGAAGCAGACAAGCTGTGTGGGGTGAACTGACAGGGCAAGTTAGACTGTAAGTGCACGCATACATACTATGCACTACACACATACACACAGCTTACACCACAACACCTAAACACCAATGTATAGTACCTCACAGGACTGGTCCTGAATGAAAATCATTTATCACCAGTTAGTTAAACTTATGAACAGTCTGTTAGAGTTTCCTCTCTGCTTAGCTCTATAGCATGCTCAAACATACACAAATGTATGTTTCTCACATAAATTGTGAAACATGTTGTTCAACATAATCTCGCAAGCCAAGAGAGCTCAAAGCCATCCAGAGTCACATTTAGAATGAATTTGAAAATGAAAAGCAAAACAGATAGGAAAGAATTACAGGGTAACTGTCTTTTGAAAGAAGAGTGTGAGGGGTCTAGAGAGAGGAAAATAAGACCTGATTATTTTTTGTATTGTAAAAGCTGTCAAGCTCCAATCTGGAGAAGTTGGTGGAGTCAGCAGACAGATATGATGTATAGGTTCTCTGCACTCAAATACTGTCAGATATAAAAAAAAAAAAGGAATATGCCACCATGACCATGAGAGTTGCATCTAGCTGAAGAGGCATACAGTAAATATTAATTTCCTTGACAACTCTGACATTCATTCTATAGTAAACTGTCTTAAAAAGCTCAAGCCTATAATCCTTGCTACTTGGAAAGCAGAGATTGGTGGATCACAGTTCAAGGGCTACCCTACGGGAAAAACTTCCAGACGCTCATTCTCACTCAGTGGTTGAGCATGGTGGTGAATACCTGATATCCTCGGCAATAGGGAGACATGTAGAAGGAGGATCACAACTCAGGTGAACGGAGGCATAAAGCAAGGTCCTACTTTGAAAAATCGCCAAGGCAAAATGTCACAAAAAGGTACACAAAGGGGCTGAGGGCATGACACAGCCGACAAACATCTGCCTTGCAAAAGTGAGGACTTAAGTTCAGTACTCAGTACCACAGGAAGAAAGGAAGGAAGGAAGGAGGGAGGGAGGGAGGGAGGGAGGGAGGGAGGGAAGGAAGGAAGGAAGGGACGAAGGAAGGAAGGAAGGAAGGAAGGAAGGAGGGAGGGAGGGAGGGAAGGAAGGAGGGAAGGAAGGAGGGAGGGAAGGAAAGAAAGGGAAGGAAGGAAGGGAGGGAGGGAGAAAGGGAGGGAGTTAAAGAAACAAGGAATAAGGAAGGAGGGAGGAAAGGAAGGAAGGAAGGAAGCAAACAAACAAACAAGGGAGGGAAGGAAGGAAGGAAGGAGGGAGGGAGAGAGGAAGGGAGGGAGGGAGAGGGAAGGAAGGAATAAAGAAGGAGACAGAGAGGGAGGGAAAAGAAGAGTGGAAGGAAAGGGAATAAGGAAAGAATGGAAAAACCAGGAGGACAGAAGGAGGGAAGGAGTGGAAAGGAAGAAGGGAAGGGAAGAAGAAAAATTTAGCTATCCAATATCAGTTGAAAAAGTCATAGTTATAAATAATGTATTTTAAGGTTTTTTTTAACATTGTATTATGATTATGTAAGCTTGTTCTGTGATATTCCTCTCTGTTAAAGTTTGTTTACATTATTATTTGAAGTTCCGTCGTGAGTACCAGAGAGCCTTGTGGAAATGATCAGGTGAATGAATATTTGCTGTGAGGGCAAACTCATCAGAGCTACACAGGTTTTGCATGTGTACGTCAGAATATTCCCAAAGCTTGGTAACAAAGGCCAAAGTGCTCACAGTGTATGCTGACTCGGATCTTACAAAGGAAATGTTCCTCGAAGCAATTGAAATTGAATGTGCCGGTAAACTTGAAGGCAACTCAGAAAATGCCGCTTCATATTCAGGTTTCCATCTGAAGGGATTAGCAAAGATTTTTGAATTTTAATAACAACAACTACATTTTAAAAAATAAAAGGGGGGTCAACATGGAGATTCATGTTAAAGACCATTACTGAGACAGGCTACTGGAGCTGCAAAGTGGGTATTAGCCTTGATGAATAAGTAGGAGTTATGTATACTGACCCAAACACACCAATGGGATTCTAGAACAAATGGTGCATGGAGAATTCACATAAACAGACAATATGTGTTCATCATGGAACAGGTGTTAATGCAACTCAGCCTGTAATATGGGGGATACAATGAACATGAGCAGTCAAAGAATATTAGTTCTACCTACCCCCATGGGGGCAATTGGAAAGTAAGAGTGGGGGATTACAGAGTAATGTTTGTAAAATGTGGTTTGGATAGTGTGTGTGTGTGTGTGTGTGTGTGTGTGTGTGTGTGTGCAGGTGTATGAATATGTGTGTATGTTTGTGTAGAGGAGTGTTTGTGTAGCTGTGTATGTATGTATGCATGCTGAGTATATGTGATTTTATATTCACAGTCCAGAGCTTCCAATGCACTGAGGATGGAACTAGTCCTAGAAAATGCCTTCTCTGCCAGGCACCGGTGGCTCATGCCTGTAATCCTAGCTACTCAAGAGGCTGAGATCTGAGAATTGCAATTCAAAGCCAGCCCAGGCAGGAAAGTCTGTGAGACTTATCTCTGATGAACCACCAGCAAATTGGAAGTGATGCTATGGCTCAAAGTGGTAGAGTGCTAGCCTTGAGCAAAAAAGAGCTCAAGGACAGTGCCCAGGCCCCAAGTTCAAGCCCCACCACGACCAAAAAAATAAAAGAACGTCTTCTCTGAATAACAGGTTGTTTAATTACCATGCATTACATCTCTGTACATGTTTTACCTCTTGTTCCTGTTGCATGCCAGTATGCACCTTACTGTGGATAGGGCACAAGAGAAAAATGGTGGGCTTGGAATATATTTTTGTTTGTTTTTTTTGTTCATCATGTAGATATCTGTGCACATTTATTTCCCACCATTTCCTCTTACTCTCTTATTTTCTTAAATTTATTTAAAACATTTTAAGCTTATCAACTTCTACAAAGTGAATGGCTTTTGCAAATGTCTAGTAATTTTATATTCTTTGATGAGCTTGATAGAAAGCCTTTGATAGAGAATGAAATAGTACACTAATGCAAAATGGTTAGTTGTCTTATTTTACTTAAATCTAAATTCCTAACACTTGGAAACTGTAGCTCCTATCTCTGAGTATAGGGTTACTCTAAAACTAGACTTGTATTTTTTTAAAAAGCCATAATCTGAAGAATATCAGTATTCTGTGTGGCTTTTGTACAAAGGTGAATTGCAGCTCAAGTATTTTATGGTCCCGATATTCTAGATCAGGGCAGTCAGGGTTGTATTATATCACCTTAATAGCCTACCTGGAGCAGATATAAAGAACAATTATACCTGAGTAGAAAATACTTGTGTCTAGTCTGCACGATTGTGGAAATTGGGGGTCACATAAATATGTAGAAGAGGAATGTATTTAGCAGTTTGAATATAGATACATACTGATCATGTATGTGACATGGACAACAATTAACTTCTAGATACTGGAGTTCTAATGTGTAACCATTCTGCTTATAAAGCACTAACTTCCCTGTTAATTATTCGTGCTGTGAAGCAGTCTCTGGTGGTTAAAGGCAACGTGCTCATATTATCACTTCGTATGTGGGCTGGGAATATTAATTTGGGACAAAGTACAGAACAGGGTTAATAAGACTTCAGAAGTTAGGATTCCTTCAATCTGCTAATTCTCCAGATAATTCATTTACACTAGGACAATAAATTCTCTTTTAATTTATTCCATGTTTGAGAGCCAAATAATTAAGCATTTGATATATCGCAGGAATTATTTAGTGAAATAATATGGCGCATTCTAAATATTATGTTCTGATTGAGTAACATGAAAGAAGCAGTGGCATCTAGACTTTTTCCCAAGATTGTGTATTTTAACAACTCCTCCATCATTGTGTGTTATTTTTCCTAAGTAACTGTAATGAATCACAATTTATCATGTTTCCCTACACCCAAACACCCATGATATCTGGGCATCATATCTAAAAACAATAATACCTAATGTGACATGTTTACATCTCCATGAGTGAGAAGAAGGGACATTTACTCACAGTGTTGTATATGGCGGGGAGGGGAGCAGAGGATGTTTCTTGAATGTCTGTCAAGATCTTGCAGCGTTCTGGAAGCTTAAAGCCGATTCTAGTCATCGCATACTGTTTCATAGTTTCAGTCTAAAGTTTTCTAATACTTAGCTTGTCTAGAAATGTAACCTTCTATGCAGCATGCATACTGTTCATAGTCTTGCACTTTGTACAGTCAGAACAGAAAATTGGCCCTGGTCCCATGATTCCATGTGGTGCAAAGTTATACTCCAGGGTATAAAGTGCTCATTCCACTGCTTCTAGTTATTTAAATGTTTCAGAAAGTTTCAGAAATAAGCTATGCTGCATTTGCTTATATGCTTAAACCAACTTTTTGTATGCAGGTTTGCATAGCTATTTTATTGGATTTGCATAATCTTAAAGTGATCTTAAATGCAGAAATTATTAGTGAATTTATTAATTGGGACACTGCTTAAAGTATTTCTTTTGAAAATAATTATTTGATAACTTGAAAACTCCTTTAGAAATGTATTTGTGTGAAAATGAAGAATGAGCAGTGAATCAAGATTTCAAAGAAAAGCAATCAATGTAAATTCCACATATTCAAATTGTTCCGTTTCTTTCAAGTAACAGGCATAACATTTATGTGCAAAAAGATGTTTGGGGTTTTTTCCTCAAACAAAGGAAAAGTATCATAAAAAGCTAAAGTAGCTGGGTGCCAGTGGCTCACGCCTGTAATCATAGCTACTCAGGAGGCTTTGATCTGAGGATCGTGGTTCAAAGCCAGCCTAGGCAGAAAGTCCTCATGAGACTCTTATCTCCAATAAGCTCAAAATCTGGAAGTGATGCTGTGACTTAAGTGGTAGAGCATTATCCTTGAGCAAAAGAGGCTCAGGGACAGTGCCTAATCACTGAGTTCAAGCCACACAAGTGACAAAAAAAAGATAAAAGTAACTTAATTAAATCATTAGCTGTTATTTGCTTATTAAAAAACCCCATTTACTACTAAATAATCATACTACCAAAAACTTTGTTCAACAGGGATGTATAATTACCAATAGTTGATCATTATCAAGATAAGAGGCATGTCTTTCATCTGACTCTCTGCCTTAATTAAAACTCTAGTCAAATATGCACCAGGTATTTCTACAGTGTGCTTGTAAATTTGGAATAGCCCCAATTCAAAAAAATTAATTAAGTATACAATGTGATTTAATAACAGTCACTGATGGTTAATTAAGGGAAGAATTAACAGACTTGAATGAAAATATATGATACATATAATCCTAATTGCTGGATCTGTTATTTGCATCCTCTCCCATTAGCAACCAAGCTTTTAACCTTGAGAGGAACAAAGATGCTTTTCTGAGCAAACATCATTTCCAAATATTGAGCGAGGAAATTTAAGGTTTTCTTTTCTTTCCTTCCTTTTTTTTTAAAAAGAGAAGGCAAAGAGAAAAATAGCAACTGGAATTTTCTTTAGATAGAATGTGGGGAAAGACATTAGTAACCATCAAAGAATACAAAAACTGACAAGAAGGAAAAAGCTATGCTGCACTTTTACCTGAATTTCTTGAGTCCTTGGCGGGAGCAACCTTGTCATGATCAAGGTTGCACAAATTTAAATTATTTGAAGTATTTTAGTGATGAAATGGTTGTTGGTTGTTGGTTGTTGCTACTAGGTATTTTAAAGTATGTCTACCTTATATAATAACCTTCCATATCTCTTATCCCTAACGTTGTCCTTAATAATAGCATTTTACCTAAAGGGATAAAAAGATATGAGAAGAAAATAACAGATCAATATTCATAATGAACATTGACACAAAAACCGGGAAGCAAACCAAGTAATAATTCTATAGAAATAAAATGTTACCATTAGTTTTATTTTGAGAAAATGAGACTGGTGTGAAATCCTAAAAAAATGACAAACACAAATCATCACACGTGACAATCTTAATGGACAACAATACTATTTGATTAACCTAATTTCCATAAATGATAATAAATTCTCAATGAAAATGTATTGGAAGGCTGGAGTTGTGGCTCAAGAGGTAGAGCATCTACCTCACAAGCTTAAGGCCCTGAGTTTAAACTCTTGTACCAAAAAAAGAAAAGAGAAAGCAAGAAAGCAAGTAAGAAAGAAAATGTTTTGGAAAGAAACCAACTCAAGCTGGCAATACATTGGTTGCTAATATAATATTTAAAGTATCAACAGCAAAATGGTTTTCCTTTGATTTATAAACTAGGAAAAAAATCTTGTTTTGCATTTTTATTCAGTGTTACATTGAAGATTCTAGCCAATGCAATAAGAAGAGAAAAAAATCTAAGCATAAATAACTGAAAATATAAAATCCCTTATGTTCAGAAGATGATATGGTAATAAGTGTAGCAAATCCTACTTGATTTTAAAATAGAATTGTGTTGAATAATGAAGAATCTGACCATTGATCAGGATACAATATAATACAAGAATTTCTTCCATGTGCTAGCAACAAATATTTATGTACTGTAATTTATAAAAATAGAACCATTTAAAAGAATTCTGAGAGGCTGAGGTGTTTACTAATAGTCAAATGTTTGTTTACCATGCCAAAGGCCCTGGAGTCAATTAAAACACTGTATGTTTAAAATACTAAGAAACTTAAATTATTAAGGTTCAGGTACAGTAGATATATAGGGGTAGAAATGGAAGGGGTGAACAGATCGCATAGCACTCATAAATTGGCATGTATAAAATGAAATCCTTTTGTATAATTAAAGATAATGAAAATAAATTTAATTAGAAGATTCAGCTGTAGCAAAAAGTATGCTTTTGCTCTAGCCAGTAAATTAAAAATAGTCCTGTAAAAGCTCAGAAAAATCACTAACTACATGGAGAGATAGACCAGGTTCATTGGGTGCAAGATGTATTACTATTAGTTTTCTCATTCTCAAAAAATGGATCTACAAATGTGATGCATTTTTTTTTCATTTTAAAGAATATGTAAATTTATTTGTACTAAAAAAAGGCCCATACAGAACAGTTTGCTAAAAAAAAAAAAGTGGAGAATTTATGAAAATTTCAGAGAACACTTTAAAGCTGTTTCAACAAAGACAGTACGTTGTAGCTTTAAAAATCAGCTAAGAAGTTGGCCTTCAGTGGCTCATTCCGATAATCCTAGGTACTCCGGAGAGTGAGATCTCAGGACTGCAGCTTAAACCCAGCCTGAACAGGAAAGTCCATGAGATTCTCATCTCTAGTTAGCCCCCAGAAAGTGGTTCAAATGGTAGAGCACAAGCCTTGAGTGACAAACAAACTGAAGGGAAAATGCCCAGACCTTGAGTGCAACCTCAGTTCTAGCACACAAATACAGAGATAAATAAATAAGCTCTTAAATGATCAGATTAAGAGTACAAATTTGAAGCCATGCACGAGCAGATCAGGCCTGTAATTCTAGCTATTCACAAGACTGAGATCTGACGACCACAGTTCGAAGCCAGTCCAGGCAGAAAGAAAAAAAAAATCCCTGAGACTCTTTATTGCCAAAATTCTTCTCAGAAAAAGCTGGAAGTGGAACGATGGCTCACATGGTAGAGGCTTGAGCACAAAAAGGCACAAGGATAGCACGCAGGCCCTGAGGACCAGCAAAAAGAAAGAAAGAAAGAAAAGAAAGAGAAAAGTACAAATCTGAGTCCAAAACCGATTCATGCCTATATAAAGAAATAACTTTTAATGAAGCCAAGCAGCAAGAGTCGACGGGAAAATGTGTATGCATCATGATGTTGTGGGTGTAGTAGCATTGAACACTGACCATTTTCTCAGACACTCCTCAAAATTCTATGTCGTGCATTTAAATGCAGACACTGAAACTTTTTTCTTCTTCTACAAGAATGCATAGGAGAAAATAGCCACATTCTTGGAAGAGGCAACAGTTTATCTATCATGGCCCAGTCACTGAAAGAAAAATCAGCAAAAGAAAAATGAAAGAAAATATAATGCATAATATGTAAAGCCTTCTGTTCTTCACAGGACACCATGAAAGAAAGCGGAAAAAAAACACAGATTTGAAAATGTATTAACAAGTCTAGTAGAAAGTGATGGATTCAGATACCCCGTGTCCCATTCTCCCTACCAAGTCCTTGTACCACTGATATAGTTGGGGTCCACTTCTCAGTAGAGAGACCCCAAGAGACACATTATCCTGTTTCTTATCAAGTACGTTATTCTTAGAAAATCCACACTTTCTGTTGTCATTCTGAAGCACTGTTCTCACTTTACCCCAAATATTTTACCTACTAAATGTAGTTCTTCTTTCCATATAATTCTAACAGGTTCCCCTAGGAATTTCTCATCTGCTGATTTTCCATCGTTAGTGCTGAAAAACCTTAGAAAGGTTTCAAACTGATGCATCTAAATATACAAATGCTGGAAAAGTCCAAATTCAAAGAGAAGATTTTCAACAGGAAATTCACTCAAATGTTAGTCTTCCCTGTATCTTTGCAACTAATTTTTAAGATCATTTTCCAATGTTTTCTTTTGTGTTACCAAGATATTCATCTGTTGTTCTTGAATCAAATCTATTCCTCTTGCTGCTTCCAACAACTCTGCATTTTGGAACAATTGTCATGGGTTTTAGTATCCTAGTTTCATGGATGTCAATAACCTTCTACAGTAATTTTATATTCTTAGCATTCACAATATTTAAAAAGACTTGATGTTTGAGAAACCATAAAGGAATAATCCCAATTTAATTCCTGCATGTAAAAATACAAGAACTAATTGATTTAACCAGTAACACTAAGTATACAGTACCAAAAAAGAAAACAACTAGCAATAAACAGTAGCATTCCCACATTTTTTCAAAGTTAAAAATAAAGAGTAATGCCACATTACTCTTTATCAGGCATTACAGTAATGCCTGATAAAAAGTCAGGCCCAGAATTTCACATGTGATTAACCCTCTAAAAAGCATTTGGCGAGTGATCAGTTGGAGGTGAAATTTTCTTCAGTAACCAACATTATTAACTCAACAGTTAATTTATGCTCTGTACACTAATTTCACTTTTAGAAATATAATTCGTAGAAATCCATGTGCTTTCTTAAATAGGTCTTTATGAGTACTCAAGGGGCATAATTTATAAGAAATTGAGTTGTAATAAGTAGAGTTGGAACTATTATCCATCAATAATTTGAAATAAATTATACTAATGTAATTTATTAGTGACATAAGTTTCACATACCCATGTGATAGAGAATGATGCAACTGATAAAGATAAACAGGATATATATATATATATATATATATGTATATATCACAGTAGAAACATAACTGGGTTACAGCCTTATGTAGAAAAAATAATTGCAACATTGGTAATGTGTGATTGGATTTTACAAACAAAACTTATTTTGGGGGTAGGTAGACGGGGATAAAAATCTGGAATGCTGGAGCTGGGAATGTAGCTTGCCTGTTAGAGTGCTTACCTAGCATGCATAAAGCCCTGAATTTGGTTCCTTAATACCACATACACAGAAAAAGCTGGAAGTGACACTGTGGCTCAAATGGTAGAGTGCCAGTCTTGAGCAAATGAAGCTCAGGGAGAGTGCCTAGGCCTTAAGTTCAAATCCCAGGACTGGCAAAAAATAAAAAACTGGAATGCTATATGACAAAACTCACATGCATAAGGAAAATGGGCTTAGATAGGTTTCTGACTTCCAATATTAGATCACTTATATGTTTGAAATAAATTTATTTTATAATCAAATATATACATTTAATCTTTGTTTAGAAAACAGAAGCTCCATCATAATTAAACTGCTATAGAAATTTATTATAAGCCAATTACCTTAATATTCTCCTCTTACTATACTAGTACTCTTAACAACTATAACTTTAAAAACTTAAACTTTAAATTTTAAAATGTATAAACTTTTAGCCTCACATTTGGAGAAAGTATCTATATTATGCATTCTACAAAGGAAAAAGAAGGCTAAGTAAAGTGTAATTTTCACACCTTGTCAAATGATATATTATCTTGTCAAAAGATATGCGTAGATGAACTCATTCATTTTTGAGATTTGTATGTTAAATGGATTGAAATAGATTATAAAATTTCCCAGAGAGACAGATCTACTAGCAAGTCATTTCATGTTATGTGATGAATTAAGCAATTTTGATTGAAAATAATAGTATATTTAACAGGAATTTGTAAGTGCATTTTTTACCCATTCTACTTCTTCGTGTGATTGGGAAATTGTTACTTTGAGCTCAAAGCAAGCTAGAGCAAGGAAAGGTAAGGAAAGTTCATTTATTTTGATGATAGTAAAGAAAAAATACTTGTATTTTGAGATAAGAACTTGGGAATCTTTTCTGAGCTTTTGCTTATTAACGTCCCTTTCTGGGTTACTTGTGTTTCAGAATAATCCTAAATTCACTGTTAACCATTGGTGTCATACCATTGCTCATTTCTTCTTTTAGTTTGTTGTTGAGCATGGTGATGGGTGTTGGTGGTGATGGTTGAGTGTGGTGGTGTCTGAGTTTGAAGCCAACTACTTGTGCTTGCAAGATAGGTGCTGTAGCACTTGAGCCACACCCTCAGCGCAACATTGCTGTTATTCTAATATTTGCAACAGAGTATCTTTTCAATAACTTAGCTATATGGATATATTCTTAATCATTGACAGTAATCTGTCCACATGGGGAAATGATGCACGGTTCAAGATTTTTTTCTATGTTTTATGGACATAAAGAAATTTAAACAAACCACAGAATGATAACCCATTTAAATAGCAACTTGATAGATGATATATTGCTGGTCACCAGAGAATTTCCCCATATCATATTCTGTTCTGTCTAGCATGAAAGTTCATTGACATTACCATAATACACAATAGGATGTCTATCCGAATACTACCTAAAAGTGATGTTGGTTGCTCACAGTGAAATTTTTTTTTTAATTGTGAAAATACTGTACAGAGGGGTTACAATTACATGGGCAAGATAATGAGTACATTTCTTATCAAGCATTGTAGCCTCCTCCTTTGTTTCCTCTTCCCATCCCTTCCCATCCTCCCCCCCCCACCATCCAATCCTCCTCACCTTCCCTCCCTCCCCTCACCCCCACCCTGCACCAAAGTTGTAAAGCTTGTTTTCAACCTAACGACTTGTACATCTCATTGTTGCAATGGGTCCACCTGTATCCCTATTTAAACGATTTGTTTTTCCCCTTCCCCTCCACAAATTATACCGACATCAAATACAGTGAAAGGAGGAGTTATACTGTGGGGGAGGGACATACATAGCAACAAAGAAATAATCTTATAAATGTGTTAGAAACAATGGCATGAAAGAAAAAAAACATTTGAATACATATCTTAGGGTTCATTTCCCTAACATCACCTTATCTGACCTTTTCTGCTTGACTCAGACATATACTAGATATTGCAAATAAGGGAAAACAAGGGACCTATGTTTCTTTGGCCCTGGCTTACTTCACTTAATATAATTTTTTCCAAGTCTTTCCATTTCCTAACAAATGGGGCAATGTCATTCTTTCTGATGGAGGCATAGAATTCCATTGTGTATATATACCATATTTTCTTGATCCATTCATCTACTGAGGGGCATCTGGGTTGGTTCCATATCTTAGATAAAGTAAATAATGCTGCAATAAACATAGTTGTGCTGGTAGCTTTAGTGTGGTCTTGTTTGTGATCATTTGGGTAAATGCCCACAAGTGGGATTGCTGGGTCATAGGGGAGCTCTATGTGTAGTCTTTTCAGGAACCTCCATACTGCTTTCCAAAGTGGTTGAACAAGTTTACACTCCCACCAACAATGAAGTAAGGTTCCCTTCTGTCCACATCCCCTCCAGCATCTGTTGTTATTAGCGTTCTTGATTTTAGACATTCTAAATGGGGTGAGGTGGTATCTCAATGTTGTTTTGATTTGCATTTCTTTTATGGCTAGGGAGATTGAGCATTTCTTCATGTGTCTATTGGCCGTCCTTCTTTCCTCTTCAGAGAAGTTTCTCTTTAAGTCTTTAGCCCACTTATTTATTGGGCAGTTGTTTCTTTGAAGATTTGTTGTTGGGGGATTTAATTTTTTGAGTTCCAGGTATATTTTAGATATGAGACCCTTGTTGGTTGTATAGCTAGTGAAGATCTTCTCCCAATCTGTGGGCTTTCTATTGATCTTGCTAGCTATGTCATTTGTCATGCAGAAGCTCTGCAATTTTATGCAAATCCCATTTGTCCAACCTTTCTTTGATTTGATGTGTTTCTGGGTCTCTATTAAGAAAATTTGGGCCTGTGCCAAGGAGACCTGTAATTCCATCCTGTAATGTTTTCAGAGTGTCTGCTTTGACTCCAAGGTCTTTGATCCATTTGGAGTTAATTCTGGTGCCTGGTGCAGGGTGATATATAAGGATCTAGCTTTAGTTTTCTACAAGTAGTTAACCAATTTTTCCAGCACCATTTACTGAAGAGGCTGTCTTTCTTCCATTCTATTTTTTTAGCTCCCTTATCGAAGATTAGATGGCTAGCTATAGGTCAACACAGGGAAATCTTAACTTACATTAAAAGTCCCATTTATGCCAGACACTGGTGGCTCATGCCTGTGATCCTAGCTAATCAGAAGGCTGAGATCTGAGGATTTCCGTTCAAAGCCAGCTCAGGGATGAAAGTCTTTTATCTCCAATTAAGCACCAAAAGGCCAGGAGTGGAGCTGTTAGCTCAAGTGGTAAATGGCCAGGGATAGTACCCAGGCCCTGAATTCTAGCCCCAGGACCAACCCTCCTACCCCCCAAAAAAGTACCTTCTATGGATTTATCAATAGAAAAGTAAGAGTTAATGATATTACGCTTTACCTTTTCCCTTTGGGAACTGGTTGAATTGTTATATATTTTTAAATAAATTGAATTCTCATGGAAAAACATGTTATCTGCCTGTGTAAATAGATATCACAAGAAAAAAAGAAATGCTAACTACATATAAACCCTTTCCACAAAAATGTATGTTATTAAAAAATGTGTTTCAACTACTATTATTATCAGTCTTATGAGGACTGAAAAGGAAAGTGTGCAACATTAAAAATCTGATGAGGGCTGGGAAGGTGGCTCAGTGGTAAAGTGCTTGCCTCACATGCACAAGGCCCTGGGTTCGATTCCTCAGCACCACATAAACATAAAAAGCTGGAAGTGGCTCTGTGACTCAAACAGTAAAGCACTAGCCCTGAGCTGAGGGACAGTGCCCAGGGCCTCAGAGTTCAATCCCCAGGACCAAAAAAAAAAAAAAAAAATCCGATGAAATCCAGGTATTGACTGTACTTTTGCATAAATCAACCCTGTACTTTGGGCTTACAGTTTTGTTTACTTGTGAAAGAGCTGTATTCAGAGAGCTGTAGGTTCTGTGTAACTTAATTATATGTGTCAGCCCAAAGACCTACAAAGACATTGTCACTTATTGAGTTTCTTATCAAGCCAGTAATGTGGTACCACTGTTGTACTAATAATGAAGTTTTAATTAGCTCTCAAAAAATACTGAGAGCTTATTTAAGACCTCCAAATTGGATAGCACAAGCCTAGCTGGAAGGCAGGAATGCATCTCAAACATATCAAAATAACTGTCAAATGCATGGTTTGCCTGTTGGGAGAAAATAGCTAGAAGACTCAGCATCTACCTGGGCAAAACTGCATGTATTCAACACTTGGGAAAGTTCTTTCAAATGATGATTTTTAAGAATACCACTTCTTACTATTTTTGCAATTAGCTGGGCAAAGGGCAGTGTGTTTGTTTGAAGAGCACTGTCATGGAGAAATTCATTTTAACCCAAGTTTCAGACTTTTTATTCCAAAGAGTAATGTTCCTTATTCTTAGATATTCTGATGGATAAAAGATTTTCATCTATTTATGGGTTCTTCCCCTCCCCCCTTGATATTTGACAAGTTTAATTTTTTCTCAGATCACTCTGAGAATGTTGAAATAAGTGGTGGCCTTGCCTTTCCTCTGTTATTTCAACGAATGTTCTGTACTTTTGTTACTGCACTGGTATCATCCGAGTACGTTCATTAGTCATTCGCCATGTGCAGGAACGTTTTATAAAACACAAAGTTAGAATCATGGGACTAGAGTCACATAATTCAGAGGTAAGCGGTGACCTCTGTGGGAGGAGGTGGAGGAGTTGGTCTCAGAGGATTTGAAACATAAATAGGAAGGGGGGTGGAAAAGGGAGGGGTGGGAAATCCTCACAGAGAGCTCATGGGGTTTCTTTGGGGAGCTGTGGGATAGTTCCTGTAGCTGCATCCCAGAGTCTATGGCATTGAGACAGAGACACAAAGGCCTCCTGGAGTACACCATGTTATTCAATTCATACTGGAGTACACAGTGTTCATTATGTACCAGAAGATGTACTGTTCGTATATGACGTCTCCAAATTTTCAATAGTTGTCTGTATATAAAACCTCAGAAGTGAGTGAGTGAATGGGACTTACTCCCTTTTAATAAACTTTTAACATCATATTTATAGATCTGGTATTTCTATGTTACACCTAAATATGGCTTCTTCTATACCCCTGTCTTATTGTTGAGATTTAGCAGTATAACCTCATGATGAATACAAGTCAGAAAAGATACACTTCATCTATACATTTCCCAGCTAGTTTACCAAATATGTGACCAGAAATTTGGGGCATCTAAGTTGTCCTCAGTTCTTAAGTCTTGCAAAAGAAGAATTCAGGTAGACTAGAACATGGTAAAAATAACAGGAATGTATTCTAGCAAAGAAATATGGTAGAAACAGAGAGCCATAAAAAGGAAGTCCTTTGGCTTATCTCTCCACCCTGCGCCATTTTCCTGGGTACATAGTATGGCCTTGGGTTAAATGGGGAAAATTAGAATCATTGAACTGCTGTCTCATTGATGGATCCTTTTTCTGTTTGTGTGTGTGTGTGTGTGTTCTTATTTCTTAAGTCTTTTTCTCCCTCTTTCATCCTTGTTCCCCAATCTTGTTGTCAGGCAAGTTTTGATTTATCAGCTTACCCTGACATCTCACTCCAAGAGGCTGAAAATTCCCTGACTACTTGCTTTTCTACTAACTCCTGGCAGTAGGAGACACCAAATAAAATCAGAATTGTACAAACTACCAGAAATGGTGGGAGTACCAAAGAAAAGAAGAAAATTATTTACTTATAAAGGATCAATTTGGTGAATCAAAAGTGAGGGCACTTTTAAATTCTGGGGAGAAATAGGAGATGGAATTACCAACTTTAAAGCTGAAACCTGATGTTGGAGAATAGAAAGGTATCTGTGAAAGAACATGAAGAGAACTAGTCTGGAGCAAAATCTACTAGAGTTCAATTGCTTACACATGAAAACAAGACTAGTAAAAAAAAATTGGGAGGGGCTTTGTCTAGAAAAATAGCTGTTTATTTTACTGTGTGATTGAAAGTTATCATTGGAAGTCTATTTCAGTATTTTAAATTACCTGTGAAAATTTGGCATGACTCTTCCAATAAAATTGCTTGATAAGCTGAGGTCTCATCCTGGATTTACCTCATTATCACATGAGAGGCATTTCTGCAAAATGCTGTTTGTTTTGTATCTATTTTCCCAATTAATCCCTTTCTGTATTTTTATATTCAAGTCATTTGATTTTGAAATGCGGGTCTGCAATCAATTATTCCTGTCAATTTCTGTTACCCAGAATTGGTCTGGCTACTTCCCATGAGATGTGAACTGCTCTATATCAATGTCATTAGCTTTAGAAAGACCTCTTTCTGGAACATTTGCAGATTCATTATATATTCATTTTATATTGTGTTTGCATCATAGGCCATGAATAGCCGAGTAGGAGAGATTTGGCTGAGAACTGCAAGGATAGAATTGCAAGTAGAACATGGCAGACCAGGGTGACTGAGTGGAACCTGGGTTACAGATGGTGTTTTACATGTTTAGGGTTATCTGTACAAACTGAAAACCAGGAATTCAGATGCATGATTCTAACTGGTGGAGAACACTTTCTATTTCAAGAACTACTCAACACCCAGGTTTGTTTTACTCCATTTGACTAAAGTTTTTTTTTTGTTTTGTTTTTAACCTTTACTTTTGATTTATTGACTATAGGATTCTTTTTGTGTGTGTGTGAAAATACCATACAGAGGGGTTACAATTACATGGGCAAGATAACGAGTACATTTCTTATCAAGCATTGTTGCCTCCTCCTTTGTTTCCCCTTCCCATCCCTTCCCATCCCTTCCCAAACCCTCCCACCACCCTACCCAATCCTCCCCACCCCACCAAAGTTGTAAAGTTCCTTTTTAGACATAACAACTTGTACATCTCATTGTTGCAATGGGGCTACCTGTATCCCTGTTTAAAGATTTGTTTTTTCCCTTCCCCTCCACAAACTATATCAACATCAAATACAGTGAAAGCAGGGGTTATACTGTGGTGGAGGGACATACAAAGCAACAAAGAAATCATCTTATAAATATGTTAAAACAGTTGCACCAAAGAAAAAAACATTTGAATACTTATCTTGAGATTCGTTTCCCTAACATCAACTTATCTGACCTTTTCTGCTTGACTCAGACATATACTAGTTATTGCAAATAAGGGAAACCATGGGACCTATGCTTCTTTGGGACTGGCTTACTTCACTTGAGATAATTTTTTCCAAGTCTTTCCATTTCCTAACAAATGGGACAATGTCATTCTTTCTGATGGAGGCATAGAATTCCATTGTGTATATATACCACATTTTCTTGATCCATTCATATACTGAGGGGCATCTGGGTTGGTTCCATATCTCCGCTATGGTAAATAATGCTGCAATAAGCATAGTCATGCTGGTAGCTTTAGTGTAGTCTTGTTTGGGATCATTTGGATAAATGCCCAAAAGTGGGATTGCTGGGTCATAAGGGAGCTCTATGTGGAGTCTTTTGAGGAACCTCCATACTGCTTTCCAAAGCCATAGTAATCAAAACAGCTTGGTACTGGCACAAGAACAGACCTCAGGACCAATGGGATAGAATTGAAAACCCAGACCTACAGACCTAGCCATTAATCTTTGATAAGGGAGCTAAAAAAATAGTATGGAAGAAAGACAGCTTCTTCAGTAAATGGTGCTGGCAAAATTGGTTAACTACTTGTAGAAAACTAAAGCTAGATCCTTATATATCACCCTGCACCAGAATCAACTCTAAATGGATCAAAGACCTTGGAGTCAAAGCAGACACTCTGAAAACATTAAAGGATGGAATAGGAGAAACCCTAGGTCTCCTTGGCACAGGCTCAAATTTTCTTAATAGAGACCCAGAAACACAACAAATCAAAGAAAGGTTGGGCAAATGGGATTGCATAAAATTGCAGAGCTTCTGCGTGGCAAAGGACATAGCTAGCAAGATCAATAGAAAGCCCATGGATTGGGAGAAGATCTTCACTAGCCATACATGGGACTAGTGTCTCATATCTAAAATATACCTGGAACTCAAAAAATTAAATTCCCCAACAACAAATCCTCAAAGAAACAACTGCCCAATAAATAAGTGGGCTAAAGACTTAAAGAGAAACTTCTCTGAAGAGGAAAGAAGGATGCCAATAGACACATGAAGAAATGCTCAACCTCCCTAGCCATAAAAGAAATGCAAATCAAAACAACATTGAGATACCACCTCATCCCAGTTAGAATGGCTAAAATCAAGAACTCTAATGACAAAAGATGCTGGAGGGGATGTGGACAGAAGGGAACCTTATTACATTTTTGGTGGGAGTGTAAACTTGTTCAACCACTTTTACTGAAGTTTACATAGGCTCTAGACCCTAATCTTCGGAGCCAGAACATTTAACTTTAACAACAAATAGCTGTAAATCCTTTTCCTGATCCTTTGAGATGTAAATCTTCTCTAAGAGTATCTTTAGCATTTTAAAAACCAAAGTCTTTCTCTTAGGGTTGCTGGCTTATCTCTTTGGAATGTAAATACCAAGGTAGTTACAGCTTTACATTGGGTGTGAGACTATTAGCAAACAACAACGACTTCATCCCAGTAGTGACTCCCAGACCAGCTCATTTGTTTGCTTGTTTGGGGTTTAAAATAAACTCAACCCAGATTCTGACCTCTCTCTCCCAACGCAAGAACTTTCCTGGCCCATTTAAAGTTAGCACAGGCCTAAGAAAACATTGCCACCTGTTGGGACCAAGAGAACCAGGCCCTTGTGTAGCTGTGGGGACTGACTGGGGTTTTCACTGAATCAGTCCTCTGGTCCCCGAGCCTCTTCACAGAGTCCAGGTGTTCATGTGAAAACTCCTTGGAAAAATCCCATCCTTGCAAAGCGTTTCAAGGAGTCTCGCATCAAGGAAAGTCTCATGAAAGGTGCAAATTTTGACAAGGGTTCCTTTCCTATAGCAGGATCAAGGAAGGGAGAAATGGAAAATAAGGACATTTCTTGCTCAACCATGTAGAAAAAGGGAATAGACTGGGAATGGTGGCTGCTGTGTGTGACCTTTGTACTTTCTGAGGCCACACACACACACACACACACACACACACACACACACACACACACACACTCTAGTCACATAGTCAGGAAACTCCTAATCATTAGACATGTTTCTAAATGGACAAAATGGGCATATTGCTCTAAAACATAGGGACAATGGGTGACCTTTAGTACTTTTCTGCCCTGGGTACCTGTCATTCTTTCTGCCTCCCTACTTCCAGGAGCCTATCTGGCTGGCTGCTATGTTCTCTGGATTCCATTGTCTTGTCTTGTCTTGGCCAAAAGCTCATTCTTACATTTGATCAGGGAGCAAAGCCTAGTAGGAAATTGGAGTAGGAAATTGGAGTGAGGGAGAAAAACCAATGATAGATGATTTATTTCTCTACAAAGCTAAATTCTTTTTTATGCTTTTCTATATATGTTTTTTATTGTAAAAATACTGTACAGAGGGGTTTCAATTTCATGAGCAAGGTAATGAGTACATTTCCTATCCAGCATTGTTACCTCCTCCTTTGTTTTTCCCCTACCATCGTTTTCCTCCCACCTTCCCAACTCCTCCCTCCCACCCCCCACCCCCAGGGAAGTTGTAAAGTTCCTTTTCAACTTAGTGTCTTGTACATCTCATTGTTACAATGGGTCAACCTGTATCCTTATTTCAGCATTTTGTTATTTCCCTTCCCCTCCCCAAATTAGACAAATGTATATACAAGATACAGGGCACCGGAATCAAATATGGTGACAACAGGGTTTATACCATGGGGGAAGAACATATAAAAGAATAAAATCACATAGTACATTATACATACATTAAAAACAATAGCAAGAAAGAATAAAACACCACTTGTGTCCCTATCTTGGGGTTCATATTATATGGTCATATGTACATAGCTTTTTTTTTTTTTTTTGCAAGTCCCTTAGAAAAATTTATATGTTAAATTCCTGAATAGAAGTGTACACAATCCTCCCTGAGTACTGGTGCTGGTTGGGAGGTGACTAAAACAGTACTGAAATTTTGTTAGAAGATGTTGTAAATCAAAGTGAGGACACAAGAGGTAGGTAGGTAGACAGACGGACAGTCAGATGGACTGGTGGACAGGGGGAAGGGGGGAGGGAAAGAAGTGGTTGGAGGCATGGCTCAGTTGGGAGAGCTCTAGCCAGTGAGTGAAAGTGTCAGATACTGAGTTCCAGTCCAGGTCTCCTCCCACCCTCCGCCCCGCCCTCCCAAAAGGAAGGAGATATTTAGCAACAAAACAGCAGATGCTAGCATTACTCTCTTTAAAAAATCTTTTACCTGTTGGACTCCATCCTCAGTATAAATCATGATCCTTCTCCTCATTGTAAGGCTTGTTCCAAACTGGCTGATGCTGGAACTCTCACCCCAATTGCTCTCTCCCCATTCTTCTCATTCACCTAAGTACACTAGCTTTCTTGCTGTTTCTCAAAGAAGATGAGCTTTTCCCTGCCTGGTGACCTTTGCTCTAAACGACCCCACCTGCTGATTTCCATAAGCTTTCCTCCACCTTGTCAACTCTCTGTTCAAATGTCAGCGTTTCAAACAGCTTTGGCCACTTCAAAGGATCCCTGGCCACCGTGCAACACCATGGAACACCTTGTTCTATTCTACTTTGCTTTGTGACACTTACCTCATGGGAACTTTATTTGTTCATTTGCTTAATACTCATCTTCTCTCACAAAGCAACAGCTCTGTGGGAGAAAGGACTTCAGCGGAAGTGACATTTTCAAACTCAGAACCACTATGCTTGCTTGTGGCAACTGCTCAATAAGGATGTGTGGACTGTAGCAGAATGGCGAGCAAATACCTTGAGAGAGGGTCTGAGTCTGTGTCACCAGCCCTTATCCTGGGAGGAGTCACTCACCAGATGCTGGACCCAGTTTTATCTCCTCACAATGAATGCTAGTCAATGATCATGTGGGATGTTGACTTATAAATGAATCTCATTTCCATCTTTGTCTGCCCCTGAAAAACCATTTGAATCAAATAGCTAAGCAAATCAAACAGCTAATAGACATTCTAAAAGTATTTTAATACTCCATTTAGTAAACTGTCAAGTGAAAGTTTAGAACTAATTTGGCCTTCTTTTTTTTTTTTTTAAATGAATTCTCTTACACCAAGATTTATTTTTTTTATTATTGTGAAAATACCATACAGAGGGGTTACAATTACATGGGCAAGATAGTGAGTACATTTCTTATCAAGCATTGTTGCCTCCTCCTTTGTTTCCCCTTCCCATCCCTTCCCCTCTCCACTCCCCTCCATCTCCACACCATCTCCCACCCACCCCCAGCCCCTCCCACCTCCCACCCAGTCAAAGTTGTAAAGCTCATTTTTCGACATAACATTTTTAATAGCATCATGCAAATACATACTATGGACTGAGCATTTTTAACCATGCCATAGACATTCGGGTGTGTTCCAGAATTAACTCACTTAATTTTCATGACACTCGGTGAAGTCAGTCCCCTTTTTTTTTTTTTTTTCCAAAAGCTGGAACTAGATCACTTAAATGAGTTGATGGACAGTTGGCCTGGGCCATCAGTCTGAGCAGCTACTGAGCTATTCTGGAGCTGGAGTAGCTCATGATCCTGATGGGTTGTCTTATTTCCATGTAGCTCTTTGTCTTTATTCCTTATTTAACAGTGATCTTCTCTCAGCCGTAACCTTTGCATACATTTTGTCCATGTCTATTAAAATCAACAGCAGCAGCTTCATCAAGTCCCAGGTGGAACTGGAAGCCCAGTTAAGCTCTTAGGAATACTTCTGAGCCCTGTGAAGAAGCCTCGGGCCTTCCTAGGGATCCTCTCATTCCCTCCTGTGCCCAATTCCCAGTCCCAGCCAGACTTCAGTGCTCCCTCTACAGCCACATGGGTGCCGCTAACCTTCTACTTCCACTCTACATGGCCAGCACCATCTTTCTTTCCTCCATCAATATGCCAACTTTGACGTCGGATTCCGAGTCACCTTGTCTTTCAACCTTCACTGATGGCCCTTTTTCTGACCTGGCAACTCTTATCCTCCAGGATTCAGCCCTTATGTCTTCTCCTTAAAGAAGTATATTTTTGTCTTAAAGAATTATACCCCATCTCTGCTTGTAGACCTAGTTACCCAGGAGGCTGAGACTGTGGTTGGAAGGACTGTGGTTGGAAGCTAGCCCAGTAATGGAAGTCCATGAGCATTATCTCCAATTAACCACCAAAAAGCCAGAAGTGGTAGAATACTAACATTGACCCAAAAAGCTCAGGGATGGCACCCAGGCCTTGAGTTCAAGTCAAAGACCAGCCTAAAAACCAAGAGCATCCTTGACCATCCCAAATGTTGTGGACTTCAACTCTATGCCACTCTTCTACCTTGTTATGACCTTGACTAAGAATGGGAGGCTTTGGGAAGTGATTAGGTCATGAGAATGGTCATTATTGGAGGTGCACTGTCTTAAGGAGAGGCCCTAAGAGAGTGCTTGCAAACAAGGATTTATCTGTAAACTAGGAAAACAACCTCTGTAGGACCCAGATCATGCTCACAGCCTGTTTGGCAAGACCATCTTCTCAAACTGTGAGCAACGAATATTTGTTGTTTAAGAAAAACTAAAACCAACAACTAAATAAACCTATAAATAAATGACTTGTTTAGTTGATACTCCTATGTGATTGTATGATCTTACGGTTGGGATTGGAATCCAAGGAACAGATACTGAGTAAGTTGGGTTTTTGTTGGTTTTTGTTTTCAGCATACCATTTTTTCTCATTATCATCTCAACCCAAGGCCCTAAGGAACATAGTCTCTAACATTTTCGGACAATTGTATGTAAACGCAGGAGTGCCTTTGCCATCCTTGGGTTCCTATTTATTTGTCAGGATGAGGAGACAACAATTCTTTTGTGAACTTTCTGTGAGGATTTGGTTGTGTCTAATCTAATTCCTACGAAAGCTCAAGGGATGAGAATTCATTATCCTGAGATCCTTTGTGAATGTCCTCAGGGATGGGGTTGTGGAATTTTGGCTTTCTGTTTAGATGACATGGCCTAAAATCTGTTGAAGCCATGGTGTAAGAAAAATTAATTTTCGTGAGATGTTCATAAATTATTTATGTTACAAGCCAAGTAATTATTAGAATTGATGACCGTCCAAGAAACTCTTTTAAAGTTGTTCCAGAAATTTATCCCAATATGTTCTCTTTGAACTGCCATCCAAAGGATCTACACCACAGGAAACAATCCTACTTGACTGACATGACATGGATCTTAGCACTTGAGCCTACAGAATCCATACTTCAAAAAGAAATATCTAGAAAAACAATACTGCTTTTGTCCAAAGATAACTAGGAAGTCACAAATATGTAAATTTATTTCTCTGATTAGCAGATATAATTCAAATAGTTCTGTTTTTCTTTTAGAATTTCAGGTGGTATTTAAATTTAGTGGGGTTTTTTCTTGAATGCAATATCTGATTGATACCTTCAAACATCATAAATAAGCTATGCTTATAAAATTGTCTCAAAGCATGGACTGGTTTTTACCCCAATCTTTAGTTACTCATCCATCTTCTATGTTTTTCTCTTCAGTGAGATGGAAATTAAGACTTTGAATAGGGTTGAAAGATTGAATTCTGCCATCGATGGTGGTTAGTTTTTCAGTTTATAGTTTTGAATTGAAAAGTTTGCTTTTTCCATTAATATGTCAGCAAGATCAAGATGCATACATCTCTCCATTGCTCGTGTAACTGTGAGGGAAAGTTTCAAAACTATGGAAATTAGATCGTTCTTAAAACAGAAAACAAAATAAAGGAAACTATGCTTAGATTCACATCAGAAACAGTGAATTCCAGTTGGAGAGGGCTAGTGTCAAACTTAAATGAGTGCTAGGAAGTTCAATATGAGAAGAAGAATAACACAACACTAGGGCAATGCAGGCATATGAACTATGTATACACATTATGTCAATACAAATGATGGAAAATGAATAGTCAAATGTACTCATTATTGGATAAAATTAGGATAGAAACCAGGAGCAGTGACTCACACCTGTAATCCTTAGGAGGCTGAGTTCTGAGGATTGAGGTTCAAATCTAGTCCAGGCTGAGAAAGAAATCCATGAGACTCTTATCACCAATTAACTAGTAAAATACCAGAAGTGGAGTTATAAATCAAATGATAGAGTACCAGACTTGAGTTGAACAAACTAAGAGACAAGGTCTAGGCCCCAAGTTCAAGCCCCATACCAGCATACATACACACACACACACACACACACACACACACACACAATTAGAATAGAAATATTAATAAAGGTAGATATGAATCCATAAAATATATGTGTCTTCTAGGTGGACTGCACCTAACTGAGCTAATGAGAATAGGTAAATAAGGTAAATAAGTCCTCTTTTGAAAATTCTATGTACTAGAAAACATTTCTTGGGAGGAGACTTGATTTAAGAGTGCTTTCTCTGATAGTGCTCTGTGTTTTAAGGGAGAAGTAGTGAGATGAATCAAACTGATACCAGTATTGAGATTTTAAAGAGAAATGTCAGCCCAGTGCTGCTGTCTCAGATTTGTAAATTCTAGTTAATCCAGGCTGGGAAGGTGACTCAGTTGTAGAGAGTTTGCCTCAAATGCATGAAGCCCTGGGTTCCATTCCTCAGTACCACATACACAGAAAAGGCTGGAAGTGGCGCTGTGGCTCAAGTGGTAGAGGGCTAGCCAGGACTGGCAAAATACATACATACATACATACATACATACATACATACATACATATAAATTTTAAAAAATCCTAGGTTGAAATCTGAAGATCAAAGCCAGCCTTAGGAGGGTAGTTTATGAGACTCTTATCTCCAATTAGCTAGCAAGGATAAACAGAAGTAGCCCAGAGCCAAAAAAAAAAAAAAAAAAAAAGAGCCCTTCCACCACCACATATCCTAGAATTCCAATTTCTAAGATATCATTATAACAAAGCTAAACAATGGCTGTGCAGCCTGACCTTTCCTTATCTGATCCCCTATTGACCTCCACCATTTCCTGCTGCATTTGGTTTAGTGATAAATGTAAATAAAGTTTTTGTTTGTATATGTTTTGTTTGTATATATGGGGCTTGAACTAAGGGCCTGAGCACTGTCCCTGAGTTCTTTTGCTCAAGGCCAATGTTTTACCACTTTAAGCCACAGTGCCACTTGAAGTTTTTGGGTGGTTTAATTGGTGAAAAGAGTCTCACAGACTTTCTTGCCCAGGCTGACTTTGAACAGTGATCCTCAGATCTCAGCCTCCTGAGTAGCTAGGATTATAGGCTTGAGCCACTGGCAAGGAACTGATGGAAGTGTTGTTGTTGTTTAATTGAAGCACGGCACAGGAGAATTAAAACAAAATAATCTTTTTAAGCTCAATAGACAAAATAAAAACTGCAGAGATGTACAAGACACTATGTTGAAAAACGAACTTTATAACTTGGTGTGGGGGAAGGAGGGAGAAGTTGGAGATGAGGAGGAAAGGGATAGTAGAGAAAAACAAAGGAGAAGTAACAATGCTCCATAGGAAATGGACTCATTACCTTACTCACGTAACTGTAACCCCTTACTCACATAACTGTAACCCCTCTGTACAGTATCTTTACAAGGAAAAAAATATATTAAAAACAAGAAATCTGCATCAAATATGTCTATAAGAAATTCACATCTTAGTTGGGTGCTGGTGGCTCACACCTGTAATCCTAGCTACTCAGGAGGCTGAGATCTGAGGATCGAGGTTCAAAGCCTGCTCCAGCAGGAAAGTCTGTGAGACTCTTATCTCCAATAAACCACTAGAAAACTGGAAGCGGCGCTGTGGCTTAAGCGGTAGAGCTCTTGCCTTGAGCTGAAGAGTTGAAGGACAGCGCCCAGGCCCAGAGTTCAAGCCTCACGACTGACAAAAAAAAAAAAGAAGGAAAGAAAGAAACACACATCTTAGCTGTTACAGGTTTTCCCACACTACTTTTTATCAGTTTCAGAAAGAGACAGTGTAATATTTTAGGTCTCCCTATTTTTTTGCAAATCCCTAACTTAATTTAACTACAAGGAGGAATTATTGTGTCTGTGAGGAAGATAAAAATGGAAAAATGGCTTTTGATGATCCTACTGTGAATCTAGAAAAGAAAGATGAAAATGTAAGAATGTAACCCTTGAGAAACAAACTTATTTACTCTTATTGTTTGAATTGAAATATGGATGACCTGAACTGAAGCTAGAGCTCAGTGGTAGAATTCTTGCCCAGCAGTCCTCAGGCCCTGAGTTCAAACCACATGACAGAGATAGGAAAAAAAAAAAAAGGAACATTGCAACTAAAGAGTCCATTACTAATTTTTACTGACAAATCTTCCTTTGACAAGATCATCCTTGGAAGCATAAGAATAGGTAATGTAAGCGAAGCAAGGTTAATGAGAGTCAATGATTCAAACAGAAAAAGTCTATACTATGTTGGAAGAAATAGGTAAGATTTTGTTTTGTTTTGTTTTTGGTGCTTGTCCTGGGACTTGAACCCAGGGCTTTGGCACTATCTCCTGAGCTTTTGTGCTCAAGGCTAATGCTCTTCCACTTGAGCTATAGCTCCACTTTTGACTTTTTGGTGGTTAATTGGAGATGAGTCTCATCGACTTTTCTGCTTGGATACCACAATTTGAAGCACAATTCTCTCATTTTAGTCTTCTAAGTAGCTAGACTTACAGATCTGAGCCAGTATAGATAAGATTTTTTTTTAAAAGATATGATTGAGAGATATTCAAGGATTAATTATTAGATCTCTTGGTTGTTGAATTCTTATATAGATTCAATAACTGATTGAGTCTTTTCTTAATAGTATATTATAGACAACTCATTTGTTAGGTGAATAGTTTATTGAAATTTTACTTAAGTTGTAGTATCTATAGGACTGTGCATATACATATATCAAAAAGAATCTAATATATCTATTAGAGATACAATTGGTCTGAAGTTAAATTTCCTAGCTAGCAGAGTTACTATATTCTATAATATATTTATATACATTCTATGCTCATAATATCTGTGCATGAATAGGAAAAAGTATTAGATTTTTTTCAGGGCAATTTATGTTTTAGTAATGAGTTGAAGCCAAATGAAATAGTATTTTAGCAATTTTATTTTCACTTACACCTTCTACCAATAATTTTAGGACCCAGGAAATCGTAGATATGGAGAATAGTCATGGGATTGAGAAGAGCCACCCA
Organism: Dipodomys spectabilis; assembly: GCF_019054845.1. Lineage (NCBI taxonomy): Eukaryota > Metazoa > Chordata > Mammalia > Rodentia > Heteromyidae > Dipodomys > Dipodomys spectabilis. The sequence goes on from NW_024870711.1 coordinate 6,765,385, forward strand.
GACAAGATAGAAATTTTCTTACAAATCTTGCATTTAAGTGTACAATATAAACTATAAACTGAGTAGGCACAATGATCAAAGAATATACTTACAGAGGACTCAAGCAATGTGATGCAAATAAAAGTGACACAAGACCACGTTAAAAAGAATGAACAGGGAAACATTTCTTAAGAAGGAAAAATCTGATTTGTATCTACTGAAAATAAATGAGTCAGTTTTGCCAATATTTAAAATAAGCAAATTTCCAAAAATGGGAGCAAGGGACTAAATTGTAAAGAAGGGAAAGGGTTTGGAATGTCAATGGCCAGGAAAAGAAGAGTGTGGCTAGACCATTGGGAATGAAGGAGAAATGAAGAGTAACATCATAAAATGTTTCTTAGGCCAAACACAATCAGGAAGCCCATTGGGAAATTATACTAAAAGGGTTGCATCTGAGGGGTTGCTGTTATTGTTTTGGTTTTGTTATTGTTATTGGTTTTGGTTTTGGTTTGGTTTGTCTGTTTGGTGGTAGAGGATTTTGATTGTTTGGTTTTGTACTGGTCCTGGGTCTTAAACTCAGAGCATGATGGGGCAGGGAAACTGTATCTGAGTTTGTTTTTTTTTTTCTAGCGCTCTACTATTTGAGCCACAGCTCCACTTCCTGAATTTTGGGTTGTTAACTGGAGTGACCAATACTTGGCTTGATTTGTATTTTTTAAAGTTTATTTCAATTTTGTATGTAAGTTTGTGTGTGTATGCACTCATCCTGGGACTTGAACTCAGGGCCTGAGCACTGTGCGGGAGGAGCTCTTTTTTTTTTTTTTTTTGTCAAGGCTAGCACTCTACAACTTGAGCCACAGATCCATGTACAGCATTTTATTGGTTAATTGGTGATAAGAGTCTCAGGGACTTTCCTGCCCCTGCTGGCTTAGAACCGCCATTCTTAGATCTCAGCCTCCTAAGTGGCTAGGATGACAGGCATGAACCACAAGTGCCCAGCTTGATTTACTTTTCTAAAAAGAGTATCTGGTGCTGCCTTAGGAAAGGGTAAGAAAGAGGTATGAGTTGAATGGGCAGTGCTTATTTACTTATTTACTGGGAATTTCCTGTGTGAAATGCCATTTAAATTTTGGAGATGTCATAGTTCATACAGCTGATTTACAAAGGTCAAGCAGAACACTAAAAATGGAAAAGGATTTAGAGGTGTTTCATTCTGCCCTTGTAATATAATGTGTGCATCATTGAACCAGAAAATAAAATGCTTTTTTTCCCCTTCCTCCATTTATTTTTAGTTCTATTGTTGCAAAAGTTGAAGGAAGAGCGAGACTAACAGGTAGTAATGGCATTGTGGAAAAAAGTGTTTATTGCCTGGATGCTATAAGAAATTCTCTTCTAGAGCATCTGTAAACATCACAATGCTGTCTTGGAAATGAAGTCATTATTCACTGAGCCCCCTCTATGGCTCACACACTGTCATCAATATGGAAGGTAGACTATTCCTTCAGGTAGATTGGTCTCTAGGTAGACTAGGTCAGACTGAGGGGTTGATACAGGAAGTGATAAATCCAGGTGGTGCACAACTGGACCTGGGGAGACAGGCTGCACTGGGCAAGTGGAGAAAAGGATGACACAAAATGGGAATTACAATCAAGCACAAAGAAGCAGGGATGAAGACAGAGAGCAGAAAGACCTCATAAATGATAGATCGCTGTTCAAGCTTCAGGCAGTGGTTGGTAGGGCGCTTGTAACAACTTACAGATGAAATTATAAATGTTGCTTGTTCACTTATTCCCTTAAAAAATTAAAAACCTCAAGTGTCATACTCCTCTATTTAAAACAAAGTAAGAGTGGGCTGGGAAGGTGGCTCAGTGGTAGAGCGCTTGCCTTGCATGCATGAGGCCCTGGGTTCGATTCCTCAGCACCACATAAGCAAAAAGAAAAAAAGGCCGAAGTGGGGCTGTGGCTCAAGTGGTAGGGCACTAGCCTTGAGCTGAAGAGCTGAGGGACAGCGCCCAGGCCCAGAGTTCAGGCCCCACGACCAGACCCCCCCCCCCCCCCCCCCCCGCAAAAAAAAAAAAAGTAACAGAGTTTTTACAAGCTTTATCACTGCATTTTATAAGTTCCTAGGTGTGGTGAGGATCAATGATCCTCTAAGGAAAACTTTAAAGTGATTATCAGCATATTCATCATACCTCCCCCTTCCAAAGTTTTGCCAAGACAAAAAATGCAAAAAATATTGAATTAATTATGCATACAGTCTCCATTTCCTCTCAAAATAACAAATTACTCACAAAATGGCAGTATGTTATCCATCAGCTGGTTCCTTCATTCTCCCTGGGTAGAAATCGCAGGCGGGTAAGAAGGAACTCTTCTGGTGCTAGCAATCCAGGAAGTGACAGGCACATTGGCTGCTAGCTCCAAGCCTTGCTTTGGAAGCTAACGATTTATGACTTGAGGTGTTCAGATTCAAGGCTTGGCACTCTTGGTTTCAAGTACCAATGGCCCTGAACTTGTGGACTGTCATGATCTTCAGCTTCAGAGCAGTGGAAGATGGCAGCAGCCTGCTAGTGAAAGTCATCTCCTACAGGCCTCACTTTCTGGGACCCAGAACCTTCCCGTATGGTGAGTGCTGCAGCTCTGTGTACTAGGGTATGGGAGACCCTTGAGTCTTAAGGCTTGACAGCTTGCCAGTGCTCATGTAGTGAGCCTGGCCTACAGCTTCTCATCTTCAGTTCTTTAAAGCCCACTGGCTCTGTTGACAGACCAACTCAGGAACTACTCAGATGCTCTCACATTACTTAGTACTGCTACCACTGGTGCTGGTCCAACAGCCACTGCTTTTGTGGCTGTCCTAGCTCTGTTGCCACCTCTCTCTCCTCTTCTGTTGACTTTCTGTTACCTATTCAGCCCACTCCCCTAATGATAACAGTTTAAAGATCACTCAAAAGAAGGCTCTTATGAAGTGCAGTGTTAAAAGACACAGAAATTGTCTTCCAGCTGGCTCACAAAGTGAGTTGATCAACCTTATTACGTTATTATTTATTATTAATATTATCTCATCAGTTGTGGGGCTTGAACTCAGGTCCTGGAGACTGTCCTTGGGTTTTATTTTTCTTCATGCAGATGAGTTCTTTGCAACAATCATAGTAAAATCTTTCATGCAAATTAGGGACTACACTTGACCCAATCTCAGGAGTACCTCATGCAAGTAATAGACCATGTTTCTACCAATCACACGCCCAGTTTGAGGCCACTTGGGGAAGTGGTCACTCTCTGGGTAATAGCTTCAGGGTTACTTGGGCTTTACCAAGGCGGTGATAGCAAAATATCTGGTGTAATCTGTGTGAAAATGCCATAGCTGGAATAGTGCCTTCCAGAGCCAGAATTCTGCTTCACAAACAAGAAGCTCTGATTGCTTTGTAGTTGAACTGAAATTCCTTCACTGATAATACCAGGGACACCAGAGAAGGGCCAAATAGCTCTCAATTAAGGAGTCAAATTGCCCTGGCCCCCAGCCTATTAGCTTATTTAAAAGCAAAATAAACATTAAAATGGTGCTTACAATTAAGGCTCACAATTAAAACAGTGTTTCAACAATGTTTAACTCCTTCTTCAGTGCCCCAGAGAGAGTCCCTTTAATCTGTCTCAGTTATAATTTGCTTCCTGAAAGTTAATATTGTTTTAAATCTTAAGGTGTTTGTATTGTTAATCCTTCCAAGAAAAAAATAACACAAAACCCCTTGAGAGTCTATCAAGTGATACTTTTTAAAAACTATTCTTAACAAATTGGTAGCAAGAAATACCAGTGAGGCCGTAGTGTGACATAAACAATTCCATAGGGGGAAGTCACGTGGATGTTTTAAATTTGAAGCATGCTTACAGTCCAAATGTCAAGAATTCCTTATCTAGCTAATCTAAGAAATGTATCCCATGCTGCTACTGCTTAAAATGAAGTTCTATTCCCCCCCCTAAGAAAGCAGGAGCAGTAAATGATAACTGAGATAGTATAAATGGGTAACCTTAAATTATTTATGGTTTTAATCTTACACCGAAAATTCCAGCAATTATTCTCATTACCCTCAGACATTCTTTTGTCAAAGAAAGCAATGTCGTTCAGCAAGGAGAGGAAAAAGCCAAACAGAAGACCTACGTGGTTCTCTTTGTCATTTTAAAAATTATCATATTCTCTTAAACTGTTCTTTATGTCTTAACGTCTAACTCATTACTCAAAGTCCAAGACTTTTGTCAACATGAATTGCCAAGTAACCATTTCAATAATCCTTGTATCCTTGTATTTTGTCCAAGACAAAAGCACTATGCTGTATTATGTGATGACTCCGTGTGTGTGCACGCACGCATGCTTGAGCATTCATGCCTGTTCACACATGTGCAAATGTATTTTTGCCGACCCCTGTGTGCTTTCCCCATGTTACTTAGATTCTCTCTCTCCCTCCCTCTCTCTCATTTCTCTTCCTGCTTCTTTAAACAGTTCCAATAGATTTTCCTATTTTCTTTCCATACTATTCACCCTCACTCACCTTCTTCATTGATCCTCTCTCTTCCTTTCGATGCCTTCCCTTAAGATAGCTTGTTTTACTGTCCTGTGATTAATTTCCCCTTATTTTTAGCATGTATTTATTACACACAGCAGTTTCAAACTGGTAAGCCGCATGTATCTATATTATAATTTAGCCAGATTAACCTCACCTATTGGTCCTCTTCTGCATACCCTGTACCCGCTATGGACCTGTAACTTTCAGGAAGCTTCTTCATGCCAGCTTCCTGCATAGACACCACGTCTTTTACTATTATTTGTCCTCCATCATTCTCTTTCCCTCTATTCCCACCCTCCTTTGACCTAAAAACATATATTTGAAAAAATAAAAGTTTAGAGCCAGAAGAGAAAAAATGATTTGCTTACATTATCAGCATTTTTTGCAGGGTTCCCTCACCTCCAATGTTCTCATGTTTGTTATCTACTTTCCTTCCACTCTTCTGAAAAATTGGATATACTTCTTATACCTTAACTTCATCAGCCCCACATTTAACACTTCGCAACCTTGCTCTACTAAATTTTCTATCACCCTAAAGGATAATTGTAAAACCAATATACCAAACAGCAAGGCCATAGTCTTTATTCTCATAGACACCTACAGGGACTTGTTTGTGGCCTGGTGACAGCAGAGCACCCTTGCTTTACATGGTAAGAATGATAGAGGAATATTGGCCTCAAAAGATTCATTTTCTATTGCAATCTAATATTCTAGTAATGTGCAATGTCTCATCTCTAATGTGAATTGGTGCATTTAAAAATTTTTAGTCCAGGTTTGGCCAGTTGAAAATCCATTTTAAAATCAACAGGATGGTTACAAAATATCAATTTTTTTCAGCAACAAAATTTTACTATCATCACTTCAAGCAAATTCAACCTGGTCTTGAGCCTCCCATATCACTGGGTAAAGTTTTGTGTGGCTGATTTTATTTTTTGAATTTTATTATTTTGTTCTGGTCCTGGGACTTGAACTCTTGGCCTTGTGATCTTATATAATTTTTTTGCTCAAGACTGATACTCTAGTGATATTATGCCACCGCTCCAGTTTCAGCTTTTTGGTGGTTAATTGAAGATCTGAGTCTCACAGACTTTCTTGCCCAGCATGTCTTTGAACCTCAATCCTCAAATCTCAACCTCCCGAGTAGCTGAGCTTATAGACATAGCACCAGTGCCCCGTGCCCTAACATTTTTTTTTTTTTACATTTCCCTGCTCTCTCTGATACTCTCCTTTGTGTCAGACAAAATATCCATGGTTATAATCTGCTTTCCTCTCTCAGATATGTATGTAGCTTAGTTGTCTTATTTGAATGCAATCATTATAAATTGCAGGTTGGCCTTCATTATTAATCCATATTCTGTAAGTAAACCATTCAGTTAGCTTTTCCTTTATGTTGTGATTTCATATTCTTCATTTGTTCGATAGGGCCCAATAAGAAATCTTGTTTAAATCCAGGCATGTTTTCTATACTTCCATTATTTTCTCAGTTTAATTGCATTATGAAGGCAGATTAAACAAACAATAGAAAAGAAATATGCTACTGGTTTTAATATACTCATGATGGCTTGTTGATATGCAAGTCCACCACATAAACTTAGCATTTTGTTCATGGTACAATCATATTCTCAAATAATATACTTCATAGTTCATTTCTCAAGTACTGTCTTATTTCTCCCATTGTTAGGCAAAAATGAAGTCGCAGGACGTCAAGACACATTCATCCATATGCTAACATATCTATTTTCAATCTTAGAAATATGAAATAATATAGTGTTCTTCTTTATACTTTTATGTTATCTTGTATCACTTTGACTTTTAGCTTCAGCTTCTAGATATTTTATCCTGGAATTTACTTTCCTGGGAAGAAAAGATAAACAAATAATAAATATATCATCTGCTAGTATCGGACTGTTAACCTTCATGCCCAGGCACTTGTATATTTTATCTGTTTCCTTTCTTGCTCACAAACAAGGCTTAAAAATCTGTGGAAAGTGTCTCTCTAGTCTTTCATTTTTACTGCATTATTTTAATAGGGCTCCATTTTATTCAGACTTGATTGAATGCATTTTGTTTTATTTTTTGACAGGACCTAATGATACATAAATCTCATTGAAATTTTCACTTCTCTATTTTTTTCTTACTGGTGCATTTTATAGATACATTGTTAACCATTTTAGTCTTTGTTCTATCATTTGTGATACATTCTGTTATATATATATGTACATATATATATATTTCTTCAGCATATATTATGTTAGACTATGATCTAATGTTTTATTTTTCTGATAATATATTAAAGTGATGAGGCCACCTTTCCTTATGACTTTCTGTTTTGCCTAACAATTATTTTATCTTGGTAACAGTTTGACACAGATAATGTGGTGTAGACATACAATGAAAAGTGAAGAACAACCTACTGTTTGAAATAACATGACTGGATAAAGATCACTAAGGGAATTGAAATAAGCCAGACACAGAAAGACAGATATTACATGATCTCAGTCAGCCATAAATCTAAAGCAATAAAACTCACAAATTCAGAGAGCAGAAGAGAAACTACCCACGGCATAGAGTAAAAGTAATAGGGAAATGAGGGCCAAGTGTAGAAATTTTAATTATATAAGATAAAAAAGTTCTGGAGATCTTCTACAAAACATAATGCCCATCCCTAGTAGTATTGCATATTTAAGATTTGTTAAGAGAATAGGTATTATGCTAAAAGTTCTTACCTCATGAACCTTAATATTCATATTATTTTAAAGGCAGTGGCAACAATCTCTGGCTAGTGATGGATATGTTTGCTGTTTTTGTAGGATCCTTATACCTTAACTCAATGAGTATTATATGTTAAATTTCTACAGTGTTTTTTTTTTTCATGGATGAATAACATGCTTTTGGTAAAGTTTTCATTGGTTACTTTTTCTAATTGTTAAGAAATATTACTAGCAAAACAACACATTGGTTTAACTCTTTTGATATTCTATTCAGTTCTTTCTATTATTCAAAGAAAAAGGCACTGTTTCTGAAATCATCTTTACAGAGAGACACCGTAGGAACACGGAAGCATAGAGCGAGACAATTTAGAAGTGGGCGGAATGTGTAAATTTAAACATAATTCCTACTTTTTATTTTGCTTGCCTTGAGTCTTCTTCCATCTTAAGTTCAATTTACTCATCTTTAACCAGTGAGACTGATAGGAATCTCTCCCCAAAGATAAGATACTATATTGAGCAGGTTTAAATAAGTTCTTACATAAAAAGTTATTTGTCTACATAAAAAATTTCACATGTTTATATAAGAATAATGCAGTAGGTTCATTCTGAACAATCTTTTCAACAAAGCCTACATCTTCCCAACGTCATTTTTTCTAGTCAGAGATGAACCATGAAGCCTTGAGATTATATCTATAAATGTGTGCCTATGTCCCCTTGCTAAAATCAGAATACTTGGTTTTTAATCAGAGGTTCTTAGTGTACACTACCAGCACCAGGGGGGAGCTTTCCAAAGCCTTTCCTGTCCTGTTGCCCCACAAAACACAAAGCACAGCTGACTTGTTGCACTTTCTTTGTCATTCTCCCTATCTTTCTTGGTATCTGGTTTTATAATTTTACCTTGGATCCTTTCCCACTCTCTGATTATAATTTAGATTTGGGTTTTATTGATGAGACTGGAAGGTCTCCAGCCAGACGTTTTCTTCCCAGTCCTCATTAGAAGCTCCCAGGTGTTCTAGCCAAGTGACTATTGCTAGGGGCTTATTCATGGAATAAAAAGCTAAATCACATGAAATGCCGCCAGCCCCGATTCAGCCAGATAGCTGAACTCCTCAGCATCCTTTATCTTACAAAATCCTAACTTCCATTAGAAGCAAATGGGAGAAGGCTACCTGTCTTTGATATTTATTAAAATGAAAGAGTTAGTAAAGATAGATAGGGCCCCTATTTTTTTCTTCTGTCTCTACATGCACATACAAAAATCTTCACATAACTATTTTATTTTGTCCAGTATTTTATTTCCTCCTCTTAAAGATGGTGAGTTCAAGTCAGGCACCCATGGCTTACGCCTGTCATCCTAGCTACTCAGGAGGCTGAGATCTAAGGATGATGGTTCAAAGCCAACTCGGGCAAGAAAGTCTGTGAAACCCTCATCTCCAATTAACTACTAGAAAACCAGAAGTGATTCTATGGCTTAAAGTGATAGAGCATTTGCCTTGAGCAAAAAGACTGTGCCCAAGCCCTAAGTTGAAGCTCCAGGACTGACAGAAAAAAAAAAAAAAAAAAGTTAGTTCAGGTTGGTATCATTGCAGGGAAATCAAATGAAAACAGCGTGCTAAATGAAGAAATGATTTTCTCAAAGCCCCACAGACAGTTAAAAGCTGGTACTCTCCATTTTCAAGTTTTGATTTTTGTTTCCAACTGTTGTCTTTTCAACATAGAAATTATACCATACCTACCATTTTGCGACTTCCCCCACTCCTCCATCCATTACAACTTAAGATCATCTAGATACCCTCCTTTGAAACATTTTTATCAGGGAAACTGTAATGATCAATATCCAATGAACTTCCCACTGCTGTTATTTCTCTTGAGCATGAACTAAACTAGAACTTTCCCCAAAAAACTTTAAAAAAATAGAAGGGGTTCGAGCTATTGGCCTCAGTCATTAGACCGGTAAATGTAAATCTTTGTAGGAGTGGTGGCATAGCTCTATGGTTGTGCTTTTGTAGCATGTATAGGGCCCTTGCTTAGTATCCCCAAGACTGTAATGACAACAGGAAAACAAAAATGAAAATGTAAAGTTCTATTAGGTTTTTAAACACTTTGAAAAGGACAGTGATTGTTCTTCTTTTTTTTTTTTTTTTTACTTACAAATAACTAGTCTTAACAGCAATGTTTATGATCAGACATGACCAGATTGATTTTAATCAAGAATCTAAGGAAGAACAGTACAAGGAGAAACACTATTTTATCTGAAAATGTAGCATATGTTAGATGAAAGGAAATTATGCAAAGGAGAGATGTTACAAAATCCCCAACATAACTGAAATATCAACTCTGAAAATTGTGTTGGCAAGTTCAAATGCCTAAACGAATACTAATGTTTTCTGCTTATTTTTCTAGTGAGTTTTGTTTATAAAGTAAAATGACTTTGGGAGCCATCTCCTAACTTAATATCCCAAACAAGCAAATCTCTAATGAGTTGATGATGATCAGTGCCATTTGTCAGCCAGCATTCCCAGTGAAACTAGCTGACCTCGACACCCTGTTCAACACTGTTCTCTAGAAAACCACAGCTTGTCTTTGAGTTTGGCCCAAGAACTGATATCTCCTTTGTGAAAGCCCTGGTCTATCACTCATGTTCTATTGCTGATAATATTTGTGGAATAATTTCACTTAAACCCAGTATGCATTCTACTCATTATTGCTACTTCCATTTATCTATTAACATGGGGGAAAAGCTAAGATCTCTGCATGGCTCTAGTTGAGTAAAACAACTGCGAGAATATTTGTTTGGCTCATGAATTTATGATTTGGGTGACGTTGGTGTCTATAGCATATTTCTGCTCCAGGTAGGATTACTTTAATGGACCAACTTGAGTGGATGCAGACCAAGAAACTGAGGATGATCCACTCTATAATCCTTTTACTGATTGCATTGTTTTAACATTTAAACGATGCCACTTTAGTTAATTTATAATTTTCCAAGTATATACTTCTCACAGTACACTTTCTGAGGTGCAGACTTAATATGTGTGTACATATGCAGACATTATAAAAGATGTAGTAAACGCCATATGGACATTGATCTGAAATCTATTATTCACAATGAATGATAATTCGTTCTAGGGACAGCTTGGTAGGTAAAATATACATGGTTCATAAAAAATGTTTTACACATAAGCTATTTTGTGTTTTGATATATATATATATATATATATATATGTACATATAGCTATCCTAACTGCACTTATTTATGTTTTCTGTGTTGTTGATGGAAGTAAAAGATGGTATTTTTTCCACTTTCTTCTTTTTGCTTAGACTGGTATATAATGACAAGTTCCTCTACTATTTTGTGTGTGTGTGTGTGTGTGTGTGTGTGTGTGTGTGTGTGTGTGTGTGTGTGAAAATACCATATAGAAGGGTTACAATTACATGGGCAAGAAAATGAGTACATTTCCTATCAAGCATTGTTGTCTCCTTGTTTGTTTCCCCTTGTTTGTTTCCCCTCCCCATCCCTTCCCATCCCCCCCACTCCCCCATCTCATCGTTTTTTGGCATAACTACTTGTACATCTCATTGTTGCAATGGGGCCACCTGTATCCCTATTTAAATGATTTGTGTTTTTCCTTTCCCTTCCACAAATTATACCAACATCAACTACAGTGAAAGCAGGGGTTGTACCATGGGGGAGAGACATACAAAGCAACAAAGAAATCATCTTATAAATATGTTAGAAACAATCGCATGAAAGAAAAAACCATTTGAATACTTATCTTAGGGTTCATTTCACCTAACATCAATTTATCTGACCTTTTCTGCTTGACTCACACATATACTAGATATTGCAAATAAGGGAAAATATGGGACCTATGCTTCTTTGGGCCTGGCTTACTTCACTTGAGATAATTTATTCCAAGTCTTTCCATTTCCTAACAAATGAGACAATGTCATTCTTTCTGATGGAGGCATAGAATTCCATTGTGTATATATACCACATTTTCTTGATCTAGTGAGGGGCATCTGGGTTGGTTCTATATCTTAGCTATGGTAAATAATGCTGCAATAAACATAACCATGCTGGTAGCTTTAGTGTGATCTTGTTTGTGAACATTTGGGTAAATGCCCAAAAGTGGGATTGCTGGGTCATAGGGGAGCTCTATGTGGAGTCTTTTGAGGAACCTCCATACTACTTTCCAAAGTGGTTGAACAAGTTTACACTCCCACCAACAATGCAGTAAGGTTCCCTTCTGTCCACATCCCCTCCAGCATCTGTTGTTATTAGCGTTCTTGATTTTAGACATTCTAACTGGGGTGAGGTGGTATCTCAATGTTGTTTTGATTTGCATTTCTTTTATGGCTAGGAAGGTTGAGCATGTCTTCATGTGTCTATTGGCATCCTTCTTTCCTCTTCAGAGAAGTTTCTCTTTAAGTCCTTAGCACACTTATTTATTGGGCAGTTGTTTCTTTGAAGATTTGTTGTTGAGGGATTTAATTTTTTGAGTTCCAGGTATATTTTAGATATGAGACCCTTGTTGGTTGTATAGATAGTGAAGATCTTCTCCCAATCTGTGGGCTTTCTATTGATTTTGCTAGCTATGTCCTTTGTCATGCAGAAACTCTGCAATTTTATGCAAATCCCATTTGTCCAACCTTTCTTTGATTTGATGTGTTTCTGTGTCTCTATTAAGAAAATTTGGGCCTGTGCCAAGGAGACCTATAATTCCAATCTGTAATATTTTCAGAGTGTCTGCTTTGACTCCGAAGTCCTTGATCCATTTGGAGTTGATTCTGTTGCAGGGTGATATATAAGGATCTAGCTTTAGTTTTCTACAAGTAGTTAACCAATTTTTCCAGCACCATTTACTGAAGAGGCTGTCTTTCTTCTATACTGTTTTTTTAGCTCCCTTATCAAAGATTAATGGCTATAGGTCTGTAGGTTCATTTCTGGGTTTTCAATTCTATTTCATTGGTCTTGATGTCTGTTCTTGTACCAGTACCAAGCTGTTTTCCTTACTATGGCTTTATAGTAGAGTTTGAAATTTGGTATTGATATTCCTCCAGCACTGTTCTTTCTGTAAAGGATCATTTGAATTTTTGCATTGCCTCTTCTATTTCCTTGAAGAATGAGGTTGGAATATTGATAGGTATCACATTGAATTTGTAGATAGCCTTGGGAAGTATTGCCATTTTCACAATTGATCCTTCTAATCCAGGAGCATGGGATTTTGCCACTTTCTAAGTTCTGTTTTGATTTCCTTTTTCAGGTTTTTAAAGTTTTCATCATAGAGGTCCTTCACTTCTAAGGTTAAGTTAATTCCTACATATTTTAATTTTTGTGGGACTATTATGAATGGAGTTACTTTCCTGATTTCAACCATACTTTTCTCATTGCTGGCATACAGAAAAGCCATTGATTTTTGAGGGTTAATTTTATAACCTACTACTTTGCCAAAGTTTTGAATCAGCTTGAGTAATTTGGGAGTGGAGTCTGTGGGATTCTTTAAATACAAGATCATATCATCTGCAAAGAGAGAGAGTTTTACTTCATCTTTCCCCTTTTGGATCCCCTTTATGTTTGCACCTTATCTTATTGCTGTAGCTCGGTATTCTAATACTAGATTGAAGAGAAGAGGAGAGAGTGGACATCCTTGTCTGGTTCCTGAATTTAGAGGAAATGGCTTTAATTTTTCACCATTAGGTATAATGCCGGCTGTAGGTTTGTCATATACAGCCTTTATTGTATTGAGGAATGTTCCCTAGATTTCTACTTTTTCCAGAACATTCATCATAAAGGGATGTTGGATATGGTCAAATGCCTTTTCTGCATCTACTGAGGTAACCATGTGGTTCTTAACCTTGCTCTTGTTGATGTGATGAATTATATTAATTGATTTGCATATATTGAACCAGCTTTACATCCCTGAAATGAATCCTGTTTGATCGTGGTGTATGATTTTTTTTTGGATGAATTGTTGAAGTCGATTAGCCAAAATTTTGTTGAGAAGTTTAGCATCAATGTTCATCAAAGAAATGGGTCTATAGTTCTCTTTCTTTGATGAGTCCCTGCCTGGTTTTGGGATGAGGGTTAAGATGGCTTCATAGAATGAGTTCAGTAGTGAAGTTTCTCTTTCAATCTCATTGAAGAGTTGGAAGAGTACTGGTGTGAGCTCTGCTTTGAAGGCCTTGTAGAATTCCACTGTAAAACCATCTAGTCCTTGGCTTTTCTTAGATGGGAGGTCTCTTATTGCTGTTTCTATTTCAATGCTTGATATGGGCCTGTTAAGATGGTTTAACTCATCTTGGTTTAGTTTCAGCATGTCAACATTTGCTAGGAAAAGGTCCATTTCTGCCAAGTTCTCAAACTTATTAGCATAAAAGTTTGAGAAGTATTCCCTTATAATGTTCTGAATCTTGGTTGTTTCTGTGGTGATGTTTCCATTCTCATCTCTGAGTTTATTTATTTGGGTGTATTCTCTTCTTTTTCTGATAAGATTTGCTAAGGGTCTGTCAATTTTGTTAATTTTTTCAAAGAACCAACTCTTTGTTTTGTTGATTCTTTCTATGGTTTTTTAAAATTTTAATTCATTTAATTCTGATTTAATTTTAATTATTTCTTTCTGCCTACTGGATTGGGGTTTATCTTGCTGCTCTTTTTCAAGGAGGCTCAGATGTCTCATAAAATTGTTGTTTTCAGATCTCTCCAATTTTTTGATGTAGGAGCTCAGAGCTATAAACTTCCTCTGAGTACTGCCTTTCCTGTGTCCCAGAGGAGCTGGCAATTTGTGTGTTCATTTTTGTTGAATATCATGACATTTGAATTTCGTTTCTAATTTTTTCCATGACCCACTCTTGATTCAACAGTGTGTTGTTCAGCCTCCATGTGTTACAGGACTTTCTTTGATGGCTTTTGGTGTTGAGTTCTAATTTTATTCCCTTGTGGTCTGAGAGAATGCAAGGTATAACTTCAGTGTTTCTGAATTTGGACAAGTTTACTTTGTGACATAAAATGTGGTCTATTTAGGAAAATGTTCCATGTGCTGCTGAGAAAAACGTGTATTCTCGTGCTGCTGGGTGAAATATTCAGTTGATATCTGTTAAATCTAGTTGATCTATGCAGTTGTTTAGATCTGTGTTTTCTATGTTGAGTTTTTGCCAAGTTGATCTATCTACTTGGTATAGTGGTGTGTTAAAGTCCCCAACAATTAATGTCTTTGGATCTATGTGAGATTTGAGAGAAAGTAGTGTTTCTTGGATAAATTTGGGTGTTCTGTTGTTTGGCAAATAGATATTTAGCATTGTAATATCCTCCTGAAGGAGAGATCCTTTAATTACTATGTAGTGACCTTCTTTATCTCTTTTCACTAATTTTAATTTGAAGTCTATTTTATCTGATATTAGGATTGCAACTCCCGCCTGTTTATGGGGGCCATTTGCTTGGTAGATTTTGTTCCAGCCTTTCACTTTCAAAATGTGTTTGCTTTTATGGGCAAGGTGTGACTCCTGAAGGCAACAGATAGAAGGATCTTGCTTTTTAATCCAACTAGACAGTCTATGTCCTTTAATTGGAGAGTTAAGTCCGTTAATGTTGAAAGATAGGACTAAAAGGTATTTGGGAGTTCCTGCCATTTTATCCACCTTCTTGGGGGTACTGCAACTGGGTTCTTCCTATGGTTCTTGGATTCTCAGTTTGGGTGTAGTTTCTTGGCCTTTATTGTGGTCTTGTTGATTTTCTATGTGTAGGACATCTTTAAGTATCTTTTGTAGGGCTGGTTTGGTGGAGATATATTGTTTCAGTTTTTCTTTGCTATAGAAGGTTTTTATTTGACCTTAGGTTATGAAGGAGAGTTTAGCTGGGTACAGTATTCTTGGTTGCTAGTTGTTTGTCTTTAGGGCATGGCATACATCATTCCAGGCTCTTCTTGCTTTAATTGTCTCTGCTGAGAAATCTGAGGTGATTCTAATTGATTTCCCTTTATAGGTGATTAATCTTTTGTCCTTGACAGCTTTAAGGATCTTTTCCTTGGTCTGAATTGATCCTCTGCAGATTATAATGTGACAGTGGGATGTCCTGTTCTGGTCTTGTCTATTTGGGATTCTAAAAGCTTCTTGTATCTGAATAGGCCTGTCTTTTTCCATGTTTGGGAAGTTCTCTGCTAGGATGCTGTTAACAAATTTCCTGGACCATTAACTTCTCTCTCTAGGTGCTTATCTTCAGATTAGGCCTTCTTATGGTGTCTTCCAGATGTTGAATAGATCTATCATATTTCTTGGATTTGTCTTAGATAGTTGTATGTTCTTTCTTTATAATAACTGGGCTGTCTTCAATCCCCGAGATTGGATCTTCTGCATGGTCTAACCTACTGTCAAGACTTTCTACTTTGTTTTTTATTTATTTTCTTTATAATTGGTCGGCTTTGATGGCTTGATATTCTTTATTGGAGCTTTGTTTTAGATCTTGTATGAACTTCTTTACTTCCTTCATTTGATATTCAGTGTTTATTCTCAAATCACTTAGTTAATTGGTTATGGTTTCCTTGGACTCCCATTACTTCTGTCGGGCTCCATTCAGCATCCCCTTTGTGGTCTCCCTGAATTCTTTCAGCTGTCTGTTTATGGATTCCATGGATGCCTCTATTGATCTTTGTCTATTCTCATCCCGCTCTCTCACTTCCTGTATTACTCTTTGATTAGCTTCCTCACGTTCATGCAATTCCTGTAGTTCTCTTTGACTGTTCTCAACCTGCTCACACAATTCCTGTATCAATCTTTGAGTAGCTTCCTCACACTCATGAGATACCTGTATTTATCTTTAGTTTGCCTCCTCTCTCTTGATATCACACTCACACTGAGTCCTTTGCAGGTTTTCAAATTTTCATTCACCATGTTTACCAGTAGTGTTTGTAGAGCTTTTTGGGAACACTCCTCTGGATTATTCATTATCTGTTCTGTCACCTGATTATTATGAGTGGGAGTTGAGATACCTGGACTTGCCATTTTTCTTGTGCTTTTCTGGCTTATTCTGCCCATTTGGTATGAAAGTAACACCAATTTTGTGCTCAAACACTATTTTAAGGCAAGCATCAACCAAAGTCCTGTAGTTGCACAGTCAAAATGCTGCAGATACAATCTAGTTCAACAGATACAATCTATTCAACATCGAACAACTATCTGTTAATGGGCTAAGAAGAAACAGTAAAGAAGAATTTGGCAAACCAGAAATTATTAGGTTTAGGGAGAAATGTGGGGAAAAACAGGATTAGAGTGATGTGGAAATGTAAAAGGAGAGTGAAATTTACCAAGTCCTAATCTCAAAGAGGATTGGACATAATGATAGGAGACAGAGAGAGGAACAAAAAAGAGAGAAGAAAAAAAATGGAAAAACAAAAATTTAAATTTAAAAATTGAAACTTAAAAATTATCTAATTTTAAAGGTGAAATTGAGAGAAGAATGGGGATAGGATGAGAAGAGGGGAGTGATAGAAAGGAAACATAAAAAACTAAAAACTAAAAATTCTTAAAAAATTATATAGGTATAAAGAGATAATACTGCTAATAAGAAATTTAAGCCTAAGATGTTTTGAATTGAGTAATAAATTTCTGGATTAAGTATGTACACAATGGGGGATAAGGTCTAATAATGGATGATGGGTATATCTGAGGATGAGCAGAACAGCAATTAAGTCATGCAAAAAAGAATGAGAGAGAAAAAAATGAAAAGAATGAGAAAGAAAAAAAGAGGACCAAAAATGCAGTAGAGATTTAAACAAAGCACACACACATATACACTTAAAATAAAAATTATAAGAGGGGAAAAAAATTAACAGAAAACAATTTTTTTAAAAAAATTAAAAATTAAAAAACTGGTACAAAAAAAGAGTTCTTTTTTTTGTGTGTGTGGGGGGAGGGGGGGAAGGTGGATGGGAAGATCCTGTATCTCCCTTGTGTCTGTAACCAGTCTCTTGGTGGAGTCTCTGGTCTGCTTCTGGTGTTTACTTTTCCTTTGGGTTGATTGGTTTCTTAAGTCAGTTTGTTTGAGTAGGCAGAACAATGCTCTGTTTACCCAGGATTTTGTGATCCTCCTCCCAGGCTAGTTCATTGGGAGGGATATCTGCTTTGAGTATCACAAAAGAGGGAGATGGCTGTTTCCTCTAGTTTGGAGATGCTGTGGTAAGGCTAGGTTCTGGGTAGGGTCAAGGCCTTTCAACAAACTATAGCTTTTCTCTGAGGGGCTAGCTTCTCAGCCACTCACAGAGCCCAGCCTGGAGCCATTCTCAGGATTTATGTTTACTGAATTTCAATTGATTGTCAAGGCTGCTGTAGAGAGGGGCAGCTTCTGGCTCTGTTTACCCAGTGAAGCAAGCCTCTCCACCTGGGCGGATTTATCTCTGCCTGGGCTGGGTGACTTTCTCCTGGGTGGAGCTGAGCCTGGCAGGTCAGGTTAGGTTCCTGTGACCTGCTATATGACTTTTGTTTTCTTCCAAAGCCTGAGTTGGAGCTAGCTGCTCAGATGGGCCTTTGTCAGTATCAAGGATGGAGATCTCCGGTAATTGGGGGGATGGGTTCCCTCCTCTGCTCCCTGAGAAGGAGTAAGGATGTCAGGCTTCTACTCACACTGTAGTGTTGGTTCCTGCGTTGTCTCTGGTCTGAAGATATCTGGTCCTTGTCAGTTCTTGCTGTTGTTGAGTAGAATCTGCTTGCCGGCTGTGTGTGGCGCCTTTGTCCCAGACTCTCTGTGTTGCAGGTATGGTGGCTACGGCCACCACCACAGCCTCTGTAGCCGCCACAGCCACGGCTACTGGCAAGTGCTCAGATCTGTCTCCTTGCCTGGATTTTCCCTCTCTGGACACACTGTACTGTGATGGCACACTTGGTGTGATTCTCTGGCCTAGGACTGTTCACTGGAACACTAAAACTGCTTTCTATGTGTGAGCTTGTTTAGCCTCCAGCTTCTCCTCCACCATCTTCCCGGATCCGTTCAGCTTTGCTATTTTTGATAATCATGATTAAGACCTCCTCTTTTTTAACTTATTTGATTCGAGGATTTGGAATTTTGTAATAATTAACACATCTCTTCCAGGGGAAAAAATGTATAATGTAAGAAAGCAAGAATCAGGAAATGCAATGATAAAATGTTTTCATAAGAGATATATGTTTTCTCTCTCCAAGTGCCAAAGCATGTATGTGTCTAGAAAGGGCGGTTCTAAGTGTACAAGGCCAAGGACTCCCACACCTGGCCTGCAGGACAAGCGCCTACCATAGCCAGTTGTTCTGAGTCCAAAGAAGCCAGGCATGCTATCTTCCATCCTCCACCCCCACCGCCAGAAGTTATCACATGACTGTGAGATGAGAGGAAGTCACAGAGGGAGAAGAAGGAAGATGTCAAAGATGGCACTTTCCTTAACCAGAAGACAGGCATTCAACCAAGTTTTGTGAACCTCAGAAAGGCAGTAGTTAAGCTATCAAATCTCTGTTGATTATTTGTTTAGGCAAGATGGAGTCACTCAACAGAAACTGGAAGGCACACTGGTGTCTCACATCCTATAGCAAACAACTTTGTGTGTTAGAGAGTTTGTGTGTGTGTATGTGAGAGAGAGAGAGAGGGGGGAAAGAGAGAGAGAAAGAGAGAGAGAGAGAGAGAGAGAGAGAGAATATCCTGAGGCTGGAACTCAGGATGTGGGTGCTGTCCCTGAGCATTTTGCTCAAGGCTGTCACTCTACTACTTGAGCCACAGTTCCAGTTCTGGGTTTTCAGTGGTTAATAGGAGATAAGTGCCCCAGGACTTTCTGCCTGGGCTGGCTTCAAACCTTCATTCTCAGAATTCAGTATCCCAAGTATCTGTGATTACAGGCGTAAGCCATCAGCACCTGGCCCAAAAAACTTTTGAGACACTTTTTTCTTTCTTCTATTTACCAGAAAGCTTGTCAAATTCCAACATTTTTCTTACCTCCCAAGCTAATGACTGGTTAATTTGGTGCTCTGAGTAACTATTCCTCAACCCAGGAGAGTATACAGAATAAGAGTTTTTATATGGAAATCAGTCTGTTCTCAGATTGCCAAATAACAGTTGCATTCCGATTCCAATTTACACTCTCTGCTTCAGTGCATTTTAGCTGAATTTTTTTCTGTCAACTAGTTATGTTTCCTCATGCCTCAATCTTTGTTTTGTGAGTTTATAAGTTTTGAATGCTGCTGCCTCTTTGGCTAACCCAGTGAACAATGAAAAATAATTCCATCTCAAGCGTCAAGCTTGAACTGTTTCCATAAACTGTGTATCCCTCCTGAGTAAATTTTGCCTCTAACGCTACATCTTTAATTAACTTGTACATAGTTCTATAAGAGAGCAAAACATTATTAACTACTTAATTCAGCTTTCTGATTCTTTGAAGACTGCTACTTTATATGGGTCCTTTACAGGCAGAAGAGCTACTCTACAATTGGTGATGAATTGTGTGACCTTGACAAGGTCACAACTGCCTAGCCAAAAGTTCTGAAGAAATCATCAAAACCTCAGCAATGTATATAAAAATATTACTAGATGAATCATGGTCCTCAGACAAGTACATCTGCATCATAGCCACAATTCTCTGAAGAAAGTTTGCTCTTTTGAAGAGTGTGAGCCACTGCCATACCTGCTGTTGTTTGTTGTTCAAAAGTCAACACATTGGTTGGAAGTCTCAGAGTCCAATGCCAGTCACCTCAGAAGTTAAGAAGAACAGCATGAGAATTTAGAGCTAGACATGACCAGATATGCTAATGTTGCATGAAGCCTTTGCTTGGCACTCTGGGCCAAACAAATCTCCAATTCCTATGGCAGAGTCCAACAATTAAAAAGCCTATCTGCAAAGCTGAGTTTTACAGATTAATTTTCACTTTGGCAATTTCCTCACCCTCCCACCCGCTCTGGCCTTTGGGCAATAGCTCTATTAGGGAAATATTTTTAGATGCAAACATTTCCCTCACACTTTTCACTAAGATCTCATGTGTAGGGGGCCTGCAATCCCACCCTGTAGGGTAAATGGAAGATACTTCAATTTTCAAGTTAGTCTCATTTTTTCCCCACTCTATTACAAGATATATTTGTGTAAGTGAAAATGTGGGGTCAATTTTTTTTAAAGAATGGTGTGCTACTATGATGATCAGAAGAGAAAAACTTGATTATACCTCTCTGACACCTGTAGTAATTGTGTGTATATGTGTATGTGTATGTGTGTGTGTAAGGAAGATTTATTCATAGCACCATTTAGTGAGTGCTATATACAACATTGCGTGTGATCTGTAAATACCATTATCATCCAGGAATAAAGCAACTCTTCAGTGATTTTTTTTTCAGGTTAATCAGGTAATGGACACATAGAAATTGTCATATAATTATTGAAAGACCATTAAATCAGGATGTAAAAGTATACAACTTGTTTCTTATTCAGAAATGGTCTTTGACTTTACTTCAGGATTCTGAAGCCAGCTTACTCAAAGAGAATTTATTTTTCTTCTCTTTGTGTTCCAAATTAGACTGCCAAGCCTGATTGTACTCTGTACTGAAAACTTGGTCCATCTAGTTGCAGAAGCCAGAAATCAAGATTCAGACTCACTCCTCTCTCTCTCTCTCTCTTTCTTCTCTCTCTCTCTCTCACCTTGTCTGAATTGAAATCATACTTAATAGGTCTTATTTTTAAATTTGCTACTAGGTTTTAATTAACAACTAGAATTATATCTGCTCAATAAAGTAGGGCAGGTAGAGGCAGAAAAATGTGCCATGGTGTGGAGCTGAGCTCTGTTCTCCATGAACAACTATCTGAAGTCTCAAACCAGCTCCAGATTTGTAGGCTGACAGAAGAGGAACCCAAGCATGAGATTTGAGGGATAGGGCCAGTCCTTGAGTAACAGTGTTTCCTGGTCTTAGTGATGTCTCAGCAGTAGGCTCCTACTGTCATGCAGGAGACTCAGGTTTCTCTTAGGAGCAGATGACAGCAGTAGAATCTCTGTCAGAATCAAGCATCCATAGCAAGTTCTCAGCAACCACCTCATTGTGATGGTACACTATGATAACAGCAAAGGGCTCCTGTTAGTGAGAGATTCAGTGTATGGAGCAGCATTCAGTCCTTCACAGGTGCATGTGCTTGTAGTAGAAGGGGAGGGAGGACATGATACAATGAACACCTAGGCATGGCACCTTTGTGCTCCTCTCCTAAGAGTGTCCTCCTTTGGTCTCACTGTGTGTGATGCTAGAGACCCATATAGTTTATTGCCTCTTATTTATAAACAGCTTCTCCAAAATCACAGTGAAAATGGGCTCTGTGTCCTGCCAGGAGCTTGCTGCCCAGGATATTTTCCAGTGTTGTTCCAAACACCAAATTCCATCCATTTGACACAGCCATGTCACCTTAACATCCATGTAATAGACCTATTGCTCTTTTTCTTTGAGTTTAACGTTAAACCCTGTAATGTTCTTACTCAAATTGTTCAATCACCTTCAGAATGGCCTTCCTGCTTCTAATCTGGAGCATTTACAAGTCAATTCACCACTAGATGGGCTTCCTAAATGGAAATCTATTTAAATAAGCATCCTTCTATTCCCATCCCACATACTCCCCACCCACTCAGCTGCCCCAAACTTTCTATTTCCTAGGATAAACTCTACCTTTCTCTGAATGACTAAAGGATTGTATCCAATCAAGCTCTGATATGTCTTTTCAGTTTCATCCCCCCTTTTTTCTATTCCAGGGTACCATCCATGCCGCCCCCACACCCTCTTCATTCATGTATTTAATCTACATAATTTTTGTTTTGTTTCCAGACCATCATGAGGCAGTGCCTTTATCAGCTTTCTTGGAACCTCATTAGTGCTCTATTCATATGGCTACTGAAACACACAGCACTGACAAATTTCACTTCTCCCAGATGTTCACTGGCTTCTCTCTTACATGGACTCAGACTCCTGGGAATGCAAACAGCTCTATTCTTTCAGTGCTTAGAATTCCCACCCGTGATACACATAGTAAATATTAGTTCATTATGCAAAGAACCGGTAGATCCTCTGTTCTCTCAATGAAGCACTTCCCTTTATATTGGAAGTTTACATCAAATGCCATTCTGATGAAGATACTAGTAATAATAATAATCGCATTAAAACTTTATATCTGTACCTCTGATATCAATACTCTGGTAGATTAAGAAATTAGTTTCAAAGATATTAGCCTGACACATAAAAAATTTACTAAATGCCAATAGCAGTCCCTTATCAAACTATAAACAGCCATAATATGGAGGAAATAATTCTCCATTGTGCTTAATTTGCCCAAGGCTTTGCAGTGATTTTACTGAGTAAAATCTTATGCATAATGAAGTTTCCTAATTCCATAGGAAACAATGAAAAAAATTCTACCCAAACAGTTGCTAAGAATATAAACCCAGAAATGTATTAATATCTTGACTTTAGTGATTTTTTTTTTAATGTTTTGAGTTGACTAAGGGCAAAATTATTTTCTACAGATAGAACTTAGAGAATAAGTTGTAGAGAAGAGGAGGTAAAGTGAAGGAATGAGTAACCAGACAATCCTTGACAGAAGAAAAATTAACAGTATGTTAAGTCAAGGTTGCTCCAGGTTACTAAAGGTAATCAAAATAAAATACATATTCTTTGTTGTTGTTGTTGTTTTTCTTTTGGACCATCGTGGGGCTTGAACTCTGGGTTTGGGCATTATTCCTGCACTCTTCAGCTCAAAGCGAGCGCTTTACCACTTGAGCCACAGCACCACTTCCAAATATATTTTCTTATGAAGTGTTAAGACTTGAAGGAACTTAAAAGTTTTGCTTAACCAAGTGTTGGTGGTTCACTCTGTAATCCCAGTTACTCAGGAGACTGAGATCTGAGGATCTTGGTTCAAAACCAACTCAAGTGAAAACTGTTTGGGACTCTTATTTCCTCTTAATCATCAAAAAGCCAGAAGCAGGAGTGTGGCTCAAGTAGTAGAGCACCATCCTTTAGCAAAAATTCCAAGTGAGAGAACATGAGGCCCTGAGTTCAAGCCCACTATTGACATATACAAGTACCAAAGGAAATCCTGCTTTGTATGTAAGAGTGTCAACAGGCATATCCATTTAAATTCCTATTAGTTTAATATACTAGTGTCAACAGGAAATTCTGATACTGACTCAGTCAAAGCCAGTTCGGAAGTGTGTGGTAATCCTGGGAACAGAGCCCACAAGGCTTTATCCTCTGCTCTCCTGAACTGGTTGAGTAAAAATACCTTTCTTATCTCTCTTGTGAATCTCAAGAAGGAAATGCCTTTGAAATATACTTTGTTTCTTCTTCCATGTTTCAAAGACCCAGTCTTACAGAAAAATACATTTCTTTTAGTATTTAAATAACTAGAATTTTTGTGCCATGTGGGAGAAAAAAAAATCAATGGGTGCTGAGGTCTCCTCTAATCAGAAAATAAGTAGGGCGGTCTCTGTCATATTTTAATCTCACAGGTGGAAATTTTAGAACGAACATGCCATGAGAGCATGGGGTAGAAAATTTCTGCACTGCAGAAACAAAAACCTCCCACGTCTTCTACTTCTTCTTCATTGATGCTCTCCTGCCCCTTAGCTCGTTTCCACTCAGCAGAGAGACAATGTGAAGTCCCCAGTTCAAGTTAACCTGAGAACTTCCTGTGTGGGCCTTTTCTTGTAAACACTGTCTTCTCCTCATTCTTTTTTACCCCCACCCCCACAAGGATGCTGTGAGTGACTAGAGCCCCATGTCAACCTCAGGGCTGGGAGATGAAATCTCTACCTCTCCACAATGGTGTCCTCGATATCACAGTTGGTTTTTTTTTTTCCTTCCAGCCATAAGACATGAAAAACCATGCTCAACAAATCTCATTACTCCATGCTGCCTTCTTTAGCTACAGTGTCTCCTTAGCTTAGTGAAAACCTGGCAAAGAGATCACTTCCAAAGGGCAAACTGGGTTTACCATGCACCGTGAGATAGCTATTGATCCTGGGCACATTGCAGCACTCTATGGTCTTCTCTCATTAAAAGTGTCAAGCTTGCAGGATGCTAAAGGCTCATCGGCCATATGCATACTAGCCTGGCACAGGGGTGTCAAATAATCTCAAGAGGCTGGATACAACCATGTCTCACCAACACAAGCCGTTCTAGAGTCAGTGTCCTGTATGATATTAACCATGTGATAGCAATAAGTCCCACCACTGTACAAAACATTCCAAGGACTAAATTCAGCCCATATCTCTCTGCTGCTATCCTAGTGCATTTTGTAAGCTGCGTTCCAGCCCAATTGATAAGATTTTCAAAGTTAATATGTTAGAAACCAAACTCTAGAGCCCTAACAAAACAGCACAAGTGACACCTGTCCCTTTCCAGTTTCCTTCATCTTGTGAGTGTTATCCCCTTATTCCTGCTGAATTACTGGATTCATCCATAGTTTGATCTTGAACCCGGTGTGGTTCCTCACTCCCTTAACCCCAGCTGGTTGGGAGGACGAGATGGGAGGATTGTATTTTATGGATAGCCAGGACAAAAAATAAATGGAAAGAATGTGATGGCGCACACATATAATACCAGCTATGTTTGCTACAGAGGTAAAGTGATCAATTTACACTCCAAGACCTGCCTTGGGCTAAAGCATGAGACCCTATCTGAAAAATAAGTAAAAGCTGAGAATATGGCTTATGTAGTAAGGTGCTTGCCTAGCAAGCAGCAAGCAAAAGGCCCTGAATTTAAACCCAGTTACAGAGAAAAATCTGGTCTGCTGTCATTTAGAGTACAGTTCCAGCCTGTCTCCATTCTCCTGAAGATTAGGTGAAGGAATCAGTTTCATGTGGATACTGTAACTTCCAGTACTCACCACCTTTAATTGCTTTCCATGTAGCTTACTTAAACATGAATAATCCTCACAATAATCCACAATTCTCTTATAGACTTCACCTATAAGCAAGGTTGTCAGCCATCTTTCCTCTAACTTACTTAACTCCACTCACCAAATGTTCCTTAATCAAACAAGAAACACTTTTCTACTCAGGAACTTCACACCTATGGTATAGTCTCCATGGATCTAGAAAGGTGTTCACTTTTCAAAGACAATGCACCTAAAGATTTGTTGTAGAATAATGGCCCCATTGGATACTCTATCTCTTCTCCACCAAAGGTGATGTCTATATAATACTGTACTATTTGTGCGTAGTAAATACTGGGCATTTGTGAGTAAACATTCAAGCTCTATTTTTTTTTTTTTTTTTGTCGTTTGTGGGGCTTGAACTCTGGGCCTGGGCGCTGTCCCTCAGCTCTTCAGCTCAAGGCGAACGCTCTACCACTTGAGCTACAGCGCCACTGCATTCAAGCTCTATTGAATGGAATGATTTATCTTTTGAGCCACTCCTTAGCCCTTACTTCTGACTACAGAAGTTATGAGGCTGATTACACATTTGAATGGATACCCAAGTTTGGAACCATTGCATACCTGAACAGACAAGAGAGAACCAGGAATGACATCTCACATTAATCTGTTTAGAAAATTCCCTTCACCATACCCATAGCCCCATATTGGAGACAACAGACAAACAGAACATTACTGTATAGTTGAAATTCATAACTTTGCACACTACTACCATTTTGGACTATGTGAAGCTTTACAGTGGAGAACCATTCTCTGCATTATGAACATTCAAAAACATCTCTAGATTCTATTTTATTTGATGCAATATACCAATAGTACTCCAGCCAAACACTACAGGCATGTGACATTCAAAACTATCCTGTGAAGTTGCCAAAAATTCCCAGAAAGAGGAAGAAAAGACTTGTCCTTGGTCTAGAGCATCTTTGATTCTTTCACAGCCTTTGAGAAATGTGAGGGTTTCTGTAAGGGTTCTATGATATTATTTCTCTCTGTCCAATTTTCTGCCTGAAACCTGAGCAGTTGTGGAACTTATTTCTCATTCAGATCCTCAGTTCTTTGCCTTCAGTTTCTCTCGCTAAGTGTGTTCCTTCTAGCTCCTCTTCTATTATTAGAAAGGGTTTTCTTTCATATCACCTCCTGAGTTTGTTACAGCAAAAGTTGGGATTAAAATCCTTTGATCAGAGTTGGCCAAGTCTAGCTCTTGAGTTTTAAATAGAGATTATAGAACTTAGAAACCACTTTTAACACTCACAGAGACTGGCTTTACTAGTCTTCTTTGATCCGGAAACTCAAAGAAATCAAATATGACAGATAAATGACTTTGCTTTGCAATTGTTCTTTGGCCTCTGAACTATGGGACCAATGGACAAAGAACATTAAGCCATTGGGCACTATTTCAGAGGAACAAAAAGTGCTTACAACTTTTAAACATTTACTAAAATCAATAAATTTGGTTTACAGTCTCCAGGAGCATCCTAACGATTATGCATTTAATATATGGTAATTTTCAAGTATCTCAAACCACACTGAATTTCACAGAGAAGAATAAATGATTGTGCTGAAATATACAGTGTAATGATTTCTTTCCTTCAATTAAGAGGCATTTTATAGTGATCATTGTTATCAAATGAGATAAATACTTGCATATGGTACAGTATACAATCCTTTCATTAAGAAATGTTGGTATTTTTAAAATATGTATTGGGCTTTGAATCATGATGTTTTAAAATGTTTGATTTTAATGAGTCATTGAATATGTATTAGGTTTATGAGATGCACATATTTGGAATTTGGCTGTATTTGTCAGCATAATGATGATTTAAATTTTCTTAAAATAGACCATTAGGATGCCAATGTTTCTGCTGACAGGTACTTCCAAAGTATTAAAAATAGAGGAAACCACATACTTTTTGAAAATGTAGTTCTGCTGCCTTTATTCCTGTTAAGTCAAACAACTTCCCATTATTTCACAACTACAGTAATAATAAAGCCATACGTCTGTCATATGTATAATAGTTTTAAACAACAGCTTCATCCAAAATGAGAAAACAATACAGTAGCTTTTCTGTTGTTGAAAATGCTACTACATTAGCTCTCAAATAATAAGTTTATGGGGGCCTCATGGTGGGAAGTCCCTTACTCATATAGTTGATGAATATTTTCTTCTATTTTGTAGATTATCTCTTCAATCTGTTGCTTTTTTCCTTTGTTTTGCAAAAAAGCATTTTAGTCTAGTTTAATGCCATCCAATTTGTCTATTTGTACCTTGTTATTATCTATGTTTTTGTGGTCACGTCCAGAAATGTACTGCCAAAACCAGTGTCATGGAACAGTTCCCGTGTGCTTCCTTCTAGTGCTTTTATCACTTAGAAGCCTTGCATTACATTCTTAATTTATTTTGAGTTTACTTTTGTAATAGATGAGGAATAGAGGTATAGTTCTATTCTTCTGCATGTGGGTATCCAGTTTTCTGCTTTCGTGCTTTAGGCACTTGTTCCGGAAATCAGTTGACTGTAACTAAGTGGATTTATTTCTTGGCTCTATCGGTTATATTGCTCTGCTTGTCTGTTTTTATATAGTGCTGTTTTGCTTGCTGTAACTTTTAGCACATTTTGAAGTAAAGTGTTTTAGAGTCAAATGTACTGAGTATGTGAGTTTTCTACTTCATAACAACTTTCTGTATTTATACACAAATTAGTAGTAGTAATCACATTGATTCAAAATTTAATTGCACAGCACAATGGGTTAATCTATTCCATTGCATTTAATTGTATTTATAAATACTTTCCACTGATTTTCTCATTTAAGGAAACCTGCTATTCACAGAGATACCAACAAATAGACAAGCATAATTTTTCCTTTATTTTTTAATGCTGTTAATAATTTAAATTGTGCAAAACAAAAATTCACAAAGTAAATTTGTGAATTTGTGTAGCTCACCCCTTGCTCCTGTGTATTCTCTTTTCAGTTAAAATATATGATATCTGTAATTGAACAGTAACATTGAATGTTGTACTGTTCACTAGCATGATTGAAGGCTTCTATTAATCTTTCACCTTCAAAATGCCTTTGCAGACTAAAATTTGTTTAAGTGCATGGCTTCTGTTTAAACCCCCAAACCCCTTATTTTTTAATTTTCACAGAATGTCATATATGTCAGCTGCTGTAGCTCAGCACAAATAAAACAGGTTAAATACGAAGTTAAAAATGATACTTTTAAAGAGTAGTAAGTGCTAGGCATTAAATGAAGTAGTAATTGATAGAGGGAAAACTGGAAGGCAATATTATGTATAAGCAGTGAAATATATATGTATATATATACATATATATACACACACACATATATGCAAGCAAAAGGATTTTGTGCACATTACGTTTTAGGGAAGGGAAAACTGTGAAGACAGAAAGCAGACCACTGGCTTCCTAGAACATGAGATGGAGTATTAAAATGAAGATGAAGGGTATAAATAATGAGTTCTTGTTGAGGATGAAGCTTTTCAATGGCTTGCTCATGGTGATAGTTATGTGACTTAATGCATTTGCCAGAACTTGTAGAAATGCACACTGCCAATAGGCAGTTTTACTCCAATATCAGGTACATATACATAAGTTCTGTGCTTCCATCAGGATAACATTGCCCCATTCATAAGAAAATGAAAAGACCTGGAAAAAATTATAGTAAGTGAAGTAAGCCAGACCCAAAGAAAAGTAAATCACATGATTTCCCTCATCTGTAAGAACTAGAATATGTAGAAAATGCTCTAAACAGGGGATCTCAAGATCCCAAATGCTTAGTGCAAAGGACTATATACAATGAAGCATATTAACATGAATGCCAACTTTTGGGAAAAAGAGGCTCTCATTAGACCCTGTACACAGTTTGTTCTTTTTCTCTATTGTGGTTTTCCCCCCATGGTTTCCCTCATTTGCAATAATTAGGATATGTATAGGATAATCTTATCAGATGAGCAGAAAAGCTCAAAAGCTATGTACATATGACCATATAAGATGATGCTCAAAGAAAGGAACCCCAAGATATGGACACAAGAGGTTCTTCTTTGTTGCTGTTGTTTTTAATGTACTATGTGATTGCTTTGTTTCCTTTGTATGTTCTTCCCCCTATGGTAGATCTCCTGTTGTCACTGTACTTGATATTGGTAAAGTTCTCTCTTAATTCCCTCATATTTTATGTGAAGAAAATAGTAAGTTAAGAAGTAAACACCACTTTCTGTTTTTACAATTTTTATTTGCAACCATATTGATTTTTATTTTATTGATATTATATACATTTGATCAAATTCACATGCTACTTATAGTAAAACTATCAGTTGATTAACCTTCAAATAAAATATATTAAAGTTACCACACTCTGGTCATATGTCAAATTCAAGTAATTCAACTATGTTAGTTGAGTGACTATGTCTCTGGAACAATCTCATGGCTGTGTTAGCAGGCTAATCAATCATTTTCTTTAAATAGGAAGTTAAGGGACAAAGTGTGAGGGTATTTTAATAGTAGACCATTTTGAAGTAATGAAGAACTGAAGAGAGGAATTATGAAAGAGTTGTGCTTCGTGGGAGTTCTCCTGTTTGAAAAGTCAGAGCTCAGCTGGGTACTGGTGACTCATGCTTGAAATTCTACCTACACAGGGGACTGAGAGCTGAGGATTACAATTTGAAGCCAGCCCTAGCAGGACAGTTCATAAGATGCAAAGAAACCACAAAAAAATCTAGAAGCGGAGCTGTGTCTCAATAATAGAATACCAGCTTTAATCAAAATGGCTGAAAAATAGTAACCATGCCCTGAGTTCAAGCCCCACTACTAACACATACACACACACACTCACACACACAAAGAGAGTTTGTATTTTAGATGTGCTCTACAGTAGTTCTTGATTAAAAATCTGACCTAATTTCTCTATTTCTTGTTACTCATTTGTAAAGTGGGAGTAAAAGTGATACTTGCAGAATTCCTTTTTGAAAATAAAATGAGACACAATATTTGACACATTGCCTGGAATGCATGAACTGCTGATTCTTGTTATCACCGAAGGCAGCACGTCGAGATAGCTCATTAAAATGTGTCTGGTATTTGTCCTCTGTGGTAAGTGTGTGAAAACAAACCTGGATGAGCAAGAAATATAAAAAAAATTAATTTCTTAAATGCATTACTACAGTGAAGACCACAAGAAGGCAGAAGGAAAAACATGTTTCCAATTGCTTCTTTGAGACCCCTTAGCTCATGTAGAAAGGACTTTGAAGTCAGAGAGATTAGGGCTCAAATTCCAGCCTTGACATTTTCAGCCCTGTGATCTGGAGGAAATTTGCGGAATCTCTAAAGCTCAGTTTCCCCCTGCGATGTGATTGGAATAATACAATTGCTGCTTTTATGTGGTGGTGGTTCTGAGAATGTGAAGAGGGGTTGCATTGTAGTGTCTGGTAAATCAAGTCAATGTCCAGGATGCGAGTATTGGCTTGCTTGAGAATGCGAAGCTTGCTGCAGAACGCTGTAGGGAGACTGAGTTGGATGCACATGTGCCATTGTTTCTGCCATTGCTCTAATAATGGACTGACTTCATACAGGAGGACATGGGCTGCCTCCTCTGGTTTAGACACTGGACTATTAAGTAGCCATAATAACAGCAATACATGAGTGCTACAAAGACGTAGTAATACTCCAAGGGAGGAAGAGGTATTCTTCTGTATTTTTTTTCCTGTTTGCATAGGGTTATGATTTGCTTTATTCAATCATCCATTACTAATGGTAGAATTTAATTATCGCTCCCTACGCCCTCACCAAGTTCTCTAATTTGATGAAGATACATGATGGAAGCCCACTTATATAATATGTTGGATTTCAAAGTATGGTGACCAGATAAGAGCATTGGCACTGGTTAGATGTGAACATTGCTGAGACCCTCCCCCCACCCCCCCCCCCAACCCTGCCTCACCATACATCCAGATCTACAGTAGATGGGCCTCAGCATCTGTCCAGACAACTCTCCCAGTGATTGGGACACCAAATCTATCAGAAGGTTACAGGAAGGCTCATGCAAATCGATCTGAACTTCCACTTCAGCTGCTTTCCCCATCTGCACTCTGTCTCTCAAATTCTGTGTTTCCATCTACTGAGATTTGGGGAATAGAGCATTGAAAATGGCTGACTGCCTTTCATTGGGCAAACCCTCCCTCCAACACTTGCAGTAGAATCCACAAAAGTACCAAGCAAGGCCCGTGGCTTGTCTGCTTTCTCTTCAGCTAGACATATTCTTGACATCTCCAAGTTAAAAACCTCAATGTGTAGTTTAAAAAAAACATGTTGTTGTTCTCCAAGAGAGGGGATCCTAATTTTCTAAAGGAATTTTCTATCACAAATCGGTCTTGCCATTTCTGTCTGGAGGCTTCAAGCGCTTAATGCCTCAGGCTCTGTTTGGCGAAAGACAGGCATGGAGCACACACAGTCTGTGTCACTGTATTCCCAGATAAGAGAATTTGGAGTAAAATGTGATAGTCTTGCATGCTTATGAGATGTTCAGATGTTCTGGAGGTCATTATTGGAAGGGTATTGGAAATTCATTCACACTTATTTTTAAATTTTTATTTTATTTTTGCTGGTCCTGGGGCTTGAACTCTGGGCATGGGCACTGTCCCTAAGCTTTAGTGCTCAAGGCTAGCACTCTACCACTTGAGCCCACTCCACTTCCACCATTTTAGTGGTTAATTGGAGATAAGACTTTCTTGCCTGGGCTGGCTTCAAACCATGATTCTCAGATCTCAGCCTCCTGAGTAGCCAGGATACACAGGCGTGAGCCACTGGCACCTGGCCATAGCTCTCATTTTTGATTGTGGAGAAGGTTTGTCCTACTCATTTGGATTCTGAGTGGGGTGCAAGTGCACAATTGTAATTAAAAGGATTTGAGCCCCATCCATATGAGTTGTATCTTTTTTTTGGGTCTGGTAGTGGGTCCTGAACTCTGGGCCTGGGCACTATCCCTCAGCTCTTCAGCTCAAGGCTAGCGCTCTACCACTTGAGCCACAGCGCCACTTCCGGCTTTTTTGTTTTTGCTTATGTGGTGCTGAGGAATCGAACCCAGGGCCTCATGCGTGCAAGGCAAGTGCTCTACCACTGAGCCACCTTCCCAGCCCGAGTTGTATCTTTTGATAAACAAGCATTTCAGTCCATCAGTGGAGAAGTTAAATCTTGATGACAGTAATTCTGATTGCATACTGGAGTGAAATGTTATGTAGAAAGGATAATTTTTTTCTAATTACAACGCCATGTTTTACTTATTTCTGTGGGCCTTCAAAATGTCTTTAGAATTACAACGAACACAGACAATACAAGGAATTACCGACTGTTCTGTAGGCAGTTTAAAAACATATTGGCAATCTATTTAATTTTTTTCAAACTAGAGTCTTATTCTCTTTACATAGTTGGGCAGAGTGGTTACAATTCAGTATGTCTTTTTATGAGCATAATGCCTCTTGATCAATGTCACCTTTTCAGCGTGCTCCCCCATCCTTCCCAACCTTACCCATCCCTTCAATTTTGCCTGCTAAGTAGATAATATAATAATATAGGTGCCTCTCACATTTGCTTAGGATTTCATTCCCTAAAAATAACATATGTATCCACTGTGGAAATGGATAGGAAGATTAATCACTTGCAATTCTCCTACCACATATTTAAGTAAAACCTTTATTTCCTGCGTTCAGAGTGGGTCAGTGTTGAAATCAATTCCATATGGGCCGTTGAATGTGATGAGAAAATTCTGTCAACTTCCTGTCAGAATGAAGAACTGTTCCCTGCTGTGGAGTGGTACAGCCATTATCTGAGCATTTCCACTGCAGATGACAGAAACCATTGCACGTCTTGTAGAGAAAATATTTATCCAGGCTTGTAACTACCCAATGGACAAAATGCAGGAAAAAAACCTTAAGCTTTCTTTTACATATAGTCTCTCAAAACCATACTGCAGGTGTGAATCACAAAGAAAATGGTAGTAGCTTCCACGGTGATGTTTAAATTGTTGCCATATCTGCAGAATTGGATCCATACTACCTTTGCTGCAGCCTATAACAGCAAGACTAATGTCATGCCCTACTGTATCCATCTCATTGAGCCTCAAGCTCTCACGTGGCCTACTTATGCCAACTACATCTGTGAAGACACCTCAATGTCATATTCTTTGAATTTCTGTCATTAGAAGATTCTGAGACTAGTTCTAAATGATTGAAGGAGCCGCAAAGCAACATGAGATCTGTTCCACAGATAGGTGGTCTCTAAAGCATTCAGCAAACAATTCAATAATTCATCAAACTGAGATGTTTGGTTTTGTCTGGATTCCCTTCACTTTCCTTTGCCATATTCACAGATTATGCTTTTCTACTCAAAACACTGATGCATTCCTTTGACCTCTGCTTTTTAGCCAGTCTCATCCCATGACAAAGATAAGTAAGAAATTAGAAGAAGGCCAAGACCAGTATGGGATAGTTCTAGTACCTTTTCTACAAATGGCGCTGGGATGGTGAAGCCTATAAAACAAAGATAACTAATCTCTGGGCTCTGCTAGACTACAATAAAAGAATTCCTAGGGGGCTGGGAAGGTGACTCAGTGGTAGAGCGCTTGCCTTGCATGCATGAGGCCCTGGGTGCGATTCCTCAGCACCACATAAGCAAAAAGAAAAAAGCTGGAAGTGACGCTGTGGCTCAAGTGGTAGAGTGCTATCCTTGAGCTGAAGAGCTGAGGGACAGCGCCCAGGCCCAGAGTTCAGGCCCCACGAACAGACCCAGAAAAAAAAAAAAGAATTCCTAGGTTACACTTTATCAAAAGTAGTCTGTAGTCTTCTTAAACCCTTTCCACTCCCTCATAAATAGTTCTTTTCTTTCATTTATCTTCTATCTTTGAAGAGTTGTATTTAGAGGTTTCAATTCAGCACATAAGATTCTGAATAATGAATGTTGTTCAGTGTCACCACTCCAGCAACCCTGCCACCATTCCAGCCCTGTCTACACCTTCAAGTCTCCTCATTCTATTTTCACAGATATACATTGAATATCTATCTATACACATAGATAGGTATATATGAATATAAGTCTGTACATATATTCATTCATCATTCTCCTCTCCATCTTTTCTTACCCTCTTTTCAATTACTTCAATTTCAATGTGCTAATTCCTACTGGGCTCTGAATCTCAGATTCCTTGCTGTAAAATAATGACAAAAAAATCAATTTCTGTGATTACTACACATTAATACTCATGAACTACTTAGATAAGGAAGCTGCTTAAATTACAGTATAATTAATAAAGCTCCAAATGATCAGATACACGGCTAAGAAAATATGCTTTGGTTAATAAATATAGATTCTCTAAAGAAATTATAATCATTACAGTTCCTGGCCTTAAATTATATCCATTTGAAAATGATCAGAGATTTGCAAGCAGTTTTAATACTAAAATGTTAAGAAATTATGAAACTTATTAGTCCAAATAAATTTCCTTGTCTTGCAATATAAGTTATTCTTATAGAACAATATCCTACACTAAACTGAAAGTTTAAAGTTAAGCTATGATTTAAAGAGACCAAGGTTATATTTGATAAATTAATTATATAAGTTGCATAAGATTCAAAGTTTTATTAATTATTCAGCAAGTCTATTTTCTACTATTGTAGAGACAAAATTAATAATAAGATAATTTCCTGACTGACCAATTTATACCGACCAAGTAGAAGGAAGAGGAATTTTGCAATCTATGTATCTATATATCTATCTGCTATTTCTTTCTCTCTAATAAGGATAAGGTTTTCCATTTTTTATTATCAGTGTCAGTTTGAGTAGAAAGCACAAATTACACATTGAAGCAGAAAAGAGAAAAACATTTGCGGACAAACAAGTGATATTTGGAGGAATAGTTTTAGTCTCTCATGAGGATATACTGAAGAAAGCAGGTAAGAGACGGAGCAAGGAAGGAAGTGAATGCCTGGGCCATTCTCCTGTGGGCAGGAAGAAACACTGGCAAGTTTACATCAGGTGTCATCAAATCAGAGCCACACCAGTGTAGCAAGCGGCACAGCCTAAGTTCACCAGGTTTGCTCTGTTCCTCCAGAACAAATGAACCTGTAGAACATGACAGGGTAGCCGTCACTGCCTTTTCTAGAGAGCTTATGGCGTCCTGTGCTAAAATGTCCCTTTCCTGTCCACTGTTTCATATGTAAAAGGGGAGATAACATGGAGAACTCCCCTCTTCCTTTCGCCTCAGTAAAACTACATTGCAGTAAAGCTGCTTTCTTCTGGGGGTGGCCACTGCGTTCACTCTTTTAGCCTCTGAAGTGACACTCCGTTCTACAGAAGTGACTCCCAGAAGCCGGTGCTCCCGACTCACGGCTGTCACAATCTGTGACAAGGGATGAGGAGGGATGGAGTTGCACCTGTCTGGTGAGAGCCTGAAGGGGAGTAGGGCCCCCCCCACTCCTTAAAAATTTGATGTTCCAGAACTCTCTTGGGTTGAATCAGTGGAATATGATGTTTCCAGAGAAGAAAAGATGACAAGTAACCCAGAGAGGAATGCTCTAGAAGACCAGGATCTGATCACGTGCCAGTGACTGGAGCACTGTGGTTAGGTAAAGGGGGCTGAGGAATCGCCTGGGGACCAGCCATCTTGGGTGTGGGCTGGGCTCTGGCACACCCCAAGGGAAGGTACGTGAACCGGGCCAGGGACCTAAGTGTGCAACTAATGACAGGCCAGCACCCAGATGACTGAAAGACAGACAAACTTTGCACCCCACTCTCCCTTCATGCCAAGATAAGCATCAACACCCAGATGTTTACAATGCATCCATCTATTACCAAGTATATGCGCACAGTCAGTGCTTCTCCGGCTCTCCTAGGCATTCTATAGACATTTACCACTGTGTGGTACCTGAAGATTCTTTGTTTTCCCCCATATAATCTGGTCAACTCTGAAATCCCAACTCCCTAGTAATCAGTTTCAGTTTCCAACACAAGACTTGAAAGTCTTCCAGATAGTTTCTTCAAAGCCTTCTCCCTTTCTCACCTCACTAGATTCCTTGATTATCGATATCCCAGGCTGAGCAGAATTCATTAACCTTTGAAGAATGATCGGATACTGCCACCCTCTAGACCAGTCATGCTTATAGAGTTAACCCAAGGCATACACACTTGAGAACAAATTGAGCTTCATTAAAATCCACGATGAAGATCAGGAAGTAGAGCAAGGTGGCAAATGTAATATAAAACCTCAAAAGACTAAAATATGGTTATTACGTGCTAGGCAACCATTCAGCAAGAGTCAGAGGGTGAGATGCAATAGCTCAGGAAAGCAAAGGTGCTGGATCTCTCTCATGCATAGTTTGTCATGAAGACAGTTGGTCTCCAACCACATGATACAAGCAGGCGCAGTAAGTCCGTGCACCTCTCTAAGCCCCCGGAATCCCAGCTCCCTGTCTGTAGAAGCTCTGACAGCGCCTTGAATGTTGACTTGGTATATGGACCATAATACTTCCTAATACTTCACAGCAGTGCTCAGATAACCTTCTGAACGGTGCGACTCACAAAGTCTGCCAATCAGCTTCTGCACAAAGGCCCAACTTGTCCAAGGCCAGGACGACGGCCCAAAGGTCATAGGCTGGTTGTTAAGTTCTCGAAACTCTAGTCCTAGGGGCGGAACAAGAGCTTGAAAGTCACTTGTTTCTAGTCCAAATGAGAACACCAGCCATTTCATCACTGGAAATGCTATTTGCCAGGCTCTTGACATTGCCTAAAGATAATAAATCTTTAACTGTCTTTGTTTTTTTTTGGTTGTTTTAGTAAAAATTCATCAATTTGTTTTACAAACAGAACAATCATTGGGAATGTTTTATTATTAAGTAAAATGTATGTATGTATGTATTCATTCATTTATGTTTCTGCTACTCAGGCTCAAATTCAGGGGCATCATACTCACTTGGCTTGTTTGCTCAGAGCTGGCCCTCACTCCTTGAGCCATGCCTCAAGCCCAGCTTTTGGCTTATTCATTAGAGATGAATCTCCCCCAAGTTTTTCTGCGTGGACTGACTTTGAACTGCAATCTACTGGATCTCAGGTTCTTAGTAGCTAGGTGTACAGGCCTGAGCAATTGGCACCTCGTAGATTCTTGTACTTATTAGGCCACTTTAAATTATAGAGCAATACTCTTTGGTGTGGGTAGAGATATTTTACACACACTATCACAAAAATAATCTCTTATTTTGGATCTGTGATCTTGCTATATTTCCTAGGCTGACATTAAACTCCTGCACTGAGCTAACTCTCCTGGCTCTACCTCCTCCAGATGCCTGGGACTACATGTGCCTGGCTTATGAAAAATAGTAACTCCTCTTGGATTGATTCTCTTTCCCTCACTAATCATGCTTTCTCCTGCTTCTTCTGACCTGCGGCTGCTTCATGTAGGAAAGTTGACTCTCTGCTGTTTGTTTCTGATTCCAGTTGGATTCCACCCCTGAGATAAAACTTTTGTAGCCTTTTTCTCCATCCAGACCGTGTGTCATAGGTCTGGATTAGAAAATGAAAATGAATGAACGTGCAGATTACACAGTGCCTGACAAGTTGTAGAATGAATAAATGAGCTCAGGAATTGAATGCCTACAATTCCAGTACACAGTCAGTAAGCCACACTTGTGCCCTTTAGAATATTTTTATAGTTTTCAAATTTTATGTAAGCAAAACTATGTTAAAAACAGCCAGATCACTTAAATTGTTTTTGTTATTGGTAGGAATGACATGATATTGCTGAAATAATTTTTTATCTAAATATAAATATTGTAGTTATAAGCAGTCTTTATAAAGCAAAACCAGGAAAGCACTGTCTGTACAGAATAATAGAGCATACAAGTCTTTTTTCTATTGTTAGAAGGTAAATTACCAAGGCTGGGCATGGTGGAGCCTGATTGTAATCCTAGCTATTTTAGAGATGGCGGGAGGAAGCCTTTGAATTACAGGCTATCCAGGATCAAGTTAGAGAGAGAGAGAGATTCTATTTAATAAAGGGGGTGGGGTGGGGGTTGGGAGCTGGGAGATGTTGCTCTCCTGGTAGAGTGCTTACCGGGAATTTATGAGGCCCAGTTCAATTTTCAGTACTGATAAAAGAAGATACATAGTCAAAAGGACTTGATACATTTCTGACTTTCTAGCTGTCCATAGATATTGGAAATAAAATAACTGATTCAGCCAGGAAAACTATTCCTGAGCCCAGGAAACCTCAAGTTCCAATAAATACAAAACTTCTTGAAATATTAATACAAAAAATAATCAAACACTGTTGACACAGGGCTCTGGGGGAAGTTCTCACTATCCAGTGCTCACTCAGATTTAGATGTTTTAAGTGCTCACTGAAATTAAGGAACAATCCTGGATGATGATTTATGGTACGATTTCAATACAGATGTTTCCTTTTTTAGATCATCAAAACTGTGTCTTGATCTTTTATTGGGAGAATCAGACACATAATTTAATGGTATGTAAGCATAGTTGACTAGTTGTGGTTACTTGTTTTGGTGGTTTAAAAGACTTTTCACTAGTTTTCTTTTACCATCACCTTACTAAACATCTAACTCTATCAAATATCCACTTACCTTATGGAATTTAAATTTATGTTTTTACTTGATTTGCTTACTTTTTCTAATAGTAGTTATTTCCAAACTTATCAGCGAAGTTTGTTCAGTGTCATCAAGTTTATTAAACCATGAACTCCCGCTTCTCTGTCTCTGGGTCTCTGCATCTGTCTGTCTGTCTGTCTCTGTTTAATTTGTTCTCTAAAACTTCTTACAACCCTCTGTTTCTACCTAGATCATTCACTGAGCCAGTCAATCCCAAGATTTCTTTCTACCCTTGTCTTTTCTCTTCCTATCTCAGATATTCTCTGAATAATTTTGGATTCCATATGTCCCAAATTTTATGGCATCCTCTTCATTCCCTTTCCCCCTTTTAATGGTTTATATTCTACAATAGTATGGAAATGAACATATGAAAGGTAAACTTCTCAAACATTTTCATTCTAAGAAGTCAGTCTTTTGCGGTAATCCATCACTCATTTGTAAACACCCTGTTGGTAGCATTTGGGGAGCCTGGGGTCCAGGCTAGTTTTCCTCCAGCCTCTACAGAAGTACATCTGGTGGTTTTCCCCCATGTGCAAGGAGAGACGCTGTTCAAGGTGCTGTAAGGATCTTGGGCCTGACATTTCTTGTGTAGAGTTTCAAACTTTGTCCTCCCCCCACCCCCAGCTTCATCCACCCTTTGACTTTCACGAATTCCAGTTGCCTTGGTTTCCTGTGATTTTCAGATTTTGCAGGACTTTGCTGTGCAAATAGACTTCAGTTTTTGACCTTTACCACCTATTTCTCCAACTCAAAGCTAACCTTTCACATGAAGCTTTTTCTGCTCTACTAAACCAGTTACTACTTAATCTGTTTTCCAGGATCTGTTTTGTTGATGTTCCTCTTTCCTCCTGCTATCTCTTCTACTCTCCTAGAGCAAAGACATTTTGCTCTGAAGATAAAAGGGT
Source organism: Dipodomys spectabilis (assembly GCF_019054845.1). Taxonomy (NCBI): domain Eukaryota; kingdom Metazoa; phylum Chordata; class Mammalia; order Rodentia; family Heteromyidae; genus Dipodomys; species Dipodomys spectabilis. Next base: position 6,805,094 of record NW_024870711.1, read on the forward strand.
TCATTGTCTTATTAATGGAATTTTGGAATTATCTGTAGCTTCTCTTTAGTCTTCTATTATTTCCCTTAATGTCAGATGATACTGTTTACAAATGAGTTTACCTGCTTTGTTATTGCTCTTGTTGCTTTTTAAAGATAATAACATTTTGTTAAATCACATAGTTTAAAATATTTGAATAATTTTATAAGTGCTATTGATATAATCATATATGTGTATGTATAAATATATGCAACAACATTCTTTTTACCAGTTTTTTTTGGTAATATGTCTGTAGGTTTCTATTTCATCACTCAACTATTTTTTACTAGACGTGTAACCACACATTTACCATTTCACTTTTAATTCTAAAAACAATGAAATGGGAAGTGTTCTATTTTTACTTGTATATGTATTTTGGTGAGAACAGGGCTTGAACTCAGGATGTGTACTTCCTTAGCTTGCTTGCTAAGATGACACTCTACCACTTGACCCATGCCTCCAGCCTAGATTTTTGTTGGTTCTTTCTGTACATAGGCTCTCACAGGCTTTTCTGTCTGGGCTAATTGTGTTTTCTTGTTTGATTTGGACCTCAGTCCTCCAGATCTCAGCAGCATGAGTAGCTAGGATTATAGGCGTGAGCCACCACCACTTGGCCCCATGTTAGTTTTCAGCTAACTTAAGCTTCAAAAAGACAGACATAACTGGACGAACTTACAATCCATTAGACTCCAGGGCTGGGATGCAGGGTGTATGGAATACATAATTAAGAAGGCTCTGCCTCTAATTAGATGATAGCAGCGTTGACAGAATGTAAGAGCACATGCCATCTCCACGTGGACCAGCAAGCCCTGGGCTTACTAACTGCCACGGTGGCATCCAAGCAGCGTGTCATCGAAACACTTTGGATGATAAATGAGCGCCATCTTGTTTATGGCAGGTTGGTAAGGTGAAGGAAAATGTCATACAGATCCTTTAAAAAAGCATGTTTGGGAACATCTCAGAAAGTGTTTTCACATTGGAAGGCCTAAAAAGTCAGCGGTTAAAAGCTACCCGCCATCACGATGGTGAATATTTCAAACTGTAAATTGTTCTCACAGCATAGGCTGGAGATATGATCTGGTTGTGGGTAGAAGAATGCTAGGAGCACTCTGCTCAGAGTTGCATTTGCCTGGATTTAGGTGGTTTATTTTAACTTATTAGGAACAGCTGGAGCAGAAAAACAAAGGCAAATTGCACACAAAAAAACATCATTACACCTATTATAGGTGCTTGAGATACCTTAATGCTTTAATATATAAATGTCACACTGATATGAAGTGCTTTTGTTTAGTGTATTTCATCCTGCTTCTAGGAATGTCCTTGTCCTATGTGAAGCAAAACAAATCTCCTCCATACCTCCTTTATGCAGCTCTAAGTTTTTCTTACTAGTGCTGGCTAGTTGAGTCATGAAAGTTTAGACTCTTCTTACTTCATGGATCATATTGTTTTTATTCAGCTTCCCATATAACATTTCTTACCTTAAAATTTCTTATTCTTGTACAATATTTTTGAAACTTGTCATGGATCTTATTGTTATACTGTATATTCCTCACTAGCCCAACAAGTTTCTTGGGTGAAAATGATATGATTGTTATTATTTATTTTTGTTTGTTTGTTTGTTTGCCAGTCCTAGGGCATGAACTCAGGGCCTGGTCACTGCCCCTGATATTCATTTGCTCAAGGCTAACACTCTACCACTTGAGCCACAGTGCCACTTCCAGCTTTTTCTATTTATGTGGTACTAAGGAATTGAACCCAGGGCTTCATGCATGCTAGGCAAGCATTCTACCACTGAGCCACATTCCCAGCCCCATCTATTATTTATTGTTTGGAAGTGTTAGGATTTGAACTCAAGGCATTGGACTTTCTGGGAAGGCTCTCTACCACCTCAGCTCCTTTCATAGCCCTGAAATTATTTTTTAATTCAATTTTCTATGCTTAATCTATTGTCTCATTCAACAAATATTTACTGGCCAGGCACAAAGAATACACCTGAAGTTACAGTTAAGATGGGGAGGGGGTGTGTGTGGAGATAGGAAAATTGTGGTCCATGCCCAGTTTAGGCAAAAACATAAGAGCCTCGCTGGACAAATAAGCAAAAAGCAAAAGGACTGGAGGTCAGCTCCTGTGGTATCACTTGCCTACAAAGCATGAGTGAGTTCAGTCTCTAGTACTGCCAAAACAACAAACCAAACCAAATACTATTGAGCTCACTAGATCCCAACTCAGGTATTAGGCATTGGTACTTTTAGAATTAACTGATTAGTAATGGTGGATGAATTTATAAAACATATTATTCTCAGTGAGATGGAATACAGTTCAGTCTAGCCTTTAAAAGCGGAAACTAGACATGTAAGAAAATATAATGTTTGAAATATATCTAAGCCACCAAATATCAGCCTAAGCAATACAGGCAAAAAATGAGGATTGAACAAATTTCCATTCATTATTGTCAAAAGAGTAAGCACACCATCAACAATAAAACTATCCCGTCTATGGGACAAGATTAGTAGGTCTAAGCAAGCTGCAGTCCACAATTCTGTTTCTTCCTTTACAAAGTAGCCCAGAGTCTCACAATAGGGTTCAGTTTGAATTTGTCTATGTGGCTCATTTTCCACTTGGGAATCCAATCCTCACCCATTTGTTCATGGCTATAACTAGCAGATACAGAATTCAATATAGCAAATGTGTCAGCAGCACATTCAAAATTGTCTCTCATCTGTCTGTGAGCAACACATAAATAACAAAGGAGACATTTAAAAGTTCATTCTCTTTCACTTCTTTCTCTGAAATAGATCTTTCTCTGAAAGAAATGGTTTGAAATGATTATCTATTCAGTAGTCCTGCGGAGCACTTGGAATGAGATTGCCATTTTACCTCCCAGAATTTTAGTATCCCCATGAGAAAGAGAATCGTTTTAGACCTTTTCCTTCATAGTAGTTGATTCTTAACCCCTCCGTTTTTTTAATGTGCCTATAAAGAAAGGAGCTGAGAATGTCAAGAATATGGCAATTTCACAGACTTAGTAGGCAAAACGTTTCCTTTTTGAGTAAAGAGTTGGTCCTTTTAGCAGAGGGAGGAAAAATAAAACAATTCAAGACAAAAATATTGGGGGCTGAGTGAACTCAAATGCATTAAAAGTTACACTTTGCACTTGAAAATTTTATTTAAATGAGACTTTTCAATTTTGATGTTTTACTTTCAAATCATTTTGAATATCATTGGCTTGTCAAAGACTCAAGCATTAATATTGGTGGCAGACTTCAAATCTTTACTGAAACTAAAGATTTGTAAGTTTTTGTCTTTTTAAGAAAAAAGATGGCTCATACTTTTGTCAGTATTTTAATTGTGCTCTTCTGTCCTGTCTCTGCTTCATTTATTTTGTCTTTGATTTTCTTACTTCCTGTATTTTCCAGTTGCTTAAGATACAATGTCAGGTTGTTTACAATTTCACTTCCTTTGGATCTAGGTATTTACTGCTGTAGACTTCTACTCCCAGCCTGCCCTTCTGCTATCCTATAGGATTTATTATATTGTGTTTCCATTTTCATTCACATGAGGATGGAGTTTCCAAGAACATATATTTAATTTCCATGTATTTGTGAATTTTCCAGCTTCTCCCATTCCTGATACATAGTTTGACATATACTTTGAATTCTGAGATGTGTATTGCTATGGTTTCCATATTTTAAAGTGTATTGACATTCATTCTGTGGCATGTAATCTGGTCTAATGAATGTTTAATCTGTAATTGAGAAGAAATTGGATAACTGTTTTGTATATTCATTAAGTCCATTCCATTTAGAGGATAGTTGAAGTTCAATTTTCCCCATTGATTTCCTGTATGATGAGCTGCCCCTTGCTTAAAATGGGTTGTTGAGATTACCCTGCTAAGATTATAATACAGTTTCCCTTCATATCTATTGATAATTACTTTACATATTTAAGTACCCCACTGTTGGGATACTTATATATATAAACTCATATATTTATGGTTTTCATATCTTTTTGGTGCATTTTCTCCTTTATCACTATATTATCTATCATTTCTTTTAATTCTTTGCTTAAAGTCTATCTCTTTTCTCCTAAAACGTGTCACTATCCATGCTCATTTTTGATCTCCATTCGAATATGATACTTTTTCTGATCACTTCACTTTCAATTTGTGTGTGTCTTTGTAGGTGATTTCAGCCTCCTGCAGGTAGCATAGAATCAAGTCTTTTTTTTAAGGCATGCATTAGTTGACTAGGAAGATTTCGTTGTGACATTTCCAAATATACATACATTTTCATATAAGCATACAGTGTATCTTGATCATCCTTACATCCTTCATTGCTCTCCCTTACCTGCCTACCCACCACCTTCTTCTTTTTTTTTAGTCAGTTGTGGGGCTTGAACTCTGAGCCTGGGCACTGTCCCTGAGCTCTTCAGCTCAAGGCTAGTGCTCTACCACTTGAGGCACAGTGCCACTTCTGGCTTTCTGGTGATTAATTGGAGATAAGAGTCTCACAGACTTTCCTGACCGGGCTGCCTTTGAACCATGACCCTTAGATCTCAGCCTCCTGAGTAGCTAGGACTACAGGCGTGAGCTACCAGTGTCTGGCTATCTCCTTTTCTTTTAAAAACAATTTTTTACAGTTTTTAGTGTTCTTTTTTCATACATGCAAGTAAACTACTTTGATCATATTAATCCTCATTCACCCCCTGTGAGTCTTCCTTTCTAAGTGTTTAAATATCCTCTTTGTAAACGGAATGTTAGGAAGACTTAAGTCTCATCACCTCTTTTGCCAGTGATCCAAACAGACATTGTTGCATTCAGTACAGAGATGGGAGGTTAACCCAGTTCTGAAAGTCAGATGAAGAATATAAAGCCTAGATCAGCACACATTTTAATCAGCACACAGTAAAAAAGAATGAAAGTGATGTCAACTTATTTGTAATTTCCCATGCCAGAACATTTTCCCTTCACGCAAACAGCCATGGAATCATATTCTTCCCAAGGTATTAGCACTTCATCAACCCAGAGCTATGGTGGATGTCTTGCAATTCTGATTTTCTGTCCTTTGCTTTTGTCTAAACCTCAGGTATAATACTTGTGCCCTGATCTCCGCAGTCCTCTTTACCAGGACACATTTTTACCGGCACGCTTTTGAAACCTCCTATTTTGGACACATCTCTTAAGGTCACTGCGGAAGTGTGGTTACACATATCCTCGCAGTGTGCAGTTATGACTGTTTCTTGCAAGGCATTACAGTTTCCTATGCTGTTCTTCTCAGCTGAATTGAAGCAGGGTGAACTTCCATTCCCCGTTTCCAGATGGATCCTTACAAAGGAAGATCCTCAGTGCTCCCCACCCCCATTGCCTTGAGGCTAAGGGAGAGCAGACCTGAACCAGGTTCCAAGCACAAATCACTTCCCAGGGTCCAGGGTGGGACTTGGGTAAGGCAGCAAAACGAAGATGTCCAGCCACGATATACATAAGTGCAGTGCTCTGCTTACTTATTTATGCATTTATTCAGTCTTTTTCTAATATATACTGGGTATATACTGGGTTTTCCTAGCAAGGCAAAGGAAATAGCAGAAACTGTTGTCCAGAAATGGCTGGGCCGGCCCAAAAGAATAAAATGAGGCTTACTGGACAGAAAGTGTGATAAAAATCTGACCCTGCCTTAGGAAACACAAGGAATCAGATTTCCTAATGTCATTAGAAAAATAATTGCCAGCCAGGTAAAACCAGCTACAATGTTGAAGAATAATTATTTGAACGGAGGACATACGCACATGGTCTGCTTTCTCTGAAGATGCTGAGAAAAGATTGAAGCTACATGATTAATCACCACCCACCCCAGCTAATCCTAAGGCTTGCATTATTTATCTAGGACATCTTTCCCCTGCCTTCTTTTAAGCCAGGTCTAAAATATATTTGAAAGACCACAGAATTCTGAAGATATGCAAGAGATTTATTTGAAACGTTCAGTAGATTTATTTTTCCTCCCTTCAGTACAAATTTTTCTTAGGTGGAATCCTCAGATGCTCCAAACTTAATACCACCTTTTAAGAAAATACAAGCACACCATGTTTATTGTAACTGACTGTAGGTAGAGATGAAGGTTGATCTCTGGTAATGGTGTAGAGTTTGATTCCGTGGAGAATGAACATACACCTGTCGAATCTCCTGCAGTAAAGGGGCAGACCCTAGAAGTTTCATCTCTCCGTAGTAGTTTTAACTATGACAACCAGGTATGTAGGTAGAATGGGACATCAGCTATGGTCATGTTTGGATCTGAGGAATCGATAGCAAGTGGTAATGACAAAGGTGGTAAGTGTTGATGACATGAGGTCTTGGAAGAGGTTTTGGTGTTCATCTGGGTATTGCTCTCACTGTAGGACTTGGAGTCAGCACAATACATTAGCAGGTAAATTTGTGTTGGAATCCTATATATTTCTGCCACAATGTAACTGCCAGCCATTTACACAGGTTGTCTCACATTTAATGAGAAAAGAGGAGAAGAATGTTATCTCAGAGGACTGAAGAAGAGATAAAACAAGACACACAAAGTTTTGCATAAAATCTTGGCAGTTGTTACTCACTCAATAAAGACTATTATTTTATCTTCCTTCTGAAATTGAGGGATAATAACTTGTGTATAGTCTGGTAATGAAGATGACAAATCCTGCACTTTGTAACAAATATAGAACAATACTTTGTACATATGTATTCAAACAGCTTTTTTCCCCCTGAATCCAAATATCTGTATTTATAAATTTGAATCTTGGTCCCTCAAAGTGGAGATAGGATTGTTGAATATGGATTGTGTTTACCATTTTAATTCCCAGTGCCTAGTATCTGTGAGAAAATTCAGAGTGGATGAACAACCTTAGTCCTATTGTTCAAATCACTACCTAGTAGAAAATTAACAATACAAAGGGAAAGTGGCAAATACACTACAACAAATAATAATCAGAATGCTAAGCAAAGGGTAAATATCTGTTTAGATATGGCAGGCCTACCATTGATCTGGGGTTTAAGTCAAATGAAAAACCTGCTCAAAGCAAATGTTCAGGATTGAAGCAATCTCTTAGGTATTTATTTATTTTTAATTACTAAAGCTCCACATTTCTAACATTTAAAATTATGATGAGTCATGAGAATCACAATGCCATTTTGACGAGAAGCATTTCTTGGGTCTTGTTGCATAGTGTTATTGAAATATAAATTAAAGGGCATTAAGGCTCACCTGTATATTGTTTGCAATTTTTGCTGATAGCTATGTAAAATCAACTCTTAGTGATGGGATACCACCATGTAACTGTTGGTATGAGATTTTCCGATAAAACCAACTCATTTCTTTTTTTTTTTTTTCACTTAAATGGCTGGATGGAGAGAAAGAGGTTTTTGAATGTTACTTCTTGCTTAGAATGTTTCTTTCTTTCATTTCTATGCCCTTATCATAAAATTGCATTAACTTATAATCTACCACATAATGGTTTCTTGTGGTGTTTAATAAAATAGCATTAAAGGTAACAGCTACTTTTCCCTCTAAAATTAGGATGTAATATTGAATAGACCCCACAGTGGGCACATTTTACATCTTGGAATGGATGCTTTGCTCTAGCAGAATGAATGTGATCAGAGTAATGGAAATGCTATACTAATGGCCCATTAAAGCTGGAAAGGGTGCAGAAAAAGAGTCTTTGTACATGTTTTCAAGTACTAAAAGCAGAAGGGGAAAAAACTGTGTATCTAGAAGAAAAGAAGGCTTACTTCTTTGCATAACAATGCTTAACTTCTGGAAGAAAATTGTTGGTGCCCATCAGGAGTCCATATCCAGACGGTAGCTGTGGGAAAAGGTAGTTTTGCAACATTCCTGAAGAACTTGGAGATAGCTTTTCCTAAGTCTGTGTTGTGAGGTTTTCTACTGGTTCCAAATCCTTGTGTATATGTATTTAATGTGAATTATTTTAAATTTTAGTTGATTAACATTTACTTTTACTTTTTATTTTTTTAATTAATTAACTAATTAATTAATTAATTTAGTCAGTCATGGGGCTTGAACTCTGGGCCTAGGTGCTGTCCCTCAGCTCTTCAGCTCAAGGCCAGCACTCTACCACTTGAGCCACAGTGCCACTTCCGGTTTTCTAGTGGCTTATAGGAGATAAGAGTCACATGGACATTCCTGCCTGGGCTGGCTTTGAAGTGTGATCCTCAGATCTCAGCCTCCTGAGTAGCTAAGATTACAGGTGTGAGCCACTGGTGCCCGGCAAATATTTACTTTTATGATGTGTGTTTAATTGCTCACAAAATTATTTGCTTTGCAAGTGTCTACTTGCCTCTTTTATCTTGTAAAAATTTAAAATAATGTGTCATTTTGATAACTCCTCTCAAATATTTTAGTATGTGATATAGAATATAAATGTAGTTTTAGTATCTATCTATGTATCTATATCCAATTATCCCAGAAACATTTATCAAATACTCTATTATTTCTTGGCTGTTATGTAATGCCACCTTTGTCCTAAACCTTGCAACAGTCCCCAGCTTAATGCACAGAAAGAAAGATAGCTGTCAGGTTTTTGCAGAAATGAACATAATGGGGATATTTAAACTCTTGATATCTTAACCTTTGTTGAGAATCTTGCCATTATTATAAGTGAGTTTATCACCTCTGACATGTTACATTGTCAGAGGTGATAATCAAATGGTTTTAGTAATTCCTTCCCGTAACCAAATATATCTGTTAGCTACTTGAGTAGGTTAATTGTTAATGCGATATAACTGAGCCTTTTCCTATCACTCTTAATCTATTATAGCTTTTACCCTGGTTATATCCACCAAACTCTAAACTATTCAACATTGTTAGATAGAGGTGTTGGCTTTTAGTGAATGATAATACTTATCTATTTGTCTAAATCTCTCCTATATCCAAGAAGGTTTCACTCTGTTCATTGACATAGTTGGGCAATATCGTCTGTGCATGTGCACCTACTCTACTCTATAGGAGAATTCATCATGAAATAAAGGCAATTAAGTGTAGAAACCTCACTGCAAGGACACAGCAAGAGGTAGTATAGATGCAAAATGACTTTAATGCCTTAGATGCTGTAGTGAAGAATGCAAGTGCATGTTTAGGTAGTCAGGGAAGACAACGGTGCTAGGGTCAGTGCTGTTCTCAGGCAGAAAGTGAGAGGCATACAAAGTCAAAAGGGAAGAGTTGACACAATTCATAATAAAAGAAGCTGGTAGATTGTGTCCTTTGGAAGCCATGAAATGCCATGTGGTGAGCTTTGTGTGTTACTGGAACTATCAAGGTTGATTTGGATGGGACTCATTAATATTGAGGCATGGCCATAAGAATCTAGCAACACATTCTGTATGAATGTATGCTTCATACATTCTGTACCAGTGCATACTTGAAATTGTCTATTCGTTGGCTCTAACTGCATGCTACAATCAAAGAATTAGCAGTTATTGGGATTCTGCCAAAAAAGGTTTTTAAATTATATATTTGTTATCTTTAAGGAGTTGTGCCAGGGAGTTACTATTCTGCAAATCAGGTTATAAGTACAATTCATCTTGATTGCTGTCACCTTTGTCATCATTTTCTCTCATCCCTCCCAATCCAACTCCTCCCCTCAATTTTCTTAATTTGGTAGGATACACACTGAATATTAGGACTGTATTCTCCCCATCCCCTTGACTTCCCCCTGGTCCACACCTTTGAAGTGCTGGTTTCCTGTCATTTATTAGAGGTTTTCTTACATACCTCATTAAATATCAGCCAGCTTGTGCAACACAGGGTTGGAAGCACCTCTTTGAGAAAACAATGTTGGATCTTTCTCTGGAAATACAAGTGATTATTCAGAAGAACAAAGAGTGTGAGGGAAAAGATGTTTGGTGATTCAACATTTGTTTCCAAACATCATTATAAAGCATAGAGGAAAATGGGGCATCTAAAATGTCTTTTAAATTATTTACCTGATGTTTATTTGTTTGTTTGCTTGTTGGTTTGTTTATGCTAAGTCCTGTGGCTTGAATTCATGGCCTGGGCACTGTTTCTGAGCTTTTTGGCTCAAGACCATCACTCTACCAGCTGAAACACAGCTCAAGTTCTGGAATTTTTTGTGGTTAATTGGAGATAAAAGTCTCATGAGCTATCCTGCCTGGCCGGGCTTTGAATCAAGATCCTTAGGTCTTCAAGATCCTCAATTACTCGAATAACTAGGATTATATTTGTGAGCCACCACCACCCAGCTTTATATGCTGGCTTTTATAGCACATTTTTTACATGATTTAAATTATTTGCTTCTTTAGCTATTTCAATCTATATTTGCAATATACATAGATGGACACATCTATGTGTCCATATATATACATAGATGTGGCCATCTATGTATATATACTATGTGCAGCCACACATACAACCAAATCAAATGTCTTCATTAGATTTTTTTAAAATATAAACTTAAATTTAGAAACCCTCTCTTCGTTTTTCTTGGTCTCCCTCAGCACCAATAATGTTTTTTTTCTGTCATTCTTTGACTTATCACATGCTTTCTTCAGCTCTCTGAGTCAAGACCATGACTTTCATAACTTGTAGAGACTCAGATCTTTGTCTTGTTGTGACTGTGCTCAAAGTCAAATATGCAGCCTGCAGTCTTTCTAACAATGAAAAGCTATTTATAAGAAAAATTTGGAATGAGGATAAAATAAGCATATCATAAGAGAGCAGATGTGAAGAATGTGGGATACCTCAAGCTGACATTGGAGGTTGAAATGACAGGAGAAATCTACAGGTTCAAACCTTTAGGAATGTGGAGGCTGCTATGAGAAGGAAGAGATCGGGGCTTCAAGCATGGCTGCTGCAGGCTGCATTTCTTATCTTCTTGACTGTGGCTCACAGGCTGTCCACTGTCAACCACTGGACAATGTAGTTCACTGAAAATTCTTGTAAGCCATAGCAAGGCTTTGGGGGTACTTTGTTTCCAGGGCTCATGGCCTACCAGGCCTCGTTGGCTCTATCTGGTGCCTATGCACCTGTGTGCGCCTTTCCTTCCATGCACATCTGGGTTATACATACTCTTCCTCAGAAATATCTTTTTCTCCCTACAGCACATACATTCCAATGGAAGATGTCACTCAGGTTAAAAAAAATGCTCATATCTTTCTGTTTACAAATAGCTAGTATGCTTTCCTGAGACCTGGAAATGTTCATAGGTTTTTGTTTGTTTGTTTGTTTTTTGAAATCATCCCGTGGATCCTTGGTAGCTGTCTTTAAAAAAGACTGGTCAGAAAATGAATGATCTTCTGAGACAGGCTCTGAGTTCTCAGTTCTTGTCTGTGTGGTGTGTGATTAAATTATGACGCTTGGGTTCCAAGTATATTTTAGATATGAGACCCTTGTCCGTTGTATGGCTAGTAAAGATCTTCTCCCAGTCCGTGGGCTTTCTATTGATCTTGCTAGCTATGTCATTTGCCCTGCAGAAGCTCTGCAACCTTATACAATCCCATTTGTCCAGCCTTTCTTTGATTTGTTGTGTTTCCGGGTCTTTATTCAGAAAATTTCGGCCTGTGCCAAGGAGACCCAGGGTTTCTCCTATTCCATCCTGTAATGTTTTCAGAGTGTCTGCTTTGAGTTCAAGGTCTTTGATCCATTTGGAGTTGATTCTGGTGCAGGGTGATATATAAGGATCTAGCTTTAGTTTTCTACATGTAGTTAACCAGTTTTGCCAGCACCATTTACTGAAGAGGCTGTCTGTCTTCCATTCTATTGTTTTAGCTCCCTTATCGAAGATTAGATGGCTATAGGTTTGTAGGTTCATTTCTGGGTTTTCAATTCTATTCCATTGGTCCTGAGGTCTGTTCTTATGCCAATACCAAGCTGTTTTGATTACTATGGCTTTATAGTAGAGTTTGAAATTTGGTACTGATATTCCTCCAGCAGTGTTCTTTCCGTTGAGGAGCGTTTTTGCTATTCGGGGTCTTTTATTGTTCCATATGAATTTTTGGATTGCCTCTTCTATTTCCTTGAAGAATGAGGGTGGAATTTTGATAGGTATTGCGTTGAATTTGTAGATAGCCTTGGGGAGTATTGCCATTTTCACGATGTTAATCTTTCCAATCCAGGAGCATGGGAGGTTTTGCCATTTTTTAAGTTCTGTGTTGATTTCCTTTTTCAAGATTTTAAAGTTTTCATCATAGAGGTCCTTCACTTCTTTAGTTAAGTTAATTCCTAGGTATTTTATTTTTTGTGGGGCTATTACAAATGGAACTCAAAAAATTAAACCACCCAACAACAAATCCTCAAAGAAACAACTGCCCAATAAGTAAGTGGGCGAAAGACTTAAAGAGAAGCTTCTCTGAAGAAGAAAGAAGGATGGCCAATAGACACATGAAGAAATGTTCAACATCCCTAGCCATAAAAGAAATGCAAATCAAAACAACATTGAGATATCACCTCACTCCAGTTAGAACAGCAAAAATCAAGAACTCTAACAACAACAGATGCTGGAGGGGATGTGGACAGAAAGGAACCTTACTTCATTGTTGGTGGGAATGTAAACTTGTTCAACCACTTTGGAAAGCAGTATGGAGGTTCCTCAAAAGACTCCACATAGAGCTCCCCAATGACCCAGCAATCCCACTTTTGGGCATTTACCCAAATGATCACAAACAAGGCCACACTAAAGCTACCAGCACAACTATGTTTATTGCAGCATTATTTACCATAGCTAAGACATGGAACCAACCCAGATGCCCCTCAGTAGATGAATGGATCAAGAAGATGTGGTATATATACACAATGGAATTCTATGCCTCCATCAGAAAGAATGAAATTTCCCCATTTGTTAGGAAATGGAAAGGCTTGGAAAAAATTATATTAAGTGAAGTAAGCCAGGCCCAAAGAAACATAGGTCCCATGGTTTCCCTTATTTGCAATATCTAGTATAGGTATGAGTCAAGCGGAAAAAGTCAAATAATGTGATGTTAGGAAAACGAAACCTCAAATATGTATTTTAATGTTTTTGTTTCTTTCACGCATGTGTTTCTAACGCATTTATAATATTATCTCTTTGTTGCTTTGTATGTCCCTCCCCCACAGTGTAACCCCCGCTTTCACTATATTTGATGTCAGTATAACATGTGGAGGAGATGGGGACAAACAAGTCGTTTAAGGATTCAGGTGGACCTGTTGCAACAATGAGAAGTACAAAATGTCATGTCAAAACCAGCTTTACAATGTCGGGGGGGGGGGGGGGGGGGGAGGAGTGGTATGATTGGGTGGGAGGGAGGGGGGAGGCTGGGAAGGGAGGTGAAGGGTAAGCAAAGGAGGAGGCTGCAATGCTTGGTAAGAAATGTATGCATTATCCTGCCCATGTAATTGTAACCCCTCTGTACAGTATGTTCTCAAATAAAATAAAATTAAATTAAAAAAAAAAAAAATAAATTATGACGCTTGGTCCCTTTCATAAAGTTCATAGTGGTCCTTTGAAATATGGTACAGAATTCAGAAAGAAAAAAATGTTTTCTTTACTCAAGATTCTGAGACTGTTTTTTTTTTAAAGCAGGCTACAGAAATTATGACATCCAGTGGTTATTCAAAAGCTTATCTGCCATCTGAGACCTATAGATGAGAAATTTCTTTCTTCTTTTTTTTAAAAGAAACTTCTTGAAAAGAATAATTACTCTCTCTACATCTCTACAAACAATAGATAAATCTTGACTTGGAGGAAAATGTACCATCTCCTTTTCCCCCCAAACTCTCAGAAAAACCTTTAATTTAATGCTGAAGTTTCAGCCAATCTGAGTCTAGTATTCTAGTCTAATATTTGATTATGGTAATTTTTCCTGCTAAAAGCCGTGTACATTCCTTATCCCCATCATAAACACTATGGACATAGAAATCCCACTTTGCTTTTGACACAAGCAGCAGCAGCGGTGTCACGCCCCGTGTGCTCAGGGGCATACCTCCACACTCCAGAAATTTCTCTCCATTTAAAAGAGGCTTCACTCCTTCTCTGAGCTTTGCACTTAGAATGATTGGTCTTCCCCACTATTATTTTAGACAATTACATTTATCATGAGAAATTAATCCTTGAGGGATCAATGATGCATGCTTTTCTTCAACTCACGGGAACAAAACGATTATTCATTTTCCACTTGATAGAAAGTGACCTGTGAACCCATTTCCATTTCCATTTCCTCGCTGGCCGGGACAATCAAGCTCCCTTGCCAATCCTTGGCCTTGAATAACCTGTACAGACATAGCCATCACCCAGTCCCCACAAAGCAGTGCCCTTCGGGAAAGTCCCCTCGTGCCAGTCATGGCCGTGACCACTGGTAGGACCACAGGAACCTCAATAACGCCTGTCATGGTGATGGGTGTCAGGCGGCGAGGAACAACCACTGTGACCTATAGCTGAGTGGCAAAGGGAGAATTCGAAGGGAGGGCAGCAGTGAGGGTGAGATGTTTGTCGTCGGAACTTCTCCATTCTGCTTTGAAAGGGACATTTCCTTTGACACCCGCTACCCTGAAGGCTGGCTTGGGCTGTTGCTGCTACCCTTGGGTCTCTGTGTTCCACTCTACTGGTGTGACATGTCCCCTGGGTTCTCTACCTGGAGAATTGAATGAAAAGGCAAAGCACATATGATGTAGTGGTGGCTGTCATTGAAGGACAGATGCTGAGCTGGGCCTGTGGTCCTGGGCACAGGGAAATGTGGCATGCTGACTGCCAGGTGCTCTGAGCTGTGCGGAAGCTGTTGCATGATGTCACCATCCCAAAGGGGAGAATGCGTCATTCTCTGGGGAATGGGGACAAGCTAAATTTTGCGTCCTGAGATCACCTCAGGGCCTTGCAATCTGTCTCCGAATGTGCTCAAGACTTGCAGTCACTAAAGCATTCTGGGAAGTCATGAAGAGACTTAAGCAGGCAAACCCAATCAATGCTTATTGTCTTGATCCAGATTCAATGGGAAGAGACACGTCGGTGTGGAGGAGTGACTTGTGTCACCTGTTTGTATAAATCCAAACGCTATGTTCCTCTTCATCAGATTGTATAAAATGATTTATTCAGTTGAGCTTATTTCTTAACATAAATTCTGTCTTTACTGATATGTTATACCTGATAAGGACTTCATGTGGTATTTCTTCCCCACATTTCCAATGACCACCCAAACAGCAGGTGTTTCATGAGTAACTGTTTAACAAGTGAGAGCAATGAGTCACCATGAGTCTGTGTTTTCTGGGTTTCTTTTCTTTTTTAACACATTGTCTTGTTATTGCTGACAATCCATTGTCAAAAGGCACCTGCCAATGTGAGCTCAACTCTGAGTCCACAAACCTCCCTCTGACTGAACAAGAAATGCTTGAGATTATCTGGGCTTGAAGGCTTTAAAGGTTATCAGTGCTGTAGACTGCGCACGGCTGCTCTTTGCAAAAGGAAGATGAGCTAAGAGAAGGAAGACTCCAGTGAGATGAATGTTGCCGTCATGGAATTTTTAATGAATGAGATTTTAAGGATAATTGAACTTGACATTTCAGATCACCCCCCCAAGTCCTCCCCCCAGAATAGGAGCCATTGGATATCCTCACGACAGATATGATGGAATACTTTGGAGGTATGACAGATATATTTTACTAAAATTAAAAAGGTGAGCATAAAAATTGGATTTAATGGTTTCTTTTGAAAGAACCAGAGCTGGTATGCTGGGGTGGGAAAAGAGCCAGGGCAGTGAAAAGTATCTCATACTTCAGCAAAGGAAAATCCATGGGAAAAATTTCCCAGTAGTGTGTTTTCTATGGCAAAGCCCAAGATGATTTCTTACCTGAGAAATCAAAAGAAACCACAATTAAAGGATAGGTGACCCAGCTACTCAGGAGGCTGAGATCTCAGGATCACGGTTCAAAGCCAGCCCAGGCAAGAAAAATCCATGAGATTCTCATCTCCAAATTAACCAGCAAAATGTCAGAAGTAGAGCTGCGGCTCAAGTGGTAGAGTGCTAGCTTTGAACAGAAAATGCTCAAGGAGAGCGCTCAGGCCCTGAGTTCAAATCCCAGGACTGGTACCTATCCATTTTCTCTCTCTCCCTCCCCCACCATTCTCTTTTTCTCTCTCACACACAGAAGAGTTGACCCAACAATTTTGTAAAATGTATCATCCTGTTTAATTCTTAATTTGATGATTATCTGAATTACTATGAATCACACATTTACTTTTACTTCTTTGTTCAATAATTGAACTTCAGAGCAAATTACAATGGTCTAATAAGGCAATGGAACTTAACTATTAGAAGGTCTCTGCAAGAGGAAAGAAATAGCTATGATAAATTTGTGTTACCACTTTCTTATTTCCAGAATCTGTTTTTATATTCTGCTTCAACAATGACTACTGGCACAGCTGTGGGAATGTGACCTGGGTAGCTTTTATTCTCTTTCTCTTACATCTCATTTAGTAAGACTGACATTGCCTTCCTTTTTAACCTTATTTTGGAGGATAAAATGCTATGTCTTAAATGAGAATGCAATTAGTTCAGATTTCTTGCCACCACAATGTATAGTGCTTAAATCCAATCAAGCAGGTGTTAAACACACTAAGTGTATATACATGCATACATACAGACATACATATATACATATAGATAGATATGAAATATCACTTTGTTGAGAAATTGATTTGGTGTTAAATAATTTTTAGATTTTCAAAAATGCTTTCATAGCATCTCGAAACATCACAAAAACAATTAGAGCATCACCATCTAAGTTGTGCTATTTTGAATATTGTACAGGTGATGAAATCTGAATAGCTCAACACAATAAGGATCTGATTTGCAAAGAGACCGTTTGAAAGCTCATCTGCACTGGCAGGGAGACACTAGTTTATTTATTTCACTGTATTAGGCAAGACAGGATGATTTTTTATGTTGAGTGGTTGCCTTTTGGAAGATTAGAAAAGTCTGAGCAAGAGGGCTCTGGAAAACAAGCCATCCAGTTTTACTGATCACCGGCAGTAAAGGCTGTAAATGAGAAAATCCATGCACTTCGACTTGATTTATGAAGGTCCCACTTGAAATCCCAATCAGAACTGGAAACTTTCTCCACAGTCTCAGCCCACTCTTCCTGAATTAAAACAACTTGTTAGTGGTTTTATTTTCAATACTCTCAGCTCAATCAAGAGCTAAACTTTAGTGATCATATTTGAGACAATAGAACTTACTGAAAAATGTGAGTAAAAACATGCAGAGTTTCTTATCATTGTCACTGAACTAAATGAAGTATTTCTTCCTGTTGAAGAATAGCCTGCAATTAAGCTTTCTTTTGGGTTGTCTTTAAAATTGCTTTGTTTAAATTTAAATCCCCAGATGTCTTCATAGAAGACAGGGAGATTCTCAAACAAAGGTGTGCTCTATTTGTAGCTTTGAAAACTTAAGCACAGCATAGTTCATTCACTGAAGCAATGAATATATTTCTGCAGTACAACTAATCACATAATAACAAAATGGCATTGCCCCATTTGTTAGGAAATGGAAAGAGTTGGAAAAATTATATTAAGTGAAGTAAGCCAGGCCCAAAGAAACATAGGTCCCATGGTTTCCCTTATTTGCAATAACTAGTATATGTCTGAGACAAGCAGAAATGGTCAGATAAATTGATCTTAAGCGAAATGGCACCTTTCATCTTTTTTTTTTCAAGGACAAGATATAAATACTTTAGGTTTGAGCAGTTATTCAAACCATCAGACTCAGATCCTTGCTGGACTCTGAGTTAAGGACTCAAATGTTTTTTCTTTCTTGCTATTGTGTCTAACATATTTATAAGATATGTCTTTGTTGCTTTGTATGTCCCTCCCTGATGGTATAACCCCTGTTTTCACTGTATTTGATGTTGGTATAATTTGTGGAGGGGAAGGGAAAAAAACAAATTGTTTAAATAGGGATACAGGTGGACCCATTGCACCAATGAGATGTACAAGATGTTAGGTGGAAAATGAACTTTACAACTTTGGCCGGGGGCGGGGGGTGGGAGATGGGAAGGGATGGGAAGGAGAAACAAAGGAGGAGGCAACAACGCTTGATAAGAAATGTTCTCATTACCTTGCCCATGTAATTGTAACCCTGCTGTACTGTATTTTCACAATTAAACAAAAATGATCCAAAAGTGACTGCTTTTAGAAGTGTGAAAGGATCTTATCCTGAGAACTCAACTCACCCTCAGGAGAGGAATTGTTCTGGTGAAATTATTTGGGGCAACCTTTAAAATTTTGGACAATTATTTATTGCATTTGCTGAATAGCCATTTATATTTGTTTCTTTTGAACTTGTGGCCTCATACTTGCTAGGCAAACATTCTGCCATATAAGTCATGACTCTTGTCCTCCTTGCTCTTTCAGTTAGGGACCTTGTACTTCCTTCCTGAGCTTGAAACATAACCCACTTACCTATTCTTCCCACATAGCATGAATCATAACCCTCCCACATAGTTGGGATTACAAGTGTATACCAATAAACCCAGCTTCTTTGTTGAGATGTGATCTTGCTTACTTTTCCCCTAGGCTTCCCTCAAACTGTAATCTTCCTGATTCTCCCTTCTTGAGGATCCAGGATAATTGTTATGAACCACTGTACTCAACTTACATCTTTTTTTTTTTTTTTATCGGTCGTGAGGCTTGAACTCTGGGTTTGGGCACTGTCCCTCAGCTCTTCAGCTCAAGGCTAGGGCTCTGCCACTTGAGCTACAGCTCTACTTCTGGTTTTCTGGTGGTTTATTGGAGATAAAAGTCTCGAGCTCTTTCCTGCCTAGTCTGGCTCTGAACCATGATCCTCAGCTATCAGCCTCCTGAGTAGCTAGGATTACAGGTGTGAGCCACCACACCTGGCACCTTTCATCTGTTTTTTTTTTTTTTGTTTTTTTAAGGACAAGATATAAATACTTTAGGTTTGAGCAGTTATTCAAACCATCAGACTCAGATCCTTGCTGGACTCTGCCATCCCCCCCCCCCCCCCCGCATCCATCTTTGGAAGTTGCTGCAGAGAGATGCATGCATGGCTCTATCCCACAAAATATTACTGACGAAAACAGGGGATTGGCTGGATTTGTCTGTGTCCCACTCGGAATGTGTTAAGAATTGTTTAGGAGATTAAGTTCCAAAAATTCCTACTCAACTCTTATCAGGAAGCATTTAAAATGCTAGAGACCAAATAATTTTATTCATGATTTTTTTTTACAAGAAGTAATTCATAAGCCAGATGCCAGTGGTTCAGGAGGCTGAGAGTTGAGGATTGAGGTATGAAGCCAGCCTGGACAGGAAACTCGGTGAGATCCTTGTCTCCAATTAACCAGCAGAACAGCCTGACTAGAACTCAAGTGGTAGAGTACTAGCCTTGACCCCCAAACTATCACCAGAAAAATCCATAAATAAACCATGAAATTGTACAAGGGAAGACAGTATGTGAAGTACAAGGTGTCACAGATAGTAGATGAAAGGATTCTATATGTACAAAAGAGTCAGGGTTTTGTCGTCGTTGTTGCTGCTGCTGGCTTTTTGTTTCTTTTCAGTAGGGGGCACATTGTAGACACAGGAAGTTCTTGAGAAGAATCTGGATAGATGACATTTTAAAAACCCCACAATGAGCTCAAGAAAGGAAAACCATCTTCTTCCCACTCATGTGGGTCTCTGGGCCACACCGGGGTTCTCTGACTGCAGAGTAAATAGCTATCATCCCACCCTTTCAGAGAGGACGCTAGGGCTGTAGGTTGGATAAATGAATAGCTAGGACTCCCATATTAGTTCTTTCTTCAAATCATGCAGATTTCCCCCCCACATAATCCCATGCTGCCGTGTGCTCAGAGAATGTGTGTTAAATTGCATTTCCCTCAGGGATGTCACTACAGCTTCGCTAACCACCACAGGTTTGTTTTAATGAATAGAAATGAGGGCTGAAAATGTGGCAGAGAAGCAGATGTTGGGAAACGTCGGCCACAAAGATAGTTGAACTTTAGTTAGAAAGTAGAATCCTTAAGAGATTTTTGAACCTAGAGAAAGATGATTAAAAGGATGGTTTGGGGAGATAGAATCTTCTGTGAGCTGGCTGGAGAGGACTCCTGGGAAGTGCTTGACCAAGATTTGATCAGAAGGAGAAAGATTAAAAATAATGAGGTGGAACGAGACAGCACGCTCTCCCACCTGTCTATCCGCAGCGTCTTTAGAAACTGAGAGTAGGATTGTTGCTTTGGGCCAACCAGACAAAAGCTCACAAGAATCTCATCTCAACAGAAAACGCTGGGCATGAGGGCCCCCACCTACAAGATATGTAAATAGGAGGATCACGCTCCAGGCTAGCCTGGGCAAAAAGCAAGATGCAAAAATAGAACCAAAAGGACAGAGTTTGGGCTCAAGTGATAGAATCCTTTCTTGGTAAGGCTCGAATTTGAAATGAGGCTTGAATTTTAAATCCCAGTGTGAAAAAGAACACAACAAAAACAAAAACAAAACCCAAAAAACTATCATTGCATATTATTATATTATTATAAACTATAAACCATATAGAATTATAATATATAATATATATTATATGTTAATATATATAATATATATTAATAACATATAATATATAATAATATTATATAATATATAATTATATAATATAAATAGTATATATTTTATATTTAATATATTTATATATTGTATATATTTATTTATATTATATATTATAATTATAGTATATATTATATAGAAATATTTTATATGTTATGTAAATTATATATTATTATAAATTATTAGCTATAATTATATAAGAAGATACAAACTGTGAAGATCGATGTTCAGTATTTTAAGGTTAGAATTCCAGTGGTGTTTGTATGAGTCTACACATTGTAAGGAATTTGGGAAACCACCTGTGGGACCAGCAGAAGTTTCAATACCCCAGGTGTCTCCATCAAAATATTCTCAGGTTTCTTCGGTGTAAGTCCTTACATCACAGCGGTCCCCATGGGCCACTTCTCTCCATGAAGAGCAAGAGCGTGGAGTAGAAGCACTTCAGCGTGTGGTGCTCATGACTTTGCTCCCCAGACCCTCATGGAAACCTCTCCCAGAGCCACTTGTGTTGGGCTAGCGATAGAGATACCAGTCATTTGGAATTGTCACTCACCCTGACTCAAACCTCTTATAATCCTATTCTTCCTCTTCCTGGTCTCAATGTGGACTGTACAGAGATAAATAGTAAGTCGTTTTCTGATGATCTGAAGTGGGGTGGAGATTAATCAGGGGCCCAAGAATTACAACACTTAGCTCTGTGGTTTTTGTCCACTCGCTTACACACGTGTGTACAAATTTATATTTACAATTAGATTCCTCCTACCCATATCTCACCCAGGTGCTAGATTCCTCCTACCCATATCTCACCCAGGTGCTTAGCTTGTGTCTACAAGCAGCTGCACTGTCTGATGTACACATGCCTCTGCTGATTGTAGAGATCATCCATTCATATACCGTTAGTAGCTTTCCCTGTAATCTGGTCTCATTTAGGGGACACTCAGTCCAGAAACCAAGTATTTATAGATTTGAGTCTCTGTAAAGGTCCACTCTTATCCATTCTTTCCAAAGACAAATTCTTTTTTTTTTTTTTTTGGGTTCGGTTGTGGGGCCTGAACTCTGGGCCTGGGCGCTGTCCCTCAGCTCTTCAGCTCAAGGCTAGCACTCTACCACTTGAGCCACAGCGCCACTTCCGGCTTTTTTCTTTTTTGCTTATGTGGTGCTGAGGAATTGAACCCAGGGCCTCAGGCATGCAAGGCAAGCACTCTACCACTGAGCCACCTTCCCAGCCCGAAGACAAATTCTTTTTGAGCTCTCCTGGGATAAGAAATTACAAGCAAATATAATTTGAATTAGCCTTTATCATCTTATATGTAACAAATAATCTTTTAATTTCAAAGTTATTGCCGTGGGTGCAACAATAAAGAATATTAGCTTGTCCTGGGTGCAACAATAAAGAATATTAGCTATCACATACTAGGTGCAAGCTAAGTGACCATTTTTATTTGCTTAAACTCCATAAGGCCTTGCAAATTTAGCACTATCATCTCCATTTTATAGATGAAAAGATTATAATTCCAAGAGTCAAAACCAGTCATGGCAGAGCCCAAATTTTAGGGCAGGTGTATTTTCTCCTAACTTTTCCATGCTTTGGCATGACTGTTTTCCTTGCTCAGGCAGCTGCAAGCAGGTTCAGTAGCTCCGAGGAGATTCTCAACATATTTGGATTACTGACACAATTGTGCTGAGGCTGGGTACCATGGCTCATGTGTGTAATGCCCCCTACTCAGGTAGCATACATAAGAAGATTGGGGTCAATCAGCCCCAGAAAAAACAATGTGGAAAAATAGCTGAAGCAAAAATAGACCAGGAGTGTTGATTTAGTGATTGAGGGCCTGTCTTACAAATGTGAGACCTGGAGTTCAGTCCCCAAAACCACAAACAAACAACTCTACTGAAGATGTGCTCATTCAAAAGATATTTACTCAATATTCATTGTGTGATCCAAGTTGGGAATACTTTTTTGTGAATAGAAATGGTAAAAATACTCCCTTGATCTCAGATCTGGAAGATATTGAAAATGGGTAGACATAGCAAAGAACAAATGCAAGGTCAACATAAAAGCAGTCTGTTGGACTACTAAAATAAAATGTGTTGGCCTAGGTAGCTTATATATGACCTTCAGTATTTCTGAGTCCCTAAAGCTGTGGAGTCCAAGGTCAGTGGCCAGCACGGACAAGTCCTGGCAGGAGCCATTTGCTAATCTTCAGCTTCTTGTTGAATCTGCACACGGGAAAGGGTGCAATCTCCTCAGCCCATTTTATAAGGACACATAATGGTCACCTAAAAGCCCTGTGTTTTAATATCTCAGGATTCGAGTATATGTATTTGGGGCATTCAGACCACAAGAAGAGGCATCATATATCGACTTTGATGTTATAACTTGAATTATATATTTTACACATCATGTCTTTTCCCACAAGTGCCATTGTAGGCCCATCACTATTGAATTTGGTACAAAAATAGTATCTTGACGTTTAAATAATTAACAAACAAGACCAACAATTCTTGTAATAAAGTGGTAGATATCCCCACAGTGAATTAACATGCAGCATAGCTAAACTCATGCACCAGGTGAACAAACACAAGCTTATTTGTCCTTTAATAACTTGAGTAATATGTACTGATGTTGATTTTATATATGCTATGCACATGTACAAGTAGCTTTTACATTTGGCTCCAAGCAGACTTATGGAATAATACTTGTATTCCTACAACAAAATTTAAATCACCAAATTTAGCATGAGTCTTATCTTGTAATGACCATTTACGTCTCCAAAGGTATTCTATTGTATCTATAAAATGGAAAGCCTAATACAAAAGAATTATATTCTTGTATCAACCAGAATATATTGCATCCAGAACCAAAGCAAGCAAGCAATATGAACTATTTTTGCCGGAATGACAGTGGCATAACCCATTTTTTTCCAGGCATAACATGAAAGTATTATGAATGCAGACTGCTTCTGCCCTTGTAAGGGCTTGGGGCCACAGAACTCCTCTCAAATCTTCAGCCGGCTAGACACTGCCAGCCTACTTGTATATGAACAAGGAGGTCAAATGGACTCGCTATATGGTGGAGAATTCAAATGGCTTCCTTGAAAGGAATTCAATTTTAGAAAACCTTTCTTTATTAATGAACTTGAAGGCAATCCTACTAGACCCAAGTAGTAGAGCAAAACTGACTTGCTTCCTTTTCCTGGCTCACTGCTTCGGCGCTGTATGCGGTGTAAGTCAAAGCCCTCCATCAAAGGTTCCTACAGATCAAACACTTTGTTCAGGCCTGCACTGGCTTTGGCAGTAGTGACTGTTTACTGGCAGTTCCTGAAATTTAAATGTAAATTTCTCAGTTAATCTGGGCAGGTCAGGATAACGTAAATATAGTTTCCATGTGCATGACAGGAAGGTTTCTGATCTTTCCTTTAAACGGACTGTTCTATTGCAAGTCATGCTGTAAGGCAGAAGAAAATTCTTCACATTTGTGTGCAGTGAAAAGGTTGTAACGTTCATCATAGAAGCATTTATTTTGAGATAACTAAAAACAAAACAAGATAACAAAAGCAAGCTGAGAGGGCTGGTGCAGTGGTACATACCTGTTCAGGAGACACAGGCACAAGGGATGAGATTTCAGGATAGCAAGACATGTGAGAACATGTCTGATACGTTAACCACAGAAAAAAGGATGCGGCCTGGTGCATGGATCCCATGCACAATGCTTGCCTTCAACTCAAGACCTTGAGTTCCATTCCTACTAGTGCACAAATGCACACAGACAGACAAAAATGAAACAAAACCAAGAAAGCACTATACCAGCAAACCTCTGTTAAGGTTCCCTTGACTTGATCAATACAGTCATGAAAAGTATTCCAAGAACTCACTGTGAGAAATTTCACGGAAACTCCAATTCTGATGAAGAGCATGCGATGAGGGCTGGGCGGCCTACACCTGGAGGTGCAGGTACTGCGAATGCCAACACAGGAGGATCGCTTCAACTTAGGAACTCAAAGTCAATCATAGAGGTGCCATAAAACCCTGTTATGGAAAAGGAAAGAAATAAAATGGAAGAGGAAGCAGCACAGTATGTAGCATTTTAATAATGATAGCCTCTTTTTTTGATTTATCTGATTAAAGTAAATATATGCATTGTGAAATACCAATTCACAAAGTGAAACCAATTCACATAACTAATATTAATAACAGCACTGTTCAAAAAGAAATGCACTCAATACTGACTTACGTAACTGTGACTCCTCTGTACATCACATTTAAATTTTTTTTTAAAAAATTAGAAAAACAAAAACAAATAACAGGGACTGAAAATAGGTTCTGTTGAGGAGGTAGGTATGAGTGGAAGCAGGGAGGAGAAAGAGATAGGGTAAAGGAAAGTGAATATGGTAAAAAAAAAAAAAAAAGCAACTGCATATATAGAGAGAGAGGAAGAGAGAGAAAGAGAGTGAGCAATGGGACTTGCTGACATTGTTGTCCATTGTTTGTTGTTGTTGTTGTTTTACCAGTCCTGGGGCTTGAACACAGGTGTGGCCACTCATAGCATCTTAAAACTTGATACTCATGTCTGGCTCTAAGAGTGAACATGGTGAGTTGATTCTTCCCACCTTCTCCCCAGTTGGCATCGTTCATGGGATATAAATTTCACTGGAGTGTTCTAGTTCCATGGGTGAGTTAACCTAAAACAAATTGCCAAGGCCAGGGAAGAGGAAACGAATGTTGACAACTCAGAGAAAACTTTGTTCAAGGACATTAATAAGGAAAAAAAAATCAGTTTTACTTCTTTTTTATTTGTGTTCATTACCCACACCTGCCCTAGTCCACTCATGCGCATACACACACATTCACACACACACACACACACACACACACACACACACACAGTCTTAAGAAGAATGAAAAAGACATCTAGCTATGGTGGACAGGAGGACGGAGGGAGGGGAGGAGGAGGTGGGGAAGAGTCCAAAAACAAATGAACAAAATGGCTGGAAAACTGCTTCCCATGATGGAGCTTCAGCCTAAGCAAGAGCAGTGAGTGGATTTCAAATTCCAGTCAATGAAAGGAAACTAAAAAGAAATAGAGATAGCCAAGGAAGGATGAAGAAAGCCAATGTAAGAGAATACAAACTGTTAGGGGCCAAGAAGCTGGAGAGGGGACCCCTGCCTTCTGTGATATGCTTGCAGGTATGCACTCACAACAGCAGGGTGATGTGGAAGAGGAGGACAAGGCCGTGTTAGAACACCATCAAGAGCGCAGTGGAAGACAGCGGCATCCTTTACTCTATGGAATTGTAAAGAAAACTCTCAAGTAAAATACGCATTGCAGAACTGGCAGTAGACACGGAATGCTTTTTCGGACACTGTGTTTTCTAGGTCTTCTGTTTTATTCCAGCCATGCATTTGTTCTGTTGAGCAGTGTGCAGCATTGAGGGTTTTGAGAAACAGCTATCCTGGAAGGTCAGAGGGAATCACCCTGTCACATGGTGTGGCCTGCTCTGGAAGAGAGATACAGAAGTGGAGCTCTGGTTAAAGACGTGTGTGTGAGTGTGAGTGTGAGTGTGTGTGAGTGGATGTAAGTGTGTGAGAGTATGTGTGAGTGTGTGTGTGAGTGTGAGTGTGTATGTGTGTGTGAGTGAGTGTGTGTGTGAATGTGTCTGTGAGTGTGTGTGAGTGTGTGAGTGTGTGTAAGTGTATGTGAGTGTGTGAGTATGTGTGGGAGTGGGAGTGAGTGTGTGTGTGTGTGTGTGTGGCCGTCTGCCTTGTGCTTTCTTGCTTGCTTTCTTTTAAAAGAGATTGGAAACTGGGCGAAGACATGGAGTTCAATGACAGATAAGACGGGAGTAGGTAGAGAAAATCGTCAATGGCTTCAGGCACGGAAGCAAACAGCGCGTTCCCTTCCCGCGGGGCGCTGTGGGGGAAGATGTCTCCGCAGCCTGGTCCACCTCGCCCAGCCATTCCTGTGCGGCTTTGCTTTCCCCCAGAAAGGAGGTGGGGCCCTGCCTTGGGCTTTATGTAAATCGGGTTGTCCTCGCCGTCTCCACGCCTCTCTGGTGTGTCTGTGTCCGCAGCTGGCCATTTCAGCTCTCCCATCACTAACCGTGGCAGTGCAGGGCCAGGTCCCAGCCCAGGAGGATGGGGTGAGCGGGCCTGGTCTCCCCCACCCCGGGCGCTGTGCGGGGTGCGCTGCGGGTGCAGGCCGCGTCCCACACCGCGGTGCGTCCCGCAGGACGGCCTGGCTGACCCCACGGCCGCCCATTCCGGGAGGTGGAATAAAGGGGGCCCCGGAGTGGGGCCTCAGCTCTAAGAAAATCCTACCCGAATACAGGGTCTGGAGGATTCTCCTAAGTGAAGTCGAAGGCACTGTGATTCTAGCTTCACCCTTGGGAGCACAGAGGGGGGAAAAAACTCTCGAAGTGTGTCTAAGCCTGGACAGGACAAAGTGACATGTTTTCTCTCCTGTGTGGACGACAGACCTAACGCATGAAGATAGGCACAAAATGTCCAAGAGCCTATGCATCTATGATGTGTTATGTATTTATATACAAACACTAGACATGATATATATTATAATCATGTGTATTTATATGTATGCATCATAGTACACACATATATAAATGTACACACATCACACATGAAATCTATATCATGATGCTGCATATATGTGTCATACATGACACATCACATATATGTATTTATATATAATATTATTGATACAGGATTATCACATATATATCCCATATATATATATATATATATATATATTCCTGTATGTCCTCATGTATATGTGGGTGCATGTGGTGCGTGTGTATATATGTATTTATATACATACAATATACATCAAACATTATATATTTATAATATATAAATACATATGTATTATTTCATTCAAACCTTAGTAATTCACTAAAGAAATACCAGGTGAAGGGCTAATACATGCTAATCTTCAAAGATTCCAAAATAATTAAGGAAATACCCAATCTTGCGAATTGCTCTCAGCCTACTGGAGAAAATAAATAAAGAAAAAATTATACCATAGTATTAAAGGAAAAGCATGAATAAAATTATTGTGACAGAAAATGAAAGGCTCATTTTGAAAAATTTCTATTGATTTCATTGCTAATCTTCTAGACCAGAGACTACATGAAGAGCCATTCATTTCCAACCCTGTGTTTTGCAGAAGTGGCTCCGCAGGCGTGGAATCCCACAGCCGTACCCATCTTGCTAGTGGTAGAGATGGGAGCATCACCCTGTCTCACCCATCCTCACCCCTTGCTGTCCAGCATGTTTAGAACACCTGAATTTAAAATCTGTTCCCACAGCACAGCCTCTATGGCTTCTCCTTGTACTATCTGTACTGACCACTCTGACAGTTTTCCACCTTTTCAAACTAAGACTACTGTTTTCTTATACTTGCTTTTCCCGCTCTCTCTAGAACATGGCCTGTGATTTAACAACAGAAAGTGGAAGTACTGGAGACTGAACTCCGGTCCCTTCCCTCCCTCTTGAGCCAGGTCCCCTGGCCTTTGGCTTGTAGTTGTCCCGTGGAGAGTTCTCTAGCATCCTCCAGTGAATCACACCTCCAGTCCACGACCCGAGTACTATGATTACAATACACACTCTTCACAGGCATTGAATCTGCCTGCTCTTATTTCATATCTTTGCCATTCATTTCTTTCCTCTTGCAATAAGCTTTGGAGAGCCAAGCTTTTCTCTCTCCTCTTTAACCCTATGTAGTATTGAATCATACAAAAATAAATTCCTTGCTGGGCCCCAGTAGCTCATGCCTGTAATCCTAGCTACTCAGGAACCTGAGATCTGAGGATCGTGATTCAAAGCCAGCCTGGGCAGGAAAGTCCATGAGACTCTTAGCTCCAATAAACCACCAGAAAAACAGAAATGGTGCTGTGGCTCAAGTGGTAGAGCACTTGCCTTGAGCTGAAGAGCTGAGGGGCAGCACCCAAGCTCAGAGTTCAAGCCCCATGTCTGACCAAAAAAAAAAATAATAATAAAATAAATAAAATAAATTGCTTTGTGTTGCTACTGGGGTTTGAATTCAGAGGTTCATACTTTTGCTTGGCTATTTTTGCTGAAAACTGGCACTTAACCTCCAGCCATATCTCCAAGTCTGTATTTTGGTGGTTAACTGGAAATAAAACTCCAGCCTTTGTCTGTCCTCTTCCCCCTTCCTGGCTGCCTTTGGACTTGGATTGTCAGATCTCAGCCTCTTGAGATCTGAAGGATTATAGTCTCCCATCCTTATGTATAGGGTAATGTAAAAAATCAATCTAGTTATTGTTATTTGAAGGTACCAAAAAAGATTCATTTATAAATGTTAAGAAAAATCTCCATGCAAGCAGAACTTTCTATATTAGCCACTAAAACTAAAACACTGAACTATAAATCATATTAGAAAGATACAGCGTTTTTATATGTTTTCTGAGCATTTAAAATAGTTTAACCTAAATCATAAAAAGTCATCTGTCTCCAGGTGAGGATCTTCCAAGGAAGTCTGAAATGGTGGCCATTTCCCCAGGAATGAAAATGAGAACATTATCTTTATTTTTAAATTATGTTTGAATTGTCTTTAAGTAGTTGTACAGAATGGCTTCCATTCCCCCAAATCAGTTTGTCAGTACAATGCATCTTGATCAATATCACCCTTTTCACCATTCTCTTCCCCACTCCCCCCTCCCCTCAGGGTCTCTAGGTTCATAGCATAATCGGTGAATATCTTGGCCTCATGCTCCTTGCCTTTCTGTCTTCGTCTCTCTACCTGACCTCCCCCGCACCCACCTTTCAAGGGCCAGTATCCTGCTATTCATTCTCTTGGACTATGAGTTTCTTTTTCTAAGGACTTATAACGGCTTGAATGTCCTTTGTAAGCACCGTTACATTTGTGTACATCTGCATGTCACCCCATATGTGTTTACTTGTACATTTATGAATTAGTTCTGGCTTCCACAAATGAAAAAAAAAAAAAACAGGCATCTTTTGTTTCTCTGGGCCTGAATTTCTTCACTTCACATAATTTTCTCCAGGTCAATCCATTTCTTGGAATGTGATGTGATATTATCATTATGAATGGATGAATAAAATTCCATCGTGTGTATCTATGGTGTGTGTAAACACATCTGGATTGTTTCTATAACTTGGCTATGGTGAATAGAGCAGCAAGGAACATGGCTGTACAAGCGTCTTTACTATATCCTGATTTTAATCTTTTGGATAAATGCCCAAGAGTATGGCATTTCTGGATCACAGAGAGGTCTATGTTTAGTTTAGTTTTTTTTTTTTTTTTTTTTGAGAAATTGCCAAACTGCTTTCCAGTTAAACAAGTTTACATTCCCACCAACTATGTACTAAGGTTCCTTTCCTCCAGCATCCATGCCAGCATCAGTGGTTATATTAATTCTTGAAGATGGCCATTCTAAACAGGGTGAGAAATATGAACCGGGAAATAGAAGAAGTAGTCAAGGAAGATAAGAAGGAGAAGCCAGGAGGATTGAAGGGAAACAAGGGGAACAAGGGTGTTGTAGAGTTGATGATGCTGAAATTTAGTCTTAGAAAGAAGGTGAAACAAAACACAAGTGGAAATTTCAAAAAAGAGCAGCTGTTTAACACCACTAATGCTTTGGAAAATGACCAGAGCTGGGTAGATCCTTTCTGTTCAGCACCAAGGGTAGCGCCCGCAGCTGTTTTTCACCAGTGTAACTTAAGCTGCAGTAACAAAATCTTGAATGGCAGGGGTTTTACACATGGTAGTTTGAGTCTCACGCACAGAACAATTGAAAGAAAATATTGTTAATTGGCAGGTGGCCTTCCCTATAGAGCTTTGGGAACTAAGATCTTCCTTTCTTTTGGTCCTATCTGTCCTAAGGCCTGAGAAGGCAAGATTGATTTTTAAACACCTCACACATTTGTTCTCCCTGTAGTCACTGCCTACAGAAGTATCCACCTGACCAGGAGTGTAAGAAAGAGATAAAAAAAATGTTAACTACTCAAGAGGCTGAGAGATATGAGGATTGGTATTAGAAGACAACCTGGAGAGAAAAATCCAATAAAGTCTCATTCCCAATTAATCACCAAAAAGCCAGAAGTGGAGGTGTGGCTCAAGTACTCAAGTGGTAGAGCACAGCCTTGAACAAATATCTAAGGGACATTGTGGGTCCTAAATTCAAGGCCCACTATCCCCTTATTCATTCTCTCTCTCTCTCTCTCTCTCTCTCTCTCTCTCTCTCTCTCTCTCTCTCTCTCTCACACACACACACACACACACACACACACACACACATAAATAAAAATATATTTATTGATGAGTATTTCCTGGAAATAGGTCCATTTTGTGGAAGAACAATGTGGCAGGAAATACTCCACTCCTAAGATGATGGAAAATCTGTGCAACGAGGTCATTTTGCTTTCATCAATATTGATGATCTAGAAGTATAAATCTATATAATATAGAATGCCTCTCTCAAGCAATGATAATTTATTAGAAGAGATGACACATGTTCTCTTAGTTCCAAACTACTTTTTTATTGGACATTCAAGATTTGTGATAGAAAAGCCAGTGAGAAGATTGGACAAGCCTGTCCTGCATATGACTCCACTAGTTTGAGATGTTCAGATTGTAAGTCCTTATACAAATGCTCTCACTTTCAGATCCAAGACTGCAGCTGGTCAGCTGACTTCGACCCTTGTAAATATAGGCCTCTCAGTGTGAAATTTTGGCCTTAAAAAACCCAGAGGGGTTTGTATAATTAAAACCATTTATTCCTCACTTGGGTTGTTTTCTATGCCTTCTAATCTAGGAAACACATTTCATTTTCATCACTGTCGTGAGAGTGGGTGCTCTGGCTTACACTTTCTGTCATAAACATTGTCATGTTAGCAGAGGGAGCAGGTGGAGCAGGAGCCAGGGAAGTTCCAATGCTCATAAATTAGTGCGTGAAGAATTAACTTACGTAAGAGGTGTCTGAAAAAGGTCCAAACCTAATTATTAGACTTGACGATTTTCATTTCAACTGAAGTAGATGGACCTAGTATCAAGAGGAAACTATAAAGCATTTTTTTAAGAGAAGAGCCAGGCAGTGAACATTTTGGTAGTAATCTCTGTCATGATTACTCAAATTTGTCATTATACCATGAAGCCAGACATAGATATAAGTCTAGACAAATGCCTAAGTGGGTGAGCATTGATGCGTTCCAACAGAGCTTCACTAATTCTCAGTGGAATTGGAATTTCATGTAATTTTCACATATTATATGTATATGTATATATATATATATGCTTCTTGTTCTATTTTTTCCTACAACTTAAAAATGCAAGTGAGCTAGTCAAAGCTAGATGATAGCTAGACTTGGCCACTGGACTATAATTCATGACCTTTGTTATGCACAGCAATTTAAATTTAAACACACTTTTTAGCTCTACTGTACATACTCATTTAGGGTTGCCATTAATAAAGTTTCAATGCGCTTTCTGGAATATGCAAATTGTAAGGTACATATATTATATACCTAGACTGCATAAGTTTTTTGGTCAGGAATAAGGCTTGAATTTGGGACCTTGGCACTGTCCCTGAGCTTCTTTGTGCTTAAGGCTAGCACTCTACCACTGGAGCCACAGCACCACTTCCAGTTTTTGAGTGGCTAATTGGAGATGTATGTCATGAGGACTTTTCTGCCTGGGCTGGCTTGGAACCGCGATCCTCAGATCTCAGCCTCCTGAGTAGCTAGGATTACAGACATGAGCCACTGGTACCACCAACGGTGCATAAAAATTTTAAGGTAAATATTGACAGTCTTTTTTATTGTTTATGTGAGTTTTATTTTTCGTTATTTACACAAACAAACACTACAGGAAATAATCCTAGGATAGTCTAAAGGGGAAAAAATGTCCAATTTCTCTTATATTTTAGATCTCTTTGGAGGCTCGAATGCTCAATTAGGCAATTGCTGGCCGCCAGAGGGAGGGCAGGTCTTCATTTGGGTATGTGTCGATATGAGTGTCTGATCTGCCGCGGCGGATCAGACCTCTCCAGGTTCCTTTTAGAGGCCACTAGCTCAATCACAGAGGGCAATGGACCATGAGATGCTTATGTATCTTCTGCTTGGCTTCATGCTAGATGCTTCTGATCAGACACAGCATTTCATTTCCAATATCACAGATGACAGAGTCTGATGCAGAATTTGATGCTGCAAATGTCGAGAGGTCCAGAGAAGAAAAAAGACAGAGATGCAAAATAAATGCCTTTCCAATTCTTGGGTCTTGTTTAAGTTCTATATGTTTGATACCTGTTGGCTACTGCCCGAAACCTATCCAGGGGTTATTTGCATAGTTTACAAAAGAGAATATAATTATAAAGCTGTAGCGTCTAATGCTGCTAGTGGTTTAATTCAGCTTCATTTGTAACAGAAAATATACAGTAGACTATGTACATGATATATGTTAATGGTAATATTGGCTAATTACCCACTTGTAATAATGGAGTGATCAATTATAATAATGTGTGAGAGATTTTCTTTGTCTACATCAACTCTTCTTGCCTACAACTACTAATTAATCATTCTGGAACAAATTTATTATAAATGTCTTTTAAAATGTCATTTTTTTCCATAGAAAATTCACATGAACATGAGATAGGAGTTTGAAACCTGGGAAAGAATATATTCATTTTTATGTGTTTACCTCTGACACTTGGTTTACTTTCTTACTCCTATCAAGAAGTCCCATACCTTATGTACTTGGTATTTACAAAAAAAATATGAAGGTTTAGAAATCACAAACAACACACATGCACACATCCCCGCTCACACAAAGAGCAAGCAATTCAGCTGAGGACCTGAAACCACACTGATTTCTGCCTTAATGAATTATTTCTCCATCTGCTTCCACACACACAACTACCCTCCACATTCATATTCTTTCTGCACAACTGAGTTTTCTTTTTCCAGGAAACATGCATTTGTACAAGTGCGCCCTAGCTAAGCATAGTAGCTTCAATTCTTGTCCCCTTGGGCAAGGTGAGAAGTGATCTACTTTCTCCTCAGCCTGTTACTGATGTCTTCATTAGGCTGTCTAGGAAGAACTCACTATTTGAGTTTGCAAGGACAGATCTCTACTTAGCAGCTGAAGGTCTAGGAAGGAAATAGATGTATATTTTACATATGCAGGAACTGGATAAATGGCTGATGGCTGGTTCTGTCCAGAAGACCCCTACTGGTGGAAAAGGGGATTACTCTAGACGCCTAAGTATTGTCCAGAGAGATGAGGAAGAGATAAGAGACAGCCCCTCCTCCCCCGAAGCTCCTGAGTTTCCGCAGCGCATGTGGGGTTGGGGTGGTTTGGGTTACAGATCGAAGGGCAGACTCTAGCCGTAGGCAACAGATTTTCAAGAAGAGGTAAAGATTAGGAACAGTGCAGAACAGGCCTTCATCCTCTCTTTGGACAGGATGACTGAGTAGTATCCGGCATCAGAATCCTGTGTCTTCTTAGCTTCCTTACACACAGGATAAAGTAAATGCACACCAAGGTTTTCATGGCCCAGGCTTTCTCCACACACACCACCCATCCATTCATATGTCCTGCACCAGTAGCTTCTCGGGTCCACAGAGCTGATAAAGAAGAACATTGTTCCTTGAAACACGGTGAACAGGACCTCCTTGGAAAGTTATTTCCTTTGAAATTTGTTGTGTTTTGCCAAATAAAATGGAGGAACCCTGAGAAGCTAGCAAAGGGAAGACGTAAATAAATGGAAATAATTTGTTTGGCTTTGTCCATCTTATTTTTCTTTCTTTATCTTCCTCTATTCCTTCTATGACATTATAAACTCTCCACTCACAACTTCTATTTTACTGCCATTCACTATTTATTCCTTCATCCTAATCCCTTTCTGTTCTGTTTATATTTTCTCTATTCCTCTTTTTTTGGGGGGGATGTGGGGGAGGTACTGGGACTTAAAGGTATTTGAGGAGAATGCTTGGTGCTCTCTTTTCTGATTGTCCTTAACTTGCATATTTTAGGTTATTTGTAAATCAATTCAAACAGTGGCATTTTTACTCTCTACCATTTGAGCAATACTCCCACCTCCACCTTTGGTTGGTTAATTGGAAATAAGTGTCTTATGGATTTTCCCACCTAGACTGGTTTCAAACTGAGATCCTCAGACATCAGCCTCCTAGGTAGCTAGGAGTTTAGGTGTGAACCACCGACGCTAGGCTATTTTCTGCATTTTTAAAATTCTTCCTTCCTTTTATGTTCTCTTGTAATGAAGCATGGCATCTGGTTCATGCATGCAGCTGTATGAAGAAGAGAGCAAACAACACGTTCCACCACTGAAAAGATACAGTGATAATAACAGAAAGATCAGTGGGCTGCAATTTGATAGCTAGAAGGTCTCCCTTTTCCCAATGGTATGAATCAGTTAAGCAGCTTTGCTACCTCATTATGCTGACTTTCTGGGTAATATTTCCCTCACTTCTATTTCTTTCTCACGAAAAGATCAAGAGTCTTGTGAGTGCTTCTGCTTCTCCCATTTTCCCCAATGTTGGCTGGCAATGGAAACCCTATAAATCAGCATTACTTTCTGACAATTTTGTCTGCTATCAGCTAAATGTAATGCTTTTGAAATGCAAGCACAGTTCTTTTTAAAGTAGGCATTAAATTTTAGTGGAATTTGCATTTGACAGTCCCAATTCATGTGTTCCAACATCTAAGAGCAATTGCCTTCTTTGAGTTCTAATGGAATGAATATAGTGAAATTAACCTTTTTGCCACAAAAACATACTATTCTAGACAGAAGCTTTCATACTGTTTTGAACCAGTTCTGTATAGTTATAATAGACATAGTCCTGTTAATTTAATTCACAGTGATGAAAGTGGTTATGAAAAAAGAAGAGAATATAAACACCAGGATTCCTTAATTATTCTGTGAAGTGCTTTCAATAAGTATAAGCCACTGACCCGGAAATCAGCTCATTATTACCACTTAAAAATATTGGTAGTGATAGATTGAAAATTCACAAAATACTTAAAAAGAGGAAGGTTTTGTGGGGAATGCTTGAAGTGATTCAAAGAATATCTTTGGCAAACCATCTGTTCTTAAGCATGTACCAAGTCTGTCTCATTAATCCACATACAGCCATCTCACTTTTCAAAAATACACATAAATATTTAAAGTCCATTAAAATGTTGATTGTTTTCTTTAAGAATATGTTTCCTAGAGCTCTACAGGTATCACTTCAAAAAATTAATTTTGAAGATATTTTAAATCTATATTTTGTCATTCTTACTACCAGGTCTTATTAGCAATTGGCCTTTATCAGTTATCGTATAATGTTTCAAATGCAGAACATACTGAAATGACAATGCTCTACTTGAAGAAAGAAGTCACCTCAACATTTCTGTTTATTGTTCTATGCCAGGAAAAGAAATAACGTTTGAATTATAAACTAATATTTTCCTACCACTGTGCTCAATATTTAGCACGCTAAAAGCACCTGGAGGTACTTGAGGCCCCGCCTCTTGGAGGTTCTGATTTGATAGCTCTAGGAAGGCCAGAGGTAGTGTGTTTCTTTCATTCTTATCAATGGTGATGCTGACCCTACTGCTCCTGGGACCCCTCCATCCCTCGGGAGTCTCATCATTTCTCAGTAAGCAGTGGCCCTGTGTCACTGAGACATACCCAGTAGATTCATAGGATGGCCTGTGCAGAGCACCTGAGTTGGAACTGCGTATTGTCTTTCTTCACGTCTGGGGTGGTGGAGCCAGCAGCTACCACTTCAGTGTACAGAGTTTTACATAATAACCATGCTATCATTGCCTGCGGAGAACTTACTCTTGATAATCATATAAGGTAATATTTAAGTTCTTGACAAGGTGACTGACATAGAACAAAAAAGCTCCTGAAATATTTCAGTAAATTATATCTGCAGTTTTGGAGCGGAACAAAACCAAGAAGTTAAAGACTTAAAAACTGGGTGGATCTTTTTAGGATAAGATTAGATAAAGCACAAATTTGTAAATAGCCTCAAAATGTTTTGTTCTTTTGAAAAATGTTCCAAATGATACTTTTGGTATTAATGTTTTTATGTAATGTTGGCTGACTTGAACATTTGTGAGTTATTTTATTAAAACATCTAATTTTAAGATAGTCATCAACTAATTCTCATTGTACCTACTTTTTTCTATAGGAAGAATCTATACTTTTGTAGTAAAAGCTAAATATAAACAAATGAAAATAGCAATATTTGACTCTGACCTTGTCGATACTCCTGTTGACAAATTGTGCACTATGAGACTAAGCCAATGGTGATAAAGGTTTAAAAAAATCAGAATAATAGCAATTCTGATTCAAGGTGGACTTATTCCAAAAGCTTCCAAATTAATTTACAGTAGAGACATTGTCCTGCCTTATTTTTTGTCTTCCTCCAAATCTTCGTAGACAGCTGTATTATAGAGTCATGATGAGGTTATTATAGAGATAAATTGATGCCTCTGATATATTTCTCAGACTATTTCCTCAAAATATTGAAAAATTTCTTATAGTCATAGAAAAATTATACAGACAAGGAGAAAGCTATTTTTAGTGAAATAACCTTTGACATACTGAAACTCTGTTGATCTCAGTTTTATTGCCTATTGCAATTA
This sequence comes from Dipodomys spectabilis, assembly GCF_019054845.1. Classification (NCBI taxonomy): domain Eukaryota; kingdom Metazoa; phylum Chordata; class Mammalia; order Rodentia; family Heteromyidae; genus Dipodomys; species Dipodomys spectabilis. Next base: position 6,842,352 of record NW_024870711.1, read on the forward strand.
ATAACTATAAAATGCTGATAGCTGTCTTATAAGAATATAATAATAATAATATAAGCTTTCCTTAAAGAAGCTAACACAGAAAAAGACAGGCATCCAAAAGGTACTCCATAAGTTATAGCTTCTGACCAAAGGCTCAAAATCATTTTATTTTCCCATAATCTCCATTTCCTTCCTCACTGAAAGGTTCTCATATCCTGAAATTCTATGACTTGGTTTTTAGTTCAATTAATACACATCACCCATAGGATTCCACTTTCTAATGTACATATAGGTATGGTCCCATATGAGGAAGTATCTCTACAAATGAAAACATGAAATTCATAGACAAAGTGAACAAGGCATTTAATTGGGGACATATTTTGAATTCTCAAATTCAAGTCCTCACGGGGGGTGGACATTTAGGAAAGCTGGTTAAATGGCTTTTGGTAAGTGCTCAAAATAAGAACACAGGGGTAACCTTTTTACATATTGATTAAGGATAGGCTTTTTATCATTGCTTTCAGATCATAGTTAGACACCATTTATGTTCCATTTACCACAGAGGCAGAAAATAACACATTAAATCACTCTCAAAGTTTCTGAATCCTGAGAGTTTGAAATCCTTTGAAAGGCCTGAACTTCTTGTTTAGTTTCAAGGATTTGTTTTACCAGGTTCCATGTTGTTCCTGACTTATTTGGTAGGGGGTATTTTTTAACTTGCTGGGAAGCTTTAAAAAGAAAAAGAAGGGGAAAAAAAAACCAGTTACTATTTTCTTTGAGCAGATGAAATGGTTTAACATTGCTCAATAATTGTCCAAGATTTTGATCTAAAGCTTCGTCTAGACCATGACTAATACCCAGGCCAGAAAGGGTTTGGATGAAAAGGAACCTTATCGGATATCATATAATAAATCTTAGGTCATTTGGATTTCCTCACAGAATCATGAAAGGCAATGGCGGACACAGTGCTGCTCCACACATGCGCAGAGCATCTCCCCCTCCCTCCTTTCCCCCAGGGTGACAGTAGTGACACCCATACCCTTTGCTGTGAATTCTCTTCCCATTGTGTGTCCACCCACCCCACTCCTCAGCCCTCACCACAGTGCAAACCATCTGAAGTGAGCCTTCGCCTCCTCCTCCATCTTCCTTTCTTGGCCTCCAGAATGCCCACCAGGTCAGGATTCTCTTTCTACCCAAGCACGGTAGCTCAGCGTCCTTTGAGGTTCTTCTCCTGATTGGACAGCGGATGGACTCTGGTTTGGAGATGGACACAGTGGAGACTCCACGAGGGCTGCTCCTGGGATGGGTCTGTGTGGAAAGGGAGGGGAAGGAGTGAAGGAAGGATTCAGAACAGAGGAGCGCAGGGCCCGTGTGCTCTGCTCCGGCCTGCAGTGGCCACTGGAGAGTTTTCCAGGTCTCATCGTGGGCCTGAGGGAGACAGAGAGATGTGTGGTTTCCAACGCCTCTTTGACAAGGCACTAGACCAAGACTGTTCCACGAAAATAAATAAAAAAAGGAAGCGTGCCATAGGAAATTTCAAAGTGGAAAAAAAAAATCCTGCATTCATTAAGAGATACAATAATATAGCAATGTGTACCACGCTCTTCAACAATAAAGGCTTCTAATTTTGCCCTCATACCACCGTCCTAGCGACTGAGAGACCGGCCTCAGCTGGCCTGTGCCTCAGACACTTCCTGGCCCAGCCTCTCACCGTGCTTCTACCTGTGGGCCACGAGCCATGGGAGCAACGCTCATGAACTTCCCATTGGAAGTTCCCAGAGTAAGATACAAGCTCCTTACTTTGAAATTCAGAACAGTGTCCATCTGGGCCAGGCAGCTGGAATGGCCTGATTCTTGCAAGAATGAACTTTACTTTTTTGAGTAGCACTGATTCCTGCCATTCCTTTCCACATCCAGCATTACAAAAAAAATTGTTTTTTCAACTGTACTTCAGAATTCTCAAATAAAATGTGGCTCCTTTGTTGTTAGTTATATTCACAGAAATCTTAAGTATAGGAAGCCATCCTTAACATAGAATTAATTAGTAATTCATCCTTTGTTAATGAGTGTCTCCTTCATGCATTTTGCACCTGGGGTCTGGATCCTGAGAGGAATAGTACATTTGAAAAACTGATGAATTGTTTTTGTACAACGCTACTTCTTTTGGACATTTAGTTTTTGATTGAAGAGCGTATTTTGGGGGGGGGTTGTTTTGAATTTTTGGTATATATGGCTAAGAATAACAATTTTAAAATATTCAGAAGACATTGCTGATGAGATGAAAGGGAAAATGGTTGTTCTAGATAATCACAGCCCTACAAAAAAGACCACAAACAGGTAGCAGCTTTGGTTCATCTAAATACCGAGCCTCACTCAAAGGATTCTGGGAGAAATGGGCAGCCCCCCAAGAGTTCATTTATGGGTGTGGCTCTTTGCTGTGTTTTACCATTTTTGCATTCTATTAGCAATTTTATACTCTTCCATAAGGAAGAGAGTGACAAATAACCTCTATCAGTTTAATAAGAGAGAAACGTAAATTATACATAAATTAGATATTTTAAAAGAAAAATAGGCTCAAGAAAGAACTAAATGTATTCAGTGGGAAAAAAACCGAAATCTAATCAGATCTAAAATGAACAATAATTATAGTGGAAGTACTGAAATTTGATCAGAACATTTAAGAGCACCAGAGAGTATATTTGTATCAATCATTTAACTTAAAATACCATTAATTCTATGTTAGGATTAAAAATTGGTTCATAACAAAGCCAGACAGATCATTTAATTTTAATGTAAAAGGAAGGACATCTGATGTGTAGTTAGCATTTCAGTGCTATTAAAAATAGAGGTCAGAATAAAGGCAAAGAAAGACCACCGTGACTCCATAGTCCCTACCAAATTAGTAGCACATTGAGGCTGGATACCCAATGCTATAGACTTTCTAAAGCCCCCTTGAAGTCTAGTAAATTTTTGTCAAGGTTGTTAAGGAAAAGAGAATTCAGTTATAAATCATCGAATTCAGATGTTGTAATAATACATTTTTCAAATCAATAAAGGAATAGACTCTGCAATTCTGTGAATTCATCAGCCCCTCCCTCTGGAGACCAAACTGAATTCTTTGAAAGAAGGAAGTTTAACACAGTAGTGAGAATTATTCAATCTTTTGCTCGTAGGAACAATTGGGCACATATTGGATGAGGGAAAATGCTGAGATGGTTGAACAACAAAACTCAAAATGATCATATTTCTTCATTTTCCATGTTGTTATGGTGATTTGTGCATTCAGAGCCTAACAATGTGAATGGCATGAGGATCAGTGATTATGCACTGCTGAATGCCTTTATAGGAGTTCACTAGGAAGAAATTACTACTTCAGGATAAATGCATTGTTACTGCTTGAGTGATGATAGCTGTACGTTTGTCTCTTTTCTCTGCTCAGCAAACACTATTCATTTAAAGGTTTTGGTGTTATATCAAGCAAAAGACTCCAACTGAGAAATGGTACTGTTATGTACACACACAACTCCCTTGGAAGTGTTTCTGCTATGAGTCAATACTGTGGCAAGACAGTGTAGTATGAATAGCTGATTGAGTCTTTTAGATAAGCATGTTTGGAAACACGAATGCTATTCTGTGTGTATTGTTATGTGCTTATTTTAAAGAAGGCAGAAGTCAGAGGGACTATACAGTTCTAATCTTAGGATGATGTCTTTCTTGCAGGTAACGATAACTTTGCATCATGGGCATATTTTTCAGGCCCATAGTTAGGAGCCACATTACATAAATAAAATAATGGATTGAGTTTCTAAATAAATTCATGCTAAGATTTTGCTCCATAAAATTTCAAAAGATATAAGATAAATGGATGTTTTATTTCCAGGTTAGGAAAGTATTCCCCATGTTATAACAAATTGTTTACCAGACTTATGGATGTTAGTAGTTAAATTCTCATGTTCTATTCTCTGCTTACTTGTTTTAGTATGGATAACATTGAGATTCAAATAACTGTGGTGGAGTCATAGGTGTGCACTTAATCTTTAAGTTCATCAAGCCATATATGTGTGGGTACAGCTGTTATGTCAATCATATCTCATGAATGTGGTCTTGAAAATTCATGCTGCAATCTAAAATTTTGTCTTAGTTGCTACTGTCATCCTGGGGGAGGGGTCACACATTCATTACACTAGATGAAAAGGAAAATAATGGGAAGTGAAAAATATCTGATGATGCTTAACATTTCCAGGTCCTATTAGACATGCAGCAAACCTTTAATTAAACCTTGATTTACCGGACAGCTAAATCACTCTGCCCACTATTGGATATCATCAATCTAGATCATCAATGTTTGCAACTCTAAGCAACTGATGCTTTTAGACAACTTTGGGGTCACTCACTTTCTGGAGAAGACTAAACATAGGTAATTATGGAAAGAAAAAAATAAAAGTTATTTAAGCTTATCTTCATCCATTTCCCCTTGCCAGAATAAAATACGAAAGGCTGGGTATTTTGTTTACAAAGGGGGTAGTTAACTTAGCTCACAGGTTTGGAGATAGAGTATGGGATTGGGTGTCTTTATCAAGTCAGGCTGTAGGGAGGGCCTCCATAACAGAGGGCATCCTGGGAGAAACAGCCACAAAATTATCACATAGCAAGACAGGAAGCCAGAGATAGAGGCTTAGGCCTGGGTGACTCTCCTAGCAGTCTTCTAATAGCAACAACTTACCAGTCCAAGAAGAAGAGCTCCTTGCACCTCTTGTAAGAACTGTGTACTAGATTCCTTTCCTAGAAGATCCTACCCCTTTTCACATGGTCACACTGAGGACCAAGTCCCCAGCACATAAGCTCTGGGAGCAATAATACCATGGTAGTGTTTAATCTACAGGAAAAGGGGGATGCAAGAAATGACAAAGTCAGGTACTAGTGTTAAGTACTGAGGAAGCTAGACTGATACCTGCTTCTTTTTTTCTCTCTCTTTTTTTAATTGTGAAAATACTGTACAGAGGGGTTACAATTACATGGGCAAGATAGTGAGTACATTTCTTATCAAGCATTGTAGCCTCCTCCTTTGTTTCCCCTTCCCATCCCTTCCCATCCTCCCTCCCCCCCCCCCCAATCCTCCCCCCTCCAAGTTGTAAAGTTCGTTTTTGACATGACAACTTGTACTTCTCATTGTTGCAACAGGTCCACCTGTATCCTTATTTAAACAACTTGTTTTTCCCCTTCTCCTCCACAAATTATACCGACATCAAATACAGTGAAAGCATGGGTTATACTGTGGGGGAGGGACATACAAAGCAACAAAGAAATAATCTTATAATTGCATTAGAAACAAATGCATGAAAGAAAAAAGCATTTAAAATACATATCTTAGGGTTCATTTTCCTAACATCACCTTATCTGGCCTTTTCTGCTTGACTCATACATATACTAGATATTGCAAATAAGGAAATCATGGGACCTATGTTTCTTTGGGCTTGGCTTACTTCACTTAATATAATTTTTTCCAAGTCTTTCCATTTCCTAACAAATGGGGCAATGTCATTCTTTCTGATGGAGGCATAGAATTCCATTGTGTATATATACCACATTTTCTTGATCCATTCATCTACTGAGGGGCATCTGGGTTGGTTCCAGATCTTAGCTATGGTAAATAATGCTGCAATAAACATAGTTGTGCTGATAGCTTTAGTGTGGTCTTGTTTGTGAACATTTGGGTAAATGCCCAAAAGTGGGACTGCTGGATCATAGGGGAGCTCTATGTGGAGTCTTTTGAGGAACCTCCATATTACTTTCCAAAGTGGTTGAACAAGTTTACACTCCCACCAACAATGAAGATGCCCAATAGACACATGAAGAAATGCTCAACCTTCCTAGCCATAAAAGAAATGCAAATCAAAACAACATTGAGATACCACCTCACCCCAGTTAAATCAAAACTCAAGAAACTCTAGATGGCAAAAATCAAGAACTCTAATAACAACAGATGCTGGAGTGGATGTGGACAGAAGGGAACCTGCTTCTTTTTTTAACAGCCAGTGTTCACCATTTTTCTCAAGCACAATGCAACTTTTCTTAACTTTGTATTTCTACTAGTAGATTCCATTCCCCCTTTTGGGAAAATAATTTTGTGCATTGTCTTCAGCATAACTCAGTGTTCCTGCTCCTATTTTGAGCGTTACTGCTGAAGTTCTATTAGAAAGCTCTCATTTACTTTTCAAATCTGTAGTTTTAAAGATTTGATGAATTCTTGAGTGTAATTTGGAGATAATTGAGAAAGCAATTTTTTCAAGCTGTATACAATTTAAATTTTATAGTGACAATCACATGAAAAAGAAAAATATATTTTGCAGCAAATTTTGGAAATGATTTCTTCTAAACCAGTAGATGATAAAATATGATTTGGGTATATATTTTTTTTACTCTGTTGAGATTATATCATGCAGCTCTTTCCTGCCATTCAAAGAATACAATCAGTACTTATTTAGGTTAGATTTTTATCAGGCAATTCTATTGTAAAATGTCAATTTTTCATGTCTGAAGTTATATTAAGCCCTTTCAATACATTTATGTGTATTGAAGGACTCAATTCACCTAACTAACATAATGGTTTTTATATATGATTTTTCTCATTGTGTTTTTGTTTGAATGAGCTTAATATCCTTTTCCTATTAAATACCTTTAATGAAGCACTTTAAACTCATTATCATCTCTTAATACTTTTTTTATTTATGTAGACTAATTGAATATAACTTTAAGATAGAAATACCAGTGTTAAGAAGTCACCAGAGATCATAATCCACAGAAAAAACTAACTTTTGGCATCCACAAAATGAAAGGTTGGTGCTAGATCTTCCTTTCCTCCTTCCTTCCTTTTGTCTTTTCTTTCTTTTTCCCTCCCTCTTTTCTTACTCTCTTCTTCCCTTCTTTCTTCCCCTTTCTTCTTCCTTGTTTTTCCTTCCTTCCTTCCTTCCTTCCTTCCTTCCTTCCTTCCTTCTTTCCTTCCTTCCTTCTTTCCTTCTTTCCTTCCTTCCTTTCATCCTTCCTTCCTTCCTTCCTTATGTATATTTACTCTCTAAGACCAGTTAGCTATACATGTCTTCTATGTACTGATGTGTGCATTTAAAAAAATTCTTTACCTGTTTATATAATTTAAGACTCTTGTGCCAGAGAAGTATTGTAGACAGAGGATTTTAGAAATCCTACTACCCCATTGGGAAATGTATAATATCTCTGAAATCCAGGTCCCTCTGCAACAAAACTTGCCAGCGATTTGATTGATTATTAAATGATATAATTAACTAAAGAGAAATAAAAAGACAGAAAACACCTTAGAAGAAATAGAAACTGTTGGAGAAGGAATTTTTATAAAAAGCACTAATGTTTTCAAATAGATTTGCCTAGTCGTACAAATTAAAAATACTCTATTACAAATTAAAAATATGATTATTGAAATTTATAAGACACCTATATTTAAAAAGAAAAATTGTAGAAAGAAATAGCCAAGAATAAAATAATAATAATGATAATAATAATAGCAGAAAAGTGATGGCAGATAAACAGATATAGCAAATATTGAAATTATGGAAATCCTAAAAGAAAGTTAACAGGATAGACTTACTTATAAATTATTTGAATAACATCTTTCTTAGCTGTGGATTATGTTTTCAGAATAAAAGAGACAAGCAGAATGTCCAGCCAAGTGGATGAAAATATACACCCACATCAAGACACATAATTATAAATCTTCAGAAAAATCAGCACATAATGAATGTTCCCTAGGCCTGTGATAGAACTAGCAAACATAAACTCCATCACACAGAAAAAGCTCATGAATCAAATTGGCTTTACACTTCTCAGCACAAGTACTAGGGACAAAGAGATAATTGAATACTGCCTTATAAATTTCTAAGGAGAAAAATATCCCTAATCTACAATTATATTGCCAGACATTTCTTCCTTTTTGCTATTTAAAAAACACTAATGGATTCATAAAACATGTGCATACTTATGGGGTAATGTGATGTGATGTTTGATATGCATATTCATTGTATAATTTTAGAGTTAGGGTAAATATGTCTGTCCATCCTATTACTGTTAATTTATCCTGAAAACAGCCAAAACTCTTTATTTTAGCTTTTGAAACATGTAAACGTATATTATTGTCCTCTCTTGTCATATTGTGGCACAATAGAACACTAGAACTTCTCCTTGACATCTAACTGTAGCTTAGAACCTGTCAATCAACTCTCACCTGCCCTCCTTCTGCATTCCTTAGCTACTTCAGCAAATCAAACTGTGTGGATAAATGCAAGCATCCTCAGACATTGTAAGTGTCAAAAACCTCCTTTTCTTTTAGGCTAAGCAAGTCACAAGAGTGTAGTCTCTGTGGTCATCTGGGGTTAATAAAATGAAATATTATATATTGCTCAACTTATAAATAATAGGAATGTATGTCTCACAGTTGTGGTGGTAGAGAAGTTCAACGTCATGGTGGCGGTAGACACTTTGGTGAGGGATCACTTTCTGGATTGTAGGTGATGCCCTCTAGTTCATGCCTGTCTTTGGTGCAAGACATTATTGAGCTCTGGGGTATTTTCTGAAGAGCATGAACCTCAGTCATAAGAATTCTACCCTTATGACTGAACACCTCCCTGTAGGACTCAAATGTAATCGCACTGAGTTTAGGACTTCAACATGCAGATTTGATGCAGAGTAGAAACATTCACAACCTAGCAAGAATGCCTTCTTCTGAGAAGAAATTAAATCTAAAAGTCAAGGCAGGAGAAGAATTCAGGTAAGCTGTAAGTACAGGTCAAGATGATAGGAAACTTTATTAGAAGAGAAAGCTGATGCAGAGAACACATGACATAGACTTGCCACTGGGAAGACGAACGCTTGGCCTGTTCCTGCCATCTTGAGCCATCTTCCCCCATGTTCCTTGTTATAGAGTTTGGCTTTGGTTCAAGAGTGAGAAATGGGTGGTCTTCTGATTGGCAGGTCTCCTTTGTTTCCTGTAAAATCTTTGGAAAGGCAAAGATTTACTGTCTTGTCTTTATTTACTCACTCTTTTTCCCCCCTTTTTATTTCCGCCTTTTTATTTCTGTACTTTTTGTGACTCTTTTCCCCCATGGGATTATCAGGCAAGTTTTGGTCTATTGGACTATCTTACTGTCTGCAAGACATATAAGCTGCAATTCCCTGATTGGCAGATTTTCTATCAGATATCAATATAATCTGAAGGTGGCCAGATAGTAAGTGTTCTCTCGAACTGAGAGTGCCAGGTAAAGAGAAGGTAAGTAAGTAACCTCACAGAACAACTGATAAACGACAGGACACTGTGGTCATTTTTGTGAAGAGACATTTATATAGTACTAGAGAGCGTAGTATCTGATAAATGATTTCTTACTATAAATGAGCTTGAAATTGTTCAGGGGTCAGACCCACCGATTCAATGAGCAGGTAAATATGCAGCACAAAGAGATACACTAACAGCCTTGCTTTCTTCCACAAGCATTGATCTAATCCTCCCAACCCACACCTTTAACTGCCTTCATTTTATAGAAAAGGAAAAGGAAGCCTACAGAATGGAATAGCTTCCCCCAGGTTGCCTAACTATTAGTGCTTTTGTCAAAATAAATGGATTAGAGAATAGCACAGATGACACTTGAAAACTTATTATTGAGCGAAAAATAAAAACAAGTTGTAAAGTGCCCCATAGAAGTGGCATACACAATCAATTTCTGTCCTATTTTCAATTCATGACAGAAATGTTATCAAAGGATTGGGAGGATAGCCTTCCTATTGCGCATCAGAGCTCTTAGTTGGGACAGATCCTTGCAAACAAAAGACAAATTAAGAAGAGAAAGCAACCAATTCTGAACATGATTATCTTTCATACACATGGAAGACACCAAGAAAAATAGCTGACAGTTCAGACCCAAAAGAAGAAAGGAAGGGAGAAGAAATTGCAGGGTAGCAGGGAAATCACAGTAAACAGTAAATAATCGAGTTTGAAGTCAATGCCTTCTCCATAGACAAGCCTCTAGTCCATTATCCCTGGTTCTCTTCTGGATGGCGTGAAGGAGATACATGTACACATGGAGATTTCTTCTACAGAGGTAAATTTCCCGAGCCAAAGTGCAACTTCTCTTCTGTGTCCAGTTTCTCAAAATAATCCTTATGCTCAAGATATTCCTTTGGGAGTGGCGTGTTTCCGTCTTCCTCAGAATCATGTATTAGATCGTGAGAAGAGCCATAATAATGTTGGCCATCTTCTACCCTAGATTCTCTAGCTGGGGTCCTTTTTATTTAAGACTAGATTAATCAAATAAAACCAAATAGATGTTCATCAACCCAAAGGGATGAAATGAACAGCTTATAAAATATCCTAATCTTAACAAAGGCAAAAGGTCTTGGGCTTCTAAGCCAGGGTAGGAAAGTTATGGGAAAATGACAGTAAACAAAGATTGTTTGGTAAGGTTTACTTTGGAAATTTCAGAAGGTGTCTACTTCATCCATATCAGTTACAAAACATTCTCCTTTTCTGGGTCTGAGACTAAGATACTGATTACAAATACAGATTTCCTTCATGTATGTAAATTTAATTTAAAAATGTGACCTGTGTTTAGAGCTTTATTTTTAACCAGCATCTGCTGGTTTTAAGTGGCCATTAGCTCAGACTAATCCACATCCCCAAAATGAATATTTTTGGGGTACATATAGTCTGTACTATTCAATACAAATAAACAAATTACACAAATGACAGCATGCTTGCTCTAAAGAAATTCTTCCTCTCTACAATAGAATAATTCAACTTATTTTCTCTAAACAAAACTCTTTTCTCTAATGTAGTTTGTGTCTTAAAGTGCAGGGGAGTATGGAAAGTATCCCCATATAAAATATGCTTATATACTGTTGGAATCATCTTAATTATAACAAAGAAATAAGATATGCTTTTGATAAAATTTTAGCAGGAGAAATGTAACCTAATGTGGACTGCTTAAATAATTGGCAAGAATATGCAATTTGTATGTGTGACTTCAAGCTCTCTTGGCATTTTTCTTCGAGGCTGATGCCATACTTCCTGGTCTGAGAATATTCTGTTCTAAACTGCTAAAATGTATGTTCATTTCATCTCTTTATGTTTCCTTATAATATGTTCCTTTATACAGTAAATATAATCATTTATTGTGAGATATAAAACACCAAATAGTAGACCACCTTTCTTTTGTCTCTCCCCATAAATTGAATTGAATTGAATAAACAAGCTGCATTCAATCTGATTAAATTAATGAAATTCAATAACATGAATAATTATATAAATGTAACTTTCATAAATATTGGATTTCTTAAAACACTGGAATACATTTGCATTCTATCTCTATTTTAAGTCACTCACAAAGTGTTTTCAATCACTTTAGCCCACTCACTTTTCCCTGAGTAAATTTCAGAACATACTTATTATCTTCAAAGGCTTTTGACATAATGAAATATTCTGCAATAAAAAATAAATGCACTTCTCTCTGCCATTTTTAATTGAAAGTAAAGCTAAACTTCTACTAAAATAAAATAATTGTGGGTTTCCTTTGCTTTTTATTAAAATTAATCAGCATGAAAGTTGTCTATTAAATATTTCAATGGGTAGCATGGCACCTTAATATTATTCACTATGGAAATACATTATTTGAGGAATCTCCATCATTAAACAGACCCAATTAGACCACCTCTGAACCTTCTATTGTCCACTCTTTCTTGAAATACATCAAGAAAGCGTTCTAAACATACATGCATGTGAGCAGTAAAGAAAGGATGTCATTTGTTAATTTCGGTTATAAGCATTCAAACGACCTGTTCAAGTAAGGAGCAGAAAATAATGAGACCCAATTAGGTTTAAGTCTTCCATTATTTCCAACATATAATAGAGAGACAGCCATAATTTGGGTGCTTTATTTAAAAATAATTGAAGAAGAGACAGGCTACTATGATGATTCCTTTTTTAAAAGTTTATCTTTAAAAAATTACTAAATTTGGGGTTGCATGCTTCTTGGAATGTTTCAAAGGATGCATGACTCCTACTCTCAGGGGATTATAATAACTGTAGTGTGGGAAAATTATTTTTTTACTCTATTCATCTTAGGTTCATTGGCTAGGCTTCTGAAAATTAGATGAACAAAAGGTAGAACATTAGATGAAAAAAAGAAACCCACGAAAAAAAGAAATCCACTAACACCTACACTATGTGTCCTGTCAAAAATGACTCAATTGAGGACTGAGAACTTGAGATGATAGGGGATTTTAGCAAAGAAAATTATTTTGCAGGTTAGTAGCAAGACAAAAGGAAATAACATGAAGTTTTGTAAGGACAGCAAATTGTGAAAATATACATATATTGGGAACCTGGAGTTGGATAAGGGGCGGGTAATTGATGGCCTGTTTGCAATGACTTTTTCTCAGGTCCTCTGGTCTCTGTAATAAAGCCATTGCCTTCTTACTGGCCTAAAAGCTCAAGAAGTATGGGAAGAGGGAGGAAAATACTTTATTGGAGAGAATGTATGTTCTCTTTTCTGATGGATGGGTAAAAGCTAAGAGGTTGTTCTGTGTCAACTTCCTTTCAATAACTTTCAGCTCAAAATAATGTTATGCCCACGTGGAATATTTTTGGGTGATGTTAGTCAGCGCTGCACCACAAAAAAGAAAAAAATATATATGCAAAAGTTTTATAAAGATTTAAATTATGCATGCATACAAAGCATATGTATTGAGAACTGTACATGAAAGTAGTAGGAGTTTCCATATCAAACGTAGCTGTGAGTTTGTCACCAGATTAAAGTCTGTTCACCACTTGCAAGGCAATTCTGAGGAAAGAACAGTTGGTGGGAAGGAAACCAAGATTTTTAGCTTTGTTGGTACTCGGAGAAGATCAGGAGAACTATTGTCTCAAAGCTGCATCTTCAGGAATGCAGGCACAATGATGAACTTTTATGAGAAAGAAAGATAAGTAGTGGGATCATGAATTGGAAGACTTGATAACCATCTCCATCACTCAAGAGTGTTGACTTTTTCTATTGCAATGCCATTGTAATCATAAGCAACAGTCGTCTCCTAAGCCAGTTTCTTTAATTATTAGACAAGTCCACTATTTCTGTACAAGTTAAACATTATTCCACTTCCTATTTACAAAAAAAAATACAGAATGAGCAAGTGTTCAGTTCTCACTTTGACTTTATCTGATGGTCTTCAGATTCTGAAAAACTAAAGAAAAGATCTTGGGATAAAGGCTCTTTTTCCTGAAGTTAATTCCAGCACTGCCTGACTTAGAGGTGCAACTATGATTTTCATTGGAATTTAGAACATTGTGCAAAGGGGAACAAGAAATAACTCTGTGAAGGGCATGTGTACTCTCGAGGAGGATGGCCTATGGTGTGGCCATGATTACTGGCACAAGTTGTATTTTATAGCACTTTTTGCTTAATGTTTGTCTTACATTTAGGTCTATGTTCTCATAATCATCAAGTGATCTTATTTTCCTTATAAAATACCACATTTTACAAAACCATGATATCTAAGGACAGCACTGATTAAAATCATTAAGGAGTGTCATTTCTAACAAAATTAAAGCTTATTATATGGCATAATTTGGATGGATGGCAATTTGTTGTTGAGATTTTGTCCAGTAGATGTATGTACCTTGGCTGCAGAATTGTGCATTTATTTCCTTTGGAGTTTTGCTGAATTAATAATCCTTCTTTGAAAAGATGTCATTTTTAGCCAGTGGACTTTTCAAGCTGTGTTTTTCTTGAATTTGCAATTCAATTGAACAGAATAAAATATATTTAAAGATGGATTGCTTTGGACCCAAAAAACAAGGCTTTTGTTTTAACGGGGAAATACTATACAATAGCTTAGCTCCATGTCTAGCAGAGTGTATAGCCAGCCAGTTCCCAATATTAATGAGAGACTTAAATAAATACAAAAACCTCTCAAGTTTCAGTTGGTATAATGTAAGAGTAAGATAAAAAGGTTATCAGTGTGAATTTTGGGTGCACTTTTCCCAGTAGTACCTCAAGATCAATTCAGATTTTATTTTCATTTTTCAATGAATATAAAATAAAATAGAATAGAGAAACATAGTGAGGTAAAAGTATATATGGCTCCATCCAGTGCAAAAGACTTGGAGAAATAATACTCCAGCAGAACTGGGCTCCTCCACAGGGAGGCCTTGGTTCCCAGACACTAGCCTTCACTAGTGGATTAGGTATTATGGCTTTGTAGAAAGAAATGACACATTTCAGCATTGATATAAATAAAAGTGCAACGTGAGTCAGAAGAATCTGTTGGTACCAGATAGAAAAAAAATGCTCCATTATGTAAAAATTAAACTATGTAACTTGAGGATAAGAATGGGAAGAGGGGAAATGGGAGAGGAGAATGCAAGAGGTAACATCGATTAAGATGCACTGGACTCATGCCTTGACTTGTGCAATGGAGACCTCTTTGTACAACTACTTCATAATATTTCTAAGGGCTCAAGAATGATGTCAACATGTTCCAAAGTAGACAGAAATTATTCCAATTTTAGGAGGCCAAATCTGTAACAATTTGAGCATTAAAATACATACTGATATTACCAGCTCATCTCTCACTGACTAACTTAGGAATATTTCTGCTTATACTCTTATGAGTCAGACTAGTGAAGCAAGTATAAAGACAAGCAAGCTTTCCTTGAAAGCCAACTAATGCCAGCTCATCAGAGTTGGAGGAAAGATGGAACCAGAAAAATCACCTTATAGCAACTGTCCTAACAGTAATCAATTCTGCCAAGGAAGAGAGTAGGTCCTGAATTTAAAGGTGAAAATTTTATGAGTAGAATATTTATATAATTTAAATGAACCTTCTACAAACAATTATTAACTGCTTAGGTTAACAAATAGTCCTTTACTAGAGAAACTGGTAACCGACATCAGGAATGGGACCTGCTTCTGTATGATGAACTGCCTGTGAGTTTCACCTGGCTGTCTTCCATTGTCTGATGGAAACCTGTATTTAGTTCTGTTTTCCTTAATTCAACACCCATTTCAACCCAACACCAGTTTCACATACTATCTAGTAATACCCTATCTTCACATAAATACATCTTAAATTCTTCATTCCCTCCCTCCCTCCTCAACCCTTCATCTCAGAAGATCTAGCTCTGTCTTTTATTAATTTCTTTTATTTTTATTTTTTGCCAGTCCTAGGGATTAAACTCGGGGCCTGGGCACTGACCCTGAGCTTCCTTTGCTCAAGGCTAGCACTCTACCACTTGAGCCACAGCGCCACTTCCAGCTTTTTCTGTGTATGCAGTACTGAGGAATCCAACCCAGGGCTTCATGCATGCTTGGAAAACACTCTACCACCAAGGCACATTCCTGTTTCCTGGTTCTTTAAGGGACCTTCCCTCCACCTTTGTCCCATGTCTCTCAAAGTCCTGTGAATACTTCCAAAGCATAGCCTTAGTACAGCTGACTCAGCAGATACTCATAGATTACCACAGAGTGGTATCTCATTATTCAACTCCATCTCCCCAGTGGAATGTGAGACTTTAGAAATAATGATGTCAGCTTGTACCAATCTGGTGTCCACCACTACCCAACAGAAGACTGGTTACATTTCTCTGCAATATGTTTTGTGAGATTCTTGGATGAAGGGATGGATTTCTGAGTGGTACAAACTACAAATGTGAATGCAGGTAAGCTAATTCATTTATTTTAGGAGCAAAATGAAATACGAGTAGAAAAAAAGGAATGTTTGAAAGTGCCAGGAGACTTTTGCTGCTGTTTGCTCAGACTGGCCCTTCGGTGTCATCTGTATGTGCTTTGCTCATTTTACTGTTATTTGTTCTCTATTCCTCAAAAAATACATTTTCCCAGCAGGAATTCTAACTTCAGAAATAACATTGTAAAGTTCGTTTTTTAACATAGTGTCTTGTACATCTCATGGTTACAATGGGCTAACCTCTATCCCTATTTAAACATTTTGTTTTTTTTTTCTTCCCCTCCCCAAATTATACAAAATATAGTGAAATATCATGGGGGAAGGACATACAAAGCAACAAAAAAATCACATGGTACCTTATAAATAAATTAGGAACAGAAGCAAGAAAGAAAAACACCACTTGTGTCCCTATCTTGGGGTTCATTTCACTTAACTTCATCTTACCTGGTCATATGGATATAGCTTTTGACTTTTTCTACTTGTCCCAGACATATACTAGCTATTGTAAATAAGGGAAACCATGGGACCTATGTTTTTTTGGGCCTGGCTTACTTCCTTTAATATAATTTTTTCCAAGTCTTTCTATTTCATAACAAATGAGGTGATGTCATTCTTTCTGATAGAGGCATAGAATTCCATTGTGTATATATACCACATTTTCTTGATCCATTCATCTACTGAGGGACATATGGGTTGGTTACATATCTTAGCTATGGTAAATAATGCTGCAATAAACATAGTTGTGCTGGTAGCTTTAGTATTAGGCCAGGGATGGTGGGGAGTGTAGTTGTGGAGGTGGGAAGGAAGGGGTGATAGGGGAAAACAAAGGAGGCGGCAACAATGCTTGATAAGAAATGTACTCATTACCTTGTAACTCTAACCCCTCTGTACAGTATTTTCACAATAAAAACCTTATAAAAATAAACCCACTAAGAACAACAACAACAACAACAACAAATAACATATCATACCCCGTGTCAGGCCAATTCTGAATACGTTAATTTTTCTAATTGTGACCTTTGTGTATTGTATGTCTCGATTTTCTAAAGTTGTACCCAGAAACTTCTCTTATATCGTTCTGTTCTATAAGCAGAGCCCTGTGAGATCTATTTTATCATCCTTGGTTCCATATATTTTATCAGCCACCACGAAAACATTTACTACAGTTTTCAACGAGGAATAAATAGGGCTTTTCCCCCAGTAATAATCGTCTCAGCGTTATGTACTTAAAGTAGAAGGTATAGCACAGGCAAAAGGAATTCATGTATAATCCTACAGGGCAAAATATTCAGCCTTTTGTGTGTGGTTCAAGGTCACGTTCAACTCTGAAAGCCCAGCTTCCCCACTGGCTGCCTTCGCTGGAGTACACGCAGTGGCTCACCGTGCTGGGTGGTTGGACCCAAGGCCTTTAGCAAACCTGGATGTCTTTGGTGCAGAGAGTTCATCAGGAGTGAAAGGTCTCAGGTCCAAGTAAAGGGAAACGAGTCAGATGCATACATAATAAATACATCCTTTTCTAAATGTGTCCCTGGAGATCCTGAAGTTCTTCATATATAGTATAAAGGAACAGATGATCCTAAGTTATTATTTTCTGTTGCTGGCTCTGCTTGAGATACCCAACAAATAAATACATAATTTTAAAATTATAAATGCCAAATAGAAAAAAAACTTGCTATAAAAATTACATATAAAAGTTAGTTGCAAACCCTAGGCAATTTGTTTCTAAAATCATGTTAGTACATCAATTAAGCTTAAGTCAATACTGTTCATTGGCAAAGTGCTTTTTTACTTCTGGCTCTCTATGTCTCTAATTCTCTCTCCATCTATCTCTATTGTGTTTGTTTTAATGAGCAAATGAGTGGTTAATGTAACCAAATTAGCTGGATTCAGTGCATAGAGTTTAAAGGAAGGAGGGATGACAAGATACTGTCACAACATTGGGTCAACAACAATGGTAAATTGGTATTAATAAGGTTTCTGGAAAGGCTGAAGAAATAGGAAGTTCTCAGGACATTTCCAACACTCTTGCAAATTGCTTTGTATCTTTCTGTCTTCAAATCCAACTGATAATTTTTTTATGGATCAAAGACCTTGGAGTCAAAGCAGACACCCTGAAAAAAAAGACAGGATGGAATAGGAGCACAGGCCAAAATTTTCTTAATGAAGACCCAGAAACACAACAAATCAAAGAAAGGTTGGACAAATGGGATTACATGAAATTGCAGAGCTTCTGCATGGCAAAGGACATAGCTAGCAAGATCAACAGAAAACCCACGGATTAGGAGAAGATCTTCACTAGCCATACAACAGACAAGGGTCCCCTACCTAAAATATACCTGGAACTCAAAAAACTAAATCACCCAACAAAAAATCCTCAAAGAAATAACTGCCCGATAAATAAGTGGGCTAAAGGCTTAAAGAGAAACTTCTCTGAAGAGGAAAGAAGGATGGCCAATAGATACATGAAGAAATGCTCAACCTCTCTAGCCATAAAAGAAATGCAAATCAAAACAACATTGAGATACCACCTCACCCCAGTTAGAATGGCTATAATCAAGAACTCTAATAACAACAGATGCTGGAGGGGATGTGGACAGAAGGGAATCCTACTGAATTGGTGGGAGTGTAAACTTGTTCAACCACTTTGGAAAGCAGTATGGAGGTTCCTCAAAAGACTCCATATGGAGCTCCCCTATGACCCAGCAATCCCTCTTTTGGGCATTTACCTGACTGATCATCTTTTTAATCTTGTAGTCAAAATGTTGGCATCATCCAAAAAAGAGGATGATACTTTCGAAAATTATCAATCTGAAAACACCATGGCCTATAACTTCCAAGCCTCATTTGCTTCAGAAAGATGGAAAAGCAAGGTAATAAAGTGCCATTGGCTGTACCAGGTTGAGAAAGAAACTCCCTGATGTCATGCTGATGGACAAGTCCTAACAGTTCCTTTTAGATGTTAAAGTGAGTTTGAGTTATAAAATTTCTTTCCTATCAGTACAGACATTTCTCATGCCTCATCTTTTTCGAATATGGTATTCCTTTGAATTTGAGAATAGTAAAAGCAGTAGAAATATGGTAGAGTTGAAGTTCTAGAAGGTTCAGGTGCCATCTGCCTTCCACTTTCTCCACAATCAAACTTCAATTCTAACTCCAATGTATCCAACTCCTGGGTGTGTGATTCTCCAGCAGAGCTGAGCACGGTCAAGATCAAATCCATCTCTCCCTTCTTAGGAATGGCAGACAAAACAATGATAACTTGCATAATAGAAATAAGATTTGATTGTGCTTCAAAGTTTCTCCTTTCACTGAGAATTTCAAAGTATTCCACTTATTGTCAAAGCTTGCCTGATTGGCTTATTTCATGAGAACACTGGAAATCTGACCATTTTTCTATTTGAGGAAATTAAAAGCAGGGTGACTTTTCAGAAACGATCTGACACATCGGAGCTAATTTGAGCGGAATTTACTACTCCCATAACTGAAGTAGACAGCAATGAAACAGTGGGCCATAAAGCAGGGAACAGCGACATATAACTTAGGATCAAGTTGTTTACCTATGTGTCACTGTGTGTGAAAGGCCAAAATATTTATTATGAGTTCAAGTTAGATGTGATCTGTACTTGAAAGGTAAAAAGAAATCTCAAAAGTGAATTCCATACACTTGAAGAATCTAATCTATGTTCCATCTCTCCTCTGACCCATTGTAGAGTCTACTCTACGTAATCTGTCTATATAATCTGTGAAACAACATATAAAACCATATCATCAAGTCTATGTTTTGGATGATCACAAATCCATATAAAATACTTTTTTTCTCAGCTGTTCTTAATAAGAATGGATTACACATAAAAGACACATATCACAGTCTTGAAAATGTATTGGATGATGATCCTACCTTTAAAGAAAAGAAACAATTTTCTTCGAAGTTTCTCAGAGTTACTAGACCAAGTTTTCAAATTATTTTATAGATAAGGAATGCTGGCACCAGGAAGCTTCCTTAGTCAGATTCCTATTTCTCTATAGAAAATTTAGTCTAATAAAGTACACAATAGTCTATCCATCTAGCTGGTTATTTTCTAATGGAGAGGCAATATTTAAGATGGAGGCCACAGAGACTTTAGAGTTGACCTTGTAGAGATAATTGGGAATGGCTGGTTACCTAGGACACTGAGCAAGGGTAAGCATGCTACAAGTCCACAGAGAAAAATGTGCCCAGCCCAGGACAAGCTGGGGGCTACAATGCTAAGAGAAGATAGCCAGGCATTTAAGATACTCAAGAAAACTAAGCCAGATGTATTCACAATAATATTGTGGTAATTCAATCAAGGTAAAAAACTACTAGAAGGATTTTCTGTGGTTTTTTTCCTACTGTAGCTAAATTTGGATAGATTTTTTTTGCTGTTTTCTTTCTTCTTTATTTGTCCCTCTGTTTATACTCTTCTATCATGTTGTTGTATTTGGGGTTCTCTTACCGGCTCTTTCTTCCCCTTTCCTTCTCTCTTCTTCCCCCATCACCGCTAATTTCATCTTAGTTATACTGTTTCACCTGAGGAACACATTTATCAACTGTAAAGGGTAACAGAGCAGACTTTTCTGTTCTTTTTATTTTGCGATTTGTTTTTAGAGGTTGAACTTGGGTCTTTTGACTCTATTTTTTTCCCTCTCAAGCCTTGTGCTCTATCACTTGACAATACCTCTGATTCCAGCTATTATTATTATTGTTGTTATTATACTATTTGCTGGTTAATTCAAGATAAGAATATTATGGATTTGTGTACCAGGCTGGCTTTCAACCTTGATCCTTGGAGAACAGCCTCTGCCATTTCTTTCAAAGCAACATTAAAGAGGTGTCTTTTGTTGTAACGCCAGTTTTACAAGCTTAATGATGTTTGTGCTCATTATTTTAATTGTAATTATGATGTGTTTTTCCTATTTATGTTCTGACTGCTACTTTACCTGCAAAGGAAAAACACTATGAAAAGCTTAATGAAATCATTGTAAGTAAATATGGTTTGATTCAATTTATCTTTATGGTTTTGTTTTAACCTTCCTAACCCAACCTTCATGATTTTTAAATACAATGCTTGATTCTGTCAGTCTTAGGAAACAGTGAGGAAAGAATAGCAAACTGATTTGTTTTCACTTAAAAATTCTGTTCATATTGAGCATTCAGGTATAAACTTCAAAGTGTTTGAATGAATGCATGTATTTTGTAGAAGCAATGAGCATGAATCACAGAGTTGCTTAACCTACTAGTGAGAGACCCCGCAAGATGAGCAAGAGCTGAAGATATAGAAGAATATAATATATGATCAATGAAAGAAAGACAGGGTTGAAATGGGATTTCTCAGATAATTTCAAATGATGACTGGTTAATATTTTTCTTAAGGCAATAAAGCTATAACGAGTGAAGTCAAATATTACCAATCTGATTTCAGAATGTGAGTTAATCATTTATGCTAGCTTACTTTACATTCATGCTCCCAGAGAAAATTTTTTTCTGCTTGACAAACCAAAACTATACTCATATTTCTCTTGTGAAAATAAGAGTTGCATTACTTCAAAAATGTCTGTAAAAAACTTCAGACTTAATAAAGGTCATACACAACTTGAAAGTTTCTCTCATAAACACTGGCTGCCGAAGCCAATTAAATGAATAGTAAAATGAGTGGCTAACAAGACACTTTGCTCTGTAAATTTCAATAAGCCAGAGGCAGGATAGTATGTAAGAATGATGAGGAAGGGGAATGCCTTTCCAAAGTGCATTTTGAGCCCCTGCCTTGAGAACACAGTTAAAAACAGAAAGGGCACGGCGACCCCATAGATGGTGTTTGTATGATTGTAGCAGAGAGTTCAGCACTCTGGCATTCGCTTGAGTGTTTCAAAGTTATAATCTAGGTTGTTATAAAACCAAATTTTCTTTCAGTGAGTAGTTCAAGATTATCTCTGAGTAAAAAGAAAGCACACAGGTGTTGGAGGTGTGGCTCAGTTGGTAGAGTGTAAACCAATATGCCAATAAGGAAGCGATTTTCATCGCCGTATAGCCAGGGTAACTGAGTATACAAATCATATTTCTAACATCTCTTGTTTTCCAGTGTGCGTTCTGTCCCTTCGGCATGTCTTATTTGCGTATTTGCTATTTGACCTTCTAACATTAAACAAAGATCTAAATGTTAGTTAGAATGGAAGGCCCTCTCCTCTAGATATCTCGTAAATTGGCACAATGGCTAAAATATTTTACAACAAAAGTGAAGCAAACATGAAGTAAACTCGAATCTAAAAAGGACTCGTGTCAACATCTATATTGTTTTCTTTTCTGAAAGACTGTCTTTAAATGTTAAGTGCTAAAGGTGTTTGGTATTGTAGGTAACATTGCCAATAGTGGAATTGTCCTTTTGATATTGATTTCAACAATGTTCTATTAATTTATTTGATACAAAATGATCGTTTTGCCTACCATGTGTAAGACAGAAGTCTGGATTGCAGGAATAGAGACAATACACAGTTGAGCTCTACTTAACGTGGTTTACATGTAATAAGAGAATAAGACAAGTGTGTAAAATCTTAGAATGCCACACTCCTAAAGGTACTTGATACAATGAAGTCCTCACAGTTAATTCGTTCTAGTCAAAATAGAGTTGCGAAGGTAGTTGTTCAAAATGAGCGATAGGGTTTAATCAGGAAAAGTGTTAAGTGGGAAAAGGCTCTGATTATAGAAAGCAGCTCAAGGAACGGCCTGAATGAACATAAAACAATTAGGAGAAGACAGTGGGGTGACATGGTAGGGTGACAGTTAGTGACTAAGAGATATGAGGCTTTTCTTGTTCATGGTGGCTGTGGAAGCTAGGATGAGTTTTATTATGTTTGATGGAATCAGACCTTGGGGATGCCTTTTAAATATTCATGAAAACTGCTTTTAGAATATTTTATGTGTAGCTCAATGGCAAAGCACTTGCTTCGCAAGTACATTATCCTGGGTTTGATCCCCAAGACTTCACAAAAGAAAAGACAGAAAAACATAGTGAAAGAATGTTTTATGTGATCTAGTCTCGGATATTTTTTTCTGAGGCTTTGTAGGCTTCATCGGAATAATGGGAAACAAGAATTTGAATGCCTAATTAAGACAGATATAATGGCAGGAGAGAAAGGTAATGGAATCAAAGGCATCTGCCAGGGATGGCGTATGTGGAAAAGGAGCACAGACCCCTTGACTCTTCAGCTGTTTTATTGGAGCATTGAACAGCTCACAGGACCACGGAGTCAGGCTTCTTTTGTGTAGAGATCTCATCTATCTGAGCTGACCCACTTCTAGCTGTCACCTGAAGAAATCTGGGGTGCCGCACTGAGCTTACATTTTCACTCTATTTGTTGTTATTCATAAATACCCAAAGAGTCTGGGTGTTGACAGGAAAATACGGAGCAACAGGATAGCAGAATATAATACTGGTTTCCTACAAGGATGCATCTTCTACATCAGATTTTCTCAACAATATTTCCTTTACATTGTTTGTGTTGTGGTTGTTAAACAGCAGGGTGTGGTGGCTCACAAACTTAATCCTAGCTGAGATAGGGAGGTTCACAGTTCAAGTCCAGCCCCGGGAGAAAAGTTTGCAAGACTCCATCTTAACCCCTAGAAAGCTGGTGTGGTGGCACAAGTCTGTCATTAATAGGGGAGTAGCACCACAGCTAGTACAGACAGAATACAGACGCTAATCAAAATAATGAGAACAAAATGCATGGGCTAGGAGCGAGGCTCAAGTGGTAGAGTACCTGAGTTACAACAAAACAGTAACAAGTAGTTGTTGATTAACTATTCTAGGGACTGGGTAAGTAGACCCTCATCTCAGAAGTCAGTTGAATATCTCTTCTACCTTAGCATAAACTGTGTGCCACAGAGAAGGGATGGAGTGCTGCACAGGTCGGGCTAATCTTGAGGGACAAAAACATCTGGTTCCACACCCCGGAAGCCTCTTTGGTGAAATTCACCTTAGGAGATCATGTCTCGATTTTATGATGGAAGAATGAGACAGCCATGCTGTATTCTGCAGGCTCAGGGATGAGAACTTGTGATGAAACCCGAAATGTCTCCGTGATTCCACAAACGTCATGCAAGTGCGGTGGGGACCCACGAGTTCCCGAAGACGCATGCCCTTTGTGTGCAAAAAATAATGGACATTTTGACCTTCTGTGAATCTTTATTGAATTTGGTGTTGTTTTCCATGACACTGACAATTTTGTCAATGAAAGGATACAGCATAGGCATTGCGTAGTAGCAATGGTCGCTTTGCGTGTTCATATATTCTAGGATTCTGCTCCTTGACATGAAGTCCACTGTGTGCTATCTATGGAGCTGAGAATCATTGATCATAGTTTGTGTTTGCTTCACAGAGACAATTTAACACACTCATCTGATACTGTGACATTGTAGAACACAACTTGTGACAAGCACAAAGGAATGCAGTGTTCAGATTTCCGTCACGCGATTCCATTTTGAGCACTTGCATCCGCCGAAGAGAGTTTCATACTTCCTCTGCACGTATGATGACATTTGTTTCATAATTTCACAGCTAAATCTAGTTTAGTTGCTGGGACCAGTGGCTCCTGCCTACAATCCCAGTTACTCAGGAGGCTGAGATCCTGAAGAATCACAGTTTGAGGCCAGCCTTGGCAGAAACCTCTGAGAGACTCCATCTCCAAAATAACCAGCAAACAACAACAACAACAACAACAACAAAACAACAAAATAGGCTAGAGAAGTGGCCCACATGGTAGAGCACTGGCCAAGCAAGCAAGCCAGACAAGCATGAGGAAAGAACTGGTATAAACCTGGGTACCCGCAACAACACAATACAAACCCTAAATGTGCTTTAAGATGCAGGAAGTCATTTGTGATACCTAATATTATCTAATATTTAATTTAATATTTAAGACTATGATATAATCTTTGACATTCATTGTTATCATCGGATAACTCTAAATGATCAATATTGGCATTTTTCTGACATACTGTCTCTCTTTTCTTCCTGAAAACCCAGAAGCCACTCACGGGTTACAATCGTGAGTCAGAGCATCCGATCCTCGTTGGGTCTGTTTAGCTAGGAGTTGGCTCTCCCTGTAGACATCCTAGTGACTCACCTTGACTTCTGGGGGTCTGTCTTTCTTGGTTTCAAGTTTTCTGCCAGCCACTTTCTCAGTTCTCTGCAGTCAACACAAAAGACGAAATAGAGTCTACACAGTGCCAGAATGTTTCTTTACACTCAAGAAAATGACAACAACAACAAATGACAACAAACAAAACTTTACCCTCACAAGACCTCACCCCTCAAATAATTGTGTCCTAATTAGCAGAGAGAGAATATATGGGGCTCAGTGGGGGATAAGCTCCTATTCTATTCTAGTCATTTCTCCAAATTTTATATCATTTATAAAATATTAGTATTTACAACTCCCCAAGTCAAGCTATGAGTGTAATGCTTATTGATCAATGTCACTCTTGTATATCATTCTCACCCATTTTCCTCTTCTCATCCCTTCCTTCAAGTTGCATAGTTTCATCTTAGCACAGTGCTCACTGAATATAATGATTGCATTTTCTCAAATATTCTGTCTGGACCCCTATTTTACTTTAGTTGGGAATGTTGTATCTTACTTAGAAAACATAATGTAAACATAGTCTTCAAAATTCCTTCTCTGTGTTTCTTGGACATTTAGTGCTCAACATTTTATTAAATGGAAGTCACAAATTACAAGCATCAGTGATAGGAAAGAAAATATTGTACAGTATGGAGAGAATTGAAACCATACATTCTACTAATTTGTATTGCTCAGTTTGGAAGTTGAAGAAAATATTACTTTTGGATGATGTAGTTTCTATACTCAAATACAAGTGGGAAAACTCCGGTATATCTAAAATCGTTCAGTTGGCATACACTAGAGGTGTCAGTTAAGAACAATGTATCAGTGTTAATTTCATGACTTTTCTGACTGTACTGCTAGTATGTAGGATGTTATCATTCATTTGTAAGGGAAAAGATACAGATGAACTCTGGATTATTTTTTTTACAATTGCTTTGTTACTCTAAAATTGTTTAAAAATAAAAGTTAAGGTAAAAAAATATGTCACATTTATAAGATAGCCCGGTGATTAAATGTCCCCATATTCTCCTTCTATATGTGTACAAATATTGCATGTAAAGATTCAAAGCAGTTCAAAAATTTGTATTTACATTAACTGCTGATTCATTTTCTTTGGGCAGGCATGACATTTGAACTCAGAGCCTTTGAACTCATGGAGTCAGTCTTGTTATTCATGCATGCTTGGCTGCTGCTTTATCATTTGAGTCACACATCTAGCCCTGCTTTTGCTGGCTAATTTGAGATGGAGTCTCTCGGACTTACTATTTTTTTTTTGCTTCTGCAAAAAAGCCTCCTGAGTATGTAGGATTAGAAATGTAAGCCGCCAGAGTCTGAGGGCTTGGAAATTCTTGATAAATATAAAATTGAAGACAAATTCCTAAGCTATATAAGAAAGAATCCTAATGTATAAATATCTGTCTGAAACTTCAATAGATCATTTGGAGGAAGAAATGACAACAGAGCATTAATATCAAAACTAAGTAAATAAGATGATAGGAGCAGAATGTGTGTTTGCTTATAGATTATGAAAGTCTTTACTAAATCTAAATAGCTCTGGAAAACGCATTAGGAGGAACAGGTTTCATCTACTGACTCAATTTCTTTTTCAGGTTTATACAGAAGAATTTTTAATTTTATTTTTATAATTGAAATATTTTTAAATATTTATAATAATGCTTACAAATAGGTATTAGTATAAGGTTTCATATAGTATTTGGTTTATGCATACAGTATCTTTTTTACTACTGTAAGTTCTATTTCATTTTATTTTTATGTTCTCTCAAGGTACTACCACATTTTGCCATGGATGGTTCCAGGGGACATTTTCCAAAGACTTGTTCACTAAAGAGACCTGAATAGTTCCATTTTACTCTTCTAGTAACTTCATAATAATTAAGGCTTGATTTCTTTTATTCCTTCCTTCTTTCTCTTCCTTCTTTCTTTCTTCTCTTCCCTTCCATTTCCCTCCCTCCCTCCCTCCCACCCTTCATCCCTCCCACCCTTCCTCCCTCCCACCCTTCCTTCCTTCCTTCCCTCCTTCCTTCCTTCCTTCCTCCCTCCCTCCCTCCCTCCCTCCCTTCCTTTCTTCCTTCCTGTTCCTCCCTCCTTTATCCATTCCTTCTGTTCTTCCTTCTTTCCACACTTAATTCAAAAGCACGGATTCAAAATAGGCCCTAATTCATTTTTCTTTGTGCATAATTGGCTAACAAAATCTATTGCTTATTTACTTGATCCCAGTGATTAAAAATTCATAAAATTATTGCAAACATGCATCATCTATCACATCTAATTACTCCAAGGATTAAAAAAAAGAAAAAGGCTCTGAATCACATTTTACCTCAAGATGTTTAAATTGCAGAACTCACTTATCTTTCATGTACCCTGTCCTCTTTGTCTTGTTTTCCCTACCCCCTGCTTTGTTGAGGAAACTGTTGTAGCCATCTACTTAATGTTTTAAATTATTCAGTTCAGAAAGGAAATAAAAATTTCATATAGTATAGCTCCAGAAATACCCATCACATTGCAAAAGAAAATCTTTCATGATAAAAGAAAGCATTAAAAGTAGGAACTGCAGGATAGATTTTCTGCAAATCAGGAGCTACAAATATTTCCTTCCAGTTTTAACTAAAAGGAACCCAGTGAATGTAAATGTATGGCTCCACTAGAACAAATATATTTGTTCAGCTCAGTCAATTCTGCTAATTTGTTGAAAAGAATCAGTTAAGTGAATCGTTTAGCATCCCATAAACAAAACAAAGGGTGATAATTGTGCAAATGCCTCTTTTCCACTTATTGAGTTGGCAATATGAGAACAAAAGCAACCTCTGTCTATATTTTGGGTGAAGTAATTAAACTTGCATAGATTGAGATTGTAATTTAGAAAGAGTCCTGTTTGGGTAGTATATAAAGTGAAATGAAGAATCAAGAGACTAGATATAGGGAAGAAATCTAAAGAGCTCTCAGGGGAGTGAGGATATAAACACCCAGCATGGTCCTGGCAGCAATGGGAAGTGTTTAGGGGAGAGGGAGGAAGCGCAGATGTGAGTGAGGAAGAGGAAGAGGAAGAAGACCACAGATGTGTATGAAGATCTCAATATGGAGGACAAGGAGGATGGAAGTGTCAGCAAAGATTGTCAGGGAGCAGAGGGAGCAGGTAGGTTTGGGTGTTCAAACAGCAGCCTTCACTCCCTTCCCTTTTGCTTAGTTTGCATCACTCCCTTCCTACTCCATAGATAGTTGAAAACTCTGGAGTAGAAATCAAAATCCCACTTCGTATAAATCTATCACTCAATCACTTACCATTTGGGTTAGAATGACACCTTCTATAAAGAAAGTGAGTGGAGAAGTTAGAGACTTCTAGTAATCCCAATAGACAATAGTATCTCAGGGGTATTTTAATTTGAATTTACCTAATGAGTACTGATGCTGAAAACTCTAGGGGTTGATATTGGAAAGTAAAGTTTGTAAAGACAAAATTCTTAATAAATTTTGGATACTGGAAAACTAGGAGAATTCTGACCAAACATATTTGCAACTTGAGATATTCTATGAATTTTTGAAAATCCCAAATTGAGAGATTACAATCATTGTAATTCACAAGATCACACACTAAAGTTTTGTACATATACATATCTGTCAGCATTCTGTCAGAAACAGGTAACAACTGAAAAGTATTCATCTAGACAGAATTTAGTTGAAGAACAGTTATCCAAAATGTATCCACGTGTAAGGAAACCAAGACATGAGGAGAGGTAAAACCGAATGGCAAGCTCTTATCACACCATGAATAAAAGAGAACAGTGAGAGCTGGGACCATGCTGCCAGGGAGAAATTGAGTGCTGATGGTTTGCACCACTGGACAGAAGTACGCAGCCAACCACAGCAGAAGGAAGCCCAAATAATTCAACCTAGAGAGACAACCACACTTTTACTCATGACATCCAACTTCTCTAGAAACAGAGAATGATGGAAAAAGTATTCTTGTAAAAATGTTTGAAGGTAAGAAAATGTATCTTGTCAAATGTAAGTTAGAAATAGTACATGACAATAAATAATCCATAGACAATTTTAAAATGTTTGATAAAATAATGGAAACATGATCAGAGATCAGACAAATATACAAAACTGAACCATCCTTGACTAAAACAGATAGAAGGAGATGGTGAGCTATGGGAAGTCCTCAGGTGAAGTCAAATAATCATGACAATTGGCCATCTTTCCAGTTGCTGTTTCCCAAGAAAGACCAGATTCAAGCTTCTACAAAAGATGAAAGAGAACAAAGAAGAGGCAGGGAAAGGCACACAGCTGCTTATTTGTAAAGAATTATAGTAGAAGAAAGGAGAAAATTACAACTAGTAAAAAAAAAAGGAGCATAATATATATCTTGTTTCTAACAAGAGATAAAATCAAAATTCATAGTTAAAAATTAGCTTCTGACACCTACATAATGTTATTTATTTTTTCCTCTTTCTCTATCATTAAAGAACTATTACCAGATATTAATCATATTCAAATAGAAAATGGTAGAACATATATATATGTATATATATATACATTATATATGTAAAGGAGTAAAGCCATTGTTAAAATTCAAACAAGACAGGACTTTTGAAGTTAGAGTCATTTTCATCTCACAGGCTAAACCTACCCAAATGGAAAATTTCACATTTTGAAAGACAATTTAAAGATGGTAACATATGTAGCTGTTACTCATTGTCACCCTAAATGCAACTTGATTGTTTTATCACTTGCATATTTATGAAGGCATTTATTTGGATGTTAAAAGATTTATTGCAGGTGTTCTCCAGGGAGTATATTCTCATATTCATTGGCATCAAAGCATATCAAATACCCAAGGAAGCAATGTCTGTGGAGAGTAACCCGAGGGTGATGCACTCACTCCTCCCATTCCCTTCAGACTTCAGACCATTGCTACAGTCAGCCAGTCAGGTTAGGACTATGGAAATCTTGAGCACAATTGTAAATTGTGTTTGCTGAATTGAGTTTTGGCATTTTGTTCATGGGTCTTCATTGAGAAAAGAAACGCCCATCCCCCATGATATTTGTCTCTATCGTACAAAGTGCTCAGTGTTCCCAATGTAGCAAAATTTCTTCGCACTAGGATTTGAGGATTTGAGGAATTTCTTTCTCAGTACAGGAGTATCAGGTTAGTTTAAGCAATAGGTTGGATTTTATTTGCACAGACAAGGTGAGTCTTGCAGTTGGTTGTTGTCTCCCTGTTGTGTGTTTTTTCAGGAAGATTAAAGATGGTTTTTCAGGCACAAATACACCTCAAAGTGTTTATTCCTTAACATTTTTCTTGACATAGTATACAAATAGCTACCTTAATCAAGAAATAAGTTATCTTAAAAACCAAAAACTTCTGGCCAGGCTCCAATGTCTTACATCTTTAATCCTTGCTGTATGAGAGACAGATAAAGAAGACAGAGGCTTGCCACCATCTCAGGCAAAAAGTGGATGAGGTCCCACATCAACCCAGAAGTTGGGTGTGGAGCCATGTGGTCATCATGCCAGCTTTGAAAGAGGTAGGGTCAAAAGGGTTTCAGGCACAGTCCAACCTGGACAAAATATTTACAAGATCCCAACTCAAAAGACTAAGCTTGGTATGGTGGTATGTGTCCACCCCAACTATAGCAGGAAGAACAAAATAGGAAGGTTGTGGCTCAGGCTGGACTGGGTAGAAATCATAACCTTGTCTAAAAAGTAACCAGAGAGAAGGAATGGGGAATGCATTCATAATATTCAATGCATATCCTATGAAATTGAAAAACAATTAAGGAGCAGGGGTAGGGTGGTGGATGGGGGGTGAAGGACAAAGGGGTGACAGGGATCAAATGCATTGTATTCATAAATGGATAGCGGTAACTTTTGTATACAATTTCTTAAACATAACAAAAATATGATTGAACAAAGGTATCAGAGCAAAAAGAGATGGTTTGAGTGGTAGAGCACCCACCTCAAAAGTGCAAAACCATGGGTGCAAGCCCCAGTGCTGCCAGATGAATAAACACATCAGCAGAGTTCTCTCTCCAGTGTCTCCCCACCCTGTCTCCTTGTATAGCTCTGCTGCCATTTCCTCTCTTACCAACTCAGAAATAAGCTCCTAACTAATTCCATCATGGACCAGCTACTGGTTACTTAACTCAGTTTACCACACAGGCCTAATTTTATGAGTTATATAACATATTCTAATTTCCTACTGATTATAAAATAGCCTCCTACTCTTGGAAGGACAAAGATGATTGAGCAATTACTAAACAGAGTGGCCAGGGAAATATGTACAGACTTATTCTGATTGAAAGGAGCCAACAGTGAATCCTTTGCTGCAAATGTCAAGGCAAGGCAATGTGAATCTGTGTCTGAACTGAGAGAATTGGTATCCTTGGGTGATGAGGATGAGAAAGGGACTGGGGCAGAGGTTCAAAAGCACATTTCTGGGCTAATAGAATGTTCTAGATATTGATAGAAGATGGTCATTTCATGGGCAGATGCCTTTCTTAACACTGAGCTATCTATTCACTTAAGATCTTTGCATTTGATTATGTAGATATTTATGTAGCTAGATAGTAGGTTTTAGATAGATAGAAAGATAAGATAAGATAGGATAGATGTTAGAGAAATGGTAGACTTTCTTTTTGTGGTAATCTCAGGCTTGCTAGTCAAGAGCTCTACCGATTGAACTATGACCCCACCCAGACTAACTCTCAACCCCTTTTTTCATCTGGTTGGGGAAGTGGTGTCTCAGTAACTTTTCCTGGGCTGGATTCAATCTTTTTTCCTCCATGTGTGACACTATGTCCATATATATATATATATATATATATATATATATATATATATATAGTGACAATATTCAATACAATGAGTTCTATAATATAAACTAATATTCAATATCATGAATTCTATAGTATAAACACAAAATTTTAAACTTTCATAAGCATCAAACAATACTGCTACACATTTATCAAATCAGTTTTACTTTTCTTTGATGCTACAAATCCCAGTCTCCTGGGCATGAAGGAAAGACTGACTAATGGAAGGTGTGTAGAATGATATCCTGTACATTTTGTGTACGTTCCTCTGGTTTTCTCTTCTGTTTCTGTATGTTCTTGAAGAACACGCACTGATGACAATGAGCTTGACTCCCCGAATGAATATGGGGAGCAGAGCCTCTCTGCTCTGTCCCATCCATACTGACCTCGATGTGAGCCAGGCACAGTCACGTACTGTGCAGGGAATTAATGACATCAAACTACATGTAATGTAATTTGATGTCCTCAATACTGGAAAGGAAAGGAGAGGAGAGAAGGAGACAAAAGTCTAAGATACCTACGTGGAACTAGTGGCTTGTGGAGAAATAAGCTATATGCAGCAATAAAACCATCAGAAAGTCTGGGCCACCTGTGCAGTAAACTGAGAACAGATGAGCAGAAAGGATGATCTTACAGAATTACATTATCATGTGGCCCCATATAAAAGGTAGAGGATGACAGACAGACAGACAGACAGACAGACAGACAACACACACACACACACACACACACACACACACACACAACATCATTAATTTTCTAAGCAAAATTGTTGGTATAATTATTTGTTAATTAACCGATGCCTCGGTAAAATTATTGTAAAATGTATTCATACTGTTATCACAACTAAAGAGATAAAGAATATTCAATTGGTTCACAAATAGTATCTATCCACAGAAATTCCTGCCTCTCCTATGTGGATGGGCTGTTTAACATGTGTGATGCTTTAGAATCTGTACTTTTAGTCAACCAATTCTTGTGAGTATGCTATATATGCCATATTGTCAAACATGGTTCATTAACTATAAGTGGTGAATATGAATATTGCCATGAATAATAGTACGTACATTTTTTGGGAGGAGGAAAGATGAGTACCTGTGCTCAGGTTTGAACAAAGCCAAGGTTCTGTTCCTTGTTTTCCACTCAAAGCTGGTGCTCTACCACTTGGACCACCCCACTACTTCTAGCTTTTTGCTGGTCCATGGAGACAAGAATTTTATAGACTTTTCCTTGCTGTCTGATTTTGGACCACAATCTTCATATCTTCATGAGAAGGTTTTTATTCTTCCTGTCTCCACGGGGAGAAGAATGAGGCTGGGAAACTCACAGGAAGGCTACAAAGTAGAAAATTCCATTTCTCCATTTTTATGTGAGTTGTTTGGAGGAGGGGGGGATAAGATCTGAAAATCTACCAAGAAATACAATTTCACTTCAAGAAAAGTGACTATGATAATCAGAGCTTCACAACATACACATCAAAGTTAGTAACAGGTGTTTCTAATTCAGAAGAGACATAATTTAAGTCCCATCTCTCAGGTGAGAAAACATGCATGAGTTCCTCATTGGTGTTTTTTTTTTTTCCTGCCACAATTTCCCATATTCACAATGTTGTCTTTGATACTAAAAGGCCTTTCTTGGTTTACTTACACAACATCTAAGGGAAGAGTTTAGGTATATTTTTAACCAAGTGAAATATTTCACTAAGATTTTTTAAAAAAATCTCATTAATTTGCAATAGGACATGGTGGACATTCACCGTGGGTATCTTGAAATATGAGGCTTTCTTGAGGTTTACGTATATTTAGCCTCTTCACAAAATATGTTATATTTCTGACACCATAAGGATACTTTTGAAGGGTAATACTTGTTTTTGAATTATGCACAGCTGATGTTTGTTTCCCTTTATGTTTCCCCTAGTTCAATAAATTATGTGCTCCAAGGGTTCATCAGATGCTTTTGCAATATGCACTGGTTTTTAGGTACCGAGTGGCTACAAAGCTTTTGATGAGTATATACTTTTGCATCGTATGTGAGTTGAGATTTACCAATTCAAAGATTATCTCCGGAGGAATGGAGGTGGCACTCAGGGAAAGAGCAGCTGCCTAGCAGGAATATGGCCCCAGTTTGGTCCCTAGTACCAAAGAAGAAGAAAAGTTCTTTACATCCGCACTAAAAAAGTAACTGTAGCCATATCTAACTGGCCAACAGAATTCAGGCCTGTTCTTCTAATGTGTTTGAGCTCAGAATATTCTGTGCATTTCACATGTTTCTTTTTATTAAAGAAAGAATATGAGACAGAGAACGATGTAGCATGTAAATCTAAACTATGTAGTGCCTATTATATTACAGAATACACTCGCCTCCCTACTGTTTAGCCAGGAGAAATATTTAGTGCAAATGTTAGAAATTTTCAGTTATTAAAACTTTAGCGATGTTTAAATTACTGTAAAAATAACCTTATGAGTGACTTACCATATGTTAAAAAGTTCTAATTCTTCTCTGTTAAGGTCATTTGCAGAATAATAACTGTAACAGTAGCACCACAGGTCTGAGTTGAATATTTTATTATATTACTGTTAAAGCTTCCTACATTACATAAACCAATCAATTAATGAATTAGTCAATTAATTAATCAAGTTAATTCTAGTGAAAATTATCCCTGTGCTAAGTATGTACCCCTCCCAGACATCAGGCACTGGCGAGGAAGTTGGTCTAACTTGGTTTTCTCTTCTTTCAATGAGACATTTTATTTATTTATTTAATTTTATGTTTTGGGTCGGGACTTCAACTCAGGGATTGGGCGCTGTCCCTGAGCTTTTCAGCTAAAGGCTAGTACCCTACCACATCGAGCCACAGCACAACTTTTGGTTTTCTAGTGCTTAATTGGAGATAAGAATCTCATGGACATTCTGCCTAGGCTAGCTTTGAAACTCCATCCTCTTATCTCAGGCTCCTAAGTAGCTAGATTACAGGTATGAGCCACTGGTGCCCAGTGGTATCATTCTGTTTAAGAGACATTCTAATTTCTTCAACTGTTTAATTTTTGATTTAGATTTCCAAAGCTTACAAGCTTGGTTAAAATAAAAATCATCTTCTTTTTAATACCTGCCTGTAAAACTGCAAGGCCATGTGAAAAATAATTCTAATTTTGTAGGCCAAACACAGTTTAGTGATGATCACTTATAAAATGTTGCTGTGATGACATGTCTTCCTTTTCTTTTATGTAAATAGTTTATTTTTGTTTATTTATTTTTGTTTGTTGTGGGGCTTGAACTCAGGGCCTAGGCACTGAGCCTCTTTGTGCTCAAGGCTAGTGCAATACCACTTGAACCACAACACCATTTCCCCTCCCCCTACTTTTTTTTTTTTTTTAGTAAACAATTCCATTCAAGCTTTTTAGTGACTTACATCAAAGCTACAGAAGTGGTAGGCCTGGCATTGAGTATAAGGGAAACGACTAACAGGGAAACTACTCTTTTTATCAAAATATGTGGAAAATAAAAATGAAGAGAGAAATTAAAGATGCTCGTAAAAGGGATCGTGAATCAAATGTAGGGCCAAAATGTGGTATGCTTAGTAGTACCAATAAAACTTTAAATTTGACATTCAAATATGTAATACACAATATAAAAAAAAGAAAATGTACCTAGATGAAAAAACCCCTCATATTTCAAGTAGAAATTTACTAGATTTTGCTAAACATAATCTGCAGGTCCATATGTTTCCTGAAGATGACATATTTCATTCTTTTTTATGACTAAATAATACTCTATCGTGTGTGTGTGTGTGTGTGTGTGTGTGTGTGTGTGTGTGTATTTCTTTGATTTTTCTTTCTTTAATTATATGCTGTAGGTATAAATTCAGCTGTTGTGAATAATGCAACAATGATCGTGAGTGTGTAGATATCTCCATTAAGTGTTGTCTTTCATTCCTTCTGATATATGGTCAGGAACATCAGAGCAGGATTATATAGTAATTTTATTTTCACTTTTTGGAGGAACCTTCTCATTTCTATATTTGCTACACTATGTTTTTAAAATGTATCTTACGTGTAATTAAGACTGAAATGCTCAATATGCATACTTCTCCATTCCTATTACAGTTTTGCTGAACCCACAGAATGAAATATATCCTCAGACAGTAACACATTATTTTAAATATGCATACCTTTAGCATTGCATTGCTGAAGTACATAAAGACCAAGGTACAGATAACCTGATATACTTTACATTCCTGCCAACAGTTTATTAGGTTTACTTTTCCCACGGCTCAAAATCAATTGTTGTTGTTTTTTGTTAAATTTTTATTGTGAAAATACCGTACAGAGGGGTTACAATTACATGGGCAAGATAATGAGTACATTTCTTATCAAGCATTGTTGCCTCCTCCTTTGTTTCCCCGTTTGTGTTTTTGTGACAATAACCCTTGTATCTGGGCTCATATGGAATCTCAAGTTCATTTTCAATTGTATTTCTCTAATGGCTAAGAATGTTGAAAATATTTTCATGTACTACATGGCCATTGGTAGTCTTTTGAGAACTATTTAATTCATTGATCCATGGATCTGTTTTTGGTGTTTTATTTTTGAGATACTTACATAATCTTGCTAATCATTTGATTGAATACCTGGAGATGATGTCATTCTACAGGGTGTCTCTTCACTTAGGTAATTGTTTGCTTTGCTGTGCAGAATTGAATGCAATCCTATTTGACAATTCTAACATCCTGAGCCAATGGCGTCCTATTCAGGAAGTCCTGGGCTATATGTGCATCTCCAAGTGTTTCCCTATAGTTGCTTCTGTTTCAAGTTTCACATGGAGGCCTTTCACCCGTTCTGAGCTGACCCAAGGCTGCTCTTCAGCTCTCTCTCACATACCACTCTTGCTCTCACCACTGTCAATCACCCTGCTCCTTAGAAATGCTTGTCAGCAGACTTTTCCATCTGTCCTCATTCTGTATTTTATAGCACGTTATACTCTACCGGTCTGCTAACTTCCCTATACTTAGGAAAGGAGACTTTTATGCCTTCAACAAAAATTAAAAAATGTTTGATTTACATATAATTATATATAAATATATAAAATGATGTTTTTTCATCTCTCTATATAGATCTATCTGCCTATCTATTTGTCTGTCTGTCTATAATTTCTTGCTTTAAACTCCCTGGGGGATTTTCTTCCAGCATTCTTAAAATGAAATGCACAGCATTATCACCTTCTAGTTCTTTTCAAATTAAAGCCACAGCTTCATTATGGCTTCCTGGCCCTCTTTTCTTAGGCTTCCTTCTACCTCTTTGTCTTCTCTCCACTTTCTTCTTCTCTCTGCTCCAGCAATATTGTCTCCTTGTCTGTCTTTAATACTTGAAGAGGATGCTCAGGGCCTTTGCCTTTTTGTGTTCTTTGTGTATGATTTGTATATGTATGTGATTCTGTATGTGTTTCCATATGTTGTATGCAATGACATGTTCATATGTATGCACATACAAAACAGTGTCTATCCATAGTAACATATTCATGGATTTTTGTGTTATTATCTTCCCCACTCTGCACTTTTATTGAAATGCCATGGGAACAAAGCTGCCTCCATCTTGCTGGTTATTGTAGGTCCAGTGATCTGAACATTATATGTTGACATATCTCCTGTGTACTTGAGGGAAGCGGTGAATGGATGAATGGAAGCATGCCTCAGTAGTTGGGGCACAATTGCTACAACAGAATCTCAGTGAATGACGTGTCCCCTCTCCCATTGGTCACGTCTGCCTCTCTACAATCAAGTGGTGAAGAATGGAGTCTTAGAGTGAGTTTTTTTTTTTAACAAAAATCTAGATGCTGATACTAAAAGAAAGAGGACAGGTTAGTGAACATGGGGAGAAGATATACTCACTGCATCTCTCTCTTTCCTTTCCACTGTTGTAAATGCCTGTACCCCAGTAATGAGTGGACTGGCTCCTCTCTTCCTTTCCATTGCCTTTTGCAAAAGGGGATTAGTTCGTATTTCAAATGATTACGTTGATTTCTTTTTTTTTCTTTGACTGTGCCATGATATTTTCCTTCAATCCTTCCTTGCTTATCTTCTCTCTTGAATAGGTTCCCCCAACCCAGACCCTCATGAACATGACTTCATGCTTTTAGTCATTTACATACAAAGGCATGCTGAAATATTTCCTCCCTAGTCAGAAATTGTGAAAGTAACTGTAATTTTTCAAATTAGTCACGTACTTCCGTTGGATATTTGTCGTATTTATTTATTCCTGAACAAAGTTTGGTGCCTGTTTGAGGAGTATTCCACAACTTCAGTTCGAAAACAGATTTTTACAAATAAGCTACCCAAGTTTTTCTGGCGGTGAAGTATGGGGGAAAGGAATTAAAAACAAATAATGAGGTTTAGAGAAGTTCCCCAAACACAGCTAAACAGAAATACCACAAGAATTGGAGGGCGCATCTGGAATCTTAGATTTGAGTTTTTATTTTTGTGTTAAGCTAGGCTTTTTCTCCAGTCTCCTGCTCTCTTTTGCTTTGTCTCACCCTGTGCTCTTCAGTGGGTGAGCTCTTATTCACTTCATCTGGCACTCACAAAATTCCAAATACTAACTGGATTGTGCATACCCATAGTTCTTTTAAAGCCTGACTTTTGCAATGTCTTTTCAAATGTTGTTAGGCCTCAGATGATTGTAAAAGTCTCAGAGACAGAGTTCTGAAAGGAGTTTTGTTGTTATTGCTGGTATTGTTGTTAATGTTCTGGAACAGCTTCATGCTAAGAATTCATCTTGAATGGAAGATTCAGAACTTTTATTACTTGGGAGAATCAATTTTACATTTGTCTCTATACAATCATTCAGGTAATTTTGTGCCGGGATTCTCGTTGTTTCACTATTTGAACTCAGGAAACCTAATAGAAAGAGATATTAAAAATACAAATAGGATAATTAATTAGATTTGTGGATTCTTTGGGAAACTAGGAATTGGCTAGAGAGCAACCTGCAAAGGAAGGGGGAAAGTCTTTCTTAATGTTTTCATTGTTAAACTTTTGTCCACAACATGCAAAATGATGGCAGTATTAAAATTCAAGAACTACTACTCAAGTAGTTTGTCGCAGAAGGGATTGAAGAAAGGATTCTGAAAGGGGTGGGTGAGAAAACCAAGGCCTCAACAATGCTCACTAAACATTTCGTTTTTCATAGCACAGAATTGTATGTGGGCCAGCTGATGTATTATCCATGATGCAGATTGTTGGAACCATATAACTATTACCTATGATGTATTTTGAGTCTAGAGGAATTATTCCAACACATTACCTATAGTTACTAGTTGTGTGTGTACGTGTGCATGTTTGCTTTACTTCTTAATATAGCCTCACTAGTCACAAATTTATTATCCTCGTACCTCAGACTCTCCAGTACTGGGATTATAAATGGGCACTAGCACACCCAACTTAATTATTCGGTCTTTTAAGTAAGACTAGGGAAGGCAGGTTGGACAACAAACTTTATATTGCAAATGTGCTATTTCTGATATTTGTGTGATCCTAAAGCAGAATTTCTAGTTCAATACTACCCTGTGCTTTTTATTAAGAATATCTTTCTTTGCATACTAGTCATGTTTTACCTCTAAAATTATTATAAAAGTTATTTTTATTTTAATAATAAAATTCCTGGTGTTCTATAAAAGCAAATTTAATTGCTTAAAGTTGATAGTATCATAGCTTATCATAATATCCTACTTAGATGAATTTTTTATTAAAATTATTTTTTACACTTTTAAGTCTTTTTTCTATGCTTAAGAGATCAAATGCAATGATCTTCATGAATACTATGATTTCATGGAGAATATTGCTTTAAAAAACTCACTCTGCCTAGCACAGGGAAAGCTCATGCTCATAGGGAATTTAAAACACTGATATTTAAAATAACACAATTTCTCATTCATGGAATTTGTATCTCCTAAAATAAAATGAGATTATAGTTCAATATAGTCTACCATTAGATTGTGCTCCTTTGGAAGGTTGAATCTGTGGTCCCACACATTGTCCCTACATCCTCGTAGTTCGCTTTGTCATGTATTACATACTAGATATCGGGGCATGTAGATGAATGTTAGCCAAGTTCTGAAAAAAAGCCATTTGTTCCCTACTAAAAAAAACAACAAAGATGTTCTAAAGTCTAAGATTGAGAGAGCATACATCTTTTCATAGAACCTTCTATAATGAGAAAAATGAGATTAGCATGTATCTGGACAAACTAACAAATATATATATAAATATCTATATATAATATATATAGATATCTACAAGATACAGGGTATCAAAAATGCTTTTCTTAAAGCAAAATATACTCTCTTATCAAAACCAAACATTGGCGAGTGCCATAGCTCACTAGTCCTAGCTCCTCAGGAGGCTGAGCTCTAAGGATTGCGGTTCAAAGCCAACCCGGGCAGGAAAGTGTGTGAGACTCTTACCTCCAATAAATCACCAGAAAACTGGAAAGGGCTCAAGTGGTAGAGCGCTAGCCTTGAGCTGAAGAGTGAGGGACAGGGCCCAGGCCCAGAGTTCAGGCCCCACGACCGACAAAGGGAAAAAAGGAAATAAAAGATAGAAAGGCCAATATTGCAACTCAGTTTACACACCTCTGACATAGGAACAGATCCACCTAGACTCACATAGACTCACATAGACGAAGGGCCCTGTGACTACCTCGGCTCAAGGCCCATCAGAGGAGGAGGACTTGGCTTCTCGGTGGTTTAGGGGAGACTTGGGAGGCCGGTCACTGGATAGGAAACTCTGGGTTGATTTTGGCACTTACGGGGTATGGCTGGCTCCGAGGAGTGCGGGTGGCCTTCGTTGTGCTGTTTCCGCGCTGAAGGCGTCCTTTCCTTCTCGTTGGCAGGCGTTCCCCGGAAACGTCAACTCGGACAGCGTGGTGAGGCACGAGCTGCAGCACGCCGTCATCGCCCGCTACGTGCGCATGGTGCCGCTGGACTGGAGCGGCGAGGGCCGCATCGGGCTCCGGATCGAGGTCTACGGCTGCGCCTACTGTGAGCACCCGGGACGCAGACCGGGGAGGGTTTGTCCTGTCCATTGGTGTGGTCATCTGCCTAACCTCCGAACACCAGAGAGAGACAGAGAGACAGAGAGACAGAGAGAGATAGAGACAGAGACAGAGAGATAGAGACAGAGAGAGATAGACAGAGACAGAGACAGAGAGAGACAGAGACAGAGAGAGACAGAAAGACAGAGAGACAGAGAGAGATAGAGAGAGACAGAGATAGAGAGAGACAGAGACAGAGAGATAGAGACAGAGAGAGATAGACAGAGACAGAGACAGAGAGACAGAGAGAGACAGAGACAGAGACAGAGATAGAGACAGACAGAGAGAGAGACAGAGAGACAGAGACAGAGAGACAGAGACAGACAGAGAGACAGAGAGACAGACAGAGACAGAGAGAAAGACAGAGAGAGGGACAGAGAGACAGAGAGAGATAGAGACAGAGAGACAGAGACAGAGAGACAGAGAGACAGACAGAGACAGAGACAGAGACAGAGAGACAGAGAGAGACAGAGACAGAGAGAGACAGAAAGACAGAGAGACAGAGAGATAGAGACAGAGAGACAGAGACAGAGATAGAGACAGAGATAGAGAGAGACAGAGAGACAGAGACAGAGAGACAGACAGAGAGACAGACAGAGACAGACAGACAGACAGAGAGAGGGACAGAGAGACAGAGAGAGATAGAGACAGAGAGACAGAGACAGAGAGACAGAGAGACAGACAGAGACAGAGACAGAGACAGAGAGAGAGACAGAGAGAGAGACAGAGAGACAGAGAGACAGAGACAGAGAGTCAGACACAGAGAAACAGAGACAGAGAGACAGAGACAGAGAGACAGATAGTGAGACAGAGACAGAGACAGACAGAGAGACAGAGACAGAGAGACAGAGAAACAGACAGAGACAGACAGAGAGACAGAGACAGAGAGACAGAGAGGTAGAGACAGAGACAGAGACAGACAGAGACAGAGACAGTGAGACAGAGACAGAGAGATAGAGACAGAGACAGAGAGAGACAGAGACAGAGAGACAGACAGAATGAGAATGTTTTCTTTTATTGTATGTTAAAAATGCATATGGCACTTGAAAGTATGCATAAAAACACCATAGGTGAAGGATTGAAGCACACTGCATTCAGCCCACTACCACAAACAAGTCCAATTGCTTGAAGCCTTACAAACTATGTAGAGAGAAGAAATCTGAACTGCAGCCTACTTTTCTGGTTCTCTGATGGTTGATACATCTTAAAGACCTTCCTTCCAGATCAACAAGTCACCTTTGAGTTGTAATTCTTCTTAACTGAAAAGACAGTCACTGAGTTTCACAGCAATTAGATCTCATATTTGTGTAAGTTTATTTGGTGCTTTAAAAATATCTATTCAATTCTCCTAGAAATGTTTCATTTCATCATATTATTTTTCTATAAGCTCAGCTTTTCATGTTTTTTCTTAATTTTTAAATTTTATAGTAAAGTTAATGTAGGGGGCAGGGGGTTACTCTGACATAACTCAGGTAACGAGTATAATTCTTTCTTTCTTTCTTTCTTTCTTTCTCTCTCTCTCTCTCTCTCTTTCTTTCTTTCTTTCTTTCTTTTTGTGTGTTGTGGGGCTTGAACTCTGGGCCTGGGTGCTGTCCCTCAGCTCTTCAGCGCTCTACCACTTGAGCCACAGTACCACTTCCAGTTTTCTGATGGGTTATTGGAGAAAAGAGTCTCATGGACTTTCCTGCCCGGGCTGGCTTTGAACCGAGATCCTCAGATCTCAGCCTTCTAAGTAATTAGGATTACAGGCATGAGCCACCAACATACAACTGAGTACATTTCTTTTTGAACAGTGTTGCCCCTCCCTCCTTTTTCTCCTGTTTTTTTCCCTCCCTCCCCACTTCCCCCAAGATGTATAGTTCATTTCCAACATAGTGTCTAGTGATTATCACCATGTGATGAGTATTTCATCATATTTTAATAGTCCTCTTTCTACAATATCAAAACCATATTATGCCTGTGTCTAATGATTCTGATGTATGGATTTTGAGGGTTGTGATCCTGCTACCTGCTGCCCTGGTGCAGTGTTAGAGAGCTCCTTTAATAAAAGAAGAGACCCATATAACTTCACTGTATGCATGAAAAACCCAATGAAGGAGGACTCTACAGAAAATGTGTGTTTTCCTATAAATACTTGCAGACATGCATATATACAAATATGTATGTATGTATGTATGTATCTATCTATCTATCTATCTATCTATCTATCTATCTATCTTTCTATCTATCTATAGCTCCAGACTGTGCATACTGACTTAGTTACTGAACCTGAAGAAAACTAGACAGCAGATAAGAGGGGGAGAGAATTACCTTGCCATCTTCTTCCTTGTCTCTTCCTTCCTTTTCCTCTCCATCTTCCACTCTTCTTCCATCCTCCTCTTTCCTTTTCTAACCTTTCTCCTCATTCTCATCCACCTGTTTTTTCCATCGATATCCTTCTGCTTTTGTATCATGACTGTGAGCTCTTTTTCCTCATTTCGTCTGAGAACCTTCCTTCAAAATGA
This sequence comes from Dipodomys spectabilis, assembly GCF_019054845.1. NCBI lineage: Eukaryota > Metazoa > Chordata > Mammalia > Rodentia > Heteromyidae > Dipodomys > Dipodomys spectabilis. Next base: position 6,885,641 of record NW_024870711.1, read on the forward strand.
GGAAGGGAAAAGCATTTTTCTCCTAGAGAGAATTTTTCATTGCTTATTGTCTTCTCCAAGGCCATGCCAACAGAGAATGACTTTAAAGCCTGCTTACTTTTATGGTTAAGTCATGAAATAATGTGAATTCATTTGGAAATGAACTCACCTCCCATCTCCAACATAGTTCAGCGTCTCCCTCCCTCCAAAACTGTGAAGGAACAACTTGCTCTAGTTTTAAAGCACCAAGAGTTATAGCAGCTACATGTAAACTAATGCAATCACCAATATCATTTCAGAAAGTAAACGTTTTTCAAAAGACACACAAAGATCTCCATAGCAGTGCTCTCCAATATAACTTTCTGCAAAAATATCAGTGTTTCATAACTATGCAAAAATGCATCTTCAGAAGGCTTGAAATATAACTAAAGACAACCAACCAAGAGCCAATTTTTAAAAATTAACTTTTATTCACTTGAATTTCAATGAAAAAACTATGATCACTGGGTGCCATATTGGGAAATACACTTAAAAGAACTCACATCTATGTCCTAATAATTTGCTTTCTTACCTTTCATGACATTAAAAGAAACCCTATAGTATTTATTTTTAAAGCACATCTGTAATGTTTTTTTCTTGGTTTGGAAGGCATCAATTCAAATATTCTAGAAACTGTCTATACTTAATAATATGGCGATTCTTCATCTGCTGAACTATCCCAAACATATAGATTGAACTCTGTTTTATCTTTTTGTTGTTTCTTTTTGGTTTTGGTCATGGGGCTTGAACTCTGGTCCTGGGTGCTGTCCCTGAGCTCTTCAGCTCAAGGTGGGCCCTGTATCCACTTGAGCCACAGTGCCACTTCTGGTTTTCTGGTGGTTAATTGGAGATAAGAGTCTCACAGACTTTCCTTCTTGGGCTGGCTTTGAATCTTGATCCTCAGATCTCAGCTTCCTGAGTAGCTCAGATTATAGGCATGAGCCAGCGGCACCTGGCTTTTTGTCTTTTTTTAGTAAGTAAAAATATACTTATTTCTGAGACAAGATATGTATGTACATATACATGTTCATAATAAAAATAACATATTGCATATTTTTGCAGTAGACAACTTTTCCAAAGCCACTGGTTTAAACTTACCTCTTCTGAAATCCACTTTAGACTGGACCCTGAGATAACTATATTTTCTTGAACTTAACAATCTGTAGCCTCAATAGTCTTCTTTTATTTTTTCACTTAGAAAAGGAAGCGTATCTTGAAATGAAGCACAGGGATCAGGTCCATCCTCGTTCATATGGGTGCTGTGTGTTCTAGGTTCTCAGCAAGCAGATACTTGGCTTTCAATAACTCCTGGGGGAGAAAAAGCCATATTCTCTTCAGAAGCTCCTTGGAGGCTTGTCTGGGATCTTTCTGAAATCCACATGCCTAGAAACAATCTGGTTCTTACATTGGCGTGTTATAGCTCCTGTTCCTGCTTTGTGAAATGTCACAGAAATACCCTTTTTGTTTCCCATGTCTCTTTGTGGGGTTTTCCCCATGAGTGTGGTCATTTCAGAAGTTGGTACCTTATAAGGAGTTTGCTCTATTGCAAGTGGAAAAGTTCCAGGCTACTACTTGGAAGCTTTTACAACTTGTATTATTTGGTCATTTTGTATCATGGCTTGTGTTGAATAAGTATGAATTCCCATTTTCATGCATCTAAAGTCATGTAAAATAACTCTATTCCCTCTACATTTTTTATTCTCCTCAAGTTTACTTGAAATGAATCAGTGCTGTTATTCTTCAAAACTTCATGATGGGTCTTTAACTTAAGAACTTTGGAACACAGATGCTAACGTGCTCACACTACTCTGGATGGACTGCATGCAGTCAACAGGAAGTCTGAATTTGACCAGTTTTTTTAATATATATTTTTATTGTAAAGATAATGTACAGAGGGCTTACAAGTTTTTTGTTAACATTTATGACTTGTCTTCCACAAACACTGTTTTACAAATGTCCAGCAAAATGTATTGATTATAGTAGGAATCATTTATACCAGCAGATACTAAATTAGCTTATACCCCAAACCTTCGTGACATTGAGATTAGCACCTTGAGAAACCATGGTACAAGTGATTATACAAGTAACTAGTATATATGACTGCAATTTGGAGCATTAGTTAATAAGGCTTTGGTAAGGTTAGAGAGGTGGAAAATCAGTGCAAGGAAAACTGTAGGATGTATACTATAAAATGAGTGTCTTGGAACATCTGCTCTCCCTGTGAGAATATTATCTCCCAGGGGACAGTTTATGCCCATAGCTACATCCTGCTTAAGCAAGAGATACTGGTAAGTAAACCTGAATTCCTATTTTAGGGTCTTTGTAACAAACTTCCATAAACTGTGTGGCATGAAGGAGAAATTTAGTCTGTCATATTTTGGAGGGCAGAAATCCTAAATTGTGAGTAGAGTCCATTCACTTTAGAGACCAAGACAGAAAAATCTGTCCCCTGCTTCTGCCCAAGCTTGTGATGACATTCAGGAATCCTCTGTATTTCTTCACCCGTGAGTTCATGGGTCCAGCCAGTGCTTCTGGGAGCAGATGGCTTCTTCTTACTGTGGGGGATAAAACAAGCAAGCAAACAACAAAGACACGGGAACAGTCTAGATCAGAAATAGTTTGTGAAGACACAAAGATATTGAGGTGACAGCGTAACTTATTCTGAAATTGGAGTTTGTTCTTCTATCTCTGTAAATGTAGTTTAAGTGAACCATTGTAATGTCTCTTAGACGATTAGTACATGGTGAGACTCACCCATTTGATTAATTAAGGAATACTCTTTGTGTTTTGTTTATTCAACTCAATATGTAAATCTGATCACATCACATGTCTTGAAAACACTTCATGGTATTACATGGACTATTTGAAACTAGAACATTTGAACTACAATCACCCCTCCAATCCTACTAGCTAACATATATAGTCTTATGTTCTAGCATTTTCAGCTGTGCTTTATGAACTAGTAATATCCAAAAACTTTGCAAAGCTAAATTGACTTATAAAACCAATGGGACTGGTTTCAAAGAGAACTATAATTTCTAGGAGAGAGTAACAGCAATTAAACTCATGTTTACAGTTTTGAATTAAGAGCAATGGTGTGTTTCTATTGTGGAACTCAAGAGAATATTATTTATATTGTATGTCTTACCTCAGATCTCTTTCCATGAGATAATTTTTTCCATGAAAAGCAAACATTTAAAAAGAAGGATGCATACATATTGTGATTGCGGTGGAAGATAAGAATAACAAAATGAAAAAGACCTAAATGTAGTTGAGTACTTCAACTCAGTTTATAAATAAGACATTTTGATTAATACAAAAGGAGCTGCATATGTACTCTACAAGAAAATTAATGCTGAAAATATTCCCCAAAGGCTTTCCCCAGCTCAGCTCCTTTTTACTAAGGCGGAAACAAAAGTACAAAGGAATGTGTGATTTGCATAAGAGTAATAGAGAAAACCCGTATTCCAACATTCTATTTGTTTGTTAATTTGTTTATTTATTTTCAGAGGTCTTGGGGCTTGAAGTCAGGGCCTAGGTGCTGTCCCTGAGCTATTTTGCTCGAGGCTAGCACTCTATCACTTTGAGCCACAGCGCCACTTTATTTTCTGGCAGATAATGGGAGATATCAAGGACTTTTCTGCCAAGGCTGGCTTTCAACTGTGATCCTCAGATCTCAGCCTTCAGTAGCTGGGATTATAGGTGTGAGCCACCAGCACCTGGCTGAATTCTAAAATTTTAATCTCTAGCTAAATTCTTCCTCTCTCCTCTTTCCCCTTTCCTCCCTTTTCCTCTCCTACCCCTCTCCTCCATTCTCTTCCCCTTCCTCCTTTCCTCCCCTCTCCTACCCCTCTCCTCCCTTCTCCCTTCCTCTTCATCTTCTACCTCCCTCCTTCCTCTCCCTCTCCACTCTCCTCTCCTCTGCTCTTCTCTCCCTTCCTCTCTTCTCCCCTCACCGCTAACATTTTATAACCTGTTCAGGTAACTTCATTCCCTCAAGAACATTTTTATATCCCTAGCTATATCTAATGAAATATATTATTTTGAGCATTCTAATGAGTCTAAAAGTTGTCTGACCCATCAATTATCGCTCTAAGGACATAGAAGTTGAGAAATTTCGCAAGAAAAATACTTCAATAGTGTTACACATTCCATATGTCCAAGAGGAACATTTAAGTGATTGATCTTTTTATAATGCACTCGTTTAAGAACAGCTGGCAAATACACAGGACCAAAGTGTCCCTTGCCTTTTGGGCCAGAAAGTTTCTCCACCTCTACTTTCGGTAGTTCTTTGCCTCGGGCAGCCCTGACTCCTGGATATTGCAGGTGCCTCTTACACGTAGGCTCATCCTTGTTTGTATAAAGTTTGTTGATTGCAAAGAGGATAAAAGCCTAAGTTTGGTAATTCAGTTCATCAACATTAAATCTTTAATCCCTGTTTTAATGGGAAATAAGAGCTAATGTGAAAAATGTAAGATGTCTTTATTAACTTTCATTCTTTAGTTGTTCTTCTTAATTACCACCTGTGTAAATAGCTGAGCTAGAGAGAAAAGAGCAAATATTTAAGATGGCAGTTATCATCCATGTCAATGAAAAGTAACCATATAATAAAATAATCATTTAGCCTGCTGACTTTTAAAATGCCGAGAAATCTAAATCATTTGAATTAGCAATCACTCATTTTAAAGAATTCGTAACATTGTGTCTATTGGAGTGAGATCAAGTCTTTTATTTAGAGTTGAAAATAATCCCAGTTTAAAAAAAATCATACTCAAGTAGAAGATATATGTAATATAAATAACTTATGTGTATTTTGGATATTATGGGTATAACCTTTCCACTCAAGATGCAAGATATTGTCATGTTAATCTGTGTAGAGTTGTGGCGAACAGGAGGAGCTAAAGAAAATGCCTTATGTTCCATATTGTGTCCAGCTAATGGGGAAAAATAATTTCAGAAGCAATAGGGTGCTCAGGTTTGCACGGCAAGTTCCCCGGTTCCTTAGCTCTCCTCTAGGAAACATATTTAGAGCTGTTACTCCTGTATTAGATGCCTGTGTAAAGACATGAGCATCTATGGGTTTGTGATTGTAAAATAACTCATACACTGACCCTTGAGGCATCAAATGGACATGCTTTCCCAGTGCTTCTGAGGGAGAGAACCAACTGATCAGCTTTTCATAGATTTTTTTCTGGTATCCTTGGCCAGACAGCACTCATCTGACACACCAAGAGGGAAGCTAAGGAAATGTACAGTGTGCCTGCCCACGTGATTCCTTTGTACTTTGCTTGTCCCTCTTTTCATTTCATAATCTTCTCCCAGGAGAAAGGGATGTTCTTGACTTAGGTTGATGGGGATGACAGACCTTTGACACAGGACGGGTGAGATCAGGAACAATTTCTTTGTCACGTGCTTTGGGAGGGCTCTCCTCATGCCTGCAGCACCGCCTGGGCTCCTTTGAGAAGCAAAATGAGCCACCGTGGGCTGAGAGATGCAGAACTGGAAATATATCTGATTGGAAGCAATGGAGTCGGAAATGGAGGGATAGCAAGCATTTATTCAGAGAGTCAGATTCCTGTGCATTTTTGTCCTTACAAAATTGCTGTAAAAATAGGTTGTAATATCTCCATTTCACAAGTAAAGTAACTTGGCCTCACACTGACTCAAATCAGAGCACTGCAAATTTATGGTAACAATGTCAGTAAGAAAAATTTATTATTGCTATAATTATAGTATATTTTGAACGTTGACTATGTATCAGATATTGGGCTGAATGCCTTATTTATGCCTTATAATGCTGGTGCCCTTTAGTAACTATTACTGTCTTTTAGCACTGAGAGGCTTAAATATTAAAAACATTTTTATTCATTCATTTGGACAGTGAGTATAAAATCCAACAGAGTGGTGACCCTGTTTTTACATTGGCTGCTTATTCTCAAATGAACAACTGAAAGAGAAAAACTCCTCTGGGCCTGTCCAGAGTAGGATAAGTAAATTAAAAATTTTCCTAGTTAGTTACTTGAAATTTGTGAGAAAAGGGGGAAGTAAGTGGTTGAGTAGACTGTTGAACAGAGGTAAGAAATTACATGAAGAATTGTTCATCATAACAAAATGGCATATATATATATATGTAATACCATAACGAAAAGCAGAATATAGCATTGTTGATCAAATGCCATATTTCTTACATCTAGCCACTTAATTCTAAAAAGTACAAAATAATAAGCATGTTAACCACATTTATTTTTAAGAGATTGCATTATAGACAATCACCATTTATTTCATTCTGTTTTAATATTGCTATACAGTGTTCTCAGACTGCATCACTAATATTGAGAAGTCACAACTGGCTGGGTACCAGTGGCTCATGCCTGTAATCCTAGCTACCCAGGAGCTTGAGATCTGAGGATCATGATTCAAAGCCAGCCCCAGCAAAAAGTCCAAAGCTTGATTCTAATTAAGCAGCAAAATGTCAGAAGTGGAGCTGCAACACAAATAGCAGAGCACCAGCCTTGAGCAAAAATACCTAAGCAAGAGCTCAAGGCCTTGAGTTTAAGTCTCAGTACCTTCTTGAAAAAAATTAAAAATTTAAATTTAAAACAAAATCACAAGAATACAAATGTTCCCTGATTCCACTTATATGTAACATTTAAAATAAGTTAACTCTGTAGAATCCAGGCCTGAAATGATTGTTTCTAACAAGATGAGGAGGGCAGAAATGATGAATTACAAATCACCAGGCATAAAATTCCCATCCAAAAGACATATAAGCCCTAGAATTTGCAATATAAAATACTTTATTTTGCCACAAAATAAAGGATTTGGGAAACAGTTAGATCTTAGGCTGTTTTCCTATCACAAAATACTCACTTCCATGTGATTAGCCTGAAGTGCTAAAAACTGGAAAAAAATTATCCATATGTTGCTAGTATTAGTGTCACTTTAAAACATATGTCACATCTGAGAGAGCCTTAATGGATAAATTCAGATGTACACGAAGGTTCTCATGCCTTCCTTGATCAATAATTTTTATTTCAAATCTCATTTCACTCTCCTTTTTGAAAGCTGAGTCTAAATTGATCTTGGTACCACCCTTTCTTAAGGTCTCATCCAGTGGTTGTTTGTACACATTACAACACTAGTTGTAATGATTTTTATGCTGCCACCCTGCCCCCTCCCCGCCTCCGGCTTTCTCTAACTCAGTGGTTGCTCCTTCTCCAGTAGATGTGGTACTTGAGTCAATCCAGACACAGTGGTGCTCCACCCAGATTGGTCATCCCCAAATAGTAAAAAGTTACCTTATTTTAAAAGTATGTGGATAGATTTATTTACTTAGTGTTCACAATTCAAATTCTCCCCTTTATATGTACCAAACCTGGACTTGAAATGCCGTCTGGTAAAAACCAGTAGGATAGTTCCACATTATTGCCACTCTTGTTACAATTTAGGTGACAATTCTATAGGATGCCTGAAATAATAATGAAGAATATATTGTTCATAGTGAAGAAACAATGCCAAAAACACAATCGGAAGACTGACCAAAGAGTGAAAAAGCACATCCACAGCAAAATGATACATCTCCTCCTTTACTATCAATTTCCAAAATAAGTAATCTGTGCTTCAGGCAATCTCTAAAGGAGCCATATGTGATTTCTTGTGCCATAGACACACATAGAATTCATTTGCAAAAATTTGTGTCTTAATGTCACTGCTTCAGGATGGAACAGAGTATGTGCACACAGGGATTGTTTGTGCTAACCGTACTTCGGAGTGTAACATTATCCTTTACGATTAGTGATATGATAAAATGAAAAGATAAGGTCCTCTGAGCTTAGATGCAAAGTAAATGCCAAGTTTATTTAAAGGGTGATTTGAGACAGTGGCTTAAGCATTCCAAATCCCCGTCTCTGCCTCCTCACAGTGGATGCAAAGGTGCTTACTGCAGATTTGTCATGGGGATTAAATTAACAGTCAATAACTATAAGGTGCTCAGCACCATGTTTGGTTTAAGGTATGCGCTCCGACATATTATCCATTTTTGTTATCATTGCTGTTGTTCCCATCATCTCATTCTTTATTTATCAGAACCGTAGTATCTGAGTCCAACGGTCTCCTCTCTGAGATGAATTTTATTATCTGGCATCTTCCCTAAGGAAGAAAACCTGCCTAAACCTCGGTGGGGCACCGTACATGAGGTCTTGCTTTCAGGAAGGGATGGCTCTTAGAGCAAAATATAATTTCTCCTCCTTTTAAAAAAGTTTTTCTCCTGATTTTGTGTATATAAAACCAGTGGGGAATGGCATGTGGAGACCGGATCTAACTGGTGCCATCATGGCATTGTGGTGGATGATGGGACTTTCTGAAAACTCTCAGAGGTGAAGCCCCACCACCACCCCCAGGGGATAGGCACCTGGATTTCTAGAGGGCAGGGCAGGGGCTGGGCCAATAGCTTACAGGACCTGCTTGGCCTATACCACCTAACTCTGGAGAGTCTTTGAACCCTGGAGCTCTCTGCCACCCTGATCCCCGGATCATAACCCAATTTAGGCCCCACACACCTCAGCCTCCATTGCATGGAGCCTCGTGTCTCCTGACTCTCCTCGGGTCACCACAGCCTCCCTCTCCGTGAGAGCTGATCTGGTGTGTTGAGATTGTTTTTTTGTCCTTTCTTTACTCTGTTGTCCTCCTGGCTCAGTTTCCTAACAGTATTAAGTGTGCTCGAGGCTGCAGGTTTGTGGGGGAAGTGTGTCTGCCTGCCAGTCACCGGCTTTCTAATAAAAACTCCAGATTCAACCTCTTCAAAAAACAGTTTTCTCTACAGCGCCTAACTTCCAAGAAGACTAGAACTTGGAGGTTATTGAGCCAGGAAAAAATGTAAAAGTGACAGGCCTCCCAGATATTAAGTTTGCAACCCTTCCGAAGGGAGAACTCACTGAGAGAGCTAAGCTTGCTGTGCTGGGAGTTCTTTACAAGCAATGACTAGCTTTTTAAACTTTTTAGACTGAGCTTTTTAAACTTTTAACCTTTTTATTACTTAATGTAAATAGGTAAAATCATATACCTTTTTCATGAAATATGCATGTATTTATGTATGTATGTGTTTGTAGTTGTGCCAGTACAGGGCTTGAATTCAGGGATTTTGGAGCTTGCTTGGCTTCTTCACTCAAAGCTGATGCTTTACTATTTGAGCCAAACCTCTACTTCTGGCATGTTGGTGGTTAATTGGAGATAAGGGTATTTGGATTGGTCTTCCCAGGATGGATTCAAAGTGGGATCCTCAGAGGAGTACAGGTGTAAGTCACCAGTGCCTGGCTTTCATGAATTTTGAAGTGCAAGCACATTATAGGCATTTGGTAGTGCATTTGTTAATTAGTTATAATAAATCCACAATTTTATATGTCCATATGAAAAGAGCACGATGAAATCTGTTGGAAATTGTTTTAAGAAGGAAGGAAAAGGGATGAAAGTAAGGGAGGATGTGGGTGAAGTTGGTGGGGTAGATTGTACACATACGTAGAAATGTCACCACGAACCCTCATCTCGTAAGCCAACACCTAATAAACAATAACTTCAAAATAACCAGTTGCATAAAAATTTACTCTAAAAACGAATTGTAAAGCCACAGGTATGGAACCATTTAAGCTTCTCTATGGTTGACACACATTTAAGGGAAAAAGGATAAAGGAAGTTTCAGTTCTTTTGTAAAATGAACAGAATGGCTAGAAAGCTTCTATGGCTATGTTATTGAACCCTGGGAGTTGGGGGACAGAGAATGGTTACACACGGTACATTTAAGGAATATGTTAATCATATGGCAAGAGTGAACAGAAGGCAAAATTGTCCAGCGATCATCATACAGTTGGGCGTGATGAGCTGAGCATGCCCGACGCCAGCATATCCATACCATTAAAATGGTTATGAGAATAGCTTTTGTCCTATCTGCACCATTAAAATGGCTATGAGAATAGCTTTTGGCCTATCAGTTTTGCTTTCTCCAAAATGCACAGCATCATTTAGCATCCTGGGTGAGCAAGGAAGGTGAGCAGCCAACAACAGCAACTTTGAAGAAGGGACCAAAAGAGCAACAGCGATAGGAAGAAATAGAGAGGTCAACTCATTAAAATCAACACAAAATATGTTTGTAAATGTTCGTAAATGGCACTGTTCTCAACCTTTATCAGGCACCTTTTATCCATTTCTAGTAGAGCCTTTTATAATGATGCATTAAACAATCGATAAAATACTACTTATATCGAAATTCTGACTTAACATTATCATGTTATTCACAGTGTCATTTTAGTGTTTAATCTTAGATTTTTTTAAAGAAATGATGGATTGAGTTAACATTATCAAAATGCTATTAGAATTAAACTGGTTCTGCTGAGAAATAGTTCGTGAAAGAGTTCCACTCATTAAGTAAAAGAAATGTACATTACAGTGTTGCAGTCCACATTCTACCATACAATGTCTTTACTGTGCAACAAGTGTCTGTGGACTGTTTGCTGAAAGGGTAGCATCTCATCTGTTAATGATGTGGAAGCATCATTCCATCATCTCACCTCATTCTGTAGAGAGCTGACATTTTCCCTGGGCCTCACATAGCATTCTTCAAGAAGGCAGATGTTGCTTGGATCCTCATGAATGCACACAAGCCTCCTGTCTCTCTTCTTCTACCCTCTTTCTCATTTTCAGTCAGAAGTTTCTTTAATATAATTTTCCATAGCTGTTGCAAAATAGTTGGTTAATCAGATAGGGGGCGATTGCATGTCTGCCTATCTTTCAAGAAAAAAAGATGAATAAGAAAGAACTGTGCTGAGTGAAAAACGATTCTTTCCATTTCCAACAATATTTCCTAACAATATTTCTTCAAGGTTGTCAAAAAATTAATCGATTCGATGCTACTCATTTTTATCACCCAAACTCTGTGAATCTCACACTAATTTTTAAAAATTCTCAAAGCTCAAATCCAAAAATGCATCAATGGGGGCTGGGAAGGTGGCTCAGTGGTAGAGCGCTTGCCTTGCATGCCTGAGGCCCTGGGTTCGGTTCCTCAGCATCACATAAGCAAAAAGGAAAAAAAAAAGCCGGAAGTGGCGCTGTGGCTCAAGTGGTAGAGCGCTAGCCCTGAGCTGAAGAGCTGAGGGACAGTGCCTAGGCCCAGAGTTCAGGTCCCACAACCGGACCCCAAAACTGCATCAATGAAAGAATTTAATTTTCCCAAATAAAAAAATATATTATGGGAACTTGAACATATCTGAAATTCAATTCCAGTCTTATATATCTTTTCTTCCTTTTTTTATTTTGTTGCTTTGTTGTCTTGTTTTGTTTTTGATGTTGCTTCTGAAGCTTGAACTCAGGGCCTGGACACAGTCCCTGAGATTTTTTTTTGTTCAATGCCAGTGCTCTACCAGTTGAGCCAAGGCTCAGTTCCATCTTTTAGGTAGTTAATTGGTGATAAGAATGTCATAGACTTTCCTGCCTTGGCTTTCAACTGTGATCCTCAGATCTCAGCCTTCTGAGTAGCTAGGATTACGACAGCTGTGAGCCACTAGCACCTGTCTGATCTTACTATTTGTTGTTTGTTTTCTTTTTTTGCATACTATATATCAAAATTTTATGAGGGATTAACTGTGCTTTGTCAATGTGTTATTCAAGTAAAAAGCACAATTCCTGGAAGACATGAACTGTCTCCTACAAAGAAATTCTGACCTTTTCAGTATGCAAAAATGTAAATTGCACAGCGCAGATCCTCATATTTAAGTTGAAGCTTTTTAAAAGTGCAGATGATCAGAAATAAGATTTCTAATTCCACTGAGAATTTAGCAGATATTAGAGCCGAGAGTCCATCAAAAAAATAGAAATGATTTTTCTTATAATCTTGATTCACGGTTTTTATATCTACGTCTTTTCCAAGCCCTAGAGTAGGACTCAGGGGGACAGGTGGGTTTATAGGGAAGCACATTACAAGTTAACGCTGAAGTCTAAGAACAAACCTTTCACACCTGCAGCGGCATACAAATACTTGTGGCAGCAAAGGTCACACTGACCCGTTGCTAAGGTAGGAGAGAGAAAAATACCTGTCAATGATCCATAGCAGTTCTTTAAACGGAAACAATGATGTCAGGAGGCTATAACTTCTAGTAGATTCTCACTGGTGCTTGAGTTTATTTCACTCAGATCTGCTAGAATAGCCAAGTTACTGGAGGACTCAAAATCCCACTTCTACTTGCCAAAAACAGGACGAGAACAATACGTGAGCATCATACATCACTGGCTCTCACTGCTCACAGCCTGCTGAAGTTCACACGCAAGTGAGCTTATCTAAAAACTCAGCAGTATAATGTGTTGACAGTTTTGTCAGGTGTGTCCATTTGTTTGTGCCTTGTAGCTGTATGTCTGTATATGTGTATATTTACAAATATACACAGGCATACCTAATGACCTCACCAAAGCTCCCCTTCCAAATGCCCTCACAGCAGGCATGCAATTGCAATATATTGATTTTCAGGCCATGGCAGACCAGCCCAACCAGAGGACAAAAATGATATACTACTATCATAATTCATATGGTTTCACCATAAAGCCCCTCTACCCTATATAATCCATATATTCCTAAGAGGACAGGATCTGAACTTGCTCCGAAATTCTCCTGAGGATCTACTAGGTCCTAATTCACTGTGGGAAAAATGACTTCATGTGTTTTGAACTTTGCTTCTTCACCCTCAAAGATTAAAAACAAAAATTTATTTTCCCAATGGGCAAAGAGAACAGCAGCATGAATATTTTATGAAGTCTTTTAAGTACATGGCCATGCTCGGCTCACCCTATACTTTAAACCTGTGGTTTTTAACTTGTTCCAGTCTGTATTTCTTTCCTGTGCTTCCTCAGAAATTACCACCGATTTACGGTTTGAATTTTGCATTTGTTATTGTATTGTTTCTGCGGGTCAGGTGTCTGGGCATAACTGAGTGGCACCTTCTGCTCAGGGTTCCTCACTCTGCAAGGGAAGTTTTGCTCAGGCTGCAACTCATCTGCTGTGAAGCGTGTTGGCAGAACTCATCCTTTACCTGTAGAACTCCTGGTGGCTGTTTTTTTTTCTTCACACACAAAGGATACAGTCCCTATGGTCCCTATTGCTTCAAGTAGCCATCTCTGGCCTTAAAAGGTTCTCCTGCTTGAATCCTGTGGAGGGATGGTTGCCTTTTTTATTTTTATTTTTTTGTCGGTCGTGGGGCTTGAACTCTGGGCCTGAGCTCTGACCCTCAGCTCTTCAGCTCAAGGCGAGTACTCTACCACTTGAACCACAGCACCACTTCCAGTTTTCTGGTGGTTTATTGGAGATAAAATTCTCACGGAGTTTCTTGCCTGGGCTGGCTTTGAACTGGGATCCTCAGATCTCAGCTTCCTGAGTAGCTAGGATTACAGGCTTGAGCCACCAGCGGCCAGCTGATAATTGCCTTTTTAAGAAACAAAAATCAACTGAGAAGAGACCTGAGCAGGGAGGATCTGTTTTATGTGTCCTCTGGGCAGAATTATGATAACCAATTAGTCAACCAAACAATAATCTAAGCTTTGTAGATGAGATTCACATCCTTCATCAATTGGCTTTAAGTGAAGTAGGTTATCTTTAGACATCTTCATGGCTCTTGCCTATTATAAAGCCTCAAGAGAAGATTTTTTTAAAAAACCTTTATTAAAACAGAAGGTTACATAAATCAGTTACGTAAGTCAGGCTTTTGGACAATCTCACCCCGTCCCTTGCTCTCTCCCAGTTTTCCCTTCCTGACAGCTCCTTCCTACAGTGGAATAGATCATTTTCAACAGAGTCCCCAGTGAGTACCACTGCTGCATTTGTTTACCCTTTGTCTCTCTATTTCTGTGTCCCCCTTTACATTCCTGAAGACATAGAGACCAACAAACAAAGCAAAAAGAAAAGAAAAGAAAAACAGCAACATATGCATTAGTAAATAAAATGTATGAGAAAGGCCTAAAGTTTGCAAGTAAAGTTGTGGAACAAAAACCAACAAAAGAAAACCAGAATAATTGTACTCAACTGATCAAATGATCCAGCCAGAGCCATTGTACATCATTTACTGAAAAATGGCTTCCCACCACGTGTGTGCCTGACTGTTAAGTATTCTAAACTGAAAACCAAGACTTTGTATTCTAAGAAGGAAAGTTTTAGAGAGAAGAGATCATTTATGTTTTTGAGGAAGGAAAACAAAATTGCCTGTGGACTAGGCTTCTGCCTAAGATGTCTGTCCTATCTATCCTTCCTGGCAGACTAGCCTCTAGATTCTAGTGTCTCAACAATGAGTAAGCCTCCCACTCGATATAATTCTCCCGAGGGGGTCCCATCCTGACCCAAGGCCTTGACTGACACTATGGGCGCCCCCCCCCCACTTCCTCATATCATATCACCTTGATCAGAAGCGTGGATTGGTCATTCTAGTCAGAGGCCTGCTCTTGGGGGAGGGGAGGGAATCTGCAGGTCACTAGCCAGCCTACAGGCTGGCTGACCATCTCAGATGCTCTCCTACACACTCTCCACCTATTTTTTTTCTCTCGCTTTTTTCTTAATCACTTCTACTCCATGGAGAGCCATTTGTCAGACTTTGTGGTGCAGGAGGAGAAGAACATACTTAGTAGGGAAGAGGAAGCAAGAGATGGCACAAAAGGAGCTAAAGTTGCGTATAGCATGAAGAGTGAACAAAGGTTTAAAGTGTTGACTCATGTTGACCCGTGTACATTCAGCATCCCCAAACACTACTGCTTAGCTTCATGTTGCTTGTTTACTCACAACCACTGAACATAGATAGCAACTGCACAGGGTAAAATGTAGTTAGTAGAACTCAGAAACTAAATAACTTTTATTTTGTTTCTATTGTTTTCCACAGTGCTCAGGAACAAGCCTAGAAAATTGTGCCTGTTAGACAATTCTCCAAGACTGAGAACTATGGGCCTTTATATTTATTTATGTATGTATTTATTTATTTATTGAGACAAGGTTCACTCTGTAGTCTTTAGTTCAGGCTGACCATGAACATTCAACCATCTTGGCTAAGGAATTACAGGGGGGCAGTATCAGATAAGACCCTCTTTTATTTAATTTTAACTAGTTGAAATATAAGTTTAAATAGCCACATTTGTCTGTAATATTAGACAGTCCAGCTCTAGGAGAATAATCTCCTTGTCCCTGAGGGAATTTTATTGAAGCTTTATAAGATCCAGCCTCACTATAAATACAACCTCTGATAGGTCTGCCGTTTCAGCATTTGTTTTATTAATGCAAACCCAGCAAACAATTTACCTGAAAATTTCCCTTTAACCTGAAACAAAGTAGACCAGTTTAGTACTATGCGATTCGCATATTGCAATTTCATGTGCTTGACTTTTTGCCTTGAAGACAATGTGTTTTTCATAGCCCTACAGAGAGAGAAATTCAGAATATGACATATTCTTTCCCACACAGAAATTGTCACCTTTTGAAGGGAACTAAAAATTTACCTGGTATAATCAAATAAAAATGTAAGTAAGCAAGCATGCTGAAGCAGAAAAAAAAAAGCACATGCTGTTAGAGAGGAAAATGACCTAACAATTCTTCTGAAACCCAAAACCTATATGATAGCTCATTTCCCTT
This sequence comes from Dipodomys spectabilis, assembly GCF_019054845.1. Lineage (NCBI taxonomy): Eukaryota > Metazoa > Chordata > Mammalia > Rodentia > Heteromyidae > Dipodomys > Dipodomys spectabilis. The sequence continues at coordinate 6,901,299 of NW_024870711.1, forward strand.
TTTCTTTTATTCTTTTCTTCCTCCTCCTCCTCCTCCTCCTCCTGCTCCTCCTCCTCCTGCTCCTCCTCCTCCTCTTCTTCCTTCTCCTCCTCCTCCTCCTCCTCTTCCTCCTCGTCCTCCTTGTCCTCCTCATCCTCCTTGTCCTCCTCATCCTCCTCTTCTTTCTCCTCCTCTTCCTTCTCTTCCTCCTTCTTCTGGCACTAAGGTGTGAGTTCAGAGGCCCATGCATACTTGGCTTGCTTGCTCAGTAGGAACTCCCACTTGAGTCAAGCCTCTAGGCTTTCTGCTTGTTACTGAGGCAACAGCATTTGCCCAGTAGGAATACTTAGTCCCTGATTGTTAAAATTACGTTTTTATTATCTTTAAGTAGTGGTAAAGAGGAGTCAGCATTCAACAAAGCCGTTTATGAAAATAGCCTGAATGAGGACTCTGGGTTATTCACAAAACTTCTGTTTTGCCATTCCATTGTAGAGTCTTATATGTGGGGGGTGGGGGAGAAGGAGGGGGATGGAGGGGGAAAGGAGGCAACAGCTGAAACGAAGGCTTGGGTCTCATTCGTGTACCCCCTTCTCAGCACCTGCATTACATGTCTGACAACGTTACACAGATATCTCTTGAATATACCGCTGCTCAGAGCTAAAGCATGTAAGGTAAAAACGGGGAAAGATTACATATTCTGGATGCATAGGTATTAGAACACATGGATTTAAAACAAAATCACAGATACCTCTTTTCAGAAGCAGAACAGCAAAGGAAACCGGTCACCACCCGTGTGTGCATGTGTGCTTGTGTGTGTGGATGTGCGTTTGTCTGTATGTCCATGTGTGTGTGTGTGTGTAGCATGCACGTGTAAATCTGTATGTGTATATGTGTTTTGTATGCATGCACATGCCCACGTATGTTTCTCTGTGTGTGTGCACCAGTGCGTGTGCATGCACACATGCATGTGCTTGTTGTGTCCCTCTGTTTTTTTTTTCTCTCACTCCCAGGCTTGGAGTGCATGGGTCAACCTCAGAGATTGTCCCAGGGCCTCATTCCTTTTTCCTCCATGTCTTCATCTTTTTTTTGCAGGGGGGGGGTGCTGTGTTGAGCTTACTCCAACCATTCCCTCATAACCATATCCTTTCCATGGTTGTATGTACAGCCATCCTACTGGGCCTTGTAATTGTAGCTCTGGGCCTTATCATCTGCAAATATCCCTTCCAAGTGTTTAGTTAGAGTTTCTCCATAAGAAAAAGTCTCCAGCAATGTTTGAAAATAGTGAGGTTTTCTTTTTTCTTGTAAGTAATGAGGAGACGTAGTCCATATTGTGCAGTGAACAGGTAGAGAACAGATTGTCCCCATGGACAGGCTGTGTACATTCCTCCAACCACACTCTGTCATTCCCGCAGCAGGACTCTCTTGTGCATCGTCCAACAAGCAGGAGGTGCATCCCTCTGCGGTGCCATTTATATTGTGCTTTAATTATCTCTCGACATGACTGCAATCTCCAAATATGAAATGAGTTCCTCATGGCAGAGAAAATTGCGTATCAATTTTTGTAACCCCGGGCCCTAGTAGGCTGCCTGGCACCTAATTATAGCAATCAATAAATGCTTAATAGGGTCATCATTCATTTAACAAATATTTCCTGGCTATATACAGAAAGTGACATTTCAAGGGAGATCTGTGAAATGAATAAGAATGATACATGTTCAACGAAGACAAGGGTAGTTGGGACAGAGGAATCGCAGGGAATGAATGAAATAGCCAGTTAATGGATGACTGAAAAATACTGCGAGTTACATTAGTAGACAAAGACTATGATATTTTGTTCCTGGTCATTCTTGGGAGTTCTGGCTACCTGTACTAACAACTTTTGTTTGGTCATAATATTCTCTACTCAATAAAAATGATTGAGAGAAACTATGAAACCTCATTTGCAGTAATTAGGATGTGCCTATACCTCTACAGGTAAACATACTGGATGTTAAAGGCAAAAAATTCTACTTGGACATGATAAATTACACAGGATTCTAGACATTCACACAGTGAGGATATTCTTAGGAGAGGATGACAAAGGCTCAATAGCTATGTGCTTATGATCATAGAAAATTATGTTTATCGAAATGAACTCCAAGGAATGGAAGCAAGAGGTTTTTATTTTACTTTTTGTGATTTTTTTTCCTTGTTCAGTTTTTGTTCTTCCTGTTTTGTTGTTGTTTTTTATTTCTGTACTTTTTGTCTTTTATGTAAGTTTATCTGCTTGGGGGATGGGAAGAGGAAGCACAGAAACATTGTGGGACAAAGGGTGAAGTAATTCAGCAGTGCTCCTCACTAGACACTATGTTGAAAATAAATCTAAACAACTTGTGGGGAGGGATTGGGAAGGGAAATTTTAGGTGAAAATGAAGGAAGAGGTGACACGGTTCAAAAAGAAATGTCTTCATTACCAGATTTATGTAACTGTAACTCCTCTGAACATCACCTTTACAATAAAAATAAATTTAAAAAAATGAGAACCATTCGCTGATGATTGAGAACCAATCCCTGTGCAATATGGGACAGGCCCATGGTCTCACAATGAGGAGAACTACTAAGCTCTGGGATCATTGGAAGGCTACCATGAAGATCCCTGCAGTAGCTGTGCAGCTGCGCTTGCTCTGAAGATGGAAGACAACTTTTGCAAGAAGCTAGAGGAGAACTTCTTCTGGGGAGGGGGAAATGGGGATGTTCAACTTTGGGGGTTGTGGGCACCTGTGGGAAAGGGTCACTCCAAAGGAGATAGAAGGGGATCTACAAGACCCCAAGGATATGAAGGCAAGATGGTACAGAGGCATCACTGAGGGAAGGTGATTGAAATGGGTCTGGGGTATTGGAGATATGCGGTGAAGGCAAGCCTTTAATCAGCTGTATGACTAGTTTTCTGGCTTTGAGTTCATTAGAGGCTCAAAGAGGGGTCAATGAAGCATCATAAGCCTGAAGCTTTTGAGCCCTAGGATCCTGTGATCTGTGGCTACAGTGAAGAGATAGATCAGGAGGCTCAGCACAAGCCTTCATCATTCTGGACTATGTGACTATGGTCCAGGATCAATTGCATCCTGGACTGGGATGTGGGAGCAGAGTGAGGGTAAGTGGAAGGATGTAAGAAATAATAGAAAATAAATCTCCAAGGCTTGGTGAGGGATTGAATACGGGCTAGGGTAGGAAGCAAGTGCTGGAAATGACTCCCCAGTACCTGTCTAGCACTTGGATAATAGAAGCTAGACTCATAGGGATGGATGATAGACAATCAGGTGTAAAGGAAGGATCACAAATCTGGATGGTGAATGTTGAACTTAAAGTTCCTTTATCACACCCCCCAAAGTGTCTAGCCTATAACGGAATAACCGAGTCCAGAAATCAGTGTGGATCGGACGAGTGACACGGTTGTGATGCAGCTCTGTGCAGTGTAGGTAATGGAAGTCAGTGAGGATGGCGTCAGGTGGTGCAAATACAGGAGCAGAAGAGTTCAACATCCAAGATTAGAGGGGGGGGAGGGAGGGAGGGAGGGAGGGAGAGAGAGGGAGGGAGGGAGGGAGGGAGGGAGAGAGAGAGAGGGAGGGAGGGAGGGAGGGAGGAGAGAGAGAGAGAGAGAGGGAGGGAGGGAGGGAGGAGAGAGAGAGAGGGAGGGAGGGAGGGAGAGAGGGAGGAGAGAGAGAGGGGGAGGGAGGGAGGGAGGGAGGAGAGAGAGAGAGGGAGGGAGGAAGGGAGGGAGGGAGGGAGGAGAGAGAGAGAGGGAGGGAGAGAGAGGGAGAGAGAGAGGGAGGGAGGGAGGGAGGGAGGGAGGGAGAGAGGGAGAGAGGGAGGGAGAGAGGGAGGAGAGAGAGAGAGGGAGGGAGGGAGGGAGGGAGAGAGAGAGGGAGGGAGGGAGGGAGGGAGGAGAGAGAGAGAGAGAGGGAGGGAGGGAGGGAGGAAGTAGAGAAAGAGGGAGGGAGGGAGGGAGGGAGAGAGAGAGAGAAAGAGAGAGGGAGGGAGGGAGGAGAGAGAGAGGGAGGGAGGGAGGGAGGGAGGGAGAGAGAGGGAGGGAGGGAGGGAGGGAGGAGAGAAAGAGAGGGAAGGAGAGAGAGGGAGGGAGGGAGGGAGAGAGAGAGAGAAAGCGAGAGGGAGGGAGAGAGGGAGGAGAGAGAGAGAGAAGGAGGGAGGGAGGGAGGGAGGGAGGGAGGGAGAGAGAGGGAGGGAGGGAGGGAGGGAGGGAGGGAGGGAGGGAGGAGAGAGAGAGAGGGAGGGAGGGAGGGAGGGAGAGAGAGAGAGAAAGCGAGAGGGAGGAAGAGAGGAAGGAGAGAGAGAGAGGGAGGGAGGGAGGGAGGGAGGAAGAGGGAGGGAGGGAGGGAGGGTGAGAGAGAAAGAGAAAGCGAGGAGGGAGGGAGGGAGGGAGAGAGAGAGCGAGAGCAAAGTGTAGTGGGTGAGTACTGAGCTTCCTAAGAGGCAGGAGGCTGAGGGGTGGGAAGAGGACAGAGAGCTGTGAGTATCAGACTCAGTGGTGGGGACCACTAAGAGATCATGAACAGCCAGGGTCAAAATGTCCTCCAAACAAGTAAAACTGGTCCGAATGGAGCCCTTTCCATGAATTATTCTTTGAAGTAATGAGTGCGATGAATTAGAGGGTTTGTGAACGTTGAGGAGAAAGATCAAGGAAGGACGTTTCCTTGTCAAATAGTGTTCTTCTTTGGTTCAAGAAAGCACCAGGCTCTTCATTTGTTCATGTAGCTGCGTTTGCTTGTGGAATCAAGAAGGTGGATTAAATTACTCTTTTATTGTTTTTGTAAAAAATCAAATTTTATTGAAAAGGTGATGGGCAGAGGGGTTACAGTGACATGAGTAAGGTAATGATTATGTTTCTTTTTGAGCGGTGTTACCCCCTTTCTCGTCTTCTCCCACTTCCTACCCCTCGACTCCCCTCCCCCGCAAGATGTATGTAATACATGACACCAGGATAGCTATTCTATTCTGTAGAATCTCACCCTTTAGTGAAGAGCCCGAATTTAGGTCCAACATTTTCAGTGGCATAACCCCCAAACCAGCATGTTTCCCTGGAAATTCTCCTGCAACCCTTCTCTGGTTATCTCTGTGATCTTCACCTACTCTGCTGTCTGTAGTTGGCCTGCATGATCTACTTGCTTTTTTATACTGTTGGTTTAAACTGACCAGTCATATCATTTCCTTTGCCCTTTTCACAGGCAATACAGGTCATTTGGCTATAGAAATTAGCTGTTCAGGCCGGGAAGGTGGCTCAGTGGTAGAGCACTTGCCTTACATGCATGAGGCCCTGGGTTCGATTCCTCAGCACCACATAAATGGAAAAAAGCCAGAAGAGGCCCTGTGGCTCAAGTGGTAGAGTGCTAGCCTTGAGCTGAAGAGCTGAGGGTCAGCACCCAAGCCCAGAGTTCAAGCCCCAAGACCAACCAAAAAAAAAAAAAGATATTCTGCTTATTAAGAAGTATTTCTTATCCTAATGTCTGAACACACTATATTTACAACCCAGTTGTTTATGGACACACATTGTGGATATGTATTAAAGTAAAAATATGGATGGATGGCCAGGTGCCTGTAGCTCACAACTAAAAATCTTAGCTACTCAGGAAACCGAAATCTGAAGACCTCAGGTCAAAGTCAGCCCCAGCAAACAAATCAGACTCTTATTTCCAATTATCTAACATAAAATGTCAGATGTGAGAGTATAGCCCAGTGGTTGAAGGCTAGCTTGTATCAAAGGGCAAGTGAGTGTGTGAGCCCTGAGATCAAGCCCTTGTACCAACACACACATAAAAATGATGCAGATGCCTGTCCAGCTGGAGGATGTTGCATATGCCGTCACAGAAGTATGATTCTCAGATTGTTGCATATAGACAAGATATATAATAATCTTTCACCCTTTTGAAACTTCTGCCTTTTAAAGAGCAGGAAAAGTAATATATAGCAATAAAAATCCATTCATATGTCTTATTTGTTATGAAAATATTCCATGTATGTAGATTAATTAATATATTAATGTGGTTAAACATTACTTGATTATGTGTTAGCCAAAATAAATGGGTAAGAGTACTAATATATACACACATATATATATATTATATACACACATATAAATATTTATGGTCTGGGAGTATGGCTTAGTGGTGGAGTACTTGTATGAAACCCTGGGTTTGATTCCTCAGTACCATATGAACAGAAAAAGCTGGAAGTGGCACTGTGGCTCAAGTGATAGAATGCTAGCCTTGAACCAAAGAAGCTCAGGGAGAGTACCCAGGCCCTGAGTTCAAGACCCAGGATTGGCAAATTAACTAACTAAATAAATAAATTAGTATTTGTGGTACTGGAATTTGAACTCAAGACTCTTCTTAGTTGGCTGGCACTCTACTGCTGAGCCATGCCTCCAGCCTTTTAGCATGATTTCAATTCTTTTCTGTTCTTTCTTTTATTTTTGCAAGTCCCAGGACTTGAACTCAGGGCCTGGGCACTGTCCTAGAGCTTCTTTTTGCTCAAGAATAGCACTCTAGCACTTGAGAGCCACATTGCCACTACCAGCTTTTTCTGTGTATGTGGTACTGAAGAATCGAACCAAGGGCTTCATGCATGCTAGACAAGCACTCTACCACTGAGCCACATTCCCAGCCCCTGCACAGATTATTTTCAAGGCAGGCATGTAATCTGGACTGTGACCTGCCTAGTTTTCACTTCCTACTGTAGCTGAGATGACAGAGTGTATTTCCAAACACAGCTGGTTCCATTGAGGTGGAGTGTTTTTAGTGGTAGTTTTTTTGGTAGTCTTTCCTACCCGGGCCTCCCTGGAGCCAAGATCCTCCCAATTTTATCCTATCCTATAACTCAGATGGCAGGGCTCCAAACCCAGCTATTGGAGGAGAGACCTCAGGTGTATGCTCTGGCTGGCCTTACACCGTGATTCCTCATCTTGGATCACAGGCATGAGCTACTGCACATCAAGCTAAATTATGCTTTTCACATTCAGTGATTAAACATAAGCCCTAAGTTCTCTTGACTGCCACATTGCTTCAGCTTTCTTCACTTTTGTATTCTGGTTTGTCTAAAACCGAGAACATTCTCCTGGCAGGTGGTAAAATGTACCTCAAATGACACGGTGATCATTCACACCCCAGCTCCACACTGCAGAAATGATTTATCATGAACCTTAATTTCAGTCTCCCTTTTAATATTTCTGAGAACTACTGAAGATCATGCCCTTAAAGCATTCCCAACTAGTGATAGTAGACGTATATAGGAAAACCATAAAATTTTATTTTATTTTTTTTTTCGGGCAAAAAAAGCTTTTATTATTTACAACAATAGCAGTCCAGTGTTCTTTTGAACTCTGATAGCCACAAGACAATATGAAGAGGACCAGGTGGCATTTGAATATACAGAGGGTTATGCTGGAGAACAAAAAGCTGACCTCAGGAAACTTATATCTCTTTTTTTTTATTGTGAAAATACTGTACAGAGGGGTTACAATTACATGGGCAAGATAATGAGTACATTTCTTATCAAGCATTGTAGCCTCCTCCTTTGTTTCCCCTTCCCATCCCATCCTCCCCCCCCCACAATCCTCCCCCCCCCACCAAAGTTGTAAAGTTTGTTTTTCCACATAATGACTTGTACATCTCATTGTTGCAATGGATCCACCTGTATCCCTATTTAAACAATTTGTTTTTTCCCTTCCCCTCCACAAATTATAACAACATCAAATACAGTGAAAGCGGGGGTTATACCATGGGGGAAGGACATACAAAGCAACAAAGAAATCATCTTATAAATGTGTTAGAAACAATCACCTGAAAGAAAAAAAACATTTGAATACATATCTTAGGATTCATTTCTCTAACATCAACTTATGTGACCTTTTCTGCTTGACTCAGACATATACTAGTTATTGCAAATAAGGGAAACCATGGGACCAAAATTTTAATATGGTATTTTGAAATGAATAAATTCCAGGGTAAAATCAGTTGTAACTTCTAAAGCAATGTTGGATAGGTTGCTTTTTATTCATTTTTAATCATGAATGACTACCAGATTCATGGATGATTGATTGTCATTATTTCTTCCTGTCAGTATCAACTATATTGATATTAGGGGTGAGGTAAATGAGGTCAAATGTAGGCTACTTATGTTTTCCTCTTTAGTAGAAGTTCTGGCTGTTTTCCTGAAAAGGAATGGAAGATTTATAATTGGGAAAATGAGATAAAGAAGAAAAACAGCATTGTCAAGGGCAAAGTAGCAATTTCCATTTCCACGTAGCTCATTCGCTCCTAATGGCAGACACTACAAATGGATTGCCACAACACATCTTCTGGCCAGCAGGGAAAATCATGTTTGTTTCCTGAGCTTCCTGAAAACCTGACTGCTTCTTTCCCCCTGGAGGATATTGTGGCAGAGGATGTTTTAATTGAATTAGTTAGAAAATATTTTTTTCATTAAGCTTCTTCAAGTACTAATTCTGATCTGGGAAAACAGAAAATATTTTCTTACACTTCAATGAATGTTTTCATGAGTGTTCCAACTTAGTCTTGTTGTGTCTACAGCACAGAATTCAGTCTGTTTTTTAGAAAATAAACTTAAACACAAACTTTTTCTTTCTGTTGTTAGAATATAAAGGGAAACCACATTTGTACTTTGGGTTGGATAATTTTGTTGGCTTTAATTTGAACTCTTGGATGTTTGAAGAAAACCTTTGCTGGCAAAGGACCTCAATGGTAAAATATGCTCCAGCTGTCACGTGGGTGGACCTGTGCTCAATCCTCAGAACCATAAACAAAGAACAAAATAGAGGAAAACTTTATTTGCACATATTTTTCAGTGAACGTAGAAGATGGACTTACGATTTCCCCCTAACCTCATAGACAGAATTGACTAAAGCAGTGGTCTTGATGGACCATTTCCTTTCCTTAGGCTGAAAGCAATATTCCCGTGTTTCCCAAAAACCGTCCAGCTGCAATATATTTTCTGACTTTCCCCTACATTTTTGCCAGCGTTGTCAATGCATGCTTACCAAAGCATATTTAATCTAGATAGTCAGGCCCAGTTAGTGGTGAAATGTGAAATGTCTCTGAAGTCAGACCAGTTTCCAAACCTGGTGCTGAGATTTCCTGGCTGAGCCCCAGTCCTCTCAGCTATCAAATGGCAATGATAACAGTTCCCACATCACAGAGCAGTTCTGAGAATTAGGTCCTGAAACACACTTCAAGGGTTCTACAAGTGGAGAATGTCCCCAACTACAATACAGCTCCAGAGCCAGGGGCTCTTGGCTCACACCTATAATCCTCCCTCCTCAGGAAGCTGAGATCTGAGTGCAGATTGTCATTCAAGGCTACTCCAGACAAATCCTTGAGACCCTTATCTCCAATTAGCCAGCAAAAGGCCAAAAATGGCTTAAGTGGTAGAGTACCAGCCTTTAGCAAAAATACTAAGGGACAGTGTTGTGAGTTCAAGCCAATTACCAACACACACACACACACACACACACACACACATATGGCCATAAGACACACAGATTATAGGTAGAGAAATAGATACAGACATGTACCACGTATTCAGTTTTCAATGCTCATCTATCATCGTTGGCTTTTTGTTGCTTGCTTCTGTTGTTTCTTTGGTCTATGAGATCATGCTTGCCTTTATTCCTTTGTTCAAGGAATGCTAAACATTCTATGTGAGACCTGTACCCCTCTGCCATGCCTACTACATCATTAAATAAACCGATCCATTTCTTTAAAAATCAGTGCAGAGCAAATAGATTGCCATTTCCATAAGAATTCACCTCTGCTACCAAATCATACACACGGACAAAGCCACCTTTATTTACCAAATCCCTGGCTGTTCGCTTTCTGTGGAAAGAGTTAAGCATGTCGTTGCATCAAATATTCAGTGACTCATTAATTAAAGTAGAACAAATTCAATAATTTTTTTTTATTCAGCAGATTAACCCAAACCCACCATGTTCACAATTTATATTCATCCCGTAAACTGCATATGCATTAAACATTTCCATCTGGAGCCCTGATGATTGTTTTTCTCCCACCCCATGCTTGATAAGCTGTTACTGATTACATAGGGAATTCAGAAGCCGTGGAAAGCCTGGATTTTTTAAAGCTCTGTCACCTTGGTGTTCCTTAGTGCTTAACAGATCTTGCTTCATGTCTGCAGGTTCCTTGCTGGCCATGATCCAGGGAGAGGCAGGAGGTCTCTTGACTATGATGGTTAGATGCTTACAACCTTATTATGTAGCTCCCTTTACTCCTCACGTACACCCCAAATTTCCTTCACTAAAAAAATGTTTCACTATCTAATTTATTACAGACTATTTGCTTCTTTACTGGTCTCAGGTAGCTGGATGAGGAAACTTAATTTACTCCGGCTGTACTCTATAATAAAACATAGCCAGCCTGCGTTGGTGCATAATGTTTTCTAATGATTATCTGAATACTTCCCACAGTTCATTTGGGTAAGTCCTATTAACTCTGCTATGAGGGAGATATTACTATGACCTCAGCTTAATAAATTCAGTCTGAGGAATGAGCTCAAAAGCCAGGAGTAGGAAGCATTCGTGCTCACGTATCAGCGTAGAAATTCTAGGACTGGGGCCTGGGCAGTCCCCAACCTACACTCAGCAGAGGTAAATCTCCACTACTCAGAAGGTAGACACACCCAAGGTACTGCTTCAGTGACATAGGTGCTCAACAAGCTACAGCCTTAGTCCTCCTCACTAACACTAATCATGCCAGACAAGCAATGTAATTCAGACTATGTGACCTTAATAATAAAAACAATAACCACACAAAACTCAACAGTTATACAGTTCAAGTGCCCTACCCTTCAGCCGTTAATCCATTCCTTTGCTTTTAGCTTGTTTCATACTTGGAGTCTCATGCTGGGAGAGTAGCTAGGACAACTAGTTATATATGTGTGTATGTATGCATGAATGTACATGTTTGCCTGCAAACCAGATCTGACGGACTTGAGATTGACCCTGCTAGCTGTCACTCTACTCTCTGGAGGGAGTAGGAAGGAACACTTATACAGATCCATCCTTGTTCTGTTCTCGTTTGATATGAACTTGGTGCTTTCAATTGTTGCCTATTCTAAAAGCCCCCTCATCCTGGAGATACGTGTCCCGACCCGCAGGACGTCAAGGAGGGCAGTGAACCTAAGCGAGAAGGAATGAAGGGACAAGAGACACGAAGAATGCCAGCAAGACAGGGGATCTGATCAAGCTGCAAATTTTTATTTTTCACACAAGGGTATTTATATGCTTGGAATAAGGAAGCTTTTTCATTGGCCGTAGCAGTGCAGGATGTTTGCTTAGGGCAGGATGAGGGTAGGATTCTGTAAACTCAGCCTCAAGATGTTTCAGTGGGATAGTCAAGCCTATTATGTTGAGAGACTCAACTTTTGGCTCCCAACAATATGTATGAAGGAGAGAATATTCAAGGTAATCTCCCACTGCAGAAACTGAAGAATGATTATTTAAGGTAAGCACATCAGTGCTCCACAATTATAGAGATTGTTATAAACATACTTTAGTTCTGGATGTACAAATACATCTTATGTACTTATACCCATAGAAAATAACCCCAGTAAATATTCTGATCTGTAGGAAAAACTTCTAAATAGAGATTAAGTGAACACATCAACATATAATTTGGGGTACACTGTAACTTTGTAATAGTAATAAAATGGGATAAAGAGGCCTGCCATCGCTAAAAGATGACATTTTCATTTCATTTATTTATTTTTTTTCATGTCCTAGAGCTTGAACTCCAGGTCTGGGTGCTGTCCCTGAGCCTCTCTGTGCTCAGGGCTAGTGCCTGAGCCACAGTGCCACTTCTGGCTTTTTCTGAGTAGTTTATTGGAGATAAGAGTCTCATGAACTTTCCTGGTTGGGGTGGCTTCAGATCTCAGCTTCCTGAATAGCTTGGATTACAGGTGTGAGCCACTGGCAGCCAGCTGACATTTTCTTTTCAATGACAATCTTGTTTGCTGTAAGAGGTGATAGCATAAAATGATATACTTGTATGTCCTTTTAATTTCATTCCTTATTAGGAAATCCCTTGCTATGCATTAACTTCAGAAGCTTGAGTACTTGAGTTATGACATCAGGTTAATTTTTTTCTTATAATTAAGGCAGTGGATTATTGGTTTCTTTTTGGTCTAAGTATAATTTTACTGTTGTTATTATTAAGGGGTTGTACAGAGGGGTGATCATTTCAGAAGTTGGAAAATGAGCACATTCTTTCTTGCATGATGTCACTCCTTCAAGTTGGCATCTTTTGACTGAGTAAAACAAATAATGTTCCTAAGAAAAGTGAGAAAAGTATGCTGAAGATGCTAGCATTTTAAACACCATTACCTGCCTTGTAGTATTCATGGTTATATTTGCTGTCAACCATTTAGACAAGGCTGGGAAACAATGTTATAGGTGATACTTCTCCTAAAACATATGATTATGTTGACAAATGTATAGACATTAAAATATTTTTAGTGTACACAAATTGAACCGCAAGATTTCTTTGTGATATTCCCATAGGTGCATATATTGTGCTTTGATGAATCTTGCTCCTTTCTGTTGATCCATTTCCTCCTTTATTTTAGATTTAACTACATCAATATGCTCTTTGAACATATATGCACACATATTCACATACATGCATGCAAACATACATATACACATATTATCTCCTGGTAAAGGGTCTATAGAGAGTGAAGGCTAGCCTTGAATCCCAGATCTCCTATTTCATCCTCCTAAGTGTTGAGACTACATTCTGATTCCCCATGCCTGAGTCCCACATAGATTTATTTTTGTCCTGAAGTGTAAATAAGAGCATTGCATAGTAGATGATCTGACCAGCCTTTCACGCACAGCTGAGCACTGTATAATTTTAAGTTTTCTTTGCCTCTAATCACCTCATTTATGTATGTGTTGCTTTCCATTGTGTCAGTGAGAGACTTGTACAAATCTTTCTATGATTTGGTGATACAGAAAGATACATGATTTATAGTAGTGAGAGGCTTGTCTTTGTCCTTCCATGAAATTATGTGACTAAGAAACACACCTTCTATCTCTATCTTTCTCTCTCTGTGTCTCTCTAAGTCAATCAGTAAGTTATGTTTCTCAAGTAAATTCATCTTTACCTTTAAACCCTGGCACCTCATTGTAGTAAAATTTGCCATAGTAGTAAATCCACTGAAATACATCTTCGTAAGCAACTCCTACTGGAAATTCTTTTTTTTTTTTTTAATAAACAAATCACTAAAACGTCTTGAGCTTGAATATTAATCAATGACACAAACTCTAAGAATCTATCATAGGAATATTACTAAAGGTATTATTATACCATGCATATCCAGGATCACACGTCCAAAGGAAAGAAAGGGCTGTCTTCAGGCCTGATGAGCTGTGAAAGCAAAGAACCTGAAGAAGAGGTTGGTACTTATACAAGAATCAAGGAAAAGAGTTTCCTTTACAGAAGCAAAAGAGCAAGTAAAGCAATTTCATGTTTGTCAATAATCTCTTTGATATATCCACAGAGAAGTTCTATTTCAGAATTCATCCCTTCTATAACAGCCGACACTGTCTCCAAAGCCACCAAATCGTGCCTGCCAGAGAAACAACGATTTCCATCTCAAGCAGGATAAAATCGCCAGAGAAACAACGATTTCCATCTCAAGCAGGATAAAATCGTCAAATCCAAAAGGTGCCCCGCAGAGGATAGGGAAATGAGAGATGAGGTCCCCTTTGTCCCCCGTGCCTGGCTCACGCCCTGGCTCACATCCTGCGCCACCGTGGGCGGGCGAGGGCGGTGATGTGGAGGGGAGAGGGCATCGCTGGTGTGGAGGAAGCTTCAAACGCGCTCACACATTGCCAGTGGGTTCCAGGGCTCCTTCCGAGGAAATTCAGAGGCTTCAGGGCCTCTTCTCTATGCTAAACTCTTGGCATCGATCTGGTTTCTGGAGCCTCAGTTTCCTGTGGTTGCATGTCCTCCTTTTCAGTTTCTCCTAATATCCAGAAATCTGTAAACTTCTTTGCACATTGTTGCCATAATGAAAATTCTTCTACTGGATTCACTTCCCTTTCCTTTTTTCTTCTTTTCTTTTCTTGTGTATGCCTTCCTTTCCTGTTTCCTCTCTTTTCTTTTTACCTTTCTCTCCCTCCCTCCTTCCCTTTTTCCCTTCCTTCCCTCCCTCCTTCCCTCCCTCCTTCCCTCCCTCCCTCCCTCCCTCCCTCCCTCCCTCCCTTCCTTCCTTCCTTCCTTCCTTCCTTCCTTCCTTCCTTCCCTTCCTTCCCTTCCTTCCTTCCTTCCTTCCTTCCCTTCCTTCCCTTCCTTCCTTCCTTCCTTCCTTCCTTCCTTCCTTCCTTCCTTCCTTCCTTCCTTCCTGTCCTTCTTTTCTTCCCTCCTTCTGTGGTGCTGGGGTTTGAACTCGGAACCATGCCTTTGCTGGGCAAATGTTCTAACCGCTTAATGTTACCTTCCAGCCCTTTTGGCAGTTATTTCTCAGGTATGTGAGCCACCAAACCTAAGCAATCTTACTTACTTATTTCTATGTATTGATGGCGCTAGGGTTTGAACTCTGATGCTCATGCTTAAAAAAAGGACAGTTGCTACATCTGGACGTCACATTGTTCACAGGGTTGTTGGGGTGACACAATACACAGTGGGGGGGATAACCAAAGCAAAAGTATGTTCTAAAGTGTGTCATCACGTTTGGTGATGGCGGCTGCAGGTGTTGTGCTGGGGTCGCAGTTCTCTGCCTACAGCCTGCAGACACACTAGCTTCTCCCAGTGTGTCGTCAGAGGCCAGGCTGCCTACTTAAGCAAGGTTCATCCTGTGGTGTGAAGAAGTCTGGTGTGCACCCGTCTGGCATGGTAACCACACCGGCCGGCTGTCACCATAGACACTTTGTTTTCCCACTGGCGTGAGCTTCATGCTGCTTTATCCAGATGTTCAGGGGTGTCTGGAGCAGCTGTCATTTATAGCAGCCAGACTGCTGCCCCTCCTCCTTCCGAGTCCTCATGTCCTTTTTGTCTCACGGTCCCGCCACATCTATAAATCTGTAAGTGTTCTCTTTACGCATCTCTCATACCGTGTCTAAACCTTCAAGATAGCCCTCGCCGTCTCCACAGAGCTACCAGAAAATCACTTTCGCCTGCTTCCCCTTCCCACATATGTCTGAAAGTTAGCATTCTTTTCCTTTATTTTGACTTGAGTTAGATAATATAGTCCCAGCCATAGCATTGTGATTTAGTAATTGAGAGTCTTTGTTGAATCTTATCGTATCTAGTCATAAAATACAATAGGAAGGCTGCTGGTTATAAATCTAGGCTTTGGGGTGAACTTAACTAAATTTGATAATTTGAAGTTATAAACTAATTATGGTTCATAGGTAGGTATACATATTCAAGGATGTGAGGACAGCAAATTTCTGCAGTTAATATAGAGTTTGTGATCTGGGTAGCAAATTCATATGGTAGAAAGAAACACTGATATTATTACTGATGTGGAAAAATCTGACATGGAGACTTAAAATCTTTTATTGAAAACTATATATACACTATGTATGTATATATACACACTATCTATGAATATATAGTATATATATACACACTATGTATGTGGATATATATGGACACACACACACACACACACACACATATATATACCTATATCCCTCCATCCCTTACTCTACTCACTGTTCTCTCAGAAGCTGTGCCCTCAAATGTCCTGAATCCAGATGCCATGAAATATTCCTCAGTGCTATGAATAGTCAGAAGAGAGCAGACTTAGTTATACATGGCTCCCCCTTTACCTTACATCTCTGTATTCCCAGCCTTCCTTAATAAGAAGAAAATGCATAGCATTAGAAAACTTCAGCAAAAATTAGAACTAGTAATCAAGTCACAAGGTCACCACCTGGGGTACCCTAATTTGTCTTAAACCGTGAATGCTATTGCAATTGTCACGACCTCATTAGCTTTCCAGGCTGGAGTCAATCTTGCCAGGTTAGCATATTCATTGAATTAGAATATCCATTGTTCCAAAGTAATGAAACAAAAATATAACACAATAATAGTAGCAGCTAGTTATTGTTAACAGCAGATGATGTATCGGGTCCTGTTCTCAGGGTTTCACGTGAATTGATTCATTCTATCTTTACAATTCTCTGAAATCATAAAGATAGGATGGATTCTCAGGGAAGTTCTGCAGCTAAAGGACACAGAGCTACCATGTTGGAAAGCAGAATAAGAATCCTGGCTTAAGTCTCCTTGCTCCCTTTCAAACTGCAGGGATTCAGGCTCAGTTGCAGAAAAGTTATAAAATCTCTCTCACTTCAATGGTACCTCAATGTAGCAAAGAAGACAAATATAATATATACAATATAAGTAATAGAAGCCAGGCACTGGTGGCTCACGCCTGTAATCCTAGTTACTCAGGAGGCTGATATCTGAGGATCGCGGCTCAAAGCCAGCCCAAGCAGGAAACTCCATGAGACTCTTATCTCCAATAAACCACTAGAAAACCAGAAGTGGTGCTGTGGCTCAAGTGGTAGAGCGCTCACCTTGAGCTGAAGAGCTGAGGGACAGCACCCAAGCCCAGAGTTCAAGCCCCACAACTGACCAAAAAAAAAAAAAAGAACATAAATTATAAAAATTATATATAAATAATAGAACATATATAAATTATAAAATTATATATAATATAAATAATAGAACATATATTTACATATCTATATATCCCATTAGAAGACCTAACAGGTTTAGGTCTTCTATTTTATTTTTTCTCAGATTATATATCCATTCACTTTGATCCTAGGCACTGTGACCATGAGTCTTTTCCCTGATTTATCAGATTAATTTTTCTCATGTTGTAAAATTAGAACAATTAAATTTTACTGATTTTGTCTTTTTCACATTAATGAGACTGAATATGTAAATATTCATCATTGTAAATCATTTCATCAGATTCTACACCTGATAATTTCAATATAAAAATTTAATATGTGTTTTCTTTTGAATATGACAATGTGGTATCTAGGATGGAAGACTTTTTACTTCAATTTGCTAATCTTGTTTGCTACTTTGGTATAGAAGTAACTGTTCTTCGAAGGTTCCCAGACAAATTTTTTCAGGGTCAGACTGTATATTCTTAAGTTCAATTGATAAGGTGATGAAATAATCAGAAAATATGAATATACTCTGAAATTCTAAATTCTTTTGTTTTTAGAAAAAGAAAAGAAATGGTTAGTTGGTTGCAACCTGGAGCTGAATAAGTAACTACAGGATGACTTAGATACTTCGAGATTAAAACAGAAAGATTCCGTGGGGTGATTTCTTTCTTTTATTAAAATTTATTTTTATTGTAAAGATGATGCACAGAGGGGTTGCTATTATAGGTCAGGTAATGAGTTCATTTCTTTTTGAACAATGCAACCTCTTCCCTCATTTTCTTCCAGTTTTTTCCACCTGAACCCCTCCCCCGCAAGCTGTATAGTTCATTTCCAACACAGTGTCTAGTGAGTATCACTGCTGAATTCCTTTACTCTTTGGCCCACTATTTCTGTGCATCCCCTGCCCCTCCCCAAATAAACTTACATACAAGAAGAAAAGGTACCGAAATCAAATACAGAAACAAAAGAGGGAAAGCAAAAACAAAACAAACACAATTCACAGAAAGCAAAATAAAAAATCCTCTTCCTTCCATTTCTTGGAGTTCATTTCAATAAACATTATTTTACATGATTTTATGCACATAGCTATTGAGCCTTTGTGATCTTCTAAGAACATCCTCCTTTGGTTTCACTGTGTGATTGTCACCATGTCCAAGTGTAATTTTTTTGTCTTTTAACATCCAGTGTGTTTAGTTGTAGATGGATAGGCTCATGCTAATTGGTACAAATGAGGGAAACCATGCAACTTATGTTACTTTGGGTCTGGCCTACTGCACTTCATATAATCCCCTGCCCCCCCCCCCCGAAGTCTTTCCATTTATTTATAAATGGGGCAATTCTGTCCTTCCCTCTTTCTGATGGAAGCACAGATTTCCATTGTGCATATATGCCACATTTTCATGATTTCTTTCCTCCCTCCACAATGCAGGCTGGGAGGGTGAACTCAGTTTTCCCAAGGACAGATTGGCAGGGACCATGTCCTAATCTCTGGGCCAGAACCAGTGCTGTCCTGCAGCCTGCTGGGTAGGCACAATGTGACTAGTCAACTTCGGGCCAGGAGAAAAGCCAGCATAGCTTTAATTTTCTGATAAGTGTCCTGCCTCCACAAGCACTTTATCCCCAGAATGAAGGCCCTCAGTGCCTCTCCTCCATGTTAAGAGGAACTTGACTATTGACATTTTAGAGTCTTTACCATCCTGCTATTACTAGCACCTGTAACCATATTGTATCTGACATACTTGGCATGATGCGTAAATTGTTAGGATTGACTTAAACGGTAAAAATAAAAGAAAAAATCAAATTCTAAACATTGAAAAGAATACAGGTAGGCACTGTATCAAAATATTAAAATGTGTCAGATTTCCAGATTAAATTCCTTCATGAGAATCCTCACAAGCTAAACAAGGAACCAAAAGGAAAGGAAACAAAAATAAAGTCTCCAAAGTTAATGTGGTGATCTGTCTTCATGCTTTCTGAATTTAATTAATCTACTTCCTGGAGCAATTTTGAATTTTATCAATAACTTTCTAATATTTCTAGAAGCTTGGGACTTTCGTAACAAGAAAATTGCAGATCTCCTTGAGAGAAAAACTTGATTTATGGTAGAAAGAGAAATTGATCACATACATTGTATGAAATAATATGTAAGGATCTTAAAGTGTTAAGAAGTCAACCTCAAATCGTACATAGTCTGAAGATAATTTAGTAGATTAATGTTCTCATTCCGGTTGCTTTATATGAGGAGGAAAAAGTTTTTTATGTTGCCAATTGAAATCAGATTATCTCCAAATAAAGTCAGGGAAAAGATAGACAATAATAAAACAGCTGAATAAAAACATGACAAATTTGAGCCCCAGCACAGGCGAATAGAACTGTAATCCCAGGAGGAGGTTTGTAAATCCCAGCTCTGCCGGGGCTACATGGGGAGACCATTTCTAGCCTTTCTTTAAGATTGGAAGTTGTAATAACAGTGGCATTCACACATAGCACGAGTTGCCTACAAATGGATAGAGATTGTTCCAGCCCTCCATATATACTTAACCTTTCCGAACAGTTCTTATTCATCCTACATTATGAGGCCAAGTTTGCTCACCATCAGTTAACTGCTTTTCCCTGGAGTTTGCAAGTCAGAAATATATATATATATGTACACACACATATATTTGCTTCTCATATCTCTATCAAAAGTGAGCAGGGGCAGATCAATGGAGTGGCATGATTTTTTTTTTTTTTACAACAAGCCAGCATCACTCATTTGTATGAACTGCTTAGCCCCTCCGAGCTGTGATGCTGAGACTTCTAATTTCAGGAGCCTCAAATCAATTCCCTCCTCCCCCCTCTCAGGGCTCAAGTAAGTAAGAGAGCAGTGTTCATTTAGAGAGGTAAATTAATTCAATCTGTTCACCAGGGCCCAAGTGAATGTGAAGGTGTCATGGCGTAATGGACGGCCCCCCAGTTCACAGTGAATCAGTTCCCTCTACCGCCCAAACCACTGAGGTGTGTGGATGACCAGCCCACAGAGAACCATTTAGTGTTTTACCAGCCAAGACCTCACTGGTCTAGTGGAGAGGAGAGAGAGCCCATTATTTCACAACATGTGTACATTCTGAGTTTTATTAAACCTATTTTATGGTTGAGGTAAGTTTCACCCAAAGGTATGTGAAATCAAACCAAACATAACACATAGCTCTGATGTACTACACCAGAGAAACAAACTCCAGACACTCCGAGCAAATGTTCCAGTCTCCTGCAAATAAGTAAAAGACATTTGCACCAACTCATTTAGCTTCTAGAAAAGCACAGAGAATAAAGTAAATAAAAGTGACATTCCTTACTAGCTCACCTCTTACGTATTTCTACTTGTCTCAGAAACTTTATAGGAAATGTTGGTGAAGTATACACAGTGTGGCAAAGCATTAACCTTATAACTTTTTAAGGGATGATTTGAGATATGCATTGTGCAAAGAGTCAGCTTCGAACACACAAATTGTGATATGGCTTAAAACATGAGACACTTGGGAAATTCTGTCTAAAACCCTAAGATAATGTGTTTAAGTGAGCTAAAACTTTTAGTATTTTTCAAAGAAGAATTTTAGGTATCTGAAGATTGATTCAACTTCCATTAACACTCATGTTTTATGGTACTGAGTTGCTCTTCCCATTGAACAAAATAATGACTGAATATTCATCTGTAATTCTTCAAAAGTCTTAGCTGCTTTGACACTCTGGGTAGCAACAATGCATCATCAGAAAGTTTTAACTTATTTAATGATATAGAATTCTGTGTGTGTGTGTGTGTGTGTGTGTGTGTGTGTGTGTGTGTGTGTGTGTGTGTGTGTGTGTGCAGGTGCAGTTACTCTAGTAAAGGGGTTTGAATTCAAGGCTTCACACTCTTGCTCAGCTTTCCCTGCTCAAGGCAAGCATACAAGCTACATTTCCACTTCCTTATTTTTCCTAATTAACTGAAGACAGAGTCTCTCAGCTTTGTCTGTCTAATCTGGCTTTGAACCAGGATTCTCAAATTTCAGTCTCTCAAATAGCTAGGGTTACATGGGCAAGCCATTAGTGCCAGCTATGCTACACAATTGTTGCTTTATGTTTCTGTATTATGTTTCTTGTACTACTAAAAATCAGCTTATTTGAGGTGGTTTCTTTCTCTCTGTCTCTCTCTGTCTCTCTCCTTGTATATACCTTTGTATATACCTTCTATGACCTTTGGCACCCCAGCACAGGAACTATCTTTCCAGGATGCAAATCTGGTTATAAGCTTGAAGTATGTGCCATCATGGCTCACATAGGCACACATCATCCATATGGAGCATACGTTCCTTCATCTTCTCACTGTACCTCTTTCTATGACCTGTGAGACTCGTGTATTAAATTCACACAGAACTGAGCTTCTTTTTACACAAAACAACAATGTAGTATTCTGCTCTGCCATCTGTCTGGGTTTATTTTACTCAGTCCTAATTCTCTTTATAAAGGAAACACGTCTGTTAGTTCTTTCTTGTAACTTAGCCCTCTAACTCGGTAACCTCCGAGTCTTTCATGAGGTTATGGTCGCAAACGTTATTTCACTGAATGCTAATTTGTACCAGATCCTAAATAATGGTTTCTAAAATTCACTATCAAGGAACCTTGTGCAAATATATGAAAAAAATTGTTGACCATGCTAGTATTCTTTAATAACTTTAATGTCTGGCTCCTTGGATAAAACATGGTACGAAAGCGCTCTATAAATGTTGTTTTAAATATGTCAGTAGAAAATGTGAGATATAGAATGTCCATCATGCCCCAAACTGCTATTGGAAAGATCTGTTCCTCCACTATTCCAAAGGGTGGCATTGAGCCAAGCTGAAGGGGTAGGCTGGAGCCAGGGTCGGGAAATGGAATCATCAGTCTCTATCAGGAGCCACAGGAGATTGGATAAGAGATTTTCTTGTGGTTTCCACTAGAAGATATGGGTGAGTCAGGTTTGGGATTGACTAGCTTGAATAATTTCAAGGGGCTCTGGGGCATAATAACAAACCCACATGAGTCAGTGACTTGAGTCTGGGTGTTTCTGACAAATGGTTACTGACTCACAATGTGAAGACAGAGAAAGGATGTGGTTGGTCTGGCATGGGGCTTGTTGGCAAGTCCACTACCTTGACAAGGGTAGCCTTCCAGGCTCAGCAAAGCCATAGATGTCAACGAATCAGAACATAGAAGACAGGGAATGGCTAAAACAGAGGAAAACATGGAAATAACATATAATAGCTTCAGGAAATGATCAAGTTGGCTTTCCAATCTCTGCCCCCTCCACCTGATCCATTTACACCATTCCTTCTTTACTATAAAAGACATTTATTGATTTCCCCCTCAATATTGTATTACTTCTATTGAAACAATACATCATTACAAGTCCTCTACCTTTATTTCCAATTAACTTGTCATCATCTAGGCTATATACCATTGAAATGTAGGTACTCATATCGATAAAGTTGTTTTAAACAAATTTAGTGATTTTTGCTATTGCTGTTATTTTTATATTTTGGTCTATATGTATGGTTTGAGCTCAGCACCTTGCACTAGTGATTTGCTGGTGAATTCACCATTGTTTGAGCCATGCCTTCGGTCCAGCTTCTTGCTGAAAATTTTTAGAGGTAGAGTATCATGAACTTTTCTGCCTGGGCTGGCTTTGAAATGTGATAAAACTAGGATTATAGGTGTGAACCACTAATGCCTCCTGGCTTTTACAATTCTTAAAAACATGGAATAAATGCTGGGAATAATTTAAACTAAAAGTTACTCTAAGGAGTTTCTTAATGTTTGATTCCTTTCCTCACCTTTTGAAAACATTTATTTGGAATTTATAATTCTAGGTAATCTTTTGCCAAGCAGAAAAAAAGATTTCTGTATGCTCAAAACTTTGGAGCTATTTTCAGCAAATAGCAATATTATCACAGAGAAGGCAAGTCTAATATGTTTTATTTTTGATTTATAAAAATAAATAAAAATAGCTTCCACATGGATTTCCAACAAATAGGTTTTATGCTAATTTTCAGAAATTGCTTATTATTTATGCATTATCAGATAGAGTAGGGCCATAACCCCATTTAGAGGTAGATTGCTCTGAATTTCTGTTGTCCCATGAGTTGTGAAAAGGTAGAATATAGTTAGGTACCTCTCTGTCTATGTGTCTTAGCTACCATTTGGTGAGGAAGAGGGTATCTCAAGTTTATACTTTTTGTCTTTTGATATTAAGGATTATTACTTTATAATGTAGTTTCAAAAATATGCTAACATCTTTGTGTGTCTGGCATATACTGCCACATTAACAAACCATCAGACATTGTAGATTTTCATGAAACAAATCAATAACAAAAATACATACAGTCTATTTCTCTGTCAGCAGGTGTAAATAAGTGAGAGGGGATTAAGGTGGCAGGAGGATGAAGGAGGTTGAAAACTGGTGAAAGAGATTATTTGCCACATTGGAAATGGAACAGTGATATCTCTTGGGGATTTTCTTTTTTTTGGTGAGTGGAGGGTGTGATAGAGTGAGATTGGTTGTAATGCACTGCACATGTATGTGGAGGCTTAACAATGAAATGGTCCACTATATTAACTAATGTGAGTTAATTATCAATATAGGCATAAATCCATCTTTCTTTTAAATTTTAAGAAATATTTATTTTAGGTTAGTATATAATAGCTGTGCTTAAAGGATGTTCATAACTTCGTAACTTTAATGTTACAATAGACAAGTTTTTCTTAAATGCATTCAATTAAATAGAAATAACTCATAACCTACATTTCTTTGGGTCTGGCTTGCTTCATTTAATATAACTTTCTCCAGGTCTTTCTATTTCCTTACAAATGGGGCAATGTGATTCTTTCTTATGGAAACATAGAACTCCATTTTGTATATGTACCACATTTTCTTTTTTCTTTTTTTTTTTAAATTTTTTTTGGGTCCGGTCGTGGGGCCTGAACTCTGGGCCTGGGCACTGTCCCTCAGCTCTTCAGCTCAAGGCCAGCGCTCTACCACTTGAGCCACAGCGCCACTTCCGGCTTTTTTCTTTTTGCTTATGTGGTGCTGAGGAATTGAACCCAGGGCCTCGAGCATGCAAGGCAAGCGCTCTACCACTGAGCCACCTTCCCAGCCCCGTACCACATTTTCTTGATCCATTCATCTACTGAGGGGCATCTGGCTTGGTTCTATATCTTAGCTATGGTAAATAATGCTGCAGTGAACATGGTTGTGTTGGTAGCTTTAGTATGGCCTTGTTTGTGGTCATTTGGGTAAATGCCCAGGAGTGGGATTGCTGGGTCATAGAGAGCTGTGTGGTTTTGGAGGAGCTGTAGTCTTTTGGAAGAACATTCAGACTGCTTTCCAGAGTGTTTGAACATGTTTACACTCCCACTATCAGTGTAGTAGTGTTCCTTTTGGTCACATACCTGCCAGCATCTGTTAGTATTAGATTTCTTGATAATTTAGGTGCATGGTTTCCCTAATTTTTAATAACTAGAATTTGTCTATGATATTTTCTTAGCAAAGGATCA
The DNA here is from genome assembly GCF_019054845.1 of Dipodomys spectabilis. Lineage (NCBI taxonomy): Eukaryota > Metazoa > Chordata > Mammalia > Rodentia > Heteromyidae > Dipodomys > Dipodomys spectabilis. Next base: position 6,925,543 of record NW_024870711.1, read on the forward strand.
CAATAACCCAATTGCTGGGTACATATGTCCATATAAAATGAAGCATATCAAAATGAATTATTTCCAAAAATTGGAAATAATAAGTTTATTATGTAGTATTTGCAGGTATTTCTATTTTTTTGTTTTCTGTTCCCTTTGTCATATATATATATATATATATATATATATATATATATTTATATGTTTATTTGATCTGTGGAAATTAAAAGGAATCATTGCAACAGCAGGACAAAGGATTAACTAATGCAACAATGATACTCATTTGATACTATGTTGGAAATGAACTTACAACTGTGGGGAGAGGATTGGGGAAGAGAAAGCTGGAGAGAATGAGGGAGGGGATAACATTGTTCAAATAGAAATATACTCATTACCTTATTTATGTAACTGTAACCCTACCTGTCCATCAACTTCACAATACATAATTTATAAAAGAAATAACACGTAAGTCTTCAACTTACATCTAGTATGAGTATAATACAGTATTTATTCATGTCAGAAATATATACCATCCATATAGTAAATCTTGTGATCTTAGAAAGTCAACTGTATGATACCAGCTATGATTTTGCAGGAAGATGTGGGCATATAGAAATTTCCTTTTGCCTTGTTATTTCCAATACACATTACACTTAGGTCAATTTAAGAAGAGTTTAATACCCAATAATGCAAGGAGGATATCTCCAAGTCTAACTTGCCAAGTGCTAAATTCCATAGAGGATGGCAGACACATGAGAAAGTAATCTCAATATTAACATGATTCAATTAAATGTTCAAGACACAGTTGGCCAAGCCTAGGGTTCTTTGATACAAGGAAAGTTTTTGGTGTGTAAGATTTTGAAAGGCTTGAAAGATAGCATAACTTTAACCAGTTGAAGGAAAATTAGGAGTTCCTTAGGAAATCCTTTCCTAAGGAAAGCAGTTCCTTAGGTGAAATCATTGAAGGACTATCCATTTAACAGCATAAAGAGACATATACCACTAAATAATAAGGCCATGAGGGAAGTCTTTATCACTGAGGTAGTTGTAGCATATACTACGCTGGTTGGATTTTGATCTCAGTAAAATGATGTATTCCTCAAAGATATTTGTAGATTTTTTTCTACCTGGTCATGGGGCTTGAACTCTGGGCCCAGGCACTGTCCCTCAGCTCTTCAGCTCAAGGCTAGAACTCTACCACCTGAGCCATAGCACCTCTTCTGGCTTTGTCTGCTTATGTGGTGCTGAGGAATCGAACTCTGGGCCTCATGTATGTGAGGCAAGCACTCTACCACTAAGCCACCTTCCCAGCCCCTATTTGTAGCTCTTTGTAGAGAATCCATGTAAGGGAAATCAGGTAAAAGGGCGAGAATCATTTGTTTATGGATGCAAATGAAATAGACAGTTATAAGATTATAACATTCATTTGAAAGATTGAACAACACTGTATTTCCCAGGATATAGAACTGAGTTGGTAAAGGTGGGTGAGAAAAGACAGAAGTCAAGAAAATCCCAAATCTCTGACCCAAGCTACTAGAAAATGACACAGAGTGCAATAGCATTAAGGTCCAAAGAAAGAATTATCTGCTGGATTGTTAGAGACAGAAATACTATGGGCTATCCATGTCGATTTGTATTTCAGGCATTAGATATTAGAGGCTAAACTTTATGGAGAAGTATCTAAGATGGCTGAACAAGAATGATATCCTTTGGACTGTATAAGAGAGAAGACTTAGAGGCATGAAGGAGAAGCTGTAGTCTCAGGAATAAAAGAAAACACAAAAATCTGAGACCAATATAGATGTGATGGAGATTGAAAAACACTAAAATTAAAAAAGTAACACAAAGGAGACAATGAACTTACTTGTAACACTAAGTGTGGCTCCCAATTGCAGATTACACACTAGTGGTACCTGTATAAATTAAGCCAGAAGGTGGCCCCCTGACTAGAGGAGAAATTGGAGGATTTGTAGAAACTTTAAACCTAGGGAGGTGGTTCAATCTGAAAGTGACTCCTCTCCTCTAAAGAAGGCTCTCACTCTGGACCCCTCACAACCTCTAGAGCTCAAACTCCCCAACAGCAGCTGCTGGTTTCCATCTTGGTTTAGAAAACAGTGAAACCATGCTGGATCCTGCCTTAAGACTTGGGCTAGGGAATGGATCATGTGGTGAAAAAATAAAACAACAACCTCAGATACTGGGTGGTAAGCAAGGGGTTACAAATGAATTAAGTGAAGTAGACTCTGTGGAGAGTGCAATGTCATACTTTAAAAAGACGTCAAAGCCCAACAAAGTAAGTGCCAGGAAATGGGTACTTGGAGAAGGATAGGGTAGAGTTAAGGGGAGAGAGATAGAAGAATGAAGGTGGGAAGGGGGAGAATTCAGGCAAGAATTGAGAAATACAAGAGAAAGGAGAATGCCAAAGGGGGGTGAAAGTGTTAAAATGGTGACACAGGTCAAGATGCATTCTATACATAAACTGCTTTGCTAAATAGAATATATATATATATATATATATATATATATATATATATATATATATATATATATATATATATATATATGGAAAGGGGTAGGCTGGGAAGGATGGGTAAGAATGTTCAAAGGGATGACATTGATCAAGATACACTATATTCATAAACTGTTTCAATGAATGGAAATTCCTTTGTACAACCACTTGATGATAGTAAAATATTTTTTAAAAAAATCCCCAAAGATATGGAACCAACCCAGATGCCCCTCAGTAGATGAATGGATCAAGAAAATGTGGTATATATACACAATGGAATTCTATGCCTCCATCAGAAAGAATGACATTGCCCCATTTGTTAAGAAATGGAAAGACTTGGAAAAATTATATTAAGTGAAGTAAGCCAGGCCCAAAGAAACATAGATCCCATTGTTTCCCTTATTTGCAATAACTAGTATATGTATGAGTCAAGCAGAAAAGGTCAGATAAGTTGATGTTAGGGAAATGAACCCTAAGATATGTATTCTAATGTTTTTTTTCTTTCATGTGATTGTTTCTAACACATAAGATTATTTCTTTGTTGCTTTGTATGTCCCTCCCCCACGGTATAACCCCTGCTTTCATTGTATTTCATGTTGGTATAATTTGTGGAGGGGAAGGGAAAAAACAAATCGTTTAACTAGGGATACAGGTGGACCCATTGCAACAATGAGATGTGCAAGTTGTTATGTCAAAAAACGAACTTTACAACTTTGGTGGGGGGTGGGAGGAGGATCCGGTGGGGGAGTATGGGAACAGATGGGAAGGGGAAACAAAGAGGAGGCAACAATGCTTGATAAGAAATGTACTCGTTATCTTGCCCATGTAATTGTAACTCATCTGTACGGTATTCTCACAATAAATAAAGACAGAAAGAAGGAAAGAAAGAAGGAAAGAAAGAAAGAAGAAAGGAAGGAAAGGAGGAAGGAAGGAAGGAAGGAAGGTAGAAGGAAGAAGGAAGGAAGGAAGAAAAGAAAGAAAGATAAAAAAAAGAAAACAAAAAAATCCCCAAAGACCCTCAGCACATTGCTACTTCAGAACCAGCTACTGTTATGGTCAGTGGCCTGAGGTCCATCTGCACCTGGGCCAGCACCCAGCAGTGCCACGATCCCCTGCCGCAAGCTGAGGGCCCCTTGAACTCTTCAGCAGGACAGCTGCTCTACTGTGTCTTTGCATGGAAGCTACAAAGGCTCCTGGATGAGCCCAGCGGCCTTACAAACCACAGCAGGCGTCTCCACTCCACCCACACTGCCACACTCCCTCCGAAAAGGAATCCTGGGACTTCTGTGCCTCCTCTTCCTGACAGAGGAGTGACTCCTTAGACCAGCAAGAAGAGACACCGATTCTCCCCTTCTCCCACAGCCAATGAAGAGCTCTACTCTGTGTGCTCCCCCCAGTTCTCCAATGTATTTGGGTGTTTCCCTGGGACTTTGACACTTGTTGACCCCGAGGAAGAAAGCAAAGGATGCCCACGATCAGTGGGACCTGGTCCAGACCACAGTTCATAAAGCCCTCGGCATTGGAGAGGAGCGATGGTCAGGATGCAAAGAAGGGAAACACCTGCTGTGAAGGAGTCCGGAAGTGGACAGCTAACTCTACACATCAGCTAGTTTGGCTTACTTTGTGCACTTCTGAGGATCAGGTCTGGTGCCACGAGCACTCGACCAAGGCTTGGTTTCTGAGTCATATCTCCCAGTCCAATGGGGATAAATTGTACCTCAACCCAGCCATGATGCTGTCAGAACATTGAGACTATTTCAGCAGAGAGGCTGCAGGTGATTAAAATTTCCTGCCAGCGATTTGGCCTCAGATATATAAATCCCAATATAAAAGCATGAGAAGTATGAAAAAGCAAGGAAGCATGTCTCCCCGAAAGTTAACAACGACACAATGAAGGACTTGAGATAATGAAGTAGATGAAATTTCAGACAATGAGATCAAAGGAGCAACGATAAGAATTGTCCATGAAATTTATGTAATGTACCTGAATGAATTCAAAGAGGATACAAAAAAAACAGCTAAATGAACTCAAAGTGAATTCCAATAAATTTCTCAATGAAACAAGGAAGACAATACAGAGTAGGGAGGAAAAAGTAAATGAAAATATAGAAACCTTGGGGGGAAAAACATGGCTATTTTAGAAGTGAAAATCTCAGTAACTCAAAAATTCATTTGATGGACTTATTAATAAAATGTGTGCCAGTGGCTCACTCCTGTAATCCTGGCTACACAAGAGGCTAAGATTGCAGCTCAAAGTCAGTAAGAAACTCCTATTTCCAACTCACCATCAAAAAGCCAGAAGTGGCACAAGTGTCAAGGCATTAGCCTTGAGTTAAAAAGCTTGGTGAAAGCATTTAGGTTTGGGGTTCAAGTTCCAGTTCTCTCTCTCTCTCTCTCTCTCTCTTCTCTCTCTCTCTCTCTCTCTCTCTCTCTCTCTCTCTCTCTCTCTCTCTCTCTCTCTCTCTTTCTCTCTCTCTCTCTCTCTCACACACACACCTGAATGGAGCAAGCTCTAAGTAAAGTACTAGGAAAGATAAAGTTCAGGACCTAGAGAGGAGAGGAAACTAGACGAGAGCAAAGAGATGAGGGAAAATGGTAGAGAACAAAGGAAAAGGTGACAATGATCAAGACGAACTGTACTTATAACCTAATTGATGGAATTGTAAGCTTTCTGTACAACTACATAGTAATAAATAATCTCACACTGTGATCATATAGGATTCACCCCAAAGATGTAAGTCTGTTTCAACATATATAAATGATAGATATAAAATAACATATCAACAAAAATGAGTGCAAAACATGCATTTCAGTAGCTTTAGAAAAAATATTCAATAAGATTCAACATCTTTTCACAGTAAAAACATAAAATTGAGGTGAAAAGAAATGATATTGTAACCCCTCTGTATGTACAGTATTTTCACAATAAAAAAAAGAAAATACCTAGAAAAAAGAATGATATCTCAAAATAATACGGCTTACAAATGAAAAATTCAGCCAGTATGTTAGATATGTTACATATGTATGTATATGTATATAACAGGCAATCCATCTTTCATATACACATATATTCATGTGTATTTAAACAGATGGATTGATAAGTAAATGGATAAAATCTAAGACATGCTCCAATTTTGTGCTCATGAGTAATACTGATCTCTTATGATTGAGATAAGTCTATATTTTTCATATTTCTATATAATTTAAACTTTCAGTAACACACATAATAATTGTTTGGTAAAAAGACAGGCAAGGGATTTTTTAATATTAAATCTTTTCCATGGTAAACACTTTTCTAAGACCTCTTATAGACACTCGGGAAGTAAATACTAACAATAAATTAACAAAGAAAAAAAAAGAATAAAAAACCAGATTGAGCCTCTTGTACCATGATGATTTGGTGAATTGGGCACATTTCCAGCTTTGAGTTATTGTTAGAAACCAAAATGTAGAAACACTATGATTTTGCATTCAGTTTTTGACTAGCCATTATTATTGTGCAGATTGCTTAAACAGTGCAGCCACGCATATTTAATCACTTCATACCAAACTTAATTCTAGGGAGTGATAAGTAATCAGGATAACAGAAAAAAATGGGTTATCCTAAAATAACCACAACATATTATTAGATGTCAAATGAAATTTCAATGCATTTTTATAGGAAATAGAACTAAACTCTGATGGATGCGAGTTGCCTTACGATACTGTATCTTGCATTCTTTCAAAAGCATCTGGTTTTAAGTGTAAATAGTAGAACAGATATTGAGGAATTTCATCATTTTCAAGCCAACTCTGATAAAACATACCCAAGGGACCATGTTGATATTGTGGAAACAATTAATCTGTTCATAAAAGGAGGAACTGGTTCTGCAGTGTAAAAGTTCTGGCTTGCTGAGCATTTGATCAATTTTCAGCTTGTCTACTGGTCACTTACCATTAGATAAAATTAGACTTGGCTGCATGAATATCTTTCACTTACATTTTTATTAATATCTGAGGACAGAGCAATAAGCCATCCTCATCCCTCCTTGTCATACTTCCTTATTGTCCTAAAAATGAGGTAGTGTACAATCATCATTGGCATAAGTCTCTGTTCTGGGTCTGAATTTATATTTAGGAGAAGCTATAAGAGTGATGATTACAGGGCTGGGAAGGTGGCTCAGTGGTAGAGCGCTTGCCTTGCATGCATGAGGCCCTGGGTTCGATTCCTCAGCACCACATAAGCAGAAAAAGGCAGAAGTGGCACTGAGGCTCAAGTGGTAGAGCACTAGCCTTGAGCTGAAGAGTTGAAAGATAGCACCCAGGCCCAGAGTTCATAAAAAAAAAAAGAGAGAGAGAGAGAGTGGTGATTACTTTACCTGAAGTCCAGAAACTTTTACTTCCTGAGAACTCAGTGAGAAGTATGTCATGCCAACGAATAGATATCAGAAGTATACACATCAACAGCATTTCTGTTATCCAATTGCCACTGGCATGAAGTTGAGTCAGAGTTGAGTCCTTTGTTGTTTTCTTTTACTCTCTTTTCAGCCAAAAAAATTCTAGCAACTGCTGAGGATTCTCAGTTCAACCTAAGATCTAAAAATCTGGTTCCATTTTTTCCCCCTCTCATCTCTCATCAAAGCTAACAAAGATATTGCCACTGGACTTCAACTATAGCAGTACAGATGACTAAGCTAAACTCTATTGGTTTGCAGTGTTAGCAATAGCCAAAATATAGTGGTTGATGCCATCCCCCCTACCCCAGTGAAAATACCCTCATTGTCTTTATAGTCTTAGAGAACAGAAATCTGTTGATTAAGAATCTTTGGAGGCACAGTAATGGAAGTGACTATAGACCAAAGGAAAGTTGAAAGTTAAATTTTTCTTTCTGACCTTATATAATGTCCCCTTGTCCAAGAATCATCTTTAAATATCAGTATCTAATATGAGACAAAGAGATTTTAAAGAATATGTAAGCCATTGACTGGTCCCATCCAGTGGATATTAATGGCAGATGAAGAATTACTCATCCAACTAGATAGATAGCTAGGTAGATGATAGATAGATAGCTCCATAAATTTCAAAATACTTAAAACATGTTAATTGAGGTTTTTGATTAATATCTCTATAATATATATGATAATCATGTATTCTTTATAATACAAGTATATATGTTCTTTATAGGATCTGACACATATAAAATTCATAATGTGTAAATTTATCATCTTACTTTATAAATATGTAGCATAAAGAATATCTTATCTGTAAAAATGAAGTATAATCATTGTTTCCCATTCTTCCTCATGAAGGCCACTTGGCATTGCATCATGAATAGAAAGAATGAGCAGAATGGGAAGAGAGCACTGCGTTCTCCACACACTTCTTTTAATTCTCCTTTTTTCAGTGCTGGCACACATGGACAGCGAATGAAAGCCCATGATGAGTGAACTAATTCGCCATTTCCTTCCTCTCTAGGGGCTGACGTCATCAACTTCGACGGCCACGTGGTGTTGCCCTATCGGTTCAGAAACAAGAAAATGAAAACGCTGAAAGATGTCATCTCCTTGAAATTTAAAACTTCCGAGGGCGAAGGGGTGATCCTGCATGGGGAAGGCCAGCAAGGAGACTACATCACTCTGGAACTGAAGAAAGCCAAGCTGGTCCTCAGTCTAAACCTAGGTGCGTTGTGACTCTCATTGTTTCTATTTGGAAAACACTGCTTCATTCCTTAAAATGTGAATTAGGAAAGTTCACATGATATTGAAATTCTTTCTTAATCCATAGCTGTCCGGAGATATTGACATATCTGTTTGACTTTGTCAATTTTCCATCATTAGGACCAAATAGCTCAGAAAACAATATTTGTGCACTTGCAGTATGATACTGGTACAATACAAAGTCTTATACTACACAGTGGCGTACACCAGAGAACAAATGAGGTCTTTAAACTTAGGAAGTTTAGGATCTAATGCAGGAGTGAAGCAATGTGTGGCCTATCATTATTAAGAACAATGAAATAACAAGGCTTATAAATTGGTAAATATAATAGGTTTAATGCCCTCTTACAAGGCAATGGCCCCAGCATATGTCCAGTGGGGAAAATCCTCTTGAAGGAGACAACACTCCATCCAAATTGAGACATAATGAAATGTCCACTGGAGACAGAAAAAGAAGTGACTCATGGGAGTTATTGTTTATCTGTTTTTAATTGTTCTTAAGAGGTTAACACCAATGCATGTTTGGGTGCACATAAAATAGATAAGATTCACTCAAAGAGCAAGGAAATCTATCTATCTATCTATCTATCTATCTATCTATCTATCTATCTATCTATCTATCTATCTATCTATCTATCTATATCACTAGAACTAGTATTAGAAACTACAAAGCATCAGCTCAGTGCCAATGATGACTTAATCAGGTAGTCAGAAGGCTGAGAGTTGGAGGATCATGGTTGAAAGCCAGTCAGGAAAAAAATGTCCTGGAGACTCTTATCTCCAATGAACCTACAAATTGCTGGACTTGAGGTGTGGGTCAACTGATAGGGCACCATCTAAGAGAAACCAGTCTGAGACAGAGTGTGAGGCCCTAAGTTCAAGCTCCAATACCAGTATCAATAATAATAATAATAATAAATCAACCAGAGATCATGAAAAATGATGACAATCTCATTCTCTTCCTTGGATAAAAATTCTAGGCTCTATGAAAGGATATTTTGTCCCAAATATTTTCTGCTGTGATGAAATAAGAATTCTCCATTTGTACTTAAAAATACAAAACTAAAATGCACGTCCATATATGCCTGCTTATAGGAAGCTACAAAGTGATCTTGTCTATAAAACTACCTTATGAATTATCAATATGGATGCCCAAACATTACTGGGTGAAGCTTAGACTCTATATAGTACTTTTATTACTTTGAAAGTCTAGCATTAAACTATAAGGCAACTTCAGTTAAGTTTTATTTATGCACAGAAGCATCATCCTACATATATATGCTTAGCTATACAACTTTCCATCCTCAACATCTAAGCTGGATAAATAAATAAGCTTCCATCAGGAAAAAAATTTTTAAAGGAAAGAAATGAAAAGCATACAAAAATCTATATCACATAATTACACAAAAATATTGAATTTTTTAGTGTTAAAAATATCAAAACACCAAAATGCACATGAAAGCTGGGAAAATCCAAATGTCAAATATGGAATTTTAATGTTATTCATGAATAATAGATCCTGCCAACTCCATAGCAATACCAAGATGCTAAGAGAAAATGTAAGTACAGAATAGAAATGATAACTCACAAGAGGGAAAAAAGGCATTCAACACACACTGAATACTTAGCTAGACTAGCTATAAAAGAAATGAATAAGAAAATGAAAAAATATTAACTTCTGTCAAGTAGGTAAACATGCTTAAAATCGTATCAGCGATGTTGTGTATATGAAAGAAGAATCTCCTTTAGCTGTTCTACCACAAAGAAGATATTTTCTGAAAAGCATTTGACAATATATCTTAAGACACTTTAAAATAGGTCCAATCCAAATATAATAAAGGGAAATGAGAAATTACTCCCAGAGGATGGAAGTCCAATGATGCAGTTCCACAGTATTGCTTACAATGTCAAAAATTGGGAAAGTTAAATGTAAAGAAAGACAGCAAGTTTACAAATAGTTGTTTCATTCTATAAGCATAAAGAGGATTTTTTTTATAATTCTTCTTGTAAAATATTATCATTCCTTTTGTAGTTGGAAAGAAAAAGTTGAATATATAGACCTTTGTTGAAAGCAGTTAACATGTTTTTGAATACTTTTATTGTCTTTAAGTACTTGTAAAAGGGAGTTGCCATTCCACAAATTATTAGGATGTGTATTGAACTTTTTTTTTCTTTTGCCGGTCATGGATCCTGAACTCTGGGCCTGAGTGCTGTCTCTCAGCTCTTCAGTTCAAGGCTGGCGCTCTACCACTTGAGCCACAGCACTGCCTCCTACTTTTTCTGCTTATGTGGTTCTGAGGAACCGAACCCAAGACCTAATGCATGCGAGGCAAGCACTCTACCACTGAGCCACCTTCCCAGCCCTGTATTGAACTTTTTTTTTTGCCATTTAACAAAGCAGTTTATGTACACAGTACATCTTGATCGGTGTCATCCCTTCATCCCCTTCCACCCACCTCTTCCCTTATTTTTCGCATTTCTGTGGTACATGTGCTGTGTTCTTGTTTTACATTCTCTACCCATCCCCCTTTCATTCTCTACCCCTCTCCCCTTGGCCACACCTTTTTAAAGTACCTGTTTCCTGGTACTTCTTATATTGGCTTTGACTTGATCTTTGTAAAGGATTATACTATTTGAGCTCTCCGTAGAGTATATTATTCTTCAGTTAATTATCATTTGTAACCTCTTACTTATCACACAATGTGTTTACTTGTAGATTTATAGGACATTCTAGTTACCACAAACAAAGGAAACCATGAAACCTGTGTTTCTCGGCATCTGGCTTATTTCACTTAGTATAATTTTTTTCCAAGTCTTTCCATTTCTTATGAATGGTACAATATCATTCTTTCTGATGCATGAGTAGCATATGTGTGTGTAGATATCTATCTATCTATCTACCTATCTATCTATTTTCTTGATCCATTTGTCCATTGAGGGACATATAGGCTGATTCCATCTCTTGGCTACCGTGATTGAGCAGATAGTGCTGGTATTGCCCTGTCTCCGGTCCTCCATCTTGGATGTTGCTCCCTAAGTTTTAATTATATAGGGAAATACTATATAATATTAAATTAAAACTATAAGATATAAAACATAAATAAAATAAAATGATACCAATAATTGGAAGTACACTATATATAATATTCTTATATGTACAAAACACATAATACAATTAAATATATGTATATGAAAAAATTGGGAAAAAATAAGCAATCTAACTGGACACCAATGACTTACCCCTGTAATACTTGATACTCATAAAGTTAAGACCTAGAATATTTTGGTTCAAAGCCAGCCTAAGCAGCAAAGTCTGTGAGATTCCATCTCCAACTAACTACATAAATGGCAGAATGGAAGCATGGTTTAGTTGGTAAAGCTCCAACTATGAGCAAGAAAATCAAGGAATCCCTGAATTCATGCCAAGACCAGCAAAAAATAAGTTAAAAAAGAACATCAAAAATCATAGTTCAGACAATTTTGAGAGATAGAAATATGTTTGCATTTTCTTTTACTGCCAATCTTCTTGTTTTATCTTTGCTGATTATTTGTATATCCCTGTCATGATGAACATGTTCATTTGGGTGACCTGGCAAGATAGTTTGAAATTCTTTTTAAAACTAGACACAATGAGCCAGGTACTGGTGGCTCATGTCTATAATCCTAGCTACTCGGGAGGCTGAGATCTGGGGATTGCCATCTGAAGGAAAGTCAGACTCATGCCTCCAATTAACCAGCAAAAAATAAAAATAAAAGAGAGAGAGAGAAATGGAGCTGTGACTCAAAGTGGGTAGAGCACTATCCTTGAGCAAGACAGAAGGATTATGGGGAGCAAACTGGCACCAAAGTATGTGTCTAAACTATGTGTCTACATGTATGTGTGACTATGCATAAACAATTGCTGGATTATGTCCAAAGACATTTATTTCTATAGACCTTTCTCCATTTTTCCCCCTACAAACGAAACATGCAGAGTAACCTTTGAAAACCAATTCTGGTTGATAGAGGTGTGACATTCACTTTCTAAAATAAGTAACTTGTCCTATGACCTCACAAAGAACAGTCCATTACCTTTTCACTGGAAAGCGCTTTGCTTCCAGCGTTGTATTGACTCCCTGGGTTGCATGACAGGGAAGACAAGCATTTCCCTCAAGTGTCATGTTTCACATGATTCCTGCAACATCATGCAGGTCTCTGCTGTTCAGCATGTAAATTGAGCTCTAAAACAGTAATGTGCTATAGATTTATTCCCCCTTTTTTCTCGATTCCTGCCTCATTTCACACACACACACACACACACACACACACACACACACACACACGCACGCACAATCACCATCACACATCAGCATTAGATTTCTTTGTCTAAGTGAAAAGAATTTTGCTCATGCACCTCACTGTGTATGTGAGGAAAGATAGGCACCATCCACTTCCCCCAGGTTGAACCTCAAGGTCGGAACGCAGAGCCTCCACCTTCACAACTGCTCTGTGATGCTGAATTCACAGCCTCTGCCTTCACAACTGCTCTGTGATGCTGAATGCATATGGGCCTCACCAACGGTGAGCAGAGTTCACGGTACTGTCCGAAACACTGAAAAGTGCTTGCTTTTTTCAAGGGGGCACACTTTATTTTGTTTCTTGTGTTCTTGGAGATGGACTCTTGCTCTTTAGCCTAGGCAGAGCCTGGAACGCTCAATTCTTTGGCTTCCATATGGCTTAATCATAATACTAAAAACTAATTAATAATGAATATGTCCCGAATAAATAAATTCAGATGCCTCCGTGTTGGTCTGACACCAGAGACCACCGAGTCCAGCTAGGGGAAGAGACATTCAAATTTTCCATTTCGAATAACTTGTATGTAGCTGGAACATAAAACGTTTTTGAATACAGGTATGACAGATTCTCCTAGACTCACCTCCGTGGGTAGATCTGTGCCAGGAAATCCACCACTGGGCATTGTGGAAGGGAAAATCTCCCACGAGGCGAGTGGACTGCGTAGTCACTGGGCTGTTTCTCCTTCGCTCCCATGCCTCAGGAAGCAACCAGCTGGGCCCCATCTATGGGCACACATCCGTCATGGCCGGAAGTCTGCTGGACGACAACCACTGGCACTGTGTGGTGGTTGAGCGCCAAGGACGCAGCATTAACCTCACCCTGGACAGGAGCCTGCAGCACTTCCGCACCAATGGAGAGTTTGACTACCTGGACTTGGATTATGAGGTACATGAGAGGGGGTGTTGGAAGCAGAGCAAGGAATCCACCTGAGGCTGCTCTGTTGCAAATCGTGCCTATTTAAACACTCCTAGCATCCTCCAGGATGGCCATTTTGCAGTCCAGGTCTTTCTGTAATGACCTCTGGGGGCAATCAACATTCAAACCATAACAACTGGTAATCAACCATCCTTTTGGTTCCTCCTCGGCGTGTGCAGGGCGCTGGAGACAGAATGATGTTTACCACAAAATATTGAACAAGAAATCGTCATTTCTGGTTTATCTTGTCCTTTTCTAACTCCATGGCTGTAGATGAGCCTTTGACTCTATTCTCTTTCCTGAGAAATAATTGTCGTGAAGTAAATGGGGTGAAACATACCATAGTTTAGAGATTGTGTATCAAGACATACTTTATCTTCCAAACAAGAAAAGATTAAAAGATAAAAATCAATGTTCATCATGTTTCAAATACATGTACATATATATGTAAGATATATGAATATCTATATGTAAACATGCTAGTAGGCCTTTTAGGTTCTTTTTCAATAAATTATTTGGGTAACAATTCAAGCATTATACATCCGTCAAAACCATCAGTCAGTCATATGTACAGATAAAAGTTCTTATTAGAATATTACATAAAAAAGGTAACACTAAATATACAATATTAGAAATCGCTCTAGATTATAAAGGATAAAATATTATTTAGCTGAAGTTTTTCAAACTTTCTTAGCCCATGGAGCTGGGAGTCTTACTAATTTTTCTATAGCAGTTCTAGGTTAGTGAGTCTGAATAACCTCATCATCAGGCCCTAATAACTGGTAGCCATTTGAAAATGCACAAATACATTCTCATCTCCTACTCAAATAGCAGTAAATACTTGCTAATGGGATGAGTATGCTTGTACTCAGATTTTGGAATCCAATTTAATAGAACTCTTCTCTCTATTGCTGTGTTTCATGCTATTATAGTAGGCTCTCTTTTTATCAGACAACAAGATGTTCTACTTCACAAAGATCCCAAGTTATAGGAAAGTGTTATCCAACATCAGACAAGTACACCCCTCAGGGTGGTGTTTTTCACTGTGCATGCACATAATGCTTTACCATGTTCAACTTTACTGTGGCCCCTCTACAAGTGTTCTGTGCCAGCTTGTCTTCCTTGTTACCCAGGCTGACATTATAGATACATATCCTTATATTTATGTATGTTTTGTGTCATGTTTTTAAATGTGGACTATGTTCATCATAAGGCAAAACATGAGATAAAGTCAGAATTTTCACTGCAATTTAAAATTTTTCTTCGTATGTTCAAAGAGCCTGTAAATTTTGTAGGGTCTGAATATTTCATATACACTACAAAATATGGAGTTAGTATGGACAAGGATTACATAAACCCTGATTGTGACTTAATTAACATCAAGCAAATTAAAGGTTATTGGCAAATAATTAAACCCCCATATATTTTCAGCACAAAATGATTATTGAAAGGGAAAGAGGTCAGAAATCACAGCAATCTTGAGCTCCTCTAAATTAGTGTAACTCTTGGCTCCTGTGAATTGTCTGCCAATGCACAGAGAACTTGAAGATGAATTATTCATCCTCCATTAAGGAACTCTCACGTGTGGTAGAAGAGGTGAGCAACTCTGAAACATTAGCAATGGGCAAACACAATTCAAATTAAAATAAAAAAGAAGACAGAATTAAAAAGCTGGGGTCATAGACCCTACTGCGTTCGTGATGCATCCTATGAATATTCATACACACATAGCACTGTCCATACGTGGCTGATGGTTTCATGGGCACTTTAAAACCCGTCTATACAAAACACTTTGGGAACCTCAGCTGTAGACTAAAATGCGTGAGAGAGAGACACTTAGGAGGAATTTGTTTGCTTTGAAAGAATTGAGATAGACTTACATATTTCTCTTTGCAAAGCAACAGCCTGGTCTTATTCCGTCCAGAGAGAGCAGTCATTGGTATGGGTTATAAGAGTCAAGTCAGTGTATGTTTATATCTCTACATTATAAATGCATATCATACATACATACATACATACATACCACATACATATATAAAGTGCTTATTGTTGCATGAAATCCAGAGATTCTGTTAGCCAGTCTCTCAGTTTCATTCACATTTCGTATTTGTATGCTTGGAGCTACTAGCTACATATCTCATAGGCCTCATGAAAATCAGCTCAAATCTAAAATAACCCAAACCATATAAATCATATGGCATTCCTATTGAAGTCTTAAGTCTCGCCTCAGGGATAACGAACCCAGTCTTCTTATTTTCACCATGCTGTGTTGGTTCCCTGAAGTCAGGCTGCTTCAGGGTGTGGAAGCTGACGGCAGAGGTGTGCTAGGCCTTTCTCCCAGCCAGTTATCTCTGGGGTGGAAGGGGAGAATGCACTGGTGTTCATGATTTAAATACAGCATGATTAATTTCATGCTATGAACTTGGAAGGAGCTGGAAGAGGAGTCAGCACCACGTGGCCAATGTTTCCATTATCGGGACACAATAGATGTACACATTAGATGTACACAACCTTCAGAGCACACAGGGAAGTTAAGTGTGGACATGAACTCATGTGTCACGTTAACGTTTCTGTGTAATGTCATTTAAGCTTTACATAATTTGATTTTTTAATAACAACTTGGTATAAAATCAGTCCTGACCTGAGGTGAGCACGATCTGGCTCTGCCTAGGTCACAGGAGATTATAGAAGATGGATATCAGGAAGAGAGGCATGATGCACATCTTCACACCTTTGATATCATCCAACATGGAATTCTTCCCTGTAGGCATGTTCTGGTATCAGTCTATCTGTCCTTTGGTGCAATGCTATTTTATACCATTATCTTTTGTAATACTCCTTTGCTTGGGAAGGAGGGAATAACTAACTCTCTGTCTATCATAAAACCAAACACTGGCTACAGACTACAAAGAATTCCAATCACATAAGTGCAAATAGAATTGGAAGGCTGAGTTTGGATCCATTTCTGACCCTTACCAGCAGATTGAAAGTGGGTAACTCATATTCCTCCAGTCCAATAAGAAATACACCAGTGTATTTCTCCTTTGGTTGTATGAGGACACAATGCATATGTCCTAACTCCTATGTAAACATATACATGTATATGCTCCATGTATCAAATGCACATTTCCTCTCAGTTCAAACTCCCGGCCCAGGCAGTGCTAGATCCCAGTGGCGGCTCCTGGCAGTCCCTTTGTTCTGCTCTGGCATGCTCTCATGCTGCTGGGCATCACACTCTAAGAAGGCAGCTCACATGCCAACTGCTTTCCAGCCCGCTGAAAGGAAGACAGACGGAAGAAGCGTGTCCCCTCCCCACTTTATGACAGCTCTTGAGATCACATACAGCCCTTCCAATTAAACACGATGAGACAAAAGTAGCTCCCAAGAGGTTGATAAATGTGTGTGGCCTGTCCTGGGCTGGAATGCATTGTGTTTCTCTGAAGAAGGTGGAGCGGGTGCAGTCTTAGAGGCATCTAGAGGTCTCCGTCAGACTTTCCAGCTAATAAAATGGTGAACACGATGTTATTTATAAGACTTTATACAAGATGGATGAACTTGGTTTTAACCTAACACATACTTTAAAAAATATGATCGGAACAAGTAGAATACCCCAAGAGATTTTTCTAGTTCAACCACCTTATCTTACTGCTGAAAATTTATATCTAGAAATAGGACAGGACAAAATATTCCATGATAATTTACAAAAGGAACTGGGATGAGAACTCATCTGATGGTTGCAATCAGCTCACTTGAGTCTCTCATGCTGCAGCAAGGCACCTGCATAGATTTTTTTTTTTTTTATCACTACCAGTTCTGGGAAAAAAATGATAAAAGAAATTGCAAATAGGAAATGCATCACTCCATGTTACCACCACTATGTCTTACCATTGGTGTAAGAAGTCCTTAACATCTGAGCATGGGTACTACCCAAAGAAGCCAGCTTAGGTCTACCACGTGAGAGACTCCTCCTGTCCTGTTGTTTTGGGGGTTATTTTTGAGAGTCTCATGTAATTCTCTACCCAGGCTGGCCTCAAACTCAATCTTATGGTCACAGCCTCCTGAGTAGCTAGGATTACAGCTGTGAGCCACCAGGCCCAGCTCAATCTTTTCTTATATGTTTTTATTTTCTCAGTTTTCTTCTTTCTTTCTCATGTATGAACTCCATGTAACATGAAATATACTCAACTAAGCATGATTAACATTAATTAATTTTAAGGGAAGCCTTTAAAACATACTGCATCATAAACTAACATTAATTAGTCTTTTTCCTTAAAACCAATGAAGCATTTTAAAATGCCAGGGCTCCAAATAATGGTAAATAATTTATATATGAATACTCCTAGAACAAAAAACATTTTTTACCTTTACAATATACTGGCTTTTACAAATGTCTTAACTATGGCTTTTTTTTTACTTAAAAATAAAACAACTTATACTGATGACATAAAAAAAACAAACAAACAAAGTAGCAGGGCTCCATTGGCTCACGCCTGTAATCCTAGCTGAGATCTGAGGATCTCTTGCCAGTCCAGGCAAGAAAGCCCATGAGCCTCTTATCTCCAATAAACCACCAAAAAAGTGGCATTGTCACTCAAAGTGGTAGAGCACTTGAGCAAGCCTTGAGCAAAAGCTCAAAAATACCATCCGGGCACGGAGTTCAAGCCCCATGGCTGACAAAAGACAAACAAACCAAATAAACGAAGGAAAAACAGAATCTGGATTATATGTATTTGGATTGCAGATGTGATTGCAAGTTAATATATGAATACAGTGTAGTAGTAAATGCTCCTGGCACTGTAGATAACTACTAAGTGTTATTGTGTACTCTGCAAATTGAATACTGCAATGGTACACATTGACAAAAGAGGCATGGAAAATGCACAGCTCTTCTAAGAAATAATACCTAAAGGGACAAAGAAATGCATAATGACTTGAAAAACCTCTAATATCTCTGAGTCTATATTGCTCTACTTATAACCCTTATATCCAAAGAAGTCCCTAATCATTATAGTAATGATATTTTTGAGGTTTTTCTGTACTCAAAATAAGTCTAATGAACTTTTGGCTCTGCCAATCATTGGACTATAGTATGTCTATGAAGAATAAACCAATAATATTCCTTGCTCTAAGCTGCAGTTTTATCCACATATGATATTAGTGCTAGTTTTCTTGAGATTACAAACCATATTTATTGATATTGTGTCACTGAATGATAACCATGAAGAATAACAATGTCATATTACTTGGTAAAAGAAATTTTCTGGAAAAAATCATTTAAAATATTCTTAGGAAAATTTATCAAATGCTTTAAATTGACAAAGATGCAAGGGGTGTTTGCTATGTTATAGTTTAAGCTGTAACCTAATTACTAGAATGAATGATTGTGTATGCACTTTAACAACAACATAATGCAATACGCAAAGATTTTTGGAACACTACATGGCTGTATATTTTGATTGAGATAAGATACCTGACTTTGTATGTAGTCATAATTTTTCTTCTGTGGATATTTATATTGATTTCTTTTTTTCCTCAAAGATAACATTTGGAGGTGTACCTTTCTCTGGCAAGCCAAGTTCAAGTAGTAGAAAGAATTTCAAAGGTTGCATGGAGAGTATTAACTACAATGGAATCAATATTACTGACCTTGCCAGACGGAAGAAATTAGAGCCATCAAATGTGGTAAGAATTTGATTCTTCAGCGCAATACTGGTCTATTAAGAATTCCAAGGGCCTTTTGTTTTTATGGGATATTGAACAAGAAGTACCAAATCACCACATTTTTATCTTGTTTGTCCTGGGTTCCAGAATGTAAAACACATTGTATAGTTATCTGACATTTGTGGAGGTATATAGAAGAATAGGATAATTGCTTTGATATGAGACAAAACTGACATGAGAGATATAGCAGGTTTTCCTTAGCTGGCCCACAGAATATTACATTCTGTGTTCATGATTTCAGCATATATCGCACCCTGGCAAATCAACACTATTATTCTTATCAACTGTCTAATTGCATTTGCTTGTGTTTTTTATTTATGAAACCAAGTGCTTCATGATATTCAACTTTTAAGCCTTCAAAGATAAGATTTTATTCAAGTATGTAAATGAATGGCCTCTTTCAAAAACGTGAATGATGCTAAATAGTATACCAGGCAACAAAATTTGACTGCCGTGCCATTAAAAAAAAATCATGCAACAAAAAGCTCAAGGTGGTTTTCTTCTGGCTCTTGGATGAGTTGGTCCCACTAATTTTAGGGAAAAAAGGAAAACTTAGAAAATATGTCAACATTCTTGCTATCCCAGTGAACTGCTGAGGATCTCTCAATCATGTTAACTTAAGCTGGGGGCTGGGGGCTGGGGGCTCACACCTGTAATCTTAGCTGCCCAGGAGGCTGAGATCTGAGACTGAGGATCACAGTTTGAAGCCAGCCAGGGCAGGAAAATCTGTGAGGTTCTTATGGCCAATAAATCACCAAAAACCTGAAAAAAACCTGACAGTGGAGCTGTGGTTTGAATGGTAGAATGCTAGCATTGAGTAATAAAGTTCAGGGAGAGAGCATTCATGCCCTGAGTTCAATTCCAGAGAACTAATAGCTATTTCCAAACAGCAATGTAATGTTTCAACAGTGTATGAGATATGAGATTCTGGAGAGCAATACACTTGAGGGAGACACATTGAAATAAATACATCATGAGTATTTCAGTATTTATCCTGGGCTTTAAAACAATTCAGATGGCCTTATCTCCCCCAAAGTTGGGCCTCAGATTAAAAATAACCCGAATATTGTTGGATAAATGGATATGGATTGATAAGTAGACAGAGTTCAGGTTGGAAATAAGAAACCATAAACTAACCATTTAATACAAGTTAATGCTTCTTTAATATTTTTATTCAGAACAATAAGGAATTTATATGAATAAAATTTGAGCATTGATGAAAATTTCTCTTATGACTGCAGTGAAAAACAGGAATGGCTCTTATAGACAGCAGAGACGGTCTTGAGTGTGCTATGAATATGTACTGAAACCTATGAGCAAACAGAAAGAAAATATAAATATTTTGTAGGTAAGAAGGTTGACAGATAACCTGGCATAGTAATGCTCCAAAGTTACGGTGAGCAACAGATACAGATTGGAGGCTCGCAATATGGGACTACCAAAATGGTAGCACTCTTTCATAGTGTTGTTTCTAGTCATCAGCAGTATGTGCATCGCCTCCTCCAGAATTATGCTTCGGAGAAAATATCACAAGCATCCCTGTGCTTTGTTGTTGTTGTTATTGCTCCTGTTGTAATTTAGAACTTGTTGCTTGAGTTAGAAATAGACTTTACAGCAATGATGTACTCACTAACTTACTTATGTAACTTCAACCCCCGCTGCTCATCACCATTTCAATAAAAATAAAATAAAAAGAATTTACATCATTGGAATATTCTTGTTCCCCTCTAGACCTTACTGTTGGTCCACAGCTACATCCAAACACAGATCATTGTATTATAATTCACATTCATTTTCAAGTCAACATAACTACAGAGTATGTTGTGATTATAAATGCTGTTTCAAACTTGAAATGCAAAAATATATGTCTCTGTTTATAAAATATTCATAAAATATTCCTATAAATGTATTCCATTTTCACAAATAATTTCAGGGTCAGACATAGAGGGCTGGATCTACTATTGCCTCCTAATATACATACCTTCTGAAAAATTGTAGGCACAAGAGAGACAAATAAGACATCTTATAAGCAGCCTTATAAAGCCAACTGTTTATAGCAAACCAAAAATTGCTTTCAGAGATGTGAGCGCTGATAGTTCAGTAGGATTCATGGGAGCACTGATCCAGCCCTTCTCCCCACGCCCTTGTGTCTTCCTGGTACACGGGGTTGAGTCAGCACCATTACTCAGGAAGAGTCTTGCGTTTTGTGGGGAATCAGGCCCAGCACGCAGGCATGCAGTCAATAGTCATGTCTCAGTTGCTTGGCTTAGGCAGTCCTTCTCCTCAGCCAAAGAACGCAGTTGCAAAGAATCATCTGCAAAAGTACAGAGCCAATTTAATTTGAATATTAATGCAGAAAGACAACCTGCCTTAGACAATGTGTTGACATCCAATAAATAGGCAGAATAAATAGGGTGTGAATTTACACCATTGTAGCATATGGAATTATACATATATGTGTATATATAGTACATGCATAACATATACATGTATACCTACATATATGTGCATACACGTATGTTTTAGAGGTAGAGATGGAGAGAGCTAATGAAAAGATATCATCCTATTACATTCCTTAAATTATTACAACAGGATAAAATAGTTGAAACAAATGCAGATTTTCAGATCTTTATAGAAAAGGTACGGAGGTGCTAGAATACCTAATTCAGTGTATGTGGATGGCAAATCAATAGTTTTTGTACCAAAAGCGCAGTTATTTTACCAAGTCCATAAGATCGAATGCCTTGCGTAGATAAACTCATTTTAAGGAACTTAAATGAATTTTGAGTTGGATAACAAAATAATTTGTAGTAATCACAATTATAGTCATGTCAAGCAGTGAATAAATTCTTTTATAGTAGGTATACCGATAAACCCCAAGTTATTTGCTCTGGAATATCAATTCAATGCCAGCAAGCCAATAACCATCATTCACTGTGAGACCAGTCCCATAGTGAGCCTTGGCCTGGGTGAGGGAGAGGAAGAGAGGAAGGGCACATCTCCCTCAACCTGTATTCTGGCCCCATCGGTGCTGCAGGTCTGAAAGGCTTGGTGGTCCTTCCTGGGTCTGAAAGACAGGCATCCCAATGTCAGCCCATCCCATCAGGATGTCAAACTCCCAATGAGAGACGGCAGGCTGTGATAGGATGCTCAGCAGGTAGATTCACAAGCACTTCTGTTTCTGCTTGCCTCAGGCTGAGTTTCTGGTTAGAGATCTGTGAAATGGTCCCCTCATCCACCATCTTGTGGGAATGTGTATCTGATACCTCTAGGTCTCGACTCAGGCTTTTCTTCTCTTTCCTTTTTCTTTTTAGGGAAATTTGAATTTTTCTTGTGTGGAGCCCTACACAGTCCCTGTCTTTTTTAATGCTACGAGTTACCTGGAGGTACCTGGGAGGCCTCACCAGGACCTGTTCTCGGTCAGTTTCCAGTTCAGGACTTGGAACCCCAACGGTCTCCTGCTGTTCAGCCACTTCGCAGATAATTTGGGCAACGTGGAGATCGACCTCACCGAGAGCAAAGTGGGAGTCCGGGTCAATGTCACGCACATCAGGATGAGCCAAATCGACATCTCCTCAGGTCAGTGAACTCGCCTCCTGGCCTGTCCCCAAGCAGCGTTTTGATGCTCAGAGCTTCATTGTGTTTAATCGGTGTTGCAAGTTCGTGATTCTACTGTCACTCAGATGCTTGAGTTCCTTGCTTGGTCGGGTGGTGTGCTGATTAACTAAGGGAAATGAGAATTTAGGAGAAGAAAGGGATTCATGATAACCAAGAATAGCTGAAAAGATTTGGGGATGTTGCTTCTCATTTAATAGAGAAATGGCTGTTGCTTGAAGGGAGCATTGTATGCTTCACATGAAAACCTCTTTATCACAGCATAACATGATCTGATATCTTGACCTTAAGGCCATTCAAACAACTTTGGCATATCAGTAACAGTATAACATGAATTTAATTGTAAGTTTAAAGGAATAGTCAACTTTTTGAACTACTAAAAATTTGTAAAGTGTCAGGAAATGAAAGAAGAAAAAGGTAAATACAAAGTGGGATGCCTATATTGTACATCAAGTATGGGATTACTGGCTTGACTAAGCAATATCATGGTGGAGAGGACAGTACTGGGTATGAACTCAGGACCTCTGGCTCCCTGGTGGCATTTTCACTCAAGACCAACACTGTGCCACTGGACTAACAGTTGGGCTTTAGGACATTTGCTGGTCCAATGGAGAGGAGTCTCACAGACCTCTCTGTCTGGGCTGGCTTTAGATCATGATCCTTAGATCTCAGCTTCCTGAGCAGAGAGGCTCAAGCATAAGGAGAGATGTGAGGAGCGGAGGATTAGATAATGGGATTAGATAATGACAGATGAGACTTGGTGGCACCAGAACTTGCTTTGATCACATCAACACAATTGAAGTATGATATTACCAATTGAAGTATGATATGAAGGCATAATTGGTACATGTGAGATGGGACTTATAAATACCAAGAATGGCCCCAAATTTCTCTAGATATTCCTTGCTGTTTTCCACCAAGTGTTTCTAGGTGTTTTTATTTTGTGAAGAACAATTTAGGAATAGGACAGAAAGAACTAACCTTTACTGAGCATTTAGTACACAGCAAATAATGAGAGAGAATATTACAGTGGAAAGCTCAATTGTACACATGTGGGCTTTGGTTTCTAGTATCGTGGTTGCTGCACACATATCTGATACCAACTCCAACACATGAGAAACTCTGCTCGCCACATCTTCCTCTTGAATGTGAACACTGTCAAGGCAGAAGCCAGCCTTTCCTTTCTCTATCACTATCCAGCATAACTTCACTAGAGAAGGCAGTCCAATAATAGTTATCAAGTTCAGTTCCCTTGCTCTTTTAACTGGTTGGTGCTCAACCACAGAATTTCTCCTGGTGAAGGCTTTTGTTTTCTTGTAAAATGGGTTCTGTGCTAGTGTGCCTGTGTGTGTGTGTGTGTGTGTGTGTGTGTGTGTGTGTGTGTATGTGTGTGTGTGTGTGTGTGTATGTGTACTTCACTGAGAAGAAATGAAGAAGTGTGGTTCTCTCAGAGGTATGCCTGGATATTTTTTTATTTACATTTTTTCATTGTAAAGATACTGTACAGAGGGGTTATAGTCACATGAGTAAGGTAATGAGCACATTTCCTATGGAACATTTTTAACATAGTGTCTTGGACATCTCGTTGTTACAATGGGTCAACCCGTATCCATGGTTCAGCATTTTGTTATTTCCCTTCCCCTCCCCAAATTAGCAAAATATATATACAAGATGTAGTATGCCTGGATTCTTGAAATTGAACTGTGAACAACTTTGATATTCATTGTCTCTGAGTTTGTTAGTTATGAGTTACCTGTGAGTTTGTTAGTTACCCAAAATGACGATAAACTATATGTTGTCATTTCTTTCCTACATAAGCTCACCCAGAAAGATATATAGAAGTAAGAAAATCTGTAGAGACTAAATAAGATAAACCAAATACACACAGAAGATTTACACAGTTGAAGAACTCCTGACTGCTGGGATTAAAGGATCTTTTCTAGTGACTAAACACATGAAATCATTCCTTATCTTCCCACCTGACAGTCTCTAGTAAACCCAAACTAGCTGGTGGGGTCTCATGTAACATGAGCCATTATTTTTGAAATGATAAAATCTAAACCTAATGATTAAAGCACTTATTCATTTGATTTGGCCTTATTTAGGACTGTTTTCTAGCTGAAGCTATGCCTTAAATACTTTAAAAAATTTATTGTAAAGGTGATGTACAGAGGGGTAATAGTTACATGTCAGGTAATGAGTACATTTCCTTCTGAATGGTGTCATCCATTCCCTTGTTCTCTCCCAGTTTTCATAAACAAATTAGCCAAGGAATCAATTTGTGACCACTAGTTCACCTAAATGATTTGCCTAAATATAATAAAAATAGACTCTAGAAGATTTGTCAGTTTAGTCTATTTGTAAACACTGTTCATGTTTAAGGGAAGTAGCACATGTAGAAACACATTCATTAAAAATACAACATATGGACAACCATTTTATTTGCATTTTATCCAATTTGTAAAGACAAATAATAGTATAATATATAACATATAATATATAGGTAATGTATAATAATTGGTAAATACATATAATACAGAAAATAACCACTGCATGTTACTTGGTTTTAGAAATAGCTTGGTTACAAAATATTTATGAGCATGCAGGCAATCTGAAGGAGAAATATACATACTAGTTGTATCCTTGCCAAGTAGCACACTGACTGGTTCAACAGAGAATAGAGTTGTACTTTGGTCTTGATTTCAGTTAATCTTTGTTTCAAGATCAAGGTAACTTAATTGATTCCTAGTCTTTTTTTGTCTGTGATGATTGGGTCTGGGAAGGATGGGTAGCATAATCAAAGGGGTGGCATGGATCAAGATACATGGTACTTATAATTGGAGATGCTTGCTGGAACCCTCTGCACACTATAAACCTTGTTTGTTTTCTTAGTGTTGTTCTTGGGAACTGGTCTAGCACTAACTTACAAATAAGAGAGGATTTACTGTGTGATCCATGTTTCCCTTATACACGTACCTTCACGCTCAGGTTATTTTCCAATTGTTTCTTCTGTCAAGGGCAGCGGACTCAGTTAAATATTTCATCAAACTCCAAGTAAACTCAACTTTGCACTGTTGGTGATGTTTCTCTGAAGATACTTTCTAAGTTGCAAAATCAAGTTAAATAATATTTCACTATATTTAGGATAGTGTTTACTGACTTACCAATGCATAATTATGTATTACTTTTTAAAATAAGAAATAGGGGGGAAATAAGATGATAAATAGGGTCAAAGGATCAAAAGATAACAAGAAGGGGATGTTTCTTATTGATTCTTTAGAATCCTGCAGAAGATGGATCTAGAACTGATCTTTCCAAAGGATTTTCATCCAAACACAGCAAGAAAACAGGTTCCACCCAAGATCAATTGCTATCTATGTGTCCATATATATGTATATATAATTTATATAAATGAATATAGATGAGTAATATATATGATTTTTATATACATATATTTATCCAAGTAAATGATATATGTCATACATATATATGATTTTGGGGGGGGTTGAATGATGATGATCCTGCAGTTTGAACTCAGTGCCTGAGTGCTGTCCCTGAGCTCTTCTTACTCAAAACTAATGTTCTACCTCTTCTGACTTTTTAAGGGTTAATTGGAGATGAATCTCTTGGGCTCAAATTTGGCTTTGAATGGCAATTCTCAGATCTCAACCTCTGGAGTGGCTAGGATGGTAGGTGTGAGCCTCTAGCACCCAGTTACCTGAGTACTTTAAAAATAATACAGTAAGTGTAATATTTTCCCTTCTCTTTATTTCCCCATTGATAACATTGGCATATTCCTCCATCATGGTTTTATGCCCATGAAGCACCAACCTACAAATTTGTGTTGATATTTTTAAAGTTTTAGTTGACTAGGGTTTTTTAATCCATCATTCCATTTGGAAAACCAAATGTGTCTTTTGAGGTTTTTTAAAGTCTTACAATAGCATAAGCATTAACATGTATTACTCTCTGCTGTTTTACTGAAAACAAAAGACTGACCTACCATCTATAGTAAAGTTTTCATTGCTAAATGCTTCAATTTTATGCGACCAAAACCAGACAAATATTTATAATAATAAATTTATAATAATTTTAATAAGGTTCTAAAATGTGATTCAGCATGCATCTAATGGGGAATATGTAATTTCTATTAATGTCTTATCTCACCTATTGGGAAAACGAATCAATTCCCATTGATTTTCCCTTACGCAAACAAAGCCTTTCAGAAAAGTCACTCTGAATATATCCTAGTCCAGGATCAATGGTGTAGCTAAGTCTGAGCGCTTGGTTTGTTTATGTCACCATTATTTCAATTTTAGGAGAATGACTTGGCATCTAAAACTGCTCAGAAATCCTCAGCTTGGCAAAGATCGTCGTTGTTTGTATTTCTGTCTCCAAAGAAGATCCTCAGTGGCCTTGTTTCATTGACTTTTGTTTCTTAGTAAAATTTCTTTGCAAAGCTCCACTTTCCACCTGTGTCAGGAGAGGCGGATATTCTGTTGGTTTAGATGAAGCTGGGGCATGCACTGGAAAACACTGACAAGCCAGTCCCATCTGAACAGGTGCAGTTTTTTGGAACTGTCTCTTGACACCGTCTGTCCTAAACAATAGAATATCCCTTCCCGGAATTGTATAAACTTTTTAAGAAAGTAGTCAGGTGTAATCCTGCCACTGTAGAAGGCTAGGCAGGAGGATCATGAGTTTTAAGCCAGTGTGAGCTACGAAAAGAGATAAGGACTCATCTCTTTCTAGTTTGAAGCCAGCCCAAGCAGAAAAGTCCATGACGCTTATCTCCATTCAACTCCTCAGAAAAAGCCAGGAGTGGTACTGTGGCTCAAAATTGTAGAATGCTAGCCTGGAGCAAAATAAGCTCTGTGACAGAGTGCAGGCCCAGAGTTCAAGCCCAGGACTGACAAAAATAAATAATTAATTAATTAAGAAACTAACAACAAAAACTAGCTAATAGGATAGTATTTCTTTAAAGGAATGAATCCATACCAATTTCCAAAGTTTTCACTGAAAACTTCTCCTTTGTGATAAATCTTTTCTAACATGTAAAAACAATTTCCTTTGCAATACAGAGGATTTTTTTAATGTTTTAATTGCTTACTGGGAAATGAATTTTAGCTCTGTGCTTTCAACCTGCTGATATTATTTCAAGATTCCTTCAATAAATTTTCATAATTCAGAAATTAAATAACATGAAACTAGACAGTCTTCCATATATTCCAAGTGATTTATTTTAGAATTACTATAGGAAAGCAATTGGAGAATTATTTGTTATATGTATTTTGTCCCTTAGCTCAAGTAAAAGCCATAATTATTAGAAGCCTTGGAAATGCTACTCCCTTTTGATCCATTAAATTTGAGTTATTTCTCTTCTTGAAAATTAAGAGGTACACAGATATTTATCTCAGCATGGATACAATAATAAAAATAATTGATAATGGACAGATGATTGTCAAGACTGTATCCTTATGTGGAACACTATTGTGTCAGCATTCATCAACTAGAATTTCATACTGTGGAGAATTATTACAGTGTGAATAAAAATGTGTACAATAAGAAGAGGCTGGGGCCTGGAGAAGCACACTCACCACCCAGGGCTTAGGAGCAGAGGCAGGATGCTGAAGATCAAGGCCAGCTTGGACCGAATAGTAAGATAATTTCCTACCACAAAACAAAAGACAAAGAAGGAGAATATGGCCCTAGTTTTGTTGTTATGAATATGTGGCTAGTGCAAAGATTAGCATAAAATGAGAATGTTAAAAATGATTACCTCTAATTGATGGGTTATCAGTCCATCTTACATACACACAAGGAACAACACTGATTTTTCTCTCATGTCCAACCCCTCGATCAAATATCATTATTCCCAAATAATGCACAAAATATACTTACCCACAAAATTGTCCTGATGGGTTTATAAACCTCTAAGAAGTTCCACCCCAATGCAAATCTATCATTCAAAGTTGCTGAGATCAACCCTGGCTCTAGGATCTCAAGGGGACAAGAGAACCTATGGAAGGATTGCTGAGAGAAGCACGTTCGCCCCAGGAGGAGCCCAGGAGGAGCCCAGGATGCTCCTCCACAATCACAGATACAAACACTGATATTCTTGGATATATCCATATCATCCTTTGCTGATTTTATTATCCAGATTCATGAGTAGCTTTGCCCCAGGAGCCACATGATACCCAGTAAAAAGCATCTGAGCGAATGCTATCTTGCCCTTGGGTCCTTCGCCCAACTGATTTTTTATTGTGCTTCGATTCCCACAGTGGCTGTACCATCTTCGTGCAAGCTGAGTGGAAATCTACTTTTAATTACATTTCAGTGCAGGCTGGAGCACTTTTCACAATAGGTGCATTATATTCCAAGATGAAGGAAAGCGGGAAGGAACACTGGAGAATCATTTTGTCATATTAGGGATTGACTTATTCTTTAGAAACAAAGGAGACACCTTAAGTTATAATCATACTCCAGGATTCCATATCTATTATAGTTTCTATAAAATTTCCAGGCTTTAAAAAGTGCCTTTTCCAGGGAAGATAAGTAAAATGAGGTTGAGTTCCTTGTGTGTGTGAGAGGCGGGTGGTATGTAGGGATAGTTGTGTTGTGTTGTGTTTTTATTTAATTGTAAGAAAAGAATAACATTTTAGTAATCTTTGATGGATGAAATGGAGGTTAAAAATTACTTATGGGAACCAGATCATGTTTTAAAAGTTCCAGTTTATTGTACCAATAGCTAATCAGAGAGACAAAAATCATTCATCATCAGTAAGGAGTATATAGCCTTGAAATTCCAAAGTTCACATACAGAGGTGTGCAGCTAGATATGTCTCCAAAACAAGAATACAGCAGGGCACAGAAACAAATGAAGCTTTGTTGAAAATACTTCCTATGCACTAAAATATAATGGCTGAACCCACTTCTGAGAGCTAAATCTTCTCAAATGATAGAGGAAAAGTTGGTGAACTTGAGTTATGTAGAGACATATGAAAACAAGATATCTAAGCCAAGTTTAGATAATTTTTTTTGCAATTAATTACTGAATTTTCTTTCAAATATTTAAAAAAATATATAACATGGGTATGAAGCAATCAGGGCATATGGATCTTGGCAATCAGAAAAAAAGCAAAGCCAAGTATTTCCACTGGGACCTCTAGCACCAGTGTCTCACACCTCCATCAACCTCCTGAGAGTAATGGCCCCTGGGAAATTGGCTTGCCAAGGAAATTCAGACTGGGAGATGATAGTATCTGTGAGCAACGACTTTATTTTCATGAGTTTTAAACAGTCCCAGAAGAATGCAGGGTGATTGGATTACCTGTTGCTTGGTTTAAATTACTTGTGTAATTGAGCTTCATTTTGTGTATGCACGTGTGCGGGTCCTACAGGTGATGATAGAACCACTTTGAGAACCTCGCAAAGCTCTGAGAGAAGTAAAAAGAATGATTTATCTGGAGTCCAAATCTGGCACTGAGTCACCATGTTTCTTAGTTCTTTTGTTTTTATAAAGGTTCTTTGCAAGAAAATCTGAGGAGAGTCCCCAATGCAGTTTAGGAAATCGCTACCTGTTGTTTAGGATACAAGCATAATATCAGGAAATAGGAATGTTCCTGTTTCCATCTTTCCCTTTGACTCGGTTCCATGCAGCATTTTATTCTGTTACATTTCCCTTGAGCATTTTCTAACCTGGGCACAGACTCTCCTCCTGCTAAATGAATTTCAGCGTTTCTCCTGAGTCTTCCTTTTCCTCTCCACTACCACAGTTTTCCTCCCATGCCCCGGGAGCCAGTTTTTACAATTGAAATTCCCCCCAGATCTTTCCTACAGCACTTGTTAACATCTCAGGATTCTTCTTCTTCATACAAACCCTTTCTCTCTTCTGCTAGAACTTTTGGTCTTTCTCAGATGTTTTCATGGACGGCATGACTGTGGTGGGACATGGGTGCAGAGGCTGGACCTTCCTGCGACAGGACGCAGCCAACAGCGGCCATCCCTGCCTGGATGTGGGAGCATTGCTTACTCCAAACTTCCCTGTGTTCTTCTCCCACACGCTGGCTCTCTGACCTTTGATTTTAGACCTCATATTGTTGACTTTACCCCTGTTGCAACCTAGTCAGGCCCATGAATATTGCCTGCTTCTTTGGACATGAATTTTCACAATCTTACACATAGAAATAGCTCTTAAAACCCCTGTTCTGAACCAGGCCAAATCTCTGCCTCACCTATTGCCAAATACCAATTAAAGATGATCTATATCTACATCTAGCTACCTACCTATGGATCTATCTATTGATGTGTGTATATAATATGTATAGCATACATAAAATATATTATACATACATACCTATTGTGCATATGTAATAATGTAAGCACAATACTCCAAGCTCTTTGATTTTCTTGAGCATGGCTGACACTATAGCCATAAAACACTTCCGATTCTACATTTTTACAGAACTAGGAATCAAGGAAATTGCTCATTAGGAAAAAAAAGAAACAGCTGAAGGCCCAGAGCCCAGTCACTGACATCAGCCAGCAGCATTGTTTTTACCTAGACCTGCTCAAGCACTTCTCCACCCAGCCTCTAAGAGGTTGGAGGAAATGAGTCTGTTAAGCCTTGTGACCTCAGATCTCAGGGCAATCTCTATGTACTTATGATAACAGATAATGCTCCTGAATGATTATTCTTCCCATCACTACCATGCTTAAGATAATTATAGACTTGTAGGTTGGATATTATTGAGAAACGTTTGCTGTAACTCATTGAGATCGGTGGTACAATCCTTAGAATGAACTAAATTCAAAACCGTAAAGAAAATCCTAATCTAGTCCTCTGTCTTTGCCTCACCCATATAATAATTTAACAACTTCTTGGCAGTTTTTCACCCACCTATCATTTTCTTCATTTAAAGATGCATTGCAGGAAAAGAGAACCCAAACCACTTAATAGCTTAAAAACTGTTTCAGGGGCTGGGAAGGTGGCTCAGTGGTAGAGTGCTTGCCTTGCATGCATGAGGCCCTGGGTTCGATTCCTCAGCACCACATAAGCAAAAAGAAAAAAGCCAGAAGTGGCGCTGTGGCTCAAGTGGTAGAGTGCTAGCCTTGAGCTGAAGAGCTGAAGGACAGTGCCCAGGCCCAGAGTTCAGGCCCCACGACCGGACCCCCCCCCCCCCAAAAAAAAAACGGTTTCAATCACTGACCCATTTGTGACAGTGCCATAATCTGAGCATGGGCTCTGGAGCCTAGAGGCTGGTACTGACTCACCCCTTCCTCTATTCTAGTCTGTGTGTAAAGATAATGTGCCCTAGTGTGCCAAGTCATGAAAGGTTGTCCACAGTACTGTAGAAGAAAGAACAGTATCATCTAACATCACTGTATTTAATGATGGAGTGAAGTGAGTGAGGAACTCTCCCTTGCCCAGGGGGTAAATTCTAGCGCTTCCCAGGGTTTCTGAGAACCTGCAGCAGAAGCCCACCTTCTTGGCTAGGCCATGATCCTGACTTGAACAGCATGGTCTTCATTCACCTTGGTTCTGCCGGTACTCTTGACTGGGATACATCTGAAATGCCTATGGAAGGCAGCATTGAAATCCGAAGAAGCCTTTGGTTTGACCCATTGGGATTACCATAGCAACCGTTAAAGTCATCTCTCATAGGTTGCTTAGATTCAAGGAAGACATTTTATTTCCTGTGATGGAAAGGATAACCTCCATTTTTTATAGTACCACACAGAGCACACAGAAATGGAATCCAATCAGAGTATTCGGTGACTCCTCCTCCTCCTCCTCCTCCTCCTCCTCCTCCTCCTCCTCCTCCTCTTCCTCCTCCTCCTCTTCCTCCCCCCCCTCCTCCCCCTCCTCCCCCTCCTCCCCCTCCTCCTCCTCCTTTTTTACATTGTGCCAAGTATTCTAACAATTTTCCAGTAATTCCTTTCCCTGGATGGCATTCCAGCAGACTCTTGGCAATCTTTCCAGGTCTAATTTTTATTCTGATGTTTGTCTTTAAACCCCATGGGACAATTTATAACCTTCAGTATAGCTTTCATATTTTGAATAAGGACTTTTTTCTGTTGTGGTTCTATCTTAAATTACAAGCTCCGTGACCTCTGTCTCACTCATCCGTAGTCCCAGCACTTCGAATATTGGTCAGAAAATAGACCTTCAAGACTTTTCTCGAGGCTGTATCCTGCTGGATTTGTGCACACACTATTGCAAGATGTCCCTGCTCTTCTCTCTCTGGGCCTGTCTTTCTAAACAAGACTTTCCACACATCCACACACAATTCCCTTCAGTAGTGTTCTTATCCAACACGCTTCCTTGTGGCCTTGAGCAGAGATGATTGAGTCTTAATTGTCTTCCACACAAAGCCCCAATTTTCATCCCATGATGATCACAATTCCCTCTAAAAAGGTTCTATCGTGCTTACTGCTTTCACCTGTTTGCTATATGACATCATCCAGACATTGAACTAATTTCATTGAAAGCCCTCTGACTCCCAAACCCTTATCTACAACCCTGCTTTCCTTTCTCCAGTCTGCCTCTGAGCCTACATGATGTCATACGTGTGGCATGTCCTTCTCTTCTTGATTTACTCTTTGTATTGAGATAATTCCAACTTGTTACAAACTGTAACTTCCTAATTCTCTTGTCTTGATCAACTTATGGGAAGCAAATTCCTTGTGAAAGGAATGAGCTAATATCTCAGAGGAAATAATTGCTTAACGGTGGGAGGCTAATGTGTGTGAAATTGATCAGGACCCAAATTTTTATTTGAAACTTCTATAGTTTAAGAAGAACTTATTTTTTAATATTATAGTGAAGCCTGAAGCCACACTGGGTATGGTCCTTTATGAATAAAATAAAAGCATGTATGTGTTTGCCGACAAATGTATTCTCAGGAGCATGACATGAAGTAAAACCTTGAAATTAGTCGTATTTATATTTGCACACAGAATACAAAAGAGCAATGTGCATGGTTAAAATTAATTTAGCCTTATTTTCTTCTTGAGCCTTCAGAAAGCATTCAGATTGACAACTCGAAGGAGAAGGAAAAAAGGAATCCACTTTTTTCCAACCTTCTCTGAGAGCCCTGATTTCTAGTCAGGTTCACACTTGGTGAAAGCATGGTCCGTCTGTTGGGAGAGCACAGTCAGATTGGCCCGGTCCAGAGAAATGTTATTTCCGGATCATCAAATCATTTCATCTCGGACTTCCGCTATTTGATCATTTCAGGCAGAGCTATTGTGATTTAGGGAACTATACAATAAAACTTCATAGGAGACACTTCAATTGCCTATGAGGAGTGCAACTTCCCTTCTCCATTCTTCCACGCAGAGCCAGCACATTTATTCTAGGTTCATGCCAGTGTGTCTTCTCCAGTGCTACCATACTTCAGCTAGAGTAGGAGGAGCACAGGTAGTCGATTTGCTACTTTCCCCCATGGCCTTTAATTTTTATAATTTATCCTTTTTAAACATTTATCTTTAAGTAGTTGAACAAAGGATTTCAATTCCACTTGTCAGTTTACCAATAAAACACATTTGATCAACATCACCCTTTCTGCTCTTTTCCTAATCCCACCCATCCCACACTTCTCCCAGTTCCATTCACCTGTGAACATTGAATAGTATGAATGTATTTTCTCACTCTTCCTGTCTTTATTCATTTGTCTACCTTCTCTCTCCCTTTATCTTCACTGTCCCCCAATGCCCTCATTTACAGTTCCGTATTATTTCATTTTGTTAGACTGTAAGTTATTTATTTTTTCAAAGGAGTGACACTACTGGTCTTCTCCCCCGCATATACCAATACTCTAGTTAACTCATTGGTGAATATATGCATATCATCCAGTATGTATTTGCATCTAACTTCCATATGTGAGAGAAAGCATGTTTCTTATGTATCTCTGAGCCTGACTTAATTCACATAAGATGAGTTTTCTCAAGTCCATCCATTTTCCTACAAATGACAAATGATGTCCTGGAATTTCGTTCTTCTTGATAGATGTGCATGCATATATATACATATATAATAAATGTACATATATATGTATAATATCATATTTTCTTCCATTCAAAGGCATTTGGGCTGATTGTATGATTTGGCTATGATTAATAGTGCCTTTACTGTTTCCTCACATATAATCTTTTAGATATTCAGCACTTTGTGAGGAAATATGAAATTTGTATCATATATGTAGATCCACTGTTAGGTAAGCTTTCTACCTTTCTACATCCCTTTTCTATTGAATCCTTTTTCATGCAGGATAATTACTGCCATAGGCTAGAGAGCAAATCGTTTGGCTTTAAATTGCTTGATCAAGGAAATAAATAACTTGATAGTCTCTGTAAGACATATTTCACTTAAGAAACTGAAAGAAAAATAGGGTATTCTGTATCTGCTTTATTGCCTGGAAAAGTTTTGTAATACATTGTGCGATTTATTATATAGAGCAGTCAATGGCATCACTATTGGAAAAACTGAAGAATGTGAGTTCTGTTACTGTGAGAGGACGCTTTCTCAGCCATGATTCCTGGCAGACGGGTACTGTGCGAGTGTGTGGGTGTGTGTAGGTGTGTATGCATACTTGAAAAAAAGATAAACCCTTGATCTTCAATGAAGAAAACTCCTCAAAAGCCAATGATTCTATTCTCGTGAATTGCTATAATGTCTTCATTTTGCCACATTTGAGTGATGTGGAATCAAGAAGACTGAGTCAGGAAGACAATATGACATTAAACAAGTCAGAACTGCCGCTCATCCACAGCTCCAAGAAAGCATTTGCTTGTGCTCATTCCCTTTTTGTCAGATATTTAAGCAATCACCATTAAGCAACAAAATATGATCATTTGTGTTCTTCTAAGTTCTTTCTTTTCTCTTAATGAAACCAAGACAAGTGATGATACAGAGGCGTGAGGAAGAGAAGAACGTGCGAGGGACAGGTCTGCTAGGTCAATAGTTTCCAACGAGGAGTGATTCGGAGCCTGGTGGTGTCTTTGGCAGTGTGTTTGCCTGTCTGCCACCTGTGTGGGGCAGAGGCATGAGACCAGGATGGTGCATTGTGGGCAAGGGCCAAATACGATGCTACATCACCCTGACAGCACGGAGCAGGCTGCTTCTCCTCACCTCTCTGCCAAACAGAGATTTCTTCTGGTCCAAAGGTTAACAGAGGCCGTAGTTAGCCTCCCTCATGACTCAAAAGCTGAAGAGCAAGCAAAAAGAAGACCAAGACTGCTCCACCTTTTTTTGTTAATTCTCCCATAGCAAATCGCAAGGTCACCAGCTTAACCAAGGTTGGTCCCTGCATCTGTTTCTGGTCCCTTAAGAGTTGCAGTCACGTTATTATTTATTCTACACCGTTAGAGTACCATCTTTTCCCTTCCTAACCAATCTATTTAGAAGAAAATAAAAGCATCCAGGTTCCTCCTTTTGGTTTTATTCATTCTGTCTTTGTGGAACTTTTGTATTTCGAATCAATGAAGATATTCTAGAGCTAAGCATAGCATGAGGAGAATTTTTGTTTCCCCCAGCAAACACTCAAATGCTGCATTCTGAAGAAGAGCTGTGCTTTTTCCCCTTTTGCAGCATCTGATCCTTTTGTAAGCATGTGACCTCTCTGGTGTCTCTCTTCACTATCACTCAACTCTCAGTTTCACCACCCACAGATGCCAACAAATCATGTGTGTATGCATGTGCTCAGCATGAGACTGCAAATGTCCATCTCAATGGGCAAATTATTGGGTTGCTAATAATAGATTCGAGTGCTATGAAAAAAATAACTAAATGAATGTAAGAAGAATATAAAATGTCACACCAAAATAAAAAAAATATAGCCTTACTTACAATCTGTGAACAGGCAAACTTGGGTTCCTTAAAGCTCTTGAAAAAAAGCCCACTGCCAGACACTTGGGCAGCAGGAAGGGAGGGAATATTTTATCCGTTTCCTCTATGCAAACTATCTACCTTACATCTTCCCTCGGTAACCAGTTGAGCAGCTCTACTTCTGTTTTTTTTGTTTTGTTTTGTGTTTGTGCTGGTCTTGGGGCTTGAACTTGACATCTGGGCACTGTCCTTGAGCTATTTTAGTCAAGTCTAGTGTTCTACTACATAAGGCACACTTCCACTCCTGGATTTTGGGTGGTACATGGAGATAAGCATCTCAAAGACTTTCCTGACAGGGCTGACTTTGAACCACACTCCTCAGATCTCAGCCCCTTAAGTAGCTAGGATTACACGTGTGAGTCACCAGCCAGCTCCTTCTAAATGCCTCCTTCCCTAATTCTGTAATC
Source organism: Dipodomys spectabilis (assembly GCF_019054845.1). Classification (NCBI taxonomy): domain Eukaryota; kingdom Metazoa; phylum Chordata; class Mammalia; order Rodentia; family Heteromyidae; genus Dipodomys; species Dipodomys spectabilis. The sequence goes on from NW_024870711.1 coordinate 6,962,611, forward strand.
AACCACAAAGCGGGAGGTGGTCACATTGCTACTTAGGACTCCTGAGATGCTGCTGTTTTTCCATAGATGCCCAATTTCCCTTCTCCTCTCTCTGCTTCTCTCTACTACTATTGACCCCCACAAGAAATAAAATTGCATGCACTGTGTGAAAGTCATACGACAGAATGAAAAATTATAAAGAAAAGGGAGAAAGTCACAATTCCAGATAAGGTTCCTCTCTCCTCTGCGATTTTAGTCTGACCTGCATCGAACAGACAATCACAGAGACAATCACAGACACAGCCAGTCTTCCACTCAGCCACCATTGCCACATCCTGAACACCTACTGGGTTAAGCTCCAAGGGCCATGACTTCACTGTGTTCATCCAATATATAAAATATTCAGAGATTTCAACGTGAGCCAGGAAGGAAATATACAAAATGCATGGTAAGGAGCAGTAGACATAACATTTATGCTCAGAAATAACGGGTAAGAAAAACATAAACTGGATTAGGCAAAACCTAAACAGAGAGTCTATGTCCTATGTTGGATACTATATCAACATTGGCATTGATTACTAAATTCAAGGTCCACATTTAAGGATACCAGATATGACCCTCCCTACTAGGTAGACAACCAGAGAGGAGATCATAAAGAAAATTAATCAGAACTATTTGGAATGATTATCAGTGGAAAAAGAGAGGAGGAAACAAAATCTAAAGTATCCAAAAAGGACCAAGGAGGCAGAACATCAATCAAGATGGTTCTCATTTTTTTTAAGGCTGATGTATAGAGGTTATAGAACTAACACCTCAAAAGGGGCCTCTGTGGAGAATCTTAGGTTCTTGCTTCAGACAGCATGTCCTGCATGTGCCTGAGCACTCTTTGTACATGGGAAGACCAAGTGCATAAAGGTCACACATTCTCAAAGTTCTGCAGTGCTTGTAATAAATATGCCTCTAGTCCTAAACTCGTGCTCGTGAAAAATGATAAATAAGTTAGAAAGCTAAGGAATTGTGAAGGTAGCAAAGAAATATGAGAATAAATAAGATAGAACTTGTGTATGGAAAATATAAATGTTACTCTTTTGTTAAGCTAGGCACTGGGATAAAAAAGTATGAAAGAGATGAAATGATCATAAAGTCTCACAAATACAGTATACAAATCACTGAGTAATAATTGGCTCAATAGAACTAAATATAAATCCTACTTGCTTTTCAAATGATCCTTTAAAATAATCTCACTTACGGGTGGCATCTCAGATGTTTGCCTTGTGTTTGTATATTTCAGGCAAAAATCTAATTTAGTGACCTCAGTTAATGCTCCATTTTTCACTCTCACTCAGGTAAACATAATTGATTTCTTTCTTTGCCAACAACTTTTATGGAAAGTATTCTCTAAAGGGAAAAAACAAAAACAAAAACAAGACACAAAACCCCTGCACACATCAAACACAACTTCTATTCAGCCTGGATTTGGCAGTCTCCTTTGTTTGCTAATCCAAAAGAAGACGGTTCCTTTCAGGCAATATTTTTTTAATGTGTGGCTCCAATATGTTTCCACTTTGGCTAGCAGTTCCTTCCCAGAGCCCAGAGCTGGGTAGAACAGCTGGGCCCATCTCTGGCTTTCATGAACAAAATTGAGAAATGAAAGGGTCTTTGGGAAGCTTTCCTTGTTAATTTTGAATTTGGGATGTGCGTATGCATCTTCCGTTGCCCTTAGGCAGCCATGTGAAAGCTGCGCTACCCTGCACCTTGCCAATGGGAGTGGATGGGGAGGGTCAGATCTAGTGCCTTCACATATGGACCTCGAACCTAATGCTCAACATCACTGCTCACATAGTCCCAGCATAAACAGTTTCAGCACAGGTAGTAACTCACATATGCAAGAGATGAACTTCACTTCAGGAAAGAGCATGTTACTCTAATGTACGCATAGTTCATATCCACTCTTTACTATTGACTGGTCCTGCGTGCTGCCTTCCACTCACCAAAAGAACCAAAGATCTATCAATTTTGAGATGGAGTGCAGTGAATTATTGTGGTAAAAATATTAGGAGATAAACTGTAACTTCCTCAGCTCAAATCTACCTAAATGTTTAAATAGCTCTCAATGCCTTCTTCTCCCTGTGTCATGGGTGAGCAGATGCAAACATGCCACGAGAGCTACTTGCTGGGTGTCCTCTCTTCAGCCAGCCAGAGGAGCTGTGTGAAATGTTGAGAAGGGAAACTGACTCGTCAATAGTAGATGCTCTCATTCTAATGATATTAGCATAATTAACTGAGAAGAGTTATTGACAGTGTTGCTGTGGCGATAGGAAAACCAAGATGACAAACCCAATACTTGAAGAAATTTGAAGGGGACTCTCAACATTTTAAAGACACACACACACACACACACACACACACACACACACACACACACACACACACACACACACACACATATTCAACCAAATAAACACCAGGAAGTAGCTACTTGAAAAAGGTTGGGTAGGGCCATTGGGAGAGGGGTAGATGAATGAAGAGGAGAAAAGAGGGAAAATACAGTCAAGAATTCAATGCAACCCCTACACAATTAAGATGAATGAGATTCAGGAGAATGTGAAAGGGTGACATTGATCAAGAGGCTTGTATTCATAAACTGCTTCATTAAATGGCACCTCCTTTGTACAAGTATTTAAGGATAACTTTTATGAACATTTTTATTGTGAAAGTACTGTACGGAGGGGTTATAATCACATGAGCAAGGTAATGAGTATATTTCCTGTCAAGCATTGTTGCCTCCTCCTTTGTTTTTCCCCTACCATCCCTCCCTCCCACCTCCATAACTACAAACCCCTCCCCATTCTAATTGTCTAAATTGTATGTCTAAATTGTAAAGTTCATTTTTCAAAATAGTGTCTTGTACATCTCATTGTTACAATGGGTCAACCTGTATCCCTATGTACACATTTTGTTTTTTCCCTTCCCCTCCCTAAATTAGACCCACATCAAATACAGTGAAAACAATGGCTAGGGACACAAGTAATTTTTTCTTTCTTGTTATTGTTTCTAATGTATTTATAATGTATGAGGATAATTTATTTTTTAATTTGAAAAGAAATGTTAAGGGAAGGAGTAAAGATGTAGATACTAAAGTTATATTAGAAAATATAAAGTCTAATAGAAAAATAACATGTGTATAGTGCTGGATCACTACAGAAACATATACTGGCATGCTGCATTTACATTATGTTGAAAATCATACAAAATTAAAATGCAAAGAAACCTTAGGAATTAGATGATTTCTTTGGTCCATCCAAAATGAGAATGGTGAGGCTTCACGGTGAAGAGACCATCTCAGAGGGACGTGTCTACCTAGCAACGTGATTCCGCTAGACACGTCATTAGTTCTTTTTCTTTGGGCCTGTGCTTGCTTTCCACATCTCTGAATCAAGAGCAAGGTGCTCCTTTGGAAGCACCTGGGATCCTGAAAAGAATATACCGAATACGGACGATTTTAATAGAGCCTTGGTGTGCTTTCCTAATTTGGCCCTGTGAGAGAAGGGAGTTTGGAGGAAGCAGACATAGAGAGGATCCTCATTTATTTAGTTCCCAGTTTCAGAGAATGAAAGTCCAAGATGAGGCCCTGCTGGAGCATTGCATCATGGGGAAATATATGCAGGAGGGAAGAAGACAGAGGGACGGGGAGGCTTGTTCTTTTATATCAACTTCTTCTATGAGTCTTGGGAGAATTACACTAATCCCTGCTGCAGGCAAGCTCCCAGGGCCTAAACTCTTCCTCCTCCTTTCAGGTCATCTATCACCTTGTAACATGAAATTGAACTATCCAGTCCCTGTACCACTGTGGCTGACAAATTTGTTTGTCAAGATCACAAACACATGCCAACATGGTTGTTTCTGTCAATGCTACCATAGAAGGAAAAAGGGTTTTAAATTAAGGAAATGTTCGAGGTAAAAACAAATAGTAGATGTATAGACTCTCAGTATGAATAATGCTAGTGACCGGGTATCAGTGACTCTTGGGTCATTTCTTTCATATATGCACACTTTCATTGCTTAAGAACCAAATTTGATTATTAATTTATGGGACTATGAAATAAAATAACCCAAGATGATCTCTGCTCAGAGGAGATGAAGGTTTATAATTTGGGTTTCTAGTTGCAGTTTATACAAACTACAAAGCTTAGGACTGAATGCTCTGTCCCTGTACAGACATTTTTATTTTATTGCCAGAATCTGGGCTTCAGCTCAGGGCCTTGCAATTTCACTATGCTTTTTGGCTCATGGTTAGCACTCTACCACTTGAACCAGGCCTCCAGTTCAGATTTTTGCCAGTCAACTGGAAATAGAGAATCGTGGACATTTCTTCTCTGGCTGGCTTAGAATTTCAGTGCTTAGTTCTCAGCCTCCTGAGTGGCTAGAGTTACAGGCATGAGCCATAAGTGCCAGCTAGATTTTATTTTTATTTATTATAATCATGTTTTCGTTACAATCACCTCTTTTTGTTAATTAAGCATATCATTTTAATAGCTTTGATTTATGCAATAAAGTTACATAAATCTCCTCTTGTCAGTACTTCATATCCTGGGTGGTACTGCTCAGTTAGTTGGCCTGTTCTTAAGTTCATGTTTGTATCTGATAAAGGTGTGTTTTTTATGGGCATATAAATCATGTAATGTTTATCACTGCATTCTTGAACTCTCCCGTAATGCCCAGCATATACTGGATGGATTCTTCTGAGTAGTTTTGCATGAGTTTTATTCCAAGTCCAATTTCAAAGAAGAGAGCCAACTCTGCCTCCCGCATTCCCTCCCCCAGGCATTTTCTCTGGCATAGCTGCCAGTCTTTACTTGATGTTCCATTCTTGGTTAACAGAGGGTATTTCTGCTTTACTTGCACTTGGAATCACTTCCCATGAGTCCATCCATTCTCAGATTATATAGATTTCATCCCAGCACAAGGTTTAGCTGAGGTTTAGCTAGAAGAGTCTTCTTTTACTTCAAGCAAGGGTAGCCAAATACTGTTTTGGTTTTCTACAAGCCACCTACTTGATCTTCCTGATCTAGAACAGAAGAATATAGCAAAAGTGTGTACTTTGTTACCATACTTTGATGGGAACTTGTATGAGCCCCTGATTTTCTGCTAAATCATACGTTGTAGATGGACTGTGTTGCTTGAAATTGGTAGGGAAACTGGATCCATTTTCTCATCTCCATAAAACGATAACTTCTTTGGTAATTGCTTTCCAATTTTTTTAATTTCAATTTTTTGAATTCTCTAGAAGTTGCCTTTTTCTCTCCGTAGGAAAGGTTGATTTATCTTTTGCTCTGGCCATGAAGGACAACTCTGTACCATGGGTGTACTGCATACTGCTCTCTGTAGCCTTACGAGCTTCGTGTTTATGTAATTCCATGTATTGCTGCTTAAAACTTAATCTTTAGATTGCCAACCGAGCTTCTTTAATCAAAGAAGGAAGTAATTTGTCTTTTAACTATTATTATGTTATATGGTACAAAGTTAGAAGAGAGAAAATATCTTTTCCTCAGAGAGTACATTGTTCTTGCTCCTAATCTATTCATAATTAGTCAATCCATCACCAATGCAAAAGCTGCCCAGCGTATGTGTGCATGCTCCGCATGAGTGTGGATAGGTAGCAGCTTGGCAAACACAATATTTTCTATGTGTGTAATTCTTCTGGCTATCACTGGTCAGAACAGACATTTCACGCAGTGTTTTCTGGCAACGTTTTACTGGCTACTTGTACCAGCTATGTTTCCCCCTTCTACTCCTCAGCCAGACCTCGATGGGAATTGGATCACATGTCAAATTCAGAGGTTGTTAATATAATTGTTTCCAAGTCTTTCCATTTCCTAACAAATGGGGCAATGTCATTCTTTCTGATGGAGGCATAGAATTCCATTGTGTATATATACCACATTTTCTTGATCCATTCATCTACTGAGGGGCATCTGGGTTAGTTCCATATCTTACTATGGTAAATAATGCTGCAATAAACATAGTTGTGCTGCTAGCTTTTTTTTTTTTTTTTTTTTAGTATGATCTTGTTTATGATCATTTGGGTAAATGCCCAAAAGTGGGACTGCTGGGTCACAGGGGAGCTCTATGTGGAGTCTTTTGTAGAGTTGGAAGGTAACCACCCAAACACCAGAAGTGGAGCTGTGGCTCAAATGGTAGAGTGCTAGTCTTAAATGGTAGAGTGCTAGACTTAAGCAAATAGCTCAGGAACAGCTCCCAGCCCTGAGTTCAAGTCCAAAGACTAGAACAACACACAACACACAACACACAACACACAACACACACACACACACAAACACACACACACACACATTTTGTCATGAACACAAGGGAAAGGGAAAGGAAAGGCAGAAGTGTCCTTTGGGATTTCACATCAACAGAGCCAGGAGAAGTGGAGTCGTAGCTCTATGCAGCTGAAGATGACAAGAGTCAGAATAGTAGGGACCGTACATCTCAGGTCCTGCAAATCAGTGGAGGATCACCCGGCTCAGCACAAAAGAAAAGACCTATGATATTTTAACAGCTCTTGCCTTACCTTGTCTGACAAGAGCTTTTGAAACACATCAGACAGGTTGTTTTTTGAAGTAATACAACATCTATTATTAAATACTTAAAATATGTGACATATTTCCATGTGCTATTATTTTCGTTTTTGAAAATGCAAAGGATGTATGAGAACTTTAATAGATTTCATTATTATCTTTTTTTCTTTCAAGTTCTTCAGTGAATTTTTCCGTCTGGAATGTTTTCAATCTCGTATCATCCATGGTTTGGGAAGATCTGCTATCCTACAAAATTGTGCTTATTCTCATAGAATAACTTGGTCCTCCTATTTTTTTAAGGTGGAATTGTTGAAATGGGTATCTCATTATTTCAAGAAAAATGTAACATTCTCTAGAGTAAGCAGTGCTGTATTGCTTTTAAAACAAAACATCCTAAAACTATATTTTATTAATGTAACAAAGCTTTTCCATGAATGTGAAAATAAAAACCGCTTATGTACATAAATATGTCCAGTGCCAATGAAAAGTTTGAGCTTCTGGGATCTCCAATTTTCCCAGTTCACATGCAGAAGTCAGTAAGTGCCTTACCACTCACTTTTCCCCATTGCTATTCCTGAACAAAGTTGTTTTAGGTTTTCCCAGAATGACACATCCAGTTGTACAATGTAAAATTTACAAAAGTAAGATGCATTCTGGAACTCAAGAGAAAGCAACCTGCAAGGAGAAAATGAAAATCTGTTCAACTGTAAATCCCTCCACCAGGAGAGAAATACATATCGACAGTCCTGGCAGGGGATGGTGTGGTGGTGGGGTTTATGCCTGAACTGTTCTACTGATGGATAGATGACTTATGCTCAAGTGGTCCTGCCATACTCATGTGGAAAAGATAAAAGCATCACGGAAAGACAGCTATTTTGTATTCATATCTCAGGAAGTTAGGACAAAATAGGGGACTCTCTATACAACTGTCTCAGAATTGGAACGCCGGGTTTAGGAGTTGCCCTTACTGACTAGGAGGGGGAGGGGAGTGTTTCATAAACAATCTGTTTATTCCTTGTGAGTCTCAGTGCCTGCAGCTGTCTGCACGAAAGGCAAGACTAGTTTTACCCTGGATCAAGCACCTGGTTAGACTCTCCGCCACATGTGGGTTTACAAAGGCAAGACAGAGCTCCCGTTATCTTCTTTCGGATCTTTAACCACCTACTAAGAGTTAACATTTACTCTTAATAAGAGATTTAACTACTTACAAACATAAGAATTAGCATTCACTCTTTTTATCTTTATTTTTTTATTGTCAAAGTGATGCACAGAGAGGTGATACTTAGGTCTGTAAGGCAATAAGTACATTTCTTATCAAGCTTCTTACCCTCCCCTCGTTTTTCTTCTATTTTCCCTCTCCGTCCTAATCATTCCCTCACACAAGTTGTACAGATCATTTCCAACATACTGTTTTGTGAGGATCACTGTTGCATTGGTTCCCCCTTGTTCTTTGTCTCACCATTTGATTGGTCCCCTCCCCTTCCCTAATTCAGACTGATGTATATACAATACCAGGGTATCAAAATCAAGTGCAGTGACAACAGGAGATACACCCAAGGGGGAAGGAATGCTATTTAAATCAATGTAATGCACTCCTGTAATAGATTTTTAGAATTACAGTAAAATGTACAGCTACCGACTTCCCACTCTTGATAGGGAATATTAGAAATTGAAATCCAGACAGGTACATGATCGGTTTTCTCAATTTGAAATTTATTCTCTTTCCATTTTTTTATTTGTTTGTTTTGTGCCGATACTAGGGCATGAACTCTGCCTCACATTCTTGCTTAGCTTTTATTGCTCCAGGCTGGTGCTCTACTAGTTTAACCACAGCTCCTCAATTTCTGGTATTTCCCTGGTTAATTAGAAATAAGAGTATCATGGACTTTTCTGCCTGAGCTGGCTTCAGACCTTGATATATCCTCAAATCTTGGTCTCCTAGGTAGCTAGGATTCCAGGCCTGAGCCACTATTGCCTGGCTCATGCTGTTGATTTTAACTTTAATTGAGCTTTTCAGATTGAGAAGACACCAGTGACTTTTGGTGGTGGTAGCTTTACTTAGTTTTTTGCTTCTTGATGCCTGGGCCTCTCTTTTATGCCTTTATGCTGAGCTTAATGATAGATTTAGCATCTTAGATCATTTGGATTTCCTTCAAAGGAAAGTAATTTTCTTATACTTCTAATTCCACTACCTGAGACATTTGCCGGGGAAAAAGTGAATCCCTTTAAAGGATTTTTATTAGCATATATTACTTGTACAAAGGGCTTTCATTGTGATTTTTAGGGCATGCATATAATGTACTATGTTCTGATTTACCTTGTTTATATTGCTCTTTTTTAACCTCCTTCCTTTCTTCCTCCTTCTTTTAATAATCTTTTGTGGCCTTCATTATTCTATCACCAAACATGTATAAGGTACTTTTATAATCCACACTCTATCGTCCTTTTCTTCTCCTTTTCTTCTTCTCACTTCCCCCTCAACTGACTCAAACGAATCCCCTCTTACAGTAGTGTTGTATAAGTACCGCGCGCTAACCGAGTGCGCCACTGGAGCTCCAAGTAGTGTTGTATTGTAATTTTTTTCAAGTCTAGATTGCACATAGGAGTGAAGGCATGCAATCTTTGTCTTTCCAAGTGTGCCTTAGAAGCTTGATGCTCTCCAGTTCCATTCAAATGACCAAAGTTTATTTGTCCTTATGAATGAAGGTTCTTCACTGTGTATATGTACCACATTCTCTACTGGGTCACCAGTTGTTGGGCATTTTGATGATTATTGAAAATAGTGCTATAATAAAAGTAACCCTTCTAGACAATTATTTGGCCCAGTTATTCCAAGAGAGCCAATGAAGGTAAAGTCTCCACTGATCTCTGGTTGGCATTTGCCACTAGGGATTCTGATGACTTGGATTTAAGTCTGTTGTATCCAAAACCTTTACTTCAAAACTGAAGGGATTTTGATCCTACAATAGGGTCATTTGTCAGATTTCTCTTTTAAACAAGCCTAGAAGTCTTTTTTTTAGTATGTCTGTAATTGTTCACTTAACTATATACCCATGATTCTTTTACCTTTTTAAGTCTTTGTCCCTATGGTTAGTGGAAGCAAGAAAAATCAGGTGTAAGCTGACATTTTCTCTGCCATTTCCATCCATATATTTCTTACTTTTAAAATTAATGGGATCATTGATTGCAGTTATCCTCACATATATCTTTTTTTCACATGTCACCATCTTCATGTTCTCTGTGCAGAGTCAAAGCCTGGATAACACTGTCTTTCTCGTGTTAGATGGCAACTTTGGGTGATTCATAACCATCTAGCTTCTTGATCAGATGGCACAGTTATAAAACTGACTAAAAACTCTAAAACATATGTCTAAAGCTATATTTGGAAATATGCATTAAGTGACATCTGTATATAATGTCACATACAGACATGCACCTGCTGATTGAGTGCCTGGTGTTGTTCTGGGATCTCTGTTATACCCGATGTGTTCAAACGGGAGTAATGCTCTAATAAACATGGATATTTTAATTAATACAGACATGCAGAGAGTTACTAAGGGCCTACAGTTTTCCTAAATTGCCTTTGCTATACCCGTTTTTATGACCTTTATTATACAGAATAGGATAAAGTTTACATTTGGTTTAAGTTCATTTCAAAATGTCTCAGCAGTTTTTCATTCTCTTTCAAAAGAACAAACTGTAAGTGAATCTTTGAAATATTTTAGTCTTTTCGAGTTCCATTTCCATTATATTGTAGGTCTCATTTCATTGCTATGAGTAGAAGAATGAAATCTGTTTATATCATATATTGATAGTCTTTAGAAATGAGTATCATCTCCCTGAGTGTTATGAGAACATACTTAAAAGATATTTGACACATTTTAAATTATGAGGTACATATAAAATTTATTTCCTTTCCTAAGGCCCTTTTGTGCGTATGTCTACCACAAATGAATAGAAACAGACCAATTACATTGTTCTATTTCAACTACCTCAATGGCTAAAAAGTAGAGCTTTCTGTAATAATATAGAATCTGTTGGTTAACCAATTGGCACAGCTATTTTACTCCTAGTTGATGAATTTGATTCATAAGTGCAGTGGTTCTTCAAAACTTAAATTATGTATTTGGCCTAGTTTGGCTGTAAGTAGAGTGGACAATCCATGTTACTCTGTTTCTCCATTCCCCAGGTTATTTTCTATGCAATGTAAATGTTCCTGTGTATTTCATTAGCTGGATCAGGTATTTGTAGCTTGGAAGAAAAGCCACATGACCAACCAGAGTCTTCGTATTATCAGGAAATTGAGTCAAGCATCCTTTATTCCACTGGCCAAATTCCTTAGACATTGTACACTACATTGTGATCATAAACTTGCCATTGAAATATGTTCCATGAAAAAATGGGACTACCTATAAATAAAATAATAACAACTTACGTTTGATCAATACATCTTTATTAGGTGCCCAATAGACACTGTCAGGAATTCAGAGATAAGTACCATGATGTCTTGGTCCTCTCTGGGTATCATCCTCACTAATATTATTTCACCTTAGTTTCTACTTTTATTAACTTTCCTAATGACATTATTCTCAGTTGATGATTTTGAAGACTTGTAGATTTTCTTTGGAACTCTTTAATGTGTACCAATAATAGCTTTTTTATTATGTCTAGGTCAAGAGACAAAGGTTTATCCATTCCTTGACATTTATGCCATCCTATGCCATCCTATCCTTTGCTTCATGAAAGGTTACTTAAATCAAATTTATTCCAAATGGGTAATATTTAACTTTAAAAATGTCAAAGGGAGAGGAAAATTCTCTACAGGGCAGCCTGGAATTGAATGACGGAAATGATAGCTAGAGCGTGAGGAATTACGCATTCCTTTTTCACTTAAACCATTAGGCTAATGACAACATTGATCCTGGAATGCATTCATTCTGTTGTCCAGTAGGTTTGCAGCCATATGTTTACTTATCTTTTGATTTCATTGCTAAAGTTCAGTAAGATCAATTTAGTTCAAAATCATTTATAATTCCATTCATGAAATTTCTTAATTCATGTCAATACACACTTTGAAAGTTATTCTCTCATTTCAATGACTGTGAATAATTAGACACAGCAATAAAGTAGTTACCACCTTAAAAAATTGAATTGTAAATAGAAAAATAGTATTGTAAGATATCTTGAAACTGAATTCAGGGTCTAAAATAAGAGATGAATGCAACACATATTTGTAATCTGCTACTGTACCATATGCATCAACTTTCCAGGACATATTCCTGACTCCAACAAGGGCCAGTGATGACTATATTGCTTGGTATACTTACATCTGGCTTCTTTAAAATGTATAGTGATAAGAAATATCTTAATAAACCTGACACAGAGGAACAAATGTCAGTCTCTTTCAACCATAAAACTGGACAGTCCTTCTTTTGGTTGCAGATATTTTTGATTAGCTCCTTCCAAATACAAATTACTACAGTTGACAGGAAGCCAAGTAAAGGCAGAGCTATACTCTAGGGTACCTTGAACTCCAGGAAACAAGGGATCTAAGCACATGCCCCAGACCACAGTGTGGGTTTAGAGGTTACAAGAGCTGTAACATTGGCAATTACAGTTTTTTATAGGCTCCACCAACTGCCACTGTTACAGAATCAGGGAGTGAACATACATGGAGAAGATGTTTAATAGTGTGATAATACAGAATTATGTACACACTCTAATTCAAAGGAATCAGTGGCAATCACAAGGAATGGGTTGTGTTTGAAAAAAGGGATGATCCTCTATTTTCCCGCCTCCTAACTGTCTTCTCAGAAGTACTCCAACCCAAGAAACCACAGATCACGTTACATACCTCCTTATTCATATTAAGAATGGATCAGCTTGCAGTAATTCTGTCCTATAAATGGAGCTTGGACTTTGTAACTTTATGTGGCTGTTTGCCAACATCTTCAAAAGTTCACATAAGCGGGAACCAGTGGCTCAAGCCTGAACTTGTAGCTCCTCAGAGGGCTGCAATCTGAGAATCGTGGTTCAAAGTCAGACTGGGAAGGGAAGTCTTTGAGACTCTTATATTAACCACCAAAAAGACAAAAGTGAAGCTGTTACTCAAGTGGCAGAACACCACTTGAAAAAGCTAAGGGACAGTATCCAGGCCATGAGATCAAACCCTAGTACAGGTGTACACACACGCACACACACATACACAGACACACACACACACACACACACACACAGCATGCTATCATATACTATTTAAATACTTATATACTTATATGTATGTGTATCTATCTATCTATATCTATAGCTAGCTATCTATACAGTGTTTTCCAGAAGCCATTTTGACAAAATAAAGATATTCCACATTGCTCATACATTGCTTATGCCATCAAACACAAAACAAGGCAAAACAATAACAAAAACACAAAACAGATGAGAAAGGTTTTATTTTTGTGATCTAGCAATAGAGAAAGCAATTAGTAGTATATTCTAATTCGTGTCAGAGGTAACAGTAGACAAATGCTGTGTATACTAGAGCCCTCTAAACTGTCATTTTACAGTCCTGGAAACATGGTAAAAAGCAATTCTTTTCCCATAGACAGCACTACAGACAGCAATGAGGTGACCACTTCCATGGCTCCCTGGAGCCCTATTCACTCCATCAACCCTGCTGGCTTCCTCACAGCGGGGAAAGATTTCAGAGATCAGCTCGGTGTGCTGAGATGTGAAGAAACAAGAAAAAGGTATAGGGAAACCCAACCCAATAGTTGATAAGGGCACTATGAGACATGGATAGATTCACTACTGAAATTTATTAATCATTTAAAGACACCACTAATCCTTTAAAGCACCCAGAATTAAACCTTAGAAAGTTCAGGGAGTTGTGTCCAGTCAACCCCACCCAATCGAAACAGGTGATCAGGTGATGTTTCTTCTCCTTTTTTAAATCTCCATCTTGCACTTCCTCTTCAAATTATGTTTTCCTTTCCATCATTAAGTAGTTTAAGCTAATTACAACTATTCTAGGCCAAAAGACTTTATCAGCTCTCTTTAGCTTTGGCTTAACTTCATTAAATAATGACCAAGGGGTCTCCTGTTAAATGTTACTACACATTTTGTCTTTTAAACTATTTAATATTTCTTATTATGCATATTCTAAACACGTATTAAGAAGTTTGCCTTCCTATACATAGAATGGAAGGTGGAAAAAGTGAAGAGTAGGCAGGGTGAAAGCAAGAAGACCACCACAGGGGTACCTGGGTAGTGGCCTTGAGCTTGGTTCTCAACATCATAGGGTGAAATCAAGATGGAGGATACAGACCAACCACATTGCTTACCACTTACCTCACATGACCCCTGGGGCGTCTTTGGGGGTGGAAACCCAGGCAGTGGGCCAATTTGGCTTTCCTAGATCTCAGTTCATCCTCGCTTTCAGTAAATAAGACTTCTTAAGAGCCTCAAGCAATCAACATGATACAACAAGCTCTCTAATGTTCTATAATTACCATGCAAATTGCTTTACAAACTTCCTATTAAACTTTTCCCAACTCCTATCACTAACAGTCACAATAACGAACTGTAGACTGATGACAGTTCAGATATATGAGGAGTAGAGAAGACTTTTTATGCCCCTACGTTATGATGAGATCCTAAAGGCTTGTCATGTCTCACTTCATATGTTTAGGTGAATTTTCCTAGTTAAACTGAGAGCCATATCTAATAAAGACCACTCATTCCCTCACTGGGTCAGGATTCAACCAATGAGCAACTTCCAAAGATACTTGAATCTAGAGTGGAAAATATTTGCAGATCAAGGAGAAATTAGCATTTTATTCCAAGTGCAGTAGAAAATGATGAAAAACTGTGTGAAAAGACTTACAGCTGAAAGAGCAAACATGCATACACTTGGGGTGCTTTGTGGAGGAAGCCATATAGAAACAACAGACCATCAGGGGGCTATTTTTGATCTAATATTTCGTGGACAAAGTGAAGCAAGTAGATTGTAAATAGAGCTAGAAGTATATCAAACAGAAATTGCTGTTACATATAGAGTAAGAATTTTGAGAAAGGATGCCAGTTTCCTACTTTATAGCTTCAGGACATGGTTATAATCCAATAGGAATGAAAGCAAGAGAAAAATAAAAGAGGAGAACCAACCATATTTGGAGATGAAACAGAGTCATTTCTTTTATTGCAGGATAAGAGCTATCTAGCGTTAAGGATCAAAGATGGTCAAGATATTTATTAGTCTACATGACATAGGCATCAATTCATCAGAATAGATGTTCTCCCAGCCCAGCTGTCTTGTTTTCTGCCTTGCTAGGAGATAGTTCAAGATCTGTGAGCTCTTTGAGTGGTTCTGGTGGTCTCAATGGTATTCCAGAAATATCAAGAAAGCACCAAGTGACAAGTGCGGATGGTAGCTACAGGAGGCTTGAAGAAACTCTCCTCTTGGATACATAACTAGAAAAGTCAGGCTCACACCTGTAATCCTACCTATTCAGGAGGCTGAGATCTGAGGATAACAGCTCAAAGCCTACCTGGGCAGGAAAGTCCATGAGACTCTTATCTCTAATTAAACACTAGAAAACTGGAAGTGGCACTGTGGCTCAATTGGTAGAGTGTTCTCTTGGACTGGAGAGCTAAGGGACAGTGCCCAAGCCCAGAGTTCAAGCCCAACAACCAACAAAAAAAAAGTCAGGAAGGAAGGTGGGTGGGTGGACAAATCTTGAACCCTGAGCAAGGATGAAGAGTGGAGATGTCAAGTTGGGGGTGCCTAGCAGAAGGATGATCTGTGAGGCTTTGTGAATGGAGGAAGACTTAGAAGAACTGAGAATGAAAACAGAGCAGAATTAGAACTAATCCTTGAACAAACATAAAACAGTTAACAGATTAGCAAAAGAACCCAAGAAGGGTACCCTCGCAGCAGGAGAGGAAAGCCAGGAATATGACACCATCCTCATGAAAAATAAGAAAAGTAGCTTTATTCAATGGCAACTGTGACTGAAGTTTTTCATTATGAACTCACAGTGAAACCAGTTACCCACTTTATCCTTTCTTGTTGCCAATAAAAGACACTAGGAAAGCATGTATAATTAGTTTCAGCATGCGTCGTTTGTAAATATGATGTATAGAACTATTAAGCAGAGAGAGGAGAGAGAGATAAATATAGGAGAAGACTGGTAAATAGGGGGAGGAGGGAATAGATTCAATTAAAAACTCTACTGGGTTCCACTATTGATTATAATGGGAGTAATAGAGGAAGTGAACTGGAAGGACAAAGCCATTTCTTAAGAACAGCAAATCTGAAATCAGCGTGTGAATGGCTGCTGTTTGGACTTATCACAAAAGGCCTGGCGAACATGGGCTGAGGATGGACTAGAAGACATGGGTGTTGGAGGAGAGTGTGTCAGGACTGGAGGTGCCAAAAACAGCCATGGAAGAGACCTGTGCCGGAAGCCTGCCAGGGCCACAGTGGCGGGAATGGACAGGAAGGAACACATGGTCTCAAAACTCTCCAGCCCCTATCACCTGGGCTCATTTCTTCAAGGGCACAGCAGTATTCTTTAATTTCCCCCTGATTTACACTTTCAGATTTTCTCATTCCGTTCCTCCAAATATAAAACTCTTGAGATTTTTCACCACCTGGTCATCAGAACCCTACTGGACCCACGAATCACGGCAGAATGCGACAATATGAACATTGTGTTTTCTTAGAAATGACTTTTGCTATTTGAATGTACGTTGGAGTACATAGCAACTGTAATTTAGTACATATTCAATTTTGCTATTAGATACTAGAAAACCCTGTGAGTGAGTCCATATTACAATCGCTCTACTCCCCTTCCTCCAGTGTTCCTTCCAGGAAAATGTAGTGGAAATATTTGCTTCTGTGATGGTCATTCGAATTTATGGCAGAGAGGTTCTCAAACAATTTCTACAACCTGAGTCAAAGTTATATATATTTTTAATAAGTTTTTTATTGTGAAAATACTGTACAGAGGGGTTACAATCACATGAGCAAGGTAATGAGTACATTTCTTACCAAGCATTGTTGCCTCCTCCTTTGTTTTTCTTCTACCATCCCTTTCCTCCCATCTCCACAACTACATCCCTCCCCCACCCCTCTACTCCCCCCCTCCCCACCCCCAACCCTCCTCCTCCCTAAATTGTAAAGTTCATTTGTTGATATAGCGTCTTCTACATCTCATTGTTGCAATGGGTCAACCTGTATCCCTATTTAAACAATTTGTTTTTTCCCTTCCAGTTCCCCAAATTATACCATCAGATACAGTGAAAACAGGGGTTATACCATGGGGGAAGGACATATAAAGCAACAAAAAATCACATGGTACCTTATAAAAATGTTAGAAACAATAGCAAGAAAATAAAAAACACTTGCATCCTTATCTTAGGGTTCATTTCACTTAGCATCATCTTATCTGACCTTTTCTGCTTGTCTCAGATATATGCTAGTTATTGCAAATAAGTTATATTTTTTATTTTACTTTTCCTTATACTAACTTGTAATTCTATCAGCTAATTATTTTTAAAAATACAAATATAAAATACTGAATCAAATACTAATTCCATTAGAAATATTACATTTTTCTCTTGAATAATTACCAAATATACTGCTGGGTACTCTGGGAATACTGTATGAATTAACATTTTAATTTCTAATAAATTACTTCATCTTTCTTTTTATTGCCCAATGGGATTTTTAAAAGTCCATAATTAATTTTAAAAGGAGACATATTAGTATCACATAAATATGTTTTTTGTATTTTTTCTTCTTTATTGGCTAGATATCGGTTTCCATAGTAACTTTTAAAACCATGTCCTACTAGCTCAGTGCTATTAATTAGTACATTTTCCAGTATAGATTATTATAAGAATATCAGCAGTTCTTTTACCCTGCCCAAGATAGGCTTTCATGGCTGCTAAGTACTGGTCATACTGGATTATAAAGACCAGAGGCATTGATGTACTTTTTAAAATTATAAAAATTTCTAAACCATAAAGCATTTACTCTGACTCTGGGAGGTGTGTGCTTTAACATGCCAAATACAGCTGACGTCTCAAAAGATTTGTCTTTCTATGCTTGGCTATTTTGCTTGAGATAATGTCCTTTGGTCGCATCCCATCGTCACAAGAGAAATCATCTCCTACCGGTTTACGTCTTAGTTAATTCTACTGTGTGTCTGAATGTACCTCATTTTTCATGTCTATTCATTCATTGATGGATACTTGGGTTGGTTTCACATCTTAATTACTGTGAATAGAGTTTCAATGAAAATGAGTATTGTGAATATTGTGTATGTGTGTGTACATATGTGTGTACAAGAGCATATGTGCACACACCAGTACTGGAATTTGAGACCTGGGCACGTTCACTTAGCTTTTTTGCTCAATGCTGATGCTCTACTTCCAATGTTTTGGTGGTGAATTGCAGAAAAGAATCTCACAGACTTTCCTGCCCAGGCTAGTGTGGAACCAAAATTGTCAGATCTAAGCGTCTTGAGTAGTTAAGGTTAACTGTATGAGCCACCAGAACTTGGGTTATTTTAAATATGTATACTCAGTAGTGAGACTGCCTTTTTATATACCAACAATACACAGACTCAAAGGACTTCTGGAAAACTTTTCTGTTCATAATAGCTCATCCTCCAAAAAAAAAAAAGAGCCTAAGAATGAAGTTAACTAAGATTATAAAAGACTCCAAATTGAAAAAAATCTTGATGAAAGAAGTTGAATAAGAGGAAGCAGGTAGTATGTTCTTTGTTCATGGACTGGCAGAATTCATATTGTGAAAACAGTCCAAAAATGATACCAAAAGCAACATGTAGATTCATTGTAGTTCCCATAAAGAATCCCAATGTCATTCCTAGCACAAGCAGAAAAAAAAACCTCAATCCTGAAACTGAGATGGAGTCATAAAATACCTAAATTCTAACCAAGACAGTGCTAGAGTATCACAAAGCTAGACTTCAAATCTTAGTAAAAAGTAAAAATAAAAAACAGCAAGATTCTGGAAAAAAGAAATCAAGCTATGAAAACCCCAGTGGAACAGAAGTGAAGAGCCAGCAGTATGCATACCCACAAACAATGCCATCAGATTTTTGGTGAAGGTACCACAGCATATATTGCAAAAGGACAATTGCTACTTATCAACATGTAGAAGACTGAAATCTACATATCCACATGTACAAGACTGAAAGTAGACTCCTAACGCCCTGTATGAAAATTGAATCAAAATGGATCAAAGATCTCAGTCAAATATCTGAAACATTGAAACTACTACAGGAATACACTGCATGTATAAGTGATTAATTTCTGAATAAGACTGCAGTTGTTCATGAAACAAGAACAAGAATTGAGAAAAGAAGCAAAGTAGAAAGCTTGGCTGGATGCCAGTGGCTCAGGCCTGTAATCCTAGCTACTCAGGAGGCTGAGATCTGTGGATCACGGTTCAAAGCCAGCCCAGGCAGGAATGTCTCAGAGACTCTTATCTCCATTAAACCACCAGAAAACTAGAAGTGGTGCTGTGGCTTAAGTGGTAGAGCGCTTGCCTTGAGCTGAAGAGCTGAGGGACAGCCCCCAGACCCAGAGTTCAAGCCCCACGACCAACAACAACAACAAAAGTAGAAAGCTTCTACACATCAGTATTACCTGAATAAACAGACAACCCACAAAATGGGAGAAAATATTTACCAGTTATTCAATGAGGCAAGTGTTAATATACAAATATACAAAGACTTTAAAATAATAAACACCGAAAAGCAATTATTCCAGTTACTTTATGAACAAAATGAATTGATCAGGCAATTATCAGAGGAAGTACAAATGGCTAATAAAGACTTGAAGAAATATGAAGCATCCTTAGCCACAAAGGAAAATGCAAACCTAAACGGCACTGAGATTCCATCTCCCACCAGTCAGAATATTCATAACTAAGAAAAGAAACAGCAAATGTAGGTGATGAGTTGGAGGGGGAGAAAGGAAACTTTGTACACTGCTGGTTGGAATGCCAACTAGGACAACCACTGTGGAAATCACGACAGGAGTTCATAAAATAATCTACAAATCGACCTGCCTTCCACTCTTCCGATTGGTCATGTGCTCCATAAAATGGAGTCAACATACAAGAGGCACAGGCACACCAGGCTAACGTTAGCACTATGCACGAGAGCCAGGCTGCGGAACCACGCTAGGCACCCATCACCTGATGAATGGAAAGGAAGACATTGTATGTACCCACAATGGGGTATTATTTATTCCTAAAGAATGAACTTATGTTGTTTGCAGGAAAGTAAATGGAACTGGAGAATATCATGTACATTCAGGTCTAAAATGATAATGGTAATAATAATAGTAATAATGGTAATGGAATATTACTGTAAAGCAGGCAGTGTGTGTTGTCTGGAGAGAATAAGCAGGAAAGGAAAAGAATGGAAAGGAAGGGGAAGAGGTACTGAGGGGATTGAAGAGGATCAAAGTACATTAAATCTATTTCCGTTGCTATATTTGTATCTCTATATAGCTACATATCTACCTATATAGCTATCTTTACATTATCTGGGTAGATAAGCAAATTTATATATAAATAATATATACTTATCTAGAGAGATATTAAGCTAGCATGACGAAACTCACCAAAAACTATTTTAAAAGGTAGAGGTAGAGGAGCTAAAAGAATATGATAAAGGGGTGATACAGGTGGACCCATTGCAACAATGAGACGTACAAGTCCTTATGTCGAAAACGAACTTTACAAATTTGGTGTGGGGGGGGGAAGAGAAAGGTTGGGGGGTGGGGGGAAGGATGGGATGGGAAAGGGAAACAAAGGAGGAGGCTACAATGCTTGATAAGAAATGTACTCATTATCTTGCCCATGTAATTGTAACCCCTCTGTACAGTATTTTCACACAAAAAAAGAATATGATAAAGAGTGAATTTGTTCAACGTACTCTGCATAGACCTATGGAATTTTCAGAATGAAAATACCTAATGCTATTAATATAGGCCAATAAAATTGTGCCTAAAACATTCTAAAATGTAGCAATAAGTGTCCTATATAGAGAGTAGCTCATATATAAATTCCTCTCAGATTCCATTTTATGTAATACATTGAAGTCATTGTTGTGTTTCCCAGATGGGTTATATCAACTCTAGCTTGCCATATTGTAATATTTTACTTGATAACTTGCTTTTCATGTAATTAAACTTTCCATTAGTTCATCAAAGTATACTCCTAATGAGTTAAAACAAATCTACATTCCAAGTGTGTAATAAAAATTACAATTCTTCTCTGAAGTCCTCTTCTATATTGTAGGATCCCATCCGAAAAATTGTGTAAGTTAAAAATTATGTAGCTCCTTTTTATTTTGTGATTTTTAGCTCAGAGTCTTTATGTGGAATTCTGCTGGAACAGAGTTTCTTAGAAACACTATGAAACACATACTAGGAAGAATAACCTGCGATTTGTTTATTTCTGTTTATTTTGCTGAATGCTAGTGGTGACTAATCACATCTTGAACAATCCTGTCTTGAAGAAGGTGGTTCTGAGCACTTTAAGCAGTAGAATTCATATAGATCTGTTATTCTAATGGAAAACATTACTTTTGTTAAACATTTTTTGTGTATGCTGGTACTGGGGCTTGAAATCAGAGCTTCAGTTCATACCTGTTCACAGTTTGTGCTCTAACACTTGAGTCATGCCTCCAGCCCTGATTTTTGCTAATTATTTTGGAGGTGAAGTCTCAGCTTCCGCTGGGCTCTAACTGAGATACTTTAGATCTCAGCCTCCTGATTAGCTATGATTATATTCTTAATGTGCTCGCATCTAGCTCATGTCAAATGTTTTTTAAGCAAAAGTTTGGACTATGTTGACCTCTACATACAGATCAGTACTAAGCATTACAGGTTAAAATAAATTAAAAGGATTATTTGTAAAGTTATAAAACACCATGGATATTGACTAAAGATGAAAGGTTAACCAAACTGAAAAGTAGTTCAATCAAAATAAGAACCACTTACAACATGAAATAAAAGTTTAATGAACATTTTATTTCCTTAGAAATTTTTAGCAAAATATTCCCTTAACTATCTATGTTCAGAATTTCAAGAAGGTTTTTATATTGAATCCTTTCAAAAATATAAAGCCAGGCACCTTGGCACACATCTATACTTGTAGCTACTTAGGGGGTTGAAATCTAGAGAATCTCAGTTGGAGGCCAGACCAGGCAGAATAGCTCCCTAAACTTCACCTCAAAAAGAAAGAAGAAAAAAATACCCACAGATCTATGCAAGTCCAGCAAGAATGAAGCCCTGGGGTCCAGCCCCACTACTGAAATAAAAGTTACAAAATCTTACAAAATATCTCTGTATCCAGCTCAGAGTTACAAATCTCTTCATTATAGCGGCTGCGTGAGTCCAAGAGAAACGTCAACATTAACAGGAGAAATAATTTTGCATAGTTGTGTGAGCCTATTCCATTAAGTAAAAAGGAGAAAGAAGTCAAGATTACTTTCTCTTTTGTCTGGGTAAATACTTTTGAGAGTCCTTGTGTCAACTTGTTATTTTTAAATGTCTTTTAAGAAACCTTATTTTAGATGTTGTGGATCATAGATTGACACAAAATTTAGTCACACAGCAGCACATTATGTTCAAAAGAAAAGTATTTGTGATATTTGTGATTTTATTCACCTATACTTAACCTGTGGGTCTATTTAAATTTTACTATTTGATTTGTAATATTTCCCAGTATTATGCAGATCATGATTGTTTTTTTTTTTTATTCTACACCATCGTCATTGTCCAGTTGTCAGCCTTTAGTATGTTGGTTTTTTTTTTATTGTGAAAATACTGTACAGAGGGGTTACAATTACATGGGCAAGATAATGAGTACATTTCTTATCAATCATTGTAGTTTCCTCCTTTGTTTCCCCTTCCCATCCCTTCCCATCCTCCCCCGCCCCCCTCACCCCCCCAAAGTAGTAAAGTTCGTTTTCGACATAGCGACTTGTACATCTCATTGTTGCAATGGGGCCACCTGTATCACTAGTGAAATGATTTGTTTTTCCCCTTCCCCTCCACAAATTATACCGACATCAAATACAGTGAAAGCAGGGGTTATACTGTGGGGGAGGGACATAGAAAGCAACAAAGAAATAATCTTATAAATGTGTTAGAAACAATCACATGAAAGAAAAAAACATTTGAATACATATCTTAGGGTTCATTTCCCTAACATCAACTTATCTGACCTTTTCTGCTTGACTCAGATATATACTAGTTATTGCAAATAAGGGAAACCATGGGATCTATGTTTCTTTGGGCCTGGCTTACTTCACTTAATATAATTTTTTCCAAGTCTTTCCATTTCCTAACAAATGGGGCAATGTCATTCTTTCTGATGGAGGCATAGAATTCCATTGTGTATATATACCACATTTTCTTGATCCATTCATCTACTTTAGTATGTTTTAAATGATCAGGGTACAAAATCTGTTTTGCTAATCTTGAATCTTGGTGGGATTTTTTTTGTGCTGTTGTTTTGTTTTTTGAGACACAGTTTTATAGCCCAGACTGACCCTAGACATGCTATGTATCTCTGCCTCCAGAATGCTAAGATTGCAGGCATGCACTCTCAAACTTGACTGATCCTGGTTTTTTTGTTTCTTTTTAAAAAGTAATGGCATTTCTTTCCATCTCTTACCTAATCCTAATTATTGTTGGTCTGTTTTACAATCTTGTAGTTCATATTTACACAAGCCTGACACTTTATTTTCCTCAAGCCTGACACTTTATTTTCCTCTATCACATAGAGGAATAATTTTAGTGTTTGTGGAAGCAGTGTGTATTCAGTACATAATTGGCTGGGCACTGGTGGCTCACAGCTGTAATCCTAGCTACTCAGGAGGCTGAGATCTGAGGATCACAGTTCAAAGCCAGCCCAGATAGAAAAGTCCATGAGACTCTTATCCCCAATTAACCACCAGAAAACCAGAAGTGGCATTGTTGCTCAAGTGGTAGAGTGCTAGCCTTGAGCTGAAAAGCTCAGGGATAGAACCCAGGACCAGAGTTCAAGCTCCATTACTGAAAAAAAAAGTATGTACATAATTTGGTAAATCATATTCATATTTACTATTAAAGATACTCTTGCTATTCAGTCAGTAACTGTAATGGATTTATCTCCCATGGCCATTCGTTAACAAAATGTGATAACAGATACAAATGAGTTTCACTTTAATTTGGTGCTTATCACTAGACTTTCTGGATAGTTCTGACAGTTCTGACTACCTAGCCGTGGTCATCCTAACTCACTAGCTGTTAGGAATAAGCTTAGGTAACATTCAAGCATAAGGCTGATGAGCACAAATGAAAGGAGACACAGTTAAGTGTATTGGTAGATTGAATGATGGACCACTGTGCTGAGGATTGGTCTCAGGGCCCCAAGGACAGCCATCCTTTTCCTGTTCCTTTGTCTGATAGGGTCACACACTTTTGCCAGTCCACCCTTGGACCATAAGCTTCTGCCTGGAGTAGATTACAGACAGGAGCTACACCTGCCACATTTAAGTTTTTCTAATTAAACTTTAAATATAGATAGATAGATAGATAGATAGATAGATAGATAGATAGATAGATAGATAGATATTCAGATCCTGACTTTAATTTAGGCCAAAAGGATACCTTGGATGCTCTACTTCAAGTCTTCAATAATGCCTTCAACATATCAGAGAAGTAGGCAACAGCTAGCAGCAATAAGCAAAGGAGATTCATCATCAATCAGTGCTTTCGTCAGTCAGCTCACAGTTTACTTAAGGCCAATTATGATTTATCATCCAACAGTTAGATTGCACAGCCAATCCCAGATTTGGAGGAGAGGGCTCTTTACATCATCCAGTCCGACCACTCCAGGACCCAGATGGACAGTCTGCTCCTCCTGGCCACAAGTTATCTTTCCAGCAGGCCAGAGCTCTTATTGACATATATAATTAATTTGTTAAATAAGAAATAAAATAATGTGGACAAGTTCAGGAAGGTGTTAAAACCTGTAAGTATGAGGGAAGGAGGGAAGGATGCTACTCACCATCCCTGAGTTTTCTTAGGCACAGTGTTATTAATAGTTTGGTGGCTGAGCTAGGCCATGGCTCCGATACTGTCCCTCCCCACTTCCCTGCATATATTTACACCAGGGACAGAGCCTGCAGGACCTGATTGAAAATTGCTTCCTCTTGTGCTCTAGGATGGATTGGTAAGTCCTTCATACAATTGTTGCTGTCTGTCATTGTGCATCGTGGTTCCTCTCATCGCTGTCTCTAGATGCACCCAATAAAATAGTGATGATTATAAATGATCTTTTTATTACTATATAAAGCTAAATGGAAAGTCAATGATGGGCTAATGATAATCAGAAATGCATTGTATCTACTATACATTATAGAAAATTTCTACAATGTTTCACAGGAACTCACCTATTATAAGAGATAAAAATAAGATGTACATACTGATTAAGCAGTTACTGGATAAAGCAGTGACTGAATTTTCAGTGTCAGTTTGGAAAAGCCCAAGTTCTTGAGGAGTGTGTTCAAAGATGCCTTCTGCCTTCCTAGCACCTCCATTGCTCTTCACTGCAGAGACAAGTATAGGCCCAATGGCTCTCAGAGATGAGCTCCCTGCCTTTCCATCACTGAAACTCAGAGAAAAGTATGTCTCTGAAGAGACTGGATTACTCCTAATATTTATTAAGTATACATTAAAGCAAAGGAATTCATGACAGTATGTATGCCTATATTAAAATTATGCTTTGAAAGAGAAGAGAAGGAAAGTATACACTCCAAGATAGGGAATTCTGGGTACAGGTGAAGGAGGCAGGCAGGGGAGGAGACCTAGGCAGCACCAATCAATGCTAACCTTTGAGTTCTCATGTTGAGCTTATGCTTGCCTAGTCTGTGTGATTACTCATTACACATAATCTTTTGTGTGTTTCAAACATGCTTAAACCCCAGATCTTTCTTGGTATGTTCTATATACATAAATATATATGTATGCAAATTAGCTCCTTAACAAACTTTTGAGTGCTGACTTCATATTAAAAAGAAGGAAAAGGAGACCCAGAGAGTTTAACAATCACATTTGGACATGACATAGCCAAGATCCAGCCCTTAACTCTATAGCTTTATCGCCCCTTCCTTTAACCATCATACTGAGAACCAAACTGTGAATAGAGGACAGGAAACATTTCACCTAGTGGAGATTGTCTTTGCGAAGAAATGGAGAGAGATGCACTGGGATAGAATGGTATGCTTACTGCAGAAGGCAAGGCACTTGATCTGAGTTCTCTAGGTATTGGCCAGAGGGTCCTAAAGTTTTATGTGCCTTGTAACTGCCAGGAAGATGTTGAACCCATGGATTGTTGAGGCTATCCTCAGAATTCCTAATGCAGTAAGACTTAATGGGACCAGTGGATTTGTCTTGCTCAGAAATGCTCAGTCACCAAACATACCTTATGGTGTAACATTCTATAGCGAGGAAATGAAGATAATTGTTTCTAACTTATCAGAGCAAAGGAACTGTGGAAGATGGACTGGGGAAAGAGGTCGAATGTGGAGGGTCTGAGTAAGCTGCTTCAGAGAGCTAGAGAGTTCTGGAATGAGGGACAGTACAATCGGACAAAGAGTATTATATCTTAAAGGAATTTCTGAAATCTAGTGACAAAAAATTACCATATATCCATTGCGTTCTGTTTTAGCAAGCTGGTCAGGTCCTTACTGGATATACTGAGCAAAGAAGACCTGTTGCCCATCAGCCAGCTGGGGTTGTTCCCCTCTTCTGGGATAGGAAGTGTGGATAGATGAGGAGAAGATGTCTTGGTTCTGGCCATACTGGACCCTTAAGTGACTGAGACCTAGAACCCAGACGTCTACAGTTCTGAGCTCTGGGACCTCGGGGCCCATTACTCTAAGCTTTAAAAGCTAGAAACTTGTGGCTCTACACCATCAGATTGGAGTCTGTTTCTTTGGGCTTTAACCTCTAGTGATCCTGATAGGGGGCTACTGTTATAAAAGTTAGCCTCCAGTAGACATGGGCAGTAGCAATAGATAACAGCTAGGAGCTCAGGATGGCTCCTTCTTCCATGAAACCCATGGCACTGGGACCCTCAGCCCCACAGCCGTGAGAGCTGCAGAAGTGAAGCCTAAGCCATCAGAAGCTTCAGCCTTTATGTCATGGGAGCTCGCTGGGATTGTCCCAGTTTCCAGTGAGCTCAATCTATCCTCTTCAGCCCCGCCCAGGCCCCATGGCCTCATCACCTCTGCTTCCTACTGTTGCTGCCCTGTCCACTCTCCGAACACTTCAGTTGCCCAGTTGCTGCTACTGATACTGTCTCTGTCAGAACCGTGGCTGTCATCGAGTCCCATTCACCAAGGACAACATCCTTGCTGCCACTCTATAGCTCTCCAGCCACTTCTGCCATCCACGCTCCATGTTGCTGGTTCAGATCACTTTAATGGTGAAGATCAAAAGTAAGCAGGCAGCCAAGTGCCAGTAGCTTATACCTGAAGTCCTAGAAAATCAGGAGGCTGAGATCTGAGGATCAGGGCTCAAAGCCAGCCCAGACACACACACACACACACACACACACATGCAAAATAGATGGAAGTGAAGCTGTGGTTCAAATGGTAGATCACTACCCTTGAGCACAAAAACTCAGGGACTGCGCCCATGCCCTGAGTTCAAACCCCAGGACTGGCACACACAAAAAGTAAAAGCAGAAAAGAGTAAGCAGTGCCAGGGGGCAGAGCAGGAGAATGCCATGAGGGGCGTTGCATAGTGAGCACAACAACCAACTTACACAGCCACAAGTGGGCATGTGTCACGGCTATCTCTACAGCATCTCCACAAGAGACTGTCCAACTGGGCAAAGTGCACCCTCTGTGGGTCATCAAGTTCATCCAGGTTTGAGATCTACTGGATCATCTCTGGTCCACCCGGGTCTGACATGGCTGACAGTCTGGTGTAAGCCATTTGCTGCAGCTGGCGGCCTGCACAGTGCCTTCGGGAGCCGAGTTGTGCTTGGCAGCAGGAAGCTATGACTGCTGGGTAACTTCTCCAAGGCCTCTAGTGGGCAACAACACTGCCTATGCTTACGAGGTGCAGCGGGGAGGGGGGGGGTGTCCAACTGATTGCTGGCTGATGGGCCTTCACTGACCGCAGCCGGGGCAGCGGGAAAGGGCCTAGCAGCTTTTCATTGGGGAATCAAATCGCCCTAAACCCCAACAGCTTAGCACACTCACATAGAGGAAAAATGAATGTTGTAAAAGGTGATAAAATCTTGTCATTAGAATTCACAGCTTTTTTTCTGTTTTAAAAGCATGCCACCATGGTTTAATAACGCTAAACATTTGTCCCAGTGTAGCAAAGAAGGTGGCCCTCTCTGAGCTGCTCAGCACCATTAGTCAATGTAGAAAGAAAATAAAAAAGCAACTTTTTTTTCTTCCTTCCTGTCAAGAAGGCACAGAGAAAGGACACAGAGGAGTGACATTTTGTTAGAGAGATTTATAAAAATAAAATGTGCTCCTTTCTCTCCTTTAAAGCAATAGACTTTAATAAAACCAACATGGGTTCTGGAATAACAGAGCTGTGTTCTGTACTTTCTCATGACCCCTTGTTCACTGTGTGAAGAACTAATTGTCTGGTTCTTGGCAAAAAAAAAAAAATCTGTTCTCTAGAGGGGCAGGCTACTTGCACAGAGAGGGTGGGTAAGGGACAAGTATGGTAGCAACCAGGCCTCTAAGAACCTAGTAAAGAATTAAAGGGAAGAGCTGGAGACAAAGTTCATTCTCATTATGCAGGGCCCAACAGGCTGATGTTGAAGATGGAGAACTGTGGAGGGCCTTTTTCTGATTTTGAGGGTCCTCAAAAAAATCCCATGTCCTTTGTGGTCCCCCGGGAGGACAGCTGCAGAGACCACAGAACTCTTTTCTCTTGCTGTGGCTAGCCTTGAGGCTCTTTTCTCTTGTAGACCCACATTGATTTGGGCTCAACTCTTAATAAGTTTGGTCTGATAAATGGACTTGGCTGCCCTCGTGCATCAAAGGTAATCAGATTTCAGAATGTCATTTCTTAAGTCCCAGAGACTCATAACTCCTTCGTGATGATATTGTTGAAAACCAAGACTGCACTAGTTACAAGTGAAACACTTGTTCACAAAACTAGGTTTTCATCTCAGTATGTCAACTGAACTTTTTTTCTTAGGTCTAAAGACAATTTACAATTATTTGATTACCCATGACGAAGGAATCGCAGCTTTGCTTAGAGGAGACGTTTCTGTGTGAGGTGGTAATGGAATCTGGGTGAGGCGTCTGTGGCCAGTGCTCTGGTGACAGAGGAGACGGACTAAGGATGCTCTTATCAAAACAGAGACCTTGAAGGAATGCTTCACCTGCTGAACACTGTTCCCTCGCTTCTACAAATGGAAATGATGCTGTGCTAACTAATAAACATAGAATAAGGAAGTGAGGAAATAAGGTCAGCTTGCTTAGCATCTAGTACATCCTAGGTAGATTCTATGTCGGTTTTCTTTTCCTTCCTTACCCATCTTGTGTTGAAAATGGAGTGAAAGAGTAAGAATTTAAAAGACTGTGTATTTTGGAAAGTACTTGAATTTATTTTTTTTGGGGGGGGGTCTGATCGTGGGGCCTGAACTCTGGGCCTGGGAGCTGTCCCTCAGCTCTTCAGCTCAAGGCTAACGCTCTACCACTTGAGCCACAGCACCACTTCTGGCTTTTTTCTTTTTTGCTTATGTGGTGCTGAGAAATCGAACCCAGGGCCTCATGCATGCAAGGCAAGCGCTCTACCACTGAGCCACCTTCCCAGCCCAAGTCCTTGAATTTTTTTCTCCTTAAAATTTGATTGTCATGAAGTTCATTTGTTCATCTTTGATAATAACACAATGTTAAAACACCATGTTTCGATCACTAATCACTAAGTAGGGAACCTCCTACTTAAAGAAAGACTTCAGAAATGTTGATGTTTGTTAGTGGATGATATTTGTAGGTATTCATTTCCTCTTATTACTTGTGCAATAACTCCCAAGTAAAGAATAAATAAAGGTGTTTGGAAGTTGAAAAAAAGGAAGGAAGATGCTTTGAGAGAAACTAAGCCTAGGACTAGAAAGGCCTAGTGCTTCTGACAGAGTTGATGGGGGAAGACAGCGAAAGGACCTTTGACTATTCAACTGAAGGGCAGTCTTCAACTGGTTTGAGCCTTAGGGAAAAAAAAATGACAAATGTCCCAAGGAAATGCTGAGAATGGAAGGGAGTTGTCCACAGAAAAGACACCAGGGCACTGAAGGACTGTACAAAAACCAAGGCTGGGAGGTGACGAGGAATGGGGTTCAAGAAATATGATCAGTCAAGAGAAGAGCATCGAGAAAAGTTTGCAGCCTGGGCAGGGAGAGTGTTCTGCTACAACTTACCAGAGCCTGCAGGAGTACACATGATACCTTGTGGGAGGCAATAGGCAGGATATCATTCTGATAGAAGAGACAGACAGACAGACAGACAGATAGACAGAGACAGAGAGACAGGGACACACACAGAGAGAGAGAGAGAGAGAGAGAGAGAGAGAGAGAGAGAGACAGAGCTCTGAAACTGACCAGTCCCATGTTACCCACAAAAAGGCTGGGGTGAATTATTCTCCCTTGTCCCCAAGAAAATGGACAGGAGCAGACTCATGCAGGAAGACAGGGAGGCTGAGATTGATGGAGAAAGTCTTTGTTTTGTTTTGGCCCAATCATCCCTCTCAGTAGGAAGGGAAGACAAAGAGTGACTCGTTCAGGGATGAAAGATATTTTCAAGTGGAAAAGGAAGAGACCTTTAGCAATTAGATAATCTTGGGAGCAAAACGCAACTGTTGTAAAGAGTAGGGTGTGTGTTTGGGGAAGGAAGAGGAGAATTTTGCCATTTATGATAGGAGGTGGAGGGAAACAAATAATGTGAGGAATAATTTGAGAGCTCATTCCTTTGAAAACCTGCATTAGTGCTCATGTCTATCAGGGGAAGCATCACACACTACCTGAAACTTGGTTTTGTCCACAGAAGTAATCCAAATACTTCCACAATGATTAGTTAGCAGGCTCAGTAATCCCCAGGGACCTCATTTGCGCAGTGAACTTGGCACTTGAGGGGATGGAGGGGGAGAAAAGCCCCTGGACAATCTCAGGGCCCCTTTCCATTTCACCATGATATTGAACCTGTCATTTCCTACCTGAACATTGGTAAAATGTCTCTCCTGAACAAGGCTGGGCACCAGTGGCTCACATCTGTCATCCTAGCTATTAAGGAGGCTAAGATCTGAGGACCACGGTTCAAAGACAGCCCAGGCAAGAAAGTCTGTGAGACTCTTATCTCCAATAAACCACCAGAAAATGGGAAGTGGTGCTGTGGCACTTGCCTTGAGTTGAAGAGCTAAAGGATAGAGTTCAAGCCCCACGACTGACCGAAAAGCAATAAGCTAAACAAGTCTAAAGAACCAAGTTTTATTCTTAGCCCACATAAAAAATCATATTATATTTGATTTTTTTTGTACATTGCAAATAATCATACTACAGGAAAACATTAGTAGTCTCTGACTTCATCCCATATTGTACCTCCAAGACAAAGGATGTAATAAGTCTCATTCCTTTCTTGTTGATATATGGAAATAACATGGGCTAAGCCTGTGACACTGACCTATAGGTGTGTACACACCTTGTGTACACACAAGGATAGCTCTCTTTTTTATTTTTTATTTTTTTATTGTGAGAATACCATACAGAGGAGTTACAATTACATGGGCATGATAAGGAGTACATTTCCCTCCCATACTACCTCCCTCCCCCCATCTGATCCTCCCCCACCACCAAAGTTGTAAAGTTTGTTTTTCTACATAACGACTTGTACATCTCATTGTTGCAATGGGTCCATCTGTATCCCTAGTTAAATGATTTGTTTTTACCCTTCCCCTCCACAAATTATACCGACATCAAATACAGTGAAAGCAGGGGTTATACCATGGGGGAGGGACATACAAAGCAACGTAGAAATCATCTTATAAATATGTTAGAAACAATTGCATGAAAGGAAAAAAAAAAACAAAAAACATTTGAATACTTATCTTGGGGTTCCAGGCCCAAAGAAACATAGGTCCCATGGTTTCCCTTATTTGCAATAACTAGTATATGTCTGAGTCAAGCAGGAAAGGTCAGATAAGTTGATGTTAGGGGAATGAACCCCAAGGATAGCTCTCTTATCCTTTAAAAGTTCTCGAGTCGAGCTGGGCACAAGTGGTTTAGGCCTGTAATCCGCTCGCTACTCAGGGAACTGAGATCTGAGTATAAAGATTCAAAGCAGAAAAGTCTGTGAGATGCCTATCTGCAATCAACCACCAAAAAGCCAAATCTGGAGCTATGGCTTGAGTGGTAGATGTAAGCTATGAGCAAAGAAGTTCACGGACGATACCCAGGCCCTGAGTTCAAGCCTCAGTCATGGAGTCAGTGCCAAAAAACTAGATAGTTGCTATACAACCAAATATTGGTAGTTTAAACAGAAATTTATACAATGTTTATGTTCAAATAAAAGGATGTTCATAGCAGTGTAGTGATATCTACATATATGTACATATATTTCTTCACTTCAATTGACAACCTATCAGAAAAAAAAAGAACACTTTGAGAAATAATTTAGGAAACCATTCTCTTTACTCACTAGATTCCAAATCTCTGTTGGCATTCACATCTCATTTATTTATCTATTTATTATATGAGTTCTGGGCCTTGAACTAGGGCCTGGACACTGTCCCTTAGCTTTTTTATTGTTGTTGTTCAACACTTAAGATTGGCACTCTCCCACTTGAGCCATGCCTCCACTCCTGACTTTTCACTGATTAATTGGAGACAAGACTCTTGAGGATTTTTTCTGCACAGGCTGGCTTTCCACCACAATCCTCAGATCTCAGCTTCCTGAGTAACCAGATTGAGAGATGTGAGCCGCTGGTGCCCAGTGCCCTAATATCCTAGAACTATTCACCTTATTATGTGTCATAGCCACTGTCACATAAAGTGCTCCGTGAAGCTGTTCTGGAACCCTAGAAATGAAAATGTTTTCATGATGGTCATTCACCATGTGCGGGAAATAATAACAATCATGTCATGTTATAAACCATTTAGAGGAATCTATCCTTATGGAATTTATTAGTTACTTTTCTTCACATAGGTGGTCTGAAGTAAGGTCTTGTGAAATTGTGTGCCCACATTGAAACCTGTGTTGCTGACCTGATCCTAAAGCATGTTGTTTTGATCTAGTTGTGATTCATCAAACCACATGACAGGTGAGGGTTGCTCTGGGTTTCCTGTATGCTACAATATTCAGATAAGGTGAATGTAGGGGAATTTTACTTTAAAAAAAATCAATTGTCCTTTGGGTCATTATCATACATCATCTGCATATAATTTGCATAGCAGTGAGCAGGGAGTGTGACATTAACAGAGCAATGGTGTAGGCTTGAGGGCTGGAGATACCCTATGCCTTGTACTCCAGACAATTCCTAAAGAGAAGTGTTCATTATTGGCAGTTTGCATAAATCACCATGAGCAATGAGGTACCTAGCACCCTGCCAGTTAGTTCACGTGAAGCACAAAGTTGGCTGGTAAAGTGTTAGATTATGTCCCTGTTAGCTGGGTTAATCTCACTGCAACATCACTCTTACATGAAGTTCTCTGTGATGGAGAAAGACTAACTATTGAGTTGAGCCCATCTCAGAAGACCCAAAAGTGTCTGTGACCCAGTACTTGTGCAATGATTGTTGCCTTCTTGATACAAGCCCCTCATACTTCTGAGATGACTATATTCAAATAAGATGAAAGATTTAAAGATGCATGAGCCAGATACAATGTTTTAAAAGATGGAGGACAGAGGGATATAAATGAATCACTGTACAGCCTAGGAACAAACGCAGGAAGAACCTTAGGCATGCGTGCATGGAGTTCATCTCGGGGATCTTTTGTCCCCCGCATCCTGTCTTCAGTCTGGAGACTTCCAGCCCAAGGCGACAAAGGAGGGTGATACAATAGGCCTCTACCCCCAAACATGGCATATTTCCATTAATCCCAAATTAAATTTAAATCAGTGAGGGAGCTAAAGACCAGATTTCCATAAAATTTGCATTAAAATTAAAGTTAAATACCATCTTTATTAGAACAGAAAACGTACACCAGACCCTGAGGTACATAGTAAAGGCCTCATGAAAGACAAAGCAGAGTCCCTTGGCTTGACAGGTTTGGCTGGCAAAGCCCGTGACCTCTGCTAGGAAGTGACAGGAGTAGAGGTCAGGGACCAGGAGCCTGTGCTATGCTGTGTACCATAATTAATGTAAGAGACATATCTCCCATCTCCGGAAACTCTGTCTATGAATTTGAGATCCTGGGAATATTGTCTGTTCTGCTTTATGTAAGAAATTTAACCTCAGGATGGAGAAAAATAGTATTGCTGATCATCCAGTGAGCTCTAGCTTTTCTGTCACTATTTCTCCTTTTTCTACTCCTCCTCATCATCCACTTCCTCCTTTTTTTTGTCTTTTTCTTATCTTTTCTCCTCATCTCAAAATGATTCTGCAAAGCCTTTTCCCAAAGTTCAAAGGGGTTGTACCTCAGCATGTCAGTTCATAAGTTCACTGCATCTTGAACCAATCACACTCCAGTCATCTTTCTGCCCCAACTCTCCAAGCACCAACCATCCTCATGATATACCTCAATCCATTATTATTATTATTTTTTTTGGTCTGCCATGGGGCCTAAACTCTGGGCCTGGGCACTGTCCCTCAGCTCTTCAGTGCAAGGCTAGCCCTCTACCACTTGAGCCACATCACCACTTTGAGTTTTTTCTGCTTATGTGGTACTGAGGAACTGAACACAGGGCCTCATGCATGTAAGGCAAGCACTCTACCACTGAGCCACCTTCCCAGCCCACTTCAATCATTTTTACATAGGTGCCTTCAGTGATATGACTACATTTACTCACCCTTTCTTTCACCAGTTCTCTGGAACCCCTCTCCTTAACCTCTTTCCCCCACCTCTTGACACAGATGACAATATTGTGATATTCATTTTCATAAACTGTAAGTCCATTGTTCAAAAGTGTTGCATTATTTGAATTCTCCCCTATATATACTATATTTTAGTGAACAGGTTTGTACACAAGTGCATAGGATCCTATATTTGTTTTCATAAATGTCTGTAACTTATATCTAACATCCATATATGAGAAAAAAAGCCATGTTCTTTGTTTCTTTGAGTCTGACTCAATCTAACATGATTTTTGTTTTCAAGTCTATCCATTTCCATGAAAATGTCCTAATATCATTCTTCCTGATGGATAAGTAAAATTCATATATATGTATACATATATATAATTTCCTCAATCCATTTTTTCCATTGAAAAATATCTAGGCTATTTCCCTAACTTGGCTATGGTGAATGGTGCAGCAGTGAACATGGGTACCCAAGTGTCTTTACCTTAACTTAACTTGTAATCCTTTGGACAAATGCCTAAGAGTTGTACCACTGAATCATAAGTAGTTCTTTGTTTACTTTATTTAAGAACCTCCAGACTGCTTCCCACAAAGGTTGAACCATTTCACCGAGTGCTGCAATTCCTTTTCCCCCACCTCTACATCCTCACCAAAATCTTTTCTTGTTAAGTCCATCTAAATAAAACTACTACAACAGAAAGAAAAGAGCAACTACAATATATAAACAAAACAGCCACAAATGTTATTAAATAAAGAGAATTGAATTTAAAATTGGAAGATTCTCTTCTTTTTTTTTAATTTAATTTTTTTTATTGTGAAAATACTGTCCAGAAGGGTTACAATTACATGGGCAAGATAGTGAGTACATTTCTTATCAAGCACTGTAGCCTCCTCCTTTGTTTCCCCTTCCCATCCCTTCCCATCCTCCCTCCCCCTCACCCAATCCTCCCCCCCCCCCCAAGTTGTAAAGTTCGTTTTCGACATGACAACTTGTACTTCTCATTGTTGCAACAGGTCCACCTGTATCCTTATTTAAACGACTTGTTTTTCCCCTTCCCCTCCACAAATTATACCGACATCAAATACAATGAAAGCAGGGGTTATACTGTGGGGGAGGGACATACAAAGCAACAAAGAAATAATCTTATAATTGCATTAGAAACAAATGCATGAAAGAAAAAAACATTTAAAATATATATCTTAGGGCTTATTTTCCTAACATCACCTTATCTGACCTCTTCTGCTTGACTCATACATATACTAGATATTGCAAATAAGGGAAATCCTGGGACCTATGTTTCTTTGGGCTTGGTTTACTTCACTTAATCTAATCTTTGATAAGGGAGCTTAAAAAATAGGATGGAAGAAAGACAGCCTTTTCAGTAAATGGTGCTGGCAAAATTGGTTAACTACTTGTAGAAAACTAAAGCTAGATCCTTATATATCACCCTGCACCAGAATCAACTCCAAATGGATCAAAGACCTCAGAGTCAAAGCAGACACTCTGAAAACATTACAGGATGGAATAGGAGAAACCCTAGGTCTCCTTGGCACAGGCCGAAATTTTCTTAATAGAGACCCAGAAACACAACAAATCAAAGAAAGGTTGGACAAATGGGATTGCATGAAGTTGCCGAGCTTCTGCATGGCAAAGGACATAGCTAGCAAGATCAATAGAAAGCCCACAGATTGGGAGAAGATCTTCACTAGCCATACAACGGACAAGGGTCTCATATCTAAAATATACCTGGAACTCAAAAAATTAAATCCCCCAACAACAAATACTCAAAGAAACAACAGCCCAATAAATAAGTGGGCTAATGACTTAAAGAGAAACTTCTCTGAAGAAGAAAGAAGGATGACCAATAGACACATGAAGAAATGCTCAACCTCTCTAGCCATAAAAGAAATGCAAATCAAAACAACATTGAGATACCACCTCACCCCAGTTAGAATGGCAAAAATCAAGAACTCTAATAACAACAGATGCTGGAGGGGATGTGGACAGAAGGGAACCTTACTTCATTGTTGGTGGGAGTGTAAACTTGCTGAACCACTTTGGAAAGACTCCACATAGAGCTCCCCTATGACCCAGCAATCCCACTTTTGGACATTTACCCAAATGTTTACAAACAAGACCACACTAAAGCTACCAGCACAACTATGTTTATTGCAGCATTATGTACCACAGCTAAGATCTGGAACCAACCTAGATGCCCCTCAGTAGATGAATGGATCAAGAAAAATGTGGTATATATACACAATGGAATTCTATGCCTCCATCAGAAAGAATGACATTGCCCCATTTGTTAGGAAATGGAAAGACTTGGAAAAAATCATATTAAGTGAAGGAAGATTCTCTTCTAGCCTGGCAGGAAATTAGGCTGCAAAGAACGTGTGGCAGTAACATTGGAGGAAACAGGAGGAGTTGTTCATGTAGAAGGAGGATTACAGTATACAGAAAAAAATTTTCAAATGAACCACAATTTCAGAGATCATTTAAGTAAATCCATATTTAATTAGGAGAAAATAGAAGTAAATAGTACTTGGATCTTAACTATATTCTCAAAAATGACCAAAGCACAAAAGATCCAGCATCCTCTCTCTGTCCAGCTATTGCAGGTTCCTAAGTACCCAGGAACCTTCCATTCTACCTCTGGTGAAATTTCACCTCAGGTGCTTTCCCCCACAGATGTCTTCCAGTCTCCCAGGAAGAAGCTGTCCCAACTTCTTTGTCAGGATTATTCCTTCTCTTGTAACTGTTATCTCTGACATCTTTTCCTTGGTCCACTCATTCACTTGACTTCCTAATTTTCATTGGTGTCTATTAACTAGGGGTTTCATCATGACAAGTGCATCCACGCATGTCATGTGTCTCATATTCAATCATGTATTATTCTTTTTTATCCCTGTCTCCCCCACTGTGCCCTTCCCCTTCCATCTCTCTAGCACTCCTCCTTGTATTTTTTCCTTTCATGATCTCAGAGTTCTGTTCTGCCTTGTTAGAAAAGGTGATGCACATGTACACAATGGAGTTTTGCTCATCCATTAAGAAGAATGCAATTATGTTGTTGCTAGAAAGATGGGCGGAACCAGACATCATCATGTTTAACAAAACAAGCACTGAGAAAGACAAATATCACATCTTCTAAAATAGCCTGGAAAGCTTATTCAACAATTTTATCCTGTGTCTCAGTCCATTTTGTTGTCATATCAAAATACTTAGATGCATTGTACTCATAAACTGACATTGAATTAAAACCCCTTTGTACAACTACTTAAAGGTAATTTTTCAAAAAAACACTTGAGGATGAGTATTTTATGAAAGAAATGTGTTCAGTTCATAGCCATGGGGGATTAAAGTCCAAATTCAGGCAGTCTCATCTTTTCAGCCTCTGCAAAGGGCTCTTAGCTGTGCCACAGAGAGACAGAGAGCCAGGCCATTCCAGGGTCCAGGCTTGTTTTTGTTGTTTTTTTAAAACAACAATCCATACTCATCGATTCTTCTGAGATCATCACTAATCCCTTCTGAGGGCAACGCTCCAATGACTTAACGATCTTCTAGGCCCCATTTTTAAAGGTTCTATAACCTCAAGAAAATCACATTAGAAGTCAGTGTCTGTATCACATAGACCCTCATGGGACAATGTATATCTACAGCCTACCACCTTCTCTATCAGTGATCTAATGCCCTGTTCAGTGTCTTTCCTTAACCAACAGCATCAGCATAGCTTAGGAATTTGTTAGAAATGGTCTTTGGCCATACCAGGTGTACTGCCTCAGACACTTGAGTAAAGCCCCATCATCTGTTTTTAACAGCTCTCCCAGAGTCTTTGCAGTAGACAACATTTGAGAAGCACATATCCAATGTGCTCCATCTTTAAAATTATTACACCCACAGCCATGGGCAACACCCCTGCTTTCCCTTTTCCTTGCCTTAATTCTAACCATTTTCAGAGTACATATTCTCCTTTCCGTAATTACATTTACTTTTCAGCCCACTGGTTCTCATCATTTTCCAGATTGAGTAATAGCACATATGCATCACTCATATGTTTTGTCAGATAACTGCAAAGACTATTGGAATTGGGGAACATATTGTTCTGTGTGGGTTGTGAGATTCTTCACTCTAGCTCTATTTGACCATAATGGACCAAGCCAAAGAGCCTTCCTCAGCACTAACCCAGGGAAGAATGATCCAGGAAACAAGATTTTATGTTCAGAATCTCCAATGAGTTCATCAAGCATGGTAGAGGGAATAAAGGATTCTCAAAGGATGCTAGTGGACAGCCATGTGTCATGGGTCCTTTAGCATGTGACAGCGTGGGTCTTCGGTGTGGGAAAACCAATGTATAGATATTAAGCTATACATGAAAATGGCAGCAATGGGATGGGACAATTCCATTTTAGATACCATCTAGCCCACGTAGCCAGTGTGCACATAATTTGCTAAAAGCAAGTGACTCCACAATTGTATTTTGTTTTTGTACTTTCTTTTTAAGACTGATGACACAAAAACAAACGAAAAGTTATCTCCTATCTGTCACACACTGGCACAGAGGAAAAATTAATATGATGAATGTGTTTAAAGCTTCCTGAAGACTCCACTAAGTGCCATGGAATCCTTACATTTAGTGTCCCTCAGAGGAGATGGTGGCAAAGCAGCCCCTGCCTGATGAACAGAAAGGGATCCAACTCTACCTTGAGCGTCCTGACAGCCTTCTGTGTCCACTTGAAAACCAGTCGTCTGGAATAGCCATCCCTCCAACGACCAGCAGAAACAATATCCCCTACCCCCTTACTGCAGTATCACAAATGAAGGGAGCAAGCATGGAAGAGCATGACCTCAACCCCAGCTGGATGTCCTCAGGAAAATTACAAGGGGCCCTCAGGGACAGGGGACCATACAGCACGGTTCTGACCTCAGATTTCCTTGTGGCGGGCGACGTCCATTTTAGGGTAATTTGTCTCAGGCAGGAAAAGTAGGAGAAAAACAAGAGGGAAGAAATAGTCAACGAAGTATTTGATTTACCTTCATCTATACTGTTTTGACCAACCAGTGGAAGGGCTGTTCTCAGATGAGTTAGATACTCACTCCTTCTCTACAGGATGCAGACAATTTGGTGTGTTGGAGTGACCTAGGGTAGGTACTCTTTTGCCTATGTCTTCACACAAATGGAGACTATGCTGAAGAATATTGCTGGTGCCTACTGACTCACACTTGTAATCCTAGCTACTCAGGAGGCTGAGATCTGAGGATTGCGGTGTGAAAACTGCCCTGCCCCCCAATATCTGTGAGATTCATATCTCCAATTAACCAGAAAAACCCAGAAGAGGTGGTGGTGCTCAAATGGTAGAGTTCCAGCTATAAACTGAAAAAAGGCATGTGAGAACATAAGGTCTTGAGTTCAAGTCCTAAAACTGCTTCACACACACACACCGCAGCACACACTCACACACTACACACTCACACAACACACACAGACACCCAGACACAAGAATTTTTATAACATTTACTTTAATACTATTATAATTTTATGGCTGCTTATATTGAGTTATTTCAGGATAGACCCCAAAATTTTAGATTAATCTTTAAACTTTTACAGAAAGTTTTTATTATTTAAAAACACTTTATTAAGCAAAAGCTACCCCAGAAATAATAAACTATATCTTTGTAGGACTAAGTGTTTAAAAATTACCATTATACTTTTAAGATACTTCTTTTAAAAGTCATCATTACCCAGAGAAAAATGGAAAATTTCATGATTTTTAGAAGCTATCCATAAAATCCATGCTACCATCTACTGTTCTACTAAAATAGTGCCTCTTTTATAAAGTCCTACTCATTTATAGATGATATAAAATATTTTCATATGACCCAAAGAAAAGCTGTAAGAAAACGTTAGTTAACCATAATAATGGCATAATAAGTCTGTGCTATTTGCTATTACAGATTCTGAAACACAATTTTTGAACACAAATTTACATTATAGTTTGTGAGCCTCCTCGCTGCTGCTCTTCTTGTTGTTTACTAAAAAAGTTTTAAGCTTCTATCCTGGAAACTGACTCAGCCATTATTCCATCCTGTCTATTTTATATGTTTGTAGTAATTTCAAATCATAATTTGGGATAGGGATAATGAGTTTAATCCTTATTCATTAAGGAAAAGAGTCTTAAAATTCATTGCAATGGCTTTATTACAAGGAGAAGTCAGCAAAACATATTTTAAAAAGATTTAGTAGCTCAAATGAAGAGGCAAATAAGTAATCATAGTTAACCAGATTTGAACTAGAATGTCACCAAAAGAACCATGGGCTAGAATCCTGCACTCCGGCTAACTAATCCAGGTTATCACATCCTGCCACCTAATGAGGGCAAATGTAGATTTTTTTTTAATAGTATAAGGGGTCTGTTAATCTCTGTAATTAACAATATTAAATCTTCACAGCAAGTAATCCATAAGAATAAATTTGAGCCCAGGGTAGACATTAAGAAATGGAAAACTTTCATTTTCAGCTTACACACTATGAGAGCTAATGGTATATTCTGTTTCAAATTCATTTAGTAATTATTCAAACACATAACAATCTCCTGCTGATTTTTAAATGGATCATTTTTCACATTATGCACTTTATGTCAATTAAGGTCTTTTCTAAGTTTTGATTTACTCAAATATTTTCCCAAAATGTTTGTGCATTTGTGCATATTTCACTGTTAGCTAAACGGGCTCCTTGGAGCTGATGGATAAATTCTGAGAATCTTTAGAGCCATGAAGTTCACCAGGATTATATAGGCAGGCTTGTCTGATGAACACAGAGGGTATAGGCAAACACTTAGGAAAGTTTAATACTTTTGAGAAGTTAACTCCAATCTCTCTCTCTCTCTCTCTCTCTCTCTCTCTCTCTCTCTCTCTCTCTCTCTCTCCTCTCTCTCCCTTCCTCCCTCCTTCCTTATTTTTGTTTGAGAGAATTAGTATAAAAAAGGCTTTTTATACTTTTTAGGACTTGTCTGTGGTTATACAGAATAAACCACTTTCTTCCCACATTCCAGAGAACAGTCATGGCAGCATTGAAGGGAAGAGAGCAAGATGGTTCTTGGACACTATTCAAAGTAGATCCAGTTGGTTTTCAAAGCAATCAGCCCCTCCCCCTCCTTTTTCTCTCTCCTTACCCCTCTCCTTCTTCCTCCTCTTCCTGTCCCTCCCCTTCATCTTCCTCCCCTTCCCTTCTCCTCACCCTCTCCTTCTCCCTCTTTCTATATTCTATATTCTATCTGAGCTTGCTAAGCCTTTCTTCTTCCTTGCTGGCACCTTGCATGCTCCTGTACCCTATACCTTTTCTCCTGTGTTCCTCTGTATACCAATTCTCAAGATGAGAACAAAGAGAACAAAGAAAAAGAACAGTATCTTAAACTCTGTGTCAGAACACTACCAAGAACCATGCAGGGGCTGAGATTTACAGTCTGCACTGTAGCCCACTATAACTCCAACATTCCAAGCAGGGACAAATTTTCTAAGTCAGAGACAAAGGATGGCTTCTAGCAACGATGTTAGTAGTGCCAACATTTTGCCCAAACTCCCTGAGCCCTGATCTTTATGGACACTATGGTCACAATGGGGTGTGTATCAGCAGTGGATCACCAAGTGGATCATCAAGCTTTTAGGGATCCAAAACCCCAAACTTTTATAAGAAACTGCCATCTACTCTGCCCAACACTTGTCCTAGCAGGGACACCATGTTTGTGATCACATTTCTCATTCTGTGGGAAGATACCAGTATGTCTGCCTTCCGAGGCTATTCAATTTTCAAGCATCTAAGAAAATAAAGTCTGGAACCCAGCATGGTCTCTACCTCTATGCACAGGAGGTCATCCAGCCAGCCAGATTCTGGGAAATTTTTCCCACCCACCATATGCATGCTTGGGGGAGGACAGGGCAGGGCATTCTGTAAAGCATCCTGAACAAAATGGCACCATTTCACATTTTCATGGAGAAGAAAAAAAAGCATATGCTTTAGGAAAACAATCTGGGAGACATGATGGGGCAAAGGATGAACTGAATCAGCAGTGATACTCATTAGGGCTTTTCAGGATGGAACAAACGGGGAGAAAATGAGGGAAGAGGTGATATAGTTCAAAAAGAAATGCACTCATTATCTGACCCATGTAACTGGAACCCCTCTGTCCATCACCTTTACAAGAAAAATAAATTTAAAAAAATAAATAAAAATAAAACAATAGAAAAAGACTTAAAAGAGAATTCAGTCCGTGAAATATAAAGCCCAAGACAGTAAAAGGTTGAGATTGAAGGCAAAGCTGGGCGCTGGTGGCTCATGCCTATAATCCTAGCTACACAGGAGGCAGAGATCTGAGGATCACTGTTCAAAGCCAGCCCAGGCAGGAAAGTCCATGAGACTCTTATCTCCAATAAACCACCAGAAAATGGGAAGTGGTGCTATGGCTCCAGTGGTAGAGCACTGGCCTTGAGCTGAAGAGCTGAGGGACAGCGCCCCAAGACCAAAACAAACAAACAAAAAAAGAGCGAAGGTAACTAAGGGTCCTGTGAGTGTGTTAATGTGGACATATTTTAGAAAAGTGAAGATGGAACGTCTTTATCTC
Source organism: Dipodomys spectabilis (assembly GCF_019054845.1). Lineage (NCBI taxonomy): Eukaryota > Metazoa > Chordata > Mammalia > Rodentia > Heteromyidae > Dipodomys > Dipodomys spectabilis. The sequence continues at coordinate 7,005,864 of NW_024870711.1, forward strand.
CAAAGGGGTATTTACATTCAACCAGGACATCAGCCTGATGTGAACGGGCTTTCAGTCATCAGCTCTCAGTGCTGTGTGGCGAGAATGTGATGAGGCTCAGAGGCCTTTCCTCCAAAATCATAGGATCCTGTAGAATGCTGCGAATGTCTGTCTACAGTACTTCCTGGACAGCAACATGATGGTTGGCTTTCTTTCCTCTAAGGAAGTCCCCTACAACCTCCTTGGTTTTCCTCAGGGAACTTGCATCTTTATTATGCCGTTAGTGTCTCCGTGTAGAGCAGAAAGGAAGCAAGTCCTGTTTCAGTTCTCTCTCATCTCTGGTGTGTGCAGGCAAGGATGTGCTCATACACAAGGCATTTGGGAATAGGGATAAAAGTCTTTACCATACCTATTCTGCTGTTTATTTTCATGCTTTGACTCAGATAGCATCTTCTTCAGAAATTGTGTACCCTGGCTCCTTTTGTCACCCTGACAAGAGGCATCAGTAACAAACCTTCCTGGGTAAGACACATTAGAAAGACGCTTTGCTAAGACTCAGCATATCTCCCTGAATACCCACCCACAGAACTTCCTCAGTGGGCATTATGGGAAGCTGCCCCCAAAGGATTACACTCAGCCTGACTTGGGTAGGAAGTGGGGAGAAAAACCAGCTTGGAGCCAATCCTAGGGTCTACTAAATTTTTGTGGTTCAGCAAGACTTAAATGTAATTTTATCTTTGTTCATTTTTCAAGAGGGAAAGAGAGGATGGAATTAAAACATCCTTACATCAAAGTATTAGATTAAGAAGAGAGAAAAACCTAATAAGTTATTTCTCTTCTGGCAAACCCCAGAAATCATAGTGCAGAGAAAAGGTAGAAAATATAGACTTAGAAAATAAAGCAAATGAACTCCATATATGGAAGTCAACTATTTATTACCCCTAAGCTAACTTGCAGTCATAAATGTTTCCATTATTTGAAGAAAGATAAAACCAAATATTTAATTAAATCGGGTAAGAAATTTCCTAAGATAGCAAGAGAGGGCAAGGCATAATGGTTAAAACCCAGGGGAAAAAAAACAAAATTAATTCTATTAAAGAATATAAAAATATATTATAAAAGATCATAAAAGATAAGAACCTCAGAAACAATAAATTAACCCAACATCCAGCTAGTCTTATTTAAGATAAATGGATACAGATCATGAGTTCTGAAGCATTAAGGATAAAGAAAGATAATTTAAAGCATGGGAAATGAAAATATAAAACAAGAACATTATGATCCTTAAAACTAAAATAAAATAATGAGGAAAATTAGTTTGAAGGGAGTGTGTATTACCAAAGTTAACTAAAAACTAAAACTGAAATAAAATAAAATAAAATAGTTGAAGAAACATAAAATCTCAAACTATACAATACAATAGGCCCCAAAAGCTGAAATGCTTTGGAAAGTAATAAAGCAGGCCCTAAAATTGTAGTTTTATAAATCTTTCACAGAACAAAACATCAGTATTTTGTCAGGCATCTTTCCCAACAACAGATCAATGAAATAATAGTCCATAGTTGTGATTCTAACGCTGGATAAACCAATGGGCACAGCTTCAGGCCAGACTTACTTTTGAGTATATATGTAAAATTTCAATTGAAAGGAAGGCAATTTCAGTTGAACACTGTAGGAAAAAGAAAACACAAAACATTTGAAGGAAAAAACTGATTTTTAGACTAGTCAAGAAAAGTTATTTGACTCATTTAATACCCACTTTTAAAAGAATTTCTCTCTCAGGCCAACTACTAATGCACATTAAGGGATTATATTTTGGAGTTATTTTTCCCACTGGCGTTGAAAACAATAACTTGATAACCAAAGTTAATGATACAATTTCGAAATTTTAAACCAACAAAACTAGAATAAAATAAATAAAAATTGCAAGGCTAAAATTATTAGAGAGGTAAAGATGTAATTTTAGTTTTATAAGTGTTAGAATTATCTAATGACAGAATTTGTGAAAATAATCTAAACATTTTCCCAGAACAATGCTGTTACACACAAACACACACACACACAGCACGTATGTATGCATGCACACACACACATGCACGCACATTCTTGATATAATCAGTGTTTGTTTTTTTGAATAAGGTTATTATTAGTATCCATATAAGCTAATATATATGTAAAATAAAGAGAAAAAGTGAATGGAAGGGAGAAGAGAGGAGAGGAGAGGAAAGGGAAGGAGAGAGTTAGGAAGGGGAGGACAGGGGAGAGGAGGAAGAGGTGGAGGGATTGGAGGGAGAGGAGGAGGTTAGGAAAGGTGGAAAAGGGCGAAGGGTAGGAGAGAGGGACAGGGAAAGAAAGAAGAGAGAAGAGAAGAGGACAGAATGTCTGCTTGTTAAGAGGTTTCTTCATTCTGATTTTCTTCCCTGAGACCCAGGCCTATTGAACGGCACCACCCAAATTCAAGGCCAGTTAGGGTGTCATAATCCTCTCTGGAATTGCCTTCACTGACTAACCCAGTGATGGGCTTCACTCATCTCCTGGGTAACTCCCAATCCAATCAAGCTGACAATGAAGATTAACCGTTGCAATGACTTATATTTGAGGATTTTTCCTCTGAAAGCCACCTGTCACAACTGATGCTAAGAAATGTGCCCTACTAGGGGAAACTGAGTGCAAGGCAGAAAATGTTGACTCTGAATAATTTGAAAGTCATTTTCAATGATTTATAGAAAGTGCCCCAAATAAGAAAATCATTAGTTTCTCCAACATGAAATAGATGCACAAATAAGTTGCCATGTTCTAGCATATTAAATTACCAAAGATTTTTCATGCCTAGTGACATTAATGCAGGTGACAGATATGTTCACATGTTGTCATCAAGTGGAGCTACCATATATTTTCTGGAAGCTTCCTTGGCAATCTCTTTCATAAACCTCTGAATGATCTATCCTTTTACCCTGTCACTTAAAAAAATATCCCATGGAAACAATTAGGAGAAAGAATAAATTAGATGAGGAACATATGTATTACTATGTATTTTAAGGGGGATCCTGTCACAAAGTCAGAAACTGCTCTAGGGTACCGTAAGGAAAATGATATACAATAACAGAGAATCAGGAGTTTAAGAAAAAATTGGGAAAACCAGTCAGAAAAGGGGACAGAGATCACCATTCCTCTCAGAGAACCAGAAATGGCAGCAATTTCCTCCACAAGATCACCCAGCTGTACTGGGCCTGGCGGACGTGTCTACCTGCCATCTGCAATGCCAAGAACCTTACTAGGATGAATACCTCCTCCTCTGAAATGACAAAGCACACAAGTGTTTTAGATTTCAAGTCTTTCTGGATTTCATCAATGCATATTAGAACTTGGGATAGTTAGCACTGGCTGCCTATAGTGTCGTTTGACAGGCTTGGAAGTCATACTACGCAATGAGCCAGCCATGTGTGGTATACTGGGGATGAGATCCAGCTCTAACCACCAAATTCATTAATGTTTCACATTTACCTTATACAATAGCCAGAACGCATGTTCACAAGCTATGTGAAAGCTAGATGAAGCCTTGTGCTGAGGCTCTCCAATCGGGGATTCGGGAGAGTTTCTAATTTGGGGTTTTGGATTAGGGGTGTTAAACCTAGAAAGACTCCAGCTTCTTTCTGTTTTGTGAATCCTGCTGAGATTCCCCATCATTGTCAGGAGCTAAGATGGAGACCGACTTCAAAAGGAGGCTAGGGATTCTGGAGCCCAGGCTTCCAGACCTTCAATAAAGACCAGAACAAAGGTTTGCGTGTGTGCAATACGGGAATGGCTTCAGAGGTCCCAAATTATTAGATATAAATTTTCATATTCCAACAGAAAAACAAGCCCATACTCTACGTGTCAGTAAAACAGCAGAAAGGCACAGCTCGCTACATTGCACTCTGAGATTATAAGCTGCCAGTTCCCGATAGCGTACTTTGCAACATGTTGGAACTCCCGTACCTTTGCATTTCCATGAAATGAGAAGCATTCATCACATTACCTAAATGAACAACGCAGTGTGTAAAGCAGGAGGTGTAGCACAACTCTGCATTATCAGATCACACAGCGTGATGACTCCTGGCTAGCTTCCTAGGGAGACTCCCATTTTTCTAAATGCAAATGCAAGTATTATAAACATAATTCTAAAAGTCCTTTTTTAACAATCGGGTTGGGCAGGAAAACAAGGCTCTGCCACAGTAATATGTAGAGAGCCCCAAACACAATAACTCTGGAAGATTTTCTTTTTCATTTTAACATAATCAGGAATCAATACAACTACAGTGTCCAATAATATTATCCTTTATCTCTACTGTAGTTACATTTAGAACAAACACTATCCTTAGAAAAGAAAATAGAATTGTCACGACTAGGAGTTCCAATAGCTTAGTAACTAAAGTTCTCATTAATTTAAAAACTACAAAATTAAAATCATTCCATCAATGTCCAGACATCTAGCTGCTTTCTGCTACAAATATTTTCTAATGTGCGCCTGTCCTTTAGGAATGGCCATCTGTCATCTAGCCCTTCATCAAAGTGGATGCCACAGGCTATTGTTAGTTGAACAACCATTAAAAAAAAGATGCACAACAAAACAAAGTATTTGAACATGTTACGCTCCCCCTCTGAGTGATTCCAAGAGTCCTTAATTATTGTCCTGATAAGCCATTAAGTTAGAGTGGACATGTTCCATATGGTACTCTTAACTCAAGGGTCTGTGGAGGGTCACCTTCCTCTCTTATTCTTCTATCAATTCTGCATCAATTAAAGTGGCTTGAATTGGCTTCATTTCATTTGGAATTCATCTCTGGCAGAATTCCCATCTGTATTTACATGCTAACTTGCTTCAGTCTTTTACTGCTTATTCCTTCACTCCAGTTCCATAAAAGGGGTTTAAAGGTCAAGGAACAATGTTTAAAACACAGCACTTGGGGTGGCAGGGGGCGGGGGTGGAATCAAACAACTATAAGCAAAGAAAAGAAGTCTAGAATGGAAGACAGTGTAGAAATGACTAAAAACTGTTCATTGTTGCCTCTCCTGGAAATATTGCAAAGACAAGGCTTTGTGAACATTGAGTTAAAGCATTAAGAAGTAAGGATATGTCTCCAAAAGTTCATGTTCCAGAAACTTAACCTTCCCCCTTCCCCATGTAATGGCATGGAGAGAAGGGGATTTGTCCAGGTGATCCAGAACTCAGGGACATGTCTTGGTAAACTGATTCATGTTACTACTGCATTGTTCTCTCTTGCACAGACACACATACACACAACACATACAACACATGCAACATACAGCACACATACAACACAGAGCACACACACAAGATGCATACAATACCCTCATCTTCTGGTCCTGGGATTTCATACAAACAAGTCCCAGATGCAGTCCCTTGACTTTGAGACCTATACAAAATGCATCTGTGTTTCCTATAAATTGTCCACTTGGAGTTACTCCTGTTGCAACAGCACAAGACAGACTAAGGGGCCATAAAAATTCTGAGTTTGGACTTTCAAACATCACAGCATATTATAAAAGCTGTGAAGATAGACACATTATGTGTATATTCTAAAATGTTTCTAATTACTGTGCAGATTAAATCGGAGGTATAATGAACATGATCTGAACAGAGCAAGTACAGCTCTATTAGAAAAATATTATGATGATTTGAAAACTAATGGACATATTCCTGCTAATGAACAGTTCAAATTAGTCATATGAAAAAAATGAAAAAAAATAATGAACTATGTTACCTGTAAAGCCCAGCACTTTCATTTTTTATAAAAGTCTTCATTTAATGGGTTAATCTTAAACCAAATTTCCTCATATTATCCAAAGAATAGAGATTTAGTGCCTGGATTGAATAATTCCTCCATATTCAGAGATGTATAGCCAATTCCTTGAAAAATGTGATGAGTCATTCTGAGACATGAATTTGGAGAATCAATATTAGAGTTATTTGCTTTAACTTGTATTATGTTTAATGTTCCCCTGTTACATTAACTACAGATGTAATGAATTAAATCACATTGGATAACTTCAATGTTAACACTTCTAAAATGAAAAAAGAAAAAGAAAAAAAGCCAGAGCATGTTCCTAAAAGATAATGAATACTAAAATGGAGTCTGGCTTTCCAGATATGTTTTGTAAATAAAATTTCTTTGACATCAGGATGTTAAATAAATAAACTCTCTAAGGCATGTAGGATTTCATAAAACAAAGGTATTAGGGTCCACCAGAGAAAGAGAATGAAGAGGATTTATACTTATCTCCCTATCGGTATGGATATGAATATTATCTGTGCATAAATAAAGATTTATTATAAGAATTAGATCATGTAGTTAAGGAGGTGGAGAATCCCTAACCACCAATCACTAGTAGGCTAGAGAGGCAGAGAAGCTTCTTTCTGGTATGATTCTGTCTAGGGCTGAAAGCCTGAGACTCGGGGATGCTGGAAATCCAGGCTCCAAATCAGAAGCAAATAGATGAGTGTCCAGTTGAGACTGCAGCAAGTTCACCCTCTCTCAGCCTTCTTTCTGGTCTACAGTGCATTGGATGGCTCCCTTCCCCCATGGATGAGTAGGACACAGTCCAAATGCAACCTTCGCAGCTGCTTCAGCAAACATGTTTAACCTGTGACTCTCTGGATCTCTTCCTTCTTTCTTCCTCTTCCTTCTCTCCGGTACCCTCCATTCCCCCTTTCTCCCTTCTCTCCTCTCTCCTCCCCCCTTTTCCCTCTCCCTACCCTCTCTCCTCTGTCCTCTCTATCTCCTCTCTCTCCTCCCCCCTCTCTCTCTTGTGTCTTTTTATTTAAATTAGTAAGTTTTTTTTCTATTGTGAAAATACTGTACAGAGGGGTTACAATTACATGGGCAAGATAATGAGTACATTTCTTATCAAGCATTGTTGCCTCCTCCTTTGTTTCCCCTTCCCATCCCTTCCCCTCTCCACTCCCCCCATCCCCACCCCTGTCACCACCCCCCACCCCATCAAAGTTGTAAAGTTCATTTTTCGACATAACATCTTGTACATCTCATTGTTGCAATGGGTCCACCTGTATCCCTAGTTAAGCTATTTGTTTTTCTCTCTGCTCTGTCTGTCCCCCACAAATACATTCACTCACAAATTCAGGACAACCAGTGAACGAGTGCTGCCCTCTAGAATTAAATGTACTCAATATTCTGTTTTTTTAATATAGCCAGTTTCTTGTTTCTCTTAAGTGAGTAGGCTTTGTGCATTGAATCTTCTGCCAAGCATACTGCCTTTCTCAATGGACTTTTTAAAGCCAGAGACAACTCTGTCTTATATACATTTTTGTATTGTTGGTCCTGGGGCTTGAACTGTGGTCCTGGACGCTGTCCCTCAGCTCTTCAGCTCAAGACTTGAGCCACAGCACCACTTCCGGTTTTCTAGTGGTTTATTGGAGATAAGAGTCTCATGGACTTTCCTGCCCCGGCTGGCTTTGAACAGCGATCCTCAGATCTCAGTTTCCTAAATAACTAGAATTACAGGTGTGAGCCACTGGTGCCCAGCTTATACACATTTTTTTTTAATCAAGTGCCCATCATTGCCTCATGATAGCTAGCTTAGGGTAGAACATTCATTAGAGATTTATTGACTTGAATTAAGTTACTTGGAGTTAAATAAAACATCTAAAAGAGTGAACCCTCAATAATCTTGGCTACATTTCCTATTCCCAATACCTTTCACATGGAAGCCACAATTTAAAAGTTCTAGCATAATTACAGAAATAAATATGGTGTCACCTTGCTTGCTATATAGTACAGCTGCCAATTACTGATTCAATTATATACGGCCACTCACAGATCTAGACAACTACACAAATTCACATCTAATAACTGAATTGAAAAATGTTTCTTGGGCTGCCTTTGTTTTGTTGTGTATATATTAATGTTACCACAATTAGTTACTTGTTTAGCTAAGATACTTTCTTTACTAGCTCTTGTAAGGACTGAACATAATATCTAGTGGTAAAATTCTAGTGGTAAAATACTTGTGCTAAAATATGTTTTGCTGAAGAATGTAAGTCTTGTTTTGGATTATGTTTAAAAGCACCTTTTAGTTTGATTTTTCTCTCTGTTTCCCGAGTTGCGTTTCGTCACGCTGTTCACTGACCACACTCCATGATGAAGAACATACTAAACCAGTTTTCACTTTATGTCAAGCTTTCAAATGGAACGGCCCTAGCATGTTTTGCCTCCTTTGGTTGATGAATGCATCTCCTTAGCAGTAGTCCAGTGCTAGGGGCTGGAATTTCTCTTACTCCTCCCAAAATGCTCGAAGGGAATAGAAAAACAGGATTGATTCCATAGCTTATTGTAGGACAGAATGGAGATGCTCTAGATAGGAATTTTAATCCTAATGCCTTTTAGCCTTCTAGTATCTTTGAACTAGTTAGTTGTCAAAGCCACTATGATAGCATATTATTAACTCTTCTTAACAGAATACCAATAAATGTTGGATACCAGTGGAATTTAAGCAAGGTTTTTCACTGACCTTATGAAACCATATTGTTTTGTAGTAACCTATGGTTCAAATATATATGAAGGCCAACAGACCATGCTACTACTACTGGACACACTGTATTTTATTATTTAATTTGGTGGTTGCATGTTTGGAACTCAGGGTTGCAGGCTTGCTGGACCAGTGCTCTAGCTGTTGAACTGTTCCTCCGACCCATTTTCCCTGGTTATCTTTTATACACAGTCTTGCTTTGTTTGTACGGGCTGGCCTGGACTGCGATCCTCCTATTTCTGCTTCCATTCATTGCTGGGAGCAGACGTGTGACAACCTGTCCAGCTACTGGGGAAAGAGATCCTAGTGATTTTAGACAGTGGTCAGCAACCGCTTCACTGAGAATGTGACAATTGGAGAATATCACCAAAGGTACCAACAAGACTGGTGAAGTAGAGGGGGAGGATGCCCAGGTAGGAACAAGTGTAGTTGCAAAGTCGAAGGAGGACAAAGCCCTGTAAAGTCTTAGAAGTCTACTGCACCAGGGTGCGTAGACCAGAGGATATGGAGTTTGATCACCAGGAGGAGGGTGGTGGCGAATGGAGAATAATATCTAGATTAAAAATAAGTGGATCTCAGTGACACAGGGAGTATTTGAAGATTTTAAATGGAGAACGGAAACGATCGGACTTGTGATTTTGCAAAAGTTTCTTCTAACTGCTGCTTTAGGAAAGGAATGTGGGGATAGCACACCTGTCAGAGAGCCAGGACAAATGTGCATTTGGCGTCTTTTGTAGAAAGTTGTTGGATACAGAGGATGGAGAAGAAGTGGCCCGTGTATGACACGAGGGTTTTCCGATAGTAGCTGCAAGTTCAGAACTGCCATAACTTGGGACAGAAAGGACTGGAGCTGAGCAACCTTGAGATCATTATCAGGAGTGAGAGCGTCCAGGTACATTGAGTTTGAGCTGTCTCCTCAGTAGTCAGGGAGACACTGGATTGACAAGAAACTTTCCTGGCTAGAACTCAGGGAGGAAGTGTGGCTGGGGTGTGACATAGACAGTATCCTCTGCAGAGGACAATAATGGATATTGTAAAACTTGAGGCGATGTTTAAGGGAATTAATGCAGAAATAAGAGAAGTTCCAAGGACTAATCTTTACTTGTGCATGCCTTTTAAGGAGTTAGAGGTGAGGATGAAGCAGATCACGGCAGAGAGAGAAGTATAGATCCAGGCTTGGTGTCTGGGTGTTTGCGGTTAAGGTCAATTCGATGTGCGGTGGCTGATCCTGTAGGTTAAATGCTATCAGTGGGCCAATCCTACAGCAACTTTTAGCAACAGGCTGTCTCTGATGATTATATGAGGTTGGCACAGGTGTCTCATGCCTGTAGTCCTGGCTAATCAGGAGGCTCAGATGTTAAGTCTGAAGTTCACAGCCAGCACAGGCAGTAAAGCCCATGATACTCATATCTCCAGTTAACCAGCAAAAAGCTGGAAATGGAGGCATGGCTCAAGTCCTAGAGTGAGAAAGCCTTGAGTAAGAAAGTCAAGTAAGAGTCCAAGGCTCTGAGTCAAAGTGCACTACTGGCGCAAGAAATAAAAATAATAATAATAAAGACAGGAACAAGAAGAGAAGAGGAGAGGTAAGAAGTGGAGAAGGGAGAAGAGGAGAGCAGAGGAGAAAGGAAGGAAGGGAAAGTGGTGGGGAAAGAGAAAGAAAAAGGGAAGGGGAAGGGAACAGAGTACGGGAAAGGAAAGCAGGGGGGAAGAGAAGAAAAGAAAAATTGGGGTATGCCTCATTGGCATGATTTGAGATAAGATTTTAAGTAGCAAGTGCAGATTCTTATGTATTTTTAATGATTTAAGCTGCAGAAGGAAGCAGAGAAATAGAGTGACAGGGGGAAAGTACGGCCAAGATGTTTTCTTAATGGAAGAAACACTTTCTTGTGAGGATGGAAACTGTTGATAAAGAATCAATAGTTGATATGCAGCAGAAAAAGATGGCTCTTGGCCAAGGACAGTTCCTTGAGCCAGTGAATGTCCTGTGTATTAACAGCAAGACCAGCTGACCTGTTAACAGAGAGAAGAGTGAGTTCCAGACTGGATAAATGTAGAAGAACTAAAATCCATAGTTTGCTTAAACAAATCTGTAATCGTGCTATCTTGGTAAATAGAAAATGAGGCATTTTTCCATGAGGAACTTGAAGTTTATTCTGTTCCCAGAAGAGATCAATTACAGCTTCTTAAATTGCACTGTGTAAATGAAGCTTCGGGACCAGCATTGCTCTGGATAGATGGAGGCCCTTTTACAGAAGAAAAACATTTATTCTTTCCTGGCTGTCTGACTTCCTGTCCGACAGGGCCTCGGGCAACTCCAGTGAGCGAACGAGTTCATTCATTTGTGAACTGGGATCTATAGTGTTGCTCAAAAACAAGAAACAGCTTGAATTAACCTCCCTGGAAAATGGCTATTGGAGTGAGATTTATTTTAGTCAAACTTTTAACTCAGTTTGTTTTAAAACTCCTTTGGTTTTGAATCGATGAAAGCATTTGAAGACGTGGCAATTGAGCAGGTGGGCGGTCCTGCTGGAAAAACTCTGTTATCTCCATGGGAGCCAATACACCAGTTCTGACCTGACAAAAACAGAGTGTTTATACATGTCAAAACAAAGGCTGGGTCTATAACTTACAGAGTGTTTCCAGATGTATCTACAAGTATTCTGGGAACACACAGTGACAGGTTTCTAAATGAACTGGGAGGAAAAGCCCCTTCCTATTTTATCATGTTGGGTTAATGGAATTACAGTTGTGGACCATGTTTTCTCCTCAGATATAGCAGACACTCTTGGGTGGTAATCAATACGTTCACATTTAAAATTTTAAGCGTTCTTTATGTAAAGAAAGGAAGCAAATTAAACTCACAAAGGCAAGTTGTTTTATCTCTTTCTGTTTAGGTGATACACGCAGGTTAGAACTAAAACTACAAGATGATTATGTTGTAAAAACAACAACAACAACACGAATGCTACCCAGGCTGGAAATAAAATGATAAGAAGGCTCGTCTTTAGCTTTATAAATGGTTGTGGGTTTTGTAAGCTTAAAACACTTTCTTGAATATTAAATATGAGTCCTGCTAGAAAGGGAGAAACAATAGGAAGTTTCGATGTATCAAACTACATGCTGTCACTGTTTATGTGAAAGTCTAGCTAATCCTGTGTTGCTTATAAAGATTCAACTTTTTGCATGCAATTAAATAAATGATCAAATTGCTTTACAAATCAACTTGACCAAAGAAAAACACTTGGGGTGTTGATTTTTTTTTTCTCTTCCTTGCCGAATTTATCTTTCATTCAAGATCTCAAAAGGACTCATTCTTTCTTTGTTTCCACAGCCTGAAGTTTCACATGTGGTGGTATATATATGTATGATTACCACAATAAAATTAATTAGAATATCCATAACCAACCATGCCATACAATAGGTCCCCAGAACATGTTCATCGTATAATTGAACACTTCCCCTGGGTGAATAGTGTCCCTCCTTCACCCTGCACCCTACTCCATGGTAACAACTCTTCTCTATCCCCACGATCATTTTTTAGATTACATATGTAAGTGAGATTAGACAGTATTTATCTCTGTGTGTCTGGTTTATTTCACCTAGCCATGTCCTCCACATTAATCTCTGTGGTCACAAATGGTAAGCTTGCCTTCCTGAGGCTAAATATGATTAATTTATAAATACCTATCACACTTTCTTTAATCATTTCTTCAGGAGCGTCGAGGTTATTTCTATATGTTGTCATTTGTAAAATGAGGAGGAAGATCTTCCTTCAAGATACTGATTTTTCTGGATGTGGTGGTGCATGCCTATCACCTTAGATACTCAGTCCGTTTAAAGACCTGAATACAACAAAAAACACTGGGTCTTTCCTGGGTGAGAGAATTCTTCCTGTCTGAAGGTTGGCACTTGGATATTGGTTGGTTTTCCACTTTTTGACTTGAACTGAAACAAAATCATAGGTTTTCCTGGGTCTCAACCTTTGTCTACATAACTGACAGGTCCGAGGACTTAGAGCCTTTGCAGTCACATGATCCTGTCCCTTGTTATCTATCTTTCTATTTATCTAGCTAGCTATCCAATGTGTTTTGTATATTAGAGAGATTTTTATATGAAGATGTCTGCATATATATATATACATGTTCAAGTATATATGTATATGTACATATACATACATATTAGTTGAAGTTTAGACTTTACTCTGAAATGTATATATTATATACAATGCTATTCCAGGTCATTTCTCTTTGTGTCATAAATGCTTATATGAATGGCTGCCTTTCCAACAAAGTGCAAGGTTTTTGTTTTGTTTTGTTTTGTCAGTTGTGGGCCTGAACTCTGGGTCTGGGCGCTGTCCCTCAGCTCTTCAGCTGTAGACTAGCGCTCTACCACTTGAGCCTCAGCCCCACTTCTGGCTTTTTCTGCTTATGTGGTGCTGAGGAATCAAACGAAGGACCTCATTCATGCAAGGCAAACCCTCTACCACTGAGCCACCTTCCCAGCCCCGTGCAAGGTTTTGTGGTGAGGAGTCCTATCTATAGAAATGTGTGCACTCCCACTTCCTATTCTGGATGGAACTGGAGTGAAACTCAGGACACAATGGCTGAGGCCATGGTGGACATTCAATAAGCAATTATTGCTGGCATTTGAGCAAGTGTTAAGATCATTGAAAAATAGCTTGTGCGTTACAATTATCCATGTTCATTAAAATATTCCTTTTTGTCAGGTTGTAAACATTTGCATTAAAAATCAATAAAAGGTTAATGCAGGGTCTAGAAACCAAGAATCCACATGAGAGCATTGATGACAGCATTGTAGGAGACACTAAATTTCGATTGAGTGCTATAAATAGGTGATCCATTCACATATTACATACATAATCACAACCTGGTGAAGCAGCTTCAATGACAGTTTGAATGGAACACACTCACACATTTTCATTTTGCTTTTCTTTCTCATGAGAATCACAAACATCAGCGAGCTCTTCTGCTAAATCATTTCCTCTTCTCTGTGCTCCATGCACCTTGTTCCTGTGGCCATGGTTAGATGCTGAAGGTCTTGCCTTACTTAATGCTTTCTTCATTTGGATACATTCCCTGGTAATTACAAATACATTTAAGCTATCTGATATATCCATTTATCAACCCCATGTTCTAAGGTATACATTCAACACTTAAACTCCTATTAATAGCAATCCACCAAGATACTGTGCTCTGTACAAGAGTTTCTTTCAAGACTTGCTCTGATTATTTAGTGTTTCAATATTCACTTCTAAGGGTGGCCCACCAGAGATTTAATACAAATATCCTCAAGCTGGTTATAATTCAACACAGTTTAATATACAAGGACATGGATAATCCATTCATCACCCAACCCAGACAAAGAAGAAGAGAAAAGACAATGGGAACACAGGTTATTTTATAGATAAAGGCGACTTCTTAAGGGCCAAGCAATTTGGCAGTCATTAGATGGTATAGAGAACTCTAAATTGATGAAAATACCACAAAATTACTTTTGTGTGTCTTGAATTTACAATACAAACTTCGATCAATTTATTGGCCAGGTGTACAAACTTTAAAACAATATCTACTGATTACTACTCACATGAAAAGGGCTTGCAAAAGAAGATTATGTTTACAGTAGACAGACCCATGTAGTTTAATGAAAGTTGCTCAATGTTTAAGGTTTTTACTTAGAACTACCAAGATCCAAACACATTATGAACTCCATTTTCGGTGAAACCGCCAACAGCCATTCACATTTCAACAATTGAAAGCATTTTCTTCAATGTTTAGAAGAGTAATTAAGTAGATACAACCTCCAAATCCTGATGCCTTTTCCATCTGCCAAATCCTGCCAAGTGATTACTTTTTGTTTGTTTATTTGTTTTGGTGCCAGTCCTGGGCTTGAAGTCAGGGGCTCATATTCTAGCTTGACATTTTTGCTCAAGGCTAATATTCAACCTCTCAAGCTTCACCTCCACTTCTGGCTTTTTTGCTGGTCAGATGGATGTAAGAGTCTTGCAGATTGTTTTTTCTGTCCAGGCTGGCTTTGAACCTTGATCCTCAGAGCTTAACCTTCTGAGTAGCTAGGATTATAGATGTGAGCCATCAGTGCCTAGATGTCACGTGATTCTTGAATAAGCTGTATGAAGTCTTTTGTGAGGCCCTTCAGGATTGGGCTCATTCTCCTACAATTTTACAGGTAAACAAAGAGATATTGACACTGTAAATGAGATTTTTTGAGAACAAAAGTAGTTCTTATTTTATAGACTTATGGAAGTGAGCAACTATAGCTAAAAGGGTCATTAAGTAAAATCAGAAATAAGGCTGTTCCTTCCGCACACATCCCCATAACAAAAACAGGAGTATCTCTCCATCTTCCTTCTAAACCCCAGAAGTTTTCTCTTCCAATTTTGAGTAAACAATTAAGCTAATGACTTAGAGCAATCTCCTACCACCTACGCTTTGACTTGGCACTGTGCGCACAGGTTCAGTGGTGTTGGAGCATGCTCAGTCAGCCACCTTCATCCTGTCTGTGTTACACTCTGTAGACGCACTCACTGAGCCCATAACGTGGCATAGGTCTTATCTGATATTCAGCCTGGCTAGAGCAAAGTGTCAGCCTCTCATTTACAGTGTCAATATCTCTTTGTTTACCTGTAAAATTGTAGGAGAATGAGCCCAATCCTGAAGGGCCTGCATTTGAAATTCTATTCAGAAGAGCATTATTATTTCTACATTAGGACTTGACTTATCCACACAGGTTTCTTTGGCGACCCAAATTATTTGAGGCTGACTCTTTTATTTAACTGGGGTGAATGAGTAACTTTCATTTTGCAGAATTAACAGAGCAGCGTCATCTGTCTTCTTAATTTCATAATACTCGATGTTTGTTTATCACGTGGTTTGAAAAAACACCACAAAGCAGGTGTGCTGTTCATCAGCTGTCAAGTACAACAGCATGAATGTCTATAAACCATCGAGTCTGTCTCCAGCAGTTGTTTGACTGAATAATTAGGACCGATTATGGCTTCCTAGTACAAGAATGAAGCAAGTCAATCTTTAAAACGACATTTACCTGTGACTCAGAATCAGCTATCTCAAGCATTGAGGGCAAAGAAATGCATAGTTTTCTCTTCGTTGAAATTTTAGGCTATGTCCCCTGAGCTCTTTGAGTTCACGCTTAGTACAAATGCTCATTAAGTCTCAGGAAATCATTTGCTTTTCTTCCTTATACCTATGAATTTCTTCTGCTGTTCCCTTTGATTTCACAACTTTATCCCCCATAATACAAACATGAGAGGTGAGAGGATGGAAAATTTGATTTAGACTTGCTAGGTAAAGCTTACTTAAATTTGAATTTCAAACCAAAATATTTCCAAATTATGTTTTAGTACAAATATGCGCCCATGCAATTCAAATTATTTGTCTTGGTGCCTTGTGTTCTTGCTTGCTGAATCATATAAACTTAATCTCACCTCTAATTATTCTGCCACCTTAATAAAGCAGAACCAACTTATATAAATATAAGAACTGAGTTCTCAGGTATTCCCTTTGTTTTTGACAGGCAGAATTGCTCACCGTCTTTTAATATTTGAATTTACTTGTATTTTATTCATTTGTGAATATTTTTCCACATTGACTCCTTTTTTACAACTCTATCAACTGTCAATATGATGCTTCTTTTCTTCTACTTGGCATCTTTACTTTCACAGTTCATCCTTTCTAGTGAAAAAAGAATAATTGTAAAACTTTTTTTACAACTAGATATTTTAAAGGACCATCCGAGGTTTGTTAAGGAATGCTCATATTTCTAGTACACAATATTATCACGCTACTGACATTCATTCCGACAAGTTTAGGCTCTCTTACCTATTGTGTCAGCACTCTATTCTCAGCAACCAAACCTCTGAAATGCATGCTATGCCTGTTTTTATTTATATGTGTCAAATTCTGTAAATGCTTTCATATATTTCTTGTTTAAATCACAATACTGTGTAGATTTAAAAAAATCTGTAGCACTGGGATAGACAGTTTTCCATTTGGCTTATATACTTTCCAACTCTCTCCTTTCCAAATCATTTTACACATGAGCACAAACTACTAACAATTTCTGGTTTTATTTTTGTGCCAGTCTTGGGTCTTGAACTTGGGGTTTGGGTGCTGTCCATGAGGTTTTGTGATCAAGGCTATCATTCTACCATTTGAACCCCAGCTCCACTTCTTGGCCTCAGTCATCATTTTCTACTTTGTGTTGCACTGCTAAGATTTCTATAAACAAAGTTTCTACATTTCCTGTCTTCCTCTCTACCCATTTCACTGTGCATCTTCCCAGGCCCATTCCAAACTTCCGTTAATTGTAGAAACACAGGCAGTAAGCGAAGCCAATCCCTGCATGTTCATGAAGGGGGAAGGAGGAAAAGGGACCATTCTAAACTTCTCAACTTTTATCAGTCCCCACTCTGAGATAGAAGTTAGTCATTATTAAGTAAGCCAATTTAAAGGCAAGGAAGATGTCCATTTGCAAAGAAGAGATGTTCAGAGAACCTATAACCTAAGAAAAATGACTGACTAAATCGTATCTTTGATCTTCAAAACAGTCATATCATTCTCAGATTTGCTAATAATTTTAAGAGTTAACCATGATTTTGTTTTGTTTTGTGTAAGTGTCCTGCAAAGGGCCTTGTGTTGAAAGCTTGTGTTGAAGGCTTAGGGTCGGACCTTGAAGAGAAGGGGACAGGTGGGAGACAGCCAGGTAATTAAAGATTTTTCCTTGACGGTTCCACTGGAACCACAGCTTCTTCCTGTCTCTCTGGTTATTTATTTCTATGTACCATGTTGGTTTATCTACATGGGCTTGTAGATATGTTATATTGCCTTGCCACAAAACCAACACAAAAGGTCAAAGAATAAGCCTTTCTCCTTATGAGATGTTTATTTTGGTTATTTTGCTATAGTGATATAAAGCTAATAAGCACAAATATTTACAACATAGATCTGTCTACCCATTCACTGGATGAATATTTCTCCCATTTATCGGCCTGATACTATCCTAGAGCTTGAGCCAGAAAGGTGAAGTGTTGGTCAACAAGAAACTTACTCCAGAGAATACACACTTAATGATATTTATAATATCCTAAAGCAGAAGTGGACAGAGGGCCGATTCTAAGGGTCATTAGGATCAAGTCTATGTGAGTTAAGATCTGAAGGAAGAAAGCTTTCTATTTCATAGTGATCAGCCCAAGGAATCTTATTTAAAAATAACTCATAGTGGTAGTTCTCATTGTTTCTGCTATGAAACATACTTCTTTTGTAATAATTTAATATTATTCATTTTAATGAACTACAGGCACCCAAAGAAATTGTTCTAGAAAGTAAAATTCTGCAAACAGTCCCATTGTGGGAAAACTCTATGCAGACACAAAAATGTATTAAGAATAAAATTATCACAAGACTTCAGTGGGGGGTAAAAAAGGAAAATGTTTTCTATCTTGGGATGCGGTTTTATTTTGTCCTTTTTTTAAGATAGCAGTGAGATTTTGAAAATATTTTTGTCTAGGTATTTTATATAGTACTGTGCTGATTTTCCCCCTTGCTAGCCCTCAAAGTATTATTCTCCTTTTGGAAATTAAATTATGTTAATAATTCTATTGAATGAGACAAAAAATATTTTCTTTTTAGAACTCCTCAGTGTGAATGTCCACTCTCTAGAGACTGCGCTGAGCACAGGGAGACATCCTGTGGATCCGCAGGGATGAGAGGGAGGGAGTTGCGTCTCCAAGGCAGGCAGGCAGGCAGGCAGCCTGCGCCTCCTCTCCACCCTCCCCTGCCTGTGGCAGTATCACCCAGCCCCTCTCCAGCACTTCCAGCTTTCCTGACTCTAGATGGTCCATGTAGCACTGCCGGTGAACTAGAGGAAGACCTTGAAAAGTACCTTGATTCCTGTTCAATTTCGATTTCATATTTCTGGTCCCAAATACCTACTCTTTCTTTCATTTTATATATATATATATATCAATACAAAATACATTCTATGCACATTGCTTCACTTGAGCTATCAGTCATTTGTCCATGTGTAAACTCCTTCTAAGATGTTTACTTAGAGCTCACAATGGGTCCTGCATTTATGAATAGAACTCAAACATTGATAGTAAAGATTGATTAAAAGAGTGGGCAGAAATAATGTATTTAAAAAAAAATTAAATCCCCTTAAAGAGTCCATTCTTCGTCATTTGTAATAGGGTTTAAAATATCAAAATTTCTCCAAATAATATCAAAAGGATATTAAAAGTCATATTCATTGGCTAACTGTCTTCTGTATAAAGTTACAAAGTAATCTGGTCAACTTTACTCTCTTATTACCCTGGGAGATGGGTGTGGACATTCTCAAAATCATTTATGGGAGAATCATCGTATGCTTCATGCTTTTTCAATGTTGAGACTCTGGGAGATGACTTTAAAAAAAGACAAGGGAAGTACAGAGAGAAGACAGGAAGGGATGGACAATGGAAAACAAGCTAGAGAGGAAAAGAGAGAAGATGTAGATTCTTCAATTCTGCACTAGTACAGTAGCCCCAGACCTCATCTCAGCCTGAGACCCACATTGAGCCACACCTATTTCTATATGAGAGAGAGACAGAGAGACAGAGAGACAGAGATCTATATAGCATATTCTATGTTATATATATATTTATATATCCTATATATATATATATAGACTATGCTATATCCTATTCTTCTTGCACTAAGATCCGTAGCACAGTAATTGCAATAATAGAACAATTGCAACCATATACTATAGTAATACTTTAAAGATAAATTGTTTATTGCTGGAACTTTCCATTTAATGTTTTCCTATGGAAGTTGACCACATGTAACTGACACTTGAACATTTAGACCGACTGTCCCTCCCAATTCCTAAGAGAGGAGGGGCTACACCTCCAACAGGGAGCAGGAGGCCAAAGCCATGTGAAAGCCTTCGCTGAGAGCTGGTATCACTGTGGGGTTGGAACCCAAACTGCTTCTGAAAAGTTGAAAGGATTTAAATTGCTCTTGCCACAGGCAAAACTGAGTCTGAGACACGGTGGTAAAGGACAATTTATTTGTTAAAAAAAATGCCTCCAGAAGCCTCACCTGCTGTTGCTTTTATGTCAACAGGGGTTCAAAGGTGATCATAAGGCCAGTACGTTTTACAGGGTTAAAAGAGGGGACATGCAGTGGGAGGCTGGAAAGCTTCCTCTTAGGGTGGGGTTCTTCTTTGGGGACTGGAGCACCTCCTAATTGATCTGCATTGGAATATCCACTAGAGGAAGGGTTGTTCTAGGTTGGGGTATTAATGTCTTCTGTGTACATCCTTTGTGTGTGTGTGTGTGTGTGTGTGTGTGTGTGTGCTTTTTTTCTTTGAGTATCTGTGTTGATAAGGTGTTTCTTTTCTTAATGAGTACGGTGGTCACCATAGCAACAGCATATCATTATGGAAAGGAAGAAGGAAACAGCATGAAGGGCACCAGGCGATGTGATGAGCTATGCCTGGTCGTGTTACTTTGCCCATGAGAAGATGACCCAGATGCAGGCTTGCGAGCAATGCGACTTAAGCTGCCTCCAGAACTCAACGTCTGAAAGCCTGCAAATGGAATTTAGATCTGATGGGGTAACACTGTGATTTCTTCTATAGGGCTTTAAGCAGAGGTACAAAGGGAAAATTAGATTGTCAAGGAGGTGATGCCAGAAGCTCATTAGCATAAAGACAGCATGAATGAGCCTAGCCTAGCTCCTTTGAAGTCTATGCTGGCTTTAATGATCCATGTGTTCTCTGTGAGAAAGAGAAAAAAGATACTTGATAGTTAATTATTAGAGATAAATAACACACACACACACACACACACACACACACACACACACACACACACACACACACACACACACACACACATAAACACAGGATTTCTGAAGACCAGAGATAGGGGAAAAGTTCTATCCAACATGAATACTTGAAAATACAAAGCAAAAGGAACACAGAAAGAGCTTGCAAAGGAGTACTTAAACCTGGCCATTTTCTAGAAGCTTTGCAAGGACTCTTGGCATCAGTATTTATTTACCACTAGCTAGACAGGAAATAGCTGCTGTTTAGATTGTCAACCAAACATTGCTAGTCTGTAAGAGGCACAGGTCACGGATATTTCTGTTATTTCCCTCTGGGAAATAATCCAACCACAATTCTCTTAGTTAACTCTCAAATCTCAATCTGTGGTGGATCCATTGTCCCTCGGGGTATTCTCCAAATGCCCTGCCTGTTGTCAACTAGTTATAAAGAAATCAGAATGCAAGCAGCTTTCTGAGTAATATAAACCATCTCCAATGACAGATAATGTAGGTACTGTCATGGAATACTTAACTATATATTGGACATGGATAAACTGAAGTTTTTCAGTATTCAAACTTCTCAGAAGACTGTGATGAATCAAGGCACTAGTGACTTCGGACAGCAATTTTAGTGAAACCCAAACGCCCCCTGGCCAAGCTGGCCCTTGATGGAGGCTTCTCCCCTCTACCTCTCTCCCAGTCTCCAGAGTCACACCTGTCTCTCACACACACAGAACTCCATGCTGGCTCACAACGCTGGCTACATCAGTCTGTTCCATATTTGTTTATTATCCAACTTAACAGGCAGTTCCATTTTATAGAGATAAAGGGGGCTACTTGATTAAAACATTTTTTTCCCTTTTTTGTCCTTAGGTAACACATCAAATCACCCCAGCTCATTAGATATGCTATTGTTAGAGCAAAGCTTTTAGTTCTAAAGGTGTACAGCTAGGTATAGTTCTGACTTTGTTAATTATTTTTTTTAATCACCCCATGAGATGGCAGGTACCAGAGACTGGGAATTCAGGTTTAAATGCTTAAAGAAGAAGGGGGAGAGGAAGGATAGATGTGTTTGCAAAACATTAATATGTTGCCCACTTAACCTCTGATTAAGAGAACGTGGTATGTATGTGTGTGTGTGTGTGTGAGAGAGAGAGAGAGAGAGAGAGAGCTAGTCCTAGAATTTGAACTCAGAGTCTAAGAGCTGTCCCTGAGCTTTCTTTTATTTCCTCAAGTCTAGTGCTTTATCACTTTGAGCCACAGCTCCACTTCTGGCTTTTTGGTGGTTAATTGAAGATGGAAATCTCGAAGACCTTCCTGCCTGGGCTGTCTTTGAACTGTAATCCTCAGATCTCAGCCTCCTGAGCAATCAGGATTACAGGAGTGATCTCACCACTAACCAGCTGACTGAGGAGAACTTTTGAGAGGATAATTCTAGTGAAGAGAACCTGCCTCATCTTAGACCTCTCTGACCTGTGTGAAGGAACAAATGGAGAATGTTATGGTTTGGATAAGAAATATCTCCCACAGACCTATGTTGTAGAGGTATAGTCACCAGCCTCTCCCTAAGAGGTGATTGAGTGGTGCTGGGAATTCAGGGTGAAGGCCTAGCAGAGGGAAAGGAAGTCACTGGGGTGTGTCCATGAGGGAGGATGTGGGAGGAGTGGCCCTTTCTCTCTCTGCTTCCTGGCCACCATGAGGAGGGCAGTTCCTTTCACTGTGTACTTCCTGTCATGATCCTCTTTTTGCCATAGGCTCAAAATACTGAAGTACAGGGACCAGAACTTCTGAAGCTAGTAGCTAAAATAGGCCCTTCTTCTCTTAAGTTAATTTATCTCCTATGTTTGATATAGGGCCAACTAGCAAGGAGATAAATATCACAAACAAATCATCCATTTGCCCCATCCCTGTCTTTGACTGAACAAGGCTTTTAGAGACATAGAAGGAATCACCAAAGACAATTTAGAGCTCAAATATTCCTCACCATATCTCCTAACCTTTTCAACCAGGAAAATTGGTAGATGCTTAAATAGAAAAATGTACCTTGCTTTCCTGAAAAGTCTTGAAGAATTTTCAACCACTTCATTTTATTTTAAATTGACATAATCCAACCCTCACAGCAAAGTCTTGGATGTTAGATATTCAGAACTGGCGTCTCAGAGAAAGGACCAAATGTTCATAGGAAAAATCCCACTGGAGTTCTAAGAGCTGCTCTGATGTAGTTTCCCCAATACCTACTTTTAACCTCATCTGTATTCATAAATCTCCATTTCTGAGGGGGTGCAAGAACAAATAGGCTCATTGATCAAAGTCCTCAGTGGAATTGTCACAGTGAAATATTTTGCTTTATATAATTAATACACACTAGTGAATATTGTAAAGGGACATGAAATGCAAAATTAAAAATTAAAGTCTAACAACAGATGAAGATTTGAGTAAGTAAATTAAACATTTAGAAAATAAAAGTTTTCAAGCCTACTTAAAAAAATGTCGACTTTAACTAAAGAACTCCTTCCATGAGATAATGAAGGAATGATAGTTATTGGTGTGATTTTGTGAATTCTAAATTTTGTACTTATATATATATATAAATGCAGTTAGATGATAGATTCATATGTGTGTGTGTGTGTGTGTGTGTGTGTGTGTGTGTGTGTGTGTGTGTATAAACTTATGCATAAATTTATGTGTGTTTCCATCTGTCCCCACAGCTGTTAATTGCTAAATATTTGCGACATCTAATCACAAGTTATGGGGTTGCACACATACACACACACACACACACACACACACTCTTCACTCCCAATCTTCTAAGTCACCTTTCTCCTCCTATGTTAGATTTTCAGATTCTCATACTCTACCACTCTCCATGGAGGAGGTAAGGATTTAGAGTTTGGAAAAAAAATGGAAGAAACATGTCAAAAACGAAATTCATTGTGAAAATACTGTACAGAGGGGTTACAATTACATGGGCAAGATAATGAGTACATTTCTTATCAAGCATTGTTGTCTCTTCCTTTGTTTCCTCTTCCCATCTCTTCCCATCCCCCCGCCACCCCCACAAAAAATGAAGAAAAAAAAAAAAGAAATTCACCATGAAGGAAATTTGTCCCAGTTACCCTCATTGTGGCTCCGTGGGCTGGAAATGTGTCAGGAAGGCAGACATGGGGCTGGCTCTTAGCCCCTTACAGATGAGCACTGTGGCATGTGGCTGGCGAACTCTGTTTTAATCAAACCCCTGGGTAACTTGAGAACTATTGGCTCTCCCTTGTGTTCTTCCCAACCTTGGGCTACTTTGTGGGTTTTTGTTGGTTGCTTTTATTTAAAGCCTTTCCTATCGCTTTTGCCCAGAGCCTAAATGGAAAGGAGAGAGGTAACTGACAAAGAAATGAATAACATACATATATAAATAAAATAAGCCAGCTGCAGAGAGAAAAGCTGCACCCATGAAAAGGATGTTAACTGTTGCAGATATTTGCATTCAGCTGAGAATTCTCTTTTAATCTCCATATCTGCAACTGGAATAAAACAGATATCTTGAATTAAGAAACTTGGACCAGCTCCTTCCTATTATATATAATTCTATTTTTAATGGAATGGTCCATGAGTTTTTTGAGTTAATAAGAACACAGTGGGGGTAGGAATCACTGGGAATGCAGGAGGAATGGGCTTTATTAAACTGGAAACGCATACATATTCAAAAGCTTCTCGTATGAAATGACTGTGAGCTCACATCACAGTTTTATTTCTAAAATGCTGTTGGGTGAGAAATGGCTGCCTCAGTGGTCTTTTGAGAGCTCTGGCCATTTCACTGAAGCTGAGAAAACAAGGAATCAATATTCTCAACTAGTTGGAGACAGGAAGATCAGAGATCTCCAAAGATGTGGAAATCAAAAGGAATTCGGATCAAGAATAAATAAGGATAAATAGTTAGCACACTGAATAAATAATAGCAATTAATACAGAAGAATAAGTAAGTAATGATAAGTAGTTGGTACACTGTGTAAACACAGTAACTTCAAGCTTAAGAATTTGCAGAGTGGACCTCCTCTTAAAGACAGACATAATCACGCGGAAAAAACCAGAGCCTGACAACGTATGACTCTGGGCATTTCCTATTCACAGGCAGTGGGCTCTGGGTGCTGACAGAGTGCCTTATCTGCAGCTTTGATCTGCTGGGCCATTGGCATTAGTCATAGTTTAAAGATGGTATGCTTTGTTTGAAGGAGCTAGCTGCAGCCCTATGGGAAGCAAAGGGACACCTCCCACTCCCTTGCTCTTCTGACATCATGAGTCTCTGAATTCTTAGCATTTGACATCTGGGATGCTTTACTGCCTTTCTATGATGCTAGTGTTGTGCCAGTGGTTGTGTTTCCCCAGCTCCATGGGGTGTTTTTGTCAGGGTGTAAGACACAGCTTGTCCTGTCTGGAATTCAGCCTGGACTTACTGCATCCCTTTTAGAAGGGACGTCCTGTCTCAGTCTCATTGCTATATACTACTGCTTGTCTTTTCTGTGACTATAAGGCCTGCAAGTTTTTTGACCATGGGATGTTGCATAGTCAGGAATATATTAGATCAACAGAAACATAGGTCTAACGTCTTGAAACTATCACATGGAAATTTGTAGCTAAGTACTAATCCATAAATGAAATTCTCTAAGATTTCTATTCTAAAACTTATGATTTTGAACAAGAAAATGTGATATATATATATATATATATATATATATATGAATTCTCTGCCTCCATCAGAAAGAATGATATTTCCCCATTTGTTAGGAAATGGAAAGACTTGGAAAAAAATTATATGAAGTGAAGTAAGCCAGGCCCAAAGAAGCATAGGTCCCATGGTTTCCCTTATTTGCAATAACTAGTATATGTCTGGGACAGATAATCTTCTTTTTAGAAATAAAGGATATTTTGTTCCTTTTTAAAAAAGAACTCTTACTCATTTTGCTCTTCTATTCAGCTTCTCTGTAAAAGAAATAAGAAAGTATTAATTTAAATTTTGATTTAAAAGTATATCTAGCCAGTGCTAGTGGTGCATGCCTGTAATCTTACCTACCTCAGAAGTTGAGAACTGAGGATCATAGTTCAGCGCTAACCCCATCAGAAAAGTTTGTGAGACTTCTGTCTTTAATTAAACAGAAAAAACCTGGAAGTGGAAGTATTGCTGAAATGGTGGAACACCAGATTTGAGCAGAAAACAAAAGTAATAATGCCAATGCCCTGAGATCAAGTCTCAGTACCACACACACACACACACACACACATACAGCTTAGTTTTACAGCTATATAATTTTTTCCAAATTTTGATAATGTATAGAAAATAACAATTGATTTGCTTGAATAACTTTACACTTTGTAAAATTGCTTGTGTTGCTGAACATATTTAAGTTCATTAGAATTATACAGCTTGACATCTTAGAATCTGAGGCATTGACTCCAGACAACAGTTAAGCCATTTTTATTTTTCGTTCTCATTGGGAGCACTGAATCGAAACGTTGTAATCTTTTCTGGAACTATCTTCTATTTCATGTTTCAGCAAAGACTTAATTGTTCTTTGAAGAAATTTCTAACTCTAAAAATGGTGGCAATTTATATTCCGAAGAAATATAATTATCCTGCTCAGAAAAGGGAGGAAACATAGAATTGCCTTTATTTTTAAATTATAATTGCAATCATGTATTGGCAGTGCATGTGAACAATTTAGACATGAAATTATGATGGGGGGAAAACCTGCAGCAAAGAGAGAAGTGTGCCCAGATAACAATACTCAGCCTGCTCTAGAGAATCCTAGTTGTGCGTCTGTTTATCTATTTAGACGTAGTACATGTATAGAGCAGAAGTATGGATTTGGTGAGTCATCTTTTCCAAAGCCTCTATTTGCTTACTGTGTTGACTGCTCACATATATTGTACCTTGAGGACTACCTATTTTTTAAATGAAGTTAATTATATTCAACTTTGAACCTGGCCTAACCAGCTCTTGAGCTAACATCATTATGACATATTAGAAAAACAAAGAGACAACAAAATCATGACACATTTTATCAGATGATCGTTCTTGTGGTTTGGCTTGAATATGAATTATGGACAGAACGCTGTACACAAATCTTAATAGGGAAGAGAAGGTATGACAGAGGACCTTGAAAAATGGAGAGAATGCCATCAGTGCTGCAACACTAGATCCATGGTAGACACCAACTACCTCTGCCTTAGAAGATGGATACCCTCCAGGCTATAGCCAGAACATCACAGCTCATTCCTTTACCACACTCCGACTCCAGGCCTTGGGGCTTGCGAGGAAGGAGACATTATAACTTAGACGTAGAGAAGGAGACTCTCTGATTTTACAGCATGAACTCCCAAGAAGGCTGTTTGAAGAAGTGTTGATAGCTATTCTTGAAAGTGGGGGGGTGGGGGCGGCAAGCACTTGTTGGGAGATAAAGCAATACAGTTCTCTTTGTCAGATTAGCATAGGTCAATGAGCGTAAAACCCGGACAATAAGTGATTTAAGGATGATGAATGCCATGACAGTACACCAGATATTAAAGGCACTGGAGTTGAGAAGGAGCCGGGAGTCAGAGCGATGACCTGTACTAAGTGGTAGTAATGAGGAAGGAGATGAAGGGAGATCGGAAATGGACTGCACAGGGGAAAATGGGCATGAAGTCCCAGAGGAAAGAGAGGGATCGCCAGTGAGCCTGCCATCTGTGGTCTGCCAGCAGATAAGATGTGGAAGGGAAGTGTGGAGAACCAGACATGTAAGGGGCGTGTGGCACATGGTGTCAACCACATGAATCAGCACATAAATAGCGGTAGAAGGGCGAGGAATTGTGGTTTTCTCGTCCTTACAATCTAACCGCACATACAACCTATTACAACCTATTATTGTGGAAGGGGTCTAAAGAGGTTTTCTTTTTTCCTTGCCTGGTTATCATGAGATTAAATAAGTAAAGACAACCTGAGTATTCGTTTTCTGTTTCAAGTCTCCAAGACACCTGTCACAGATGTTGTGATACAGTAAGGAACCCTACAAGTCTGAGGAAGAAAATTCAAATACTTCAAAATCATGATGAACATCCAAAGAAAGCATCATTGTTTTTCTTATCTCTCTCCTTCAGCAATTTGGAACTAATAAAGCACCAGTTAAAACTGAGGAGAAATTAAAAGCATGACATGTCGGGATACATGGGAATTAAATGTGAACATTTATGTTTGAATGTGCTAACTTTATTATAGTTCACAAAATTCAAAAGCAATACTAAAGGGTATCCTAGAATCTAGCTAATTCTCTCCCTCACCACCCAAGATTTCAGAAGGGATGTAGGATTCTGTGTGAAGGCCCTACAGGCTCCTATAGTACAGCATTCTTTTAAGGTACATAAGTAGGTCTTGGGATCAGTAGATCCTTAATTATTTAGCTGAAGGTGAAAACTAATAGTCTACATCAAAAATAAGTGATGATAGGTGCTAGTAGCCCACACCTGTAATCCTAGCTACTCAGGAGGCTGAGATCTAAAGACTGCAATTTGAAGCCAGGCCAGGCAGGAAAGTCCGTGAGACTCTTATCTCCAGTTAACCACCAGAAAACTGGAGGTAGTGCTGTGGTTCAAAGTGATAGAGTGCTAACCTTGAGCAAAAAAGTTCAGGGATAGCACCTGACCCCGAGTTCAAGCCCCACAATCAACACAAAAACAAAAAACAAACAAACAAAAAAAAAGATTAAGTGCTTTTGTATGGATGCAGAAATCTAATGGCAGTAGTTCTCCAAGGGTCATCCCTGAACCAATAGCCTGTTAAGCCTGGAAAATATAAATTCTTGGATACAAGAACTATTGCAGGAGAAAGTGAATATGGTGTGGATTCAACAACCTTCTAATAATGAAGTTATAGTAAATGAATGTTCCAGGGAATGATGATGCAGCCCAACTTCCACCAAACTATGGGGCAATCCATAATATGACCAGATAGATCTGGCCATGTGTTCACAGTCTCTGGCAGTTCATACTGAACCCCTCATAACAACAACCACCACCAAATGGAGTCTTCAGACTTGGCTCTAATGCTATGCATTTAACATTCAAACAATTTGGTTTTAAAAATTAAAATAAAGTTGGGTGCTGGTGGCTCATACCTATAATCCTAGCTTCTCCGGAGGATGAGATCTGAGAATTGTGATTCAAAGCCAGACTGAGCAGGAAAGTCTTTCAGACTCTACTCTCCAGTTAACCACCCAAAAGGCAGAAGTGGATCTGTGGCTCAAGTGGTAGAGTGCTAGGCTTGAGCAAAAGAAGCTCAGGCCCTGAGTTCAAGTCCTAGGATGGGCCCACAAAAAATAGTAGAATCTGATTTCCTAATTGCTCATGAGTTCATCTTTTTGATGCAAATGAGATCCACCTGGGAGAGTGTAAGAATCTTGCTCTCCACATGGTGGAGTAAAGCCCAGCAGCATACCTAAAGCTCCAAAATCGAAAGCTCTGACCAAGCCGGAAAAATTACGATTAAATTTCTAAAGCAAACTCTTTGCCCCCAAGAGGTTCTGATTCAGGAGATCTAAGGAACTTTTGAGTTTTTACATTTCTCACGAGTGCATCTATGCGGTATGGTCAGGGTTGGCACCTGGGTTGAAAGCTCTAGAAAGGAAATCTCCCTGATGGGTTCTTGTCAAGTGATAAATAAGGAAATGTTGGGGGAAAATATCCTACTGCAACCCAGGGGGGAAAACGTGAGTTTAAGAGATGAGCAACCATGGGCAATCAAAATAAAAGGAAAACAGTAGTTACCTTAAAAAATGCACGGTCAGTGTTTCACTTGTTCATTTTTTTTCTTTTAGCATCTTGCTATGAGCCAAGACTGGCTTCAAACTCATTACCCTCCTGCCCCACCACCCCAAGTGCTGAAATTTATACGTGTATGCAAACACACCTGGCTCCTATGACCATATATGTGTGAGGATGTATGTATGTGTGTGTGTGTGGATTTAAATATGTGTGTGTGACCAATAGAAGGAAAGGAATTTTAACATTGTTCAAGTTTTATTTTCATTGGGAAAATTTGGACATTTGATCCCTAAGTAGTCATTGATGCAAAATGCTAGCAGAAGCCAATGCCAAGAATGATAAAAGAGTGCTCAGGTTTGGGGATTATGGTTATCTAGAAGTTTGTACTGTTGGATAGTTTTGATCCTGGAAGTTTCAGTGAATTGTTAGAATAAATGTGATTATGTGAAGAGAAAGCAAAGACAGCTGAAGAAGCACAGCTAACCACAAGTTGGCTGTAACATTTTAACCCTTCTTAGAATAATAACAGCATTTCTCATCCTATCCATCCAAAGAAGACTTTTCATTGCTTACTGTGAGTCATGTCCTATTTTAAGAGCCAGTCAAAAGTTATAAAGAGAGGGTAGTATAATGAGAGTGATCAAGAAGCCTGGCTGAATTAAAAACCTTGTGTACAACTCAGTAAAGTTAATAAAAACCAGAAAGGATGTTAAGGAGGTTTTTCTAGGAAATGTGCACTGTCCTTAGGACCACAATTCAAAAGCAACGTGTCAGATGTAAACCCATCCCAGGAGAAACAGTGAAAGTCTGTGGTGAAGGATTTTATGACACAAACAGCAGTGATTTTCTTTGGAGAAAAGAATGAGACGTGTTACAGGACTTTCTTTGGTGGCTTTTGGTGTTGAGTTCTAATTTTATTCCCTTGTGGTCTGAGAGAATGCAAGGTATAACTTCAATGTTTCTGAATTTGGACAAGTTTGCTTTGTGACCTAAAATGTGCTCTATTTAGGAAAATGTTCCATGTGCTGCAGAGAAAAATGTGTATTATGATGCTGCTGGGTGAAATATTTGGTACATGTCTGTTAAATCTAGTTGATCTATGCAGTTGTTTAGATCTGCAGTTTCTTTTTAGAGTTTTTGCTGAGTTGATCTATCTAGTGGGGATAGAGGTGTGTTAAAGTCCCCAACAATTAATGTCTATGTGAGATTTGAAGATAAGTAGTGTTTCTTGGATAAATTTGGGTGCTCCGTTGTTTGGCAAATAGATATTTAGCATTGTAATATCCTCCTGAAGGAGAGATTCCTTAATTAATATGTAGTGACCTTCTTTATCTCTTCTCACTAATTTTAATTTGAAGTCTATTTTATCTGATATTAGGATTGCAACGCCCACCTGTTTATGAGGGCCATTTGCTTGGTAGATTTTGTTCCAGCCTTTCACTTTCAAAATGTGTTTGTTTATATGGGCAAGGTGTGACTCCTGAAGGCAGCAGATAGAAGGATCTTGCTTTTTAATCCAACTAGACAGTCTACGTTGCTTGGATTGGAAGGATCAACATCCTAAAAAAGGCAATACTTCCCAAGGTTATCTACAAATTCAATGTGATACCTATCAATATTCTAACCTCATTCTTCAAGGAAATAGAAGAGGCAATCCAAAAATTCATAAGAAACAATAAAAGACCCTGAATAGCAAAAACCTTAGCAGAAAGAACAGTGCTGGAGGAATATCATTACCAAATTTCAAACTCTACTACAAAGCCATAGTAATCAAAACAGCTTGGTACTGGCACAAGAACAGACCTCAGGACCAAAGGAATAGAATTGAAAACCCAGAAATGAACCTACAGACCTATAGCCATCTAATCTTCGATAAGGGAGCTAAAAAAACTAGAATGGAAGAAAGACAGCCTCTTCAGTAAATGGTGCTGGCAAAATTAGTTAATCACTTGTAGAAAACTAAAGCTAGATCCTTATGTATCACTCTGCACCAGAATCAACTCCAAATGGATCAAAGACCTCAGAGTCAAAGCAGACACTCTGAAAACATTACAGGATGGAATAGTAGAAACCCTAGGTCTCCTTGGCACAGGCAGAAATTTTCTTAATAGAGACCCAGAAACACAACAAATCAAAGAAAGGCTGGACAAATGGGATTGCATGAAGTTGCAGAGCTTCTGCATGGCAAAGGACATAGCTAGCAAGATCAATCGAAAGCCCATGGATTGGGAGAAGATCTTCACTAGCCATACAACAGACAAGGGTCTCATGTCTAAAATATACCAGGAACTCAAAAAATTAAATCCCCCACCAACAAATCCTCAAAGAAACAACAGCCTAATAAATAAGTGGGCTAAAGACTTACAGAGAAACTTCTCTGAAGAGGAAAGAAGGATGGCCAGTAGAAACATGAAGAAATGCTCAACCTCTCTAGCCATAAAAGAAATGCAAATCAAAGCAACATTGAGATACCACTTCACCCCATTTAGAATGGCTATAATCAAGAACTCTAATAACAACAGATGCTGGAGGGGATGTGGACAGAAGGGAACCCTACTGCATTGTTGGTGGGAGTGTAAACTTGTTCAACCACTTTGGAAAGTAATATGGAGGTTCCTCTAAAGACTCCACATAGAGCTCCCCTATGACCCAGCAATCCCACTTTTGGGCATTTACCCGAATGATCACAAATAAGATCATACTAAAGCTACCAGCACAACTATGCTTATTGCAGCATTATTTACCATAGCTAAGATATGGAACCAACCAAGATGCCCCTCACTATATATATATATATATATATATATATATATACCACATTTTCTTGATCAATACACACACACACACACACACACACACACACATACACACACACACACACACACAATGGAATTCTATGCCTCCATCAGAAAGAATGACATTGCCCCATTTGTTAGGAAATGGAAAGACTTGGAAAAAATTATATTAATGAAGAAAGCCAGGCCCAAAGAAACACAGGTCCCATGGTTTCCCTTATTTGCAATATCTAGTATATGCCTGAGTCTAGCAGAAAAGGTCAGATAAGTTGATGTTAGGTGAAATGAACCCCAAGATAAGTATTCAAATGTTTTTTTTTCCTTCATGTGATTGTTTCTAACATATTTGTAAGATGATTTCTTTGTCGCTTTGTATGTCCCTCCCCCATGTTATAACCCCTGCTTTCACTGTATTTGATGTTGGTGTAATTTGTGGAGGGGAAGGACAAAAACAAATTGTTTAAATAGGGATACAGGTGGACCCATTGCAACAATGAGATGTACAAGTCATTATGTCGAAAAATGAACTTTACAACTTTAGGGTGGGGAGGGTGGGTGGGAGATGGGAAGGGATGGGAAGGGGAAACAAAGGATGAGGCAACAATGTTTGATAAGAAATGTACTCATTATCTTCCCCATGTAATTGTAACCCCTCTATATGGTATTTTCACAATTAAAAAAATTTTAATACAAAAAGTAAAAAGAATAAGACATGTGTAGCTGTAACCCCTCCATATATCCCCTATAGAATGACAATAAAGAATTCATGAAAGGAAGAAAAATAGAATGAGAGATGGCTGAATGCCAAAGGTCACACGTAAGAAGCGAGCTAAACATAAAATGGTCTAGGGGGTCACCCCTCAACTCACAGGTTGAAGTACTAAGTCCAAAGATTTCAGAATGTGATTGTATCTGGAGATAGGGCCTTTTAAAAATGCGTCCTAAAATTGGCTGGGGTGAGGCACACTTGTCATTGTACATACTTGGGAAGGGGAGGCAGGAGGATCTCCAGTTTGAGCAGGGCCAGAGCAAAGTGATCAAATCCCTATCTCAGTCCCATTAACCTGTGTGACTCTACCTTCCGCAATTCTCCCTATGTTTTCCTGTAGTTGTTTCCAAACATTCAGATCTTACACTTGCATCTTCTTATCCATTTGTAGTTCATTTTTCTCCAGGGTGAGAAGAGTCTAGTTTTTGTCTCCTGAATGTAGATAACTAGTTTTCCTAGCACTCGTGGTTGAAGAGGTTGTCTTTTCTTCTGCATATATTTTTTGGCTCCTTTGTCAAAGATTACATGGCAGTAGATGTGTGATTTTATCTCTGATTCCTCTATTATGTTTCATTGGCCTTTATGTGTCCATATCACATTGTTTATCTTGCAATGGATCTAAAAGTATAATTTGAAACCCAGCATTATGATATTTCCTACCATTGTCTTTACGCTGAGAAGTATATTTGCTATTTGGAATCTTTTATTCTTCCATATAAAGGTTAAGCATGATTTTTTTCTATTTTTGCAAATAATAGCTTTGTGAATTTGATGGGTATTGGATTGAATCTGTAGTATGCTTTCAGTAGTATGGCCATTTCAATAGAATAAGAAAAAGAAAAGAATTTAAAAACAAGAGTGAAAGTAAGAAAAAAATGAGGGAAGCGGTAACAAGTTTGATAAGCAATATACTTATTACCTTACTTAATGTAATTGTAACCCCTTCATACATCATCTTAACAATAAAAAGGTTGATTACATTAAAAAAAAGAGAACTGGGTTTGATTTCTTGCATACTTGGGCTTATTCTCCAACATGGCCAAGAACATTTTTTTAAAGGGATATTTTGCATGAAAGTGACGATTTTATTCTACTGGTGTAAGAAAGCATTGCTCTTCCTTGAAGAAATGAATACATGAACTTTAGGCAAGTCTGTACTACAAGTATTCCACTCTAATTTAGCTACCATCCTTCTTTGGGCCAGATCAAAGATGTATCTGAAATAGGTTGTATAATAACTGATGCCTGAGTGGGGTTTTGCTGGGTTTTTTCCCCAGGATCTTTTTCATCTCTTGCTCTCAGAAGGCACAGTCCACAGAAGGCTCAGGGAAACCCCATGACTTTCCCATGCTGGCATCATAGACAGAGATTGATTGGGTTTCTGACTCATCTATATGGATACTTTGATACTTAACTATGACCTCTGTCTCATTCCTCCATTGCGCTAAATAATTTAAGATCAGTTGTACTCTTTGGGGGAATAAAATGAAAAGCAAGTTGTGATTAGACATAGAGCAGGGAAAGAGTACATATGGATCTAGGTGGTCTGTGGAGGCTCCTGACTCAGCATGGTTTTGCGTTTTCCCAGCCATTAGTGGAGGTCTAGATTCCAGTCTAGGCATCATTTCTGTGATAGGAAGAATGAATTTGCTTCCTGTTACTTTCATTAAGATAGCTGGGACAGACAAATACGAATATCCACTTACTGTAAAAAAAAGTAGAAGGAAAAGGCCTTAAAACAAGAAAAACATATGATTACACAAAATAAGATATGTATCTGCGGAACGTGTGTCCTCACTGGCTTTCCTATCGTAATGAGATGTTCCAGGAAGGGGTGCTTCAAAAAAGCTTCCCCAGAGAGTATGACATTTTCAATGAGACATTTATTATGGCTACGATATTTAGCATGCAAATACATACCTGAAATGAATTTGTATGGACAATGTTTTCTCTGTAAAAGAAACAATCCTGAAATAAGTGACAGTGTACGGTAGAGAGGGAGAGGAACTGGCGAGTCTGAGCTCAGGAGAAGCACTTTCTGGTCCCTGTAGAGACAGCCAGGCTTCATCAGCAACAGCATGTCAGAGCAGCAGCCTCACACCAAGGAGATTCCTTCAGCAAGTAGTTGGGAACAAGAGCCATAGGACCCTTGCCACCGTATGAGCCTCACACAGGTGCTACCATGATGGTCCGCCCCTCTGTGAGTTAGATGACACATTTCAAGATGGAGCATCAGTGAGAATTTCCAAGTCTAGTGTGTGCACGTGAGAAATAACGCGATGAAAGTCCGTTGAACAACTAACCTACACCTGATACAAAATGATTGATGGGAATGGAAAGCCAGGCCCGCCTGGGAACAAACATGAGGGGTGAAGGAGACTAAATAGAGTCAAAATACTTGGTGCAAAACCGTGTGCAAATGGAGCAGAAAAGCCTGCTGAGACTGGTTTAGGAAGAGGAGAGGGGGTGAGGGAGAGGGATGGAAGGGCTGAGTCTGATCAAGGCACATTGCATGCAACTATAGACTTGTGGAAACGAAACTCCCTTTACAAGTATTGGATGCTAATTAAATACAAATAAGGGAAACAAACAAAAAAAAAAGGACAGAAAACAATAACATTCCTTGATTCATTTCACCATCATTTTAAACACCTGTTACCTACCTGCTCAATATGGCACCCTAAAGATACCTTGAGAACCAGATAAAATGAAGAAAAGCTGTCCTTACTAGACAGATTCACTTTCTGAATTGGGCAGGGAAAAGGATCTGTGTCTTGTTGTAATTCTAAAGAGTTTGCTAGACTTCTGAAGAGAGAAGACTTGGTTTTGAGGGATGCACCTTTTCTTTTAGACACCCGAGAACAAGGTTTCCCCGCCCCTCAAAATTACACAGGTTTTCCACGATCTCTGGTAAGGGCCAAGTGAGAGCGAAATTACAGCTCCCACCATGCAAGGCTCTGAGGGTCTAGGGAAAGAGTTATTTCTTTTTAATATGTGCCATGATGTAAGCACAACAAGCCATGGGGCTTATTTTAAATTTTCTAATTTGCAGAGTGTTGTAGAAGCTGATTTACTCATAGCCTGCTAAAGTGTGTCATCTCTGCCCACCTGAACAAGTGGGCTGGTCAGCGTTTCCACGCTTGGGGAGTGCCGATGATCTCCCTGCCCTAATTCGAATGCTAAAAAGAGCAAAGTCCTGTTTTGCAGTCCAGGAGAGATTCCTCAGTGTTCCATTCCCTGAGAAATTTGTGCTTTCATAAAAATGATTTTAAAACCCTATCTATTATTACAGTGAATAAAATGGGATTTTGAGCCTATTGTTGGATTTAATCATTATTTTTATGGAAGAACTGGGGGTATGGGAGTAGTTATAACCTCTTGTTTTTTTTAATCTGTTTTATTAAGTCATTTATCATAAGCAAAATTCAGTCTCTGACCTTGGTGCTTTATTTAAGTTTTTAACTTATCTGTTTCTTAGCATGAGGCAGATTCCCATTTTTATGCCTCTGAGGGTTAGAGGAGAGTTATTTCATTTTCTCTAGCAAAAGCTATTTAGCACTCTACTATAGCATTATGGCTAAATGGAAAAAAAACAGAGAGATAATTCAAAATTAAAGCTACTTAACAGTGAGGATTAGCAGGTTTGGAAGGCTACATATCAAATCCATCTACACTGACTCTTTATTTGAAGTAGGGGATTTTTGATGATTTTTCTGGCTCTCTTGCTCAGCTCAGTCCCAGGGTTCTGATCCCTAGGCCAGAAGGAGAAGAGACAAAGCATGAACCAAAAAGGTCCTTTAGAATTAATGTACACCTGTGATAGTCCAGGTGGAATGCTTTGTACTTGGTAAATCCATTATTCCTATAAAAGTAATATTCACAGTTACATGTCTAGTTACCTTTCATAGCTGTGAAATATATTATAATTCCCAGCAGATAAAGTAGTAAGAACCATAAAACCTAAACGATAACAGTCCCCATAATAGAAAAATGATGAACAGCCATCTGTGATTCAATGTCCAGATATGATGATCAATGTTGGAGAAGGAAATAGAATTTTCTTATTGATGAAAGTTTGATCATAAATGTGCTATGTGTGTACCTGTGTTTGTGTGTGCTCATATGCGCATATGTATGTTTTTGTATGTGCCAATATTGGTCCTTGAACTTAGCCTGGATACCGTCCCTTAGCATTTTTGCCCAAAGCTGGCACTCTACCACTTGAGCCACATCTCCACTTTCAGATTTGTGTTGGTTAATTGGAGATGAGAGTCTCATGGACTTCCCTGCTCCAGTTGACTTTGAACCACGATCCTCAGCTCTCAGCCTCCTGAGTAACTAGGATTAGAGGCGTGAGCCACCAGCAACTGAGAGGACTGTAAATGTTCTTCATCCTGTTTGTTTTCATGTTTACTCTCCACAAGCTTTCTCTCCTGGATAAAATTCTCTGTAAATATATTTCCTACTATCCAACAAGGTTATCACTTTTCTTTGTTCTGAATTCATGTAGGAATGTCACTTTACCTGGTGAGGTAGAGCTGGGACATGTCTAACTCCCTCTCCCTGAACCATCGGCATGTAAACACCATTTGGAAAAAGCATGGACTCACTTATTTGCTGAATGAATGGGCAGATGATGAGTAAAATGAGCAAATTAATTAGTACAATATAGCATTTGCACTTGCAGTTTTATGGAATACCACTATAATGTTGATATGCTTTAAGCTCTAACAATCTTGAAGAACCTGTGGCTTCCAGCTCTTTTTTCCTCTCTTCCCATGATAGTCTGTTCCAATGACTGAACTTAGAGGAATGATGTAGAGTCCACTTTCCTCAGGAGAGGTTTGGTTGGGTGGTCCCTGAGCTGCTCCTGTTCTTCAGAGACCTGCACATGGCTGTAATCCAAAGCAGTGAGCTCCACCCCTCCCTGGATTCTCTTTCGCTAGGTCCTGGAGTTTGGCACCATTACCCTTTTTACAACCAACTTTACATCACCATGACAAAGAAATTAAATATGTAAGAATTTTAGTTCAACACTTGCAAAGAATTGTATGTTCAAAGAAAAGGGAACCAGAATTTTGTTTGTTTATGTATTTGTTGATCTATTCATCATGTTTCTAAGTGTTTATTTTCTGAGGGGGAAGGACTCAAAAAAAACTAAACCCAAACAAACGATTTCCCTGAACAAATTATGTGTGAGCTAAGATCTAAGCATGGACAGGAATTTACTGGGAAAATGTACTAAGTAAATAATAGGGCTGGGCACTAATGACTCACGCCTGTCATCCTAGCCACTCAGAAGGCTGAGATCTGGGGATTATGGTTCAAAGCCAGCCCAGGCAGAAAGTTCCTGTTAGACTCATCTCCAATTAACTACTCAAAAACCAGAAGTGATGCTGTGGCTCCAGTGGTACAGTGCTATTCTTGAGCACAAAGAGGCTCAGGGACAGCAACTCAGGTGCTAAGTTCAAGGCCTACCGTCAAAATAAATAAATAAATAACAGGGATAGGAATATGGGGCTCCAGGCCATGAAGTTATGAGAGAATAAAACAATAATTTTGAAAAGGCCAGTTTGCTCAAAACTGAGGTGGTTTAGAATTCATAATAGTTTTATTAAAATCCGAGTCATTAATCATCTTTCTGTACCTGCGCTCTCTAGTGCATAGCCGTTGGCCATTGGAACCGATTGACCTCTCAACATGTGGCTGATGCAAGGTGAGTTAGGCTGGTGTACTTCTAGCATGTGAACAACTGCATATAAAAAATCGTTTTCCTATTATATGATCACACATTACTCAGGATGTATTGGGCTAAATAAAATATATTGCCCAAATTAGGTTACTGGTTGCTTTATTGTAAATGTGGCTTCCAGAAAATTCTAAATGGCACACGTGGTTCTTCTCTCTGTGACTTGCATTATGTCTCAGGTGGACAGTACAAGTCCAGCAGTGTCGGTCAGCACTGGGCTGAACAATAGATGTCTCCCCAGGGACTCTCAGCATTCAGACAGACCATCTGTGTCTTAGGAAGCAGCCCTGGTGGCAGAAATGATTGTCACTCAGGTAGGGCAGAGACGGTTCATGTGCCTTTGAACTCTGTGGCTGGCATATGTAGTCTATAACATGTGCCTGATTCTTTCAGCCTTCAAGTATCTGACAAGCTGTGTCTTTGAATCTTGTCCGAGTCCAAGAATTTTATTTCCACCCCATTTGTGGTCGTTATTGGCTGGAAGTCCAGAATGAGAAACGATGCCAGCACAGAGATCATCTGTGGGGGCTGGGGATGGGGGAATCCCTGGATTTCACAGCATGGCAACCTGGTTATCAGCCCAGAAGCTGAGGCCCTGGGCGCCCAATTCTGCCCCAGGAGCCTTTGAAGGAGGACAGGTTTCTATGGGACAGCCTGGTCGTTTGTGGATCTTCCTCTGTCTGCACTCTTGAAGGTCAGCCCTAGAACGGCACAGTGCTAGAGCGGCCGTGAGAAGTGAAGGTCTCCTTATGTTTCCCTTCCCCCCACCCTCCAAATCACGTATTTCGTGTGAGTAAAGCATCTGTGGTTGAGAAATATCCTCGTATCTTGACAATAGCATTTTCACGGGCATGAATATATGGGGCTGTTCTTTTCAAAGCAATTCTTTAAGACGTCCTTATTTCAAGGCTTATTAATAACACTAAGACCAGTATTTTCAGAGTCTAAGCAAAATAAAGACAGTTTATAAAGCTCTTAAAGCCAAATGATTCTAGCTCCAAGAACATGTCAGTATGGGGTCAGGGATGAAGTTCGGTGGTAGAATTTTTTTCTTTTTTTTGGGTCCGGTCGTGGATGCCTAAACTCTGGGCCTGGGCGCTGTCCCTCAGCTCTTCAGCTCAAGGCTAGCGCTCTACCACCTGAACCACAGCGCCACTTCTGGCTTTTTTCTTTTTTGCTTATGTGCTGCTGAGGTATCGAACCCAGGGCCTCAGGCATGCAAGGCAAGCGCTCTACCACTGAGCCACCTTCCCAGACCCATGGGTGGTAGCATATTTACCGAGCATGCACAAGGCTCTAGGTTTGTTCCCTAGCACTGCAATAATAATAATAAATAATAATAGCTGATAATTGATGATGGTGTGATGATGATTACAACAACGTTGAAACTTGAAAACTGTGAACATGGACTTTTACCCATAGCCTTTAATCTTTCAGAAAGCTCTTTCCTGTGTTCTCAGAGTGTCTCAGGAGGTAGTCTTGTGCCAAAGGACAAGGAGTGGGTTTAAGGAGAGCAGCCTCACAATGCATACACCTGTCGATCTCTCCAACTGGATCATTGCCTAGCTGCTCACACACTGCCGGCTGGGGCAGGCTGACTCAAGTCCCTCCAGGAAGGGCTGATAGATTCGTTTTATTCCATGCCTCTTCCTCTTCACCCTAGCAAAGGTGGCAAGAGACCACTGTTTGAGAGCTTGATTTTCCCACAGTCAGTTTCAGAGTAGATTTGTAGAAGGTCCTCATCCCTCTGCCAGCTCATTACATTTCCAGTAACATTCTCCCACCTACGACTGGAGTTTTCAGAACAGAACTGTAAGTAGTTTCATGAAAGAACAACTTGCCTAGATCATGATAACACCTTGTTAAATTGAATAGATCCTTGTCTTAGCTGCTAAGTAAGTTAATGTTCCTTTAAAATATCATTCATTTGAGAAACAGCGGGAATAGGAGTATTTTTCCCTCTCTCCATTTAACTCCAGTTTCATGGGGATTATTGATTTCATTAAATACGTTCAAGGAACCGCTAAAATGTTCTCAGTTTCACAGCAGAATGTGCAAATATCTTTCCATGGTGTGCCAAGACACCCACCGCGTGCTCCAGGTGTGGGTTTGGCCTGACACCACACCCCAGGTCCCATGCTGCTTCAGGCAGCTAATCCCCAGAGGAGCTGCACATCATTTTCAGCGCACGGTCCCCTCTCACCACCAGTCATTTGGAACTACTGCTCCTTCCTCTAAGAATCACGTCCTGCTTCTCTAGCTCAGAAACCTGTGCACATCCCTACTTCCCCAGGCCCATGGAAGTCATCCTCTCTCCTTTCTGTTTATTTGCCAATTTCCAATTCAGGGTGTTCTATTGATTCTTCATAACCATTCCTGGAGGGTTGAGATGAAGTCCCCTGGATAGTTCCTTTCCTCAGTAGCTAATACAGCTATCTGATAACAACTACCACACCCTCACCTCTGCCTGTACCTCACTCTGGATGAAGAATTATTCATGTGACAGTGTTATCACCCATAAGAGCAAGGAATGAGTTTAATCGTCACACGTGTTTAAACTAAAGGAGACTTTCCACACTCAGCTTTTAAGAGGTCACACTGTAGGGTTTGATTGGGGGCAGTTTGGGTTATAGATCAAAGGGTTCATTCACAGAGACAGATAGAAGGGTAAGTACACACAGATAATACCAACCACACAGGCACAGACAAGATCATTGTGAATGTCAAACATGCATAATCCTGTGTCTGTCTTTCTTTTTCTTTTCTTTTCTTTTTGTCAGTCGTGGAGCTTGAACTCTGGGCCTAGATGTTGTCCCTCAGCTCTTCAGCTCAGAGTTAGTGTTCTACCATTTGAGCCACAGTGCGACTTCCAGCTTTTTCTGCTTATGTGGTGCTGAGAAATGGAACCCAGGGCCTCATGCATGTGAGGCAAGCACTCTACCACTGTGCCCACCTTCCAGACCATCCTGTGTCTTTACTTAAACATGAGATCAGGAATCACACAACCCAAATGGCAATGTCCCATCAGGCATTTTCCCACGCACACTGTCCATTCAGACGTTCTACGCCCAGTGGTCATTCCCACAGACTCTAGGGCTCTCCCGGAATGGAATCAAATCTATTCACCATCCGAGTGACCTGTCTCCATTTTCATGACGTGAGTTATAGTTGGTGGGTCTCAGAGCCACCAGGATGTACCTCAGGATCTACCTAGGTGTAGCTGCTGTTCTTTCTTGTGTGCTGCTAAGTCCCCCAGCTGACTTTGGAGTCTTAGCTATGACTGGCTCTGGCTCCAAATTCCCGTGTTATGTTTGCTCAGCCTGCAGAAGCCCGGCATGAGGGAAAAACTGACCTAACAGGCAGGACTTGATCTCAACTCACTGTTGCCTTCATGTGGGGTACACATATAGAGTTGCTTCTGTGTGTGCAGTGTTTGCACGATGGTGTACCTATGTAGTTGTTTCTGGATCTGCATCGTATTGCACGCATTATCATCAGCGTCATGGCTTGAAAGTGAAAAATTACTGTAGGGTGTTTTGGTTTGGAACCATCTAGTCATATGTCTCCATAGACAACATCCTTTTTTATGTTTTTATTGTGTCGGCAGTACTAAGATTTGAAACAGGGACATGCCGTTGCTTGGCAGGTGCTTGCCACGGAATGGCACTTCCGGAGTTTCTATGTGCAGGTTGTTTTGAGAGAGAGTCTCTACCTAGACTATGATCCTCCTGTTTTTCACTTTCTGCCATAGATGAGATGATGGGCCACTGTACCCAGTGTTTTCTGTTGAGATGGGGCTTATGAAACATTTTTGCCCAGTCTTGCCTGTCACACACCAGGCTAGATCTGATCTCAACCTCTCACAGCCCAGGAGGAGAAACATGCGCTCCCTTGACCAGCTATTGTTTCAAAAGAGGTTTTTCAAGCTTTTGTTTTTTGGCTATGGCTAACATCAAATCATGACCCTTCCAGTTTTAGACTTTCAACTCATTAGGATTGCAGGCACCATAGCCAGCTTTATAAACAATACCTCTAAACAGAACTATAACCCAAGCACCGATTTCTAAGGCCAATTAAGACCAATAAAATGGTTGTAAGTTGCATTAATTATGTGTTCTTTGTTCCTGGCATAGTGTATATTGCCAATTGACTCAGGGCGTTAACCATGATCTCTGATCTGTTACAAACACCAGACCTTGTCAAAATAAACAAACAACTTTGGTGCCAAATTTGGAATTCACATCTTAGTACACTGGCTTTAATACAAACATAATTCCTTTCTGTATCCTGATTGCATCAAAGTGCTGTTTTCTACTATGACAGTCTGACATTTAATTCAAATATAAGCATTTCAGTTTGTTTTTTTACTGATAAAATTTTATGTATGCATTTTATTTTTTCATGTATTGAGTTCCAACTGACCTCCTTCCAAACAAAAGAAACAGTTGCTATGGTTGAAGGATGGTTGAGAATAGAGCAGAATCTATGATCTGATTTTGCCCTGGGGCTTTCTGGGAAGAGCCAGCTTCCCCTATGGGGGGCAGATCTGTCAATGGCAGTCCTGCCTGCAGATTGGAAAGCTAAGTTACACTCACTAGCGCTTAACTGAAAGTATTATCATATCTTCCTGGACAAGATGCAAGGGCTGTGTTACAATGCATCTTGTGACTTTTGTGGCTCAGTCATTTATCTCTATAAAACACAAGTGGCAGCTCGTATTCTGTTGTTCCTGCAAGTAAAATACAATGTGCCTACATTACGTTTCAGGGATTTGCTAAGTATGGCTGTGTACATATAATTTGTAATCAAGTTCATGCATGAATAGCTGACATGCAAATAGGAATGCTTAAAGCTGTCGCAAAGTCAGAATGGATTTTCCATTTATAAAGTCATAGTGAGAAAGTTCAGCTCTATGTAGTAATGAAGCTTTGGTGAATGTTTAAAGGGATTCATCAAAGAAATAAAAGCTAGCCTGACATTACATGTCTATAATCCTAGTTGCTCAGGAAACTGAGAATAGAAGAATCAAGGTTTAAAACCAGTGGGGGCGGAAAAGTCTGGTAGACTCCACCTCTAAAATAACCAGCAAAAGTTAAGGATTGGAATCATGATTCAAATGGTAGAGCATATCACCAGAGTATCAGCAGGCAAGGTCCTTAGTTCAAACTCCCAAGACACC
The DNA here is from genome assembly GCF_019054845.1 of Dipodomys spectabilis. Classification (NCBI taxonomy): domain Eukaryota; kingdom Metazoa; phylum Chordata; class Mammalia; order Rodentia; family Heteromyidae; genus Dipodomys; species Dipodomys spectabilis. The sequence continues at coordinate 7,049,530 of NW_024870711.1, forward strand.
CAGAAATCAGTGAAAACTAGATGGGAACCCAAACCAGAAGAACCATAGTATCACAAGCCTCAGATGAGATTAAGTAAATTGTATTTTACAAACACGTGTCACAAATCACAGAATGAATTATCAATGATATAATCATTCATAATTATTAATGACATAATAATGGTCTTGATTTAATCCTATATAGTCTTCTGCATTAAGTGATTTCCTCCTACATTTTGAAAGCTGAATCGACACAATTCAGCTTCTTAAGCATGCTGTTAAAGAGCATCAAAATGATGCATACACTTGTAGACTTGTGTACTTACAGATACAAGTACTCATCTTGTTTTTGTCATATTTGAACTGATAGCAAGCAGAGAAATCCTGTCAAGAAATCGCTGATAAGGCTTCTTCACTCCACAAGTTTCTAACTGGATGGAGCTAACCTTAGGTTGGAATTCAAAGTCTTTCCGTTTGGGTGGGTGCCTTCCGCTAATCTCCCATCCACTCTTGAAGGGCCTGAGAAAAGTTTTTACTGAAACACAACTCACTCAACAACCGGTTCACTTAATCACATACTACCTACAAGTCTAGGGATTTTAAGAGGAAAATCCATAGGTTGTGTGTTCATTTTCAAGTTTAAGGAAATAAGGAGGAGTTAGAAAATGGCATTACTTTCTAAAATGTATCAATTCTGAAAGCCCCTTCATTTCAAGTAGCTGCAGTGTCCATTTCTATAAATGGAAACTTCCAGGAAGGAAGCTTTCCCTCTCTCTTTGAAAGAATGCCATCTGACCATCACAGCTCACTGTGATTTCTTCATTTTCATATGAGCCAATATCTACTTCCTTCTCTACTTATGCTCCCCATGAATAAAGAAATGTCAGGAATAATATTTCAAATAACTCCTGATCCTGCCTTCCAACCTGCAGACAAATTGTCAGACAATCTGTCAACTGAGTGAAATCATTCCATATTACTTTGGGGACAATCACCCACCCTTCTTTCTTCTTCACTTCTTGCTAATGTCAGAGAAAAAACTATTACTTCTATCCTTTACGAACGAGACAAATACAAAGTCAAACCATTTAATGATTGGAATGAAAAAAGAAAAACCTTACTTTGAAACGAGTCACTGCACGTTTTGGTGTAATTTATATGGAATCAAAATATCTTCGTGATGAAAAATAAAACATTTTGATTGAAAATGAATAGACATGGAAATATTCTCTGCTGCAGAGCTAAAATGTTATTTGTTATGAACCGAGTTCCTTATAATTAATCCTCAAAAATTACCTTTTTTAGAAAATGTTAAGTAAGAAAACTCATACCACTTTTCAGAAATGATTAAAGAGTATAAATACATGAGATTCACAAGTTTAAACCTCTGATAGGGTTTTATAACTTCACTCAAAAATGAATTCTATATTTTATTATAGATATAAATAATTTAAAAAGTTTCTATCCTGAATATATACCACTATACCTACCCTGCTCCACACATCCAAAAATGCACATTTGAAATATAAATTATGATGACGTCTAAATAACCCCAAATATATTCACCCTGAGCCCTATGTTTATATTATTATGCCTAATATGTTAATGGCACTTAAATTCTAATGTCATTATAATCTACATAAATTTATTAGTGAAAATATAGAGTTGAATTTCAAATAATTTATTTAAAAGTTCTACATTTCTAAATTATGTGTCATTCTCTGAGTTAAAAATAATATCCCCAAATGAAAAAGAGAAGTGAAGTATCTTGAGTTAAGTTAGGGTTAGATTTATGCTAAAATGTTTTTTTTTTCCATGAAGCTTTGTCTCAGCCAGAGCTGATTAATCGGGCTGAGAAGGTATGTCTTTATTCTAACAGAGTTGAGAAAATTAGGCAACAAGTCTTAACAGTTTGTCAGCACTCTTTATGCTTATGCCAATAGAACATAACCCAATCATATAAAATAAATGTCCGTTTGGTATTTAACTCCCATAAAACAAGCCTTTTGTCTAAGTTCTTCAATATCATCTCATTGCTGTGACGTATTGAGAGGTAAATTACAGTGGTAATCATTATGTGCTAGTTAAAGAAGAAAAATCATCCTACTTAGGGTTATAGTATTGCTATGAAGACCATCCCAATGTATTTCCCTCACTCTGTACACAGGCACTGTTACCATTTGGGTTAGCTCTTCATGATTTTCTAATATCACAAGATTATTGTTATTGGGATAAACCAAGGCAAATGCTAAACACGCAGGAACAAAATCACAGTTGAATGCTAGTGGCTCATATCTATAACCTTTGCTACTCAGGAGGCTGAGATCTGAGGATTGTGGTACAAAGCTATACAGGGTAGATAAAGGAAGAGGAGGAGAAAGAAGTGAAGAGGAGGGTGGGAGAAGAAAGAGGAAAGTGTCTTACAGTAGTGGACGCAGACTCATTCCTCTGTTTTACAGTATAAATAAAGTTTGTTTGTTTTCCAAATCTGCAGGGCTAATTGTAAACTATTTCCTGTGCCCCCTTAAGTTTTGATGGAGCCAAGACATCGACACAGTTAGAAAACTTGTTATTTAGACTAACAAGAAAATCCATAGTGAAAAGAGAGGCCTAGTGGGCAGTTTTTGTTTGCTGGAGTTCTCACTGAGAACTGGTTGAGAATATATAAAGTAAATAACCGAAGCACATTCAGAAAAGCAATAAGGAGAAGCTGTTTTCTATCTTTGCACAGTTCAGAGACAAAAAGAGAGGTCGTCCACCCTCAAGCAAATCTGCTTCATATTCAAGCATCTCTTACCACAACCACAAAAAATCTCTCATAGAAGTCATACTCAATAAAATGCAAACTTGTCTCCTGAAATGCCAGCATTTTCATTTTGTTTTGATGGCTTTCTCAGAGAATAACAATGTTCTGCTTAGTTGAAGTTTTTTTTTTATTCATAATGCCCCTTAGGGGGGAAATATTTTGTCTTTTAATAGCCACACAAAGTTTAACTCAGAAAGTCTCAATGTTTTCTGTCCCTGGGAGCTAACAAAGAAAGGACTAATGTGTTACTTAATGAAGCTATTTGTAGCTTAATAAAAATAAGAATTAGCGATAATCACTGCTATATTCACATTAACCTTATTTTCAGACTTCAACGTGGAAGTTTCTCTGGTGTACTATATTTCTACCATAATTTGCTTAAAAAAATAAAGCCCCCGGGAAATATAAATTGAATGACATATGAAAAGGAAGATCTCTTTTTCATTGCCAGCTAAGAAATGTAAGTTAATAATAAGTGCTAAATCCAGCCACTGTGGTCTTGAGTTTTATAATACTAGTCATTAAGTAGCAGCTTTGGAAAGTGGGAAAATGACTTAAATTCCACAAACTTAAATATTATCACCAGGTCTTCCAGTTGTGAATAATAGTTGGCACTAATAAGAAGTCAATTCCTTGTTAGTCTTTTTTCCTTCCTTCCTTCCTTCCTTCCTTCCTTCCTTCCTTCCTTCCTTCCTTCCTTCCTTCCTTCCTTCCTTCTTTCCTTCCTTTGGTCCTTCCTCACTCCCTTTCCTTTCCTTTCCATTCCTTTCCTTTTCCTTCCCTTCCTTCCTTCCTTCCTTCCTTCCTTCCTTCCTTCCTTCCTTCCTTCCTTCCTTCCTTCCTTCCTTTGGTCCTTCCTTCTTCCCTTCCCTTCCCTTCCCTTTCCTTTCCTTTCCTTTCCTTTCCCTTCCCTTCCCTTCCCTTGCTTCCTTCTTTCCTTCCTTCCTTCCTTCCTCCCTCCCTCCCTTCCTTCCTTCCTTCCTTCCTTCCTTCCTTCCTTCTTTCCTTCCCTTTTTGTAGAATTAAGGTTTAAATGCAGAGCTTAAGTCACTTGGGTTGATTGCTCACTTAGCTGGTGCTCTACCATTTGAACCATATCTCCATCTGAGCTTTTTGCTAGCCATTTTGGAGATGGAGCCTCCTAGGCTTTTCTGACCTGGCTGGCCCAAGATCTGTCTCCCAAGTATTTAGGATTATAGACATGAGATCATTGGCATTGGATTCTAACTGGTTCTATTCAATCGTTTATTTTCAAAGTATCCACGGAAGTAACTCTGGCTACAAACACTTGCTAGACTTGTTATGTTCACAATTGAACTCTCTTCCCAGTTCATAGCAAATATTGGCAAAGACCAGTAAAAAGAAAAGATTGGTGCAGGATGTGTGTAATAAAGAACTTGCATTTGAAGCAAACTGTCTGAAATTTCCAATGTCATTTATATTCGCTCCTTGGGATAATCACCTGATAATTTAAACAATCACCAGATTATTTAAAATATTGACTTGCCAGAAACTTATTTTAAGTAATATTAGATATTTGTTAAAGGCAATAGCTGTATTGCCAACCTCTGCCCTCTGTGAAGTTCTTGAGTGGTTGATGTAATCCTAATTATCTCACAGCACTGCAAGAATGAATGAATGAATTTAATGAATTTATCTCCCTCCACTATATTCACAAGATGGCTTAGTTTAGAGTTACATTCCTCATGAATATATTTTCATGAATATATTTGCTAAAAGGCTACACTTCTGACCCTTGGCTTCTGATAAACTGAACAATCCTTAAGATACTACCAACATAGTCACATTTATTAAATATAATTAGAAGAAACATTCATGAATATATTCATAAGAACAATGCATTCATATTCATAGAATATATTCCAAAACGGGATTGCCTGACACAATTCCCTAATAAATTGACAAATTGAGTAATTTAGACATTTGTCAGTTGACTTACTCTTTAATCAATATGTTTAGAGACTGAGTTGTTAGTGAGTAGCTTTGTGAGCGCCTTCTCTTGATTGTGCTGTGTGTGCGGGTGGCAGGTTGGTTCCCGGCTGCCATCCACGTCTAACCTAGCTCTATTGTCCTGGCTTCAAGCCTAGAGTCCTGACACCTCCATGGACACCTGACAGAAGCCCCATCCTCCAAGGAGAGAAGTGACAATCCCAGCTCCACCTCACATCCTGAGCCACTTCATGAACACATATTAGGGATTACCATTTCAGAATCTTTGCTCTGAATTCTGTACCTTTGCAGGCCTCCTTGTTGGGAACTTTACTCGAGGGAGGTGCGTGTGAGCAGGTGTGAATCGTTAGTACACTTCCCAACATCTCAGAAATTAAAGCAAGGGGCCCTCATTGGCTAGCTGTTAATCTAGGAGTACAAAGTGTCAAAAATAAATTTTCATGATTAGCTACATGGGCATCCTTTTCCAAGAAATCGGCGTCATTTCAAACCTAACGCCCAGTTTCTCCCAGGGCTCAAGGCCATTGTGAGCCATGACTTTAGAAGAAAGGTCACTTGAACCTTCTAGTTATATATTTTACTCTAAGATACTCATGAATGATGAGATTAGCAATAGAGATCAGGGCAGGGTGTGTGGCTCAGCATGCCCAAGGCCCTTGATTCTTTACTCAGCATGAGAAAAAGGCAGAGAGAAAGAGCAAGAATTTAAGTAACTGATGACACATTATAGTTTAGAAAGAGCAAAACAGTATAGGTAGATAAAGGATAGATAGATAGATAGATGATAGATAGATAGATAGATGATAGATAGATAGATAGATAGTCTGCTACCTATCTAGATAGAAAGATAGATGACAGATAGTAATCAAAACAGCTTGGTATTGGCATAAGAACAGACCTCAGGACCAATGGAATAGAATTGAAAACCCAGAAACGAACCTACAGACCTATAGCCATCTAATCTTCGATAAGGGAGCTAAAACAATACAATGGAAGAAAGACAACCTATTCAGTAAATGGTGCTGGCAAAATTGGTTAACTACATGTAGAAAACTAAAGCTAGATCCTTATATATCACCCTGCACCAGAATCAACTCCAAATGGATCAAAGACCTTAAACTCAAAGCAGACACTCTGAAAACATTACAGGATGGAATAGGAGAAACCCTAGGTCTCCTTGGCTCAGGCCGAAATTTTCTTAATAGAGACCCGGAAACACAACAAATCAAAGAAAGGTTGGGCAAATGGGATTGCATAAAGTTGCAGAGCTTCTTCAGGGCAAATGACATAGCTAGCAAGATCAATAGAAAGCCCACGGATTGGGAGAAGATCTTTACTAGCCATACAACGGACAAGGGTCTCATATCTAAAATATACTTGGAACTCAAAAAATTAAACCACCCAACAACAAATCCTCAAAGAAACAACTCCCCAATAAATAAGTGGGCAAAAGACTTAAAGAGAAACTTCTCTGAAGAAGAAAGAAGGATGGCCAATAGACACATGAAGAAACGTTCAACATCCCTAGCCATAAAAGAAATGCAAATCAAAACAACATTGAGATATCACCTCACTCCAGTTAGAACGGCAAAAATCAAGAACTCTAACAACAACAGATGCTGGAGGGGATGTGGACAGAAAGGAACCTTACTTCATTGTTGGTGGGAATGTAAACTTGTTCAACCACTTTGGAAAGCAGTATGGAGGTTCCTCAAAAGACTTCACATAGAACTCCCCTATGACCCAGCAATCCCACCTTTGGGCATTTACCCAAATGTTTACAAACAAGACCACACTAAAGCTACCAGCACAACTATGTTTATTGCAGCATTATTTACCATAGCTAAGATATGGAACCAACCCAGATGCCCATCAGTAGATGAATGGATCAAGAAAATGTGGTATATATACACAATGGAATTCTATGCCTCCATCAGAAAGAATGACATTGCCCCATTTGTTAGGAAATGGAAAGGCTTGGAAAAAATTATATTAAGTGAAGTAAGCCAGGCCCAAAGAAACATAGGTCCCATGGTTTCCCTTATTTGCAATATCTAGTATATGTATGAATCAAGCGGAAAAGGTCAGAGAATGTGATGTTAGGAAAACGAACCCTTAAATATGTATTTTAATGTTTTTTTTCCTTTCATGCATGTGTTTCTAACGCATTTATAAGATTATTTCTTTGTTGCTTTGTATGTCCCTCCCCCACAGTGTAACCCCCACTTTCACTATATTTGATGTCAGTATAACTTGTGGAGGAGATGGGGACAAACAAGTCATTTAAGGATTCAGGTGGACCTGTTGCAACAATGAGAAGTACAAAATGTCATGTCAAAAACGAGCTTTACAATGTCGGTGTGGGGGGGGAGGGGGGAAGGATTGGGTGGGGGGGAGGGGGGAGCCTGGGAAGGGAGGTGAAGGGTAAATAAAGGAGGAGGCTGCAATGCTTGGTAAGAAATGTATGCATTATCCTGCCCATGTAATTGTAACCCCTCTGTACAGTATGCTCTCAAATAAAATAAAATTAAATTAAAAAAAAAGAAAGATAGATGATAGAGAATGGACAAATAGATAATACTGATTTATATTAAATCATTCTCCCTTTATGTGTGGTATAAAAGAGTCTTAATCATCATTGATAAGTTAGTAAAATAAAAACTCTAGAGATTAGGAATGTAATTAGAGTTACCTTCAAAAATGATATCATCTTTATAGTTCTTAAAAGTGCGCTGAAATCCATATCAGAATTGAAATGAAGCCTTTGGCTACTGTACCATAGCTCGCCAATCCTCCTTTTCTCTTATACATTATGGTTTATATCAAACTAATGGCACTCATAGGCATCGCTTTGGCTGAATTACTTGTGTTTTTATATCCTACAAGTGCGTGTCAACTTTCTAAATCCTTGCTGAGTTCTGTACGAATCTACTTCATGGCTCTTTGAAGATAACAATGACTCATATATATATATATATATATATATATATATATATATATATATATATATACACATACATACATATATATATGTGTGTGTGTATATGTATACATACACACATATGTATACATATATACATATATATTCACTTTTGAAAAGTATTTTGCTAGGATTTGTATGAAATATACTCAAATTGTTCCCTTGTTCTATTTTTATCAGAAGATAATATGCAAACCTTAAATGTGCACATCATGATTATATAGCTCAACAGATTAAAATAAATTTAAAGCTGAATATACTATGCAACATTTTAACCCACCACTAGAACATTACAAAAAGCCCGGATTTCTTATAAATGTAATCACTAATTCTTTTCAGTACAATACTGCCCATCAGGAAAACAACTTTAAATAATGTTCAAGAAATAAATACTAAAACAATTGTGTTACAAAATAAGAAAAACCTATGGGTGGACCAACTATTGTGCTGTCAGCTCAGATGTACCTAATGGTCAAGCAAATGACAGGTGTTTACTGATAACCTAGAAGCTTAACGCTGTAAGTCATCCAATCTCCCTCAGCTTTCCTTAGCTAGCTGCTTATGGAATGCTACTAGATGATGTTTTCCAAACCATCTGTTAATATTCCAGAAAATGTCTTTAGTGTGGGACAGACTTATCTCAAGCCTTAATCCTACCTTAAATTTCCCAGGCTAAATCACATGAGTGGCCAATTAGTACCTGTCAAGTTTGAATCTGTAAAGAACAAAGTTCTTTCTATGGTACTGGCTCTGTCTCCTTCACTTATTTATCATCAAAATTCCACAAGCCCAACGGAAGTTCCTGTCTTCTTTCTACTCAGATGTGATATTTGAGTGTCTGTACCTCTATTTTCAGCACTGATTCGTCTCTTTCAATCTCTGGTGAAAGCTCTTTAATCTACGTCAGTATTCTATGGCCTTCCTGTTTAAAATTTAGAGTTCTCCAGAGAGTGAAGAATGGTGATGTGCATCTTCAAATGTGCAACTTCATTTAAAGAGAAATTTATTTTAATGTGAACTTTATACCATTGCTTTTCTCTAACTGATGTATTACCATTGTTCCTTCTATTCCTTTTTGTAACACATGGATGTATCTCAGTGTTCTTTTACATTATTTTGCCCTGGGAGGAATCTTCTAGAGCACCTAAGAGGACTCTTCATTGTGTGGATGGCAATTCCTGGGTCCAGAAGAGCATTGTCACTACAATGGGTCATCCTTGTCAGCCATTTCTGACCCAGTACCATTGTACTATGTCACAGTGCTTACATGTCCAGACATGAGTACCATGTATGTATCTATACATACGTGTAAATACTCACATAAAACATGCACTAAGCCCAAATTCTCATGAACAGACTTAATAAACCACTGTATGTTTAATGAATGCTATGAGAAAATATTAATTCATTTTTAACATAGTCTGCGTGGATCTACTGTCTAACCTATCATTGGGTACCATTATATTTCAGTTAAAATCTACAAAACGACCAAGTATAAATGTGTAATCAAAATAGTCATTAAACTTCAGTCATAAAAATATTGTTTTAATATACTCACATTTTTTAGCCTTTTTGCTACTTACATTTTGCCATTAAAAGTAATTCCCTGAAGAGCAGTTGAAACTCACAAAAGAAAGAAAGAAAAGAAAAGAAAAAAAGTTTATTGTTGAACTGAGAGCACTGAAAGAGGTTTCAGGTTCATAAATACCAGGAGATGTGCCCTTCATGGTTCAGCTCTCATTAATGGCCCAGTTGGAGGAAATGACATTGACCTGAAATTCACAGAAGCTGCCCCTCATGCCACAAGAAACTAGAAGAAGCAGCACTAGAGAGATTGGCAGAAAAATTACAATCTGTAAAGGGCAGCAGCTGAATTTTTGCCTGTATCTGCGGCCTAAGTACATCGCCAAGACAATGCCTTCTAGTAAAGCATGGAAATTATTCAGTATCAAGTATGAAAACAGAGCATTCTATTAAAGAGGGATAAGACAGAATTATCTGAAATGAGAAATGATGGTTTTATTAGGCATTTCATGATGTAATTTAAAAATAATGATTATTTTCTTCTATTCCAAGCACTAAGGATGGTCCCTAAGCATAACATTTTAAGATATCTCTTCCACCCAGGACTGATCCTAGCAATTCTCTTGACTTTGGAATTGCTGAGCTTCAAGTGGTCAGATAAGCAACGTAACTTGAACCGGTTCTCACTGGAATTATCTCACACACCCATGCATGAAAGCCACTGGGATTCCCAGTGGTGAGCTCACCCACACAGAACTGGCCACGCTTCGCCATACAGCTCAGCTCTCATGGGTGTCTCAGCTCCTGACCCGGGGCTCTGCCGTGCCATCAAAATGAATTCACTGTTGCTTTCCTTGAAGGGTTGTTTCTCAAGCATTTGTTCTGGCACGAGCACTGCCTTATGCCCCTTGAGGATAGGTAGGAGGCTGAGGGTTTGTTTTGTTTCATTTTTTTAGTTTTATGGAGGTAGAGATTGAACTTGGGGCTTCATGCCCTCTCTCACTGAGCTATACCCTTCATCACTTTTGCTTAGATTTGCATTTTGAGAGAAGAGAGCCTTTTCTCTGGGTAACGGCCTGGGTGGGCCTAGAACTAGGATCCTCTTGCCTCTATTTCTGTAGTATCTTGGACTTTTGTGTCAGACAAGGCAATGTTTTTCATGTTTTAGGGAACAAGTTCCCTATATATGCCACATCCATGGTATAACAGGTGTGGGGTGTGTGTGTGTGTGTGTGTGTGTGTGTGTGTTTGTGTGTGTGTGATTGTGTGTGTGTGAAACTTCTAAATACTATGTTACCCTTAATATCTTCACCTTCTCTGCTTCTTTCTCAACATCAGCACGGGGCTGATCTTGTCCTTTGGGTCTTAGATTACTGTCACTGCCTCAGGCATTCTCCATTCATCAATCTGTCTGACCTAGTCCCATCTGTCCGTCTATCACATGTTTTATTGCCATCACTCCCTGAAATTATACCTATTAACTATTGGCATATCATCTGTCCGTTCATGGAAGCTCCACAGAGGCAGGAAGCTTGTTTGTCTGTCTTCTTTACTGTTATTTTCTTGGTACCTAGCATCATGCCAGTCACACGGTAGAAACTCAATGACACAGTGAATAAAGGAGTGGACCACTCAACAAAGGGCACGCTAGACAGGGTCAGGGAATGTAGACACGCGATGCCTTTCCCATTATAATCTCAAAAGTTAAGACCCACAGATGACCCCAGCAGGGGAAATCAGTACATGAGTACCACGTTGGCTACTTTCTTTCATATCTTCTTTAAAATCTTTCTTCAGTATTTGAAGTAGTCTGGATGGTTTGTAGATTCATGACAAAACTTGAATTAAAATATACCAGGGAACATCTTTTTATGATGTGTATCTTTGTTCTGGCATACTTTTATGCGTTTTTTTAGTTTTCTACAATAAGTACTATTTGGGGTAAAAAAATATTTTGGAGAAAAAAAAAACACTTTACCTATAACTAGAATCCTATCTCTAATACTACTTCTGTATATTGCTTATGACCTCACATATCAGAAACCAATGTTTTCCTTCTGCAGCACTTCCAAAATGCCTTCCCTTTTGATATACAGGCATTTGTCTTTTAAGATACAAGATGGTAAAACAAAGCTGCTATTATTTGATAGTATCAGAAACTTCACAAGCCGTGTGACTCAGAAATTACATCTTCCTCCAGATTCAAAGAAAGCAAGTGACAAAGAGTTTAATAATAACAGAATAACACACTGGATATTTCTAGAGCTCATTTGAATTTTCTTTCTGTCTTCAGTGCTAACCTAGTACGTGGGGAGTAGATATTAAGAATATGCTTACTGTATACAGAGGAGACAGATTGGCACTGATTGTAGTTCTTAATCATTTTCCACACTCTATCTTAGATCTTATGTATATGCTGAGCAGTAGTTTTATGAATTGGAAGTTTCCCTTGGAAATTAGGAATGACTTCTTATTCACAGTAACTTGGCTTACATGTTAAATTTAAGAGAAGCCCCCAAACTGAAAAGGAAATAAAAGGCTGTGTGTGGCAGAGAGAGAGAGACAGAGTAAGACAGAGAGACAGAGACAGAGAGACACACAGTGTCTTTCAGAAATGGCACCTGATTAGGGTCCTAGTTTGATAAGATTGAAATGACTCCACAATAGTTTCTTGCTTTGGAAAATTTTTAAGACATTTTAAGAAAAATTATAAGAAAAGAGATTAATCATAACTCTTTGAATGGAAAATTTGAAATGTTAAAAAACTTGGATGTTGTCTTGCATTGCAATAGTTGTTGGGAAAATTATTCAAGATTTTCTTCTCAAATTCCTCTCAACATAATTTTTTAATTTTTTAACATTCTAAAATGTTGCTTACCATAACTTACAAATAATCATATAGAGTTTAGGATTTCCTTGCTTAATAGTAAATAATAAAATGTTATATATTATAGTTTCCATAATTTGATCCTGTGGAAAACAAAGCACAAAATAAACATGGATAATGTCTTGTTGAATGTAGAAATAAATGTCACCAGTACTTTAGATCAGTTTAAAAATATTTACTTTGTTTTGAGTTAAAAAGTTACATATGGTCTTACGGGTGACATTGATCAAGATGCATTATATTCATAAATTGGTAGGTTGAAATAAAACCCCTTTTGTAACAATGTAAAGATAATAAAAATAAAAGTTAAATATTTAAAAAAATGCATATAATCTTTTCTCATTGACTTATACTGTCACTGAACCATAGATCACTAAATAAGAAACCATGTCTGTTATTAGAGACACATAAAGAGGCCCAGGTTTATCTCTCCTCACAAGATTTGCACCAAGGAACCAAAACGTGGCCGTTGTTTCTTACGAGTTTCTGTTCGAGATTGCCGTGTTTCATACCGATCACTGATTTATCAGCATCAAATTCATAAGCAACAACCTCCTAACTTATGCCAGCAAGAAGCACACGTGACACGCGTGTGTTTCCTTAAGGAAAGCAGTAGGCTACTCTTGCATGTAGCACCTCTAGCCAGCCCTGCCTACTGTGTCTCGGGACCACTGTAACAGCAAAGCCACCAAAGCAATGCTTGCGACACTAAATGTGTAGGGCGAAGAAACCCCTGTTTATAGGACAAGAGCTGAAAAGGGGGGATGGGCACTGCCCCTGTTCCCTTTCTGCTGGGAACTTGTGCAACCCCAAGTTTTCACCTCTCTCTACCTGTGTCAATCTGGGGACCACCGTGAACCACGAATCACAGGTAGAGATTCTGAAGTCATCAGCGCATTTGTACAGGCAGGCTAATTATTCAAAAATATTTACGTTAATAGTAATGAAAGTCACCTGAAAGAGAAATGCATGGGATTTAAAAATACCATTCAATGAATTTGGAGAAATGGACACACTTAGGAAATGTGTACCTTTTGCTTACCTCAGAAAATTCCTCAGGCCAATTGGCAGCCTGTCCCCACTTGCAGCCCAACCCAGATGAGTGATCTTTACCTTGATCTGTGTCACCCGAGGTTAGCTTTGCTTGTTCTCAAATTTCACATGAAAGTCTTCTTAGAGTGTGTTGGATTTTTGTGTGTGTGCACATTTCCATGCTGCATCTTGGTTGTAAAATTCATCTGTTCTGCAGTTCCCACCAATGGTTCCATCTTTTGACGACATAATCACATTTTCTTGTTGTTTTGATTATTTCCATTTGGGGACTGTTATGAAGGAAGCTGTCAAAACAGTACTGTTTAAGTAGTTTGCAACCTGTATTTTGATTAGCATGGGCAAATAGAAGAGAAATTGTCCTGTGTGTAGAGTAATATATGTTTTACTCTGATTAACACAACCAAGGAGTATTCCAAAGTAGTTGTATAGTTTTGTACTCCCACTAGGAGTGTATGAACGCTCGCAATCCAGGGGCTGCAGATTCCAGTCAATTCTTCTCATGTTTAGGCACTGAATTGTATGCACAATTGTATAATAATGCTTAATTTTCCTGAAAACGAGCAATATCAAGTATTTCTTTTCTATTGCTTATAGGTAATACTAGGTCATGATTTGTGATGTGATGTGTGTACTTTTGTTCTGTAATTATCGATTTGTAAGTGTTTGGGGTTTATTTTAGTATGCTCTGCTTTCAAGAGGATGTGCTGCAAATTATTTTCCCCTAGTCTTTGCCTCCCCCTCTAGCCATGTCACTTGATCAACAAGAGTCTTCAGTTTTAATGATGCTCAATTTTATTAAGTGAATTGGGTGCCCTCTGGAAAATTCGGTCAGCCACACGTCCTAACATTGATGTCTCATTGTGAAACTCTACAGTTTGTGCTTTTGTATTTGGTTCTAAACATCATCTAGCATTCTTTGTGTTATTGTGTAAAGTAGAAAGCGATAGATTTTTTTTCTCTATACTTTTGGCAGCAGAGAAAGAAAACCATTTTTCTTCTTCTTTTGAATTGCTTCAATGTCTTTGTAAAAGCAAACAAACTAAACCAAACCAAGCCCAACAAACAAAGTACCGTTTATGTGTGTGTCTATCTCTTACTCTTCTAGATTAATAGAACTGTGTAATAATTCTTTAGATCAAGTAATAAGTCACCTAATTTTTTCATTACTATTTTAAATATTTAAGGATTTCTTAGAATTTTTTAAGTTTAGAATTCTACAATAGTTGATAGTGGGAATTTGTTTCATTTCATGTTATATATATATATATATATATATATATATATATATATGTACATGCACACATACTTACACACATATATCCTCAATTATTTAACTCTTTATTTTTCTCCATAATGACTTAGAGATATCAGGGCGGAACTTTAAAAGCTTCTCAAGTTGTGCTATTGGTCAAGATAAATTACACTTAACTAATAATGGATCATGACAACCACTTTATACAGCTACTTAAGGACAATAATAATAATAATAATAATAATGACTCCCTCATGGACTCTAATGTAAAGAAAAGATAAAAACTATTAATTCAAGGCCTTTCTTTCTCAGAAAAATCTGAGTGTAAAAAGACATTCTGCCCAGTACCTAATATTCTTTGTGCTGAGTAAGTAGGTACTTTGGTTATACAGAAAGTCCTGCCCCAAACTCTCTCCAGTGTGCTGATGTGATTGTCTCATTTAATGGTTCCACTCAAATGGGTTTACTTTTTCAGAAAAAGTACCCACAGGGCTTTTTTGGAACAGAGATGTGTTGCACGGTGAAAGCATTTGGAAGTTCTAGCTTAGCTTTCAAAGGTACCTTGTGCCTTGCTAAGCTCTTTATTACATCCTTTAGTTGACTACAGTAGATTGTCAAATGGTTCAGATTAGCATGTGAAGGAGAGAAGGCACAAACAGATCAATTTCCTTATGGTGTGGAATTTATATAGATAGCATCAGAAGTAGTACATACAAATATAAAAAAACTACACACATACACACACACACACATGTCCCACTGCTATATAGATACTGTATAAATTAGGAAATGTAATTTAGAAGATCTATTATGATCACCTCATAGAACACTGTAACTGCCTAAAGATAGATCCCTATTGTATTATTCTACATCCACATTAACAGACGCCTGGAAACTCCAGTGACTGTAATCTCATTTGAAGCACTCGCCAACAGATGTTGCATCTTGGTGTGCGACTGTGTTTGAAATGCTTTCTTTCTTTCAATATTCATTAAAACAGTATTTTCTTCTTGTCTCAAATAAGAGCCACATCTGTTTCTTCATGTTGCATCAAGGCAACTACCTCAGAGTCTTACTTTAAAAATAATAGCAAACCAGAATGGTCTGGATGGAATATGCTGCCTTAACATCTTACATTTGCATATGAAACAAGTTTTCCCAAGAATTGTAAGTTACAGACACCTCAGAGAACGTGTCATAACCTATGGTAGGCATCTGATAGAAAAAAGGAAATATAGAAGCAAGCGTATTGCCTCAATAATGTTGGCTTTCATTTTTTTAAAAATCTGTATAAATACCGATTTCCACCAGGCACTGGAGGCTCCTTCCTATAATCCTAGTTAATCTGGAGGCTAGAATCTGAGGATCGTTTTGAAGCCAGCTTGAACAGGAAAATCATAAAAGAAAAAAAAGAAAGGGAAAAAAGAGCCATCCCAGGGACAATGCCCAGGCCTCAACTTTAAGCCCCAATACTTACACAAAAATAAATGAATAAGTGGCTTCCTTTTATAATGTACACTTGAAAATTTGTCATCATGAGCAATTGATTTACTAGATGTATCTATTATATACTATTTCTAACTAATCTTTAATTTTAAAATTAAATAAAAAAAATTTTAAATTAAAAGTAATTTGGAAACGATGTTCTCCAGCTTATATCAATCTTTTTAAAGTTAATCCCTGGGAGAATTCTTTCTTTGGGATTGAAGTTTTATTTTTGGAAACTGAATAATCTGGCTGAAAAAGTTCATTTTAGGAAATAGAAAAATTACTTATAACTATGAAAAATGAGATGAATTTTATTTTGTAATTTAAAAAACAGCCTTAATAATTGTCAACCTGCAGGGTGCCAATGGCTCATGTCTATAATCCTAGCTGCTCAGGAGGCTGAGATCTAAAGATGGTGGTTCAAAGCCAGCCCAGGCAGAAAAGTTCATGAGACTCTTGTCTCCAGTAAATCACCAGAAAGCTGGAAGTAGAGCTGTTGCTCACATGGTAGAGCATGACAACCGAGCAAAAGAGCTCAAGGACAGTGCCTAGACCCTGAGTTCAGCCCCGGGATGGATACACATAGGAGAAACAAAATTATTGACCAGGGATATTAGCAGAAATGCATTCATATGACTTCGCAAATCACCACATTCCTTGTCATGATTGTGGGATTCTTAGAGTTCTGTGATGGAGGAGAGATTTGTACATATGGAAAACCATTTTTCATCATTTCAGAATAGCCAATGTTCACTGAATTCAAGTGCAAGAACCCAGGTTGATATCTAGAGAACTAGACTCACTGAATTAGCAGCCAGAGCTAATATTTAGGGAGAGCTAACCACATGCCAGGCAGTCTTCTAGAGGATAGAATGAGCAGATATCCCTAACTCGTGCTGGGGTTCTTTTCTGATAAAGCCACAGCAGATTAAACATTATTATAAGTTGATGGTGCATGGAATAGACTGATCGTTCTGAACATCGCTCTTGGGCAACACAGCGCAGAGGAGAGTCCATGGTGATGTGGCAGGCTGGCAGAGGATGGCAGGGTGACAGAAGACCACAGGGTGAGTGGACCTGTGCCTGCAGCCTGTGGCCAGCACCAAAATCGGGTGTCACTAGCATCACTAGGCAAAGGTCAGAATGAACACCTTGAAGTGTGCTTCTCCTGAATGCAAGGGCTTTTGCACCATTGTAAAATCAAAAAACGATACCTTGACTCATTATCAGTAAGGGACAATCTGTATCCTTATACTTTCTTATTTCTTAGGAGAGGAAACTGAAGCATGATGCAGGTAAACTTGCCTGAAGTCCAGCTTTTAGGTGAGCGGAGATGGGACTTGTAGATCATCTGACATCGGAGTCTATGTTCTTGCTTGCTCTCTGATTCTTCTGTAAGTCAGACATCAAACAGTCCAAGTATTATCTGCATATAACATATGGTCTTGAAAATGCTCAACAGGACTCTGAATCTGAGACAATGCCCCATTTTTCCCAAGATAACTAAGCACATTTTTACTAACTTGCATATATAAAGTTGTAAGGATACAAACTGCTATCTATAGAAGTTACTATGTTTTTCTATTGAATATGTAATTATATTGTTTAACCAAGACCCAGAGAGACAGAGGTTACGTGGTTTCCCTCATTTGTGGTAGCTAGAATGTGTCTATAAACCTATAACTAAACATGTGAGTGGTTACAAATGAATTAACTGAAGTATAGTAGACTATAGAGAGCTCAAATAGTCTATTCGTTTAGAAAGAGTAGGTCAAAGCCCAATAAAATAAGCACCAAGAAATGGGTATTTGCTAGAGGGGGGTTGGGACCAAGGGGAGAGAGGTAGAAGGGGGGATGTAGGGAGAATATAATCAAGGATTCAATGTATATTCCACAAAATTAAGAAAAGGAAGGGAATGGGTGTAATAGAGGGGGTGAGAATATTGAAGGGGTAACATTGATCACAATACGTTGAATTCATAATCTGCTTTGTCACCTGCTCTGTACAGCTTAAAGAAAGTAAAAATTTGGGCTGGGATGTAGCTCAGTGGCAAAGCACTTGCTTAGCAAGTGCAATGTCCTGGTTTCGATCCCCAGTACCAAAAAAGAAAAGACAAAAAAAAAAAAAGAAAGTAAAAATTTAAAGAATGTATAAATAATTAAGAAAGTTTATTTTCTGCTCTTACTTTTTAGAAACACTTTTGTTCTGATTTCTTCACATGCCATTCTAACATCAGCGACTTTGTCATGTGTTTGGTAATCATCAAACACATTTTCACAGAACTATACTCACCTGCTCTTATTTCTTTTCGATTGGGACTTTCTTTTCTGTATTGAATGTCATTGGCAGACATAAAGTTTCTGGAGAATACTGTTGGACACATTTTTTTCTGCTTTCTACAAGGTATATGTTCAGTAACTCCACATTATATAGACATAATCTGTGCCTTTCTTGTTTGGTAAATTTTTTCTACCACAGTATTTGTCATTGTAAGATTTAGCCGCCAAAATTATTACTGAGCTTAATTTCATGTCCCTGTACCTCAGTCTTGCCTTCCTTACAATGTAAGCAATGTTACTTACTTCAGAGATTTGTTCTCAAAAGTAAGGCACAGAATGATCACACCCAGTCTTCTGAGCTCCACATCCTGTGGCCTGCATGTGTGTTTTCCCACTACTCCTTATTACAGAGTCAAAATGGGGGTTTCTAGTAGATTGTGTGCAGTAGCGTTTGTCTTGGAACCAATTTGTGAGGCTCTCAGGAAACGAGATGTGTCCTCTTTACTTGGGTACCAGTGGCCAACAACCTTCCAACAACCTCTAAGTCAGTGTCCAGCTACAAGGATCCATTTCCTGTGGCACTGTGGTTCCACGGTGACTCGCTCCCATCCCTAGGTACCTCTCAGCCCTAGAATATTGTGTACAACATAGTGTATCTGATGGAATTATGTACTCGTGTTTGATAATGTGTTCTTTGCTAGATATAACATGCTTGTTTAATGACTTGGAATAATGTTACATTTGATATTCTCCCTAGTACACCTATTCATATTTATTACGAGCATGTACTTAGAGTATTTATCTAGTCAACAGTGATATTCTGCACAAATTTACTGTATTGTCTTCTAAAAGCTGTTAATTTCACCAAGGCTGCATTTCATATGAGTTAAAAGTTGTAAACAATGGCGTTTTCTCAATTGCTTTAAAAATGCTACATATTTGGCTAAAACATTACTTCTTCCTAGAAACAGATGGGCTAGGAATGTATAAAGACAAAACACAATTTGAAACAATCTTGTAAGGTCACATACTTTCCCTTTATGCTATGTTTCATGTAAACTTCGCAGGGAATCTCTTGCAGAGGAAGGAATGGATACAGGCATAGGGGACATCAGAGGCATCTCCAAGACCTTCTCTACTCTTTTAATAGTGACATAAACTATTGTTTGAGTGTCTCAAGGCCTGGATGAGCATCACTGTTCCACAAACTAACAACCAGCTAGCACAATCTGGGTGAATCACAATTCACCCAGAAAATGTGAAAAGTGAGCACAGGTTTTCTAGTTGAACCTGTAATATAAATTTCCATTCAAGGCACAATTTTAAAGGAAAATGATCAATGTACAAAAATACTGAAAAGGGCTGGGCACCAGTGGCTCACACCTGTAATCCTAGCTACTCAGCAGGCTGAGACCTGAGGTTCATAGTTCAAAGCCAGCCTGGTCAGGAAAGTCTGTGATACTCTTATCTCCAGTAAAATATTCTGAAAAGGCCAGAAGTAGCCAAATGTGGCTTAAGTGGTAGAGTGCTAACCTTGAACACCGAGACCCAGGGACAGCACCCAGGCCCTGAGTTCAAGCAAAAAAGAAAGAAGGAAGGAAGGAAGGAAGGAAGGAAGGGGGGACAGAGGGAGGGAGGGAGGGAGGGAGGGAGGGAAGGAAGGAAGGCAAGAAAGAAAGAAAGAAAGAGAGAAAGAGAGAAAGAGAAAGAAAGAAAGAAAGAAAGACTGAACAGGCATATAGCATGAGTGATCTTTTTCCAATGCAACGAAAATGTTAAGAAGCAAATGATTCAAAGTTGGCAGATGAAAATAGTGCCTTGGTTCCTTTCCAGCTCTAATGATTTAAGACACAAGGTGATCTCTGGAATTGAGCTGAGTGCAGATGTGGTGAGGCATACAGGTGTGTATGTATGTGTATGAGCATATGTGTATGCATGTATGTGCTTGTATGTGTGTTTATGTGTGTGTAAAGCTCTGACTATAGATGTACAAGACCTATATCATGCTTGCTGATTCTTACTTTATTTGTATCTTTCTGTTCTTTTTTAATATTAAAAATTCAGGCTCTGGAAGCAGGTGTTTAAGTTCCATTTCTAGGCCCTACTACTTACCAAGACTGGGATGATTACATTTTATTAAACATAATATTCTCTCCTACCTATTGGTGATAATAATATTTGAGAATATATCTCTGATGTATGAATAAGTCAAATGATAGTAAAATACTTCTCAGATTGGCTAGCACATAGAATATTGCTTGTACAAATACTCACATATGGAAAGACCATAAAATTGGATTTTTCTCAGGAGAGAGCCTGCAGGTTATTACTTTTTAAAACATGTGGACAAAGAAAATGTAAAAGAAGAAACATTTCCTTCTGAATGATGTAGTTATCTTTGCTGAATTAAGAAGGAAGTTCATTATATTGTAGGCCCATGTCTCCTGTGGATTGCTGAAGTGTATCAATTGATGATTAACATTAAATATTCAAAATAGTAGTTGGAATTAAAGTGAATAGAAATCACAGTTTATGCTCAGATATGGCAGAGGTGACTGTCAACAAGACTGTTAATCTAGAGTCCAATTTCTGTAGTAATTAAGTTTCTACAGAAAAATAGACTAACCTTTTAATTTTAATCTGATTAGAATAATAGACCATTTGCCATGAACAATAACAGTGATTGATGTTCTCTGTGTAAATCAATTTTGTGATGAAGAGGAAATTTTCACAGGCATTTTCTATAAAGCTTTCTGCTCTACTACTTACAATAGCTGAAAATACTTTATGTAAGGCCTTCAGTATGCATGACTCTTGAATATTGTATTTTGGAATTGGGAATTGAACATTTGTGTTATTGATGTCCTTGAGATCCAGGTTGCAAAACTGTTATTTCAGAGAACCAGAACCAAAACCAATACCAAAGCATGCACTTCTGGCGTTAATCAACAATAAATCCGGCTTTGTACAGTAAAGGGAAATGGTGAAAATACCCTCCTTGATGCATCAATTGTGGAGGAAACCCCAAGGGAAACCGTGGAGAAGGAAGTATTTCAGAATACACCATGGCTTATCTGACAGCTAACTGATTTTAATTTAAGAGCAAGACTGCATTTGCATAGTAATTTTACAGTACAGAGGATTTTATTTGCATTGTTCTTCATGCATACTTGAAAGGCAAGAAAGGAAAGAATTAAAGAATTATTTGCCAATTTTTGCATAGACAGGAATTTTTTAAAAATTGACATTAAATGACTTGGTAAAGCTATTCTTCTTGTCACACCAAAGAATATGGACTGAAAGCATCTCACTATTGCTATGAGGAACTGTCTTAAAAAGTATGCCTTACGCACCAAACAGAAGATCCAAATATGGGAGTTAGAGAACATACATTTAATGCTGTAACAGTCCAGTAACAAGAAAGGGTAGAAAGCCATCAGAAACTTTTTCAATACAGAGTTCTCTGCTATGGCCATGTGGATCCAATCATGCTGGAAACTTCTGTCCCTCACATCCCTGGCATTTCTAGGCAGACCAGCAACACTTGTCACTGTCGTGTGTGAAGCTTGCTGGTAACAACCAGGGAGAATTTGCCTTACTGGAAACTCCATAATAGAGGAACACCAGCTGTGGATGTGTTTAAGGTGAGGCCGATTTGCAGAAAGACCTGCTGACAACGTAACAAGAATAAATTTGAGGGACTGGACTTGTTTCTGAGCCTTAGAGTCAAGCCCATTGCTTCTAATTGCTCTAGCACAGAAGCTGTGTTCAGCAATCCCAGCGCTGTTCTTCCAAACTGCCGTGGTATTCTACCCTCCACCTGGCCATCCCTGACACTCAGAAAAATGCCAGCTTCCCTCTGCATAGCCCTTGCTTGGACTCGTTCACCTTTTCACACACACTATATACCAGGCATTGTCTGCAATGTGAGGGTTTGGGGCAGACAACATTTCTGACCTCAGCAAGCTTATCCCCTATGGTACAAGAGAAAGCATAAGCAACTAAAGTAAGCAGTGAACACCAGTTAATTTGGTAAATGAGAGTTTCTATGAGAAAAAAACAAAGGCATAGAGGGAGTATGGTAAGAGGAAAAGGCTATTTCGCATGAGGTGGTTAGGAACGGCTTCTCTGATCAAATGACATTTATACAGAGACCTGAATTGAGAGAACAAAACCACATGGACAATTCGCAGAAGGTGGGCCAGATGGCTTTCAGGACGCCACTCACTCACCTTGGTGCCTTTAGCTAGTGCTGATAGGGAGTTGAGAAGCAACGGAAAGCTGTTGAAAGGGAAATGCTGAGATCCTAATTGCGTGTTTTTAAAAATAGGATAACACTACATTTATAGGGAGAATAGACTCTAAGTAGAAACAACAGAAGCAAAGAAACCAGTTAGTGAGGGTTGACATACTCCAGACCATATGGCGCAATGAAATTTGCTGAAATCAGTTGAACAGCAGAGTAACGGGGTTGGGAAACGCGAGTGGGCCGGGGGTCACTCCGGTTAAAGTACTGTGTGAGCATGTGTGGAAGACTATGATGCAGTCTCTCTGAAGCACTGACATACAGTTACAATGACAGAAATGTTGAAACTGCTCCTGCTGGGGGTGGAAAGGTCCTAAGGGGAGTGGAGAGGACAAACGGAGAGGGTGAAGGAAGGGAAATCAAGACAAAATAATCCACCTGCATGTGTGATGCTTGTTGGGCTGGTTTGGGAAGGGCCAATGAGGAGAGGAGAAGAGTGCTATGGGCGGTGATGCTGATCAAGGCACATTGTAGGCACATTAGACACGTGTCAACACGAATCGTCCGTGTACAACCAATGGAGGCTCATGAACATGTGAGAAAAAGGAACGTCTTAGATCCAATATCTGCACACTTTTACACTAGTACTTCTCTCCCTGCCTCTCTCTCTCTCTCTGGGTGTATAGAAAAAAATAAGTATTACATAAAAATAAATCCGCGTATGATCTATTTTATAATTTGAGGATTACCTCGTATGAACTACTCTAGAATAATTTGTATTGTCCTTCATTAAAACAGTGAAGGGGAGAAGAGGGGTAGAATGCTGTCAAATTTGCATTTCATACAAAATTAAGAAGAGTAAGGGAAAGGGCGGGTAGGGGAGCAATGGGCGAGAATGTTGAGAGACGTGGCACTGGTTGAGATGCATGGTGTTCACAAACTGCTTTGTTACAACTTCTTTAAGGATAATAAAATAAACAAATCAATCAATAAACAAAATCTGTGTTCAACACTGTACATTAAAAATTGAAAGCCGTAAAGAAATACCCTAGGAGAAATGATTTGTATAAATATGAGTACATAAATAGCTTCTAAGCTACCACAGGCTAAACTATTTTGTACTAGTACTTTGTTTCATAGTGTGCCAATCATTTGTTAATGCTTTTGTTCTGAAAAGAACCTCCTAGTCCTGTTCCAGCCTCTTGTTACCATGGGGTCTCCTAGTTAAACTATTGAAAGTGTTGTAGAGAGGACAGCAGACAAGTGAGCTTCACTGTTTCCATAAAACTTTCTATGGACACGTTTACCTTTCACTGAATAGTATTCCCTGTCTCTTCTTTTTTTCGTATTTTTTGTCAAGGTGATATACAGAGGGTTTCAGTTACTAAGTAACGTAATAAGTGCATTTCCCGTCAAACTTGTTACCCCTTCCTTCATTTTTCTCCTATTTTTCCTCCTCCCCACACTCCCCACCCCCCAGGTCATTTCTAGCATATTGTCTTGTGAATATCGCTGGTGCATTGCTTCACCCTTTCTCTCACCATTCTGTTGTTCCCTTCCCTCCCCCAACTCAAGATAAATGTAGATAAATACCCGGGAACCAAAATCAAATGGTTCACATCTTTTCCATCATTTAGTAATGTAAAAGCCATTTTTACTTCCCAGTTCATGCTAAAATGAGTGACTCAAAGCTGGATACAGTCCAGCAAGTATGCTTTGTAGACTGCTGGTGGAAGTATTTAGGAGTTGACATTCTTTCTGTTCACTCCTTCACTCCAGTTTCATTCTAAATGTTTTTACATGCTAATTCTGTCTTTTGTGGAACTGACATGTAGCCTCAAGGTACTTCCATCTACCGGTTCTTGATCGAAACTCGCATTTGCAGTCTGGAAGAGACTGGAATAAACCCATTTTGACCTTTACCACAGCCTAGGTTTAGCAAAGTCAAATCAAGGTCACTGTGGCTCTCTTGGAATTCTCTCTATTTTAGTATTTCCTAAATTCTTTCCATATCTTAGCTATGGTAAATAATGCTGCAATAAACATAATTGTGCTGGTAGCTTTAGTATGGTCTTGTTTATGATCATTTGGGTAAATGCCCAAAAGTGAGATTGCTGGGTCATAGGGGGGCTCTATGTGGAGTCTTTTGAGGAACCTCCATACTGCTTTCCAAAGTGGTTGAACAAGTTTACACTCCCACCAACAATGCAGTAGGGTTCCCTTCTGTCCACATCCCCTCCAGCATCTGTTGTTATTAGAGTTCTTAATTATAGCCATTCTAACTGGGGTGAGGTGGTATCTCAATGTTGTTTTGATTTGCATTTCTTTTATGGCTAGGGAGGTTGAGCATTTCTGCATATGTCTATTGGCCATCCTTCTTTCCTCTTCAGAGAAGTTTCTCTTTAAGTCTTTAGCCTACTTATTTATTGGGCAGTTGTTTTCTTGAAGATTTGTTGTTGGGGAATTTAATTTTTTGAGTCCCTGGTATATTTTAGATATGAAGCCCTTTTCCATTGAATGACTAGTGAAGATCTTCTCCCACAGACCTATAGCCATCTAATCTTTGATAAGGGAGATAATAAAATAGAATGGAAGAAAGAGCCTCTTCAGTAAATGGTGCTGGAAAAACTGGTTAATCACTTGTAGAAAACTAAAGCTAGATCCTTATATATCACCCTGCGCCAGAATCAACTCCAAATGGATCAAAGACCTCGGAGTCAAAGCAGACACCCTGAAAACATTACAGGATGGAATAGATCTAGGTCTCCTTGGCACAGGCCAAAATTTTCTCAAAAGAGACTCAGAAACACAACAAATCAAAGAAAGGCTGGACAATTGGGATTAAATGAAATGCAGAGCTTCTGCATGGCAAAGGACATAGCTAGCAAGATCGATAACCTACTTTCTTATAGTGATAAATGATCAGAACATTGCAATATCGTTTCCCATGATCATAAATGTGCTAATAAGCATATATGACTATACATATTCTCACGTTTTTGGTAATAGTTAATTTCTGGAAGCTGTACTTTCCAAATATGAGTCCTGAAAGTAACTAGACCTAGACTCTCCAAATACTAATAATAGTATTATATTAGTATATTATATATTATAATATTATATAGTATTATTGTAACACTATAATAATACTATGTAATATAAATTATATATAATATAATAATATAATTTATATTATGTTATAATATTATAATAATATTACTATAATATGTTATTACTAATAATAGTAATAATAATGTTTTACCAATCAAGAAAGACATTACATTAAAGACTATTAAAATGTATTCTTATCTCAGAGTGGGATCTAGGAAATCTAACCAGAAAATAGGTTTTTAGCGTAGTTCATCATGACCTCTCAAATGATTTCATTCAAGCATTCTTTTTCCCAAATACCCCAATGTCATTCTAACTTTTCCTTTCTGGTTGGGCTATATTATGCTCTATTCAGTCCCATGGAAGACAGAGCCAGCTATGATATGAAAGAACCATCAGATAGCACAAGTTATAAGATATGCTGCAAGTTTCCTTGATGAAAAAAATTTACTTCTTCCAAACCACAAACTCCGTTGATATTAAAGTTTGTGTTCATTGTCAAGTGCTAGTAATTACTCCTGTCTGTCATCCTAGCTGTTCAGTGGAATGGGATGTGGAAGACAGGGCCTGAGATGTAAGCCAGCCTGGGCAGAAAACTCTAAGACTCCATCTCCAGTTAACCATCAAAAAGCTGGAAGCATAGCTCAACTGTTAGAGGCCCAGGCAATCAGGCAAGCCAGGCCAGTGTGAGGACTGGGTTGGAGCCCTGAAATCACACCAAAAAACCCCACATACATTCCCCTTGACTAGTGAAAACTTTGTCCCACCTCATCAGGAACGCCCTAGGTGGCTGTAATCAGTAGCAATTAATATGTTCTATAGCCCACAATAGCCAAGGGTACATTTCCAGTGTCTCAGCCAAGTCGATGATATTTAATCCGATCTAATTCTTCTACCTTATATGCATATATCCAAACATCCCTTTGTATTCCATAAATGTAATATACTTCTGGTTTGTCAACGGATAACGTTATTTGAATTGCAGCTCACGGAACCATTATAAGAAAAGATGCTGACTTCTGTTTTGTGTCCACCAGGGTCTGCGTTGAACGACGGGCAATGGCATGAGGTTCGCTTCCTTGCCAAGGAAAACTTCGCTGTTCTCACCATCGATGGCGATGAAGCATCGGCTGTCAGAACAAATAGTCCTCTGCAAGTGAAAACGGGGGAGAAGTACTTCTTTGGAGGTAAGAACGTCATTGCTTATTGGCTAACTAAAATTCTTCTTTAAAAAAAAAAAACTTGTGAGCTGGTCACCGGTAGCTCACACCTCTAATCCTAGCTACTGGGGAGGCTGAAATCTGAGATCACAGATCAAAGCCAGGCAGAAAAGTCCCTGTGAGACTCTTATCTCCAATTAACCACTCAAAAACTAGAAATAGTGCTGTGCTTTTGCTCATTGCTAGTGTTCTACCACTTTGGGCCAAAGTGATAGAGCACTAGCCTTGAGCAAAAGAGTTCAGGGACAGCACCCAGGCCCCAAGTTCAAGCCTCACAACTGACAAAAATACTATTACTAATAATAAGAAAAAAGAGAAAAGAAAATTTCTGGGTAATTTGAGTATGATCACATACTTAAATATAACAAACTCAGTATATCAAACAAGCAAGTAAAGTGTGATTTTGCTACAAGTTTTGTTTCTTCATTCTAATGATATCAATATGATGTTCTAATATTCATCTATCAGTTCAAGGCTTAGCACTCTATGGTATGAAAGTTTTGAATTCCTTTGTTCTTATAATTCTGCCCAAAAGACTCAGTTCCTTGGACTCTATATTGATCTCATTCTTTTGTAAAAATGAATTATCCCAAACTTCAGTTGCTTAAAATTAGCAAACTTCTATTCCATGACTTCAACTCCAGGTCTCTTGTAAGGTTGCACACAGTATGCTGGCTATGGTTATGTTGTTGGAGACTTGATGGAATTAGAGGTGATACTTCTCACCTGTCCAGCCCTAGACTGGGCATCAAATGTTCCAGAAGGCCAACGTGTTAAAGATTTGGTGAACAGGGCGGTGGTAGGGGTGAATGATTAAGAGATGGAGCCCTGTGAACAGTGCTCAGGCACTGTGGTATGTCCAAGGAGGACTGTGGGGCTCTGGCCACTGCTTTGTCCTCTTTGCTTCCCTATCCCATGAGATGGACGGTGTCTTCCATCACAGGCTCTTCACTACTGCTATCTAGAACCATCTCAATACTCCCACACCTACACCCATAAAGGCCTGAAAGTTATCATTCTGCCTGGATGTGGTCTGGGAATTCTGAAATTGTGAGCCAAAGTCAACCTCTTCCCTTCTACATAAGTATCTCAGGTCTTTTTCTATAGAGATAGAAATGGACTGAAATGCCCTACTGACATTGGGCTGGCTACTGTCTGGATTCCTCATTTCTCCTCCAGGTGATCTATTTCTGCAAAGCCTCTGTTTTGGGCAGGCACAAGAATCTTCTGTTGATGGTGAGAGACTGGAGGGTAAAGGAGGGAAAATAGGAGGGGATGGAGAGTGAAGAGAACATAACAGTGACTCGCTACATCTAGCCCCTACCTCAAAGAAGGGATCACCCCTTAGTGTGAATGCCAAGAGCCAGGGATTAATAGGAGTCACTGAAGAACCCAAGAGTCACCTTAAACCAGAAGTCATGTTGTCCCTAATATCTTGGTTATTAAGTAAGGAAATGGTTAATAAAGAAAGTTCCTGGTAAATTCTATTCATTGTAAAAAGAATGTGGGATATCAGTGATCTGGTCTAATTCCTTGCTAGAGAAATGCATGTTGCCAAAAAAAATATTTTTATTGCAAATGTAATATGCAGCCATTTTTTATGAAAGTGCTAGGTGAGTCGTTTAGTTCTATATACCTTCCCATTCAATTATCCTCTTACGGAAAATCATGCAATGTCAATCACAACCTTAGAAAAAGCTTTGGTTTAAAATTCTTTTAATGTATGTGTACATGTATTGGCCTCTGAACAGATTCCTGTTGATATCCCTCTAGCTCTTTGTTTCTATAAATCGGCATGTATGTATGTACGTATGTGTATGTAACTCTGTATGCATGTATCTATATGTATCTATCTGTATAGATCTGTGCTATGTGCTCCTTGGTCCTTTTTAGTCATGAGAGTAGACTTACATAAGCGCAATTATTCTTGTCTGTCTTGTTTCCTACTTTATCCCCCAAGGTCCTAGGAAATATTTCTGGAATGTAAGTGATGACTGATAAATATTCATGAGTGAATTAGCCAATTCTGTAATAGGAAAGATAAACATTTGATTCCAAATTGACTAGAGGAAACAGACCCCCCAGGGAGCTTCACAGGACTTTGGGAGCCACCGAATCTGTCTCTGCTTCCTGTCTCTGACTCCTCCCCCCACAGGCATTTCTTAGGGAAAACACAGACACCAAAGTCTCCAAGTCCTAAGCTCTTTAAGTTACCCACAGTCTTTGTGGGAACCTAAGACTACATAATTTTCAATAAATATTTGATGACTAGTGAAAGTCAGAAGAGGTGTCTTCTGTGTGAATGGAACTGGCCAGAGAAAGACAAAAAGAAAGGAAAAAAGAAAACTGTTCAGAGTCAAACTCACTTATTCCAAAAGCATCTTCAGTGTGCCAGCGTTGTAGCCAAGAATTCTCACTGACTGCACAGTGACTTGATCACCGTTGTCAGTCAGATGGTTGTTGACATTCTTTCCTAGTCTCTTGACCAGAATCTTGCTGGCCATGGGTGAGCTCACTGGAGCCCTAAGGCAGCTGCCGTCCATTCTTGATCTAGATGGATGAGCAAATAAATAGCTGTAGCCACACACTTGTGGTGCCGAGTTGATGGAATCGGAGGCCTTTGGGGTGTACTTGTGATTGCTTTACAGATGTGAGTTTTCAAATATATCAGTCAGGAGGTTGTTGACCTCCGTTTGGCTCTTCCCTTAGCCTTTCAGATGTGTGTCAACAAGTGATCCTGATGTGTTTTGGATGCGATTCTCATTCCTGAATCCTCAGCGTGCTTACACATCACAAAGGAACACTGGTCCATTTCAGATTCTCAGTCTTTATGGTTAAGATGCAGGATACTGAGCAAATGCTGGATTTCATGTGCTCTGTGTCACTCACAAACTGAACAACAGGATGACATGGGTCAACCTTAGCCCCTTATCCAGATTTCGATTCTTTTTGAGGGATCACATCTGTCTAGAAAAGCTTGAGATTCAGGATAACCAGCTGCCTTCTTATAGCTTGGGCGCATGTAAGGAGGTGATCACAGCTTTAGATCAGAAATTGACACCCTTCCCCAAAATGGCTACTCTAGCCATTTCTGCAATTTAGTCATCTAATCAACTCACTGCATGTCAAACTGCATCATCTTTCATAAATCAAACAGATTGGTAATTAATTAGAATGTTAGATAAATGGTAGAAAGGAGGCCTCAATAGTATAGTAGGCATATATCTTTCAGAGGCAACCCAGCTTTGACTGAAGATCATCTGATGACCGAGAGAGGCCCACTCTGCACTTATGAATGGGCTCTGGAGGTGGGAATTACTTGCACACCTTGTGTCTGGTATCTGAGTATAAGAGAGGCTTCTTCTTGCCTGACAAATGCTCCGACAAATGCTGCATTGCACTAATCAAAGTCACCGCTACAAGAGACCACTGGATTCAAGTTGCAGCCCGTCAGAGAGTTGAGCCAGGACTTTGCTGTGCTTAGAGTCATTTGTATGTCCGCAGCATCGCTTTTCCTTGCTAATAAGCGTACATTTAATGAATGCCTGAATACACACAGGACCGCACTCTGAGACTTCCAGGACTGCTCCCTGGGTTCTCGATTAGAATGTGAGCTGCAAGTGAATTGTAACTTTGGCTGTAGCACCCAGGCCCTAGCGCTTAGATGCATATAACTCCACACTCTCTGTGCTGCAGACATTCTTAAGAAAGACCTAAGCTTTGGAATGGTGCACAGCTGGCTTGTCCTGTGTTCAGTGGATGTATCCTTTCATAATTTATCTTATTTTGTCCTGTTAATTGTCATGAAAGAGAAAGAAGAATGCTATTTTTAAAAATAACTAAAAATAAGACAATATAATATGTTCTAATGAATAAGACAATATAATATATTCTAATGAATAATGTCATGTAGCATGTCCTCTGAAACCCAGGGTTTGACTCTGGCAGCTACTACATACTCAGTGCATTTCCAGTTCAGCATCCAGTTAGTTATTCAGAGGAGGCTAATGTTAATACGTCCATTTATCCATACATGGGCCTTGATCAACATAGACCTTGTAATTCTCCCTCCTCCTGTCTTGCTATCCCAAATCATTCTCAACAGCTTCTAGGCTCCATTTTCAAGCCTGTCTTTTTTTTTTTTTTTTAACGTTTCAGACCATTGTTCATCTAAAGGCTTCTTATCAACTCTTGCATTACTGAAAAGTACTCTTATTTTGTTAGTCTCTAAAAGAGAAAGAGAGAGACAGAGACAGAGACAGAGAGAGAGAGAATGGATTCCCGGTGCTCTGAAAGCCTAAGTGAAGCGGTTCTATTCTGTTTTGTGCAGCCCTTAATGCATCTGCATCCTGTCTGCCTGGAAGTGAATTCCTGGTTGCACACCTTCCTTTGCAGCTGCAAGCTCAGTGATTTCCACCACCGTGTGTGGGAATCCCAGGGTGGAGCTCAGTTATTGTTACCAACCCTCTTGTTCAGATGTTTAGCACAAAAGACTCCTGTACTTTGTTGTAGCTGAAGAATCTGGAGAATGAGAAAGAAATTCATCATTTCAGTTGCTTCTGCTACCAAAGAGTTTTGTGGTATTTGTATTCACTGTCTCTCAACTGCAATTCCTTTAACCAGAACTTCATTACTATTTTTTAAACTTACCTTTAAGTAGTTGTACAAGGGAGGGATTATTTAACAAAGGAGCGTATGAATACAATGCATCTTGACCTGTATCAACCCTTCAAAAATCTCACCCCCTTTCAACCCGCCCCTTCCCTTATATTGTGGTAGATACAATGATTTCTTGACTGCATCCTCTCCAACCACTATCTCCCCTTTCATAATTTTGGTCGGTGGTGGGGTCTCCCCTTGGCCTCATTCCCTCTCCCTTCCCCAGGCCCCATCCTTGCAAGTACCTATTTCTTGGTGCTTATTTTGTCGAGCTTTGACTTAGTTTTTCTCAAAAACTGTACTAATAATCCAGAGAATAATAAACTGGAGAATGGTATGTATCTATTGACCAAGGACTTGGCACTGGACCTTTAAATACAGGATTGAGGTTGTGAGAAGATAGATTTTTAAGTTTCTCAAACTAATTAGGCTTGCAGGTTTTATTATCCCAAGGTTTTATATCAAAGGAAAAGAGGCTGTAGTTGTTTTTTTGTTTCAGTTTTTTCTTAAAGCTACCAAGTTGGTTGTATTCACAGGGGAGCCCTAAGGAACATGGAGAGAAGAAGAGGAAGAAGTTTTTGAGGCAGGAGGAAGTGGTAAGAGAGATAAGGACATTGGGAGCTGGCCTGAAGATGTCACCAGACATTAGGGAGGTTAGGGAGATCCATAGCCCTCTGCAGACATTAATGTAGACTCACCCGTAACACCACAGTGAGTGGCTTAGACCACAGAAATGTAAGTGTCACAGCTCTGAGGGCTAGAAATCCCACATCAAGTGTCTAAGTGGTTTACAGGCAGCTGTTTTCTTATTGTCCTCACACTGTACAGGGTAGCAGGAAGGAAAAAGGGAGAGGGAAAAGGAGACAAAGAACACGCATACCCTCGAATCTGCTCATAAATGATGCTAATTCCATTGTGGGGCCTCCACTCTGTAAACCCAATTACCTCTCAAAGACCCCACCTTCCCAACACTGTCCTGTGGAGGGTAAGGGCTCAATGCTATGCAAAACACAGACATGTGGTTTATAACAATAGCCTCTCACTTCTCACTGCCTTGGAGCATGAAGGAGCTAAATAGATCAGCATGTAAATAGATGATAGCTCCATTAAATTGCTGTTGGTAGATCTCTCTATCAAAACTATTAGGTGGGTTATTTCCAGGCTTCGAAATGAATTGTCAGAAACCCTGAGATGACCAGTCCACCCATGCAAGATTTCTAGATTCTTGCAGAGTTCACTGTGGATCACCGTCCCGGCTTCTGAAAAGCCAGCCTGTCTATCTATAGTTGCTACCCAAGGAAGACTACTGTTTGGAGATTTGTTTTCTAGCTCTTTTGGCTGCCTGCCAAAAGAAAGAAAGCTAGAAATGTTTTATCAAATGGTGTGATGTGTAAGAGGATGTATCTTTTCAGTGATCTGAAAATGGAATTGTAAACAAACTTCTTGGAGGTTTGCATTCGTTTTTCTATGGCTGACACAACAAAGCATCACAAACTAAGTGGCTGAAGACAACAGAAATCTATTCTTGCAATGTTTTGGAGGACTATGTTCTCGCTGCAAACTCAGAGGAAAATCAGTAGACTCGTGGAGCTGCTGGTAGTTGTGAGCCATCCTTGGTTGATGGACGCATTGCTTCCATCTTCAATCATCCATCCTAAGTCTTTGTATCCAAATCTTCCTTTCCTGACAAGGATACCAGCTGCGAGTACAGGACTACCCTAATCATCATCTCCTCCTCCTCCTTGGAGCTACAAGAGCCCCATTTCCCAGAGGTGCCAATGCATCTTTTTTGGAGGAGGCAAGCCAGCCCATAACAAGGGAATATGCTATTTTTTGCTTCACTCCAATTAAAAGCTCCCATATTTCTTGAAGGAGATTTACATTTCTGAGTTTCAAAGATGGATCTTTCAGGATTTAACCGTCCAATAGAAATTCAAAGAAATGTGAGTAACTGGAGAGCCGGGGCCCGCAAGCAGAAAGCAACCACAGCAAAGCTGAAGGATGATACACACACCATTTTGGCCAAATTTCCAAGTACAACTTTGTGACATCTCCATCAGACTGGGTATGAAATTGCAAGGAAATCAATAAATGTGTTTTAAAGATCTATAAACAGATATAGCTGAGAACTCAACTCTGATAAATTCTAGAAACCTTGTGTATAAGACACACAGAAAAAGGGCTAAGCGCTAGAAAAGCTATTGTTGAATAGGAAGCATAGAGATGAATAAGGAACAGACATGTGCGATGAGAAAAGACTTGGCCTTGGACTTGGCAAGCAGAGAGAGGGGACAGGCCTAAGAACATATAAACATAATCTGTCTTCATTGCTTTGGCTGACCTGAACATTTTCAGGAACAAAAGAGTTTCAAATTTGCATTTGATTGTCCACAATGAGAAGCTACCACTGGCAAATAAATGAAAGCCTCAGAAACTTTACTTGAAGGTAGTAAGAATTCTAAGAATCGGGTAACCCCATGCACCTTATGAAGTGCTGTGATAGTCTCTCACTTCTCTTTAGTGTGAAGCATCCCTTCCCAATAACCTGACTGAGAGTCAACCACGCATATTGGAATGTTTTACAATGTGCCTGCACTCAATAGTGGAACATGAGATTCAAGTCATGGAGCTATGACAGGTTTTCCCAGACAATTGTCCAGATTAAACAGCAACAGGGAGAGCTGAAAAGAATATCTTTGGCTTCTCTTGGATGTATGTATATCTTTTCCTGGCAGTAAAGAAATTTCTGCATATGTCTCACTTAAATGCTACACCAGTTTTCTATGCTGGGCATGAAAGGGTCTCATAAGAAATGCCTTCACAAGAAAACAAATATGTTTACTGCCTTGACAACTGAAGTCCTTCAACTCCGACTGTAATTAGATCGATGTTCAATTTTCTTTCTTGCTAGTTGAAATAATAGTCAATCATTTCTTCTTATCTTCTTGTAAGCCTGCTTTTCCAAATCCTTACGTTTTGCTTCCAGATATTCTTTGATGCTCTGTCTTTCCATTGAACTGTTCTATTGTAAGACTGAGATCCACTTCTGTTCATTCACACCCCAAAAGGGTTCTTCATACAACTTAATTGTTTAAGTTGTGGTAATATAATAAGATCAAAAGTGAGGTGTAATCTCATAGAACTTAATGGATTCTGCTCTCACAGATTCTTGTCTTTTGTAAAGGTATCATTTGACATTACTCCTGTGATTATCTACTCTAATTTCTACATTGGAATACCTTTGCTTTGGGTATTTTATTTTTTCTTCTTGCTTTTAAGGTGTTCCAACTGATTGAATGAGACTCACGTAGATTGACAAGGACAATCTCACACATCAAATAACAATCTAATCAGCTATCTGGTTTAAGTTAAGGATAAAAGAATACCATAAATTTCTTGAGTGTGTTTCCTAATTATAATCTCCATATCTTCTACAGGCTTATTGTCCCGTTTGGTTTTAATTTTTATCATTTTGTCTTTTGTATTTTCCGTTTTCTTTTGATTTTTTCACTAAGATAAAATCCCCCAGTTTAAACATATGTACATTTCCGTGTACAGCTCAGCACGTGTTGTTAAGTGTATATGAAAAATAGCTGTCGCTACAGGCAGAAAAGCTCCCCAAATGGGACTTCACTTGTTCCTGTCCTGGGTAGCGCCGATCTGCTTTCTTCTGACTCTTTTCCTCCAGATACTCCCATTATTTGTGCACCTGGCATTCTATTGCTTGTCTCCTTTTCCTCCTGGTTTTCCTTAGTGTGTTCTTAGCTCCTAGGGACTTAACTAGCTCTCAGCTCCCTCCACTTCTTACTCCAGACACATTTCCAACTCAACAACGTTTGTCTTCTGGTCCTGTTCCATTTTCCTTCCTCCCCCACTGATGCCTTCCATTGCCTGCCAGCATTGCATTTCCTACTCACCATCTCAATTGTCAGTTGGATGCCCCCTGAAATGCCTGCACCTAGAGAGTAAAGCTATTGGTATTTGGTATGTGTGCTGTATCATCCGTGCTGAACGTGTCTGATGTATAATAGGCTTTAATATGTATTTATTCATGGAATAAATTCCAAGGCATCCTCTATGGATACATTTAGTGATTACATGCAGAAGAGCAGTCCACATCTTTTCTGGTTTTGCACTGTCAGATTGGGCCACCCAATCCCCACTCAATGGACAATTATTGTGGAGACAAATAAGAGGCATTGATGTCCCTATATTAGAACATGATTGTGTTTGATCACTTTGCATGGTTCTAAGATAAAATCAATTATTTTATTTTATTTTTTTCTGCTGCCAGTCCTAGACCTTGAACTCAAGGTCTGGGCGCTGTCCTTGAGCTTTTGTGCTCAAGGCTAGCACTCTACCACTTGAGCCACAGCCTCACTTCTAGTTTTTGTTTTTGTGTTGGTAGTTAATTGGCAATAAGAGTTTCATAGATATTCCTGAGTGGGCTTAGCTTTGCGATCCTCAGATCTCAGCTCTCTGAGTAGGATTGCTAGGGAGCCATCGG
This sequence comes from Dipodomys spectabilis, assembly GCF_019054845.1. Classification (NCBI taxonomy): domain Eukaryota; kingdom Metazoa; phylum Chordata; class Mammalia; order Rodentia; family Heteromyidae; genus Dipodomys; species Dipodomys spectabilis. The sequence continues at coordinate 7,085,493 of NW_024870711.1, forward strand.
CGCCTGAAAAGCCTTCATACTAATGTACAACGAAAAGGTCAAGGCAGGGATCAAACTCCATTCATTTCATTTCAATATTTGTTGAAAACCCAACCTCATTGCTCATGCTGAAACAGTGAACAAATAGAAAACAAATCCACCCTCACAGATTATTGTCAGTTCAGACCAGTGGTTTTTGCTGTCTGAATGGAAGTAAAGGATAGTGTTGTGTATTGTGGGGAGGCAGCAATGGATCACTGAAGATTTTCATTTAAAATGAGATGTCTAGCTGGGCGCTGGTGGAACACACCTGTAACCCTAGCTACTCAGGAGGCTGAGATCTAAGGATCGCAGTTCAAAGCCAGCCCAGGCAGGAAAGTCCATGAGAATCATATCTCCAATAAATCACTCAGAAAACTGGAAGTGGTGCTGTGGCTCAAGTGGTAGAGCACTAGCCTTGAAAAATAGAGTTCAAGCCCCACAACTGACTAAATAACTAAACAAACAAACAAACAAATAAAATACGATGTCTAGGGTCTTCCTTCAGTGAAAAGGTGGCATTTCAGCAAAGACTGTGAAATGATGGAGAAGAAACATGCCCGTGAAGGAGCGGTAAGTGTGATATCACATGCAGCTGGTGTATGCAGGGGAAGGAGGAGGAAAGGGAGGGCGGAGCCTGAAAGCTCATTTACATAGGACCTCTGAAGGTTGGAACAGGGAAATATAATTCACTCTGTGTGTGTGTGTGTGTGTGTGTGTGTGTGTGTGTGTGTGTGTGTGTGCGCACGTGCGTGCACTCTTTTGTTTCAAATATGTACTTTTATATTTCCTCTTTCATTATATAAATATCATCAGTTTAGCCTTTTACTGTAAGAAGTGCATCTTTGTGATTATTTATACAAATTCACAAACAGTACAATTCATTGATAAAGGCCTCTGAGTTTCTTTTAACTCCATGGTTCTCTTTCATGGCCTAAGGAGGACTCCTAAGGAAATTAAACAAACAAAATCCATCAAAAAATACACCCTACTCAAAAGTATTTTTTCTTCTTAAAGCCACGAGTCCCAACCCACATCAAAATAAAGTCATCTACTCCTCCATTTGGAAGTTTTGAAAACCCACAGCTCTGAGTATTAACCCAGATAAGAGCTCCTCACATTGCAGCAGTACAACCCTAAGATCTCTCCCCGCCAACCGGGCCTCCACTTCCTGCAGAAAGTGACTGTCTCTTGGGGAACCAAGAAAGAAGAGACAGGAAAGGTAGGGCATAATTTGCATATATCATCATCATCATCACCATCATCATCATCATCATCATCATCACCATCATCATCATCATTATCATCATCATCATCATGTAACCTGCTCCTCAAACAAACAAAAAAGCGGTTCAACTCTCATTTCTCACACTCATTTGTGCAATAAATTAAATCAAGGTTTAGGAAATCCAGTAGCTCTCCTGTAGAACTCCAGGGGAAAGTAAACTCAAACGAGGTAGCCAGATACATGCATACATGTACATAACTGCAGAACGTACATACATACAGTATATAGCATATATTCAGTAGAAAAAAGAAATGACAAGAAAAAAAGACCAACTTCCTCGTGTTTCCCTCTTCCCCTGCCCCCTGTGTAAATCACCTTTTTCAGTGATCTCTCAGGCTGTGGTTTGGGGAACAGTAGAGACTCATTATTGCAGACAAGGAGGAAGGCCTCTGTGGATGGAGCAACCAATGAGTTCTGGGCACACGTGTGGAGGTCAAGCTGAAATGTCTAGATGACAGGTAGATAGTCTACCTGACCTTCCCCACCCTCTGCATTACTCCACAGAGCTGCCAGAAGCACAATTTCTGAGCCATACTTCTAAAACAATTGGAGACACGGTCTATGCCATCCGTAGCCCTCTGTCCTCCCTTGTTAATAGAACCACAGACCACCCTGCCCTCGACTACCCACATACCCATCAGAAACCTTAAATCCTCTCTCTAATGAGTTTCTTTAATAGGTTCCCCAGTCTTTTATTTCAAATCTTGCTCAATAGCTCTTTCTGCTGCATCACTGATGGGGTATACTGAGAAGCCACGGACATAAAAATCCCTCCAGTAAGTTACAATTTCCATTAGTTCCCCTCTCAGGGATCACCTTGGGATTCAGTAATAGGTAAGTGCAGGGGCCTAACTCACAGCAAGGGACTATTAGAAATGAGATGGCATTTCAAATGCTAGCCCACATACAACCTCTAGGGCAGATACATTCAGTTAGGAAACATGGTCCAGTAGTAATCTTTTCCTGGTCTTGGCCCGCCCATGGCCCAGGTAGAGCTGAAATAAATGATGTATTGCCTTTAAAAATAACACACTGAAAATGAACTACCATCTACAATTATGATGCTTAACATAGTCTATTAATGTTGGAATGTCTCTGTGTTATAGATATCTCTTTGAGATACTAATTTAATGTTAATGACAAGAATGCACTTTTTCTGAACAAGTAACAATTTATGCAATTTCAGAATGAGAAATGGGCAATACTGCAGCTGAGCATCATGGCAGTGTCTGTCCAGTAGTGACCGTTGATTGATTTAGATTGGTTAACCTAGAATGTTATTTATTATTTATGCTCATGCTGGCTTGAACTGTGATCCTCCTATTTGTGCTTCCTATCATAACTGGAATGACAGAAACACGCCACTGTAACCATCCATGTCTCCTCTAGCAAGAAATGCAGGTATATGTTGCTGTACCCCACCATTGATTCAGATAGAACCTTGAGATTTTTTTTTTATTCAATCTATCCTGGAACTATGATCCTCAGTACCTTCACATCCTAATTATCTAGGATTACAGGATTGATCTACCATACCATGGCAAATGTGCATTTTAATGCGGTCTTTTCCCATATAAGAACACAAGGAGACACATCTTTTTAAATAGCAAATTCTCAAAGGACTTTTGATTGGATTGTCTTTGTTACTGTTTTCCAATTATGTGCATATGACAAAGGGCAAAGAAGAAGAATGGAATTGTATGATGAAATTGAATATAGTGTTTGTCGCAGACACTGTTTTTCTACCTAAGAGTTCCCAGACTACTATATTTTATAGCTCCCAGAAGAAAAGTGTGATTAGAGTTATGATTGGAACTAATTATCATGAGAATGATTGTGATATCCTACATGCCTTTGCAATTTTCTTGGTCTTACAACTGAGTTTCATTAGAAATATTAAGATTTAAGGTAAAAATTACATGAAGTTTTCAGAGAAAAATATCCTGAAATAACAAAAGCTCTCTAGGATGAGTTAGAACATGCTGCCATTTTTATTGGCCTCTGCTTTCTTTGAATGAATATAAGGGAAATATATAGATCTTTAAATTTTTAAATACTTGAAAATCACTAACCTAAAAGAACATAACATTCTGACTATGGAAATAATATAGAAAATCCAAGTGATGTAAATATTTTTGTGAGTACATGCGTTTCATTTTATTTCACTTTATCTTTGATTCATTAACCTGGCCACATTTTAAAACTCTGGTCATTTGTGTACCTGTCTTAAATATGTAATATGTGCCAAGTAATAACATGGAGGACAATACTTAATTTCAACAGATTATTCTACCTGATTTAAGTTAAAATTGCTTCCAACTGCCCAAAACAAATCCGCACATAAACATTTTTTGTCATGAGTAAGGAGTGGTAGAGAAATGTTACCACTCAATGTTACCTACTAAGCATGCTACAGGAGATTATATTCAGGACTGTCACTTTGGTCTAAGGGGATCATTGCAAACAGCATGCAGACTTCGTAATAGGGAAAGGTGATTTGGGCTTGGCTTCAGACACAAGCATGATCAAGTGAGAATTCAGAAACAAGTCGCAGACGGTTCATCTGTGGATGGGAAATTACTAAGAGAAAATATTAGATTAGAAGGATTTGGGGGAAAAGCTAATTTATGGGATCCTTATTGGTGGCAGGCTAGGTGATGAATTATCACCAGACGGGGTGGAGGATGAGGAATCTCTCTAGATCAGGGAGGAAGATTGAAGTGGTTGATCAAAAGTAAAAGCTATATCCATAGCTCATTAAAAAAAAACGATTCAGCAATCTAGATAGCATCCAGAAATATGAATTTAAAAAAGACATCAGATGAGTTCCTTTGGTGTCATTTTCAACGCATTTTATTGACATTTTTCTTTACATGTCATAATAGGTACCATTTAAAACCTACAATTCAGTGATTTTTTTAGAAAAGTGAGAGCATTTTATAACCAACACCACAGTCAAATTCTAGGTCTTTCTTTCTCCTTACCCCAGTAGTTCTTTAAAATCAATCAAGAGCAATTCTGACTCAGTCCCTACCCTCAGCCCTAGGCCACTGCTAATCTGTTTTTATCCCTTTCCAATCTCCCATTCTGTATGTAGGAGATGTTATTGTGTGCATGTGTTCTGTTTTATATAAATGGAATCACATATTTGGTTATCTTTTAAGACTGGCTAGCATATGTAGCATACTGTTTTCAAACTTCAATCAATTTATATATCAATACTTCATTCCTCTTCATTTGCCACATAACATTCCCTTAGATAGCTATATGGCTTTTCATTTACCGGCTAATTGACCATTGGACATTTCCACCTAGGGCTAGTAAGAATGATGCTGATAAGAGCATTTATACAGAGGCTTTTGAGGAACAAATGTTTTTTTTTTCTTTCTCTTCAGTATGTTCCTCAGGGTAAAATTATTTGGAATATGGTAATTTTGCATTCATTACTTTGAGAAACTATTAAGCTGTACCTCATTGACTTCACTCTCCTCATACTTTGAGAAATATTAATCTTCAGCAGTGACTTGAGCATCAAAAGTCAGGAGGAAAAGAGATATTTGTGGGTTTCTGATCATAAAAATCCCTAGAGTCTTCCACATGAAGTAAGTGACTAGCTGCAGTGCCAGCATCTCTGGAGGCTGAGATGGGAAGATGACATGTTTCAGACCAATATGGTTCATGATGAGATTTCAGAGTGAGACCATGTTTCAAGAAAGAAAGAAAAAAAATCCTGGCACCAGTAGCTCACACCTGTCATCCTAGCTACTCAGGAGGCAGAGAGCTGAGGATCATGGTTCAAGGCTAGCCCAGGCAGGAAAGTCCGTGAGACTCTTATCTCCAATAAAGCACCAGAAAACCAGAAGTGGTGCTGTGGCTCAAGTGGTAGAGCACTAACCTTGAGCTGAAGAGCTGAGGGACAGCACCCAGGCCCAGAGTTCAAGCCCTATGATCAACCACAAAAAAAAGGAAGAAAGAAAGAAAAAAGAAAATAGGAGGTTCCATTAAATGAAAGTAATGATTAGAAAAGAGGAGAAAAGCAGCATTCAAAAATGACGAAACTCTGAACAATGATGTGTGGTTAACAACATCAGATGGCAAGTAAGAAAATACATGTTTGTCAGTCAACAAAGCAGAATTATCTCTAAATGAACAAGCAATATAAGAAATGATGGCGATGCATATTTAATGAAGAGAATACTGACAAGACTTTATCTAGTTATCTAGTTTGAGAGGAAGGCTGAAATAAGGTTAGCTCTCAATCACTTTTTAAATTAAAATTCATTGATTACATACAATTAAATGTATAGTTCCATGGATTTCAATTCGTATACTGTTAAAGAAATACAAATAATGGTTATGATTGAATGATTACAAAATAAAGTAGTTATGTTGAGTCTCTCACCTGAGTCATAGCTGCTCATGAGGCTGAGATCTGAGGATTGTAGTTCAAAGCCAGCCCAGTCAGGAAAGTCTATGAGACTATTATCTCCAGTAATCTATTTTTTAAAAACCACTTTAAAAAAAAAGCGGAAGTGGAGCTGTGACTCAAGTTTCAAAGCACAATCCTTGAGCAAGAAAGCTGAGGAACAGCACCCAGGCCTTGAGTTAAAGCCCCAGGACAATAATAATTATTATTAATACTAACAATAACAATAGTAGTAGTAGTAGTAGTAGTTACATAGAAGAATGAAGCAACTAATCAATGATAAACAAAGAAGCAGCCGCAAACAATGCATAAAATATGATTTAGTTGGGTGCCAATAAAACTTTATTTACAAAAGTATGTGGCAGCCTAAATTCAATCTGCAAGCTGTAATTTGCACTAATCTACCTTGTTTCTTTGCCAAATTTAACACATTATCTTTAACTTGTGATTCGACATGTCCATCATGGATAGTAGTAAGAAAACATTTTTTAAAAGAAAGAAACAGGGAGCTCTTTGCTCTCAGAACTTCCTGTAAGATGCTTTTCCACATGTATCTTACAAGTAAGCACTTACTGAGAATCTAGTGGCAGAGGTAGGAAATGCAATTCTTCTACACATGTGATCAGCTAAAATAAGAGGATTAATTACTAAGAATTATTAAATCAGATAATAAAAATCCTAATCATATTTACTGCCATTAATATATAGAAATATTCATTATAATCTTCCTTCCTTCTTATGTAATAGAACATTTTTCTTCCAGTAAGGCCAATCTGCAATCTCATTAGTGTCTGCATCCAACTGAGTTTACCTCTGACTTTATGTTTACCTGGATATCAGATTGAGATGTAATTCTTTGTCATTCATGGAATATAAATGAAATGACTGATGATTAAATGTCTGTTCTTTTGAAAAATATATGTAGAAGAGACACACAGGTCCATAGCAAGTTTCAAGTCTTCTCAGGACTGAAATCATACACCCCATGGGCTTAACTGGCTGGGAGGTCCCTCCTTTTCTATTCCCCATACAGCCATATGTGAGAGCATTCACTGTCTTCCTGTTGTGAACTGCATGCGGTCCTAGCTGTTTTCCTGATGACACAGATTTGGGTTACTGAGGATAATGTTTGTCATCTGGTGTACATAGACTTCTGCAGTCTGTTTATGGTTTTCTTGCCAGTCTGTCTGTCTGCCTATCTATCTATCTACAGGTTTAGCTTACACAAATATTTAAAAACAAATTGACTAAGCCATTTGATCTTGAAATTTATCTCACATAACATGATGATTTCCAGTTCCAACTATTTTCCTGCAAATAACATTATTTTGTTCTTTTTTGTTACTTTGTTATAATATGCCACATTTTCTTAAGTTTTTCACCTGTTGTTGGACACCTTGATTTATTCTACAGAAGGATGGAGGAAGGCTAATGGAGAGGTAAATGAGGAAGACTATGAAAGCTACTTTGCTTATACATATAAAAACTGAACAATAAAATCCATTTAAACTTTAGAAGGAGGCAGGTGGTAAGAGTGTGTGACGGAGAGGCTGAGTTTGAGCAGGATACAATGCATGCGTACAGGGAAATGTTGCAAGGCAACTACGCTCTTGAACAACAAATATATGCTAACAAAGATCTTAAAAATCTTTTAAATTAAAAAGAATTCTTTTTTTGAGGGGGGGTCCGGTTGTGGGGCTTGAACTCTGGGCCTGGGCGCTGTCCCTCAGCTCTTCAGCTCAAGGCTAGCGCTCTACCACTTGAGCCACAGCACCACTTCCGGCTTTTTTTTTCTGCTTATGTGGTGCTGAGGAATCGAACCCAGGACCTCATGCTTGCAAGGCAAGCGCTCTACCACCTAGCCACCTTCCCAGCCCTAAAAAGAATTCTTGTAGTCTACTAATCTCTTTTGTCAGACACTTCTATGTGCAAGAGATTGCATCCAGCCATCTGGTCTTGATGCAATTTGAGGCTTGGTCACTGTGCTTTTATATCGAATCACGCTTATGTTTGTCATTTCCTAATGGAGGTGAGACCTTCAAGAGAACATGATAAACCCCCTCTATCTTCATTTCTGCTTCCAATATTCTAGTAAGTTACCTTGAAGCCCAGGGAAAGAATAACCCTTGGATGATCATTGATCGTCTAAATCTTAGAAAATTTTCCATTTCTTCTAGAAAGACTTTTCTGAAAGTAGTAGAAAGCATCTTGGCACTACAATCTTACATACTGAAAAGTACTTCATGGAACCAGGGCTCACAATTATCAAACTTTTCCATCAGGGTACAGTTTTTTTAAAACCTGTTCAGGCACAGAAATTGGGAACTCCCCGTTATTTTAGATTGTTGACTAAAGCAGACACCTTCCATTTCTAAGCCCTCTCCCATTAATCTCAACCGCAAGCTGACGAGTTCTAGGTTGAGTTCATCTGTGTCTTAGAGACTTTGCTGACCACAGCAAGAAGGATCTTGTGCACATCAGCTCTTCGGGTGTTTGAGAACATTTCTTCTAACATTAAATGTGTCAGTTGGCACTTAGTTGGCTTCCAACGAGCAATAATTGGCAATTTGAGCAAATATTTTGCTATATGTTTACAGCCTTCCCAACCTGTAAAATCCAAGTTTTCACAGCTTTGAGCTCACCCCAGTCAATTCTATAAATGTATGAGATTTTGTCAGCCAGAGCAGCCAATATTTAAGTGTGCTGACAAATACAGTATTACTTAGGATTAGGTCAGCAGAAATTAACAGGAAGGAGATGTCTTTCTTTCCTGCACAAAAGAATATAAACTGTAGACTCTTCTAAGCCAATATGAGCATCAAATGCACAAGTAAATGTCTATGTGTAAGAAACACAAGATAAATATTGGAGGATAATTAACAGTCTTCTTATAAGTCCTACATTTAATATTATCTTTGAGTTTGATTAAAATCTGTGGGCCCAACTTTACTTAATAAAGTAACATTCAATATTTATTGACTCTTGGGCAAATTTTGGAAACCTGTGTATGGTTCTTTAACCTAAGAATATTGAAGTGGTAGAATTTATTTTCAGTGAGTTTATTTCTTCTTGAAGTTTACAATTATCCATCATACAGCCTGAAGCTTTTTACAACAAATAATTTAGAACAGTAGAGCTAAATAGTTTTGAGGGGTGATAGATTACTCCTTAATCATGTATTTGTATTTCTCAGTACTTCTCAATCATATTTTTAATCTCCACAAAAGTGACTGATTCAATAATTTCAATTTAAGAAAGAAAAAATATTTGACCATTTCAAAAATACCAGGACCATTTCAAATGGTTGATAGTCAGACTCTTTCTTTAACATCAGAAGGAAAAAGACTAAATTTTAGTTATATATGGGGACTATAGAAGGGAAAAAAAAAGAATAGTGCTGGTGAACATATTCTCTGGGAAATAGAAATTAGGAGACCAAGAAAAGTATTTTGGCCTTGGCAGCTTCAAGCAGAAGTGAACTGTGAAAGTGAATGAGTAATACACAGAAGAAAGAGTAGCATTGTTATGCTCCTCCCAGGACACCTGTAGACACTGTGGAGTCTTGTGCCCTAAAAGTGTTCATTAAACATTTCCTCAATGAGTTAGGGTAATTAGCCCCGTGCTGGTAGCTCACACCTAGCTACTCAGGATGCTGAGATTTGAGCATCTCACTTTGAAGCCAACCAGGGTGGGAAAGTCCATGAGACTCTTATCTCCAATAAACTACTGAGAAAAAGCCAGAAGTGACGCTGTGGCTCAAGTGGTAGAGCACTAGACTTGAGCAAACGAAGCTCAAGAACAGTGCCTAGGCTCTGAGTTCAAGCCTAAGGACTAGAAGAAAGAGAGAAGGAGGGAGAAGAAGGAGCCAGGAGGAAGGAAAGAAGGAATGGGGGGAGGGAGTGTGGAAGGGAGGAAGGGTAAAGTAATTAGCTATACTTTAAGATTAGAAATGTTTATATCATCTTATCCAAGAAGATAGCAGTGTGTCTGTTTGGCATTTACATATTCTTTTCAATCTTACTAGGAAAGAAATAGAAAGTACCCCAGGTCTTTGTCTTGTAATGAGATATGTAATCTATTTGGCCTATATTTTCTCCCTGACTGTTGTACTAAAGCATAATTTGTATGAAAGCATGTTTTCTTTCCACATTGGCGTTGACGTAAAGGTTACAGTTATTCTTCAGAGCAACATAGATCTTCCTTAATAAATATCTCTAATGATTTTTTTCACATAAATATCATTAAATCTTGTTGGAGCTTTAAGCTCCTTTCCTTTCCTCGAAGAAAGGTATGGTTTTTACATCATTAGCCTTAAAAAAATAAATAATAAACAGCCACTACTAATTTCCTCTGTCACTGAAGGCACTAAACAAAGGTACACTTTAGTCACATCTTTGTTTGAAATAGCACAAATACCAAATAGGGAACTACATCATTATAATTCTGTACTTGCCTATAGACATTGCTGCAGGACTGGAAGAACAGACTCCGTATTTTATTTTATTTTAGTTTTTATTTTTTTTGTCAGTCGTGGGGCCTGAACTCTGGGCCTGGGCGCTGTCCCTCAGCTCTTCAGCTCAAGGCTAGTACTCCACTGCTTGATCTACAGCACCACTTCTGGCTTTCTCTGCTTATGTGGTGGTGAGGATTCAAACCCAGAGCCTTATGCATGTAAGGCAAGCACTCTACCTCTGAGCCGACTCCATATGTTTGCTTTAGTCCTCAAGCAGTTGATGGTTACAAGTTACCGTGTCCGCTTCTGTGTCCAGTGCTTCTTGATGATTCTTCCATGATTCTACCCCATCCAACTAACCCCTGCCCCTCAGAGTCATGTAACGTTTCCTGCTCCCTTTATGACCTGTGCATAATGTGTATGATGGCTGTTTGTCCTCTGTCCCTTTTTCCATTCATCCTCACCTCCAATTTGCCCTGTTTTCCCGAATTATGCTCAGTGTCCTGGTGTTCATTTTGTAACGCTGTCTGTTAATTGTTCAAAGGGATTACCCCTGGGAGTTTTACCCTGCATGTACTATACTCTTAGTCGTCAATATTTCAGAACAATGCCAGAAAAATGCAACCAGGTTAATTTTAAAATAGCAGGTCCATCAGTGGTACAAATTATTCATTTAGCACTTCTGAGGGTCTTATCCGTCTCTGCCGAGTCACACTGCCAGATTTATCCTAATGTTTCAGTCTTCCCACCCTTGCTTCTCTTGGGGAGGAGAAGGAATAAAATTTCTATTTGCAGAAGAGTTAGAAAATGGGATAAGGCGTGCTGAAGTGGATCTACACTTAGACAAGGAACATAAAGAAAACGTCCTCTGCTATCCCTTCCTGAACATTAACTCAATTTGAGTCAATCCAGTTATAGCTAAGTTTTCTTAAATAACAATTTGAAAAATTACTCTACTGACATCTATTTTATTATTTATTAAATTCACACAATGCATAATCTTTAAATTTTTGGTAAAGATATATATAAAATTGCTATTTTAAGAATATACATATGACCAGATAAGATGAAGTTAAACGAAATGAACCCCAAGATAGGGGCACAAGTGGTTTTTTCTTTCTTGCTATTGTTTTTAACGTATTTATAAGGTACCGTGTGATTTTTTTTGTTGCTTTGTATGTTCCTCCCCTATGGTATAAACCCTGTTTTCACTGTGTTACATGTCAGTATAATTTGGGGAGGGGAAGGGAAAAAACAAAGTGTTTAAATAGGGATACAGGTTGACCCATTGCAACAATGAGATGTACAAGACACTATGTTGAAAATGAACTTTAAAATTTAGGCTTGAGGAGGGAGTATAGTTGTGGAGGTGGGAGGGAAGGGATGGTAGGGGAAAACAAAGGAAGAGGCAACAATGCTTGATAAGAAATGTACTCATTACCTTGCTTATGTAACTGTAACCTCTCTGTACAGTATTTTCACAATGAAAAACATTAAAAAAAAGAATCTAGAATATGGGGAGAATAATGAAAGTGATGACTTTGATCAAGATGCACTGTACTAACATGTTGAATTATAACCCTTTTTATAAATACTTAAACATTTAAGAATTGAATAATATAGAATCATACAGCCAAGTCATAGATGGCTCATGACTGTTATCCTACCTACACAAGAGGCTGATATCTGAGGATTTCAGTTCAAGACCAGACCAAGCAGGAAAATCTATGAGACTCATTTTCAATTAACCAGCAAAAAGCTGTAGCTCATGTGATATAGTGCTAGCTTTGAGCAAAAATATTTTAAGGACAGTACCCAGATCTCTAAGTTCAAGCCCAGGACCAGCACACAGAGAGAGAGAGACAGAGAGACACAGAGAAACAGAGAGACACAGAGACAGAGACAGAGAGAGGTAGAGAGAGAGGATACAGTGCAATGGTTTGAAGGACATTTTGTCATTGTAACTATCAACACTGTTGATCACTAGAACCTTTTCTTCATCACTGAAGCCTTGCACCCAGTAATTAATAATTCTGCTTTGACCTCTGCCTGGGGAATCTCCTTCCTGCTATTTATACCTACGAATTTGCTACTGATGCTCTTAGGAGAAACCCCAATATTTGTCCATTTGTCTGAATTATCTTGTTTATCATATTGTCTTTAAGAGTTGTACAATTTCCAGCCTTATTATCATGTATATTAGAATACTATTCCATTGCATGTGAATACTAGATATTACTCATTTCCCTATCTATTGATTCACATTTGAGTTATTTCTCCCTTTGTATGTGTATATGTACATGTATACACATATTTGTGCATGTGTATTATATATAGTATATCTAATATATTCAATTTTAGGTATATCCACATGTATTTATATGCATAAACAGAATACTGACGTCTCTGCAGTGGCTGATTCCTTTTAGGAACAGATGAAATATATTGAGGTAGATGTCCATGCCACCTCTCATAAGCATCTTTGAAACTCAGAGCTCAGTTCCTTTCTTGTCCTGCCATGAGGACACGGGCCTGTCTGTTCTTTGAGCATGGGGGTGGGGTGATGTCTGTCTGTCTTATTTGCCATTGTTTCACGATTTCTAATGTAAATTGTGCCTAACATATGGAAAGGATAGGTGCATGAATAAAAAGATGAAAGAAAAAAAAAATCACGTAGACTAGTGAGCAATAGAATGAAGTTGAAATTATTACTATTTTAGTTTTGTTTAACAGACTAACTGTAGGAATCTCTAGAAACCCTGAAAATTCAAAAATGAGATGAAGAGGTTTATCACTTTTGTTACTTAAAAATACTTCTATACAAACACATAGTAAGAATTACTCTATTTTTATCAAATTGGGGCAACCTTCACTCTTAACCATTTGCCTTAATGTATTTCACGCTTCCTCATGACTGGCCTCTTCATTATCTTTGCACGCATGCAACAGTCTCAAATTGGGTGACACGCTAAGGTGCTTCATCTTCTAGGGGTCAGAGTCAGCTTGTCTGCCCCTGAACACTAAACCCTAGCCAGTGTGTTATAGTTCTCATTAGAATGCTTGTACTTACAACTAAGCGGCATATTATTAATTACTTTTCAGGTGAAATTGTAATCACTTCTTGAAGAGATCAACAAAGCATTCTGACATTGAAACGTAATCGAATTCACTAGGTCAGCTTAAATGAGGAAAAACAGACAAGTCCGATTGTGTCCTTTTGGAGCAATAGCTCTTAACATCATTTCATTTCTCCAGGTGGCAGTGACAAACACGCCTCTCACCCTCACATACTGACTTTCCTTGTGTTCTTTGTTGGAGTGAGTGACAGTTGTAAGGATAAATACTTTAAAACACCTGTTCTCATACCAGTGTGGCTTTAGCTAAAATAAAAATCCAAAACAAACAAGCAAAAATCCTGTTCCCTCCAAAGTTCTTCTCTTACTACCTCAGCAAAGATTCTTGAAATTCCCATATCTTGCTCTCTTTAGAGGTGAGGAATTAAAAGCAGTTACTTGTAAAAATGCAAAAGCTCTCCCTCCTAAGGGCTGATAAATTAAGCCATTATCAGCCATCAACACCTTAGCAAGAATTAGTTGATCAGAAGCCAAAAGGATCTTGGTGGAACTATCAGAAAAATATCAGATTGTTTAGTATTCCAGTGCAAAAGGGAGCTGATGAAGGAATATCTAGACACACTTTTTGTGAAAAAAAAATATACTGGGGCAAAAATTATGGTCAGGTTAACCCCATTCAGAATGTGCCTCATTTAAATATGGGATAGAAAAGAAACAAGTTAAGTATTTTAGTCCTTTTTAAAAATTTCCCTTATGTGTTCTCCCATAAAGAAAACTGGTTTCTGACTAAAAATGGGGAAACAAGTATCAGGGACAAGATACAGGAATCCAAGGAAGAAGGGAAGGAGAGAGCATCTAATAGCCTTTAAGAAGGACTGCATACTTTAAGAAGTATGCAGATCAGTGTCAGAAGTATAAATGTGCTGGGGAAACCAAAATTATATTCTATAACTTCAACAACCACTGTTCTAGAAGTGTGAGCGGAGCCATTAAGATAAGACATTGTGAGACGTCCACTAAGATCTTATAAAAACCATTTTTGTTATATTTAAGTGTTAGTGGTACAGAAGGGTATCAATTCAGCATCTTAATTTATATGCATAATGCATCCTGATTTGTGTCATCCTCTATCATTTCCCCCTTTCGCATCTATCTCAATGCCACCTGTATCTTCCTATTTCCCAGTTCCATTTTCACCTGTGTACATTGAGTAGTATAAATGTGTCTGCCCACATTCCTCTCTCCATTTGACTAGCCCCACCCTTAACCTCACTCCCCTCAGAGAAGTGTATTTGTTTTGTTAATCTGTCTATTAATTGTTCAAAGCGGTTACACCCTGGAAATCCATTTCTTCCATATGCCTTAGTTTAGTCAGCTTGATCATATACACATACACATGGCTGTTATGTGTTTTCATATATGCTTATATTTAAAATCTAACATTCATGCATAAGAGAAAAATAAATGCACCTTTTGTCTATTTGGGCCAGCCTTACATCACTCAACACAATTTTTTCCAGGTTCATTAATTTTCCTGCAAATGACATAATATTCCTCCTGATAGATAAACAAAATTCACTTGTAAATGTATATCACATATTTTTATATTCATTGTTCAGCTGTAGGGCATCTAGACTGTTCTCATAGTTTGGTTGTGGAGAAGAGTAGAGAAATAAACACTGGTTTGCAGCTGTCTTTATTGTATCTGACTGGAAATCTTGGATAAATGACAGAAACATTGCTAGATCATAGAGTAGGTTTTCATTTTGGAGGTGGAGGAAATGATTACACAAACTACATTCCCACCAACACTGCAACAGGATTCCTGTACTCACAACCTTGTCAATGTGGTTCATGTTTTGTTCCTTGATGATGGTCATTTTAACTCAAGTGCAATAGAATCTTAATGTTGTTTTCATTTTCATTTCCTTTGTGGCTGAGGATATAGAGCATTTCTTTGTGTGTTTATTGGCCATTTTTAATTCTGCTGTGAAGTGTCTATTTAGCTCCTTTGCCCATTTATTAATCAGGCTACTCAATCTCTGAGGGGTTAGTCTTTTGAATTCCTTTATATTCTGATTAATGGGCCCTTGTTTGACATGTAGCTAGCACAGATCTTCTCCCATTCCGAAGGCTCTCCTTTAAGTTTAGTAAATCTGTCCTTTGTTGTGCAGAAGCATTTTAGCTTGATGCATCTGCTTGTCAATTCACTCACCTCTTCGCTGATTCTCAGTTCTCAGGAATTTCCCACCTACACCAATAATTTCTCATGTTTCTCCTGCTGATTTCCTATTATAATTTTAAAGTTTCAAATCTTACATTGGAGTCTCTGATCCATTTTTATTGATATTAGTACAAGATGAGAGACGGGAATTCAGATTCAGTCTTCTTCATATGCATGTCCAGTTTCTGTGGTACCATCTGTTGAATAACTTTGAGGTCTTCATCAGTGTTGCATTGAATCTCTAGATCATGTTTGGCAGTATGGTATTTTCTTGATGTTATTTGTACCAATCAATGAACATGGGAGCTTTTTCTGGCTCCTAGGATTTTCTTAAAATTCTTTCTTCAAAGGTGTGTATAGTTTTGATAGCAGAGACTCTTCAACTCATTGGTTACATTTATTGAGAAGGTTTTACCTCCTGATTTCCCTCTTTGCTCCCCTCCCAATTTTAATGTTGAATCTACTCCTTTTCTTCCTATGTTTATCTACTGACATGGAAGAATTTGTTTCTCCATTTTACTTTCTTCCTGTTCATGATGAAGTTCCGAGTCCAGAAGGTCTTCTAGTGTTTTCTGCAGTATTGGTTTATTGGAGATACATTGTTATTATTTTTGTTCACCATGGAATGTTTTCATTTGCCTGCCTGTGATGATGGACAGTGGCTTATTCTTAATGCTTGAAATACATTATTTCAGGCTCTCCTTGTTTTCATAGTTTCTGTTGAAAAATCTGCTGTTATTTTGATAAGTTTTCCCATGTAAGTGATTTGTCTTTTCTCTCTTACAACTTTAGGACTTTCCGTTGTCTCCACTTTATGTTTTAAATATGATATATAATGGATAAGTTTTTTTCTGGTCTAGTCTATTTGGTGTTTGGAAAGCCTCTTGAACTTGGAATGGACTTCTATTTTGCAAGGTTTGTGATATTTTCTACTACTAATATGTTGAATAGATTTCACATCAATTTAGCTGTCATCCCTTCTCCTTAATCAATACCCGGAATTTGAATGTGTATTGTATTTTTAATTGAGTCATTGAAGTTCTTGCAAACTCGTTTCATATTCTCTCTTTTATTTTTTTTCTATATTTTATCCGCCATTTCTACTATATCTATTTTTTCCCTCAAGCCCAGAAATTTTGTTTTCCATATCGATTCTGCTGGAGAGGCTACTTTAATTTTTATCTCTCATCTTTCAGTTTGATTATTTTTTATGGTATCTTTTTATTGAAGTCTTTTTCATGACTTCTTTACTATGTTAGCTTGATTGGTGTCTTCTTTGTTCTCCTCTACCTGGATTCTCTTTGCACTCATTTAGCCCTTTATGTGCAGTAACATGGTTGATAGACTTCCTGTTTTATTTCATTGAATACTCTAATCAACAATCTTCTGTGATCAGCCTCTGGATTTTTCTCTATTCATTATGGTACAGATCATTTGTTATGTAATTGTTTTTGTTTCCTGAAAGTGCTTTATTTTTCTGATCTCTCATATTTCTATGTTGATTTTATTCATTTAAGGATTCTATGTGGTTTGTGCTTTCAGTTGTTTGAAGTTTAGTTGCTTGAACTTGCTAGATCAAAAGAAAATTAACAGGGAAAAAAACACAAGCAGTTAATCCCAATAAGCCAACGAAACACTCGAAACAAACAAATAACATAAATAACTCAAGACAAAACAGTGACAAATTATGTTGCCAGTCATTTTTCTGTTCTTGCTGCTGTTGCCTGTGAAGTTCTCTCTTCCAGATGCTTCAATCTTCCAGTCTCAGGCCCCACTCTGAGATCTGGGTTGAATAGATGCAGCCTTTCATGTGGGAGAGGCATAAGTTATGTCTCGCTTAGGATGCCCTCTTTACCTGCCCAGGTAGTGCTGCTAGTCCTAGTTAGTATCCCAGGATAACACAAAATAAAAGAAGTCGCTGAGCTTGCTGTTTGAGGTCAGGGGTACTGTACCAGCTGTGTTGTGCCCAGTCAGGCCTCTCACCCAATTGATGACATCTGCCCCTCAAGGATGTGTGTATACGTCTCTGCCATTGGCTGGAGTCCTCTCTGAACGGCCCTCATAGGCAGTGTGAGCAGCCACCCTGGGGGTGAGATGGGTTATAACAGTGGTGGGCAGTGTTTGTCACTCAGACCCACTCAGAGTTAGTGGAAATCCACATCCTGTGGATGGAGATAGTTGGCAGCCTTTCTCCCTGCTTGAATGGAACCTGGACTTGAGTCACACACCTGCTGCGGAAGTCCGTGCCAGCTTCCTTTCTGTGTGTGTGTGTGGTTCCCAAGTGTAGTGGCTGTTCTTTTGTATGGAGAAATATGGTTGCTCCTTTGTGTAGTGCTCCCTGGCGCCCTCAGGAAATGGTTGTCACAGGAGATCTCTCCTGTATTGCTCTCGCCAAACCTCCAGACACACGACACTCTCGCCGTGTTCTGTTTTGTTCTGCTGGTAAGTCAGATACGTGGGTCTTGCCTGGAGATTAAAGAGAAGAAGAAAAAGAAAGAAGGGACTGTGGTCTTGCTTATGACTCAAGCAGCTCTCGCCTGGGTGTCAGCTCCCAAGAAGCTCAGGCTCTGTTAAGCAAGGATTTTGGTCTGCCTTGTTTCTCCCTTTTTAGAAGGTTAAGGTTCCACTCGACTATCTGTTTATACTTTGCTCAGCCTCCCCACCTACCCTGGTGTTCCCTGCTTAAGCTTTGGGCTTCTTGTTAGTCAGAGGAGACACTAAGTATCTTCTGCCAGAAAATTACCATCTTCTCAGGAATTCTATTGGGATTGCGTTTTCCTTTGATAGGATTAGTAGTTTGAAAGATTAGGGAGTTTCTTCACCAGAGGGGCAGCCTAGCTCTCCTGCATACACACACACACACACACACACACACACACACACACACACACACACACACACGTGCCTACATCATTGGCAAATTATCACGACCCTATGTCAAACACTGCAGGTGTTTGCCATGTTCCTCGGCAATCTGGGCAGTAAAATGACTGAGTATTAGAAAGATACCCCAATGTGAAGCTGATTTTTCTGCATACCTGTTTCAGAATCCCTTGCAGAGAGATCTAGAGTGGAATTTGAAGACTCATTTTCATTCGATTCTTAAAAACAAAACATGCGATTTCGACCTGAGATTAAATAGAAGAAAGGGAGGGTGTGTGCTACATTCACAAAGTAAGGACAGTACTTCCTCCATCCCTACCTCGCTCATGGTGAGTAAGTAAGTACGCAGAGTGGGCAGAGGAAACACTGTGATCCCTCCGCAGACTTCACTGGAGGATCATTGCCGAGGGAGTCTACCAAGGGAGTCCTCTCCACACCCACTTTACACACCTACACATGTGTACACCTGCCACATTCACACACACACACACACACACACACACACACACACACACACACACCGCCACCACCAAAGAGCAGAGTAAAGCTGAGGATTTTCAAATAGAGACACATAAACTGTAAGAATTATGAAAGATCAATCGTTGGTGGAATACACACACACACACACACACACACACACACACACACACACGATTCCATCATTGATGGAATAAAGGCAAAAGTTATGAAGCTGCCACCCCATCTTCCAGAGAACTACCCAACAATATAAGAAGCCAGTTGGTTGCTTAGTCATTGGGTTGGGCTTGCCGGGATGCTGAGCCCCCTTTCCAGACGTGACACTGCGTGGAGAAGAGCGCTGAGAGGAGTCAGTTTTCTTTTTCTTGGCCCCTCAGATAATCATTCTTTAGTCACTCACTTAGATTTGTTCAGCACTTTTTCAAGGACCTGCACAGCCGGACATGACCTTGATCTTATAGATAAAGTACCCCAGGGCTCAGGTGGCCTGGTCCTGCTCATGGGACTGGCATGCTTGGGTGAAGCTGTTCTCAGCTGCTGTTTGCATAATACAATTTAGCAACTGATAACCTGGCAATCCTAATAAGAAAGAGATCGTTGTTATTTCCTTCAAGGTAAATAACTATCAGTGATGATGAAGCTGTTGAAATATGTTCACATGATCTCAGCCTCACTGGTGGATGAGAGTCAAGGCCATGGGAACTCGTGGCTGCATTTCCCCCTCCACTGGGAGGGCTACATCTATCACAGAATGTTCATACTGGGGTCTGCATTTGAGAAAATAGATTCATATTAACATACCATGTAACATACCATTCATATTACCAGAAAAGGACAAAATGGAGAGTATACTGTGATGTATTTATGCTTCATGACAACAATCAAATGGACAAGGTTTAAAGAGAGATTCATTTCTGCTTTGCTTGATTTTCCAATATCTGGATTATTCCACAGCAAGAAGTATTGGGACAAACAGCTCAGTAGCAGAATGCTTACTTTGTACATGCAGAGCCTTGGGTTTCATCCCCAACACCAAACGTCAAAACCACAAAAGACAATAACGAAAACAACCTGAGGAAACATAATAAGCTGTGAGTAGAGCCTCCTATACAGAAAAGAAGAAACATATTGAAAGAAAAAGAAACAACCCTATTACAGTGATGATCAGTATAGGTTTCCATTTACTTAAGTAGCTTGGGTAGATTTGTGTGCAGGTTTCCATGGGGCCACCTCTCATAATAAGCATTAATGAAATGGGCCAGGCACCAGCGGCTCACACCTGAAATCTAGCTACTCAAGAGGTTGAGATCTGAGGACTGCGGTTCAAAGTCAGCCTGGGCAGACTTTGTGAGACCCTTAACTCCAATTAACTACCTGAAAACCTGGAAATGGCCTAGTGGCTCAAAGTGGTAGAGCACTTGCCTTCAGCAAAAGATCTCAGCTCAGAGTCCAGGCCCTGAGTTCAAGCCTCATGACTGACAGAAAAGAAAAAGAAAAATGAATGAAATAGCAAGAAGAAACAAAATGCTACTAGTGGCCAGAAATACCTCCTGAAGAAGGGGCAAAATGCTTCATTATTGGCTATTTTTTTCTGAAAGCTCTGCTGGATTTGGGAATATTTCTATGGAGAGAGCAGTAGAAGTAACATGAGCTGCATAATTTGGAGATGGAAAAGGTCATTTGGAGTGCAGAAGGTGTCCATGTGGTGATGGAAGTGAATACCCTCTATGATGTGGCCCCTCCCCCTGTGGCCACCGGTTCTCCAGGGAGTCTAAACAACTGAATCAAACGCATACCACCAAGTCATGTGTGTGCACACAGGCATGTTTATGTATAACCAAGGATGGGCTAGTATCACATGCAGGAGAAAGGACATGCATAGTGACATGTTATTGTGATCTATGTCTACTTCATTAAAGAAATTATTTAGTAAAGGAAAAAACAGTTTTCCAACACAAAGCCTCATGTAATTTTCACAAGGGTAGTGCCCCTGAGGATTCCTGTTTCTGGATGAGGATATTGAAGGCAAGAAAATGTAAATGCCTGCCAAAGCTTAGGCAACTAGTAAGTATTGGGACAAAAATTGATACCATCTTGTACCTGGTAGATATTCAGTTTATATTAATGGAATTTCCTCAGCTTGAGAAACAGCCTGTATTTAGGGAGCTGGGTTATATGCATACTCAGCCATTCTTTTCTATAGTAGGATAATGTATTAAATGCTCTGGTACAAGCAAAGTCTCATGCTGAGTTAATGCTTCTAATAGAATAACCTAGGAATCTATTATTTTGTTGTGGTGCTATCAACACTAGCAAAAACTGTATTTGATTTCTGTTTCTTTTTCTCATTTATGCTACAAATGAAGAGAATAGCCCTAGGAAAGTGATTTGCCTGTCATTTGATCTTTATGGAGAAATTACACATAATTAACTTATTTCGTTTGTAGTAAGATACTAATTAGGTGATTCATTGAGATTCCAAAGGATTAATCTTTTGGCTTCCAGCATAGAATCCACTATCATAAAGGAAACAAAATCATCAGGAGTTCTTGAACCCCCAAAGAAAATAAATGATTGAACAAAAGAATGGTAGCAGGAAGCTTTCATCCGAGCGGTTTAAAGAGAAACAGTGGCTGATAATACATTATGATCAAAGCAACAATTTGAAATAGAAAGAAAATACTTCTTCAGCTAATGATCCTTTCTTTTACTTGTGAGGCTTATCTTTGCTAAGAGACGAAGCCCAGTACTTCCATAAGATCATAATAGTTTAGATTTCAAAGCACGAATAGTTTGACTTCTTATATTATTAAATAAACCTTAATTGGTCCCAACATGTAACTTAAAATTTAGTAGCTAAAGGTCATTGTTTTACAAACCTGAGCTGGAAAATATAAAATTTAGCATCTGTATGACATTATACTAGTCAGCAGAGAAGGGAATAAAGAACAAGAGCATAAAACACAAGTGGTAGCGTGGAGATGGCATCAGTGTGGAGAAAAGAAACTCTGCTTGGCAATAGTTAGAATGTACTATCATTTTGTTGTTGTTGTTGTTGTTTTATGTTCTTCCTCCTTTGTATAACCCCTGTTTTCACTGTATTTGATTCTGGTGCCCTGCAACTTGTATACACTTTTTTTTTTTTAATTTGGGGAGGGAAGGGGAAATAACAAAATGCTGAAATAAGGATACAGGTTGACCCATTGTAGCAATGATATGTACAAGACACTATGTTGAAAACAAACTTTTCAACTTCAGGGCGGGGGGAGGAGATGGGGAAGTGTGTGTGGGGGAACCAAGGACAGGGTAACAATTAAATATATATATATATATATTCAAAAAAAGAAAATATCAGCCTGTATTGTTTCCCTCAAATTCCCAGCTTGCATCTAGAATTGGAGAAAAGGAAAATTTTAAGAAATATGATTCATTTTAGTTTATTTTATGTGCCCTTAGTTAGATTTCAAGCTATGTGATCTCTTAAGCACTAGGTGATTCAAATAATTATTGTGGTAACTGGATTAAGGATTGTGTACAAGTACACTGTAAGGTTTTATTTTTTATATTTTATTGTAAAGATGCTGTACAGAGGGGTTACAGCTAATGGGTAAGGTAATGAGTGCATTTCTTGTCAAGCATTGTTACCCCCTCCTTTGTTTTTCTCCTACTATCCCTTCCTTTCCCCCCATCCTCCCCTCCCCCAGAAGTTACAAAGTTCATTTCCCACATAGCATCTGCCTTGTGAGTCTCATTGTTGCAATGGGTCATCCTGTGTCCTTATTTCAGCATTTGGTAAGGTTTAAAAGGCTTGTCTGGAACCCACTGAATGTGATCGCATTTCTAATCAGGAAGAATTTTGCTTCTTAATTTTCCTAATTTTGCCACTCTCTTAAATGCAACAGCTTACCATCTCCCTAAAGGGTATCTATTTAAGCACAAGTATTTAAAAATTGAAGTTAAATAAAAATAATCTCTATAGGCCTGGTATGGCTTAGGTTTCTGGTATTCTTTCCCTCCAGTATCTTGATAAAAGTAGTCAAAAAGCCATATTGTCATTCTATGCTGATGAAAGTTGTAAGTGAAATGGGTTTTAGAATTTTCTGTAATAATCCACGGAGAAATAATTTCTTACTGAAATCACAAAACAAGTTAATCCAGGATTCGAGTCTAGGACACGAAACACCTCGTGAAGCCCCCTCCTCCCTTTTTTTTTTTGTGCCAGTCCTGAGGGCCTGTGCTCTGTTGACCTTCTTTTGCTCAAGGCTAGTGCTCTACCACTTGAGCTAGAGTTCCCTTTGGGCTTTTTTGATATTTTACATAGATTTTCCTGCCTGGGCTGGCTTGAAACCTCAGATCCAGTCCTCAGATCTCAGCCTCCTACGTAGCTAGGATTACAGAGCCTGGCACCTGGTTTCAGTCCCCTTTTTGACCCTTCCAAATCTTTGCCCCTTCAAAGACTATTAACCAACTACTGGTTTTCTATTCATTTAATAATGAGACTGCCACCATATTGAGCCACTTTCCTCAGTTCTCCAGAATTCCATTTTCAATGCTGTTTTATGGAACAAATAATGGAATTGTCTTCTCATCTCAAAAGTGAAATGGGTCTCATTCCCCCACCCCTTCTGTTTCATTCTGTGTTGTCAAAGTGGCATAACTCTACACTAGGAGATAAGAGGATGTGGAGCAGGTTTAACATGGACCAGAGCCAATCCCTCAGGAAGTGTCTACACCTCTCAGATATCATCCATCTGTTCCAACCTACCTGGACAAGTCTAGCAAGACAGAATACTCAACATTGTAAATGAGGCAAATTTATTATACACCCATAGTCAGCAAGGAGTAGCAGAAGCTTGAAGATTACTGGTGAGTCCAGTTCCCCAAGGCTCGGCAGAGTTGTCCAAAGCAGATGGAGACTTATACGTGCATGTCTATCTATGCCTCACTCCAGCTGAGAAACTACTCAAGCTTGCATTACCATAGGTTTTTATGATGCTGTAATTGTGGGGTTAAAATATTGCATCTCTCTAAGAGGGAGAGGAACTGAATCCGTGTTCTTGAGGCATGTTTCTTCGTGTCTTTGGAAATTGCATTCCCAAAACACTATGCAATTTTTTTTTCTGAGCACTACACACAAGGAAAGATTAGAAATGCTAGGTCACGGGGCCATTGAAGGACCTGTCTTTCCCACACCTGTGAGTGTGAGTATATTTGTGTGTTTAAGTAGAGTGCGCAATGTAAAACACATTTGCAGACTGATACTCTAACTAAGCCTGCTTTGAGAAAATAAGTTCTTCCAAGAAAAAGGATGGGTTTCTAAGATCTGTTTATAAATGACCACCACAAAATATCACTCAATTCTCTTGTCATAGATTCTTCTCTTAGGTTAATTGATCCATATTCAAGACCACCTCCTTCTGCCATTATCTCGAGAGTGAGTGGTGTCACTGTGTGAAATTTCAGACTTACATGCAGAAGATTCTGGCAGATAGTTCTGATTATGGTCCACTTTGAGCATTGAAATAAAAGAAGTAACTTTGGTCATCGAAACATATCCTTAAATAGTTGACCCTTGACCTTAGTGATAAAATTCTAGAGCTACATATGAAGAGAATTGACTTCAGGAACGAATCTTGCTTCTCAGAGAACAGTATTTGGGTTGTGATATTATCTTTAGTCTGAAAATGAGAACTGTCTGTTGCAATCTTTCCATTCATATGAATGTACCATTGAATCCCATCCATCAATGTCTTCTTGGTTGTGTGTTGGTGTGACCAAGGCTGGAATGCATAGCCACCATTTTCATATGATTTTTGCAAATTTCTCACTGTGATCTCACTTCTAAAACAAGATATTAAAATTCATTTAGAATTTCCCACCACAGCACAGACACATGTACTAAAAAGGATTCTGTGGGATTTCTGTCCAGAGGAGATCAATGTGGAATTTTCCTTCTAAATACTTCTTTTGTCCCCTGTAAAATTTTATAGAATCAAATAAGATTAGGGTAGATGTCTTTGCCATCCGTCAGGAGCAAGGGAAATCCATTCTGATTTTAAAAATACATAGAGAATATAAGAAGAAAGGCTGCTCTTTATTCTATTGTTAATGGAATGCCCTTTGGATTGTTCATAAGTCAAAAGAGGTGGTTTTGTCATGCAGTTAACTGTGAGAATTTAAGTAGTATATTATTAAAGTCTATTAGATCACATATTCCTTTTTCCCAATTTCAATAGTGAGATTTCAAGTCTAATATGAACTGAAAATACTCTCAAGAGTAACTAAGGCACCCTAACACTCATTTTTCCATATTAAGCGGCATTTTAAATTAACCTTCCAGCTAAAGGAAAGAGAAAAAAAAACTCCATAAAAATTTTACTTTCATTGAATAAAGAGGATATCATCTACAATCTTTAAAATATTTGCTCATTTTTAGACATAGCAAGGGTGGGAGGTTATTGTGTCCATCTTTGGGAAGCTTCTCTTATTTACATAATTAAAACGCAATCACTTCACTTTAGCAAAGCAAGATATTTTCATGTGACAAGTGTATTTTTAACTCTCTCCCAATGATAAGTCCCAAGTGTTTCAGAGGAACAATTCCATTATCATTGAAATGCCTACTTGGACATTAGAGGAGTTTGCATGTAAACAATAGCACGCATGAACTCAGGGCTCATAAGGCTTAATCACAGCTGGCACTCTGCCACTTCAACCCACCTCCACCTGACATTTTGTTGGTTAATTGGAGATGGAGTTTTGCAGACTTTTCTGCCTGGGAGGTCTGGCTTCAAATCAGAATTCTCAAGACCTCATCTTCCTGAGAAGTTAGAATAATAAGCATTACAAGTATGGGCCACGAGTACTAGGCAACAATAGCTAGGTTGGTTAAAACTAATGTTGAATTGAAACCCCTTTGTACAGTTAATTAAAGCATGAAGACAAGATGCCAAACCAATATGGCGCTGGTCAGATCTGACATCCTTTCTTCATTATAAAGATGTGTGTGTGTGTGTGTGTGTGTGTTTGTGTGTGTGTGCGTGCGTGTGTGCCTGTGTATTTGTGGGTCCTAGGGCTTGAATTCAGGGCATTGGTTCTATCCCTGAGCATTTTGTTCAAGGCTAGTGCTCTACCACTTGAGCCATAGCTCCACTTCCATCATTTCTGATGGTTAATTGGAGATAAGAGTCTCATGGACTTTTCTGTCCAGGCTAGCTTTGAACTTCCATCCTCAAATCTCAGCCTCCGAGTAGCTTGGATTACAGGCTTCAGGCACTAGTGTCTGGCTTCAGATAAAGGTTAAATAATCCTCTCAGACTGATTTCCCATACTCCTTCCACTTGTTAATAGTCCAGTTGTAACAGAGTGTTATGTAACTACCCTCTCTACTGTTGTGTGCAGATACTGTTCACTCTGTCTGGAATGGTCGCTTCTCTCTTTAATGGGATGGTTTAATTAGCTCAGCACCATAGACCTCTCTGTCCTGGACCTTTCCTATAGATAATCCTCCCTCAGTGTTTTCATTATAATATGTTGTATTTCTATTAATGTGTTAACTGTACATCTCCTGTGTGTGTCTTTAAGCATAGCAACCACATTGTTCCATTTTTATGGGGGGAGAAGTAAAGAAAATATCACTGCACAGTAGCTGGCAAAAACTCTACAGAAAAGGAATGGAGTGATAATCAGCATAGTCTAAGAGACTGGACAACTCACTTCTGGAACGTTCGCATAGCTGCACAAAATGGTGCCTGTACAGAAAGTTGAGGTTCCAGATTCAGAAGATACCAGATATGAGCTCAACTTTTTGCTAACTTTTTTATTCTTGACTGTACTGCAAATCCACCCCATTACCTGATCTAGGGTAAGACATGTGCATAGCCACTCCAAATCCACCCCAGTACCCGATCTAGGGTAACACACATGTGTGCACAACCAGCCCATTCCACCTAAACAGGAGCTCATTTTTATTCATGTGGAAAGTTGATCTCCAGAGATTGCTCATGTCGAGAGCTCTCTTGGCTCAGCGTGCTATATATTAATGTGGCTTGAACTATATAGACATTTAGTTCTCCAAATTGTGGAGGCTGGACATTTGAGGTCAGGGAGCCAGCATGGTTCGCTTTTGGAGTGGACTCTCCTCCTACCTTGCATTGTGGCTTCACATGACTGAAAACGTGGGCCTCTCCAGTGTCTGGTCCTGAGTCCTTACCATCATGGCCAAATTTCCCCCCAAAGCCTCTGCCCCAAATACCATCACAGCTAGACTAAGGTTTCAAAACCTGAATTTGAGAAATACTCACGTGCAGTCTCTTGCAAGAGCAGAATGTAAATAATAAGTATGCAGTACTTGGTAACTTGTAAGGCTTTTGTGTAATACACAAACTTATTCTAGTTTTGTTTGTACGAAGAGAAATTATCTAGAAATAAACAGGAGCTCTAGAAACATTTGCTTATCACTAATCATTCCACCTTAATAACAGTATGACGATCTAGCCCTGCTATTTTCTATCCTTTTCAAGGTAATTTCACATATAGTGTCTAGCCTGACACTTACCAGCCAGCTTCATGTCAGAACTGTTTCCTACAGTGTGTCTGTACTTGGTTGTTAAAAGAAGATCCTAACCTTCAATGTGGTTACACACGAAACATATATTTACTTCGTTGTACCAACTCAGTGGAACCCAGAGCAATTTCAATTGTGCTCATCCAAGGACAAAATTAGGTTTTAGTATTTAACCCAGGTGGCATAATAAAATATAAATAGCTTATTTACCTGAGAGCAACAGAAACAAAAAGAGACAATCAGAAATACAAGTCACTTTAGACCAATAATGAAATGAGACCTGGAAAATAGCAGTGTATGTTGACCCTCTGAAATGAAATAATAACCAAGAGTGAAAAGAAAATAAGAGAAAACCTAAGGTAACTCCCACAGTGGAGGGAAAATTTATGAATTAGAAGTCTACTCATTCATGTAAGTATTTGTGTGTGTGTGTGTGTGTGTGTGTGTGTGTGTGTGTGTGTGTGTGTGTGCATGCACATATCACTTTTAGTACTGGTCTTACATTTTCAGGTTAATAATACACCTGTCTCCCATTCTAATCTTTTGGAGTCTTATTCAATGTTGATTCTTTCATTGATTACCATTCCCAAATCTTACCCTGAGATTAGGTGATCAATACACATTTGTGGACTTGCATTGCACTTTGAAGCAAGGGTAATAGTATAGCAATTGTGAGATCACATATTGTTTCCTAAATGCAGAGCAGCTCAACCAGAGAAGAAAGGTAAAATAGATTTGTTTATTTGTTGTATATGTTGATAATAAACACAGCTTTGTGTGTGTGTGTGTGTGTGTATGTGTGTGTCTGTGTGTATGTGTGCATGTATATATTTTTCAAAAGGAAATAATTATGTTAGCCATAATCTTACTCTGGTACCAAATAAATGAGTAGCTCACATGTTAAAGAAGTTGCAGTGATATCTCATTGAGAATGAAATTAACCATTTTGCCCCATAGCCATTTTGCTTCTTGCTTTCCCAAGGCAACAAAATATGGCTTTCAAGTAGGACACAGAGATAAGGAGACAACTGGTCTACCATCTCAGAACCTCACTTTATTTTTTTATTTTTTCATATTTTTTAATATTATCTTTAAATAGTTGTACAAAAGAGTTGCCATCTAACACAGCCATTTGTGAATACAAAAATGCCTTAAACAATGTCACCCCTTTCTGCCTTCTCATTTTAATATTTAATTTTACTTGGGGCATGCCTTGGTACACTAGAGAAAAACCTTGATTTATTTCATACCCTAACATTAATTATATTGCTCTGAAATACCCCAAGTACTTTGGTAAGCGTCAAATTACTTGTAATATCCTGAGGATCAAGTGTGAAGAATGTGTCTGTGGACCCATTCATTCTGCGCCTCCATAATTACACTAATTTTGAATACAGGTCTCTGGTT
This sequence comes from Dipodomys spectabilis, assembly GCF_019054845.1. NCBI lineage: Eukaryota > Metazoa > Chordata > Mammalia > Rodentia > Heteromyidae > Dipodomys > Dipodomys spectabilis. Next base: position 7,114,309 of record NW_024870711.1, read on the forward strand.
TTGAGCCATGGCTGGTGGGTGGATGGCATGAAAATCTATTTACTTGTTTGTTTGTTTACTCATTTCTATTCTGTGGTTTAATGTTCGCTTCCTGGTGCTCCAATGGGTGTGGGTGTGTGGGGTCCTTCTAAGCACATGAATGGTGGCCTGTGAGGGACAGAGGCCAGCTGCACGCTCTGCCCTTCTAAAGTGGCTCCATCAGTCATCTGAACCCAAGGGAAAATGCCCGAGTCTCACCTCCTACCCACCAGGCAGCGTACCAGACACGTTGCCTTTTCTCACCGGTGTCCATATTTCAATGACCATTTCCCCAGGCTCAGGGAGGCTGAGCGACTTTGCAGAGGTACCAGTGATGGAAGAGGGCGGCGAGGCCTCTCAGCCCTAACACCTGCACGTGTCCTCGGACCCCACCGCAGGCAGTGCTAGCTATGGCACAGACCCCCCAGATACATTGACTGTCCCCCCACCTTTTCTCCCTCCGGCCCATCGCCGCGCATTGTACCACATCGCTCCCCTACTTTAGCTCAGGACCCCAAAAGCTACTACAATGTGGATTAGAGACGCTGGATGTTAATGAACAGAGATGTGTGAGCCAGTGTTGTTTGTCCTCTTAGGCTGACCAAAAGCCCAGAGAATCAATTGCGTTACTTGACAAGGCAGAGGAGATTCTAGGGGGTAAAGAAAGGTTTGGAACTAGCAATACAGATCTTAACCCTTGGACGGACTTTTCTGGGCTGTGGTTATGACTGCTTTTCTGAGAAGCTTGTGTGGCCACCATGAACCAAATGGCCTAAAGAGTAATGTCAAATGTGCTGGCAAAGGACCTGGATAGAAAACCCAGCATTGTGGATCGAATAGGAAATTATCTCCCATGTATTTCTCATGTTTGTAACACTGGTCTCCAGCAAGGGGTGGGGGGTAACTATTTGAAAATGTCTTGGGAGGTGGTGGAAACTTTGGGAAGTGGAGTTTATCTAGGAGAAGTGAGTATCTGGGGACATGTCCAAGGTATAATGTCCTCAGTCTCGCCCTCCTTCCACTTCCGGTCCACCAGGAAGACTGAAAGACTCCCCCCAACACATACACCCACTACTGTGATATGGGTATATAGCCTGGCAGGGAAACCGCTGTACCTGTGGTTCAGCACAAGTGTGATTCAGGCCAAAAAAAAAAAAAACAAAAAACCTTCTTTCCCTGTATATACAATAGGTAGCTTACAATTTGGAATTGTACCTAAAGACTCAAGTTATTAAGAGTAAAATTTTTGAAAGTTACATATCACTTTTCTGACTTGACAAGTTTGTTTAATATATATATATATGCATATATATATATACACACATATATTACACATAATTAAAATGTACCAGAGTGCACATTTATATTTATAATGCATCTGAAATTTCCCAATGGCATATATAAATAAAGAGGATCCTATTTACATTAAATTATAAAGTTGACTGATAAGAATAAAAGCTGCTATATTCTGAGTGGGTGGTATATTAAATCCACACAATTTTGCCTTCTTTACTTATAGTTGCACTGATGTGACAATGGAAAAAAAAGTCTAATGCAATCTGCACTAATAAGATAGCTTTAAAACTTCATAATTTTGTGTGAAAGCTTAAACAAATTCCATTCATACTTAATTGACTGAAAGTGGAAATCTTTTTAGTCACATAGGTGATTATGAAATGAAAGTCTTCCAAAGATTTTCCTTCTTTGTTTGCAGCAAATATGTCTTCTCATTTGTAGCTATTTTCTCTTTCTTAGAGTTTTATTCCCACCCCCAACCTTATGTAGAAAAATGTATCTATTCAACTAAATGGTATGGAAAAGATAACAGTGTAGTTTTCTCCCAACTGAAAGACTCTACTTGGATGGATTAAAATGTTTGGCTAACATATGTTTGCTGGAGATAAGGTGTCTATTTAAAAACCAGTGTTCAAAACCATAGGTGAGTCTCAGTTCTTTCCATCCCATTGATGACAATGTATGTTTCCTACTTTTATCTTCACTTCCTTCAGAGAAGCTCTGTAGATGAACTGATGTTAAAGGTTACATCATTTTGTATTAAATTTACCATGGAATCTCCATGTTGCAATTTTAGAAGAAAGACAGGTACATCAGTACTCATGTATCTTCTGCAAGGAAAGGAAACTTTTAAATATTCTGAATCTTATCCAAAGCTTTGTTCATTTCTACATGCTTGGGCTCAAGCTTAATTAGTTAATTAATTAATTAGCTATAAAAAATCAATAGGTTAATATTCTTCCCATTACTTTCAATAACCTTCCAAAAATGGTTTGATACAATAGCTCATATGACACAATAGCAAAACAACTACTGCTTTACAGTACTATACTGTGTGTTAGCAATAAATTGCATGTGGCATCATTTTTATTGTTGTTTTGAAAAAAAATGACCTAAGCTTGGTGCTGGTGACTCACACCTTTAACCCTAGTTACTCAGGAGGCTGAGATCTGAGGACTACAGTCAAAACCAGCCCAGGCAGAAAAGGCTCCCTGAGACTCTTATCTCCAGTTAACCACTCAAAAACCAAAGCAGCTCAAAGTGGTAGAGCTCTAGCCTTGAGCAAAAAAGCTCAGATACAGCACCCAGGCCCTGAGTTCAAGCCCCATGACCAAAAACAAAACAACAACAAAAAAGACCTATGCAATTCTTCTTTGGAAACAGAAAATTTTGATCCTTATTTAATGTGCCTGAGCTAAAGCATGTTAAAGTAACTAAAAACACTTAATTTTAAAAATAAAATTTGACAATTACAGATGTCTTCTAGACTTTAGAAACCTTCTACAAATAACAGATATAATAAGACTTTTCATTTGACTTTGTAATTTTTCTTATATCAAAGGGTATTTACCATAAAGAGAATGAAAAGAAATTAGACTCATAAGACTGCTCAATTTAAACCAATATTTTGAGTAATCTATCATTTGAATGAGGGCTATAATTTAATTTAGGTATGTATCATACACTCAAGATTATTTTTTGCAGTATTTTCATATCTACTTTCTTATTCCAAAAATTATTGTTCTTAAGTTTCCGAATATTTCTGCAATATATTGGACATGGAATATATCAATTAGTTTCTTTATCACTGGAGAACCAGATTAGTCTTATAAGCAATGATGTAGAACATAAAACATTTAAATGTATTTACCTTATATACATTGTAGCAATTCCTAAATATAAAAGAACAATCTTTATCTTCTTTAAATTATGAACTACATCTTGCTCTCTTTTTACATGAAGCTTCTAGAGTAACCTAGACAAATGCACAATTTATTAAATAAACAGAAAAGGAAGAGAAAAATAGTCATGGGAATTTCAGAGTCATAGCTCTAATAAAGTTCAGAAAATGACAAATTATTTAAGTAGTACATTATGTCTATTGTTATAATGTGTAGCAGGGTATTTTGTATTGCTGTAATTAACTTATCCCTCTAGAGAACCAAGCTAAATACACATATTTATTATAGTCTGAAGTTATAATTAATAATATATTAGTTGCTAAGCAAGCTTACCTTATTCACCCACATTTACACCTATGCTTTTGTACCTTCCTTTATTGATCAATTAAGTAGTAATTTGCATTGAGGCATCAGACCTTCAGTTCAGGCAAGCACTTTGGACTGTTGTATCCCAAAGAATTTTTAAAGTAAAAATGTCAAAAATAAATCTTCAGAGACATCCAGAAAACAGATAAGGACTCTATAAATCTGATTACTGAAGAGGACAACTTTTATAAATTAAGGCCAAATAGGCAAGTGGTTAAGCAGCATGGAATTCTTCTTCCAAAGACCATGAATAAATCCCCCTTTAAGGATATTACATTGTGTTTCATAAATGCAAATTCTCCAGTTTGCCAGTGATTGATAGCAAATTTGCCTTGAATCAATCCACCGATAAAAACAATGTAAATAGTATGAGCAAATATGATCTGCTCTACCTCTTGCTTTCAATAGGTTAATTTTTAGATTTCATCTCCAGATTCCTCAGCACTCATAAATGTCATGATTGATCAGGATCACAGGAATCAAGACAACTAAAAAAAGAGGAATATGATATATATCATGATAGTGATGTTGGATTCAAGCAATGGCAATTTAGCAAGTGTCTTGTCTGCAGTGACTATGATGCATTAGAGATGTGTTCCCTGTCAAGTTTACTTGATCACATTTTGGACATTAGACCTTAATCATTATTTCACTTGACTATCTCTATTAAGTTGCTTTCTTCTCTAAACTGGATCTCATCTCTTTATTTATTTAGCATATTAAATATATGCAATTTATACTTCGCCCATCCAATTAAAGGCTATTGGCTTCAAGAAAATTTTGGACCAGGACTACAGTTTTCCATGGGCTTTGTGAATTGTATGCAAAAGTAAATTGTGAATCCCAACTGTGATTCATGGTATGAACCCATTCAAACAGCTTTCAACAGAGTTGTTCACGAAAACCTGGGCCATGGCAGAATTTACATTTTTAATCTATTTTGTCTGCTATATTTCCTGTTAGTAAATCATTATGTTTCAAACACAAAAGTGTATTTTCTCCACATGGAAAAAACATCATAATTTATGCTAGAGAAATTATAACATGATTATTAATGTTAAATATCAGTATTACACACAATAGTTCACTCTGAATATTAATCTATAAATTTGATATTGACCTAAACTCTTTTGACAAGAGTGAGCTTTTTGATCACATGAAAAATTATATATAACATATATAAACCAAAACAGTCTAGTTTTAAGAAAATATCTCACCTGTCAATATTAGAGCCTTATGAGAACATAAATGGCATCAAAATCTATGAAAAGCAACATTTATAGTAGGACTATAAGAAATAATTCATGAAGAAATACTTTGCCTATATATTGTATATTTGAACAATTAGGCAGATTTTAATGAAGGGGACATAATTTCCTAATTTGGACTAGTGGTTTAGTCAAGTGAATTTTAATCAAAATTTTGATTGTCAACCTGATTAGATTCTAGATGCTTCTGCTGATGGTATAAAATACACCTCCGGGTGAGTCTGTCAAGCCTTTTCCAGAGATGATGAAATCATAAAGGCTCTGACTAACCAATGACTTAATCCATTCAAAATCTAAGCATATTATTGGGATAGAGTAGATCTGTGGAAAGTGGGCTGGATTGGAGAAGTGGTCACAGGAGGGCTTGTCCTTGAACAGCACATCTTGCCCTGTCCTCTTCCTGTCTCTGTGCTGCTTCCTGATGTGAGCCATTCAGCCCTGCCACACCCTCCCAGTCATGGCTGGATCCTCTGAAATCCTGGGCAAAATACATCCTTTCTCCCTTAACTTTCCAATGCTGTGTGTGATGCAGAAGACACTGTAGCATATTTATTACTGCTTCCCCACTCAATTAGTTAAAATTCTCTTCTTTTTATGTGAGGGTGTGTCTTGAGCAATTCTTCACTGCTGGTTGAAACCAAGCTAGGCTACACATCCAACTGCTAGCAGGGACATATTCAGAAACACCTTCTGTGCTAGGTACTTATCTAAAACCATTGGGGCTTACACCCTTGTCTCTCAGAGTCTCATTTCCATGTTCTGATTGGAACAGTCATCAATTCCTGTGATCTCCATACCTACAAGAGTTAGTAGTCTCCTGTGTTATTTTCTGGGATGAGTTAAAGGAATCCTTACAAAGATTCTCTGAGGCAGATACTAGTGTCTTTCCTTATTATACCAGCCACCTGCTGGCGATCTGGTAAGTGTACTTGTGGTTGACTGTACCTTGCTCATCACCAGGACTGGCTTTATTTCCTTCTTTTGGGTATCTTTATCTTCCATTTTCCTGAATCTAGACTGGGTCATGCAGACACTGAAGACTTTCTAGCCAGAGTCTTCATTGCTCTAGAGCAAGCCTTCAGAAGTATTTCTTTTATCCATCAGCCAGTATCCCACCTGCCCATGGGAAATCTCAGCAATGTCCCTCATTAAGCTCATGCCATCTTTGGATCCCCAGCTCACCAGGAACCAGGAGCTTAGGAATTCACAACCACATTTTATTTCTATACCTTAATTGTTACCTGTTGACTACATACATCAACAAAACTCTGTACGGTCCTTATCCCTTTATTTTCCTGGGTATAAAATCTTGTTTTGCCATTTTTAAAGCATCCATTATGGTCATTTCCATTAAAGTACTGTGCATTTAGTTGATATTTGTTGGTTTCAATACTTCGTTTTTCTGGTCAAAACAGAAAGTTAATAAAGCTTCACTTTTATACTTAAAGACCCCTGAGAGATACTTAACTAGTTTCCTGCTGTGCAAACGTTATTGAAAATGAAAACCATAAAGCAGATTTATAGTTTCACTTGTGTCCACATCTATGCCAAATTTTATACAAAATAATGAAAATAACACTTAGTTCTCTGATGGTGAAAAGGTCCCAGGGCAATATGTAATAAATTAGAAACTAAAAACATTCTCAAAGAATTAACTCAATGAACAGGCAAGAGACAAAAGCAGTGGGGTAAGTATAATTTGAAAGTTAACATTTTTCCTTAAAAATAAAGCCCTTTTCTCAAGCAAATGATTTTGAGCTAACTTCCTAGTAAATTGGTTATCATAGAAATCTGTTATCATAGAAATACATCTTGGAAAATAGTTCAAATACCCTTGAAAAATCAACTTCTTTGTTTTTGTTGTTAGCAAATCTCCTTTGATAGGGATTACTATTTTTCTTTGGTCTACAAGTAAACCTCTACCATTGATCAGTTATACATTATAATAAAAATATCCTAAGATACACTTGTTACACTTAAGTTCCTCTTTCTGGAGAATTCTGTTATAACACACTCAGGGAATAATGTACTATAATCAAACTTAGCACAATTTGACCAACTGGGGAAAGATTTGTGACTTTTGTGTTTATGTGATTTATAGCATTCAATTTAATTAACATAAAGGGTGGGTCTTGAGTGTTAGCATCAATCAGTGGAGGAATTTAGCCTTAGTATATATGAAAGTAAACATAAATGTCTACCTCAAACGATAATGAAAAGGTTTTCCTCATCTCAGTGAAATTTGCTTTTCTACACTCTTTTAAATCTATATAGCTATTCTAATCATTTGTCATCCTGCAGAAAGCTTCTCTGGATATATAGGAATCACATTAAGAAATTCCTTCTGAAATTTATTTATTTTATCCCAAAATGTACATACACACTCAGAGAGAATGTCTGCTTTGTTACTGACTATCTTTGTTTGATAACATAGACTTCAAAAACAACCCTGGCTAGCAGAAATACTGTGTTTGGGCATTACAGTATATTTCCAAAGGATTTGAGGGACCCCTAGGATAATTTCCTCATGAGTAATTATGGGTATCTGTCCTGTTCACCCTATTTATACAGCTGGCCTCATTTCTGAAAATCTAATAGGCTTTAGTTACCCCTGACCAAACTCTAAATTCCGTTTGATTTTCTCCGTGGCACAATGCTAGCTAATGAGCTTCTCAGAATCACTCAAAACTGAGCTCTCCTGCTTTCTTCACAGATCTATTTCTATTTCAGTCTCTCTCACCATCTTTAAATAGCAACTCTATTCTTCTGATTAGTGAGGTTATGATGTGCCATCATCCTTGACTCCATCTTCCCAACTTCAGCTGTCAGCAAATTCTGTTGCCTCAAAAAAAAAGGTGCAAATGTTACTATCCACAGTCAGAGACCACACCATCTTGTGTTGGTTGTCACATTAATCTCCTAATCTTACCCCACTTTGTCTCCCTTAGCCTGCTTCTCACATAATGTCCAACCCTATCCTACTCAAATTCCAGCTAGGCTTCAGGCTCTCCTCTAACCTAATCCGGATGCTTTGGGAAGGAGCTGAAGAAGGAAGGTCCTTGCACCAGCCATCAGGACCCTCATTTGGTCCTAGGAATCTCTGGGGCTACTTTCAGAACTCGGAGCATGTAACTGTGATGCACTCTGCTCTGTCTTTATGATCACCATGCCGATTTTATGTAATCACTGGAAACCCCAATGACTTCTCGTCTTTCCTCTGTGAAGCCAGCAAAGAGAAAGTTAAGACTACAGTGACCAAATTCTATGAAGAGTAGATGTGTAAGAGCAGAAGGGCCGAAGAAGATACGTGGTTTGCTTGGAAGTAATTGAGGAGTTGGAATGGCCAACAAGGTTTTCCAACTATGAGTCAGGATCATAAAGAGCAGCAAAGGTTCTTTCATGCCAAACACTGAAGGGTAAGAGCGCTCACAGACATAAAAGCTGAAGAGTGTGGGGGAAACAGCAAAGTCAAAATACTCACATTAGTAGTTACAACCACAGCTAAGGTCAAGAAAAACAAAGAAATAGTAAGCAACACCAAAACCAGTCCAAGGAGCAAAACTCTGTCTAAGGACTAATGTCAAGAACTGGAAATCAATTTGGAAAGTAGGGAAACTTTCACCTTCAAGGACCAAGAAATATATAAGTCCCGATACATTTTCACCTATTCTGAAAAGTTTCTCCAGCTTACAACGTCTGTGATTTTTGACAAGCATCAACTTTATAGGCTCTTGGCCCATATGACCACTAATAATTTAATGTTAGGTTAATCTTTCCAGTTTTATGTTCATGCTTTGCAGTTTTTATCAGTGTTCCAATATTTGGTCTGTCTATCTTCTTCTTGCTTACTTATGAGTTCTAGGAATGAAATCTATGCTTTTTATAATTTAACCCTTAAATCATATTGCATTACACAATAAATACGCTTTATCTTCTCACCAATAATTCATTGCCCCCAAAATTCATGTCATCATTTAGCACATAGAAACTAGATCTGCTTGTATATATTACTTTGTGATAAACAACCACTAGACTTATTGCCTGAGACGCCTTTTATTTTCTGGTCATTGATTCACTGAGTCAGGGATCTTGAGGTCCTTCCCTGCCTCTGAGGTCTGAGGCTTGGCTGGTGTGACTCAAATGGCTAACGTGGCTGATTTTAAGCCTCACAGATGGTGCTGGAATCATGTGTCATACCACCTTAGGGCACATTGGATGTGTGTGTGTGTGTGTGTGTGTGTGTGTGTGTGTGTGTGTGTGTGTGTGTGTGTGTGTGTGTGTTTCTTCTTTACTGATGATGTTATCAATAATGATCATGGCAATGTACCCACTGATAGGAATGAAATATTTGTATTCCCCTCCCACAAATTCGTGTTGAAATGCTCATGCCCCATGGAATGGAATTACGAGAAGAAATTGTAGGAAGTAAATCTGTGGTGGTAAAGTGATGGGGTGGGACTCATCAGATAGTATTAATGGTCTTATATGAAGAAGAGTCGCCTACAATGCTTTACTTTTGCCTCTGAGAACACAGTAAGAAAGCAGGACCAGTCAAAGTAGAGCCTTCATATGAAACTGAGCCCGTGCCTTGATAGCAGATTTCCCCAGGAAATCTGGATATTAAGAATTCAATGTTTAGTTGCTTAAGCCACACAGATAGTGGTAGTATGTTGCAGTGTTTTCTGAGACACATATTTATAAAGACAATTTGGCCATTATTTCCCACTGTATATAAAGATATTTAAATAGGATGATGATTATTTGCATATTTTCCTGGTTGCACTTTGTGCCTGCCACAATTTTGTTTAAAAGAATTCTCTTCATTCTGTTTACATCCCAAATTCATGAATCTATATTAACTTCTCTGATTAGTCTTCAGTGAAAAGATTATTTGATAAAGCATATATTGTGTTTTGACCCAGTCCTAGAATCATTCCCAATCCAATTGCCTATTCATTTCTTCTGCTTCCCCTTAATATCTGCATTTTTCTTTCATATTATTCATAGGATTTTAGGAAATATTATACAATTGAGTAAATGCACCAGTAATTCTTCATGTGTTTGGGCACTGTGTTTCCAGTCTAGGATTCAGAAAGTTGGCTCCCCCATGTGGAGTTTCAGGGGATTGTTTTAAGCTTGAATGTATTTTTACTAGCATGGAAAATACATGAATTTTTAAGTTTCTCTTATGCAGACTTGCTGTCATCAGATGATGTACACTGTCTTGATCCCTACGTTATTCAAATGATTAAGTAATTTGTAGAAGGCCAACGAAGAGGAGGTATGCTTGCAGGAAATAAATGCACAGCAAATGCTATCCTAATAGTCCTTTCTCCCTCTCTGCTAATAACCAGACAGATATTCTCTCCTGTCAAATACTCAGGTTGAGAACTTTCATTAGCTTCTGTTTTCTTTGTAGAAGAAAAAATGAATTAAGATCCTAATATTAAGCAATAAATGTTAATTGGACATGAGTGTCATAGTTTAGTTTTTCCAATCTTTACTAGCTTAAATGTTTGGAAATGTATACATACATATAACTTTATGTATAATGATATATTTGCTCACATATAAGTAAATACATATGTCATTATATGTAAGCTCTCAACACGACATTACATGTTATATTTTAATTTTCTGGTATCAAGAAGGACTACTGCTTCTTATATCTATGTTGATTTGGAACAAATCCTATCCTGCACCATTGTATTTCAATTTCACATTATAGACTAGAAATATTTTGATCAAAACTAGCACTCTACCACTTAAGCCACTGCTCCACTTCCAACTTTTTGGTGGTTAATTGGGGATAAGAATCCCATGTTCTGCTCAGGCTAACTTTCAACGGCAGTCCTTAGATCAGAGCCTCTGGAGGAGTTTAGGATTAAAGACGTGGTCCACCAGTACCTGGATAACGATGCACTTCTATGAAGGTCTTCTGCTAAAAATATTTCTAATCATGATAAAAATATCTTTGACATTTTGAAAATGTTTTATAGGAACAAAAGATGACATAAAGGACATGTGGTTCTTAAAATAAATAGATTCTGTTATAGCCAGACACAGTTGTACTTCTCACTCTCCTCTTGAATCTTATCTGTAGACACAAAATTTAAGAAGAAACTGGAATAATTTTCCCACTCTCTACTTTCTATTACTTACATTAGTTATAACTTTCTAAGCAAAGTGTTACTAAATCCTTCCATTTTCTCAAAGTCAATTGAATGGAAACATACATTCTTTTCATTGTTTCTAGCTTTGTCATTTATTATATTTGTGAAATGGTTAATCAATAGTCTCAAGTAGTATCATTATCTTCAAAAAATTATTTCTATGCATTCCTGAGTTTTTTTGAAGGTACTTTCCTCCATCAAGAATTTTTCTTTTTTTTTTAATTTAATTTAATTTTTTTTTGTGAACATACTATACAGAGGGGTTACAATTACATGAGCAGGATAATGCATACATTTCTTATGAAGCATTGCAGCCTCCTCCTTTGTTTACCCTTCACCTCCCTTCCCAGCCTCCCCCCTCCCCTCCCCCCCCCACTCAATCCTCCCCCCTCCCCCCCCCCCCCACCAACGTTGTAAAGCTCGTTTTCGACATGACCTTGTACTTCTCATTGTTGCAACAGGTCCACCTGTATCCTTAAACGACTTGTTTTCTTAGCCTCCCATTGGCAGCTAGAGTCACAGTTATTATTTTAAAGTTAAGTAGTGCAGTAAATCATAGAGATACTCAGAAATTCCCTTTGCAGAATTGTTTAAGCATCAATAATTGTGTCTGTGTCACTCAGTTTCCAAAATCTTTGCATAAGATTATTTATTCTTATTATCTCTTCTTTTCTTTTCCTTTTTGTAAAAAACAAAACAAAACAAAACAAATGTATGTACCCACTCTAATCCTTCTTAGAGAAGAGTTGTGATGGGTTTGGATACAGACAGTAAGCCACACCCTTTGAATCTGCTGAATGCAGATTCATCTCAGAAGAGACATCATTTATTTTTCCAGTGATCAAGTCCTTAGACACACTGATTTTCCCTTCCTGTTTCATATTTAATGAACTGTTTTCATAATTTCATTTTACCTACCGTGTTCCTTATTTACTTTTCCTCTTTTTATTACTTAAGGTGAATGCTCAACTAATAGTCTATTATTTTTACTGTGAGTATGTAAAGACTTATCTTTCATTTCAAATGTTCCTTAGCTCTATCTAAGTTTTGTATATCTTGTTATATAGCTCTTTTTTATTTAGTTATGTTCAGTGTCTTTTATTATTAATGATAATGCTTCATTGTTTCATATGTTATTTGAAAATAATAATTTAATATGTTCTATATGCATGTATATAGGTTAGCAAATCCTAACATAACTGCATCATTGTTAGCATCATTAATTCTTATACTGTGGTTCAGTACATGACCAATTATTTTATTGCAAGGATTTTGCTTCTAGGGCTCTTTGTGAGCTGTTGTGATTAAGAACATATTTAAATCTCTTTTTAAATCTCAAGACTTTGGGCATAAAATTTATTTGTTCTTGTAGGAGCAAAAAAAGATGATTTATTAAAATATAACTTTATAACTTGGGTGGGTAGGGAAGGGAAAGTGGGAGAAAATTGAGGTAAGGGGTAACAATGTTCAACAAGAAATGTACTTACTCATTACCTTACATATATAGCTGTAACCCCTCTGTACATAACCTTGACAATAAAATTAAGCTTAAAAAATAATGTAATGCTACTTTCTGGTGAATCGCAGTCAGAAAAATACACACTTAATCCCTAAATTCTCAGCCAATGGACCAAGTAGTTACCCCAAATCTAGAGAAGTTCAACTGCCCTCAGTCTTCACATCTGTTAAAAGAAGAATTTAGGAAAGGTATAAACATAAGTAAAAGTGGTAGGAAAGTTTACCAGAACAGAAATAGGGCAGGAAGAGAGAGTGGTCTGCTTGGGCATGCATGGGAAGACCACCCTTCAGCCCACCTCTGCCATCTCCAGCCTTCTTCAGGATCATAAGAAATAGCCTTGGAGTAAGTGGGAAAAATCAGAGACCTTGAAGATGGAGTTCTGATTGGTGGGCTGTCCTTTCTGTTTCCTTTAGGATCATGGCATCCACTCCTCAGTTCCTCATCCTGTTGTCCTTCCTTCTTCCTTAATCTCCTGCCTCCATTCAGTTCCCAGGCAGACTTTGGCCCATCCATGGATCCTTCCATCTACCAGTTGTAGCGGCCTCAATTCCCTGACTGCTTGCTTTTGTAGTAACTCCTACTGGCAGAATGTGCATATTATACACACGCCAAAGCTCTTCCAACTCATGGTTAATCCTTCAGAATCAACTTTCCCCTTGCAATTTGTCTTAAGAAAATAAAATGAGTTTTCTTTCCTCAGAGAGAGGAAATCTGACCACATCCTGATGCAGGGAATTCCCAGTTTCAAGCTGCACCTCTCTCTTGGCAAACAAACCAGAACAGGCTGAATGAAATGGATGTTTGGCTGCTTTTGTTTCCTTTGCCCGTGGCTATTCAGTAGAACCACAGCAGGATAAAGACATGGGAAATGTTGTATGACCAGATGGCCGTGGATCTGGAATGCCTGGAAATAGAAGTACTAATTGATTCTGAAAAAAAAGAATACTCGAGCTACAAAAATGGTTGTAAGGATGATCCCAGTGTGACCCAGTGCATAATTAAAGGATAATTTGAAGGAAGCAGAAGACAGGACTGGGAAGATTGCACTGGGCTGTCACATGATCCATCCCCACAAGAGAAACAAACAGCATATGTTCAGTGAACAGAAGGATCATGCCCTTATTTTTTTCCCTGAGTAAGCAAAAAATCATCAGAATTTGGAAAAAGTGTGTCAGCTGTAATGCTTTGGGCTTCAGGTGAAGAGGACATGCTACTGGCATGCTGTTTATCATTCTTGTTTCACGGAGTGAGAAACCTAAAAGACACAGGTTCTGGATTTGGATAAATCCACAGTCCACCAGTGTAGACGCGTGCATTATCCACTCCCAGGTAATTTCTAAGCACCTGAATTGTGTGACTGAGTCTTTCCAGACATGCTTGTCCTCAGACAACAGTGCACAAAGGCATAACAGACGGTGTGTACGTGTCCATGTGCCTTTCCGGTTCTGGCTCTTTCCTTCTCTCACATATCTGTACATGCACATACACGCTTGTACAATCACCTCCGTGCACTGAGACTTGGTCTCAGACCTCACTGATCGGAATTCTGCTGTGCTCGCTGGCTTCTCAGGCAAGGGTGTTTGAGACAATCCACAAAGCTGTCCAACACTGGTGAACAGAAAAGAAGACGCAAGACTGTTCCTTGAGTCAACACAATAACCACAGGCTATTCTAAAGAACAGTAGTGTTTTGTTTTGAAGAGCTTTTGCTTTCCCTCAAGGCAAATGATGGCTAATCTGGAAACTTGTACTTTTGCTCTCCAAGAACACTTTTTGTGCTTCTTTTAAATGTAAGGGTAGCTATCATTTGCAGCAGAGAACAACTGTGACTCTTACAGCAGAAATGACTAGATACTAGGGTTTACCCTTGACCTTTTTCTACTGCTTGCCTGGCTAGACCCGGGAAAGCATCTGCTTGTAGCAGGAAAGGCTCTGGTTAGCTGCAAACCCCACACAAATCACTTGACCTCTTTCCTAACTGAAGTCTGTGGTAAAATAATGACATGTGCATGTTGTCTGCCTGTACTTTCTAAAGTAACTGTCTTGAAACTGCTTTGGCCAATCCTGTCTTTCTAAGATCTCTTTCAGCTGTAGGAATGTTAAATTTCTCATACTGCTACAATACTCAGCGAAAATCAGAGTTGGCACCTCAACTGTTTAATTTAAAGCAATTAATGAACACCTTTGGTATAAACTTTGGTGTCGGATACCAAAGTGAAAGGGTCATAGTCCCTTCATTCTGGGGCTCACAATAGAGATGCCATTATTGAAATGTAAACTATTGTGTTAAAATACAGATCTTGAAGAAGAGACTGAGAAGACCAGGAAGGATGTACTGTGTTGCAATCTTTCCGAAATTGTTTGATTAGTTTAAGAAACTTTGGAGGGGATTCTCTATGAGAGAAATATTCCCAGGAGGCATTTAATACTTTATAACTATGCTCTTTAATGTGTGCTAATTATAGCAATCACAAGCAACATGTTTACTTCGTTTCTATTCCTTTCTCAACTTTTTCTAACTTGAATTCCAGCACGCAACTGGATATCTTCTAAACATTCCACAAGCCCTTCAAACTGAACCAGAGGCAAACGCGGCAAACTTAGTCTCTACAAAATCCAGAACTTTCTAACATATTTTTCTGAACCAGTTACTGGTATCACCAAAGCCACGCTTCATTCTCCCTCTCCTATTATATACACTGAGCAATAAATATGAGAAATTCTACAGTCAATTCCTTCTCAGGATCATTTCTACCTTTCTAGTCTTACTACTTTTAGCCAAAGATCAGCCAACTGTTTTTCTGAAACAGACAGTAAATCTTCCCAGCTTCTCAGGCCATATGCTCTCTGTCAGAATTACTCAACACTTTGTGGTGACACTTCTATTGTTCTGCTGGAAATGGCTTATCCTGCCACAAGAAACCTGGCAACTAAATTCAAAGCAAATTTGCAGAATTTGATTATTGCTAATACACACACACACACACACACACACACACACACACACACACACACACACACACACACACACACATTCCCAGCTTCTAAGCAGATGAAGATCAAGAAGGACAGGACATAAGGTTTTCCTGGGAAAAATATTAGCAACACTCAAATTTCAACCTACGGGCTAGGCATGGTGGTTCTTATCTATAATCTATCTATGTAGGAAGCATAAGTAGGAGGAATGTGGCCAAAGGTCCCTTCAGTTCATAAGTTATTTTTTATGTATTGTTATTAGTTTCTCTTAATTTTTACACACAATACATAAATGAGTGAATACTAAAGAGATTCCCTACATTTACTTTAAATTTTAGAATTTGCCTTGGAATTGTGAGAGCAAACTTTTAAACCTTTAATTCCTGAAAATTGACCCTCTTTTTGTGCCTGACAATTTCTTCTTCCATTTTCAGGTGCTTTTCTTTCTTCGGGCTGGATTCGTTCTTCTTTAGCCTTGAAATAGACAGAGTTCCCCTAGATTCATGGACCAGGCAGGGGCTTTCTGCTAAAAGACAATGCCAGATACTGTTAGAGAATAACAATGATTCGTGGATATTTATAGGTTCGTATTAAGTGGACATCCTCCAAACTAATAACATCATGAATAAATAATTATGTTAACATATGTAGTAGAGAAAAATTTTATCACTGCTGGTTCAACTAATTTTGTTCATATTAATTATTCCGTTCCTAAATCTAACTGTAGCTTATTTGATGGGAGAAGATATACCAGATGAGGGAAGAGGATATAGCTTAGTGATAAAACAAACAAAAGCATGCTAAGCATGCGCAAGGTCCTCTGCTTGATCCCTACCATTGCAACACACACAGAGACACACACAGACACACACACACACACACACAAATAACTAAATTTATGGCTAGTTTCTCCTATCTGCTAGCCTTGCCAGGCATACTCACTAATGTGTTTAAATTCTGTGCATTTGAATGTCCGTATTTTGCCATGTGACCATGTATATGTGCTTGTATGGAGAGCATGGGCAACGATGGATTGTAATGCTCCAAAGTAATTCAGGTTGCATGACCATTGTCTTGCCCCTCCTTTTCTGGCCCAATGAAAGGACTTGGAGCCACCTTACCAACATGTCTTTGGGGGGGGAGGAGAGCTCATGTCTGTTAGAGCACTCTCCTAACCCTATACCCACAGGGTATAGGGCTGAAGCTTTGAAATGTCTTTCTAGCTGGTAGGAGAAAGCTTTCGGCTCAAGCTCTCTGTCCTTGTTAGAGAAACAATTCTCATTCTAATCCATGAATAAACAAACTCTTCCTAAATTCAGCTAAGGTGCTCTTAAACTCCTGAGAGAGAAATCTAGCTTGAGAGGCTGACAAAATGAATCTCTGAGTGTCTCAGACCCCTGGTCTAAAGTAAGAGGATAAAGGTAGCGTTGAGAAACCATTTCAACCATATTTTCATATTCCTATTTGCCTTTTTATTTGGAAATATTTCAATTTTCTTCCAGTCTCTTGGGCCCTGGGAGAGGTTTTCCCCATTGACATTGTGGTTCTTCATTCTGCATTCCTTCACTCTTATCCTGTTTTGTTTTTTTGTTTTCTTTTTATGCTCCTCTCTTATGGGAAGTGAAAAGGAAGAGATGGTATCCCTTTACTAGTCAATGTGGTAACACTCGACACTCGATACTGACCGGACATTGTGGCATTTCCTCTGCATCCATAAGTTTCTGGTAGAATTTCTTTCTGGTAGAATTAATACAAATGGACAGTCTTCTGTAGAAGTTAATGAGGAGAAAACTTCAGTTAACTTCTTTATAGTAGTGGAGTAGATCAGCCCACCTTGCTGGTAGATCTGGACACTGGAGTGGATCAACTCCACACTGTCTGTGGCTTGGGAAACTGGTATAAATCAACTCCACACTGTCTGTGGCTTGGGAAACTGGTGTAAATCATGACACAAGAGTGTAATTCAA
The DNA here is from genome assembly GCF_019054845.1 of Dipodomys spectabilis. Taxonomy (NCBI): domain Eukaryota; kingdom Metazoa; phylum Chordata; class Mammalia; order Rodentia; family Heteromyidae; genus Dipodomys; species Dipodomys spectabilis. The sequence continues at coordinate 7,131,792 of NW_024870711.1, forward strand.
CCTTGTGGTGGCTCCTTCACCTCCACATTAGTGGTGGCCCAGGCAGGGAACCCCACAGCTCAATTCCCTGCCAAGCAAGTCTTCCTCAATGTTGGGTGACTGCCAAATCCTCCCATCCTGCCATAGGTCTTGTTTTGTTCCTTGCTTCCTTTGCTGACCACACGCCCCCTAGCAGGGCGGAGGGTGGGGGGAAGAACACTGTCTCATGGACTTTCTTCCCCAGGCTGGCTTCCTTCCAACTAGTCTCCAGCTCTCGGTCTCCTAGATAGCTAAGATTACAGGCTTGAGCCACCTGGGCCCAGCTACATGTAAGTTTTTAATACTCTGGTGACTTCATCCCAGGATGCCACTTCCACAGCACTCAAAATGGCCTGATGCAATGTTGCTGATAGTTCCTCTGGTTCAAATTATCATAATGTCTGTATTATTAAACATTTAACTAAGATAAATCATTATCATATTAATTTCTTCAGCTATTTTTACTGCAAATTAGGTGTAAGTATACAGTCTGCAACTCAGACTTTTTAAGTAGTCTTTTCATTTTATTGATGTCAATAGAGGAGGAATTTTATTTACTTGTTTGTCATTTTTGTTGGCTTAAATTCAAATGGAAGAATGCCTGTCTTAAGCCGTACCAGAGGCTCATACCTATAATCCTAGCTACTCAAGACACTGAGATCTGAAGATTTCAGTTTAAAGCCAGCCCAGACAGGAAAGTCTGTGAGACACTTACCTCCAATTAGCCATCAAAAAGCCAGAGGTGGAGCTGTTACCCAAGTGGCAGAGTGATAGCTTTTTGAGCTAAAAACTAAGAAAGAGTTTGCAAGACCTAAGTTCAAGTTGTAGTAGTAGAACAAGCAAAAAAGACAGATAGACAGACAGAAAGAAAGAAAGAAAGAAAGAAAGAAAGAAAGAAAGAAAGAAAGAAAGAAAGAAAGAAAGAAAGAAAGGAAGGAAGGAAGGAAGGAAGGAAGGAAGGAAGGAAGGAAGAAAGAAAGAAAGAAAGAAAGAAAGAAAGAAAGGAAGGAAGGAAGGAAGGAAGGAAGGAAGGAAAAGAGAGAAAGAAAGAAAGAAAAAAGAAAGAGAGAGAGAAAGAAAGAAAGAGAGAGAGAAAGAAAGAGAGAGAAAGGAAGAAGGAAGGAAGGGAAAGGAAAGGAAAGGAAAACACCAGAATACTTATCTTATTCTTTTTATGTTTAATCATTAGGGCATCAAAATATTGGTGGAAAGAAATATAATGCAGACAGTGAATTTGAGAGCTATGGACCTATTTCTAGGCATAAGCAGTGAATAATTTTTCAGATAGAAAATTTGAATTTTCTGATCTTTACATAAAATGTAGGTCACCGGTGCAAAGGGTAGGGGATATTTCCTTTAATTATCCCCAAGATCTCTTGTTGGTGTTATTTTGATTTTGTCTCTTGAGTGGGCAAAGAATTATATTTTTGTTTGCTATATTTTTACATAAAGAACATGTGAGATCAAAGAAAACTTTAAAAATACACAAACTTCAAGTATTTTACTAACACGTTGACAAAGAACACTTGGAATGGCTCCATTCATCAGAATTTATACCAACATAGCCTGTAAACCCATATGCTTGATGTGTCTTTCTAGCTGGTGGCAGAAGTTTAGTGTAAATAATGGAAAAACAAACTCACCATAAAAACTCATTCACAAAGATGAATGTCAAATATTCCAATAGAGTTGTACTGTAAACAAATATTCAGGGGGTAATTCACATTTTTCCCCTCTTACCAAAACATGTTTACATTTTATCTTCTTATCTGTCAAATATACAATAGGGGAGCTAAAATCCTGCTAATCTGATATCCTCGCTTCTGATGGAATTTGGCCTTTCAGCTGGTGACTCAGACTGCTACTTTTCTACTCATAAGCAGATTTCCTGCTGTTACAAGGTGAACGTGATTTATTGGTAGGCCTCTGTGGTGTGCGTATTTCCCCTCACTTCTAACTTAAATGTACATCTCTGACTCTGGCTCAGCACTTCATTCATTTGAAATGGGTGATTTGCTTGTTTGCTCGTTTTGAACCATTTGAAGCAAGGCTCGGAATCATTTATCCATCTCTCAGTGGCCACAAACGGCTCTGGATTTTTCCACAGAGACAGATAGCACACTGCCCCTTCTCGCTGGAGGCAGCAGGTGGATGGGTGGTTTGAAGTGTGATTGAAGAACTGGGGTGTGGTCCTTAGGGTGCACCTGACACGTTTCACAGGGCAGTTCGCTTCTTCCTGTGAGCTGTGCGTTCTGGAGAAGAGAAATGAATGCGCTTTTCCCCACCAGTACCCGAAGCCAAAAGAGATTCCCCGCTGTAGCTTCTCTGTAGAGATGACCAGTGCTGGTCATTTAGGGGAAGAAGAAGAAAAAGAGGAGGAGGAGGCGGGGGTGGGGGAGGAGGGAAGAGGAGGAGGCCAGTTCCCTGAGGGCTTTGAATAGTGGTTGGGTCTAGTTTCCTCATCCCAGCACACACACACACACACACACACACACACACACAGAGTTTCCTCATCCCAGCACACACACACACACACACACACACACACTCCCTCTGTTCTCCATCCTCTGTGCTTCTGCCCTGGGAGAAGCCATGGCTCAGCCTGTAGCCTGACACGCTTCCTAGACACATTTCTCCTCACAGGTGCGGATGCATTTTTCCTTGCAATGTTTCCATCTTTCAGTCCCTTTGTTCACCTCCCACACCCCCGTAGTACCCCAGGCTCTCAGCTCTTAGGCATTCTGGAGTTTCAGTAGGTTGTCACTTCGCTGTCATTTGGGTGAGTTTGCAGAGGTCCTGGACATAGAACCCTAGTCACTGGGGCAGCAGCCCTGGTAGATTTGGGGTTCACAGGTACTTCTGAGGAATTGAGCACAGTGTTTCCATCTCCCAGAGAAATGAGGTGCCGTGGCATTCTGCATCGTATCCAAGACCACATATGTCGGTGGGAAGAAATATGAAACACAGATTTTTCCTACATATTTACTTCATTTATTTTTGGAAAGAGATTAAAAGTTGTATTTTTCCAGACGCTAGTGGCTCACGCCTATAATCCTAACTACTCAGGAGGCTAGGATCTCAGGATCGTGGTTCAAAGTCATCCCGGGCAGGAAAGTCCATGGCTCTTACCTCCAATTAACCAGCAAAAAACAGAAGTGGAGCTGTAGCTCAAGTGGTAAAGCACTAGCTTTGAGCAGAAAAGCTCAGACACAGTGCTCAGACCCTCATTTCAAGCCCAGGACTGGGAAAAAAAAAAAAACGAAAAACAAAAAAAAACCAGGAAAACTTATATCTGTTAAATTTTCTTTTCTTTCTTACTTTTGTTGTTGTTGATTCATAAGTTTTTGGTCCTAGTCCTGCAGCTTGAACTCGGGGCCTCTTTGTGGTCAAGACTAGCACTCTACCATTGAATCACAGCACCACTTCTGACTTTTTCTGAGTACTTTATCAGAGACAAGAATCTCATGGACTTTTCTGCCAGGACTGGCTTTGAACCTCCATCCTCAGATCTCAGCCTCCTGAGTCTGAGCTAGGATTTTGGGCATGAGCCACCAGCACCAGACTCATCATGAACTTTTACAAGAGCCACAATCTTCAAATCTCAGCCTCCAGAGTAGCTGGGATTATAGGTGTGAGCAACTGGTGCTGCCTGAATTTTCTCTTTTAAATTCATTAATTTATTGATTGTCAAACACAAGTATTTGGGGAACTCACTGAACATGATGTTGGCAACTCAGTAATGAGTACTGAGGGCTAATTCAATGTTCAGGGAGCTTTGAGTATATAGTAGAAGAAATAAATGAGAAACAAGGCGTTAAAAGCCAGGGCAAAATGAGTCTGCTCTGTAAGTTAGAGAGTGCTGCTGACACCATGCATGGAATGATGTGGAATGGGGGGGTTTGATCAGAGGAGGTAATTATGAAGTAATATTTGGGGCATTGATCAGAGGAGATATTCTTGGCAAAGTAACACTTGAGTGTTTGGAAAATGGGCTTTTTGGACTATTGTGATCCTAAGTACAGATACATTTAAAATTGTTCTGACTTTCAAAAGGATTTTGTTTTTGGTTGTTACTTACTAACCTTCCTTCTCTATTGTTGGTTTTCCTTTGTGTTTGATTGTGCCCTAAAACACTTTTCATCACTCAGATCACATACTCAATCATCTCACATATATTTATTCAGTACATCTGCAGAATAATACACAAGACAGAGAGCCACAATCTTTAGGTAAGCTAGTGAAAGGCACTAAGGGCTGGCTAGAGTATACAAGATCAGTCACACTCAACCTCCTGTATCCATTAACACAGATACCAATGTCATAAATTATACCCAGTGCTTGTTCTATATCAACAAAATTGAAATATGATTACCAAATGTAGTCTTGCCCTTTTAAATTTATGTTGCTTTCTTTATCTTTTTGAATTTTTGTGCCACTAATTTCTCTTGGTGCCTGTGTTTCAGATGTACTCCTCAGAAATATTATCTAGCTAGATTAAAAACAAATCCAGTAGTACAATCCAATAGTACAATGCTGTGATTTTTATTGATTTTTTAACTTTCTCAGTACTTAGATCTATTTCAACCATTTTACTTTTATTATCCTATCTTTTTTCCTTTTGGCTGTGCAAATATTTTTGAAAATCTAATCCCCTGTCATTGCTTTGAAATTCATGTACTGCATGCACACTTACTAAATTCAGAATTATCCATGCTCAGCGGGCACTCTACTACTTAAGCCACACCTCTAGTCTGAATTAGTTTACATATTCATAAGCACTTATCAAAGTCCAAAAGAGCCACATGTAATGACTTTCCTCTTAAATATAATTCTAATCATACCCCTGTCCTAGAGCTTATATTTTTCCTGAATTTCAATTCTACTTATTTTCACTTCATTATCAGTTATTACGATTTTTATAAATTTGGTCTTATGTAGTCAGCATATTATTTTCTCACTTTCTTTTGTATGTCTTCTTGTATTTCTCATCATCCTTAGACATAGTTCTTGTCTTTTTATTACTCATTATTTTATTGTGGATGGTTCTTCAAGATGATGTATTGATGCCAAGTGCTGCCATTTGTATTTTTAAAATTAATTTACTTTCTTGTTATTATAGAGGTGATGTACAGAGGGATTACAGTTACATGAGTCAGGCAATGAGTGCCTTTCCTTTTGTACAGTCTTCTGTTCCCTCACTCTCTCCCAGTCCTTCCCTCCAGTCTCCATCCATGAGTTGTATAGTTCACTTTCATCTGTATCCAGTGAGCTCCTGCACTTTTTCAACCTTTTTCCCTCGGATTCTGTGCCTTCCCCCAACCATCCTGAAGATATACATTTGAATACACCATACATTAGGAAAAGAGGACAGGATCATCAAAACCTAAAACCTGAAAAAGAAAAAATAAATCTTTTGTTTCCATATCTTGGAGTTCATTTCAATATGTATATTATTTTATACAAATATGAAGAAGCACTTAGGCATTGAGGCTTTTGTATTTTTCTCCTAAGATTATCTGCTGTTGGTCTCAGTATGTGTGAGTGTCTAGAATCCTGTATAATTTGTCATATTCCTTTGCATTTTAAATCTAACTTCCACATATCAGAGAGAACATGAGCCATTTGTCTCTGTGAGTTGGCTTACCTCACTTAACATGATTTGTTCCACCCATTTCCCCGCAAATGACATTATTCTTTCTACTGACTGTGTAAAATTCCATTGTGTATAAGTACCCACATTTTTTGGATCCACTCATCTATTGTGGGGCATTTGGGCTGTTTCCATGTCTTGGCTATTGTGAATAGTGCAGCAATGCCCATGGATGTACAGGTGTCCTTATCATATCCTGGCTTGTGATATTCTGGGCACATGCTTAGGAGTGGTATGGCTAGGTCTTAGGGAAAGTCTATGTTGAGTTTTTTGAGGAACTTCCAGACTGCTGTCCAGAGTGGTTGTTAGTTCACATACACACCAGCAGTACAGTAGGGTTCCATTTTCCCCACATCGCCACCAACATTTGTTGTTGTTCTAATTCAGACTGTTGGCCAATCTTACTGTGGTGAGATGGAATCTCAGCGTTGTTTTGATTTGCATTTCCTGGATGGCCAGGGATGATGAGCATTTCCTCATGAGTTTCTTTGCCATTCTTACTCCTTTGAACTTTTTTTTGTAATACTGGGGTTTGAACTCAAGACTTCACCATTGTTAGGCAGGTGCTCCACATCTGGACCACGTCTCCAGTTCATTACTGATTTGGGGATAAAGCTTCACTTGGTACCCAGGAGTGTGGCTACATTCCGATCTCTTAGCTGAGGCAACAGGCACTTGTGCCCATGTCTGGCCTCTTCTGGTAAGAGAGAATCTTCTATTTTCTTTTCTTTTTAGATCTGGGACTGGCTTGGAGCTGTGGTCCTCTTGATCTCGGCCTCCAGCGTAGCTGGATGACAAGCATGGGCCCCAACGCGTCAAAAAGTTAATCTAAGAGTTTTCAAACTTGGTTGGTCTGAAAAAGCTCTTCATTTCATTTCATTTATTTTTGGATTATTGAGTTTGATATATTCTTCTAAGATTGAAGTCTGTTTACTTTCAACACATGATATAACCTCAGCCCTGTATATTTATTTCTGTTGTGCGGGTTTACGCCTGCTTTAGTATCATTTCCTCACAATAATTGCTTTTCTCTCTCTTGCGACTTTGATGACCCTGGGTCATCTCTTGCTATACTGTATTGTCCAGAGTAATAGGGGGCCTTAAAAAAACTGTTAGAGAGTCATTATCCTCCATCTGAATTTTTAACCAATCCTTGAAAATTCTGACTTTATGTGTTCTAAATACTTCTTTGTTTTTCTGTTCTTTCTCTCCTTCTGAAACTCTGATTAAATAAATGTGAACATCAAGTTTCATCCTCCACACTTAAACAATCTCCACAAAAATAGTTTTAATCATCGGTTACTTCTGAGCGTCTTTTAGCTCACTGTACCGTCCAGCGGCTTTGTCTCTTCTGTGCTACACAATGCATATGTTTTGAACTGCAGTCATGTGTCTTTCATTTCCAAAGGATCTACTTGGTTTTTCTTTGATCAAATCTAACTAGGTCTAATATTGTCTTCTTGTTTTCTCAGGACTTGGACTTTGTGGATTTCAACAACCTCTGGATACTTTATTGCACTTTCAATGCTAAAACTTAGCTGAAGTTTGTGGAGTCCAGAGTTTACCCCGAGATGTTTCTGCTGACTCTGGTACTCTGAATAGACACCATTTCTATTTACATCTTGACTGGGAACTCTTCTAACCTGGAAATGAGCTTCATAGGCCTCACCTACAGAGCACCCCCACTTAGCATCCCACGGCAGAGAAAAGGGGACTTGCCTTTGGAGTGCACTGTACCTCACAGTACTACCCTGATTCACAAGAGAGTTTCACAGGCTTGAGAAATTCTGCAATTCTAGAGTCAATCTGGGATGAATTGATACTTTAAAAGATGGTATCTTGTAACCTCTTTAATCTGTTTTAATTTTTGTTATTTGCTTGTTACACCCTATCTTCCGTGTTCATTTGAAAGGCATAATTTAGTTCAGCGATCTGGCTTACGCATTCATGGGGAATAACTTTCCTCTTTTTCTTCGCATAGGCCAGAAAAAGAAAGACAAATTTTTTTGTCATCTCTGCTTTGCTGACTAGTGAGATTTTCTTCAGTGTCGGCTTCACTGGGAGCCTAGCAACTGGAGGTTTTATGTGGAGCTGAGGGTGGGGGCCTTTCCAAATCTTTGCACTGGCTCACTACTGGATTTCTGATTCTGCTTGGCCTTTAAAAGGACAAACCTCTGCATCACGAAGATGAGTGAATACCTTCTGAATACTAATAGCTCAGCACTGTGTAACATCCTCGATTTTATTACTCTTTTTTTCCTTGACATCTGAAAGCTTCTCCTACGTACTGTAGGCTCAGATACCAAACATAAACTGCTCATTCTGTATTTTATTTAGCATGTCTGGCTGTTTTAATCCAGAAACTTTTCTAAACCCTCATATTACCAATGTAATGGGAAATCAAAATTCTAGAGATTAGTCCTGTTCCTTTCCTAAAGATTCTAAAAGGTAGTTTTATTTCAGGTTAAATATTTTTAAATAAGGTATTTCCATTCAGAAGCTTTTTAAAAACAAAGAAAAGTTCCTTACTGGTGTTTGAATTTAGGACCTTGCATGTGGCAGGCAGATGATCGATCACTGGAGACCGACCTCAGTTCTTTTTTGTTATTTCTCGAATAAATTCTCTAGTTTATTCCCAGGCCAGTGTGGACCATGGTTTTCTAGTTCATGCTTTCTATGTAGCTGAGATGACAGGTGGGTATCACCACACCAAGGTTTATATCTATTGAGATGGGGTCTCATGAGCTTTTCCCCAGGTATGCCTCAATTCAGGAGCCTCCTGACCCTAACCTCCTGAGTAGCAGTTTACTGGAATGGAACACCCAACGCACTCCAGTCAGGAAACCTAAAAGAAAATAGTTGAAGAAAATAGCATCAGTGACTAATGCCAATAATTCAGGCTATTTGGGAGGTTGTGAATGAGAAGGCTGTGGTTCAAAGCTACCCTGGGGCAGAAATGTTTCTAAGATCTCCTTTTCCAAACACAGGTGCGTCACAGTGTCCACATGCCTGAGCAGGACCCAAAACCCGATCACAACAAGAACTAGCAAAATCAGGATAGCAGTAAGAATGCCTTCCTCACGAGTTTGAGACCCTGATTGATAACTTTAGAACCAAGCCAAAAAATTGCTAAAGATTTCACATTTGAAAAAAATACTGTTTTCACATATAAGTAGCCATTGTTAAATATAACCTAGAATAAGCCATATCCCTTACTAAATTGAATAAATGTAGAATGGTCAATATCATGGAAACTATTTTACTGGAGTGTCTCTGATCAGTAACAAGTCCTTTTGTTTTTTTTTTAATTTAATTTTATTTTATTTGTGAACATACTGTACAGAGGGGTTACAATTACATGGGCAGGATAATGTGTACATTTCTTACCAAGCATTGCAGCCTCCTCCTTTGGTTTACCCTTCACATCCCTTAGTAACAAGTCCTTTTGTAAGCATGTTACCTTTAACTCCTGGAGTCATGACACATGGATAAACATGGAAAGGTGTTTATAACATAAGAGAGATGTCACCTTCATTCCAAATACAGCAGCTTACAAAAGCTCCAAAGTTCCTATCAAGAGTAATAACAATAACCCAAAAAATAACAATAATAGAACCAAGGAGAATAAAAAGGGAAGGAAAGATAGTTTGAATCAAATAGACTCCTAAACATTGAAGCCAAACAAGGAAAGAAATATATAGCAAGGGCAAGCAATCTGCAAATGAAGAGTTGATTTTTTTTTTAGAAAAAGCATTTTTCATCTACCTCATTTCAGAGCACACTCTGAGATAGAACTTGGAAATTTATTTCAAGTTAATTCCCAGAATATCAAAAAATGAAATCATATTCACTAGCATCCCAAAGCCAAATAGAAATTGTGCTTGATACTATGCTGGTCTGAGTTATCCTTCTCATCGTAATGCAGATATTGGAGACTCTCGTTCTTATTCATATTTTACATTTTCTTGTTCATTCTGTTACTAATAAAAAAACTGCAAACCTATCCCCCAAATTATTGGAAAATGTGTTGCCATTCAAAATGACAGAATATGAGGCTAAGAAAGACTAACTTCTTTAAATAGAGTAAAAATTAGTCTCTGAAATATAATATTGAATTACTTTTTCTGAACTAAGTTACACACAAGGGTTACAATTTGACATGTCTAAGTATCTACTGCTTCCTGTTCAGTCATCTCTTCCATCATTCTCACATTCATCTGTTCCCTCCCCCCACTTCCTTTTATCTCTTCTCTCTCTGTCTCTTTCTGTCTCTGTCTGTCTGTCTGTTTCTTTCTCTCTCTCACACACACATACATATATACATACATACACACACACACATTTTTCCTATATTTATCATTTGTTCCCTTTTTCATTCATCTACACCTCTCCTACTAGACTGTCACCATATAATCTCATTTCAGCTTCTGGAATTAATGCTGTTAAACCGTCTGATAATTGTTCAAAAGGTTTACTTCATAGAGATTCACTCCTGTATATACCATGTACATGTGCTTCTATGTGTGTTATGTGAAATGTTGTAGTTTGGGTCTAGAGAAAAGTCTTTGGTAATTCTGGGCCTTCTTTACTTCACTCAGCATGATATGTTCCAGCTCTATGCACTGCAAATTACATAAATTATATTCAACAAACTAATAGCAGAAAACTTCACATTATGGGAAAAGATAACCTCTTTCAGGCACAAGAGGCTTTTATAACGGCGAAGAGAGCAGATCAGAATAGAAACCTCTCCATTACACATTGTAATTAGAATATCCAGAACTGAACACAAAGAAAGGATACTAATGGCTATAAGAGAGAAAACTAGGATCACTTACAGAAGAAAGGCCATCAGAATAACAAACGATGTCTCAGCAGAAATTATAAAAGCAAGGAGGTCTTGGGATGATGTATGTCAAGCACAGAATACCAACCCAGGATAACTAACCTTTCACTCAAAGCTTTCACTCAAAACTGAAGGACCAAAAAAAAAAACTCCATGATAAACAAAACCTAAAACTCTTTATGCCACTAAACCAGCACTACAGAAGATATTTAAAGGCAGTTGCACACAGAAGAGGAAGATCAAGGCAAACCTGAAAACAGTCCAGCCAAAGGGAGAGCAGATATTGAACAAAGAATCACATGAAAAATATGGCAAGAACAGATATTCACTCATAAATTTTATCACTCGATATCAAGGACTCTATGCTTTGATCAAAAAAAATCAATTGGTGAGTTCGATCAAAAAGGCAAGATCCAACTATCTGATGTCTACAACAGACACAGCTATCTGAAACATTTTTAAATCTGAGACATTATAGCGTTATTCAACCCAGTCTGTGACATTCAAGCCAACTCCAAGGAATAACACTGACAGAACTGTGTGAGTGCTGGGTGTCAGTAATTCTACATATGTTCTGCATGCACTACCTCATTTAATGTTTATGAAAACCCTAAGAGTTTGATGTTATTAATTTCTGCCTTACAGGTGGAAAAGACTGAAATAAAGAAAGGATTGCTGCCTTTGTTAGGGTTACACAGAAACGTGGTAGGAATAGTATTGCAAACCTGTTCTGGCTACTCTGAAAGCCACCTGTAACTGTAAGCTAGTACTTTTCATCCTCTTCTTATTTCATGGTCTTTAGATAACTCTTTTTTTATATTGTGAAAATACTCTACTGAGGGGTTACAATTACATGGGCAAGATAATGAGTACATTTCTTGTCAAGCATTGTAGCCTCCTCCGTTTCCCCTTCCCATCCCTTCCCATCCTCCCCCTACCCCCCCCCCCCACTGAATCCACCTCCCTCCCCTCCCCACCAAAGTTGCAAAGTTCGTTTTCACCATAACGACTTGTACATCTCATTGGGTCCACCTGTATCCCTATTTAAACGATTTGTTTTTGCCGTTCCCCTTATACCAACATCAAATATAGTGAAAGCAGGGGTTATACTGTGGGGGAGGGACATACAAGCAACAAAGAAATAATCTTATAAATGTGTTAGAAACAATCGCGTGAAAGAAAAAAAAAACATTTGAATATATATCTTAAGGTTCATTTTCCTAACATCAACTTATCTGACCTTTTCTGCTTGACTCGGACATATACTAGTTATTGAATAAGGGAAACCATGGGACCTATGTTTCTTTGGGCCTGGCTTACTTCACTTAATATAATTTTTTCCAAGTCTTTCCATTTCCTAACAATTGGGGCAATGTCATTCTTTCTGATGGAGGCATAGAATTCCATTGTGTACATATACCACATTTTCTTGATCCATTCATCTACTGAATGGCATCTGGATTGGTTCCATATCTTAGCTATGGTAAATAATGCTGCAATAAACATACTTGTGCTGGTAGTTTTAGTGTGGTCTTGTTTGTGATCATTTGGGTAAATGCCCAAAAGTGGGATTGCTGGGTCATAGGGGAGCTCTATGTGGAGTCTTTTGAGGAACCTTCATACTGCTTTCCAAAGTGGTTGAACAAGTTTACACTCCCACCAACAATGCAGTAGGGTTCCCTTCTGTCCACATCCCCTCCAGCATCTGTTGTTATTAGAGTTCTTGATTTTTGCCATTCTAACTGGGATGAGGTGGTATCTCAATGTTGTTTTGATTTGCATTTTTTTTATGGCTAGAGAGGTTGAGCATTTCTTCATGTGTCTATTGGCCATCCTTCTTTCTTCTTCAGAGAAGTTTCTCTTTAGAAGTAGATACCGCTTTATACTGAAGAATCAGTAAGACAATATTTTTTATGAATACATAAATGTACATGGCTGCATATTCAGAATACTGATTCTAAAGCTATACAGATACTAACGCTCATCTACCTAAAAGTATTCCTCTCAGTGTATATATTTAAAATGCAACTAAGTGACAAATAATATCAAATATAATTAACAAATTATATTAATATGTACTTACATAAAATTAATATATAAAATTTTAAAGTATTTCCTTCCTCAAATATATAGCAGTTCATGGCAATAATGATTTAAAGCTATTAGATAAAACAGTCTTTTGTATTTATGTCAATGCACAGTTTTATCTTTTTAAAAAAAGAAATGTAGGAATCTTTAACTCCCATTTTTCTCTTTCTTTTTCCATTTCTCCTTTACTTAAACTAAAATAAATCCTTGCAAATCAATGATTAAAAGTTAAAAATAAAAAGGATATGTAAAAAAATAAAAATGCTAAAATATTCAATATAATTTTTCTACCTTTTATTGTGCTTTTTGATGATCTATAATTTTGAAAATCCTATAGTACAACTTGACTAGCAAATTTCTCACTCCGTTTGTTAAAATACTAGTATGCTGTTTAACTTTCCTTTATAAATTTCTTTATGTTTACTAAAATATACCAAAAAATACATCTATTCTCTTTACATGTTAAACCAATTACTGTATAAACATATTTTGGGTCTGCTGAGTACTGTAAGAAGATAAGAGGAAAGACCCATCCCTAATGATTTTGTTAAGATAACTCCATATGTTATGAAAAGATATTAATGCTCATTTATTTAAAAGTATTCTGGCTCAAATGTATATATTTAAAATGTAACCAAGTGACAAATTATGTCAAACTTCGCTAAAAATTATATTAAAGTATACTTACATAAAATTAAGTTAATCTATAACATTTAAAAAATATTTTTATCCTCAAATGTAAAACACCTTGATTTCTAACCATCTCTGAACTTATTTTTCATCTTAGAATACAAGCTTGTGAAGGAATGGGTAACCCTGAGCACTTTCCAGATTCCTCTGCATTTGTTTATTACAGGCATGACAGACTCTAGAGCCAGAATGAATCATGCTCACATTGGTATTTTTTGGTAGAAACCACTCAGATTGCAAACTGAAGGCCGATTATAACTGGGTAGCAGCGAAGGGCTGGGAAGCTGGCTCAGTGGTAGAGCGCTTGCCTTGCATGCATGAGGCCCTGGGTTCGATTCCTCAGCACCACATAAGCAAAAAGAAAAAATCCGGAAGTGGCGCTGTGGCTCAAGTGGTAGAGTGCTAGCCTTGAGTTGAAGAGCTGAGGGACAGCGCCCAGGCCCAGAGTTCAGGCCCCACGACCAGACCCCCTTCCCCCCTCAAAAAAAGAACTGGGTAGCAGCGAAACTGTGAAGGTCTGGACTCAGGGGGTGTGAAAGGCCCAGAGAGTTGTGTAAAAGGTGAAAGTGCAGGGATGTGAGTGTGCTCTTCAGGGAGGGAGTGTGCAAAGGCTGAGAATGACTCTGCATTAGTTAACACACACAGCTTTAGAGATAAAGAATTGAAGGTAAGACGCTTGGGTGCGGCCACAGGCAATGCTAGAATACCAGACAGAGACAAGGACAAGGGATGTTGTGTTTGGAACACGTGAGATGCATTGCAGTGGAGAAATCAAAGAAACTTGAAGTACATTCGCTGTGAGTGTTCATTCAAGGACCAAGGAGATAAGGGGGGAGACGTCCCTACATAGTCGTGTCAGGGGGTGGGGATAGAGCCATAATAAAGGCAAATCCACCAGAAAGACAGATACAGCCCAGATAAACTCTGAGCAATGTCCACACTTACATCCTACAAAGAAACCAGAATAGGAATCAACAGTACCAGCGAAGCCAAAAAGAGCCACTAGGCTAGACACCACTCTGTTATGAAGGGAAGCGAAGCTATGGAGAAGGAAAACAATGTTATTCTAGATCTTCTGATTCTATTTTATTTAGTCAAAGAATCAGCTGTCTGGCCTCTTTGACCACAACCCTGTTTATATTCCTTAAGCTCGTTTTCTTAATGAGAATAAAGAATCCTTAAGGACGAAAGAAGTATGTTGTCAGTTATGCAAATAGATAGAGAAATGCCTGAAATTACATAGCAACGTCTGTCAGTAAAAAGCTGACACAGGTTTGTTAGCCCCTTTGACATACACAAGGTGCGAGGACCTTTAAGCACTTCATTTAGAGATCAATTTTACTATCTCGCCCTCCCCCCTGCAGGGTTTCCTGTGCTGCTCACAAACTGTAATTTGTCTACTTCCTGGATAAAGAACCAGAGAACACAAAGCACAAATAATTTAAACAACACCCAAGACTCAGAGGGAAACATACTTGGCTTTCTATCTTATCCACATCCATTATAAGGAAGCAGTTAACATAAATGTTATAAAGAAAAGTAACTTACATTTAGATGTTGCATCATTAAACTGAACTATCCACGCAGGAGGCTGACATTTGAGGATCACAGTTCAAAGCCAGCCTGGGCAGGAAAGCCCACGAGTCTCTTGTTTCCAATGAACCACCAATATAACCGGAAATGGAGCTATGGGCCCAAGTGCTAGAGTGCTAACCTTGAGCACAGAAAGCTCAGGGACAGCGCCCAGGACACCCCTAACTGCCCGCCCCCCACCCTCCCATACACACACAAATTAATTGACTCAATAATTACCTGCAAAGAAGTTACCCTTTTATTGGTGAACTCCTGGATTATGGGTGCTAGGCTCCCTATACCCCACTACAGCTTGTACACCCTCCCATCTTCCTTTCAGAACTGTGTTTGTAATCCCACAGCACACTTCTGCAGCTTCATGGACTCAAATGTAAACCCAGGACCAGCCCTGTGTGCCGAGGCAACTCAGATGCCACAATCAACCACACAGACGACCATCTGGGTCCCTGCTTCACGTCATCGCTGAGGTTTTGCTCCTGCCTCTGTCTCCGTTTTCTTCGTGGGCTCATTTTCCTATCCTCTGTCTTTGATTTACAGTTGATTCCTAAAGCTCTAACCTTGGCCCTCTTTGCTTAGTGAGCCACACAATTCCTTCAGGCAATTGCAGCCCAAGGCCTTTGGATCTTTCTCAGATCCTGACCTCTCCTGACTGCACACCGATGTGGATGTGAAGCTGGGTACTGGGCCCTCCGTCTTGGATCCCCTGAAGTACTCTAGACTGGGCGAGTCCCAGCCCTTCACTCATCAGAACGTTCAATACCCTTGTCTAGCTGCCTGAAGACCCACTGCTCCCCAATGTTCTCCCCATCAGCATCAATCTAGTTATTCAGCAAGAGATCTAAGAGTTATTCTGCTCATCTCTCTCTATGTGCAGTGCTTCTATATGATGGACAGGACTAGATAGATAGACCAATTGAGTTTTCCTGTTAAACATCTCTCATCCATCTCCTCTACTTTAGCTTCACCGATATATTCTACTAAGACAGTCAGGAAAAAAAAGTGTTATTTAACCAGTGGTCAGAGAACCTCTGAGTAACTCAAACAGTGCCCAGAAGAAAAGGAAAGTGGGATATGAAGCATCATTTCAGGCCAGGCATGGTGGTACATTCCTTAGTCCCAGCTAGGCAGTAGGTAGAGGTAGGAGAATCAATGCCTTAAATGAGCACCATCTAAAAGCATAAGACCCTGTCTGAAAAATAACTTGAATCATCACAAGTTAGCAAGGAGCTATAATAGGAAGGGCTTTTAGTTGCCAATTATTTATTCACTATTATACAGATCATCTGATAGATGCTTGTCCACTGGATTATGATTGTAACTTTTTCTTTCTTCCTCTTCCCCACATCTTCTTGACATGTTTTTTGAGCACGCCAATAATGCATTTTATACTCCAGTTGTCTTCAATTAGGCCAGAAGAAGCCATTTTAAGCTGCTTCCTTCATACTCTGTCATGGATCTAGCTTTCTAGCAGCCCTCTCACTTCTTTACGATGCAACAAAATCTTCAAGAGTCACTCTGCACATGTTCTAACTCGGTTCTGCAATCCACCATTTTTCTCAGGAGTCCTGGTTTTAGACAGTAGTGATGCCCAGATCTCTGAGGTGACTCCACTTCCAGATGCTTCTCAGAGGATGACAGAATTTTCAGTACAATAACCACATATGCAAATCTCTCTCTAAATATATACTTCATTCTATACGTTTACCTATATAGAAAATGCCAAGTTCGAACTTAAGGATTAAATTCCCACCCAAGCCTATAAAGTCTGTTTGTTCTTTCTCATGTGCCATATTTGTTCCATCCTCTCTGACATTGTAACCTGGCTTTCACTCGCCTCACTATATTTATTTATGTGCTCAATTAACCTGTCCTGTACCCAGCTACACATGGTACACAGCATCCTGTATTAGTGCTCTCAATGGTAGATACCAAGCATCACAAGGCTCACTTATGGTCCACTCTACTTAGCATTTGCTATAAACTCAATCCCAAGACTTGTTTTCCTGTCCCTGCTCAAGTGATTTTGCCTAAGTCCTTCATGAAGACTGGGATAATAGCAGTGGTTGGTAGATACTTTGAACAATCTTCCAAGATTATATTGGAAAGCAGATTCGAAGTTGTCCTTAACATCTTTGTAGCATTCTGCTAACCTCTCTAATCGTCCAAGCTTCCTACCTTTAAAGTAGATGTGAATAGAGAAACCTTATGGACCCACATGAGTTTTCCAGCCTCGTATCTATTGTTTGCTTTTCCTGTTCCATCGGATTAACATTATAACTTACAACAGTTTAGATTGGCATTCTAATGTCAGTGCAAATGTCAGCATGTTTCTCACTGACATATTTCTGAATTAAAATTTTAAGACCTTGAACACTCAGAAAATCCTTTTGTCAGCAAGAATAATAAACTGAGTGGACTTCAAATCAGATATGGAGCTTTTATGTGATAAAGCTTAAAACAGAAATCTCAAACATTTCAATAATGCAACATAATTCCACTGATCCTATAAGAAGGGGAACTTTGCAGTTACTGATGGCAAGATGCGGGCGAGACTGACAAGACTCCATTTTGCCACGGCTATGATAGCACATTGTTCACCCATAAAATCCAATCACAGCAAACCATATATTCACTGTACTTTAACATCAAAATCCATAGGCTTAAATGTAAATCTCTGAGCCAAAAGCATACAACAGTTTTACCTCTTTATGTTACCTCCCAACTAACTTGATCATCTTTTCATTAAGCTTTGCTTTATTTGCGTTTTACAGCTATTCATTTCTGACCCTCAAAATCCTAGCTCCAAACTTGTATCTGCAAACAATCCCACTATTAATCTTCTAAGCAAGTTAAATGCTGAGCGAACAAGCAGCCCCTGAAAGCATCACAGCATGTCCGTCATGATCAGGGCCAATTGTATAAATACAATCATAAAAGGAGCTTCAGTGCATGGGCTCACACAGTTAGACTCGGTGTGAAAGTCAGACTGGCTGCCGGCCCACCAGAGACCCTGAGATCCCTGTGATTGTTCAGTGCAATAAGATGGGAGCCTCTGATCAATGGGAACTCATGAGCAGAGCAGAGGCCCAGGCCGAAGGTATGGAAGCTCCCTGGAGAGCAGCTGGTTGCAAGTCTAGGTTGGGAGGGTGGAGAGGCTGGAGTGTGATACTCGTGGGCAAAAGAAGGCATAAAGGATGCATCTGTTTAGGAAGAATAGAGTCTGCATGTGCTGATTCAATTCTTTCTTTTTCTGCTTCTATTCTATCTCCACTCCTACCTAGAGGTGTTGCCCACATTCTGGGAGGTTCTTTCCCAACTTCTTTCCCAACTGCCTCCCTCCGCCTCCCCCCCCCCCCCCCCGTCTGTCAATTCTCTCTGGGAATGTCCTCACAGACACACAGAGATACACACCAATCTTGCAGCCCTACCTTAATCCAATCAATTTGGCAATTAAATTTAACCATCATATACAGACACCAATATGCTGGTGATTTTATTGAGTTTATATTCATCCATAAACAAAACTGAAAACAAGAAGTTTGTTTCCTTGTGTTTCAAAAGAAGTTAGATTACCAAAGACTTTTAGTATCAAAACTTCAGTGTCTTTAGATCACTGTTAACTCTAAGGAGATTGTTTGGATTCTACTTGTTTTGTAAGACTGGGTAGAATTTGTATTATTAGTTCATATGTGTATTCTAATTCTTAAAACTCTTTAGAACCAGGCACCAGTGGTTCATGCCCGTAATCCTAGATCAGGAGGCTGAAATCTGAGGACTGCAGTTCAAATCCAGTCTGGGAAAAGAGTTTATAAGTCTCTTAACTCCAATAATCACACAAAAAAATCCCCAAGTAGTAGAGTGTTATTAGCCTTGAGCAAAAGAACTTCAGGCAGAGTATCAGGGCCTTGAGTTCAAGTCCCAAAATAGACACCAAAATAAAATAAAAACAAAACAAATGAAAAAATATGAGAAAGTAACATCAAATTAGTTCATTGTAATCTGTATGAATTATTTATTGTTATGTAACTTATCTAAGTCAAGTCAGATAAAAAAAAACTCCCCTGGGAGATTTCCAGAGAAAGTGGATTTCTTTGGGTTTAGTTCTTCAAAGGAAGCTTCTTTCTATGTGAAGACTGATGAACAGGTTTTATACCTACCATATACCCAATGTCCAGTGGAAAGATAGACATAGAGAAACTAATTTAGACTCAGATTCAACGTAGAGGAAATAAGAAACAGTTTTGAAATCAAACCTAGAATACATTGGTAGTTCTTTGATTAGCATCGGGTCTTCACTACATCTTGGAATTAGTTTTCTGTGGTTCCTTGCTCTGCTCTTTAGATCTTAACTCCACCATTTAAGTCTAAAAGTGTCTTCTCAAATTTTACCATTCAATGATCCTTTCAACAAACTAGTGGTGATATTGCCAATCTTGTTCTCCTAAAAATGAATGGGATTCCTATGAATGTTTTTTAAGTTTGTGCCATTAAATGAAATGAGGATCTTTGGTGTCTCCTAATTGTTAGCTGTCAAATCATGACAGAGCTTCTGAGGTGGTCACATAGAGTTTGCATTCATGTCTCCTTGTTATCATTACGCCATGACTTTCTGGCATTTGCTCTTTGCCAGTGAGGGATTTTTTTATTGCATTGTTCATCACCCAGATAGATGGAAATTGGGAACATTTTTATAAATTCATCTATTTCTGGCATTTTAGCTGGATATCTCCTTTTCCCCTTTACTTCCTATGGGATGGTACTACCTACATGGAAGGAAGGCAGGCTTAGCTAATCCTCTCAAAGCCACTCCAAAATATGCTTCCATAATCTTCTATGTCCTTCTTTATCAATCGAGATTAGCCATTGTAATACCAAAGGACAATTTCAATATGCTTCCTGGACATGTTATTAGGCTAATTTACTCATTTTTTCATAATAATCTGTTTTCTTTCCATATTATAGCCAAAGATATCAATAAATTCTTCTCCATAACATAACAAGAAGACATGCTTTCCATTTATGGTAACATTTTTCTTACCTTAGGTTAAGCTGTTACTGATGAACCTCTTCAGGATCATTAGGCTTCTGGCCAAGAGATTTCTTAAGGCTTCTCCAGCTTATTTACACTCTCCGGGCCCCAAATCGG
Source organism: Dipodomys spectabilis (assembly GCF_019054845.1). Lineage (NCBI taxonomy): Eukaryota > Metazoa > Chordata > Mammalia > Rodentia > Heteromyidae > Dipodomys > Dipodomys spectabilis. Next base: position 7,151,823 of record NW_024870711.1, read on the forward strand.
TGCTTGTGAGGTTTGGGGTTTGATTTTCTCCCAGTACCCACTTACCTACTCATTACTTATCGCTGCATAACAAAGCACCTCCACAAACAGATTTGCAAACATGTTCATCTTTTATTGTCTTTCATAGGTCTTTCCTTAATCCAATACTGTTCAAGTTCATGGTGCTGATTTTCCAGCACAAAGATGAGGAGGGTAGCCAGCCTTGGAAGTCACCACTTAAATTTGTGTGTGTGTGTGTGTGTGTGTGTGTGCAGACACACTTGGATTCAGGGCCTTCTTATTCCACTTCCTTGCTCATGGCTAGTGTGTTATTACTTAAGCCACCTCTCTAGTACTGAACGGTTCTGGATGATTGGAGATGGACTCTCACAGACTTTTCTGTTCGGGCTAGCTTTGAACCGTGAACTCCCAGGTGTTGTCTCCTGAATTGCTCTCATTAGGATTACAGGCGTGAGCCCATGGTGCCTGACTTTGCACAACTTTACATCATCTGCAGAAGTCAGCCCTGACTGAAGTTGCCAGAAGACTGCAAAAGGGCACAAATACCCACAGGCAGAAGTTAATGGGATCCATCTTAGAAACCTTAGGGATAGTAGAAGAAGAGACCAAAAAAAGTGTCAATCCTAATGGATATGTAGAAGTTTGTCATGTTACCTTTCCCTCCAGTATATCTCATGAAGGAAAGTGAGACAACTGACAATTTCAGACTTTGAAACTATCAAGAACAAACCGACTGTTGTTGTGAGTGACATAGGAAGGCTTATTTTGTGAACTTGATTACACCCAATCTACAGTCATCCATGTTCACGCAGCTGCTCTGCTTCAGAGTTCCTACTTTTGTGAAATAGATCTTATTTTGAAATTTTTCAAAGTTAATGGGAATTTAGAGAATCCCAAGTCCTCACAGAAAAAAACAAAGATAATCTTCATGTAAGCAAGCCATAGTTACAGCTGGGTGTTTTCTCCATGCTAAATTTAGACATTAACCTCATTCCATTTTGCCTTGATTAGACAATGGAAAATCAAATGTACGCATACAACTATTCTAAATAGACCATGTATATAAGATCAGCATTTTCCTAAAAGGACTGTCAATGCAAACAAATAAACATGGCTTAGAAAATAACACACACCCATGCATACACATCAAACTATATTCCAGTACCAAGTTATCTGTTCATTGCTTTACTGACATAGAGCCTCAGATTTTTAATGTGAGAATCTCATTCAAATGTGATTTTACTTTTTCGTTATTGCACTGAAGGAAAATTATAGAGTGACCTCCTGCTGTCTGCAGGTATTTATTTGAAGAGACATGATATGTATGTAGAGTGCATGGAGTTCAATACTCTGTTTGACCTATGCCATCTGTACAGTAGGTCTCAGCATCTGTAACTTGAAACCACAGAGGGCAGGCTGCAGAACTATCACCAAAGTCACTATTGTAGACCTAAATACTGCGCGCCCAGTCCTAAATCTTATTCCACACTCTTTACTTCAAAGACTGCAGATATTTCACTCATCTTTCCCACAACCCCATCCAACTTCCACTGCAGAACATGTTGTCTTTCAAAATATCTAAAAAATTTTCACTTGATCCCTTAATTAAAAGCCCTCAGATATCCTTTGGGAAGCGGACTGCAACTTGCACCTTGCACTCTGGACACCATAGCTCCTTAGGAAGCATGTTTTTACAAAATAAAGAGCAGGTCACACAATGTTTTAAACACAACTAACAATAAATTTGAAAATGGGCATTTCTCCACACCAACAAAGAATGTAATGCATGTATGCAAATTTAAATATTCTTTTTTTTTTAGTCTTTTTTAAAAATTGTATTGCATTTTGATCAAAAGTTGGTCAAAACTACATGAAATAAATCCAGGAATAAGTCAGACTTACTGCACATACTTTGGTATATACTCTCTGAATGACAATGCCCTGAAGACAAAAGCGAGTGTTTAATATTCTAAATTATTACTATCGATCAAAGAGAATGGATCCTATTTTTAAATCCCCTAATGATTTATATCTATTTTTATTGAAAATCCACTTTTGCTCACTTAATGGCATATGTTGGTTCCAATCTGTTTTGTGTATAAATTATTTTTTATCTAAAGTGTTAAAAGCAGTGAGTTTATAAATAACTTTACATTTATAAACAGACTAATGAGTACAATTTAAAATTGCTCACTAGGAAAATTTGGTACAGACATCAATATGACATGCAGACATTTTGGGGACCTTCTAGAGGTACTTAATGCGAACAAGTAATATCATTCCCTTATGCCTCACATATTATGAACAATTGCAATTTTATTTTTTTATTGAAAAGCCATAATAGAAATTGATTGGTATTACTGTTTTAAAATTATTTAGCAATAAAATTCTCACAGTCTGGTTTCAAGCTTGGTTTATGCATATTCTATTTTCTCATCGAATCAATTATATTTATTGTGAAATTTCTGTCTTGTTATTCTCTTGCTTTTTTTATAGTAGTTCCATCTGTTAACACTTATATAGCTGCCATATAAAGTAGCTTCAGGAGGTGACAGGTAGGAAGATAAGGGTCGTGAGTTCAAAAATCCAACCTGGGCTGCAAAGTGAGGCCATGACCCCCAAATGGCAATATGCTAACTAAGAAGAGAAAGGAAGCTGGAGTTTATAAAGTTCTGAAGTTTCATGCTTGACTTCTGAAGGCAGGCTCAGTTAAAACCTGTGATCCTTAGAAATCAAGTGGGAGATGGACAGCGCAGGAAACATACAAAAGAGAAAATTCGAATGACAGAAGATCTGAGACAGACAATTGCCTTGTAGCTCAAAACAGGTGGACCCCGACTTTTCCCTCAAAATCCTGTCACATTCTCAAATGTCTTATGCAACAAACATGACTACCATAAGGTTCAAAGACACTGTAGTTGGACATGATGGCTGTGGGAAGATTTGACATGCACAAGACGTTCCATAAAGTGTAGTGGGTGCTGATTGTAATGTTCCTGCCTCTTCTGTTTCGCAGGTTTTCTGAACCAGATGAGTAACTCAAGTCACTCTACCCTTCAGCCCTCATTCCAAGGATGCATGCAACTCATCCAAGTAGATGATCAGCTGGTGAATTTATATGAGGTGGCACAAAGAAAGCCAGGAAGTTTTGCGAATGTCAGCATTGATATGTGTGCCATCATCGACAGGTAAGCCATGTGCATGCGGGGCCTCGGGCTGTTTGGGTTTTTCCTGTTCAAGATTGTCTTGCAGAACAAGGGAAATGCCCAACAGAAAAGGGAAGAATCAAAGAGACAAAGCATGGGATAATCGAGAGCTGTTTATTATGATGCATTTGTGATATTAGATGTGGCAGCACCTGTGGGAGGACTATGCACACACACACACACACACACACACACACACACACACACACACACACACACACACACAGTGGAAGAACAGATAGTGTCACCTTAGCCTTGATCAGGCTCCTTCAAAGAATGTGTACATTATACAGCTCAATCATAGTGGAACAGTAAGTGTAAGGATAGCGGAATCCTGATAAATACTTATTATTTATTTGTCATCTTTAAATAGTTGTACAAAAGGGGTTTTAATTCTATGTTCCACTTTATGGATACCATACATCTTTGAGTCTGACAGTTTAATTTTCCTTTGCCTTCTATGTTCCTAAGATGTCTTCTCTCTGTCTCTGTCATTACTCAGCCTGCACATTGTACTTTCCAAAGATCTCTTTTAGAACACAAAGAAATTTTGCAATTGTCAGTGTACAAATGGGGATTCATTGACATGAAATATTTGGAATAATTGACCCTGCTTGGAAAATACACATGTAAAGATACCACAAAATATAATCCTACTTAGTTTTTGCAAATCTGGGAAGGAGATTTTCATTAAAAAAAAAACATCAATTGAACTCTCAAGAGTAGAAAGATACACACTTTATATTCAATATTATAGTATCATGTGGACTACCTTTGCATACTTTTAAAATTGCCTTTCAAGACAATGTTTAACACTGCAATTTGAACTACTTTGTTGGCAAACATACTACACTTAACTATGACTTGAAGTTAACCTAATAATTTAAGGTGACTTTCTAAGCTATTTTTAAATCTTTTGAGGAAGGACTATTTCACTGTAAGTAATAATTATATTAATTTTGAAAATGTATTTCAATTTTAAACAATTTTTCAAACATGGCATTACTGCTTCTTTAGTGTGAGCTGCTTCAAAGTGTAAATCTTACATCTCTAATGAACTTATTTCATGTAAGCTATATTGTCATTCACAGACACATCACTAACCCTACCAATGTGTAAACTAACCTGTCACGAAATAAGTTTGTGTCTGTTGAAGCTTAGTAGAATGCCATTCCTGTGAATTGAACATTAAAGTTTATGGTGGCTCTAGAATATAATGTTTGAAAGCATGAATGTGTTTATAATAAGACAAAGAAAAAGCATACTGTGTAATTCTATACATGTGCAAGAATATTGTTATAAACAATATAAACAGTGTATAAACAGTATATGTTTGAAAAGAATAGCAAAACTCCTAATTTTTGAGCCATTAAGAATGCATGAGCTATTGTGTCTGCCTTAAGCAAGTGATGGTCATAATCAGAAAAGTTGAGATAAATGTTTTGGAGATCTCTTTTTTTTTAAAGTCTGATCTTAGATGCTATGTTCATAGTTTAACAACTGTTTTCTACACAGACACATTTGTTTCCTCCTAATAGTTAACACAGTAGATGGAAGATTTTAGTACCAGTCCTCTTTCCATGTCAGCAGGTTTAATGAGATAGTAATTTCTGTTTCTAATAAGTCCAGTCACCTTATTCTGCTTTGTAAACAGGCTGAATTTTGTATTACTGTTTCTCTTCAGACATCACGTTCCTTAGCCATTATATTTAAATTGTTTGTTACCAAAGAAGCACAGGTGAGATTGAGATTTTAATGCTCTACTCTAATAGAGACAGCAGGATATTGAACGGACACCCCTCATGCCCCACCCCCACCCCCATGAGTAAATGAGGCGTGAGGAAGTGGAGAGAATACACAATGGCCCCTGGGCTGAGGAGAAAAGCATGGTGCATTTAGGAGAGCCAGTATGGCTCAATTTCCAACCTATTGGTTTCCCCAAATGGGACAACCCCGGTGTCTATACTGTCAAGTTTTCTGTAACAGGCAGATTAGGGAGCCTATCCAGTCCTTCAAAATAACAATCTAGGCTTCTGTAAGGACATCATCACCTTTGTCTTAACCTCCAGAATTCACTTATGGAAAACATTTTCTCCTTGTAGTAATTTCTAGGACAACAACTTAAATACCAAAGGTGGTATCGAAAATGTTTCTAAACATCTAAAATGTTTCTCTGGTGAAATTTTAAAATATTAATATTGGGTTGAGTTTTTGAACATGTGGTATAAGAGTACATGCATTTTATTCAACTCTATTGCAGATTTCATTGAGGTCAAACTTAATCTGTGTCTCCAGGTGAGAGAAATGGCCATTTTTAGCAGTGACCCATGGAGATGATCCTTTAAGAATGCATCTTAGCATACCTTCTAGCTAACAAAGCTTCACAGATGCCTAACTCTACTGCCACTTCCCTGGAATTACACAAATACCCCGCTCTCCCCAAGGAAGCACATACCCATCACTTACTTTTGTCCTTACAAATTCCAGCTTGATTTGTACTTTGAGGGGAAGCAATAACAAAATGTAAACAAAGGATAAACAAATAAGAGAGATACCATAGAGATAATAAGAACAGCTACTATTTTGATGTTTTATTTTTACTATACTGAAGCTCATTGGAAGGAAGATTTGTGTATGTGTCACACTGGACTATCTCAGAGTATTTTTTTAACTTCTTGTTTGCTGCTTTTTTTTCAGAACTTAATGATAACTCCAAGGCTTCCTACTGCCTAGGGGAGCATTGGACCATTTGATCCATGCCCCAAAACATTTTTGAACTTTGCCTTTGAGACAAGGTCTTGCTGATCTTGCCTCAAATTTATATCTCTCTGCTCCCATCTCCTGAGTAGCTGAGGTTATAGGGTTACACCTCCACTCCTGGCTTACCTATTTTCTGAATACAGCATGGAAACAAGAAAAGGACAAGTATGCCCTGGCAGAGAATTATGTATTCAGAGCTTCTTTCTTGAGGAGACAAGATGTCAGTCACCTTTCCAGGTAGTAGAGATAAATCATTCAACAAAACAAACCAAGATCTGTGTGCATTTGAAGCTCATCTTATGTGGAAAGGGGAGGAAAGACAAACAATAAACTACAGATATAATGTAAAAGTAAAAAATACATATTAGGTTAGGACAATTTTGTGTTGTGGAAAGAAAGAAAGACACGTAAGCAATGCAAGGAAGATTTGCACGCCTGAGATCGAAGTGCTGGTCAGAGTGGGCCTCACTGAAAAGAATACTAGTGCAAGATCTGGAAACAGTAACCGAATTTACCAACGTGTAGGAAGAACATTCTAGACAGAAAGAACAGTCAACACAAAGAAGTCATCCTGACCTGGGAGCCAAGCTGGCGAGCTTGCAAACCTAAGAAGAGCGGTAGGAGAGCAGAACTGGACCCTGGGGACTTCTGTGCTCTTTTAAAGATTTGACATTTATTCAGAGAGAACTTGAGGTCTCAGGAAAGTCCTGACAGGAAGTAGTTTGTATCTTAAAAGGCAGATTCCAGCTCTGGGAAGAGGAGGAACTAGGCTGCTCTCCTAATCCAGTGAAAGATGCTGGTAGATGGATTAGGATATGGGCACAGAACAATGAGATGTGGCGAATTCCAAATGTATTTATAATTTTTTAAGATATGAGATAGATAATATTTATATAATCTATAGGTTTATAGATTTATAAGATATATTTTCCCAGTGGAATAGAGTGTCAAGGGAAAAAAATGAATACATCCAAAATTTGGGGTACAAACCACTGGGAGGACTTTCTGTTTCCTCCAAGGAAGAATATGAATGTTAATGATTAGTCAGGGGAGTGAAGAAAATAAACCCAAAATTTCGTTTTGGATGTCAGTAGCAATGTCTACCGGAAATTTAAGCAAAAAGTCAGGGACACCCTTGATTCCGTGTAAGTAACAAACATGTATCTTCAGGTTACCCAGGAGGCCTTGGTGACTGACAGGTTGCCTGGGGTAACTAAAGCCAGACTTTACAGTTTCTTCAACTAGTTCTCATGACCAGGAAGCGGGGAGATAGAAAGTGGTCAGGAGGGCTAGGAAGGTGGCTCAGTAATAGAGTGCTTGCCTCGCCTGCCTAAGGCCCTGGGTTTGATTCCTCAGCACCACATAAACAGAAAAGGCTAGAAGTGGTGCTGTAGCTCAAGAGGTAGAGCTAGCCTTGAGCTGAAGAGCTGAGGGACAGCGCCCAAGCCCAGAGTTCAGGCCCCATGACCAACCAAAAAAAAAAAAAAAAAGAGAAAGAAAGAAAGAAAGAAAGAAAGAAAGAAAGAAAGAAAGAAAGAAAAGAAAGAAAGAAAGAAAGAAAGAAAGAAAGAGAGAAAGAGAGAAAGAAAAGAGAAAGAAAGAAAAGAGAAAGAAAGAAAGGAAAAGAAAAGGATCAGGATACTCTTCTGACAGTGTAAATCTCTGCCTTCCACTTCTCAGTAATTCATCAAGCCCATATCCTACAACATTTCTGAAAATGTAAGAAACTCATCCTATCCAGAAAACCCATCACTCGTTTATCTTGCTTTCTTAACTTTCTTTAATCCACATTTCCTGCCCTTAGGTCTTTGCCTCCTTACAGCTCTTCACTTGTCTGGTCCAATGCCTATTTTCAACCATATTCTCCCTGACCTTGATTTCAGGTGTAAAAGTCCCCCAAGCAGGAACCTCTAGCCCTACACCTACCGCCAGAGTTAGACACAGTCACTTCCTCCAACCAGGAAGCAGTGCAAACGCAGCATGAGCCATTTCAAATTGAGGAAGCTGAAAGCAGGAATCAGAAAAAGAGTCTGAGCTGTGGTTAGGGGCTAGATGAGTCACAGAAAGCCCTAGAAGACACTGATTAGAATTCTGAAAAAAAAAAAAAAAAAAATCACTGGTTAGCGATTTGGGCAGAATCACTGCAATAGATAACAGTGTTAGAATTTGTGAATCCATGTGGAGTTCTTGTTGGGCTTGTTTCTGTGGTCTTTTCCAGCACATATGGGTAGGAAGAAGCTAGTATTAAAATAGTTGAGCTTCTGTGGGTGGTGAACATGCTTGGGTTGGCAAGACGAATATGTTTTGAAAGTAACTGTGAAGTCCATTTTGCAAGTCAAGTTTATGTTTTCTATTTTGAGCCTTAAGCCAGCCTTCACAGTGGAGCTCCCAGCAGGATGAATTTCACCTCCTGAGAGGAGCAGGGACATGACATAGCTTTGGTTACTGGAAGAAAAGCAAGAGTCCTGTTAATGGAGTTCTAGAGGAAACGTTGTTTCCTTATGTCTGATTATGGTCTCTTACCTTCCACCATCCTTGTTTAAGGCTAACATAATATTTATAGCTGTATCACAGCAAACTTCGGATTAGCAGCTGCCTTCACACCACCCTGTATGAAATATCTTAATCCTTGTTTTATAAGCCAGTATAAATCAAATTTAATTTTTCTTGAAATGAAAAACTTCTATCGGTCCCCCATCCCTCACTCCTAAAATCTATCTGATAACTTTTTTTTAACTACTGCATGGAGAGACAAACTCCCTAGTGTGCAAATGGCTTAGGAAGAAAAGGGAATCTGATTGTTTGATATATTAAGTTTCGTTCCATGGAGGCTCCCTAGAGATGGAAATTTAGTGACTGAACAGCCCCACAGGGACCCAAGCAAATTCATAGCATTACAATTTGCAACTGTCTTGTAAAAGGACTTAAAAGCTAGTCTAAGAAGCTCATTGAAATGAGGATTTTTTTTATGTCTACTTGTCTTGTAAATATATTAGGAAACGAAATCTGTAAATGTTCTGGACAGCACAAAGGGTAGAAAAGGACAAAGAAATGTCTAATTTAAAGACAGTCCAGAAAATTACTCCCGAAGAAACCGTGAAAGATTAGATTCTTTTTCCTGAATTAAAAATTATTAGTCTTTAAAATTTTTGGTGGGGGGAGGGGGTTGAAGGTACATAATCACACACCAAATACTTATTTTTTTTAATTCTTTGATTTCACAAACATATACCCAGTTTGATGTTTTACTTTAAATATATAAATTTGGGGGGGGGGTTGTTTTGTTTTTTATATTAGTAGGGGTTTGAATTCAGGGCCCTCTGCATGCTTGGCTAGAACTATACTATCTAAATTACAACTCCAGGATAGATTGTGTGTCAGTCCTGAGGCTTGAACTCAGGGCCTGGGCATTGTCCCTGAGCTTTTGTACTTAAGCTTAGCTCTCTACCACCTGAGGCACAGCTCTAATTCTAGCTTTTTTTTCTTTTCTTTTCTTTTCTTTTCTTTCCCTTCCTTCCTTCCTTCCTTCCTTCCTTCCTTCCTTCCTTCCTTCCTTCCTTCCTTCCTTCCTTCCTTCCTTCTTTTGTAGTTAATTGGGATAAGAGTCTCACAGACTTTTCTGCCTAGTTTAGCTTCAAACTATGATCCTTGGACCTCAACTTCCTGAGTAGCTAGGATTACAGGCCTGAACCACTGGCACCTGTCTCTAGGCTGGATTTTTGATGGCTAATTAGAGATGAAGTCTCTTAGACTTTTGTGCTAGTCTTCATCTCTCATCCTCTGTATCTCAAATTCCTCAGTGGCTAGAATGATAGCCATGAGGCACTAATGGTCAAGTAGTATATGGATTTTTATATACCATGTGAGATACTCAATGCTCAGTCGACTGTACTAGGAAATGAATAAAACCAACCAGAAGGAGTTTGTGAATCTAATAAGAACACATTGATGATTTATATTCCTCAAAAAACTATGGGTCAATGGCTATTTGCCTAACATCCAGGAGACCCCTGGGTCTAATCCTCAGCAAGGAAATAAATACATCAATGACTAAGTAAATAACATAAAACAAAATGAAGTTTGCTTTCCCAACTTGAAAAACCTATGTCATAAATTGGCATGACCACACATGTCTGCCATCCCAGCAACTCAGGAGACAGAAGCAGGAGGAGAGCCAGTTCAAGACAGACCCAGAGAAAGGTAACAAACCCCTGTCTCAGAAACAAAAGAAGAGAAAAGAACTATGGCTGTGGCCCAAATGGTAGAAGGCATGAAGCCAAGCTTCTTCCTTTGTGGCCCTCCCAAATGGTTTGAGGGCTCTTCATAGGTTGCTTTGGTAAGAGAAGCCATATGCCTATGCATTTGATCCTCTGTGCCCTTCCCACGTTTAATTTTTACAGAGCAAGAGAATAGAGAGACATTTATTAATCATTGGCCAGGGTGGTCCCAGCTTGTGTTTCTAGAATAGAATCTTGTAATCCTTCCTGCACAAGTACCATAGCTGTTTGGAAAGCAACCTCCAAGGAGGGCATGTTCTTTCTGGGCCCTTCCTGCAGCTCCCAAGCCTACTTAATCTGTTCTGTAACCACTTCCCCGCACTTGGCCCACTGTCGGCTTCCACAATGCTCACATTCTATACACGTGACAATTGGTCCCACGTTGTGGCGATGAGAGAGCACATCTAGAGAAACTCTTCAGTTCCAAGTCAGAAGAGGCAATGATCTAGAGGCGTCTGTTCTATGCCATCCTCCATCTAGGTCTGGTCCACCAGCCATCTACCCATGTTCATAGACCCCCCATAAGGATGCAAGGTTGCATCCTAATCTCTTGAAGACTACCAACAAGCTGAAATTAATATGGTGAATGTGTGGAATGAGGGTTGGACTTATGGACGGCTCTCTGAGGCTCCCTTTCCATCTTGGCAAGCCGTTTCTCCATTCTTCTTAGACAGGAGCTATCTCAGGCTTGCCTCAAATGCCAGCACTGGCCTCGTTCTCAGTGTCAACCTGAGATTCATCCAGGCAGAAGATACTTATTGAAGATCGCAGAAAGTGGTTTCCAATCCCTCCATGGATGCAACACTGAGACTGTAAGAGGGAGGAGTCCTGCTCAGACTGTACAGCAAATTCATGGTGTGTCTTGAAAGTTTTAACAGCACTTACAGTGCCTCTCCTTTGTCCTCAACACTGGACTGTAACTCTTCTACCACCAAAGATCTCTTTTTTTTCTTTTTTAATCTACTTTGCCAAAATTATATCCAGGCTTCTATTAAATTCTATGCTATCCCAGAATGCAGAGACGAAGGCTTCCTAGTCCCTGCTCCCTGGTGACAAGCATTATTGATCTACCGGGTACGTCACCACTGTTCAAGATATATTTGGTGAGCCCAGGTGTCAGTGGCTCACGCCTGTAATCCTTACTACTCAGGAGGCTGAGATCTGAGGATCATGGTTCAAAGCCAGCCCGGGCAGGAATGTCCATGAGACTCTTATCTCCAATAAGCCTCCAGAAAACCAGAAGTGGCGCTGTGGCTCAAGTGGTAGAGCGCTAGCCTTGAGCTGAAGAACTGAGGGACAACGCTCAGGCCCAGAGTTCAGGCCCCACAACAAAAAAGAAAAGAAAAGATATATTTGAGGAGAAGCCAAAACAGTGTGTGAAGTGGGATAAATGAAAAGTGAGGCACAGAAAGACAAATACAGTATCATCCACTTTGTATGTATTATCCCAAAATTTGAAAGAGAGAACAGAAATGCTTACAATTTGAGGGCTCTGGGACTAGGGCAATGTTGGTCACTGTAGTTAGAGGAGAAGGTTTTGCAGGGCTCTATGGCACATATTTTTAATATAACAACTCATGGTGTACTTTTTTTCCTTTTTACATCCTGTTTAGCTTTGTTTATTTTTAATGGGCTGTTACCTTTTTTGCCCAGAATTTGGCTCAAGGAATTCTCCAGTCTCAGCCTCCTGAGTAACTAGAATTAGAGATGCACACCACCTTTGTGTAGTTGCCTTGAAAATTCTTGAGAATAAACTTTAAACCTATGATTGAGAATACATTTTCTATGTTTTCACCACCAAAATAATTGAAAATGGAAAAAGATTACATGACGTAGCATACAGGACCATTCGCTCAATTTAGGGATTTCACAGCGTTTGCATATTTTGAAACAAGAGACTACACAAAATATAGTCTGTCAATTTCAAAAAAGAATCAATAGTTTAAGTGTTAAAAACAATGATAAATGTTGATAGATAGGACTGAGAGGTATTTGGGAGTTCCTGCCATGTTATCCACCTTCTTGGGGGCTGCGAAAACTGGGTTCTTCCTATGGTTCTTGGAGTCTCAGTTTGGGTGCAGTTTCTTGGCCTTTATTGTGGTCTTGTTGGTGTTCTATGTGTAGGACATCTTTAAGAATCTTTTGTAGGGCTGGTTTGGTGGAGATGTATTGTTTCAATTTTTCTTTGCTATGGAAGTCGTTTAAGGATACAGGTGGACCCATTGCAACAATGAGAAGTACAAGTTGTCATGTCAAAAACGAACTTTACTACTTTGGTGGGAGGGGGGAGGATTGGGTGGGGGGGGGCGGGGGGAAGATTGGGTGGGGGGGTGGGGAGAGGCTGGGAAGGGTAAACAAAGGAGGAGGCTGCAATACTTGATAAGAAATGTACTCATTATCTTGCCCATGTAATTGTAACCCCTCTGTACAGTATGTTCAAAAAAAATAAAATTAAATTAAAAAATGAAAAAGACAATGATAATATCGACTAAAAATGAAAGAAAAATTCAATGTTGCTTAAAATTGTTTTCTACTACAGTAAAGAGGAAGTTTGCTGCGAAACCTGACTTTAGGGTAGTGGTGATATTTATGCTAGCTTTTCTCTCTTCCATGTAGATGTAGCTGACTCTTGCCACCCTCTGGGTCTGACACCTCCCATTTCTTCTCATGTGTCCCTAGCCCGACCAGCCCCTGCTCCTCTTCCTTCAGAAATGTTAATGTCATCAATTAGGATGGTGTCCCACTGTGCCAGCTCTTCTTTTACTCGGGAAACATTTTGTCTTAGCTTTAGGGACTTACTTCATTACTCACACTGTGGGCTTCTGGGAATATTTTACTTGTTGGTGATAATTATGTACCAAGGCTCAAAGAAGCAGAAAGTCTTTCAGATAAACTTTATATCCTTGGAAACGTTGCATGGGCTCAGTCCTGACAGCAGTGTGGCTTTGACCCCATGCGATTCTAAAGCAGCAAGAACAGGTTGCCTGGAACAAATCTGTAGGAACTTGAGCCAACAAGCAATTTTCTAAGAGTGAAACTGAATTTCCTTTTGGAAGACATCCTTTGAAAACAACCTTAAAGCAAAAACGGTACTCGAGATCCTAAAACCTATTTGCCACCCTAAAAGAAACAAATTAAAAAGGACTAGGTATAGAAGGCCAGCTTTTTTTTTTCTCATAGGACAAACACATCTTGTGGCTTTTAAAGCACACTATAGCTACCTATCTCTTCATCTTTCTTGAATCATAGATTTTATATTATCAATATAAAATATACTTGATACTGTCTAGGGGTCTTGGATTCTTTCTTTTCTCCACCAAGTAAAGAATCCTGAGGCAGGAAAAGCTGGAGTAGAGGCAAACTTTAGTTTAAAGTAAGAGTAAGGCACCAGGCAAACTGAGGTAAGCCTCCTAGATACCAGTGGATTGGTACAAATCCCCGACCAGAACTCCTGGCACAGAGGCTCAACTTATGCCACATGACGCCTTGTCCACCTGCTTCCAGACAATGAGAAGGAAGCTCAGAAGTCTGTATCCTGATGTAGGATCGTGAGGGTCCCTCTTTTATAGCCCTTTGGGGGCATCTGGTTAGGTTACTGCCCACCTTGCCCCTATCCTCTGAGCAGGTTTATGCCCAAAGTCACCAGAGGCCTTGCTTTTGTCTGAGCCAATAGGTTGTTTCACAGGGCCTTTAGGAAGAAGATGGTACCCTACTTCCACAGAGCTGCCATCCCTGTTTCCCTGTCTGCCTCATCTTCCCTTTTTTGTTGCTCCCTTTTCCTTTCTTCATTTGGGGCAAACTTAACTACTAAGATACATGTGGTAAGCCATATTTCCTCATATGGGATCAGAGCCATTTCAAATACCTGCATCTCTATTTTTCTTGGCCTTCCATACTACTTTCAGCCAAACTCACAGAGGAGTTTCCTGTTTTGATTACAACCTTTAAACCATGATCATCTGGCACAAATCTACCAGCTGAATAACCAAAAAAAGTTACACATCCAGACCAACCCATGCCCAAGTAATTTGCCTTTCTGAAGTGATTTCAATGTAATTTTAAGCATTAGAATAGCAAATTTTATTTTTATATGAAGTAATAGAGAAATGTGATAGAAGATAACATTCTCAGGGTGGGAAATAAAGAAGGAAAATAAAGAAATTGAATTAACCATTTTAAGATTCAACAGCATCCTGGTTGCATTGCATGTATGAGAACAAAGGAAATTCTATCTGCTTTTTGGTGTGGCATGTAGCTGTGCTTTGACATTTAAATCCCAAGGAAGGCCTAGTACATAAAAGTAATGCCAAAAAAAAAAAAAAACTCACACACAGGAAAAAGATAAATAATTTTAACATGTAGCTAAATCAACTACAGGAAGATTTAAGTTAGTCATTTCTTGATTTTTGATATTACAATACCTGAGATAAAGAAATGATAGAAAACATAATTTTAAGGTATTTAAGGTATTCTTAACCAATATTTTGTCCTTCAGGTAATTGCTTTTGTCCATTCCGTAACTACATTGAGAACTTTTGATGGTACTATCAGAACTCATGTAATGCTTTCTCCTAAACCAACCAGGTATAGATAGCCCATTCTTTTTGGTAAAGTATAAAATGGATAGCCATAGATTAATGAATGAAAAAAAGGAACTAGTAAGACACCTTCCCTTACAAAATACACATCACATCACATTGCATGCAGAAAGTTTTTCACTCTTGAGTATATTGTTGCTGTTTTCATTGTTTGGGACATTCTAAGGCTTGAACACAAGACCTTGTGTTTGTGAGGCGGGTGCTCTGCTACTTGACCACTGACTCCAGACCTTTATTACTTCAGTTATTTTTCAGGTATAATCTATCATCATACCTGAAGAGAAATCAAGAGTGACAGATTTTTCAAAATCAAGAAAAAAAGAAGGCAAAAAATATCAGTCTGGTGGAGACCTAGGGGTGTGCCATTGTTTGTCTCTTATTTGTAAATTGCACACACAGGTTTGACCTCTTCCTGTGGCTCTGCCCAGTTTCCCCCCAGAAGCCAGTCTTACATGGGTAGTCAACTTAGGTTTTGTGAGTAGCCCTGTCAAATATTCTGAAAGCACTTGCTGCCCTGCTAGGGGAATGTACTTCATGCCTGTGCCTATGAATGCATGTAGGAACTTATTACTGCCTAACTCTCATTTGTTGGTTTAACCTATCCAATCTACATGGCAAAAAAATGTTGCATGAACAAGAGAGGTGTGCGGATGCAGGGGTGGGGATGAGGGGTGTGTTTGTTTAGAATGCTGTTGGGAAATGAATCTGTATCCATGTTAACAAACAACTTGCGATGTCTGAAGTGGGGTCTTAATCAGTAAACAGGCTGGCTTACACAACTCTCACCCTCCCTGTGGGGAGGGCTCACCCCCTGAGTGCTATACAACATTTGCTTATAGGGTTGGCTTTGTTTTCTTTCCAGTCCTGCCTGCTGCACTTATGTTCTAGTAGTTTAATGATCTTCGCTGCTTCGGCAGAGGCCCAGGAAGGTTTCGTCAACATGAAAATTATTTTCCTGGACACACTTCAGTGAAGGGCCCCTCTGGGTGAATAGACAGATGTGTCATCAAAGCAAATTGTTTTTACTTTCTTGAAACTTGAGGCATTTGCAAATTATAGGGGGGGAAAAGTAACATTTCTTAAAGGTACATAGAAATACTGTATACCCACAGGTTTGTTCCCTTCTCCAGGTTATTTTATTTCATTAACTCAAGGAAGAGTTGTTAATCTCCCGGGAAGGTCAAGGCCCTGGTACTCAATCTGTACAATGAAAACATCAGAGGCTCTCTTTACCCAGAAAATAGACAAAAGCAGATAGGGACACAGAACCCATTTATACGAAGTGCTAAAACTAGATGCAGAAGCTCTTACTAGGTAGTCACTACAGGTAATGATTTTTATAGAAAATCAGTCAAAGTAAAATTACTGTGGCCCACAAAACCTTCATAGGGGAAGCCCTTCGACCCTTAAAGGAACTTTAGCCTCAGATGAGAAAGATAGGAAAGAAAAAGTAAGCTAAGCAGGAGCAAGGGCCTGAGCACCACAGAGTACTTCTGAATGAAATAAGTGATCAGTTAAACTATAGCAGAGAGCCTGTACAGGACAGGCACAGAAAGGCTGGAAAGATGTTTTTAATTTCTTTATGTACCATTTGCTCTTCAGTCACTCTTAAATTACCTAATAAGGATAGCAATTAGGTTTTTTGTTTATTTGTTTTTGGGGTTGTTTTTTTTTTTGTGTGTGTGCTGGTCATGGGGCAGTCCCTGGGCACTGTCCCTAAGCATTTTATCTCAAGTCTAGTGCTCTGCTAATTGAATCACAGCTCTACTTCTGGCTCTTTGGTGTTTAATTGAAGGTCAGAGTCTCATAGACTTTGCTGCCCTAGTTAGCGTTGAAGTACAATCCTCATATCTCAGCATCCTGAGTATCTAGAATTACAGGCATGAGCCACTGGCATCTGTGATAAACCCTCCATTTTTAGTAACTAGTGAAAGAGACAGATATTCTAGTGCTAAACAAACAAACAAATGGAAAATGCCCAAAGAGAAGAGTGTTCAAGAGAACATTTCTAATTCTTCCTGGGATCCAGGTTAGGATGGAGAAGTCCACAAAAGGTTGAGCTGATCATGAGCACATGGGAGGGAGATCCAGTCAGCAGAAAACCAAGGCTGAATAAGACTTTACTGGGATGGGAAAATAGCAAAAACCCATAGCTACAACTGAGCAACAGAGGAGAGAGGAGAGAAAACAAAATTAAAGCACAAGAGGCAGAATTAGAAGTACAGGTAATGAGACCCTGAGTTAAAAAGTCAGAAGAGATGAAGATTTATAGCTCTTCTGAATACTTAGCATAAATAAATGAATAAATAAATAAATGTATATCATGAACAATTTTATATTGATTTATGTTAAACTACATGATTAAAATTAATTTGCCTCTTTCTTTTTCCTTTCTGAATATGGTTATTTTAATACTTAAAATTGCATATGGCACAGTGTCCATGTTACTTATGGGAAGTGCTGGCTTCCAAGCTCAGTCAGCCTTCCGGAAGATGGTTCCAGTTGTATCCAGTGTGGTTACCAAGGGCTTTTCTGCTCCCTCAATGGTTTTGTCTACAGAAGAGTTAGAAAACATCCATAAAGCTAGAACTCAGCAAATTGTCCTTCTGAATTTTTTTTTTTATTTCAGAAACAATGGGATTCCCAGAAGGTCTTTGGAAACAGGCATTCTTCTGAAGTTTTCAGTCCCTTTTAATTAGTCAGAAGTTTTCTTGAGCCAGTAGCATCCCCAGAGAATATCTTTGCAGACTTAGGAACCAGATGTGTTGGTTTTCTCTTAGAATATTAATTTCTTATTCATTAAAAAATAAAATAACAATTGCTCAATGGAAAAAGGCGAGGCTTAAATTAAGTAGATGATATTTTAGTTGAGCACAAGTTAGAACTTCCTGGTTCAAAGATTAATTTCTTTCACTAAATTATCTGTCAGTTATACAACTGTGTTCATGTAAGACAAGAACCCTGCAGTTAAAGTTCAAGTCTCAGAAAGACATTTATTTCAGCTGCTAAAAAAGAGGCCCAATTACAGATTCTTAAATGAATATGAAATTTAGTATTGGATTTCTGAATAGATCACCCAGAATTTCTGTGTTAACTACAGAAACCCAAACAACCCAGCCTCTATCCACTGTTCCAGTCTCATAGCTCATGGTTTCCTTTCACCCACTGTCAAAATGGGCGCTAACTTTATGCATTTTGTCTAATGTTAACAAAAGAAAAAGGTCCATCTTCCCTTTCAAAAAGCCTTCCCAGAAGTTCCCAAAACATTTATTTCCATTTCATCTCATTGTCCTGAGTTAAGCCCAACAGCAGCAAACCACAAGATCCTCTTGACTGTGCCAGTCTCTTTCAATATGGCTACCATAACGTTAGGGGTTATCATTGAAGAGAAAAGGAAAATTGTAATGGGACAGACAAACAGCCAGCCCCGCCTAGCTGATGTCACAAACATTTTTAAGATGGCAAAAATAAAGAATAGGTCCAGAATAAAAATTATTGTATCATTCATAAATTTTACTCTTTATATATTTTATATTTTCTCTAATAATTCAAAAACTATGTTCATCAAAGTTGTCTAAGGCATTGGAAATTTTGTAATATTCAGGATAAATAAGATCTAAAGTATGCCTTCAAGGATTTCCTAGCAGAGTTGGCTGTAGATTCTAACTTTTGTAATAATCTACTTGAAATTCATCAGTAACTTCTCATTGCCCTTAGGAAAATAAGTCAGCTGCTTAGAAGTATGCAGACTCTGAACTCTCAGCCCGCTGCATTCTGGCACTTGTTCCTCTTCAGTGTTTCATCTCGCACTTGTGTCCTCTGAGTTCTCAACCACACCAGCCTGTGTAAGGGCCTGGCTCTCTCTTCCACAGAAAGCACATGGTGAACACTACCCGACTCCTAACATTCCTTACTCTTACCCTTCCTTATTCTTCAGGTCTCAGTTCATAGGTAAATTCTTTAAAGACACCCTGGCCACATTCTCTAAGGTTGGGCCAGGTTCTTGCTAACTTCTCTGTAAGTATTCAAGGCTGTGATTATATCTCTGTCCTCTCTCTCCATCTCTGAAATTTTTCAAAATGAGAAGCAGACCTAAATGTGCCCCTTATCTATAAACACCGATTAATAAATGAATAAAACAAACTAGTTTCTCAGCTGTGTGGCCATGGCTCATGGAACTGACATCTGTGTTTACTCAGGAGGACGACATCTGTGGATTAAGTTCAAAGCCAGCGTAGGCAAGAAAGTCTGAGAGACTCATTACTTCCAATTATCCAGCAAAAAGCTAGAAATGAACTGTGGTGAAATAATAGAGAACTAACATGGAACAGAAAAGGCTAAGGCTTAGCATCCAGTGCATGAGGTCAAGCTCCAGTCCCAGCACACATTCACATGCACACACACACACACACATTCACATGTACGCACACACACACACACACACACACACACACACACACACATTCACATGTATGCACACACACACAGCAAAAACCTTGGATCTTTGAGAACAGAAGAATATGTAACAATGAGGGACAGTATTGTCTTAATGAAAAATGGAAAATCTAAGTAATAGGACACAGTTGAATTAAGAGCTTTCCTACAATTCTCAGAATACCTGAAAATGTAACCGGTTAAACATCCATCTATAGCCCATAGAGGCCTTTCACTAGGTTATATCTAAGTCTACACATTCCAGAGAAATTATCAGCTTTTACTCATTGGAAGAAATTCCTACTGCAACTTGATCATTCTCAAAACTCTGTGCCCCTTTCTAACTCATCCTGTCTGACTCAGTGATCATAAAATTCTACCAGCAAGTGCATCATTAAAAAAAGGTACAAAGAGTTTTACTGTAATCATTTAAAACCATCTTTTACAAGGAAGGAATATTCTGAGCCATTCTCTATTTCCATGAGATCAGTAAATGAAGAAGGTCCTGGGTCACAGGGAAACTCTGTTTACACTATTGAAGAACCTCTATACTTCTTTCCAGAGTGGTTGAACAAATTTACATTAACAGCAACAATGTAGTAGCATTCCCTTTTGGCCACATCCCCACCAGCATTTGTTATTGTAAGTTTTCTTGATACTGGTCATTTTAACTAGAAAGAGGTGGAATTTCAATGTTGTTTTGATTTGAATTTCCCTTATGGCTAGAGATGTTGAACATTTATTCATGTGTGTATTGCCCATTCTTACTTCTTCTTCTGAGAAATCTCTTTTTAAGTCTTTAGCCCATTTATTAATTGGGTTGTTGATTCTTTGAGGATTTATTTGGGGAGGTTATTTTTTATATGAGGCTGATGCATAGCTGGTGAGAAATCTTCTCCCATTATGCAAGCTTTCTATTTATCTTGTTAGCTATGTCCTTTGCCATGCAGAAACTCTTCAGCTTGATGTTATCCCATTTATCCAGGCTTTCTTTGATTTGTTGTGATCTGGATCTTAGGAAGTTTCCACCCATGCCTAGGAGCTCTAGTGCTTCCTCTACTCCTTCCTGTAATATTTTCATGGTATCTGGCCTTACATTCAAGTCAGAGCATTTATCTAATGGAACATAAACCATGCCACACTAAAGCTACCAGCACAACCGTGTTCATTAAAGCATTGTTTATACTAGACAAGATATAGAATCAGCCAAGATGCCCCTCATCGGACAAACAGATGGAGAAATATGGTATATATATATATATATATATATATATACACATATATATATATGAAATTGTACTTTTCCAACAGAAAGAATGATATTGTACCATTCATAAGGAAATGGAAGGACTTGGGAAAAATTATATTAAGCAAAGTAAGCCAACCCCAAGGAAGCATAGGTTGCATTGTTTCCCTCATTTGTACTAACTAGAATGTGCCTATAAATCTATAAGTAAACACACTGGATGGCAAAAGATAAAAAATACACTGGGACCTGATAAATTATGCAGGTCTCTAGACAGTGATGGAGTGAGACCAAAGGAGGATAATCACAAGAGCAGATCACAAAGGCTCAATAACTATTGGCACATGATCACATAAAATAATATTTTATGAAATGAACTCCAAGAGATTTTTGTTGTGGTTATTGCTATTTTGGTTGTCTTTTCCTTTTGTCTTGTTTGTTAGTTTATTTGTCTTTGGGAGTATACAGGGGTCACAGAAAAGGTGAGACATAGGATGAACAATGCAGCAGTGGTACTCACTAGATGCTATGTGGAAAATGAATATACAACTTGTGGTTGGGGATGTGAGGGAAAAACTGGGAGAGAGCGAGGTGAGGGGGGACATGGTCCAAAAAGAAATGTACTCATTACCTGACTTAATATAACTGTAAGCCCTCTGTACATCACCTCTACAATAACAATAAACTATATTTAAAAAATAAAAAAGAAGAAAGTCCTACTTAAAAATTTCCTGGAGAATGTTTTCATCTTGGAGAAACTAGGTTTCAGGTATCACAAGGATGTTGCAGAAAAGTGATCTGGGTGCAAAACAGCTTGCTGTAAGAGGAAAGTTATTTTCTCTTCATAGACAGTAGTATTCTCTACATAGGGCTCTCTACAGAACCCCTTGAAAGGTCAGTGGGAAGGCCATTGCACAGTTACATACCAAAACAAACCAATGCAAACACGAGAGGGTCACCATATACATATGAGCCAAGAAGGGAACTTTTAATAACAGCAATTCATGTTAGAAGAGTTTGCTGTATGATGTGAAGGTGAACCTGGGTAGAGAGGGAAAAAATATGTATGAGGAAGATAAAGCAAATTTGAGAGTAAAAATTTCAGGCTGGCACTTCCTCAACCTCTTATCTGCATATAAGTCATTTGGGATCTTATTAAAAGGCAGATGCATTCCAGTGGATCTGAAGCGAGGATTGAGATTCTGCATTTCTAACAAGCGCCACAGTGCTGTTGATGCCTCTGGCCCATGGACCACACCCTACAGATGTCAGAGTTCTCACCTCTGTATCTGGGCTGCCAGATGTGTAGAAACGGCTCAGGTGGTGAGGAAGGTCAGTGATAGGAGCCTTTGAAGTATCAGGCTTGTAAAATAAGAAAGCCTGTTGTCACTATCATTTCCCGGGAAATAAATCAAAGTAGAAGATGCTGAAATGAACTGAGATCGCCTGACGTGGTACTTGGAACACAACTGGACTAATTAGCATTTGCTCAAAAAACTCCACGTCTGTTTCTCACCCTTATCACCAGTTCCCTTTAGAGTGTCATGTCTTACATTGCTATTAGAAAGGAAAACCAGCAACTGGCTTTCAGTAATTCACTGTCTGTATATAGACATGAACCAACAATATAATACGCTATCTGAATATGTGGATTTTTTAATTAAATATTTTTATTGTTATTATAAAGGCGATCTACACAAAAGGTGATGTATAGACAGGTTACCACTTCATAAGTCAGGTAATAAGTACATTTCCTTTTGGACAGTGTCACCCCTTCCTTCACTCTTGCCCAGTTTTTCCCTCCTGTTCCCACCCACAAGTTGTATAGTAAATTTTCAAGTGTCTACTATGCTGAATTTGTCCCTCCATTTCTGTCCCCTCTCATTCACCCCATAGACACATCAATGAACAAACAAGACATAAAGGAAAATAAAACCTCATTTCCATTTCTTGGAAATTTATTTCAATCAATATTATCTTATATGATCAGAAGTACAGAGGCATTGTGCCTTTGGGTTCCTCTAAGAATATCCTGCTTTGGTGTTACTGTATGTGAATGCCTATATGGGAATGACCTGTATAATTGATCACACCCCAGTGCATTTTAGATCAGCTCCCGCATATGAGAGAAATCACGTGCTGTTTCTCTGAGCTTAGTTTAACTACGTCCACCCATTTCCCTTCTGAGCAGTTGTGGATTCTTACTACTTGCCAACTCATTCAGTCCATGATTCTCTACTAGCACCTTTTCTTTCTAAATTCATCTTTTCATAGCAGGGAACTATAGTAATAAAGGTTCTTGGTTATAAACCCACAAAACAATTTTTAAAAAAGATAAAGGCAAACCTGTATTATATTTAGGAAGAAAGCTAGTTCTCTAGCTCAGAATTGATGAGAGTCAGAAATCAAAGAGGTCCAGGCATAGCTAGAGTCTGCTTACTTGTTGCCAAAATGCACCAAGTCCCAAATCCCCTTTAACCAATAAACCCAACGTCCTTCACCCTGGTGTGTCCACCCTGGAATCTGGTTGCAGGCAGAAGAGCGGGCCTCTCATCCTAGCTTCCCTACCTTAGTCTTCCCCAGTAGAGGGTACCGCTGATCTTGGAATTCCCCCATCATAATGGAAATGTCTGCTTTAGAGATCCACTCAAACTAGCCCAAGTGAAGAGCATCCTTTAAGAGTGAAAGGAGGATGCTAGAGGTGACTTGGCCCAATGCTGAATGACCCAAGTGTGCCATCACCCTACCTCATCGGTGTGGACCCTGCTGATGCTGACATTAGAGGAAGTTCTTCATTTAGCATGGTTTGAAAGAAACGTGTCCATAGATCTCAACCCACATCCAGATCTACAATGAAAGTCTGAGCTGTATAAGGCTCATGTTTCCCTTAGTCCACAACCAATCATATCCCTGTTTTTATAGGTTTTTTTTTTCACTCTCATGCAGGCTGTTGTATGTGTGTCTGCTTTCTTTCTCAGTAATAGACTCTCTATGGAAACATGCACCCAGCTCTTTGCAACAGCCTCTGGGTTTTGTCTGCATTCAAAAAAGCTGATCCTCTTCCCTTGAGACCCACCCATGTCTCAGCTTCTGATTGCAGGCTCCTCCTGGAAGCATCTATGCATCCTGAAAATCCATGGTGAGCCTATGCTGGGTAGTCTCGGGCTGAAAACAAAGTAAAATAAATCCATTCAGAAAGACAGAATTAAGCCAAAATCTAAGTAGCCATTGAGCTACTGAGTCAAGCTTACACCCAACCCTGTGCTCTTCTATTTGCTTGAGCCACTCCATTTCCTTGATCAGCATGTTTCTTTCTTGTCATGGTAGACTCAGATGCATTTCCTATTGTTGCAAATGGAACCATATCAACTGTACCTCTTTGGTGTTCACAGTGAGGTATGGATGTTCCTAGAGCCTTCCGACGATCATTGTTTCAGCCATCATTAGCCACTGTCCAGTTGTTCCTCTGTTTCTCACTTTACATGCCAGAAAGGAAACTTGGGGATTAAGTCCTCTTTACCTCTCAGGACTTAGGAATGACTTGTTGGTTATCCTAGCTCTAGCTGTTCAGTCAAAGGCCTGGCCATACATCACACAGCAGCAGAGTGGTTACTCTTCTGAAGACCTTTCTCAATCTCCCTTTCATGTTCAAACCAATAGGACAGCTGTGGAGAAATCTATGCCCTGAGTTTCAGACATAATATAACCTATTGTCTTTGTTTGGGGGAGTATTAGAGTAGAATACTGTAGACACAGTGATTTATAAATAAACAACAGAATTTGCTTTCTCACCATTCAGGAAGGTGGGAAACTAAATTCTGGTACTAGGACATTCCATCTCTGGTGAGAGAGAGGTTCGCATCTTGGTTCAAAGCTGGTCACCTTCCCACCATATTGTAGCATGATGGTGTGGTGATAACAGTCCTCTGGGGTCTCTGTGGTGGTGGAGCTAATCCCCCATTGAGGAAAGATTTTCCCTCACTACCAGATCATCTGCAAAAATCCCAACTTCAAACATAATTACAATGGGAAGTAGGTTTTAATATACAAATTTGAGGGGACTGAAGCATTCAGTCTGTGGCACTCATGTTGAGAGAAACATTTTCAAGAAAGAAGTTAAATTCAAATTCGGGAAAACTTTCTTTTCTCCCTTTGATTCATTCCTTTGGCCATGCAATTATTATTATATTGAGTCCATATCTGATGATTAGTTTAAATGGATCAACAGTATTGCTCTTTTAAAGCAACACCAAAATTGTGTAAGATACAATGCATACTAATTAAAGTTCAAAAGAGCTCGAGGCATGAACAAAAAGATAAGCTATTGCTTAAGTTATGCAAAAGTATATTAAATATTCAAGATTAATTAAAACCTAAAGAGAGATTTTTTTTTAAGGATGCTTAAAAGTTAATGCAATTATTATGAAATGTTTGCTATCACACTGGTCTGGTGAATAAGGGAAGTCAATTAGCAACAGTGCAGTAAGAGTTAATTCCTCTTGCTTTAGGCAGATTTTTTTTTGGTCTGTAAAAGCTACCTATAACTGCATAATAATTACATGTAAATATCCAAGGTTGAAAGGTATAATTTTGTAGTGTTTATTTATTTTCTAAAATGACAATATTCCTCTAACACTCCATCATGATGACTTTCACAATGCAAGTTTTCTCAGTATAAAATCATAAGATTGGATTTCTAGAGCATTTTACATTAACAGAGGGGTGAAAACACTGAGCAGGTGGCCCTGGTACTGAAAGCTTGATTAACAGTCTATGTCAACAATGTTGGGAAAGTTCATTTTCTGACTTCTAAAATTGACCTGTATTTCCCAATTCAGAACACCTGAGCTATAGTGCCCCTTTGTTACATAGACGCTGATATGCAGGGTGATAATTAAGTCAAATATTTCCAAATATTTCTGGCTACATCAATCTGATATGATTTCTTTCCTTTTATTTTTGGGGAGTGGTAGGTTAGGGGAGGCTTCACTAAGCAGGAACATGCTTTCTTAGCATTTCTTAGCTTTCTTAGCTAATGTCAAATTCCAAACATTTATTCCCAGTAGTTTAAATTTTAGAAACAGCAACTGATAATTTGGTGCAAAGTTCACTTATAACATATTTTATAAGAGAAAGGAAAATGTATTTTGGAAGACAAACTACATTAAAAATCAGCTGGGAAAAATTAACACTGATCCAATAAAGCAATGTTATATGTTAGTATAAAGCCAGTGGTAACAGCATTAGGCCACGCCCCCCCTCCCCCAAAAAACTCTGAAAGTACTTTTGTGGGCAGAGGTGTATGTACTGGGGCTTGAACTCAGGGTCTGGGCACTGTCCTTTAGCTTTGTGACTGTTGGAGCCACATCTTTACTTCTGGCTTTTTCGGTGATTAATTGGAGATAAGAGTCTCATGGACGTTCCTGCCTAGGCTAGCTTCGAACCAGGATCCTCATATCTCGGCCTCTTGAGTAGCTAGGATTTCAGATATGAGCCACCAACACCCAATGGAAGCATCACATTATTCTCATTGCACAGCGAAGTGTAAAGGACTTTAGGTGACTGCTCCATCTAATGGCATGTTTCACAGCTCTCCATCATGGTGACAAAATGCTTAAGATAAATAATTTATCAGGAGGAAAGGTCTAGTTTGGCTGCAGATTTCATCCATGTCAGTTGAGTCTTGCTGTGAGTCACCGTCACCGTGAAACTGTATATCATAATGCAAATACATGACGGAAGGGGGGGGGGAGGAGAGAGGAAGAGAGAGAGAGAAAGAGAGAGAGAGAGAGAGAAGAATGGGTTGGACAGCCCAAGTGGTGGTCTTTCAAGATCAGGAGTCTGGAGGGCAGCCATACCCAGAGCCAGAGAGATGACAGCAGCCAATGTATTCCCAAATGCCTACGTCCCGCCCCGATTCCTCATTGGCTGAGTGCAGTGGCCTGTACAATCTACCTTAAACTCACCTAAGTTTTATTCTTTTCTAACATAAATACAATATATAAATTATACTATAAATTGTGATAAAAATAATAAAATATAAATTATATTAATAAATTATATATATAATTCTAAAGATCAATTGAACTTTAGAAGTGGGCCTCAGTTGTCTCCCTTTGTCCTCTTACAGTGGGAAAGCTTCTTGGGGTATGTTTATTTTTGACATGTTTAGAGAATTCACTCATTTTCTAACTTCATCGTGGTCCACCTTCCCCTGCTAGTTGGGCTCCTTCGGATGGCCTGTTTGCCTCTTCTGTTTGTCTAGGAAAATAGTTTGGGCAAACTATTGAGTTACTGCGTAAGCAAGCTCCTAGTAACTTTCCACACAAGGTCAGATGCTTTGTCTTGAAAGTGGACCACCCCTCCTTTTTTTTTTCTAGCACCTGTTCCCCCTCAAAGGCCCCACCCCCCAATGACCTGCCACTAAGCCTCATTCCCCCACTAAAGTTTTCACCTCTCAAGAATGGTCTATTCTGAAGATCCAGCCTTTAGTTATAACCCTTCAGAGTATTCTTACCTAAACCATAGCCAATGGTAAATCAAAATTACACTAAACCCAATGATAAAAGAATACTGACTCAATAGGGCCAGGAATATGGTTTCGTTTCTTTTCTTTTCTTTTCTTTTTGTCATTTATGGGGCTTGGACTCTGGGCCTGGGTGCTGTCCCTGAACTCTTCAGCTCAAGGCTAGTGCCCTACCACTTCTGGCTTTTTCTGCTTATGTGGTTCTGAAGAATCGAACCCAGGGCCTCATGCATGCAAGGCAAGTGCTCTACCACTGAGCTACCTTCCCAGCTTGGAATACTGTTTCTGATAGTATGGTTCCTAAAAATGATAGAATATATTTAGCCAACGAAGGAAGATTTTCCTCAAGACCAGTGTTCCCCAAATCTCTAGCAGCTTCACAACATGGAATGCAGAATCCCCCTATGAGAAAAGACGAGAGGGAGTAAATAAAGAACCATTCCACTGAACAGACGCGATGTCTATTTCCCAGGGAGGAGAATTCTTGTCCTCTCTTTATTGTAACCCCTGCCTGTTATACTTCTCCCACACCACAGGTGGGTTCTCATGGCCTGCTTTACCTTCTCTCAGGCAGAATAGGATCTGTAAATGAAATGGGCACTGCAGGAGGCTGGGCTCACCTCCTCACAAGGACCCCCTGGTGTAATCAGCAGCGTTTTTTTTTCTGCTGCATTGGTCACAAAGATGTAGAGACATATCCAGGGTTTTTCCTTGATATTTAGTTGGAATATTAAAAAGGGCAGAAAATGAACGCTGCGTTCTACACCATAGGATACTGTCTGGCAAGATGACTTATTTTTATTTAATGACTTCATTTACAAATTGTCCCTCTCTGATTAGGATTGGAAATGAGGCCAAGGGAATAGGAGAAGGCAGAACTTAATATGTTCGTTGAGCCTGAAATTTGGCTTGAATTTTCTTGGAAGCTTTCTAGTACTTGTTGGAAATACAGAGGTAAGAGAAAAATTCCCAGCTGGAGTTGCTTTGTGAGATTGTCTGCCACTATTTTTTTTAATGTATGGATTTTTGGCTCAATATATTGTCAGGATTACTGTGTCAAATTCAAAAAGAATTCTTCTGGACTTGCTGTCAGATGAAGTACACAAAGAGGTGAGTCTGTAAGGTACGCTAATAACCAAAGCCCCACCCCCTCAAAAAAATCATGATCATTATTCATGATCCCTCCAAAAATCCTTCAGTCTGGTTGACTTCAGCACTTCCTGACAGAGAAAGTCAGATACTTATTCCTATCAGCATGACTTGTTGAAGGAAACTTTGAAGTAGAGATTCTACCAGGTATATAAAAATATATTGCCAGGTGCCAGTATCTCATGCCTATAATCTTAGCTACTCAAGCTGAGATCTGAGGATCAAGATTCAAAACCATACCAGGGAAGATTGAGACTCTTATCTTCAATTTACCACCAAAACCCCACAAATGGAGCTGTGACTCAAGTGATAGAGCACCAGCCTTGAGCAATAAAGCTTAGGGACAGTGCCCAGGCCCTGAATTCAAGCCCTGGGACTGATATTTTAATCTCTGTGTATATCAATATAACTGTGTATGTTAATATATCTGTATGGATAAAGAAAGAGAAAGTTAAACTTGCTAATAGCATAAATTTACTAAAAGTATAAATAGTACTATTGACCAAGGATATGGTGTGAGAATTGAAATCAGTGATCAATTACTATTTTAAGTGCAATATAACAAGGCCTGGTAGTGAAAACATCATGTCTGTTAGGAGGTATTCTATAAAAGAAAATATATATATATATAAAGAAATATATATGTATACAGAAATATATGTATATGCGCATGTTTCTATATACATATATATGTATGTGTGCATATATATGCGTATTTGTGTGTGTGTATAAGCCAGGGGTGCCAATTCATCTTAAAACAATGAATTTTCTAAAGAATTCCAACTCAAGCACTTCCAAAAAAGAAAAGAAAGAAAGAATAAGGAAAGAAGAAAATAACTTCTGAGAGCAACCAAAAGTTGTAACTGCAAAGCCAGATATAAATATGAGTTTCCAGATAAGTACTCTGAAATTTTGTCAATATCTGTAATCTAATCCTCAGGGAGTAGTACAAAACTCCTGACAAAGAAAGAGGTGGGAAATTGTTTTCTCAATGTTCATTCCCCATAGATGATCATGATAAAATAATCATAGGAAATCATTATAAGGCAAACCACACAAAATGCCTTTCCCTGGAGTATGGAAATAAACATAAGAGGAATGCAGATGGAATTTCAACTCAAGGAGTTTGGCTTTGACCTTTATGAATTATATATTATCACTGCTTTGAGTTAAGTTATTAGAGCCTCATTGTTAGTTTAGCAGCTAACAAATGAGTAGGAATTCTGAAAAGCAGTGTTTAGCATCATTTAAGAGATTATTTTTAAAATGAATTTGCACCGAGAGGAAGTCCTAATAACCATGTTTCTGTTAGTAACTCATCCATGTAGATACAAAGAATTTTGAGAGAGCAGAAATAGAGACAGCCTCTGTGATACAATTGGATAGGGAAATATTAGTGGGTGGCAGTCATTACGGTTGTTTTTTCCATAGAATTGTTATACTGGAGGATTATCTTATCTGCATTTTTAACTATTTAAAATACAGTTATAGTATTCCCCCCACTTGAAAAATACTGAAATACAAATGTAAATAAATGACATATTTACCAATATCTTTTAAACTGCACATCGAAATAGACATTGGCATGCCCTAGTGCATGCATGTCTACACACATCAGATATATATATATATATGCACATACATGTTGATGTACAGATATAGATGAATAAATAATTTATACATAGATGTTCTACTGATTATGTATAATTTGTATTATACATATAATTTGTATTATACATATAAACAGGCAGTGTATACACTGCCTGTTTATATGTAGGTCTGAGTTTACACTTATGAGCCATAGTATTTCAATATTCGAGTGTAGAATGTAAGCTGATAGAATCCTGAGTATATAATCATTCTCTAATAGAGAAAACAAACATATACCTCATTCCTGGGATGTTCAGACACTGTTTGGAACTTGGCAGTCTCTAAATCCTCATGAACAAGGAAGGAATAGTTCATCAGGTTCATTAATACTGACATCATCTAAACAGAATATAGTTACAGGTAATTAAGTCAACCTAAACATAATGAATATGGAACACAGAAAAATCTTTCTTGGGTGATGAGTTTTAAGTCCACAGAAATGAATGTGATAAATACATCGCAATTACCTCCTGTTGGCATATTTATAGACAACATAGTTTCTCAAAACTGAGCCTGAACATAATTTTTTTATGAACTCATGAAGTACTTCTCCACTATTACTTTGAAACAGAAGTTTCCTTTTACGCATGGAGTGAGAGCAGGTGTGTAGAAAGCCGCTGTGGTGAAGGCTTTGAAGGAGGTGGGCCAACATCAGACCTCAGAAGTCTGGTACAACAAGTGGAGATGTGGAGATTTCTTTCTGTCATGACCTCTTCGAATGGAAAGATGTATGATAAAAACAAATAAAGGCACACTTGAATCCCCTTTGGGGTTGTTGGTCCAATTTCCTGAATTAAGATTTGTGAACTGCCCATAGTTGTTATGAAAGCCATAGAATTTAATCTCTGGGTATCTTTTAATTAAGTTAGCCTTGCTAGCCTGATTTTTGTCCCAAAGATCACAGAATCAGCAAAGCATTAATTTATATGCCTAAAGAAATAGCTGATTTAAATGTCTCATAGTTTGAACATATCTTTAATAATATTAATAATTCCAGAGCACATACTGCTTACTTTGCTTGAAGTGTATTATTTATCTTCAAAGAAGATGCAATTTCCTAAACTTCCCTTTGGGGTAATTTATATACCCCATGGCTCTTCACCATTTCCCAATTGTACATTTTAATACCTGGCTATACACTTCATTTTACAATAGTTGGATATCTTCTTGGGTACCTTCCAGATCTGTGTAGACCATTTTTTTCAAGGAATCCTTTATTTAATTATCAGATCACCTCATGTCTATTGATACCATCTTCCATTGTGTAATATGTGTGTGTGTGTGTGTGTGTGTGTGTGTGCACACATGTGTCCTTATAGTGGGTTTCAAACTCAGGGCTTGGGCACTCTCCCTAAGCTTTTGTGCACAAGGCTAGAGTTCTACCACCTGAACCACAGCTCCACTTTGGCTTTTTGGTGGTTAATTGGAGATACGAGTCTCATGGACTTTCCTTCCAGGACTGGCTTTCTTCAGCTCTCAGCCTCTTGAGTAGCTATGATTAAAGGGTGTTGGGCTGTTCCAATGTATCTCCCCCTTTACTCCTATGATTATCTCTTGGATTTTAAAACAATCATTAATTATAAATACTTCACAGTTTTCGTTCTTTCTGGTTCCTTACACAGCCATGTCTCACAGCGAATTTCCCTCTACTTTCTCCATTACAGTTGTATCTCTGCTTCCCTCCTACTGACCTTTAACCTCTGTTGCAAACTGCAGCTTGGAGCCAGGCAGTGATGGAAACTGTGAAACCAGTTTGGGGGCACCAGAGGGCCTGTGCCTCTGACCAGCAATGGACGTCCCAACAGGGTCATTTTTGACTTTATGTGGGGAATACTTGCAGAAAGTAAGGGAGCAATCGCTTAGCAGTTACAGACACTCGCCTGTGAAAGAAGCCCAGGGTGAGTAACTTCCTTCTCTTAGGAAGAGGAGGCAAGCATCAAACAACCACAATTTATATAAGCCTTTACCTAACTCCAAGGTCTAAGGAAGTTTGGACTCTGATTAACTGACATTTAGGGTAGAATCTTGGGTCTCCGTAATGCTTGGAGGGATTCATCTTTCTCAGGCCACTCCCAGCTTTCTGAGCGTCAAAGAATGGCACTCCAGTTAATTCTCTTTAGGAGACCTCCCGTCTCAGCATTCACAGATTTCCACAAATCTCATTTTTGTTTTATTTTTCTTTTTTATAGCAGCACCTGTCCAGTCACCTTCTTTGCCCTTCTTACCCTGCATAACACTTGCCCACAAAAACATTAATACTGGGCCAGGCATCGGTAGCTCACGCCTGTAATCCTAGCTACTCAGGAGGCTGCGATTTGAGGATCGCAGTTCAAAGCCAGCCCGGGCAGGAAAGTCCGTGAGACTCTTATCCCCAATCAACCACCAGAAAACTGGATGTGATGCTGTGGCTCAAGTGGTAGAGTACTAGCCTTGAGCTGAAGAGCTCAAATACACACACACACACACACACACACACACACACACACACACACACACTCTAATACTGGTCATCACACAACTATGTTGACCAGACTCACTTCCCAATTCCTGACCTCTGACTACTGACCAGTGGCCATGATCATTTCCATCGCCTCATTCCATCTTTTCATCTCCTCCATCCTTCCAGCCTTCCACCCCTCCTTCAGCTGATTTTGTTTCCAATTCAGTAAAATTCTAATTTTACAGTCTCTGTCACCTTTCCTTTCTTTGCCTCATTGTCTTTGAACCTATTCTAGAATCACTGTGATCCTTGCTAGAACTTCCTTGTCCAGGTATCATTGCTGAAGGCAGAACACACACACACACACACACACACACACACACACTTAATCTTCATCTAATTCACCAGTAACATTGGGCACTGGCAATTTTCCTCTTTCTTGAAAATTTTTGTATGTATTTTCTCTTTCTCAGTTCACCAACTAGCAAATGCGTTACTCCTCATTGAGTTCTCCTTACCTTTCTCATCTATAATCTGTAAACCAAGTTTCACCTTGGACTTCTTTTCTTTTGTATCCAATAGGACATCCCACCCAAATTTGTGTTTATTATACACTATTGACTCACACTTGATAGCCTTCTAGCTCTGACCTTTACTATTAAACTTCAGATTTTCCACTCAACTGTTTATTCAGTCATGAGGGCCACGTAAATATTCCAAATTTGTAGTTTCTAAAATTAAACTGCCATTAAAAACAAATAACCCCTGTTTGCACTGTATTTGATGTTGTTATAATTTGTGGAGGGGAAGGGAAAAAACAAATTGTTTCAATAAGGATACAGGTGGACCCATTGCAACAATGAGATGTACAAGATGCTATGTCGAAAAACGAACTTTACAACTTTGGCAGGGGGTGTTGGGGGGAAAAGTGGGGGAGGACTGTAGTCAGGGATGGGAGGAGAAAAACAAAGGAGGAGGCAACCATGCTTGGTAAGAAATGTACTCATTACCTTGCTCATGTGATTGTAACCCCTCTGAATGGTATTTTCACAATAAAAAAACATATTTAAAGAAAAAAAAACACAAATATTTCTCCCTTAGTTTTCCCCATCTAAATTCCCTATCATCTCAGGGCCCTTACCATCAACTTCCCTTTGGCCCTTCAAGTTCAAAATCCAACTCATTTCAAACGCTATCCACACTCCACGTATACCCAGAATTCAGTCATTTCTTGTGATCTCCTCCATTCCAGTCCGGTGGCATTAATTGCCTGGATTGCGGCATTAATTTTCCAATTGATCTCCTGGCTTTCACCCTTCCCCCTCCCCCAGCACAGCAAACAGAGTGGAACACTGAAATGAGGTGTGTTCAGCTCATTCAGTATAAACAAAAACCTCAAAAATTTACAAATGGACCTTTTTAGGGGAAAATTCTCTTTGTTTTCACAAGGTAGGAATATGCATGCTTAATAGAAGTGTTTTCACTATGTGAAAACTTTCATCTTCTCT
Source organism: Dipodomys spectabilis (assembly GCF_019054845.1). NCBI lineage: Eukaryota > Metazoa > Chordata > Mammalia > Rodentia > Heteromyidae > Dipodomys > Dipodomys spectabilis. Next base: position 7,185,617 of record NW_024870711.1, read on the forward strand.
CCCAGCAATTTCCTGCAAGAAGGCAACTTCCTGTTGTATCTTCTAGGAGGAAGGAATTCTGGGTTATCCCCAGGGGTCTCTGGCTTAGCCCAATTACAAAATGCTAATTATGTTCATGGGGGCGAAGCTTAATGACTTCATTGCCTTCCAAAAGCCACGCCTCTTAATTCTTGATACCTTGCACTGGAGATTCCATTTCAACATGAATTTTACAAAACCAGAACCAAACGGCATCACCATCATTCAGACTGTAGAAACAACCAGAACAATCTCAGAGGAGGCAGACATTAGTCTTCACGGACAGTGTCTGGAAAGGTTTTTGGAAGATGGATTCTTTCATCATACAGAGATAAAATAGAAGAATATGGACAATGTAATTCCTGTCAGAGTGAACCGAAGCAAAGGCAACTAAGCAGGATGAGTGCAGGACAGGTTTGAGAAAGTCAAACCAGAGCTTGGCTGAAATACAGAAAGAAAACCATTTGGGTCTACATTATGCAGAGTCTGAAGGCTCACTCAGAGCTCAGTCATGTTACTGAATAGGTAGACCACAGGACGTCTATGAAGTGCCTGATATTCATATTGAAAACTCACAGAATCAAGTGGCAGCCCAAATAAAGTACATGAGGAGAAGGAGTAATGGAAAATAGATACTTTTTTTTTTCTCAGATGCTTTTACCTTTCACAAATGCAGGTACATACATGACCCCATCTGCCCTGATTGCATTTCACACAGGGCTCCAGGAAACCAGCCTTTATCTTTCCCCTGCTTCAGGAAGAAGACAAGGTTAAAGCTGCATCAAAGTATACAAATACCCCAATTGTTTTGTTCACAGATTGGCTTTTACTCTTTTTATGCAATCTTTCGGGGGTAATCTTTAGGAAAGAATGCTAAAAGAGGGAAGAGAAGGCAAAAGAAACATAACAAAGTTAACATGTTGCTTTTGCTAAAATAAAAATATTTAATAATGAAAGTCTTTTCCAAAGAGGAAATAATTCAGCCTCAAAGAAAAGTACAAATAAATCAAAGTCTATTTTGATTGACTGGCTCACATGAAAAGAAACCCTTGAGCTGGAGATGTGGCTTAAGAGGTGGAGAGCCAGCTGAGCAAGCAAGCCATGCAGGTGTAGAGTCCTGAGAACCAACCCCAGCTGGGCCCCTCCAGAAAAAGAAGAAATAACAGAAGAAAAGGTTATTTTTTTTCCATTGTACAAATGGCAAGCTGGGTAAACAGAAATCACAAATCTAGCTCAAGTTTACTTCAGCATGAAGACTTTCCAGAATATTCTAGTCCACAACGAACCACTATGATCTTTATGTTCTTTATCAAGAAGTGAACTTTATCATCTGCACAAGCAATATTTGATAAAGAATATCACCCCTCTTATCCCATAACACTATTTGAAATGAATGATGACCGACTTTTGTATTTGATATCTTAATATTTCAACTCTAAAGACAAGGGCCTTATCTTTTTGTGCTTCTTGAATCTCATCTTTCTCTTTTGGTGACTGACCTTGGCAATACAATTAACATGTGTAAAGTATAATGAACTGGATTGTTACCTTCTCCACAAGAACATGAGATTCAAATTATAGGAGGCATTTCTTTTCATAGCTCTTTGTCTTCTGTTTTGCAGTCCAGTCTGGGTAAGCTACCACTTTGTTTCATGGGAATGTCAAAATCTGAGGTGATTTCCAGAATCTAGAATTCTAAGTTGAATTCACTGCTTTAGGCTGAAATTATTTACATGAAAGATAGATTTACATCTTGACAAAGATAAGCAAATAAGAGGAGGGAACTCTCATTTCTTTATTTTCTACATACATGATATCTGCTCCGTAAGGTTGAACACAGATATATTTGTTTGTTTTAGAGTTAAGAGTGCAGAGTAGATAATTAGGAGCAGAAGCCTAATTCTATTTATTCTTGCATCCCTGATCCATTTTCTCTCCAAATCAGCATGAACCTTGTATAATTACTTTTTTTCAGCTATCATCTTGTTAAATGTATTTTGTATTTCACTAAAAAGAAACCCTAGCTTAGGAAACAAGACTCTTTTTTTCTGATCAGTTAGTTGGCTTGGACAGAAATGAACTGACTTGTTCCTTTTGAACTGCACTTTGTCCTTGTCTCAGGATTCACCCTAGCTCCAGCAATTCAACTTAGAGCTCTATTCCAAATGGCTATTCAGCATATTTACAGAGCAACAGGTAGATGTAGATATGTGGTTTGATGGTAACATGTATCATTTTAGAGATGCACCATTTTATCCAGAGTAAATAATATTCCATTGGGGAGCTATGAAAAAAGAAAGAGAGAGAAAGTTCACTTCCTCAGTGAACACTTACAGTCATCTATCAAATCGGGATCAAGCGCCGAGAACAGGTACTTTAGATATGCGAACCTTCGAGCCATCCCCCGTGTACTGGAGAGATTAAACAGGTAGCAGAATAGTTACAATCCATGATGGTGAGCCTCCCTAACAATGGGAGAGGCGATGACTTTCATCTGACAGTGCAAAGATGGCTTCTCAGAGGACATGTGGTAGGCAGGATTTAGGATTAGGATGCAGGAACTGGCCAGGGCAGCAGCAAATCAGGAGAGATGGGGACTGCCCCCTGTGATTGACTTGTAGAAATCCCTGCGTGGGTTGGTTTGAACAACTGAAAAGAAAATAATGGTGGTCGTGTGTCATCTCTATTTTATTGAGGAAATAAATGCTGCTTCCTACACAACTGACCACAAATCTTGTAAGCATGCCATATAAACCAATCAATAACTTATTGATTCTTGTCTCCTGTAACAACAGAGGTGGTACCTTTCTATCTCTCTGACCCTGTCCTGTTGTGCCTGTTTGGAAACAGTAGAGTGGGAACCTGGCCCTGCATTTTGCACTGGTTGCTGCTAACTAAATCACTGCCACCAACCTCTGGCATGCTTGGGTCTGCTCTAGGTGAATAATGATGATCTTGATTCCACATCCTCTGCTGTTCCTTGCAGTAAAAACTTGTCCAAGGGCATTTTCCAGTTCCACTTAATCTTGGACCACTCCAAGGTAGCTTTTTCCTCCATCACTCAATCAAGATGGAACTCCTCAAATGTGAATAATGACCCTCATGTCTCTTCATAAAAGGACTTTCTCTCTTTTCCTTGGTTTTTCCTCTTGGATACATTTGACACTGTAAAATCAATTTTCCTTTCTTGAAACAACATTGTACATTGATTTTCATGACACAGCACCTATTTTCTCTTGTCTTTTTAGGATTCTGTCTTTTTTGATAATTTCCTCCAGTAGGCAACTTGATGTCTACCCACTGGGAAAATGAGCACATTCTGAAGACTCAATACTAGGGCCATCTTCCTTTACTCATATTCTATCTGCTAGATGATTTCACTTGTAATATAGATCCAACTAATAACTATTCTAAGAACTCCCATATTTACATTGCTCATCCAGGAGATCTATGTTTTAAAGCAGCGTGGCTCATTTAACAAGCATCTCCATTGTATTTCCTATATCATATATCCTGAAATTTTTACCTAGGTGAAGAATATGCAAATATCTGCCTTGTCCTTCAAGTCAAGAAGCCATGGGAAACACTTTGGAGCTCACTATTTCAGTCCAGCACAATGGTTATTTGGGGCTAATTCAGTATGTATACTATACATATGTGGGGTGTTTTTCTTGGGGGAAGGAGTCTCCCCTATGCATTTACTTTTCCATTTTACTTTCCTGACCTGCAAACAATACCCTTTCCAGTCATAAGAACAAAATTGGTGTGAACATCACCAAGTATGCAGTGGGTAAGTGAAGGGAAACCAAATTAGCTCTGACTGTGGGAAATACTGTTTCAGAGGAAAGAGAGATAAAACCATCATCTTAAATCTCAGAAATCACATGGTACAAAGCCTTTAATGAGCCAGGCTCTGGTGGCTTGTACCTGTAATACTAGCTACTCAGGAAGGTGAGACATTAAGGGTTGAAATTCAAAACTTGCCTGGACAAAAATGTCTAGGAGATTCCTATATCCCCTTTACCAGCAAAAACCTGGAAGTGGAATTGTGGCTCAAGTGGTTGAGGGCCAGCCTTGAGCAAAAATACTAAGGGAGAGCACCGAGGCTCTGAGTTCAAGCCCCAGTACTAGTGCATGGGCACGTGCACATGCACGCACACGTGCACGTGCATACACACACACACACACACACACACACACACACACACACACACACACGTTTTAATGAAACCTGGCAAGTGAATTCCCAGTTCAACTGTGAGCCATCATTTCACCATTCTTGAAATAACTAACATGTTATGAGTGTTAACTATGTCTGATAAATGTCATGAAATTTGAAAAGTATATTTCATACCATTTTCTGGATTTGCCCAGGTAGAATCAAAATGGTACACCTGGACCTTCCTGATACCTCTAGCTATTCCATGTCGTTTCTATTTTCCTCTTCTGCTGTACTCTACAGTAACGTTCTTTCTGAAGTCCCCTAATCTCCTTGTCTGGCATTGTGGCCAAGTTTTCTGCTTTCTAGGGAATCCTAGGGAGCTTCCTTAGTCCCAGTGCTCCCTTTATTTTGGATCCTTAAAGGAAAGGCTGGGGTCTCCAGAGTACCCAAGTCTAGTTCTTTGGTGCAAAGCATAGAATCTTATTTTGCTTTGAGAGTCATTAAGAAGAGACCTGGACTGATCTTTTGACATTTCTTCTGGGAGGCCAAGATGTGATATGTGCCCTGGAACTTAATGGTATTATAGAATTTTTTTTAACTTTTTCAAAAAATACTTTCTTACTTTTAGAGTGACTAAAAGTTGTGGCAAGCTGACTTTTTCTTCCATGTCCTACAAACTCCAATAAAATGGCCTGTGCCTCTCTCTGAGTGTTCTAGACGCCCTGTGGGCAGAGGGAGCTCTGTTAATATCCAGAAATCCTGTAAATGCCTGACAGAGTTGAGATGTGAAAAATCTCGCCGCAACTTATTTTCTTTGCTATGTCTACATGTGTTGTGCTGAGGTAGGAACAAGGATAATATTCTGCTTTGTTCAAATGTCTCCGAATCATGACATTAGCAGAGCCCAATGCTTTGTTGTCACTTTCAATGAGCCATGCAATTTAAACTATTAGAAAATTGTCCATTCCCTATGTGGGATGCATATTACCGGGCCACTAAAATAATGTAGAGTTAACAAGGAAGTAAAGAAGCGATACTGAGCGTTGCTGAAGATTGCCAAGCCTGAGAAGTGAGAGTAGAAAATGGAGAAATATGTTCTTGTGACTATTCTATTGAGCTAAATTTGTCAATAGAAGGAGTATCATACACCACAATGGGTGAACTTAATATCTGGAGCAAATGTTTTCCCTTCCAAATAATAATTACTTCCACTCTTACAGGTTTCCCTAAACTCACTAAGTGTAGTGTAAAGTATTTCAAAAATTCTTTCTAGGCTTACTTAAAATGTCAAATTGAATTGTTGCCTTCTGGGATGTTTCAACATTAGGTACCCACGTTAGCTTAATAGTTATTTTCTTTTTAATTATGGTATTGAGAAATATAGAACTGTTTGCAAGTTTCCTAGGAAAAAATAAATAAATAATTATAATGATAGATTAAAATGCTTGATTATCTTTTATCAGAAAAATATATATATACTTTGAATAAATATGCAAAAATTAAGGAATACTTGTTCTGCCTATAATTGATTTGTCTAAACTAATGAAGATGGGTAAAAAAATCAGATCTGATTATTTAAAGGAGTGAATGATGATGTCATCTATTTGCTTCCTTTAATGAATTAATTACTTAATTCATTAATTTACTGTATACATGCTGATAGTAGGATTTGAACTCAGCCTGGAAACTGTCCCTGAGTTTTTTCACTCAATGCTAGTGTTCTACCACTTGAGCTGCAGCCTCACTTCCAGCTTTCTGCTGGATAATCAGAGATAAGAGTCTCATGGATTTTCCTGCCCACGTTGGCTTCAAATCCTTAAAATTTCAGCCTCCTGAGTAACTAGAATTACAGGCCTAAGCCACCTGCACTTGGCAACAAGTTTTTTGTTTTGTTTTGTTTCTATCTTTGCCATAAATAGATTTTTGTGGTTACTCTTGGTACTTAAAAAAAAAAAGGTGTTGATTTTCCTGTAACAACTCCAGACCATAATTACTTCATCTTGAGTCTTAGGTAACCAATACCTTGAGATTAAGGGTTTTTCTTTTATGTTGCTTGATTTGCTATCACTTATTATCATGTCCAGGACCTCAAAGTTTAAGCATCAATTTGCAGTACACTTTCGGCTGTCTTTGAATTTTAGTTCTCTAGACCATGGCAATTGATCTTGCATTAAATCCCCGTGTCCCTAACGGGCACAGGTAAATGTGTATACAGACACAGTTCCTTTCGTACACAACTTTGGACCTAGCACATCCCCAAACCTTACAATCAGCATCCAAACGGCCCCTGTTCATGAACACTGCTGTTATTTGGTAGCAAAGCAACTGGTTGTGATTGTGTTGCAGGAAGATCTTCTCCCCCAAGAAGCAGAGGCTTGCCAGCCAGCTGCCATTGTTTGTCCTGCATTCTGCCTGGCTGCTTGTTTCTCTTCTTTGTATCTCTGTCTGCCATCCACCATTCATATTCTCCATGCCCAGTGAAAAGGATTTTTGTATCCTCTTGGTTTTCTTCCCATCAATCACTTAGAACACAAAATACCTCAAAGCCAGGACATCAATCATCTTTTTGAAGGTCCCTAGGAAATGATTATTTATATGTTGGTGGTGAATCTATCTCACCCTTTAAAGCTAAGAATTGCTAGATTAGGAGTCATGGCTGGGAAAACATCACCATCGTTAACCTTGTCACTCTCCCAGCAAGTGGACGCAGAAGCCCTAGCTGCCGGAGCCGGTGGCAATTTGGAATACAAAAGATCAACAAACAGACACCAGCGCCGAATGAAATGAGAGGCTACCATCCTGGCACAGGTTGGAAACGATTTTCTGTAAACAATTGTTCTCCCCCAAAATGGAAATCAATAAGCAGCCTCTTTAAGAATAGACTAGAGAATTCCAGTGTTCATGTTTTTACAACGTAAGGAGAAATTGGCTTACATAAGCTAATAAAACATGCCAATATTAATACATTTTTTTAAAAAGAAAAAGAAGCATTTCTTTTAGTCTCCTTTTCTTATTTGTACTGGTTTTTGTCTCTGTATTCACTCAGAGTGAAGTGACTATCACTCAGTATTGTGAGGGTGTTCAACTGGTCTTTTTGACTCTCCAAAAGGGTTTCGTCATAACAATAAATGTAGTTCAACATTTCCATCCAGTTAAGTGAGAGGATTTAGTGCATAAGGGACAGAAAACAGCCAGGGATGAGCCTGGCTGGAGTCTGGGGAGAGCTGGGCAGTGTGGACCATGATCTTCCCATAGGACGGGGCTTACCCGCCAGAAAGCAGTCTGTCTCCACCTGCCCTTACTTATACTTTAGTACTCATTTTTAACATATAGTTCAGGTGGTCCATGCTTGTAATTCTCAGGAAGACCTGAGAATCACGGTTTGAAATCAGCCTGGGCAGAAAAGTTCATGAGATTCTATGTACAAGGAATCCAACAAAAAGCTTGACTGGGGTATGGTTCAAGTGGTAGAGCACCAGCTGAACATATAAATGAAATTGAGCAAGAGTGAGGCCCTAAAATCAAGCCCCATAAACACATGCACATGCGTGTGTATACACACACACACACACATACACACACACACATACACACACACATCAAATAAAAATGAAAAACATAAAGCAAGCAAACCTAGTGGGACCATAGTGTTAAAGCTTTCTGGTGTTTCAGGAAAAGCCACCAGGGTCACTGTGGAGCCCAGCTGGGAAGCCACACTGGGACTACATCTCCAACTAAGAAACATAGGGTATGCATCTTCCCATTGCACCTATTATGGGTCAGACTCATCAGAATAACTCCTGCCTCAGTTTCCCTATTGGTGGCTGCTGACAAAAGACATCTTCAACATTACAGCACTTGTCATGAAGCAGTCAATCAATGTTTGTTAATAATTCTTTTATTTACATGTCAATCGGTATATATTACCTAATTAGCTCATGAACTACACATTTGAGGTTATCCTGTTCATCATGTCAGAATAACTGGGGTATTATATTAAAAAGTATTTGTGTGTGTGTGTGTGTGTGTGTGTGTGTGTGTGTGTGTGTGTGTGTGTGTGTGTGTGTGTGTTTGTGTGTTGGTACTGAGGCTTGAACTAGGAGCTGTCCTTTATAGCTTTTTTACTTCAGGCTAGCATACTACCATTTGAGCCACAGCTCCTCTTCCGGTGTTTTGCTAGTTAGTTGGAGATAAGTGTCTCAGAGACTTTTCTGTTTAGGCTGACTTTGAGCCATGATCCTCACATCTCAGCCTCCTGAGTTGTTACTAAGTTTAGAGGCCAAAGCAACCTGTAGGCTGCCCATTAGAAAGTTTTGTTTTTGTTTTAGTTTTTTGTTGGTCATGGGGCTTGAGCTCTGGGCCTGGGCGCTATCCCTCAGTTTTTCAGCTCAAGGCAAGTGCTCTACTACTTGAGCCACTGTACCATGTCCTAGTTTCTGAGTGGTTTATTGGAGATAAGAGTCTCATGAGCCTTCCTACCTGTTCTAGCTTTGAACTGCAATCCTCAGATCTCAGCCTCCTGAGTAGCTAGGATAAAGGCGTGAGCCACTGGCACCCAGCTTTAGGAAGTATTTTGTGAAAGCAGATCTGAATGGTGGAAGCAGATGGTCTATTTTGGCTTCAGAGAGTGTGATAATCCTGGCTATGCCAGCTCTGCCCAGCACCAGAGGTCAGCACCAGAATGTCTGAGAGGTTTCAGTGGGAGCCAGACATGGTTTTCTCTCTTCTAATGAATCTCTCTCTCTCTCCTCCCCTCACCCCAGATATTTTGAACGTTGACGTCCTCTATTGACAGCCTTTTAAATCCTATTTGTGGTATCGTTTACTCCTTTTCGTAGGCAGGACTGGCATTTGAACTCCAGGCCAGCTAGGTATTATAGAACTTGAGTCATATTTCAGGCCTTTTTTGTTTTAATTATTTTTCAGAGATGATCTTGTCCTTTCTTGCCTCATGCAGGCCTGAGACTGCACTGATGGATCTTCCCTATTCCTTCTGCCAGAGCTGTTCACAGGAATCACAAGGCTTGGCCTCTTTTTTTAGATTATGTCTTCCTCACTTACTACCTGGGTTGGCCTCCAAGTGCCATTCTCCTCTCTCTGCACCCCAAGTAACTGAGATTACAGGCATTATACTTGGCTATGCCATTGTTTATGTTACAGTTTTCAGTCAAAGGAAATGGAACTAAATAGCTCCTGCTTCTTCCTACTTTTAGCTGAGAGCTCCTGCTACTTGAAAGGTAGTTCTAAAAATACTTAATTACTTTACTGATTGAAAATAATGTGTGGGTTATCTGGGTCATAAACACTGGAATGTAATATACCCGTGGTGACATCTTAATTTAGAAGGAGCTTGAAGTGCTTAGTTTAGACCCAGACCTGGTCTACCACCGTTCATAATAAATATGACTGTGAGTGAAGGTAACAATGTCAGATCTTCCTTACAATGAAGCAATAAGAAGATACAACTTTTTTGGTGCATTAGAGACGGTTGAAATTATTAAGTTAGAGTAATGTAGAGAAGTTATTTCCTTAAATTCTTTCTTCTTGACGGGAGCTCAAGAGTGAAGACAAGTTGTACTATGGGCAAATTTTTAAGATATTATACTTTTTCTGACTATTAATCGCAATCCAAGACAAATCTTGTACCTTCCAGATAAAAGAAGGAACTTGTAAAGGTCAAAGGACATTAGGTGACTGAAAAGAGAAACAAGGTCTGCGTGCCTGGACAAGGAAGGCTCCAAAGGCTAAGAGAAGGGGAGGGGCTTGGGGCCTGTAGCCCAGAGCCCTTTGGCCTGGTGAGAGTCTCTGCCTTTATCCTAAGGGCAGGAGAATGTCAGAGCAAGCAGGAGAAGGAGACATCCATCCAGGTCTCATTTTAAAGGTCACTATGGCTCCTATGTGAAAAACAGATTCAAAAACAGGGCGAGCTGAGGAGTAGGGAAGGGATGATGGAATGGCAGGATGACGGGAGCAGTAGGTGACTTGTGGGCCAAGGTTTCATAGACTTCCTGGACAGTACAGGTGGAGATATATTATGTGCCCTCATCCCCGGCATGTAAATGTCTCTGTTTGCACGTTTATACACGTGTACATACATCTGCAAAGACATGTGTGTATTTATATGCAGATGAGCACATTTTTTAAGTGCATACCTAGGAAAAGAGGTACAAAAAAGCACCAAAATATTTACAATGACACACCTGAGATGATAAAATTTGAAAAAAAAATAACCTTTAATTTCCTTCTTTACATATATTTTTGCTTTTCCTAATGTTAAGCAGTAAGCACATATTTATGTTGCTATTTATTAATAAGAGATGAAGTACATTCAATTAGAAATCTTGCTAGGGCCCACTATTCCAATAGGGTAAAATGCTTTATAGGTAAAATAGTATTTAAAGAAAGACAAATTCTTCTGTTGCAAACTGTCAATCTTCCACTAATTATGCATAGCACTTAAAATAAGAACATAATAATACCACAGTAGACTTAATTAAATACCTTTTGCCATAAATGAAAATAATATTTTTGAAAAGAAAAATCTTTGAAGATTCAATTATTGTTTATGCTACTAGAAAAATTGTCTTTTGTAATTTTATCAGAAATGTTTTCTGCTAGATATTCTGCCTAGGAAGCAAGTTGCTAGAGTCCTGATCACAGAACTTTCATCTTTATAGAAAGGGAACAATTCCCATGTAAAAACAGACCAAGTGCAAACAGTGTGCTCCATGTCTGTACCCATGGCTGTAACCAACAGCTACCCAGAAATCCTTTCTACAAAAAGCTGTGCTGATGATATCCAGATCTTTTGTCATTATTCCCTGAATGGCACAGTGTGCATAGCATTTGCACAGTGTCTCCATTGCCCTAAGCATCACAGTCATCCTGAGATGAGGGGAGAGTATGAAAGATCTCATGGGTCACTTTAGACACCAGCTTTGTCAGGGTCTCCTGTAACCAATGCCAGCGGAAACCAAAGAGCTAGATATGGATCTGTGCAGCACTATTGCTTACTGTAGCAAATCAACCTCACTAGAAATACTGAACAGATACGCGACCAACAACCAATGGAAATGGCAAATTGTCTTGAGATCTATGATGATTAGTATAAAATGTTTTAATGACAGGGGAAATAGCTTGATAGTTTAGGTCATATGCACAGTTCTGTGCACACAAGAATAAATACATAATGACAGAAACAGAGCAGAGCCATCATGAAATAACAATTTAGTACAGAACGTGAAAATTCATACTTAGAGTACATGTATTCATTCATACACTCGTATTAAGTGACAAGAATAAAGTTAAATGTCTCTAAAATACAACCTACTTTAAGGTTTAGCTCTTGATCACTGAGTAATTGGATTGATTCCTGTTGCCTGAGTAACTTTTTTAGTTCTTAGAATTTATTATTATATTAACTTTATTGACATCTGTGTGAATATATATGCATATGTGTGACTGCTAACCCATATTAACTTAATATATCTTTTTATTATCACTAAGTAGATGAACAAAGTTGTTGCTATTTCCAAAACAGTTGATGAAAACAATGCATCTTCAGCATTGTCACCACTTTCAATAGTCTTAACCCCCTTCAACCCACCCCTTTCCTTACTTTGCTTTATTTTATAGTACATACATTGAATTCTTAACCGCATAGTCTTCCCACCCACCTCCTCTTCATTCCTCTCCCATTCTCCTTTTGGCTGCACCCCACCTCTCACAAGTACCTGTTTTCTGGTACTTATCTTATTGGGCTTTGGCTTTGCCTTTCAAAAGATTACAGTATTTGAGTTTTCCCTCAAATCTACCGTATTTCAGTTAATAGAATTTGTAATAATTTACATACTACCCAACATACTTATTTATAGCTAATTATACATATGTATATCTAGTAATTATATATGTAAATAAACATATAGTATGCTTATAGCTTTACTTATAGCTAATATATAGCTTTACTTATAGCTATATATCACTAATATACAGATTTACCTATATATATAGAATATATAATATACATAATACATAGCTTTGTTTATAGCTAATATATTGCTAATATAGTTTACTTATAGCTAAAATTGTATACATAATTACATATGTAGCTACTTATATATAAATATTAGATAGATAGAAATATAAGTAAACTTACAGTTATTCTAGCTATCACAAATGAGAGAAGCCATGCAACCTTTGTCTCACTGGGCCTTCACTTAGTTTTTTTCAAGCCTTTCCATTTTTTTTTGCAGATGCTACAATACCATTCTTTCTAAAAGGACCCTAAATACTGCTTCCCCAAGCTACTACTTATTAAAACTTTGGTAAAGTAGCAGAGTATAAAATCAACCCACAAAAAATGAATTGCTTTTCTGTATGCCAACAATAATAAGATCAAAACTAAAATCAAGAAAGCAATTCCATTTGCAATAGCCTCAAAATAAAATAAAGTAAAATACTTAGGAAATAACCAGCAACATGATGGACCTCTATAGTGAAGCTTTAAAATTTTCAGGAAGGAAATTGAAGAAGACTTAAGAAAATGGAAAGACTTCCCATGCAGCTGGGTTGACAGGATGAACATCATGAAAATGGAAGTACTGCCCAAAACAATATCATTGCAATACCCATCAAAATTCTAACATCATTCTCCAATGAGAGAAAGAAAACAATCCCAAATTTCATACAGATTAACAAAAGACCTTCAATAGACAAAGAGATCCTTAGCAGGAAAACAGCATTGGCGGAATAGCAATATGAAGCTTCAAACTCTGTAACAGCTAGAAAAGTATTACATAGTAATAATAATAATAATAATAACAATAATATTTTTTTGGTTTTCTTTTTTTATTGTGAAAATACTGTACAGAGGGGTTACAATTACATGGGCAAGATAGTGAGTACATTTCTTATCAAGTATTGCAGCCTCCTCCTTTGTTTACCTTTCCCATCCCTTCCCAGCCTCCCCCCGCCCCCCCTACCCAATCCTCTCCCCCTCACCAAAGTTGTAAAGTTCGTTTTCGACGTGACAACTTGTACTTCTCACTTGTATCCTTATTTAAACGACTTGTTTTTCCCCTTCCCCTCCACAAATTATACCAACATCAAATACAGTGAAAGCAGGGGTTATACTGTGGGGGAGAGACATGCAAAGCAACAAAGAAATAATCTTATAAATGCATTAGAAACAAATGCATAAAAGAAAAAAACCACTTAAATAAAAAAAACCAGCTTGATAGTGGCACAAAAGCAGGCCAGATGACCAGTGGGACAGAATGAAAGACCCAGAAATAATCCCATGGACTTATACCCATCTATATTCAGTAAGGGAGACAAAAATATAGTCTGGAAGAAAGACCGCCTGGTCAACAAATGGTGCTGAGAAAACTGGATATCCACATGTAGAAAACTGAAACTAGATCCTTATATATTACCTTGTACCAGCATTAATTCAAAATGGATCAAAGACCTCACTGTAAGACCTAAAACCATGAAACTCCTACAGGAAGGAGTAGGAGAGACATTAGGACTTTCTGAATAAAAATTCAGAAGCACAACAAAAATATCATTTAAAACAGGGAAGGAACCTAGCATCTTTGTGCAATGCTAAATCACGAAAATTGTAGTATTTTGCAGTACTATTTAATGCTAATGAACCAGAAATTTCTTTAAAAGCACTTCCTTTGGTTTTGGCAGAAGAGAATCTTAATGGACAGATAAGATAAATAATTTAACATGTAAAAACACAGGAACCTATTGAAAGCATAGCCCTTCACATATGAATATATCATCTGGCTATCTAAGTTTTATGGCTATAGAGGCAATCTTAGGAAGGTACAAATTGCTGTAGACATTTGCAGTCTCTTTTGTAACAAGCTTATTTCTTTGAAAGAGGAATGTGAGTGTGAAAAGCAGCAGAATAACTGAGGAATCTCTTGCAATCATTATGCAAATGAGCCATCCCTGTGCTTGTTGACAACCTACAACCACATCTGTCTTTAGCCCAGTCTTTGGCCAGGAGGATTATCCTGGCAGGACTGAGCCATCCACCCACATTCACAAGCAGACTATGTAGAATTAACTGATTAATAGTTAAAAACAGAAGGCAAGAGCTAGAGAAAGCCGATGCTATCATGCATTTTCTCAGAGGGCAGTTGCAGATTAAAGACAAATAATTAAACCTTAGATATGGAAAATATTTAGTATATGGGACATGTGACCATCCATATAGATGATTGAAAATGTGCTAAAACATTATTCTTAGAATAGTTAACAATTAGTAGAAGCTCCCTCCCAATCTGCCCAAATAACTTGTTTTGTTTTATTTTCTTCTTCTTGTTTCTCAAACTGTTTTAGGGGATTTAGGCTTGAAATGACATTCTTTGCTCCTCTATCACTTTGAATTCTCAATATAGAATCTGTCATCCAATCTTATTACCTCTGTATCTAATGGACTTTTGCATCTAGCTATTTTTTCCTGGTGCTTGTCACTCTGAGTATAGAACTTCCAACAGCATCCAGTCCTCACACCTCTAAGGACTTCTAAAACATATATCTCTAACCAAGGGCTTCAACCTGGTCCCCAAAACACATGATATCACTCCCAGGATAATTTTCTATTACAGGATGTAATTTAACATTAAGACTATTCAGGTGGACCTAATGTAATCCCCTGACATTTTAGGAGCAGAGAACTATTTCCTGTTGACCACCATTGTGGGTGGAGGATGGGGTACACTGTGTGAGTATGGGTAGGGAGCATATGGGGACAGAAAGTGTCAGACTGACATTCAGCAAGGAAGCCTCAGCCCGTTATTACAGCCAAAGACAACCAAATTATTTCCATATTCCTAATTTGCTTAGAAGTTGCCAATTTATTTCTTCCCAAAGCAATGAGGAGAGTGCTTCTTGAGGCTTTAACAGGCTGAACTTCTACTCCAGTGTCAAAAAAGTGACACATGGAACCAAGAAGCCTCTTCTAGGGCTCTGTTTTGTATGTTCCATACGGTTTGGGACTAATTCCCTCTGTTTTCTTGCCTGTGTCTCCATTGTGCTATGGAGAGGTCTGTTCTCTGTCTGACACAACACTGTGCTTTGTGCAGGTACACAGCTAAAGAGGAGTTGCCCTATTTGTGTTTTGGGACTTAGCCTTTATCTGACTTAGATATGAATCTAAACTTGGACTTCTAAATTAATGCTGGAATGAGTTAAGAATTTTGAAGCTATTGAAATAAAACACATGTATTTTGTAGATGAGAAGGACTTCAATTTGGAAGTTCCAGGGCAGAGTGGTATGGTTTGAATGATTGCTTCCTTCAAAATTCATACTGAAATCTAATTGCTATTGCTACAGTATTAAGGGGTTGAGTCTTTAAAGGTTTGAGGTACTGATGACTCCATGCCCCCTCTCTGGGTTGGGTTAGTTTGATTTCCTCTTATCTCCTCTTACCCTTCAACCTTTCACCATGGAATGTTGCAGTAAGACCTCCAGCTCATGCTGGCTCTTTGACCATGGGCTTGTCAGCCTCTAGGATTATGAAAAAAAAACCAAATTTGTGTGCATTATAAACCAAATGAATTAAGCAAGTGGTGAAATGGGGAAGAGGAACTTGAAAAGTGATGGCATGACATGAAGTACAATGAATCAGACTTTTGATTTAAAATGTTGCAGGTTATATGATAGGTAATAAATAGATAAATAGATGGATGGATACAAGATAGATGATGATGTTGATAGATAAACACACATACACAGACAAACACAAACACATATGTTGAAGGATAGGTAGATAGATACATACATAGATAGATAATAGATAGATACATAGATATCATCAATACTTCCTATGTCTGAGTCATGGACCTGAAACTCTCCAATGCTGTGAATTTCTTATAGTTTTTAAGTGTATTCTAGATAAATTATTTTTAGACCAAACGGTACCTGGCCCCGAAAGTGGACACGGAGGTCCACAGTTCAGTACCTGCAGTTACTCTAATAGAACTTTAAGGTTGGTTTTATTTGCACAGATGGCTTTTAGGTACCATATATTGTCAGTAAATGATTTCTAAAGCCACTTAATGAATTTCTTTGAATCCAATTAAAAGCATAATTTCAAATCAAGAAAGTGATTTTTTTCCTGTACATCATCCTGTCATAGTATAAATAAAATGTGACAGAAAATATTTAAGATTTATACATGATGAAGTTACTGCTAGATTTTTTTTTTCCTGAAACATTTTTTTGTGTGTGATAATACTGTACAGAGGGGTTACAATTACATGAGCAAGGTAATGAGTACGTTTCTTATCAAGCATTGTTGCCTCCTACTTTGTTTCCCCTTCCCATCCCTTCCCATCTCCCCGGGCCCCCTTCTCTCCTCCCCCTCCCCCGTGCCAAAGTTGTAAAGTTCATTTTTCAACGTAACGTCTTGTACATCTCATTGTTGCAATGTACTGCTAGATTTTTTAGAAGGTTGTTGGACTTGCTAATTATGTATGCTATAAAACATAATTTATGTGTGGAATTAACCTTTGAGTTTAACCTAATACACATACTGTTAATTATATGACATTGCTATTACCTAAATTAAAGTGAGAATCAGTCTGTCCAGCATAATGCCTGATATATGAGCATGCAAGAAATGTTATAAGACTGAGATATAAGAGAGAAAGAAGGAAGGTAGAAATGAGAAAGGATTAAAACCTATAATGAAGAACTAGAAAAAAATATAGAAAGATGGGGAGGGAGGGAAGGAAAGAAGAAGTAGGGAAGGAAATAAGTAAGGAAGGAAAGAAGGATGAAAAGGAAGGCAGGAAGGCAGGCAGGAAGGAAGACAGGCAGGAAGGAAGTAAAGAAGAAAGCAAGGAAAGAAGGAAGAAAGGAAAGAAGGAAGGAAGGAAGGAAGGAAGCAAGGAAGCAAGGAAAGAAGGAAGGAAGGAAGGAAGGAAGGAAGCAAGGAAGCAAGGAAAGAAGGAAGGAAGCAAGGAAGGAAAGAAGGAAGAAAGGAAGCAAGGAAGCAAGCAAGGAAGGAAGGAAGGGAGGGAGGGAGGAAAGGAGGGAAGGACGGAGGGAGGGAAGACATGACAGATATAAGGAAGTAGAAAAGACAGATGGCAGGAAGGCAAGCCATTCTCTTCTCTAATCTGTATAAAAGATCCACGCCAAGCATGACACATCTCATAAGTTTTTTTCCCTATTCTTCTCAATGCTTTCCCTCCTAGAAATCTTCTGCTCAACACTAAAATTTTTTTTTTAATTAAAAATAAGAAATAAGCAAACGGGGTGGGGGGTGGAGAGGGGAAGGGATGGGAAGGGGAAACAAAGGAGGAGGCTGCAACGCTTGATAAGAAATGTACTCACTATCTTGCCCATGTAATTGTAACCCCTCTGTATGGTATTTTCACAATAATAATAATAAACAAGCAAACAAAAAAAAATAATGATGTCCTTTCCAGGTCCAATACCTCAGCAAAGATGTTTTAATAAACCTTTTCTAATTCTCTTCTGTCTAGAGATTGAAGTGCAGAACTATTGACAGGCCCCATCCTCCATCTCTCACAGCTGTTGCTTGATTTATGCATCCTCTCCCCATGTCCTGGCACAGGACTTGGTGCACAGAAAGTACTTGATAATTTTGTGACTTTCCATATTCAATCTTTTCAACCAACTCTATGAAATTGGTATTATTTTCCTCAGTTTACAAGAGCATTTACCTACATTCAGATTATTTAATTGAATTTTCCAGTGCCATTAGTCTCACTGACTCTAAAATAATACTTCGGCGCTATCTGATGAGATGTAGAATCAAGAGGATAATTCTGAATTTGGCTACCAGGGGCTCACTTCTATAATTCTACTACTCAGGAGGCTAAAATCCGGAGGATTTTGATTCAAGGCCAGTCTGGGTAGGAAGTTCTCTAGACCCTATATCCAAAATAATCAGCAAAACTCAGGGCTGGAGGCATAGGTACATGGTTCAAGCATGGTACAAGTTTAACAACCACAGGGCTCTGAGTTCAAACCTTAGAATTGCCAAAACATATTTTTTAAAAGTCATTCGAAGAATTAAATAAAAGATCAATGAAAAACTCTTCGATATGTCTTAACATGAGAGGTGGAAATAAGATTAAAATGTGCCTGTTTGGAATATGACTTATTTTTCAAATATTCAAATGTATTCTTCCCCTGTATTTGTTGTAGAAAAGTTGAATTTATGTTAATTTATGGAATAGGAACCTGAGATTGTTTCTGGTTTCCAAGTTGTTATTTTAGAGTATTGACTTACAGCATTGGAACACAAATAAATTTAAACAATTATATAACTCAAAGCCTTTGCACTTGCATTAGACATCTGATTTACATTAGGAAAGGATTGGTAAATGTTTATCATATTTGTTCATATATTAATTCAATCCATATTACCTGCCCACATATATTAAGAATCACTATTTACCTTAGTTTGTCCCTATCAGACTATTTTCCTTGTCATATAGCTCTAACTCAAACAGAAATGAAGTTTCTATGGTGGATTGGGGCAGGGAAAGTCTAATCTCAGGTTTCATTTATTTCGCAATAAGACGATTGGTTTACATACTCGTGGTTTACCAGGCTCTGTAGCCCCCTGTCTTCGTGAATTACCACCTACCACCTATATGAGATTTTGCTCTTTTCTACTGAATTGCATGGTATTTGACGCTTTTCATTATTCTGTTGTGTAATGACAATGTAGCATGCCTACTCCTCTGATCATTTGTTGAGTAAAATCACAACAATATTCATATTGTTAAAAACAATTTCCCATAGGACTGTCTAGGATTTCTGTATATTTGCCCAAAATATCAAGAAGACAACACTGAATTTCCTGGTTTAAATCCGAAGGGGGAGTGGAGCCGTTGTGTCGGCGGTGAGGTGGGGGGCAGGAGATGGTTTATGAAGAGAGCACCAGCAGTGGAGGAAAGGCCTCTCCAAGAGCCCATTAACCTTCAGGACGCCTTCGCCTTTCTTTCCTGACTTGAGTAAAGTGAACAGGATTTTAATAAAAGTCCTGCCGCAGATATACCTGAAAGGTCAGGGCTGGTGATAAAGTTGACAGCGCTGCAACTTTAAGAAAACAGATCCTGACGACCTTTAATAACACCAGGGCGGCCACTGCTCAGGGTGGAGGAGCTGAGCTTTATCATTCCATTTGAGAAATCAACCCTTCCATTTGCCTGGGATCATGGCTGTCATCTTAATTTGGGGATGCAGGAGTCAACTGTGCACCTGGTAGTAACTGGTACTCCGTGTGGTTCTGAAGACTTCCAATAATTTTCTCTGGGGACAAGTGTGCTTCCCTGCCTCAACTTTGAACTTTCTGATCATTAACACTAAGTGCTCTCTATTTTTAAATAGAGGGAATTTAAACTTTTTTTTGTATATTGAAACTATCTGAATTTTGAAAATTGATAAGAGAGGGCAGTTTGCATTTCTGTGTGTCCATTAGAATGGAGTTTCACTAGAAATATAGCTTGGAGTGTTACAGCTCCCATTTATTGTGACTAAAGGAAAATTGTAAAAACTTAAGACATTTACTCAAGTTAGCACGAGTAATAAATGCTGGTGTTGGAACTCAGTTTCCAGATCGCTACTTTCAAATCTCTTACTTTTTCCAGATCCTGAGATATAGGTCTCCATTTTTGTTTTCATCTTCTCAATGTAAATCAGTTTGAATGAGCAGTACCTCCAGAAAAACTAGCATAACATTAAAAGTAATCATTTACAAAATATCCAGATGTAAACTATTCCAGAGGGAAAAAAATAGAAGACAACTTCTAAATTCTTCTTATGAAGTAATTTCAACACTGAAAAATTTCATGAGCAACCAAAACAAAATACAAATAAAACCCCAAAATTGTAAGTACTGCACCTCTTCCAGATGTCAATATAAAAATCTAAATAAAATAATACTAAAAGAGAATTCACTAGCATGTTAAAAATAGCATTGTATCATGAGCACATGGAAATTCTCTTAGAAAGTCAGAGCAATTCACTATTAAGTCTTTAATAATGTGATTTGTCATAGCAGTGGGAATGGTAAGAAAAAGTGATTATTTGGGGAGATGTTGAAAAGGGATTTTACAATGTTCAATAGCAATTTTAAAAATCCATTTCAGCCAGGCACTGGTGGCTCACACCTCCTCAGGAGGCTAAGATCGGAGGACCACAGTTCAAAGCCAGACTGGGCAAGAAAGTCTATGAGACCCTTATCTCCAATAAACCACTAGAAAATCAGAAGTGGTGCTGTGGCTCAAGTGGTAGAGTGTTAGCCTTGACCTAAAGAGCTTAGGGACAGCGCCCAGGCCTGGAGTTTAGGCCCCACAACTGACAAAAAAAAAAAAAACCCATTTCAACAGGAATTGACATGAACATATATGCATATGTAAGTGTACTACAATAAATAGTACTATCATTATTTGTCTATTTTTCACACACATACATGGCCTATCTTTCATAGCAATTTGCATGTACTTGTTTGTGGAATTGAACTTTGAACTCTGTGTTGTACATGTATTTAGGAAATCATGAAGAAATTTAACTATGCAACTTGTGGGCAGGGACCAGAGGAGGAAAAGGGAAAACAAAGGAAGCAATGATATTGTCCAAAAGAGAAATGTGCACTGCCTGAATTGTGAACTGATAACCCCTCTGTACAATACATTAATAATAACTATAAAGCTATATTTTAAAAGGAATAAATTTGAGGAAGACTCATTAAAAAGAGGAAATGTAGTCAATTCTTAAGGTGAATATAATAAATATGTTTGGAAGATGAAGTTGTCTTTTGTTGGAGGATTAAATCAGCCTCTGCTTTGACAAACCAGAATCAATTCCCAGATGTACACAGAGGGAAGCGCTAAAGATTTTGGCTTGCTTTCTAATTTGCACACATATAATGGAAGTCTGTCTCACGGCTGGGAAATGAAGTGTTTACAAGAAAACCCTGTTGGCCAGTATTGATAAAAATTTCCAATCATCTTTTAAAATTTTTATTAACAAAATATTTAGCTATGAAATCAAATTTAGGCATGAGTAATTAAGTTTGGGATTACATTTTTACTACCGAAGCATAAGCACCTAAAAACTAAGATGATTAATTATATTAGATATTGGGATATGACTGTGGCCAGAAATGCTAAAGCTCTAATAACTTGAAGAGAATAAAAGTAGACTCAAGATCCTCTCACCAGAAGCAAATTGGAACATATCTACTTTTCTACAGGGCAGTCAGATTAGTTTTATGTAAGATAATAAATCTGCAGAAATGAGCTGTTTGTAATTAAAATTAAGCATGCCAAATCAGTTCATGACCATTTATAAAGTCAAGTGCCAGTTAATAAAACAGATTTCCATTGCTATTACTTTCCTTAAAATTATTTCCATCAGAAATAAATTGTTTTTGTGCAAGTGGTCTAAGTATCGGGAAATTCGGAAGTTTAATTATTACGGGCTTAAAAATTGTTCTTTGACCTACTATATATTTTTCCTGCTTTTAGTTAAAGGATGAAGAATTGAATAATGAGTTCATAGTAAGAACATTACAATGTACGTTTCTGTTATGCAGCCGTAATTACATTATAGATCCCTCAGATCCTTGGTGTTGACTTGATACTGCAGTTTCAAACTAGAATTGGACATGGCTGAGACCTTACTTAGAAAATAGTAACGATTAAATGAATATAGAATTAACTTATCTGAATGTGAACATGGTAACATCTATGTAACATTTAATACGTTGAGTAGTCATTTATAAAAATAATTTAAGTATAACTTCCCATCTCAGTTTCAGCTTTAGAGACTTGGCAAAGATAACCTGACAAACCCAATTCTTCATGCTGGGAAGAGCCATCACACCTAATTTTGCCCTTGAAGCTATGCTGACTCAGCAGATGTTCTTAATTCTTAGCCATCTTGCAAACTCAGCTCGAGTACCAAGCCCATCGTGACTGCCTGCCAAGCCCTGCCCTGGTTTTCCATAGAGAACCCTGTGCCCAGAGTTCCCTAGCAGAGCCCCTGCCCAGGACTCCACGACACTCGCTCACCACACTGCAGTGCGTTCACCAAGTCCTCTAGACTCCACCGTTCCTTGTGCCTTTCAGGAATGCAATGAGCCTTCAATAAATAATTAGTCTTCATTCTTATTCATCATTTCATCAGAGGACTGTAAAGATACTCTTTCTGGAAATTGTTTCATTTTAGAATCCCTAATATATTTAGATATATTTCTATTATGTCATATATACTTCTGCTATCTGGTAATATCTTTACATATACTACAAATTTATTTTATTCTTTCTTTTCCTTTCCTTTTATTTTCTCTCTCTCAGAGAGAGAGGGGGGGTCTCAAGGTTTCAATATCAGTGGGTTCAATTCCACAGAGATAAATAAACTATCTTTAGCAGTTGCTGTGGAGACATAATCAAATAATTGAGAGAGTTGTTATGTGTCTTGCCAAGCAAGATTTATTTAAATAAGTTAAAAGGTAATAAATTTGAAATAAATAATGGCTATGAATGCTTGCTTAGGAAGACATTATCATAAATATTGGTAACTAAGAAATCAGCAAGGTATATCTTCTAGTAAGAAGGAAAGTTATAGGACAGCCAACAATCATGCTTACTTTGAAAATGCTACGAGTACAAAAAAAGTAAAAAAGATGTTATTTAAATTAGCAGGTTGTATTATTAAACAGGGTGTATTCAATCTTTATGAAAACCAAACATATATTATGCTGAAGAAATGGGGTATAAATCCCACTGTTTCCTGACTTTTATGGGATCAGATTTGTGCACTGGGCTTGTCTATCTTTCTTTAACAGGGAAAGAAATGATTGTGAAGGGTTCTGGGAGACAAGGATTGGGGATATATTAAACTTAGAATGTTATCTCTCGCAATAGCAAGCTGTGAGACCTTTGGAAAGCTGTTTAGTATGTTTGGCCATAATTTTGTGTCACTCTGGAGGAAGTATTAAGAACAGATGTTTAAAAAACATTTTATAGCTTTAAATGTTCTTTGATTCACTTTGTGCTAGAACATCTATAAGAAGTAAATTTGTCCAATTACTTTTTTAATTCAACAATTAATCAACAGGCATTTATTGAGGCTCTAGTATGTCTCTGGTGCAGATTCCAGTCCATATGGAAGACAGTAAAATAATTACAGAATAAAACAATACCCTATGCCTCAGGCCTGATAATCTCCTTCCTCTGGCTCCTAAAGGATTTTAAAGCTTAATTCCCAGCTTTCCCTCTAACATTTTCAAATGCCTCATCTCACATGGCAGAATCCACAGCCTTTTTGCAAACAGTATCTTTCACAAATTGCACATGATAAATTTCTAGCCAGCTCAACTTACAGCAAACATTGCCTTCCAAAGACTGAACAGGTTTTCCAGCAAATAGTAATAATAATAATAATAATAATAAATTATCTGGGAAATATAACTAGACAGTAGCAGTTGCTTAGAAAGCTCATTACACTATTGCTTTGAAGCAGCTATAAAAGTAATTCCAGAAATAATTATTGCAATGTTCTGATTGCATAAACACAAAAAATTTCCATAAGCATAGTGTACTTATTTGGACCAGGTCTTTGAAGGAAAAAAGAACCAGGCACTGAAGGGAATGAGCCCAGTCAAACACATTCAAACTGGTTAACAATAATAAATGTGTGTTGTATTTGCTGCACGTGAAAGAATTATTTATCTGCAGATCTTATTTTTTTCAAAGATCTCTGGTTTGCACCTGTAATTTTCTATCATAACTAATGGTAATTGTGAAGTGTAAAATGTGTTATATACTTCCAGGCGCCAGTGGCTCACACTTATAAATCCTGTTACTCAGGAGGCTGAGATCCAAGGATTGTGGTTCAAAGCCAACCTGGGCATGAAAGTCTGTGAGACTCTTATCTCCAATAAACTACCAAAAAAACTGGAAGTGGAGTTGTGGTTCCAGGGGTAGAGTGCTAGCTTTGATCACAAAAAGCTCAGGGACAGTACCCAGGCCCTGAGTTCAAGCCCCAGGCTAGTGCGTGTGCACGCATGCGTGCATGCGTGTGTGCGTGCGCGCGTACACACACACACACACACACACACACACAATCACATGCAAGCATTCCATAGCAATTGAGCTTATCCTGACTATACCACAAGTATACTGTGTTACTCCGAGCATATTTAACTAAAGCACCACAATTTTTATTTTCTTTATCTCTACACTGAAGGGATTAAGTAGGAAGGTAATGCCTTCTGGTTCTGAAGTTACTGCTCTATCCAAGTAGTTTGAATTTAACCCAGGAAAATTGAGAAGATGTAAATTTTAATTGAGAAGATGTGAAATTTAACATGAAAAACATTACAAACAAGAGTAACACATGCCCATACATGCATTCTGATAACTTCATAGCAGCATGATCTTAACATAATTTATGTTCTGGAACAAAAATGAAATATATTTAAAAATAATAAAAGAGGTGGATATACTATCGTATTTTAGAGAAACTATAGATAACTTCATTGCCAAGAGATTTTGTAATAGTAATTGCCTTAATATGTATTTCGTTTAGGATTTATTGGCTATTATAACTTTAAAACTATTAAGAGTTATAAGCTATAAATTATCGAAAGGCCCTCCAAAATTATGTAAATTAATTGTATAAACAAGACTAGTGAATCTTGTCAGGAGACATGAGTTCATATCTAGGCACCTGGAATTTTAAGAATTTTACAAGTGTCTACCTGCCATATAAACTGTCTAGCTAAAATATGTTTGATTGTATTCAAATCTTATCCAACCATTTTTAAATTAATCAGACCCTCTGATTTGATATGGTCAGTTGCAGCTTCACATATTAGACAAATGTCTGTGTTTCTTAGGAAAGGCCTGAATAGAAAAACTCCTAAAGCACTTGATAAAATGAATCAATCATGTATTCATAGAATCTCTTTCTTAATTCAGTTCATTTCTGGTTGCTGGTTTTTTATTTTCACTTTTTTTTTTTTTAGTTAGGACAAGGTTTCTGTGTATCCTTAATACTAGGTAAATGTTCAGTACATGTTTTAAAAAGTGACTCCTCTCTGGGTTTATGTGTAAGTGTGGTGATGTGTGTAGATGTTTTGTGTAGCCTAAGTGAAAACATGACTATTTTGGTTGCTAGATAATAAGGATGTATTAATTACCCACATGCCCATGGGTGAGTGCCTTTTCTTTAAGTTAATGTATCCTATGTAAATTGTTAGAAGCCAATTATGTCTCTGTATTTTTCAGAATTCTGGTTTCAACATGTATGATGTGTTTTCAGCATATGCTGCAATTAGGATGTCTTCATTTGTACTTTATTAGTGAGCATTTTGGGAGATCAAAATGCAATGATGCCGATCAAAGAGAATATTTCAACTTGATTTCAGAGTTGTAAGAAATGGCAAACCAATTAAAAGAGATGTTCTACTTCAAATAATATGTTTTTCAATTATTTCCTAATTGGTAAAACTTATGACAGCTCTAGATTTGAGCAACTATATATATATATATATATATATATATATATATATATATTTAAATTTCTATTACAGTTTAGTTAGGAATAATAAGCCTTAAAATAATTGGACTATTGATGTCATGATAACTTCGTTAATAATATCACTTTCTTTAAAAATTTAATCAATTGGTCTCCCATAAGAAAATTTAACAATATAGTATTCAACGAAAACAACTCACATTACCGTTTTCTTTAATAAAGGACACAAACCTACACAGCTATGAGGTTTTAATCTTCTTTTAAAGATCTTGTTAAGTTCAATTCTTCACTGGTTGTTGTTGTTTTCGCTTTGTTGAAGCTAGAACAAATTGTTATTCATCTTCAATGCAAGGTGAATGTTGACAGGATGT
This sequence comes from Dipodomys spectabilis, assembly GCF_019054845.1. NCBI lineage: Eukaryota > Metazoa > Chordata > Mammalia > Rodentia > Heteromyidae > Dipodomys > Dipodomys spectabilis. The sequence goes on from NW_024870711.1 coordinate 7,211,718, forward strand.
TTTACACTGAGGTAAGGTGGTGATGGTAGTGGTGGTGGTTTATGTGTATGTGATGTGCAGTACTCTTTGGGGTTTTATTATTTTATTATCCTTTTTGTATTTTTGTGTGCTGATTAACTCAGGAAAGCAGATGTTTACTCAACTCTTTGAGCTTCAGTTTGCTTTTGTCATAGTTTCCAAATAGCTAAAGCTTTCACTAATTTTGCCAATCAAAAGATTTCTATTATATGCCTTCTTCATTGTCCATGGAATACATTCTGGTGGATGGAGCATTTGTACACAGCCTCTGCATTAGACACTGAAGAAATAAACTGAAACTCACTGAAATTGCAGAAGCCTGAGACAGTCTCGGTTTCTACACATTACTATATTAGCAGAAGTTTCTGAAAGCTAGTCTGAACAAGTCACCAAATCAGCCAATACTCACTTTTTCAGATCTACTCCACAATGATTCATAGAGCACCTACTCCTTGCTGGAGGGGATGGTGGTCAGTGAGCTAGCACTGGCATGGAAGCAGGCACGCGTCTATTCTCATGGACAGTATAGTCCAATGAGGGCAAAACAAAAATTCAGGAGGTATATAACCAAACTGTGACACACAAAGGAGAAAAAAGAGAGAGGGTGACAGAAATAATGATGATCATGATTTCAATTTGAAAAGTTAGTAAAAAGAGTTATACACAAGTGTATTCGCTAAAGAATGTATATGCAGGGAAGAATTCCAATGATGCAATTTCTTTGAATAACTCACAGAGAGTCTAAAATAATGAAAATAAGGAATCTGGAAGTTGAGGTGTCTGGGTCGGGGAGTCCAGGGAAGGGTGCTAGACAAAGAGAGGAGGAGTGTGCAGTACATATATTCAGTGTATGTATATATGCAAGTGGAACTAGGGAAACGGAGGGGCGGGGTTGGGAGAATGATGGGTGAGATTGATCACAAATGGACATGTCGAATTGAATCCCCTTCATACAACTACATAAAGATCAGTTTTTAAAACATGAAAAGAGAGCTTCGAAAATGACTTGTTAGGCAAGAAATACAATACACAGGAGCACATGTTCTTGGGAAGATGGAAGGAATCAGTGCATTAGGGGAAAAAAAGGAGGGTATGTGCGGAGTTACTAAGAAAAGACCAACCAGGCACAATGGGAGAATGAAAGAGAGGGTGCTGACTCCAGGCCCCACCCCAGAGAAGTGAAAAGGAAGACAGTGAGTGTGCAAACATCACAACGGACCCTGTTCTTCCTAAGGGAGATGAGAATTCATCAGAGGCTTTTGTAATGACATAGTAAAGATCACTCTGGTCTTTGTATTTTGGAGGCGGTCCAGTAAGAGAAAATCATAATGCAGGGGGAAAGTGATGATATCTGAAAATAGGATGAACATTGACGTGGATAGATGTAAAGAACAGGCCTAGAGTCTCCTGCCCAAAGTTTTGTTCATGGTTGATGTAAAGGCAAGACAAAAGAAAGTATAAAGAATGACTTCAGGTCTCCAGTCATGAATAACTGAGCACACTGTGGTGTAATTCACTGAAATAGGGAGACAATCTGGAGGGACAACACAATATAAGAGTTTGCTCACATCCATTTTGCAACATCCCTGGTACAGCCAATGTCAGTGAGTTGGTGGTTGTCTATGCCTGCAGCTTTCCAAGGAAAACTCAACTTGACATGAAAGATTGAAGCCACCATAGAACCAAGGACTGAACCCTGAGGAATCCCAACACTTGTCACTAGGGCAGTGCAGAAAGGGCTAGGAAATGGAGTTCAACCCAGACCCATTCCATGAGTTCAAGTACACTAATAGGCCAGGAGATTGGGGTTATGGTTGTCTTTGTGACTACATGGGAGTGGATCTGAGATTGGAGTTGATTGAGGTGGAAAGGCCTTGCTTAAATGAACCGGTCAAGGATGTTGTCTATTGTAGAAGGAAGCTGTTGTAGAATTAGGTCAGGGCCTGGGGGGAATATGGAGCCTAAAAAGAAGGTTTTGTTCATTTTACATGAATGCCTTTCTATAGAAGGACAGAATTCAGGAGAGGGAAAGAGTATATGATTCTCAGGGAAGTATTGGCTGTTGGAGATATGCTTGAAAGAAAAGCTAGAATACAGAACACAGGCATAGAGAAATGTTAGTTATGTGTGTATAGTTCAAAGAACTTGCCTTAACTCTTAATTATGTTTTATTTGATAAAGTAATCAATGTCCTTGCATTTAAAAAATAACATGAAAGGGCATACAGTGAATTGCAAACTTTCTCCCACCTCAAATCCTCGCTAAGAAACCCACCTATTGGAGTATCTATTGTATATCTTTCAAAAATATTTTATTCATAGTCAGGTATTTATATCTAGATAGATACACATAAGCAAATAGATCCTTTATTTCTTCCTTTATCAGTCCCAGTTCTGAGAGGAAAGAGCTGACTCCTTACATTCACCTAAAGGCAATTACTTAGATATGGGTAAGTTCCAAGGGTGTACAGGAAGTTCAGAGACAGCAGCAGGGCCCAAGACAGCAGCAACACACCTAGAACTATCCCCCAGCCTGGGCAGTGTGAGGAGCGAGAGATTGGAGACTCTGGAAGTATAGTCATAGCAATAGGTTTTTACAAAGATGTTCTGAGAGAGTCATCACATTTTAACAGAAATATCTCTATCTCTATCTCTATCTGGATCTCACTCTAGATGATATCTACAGACAGAGAGAAATAGCAGCACAAACTGGAGGGGGAAAGCAGCTTCTCATTGAAAGACATAGGGTATCACAGGATCTAACCACAAAAACAGACTCTGATCCCCCCCCTCCTCCCCGTCACTGGGCTTTTACCAAGGGTTTTCTGTCTAGGCCCAGTGTGAAGCCAGGGGTCTTGAGATCACTGAGTGATGGCACCTCATGAGCTCAGAGCACTGGACAAGGGTGAAGAATGGGTTTTAGGACAAATGGAAGGGTCTGACCTGCATGCACCATCACAATCTTTCATTCTTCACCCAACATCAAGAGCAATCGCCACGTAAAACGCATGGAGGCATACTGCACACTTCATTGGCACAGTTTAAGTTCTTTGCCTGCCAATATATCTTAGAGATGGTACCTTATCAGTGGGCTTAGAGCCACCTCATCTCCTTAATGGCTGTCGGGGTTCAGATGTACCAGCAGCCTTGATTTATTATGACCATGTTCCTAACCCGTGGATATTTCTTTCACTTTTTATCCGTTACAAACAGTATTATACTAAACAATTAAGATAAGATTTTGTGAAAGCCTACTAATGTATCAATAGCATAAGTTCTGTCTGGATCACAACATATACAAATTTGAAATTGATTCCAAACAAGGTGAACCCCAAACAACGGAACCAGGGTTCCATTAAATATTAGAAATAGTCCGTGAACGACACTGAAATTTAATTTGTGCTTCTTTGATTATGAATGGCATTGAATAGTTTTCATATATTTAAATCATGCCTGTTTCCTTATGTGATTTATCTCATTTGGTCTTTCTGCTAATATTTCAGTAGAAATATTTTTATTGATTGTTAAGAATGCCCTACAGGATAAAGCAATTAGTACTTTCTTTGCAACATTAAGAATGCTTCTCATTTTGCCTCTGATCTTTCAACATGATTATATTTGTTCATGCAACATTTTTTAATATAAGTAGTCAAATTTATTGAATCCATCTGGAACCTGTTGTGTTTGGATTTTGTGTTTGCGCAAATTTTCTACTCTGTAATTAGAAATGCCTTCCAGTTAACAGATTATCTAAAAGTATGTACTATAGTATATTTCCTGAAATATTTCATATATCTGAACTTCATCTCAGTGAATGAAGTAGAGAAATGAAATCTACCCCTTCTGAGATACTTAGCTGGTAGCCTTCTATGGTTTATTAAGTAATCCACTCTCACAACTGTCAAATGCCACTGTTGACTTTTAATTTACATATGTCTTTGAATTTATTTCTATCTCTTATTTTACCAGAACTAGTTTATATTTATTATAGATCTATTAAGTATTTTATTGTATACCAGCAATTTCAGGTCCAATTTCAGAATATTCTGTAACTCTGAGTTTATTTTTACATGTAAATGTTTAGAATTCGTCAAATGCTACTCTAATTACCTGTTACCTGTGGCTGTGTTCTCCAAAGAAGGCTTGGGTTCCTTAGTTATTTTCTTTCTTCATAGGTTTGTCCTTTCCTCCTTTTCACATTTATCTCGATATCCTTTTTCTCTCCTACTGTATGCTTAACCAAAACTTTTCTTTTTCTTTTTTTGGGGGGGGTCCAGTCGTGGGGCCTAAACTCTGGGCCTGGGCGCTGTCCCTCAGCTCTTCAGCTCAAGGCTAGCGCTCTACCACTTGAGCCACAGTGCCACTTACAGCTTTTTTCTTTTTGCTTATGTGGTGCTGAGGAATCGAACCCAGGGCCTCAGGCATGCAAGGCAAGTGCTCTACCACTGAGCCACCTTCCCAGCCCCCAAAACTTTTCTTAATCTGCCTCTATTATAAGTAATCAAAGACTCAGCCACTGGTGGTGAAAATAAGCATGCCCATAATTCAAGTTGATACTTAAAGCACAAGTAGCTCACTGACATGAATTCCTGTGCATTGCCAATAATTTATATTTTTGATATAGTATTAGTCTAAATCCATTTTTTCTCTACATTTACTATCTTGCATCCACTAAGGAGAGAGGTCAGGATAAGGTTTAGTAACTTTATATTTAGAGCAGTCAAGTTTATTTTCTTAAAACTTTTGATAGGACTTAAAGTTTCATATGTGTTTGTGTGTGTGTGTGTGTGTGTGTGTGTGTGTGTGTGTACAGAGTAAAGGTACTGTACAGAGGGGTTACAGTTACATGAGTAAGATAATGAGTACATTTCTTATCAAGCATTGTTACCCCTTCCTTTGTTTTTCCCCTACCATCCTTCCTTCCCCACCTCCGTCACTAAAGGTTCTCATAAAAATAAATTACAAAGGCTTCTAATAAACTAGGTGCCGATGGCTCAGGCCTGTAATCCTAGCTACTCAGGAGGCTGAGATCTGATGATCGCTAGACAGGAAATCCATGAGACTTTTATCTCCAACAAACTACTCAGAAAGAGCCAGAAGTGGTACTGTGACTCAAGTGATAGAGCGCTAGGCCTTGAGCAAAAGAAACTCAAGGACAGTGCCCAGGCCCAGAGTTCAAGCCCCAGGACCAGAAAAAAACTTTCTAATAAAAAGAGAAGTTATTTGCTCAGACTGAAAATGCCATCGGTTATGCTATTGGTTATTCTAAACACAGAATATACATAGCATTTTAATTAATTTATTGAATTAATTTGCCTCCAAGTAGTAGAACCATAATGCGACCCACTTCTTTTTAGTTAACCTTCCCTTAATAGTTTCCCAGTCAAGTATTTTCTACACCTTATTTGTTCATAATACCTTAAAAATACACTTATCAAGTAACCTTACTTTCTAAAGTCTCTTCTCATATGGCAAAACATGTTATAGATCACAAATAATTAAAATTATTCTTTTAGAATTCAAAATACTACAACTGTACTTCAGATTTCTCTGAGGGTCTGCCTTTATTTTGCCTATAACTAAAGTTTCAGTCTCTTCAGGAGTGAATGGATTACACATCTTTACACAATTTCACAGATATTTTGTCTCTTGCAACAAGCCTTCTTTATTTAAGAATATATTTTATTATTATCTGTAAGTAGTTGTTCAAAGGAGTAGCCACTTAACAAGCAGCAACAAGGCAACAAGCCTTGAGAAGAGAAAGCTTAATTAAGTGAAGTATCATAGACCTCATGGGAAGTTCAAATGGCATAATTCTTTAGAAAGACTAAGTCAAAACCTAACAAAATCCCTACCAGGAAATGGGTTCTTGCAAGGGAAGCAGGTGGGGGTGGAATCAAGGGGAGAGGAGTAAATGAATGAAGGGGAAAAGAGAGGAGAATGTAGTCCAAACCACAAAAATTAAGAAAAATAAAGGAAGAGGTGGGCCAAAGTGGAGGGGGAAATATTGAAAGGATGACAGGGATCAAGACGCACTGTATTCATAAACTGCTCTGTTGAATGAGACCTTCCTTGTACAACTACTTAAAGATAAAACATTCAGAAAAGAAAGAAAGCTTAATTAAATGACATGGTTTACAGTACAGAGTCGTACTCAATGAATATATATACTGAATGCATGACCAAAGCTCTATTCTTCAGGAAAAGCCCTAATGGAACAACCACCACCTTTCCAATCTGAACTCACTCTCTGCCCATAACTTAAATGTCTCTTAGTTCAGATGTGTGCAGCTGTTAAGAACTGTAAGACACTGTCATATAACAACATCCACCTAAGGTCGTTCATCACAGTAAGAAGGAAAGATGCAGGTCACCAGCAGGTGGAGTAACACATCTCTGAGCATTTGTGGTTTGTAAATCACATAGGAGTGAGCACATTTGTCTCTCACAACTGGTATGCTCAGATTCTTTATCAATTTGTCTTTGCCCTTGCTTCAGGCCTTCTCCTCAGAGGTTCATTTGCAAAAGGCAGTTGGGAGAAATAGCACATGGTTTTAAAAGGTAAATCCAAACAGTGTGCAGCGTACCACCACTGCCTTGAACTGAGTCCCAGGAGCCCCTAACTTCAACAATGTCTGGGAAAGGTTACTCAGCTGGTGGCCATATGTGGCTATAGAAGGGGAAATGCAGCTGTGGACCAACAATGCAGCATAACTAAGACGTCATCAGAACGACCGCTCTTTGCTTTTTGTCACTTGAAGACTGAGATTGTCTCCACATTCAAAGAGCCTGTCACCATAGCAAGGCAGAGATACTTGAGTACAAATAGGGGGTTGACAGGGAGAAAAGGGACCAGGTTGCTGGGTAGATGTCACAACTCTATTCCTCACTCTTTACTCGAGTACAAAGTGCTCATGGACTCTGAAGCCACTCTATGTGTTTGCCCTCCCTTTCGCTCCTTGTAGAAAGAGGTTCTTTGCCTTGCTAGACCACTCAAATCTAAACTTTCTCTCAAAGACTGGCTTTTCCACGAGGCCATAGTGCCCTTTATACAGCAAAAGTCTGTTATCTATTAGACACTGGGTTATATGGAGATCTGCCTGATGTGTTACCTTTCACAAGTAAGCATGGTCTCTGGAAGGTAATTTTTTTTATTTCTTTATTTCTCCATAGTTTGTGATAGAGTGTCTTGCCTACAGCAGGGAAATAACTTATTAAAAGAACTTGCTGTTATTTATTTAGGTTGGATAGAGTTTGACCTGAAGACAGGTTGAAAAAGATTGCTGATCCTGTAGATTCTTCTCCTGTGAATACACAGTCTCTGTAAAGATGTTTTATTCATGGAGAATGCATTGTAAAAGGACAGCCCTAAGTAAATTAGCAAAGTCAGGTAAAGTGATCTCTGGCTTATTATACTAAAAGCACCTTACAGAGCAGAAATCCTAAGTTAAGATGCATATATTGTAGGATTAAAATTAGTGGTTATTATGGTTTGTATGGAAATGTGTAATTTTTATATTAAAGATAGTCCAAAGATGGTTGATTGTTTTCCAATGATAAAATTTTAACGTGATATAGGAGGGGCTTATCTACCTCTGTGCTTAAATATTTCCATAAATCGATACTTATTGAAGAAGAATCATCAACATAACATTTCTAAAATGTTAAATTATATAATAATTAAATGTTAAATTATTCCTGAGAATTATTATTTCTTTATTTGAAGAGTAGAAATATAAACAATGCTGTATACTCCCATGAAAATATACTCCTAATTAAAGTTTAAACATAATTAATATGAAAATAGAAACGCTCTTGTGATTTAGAAGTAGCTCTTAAAGCTGGCACAAGTGGCTCACACCTGTAATCCTAGCTACTCAGAGGCTGAGACCTGAGGATTGCAGTTCAAAGCCAGCCTGGGCAGGAAAGTCCTTGAGATTCTCATCTCCAGTTCATTACAGAAAAAGCTGAATGTGGTGCTATGGCTCAAGGGGTAGACCACTAGCTTTGAGCAAAAGGAAACTTAAGGACAGCACCCAAGCTCAGAGTTCAAGCCCCAAGACCAGCAAAAAAGAAAGAAAGAAGGAATGAAAGAAAGAATGAAAGAAAGAAAGGAAGAAAGAAAGGAAGGAAGGAAGGAAGGAAGGAAGGAAGGAAGGAAGGAAGGAAGGAAGGAAGGAAGGAAGGAAGGAAGGAAGGAAGACTGAAAACCAAGACTATGAAAAATCCCACTCAAGGGGCTGGGAAGGTGGCTCAGTGGTAGAGTGCTTGCCTTGCATGCCTGAGGCCCTGGGTTCAATTCCTCAGCACCACATAAGCAAAAAGAAAAAAGCTGGAAGTGGCGCTGTGGCTCAAGTGGTAGAACGTTAGCCTTGAGCTGAAGAGCTGAGGGACAGCTCCCAGGCCCAGAGTTCAGGCCCCACCACCGGACCCAAAAAAAAAAAAAGAAAAAGAAAAATCCCAATCAAGAATGCAAAGACTGTAGATAAATTTCATCTCCTAATAAGAAGACACAAAATTAGGTGCTGAGATATACAATATATAAAGCAAAATTCAAGAGATAATTTATAGCATTGATGTAATGACATATGAATCATTTTCTATAATTTCCCAGTAGTTCACAAAACAAACTCTCAATAACCTACAAGCAGACTTTTTCCTTTTAAAGTTTGGAATGAGGCATGGATCTAAAAACAATTTAAATATCCTAGCCCTGGTGTGTGTCTGAGAATCATATACAAGAAAAATCTAGAGTAGGATATTATTATATGTCCAAGACAATCACTTAAAAATCTCTAGGAAGGCCAACAAAAAAATGCAATTAGGAGAAACTGCTTATCAGATGAATTTGACCTTCCTAAATGCTGTTTTCCCTTCTTCTGCTTGCTCTTTCAATGAGCTGTTTCTCCTCTTACTTGTGGTCTTCAGAAAATGTAATGTTCTAGAGCCTTCTTACTCCAAAGGAGGTCCTTTCATAAAAGTTTCATGTTATTTCTATGAACATAAAAATTTTGCAAGCACTGCTTTTGAGTACCAGGCCCTTATAAAATAAGTGACAGTGAGCTATTATGATAAAACAAGCCACTGTTAATCAAAATTTGGTACCATGTGAGCACATCATCATGCGTATGTTGGTAGAAAAAAAAAAGTATTACTTGGCTTTATGTATCCAAATACAAGTGCAAAGGTAACACAGAGATATTACATTTTAATTTAAAATATATATATTTTAGCTTTCTTTGCTAAGCGAGGCTTTGGACCCAAGACATCGTGCATGTTAGACAAGTGCTCTTTTTATGCTCTATTTTACCTTTTTTTAGTGTGTGTGTGTGTGTGTGTGTGTGTGTGTGTGTGCCAATTCTGAGGCTTGAACTTGGGGCTTGGGTGCTATCCCTGAGCTTTTCTCTTCATGGATAACACTCTACCATTTGAGCCAGAGCTCAACTTCTGACTTTAAATATAAATATATATGTATACATATAATGTATGTATGTATATATATACATATAATTAATCTTTAATAGTTGTACGAAGGAGTTGCCATTCACCAAATGTGTCTCGATCAGTGTGTTCCCTTTCAACATTCTCATCCACTCCTCCCAACCTATCCTTTTGCTTATTTAATTTTAGGTTATGTACTGAATCTTTTTGCAGTTTGTGTGTACAGTGCATCTTAGTCTGGGTCAGCACATCACCGTCTTCTCCCTCCTTCCACCTACCCCTTCACTCATATTTCTCTGTGGTGTATGCAATGAATTCTTACCACCATTCTCCCCCCTTCTCCCCTTCATTCTTCTCCCTCTCTCCCCTGGGTCTCACTCTTCCCTCTTACAAGTTCCCATTGCACAGTACATTTGTTGGGCTTTGACTTCATCTTTTTAAAGAATTATACTATCTGTGTTCTCATTAGAATCGATTACACTTCAGTTCATTCCTTTGTAACCCCTTGCTCACCACCCGTGTGTTTACTTGTAGATTTATGGGCATATTCTAATTACACAAATGAGGGAAAACATGCAGCCTGTGTTTCTCTGGGTCTGGATTACTTTGTTTAATATTTTTTCCAAGTCTTTCCATTTCCTAGGAATGGTGCAATGTCATTCTTTCTGGTGGAAGCATAGAATTCCACTGTGTAGATATACCACATTTTCTTGATCTATTCATCCGTTGAGGGACCTCTGGGCTGATATCTGGCTATCATAAACAATGCTGCAATAAACATGGTTGTGTGTTCTTGTTTGTGGCCTATTAGATAAATGCCCAGGAGTGGAATTGCTGGTACATAGGGAAGATCTATGTTTAGTCCTTTGAATAACCTCTATATTGCTTTCTGGAGTGGTTGAACAAGTTTACTCTCCCACCAACAGTGTGGCTTTCCCTTTTGGCCACATCCCTGCCAGCATGTGTTATTGTTAGTTTTCTTGTTAATGGCCATTCTAACTAGGGTGAGAGAGAATCTCAGCATTATTTTGATTTGCATTTCATTTATGGAGAGAGATGTTGAACATTGCTTCATGTGTCTATTGGCCATTCTTACTTCTTCTTCTGAGAAGTCTGTCTTTAAGTTGTTAATCCATTTATTAATTTGGTTATTGTTTCTTTGATGATTTTTTGGAGAGGGTTAAGTATTTGAGCTCTTAGTATATTTTACATATGAGGCCCTTGTCTGATGTAGAGCTGGTGAAAATATCCCATTCTCTGGGCTTTCTATTTATCTTGCTAGCTATACCCTTTGCCATGTAGAAACCTTTCAGTGTGGTGCAATCCCTTAATCTAGTCTTTCCTTCTTTTGTTGTGATCCTGGATCTTTTCCTGGAAAGTTTCAACTTGTACCTAAGGGCCCTATTGTTTCCCCTACCCTTTCCTGTAATATTTTAAGGGGTTTTGACCTTACATTGAGGTCTTTGATCCATTTTGAGTCAATTCTAGCCTGGCATGATATATAAGGATCTAGCTTCAATTTTCTGCATCAGTATAGCCAATTTTGCCAGCACCATTTGTTGAAGAGTCTGTCTTTCTTCCAACCTATGTTTTTGGCTCCTTTATCAAAGGTTAGGTGACCATAATTCTGTGAGTTCACTTCTGGGTCTAATCTGGGTCTATTCTTGTGCAAGTACCAAGCTGTTTTTACTACTATGGCTTTGTCATAGAGTATGAAGTTTGGTGTTGATATTCCTTCAACACTGTTCTTTCTGTTAAGCAGTGCTTTGGCCATTTGTGGTCTTATGTTATTCCAGGGAAGACAGGACTAGCAGCAGGAAAGCTTCCTCATTTTAATAGCCTAAAAGAAAATCCCTAGGAATTAGCTTAACCAAAGATGTAGAGGAATTCCCTTGTGAAAACTTCAAAAATTTGAAAAAAAAAATTGAAGACTTAAGGAAATGGAAAGATATGCCATGTTCCTGGATTGGAAGATTGATGTTGTAAAAATGGCAGTACTGCCTAAAGCAATTTACATGTTCAATACAATGGCCATCAAAACCCAACAACATTCTTCAGTAAAGTTGAGAAAGCAATTCTCTTACAGCTTTTTGCTGGTTAATTGGAGACAAGAATCTCATGAACTTTCCTGCCTGGGCTGGCTTTGAACTGCAATCTTTAGATCTCAAACTCCTATGTAGCTAGATTACAGTTGTGAGCTACTGGCCTCAAAAAATAAAGCTTCAAAGTTCTTAAGATTTCCAAAGTACTCTGTTATTTTTGTCATACTAACATCATCTAGAAATGAAGTAAAATTTCCTCTGCTCTCACTATTTAGGTTAGTACTACTATAAACTTAGAAGTAAGATGCTATACACAAACAAATCTGGTTTCTTACATCAATGAATCCCAATTTTCTCAGTGCCTTGCGATTAAAATCAAGTATAGAAATAAAAGAGATGCTATGGGTAAAATAAAACTGCAGCTGTCCTCGGCAGCCCTGAATTGCGTTGTTGCACCCTTCCAAACAGCCCCGCAGCCTGAGCTCATTCATTTTATCTTAAGTAATTGGTGGACATTTCAATTCTCCAAGTGTAGCTTTTGTCTCATATACTGGGGATACAAATAGGCTTCATTTAAAAAGATATGCATTTTGATCTCAAGCACTTTGAAAAGCCATAACAGCAAGGATGATCTGAGCTGACTGTCTCTCAGCCGCCAGGACTTCCTGGAGCAAGAGTAATTGCGAGGATCACTTTTTCTACAACCCTTGGTCACAGCAAATTGACATCTGCCAGCTTCTGCCCTATGTGGTCCTGATTCCAGGCAGGCCTTTTCCAAGTAGAAGCAGTCAAATCATTTTGTTTCATTTTTTATGGGAATCAAGGTTTTAAACTAGGACATGCCATGAAACAAATTATACATTTCCTGTAGTCAGCTAGAAGAAATCATTTATTGTAGCAGCGTTTGGGCTTAAGAGCAAAATCATAGGTAAAAATAATCTATATTTCCCATTGTGAAAGATATTATAGGCTCTGAAGTAAAGTCTGAGTCCTTGGTAGTATCACTTGCTAGTTGTATTTTTTTTTTTTTATGTCGTCAGTCAAGTACTTGCTCAGGCTGTCCTAGATACTTTGTTAGGCAAACAACTGTGAGATAAACATTCTTCACCATAGTTAAAAGAGACATATGTCCTATAAAATAATCACAAATAAGATGATTATATATTTTAATGGTTCTATGATCATACAAGAGAAGGGCTAAATAATTAGAAAGATTTAATCACTAACTTGATTTGCATTTTGTCCTCCTTGGTACTTGTCTTAATGGTTAAAATATATAATGGTAAGATACTAAGATTTGAAATGGCATACTCATTGATTTGGAAATAAAATAGTTCCACCATTAAGAATTAGTATGCCAATAGTCTGCATACAGAGGATGATAACTTTTAAATATGAATTCTAATAGTGGACATTAAAATAAGATATTAAGATACTCTCAGTAAGATTCCTCACTTTCAAAGCAACCCAACACTGAATTTTAGCTGTATTCCATTAATTTTCTCTCTCATGGGTTGCATGCTTCCTTTCTTGCTACATATGCAATAATCTTTTCATCATAAAGAGTGTTTAGAACACATTTAGATTTCAAGTTGGATTTCCTACACTGCTCAATACACTTCTGCACTACCTCTCCCTGAATTAATTGATATAATGAACTGAGGTAAATGACTTTTGTTATTACACTGAGCTAATCATATGAACCCATAAAGAGGCACAAAGTAAATATACCACACAAAGAGGTATCCCTCCTGAATGTCACCATTCAGACTCAAGAGCACTTTCGCTGCTTGTAATTTTGAAGCATCTATTCCTTTGCTTGCTGCCATGATGTGGAGGACAGCTGTCAGACAGAACCATGATAGAACCACAGACAGAACCACTTTGCTGTGGTTCCTGTTGGGTGTCTGTCTGTGGGCAGGGTCCCCGGTGGCACACACCCTTCTGGCTAGGACCACAGTTCAACACTGTAATCATAAAAATGCAACATCCCTTATAAGACCCAGGGGAAATGCTGTGTGCCCTCTGGTGAAGCCTTCTATACTCAGAGCTACTCTGGTACCAAGATCTCTATATCCTTTAATATCAAGTTCTTCCTGGCATTATATTTCATATGAATTTTTTCTCTCATTCCAACCTCCATTTTAGTTACAGGGTCTTTAGAGAAGAACCATCTTGCAGCCTCTCTACAGCTGGAAGAAAAATAGGTGTCTCTGAAAGAAAGCGAATTTTCCATTTCTCATGATAATCCAAGGTTATTATTCTGTTTCTGTTGCTCTCCAACCTAGTGCTCTTTCTCTTGTTTTTCTTTTTTCCCCTGTTCATTCATTGATGTTCAATCTAAAGCTTCTAATTGTACCAGAAATCTCCATGGTACCCCTCCTGTGAGAGTTCATCTACTTTCTCCCTGCCTCATGCCGTTTTTCATGTCTGCCTTCCCTTACTGTCCTCATATGTAATGTAGCTTCCATAAGCAGTCAACACATTCAGGGACTGAACACAGTCTTACCCCTATGTTTTCTGTAGCCATGTGCCTATAGCAAGCTCTCAATAGACATTTGTTGCCAGGATAAAGAGTTTATGTGGAATTGTGGCGGAAGAGCTCAACTTCATCGAGTCTGGGGGTTCCGTGTCACGCTGAGCCTTGCCCTATGCAAAGGGTTCTGGGCATAGTTGATGATAAACCATGGTTGGGGATTGAAGGATGTGAACTCAGAGACCATATCACATTCTGTAGCAGGAAGCTATTAGGGCATTGTAGCTAAGGGTCTCTATACAGCCTGGCTTTCTATCAGTCCAGCAGCCTTGGCATACTGTTATGAATTCTGCCCCTTAAATTTGAGAGGAAATTGCTGGGTTTGAATTTCCTATTAAAATGTAGATCTATTTTGAGAAGTCCTGTTAAGTCCCTGAGCATCTTAACCAGGAAGATGCCTTCTTAACAACAATAACAAAAACTAAAGCAAGTGTGTAAAGGATATGAATAAAGTAATTTGGGGGTTAGGAGATGGAACCAGGATAAAGGAGTTTATATTATCCAACCAGAAATGTTTCAGACAATTTTCCAGCTTTGCTAATATTAAGGTAGAGTCAAGGTATGAAATTGTGCTATAAAAGCTGTGGTGCAGATAAATATAGCTCTTATTTATTGACCCTATAGTTCCTATCTTTTATTTATCTACTTTATGAGCATTGCCTTCAAAACCAATGTAGGTCATATACACAATGAAATTCCATTAAGCCATTAAAAAGGAGGAGATTCTGTTATTCGCCATGGAGTGCGTGGAACTGAAGACCATTGTTAAGGACAATCAGCCACACATAGAAAGACAAGTATCACTCATCTAGAGAACCTTAAAATGTGTATCCCATAGAATCTGAGAGGAGAGCGGTATTTACCGGAGTTTGGGAGGAGGACAAATGATCATGGAAAGCGAATTAGGAGTGCTATATAACGGTTAGTTATGAATAGAAGTTTTGGTGTGTGTTACACATTAGTTAATTATAAAAATAAATCTATTCTTTAACTCTCTTGCAAAGAGCTAAAGAAAATGCTTTGAATATTTTTTACCATAAGTAGCAACTATTCGAGGAGATAGATATCTTTAAATGAATCTAAGCATTAAACAATGTAAATATGCATGAACACATCACACCATGGGCCATTCGTATACACAGTTTTTATGTTTTCAATATTAAGTTAAACACAAGGACACTGGGGCAAGGGAGGTATGTGTGTATATTCTTATCAGGTTAGCCTACATTCATCACAATGTCATGGCATTATTTCAAAAGCTGAAATTATTACGGAAAACTCGGTGCTAACTCTCCCTAAGATGGTGGTTCTTCTTTAAAAAGGAAAATAGAATGGCAAGCAAGATGGCTGCTCTCCATCTCTCACTGGGAGCAAAGTTCCCCAATGCCTTTGTCTTTGGGTAAAAGGCAACTCAAAGGAATCTGTGATATGCAAATACATCCTTCCACTGTGTGTTAGTATCTAGTGTTTATTCAAAACTGGGAAACACCAAGCCTGTGATACATCATCTTTTGTGTGTCTGGCACCTTCCATCACGAATCATATTAATCTGCCTAAACTAACAAGGATTAATTACCTTCGTAAGGCAACCTGGCATTGAAATGATAGATGGCCCCAACAGCTTGGAATTTGGCCACTCATAAATCTCCTTTGTCTGTTGGTTTATTTCTGTTCATCTCTTTCTCTGACAGATGTGTGCCTAACCACTGTGAGCATGGTGGAAAGTGCTCTCAAACATGGGAGGGCTTCAAATGCACTTGTGACGAGACGGGGTACAGCGGAGCCACCTGCCACAACTGTGAGTGCCAATTTATCTCACTTTCATCTTGTAATTGCCTGAGAACCTGCATGTAGCCAGCTTGGCCTTAACGTTTAGCTACCTGCATTAGCCACAGACCGTATGACTTGATGTGCAAACTCAAGATTCCATTGTTCTTTCTCCAAAGAATAATATTCTAGTTGCTGAAATATAGTCTCTCGTGTCTACTGACTCAAAGCAGAAGAACCTTTCCAGGTTCGAGATTGGGACACAGGGCTTAGATGGGCCGGTCTGTGGCTAAGCCGTGTCTCTCCAGAGAGATTGCTTGGGAAATTGTATTAGTGGAGTTTCTCTCACTGGACCCTCATTTATCAATTCACCAAGGAGAGAAAGAGAGAGGGAGAAGATGACTCAAACATTTAGTTTCTGGACAGTTGCTTCCTGCTTTGGTCCAAACTTCTGACCATGTTTTCAGACCAAAGAAACATATCAGATGGCAAGATAAATCCATCAAATTTGTATGTTTAAATGGAAGAGTCGAGAAGTAAAGATTTTAAAATCTTAAGAGTAAAAAGTAACAAGAAAAAGTGACTAGCAGGATACAAATGTGCCTTGCTTTATGGAGCTCTGTAAAACTTAAACTTTGAAATTCAGTGCATATTTGCAAGTGAATAATGCTAACTTGATCATTGAAATAGTAATATCCATTAGTACATTGCCACTTTACAAGGGGTGTTCAAAAACAGATTTGCCATAAAACATAGTTCATGGAAGAAGTTCATCTGTTATACAGTGTGTGTGTGGGGGGGGGGGGGGGTGTGGGTGTGGGTATGGGTGTGGGTGTGGGTGTTTATGGGTGTGTGTGAGTGTGTATAGGGGAGAAGGAAAAGGGAGAAAAAAGGAAAGATTTGATTTTCTCTTAATAAGGTAGAACACCAAAACTGCAATATCTAATGATTTTCCCTCACTCTATTAGAAAATTACAAGCAAAAGATTCTCAGAGTAGAGTCCTATGGCCAGCAAAAAATGTATAATAGCTCCCTGAACCTTGCTACACTGTTACCTATAGTAGTGTGTAGTAAGAAATCACATTTAGAATGCACTGTAGTAAAACTTAAGCTAAAAACTAGTATTTCTTATTTATTTTCCTTCACTTATTAATTTTTTAGGCAGTTATTAGAAGCAAGAGGTAAAAAGACTCAGGAAACTAACATTAATGGAAAGATACATATCAGAGTTAAAAAGGACAACAGAATCAATATTTACAAATTACTTCAGTCTAGAAGAGAATTTGAATGAACAAGGAACAATAATTCATGGTAGCTAGCAGACTTTGAAGGCTGAAATCTGAGGATTGAAGTTCAAAACCAGCCTCAGCAGGTATGCCATGAGATTCTTACCTCCTATTAACCACCAAAAAGTGGAAAGTAAAGTTGTGACTCAAGTGGTAGAGGCCCTGTCTTGGGAAAACTATTGAAGCCGAATTGCAAGGCCGCGAATTCAAACTTCAGTACTATACTGGCATACATACCAAAAAAGGTTCATAGTGAAATGGTTAAAAGCATGATAACCAAATTTCTTTCTTACTAATCACAAGAAATGCTGGCTTTATTAAAAGATATGTTGCGCAAATAAGTAACTTTGGTAAACTGAGGAGCCTGCTCTTCACCAGTGGGTGATAGTGTTTCATCAGTGATATTGATATTCATCAGTAATTGGTATGTTTTAAACCATGGTTAATTTTATGAGCTTTTATTTCTAAAGTACAGAAATACTAAGTGGAAGCCATGAGCAAGAACTTGGTGGTGGGAACAAAGGTCTCTTACTTCAGTGACTGCTTTGATATTGAACTGCATAGACAGTAACTATTAAATAGCTGCTTTCCCACGTTAAAACACAACATAAATAGAAGGAATTTTTTAAAATTTTTATTTATTTTTTATTGTGAAAATCACATTTACATGGGCAAGATAATGAGTACATTTCTTATTAAGAATTGTAGCCTCTTCCTTTGTTTCCCCTTCCCATCCCTTCCCATCCTCCCCCGGCCCCCACACCCAATCCTCCGCCCACCCCCCCCACCAAAGTTGTAAAGTTCGTTTTCGACATAACAACTTGTACATCTCATTGTTGCAACGGGTCCACCTGTATCCTTATTTAAACGACTTGTTTTTCCCCTTCCCCTCCACAAATTATACCGACATCAATTACAGTGAAAACACGGGTTATACTGTGGGGGAGGGACATACAAAGCAACAAAGAAATTATCTTATAAATGCATTAGAAACAATTGCATGAAAGAAAAAAAACAA
This sequence comes from Dipodomys spectabilis, assembly GCF_019054845.1. Lineage (NCBI taxonomy): Eukaryota > Metazoa > Chordata > Mammalia > Rodentia > Heteromyidae > Dipodomys > Dipodomys spectabilis. The sequence continues at coordinate 7,229,825 of NW_024870711.1, forward strand.
TTGAATACATATCTTAGGGTTCATTTCCCTAACATCACCTTATCTGACCTTTTCTGCTTGACTCATACATATACTAGATATTGCAAATAAGGGAAACCATGGGACCAATGTTTCTTTGGGCTTGGCTTACTTCACTTAATATAATTTTTTCCAAGTCTTTCCATTTCCTAACAAATGGGCCAATGTCATTCTTTCTGATGGAAGCATAGAATTCCATTGTGTATATATACCCCATTTTCTTGATCCATTCATCTACTGATAGGCATCTGGGTTGGTTCCATATCTTAGCTATAGTAAATAATGCTGCAGTAAACATAGCTGTGCCGGTAGCTTTAGTGTGGTCTTGTTTGTAAACATTTGGGTAAATGCCCAAAAGTGGGATTGCTGGGTCATAAGGGAGCTCTATGTGGAGTCTTTTGAGGAACCTCCATACTACTTTCCAAAGTGGTTGAACGAGTTTACACTCTCACCAACAATGAAGTAAGGTTCCCTTCTGTCCACATCCCCTCCAGCATCTGTTGTTATTAGAGTTCTTGATTTTTGCCATTCTAACTGGGTTGAGGTGGTATCTTAATGTTGTTCTTAATGTTGTTTTGATTTGCATTTCTTTTATGGCTAGGGAGGTTGAGCATTTCTTCATGTGTCTATTGACCATCCTTCTTTCTTCTTCATAAAGAGAAGGGATTTTTAAGTACTGAAGGAATAATTGAATTTTATGTTTTTAAAGAAATTACTGCAAGTATTAGAAGTGGCCTCCATATATGTAAGTTTGGATCTAGTGACAGTTCTAAATGTAAAAGAAAATTTTCTCCCATCCCAGTGATCTCTCCTACTAATTTCTTCTTCCATTTTTGCTTCTAGAAAGGTAGAATCTTTTTGTAATCATGAAACCTGGTCCCTTGTTGGAATCTTGTTTCCATGGTACACAAATAGAAGTTAGAAAGCCATAAGGCATAATTCAAAAAAAACCCTGTATTTTGAAGAATACACTTTGTAGCTTAATGTAGGATATTTGCTTTTTAATATCCTGAATGATTTGGTACATCTCCTGGAACTCCCAGGGACTAGTTAAAAATGGCCAGGTACCGGTGGCTCACACCTGTAATTCTAGCTATTCAGGAGGCTGAGATCTGAGGGTCACATTTTGAAGCCAGACTGAGCAAGAAAGTCTATGAGCTGCTTATCTCAAATAAACTACCAAAAGGCCAAAAGTAGAGCTGTGGCTCAGTGTTAGAGCTCTAGCCTTGAGCACAAAAGCTCTGAGACAGCACCCAGGCCCTGAGTTCAAGGCTGAGGACACACACACACACACACACACACACACACACACACACACACACACACACACACAGAAGAGGATCTGCCACAGCACATAATGTAGAAAGAAGTCATAAGTGCCACGCAGTGTGATGCTGCAGAATGAACAGTCTTGCTGTGTTACTGACATTCTTGCTGTGTCTCAAGTTGCATCCTTATCAGGAGCACTGTCGTGAAGAAAACCAGTTTCACACTTTTAACTGTTCTTATGAAGATAAATGTGTTTGTTTGCCTGTGCAGTGTTTGTTCACGGTGCTGACATGTCTCGCCTAAGTAGAAGGATTTTCTTTATCTTTCTGGGAGCAAAGCATCATGTTCATAGCTGCCGACTTTGTTGTTTGTGCTGTTCCTGAACATTTTTCCGTCGACCCCAGCGAGCTCTCTTTTCAATATGCTAAATGCATTTGCAGATCTAACCATCCACTCATTCTGTTCCACACATGTTCCTTACACCTTCACAGTGATGGCCCTCATTTACATAATTCAAGTTCGTCCTCATCTCAGGACTTAGTGGGTGATTTTTTTTCTCCTTGATATTCTGTTGCATCCTCTCCTAGTCCTCTGGGAACTCCCAAAATTCTGTGGCAACTTCTAAGAGCAACAGGGTAGAGGAGACTCTTTTGATATTTCACAGAGATAAGCGAGGTTTTGAGATGGACGTTTATTTATAACGGAAAACATTACTGTCAGTTATGCGTTCTAAGAGAAACGTGTTTTTCTGGATGTGTTTGATGAAAAGCGAGATCAAGGCTCGAGTGTCCTATACCAGTAGTAAGAGCTAGGCCAGGTGGCCTCCACAACTTGCTCCTAATTTTACAATGATCGGTTTTCCAAGTTCTGAAGTACGAAGCAGGAATCCATCAGGCTGTTCCCACGAAACACTTGAAAACCATTCACCAGCCAGTGTTGGAGCACAAAAAAAATTAAATTAATGATGTAAAGACAACTAAGAGTCCTACAGGCTGTTGTCTGGAGCTGAAACGCTTAATCTTAAAGTTTTAAACTATAAATGTCACCACCTCCTACTAGCCTGTGTTGTGCTACCTAAAACCCACTGCACGCAGAAGCAGTTTGATCTATGGTGTACATACTACAAGGAACACAATCCTGCCTAACCCTCGCTGTCACGTCATAGATTTTTCTGGCACAGAGAATGCTGGCTGGGACTTACACAATTTAGAAATCAGTGATGGCGACTTAGCGTGTTAGCTAAGCTGACCCCTTACCACGCGATCATCCGAGGGATTGGCTATCTAAAGGAAGCATCAGGTACTTCACCTTCCAGACTTGACTTCCCCTCCCTCAGCTCCCACAGTTCTAGTTACCTGCCATGCTTTCCCTCCATGCTGTTGTCCAGGCCCATCGGCTAAAGCTCCGTGGGAATGTGGGGCTAGCTAAGTCATTTCCAACAAAAGGCTCGACCGAGAATAGGGGGCGATTTTGCTGGTAGACAGGATGAGCTGTCCGAAATAAAAATCGGTGTGTTTGTGTGCTGACTTGTAAATAATAAATAATAACAATAAATAATCCCAGGGACTTTAGACTTGGTACAGAATTTGAGATGAGTCATTTGATTTATCCTATGAGATGCATATCCATGCTCTGTGGAGATTGTGGAGGGAAATGTCTTCCGGGTTGGTAATTCGACGTGCATATGTGAAATTCTCAGAGCCTCAGCCCGAGAGGTCAGCTTTGCTTCTTTCACGGGCTGAGCTTCAGTGCTAGGACAAGGATGTCCCTCACACCTATAGATACGAGTCTCCCTGTAGATGTCACCATAGATTTCATGCAGAGTGAGATCCAGCCTGCCTTTGGCAGCCACAGGTCATTGCCTGCGGTGAGAAGGAGGTACTCAGGGGTGGTCTCCTCTCCACAGGGCCACACCCTCTTGCAATCTTACCTTCTAATGTTGGACAGGTCACCGAACCTACAGAACTTCAGTTTCTTCTTGGATATTCACTGAAATGGTGTTTATTCAAGTACTCTATGGACTTAGAAATAACCTTTTCCCCTCTTCTTTCTCTCCCTCTCCCCCCTCTCTCTGTCTCTCTCTACCCCGCTCTCTCTTTCTTTTAAGATACAGGGTTTACTACATTTCTTATACTGACTAGCAACTCAGAATCCTACTGCTTCAGCCTTCCAGGTAGCTGGGATGGTAATCATTACTGCACCTCACTTTACATCTTTCCTTCTACCCTTCCTCCCTTCCTATTTTCCTTCTTCTTTCCTTCCTTCCTTCCTTGTGTGTGTGTGGCGGGGGGGTGTCTGTTTATGGATTTCAGTACTAGACTTGAACTCAGGACCTGGGCATTGTCCTTTAGGTTTTGTTTATTTTTGTTTGTTTGTTTTGCTCAAGGCTGATGTTCTACCACTTGAGCTACAGCTCTACTTCCAGTATGTTGGTGGTTAATTGGAGATAGAAGTCTCAAACACTTTCCTTTCCATGCTGGCTTTGAGCCTCCTGAGTATCTAGATCATAGGTATGAGCCACCAGTACCAGACTTAGATACTATTTCTTTCTTAAGAACTTTTATTAAGCCATTAATTAAAAAAAACCACAGCCAGCCAAATTTTCTCTGATTACACGTTGTATAAGGATATTAATACTGATAGTCTTCATTCAATATACAGACTCTATCTTTGTATCAATAATTCTCAAGGGAAAAAATTACAAGTTGTCTCAATATCTGATTCAATGCTCTCTGAAAAGATGAAAGCCTATATTTACAAACACACTTGCTACCCTGGATGATTTATATACAGAGCGTGAGTTTGCTCTTTCCACTGTAGACATGGTGTGTTTGAATAGCCAGACTGTCCTTCTTGGTTACAAAGTAAATCAAATTCTTCCCAGTTTCTTCACATTTCATTGCTACACCAGGACCTGCTACAGGTATTCAGTGTGTCCTTGTCACTAGGAAAAGCTATAAGACACAATTTCAGGGAGACAGGACACAGAAATTCCCACCATTGTTCATCAATATGCTGACAGATGGATGCCATTCCACACAAAGATCGGTCCAGGAGTGCGTGATGGAGGATGGAAGAAGGCAGGGATGTTAGGGTATTCTGTTAAATGCCCAAAGAAGAATATGGTTTTGTTAAAGTAAAATTCCTGGCCAGGTGTGGTGGCATACTCCTGGAATCCCAGCTACTAGGATACAGAGACAGGAAGAGGATGAGTTCGAGGACAATCTGGTCAAAGATTGTCCTTATCTGGTCATAAACACAATCAAAACAAAAGGTACATTTCTTTTTGGTCAATGTTTCTCATTCCCTCGCTTTCTCCTAGTTTTTCCCCCATCAGACAATATACTCATTACCTAACTAATGCAACTGTAACTGCATTGTACATCACCTTTATAACAACAATAAACAAAGGAAACAAAAGGTTTGGTAGTAGCCCAAATGGTAGAATACTAGCCTGACGGGAGTGAAGCCCTGAGTTCCATTTCCAATACCAAACTCCTTTGAAGTGCAGTTCCTTTCCCTAGCTCTGATTGTGAACTAGAGCTACATTTCACCATACACTTACTTTTTATGGTGTACTTGGATTCTTTTTTTTTTTTCATTTCATGTTTCACGTTTAGAAAATATGGTATGCAAAAACTCACGATTGCCTAATGTGTGATCACACTTTTTGTTGGAACTTTTTAGGAGTTTTTTCACATCTGCAAATGATGTTTTCTGACTGATTGCCTCCCTTCTAGTTGGCAGTTTGTTGGGGTCTCCTTTTATTTTCCGGAGCAGATGCACAGAGAGCCATGCTGTCTCCCCATGACACTGGAGAACACAGCTGAGCCTAGAACATGTACAGACAGAGCATCGAGGCCCCCGCTGGCCCCAGAGTAGTCCCGGGACCAGAGACAGTGAGGAAGGAGCTCTCTGCCTGCCCAGATTTGGAGGATTGAGGGAAAAGGAACACAATGACAAACAGCAACACTTGTTGAATTCACACTTACTACAAAAAAAGAAAAGAAAAGAAAGAGCCAGGTGCCAGTGGCTCACACCTGTCATCCTAGCTACTCAGGAGACTGAGATCTGAGGATCACAGTTCAAAGCCAGGAAAGTCTGGGAAACTCTTGTCTCCAATGAACCACCAGAAAACTGGAAGTAAACTCTTGTCTCCAATGAACCACCAGAAAACTGGAAATGGCACTGTGGCTCTAGTGGCAGAGCGCTCACCTTGAGCTGAAGAGCTCAGGGACAGTGCCCAGGCCCAGAGTTCAAGCCCCACAACCACACACAAACAAACAAAAAACAAGAAAAGGCAAGAAAGAAAAAAGTCACCCCAGTGGCTCCTTTTCTCACAGGCCCTGACATCTACAGATAACGTGGGGACAAGAAAAGGCAGCTGCCACCTGTATAGGGATATCGGACCGGGATTGAAAGGCCATACTATCTTTCAGCTCCAACCAAATAGACTACCTTGGATTACAATAGTGCAGGTCATTTGGAGAAACATAGCCTCGGGACCTTTCCATTTCCAAGGCAGCCCAAATTTCAAATTAATCCTCCCTTTCATCCTTTACTTTGAAACTATGGCTAAGATTAAACATAAGGGGAGAAAGGATTTCATTTCAGTTTTACAAAGACTTTTTAGATAGTTTCAAAAAATATGCCTTTTCTCTTTGAGCCTCTACCAAAATAAAAAGAAAAGTTGATCTGCAAATGCATAGTAAAAAGCAGTGTGCAGTACAGTCAGGCTGTAAAATGCCACTGCTTTGTCTTGCAGGAGTTGCCATTATTCATTAAAATATCCCCCTAGTTTGAATCCCAGTGATTTTCTTATCCAAGGTTTTGAGAACAGAGGGTGGGGGGGACAAAAGGAATAGATAACAGTCATCTCTATACACTTGTCAAGTTAGGATATGAGGCCAAAGAACCCAGGGAAAGAATCCAGTTGAATTTGAAGATAAGGAGGGAATTTCATGGGGTTTAGCTCTACTCAAAAAACAGCAAAGGACCCAGGCACCCATGGCTCACGCCTGTCATCCTAGCTACTCAGAAGGCTGAGATCTGAGGATCATGGTTCAAAGCCAGCCTAGGCAGGAAAGCCCGTGAGACTCTTATCTCCAATAAACCACCAGAAAACTGGAAGTGGCGCTGTGGTTCAAGTGGTAAAGTGCTAGCCTTGAGCTGAATAACTGAGGGACAGTGGCCAAGCCCAGAATTCAAGCCCCATGACTGCCCCCCCCAAAAAAAGCAAATACTATTCACACCAATGAAAATAATACATATTCCCTCCTTTGATTTTTCAAACTTTCCCCCAATTCATATGGCTTTGTTTTTATATTGACACTAGTTGCCAAGTTCTTATTGCAAAGCTTTTGCTGCATAGACTTAGTGTATAGGAATATCAGTAATGTATAGATAGTTGCAATTTCAATAATGTCACATGTCTATTTTGTATGCGGCACTATCTGTATATATACAAATACATATATACATTTATATATTCACACACACAGAGATGAAAGCCCTTTACTGTTTATGGAATAGACAATGTTATCAAAAAAAAGAAAAAAGAATGAGCAGGAAATATTATTGTATTAGTAGAAAGTAGCAAGCATTTATGTGGCAAACTGGCATAATACTATGCCAATGTGTATAAGGCCAATATAGATATATATGTATATGTATAATATATATATAAAGAGAGATAGATCAGTATGTATAATATGAGAGAGAAGAGAAAACATAAACTAATACAGTTGGAGAAGCATTCAAGTAGGAAAAAAAACTGAGCTAAGATCCTTTCTGGGCGCTTGAAGAGCAAAAGAACTAATGGTTAACTCCTCAGGAATTTTGTGAGCTGACTGGTGACCCTCAGTAACTTGAACCTGGCCATGGTGGAAACATTTTTAAGGTTGGCAGTCGGTAAACGCTGCAACTCCACATTATTTTTGTACAGCTAGTGTCCCCACACACTGTTGCCCTGTTTCATTATTTTATTTGTGTGTGCATACACACATGCATACGCACATACGCATGTGCTTAAGAGTATATATGATGCTTGAACTCAGGGACTAGGCATTGTCTCTTAGTTTTTGCTTTCAAGTCTGGTTTATTACCACTTACACCACAACCCCACTTTCAACACTTCGATGTTAATTGAAGATAGGCGTGTCCCAGACTTTCCTGCCAGGCTGTCTTACCAACCACCACCCTCAGTTGCCAGCCTCCTGAGTAGCTAGGATTACAGGCGTAAACCACTGGAGCCTGGCCTGTTTCATTATAAATAATGACAAAAGAATAGTGAAAAGAGAATTTGGGGAAATGTGTAAGGTGCTTTCTGTACTACACTGTGAGAAAATTGGATTGCCCAAAGGATCACCAGGGTACAAAGGTAGACAGTAATTTAATGAAAGGCTAGTGCTATTTTGATATTGTGGTATCAAGCTATGACCTTGGCTGTCATTTCTCATCACCAACTTTTACTAAAGAAAGAAATATAAATACAAGTAACATTAAAGTTTTTCTACAATGGAGGTGACTCCATTATTTCTGAAAAGAAGGGGAATATTTTTGACATACATAAGTTTCTTTAGCTTATAGTTTAAGTTCATAGTGTAGGTAATGAAAGCTAATTTTGAGATTATTTTGTGATGGTTAAGGTCAATCTAGCAGGAGAAGCTCCTTCTCTTGGAATCTGTCTCAACAAGAGGACTCAAGCGTGTCACATTTCTACTGCTTGAAATGAAGACACCAGGATTTGTTTGTCAAGAATGAAAAACAATATATCAATAATGAAGACCATGACTTGGAACCATTCGAATGAAGAAAACCTAAAGCATGTATTACTGCTTCCTTCTTTATAAGAAAGATTTTTTTTTAACGAGATTGTGGACAAAAACCCTTTTTCTATTCATGTTATTGTTACTACTTCAAGCTGTCCTTGCTCCTTTCTACTCCTTCCCTACAAAAATACACTGAGAAAGTACAATTTGGATTACTGGAATCTGAGTTGAAATATTATACCTATCTACATAACATATCCCCAGTTGCCTTCCATGAACATAATGATCATAATCAAGAAGCAAAATTGCCTGTAAAGAGTGCAGAAGTTTTCAGGAAAAAAACAAAGGTTTGATCATTTACTTCGTTAGGACTAACTTCTTTCAAGTTTTGATGAAACATTTTACCGGAAAGTCTTTTAAAGTAGTAAGTCAACATTGTATGTGGTTATGGAGTTAATTTAAAAAATGTAATTTCAAGTAAAATGATCCAATGTCTTGTTGTCCCTTGATCTCATCATCTAATTTTGTCCCAGTTTTACAACAGAACCAAAATATGCCATCCCCTACTCTTCAAAGACTTTTCTTTTTGTTTTTTTTTTTGGTCCTGTTGTGGGGCCTGAACTCTGGGCCTGAGCACTGTCCCTCAGCTCTTCAGCTCAAGGCTAGTGCCCTACCACTTGGGCTACAGCACCACTTCCGGCTTTTTTCTATTTGCTTATGTGGTGCTGAGGAATCGAACCCAGGGCCTCATGCATGCAAGGCAAGCGCTCTACCACTGAGCCAACTTCCCAGCCCCTCAAAGACTTTTCTTGTTACCACAGATGCAAACACCAAGTACCAAGCAACACTGGTACCTACAAAATTGCTGTCATTGCTCATTAGCGGTCATCAAAATATCCTAATGATGCTCTCTGCCATTATCTGGGCCTGTTACGATATCAATTAAATGTGCCTTGTTTGTCAAATCATGTGATCCATTTTCTCTACACTACATCCAGCCAAGCGAGCCATCCACTTGGACTAGATAATGAATCACCTCTAGCAGTTTGGCCAGGGAGAAGAAGATTCTCTCCACCCATAGGACAGCAAAAGAATGCCAAGCTTTAGAAGTGCTCCTGTGTGTTTTCTACCATATGGCAATCTGCCTCTGAGTGATACCACTGAGAGAATATTCAGAAATCCAATGGAAAACCTATCACAATTCAGAAAATGCTGGCATAGTAAGGCTTCGCTATGGCCTGAATGACATAGATGTAGTCATCCTGAATGAAGAAAAATTGAATCTGGGCAGTTCGATAAAGTGTCCTGCCCTTGCACTAGGGTGAGATTCTCAATCATGAGCACACTCTCTCACACAAAGAGAAGTCTAGTAATTGCACGTTTACTGGATGCCCTAAAGGAAGGGAGAGAGGAAATTCAGGCAGCAATGTGAGCTGCCTGTTACTCATAGGGGAATCTGTGCACCCAGTGCACCTGACAGGAAAATTTGACCTAAAATCTTGTTAACTGACCACGGTGCCAAAGAGCCAAATGTCATTATCCCAAAGGTATGGAAGAAGATGAAGAAGTGGAGGAAAACCGAATCAGCGATAAGTAAGGGATGCAGGACAAGGAGCCCTCTCCTCATCATTGTTAATGATACTGCTATGACTACTGCCATGCATCTCAGGGCATATGCGACTCAACCATCCTCTACAACTCAACCCTCCTCTACAATCTCAGCATCATGGCTCAATCTCAACATCACTGCCACAACTCCACTGAAAGAGACCACTTAGCTTGAGTGTCACTTCTGCAGCCACAATAAGGCTTGAGATTTAAAACATATAAGAAGGATGATGCTAGTTGATTCACGGGGCAGAAAGAGGGTGGAAGTTCATTGAACATCATTTGACTTGCTATCCACAATCAAGGAACAATGTTGAATAATGGAAAATATCCCTTATACAAAGAGGGTAGAGAGGGAAAGCCTTTAAATATACTCAAAGTGGGTGAGTTCAAAGCCATAGTCTAGCAAAAAGAATTAGAAGGGACTTTGAATTAGGATTTCATTTTTCACTGCACATTACAATCACCCCAGCTGCCCCATGTGCCACTTCTCTTAAGAGGAGATAAATGAATAAAAGTCTTAAATTCTACCCCATGTGGATACTTATCCAAGGAATGGGTTCACATTGACACTTGATTAACGTCAATATCACAAGTGGGAAAAGAAAAGAACCCCATTTAATCTATGCACACTGTAATTTTCATGCTGGGATCACTTGGATTCCAGCAGTCTTCCTATTTATTAGTTTAAGAAGACTATGTTTTTGTTTTGTTTTCTTAATTAGGAAACCCAGTGGGGAAAAATAATACTTGAAATTTGAGAAACCCTTTACTTCTCAAAAAGTCAAAAAGTAGAACTTGAATATGTTGTTGTGATGAGCCTGTTGTCCAGAGACTCAAAAAATACACGTAAATATCCACACATTGAAGAGGCCTAATTTAACAGAGACTGTACAATGCTTCTTGAGATTCTTGTGTATTAAGGTCAGAGATGATGCCTTGAAACTAAGCTGACCCGTCGCAGTGTCGAATTCTGATGGTCTTCTTTCCAGGAGCTCTATCGTGGTTCTCTTCCCAAGTGTGTGTTTCCACACCACTTTTCTATCAAAAATCACAAAGGATGCTTCCAGAAATGGGGCGTTGCATGAAAGGAGAGAAGGTGAGCCCTCCCTTCAACAATGACAGAAGAGGCCCTGGTGACAAGAACATGGTTAAGGCACTGTTCCCCACTTCCTCGCGCCCCACCATCATTCCCACTAAGTAAATGAAGGGGATGGGTGGGTGTAGTCGGCAGAGATGGGGGGGACTGTTGAAAGGGGCGACACCAGTCAAGATGCAGTGAATTCATAAGCTGACAGGTTGAACTGAAACTTCAACAGTGATACCCACTAGACACTATGTTGGAAATGAACTTTACAACTTGGTGGAGAGGGGAGTCAGGAGGGAGAGAGAGCCAGAGAAAACAAGGGAGGGAGGGACACTGTGTGACAAGAAATGCACTCATTATCTGACTTACGTAACTGTCACCCTCTGTACAGCACCTTTACCTTAAACCATTTTAAATGAATAAATAAATACATGGGAAGAGAGACTACAGAAAAAGAGTTGGTATTACAGGTGAGGAGATATAGAAAGGTAGTTTAAACTTTGAATTACAAGGCCAAGTGAGTGTGAATTGCTAGGCTGTTGCCTTCCCCAATATGACTTATGAACAAACAGAGAATGATCTATATATTTCACAAGGCCACAGGCATCATGGAGATGTGGTTTAAAGCAAGTAGAAAAGTATTTATTGTTAAAGTAAGTGTGCTGCCTAATCTAAACTTGAGTATATGCTTCCCATCAATAAGTATTTTATAAATGAAGTTAAAAGAATAGTATTTTTTCTCAGTAAACTTGAGTAAGATTTTTTTAAGAATGGCAATGAGGAGTGATGGATGTCTCTTTGAGAATAGTTTACCAATAAAAAATTGAAGTTATAAATTAAAAGCTATGGCATTTAATCTTTTCTCTCTTACGAAGAAAGGCACTCCATGCATGAGAAACAATGAGAGTGATCATAAATCAGCTATTAAATCTGATCAAAGACAAAGGCATAGATATTCTTGTATTGAAAATATTAGTGAAAATAGACCAGTCAAGCTCCTTATATATCACCAGACATATTGACAGCCTTTACATTAGATTGTCAAATGAAAATTGTGTCATTTAATACACACTTTTTGTGGTGTACTTCATGCAACTGCCTAGCTATGTTGCCTGAATCCAAATCACATTGAAGTATGTTCTTTAACCATTGTCACAATTCAGGGCATTGAACATGACTTTTTATTAATCTTTGAACAGAAGTGTTTATCTTATTGCTCTGAATTTGGTTAAGTATTGGATAAATACTTTGAGGAATTAGCTATGATTGCTTTCTGTATATTCTGCACCTCTCCAACAACAAAAAGATACGTTTATGATCTAGTCTCCTACATAATGGAAGTTTTCAGCATCACAAAATCATGTGTGTATCTTTATCAAAGGATAACTTACCTTTCTTTTGATATTATCCCTGGTTTTGGTGTACCAATGACTTTCATTGTGCTAGATTTTTCGTAGAGAAAAGATCATGATATTTAGAAATTCATTTTAGCTTTGTCCTAATATCAAAAATCATACAAGGACAGTACAAGAAAAGAAAATTACAGGTCAGTGTCCTTGATAAGCATAAGATATGCAAATATCTTCAATGACATGCTAGCAAATTTAATTCAATGGCACACTAAAAGCAGCCTACACCGGCAGCAAGAGAAGCTAACCCCTGGGGATGGAGAATGTTTCCACCTATGAAAATCAATGGATATGGTGTAGCCTGTTAGCAGATGAAGGATAAAAATTAGATGATCATTTCAACATAGGCAGAAAAACAGGCATTAAAATTGGCATCTTTTCACTATTGGGGGAAAAAATGACTTGATAACTTAGGACTAGAAGAATATAACTTCAGTGTACAACAGTTCATATGTGACATGTGCATGTGCAATGTCATCCTGAACAGTGAAAGCTGAAAACTGTAAGACAAGGATGCCCTCTCTCAACCTGTTCACGTAATCCTGGAAATCGTGGCCAGAAGAGTTACAAGGCATCCAAATCATAAAGAGGGAAGTCAACTGTCTCTCTTTAAGATAACACCATCTTATGTAGAGAAAATCCTAAAGACTTCAACAAAAGTTGTTAGAACTGGAAAATGAGTGTAGTCAAGTCTTTGGATACCAAAGGCAACATAAAAAAAAATCAGTACATAGAGTAACACGAAAGTAATATCAAAAAAACAATCCTGCAAGCAAAGGGATGACATTGTCCAAAAAGAAATATATTCGTTACCTGACTTAGGTAACTGTAACCCCTCTGAACATTAACTTTATCATAATGAGAAAAACAGAAAAATTTAAAAAGGACAGCCCCATTTACAATAGTATTTATAAAAGCACTAAATGGGAGGAGAGTGAGAATGCAGTGAAGAATTCGATGTACAGCCTGCAAAACTAAGAGAAGTGTGTGAAGAAGTGGGTTGGGAGGGATGGATGTGAATATTAAAAGGTGTGACATTGATCAAGATGTAGTATATTTATAATCTGCTTCGTTAAATGGCAGCTCCTATATACAACTACTTAAAGATCATGTAAAAAAAAAACCCCACTGATTTAACCAAGCAGGTGAGAGCCTTAACACTGAAACTAGAAAGCATTAATGACAGAAACTGAAAATGACAAAAACACCATGGAACGATTTTCCTATCTCTTGGATTTAACATATTAATACTGTTAAAATTCCCTTACTACCTATAGTAATCCCTGGATTCGATGCAACGCCTACCCAATCCCCATGCCATTCTCCACAGAAACAGACTAGAACGATTCTAACGTTTGTGTGGGTCATGATTAGACGGAGCATTCTTGAAAAAACTAGAGGAAACATAAGAATACTACTTTATTTAAAACTATACTGCAAAGATATATTCATCAAAGCAGTGTGGCTATTACTGCAAAAACCCAAATTGCTAGAACAAAAGAAATATAACATAAATCCATGAGTATATGATTAACAAATGTTTGACAAGGGCATGTGAGTGCAAAACCGAGGAATGGGTATTTTTCTATAAATAGTGCTGGAATACTGAAAATCCACTAAAATTGCCTCAAAATACAACTGAGAGTACAGCCAGTGGTAGCAGGTTTGCCTGACAGGTCTAAGGCACTTGGTTTGATCTCTAGTATTAAAATATAATAATAAAATAATTTATAGTTAATATAATAAGTATATATATAATAAAATGGAGTAAAATATAATATATATATATACATATATATATATATATATATATAATAAGATGGAGTAAAGACTTTAAATGTTAGGTCTGAAACAATGACTTCTTAGAAGAAGTCATGGAGGAAAACTTCCTGACATTGGCTTGACAATGTTTGTGGTTTTTTTGGGGTCCGGTCATGGGTCCTGAACTCTGGGCCTAGGCGCTGTCCCTCAGCTCTTCAGCTCAAGGCTAGTGCTCTACCACTTGAGCCACAGCGCCACTTCTGGCTTTTTTCCTTCTGCTTATGTGGTGCTGAGGAATCGAACCCAGGGCCTCAGGTATGCAAGGCAAGCGCTCTACCACTGAGCCACCTTCCCAGCCCTTGACAATGTTTTTGTTTCTTTAGCTATAACCACAAAGACACAGGCAACACAAATGAAAATGAACAAGTAATACTACATCAAGCCACAAAGCTTTTCTCCAGCGGAGGAAATAATCAACAAAATGAAAAGAGAACTATAAAAGGCTGAAAAGAGTTTCAAACCATATTGTCTCATAAGGATATAATGCTTAAGATACATAAAGACTCATTCACCTCGACAAAAACACCAGAAACTTAAAATTGAGGGGTGGGAGAGGAGTAAGGGATTTCAATAGACATTTTCCCAAGAAGATAAACAAATGACAAAGAGACACCTGGAAATCTGCATTACTCATGTCCAAAGAATGCAAATCAAAGCCACAATGAGGTATTATTTCAGACCTTTTAAGATGACTATTACCAAAGCAAAACAAAACTGTTGAGGATGGTTGTGGACATAAGGGAAAAGAAACTCCTAAATCTTGCCAGCGGTCATGTAAGTTGGGATAGCCATTATGGAAACATTCTAAGATTTTCAAATAGAAATAAAATGACTGTATGATCTAGCCACTAGGAAAGGAAGTCTGCATGGCATCTCATTGAAGTCAATATATCTCTAAAAAAAAAACTCTACACTTTCTTTATTGTAGCATTAGTTACAATAGCCAAAATATATAAGCAACATGTTAGTTGATGGAAAAAGAGATTATTTTATACATACACAGAGATGGGGAATGGAAACCCTGACATTTATGAGATCATGGCTGGACCTAGATGACATTTCGATAAGTGAAATGAATCACACAGGGAAAGACAAACACTGTGTGTTATCAGTGATCTAGATAACGTGAAAATAAACAGAAGTCACATTCAGCAGAAACCAAGAGTAGAATGATGGCGGCGGCTGGAAGTTGGGCAAAAGAGAATGTGGAGCAGTGATCCAAGGGTGCAAAGTTTCACTCGTAAGAGAAGTAAGTTTGAGAATTAAATGCTCCGCACGCTGTCTGCCGTGAACAATGGGGTACTGCATACTTGAGGTTTGCTGGAAGAGCACATCTGAAGTGTTCTCACATGCAAAACACGGTAATTATGTGAGAGGATAGACGTATTATCTTGATTGTAGTAATCACTTGATAATATATTATATGTAAAGCTGTCTCATCATATACTTAAATATACAACTTTGTCAATCATATCTCAGCGAAGCTTAAAGACACCGGAAGTAGCATGGAAAGTCGGGAATGTTGAGGACTGGATTCAGGCCACAAAGGGGAAGAGAAGACAAGGGGGAGGGAGGTACACCGAGCTGCTTCTTAATGATTCCAAGGGACGAGACACTTGGGTTTTACATTTCCGGGGAAGACGGAAGACGTAACTAAGGACCAAATTTTATAGGTTAAACAAAAGAAATAGGACCTCTTACAGGGGTTGAAAAGCTGAAGTCAGGGTGCTGGCAAGGTCACGCTTCCTCTGAAGGCTCTAGGCAAACTTCCTTTCCTGCCTTTTCTCTTCTAGCTCCTGGCAAACTTCCTTTCCTGCTTTTAATCTTCTAGCTCCTGCATGTGGCTGAGTGTTTCTAGGGCCCCTTGACCCTCACACATATCACCCTAATTTCTACTTCCCGTTGCATGAGGCCTTGTTGTCTCCTGCCTATGTTGATTCCCTTTCTCCATCCTTCTCTCTCTCTCCCTCTCTCTTTTTCTCTCCCTCCCTCTCTCTCCCTCTCTTTTTCCCTCACTTTCTCTTCCTCTCTCCCTCTCTCTTACCCTGTTTCTCTCTTTCTCTCTCTCCTTCTCTCCTTCCCTCTCTTCTTTCTTCTATAAAGACACTAATCATTGAATTTAGAGCCCACATTAATCTGGAATTCATCCATGTTAACCAATTGCATTTAAAAATATCTTGTTTCCATATACAGCTGCTGGTGAGGCTCAGGTGATCAGGAGGCTTTTTGGCGTGCTGTCATCTGCTCATGACCACGTGCCGTCCTGCCCTGGCTTTCCCTGGCCCTGGGGCCTTTGCTCATGCCAGCCCCAGTCTCCCCTCTGAACTCTCTCTTCCCCCTCTTTGGCCACAAGCTTTTTCTCTGAATGAACAGTTGACATCCTTTCTTCCCATCACTCAAACTAACAGTTAACTTTTTAACTTTTTAAAATGCCTTTGAAAATTTTAAAACATAATTTTCTTTTAGAACGAAATTTTCCAGCAACACCTATTATCTGGATGATGTCTCTGGCATTTACATGCTTAGTTGTTGTTGTTTATGTCATTCACAGCTTTCTCTCCCAGAATATTGTGTTGAGCCTTACAATGATTCTCAATTTTTTAAAACAAAAACCTAAGAATAAATCATTAATGACTAACTTTTCAATTTTGAACCATCACTGTAGGTTGGAAGACATTGACAGGAACAGAGAGGGTTATGTGGGTATTGAGTTTATTTTCTTCAAAATTCCATGTAAGGCTGTTGATGGGAATGTGAGGTGACATCCCCAACAGAAATCAGAGTGGAGAGAATCAACTGGAAGGTTCTGCAAAATCTAAACATAAAACTACCACATAATCCTGGGCATATATTCAAAGGAAAGTAACATCACATACAGTGTATACTTCCACACTTACTTTATTCATCAATTGATGAGTGAATAAAAAAATGAGATAGATGATTGATAGATAGATAGATAGACAGACAGATAGATAGATAGACAGACAGATAGTAGTCATACAATGGGATATTAATCTGTAAAAAAATGAAATTGTTTTCATTGCAGAAAAATAGCTAGAATTGGAATTTAAAATGAAGAAGCATGCACATAAACCCACACACAGTGGACTGTTTGAGAGGGGACCAAAGGGTGTAGAGGGGAATATCAATGTGTATTATGTGAGATAAGTAAAGGTTGTAATGAAATCCATATCAAACCTTAGTGAGAAAGAGAGGGAAGGACAATACTGGGATTAAGAAAGACAAACGCAAGAGGTGAATATGATTCAGCACATTATTTTATAATATAACATCATAACTAAACTCCTTTATACAAAAAACAGAAGTCAACAAAAGCTGTAGCTGAGGAAGGAAGATCTTAATAGTCCAACTTACAGATTTAATAAAATGGAAGTTCAAAGTTCATGAGTCGATTTTGAGCCATTTGCTGTCTCCCTTGTGGAATCTGGGTCCTCCTGTTCTGCCTTCCTTTTAGCGTAAATTCTTTCAACTCTAAGAGCACCAGAAATTCCCGAGTCAGGACACAGGGCAGTGGACCAGCTAAGTCAGTCAAATATTGACGAGCCTAGTAGAGGAACAGGAGACACAGTTCCCAGAAATCCCCACAGGCACCCACTACCCCACAGCAGCTGCTATGGGAGAAACGTTAAGAAAGCTCTGAAAATCCAGAGGGGCACTTAGTTCCCTCGAGATGTAAAAACAAAGGCTCCGAAGCAGTTCTGAAGTAATTAATTACAATCACCTTGTTTTATAAAGTCAATATAAAATAATTAAGAAAGCAGCAGGATGCCAGCTGCTCATGCCCATAATCTTAGCTGCTCAGGAGGCTGAGATCTGAGGATCGAAATTCAAAGTCAACTCAGGCAGGAAAGTCTGGAGATTCTTATCTCCAAATAACTATCAAAAAGCCAGAAATGGAGCTATGGCTCAAGTGGTAGAGCACCAGCCTTGAGCAAAAATGCTGAAGGACAGCATCCAAACCATGAGTTCAAGCCCTGGTGCTGACACAAAAATAAATACAAGATTAAGAAAGTTTTGCAACCTCAGAAATTTACTTAACATCACTAAAATAGTGCAGTTTAAACTCACATTATAATTACACTAATCTAACATACATTTGTATGGAATCTTTATCTCTCTACTACCTATAACACATGCTATCTTATAAGTACATAATTTGTCTTTTTCTTAACAAGAAAAATAGCAAAGCTGATATCCCAGGTCTATTTGGTTAGTGGGAATCAGTGCCTGGGCCATTTTTGCTTATCGTAATTAAATATGCATATATATATATATATATATATATATATATATACAGATCACACATATGATGCAACCTTAAGCAAATGCCCACCGGCTTCATTATTTATTCATGAAAACACTGCAAAGATATACATACAGTCTCACACCTTCCATCCTGTGAATAGACAGAATAGAAGTCTAGGGCTGCAGAGCTCACCCTGAGCTTCTGGCTCAGAAACACCTCTCTCAGCACTCTCCCAACATTATTAATGGCCTTGATGTACAAACCCAGAATAAAATAGAATTAAAATCTAAAGTTAATTTCAAGCTCCATTAGAAATTAAAGGTGTTGGGAAAGAAATCAATATTTGCCCAGCACAAAATGACTAAATTCAAAGCAATTAATTCTATTATTTTGTAACTTCTACAAACTATAAAAGAACTTCAAGGTATAAAATGTAGTCTATGCTCACAAAACACCCAATGTGTGACAAGATATAATGAGAACAAATTCCGGAAACAATGTGCAAAAAATCTATTTTATTACTTTATAACCACACTATATAGTATACACTCTAAAGAGGGTCTTAAAATAGGGCCAATTATTCTGTAAAATTCGTGACTATTTCTAGCAATTATCAACACTTGATTGTAAATCTGGGTGGATTTAAGGGTAAAAGAACCAAAAGATTTATTTAAATGGGCTAAATGTGTCCATTTGCTTAATTTTTCTCTCTCGTTTCCAGCTTCTTTTTCTTTTTTAATGTAATGCTATAGCTTACCAAACAAATGACTTTAAAGCACCAGAGGTATAGCTAGTATAACAGATTTTCTCAACCTGCAGCTACAGGTCATCGAAGCCATGAAACAAACACTCAGGAAAAGCTTTGCCAGGCCCAATGCCTTGCCTACCTCTTCCCTGCTGTGTCTTTCAGTCTGGGGGGAGGGGAGCGCGCAGGAGGAGGAGGGAGGTAGGAAAACCTGACTTTCTAGAAGGATGTTTTGCAGATCCAAAAAGCCAGAGTCAGGCACGTTCAAATCACATGGTGCTGAGAATGTTCTATTCATTCTTTGCCCTTTCATGAGGGGTCCTGGTGAAAACCTCACATGAATGAGCGAGAAGAGGAGATAGGGTAAATAAGAGCAGAAAATAACTGAGGCCCAGAGCAAAGGAGAAGTCACAAGACTCCTGTGTGCCTTTGTCTCTCTGTGACAAATAAAAAAATAAATAAAGCCACTCTGATCAGACTAACAAGAGCAGAAGAAACATGGAGGACAATGTAAGTCTGACCAGTAATGGAGATTCCAGCCATGGTTGGCAAAGCCTTATCTCCTTCAAGGTTCTATATTTGGACACATCAGACAATGGCTCAGAGTCATCCCCTTACTGGGCGCTGGTGGCTCATGCCTGTCAGCTACTCAGGAGGCTGACATCTGAAGATTGAGGTTCAAAGCCAGCACAGGCAGGAAAGTCTATGAGACTCTTATCTCTAATAAACCACCAGAAAACCAGAAGTGGCGCTGTGGCTCAGGTGGTAGAGTGCTAGCCTTGAGCTGAAGAGCCCAGAGACAATGCCGAGGCCCAGAGTTCAAGCCCCACAACCGACCCCCACCCCAAAAAAGAGTCATCCCCTTGACCTTTGACATGTGATCTTTTCTTTAAATTTAATTGTATTGTCATGGAGATGAATAGAGGGGTTACAGTTACATATGCAAGGTAGTACATTTCTTGTTGAGTTGCATGGACTTTCTCTGGAAGTGTGAAGTGGTTTTGAAGTTCAGCTTGCCTGGTCCACCACCCTCTACCTACTGCCTGTGTTGTTCCACTCTTCCGGTGTCAAAAACTTGATGGACCAAGTTCATTTCCAACCCTCTTCCCCCAGTTGCCCTGTTCATCATTCAATCCTGTAAAAGTCTAATAGGAGCGTGCATGCTGACTAAGACCTGGCACCCAGTCCCCAAGCTGTCATTAAACTATGGGTGTGGTAGCAGCTATGTGTCCCTTGTGTTGTTTCTCTCTCTGTCTCTTTTTGGTATACGCCAAATAAATGATACTACTTAGCTTGTAAACTGCATGTTAGGCTTTCAGAGGGGATGTTTGTTCATTTGTTTGGTTTAATTTGGGACTTTTTTTGGTAAAAAGTTAACTATGATGTTAGAAATCGATGCTTGTTATCAAGCTTCTGCTAGGCCTTCGAATAGTGTCCATTGGCTTTGTCCAGCATCCGTTTCTTGGGTCTCCCAGGACTGTGCATGAGCCTCTCTCCTCCTCCTCCTAGGCCTCCTCAGGGACCATCAACGGCCTCCCATTAGCAAGCACACAGGAACAGGTCAGTGAGCAACACTTCCTTAAAGGCAGTGAAATTGAATCACAGAGGTCTAGAGAGGGGTAGGGCGGGATCCACGTGTTAAGCCTTAGGGATCTTTCTCAAGGAGATTCTTATGAATACACAAAGTCGTCTGAAGACGTCCTCAGCCCTGACCCTTCCATGTGGCTTCTGGCTTCTCCACATCACCGCACTGCTTCCTTGATCACTGTCCACTCGGGCAGACTCATACAAATATGTATAAATGGGGCATCTATGTTTGTGTCTGTTGATCTTCCTTCTGCCAGCGGTTTTATTTTGTTTTGTCTGTAACTGGACAACTGTCTGCTGAGTTGAGTTTGGTGATGAGTTTGCTCCTGGCATCTCTCCATGACTGCTGCCTTGGCTGCGCTCTTATGTACCCATGCTCCTCCCTCAGGGCTCTCCACTCAGGACTCCTCCCTCAGGGCTCCTCCCTCAGGGCTCCTCCCTCAGGCTCCCCACTCAGGACTCCTCTTACTGTCCTCAGACCTCGCCTCTGGCCCCACACACTTCCCCTTATGGCTTTCAGCTATATATTTCTGAAGCGGTGTTGCTAATCCAGAACATTCTGCTGCATTGATGTAATTGCTCATGACCAGCACACATCTGGACATTCTCTAGATGCTACGCATTTCAGGCCTAAAAGATGGATATATGAATAAACAGATAGGAGCATGTATGCATTACATATATATCATATGTGTGTGTCTGTATTGTATATACACCTATGCACATGTATATATACATATATACATGATAATATGTATGTGTTAAATAATATATATTTATTTTATCCATCTACACACGTACTGTGCTATTCTTGGAGATACTAGAAGGTTAGAGGGTAGACAATACTGAAGTGCATTATTGCCTGGATGGATGAGCATGATGAGAGGAAGCTCAGAGCAGCTAATGAGGTATGGAAAATTAGGGTACACAAGGGATTAGGGTGAAATACCAAGGAGGAAACCATTTTAAGAACTAAGAAACACTTTAAGAAATGAATGATGGGAATGTGAAGCAGATCCTGGACGGGCTGTTGGTATGAGTGTGTTGGGAGAGGAAGATGACTACTTCATCTGTGCAGGTAAAAAGGGAATACCTGCTGAACTTGGCTTGGGAAGAGCGGGAGGCTAGGGAGAGCGGTGGGGTGGGGGGGAGTCTGATGGAGGTACATGGGATGCGTAGGTGGGCATGTTAACACGAAACCCACTTGTACAATTAATCGATGCTAAGTGTTCAAAAACCTCCACAAGGGTCATGGAATGCTGTACAAGCTATACATGCCAAGTTTTGAGTTCGTATTAATGCATAATGCCCATGCAATGTAATCACGACAAGACAATTTGCAAAGGATTACTGGACTCACGTAAAATAGGTGTTAATGGTTGTAACTGTTATCATAGAAATCTATGCCTCAACTTCAAACTCCATGAGGGTCCCAGTCCTGTGCTCCCAACTTAAAACACTAAATAGTGGAGGAAGCATTGTTTCCTACAGTGTTGGAATAGCAGGAGCCTTTTCTGGCTTCGTGTGGATTACTTGTCTTTTCTGGGTTTTCACCCCTCTGGCAATCTTTTTTATGTCAGCGACAAAAGGTGGTACATTGAGTACATAATGAATTCAAATCCCCCATTTCTTTGAACGCTTCCTAGCATTTTTCCCTTTTGTTCTGATATCTATATATAATATTTAAAAGTGATATGAGAGCTGAGAATTCATAACATTATGGGTTCACTATTGAACTCCACATTCCTTGAAGAAAGAATTCTTTTTTTCAAGATGGTTTCTGTTTTTTTAATGAAAAAGCTAATTATCCCTTAAGCCAACTTTTTTTGCCTCTTGTAATAAAACTAGGAAGTAATTTAGAAACTTTCTAATAGTAAGTTAATGAGTTTTATCTAAGTGCCAGGATCATGTGGTGTTTATTATATATATATTATATTATATATATAATGTTTCTAAACTAAGTCCACTTTTTTTATTTATAGAGAAAGAGAGAGAGAGAAAGAGAGAGAGAGAGAGAGAGAGAGAGAGAGAGAGAGGCTAAAAACAGACTCACAGTTCCCCAAAGTACTTAATGGGAATATTTCACAGCTTCCACTCACACTGTGGAAAGCTCTTTGCAAAAAAAAATATGTGACAGGAATCTGAGACAAGTCACAAGGGGAAATGGCAGCCAGACTTTTCTTTCTTATGTTCAGCTGCAAGTGTAGCACTGTAAACCCTTACCTATTTTCTCTGATCTTCCACTAATGGAAGACAAAGCAGAGCACAGTGCCCGAGTGCCCTGTGTAGTGAGAAGCAGAGGGGTCACTGGAACCCAAATACAATTATCTCTCTGTGTGTGATCCTACTCAGTAGCTTCACGAGGAGAAAGAAATCTATAGGATGGGATGTTACACAGGATGTGTGTTCTATCCATAAACATGGCGTGTAACCTCTGTGCGTCCATCTGGCACCTGTACCCATGGAGTTCAAAGATGCACACAGGTGTACTTAACTAACGCACAGGACCTCACCCTCAACCTCGTTGGCAGATCCATTATTTTCAGATGGTCATTTTAATTCCTGAATGAATAGTTCTTGCTATTTTTGTTTGTTTCTGTTCTTTATTTGGAGATGATCTTGCCAAACCATCTTGTTAGTTCTTTTTTGTTTTTTGATCGCCAAGGTTGGCCTCAGGCCTGAGACTCTCAGTCCTCCTGCTTCAGCCTCCCAAAGGGCTGGGATTGCAGTCAAGTTCCACATCACTAGACGAGGAATATCTTCTCTTGAAAGGGAGACTTTCACTCCTGGGCATTTATCCAACAGATCACAAACAAGGTTTTAGTCAAGCCAGCAGCACAACCATGTTTATTACAACACTATTCACCATAGCCAAGAAACGGAATCAGCCCAGATGCCCCTCAGTGAATGAATGGATAAATAAAATGTTACACACACACACACACACACACACATACACTCACACACACACAGAATGGAATTTTACTCATCCATTAGAAAGAAGGATATTGTACCATATGTAAGGAAATGAAAAGATGCAGAAAAAATTGTATTAAGTGAAGTGAGCCATTCCCACACAAGGGTTGCATGGTTTCCCTTGTTTGTGGTAGTGAAAGATTTTCCTCTACACCTATAAGTAAATATGATGGAGGCTTGCAGGTGCTTACAAATGAGTTAAATGAAATATGTAGATTCTAGGGCGAACTCAACTAACGTAATCCCTCAGAAGACAAAGTCAAGGCCCAACAAAATACGTGCCAGGAAATTAGTACTTGCAAGACAGGGAGTAAGGGGAGAGGAATAGGTGAATGAAAAGGAGAGAAGGGGGGAGAATATAATCGATAATTCATCGTATGAACTACAAAATGCAGAAAAATAAGGGCAGGGGTGTGTCAAAGGGGGTTGAAAGGAGTGGCATGATCAAGATGCATTTTATTCATAAACTGCTTTGTTAAACAGCAATTCTTGCACAGCTTTTTAAAGAGAATAAAATCCGTTTGGAACATGTAAGCCTTTCATAGTAGATATTGACATTGGCGATGTAAGGAAAGCGTGTACACAAGATCTGATGTCCCAGTCCGTGCTGCCTGAGGTCTGTGTGTTCTGAGGTCAGCTTTTGCTGTGTCAGCTGCAGAATATCCTGAGATCTGTCCAAGAACATAATAATAAATATACAATAATTACAATCAAAACAGTAGAAGAATTATCGTGATAATAGCACAGAGAGATTTCCCACACGTTAGTGAAGGTACGTACTAAATGCTAAGAAACAGAAACATAAGAAAGTGTATTCGCCTTTAAAGTCCCATCCATTGACCTTAAGTCCTGATCTATTCTTGCCTTCTCTAACCTGTTTTTTTGTTGTTGTTTTGTTTTGTTTACAGTGCTGAGGATTGAACGGTTGCAAGCACTTTAGCAAGTGAGACACGCCCCAATCCTTTCAGTTTTAGCTTGCATTTTTTAGATAGGTTCTTTCGCTTTTGCCAAGACTAGTCTCAAACTGTGATCCTTCTACCTTCATCCCCTGAGTAGCTGGGATTACATATGTGTGCTAGTAGGCCCAGCTAGACACCATCATTTTTAACATTCATATGCACAATATTTCATGAACAAATATGAGGAAGTGATTAGATATATTTTCTAAGATTTATACATGATTACCTGAATGTTGAAAATTAAGAAAGCATTTTAGCAGCCACAAATAAGTCTGTGGTAAAACAAATGCCCTGATGATCTATTTGGAAACTGTAAGTATCATGAAGCAGAGTTAATATTATTGGATACAAAAACCTGAAGAATCTCATACCTCCTAAAGCCAGAATACCTACTTTACAAAAAATCTGTGTTTAAAAGGCATAAAATGCTGTCATAGTTTCATCACTATTTTCCCCCCCCCATAATGAGATTACAGATCATTTTGATTTTTTTCATACTTTCATGCATATATAATCTTAGGTAAACAAAATAAGCTTAAGGAATAAAATATTAATGTTGTAACAAACAATAAATGGGTTTCAGTAAAAATGCTGTGGTCAAGAGCATTTAGTGAAAACAAAAACTATTCCATGGTGCCATATGTTAAATCTCAACTCTGTCTATTTGTCCAAATGCCAAAATGGATTATCATTTTAAGGAGGAATCCACAATGATTGCTTGTTGTGCAATGTCTCCCCTAAAGATCGTAGCTTCATGGCAGATGTAGGATGAAGGAATGTTTACCCTTGCTTAAGTCACTTTCCATTCTAGAGGCCCATTTTTTTTTCTCTCTGGGGTTGCTGTCAGGCTTCGACAAGTAAGTTTTCCATGTACAGGAGGAACGCTAGGTTCACGTAGTGATTTGTCTCACAGCCATCAGAGACGGAATTGTAGAAATCACATCATGCACCTGGCTCCAAGTCAAATTGCCCAAGCAGAAAGCTCAAGCTACCCCTGGGCACGGCCTCCCTTCCGGTGCCTTCTTTACTTCAGCTTCGGCCAGTTCTCTCTGGAGCCCTGCCTTCTCTGGTCTCCAGCATTCATCTACATTTAATCCCATAAAAAAGAAACAAAACAACCCAGAGCCTCGTGGTTTCGCAGGCATGCTGTGGGATAGGTATTCTCATAAAAAGATAAGAAATGATCAGCCAGGATGACAGGCAGGCAGTCATGGGTTCCCTCCTGTCAGTGGGAAGTATCTTATACCTAGCGACCTTCATCCAGCTTCCTTTACCAGAAGCCCAGAGTGCTCTGACAGTCAGTCAGCCCCTGACTCACGTCTCTGCGGGAGCCACGGAAAGGATCATAAATCTACTCAAGCAAACTCTACATCTGTTAAAGAAAAATACACTATTAAAAGTCATCCCTTTATAAAATTGATTTTAAAAATGGGGGAACAGGTACTGAGAGTACGTTTTGGCTATTTAGCCCCATGGTGATTATGTGTGTATGTGTGCACATGCAAGTATACATACACATTTGTGTATATGTGTATGTGTACATATATATATATACATATATATATATATATATAATGTATCGATCCAAGTAAATAGATTCCATGTTGTATTCTATTGTATATTTTATATATAACAGATATATCTGTATTTGTATAGATTTAAACATACATACATTTCTAAGCGGAGCTTCTTTCTCCTACCCCCAAAATTCAACCAATGCTTAAAGTTGGACGATGACTTTGGATGTTTTTTGATGTTTTCTTTCACCTTATCCTGTTTGCTAAGCCTGGAAACTACAGTAACCAGAACAAAGTCAGAGAAACCAACCTTCTCCATGTTCCCAAGAATTCAGTCCAGTGGAAAGTTCAGAGCAATGTAGTTTCCTTAGTGGGTGATGTGTTGATGGTGAGATGCAGATGGGGCTGTCCCTCGATGGGGGGTGGCCCTGACCTACCTGACCCAGGCAGGCTGCCACCTGGTTGCAGGCTTCTCCAGCTCACTCCCCCAGTGGCCTGGGGTCAGGTCACACCTTTGCCAGCCAGCCGCACCTCTCACGGGCCCCACCGCTACCATCCGGGCTCTAACTCCATGGTCCTTTGCCTATCTCCACGCAACCACCTCCTGTCTCCCTTCCCACCCCTCTCAGAAGCCAGAAGGACTGTCCACCGCCACAGATCACACAGCGGCCTCTGAGATGCTATTCTGTGCCCCTCCGTCTCCCGCTTCTCCTCATTATTCCCCTCGCTTGCTCACTCTGGTCTTTCCTTGCTTCCAGACACACTGGATGCTTGGTTCTGCAAACACATCCTGTCTGTTCCCTGTCTGTCTGAATCAATCATTCCAGAATTTCAGCAATTCCTTGCTCCATGTTACTGTTCTCCTTGACAACCCTGCTTAAAATTTTAATCATCTCACTTGAGTTCTGTTTGTCCTACACTTTGTTGTTGGCGTTGTTGTTGTTGATAAGCATTTATCATTTTCTCAGATGTTACCTAATGCACTGATTTATGCTGTCTCGTGTACTTAGACTGTTCTCTAAATGAAGTCTGGGATTTTTTTTTTGCCTGTTAGGCTCACTTTTTCTCTCCCTGGCCTCTAACAGAGTGCTCAGCACATTTGTAGATGTTGGATGACATAAATTAACTTTTTTGTGTGTGAGGACAAACAAGTAAATAGTCTGGAGAGAAAGGTTTGAAATTAGATCTACAAAAGACTAATTCAATACACTTCTAGGTGAAAACTATTGAGGACTTATATTAAGATGGAAGTCTAGAGTTAGTGTAAAAAATAATGAGACGCTAAAACTAAAGCATGAGTTAAGTGGAAGTCCTAAAATGAATAACACCAAATACTTTCTTCCAAGAACGTTAAAGTCTGATTCTATTACAGCAGGAAAGACATGTTTACAAGACCTAGAGGAATTAATGGAAGTTTGTAAATTGTTGGAAATGTCAAGAAAAAAATAATGAAGCCTTTGCCATGTGATTGCCAAAACTGTATAAACAAAAATTCTCAGGGAATGATAAGAATTATCTACTGTTAATTATATGTTTTTGTACTTTTTTTTTGTAAAGCTGCTCATGTATGGAACACAAAATAGACAAAATTAATCATAGGCTCAGGATGACTCACTGTGTACATTTTATAAATTAATTAGCTTCCTCATAATCTCTTCAATTAAAGTGTTAAAGCATTAGTTTCCTGCTTACTTCAATGTGAAAATGCTGGTTGATTACAACACATTGTCAGGGGCCAATATTGCAATTCTGCTTGCATGTGTCAGGGAAACAAAACTCTTTCAGAATGGATTTGCAAATCCAGCCTTCCTAAGTAGGCTTAGGTTGTGACAATATAGTTACAGTTCATAAACACGCACCGGTGATGTACATGGGGCTATCCCTCTGGCTTACCCTTGTATGTGCAAGCAGATACCAGTGTATGCACTTGTACATTGTTCGTGGCATTAGTTTTGATCATGACATCACTGATCTATTTATAGTCTGCACACACCAAACCTTTCATTCCAGGTGTTATCTTTGTTTTAAATCTCTATGTGCATCATTATACCTAGATCGATCCACAAGCATCTTTGATTCAGAAAACAAGGCATGATGAATTCCTTTGGTGATTCTGATTGTATTACCTTTAAGTAGTTGTATAGAGGGGTTACAGTTCAACGTGTCAGCTTCTGTCTTCATGGCATCTTGATTGGTGTCACTCCTTTCGTCATTTCTCAGATCTCTCCCAACCCCACTCATGCCCTCAACTTTCCTAGTTTAATTTTCACATATGTAGAGTGGGTGTCAGAAAAGCGTTCTCTCTCCATCCTCTTTTGTCCACTCCCTTTTCCTTGACTCAACCTCCTCTAGGACTTATGAAGCACCAGCTTCCCAGTGGTATTCATCTTGTGACAACTGTGAGTGAGTGGTCTAAAATAGTTATACCATTGGAGCTCTCCATGGGCGATGAAATCTGTGAACATTTGGAATTAGTGATACTGGGATGGATGAGAAGAAAATTGTGAAACTGGGTCTGAGGGCATTCACAGAGTGATTCCTTATATGGGACTCCCACTAGAGAGACGAACACGCCCCTCAGTCAACATGAGTGAACATGGACAGAGAGACCCACCCTTGCCCAATGTAACCCTGTGCTGAATGGGTAGTGAAATCTTGGGAAAATGCATCCAAATACAGACATCAAGACAAAATGGCAACTGTGGGAGAAAGCTATGGGGGCGGGGGGGGGGGGGGAGGGATGGTCCACTGGAGTCCCAAGAGATCAATTCACTGCTGTCAGGAACATTCTTTCTATACATAACTGGGTTATTTGGCAGAGTATACATTAGATATGTACCACTGGAATCAGGAAAGAACTTAGTCAAGCGTGGGAAGTAATGAGAAACAAGGAAAACAACAGCAAGGAGCACAGGTTTGTTTAAACACGTGCAGTTAGGAGTAGAGCCCAGGACAACAGAGGCTTCTCCAACATTTTTTGTCATTGATTGTATCTCTGTTAAAATGTTTTACTCAAGAACCGGACCCTGAAGATTTCAAGTCCATATAAAGTATTTAGAAGCCAAGGTTGCATAACATTAAAAATAATTGGTAGACCATTTTTACCCAATCATTTTAGTATATTAAAAGACATAAAATAATTGTCTTAGAAAAAATACTTTTGTGAAGATCAGACACGTAATCAAGAAAAGTTTGAAAGAATTTTAGAAGATATAAAGATATCTTCTTTTGCATTATTACCTAGAAATCATTTTTTCAACATATTTTCTCCTTAGCTCAAGTTTCTTCATAGGGAAGAATGGGAGAGGTAGTTTTGCAAGACTTCCTTGAGTCTGCTTAACTATGAAAAAGGGGTTTCTTCCCTGTGTACTGCCAGGATCATAGGTTATGGCCTTCCGTTAGCATTATATAATGGTTCAGTTACTAAATATTGTCCAATTTTCCTATGTATGGTCTTCATGTTTCCAGCTGATATCAGCCACTGATGCTTAGGTCAATCTGTGGAAGTGGTATAACTTTGTGAGAACTTATTAAGAGACAAAGAAGGAATGATGAAATCAGCTGGTGGGAAAATTCTAACAATGGAGTGTATGGACAATTGACAGCTGCAGCAGCCAGGCCTTTCCACTGGCAACCCTGGTAGACACGGGAGATTGAAGCTATTGGGGGACCTTACCCTTAATTCCTACTTAACATATTCACTTTATCTTAGATCAGTCTTATACATCACTGAGAAGCAGGACCTATCTTCAGTAGATATTTTCTAGGATGAAGAATCAGAGAGCACACACTGGAAAAGGACACTGCACGTGCTTCCACATGTGTGTACACACACACACATAAACACACACACACACACAAACACACACACACACACACACACACACACACACACACACACACACACACACACACACTGGAAACCAAAAAGAAACAGTGATAGAATTCAAGAAAGAGCATAAATCAGCAAGCTGTGCCCTGAAAGGTACTGCCAATAGCTGGAATTTCACATGTGCTGGGAGACATGAAATTGTGGTTAGTTATTGGCAACTATACAGGGTTAGGTTTGTCTCCAGCATGTGCATTGCTAGCAGGGGCTCTACCTGGATGCTAGGAAGAAGCTAGACATCAAATCTAAAATTTAACTCCTGGTCTCTTATTATAGGAGGTCTCAGTTTCATGAGATTGAGTTTCTTTCCTTTCCTTTCTTCCTTCCTTCCTTCCTTCCTTCCTTCCTTCCTTCCTTCCTTCCTTCCTTCCTTCCTTCGAAGCTTTCCTTCCTTCCTTCCTTGCCTTCCTTTCCTTTCCTTCCTTCCCTCCCTCCCTCCCGTCTGTCTGTTCTCTTTCTTTTCCTTTTCTCTTCTTTCTTTCTTTCTTTCTTTCTTTCTTTCTTTCTTTCTTTCTTTCTTTCTTTCTTTCTTTCTTTCTTTCTTTCTTTCTTTCTTTCTTTCTTTTTGTTGTTGTTGGTGGTGGTGGTGGAGCTTGAATTCCAGGTGTGGGCGCTGTCCCTGAGTTTTTTCACTCAAGGCCATCACTCTACCTCTTTAAGCCACAGCACCACCTTTGGTTTTTCTGATGATTAATTGGAGATAAGAGTCTCATGGACTTCCCTGCCAGGGCCAGCTTTGAACCTTGATCCTCATGCCTCCTGAGTAGCTAGGATTACAGGCCTGAGCCACCAGTGCCCTGCTGGGATTGCATTTTTTAACCTCACAAGGAAACATTATATTGGTCAGTCATAAAGGGAGAAAAATAAAAATCCTCTCCACAGGAAGCTTCCATACACGTGTTTTGTAAGCTACATTAATTTCAGAGCTTTCTATTCCGGTATGTGTTTTGCTTCTGGAACTCAGTTTAAAACAGAAATTAGTGGGGCAGAAAGAGGATTTCAGGATCTCTAAGGATGAGTATTACACAGAATATGCTGAAAAGAAAGACATTGGAAAGGGCGGGCTGATGACTAGCCTTCTGGATGTATCTTTCATTTGGCTCCCAGTGGGACTTAGGGCAAATAATATATTTCTTAAGATTTCTGTCTTTACTTCTGAGTTGCTCAGGAGGTAGGAGCAAGTCAAGAAGACTCTACCATCCCTTCTAGTGATAATATTCTACTAGGAATAGCTGTCTGCAGCACAGATAGGAAGCTTGAGGTAAAGTTTTACTCATGGGGATTAAAGCCGTGACAAGTGGCATATTTAAAGAAAAAATATATGTATATATAATCAGCTTGAACAGTCTAATAGCGCTTTAGCGCACATTGCTTGAAGGAATGATTTTTTTTAACAAGGTCATGATTTTAAAGGCTAATACTCATTTCTGCCTCAACCGTAAGGACTAGAACCTCGACTATATAGGTCAAGACATTTCAAGATACATTTCAGTGTGAGCCCATCCAATCAATTAGGCTTTTAAAATGAAAATGAAAACTTCCTTGAGTTCCCTCACAGTAGATAAAATTAGCGCAGCTCAAGAAAATTGAAGAGTCACACATGTAGGATTAATACTCTCCTACCAGAATGTCAGTGAATAAAGAGATTTCTAAATAGTTTGATCTCTCTGGTTAACATTCGTTTGATCAGAGGCTGCATTTTCCCTATGCTTTAGAGACTTTTAACTATTGGTTATACTAGCCAATAGGACAGTATATTCTGATTTCTATGAATTATGTAAGACAGATACATCTTTTCATATTTATAGTTCAGAAAAAAATAAAGTTTATAAATCTGAATGATTATAACCATAGTTCCAAAAACTATGAAGTTATAAAATTGAAAACTCAGTTTAAGTCTTCGCAGGATATCCACATACCTAGCATTTCTGCCAGAAATGTACATATACGTGTATATATGTATATATATGCAAATTCTCATTGTAGTGTGTGTGTGTGTGTGTGTGTGTGTGTGTGTGTGTGTGTGTGTGTGTCCGTGCACGCATGTGCATACACTTCAAGGCCAGGACACTGTCTCTTAGCTTTGCTGCTCAAGTCAGGTGCTCTATTACTTTAGTCACAACTCCACATCTGGCTTTTTAGTGGGTAATTGGAGATAAGAGTCTCCCAGCCTTTCTTAACCATGCTGGTTTTTATCTGGATCCACAGATCTCAGCCTCCTGAGTAGCTAAGATGACAACTGTAAGACACTGGTGCCTTACACTGCTTCACTGAATTTTTAAAATGCATTCCAGGAGACCTGTTATAAAAATATAGGTAGCCTTTGCCAAGTTCATCCATGTTCTCCTGCAGAAGTTAAGTTAGACTGGCTTGAGTCTTACTCTTTGCATTGGATAGGATGGCATGGACATACAAATTAACCTTCCAACCAGCTCCACATCAGGGAAGTTGCTTTGTTACACCTTTGATTTTCCTCAAGGCAAACTCTGTGTCTCAGACATTCCCTGGAGATACTTTGCGTGAGAGATTATCCTGAACGTCTAAGTGGAAAAGTAGCAATAGGGAGACAAGGGAGGGAGGAGACAGTAAAAGGTAGCGGGCAGGGGTGTGGCTGCTGACATCACGGGGTGTCTCTGACACTGTGTGGTACACGAGGATGCCAGGATCTGAATTCACCTTTTCCCATTGGTCAGGGTGACTCTGAGGCTCTTGCATATCATACACTTCCTGCCCGTATTTGTATGCGGTAAAACAGATTCCAAAAATGACTATGGAGAGAGACAGGGGCTCAAAGACTCTCCTGCAGCTGAACTCAGAAGTGTGCTCACAGACACAGAACCATGCGTTTCTCCATGCAGAGGTATCACGACCATGGGTCGCCCATAGAATATGATCTCTGCTAATGTCAAGTTGGCATGACCTGTGGCACTCAGCTCAGAGAAGGATATGGAATTGTGACTGGCACTTATTTATCCCTCCTCTAATCTGGTTTACTTTTGTAGTTGACCTTTCTCTCTCTATTCTATGTACCCCAAATATACACATAGAAACAGACTGGCTTCTCTTGTTCTTTCTGTATGTCTTACATGCTCTTGGTCCAATTATGAGAAGACTAAAATCTCTCTTCTAGTCATTCTTCTATATTCCTGGTCCAGAGACCCAGTTTGGCCACAGGCAGGAATGGTAGAAATAGGATGTATGTTGTTCATCCTTAGGAAGGGCTGCAAACCCAGTTCCATGAGTAAATCGCACTCATGGTGATCAAAGTGCATCAGTGTCCTATCAAATAACAACGCATCCATGCCAATCTCCTGTGCTTTTATAAAATGGCACACATTGGTTGAGCCCAAATACATCATTCAATCCAGTAGCCCTCTGGAAGCGCAAGATATGCAGAAAAACTGAGAGAGTCACGGGTGGAAGCCTGTTGTCTTTTATGATATGAAGTGGAATGATGTGTGGAAAAGTTATGCAAATTGTAAAATGAGAAAGAGCTGAGCCCACTTCAGAATTAGATAGCACAAAAATGTGAGCATTCTGGCCCCATCCATCCACTTTATCCCTATTGAGATCTGGTAGATTCTGAGTTTAATGGCACCAAAGGATGAAAAATAATGATACTGGGCAATTTGGATTGCTTTTGTACACATGGTTCTCAGGGCACAGTTAACTCTCCTTTCCCAATGCAAATAGAAATTAGCAAAGGTATTTGACTAGTATTTATGCATATTTGGAATCCAAAAATGAATCCTAGCACATTAAAGAGAAACTAACCAGTCTCTCTCCCTCTTTTCTCCTTGTCTTCCTTCCTTCATCTCACCATTCCTTCCTTAGTTCTTCCCATTGCTTCTTCCCCCTCCCCCTGTCCCTCCCTACCTCCCTCTGTTCCTTCCTTCCTTCCTTCCTTCCTGTTACTGTAAGTCCATCACACAATCTGTTCTAAGAGCAGACAAGGCCTTTGCTCTCTTGATTCTAGAATGATGTCTGCTGACTCTATACCATTGTATATTTTCTGAGAACTGTTCCTATCTTGTCCTTCAGCACAGTGATTTAAATTCAGAAAAAAAGAAAAAAAACTGAACTATTATGATCTTACCGACTTCTTCAAAAGCAAAGGTCAGAGAATCAAGGGAGTGAAGGTTTGATAAAAATAAAAGCAAAGTATGCATCTTTTTCCTGTGTTACAGATTTTCTATAAAGTTTTATCCAGTATATTTTGGATAAAATTGGTTTTTTTTCCTGATCATTTCCATAATGCTTTGTTCTATTACAGAACACAGAAATATATTCTGCATCCTGGGACATTGCAGGACTTCACCAGGGGCGAATGGGTTACCTGTGGCAGTTTGAACTCAGGGCTTTGCCCTTGCCTGGCAGGCCTCCACCAATTGAGACATCATTGTGTGAATAGTGTCAAATTTATCACTGGATTGGCCTGGACTTGGATTCTCCTATTTATTTAGAATCTCTGCAGACTGTAATGACAGGCATGAACCATCATACCCAGTGTTTCATTGGTTGAAAGGGGGTCTCCAGAACACTTTTGTCCAGACAGCCTTGACCAGAGATCTGATCTTCACTTCCTGGGTAACTACAATGACATATATGAGATTCTGCACCCAGTTTTTTTTTTAAAGTTTCATACTGAAAAGACTAAACTTTATTTAAAAATTTACTCATCCTCTTCCCCATTCCCTGAGCCTGCAGTCCAACAAGGACTCCTTAATGGCTAGGAGAAGTTTCAGTTAGTCACAGATCGGCTGGTTCAGTTGTATTTGTAGTAATAAGTAACACTTTCAGCACATGATGTACAAGAGTGGCATTATTCATGTTAGTTACACTGAAGCCAGTATAATTGGAAGTACAGCATTTAATTTCTCTCACCATTTATAGATAAAGAACCAGAGGTTCAGAGAACTTACTAACATGGTTATTAGGCCAATTCCCTATTACATGGCTGAGAGAGATCACCATTGCCTTTTATTCTGTGGCTTATAAAATTAGATAATTCCCTTCCTATTTGAAGGCTCAGCCCAATTTTCAGTCATTGTGTATGCCTGTGCTCTTGGACCACTGGGGTGATTTCAAACCCCAAAGGATATTTTGCAATGTCTGGAGATGCTATGGTAACCACATTCGGTAATGGTGATTTGGTGATGGGGTAGGAGGGATACCACTGGCACCTCCTGTGTAAAAGCCAGTGTTGCACACAAATATCTTCCAAGGACAGCACCGTCCCGCAGCATCAGTGATGCTGGTATCAGCCTGCAAGACTGAATATTAATGGCAACTTGGACTTAGATCAGTTGCTGTGCTACCATTTCGAATTTTACTTGTTAAGAAGATGGCTCTCCAATTCCCCTAACCTTTGCAGAGTGCAGCCAAAAGGGCCAGTAGCGCCCTTTCAAAAAGCGAAGCTAAGGCACCCCTCCTGGTATTCTGAATGCCAAAGTGACTTCAGGAAGTGACTGGCACTTTTGGCAGGTCTCAAGAAAATTACTAAAACTTGAGTCTTCCCTTTCAAAAAAGAAACAAAACTGGAGTCTTTTTCAGTGATGCAAAACTTAGAGATTTCGTACAAATTAAACTTCATTTCAAAAATAGAACTTTTGAGGTGAAGTCAAATTGCCTCCAGATGCGGTAAGAGCTGGGGTGGATGATAAAAATTGGCAATGCCCTCTGAAAAGCATCTCAAAGGGAAAAAACATCAGTGACAAAGAGCAGTCCTCAGTCATGCTGCCCTTGCTTGAAGTGTGTTGAGTGGCTCTACACGGCTCTTCTTTCTGACTTTACAGTTGGTTGCTGAAGATGTGAGACATCAAAACTGTGGCCAAGTATACCTCCTCACTCGCGCCAATTCAAGATGGTGCCGGCAGTTGAGGGATGGAGTTTCTAGTGGTCACAATGGCTGGGGGTCCAGGGTCCTGCCCTTCTCTGGCTCCCTGGCCCCCTTTGAGTCTCTATCCTCCTACAAGTTTGGTCCTTAGCACACATCCAGACTCTAAAGGCTAAGTACAGTTTGCTAATGAATTGATTACAGGAGGTGACCAGCAGCTATGTCAGAAACAACTAGGTTACAAAAGTAGAATTCAAAAGTCCTGTGGGGTAGGGGGATATTTATCATTGGAATCTCAATTTACTTAACAATCTTGCAGCTTTCATTTCTCCCTCTGTAAAATGAGGAGCTAGTCAAGATAATCGTGAAGACTTACATTTCTTCCTCTATTGATAGTCCACTAAAGGGAAGAAGGAATAAAAACTTTCTCGAATCTTGGATGGCTGCTCTTCAGCCATTTGGTTTTCAATTTCTTTCTTTTTTTTGTCAGTCGTGGGGCTTGAACTCTGGGCCTGGGCACTGTCCCTCAGCTCTTCAGCTCAAGGCGAGCGCTCTACCACTTGAGCTACAGCGCCACTTCCAGTTTTCTGGTGGTTTATTGGAGATAGGAGTCTCACGGTCTTTCCTGCCCAGGCTGGCTTTGAACCGCGATCCTCAGATCTCAGCCTCCTGAGTAGCTAGGATTACAGGCGTGAGCCACCCAGCGCCCGGCTGGTTTTCAATTTCTTTAGTGGGTAAATGGCTTCCCCTAAAATTCTAATCGTGTATGAGTATGTGTTGGAAGTAAAGTTTTATGAAGTGCCTTCATGTGCTTGATGCCTTCATTCCTCTGTGTTGTACTTCTTCTCCAATTAGATCAAAGCACTCAGCTGGGGGTGAGCAGTTGGGAGGAGCAGGGGCTGATGGTGGGTGGAGCAATGAGAATGCAGAGAGGAAGAACAGGTTCGAATTTACCCTCTGTGCTCAGAAATGGGCTTTCTAGACCACAGCAAGAGACAGTGATAGACTTAACGCTGACTTGCCAAGAGAAAGGGATTTCCTGAACATTATTATCTTCCTATTTCATATATCAACAGGTAGCCCTAGGGCACCAGTTTCACATAAAACAGGTTAAAACCAAACAGGATAAAGACGAGCGAAATCCATACCCTCCCCCAGGAAGAGGAAGGAACAAGTCTCAAAGGCTGAACTTTCACATCACTCAGCCAGGCGGGAAGCTGACTTCCTAAGGAAACTTTTTCTATGACTGCATCTTACCCAGTATACCAGATGAGAGAAAGACTTTGGGTTTCTTTTCTTTGCATTTCAAAACTCAGCTTCTTATTTAAATCTCTCTCTCTCTCTCTCTGGATTATTTCTCATCTATACAAATTGAACTATTCACTAATATATCAAACACATATTGAACATCTTCCATGCTCAGGGTTTCAACAGCCTGCTACCATGGAGTGTGCTGTCTAGTCAGAAATAAACAAGAAAATATAATTCCAGGCCATAATAAGGTTGTGTGTGTGTGTGTGTGTGTGTGTGTGTGTGTGTGGTGTGCCCATCTTGGAGCTTGAACTCAGAGCCAGGGAGCTTTTTAGCTCAAGGCTAGCACTCTATCACTTGAGTCACAGCTCCACTTCCATCTTTTTGGTAGTTAGTTAAAGATAACTGTCTCATGGACCTTCCTGCCCAGGCTGTCTTTGAACAGTGATCCTGAGATCTCAGCTTTCAGAGTAGTTAAGATTACAGGACTGAGCCACCCCCACTCAGCAGCTGCGATTAGTTTTATGAAGTCAAACAAGGCACCACCTCCTGGCCCATTTCTTCACTCTATTCCACCAGCCCAAGGTTCTGTGACCTCACATCCTCTCCTAATTCCTTTCTTTTCGGCCATTACACTACAGGTCCTAAAGCCTGAACTTTTTCTAGAGTTGCATCGGCTCATGCTGAGTAGCATGAGCTCCTTCCCGGCTTTGACACTGGCCTCTAGCTTCCATGTTCTCCTTTTCCTGGCCCTAACTCTTCCCTAATCCCGTGTCACTCTTCCTAAAGTCCCATCAAAGCCCCATTTCCTTGATGGTTCCCAGCTTCAACATGCAACAATCCACATTCTTCGCTCTTCTCCTCCTTGACTTTCTGAATGTTGCTCCTTTGTTCAGACCCAGCCAATCCCTTGTTTGCTCTGTTCCATCCAACAACAGGACCTCTCCTGTGGTCTAGTCTTCCGTAATACACAGCTGCAGACATGAGCTCACAGGCTCCTCTCCTGGATAAAAACCACGCTGGTCTTTTTGTTCAGCCTCGAACACACTATGGGAAACACAGTTGTAATGTCCCAGTACGAGGTATCACACCTGCCTAGGCTCTCCCAACATTGATCAAATGAGTACAATTATACAACTAACTACACACACTAGAGTGGTAAGTGCTAAGTGGTCATCTCATCTCGTTTTTTTAAACTCCTTCTAATGTTGCTCATCACTGCCAAAGACCATCAAGGTAAAATATTATTTTTCAAAGACCCAGTCACTTACTGTCTCTATTCTCATCTTCTTCTAGGTGATTACTTTGAAATCTGCACTCTAGTCATTCTAAATGCCTTTCTGAGCAGCCTTCTCCCAAGAGCCTCACACTGTAAGACCTTGTAACAGTGTCCTTTCTCTTCTTTGAACACATCCCTGTCCTCTTCTGATCATATCTACTTGGTTCTTCAAAGTCCAGCCACTTAACTCCAAGGGTACAGTCTGTCTTACAGCCTGGATTGAGCCAGTGCCAAGGCCTGTTCTTACAGAGGAACCAGCCCCAGGCTACAGCTCAGATATGCCTTGGTTAGTTCATTTGTTGTTGGGCTTATTTTTCCTTTGTTAAACACTACCTTTTGACAAACCTGCCTTTACTCTTTACAGCCTCTCATGGATATGAAGAATAATTTGCATTCCTATGTATTCAGACACAAGAAGTCCAGTTAGACTTTTCACAATAGCAGCACAACATTCCAAGTAACAACATAGCAAGGATTTACCACCCAGCAGAGAGGAAGTGGCAAGTCAACAGAACAGTTTTCCAGGATCATTTAGTAAGGGTATGGTGTTGGTGAAGCATAATCCAATGACTGATGTAGGTAATTACAAAAACTGAGTCAGCAAGAAATGGCAATTATATTTAATGCAGTTTGATTAAGGAAGCAGAAAAGTGCAATAACTTTGAGAGTGATTTTCACTAAAAAAATGCTTAAGTAAAATGAGTTTTAGTGCTTACTGAAAGGAAAACAGTTCATTTGTGTTCAAGATCCATTTATATTACAGTCCATATGATGTAGCAGAAATATGATGATAGAGAGCCCAGATCTGATCTGGTGATTCGCACTACACAAGTGAGCAACTTTGGATTGAGTGAGCTACGGGATAATACAGTGACTGAGAGCAGGGGCTCTGGGCTCAGAGATAACGCTGGTGTGTGGCTTTAAAGCTCAGTAGCCTTCTGTTAGGGTAATCTCTCTAAGCTGTGCTTTCCTTCCTTGTAAAGTGAAAGAAGAAGTATCTACCAAATAGGATTACTAGGAAAAACAGATGGCATATTGCTTGTAAAACACTCGGCATAGAATAGGAGAGCTCCAACAGATGTTGTTGTTGCTATAATTATAATTATTTACAAGGAAGGAGATAGATTAGATCATCTCCCAGGCTTTCCCAGCTCTGAAATTCTCTGGATCTATGAACAGCTCACACTCAGATGATGCCAGATAAATAAGGGCTCAATGTATATTGGGCAAGAAATCAATATGGATAATTTCCAGTTGTGCCCTGGTAAGGTAAGGTACGCAGAGCATGAATTATTAAAAAACCATGGTTACACTCAATATATTTCTATTTGATCCTGGAACGCATGGAACTTTTTAAAAGAATACTTTCCTCTCTTCCTCATCTAATGCTCAATGATTAAAATGAGCTTGGCCAAAGGAAAAGAGATAGAGCAGTGCTAGGAACTTGAAATACGGTATTTCACATAGGAAGGAGAGGGAGTTGGGCGAAGTCTTCCAGGAACTGGTGGGTAATAGAAAAATCAAACAGGATAAGGCAATCTCGGCCTCGATAATGAGCATGCCGATAGCAGAGACCACACAGTTCAGCATCTTCTACGCAGCTTTCTAGGAATATCAAGCATCTCAGATCCACATGTGCTCTGATGATGTAAGGGTGAGGAAAGAGCTAGAGAATGCCTTACCCAGATGAATGAAGTTCAAAGGAACCTAAGAACCGCAGCAGCAGGGTCTAATGAGAACTCCCTGGGCCTTGGCTGCCGCCCCTCACTATCCTAGCCTCATCTACCTTCTCTTTATGATTATTTTTTGTTGTTGATTTTGGTTGTGGGGCTTGAACTCTGGACCTGGGCTCTGTCTCTCAGCTCTTCAGCTCAAGGCGAACGGTCTACCACTTGAGCCACAGTGCCACTTCTGGTTTTCTGATAATTATTTGGAGGTAACAGTCTCATAGACTTTCCTGCCCAGGTTGGCTTTGAACTGTGATCCTCAGATCTACAGCCTCCTGAGTATCTAGGATGACAGGCATGAGCCACAATGCCTGGCCACTCTCATTTAATATTTAAGAGTATTTCCTCAGCTATTCACATATGCCCTCGTCTGAGCCAGATGTACTTTTGCCTTTTTTTTTTTTTAGTTCGTTTGAAAGAATTGGTTAGCCAAGCATCAGTGGCTCACCTCTGTGATCTTAACTACTTAAGAGGCTGAAATCTGAGGATTGTGGTTGGAAGTCAGCCTTGGCAGACAAATCCCTGAAACTTATTTCCAATTAACAACAACAAGAAGATAGATAGAGAGAGGAGAGAGAGAGAGAGAGAGAGAGAGAGAGAGAGAGAGAGATGTAGATATTGCTGGAAATCGAATATCTCTCAAATGATTGAGTAGTAGCCTTGAACAAAAATAGTCTCAAGGCCCTGAGTTCAAGCCCCAGTACAACACCGAGAGAGAGAGAGAGAGAGAGAGAGAGAGAGTTTCTTCAGGAAGATATTTGGATTATTCAAAGATAAATAGATGGGTAGGACAGTTGCTGTAGTCTGTGTTGGACGTCTGCTACCTGATGACCAACTCAATTGCTGAGCTTTAATTTCTTTATTTATAAACAGGGCAATCAGAGACAATTTGTTTGGAAGCTTAGCATTCCAGCCAGTGCCCCATGCATGTATAGTACCTAGTCACATGGCTATATGACTATGCAAAGTGAATAAAGATACCTTATTTGGAGCTAGTACCTCCCCTCCATCACGTATGGAAAGCCTGGAGGTGGCTGAGCATGTTGAGTTCTCATCTGGCTGATGAGAAGTTAAATTGAGGAAGTGTTTGATGCCTTTGACACCTGTCTTATAAAACAAGCCTACATTTACCTAGTCCTCACATCACAAAAAAAGTGGGGAAACCTACTACCAGTAAAGCTGTTTATGAGAAAGCTAAAGAACATACCAATGTCCTGCTGCTGCTCCGCTTTTAACAAATATTCACACAGGATCACCTATATCTAAACCTTAAGCTAGCTTTGAGAAGTGAGCTTAAAAATTGCTAATAAAAATCTTACGATTCTGAAAACTCCTGTTAATCCTTTAAGATTCAGATTACTGTGTTGTATTTTTTTTCTTAAGAAAGCAGATTATAGTGTTTTCACAAAGCTTTTCCTGACTGTCCTATATCAATACACCTAACCCTCATCTAAATATTTTATATATGGTATAACATTTAACAAATCTTAAAGTATCTTACCTGTCAATATGCCTGGCTTATCTATTTTCTATCTGTAATTAATCAGGCCCTCTGACTAATTAATTTTTTATTCTGAGTTTAATTTATACTAGTAGTATCATATTTGTATGTATTCGTATATTAATTTATTAGCAGGAAATAGAAAGGACTTATTAAGTACAATGAAGAGGTAAAGAAAAAACACAGGTGCCAACATGGTAAAGAAAGAAATACAGGTGCTAACACATTTTGAGTCAATATTTCTAGTCTCATTCACGGGACCCAGTGAAAATGCAAATGGGGGACGTTAGAACTGGGACGATAGAT
This sequence comes from Dipodomys spectabilis, assembly GCF_019054845.1. Lineage (NCBI taxonomy): Eukaryota > Metazoa > Chordata > Mammalia > Rodentia > Heteromyidae > Dipodomys > Dipodomys spectabilis. The sequence goes on from NW_024870711.1 coordinate 7,271,647, forward strand.
AGATGGAGCAGAGACATCATCATCAACTGAGCAAACGATGAGCATGGAGTCTGGACAAATGCTAGAGTGGCTGAGCTCAGTCAGGATCATCTCTTAAAATGGGTTCTGTTGCTTGACTCTTAGGTTCTCTAAGCTCTCCTCTCCTCTTGTAATCTTCTCTAACCTAAAACTAGCCATGAATGAAATTCAACTGTTTGTCATGGGTAAGTCCTTAAGTAGAGAACAATATTCTCTGGGTTGGTCAAAAAATGATCAAAAATTAGCATTGATATGACCAAGAAATGTGGCAGCCACAGTGACCCAGAGACCAAAAAATAATTCTGGTTTTGTTATTATCTTTACAAAAGTAGAAGTCATTGTTTTCTTTAGATGAATGCCTGGAGCAGTACAAATAGTGGAGAGAGTCAAAAATGAAGTAGAATGGGGAAAGGAAAGAGTGGAAATGGAAGGAGATTTTGCTTTGATTTCCAAAACAATGTTTGAAAGGTTTGATGAGCAAGGAAACACAAGCTGTCATTCTTTTTACATGGAATGAAAATTTTGTCTTCTCTATTTTTTCTCCCTGAACTAGTCCCCTCCCTTTAAGACTTGGACAGGCAAATGAAACCAACAGGGAGCAATAGAGAGTAATATATAACAGAGAAATTATACTCATGGAAAGATCATAAAATAATATTAACATGCATTTAATATTAAATGTCTGATTCTAAATCCATACTCAAATGAGGAAGGAGGTGAGACTCTTCAAAAACTAAAAAAGAGAAATGTAGTCATTACCTGATTCATGTAATTGTAACTCCTCTGTACACCTTTACAATAAAAATTAATTAATTAATCTAAAAATAAGCAAAAGTAATAAATGAAACCGTACTCGTTCAACATCATCATTTGCTGTGTGTCAATAATGAGACAATAGTTCCTAGGGGAAATAATGTAGTTTACCTAGGGCATTCATTCAAGGTTTAAAAACAAAATCTAAAGAGGCAGAGAACATATGAGGTTAATATTCGAGTGTTAATGAGGATTTAGCTATTGTGAAGCTTATATTGTGCTAATTAAAAATAATTGCATAGTCCTAGAATTAGGGAGTTTTCACAGAGGAAGGGCTCAAGGTCACTACTGCCTGTCTGAATTTCCATCTTGGCTGTGCACAAACCTCAATAGTTACCTTCACGGGAATAATTAGATTCTAGGAAAGCAGGATGCTCTTACCAAATTCATTAGTCTGATTGAGATCAGAAAGTCAGTTGCATACTTTCAAATGAGAAAGACCTCTTTCCAAGACAGAAACTTACTTCTCAAAAGCTAGATTCAACTCAGACACTTGACTTTGTGAGTGGAAGTGGGTCATAGTAAGAAAGAGCCTAGAGATGGTTGCATGGTGAACATCTCCTACCCTAAAATTCCCCACATACACTATTTTTGCAGGTACACCTCTGTTTTAAAGTAAAGCCATCTTTACTCATTCAGAAGGAGAATCTCCAAACATCCAGTGTTACTTCCTAGCTACTTGCAACTAGATTCCTTTAGCATGGCATGCAAGCGGGCAGGTAGAATGTGGCCAACTCCACGACAGGCAAGCAGGGAAATCGAGGCTCTCACATACACGGTAACTATCCAAAGTGGATAGGAGTGTCTATGTTGCTACACTAGTTAGAAAATGAACTATAAATGTATTTCATAACTTCCATGGCTTCCTGTCAAATCATCGCAATGGAAGATGTTCCACAGAGAACTTGTAGGGATGTGTTTACTTTGGGACACGTGATTCATTTGCTAGCCTGACCAGTCCATGTTTACTTCTGGTGATCTACGTGCTTTTCAAGGGAGTCATGGAAAAGACGCCCAGCACGTGACCAATTGCACAGGAGATGTGTTATGAGGTGGCAAGGTCCTAGCTCAGCTCATCAGCACCAGTGGTGCTCCAGTGCTCCCTGGGAAGGGCTAAGCATTAACAGGTGCTTTTACTATCTAGTATATGGAGTGCTTTGCTCTTAAAACATTGACTCATCTCTGCCAGTAAACTCAAAGTCCTGCAGAGGCTTCATGCTGTGTCTGAGGCCTGAGTAGCCATTTTCTCTCATTCTCCTGGCTGTGGCTAGTATGGCGGGGGGAGGACATGTTCAATATTCCACTCATGGCCATCACATTCAGGGCCATGTGCAGCTTTGAAATGCAGTATCAAGTTGGAGTTTGCTCTACTGTCTTTTCTTAGTTTGTGTCCTTAATATTTCTTTTATTAATCAGCTACACCAGCACAATATCAGGTGCTTAATAATAAAAGTTTGCTTTTACATAATAATCTTATTTTTATGTAGTGGTGATACACAAGATCACACATATACACTTATAAAGATATTCATCTTCTGATTCATGTGAACATGTTCCTTTACATGGCAGAAGTAATCTTGTATTAAGAGCTTTCACTCAAAAAGATTATCCTGAGTTATTTGTGCAGGACTAACATAACCACAGGGGTCCTGTGACAGAGCAACTAGACCCAGTGTGAGCAAAGAACAAGAGGCACTCTGAGACTAAATCCACCAGCCCACAGTGGCATGAACTGGAAGGTGGAATTAATAAGATGCAGGCTCTAGAACCTGGGCGGGGGGTGGGGGGGGGGGGGTGGGGGGAACAACAGGAAAATAGCCTCTTTCAGAAGACATACAGCCCTACTTACACCTTTCTTCAATTTAGCTCAGTGGATCCTTTTTCAAAACTGACTAGAGTTGTCTCATGATTAACTGTCCCGCTATTCTCAGTTGCATAAGAAAATAAATGTTCATCACATCAAGTCATCAAGTGATCGCTTCCCACAGCAGCCATAGGAAAAGAATACATTAGAACATGGTCATTTCCCATTGTATGTGATAAGGTGTCACACAGATAACAGGAACAGTTAAGGTACTCAGAACCTGCCACTTGGGGTCATTCTGTGCTATGACACCCAGTCCGATGTGTTCAATCCTAGTGTTTCCAAATACCTGCCATGTAATTATGAAGATATAAAATCCCATGAGACCTTTTTATTCTGGGACTTGCAACAGAGGAAAAAAATCACTTGGCCAATAAATTGATGGGCTTTGTGAGTCTATTTATTTCCTCATCAGCAGTCCACAAGCAGTATTATCGGTGATGACTCAGTTCCCTCTCTTTCTTTAGTGGTTGCTACTCTAGCCCTGGTATTTGTAACATGGCTAGGTAGAGCACCATTGGGCACAGGTTGCTGGGTAGAACATTGAAGCTCCCTGCCTTTGTTAGCACAGGTTCAGCACTAAAACCTATGCAATACTTAATTTAAAAAACACACAAAAAATATTACAAGGTACGTGATTGCCTTTAATTGGCACTCTACTTTAGTGAAGGAGGCCTTATTGCCTTCATTTTATAATTGTGAAAACTAAATTTTGAGAATAATTTCCAGTAGTAAATGACAGAAAGTGGATTTGAACTAAAAATCGCTAAATTCCTTCTTGCAACCATAAAAGAAATGAAATTTAACTGTATTACAGCTGATTTTGTCATGTGATCTCAGTCATGAATCCAGATTCACATTTTGAAAGCATAGTCAATGGTCAAAATCACACACACACATTATAAAGTGAGAAATACAGAAAGCATGAATAGTTTAAATTCCCATAATTGGACTGCTGTAAGATCTTTCTTTACTGCTGTAAAAATAACTACTGTAATTTTTTAATGTATTTTCTTTCAAAATTTTGTTTCTGTACATTCATAAAGTATATATTTTGACACTATATTTTTAAGACTCATATCTTATTGCTTTTTATTATTTATATTATTTATTATATCTTATTCCTTTTTGTTATTTGGAGAGAGTGAAATGGCATTAAAACCACATTGTAACCCCCTTCTCGCCTTATTTAAATTTTTACTATATTGCCTTTTTGTGCCCCATTCCCCCCCCCCCCCCCGATGTTTAAAAATACACAGAAAAACCATCTACTCTTCTTGAGTTGATTCTCTTTTCTGGATTAGAACCACGCCTCTCAAAATGCAGCCTGACACGAAAGCACCGCCTCACTTGGAGCCTGTTGCAACCACAAATTCTCAACCAAGTCAGGCTCTCTATGGTGAGATCAGGAATTCTATTTTAACAACCGTCCTAGGTGATTGGCAGACACATGCAGTTTGGAATGACTATTATTATCTTTGGAAGAAAATGAGAAAAAGATCCTTAATGACCAAAATTTTTCACAACCACGTATCTCCACAATCTACTGCTAGTTAATTGCTTGAGCAAAGGTCTACAGCCCTTATTAAAATGCCCTTCCGCAGGGCCTAAACTCAGTGAGGAGTGAACTACTCTTGCTGTGATCATTCAGTCATGATTGGACATGCATCCATTCCTGCTCATCCAACCAAAAATCCTTTCTCAAAATCAGGACAGGACAAGGAATAGGGACGTTGCAAATTCTTTCCTGTTATATTTCTTTCCTATGTGAAAGCATACAGAATAGAAAAGGGAAACACTTCCCAGATTCTTGTCTGCATGGTGATTCTGAGTCTTATGAGGACATATTGTCACAGATGACATTCAATAAATCAATCAGATGTCCCAACAACTGTCAACAAGTATTTGCAGACCATGAGAGAAGCAGTCAGTACCCTGGAGTAGACATGTAGAGGAGAGGAGCCTTCCCCAGAAGGAGAATCTCAGTGGAACCCAAATAGCAATTTGGAGATTGGGGCAGAAATGCCATGTGTACTCCCATTAAAGTCTTACCAGGAGTCAGCCACTGTGTGAAGAAATGGATGTGGATTCTTGCTTCTTCCTCATGATGTCACTGGCATATAGTTATGTGTCTTCTCCACACAAGGCTCAACATGGCTAGGTAACTCGGTCACCACTGAGACTCAAGCGTATTTGACTACAGAACCATGTGTCTCGTCATGTCTGCCTTAATGGATAAGTCTGGCTGAGGATTTTGTACTTGGTGAAAGAGACCTGTGGATTGCTGTGTCTAAGCAACCTGAAGCAAATCCGCTCAACCAGACATTAAGTTTAGCAACGCAATAAAGCCACGGATGACACGTGAAAATTCTTATATTCATAATCTAATATCATAAATATGGAAGAAACACCACACACACTTCAATATGATAAAGATGAAAAGCACCCTTGGGTAAGAAATAAAGAGAACAGCCATTGACTCTGGCTCTTACTACAAACTGAACCTGATTGTAAAGAAAGGGATTGGGGTTTGGAAAGAAGAAAATGAGAATGATTCCTTATTACAGTCTAGAAAGAGCAAAATCAAAACTTTTAATGCTAGATTGCCCTGAGGGGTAAGAGGAAGACTTTGAAATGTGGACTCCATATTCTAGATTATTTTGAACCATCTGCCAAAATTTTAATAATCTAGAGCATTACGTTAGTGATTAGTGAAGTAGCTCATTTTTAGTCATTGTGAGTTTAGATCACTCTTAGCTCTGATTTCTCACATCTGCTTTTATCCTGTTGGTCTCCTTATTGGTCTTAGGAACGTGTGAATTCATCCACACCCTCCTTTCTCAAATTGCATTAATTCACCTACTGGTCAGCTTTCACCTCGCCAGTAGCAATGACACCATGATCTTTTCTGTAATTTGTAAGTCATTTCCCTACAACATATTATTTGTTACCCTTTTTTCTATACACACCTGACTATAGCATATATCTCCTGCGAAGATCTTGGGTATGAGTTATACAGATTCTAACCCACTGCCTGGTGTATCAGAGACACTCAGTAACTACTTCCAGCAGGAAAGAAGGGAAAATGAAGAAACCAAAGCATGTTAGAAGTATTTTTTTACCTAATGTGGAGTTGTTAATTGGAAAGAGAATTGAAGGTATCCTTTGAGAGAGGAATCCAGGTTAATCTAAAGAGGAGAAAATCTTGGTAGAGGAAGGTAGGAAAGGGAGACTCAGACTCCATATTAACACGCCAAAGAGCCTAAAAGTGTGACTCAAGTGGACTTCATAGAAATTCTCCACTACTTGTGGATTAGATAGTTTTTTTAAAACCAGCAATAATTCTTAATTTTGTTAAGAGCTCTTTCACAGTCTTCGTATCATCAATGTGGAACTGTTGAGAGAAATGTTTTTTAAATTTTAGACAATCTCATTATAAAGGAGGCATGTAAAACATCCATTTAGTACCTCTGCAAACAGGTGCAGCCTCTGTGAGGAAAAGAAATTCGTCACAAAGCATGGGAAGAAAAAAGGAAAATAATGAGAAAGAACCTATCATTTAATTACGTGAATGTCAGTTTTTTACCCAAACTAGATTTGAAGTAATTAAAGCACCTGTAACAGAATGAATCAGGAAAATAGCTTTCCTTTTTTTTTCCCCCTGAGATAATGGAAGATTAGGCAGGGAGCCAGGGACTCATTCCTGTGACGCTAAGGACCTGGGAGGCCCAAACCAGGAAGATCACAGCTTAGGCCACCCTAAGTTAGCAAGTTCAAAGACTTCTTCTTTGTTTTTCTTCTTGATATGACTTTGCTTTTTAAAAAGTAAGGTGTTGAATGAAGGTTACCATTTCACAATTCAATGAGTGCATCTGTTTCTTTTTTGGGCAATGTCATCCCTCCCTTTGCTTCCTGTCCCCCCTTCCCTTTCCCATCCCTGCCCATGGGTGGCATAGCTCATTGTCCATTGTTTACCCTTCCTTCCTCCCATTATGCACCCCCACCCCACTCACTTGCTAAAAAGAACAAAAAGAAAAGCAAAAATAAGCATGACCACCACCAATAACAACCGTACAAACCCATGTGTTTATTTCTTGGAATTCATTTTGATAAATAGGATTTTAAACGTTCCAGGGAGTTACACCTTTGGGTTCCTCCCCTAAGGGTTTTCTCCTTTAGTCTGACTACGTATATGTGAATGCTTAGATTCCTATATAGGTTATTGGGTCCATTAATATTTAAATCTAGCTTCTACCTATGAGAGAAAATGTGTGCCATTTGTGTCTCTGAGCTTAACTGACCTCACTTACCTGATTTCATCCCAGGTCCACCATGTCTCTGCAAATGACCTCACACTGTTCTTTCTAATGGATGAGTAAAATTCCATTGTGCATACGTAACACATTTTTTTTTTGAGTCACTCATCCAGTGTGGGACATCAGAGCTGATTCCATACCATGGCTACTGTGAACAGTACAGCAATGAACATGGGTGTAGAAGTGTCTTTACCACTTCCTGACATGTCATGTTCTGGGCAGATGCCCAGGAGTGCTATGGCTGGATCATAGAGGTTTGTTTTGTTTTTTTGAAGAACCTCTAGCCTGCCATCCAGACTGGTTGTACTAGTTTACAGTCAGTCCTACCAACAATCAACAGTGCCATAGTGTCCCTGTTTCCCCAACTCCCTGCCAGTTTTCTACATTTTCCCAACACCAATTATTGTATATTTTTGGCTCCCTTGTCAAGTAACAGATAAGTATATGGCATTTTTTTCTGGACCTTCTAGTTTGCTCCACTGATCTTTGGGCTTGTTTTTGTACCACTACCAGGCTGTTTTTATTATTATAGCTCTGTAGTAGATTTGAGGCCTATGATCACAATCTCATCAGCGATGCTTTGTTTTAAATTTTTGCCTGAAATTGCTTTGGCTATTTGCAGTCTTTTATAGTTTCATATGAAGTTTTGGGTTGTTCTCTCTATCACAATGAAGAACCTCATTGGAATTTAGATAGGGTTTGCTTTAAATTGGTAATGGGGTCATTTTCACAGGAGGTCTTTCCATTTCCTGATGCTGTCCGTGCTTTCTTTCTTCAGATTTTGATAGATTTCACTGGGGAGGGAAAGACACTTTCTTAACTGAAAAACTTGAGTGTGGCAGGGCTCATCTCTCACCCCCACAATGTGAGTAGTGTGGTGATGAGTGTAGTCTAGGCTAATCTGGGCAAAATGCAGGAGCAAAAGTCCTGGAGGTGTGGGTAAAATAGTAAAGCACCTGCCTAGCAAGAATGAAGCTCTGAGTTCATGTATTGTTTGTGTGAAATTCATATTAGCTGTACAAAAAATGTGGGTGTGTATGAGAGAGAGAGAAAGAGAGAGAGAGAGAATGAGAGAGAGAATTTTCTATGATGTCTTAGTTGATAGTCTAAAAGCCAGCGAATATTTTGTGGCCTTTCCAAATGAAGTCTCTTAAAGTAAGAAATGGATAGCTATAAATAACTACAGATTAAATTTTTGTAATGATCATGAGCCCTGCTAATATATTATAGTTTATTTTTTCAGAAAATCTATTGTCTTAATGCTCTTCCCAACAACCACATCATATCAGAAATTTACCAGTTTTGTTTTTAGGGCTGAAAGGTGGGGAAAAAAATCTAAGTGACGGGTTTAATTAAGAAAAGAAAGAATATTTATGCCATGAAGAGGGCTTTCTTCTATGCCTCACACACCAGTGCTGGGCCTGGGTTGCAGAGTTTATCTGGGAAGGCATTTGTCTTGTGTACTCACCCTGGATTTTTGTTTTCCAGCTATCTATGAGCCATCCTGTGAAGCATACAAACACTTAGGGCAGACGTCAAATTACTACTGGATAGATCCTGATGGCAGCGGACCTCTGGGGCCTCTGAAAGTCTACTGCAACATGACAGGTAACGCTGTCACATTTGTGCTTTCTGCGATGGCTGTTCCTGTCTGTGAGGGTAGAGAGGTCCATGCACGAGTTCTTTCTTCAGTACTGGATTCTCATCACAGCATTTAAGAGGCTAAATATTACTGGGTTTGTGAGGTAAAACAGTGAAACCTATTTTAAAGCAATAAAACCTTCTGATACTATATTAGTTTTGGAAGTCTACCTCTGGCTCAAATAATTAATATTTGGCATTAAAAAAAATACAAAGCTAAGCCAGGCACCCGCGGCTCACAACCTGTCATCCTAGCTACTAAAAAGGCTGAGATATGAGGATCATGGTTCAACATCAGCCCAGACAGGAATGTCTATGAGACTCTTATCTCCAATTAACCACCAGAAAACCAGAAGTGACGCTGTGGTTCAAATGGTAGAGTGCTCACCTTGAGTTGAATTGCTGAGGGACAGAGCCCAGGCCCAGAGATCAAGCCCCACGACCAACAACAACAACAAAAAATACATATCTAAGAATAAAACCCAGAATGTTGTGAGATTGCAAGGCTGAAGTGGAGAGTGAAAACTGGTCCACAAAAGTACGTTTATAAGTAACTTAAGAACTGGAGTCACTGTTCAGCACGTCCCAGGTCCCTGCGAAGGGAAGCTTTAGCTCACACCTCTGTTTTCCATGATTCTGGAAGGAATCTTCCTGGACTGAAATCCACGTTAGGCGCTAGTGAAGATCACATGAAAACCTTTCATGAAATTTATCTGGGAAGAGAACCTAGTTTTTATTTCATTCCTTCTTATTTTAGTGCACTGAAATGAGATTTGCATTCTTATAATCTCCCCGTGTCTAGGCTATACAGTTCTCTAAGATAGGAGAAAGAAAATTCTACGCAGACAATAATACCCCCTTAGCCTCCAAAATACCAGAAAAGAGTGTAAGATCTCCACTATGTACTGGCTCCATGAATGAGGCTCATGTCCAGACACTTGTGAGCTTTCTTGCTGACTTTCACTTCTGTTCTTCCTGGAGGTCACGTGTGATCTGTCAGCTCTGGACTCCATCTTTGTCTAGCTTTCTCCTGACATATAGTTTCTATATACATCTCAAAAGAAAATTAGAAAATCAAAACTATAATTCTCATGTGAAAAGCACACAAAACTAAGGGCTGCTTTGCGAGGAGCTGGCCTTCATGTATGTAGATTGAAGGGCTCACAGACACATAGATCCAGTCTTTAACTTTGTCTCCATTCGTAGGAGAGTGTCACCGCAGTGGGACTGAGTATCCAGGTTTAAGCAGGCAACAGTGAAATACAATAAGACTTTTCTTCTATCACTTAAGGAAGTCATGAGGATCATTGTATCCAGTGACCTTAAAAGAATCTCGCTTTTGAGTCTAGCTGGCAGCTTTTAGCCCTCTATCTTTCCTTATTCTGGAAAACAAAACAAAACATGGATTTACCATCACTAACAGGGTAGGATACCACACTGCTTGGTTTAGGCTGTTCCATTTCCAAGAGTTGTGCTCAAGTAGAAGAGGAAATGCCATGCTGAGATGCTGCATAGTCTTCATCTTTCACTCTATACTATGAGAAAAGGCATACAGACCCAAACCCTAGAGAATAAAAGAAGGCATTTTAAAAGCTGAGGAAGAGAAGAAAAAAAAGGGGGGAATCCACAAATGAATGTCTCAAGGCACAAAACAGGTTTACTCCAATGACTGGAAGCATTTACTCCAAAGCTGGAACACTTTGAGCCTAGGAGAAGGCTCAGATGCAGGGAGGAGATAGGCCCGGTCAGAATAGACCATGGGATTGTAAAATAAGAAGAAGAAGAAAAACGATTGATTTCTTTTTGTTCTTGTTGTTGTTTCAAATGTTTTTCAGTTGCCATTGGCATTTTGAGCTGGAGAAACAGATTGTTGAAAAGATTTTGGGGGTTGGATGGAAGCAACTTGCAGGGTGATGTTTTTAAATCGATGTAAAGAAAGAAGTGCCTCATGTCTGTGGGATCCAGCGGAAGTGTGAACACAGCAGAGGATGGAGCACTGTCTAGGAGTCCTGGGCTGGGTGGCATCCGATGCAAGTGAAGAGAGTCTAGGAAATGTCACCCTTGATGTCAGAGCCTGTTGGCTGCCACATAGCTGGTTACTAAGAGGGAAGATTTCTAGTCAATCTTCTGTATATCTCATCGTGTTTCCACAACGTGATGACAGTTCCTTGCTTAGATCTTAGGGCTTTCTATAAAATATGGTTATTGCAGTCCTTATCATTTGTGAGACTATAAACTTATATTTCTAGTATTCACATCTTTAAATTGTACGTAGTTCTTCAACATCCTAAGGTTTTTGTGGGTTTTTTTTTTTTTTTTTGGTTTCTATTTCCCTTGGATATTTAGCAATATCTTCTCCCTCAAAAACCTTCAGCTTGTAGATTTAAAGTTTTATTTACTTCTTCCTGCCTGGTGATCCCTAATAATATTCCATCTCCCAATTTGTGCTCTTTATTATTCTCCTTGCATCCATATTTAAAAATTAAATATGCATCCGTGTTCCAGGACGTGAAGCTTAAACTTCCAAGTAAAGAGTATTTCTTATATATTCTCCTTACTACCAGTTTTGTAGTTTTCTCCAAAAGCCATTAAGCTTGTTTACATAATTTGGGCTTTATAAAGCCTCGGGATTTAGCTGATCAAATTCTATTATCTTCTATAATGGGACAAGCTGCTCATGTCTTTTTAATCTAATATTTATAGAGAGTTTGTTACTCAAGTTCCTAAGCACTTGCAGTTGGTAATGTTCCTTTCTGCATCGTCTTCTTCTCACAAGTGTCAGTGGTTCAGGGTGGGTAGAAGATTAATCACTCCGTGGTGGACTGGGGCTCTGGGGAAGGCAACCTCACCCCTCGCCCGCCCACCCCTGCCCTGCAAGGCCAAGCTGGCCTTTCTTGTGTTCGGTGTTCGGTTTGTCTTCTCAGCACCAGCACAAATCCCTCATCTCACAGTTCCTGCGGCCCAGGCATCCGGCAGTGGGAAACTGAGTCCACCCGGGCCCAGCTCCTGATCTGGTTGGGCTCAAGGTCTTAGCCAGGGCTGTGATCTTCACCAAGACCAGAGATTTTTCTCAAACATTCTTTCCAGTTGTGGAGTTTAAGACCTACGTCCTCCTTTCAGGCTGGGTGTTTGATTTTATCTGCTGTTGTGGTTGTCGTTTGGTTTTGTTTGGTTTCCTTGTGGGTTGTTTCTTTGCGTGGCCATGGACTGCCCTCGGCTTCCGCAGGCAGCTCCTCAGTCCTGGTCACAGGTGCAACAGTCCACCTGTAATCTGCAGACCCTGCCCAGGCGCTCACCTATGGGATCATTCCTGCAGAGACGATGGCCCACTTCACTCACTATCAGCTGACCTCACAGGCCTTTTCCAACCTGCAAACTCCTGGCCCTGCTGCAGGAAGCGCAGAGCCCCTGGAGCCAGCCCAGAGTGGGTGTGGCCCCGCCCACGGGGGGTGGGGCGGGGCCCCCAGAGGCAAGATGGGCGTGGCCCCACCCATGGGGGAGGGACAGGCTTATTATGGGGCATGGCCAGCAGAGCAGCATTGGTTTGGCCCCGCCCATAGGGAGGGGCAGGCCTGTTATGGGGCGTGGCCAGCAGAGCAGCATTGGTTTGGCCCCGCCCATGGGGAGGGGCAGGCCTGTTACGGGGCGTGGCCAGCAGAGCAGCATTGTAACTCTGCATGAAACTCACAACTCGGGAGCATGAGTGTCCATGGAAGCAATTAACATGTTTCATTTGCAAAATGTCATTTAACTATTCATCTAATCATTTTCACACTGTTGAGTAAGCAAAATTTTGATAAGATAGACCAGCTAGCACAAAGGTTACTTCCTAGCTGGAAATAAAAGTCACGGACCTGTAGGGAACGCACGGGGAGGACGCTGCGTGTCACACACACAGTAGATTATTGACGCCCAAGTAAGTGCCAGGCACGTTCATTCTAAGACTATCCGGGGATGGACAGTATCATTAATATTCCTATTGTTAAGGTAATAAAAGCTCAGAGAACATAAGTAGGTCATACATGTTGTCAATTGTGAAGCCTGGTGTTTTTTGAAAAAACTTTTATTGTAAAGGTGATGTACAGAGGATTACAGGTATGTAAGTCAGTTAATGAGTACATATCTTATTGAACAGTGTCACCCTTTCCCTCATTTTCTCCCAGTTTTTCTCCTCCCAACCTCCCTCCCCCCCAGTTCATTTCCAACTAACAATAACAGAAGCTTGATTTTTAAAAAAATTTTTTACCAAGGTTTGTATGATTCAGAGCTAGTCTATAGCGGCTGTGTGTGTGTTGTGTATGTTGTGTGTGTGTATACATGTGTGTGTAAGGTCATACCTGTAAGTTCAAACAGCATTATTCTTTTGGACCACTGTAGTATGATTTGTAATATGTTTGCTAAAATGATTATTTCTCATTTGTGTCCCTTCATTATCATCAAAACTTCTATACATGTTTCTAAGTCATTAGCTAGGGTTTAGATAGCATTTGGACTTTAAACTATATCCTTCTTAGTTGTCGAACTGATGCCCTGGGGTTTTTAATCAGAGAACACATTTTAAATGAAATCAGTATGGAAACCATTAGGCAATTGTTTTCAGTTTTACTTCATAATTCAAGCAGAGGTATTTCCTGTAATGCACTTCTCTGAGAGCTTTAGGGGGGTAATTTATAGATCTCCTGTGTATCTAGGTTAATTACCCCTTAAGATTGGAGCCCAACGTGTAGGATAATTTAGATGCTATTCCTGATACCTAGTTGAGTTTTCAATGTAAAGTCTTACACTGAGTCTGACACAAAGCTGGTTGGAATAGACTTCTGTTGGGTATAATGTGATTACAGTGTCTTATTCTCTCCTGCTTTTGAAAGAAACCTGCTAGAAATGAGGACAGGTAGGGCTTTCCAGCTCTCTGCAGGGCCCATTAACACAAGTTAGAAGCTGCTGAGCCTCTAACCCCTTCACACCCTGTAATCTGGGAGCTCTGATGCCAGCGCATGTGGTCTCAGCCTAACCTCCAGCGCTGGCTTCTGTCATTTTATTCCCTCCACTCATTTCTACTTTTTCCTACTGAAGACATTTCCTTGCCCCCGTCTGTCTCCTAACCTAGTTTACCTCCTCTATAGTTAACCTACATGTACAATCGGCCTCCTCTGTCTGCTTTCAGCCACATTTTCTCCTCTCTGCCGACCTCTCACAAGCTGTCTTTGTTAGAAACCTTTGTAATCACTCAGCAACTCCTGCCTCACGTGTTCAGCCATTTCGGTTCCTCACAATCAGTATAAATCTTTGAATTCAATTCTGTTCACACTGGCTTCAATTGAAAATCTAGGAGCCAACTCACCGATCAAACACAGCCTGTGAAGGACTCTTCTTTGTGACTGATTACCCACTCACCGAACACTTTCTTTTGGACTCGCACTTATTCTATAGATGGCTTCCACCTGCCAGGCTGCCTTTGAACTCTCTTCTTCATTGTGTGTCAGTCATCGTGATAGGTTAATACCACAAAAGTTCCCACATGGTGTTCGAACTTGGAATTAAGAAAGGAAGTGCCAAAGTATAAGAGCCCTGGTGCAGACCACACATTGTGGACCCTACACAGGAAGACAGCGCTGGACACCATGCAAAACCAGAAGGAGGCACCTGTGCACCCATAAGAACAGGGAACCACCAAAGTTCTCTCTGACCAAGCAGACATGTTGGGTCCTCGGAGGTGTTCTGCCTCTAGATAGCCACACAGAGTAAGCTATAACTATAGAGACATACACTAAAAAAGAAGACTGTTCTATCACCAACACAAGAAGTCAGTTCACTTCTGGAGGCTCCAAAAATGGTGTCCAGATGCATGTGAAAGTGCTTTCAAATAGTTGGGTGCAACCTTCCCAGACAATATCATAAATAGGTGTCTTTGCTGTGCAATAGCCGGGTTCAAATTCTGAAAACCATTTCCTACCATGTATGGCTGGGAGCTATTGTTTTGTTTCTTCTGGTTTTTGGAAGCCAAAACTCTTGTCTAGTCCACAATAAGCATCTGTTCAGACAGCGTACATTTTTTTAATCTTGGAAAATCCAATTAAGATCAGCTCATTGCATTAGGATCAAAACACACCAAAATCCACAGGAGTAATCTAGAAATTTCACTCTTTGGGCTATACTGGAAGCCAAGGCTGACTGTGTTGTTGATTTCCAAGCCCTAGGACTTCAGTTTTAAGGATCACATTTTTTTTGAATAAATCAAGTTATACAAGCAGATGACTCTGGAAGTTTCTTGGCAAGAATACTATATAGTAGTTAATCTTCTCTTTGATTTTCTATCTTTATCTTTGTCTATTTGCTACAGACTAGGACATTAAATAATAAATTGCACTAATGCTCTATTTTCCTATACTGGAAAACACTAGAAGTCATATTTCATGAAACTGATGTAAACTAGAATTAGTAAGACTCGTCACATAAACAGTCTCTACTTAAAAGTAATGTCCTCAATGAAGTATGAGAAAATAACTTTGGAAAAGAATATCTATGCTGATGTAGTTTAATTGTTTTTTAAAAATCCCTGGTTTGCATTTTTGTACATGCAAGTTCATTAGGACTGACCTGTCTTCACAAAATTATTAATCTTGTATCTTCTTTGTGTTCATAAGTTTAACAAATAAAGCTTCACATTAAGAAAGTAAGAGTAGGTAAATACGTGTTATATCAACTTCCTTATAATCACTGATATTAGTATTACTCTATTCATTCTTGGCTTTATGTATGCAAATTTTATTTTATCTTTCCTGGACTAATGTTGGTCCTTCTTAGTATGTCCCATGAAATTCCTCCTCTCTTCATGGGTAAGAAAAAGCAGCACACTTTTGTCTTGGCCTCTCTGAAAGTTCTCAAGACATGATCAACAGCCTGGTACAGAGTAGACTCTGAAGGCCCTGTTTTTGGTTCTAAGACTAGAAAGTACTGGCAGGCATCTTCCGACATGCCACTTTGCTCCAACCCAAACTGTGTGCTCCCTGCATCTGAGGCCTATTACCAACACAGACTCCTTTTGTAGGTCCTGTGTCTTGATCCAAAAATGTCTTCGTCAACCCTCTATTGGAACTCATACAACCTAATTCTCATGTCTCCTCCATTCTCCATTGAATCCCTAACTTACTTAAAGCACATCCTGGTCTCTGTGATATACCTTTAGTATGGCCTAGTTCTTCCCTCTCAAGGAAGAGAGAACTCCGCCTGCCTAGCAAGCAGTTCTGAAATGTTACAATAACATGTCATGGAAAAGATCAAATCTGATCCCTTTGCTGGATATTCATTTTCATACAGGCAATAATGTTTTCCAATTTCACAGATTTACTTGCCCAGGCTGACTTGAAACCACAATCCTCAGATCTCAGCCTCCTGAGTAGCTAGGTAGCATGACAGGGATGAGCCATCAAATAAAAAGCTTCTTGGTCACACCTTTAAGAGGGATTTAAATTGTCTGTGTCATTGTAGGAAAATATTTATCATATAAATAATTCCTGAAGTGCAAACATCAAGGAATTTGTATAAACATGCCTAAGTCAACATGCCCTTCACGAAATTATGAAGAGATCACACGCTGAAACACTTTCAAACTGTGTATCAGAAAATTAAATTATTGTCTTCAGAAGAGATGCAACACTTCCAACATTTGCCTTGGCCCAGCTTGCAAAACTGTGGCTTTTGAATCCAAATCAGCTGTTGTTTCTTAAAATTTTCACTGAATATCTTTTAATAAATGTACAGGGGAAAATAAATTATGAAGTATCCTTACCAATCAGTCTCTTTTCGTCTGATATTTAAGTCACCATTTGGACTTCTCCGTCACTTCAGTAGACCATTAACTGACTCCAACCTATTCCTAATTCTGGTCATTAGATATATATTTCTTTTAATTTGATGAATTGAATTGTGTGTTTTGATGTGCAGCAAGTTTAATAACAGGTGCAGCGTGGCGGTGTTCTATTAGTCATCAGTGCCAATCACTTCCTGTCTTTCAGAGATATTATCAACTGGGAACTCTTTTTAGAATTTTAATGTGTTTACTTATGTTTATGTGTTTGTTAATCTGTTCGCTTACCCAATATATGAATTCATATTGTATGCCAGGCACTTGGGACATAGTGATAGGCATATACACATCGCATGTGATTATACAATGCTTATACCATTATAACTATGTACAAAATTGTTCCAGAAAATTAGCATAGTTTAAAACCAGTGGTCAAGTCATTTCTACCAGAGGCATTGAACCATTGAAAGGAGAGAACTATAGTTGCTATTTCTTATTGTGCTATTTTTCAACAATTACTATTGACAACTAAGTTAGCAATTCTCAAATTTTAGTAAATTTTGTGCCATCTTTACCAATCTTTGAACACCCAGACTACCTACATATTTAATAAATACTTGTTCTCATTGTAAGAAGCAATATTCACAAAATGCTGACTTTAATCAACTTGATGTTCTTTCTTAATATACTGTGAAAACATATTGTGTAGCATAATGCAATATAATATAAAATGATAATTCTCAGAGCATCAGTGGTCCACACACTTTGGAAATTGTCACTCACCCAAATACTGCTCCCAATTTAATATTTTCTTTTTGTTGAAATGATCAACTTTTATGCATTTAACCGGAGAATTGTAGCTAGGACAATCCATGGATCTGCCAAATCAAAACCCTTATCTAAATTCAAGGAAGGCTTCTGGTAGGACTATTGCTTAAACCACAAATGCAATTTGGTAGTAAATTATTAAACTGGATCTTAATCAATTCTTTACTAATAGTTTATTCATGTTGACCAAAAGCATTCGGCCACTTCCTACAAATGTCCTTCAGGCATTCTCCTTCCTCTGTCCTTCCAACTAGAACTAACTTAATATTTAATGAGTGACTATTATGTCCCCTATCCTCTCCCTCAGGGAATACTCCCTGTGAGTCCAGCTGTACCCTCTCTGGTCTCTTCTGCTTTTTCCCTTACCAAACAAGGTACACAGGATAGGAAGGTTGACTCAATTATGGTTATTATATACACAGAATTTTGAACTACATATTTTTGTTTTCTTCTTTTCTGTTCTTAATCTCTCACTATATAGTTCTCTCTCTCCCTTCTTTCCTCCCTCCCCCCCCCCCCCTCTGTTTCCCATCTCTTCTTTCTTTTGTGGCACGGCAGGGTATCAAACTCAGGTTCTGTACTTCTCAACCACTTCAGCTACCTTTCCTGTCTTTGACCTTCAGTGTGGTTTGGAGACAGATGAATGCTTTCATCCAGGCTGGGCTCCAGCAACATTCCTCCCACCTCTCCCATTGGAGTAACTGGGATTATAAGAGCCTAAAAGGGATTTTTTAACCCTCTAATCACATCCTAGTTTACAGATCAATATTGTGGCTTATGTTTTGACAGACTCAACTTAAACGCTGATTATATTTACATTTGGTTAGGCATGTGTATAGGAACGGTTGCAGTAATAATACTTTGAAAATTTCTCAAACGTTTTATAGTCCTGTCTTCTCTTTCCTTCTCTTTCAACCACATTGCCAAATGACTTTGAGTTTGTTACCTATATTATTGATCTACTGTCTAATTCATGACTATATTTTTGAATTACTTATTTATTTGTGTTCATCCTGGGGGTTTGAACTCAGCACCTGAGTGTTGTCCCCTAAGCTTCCTTGGCTCAAGGCTAACGCACTGTGAGCTACCAGCTCTGGGGCTCATGGCTACATTTTCAAAGCTATAAGCAGAATGATTATTACAAATCCCTAATGTTTATCCAACACGATGTCTGAAGAAAGCCGCTTGTGAACAACTTCATCTCCTCTTTCCTGTGTAAGTCAATGAAGCCACAGGTTGATGCTAGTATTAGGTCAAAAATTAAGAGGGAGAGGGAAACCACATTGGTCTGAGTCTGGAGGTCATTTTCTTAGTGACTTCATCGTAACACCTACAGTATTCCTTAAACTATGCTAGAGGTATAAAACCCAGTGTAAATATGTGAAACACAATTTATTTCTTTAATATTCCTTCAGTCTCCCTCAAAAGAGGGAAGTAAAAATATTTATTTACCAGATTTAGGTCTGGGTGACATTTTGGCCAGAAAAGTAAACAACCATTGCAAACATGTGATCCGGGCTGAGTAAATGATTCCAGCCAAGACACCATGCATTTCTTTTGGTCGCGGCAGGATGACTGGCATAACAACACAGCTGAATAAATAATATTATTGTTGCTTTCCCCTATTGGAAATGAACTCCGCAAAAGGCACTTGAAAACCAAGAGGAAACCCCATAAAATCAGGCTCCAGGGGCTCAGCAGTTTGTAAGAATCCCCTGGCAAGCAAAGCAATATGATCCATCCTTGGGTACATTTCCCTCTCCCCTCCAAATCAGATGAGTTATCATTAATTCCAAATTCACAGCAACTCCAGAGTAACAATTGGCTTACCAAGTTATACGAGCAAAAATCCCTCTAGTGGTTCAAATGCTATAAAAAGTATACAATATGTACAAAATGGAGAATTTGCATGGCAAGAGCTCATTAAATTAATATTTCAGACGGACTGCACAATGTAAAATAAGGTAGCTGTCCTATTTTCAAAAACTAAATCATACGAGTTATAGAATTTGACTATGTAAGTTTCTTTTTTTGCCTGGTTATGTAAAAGCTGAACAAAGAAATTTTAGGAGAGAAGAAATACATAAAGAATTTCTAGCTTATTAAAAACTTAGAAGATTGCTCATATGCTTTGCCGGGAGATGTGAGCCTTGCGTAGAATTCTGGAAATAGCTTCAAGATCTGGAGATGTGAAGGTCTGTAATTGACAGCCAACTCTAATAACGAGCACTGTGGTGCTGTAAATTAGCTTTGTAGCCTCAATTCCTCATCCTGGGCAGGTTTACGCTGGTGCTTGTAGATTGCATGTTCTTATTGTGGGTGACATTGAAAGATTACATTAAGTTGGTTATCGATCATACTGTACAGGTTCACTTTACTAAAATGTAACCTCTGTTTCAATGAGTTGAAAGCTGACAAAATATGCCATTTTCATCGCTTATATTTCAACAAGAAGTGGTAAGAGAGATTAAAGGTTGGTTCAGGACTCACACTGCACCTTTCGGATCTAACTCATTGAGATTCAATGAAGCAATGCATAAAATGAAAATGATTTCTGTGTGTTAATATGTAGATGTGAAGCTGTGGTAGTCTGAAAACCAAGAAACATGCATCATGGAATCTTTGGAATCCACAAAGCATTTTGGGGAGTACGCCAATGATGGATTGATTCTCTCTAGGAATTTAGTAGTTGATGTGTGCCAGTGAGCATAATAGAAAATGAATGAGACTAGTTTGTGATTTTTCTTATCTACCTTTACTAATTGTGCCAGCTTCTTTCATATTTTTTCTCATGGTTTTCATTATCTCTAAGCTAATAGTTGCCACATTAACTAAGATGATTTTAGCCAAAGCTGCTACTGCATGTGAGACCATTTTGACATCCATTTAAATATTTTCTCTAATTTTCTTAATCTACTTAATCATTATGGTGATATCCTTGTTTTTTTTTTCTTTGTCTCTTTAAAAACTACACACAGGCATAAAAATGTATTCATCTTCTATTCCTTGGAAATCTAGCAAACAGATACCCAGGAAGCCTCATGAGGTTATATTGGCGACATTACTATTATCTAGGGACTTGGTTGTAGAATAAAAAGAAACTCTAAGCGAATGACCTATTAACTCAGCGGTTTAATTTATAAAACCAAACAGTTTAATTTTTGAGGAATAATTATTCAAAAGTTCTGGTATTCAGAATTGATGTAACTATTACATCCTCTCCTCACTTCAATATTTTGTAATTGGATCAAGTTAGAGGCCAAGAATTATATAAATCACATGCATTGGTGATATCAGGCTAGGCCTCTCTGTTTTATTATTGTTGTTGTTGTTATTGTTATTGTTGTTTTGCCATTCCTGGCGTTTGAACTTGTGTGGGTGCTGTCCCTGAGTCTCTGTGCTCAAGGCTAGGGTTCGATCACTTGAGCCACAGCGCCACTTCTGGATTTTTCTAAGTAGTTTATTGGAGATGAGTCTCATGAACTTTTCTTCCTGGCTGGCTTCAACCAGGATGCTCAGATCTCAGCCTCCTGAGTAGCAAGGACTAAAGGTGTGAACCACTGGGGCCCAGCTAAAATTACCTTTTAATGATACCCTTTTGAAAACCATCAACAATCTTTGTTTTTACAAATTTTATTTTCTTCCAAGCTTTCCCTAAACAAACTACTTTTCTGATTGTTTCTTCCATTGATAGGGAACAGATTTCAGTTGGAAAGTGTTTCAAGAGAGTTGGCCCATGAATGACAAAAAACAAAAGTCTTCATTAACTAAGACACCCCATTTGCAGTTTCCTTGTCAAGTACTTACAAGAGTAATACCATTAAATACTGATGAAAGAGCTACTTAACCTATGTTAAAGGTATCTTCTATTTCTTTTCTTTTTAGTGGTACATAAAATGGTTATATATCTTACAATCCATGACCTCCTAGATTATCCAATTATCCATTATAATAAACACTTTTTTCTTTCTTTTTTTTGCTGGTTGTGGGACTTGAACTCTGGGCCTAGGTGCTGTCCCTCAGCTCTTCAGCTCAAGGAGAGTGTTCTACCACTTGATCCACAGTGCCACTTCTAGTTTTCTGGTGGTTAATTGGAGATAAGAGTCTTGCAGACATTGCTGTTTAGGCTGGCTTTGAACCATGATCCTCAGATCTCAGTCTCCTGACATGCATGAGTCACCAGCACCTGGCTATAATAAGCACTTTTAAGTGATATTCCATCTGTATACATAAACTAGACTTTTATACCTATTTTTATACAAGACAACATTATTTTCTGGGGCAGACAGGTCCTTGAACCTTATAAGGTTGGTTATATGAGGTCTTTGTTGAAATATGAGTACACTTAATAAATAATGGGTACCAGGTGCCAGTGGCTAATGACTGTAATACTAGCTGCTCAGGAGGCTGAGATCTGAGGATCACAGTTCAAAGCCAGCCCAGGCAGGAAAGTCCACAAGACTCTTATCTCCAATTAACCACCAGAAAGCCAGAAGCGGTGCAGTGGCTCAAATGGTAGAGCGTTTGTCTTGAGCTGAAGAGCTGAGGGATAGTGCCCAGGTCGAGAGTTCAAACCCCATGACCTACATAAATAAGTAAGTAAATAAATAAACAAACAAACAAACAATTAATTAATTAATTAAATGGTACACTTAAGTGATACCTTCAAAAGCTATCTAAATAGTAAGTGGGAAAACTGAAATCCTTTGTTCATGAGGTATGGTGAGCTATTTCTATAGCCTATATTCAATCCTGTTACTTGGTATTTATGGGAAAAAAATGTAGTGGAAAATGATCCGTTTGTACAGATGAGAAAGGAAGGCAAAATGTGAAATCCCTAAGTGGAATTTCCCAGAAGAGCAGCTGGCAGTTCCATTCCCATTACATGACAAAGGCAAAGCTTGTCACCTCTTTGTCTCCACCCCTGAAAATGTTCCTAGGGGCAGAATGGCTCAGCTCTGAAGAGCTGGCTGCTCTGCCTGTGAGGAGAAGCCTCACCAAACCTTCCAGTGGCTCCCCCTCGCCCGCCTCTCCCCCGCCCCCTGATGTTCTTGGGGCCTCAGCCAGGAGAGGATCTGATTGATGCGACACCTGGCAGAGCCTCAGTGGCTCCTACTGGACGTCCCGGTCCTCTAGAACTCGTTTCTATATTGCTTTATGGCCTCGGTCTGTATTTCGGATGAGACCATCATTTTTACTATTGTCTTGTTCATTCCTTTTATATTTCCGGCATTATAATACTGTTTCATAACCCTAGCAGAATAGAATTACATCTGCCTTGGACCAAGTACACCGTGGGCAGAACATTGCTTAGATTTACTATTACATATCTCCAGAGTCTGCAAAAGTACTTGCTCCTTTGGGACATTTAGTAAACATTTGATGCACAAGTAAATGAATTAATATGTGGCAGAATCAGAAGATTAGCTAGAAAGAAGATGTTTTAGGTATGCTCCTTCTATACACTAATGCCAATAGTCTAAAGATATCTAATCAAAATCATAAAATACGACCACTTGATGATACTGAAAAAATACTATGAAAGGGCATACATGGTGTCATTATGAGTGCATCTGTGTAAACAAGCATAGATGTGTGTATATTTACATATATGTACATGTAAATTAAAAACACCCTGAGTAATAGATTCTAACAATTAATATACCAACAATGGAAATTGGTTCCGTTTCTTTTTCTTCAGCTTGCTATTTTATTTTTATTCTTTTTCTTATTGTGAGTGTGATGTACCGAGGGGTTGTAGTTATGTGTCAGGTAATAAGTACACTTCTTTGTGGACAATTTCATACCTTCTCTCGTTCTCCCAGCTTTTCCCGCCTGTCCCCACCCACAAGTTGTATAGTTCAGAAAATTGGTCATTTTTCTACAAATTATGAGTATACTGAGTATGCATAATTTATTTCCATTTATCTTACTTTCTCCTGTGTTTTTTCCAATTAACCTCATTTGTGGTAAATGTCATATGACTCTACTCATAAACAGATTTACCACTTTGATGTCATCCCTGAAAGCATTCTCTCCTTTCCATTTCACTGTCTTGATATATATATATTTTTTTTTTAAAAAAGGAAGTTACCTGCAACAAATTTCATTCTACCACAAATCCACATTTTTGTGTCAGCCAAAGAAAAGATCAATATTTTTCCCTACCCTCTGTGCAATTTCCATGATGTCCTTCATAACTTCTCCAGGTCTTAGGCCAAAGGACGAATGCAGATTCTGCTCTTGGTGCAGGAGTTACTTCAAGCCAAAATTACCTGCTGCAATAGAGAAACTTGCAAATACCCTGGCCCCCGCTGCTTTGAAGGTGAGCCTTGGCTCTGGTGCTCACATATTGCTGAGCTGCGGGACAGAGGCAAAGATGCGAGAATGTTGGAACCTTACTCAAAAATAGCTTCCCTTAAAATTGTTCCCTACAGAATATTCTGACCTAATGGTCTTATTTTTCTTTAGCTCCATAACAAACAAATATTGTTCTGGATGCAAATGTAGAATCACTTTCACTTAGGAGAAATGCAAAGAGCAGATATTATTATTAAAAAAAAACTCAGTCATGACATGATTTGTGAAATCCTGAACATTTTTTTCCCTGGGTTAGTTCCATGACTAATAATTGAAATGTAGACTTTGAGAGAAGGGAGTGAACTTAAGCATCATTTACACTTGTGAATACTCAAGCTCAGGAAAGCCAAGGCGCTTAGTAAATGTCCTGATTGGACTCTCTCTAGGAACTTAGAACTGAATTGTGTGTGAAACATCGCAGTTCTGCTACACAGTTAATTCCAATCATTCACCTGGGCCACTC
Source organism: Dipodomys spectabilis (assembly GCF_019054845.1). NCBI lineage: Eukaryota > Metazoa > Chordata > Mammalia > Rodentia > Heteromyidae > Dipodomys > Dipodomys spectabilis. The sequence continues at coordinate 7,295,757 of NW_024870711.1, forward strand.
TGTAATCAGAAGGACTGGAATTCTGCCTCTTACCTTCGCAACTCTTCACCTGGTGTAAACTATTTTGTCTCCATAAATCTTCATTTCTTCCATTGTAAAATATGAACATTAAAGCATTTATCGCACCAGGTTGTGCTGGGGTTCAAAGAGGAAGTGGTTAGTCCAGTACTTGATTTGTAAATACTACTACTGTTGGTTAGCTATTGTTCTTGTTTCTTCTATACCCTGAGATAAGGCATTCTGGGAAATTGAGATTTAAGAGCTGTTGAAGAAGAAACTTTATCATATTTGGGCCATACTACTTAATAACCTTGTATTCACCAGGAATTTTAAGAGTGACACAAGAAGAAGAAGAAGGCTGAGCACCAATTGTTGCTTCCTGTGAAGCGGGCTTTCTCTCCTAAGCGCTTTACATGTGTCAAACTAGCTGTTCATCAAAATGAGTTAGGCAGGTACACCTATCATCCCCATTTTAAACATAAGGAAATAGTCACAGAGGGCCGATGTACACATACTAAAATGTTATTTTATTGTCAAGGGAAGACAAAGTTTAACCCCTCCCCCACCTCTCTCCTCCACCCCCCCAGCATCTTTAATCCCATCTTCTGCCTGGGCTGTATGTTCAGGAGCTGGTATTTGCACCTGGTAGCAGGAGAGATTCTATACACCCTTTGGCAGTTTGCAAATATATTACATTGAATGTGCATTCTAAACATAGACACAACGTGAAAACAATATGCTATTTAGGCTCTTGGACCAGGAAAAAACTTTGATACATGGCTTGACTTGATTCCTTTCTTGGTCTCCATTCTTTTCTGCCATCTCCATTTCTCTCAAGATATATAAAGACATGACTTTGCTAAGATTGAATGCTATTGCTTCCAGAAAGGGAGGGCAGATCTTTCCTAGAACTCAGAAATGACACAGCTCTAACCCTCCATCTTGATTTCAGAAACTCCTAGCAAGTTAGCAACTGTTTTAGAGAAGATTTTTTTTGTACTTGAGCTCCTAAAGGTGACAGTATATCATAGTCAAAAGTAGAGATTAACTAAAAACTATGGAGTAAGAAACAACAGAGGACCATGGCTTTAGAATAACAGGGACTAGCTGCGTACCAGTGGCTCACGCCTGTAACCGTAGCTACTCAGGAGGCTGAGATCTGAGGATCACAGTTCCAAACTCATCTCCAATTACCCACCAGAAAACCAGAAGTGGCGCTGTGGCTCAAAGAGATAAAGCACTAGCCATAAGCTAAAGAGCTCAGGGACAGTGTTCAGGAGACAAGTTAAAGCCCCATGACCCACAAAAGAGAAAAAAAGAAAAGTGAGGTTCTTCTTATCATACCTGGTATTTTACACTTTTGTTTAAAAGAGTCTAAAAGAAAGTTTTTCCAAAGGGAAATAAAAAATTGAAAATGAAAATGAGAGCTAAAAGAGAGAAAGAGAAGAAAAATAGATATGCATTCCTTCCTGCCTGGTTTAGTAGTCAAAATGCAGAGTATAGGAAGAAGGTGAACTGTTTTCCATCTGTGATGAGAGAGAGAGACATCGGGATCGGAGAGGTTTGAAACTCTCAAACTGTGGCCGTACCAATGTTCTCGTAAATTCTCTCTATTCTTTCTGTGTCAGTGGCTCCCCTCCCATGGCTCCGTGCAGTCACCTTTTATGAGTTTCCTTCTCCAGTTTGTGACTCACATCTAGATTTAGTAGCCCTGATCTGTAGTTATTATGCCTCACCTCAGCATTCAAATGATTCATCAACTCAGACATACAAGTCTATTGTGACATTTTATTCTTCCAATCTCCCTGGAAGCATCCTTTTAGAAAAAAAAAAACCAACTTTTTTTTTTGCACGTCTGGATGTAAATATTCCTCTCTCCAAAATGTAACGCATACTTAGAAATTGACTATTTTTGGGATTTTTAGAGGGGCATGGAGAAACGTGAGGTGGCTTGGAATCTCCCCGGCTGATGTGCATCGTGTCATTTGAGATAATATATTCCGTGCGAGCACAGGATCGAGTCAAGAGTGCCCTTCATCTTGCTTTCCGTAATAACTCGCAGCCTTATCTCATTTCTCAAAATGCTTTCCCAATTACAGGCAGCACTTGATCATTTGCATGCACAGCCCTTTCCCGGAACGATTCCTCGGATTGCTTTTACCTATCTACCACCCCCAAACCCCTCTCTGAGGTTCTGGTCACTGATGTGGAGGAGAGAGGCTTGTAAAGGTGCAGAGACAGGTGGGGACCACCGCCAGTGTCTCACAGGGGCCTGGGCCTCAGACCCTGTGAAAGATTCTCTGTGACCTCTGAAAGTTGCACTGATCCAGGCCCTGTCCTAGGATTTCGTCGCTATGCATGCTTTCCAGTGTTTCCCTCTGAGTAATCTCACTCATTTCCAAGGCACCTAATGCTCAAGTGGGCTGGTATTTGTGTCTAATGGTCTCCTTAGCATCAGCCTTTCATTGTCTCTCCGGTGTCTCAAATATGATTCCTCAAATACAGAACTTTTAGTTTCTCCACTCGTAAAATGTGTTCCTCCACTTCCTGTTAACTCATTTGTGTACACCCCTCTCTTTCTCTGTGTCTCTTTCTCCTCTCCTTCTCCTGGTGCTTCTCCTGGCTTTTCTCCTTTCTCTCCTCATACTCTCTCTGCCATACTCTATCAGTCCACCAGCATTTCCATTTCCATCTCATAGACTATTTCTACTCTATTTCTTTAGGTCAAATATATTTCCCACTCATCCAGTTACTGAAATGATTTGATCAAGTTATTTACAGCCTAGGTGCAGCTACCCTGACCCTGATTCAAGGAAGTCCTCCCTACAATGATCACAGTCATCTTTTAGAAACGGGTGAGGCTCCCCTGCCTCAAACCTTCCCAAGCTTTTCCAAGTGCAGTCTGTGTTGCGTTGTTCATTCACCTTCCCAGGGTCTGGAGAGCCATGCAGAGAGCGCTCCTGGCTGACTTCTGCCTGAGCCCCTCGTGTCCAACGCTAGCAGATCTCTTGAAAGCCACCAAGCTTTCCTCAGCCCACCCTCTGCTCCCTCTGTCTGACCTGCCCCCAGCTCAAACGCGCCCAACACGCATGGCCCAACCTCCATCCCTTGCCTCCATCCTTCAGGGGCAGGTCAAATATCGCTTGCTCTCTGAGCCAGCCAGTGTGTGTTCTGTGACAACTGAGTACTATTGTCTGTTCATTTCCTGAAAACCACTGAATTTTCCCTGAACTTCTTCCTTTTCACCTCTGTGGTGTTGCATGCAAATCAGGACTATCTTATTTCACCATCAATAAGCCAGTTATTTAGGGTCCATCCTCCACATGGCATGTGTATTGATTGAATGGATGAATAATGAATGAACTTACAACAACATCCTAAGTTAGACAAGAAAGGCCTCAAGCTCCCCTGGCAGTGCTCTTCCACGTGTTCAAATGTCCCTACCTCACAGTCCCTTGGCCACGTGGAACTCCTGCCATGCATTCCCTCACGTGCAGGGGAGGGGCTTGGGAGCAGAAGTGGGAAATGTCATTGGCACATTTTCCTTTCACCAGCGATGCAGAAAGGTTTCTCCTGGGGACCTACTCAGGTGATCCTTTCTTCTGCTCTGGCCTGTGCGAGGCACCTCTGTCTGGCTCAGTCAGCCCTGAAGTTCCCATAAGGGGACTGTTGTCCTGCTTTGAGTCCAGCATGGCCAGCAGACATGGGTCAAGGAAAACTCTGGGGCTGCTAGAGTCTCCCCAGTGACTGCATGGGGACTGGGGATGGGTAGGGAAAGGGAGTTCTAAAACCATTAACCATATTGAACAGAGCCAACTGCATGCTGATTCTTCTTCATTAAGACCATGGCCCCTGAAGATGACCATTGCCCACAAATCACACTCTGTGCTCGGTGGTCCCGCGTGAAGCTCTCCCACACACCCGGCACTGTGGCCGTCAACACCACGCACCACACCGTGAGCTGATCAGGGTACTGGCTGTGTCTTTTCTGGGTCGATCACCATTTGTGTTACGATTCACTGTTATTACCTAAAAGGCGATGTTACAAGAAGTCTAAACACGGAAACAACAGATCCAATATATGACCAGAGGCTGGGTGACTTCAATCAACAGAAAGCTGCTCTCTTCCTTTGGGGGCCAAAGTCTGAAACCCACATGTCCATCAGACCATGCACTTGTTTTTTTTCCTTTATGTCATATTAGGGCTTGAACTTAGGCCTCCTCTTGTTGCTTGACTCTTTTATTCTCAAGGCTGGAACTCTACCACTTGAGCCGCACCTCAATTTCCAACTTTTTGCAGGTTTACTTGGAGATAAGAGTCTCACCACAGGAACTTTTCTGCCTGGACTGGCTTTGAACCTTGATCCTCAGACCTCAGGCTCCCGACTTGATAAGATGACAGGCATGAGTTATCAGAAGGTATGGAAAGGAGGGCTGTGCCCACCTTCTCCAGCTTCTGGTGGTGACATCTGCTGACAAGTCTCTACACCACCCTGATCTCCATCTCATTGTCACATGATGGTCTTTATCAATGTGTCAGTAACCAGGTATTCTTCTTATGAGATTATCAGTCATGGGATTAGGGTTCACCCTTACTCTATGTCCTTAACTTGAATTCCTCTGCAAAGATGCTATTTCCAAACACATCACACTCTAGATTCCTAGATCGACATAACTTTTGGAATAACATTATGAAGCCCAGTATAGACATCACTGGGACTCAGGTTTCCAACGTCAGTGTATTTATGTTTCATTATATTTGAAGAAAAGTTAATACTCCTAATAACGGATGAAATAAATAACTAAATTTGAGAATGTATCCAACTCAGATTTCCAATATTAGTGTATTTTATTATATTTGAAAAAAAGCAGTTAATACTCAAAATAATGGATGGAAATAACTAAATTTCTAAATTTGAGAACTTAAGTAACGATATGTTTAACTTTGTAAAAATATGTTACTACTTGCATCAGGCTTTTCTCTTCCTGGAGGAAGTGAGACCATACCCTACTGTGGCCATCCTGGGTCCTGCTCCATTGTGCCTCAGAACTTGGGCCTGCCTTTGAAGCTGGACTCTTCCATCAGAGCAGGAAGTTCTCCTTCCCTCTTTCTGTGGTTTTGCTTGTCACTTTTGTTAAGAGGGTTTGCACACATTTCCTACGTCAGGAAGCATAGCAGATCTTTTCTGATTTGGGGAAATCTCCTGGTGCGTTTCACAATGTCTGGAGTTTGTAGTGAAATAGCAGGGAGAGATAAATCACACCGCATCAATGTGGCTGAGTTCTAATGCATCTTTATCTCTGGGGCTGGCGGGGATTTTGCACACATTTTTCATGTACCGTGAGATATTATTCTTCCTTTGATTTTTTTATCCATTTAAAGCATTGAAAGCTTTCATTGCTTGAGGCCTATGCCAAGAAGAGAAGCCAGATTTTCCTAATTCTTGCCAACCAAGCCCTGTGTCTTCTCTCTCTCTGGTCTGTCTACCTTTGCCTCTCCATTTTGGGCTCAGAGCAGGTTCTGCACAGAGCCTAGTGCCAAGCCTTTTCTCCTCCCGGCCCTTTCGCTCCTCTGTCCTTCTTTTCCCATCCTTTCCTTCCTCTACTTCTCCACTTCCACTAGTTACTATAATCGTTTTGTGTGTGTGAAAATACTGTACAGAGGGGTTACAATTACATGGGCAAGGTAATGAGTGCATTTCTTATCAAGCATTGTTGCCTCCTCCTTTGTTTGCCCTTCCCATCCCTTCCCATCTCCGCTCCCCACCCCACAGCACCAAAGTTGTTAAGTTTGTTTTTCGACATAACATCTTATACATCTCATTGTTGCAATGAGTCCTAGTTACTATAAGCTTAAAGAGAATAACCACAGTCTCTAAACATACTGATCAGGTTAATAAGTTTCTAGTTTTAAAATAGTGTGAAACAGCTCTCAGTGATGTCCATGGGCTAGCACAACTTTATTTAGAAGTAAATAACCAGGATTAAGCTCCCTGGATAACATAATTCTATATTGTAATAATATCCTGGTTGCTATGTATGAACTGTAGATTAGGTCTACAAGTAGAACAGCATATGAAGTCCTAGATCTTACCAATTTCAACTAATATAGCTTTTACAGACAAACTATCCATTTTTGCTGTCCCTCTGCTACCATGGAATTATTGCACATTAAAATCAAGATATCAGTAGACATTTAATTATGATGCATCTCTTGAAGGTGATTCATGTGTGTGTGTGTGTGTGTGTGTGTGTGTGTGTGTGTGTGTGTGTGCATGTGTGTGTGCATGAGTGTGTGTACCAGTGCACCAGTACTGGAGCTTGAACTCAGGCCTAGGCACTGGTCCTTAGCTGCTTTGTTCCCTCCAAGGGTGATGTTCTACCACTTTAGCTACACCTCCACTTCTTTTTGGTGGTTAATTGCAAATAAGAGTCTCATGAACTTTCCAACCTGGGCTAGCTTTGAACCTCCATCCTCAGATATCAGCTTCCTGAATAGCTATGACTACAGGAATGAGCCACTGGTGATCAGCTATATATGACTCTTCTTTAAAGTATGTCTATAATCCCTTTTTCGTATCTAAAACCATTTAAATATCATTCTCTATCTGCCCTGTATTTATGGTCCCCCAATTTAGTTGCATCCTCTTTCTCCTCTCTCTTTCTATTTTTGTGATTTTACAATTTATTTGTGAATAACGCCAGTTCTTTTCCCAGTTTATCTCATATAGTCTTAATTGCTCTCTTCTAGTGCAGTAATACAGATTCATGATCAGATTCATGCCGAATGTTTTGGATAACAATATTTCATCACTAATGAACCAATGAGGTGACACACAGTTTCTGGTTTGTCTCTTCTGTGTGGTTAGCAGCCTTCAGTGAACATGAGTGGAATTATTGGTGGCTCAAATTTAAATCTTTTAATTTTATCATCATGAGAGTATTCTTCAAATATTTGGAATACTTCTATAAAAGTAAATTGTATCTCTTCAGTTAGGTATACTTTGCTTTTTTAGGAAAGGTAAGAGGAATGTTTGCTTCTCTTTCTTAAAATTATTCACAAGGTTTCTAAATCAGTTTGTGTTCTTGTATTCTCTAAGTGTTAATGGTGGAAATTGCTTTTGCTTTCCATGACACTCTTCAACCCATTGCAACTATTATTTCTATTGATGGTGGCATTGTTTTATCTTTGGCTAGTGGAAGTGCTTTTCAGTTAATTTATAAATCTTTTTGATAGGAACTAATAGTCTTAGTCATTTCTTCCCCTGAACTAAAAGAAAACACTTTAAATTAATTTCTTGTCCCATCTCTGATGGCTGTCACTTCTCCATTCTTCTTCGTAGGAAACCAAAGTTATTCACTTTTCAGGAAAGATGTTGTTTTTACAGAGTAGAATGTAGAAAAATAATGGAACTGACCAATCCAGGAATTCTGACTCTACTGAAATTGGTCAAGTAGGTCATTTTTTGTTTGTGCATTTAGAATACAACAGCAATATGTTTTGAAGAGGAACACAGGCATATTCTGGAAACCAGGCTTATTTATGACTCACTCTCATCCAATCAAAACATCCTTGAATTCTTAGTCTTCTTGGTTTGTGTAAGTTGCAAAAGACTACACTCTGTAGTCCAAAAAATACTGGATTAAGGGAAAGGGTTTAAACACATGGATGGTGATGTAACTTAGTGCAGCCATGATAGAAATCATTATGGTGTTTTCTCCACATGATACTGCTATACCTCTCCTGTACAAATGTCCTAGAGAATTACATCGACATAAGTTGAGGTACCTGCACATCCATGTATCCATGTTTATAACACCACTAATCAACAAAATACAGAATCAGCTCATTGATGGGTGAATGAATAAAGAAAAATGTGATTTACACACACACACACACACACACACACACACACACACACAATGGAATATTACTCAGCCATAAAGAAGAATGAAATTGTCATTTTCAAAATTGGATAGAAGTAGGGATTCTGATATTAAGTGAAATAACCTAGATAGAATAAGATGAAGAGCCAACGTTCTCTCTTGTATATGGAATATATCCTTAAAATGAATGTACAACAAGTTCTGCCTGAGGTGGGTAACCACAAAGCTTTGAAAGAGTACAGAAAATGAAGGTGAAGGGGTCAGTAAGGTGGTTTCAAATAAATTCATGGAAAGAGAATAATGAGCCTGTTAAAATAGTTTTAGAAGGTTGGAGGAGTATCTCAAGTGGTAAAATGCCCTTAAGTTCAATTTCCTATACTTCCAAAAATGTCTTTAAGGAAGAAAGGTGGGGTCCCCATGGCAGGGTAATGGTCAGCTGGAGGTAGACTGAGATTGTTGGGGGATCATGGCAGGATGGAAAGGCAGTCTACACTTGGTCTGACACTGAGGAACTGGGAGGACCTTGATAGCATTTTCTAACAAAGTGCTTAGAAGTTGAGTCCTAGGGGGCTAAGAAAAATGCTAGGAGAGTTGGAAATGTTTCTGGGCGCAGTCAGGATTTGTTGGGTTTAGAGGTACCTTAATATTTTGTAAGTCAGAGAGAGAGAATTAATATATTAGTGTTATGATTAAACTGCAGCACCTGTTGGTCCTCTGACTATGTTCAGTCTGTTATCCTAAAATTATTTCTAGCTAATTATCCTCACGAAGGAACACAATCTGTCTGGCTTTCTTTCTAATGTCACTCACCATAGGGGTTGCACTGATGAATAGAAATTGAGTTAATGGACAAAATTAGATACTTAGAGGAGTTGATTATTTGGGAATTTTGTTCCCCAATGTGAAAAATGTCAACTGAGTCATCAAGAAATCTTTAATTGAGCCAAATGCCAGTTGCTCATGCTTCCTAACTGCTCAGAAGGCTGTGATCTAAAGGATCAAAATTTGAGGCCAGCCAAGGTAGAACAGTTGACCAGACTCTAGAATAGTTCACTAGACTCCATCTAAAAAATAACCAGAAGGACATAGATCTAAAGGCATGGCTCAAGTGGAAGAGCATCAGCCAAGCAATTATGAGGTCCTGATTCAAGATTTCATATGCTTCAACTTCCCAAGTTGGCAAGAAGGGATGATGGGGAACCAGCACCAACGTAACAGGAAAGTCCATCTTAAGAGATTCTGTCCTTACAGAAAACCTAGCTGTTGTTTTCAATTGTGATTATTTTTTCTTGCTACAGTAAAGCTTTTCAGATACAAACAGGAAAACATAATACCCTTGGTTAGTTAACTATTAACTGAAAATAAAATTCTTTCTCACCATCAATTAAAGATGTATAAACTACAATATTTGAGCTGAGTGCCTATGGATCACGACTACAATCCTAGCTATTTTGAAGGCTGGAGATCTGAGTATCACGGTTTAAAGCCAGCTCAAGCAGGAAAGTGTCTTATCTCCAGTGAACCACCAAAAAGCTGGAAGTAGAGCTGTGGCTAGCCTTGAGCAAAAAAAGCTTAGGGACAGTGCCCAGGCCCTAAGTTCAAGTCCCAGGATAGACATAAATATAACTAACTAAATAAATGAATACATAAAACTAAAGTACTAGAAAAATCTTAAGTTTTACATATATTAAAGGATTTGGTATGAGTTATATATGTCTTTCTGATTTGTATGCTAAATCCTAGTTCTTGAATTATTCTGGAAGTTACGTGACAAATGAATATTTACTTTCATAGCTCACTCTGTAATTATTTCTTATGAGCTCATTGACAGCATAGAATATACATTAATGGTCTCCATGTACCAACAGCATTTGGAATAATGCAGGGCTGTTCAGGAAATGAAATCTCGTGTACCTGGGGCCCGCTCCTGGTATTGGGGAGTCCTACCTTGACAACAGGATAATCATCACCTCATGGCTCAACCCAGAAAGATAATGGTAAAGTCTTGAAGAGATACAATGCCTCAGACATGTTTTTATGCTGTTCTTTCAGAATTCCTCACAAGTTGAATATCTTGTAAACATTGTAAGTCCACTACCATATCCTATAGGATTCTGTCACCTCAAATACTTGAAGTAACTCCAAATACTTCCAATTGTTTTCCAGTTATTACCAATATAGAAGCATTGTCATCATCTTACCTATAAAGCCATTCCCAGTGTTTAGTGGGTTTTTTAAGCTTAATATTTTAGAGCTTTCTGATGGGAAACTATTACTCTATGAACTGCTTTTTACCTGAGTATTTCATACGTATCATTGATGATAGAGAGGGAAGTTTGTTGTTGGAAATGAGATAAATGATTTACTTATATTATTTTTGTATTATTTGTAAGTAATTATATAGGGCTTTTGAATTCAGCATGTCAGTTTGTGAGTGCAGTGCATGTCAATCAATATCAGCCTTTTCATCCCTCTCATTTATATTCGTACCACAACATTCACTGAGCTCTTCAGACTAATAGGAACTATTCTAGGTACCGGATATTCATCAGGAAACTCAGCCTACAAAAATTTTTTAAAAAGCAAGAAAAGTTGACTCCAGAATTTTGGCAGAAGCCAGATAATAAGCACCCTAAAAAAGCACTGATATACTACATTAGAAAGTGATTAGATACTTTACATTATGAGTGAGGTGCGCGAGTTTTAAAAGGGAAATAAAGAAGGCAAGGGGCAGGGTGGGTCACAGGTTTCAGTAGTTCAGGCTGATGGTGGGGACCTCAATGCAAACATGTCCTAAGTCAGGACAGGACAGAGTCAAGAGAGACCTCAGGCCTTCCAGGAAGAGAGAGTGGCCTGTCCAGAAGAGGCGCTGACCACAAATACCCAGCGTTTTCCGTGCACAGCTAGGACTCAGTCTGGTGTTGACATTTGAGTGTTTTTCATTGTTTTTTATTTAGCCAAGTATATGTAATTTCTTTTTGATTGATATACATATATATACATTTAATAACAGGATTGGGGTAATCAATCATGGATCCAAGATGACATTTCTTTTTCCTTTTTGGGGATTGATCCTGGGGTTTGCACTCAGGGCCTGGGCACTGTCTCTTAGCTTTTTTACTCAAGGCTGGCACTCTACATTTTGAACCACAGCTCCACTTGCAACCTCTTATAGACTTTCCTGGCTGGCTTCCAACGTTGATCCTCAGATCTCAGGCTCCTGAGTAGCTAGGGTGACCGATGTGAGCCACCCAGCCCAGATGACATATTTACAGTCTCCAATTTTGCATTGGAAACTGAATCTAATTACTATTATAAACAACAAAAACCAGAGTAACACCCTTTCTTCCACAGGACAGAAAGTCTGTTGTGATCACATGGATAAACTCTTTTTTTTTTAAACCAAATAAACCCAAAGCACATCTCGAAACAGGGAACAGAAGATTGGCTTGTCTAAGTCTTGAGATAAATGCAGCCACTCACTTTAGCTGCTTTGTAGATGAATTTTAACACCGCTGCAATGGAACAAAGCCCTTTACAACTATGAACATACATCCTTTCATTTTCCTCTCTAGAAAGAATCTAATCTCATCCTAGAAAAACAAAAGATACAGATAAACTCCAAATTGTTCTTCAGGTGCATGAGAAGAATCTGCCTGCTTCCACCTACCCACTGCACTTATGTGGTCATCCATCTTTCAGCTGAAACTGGGAGCTTAAGAAAACAAAAACAAACTTGACAACAAACAGTGTTTGTGCCCTACTGCGCAACCTCATCTGCACTTGGAGCTAATTCCATCAATACTTCCTGCCAAGTCCCATCTGTTCTCCAGCCCTTATCTCTCCACATGGGATTAAAGCCGCTATGGCCCCCTGGCAATGCCTAGCTGGTCATCCAATGCCTTGGGTTACAGAGTATTAGAGTCCAAACCCACAGAGATGCCACACTCCCCTGTTGCCTCTCTAGGAGCAAAAATAAATAAAACCATGATCGCCAATTTCTGGTAGTTTCAATCATTTTGGCAGGATCACAACTATTGGGAAAACTCACTAAAAATAATAATAAATCTATACATTTATTTTAAGATGGAATTTCCTGCCTGAGAGACACATGGAAGCTTTCAAGTGAATCTGGTTACAAATGACTACACACCTGAGTTATAATCGAATATTATCCGGAGCCTTTCTACCCGCATGTCTTATAAACAGTTCAGTAGAAACTAATTCTTTAAGTAACTAGAAGTGATCAGGAAGAAATTGTCTGATAAATTATTCAGTTAAGATTTCACAGCATAGGTCCTGTCAAATGACAGCTATTTGCTAATGACTTTGGGGAAATTGTATGTTGATGTAAACTTTATCTGAAATGAGATACATCTCGTTTTCCTTAATATGAAATAGTTCTGGTTTGTGTAAAGCACCCAAGTTTAAGAAATAATTTAAGAAATATCCTAGCAAGTATAAAATTAAATCCCATTCCTTCTCCCATTCTCATTTCTCTACCCTGAAGATATCTCATTGACATTTTATGTTCTTAAGCTTTTCAACAATGGTGTCATACTACTGTAAGTGACTGTCTTGCTGGCATTTAGACTCAACCTCTTGATTTTGGAGTTAACAGGTATTGATAAAAATATTTCTTCCCTCTGTACAGCATCTTTACAATAAAATAAAATTTAAAAAAAATTCTATAGAGTAATTCTTCAACTACTTTATAATATTCAGCAGTATGACCACCATTCATTTTATTCTCCACTCACTTGGGTGGTCTTTTCTGTTGTTTTTACCTACCATAGCAAGCAATCATTGTAATTTCTTTTTATTTTTATTCTCTTTAGGTGTACAAAGGAGTTGGCGCGTAACAAAGTGGTTTATGAGTACAATGCACCTTCACCAATGTCACCCCTTTCAACATTCTCACCCATCTCTCCTCTTACTCTTTCTCTTCATAATTTTGTAGGATATGCATTGAGTTCTTGAATAAATTCTCCCCCTCTTCTCATTCATTTACTCCTTTCCCCTCGGCTCCATCTCACCCCTTTCAAGTATCTGTCTGCTTCCTGGTGTTTATTTTGTTGAATTTTGACTTTGTTTTTCTAAGGAATTACACTATTTGAGTGCTCCCTTGAATCTACCATATATCAGTTGATACATTAACTTAAGGGTTTCTCTAGGATATATAATTACAAATAATTGTTAGTCTAGGAAATTCTTACCTTCAAATGATTAATTATTGCCAATTTATTTTTCAAAGTAGTTCCAGAATCATGGCGTGAACCACCTGTTTCCATTCTCAAGTATTCTGGATATTGATGAGATTTTTATTTGCCAATACAAAAAATATGAAATAAAATTGTATTACAGTTTTCATTTGTATTTCTCTGGCCACAGTGTTCGTTACGTAAACTGCTAGTTCATGTGTATTCCTTGACTATCATTTCTGAATCATTTTCCTTTTCTGTTCTTTGCAAAAGACCTTACATAGCTGGATACTAGTCCTAGATCTCTATCTTAAAGATATCCCTCTACTCTATGGCTTAACTGTCACATGGCTTACAATATCTTGATAAAAAAGGATTAATTTTTAACAAATTCAGAGACACACATTTTTCCATTAAAATATGCTCATTTTATGCCTTGTTAATAATAATAGAAATGTTAGGCTTCTTTCTATATAGAAAGCTCTGCTTTTCCCTTAGGCCTTTAATCCATTTGGAATAGACTTTTGTGCAGGGCCAAAGACAAGGATTAAATTTCATTTCTTTCATTATGTATAAACAATTTCTCATGGATATATAATGACAACTAATTTTAGAAAGTTTCTCTTTATGTACAGATTTTCCCCAAAGTTTAAAAATTCATTATTTTAATTATATCTGCCTGTACTAGTCCAACTTGGTCATGACTTGTGGTAGGGAAATTCTGTGTTGTTCTTCTTAAGATTGCACTGGAGATCTGGAATGCATGTCAGTCATAGAGCCCTGGTCTAGCATGTGCAAGATCCTGGGTTCAAGGACAGCTTGGTTATTCTTGTCTCTTCATGAATGTTTCTCCTCACTTGCTAAAGTTCACTTGAATTCACTAACTTGAATACATTAACTTTGTGATTTGGGTTTAAAATGCCATTATGATAGTGATTCTTCCAATCCACGAATAGAGAATGTATTTTCATGTGTGCATTTCATCCTTAACATTGCACAACAACATGTTAAATATTCCCCTGGTGAAGATGGTTTATATCTTTTGTGAAGCTATAATGTATTATATCATGAATTATAAGTTATAACAGTTTCATCATTGCTATTGGAAATATAATCGAGTTTTATATATTTTTTCTTATATTGGACAATCTTTATCAAGTTAAAGATTTCTTTTCTAAATAGCTTTGACAGCTCATTCGTTGTCTTTCCCATATCCAATTTTAAGATTGATCATTTTCATGCTGGAGCCCCAGAATATTGTTGACTAAAATTATTTTCTGATGAAAGAAAATAATTCTTTTTTCATGACTAATTATATATCCTTGCTTAATATACTTGTTATTAAATGCACTTAATGTATTTATTACTGAAAACGATTTCAGTCTCAATTGCTGAGTTTGTTTTTTATTCAAAACCTTTATTTGGTTTGTTGAGGGTTTTTTAATATAGTTCCTGTGTTGAGCAGTTGCAAATTATTTCTACATAGTGGATTCTATTGAATTTTTCTTTTTCTCTAATGCATGTTCTTAATGTAACCTTAGAGAATAAATTGAATTAGTTTTTCACATTAAACAATTCTTGCAGTGTCAATACAACCCAAATCTGTGTAGCTCAGGTTTCTAAAATTGAGATAATGCTAGATCCTGGTGGCTCATGCTTGTGATCCCAGCTGGTAAGGAGGCTGAGATATAAGGATTGTGGTTCCAAGCCAGGAGGTGTGGCATTCGTAGAGTGGCGGCCTTGAGTGATAAAGCTAAGCCAAGAACATGAGGCCCTGAGTTCAAATCCCAGCACAAGCATCAAAGAATAACAAATAATTAAAGGAGTAAAATAGGATACAATGTTTTTCTATTCCATGATAATTATAATACATCCTATTTTAGTGGTTAAATTAAATTTATGTTCTATAAAGCATAGATCCAATTGCCTTGTAAAACTATCATTGACAGTATAGTTGAATATATTATATATATATAGTACATATATACATATACATATGTATACATGTACATATATGAGAGAAGCCTGGAATTGCCTTTCTGCTTCTTCAATGACACATTACCTCCAGCTCCTAACCACAGTCATTTCTTCCTCCGAAGAAGACAACCCCTAACTTTCTCAACCAACACTTTTCATGTGTTAAAAGCTTTACTTTCTTAGAGTTCGTAGGACTCCTTTGTAAACAGAGCACAGGACTTTGCAGGCGAGAATCATTCCCCACTTCACCATGTTGTATACTGTTTTGCTTCTCACTTTCTACAGCAAGCCACTCCCAACAACTGATTTGGGTATTAGAGAGCCCAGGGACCAAGTTGCACAACTGCCCTTTCAACTTGGCCTATTTAAAATAAATATATATATATATATATATATGTGTGTGTGTGTTTATATATACACACACAGAGATAAAGTACAGATGTGTATACATCCATCTTTACCAGATTATCAGCACAGATGAGCTCTAACGGGTTGTCATTTTTAAATTAAAAATTAAAAACCCAACTAGAATCTACCCCTGCTTCTAGTCCTGGTCTCTTGAAATGAGCTTATCACACAGCTTTCTCTGATTTTCTCAGTTTCTTGGCTTCCCAGCCCCCTTATTAGTTCTTTCTGTTCTATCATAATTTTCCTTGTGTTAGTAAATGAATCCCTCAACTTCTTTTTCTCTAAAATCTTCAAAATAATCCCTGTCTTATTTTCCCTTATCCATAGCAATATTAAGTCTTGAAGGACAGGGAGAGGTCTCCTCGGGGTGCTTGTATATGCCCTAGTGTTAGAAATACATTGTTGCACTAGCTGTATTTCCCGCAATTTACAAGGTATTTCTGGCAATATACAATGGTAACAATTTTTACCTGTGTGATTGTGGATGAAATGGAAAGATCGGTTCTCAGCCATTTTTCTAACACAGAAATCTAAACTCAGCATTTGAAAAGCACCCACTGATGAAAATGGAACTCAGAAATTTAGGATTGGCCACACACAATAATTTTTTTCTCTTTCTTTCCACACATATCTAAACATATTCACTATATGAACACACAATCACTGTAGGAAAATGATTCTTAATTTTTCCACTTAGGGTGCTAACTAAAAAAATAAAAATCTGGTTGGTGTCACCATCTTGTCTCTTTGAGATGCTGGATACCTGGAAAGTCATTACCACCTACTTGTCTCAACATTTAATGGATCCAAATGGAGCCACTGCAATATGCAATATATTAACATTAGAAAATAATTTGCAAAATTGCATCCACAGTAATTGTCTTATACCATCCAATTAAGGTTTATAAATTATCTTTACACATGCTTATAGTTACCATAGAAATTGTCAAAACATGAAATGTCTAAAAAGATAAATCTCCTTATAAATATCTACATAAAAATAAATATCTACATATATTTATACATATGTATATATGCATATATACATATATGTATTTATATATATTCCTTTTTCAAACCTTTCTGAAGTACAACTTTATTGAAGCAAGCAAGCAACCTGATAAGTAAATTAAAACAAACTTCTTTTCTGCTCTAACTCTCCCAATGCCCAGAGCTTCCCTTCAGTCTTTCAGCTTAAGACACACCCCCTTCTAGTGACTTCTAAGACCCCCCCCCACACACACACACCCCACTCACATCTTTTTACTGCTGTCCTTCATTCCTCTCTTCTTCCCTTTCTTTCTTGCTGGATTCTTTGTTATATCCAAATCATGTCAGAAATAGGAATGTTCCAAAATTGAAACATTTGCATTTGCAATTTCTTTCTAGAATGATCTTCCCAGATATTGACATGTCTTTTTATTTATTTTACTTATGCAAATGTCACCTTCCAAGTAAAGTCTCCTAAGGTTTCTGATGTCTTAAAAAGGTAATCTTTATACATACAATCTTCTGTTCCTTGATTTAGTTTTTCTCCTTGCCACTATCAATTGCTAGCTGGCTAACTAATTAGCGATATATGCACATATACCCATACATACATTTATGTGTATAGTTACTTTTTAACTATATTCTTTTTCTCATTTGAATTCCAGAATGTAAGCTCTCAAAATGTATTTATAACCCTTTTCTACCATCTACTGCCCAGCTCCCTACCTGTCGCACAGCAGCTCAGTAGTACTGAGCAGATGTCTCTTCAATGTAACAAAATAATGCAAAAGAGGTATACATTGGGGTGTGTTCCTGAGATGTGGGAAGAGTGGAATAAGGATTTAGGTTCCTCCAATGTGGAAAGGATTCACTAAGACAGAAATCACTCAACTCAAACTGGTAGAAACTCATCAACCCTAACAATTATGGATATGTGGTTTTAAAGTTATTAACATTGTATAATACAGAGACCACAAATTACTGACCTTCTTCTTGGCCCTATGTCCAGACACTAGTGGACAACAGTGGAGATGCTTGGAAGTGGGGCCTTGGAGAGCAGGCTGCAGGGGATGGGGAGGTCTTTGGAAGGAGCCTGTGAGACACCAGTCCCCCTTTCTTGTTATGGTCTTGAAGTGAGTGGCTTTGTTTCCTTATCCTCCTCTAGGTCCAAAGCAATGGGACTAATTGATCATTGCCTGAGAGCTCCAAGCTGCCAGCCACAGTAAACATTGTCCCTGCATGAACTGAAGGTCTCAACTATTTGCTACAATAACAGAAAGCTGACAGACACACTTGTAAAGTAGTATTCTGAGCATCTTGGAAAAATGATCTAGTAAAGCAATAATTAAGTTAAAAGGCTGATCTAGAAAGAGTCTCAAGAAGAAGGG
Organism: Dipodomys spectabilis; assembly: GCF_019054845.1. NCBI lineage: Eukaryota > Metazoa > Chordata > Mammalia > Rodentia > Heteromyidae > Dipodomys > Dipodomys spectabilis. Next base: position 7,313,608 of record NW_024870711.1, read on the forward strand.
TCTGGGTGCTGCTAGAAAACATGGCTATAGGTAGTAACTTGTGGAATAAAAACAAAACAACAACAACAAAATCCTGGGAAGCAGTGTCAGACACCTGAGAGTTCTATGCCTAAGGCATCATTTAATGAATAGATCTTTAATTACGTGAAAGTAAATCCAAAGTCTGGCATATAAACGGCTATCAGTGACTTACTGGAGTCCCCTCAGAAAGTGACAGAATTGCTAAAATAGTTAGCTCCTTTATGATATGGAAAGAGCTAAATAAAGGAAAGCTCATACTTATCCCGTGAAAAACGCTGCCCCATAGGGGGCACCATAACCAATCAGCTCAACACGATCTGACTTGAGAAAAGCAAACCAGGGGTTTCCAAGGAAATTCAGCATGTAGGGAGGTCAGTCTCAGGACAGTCATGGCATTGCCAGAACTGGAGTTAACATTTCATCAAACAGTTGCTACATCAACCATTTCCATTCTCCTTGTTCTTTGGTAACACACTCTTGTCTTCAGCTAATATTTGGGGAGGCCTGCTCTTTGTTAGTCACTAGGGTGTCAGTCTTGGCCTTTTCTGCTGCTAGGTGGATTTCCACGTGTGCACATCAGGTGGGGAGAATGCTAAGGAGGAAAATAAAGCCAGGCAAGGTGATGGAAAGCAGCTGAGGCAGGGAGGGAGAGGGGGAAGCCGGATCACTGGACGTGGAAACAAAGGCACAGGGAAGTTTCAGTGGGCTGTGTGGTATCCGAGAAAAGAAGGTTCTAGAGAGGAAACACCAGTGGGAAGGCTGCAAGGAGGGAACTCCTGATACCCCTGAGACATGAGTGCAGTGGAATTGCAGCCAGCAGAGTTCTGAGGCCAGAAGGAAGAGTGTGAGACAGAGGTAAGGCAGCGCCTGGTGGTGCAGGGATGTGAGCTCTTCAGAGGAGAGGACGTGGCCCTGAACCAGCCTCGTGACCACTGGAGGTTTTTGAATGATGTCATCTGAAGCTCTTCACCCTGGTGGGGAAAAGTCAGGACCTCACGTCCAGCATGAGAAGGGTTCAGTCAAGACTTGAACATAGTCAGAATGGTGGGGGAGTTTATCAGGAAGGGAACATGGCTGAGGAAGCAGATTGCACGGTAGTAGAATGCCATGGGGAGTTAGCATGTCAAGTCCTCCTCAGCCATCTTCAGAATATCAATACGAGTGTTCAGTTTAACACTTGTGGGCAGGAGATAAAGGTGTGGGTCGTGTTTCAGAGTCCTGGTGACAGGTGAGGCCTGTTTGGTCATTAGCTCAGCCGGGTTCTCCCAGATTCTGGCAAAGTTACAACCGTTATTACTGGAGGGGAGCACTTTGGCTCCCACGAGATGAGTTCTTTGGCTCTAGACTAGTTCTCCTCCTGAGAGGGTGATCTGTCCTGCAAGGCTGTGTGTTTCCTCTGTCATAAGGATGTTCTTGATCAGTCTTGTCCTCCTGAGAACCCAAAGTGGCAAACACAAAATGGAAGCAGAGATGTCAGGCAAAAAGTTTAAATGCCTGTGACAAACACACTTTTTTTTTGTCGGTCATTGGGGCTTGAACTCTGGGCCCGGGTGCTGTCCCTCAGCTCTTCAGCTCAAGGCTAGCACTCTACCACTTGAGCCACTGCACCACTTCCAGCTTTTTTTCTATTTATGTGGTGCTGAGGAATTGAACCCAGGGCCTCAAGCATGCAGGGCAAGTACTCTACCACTGAGCCACCTTCCCAGCCCTGACAAATACACTTTCAAGAGTGGAAAAGTGGTGAGAATAACAGCATGACTTTTGATATTTGAGTATTTAGTGGGATTGGCTAGGAGCAGTTCTGCTCCTAAGTCCAATCAACAGGGCCCAGGTCACCTGTGGGTGGAAGTCTTGACATGGAGATGTCACTCTCTCTCTGTGGCTCACTCTGCCCTTTTCCCATCATTCATATTAGCTGCTGCCCGCCTGCCGGCCTGCATTCTGTGTGGGGGTGAAGGTGAAAGGGCAGCAGACAGGTGAGTGTCACAGTGGCAATGCAGCCAGAGCCAATGGCAGCTTTGAGCAGAGCGGTGATCGTGGGGTTGAGGGAATCAGTGCTCAATTTCTGAAAACAGTAGTCCTCCCTTTTCGGCAGTTTGGCTTTCCACAGCTTCGGTTATCCACAGACAACCTGAGATCCAAACATGCAGAATGGATAATTCTGCAAAGAAACAATTCCTACGTTTTTCAATCATGTGCTGTTCTGAGTAGAATGATGAAATCGAGTGTCCTGCTTTTCCACCCTTCTACGGTGGTAAGAACCCCTGTATCCAGGACACTCATGCAGTATGTGTTACCCGCACACGGGTTGCTTACTGGCCACCGTAGTGTTGGAGTGCTTGTGCTCAAGAAACTCCTCTTTTGTAAGGAGTTGACCCCAAGCGTAAGAATGGTTATTCTGGACAGGTTTACTGAGAACTCCTCTTGTTCTGTTCAATTATTGTCATTGCTAGCCTCTTGGCCTCGCTTCTAGATGAGCTTCCTCAAAACTGTGCAGGAATAAGTTACAATACAGCAGGCATCAAATGTGTTGTGCATTGCCAGTAGCTTCAGACATCCACTGGTTTTTAGAAGCTGTGGATAAGGAAAACGTTAAACCCATGGAAACTAGAACAGAGAAGATTCTTGGCAGCTTGGGCAGGGAAGCTCCTTTAATGAAATGGAGGAGAGTGTATTCTGAAAATCTCTAAAATTAAGCCTCTCTCCTCCCTCCATTTCTCCCTCCCTCCCCTTCCCCCCCTCACACACACACACACACACTCTCTCACAAACACACATGCATACACACACACACACAAGCTCACTTCCTCCTACACTCTCCTCTTTGACAACTTATCAGTTGGAAACTACATTGATCTACAGAGTTGTGTCCAGCACTCATCTCATAAACTGTCTTCTCTGGGTATCATGCCCATGCCCCCCCCCATACCCTGTATTTCCTAGCGGTTAGCAGTTAGCTCCCTAAGAGTGGCCAAGGCCAGGCTGGATTTTTGTTAGCGCTGCTTTGCAGGGAAGATCAGCTGCGGGCTCTCACCAGAGGCACTTAGACTCTTCTTCCTGCTTAGTGTTTGTGGAAGGTGTTCAGCATTGCTAAGACCCCCCACTAACGTAGAAGTTATGAAATGATGAGACTCTATTATTTAGTCTTCTATTAGCTAAAGTATTTCTAAAAGGAGAATACTTAGCTACACTGTAGGAAAAGCTATGCGAAATGTGTGATTCCTTGTATTTACTAATATTAAAAATGAATGTGTCACCCAGTATCTTCTGAAATTTAGTGTTTACAATGTTTATTTTCTTTTCCTTTTGAAAGAAATGATTTATTGTAGTAGAACAGGTGAAGGTAGAAATGGGGGAGATGGAAGAAAAAGGCTATAAATTTTCTTTTCTCCGTGTTGGAAATAGAAGTAAACTTCAGATTTTTCCCCCTTTTAAAAAAAAGGATAAAAGTTCCACAAATTTGTAGCCTTAGACCTATGTAATGTGTTTTCAGCCATTGTTGGAAATGCTTATTGGTGTCCACCACGGTCCCTTCCTTTTATGAGGTTCTTGGAACTGTCTATCATCAATAGCGTGCATGTCCCTGGCTCCTCCTAAGTCACGTTCTTTTCTAGGCCTGCAGTCAATCATGTCTTTAGTGCTTCCAGTTTTCTCTTTATAGAAAATTTAGTGTTTGGCAGTAAACCTGTTGAATCTTAATTTTATCTTATAACTTCTTCTACATTTCTCACACTAAGATAATAATGCTCCTGAAGCATTCCACAGTTATAGAGCCTTTCAATATCAGATGGTGTACATCTAATTGTGCCTGAAAGGTTAGGGTGAAAGCAATATGTGTTGATGAGATGAAGTTGCACGTTCCGGCCAGAGCACACAGCAGGTAGGAAGCTCTCCGTGGCCTGCAGGAGTCACAGTTCACTTAGGAAGGAGCGGCCACTATCTGACCAGAAGATGATTGATGGCTTGCGAAGTCTGGAGGAAGTCAGAGCACTGTGCGCTTCACCTTTAATACCAAGACACCAACCAGATACACAAGCTCTTTTTTTGTTTATTTCAAGAGGTATCTTTCATTTATTTTTCACCAAACACTGTTTCTCCGCTTTGTTCTAATGAGCAAAACATGGGCCTGAGAAAAGAGTAATCCTGTGAAGCTCGCCATCCTGAACTCTTCTGTGTCAGTGCTGTGAGACTAGCAGGTGAGAGTTAGAGCATCTAAAGAAGTCTTTGCATACTAATGTCCTGCTCGTTTTCTTCTGCCCACAGAGGACAAAGTGTGGACCATCGTGTCTCATGACTTGCAGATGCAGACCACAGTGGTGGGATACAACCCAGAAAAGTACTCGGTGACCCAGCTCCTCTACAGCGCCTCCATGGACCAGATTGGCGCCATCACCAGCAGCGCAGAGTACTGCGAACAGTACGTCTCCTACTTCTGCAAGATGTCCAGGCTGTTGAACACCCCAGGTAGGCTGAGCATGCACTGTTACTTTTAATTACGATCGCAGCTGGTGTTTGGAATTGCCTAAACAATCCAACAGGTGGAGTTTATTATCTTGGAGTCGGGGCTTTAATGTGCAGACAGCTGTAAATAAGTAAGATATAATCACTTGGCTAGTGTTCTGGAAAACAAAGCAAAGAATATGTGATTTAGGAAAAAAAAAAAAAGGAAGTCCACTATTTTAATTTCCTAGGATTTTCAAGTTCCTGCGCCTGTATGTATGCCTGAATGTGTCTCATCCTTTATGATCGGTAGTTTGTCAGAGCTTCTGGAGACCTTGGGAGTCAGTCCCTTTGAGTTCCACAGAGAGGTACCTTTAATGTGACAATGCAAGAGTTCTGAAGGCTTCTGCCAGTAAACAGCCTACAGAACACTGACGGAGTTTAGAGGCCTTTGTTGTCTAAAGTCATTGAACAGTATCTGTTTTACTCAAGAAGCCCAGCCTGAATGTTTTTCATGAGATCCTACTTTTAGCAATGTGTGTGTGTGTGTGCACATATATATGTGTGCACAAGACTCTCTTGGGGCATAGAGCACAGAGAATGATAGGGGTAACTTAACTGAAAGAAAGTTCCATGTGTTTTGAAAGTCTTGGCATTAAACCCAATATATGGTCAGAAAACTATGTCCCTTGGTCTATAGCTCAACATAGGATAAAGATCATAAGTTATCACTCAAGGACACGTGACAGTGGTTTGCACTCTGGACCTTTTTAGGTATGTGGCTTGGGAGAGGGAGTTAATTTAACTCTTAATTTATCTGAACTGATAAATAAAAATGCATATGTTTATGTGTCACTTGTTTTGGAACATGTAGCTTTCACGAGATGGATAAATAAGCTAATTAGCAGAAGCATTGCTTATCTTTTTGTGAGGGGAACACTTAAAGTCTCGGTTTTTTGTGTCTGAGATCCTAATGCCTACTTCAGGAGACTGTGAGAATTTAATAGGGTAATATATTATGCACTTATAGAGCTTGATACATTTAAGGACACAAGTAGTAAATGAGATATTGATTTTTTTTTTTAAATAAGCCGTGTTGAAAGGGGTCTTGTGCCATGCTTGGTCCCCAGGCTTTGTCATGTCCAAATCAGTTGTGGGGAGTGGCTTGTTGTGGAAAGTGAGAAGCAAAATAGTATACAATATGGTGAAGTAGGGAGTGTTTCTCACAGGCAAAGTCCTGTGTTCTGTTTACAAGGAGTCCTGCGAACTCTAAGAAAGTAAAGCTTGTAAAACATGAAAAGTGTTGGTTGAGAAAATTAGGGGTTGTCTTATTTGGAGAATGACTGTGGTTAGGTGCTGGAGGTAATGTGTCATTGAAGAAGCAGAAAGGCAATTCCAGGCTGCTGTCCAATAATGAGAAATGATGTGGGAGGCAGGATTGACCATAGAAATGACCCTTGAGGTCTTGGTAAGAAGCCCCAGATTGGAGTGGGCAACTGCACAGGTTGGGTAGGAAGAGAGGCTGCACTCTGCTGGGAGCCCAGCCCTACTCCTGTGGCCAGAGCTTCTCAGGCCGGCATATTTTGGTCTCTAGTCTCTAAGGATTAAGAAAGAAGACATAGATCGCTGGGCCCCATTCCCTGGGATTTTGACTCCATCAGTCTGAGGAGAGTCCTGAATTGTGTCTCCCCAAATTCCTGTGATGAAACCCAAAATCCTAAAAGTGACTTTGTTTGGAGATAGGATTTTTAAGAAGTCACGAGTAAAGTGACAACGGGAAGGCTCTCATGCCAGTCGCACTGGTGGCCTTGAAAAGAATACAATGAAAGTCCTGTCTCTGACCTGCAAAGACACAGAACAAAAGGGGTCCCCTTGCAAGTTGGGAAGAGAACCCTGCCCAGAAATGAGATCCCTGACTGTGGGGAAATAAATTCCTATACCTCAGTTTCCCAGTCCGAGCGGATCGACGCTAGGAATCTCCGAGGAGTGATGGTCTTGTTGGACTGGAATCCCGCTCTTTGCGGTCGGGGGAGAGCCCGCGAGGTCCCCACCCTCCAGCAGGTGTTTCTATTGGCCTCACTTCTCACAGATTTTCCTCAGCAGTTCCTGTTCGCAGGCCTACAGGATTCAGCCCCCAACTATGGAAAACTGAGGCTTCAACTCACAATTTATAGGAGAATGTGAGTTACATTTTCTATATAGGGTCACCATACTCCTCCTCAAACTCCAGGGACCCTTTTCAGGCATGAACTGCTAGACTGCCCTTGAAAGGATTTCATTTATTTTTTTAAGTCTTCACAGTAAACACATTACTTTCCGTGTGTTTCTAAAAAATCAGGGAGCACAGTTCCAGGTACCTATTGAATAGTATTGTACTTAAATTATTATTCTGTGAAAGCAGAATCCTACGTTTTTGGACAACGTTCATGGATCAAATCTTTCTCTCCTATAGCATCTGTTCTTATTAACTAGGATTTGCATGAGATGAGTAATCAATAGCCTTAAACATCACCTCCTCCAACCCTCAGGCAATTTGTTTTTAATCAGGAAGTGAACATCCCAGGTTTCAGATTCCTTTGTCGAAATTCTGATTCCATGGTCTTCTACTCCTAGGCTTGGATAGGACATGCATAGGACCAGAAATGGTTGTTTTCAGCAATGATCCATGGTTAATTTTGCCATAATGGATCAATACTGTTTACTTCCTGGGGACCTCTTCTGTTGGAATCTTATGGAAGAAGATTAGGAAAAGTATTAAGGCTTGCCTGACTGACTAAAATAAATAAAAATGATATTGCAGTTACCCACTTCTGCGAAAGTGTGTAGATTTGATAGTATTCTTAATCCCCTTGACAGAACATTATCTACATATTGTAAAATGAATTTCAGCCCCCACCCCTCAGAGTAGTAGTTTCTGTGCGCCTCACTGATCAGAAGAAGAACTGACACAGGGGAAATGAATGGGCATCGAGTTCCTTCATCACTATATTCTGTACCAGTCCAAATAAGAGAGAAGACAATTTCATAAAAGCCCTACATTTGTTGTTGTAAGGAGCTAATGTTGGCTGTAATTGGATTTTTCCTCCTTAGTGGTAGCATTTGATTTTAAATATCCATTTAGTCATTCTTAACTAAGACTGAATTATATTGGAACTTCTGTAGAAGTACTTGTGACATCTGTTGGAATACAAAGTGTATTCATGATTGTCACTGAGATGAAATGAATATCAAATGAGGTTGTAATAGCTATGCATTTAAAATGTTATTCTTTATTTTAAGAGCCTTTCCCTTCATCATTTATCAAAGGCGTTATAGTTCCTTGGATACTTATGCTAAAGTATTGATATGCTGTGGGAGCAGATATATTTTTATTTTGATAAATGTTAGTTTGTACCATATCATTATCTAGCAAATGTACAATTTATTATTGTTTCTTGCAACTTTTACCAAGATAGTAATATATGACTTGTAATATGTCTCTATTGTTACTGAAAATTTTTTAAATTGATTTTGACATTCTTTAAAGTTACCATTCCCACAGTGTAACTATTAATTATTATTAATTGACTTTATAAAAGATACAGAAATAAGTTGTTTAGTTCCACATGAACACAGCTGTTTGGAATGAAGCTATACCAATAGAGGAATAACCAGATTAGTTCTACTCAAAGAAAATCATTTGTGGTATGTGAAGACATGTCAACATGTTTAAAGTGATATCCTCAGAACTGCAAATGTAATATAACCTGTACTATGAAAGGCAAAAGTATAAAAATAAAATAAAATCTGCTTTTGAAATAAGTACCTCACAGAACTTGAATTTGATAAATTAAATCCTGAGAGAAAGCTGCAATGCATCCTACTTCAGTAGTTCTGTCAACAATCCAAATATTTTAGATGATATGATTTTCCCTCCTGTTTGGAAAGAAAAATATTAACCTACTTTTGAAGTTCTTGTTCAAATATCTTGAGATATTTATTTTATTTATATATTAATTTTACAAATCATATATGCTTTCCAATTAGGGATTTCTGGCTGAAGTATTTATTCCCTACATTTGTAAAAGCATGTTTAATCACAGAGATTTCAAGTTGCTGTGTTTCCTGTCTGTCTGGTGATATTTAGTGCTGTTTTGTTGGCTCCCAGGGTCTCATTTCTTTTAATTTCTCTATGTAGTCTAGTTCTCATAAGTCATACTTTTATTGCTTTCTTTTGTTGAAAGAAGTCATATAAATTATCCATCCTTTTGGGTAGTTTACTATTAGATTTTGTATCTATTGAAAAAGAGTTATGCTCACAATTTTTGCCTGTGAAGTAAGCTGTGTAAAATTTAATATACTTTGAGGATTCTAAACTATGATTTAGTGGCATCAGAAAGGGAAGAACGCATGAATTTAGTGTGGCAACTTACAGCCTACTTTAAGCAAAAGTTCCTAAATTTTGGTGCACTTACCAAGGGAGCGACTTTCCCAAGTCTGTGTTTTGTGTTCCAAACACCTATGATAATTGACTCTTGAGAAAACATAGATAAAATGTCATTTGATCTCAACTAAAAATTGTTTTCAGTAAATAAATTTTATTGTGACCAATCAGTGTATTAATCAAGACATTAATGAGCTATCTAATGAATTAGAGTCCAGTTGTTATATTAAGATTAATATAAGTAAACAAGACCAAAAAAAGGCCAATACGAATAACTAAAGAATACAAATAGAGGGCTGGGAAGGTGGCTCAGTGGTGGAGCGCTTGCCTTGCATGCATGAGGCCCTGGGTTCGATTCCTCAGCACCACATAAGCAAAAAAGAAAAAAGCCGGAAGTGGCGCTGTGGCTCAAATGGTAGAGTGCTAGCCTTGAGCTGAAAAGCTGAGGGACAGCACCCAGGACCAGAGTTCAGGCCCCACAACCAGACCGCCCCCCCAAAAAAAAAACAGTGGAAAGAAAGAATCTAGGTTAGAAATATCAGCATGTTCACTGATTCGATGATGGAGATCAAGTGACAGAGAGCTTACTTTGGAGCAGATGTCAGAATTACTGTAGTAGAGAACCCGAGGGTGAAGAAGAGTAGGAAAGGAGCCTGGAAAGCAATCTAGACCTTCTGTGGATTTCAAAGTTGAGAATTTAGCCTGAAGGGCTGACCAAGTTGGACATTCTGGCTGTCCCATGGAGAATGGAGTGGAGAAAGGCAGAGGGAATATAAAGAGAACATCCAACAGAACCTCCAGGGATGTTCATAAGACTAGATGAGTGGCAGGCCCATGGGACTATGAACGCCATAGTCTCTGTGACATCCCATGTATGAGATTCTCTTAAGAAATGTGTAACCTATTTGTTCTTCCTTATTCTGTTTTATTGCTGTTGTTTGTTTTTCTGGTACTAGGTCTAAAATTCAGGTTAAATATATTGTCACGTATATAGTTGGGAAAGTAACACTTAATAATAGTTATTACCAAATTAAGTTCTGATATGAATGAAAGACATCATCACTTATTGTTATTATTATTTACCTGATAATTTACCTGATAATTGGCTTATCTCAAGGTGCACTCTGAAAATATGAGTCATATATCAGTATTTCCATTTTATGTCTGAAGAAACAAAACTTCAGAAGAGTTCATTAAGTCACTTTAGGAAAAATGTAACAGCTAAGAGTCTAAATCCCAAATAAAATCTAGGTGCCTGTTGCCCTTATATATTTTCTACCAGTGAAAGATTTCAGCCACCAGTGGCTCATCCTATCCTGCAATCCTATCCTAGCTATTCAGGAGGCTGAGATTGGAGGATCATGATTCAAAGCCAGACTCGGCAGAAAAGTCCATAGGACTCTTCTATCCAAATAGCTAACACAAAACCAGAAATGGAGTGCTGTTCAAGTGGTAATGCACCAAACTTTGAGCAAAAATTCCAAATGAGCCAGGCACTGGTGGTTCGCACCTGTAAAAAAAAAAAAAAATTAAAAAGGAAGAGAGAAAGAGGAAAGGATGTTATCAAATATGGTGAATCATTGAGAAATTAATTTCTTCCACACTAATATATTAATATGTACTTTATCATATTAAAATGTTGGCTACACCATTTTGTTAAATAAAAGACAAAGGAGACATTTATAATAACTGCAACACGTCCTGTCTGAACTCTTATTTGCCTTCCCATATTCTCCATTTGGCCCTGACAAGTATGCTAAAATAGATATTGTAAAATAGATAAAATATATGCTAAAAATAGATAGCAGTTTGTTTGGAACCATATTGAAAAAAACATTTGCTGTGAAAGAAAGAAAGAAAAAATTGCCTCTCTTCTGTAGAGCACTTGACTTACATGATTTTAGTATCAAAGTATTTCAGCTAGAACATGCAAATTGCATATGGATGAAATTGGAAAAGGTAGCATAGGTTATCCCTTTCTTTTCAGACATAAAATGGGTAGCAAAATGTCGATACTTTCTTTTCTGTTTGATCTTTTCTGAAGAAAATTCTCAGAACTGAGACCAACACAAATGACAACACCAGTGGTACATGCTTGCCTTATTAATATGAGATTGATCGATTACTTAAAGATCCTGCTAGAACAAGGAAGGGCAGAGATTGCCTGATGACTGGGTGACAAGATGGTGGTACAGACATAAAACCCAGTCACCAGAGAGAGTGAAAGAGAGCCAAAGCAAGACACTCACACATATACAGAGAGAGGGAGAGAAAGAGAGAGAGAGAAAGAAAAGGTAAAAGAGTTACAGAGAGAGACAGGAAAAAAAAACAGAAAGATTCTCTTCTGCTTAGGGTTGGAAATTGATTCATGTTAAGATAATGAAGTCCCTTTACTGAGCTTGGTCTTCTAAGTGGGAGGAAAGACAGGAAGCCGATAGGGGAGAGGGCCAGCACTGGGTGGAAGTTTGGAGAGCGTGAAGCACATGAGCAGAGAGGAAGAGATCTGGGTCAGAAGTAGGGGTGTGCCTAGAACAGAGCCTACTCTGCAGCTCAGTCCAGGCCTGCCAAAAGCAATGATCATGTCATATTTTTTTCTACAATTGTAATTTGTTAATGACTCAAATGTTAAGCACAGTTCATCTTTCCTCTTAGAGGATAACATTGAAACCTATTCTAGAAAAACAGATATTTTCTGTTTCAAAACATCAAATGGGATGGCAATCACAGCAACAAAATGACAAGATGGTCAAGTCTTCCAAGAGAAGTTAAAGCATAGCCAGGGACAAAGATCTCAGCACTACTCGCTTTACATGAAGAGAACTGGTAAAAGAACTGATAAGGTTCTTAGAACATGTGAAGATAGGAAGTGTCAGTGAACGAGGACCAATCAGAACAGAAAATATACATTTCCTAACTGATCCTCATTCCATTTAGACCACAAAGATTTCGTGTATGGCATGGGTTTGGGAAGAACTGGACCCATATTACACAAACAAGTAAAAGATAGGAACGTGTAGAGACTTTAAAATACACACCTGCCTTTGGAATTTTTTAATTAATAATTTAAGTACAGATATTGGCAATATTTAAAATGGCACTGATAGCTGTGATGAAGTGGTGCGACAATCGTGGTAATGATGTCTTTCTTCCTTATTTCTCAAGGCAAATTCTTATACTTCCAGTCTGAGAAATACATGCAAATTTAGCATGGGACCCCCCTTCTGTTTCTATCTGCATCTGAATCATCTATTTAGTTAAGTCTGTGTTACTCATCTTTGCACCTGAGAAGGTAAACTTAGGAAGGAAGCTTTAGTTTGCCTCAGGGCTTCAGGCTTCATCAAGCTCATTGTCACCATCTCCACCTCTCTAGTCCTGTGACCAAGCTTTCAAACATCACAGCGGGGAAGGCCTGTTGGAACCCAGCTGCCATCTCATGGAAGGCAAGAAGCAGACAGATGTACCAAAGGACACAAGAGAAAGCTTAACTTTATAACCATGTCCCTATCCCTCAAACCCATGGTATGAACATATCAATAGATTAAGCCATTGACAAGATCAAAGTCCTCATGTTATAATCACCCGGTAAAGACCCTGCCACTGGAAAATGATGCACTGGAGACAAAGACTTCATTTAATACAGAGGGTTTTTTTAGAGTAAATTTTACATTCAGGAAAGAACAAAATCTATATCTCATCTCTGTGTGCGTACATGTTACATGTATGGATGTGTGTAGATTGGTAGATGGTAGAGAAAGAGAGAGAGAGAGACAGATAGACAGGCAGAGTACATATGTGAATGTGTATATATGAAATCATTCGCTGGAACACTTGGGCGTGTATTCCAGGTGTTTCTGCATGAGAACATGATATAATGTATCCACGTGCTTTAAACATGTAAGGACCACGCATGCCCCAGCCTCCATGACTCTGAATATCATCATCTAGTCAGGACTCTTCTGCAAAACTCTGCCCCGACTTGGGTCCTGATGGGTTTCCATACTTCTGTGGAGCAAAATTCTCGAAAGTCATTGAAGTTATCAAGCCTATTAAAGTGACAATCAATGAAATTACTAACATGCCCTCCATGTTTGTTTTTCTACTTATAAATATCACTTAAGTCAAACCAAACTAAGAAAAAGTTGATAATAAGATACTAAATTGTAAACTATCCCAGTAAGTTTGAGATTTAATGTGACACTGAAGAGGAAGAAAATTTTAAATTAAAATGTAGCAATATGTGATAAACCAGAGTAATTCATAAAGAGCAGAATTTTACAAAGGGAAGGGTTTGGATTTCAGCAGTAGCTAAAGGCTTAAGATAATATAGACAAAAATTTGAATTAACAATGAGGTGAGATAATATTATAGAAATATATAATCAATGGTTTGGGGAACTGCTTTGTCTATGAGCTTAGTTATTGCTATTACATTGTTTTGAATCTCACCTCAAACTAGAATCATCCCACTCACGTTAGATGTATAAAATATGTGTACGCATGGTTCAAGAAAGTTTTGAAGAAAAAAAGCATGAACAGCATGAGAAAAAATATAATTGGGGTTATGTATATAAGAGAAAGGTCTATTTAAAAAGTCCTTGAGAAAATAAAAATAATATTGAACTCCCTTGGAAATTTCATTTCTAATGAGAAATTAGATTTTAAAAAAAGACATTGGGCTTCACTTATATTAGTAAGGATTTAGTAGAGATTTTATCTGTAGCACCTTCTTAGGATTGCATAGATTAAATGTTTTCCAGCATCTACAGTTTAGAAGTTTCCAAGAGGAAAGGTAACTGGGTTTCCGACATCAGAATCTAGCAGATGAAATTACATCATGTGTGGAAACGTCAGGTGCTGTCACTCCAGATAGTTGACTTTACTGTAATGAGTTTCCTACAATTCAAAGTCAGATTCTTTCAGTAAATCAGCACATTCTTATTTGATCTCAAATATAATCAAAGTCTGTGGGGTTGAAAGCCACAATCAAAATGCCATTCATTTAATTGAAAATAAGAACAGTAACTCCAATGGCACAGTATGTGTGTGGGCACAGTTCCTGAGAAACAAGTTGATAAACTCAGATGCCAATGCATTAATCGCTAATGAAAATAAACACATAACAGGGTGCTGGTGGCTCATGCCTGTAATCCTATCTACCCAGAAGGCCATTTCTGAGGATCATGGTTTGAAGCCAGCCTAGGCAGAAAGGGCCATGAGACTACTCTTACTATGACAAAAACAAGAAAAGAAGCTGTGACTCGAATGGGAGAACACTACTGACCTTGAGCACAAAAGCTCAGGGACTGGGCCCAGGCCTTGAGTTCAAGCCCTAGAAACAGCAAAATATATGAATGAATGAAGGGAATAAATGAATGAGTATGAATGAAAACAAACATGCAATGCTAAGGAGATTGGACACTTGGTATTGTCCACATCAAATCTCTCCCTGTAGTACTACCATGTGGGAGACAAATTGGAATCAGGCGTCCATTTCGTGAGCTTGGAATAAGGAGTAAGAAGTGACTTAGATGCTTTGAAAGTGGAGGAAGCAGCTGTCTCTCTCCTGGGTCTGTTATTAGATGCACACAGACTGGACCTTGTTTGGTATGCTCACCGCCGCTCCCCACCCCCCCCCCACCCCCCCACCCCCCCCCCCCCCGCCGGACGTCTTAGTCTTCCCAACTACCTTCCCTGTTCTGTCCTTGGCTCTGTTACTGACTTCAAGAAGCCTATCCTGGAGGCTTCCTGACCTGGAGTCATGGCATCTCTGGTTCTTGTTCTGGCCCTTCCATTAGGTTTTGAACTTTGATTGTGAGTTGCAGAACTCAGCTCTGATGATGTTGTGAGAGATGATTTCTAAAAAAAAAACAACTTTCCCATCATATATTTCTGGGCACCCCCCCCCCTTTAAATTTAAGCCTCTGAAAGAACTGACTTTCCAAAGAACATAAACAAAACAAATAAAAAGAAAATGTGTGTAGACTCAGAAGATGTAGCTTACATAAACCTAAATCTTTTCTCCTTTCTTAGAGAAAGGAGAAAAGGATAATAATGATGGAAATGTTTGCATTCTGGCTAGGAGACTTGAATTTTGGTGCCCGCTGGGATTCACACGGACTGTGCAGATATACTACTTCATTCTTTTGGTAGCTTTTATTGGACATTTTGATCATTTTTTCTATGTTTGAGCTTCCAATTTGAAATTGACTGGGAAGGTAAAGAAACACTGGCTCAGCAAAATAAGTCTTCTGATATGTTAAACCATTTACTCCCTGGAAGCTTTTTGTGATCATAAAGACTGCCTGAATATAGGAAACCATTGGGGTGAATAAGCTTTATTATCTATCTGTGCATTGTTGTCCAAAGCACTATTACATGCAATCTATGTGTTCGTTGCATGAGTCTCTGTTGGAGAGCAGCCGTCACGTGACAATGCAAAGAAAGTTAAGACAGGAAAAAGCAAGTGGCAAGGACTAGAGAGCAATATAATAATTCAGAACTAGACACATTCACTTATTTAAGATTGGCAGTAGACTTGTCCTTGAGAATGGAGTGCATTTCACTTTAAACAACTCCAGGATGAAACCTACAAGACTGTTGCCTAATGAGCTGCTACAGAAGGAAGAGATCCTGCAAAGCGAAATTTGCATAATGCCTTTCTCTCTCCTAGGAGATTGCTCTGAAAATTACAAAGAAACCGAAATGAGGTGGAAAACAAAATAACAAAACACAAACATGTTCTCAAGTGTTTGCAAATATTAATAATAATTTCCTATCCTCTGATTCATTAGCTTTCCCCCAGAGCCTACCTGGCTGTCCTCAGAACGTAAAATGATGCTTAAGGTAATTAATATAGTGGGATTTGTACTGCGTTCTAACTTTTCCACTTGTCTAAAAAGAAGTGCTCATGTTCATGAGCATTGCAGTGCAGTGGTGGTAGTGTGAGTTGTATCATTGTGGCTCAGGACTCTATAAACAGCTCTGATTTATACTTTAACCATAATGTACACAACTCTAGCCCACGCCGAGGTGTTCCAAACAGCTACACCTTTCAATCCACCCGTTTTGCACTTTTTGCTTTTTGCTGTTGTGCCTTGTCTTCTTTTACCTGGGGTTTTTGGAGTGTCATTTTCTTTCCTACTAACTCCACTTGCTTAAAGAGAGAAAAATGTTAGGCATTCTCAGTTGTAGATCACTCTGATAGCTCAGGGTCCAAAGACCTTTCCCTTTTCAATATTCCTTTCAAACTCCCACAGAGATCCAGTGCTGAGACTGTCTCATTTTAAAGCCCTCTATGTACAAGCAGGAAATACGCCACTGCCAGACGTGTTGGATTTATTGTTTAATTAAATTTTACCACAAAGAGGTTTTAGTCAGTATATCCATCACCTTATACATATTGTTTTGCATTTAAAACCCTTCATATCCCATTGTGAAATGGTTCATTCACTCACTCATTCATTTGCTAAAATATTGGTTGTTGGCCATCTACCTTTTTTTTTTTTTGTAGTGGTTCTACAACTTGAACTCAGGGCCTGGGTGCTGTCCCTGAGCTTATTTTTCTCAAGGCTAGTATTCTACCACTTGAGCCACCACTCCATTTCTAGCTTTTTTTGGTGGGGGGATGCAGATAGTTTATTGGTGGTTAGAGTTGCATGGATTTTCCTGCCCTGCATGGCTTCTAACCACAAAACTCAAATCCTGGCCTCTTGAATAGCTAGGATTACAAGTGTGAGCTCTTGGCATGCTGCCTGGCCATCTACTCTTAAGACCCTGAGCTAATTCGGGTGGGAAGTTAAGTGAACTAGTAAGAACTAGTTGCTTTAAGGCAACATTCTCCTATAAACAATTTTCTGAACAGAAAAGTAGACTGGGAGAACTGGTAAACCTCTGGAATTACATTCTGTATCACATTTCCCTAAAATATATGGCATTGAGCCTGGAGATGAAACTCAGTGATAGAGGGCTTGCTTAGCATCCACAGGGCCCTGGGCTTGAAACCTACCACTGGAAAAATAAATCAGTAAACACACACACACACACACACACACACACACACACACACACACACACACACACACACACACACACACACACACACACACACACACACACACACACACACACACACACACACACACACACACACACACACACACACACACACACACACACACACACACACACACACCCCTCAGGCTGAAGTCTAGAGTCATGTATCCATGTCTGCTGCCCTGATTGAGGTTCTTAAAAGCCTATTTTCCTATGACATGTCCGTCTGTCTGGAGATGCTTTCCTGTTCTCTCCCCTCCCTGCCACATCATGGCCTTCATGCTCAGTGAACCCACAGGTCGCCCTGGTTTAGGCTCAAGAATATGAACATTCTCATTGCCCAGTTATTATATTTTTTGTTAGAATATAGTGCTATTTTCTCTCAGGGAGTCCTCTTTCCTAAAACCCTGAGGTATTAGTTATCCATGGGGCAGTAATTTTTACTTCTAGAAACAGTGCGTGGCTAATAAAGTGTTTGATCCAGGTCCATAAAGCTCAGTTCTCCACTCTGAGCCATGGTCCACACAGTGGCTCATGCCGTGGTCGTAGCTGCATGCCAACAGTGGGCACAGGCCCTGGGGCATTGTCCCTGACATGCTAAGTTCATCTATAAGCATGAGGCACCCATGCCTGCTGAGACTGACTTACAGCTCAGACACCAAAGCTCTTGGGTTTCCACCCATCACTAATAAAATGGCTACTATGCTCTCCTTCCTTACATACCAGTTATCCTAAACTCTCAGGAAATGTACTTTGCTTAGTTTTTGTGTTTTTAGAAGTGTGTAATAAAGGCCAATTCATCCTTTTCTAAAAAAAAAATTGACATCAATCTTCCACTTATTTCCTATAATGCCACAATGGTACATGTGTTCATCGAGTATACAACTCATCTTCCAATCTGAATGCAATATCACACCATATGCCTAATGAGTTTCCTCTCTTCCTCCAGTACCCATGACCCTTTACACAGCCTGAGTCCTGAATCTCTACCATGGCCTGCAGGATAACATCCTGCAGTGTTTCGGGAGTCATTTAGGCCATTGTTGGGATGCAGAGTCCTTACATCTGTCCCAAATCAAAGGGCTGTTAAGCAGTGCACTACAGCTCTTGGCAAGAGTTAGTGGAGGAAATAAAATTAAGGTGTCATGGTTAGACAGGAAACTCTGATAAAACTACTTGGGAAATGAAGCTAAGTACAATATAATTATCTAACTTATAATTAGACCAGAGCATCCGGCCTACCATCCCTAAAGGCTGCTCTTCTCTCTCCCTCTCTCGCTCTCTCTTTTTTTTCTTTGCAAAGAGACAAGTAATAGCATCAAGCAGCAGATGGTTCTTGTATGGGAGCAAGTGAATAATGAACACTTCTTACCTTAAGAGTAACCTGTTCAGAATCTGGTTATAAGAATTACTCCCATTGATGCTAACTTGATAGCTTAATAGTTCATTATTCCTACATCTTCCATTCCCTTGGGCTAGGGCAATTATTACATTAAAAAAGAGTTCTAAAATATCTTGGTAGCATCTGTGAAAGCCAACTCTTGGTCTCTATCTTTGGATCATCTAAAACAACATTAAGAATCACTACAACCTAGGAGCATTAACAGATTCAATTAACTTGAGCAAGATGTTAGATTCTCACGTATTTTTGGTTTGTAGAAAAGAGAAAATTAAAAGGTGATTTTTTTCCCCTGTAGGGTATTCTGGCTTCCATGGAGTTTACATGTGGTTCTATAAGTAGCTGAGTTATTGTAACATTGCAAGGAAACAAAAATCCAAATTAAGCTGTCATGATTTGGAGAATGGATTGAGAGGAGAATATCCCATCATCCAACAAAGGGCTCAAGACTTCAGGTTACATGAGAGAGAAGATCTAGCATGCCATTTCCTTCAGATTCCTTCTTAGATGTGTTAGCTGCTAAAAGCATCCTAGGCAAGAACTGGCCACCTGTAGGAAATGGATTTTCATTATATCGCTCTCAAGAGGTAGTAAGTGTCTTAGGATAAACAAGTTTCACACTGTTTGCAATTAACATTCCAATGTTGTTCACCACTTATTTTATTTTTAATGGATGTAATGACTGTACAAATTCATGATGTTCACTGTATTGTATAATTATCAAATCAGAATAATTAGCATATCCATCATCACAAGCATTTATCATTTCTTTGTGGTGAAATATTCAAAATTATCTCTTTTAGCTATTTTGAAAAATAAAATCCATATTGCTAAATGTTTTCGCATTAGTGTGCGGAACACTGCCCAAACTTATTCCTCCTGTCTAATTCTAACTTTGCACCAATTGACTAACCTCGTCCAAATCTTCTTTCCCTCTACATTTCCCAACCTTTACTAGGCCACATTCTACTCTAACTCCTCTAAGATTAACTAGTTAAATCAATAAGCCTACATATGAATAAGATCATGTGGTGCTTGTCTCCCTGTGTCCAGCTCACTTCATTTAATCTGTCTTCCATGTACATAGATCTTGTCCAAAGCAAAAAAGATGTTATCATTTGGGGCTGAATGGTATTCCATTGTTTAATTATGGCACATTTTTCACCTACCCATTGCTGACACTTCAACTGATCTGTCTTCATTTTTGTGGACAAAGATGAGCACAGGTAAAATGATCACTTCTTTGTGTAGATTTGGAATATACAAGATGATTTTGTTGGTTGAGACAGCATCTTACAATGTAGCCCAAGCTAGTCTTGAACTTACAATCATCCTGCCTTGAATGTTGACATTATAGGCATGTATCACATTCCTGAAATATGACATTTTGATATTGAAATGTATAGTGTAATGATTATAGTAGCTCAGTAAATTAGGTATGTCTACTCCCTCAATATTAGCACTTAAGACCTTTATTTTTTTCAAAATGTGGTTATACTAGTCTTTTACTTAATTCATCCATCCTACAACTTACTCTTTTTACCACTGTTACAAAATATCTACTGAACATTACTGAATAACATAATATAGAACTGTGCACCTAGTCTTCATGAATCACCTCACTGAGTTCTGTAGAAAATAAAAACTACAAGAAATTCTCTGTGCAGCAAAACATGTTTTTATCACTGAGACATTAACTGTGTATTAAATTAATATATAAACATTCCATTTTATTAAGGAAGTCGAAATGCATAGCAGTGAAATAATTTGAGATGAGTTTTTTATAATCATGTAAATATGTATGCAAATATAGACAAGATGCATAAATATATACAAAATATACATGTGTATGCATTTGCATATATATAAATGTAAGATGTAGTAAACATGACTTCCTGTAACTATTTCTTTAATGATAACAAGTAAAAAGTCATCAAGCTTATACATGGATCAGAAGATATCCACTAGTAACCAGTCAGGTGGGATAATTATTTGTGGAATTCAGAGGGAATAACAAACTCGATAATAACTCTAGCTGTAGAATTTGACTCCTTTCTGCTTTGGGTGTGCCAAGGGCGTGAGCTGTGTGAGAATGGGATGTTCTTTTCCTAGTCATTGGTGAAGAAGAACTAGCTTGAAGAACTCTACCTGGCATGTCATCATAGCATTACTACGACATGCACCTTTGATCGCAGGTGCATTGAATGATTGAAGGACAAGAGGCAAAACGCCTTTGGTGGCCTGCGCCTGACCTAGTACTATCCCCTAAGACAGTTAATCGCTTCGTACTAAAAAACTGGGCAGCAGCTGCCATTTAGGGCATTTGTTTTTTTGGTTTTTTTGTATGTCTTTTTGGGGGGGTCCAGTTGTGGGGCCTGAACTCTGGGCCTGGACACTGTCCCTCAGCTCTTCAGCTCAAGGCTAGCGCTCTACCACTTGAGCCACAGCACCACTTCCAGCATTTTTCTTTTTGCTTATGTGGTGCTGAGGAATCGAACCCAGGGCCTCATGCATACAAGGCAAGCGCTCTATCACTGAGCCACCTTCCCAGCCCAGGGCATTTGTTTTATAGGACAACTTACAATGCATCATTGTCCATGGTGCTAGTGGGCCATATTAGGGCATTGTCGGGGGTGGTGGTTTGGTGCTGAGGTCTTAGAGGGGCTGATTTCCCACAGAGTCTTCTTTCTGGGTGAGTGAGCATCCAAATGTCTTCACCTTTATCAGACTCAGGTTCTACTGCGTGGGGGTCCACCACCCTAATGATTTCATTTTAACCTAGTTACCTGTGGAAACGTCTTGTCTCAAACACACAGTCACATGCCAAGCTACTACTATTTAAGTCTCCAATGTATGGATTTGAAAGGGGGATGTGGGACTCGGTTGTTAGTGTTTCCAAGTGCATGAAATGATAGCATTTAAAATGTTGAATGAGAAACAAGAATTGGGTTTTTTTGCTTTTGTTTCTTTCCTTTGTCACTGTTTTTGATTTCTGTATGTTTTGTCTTGCATATAAATTTATCTTTTCGGGGAGAGTAAGTGGGAACCCCGAAATGGTGAGACAATGGGTGAACAAAGGCAGCAGTGCTACTCACTAGACACCATGTTGGAAATGAACTTTACAGCATGGTGGGAAGGGGAGTCGAAAGGATCAAACAGGCAGAAAATGAGGGAAGAGGTGACACTGCTCAAAAAGAAATGTACTCGTTACCTGACCTGTGTAAGTGTAAGCCCTCTATACATCACCTTGACAACAAAAAAGGAAAAAAAAAGAAATGTTTAATGTAAAAGTAGACTTTTTCCAGTTTTTTTTAGTTTCTTTATTTTTATTATAAAGGTGATGCACAGAGGGTTTATAATTACATAAGGTCAGGAAATGAGTACATTTCTTTTGTGATAATGTCACCCCTTCCTTCATTCTCTCCTGGGATTTTCCCTCCAATTTCTTTCCAATTTGGGATGGTATTAAAAGTCTTTGTGTTTTGGGTTTGTTTGGTTTTTGTTTCTTTTTTCTAAGTATCCAGACAAGGGGTGCTAGTGCCTCACACCTGTAATCCTAACTACTGAGGAAGCTGAGAGTTAAAGATCACAGTTTGAAACCAGGCCAGGAAAGAAAGTTCATGAGATTCATATCTCCAATTAACTAGCTAAAAACTAGAAGTAGAGATAGGGTTCAAAGGGTAGGGCACCAGCCTTGTTTGAAAAAGTCAAGTGAAATGGGAAGCCCTGTACCCCACCCACAAATATCCACTTAAGATAAAAGTATACAGAATACTTTGACTCTTCTATATTCTTGGAGATTTTTATTTCATATCATGAGTATTTCAATTTTCATGATTACCATTACCAAATTCAATTTAGTTTTTAAGTGAGAATGACCATGTCAGAGTATTCTATTTCTCTTCAATGCATTTCTAGCCAAGGAAGAATACTAAATGATTTCAGAGTATGTGTTAGCAGCACAGAGAGAAGGTTTTACATGAATATTCATATTAGTGAGAGGATAATGTGAGTTTGGGGTTTTCTTTAGGTTTTCCTTTTTGTTTTTTTTGGAAGGGGTGGTCTTGAGCTTAGCGGAGAAATAAGTGTTTTCTCTCCATCCAAAATAACATGTCATCTGTGCCTGTAGCTGCTTCTTGGAAAACAGACCCTTATGTAATGGACAATATCCTTCTATATCTGTCTCAAGTTTGTATTGTTTGTATTATGGCTTTCTTTGAATCCTTTGGGTATTTTCTGTCACAATTAAGATTTATCTTCCAAATGTAGTTTGGTCTTTATCTCCTTCAAGATAAGGATGTATTATAGCTCAGACCCAGAATGAATCATTCTGAGATTTTCTTATTATTTCTCTCTATCAGAGCAGCATGAGTCCTGCTGTTGTTCTATTTCTGTGAAGTCTCTTTGGATCTCTGCTGCTAATAGAAATGGCTTCCCATCGTACTTATAATAAAACCCCAAATCCTTATCTTGGCTTTACAGGGTCTTCTGTGGTCTGCTCTCTAATACTTATCTCTAGCCTATCCTAGCTCTTTTCTGGGTCCTTCTATAGTTAGAAGCAACAAAACAGAAGTTCAGATCTCATTCTGAGTAGATGGATGTAAACCCAGAACTCTTAATCAGGGCACTCAGTAACTTTGTACAATACTACCCTTTCCGCCAGTCAGTGTAATACCAGGTGGCCTCCAGCTTTCTTGACCCTAGTCTCAAACCATCTCTTTGTGAAGTCCCATTTGTCACAATATAGTGTCTGTAAGTGTATGTATGAAAATCAGAGATACAAATTTGATTGGTTTTGGCAAAGTAGATACATTGCCAGCTGGTACTCTGACACTTGAGTCACACCTCCTGTTTAGTATTCTGCTGGTTAATTGGGGATAGTTTCCATGGACTTTTCTGCCCTGTTGCCTTCAAACTATGGTTCTCCATATCTTAGCTTCCTGCATAGTCAGAATTGCAAGCTGAAGCCACCGTTGCTTGGCTTGGTTTTCCTTTTGTGTTCCTGAGATAAAGAAGATATTCCAGATCCTTGTTCTAATCACCCAGATGTGTGAATGAATGTCTTTCATGTTCTCCCTTTACCTACAATGACCTTAGAGGGGGTAAGATGCGGCCTGAAATAACCCTGGAGAAGCTGTGGCTCTCTGAATAACTTCCTGGAAAACTCATCCCGCTGCAAACAAGCTCAAGAGTCCCATTTTCTTTTTCTTTCTTTGATGCTACTAGAGTTTGAAACAGTCCCCTGCTCCCTTTTAGTTTTGCATTGATTATGCCCAGGCCATGATCAGCCTTTTTTAGACTTCCTGTCATAGCTGGCATGAGTGAGTGCTACCATGCCCAGCTACTTCCGTTGAGATGGAGTCTCATGGGCTTTTCTGCCTGGACTGGCAGAACTACGATCCTAATCATCTCAGCCTCCTGCATACCTTGGGATGATAGGTGCATGCCATGAAGTCTGCCACTGATTGAGAAAGGGTCTCACAAGTTTGCCCAGAGTCAGCCTCACACCACAATCTTCCCCCTTGTCATCCTCCTAAGTGGCTAGGATGACAGGCAGAGAGCTCTGGTTTCAAACTGTGTCTCATGAGAAACTTGTGTCCAACACAGTTCATTGAGAACATAACTACCTGATCTAAATGACTGACTCGTTTTCTTCAGCTTTTCTAAAGTGCATTTTGAATTTCCTAAAAGTGGGATACAGTGTAGGATATTTTCCTAGAAAAAGGAACTGCAATGCCTAGTATTTGACTAGTATTTACTGTGTTACATTGATAAACCCAAGGCCATAAGGCGTGTGCCCTTGGTTCCATCCGCTGGCAGTGATCAATAAATATCTGATGAGAAGGACAGGCCCATTCACTTGGAATGTCCCATAAATGAACGAGACAGTGTGTGTTTATACAAAACCACATCCACCTGCAGGACCCTTGTTCCACCTTTAACTCATTTATTGTCTTGAACATTATGACGATTCTAGACAAAAGACCCTGTGTTCTTCCACAATGAGAAAAATGCATCTAAGTGCCTCTGCTTCCTTTTTGAAGAGGACTCATTAGAAAAATCAGATGTTAGTCTAGGCAGGTCCTGATCTGAGTGCTCAAAAGATAAACAAATAAGTAAACAAAGTACTTTAGAATAATAGAACAAAATTATTGAAGAAAATCATTAGCATTATGATGATTGTACTCCTGTACAAGGTGTGGCAATGAAAGTGAAATATAAATTTGTTTCTTTGAAGAAAATATTGTATTATAGAGACCTGTAGTTCAAAACCACATACCAGATTCTAAAATGTTAAATTATCACAAGTGATCTATTTACTCAGATATAAATAGCACCCAGATACCATGTTAAACTTTCTAAACCCAAATTGTTTAAGCAGAATTAGATAATAAAGAGTATAAAGTCATAGACAATGACATTTGTAACCAAACATCATATGCATGTTAAAGTATCTTTAGCTTTGTTTCTAAGGAAGTGCACAGAAGTCAGAAAGCATTGTTTGAGAAAACCTGGAGAGAATTTTCAATAATCATCAAGCAAGGATTTAAGTGAGTGACTTCATGCTGAATAGATTCGGAGTGCTACCCCTTTATTTCTCTAGATATCTCTCTGTGTCTAGATATTTTTAGACATGTCACATTTCTAGATACTTGTCAAACTTCAAAACATCACCTTCCTGCTTCTTCAAGATGCTACTCCAATTACCTTTCTTGTTTTCGCCGCGATCATGCCTTTATACAACATAGCAGCATGTGTAAAAACTCTGTTTTGGGCTCAGTTTTTCCTTGGGATGGTCTTACATAATGTTGCTGCTTCCATTCCAAAAAGCCTCAAAGCTTTGATTTGGTTGCAGCTAGATTCAAGGGTATCCCGAATCAAGTTTGATCTGAATTCACAAAATCAAAAGCATTTTTTTCACTTCAGCTATGTATTCTGTAGATACTCCTTTATGAAAATGGACAGCAATCATCACTAGAACCAGCTTTGTCTTTTCCTATATCATGTGAACACGTAATAGGAAGATGATTCCTAGTCTAGAGCATGAATCGATGGATCCAATTCTACTACACACTTACCAGGAACCAGCAATGTTATCAAATGAAGCCTAAGTCTTTAAAATTTCTTTTGTGCTATAAATCCTCTTTTCTAAGAGGAAGTTGTCGGGGGGAGGGTCAGAGGGGGGTGATTACCACACAATTGCTTCTCGTTTGTGTTCTCAGCTCCGGGTTGTGATCCCATATAGCATCTTTGTTCACATTTTTTTCAGCTGAGTAAAATAATGGGGCTCAGAGAGGTGAAGTAATTATCCATGGAGAGGGCAAATCAGCAGTTTGTATGAAGTTGGAATACATCTAAAACTCATCTTCTTTCCACTGTAGTGTGAAGCCTCCTAGCTAAACAAGAATAAAAGGAGAATCTCATTATTCTCCTACCCCATTGAGAATCAGCATCTTCTCTGGTCTTCCTTCCTTCAGCTGTCTGCTTTACTAAGCCTCAGTTGAACCTAAATTAAATGTTCTGCTGATGATGATGAGTTCAGCCCTAGGATGACACTAACCATGGTGGCAGAGAATAAGGGGGAAGAATGACCAAGCACAGAGAAAGAGAGTGAGAGAGAGACAGAGACAAAGACAGACAGAGACAGAGACAGAGACACAGAGAGAGATGGCAGGAGAAAAAGAGTGTAAAATTTTATTTGAAGACCTTAACTGAAAGGAGACCAAACTTCCTGTGAATAACGCAGGTTTAAAATGGATCATTGGGAAAGCAAGCATTCTCTAGCAAGATAGGAAGCAAAAGCTACTTGTACTTCATTTTTTTTTCATTTCAACACATGTTAAGTAGCATCATCATTGGTTGAGGCTTTGAAAAAAAATAATCTAGCCTTATGAGATAAAATAACTAGACAACCACATGCTTGTGGCTCCTGTCTGTGATCCTAGCAACTCAGCAGGCTGAGATCTGAAAACTGTGGTTTGAAGCCAGCCTGGTCAAGAAAGTCTGTGATATTCTTATCTCCAGTTAACTACAAAAAAGCCGGAAGTGGAGCTATGGCTCAAGTGGTAGAGTGCTAGCCTTGAGCAAAATACCTCAAGGACAGCACCCAGTCTCTGAGTTCAAGCCCCAGGACTGACAAAAAAAATCTAGGAAATATCAATACTTTATCATTAGCTGCATTGGTTCTTTGGGAGGCATGTAATAAACAAACCATACTTCTTAGGCATGACTATTTAAATACTTTTTTTAATTCTGAAAGAACTTCAAACTAAATAACATAAAGCAAATGAATGAATGAATTTCCTGGACAGAAAATATGGAAAGAAGATTTGGATGGAAGGGTGTAGGTCCTATTTCAATAGAGAAAAAATGGTGGTGAAAAATGTATCTAGCAACATCCGAATGCCAAATAACTGACTTTACGGTTTCACCTCTCCATAGAGAGCATTTTTTTGAAGTTGTTGTTTTGTTTAGGAGAAAATTGCAGCTTAAGATTTACAAACCACTTCATTTGCAAACTGCTATTACCGTAGTTTCTGCCTCTGAAAACATTTAAAGCTTCAGGCAATAAGAAGACGTGATATTAGAGTTTTTCCTTGTAAAGAAAGCTCTTATTCTAGTCTAAAAAAATAGGCAGTCTAACAACAATATTATTTATAGAAAGTTGTTCTTATAAATAGAATTTCAATACACCTTGCTGCATTTTGGATATTGGAAAGCAGAATCAAGGAAAAAGCATATTGTGTGCACTTGTTTACATGCAGAAGAGTTCAAGTAATTATCTTCATCTGGATAAGATCTGAAGAAATGCATATCAGGTCATGGAATTACTTCTTATCACAATGGAAACTGTGGATTGTAGCTCATTTTTTTCCCAAGTAAGGTAAACTTAGATTCTCTGTGTTAGATTTGAAATTCTCTTGTTGATAGTGAGCAGAGTTGTTGATAGCTTTTACTTTGCTTTTTAAAGGATTTTCTGATTTCAAGGTACCTTTTAAAATAGTCATGATCAGACTTTTCCCCCGTTTTTCCTATCTATTGTTCTCTTAGGCTTTCATTGTACATATTAGTTCTCTAAGATGACCACAATAAATTATCACAAACTTGGTGTCTAAAACATCAGTAATGTATTATTTTAGGGTTGAAGGCATGGTCAAGTGGCAAAGAACTTTTTTAGCAAGCCTTGAGTTAAAACCCCAGTGTCTCCAAAAAAGAAACCAATAAAATTTATTTTCTCACAGTTCCAGAAGCCAGAACTTCAAGACCTAGGTGTTTGCAAGGTCAGGTACCAAGCATTTGCAGGTACCAAGCATTTCTCAGATTATACCCATGTTCCTCCTATCTTCCCTTCTGACTCCATAAGGCATTGACCTCTGTGTGTTCCTGGGCCTCAAATATCCTTGGTGTTATAGAAATACCAGAAGTGGGATTTCAGGCCCAACCAAAATCCAAGATAGTTTTATTTTGAGTCCCTTACTTGAACTTTTGGTGCAGAGATTTAATTTTCAAATAAGCTACTGGGGCAATTGGTAGGGTTTCTCCAGAGAAACCAAAAGAGTAGACTATCTCTAGATCTCCTACCTGGGCCACACTAGTGTAGGGCCTGGTCCAGGTTCAAATCCTTGAATATCTGAGACTCTGATTTCTAAGAGCAGGAAAGAATGGATGTTTGGGTTTGCATTTGAAATATCCCCCTGAAGAAGGATCATGGATTAACAACTTGATCCTCCACTCTTGGCACTACTTGAGGAGGTTCTGTAAATTTTAGGTGTGTGGGGGGTGGGATTTGGCTAGAGTAATATGTCATTGAGGAAATGACACTCAACCTCTTTCCATTTCCTATCTTCTATGAGGTAAGTATCCTTGGTCATAGGATTCCACCATCTTGACAGTCTTCCTTACCATGGATTCAGGACTATGGGCCCATCTATGTGAATGGAAGTAGTCTTCTTTACTGGGTCCTACTTCCAGTCCAGGTACATTTTCAAATAAAGTTGAAGGAGCTATCAAGGCATCCCTTAGCATAGTGAAGTTGACGCATACAATTAACCATTGCACAGGGGTAGAGTTCAGATCTTTAGGAATATACTGGTCAACCCATACCGAGAGGTTAAAAAGAGATTTGGGGGAGAAGAAGAGGAGAGAATGTAGTCATAAAATTCAATGCATATCCTACAAGACTTAAACAATGAGGGAAGGGATGGGAGAGAACGATGAAAGGGGTGATGTTGATCAAAATGCATGGTACTCATAACTGCCTTGGTGAGTGGAAACTCCTCTGTACAATCATTTAAAAGATAATAAAAATATATTTCAGGGCTGGGAAAGAGATTCATGCCTTGCATACATGAGGCCCTGGGTTCGATTCCTCAGTACCACATAAGCAGAAAAAAAGCCTTGAACTGAATAGCTGAGGGACAGCGCCCAGGCCCAGAGTTCAAGCCCCACGGCCAACTCCCCCCCCCAAAAAATATATATCTTATTTCAAAGATAGACTTTGGAGTTAGATAAGATAGGGAAAAGACGTGATTCTGTCACTCCTATCAAGGCAAAATCCTAATGCCTACAATCGCTCAGAAACAGCGTTGGTCTCACCCTTGGAACAATAATGGCTCTTGATCACCAGTGAGTGTTGGGAGACGTAGGTGGTAGTTGCATTGCTGCCAAGTGGTAAGCTGCTCTTGGCAGAGGTAATACTGCTTTCTAGCTGAAGCAAGGCCATTGCGTTCGCCTTCCATACAGCACTCTTTGGGAAAAAGTGACAGTCATCATGTTGGGATGGCAAAAGAGAGAAATACGTTGATAACTTGTGTTCTACACACAGAATGTCTGCTGCCTGTGACATACTGTGAGAAGGCAATGGAAATGTTTTATGCAAAGTGCTTAGTGTTTGGTGTTAACCAATACGATCAGCAATTCTCTAGCTTGACACATTCACAGGCACCCTGTTAAGACCTCATCATTATTTAGGACATGTGGTACAATAAATAACTTCAAAGCTGTAATTTTGTATCTCCCCAAATATCCTATATAAATTCCAAAACTGACACCCTCTCAGAGGCTTATTTTTGGTATTTCTTTTTCTTGTTTTAGTTTTTTATTTATTTTTTTTTTTTGTGCTGGTCTGGGGGCTTGAACTCAGGGTCTGGACACTGTCCTTGAACTTCTTTGGCTCAAAGCTAGTGCTCTACCACTTGAGCCACAGCTCCACTTCTCGCTTTTCCTGAGTAGTTTGTTGGAGATAAGAATTTCATGGACTTTCCCGATTGGGCTAGCTTCTCAGCAATCCTTAGGTCTTAACCTCCTAAGTATCTAGGATTACAGGCGTGAGCCACCAGGGCCTGGCCTCCATCAGCGGTTTATTCACCAACAAGTGACTTATTATGAACTAGTTCTGAATCCTGCCATTTTGTTGACAAACCTGACCCCTCACTTAAATTCATCAAACTCTCCTCTCTAGAATGCCTCTCAGCTCTACAGAAGTCTTTCCTAAAGTCAGACCACATTCTAATTTGGCTTTGAAAATGTTCTAAAGATGACTCTTCTCCAGAAATCTTTGAGGACTGATCTCCTAAAATATTAACAATGCTAGGATTAGTCTAGACAGATGGGAATCTTCCGCCTCCTTGATGTTCCTCTTTGCCCTTGATTTCCTCGGTACTGCTAGCCAATGCTAGAGTTATGAGTTTGTTCTTTGCATATCTTCAAAACACCTCAGGCTTGCTGATTTTCTCTTAAGTGACTACAGAATAAGATTTTTAACTAGGAGAAAAAGGTCTGCCCACTTTCCTCAGGAGAGGGTCCACAATCAGACAAGCTGAGAACGTGGAATCATTTGCCTACAGACACTTGGGTTAAAATTATTCTCCCTTAGTTCTCATACCCATATTATAATTTGCATTTTAATTTTAATGTCTTCAGAACCATGAAAGCCTACTTAGGTAAATGTGCTAATTAGATCTTTGTAAACAACCATATGTTATTTTGGTTTATAAAATTTAAAGAGCAATTAAAAACACATATATTTTGCTACTTGGAGGTGAGGATGGGGAAATGATTCAATCTGCAGAGCCAAAGTGAATCCGAAGAAGGAGCTGAATGAGAGACGTGCTTAATGAACTTATGGCGGAAATAGCAGAAGTTTCAGACTTTTTGGTAGAATACTATAAGGGTAAGCCGTGCTCCACACAGAGCCCTGACATAATTAAATTGAAGTGCTTGAAAATTACTTTTCAAATGGCTTTTCAACTGGTGTACCTACCTTAGAGGAATTTTCCCAAGAAGTGTGTGGTGTGTCTGTTTTTGATGAGAGCATGTCAGTCCTTCTCTGGTGACTTCTGCATTGTGATCAGTTTTGCTGTGAAGAGCGGGGTGATGCATGACTGTGGTAACCAGAGGTGACATCTTACAGTATGATCCATTATCTGAGAGATGTAGGGGAAAAGCGCTCTGAAAAACATAATTAAGGAAACAAATGTTTTCAGAAATATAATAAAGATCTTTTATGGTTTTAGTTCAGGAGCATCCATTTCTATAATATCATCCATGAAGGAAACATTCTGCCAACCATCTAAATAACACTTGTATTTTGATTTTTTTCCCCTAGTTTGCTTTTTCCCCACAGAGAAACTAACAAATCATAAGCAGAGAGTAAGAAGTAAAGGTAGTAGAAGAAAATATAGATTAAAACTGGACTCTGATTTTTTTTAAAAAGCATAATGTTTTCCATATAGACACTATGTTATAAAAGTACATTTGTTTTCCCACCAATAGAAATAAACATATACTGATAAAAGTCTGTATATTTTGCCCTTGGCTTTGTCTTTGACCTCTTACTCTTTTTATTTATTTATTTATTTTGTCAGTCATGGGGTGTGAACTCTGGGCCTGGGTGCTGTCCCAGAGCTCTTCAGCTCAAGGCAAGGGCTCTACCACTTGAGCCACAGTGCCACTTCCAGGAGGGAAGAGTCTCATGGACTTTCCTGCCTGGGCTGGCTTTGAACCACGATCCTCAGGTCTCAGCCTCCTGAGTAGCTAGGATGACAGGCGTGAGCCACTGGTACCCGGGCTGAGATATTTTTTAATGTTACATTAAAATGTAGATATATATCATACACAAAAGCTAACATCATAACATGAGCAGCAGCATATAAAAATATTCAACTAGCATTGCATCATGAGTGCTATTGAAAACAGACTCTGGACTGATGGCTAATGCAATATCTTAGAGCCTCCAACCGTTTTTTTGTTGTTGTTGTTGTTTTGTTGGATGTGGAGACTAAGGACAAATGCTACCGTACATAATAGAATGGTTTAGGAGACTTAAAGAAGAAATGTTTGGCTGTTAGGGTTATACCATTATAGTTCTAATACCTCATTATCAGCTACAGATCATGCAAATCCAAGCAAGGAGACATCTAAAGAAACCATGAATTATTCAAATGTTGTTGCTATTGGCCCCCAAGGTTCCCTCCGTGTATCCACGTTTCTTTCCTTCCCTCTTTGTGTGCGATTTATTATTTGCTATAAGATCAAATATACAATAGTGAATAACAACAAATAATAAGGAATCATAGAACAGAAAGACTAAAAATAGGGAACACAAAACGTATTAGAAATATTCTGGTACTCAATTGGCGTTGCTGTTGAAATTGTGTTCTCCTTGTGGCAGTGCTGTTAGGGCATGGAGAGCCACCGGGCCATCTCTTTTGCTCTTTGACCATCATATGTTGATGAGGTAGGAACGTCCTTGAACTTGGTCTTTCTGGGCCCCATAAATGTGAGGAAATGAAATGCCCAGTCCCTGGTAAGCTGGCTCAGCCACTTCCAGTGCACTGGGATATCACGTAAGTGTGTTGCTTACGAGAAAGAAACATCGTCATAAGGCTAGAGGATAATTAACATGCAATGTATAGATATAACTGATATATTACATACATATGTAAAGATAAAATATCCAATGACAACAGAAGAGTCGATTCTTGTAAACAGTGTCTTGCAAAGTCCATTTCTGTGCCATGTAAGAAAATTCAAGTTTTGATACTAATGCCCCACACATGTATACATGCAAAAGGTCATATTCTTTGCTGTCACTATTTGTTTCTGTTTGTTTTATTTATATTTTATAAATTTATATTTTATTTATATTGTTATATTATTTATATTTATTATTTATTAATTTTTTATATTTAAAAATAAAAATAGATGATCATTTCAAAATGTTCTGGATGTAAGAAATATTCAATCTCTAAACTGCTTACAACTTCCCAGTAAGACTCAAAAGTGGCCTCTCTAAGTGATTAAATGTGCTGTTCTCAGAAACAGTGAAGAGAATCTCAGTAGTCGATCTCAGCCACATCTGTGTTTTGGTGTGTAAAGACCCTAAATATGAACCCCAAACCCTAGAAGCTAGAACTCTTTCTTACATTTCCCCAAAGCCAGATGGAGTTGGCACTAGGAAAAATTCCACTTTCCTTCCAAGTTCCATTTTAGAACTCTCTAGAGCACTAATCGTCTCCAGTTTATCACCCATAGTTTGCACATCATTTCTGACACGGAGAAGTGACTCAATAAAAGTTCTCTGAACTGATTATAATTTGCTTCATGAAAGTTATCACCTGCCTTTCTGAGGGGAAAAAAACCCACAATCTTCTCAATGAAAAGTTATTCTTACTTTGCTTTTCCTGTGATAAAAGCTATAATATTTATTGGATAGGAAAAAAGGAAGTAGAAAAGGGTGTTGGAGAGAAGCAAGAAATATTTTAAAAATTCCCTGAAAGCCAAGGTTATTAAAAGCAATAAAAATGTTAAAATAACATGGCAAGCTGTGTGAGTAGAGAAAGATCTGTAATTGGAATGGGGGATGGAAAATTCAATCTTCTGGCCATCACTTTCGTACATAAACTTCTTAAAAAGTAATGTCTATCAAAGCAATGTAGTAAAGGATTACAGTGATGAATTTTATGAGATTAAGCTGCAGTTAATTTCCTTATGCATTTAAGATTAATAAACTGCTAATTAGAATATGCAAATAAGGGTTTCTGAAGTCTAAAAAATATTTTCTAGCACCTTACCCATAAATCGAGCTCAGTAACTATTTTGTTGTATAATTGGGAAGCAACAGATTGATGAGCCAATCTAATTATGTGAAATTTACATGTGCGTGGCATTTGGTAATAAAGGACATGAACTAATGTTAAAGTTGTAGGAAGTATTTGCAACATTCATTACAGTCATTAGATGCAAAATTTAACTAAGTTTCAAAGAACTTCGTGCCATATAAACTATAAGTCATGCCAAGCCCTCTTCCTATACATCTGGTGCTTAATTGTAGGGTGAGATTTAGCCCACCAGCAATTACAGCAATTATTGGGGCTTTTGCATTTGCTGTTCATACACAACATATCCAAGCCCAAATATCTGGATTGTTTCTAGCCATTCAGAGATCAGGATAACAGCTACCTCGTTATGCAAATGGGGTAAGCTACTCACTCAATAGGTCTACCATTTTAGCTTTGCAGATTGCGGAGAGAGATGTAATGCCCCTTTCTTATGTCAAATGTGATATAAAAGTAGGTCAGAATTTTTTCTGGGGCCTGTGTAAGGTTTCTGTTTTGGAGGGTTTTTTTTTTAATGACTATGTAGCTCATAAATACCAAATGGTAGAAAAGACCAGAATAGTTGTTTTTTTAATCTGTAAGTAGTTGTACGAAGGAATTAGCACTTAACAAAGCAGTTTGTGAATACAATATACCCTAATCCATGTCACTTTCTGCAACCTTCTCACCCATCCCTCCCTACCCATCTCTTCCCTCACTCCTCTTAATTTTGTAGGATATATATTGGATTTTTTTTTTTTACTATTTTTATTACCTTTAAGCAGTTGTACAAAGGAGTTGCCATTCACCAAAGCAGTTAATGGACACAACGCATCTAGATCACTGTCCCTGCTTTCAGCCTTCACCCCTTCCCCCACGCCACCCCCTCCTGTGCACATCTTAACATTAGGTTTATATATTTAATTTTTTGCATTTTAACAAAACAATCTCTATGTCACCACTTCCAAATGTTCATCTCCCCGCTTCAACCTGCCCCTTCCCTTCCATCTCTCACTCCCGGGGTTACACCATGATTTCCTGCCTGTATTCTCTCCACCTTGCCCCTCTTCCATAGTATGTGCCTATAAATTTGCAAGAAAACACAGTGGGTGGCAAGCAAGTGCTTACAAATGAATTCACTGAAGTAGAAGAGACTCTGTGGAGAGGGCAAATAGTGCAACTCTTAAAATTAATAAAAACAAAAAACTAAGACAAAGCCCAACTAAATAAGTAGCAGGAAATGGGTACTCAGAAGAGGGTAGGGTAAGAGTACGCTGGCTAACTGCATTCCCCCTTTCCCCCTCTTTTCCTCTTCATTTGTCCACCTATTTCCCTTGAGCATACAGCACTCCTTTTAAGGACCTGCTCCTGGTGTGTTATTTTGTTGAACTTTGATTTGGACTTTCTAAGCAATTATACTAGATCTCCCTTGAATCTACTGTATTTCAATTAATGCATTTGAATGTTGGGGTTTTTTGTATGTTCATTTGTTGGTGAGGGTTTATTTTTAATCCATCATGGGGCTTGAACTCAGGGCCTGGGCTCTGCTCCTGAGCTCTTTTGCTCAAGGCTAGCATTGCCACTTTGAGCCAGAGGGCCAACTCCAGTTTTCTGGTGGTTCTTTGGAGGTGAGAGTCTTTCAGACTTTCCTGCCCAAGCTAGCTTTGAACCATGATCCTCAGATCTCAGCCTCCCAAGTAGCTAGGATTACAGGTGTGAGCCACTGTCTCCCAGCCTGTTAATACATTTGTCTACACTTGTATACCACCCAATGTATGTACTTCTAAGCTGATAAACTAAATCTAGCTTCCACATATGAGGGAAAACATGGGTCTTTTGTCTCTCTGGCCTGATTTACTTCACTTAGCGTCATTTTTTCCAAGTCTTTACATTTCATGAGGCTGGAGAACAAGAAGCAATTTTGAAATTATCATGCTTAAAACTTTGCAAGGGGTATACATACATACATACAGAAAATATGAAGGAATCAGGAGAGACTCTAATGAGCATACAACTATACTACTTTCTTCTTTGGCAAGATTCCAAAATGGATTAAAATGGTATTGAAAATTAATTCAATTGAGTTGGCAAGAAGCATGTCAGACATACTTTCATTTAATGCCTATTATTTACTAATGCACTCAAAGAACACAGATTACCCTTATAGTTCATAGAGCCTTAGCATTTAGGTCACATGTTAAATTACTTTAATCGCAGTTTAAGGTCTGAGACATGTAGACTGTGATTCATAATCAATAACAACTAAAGAGGAAGCACAGGCTCTTCAACAGAGTCCTATGTCATTATATTGGATTTTTCACTTAAATAGTGTCTATTAGAAAATCACAACAATGAAATAGCTAAGAAAACTGGCTAGATTGGCATTTTTAGCCTAAGATAGAAATACAGTGGAGCCTAATTTTTATTAAATGTTTCATACTATAATTAATGTTTTATAAAATTTTCTGCATACATTAGTATCCTATAGCCATTTACCTTCTCCATACTATAACCTCTCCCAGTTTTCTTAGAGTAGTTTGAACAAATAGATTAAAGGCTGCAAAACATTAAAATTCTAAGTAAATTATATGCATAGTAATTTTTTTGGAAAAACCATTCTTTACCTTGTCTTTACACATTCAAACTTTTTCTTCCATACACCAGTCCAGGGGCTTGAACTCAGGGCCTGGAAGCTGTTCCTGAACTTTTTTACTTAATCCTAGTGCTCTACCACTTGAGCCACAGCTCCACTTGCAGCTTTTTGATAATAATTGGTACTATGAATATCACATACTTTCATAAAGCCCTGGACTGGCTTCAAACCATGATCCCTAAATCTCAGCTTCCTTAGTAGCTGGGATTACAGGTGTGAGTCACTGGCACAAAGAGCATGCAGAATGCAGTGTTATTTTCTCCTCTCTTGTAGACATATGGAATATGTAGCTTTTTTTTCCTCTAACTTCATATCCTTTATGAGTTCCAAAACCCATGGTATATAGTAGACACCTAGCTAATGTTA
This sequence comes from Dipodomys spectabilis, assembly GCF_019054845.1. Classification (NCBI taxonomy): domain Eukaryota; kingdom Metazoa; phylum Chordata; class Mammalia; order Rodentia; family Heteromyidae; genus Dipodomys; species Dipodomys spectabilis. Next base: position 7,350,059 of record NW_024870711.1, read on the forward strand.
ATGAATGATTGCAACCTCCTTCCCTTATCCATAATTGATACATTCCAAAATCCCAGGAGATGCTTGGATCCCCAGACAGTAGCAAAGCCTCTCTAGATTTCCCCCTGTATATACCTATGATATAAATTCACTTGTAAATTTGACACAGTAAGAGATTAACAAAACCCTACATGAAAGAAAACAAAGTATAACAAGTATCACTACTGTTGTACTTTGAGCCACTATTAAATGAAACATGAGTGACATGAACATAAATACTGTGAGACCATAACTATGGGTCTAAAACCAAAATGAAATGCTACTAGTTAAGGAGCAGGCTGGTAGCAAATAAAGGATGAAGGTGTTGCCACAGGCAGGTTTTACCTCTTGGTAAGAATGCATCCAGATGACCTAAGATTTCATCATGACTGGCAAATTAAAACTTAGCTGTTCATAAGCTATTTCTAGACTCTTCCAGTTAGTATTATCTAGCGACAGATAACTATAGGTAGTGAAACTGCCAACATCTCAATAGAATAGTCAGATCGGAATTTTAAAGGCCTATATGAATTTAAAAGCACATTCTTCTCTGTTAGTCTACTTTCTTTCAATAGAGGATACAAAGAGATTGCATGGATTGGAAATCTGGGAGTAAAGCAGAAAACGACTTTGACTCCGTTATAGAATTCTTTTCTTCTCCCCATGGGTAAAGCAATACAAAGATCATTCTTTTTTTAAAAAACTACTACCATTTTAGAAAGACCCTAACAGACAACTATTTTTCAACAAATTGGGCTATTTTCTGAAATATAGCCAGTTTTGCCATTTCCAAATAAGATACTAAGAGAGTTTCTATAGGCCTTCAGTTTGCTGGTACAGGCATCTTTGTTTTACTGTGGTAAGGTTGAACATCCATTCCTACTTTAGTTATAGTCTATAAATTTTATTGCCATGGATGTAGACATAGAAAAATTGTTTCTCTTCTCTTAAGCTTATTTTAAATTCTTAGAAGGAATTTTGAACTTTCCTAGATATATCATTTGCAAATAAAAATACTTCTATGCCTCTTAACTTTCAGAACTCAATAAGAGTCAATGAGGCAAACACCATTCAGTATGAATTCTTTAATATTGGCAAACATGTTAAAAATATATGTGTGTTCATTCTTAGATTTGGAGTATTCTGAAATACCTCCCAATTTATTACCGTACAGTAATTATAGTAGACCATCTGTTGTCTACAATGCTATTCATTACTTTAGCAAGTTCTGATAGAATGATCATTGATGATGGTCCCAAGAGACTATACATTCCCAAATTACTTTGTAAATTATTCCATATATTCAGGAAAATTGCCATGTTAACTTCAGTATGCTTTATCCTGAGTTCTAAGAAATTAGCAGTCCAAATATTATATAAAACCTGGCCCTGAACCTGAATATCATTTGTAACAACACTGTTCAGATGTACCATTTTTAATAAAAATAAAATTAGCTATTAATGGACACTACTAAATCAAGTGATCATCTACTCTAAATTAACTCACCACCAGCACTTCCAGTGAGTGCCCTGTTCATTCACCTTGGATGTTTGTTCCTCACTGAAGATGGAGTTTTATGGGTGAATAGATTCTTTCCATGTCAATTTTCTAAACACAACCAAATTTATGAACTGTATGGAGGACATCTTTGAAGAACAATTCTGTTTCTATTCCTGACAGATGAGGAACTGAAATATCATTTCTTCACGTCCTATTTCACCTGTCATTGTCATCTCAAAAATCTATTTCCTCTTACATAAAACCACAGTGTTTAAAACCATAAAAGGGTGCACAGCAGTAAGAGGATTTTCCCCTGGGCCTGTTTTCTCTCTGCTTTAAAACAGAGCTGTTTGAATGCCCAAAATTAGCATTCCTGAACTTGAGTGCAGACATTTCTGTTTGTTTTGTTTTACCACCTGCCTAAAGGAAACTGTTTGGAGGAATAGCCTTCAAATTCAAATACCTTGCTGAAAAAAAAAAAAAAAAAAACCAGCAGTTTTATGGTGCATGATGGTAAGTTTCACCACATTCCTGTGACTGGGATAGTTTCTGAAAGAAACAGGATGGAAGTAACTTCCCAGAAATATAATCCAAAATGTTTGAGCGAGTTATAAATATGTGTTTCTTCTGCAGCTTTCTGGATACTTAACCATAATCTTAATCAAAATGTGTTTTATGCCCACAGTGGTGGTCTCGCTCACTCATTTAACAACTAGTATATTACCTGTCAGTTCGGTGGGAGGCAGGTTAAATCAGACCAAACGGCGAACAAAAGAGATAAAAAGTTAATATGTAATGAAGTTTAAATTCTAGAGGACAAGACAAACTGCAAACAAATAGCAGCAAATACAACATTCATGCCTACATAAATTATTTATATGTATATAGTTTATATATTACCTAGAATATATGTTTCATGTATTATGTAGCATGACAGATTGCAATATTGTTAGAGGAAAAAAATACAAAACTATAAAGCGAAACAGCAAGTGAAGAATTCGGTTAACTTTTAAACAAATACAAATAAATAGGAAGATTAGAGAATTAAGCATAACGCTATCCAGTACAAGATTGTTCCAGACTCTGAAACTAACAGGCCTTGGTGCTGGAAAAGCAAGAAGGCCCAATGACCAACTCCCAGAGAACCAGAATGCAAAGTGCAATGATCAGGAAGGGTGAGACAGACACGTTGGATTTGAAGTGGACTGAAGAATTTTGGCTCTTAGTGAGAGAATGCCACTGGTGGCATGTGAAAAGAATAATAAGACATTCTATTTGTTCTCAAATCTATCTAAATTCACTCAGCTTCTGTACACGGACAAAGAAGGAGGCAGGACACCCAATAGCAAACTGGGATATTCCAAGAAAGAAGACAGTCTTCTGGACTTGCATGGTGGCAGTTGAAATGATGAGAATTGAGCAGATCCTGGATATATTCTGAAGTTTGAAATCACTGATATTTGTGTGTTTTGGATAAAAAAAGAAAGGGGGTGTGTGAGAGGAAGGAGGAGTTCTAAGTGTTGGACCTGAGCAAGGTCAGAATGGCTATTTACTAAAATATAAAAGACAGGATAAAATAGTGCTGTTGGGAGGAGGGGAGTGTTAACTGCTAGACACATGAAGTTTGAGATTCAATATCAATATCCAAGTGAGAATGTTGAGTAAAACATTGTACATCTACGTCTGGGTTCTAGTGAGGTCCACACTAGATGTCGAAGTGGATGCTTTCAGTGTAGAATTGGAATTTAAGTCCATGCATTTGAGTAAAATCACCAAGAGATGGTGTGGATGGAAAAGAGAGATAGAAGGTTGAGCTCAGGAATATCTGAGTCACCATTTGTAAACAGGAGAAAAACCAAAAAAATAAAGGATAAGGAACTACCAACCAGATAAATAAGAGAAGCAGAAGAGTTTAAGTTTTTCTTTTTTTTTTTTTTTTTTTGGGGGGGGGGTCCGGTCCTGGGGTCTGAACTCTGGGCCTGGGTGCTGTCCCTCAGCTCTTCAGCTCAAGGCTAGCGCTCTACCATTTGAGCCACAGCGCCACTTCCAGCTTTTTTCTTTTTGCTTATGTGGTGCTGAGGAATCAAACCCAGGGCCTCAGGCATGCAAGGCAAGCGCTCTACCACTGAACCACCTTCCCAGCCAAGTTTAAGTTTTTCTAGAACTGATGTTTCTGTTGGAATTAGAGTAAAACTGTTAATGCAATGGATTTGAGAAACACTAGGAGAGAAAGAATTAGGACTGTGTTAGTGGGGGAAAGAGCTATGGAGTATATGTTTTTTTTTTAAAAAAAGGGTTCATAATTTTTAAAGTTGAATGAAATCTTACTAGTTTTCTTGCAATGAATTGGTAGAGAACAAAGTATATGATGATGTCTAAGAAGAAGAATTTGTGAAGAACTTGACCTCAACGAGGCAAGAAATTATAGTCTATAGGACACAAGACAGTGGATTGCCTTTTATAAAAGCAAGGATCATTGATCAGACGTGATAGGAGAGGGTTCCAGGCTCATTTGTAGGCCAGTTAATGGAGATCGTAAGGAAGGCTTTGGAATATCTCCTCCAGTTCTTTCCTTTTTTTTTTAATGTTTTCTTTGTGAAAATACTGTACAGAGGGTTACAGTTACATGAGCAGGGTACTGAGTACCTTTCCTATCCAGCATTGTTGCCTCCTCCTTTGTGTTTCCCCTACTATTCTTTTTTTTTTTTTTTTTTTGTCGGTCGTGGGGCTTGAACTCTGGGCCTGGGTGCTGTCCCTCAGCTCTTCAGCTCAAGGCGAGCACTCTACCACTTGAGCTACAGCACCACTTCCAGTTTTCTGGTGGTTTTATTGGAGATAGGAGTCTCATGGTCTCTCCTGCCGGGGCTGGCTTTGAACTGCGATCCTCAGATCTCAGCCTCCTGAGTAGCTAGGATGACAGGCGTGAGCCACCAGCGCCCGGCTTATGAGTACATTTCTCTACTATTCTTCCCTCCCACATTCACAACTACACTCTCCACCCCCCCACCCTACCCCACCCCCCACCTAAATTGTAAAGTTCATTTTTCAACATAGTGTCTTGTACATCTCATTGTTACAATGGGTCCACCTGTATCCCTATTTAAACATTTTGTTTTTTCCCTTCCCCTCCCCAACTTATACTGACATCAAATACAATGAAAACAGGGGTTATACCATGGGGAAGGAACATAAAAAGTCACAAAAAAAAATCACACGGTACCTTATAAATACATTAGAAACAATAGCAAGAAAGAAAAAAAAAACACTGGTGTCCCTATCGTGGGATTCATTTCGCTTAACTTCATCTTATCTGGTCATATGTACATAGCTTTTGACCTTTTCTACTTGTCTCAGACATATACTAGATATTGCAAATAAGGGAAACCATGGGACCTATGTTTCTTTGAGCCTGGCTTACTTCACTTAATATAATTTTCTCCAAGTCTTTCCATTTCCTAACAAATGTGGCAATGCCATTCTTTCTGATGGAGGCATAGAATTCCATTGTGGATATATACCACATTTTCTTGATCCATTCATCTACTGAGGGGCATCTGGGTTGGTTCCATATCTTAGCTATGGTAAATAATGCTGCAATAAACATAGTTGTGCTGGTTCTTTTGTTTTCTTAGTGAAGTAAGAAGCTGAGGTGGTAAGTCACAAGAGCTTAAGAAGGAATGTCTGCAGTGGGCCTGAGTGAAGGGAGAATGGCGGACCCAGTGCTCTACAGGACCACTTGTGGCAGCAGCACAAGAGTCTCCTGGTCCTGACTCTCATTCTTCACTTACTGCTTTTGACAAAACTGTAACTGGCTTTGGTAGAAGGCATTATTTAACCATTGTATGGGACTTTTATGGCTATGTACAGCACAGTAAGAAGAAAAGCAATGGAATCCTAATAATACATAAATGTATTCACTAAGTGGTATGTGGACAGTAGGATTCAAGTAGTGTAATTCCTTTAACTAACTTACAGCTGAACAAAAGGAATACCAGGGGCCTGAAACATGTTGTGGGGGAGGGTTGTGGAAGAGGGGGGCGTTGAGGTCAAGGGGAGGGGGTGGATGAATAGAGAGAGGAAGGGTAGTCCAAGACAGTCATACTATTCAATGTACACATGGGAAAATGGAGCTGGGTAATGGGAGAGGAAGGGTGGGGTTTGGAGAGATAGGGGAAATATTGATGAAGATGCATTGTACTGACAAACTGGCATGTACAACTTAAAGATTAAATAAGTAAATAAACAAACAGTAAATTAATGGTGTGGCTAATTACAGGGGAAGAGACAAGTGAGGGCTTAAAGAGGAGTGGAATGCTAAGGTTGTGAGCTCTAGGGCTGACATTAGTATAACAGAGGAAGTGAACTCTTCACCCTACAATTTAGAAGAAAAGACCTGCCCATGCATTCCTCCTTTCTCCACTGAGAGTAATTCTCATTGGCTGGACCCTGCCTTGCTGGCAGGGAGGACATTCTGATGGAGGAGAATGGTGTCACAGATGCTCTGCCTGGAGTGTGTGCTGAAGGAAGCCAGGCTCCCCTCAAGGAAGAATGTGTCACATTGTCATGGAGAACAGAGCTGTGAAATTGCCCCAGCCCACAAAACCTCTTTCCTTCCTTCCCCCTTCATACTTTGCTTTAAAAAAAAACGAAAAACAAAAAAACTCATGATCGTATCATTTGACCTGGGAACACTTCTAGCAAGGCTCTTTTAAACAGCAGATGTTTCTGGAGATAGATAAAAGAGGGAAATTACAGAAGAGAGACCAATAATTAAAGAATGAAATGTCTATAGCCCGAAAGGGAGATCTAATTTTAAATAGCAAAGCTTAGAATAACCAAAAAGGAAAAAAACCCCACAAACATAAAACCACTTAAAATCCTAAATAAATTCCTCAAGTGTACTTTTTAAGTGGTAGAACCCATGCTCACTCCCACTTCCCTGCCTGTTTCTGTCTCCTGCTTTCCAGCCTGCTTTCCAGCCTCAGCTCCCTTCCTTCTTCCCCGTCCATTGGAGCCCAAACCACCACTGAGCATCTTTGTATGCTTCTTAGATTCTGCTTGCCTGGCAGCAACTCCTCTTCAAACATTACTTTTTTTCCACAAAGGAAGAGAGGAAGATAAAAAAAAACTGTTATCCTTAAGGTAGAGAGAATAAGGATAGCGGTGATCCTCGCGCAGGCTGGGTACCAATCTGAAGGAAAGGAAAGAGATCCCTTTCAGCTGCCTGCTTCATAAAAGAAGCCAATTCCAATCGAACAGCATCTCCTAGAGAATTAGGGGAATGGCTGTGTTTTCTACCAGTTTCTTCGACCCAGTTATGTGAATCGTGAGTTGTTGTAACTGTTTTACATCGATACCTGTATCCCCTGTCTGAACTAAGTCATACTCACACTTGAATTCCCTACTAATAACTATGGGTATTGTTAGAGTAAATTAGACTCAGCCAGAAAGCCACACGGACATCCAGGTAGGAAGAACAAGGGAAAGGTTTATTGCCACTAAGGGGACTTACCAGACCCCATTTTGTAAGGTGATAGGAAATGAGAAGAAGTGCCGGCTACTGTCTCAGGTGACCTTGATAATCTCCAGGATTTGGGGGATCCTGCTGCCTTCTATGGTCCTAGCTATCCCAACAGGGTGCTCTCTCAGGGGAAGAGGGTAGGGGCTGATCATTTGCTGCCTTTACTACATGGGCCTCGTGTTGCCTAGGGAAAGAGCATGTTAAGCCAGGAGGGAGGAGGCTTCTGGGCTACAAGTATATTGAAGCTGTTGTGATTTCTTAAATAACAGAATACGATGAAAGCACCAATGGAAATACAGAAAGGCAGGACATGTGTTAAGAAGTAATTACTCCCTTCTTTAATTAAAATTTCCATTACAAGCTTCATGATTTCAGGTTTCTGGATCTTATTCAAACTTTAAGAGGAAAACAGAACTTGAATCAAATATCAGGTTATTTCTAGTTATAAGATACTTATTTTTTTTAATCTTCGAAGACAGAGTGCTCATATGGCTTTGGATCCCAGTTCTAGTCCTGCAGAGGTCTCTGCTTGTAGATTTCCAGTCCAGTAAGTCACGTTTGTAGCTCCAATCTCGCCCTATAGTTTGCTCTGTGACCCCCTTTCGCTGCTGGATCTAAGAAACCTTGTTTTCTCATTTGTTCAGATTTTGACAGATTAGACGGAAAACTTGTAAGCACTTGCCAGATTAGAAATTAAAGTCTGTATGTAATATTTAATAGTGGGTTCTTATTACCAATCACCTTACAAGCTTTCTGGAGATGAAACAATCATCTCCTGTGAAGAGAGATGGATATAGATATAGAGAAAGATCCAGTATGTCACCTCCTATATGCCTCCCTTGTGCATGTGTTATTGGTTGCTTTGCATAGCGTCTGTTACCAGCTTTCTGGTAAAGATTTTTTAAATGGTGAACATAAGCTTTCCTCTGAGTCCCCTCAGCCTCCAACTTAGTTTTTATAAAAGCATCTATAAAATGAAAGGCAAGTCACTGACACACAGCATCACATGCCATCGGAGACACCAGGCAATGTAATTAGAGAAAGAAGGACAAAGTAAATACCAGACAGGACAAATCATCAACTACAAACTTCCCAAGGGATCGAGTCTGAGATTTTCAAGCAAGAAACAGAAGTCAGATATTATTAAAGCCAATAATTAGCCAATTGAGCTAAAGGAAGAACTTGATAAATCTGACTACAAATGAAAGAAGAAAAGAGTGTCCTCAATAATTGCTTATAACATAATTTTATGTAACAAAATTGTACAATGGGAGGGTAGGATAAAGGGAGAGAAAATAAAGTTCATCTGTATAAAAACATAATGTATGCATGTGTAAAATAACATAGTAAAACCCTTTTGTACAATTAATATACACTAAAACATGATTGACAGGAATATATAGGTCTATGTATACACACACATATATATATATGTGTAGAGATGAAAGATGTGTGTGTATATATATATGTGATATATATATATATATATAATTTGGTGGAGAAGAAAAGAAAATCAATGGAAAGTCATTCTGTCACAAAAGGCAAAGTTCATATGTTGTGCCAACCAATTTCTATTTTAAAAATAAAGCCTTTTAAAGAACAGCTTTAGTGTTATAAAAATTGTGAAGATAGTACCTCCTTTTGGTTTTTTAATTGATGGAGAAATTAAAAATTATTTAAAAAATCATCCATTTAAAAGTGAATAATACACCCAGCATCAATGGGTCATATCTATAGTCCTTGCTATTCAGAAGGGTGAGATCTGAGGATCTCGGTTCAAAGCCAAACCCAGGCAGGAAAGTCTGAGACTTTTGTCTCTAGTGAACTACAAAAATAGCTAGAAATGAAACTGTGGTTCAAGTGACAGGGCACTAGCTTTAAGGGGAGAAAGCTTGGGGGACAGTGCCCACGTCCTGAGATCAAGCATTAGGACCAACACGCACACACAGACACATACACATAAGTGAATCACAAAGTGTCTTTTTGTGCACTTGTACCTCTATACAGCAGTCCAATTTTTGGGGGGGAGGTCCGGTCATGGGGCCTGAACTCTGGGCCTGGGCTCTGTCCCTGTGCTCTTCAGCTCAAGGCGAGTGCTCTACCACTTGAACCATAGCGCCATTTCCCCTTCAATTATTGGATACCAAAAAACTTAAACGTAGACAACTAGAGTAGTTAGTAATGTCAGAAAGATAGGGGGAAAAAGATCTTACCATATAAGTAGGATTTATCATCAGTATGATGATAATAATTTTTAACATGGTAAAATAAATAAATTTTACCATCATGCAGATGGTAAAAATTACTATGGATTAAAAATGAGGCATGACACCTACTCAGATATAACTGTGAGTTATTAGCATTTGGTAAAATATTGTTGAGCTACCACGGTAGCTTTCCAGGAGTGCGATTTCCCTCTTACAGCTACCCTGGTGAGCAGATTAGTACCACACAAGCCATTATCTTCGTGGCTCTGGCTATTTTATTCTACTCAGTTGAATTTGACACCTATACACTTCACATCCATTACAAGAAATCGTTCTCACCATTTGCCACTGCATTCCCCAGCGGGCCAAACGTTTAAAGCCACAAAACGCGTGCCTCGAAGATGACAGAATGGCATCCTAGGATCAGTACGAAATTGGAGAATGATCAGAAGGAAGACATGGAAGTAGAATCACATGTGGGAAACTCAGCAACATCCTGGTGTTTCGTGAGAAGGCACAATTGCTCCACAGCACCGGGCTGAAGGCGGGGCCGGCCTCAGGCTGGAAGGCCCAGGGGAGACCTGGGAGCCCAGTGGCAAGTGGTCTGCTCGCCAGCAATTGCCCAAACCCTTCAACTTGTTTAATAAGTTGATCCATAGCGATCTCTCATCATAGGGCTCCTGAAGTCTCCTTTTGTGCTGGAATGTGGCTTCTCAGTGACTCTGTCTTGGGCCCCTTCTGCTGGAAGACCAGAAGCTAAAAGGATGGATGGCCGTTACCTCTGATGGTTGCTCTGGGACTGATTTAGTTTTTTAAATGTCTCCACACTGCTCAAGGGGCTCTTCCTGGAGCTCCTGGGGCTCCCTTTCCTCTCACCAAACTCCTTAGCTCTGTAGCTGCCTGTGTGGTCTTTCTACGTGCCAGGCTCCTATCATGGACACTCAGGCATTTCCCATGCTGCACCATTGCAGCTGAATATTCTTCTTTTCTTCCCTTCATGTAAACTGACCCTGGTGTAAAGGAAATGATTGGCTTGTTTGCAGGGAGGGAAAAATGTAGTCTTGGATTCCTTGTTTCTGGCTACAGAAATCTGTCCATACGCTGTCTGTGTTCACATTAACTGTAGTGGGTCAGCTCAGCTCGCAGTGACATTCATCGTGTGATTTGTAAGTATAATGGAAGTGTGAAAATATGGTCCATAGGAAGCCCTGAGAGTAAGTTATTACTGAAGGGATATTTTAATATTGAATGATTTGCCCATGAATACATTTGATTAAATTACCTATCTAAGTAGAGTGCACTATGTAAATCAGGTAGGGAATTTATCTCCTAACAGTTTTCTTTCTTAATTTCCATTCATCCAAACTGAGTTTTTTAAATTTAAGACTTGTGTGAAGTCTTTTATTAGAATCAGAGATTATATACCAATTCTGCTTTCTATTAGGGTCCTATGGAATTTTCATTATCAGGAGATATAAGTTCTGTCTCTTCACAGCCATGATGTATTCATTTTAACAACACAAGACTCATCTCAGGAAACTTCGTTCTAGTCACAAAGGCCAATTTTTTTTAAGGCCACAACGTCTAACATGGTTTGATCTTCACACTAAAATAGAGTCTAGCTGTGGTGTGCTTTCATTGTACGGTGGGTGGAGGTCTGCTAGAATCCACCGTGCCTAGGGTTTGCATTTAGCTCTCTCTCTAACTAGCTGCATACACTTGCCCCCTCTGCCCCTCTGTCCTTTATTTTCCCATCTGGAGGAAAAGGATTTGAAGAGAAGCAGGTGGTCTTAATCAGGAGGCCATAAGATCACTTTGGAACCTTTATTTCTTTCTTATCAAAAGATATTTGTTACATATCCCTACCTCTGTCCAAGTCTATTCTGATTTCAGGGATGTGGGAAGGGTGAGCCTTTCTAGTTAAATGTGTCCGAGGAAGATGGTTGCTTTCATCTGAAATAACCATTGCTGTCATTGAAGCATTTTGTCACAATGGTTGCTACATTGATGGTATTGCTAAAAGCACTTATATCCAGTTCTAAAAATGAGTGTCCTAATTCTGTGAAACTTCCTGATAAGGAATGGTTCATTCTCCACCATCTACTCAAACAATAAACTAAACTTTTAATCCACAATGATGGTGCATAAGATAAGATAGGACCCCATGTGTATTTCAACCACATCCCATAATCCTGGTCACTCAGGAGGCTGAGATCTGTAGATCACAGTTCAAGTCAGGCAAATGAGTCTGTGAGACTCTTATCTCTGAGTATCTAGCAAAAAGCCTAAAGTGGCTGTATGTCTCAAGGAATAGAGTATGAACAATGATGGAAGAAGCTGAGTGAGAATCAAAGGCCCTGAGTTTGAGCCCTAGTGCTGGCACAGAATTAAAAAAGAAGAGCCTACTGGATGGTGGACAGATTCCTTTTCTATTTCTGCCTGTAGGAAGAAGAGACAGAATAGGGAAGAAGGTCTTAAGTAGGGAGGAAGGTCTTAATAACTACCACCACACATAGTTAACTCACTTTTCTCCACAGCCCAAAGGACTAGCAGATGTCTTAATGGAAGGTGAAGGGATCAAAGTCATCTCAAGTTTAGACATGGGGTGTTACCTGGTGATATGAGAAAGAACACTTCCAGTGTCTTATAGTTCATGTCTGGGATTTTAGCCAGAGCCACTGCCACTAAAACATCACCTGTGCAGTGACACAAGGCTCCATGTTTATCGTGGAGCGTTGCTGACATTGTCTTTCACTTCTTCGTAATTCTTGAAAAGGGATCCTGCATTTCCATTTTATTGGGTCTCACAAATTGCATAGCCAGTCCTAATTGTACTTCTCCTTTGAGCTCTGCTGCTCAATGAGGTCTTTACATACATCACTGGATGACGGGGAAGATGTGCCACTCCTTGCTTGAACTGCCACCTGCCCTGTGTCACATAGCAAGCCTGCCTGCTTCCGTTCTGGCATGGTGGCCACTCAGACCTCTACAGCTTTGTCCTGGAAAGTAGCTTGTCTTACCACGTGTCCCTACACCCCAGCCTCCTTCCCGCAAGTGAGGACAATTGCTTTCCTTATTCCTAGTCACTGGAACTATGTCTCAGTGACAACTCAGAATTTTATTTCTTCCTCAACCATTTAATAACTGACTCTACAAAGGAGCCAGAGAATTTGTGGAAAAGCCATTTCATTTTTTAATAATTTTTTATTGTCAAGGTGATGTACAGAGGGGTTTCAGTTATATGAGTAAGGTAATGAGTACATTTCTTGTCAACCTTGTTACCCTTTCCCTCAATTTTCTACTTCCCCCCCAAGTTGTACAGATCATTTCCAACATATTCTCTTGCATATATTACTGTTGTTTTGGTTCCCCCTTGTCCTTTGTCTCTCACCATTCTATTGTTTCCCTTCTCCTCCCAAATCCAAATAAACATACATACAATACCAGGGTACCAAAATCAAATACAGTGACAGCAGAGAATATAACATAGAGAGAAGAACATACAACAGAAATTTAAAAAATCACACAGTACATTAAAAACAACAACAACAAATAAAAACCTCTTGTGTCCATGTCTTGGAGTTCATTTTGCCTAGCAGCATCTTATATTATCATATGTACATAGTTATTGAGCTATTCTGCTCATCTACTAAGATTATCCTAGACCTGTACTATTTATTGCAAATAAGGGAAACCATGGGACTTATGTTTCTTTGGATCTAGCTTACTTCACTTAGTACGATTTTTTTCTAAGTCTTTCCATTTCCTTATAAATGGGGCAGTGTCATTCTTTCTGACAGAAGCATAGAATTCATATAGAAGCATAGAATTCCATTGTGTATATATATGACATTTTTTTGACCCATTCATCTACTGAGGGGCATCTGGGTTGGTTCCATATATTAAAAAAAAAAAGCTCCAAAACAAAATGCCATTTCAGCTATATGAGTAAAATGCTATTCAGGACCACAGATTGATTTTAAAACTTACATTTATAATTGGGGTATGTTCAAGCTAGTTCAAGCTAGAAAATATGTTTTGGTTTTGTATTCTAAGTAGATAATTGATGAATGTCTCTAACTTTTGAATTGGATCAAATAAGGTCCACGATAAAGAAAAACAAAAACAAATCAGTAATGTCTGTTTTATTATAAGATCCATGATGATACTTTGGAAAGATTAGATCCCTTGATAGCTCCTGCCTGGTAGTTTATCTACTTTCCTAAGTTTAAAAGTGTCCCAGTACTACATGTTGCTAAATGGTTTTTGTCATATTCCGTGTGCTCCCTGTAAAATAAGCTTTGAGCTTCTTAGCAGCAAATGCATAGGAGAAAACCTGATCAGCTGTGTGGATAATGGTACCCCAAAGACAAGAGCACACCCCTGTGCTGCTTAGGCACAGCTGTGCCCGCAACCGAATTATATTTCCCCTGTGATGTCTCATAAAAGAAGATGTTGGCAAACGAAGATGCAGGCCTCTGTGGCAGAAATAGAGACACACTGCTCAGCTCCTGCTTTAGAAAGAGCTCGTCGGCCAGCCCAGAGGAGTCGGGGCAGCTGATGTTGCCAGCTGTTAGTTCCTCGAGGGTCTGTTTCAGCTTTCAAATCAAGGTCAGACTCTTCTGCAGGTGGTCTCCAAGTGCCGTTTCCTTCTAGCAGATAGCACGATGGCTACAAGAATCACTTTAGACACATAAGAATGGTCGAGAGGTGAAAGGGAGCCCATAGGAAGGACCCCCTTGGCTCCCAGGTTCCTCTGTCTGCTTTTGATTGGTGTAAGTGTGTATGTTGGCCTCAGGCTGTCGTGGTTTATAGAACATGGAACTCATTACGAAGAGGCCAATAGCAGGAGAGGGTCAGGCACACAAGGACAGACTCCCATCTTGTCTTTGGACAGGATCACTGTGTAAGGTCAAGTGCAGGTCATCTTTTGTTTTTGCCACTTTGGGCCTCACTTCAGGATAGCAGATACAACAAAGCAAACACAAGGCAGAGTCTTCCGCCAGCAACAGGCTTTCTGTGCACGTAGAAACCATCCATTTATCCTTTCTGCGCCCAGCCCTAGCCCCTGTGGAGCTCTAGGGTCCGCATCCCTAAGCCAGGACAACGAAAGAGACGGATGGGACAGGGGCAGAGCCTTCGTCTTCATCATCTTTACTCGTGCAGGGCTCTGTCAGGCAGTCTTGGCTCTGGAGCTCTCTTTGGAGCTAGCAGAGACTTTGTCAGGTCTGCCCCGGGACCTGCTGCCTCTCTGTGGCCATTCCTGCATCCTGTGCTTCTCCTTCAGCGATGCTGCTCAGTGAAGCTTCTGCAAGCCCAATTCCATCTCAGAACCTGTTTCCCTGAATAGCTATAAGATAAACGCAAAAGATGAATTTCACTTAGCTCCCTTCAGTCAAGGATAATGTCCCTGGGAAGGGGTTGGGGGTCCAGATACAACCTACGCACTCAAATCTGTAAACCTCTTTTCCTCCCCCCCCATTAGCTTCCCTTCATACTAGGGGATGGATGGGGGGGAGGGGGGGTTGTGGTCACCTTTCCCCACGTGTTTATGAAATCTCCAGTCTCACCCCCTCCATTCCTTGCCCTTTAGATCTCTTTGCAATTGAGGTCCCATTGTCATCTCAAACTGACTGTGCTGTTAGATGAATTATTCATCTTGAGCACTGAAAGTATTCTTGCTTTTTCCTTGTTCTATTATCTTCACACAGGAGTGAAAATCCCTCCCCAAAGCCTAGTGATTTCCAATCAAAAGTTGACTCGTCATTTCTATTAGCCCTGCTGTCCATTGAGCGCTGTTTCTTTCCCTGGCAATTTTTTGCCTTTCTCTAGTCATAGAGGACCTGATGATCTCCTTTTCCTAATGTGTAAGGTAGAGATTTTGTTTCCTTTACCTTCTGTGCAAAACACCTAGCTGGCATCCTCCACAGAGCAAGCAGGCCAGGAGTTTAAATGGGATTTATAGGGAGGTATCTACTGAAGAGGTTCTCATCAGCTACATTATAATATTGATGGGCCATGGTTCTCCTATGAAGTGGTGGACTGACTACTGAATTCTCCACTTGCATATGGGGACATTTTAAGTCCATTAAATTAACACATCCATTTGTCACAGTTATTCTCTGCTTCCCACAATGACCAACTCAGAAGTTCCCCCCACCCATGAATAAGCTATTTACTCCAACTATTGGCAGTTTTCGTGCTTCATGTTTGCATAGATTATTGTTTCACTCTAGATTCCTGTTATTTGCTTTCTGTTTTAGATAACTGCTATAGGCCTTCAAAGCTCAGCCTAAGTTTCACTTGCTCTTCTTTGACCACTCCCCATTTGATGCTTTTCCTTTTTTATTCAGTAGATTCCCTTATCCATGGCTATTCTTTCTAGACTTTCAGTTGCCCGTGGTCTACCATTTGAAAATACCAAATGAGTCTGTGTGTTGGTGGCTCATGCTATCATCCTAGCTACTCGGGAGGCTAAGATCTAAGTTCAAAGTCCGCCCAAGCAGGAAAGTCTGTAAGACTCCTGTCTCCAGTTAACCAGCAAAGAAGGAAGAAAGGAAGGAAGGAAGGAAGGAAGGAAGGAAGGAAGGAAGGAAGGAAGGAAGGAAGGAAGGAAGGATGGAAGGAAGGAAGGAAGGAAGGAGGAAGGAAAGGGAGGGAGGGAAGAAAATGGAAAATTCCAAAAACTAATAATTCATAAGTTTTTTTCTTCCATTTAAACCTTTGTACAATACAGTATGACCCTTGCCACTGAGGGGAGGGGGAAGAGAGAGATCAGATTGCATTCTCTTAATGCCTATCTCAATATATTGTCATAATAAATTTTATTTACCTGTTAGTCTTCATCTTTTGATCCTAATTTATACCTTTTAACTTTATTGTACATAGGTGTGGATAGAAAGAATATATGTATATTACTATATATATGGCATATACCACACATATATGTAGTATATGTGCTACATATTGGCACACATATATATGCATACACATACATACACACATGTACACACCGCAGACCATCTCTGCCTTGAACATCAGGTAAAAGAGCAAAGTCAGGTCCTCATGACTAGAGAAAGGCAAAAGATTGCCAAGGAAAGAAACAGAGCTCAGTGGTTAGCTGGACATCAGGGCTGACAGAGGAAATGATTGAGTCAACTTCTGATTCAAATCACTAGGCTTTTTCACTCATGTGTGAAGGTGATCATGTACACACGTGTGCATGGAGGCGTGTGTGTCTGCACACGTCTATGTATCTGTATGGACAGATGTGTTCACTGCCCCTTTCCAGACACCCAGAGGATGTTGGGAGCATCCACCCTCAGATATAAATGGACAGGGTGACATGTTTATCCCGCTGAATCCTCAGTGACATTATCATCATAGCATTTAACCCAATGGTTTCTAAAAGTTGCACCTTGACAGTCATGATCCTGTGGTATTGAAGTTCTATCTTTGTGTGTTCACAAAGTGTGTTGAAGGATTATCGCTATACTTCCCACTCTGACATCTTCCTGCCCTAGTTTGTCCAAAGAATTGAGTTACCTAGAAGAACAGACGGCTGCCAGAGCTTGGCCTTCAGTGCATGGAGACGTAGCTGTCGTGGGGCCATGGACTCGCTTCCTTCTCGGGGGTCCCGCTTCTGAAATGGAATTCATTTGCTGCTCTTCTGGAGTGATGTTCAGATGAATGCTATGCCATTTGTGAAGGCCTCTAGGACTCTCGATGAAGGGCGTTGGATATTAGCCTCCTTGTTACTTGAAGCTGTTGTGAGGTTTATCTATTTGTTACTCAGCAAGACACTTGACATTTTCTTACAGGATTTATTAAGAGATTGCTGGAAGGCTGGGCGTCACGCCTGCTTGAATGTGCTTACACTGTTGATCTTGACATCTTTATTTGGAATGGCTATGGGCCATTTCAATGATAACCTGATACACAATTAGCCTTTTCTGTCCTTCCTGTACACATCCTGAGTAGAATTTTACGGCCATGGACGCTAGCTGAATAGATTCTCTAGTGTCCTATGCTATATTTTATTTCATTTATTTATTTATTTTTATTATTTTAAGTCGTTATACAAAGGAGTTACCACTCACCAAAGCAGTTTACGAATAGAGTGCATCTTAATCCATGCCATTCCTTCAACCTCTTTACCCCTCTTCAACCCACCCCTTATGTCTCAATTCTGCGGTATGTACAATGTATTCTTGCCTACCTTCTCCCCTCCACATACAGCATTGTAAAAGACATGGAGATTCTTGTGCTTTCACTGCTTGCCTAGATCTTTCTGAATCAAGACCAACAGTTAAAACCATAGACGAGCCAGGGGACAGGGGGTGGCCAGTGGGAGGGGCTGACACCGCACGTCCAGACTTCACAGCAAAGCTCCTCCATCTGCAGTGGTTGCCTTCGCTTCCCAGCGTTTTCACGAGGCCCCCGTGCTTTTGAGGTCTGGAACAGAAAACACGCTGCTGGGTAGCATTTCCGGATGCTCATTATGTGTGAGCTCTGGAATGAGGGAACATGTGGCCAGCCAGCCAGCTGCAGCCCCCACAGAACCCAGCCAACAACCCTGGGAACAGAGCGGCCCTTTGCGTCTGTGATGCCTCATGCCCAGAGGCTAAAGAAATAAAGTGCTGCAGGCAGCTGTGCGTCCCTTCTGCTAAACATCCAAAGATCCCGTTTTCAACACCGGAGTTCTATTATTAAGACAATCAGCCAGGATGTCAACTCCAAAGCTCCCAGAGATCCAGCCTCGCCAGTCACCACATGCCGCTTTCCTGTCACTGTGGGTCAAGGGATTGCCTTTCTCCAGCAGCAGCAGCAGCAGCAGCATCTGAAAATACTGTTTTCTTATGATCACAGCCCATTCATGATCTTCCAAGAGGTGTATCCCACCCCATCACAGGCTGTATGGGAAGTTTCAGAACTTTTGCTATCTAATTCTGCCCTCTATGAGATCAATTTCCCATTACTTTCCACACAAACTCACTTTCAGGCAGCTCTATCTCTTCTTCCTACTCCAGGTCCCTTCTTCAGATTCCTTCAGTTGAAATTGCCTGTCAGTTTTCTGCCCAACCATGTCCTGTCCATTTGTGTGTGTGTGTGTGTGTGTGTGTGTGTGTGTGTGTGTGGTGCACGCTCAGTACTGGGACTTGAACTCAGGGCCTCTCCTCTTGCTTAGCTTCTTCTACTCAAGGCTGATGCTCTACTATTTAAGTCACACCTCCACTTCTGGCTTTTAGCTGGTTACATGAATGACCAGCAATAAGGGTCTAGAGGATTTTCATGTCCAGCCTGGCTTTGCACAGCAGTTCTCAGACCTTAGCTTTCTGAGTAGCTAAAATGTTAGGCATGAGCCACCAGCACCAAGCTCTGTTCACCCATCTGTCTGATGTTTGGCACTAAAGGCCCAGGCTTTCTTCTTCCCACAGGAGTAGCCAATGCCTCCTTTGAGCTCAATTTATGCCTGCTCCTAAATCATGGGGATCTGCAATCCCCAAAGTGCGAAAGTCCGCCCTCCCACTCCAGGTGACAGGTACCCAGGCTGGCCACACCAGCAGTCCCTGGCTGAACCGGAGCTGCTGGGTGGGTTTGCACAGCATGCTCCCAGAATTAGGCATGAATGACTTCCAGCTCAAACCACAGACCCGCAAGGCCCATCCTGAAACTTCCTGTACCCTCCCCCACCTCCGCCCTGCCGCCATGGAGCCAGGTGGCTCCTAACTCTCCTCAGGTCACCATGGCGAGCTCCCGCAACTCTCCATTTACCTTGATCTGGTCTGTGGAGTTTGCTTTCTGCTCTTTCTTTGTGCAGGTACCCTTGTGACTCAGTTTCCCTGACAGATGGTGCTGGGGATGACTCCACCACAAATGATATCCTAGCGTATGTGACTGTTACCTATGTGTGCAGTTTCCTGTGTTTTAGATCTGTGTCTTTCACTTTCTGATTATCTTTCTGTTTGTGGAAAAAAATTGAAGTCTGCATGCAATAATATTACCATTTGCTTATTTAGTTAGTTAGTTAGTTATGTCTATCAGTCATGGGGTGCGAACTCTGGGCCCGGGCACTGTCCCTCAGCTCTTCAGCTCAAGGCTAGCGCTCTACCACTTGAGCCACAGCACCACTGCTGGCTTTTTCTGCTTGTGTGATGCTGAGGAATCAAGCCCAGGGCCTCATGCACTCTACCACTGAGCCACCTTCCCAGCCCTAATATGACCATTTTTAGTGTACATTTCTATTCCTTTTGAGAAACGCATGCATGAGAACATCACACTTGGAGTCTAAAATAATCCCATCATCCCCTATTTTGTACTCCACAATCAGGGTCTAAAATAATTGCATCCTTCCCTGATGACCTTTGACAGCGGGTCTTGTGTCACCTGTAGTCCCAGTGGTCAACACATTAGATTCTTCGTCTCTTTGTCTATCTGTACAGTTTGACTCTGTGGAACCACAGAGCGTGGAAACTTCCACACCTAGACATTTCTACCACGGGCGTGGTAGGGGTCAGTTGTTCTGTCTGTGTTTCAGATTAGTCACCCATGGCACGGACATAGCTACGATGAGTGTGGACACATTTGCGGGTCGGAGAAGATTTGGATGATTTCCATGTGGACCAGCAAAGCTACTATAAACATTTTGCCAGAGAGCTTCATTTAAACATAGATTTTCAACTCGCTTGGATAAATGCCTGAGAATGACTTTGCTGAGGAGGAGGGTTGTCACTGTGTGAGGAGCTGTTTTCTCCTGTGCCTACTGTGTTTTGTTGGCACCAGCAACGCCTGAGCGGTACAATGGTTTTCCGTCTTTGTCATTGTAATAGGTATGTAGTGGTAAGGAGAAAGGGCTTTAATTAGCATTTTCCTGGTGACTTATGATACTGAATTTCTTTCCATGGGTCCATTCCGTAGGTTCATTTGTGCTTCATACTTAGACTTTATCTTATTTTTTTGGCTATTTCGCATTACAAGCAAGGGACTAAGAAGGCACTAAAGGCTTAGTGCATATTGTTTGAGAACCACTAAAATTCAGAACACTAATGACATTCTCTTTTGTGTACCGATCGCTCCCTAGAACTCGCTGCTACACTTTCTTGGGCATCACTATGGACCAAGCCCAACACTCAAACTTCCCCCAGGACACTTAGCACTCATGATCACTGTGGGTGTAAGGAGTGCTTTCACTATTCCATAGCCACCTGGAGATGCAAAGAACCAAGCAACATGGACTGTTCAATATTCAAATCGTTCTCTTCCCTCCGTTGTTATGTTCACACACTCAAGTCTTGCCTGGAAGATGATTTTGTGGTTTGGTTAGTTTGCTTGCTTGGGTTTCTTTACTGTTCTTAGTGTTAGGTAAAGAAGTAATTTAAAGTAATCCAAAACAGGGCCACAGGCTCTGCACAGTGAGGAGGCCAGCTCAGCATGGGGCTTGGGAGGGGCAAGGGGGGAGATGAGAGGGAAGAGAAGGGGGGAGGGGAGACTTTTGACTGTTTGCTTTTGTTTTCCGAGTTTTGCTTGAGAGAAAAGACATAGTAGGGAGGGAGAAATAAGAGGAAACTTGGGGGAACTGGAGGGATACAGAGAGTGTTTAATCTGCTGGCTGCTTAATTAGGAAATACAGTTCTCTCTTTGGAGTCCTTTGAGTTAATTAAGCAAAAGCAAGGTTTTGGGAGAATAGGATTGGATTTATTTATTTAATTATTTTGGTACTGATCTTAATACAAGACATAGAGCTTATTGAAGATTTCACCAACTAGGCAAACCCCTATTTGTGCTCTAAATCCTGGACACCACTAATTTGTTTGCCATCTTTATAATGATATTACTTCACAACTGCTATATTAATGGAATTATACAGTACATTGGTAGATAAAAAGGTAGATGGGTAGGTGGATGGACGGATAGATATATGGATAATAGTTCTAGATCTTGAATATTTTCCTTGTTTTTATACCTAGAGTTTTTATAACTTTAAATTTATTTAAATTGATGTTTCATTTTGAGCTGATGTTTCATTTTGTATAAGGTGTGATGTTTAGAACAAAATTCAGTTATTTAACACATTCTTTTTTTAGCTCCTTTATATTTTTCTAACAGCATTTGATTAAAAAAAGACTTTTTTCCATTGAATTGCTCTGGCATTTAGAAAGCAATAATTAATAAATTTGACTTTGATTTCTGTGAGATATAACTTGTGCTAAAGATTGGTACTAAGATAGCCAGGTTTTTTAAGGCTGGGGAAACTCAAGGAAGTTTGAGTCACGTGATGCACCATCTACCTGTAGGCTTCTGAGCTCTCCTTTCTTCAAAGTTCGTAAGTGCCATATTGCTAAAATCAAGGGCTGACATAATATGGTAAATAATTTCATAGATGTCAAAATAGTATTTGGATGTTTCATGATCATGGCAAGTCCTGTCTGATATGGAACTTGAAGTGAACTTCACATTTATACCTTCCCTTTCTCTAATAAAATAATAAGGGAATTAGGAACTATACATTTGACAAATACATAAGAACAATTCCTGACTTTTCAAAATATTTTGACATCAAAATCAGCAGAATTCCTGGATCTTATGCCCAATCTGGGCAAAAATAAGCCTTTGGGAAAGAGAAAAAAAGAAAAACCATTCATCTTTCAATTAACTACCACAGCTGGTATTTAAAGGGCCAGAAGAAAAATATGATTTAAATGAAAGTGCGTTTCTTTAAAAATCACTAGAAGCTACAAGCAATTGGCCTAGTCTGATTTGCAGCCAATAAGATTGTAGAGGTCACATACTAGTGCCAAAAATAGCCTAATGTAGGACCTACCATGGCCATCACCAAAAATTAGGTCAGAGGCAAAGTGACAGAATGATGCTCCATTCACGGCAGGGTCCACACCCAATTTCCTATGCATTATCTAATCTGACTTTGAGTTAGGTAATCTCACTTCATGATGTGAAAGTCAAATTCAGATGAAGAAAGGCAGCAGGGAGAAAAATGGCCGCTGTGGGTCTGAATCTGTAATTCAAGTTGCCCCTTGGAATTTCATTTCTCACACTTTAGTAAGTTACAGAAGCTACATTGCAACTTAAATTAGTATAAAATCATAGAATATTTCTCCTGGAAGGAACTCTATGGTCTTGCTAGAGAGATTGTGTGTAACCACGTATTTCCATTTGATTGATGAAGAAATTTTTGTGCATGATTTTAACAAGCAATGCCAAAGTATTGCAGACTGTGTGATTTCCCTTTTGTTAGAATTCATTCCTATTTCAATAGCAGCACTAATTATTCTCTTGATGTCTGATGATACACATGCTTCTCTTAACTAAGTAGAAAGCTCCCTGAAATCAAAGATAAATTCATAGTCATCTTTGTTCACCATATTGTCTGGCTTATGGATGCTAACATTTGCATGGTTAATTTAATTAGTGATATCTTGTCTGATTCATTAACTAATTTTATTGTGTCCAAAAATGGGTAGTTGTACTTGCCATACGAGAGCTTTCATATGTAGTGAGGATAAGGCTATATGGAACATTTCTAAACTCTAGCTGCATAGGTATCTGGGTTAACATATACCCCACAGGCAAATAATTTGTTTTAGCTATGTTTAATAGAAATGCTCCTTAAGGCTGATTATTAGCTTCCCAATTAAATTTGTGATGCAATGTAGAAAGATGTTGGAAAAATATGTATGCTACATGATGTTTACTGTCTCTGTTAAAACTTTTTCCCCCAATATTTCCAGTTTTCATGTAGGAATTATTTCTAATGAAGACAATCAGACTCATGAAACAAAATGTGTTTGGGCCTTCTAAGAGTTAAATAATGAGATTCAGTTGGTTCAAGTAGCAGAATTTGAAGTCATTTGGGGGTAAGAGCTATGTTACTGACTCTTCTTAGATCCAAATAGCACTTCTGGTGTGGGGCTGCTTTTGGTTTGGTTTGGTTTTCTTTCTTCCCCTTTTTCCTGCTGTCAGTACTAGACACATGGATGGAGAAGGTTGTCTATTGATAGTGTCTGGAAAATACAATTACTAAAAGGTACACCACACAGCCATTTACAGATGCAAACACTAAATGTATGATGCAGCCCAGAACTTTTGGAGCCTAATGTAATGACATTATAACCTAATTACACACGCACATGTGCTTATAAACACATGTACAAGGCCAGCATGCAATAATCATGCCCTCGACATAGCTCACAAGCTTCAGTATCGCTCTGCTCCTAAAGTAAGTCATAGCCATTCTAATCACCTGTCTTCAAGGATATTTAAAGAAAAGTCTTTGAGAAATTCTGAACATGGAGCTTTCCATAGGAAACAAGGCAGAGAGAGCAGAAAGAGATGCTCACATTCCCAGGCAGTCCTAACAGGCAATGTTACTATTAAAAAGCAGTGTTGAAAGAGGTTGTTACTTCCTCTTTGCACATACACAAGAGTCCTTTCTGTCTCTCTCCAGCCTGCCACCAAGCCAGTTTATTGCAGACATCCAGGGTGCATGAGAACCTGCGCACCCTCTACTCAAGAGCTCCTGAATCATCAAGCACAGAGGCTCACACCTGTAATCCTGGCTACTCCAGAGGCTGAGATCTGGGATCAAGGTTCAAAGCCATCCCAAGCAGACAAATTCAATTCCAATTAACCAGCAAAATAAAAAGCCAGAAGTGGCTACGTGGTTCAATTAATAGAGCCTCAGGCTTTAGCAAAAAATAAATAAATGAATAAAAGCTAAACAAGAGTATGAGGTCCTGAGTGTAAATTCCACTGCCAACAAACCAAAAACAAACAACTCTGATTCCCCTGCAGTCCAGCTCAGTGGAGGAGACTTTCCATGTCACTTATGTTCAATATACTTTCAGAATCTGCTGTACTCTGCTCCATGTAGCTCTAGAAAATAACGCCTATTAAGTTATAAGTAGTAAATCCAGACAGTAGATTAACTGGAATTATTCTAATCTGGTCGGTAATTATAATTTCACAAGGCAGTTTGGTAGCATGTAAGTATATTTACGGTTTCTGTACATAGACTTCTTTACTGTCTCTAAATTATTTATCAAACACCAGTGTCATAGAAACAAGGAGAGCAACTAAGGGCTGAATTTGAACATTTTGCTGTGGGTCATAACTAAGTGCTGTTGAAATTAAATTCTCTCACAAGGAGAGAATTCAGATCAAACTGGGAGCCCTGGGTCTAAGCATCTTACTGTCTGAGTAATATTAGGTGCCAGAGTGAAACACAATCCTGTGCTAATTCCCCAGCATTTCTCTGTTCACACGCATACACACACACACACACACACACACACACACACACACACACACACACATATGCATAATGGCTTGTGCTTTCTGGTTTCTTGCTTCTAGAACCTTCTCTGTAATGGAAACACCCAACCCTTCAGGTTTCCCAAGGCACACAGGCTTCTATTTACCATGTCCCTAGCCATTATCATAATTGAAAATTCCCACTTTCGTAAGTCATCCACACCAAAGTTAATATGTTCCTGCCTTCTACTCCTCCTACGTTGTACATTTTAATTAAGACAGACATTCTGAATTCTTTGTGTTTATCACTAAAACTTAACTCACATCTTCTCTTTTTTGTTCTTGAGTTTTTAAATAGTATCTGTCACATTTCTTCCTTGAGAGCCACCTATTCAATGAATTCTAATTCTCCAAATATCAAATAACATGTATGTTCTTTCCAGCCTAAACTGACCTTATAGACTAATCATTCTCAAGCTTTTTCTAAGAAAAAAATATAAAGGAATATAAAAGACTGAACACTAGAGCCCCAAATTATACACATTTGTCTCCATAACACATGATACTTGAGACTATGGCAGAAAAGTTGCCCTAAAAAGAATTCCTCGAAAGCTAACAGCAGACCCAGAAGAAGGTTAAAGTAACCTGCCTACTATTTCAATTTCCTTTCTTCCTGTGATGTTGAGGGTCACCAAACAAGCTAATAGCCCTGAAGTGGGGGACCATGTTAAACAAGAGGAGGACATTTTGATTCATGGTTGTTCTGTTAGACAGCTCATCCAGCCATAGAGTTGATGCTGGGTTTTGGCGTGCCTGTACAATGCTGCATCCTGACCCACAACCGATGCCAGGGCCTGGTGATGATAGCAAACACCAGCAATTGCCAAATGTGCTAATTGTGCTGATTAACGTCAGCTCAATGAGTACTTATTGGTGTCTCCTCTGTGCTTAGCGCTGGGGTATCTGTCAGACTACAGGCATACTTTGTTTTTTACCCTTAAACGGAATCCCAGGGCATTAGAGAGTAATCAGACCTAATCTGTGATTGAGTTGATATTAAGATCGGTGCTGGGTTATGTTGTGTTTTCTTATGTTTTTGCCTATTTAATTTCTTCTTAGCCAGTAATATTTATCATAGCATTTCTGTTAGTTTCCTTTCTGATTCTCAAACTCAGGTCGGCACCTAAAGATATGTATGCTTACAGTTTATAGTTGCTTATTTTTAATATATATTTTTATTTTTTATGTTTATTATAAAAATTCTGTACAAAGGGGTTACAGTTACATGAGTAAGGTAATGAGTACATTTTTTATCAAGCATTGTTGCCTTCTCCTTTGCTTTTCCCCTACCACTCCTTCCCTTCCACCTCCCCAGCTACTCCCCCCCCCCCACAAGCTGTAAAGTTTGTTTTCAACATAGTGTCTTGTACATCTCATTGTTATAATGGGTCAACCTGTATCCCTATTTAAGCATTTTGTTTTTTCCCTCCCCTCCCCAAATTAGAAAAATGTAAATACAAGATGCAGGACACAGGAATCAAATACATTGAAAACAGAGGTTATACCATGGGGGAGGAACATACCAAAGAAACAAAAAAAATCATATATTACATTATCAATACATTAAAAACCATAGCAAGAAGGAAAAAACCATTTGTGTTCCCATCTTGGGGTTCATTTCACTTAACAGCATCTTATATGGCCATATGTATATACCTTTTGACCTTTCTGCTTGTCCTAAATTTATACTAGTTATTGCAAATAAGGGAAACCATGGGACCTATGTTTCTTTGGGCCTGGCTTACTTCACTTGATATTATATTTTCCAAATCTTTCCATTTCCTAACAAATGGGGCGATATCATTCTTTCTGATGGAGGCATAGAATTCCATTGCGTGTGTGTGTGTGTGTGTGTGTGTGTGTGTGTGTGTGTGTGTAATAGATAGAGATAGATAGATAGATAGATAGATAGATAGATAGATAGATAGATAGATAGATAGATAGATAGATAGATAGATATCCCACATTTTCTTGATCCATTCATCTAATGAGGGGCATCTGGGTTGGTTCCATATCTTAGCTATGGTAAATAAGGCTATGATAAACAAAGCTACCAGTACAACTATGTTTATCACAGCATTATTTTTAATGTGTATTTTTATTGTAAAGATACTGTTCAAAGGGGTTACATGAGTAATGTAATGAGTACATTTCCTATTTACACTCTCCTTTGTTTTCCCCTACAATCCCTTCCCTCCCCACCTCCCCAAACTTCTCCCTCCCCCTCCAGTTGCTTATTTTTAACCCTGTTAATATTATTCTAAGTGAAAAAAAAACTGCTGCAATTTCTTCCTATTAATCTACACACAGTTGGGTTCAGGAGAATTAGGTAGTGTGTGCTTACCTTCTCTTTGCTCCTGAATCTGATGAGCTCTTTGAATCCTCCATGCTGATTTTTGTCCCAAGGAAGCCAGACTCAGGCAGAACATTACTCTCCCATTTCATTAAAATTTGCTCTGTTTGGCCATTTTCTTTTTTCTTTTGGTTTTCTTTTCTTTATTCTCTTTAAGGAGTCATCCAGCGGAGTTTCAATTCCACATGCCAGTGTCTGAGCCCAGGGCCTTGTGATCAAGGTCCCTCTTCCCACCATTCTCAGCCAGCGCCACTACACCTTTCTGCCATGCAAACACTTACACATTCCTTTACTCCCCTGCCCCAGTGCATCCTGGAGGTAAATGTGTGCAGGAAATCATCAAGCGTGGATGTTTTGATGGAAGTGAAGGCTCTGGCGTCCTGGTTAGATGGGAGCTTGTGGGGAGGACAGTGGTACAAGCATCACTTGTTCTAACTGCTGTCATAGACACGCTTCCATCATTTCCAAGCACCAATCACGTTCTTGGACATTGGGTTTTAAAATCAGATTTTTTTAATGCTTTATAATTGTAACGATGCTGTACAGAGGGGTTACAGTTCCATGAGGAAGGTAATGAGTCCATTTCCTATCAAGCATTGTTACTCCCTCCATCGTTTTTCCCCTACCATCCCTTCCCTCCTCAGTTCACTTGGTCCCTGAACACTGGCACCAGACCAGGCATGTTTGTTCCAGTTGAGATATTTCCTTCTTGTGTGTACATCTGTTCAGCAGTGGTCCATAGCGGGGAGAAGAATGGGATCAAAGGTGAGGGGAACAATGGCTGAAACAATGGCTCTGCCTAGTAGGATGGTGGAGAGTGTCTTTCCCACTCTTTTCTTGTTTTTAAACCACTTTCTTGGTTGATGATTCCTGAAAAGCTCTGTGAGTGTGGGAGGGAGTACATGCCATGAAACCATTACCACTATTCCTTGACATAAAAATCTCCCCCATCCCCCAAAGTCGGCTTAGGGCCCCATTATTATTATCATCATCATCCTTGTAATCACCATCATTATGAATAGCATTGGGGTGCCTTTGTAGGTGCTAAAGATATTTCACATAAGATCTCTAAGATTTTGGCATCCAACATGGTATTGTTGAGGATGGCACTGTATTCCAGAAATCTCCAGGACTTATTTATCTTGCATAAATACAACTTTACCCTCTTGAACCATTACCTCCCCATTTCCTCCCTTCTTATTTTTTTTTTACATTATTCTAAAGCAATTATTCTTGTTGAGACATTTTGAAATTGAAATAAATATACCCTGACCTGAAGGAAAGGCCTTGAACAAATGATCTCCTGTTCTACTTTTCCTTCATCAGAGAGATATTCGTTCCCGCATTGCAGCTGCTCTAGGTAAAAGAACACTGGAGAGCGTGCCCGGGTGAGGAGAGGCAGATAGCTAGCTCTGTCCCTGCAAGGAAGGAAATGAGGCCAGTTCTCCGTCTGCCTCCATCCCTTCCTCACCAGGGCCAGAGAGGCACAGACTGACCCTGGTTCTCTGGTTGCATGGAATCTACCACCCTCCCCATTTCATTGGTCAGGAATGTGTTCCAGTTTCTGTAATAACGATTAATCTTACGTTCATTAAATTTAACGTTCACCACCCTATGCTGTTACAGCAGCCCTTAAAATGTCACCAGCAAGACATTGTATACATTCTTGTCCAGGTTAGCTTACTTGTGGGGTTTATATAGCTGAATAATTTTTGTAATGTCAAATTCACAGGGATTTAAGATAAAATTCTTCCAGGTATATTTCTGGGACTTGATCACAGTTTTAGAGGGTGGTGCATTAGGTAGATTTCACACTCTATAGGCTAATTTTATCACATGTGTTTTCTTCTGTGGTTGCCAGTTCTGGAATTTGCTTTAAAAAAAAATCTGTTGTCCAGATTTTTAAGCATTATACAGTGTATCTATTCACCTTGGGGTCAGGGTTCCAAAACCCCAAGTGGACGACGCCTAGAACCCCAGACTGTACTGAGCCTCGAGTGTTGCATACGTAGTGCTCTTTTAGTCTGTGCTCTGCAGCCATGCTGGAGCAGCAAGGATCAGGGCTCACCCGTGTTCCGTGCTCTATGCTGTAGTGCTTCCTCTAGCTGGCTGCTCATTCGGGCTTCCTGGCCTTCTTTTGGTGGAACTGTCGGCTAAATGGTTGAAAGAGATGTCCCCGCGGAACTATGTCTTGACCGAGAAGTGTGGGGACAGGGAGCAGAGTTGTGACACTCAGTGTCACAATGGGAGCCGTGCTGTGACTGGTGGGGCAGGGGCAGGGGGCGGAGCATGGGGGAATGATGGAAAGGATGACTCTGATCGAGGTGCCTTGACTCAGAAACAGACGTGTCAGGTTGAAACCCCTTTGTGTAACTGAAGGAAACAATGCAAGTTTTCAAAAACTACTACTTCTAGCCGGGCTCAGGTGTCTCACACCTGTAATCCTAGCCACTCAGGAGGCTGAAGATTACAGTTTGAAGCCAGCCTGAGCAGTTGTCTGTGAGATTCATCTCTAATTAACCACCAAAAAACCAGAAGCGGAGCTGTGGCTCAAGTAGAGCAAGCACTGGCCTTGAGAAAAAAAAAAAAACAAAGCAAAACAAGCTCAGGGACAGTGTCTGAGCACAAAGACAAACAAACAAACAAAAAAAACAATACCACCAAAAATCCCAACCCTCAAACCCTTCTTTTGTGCTACTTGATTGAAACAAGAGTTACTGGAATCCTTAAGCATTTTGATGACAATTAGTTTGACAACTCCAGGACACCAAGTGACTAGAGTATTTAAAATATACAGATACAGCATAGATGAGAATATCAAGTCCAGCCAGGCCTGGTTGTTCACGCCTGTAATACTAGCTACTCAAGAAGCTGAGATCTAAGGATGGCAGTTCAAAGCCAGCCCGGGGAAGAAAGGCCGTGAGACTCTTGTCTCTAACAAACCACCAGAAAACAGAAGTGGCACTGTGGCTCAAGTGGTAGAGCGCTAGCCTTGAGCTGAAGATCTCAGGGACCACGCCCAGGCCCAGAGTTCAAGCCCCACAACTGACAAAAACAAAACAAAGCAAGAATGTTAAGTCCAGTGTTGGCCAGGAGGAAAAGGATTGACATATGATGTCATCACGCTACTCAGAATGCTACACCATCTGTCACTTAGGAACTGGTTAGTTTTGTAATTTCAAATTCATTATTTTTGAACTATGACTGTCCAAAGATAACTAATACTGGGAGAGCAAAGCCAGGGATAAAGGGGAGAACTACTCTCTTGTACAACTACCAGAGATCCCTTCCAGTAATGTGATTATGAGATCCTGGAAAGCCATGTTACTACTGAAAGCAAAACCTCCAGAAGGCTCATAACCCTATTTTAAATACGGGGTGCATGGCAGAGCAGTATCTACTGCTATGTAGCCATGTCATATCCTCTCTCTGGGTGCCAGTTTGCTCAAATGTCAAAATAGGAGAGTTGCTGGAAAATTAGAATCACTGTCGGACTGCTTGCAAGTGTAACATTCTATAAATCTCTGAATAATGATGTCCAGTAGTTGAATTTTTGCTGTGTCAAAAAGAAAAGATTGACAGGCTGGTATTGATTTTTATCTCAAAGAGGAAGATTGCTAGCTGAGGGGTGGGGGGAGCCCTGAGAGATTATCAGCTCCCACACCTTCATTTTGTAGATAAGAAAACTTAAGACTTCAGTGATGACGTCACTTCTCAAACATCTCAGGCGGTCAGTGACTAGGACTAGAATTTTCTTTTTAATTTGGAGAAAAGTTTCATTGTGTTTCATTTCACAGAGACAGGGATTTACATGCTATATATGCTCAAAACAATACAAGAAAGAGGGAGGAATCTAAATGATTTCTTAAAGGCATAGGACAAGTTCACAGAAATTAGTAGAAATATTAATAAGAAAACAATCATTGCCCCAGTTCAACATTTAGCTGAAATTCTTTTACCAACGAGTAGATTTTTATTTTACTTGTTCTACTGGAATTGAATCTGGGGCCTGATGAATGCAAAGGACTAGAATTTGACTCTTCCTGCTGAAGTTCTAGTTGTCTCTCTCCCTGTGCTATTCCTTCTTGTACTTTTATTTAAGGTAGGGATCTCTTAAAGTAGGTCTGACCAATGAGATTCAGCTATGTGTGGATATTTCGGAATATTACAGCCAGAAAGCAGGCAAAGGGAGATGAAAAGCAGTGTGTTTCATGGCGGCCAGACAGCCAAATTAGCATTGGTTCACAGTGCCAAAATGAAATAAGGACATGCCTAAAGAAATTCAGAGGTTTGGGGTAAGAAAAAAATTTAATAAAAATGGAAATAAGCCCCAAGTATGTGCAGCTCTGCTTTGTCATTGATGGTGAGCACCATTAGGTTCATTTTTACTGGGACATGGGTAGGGACTAAGGTACGAGCTCTTTGTAGACTGATAGACTTTTTCACCCTGGGATGATAGACTTTGTCTTTCTCTTGACAAACTCTACTTAGAATGTACATGAAAAAGGAGCAATCTACATCTGCTGCTGTTGCCAATAGTAACCATCTTTCATACATTGCCAGCTTTGCCAGCTTTTCACATCACAAGCCTTACGGTCCATTTCATGTCAGTTCATTTAGTCTTCAATACCCAGGAGTTCTTTCCTTTCTATGTTTTTCAAGGGTTTCTGTAACACTGGTAGAATGTTTGGGGTGTGTGTGTGTGTGTGTGTGTGTGTGTGTGCGTGCGTGCGTGTGCGTGTGTGTGTGCGTGCATGTGCGTGTGCGTGTGTGTGTGTGTGTGTGTGTGTATGTGTGTGTGTATGGTCTCTCTGGTCTCTACCCTGCATTTTTGTTCATTTCCTATATTGTTTATCCTATACTTTCATTTCTTCCTATTATTCCTGGGACAGTTTCTGATCTTCACACACACGGCTGGTAGAAAATAATAGGACCATAAAAATTTCCGTATAAGCCAAAGTCTTACAAATCATCAAGTTTATAGCATTCAGGAAATCGCCTTAGAAGAAGGCTCACCAAAACTCATAAATGTGAAATCGCATGCATAATGTGTTTTAAAATTGCCTCCAGACACTAGCTCAAAGGCTGAGCACCCCCGAGTGGAGTTTACAAAGACATTCTAACCATGCAAGCAGTGCAGCCTTTCATCTCTGAGGTTTCCGTGGGCCCTCAAAGAAAGCCCCAGAGCTGCATGGCCTGAGTGTCACAGGATGCTCTGGTCAGGTCACATGACCTGCCTAAGGACAGTATCCTTAGACTCATGGCTGCAGATTCTGACTTCCGGTTTCAAATCTTAGATGGTCTCTGTCCATTACAAACCAATTGATTCAGCCTATTTAAGTGACAGCCAACTTCAGTCTCTGGGAAGCATCAACATTAGCTAAACTTCTGTTCAGAAAGCTTCACTAAGACTGAAAATGCTTTCTTTTCCCAGAAGCTACAGTAGGATCCTCTACCATTCACATATAACCTATAAAACAATCTTACTGTTCACTTCATGCCTAACCTTCTGGATAAATATACACTGAAAGTTAATTTTTACTTCTCACATTATATTTCCAACTCCAGTAGTATATTCTTTCAAGACTGCAGTTTCTGAGTATAAGTTTAACAGCTAGCACATCTTCAAAACAGTATCACAGGGAGAAAGTTAGAAAAATATCAGAAAAGTGTCAACCTAGATACCCCTATTATAGAGTTGTTGAAAAGGTTAAATGTCAGCATAAATGTAATTGGATGGTGAGAGGAATAACATAGTGTTATTTTGTTCTCAAGTAGCCACTTCCTTCTCACATCACAAACACAGCAGCACATTGAAGGCTAATTAAGTCAATGAGATTGCTACTCTACCTTACCTTCCCTCCTCTCAGATTAATAGAGAAGAGGTGGAGAGCTAGGGTATTGGGTTGTCATTTCCAGCAGATCTGGCGTTGCTCATACCCTCGGCCCCAGCAAAGAGAGGACCACACACTCTGCGCTTCCTTCTGTTCCATGACAGAGTGGAAATGATTTATGACGGTGTTTTTGCAGAATCATTATCCTTTCTCTGGATAAAGAAAGGAATCATCTTGAACCTTGAAGCTCTTTCTAATAAAGAGATGTTGTGGTTGCCCTGGAATCTAAAACAAAGAAATTATTAAGATCAAATTGCTCATATGGAAAAATTAATGTCGTTTTCCTTTAAAGATCCAAAGGCAGAAAGCTTACATGTTTTAAGCAGAGTCCTCACAGCAATACTGTGTTTTGGGTTTTGTGTGTGTTTTTTTTAAATTTTTTTGTTTTGTTTTGTTTTTTGTTTTGGCATCGCAGGACTTGAACTCATGGCCTGGGCTCTGTCTCTGAGCCTGTCTGTGCTACCACTTGAGCCACAGAGCCACTTCTGGTTTTTTCTGGTGTTTTTGGTGCTAAGGAATTGAACCCAGAGCTTCATGCATGCTAGGCAAGCGCTTTTACCACTAAGCCACATTCCTAGCCACAATACTGTGCTTTTAATACTTAGAAAATTATTCATGATCAAACTATGCACCTCAAATTTTTGTATTTTAAAACTGTATGCACTGAGGGTGCAAAGATATATGCACACACACATATGTATATGTAACTGTGTACATATGCATACATATATCTATGAGACTCTCTTAAGGGAGAAAGGGTCATTCCTTTCTCCTTCTCTCTGGGCATCTAGCTATAGCTAAATAACATCTAACTATAGCTCCAGATGGATTCCCATGCCAAGTATGAAGACAGTGTTAAGGGTTTGGGGCTGATTTTCAGATAGAGATCATGGCTTTTCACTGGACCTAAGACAGCACTGGATATGGACATTCCTTGTATTTGTGTCCTGTTACTGTTGAAATAGGTTTTATAAACTCGAGGGAAATGTGTACCTGCTCTTTCCCCTCTCTGTCAAATATGAATCTGGAGAATGTGAATTTTATTCTTTTCCAGGCTGTGGCTGTAGGAAAACTAAGTGGTGAATGCTTAACAACTGGGCAGCCAAAGAGAGTGGCATCAGCAAATATTGAGTAATTCCTCTTTAAACAAGCATCTCAAATAGGCAAAGGCACAGAAACAAACAACTGAACAGTGGTGACCAGAGGACGGTGTTAGGGGATTTGTCCTATAGAGATGAAGTTCCAGCCCTTCAAGCTAAGTAAAAACCCAGAGATATGCTATAAAACAGGCTTATATGTATCATGTACTCCAAAATTTGTTGAGAGGGTGGATCTGGGGTTAAATCTTATCACCAAAGGCTAATGGTGATCATGAAATGAGCATGGTTATATGTGCCAAGTCACCAACTTGTGTCCAGTCTTAATGATCTTCTATACCAAGGTATCAATTGATGCATCAACTATCAATCTGTATACTAATTATCACTTATACCTTTGTACAACAATATTAATTTTATGCCAATTATGTTTTATTGAGGCTGGGAAAGGAAAAAAATAAGACTAACAGTTATGAGTATTTTCCAACCTACCTTATTTCCACCAAACTGGGTCATCATTAAGAACCAATTGTAATATACTTGGTAGGCATTTCATAAATGTTGTTCCTCATGTTTCTTTGACTAAAACAACTCAAATAAATAGCTCTCTGAGAGTAAAAGAATAAGATCTTGTTTAAGACAGAGATCAGAGAGATCTCACCCCACTTCTTCTATTTATATAAGACTAACCTTGCTTTGGACTTGTGAAATCCAGTCATTAATCTCTCAATCCAATGAGCTAGCTATTGGTTTTTGTCTGATTATTCAAATTATTTTCATTTAATTATGTTGTTATTTCTGCTTTCCATTAGAGAAGATGAGAACACCATTGATGAGAATTTTATTATGCTTTAGGGACTGTGTTAATCACTTTGCATATCCAATTTGACTTAATTTCAGTACTCTCCAAAGCTCTGGGGGAGGAATTTCAACCCTGTTCGAGGAGAAGAAGAAAATCACAGAGTTTAAGTGTTGCATCAAATTCTCATCTCTTAAGCGTTAGAATACCAGGACCTAGAACCAAGTCTGACTTCAAAGCCAAAGGTATTTTGCTACCCAGTGCTGGCATTTTCTTCCTCGACCAAATAATTTGATACTAGTTTTAATCTCATTTAATGGGATCCCAAGGAACTGAAATGGAAAGGAGAGAGTAACAGTCTCGTTTTTTTCTGATAAGGCTGACAGATTACATTGACCCATGTGGGTGAACATCTCACCTCCACCCCCTGATCATCATCATACATTCTGTAATGTGTTTTGTTGCAACTAGTGGCACAAATAAGACCATAATTGCTCTTTCCTGTGCAAAGCAGCAGGTTGTTTTAGACTTGCTCACTGTGTCTTTCGTCTCATTAGGGCAACATTTTTACCCAATCCAGTGAGTACATTACCATAGATAACTTCCAGGTGGCAATCTTGTTATGATAGATAGATGTTACGTAAGTAGGTAGGTAGGTAGGTAGATAAATAGAGAGAGAGAGAGAGAGAAGATAGACAGACAGACAGCAGATAGATAGATGCTAGATAAAATATATGTGTACGTAAAAATCCATTTTTCAATTCTATATAATAGAACATTGTTACCTGAGATTTCACACTAGGGGATTTTGGAAGTTAGCATTGTGAATGCCTAACTTTGATTCTAGGGATGCTGATGATGACTTTGAGTAAACCAGCCAGAAAATGCGCCTCACCTATCTTCTTAGAGAAGAGTCATTTAGCTCAATTCTTAACGCTGTGAAGAGGAAACAGAGGTTTACTTTCTCTTCAGAGTTACAGGTGAGCAAAGATGCAGAGCAGGTACTTGGCAGAAATGCCAAGCGGGAATGGGAGGGACACATCTGGTAGGTTTCACTCACCAAGAGATGGGTGAGGCTGATGTGACAACTTGTTTTGTGTTTCTGGTCAGCCCTCCGTGCATGATTAGCAAGGCAAAGGAAGGAAAGGTCAGGAATTCGTGATATCAATTTATTTAATTTATATTCATTTAATATTAATTCAATCTTCCCTTTATTCTCAGAAGACACTAACTATCTCTGAAATGCTTATCTTATCCTACTTTATAGTCTCGTGATATTGAAGGCTAAACATTGCAAGGTTCAACTTTTTAGTAATCCAATTTGCCACTGTGCCAGCTCCTAGTGGATACTAGAAAACATTTAAGTGATTGAATTAGCCCACAGTCTCCTTTCTTTAAGACATCTTGTCATTTATTCTAATAGTCAGGTACATGTGCTCTTTGAACAGTGATTTACCATAGAGTCTCCCAACTGCTTGTTAATGCTAGGCTTCCTCCCCCTTGTTCATTTGCAATCTTGTCAGCTGCATTTCAGCCCAACGTGGCAAGTATTAGAGCACGCTTCCGCTCATCTACCAAGGAAGCGTAACTTTCTTTCCTTTTCTCTCCAAGTATCCTCCCTTTAACTGAACTCTAAATTCCCAGAACACGTGTCCTATTTTAAAACAAGAATCAGGCTTTGAATACAACTTTTCTTAGTGTAGGATTCTGGGTATTCAACTTTCATGCAGAAGTTGTGGAGAAATTCATGTAACTTTTCCCACTGTCTCTGGAAATATATCTTAAACTAGTCCTTGGCTATGACTTTGCTTCTTCTCAGAAAGAGACAGAGTATATTTATATAAAACAAATGAACAGCTTTTTCAAAGATAGAGAGAGAAAGAAGAGAACTCTCTAATAGATTTAATACCCTAGTGAATTTCATGGATTTATTCTGGAGCAAATCATCTCAGATATGGTCCCAATACAGTCAGGAACCTTGAGAAGCTGAAAATTGGGAAGAAAATTTGGACAGTGTGTGTTCCTAGGAGAATTTCAGCTACACCACAAGCTAAATGTGTGTGCTGGCTGTCAGAGGTTTCTGTAATAAAACCTACCCTCAGAAAAATACTGAAAAGAAATATAGCAAGCCCCAAAGACTTCTGAGTCTGGTGTTGTTTTAAATATACATTAAGGTCAGAGAACAATTACTATAGTGTGATG
This sequence comes from Dipodomys spectabilis, assembly GCF_019054845.1. NCBI lineage: Eukaryota > Metazoa > Chordata > Mammalia > Rodentia > Heteromyidae > Dipodomys > Dipodomys spectabilis. The sequence goes on from NW_024870711.1 coordinate 7,386,977, forward strand.
GCAGAGTATCACTGGTACTGGCCAGCCTCTTCAAGGCCCCCAGTGCGATGCGCTTTCCAAGGTGACCTTTCGAAGTTCCATAGATGGAGTGAATTCCCCAGCATGAGCCTCCTCCCTCCAGCCCCGCCTCCCTCCAGCCCCGCCTCCCTCCCCCTGCCCCGCCTCACCCAGCTAAAGGACAAATGGAAGAGAGTATTGATGGGGACTGGCTTTTCTTCAGACTGTCACTGGGTAGAATGAAGAACTTAATGAGTGGGAAGAGCTCAGCTTCCATCAGCATCATGGAAGTTAGGTGCCGATGACAGGGATTCGGGATGGTTGCAGAAATGCACAACCCAAAGCAAGGATTTTTCTTGTGATCTCCCCACACACTTCTGTTCTCTCCCTAGGTTGTGGTATCACTGTCTCTCCACCCAACCCACCCCGCCAGGCACCCAAACTGAAGTCCTATATGGCTCATTGGATGTCTGGCCTCTCTCCCACTTATCCAAACAGTCACCAATTTAGCCTTCTATTTCTCACATTCAGGCTTCTGATTTTTCCTCAATGTAATTTTTTCCTGTTTGTCTCTTTATCTCTGGAAACACCAGTCATCTCTTCAATCTACATCTCTACATTCTCCACCATCCCTGTGATGTCTCCCTACTGTCTCCTTCTGCTTTAACCAGGGTGGTAGGTGCTATTATTGAACAGAGTACTGATTTGGACTAAGGCCCCTGACAGATCTGGCTTCAAGGCCCCGGTCTGTCTTTCACAGTCAATTACGTGACTTCAGGTAAGATGCAATTCTGTTTTTTCATTAGTAAAAGGAGACGGTGTTAATTTTTGATTCAGAAGGTTGTTTCAAATGTTAAAGGAGATGCTTATTGTAAACAGCTTAAGGTAGAGCTATTACAAAGTTAGGCATCCTCAATTACTATCACAGCAAATTAGTGCTTTGTGTTGGATATTCCAGAGGCTAGAAGACATAGCAAGAAGTTTAATGGCTGTGAGAAGTTTTAAGTACACAAGCCATAGAAACTCAGTGTTGATGTTGGCTACTAACTTTCTAAAATATAATAAGTAGATTTCCTGATGTAACTATTAGATACTAACTTTTCAATTGACTCAACTACAACTCATATTTTTTGAAATAGAAATATAGCCTATACTTCCAAAAAGTAATACCATTATCCCACTTCACATGCTAACAGCTCTGTGTTTAATCATGTAGAGCTATTCTATATCCTATGATAGGCATCACTAACACTTGTCGAAGTTAGACGCCAAGACTGGTCTTCTACAACTCCTAGAATGACTGAAATAACAGAAAATCATGTTCTCATAGTTTTTGTTTTGTATTGTTTTTGTTTTTGTTGTCTGTCATGGAGCTTGAACTCTGGGCCTGGGCGCTGTCCCTGAGCTCTTCAGCTCAAGGCTAGCACTCTACCACTTGAGCCACAGCACCACTTCTGGTTTTTTGGTGGTTAATTGGAAATAAAAGTCTCATAGACTTTCCTTCCTGAGCTGGCTTTGAACCGCAATCCTCAGATCTCAGCCTCCTGAGTAGCTAGGATTACAGGTGTGAGCCACTGGTGTCCAACTACTCATAGTTCTAAAGACTAGAAGTCAAAGATCAAGGTGACTTCAAGATTGGTTTCTGTTGAGGCCTGGCTTCCTAGCTTGTAGGCAGCTACCTTTTTTTCTGTGTTCTCATTTGGCTTTTGCCCTTTTACATGAGACAGCTCCCTCTAGCCTTCTTTTCAAAAGGACACCAGTCCTCCTGGGTCAGGACCCCACCCTTACAACCTCCCCAAAGCCCTGTTCAGCTGGTAGTCAGACGGGAGTTGGGTCTTGAATGTATGAATTTACAGAGAGGAGGCACAAATGCATCATAAGACCAATCCAAGAATTAGAAAACTGAAAAGATAAGTTCCTCTTCACTTTGATAAAGTCACCTCACTCACCTTAAGTGAGCTGTGTCTGTTAATGAGTTAACATAATAACATTGCCAAAAGGGGGAGAGAGACAAAGAGGAGGAGGAGGAAGAGGAAGAGGAGGAGGAGGAGGGAGAGAGAGAGAGAAAGAGAGAGAGAGAGAGAGAGAGAGAGAGAGCATTCTTTGATTACTCTAACTCAAACATCTTGAGCTGAGAATCAGATGTGTGGGTTCTGATCTTCCTGCTATAGGAAAATTGTAGTTTAAGCAAATCAATTTCTAAAGTCACAGTGTCTCTCTGTGAAGCCTAATGATGCTTACAAAGTTTGTCGTGAGACATAAAAGACTGTCGCAGGAGTAAGGCGCTGTCATTTCATCATTGGCTTCCAGCTAAAAGCTAAGCCTGATCCATTTTCCCATCTCAGGGAAGGCAGTCTTCATCTAGTTCAATTACTCAACGTAATTTCAAAGCATATCAATGCTAGAATGTGGACCTCATGATCCACACATTGATTAGACCTGATCTTGAAGGTATTAAAAGAGAAAACTTCAAACCAGAAGCCTGTCTCTCTGTCAACACCCCTAATCAAAAGCATCTTTAGTAGAAGATTGAATTCTCCTCCTGTTGGAATTCCATCGTGTGTATGGCTTTATTGCAATTACTGGATACATGAATAGGAACCTCTAAAGTGATTTTCATTCAGATCTTAATTTCAAACAACTAGAGTACACTTCTTTCTAACTTGATTATAATGAAGTCAGTATTTTTTGGTAAAAAAAAGAAAAAACTAACTATAATGAAGTTAGTGTTTCTTGCTAAAATAAAAAAATGTTTTGTATCAATAATACTCAATTCTGTTAAGGATTGAGTAATGTAAAAGAGGTCAAGAGTACACAATGAATAAATTCAAGAGGTTGTAAGTATCCATTCCTACTAAACTGCAATTGATACAATCTTTTGTTGTTGTTGTTGTTGTTGTTGTTGTCGATCATGGGGCCTAAACTCTGGGCCTGGGCGCTGTCCCTCAGCTCTTCAGCTCAAGGCAAGTGCTCTACCACTTGAGCCACAGCGCCACTTCCAGCTTTTTCTGCTTATGTGGTGCTGAGGAATCAAACCCAGAGCCTCATGCATGCAAGGCAAGCATTCTACCACTGAGCCACCTCCCCAGCCCCAATCTTTCTATTTTTAATTTATATGTTTTATAGTTTCCAAGTGCAGGAATCTTTAGAATATATGGCTATAGATGAATATATATGAGTTGTATGTTTTCCAAAGGACTTACTTTTCAAGAGTAATCTATATGAACTGTTCTATATGAAGAAGGCTATGATAAAAAAAAAATAATCACACCTGTTTTCTGAAAATCAGAAGAAGTAACAACTAGGATCAAATTTGCAAGTTTATAGCATCACATATATATATCATATAATATTCATTATATATAGATAGCATATATATATATATATATATATATATATATGTATGTGTGTGTTTCCAACCTTTATTTGTTTTCTTCTCTCACTATAAGAGAAAAACACATACCCTGAGAATATCAGTTCATGAAACACTTGAGTGTGAGGCAGGAGATCATCTGAAGTTGTCGGAAAAGCTGTCTGGCCCCCAATTTGTCTATTTCACTGCATGAAAGATCCAGTCTATCAACTTTTAAGTTAATGTTATACTTGAACACTGGGGATAATTAAAGAGCAAAACATCCACAATTTTATTTCTTGTGCCTCTGAGCTGATCATGAATATTTACTGGGGCATACAGATGAACATAGTCAGACAAGCTTCTGGGATAGGACAAGCTACTTACCAGCTGGGATAGAAAAGAAGAACCCTCTGTGGCTGCCATCTTTTCCTTCCTTCTCTATCCTAACCATCTCTATGGGTTTTCCAGACACAGAGTAACCCTAGTTACCTCATGCGCCTTCCCTTGCAGAGCTGTCTTGGCCATGAAGGGAAACACATATGCAGGAGTTCTCCATAAGTCCCAATAGGACTGATTATTTTCCCATCATCTCTGCTGTGGGTCTCCCAATCCAAACTACGTCCTTAAAATACAGATATTTTACTCATATAATAAGGGGAAAGTCTGTCGCAATTTTTATTTACGTAATTTTAATTATATTTTAGTAGTTGTACAAAAGGATTTCAAGTCAACATGTCCGTTGACGAGTTCAATGCCTCTTGAGCAATGTCATCCCTCCATCCGCCTCCTTCACCTCTCCTAACCCCAGGCACCTCCTCAAGGTAGCTGACTCTATCTTCAGATATGCATATCAAATATCATGATGGCATTCGCCAAACCTTCCTCTCCAGAAATTCTTTATAGATCAGCCAGGACCCCTGCAATAGCACAATTCCTTTTTCCAAGCCCAAGCTCTTTGATTCCCATTGACTCCTTCCAGTGAATGATGGCTTGAACTTCAAGGCCACTAATGTTTACTTCTTTACTTGTATATTGTTTAATTACTTACTATTTAATTTTGCACCAATCCATGGCCCTAGCTGAGCCTGAAAAAGGACACCAAGAGAGCTGTAGAGAAATCTTTTTTCTCTGTTCTACAATAGCAGGTCACACATGGCTTCCAGCTGCAGGCCTTCTGTTTACTGCAGCTGAAACAGTGGATCCTTTCTACAGAAGCTCACCACCCTGTCTCTCAAGTGTAGCAGAAAGGGCAGATCCCATCCCAGTTCCCCCCTCCCCTCTCTCTCCAGATGATTTCTCACATCTTGATGACCACCTCTAGAAATCTCCCTACTCCTCACCCTGTCCTCCTTGCTTCTTAGTTTGGTTGGTTTTTATCCCAAAGGACCCCTACCAAGAACCCTTTCCTTGAGCCATTTTTAATCAAATGAAACTGGCATTCTTCAGTCTTCTTTCTCTTTGTCCTGCCTGCAACTGACCCAAGTCTTTAAGATTCCAAGTTTCATCACTTCTACTCCAGAAATACTCCAAAGCCTTCTTGAAAAATCATATTGCTATATAAGTGTATTCCAGATATGATTGACAATTTAATTAAAGAGTACCTCGTCCCTTTTCTAATCAGCCTAGATGCTACTTAAGGTCTTGAAGGAGATTTCTTTGAGACCAATTAATTACTCTGTTGACCGACCCAGCCCCATGTGAGCTATAGCTTATCTCGTACTTCGTGGCCCCTGGACTCACCAGTGCATTCCGGAGCTGAAGGGCAGCCATTGGAGTACAAGCAGGTGTCAATCACTTGCACAGCACCCTCTGTGTTGAGTGCCTTTCCATTGGACAGCAATAATCAGATATCACGATTTGCATGATAGGAAAAAGAACATTCTCATTAAATTTGCAGATTGAATCAAGGTGTGTAGGAAGGATCACGCTATAAATATAAATGACCTTGACAACAAGCAAAGGAATTAAAAAAAAAGACGAGTCAGAGATTTGAAGCCAACGAGATTGAATGAAGTTTGAGCTAAGCTGCCCATTAGAAAACTTCTGTTTAAGGAGATGACTTGAGTTGGTGCAAAAATAGAAGGTCACATAAGAAAACTTAACAAACATGAGTGAGAATGGTTCTTGGTCTGTACATGTCATTAAGAAAAGAAAAACAGAGAATGCTGTGTGTGAGAGTTCAAAGGGTAATCCTAATGCTCCAGCCTCTGCTTGGAACTCTTATTCGTGGTAAGTGACAGAAATGTGGCCCAAACTTGCTTCAAGGAAACAGTGATTTAGGGGCACACTTAATTCAGACTTTGGATTGTACTAGCTTTAGGGCCGTAGGAGCCATACACTGCCGCCAGAGAGATTGTTCCCCCCACTTCGCCTCTGTCTTTCCTGGCTCTGTGCTTGTGATTCTTTGTTATTGGCATATCTTCCTGGAACCCACAACTATGAACCCAAACTTCTGTACGTGTGAAAGACTCTAATGGGTCTATACGGGTCCCATTCTATCCTTGGATTTATCACTGTCAGAGAGATGGGATATGTACTAGTAACAACCACCAGGCACACTTGACTGAAAGTTCTGCTACTCTATGATATAGAAGTATCCCAAAGGGAAAAGATATGTGACAGACTGAAACAAAAAGAAAGGGACAAAAAAAATGCATGCTCTATAGATCCACAGAATTGGATCTTGTTGATCAAAGTATGTGCCAGGGAAGATGTTTTGATAAGATATAAGCCACTTAAGTTGTATGTAGAACTGACATGCCATGACAGTTTGAGGGAGCTCTCAAATTCTGGACTGGAAATCAATGATAGGACAAAGATTTTGAAGTTGGTTTTTCTATTTGTGTTTGCATAAAAGAAATGTAAGAACTGTACAACTTGGGGTGCACTGGGAGAGAATGAGGGAGGGATGACACTGTTCAAAAGGAAATGTACTCATTACCTGACTCCTGTAACGGTAACTCCTCTGTACATCACCTTTACAAGAGATTTTTTAAATATTTTTATTGTAAAGATACTGTGCAGAGGGGTTACCGTTACAGGAGTCAGGTAATGAGCACATTTCCTATCGAGCATTGTTACCTCCTCCTTTGTTTTGCCCCTACCATCCCTTCCCATCCCACCTTCCCAATTCCTCCTTCCACCCCCCACTCCAAAGTTGTAAAGTTCGTTTTCAACAAGGTGTCTTGCACATCTCATTGTTACAATGGGTCAACCTGTATCCCTGTTTCAGCATTTTGTTATTTCCCTTCCCCTCCCCAAATGAGAAAAAATGTATATACAAGATGCAGGGCACCAGAATCAATTCAGGTGACAATAGTTTTTTTAAAGAAAGAAATGTAACAGATTGTACATTTACAGGGAAAGAAGCAAGAAAACAAAATAAAAATATCTAGTGATCATTACAAACATTTTGGGCAAATTTTCCTTGGGTTTTGTATAAATAGCTTATGTGCTTACTAATCAGAATCATTTCATATCCAAAATGCACTTTTGTTTCAAGCAGTGAGAATATTCTGGTGTTTGATGAGTCTATAAGATTTAGTAAAAGCTCTTACAGCTATCCTCTCAGCTAATGGATGTGCCATAATCCATAACCAGTGTCCATTTTACATATTTAACTTTCTTGGGCTTTTTTCAAGGTAATGTACTTATTTGAGGAAGAATATCTCTTAAGTCTACTAGTAGAATTACTGGGTCATACTATGCAACAAATTGTTGCTGGAATCAGAGCCATGTCTACTGCCAACATTACTATGTTTTACCACAATGTATGAGACAATCCTTACTACCTCCTAATGATCATGATGTCTTTTAGCTGGTAGACTGTGAGATTTATGAAGCAGGGATTTTTGTTTTTGCCACAGTGCCTACTCTTAAGATTACATAATAAGCATTTAAGTTTTAAAGAATGAGGCTGTAACTCCTGGCAAATATCCATTTTTAATTTTGAGTTATTAGTCTGTGGCAGAAGATTCTGATCATGGGACAAATCTCTTCATTTTATGTTGTCCACACTCATTGTAGAGGAATAACTATGTTATGAAATCATAGCATTCAATCTGTATCGAAATTGAAGCTATATACTTTTTGGTCCAGAAATTCTACATTTGGAAATGTATTTTAAAAATTCATCAGTTTAGCTGGGCGCTGGTGGCTCACGCCTGTCATCCTAGCTAATCAGAAGGCTGAGATCTGAGGATCCTGGTTCAAAGCCAGCCTGTGCAGGAAAGTCCGTGAGACTCTTATCTCCAATAAACCACTCCGAAAACTGGAAGTGGCGCTGTGGCTCAAGTGGCAGAGCGCTCGCCTTGAGCTGAAGAGCACAGGGACAGCGCTCAAGCCCAGAGTTCAAGCCCCACTACTGACCAAAAAAAAAAAAAAAAAGATCGGTTCACAAGAATATACTTGAGGTTTATCATTGAGATTTTAATAGTATCAGAATTCTTGAAACTGTTAAGTACCCATTACTGTTGACTTAGGCAAATCATGGGCATTATTTAATGCACGATGTCTCCGTTAAAACTTGGTTCTACCCCAGGCTCTTCCAGCACCAGCTTTGTATCCTTGCACATATGTCTTCTCTATCAGATCTATAAAACTTATTTTGAGCATTAAATTAGAGTTTACATAGAGCTTACTGCATTGAAATTATTTTTGATGAATTTAGAAAGTTGGTTAAGTTTTGCCTTCCTTAGCTGAGCGCCCGTGGCTCACATCTGTATTCCTAGTTAGTCAGGAGGCTGAGATCTGAGGACCATGGCTTGAACCCATCCCAGTCAAGAAAGTCCCTGAGACTCTTACCTCCAATTAACCACCACAGAAAGCCAGAAGTAGAGCTGTGACTCAAGTGGTAGAGCACTAACCTTGAGCAAAATATCTCAGGGACAGTTTCTAGGCCCTGAGTTCAAGCCCTAGGAATGGCGTGCACACACACACACACACACACACACACACACACACATCTGATTTGTATTTTATGTATTGCTTGAATTTTTTTTATCTGTATAATCCAAAAAAGTTTGTAATTCCATAGAACGATTTTTAAAAATCAGATTATTTGAGAACTTTTTCCTGCAAGTCCTCCATTTTACAGGTGACTTGGCCGAAGCCATAGGGCCTGGCTACTGACTCCTACTACATGTATCTGCTAAATGATATAAAGGAACGAAACCATCAAGAGAGTAGACTAAAACATTTGGAGCATTCTGGACTTTGTAGACAAATGCAAAGTCTTGCCATCTTCAAAGTGTGGCACCGACCAGGATTGATCATAACTCAGACTCTGTTTTACTTTTTTCTCTTTAATTCCATATGTTAAATCGTTCTCCAAAAGTTCTCACACTTCTGAGAATATGGTAGAGTGAAGTGAACATCGAGCCGTTAATTATTGTTCATTAGCTTGAACTAAATTCCAAAAGACCACCCTCAAACTGAGTATTCAAGGTTGAGCAAAAAAGGTAAATGGCCAGCTTTGAATTAAATTTTGAAAAGAGAAACTTTACTCTAAAAAAAAAGAGAAATATTTCTCTAAATTCATATAACCACAATGACCTGGAAAGTTGCTGTTCCAAATTCAAATAGATTTGATAGAGTTTGGGATAATTGTCTATCATAGCTGATTGTAAGCTTCAGGCAAGAATTCTTAGCATAACCCTTTCACTTGTATCATTAGAGGTAATCATTTTCCCTTAGGACTGTGTTATGAGCAAGAAAAAATATGGACAGATCGTGCACAAGCATGAGTTCTAACAGATTTTGTGTAAACACAAGCTCTCGATCTTGTACTATGCAATGCATAAATTTTAGTTCTTTAATAATTGGAACAAATACACTGCTCCATATGCATGTATGTATGTATATATGTATATACATATACATATATAGGCATATGTATATGTAATACATATACATATACATATGTATATATGTATATACATATATACATATACATATGTACACACCCTAAGAAAATCACATTTTTCTCATTTTCCTTCCCTTATTTTGCTACCAAAATTCTAAGAAGCAATTACCTTCTTTTGAGTGCCTGCATCTTGGTCATTACACTTGGGATTAAGTACATTACTTTATGTAATCCTCACACTTGACCATGAGGATGCTGTCATTCCTATTTCCTGGTAGCAGAAAGTCAAGATCAGAGATGTGAAGCTCAGCCACAAGTTCATGGAGCCTAGGCGGGGAGTGGGATCTGCACATGAGTTCTTCTAAGAAGCCATGCACGGTCCCCAGAGGTTGACATGCTCACTGAGCTATGGCAACTTCATAAAGAGCAAGCTTGAAACATGTGAATAAAATAAAAAAATGGCTTAGTTTACTTGACGAGTCTAGTAAACACCAGAAAGTATTCTTTAGAATAGGTATCTTTGACCCAGATATAAAAGATTTCCTTTTGAACGGAAGGGAAGAAATATATTATCAACTCACACAATCAGGGTATTGGCGGGATGCATAGAAATCTGTTTTGTGCTAAGAAAACCCATTGGGAAGGACAAATATATTATTTTTCAATGAAGGATAATCTTCCAGATGTTTTCCAGGATAGATTTTTCTTTTCTTCTGTAGATTATAGAAGATCTGAGAAATCTAAGATGACTCCTTCCCCACCAGAAGTTATAATGACAGATTATGGAGCTTAATTGTGACAAGCAGCGTTTGGTCCCTTTCCTATTTGGTCCGTGAAAATGGAACTGTCATTGAGTCAGCTGGGAGGCCGGTCAATTGGGTCAGCTCTGAGTGTGATCTGTACAGAAAGAGGCCTGGGATAATTGCCTGAGCCAGACAATTCATCTGAAAATACTCTAGAAAATGAGCAAGGGGAAGAAAAAAAAGTGCCAAATGTCCATCTGGGTTTTGAAAAAAGGAGATATTTGAAGTTGTGGCAAGCTGCTCTGTAATTATGTTGGTCACAGAGGTCAGTTTTCATTGCTGCTCAGCTCCAGGTGTGATCAAGGTATAATGAACCATGACTTTAGAAATGCGACGTTTCCTGGGTTCACAATACCTGCCAGGATTCGCCTCCTTTTTTAAACAGTTTAAAATATCACATTATTTGGAATAGTATTTTGCTCCACTGGTGTTTTTGTGTCATTGAAAACAGTCGGAGGGCCTGGCATGGGATAAAGAAAAGCTCCTTTCCTGTTTTTATAAAAGCAGAATTCACTTTACACATGTCCTGTTGTCCTGCTGTCCAGCCGTGATTCCCACAGACCAATTTCTCTTTGAGCTCCTAGATAAATACCATGTCTGCTGAATAAAGGAGATTATGTTTCCCACTTTGCTATCTACCGATCTGACAGGGTCAGGATGCTCCTGTGCTCTAGATGTACAAACCATTCTATGTAGAGATATCCCACTCTTCTAAGGAATTGAACCTTGTCTTAATTTATTTCTATTTTAAACTAAATTTCAAAACTGAATACCCATCAGAGAAAGAGACTGGTGAAAACAAGTAAGACAAGGGCAGGCTCCTTGGAGTCTTTCTTAGGTAGCTAGCAAAGCTACCCACTAGACCGAAACTAATTCTGAGACTCTACCTCTTGTGAGGAACCACATCTAAGTCCCATGCAGCAGAATTTATTTTGATACATTCTCTTCCTGTGCTGCCAAGGTTTATCTCCATGCTGACGCGCTGGCTGATGATACCCTGCCCGACTCTAGAGAGAATACCCCATACTAAATATTGCATGTAGACTGGGTCCGGACAATTCGATTATGATGAGTGCAATTAAAATGAATTATGCAAATGCACTCTGAGAGGCATTAGAGCTGAAACCGTTGATGAGTTCATCACCATGTCTAGAAACTTAGGACAGTGCAGTAAAATTTAGGAAAAAACTTAGATTTTTAAAAAGGGACTAAAGTGAGAGTGCATTAGAAAGAATCTTTATGTCATGGTCATATAGAACTTGGCAAGGGAGATGAAAACATGACATTCCCAGACAGTTTGGGGACTCACAACAAAAGGCACATGTTTTCTCTGAACTAAAGGACAGATTAGGAACCAATGGAGGGCTTTCCTGCTCTATAATCTGGACTGGGAGAAAAGGGATTCATGTGGACTATATTGTTTACTTTGATATAATTAGATATTTTCAGAACAAAAAGTTAGAAGTTAAAGCATTGTTTAGGCATACTTACATAAAGACTGTTGGTAGAAGATAATAAATAAACTCTAGTTGCAATTATCTATCCATTTCAAAGGTCTCACATTATCTTTGTAAACTTGGAACAAATGCCTTTGTAGGTAGGGATGTAAAGGAAAGGAAAGGGAAGGGAAAGGAAAGGAAGGGAGAAGGAGAAGAGAAGGGAAAAGGAAATTAAGGGAAGGTAGAAAAGGGAAAGGGAAAGGAGAAAAGAAAAGAGAAGTAAAGAAAAGAAAAGAGAGAAAAGAACACAGAGTAAAGAGAAAAGAAATCTGGGGAAATATGACCAATCAGAAGCTTGGCTGATGACAGCTTAAGTTTCTCTGAGTAATGAATCTGTCAGTTAGACTTTCACTCAGTGGCTTGAAGCAATGGTCTTCCTAGGTTTGAGCCAGACATGAGGTAGATTTGAAGAACAAAATACCAAAGATGTTCTCCTTGGTGATTTGTCATGTTTCTAAACTTTTTTGGTTGTACTCTCTGATTTTGTTTGCCAAAAGTTCACCAGGGTTAACTTACTAGCAAACTGGGGTCCTCTGGGGTAGCATAGGCTTGCTCACTGGACAGCTTCCTGTGCTTACAAGGCTTGGACAACTGGCTGAGAGCCCGCTGTTGCTATCTTGTAGTTCTTAACAGTTTTCCAATAAAAGGCCTCACATTCCATTTTGTGTTGCACCCTGTAAATTCTATAGCTAGTCCTGGTTTGAATGTCGTCTCTATAAGTATTTAAAAAGGAGGAGATTTAGTGCACATGATAGAGTTTATGATTCATGCCTTTGAAAGAAACATGCTTGTCACTTCAGAAGTCTCTCCATAGTACTATAAAAAAATGTCTAACTCTTTGGTGGATAGCTCAGCAAACACAGCCTCTAGGACTGTGTTATTACTTGGGACAATATTAACTTCAAGAAAATGATACCCAGAAGCAAAATTCCATGCATGATTGAATACCAAGATGAAGAATTACGGTATTTATAGACTGCTTTGCTAAGTGGTTACTCCTTTGTACTCCTACTTAAAGATAATAAAATAAGACTAGAAATAAAGAAAAGAATTGTTTGTGTTTGGGAATGTAATTTTTACATACAGGTGTACTTAACTGTTAGTTCTAAAACACTGAGTTTAATAAAAGGTAAACCTGCCTTCTGAACATATGGAATTTGTTTGGCAATCTTTGTCATTCAGAGAAATACAATGTCTCCATGTAGTTTTTTTTCTTTTCCCGTTGCTAAGAGAATGTTTTCAACAAAGGAGTACTAGCAAGGCTTATAGGGTCACTGTTTGATATTTACATTGATTAATACAACGTTATATCCAGTTAACAGCAAGGAATCAGTTATTGTCATTGTGTAGATAACTGGACTCAAGTCACACAGAAAGTCCCTTGTCATTGGGTAGCCTCTTAAGGAGGGAAGATTAGGATGGCTGATGTTTTGTCCCAGTGCCAAAGTTGGTCATGATCTTGGGACAGTGAAGGAAGACAGAATCACCATGGGAAACAGACTTTACAAAGTAACCCAAAAGCACAACTTTGAAGAAGAAATACTGAGTTGGATACTTCTTTCAGTATTAAAAAGCCATTTCTAGAAGAGACTACTTTTTTCTGAGAAGTTGAAATCGTTTCCTAAAAGTTAACTTTCATCCCAAATGTATTGGATCACAAGATTTTATTGCTGAAAAAAAATTATAATCTTCCTACCAAAGACATAAACCTCCCATCAGATTTCAGGAGGATGGATGTTGTGAGATCTCTGCTACCCAAGAAAGGAGCCAGAAAAGAAATCATAAAGCAGACCATGATCTCTCAAATCTCTGCCACCTTCTATCCTTTGTTTCTTCGCCTTTAGTGTGGATTTCTTCTCACCTCTCAAAATATTTTCTCCTGACTAGTACATAGATTCATTTCCTCCTTTAAATGTGTCCCATAATTGACTGAGCTACTCCACAACTGGGTGTTTATCTCATTTCTAGTTATCCAATAGTGTTCTATTATACATGCTTAAAGATTCCTCCATCTGTGTTCTTCTCACAGGCATGGTTTATATGTTGCCTGTGTGCTCTCCCAGTTGGTCACACCGCTTACTTTTGATACAGTGTCCTCTTCTATTCAGAAGTGTTCATTATTGTATCATTAAGTCTTTTATTTTTTTCCTTTTGGATTTTGCGTTCCTTTTCCTTTTTTCCCCCAGAGGCCTCTTGTATTATTTTTAATTGCATATACTTTCTTCTATTTTATGAACCATTCCTGAATGTGTTTGTGCTTGTATGTTGTGTGTGTGTGTATGTGTGTGCTTCATTGTCTCTTAGAATCTGACTAAATGAAATTGAAATATGAATCAAATAAAGACCAGGAGCTAAATTCTTCTGCGTAAGACATCAGGAAGCACATATTTTTTTAAGGTTCTGTGATCTGATTAGAAAACTGGTGCCAAGGTAAAATATAGATGTGATGAGGAAATTTAATTCCAACATCTGAAAGTCTGTTTCTTAGGATATTGGGAAATCTGATAACCATGTTTCTTATCTTGCTGAAAATTCATCTCTTAAAAGATTACTGATTACTCTAGTTTTTCATTAGTTCCAAAAAGCTCATAAGTGCCTGCAAGCTAAGAATGACAAGTGTTCCTCTTGCTTTCTCCCCTTAGACTTCCACCTTAGCTTCTGGTGTTCTGAATTTCAAGGAGGCATCAAATATCCTAGTGGAAGCCAGTTCAGCTTTGACAGTTGAGTTTAGGGGAGGAGACATAGTAAGAATCCCTGAACTTGATTTTCATAAGTTAATTAAGTCCTTTACTTCTACTATCCACTGGCTTTTGCTTTAGGTCATGCTGAAGGACATTGCTATTTTTTCCTCCTGAGATTCCTTTCCAGAGAGAGGTCTTGGTTTCTAAAGAGCTCAACTTATCAAAAGTAATAGGGTATTTTTATTGCCTCACTCATTGTTTTCCGTATAATAAAATATTCATGAAGCCTGGAAGGAAAAGGAAATTATTAATATTTTTCGTTTACATGTGCGGCTGCTTACTGTTCCTAAGGACAGTTCATTCTCTCCTCCCACACAGAAACCTTTTTGTTAGTAGATTGCGCTTTTGTTCCTTGATTAGTTCTTGGTTGTTACTAATAGACACAAAATGATTTATGAAAATGAAATTAATGCTCAATGTCAATATAGTAATTCCTGTGAAATTCCTTTAGTTCCCTGCAGTCTGTTTGCTTTAGACTTCTCAAAGGATCCTGAATCTTTTTGGACAGCTCCTCTGAGTATATTTTTAAAATATGAAAATTTAGACATCCTGAATCAAACAATGGGATTACCAATGGCTTCGTGGTCTTTGTGATGAAGAGGAAATATTAATTTACTTCCAACCAAATTCCATTTGCAGTCAGGAAACAAAGTGCCTGTCATTCACTTAAATGCATTTCCAAACCTAAGATGACATAGCCCTGCTGTCAAATCAGATAGACACAAGACGAAGAGATCATTCAAGTTTCAAGCTTTACTAGTAATCAGAACAGGTGAACATCCAGCAGTATCCAGGAGCATCTGCAGCTATTATTGCAGCCCCAGGGGCCTTGTGGGCCACACGGGGCTGTGCTCTGGTCCACACTGAATGATCCAGGTCTCTAGGAAATGAATTTGGGGCATCAGTTCCATGAAGCAGTTATGAAATAACTCCCTTTGATACTTTGCTCATTATATAACTGACCTAACACTTTCTAATGGGCCATATCCCACACACCACTAACTTCTAGATTTGTTTGTTATAAACAACCGAGACAGACTAGCTACATACTGCCAAAAACAAGGGTGGGAGAGGGGGACTCCACAGTAAAGACTTCCATGATCCTTCTGCTAATAAATACCATCAGGCGGGCTGATTAGCATGTTTACATGGATTCTTTATTGGGTTATTTCTTTCTCTCTCTCTCCTCTACTTGGACATCCCCAGGGGAGAGATGATGGGTTACAACGAGGCTGCAAACCCTTTCTTTCCCAAGGCCCATCCCTCCAGCAAGTACTTTCATGGCGTGACTTTTTAAATGTGTCTGCATACCTCACACACACAGTGAAGCCATCACAATCGCATTTTCAGTCAGCGTTTCTGTCTTGTGTGAGGAAATGTGGCCTTCACTAAGGAGAAGAATCTAAGGCATATATTGGAGAGGGGGCAGTCAGGGGCCTGTCTAGCAGCACTGGGGATCCAACCCAGATGTCAGCCAGATGTTTGCATTGACCTACAAAAAACTTGCAAAGAGCCCAGTCTTTGTGACCAATCACCTTTACCATCTGAGGCATTCGGGGTCATTTTTGACTTTCACTGTCAGATTTGGAATTATTGACACATCTCCTAAGCTAAACACCATCTCTCCATGATGAGTTTTAAAATTATCCTATTCTCGTGACCGTTCTGAGTACGAGGAGATACATCACTTACTTGTGAGAAATGGAACTAATCTCTATCGATTTAGGAAAATGAATGTTTGTGCCAGAGTCATGCTGTAGAGTTTTAAACAAATTAGTACATTTTCAAGCAAATCACAGCTGATTTTCATAGCTCTTCCTGTTTTGACTCGAGCTATATAGGTAATGTCTGCTAATCCTTAGATAGATAGAATAGATAAGTTAATTAATTAATAATGGGTAAACATGGTATATATACACAATGGAATTCTATGCCTCCTCCAGGAAGAATGACATCGCCCCATTTATTAGGAAATGGAGACTTGGAAAAAATTATATTAAGTGAAGTAAGCCAGGCCCAAAGGAACATAGGTCTCATGGTTTCTCATATTTGCAATACCTAGTATATATCTGAGACAAGCAGAAAAGGTCAGATAAGATTATGTTAAGCAAAATGAACCCCAAGATAAGGACACAAGTGGTTTTTTATTTCTTGCTATTGTTTCTAACGTATTTATAAGGTACCATGCGATTTTTTTTTTGTTGCTTTGTATGTCCCTCCCCCATGGCACAACCCCTGTTTTCACTGTATTTGATGTTGGTATAATTTGGGAAGCAGAAGGGAAAAAACAAATAAACAGGTAGACCCATTGTAACAATGAGATGTACAAGATACTATATCAAAAAATGACAGTAGGTGGGGGGGGGGAGAGGAGGGGAGTGTAGTTGTGGAGATAGAGATGGGAGGGAAGGGAGGGGAGGGGAAAAACAAAGGAGGAGACAATAATGCTTGATAAGCAATGTACTCATTATCTTGTTCCTGTGATTGTAGCTCCTCTGTACAGTAAAAAAAAAATCTTATTTTAAAAAAAAAGAAAGCC
Organism: Dipodomys spectabilis; assembly: GCF_019054845.1. Classification (NCBI taxonomy): domain Eukaryota; kingdom Metazoa; phylum Chordata; class Mammalia; order Rodentia; family Heteromyidae; genus Dipodomys; species Dipodomys spectabilis. Next base: position 7,403,774 of record NW_024870711.1, read on the forward strand.
TTCAAAATTTGATCTCGAGTCAACACTTTTTGGATAAAATCAAAGTGGCTGACCTCATGGTATCCTGATCAATTAATCTGTTAATGCAACAATGTGTTACTGGGTGTTTTGGCCCTATAGAAAGCATTACTTTAGATGCTGGGGATACTGTATAGAGCAAGGCATTTATGATGTCTGCCCTTGAGGTCCTGAGCTTTCTTCAGAGCTCTATAGAAGAAGACAAAGAAACAAAAGCAACTCAAATAATTATATATAGTGAGAAGTCAAAGAATATCTGAACTGTGATTTCTTTTTAAAGGCAGTGATATTCTTAGGAGGTTATTCAACAAAGATAACCAGCAAACAAAAGAAGATTGCATTATGGATTCCAGCTGTTGGCATTATGCTATGTAGCTTAGATTAATTTTCACTAGATTCTTGAAGAATGAAATTAATCATCTTGTATCCTAGAAAAGTCAATAAACCTCATGGTGCTTTGAAATTACTAACATAAGAATGTTAATGCCTTGATTGTAAAGTTATCGGAAATGATAGATAATGACAAACTTCTGTCTTCCAGATCACACACAAGAAACACTCTGAACTCACGTTAACACTGATGTGATTTTTCTCCTTTACATACTTTAATTTTTCAACACAGGGTTGAAATCAAATACTTCGCATTTACAGTTCTTCCTTAAGCCTCTTCACCTTGGTCTTTCCTGTTTTCCTCTTCCCAACTCTAGATACATGAAGTTCCTCATTATTAGGTAGATGTTAAATTGATAGATAGTAATTGATGGATGGACGCATGGGTAGATGGATAGATATAAAAGACACTCAAACACAACTTTGAAGAAAGTAAAGTTTAGAAATTATCTTCAGATCAGAAGCCCTATGAAAGGATCAAAGATGTCCATTCTTGATCTCCAAAATGCCTACTGGTGAGCATCTGGGCATTGTCAAGTCCTTTGATGGTCTTTATTTCTTATGTGTGCCATTAATTAGTCCAACTGCTGAGCATGAACTCCAAACTGGTAGACCGCTTACATGGCCAGGGGGTTATTAGAGATTAGATTAGAGATTTTGTTCTCAAGGAGGCTATAACCCCATTGAAGAAATATAATCACACTTATAACCTACCAAGGGTTAGATGATAAGATCCAAGAGGAAAGTAGACATAATGTGTGTTCAGTGTAATATGGTATTATATTGAAAAATATTGTAATTAATCCCCAAATTTCAGAGTAAATTATTATACTCACAGGCCAAGTTAACAATGATCTAATGAATGCACCACATCGGAAGAGAGCCAAATTTTCAGTCAAATGCCAAGCAAAGTAGGCAACTGCACTCACGTGCTACATTAAGTGAACAAATGCACACATGCTAGTGTCAGGATGCCAATAAACATCTTCATCTTTTGAGAAGCACAGGGAAGTGAGTTACTGGTTGGTCTGAGATTCTCATCTCAGACTGGCTAACCTTTGAGGAAATGAGAATAATATCATGTTTTATTTACATCTCTCACACATAGACAACACACACACACATGCATGCACATGCTCATATTCACAAACACTTTTATAGTCAGCATGGACAATATAAGGCAAGCTTCAAAAAACAAGACTATATATAAATACTACGGAAAATATAGCTAGGAATTCATCCTGGATGCTATTCATATTTGGTCAACGGAATGGGCTGTATTCACTAAGCTATGTAAAGCACTGAAAACTTTTCAAATGACTGTTGACATTCTAATCTTGCTGGAAGATGAATGAGAGAAGTTCATTTATTTCCTAGAGCATCTGGGCTGTGGCAGGAACACACCAAACCAGTTGGACGTCACCTCTGGCTCCTGGGAAGAAGCAGTAACTAAAGATAAAGCCTGCTGAGCCATTTCTATATCTGTATTATTATTTCTGTATCTTCAGCGCCTATCAGTAATGTTCACACTTGAACAGTTGCTGAATTAATTGCATTTGATTACACTGAGGATGTGATACCATATGATATATAAGGAGATGGAAGGAAAGAGAGAAGGATGAAAAGAAAGAGGGAAGAAAGAAAAAAGCTAGAAAGAAAGGAAGGGAAGAAGAAAGGAAAAAAGAAAGAGGAAGGAAGGAAGGGAGGAAGGGAGGGAGGGAGAGAGGGAGGAAGGGTGAGAGGGAGGGAAGGAGGGAAGAAAGGGAGAAAACAAGAAAGGAAAGAAGGGAAGGAAAGAATAGAGGAAGGAAAGAAGGAACAAAAGAAGGGGAAGAAGAAAGAAAAGAAAGAAAGGAAGGAAGGAAGGAAGCAGAGAGCGAAAAGGGAGCAAAAAGGAAGAAGAAAAGATGATTTTGTTTCCCTAACTAGGCTGTTGCTCGCCCCTAGTTGTATATATCTATTAGCTGTCCACTGTGGTGGCACACTGAGTTTTGTAGACACTGGGCAGTTGCTGAGCAGCTCCAAGCACCTCTCAGGTACATTGCAAGTGCCACAAAGGGCAGAGGAACAGCACGTGAGCAGCCAGTGGCAGCAGCCCTGGCCAGTCAGGCTGCTGGCCCAATGGACGGTGCATCCCTGTGGAGGAACTGTAGTTATGAAACTCTAGCTGTTTGGAAGTAGAAGCTGTTGAGGTGGGAGAAGTGAGGAGAGCAGAATACAGTCCTTTGCCCCTGTTTCTTCTCTTTCCCCAGACCAAAGTAGCAGCGGGGATTAGAAGGATCTCCTCGCAGGCTCACATTCTGGGAGTGGGGAAGAAGAGAGGCAGCTGTAAGAAGAGGGAAGACAGCCCTCTCCGGGAGGGCAAAGAGCCATGGGGGTTGTCAGTCACTGGAAAGGTTAGACTCGTGTTCCTCTGAAGACTTCTCACACGTGGCAAGCTCTGCAGAGGGGAAAGAGGGTCAGGAAGGCATTTACTAAAAGGACAAGCCAGGTCCTTCTTGCCTGAGTAGCTCCCTGGGACACGCTTGCTTTGAGGAAGCTGCAGGCTTTGCTATCCACTCTCTGGGCCCAACACAGCAGCGGTGGAAAAGCCCCGTGGAGGGCGGTTTTCCAAAGCTGAACTAAAACGGTCATCATCCTAACCTGGAGAAAGCGATCCACAGAAATGTACCTCATCTATTTTTATTCGTTTATTTGTAATGTGGTTTTTTTTTTTTTTGTCAAGGGGATGTACAGAGGGATTGCAGTTACTTGAGTCAAGTAATGGGTACGACAATCTTTTTTTTTTTTAAAGGAATAGCTTTGAGGCAATGGTGGACACTCAGCCTGTGCTCAGCTCTCCAGGATTTGTAGTTACAATTCATCTTCACAGGAGACAATGCAAAGAAGCAAGGAAAGGAGATAGATATGGTAAGAGGACTTCTTTCAAAAGATAGGGAAATAGGGATCATTCTTGAAACAATGCCATAGAAGTCGTTTAAGTTCACCCTTAAGAGGTTGCCCTCCAGCACTTACCCAGATCTATCAAGGCCTGGTAAACTCCCAAGGGCCATGGCATTATATCTACTGGGAGCCCATTTCACTCAAAGCCAGAGTATAGGACAATCATTTCATTTCTCATCCAAACCAGTATCTATTAAGGAAGGAGGTACATTAATCAGTGTGCCATTACCAGACATAACTCCACCTGTCCCAGACAACCAAGAGAAACCTAGCTCTATACAGCATCAAACCACACCCAGGAACAATTCTGTTGGGGTGTCACTGGAGGCTAACTCAACTGCAGGGAATGTGCGAAGAATGTAGGTGAGGTCAAAGAGAGGCTCTATGTGTATGAAATGGACTCCAGTGGAGGTTTTCAATGCACTGCCATGCATTTGAACCCAAATTTGGTTTTTCCTCAGATGTAGGATAGAATTTAACTTTGGATAAATTTACTCAAAAGTAAGGTAAGCGTCATTTGACTTCTCAGTCTATTTTGCTTTCCTTTTAGGAATGACCATTATTCCATCAGAAAGGACTTTTTTAGGTCATGACCTAAGACCCCTCCACACACACATACCCTAGAGCTAAGTGTTCAGAGAATAAAGAAGTGAAGGAGAGAGACAAGGAGGGAGGGAGGGAGGAAGGGAGAAAGAGAGGACGGAGAAGGAAAGAAGGAAGGAAGGAAGGAAGGAAGGAAGGAAGGAAGGAAGGAAGGAAGGAAGGAAGGAAGGAAGGAAGGAAGGAAGGAAGAAAGGAAGGAAGGAAGGAAGGGAAGAAGGGAGGAAGGGAGGGAGGGAGGGAGGGAAAGAAAGAGAAAGAGAGAGAGGGAAAGAGAAGGAAGGAAGATCGCAGGGAGGGAGGAAAAGAAAGGGAAAGAAAGATCACAACCAATTTTTCTTGATGCCATTTGAGCTCCTAGAGAGTTTTGTGCGTCTGTTCAATCTACTACCTTAAACCTTGTACTTTTCCAGTATTTAGACCAACAAATTCTTTTTGTTTAAGATAATTTTTACTAAGTCTCTGTTTACTGTAATTCATGTTCTTGTATAAAATTCCAAAGGAGCAGAAAACCAAACTCATGGAAATACACATAAAGTTTGGAAGATTTATTCTTCCCAAATGCTGTATCTTGTCCTTTTCATAGTATCAGCCATCTGGCCTTATGAAAGTTAAGAAAACAATTGATAGTTCGTAATTTAATTTTTACAAGTAAAAATTAACTCCAGGCTTTATTGAAGGATTGCAGGTTATAGAAAAATAAGCATCTATGATAAATGCCAATGTGTACAAATGAGTTCTAATAATTTTAATAAGTCTAAATAATGAAACATATATACATATATAAACATAACTTCCTCCCTAATGAAGTTTAGTCAAATTATCTATACTTAATACATCCCTGTCCTACCTAAATATTTATTACCAGTCCTTTCCTGAATTGATCTTAAAAACACGTATACAGAACATTTTCTCAATACAATAAATTATACTCATAAATTGTTTACATTATTAGAATATAATATATAGATAGAATTTTGAATGAATGAAAATAATATTTTGACTGTAATACTAGTAGAAAGGACTCAGAGGTGGACCCTGGGGAAGGAAGTCATGGAAGGAAATTAGGTCATAGAAGACTTTGAAACCTTGGCCCCTCCTCTGTATTTCACTTTCTGGCCATAGTGAGGTGAGCAGCTTTCTTTGCCACATGTTTTATGATGTTCTGCCTCTCTGTAAGCTCAAAGGTGGTAGAGACAATTGGCCATGGATTGAGACCTCTGAAACTGTGGTCCAAAATAAACCTTTACTCTTCATAAACTGATTATCTCAGGTACTTTGTGACAGTACCAGAAAACTACCGCTGTAATTCATAAGCATTGTCCCATGTAATCCTCCACAAAGTCTTATAAAGAAGAGGTGAAGGAGACTGGGTACTCTCAGAAAATAAGAAGTGAGACTGATTTCATAGCGTTTTTGGTGCCCAGATGGCCAAAGTGTCCCCAGAGAAAGGTAGAGTGTATTTATGCAGCAAATCATATGTGTACTTTTCAGTGGCTTTCTTACAGGAACCATGAGCCCCCAGTATAGTTACTATATTTGTCAGGAAAACTTTTAAGAAACTTCCAAATTAGGAAAAGAGAGAAAGGGCCAGAGTGGATGGTATTCTGACTGTAAACTAAACTACAGCAATCATGCCATGATCGAGGCACAGAACGCAATACCTACAGTATACCCTCTAGTCCAAGGCTTCTCATTACCTACTCCCAGCTAGCAGAAGCACCTAAATTATCTCAGGAAGGGTGTGATACTTTTACTCCCAACAGTCTCTAAATGGCTGGGGGGATGGGGGTAGGTATTCTGATCATTTGCAATCAGGAACTCATAGAAACTGGATGAGAGGGAACTGAGATCCAATTCTCACATAGAGATGAGTTGGGAGAAATTTTTGTCTAGAAGAAACCTTATTAAAATGCATCATTTAAGGCCAAAAGTTTTAATAGTTTTAATAGTAACCTGTTTAATAGTAACCTATATATCTATATATGTCCTATATATAAAACTACTTAGTATTTTATGCCTAGAAATATTAGGATTTTAATGTCTTTATTGTAAAAATACTGTACAGAGGGGTTACAGTTACATGAGCAAGGTAATGAGTACATTTCCTATAAAGCATTGTTACGTTCTCCTTTGTTTTTCCCCTACCATCCCTTCCCTCCCACCTCCCCAACTACACTCCCCCACCCTTCCCTGCTTAAATTGTAAAGCTCATTTTTCAACACAGTGTCTTGTACATTTCATTGTTATAATGAGTCAACCTGTATCCCTATTTAAACATTTTGTTTTTTTCCTTCCCCTCCCCAAGCTAGAGAAGTGTATATACAAGATGCAGGGCACTGACATCAAATACAGTGAAAAAAGGGGTTATACCATGGGGGGAGGAACATACCAAAGAAACAAAAAAAATCACATAGTACATTATAAATACAATAGGAACAATAGCAAGAAAGAAAAAAACCACTTGTGTCCCTATCTTGGGGTTCATTTCAGTTAGCATCATCTTATATGGTCATATGTACATAGCTTTTGACCTTTTCTGTTTGTCCCAGACATATATTAGTTATTGCAAATAAGGGAAACCATAAGACCTATGTTTCTTTGAGCCTGGCTTGCTTCACTTAATATAGTTTTTTCCAAGTCTTTCCATTTCTTTACAAATGGGGCAATGTCATTCTTTCTGATAGAGGCATAGAATTCCATTTTGTGTGTGTGTGTGTGTGTGTGTGTGTGTGTGTGTGTGTGTGTGTGTGTGTACACATACATATATATCACATTTTCTTGATCCATTTATCTACTGAGGGGCATCTGGGTTAGTTCCATATCTAAGCTATAGTAAATAATGCTGGAACCCTACTGCATTGTTGGTGGGAGTGTAAACTTGTTCAACTACTTTTGAAAGCAATATGAAGATTCCTGAAAAGACTCCACAGAGTGGTTTTTTCTTCCTTGCTGTTGTTTCTAATGTATTTATAAAGTACCATGTGATTTTTTTGTTGTTTTGTATGTCCCTCCCCCACGGTATAACCCCCGTTTTCACTGTATTTGATGTTGGTATAATTTGGGGAGGGAAAGGGCAAAAACAAATTGTTTAAATAGGGATACAGGTTGACCCATTGCAACAATGAGATGTACAAGACGCTATGTCAAAAAATCAACTTTGGGCTGGGAAGGTGGCTCAGTGGTAGAGGGCTTGCTTTGTATACATGAGGCCCTGGGTTCGATTCCTCAGCACCACATAAGCAAAAAGAAAAAAGCCAGAAGTGGCACTGTGGCTCAAGTGGTAGAGCACTAGCCTTGAGCTGAAGACCTGAGGGACAGCGCCCAGGCCCAGAGTTCAGGCCCATGACCGGACCACCTCTCCCCAAAAAATCAACTTTATAATTTATGCGGGGCAGGGGGGGGTGGGAGGTAGCTGAGGAGGGATGGTAGGGAAAAATCAAAGTAGGAGGCAACAATGCTGGATAAGAAATGTACTTACTACCTTGCTCGTGTAACTGTAACCACTTTTTACAGTATTTTCACAATAAAAAAAACTTAATTTAATAAATAAAAAAAGACTCTACATAGAGCTTCCCTGTGACCCAGCAATCCCACTTTTGGGCATTTACCCAAATGATCACAAACAAGACCAGACTAAATATTAGGTTTTGATCCATATACACTGATTGATGACAAGATAGTTGGGAAAATAGAAAAATAAATACTTTCTAAAGTCTATGATCTCTGAACATTTGTTCAAAAATGTGTATTTACTTTTTTCCTCCTGTTATCTTTAAAATAACATCTCTTTTAAGGTGATTAATTGGCAACCATTTTGGAAGAGGCTGAAACAAGCAGCTGATGACTGATTTGATCATTAATGGCCTGATGTGTCACAGAAAATGAGGTCTAAAGAGACTCACCTTTAATGGCACTAATGATGCCTCTGAAAGGTGCAATTACTGCACAGGCTCAGTACAGAATTTCTTCATCCGAACGAGATACAAAAATAATACAAACTAGAATAACTGTTAGAAATGCAGATGCTCTGTACGTTTCTCAGATGGTCTTTGCTAAATGACAATGCCATTAAAAACAACACATGTAGAATCTCACTTCAAACAACGCTGTATTTTTCTTTTCCTTCATTTTGAACAGAAATGAGGACTTTCTGCATCATTTTTGTAAATCAAAATGCAAGCACTTACAGAAGTTTTTCAATCTTCCAGAAACATCTTTAATGTATATTATATATAATTAAGAGCGATGTACAGGGGAGTTACAGTTGCATACATAAGGTAATGAGTTCATTTCTTTTAAACACTGTTACCCCTTCCACATTTTCTCCCACTCACCCCTATCCATGCCCCTCCTCCCCCAGTCATATAGTTCATTTCCAACATAAGAATGGTTCAAGTTGTATGAGGCCCCGAGTTCAAGCCCCAATTCTATTAAAATAACCCCAAAACTCCCATCACAGATTCTAATTAGATTTGTGCAAGCTTGAGTCTAGTCCAGGCAAAAACATTCATGAAAGCCTATCTCGAGCAATAAAAGTGGAATGTGATGGCATACAACTATCACCTGAGCTCCTGGGAGGTATAAAATAGGAGGAACAGGGCCCAGGCCAGCCCAGGAAAAGACTCCTAGCTATGCGGGTGGGGTTGGGAGAGATGGGGAGAATTATGAGAGGGGTGACATGGATCAAGATGCATTGTACTCACAAGCTGACTCTGAAACGCCTTTGCTCAACTACTTAAAGACTAACTATAAGCCAGGTGCCGGTGGCTCACGCCTGTCATCCTAGCTACTCATGAGGCTGAGATCTGAGGATCACGGTTCAAAGCCAGCCCAGGCAGGAAAAGTCCATGAGACTTTTATCTCCAATAAACCACTCAGATAACTAGAAGTAGCGCTGTGGGTCAAGTGGTAGAGTGCTAGCCTTGAGCTGAAGAGCTGAGGGACAGGGCCCAGGTCCTGAGCTCAGGCCCCACAACAACAACAACAGAAAAGACTAAATATAAAATAAAATAAAAGGACTAAAGGTATCACTCAAGTGATGGCTGGCCTTAGGCCCTGAGTTCAAACCCCAATATTGCCAATGATAATATAATAATAGTAATAATAGTGGTCAAATGTTTGATAATGCTCAGAATTCATCATTTATTATCCCTTTCAAATAATTTATCAAGGCATGAGTAAATACAGTTTATATGGAAAAGAACTTGAAAGTTGGACAAAATTGTAAAGCCCAAGAGAGTCTTTTATTAGCATGCACAGCTCAACTCCTCCGTCCCTCCTCTTCACACACACACACACACACACACACACACACACACTATAATCACAGTGAAGAGATAATGTTCTTCATCATTCATTTTCATCCCACATCTTCTCTTAACATTATGGCAATCATTTATTTATGCCAATATTCTTGGAAATATTTGTTTTGATATAAATAAAAACTATTTATCACACAAATAGGCCACAATATATTCAAACCTTCTTCTATATTTGAATGTTTAGAATTTTTCCATTTTCCACTTTTAGAAATAAATTGCTTAGATCCACGTAAATAAACCTTTCAATGACTCCCTTGGAATGTGTTAGGGGAAGCAGAAAGGATATGGAAAATGCATAACATTTTATTGCTTCATTATAATAGTAATAGGTGTGTGCCTTAATCTTGTATATACGTTTATCTGTTTGGGGGAGGGTAAGGGGGTGACAGAAATGGTGGGACAAAGGTGATCTAATGCAGCAGTGATACTCACTGGACACTATGTTCAAAATGAGCTACACAACCTGTGGGGGCAAGGGGGTCAGAAGAGAAGGGGTAACACTGGTCCAAAAGAAATGTACTCATTGCCTGCCTTGTGTAACTGGGACCCCTCTCTGGATATCACCTTTACAATAAAAATGGGAATATAAAGAGTTAGCAAGCGAACATATACACTTTCAGTTTTGCAAGAAAAAATAGTCTCCAATGTGTATTTTAATACTGTGAGGTGAGTTTCTCGGCAGCTGCCGTTCCTCTTCTTTTCTCTGCCCTTGTTTGTTCGTTTTGCACCCCGTTCTGAGTCCCTCCTTGCTTGGCGACACCTCTGCTTCCCAGAGGCTCTGCTGTTGCCCTCTGAGTCCTGTCTGTCACTTTGATGGACAGCATCTTCCTCAAGCTAAATATCACCTTGCCATAATCCCTAGCATGTGCTGCTTTGGGCAGAGAGCAAGGCCCCAGGAAGGTTCAGAGCTTGTGTTAGGCCCAGCTGTCTGGACTGAATTCCAGCTCTGCCGGCCCTGGCCAGTATGGCAATGGCTACATTATTCAAAATACCCTTGTGCCCTGGTTTCCTCCACAGCAAATTGGAAATCATGATCACAGACACTTTCTAGAGAATAATGGGTTAGTACATGTGAGTAAGTTAGTATACATCTAGGAAATACTAACTCTTAATAGCTGGAGTTTCTGTTGGCTTGTCTATGACCATTCTCAGTTTATATATACCTTATGGACCTATTGTATGAGGCTGAAGTCAAATCCTCACTGAGGTCAAGTTGATGAGCTCAATTCCAAGCTTAGTTCCTGACCATGGCCAGATAGGAAGTGTGGACCACGCCAAGGGAAACCACCCTGCTGTCTGCATTATGGAGGCTGGCAGCTGGCCTATGACTGGGTTCAATCTGTGATACCCACTGCCTCTCTCAGCTCTCCATCTCAGCTTCCAGCAAAGCTCCCCCGGGCAATGGAGTCCCGTCCTCTAATTTTGTAATAAAATAGGACTCCAAAATAACTAAAGGCATCATTATAGACAAGGAGCAGAATTGAACACTTATACATTGTATACAATTTATTTATATTTTTGCTTGTGGCTTTCTATACATTTAAATTTTTTGACTTGTTGTAGACAGCAAATTGAGAAAGACATTTAATAAGAAAGGCAAGAGAAAAATATGAGAATTTAAAAAATTTTTTTATAATTGTATCAAAAATTCCAAATAAACATGCATCATCCAATGGATGCATTAGAGATGTGTCTAGAGAAAAAAAGTATAAAACTGAATGAACAATATCAAAGAAGATCTAATTATGTGGAGAGACAAAGCCTGCTTATAGACCAAAGATTTTAATGATGTTACTCTTCCAAAATGGAGTTTTGTAGAGCAGATGAAATCACAATCTAAATTCCAACAGGCTTTCCTTGGTGAAAATAGATAAGCTGAGTCTAACGTGTATCTAGAAAAGCAAAGTGCCAAGACTACTTACAAACTTTCTATAAGTAGAGGAATGCAGAAGGAATTACTCTATCTGCTGTAAAGAAATATCCAGAAGAGTGTAATCTGGGTATAAGAATAAGCTCATCAATCCATGCAATAGGATAGAAGACTTAGAAAATCAACATACCCATTTAGAGATGCTAGATTTATAACCAAATGATAGAAACTACATCTACTAAAAGATGTGCATTATACTAGATTGCTAAGTATACACATGAAAAAAAAATAAAACTGCTACATCCTATCATGTACAAAAAGGAATTCCTGGCTGATCACAGAACTAAATGTAGAAAACAGCACTACAGTGTTTCAAATGATAATATATTAAAATGCCTTCATACCCCTTAACGACCCCAGGTAAGAAGATATTCTTATACACACAAGACACAAATTACTAAGAACTTACGGGCATGAAAAGGTATCATAAATAAGTGAAAATACAAGCCACAGAATTAAAGGTATTAGCAATACCTAACTCTAACAAAGAATGTCATCAGGCAGGGGGCTGAGTGAACTGCTGTGATTGACTCAGGGCTGGCGTTTCTGGGGTGAGGAGGTTAAGGGAACAGACCGCTTTTCTGTTTTGCTAAGGAACGTTCCTGGCTGCTATCACCAGAGGCCACTTGGCAGTGAACATTACAGAAGTTCGCTCACATTCTGACATTACACGGAAGGTCATTTCTCCTTTTTCAAGGCCGTCCTTTGTTTTCAGGTTTTCTCTGCAGTTTTTATAGCTATGTGAGGGGAAGTTTGAAGTTTTCTGATCCAGACTCCAAGCCAAATGCCACCTCTGCCCTCTTCCTGTGTTCCTAAGATCTGTTTTAAATTCTGTTTAAATTCTGTTTTAAAATCTTTAGTGTTGGCATGTTTATGATTTAGTTGCATTTTATGTACTCTTGCATTACCTGGAGATTATCATATAGTGGTTTTCCATGCCTAAATGTAGTCATGGGTAATATTGCAATTGCATTGTTCAGATTATAGTCTAATTAGTCTGGCATTCCCTCATCACAAGGCATTATGGATTTCCTTCTCTAGAATGACAAAAATAAGACATCAGTGGAGACTTTTCGGATGGAGTTATAAACTGTAGGGTTCTATTTTTAGATAAATTCTCGGGAGTAGGATAACTAGGCCACATTATAAAAATAGCTGCATGCCTTTAAAAGATGTTGTAACACTTTACTTGCTACCAGCCATGAAAGAGATTCCCCATGACCTTGAAGAGAAATATGACCTCTAGATTGGCACTGAGATTTAATAACATGGGACTCTGACCTGGATGTCCCAAGTAAACATGAGTTTTTCCTTAAACCAAGGCCTAAAAAGGAATGTTTCCCCTCCCCTTTTTTTCCCTCTCTTTCTCAGTTCACAGATTTGCACAGCTGCTTCGGTCAGCATCAGAATTGCTTCCTACCCTAATCTAAATGCCCACACCTGACACAGAGGCTGATTCTGCCATGTTTCTCTCCAGACCTCTTGAACGCCATCTCCTCTTCCTTCTGCTTTCTTTTCTTTCTCATGTCTTCCTCTTTCTGTTCTATCTTCAACTATCTCTCCAACAAGCAGAACCAGGGTACCTAACTCGGCTTCCAAGATATTGGACTACATCTTGCATTGTCTCTGGGTACATCACCCACATCACACCAGAGCCACACCACCCCATAAGCAAAAACCACCTCCGGAGGCTCTCATTCTAGCCACGAAACAGGGCCAGTTCTCAGCCAGAACAGCCAGAGATCCCACACCTGGGATAGCGCTCTCAGCGTCATGCCCACCCTCCCCTGGAAAATCCCCTCAAGTGTTTTAACCTCTTTCTGCCCCTTGTGTGATGGTACCAAAGCCCTACCAGATTCTCATCATTTCTGGGTGGGCAGTCCTATCTCTTTTTGGCTTCAACACCTTCACATTTTCACTCACCTTTGACCCACCCCTTCCCTTATAGTTCTCAATCCTGTGGTATAAACAATGAAAATTTCTTTCTGCATTCTCCCCTCTTTCCCCCATCATTCTGCTATTCCTCTCCCCTGGGTCCCACCCTCCTCCTATTGCAAGTACTCATCCCTGGTACTGATTTTGTTTGGCTTTGACTTCTTCTTTGTAAAGAATTATACTATTTGCGCCCTCCACAGAGTCGATTACACCTCAGTTAATTCCTTTGTAACCCCTTGCCCACCACCTAGTATGCTTACTTGTAGATTCATAGACATATTCTAGTTACCACAAATGAGGGGAAACATGTAGCCTATGTTTCTCTGGCTTATTTTGCTTACTATAATTTTTTCCAAGCCTTTCCATTTCCTTACAAATGGCACAATATCATTCTCTCAGATGGATGAGTAGAATTCTATTGTGTACACGTACACCTCATTTTCTTGATCCATTCATCCATCATGTGACATCTGGGCTCATTCCAAGGTAAATAATGCTGCAGTGAACATGGTTGTGCTGGTAGCTAATCATGTATGAACAGCCTCGTCCATACCCCATTGCAGAGCCTGGTATAAGACTGAGTGTATATGGGAGCCATTTACCAGTGGCTGGACAACTGAGTGGAATTGAACTCTGCTAGGCTGACAGATGGGTGACTCTTCACTGTAAGCCAGGATGGCAGGTGCGCTGGGGCAGGACACATCTGTGATTATTGCCCATCCTGCAATTCTCAGGGTCCCCAGATAAGGACTCAAATGGTGTTCATCACAGATGTGGATGACACAAACTAGAGGGTTTGGGCCAATAAGTGAGAAAAGGTACTTGGGATTTGACGATAAATTTGCTAGGTTCTAGACAGAAATGAAGTGTAAAACAAACAGAAAAACCCAGGACATTCTACTGTGCCAATCTTCAAGTCATGAGAAGAATTATACTATCTTCCAATATCTCTACTGCTGCTATGTGGGTCCAAGCACTACCTGTCAATGGGGTGATACTGCTCTTCTTCCTCATGCTATTGGACTTATCCCAACACCCTTGTTATAATGATTCTATTTTAAAAAATAACCACAATCCTGTTTCCCATTTCTCTCCATGATAGTCTAAACCTTTTAATGGCTTTTCATTATACTCAGAGATTTTATTTACACATATATATGCATCTATTTGTATATATACATATATGTATGCATATCTACATATATTTCCATATATGTATATACACATATGTATACATATATTTCCATATATGTATATATACCTATGTATACATACATATATGTGGGCATATAGGTATACATATATACATATATGTATATATACATATATATACAAAAATATACATTATTCCAATATAGCACCTATCAGGAGCCTAATATCAAGAGGACATTCACAACCAGCTAAAAGTTGGTGGGACCTCATCTCAACAAACAAGCAGAGTGTGAGAGTTCACATCTGTTATCCCAAGCTACATGAAAAGTGTAGGTTAGAAGGATCACAGTCTGAGTCCAACCTAGAAAAACAAATGTTGAGATCTTGTCTGAGAAATAAATAAGAAATAAAAAATGTAAGTGGAAGAGCCAGAGACATGGCTGAAATGATAGCATACCTGCCTAACGAGCAAGAGGCCTTGAGTTCAGACCCTGGAACCAACCACAATAGCAAAGACCAATTAGAAGTTATGTGACATAGTTCCTTCCTCCTTCTGAGTTTCATCTCTATCTTTCTTCCACGCTGTTTCCATTCTGTTGACCTCATCGCTGCTCCTCTACGGCAGCCTCTCACCTCAGACTCCAAGGGTCCTTTGCTTGCAGAATTCTCCTCTCACAAGGGCACGTGACTGCTCTCGCTTCCTTCACTACTTAAGATTTCAATGCCTCCTCTCACCTATATGTACTAATAACCTTTACTGCTTTATTGCCAGTACTTACTACTACTTAGCTTAGTATACATGTCAATCTTACGCATTGCCTGCCTCTTCAGTGGAGAGGAAGCTTCATGAGGAAATGGCCTTTACCATGTCTGTTTATTAATGATATCCTAAAACCCAGAACAGTGATGGATGGAATAAGTGTCCTTCTAAAGGACGACAAAGGATCCCCTCTCTCCCACACAGAGACACGTGGGAGCAACATGCCAGCCAGACACTGGGCCCTCGCCATAACCATGCTGGGGAGCATCTTGATTGGGAACTTGATTCTCAGGGTCCAGAGTCACAAGAGCTGCACTTCTGTTGTGAAAGATATACTGTGGTTTTGTACCCAAAAATGTACTTTAAATTTCATGTACCCAAGATCCTCTCTTCCATGAGAGGCCCACTGAGGCTGGGCATGTTAAGTGGCTTTCTAAAGGATGCAAAGTTGGTGCAGCACAGATGAACTCAACATCCAGGCTGCCCCCGGGGCTCCTCTACTTTCCATGCTCATTTATTCCATGCTCATTTATGCTGTGCCTCCACCCTGCAGAACGGAGGATTGATGGAAGTCAGAGGCCTGCATTCTCATGAAGCTCTGTTCTTCCCAAGGTTCTATGAGGAGAGTTGCTATTAAAAGTTAATAGCAGTTTTCTTTTTGTAACACTTTATATGGGTATGTTTGTTTATTTGTTTGTTTTGTCTGTCTTGGGGCCTGAGCTCTGGGCCTGAGCGCTGTCCCTCAGCTCTTCAGCTCAAAGCTAGTGCTTCTACCACCTGAGACACAGTGGCTCTTCAAGCCTTTTCTGTTTATGTGGTGCTGAGGAATCAAACCCAGGGCCTCAGCATGCAAGGCAAGCGCTCTACCACTGAGCCACCTCCCAGCCCGGTACTTGATAATTTTTTTCTACAATCGTGTGTGTTTTTGATGATAAATTTTTCTCACCCACATAAAGAGCTAAGAAGGGGAAGAAAAGCAATATTCCTGGGGAGGGGGGGAGTCTGAACTGTAATTCTCTAATAATAATTCTGTTTTTTAGAGATGTGGAAAGGATAGATGTATTTAACAGAGGTATGTTTTCTGCTAATACAATTGATTCCAGCTCAAAAGACAATGTATGCTAGTCAGACTTGCATTGTATTCTGGAGTCCCAGGTCTGTTACAGCTTGGCTTC
This sequence comes from Dipodomys spectabilis, assembly GCF_019054845.1. Classification (NCBI taxonomy): domain Eukaryota; kingdom Metazoa; phylum Chordata; class Mammalia; order Rodentia; family Heteromyidae; genus Dipodomys; species Dipodomys spectabilis. The sequence goes on from NW_024870711.1 coordinate 7,420,001, forward strand.
CTGGACAGTTGGAAAGCTACTGATAGAGCAGCATGACACTGCTTCTCAGAAAGCTATTATGAGCCTAGGCTGAATCATTAGAAGAAAAGTATCCAAATCAAAGAAATCGCAGTCCCTCTGTGTCTGCCACGTTAGAACACAGGCGTGACCCTAAGCATTCGCTTATTCCTGGGTCCTAGAGTCACGATGTTATTGGCTGCTGTGCAGAGGAAATAAGGAAGGAATGGGGCGTGGCGGAAGGAATTGGGGAAACGAAGACTTAGGGGAAGGTGATGCAGTTTTCAGCGTGTTTGAAAGACCAAAGCAAAGATGAGGGAATAGACTTCTCCCGGAGCTTTCCATGTGTGAAATCACGCTCTATGCACACTAACTGCTCTGCAGAAAGTGTTTCTTCTTGTAATTCAATATAAGAACAGTTAGAGAGGTAATCCCTCAGAAGGCCCCCTAGTAAAAAAAATGTTAGATATGTGCTGGAACATGCTAGAAAAATTCCAGACAGCAGAATATATAGATGTCATTTGGGGGTAAGCAATTTAAAATGATTGATCTTTAAAGGCCATTCTGACGGAATGATCCTAGTCCATTTATGAACACAGAGAACTGGGTCATTTTTAATATAATAAGCATGCCATAATTATAAGCAAATGACCAGTTCTTTCCTTGTCTTGTAAAAGGAAATGAAGATCAAAGCAGAAGGCCTTTGATGACTAAAATAAAGGCCAGAAGGAAAAAGAGGAAACCCCAAAACCTCTGCAATTGAAAGCCAAGTCTGTTTTCCCAAGAGGAACCCTGTATGGAGGGAAATTATATTCCCAGTGGCTACTTGTAGGCACATGGGCATCAAGGCCTTAACTCTTTAAGAAAGATTTTTAGTTTGCTGCTGAGATATTAAAGAATGCTATATAAAAGAGGGAAAGAACTATTTTAGAAAACTAACTTCAAGGATGATATTTCAAACTACTGCTTACTGCAATGAGTTTTGCAACCTTATATTCCAGAGGTAATGAGATACATGTTTGCAAAACTTCTTTGATTCTCAGATTGGCTAGAACCTATTCATCCTTAATAATTATCTCTCCCTTTCAATATTATCACCTAAGCAATGGGAATTTTTTTACCTCTTTATCCTTAATTTTACTCTCTACTTAATTGCCTTACTTTTCTTCTTATTTCTTTCATTGAACTTTTCCTAATGATCTCTTATATTTTTATTTAAGTTTTCTCTATTGATTCTTATTAAGAGTCTCCTCTTTTGGTCATTTTTTTCTTTCTTTTGAAAGATCATAGGCTTGTAAGGAGAGAGGGAGACTTTTCTACATTTTTCTTTCACTATTTAATTTCCTGGGTAAAAGTAGCTATATATTGAAGGGAAGTATCTATGCTTAAGTCCTTGGTGTAGATTAGAAAATATCATGCCCAACCTATAAACAACTTTGCTATCTACGTTCCTGGATATTTATGGAGAAGAGGAAATGAAAATAATTACATACTTCAGGTCTAAAAGTCACATGATTTGGAACACATAAATCTCCACAAATACCTCCAAAGATAGCATAGTATTTTTATTGTAATTTAAGTGTTTTAGAGAAAAATAAGGTCACCTTGTCCTTCAGATAAAAAGTAAAAGATGGTCATCTCAGGAACAATCTGGAAAAACAAGTTATTGGAATTATCTAAATCCTACCTCACACACACACACACACACACACACACACACACACACACACACACACACGTGCACATGCATACACACATACACATGACAACCCTTCAGACCCTCCATTGGATTGGCAATCTTTGCCTCTGGGAACAGCCCTAAGTCCCCGAGCTGAGTCAGCCCCTTTGGGCAGCAGCTCATGCACCAGGCTTGGCTTCTCATTCTCTCCATCACATTTCATTCAACTCCATTTTTTCCCCCAAAGTCAAGGTGACTAGGATAAAACTGACACTCTAACCAATAGGAAGGCAGTAAAGATTAATAGTAGACTAATATGTTTTTGTGGTGGTGGGAATTCTAGGCCCAGATCATATAAGCATAGGCACATGAGTGATCTTTTTCTTACAGCTATAATTATGCCTTGACATTTTCTTTCCTACAATTTTCTCTAAGTGCATGAATTTGTTCTGTCTATAGTGTATATAGACACACAGCGTTTATGAGTGTGGCCACACATACACCTTCATTCTGATAGATCTTTCCAATATTTGTGGATACTAATCCCATCTCTATGATAGCTTTTATGTATACACATAAATTCTTCTACCTGTCTAAATCCCTATGGTTTATCTTCCTTTGCTCCAATTCACCCTTTCAAGGACTTATTTTGCTGTTACAAGATTAGATATATTTCTTCTAATTTTGGAAGTAGTAAGTAGGAGTGCTTTGACCTGAGTCATGCTTTAGAATAAAGACTCCATTCTATCCCCAAATTTACATACATATTTCATTTTTATTATATGAGAGCCCTTTGGTTATGGTGCCACTGAAATGCATTACCTCTTCTCTTCATTTCTTTAGCCAGTACTAACAGAAATGGTGGCAGCATAATAGTTCTCTAATACTCTGAACACAATCTGTGATAAAAAGATAGGTTATTCATTCATCTAATCAAATAAATAATGAAACACAGTTTATGATCATCAGTGTTATATGTTGTACATGTTTAAGATGCTGAGAGGATAACTTTGAAGGAACATAAAATCAAGAAACATATAAAATAGTTTCTCAGGATTTATATTACAGAATATGTGTTTAACGTGTAAGATTCACCTCCTCATTGACAGATGAAAAGTAGTCTTAATGAGACTATGATGCTACCCAGAAATGCCTTGAATTAAACTTTGCTGGCAAATGTCCCCAAAAAGGAACAGAAATTACGTAAATGAAGCACTCTGTCTTTCCCTCCTACTGGAACATACCTACAGCTCCACCCCTCAGCAGTCTGCTAAGCAGGTAGATACAATCAACACAATGTTTTAAGGTATACCACTCAAGAAATGGGAGCTTCCTTGAAGAACCTATGGTGGTCAGATGTTCCATTAAATTTTAAGACATCTTGTATTTGTTTCCTGTGTCCCTTTTTATAATTAACACTGAATAATACACAAACAAGTTTTAAAGGCACCAGCGTTATACCCTAATTGCTCTTCTGTTCTTAGGAAAAAACATTCAAGATTTTTTTTCCTTTTAAATAATCCAACCATTTCAAACTGGATACATTCTCCAGATAATAGTGAATTAAAAATTCAGTGAAAGAGAGTGAGCTTATAGTCACTATAATTACCCAGATCCATTATGTGTCCTGTTGCAGCTGGTGTTGCTGCTTCTGCTAGGCACATACTCCTGTACCCCTGCACCTAGTATTTATGAGTATCTAATACAAATAGAAGGAAGCATGAAAGGCACATAAAATTGACATCAATGTGAGGTTTGGGAAACAAATATTATATGAATGTCACAAGATTTAGATCAATAAAAATTGTTGTGTTGATTGTATATACTATACGTTTTAGTATATAAATGAGGCTCACATTAGAAAAAAATCCGTATCTTTATGAATAAAAGGGCTAAACAAAGAACTATCACTTCGGTTTTCTCTGATAGTTTGTAGTTTATATTATAAAGTCATCTTATTTTTTAAATCTTTTCTTTAAAAAATTCACAAAGGTAGGAATGTTAAGTGCCTTTATTAAAGAGTCAAACGACTGAATCGGCAGTCTAAGCCTTATCTTCTGACTCAAGATTTGTATTTAAATTACTGCCTCATTCTTTGAAACATCCCAGTTTAAGGAGTATTGATCTATTCAATTGAGAATAAGCTAAAAACTTCTTGGAGAGTAGCAAATGTCTGCCAAATAATCTGTCTTGGAAAATGAATCTGTAAGCTGGCCTTCAAACCTCCTGTCTCCTCTAAGTCACAAGGACTTCACCAGGAGTCTGCCTCCTTCAACTAGTTTCCGTAGATAGGGATTTTAACCAGGGAGCCAAAAAGTGTTGCATTTTGGGTCTTCTTTGAAGGCAGAAACTATTCCCCTTTAACAAGTGAATTTCATATTATAATACAGTGTGTGGGACAAGGAAGAGTGATTTTAAATTGCGATTTTTAATTTTTTCCTTTTTCCATCTACCTATGTAATTCCAATGAATGATTTTTTTCAAGGGATCTTTTTGCCATGTGCAATTATTTATCATCAAACATTTGCGAATGAAAGTCCTAGAAGACGGGACAGAATATAGGCAGCCAATCTTGGGGTTGCCTTGAATGACAGGCACAGAGGAACACAGACATTTCTGAAGAAACGAAATGTCAGTCTGCAAAATTGCCTTCCCTGGCTTAATATCGGTCCTCACTGTTCAGAAAGGAAAGCAGAAATCATTTGCTAGGCGTCCTGGTAGAACTGTCAGTAGCTGCAACACTGTATGCAATTAATTAACCTGTATATGCATGCTTTAAAAAGCTACACGGATGATGTGAACAAGTACATGTTTATTAAAAAATAACATTCCTCTTGCAAGAGTGGTCCTGAAGTCGATATTTAGACCCATACAAATACTACATGTAGCCACTGGAAATCCAAATCTAATTTACGCTAGAAATAAAGCTTCCTATCTGGCTGGTCCTTAAGAGTAATTGCTGGTTTCCGTTTGAATTATTGAAAAGATATCCAGGACCCAAAACTAAGTTGCATGAAAATGCTTTCATTGCTGCTGTCAGCAAAGAATGATTCAGTCTGAATGTGCCTCAAGCTGTCTTATAGAACACCTGTCCACACTCATGGCAGAGTCCAGTTTGAGGCTCTATGGGCTCCTCTCCTAGAAAACAAATAAGGCTTCTGAGATGGGAATGGGAGGAGGGAGAGGGAGCTGCTGAATAATAAGGTTTGGAGATGTGGAGCACAAGATGTTTTTCTCTCTCCCTGTCCTTCTCCTCTTCTTCCTCCTCCCTCCCTTTTTCCCTCCCCCTCTTTCTTCTCTCCTTAGTTAGAATGCTATTTATTAAGCAACTATGATTTCCCAGGTTCTGTAAAAGATATATTTTCTTCATCTTTAAAGTGAATAATTAAAGGTTTTTCTGGACATCAAATATAACAAAGACCCCTGGGCTTCTGTGGCTTCAGCCAACTCATGAGTTTCTTTTGCTATGACATCCACAGTGAAAACTATGACAAGCACTTACATTTATGCTTTCGAGTAGCAGTGCCCTTATTGTCCTTCTTATGATCATTTCCCCAGCTTTTAAGATGCTCTTTTGGTTATTCCCAGAGCTGCTAAATTGACATTGTGAGATGTAGTCGGGTGTGTAATCTTAATTAAGCTGTTGTTAAAAAAGAAAGAAAGAAAAGGGAGCACTCGGGTCAGAATGACCACCTCGGCCGTGGAAATGGTGAATGTGTCACTGAATCTCTCCGGAGCTCAGGTTGTTCACTCTTGAGAGATGCAGGTTGGATTTTCAGCCCCTAGCAGCAGTGGCTGGCGGAGGTCCTGGCAGGCAGGGCAGCGTCATAGATGGCGAATCTCTGGAGATGATGGGGTTTTGTTTCTTCATGCACTTCCCTGGTCCAGCAGTGCTGTGGAGACTCTTCAAGACTCGGCATCTCCAACTAGATCCTTAGTGAGTGTCCGGGAGGGGAAAACCTACTCATCCAAGAGATCCTCCTAGGACTGGAACTGCAACCAAATCACCAAGAAATCAGAATTCTTAGAAGCTTAGCCCTTGGTTCACCCTGTAAGATTCCCTTCAGACTGCTATACCAAAACACCTTCACTTGGCACTGAGGAGAATTTTGCAGCCAACCCATGAATTGCTGACAGTTTTGGAAGTTGTGAATCCCAAAATCAAGGCACAGCCATTCCCCTGCCTAGCGAAGGCTCGCTGACTGCCTTCTGCACGGATGGGGCCTTCCTGCTCCGTCCTCCGGTGGCTGCAGCAGTCAGTAAACTCCTTCACCGCCTTTCTTAAAAGAGCTTCATCACCCCCTAAACTCTCAATACAATTGCACTGAGATTCGGTTTCAGAACATGAACTTGGGGGAAATACAGTCATTCGGGTCACAGCTGTCTAAGTCATTCCCTACTTGAATTCTAGCCACTTCCTCGCCTGCCTTTTCTTCTCTCTCTTCTCTACCATCTCAGGCATCTATAAACTAGTTGCAGCATAGCTATGCAAATGTTAACCATCTCTGATTTTTTCACTTTAGGATGTCTCTCAAAAATACACAGGGACTGAGGATGTCACTCAGTGGTAGAGCACTTGCCTAGCATACATAAGGTCCTGGGGAAGAAAGGAAAGAAGGAAGGGAAGGAAAGGAGGGAGGGAGGGAAGGAGGGAGGAAAGAAGGAAGGAAGGAAGGAAAGAGATGAAAAGGAGGAAGATAAGGAGAAAGGAAGGAAGGAAGGAAGGAAGGAGATGAAAGAGAAGAAGAGAGGAAGGAAGGAAGGAAGGAAGGAAGGAAGGAAGGAAGGAAGGAAGGAAGGAAGGAAGGAAGGAAAGAGATGAAAGAGAGGAAGGGAGGAAGGAAGGAAGGAAGGAAGGAAGGAAGGAAGGAAGGAAGGAAGGAAGGAAGGAAGGAAGGAAGGAAGGAAGGAAGGGGAAAGTTAAAAGGAAGAAGAGAGGGAGGGGAAAGGAAGGATAAGAAATGGAAGGAATAGGGAGAGAGAAGGAGGGAGGGAGGAATGGAGGGAGAAAAGGAGAAAGTAAAAAAAGAAGGAAGTAGGGAGAGAGTCCAAAGACAGAGAAAAGGAAACAATGTATAGTGTTGGGGATACACCTTAAATTTAAATTATATCAACCTTATCATGTTAGGCAAGTTGGGAGTTATGGGGCCATGTAATGAAGAGCCATGTCTTCTTTTTCTCTGAATATTCAAAGGACATACAGAGCTGGATATATTAACAGCTGCTCTCATGTTTGCCAAATACACACATGAAGCAAGCATTTGTCAAAGGAAAGAATTTGGTTTTCTCTTAAACCCTTGGGGTGTAATCAAGAAAATAATGCATAATGTTGAGCATGAATACCAAAGTCTAAATTATGTCCATTTTTCCTGGCAAGTTGGGAATTGTGATGCCATGTAATTAGCAGCAAGTTTGTGAAATTGCGTTTTAACTGCTTTCCCTTCCAAGTGTGTTTTTTCCTGAGAGTTTAGTTGCTTTTAGTGTTTTGATTGGATTCGATTGTTATGGATGAGCAGACAGGTTTTATGTTATTAATTCAAGAATAATTATCTCCTAGAAATGTATAGAACTTGCCATGAGGTATCCAGTGATCTTGGCCTGTCAGCTGTCTGGTTGTTTCCAAATGAAAACTCAAGATCAGACATCCACTGGTGTTTATATTCACTTTCTGAGCTGATGCTTTGAACAACAGAAATTTATGACTTCCAAGTTCAATAAGCTAGAGAAATCAAGATCCAGCCTCCGCAGGGTTGGTTCTGTGCTGTCAGCGGAATATTTACATTCCCTCTAAGTTTACATGTTGCATTCCCTAACCCCCACTGTGATGATATTGGAAAGTGAAGCCTTTGAGTAGGCCATGGTGGGAGAGTCCTCCCAAATGAGGTAAGTGCTCTTCTAAAAGAGATCCCAGAGGGCGAGCTAGTCCCTCTCCGCGGCGCAAGGGAAAATATGATGGTGAGAATAAAACCATCATGAGCCAAGGAGAAGACAACAATCTGACAGTCTTTCTCTTGGACTTCTCAGCCTCCCAAACCAGGAAGTCCGTTTTCTGTTGTGTATACACCTCTCTGCTTACGGTATTTCTGTGATCGCAACTTCAGTGGACTGAAATGGTCCTTCTGAGGCTGGGCTGAGTATCTGTGTCGTACTTCTCTGGTCTTCTGATGGTTTCTTGACAGTCTGGCTTTCCTTGGCTGTTAGACATGTCACCCCAGGTCTATTAGGCATTCTCTTGTATCACTGTGACTATGTTTGAGTCTCTCTTTATAGTACAAGGACACCAGATATATGTGGTAGGAGCCTACCCTGCTGAGTACATATCTACTAATTATGTCTGCAATATTCCCATTTCCAAATAAGGTTTCATTCTGGGATGTTGAAGATAAACACTTCTATATATAAGTTCTGGGAAGATATTGTTCCATCCACAATAGTGCTTACTTACTAAAATAAAATCAAATAAAAAGTCCAAGTCAGAAAGATTATTTTCATGTTTCTCTACCAACTAGAAACACTGTTTTACAGTTGGGATCTCTGAGTGCATAGGAAGATGACCTCTGACTTTATCCTAGGGTGAGGAGATACCATGACTGAGCTCATGCCATCGTCGCTTTCCCGGGGAAGAGCTAGATGTTGCACATTGTGCTTTGTATTCCTAGACCTGTCACTCCTGTATCCATCAAGGATGCAGCAGGTATTTATTGAATACTTACAGTGCTAATCATTATTCTAGGTACTGTAGATAATATCTCAATCCCAGAGAGATTCTGTACCCATCCTGTCCAGTTTACAGTCTAGAAGAGAAAGTGAGCTGTCAGATATTCATGTCCCTGAACATAAATCACTGCTCGGACAATGATATAAATAAACTAGGGGTTGGCACTAATGGGAGGTGTCACAGGGGACTTAAGGCTCATAGGATTGCTAAGTGGGGACCAAGCAACCAAGCTCATGTGTGGCCTGAGAGCTGAAGGTAGCATGGGCATTGATTTCGCAACAGAGGGAAGCTAGCACTTCAGGCAAGTAGAACAGCATTTACAAAAGACCAGAGGCTTAAGGAAATAGACACATAAACGAAGCCAAAGAATAAGTGACCAGTGGACCATTTGAAGACTGTAGCTAGTGCACATGCGATGTGAGAAGTGGGGAGAATGCAGGTGGGGTGAGGGGACAGAAGCCAGGCTGCCCCCAGGGCACATTGGGACCAGAAGGAGGAGGCGGGGCATGACCACAGGAAGCCCGTCTCCCTTCTCCCTCACACCTGAGCTACCTGGGATGGAAGAGAGAGGCAACCACACCTAAAAAGGCTTGCAGAGAAGGGTCCAGGACACAGGGGCGCAGACACAGGGAGGGGAAGGAGGGTTTTGAAGGCTTCCGACGGATTTCCAAAAGAGATTGGGAAGACATCATGACCAGGGCAGGAAAGGAGAAGCGTGAGGGTGAGATCAGCACAGGGTATGCGCCCGAGGGAGGCCTTGCTCGTCAGGAGTCAAGTGATGAAAGGGGGTTGAGGGCAACACCCGTGGCCATCCGCCCCGAGCCTGCAAGAGGCCAGGAATACTACTCAGTTCAGGAGAGTGGTTTCCCCATCCCCCCCCCCCACACACCCCTTGCAGCCATGACACTAGGATATGATATGAGTGATTCACACTCCACCAGGCCCAACTCACAGCACACGGCCCCAAGGAGCAACTGAAGTTCCCAAGCAATTTAATAAATAGGAAGTTTGCACCTAGCACTTTCAATTTTTTAAAGGTGGAGAGGTAACACTAAATGCAATCAAATATCCATCCTGGGTGAACACAATCCAAAATGAGTTACTGTAGACCACCGTTAAAATAATTAATGGCATGAATTTTCGATGGTAGTTTAGCTGGTGGGTGTCCTGAGGTTTTGGGCTACAGCTATACTTTTTAGAGAGAGACAGTATTGGCCTATTTGAAGTAGTTATCAGAAATGGAATTATGAGATGGTGGTTTTTGAGATGCTAGAAAAAAATAGGCTTAGAAAAGAGCACTCTTTACACATGCACCCCAAAAAAGCCATTACTGAGATAACTCCTTATTAATATTCCATTATGAAGATTTTCCTTTTTTGTTTTATAATGAGTAATTAGCCAACTATATTAGGCAATCATGAGATCTTTTCATCTTTTTTTATTAGAGAAATTATACTGGACCCATTTTCCAACAACACAATGCATGCGGTAAAATGAATATGTAAAAGTATTCATTGCTTAAGCAAAAGGCATGAGTTTTGGCACTCCTCACTACAAAAGTAATGACTAAGGTAGAGCTAAAAGCATGGCAGCTTTAGAAGAACATTTGCTTGTACTCCGAGTGGATTGGGGTTACAAGGTAAACTGATTTCAGATGCTCAGCATAGTTTTCTGAACAGGTTGCACTTCATTTTCATGAAATGTCGCCACAAGAAATGCAACATGAGTCGTTTCCCATCAAATTATTCATGCAATAAGTATTTTGAATCACTGGAATGATTTGTCGTGTAGTTAAGAAACCTATTACTGAGTATAGAGTTCAGACCTCAACTCATTGTGTATTTGAAGGAGGGGTGCCTCTTACTGTGCTATTCAGTGACTCCTGGGGTCAGGTCAATGTGTGTTTCCCTCTGAAGATCTTAAAGAAAAGCAGCATCATTTTATGGGACCCAAAATATATGACTCCACTTTCTATGAGATTATATAATTGTAATATGACTCTTTCCACTGTTGGGGAAAGAGGTGGGTATTGTTTGAATATTGATCATGTGTTTTCAGGATGCATTGACAAGGTTGGAAGACTGGACTAACACCCCCTCCTAGACCATATTTCACCGTGTGGTATAATGGTGACTGGGTCATTTTCACAATGAATTGCACTACAGATCTTCTCTTTATCCCCCAGGTTTTAAGTACCATCTCCATGCTAGTGAGTTCCAGATTTGTCTCCCTTCACCACCATCTTCCTGAGCGCAAGCTTTGTACAGACACCTACCTTCATGTAACCGATCGGCATCTCAATGCTGGCCTAACCCTCCCTCGCCTCCCCTTCACCATCTCAGCGAAATTTTTACATGATGATGTAAAAATTCCAGAAGCATCTTTCCTTTCTCTGAGCCCACATCCCATCCAGACCCTCAGAAATCCTTTCACATTTAGAAATGAGGTTCTACAATAGCCAATCTGAAGATCTACCTCCATCTGTCTCCTCCACACAGTCTGAGCCACTAACTCCAGTTGCCTTTTGACATCTTTTCCTGTGGCTTCTGCAGGATAATGGATACTTGAAAGGCTAACGCTCCCGCTGTTCACAGTCCTCACTGGAGGCTTCCTCTGTCCTCGGTAGGAAACGCTGCCTCCCCCATTGGCCTCCTTGTTCACCTCTGCGCAGCCGGGGCTGTCTGCATGGCCAACTGCACCAGTTCCATGAGGAATCAATCACAGCCTCCAAGTTGTCACCATGAACTTTAGCCCTTCCCCAAACCTCTCTCCCATTACAGCTGTAATGATCATGTCTGTTCATCATTCCGCTTCTACTTCAAGTATCACTTGTCCAGCTTCACTGTGTAAATAACTCAGTCAGCACTGGCTTCTCTAGACTAAAAATACTATGCGTTATTTATATAATTAAATATTAAAAATTATTATAATTATGTGTCATAATTATAAATACCTGTGTTCATATATATTATAATCATAAATAATATGCTATAATATATTATTTACAATATATTATTTTACATAATATGTGATTATATATTATATAGTAGGTACTATAATATGTGTATATTAATATTTTATGTATATGCTAATATATACATACATTCCCTAGAATATATACCAGAACAGGCTGACTTTGGTCCCTATGGTATCTTCATACCTGTGTGGATCAGTAGAGTTAAAATATTCATTGATTGAAAAAGTAATATTTTTTTTCCTCCATAATCTGGCTTTGAAACTCTAAAGATTGCCTCGCTTTCCTGATAGAAGGAAACGTAACTTCCTGTATTGACCTACTATTTCTATGTCACTTTATTACTTGAGTCTAGCCACTGTTTTGACATAAGTCTACATCTGCCTGAGTTTGATGTTCACTGCTGTATCTTTTACCCTGGCCTTTATATCCATCTGTCGATTCACTGAAGCTTATTATTCAATGATTTTTTTTTTTTAAAGAAATGCTCAAGAGAGTTGAAGTCCCCAGGGTCTTGTTGCTGTACAGCAGCTTTTCTGAGTACAATCATGATTAGGTTATAATTTCTCTCCCTGTGGGTTCTACACATACAGCCTTGGTTCCTGGTACTGATCTCTATGTACTATGGAATTCCTTATTTTTCAATAAATCCTCTGTAATATTCTCATTCTTTATCAACCTGTACAAGTATTCACTAAAAGTTCATCCTTTCCATAGGTTTTTATTTCCTCTTTTAAAGACACCTTCCTATGTTGCCATTGATTTTTTTAAATGCCATCTGTGATTTTCGATTGTGTTCTTTGGTCATCTATTATTATTCCCTTACGAGTATCCATCAATTGTTCTATTTTACGTTGGCTGTTCTTTTCAAGCTTGTTCTGGTCGCATTTTCTCTAAAGTTGATTTTCCTTCATTTGTGATTGTCCTGTGGCTTGTTCTCTGCAACTGTTTTGCTTTCTTATTTCTTTCCCAAGATCCGACCTCTACCATCTCCGCAATGTGTTTGCCTCTATCTCGCCTGTGTACCTCTATCTCTTCTTCTTTGGCATCTTGTGACTCCGAGGCATTCAGTCACATTTTTTTTCTGCTTTGGAGCTACTTATCCGATCTGCATGCTTCCCTGGAATTCTGTTTGCTTGGTTTCATGGTCCACCCCCACGGCAGGTGTTATCTACATCAAGGTCTGAGCTTCTTCCTGCCTTTGCTTACCCACCACGGACGAGGAGATTTCTTTTTACATTAGCTACTTGCATGAGGAAAAAGAAGAATCAAGAGTAGTAACCCAACACAATAGTCTACACTTTGCTTTGATGTCCTGGATGTCCAGTCATACCACTACTCTGAGCCAGTAGGAAATCCCCTTGTGATGCTGGTGTAAGGAATTTAGTTTGTTTCCCATATCATGGCTGAGCTTCTACTTCTCTCACAAAAGTAACCTCCGGAATGCGTGCCACAAGTTCTCCACCTCACCACAAGGGGCACGCTTGTCAACACTTAGGATTCTCCATCTTTTGTACGAAGCCCATCATGGTAAATGAATTGGTAACTTTCTCATTGGTTTTCATCTTCCTGAAGGCTAATGATGCTGAGCATTTTTCTCACACACTTATTGACCATGTGTCTATTTTATATGAAGGTAGTTCTAATGAGAATCTTTGTCCATGTATTGATTTGGGTCTATCAGTCTGTTTTACTATTGCGTTATAGAAGTTCTCCATGTATCCTATGTGCAGTCTTTCTTTCTTCCCTTCTGTAGGCTGCCTTTTTACGTCCTCAATAGTTTCTTTTAAAGCAAAAGTATTTGAATTTGGATTGTGTCCAATTCTCCTCTTTTTATTGCTTATACTTTATGTGTCTAAGAGATCATCACCTAACCCAGAGACATGAAGACTTAGCCCTGTGATTTCATCTATGAATCCAATATTTTTAGATGTTGAAGTTATGTCTTTAAGTCATTTTTATATACATGTATAGTAGTATGGTTGTGTACGTATACATGCACATGCACACACACACACACACACACACACACACACACACACACACATGCACACACACAGAGGGAGAGGTAGAGGAGCTCACTTGATTCTTTCTCTGTGTAAATACAGTTGTCACAGCTCCACATATTTAAGGGACTTTTGTTTGTCCACCACATTGCTTGGCACTCTAGTGGAGAATGAAATGACTGTAAACATGAAGGCTTATTCTTGGATTCTGAGCTCCATTTCTTTGCCCTGTCATCTGTCTTCATACACTTCTGCCCATAGCACACGATATTTGCTTTCCAATATGAGTTCTCCAACTGTGTTTTTCTTTTTCAAGATTGTTTTGTATTATTCTGACTCCTTTGAATGTTCAGATGAAATTCAAGATCAGCTTGTCAGTCTCTACAAAGAAGACAGATGGGAATGGAAAGGGGTTGTATTGAATCCTAGATGAATTTGAGGAAGTACTGCCATCTTAATAATATCAAGTCATCTGATCTATGAATAGCTGATGTTCATAGATTGCTTATTTAGGTCTTCTTTCTCTCAACAAAGTACTGTGATTTTCAGAGTATAAGTTTGTTACCTCTTTTGTTATATGTATTCCTAAGAGCTTATTCTTCTTAGTGATTTTATAAATTAGTTTTTCTTAATTTTATGGCTCAATTGCTTAGTGCAAGTTTATAAAATTGCAATTTGTTTTTAAATACTGATCTTAACATCCTTCAACTCCATTATTTATTAGTTATAAACGTTTTATGCATTTTTATGATGAAGTACATATAGGACCATTATCTAAATAAGGCTTTAAATTTACCTTCATAATCTCAGTACTTGTTATTTATTTTTCTTTTACTAATGCCAACAGTAAACTCCAGTAAAATAGTAAGTCAGAGTAATAATTATATGTATGCCTATGTTGTTCCTGATCTTATAGGAATCATATAGTCATTATGCAATTAAGTATAACATTAATTATAATATTTTCTTCTGTTCATTTTTTCCCGACATATTAAATCTTTTCATCAGTAAAAGGTATTTAATTGGGCTAAGAATATAGTTTAAATGATAGAGTACCTGGATAGCAAGCACAAAGTCCTAAATGAAAACTACAGTAAAATGCATACACACACACAAATAGATGAATTTTTTTAAATGATTTTTCCTACATTTCTTCAGATGGCCATGTAGTTTAGTCTGTTCTATTAACATAATATATTAAATTCATTGATCTGGGAATATTAAATCAACCTTACAAATCTATTTTATTCATGAACTATGCTACCTTTTATATATTCCTGGATTTGGTTTGTTAGAAATTTATTGAATTTTCTTGCATAACAATTCACAAGAGCTAAAGGTCTGAGGTTTTGTTTAAGGGTGATTTTATTTTCTCTGCTTTTAAGGCAATGCCAGCCATACAAAGTGAACTGGGAAATACTCCCTTCCCATTTCCTATGCAGAAGGGTTTGCAAGGGATCGTTCGTTATTAACCCAGGGGCTGGCAGCTCACCTCTGGAAGCCCTTGGGAAGTTGTGTTAGGAGGAGCACAGTTCAAGCCAAGCCTGGGAGGTCACAGGAGACCCTTCTTCATCAACAGCTGTGCACTGTGGTGTGCATCTCTCATTGCTGGTCATGGAAGGCTTAGATTGGAAGAACTGCAGCTTGCAGCTAGCCTAGACAGGAAAGCTTGTGGGATTCCATCTTAACTGTGCTGTGGTAGGTGCTTGTCATCCCAGCTTTGACAGGAAGCCTAAAATAGGCAGATCACAGTCCAGGTACATTCCTAGGCAGGAAGCAAGACTCCATCTCAAAAATAAACACTGAGAAAAGACTGAGGACTTGGAAGACCACCAAGCCAAACGCTGAGTTCAAACCCAAGCCCCACAAAAGGAAAAGCGGACGTTGTTAGTAATTCCTCTTGATGTGTTTTTGCAAAATTTGCCAATGAAGGCTTCTGTGCCTTGACTTCCCTTTCTGAGTAGATTTTGTGAAATTTTGATTATCTCTGATTCCTTGCACGTTAAAGACTATTACGCTATTCTATTTCTTACATTTTTGTGAGTAATTTCTTACATTTTTGTTCAGGAATCTCTGCTTTATGTGTTAGCTATTTAATTTAACACGCACTTGTCCATAGTATTCTTTTATAATCCCATTTATTTTTGTAAAGTCTATGGTAATGCTTAATATTTTATTCTGAATTTCAGTAATTTAAGTGTTTTTCCCTTTTCTTGGTCAATGTTGTTCAAAGTTTGCTCACTTGAATCTTCTAAAAAATTAAAACTTGAGGAGATGGGTAAGGTTGAAAGAAATGAGGGAGAATGCTAGAAGGGTGACAATAATCACAATACATTGAACTCATAACTTGGCGTGCTGAACTGAAATTCTTTTGTCCAACTACATAAACATAACAAAAACTATTTTGTTAATCCTGTCAAATAACTTTATTCTGTTGACTATTTCTACTATTTCTATTCTACATTTCGTTATCACCTCTCTGATCTTTCATTATTTTTACTTTAACCCTGGTTTGTTACTCTTTTCCCAAAGTATTTGTGACATCATTGTCATGATCTATTTTTTTTCAATCCCTTACTTTGGGTCTACTTGGATATTTGTAGCTAAAGTGCATCTCATACAGACAGCATTGATTTTTAATGGGCTTGACTTGTTTTGGGGTTTGTGGGGGTATGTTTGTACTTGGGGTTGACCTCGGGACCTTGTGCTTGACTCTTCCAGCTCTTTTATTTTACTACTTTTAGGATGGAGTAGCATGCCTATGCCAGGGCCAGCCTGGGTCACAATTCTCCTGCTATATTTCACATGTAGCTGGGGAAGGGGATGCATAGCACCAGGCCCAACTCTTGATTGAAATGAGGGCTTACTAATGGGCTGGCCTTGAGCAACAGTTCTTATCTCTACCTCTCCAGCAGCTAACAGACATGAGCCACTGTGCCCTGTTGCGGACCTTACATTTTAGTGTCAAACACTGTCTATCTTTTAACACGATTGCTTAATATAGGGAAGGGAAGGGGAACAACAGAATGGTGAGCAAAAGGACAAGGGGGAGCCAATGCAACCACGATATACACAAGACAATATATTGGGAATGATCTGTACGAGTTGGAGGGTAGGGAACGCAGGAGGCGGTAACAAGGATGACAAGCAATGTACTCATTTCCTTACTTATGCAACTGAAACCCCTCTGTACATCACCTGGACAATAAAAAAAAGAAAAGAAAGAAAGCATTAACACGAACCTTCTGTGTTATCATTGATTTAATGGGACTTGTATCTTCAGTATATCTTTTATATTTTCGCCAAATTTTCTGTTGCTTTTTTGCACTAAGTAAGTATGTTTAGTGTTTAGCTCTTAATTCCAGTGTGGAGAGGCACAAAGAAGTCTTTAATCCCCCATTTCAAAACAAAACTTGCTTATTTGGGGTCTTCTGTAATGCTCAGCTGCACTGAGCATTGCATTGCAGATCTTTCTCCAGCTTGGTACAGTACCTGTGCCCTGGGACACTAGGAAGAAATCCTGTCTCTTTGTCTCAACGCTGCTACTATTTTACTACAAGAGAAAGGTCAAGTAAGCTTTCTTGCACTGATTTTTCTGAAACATACTATGGAGGGTAATATGAATTTAATTAGAATTAGTGTTTTTGTGAATTGCCAATACAGTTAAAATTCCAAGGATACAGAGATTATATGGTCTTGAGTACATGAAACACATGAACCAGGCAGTATTACCCATACTGTCTCCTAGAATATGTGAGCTTATCTACGATAGAAACATTCAGAGGCCTCAAATTTAACTAGATCCACTCTGCAATAAAATAATTATTTGGCCCACCACACTGGCAATCACCCATAGATTATCTTTGTATTTGTGAATCACAGTGATTTGGACTCAGGAAACAGAAAACAGACTTTCAAGTGAGTTACAGCTATAAGCTCTCTTGGATGACTCACTGAAATCAGAGCTTTGTATAAATTCTGATATCCATGTTCAATGAGTTAGTTTTCTGCCCCTGGGTCTTGAATTCTGGGCTTGAATGCTGTCCCAGAGCTTTTGTGTTCAAGAATAGCACTCTACCACTTGAGCCACATTTACACTTCGGGCTTTTTGTTGGTTAACTGGAGATAAGAGTCTCATGGCTTTTCCTGCCCAGGATGGCTTAACTGAGATCCTCAGCTCTCAGCCTCCTGAGGAGCTAGGATTGGGGGTGTGAGTCACCAGCGCTCTGCTGTCCAAGGATTTTTAAAAGACATTTTGTCACCAAATCGATTGTACATTCACAGTCCGTAGAGTGGCTTATGGATCGTCTGCACCAACCACTCGTAATTTAAAATGAAAGAACAAACACAGAGCGGCGCCTTTCATTATAAATAACCATGGAGAGGAGCCTCCGTGCAAATGATCCCGCAGCCACTTCTGTTTGGCTTAGGATTCTAATATGACTTTTGACCGCTCTATTTACCTAATTCTATTTCATCTTGGATAATATTACAGTGAGTTTCCTTCGGCGAAGCGTTCATGAACAGAGTGATCGGAGATAGGACTATACCCAAGTGTGCTGGTGACCGGAGGAGCTGGTCCAGCAGTCTTTTCTCTGTATGTCTTGGGAATTACCCATAGCAAGGAAAAGCCTCATGCAGATCATCCACAAGTACGCATACAGAAAACCATAGATGACAAACACTAGGCAAGCGCCTGTGTCAGGGAACACAGCTGGGCCTGGCGGTGCAGAGAGGCTGAGCGTGAGTGGAGCCCGGAAGGGTCCTCAGGAGTGACTTCATGCTGGTGTTCTCTCCCCACCCCCACCCTGCACGTTCCTCAAAAGCCTTTGTAAACATTCCCAGTCCAGCTGTTTCATGCAGACGTCTACAGCCCCTCTTGTTGTCTCTTCCTCTCTCTGTATCATCACGAATGAAGAGTGGAGCCTCAACAGCTGGATGTTCTCCCGGTTTAATGATCCAGATCGTGGAGCTGCTTTCAATAATTTAGTGGGCTGGAGAATCCAGAAATACCTTGGTGATTGTATTTCCAAGGTTCCTCGCTGAACATCCGTTCCCACCCAGCCTGCATTTTCAGAGCCTCACCGTGAGGCCCTGCTGTGACACAAATCTCATCTCCTTGTTTGGCTATTCTAGTAGGGGAGCACAGCTCCCAAATCTCATCTCCCTAGTGACTTTGGTAAGCAAGTTCCCATCTGTACTGCTTGTGATCATGTATGATATCGCATAGTTTTAATTTAGATTCCTCTTGAGCCAACCAAATATGTTCTTATTGACTACCAAGAAAGTATTTAGTGACAGGAGGATGTTTGCTTTCATGGAGGCAGGCAGTCAAGCCGTTCCTCCGGCATGGTAGCCTTTCCGGTTTCAAGCTGTTTGAAAATAGTCACCTACTCCAGCAGTTCTTCAAGGATGCTCCACAGGGTAGGACTCACAGAGCACTCCAACAGGATGGATGATTAAGAAAAGTAATGGAGATTTTCTTAAGATTTCTCAGGGCTCTAAGAAGCTAATGTGTCTTAGGAATCTTGAAGAGATGAGTATGTTGTAATGTGATGCCTCAATATTTTCGGTGCACAGCTAGCAGGCCTCGTTCTGAGTCATGCCCACTGGATGATGTTCTAACATAACTTCTAAATGTGAAAGGCTACCATGTAGACTGTGAACACTGACACTTCTTCCTTACTTTCTTTACCAGATAGTTCAAAAGTACTCAGCAGAATTTTAATATTAAAACAACTAGATCAAAGAGTTCCATCCAAGCCAATGCATATAATAATAACACAGAGAAGTAACTCAACCTGAGATGCAAATAATTACCCTACAAATATTACATTGCTACCTTAAGTGTTGTGATGTTTAGACCAACGAAAAGTTAAACCAATGATCAATGATGTAGATTGTACTCCTTTAGGAAATACTGACTTTCCTTCTGTCTCATTGCACTACAAACAGTGCATTTTGTAGGGTCAACACTATAACTTGAATTGGTTTAGCCAAAGGGGTTGTGAATTCCAACAATAGAATGATACTGTTTTCCTTTTTGGATGCCAGCCAACTAAGACATAGATCCAAGAGCCAGATGGGAAATCAAACAGTATCAACACCATTGCTAGGTAAATAAGCGTAGGTTTAGGTACAGGGAAGAGACATCACCAATAAAACAATCGACTTTAAAAAAAAAAAAAGATCAATCATCATCTCATGTAACAGAAGCCCAGAGAAAGTGTCCCCAGGATGTTGGACTCTTGAGTTAACCAAAAGAACCTGATGTTTTTTGGAGTTTTGCTTTTCCTTCTGTGTGTTGGTTTCATCCTCAGGCTGAGGAGAAGAGGGCTGCGTGTTACAGATTGGCGCTTGGTATAGCCTAGAATCTTCGCGCTGAGGCTAAGTTTCTCTTCAGCTATGGAGTGGACAAGGTTTGTGAGGGAAAGAAAAGGGAGAGCAGAGATGAGTGTAGCCACAAGAGTTCTCTATTACCCACAAGACAATATTCCTGAAGTCAGATAGGGTTTCCTTCAAGAAATCATGCTAGACTAGACTCATCTCCATTGATCAAGATGGAAGGTTACACCCTCTCTCCTCTATTCAAAAGTAGCCAGTGGGAAATCCAGCTCTTCCTATAAACACACATGCAAAGCAGCATGAGAAAGAGGAGAAATCTAGGAGTAATAAGAAGAGCATTTTTTTCTTATTTCAGCAATTCTCTTTGCTTCTCCTCGGGAAGGATGAGTAAAAGGATAGAAAGGATAACAGGCATTTGCTTCCAGAATGTGTTAGCAGGATGTGTTATTTTACTTGTGGAATTTCCAGGAGAAAAACAAGGATTTTCTTGAGTACAGAATGAGGCACAGGTTTGGGGTAAGGGAAATTCATTTCAGATACCATGAGCATTTCAATAGGCACTTTCCGTGCATTCTGCAATCATTCAGCAATTCCTAACATTTATCACACAGGGTTCTGAATAGCAGACAAACATTGTTAAGAAACATGTTTCCCAAGGGACTCCAGGCTATAGGTTACCATGTGATATAAGAATAATTATAATACATGAGAGAGAGGCCCTAGTTGTTTTGTCCACAAAGCATGGTAGGGGGAAAAAAAGGCACGAGAAAGGGAATGAATACAGGTTGCCATTTGGATAGGTTAAAGGAAGCAAAGAATTCCAAGCAAAAGCAAGACCCTGAATGGTGGCTCTGATGCATGAGAGCAGATATCTGGTACTGGGAGACTTTTATGATTCAGAGATAGTGGGAAATGTCACCAGTGCAGAAAATCATCCAGACAGGGAAGTCGTGACCAGGTTTCCAGGGGTTCAATAAAGTACCCAGTATTGCAGTTGAGGCAGACTGCTGCTTCAATTTTCTCTCCTTACTGATCTTGTAGTGAAATCTTACAATAGAAACCATACACAGGGCTGCGATGTAGCTCAGTGGTAAAGTGCTTGCCTAGCAAGTGCGATGTCCTGGGTTCGATTCCCATTACCAAAAAAAGAAAAGACAAAAAAAATACAGTTTAAAAAAAAAAGAAAAGAGGGCTGGGAAGATGGCTCAGTGGTAGAGTGCTTGCCTTGCATGCTTGAGGCCCTGGGTTCGATTCCTCAGCACCACATAAGCAAAAAGAAAAAAGCCGGAAGTGGCGCTGTGGCTCAAGTGGTAGAGTGCTACCCTTGAGCTGAAGAGCTAAGGGACAGCGTTCAGGCCCAGAGTTCAGGTCCCATGACCGGACCAAAAAAAGAAGAGAAAAGAAAAAAGAAAAGAAAAGAAAGAAACTATACACAGTATGATATACACAGCAAGAGAAAAAAAAAAAAAAAAACTCTGCCAACCTTGGCACTAAAGACCTAGAAAGCATATCTATTTTTTCACACAATGAATATGTAGAACATGGTGAAATTAAATAAGATAGTAAGATAAGGCAATAATAGTGCCATTGCTTGTCACAGTTTTTGTAACTCCATTTTTTGGAGACAACACAGCCTAATTTCAACTATCTTCCCAAGTAAACTCAATCCTTCTGCCATCAAGTATCCATTGTACACTATGAGTTAGATTTTTTTTTAATCTTCTTCATTGAGAGTGAGTTTAATTTGGGCAGCATTCACTGCCCCTCCCAAAGTCATGTGTGTCGAAGTCAGCTGAAAAAGTTAGATCAGGTAAAGGAATGTCATGACAGACTGAAATCCTAGTGTCAGTATGAAATGAGATTTTTTTTCCAGGCCTGTAAATTGTGAAGCATAAAAATAAGAACTGTAAACTTAAAACAACTTAAAAAGGGAATTACAAAAGAGCATCCTAAGCAGAAACAGCATCTGTGCAAAAACAACATGTCTAGCATCCTGCTGTGGCTGCTTTGAGGGATGTGCCTCATTTGGATGTTGAGATTTTTTTATGCTGTTCCCATGAACCTTAAATCCTCAGCCTCACGCCTCAGCTTAGCAAGTTTTCTGTGTGCGAGAGACAGAACTGCTTCAGTCATTTGGAGTAGACTTCAATCAGTATGGGCTACCTCATCAGCCAGGGTCTTTACAAAGCTTTGAGCCCAGGGTAGACCTTCAAAAGCAACTTCTAAAGAACAGGAGGCTGCACTCAAGGCCTGAAATGTGTCTCTCTAATCCCACCTCAGGGGATTCTGAACAGGAAAAACAAAGGTGTGCAAAATGAGTTCCCAAATCCATAAAGAAAATATAACTGATGATATCACAGATTATTAACATATGTTATGATATACTTACTTTGTATCAACATATATTATAAATACTTGCATGTAAACCAGTTAGATAGCATTTGGTAATCTCAGTGAAGTTGTTATCAACTTCTACCCTTAAAGTAGAATGTATAATTATGCTTTATTTTATAAAATCATGACCTCAGGGAGAAAAAGAACTATTTGAAAGAAGCAGTGGCAATAAGAATAATAGATGTAGTAGTTTAAATAATTAAAAAAAAAACTAATAAAAGATACAGGAAGTTGTACCAATAATATAAAACTGAACACAAAATGTGGCTGTAAGCCACATTCTTACAGTTATTTGAAAGGACCTTACTTTAAAATGTGTTCCAAAATTAAAAGGAAAATATACCTTGTTAAAGTGCCTCTACTTAGTTAGCAAGGATCAGGCACTTCAGAATCTGTACCCCAGAAATGTGACTTGGGATGAGCCCAGTGTCTCCCACAACTGATCTTGTCTCCACTCGGAGGACAGAGAATGCTGCGCAATCTGATGTCTTACCGTCAGAGATGCCGCCAGTCTGCTTGTGTATTGTGTAGGCCAGGTACCATCACCAGTTGAACCTATTGGTAGCAAAGTCCTAGATCAGCAAAAAAAAAATGGTCGTTAGGTTAAAAAGAGAGAGACAGAGACCGAGGGACAGAGAGAGAGAGGGAGAGCTAGCTACTGATGCTCTGTCCTGCGCATCTTCAAGAATCATCTGCTACCCTACAGTCATCCTACCATAGAGTTGAACAGTGGTAGACCTAACAGCTTTGAACTCAACGGGCACCATGGCAGGGATC
This sequence comes from Dipodomys spectabilis, assembly GCF_019054845.1. NCBI lineage: Eukaryota > Metazoa > Chordata > Mammalia > Rodentia > Heteromyidae > Dipodomys > Dipodomys spectabilis. The sequence goes on from NW_024870711.1 coordinate 7,442,890, forward strand.
AGAGCACAGCCCTTTCCTCGGCAGCTGCCCCCCAAAGTCACCATCGGATTCTTGAAGGCCTCATCTTGCTTCCGTCCACTCTATGTAGCTCCTACTCCTTGGCTGCTTTGTGGGCTGCCAGCTGGGAGTCCATTAGCACCATTTAGAGTCGCAGAGGCCTTCATGTGGATGCCTGTCTTGCAGGAACTGCCTGGCAGCAGAGACCTGCTGTCACAGAAACCCTATGTTGTCCTGACCCAGGAATCTGGACCACAGCACTCCCTGCGGGGTTGGGGGTGGGGGGATGAATCAAGTCTCTTTTCCTGTATTGCCTGAATTAAACTTCTTTCACTCATTTCCATGTCAGTGTTTTTACCAGGAGGAAAGAATGAATACAAGTTCCTGGTGGCTTGCCCGTGCTCCTCGCAGTGAAGACAATGTACTAAGTGTGCTGTGGTCTGTGGCAACCTCTCTGAATCACAGGAGCTTATTACCAGCCAACTGTCGATGAATTCTGTTGTAATCTCATTCCAGATTGGGCATCTAGGTCTTAACAAATGCCAGAAGAAGCCCTCACCTAGACATCTATATAGATCTATAAAGGCATCGCGTATTTCTCAGAGTCTGGATTTTTTTTTCTCTCCTTATATATCACAGTCTGTGTTCATGAACTGGCATCTAAATTAACAGGTTATATAAGAATCTTGCTGATCATGGTTTTTTTTCAAAATCTGTCAGCGATAGCAATTGTAGTGACAACTAGTAGACCAAAGTATTTCTGTTGAGCACCGTAGAATCCAATGAATATTCTCTCCCCCTCGCTGGTCCTCTTGGAGCAGTAAGACTCTGTTTTACAATTCCCAATCTTGCCAGAGTAATTCCCTACTCAAACTTCCCAAAGTCTTCACATTGCACCTAAATAAAATTTAGAGGCCCAGAGCTTAAGCTTTGAGGTGATTGGCAAATGACTCATGTTAATTCTATTCACACACAGACCCCCTCCCCATTGTTGAACATCAGAACATTGCTTCCAGTCATAGCCCCATTAGCCCCATCAAACCACATAGAAATCCAAGCCTAAGTTTTTTGGGGGGTTGTGTGAGTTCTTTTTTTTTCTAGCTAAAACTCTTGGTTTTTTTTGGGAGGGGGTCCAGTTGTGGGGTCTGGGCGCTGTCCCTCAGCTCTTCAGCTCAAGGCTAGCGCTCTACCACTTGAGCCACAGTGCCACTTCCGGCTTTTTTCTTTTTGCTTATGTGGTGCTGAGGAATCGAACCCAGGGCCCCTTGCATGCAAAGCAAGTGCTCTACCACTGAGCCACCTTCCCAGCCCTAAAACTCTTGTTTTTATGCTCTTGCTTTCCTTAATTATAACAAACAACTCAATGTCATTCTGACTAACCACTTATAACTCAAAGAAACTGAGTTTGAAGTCTCCTCTGTATTCTGAGAGCACTTAGTTATTCTGGACCATCTGTCCACCCATCAATCAAATGTCTAGTACTTAATCTTAGTATACAGGGATTGTATTTCTTTTTGTCCTTTTTTGTGGATTGTATTTCTTTTTGTCCTTTTTGGTGGATTGTATTTCTTTTTGTCCTTTTTTTTCATGGGGCCTGAACTCTGGGCCTGAATGCTGTCCCTCAGCTCTTCAGTTCAAGGTGAGTACTCTACCATTTGAGCCACAGTGCCACTTCCGGCTTTTTCTGCTTATGTGGTGCTGAGGAATTGAACCCAAGGCCTCATGCATGTGAGGCAAGCATTCTACCATTGAGCCACCTTCCCAGCCCTCTTTTTCTCTTTCTGAAAGTACTGGGGTTTCAACTCAGAGCCTCTGCCTTGCTAGGCTGGAATTCCACCACTTGAGACACACCTGCTGACAATTTCGTAGGAGTCTGGTGAACATTTCTGTCTGGGATGGTATCAAATCACTATCCTCTAGATAGCAGCCACCTGAGTAGCTAGAATTATAGATATTAGCTGCCCACATCCAGCTTAAAAGGGCCATAGTTCTTTAAAAAGCACATGTTATGCACTGAAGATGCAAGTTTGGTATCTGTTCATAAGTAGCTGGGATTACTGGATAAATTTACCAATAGATTTCTGCACCATGGAGAATGTTCTCAGGGTTTTTTTGTTATGTGTCAGGAACATAAACCTACCTGGACAGTTCTGCATCATGGATAAGAGATACTGCCTGTGGTTTCAGGGTGTTTATCATGATACTCTCTCAGGTTGGGGAGGTCATTTTCTTCACCGATTAAAGAATGAAGAGCAGAAAAGTGTTTGAAGCAGACTGTGTAGGTTTATTTGAAAGTGAAACCAACAGTGAAAGAAACAGCAAAAAGTAACACGAGATAAAACAGGGAGACAAATTCCTCACACAGAAAGGGAGCCTACTATATATAATAAGACCCCTTAGGCTGCACACACACACACACACACACACACACACACACACACAAAACACTAGTGGTATGCGCTCCGCTCTGATTGGTCAAGGAGTGGACATGTGCTGCAGGGAGTCTCATGATTGGTTTCTCCATCTTCATGTGTTCATATTGAGTCACTCCCCCATCATGTTAGACTGAACACCAGCCACCACTTCCCTTCATTCAGGCTCTCATTGATGTTGGGTTACTTGCCAGTCACACAGCCCAGGCTTAAAGAATGTGTGGACTTCAGCCTTTCTTTTCTGGTAATCACACCACTCACCATTTGCAACATAAGCCAGTAGCTACTTCCTGACATGCCTAGATGAGATGTGCTGTGGTTGGAATATAGCAGAAGTGCTATATTGATTGTGTGGCCTATGGCAGATTAAGCTATTTACTCTCCAGTCTCAGCCAGCCCCTAGGAAGTCATGTCTCCTCTTTGGGCCTCAGTTTCCTTCTGTGTATTTATAAATATTCAGTTCTATCAATTACTGAGGACCAGTATTTATGTCCAGGCAATATATTATACAAGCGAAACATTAATTGCTAATATCATAATAGCATAATGCTGTATAATAACATGGACTGGTGTGTTTTCTTTTATTTTCCGCTTTCAAATAAGATTCAAGAATGGAACAATAACTTGCCTGCATTGTCTCCTCAGCAGAAATGGATTCCCATTCCTCTCACATTAGGACTGTCAGGGTGGGGACCAGATAAAGTCTCCGTCTCCTCAGCCTGTTCTGTGCTTCTCCTCCAGACATGTGAAGTCATTTGTCTTTCTACTCTCTCCTGAAATAGCTTTTCTGCATTAATTTCTCTTCTCCTATGCCTTTGTCTTCCACTGAAGTTTCTTGGTGATTGCTTTCTAGGATAGTAAAATCATGCTTGCTTCATATTGTATTTTTGGCAATGCTGTTACTACACCTCATGCAGAGAATGAAATGCAGTGTGGTTTGCTAAGCAGAAAATCTACATTGCAGAGCAGAACTGACGGGCTCTCCACTACTTGAAAAGTGTTGAACTTAGACGTAGTGGAACATGGGATCGCTTCCCCTGTGGTTTGCAGAGCGCTGGTCACATCTGGATTTGGGACTCTGATGTCTTACCTTTGACTCAGCATGTGAAACTGTACTGGAAACCACTGGTCTTTCTTTTTGGCAGGCAGTCATGTGACAAAGCAATTAAATCATCTGAATTAGTTCCATGTATTTATTAACTACATGCTTAAAAGCAGTAAATATGCAGATGTTAAAAAATAATTTTTATACCACTGTTCTATACGACAAATACTAAGTAATTTTTACCTAATTCTATGTTTCTTCCTAACTAACTACCATTTAGTTTTAATATATAAAAATAACTTCAATTAAAACTGAATATAATTTCATCTTTCAGCATGTTAGAAGCATATTATTTTGGAAAATTACAAGGCTCAGGACTGTGAGTGGATAGACAGAGGGCAGCATCTGTATGATCTTAGGAAATCTACTTCTTCCTCAGCTTCAGTTTCTCTTTTTTTTAATCTTTTTTTTTTTTTTTTGTCAGTTGTGGGGCTTGAACTCTGGGCCTGGGCACTGTCCCTGAACTTTTCAGCTCAAGACGAGCACTCTACCACTTGAGCCACAGCCCCACTTCTGGTTTTCCAGTGGTTAATTGGAGATAAGAGTCTCAAGGACTTTCCTTGCCCAGGATGGCTTTGAACCACAATCCTCAGATATCAGCCTCCTGGCTAGCTAGGATTACAGGCATGAGTCATGGACACCTGGCTATAATCAAACTATAATAACATAGACTTCAAATAGTTATTCTCTAGAATTAACTCAGATGATACATCCAAGAAGTTATTACATTGTCTCTTGGTATTTTCCTGCCATGGACATATTCCCTTAGTTAAGACATACCTCAGAAAACCTCTTATATGTTCTAGAACTTAATACATACTTACTGATTTACAATGCATGGGAAAGTCTATTATCCATTTTTATTTGTTGGCATTAAAGAAAAAAAGGAGTTCCCCCTGTGTGTGGATTTTAGCTAAGAAGAAAAATAGTATCTTAACTAAGATCCTCTATGAAAGGATATATGTGAGTTAATGTTGGAAATTGCTTTGTAGCAATATGAATATACTCTGCTGACCTGTGAATTGTGTTCTCCTAGTCTGTCCTGAACGTTCTGCTGTGAAAGACCTCTAAGAGACAAACTTTCTTTCTGGCCTTTCATACCTTCCAACTTTAGAAAAAAGCAATTACTAAGATAAAAACTTGTTTCAAAGCCAGGGCCAGTGGCTCACACATGTAATTCTAGCTACTCAGGAGACTGAGTTCTGAGGATTGTGGTTCAAAGCCAGCCCAGGCAGGAAAGTCCGTGAGATGCTTATCTCCAACAAACTACTCAGCAAAATCCAGAAGTGGTGCTAGCTCAAGAATGTTAGCCTTGAGCCAAAGAAGCTCAGGGACAGCGCCCAGTCCCTGAGTTCAATCCCCAGAACTGGAAAAATTTGTTTCAAATATTATTTTAATTCCCATGATTTCAAGGACAGTTTTGAGCCCTTAGATGTTTAAAACATCTCATTCTTATTCATAACTTATTTGAAAGTAATAAGTGGCTATAGTCAAATGGTTTACCTAAACCCATCACTAACAAAGGATAACCAGAGTCTCTGTCGATTCATGAAAAGCGAGAACCAACTCATTCTCCCAGGCCCCCTCCCGCTTTGAGCTGGGAGCCACTTCACTAAGGGTCGGACCTTTCCTAGCAGTCTTATTCAAGAGGCATTTGGCTACAATACGTCAGAACTGGTTGATAAAGCCTTGAGGAAGGAAGTGTACACCCCTAGTTGGCCTAGTTGTCTGGTTTCCAAAAATCAAGTGTGGAAGACAGAATTTTCTATTTTTACAAAGAGAGCATGGTGCCACCAAATGCTGCTTTTTCAGTCAAGGGCATTTCGTGGCTCTGCCACTCACCAGAGTCTACAAGAACTGCTTGTAGATGCCTGAGAAGTCAAGAGCCACCCTGAAGATTCTTAAAACATCATTAATGGATTACATAGTGAATAAGTGTATAACTATCAAGGCTGCTGGAACCCTTTGTGGGGGCGGGGGGAGAGCGAGAGAGAGAGAGAGAGAGAGACAGAGAGAGTGACAGAGAGAGAGACAGAGAGAGACAGAGAGAGAGAGAGACAGAGAGAGAGACAGAGAGAGAGACAGAGAGAGACAGAGAGAGAGAGAGACAGAGAGAGAGACAGAGAGAGAGACAGAGAGAGACAGAGAGAGCGAGCGAGAGAGAGAGAGAGAGAGAGAGAGGGACCCTGGAGGACATTGTCTTTATCATGTGACATGTCTGGTTAGTTTCATCAGTTATTCAGTGATATACATGCATTTTACTTTAGCTCTCACTCCAATTATTTGTGATTATCTTTGTATGCATCTCAGTGGCCTTCCACAAACAACATTTTTTTATCAATTGTTTTTTCTCATTTGTTCAACTAATGTTTATTGGGTACTGATCACATTCCATATAAGAGAATAAACAGAAGGTATTTTTGTAGGTGCGATAAATGCCAAGCACCCTAGCCTGGGGTAGATGCTCTGACAACTCTAGTATGCTAGAGAGCATACTAGAGGGAAATCTCAGCAGGGCAGGGAATGAGAAAGCTTATGAGTGTGGGGATAGTGGGACTCAGACTCGGTGAGATTTTCAGAGACGTTTTTCAGAGCCTGGGGGTGGGGGCAAGACTCTACCACGTGGCTTTGGGCAGAACTTCCCAGGTAGAGAGACAGTGGTACAAAAGCCCAGAAAAATCTATGTCTGGAATATTCTAAGAAGAGGTAGAAGGACAGGTTTCCTGGAGGAAAGCTGCATAATTCCTTCGTTTGCCCACATTCTGCGTGTTTTTTTTTAATTTTAGGGATATCCCCTATTTTTCAGAATTATCAAGTATTTGGTTTGCAAAACCAGTATTTAACTCTTAAAGGTCACTGACCTCTGTACTTACTGCTTACGGAGAAGCATAGATCACTTCAAAGGCTTAAACTGAAAAGTTCCTATATAACTGGGAAAATAAAGCTGAAATAGCTTTAAAAAGAAAGAAAAGAACCTGTTCATTCTAAAAATGGTCCATGTTAAACAAATACATAAAATGCAGTCAGTCTGCTCCTGGTCACCCGTGGCCAGCCTGCCCATCCCGTGTCCTGTGGTCCTGTTCCCTGTTAGACACTGGACCCAGGGGATGAGGGCTTCCTGTCTCTGCTCAAACTGTTTCTAAGGGTGAAGCTAGTACCTATATCATGACAGGCTGATTGATTGATTCGGATATTATGTTTCTTCTTTTTAAAACAGGAATGTCTAATAGCACTTCAGACATTCACTATGGATAATGAGAGAATTATTATTTAAGTTATTGTCTTTACTCACAAATCAAAGGTACACCTGTTCTCATGACGAATCAAAGTGTCACACTAGCATGAATTAACCAGGCGCAGCCAGGCACGCACACATGCACGCATGCACACTATGAACCATGTTAGAGATCTGCAAAGAAATATGTGTAGGAGATATATTAAATGAACAAGAATATAAGACAACAAATGAAATTCCATTAGAGTCAACTGATTCCTACAGTGCACAGAGGAGTGACAATATTGTCTTCAATTGATGGGGGAAAAGAAGTTTCATACCACATTGATTTAGAAAAGAGCCTGCTCAGGTAGGAAATGCACTCTGGGTTTATCCTAGGTCATGATACACTGAAAAGTTTCCCTTGAGTTTTAAGGGAACAAAATGAACAAAATCTACTTCAATTCTACCACTAAATCTACCTCCATGGAGCTTGCTCTCATCAAGGTCAAAATCAACACTGCATCTCCTCAGGTAGTTGATACATCTTAGTGGGACAGCATATGTCTGAAATCAGAACGAATAGGAAAGCCCTTAGGAAGAAGCAATCACGCCTCTCCAGACTTTCCTGTGTACGTTTATGGTAAGGGGAAATTGCAGCTTTAAGCTTTAAGTAGTTGTACAGTGGAGTTGTCGTTTTATAAAGCAGTTTGTAAGTACAACCTAACTTCATCTGTGTCACCTCTTTAACATTCTCACCCCTTCCACCCACCCCTTCCCTTTATGCTTTAATTTTGTGGTATTTACAATGACTTCTTGACTGCCTTCTCGCCCTCTTTCTTTGTCTATCCCTCTCCCTTTGGATACCTCCTCCCCTTACAAGTACCTATTTTTTGGTGCTTATTTTGTTGGGCTCTGATTTGGTCTTTCTAAAGACTTGTACTATCTGAGCTCTCCACAGTGTCTGTCATAATTCTGTTAATTCATTTGAAACTACTTGGTTATCACTCAGCATGTTTACTTATAGACTTAGACTCTTATCTCCAATGAACCACCAAAAAGCTGATAGGGGAGCTGTGGCTCAAGTAGTAGAGCACTAGCCTTGAAAACCAAGTTCAGGGATACTGTTGAGCTCATGTCCCAGGGTCAGAGCGCACACACACACACACACACACACACAAGTACAATCAAAGTCTAGATAAAGAGTTGAAATAAGGTTACCTTCTAAGGCAGAAAAAAAAAAACCAGTCCATTCCTGATATTCTTCCAGAAGGAAGAGGGGGAGATGGATACATGTTGGCAAATTAATTATGTCAGAAAAATCCATTCCCCAAGTCTCCCCACCGTGCAACTCCCCTCTGAACACACCAGCAGCAAACTTGTTGAATAGCAGTTCCGTGATGTCACTTGTTGAACTGATAAAATTAAAATATTTGTATTCTGCACATGTAAGCTTGAAGGAAAAAAAATGTCCCTTCAATTATAGTAGTTAAGAAGTCTGAAGTAATTTTCCTAGCTAGCATTGGGCCATTCCTTTGAGATTGAAGAAATCTGGTACAAGAATGGTTCTTATTAATTCGCCCTCTCTTCATTTTAAAAGAATATTATAATTCCTTTGTGATGCAAATTGTTTGGGCAATATGAAGGTGCAGTGCCTTGTGACTAAAAAGTCGGCAAGGCAGAAGGACAAAGTCTTCCAGAACAATAGCTAACATTTACCGTGTGGCACTTTTGAAATGTTCTCTGTGAGATAATTTTTGGTTCTGATTCACTTTTCTTTGTGCCTTTCCCAAAAGGGATTTAAGTTAATTACTTTCTCTAATGTGACTTTGATATTTCAGTTCCACAAATCTTCCAAGGAATATGCAGGCAAAGTACTCTCCTAGTTTTTTTTTTTTTTTCCTTGAAACCCTGATACTAAATCTGGGTGTCACACTGGAAAATTCCACCAGAAGAAAAAGTTAAACAGGGCATAAAATTTACATTAATAACATCCCATTAACCCATCATCCAGAAGCCTTTGTTATAAGATTTTCATCATTTATGAAATGATTGGGGGGCCTTTTGGGTATTTTATTTTATTTTATTTTATTTTTGTCTGCAGATCTGAATCTTGTAATGCATTTATGTCTATCAAAGGGATGCAAGTGCATTTTTTGCATGCATTACCCCATTCAACATTCTCTCTCTTTTTCTTTTTTTCTCTCTCTCTCTGTTTTTCTCTGTTTCTCTCCAACTATCTAAAAGGCTGAAATTAACTTGGTTTAATAATACCATTCCTGACTATTCTTTCCGTTGAAAACAGTGTGAAAAGCTGTTATTTAATTAAAGAAAGTATTTGCCTTGGCCTTTAAAACCTTCACTTCATATAACCTATTGATTGTGAAACCAATTAGTTTAACATGTAAAAGCTTTATTTCATTTAATATAGCACTTTTACATGGCACCTTGATACTAATCACTGTGTAAAATCATGTAGTTCCTATCTTTTTAAACCAAAAGAATTCCAAAAGGTCACTGCTAAGTCAATGTTTCCAGCCAGTTGGAAATAGATGTACTGGAATAAAAATTAGTCCTCTGAATGATGATGAAGTTCCTAGGGTGACAACAAAGCAAAGTCACCATAAAAAAAATTTGGGGGAGGGGGGTTCCGGCCGTGGGGCCTGAACTCTGGGCCTGAGCGCTATCCCTCAGCTCTTCAGCTCAAGGCTAGGGCTCTACCACTTGAGCCACACCGCCACTTCTGGCTTTTTTCTTTTTGCTTATGTGGTTCTGAGGAATCGAACCCAGGGCCTCAGGCATGCAAGGCAAGCGCTCTACCACTGAGCCACCTTCCAGGCCCATAAAAGAAATTTTTGTTAATAGAATTTTGTGCTAGGCACTGGTGGCTCATGACTGTACTTTTAGCAACATGGGAGGCTGAGATCTGTGGATCCCAGTTCAAAGCCAGCCCAGGCAGAAACGTTCTTGTGAGACTCTTCTCTCTAATTAACCACTCAAAAATCAGAGCTGTGGCTCCAAGTGGGAGAATGCTAGCCTTGCACAAAAAGAGCTCAGTGCCCAGGCCCTGAGTTCAAGCCCCACAGCCACCAAAATAATAATAATAATAGCAATAATAATAATAATAAAATTGGGTTAATAATACATCTTGCAGTAATGATGTTCTTGGGGAAACAATCACCAAAATACTGTAGCTAAAGCAGTGACCCTAAACTGCACATTAGAGACAAGTTCAGGAAGAAGAGGGTATCTGCAGTAACAGGGCCAAATGGACAGCCCTCAATTACACTGTGATATCTCAGCGATTCTACTATGTTAGATGCGTCCAATAAAGTCTTATATAATCTGATGTCAGTGTTGCATTGGATTCTCCTTACTATCACAGCTAATACCAAAAGCACAGTGGATTAAAATAGCCCAAATTTGTTACTTGGAGTTTCGGTGGAAGTCTGCGTTGACTCCGGTAGACTGTGTCTGTTCTGGACCTTTGGGGGACTGACTGGCTAGGCTTTGGAAGGATCCGCATGCTTGTAATTAAGGTCCCTCAGATTCCTGCTAGAATCGAGCAGTAGGAAGGAAAACTGAAGCTGTTACTTCCTGTGGATGGTCAGCTGGAAGCTCCCCTCACCTGCCCACACTCCATGCAGGTTCTTGTGTGCAGACCCCACATGCTGTGTGCAGGAAGCATGGAAGTCTTTTCCCAAGCGTGGAATCTCTCTGGCTTACCCTGCTACCACATCCTCCTTTTCCTCCTAGTGAGCGAACACTGCTTACAAGGACTGCTGTGATTTGGTAAGACCCACCCAGACAGTCTGTAGTATTCTCAGTAATCAGCAGTGTCTGTCTTGAGTTGTTCTTCTAACACTGAATCTACAAGAGCTTCCTATGTCCAAAAGCCCAGCTACAAAAGACAACTAACAGCCAGGGCTCAGGCCAAAGCCTGTATCTGAAATGAAGCAGTGCCTGCTGCCTCAGAGTTCAGAACTAATTGGTGCTCTCTTTTCACAGTTCTTCATCTTCCTTCCAAAGCTCCGTGCCAAATATCATTCCCTTCTGCTTGAATATTCTCAGGCTCTGGCTGCTACACTGAGGAGCTGTGTTATGACTTGTGCTTAATTTCCAGCTAAAAAGTTAAAGGGGGTTTATGTAAAAACAGAATAAATCTGTTTCCCTAACCTCGACTAAAGCATTGGCATACCCAGTCGTGTCTTAGATTATTTTAACAGAATTTCTCACTCACACAAAGGAATGTCATGTTCTGCTTTTTGCCCTAGAGTTGAGGATATTTTGGATCTGTCCACAAGGTCCAGTGGTCCATTTGCAGTTCTGCATGGCAGAGATGCCAGCATGCAGATTTCCTGAGCTAGGGGCTGGCAGTCAGAGTGTTCAAGGAATGGAGAATGGAAAATAATGTAAGGCAAAAATTAGGAAGCAAAAGTATAGGATCATCTGAGATTGATGCCTCAAATTGATTACTTCATTTATTATTTTTTGCATATGCTGTTAAAAGTAAAATTGAAACAACACATCAATATTAAAGATATTTAGAGTGAAAAAACAAAAACTGATATTGGAACTATTCTAGAAGCATACCATAGGAAATTTTTGACCTGGGCTAGAACTTTGAAGCACAAAGGTTGGTTTTTATGTAGAATCCCATTTCCAAAATCCTTTGGAAATTACCAGCTGACAATGACTCTCTTTGACCATCAATCATCAGAGGCAAAAAGGGTCTTCTGATCTTGAATAAACTATATTTTACAGCAACCAAAGTGACCAATGAATGAAGAAAGGCTCTTGTTTACAGAAATATTGCAGTGACTAAATGTAAGCTGACAAGTCACCATTTTGCTTTGATAATGAAATATCTGATTCAGGCCATGGCCATCAGTGTTTGAATCCCTATGATGAAATAGTGAGGGAGAAATAGACAATAGAGAGACCTGGTCTTCATTATTACTAAATGTGGTAACACCAGGTATTCTTTGCCTCCTGGTACAATATAATCCTCCTTTGCCTACAGAGTATTACTGTCAGAAGTTGAACCTGGAGCTAACTGAGCTTCTACCACTGGCTTATAGCCAACAGAAAGCTGAAGGAGACACACTAGCTGATGACACAATGAAGCAGAGAAATCCAGGAAAGCTAAACATTTCCTAGCAGAAATGACACTGTTACAAACAAGGGTTAACAGCATGAGAGACAAGGAAGAAGAGGAGAGCTTTAGTGGGTTAAAAATGGGGAAAGGCTTAACACCTATATTATTGGGATTGTGTTGTTAGCCAGAGGCCTGGGCACTGCCCCTGAGATCTTTTGCTCAAGGCTGATGTTCTACCACTTTGAGCCACAGCCCCACTTCTGGTTTTCTGGTGGCTAATTGGAGATAAGAGTCTCACAGACTTTACTGCCCGGGCTGGCTTCGAACCATGATCCTCAGATATCAGCCTCCTAAGTAGCTAGGATTACAGGCATGAGCTATCAGCACCCAGCTACTATTGAGATCTTAATTTGAAAATATTAGCTATTAAAAAAAAAACTTGTAGAGGAAACTTTTAGTAGGGACTGGACACAATAGTACGTTTTTTATTGTTACCGTGTGAGATAATATCACTGGTACTTTGTGAGAAGGGAGGGCATCTATGGCTATATATCTTGGACTATTTAAATGTCGTCTCACATGATGCTCTCATTGCTTTAGAAAATATTTAGCAAGGCCATCTCTGGCTCACACCTTTAATCCTAGATTCTTGGGAGACTGAGATTAGGGAGACCAGCCTGGGCAGAAAGGTAAGATGCATCTCAATGAAGAGGTGGAGGGGCTGGGAAGGTGGCTCAGTGGTAGAGCGCTTGCCTTGCATGCCTGAGGCCCTGGGTTCGATTCCTCAGCACCACATAAGCAAAAAGAAAAAAGCCGGAAGTGGCGCTGTGGCTCAAGTGGTAGAGCTCTAGCCTTGAGCTGAAGAGCTGAGGGACAGCGTCCTGGCCCAGAGTTCAGGCCCCACGACCGGACCCAAAAAAAAAAAAGAGGTGGACATGGTGGTGTGTACCTGCTATCCTAACTACGTGGAAAGAATAAATTAGGCAGATCACATTCAAACCGAAAGTGAGACCCTTCCTCAAAATCAAACTACCAAAAATCAGGAACAGAAGCATGGTTCAGCAGTGTAAAAACAAAAACACCTGCCTAGCAAACACCAGGATTAAGTTCAAACCCCAGCATCGCAAAAAAATAAAAATAAAAAAAAGGAGAAAAAGAAAACAAAATGTCAGAAGGAAACACTGAAATAAATGTAGTAAAACCCTGACAAATATTGACCCTAAGTGACTGGGGTGGAGGATCCACAATGCCATCTCCTTTGATCCACAGAGTTGATCACTATGGGCTTTTTCATTTGAACTAATTCTAAATCACTTCTCCTACTGTGTACCTTCCGAGTGTCGGCACGTCTTCCCAGGGGTAGTTAGACTTTTGTGTGATTGTCCTGTGTGTCTGAATGGGTATCACAATTTCATTTAGTACTATTCTCTGAAACTGCATGGTCTGTGATAATACTGCTGTCATTCCTTGAGGCTTTATACCTCAGGGTGTATGTTAATTGATAAGGCTCCCTCCTTTTTTTAGTTGTTTTTTTCTTAATTCCATTAATAGACAGTCTTCAATCAGAAACACATTAGTTCTGCTAATGTAATTTGTATGCAGTTTTCCCCTATCCCAAGGTTTGCAGAAGCTAATCATTTAGTAACAGAGAAACAGGAGCGATAATTGATCACACTTGCTCTGCCTAGAGAGAAGCACAGCGATCAGTCTTCGAGGGCTGACTTAATGAATCTGAAGAGATGGATGTCCAGTGTTGTCACGTCCCTGCCTTCCCAGGGAATGCTGGGAGAAGGCACAGCTGGCCAGTATGCAGAAAGCAGCCACACTCAGAAGTAGATGAGGCCATCGTGAGCAAGCAATGCTTCCCCCTTTCCAGAAGAAAAACAAAGCAACTGTTTTTATCCTTGCCCTCTTCCCCTCAAAATTTAACAGCACTAATTCTGAAACTTGTGTGCATTTTTTTCCCAGCAGTTAATTATAATCCTTTTCCTTTATTAAGTTTCCTTTTTCCAGTATTAAAAAAAAAGCAATTAACAAAATGGCCTGGAGGCCGAATGAGAACACATCTCGTTTTCTTAGGAGATTCTGTCTTTTTCTTATTTATGATTATAATTTCTCTATCTGGGGGAAAGGGAACGCAGAGCAGGCGGCTCCATCCGGAAGCTGCACCTCCTTCCGGTCAGTCCTAGGCCTGTGAGTCCTTCAGAATGTCTCTCGATTTTTCTAAGATTCTGGGGATGCAGAATCTCCTGTCTCTTCATGCTGAATCGCTGTGTTTCCCGATCAGTTCTACCAAGCCATTTTGTTTACAGGTAATTTAAGCTTTGGATAAAGTACTAGTTCATTCGGTTTGTAGATACATTCCACTTAAAGATCTTCACAGTATTTGAATCACAGAGGCAAGAGAACAAGGAAGAACTAAGAACAGCCCTCATGAGTGATCGAACAGGGAGAGAAGTTGGTCTTAGAGAGACGGTCTCGCCCCTGCAGTCTTGCTATAAGTTGTACAGCCCAGGAGAACAGGCAGGGTTAGGAAAACAGACCTTTGCAGGTCATTCACCTTCCAGTGGTATCTCCCCTACTGGCTGGCTCCCCAGAAACCTCTCTGAGCCCATTGCATTCTTCCCTTCCCCTCTCCTACTCCATCTAAACGATGAATTTCGCATCCCCAGTCTTGAACTTCATTGAAAAAGTTTCTTTCAGTTGACTTCAGTTTCAGCTCTTCACAGTGCTTGTTTTGTAACCAAATGAAATTGCACACGGTAAGGCAAGTTCTAACAAATGCATATGCCTATGGGCACCACTCCCCTGAATGACTGTGGTACATTTCCACAAGCCTAGGTTTTCTCATGCACCTTGCCATCCAGAGAAATAACTGATCTGGTATCCTTCCATATAGATTCGTTTGACCAGCTTGAGATTATCTTAGAAGCAGAAACGTATTCCCTAGTTTGGGGCTTTTTGTATTCAGGATACTATTTTTGTGTGCATGCGCTAGTCCTGGAGCTTGATCTCAGGGGTCTGGGCACTATCCCAGAGCTTTTGTGCATAAGGCTAATGCTCTACCACTTGAGACACAGTTCCATTTCCAGCTTTTGGTTGATTAATTGGAAATAAGAGTCTCATGGACTTTCCTGCCTGGATCTTCAGATATCAGACTCCTGAGTAGCAAAGATTATAGGCGTGAGCCACTGGTGCCTGCCTAGGATACTATTTTTGAGCAGTCTGTGCTGCTGAGTAGAATTCCACTGAGTATATAAATCTCAATTTATTCCATTGCTTTTTGGTTTATGGGAATTAGAGGTACTTCTAGCTTTTGACTAATATGAATAAAACTGTAATATACATTCTTGTACAACTTGTTTTTTTTTTAATTTAATTTAATTTTATTTGTGAACATACTGTACAGAGGAGTTACAGTTACATGGGCAGGATAATGCGTACATTTCTTACCAAGCATTGCAGCCTCCTCCTTTGTTTACCCTTCACATCCCTTCCCAGCCTCCCCCCTCCCCCCCTAATCCCAATCCTTCTCCTTCCCCCCCCCCCCCCCCCCCCCCCGCACCAACGTTGTAAAGCTCATTTTGGACATGACAACTTGTACTTCTCATTGTTGCAACAGGTCCACCTGTATCCTTAAACAACTGGTTTTCCCCCATCTCCTCCACAAGTTATACTGACATCAAATATAGTGAAAGCAGGGGTTATACTGTGGGGGAGGGACATACAAAGCAACAAAGAGATAATCTTATAAATGTGTTAGAAACACATGCATGAAAGAAAAAAAACATTAAAATACACATCTAAGGGTTCATTTTCCTGACATCACATTATCTGACCTTTTCCGCTTGACTCATACATATACTAGATATTACAAATAAGGGAAACCATGGGACCTACGTTTCTTTGGGCCTGGCTTACTGCACTTAATATAATTTTTTCCAAGTTTTTCCATTTCCTAACAAATGGGGCAATGTCATTCTTTCTGATGGAGGCATAGAATTCCATTGTGTATATATACCACATTTTCTTGATCCATTCATCTACTGAGGGGCATCTGGGTTGGTTCCAGATCTTAGCTATGGTAAATAATGCTGCAATAAACATAGTTGTGCTGGTAGCTTTAGTGTGGTCTTGTTTGTAAACATTAGGGTAAATGCCCAAAAGTGGGATTGCTGGGTCATAGGGGAGCTCTATGTGAAGTCTTTTGAGGAACCTCCATACTGCTTTCCAAAGTGGTTGAACAAGTTTATATTCCCACCAACAATGAAGTAAGGTTCCTTTCTGTCCACATCCCCTCTTGTACAACTTATTTTGTAGACCCACTACTTCTTAAAAATTATACTATACTAGGAATAGAGTAACCAGTTTATGAAGTCAAGTTTTAATTTAACATTCATTATTTAAATTTATGGATATTGCTGAACAAAGATGTGTGTGTGTATACCAGCAGACTTTATAGGAAAATGATGAAGGATTTCGATTTTATTCTCAGTGAAATGGAAAACTATTAAAAATGGTTAGAAAGCTACCAAAGAGGCAAAGTGATCAACATTTAAAAACAAGGAAAAGCATTCATTTTGACTGGAAAAAAATAAATTCAGAAGGAATTAACAGTGAGAAAGGAAGAAAAGCTGGAATGGTGTCAAATAAGCCCAAAAGAGTGTTTGAAAAAAAAAAAGAAAATATTCCCACTTGGGGACAGCTTAGGACAGAGACCTGTCCAGTAGAATCAGCGAAATGAAAGTCATCTACAGCCTACAATTGCCATAAGAAACAGGTAGTCTCTGTCTGTCTGTCTGTCTGTCTCTCTCCCTCTCATTCCCTCTCTTCCTCCTTCCCTGTGTCTCCCTCTATGTATTTCTTCTTTCCCTCTTTCTCCTGTTATCTCTCTCTCTCCCCACACACAAACACATACATATACACTCACTCACACAAACCAGTGGATTAGAGATAAATAAATGGAAAAAATAGTTCTTTGAATAGTTTTATAAAGGCAGTTGGACACAGGTGGCTCACATCTGTAATCACAACTCTTCAGGAGACTGAGCTCTGAGGATGGTGGCTTAAAGCCAGTCTGGGTAGAAACACTCATGAGACTTCTCTCCAGTTGGCCAGCAAGAAGCTAGAAGTGGAAGTGTGGCTCAAGCGGTCAAGTACCACCCTCGAGCACAAAAGCCAAGTGAAAGAGCGGGGTCCTGAGGTTAAGCTGAAGCACAGTCACCAGGTAAAACAAAAGAGATTTATGGAGATAACATGCAATATTGCTCTATCTAAAATGGTATATCTGGCTTTAGTTTAGTTTATTACCAATCTATAAAGAAAGTTGTTAGTGCAAGGTTTTCATAGAAATTTTAGGGTCAAGATCCCATGAATAAATCCCCAAAGATTTTTTCAATGAAATTGTATCTTGTTGGAAGTAATAGTATTAAGAGTTCCCAGTGAAGTTTTTAAGATGACTTCCAAGTATTTTTGCAGTATTGCCTAATTCACTCACCTAGTAAATGGTGTCACAGTAACCAGTTGTGGTGCGTGTAATAGTCTGTACCAGCCATCTTATCTCCCACACAGCTGTATGAAGTGCCGATGATGGATCAAGCTACAACATTAGTACCACTGTAAGAAACCTGAACATTCACGCCCCTTCACTTGTGAGACCCCGGATGGAGTAGGATGATGGATGGGAGGGGTGACCCGGGTCAAGATGCATTGTGCTCAGAAACTGACATGGTACATCGAGACCCCTTTTGTACAAGTACTGAAAACTATGGAATAAAACAGAGAAAACAAAGTCAAATATTATAAATCCTGTAAAAGATACCAAAATGAGTGTGCCATGATAGTCGCGGGGATTTATATGTATTTTTTTTTTTAGCAATTACATAGTTGGCATTTAGAACTGTGAAGCTTTGGCTTAGTCCTTATGGAACACTAATGATATATAAATTCATTGTTTTTAATCATTCAACTCTCTTTTGCTCTTTGTTGGCTCTCCACAGGAGCAGGTATGGTTCCAAGAATATTATTCTAGCAGAAGGAAGGGTCCCCTCCTATGGCAGGAACCACCTTTGGGAGTTGATAATGTATGAAAAGCTTTCCTCATGGTTTTCCAGAGCCTTCCAGACTGTATACTGGACTATTTATGTGAGTGATAGATATGCATGTTTCTCATGGAAACTGGCTGCTTCCCCTACCCCATCTTCCACACACCACATTGTCTCTTCTTCTACCTCTAAAATCACCTAACTTCCTTCAGTCTCTGCCTCTAAGACAGAAAGCTTCAGGTTCTTTTGTATCTACAATGGCAGAAAATCTAGTCACGTCCAGTAGCTGCCCACTGTCAAAAACAATTAGTACAGATATTGTTAATGACCTAACCAGTTGAATGTACTGACTGAAGAGAGAGACTGAGCTCTTGTCGGTCCCCAGAGTCTCGGTCTTAAATGAGATGCCTGCATTGTCCTCTGGCATAGGACTTTAACGGCTAACCACCACACTTCATATATCAGCACACGGAAGTGAAAGACTGGGGGCTTACCGACATGTTCCCACCTTTCAGGTGTGAAGCCATACACACCCCCGAAACAAACATTCAACACCTCTAATATTTTTGCCTAAAAAAGTTGGGTAACTGTGCCTCTTGCTCTGAAGTTATAAATATTCTTTTCTTCTGAGGACTAAAGGATGGGAGTGATGTGGTTAGATTTCTTTTAGGAACCAAACCCATTAGAAGCAACCTGCAAAATCAATACCAATTACTCGCAAGCAAGGGCTGAAAAATCATTGAAGGGATTGAGTGTGCACACAGGTGAACGCCTTAAAACAAAGAAAACACTGGCATGACAGGAAACTCTGGATAAAATAGGAGTAACGAGGTTCTCATCCTCTTATTTTGATATTTGGACATTAATTTGTAAAAACCGACCATTGTTGCATTTAAAAAGGAAGATACAAATAGCTGCTAATAATTCAGTGCCAAAGATGTTTTGCTGTTTTTCTGGCAGGAGTGAGGTTTGGGGCTGCAGTCTGAGGAAACAAGAAGATATTCAGGAGGTGTGGGGAAGTGGTTTATCTACATAAACCAGCAAGCCTTTCATTCAGTACCCAGACATTCTGCATGCCAAGACTGTGTGTTTTGTGTCTCAAGATTCCATTTAGCAAAAATTCTCTTTGAGGAGCTTGGAAGAGCCTTCAGAGGTTTAGCCGTGTAGTCTCTCTTTTATTCCAAAGACTAAAATAATACCTTTCAAAGCCAGCTTGCAAGGAAGCTTGCATCTCAGATTAAGCTATCTCAGAAAAAAGAATTTCTTCCTTCCTCATTGTCCTCAGTAGCAGGAGAATGGAATATCTCTGTACAATGCAGGCCCAGAAACCCAATTTTCTACCCTAGCAAGACAGAGAAGTCCTGAAAACCTCCTGAGTCTTGCTAGCACATTCAAGCCCATGGCAAATCTGTGGGTGAGTTTGGCTGGGGTGGAAGGAGTGTAGATACTCCAGAATTTCTTCCCAGTCTTGTAGATCTTGAACAGAATAGAGATGATGGCTCTTGCTGAATCTCACATTATAACATGTAATAGCCCCCCAAAGGCCTCCTTTTTATCTTCTTCCTTTCTTTCTCTATTTCTATCTTTCCTTATTTGTAGTACTCTATTTAGTTCCCAAGGCCTACACTTATTGCTCTGCCACTTGAGCCACACTCCCAGCTCACTGTTTTTAAGATCAGGTCTCAGTTCCCACACCGATGCGTGTCTGAACCACCATCCACCTATTTGGGGCTTCCTCTTATTCCTGGGGCCATAGGTGTGTGCCATCCAGCTCCCCCTAGTGGAAGTGCAGTATCACGAACTCTTCTGCCCAGGCAGCTCTAGAGTTAGGATCCTCTCAATCTTAGCTTCCTACAAGATGACAAGTCTGTTCACTATACCCTGCTATGGGTTGAAATGCACTCTATGATCTTTTCCTTCCCAGGCTGGCCTCAAACTACAGTCCTTTCATCCTCAGATTTCCACAACAAAGTAGAAAACTAACTTTCTACAGATTGATCTGAGAGGGAAATACGACTTAAACACAATCTGTTATTTTCCGAACCTAATTTTTTCCTTTCTTAAAATGTGTTAAGATATTGGCATTCAATCGCTATTTATCTTTATCCTTCAAAACAAAAATAACTCTTTTCAACTTCACATGCTCAGTCGTTAAAAGAAAATTGAAAGAGACCAGTTTATGTGTATTTTTCTGTTTGTGTTTATGCAGTTTATAGATATCCTCAGCGGGGTTTCCGTGAGGGCTCTCAGAAGCATTGGTTAGTTGCTAATAGAATATTGACCCAACAATTTATTGAGACAAGTCCTTCCATTCTACTCAGATGCAATGTGTTTTATATTAATTGCATCTAACACTTTAATTCACAACTTAAATTGATGTGGTTGGGTAAAACTTAAAGTTCATAATCAAACTATGAATAGAATATTTCATAATTTGCAAAAGTATGTTTGGGGAGAATTGACTAGATTCGTGTCACTTAGAAAACTCTGAAACGTAAGACTGGTAGTCTTTAATAAAATGTAATTTACACATTATAAAGATACAAGATTTTAGCGGGGATATAGTGGGTGCTGGACACCAGGTACTCACTGTGGGCAAACATGAGCATGATATACTTCACAAGCTGAGGAGATAATACGTATATATGCAGATCAAGAGAAAAGATGAAGATCATGAAAAGATGAGCTCAACAATGGAGTCAGGGCACTCGGAAAGTCTGAGCATCAGTGATATCCCTGGGCTGGGTTGAGTAAGAAAAGCCTTCTAGGGAGTTCATATCCAAGTGGGTACTGAACCAAGGATATAAAATAGGAAAGGGAAGTCTAGGAAAGGCAAAGGTTGACATGGAAGTTGGAGGTGGTTACACTCATTTCAGTTCGTGTATTGGTAGAGGAGTCTTAGAGGGGGCAGGGCAGGGGGAGACCAAGGACCAAGAAGAACCTGGAGGCCAGTGGAGCCCAGTGTGATCCTGAGAGAAACCATTTCAAAGGGCGCTCCCACCGCAGGAGGCAGAGAGAGGCAATGTCTGCGCATACAGGCTTTCTCCCTTTACCCCCTGAGGATTGTTCTGTGTTCCCAGCCTACTCAGGGTATGAGCCTCTGGCCCTTAGTTAATCCTTTCTGGTCAGGGTGTGAGCCTCTGGCCCTTAGTTAATCCTTTCTGGAAATGCCATCACTGGCATTCTAGGTGCTTCTCTACCCAACCAAATTAGCAACCCAGCATCAGAGCCGGGTTGAAGGGAGTAATTCACACCATGCTGAAGCATTGTAGGTATTCGCTGATGAGCCAGCCAAGAGAGGTCATCAAAGGTCGGTAAGCTGAGATATGAGTTCCACAGCGTTGTGCCAGTCCAGTACAAATTTAGAGAACTATCAAAGCTAAGAAGACTAGGAATTGTTTAATATAACATGAATGAACTAGGTATTTGCCTAGTTCTGGTACCAGAAACAATCAAAAGGAATTTTAATCTACTTCAATAAAGACTTAAAATTTGTAAATGTTACATAATCTTATAATTTACCCAGAACTCAGATCCACAATCATTTAACTGGAACGATCCTAGAATTCTCTGTTGTGTTTGATACTATTTTAACTTAAACTTTCCCTTACATCTGATCAATTTTGTTGTGATCAAGAATTTTCACTTAAAGTTTAATATTGTCCAGAAAATGGAAAGTAACAAGCCACACATATGCTGTGTAAGTGAATTCACAGGCATAATGAATTCAAAGCTGATGACTCTGAGAAAGATATTTGTTTGTGTTCTAAGCTGTTTTTCCTAATGCATTATCAAAGAAGCCCTTGAGACTTAAACCCAAATCACTGATGGGTAAAAACAATGCATTGCTTCAGCAGAGAACTCTAGAGTGAATAGAAATTTCCTGGACTGAGTTTGCAAAGTAAAAGGTATAGATGTGTACATTTCTAATATCCATATTGTGAAAATGGGAAGAATTTCCCATAGAGTAGATCCTTGGAAGTCTCACCCAGAAATATAAAAGAAACCCAGTAAGTGGAGATAGCTTTTGAGGAAAAACTGAATAATGTGTAAGGGTTGAATTCCTTGCTGGTCGTAACTTCAGTAATTAACAACTGGCAATGAAAAATATCCTACTGTCAAGATTTGTGTTTGCTTCATCCTTAGTGGGGAAATAGATGAAGTAAGGTTTCTGAATCGACCCAACTTCTCCCAGAGTGTCAGGCCTTCCACCTGTTCTGTCTTTGGCAATCTACTTAGTTTCAAGAAACTCCTGAACAGTGCTGTAAAATTTATATATTAAACACAGAGTGCTAGCAGGGGCTGGTGGCTGGCAACCTGTACTCGCAGCTACTCAGGAAGCTGAGATCTGAAGACCACACTTCAAAGCCAGCCCAGGCAGAAAAGTTCATGAGACTCTTATGTCCAATTAACCATCAAAATACTGAAAGTGGAGGTGTGATTCAAGTGGTAGAGCATCAGCCTTGAGTAGAAAAAAAGCTAAGCAAGAGCCTAAGACCCTGAGTTCAAGCACCAGTACCAGCACCCATATACACAATTGTATGGTGCTCAGTATGAACTCTGCCTCAGAGTACACGCTCAATGAAGACTGAAAAAAAAAAAGTATTTTTCACTGTAAATAGAATGGATCATTTACTCCAAACAAATTGGACCATAAAACTTCTCAGGTGCTGCCCTGTATATTTGATGACAGAAAGAGAGGAAATGACTGTAAAATGATTGAAATGTGTTATTCATCTTTGGAAATGCTTTTCTCCCCAGGCTTTGGGTTTGAAGTTTATGGATCTTAGATTCACTGAGAAAAGAAATAGACGGCTGCTACATGCTACAATCTCCTCACATACCCTAAGGAGGTGAAAATAAAATGAATTAGAAAAGACGGGGGAAGTTTCTGACCAATATCCTCTAGGCCATACTCCGTTCGCTAAGCTCATTATTAATTAAAGATAAAGCATAGGTGGGTAATAATAGAACCCTACCTAGTAAGAAAGTAGGTACGATTTCCTCAGAGTATTCTTTTTTCCTAGTCTTCTCATTTCTGACATGAGCTAGTCTTTCAGGTAATTCTCACAAGGGAGAAGATAGAATTTTATTTGGGGAAAAAAAAATGTTTTGGGGCTTAGATCACTAATGAAGAGAGAAAGCAAATAGAGAAGAAAACATGGATGAGCGTAGTGAACTTGTTTCCAGTATAAAGAGTAAATCCTTCAGGGCCAGGCCGCTGAAGCTCAAAGTTAATCCAAGTTTTAGGGAACAGAGAAGACTGGGTTCAAGTGCGTGCTACCTAGATAGGTTGGGTTGGGTGATTACATTTCAAATCTCTGAGCTTTGGTCTCCTATTTGTAATATTGGCAGTGCCATATGATGTGAAGGGCCATCATATAATTAATAGCATCTTAATTTGATGAAATACAGGATGGTGATTAAAGTGTGTTTCACCACATCTGGCATGTAATGAGTCAGGAGTGAATCCTCAGTTGGGTGATGCTGGCTGCATCATGGTGACAGGACACCCTACCACTCAGCGAAGCACCCCCAGACTCAAAAACGCTGCTGCGGCCGCCCCTGGGAACGCCAGCCAAGCCATAGTCCGTGCAAGTGAAATTAAAACCTTGAATGTCCCAGTTTCTCTACACGTTCTGGGTGTCTTGTGTTTTCATTTTTTTGTTTACTTGGGCTGATCCTGGGGCTTGAACTCAGGGCACAGTCCCTTAGCTCTTTCACTCAAGACTAGCACTCTACTTACTCCTTGAGCTACAGCTCCATTTTCAGATCTTTTTTTTTTTTAGTAGTTAATTAGAGATTAGAGTCTCGTAGACTTTCCTGTCTGGTCTGGCTTTGAACGGCTATCCTCAGATCTCAGCTGCCTGAATAGCTAAGATTATAGGTGGCACCCAGCTGGTATAATAATTTTTTTATGTGATTCATGCCTGACAGGAATTGAAGCATCTGTAGTACTTAGCTCCTTCTGTGCATCTACAATATGCCAATAACTCAGTCCCTATGGACTGCATCTGCCTATACTCAGCACTCTGAGAGACACCAGGCTTTATTATTATTTTCTAAGATGAATTTCCTAAGATCTAATTTCACAAGCAAGAATATAAGCATATGGCCAGTTCCCCTGTCCCTAAAATAATTTACCAAGGCTTTATGTATCTAAGTGTGTGAAATCTCTATGCTGAATTTTTCTCAAGGTTTCTTCAGGACATCAAAACATAATGGAGGGTTTTTTATCAGGTGGCCCTGTACCAACTGGATATGCAATTGGATCATCTGGAGGTAAGAACAGATGGAGTTGAGCAACAGATGGACAGACCCTGTGTAGAACATGCAGAATCATTCTGGAAAAATCAATCATGCCACAGGCCTGAGCTTCCGTTGGGTTAAAGAAAATGAGCTGAAGTAGACAACTGAATTACTGGGACATTAATATGGGCTCACACTTTAGAAGCATTCTTGATTAAGTGTCAATAAGACAGATGAGCTAATGATGCTGAATTATGAGTCTTAAAATGTCATGTCTGTCAATGATAATTGTCGCTCTCTTTATTTAGTGCTCACTCCGTGCCAAGCACTTCATCTACATATCTCTTTCCATCCTCTCCAACTTCCTACATGGCAAATAGTTTTCCCCTCATAGAAATGGAGATGCTGAAGTGCTGAGTAAATCGATAGGTCCTATGACTGTAGGAAGCAGAGTCAGGAGTGAAATTTGTCTGTCTCACCAAAGAGCTCCTGTAAATCCTGACCTCTCTACAATACTCTTCCAGTGTCATGGGCTCACAAGAGAAATAAAAGAAGAGAATGGTCTGTTTGCAGGAATCCTAAGGACCTTTTTACAATAACAGACTAGACCTGTAATAGTTGGAATGGTGGCAGAATAGATCTATGATAGGTAGAATGATGATAGCGTAATAGATCTGTGATGGTTGAAGAGATAA
Source organism: Dipodomys spectabilis (assembly GCF_019054845.1). Classification (NCBI taxonomy): domain Eukaryota; kingdom Metazoa; phylum Chordata; class Mammalia; order Rodentia; family Heteromyidae; genus Dipodomys; species Dipodomys spectabilis. Next base: position 7,467,724 of record NW_024870711.1, read on the forward strand.
TAACAGCCTAGATCTACAGTGGTTGGAATGATGATAACAGATCTATGATGGTTGGAATGCTAACAGAATAGATCTACAATGGTTGGAATGATGATAACAAAATAGATCTACAATAGTTGGAATGATAGTAACAGAGTTACCATGGTTGGAATGATAATAACAGAATAGATCTATGATGGTTGGAGTGATAGTAACAGAATAGATCTTTGATGGTTGGAAGGAGACCTGGAGTCCTGTGGAAAGTAGGGAGCAGCTATGGTAACCACCTGGGCCTCAAGGTCCCACCCAGGGCTCTGGAAAATCACTCATATGAAATCTCATCTCTACTCTCATTATCCTGAGGCCATATTGATCTAGAAATAATCTCTACAGCTAAAAGGTCCCATGAACCCATTCTAAACCACCTACATTCTGGTGGATTCTGCCCCCACTTACTCAACAAATAGGTGAATGTGATATCCTGGCTGATTGGAAGAGCCACCATCTTTGTCTATTTCAATTGCTAAAATAAAAATCACCATCATCAACTATGTGGTAGATGAAGAGCAGAAAATTATCTCTCATAGTCCAAGAAGGTGAGAAGTCTAAGATCCAGATGCTGGCAGATTTGATTTCTGGTATAGTTAGCTTTCAGATTCATAGGTGAATCACCTTCTAATTGAGTCCCCAAACAGCATAAGGGACCAAATGTTCTCTGAAAAATCTAAAAAGGCATTAGACCTACATGAATAATTTCCTTAGTGTCCAATCTCCAAATGCTTCAGCAAGGTTTCAACACAGGCATTTGGTGGCAACTCAAGCATTCAGTTCATTGTACCTACTTTCTTTAGAACAGTAGAGAAGCTGTTAAAAAAAAAAAAAACATTCCAGTCCCAACATTTTTCTTGCTGTAACTTTAGAGCAAGAGTGGGAAGTAGAAGAGAGTTGTCATTAATTGATCATCTACTATTTGCCAGGCATTGGGCAGACCACATAATTGGTTGGAGGGAAGAAAAGAAAAAAAAACTAAGTGAAAGCAACAGATGGCGGCCCATCTGCGAGGCGCCATGCTCCCGGAGTGTTACTTCCTTCCCCACGACATTGCCTCACATTAGCAAGCTCCTGTTGGCTGCTAGGCTATGTTTTCTGCTCAGCCAAATGTTCAAGAAGCAGGTACCAGTGATGAATAGCTTATCAAAACCCAATTTTCTAGGAAACACACAAGAGATGAAAGCATATCCCCTGACAGCAGTGAACTTCCTCTTCTGCAAAATTTTGAGACAAAAATGTTACCAATTGCATTACCATAGCCTTGCTGCTCGTGCATAGATATCATGAGAATCTTGGAGCCTTTGAAAAGATTGAAGAAGTCTTATTCAGCATAAGAGTGTGCGGCCTCTTCTGGTACGACTATGCCTGGTGGCATAAATGTGAATTAAGGTTATACATTATAGACATTAGTCTTCAAATGTCAGTCATAAACTGACTTTAAATGATAGCATTTATAATTGCACAAAGGCCTATTTTAGTGTAAGGAAGACTTATTTTAACAAACTACAATTTTATCAATTCTGGAGCACTAAAGATAATCATATACAAGAAACTCTATTTTTCCTTTTGGGAGAAAAACTAGGGCTTGAATTCAGGTCCAGGCACTTGCTAGGCAGGTGCTCTATCACTTGAGCCATTCCCTAGCCCCATTTTTCTTTTTTTAATTGTGAAAATACTGTACAGAGGGGTTATAATTACATGGGCAAGATAATGAGTACATTTCTTATCAAGCATTGTTGCCTCCTCCTTTGTTTCCCTTTCCCATCCCTTCCCATCCCCCCCACCCAATCCTCTCCCCCACCACCAAAGTTGTAATGTTGGTTTCCACATAACGACTTGTGCATCTCATTGTTGCAGTGGGTCCACCTGTATCCCTATTTAAACGATTTGTTTTTTCCCTTCCCCTCCACAAATTATACCAACATCAAATACAGTGAAAGCAGGGGTTATACCGTGGGGGAGGGACATACAAAGCAACAAAGAAATAATCCTATAAATATGTTAGAAATAATGGCATGAAAGAAAAAAAATTTGAATACTTTATTTTTCAGAAATATCATGCTTTTTGTCCAGGGCCAGCCTGGAATGGGATGTTCTCCCTATGCCCGTGGAATTGTAGATATGCACTACCATATCCAATACAAAGCTTTACTTTAAACCACAAAGGAGCCGAATATCTGGCACTCCAGCTTTGAAGCTGCTGAGTGAAGCAGAGGCACAGGAGAGCAGGAGACAGGGACAGCATGATGACAAACAGAAGTCAGGGAGAAGAAAGTGGACATCTGAAAGATGCTTCAGAGGAGATCAGAAGATCAGATACCTTCATTTCCCCCTTACAGGCCACTTACGCTGCAAATCCCATCTCCTAGCTGGTCTTCTGGCCCGCGTGTCCCTTCCCCCTGGTGGGAACAGCAATCCGGGCGCCCCCTTGTGGTGCAACAATACTGGCTTGCTGGTCAAAGCTCCACAAAGCAACCTTTGCAGGGCACATGTTACATTGTTTGGAAACTCAGCTCACTTTTTCCAGAACTGCTTTAAAAGCGATTTCCATTCAGAACTACGTGGAACAAATTCCTGCTCCTGGCCACATCTTACCACCCACCCCCTCAACCGCCCCCCCCCCCCCCCCACACTCCAGGGCAGGATCTCATGTAAAAAGAGACTCTTGCTGTTTCTGTTTGCTTGTTTGTTTCTCTGTTTCTACTTTACGGTGATGTGTTTTGTGTTGGGAAATCCATGAACGTAGCCATCTGAAAATGCATGGAGTGTTGTAAAACTGTCCTCATCATTCCACCAGAATTCACCTTTGTTTTAATAGCTGTCTTCCTTCTCTCCGTCGGTATGTCTCCTTTTCAATTGTTTCATTACCTTTGGTGCACTGCCTGATTGGTGCTTTTTTGGGCATTCATCAGCACCTACATTGACTGAATGCATCCGCCTCCCACCTTTGGAGGTCCTGATTAAGCTCCAGGAAAATTCAGTAAGTGCGTGGCTTCTGACCCCAGGGAGAGGAGGAAAGAATCAACTCTCTGCTGAAAACCTAGGATTCTGTTAAATTACATAGCAGATATTCTGAGTGGGTTGTGTTTTGGTTGTTTGGTTTTGGTTTTGGTAAATAAATATACTAGTCTTCATACTCTCTTTTCAATTTGTACCTATGAATAGTTGCACCAAACCTTGGCTAATAAAAAAATCTGTTGTTGGTGGGTGACCTCTTTAGCTTATTTCAGCAGCATTAGAGCTGATGAATAGTGTTAACCTATATGTACACAGAAAGTGCTGCTTTTTACTATAATTCAGTAAAAAAAAAGTTGTTGTACTGACTTATACATATACATACATACATACATACATACATACATACATGCATGCATGTATATATACACCTACACACACACACACACACACACACACACGTTAAAACCCTGGTATTAAACGTAACCTGCTTTGAAAATGGGGTCTTTGAAGACATGACAAGTTCAGGAGGTCTACATGAGATCCTCATAGACTTGCTATAGGAAGAAGAAGGGGAAATTTTGAGACACTGAGAAGGCTATGTAGTGACCTATATCAAGGGAGGGGGAGAAATAATTGAAGTTCTGTTACAACAGCCAGAGAATGCCACAAGCTATTCCAGAAGCATCCAGAATGTCCTTTAGAGCTTCCAGAGAGGAAGAGCCATAAAGCTTGATTCCCAGCCTTAGAACTAAGAGAATAAATGTCCGTTGCTTTGTGCCATCGAGTCTGTGGTCATTTGTTACAACAGAGTCAGAAGTCTAACAGCAGTCTAGGAAGGAATTGTACCATGCCAATGGTTACTTTATTTATTTTAGCAAAATCCACCTCAAATGACGCCAGTAGAGGTTTGGGTGAGGAAAACCTTATATAGGTATGGACTCCTTTTAGTGCTTCAGTCCTAAACAGCTTTTAAACATTTATCATTATACCAAAAGCCTCCCACCTCCCAGCCTCCCACCTCCCAGCCCCCTTCCCCCAGCCTTCCCCTTCCACCACACTGGTCTTCTCTGAGGGCCTTTATCATGGTCTGTAATCAGTTCTACAAGCCCTGCTCACTGGGGAGTCCCTGCTTCTCTGATAGATGCACTGTGGCCCCTCCTAGCATTCTTCCCTTCTTTTCCATGGCCATGGCTGCTTGGAGTTCTGTGTTCATGTACTAGATTGCTTGTCTGTCTCTCCTGAGGGACTAGAGGCCCCTGTGGGCAAGCCAGGATCTTTCACTAATCAAGATATTCCCGGATTCACCTGACACTGGGCATATATACTGGGTAGATCTGTGATCCATTATTCACCCTTAAATCTGTCCTGTCTTCAAGGTGTAAAATGAAAATTATAGGATAATCAGCATGCAGCCTTAACTCCAAGATTAATTTATTGTAGCAGAGTCTTGATTCTTCTCCTGTGAATTCCTAAATAAGTGAACATTCTACTCTGACCTGAAGGCATTTTGTAAGCAAGTAAGCACAGCTGGAAGGCACTGAGTCCTATGCCACCCTGCCACCTTGCCCTATACTTCATGAACAGGCTGGTACACCGTAATTATCTTTACCGCTTCTGTCACCAATATGTATTGGTCATCTATTACAAAGATTCTATTCCAGAGACTTAGAGGAGAGAGAAAAGAAAAGAAGCATGGTCCTGTGGTTTCAGTATGAGTGGAGTCTACCTGGTGGGGAGAAGGGGTGAGGAGGGAACCCCAGTCGGAGAAGGAGGTGACAAAGGACATGCCCAGAGACCGGAGGTCTTGAGCTGACTCCTGATGGAGAATAGGAGAAAGTGGGAAAGTGAAGACTCATCCAGGGAAGTTTCTCATCTTTACTGTTTTAGATAGGCTCATTCTGTGCTTTTGGGGTCTGTGGTGTATTTTGAAAAGCTTTAATAAGTTACTATGACAAAATAAATGCCACCTGCCTTTGTGCCATGATGTCCCAGGAGGACACCATCACCCCAACAAGAGCCTCTGGCCATGGTCTCTGCGCAGATCATGTCTGCAGAGTCCACAGCTCTGTGTGGAGAGCTGAATCCTGTCTGCATGGTCCACGGGTCCATGTGGAGATGTGGGTCGTGTCTGTGCAGTTCACGGGTCCACCTAGGGACATGGGTCAGATCTGCAAGGTCCACAGCTTCCTGTGGCTCTCTGAGAAGATGGAGAAGAAGTAAGTGATGAGCTGTACTCATACTGTTGTACTCATAGTGATGTGTGTTAAACTAGGGATTTGGAACTTTATTCTAAAAGCATGGAGGAGGAGCCAACTTGTGGTTAGGAAAATCTTTCTGGTCTTAGTGAGAAGGATGAATTAACTGGAGATCAGAACGAATCTGGGTGAGTGAGATGGAATCTAGATAGCCATAATAAGGAAGAGAGGACGTAAGGACATAGATTCTAAATCTCTAGGGCTTTGTCCAGGATGGCTTCCTGATTCTTGGCTTGAGTAATCAGAAAGTAGTATTATAAATGTTCACCAATATCTGGGTGGAAGTTAAACCCCACGATGATGAAAGAAATTATTGAAAATTTCAACTCATAAAAATTACCTGTACAGCTTTTTAAAGCATAATCTAAGTGAACTCATAGTATAATAAATAAAAATTGCGTTACCCAAGGCTTCAAATTCAATTAGACCTGCAGCAAAGATTACTTGAGCAAATTGTCAAAAATAAAACTAGTTATAAAAGTAATCAGTAAAGCAGAAGAGCTCCGCAAATGCCCCTACTACCGAGCAACATGTAGAGAAGTGAGGCCACGAGGTAAATTGAAGGATTGAGGCCAGTTTTGTTGCCTGATTGTCCAGAAAATTGTCTCATTTCTTTGCTTGACTCTGAGTCTACATAATGATAGCAGAGGTGGGGGGAGGTGTACTTTGGCTGTTTTAAAAGAGCTAGATATCTGATAGTGCAGAGAGAAGCAATGGCCACTAGTCAGGCAATCTTATATTTGGCAGAACTACTGGTTTCATTCAGCCCTTTGTCGGTACATCCGGCAAGGCCTTCGTGTGACAATTGGCCAGATAAATGTCACTAGCGTCCACAGTGAGGGAAAGAAGAGAGACACCAAGGTGTCACTCATTAAGGATTTGAGCAAAGCATAACTTCCTTAGACTCTGTCTTTCTAGGAAGCTATGTTTTCTGTGTCAAGTTATTCCCGGTGTCTCCTTTTCCTTGTGGCTTACACAGTGAGGCTGAAACCCAGTGGGTCATCCCGGTTTTGACAAGGGTGGGCCTGAGCAACTGCAAATAGAAATCCTACAAATCAATGGGCGCCAGTGGTTCATACCTAAAACCCTAGCTACTCAGGAGGCTGAGATCTGAGGATCCTGGTTCAAAGCCAGCCCAGGCAGGAAAGTCCATGAAACTCTTATCTCCAATAAACCACTAGAAAACCAGAAGTGGTGCTGTGGCTCAAGCGGTAGAGCACTTGCCTTGAGCTGAAGAGTGCAGGGACAGCGCCCACACCCAGAGTTCAAGCCCCACGACCGACAAAAAAAAAAAAAAAGAAAGAAAAGAAAAAAAGAAATCCTATGAATCTTAGCAAGAACAGCTCAATGCATCTGAAATGTTGAGGAATACAAAATAAAAATGTATATATAAATATGAGGTGCAAAGGGAATTTTTGCACATTGACAAATTACATATTTTTGACAACAAAAATATTAGAAATCCACATAATGATGTGTACTTTCTCATAAGAAGTCACCAATTGTTAAAATCACTAAGGCCTCATACATTGAACAGATAAAAATCACAAACTCAATGGTAATTACAAAATTAAACATTATAATATATTGGTTGTATTGGTCATATTGGGTAAATTCATCATTAATTCTTTGTTGTTACTAAACAGAAACCTTTGTGGGTTTTTTCACTTCACATGTTCTTGGTATTTTATATGCCTAATATTTTTCACAATCGTGAGAAGTAGGTATATGGTTATTCCCATTTGGGAAATAAGTATGTTCACATCCAGCAGCAATCATTGGTCAGAGGTCATGTGTCTAGGAAATGTCAAACTGGCAATCATGAAGATGAATATAGCCACAAGCAATTACTCTCTTATAACTAATTCCATAACAAAGACAGCTTGCTACAGTTGCATGGTTGATAGTACATGCCCCTCTGTGATAACACATAATATTGTATTTATTTTTACTATGTGATCTTAATAGTAAGGTTATTTTAATTTAGTAACTGCTATGAATCTACTTAGTTGTGCTAATGGGGGGAAGAGATGGATTTTAGCATTTTTTATGGGGGTGATGGTCCTGGAGCTTGAACTCCTGGCCTGGGCACTATCCATGAGCTTCTTTTGCTCAAGCCACAGCGCCACTCCCAGCTAGTAGTTTATTGGAAATAAGAATCTCATGGACTCAGAGGAAATAAGAATGGCCAATAGACACATGAAGAAATACTCAACTTCTCTAGCCATAAAAGAAATGCAAATCTAAACAACATTAAGATTCCACCTCACCCCAGTTAGAATGGCTATAATCAAGAAATCTAATAATAGCAGATGCTGGAGGGGATGTGGCCAAAAGGGAACCCTACTGCATTGTTGGTGGGAATGTAAACTTGTTCAACCACTTTGGAAAGCAGTATGGAGGTTGCTCAAAAGAATCCACATAGAGCTCCCCTATGACCCAGCAATCCCACTTTGGGCATTTACCCACACGATCACAAACAAGGCCATACTAGGGCTACCAGCACAACTATATTTATTGCAGTATTATTCACCATAACTAAGATATGGAACCAACTCAGATGCCCCTCAGTAGATTAAAGGATCAAGAAAATGTATATATATATATATATATATATGGATGGATATATAATGGAATTCTATGCCTCCATCAGAAAGAATGAGATTGCCCCATTTGTTAGGAAATGGAAAGACTTGGAAAAAATTATATTAAGTGAAGTAAGCCAGGCCCAAAGAAACATAGGTCCCATGGTTTCCTTTATTTGCAATAACTAGTATACGTCTAGGACAAGCAGAAAAGGTCAAAAGCTATGTATATATGACCATATAAGATGATGCTAAGCAAAATGAACCCCAAGTTAGGGTCACAAGTGGTTTTTTCTTTCTTGCTATTGTTTCTAACATATTTATAATCTACTATTTGTTTTTTGTTGCTGTTGTTGTTTCTTTGGTATGTTCCTCGCCCACGGTATAACCCCTGTTTCCACTGTATTTGATGTCGGTGCTCTGCATCTTGTAGATACATTTTTCTAATTTGGGAAGGGGAAGGGAAAAAACGAAATGCTTAAATAAGAATACAGGTTGACCTATTGTAACAAAGAGATGTATAAGACACTATGTTGAAAATGAGCTTTACAACTTCAGGTGTGTGGGGGGAGCGGGGGTGGGGGAGAGGGAGGAGTTGGGGAGTGAGAAGGGAAGGGAAGGAAGGGTAGGGGGAAAACAAAGGAGGGGTAACAATGCTCAATAGGGAATGTACTCATCACCTCACTCATGTAACTGTAACCCCTTTGTACAGTATCTTTACAATAAAACGTATATTAAGAAAAAAACTAGAACTATCACTTAAGCCACACTTCTAAAAAAGATTAAAAAGAATCTCATGGACTTTCCTGCCAGGGCGGACATCAAACCCCAGTTAAAATAAAATTAAATAAAATTTAAAAAATAAATTAATTAAATTTAAATGGGTTGTTCGCAATTTTAAAACAATTTCCATGCTGTAGAAGTTATAGGAACTATAGAATCGTACCTAGAAGAGTTCCATACCAAATAATTTTCCTGCTCAAAAACATGACTTACTAGATTCCAAAAGGCACCAAGACGGCAAAGTTTATTTAATGGTAAGAAACATAACTGATTATTTTAATTTCCCCAAACAGCTCCAAATTACAGAAGCAGCGAGAAAGCTGAAGGAATGAAAATTCATAGAATTTAAAGGTCATAATTCACACACAAAAGACCAAGCCTTTAATGAATAACCGTACTTGTTGCACATCCACAAGGAATGGTAATTTTGTTTGTATTTCACACACAGTGCAACCAGAGCCAAAAGAGCCTTCCTCTCTTCCTGTGAGGGTCTGGGAATCACATCCATCACGCCAGGCTCAGCTAAGTCCTTAGAATAGTATATTAAATCAGGATGATAATTGTTCGGTAAAATTTCTCCTGGAAGTATAGTAAATATGATTGATTTAATAGATCGCTGAGATTCTGCTGGAAAAAATAGCATAAAACAGCAACATTCAGCTGCCATTTTATAACTTCCATTTTTCTAAAGTGACCATTAGCATAATATAGTAATAACATTACAACAATCTGCACAGATGAAAATATCTCAAAGCCAATATTACATTTTCATCAAGTAAATGACCATGTGTTTCAATACACACAATTATGAATGTTAATATACCAACAGATTGAGTAATTTGATTTCTCAGCCTCGTTGTTTATAGGGGGAAAATAACAAATTAATCATCTTTGAGGTAACGCTTAAGAATGCAGACTTTTCATACAAAATCTGTTTTTGTGTGTTTTGCTCCAACTTCTTTGTTCACTGAACAGGAGTCCGAGATGGTATTTCTGACTGTCCCTTTTTGAGACAGTGTATCTTGTCATTAACTAAATACCTACTCAGCATTATCAGGATAGGCCAGAGAAATCAGGGTGAATTACAATTTTTATCTTCATGAGGGTTTGTGACAGCACGAAAGCTCTGCCTCTCCGGCTAATCCATCAGTGTGAGGAATTCCAGAGCATGCTATTTTCCAGCCCCGCATACCTGTGAGCAAGGCTGTGGGTCAGCTTGCCCTTGTCCATCAGCTAGGTCATATTCAATTGTCAAGAAGCAAGTGACTCACTGCATTTGCCTGAATCTGTTTGATCCATAGGCACTATTTGGCAGTAAAACAGACAAGCAGATAAAAATGTACCCAAACAAAAACAAAAATAGAAGACTAGGTAAGACTTTGCCATCAAACTGACAAGATGGTTTGGTCTATAGTGGCATTTAATTATGACGTATCACTGGGCACAGTTTGTTTTCTGGAAATACACTACAGTTTTAAGACCATTCTAGATCAACCCTTCGGAAAGCACGAGGGAATGTTTCCATTTTCAAACACCTTCTGACATAGCCCTTCAGAAAATAATAAATGGTTTCTCTGACTTTTTAAGGGATCACACAGAGAACAATTTTGACCTTTTACTGGAAATTTATCCTTAACATTAAAAAGATCAATCACTGTAATTTTCTGGTAGTAGCCCAGCACAAATGAAGATAGTACAAGAATGCCTTATCATGCCCCAGGGTCAGACAAAATAGAGCTTCTGGAAAAAGTGTGTTGCAATCTTAGTTTTTAGCCCTTAACCTCTTTGAGATTTCTGGAGTGAGGAGCTGCGTGTGTGTGCAAACTCAAGATGGTTTCCAGGTCATCTTCCCTCAGCTGAACTTTCTACTCCTTTAATTAGTGAGTTAATTAGTTAATTAGCATATCAGAGAAATTACTCTTCCATCCCCACAGAATTACTATTCCTGTGTAAGAGTTTCTCTCTTGTTCCTATTTAGGAGTTTCATTCTTCCCCTTGACAAAGCAAGTTGTAAAGGAGATGTGAACGAGAAATGTTCTGTAATATTAAAAAAAAGAATTAGGGTTTTTCTTACTCTGTTATTGAGCAGAATGATTACATAAAATAAAACCCACATCTGTGCATCTTTCTCTAGAATTATTAGAATTGATGCCCAGCTACACTTTCAAATACATTGAACTTAATATTTTAACGTTCCAATGCTGAGACTGAGGAGCAAATACGAAGAGTTTCCTGGTGGGTCACCTTGTCTTCCTCAGAGATTTTCTATTTCCATTTATTTTTACAGTCATGTTTGTTGTTGCTCATTGAAGCATTCTTTTTAAGAACAACTGCTTTAAATTCTTTCCCAGGTCATTCTAAGGTTTCCATCATTTCAGTGTTGTCCTCTATTGATTGTTTGTCATTCAGTTGGAGGTCTCCCTGGCTCTTATAGGAGCAATTTATTATTATTATTATTATTATTAAACCTCCACATCTGGGGAGTGCTATTATAGGAATCAGAGTCTCTGCTGTCATTCTTTCTCAGCTTTTAGTTTCCTTTTCCTCTGCCATCTGCCTTTACTTCTTAATCCAAAGCTCAAGACAAACTAGAGAGAAATGAAATGATGGCTCACTGATGGAGAGGCATTGCGCTTCACGTGTCACCTTTAAATTCTCCAGGAAGAAAGCACTTGTCATTAAAGTGCCTTTATGAGTCACAGATGGCAGCAAGCCTGCTACACCCTCCCTCTCCTTCCAGGCTTTGTCTCCAAGAGTCACTTTTTGTCTGAGGTACTTAAGGAACCCTGTCATTCTCCATCTAGATCCAATCATAATACTCTCATGAAGATTCATTGGAGAGGTGACATGTCTGAATTAGGAAATTCAAAGTGCTATTTTCGAAGAAGTAAATGTTTGTTGCATTCAACTCAAAAGACAAAACTCGGGCTAGAGCCATTACTAAAACATGGCCAATTCTAAAACATATAGATGTCACCTTGGTGCATTAACACAATGTAATGTGCATTAAGTCTTTAACAATAGCTTTTTCCTGTACAGATCAACGACCGATTTTAAACCCTGTGTATTTATTCCCCTGGCAAGTCTTAATTACATTTTCAACCCAAGCCTTTTATGAATTTTTGCAAATTCTAATACAGTACAATCAAAATTAGGGGCCCAGTTACACCTGATTATTTTAGCTTCCAGGGCATTGAGCGGCTGTTTACTTTGTACAACACAAGAACCAAGCTTTGCACAATTGCTCCATAATCTGAACTTTAATATGATTATTTTCTAAGGGAATTGTCTTTGCCATGAAATTTAATAGACTATATTACCTGTAGGTTTGTGTATAAAACAAATCTTACATCTTGGAACATTTCTCTTTTTGTATCACGTATTCAGACTTGCACTGATCAAATATCTGCCTGATGTCAGGCTCAACACACTGGCAGCCTGTACATTTTGACTTGATATCATCGCATATGTTTATGCTTGAAAGTTGAACAGTTTGCCTTAAGAGTAGAAGACTGGTGAGACTCTGGAAGCAGCTTTAAGAGAACCTAAAATCATCTTATGGAAGAACTGTCTCACTGTTTTTAAAATGACATTTGATATTCAGACAGCACAATTCCAGCTTGGCACCAGTGGAAAAATCAAAAGCAGTTTAGACCAATTTCCCACACTGGGCGGGATGTTGGCATGCCGGTTCCTTGTCTCCTTACCTCTGGATCAATAGCATCATTTTTCTGGATGATTCTTCCGTTTACCATTCATAATACAAAATGTACTTCCTCTTAGAAGACGGGGTTTGGGCAGAGAAGAATGGCCCCCATTTCATTCTGACAGAGAACACATTAATTTCCATAGGCAATAAAATAGTAAACTGATCTAAAATGAAAATGGTGAGATTTTGAAAGCCAAGAGGCTTTCTATAGATAAGAGAAAAACTACAGCATCTCGATTAGGTCTTTTTGTCTCTGTGGTTTCAACGAATAAGTTCACACAGAGTAAGAAACAAATTGTCAAAGGTTTATTGAAGAAAAAGATAAGCAGAGCTCCCACTCGACCAGAGAAGCCTCCAGTAGGCCTCATGCGCCCGGGTGGATGTGCTGGGATTAAAAAGTTATCACTCGGGCTGGGAAGGTGGCTCAGTGGTAGAGTGCTTGTCTTGCATGCCTGAGGCCCTGGGTTCTATTCCCCAGCACCACATAAGCAAAAAGAAAAAAAGCCGGAAGTGGTGCTGTGGCTCAAGTGGTAGAGCACTAGCCTTGAGCTGAAGAGCTGAGGGACAGCGCCCAGGCCCAGAGTTCAAGCCCTATGACCGACAAAAAAAAAAAAAAAAAAAAAGTTATCACTCTGGGAGAGAGCTGTAGGATTGTGGAGATCATTGGACAACCCTCAGGCCATATGACTCCCAAGACCCAAACAGAGGCTTCTCGCAGCCTGCATGGCTCTTCCCTAGTTGTTGAGTCCCCTGAGCCATGGTGTCTGATGCAGGGGCACACACCTCTGGGGTCCAATCAGTGCATTGCTCACATGCAAGACTTCCCGGGACAGGAGGCCATAGCACAGTGCCTGAGGGCCCAGTGCTCAGGCCAGGGGGAGGGAGGCCAGGGAGGGGGCTTAGGCCCTTTCCACTGCTCTCAGTGCTTTCACTTTATAGGGATTTGCCACTCGATCATTTAACACACCCCTCCATACACTGAGGGCTGAGCCAATTGAAAAAGAGAAACCAAGTCAGTGAAAAAGCAAAGCTCCAGCTTAGGAATGATGTGTTTCTCTAGGAGAAACTGTCCCTTCTGGTCCTACTTTTCAGGAGCACCTTTAGAACATCATAGCATCAATGCACACCCTCAACACCTGAATATCTCTATATCTATCTGTCCCATCTATTTCTATCTACTCTACATCTAGTTTAGGTGTAGATGTAGATATATCTCCAGTGCAGTTGCTTCTAGTCCCATGTGACTCTTGCCTACTTTACAGCTCTTCTGACTATCAATCATTTCATTTCATTTAAATAATTTTTATTGATGCTTCATTCATTTTTTTTTCAGGTAAGGGGTAGGCTTATTTAGTAGACCTGCTGGGACTAGGCAAGGTTGGCACTCCACGTGGCTGGGAAAGGCCTGGGAAAGAGCTGGGAAAGAGGAAAGAGTGAGAAAAGAGCTAGAAAAGAACAGAGAGCAGAGAGAGAGGAGAGAGCAGAGAGAGCTAGAAAAGAACAGAGAGAGAGCTAGAAAAGAGAAGGGAGCTGGGAAAGAGAAGAGAAGGAAAAAGCTGAGAGCTAGAAAAGAGCAGAGAGCTTGATGCTTCATTCATTTATTGGAAGACTTTCACATGTATTTGAAACATCTTGTTAAGTGACTCTATTTCTTTTTCTTTTTCTTTTGCTTTTTTTTTTTTTTTAAATTTTATTTTATTTTATTTGAGAACATACTGTACAGAGGGGTTACAATTACATGGGCAGGATAATGCATACATTTCTTACCAAGCATTGCAGCCTCCTCCTTTGTTTACCCTTCACCTCCCTTCCCGGCCTCTCCCCTCCCTCCCAACCAATCGTACCCCCCCTCCCTGCTTTTTTTTGTCAGTGCTTGAACTCTGGGCCTGGGCACTGTCCCTCAGCTCTTCAGCTCACGGCGAGCGCTCTACCACTTGAGCCACAGCACCACTTCTCGTTTTCTGAGTGGTTTATTGGAAATAAGAGTCTCGCAGACCTTCCTGCCTGGGCTGGCTTTGAATCACGATCCTCAGATCTCAGCCTCCTGAGTAGCTAGGATTACAGGAGGATTACAGGAGTAGCTAGGATTACACTGGCACCCCGCTTAAGTGTCTCTATTTCTTTAGCCATAATATGAATGGAATCTAACTATACATTATCTCCTACTAGATTAGGGTGACCAAATTGGAATAGGCCAGAAGCATAAAAAAAGATACCAGTTTTGAAGACCTAAAACAAAAAGTAAAGAACATTAATTCACTTATTAGTAATTACTGACACGTTGAAATAAAATACCTTAGATACATAGGATCATCACATAGGAGAACAGACTTATTTCAAATTCACCAGCTTCTTCCTAGCCTTTCTAATGTGGCTACTGGAAATGTTTAAATTGAGCATGTGGTTCACATCCTATTTCTATTAGACACACTCTATTACAGAATGAGCTGGACTCACGTAAAAGCCAAGGTGGAGACTTAATGGTGCCCGGGGAAGGGAGGGGGATGACAATAGAAGAAGAAAATCTCTGGGTTTTCATTCCCTTGGAGGCTGACTGGGCTGGGCTGGTTTGTGGGTCTGTGTGGACTTTTGAACCTTAACTTGAGTGGCAGAAATTGTCCAGGAAGAGGTTGCTTAGGAGGCCAGGTGTGAGTCCATGTCTTCCAAAGTCTAGGCATCCGAAGCTGAGATTCATTTTCACTTCCTCCCCACCCCGTGATCTCTTAAAACCATTTGCTTCCTCTCACCTTGATGAATATTAACCCTTAAGATTGCAGTCTAGAGATACCCCTTGGCCATCCATTTTCTTATGGAAGCAGGACCCGGCTTTCCTAGAAAGCCATCCCTACACCCAGGTCAGAAAAGGCACCCAAATGGTACCCACGCCAGTGCCCAGCCCTCCACACGTCTCTTCCTCGCTATTCCAGTAGAAGCCACAGAGGAGGCTGAGGGTCTGACGTCTGATGAGGAGCCTGCCCACTGCAAAGTAGGCACCTTTTTCTGAAGGGTCCTTCTGCTCGGACGATGGATCCAGCCTCCCTGCACGCCCTGGACAAGTTCCCCTGGACCGATGTTCACATTCCCAACCCCACACCAGCACTCTGCTTGCTCAGCCTGAGGTCCAGAAGCAGTCGGGATGAAGAAGGGAAAGACTATTCATGGCAGAATCCAGCCATAACCAGACACCTTGCTCTCCCCCCATCCAGCCATAACCAGACACCTTGTTCTCCCCCCATCCAGCCATAACCAGACACCTTGTTCTCCCCGACCCCCAACAGCTCCTTTCCCAGCCACAGTCCACAGGCCTTGGCTGTGTATTGGAATCTTCCCACAGCCTTTACCAGAAACGAGGCTCAGAGTCTAGATGGCAATGAGCATCGTAGACACCCGGGGCCTGAAAAGAAGTTGGCCAAGCTGCGCATGTGCACGCCCCGACCCTTTCCCTATGCCACTATGTAACTCGCCCTCCTTATGAAAAATGCAGTGAATAAAGAGAACAGGCAGGGAAATGGCCGGAACACTCCCCACCCCCCGCCCTCGACAAATGAGTGCATCTCATGTGTGTGTCAAGTCAGGAAGAGAGAAGTTATGTTACTAAGCTGAAGGTCCTGCAGTCCTTTACCTCCTTTGTATGCTTTTATTTGGTGATAGCAAGAATGACTTAATTATGTCACAAGTAGGTTTTGCACTCCATCTTTAAAATAGTTTCTTAAGTCCATATTCAAACCACAGGAATTATTTGTTTAACTAATTTACTTTGGGGTGCTAGGGTTTTATCTCAAGACCTGCGACTTGTCAGGAAGGTAATCTACCATTTGAGCCACATAACCGGTGCTTTTTTTTTTTTTCCTTTAGCTGTTTTTCTACTAAGGTCTAGTAATTTTTTCCCTGGGCCAACCTCAGACCACGATCCTCCTATTTGTGGCCTCCTACTTAGCTGGGTCCCAGGTATACCCCCACATTCAGTTTGTTGGTTGGGATGGAGTGTTGCTAACTTATTTCCCCAGACTGACCCCAAAGTGGAATCCTCCCAGTCTTCATCTTCCAAGTGACTGGGATTACAGATGTCACCCATTGCATCTGACCCTCTAATTTATTCTCAGGTTAGAGAATAAATGTATAATTAGAAATTTTCCTCTCAAAAATTAACTTTATGGAACAGCCAATACTCTGGCTGTAACAAACTCAGTTTCCAATTTTGGAAAATATTTATCTGAAATGTTTGGAAATGCAGAGCATCTTTAATGTCTACAGGTTTGAGCATACTCCAAGTCTGCAAAAATCTCCTGTTCTCAGGAGAATCTGACAGATGGCTGGGATCCCTGGAGAGATTTGCCATCACTAGGCTGAAATACAAAGCAAGACTAGAAAGGGGAAGACCTAAGGACAAGCACCAAGATGGCAGCTCTGTCCAAAATATTGTATTTCCAACATGTTCATAACAAACCAAATGGCTATGTATATTTTTAGCACTTTAGCTTGGTTAATTTACCACAAGTATTAGCCAAAATAAAGCTATGTAACGTTGAAGAGGGATATTGCCTATGTTTTTGACATAGTACTGAACAAGTTTGTCCAACATATGTGATAATTACATCTGTCTTTGGGTATAACATTACTATGTTTGAAAGCTAATCTTTCACATTTTTTTTCTCCAGTCTTCTCATACTTGTCATTCTAATTACTCAGGCAGTTGAAATCTGAGGCTTGTGGCTCAAAGCTAGCCTATATGGGAAAGTCCGTGTGACTCTTATTTTCAATTAACTACCAAAAATGGAGATGTGGCTCAGCTGGTAGAGCCCCACAGGTTGAGCCAAACACTTAAGGGACAGTACCCAAGCCCTGAGTTCAAGGCCCAACACTGGCACAAAAGAGAGGGGGAGAGAGAGAGAAAGAGAAAGAGAGAGAGAGAGAGAGGGAAATTTTTGAATAGCTAAATATCATATTATGTATTCAACATATTACACTGATGATGGAAAAAGGGTTTCAAATGCTATGTGCATAATTTGTAAAGATGTTTGTACTTTCTATAAAGCTAGTTGAAGGTGACTAAATTCTCACCCGCCATATTTTCAAATGGGACCAGATAGCTCTCAGAACTAGAGTGAGTAGAATACATTTTGTAAGGCCACATCACAAGTCTCAAGACAATGATGACCTTGGCATCCTGAGAAGTTATTCTATGCTTATTGTTGAGAACAGGTACCCCAGGGACTCACAGGAAGATTTCTCTCTAAAAAGCAAAGTTCACTTACCATTCAGAAACAGAAGTTGGCCACAACACAATCATACTTCAATAAGAGTGAAGCCAGACAGTGCTAGAGATCTCGGTGAATCTCTGATAGGAATGTGCAACTTTAATGCAAATTACAATTGAGTAGCAGTGTCCTGCACCTGTCGCAGGGCTATTATACACGGTATGAGTTACAGCAAAAAATGCAGATGGTATTATCTTCAGGTACTGTACACTAACCCCTGTGATAACTACATACCATATTACATTTTTAATCAACGTTTTCCTTCTGTTTTGGACCCAAGTATTTGGACCTAGATGTGTTTGTTTGTTTTTTTCAAGAAAAAAATAACAAAAAAAGAGGTGCATTGTATACATAAACTGCTTTGTTAAATGGCAAAAAAAAAAATCAAAACATATCCTAAAAATTAAGAAAAGTAAGTGAAGGGGTGGGCTGGGAGGGGCGACTTTGAGGGTGACCTTAAAGGTGACCTTGATCGAGATGCATGGGATTCCTAAACTGCTCTGTTGAATGGCAACTCCTTCATACAACTACTTAAAGAAAATTTTAAAAAATAGCCAAAAACTGCTTCCAACATGGAAACCATTGTTCCCTCAGAAGAGCAGAGAAGGAAATTGGATATTTTGAACAATCTCCAAGTGGTATAAGTTGAATTGTGTCATGTCCCTGAAACTTAGAATATGACCTTATTTAGAAACCAGAGAGGTAATCAAGATTGACTGAACTGGCATAAACTGTATTTCAATAACTGGGTCCTCAGAAGAAGGAAATTTGGTCATGCTACTGTGAAGACGAAGGGATTGAGAGATTCATCAGCCAGCCAAGGAGCACCCATGATGGCTCTCAACCACCAAAAGCCAGAGAAACTAAGAAATATCACCCTCTAGAATCTTCAGAGAGAGAGAGAGAGAGAGAGAGAGCATTTGGGACTTTTACCCTCCATAACCATTTGAGAATAAACTGTTGTTTAAAGCCACCCAGATTATGGTAGCTGGTTACAGCAACGAAAGGAAATGGAAACACAAGGATATATGGATATGGATAAATGGATATCCAATGGCTATACCAACTCATATACATATACCAACTGGCTCTATCTCTTAGGGTACCAAGCTTCTAGCCCTGCACATAAGATGAAGGAACTCAGTGTACCCTCACACTCTTCCTTTCAAGAACAAGTCTTGGATTGGCATTATCCTTCTAAGTGCCCTATGATCATCTTTTAAGCCATATGTTACCAAGAAAAAGGCAAGTTTCTTTATTAACAATCTGTAACTCGGTAACGATGAGCCATCTGTTTATAATGCTTTCGGGGTTGACAACTTCAATGGAAGAAGGACAAACAACAGAAATATTATATTTGCCAGGTTCTAGTCGTTCATTTGTTGTCTCATGAGATTGCTAAGGAGAAGGAAAAAAACATCATGCTGTGCTACAAAATAAACTTTGAAAAGCAGATAGTATAATAGCAATTTAATGATGGGCTGATAAGATCAAGAGAAGAGAGGAGACGGTGACTTGATTCTGCAGGGCGACAGTCAGCCAGGCAAGTTTGGAAGTTCCTTTCCAAAAAGCTAATCAACTTTTCTCCAAGGAGCTACTTAAAACCCAGAGAATACAACCTGGTCAGATGACTTTTCTCAATGCCATTTTGCTTCAGATACACTGCAGTGTAGATAGCATTGTCCTCTTAGATTTCTTAATAATGCACATGGCAAAGAATAATTCCTTCCAGTCTGATCTCTTTGGTCGATGATTGGTCTCAGCAAGTTTGTTAATGTACTAGGGCTTCTTCTCCAGAAAAAGAAAGCAGCATTCAATAATAGTCATGGAAAATAAATGAAACAAAGTATGTGGTAAGTCGTACCTGTAGGATCTCGCACAGTAATTATCCAAAAATAAGTACATTTTGATCCAGGGGACAGTAGCTTACACCTGTAATCTTGGCTACTCGGGAGGTTGAGGTCTGAAAGACAGTAGTCCAAAGGCCAGTCCTCAAGATTATTCTCTCATAAATAACCAGCAAAACTCTGGGCTGGAGGTGTGGCTCAAGTGATACAGTAGACCAACCACGTAAGCACGCACAAGGCCCTGAGCTCAAACCCTCATACCAGCAAGAAAAAAGAAATTATATACACTGGGACCAGCAAAAATAAATGAATAAATGATATGCATCCGTCAGTGAAGTTCTTCCTCATAACTCTGCATGTATAATACAAGATAGGACAGTACACAGTTAGATAGAGTTTATTTTAGATCCTGGATGTTTGTATATTGCCCCATCTGGCTTAAAGACTTGTATTTGTTTTCTCTCATCACACATTATCTTTTAAGATGGCCACAAAGACATTTCAGGTGACAGTCTGTGCTGATAGTGAACCCACTGTTTGGTTTCTTGCAAATTTCTCCCAAGCATAGGGGGAAATCACCACCTTTTCCCTCTGTCATATTCATAAGAAGTCTTTCTAGCTACACACACGGGTCCCCACAGACATGACCCTGGCTGCTTCTGTTGGTGATAGGGCCCTGCCAGTCACCTAATGGAAAGAGTACTTTACTATATCATTAGCACTGTTCCTACTCAGATGGCTGGGTTCTGTCCCAGGAAGGAATTACCCACAAGGTCCTGAGCCAGTGTTACCCCAGCTCAGTGTGCTTACCCTGCTACCAGCCCGTTCTTACAGCAGGTACTGGGATGCCAACTCTTTGCAAGCATCAGATTCGATAAAATAGAAAATTGTGACATGAGATGCATTCCATACCTATAAATGCTTCATGACAACCAAGGCAGAGAAGTTGTGCATCAGGGAACATAAAATAATATTACGGATCCGTCTCTGCGTCTGCCATTGACTAGAGCATACAACTCTCCTGTGGGCATCTGCCAACCGTGACCAGAAGGTTCATGTTACACCTGGAGCAGGATTTAGATAGCCACTGGCTAGACACGTCTGCAGTCCAACCGGGAGAGGGAGCCGTGGAAGCCAGTGATGACAGTGCCATTAGTGCAGTGAGAGGTGACGGATACCTGGCCCAACCTAGAGAGTCAGGAAGAGACTTCTGTAAAGCACTATGTAAAGTAAGACTTACAGGATATGAGTTAGAATGTATGGAAATGTATGACATAGTACCTTGTAGCTGTGACCCAACCACCCATGAGACACTTTCCAGCAAACCACTTCACGGCAAGTCTGAAAATGAGCCGCATCTGTTTGTATATTTGCTTGTGCCAGGACTAGGGCTTGATCTCAAGGCCTAGGCTCTCTCGCTCATCTTTATGGCTCAAAGCTGGCCCTCTACCACTTGAGCCAGAGCTCCACTTCTGTTCTTTTGGTGGTTAATTGGAGATAAGCATCTCGTGGACTTTCCTGCCCCAGCTAGCTTTGAGTCGTGATCCTCAGATCCCAGCCTCCGCGTAGCTGGGATTACAGGTGTGAGGCTCCTGAACAGGTAGCATTCTTTTGAGTCAACCCTCATCACAAAAGATAGTGCCTGGAAAGCCATTGAGTCCCCAATTCCCAAAGCATCACCATGGTCCATGGACCTAACATGCAATCAATTAGGAAATAGAAGTACCAATTCCAATTCATTTTAATCAATTTAAATCATACCCTCTGTATTCTCACAAGCAGTCTAATTGGCTTGTATCCAAGATATCTTAATGGAGTCATCTGAATGCACAAAATGAATTCTCTATATCTGTTGTATGTATTAAAAATGCAAGCTAACCACATGTGATTCATTATAATTTTATAATCTACTTCATTGTTGAGTTTGTATGGCTACAAAGAGGAGTCAGGTGGTTATAATCTAGCACTAAAACTTCTTATTTGGGTTTCAAAGCTTTATAATTGTTTGGTATTCCGCTAGGACCACCATTTAGTAAGCAATTGTTGGTTGACTTGGCCTCTCTGGGGTTATTCTTTATGAAAGCAAAAATTAGTTATTTTATTTAGTATTGTAAGAAAAAATAGTATGTGTTACTAATTATAAAGCAAGTGAGTTGTTAACCATGTGTGCTGTGCCTGTCACCTGTAGTGTGTCTCTAAATATTGATCATATGTAGGGTAGACACAGTGAGGAATTCATCCCCAAGACAGTCATTCATAGCATAAAATGAGAGCCCAGTGCTAGAAATCGATTCCAAAGGTTTTAGCAGTTTACAAGAAAAACTTTCGGGAAAGGGGCAAAAGTTCTAGAAAGCCCATGAAGCCACTTCAGCAGTTCTCTTTAAGCTAAGGATGTACAGGAGGGGGGAGATAAAACCCTCTGACAGCGCTTCCTACTCGGGGGCTTCTGGAGTCACTCCTGTGGATGTGTGAGACACGGAACATTCTCCCATGGCTGTGTCAGCAAGCCATCCTCCAGTGAAAACGAGTCCATTAGTGTCCATCACACGTGGAAAGTAGGAAAAGAGTATTTGGCCTGATTACATCTTGCCTTCAGCGTAGATGGAAAAACAGTATAAATTTAGAAGAAAGAAGGAAAAAAGGTTTGAGAATCTGATAAAAGGGAAAAACCTAAGTTGAAAACCATGTGTGAAAAGAAGACGAATTTCAAAGAACTCTTGGAAGAGCCACCCTTACACAGCCCAAAGAAAATGAATCGGTGAGAGGAAGGCAGATAGCACATCACAGACAAGTAGACCAGTTCTCCCATTTTGCGGAAATCACCCTGCAGAAGAAACAGCACCTTCTAGGAAGCGCGGTGGGGTGCAGGGCGCGTGTCCTTGTGCATAGTATTTAGTTCTTCATGACCACCAGGACCTCACCCATGGAGTCAGGCAGGGGTGCGGACTGGCTGGGCAAGGCAGGAAGCCGCTGTGAGGAGCACCTTGTCTCAGACAGCTGGAAAGGGAACTACAGAGGCTACAGCTGGTGTGGACTTACAGAAGAGAAGGGTCTGGATCACAGCTAGGGAGTAGATGGAATATGCTCATGTTAGCCAGAAGAGGGCGCTATTTGATGGCCTTTTGGGTTAGACGACATCTCAAGTTTTGGGTCTAGTTTGACCATGGATGGTGATGGAAAGATTGGTTCTTGCTGTTATCTGTAAAACCTGTGTTAAATTCCAGAGCCAGACCCCTGCCAGCTGGCCTTGTTTTTCTTTCTTCCTTACATCTCAGAGTAAATGATGAGGGAGAGGGCAAATCCATCTATGAGGAACAGCTACTGTGCCCAACTATGAACTCAATATTTGAAAGACCATATGGAGAAATTCAAATTAACAGAGCAGTAGGATTAAACACTAATAGGAAAGAGACATTAAAGAAAAAAATAAAGCGTGTTTAACTGACATTTGAAACTTCAGCAAATCTTCCGTTAGGCATTTACCTTACCTCATGTAAAGTTTGAACCATGGTAAAGCTATTCATTTATTTCACAGCTCTGAAAATGGGAACTGGGCGGTGATGGGAATCTTTCAACATTGAACTGTGGTGACAGTTAGACAGCATTAAAAATCTACTCTGCATCACTTAATGGTCTGTTTAAAGAAATGGATTGATTTCATGATCTACAATTGTATTGCTATATATTTTATTAATGATAGATTTATTACCATAAAATGTTATGACATCTGTGAGTGTATATACATAGGTGAATGGGTAAGTGTATGTACATGAAAAATCAACAAATAGATGATAGATGATGATGATGATATGATGATAATAAAGTTAGAATAGATATCCAATGCATAGTTCAGAGATATATAAATAATAAACAAACGAATAAATACTTTTGTGCAAGCCTTCTTTTTTCTTTTATTTTTTTTTTCTGTATGTGAAGTGGTGCATCTTGAAACCCATCCATCATTTCATACCTCCCAGAATGGTTCTAAAAGATTTCCTGAGATGTTTGTACGGTGCTTGAAACAAAGCTAAGCACTTAGTAAAGTGCTGGTAGGGGAAGCAGGATCATCTGATCTTCAAATCAAGGACAATGCTGAATCACTTCTGCTCGCTAGCACCCCCTCCTGGCAATAGCTGGCTCAGATTTCCCACTGCACAGTTCATTGGTTCTGCTAACCATTTGGTAGTTTGGATTGGAGTTTTCCTCTTGAGATGATTTTTTTTATTCCTCGACAGGAATTCAGTGTTCATTACTTATCTACATTTATAGTGATCTTTCGAGTATTTCTCCCTCTTTTAAAAACTCATCTTTACTGCTGTCTTTTTAGCACAATACCACTGTAGTTTGGGAGAGTCCTTCATTCAGATTTAATGAGTGTAAGATGACTGGTTATTGTCACCCTCTGATCTTTCTTTGTTTCTAATGAAAGACTCACGACTCACGTAGAGTCTTTTAAAAAACCTCCCTGCTCTCATCTTGGAACAAGTAAGTGAGCATATGTGAAATCCTTCTGAGAGTACACAGCAGAAGATAGTTTTCTTTCACACCTGACGGTGACAGGCCATAATACTACAGAGTAAATTCTTACCAGACTGAAGCTCTAGGGCTCAGTGTCAGTGTATTATTTATCTCATGTTGCTCTGGCCTGTGCTCTTCCAGTGGGGCTCCATCAAGATGGTTGTTAAGATTTGTATTCAGGACAGGCTTGTGCTCTCCAGCTGGCTGGATTACTGTTCTCACACTAACACACACTTGTGTCCATTTATTGCTGCTTATACTCGCTATTGAAGTCTCCTTTCTTGTCCTCAATAAGCTAGCAGTCGTTTCACAATCCTTAGCAAGTTCATCCTAACTAAAAAAGTGTGGGCATTTCTGATCGGGATATTTTTTAGGTGTCTTCCACTTAAGAAGTAGCAGCTTGATACATAGGAGGATTTCCAACAGCTTCTTCCCTAGCCAGGATGTCACTGGGGCCATTGTGATTCCACCCACAATAGCAAAGTGGTGCTGCCAAGAAGAACTCACTGGAGAGGCGTGAGTTCCACAGGGCTGGCATCTGGACTCAGGGACACAAAGCTGCCCCTGCCAGAGGGTGAATGAAATGATGGCGCATTCACTGAGTCATTCCACGGAGAGCCATTCAGATACAGAAAGCCTCGCCCTCCTACTTGTATTATGGCTTCCTAATTCTGGAGAAAAGTGGAACTTTTTTTTTTTAATGCATCTCATGCAAAGGTCAAAACAATTTTAAACGAGGGCAGGCATGGCCCCGCCATAAAAAGGTAGCAATCGAGTTGTGCCGTTCGTTCGTTCGTGCCAGGGCTGGGAGATTGGGTCGTGTTTACCTCTCAGAAAGGGCACTTTAATCAGAAGACTGATAGGCCAGAGCATCTCTGAATTGGTTGTTCAATTTCTCTTGCATCTGCATGAAATTGTGTCTTGGAAGCTATATATTATTGTGATGAGTGAGACCGCAGGGAAACATATGCTCCAAAGTAAACAAGAAGATTTAGCAGCAAATAAAACGTGTTCCCACTTGTGTTGCCTCTCTGTCGTCCTCAACAGGTAACAAGTGCTGTTCAATAAGTAAAGGTGTGGGAGTGGGGGGAAGGGCGTCCCCCAGACAGCACACGGACCCTGAATCTTTCCCTGACGTATGTGTCTTTAGATTGGCAGTAAGACTCGGAGGAAACCCCGGGTATGAAGAAAGAAATTGAAGCCTATAAAACCCTGGTGATGAGATCCCAACATATTCTCCAGTATTCTTTGCCTACATGGAATAAAAGCCTCTCTTTCTGGAAGCTGCTCTGCTGCTCTGGCCCGCTCACCTCCGCAGATAAGGAAGCTCTTTGGGCCTTCCCTTGCCATCAGGCCTCAGACCCTTCTCTAGGCCCTACTCATCACCCCCGAGCAGATGAGCCTCGTGGCACAGGAGGGCTGATCACAGCCCAAAGAAATGGGGGTTAAGAGCTAGAGTGGAGATGGGGGGGACTGTGTGGCCACACCTTGGTGGCAAGGGTGCAGGTGTCCTGGGGTGGGAGCTCATGCAGCCAATTCACAAAATATACAAAGAACTCTCATTGTGGACCTTCATGGAGGCATAGGTCACCACGTCGCTCAAGGGTAAAGTGTGGTGCACCCCGCCACCACACATTCATTGAGACACTGGCTGGCACTTCCCCAGTAGATGATGGCGACAGACTAATAGTGCTAGCTACTTTTGCAGTTCTGTAACAAGATACCATACATAAACAACTTAAAGGAATAACTTGAAGATTTATTTGGGCCCATAGACTCAGAGGATTCAGTCCATGGTCCTCTTGATTTCTTACTTTGGGTCTGAGAGGAGACTAAACACCATAGCAGTAGGAACATGGAGTGGAGGAATTTCTCACCTCATGGTGAACCGGAAGCAGAGAGAGGGAATAGCGGAAGAGGCCAATGGGCCTCCAATGAGGCCCCATTTCTCAGTAATGCCACCATCTTATTAATCCACTCATCCATTAAGTCTAAGCCACAATAATCAAATCACCCCTGAGACACACCCGGATGTGTGCTTTTACTAATCTCCTAGGCAATTCTCAACGCAATCAAATGGACCATCAAGATTAATGATCACAGGTCCTTGTCATCAGGACAATTATTTTGAACCATGTTTTGTGTGAAAATGCTCTTCTCTGCCAGCAAGATTTAGAAGAGGCCTGAGAAGGAAAACAGGTCTGTGTTTACGTGTAAAGAAGGAGTACTAGTTACCCTGCAGAGGGAAAGACAAAGCTGTTTCTGGTAGAGGTGTGAGTAATGTTGCTACCACATAGGAAATTTGCAGAAAATAGGAAAACCACAGAAACATGAAGTAGGAAATCAAAGTCTATGCCTCTTGTTGCCGAGAAGAAAGTGGAAGAAAGATGAATAAGTAGAACGGTCAGGTAATAATGGAGTAGAATTGAATCCACAACTCCTGGCTCCCCACTTTGGTGCTTGCCTCCCCAAACACCTCTGTGGATCAGCCAAGCCTCCACCGACAGAGCATCCGGGGCCTTGGGGCCTCTCCAGGAAGCGACGGAATTCCCAGGCTCCACTCTCAAGCAGCAGGTGCAAGGTGATGCTCAGCTTCCGCCTCTGCCTTCACAGTTTGAGGCTCTCATGAAAAGTCTCCAGGATTTTCCCTGTGTCCTTTGCAGGTCCACAGGAATAACATTATACTAGAGATGCGAATGCCAGTCCAACGGGACTACATGAAAGCAGGAGGCAGCAGTGGGAGACCAGCCTTTCATGAACAGCCAGACTTCAACAGTCATTGCTGGGCAGCCTAACGTGGTACCTGCCTTCAATGTCACCCAAGAATCTTCCAAGTAGGAACGTTCGAAGAGCAAGAACAGCACTATGGTCAGTATGGCTGGAACAGCATGGACCGAGGTCCTGGGTCAAGAACAAGGTCAGCAGTGAAATGCGTTCTCAATTTTACAGAGGGAATGGACAATGGACAATCATGGATAAGGCAAGTCAGAGAAACAGGTGGTTTCGATGCATGAGGAAGTTTGCTTCTAATAAAACTGTTCATTCTGCCCTCCCACACTGCAGTAACCATTAAATATAGCAGAGATATGCTGTAATTTATCGCATTCATTACAACCAGAGAGAAATCAGCCATCATGTTGAGAGAAAAGCATGGCTAATTGACAAAAGTGAAGGGCTTTGAAGACTCTCAATTCATGCCAGCAGGTTAATCAGCTGTCTGATAGAACACACTATAAACCATAGAAAGAAAATGTTACTGCGTCTTGGTGTGAAATTCTTATTTTGACTCTGGGAAAAGAATAATGGCAAACGTTAGAGTGACTTCACTGTTAAAATAAGTATCTTTTTACTCAAAAAAAAAAAATCTGCTTCTATCATTGCTTTTGAATGCTTCATCATCTTTCCAAGCCTCCTGTATGGTAGGAAGAGGTTAGATTTGTGCCACTTTTATGAACAGCATGTGCCATTGAAAATGGCGTGAGCATCTTCGTTTCCCGGGAGGAGGACCCAGAAATGGATGGGTCACGTGTGACTCTTCAGTTCGCTGTCTCTTGAACAGCGGAAGGTTTCTGCACCCGCTGAGCAGAGAGCATGATGGATGACCTGGAGTCTCTTGCCACAGAAGCAGAGGCCTGCTCTGCTCAAAAGGAGGGATGTATTTTCCAGACAGTCACACCTTGCCATCTGCAGAGTAACACATTTGAAAAGGTTAAGTTCAAGCCTATCTTAACATTACCAGGTGTTATCAAGATTTCTTAATCTGTTAGGGGGAAGGAGGAAAGGGAATCCTTTCAAGATGTCTCAGCATTGACGTTCCCTCTTGCCCTTTCCACGCCGGTCATGTCCTCATCGAAATGAATTTGGAAATGAATCCCAGATGGATGAGGATGGACGTTCTTGTCCAAGCCAGTTAATGTGAGGTTCATCCAGTCTTCAATGCATGGGAAAGAAGGTCATCATCACAATATCTGTACTTACTGAAGGATGTTGGTCCAATAATCACGGCTTCGATCTTTTCCTGTGTGCTGCTTTCTTTGACTTTTGGTAGCAAATCTGTTCTGATTCCCACTGCCTTTCGGAGACCCCTGGCTACTCCATTCCCCGCCTCTTACCCAGCTCCCTCCTCGGCCCTCACCATTCCCTTTGGCTTTGTCCGATCCCCATCACCCAGACCTCTTGAAAGTCAGTGGTTTCAAGTCTGTTTCTACTCTTCTGGAGATCTCTGCATCCTCAAGCCAAATGACATATGCCAAGCTTTGCCTTCCTCCCTTCTGGAACATTCAGCTCTTGTCTGCCTGCCATATATCTACCGGCTGTGGAGAATAATGTCTAGGTTTAGGGCAAAGGAGCACACAGAACCAAGGGAATCCAGGACAATAAACACAATCATGATGCGCTGGGCAAACTGTGGCTTCACACCACGAAGCCATTCATGCTGGTTGTGGTGGAATGAGAATGAGAGGTTTGGGAGAAGGCAGCTCCTTTATCCCACATTGCTTGAGTCTCTTCCCACTTGGCAGCTGCCTCTCTCTAAGTCCTCTGCCCTCATGTTGTCCTGTTCCATCTTCTTTTCCACTCTGACTGCGAGTGACTCACAGATTCAAATCCTGTGCTCTGATCCCTCTCAGAGTCAGACTAACACCTCGCTGACCTCATTTCTACATAGCCACATAGAAAGGCTGCCCCAGGCTGCTGTTGGTATAGCATGTGAAACCAGTACTTGTGTGGTGGATTGCTCATGTGTGGCAGGGCATATAGCATCCCTGCACTCTTCTAACTAAATACTAGAAGCATCTGATACATAAGTGTTTCCAAGTTACACTTGAGAAAGTAGAACCAGTCACCCCTGGGACCCATCTTCACCTTAAATTCACTATCCAGTTGAACTTCCCCCAAACCAACACTTTCCTCAACCACCAGAAATTCACTCAGTTGCTCAGGCTTGTCTAACGTAAAAACCGGGGGTCCTCCTTATCATTCTGGTCACCAAACCCAGCGAGGTCCTGCCACGGTGCCTTTACCTCTGCTTGTGCCACACAGTGTGCCATGTGCTCAATGCTCTGAATCCCATGGGAAGGTCCCTCTGACTCCAATCCCCTGTCCCTTAGGGCATCTTCTAGAACATCCCGTTGGCGGTGCCAATCACTCCTTTCACACCCACAGTAGCATGGTAACAGAACTCTGCTATAGGATTAAGGTTTGATTGATGTCATGGAAACCCAGTCGCATCAACATTTTTCAAACATTTACAAAGGAACAAAAATATTTTCAATCCTTTTAAATATATAATTGAGCTTACAAGAAAAGGGAAACTCTTTAGAGACCTAAAATCAATCAAAACCATGAACCAGGAGCATAAATGAAGGTTAAACCAGCTGCCACCGCTGGTTCCTGACCACTTGTAGCTGCCATATTTTCACCTATATGGAGAGGAGAAGCTCATGCCAAATAATGAGTGATATCAACTGTCCCTCGATGAACACACAACTCACGGCCCCCAGATGCTCCGTGAAAAACAAAAGGAAATGAAGCTGAACACTAGAAACCAGCTCTTGAAAAGAAGAGAGAGAGAGAGAGAGAGAGCACAGGAATTTTTGACAGACTTTCTCCAGGTAAAGATAAAAAGAAATTATCCCTTGAGGTTGCATTTTTTTTTAAAAAAAAAAAAAAAAAGCGTATCTGATGTATGTTTAGAGAATAACTTCATACTATTTTGGACGGGAAGGAAAAAATAAAACTGAAAATATACTTTCAAGAAACCCCAGGTTGGTAAAAAAAAAAAAAAAAATCCCCAGGTAGCTGATGAAAGCAAATGCAAATCATGTAAGAGGGGCTTAGCTTCAACTGGACCCCAAAGAGTTCCCACGATGCGTCTCCAAGAAATATGACCTCAAGGGGAATACTGATCGTAACATGTTTGGGGAAAGCTACCATAATTTTGAATCAACAGAATGAATGAATAGCATTTTTTAGCCAAGCAAAAACTTCAAATATTAAAGTTACTGGATTAGCATGTTTTTCCTTTAAAAAAAGGAAATAGGAAATTAAAGATTCCGTTAAGGAAGACACTATCAAAACTAATGAGTACCATTTAAAAGCGAGCCAAATAACAACTACAGAAGTAAAAATGTAATGGATAAAATTAAAGGCTTAATGGTAGAGTTAAATATCAGTTACTACTATGCTAAAGTGGAAGGCAAAAGAAATTGTCCAGCAATCAGCCAGTGAGACCAAGCAATGAAAGATGAAGAAGAGATTAGGAGCAAAGAGGTCAGGACCACCTGACACCCCTCTCCTTGGTGTTTGTAATAGAAAGAGAGACACAGAAGAGGATTTTGCTTATGACACAAGGCTAAAACATCACCAGAGCTGAAATAAATATGCAGATGCAGATGCAGATGCAGATTCAGAGGCAGGAGGCACAGTGATGCGAAGAAGAGGAAGAGAACTTCCTCCACCAGGCAGACAGAAAGCAACCCTATGTCTACAAAAGGATGGAAACACACATCACTGCCTTCTTCATAATGGAAACTCAGGGGAATTAGGATTAACGCTTTAAATTGGTGTGAGAAAATGGCCATAAGTCTTAAAATATACCACGTAGAATAAACTTCTATTAAAAAGCCCAAATATAGTTAATATAATGAACCATTTATTTATGAGAACAAAGACATTGAATCAAGCTAAATGTCTACCAATAGGTAAATGTATATAAAAGCTGTATTGCCTCATTGCTAATTGCATTAATTGTTTGGAGTTTAATTTGGGGAGGCCTTTATATATTCTGGTCATTAATCACACACACACACACACATTCAAGATGTATGATTAATTAACAACAAAGATGACTTTAAAAAATACTATCACTATAAATATGACAAAAAGGGAAAAAAACTGTCATTTCAATATAAACAGATAAAGCATAGAACAAGAATCGCTGTTGATTCATATGTTACAAAAGCTTAGCAGGTGATAAGTGGAAGCAAACTCCTTTAAAGATACAAATAGGCATTTTGGGGGGACAGCCCATCAAGGGGTTTGAACTCAGAGCCTGGGCACTGCCCCTGAGCTCTTTGTCTCAAGGTTAATGCTCTACTATGTTGAGCCACAGCACCACTTCTGGTTTTCTGGTGGTTAAATGGAGATAAGACTCTCATAGACTTTCCTGCCCAGGCTGACTTTGAACCGTGATCCTCAGATCATAGTCTCCTGGATAGCTGGGATTACAGGCGTGAGCCCCCTATGCCTGGCTTACAAACTAGATTGCAGCATCACTGCAATCTAATGGCTAGATAGGAAAAAGGATTTTCCTTGATATTTGGAAGCACATAAAAATACCCTTGGAAATTGTAGGTCAGCATCGAATAGCAGGTCTCAGCCATTGTCTTGGCATGGGAAAATAGGTAGGAACGGATAAGTTCTCAGAAAGAGAAAAAGAATGAGACATCAGAATGGCATCAGATGTCGCATCCCATCATGTTAGTAACCGCATCAGTCATCTGACTCTCAGGGACCGTGGTGTAAAGAAGCCAACCAGGGTCCTGAGGGCAAAGAGGAGCAGCGGCCTCTGTGAACACCAAAGCCAAGTCACTTGGAGTGAACGTGCCCATTCTGCTCTCTAATTCTGCTCTGAGTTACAAAGTCCCACCAAATCTGTCACTTCCTTCCCATCCATATTAATAAAACTGAACTCATTTGAATAGGATTCAAAGTGATTTGATTCAACTGCATGGAGTTTTACTCTGTGGGATTCGTCTTTGATTGAAATCTATTAAGTTCAGTTCAGTAAAATACATTTAACTGTTACGAAGTCAAATTAATTTTTAATCAATTAACATTTCAGTTCAGGTTCATTTTCGTCTGAACTTCGCTTCTACATTTCCAAATTTGGCCCTTATTCAAATCAATAAAATATATCAAAATCCAACAGAATTCTGAAAGACACAACCTGGAGCTAATCAAGTCCATTCGTTTCTATTCATCTCTAATCAGATGAGCTAGTGTCATGCTATCTCAGAGAGATAAAATGTTCACCGTTAGCGATCAAATTGAATGTTTATGTCAGAACTTCAAAATTATGAGTTTTTGGCCCGACCATGTATCGTGTTCCTCAGGAGGAACATGAGGAGCTTTCTTGGGGTTCAATTTTTGTTTTGATCTTTATCTGAACATAGAACAAAATAGAATTCAATGGGTGGAAAACAAAAGAGAATGTTAGTGTCCAGCTTCATATATTAATTTACTATCCAGCTTAATACATTGATTTCTCAATTGTAGGTAACTT
Source organism: Dipodomys spectabilis (assembly GCF_019054845.1). NCBI lineage: Eukaryota > Metazoa > Chordata > Mammalia > Rodentia > Heteromyidae > Dipodomys > Dipodomys spectabilis. The sequence goes on from NW_024870711.1 coordinate 7,499,951, forward strand.
GAAGTGATAGCTTTTTATGTTGGAATCCAATGTCAAGATGTACAATATATTCTATTTTGTTTTTTTATAGAGTTCTTAAATAACAACATGCAGACATTTTAAAGTCAAGATCATGGTTATAAAACCATAGCAAAAGAAAGAACTGCAACAAATAGACAATTCATTCAGAATTAATTGAAAAAATGAATGTTGGGAAATTAACTGGAGGTGTTTGCTGTGGTGCCCTCTTGATATTATCTTACCTTATAAACAAGGTTCAAGGTTGATAGCCAAGGAGACTCAGAGACACTTGAGCCCGTTTCTTTCTGTGTCTAGCGATCTAAACTCATCATGCCCTTCCCCCCCCAGCAGCCCATGTCTACTGAGAAGGGCCAGAAGGATGTTAGTGACCAAGTCTTTCCTTGGAGAGTCTCATTCCCTAGTTCTTACCTGGTATCCTAGTGAATCTGTATCGTTTTCTAGAGTTTCTTAGGTAAGCTTGGAAACTTCTCACCCATGGGCCAAAAAAAAAAGGCAAAGACAAACCCCAGAAATGGTCACTCCATGGCTTCCTCTCCCAGTCTTCACCTTTCAATGAGAATCCTGAGCTGTGGGCTCCACATTCTTAGAAGGGGTTGTGCTGGGGTCAACTCTACATGGAAGAGGCCAGGACTTCTCTACTTGAGCCAGGGAACTTAAGTCTGGTACCTGGTCCTCACTTCTAGTTCCTGGGGGATAGGAGTAGTTGTCACCTTTGGCTTTGGCCACTGGATTTCTTAGACTGCGCATGTGCCCTAGAGGAGGAAAGGAATCCTCCAAATTCCAGCTGCCAGAGCTCTGGAACATGAGAATTTTCCCTCTTTTCCATCCAGCCCAGGGATTGCCCTTCCTGCTCTTTATCTTCCTTCCTCTCTAGGTCATTTGGATTCAAAAGAGAAGTTCTCACGGTTATGAGGTTATGAGGTTGTTCTCAATCCATCTAGAATGATACCAGTTAAATTATCCTTCCTTAGCAAGTAGATTATCATCATCCATAATTGAGATGGGTTGTCGTCAGAGATGACAGCAGTCAGCAAAGGAAGAACGATTTTTAGTGCAATGGTAAGAATGGAAGAGAAGGAGGAATCTGAGACTTTCTAGAGCATGAGTGAGCCACTTTAGAAAGGAGATCCTGTGTGAGATGAAAAATATATACATTATGAAATGTATTATATTATATATTGCATGTATTATGAAGCTGTATATACATTATTTTATATAAAATATTATAATTATATATAATATGTGGCATATATATTTCATGTGCTATGAAATATATATTATATATAAATTGGTTATCTGTGTGTAGATAGGTAGATATTCCATAAGAACATGTTGTAAACCTTGAATGTGTGATACATAATAAAATGTATTTTGCAATGAGGACAGGATGGAGCGGAAGAGCCTGTACTGTAAGAGGTTTGGAGCATACAGAATGGCCAGAACCTGGGCTGGCAGCAAAAGTGCTACCTGCCCACAGAAGGCCTGAATCGCCACAGTGAATAAAACATTTCAGCTGCAAATTGTATCTGTTCGTCTTCCTCTGATAACCGCCCCCTCCTGTGATTCTTGAGAGAATTTTAGATAAAGCTGACAAGTATAGATATTAATAAAACTACCTTTCATCAAGCTGAAAAAGATCCTTCTCAGCTTTCATTTTGGAGACTATAAATCTCCCTGCTGGTATTATTTTGAATATCATATGCAGGTAGATGGCATGGAACTCATTAGGAGTACAGGGAGAATCTTGGTTGAGTTTTAGAGGGTGCATGGATAATTGTTATTTATGCAGCTTGCTAAGTTACTTTGGGTAGCTCAGAGGTTACAAGGAACATTCTGGAAAACACAGGCATGTGCTACGTTTTCCAGAACTTTCTGTACATTTTCCCGGAGCTTCTGAAAACATTTGGTTAAAGGAAAAATAACAGAGATATGCTGGTCTTGGGAATAAAGTAAACTCTTTTCTTCTCACCTTTCCTCCTTAATTATCCAACTCATAATAAACCCTTCACCGTGCTACAATTTGATCTTAAGTGAGTACAAGTACTGATTACCTTTAACTCAATTCATATTTGGCATCATTTTTGTCATTTATTACCTGGGAATATGGGTCATTTTTAACTAATTGTGTTACAGTGATTACACCTCTTCATCTTCTCAGGTTAAAAAACTTCTTGAACTCTGGCATAAGTACATTATTAAAAAATATTTATTGCTTTCAACTATTTCCCCCTCCCCCAGAGCCAATTAACAGGTAAACAATGGTTTATACGGCCAAAAAAAAATCACTTCATTAGTAGAACATAAAAGTGAGGCAATTCTTTGCCCAAAGTAAATTGAGCCATTCTCCTCTTGCTGAATATAAATATATGCTGTCGATCCTTCATTTTTGTGTAGTAATTTAACTGTATTAGTCAATGCTAATAGCACATGAGACAATGTCCTTTTTACCTTGGGGTATGTTTTTCTTATTGCTATTCTTTTGTTTGTGCCAGATGGGGAAAAAGCTAAGTAGTGTTTTGTGCTCTACTTGACTTATTTTCCTAGGAAGGACAACAAAGTAATATGAATTTTGCATCTCCCTAAATAGGAGCTTTCATTAAGTAAAGGGTAATTTGAGGAAAGGGAAGACGCTAGGAAACGCAGCATTCTTGTCAGATCTCTTACACACCCCTCCGGGGCATCACATCATGGAGTCTGATGTGAGTCTACCTCCCCTCCCCTGTGAACCTTATAAGGCTCTGCCCCATGTCAGCAGCACAGAGCCTCCGTCTCAAGCATGGCTTAGAGCAATTGCTGGATGCCCACTACCCAGTTACTTTGACAGCAAGACTTCCTTTCCTAGGCGCAGAGGTGCTGGAAGCATCATCTGGCTTGCTCTCGTTTCCTGCAGCATGTTTCTCGGGGTCTCATTCCGAACGAGAGGCTGATTTCTATCCTGCTTTTACTGACATTGTTCTGGTGTTTACAAGGAGTGTGGAGCCACACACAGCTTGTGTGGTTTGTGCAAATTCTCCGCCACTGACTATAGTGAAGATGTGGCATGGTGTTCGTTTGTTCTAATTGGTCACTGGAAGAATTAGAAGTGGAGCTGAGGTTCTGAAATACCTACTCCTCCCTGGACCACTGAGGTAGAGCTAGCAAAAGGGCTCTCCTGCCAACCCACCCATTATCTCCAATGCTGTGTTTGTCTGGTTTGTCCTTCCTTTCTCCCAAGGGTCTTGCTTGGTATCCCTGTGTGATGCTGATCAGAGAAAGCCCTTGGTATTAGGTCAACCGGACACGAGGCAATTCACAAAGTGGCTAGAGTGATGCGTCTGGTAATGTTTAACACCTTTGGGTCAAGTTCAGCCTTACATGCCTCTTGAGCCTTCTGCGAGGTCAATTTCCCACCATCCACCTTTGTCCTCTTCTCCTATAATCTGGCCAGAAATGGAATCCACAGTGACAGAGGGCTATTGGTCTAGATCTCAGTGTGCTAATTAGTTGTATGCTATGCAGTAATACCCAGCCTCTTGTGTATGTATGCCGGGGGAGGGAGGGGGTAATATGCTGGGAATGAAAAGAATTGTCTAGCCTTTCTGGATTTAAGGTCATCACATACAGAATTAGGAGGTCATATTGAGAAACCATAAACATCCACATTTAGCTCTAATCACCGATGACCTGCCTGGCTCCTGGCTCACTGATAAAGCCACACCAGTCGTGACATCAGTGGCATCTTATAGAACCAGTTCAGGATCTGATGCACCTCCCCTGTAGATTGGCCCGCTTTGCACTTCCAACTTGCTGAATACATCCATCCCATATCTCAGAAGCTTGAATGGCACAGTTTCTTCCAAGGAAAAAAGAACCTGTGTCCCTGGGAAAGCTGAAGCTCACCACTGGGGTGATGTCACCTTGACAGAACCGGGGTCCCTTCCTAAACATGCCTTCCCTTTCCTCTTGCAGATGGAAGTCCTTACACCTGGTGGGTTGGCAAAGCCAATGAGAAGCACTATTACTGGGGAGGGTCAGAGCCCGGAATTCAGAAGTGTGCCTGCGGCATCGAGCGCAACTGCACGGACCCCAAATACTACTGCAACTGCGACGCAGACTACAAGCAGTGGTGAGTGCCAGAGCAGAGCCCAGCTCTTCTACCCCACCCCACCCCCACCCCGCCTCCACGGGGCAAACCAGTGTGACAGAAGGGAAAGCTGAAATCCTAGGGGAGAAAGGTAGAGGTCTCACCCCCGTTGACCAACACCAGGAATAGACTGAAAAACACCAAAGCAGCAAGAAAGGGGTCAGTGCAACAAGGCTATGCGTTTCCAAAGCGGCTGACACATCACTGATGTGTTCATATTTTATTCAGAGAGGAGAATCATGAGCCATGTGGCTGACACTGATTTGCATTATGTAATGTGTCTTGCAATCATGCAAGAAGGGCTGGGGCAGGAAGCATTGTGTCCACTCCTGACAGAGGCCAGAGGGGAAGGAACCCTCTGGAACCTGCTGCCAGCTCCTGTATTGAGCATCAGACCAAGAAGGCAAACAAGAAAGCCAAGGGGGAAATGAGTCTTTGCTCTTGTCTCCAGCAAGTGCTAGCCTGTGTCTTGTCCCTTCTACCTGGAATTGTTTATAACCCTGATACACATCAGTTCAAGAGAGATCTATTTTGGGTTGCTTTCATCCCTCCGCTTGGCTTTTGTGCTGCTTCACAGGGAGCAGCTGAGCCTATGCCAGTCATGGATAAAGATAAAATCAACTGTCATTCTCTGCTGAATTTAAAAAAAGAAAAGGCAGAGCCTGGAAGTTCAGGTGGAAGGATATAAATTAGAAGATCAAGCCAGTCCTGGCTTCCTACAAGTCTAGAAGTGTTGAAAAGTGGTGAGGGGTCAGCAATATTCCTATTAGCAATATTCCTGCAGAGACCCGAGTCCCGAGTCTCACCTGTGTCCAACCACACAGGTGCCCCGCATCCACCTGCCTTGCAGCCATCTGCTGCGGTGATTTCCAAGTGCATGCTACCAGGTAGTTACCTACTAAGTTAATCCTGAGAACAGAGTATGCCTACTTCTACTTATTTTACAAGAGCTTTATTGCTTTCCGTTAGCAAAATGCACTGCAAAGGCTGTTTCGGTGTCTTTGAATCTAGTATGTATGTGTGAAGTTATAAATAGCTCTTTGTATGCTCTGTGGTTTACTGTAAAGGGTACATGTGTGATACTCACGTTTTGATTTTGTTTGAAATATCTGTGCACCCTTGTGTGCATGCGTGCCGTACATATAATCCAGAGCGGAGTGCAAGTTGAGTGGGGAACATTTGCTGGCTTTCAGGATAATCTTTTCCTTCTTTAGTCCCCCATTTCCTTTACACATTTGCCCAGTCTATATTGGGTGAATACTGAGGTGCCAAGCATTGTTCCAGCTCACAAATCAAATGGAGAGAAAATGCACCCACACCTGGCCAGCAAAACACCACCACAGTTACCTGAGGAAGACACGTGTGAAATACCGAAAAGGCTGAGGGGAACAAATTTAAGTATTCACAGAGAGAGGAAAGGGAGAAGCTGAGAAAGTCCTCAGAGGAGGAAGCGTGCTGGAATGAGCAGTAGCAATGACTGGCTGTCCTTCCTGCTGGGACCAGCTTAGGGAAGGCTGAGTGGGCACCGCTAGCACGGGGGCTGTCAGCGCTGGGCCCTTGGGACTGGGCATGGTAGAAAGAGGAGGGCACTGAGGGTCAGGCAGAATAACACGACAACTTCTATTCTTTTCAGAGTGTGTTAGCAGTTTGGAGTTATGGGTAATGCAAGCCCATGTTGGTCACCATAAGGAGGGAAGGAAGAAGAGAGAAGAGGCCACTGCAGTTGTCCTTTGAAGGGGTGCAGGGCTGAGGGACGGGGGCTAGGACCATGCCTACACAGGAGCTGGCTGTGTGGAAGCATCCGGAAGCCTGTCACTTGCGGGAATAAACAGGAAGCCATGGCCCCTTCTGGAAACTGACCCCAATGCCGCCTTTCTGATTGAGAGAAAGAGGAAGCCCGGACCCAATGGCCAGGGTGCTCTTCCGTAATTCCCACTGCTCCTACTCCGTTTTCTGTCACTCCGTAGAGCATTGATGAGAGAGAGTCGGGAAGAGGGAAGGCCAGGGTGGCCACGCAGGGGCAGCCCCCACGGGGAAGACGCTTGTGATGTAAGGGTAGAGATAATGGCTCTAGTGAATCCAGGCCTTCAGAGCCCCCAGAAAGAAAGTGTCCTCTTCCAGTAATCTTACCTCATTCGTGATCCGAATGGACTAAGGCAGCAAAATGGTGACAGTTCTCCCATGACATGCTCTCTCTCCCTTCTCTCTCTCTCTCTCTCTCTCTCTCTCTCTCTCTCTTGCTCACTCTTCACTCACTAGCTTGTTTGCTCTCTGAAACATAATTCAGGACATTTAAATTATTTAAGTTTCCTCAATAGCAAGATAAAGTTAGATAACATCACTCAAATCATGTGAGGGTCTTGGTAAATACACACACACACAAACACACACACACACACACACACATATGCTTAAAATATAGTAGGATATATTTGTTCTTCTTATTATTACTAGTATCATTACTAGAATGCTGGATAGAATCCTATCTAAACCATTACAAAATACTTTAATTAGAAATACATACAGTTAAATTACTTTCCAAAAATTCCATTAGTAATAAGCATAAGAAAGGCATAAAAACCCACATCTCCACATTCCCAGGCCAGGGCTTTAAAACCACAATATCACGAGCAAGAAAGATGACCCCATTATTTCCATCCCTCAAACGATTTGTAAATGTAGTATTTTAGCTACCTGCACATTTGAACTCCGAAGCTTATACCACAGGCCTCATGCTGGATATCCCTTTGTAAAAGAACTCTAACACTTCACTTGAACATTTAGTCTTATTTGCTAGAGTAAATACATAAAAATGGAGCTGGGATAAATGAGATTGTCGCCGAGAGCATGAGCAGGTCTCACAACCAAGCTAAATAGCCTACGAGGGCCATAACCATCCCAATAATTACCTGATTATCTATGCTAAGAGAAGTTTTGCACAGTTATTTCTGAGATTGGATGTAATTTAACATTTATGATTTACTATTCACAGCAATAGTCAATATTCCCACCTACAGTGCCAGAATCCTAATTAAGCGAGCTTTGGTCTCAGTTAATGCCCACTGCTGGGTAATTCCTGGTCCCTCACAGCCTGACTCAATGAGCTAGATCATCATCTCTGAAATTAGCAATTCAGAAATGGAATGATCAGCCAAGGGACGCCACACGTAGCTCCAGTGCCCTTCTCTCATGGTAAAATTTCCACAGAGCTGTGGCTGGGCGGTGATGACACAGAGGTAGAGGGACAGAAGAGAGCTAAAGTCATTAGCTCAGTCACCGGGTGACAAGTGGTCACAAGGCCAGTCAAATGCTAACCAGTTAGGCCCTATTCCAGCATTTCTGCCTGGACCAGAAATAATGAATGACCACTGTACCAATAGTACAGGACAGCTGACCAAAGTATCGCTTCCATGATTCAAAGTGAAAAACTCAGATGGCTTCCTAGCCAACAACTAATTCCTAAATATCTTAAATATTTGAGAAAGCAAACATACATTTTTCACTGCGTACAAAATAAAGAAAGAAAGAAGACCCCATTTAATGTGCTTAGTAACAGTTTCCCACGAAGTTTCCATGAAGGGAAATATTTATATGTGTAGTCTCACTCAGTATCTTGATTGAATAAAACTAGTGCAAACGCTTCGAGGGGTGATTATAAGCGGGCATTGCCTCCAGTGCTTACATGAATCATGCCCCGGGTATCTCACACCAAAACCTTAGGATGGAGAACTATTTTACCACTGTGTTAGCAATGTGAAATTAATCCCAGAGAGGCTAATTTCTCCCGCCAGGACATACAGCTAACAAGTGGTGAAGCAGAGATTCAAACTTGAAGGAAACAATGTTAGAGTCACACTTCGCTATCATACAACATGACAGACGCTGCAAAAAGCTTGTGACGTGGGCACTCCCGTGTTTACTGTGATCTTCACAACTAGCCCAAAATGTGACAGCTTAATCATCAGAATGGCACAGTGCAGTAATACTGAATACACTCATTATGTTGTGTTACCATCACGTCTATACGTCTCCAACTCTTTCAGGTGGCAAAAATGAAACTCCATACCGGTTAAACAACCAATCACTAGTCCCCTCACTCCAGTCCCTGGTGCCCAACATTCTATTTCCTATGTCTGTGATTTGGACTGTTCTAAATACCTCTGAGAGATGGAATTACATTTATCCTTGTATACCTGGCTTCTTCCACCTAGCGTAATGTTTTCAAGGCTCTTCTGTCTAGTTCAGCATATCAGAGCTTTCTAGTTAGGGCTGGATAGTATTGATAGGCTGCGTTTGCCTGTGTGTCCACTGGGCTGTGGACAGTTGAGTTGCTTCTGTGTTTTAGTAACTGCAGGAATGCCAGGCCTGTTCATCATCTATTTTTACACATCTCCACGTTGCTCCTAATTTGTTTGTTTGTCTGTTTTTAAATCTCTAGCTGTTTCGATTACACATTGAAAGCATATTCTTGACCCTAAACAGGTTTGACACATTTCCCAAATATCAACTGGTCTTCCACCCCGATTCCTTGGCTCCATAGCCTTCAGCAAGTTGCAACCACTCTCCTCCATGTTTCCTCCAGCATTGAAATCATTTTAAGAGAATATGAAAGAGAGAGAGGGGTTCAAGGAGAGACACTCATAAGCGAGAAGCCCTGTCCATAGTCCATTAGTAGGTGCTCAGCAAACATCAGTGGTAATTGTCACTGTCCAGAAAGTTCACCTTTCCCAGGTGCACACCGGCCCTCATTCCCTGCCCCCACAGCCTCCCCTTCCTCCAGAGAAACTTGTGGCAACACACACACACACACACACACACACACACACACACACACACACACACACACACACACACACACACACACACACACACACACACACACACACACACACACACACACACACACACACACACACACACACACACACACACCCCGCTGGCCTGATTGCCCTGGGCTGTGATGGCTCCCTGGGAGAGCCTGGTTGGCCTGGCCTGTGATCTTTATCTCTTCTCTGACTGTCACAGATGCTTTTACAGCATGGAGAGAGCTCGTCAGCCATCCCCAGAGCCTTACAAAGCAGACCGTGGCTTTCAGCAAAGCTAAAGGCCCAGGGCTAATGGAAATATTTCACTGACAGAAACTTGCTACTGCTCCCCAAAATGGCCGAGTGTGGAGACCAGGGAGAATCGTGGGCCCCAAGACCATGCCGCTCCAGCATGGCTCCCTGTCATCGTCAGCTCTGCTCTGACTAATGTGGCTCCTCCAGGGTACCTCAAGACACCCCCCAAAACCACAGAGGAGCTGAGAGTGTGCCCCAAGCCGAGCCCCACCTGAGAACAGGGTGCCGAAGGCTGGCTGACAGCGCCAACAGTCATTCTCTTTAAGAAAAAGAGACCCAGCTCCAGCCATGAGGCATTGGGCTTTTCTAGTCTGACCTAAAATGGGCTGGGGGGCTAGGGGGAGAGAGAGGGGGTGTTAGCATCCCTCGCTTCCAATTGTCAGTCTTAGGTGACATGCCATGCAACCCCAATATGTGCAAAATCAAGATCCCCCTAACCTCTCCTTCTGAAGAAAGAAAAGGCACAGCCCACACAGGCCTCCTCCAGCCTCTTCACAAAGGGAAGGCTGCAGCCGCCCCTTCAGAGAATCCTCATCTCAGAGACAGTCACTGGCAGGGAGGGGAGGAGTAACGTCTCCTAGTTCAGGGGAAATCCTGCTGCATTTACATTATTAAACAGAATAAGCACTTCACGAGGAATATTTTCTGATACAGACCTTGGAAACAAATGATCAGTATTACGCTTTAAAAGAAATTGAAATGAAGACAGAGCCAAGGCCTCCTCTTTCTATTGTCAGCTTGGGAGACAGAAACCCCATAGGAGGAAGGCGAGGTGGTTGTGGGGTTGGGCTGCTGGGGCTGTGGTTGGGCGCTTGGCTGCCTCTCGGTGAAAAGTCTTCTGTGAAGAGATGAGGTGAGCCAGTGGTGTAAGGAAACCTCCACGAGCACGGGGTTCAGGGCTCTGAGAACAGAGCCTCGCAGCCAGGGTTCATGGCCAGCGTAGCTCTGTGCGCTGACTGGAAGTGTGCCTCTGGACACTTCGATAGCAACGTCAAACTAAAGTTACCTTTTCTGTTATTTTTTGAGGGCACTTGAGAAACCTCCTTATTAGACTTATCAATTACTATCATGTCATAGTCTCTTAAAGAAGGTAGAAACATCAGAAAGTGTATAAAACGCGGGTGGACCTGAGGGCTGTGGGTGGTGTTTGTCTTAATCCCATGGGAGGCATAAATAGAAGGAACTCCAGCTAAAACTGCCAAAAAAAAAAAAAAAGGTGTTGTCTTGAAAAATCACCTAAAGCAAAGAGGGCCAGGGCTCCAGTGGTAGAGTTTTTATGCTAGGCTCTGAGTTCAAACTCTAGTCCTGCCCCCCAAAAACACATAAATAAGCAAAAGTTTAAAAAAAGATATTAGACATGAAAGTATAAAAAGAACCAGTTGCTGGGGCTGGGAAGGTGGCTCAGTGGTAGAGCGCTTGCCTTGCATGCATGAGGCCCTGGGTTCAATTCCTCAGCACCACATAAGCAAAAAGAAAAAAGCCGGAAGTGGCACTGTGACTCAAGTGGTAGAGCGCTAGCCTTGAGCTGAAGAGCTGAGGGACAGCTCCCAGGCCCAGCGTTCAGGCCCCAGGACTGGACCCCCCCCAAAAAAAAAGAACCAGTTGAAGGGTACCCTGTATGAAAGCATGAGATGAAGTTTCATTCATGTGTTTGAATCAATAACTCAGACAACTTCTGAAAGCTGTACAAAAGAAACTATAAGTGAGCAAGACAGACTAAGGATGTAGAATTTCATAAAGACCTCATTTCTCTCATACTACATCTTCATTGTTTTGTTGTTGTTGTTGTCAGTCATGGGACTTGAACTCTGGGCCTGGGCGCTGTCCCTGAGCTCTTCACCTCAAGGTGAGTGCTCTACTCCTTGAGCCACAGTGCCACTTCTGGTTTTCTGGCAGTTAATTGAAGATCAGAGTCTCTTGGACTTTCCTGCCCAGGCTGGCTTTGAACCACAATCCTCAGATCTCAGCTTCCTGAGTAGCTAGGATTACAGGCATGAGCCATTGGCACCCAGCTCATACTACATCTTATTAACCCTAAGACTTTTGGCCATTATCATATTTAAAATGTTTATTTTTTTCTACCCTTCTCATCTCTACTGAGGTTAATTGAGCAGATTTTATCCACCCTACAGTAGAAAGTCAAAACAGATATATTCTTTCAAGAGGACACTTACTTTTTCAGTGTGTGGGGCAGGGCTAAGAGTCTCAAACAGGTATGCTGGTCTTGCTAGAAATTCACCTTGGCTTACAGCCTAGGAAAAATAGCCTGGCTTACCAGGTAAGAACTGTACCACACACTTCCAAGCTCTTCCTAACACGGTCTCCCAAAGCACTGAGAGATAAAAGACCTGTTTGGCAACAGGGCTAGGGAAATGTCTCTCCCAGTTTCCAGAAGCACAGAAATGATCTATTATGTACTGTCTCAGGGATAGCTCAGTGCCAGCCTGCCTGGCACCACATAGAAACCCCCTGACACCTCATGGATTGTACCATGGCAGGAGGGTAATTGGGCAGAGGAAGAGATGTCAGCAAAGTGTCAATATGGTTTGACCACTTCCCCCAAGTAATATTTATGACAGGAAAGAGGGAGAGGCTAAGCAGGTGTGCACCTGTCAATTGCTCAGAGACTGCCAGGTTCCCAAAATAGATACTGCCCACAAACCAAATGTTCAGTGGACGTGAGCAGAGGCGATGACAGGGTGGCCTTGAACAAATCACAAGTATCATCCAAGACTGCACTCAGAGAGAGGACCTCTTGTTCCTACACAACAGCCGTCTCTGTATGTTTTCAAGAAAAACAAAACATGCATGTTCCCCAAAAACAATCTTGACAAAAGGACCAAATTAAAAGTCATGTCAAGCTGGGCACCAGTGGCTCATGCCTGTAATCCTAGCTACTTAGGTGGCTGAGATCTGAGGATTAAGGTTCAAAACCAGCTCAGGCAGGAAAGTCTGTGAGTCTCTTATCTCCAGTTAGCTACCCAAAAGGCTGGAAGTGGAGCTGTGTCTCAAATGGCAGAGCACTTGAACAAAAATGCTCAGGGACAGTACCCAGGCCCTGAGTTCAAAACCCAGGACTGGCACAGAAAGAAAAGCTCTCATTGAGTTAGAGAAAAGCAGGTGGCTCACACCTGTAATCTCAGCTAGTCAGGAAGCTAAAATCTAGGGATTGGGATTGAAGCTTGTGCAGGCAGACAGATCAGAGAAATTCTTATTTCCAGTTAATCAGTAAAAAGCCAGATGTGGAGGAGTTGTTCAAATGGTAGAGCACCAGCCCTGAGTGAAAAAGCCAGCAAAAATGTGAGGGACTCAGTTTAAGCCTCAGTATTGGCACGTGTGTACGTGCACACGTGTGCACACACACACACACAAACACACACACACACACACAAACTGTCAAACACAATGAAGCAATTTTGAAGCATGACATAATTGTGCACCTTGTGGATGCAGTCCATTTGACTTTTTTATTTAATGTAAGTCCCATGTAAAGTTTAAATTCCCTGCACCTGAAACTCATTTCTTCCTGCTATAAAACAATCGTGCTCCAACCCTGGCCATTCCCAGTGGCAAAACCCCGTTGCCTTCCATGTTTCAATCCATCATCCTTTCCCTCTGGTGGAGTCTACTTTCTCCCACCCAGACCTTCACAGACACCTGCCCAGCTGCAACCACTGCCATTCCTGCAGTTCTGAAGCTGAGAGATAGCATCAACCTTCCAAAATAACTCCCTGCCTGAAAACACGCCCCTCACACAATTGTGTGTATAACCGCCCCTGTTCCTTTCTAGCTTCTTAGGAGATTTCCCTTCTCCTGGGGCCTCTTGTGTGTAGCCAGAGTTGAAAATCATTGACTTATGGATGGGTTAAGATGCCTGTAATAAAAAGAGGTTAAGTAAGAGCCCTTAAGCAAGGGGAGTTTTAAAAACATTCCCATCCAACCTTCGTGCCCCTGTTGAGACATCCAAGCCTGTGAGGAGGAGGACAGCCTCCTTTCTGTTATCCTGCTGGACCGGGGATCACGGCTCACTTATTCTAACCTGTGATGAGGTCTATGGTATGCAATAGTGACAGAAATTTCTAGAACTCAGAAATATGGATCCCTACATCTCATTATTCAGCTTGCATCCATCTCTGCTCTCAGTGCCATGCTAGACCCTGCCCTCTGGTGCTCAGAAATACAAACAGGTGGAGGGTTTTAATGCTGTCTCTAGCTAAAAGTCAGATTGAAGAACATATCTTCTGGATTTCATCAATAGTATAATTGCATGTCCCTAAGCCTCGTTCTGTCTTCTTTTATTTTAATAGACAAGCAGGGGACCAATTGAACAATGAGAGTTTAACCATGTTCTTATTTACATAATAACTAATTAATTAAGAGGTATGTTGCAGACATCATAGGGTTTCCAACTGGTAATGGTCTCACTTGGTGGCAGAGGCCATCAGCCTGTATTCCACACCATTCTTAATTGAGCCTCAATACATAGCCATGGGATGTTGTACTACTTGAGATCCAGGCAGACAACTCCATCAGCAGAGAGGCTTCACAGCTGGCACAATGCCTGGGAAATTTCCTAGCATTCTTATTATTTAGGGGATGCTTGAGCCAGCTCACTGTATTGCACAGAACTCTGTTATTTCCTACGGGCCTTGATGCAGTAGTCAGTTATGCAGTCTGGAGTTACTCATTTCCTTCATGCATTTATTTTCCCATTTCTCCACTGAGGCCCTGTTATGCATGAAGCACTGGTTATGCCAGTACCAGCGATACCGAGAGATAAAGTCTACCTGCTGCTTCTTAGCCACGTGACTTCCCTCACGTTAGTTTGTCTAGCTTTCAAATGAGAAGATCGAGACTCTCTACCCACAGAATTCTGCATTTTGCATAAATATGTGTATTGTTTTCTTAGAAGTTCCTATTTCAGGAGTTCGAAATAGTAAGGAAGAGGGGGAACAAATAACCGAGGGAGGAAGAGACAGATCTATTTAATAAGTACATACTAAGGGCTCACTGTGCACAATGGCTGGATTTTGTGGGAAGGGAATCTAACCATGACCACACAAAGTCCCACCAAGACATGGGGGGAGCTTTCACAGTGTATTTGTTGCAAATGATAGCAGACACTTCTAAGAACCCCTGTGAAAACTGTTAAGAATGATTCCGTCAAGTTCCAATTAGCAGCATACAAATTATCTCCATTGTGGACCAGCCGGGGCATATATTTTTAGTAAAGAAAGCATTACAATGATCACATTTAATCCTTGTAATTTAAACACGCATGCCAATGCACATTACAAATATTGGAAGGAAAATGAAGACAGAAAGAAAATAAATTAAGCAATTTGTTGAGGAATAAACAATGATATGAAAGATGAAATAGCCCATCCTTCTGGTCAAGAGCCGCCCTCTTGTTTCTAAATGCCCATGTTAGCTTTGTGTTCATGTGTCCAACCATGCACATCACCATCACTGATGGGAAAACTGGGAGAGCTCCACCAACCCCACTAACATGGCCGCCTCCTGAAGGGCTAGGCCAAAGGCTTCTACAGGCACTGCCCAGACTTCATGCCTTCTTTCTCTATTTCCTTTTTCAGTCCTGGGGCTTTATCTCACAGACTCCCACTTGCTAGGCAAGTGCTTTTACCTCTTGAGCCACAGCTGCAGTCCTTTTGCTTTTCACAAATTTTGAGATAGGATCTCATGCTCTTTGCCCAAGGCAGCCTTGAACTATGAAAGTCCTGACTCCACCTCCCAGTGGGATTACAGGTGTACACTACCATGTCCAGCTGATACCCTTCTATTAAAGGACTCCTACTACTATTCCATTAAGACATGCATGGCTTTACAGAGATGGCACAGAGGTGTCTTGGAGCTCACTCTGGAATGACTGTGGTAGCATGTAAATGGAAACTTCTGGAGTTTTACCTGCTGATGGATTAAGTTCCACAATGGATCCATGGTTTGTCCTCAAGTTCTTGGTCTAAAACCACTTACTATATATACCATATTTCCTGAGAATGCCTATCCGTTGTCACCATAGGGAGGGTTCAGACCATGTTCATCTCTGTTAACTCGTTCAAGACTTCATGCAGGCACAGAAGAGACAGGCCAAAAAGGCATTCGAGAGGGTCAGGAGTCAGTAAAGGCAAGATGCTGCTTCAGCACATTGTTAACCAAATCTCACAGACTGGGGCAATCTATAAAGAGCAAGGATCTAGTTCTCACCATTCAGGAAGCTGAGAAATCTGAAGTGGAGGTTTTTGGCAGGTTTATTATCTGGTGAAGGTCCTGCCTCTCCTTCCGAGATGGCTCCCTGAGTGTTGCATCCTCTGGGAAATGCATTCTGTGTCTGCAAATGGCAGAAGGGGGAAGGCAAGAGGGGTGAGTATAACCCATGCCAAGGATCAAGGCACATCGCAAAATGAAACGGAATTCCTAACGGCAAGTGTCTGGATCACACGAGTTTCCCGCAGGTGTCACGAGACCACATCTGCGGTGCTGTGTCCAGTTCTGATGAACGGAGTGCACAGGATAGGACAGGGAATTCTATGGAAAATATAGCTAGGGTAGGAGAGATGGAGGGAGGGAGGGAGAAGGGCAGGCAGGAAGGGAGGGAAGGAGGGAGGTTTGTAGGTTACTCTCCAGTGCAATCCCCTTCCCTAGTGTTAACAGTTGAGTTGTGTCTCAAGGAAATACTCTGCAGATGTGACCTTATTTAGATAGAGGGTCTTTGTGGATGTAGTCAAGATAAGATGAGTCATTAAGGTGGGTCTGAAGCAAGTAATACTGGTGTCCTTACAAAAATAGAAGAAAACACGACACACAGAGAGAGAGGAGAAGGCCACGTGAACACACACACACTCACACTCATGCACACATACACACACTACACTTCATGGGGACAGAGATGGAGGTAGGAGAGGAGTGTCCATCTGGAAAGGAAGGACAAAGAATTTACAGCGACACCAGAAACCGGGAGAAAGGAGACAGCGTCCCCTCTGCCGCCTCAGACAGCTCAAGTGGGGACTGGCAGCCTGGGGACTGCAGGGGAATGAGCCTTTGCCATGATAAGCCACCAGGCCATGGTGCTCTGCTGTGGCACAAGGCATGCAGGAAGGCTGGGAGGAAGGCCTCCGCCTCTCTACGCATGCCCAGAGTGGTACTTACCTCCCACGCCACAGGTTCTTCATCCTAGAAAACTGAGGTTTTCTGTGCATTTCTCACAGGCTCCTAGTATTGCTTTGGCAGGTGTTCCAATGTGGGACTGACATGGGAAGTCCAACACCGCTTCTAGGAAAGCTAGAGAACGTATAGAAAAGGAACCCAGTCACGTCAAAACATTGTTAAAACAGGATACTTAGACTTGCTTCCATGATGCTTCCACAGACCAGCAGGGTAAAAGCACATATCTCTGGGTTTTTTATGTTTTGGGTTTTTTTTTTTTTGGGGGGGGGGGGGGCGTTGGTTGGTTGGTTTTGTTGTTTTTTTTTTTTTTTTGTAGTTCTGGTGGTTCATTGGAGATAAGAGTCCCAAGCACTTTCCTGCCTGAGCTGGCTTTGAACAGCGATCCTCAGATCTCAGCCTCCTGAGTAGCTAGGATGACAGGCATGAGCCACAGGCTCTGAAATGATATAGTCACCTTCCATAGTTCTGTCCCGCCCTGGCCACAGGGCATGCACATCCATACAACCCACCAGCCTCTCCCTCACTGTCATCTGTTCCTTAATGAATTTCATTTCCTCTCTCCTAAATTTTCTGCCCAGAACTAGCAAGGCTTGTCTCTCAGAATCTCTCGTTTTATTGATCCTAGGTCAGCAACTCATTCTTCTTTATTACTGTGAGTTTCTCTCCGTTCCCAGAGCCTGTCTTCCCTGATTCGAAGTCATGATTATCAGTGAAGCCCTCAGGGCCTAAACCATGTCCATCAGCCTCCCTGTTCCTCTATGGGCCTCCTGGTTACTCCACAGGGGGTCTTCTCTCTGCAGAGCCCTAATCCACCATGGATTTCCCATGAAGGGAACCTTCTGGGAGTATAAGGAAATCTAACAAGTTAATTGTGGTTCATGTAGAGATAAGCAATGGGCTTCATTTCCCAGTGCAGTTTTAGCTTCACAGCAAAGTTGACTAAAGGGCTAGGTATGCCCCAAGCATATACCCAGAAACCCCACTTCTCCAACTTTCAGTGTTCCCCTCCAGACTGTAAGTGAGAAGCCCAGATTGGCATTCCATTACTAACTGTAGCCCTAGCACTTGAGGGTTTACTTGTGGGCTGTATATTCTATGGGGTTTGCTAAACATTAGAAGACAAACCCACTTTTACAGTATCAAAGAGCAGGCTGGCCGCCAGTGGCTCACACCTATAATCCTAGCTACTCAGGAGGCTGAGATCTGAGGATTGTGGCTCAAAGCCAGCCCAGCCAGGAAAGTTCATGAGACTCTTATCTCCAATGAACCACCAGAAAACTAGAAGTGGCACTGTGGCTCAAGTGGTAGAGCACTAGCCTTGAGCAAAAGAGCTCAGGGACAGTGCCCAGACCCAGAGTTCAATCCCCATGACCAACAATATCTGCATATATATGTATCTCTTAGAATAGCTCAGTATTCAGCATTTGCCCAGTATGTATGAGACCCAAATTCGATCTCAGCGTTGCTATCCCACAAATCTATGCTCCTCCCACTTCCTCGACCTTAGCCACTCAGCCTTTGACCATCTCCATGCTTCCACTTTTGCTAGAACGCCATGCATGCATAATTGCAGAGTACAAGCCTTTGGAGACCCAGCAAGTTGGAGCCTAATGATGACATACATTAAATTGTACATGAAAGAATTTACAAGATGGTGATATTTGGGGAACAAATGTATTTAATTATCCTCTACAGATACAGATGTTCTTTGAACTGGGTATACTTTGTCCAAAGAGAGTCTTAATGGCAATAGATTAAAACACTATATATCCCACATGTCAAGAGATTCAAATGGAAGGAGAGAAAGGCTGGAGCCCCGCCCCCTACGCACACACCACACACCCCTCCACACCAGGAGACCTCAGCCACTTCTATGAAGCCTTCAGAGCTGCACAAAAATTTGAGCAAATTTATAATAAGATTGGGAGGAAAACATCCCTCTACTCCATAATAAAATGTGGAAAGCTCAAACAATTGCCAGCATTCATCAGATCTGTTTTTGACGCATGCTTTTTAGTCCCAGGCATCTATCTTCTGAGTGTGTTCAGTATATGGTATTTGCAAAGCAGAGACAGCTATTGTCAAACTCCAGGAAAATCACTCAACATCTTTTTCTTGTGGAATACCTCTGATTGCTTGACCTACAGGAAATTCCACACTCTCCAAATTGAAATTAACCTTTGATTGACTGGTTTAAAGATCACACTGCATGAGAAGCCTCATAATCTGTATACCCAAGTTTATCTTAGGAGCCCCGAGGACCAGTGTCAAAATGAAAAAGGAGAAAAGATTGTTGAGGAAAACTGAGGGCATCAGAAGAGATAACTTAAAAAGAAAAGGAATGGTTTTTAAGTGCAATGGTTTTTGATGCAAATTATGTAATAATAGTTTTTTTTTATTCTTAAGACAGGTTGACATGAAAAAGTAGTTTTGATGACTTGGAAATGTCTGAAGACTGTATTTCCCTCTAATTTGAATTATTCATAATCTTATAATTGCGCAGACTAATAAATGCCAGACAAACTAATTTAAGTTGACATTTGTCTCCAAAGTGAGCACCTACATAATCATCACACATTTTTCAAGATTTAAGGTAAGACAATAAAACAACATCACATATTAATAAGAAGAGAAGAAACTCCTTTAAAAACCAATGTAATGTGCACTTACTATGTTTACTTTTGAATTGATGAAGAACGCTTTTAATTCCCCCTCCTTAGAGATAGTACTTTTTTTTTTAATCATGGAGCCTGAACTCTGGGCCTGGGCACCCTCAGCTCTTCAGCTCAAGGCAAGCATCTACCACTTGAGCCACAGCATCATTTCTGGCTTTTCTGCTTATGAGGTGCTGAGGAATCGAACCCAGGGCCTCATGCATCAAGCAAGCACTCTACCACTGAGCCACCTTCCCACCCTGGGATAGTACTTTTTTAAGTAAAGAAAATTAAACATGCTTTGTTCCCTAACTCCGTGATTGTCAACCACACCTTTTATTTACCACACCCAATCTGAGTGGGTGACACTGGCCATCTATGTTATACTGAGGAAAAAACCCTCAGTTTTTCCTTAATGTATTGTAGATACTTAATATATTGTGGATATCAATGGCTAACTAGGTTTTTAAAAAATAAAAAGAAGTTTTACTGAATTTAAGCTTTAGAAATATGGAATAAATCTGATTTCAAATATTGTAGGTAGCCAGGCCCGGTGGCTCATGCCTGTAATCTTAGCTACTCAGGAGACTGAGATCTGGGGATCGTGGTTCAAAGCCAGCCTGGGCAGAAAAGTCCATGAGACTCTTATATCCAATAAACCACTAGAAAACTAGAAGTGGTGCTGTGGCTCAAGGGGTAGGGTGCGCACCTTGAGCTGAAGAGCTGAGGGACAGTGCCTAAGCCCAGAGTTCAAGCCCCACAACCAACCAAAAAAAAAAAAAAAAATATATATATATATATATATATATATAGTAGAAGAAGGCAAAAGCTTTTAGTTTAAATAGAACACACAAAGGGCAGGTGCCCATGGCTTGTCTATACTCCTAGCTACTCAAGAGGCTGAGATCTGAGAATCACAGTTCAAGCCCAGCCAGGCAGGAAAATCCATGAGACTCTTACCTCCAATAAATAAACCACCAGAAACCCAAAAGTGGCACTATGGCTCAACATGGCACAGCAAAAAAGCCCAAGGGCAGCACCTAAGCCCCACAACTGCCAAAAAATTTGAAAAGAAAACTGATACACAAGGACTAGCAAGTTGACCAATATTGTCATTCTGCAAAAACACATTTCCAAGAGCTGGGTGTCAGTGACTATCATCTCAGCTACTCAGGAGGCTGAGATCTGAAGTCTGAAGCCAGCATGTGGAAGAAAGGCCGTGAGACTCTTACCTCCAATTAACTACCAAAGCAGCCAAAAGTGGAGCTGTGCCTCAAATAGTAGAGCACTAGCTTTGTGCAAAAGTAAGCTCAGGGACAGTGCCCAGGACCTCACCAAAAAAATGAAAACAAATAAATACACATTCAATATCTTCAGAATTTTATGAGAAAAATTAAAATATGCACCATCGATAAACTGAATATTTAAAATAAGTGCAAAAGCATTCTTTCCCAGCTTTTCCCCCAACAAACTGATAACACTCTTACATGACTGCTTTAGGAAATTACTTGAGAGGCGAGTAAAGCATGACCTGGAACTTGATTCGGAAATCTCCCTCCTCTAGGTTAGAAACTAAGCCCTGCCTAGCAATTATTAAGTGTGTACCTAAGGAAATTAGTATAACCTGTCTAAGCCTCAGTCTCTTAGTTTAAGCCTCAGTCTCTGTTTACCTCAGTAACAGTACCACATTACAAGAGACATACTATGGATTAAATTAAATAATATGTAGAGGACATCGAAGGGGCCAGGCGGGTTCGACTGTGTGGCCATTCATGGGTGGTGCTACCGTTCAGATATGCCCTCCCAGAACCCATGTGTGGGAAACTTTCTCAGAAGAATGACAGCCAACATTCCCTCTGTGGCTATGCAGAAGCACAAGAGACAGGAGGGCCTTGTCCTGCCTCTCCACAGGGCACCCTGTGTGTGCCCTGGTACCAGGAGGTGGCCATCCCCAGATGCTGCTCAGATTCCACTGTGAAGTTTCAGAATGATGAGCTAACTAAATCCCTACTCGTTATAAACTCTCAGTCTGTGATATCCAGTTACAACAAATGAAAAGGAAGTAATATGGACAGTTTATTTCTTTTCTGCTCTCATTAGGAGAAAACTTTGAAACTATGATTTTTCTACTTTAAAATACCTGGAGATTCCTGGTTAAGAGTTAAAATGAGAGGAAAGGTCTGTGGGGTGGAGTCAGTACAAGTGAAGTGTGTTTGGCCCAGATGCTGTGTCCATTGCTTTCATAGGTCTAACTGGCTTGTCTGCTTGTGCATTGGGCTTTGAGGGAGTCCTGGAAACCTGTGTCTTTGGTAAAATGTTTCATAGAGCTAGCACAGTGAGGATCATGAGATCAATACCAACCAGGGCTACATGGTAAACCTAGAGCCACCTGTGAAAAGGGTTTTTAAACTGGTAAATGTTTATGTTTTATGATCCATTTGCATTTTGGTTTCTGTGGGGCTCACATAAAGCCTGAGTACCCTGATTAAGTTTCTGAAATAGGGTAACGCCATTTTGAGGGCAAAATGCAGGCATTGTATGGGAGTTAATACCTACAGAATGAATTTTAATTTACTATTTGAACGTCGTGGAGTTCAGTAAATAATGCCTTATACACATATTATTAATCTATGTCTCAGTGGTTGGACCTGAAAGACAGTTTGTGTTTGGAAGCTGCACCTTCTTATCTTTAGGTCTTATTTAAGACGCATTATTTCATGATAATGCTGTTATTTAATAATAGTAAAGCTCAATTACTTGGTGTTTCTTAACCAGTAGTAATATAGTTTGCAGAAAACTATTTTCTGAAAGAGAGGTTACACTAGAAGGTCTAGGTCATATCTAGGCTCCAGTTGGTTTTCTAGTGAACCTATCCTCCATGTTTGTACCACCTTCTATCTGTATAATGCCTACTTTTTCCTTAAATACACATGTAAACAACACCCTTTGCACATCATATTAAAATACAATGTACCTAAATTAATGAGATAGAAAGAAAATAAATATCAGAAGGAAATCAGTAGGGGTAAATACTTAATTCAAAAAGAAGAGGATCCTAAATCAACAAGTTAAATGCTATATCTTAAGAAAATAGAAAAAGAAAGAAATTAAGCTCCAACTTGCCAGGAGGAACGAAATGGTAAAGATTAGTGCACAAATAAACTAAATAGAGTATAGGAAAACAAACAGTAAAAAAAAAGGAAGTTAAGAATTGGTTTTCTGAAAAGATAAGTACAATTGACAAACCATAGACTAAGAAAAAAAGGCAACTAATATCAGAAATTAAATAATAATATCTGAAATTAAAACAAAGAAAAGACAACCAGCTTTTTTATTTGTGATTTTTGATTGTTGACTTGAGCAGCCACAGGTTTGGATATGTTTAAGAATCTTGGAACCAATTCCTCACTGAGACCAAGGGATGACTAAACTTGATCACTATAAATATAGGCTTTGCAATTTATCCAATTCAATCGTAGTTCATTTGCCAAAGTTCCTCCCATCAGTGTGTGCCACATTCACATTCTGAAGGTAGCCTGTTTTCTTAGTGACTTATTTTATTTAATAAATTTTAGAGCTAACTTTAGTAGAACTTTCAGGTATGTCTTTTGAATTTATGGTTTCAAAATTACACTGGCAAGTAATCTTATGCAAAGTCATTCCTTTTCTTTAACAGCTGCAGTGAAATCTTTCCTTCAAAACTACTAAGGCCGAACTTAATATTCTGTTTTTATTTGCATCAACTCAAAATTGGATTCAGTCCCCCCTATGGTCAGTTGTGAGTTGAATTGTGTAGCTGATCTTGTTTCCAAGATTATGTTAAAATGAGGTTGTGAGAATGTGTTGTGAAGTATGATTCAAGATTACATATTGAATTACATGCTCATATTGTTCCTACTACTATCATAAATATCTAATGATATTTTTATTAATATTCTTGCCCCTTGGTTCTGGTCTGTGATTTAAGAGTAAAAACTGAGTTTTGTTTTGTTTTAGAATAGCATTATTTTTACTTAATATAATAAGAAAAGTATGAAATCTTCCACTTTTGTTAAAAAAAAAAAAAAACCATAGATTTGCCCTCTCCACTTCATACCTTTTTCACTTTGTATAGATTCATCTAGAACCATAGGCACATTATCACAATACTTATTGTGATAGTATTAAAGAGCAAGTATTGTGATAGTATTAAAAAATACTACTTGCTATAAACTCTTACTTTCTTTTTTTGGGGGGGCGGGGGGGTGTCTGGTCATGGGGCCTGAACTCTGGGCCTGGGCGCTGTCCCTCAGCTCTTCAGCTCAAGGCTAGGGCTCTTCCACTTGAGCCACAGCACCACTTCCGGCTTTTTTTCTTTTTGCTTATGTGGTGCTGAGGAATCGAACCCAGGGCCTCAGGCATGCAAGGCAAGCGCTCTACCACTGAGCCACCTTAACCAGCCCCCTAAATTCTTACTTTCAATCTTCACTTAGCTTCGTCAAAGTCTTCCTTTAACTTGAATCTACATTCATATAAAAGCTGAACTCCAAATGTGCTTTCCAAGAGGGTAAGGGGGAAAAAATCCTGAAACCAATTAAATAACTCCCCCTTCCCTGCAACCCTTCCTTTAAAACACCTATCAGTTAGACAACTGTGCTAAAATCACCCAATGAAAATTAAAATTAAAAAGATGTGATTTTAGCCAATGCTGGTGGCTCACACATGTAATCCAGGGTAGAAAAGTCTGGAAGTCTCTTATTTCCAACTAACTGGCAAAAAGCTCTAAGTGGAGGCATGATCCAAGGGGTAGAACATTGGCTCTGCGTAAAAAAGCTTAGCATGAGTATGAGTCCCGGAGTTCAAGCTCCAGCTCTAGCACAAAACAATAAACAAATAAAATAAGTAAAAATATGTGGTTTTAGATCACTGCTGCGGGCCTCAGGTGAAGTCACCGTTTACCCGTACCTATTATGGACAGGTTACAATGGGTAAGTAGATTTTATCAGGAGGTTGATTACTTGAGTATGGCTTAATCTGAAGATAAGGAGAGACTAGCTATAGAGAGGCCGGGCCATTGTCCAGGGGTGAGTGTTTATAGTCAGCAACCTGGAATGGGAACGCAGAGGAGAAGAAACTGTTCAACACAGAATAATAAAGGATGCCGCTGAGAGGGTCTCCTGGAGTTAGATTTGCTTCATTCAACTATGAAATGACTACATGCATTCATTTATCTCTCCCTCATTTGGGCAATGCAGGAAACATAAGTGTTCTCCTTTTCCTCCTCTTTCTCCAATTCTGTTTCCTTGCAACAAAATAACCACAGCGATGCACACCCACTTAGCTTGATAGCTAGCATGGATCCATGAAATTAAGCATACTTAATGCTAACACCTCTAGTTAGGGGGCAAAGTGCTCCAAAGAGGAAGTGTGACAGCAACTTATTTGCTCCCATCTAAGCCCTGGGTCTGACGGTTGGAGCTGTGCAGGTCCCTGTGTTCCTTTGGCATGAAGGGGAAGAAGAGGAAGCCAGCAGTGCATGAGTTAGAACATGCTTTGGTGGCCATCAGTGGTGTTGAACACCATTGCTCTAAGGCAGAGGGTTTTCCCAATTAGGAAACAGGGACTGCTTCAACCTTTACCAGTATTTTCTGTGATGGCCAAAAGATACCCTTCCCCTCCCCCACCTCACCCCACTTCCACCACAGGATGCCCACCTACCGGCCTCTGCTCCAAGGACACTACTCTTACTCGTTGATTCATTTATTCCTTGAGGAGGAGAGCATGCTGGTCAAGTCAGTGCTGCCTAAGTTGTGGGAAAGTCAGAGGATCAAACTCACACTGTCCAGTCTGTAATCTTCTGAAATTTACAATTAGTTCTGACTCTGGTTTGTTCAATAACATTGCGTGCCCTTTACATTTTCCCCCAAATTGCCTCCCTCTACTTCCCACCTATATTTTCCAATCAAAACACTTCCAGAAGTACAGTGGTCAGCCATAGTTAGGTCAATACTGGGTAATACACACTCAGATCCCAACAACTGCCCCAGGTCTGCACAGGAGCCAAACCTTATAACCAAGGAGAAGTAACATCTCCCAAGAATATTGGCCAGCGAAACACTCAGATGACTTATTCTAGCACCTTGTTTCTGCTCTCTTGGTGCCCCTTCCTGTATGCAACTGGTACTCTTATTCTCTTACCATGCTGTATATGGGAATTCTCTCTACCACCCAACCCTTACTTCTGGACACAGAACCCTATGCTTTCTGTTCCATTCTGAGGCCACTGAATGAGAGCAAAAAATCATGTGTGTGTACCCCAATGTCCAGATGATTCTGAAAAATAATGTCAGACTCAGGATGATGACCGGAAAATTACCTCCTAAACCCCAGTAAGGTATCAGTATATGGCCTTCTAGATTTCCACTCGCAGCCCAGCAAAGATTTGGAAATTCATAGTTCCACAGTAATCATATGAGAAGAGAGATTTTGGATCAAAGATGTTAGGTGAACTAAAAACTGGTAGAATAATAGGTGGAGATGGACAATGATTCAGTGAGAGAGCAATCTGATTAATCTGATCAAAGAATAATATGCATGCTTCTGGGAACTATTGCAGTGAAAGCCTTCTGGATAATTCATATACAAAAGGATAATAAATCATACAGAATAATAATGATGATGGTGGTAATAATAATAGTTGCTAACACTTAATGAACACCCACTGTATACCAGGTACTCCACATTTGAACAATGGTTAACATGTATATAAAGCATGCAGTCTTAGTTGAAGCACATCCATATAAAAGAGATTCCAACAACAGACTCAGAGACATTCTAGATCCCCTTAGGGAGAAAAATGAAGGAAATTTAAATGGATTGGAAACAAAATATTAAAAATACTAGAGGAGCCAGGCACTAGTGGCTCACACCTGTAATCCTAGCTACTCAGGAGGCTGAGATCTGAAGATCATGGTTCAAGCCAGCCCGGGCAGGAAAGTCAGAGAGACTCTTATCTCCAATGAACCACCAGAAAACCGGAAGTGGTGCTGTGGCTTAAGTGGTAGAGCACTCGCCTTGAGCTGAAGAGCTCAGGGACAGCACCTAGGCCCAGAGTTCAAGCCCCATGACCAACCAAAAAAAAAAATACTAGAAGAAAATATAGGTAATTTCTTTTTGACACCTTGGTAGCAAAGGGCAAACCATCAATAAAATATTAATAAACTTGATCTTATCAAAAATTTAAAATATCCCTTAGCTATCCCATAGCTATCAGCAGAGGGAAATTAAAAACATGAATAGCAGAGTCGAAGAAGATAATGAGCTAACAAAAGATTATTATGTATCCGGTTGTAACAAACGTGCACAGCTGAGCAAAGGTACAGGGAACACTCCAAATCTACCCTTAGAAACTGACCCCGATGGAGCTAGATTTAAAACTTCAGTGATGGTGAGACTTTAACACCAGGTATCCACAGGACAGCAGCCAACTCGCTGAGGAGCCCAGCTCTGGGCTCCCGGGATAGGCCCAGATGCTCCCTCTCTTATCAGCGCGAGCACAGACCCACCAAGGATGCCCTTAGGGCCGTGGCAACTTCAACACTGAGCCACCAAGTGGTTGCTCTCCATTCAGAAGGAAAGGTCACATCCAGTGGGGAAAGTAGGAATTCCATTTCTAGGTTACAGTACTTTTTGTTTTTTTGGTCATTCCTCCAGTACTTATATTTCTTTCAAACATTCAGTTTAATGTCAACCTTCACAAATTCCAAAACTCTTGATTTTTCACTAAGCACCCATGGCCTGAAGTGGTGGTATGTCTGTCATCTTTCTCTTAAAAAGCAACATGGGAATGTCAACTTTGTTATATAGAAGTCGACTGATCGCACACCCTACTCCAGGCAGGCTGCGTAGTACTCAGCACCCAGTCCTTCTGGAACCAAGATAAATACCTATGCATCAAATTTGATTCACAACTTTAATTAAGCCTTTCCATAGGAGAGTTCATCCCTTCACATTCTCATTTTCTCTAGCTCAAGGGCTCATTTATCTTTAATGTCCATTTGCCTAATTATATACACAATATTCCACTGTCTATCACATACAATGTACAATTTTAACAATCAATAAAAAGTTATTAGCATAACATTTAATCACATAATTAAATATGTATCTTGGACAAAAGAAAAGGGAATAGAGACGCTGATTATATTTTGCTCATAGTTAACTAACACATCATGTATTTTTTAAGTTATGAGATAGACAGACTGTAAGGAAATCTGTCTGAATCCAGAAAATAATATATCTGTACAGAAATTCATAGCTATGTGCTTTAAACATAGAAATTTGAAATATTAAAAGGAGAATGTGAATATACTGTGATTGGTAATGAAACAAACAGAATATCACTATATTCTGATCTGATCAAAAGTAAAAGCAAAAGACAGAAACACAGCAATAGATTTACAAGAAAACAAATACCTGTTCTAAAGGTTTTCATACTTCTCCACTGCAATCTTAAAGTTTTTTAGTGTAAGCTGAGTTACTCTTAGTCACATTGGAAGCTATAAACTTTACTACTTATAGAACTGCCTCACAATAAGGAAGATTAGAGCCTTTTGTTTTTGTCCACCGTGGGGCTTGATCTCTGGGTCTGGGCAAAATTAGAGCCTTTTAAATGACTTCAGAAGCAACTTAACATCCAGATTTACCAATAATATATTTACTGTGTGTGTACATGTGTATACTCATGTGTATGTGCGTATCTGCATGTATAAATAACTGTCCAGACCTTATTGCTTTATGTGAAGGTAACAAAATGCATACTAAAGCTCACAGAGTAATATGATCTTCAAAGCTAATTTCACCAAACCTGAGTTGCTAAGCATAAGAGAAAATTTTACATATCCAACAAATAAATTCACATAGTACTAATAATAAGTCTCAACCATGGATTCATCTTGAAGGAACCAGTATGAAACCAGAGCTTTATAAGTTATCTTACATTTCTATTGTCAAAGAATACATTTATCATGGATGGTATTGACTCTGAGGTATTATTAACTGGAAATACCCAGAAAATACATGTCTACTTTCTGCTGTGTTCTAAAGTCCACTGGGCATGGGTTGCTGAAAAGTGTGGAGTGAAGCAATCAGTGTACCCCAGGTAAGTACTAGCTATGTCTGAGAATCAAGAGATGATGAAGTATCTCAGAAGAGGAAGAAAGAGAGCCAGGAAGACTATGACTTCTTTGTAAGCTAGGATACAAGTGCAGGGCTTTCAACATGGCGGTAGAGAAGGCTTAACCTTGTAAGATCTGCTTCCCACTAAGATTCCAGGCTGTACCTTTAGAAATCATTAGTCCTCCCTTTCTCTCCTGCTAGCCTTCAAATGTTGTTGTCAACACCCACGAATTTCTAGCGACACTCACAGAAGAAGTTGTCATGGCCAAGAACCCATCTCTCCCCAGAGAGCTTAGCAAATGAAAAACTAGCTCTGTGTCATTATAAACAAATCACTCTGTGACTGACAGTGGGTATACAAACATGCCAGCTCACTACCAGAGTTCTTACTTGCTCGATTGCCAGGTTTGTCTCTATTTTGATTGCAGAATTAAAATGTAATTAGGATGTTTTTAATGAGTCCAAATGTGACACATTAAGATTCAGTAATTACTATAAAATGATGAGCTGTGGTTTGAATGTCCCTCCAAACAAGGGACATTTAAAGCTAGTGCCATTTATTGCTCAATTGTTGCTACTTTTAGAACCACCACCTTCCCTGTGTGAATATATAGTAGTTTTAGGATTTAAGTGAGTCAGACACAGCCAGCTACTCTGACATTTTTGAGATGTGTAAGTTCTTTGATCATGCGAAGAACCCAATAATTGAATTTCCCTTTGATCACATTTGGCTGAATGTTGACTTTTCAAGTTAGTACATTATTATAACAGCTTTTAAGACACCTTAGTAAAACTGGAAGTGTGGCTCAGTGGTCTTATACCAGTTTAGCAAGCAGTAGACCATACGTTCAATGCCAGTACCATTAAAACAAAACAAGCAAACCAAACCACCTCATATTGGTTTTCCTCTTCAATATGATGACACAGGACCTCTTTACTATTTCTGGGATTTTATATATCATCCAAGTACAGTAGGGCTTAAAGCAGAGCTAGAAAAATGATCAGAAGTATCAAAACTCAATACAAAGATGGCAACACTAAACAAAATATATACTCATATAGAAGTGTAGCCCTGGTAAACAACTTTGTTTCCTGGGCTAACAGAATTATCAGCAGGTACCAACCAACATTGGTTGTATTGCTACTTTTGCAAGCCTATGACTAAAAATGCTGAGATGAAGAATAATGGGAAAAGGGTTCATTGAACTCACAATTTCAAAGGGTTGAGTACATGGTTACTTTACTTCCTGCATGTGGGCAGAACATCATAATGGTAAGAGCATCTGATGATGGAGCTTCTCAACCTCATGATGGGCAGGAAGCAGGAAGAGGGATTGACAGGAAGAGACCATAACCTTACAAAATAATGGCACCAAACTAAAACACTGATGGATTTTTTTTCAATGATACTGTAATCTCAGAAAATGTTGAAATAGTCAAGTTTCTTGTAGAGTCGAACTTTCTATTGCATAGCAAGTAACAAATCAACAAAAAGGACAGGGAAATATTTTCTGATAACTCTAAGACAGGTTTTCTGAAAGGAAGGATGAGAAAAATCATGAAATCAAACATAATTTGGTATTATCCCACCTTGACTTCGATCCTTGGTATTCCTACCTGTCCAGGACAGTTCAGCCAGCTGCTCCAGATGCCTGTGAGGTTTTCTCAGTTTCTCACTCAGCATCGCTCAGTGTGGTAGAGGCTTCCTATTGTCTTTGAGTCACTATGATCTTCCTCTATCTTAGATCCACCAATCATATAAGCTCTCTTCTGTACAGGGAAAAAAAATAAAGAGAGTGAAAGCATGTACATCCTTCCCAGCCCTTCAAGCGTGGGACAACTATCATCTGGTCATCTTAAGCCATCTCTAGCTTGAACCTCCCAGTTCCAGTAGTAATTTTCTCAGCCTCTTACCTTCTCCTGAATTTCTTCATGCTTTGCAAATGCCCTTCTGGTAGTGGGAGCTGGAAATAAATACACAAGTTCACATGTCACCCAATTAGGGTAGTAGTGTTGTCCACATTTTACTTTGCTCCAAATAACCATCTCCTTCGCTACTTGCCAATAGTACATTAAATTTTTATGCAGATTTATTTCACTGCTGGCATATATAGCATTTTGTGTAAAGTCTTCTAATCATTTTTATATGAAATGATGTCCAGTCATTTATCTCTATTCAGTACTTTGAATGGAAACCAGCAATTCTTCCACTTAATCCTATTGGATTAAATAGTGGCATTTTATTATTCCAATCTATTTAGAGCATATTAATCTTGCTCCGAAAGCTGTATGAAAACCTTTACATTTGGCTCATTTGAAAATTCCATGAGTCTGCTTTCTCTTCCAAGTTGCTGCTCATAATATTTGCTAAGGAGGAAACAATCAACAACAGGCGTATGGTGTATGCACCAGCTCGCTCCAGCAGCTCCCCAAGGCTGCACCAGCCAGTCTCCCCTCCCCCCAGCTCAGCAATGACACAACAGGACAAAGCTATGGATATGATCCGATTAAATTCCTTCAGGACTGAAGTCAGACTTACTAGTTTTCTTTTCCTATCTATCAATCTCCATGCCAAAAAGAAAAAGAAAAGAAAAACCTTCTGGAAATATTCTGGAAGTTCTACTTTTCTTGTGTGTGTGTGTGTGTGTGTGTGTGTGTGTGTGTGTGTGTGTGTGTGTGTGTGTGTGTGTGTGTGTGTGTGTGCGTGCACGCGCGTGCGCGCACGATAATATAGGAGCTTGAACTCAGGGCATGGGCCCCATACCTTAAGGCTGACATTTTACTCCTCAGCCCACACGTCCATTTCCAGCTTTGGAAATAAGATTTTCATGGACTTTCCTATCTGGGCTAACTTTGAACCAAGATCCTCAGATCTCAGGTTCCTGAGTAGAATTGCAGGCATGACAAAGGAGGAGGCTACAATGCTTGATAAGAAATGTACTCATTATCTTGCCCATGTAATTGTAACCCCTCTGTACAGTATGTTCACAATAAAAAATAAAAAAAAAATAAAAAATAAATAAAGGATTACAGGCATGAGCCACCGGCACTCAGCTCTATTTTTTGCTTCTGAAATGCTAATTGAGCTTCTAGTTAATGGAAGATTTACCATACTGGCTTCTTTCCATGTATTTTCTTACCTCCATTTTGATCATCAGAACAGTATAAAAACTTCATCCGTTAAGGAATACATCATATATTTAAAATTAAAATGTGCCTGTGTTCAAGCCACTTGCACTCACACAAAGTACATATTATATTTCTGGAGCAACATGAGTAACTACTATAACTTTTCTATAATGACTCCTGATTTTTCAAGATGTTCAAGATAAATAAATAAAGTAGAAATATTATTTTAAAAACAATTAAAAGGGCATAAAAATTTTGGCAGCATATAAAAGATGCGGTATTGTAAGTTTTCAACAAGACCATCTGTGGGCAATTAAAAAATCTTAATTGAAATAACAATAACTTTTAAGAGACATATGCCCATGTTTACAAGCTGAGGGAAATTGACAAGTGTCTATCTTGTGCCTGTCCTTTTACAATCAACTGTTTCACATATAATGGAGAAAATTAAAATGAATAATAACCATTCTGGCCTGTCATTGTTTTAAACATGCTGTGAATTTCTTAAGCATTCATTATTAAATGATTATTTGTGATACGTCAGCACATTTCAGCGATATTAGAATAGCTACTCAGCTATTTTGCAAAGAAGATACTTTGATGACAAATTCTCTTCTTGCTCTTTTCTTTCCGGTGTTGGCCGTATTATGTTTATGACTCTATTTAGAGATAATCTTTCAAGCTGAATTTTTTTTAGGCATAGTCATTAGTAAACTCTTCTTCCATTTGGATTTGGCCCACTTGGAACTGGAAATTGCTATTTGTGGTCTGCCAATTATAGAATAATTGAAGACTCAATGCTCCCTTGCACAGTTCTTGAAAAACAAGGAAAAAGTATGTTAAGGCAGAATGCACAGTATTTCTTTGTATTACAGAGCTTCAATAGATTATATAGACATATATCAACATTCCTAATTGAATTAATAGAGCAAGAAGGTCTCTCCTTAAAGAAAGTGTTTTTGCAATGATTTCATTATTCTTCCTTTGGATAGGATCAAAGCAAACATTTTTTCCAAAATAAGGTCACATTACTTGTTTTTGAGTGATTGGGATCTACTTTTTAAAATATGATTACCATAAATATAAAATTTTAAGAGAAAATTCATTTTCCAGGAAATTTAGCAAGGTGTAATTTAAAAAGTCAATTGAGAATAATGAAGAAGGAAATGTACTCTAAGATATAATCATTTGTCTTCTTCATGTACCCACATTTGAGTCCTCCCCTATTTAAACAGCCAACTAGGAAAGCTAGGAGGCAAAGAAAATGTGGGTTTTAAGAGAGTCAAGTTCTCCTTAGAAGATTGTTAAAGTTCTTTTGTTCTGGCCAGGAGAAGAAAGTATGCTGCTGATTACCAGAAGAGTAACAAAGAGACAAACAATTCTGTGCACAGCGCCGCCACCATGCCTACAACTTCTCAAAGGGTGCTCAGGCGGGCAGAGTGGATTATCAGGAGTAGCAGACCATCACCACTCACGCTCATGCTGGGGTTACAGAAAGCGCTTTTAGAAAGTTGCTTTACTTTTTCCTCCTGGAATGCACACCCATAAGTCCTTTCTTCACTTTCTTTTTTTTTTTCTACCTCACACCAGAAATGTGCTACACAAAGGTTCAGCTGTTGAGGTCTGTAAACTTCACACTGGGCTCCTGCCCTGTCTTCAGAATACAGGACCAACATGACAAACGAATCTAGCTCATAGCATCATTCCAGTGTGTGAACAGCTGGGGTTAGGGCAAGAACAGACAGATGCTGAACTGACATTGAAGATGCTGCTGCTACTTTTACTTTTTTGCTTAGGTTAGAGGCCAAACTTGGAATGTCAGGGGACCATGATATATGTAACTTATCGACCAATAATAAGGAGTAAATACTAAGTCATCCCTCTAAAATAAGATAGATAGATTTGGGAGAAAACTAGCCAGGTTACAGTTAACATAAGCCAAGGCTGAATATTTCCTTTTCTTTTCTTTTTGTTGGTCATGGGGTTTGCACTCAAGGCCCCAGGCTCTGTCTTTAGCTTCTTCACTCAAGGATAGCACTCTGCCATTTGGGGCCACAGCACCACTTCTGGTTTTCTGGTGATTAATCCAAGATAAGAGTCTCACAGACTTTCCCGCCCAGGACTGGCTTCAAACCACGATCCTCAGATCTCAGCCTCCTAAGTAGCTAGAATTACAGATGTGAGCCAACAATGCCAGGCCAGAATGTTTTCTTTAGCAGGTGCTGATATATATTTCCTCTACTTTCAAAAATATTTTATCAAAGACAGTTCTTTATGGGAGAGAATAATTAAGAAGGAAATGTACTCTAAAATGTAATAATTTTCCTCTTATTCCACTATTCTGTTAATTTATAGCCATATTCATAGGCAATCTGGGTTTTTCTAGAGAAAAACTGAAGTTCAAGTTACAGGCAAGAGTGTATAGGCTGAGCAGGATTCTATCTGGTTCAGAAGATGCTAAGAAACTGTAACTCAGCAAAACAGATAAGGAGGAATTATAGCTTAGTCCCACAGGCTGGTTCTCCTGAAAGACAGAAGCCATAAGAAAGACAGGTCTTTTAGCAACATGCTGAGTATGGTAAAGCCAGAAAGATTCAAGTCAGATGGAACCAGAGAAGCTGCTGGGACTCTGGT
Organism: Dipodomys spectabilis; assembly: GCF_019054845.1. NCBI lineage: Eukaryota > Metazoa > Chordata > Mammalia > Rodentia > Heteromyidae > Dipodomys > Dipodomys spectabilis. The sequence continues at coordinate 7,533,973 of NW_024870711.1, forward strand.
CCAGGCCAAGCCTGGAAGCCCAAGTGAGATTCTTGGATCTTCCTAAGAAGGTCAAGGATAGAATGCTTATGAATGCACAAGGCCCGCTCACTGCCCATAAGAAATCAAAAGAAACTGTGATCCGAGCTGGCAATAAGCATGAAGACGGAAAGGAGTTGTTTACATTGGGCATTGGTGAAATTAGCCAAACGCAAGTCCTATTTTCCTGCCAGCTCAAATCCCTGTCGGTCTCAGGCCTCAAGAGAAAGGGAATCCATTGTCTCTTCAGATCCTTGAGTTGGTATTTCCCAAGCCAGAGCTCAGAGTGGGCCTTAGAAAGTTGTTTACCACCAAAGACAGTGAGAACACTGGAGAGGCTTTCTAGGAAGGATTCCTGCAAACCAAAACTTTCCCCCTGTGACTGAGTGGACTGAGTCATCTTGATGGATGAATGGATACATTCATGAATGGATGAATCCCCCCCACCCTGCCCCACCCAGAGGACTATGGAGCTAGGACCGTCTTCAGCTGTAGAGGACTTAGGCTTTTGCACCAAGGTTTGAGCTCTGCCTCTAGAGATGCTTAAAAATATGTCTGTATTGTGTTTATTGTGCTTCTCCTAAACACAAAAAGCTCTCCCATTTGCATTTCCAATAGTCCTTTTTCAAAAGTTGTTGACATTTCAGTTGATCTTTCATATACTTTAATGTAATAACACCCTTGGGCAAAGTCAAATCCTCACAGACCATTAGGCAGCTCAGACTCCACTGAGGAAGCTTAATAAATTCACAGGACCCCATCCAGCCCAGGACACCAAGTGGGTCAGTCCTTCTGGGTCACTGCAGGGGGAGAATGGTAAAGGGATTGTGGGTACTTGAGAAACAGGAGATAGGGAAGGGGCTTTTTGATCTTCCTTTTGCTTCCTGAAAGCAGAAGAAGAAAGCAATCCTCCCTCTCCCAGCAAGGAGTTCCACCAGGCAGAGAGCTAGCTGTATCTTCATCGGCTTAGTCAGTTCTTCACAACTACCAGTCCTTTCTCCAACACCTTTAACAATGTCACATTTTCACAATTTGTTCTTTATGTCCAATTTAGTACAGAACATTTTGAATTAACTAATTTGGGCTATTACTATTTTGGGTTTTTTGAGGGTTTTTTTGCCAGTCCTGGGGCCTGGGGATTGTCCCTGAGCTTCTTTTGCTCAAGGCTAGCACTCTACCACTTGAGCCACAGCTCCATTTCTGGCTTCTTCTGTGTGTGTGGTGCTGAGGAATCAAACCCAGGGTTTCATGCATGCTAGGCAAGCACTCTACCACTAAGCCACATTCCCAGCCCTGGCTATTATTTTGTAAAATTTATATGTCTTCCCCTGCCAATCTATTTCATGTCAATTTACTGTTCAGACCTAACCAGGGACACTAAGAGGGCAAGAATTGTTTATGTCATCAAGCTTAGGAGCTGGAATAAATGATAATAATGATAATGATAATAATAATGATAATGATAATAGACCCAGGAATTAGAGAAGGGAAGAAAGACATTTATCCTTGTCCTAGAGAAGAACACAAGGGAAAATAAGCAAAACAGTAAGAAATTGTACATTCATGACTTGCTCTGGAGAAGAAATTGGGGTGCTTTCTCCTGTAATGAGGAAAAAGGCAAGATCAGCAATATGTTACTGACAAATTTTGGAGTGGAAAGAGGACTGTCCAAATCTCTGTATAATAAGACAAATACCCTTTCTCTTGTGATACATATTCTAGATTAAATTAGGATGTCTTCTAAATGAAACTAGGAAATTGTGATGCTGAAAAGAAGCAGATATTAACTCTTGCTGTTAAAAAAATAAGTTCAGGGCTGGGAAGGTGGCTCAGTGGTAGAGTGCTTGCTTTTCATGCATGAGGCCCTGGGTTCAATTCCTCAGCACCACCTAAGCAAAAAGGAAAAGCTGGAAGTGGCGCTGTGGCTCAAGTGGTAGAGCACTGGCCTTGAGCTGAAGAGCTGAGGGACAGCACCCAGGCCCAGAGTTCAGGCCCCACGACTGGACCCAAAATAATAAATAAATAAAATAAAATAAGCTCAAATAGTAAGGAAACATATGGTTTGGGAATATGTCTCTCTCATATCCACTGTGATGGTTAAACTTGGTAGTCACCTAAAAGACTAGGAAATAAACAGCTCCGGATATGTCTCTGACGACATTTTGAAAGGACTATGTTGTAAATTACTGTATTTTGGTACACTAATTGAATGTATCTTCCTAAGTAACATGTGTGTGCTTATTATATTCTATTTGATTATATGTTGCTAGGTTATCAGGGATTATTTCTAGTTCAGGGCTTGAAGAGAACTCAAGGCTGTGTATTTTATTTTATTTTTTCTGGGTCCAGTCGTGGGGCCTGAACTCTGGGCCTGGACGCTGTCCCTCAGCTCTTCAGCTCAAGGCTAGCGCTCTACCACTTGAGCCACAGCACCACTTCCGGCTTTTTTCTTTTTGCTTATGTGGTACTGAGGAATCGAACCCAGGGCCTCAGGCATGCAAGGCAAGCACTCTACCACTGAGCCTCCTTCCCAGCCCAAGGCTGTGTATGTTACAAACGCGGACTGTAACCCAGAATAAGAAAGTTAGATTCGGGTGATCAGTGTGCAACCTAATCCACAGACCGCCCGCAGGTGTACAGCATCGTGGAATAGCACTGAATGATACTTTGTACAAATGTAATATAATTCTTCCTTAAAAAACAACAACACTGCTATGATCTTCCAAATGGAAAGATGTACTGAGGAATCTAGTGTTGAAATGTCACACAGATGACGGGAAAGCCTGTGTTAGGAACAGTGAGCAGTCAATTTCCTCATTCTGTCCTCGAGATATTTGGAGGTTTCAAGACTATTTCCAAGGTCACATGGTAAGCGAGAAGGCAAAGCTGACCTATTACCAGTCTTCCATGTTCTAGCCTAATTAGCTCTTCCCAATCCGGTCTTTCTGTTTTCGATATCAGCAGCCACGTGCACGGTTCTCTCAGATTTGCTGAAGTAAGCATACGCATCTTGCTTCCTTGGCATTTTCTTAGGTTTACAGGAAGTACTGTTTGTACTCAGTTTTAACTATGTGCTTCTGCCCCCTCCCCCCCCCCCCTGCAAAACTGAAAGGTCCTAGAGAATAGTTTATATCAAGATTCCCTGCACTGGGCTAAGTACTATGAATAAATGAATCCTTAGAAAAGACTTTCTGAAGTTGTGAAGTAGTCTGAAAATATGAGTGGAGTCAGACTATCAACCTGAATAAAGGCTATCGATGCCACTTTTCCTTTCTAAGGAAGATCAGTTCTGTTGGCTGTGCCAGTCACAGTAAAAGGATGGGAAAGAGTCGATGCCCAGCCACAGGCTTCCCTTGTGCCCCAGGTCTACAGCAACAAAGTTACCAGCTGAGCCGTTGAAAACCCAACAACAACAAAATGTATTCTCTTACAATGCTGAAGGCCAGATGTCTGCGATCAGGGTGACACCAAAGCCATGACTTAGCTCTCTTCTAGCTTGCAATGGTAGTCATCAATCATGGGGGATTTGGGGTTTATAGATTCCTGGCTCCAATCCCAGCCACCATTTTCACATGGCATCTTCTCTTCATTTGTTCCAATTTTCCTCTTTTACAAGCACCCTAGTCACTGGGTCAGGGCGGATCTCAGTCAAGTCTGGGCTATTACATCACAGATCCTACCGCCACACAAGGTCATATACCTTTTTATTAATTTCTTTGGTATGTTTTATGGTTCTTAATAGTTTTACAAAGGGGTTTCAATTCCAAATCAGTCTGTGAGTTCAATGCATCCTGATCAGTATCGCCTTCCATCATTCTCCCTGTCTCTCCCAACCCCACCCTTACTCTTAAGTACTAATGGACAGAAGTTGAAAACCTCTTTCTTGGGGGACACATCCTAATGTAAAACTAAGGCAATTTATATTGAAAAGAAACTCACACCTGTAACCCTACCCTACTCAGGAGGCTGAAATCTGAGGGTCACAATTTGAAGCCAGCCCAGCAGGAAAGGCCATGATACTCCTATCTCCAACTAAGCATACACACACACACACACACACACACACACACACACACACACACACACACACAAAGACCAGAAGTGAACTTTGGTTCAAGTGGTTGAGTGCTAGCCTTGGGCACAAATGCTCAGAGAGAGCACATAGGCCAGAGTTCAAAACTTGACACGCCCCCGGGTGGGGGTAGGGGGGAGTAGCAGAAGCAGAAGCAAAAGAAGAGGAAAAAGAGGAGGAGGAGGAGCAACTGAATGATAAAAGGGAGATAGGAAATAAGCCATAAAAGAGAAAAATGAATTATTTCCAGAGTTATAAAGAGGAGAATGTTTGGGCATTGAAATATGGAGACATGGGGAGAAACACATGATTGAATGTGGTACTAACACATTCTATTTGGGGTCCTACTACATCATGTTTGCTTTAGTGTGACTTCCAGAGACCTCTATGAATCTTAAATCACCTTTCAAGATTTTATTCAAGTCAGATCTGGGTTTGTTTCACATATTATATTATTACAGGAAGCAACTCGCAAGTGACCCAGCATTATTTTAAAATACAATAAAAGCTAGTGCTTTTATTAAATGTCAACTGTATTTGAGGAGAAGATATATCATTGCATTTTAACCACAGCTTGCCATTATGCAGAAGGAAAAGACAGCAGTCGGTATATAGGACAACAGTGGCATGTAGATAGTTATATGAACGTATCTTATGTTTTTCAAATTTTGATAGCATATCAGTGGTATGCACTTTATGCATCTATGTATCAAGGAACTATGTTTGTTTTTGTAAGATTATGGTTGTTTCCAGTAGATAGTTGCTATTTGAATGTGTCAACTAATATATTTTCTAAGTTTTTGGATTGTTGTGTCCTTTTAATTAACTCTCAGAAATTGTTATTCATTGTTTTTTTCTCTTTTTGTTATTGTAAAGAGGGATTACAGTTACATAAATCAGGTGATGAGTACATTTTTTTTTGATTTAGTGTCACCCCTTCCCTCATTTTCTCCCTCTTTCCCTGACTCCCCCCAACTTCCATAGTTCATTTTCAACATAGTGTCTAGTGAGTATCACTGCTGCGTTTATTCACCCTTTTTCCCATCATTTCTGGGCTTGTCCCTTGCACTCCCCAAAACAGATAAACCTACATACAAGCCAAAAGGGTCAGAAAACAAAAACAGCAACAAAGAAGAAAAAAGTAACAGCAAAATACCAAAAAAAAAGAAAAATCCTCTTGTTTCCATCTCTTGGCATTCATTTTGATAAACCTCATTTTATATAATCATATGTACATGGTTATTAAGCCTTTGTGATCCTCTCCTAAGAATATCCTCCCTTGATCTCCCTGTGTGAATGTGTAGAATCCTGTGTAATTTATCATGTCCAAGTGTATTTTTTTTTACTTTTACCTCATTCAGTTATTTCTTCAGTAAGCAATGTGAGTTTAGAACATAATAAATTGTTAGGCACAATCCTTTATTCTTAACTCTTCTGTTAGCAGAGTCAGAATGAGATAATAAACTTAAGGATATGAAAGGTTTCTTTTGATTTACAGCTTTAGGACTTTCAATCCATGGTCAACTGACCTATTGCATTGGGCAAGGAAGCAACCGCTGGTGGGAGCCTGTGTTGGGGTTGGGGGCGGGTGCTCATTGCAGGAAAGGCACAAAGGGGAAAAGAGAGAGAGAGAGAGAAGAGGAAAGGGAGGAAGGAAGGAAGGAAGGAAGGAAGGAAGGAAGGAAGGAAGGAAGGAAGGAAGGAAGGAAGGAAGGAAGGGAGGGAGGAAGGAAGGAAGGAAGGAAGGGAGGGAGGGAGGGAGGGAAGGAGGGAAGGGGAGGGGAGGGAAGGGGAAGGGAAGGGAAACAAAGGGAAAGGAAGGGAAAGGAAGGGAAGGGAAGGGAAGGAAATGGGCTGGGGGTCTCAGTTCCCCCTCTCAGGGGAGCACCTCAGCCTCTTCCCAGTTAGTCCATTCCTCAAAGGTTCCTCCCCTCCCTGTAGTTCTACAAACTGTGAGCCCCAGGGGACACATCCCCCAGCAAATCCGTACCTTGCACCATGCCTAAAATTCAATTTCAGGCAGATCAGCACCTCGATGCAACGTCAGCATAGAAGCTTTTATGTACTAAAAGAAAATAAATATGTTTATGAGCTTAAAGGCTGGGGAAAGGTTTTCTTTTAAAAAAAATCCTACATGCACACACACACACACACACACACACACACACACACACACACACACACAGATACACACACACACAACCTAAATTTCCCTGGAAGCAAAACATAAAAATAAATCCCAGATATTAGAAATAAATTCCAGATATTAAAATATAGAACATTTCTTCATATAACATAATATTTAAAATTACTGAGATAAAATCCTTTTTAATTTTATTCCTGGTTCTGCTATTCCTATAAATTATCTGGTTGGTCAACAGTATAAAATATGAGAAGCTGTGTATAGTTTTCAACAGTGAAATGACACACTCTTTTCTGATTTTAAGTAATGCCATTGGGAGATAATGAATGGAATATTTCTCATTACTGTTTAAAAGTCTTATATAAAACGAGTTTATCCAACATACTGGTAGCTGAATATTACCATTATGATTTTGTAAATAATAACATGTTTTTATTTTTGTAATTCTATATTGCTGGGTGAAAGGAGACTCATCATCAAGATCTAACAGTCCTGTAGGCAGAGAGTTTGTGGTGTGGAAGGTATTGTCTGTGTCTGTGTCTGTGTCTGTGTCTGTGCACATGCGCACATGCACCTGTGTGCAGTCCTCAGACCTGAAGAGATAGGAAAGGGATAACACCAGTGTGCAAAGGAGGTTTCATTTAGTTAAAGACCTCAAAATATTTCACCTAAAAATTCTTATAGCTGTTGTAGAGTGAAAGTTTAAAACTGAGGGATTGAGTATCATAAGCGATTTTGATACAAAGATGAGATAATTTCACACTTTTTTCCCTTTTCAATTTCTTTGAGCTGTCTTAAGTCTGATCAGGAAGGGCAGTTTATTTAGAAATATATGATAAACAAAAACGACTACTCATTAATAATGATAGTTTATATGAGAGATTATTTCTTTTGCTTAATCTTTCCAAGTGTCTGTTGACTATAAACACAGCAAGTACTATTTGCCACATTTTGCTCAAGATCATACTACCAGGTGATCAGGGATTTAAAATGGCCTGATTTTACCCTTAATGAAATCATCTAAGGCATTATTTATCCAAGTTGCAGTTTTGAAATCATCTTACTGGCCTGTGACCAACATGTTTTAAAATACTGTGAGCTAGAATTAAAATGCCAAGGCATATCAAACATTATATGGATAAATATTATTGCGTGCATACAAGGGCTCTAATAACCCAGGGTACTTATTACCACTGAGCAGAGTTTTAAAACAAAACATTTGAAAAACTGACCTAGGAAAGCAGAAATTCCCAGTCACAAGCTGGGCACTGATGGCTCACACCTTTTTCCCTAGCTACTCAGGAGGCTGGAACTTGAGGGTTGCTTTCAAAGCCAGCCTGCACAGACAAATCCATGAGACTCTGATCTCCAGTTAACCAGCAAAAAGCCAGAAATGGAGGTGTGTCTCACATGATAGAGTTCAGTAAAGCCAGGTGCTGGTGGCTCACACCTGTAATCCTAACTACTCAGGAGGCTAAGATCTGAGGATCATAGTTCAAAGCCAGCCTGGGAAGGAAAGTCCATGAGACAATTTTCCCCACAAACTACTCAGAAAAAGCTGGAAGTGGTGCTGCGGCTCAGGTAGTAGAGTGCTAGCCTTGAACACAAAGAGGCTTGGGACCAGTGTCCAGGCCCTGAGTTCAAGCCCCAGGACCAACAAAGAAGAAGGAGAAGAAAAGAAAAGTCCAGTGGAACACAACGCCCTGTATTCAAGTCCCAGTACCAACGCACACGCACACGCACACAAATTCCAAGTCCTTGCTTATTACTTATCATCAAAATCTATCAGATATCCCTTCAGTGAGATTAAGGCTGTGTTTCCAAGTCATGTTTTATATGCAATAGTCCTGAGAGATATTAATAGATGATTCTGGAAAACACACATTCATTTTATCAAAAAAATAAGAAACAAAGCTACATATTCTATATGTCACCTTCAGAAATTCATGGAAAACAACAGCATATGAGATGCCCAGAAGTGTACTGTAACAACAGAACAAATTAACTTGAACACAGAACCTTTCCCATCACAGTTTGATATCATGTATCTGGGGAGTGTTCGGTTCAAGCACTGTCTTCTACTGGAACAGCAGACTCTCGTGGCAGGAGCCACTCTGGTGCTTCATACAGATAACAAATGTGCATTCATATGTGATCAGGTATGTGTTAGCATGGTATTACCATGTTAACCGTGAAGATCAAGTTTGTGTAACACCATCTTGTCAACAAGGCTATCATGAGACACCAAATCGCTCTTTTGCCTGAAAAACAGAAGCAATAAAGGACTAAGCAGAATATGGTAGCCTGAGAGTACTGGAAAATATATAGCAATATGGATTTTTTTTCAAGTTTTATTGCATAGTTCATTCATGATTGCTTTCCCCTCGTTCATGAGACCACAGGGACAGCCCTCTGACTTGTCGATGTAGGAGAAATTCTACTTCTGCTTATAATACATATTCTTGCCTACGCATTGGTATGTATGTCCACCAGCGTCAAACACACCTGTCCTACTAGGGCTGGGCTTAGAAAACATTGGTAGCAGCGCTTCTCACAGTAGCTTCACCCACTACAGCACTGGGATGTATCTCTCTGCCAGCTTACTTCATTTCCCTTTGCACCCCACCTGGTCTCCACAATTCCTATAAAGTAATTGTCTTCTCTTTATTTTTCCTTTTGGGGGTCAAGTAGGGCAAAAGTTGAGATGCCAACTCTAGACTTCTCATCACTCCTGAACCAGAAGAATAGCATATTCCAAAAGTCACATGGGGAAAAATCGAGTATCAGTTACATTGTACCCCTACAGTGCGGGCTAAGATGGATTCCTCTAGAGCAATGGTTAGCAAACTAAGTTTAAAAGTTTACAACATCATATAGTCATTACAGTCGAGTCCAAAAGTTTAGTGTATCTGAAACTTAAGCTATGCTCAAATTTTTAATTCAACTCTCTTGTGATAATCATAAATATGAAAATAGGAATTCTGTTATAATAATAATAAAACCTATTAACATAACATATGCCACAGTAAAGAAATAGTCACAAGGTGAGGCCCTGATGTACAGTTTTGCAAATCTCCATAAAGTCTGGATGAATAGAAATAGCTACACTCTCATATTCAGTTTGTTGTAGTCACATGCTGTGGATCTGCTAGAGAATTCTATCACATATCAATGAGCAAACAGAATGTCCGAGTATTATTATGAAAACAGGTTAGTTTCTGGGCACCTAGAAAGTCTTCACTATCTCTAGCTGTTCACAGACGATGTTCAGAGGACTTCCAGGCTATTACATTCTGTTATACAGTAGCGGAGGTCATGTGTGATAATATAGAACTATAACACAGAGAGACTCATGGAGAAAAGCTCAGTCCTTGGCTATTGAGCCAGAAAAAAGCAAAAACAAAAACAAAGCAAAAGAAAAAAATAACCCTTCTTGTTCTGGAGTAAAGCACCCCAGAGATCACAAGATAAAGATCAAAGAGCTGTATATACGCGTATCCTGAGATGCAGATCAAAGAAAAAAGGCAAGTCTGGATAGTGGACTTTAGCTGAGAAATCCCCAGAGGGCATTTCTTCATTATAGCACAAACTTGCCCCCAAGAACTGCTGATTGTAATTAGGCTGTAATTTAACAGAAGAGCTATTTCTAGTGAAATATTTCTCCCCCAAAAAAGTATTCCAAGTTCACATAAAAATCATGCCTTACACATTGCAAGTCTTGAAAACAATTCAGAATTTATCGCCCACTTAGCCTGTTTAGTTCCTCCCTCCGCTCACATTCACCATTTCTTTCAACTGTCATAAAAATAACATCTACATTGGAATGAACTCAATAAAAGTGCATTGTTCACTTGCATTCTACGGCATAGGATTTGGTTATTTCTCGCATGTTAAGAAGCAGAAAATATATGAGTACATATTTATGTGTGTGCTTTCAATAATGTTTTTCTAAAGGACTCTCAGAGACGATCACAAGAAGATTATTTTCTTTGTCCTGGGGGAAAAGAAGAGCCCTCCATGAGATAGATCTGAAGATCTGTTTTCTTTTGAGCCATTGGTTCGGTTTTTGTTTAGTTCTCATTAAGTTGTTGTTCACAAAGGTTGCAATTCAACATGTCCGCTTGAGCATACAAGGCATCTGGATGACTGCCACCCCTTTCCTCATCCTCTCCATCCCTTCCCAGCCCCACCCATCCCTCCAGAGGGCTGATAGTAAAGCAGATGCTCTCCTCGGTCACTCTGCTGACTTCCCCTCAATCTGGACTGAGTTGGAGGCAGATAGGCTCACAATACCTTGCCGTTCCTTTGAGAAACCAGGTTGTACTCTCTCCTGCCACTGTCGCCCTTACAGACTAACCTGCTTAACCATACAGAAATGTCTTCCTCCTCAGACCCAAGAGTGCTCCACGGGAGTCTTGTGCAGATTTTACTCTTTTCTTTGTCATGGTTGTTAAAAATTAGATAACACTTGGTTCAAAATCCAAAAATTATTTTTAAAAAAATGCAATGAAAGAATTTCTCTCACCTCTGCCTTCCATTTGTCTCATGATAACACTTACTAATTTTTAATTTTGATTACAAAGTATGGCATTGACATGAGACCCCAAGGTCATGTATGGACAACCCAATGAGTCTCCCAAAGACACGACTCATGCATCCAGTACACAGATGAGCTGCGTAACAAAGGACACTACCAGCACCTCAGAGCCATCCTCCTGCTGCACTGTCCACTACCCTGAATTCTAGCACCATAAATTCAGCTTTATAACGTTTCTGTACTTTATATAGAAGGGATAATGCTTAGATTGTGTTTCCTCGATATTAAATTTATGAGCCTGGTTCCCATTTGTCTCCATTGTCTTGGGGTTCTGCAGTATAAATACACCACAATTTAAATTCTGCAATGACATTTGGTATCTCACCACAAAATACTATAGCCTGGGTAGTTTATAAACAACAGAAATTTATTTCTCACAGTTCGGAAGCCTGGGGGTCCATGATGGTGGAGAGTAGCAGACGCTGGAGGCTGATCAGGTCTCCTCCTCAGAAGCCCCGCCCCACTGTGCAGTCTCCTGGCCTGCCGCCTTGTGGTCTCTTTTGTAAGCTCACTCCTGCCCTGCCTGGCTCCACCCTATGACCTTAGATGACCTCACCACATCCAATAGATGCACCCATGAACATTCTCATAGCACTTAGATTGTTTCTGGTTTTGAGCTTGTAGAATAATATTCTAGACATTTGTGTCCATATCTCTGCGTGTACTTGCCATATTTGCTGTGGGATGTATGGTCATCGGAGTGGAATTGCTGGATAATGAAGGACACATGAATCTCCAGCTTTGGTAGAAAATAGCAAACACTTTTTTATTTTTATGTTTTTTATTGTAAAAATAATGTACCAAGGGGTTACAGTTACATGAGTAAGGTAATGAGTACATTTCCTACCGAGCATTGTTACCTCCTTTGTTTTTCCCCTACCATCCCTTCCCTCCCTGCCTCCCCAACTCCTCCCTCCCCCCCCAAGTTGTAAAGTTCCTTTTCTACATAGTGTCTTGTACATCTCATTGTTACACCCCAAGACAGGGACACAACTTGTTTTTTTTCTTTCTTGCTATTGTTTTTAATGTATCTAAAATATACTGTGTGATGTTTTGTTTCTCTTGTATGTTCTTACCCCACAGTATAACCCCTGTTTTCACTGTATTTGATTCCAGTGCCCTGCATCTTGTATATACATTTTTCTAATTTGGGGAGGGGAAGGGAAACAACAAAATGCTGAAACAATTATCCTGGTTGACCCACTGTAACAATGAAATGTACAAGACACTAAGCAAAAGCTTTTGAAGAGCAGTGTAATCAATTTACAAATCCCCAAAAGTGAGTCAAGGTTGATTGAGCCACATATTCACTAACACTAGGCCGTATATACGCATGTGCACATGTATGTGTAAAAGCTATTCTGGTAATTGTGTGTAATGCTACTTTATTAAGGCTTGAATTTTCGTTTCCTGAAACTAATGAGATTGAGCACCATTACAATGATTTATGAGACTTTCAAAAGTGATTGTTCCAGTCTCTAAAATGTCTTAGGGGGAAAAATGTCTAAAAAGCTTTTGGAGGAGGATATTAACTTAAAAGTGTTTGAGAGCCTGGCACCAGCGGCTCACACCTGTAATCCTAGCTACTCGGGAAGATGTGATCTGAGAATCACTATTTAAAGCCAGCCCGGGCAGGAAAGTCTGTGAGACTTTTATCTTCAGTAAATTATCAAAAAAGCCAGAAGTGAAGCTATAACTCAAGTGGTAGAATGCCAGTCTTGAGTAAAATAAGCTCAGGGACAGCACTCAGGCCCTGAGTTCAAGCCCTAGGACCATCAAAAAATAAATAAATAAAAATAAAAATAGTTGCAAAACTAAAAACAGGCAGGCTCTGAACTCACTGAGACCAGCAAGAAGAGTGACTGGTTTAGTTCATCTCCCTGGCCAATCCAGAACTCTGGGCTCTGATTTGCTTCTCTTACTCCCTGATGCATTTGTTGAGAGATAAAAACTAATCTTGGTTTCTAATAAATACTTGCTTCTTCCTGGGTGTGAAATTGCTTTATAGGCTGATATGTGGATCTAGGACCAAATATCTCATTAGACTATTACAGATATTAAATATTATGAAGTGTTATTACACAGTATCCTACAAATACATTGTAAAACTAATTATAGTGCCATAATTCAAAGATCAGTTACCTACAGAAATGAGGTGTACTTTGTAAAGAAGTGAAAAGAGACAGAGAAATTGCTACTCAGGTTTGCTGATCGAATTAGCCCTAACCATGAGTTTTCTAGTCCCTAAATCTTCTGGAACTATTGCTAAAGGCAGATTCTGTCTCTGCAGTTCTGTATTTCCAGAAAAGATGCCGGTGAGCAGTTTTATGGAGCCCACTAAATTCACTCTACCCCAAAAGACAAATCCAACTCAAAATCAAGTTTTTAAAACTTGCCATTTCTCTCTTTGTTTGGGTGATGAGACATATTTCCCCATGTCATGTTGGTTTAATGATAATATCCCAAATTACAATTCTCAGCTTCCCTTCTGGAAACCGTTTCCAAACTTGGAAATTTCAGCTGCCCCCAGAATCTATTCAGCTATGTCACAGACATTCCAAAAGCTGACTTGTCTGTAGGTACAAAAACAGGCTTTTTTGTAGGTGGTAGTGGTGATCATGGTAGTCATGGGCTTGAACTCAGGGCCTGGATGCTTTCCCAGAGCTTTTTTCACACAGAACTAGCACTTTACCACCTTGAGCCGCAGCTCCACTTCCGGTTTTCTGCTGGTTAACTAGAGATAAGAGTTTCACAGACTTTCCTGCCCAGGTGGGCTTTGAACTGGGATTCTTAGATCTTAGCCTCCTGAGTAGCTGGGATTACAGGTGTGAGCCACCCACACCTGAGTAACACAAGCTTTCTGATGAAGCCAGGGCTTCCTCTCTTGATGCAGTTGCTACCTGGAAGCCTTTGTTACGTTCGTCAGAGATAGAGTATCCAATGTCAGATCTCTGGGTGGGCTCAAGCATGACCGGAGGGTCATGTCAATAACTTTTTCGATAAAATTAGGATTTGATTTTTTAACATGTTTTTAACATGTTTGTCATAGCTCCTCCTGTTCAAAATTACTTCTTTTCCCCCAAACTGAGTCATTATCCCAGGAACAAACTTTAGTCCTTCAGCTCTTTCTGACCCTTTAGGCTCTGTTAGAAGATTGCTGACTCCTGGCAAATGTTTGCCAAACCACTCCTTTGCCCATCCCTCCCCCCTCCAAAAAAAAACTAAAAATATAAATAGTAGTGGCAATGGTAGCATCGTGGAGTGGTTCTAGTTTAGCTCTCAAGTTGACATCCCCACCAATACTGTAATTCTGCACTATGGGTATGGAGCAATACAATCCAGTCTTTGTTGAGGATGTGGTGATGTAGGTGAATTATAAGGTGGGAAGAAAAAGCCAGTTCATAATTGGGGAATAAGTAGGACCTGCCAGGGTTAGAAAGGGAATAAGCTTTTTGCTTGTACTGACAAACTTTGAAGAAACCTAATGAATAGTTAGATGATTAACCTATGGTGCGGGACCAGCCTTCACATTATTAGTAGTATTATTATGGATTCAGCTACAGTCAACTAAACCTATACTTAATTCTTAGATTACGAATACATTTGAAAATATTCCAAATGGACAAGAAATATCCCCCCCATAAAAAAGAAATAGATCATGTTCAACCAACCTATGGTATATCTTGTCCTATCAAGGAAGTTACAAACCAGATGAGCCCAATGTCCTGAGGTGAACAGGAGAATGCACATGGAGACAAAGCTTCCCATAGGGCACCCACTCTTTCTCCCAAAGATACTATTCCCAAGTACCTTATTCTCTTTCTTTCACTGTTTTTGGCTTGGTTTGTTAGCATACACTAACCATATGGTCGTGATAATCCCATAGATGCATAGTATAGCTGAACCTTGTCTGCCATATTCCCTTCAGTCCCTTCTCTTTCTTATATCTGAAGCCCTCGAATAAAGCCTTTTCCTTCCTTCCTAGAAATATGGCCATGAGTAGCAGCTTACATGCAGGTAATGCATTGGCTTGGTTTGGCTTTTGATCGCAGTATTAAACATAATGCTAAGTTTGCACTTAGCGCTTCATTTCTGCTTTTTTATACCATAACAAGCTTTGCCACTGGAGGGTGCTGATGACAGGCCTTTTTCCTTCAGTGATTCTTCAAGCAGAGTCTTGAGTTTTTCATGGTCTTCCTGGATCACAGTCCTCCTATTATGCCTGCCATATATCGGCACCATCATATCCAGCTTTTTTGGTGAGGTAGGGTCTCTCTAACTTTTATGCCTCACCTGACCTTGACAAGCAATCCTCCCTATCTCTACCTCCCAAGTACCTGGCTTATAAGAGTGAGCCACTGGACCCAGCGTAGTTTGGGGTTTGGAAACGAGGACATATTATGTATCCAAAGTTACCTAGCAACTTCTTAATAAAAAAGAAAGTTGGTAAGGTTAATTATATACTCATTACCTTACTCATGTAGCTATAACCCCTCTGTACAGTATCTTTACAATAAAAAAATTTAAGAAAAGAAAGAATATGCAAGGAGGTAATTGTACATAGATCATAGAAATCCAGCCTGTCACTTTTTGCAAAAAAAAAAAAAAAAACCTTTCAGAATCAAGTGTGGTTTGATGATATACAGGTGTCTTCTTTTCAACCCAGAGCTATTTATATCAGAAATCTTCTACCTGGCTTCTTGAGAAATCTCGTGTTTTCCATCTCACAATTAATTTATATTCTCCATACTGAACTTCCGCTTATTTCAGCACCATGCATCTTTTTATTCCTGGGATGAACTAAGTGAAAAGATCCTTTTCTCTCACTCTTGCCTTTCTTCTGAATAGCCAGGCTTCCTTTTTGATCTGTTTTACTTGCTACATCAGGGATGTCTGATATTTCTGAGGAATGTCAGAGAGGGATCTGTTGTCTGCTCATTTGAAATGAGCCAATGCAGACCTTCGACAGCTCCCCAGAGCCACGGGGGCCATGATCAAAAGACAGCCCTGGCAAAGGGAGTTCTCCCGCTCACAGCTTGAGATGTGTGAACTGACACCATGGCCCACTTTCTCAAGAGAGTCTCCCATCCAGTAATGGCATCATTACGAATGTGCTCTACAATCGCCCGGTAAAAAGGCATGAAGTAAAAGAGAGAACTTTTTATGGGGGAATATTAAAACATTTACTTCCACGTGCGCTCACTCTAACCAGCTTGAACAAAGTAGTTATTCCCACTAGGTTATTCTCATTGGTCGTTCTATAATAAAAGATTCTAGATATTGTTCATTATCACTGGCATTATAATTTTTATTTCAGAATCTCAGTCATCGAATATTCATTATCTAATTATAATTAAATGCATGATACTTTTAAGAATGTGTAGAACTATTTAAATGAGTATGCACTTTATTAGAGGAATAAAAGTAGATTAAAATTATTCAGAGGATGTAAACGTTAGCCTTAAAGAACTGTAGAATTGCCTGTGAACTTCAGGATGCACTGAAGAGTTAAGGGAAAGCAAGAGACAAGTTTTTATGAAAAGAAAGAGAAACAAGACAGATCCCTGGTGTACTACATACTTAATTATGATAGAGAAAATAAGCAAGACATAGAGCACTTGGTAAACGTGTTTGAAAGCTGAAGACCAGAGTTGGAATTTATCAATCTTCTCAACCCTTCCTCCCCACCAGACCAGTGGCACTGCTGGAAACATAAATGAATGTTCAATATATACTTAGTGAAAAGGAAAAGCAGTCTGAAAGTCACAACAGGAGGTTGGTAAAAAATGAACCTCTATAAAGTCAGATTGGAGACACATTTAAAGATTCATACCTGTGTCTTGTGAGGTTGTATGCAGTTTCTTAGAATATGAATTTATGTGCTCTGCAAGTTAACTCTGTCCAAGTGGCAATCAAACTCAGAAAAGGGTAGGAGAGTCCTGGAAAGTTGTCCGGCTCTGTAGTAAACTTTTTACAGAGAGAACATTTCTCATCATTTAGGAGAAAGTATGAGCCCAAAGCAGACTTAGCTTTCTTTGCCCATATGTTGGATATGCCTAGTAAATGTACGGATCAGTCACCTCTAAAATACCAATTTGACAAAAAAATGGTTATAAACTTTATTGAATTTTAAACTATATATTGTAAAGAGGAGCATTATGAGGATTTTAATAATGATGCTGGAATGAACAAACGGAGCCTTCCCTTTTTGTAGTCTAAATTTAGGTAGATATTAATGATTTTGTGTGGTTTAAATTAATATCTATCAGAAACTTACCATGTGCCAGGCACAGTGCTAAATAATTCAGATTTGTTTAAGTTTTCCAGTTTTTGACAGACAATAAAATTGAGAGTTAAATGAAAATTTTGCCAATATGGAAAGATGTAGAAACTAAACACAGCTTGGCATCAGAAACTCTTCTTAAATAGGTTATTATCCTGCCCAGGAAAAATATGAACATTCTAAATTAAGTGATTGTAATTTTGCCTTCCAACCACTAATTATGCCTGTGAAACATGACCGTACAGTGTACCGTGCCAAATTCACAATGCATGGTGCTGCTTTTGGAAAGGTAAAATTTGCTTAGGGTACAGAGATCATTACTACTAGAATTAGGAGGCCCATTTCCATGGTTACAAGAATGACATCATCCATCATCACTGGAGGAAGACACATCGCAGTTAGAAGAACAGAGAATTATAGGATTCTATCCTACTACATTATGAGAGTTATATTTCCATTGATCAGATCACCTGTTCCAAAATCAAGCATATGTACTAGGAATGCACTACAGAGGCAAAGAGAAATAGCTGAAACCAAGAAAGTCCTAGAAAATTCACAGTGTACATGAGCCATAATTATATATCATCCATAGAGTAAGGTGTTGTGGACACCTAAAGGAGGAAGCAGCAGATTGGTTGGAGAGCTCAGGGGAGGTGTGAAAGAAGAGATGTCACCTGGGCAAGTACTTGAAGTTGAGTAGAGTTCCACTAGGCAGGAAAAAGAGAAAGAGCATCCCAGATAAGAGAACTCGTGCAAACCAGAGAGAGTAAAGCATAGCTGTGAACAATGTTGGCCAATAACTGGCATGTGCCTGGGAAGCTCAGACGCAGGGGATGTTGAGGAGCTAACCTAGATTGCTCTTGTGAAAGGCCCAGGATTGAGAATTTAACATTTTTGTCCTAGAAAATAATGACAAGCCACGTATAATTTTTCCTTCTGAGAGGGAAGTGCCCCGATGGTTAAGCACCCAGCTCAATCATGTTTTGCATATGAGTCTTCTCATGAAACCCTCGCTCAGCTCAAACTATGTAATGTGGTCAGCTCCTTCTCTGACCCTCGTCAGTGCCTCCAGGCCAACTCTTCTTCTGAGTTCAATTATTACACGACTCACTGTGCCTGGTTTGGACCATCATCTAAATAGAATGATTGGACTTTCCCTCTGTATTATGTGTTAAATATTTACTATGTTTTTGTGCATAGACCTCGGCTTACATCTTATTTCATTGCTATTTATTATTTATTCTATAGATATATCAATATTTGTTTGTCATTCCTCTGTTGATGGCCACTGGGGCTGAGTAGATTCTCATTTTTTTCCCAGGGAGGGAAATGGAATGGAATTGGATTCCTTGCAAAAGCCCAAGTATTGGGCCATCCTAGGTGGTTAAGAGACACGTTATTGCTGGAGGCGAGAATCCACGTGCGGCATCCGTCATCAGGATGTTAATGACTTGCCAAGATTCTCTCCCTTTCTGTCTGCTAATCTCACATTTTCATTCCAAAGCTCTGGAAATGATTTCCCATTAAAGCTATATTTGAGAAGCCATTGAAAGCCAAAATCTATACTTCACAAATTGGCACAAGGCAGAACACTATCTCTGCACATATTAGTATATGTGGTGAAAAAAGTTCCCTTTCTAGGATGCCAACTAAAACAAAACTAAATATATTTTATTTGATGCATATAATTATAGTTTTTATAATTTAATTGGATATTTTAGGTCTCCAAAAGAAAAATAGAGAATACATATATCCTTCCTCAAACTAAAAATCAAGCACCTTTTTTTGTAGGAAAATATATTACCACTTTTCAGAATGAAGACTGGGAGATAGGTAGATAGATATGATAGATTAGATAGATAGATGGGTGATACATAAGTTAGATAGATAATACATATATATACATCATACATACATAGATACAGACATACATAGATACATAGAGGAGTTGTAAATCTTATGAAGTCAGGAGCTACTCACCTGAATGTGTAATCCGAACTACTCAAGAGGCTGAGGACTGAGATATGAGGATCTCAGGTAGAAGCCTGTCTAGGAAGAAATTAACCCACAGAATTCTAGACTGGAGATGTAGACTGCACTGGGCTCAAGTGAAGATTGCCAGTTGTGAGTATAAAAGCTCACTCAGGGAGCAGGCCTTGATTTCCAGCCCTGGTAATGACATTCACCAAAACTATGAATTGTGTCTCCAGAAATGAACCATTGAAAGCCCTAAGTCTCACTGTGGCTCCATGTGGAGACAGCACTCCTCAGGAAATAATTGAGGTTAAATGAGGTCATAAGGTGGGACCTGACCTAATAGAATTATTGTCTTTTTTTTTTTTTGTAGTACAGGGATTTAAACCAGAACCTCTCATGCTAGGTAAGTGCTCTACTACTTGAGACATGCACCCCAGACCTTTTCTTTGCATTTTGTTTTTGAAATAGGTCTTACTAATCCTGCCTAGCCTGGTCTTAAATTCATGACTGTCCTGACTCTAGAATAGCTGGATTTACAGGTATATGCCACCTTGCCTGGCTGAATTATTGCCCTTATAAGAAAAGGAACAGGTGTGAGAGAATTCTCTTTCCACATAGGTACACAAAAGGAAGGCCATGGTAGGACACAATACCAACTACAAGCCAGATAAAAGGGAGGTCTTATCATACCAAAAACAAAAACCCTTTGGTCAAGCTTATATTCATTCAACCCTTCAGAAATGTAAGGGAAAAGATATGTGTTTTTAAGCCACCAAATCTGTGCTGTCTCCCTGTGGCAGCTAATACACCAGACCTAATACACCGATCTCTAAGTAATTTATAATCAGCCATCAAGATTGTGTGCACTTCAGGGAAATATAATGGCCAAATCTTTCACAGTCTTGTCTGCATTACTTCTCCTCCCTGTCTTCGGGGTTTTTTGTTTTTTTCAAAATGGCTACTCTGACCTATAAGAAGCGCGTGGCGACTTTCCCTTCTGTACCCTCAAGAGAGAGATGAGTTCACAAAAGCACACTCACATGCTTCATTCACTCCATAAAACTGTTGCTAAATTGAGTTTTTCATGGTTCAAGATTTGCATAGCACCACAAGTTGAGGCCTCTCCCTCCTTTCTTTGGTGTTATTTGCTAGCTCTCAATTTCACAATGATGAATTTTTATTGCTTTGGTTCTGAAGGGAGAATTTATATGTCTTTTAATTTGTATGAGTTGGACCATATCATAAATGGCTCCCTCTTGAAATTGCAAAAGAAGCTTGCCAATAGAAATGACCTTATTTATTAAAATCTAATTAACAGGAGAATTAGAATGTCCCTGAGTGGGTTTCTGAATTTCTGTTTTCCTCCATCTAACAAAGAAGACAGATCTATCGGATTCTAGGCAATCACAAAGCTCAGAAACTCACTGGGAAATGATCTAGTTAGGTCTCTTTTTAGATCATTGTACAATATAGGCTCCAAAATCTTTTCCCAAAATAGGTTGGCACCATGTTTCATAAGCACATGAACTTGCTTATCTATGGTTTGAAGAAAGAGGCTTGGGTGGGTCTTTTTGACTTCAATGGAAACAGGAAGTTACAAGGTCACCTCTTCTCTCTCCATGGTCAGAATATTTCTAATTATTGTCACTTTATGTCATCTTCTGGACAAAGCTACCTGCTGTCTATGTATTTAAGACAACAATATACATCACTTTATGGTTCCAAACTTGTAAAATAAATTTGGCAAGTCGGTTACAGATAGAAATTTTAAAAATCTAATTAATATATCCAGCTCCCAGCCTATGTATAAAATCTCTTTATGCTAAAAATTCCTCTATCTGCTGCTCTGTTGTTTCTCCAATTTCTCATTCCAACCTCAAAACAGGAATTTAGAGATTCTCCCTGCTCTTTCAATTCCCATGTATTAAGAGCTTTTTACCTTATAGTTTTGTTTTGGTTTTTGGTTTGGGGGGGGTTGTTTTGGTTTGTTGTTGTTGTTGTTGTTTTGGCTGGGCTGGGGGCTTGAACTCAGGGCCTGGACACTGTCCCTGAGATTCTTTTGCTTGAGAGTAACACTCTACCATTTCAGTCATAGCTTTACCTCCTTTCTTTACAGTTTATTGAACTTTTTCCTCATTCTGCCACCAGAATAGTTTATGGCCTATCCATCAGTAATCACCATATTGATATAGTTGATATGTGCTCTTATTTTTGATTGTAGATAATTTTTGTCATGTATCATAACTGGTTACTTTTTCTCCAAAAAAGCTTTATTTTTTCTTTTTTTCTTTTTCTTGTCCGTTTTGGGGCTTAAACGCAGGGCTTGGACACTGAATTCTTTTGCTCAGGGCTAGCTCTCATTTAGCCTCAGCTCCACTTCCAGTTCTCTGGTGGCTAGCGATGAGTCTCATGGACTTTCCTGCCCAGACTGACTTCAAACCATGATCCTCATATCTCAGCCTCCTGAGTAGCTAGGATTACAGGCATAAACCACCTGCACCCAACCCCAAAAAAATTCTTTTCTTTCAGTTCACATTAATCATAATTCTGTTGGCTCCCTCCCAAACTTGAGGTCATTTATTGCCAATTTTCTTGGTTCATTCTTCTTAATCATGCTGGAATCTGATCTAGAGACCTTCAGACTGTCTATTACTGAAAGAGACTTTTTCCACTGTTGATTGATAACTTTCTTTTATGTATTTGTCTTATCTTTAAGTAGCTGTACACAGAAGTTGCCATTTAACAAAGCAGTTTGTAAATACAATGTGTCTTGATCAATGTCGCCCCTTTCAACATTCTCACCCATCCTTCCCTTCCACACCTTCCCTCACTCTTCTCAATTTTGTAGGATATACTCTAAGCTTCCTAAGAAATGATTTTCATGTGAGGAGGGCAGATTAGATTCCCTCATTGGGACCAAATCAACCAAAAATTTTGCCCCTAAAATTGGACAAAATTGAACACCAGTTGAGCAGGGGAAACCTATCATTTGTGACCAGCACTAAGAAGAATGAGAGATAGCATAAATCAGCCAATGAGTCTGTGTGGTGTGTGTGTGTGTGTGTGTGTGTGTGTGTGTGTGTGTGTGTGTGTGTGTGTGTGTGTGTGTGTGTGTGTGTCCCAATGTGTGCTGATGCCAGGGCTGGAACTCAGGCTATCACATTCTTGCTTGGCCTTTTTTGTTCACAGCTAGAGCTTGACTCCTTGAGCCACACCACCATTTTGGCTTTTTTTTTTGATTAATTGGATAATCAGAGTGTAAGGTATATTAAATAGGTAGGTTTCATTAGGTAGCCGATGAAGAGAACACCATGCGCTATTCAGGCAGGAAAAGAAGTTTATTTGCAGAACTGCTGCCCCCGCCATGCATGTGGAGAAGCATGGCTGAAAAAGAAAAGGAGGAAGCAACCCATTCCTGGGCCAGGACTTATCTAGGCCAGGGACAGGAAGAGGTGTGGCCAGGTGGGGGAAAGGTGTGGCCACACTGGATCTGGATGTGACCTCAGGGTCTAGGATCCTCCTAAGGTCAGATGGGAAGCATGTGACCAGAGGTGGCCCAGGATGTGACCTAGCAGGAGGGGAAGGTGCCTGCTTCCAGGTCTGCCAGTTACCTAGGTAACAGATACTGGGTGGAAACTTAGTGGAGAGGGAGGGAGGTGTCCCTGTGCAGATCTTACATTCCAGCCTTTTGCTAATTATGAAAAGGGCAAAGTTTCTCTCTGGCTACTTCCTGCTTGCAAGGCGAGTCAACAGCAGGGGTAAAAGGCTGAGATGTGGTCCCCTCTGGAGAAACACAGTAGGAAGCAGCAGTCATTTGGTAGGCATGAATCCTTAGATGAAGTCTGGAGGAGGCAAGTCTCTTGGACGAAGTCTGGAGAAGTCTCATGAGGCATTGAGGGACTGAAAAAAAAATACTATAGAGCAAATAAATGGCAAGAGGAAGGATTTGGAGCTGAAAATGTTGGTAGAAATGTCCTTAGCTACTTCTGACACCTAGCAACTAGGTAGAGGAGAAGTCAGGTAACAACGGCAAGAATATAAATTCCTGTCCAGTTAATAGGTAGACAGGTATGGACATTATATGGGCAGGCTTCTTACTTCTATTGATCTCCCAGCTCTGGTTAATTTTGAAAGGGCTGATGTGACATCATCTCCTCTTACTCCTCTCCATGGTCCCTTGTTCCCCAGACTGGCTGAGTCTAGGTGCTCATTGCTGGAATGGCTTGTCCCAGTTGGTATTCAAGGAGGTTTGAACTCAAGGCACTGTCCCTGAGCACTTATGCTCAAGGCTAGTGCTCTACCAAATGGAGTTACAGTACCACTTCCAGTGTTTGCTGGTTAATTAGAGATAAGAGTCTTGAGCCATGTTTCCAGCCTGGCTCTTTGCAGGTTAGTTGGGAGATGGGGTCTTAGGGATTTTTCAGCCCAGGCTGGCTTTGAACTGCAATATTTGCCACAAAAAAAAACCCTTTATTATTTCCAATTAAAGTAACAAGGAGATCAAGTAGAATAAGTAGCGCTTATCAAGTAGGTCCTTATCAAGAATTGACCAACAAATATTCTGAAATGACAAAATTCATTAGATGTGATGAGAATTTTAGCACAGATATAGTATTTATTTCTTTCTGGTAACCCTAACAGTGCTTAAGTTAACCAAAGTTACAGAAAGAGCCTTAGCTTTTGCAAATCCAAAGCAATCTTTCACAGGAAGTCAGCTGTGTGTGATGGAGCCAGGTGAGACCCCAGTCTACTTTTACCATGGCGGAGGTAGTCAGGATGGTCTAGGCAGGAGTGAGGACAAACTTCAGGAATCTCAGACCATTTAAGCCAAATAACTTGATTACAATGCCAAATAACAAGTTTACACAGACACAGACATACACACATAGGCATATACACACAGAATCAAGTTGAGGTCTCTGCAAAATCCGAGTTGGTGTGAAATACTAGCTGAACTCCCACGATGCCAAGATGGTGCATCGCCACATGGTCAATGCTAGAGAGAGCTAAAGATTTTGACAGTGAGGGTGCATTGCTTCTAGCACACATGGAGCTTCAGGTTCCACCCCCACTACAAAGGCAGAGGAGGGGGGAGGGGGAGCGGAGGGGGACTTGCAGGAGAGGCCGCAGAGCGGGGGGGCTCTCTGGGGAGGCCGCAAAAGAGGGGGTATGTCACAGGGGAGGCCGCAAAGCAGAGGGGGCCTCTCTGGGGAGGCCGCAAATATTGTGGCTCATAGAGGAGGCTGCAGAAGTGGGTGTAGTAGTAAGCTTGGTAGAAGGTTAAGAGTCAGATGAGACTAAACCCTTAACCCACCATGTGGCCAAGATGGTGAATTTCTGAAAAAACACCAAGAAAACCTAAACAAATGGAAACTGACAATTTTCAAACCTAGAATGGCTAGCCTTTGAGAGGGAACCTAGAGAGGGGTTCCTGGGACCCAGCCTGTGTCACACTTTTCAGGGCACAATGCAAAATGTTGTAGAAAAGAGAAAGAGAGAGATAGTGAAAGTTGCACATGATTGGCAGAGAGAGAGCAAAGAGCCTGAAAGTAAACAGACTTCTGACCATTGACCATTGCAGTGGCAAAAACTGTCTACATCTGAGAATGGCATCGAAATTAGGCTTTCTGGCTTTCCAAGGAGTGCAGGAGGCATTTCAAAGGGGTTTCACTGCTCGAGCATGATTCGCAGCACCCCATTAAATGTGTAGGAGAGTCAGTCTGGTGAGTGAAGGAGAGCTGACCAGGCAGAAGTGGCATCCGACTACCCCCAGAGGCCTCTAGAGAGAAATGGCCAAGCCCCCTAAAACAAGCATCCTCCGCTTTGGAGGTGACCGGACTTGCAGCTAAAGGCCGTAGGAGCTCTCTGGCGTGGCGCCACATCTGGACAGAGACTGAACAACAGAGAGCCATAGAGACTAGTTTCACTCACCAGAGTAGAGAAGTGGTGTGGACGTGGATGTGAAGGCAGCAATGGTACTGGTGAAAAGTCTCATGTGGTGTCTCAAGGCAGTTTGGTTCACAAAAAAGGGGTGGTTAGGAAATTCTAACATTTCCAACTCAAAAATCCCATCAGAGTCATGACACCATATGTAAGGATATTAAGTAGGTAGGTTTTATTAGGTAGCTGATGAAGAAAACACCATGCACTATTCAGGCAGGAAAAGAAGTTTATTTACCGAACTGCTGCCCCCCGCCATGCATGGTGGAGAAGCATGGCTGAAAAGGAAAGAGGCGTGAGGGGCCAGCCCACCTCTGGGCCAGAACTTATCTAGGCCAGGGACAGGAAGAGGTGTGGCCAGGTGGGGGAAAGGTATGACCACACTGGATCTGGATGTGACCTCAGGGTCTAGGACCCTCCTGAGGTCAGATAGGAGGCATATGACCAGAGATGGCCCAGGATATGACCTAGCAGGAGGGGAAGGTGACTGCTTCCAGGGCTGCCAGTTACCTAGGTAACAGATACCAGGTGAAACCTTAGCCAAGAGGGAGGGAGGTGTCCCTGTGAAGACCTTACTCAGAGTATGCAGAACATTTTTCTTCAAATTGGCTTCACAAACAATCCTCTGATCTCAGCTTCTCCAGTAGCTATGACTGTAGGCATGAGTCACCACCTCTTTCTCATTCTTTCCAGAACCTCTTCAAGCACTATGTAAACATTCATAACTTTTAAACTCTTTTTGGATTATAAGTAGATAGAGCAATGATGTAACAGATGGGTAAAAAGATGGTAGGATGAATGGATAGATCATCAAATCATCTCTTTCTAAAGTACAAGTGCTTTTCATTGTTGTAGCTGATATGGATGTACCTTTTATCAGATGCTCACATCCTCCAGCATAGTGGAGATATGGATAACACAAAAACAAATATTGATCATCTAAAGGGCCTCACAGAACCTAGTAAAATAAACCAGCTTCTCCTTCAAACAAGTCTTTTGTGTTCATGCAGTGAGCAAGTCACCCGCTGAGATGAAAGTGGGAAGGACAAATTATGTTGACTATGATGATGTGATGTTTGTAGAAAAAAGATTATGGCAATCTATAAGAGAATGATTTATATGGATTCCTATTACGGAGGGGGCTTTAGAACTGGCCACAGTTCTAAAAGAACTGTGTTCTTAAAAGAAGAATGCTTAGATCACTGGCAAAGAGCATCTTTTAAGATGGCCAAATCCATAATAAAAGGAAAACCTAAGGCATGGTGTCCTTCCTTCTGAGGCTAAATGCAAGGAAAACTAAGGCTCTATTGAGCATTGTAACTATTTAAGAAAAATAGTCTGATTATTGTCTTTTTTGATCAAAAAGATCTATGGAAACAACAAAGGAATAGTCTATCCAGAGATTAAGTAGAATAACAATGTAATATTATAAAAATTGTCCAGATGATACTACTATTGATTATTTATCCAAAAGATTGCAAGTCACAATACAATAAAGACACTTACACACCCATGTTCATTGCTGCACTATTCACCATGGCCAAGTTATGAAAACAACCCAGATGCCCTACAATGAACAAGCGAATTAAGAAAATATTATGAAGCAGTATGAAGTAGGTCAGGCTCATGTTTTCTCTCCTATATGGAACTTCTATCTAAATAATCAACATATATGAAAACATATGGTCATATGCCTATATAAACATATGAACTGAAGCATGGTATCTGTGGAGGAAGATTTCTTTGGACAGCTAACTGACAGTTTCACCAAATGAATACCAGGAAGCTGAAGCCTGTGTGGTTGAGAGGGAGTTGGGAAAACCAGGAGAGAGAGAAGAAATGAATGGAGAGAGGAGGGGTGGACAAATGCAGTCATAAATTAAGCACACCTATGTGAAGATGGAACTGGGAAACTTGAGGGGATGGGAGGGGCTGGGAGAGATGCAGGGAATACTATGGAAAGGGTGACACTGATCAAGATGCCTTGTACTTGTAAACTGACCTGTTGAATTGAAACCCCTCTGTAAATGACTTAAAGGCTAATAACAAACAGCTAACTATAGACTCTTTTTTCATATCCAAGAATCAAGTCATGAATTAGGCTTCTGCACCTTGTAAACTGGACCAAGTGAACCTCATATTCCATGCTTTTCAGCTCTGTCAGTGCTGCCCAGTTTCCCTCCTCCAGAGATACCAAACAAGCCCAGCTATCCTTGGAAGAGTCTGGGAGATCAGTAAGAGAGGTTTATTTGCACGGCTGTCTGCATATATCTACTCCCAACCACTATCACCATTATCATTGCACTGGTGGGGGGGGGGAACATTGAGAATATGAATCAGAGCTCTTGATCTATGTGAGAGGAACACAAGAGTCTAACTGAATTATATTAGCCTAGAATACCTGTAACTGAGCAGAGGTAGATGAAGGTTTTGATAATGGCCTCAACTTTCAGAGTTTTGTGCAAAAAGGGAACATGGTGATACTCTGTAGATGCGATATAGAACCTCTGATATTTTAGTAGGAAGACCCCTACTCAGACAGGCAAGCCCACCTAGTTGTCAGGAGTGACAGAGCCCACAGCAACAAAGTTTTAACAAAGAAGTAACTTAATTGAGAAGGTTCTCACACGGACAGGTCAGGGCTGCAGCACAGGCTCAGGAGCTGATACTGCGACCCCGGACAGCTCACAAGCTAGGGTTTTTAGAGGGAAAATCCAGGTGGTCAAGCCTGGTCACACGCAGGTGACCAATGAGTTTGCAACATACACAAAGGATTGTGTAGTCATATTAGGCCACATGCAGGTGGCCAATGGAGTTACAGTCTGTCTTATAGTAGTTGTTTAAACTATCCTATCATTTTGGTTTGAATTGGCACGCAAATTTGGCAGCAAAAGGTGGGGTTTCTCCTTTAATTGGGTGGTGGAGCAAGTTGAGCAAGAATATTTGCTTTACTGGTCAGCCTTTAACAGAAACAGTAAGGGTGAGAGTGAGGTTGTTAAGGGAAGAGGGACCAGATGCATGTTTTTTCATTCCAGGAAGTAGGCCTATCAGAGCCAAGATGTGGCCCTGTGATTAAGGTTGTTTTTCTAGTTTGAACATTGTTTAAAGGTTTTAGTCACCACCCTTCAAAAAATGCAGTCTAAAATCCCTAAAACAAAGGCAAAGCTCAAAATGGAATCATACCAGCTTGGGCCCCATCTCAGGGTCCACTTCACTATCGAGCTAGCTAGAAGCAACCTTTGAGAAATCCCACACAAGGGCCACCCACCCATGAGTGAGAAGGGAAATAAACCATGCCAGGCATGGAAGAGTCTTCAGTGACCAGGTTTGTTGGGGAAAAAGAAAAAGAAAACACAGCTTCAAAACCTTGAGAAAATTCACATTATTTACCATGTGTCTTAGAGACTTACTGAGATGGTATTTTTTTCACATTGAGCATTTCTGAAATGTTAACAGTCTCTCATTAACTGTTAGGGAAATAAATGAATAGAAATGGCCAGAAGGGGACACAGCAAGGACATTCTCTTTGACAAGCAACCAATCCATGACCACAATGTACCAAAAAATATACATAAAGGTCTCTTATTTAGAGAGACTATTAATGCAGTGGGAAAAGTAAAATGTGAATAGCCCAATCTGATCTTCAATCCAGTCAGACAAGTTTTCTATAAAAATAAAAAGAATAGTTTTTCCGTATAATTAAAAGAAAATCAATTGAAAGTAATTTAGCAGAACTTGAGATGTAAATACATGTCTCAAATATCCATTCAGGGTATTAAAGATTTGAACTATTTTTCCTTGCTCAGTTACTAACCAGTCAAGTACCTAGAAGCAGGCATTGTTTTATTCCTAGTCTAGTAACTCTCCAGATTAAGGGTAATAAGTAGATAATCTTCTTTAAAAAAAAAATGTATCCTTATTACTCCAGGAAAACTGGGAGGACCAGAAAGTCCAGTACTGAAAAGATTCATACCAGCAGTGATCACACTCCATAAATCTAGATCTAACACTTATAATGTTTCAAATCTGCTTAAACAATTACTACTACTATTGTTCTAAAATTAAACATATACACATACCAAAGTAGAATCACAGAACCAAATTGCCTCATATTTGTGTAGAAAGAAAAAAAGCAACAAATGGCCTTTGTGAATTAACCAACTTACATTTACATAGAGGTCGAATCTTAAAGATTCATCTTTAAGAGCTGAGTTTTGTGCCCTTTTTTTCTATAGCATACAAAATAACATATGCTCCAAACCAAATATTACTTTATAAAATAAAAGCTCAACTACAGAAAAAAAAAGAACAATTAGTGTTTCATGAGTACTGAAGAACTAGTTCAGTAAAGAAAGAGGGGTAGGGGGAAGCAGGAGGAGGGGACGGGATGAAGGAGAGAAGGGCTAGGAACACACAGTCATAGCAGCCAATGCACAGATGTGAAAATGGAACCAGGGGTGTCAGAGACACAGACTTGCGTGACCCCGCCTAAGGATTCATGTGCTGTGTGAGGTTTATGTATGCTGGCAAACACCCCCCACAACCCTGGCAAAGGTCAGGGTGCCCAGTGGCAGCCTCCAGGCTGGAATGAGGAGGCTTTTTCACTATCTGGGCGAAGGTCTGGATGCCCAGCCCCGACCTTGGTGGAGGACATGGGGAAAGTGCCCTTCATGCTCCCCGCTGAGTAATTCCATAGAACAATGCCTCTAGAAAAATGCCTTGTTATCTCCTTTTGTGTTTCTTAGGGAGCCCACCTGCACCTTGCTTACTCTTTATAATTTTTGATCACATGGAACTG
The DNA here is from genome assembly GCF_019054845.1 of Dipodomys spectabilis. Classification (NCBI taxonomy): domain Eukaryota; kingdom Metazoa; phylum Chordata; class Mammalia; order Rodentia; family Heteromyidae; genus Dipodomys; species Dipodomys spectabilis. The sequence goes on from NW_024870711.1 coordinate 7,563,801, forward strand.
CTTTACCTTTGTTGACAACAATTAGCTCTTCCTGCTCACTAACTAAAGATGGTTAACTCTCATTGTATCCCCAGAAAACTTAAGGTTAACTTTGTCTTGTGACTGGCTCCTGACTGCCTGTGACTGAAGATTTCTTTTCTATGCCCCTGTGCTGTGTATAAGCATGTGATGTTTTAATAAACCTTGTCTATACCCACATGGTATGGTCTACTTTCTGCCTATCGGGTACTGCATTCCCAGGTCTCCCTGTGTGAACAGCAACACAGGGAAATTGAGGAAATTGGTGAAGTTGAGAGAGATGGAAGAGAGCATGGAAAGGATGACAATGAGCAAAATACATTGTACTCAACGACTGATATATTGAAGTGAAACCCTTTTGTAGTCTGTTTCCTCTTTTAAAAATATTTCTCATCATTGATAGGAAGCAAATACTGATCATTGTGATTTTTAATTGTGCTTTATTACTATATTTACATGTGGTTTTATTTAATCACAAAACACATGAAGACAAGCACTTGTGTGTGTGTGTGTGTGTGTGTGTGTGTGTGTGTGTGTGTGTGTGTACAGGTCCTGGGCTTGAACTCAGAGCCTGGTTACTGTGTGTGTGTGTGTGTGTGTGTGTGTGTGTGTGTGTGTGTGCAGGTCCTGGGCTTGAACTCAGAGCCTGGTTACTGTGTGTGTGTGTGTGTGTGTGTGTGTGCAGGTCCTGGGCTTGAACTCAGAGCCTGGTTACTGTGTGTGTGTGTGCGTGTGTGTGTGTGTGTGTGTGTGTGTGTGCAGGTCCTGGGCTTGCACTCAGAGCCTGGTTACTCTGTGTGTGTGTGTGTGTGTGTGTGTGTGTGTGTGTGTGTGTGTGTGCAGGTCCTGGGCTTGAACTCAGAGCCTGGTTACTGTGTGTGTGTGTGTGTGTGTGTGTGTGTGTGTGTGTGTGTGTGTGTGTGCAGGTCCTGGGCTTGCACTCAGAGCCTGGTTACTGTGTGTGTGTGTGTGTGTGTGTGTGTGTGTGTGTGTGTGTGTGTGCAGGTCCTGGGCTTGAACTCAGAGCCTGGTTACTGTGTGTGTGTGTGTGTGTGTGTGTGTGTGTGTTTGTGCAGGTCCTGGGCTTGAACTCAGAGCCTAGTTACTGTGTGTGTGTGTGTGTGTGTGTGTGTGTGTGTGTGTGTGTGTGTGTGTGCAGGTCCTGGGCTTGAACTCAGAGCCTGGTTACTGTCCCTGAGCTTTTCTGCTCAAGGGTTCTAAAAGCACTCTACCAGTGACAAGAAAGGACAAAGGGAAAGCCTACCCAGTAGCAATTCTTCGGAAATTATCTGTACAAATTGGGGAGTAGGGAGGGGAGACTGCAGAGGAGGTAAGCAAAATGAGGGAGGGGGTAACAAATTCGACAAGAAATGTACTCACTTCCTTACTTGTGTAACTGTAACCCCTCTGTATATCACCTTGACAATAAAATTAAAGCAAAACAAAACTCTAAGGTATATGAAGTAGGTAGGTTTCATTAGGTAGCTGATGAAGAGAATACCACGTGATATTCAGACAGATAAAGAAGTTTACTTACTGAACTGCTGCCTCTGCAGTGCATGGTGGAGAGGCATGGTGGAAAGGGAAGAAAAGGGGGCGAGCCACCCCCAGGACAGGATTTATCTAGGCTAGGGACAGGAAGAGGTTTGGCCAGGTGGGGGAAAGGTGTGGCCACATTGGATCTAGATGTGACCTCAGGGCCTGGGACCTTCCTTTGTGCAGGTGGGAGGCATGACCAGAGGTGGCCCAAGATATAACCAAGCAGGAAGGGAAGGTGACTGCTTCCAGGTGTATCAGTTACCTAGGTAACATAGATACTGGGCAGAAACTTAGTCAAAAGGTCAGGAAGTGTCCTCACAGGGCCTGCATGGTCCAGGGCAGACCTTATTTAAAAAAAAAAAAAAAAAGCTCTCTACCACTAGAGCCAGAGTTCCACTTCTAACTTTTTTAATGGCTAATTTGAAGATAAGAGTCTCCGAGACTTTGTTGCCTGGGCTGGAAGCCAGCTACTTTTAAGTGTCTGCTTGTTTTTGTTTTAGAAAGTTTCAAGAAACAATGCATCTGCCCTCAGGGAACTTGCATTCCAGAAAGGCAAGTCAAGGAGAACATTGTGCATTAAAAAATAAAAAATAACTCTCAAAATTACAAGAGCTTTTCAACACATCTAAACTGAACAAATAAGTGTCTAGCATTTATAAAAGGACTAATCTATTCCCATTGAAAAGAAGTAATTGAATCTGTAATTACTTTCATTTCATAGGAGACATAGCCATGGATTCTAAGATCTAATTGTGATGGTTATTTCCTTAATTACTTTAATTGCATTGTTGGGATGACTATCTGACAGCAATGAGGAAGGCTCAGTTGTCAATGGTGACTGAAGGCACCATTAGAAGCATTTAGAAAGTTCTGCTTTCCAGTGTATCAGATGATTCCATGGGTTATTTCACATTCTGATCTTCCAGCTGTGCTGTCCAGTCTCTGTGTGGTCTGTGGACACAGGCTTTGAGGAATGCTCTGGCATTCTTCAAAGCCTTCCTATCATCTACTTGTGTCAATGGTCATAGAAACCATGCAGACGGTAGGGGCCTCCGTCTCAGGAATAGGCAATCACAGCTCCACCTAGACCCTCCTAGACACCTGCCTCATCACTCCCTCTCTCCAATTTAATACCCACCATTCACAGAGATCTTCATGTCCACAAGTGGCACTTGGTTTCGTCAGGATCCCAAATTACACAAAACAGTGCGTGGTACCAGCGGTCTACACCTGTAATCCTAGCTAGTAAGGAGGCTGAGATCTGAGGGTCATGGTTTGAAGCCAGCCTGGGCAGAAAAGTCCCTGAGATTCTTAGCTAAGCACCAAAAAAGCTGAAGTAGATGTGGCTCAAGTGGTAGAGCACTAGACTTGAGCAAGAAAGCTCTCAGCACTCAAGCCATGAGTTCAAGCCTCACTAATGGCGCACACACACACACACACACACACACACACACACACACACCAAATAATAACTATTACAACAAACTGAATGTAAGATCTTACTGGATTTTGTTGTTGATTGTAGAATTAGACATCTCATTTTTTTCATATTCTATAAAATAAAATGTGTAGAGCAGAAGGTGATCAGGGGAGCTTGTCTTTGTAGGCAGAAAAGACACTAAGCAGCAGAGCAAAGATAGGAAGCAGACAGTCCTTTCAAAGTTGCCATCTTTCCAGGTTTAAAAACAAGGGACTTCCAAGAAAGAAAGAGAGAAAGAGACAGACAGAGACAGTGACAGAGATAGAGAACAGGAGGAAGGGAGGAAAGGAGGGATGTAGGGAGAGAGGGAAAGAAGGAAAGAAGGAAAGAAAGAAAGAAAGAAAGAAAGAAAGAAAGAAAGAAAGAAAGAAAGAAAGAAAGAAAGAAAGAAAGAAAGAAAGAAAGAAAGAAAGAAAGAAAGAAAGAAAAAGAAAGAAAGGAAGAAAGAAAGAAAAGAGGGAGTGAGGGAGGGAGGCTGGGAGAAACTATCCACTGTCCCAGTTCGCTATGACTGGAGTTTCTTCAGATCCCCATCAACACTTACTGACAGTTTTGTTGATTGTGGCTGTTCTGGTAGATGTATAGCAGCATCTCCATGTGGCTTGAATTACATTTTCCTACTAACTCATAATATCGAATATTCATTTATTTCACATTTCCAGATTGAGATCTTTGACGTCCTAAATTTTCTCAGCACTTTCTAGTACAGGTGCCATCAAGGTCAGGAATGGAAGTGTGTGACCATTCTGAGGGTATCCAAATTCTCCTAAAATCTTCCCAAAGAAACCCTTTCTCGGGACTGGGAAGGTAGCTCAGTGATGGAGCGCTTGCCTCGCATGCATGAGGCTCTGGGTTTGATTCCTCAGCTCCATATAAACAGAAAAGGCTGGAAGTGGCACTGTGGCTCAAGTGGTAGAGCGCTAGCCTTGAGCTGAAGAGCTGAGAGACAGCACCCAGGCCCAGAGTTCAAGCCCCACAACCAACAAAAAAAAGAAGGAGGAGGAGGAGGAGGAGGAGGAGGAGGAGGAGGAGGAGGAAGAGGAAGAAGAGGAGGAGGAGGAGGAGGAGGACAAAAAGAACTTTCTCTCTGCTAGAGTTATGAGACTGACTCCTTGTTCAACAACTCTCATAACATCTGACAGAAGAAGAGTTTTACAACAGTAGAAATCTCCGATGTTTATTTTTCTAGGATTTGGGTTTAGGGTTTTGGTTTTTGTTTTTGTTTTTGTTTTTTCACTAAGCCCAGGGCAAGACTCAACTGCCTGGAGGCTTGTTTGCTTTCTCAGGGAGCAAAGAAGAAAGGCAGAGTCAGCCAATCCCCAGGAAAACACCACTGAAGCAACAGAAAAGCCAGCTGGGAGCCTATGAATCATAGCAGCAAGTGTTACTCCAGTAACCGTGAGAGATGGGGCAAGAGTCTGAGTTCATAGCCTATTTGAAATGCATGACAGGAGTTTTCTAATGTCCAAGTCCACTACCAGATATGGTTCATTTATTATGTTATCATGATAAATAGTTCCTGAATATCTCCCTGAATTAGATCAATCCCAATCTCTAGGATGGTCACTTCCAAAAAAACCTTGTCTTACATGTACAACAACAACAGAAAAAAACATAGTGTCCTAAGACGGACAGCATAGATCCCTGGTGGGTTTTGAAGTAGGTGCTACAGAATCGCATCGAAACGGGGAACTTGTCAAAAACTTTAGCACCACAAGAAGTTAGGTAGGCAGGCAGTGGAGAGCACTGCTTTGTGAGTTTCAAGTGCATCTATCTGCACCTGTAAATTTTCTGGAGTCTTACTATGACCTATAAGGTAATTTTTTTCCTAGTTGTCTCAAGGGACACTTTGCTGGCTTGGTAAGGATCGTCATGTTGTTATGACAACAAGCTGACCTGCACCCTATTAAAGCTTCTGTATACTCCTTGCAATGATGGTTGGGTTGGGAAGTGGGTATTTCCAGTGCTTTCTTTTGTTCTGTGTTAAGATAAGATGGACGACGGGGCCCACATTAAGCAAAACACTGCAGATACCTCTGAGCTTATGATTCACATGTAACTTCAACATTTCACTCACTAAAAGCATTTTTTCTTCTTTCATCTTTAATTAGCATATGCTAATTGTACCAAGTAAAGCATTTCATTCCGACATTTCCATATATGTGAAATGTACAATTGCTTGCATCCCAGCTATTATTCCTTCTTGTTTCCTCTCCTCTCTCTTTCCCCCTTCACATCCCTAAGTAGCCCCCTTTTGATTTCTTTTCTAGCACTGAGGCTTTTATGTCTGCTCAAGGCTAATGCCTACTACTTGAGCCATACCTCTACTTCAGGCTTTTTGCTGATTTGCTCTAGTTAAGACTTTAATGCCTGGGCTGGCTTCAAACCCTGGTCCTCAGATCTCAGCCTCCTGAGCAGCTAGATTTTGCTTTCATGACCTTTTGTTTCACCTTACCTATGACAAAAAAAATTAATGGCTTTTTTATTAACATAATGGTTTGAAGAGTGCTTAGTCTTTCCTTATTTTTTAATAGAAAGTCCCAGAACAGGATTTTGATAGTCCAGAAGCAGATTTAGACCATCAAATTTGACTCTGCTATCCATGAGGAAGTAACCAAAATAAATTCCCTAATTCTCATTCTTTCTGTCAGTAAGATAGGCATAAATATGTACATGAATCATGAATGTACTGATAAGATGTATCTTATAAATGTTATTGTTTTGTTGTTGTTGATGTTGATATTTTAAGACCTATATATGATAAAATCCAGGCAGCTGTAGAATCTTCAATCATCCCCTTTCAGATTCTATTTTGTTGTTGTTGGTGGTGGTCATGGGGCTTGAACTCTGGGCCTGGGCACTGTTCCTCAGCTCTTCAGCTCAAGGCAAGCGCTCCACCACTTGAGCCACAGCGCCACTTCCGGCTTTTTTCTTTTTGCTTATGTGGTGCTGAGGAATCGAACCCAGGGCCTCATGCATGCGAGCACTCTACCACTGAGCCACCTTCCCCGCACCACCCCTCCTCCTCCCCCTCTCCCCCCCCCCCTCCATTTCAGAGTCTTGAGTACCATAGCAAGCTTGTAAACTTCTGTCGTTTCTGACAAGAATCCATTTTTCTTACAAAATAATTGAACACTTCAGAGGTTCAACCCTGTGCTTAAAGCCTGTATTTATAAGATTATTATAAGGATTTAAAACTTACATTTCTAAGTTCTAAAAGTATATTGATGCGACCTTTCCTATAAGGTTACTTACCTGCTGCTTTAAGCAATAAAATGACATAATGATTGGAAGAGTACCAAACTTTTTTTTTTTTTTTGGTCTATCATGGAGCTTGAACTCTGGGCCTGGGCGCTGTCCCTGAGCTCTTCAGCTCAAGGCAAGCGCTCTACCACTTGAGCCACAGTTCCCCAGGTTTCTGAGGGGTTTATTGGAGATGAGTCTCATGGACTTTCCTGCTGGGGCTGGCTTTGAACTGCTATCCTCAAATCTCAGCTTCCTGAGTAGCTAGGATTACAGGTGTGAGCCACTGGGTGCCCAGCGACTTCCAAACTTTTGTTTCTGAAAATACTCTTACCTTGACCCAAGGCTCATTATAAAGCAGTGACTTTACTGCTCAGGGTAAATGGACAAGGACCTGGGGTAACCTGCATCCTCATACACTGCTGCTAGACATGTAAATTGCTACAACATCTTAGGGAAACTGCTTGAAACTATCCACTAAAGCCAAACCCAATTTAGGGCCCAGCATTCCTAACTTGTGGATAAAAGCCTAGCATAAGTGAATGTTGGTAACAGAGACCTTACACAATAGCCACACAACTAGAGACAACCCAAATGCCAACAGGACTGTGTCATTTGTTGTCATGTACTGATACTTTTTATGAAATTGAAAAATAACACAACTTTTTGTCCCAATACTTTAAATATATGAATGGTTTTGAATACATTGAATTAAATAATTACCTTTAGGGGTACTGACTACTAGTAGGGGGAAAAAAGAGGTGTTCTGGGGTGTAGAGATATACAGATACCATGTGGTGCTTAGACACGTATAAAAATTCATTGAACCCTTTAGATTTTGATGACCATCATTCATTTCATTGCTGAAATACACGGAGACCCTTACACTCACAGAGCCTGCATTTATAAAACTACCCATGCTATCTGACAGATGCTGGACTTCGGTTCAACAATGACAGTTCACATCTTTCTACCCAGTAGATATCTATTACACCAAGGCTGATGCGTGACTGTTGGCCAGGCAGTGAGTGAAAAGGATGAATTGAAAAGTCAATCATAATTCAATTTAAGTTGCTTTTCACTAATACAATAAGCAAATGGAGGTATGCATTGTTTCTTTCCATGTGTTCTGTGTGTATTCTCGTCCCTGTTTTTTGTCCCCTTCCCTAATCTACCCCATTCCACATTGGACACTTGTGTTACAGAACCACTGCCCACCATAACTGTCAGCAGAACATTTGCCCAACAGACTTCTAGAGGAAAATGGACAGAGGTGATTTAGAACAAGAGTTAGCAAACTTTTTTCTTCTAAAGCCTTTACTTTGGAAACATAAAAACAATGGAACAGCTAACACAGTGCAAATTATATCTTTTGTGGACCACTGTCTAAGTTCTATGTATCCTTTCTAGGTTTGTATCCTGGTATATAAGGGAACATATGGGTTTTTAGGTATGTTTTTTTATTGTAAAAATGCTGTTCAAAGGGGGTTACAGTTACATGAGCAAGGTAATGAGTACATTTCCTATCAAGCATTGTTACCTCCTCTTTTGTTTTCTCCCTATCATCCCTTCCCTCCCACCTCCACCGCCCCCCCCCTCCACCCACCAAAATTGTAAAGTTCGTTTTCAACATAGTGTTTTGTACATCTCATTGTTACAATGGGTCAACCTGTATCCTTATTTAAGCATTTTGTTTTTTCCTTTCCCCTCCCCAAATTAGAGAAGTGTATAAACAAGATACAGGGACCAACATTAAATACAGTGAAAACAGGGGTTATATTGTGGGGGAAGAACATACAAAGCAACAAAAAAAAAATCACATGGTACATTATAAGTATGTTAGAAACAATAGCAAGAAAGAAAAAAAGTATTTGTGTCCCTGTCTTGAGGTTCATTTTGCTTAACATCATCTTATATGGTCATATGTACATGGCTTTTGGCCTTTTCTGCTTGTCCTACACATGTACTAGTTATTGCAAATAAGGGAAACCATGGGACCTATGTTTCTTTGGGCCTGGCTTACTTCACTTAATATAAATTTTTCCAAGTCTTTCCATTTCTTAACAAATGGGGCAATGTCATTCTTTCTGATGGAGGCATAGAATTCATATATATATATATATATATATATATATATATATATATATATATATATATATGTATACATATATACATATATATATATATCACATTTTCTTGATCCATTCATCTACTGAGGTGCATCTGGGTTAGTTCCATATCTTAGCTATGGTAAATAAACATAGTCGTGCTGGTAGCCTTAGTATGGCCTCGTTTGTGATCATTTGGGTAAATGCCCAAAAGTGGGATTGCTGGGTCATAGGGAAGCTCTATGTGGAGTCTTTTGAGGAACCTTCATACTGCTTTCCAAAGTGGTTGAACAAGTTTACACTCCCATCAACAATGCAGTAGGTAAAAAGAAAAGTGTGTTTACTGAGGTCAGTGAACATACCAGAAGGTCAGATCAACAAGTACTGATCTCTGACAGCACACACAGTGTTTTCTAAGTCAGTTCCCTCAGTTCTTCACACTGTATGTACCAATGGTATGAATGCTGAAACTTTAACCTCATTATCGAACCATCCATCCCATTCTTCCATTATCCAAGATCAGTTTTTGAAGTTATATTCAGACTGAATAGTGTATGTATATGTAAATGTATATATATATATACATATATATTCTAAAACATATATACATAACACATACATCATCTAGCCAGGTGCCAGTGGCTCATGCCTGTAATCCTAATTACTCAGGAGGATCTGAGGATCCTCAGATCTGAGGATCACAGTTTGAAGCCAGCTGGAACAGGAAAGTCTATGAGATTCTTATCCCCAATAAGCCACCAAAAATGCTGGAAGTAGAGCTGTGGCTCAAGAGGTAGAGCGCTAGCCTTGAGCAAAACACTGCTCGGGGACAGAACCCAGGCCCTGAGTTCAAGCCCCAGGACCAGCATACATACAAAAAAACCATCTAACAGGGTGACTTCACATTGGTTTATGTCTCCCACCTATCCAGCCCCCAGAAGGAGAGCCTCACTAGCCCCTGCAGGAGGAAACAGGGTATGGGCGAGAGATTACCTTCTAATGTGACCTTTATTCTGCGTCAAAACAAAACCATCACATTGCATTTCCCTCACCCAGGTGTCTGCACTCCTTAGCAGTCCTTTGCAAGTACCATTATTCTATTCCTTCATTGGGAGACTTGAAACAAGATAGGTATGGGTTAAAGAGTATGAATTCTAGGAGGAAAACCAAACTGGGCTTGAATCTCAGCTCTGCTCCTCATGATAGACAGAAATAGGTACTTATTGAGCACTTACTTATATTGGAAACTTCCCTAAACTGTTTCAAGAAGGGATTGGGAAACAGAAGATGGCTCTGATTTAACTGATACACAACAGAGAACACAGCCCCTAAAGAAGGGTTTTGAAGGAGACATAGGTGTTTTCATGGGGTTTTTTTTTTCACCTATCAACTCTGCATGTCCATTTGGTGTTTGGAGCCTGTGCTTTGATTACTTTGAACCTAACGTAGTATAGCACATATTGGTTGTGAATTCTGGAAGTGTTATTGGCGGTTCTGTATTTTCTGAAGAGGACTGCACCAGAGTTGCTTCCAAACCATTTACCGTGAGATCACTGAGGTTGGACTGGACAGCTCTGGCTGAGCTTCTTCCTCAGTTACTTTCTGAACCGTTGCTGAAATGGCATGGAGGAGGGCATAAGCAATGATGAGGAAATGTGGGATTCTGACTCCAGCTCATCATCCTTTTCTCTTTTTCCCTCTGATTCAGGAGGAAGGATGCTGGCTTCTTATCGTACAAAGATCACCTGCCAGTGAGCCAGGTGGTCGTTGGAGATACCGACCGGCAAGGCTCAGAAGCCAAACTGAGCGTGGGTCCCTTGCGGTGCCAAGGAGACAGTAAGTTCGGCCAGCTGCTCTGGCTTGCACCTTCTTATCCAGTGTGAATGATGTTTCCAGGCTCCTGGAATGATGTAAGAAACAGATCGGCAGATTGGCATCCGTGTCTGTAGTAGAAATATCACATGACAGAAGCAGAGCCAAATGGAGAGTGAGACAGACCTTTATTCCAGAAGAGAGCAGTGAGCATCAACTCTCTGGCACAGAGACTCAGACATAAAAAGTGGAGATCCGTCTTCCTTGTGTGTTCCCATGTCACAAGTTTGACGACCTAGGTTTATGGTAATATAAATAGCGATGCTAATAGCATCAGTGCACCAGTCAACAGCTGGGATTCCACTGAGTGCTGCCGTTAATGCCATTAGCGTGACTATTTATATCGCCATAAAACACGGTTTATGGCGATATAAATAGTAGCATTATGGTTTAATGTATCATTGTAAACTTGGATTATGGCCATATAAAGTTTGACATTATTGCTATCAAACTTCATCATCATCAAAACTTGATGGTCCCTTCAAAGATTGTTTGCTGTAACTGCTTCTTCCTGCTTGTGAGTGTTGGCCACAAGGAGAGAGGAGCTGGGGGCTGCTCCAGCGGTCGGTGGGAGGTGAGGGGGTTAGCAGTGATGGCCCTGCCTAATTAAGGGCACCATTAGGGTTTTATGTTGTCTGATTCCCTTCGGTGTGCTTTATGTGTGCTGGGAGGGAAGCAGGGAGAGGTTGCCATGGGGATTCTGCAGTGAGCATCCTGGGATTCATTTCCCCCTCTCTCCTCTGCGCCCGTGACTCTGGGCGATTCTCCTGGGAGTTCTATGCTTTTTGTGCTTGTGTGCCAGGCATTGGGAGACCTAGATTTCCATGCCCCGAATAACTGGCTGGCCCAGAGACCTCAGGCAAGCCTCTCCATTTTCTTAGCTGAGAACACCCCGTGAGACACAGTGCCTCCTGGGGCCCCGAGAAAGACTTTTAGTGCCTGGATTTGAATTCCTCCTCCTAGGAAAGCATTGGGTGAGATGGAATGGTTTTACTACTTCTGTAAATCAAGGGAGAATTTGGCCAACTTCGTAATAAATAGTTGCCACCAGCCCATGTCCTAAGCAAGGTAATCATGACAGTTCACAACTTAGTAAATGGAGGCTGTCTGCAATTAAGGAACAGAATATAGAAGAAAGGTGGGGTTTGTACTGACATCCATTCTGGCAGTGAGAGAATGAAAACACCACCTGATCAAAGGATAGTAATCATGCATTCATTGAATAGTAATACTGGTAATACTGGTCAGTTTTATTAGAACTGTGCAGCAAAAAAAAACACCTTTAATTCTAAGTGCTTAAGAAAGAATATTGACATAAAATAATAATCAATAGGCATATTTTAACAAATATGTGGAGAGGTGGGCTATGATGTTCTCTACAATTAGGCTCTTGTGTATCATAGGATGAAAATTAATTTTGTGATGTCACAATTACATATTAGCATGTAATGAAAAATAACTCTGGTTTATTGATTCTAATTCTCTGAATTAGAGAAAGGGTCCCCTTAAGTATTAATTAATTTACTTACAAAATCTCACTTCTGCAAACTTTCATTAAGGGGTAATATTTAATCTTAAGGTAAGGCCCAAATAATATTAAATATTATATGTTGGAGTATACTGTTTTCTACCTGACTTAGGTTGATTTTTCATAATCAATACCTAAGTCCTCAGGAAGAATTTATCAAGGGTCTATTTTTTTCTATCTATCACTCTGCTAGGTACTCTGGGAAATAAAAAGAAGGAAGTCCAAATCATGTTTGAGAAGTACACATGAAAAAATATTGGAAAAACACAATTTAATATTAGATTTTCTGATATGAAGGTATTGCAGTGGATGTTCAAGAAAGGAGTAATAAAAGGTACATTTCAGGTGGACTTTATTTTTGAAAAGAGAAGAGAGGGAGAGTGGTCAATATCCATTTGCATGTCTATTCCAAGCCTGCTGTTTCTAGAAACATCATCAGGATATAGGATGAACACTTGTCTGTGTGAGAGCTCCATAACCTTGTCCCTGGGCCCAGGAAGAAATGAGCAGATCTCTAACAAGGCCAGAGGTTCAGCCTCCCAATGCCCTTATGAATCATGACCTTGAATTCTGTGACAGGAAGAGCCAGTAGTAGCATTGTGGCTTAAATGGAAGAGTGCTAGCCTTGAGCAAAAGAAGCTCAGGGACAGTGCCCGGGCTCTGAGTTCAAGCCCCAGGACTGGCAAAAAAAATAATTTTAAAAAATTTAAATTTAAATTTAAAAAATAGAGCCCAACTTGAGCTTCCCACTTGGACACTTGGGCTCATTTCACCTAGAAAACCTTTAACTTTTTGTTGTTGTTGTTAAGCTCTTGGTTTGCTACCAGTTGAACATGGAGAAACTGGGTCTAGATCTTATTATTACTCAAAACATGGAGACAAAGGGTTATCATGTTAAGGGATTCATTTGTCAGATATCCCCTGTATCTCATGGCCCCTTACCTACCCAAGGAGAATGAACCTTATTTAACATCTAAAATAAGTGAAGGGTGATGGAAGAAATGCTTGCTATTTTATTGGTCTTCAGCTTTCCTTTCTGATTGTGTCTTAATTCCTGAATCTCACTTTTTTTTTTTTTTTGCTAGTCCTGGGGCTTGGACTCAGCCTGGTTGCTGTCCTTGAGCCTCTTTGTACTCATTGCTAGCATTCTACCACTTGGGCCACAACACCACTTTCAGCTTTTTCTGATTAGTTTATTGGATATAAGAGTCTCATGGACTTTCCTGACTGGTCTGGCTTCCAACTCTGATCCTCAGATCTCAGTCTCCTGAGTATCTAGAATTGTGGACATGAGCCACCCATACCTGGCTGAATCTTATTTTACCTGATGCATAATAAAAAGAAAGACAAATTCACTATTTAATTGCAATTATATACAATGAATGTGGGGGGGAGGGTTGTATGTGTGAGAGTGGGGGCGGGGAGAGAGATTTCCCCGTTCCCCAGACATCAGAGAACTGTCCAGGTAGTAATTACTACCTGTCCAGGTAGTAATCTGTAGTCAGTACTTGTAGCCCTACACATGATTAAGAATGCTCTGGAATGGAGCGCTGAAGTGTTCTGGTTTTGCACATGTCTGCTCTCCTTGGATACTCACATCCCCACCCGTGTGAAATGGGGACAGCAAATATTAGCATTTCTGTAGTACAAATGAACAAAATGCTTCTTTGAAAATAGCAGATGCACAACAAATTCCTGAGCACCCAACCGCCCAGAGGGAAGATGGAGCCGGGAATAGAAAAGCAAAGTGAGCATAGTTTTCCTAACTCCACTCTTTTCCCTGTACCAGCACTTGATTACAATGTCTTAGAAACATTCTTGGGTTTTATCACAAGGCTCACTTACCACATCAGTTAGCACAAATGATGTGGGAGGACGAGTTAACCTCACGTAATTTAAAACATACTGTAGCACATTTATCCCAGCTTTTATAGAGATTAACTTATTTTGTGTTGTTCACTGAGGCCTATTCAGAACTACCATTTAGAAAATCGAATTCCATTGTTGAACAATGTCTTTCTCCAGTTGAGAAGCCGAATGATGGATGCTCCCAGATGTCTCTTCAATTAGGTCTCAGTTCTATCCCTTAGTTTCAGAGAAGGAAATCATTTTTGTGGGTTCTTCCCAACCATTTCAGTAGACTTGGTTGGTTTCATCATGCCTGCTGAGTTTCGTTTTTACTTTGATTCATCTGAACTCATAGACCCATATAATCAAAATGCTAAAGAAAATCAGTGGGTTCCACTCAGGGCTATTACATTTCCCATAGAGCACTATGAAATACATATGCTCTGACATTTTTCCCCCCAAATACATCCAAATGGAAACCTCTAATCTAAATGAAACTGCAAGTGTGGCTGGTGATGGATGGTTTGCTAAGATAAAAAGTGCAGAGGAATTACAAATCCCTCTGTTAAATCACAAGAACTCATGGGGAAAGAAATAGAAGCACTGAATAGAAGAAAGAGAAAACTGAAATTGGGTAGACATTGTGTTCAAACTTACATATGTGAGCCTCCTTGGCTATGGCTGCTACAGTTTCACACAATTAAAGATTTCCATTTTTTGAAGGTGGAAATTTTATTTAAACTGTACATAGAGGCTATAATTAATTGCAGGAATGTAGTATTTGCTGGATAATTGTTTTGTTCTCTGCCACGTGAAGTAAAGATTTCCCATCTTATCTCTAAGGATATAGACTTTAAACAATTAATTAAGAGCAAGTATGCTGCAAAAGCAAGTGTTTCTGGTAAACATAGGTAGAAACAGTTTAGGAAAATATGTTGTATTCAATGCCTGCTTCCACATGGGCACAGGAACAGGCTCTGGCTCTAAGAATTGACAAGCAGCACACTTGAGTCACACACTGGAGGTTTAAGATATAAATTCAATTTCTTAGAGATATGGAGTTGACTCCGAAGCCAAGAAGAGCAGGCAAGCCAGGCAGCACAGCCAAACAGGAGACTCAAGGACAGAGAGAGGGAGGGAGGGGGGAAGGGAGGAAGGGAAACGGAGGGAGGGAAGAAGAAGGAGGGAGGAAAGGAGGGAGGGAGGGGGAGGGAGAGTGGGAAAGAAAAGAAGATAGTGAGAGTGTTGAATCCAAGTGACAGTGGACATTTGTTCTTTAGGAAAGTAATCCTATGTGCCAGGGTAGTAGAAAGGCTGTGCTCTCTTAACGACAGTAATTTTACCAGATCCATCACCTTCCAGTCCCCTACCAAGAGAAACAAGATAGTACCTGGGTCCACATGCTACTTTTCCTTGGATGAAAGATTTGTCAATCCATCTGAGGTGATGTCAGGATTAGACTAGGTTCATTTGCTAAGAAGGGGCTTCCATTGTGCCTAGGATTCTCTTCTGGTTGCCTGTCCGCCAGTCCCACCAGGAACACCCAGCCTGCATAGTCCCCTGCCCCATGTCAGAATGCTACATCATGGCAGGTAGATTTCATTAGTTCATACTTGACAGTCCCACTGGACTGGTACATTAGAAACTGTGAATGGAGAATCCTGAAGAATGCCTAATTGGAGAAAGGCAGCCTATGGTATTACCCGCATAGAGGTTCACCTTCCCCTCCTTTCTGCTCCAACCTTTGTCACTTACTGCATACCATTCTCTTCAGATTGTTTTGACTCCATATGGCTTTTGTGTCATAATGATCTGGATTACGTTGAATCACTATCAATAATTATGTGCTGAGAACATGCTCCTAACTTTTCTCCTTTCTCCACTTCTTTTCATGGACAGATAGATGATATAGATAACATAGCTGATTAGATATAAGCAGATAGATACATAGAAATAAATAGATGATACAGACTTACATCAAGTACAGCTCAAACAAGAACTGAGAACTCTTCACCTTCCATTCCTAGGAGAAAAGTGTCTTAGAGATCAGCCAGTGTAGACAGATGAGGATCTCAGGAGAGTAAACGACCAGATCAAGGTGTCACAGCTAGTCTATGACAAACACATGGACAGATAAGTTAACACAAACCTGGGGTAGAGACCCAAGAAGAAGCTAAGACTCATACTCTGACCTTGGGTCCCTACCCATTGACTGCCAAGTGGTACCATAATGTGTCTTGTGACTGTACCTTACTGTGAACTCAACAGTAATGTCTGGTTTTGCCTTTTACAAGTTCTAGACTTTGGGAGTTAATAATAGAATTCAGGGGGTAGTGAGTAGACTGTGAGAGGGAGAGCCTGATGTGATATATAGACACTAGTGACCTCTATTTTATCCTCCACAGTAAATCTCCATCTCTACTGCTATTGCCATAGGTTACTAACTGAGGAGCTAGTCCTGTTCAGAACAAGCAGAAAAATGGTGACATTTTCCCTATCACAACCTGGACTTATTTCTATTAAAAGATTGAGCTGTGGGTACATCTCAGGTCAGCTGCAATTACCAAGGCGGCAGCTTTTTTTTTTTTTTAATAGAAGGGAGCTCTCCCTTTATCTCTCCCATTACACTGTGCCTTGAAACAATTGGGAGAGAAGGTAAGTTCCCTGGAGAGGAATCAGTTCTTTAAGATCATTTGGCCACTGGATTTAAGCTGCAAATTCACTATTGAAATGAGTTTTCATGCTAATTACAATTAGAAGTTGGAGTTCGATGCGATTTGTGTGTCTGTCTGGTTTCCTTATCCATCCTTTCGAGTCCTGCCTGTACTTAGAGAAATCATGTTCTGTGAAAGACAAAGGGAGAGTCTGTCTGAAAGGGACAGATGTCCAGGATTGGTGCTGTAGCCCCATGAGGGCTGCTAAGTCCTGATGCTCCTTGTCCTCTTCCTGACCGCCTGTCCCTTCCTGAACTTGGCTCTTTGCAGAAGTGACAGCATCCTCAATGATGGAAGGGAAGTTATCTTTCTAGAAATCAAATCCTCAATATTGGATTCCTGTACAGAACTCTCCAGGTCTCTTCCAGTATCTCCAGAAGACACTGAGGCTTGATCTGTTGATTCTAAAAACTTCCTCGTGTGAAGCACATTTGGAGTTGGGAAAACACAAAGTGAAAGGAGTCCTGATTTTCCCCCAGGATCCACTTCTGGAATTGAATTCGATCTAAAAGACTTTAGGAGAAAAAGTGCCAACACAGTTCTATCCTGAAACTGTTTTCGATGCTAGTGAAGGTGAATCATTTAACAAAGCACCGGAGGTCAGCATGGGACTTTGGACACTTGGGGCGAGCGTGAGTGTAAAGGTTGGAGATCTTCTATTACAAACTCCAGAGATCTTAGGAATCACCCGAGATGTTATCAAAATAGATTTGGGGCTGGGCCTGATGTACATGCCTGTGATCCTGGTGCTCAGGAGACAAAAATAGAAGGATTTTGAGTTCCAGGCCAGCCTAGGCCACAGAGTAGATAGATGCATGGAGAATGTAGAGTCTGATATCGGACACACTCAGAGCAGCCAAATTGCATTTAGAGAGCACAGGCTTTGGAATCATGGATTTCTGGGTCCATGTGTCATGTCCCCGCAAGCTCCCTGTGCCTTGGACAAGCTGTAGACGTCTGCCTCCCACCCACATCCTTCCCCGCGTGCAGATGAGTGTCCTCACGGAGTCACTGAAGTGGCTCTGATAACACCGTCCCCAGGGCTCCGTCATCCGTATTCCCTAAGCATTGGGGGCCATCACCCTCGGTGTAGTCCTTTGTTTTGTAAAGACTTGGCAGGTTGGATAGCAGAACAGCCCTGCCCTTGTCCTCTGTTCATCTGTCTGTCCTCTGTGTCTGTTCTGGAGGATCCCCTGTCTAGCTTCGTAGCTAAGAGTTGGCAGCCAGCCATTTTGCCTGTCCTTAACATGGAAGGGGAGGAGGGGCAGACCATCCCTGCTCAGGGCTCAGCCAGTGTGCTGCTTCCCCGGGGACCTATCCTTCATGCCAACCAGGTCCCTTTTTCTTCTATCGCTTTTCCTTGGCTGACTGGAAATAGAGCCTCTCCCCTTTGTTGCCATCTTCCATAGCTTCCCCCAGAGAACCTCAAGTCCCTACAGAGCACACTAAGAACTCAGCCACACCTCTGGTGTTCTCATCACAGTGATAATCACAGACAAAGCCAGGACGAGGGGTCAGCAAACACTCTTTCCGGAAGCACCAGTAGGAAATATGGTAGGTTTGGGGGACCCCTAGTCTCCTACACAACTACTCAGCCCTGTTGCTCAAAAGCTGCCCTAGGCAACATGTAAACTAATGGGTATGGCTGGGTTCCAGTAGACCTTCATTGTAGCAGCAGATGGCAAACTAAATTTGTCCTGAGGCTCATAGTTTGTTACTCTCTGATCTAGGCAGGTGTGTGTGTGTGTGTGTGTGTGTGTGTGTGTGTGTGCGCGCGCGCGCGCGCGCGCGTGCGTGCGTGCACTGCTCCTGGGGCTTGAACTTGGGGCCTGGGCACTGTCTCTGAGATTCTGTTGCTCAAGGCTAGCAATTCCACTTCTAGCTTTTCTGGTAGTGTGTCAGAGATAAGAATCACACGGACTTCCTGCCCAGGCTAGCTTCAAACTATGATCTTCAGATCTCAGCCTCTCCTCAAGAGTTAGGGTTCTAGGTGTAAGCCACTGGCACTTGGCTCTAACCACTCCTGAAATGCAACCCTCCTCCCTTCCACAGGCCCTCAGACCCTGCATAACCGGCTTCTACCACCGCCTGCACCACACTGTGCTGCTTTGCCATCTCAGGAACTTTTATTAGTGATTTTTGTTTATTTTTACTTGCTTGGAACTTTGCTCTGGGCTGGCTCTGCTTCATGAAGGTCTCTCAGATTTGATGTTATCGCCTCCCTAAGAGGTCTTCTTCACCTAGCCAGCAATCACAGCTACCAATATCTCATTGCTATCCTTTTGGCTTTCTTCATAGAACTTCCCCACTGTCTGAAATTCTCTCTTCAGTGTTCAATAGACTAACTTCCATAAGACTGTCTTCATTTCAGGCACCAGCTACAACCTCTCAAGTTCTAACTAGCTGACCTCAAAAATGGGTGTTTGGGTTTGAATATGAAATTGGGAGTCTGGCTGCTGGCTGATGGAAAGGTTGGATCTAATCGATGGCTTGGTCCCTTGATGGATTCATGATATGATGATGACATTACTGGAAAAGGTAGAAGGTAGGGCCCAGCTGAAGGAAGTAGGTAGCTGCTAGTGTACCCTAGAAAGATGTATCTTGTCTTCCACTGCTTCCTCTTTCTTTCTTTGCTTCCTGGCCACCATGAGAAAGCAGCCTCTGCCTCACCCTCTTCTCCCCATGATGCTCTGCCTTGCCTTGGGCTCCAAGCAATGGACACTCACCTCAGACTTGAACCCCTAAAACCCTGAGCCAAAGGAATTTGTCTCTGCTTTTAAGTTGTTCACTCCAGTATCTGGTGGGAATGAGGAAGACTTTTCCTCGTTGGATACTTGCAACATTGTCCATTGGGCATGGATTTGCTGCATTTTTGCCTTAGAAAATGATCCTAGACTTGACATGGGCCAGAACACAGGCTTCCCTGGGCCTTGGGAATGGGCATTTCCCACTCCTATGAGGGGATGATGAACATATTAGGGGTTCCTACCTTCTCTTCCAGTCAGTAATTCACTAGAATAACTAAGAGAACCCAGGGACAGGAGGCAGCTACATTATGAAGAACCCAAGTCAAGCCTCACCCAATGAAAAGAGGTACAGGGCAAGGTCTGGAGTCTGAGCATCGAGCATAGAATACATCTCTCTCCTGCCACATCAGCATGCATGACTAACCAGCAGAGTGTCCCGGAGATTCAGATGTTCCGTGGTTTTTACTGGGATTTCATTATACATACCTGGCTGACTGATGCATTGGCCATATACTTGCACTCAACCTCCAAGGGTTTTGAAGTTCAATGCCAGGAAACTGGGACAAAAACCAGATAAACTATTTACTATGCATCAATCTCTCTTTTTTTTCTACTTGAATGATTATCATACTTGTCCCCAACAATTGCTGAGCTCCTCAGGCAGAAGGCTATATCCTATAGCCAAGGACCTCGTCTGCCACACTGGAGCTCCGGAGTGTCCATTAAAAGAGTATGAGTGGTTAAATAACCACAAAAGATTTTAATAGGCGTTGTAGATGAACAATGGAGGCAGTGCAGCGAGGCGTGTCATGATAAATTGCAGAACAGTTGCGCAGACAATGCCTGTGTTGGGGGTCCAAGAGAGAAGTGATCATTTGATTTATATGCCCCGCTATTTTTAACCTCAGCAAGATTTCTACACATTTCTTTCATCCTACCTGAATGGAAACGTTTATTCCTCTGTACCTTGAAAAATCCCTTGAATCAGATGATTATCTTCAAGTTAAGCATTTTTTTAAAAAAAATTCTTCACCTAAGTTTTTATACATTGGCAATTTTAAATTAAGGTACACATGAATATTAAATCATAGGACTCATTGTTTAATTTAAATTAGGTTAACCCTCCTGGTTGTTCAGAGATCCAAGTAAATATTTCCCACTTTTGTTTATTTGTATCTCAAGGTTATTACTGACAAAATTACAATTAGTCAGTACTTCATACCTATTGTTGGAGGGCTAAACTATGAGCTATAAACTACCTCACTCTGGAATAATTAAAACTGTGTTCCAGTTCACCTGTTTTATGATACCTACCTACTTGGATTTGCATAAAACTTCTTTGTACTACCTTACCTCCATGCAGGCCTTGGGAACTTGGGAACATTATTGAAGAAAACTTTAAACATAAGTCTGTTCATAGAATTTACTGATGATTCTAGAGCAGCAGTCTTATTATCAGGATGAACTAATACATACTAAATATTTAAACATTACAGGAGAGTTTTATTACTTCTTTAAAATAAATCTTAAAATACAAAAAGTGTGTTGCACCTAGGAAATAGTGCATTTGAACTTGGTCTATTGGCATGATACATTGCTTTTAAAATTATAATTGTAATAATAATAATAGATATTATTATTATTATTATTATATTTTGTGCTAGTACTGTGGGGTTGAACTCACAACCTCATAATCTCACTTGGCTTTTTCACCTAAAACTAGTGCTATACCACTTGAGCCACACCCCCACTCCTGACTGTTTACAGGTCAATTGGAAATGAGGTTCATGGACTTTTCACATAAGCTGGCTTAGAATTATGATCCTTAGATATCAGACTTTGGAATTGCTAGGGTTACAGGCATGAGCTGTCCACTCCTGGCTTTTTGGAATGGATATCCACTCCCAAAACTAAGAAGAAAAAGAACTTCAAAGTCTTACCCTCACATTTTATCCTTGAATAAGTCTAAAGTAAACAAGTATCTTCAAGCTGCTGTGTGGGAGAAGAGGAAGGAACAGTACTTGTTAGATTGAGGCATCATCAAGAATCTCTTCCAAGTCTCTGAGCATGATTAGAAAAGCCAGACTGAGCAAGGATTCCTTGGTCTTGTTGTTGTTGTTGTTTGGCTTGGTTTGAACTCAGGACCCTCCATTTACAAGGCAGACACTTTACAACTTCAGCCATACCCCTAGCCTTAGGATTGCTTGGTTTTTTATTTTTAAAATGTCCTGTTTCCATTACAATTCTACGCAAGTCTCCTGTGTTCAAAGGAGAGAACGGGAGGACTCAACAATCTTCCCTGTAATCCCTATGACTAATTCTTTAATATTCTTTAATTCCGTTCTAGTAGATTATCCTAATTAATTTTGTTTTATGGTATTTAGACCTTTAGGATTTAATTTTATTTTTCTGAATTGGATTCAAATTAAGACTTGAGCTTAAAGTAAGGCCTGTCAGCTAATGAGAATGAGAACTGTATACTGCAAATGGTCTGTATACTGCTCTGGCTTTCCGTGGATGACACTGAGAAAATAGTTTAATGAGCTCAAAAACCAGGATTGCCCTGGCTACCCCCATTTCTTGAGGTGCTTGGCTTACTCTTTGCCTAAAAATATCAAGTTTCTTCCAACTCAGTTTTCTCGAAGCAAAAAGCAAAGGAAAGGCTGAGTACTGGATCCTAATGCCTGCAATACTAGCCACTTGCCAGCTGAGAATAGGAGGATCATAGTTAGTTCAAAGCCTGGCCAGTCAAAAAAGTTTTCAAAATCCTTCTTTACCGATAGCTGAGTAATACTTACCTGTCATCCTGACTACATAGGAATTTCAGATCAGGGGACTATGATTCCAGGATAGCTGGCAGAAAAGTCTACAAGATTCTCTATCAGTGGACGCAGCAATGCATGCATGGCTGCATGTACCAGTCATCATAGCTACAAGGGAAGGCCCAAAATAGGCAGACTGCAGGTCAGGTGTGCACCTGAGCAGTAAGTGAAAGACTTATATGAAAAGTAACCAGCACACAAAAGTGAGGAAGGGGCTGGAGGCATGACTCAAGTGGTCAAGTTCCCAAAAAAAGTATAAAAAGAAAATTTAATATATCATTTTAGTAAAAAAAACTCCATATTTAGTCATTATGGACATTCTAGATGTTATGGCTAGAAACTAGAGCCCAAGTATTATAGCTGAGAAGATACTCAAATGTATCTTACTTCCTCAGTTAAGTTGCTCTTTATTTATGAATGTTAAAGAGAAACATTTCATCTTCTTCAGATTTACATATTCAAACATGCACCAGGTATTATTTCAGCCTGACAGACCAGTAGGTGCATTAAAATTTACTTTGCCTGCAGAATGGACAGTTAGCTTGGTTTATATGTTGTGTCTAGAGCATTGGCAGAAAGTAAGATCATGGCTCGAAGCAGCGTGTGCAGTAGAGCAAATGTCACAGCCTTGACCTGGGGTGGAGGAGAGAGAATGAGCCATTGACTCCAGCCTTCACTTGTGGAGACCAAACCACATCTGACACAAGTCACGCTGAGAGCCAGACACCAACCTGGAAGTGACTCTCATCAGTAAGGCTGTGTCTACCAACCCTTGTACTTCCTGGAGAAAGAAAGGATTCATGCTGAGAGAGGAAATGAGATGAGATTTTTCCCCAAGGACTACACTTAGGGTCACCAAACAATAACCAAGTACTAGAAAGTACCTGAGCTGAATATCATGGCCTAGTAAAGAACTGGAGCATTTTATCAGCTGTTCATGGGATTTTCTTGGTATCAGCAGATCAGCGGGGCAGAGACTCGCATTCTCACCTCAGATCTGGTACATTTTATGCTCAGCAGTTCCGTTTTGTTTAAGGGTTCTGCTCTTGTAATAATGTGCCTGCCTTCTGAGTGGATTCAGAAGCTTACTAATCAGTTCTGTCCTCTTTAAATCTTTGTTTTAATTCAGATCGTCTCCTGAAATACAGTACTAGGTCAATCCTGCACAGCAGAAAGTGGCAAAGTCATACTTCGAACCGAAGTGCAGTCATATAGCATGTAAGAACACCCCATCAATAGCAGACTCCCTGTATGACAGACATCACACA
This sequence comes from Dipodomys spectabilis, assembly GCF_019054845.1. Classification (NCBI taxonomy): domain Eukaryota; kingdom Metazoa; phylum Chordata; class Mammalia; order Rodentia; family Heteromyidae; genus Dipodomys; species Dipodomys spectabilis. Next base: position 7,586,988 of record NW_024870711.1, read on the forward strand.
AGACCCTGGTGGAGTGGGCTGAGATAGCTCAGGGTAGAATGCGTGCTCAGCATGAGAGGCTCTGAGTTGGTCCCCCAGCCTTAAAGCTTGTATTGATACAAAATGTCTTTCATTGATTGTCTCTTAAAAATGGAATATTTCTTTGTCAATTTCTAAGTAACTTGATTGCAGTGAATGTAATACTTAGTGGTCCATCAGAAAATGCTATTTTTTCTTCCTGTAAATTTGCTTTAAAGAAGAAATTGTTGATATTTTGTAGTATAGCAGGATCAAACTAATTCCTTTTAAAAATATTTTATTACATAAATATTCACATGTACACAAAAATAAAGAGAATAGTACTATGTGAAGCCACATATAAAAGCAAAAAGATTATAATGGAACTGAAACCTTCCAATTGCCCAATGACATCATAATCATCCTAGCATGGTCATATGACTCACCTGCTTGTGATGATGCTGGTATAAACAAACCCCCTTTACTGCCCACCACATAAAAGAGCAGTGCCTACAATTATGCACAGCACATAAGGCTTGAGAACAAACATGCATGTTACATGCTTTACAAATTTCCCACACTGTGGTCTTCATTGTTGTGTCAGAATGTACTCCAATTCTATGAAAAGTTTACTGTAAGCTGGGCAGCAGTGGTTCACACCTGTAATCCAAGCTCCTCAGGAAGCTGAGATCTAAGGATCAAAGTTCAGAGCTAACCCAGACAGACAAATTCATGCAACTCTTATCTCCAATTAACCAGCCAAAAGCCCCAAATGAAAGTGTGGTTTGAGTAATAGAGTACCAGTCTTGAGCAAAAATGCCAAGTGAGAGTGTGAGGCTCTGAGTTCAAGCCCCAGAGCTGGCAGTTAAAATGAAGTGTACTGTAAAAGTGTGCCCTTTAGGGCTGGGAAGGTGGCTCAGTGGTAGAGTGCTTGCCTTGCATGCATGAGGCCCTGGGTTCGATTCCTCATCACCACATCAGCAGAAAAAGCTGAAAGTGGCGCTGTGGTTCAAGAGGTAGAGCACTAGCCTTGAGCTCAAGAGCTGAAGGACAGCGTCCAGGCCCAGAGTTCAGGCCCCACGACCCACCAAAAAAAAAGTGTGTCCTCTCACCTGGGCAATGCCTTCACACCTCTGCTGATTTCATCAAGGGATTCACCTGCCCCATACATTCACATGTAAGTTTGTATACGTGGACTTCAAGATGTTCAAGCATGACAAAACTTCCTACTGACACATTTCTCAGAAGTGTTAGTGTCTCACTTCCTACTGACACATTTCTCAGAAGTGTTAGGGTCTCTAGGCGATGAGATGCATTGCGCTTGAGGCATCATGCAACAGACACGAGCTTAGTCTCAAGAATCACTAGGATGCACAGGACTGAGTCTGTAGTACACCTAGCATGTAACTTCCAGTAGCAGAAGAATACAGCAAGGTTAGCAGAGGGAAAAAGTACACGGAGCCAAGTCTGGAGGAAATCAGGTACGAGTTTCCACGTGGCCCCTCTTGGTAGATAAGGTGTGACAGATATGCTCAACCCTGCCACCCATGGAAATGACCGCAGGGGAAGCCCACAGAACTCTCCTTCCAGCAATTTCTGCATACCCAGAATACGTTTCTCCCCATGCTTTTCCAGGAGTCCCATCCCATGACTCCATCAGAACTCCACTCCTCACTTTTCATTCTGTGTCACTTCACTTCAAGCAGCTCTCCAGAATCCCTGATACCCTGAGAGAAGAAGAACAAAGATTAGACTACCCTCCCCGGAACCAAACAAGTATACCTCTCCACCCAGGGTGTGTGTCTGCTGTATCCCTTTCCTGAGCAAGACCAGCTACGACGTATCCTGAAAAGCCCAGTGAGAATGAAAATACAGGATAGCTTGTTGAATTTCCATGTAGGTAGCTAAACAGTAAGTCAATGGTGAGACCCTTACAAGCCAGCCCGGGTAACACAGCCGTGTTCCTAAAGGCTGGGAAAATTGCTCAGTTAGCTGTAGGCCCTGGGTGGCCTTGTGACAGACCTGTGACAAGTCCATGTGTAAGATTTTGTTTCTCTGAGGTTTTTGAACCTCAGGAAGCATTTATATGATAGAAACGTAACTGTATAAAGAAGAGTATTTAATGCAGGAGTGGCTTGTAAATATGTGAAAGTCGTATCCTATGGCTGAGTTTTGCTAGGTTTGATCACAAAAATTCCCCAGCACACTTGTCAGCATGTACTTGGATTCAGATTCTACAGACTGAAGCTCAGGATGCTACTTGAAAGGTGTCTGGGAAAGATATTTCTAATGAGGAAATGATAGTCACTTTGGCTAAGAATACAATATTCAGAGAGAGACAGACCTGAACTCAAATCTTCTCTTTATCAGCAGGGTGATGCTGGACATGTTATTTAGCTTCACTAAGGTTCAACTTCCTCATCTGTAAAAGAGAGATCATTATACTTTGCACAGAAGGTTGTTACAGGAATAAACTGAGACAAATGTACCTAAAGAGCTTAAAACAATGACCTGGACAGTAAGTTCTCAATAATGGCAGTTGTAAGAATCATACAAAAAGACTAAGATGCCCTTGGAACAGTCCATTTGTTAAAACTAGATGAATTCAGCTGTACTGTAAATTACTGCAAACAACCGTTATTATCTCTATCAAATGAAACTCATTCAGGCTGGGCACTGGTGGCTCACACCTGTAGCCCTAGCTACTCAGGAGGCTGAGATCTGAGGTTCATGGTTTGAAGCCAGCCCAGACAGGAAAGTCTATGAGGCTTTTATCTCCAATTAATCTCCAAAAGATAGAGCCAGAAGCAGGACTGTCACACAAGTGGTAGAGCATTAGCCTTGAGCAAAACCACTGAGAAACAAATAATGCCCAGGCTCTGAGTTCAAGCTCCAGGACCAACACCAAAAAAGAAATAATAACAAATTAAACTCATTCAGAAATAACTGAAACATAGAGACGAGTCGATCATCAATGACAAACGTTTTGACTACTTTATGTGGTCTGAATATTTGAGTTATCTGAGTTATCACCTAAAACTCATCTACTGAAACCTAATCACTAATGCCAGTGTTTTAGGAAGGGAAACCTTGGGTTGGCCCAGTTGTGGGCTCTGCCCCTGTGAGTAGCACTAGTGTCCTTATTAGGCTGCAGAGAGCTCTTCTGAACCTTCTGTGGCTGGATGTCTGAACCTTCTATGGTGTGGAATCCAGAAACCCTGCCCTCACTGACTGCCACACACTGAATCTCCCTTGATCTCGGGCTTCTCAGCTTCCGGAACAACGAGAAGTCAATTCCCATTTCCTGATAGACCACGCCATTTATGCAACTTCATTATAACAACACAAACAAACTAAGAACCAACTGTGTTCGAAGCATTTCATAGGCTTCAGACCCAGAAGTGTTCAAGGAATTTAGAAATGGAGAGACGGAAAACTTCGCCTCTTAGAGAGAACCCCCGTACTCTGCTTAGCGGTGTCCGAAGGGAGGGCCGGATGGAGAGAATGAGCAAAGGTCTTTTTCCATGGGGATTGCTAGGTGAGCAACAGGCTTGAACTGAAAAATATTAAAAAATGATTGGCCCAAAAGCTTCCTATAGAAAACTATGTCCTAGGAAGCCCCAGACACACATTTCAATGTAGAAAAATCTACACATGCTGAGGAGCGAGAGAGGAAAATGATATTCTATAGACATGGAGAGTTTGTGAGCCAAAAATAAGAAGGGGGTAAGTGGGAATCTTTGAAGGTGTAATTTAATTAAAACGTTTAGTTCTTCATGTATGCTCAATTACCAGGATTTATGCTCATGCCATTTATCTCTCTCGACTATGTGTTTTAAAAAATAAGAAGAGCATTGTGAATAGAGAAAAGCGAGGTAATTCAAGCAAGGGCTCACAATAGGTCCACATCTAACAATGGCATAATATAAACACACATTTAAAACTAATTGTTGGATCCTCATAATAGAAATCATTCTTTTTGAGACTTTTCAAAGCTACCAATGTTGAACAAGCAGTCTCAATCCATTTGCTGTTGCTATAACTGAAACACACACACACACACACACACACACACAAATTTAAGGAGAACAGAGGTTTATTCAACTCAAGCTTTTGAAGGTCGGGATAAGATGCCCTCTGCTGCAGAGCTGCTTTTTTGAGATGGGCAACTTGTAAGGGCCTACGGCAGCTCAGGGCCTCATGTGGCAAGGCCTCAGGCTCCCCTGCTTTCTGTACAAAGCCATGGCCCCATGATCCCGGAGCCCACCCTGTGACCCCTTCAGCTCCCTCTGAGAGACCCTGCTTCCAGATCCCATGTGTGGCCGCATTCATTCCCTAGGGAAGGACCTGGCCTTGACCTTTATAGGCTCTCCAGGCTCCTGACCCAACTTGGCGGTGGTGGCAAAGGTCCAATCCCTGCCTCCATACCTCATAGGCCTCCCTCACTACGCACCGTGTGTCTGTTTCTGTGTCTTAGAAGGAAATGCTCATTCAGTTAGAGACACACTCAATTTCAGCATCTCATCTTTTTTTAATATATATTTTTATTGTAACGATACTGTACAGAGAGGTTACAGTTACATGAATAAGGTAATGAGTAGATTTCTTATCGAGCATTGTTACCTACTTCTTTGTTTTTTCCTACCATCCCTTTCCTCCCCACCTCCCCAACTCCTCCCTCCCCCCTCAAAGTTGTAATGTTCATTTTCAAGAAAATGTGATATATGTATACACACACACACACACACAAAATGGAATTCTATGCCTCCATCAGAAAGAATGACACCACCCCATTTGTTAGGAAATTGAAAGACTTGGAAAAAATTTATATAAGTGAGGTAAGCCAGGCCCAAAAGAAACACAAGTCCCATGGTTTCCCTTATCTGCAATAACTCGTATATGTCTAGGACAAGCAGAAAAGGTCAAAAGCTATGTATATATGACCATATAAGATGATGCTAAGCAAAATGAACCCCAAGATAGGGACACAAGAGGTTTTATCTTTGTTGCTGTTTTTTTTTTTAATATACTTATAATGCGCTGTGTGATTTTTGTGTGTCTTTTGTATGTTCTTCCCCCATGGTATAACTCCTGTTTTCACTGTATTTGATTCTGGTGCCCTGCATCTTGTATATACATTTTTATAATTTGGGGAGGGGAAGGGAAATAACAAAATGCTTGAATAGGGATGCAGGTTGACCCGTTGTAACAATGAGATGTATGAGACACTATGTCGAAGGCATCTCATCTGGATCATCACGTTCATGGCACATGCAAAGATGTTCTTTCCAATTAGATCACACAACAGTTCTGCATAGATGTGAGTTTAGGAGCTGAGAGGAATATTCTTGAGCCAGCTTCAGTGCTCAACAATTAACTCCCTAATCGACCCAGGGCAGCATCCACAGGAGGAGCTCTCTAGCCCGTGAGCCCCAGGCTTGAGACTCTTGGCCCTTGACCAGGCTCTCAGCCCAGACACCATCGATCCACATGGCTCTGGACGAATCTCCACAAGCCAAGAACTGAGCCACACAGCTGCTGCCCTCAGCCCAGTCACCAACAGTAGCATCACATCCATTCCATGCATTATTATTCAAATTCATGTTTTCCTATCTTGTGATCAGTGTGCTTTGAAGTGTAAGAGAACAAGGTGTCACAATTGCAGTCATTAGAGTGGCCAGATAAAGAATGTCATGACATAAAAAGAATTCAATCTCCTCTGATTCAGGTGTTTTATACATGATTATAAAGTGTATGTGTGTGCGTGCATGTGTGTGTGCGTGTGCGTGTATGTATTAGAACAGTAGAATTTGAATTTTTTCCTCAAGAGGGATAAAGGCACATGTCTACATGAAGACTTGCAAAAAAGTCATGAGAAAAGCTGTATGTTAATATGTATTTGGACCTATGATATTTTTCTCTTTTAATAAGTGCTGCACCTATAAAGCCATCTGCTAGGTATTAGTTGTGAGAAAGACTTTTTAAGTACAATGTGTCCATTGGGCACAAAGCTATTTCTGTATGATTTTCTGAGATATATTTTTTTTCAAATTGGTTCTTTGTAACAGGTCAGCTGCTAAATACATCTCTTCCATTACTTGGTGTTCAGAAATAAGCTTCATAATTCATCTATTCATGATCACCTTGTATGGCATGGCTTTCCAAATGGATGACATTTTCTATATCTGTACTTTTTATTAAACAAAAGTCATTTTATGCCTATAAAAACTATTCCTAAAAAAAAAAGAAAAAAAAGGTCTTGCGAGTAAAGAAAAAACCATTAAGCTCACAGATTCTCTCTTCATGGCTTGCTGCCATCTTTCTGTACTTTGGTGAGCTGCAGGTGTGTTAATTATTATGAGACCGGCAAAGCACCTCCAAATCCCTCCAAGACACAATCTGATGGTTTAACTCTGTGTTCTCCTCAGTCCTCACATCTACTCCCAGCCACATGTCTTCTGACTTGGGGGAAATGATAAGCATATGCTTTTGTGAAATGACAGCAAAATATTCACCAGGAGTTTCCTGCAGCTTCGGCAGACTGAGCACATGGTTAGAACAAGCTCTAAGATGGTACTTGAGTTGTGATTTCTTTTATCTAGGATTCCTAGAGCTAGAGAAATGCCCATTTTCAGAGGAACACCACGTTTTGCATAATGAAAGTGTGTCTTCTGTGTACGTGAGCTCTCTCTCTGTGTAGTGTGCACACTACCAGTTTACTGTAAGAATGTTTTAAACCATCACAATACCAATACCCCAGTAATCCAAATTCTTCTAGCATTATACCAACCCTAGAACATAACTTCTAATATGGGATAATGTCTTGTATTTTTAAGGGGTATTCTCACTTGATTGCTTTCTATAAGGGATCTGCTAGTACATTTCCATGATTACCACAGAAAAGATTTTTAGACTTGCGATAGAATTAAAATAGCCTTTTCAAGCTTAAAATCACTGATGAGAAAAGCTCAATTACATGAGTAAAACTGATTGTTCTTCCTGTTCAACCCCGAAGACGCTGTTGAGTTTTCAGGGAGCGTACGCACCTTTTAGGAAATATGACAAACTTCGTTGTTGCTATTGTTGCCCTTACGTATAGGTTCTTCCATTTCCTACATTGTGATTTTTTTTTGTCTTCTTCCTTCATATGGAACCTCACCCAACAAGCTCTCATGAGACAACCAATGATCTAGCGAAATCTCTATTTCAAATGTGATAAACAAAGCTTCTTTCTTAGGACTCACTCCTTAATATTTAAGTAAAATACTTCATCTTTTATCACAGAAATGTTTTATGTTCCAGCCTCTTCACCTCATTATTAGAGTCTGATTAGATTTTTAAATTGAGCTCAAGTTTTGCTCAATGTTTCAGACAAGGAGAAAGTACCTGTCAGCATGTCCCAGAAAAAAATAAATAAATAAATAAATAGGTTTTTAAAAACTCTTTTAACTGAAGGTACATCTCTTTTTTTAGTTAGTTAATCCAGATAGTTAATGAAGCAAGTATATGCAAATTACACAATAAATCAAGGTGTTCGAATCCACTGGACCATCCTGTGGGGGGGGGGGAAATGTTCCTAAATGGATAGAATTCTGTTCTTCCTCATGTACTGCCTCTAGGTTAACAACTAGCAAATCTCTTGGTTAACTCCCTGTCTTTGACAGTTTGGACTGCTATAGCCAAATACCATAGACTGGGTGGTTTGTGGTCCACAGAACACTGTGTCATCTCCATGGTTCTGGAGGAAGCCAGAGATCAGGGAGCCAGCCTGGTCAGTTACTGCTCTTTTCCTGGGTTCATTCTCATATCCTCACATACCACAAAGAATAAGCACTTCTCTTGGGCTTCTGTTTTCTTTTTTTTTTTTTTTGGTCCGGTCATGGGGCCTGAACTCTGGGCCTGGATGCTGTCCCTCAGCTCTTCAGCTCAAGGCTAGTGCTCTACCACTTGAGCCACAGCGCCACTTCTGGCTTTTTTCTTTTTGCTTATGTGGTGCTGAGGAATTGAACCCAGGGCCTTGAGCATGCAAGGCAAGCGCTCTACCACTGAGCCACCTTCCCAGCCCAGGGCTTCTGTTTTCATAAGAACACTAATCCTGCCTGTGGGGCTCCATCTTCCTGAACTAATCGCCTCCCACAAGTCTGTCTTAATACAGGAAATCGGGGCCTGAGGTTTTCACAGATGATCTTGAGAGAACGTAAGCCTTTGATCCAGAGCAGCGAACAGGGCCACTGGGCAGATGTCACAGGCTCCTCATGTCCCATGATGGTGGCATCTAAAACGGCCAATGAGCATCGCTGTTCTTCTTCCCGAATCTCTGCTACCCAGCGACCCACCAAGCCTGCACTCACTGAAGGAATAGAGAGGTGCTGCAGGGTATTTGAGTAGCTAAATGGCTCCAGTGTATTGATAATATGATCTGGAAACTAACAATGAAGCAGTATCACACAAATGTCTTCCTAGGAGAACACAAATCTTATCTGTGGGCTGTAAGACACATGGAGGACTTCACTATAGTGGCGGGTCCTTCATTTTGCAGTGAGCATAGGAGTTTGCCATTAGACTAAACCAGGACAATTTAGAAGAGTTACTGCTTAGTTACTGAAGAGACCTTTGTTTTGATTCAGTTGCAATGTTCTCGAACATGATTTAGCTTGCATAGGTATCTGCACTTTAGATATGACCCTGTAGGGTTTTCTTTTCCTAGGATTCAGATGCCCCGGGAAAACATTGCTTTCAATGCATTTTCATGAGAGCCAAAGACCCTTCTGAGCAGCACTGATTTGAAGTCTGTATTGCTTTTAACATCCTAAACTTAATTGTGATCCTGGATAAAATACAAACAGCACACAGGATATAGAAGGATGAGCCAAGCCAGGAGCTGGTGGTGGTTCACGCCTATAATCCTTGCTAATCAGGAGGCTGAGGTGTGAGGATCTCCTGCCCAGGCAGGAACATCCATGAGACTCTTAACCTCCAATTAACCACCAAAACACTTGAAGAAGAGGTGTAGCTTAAGTGCTAGAATGCCAGTCATGAGCAAAAAATGTTAAGGGAAAGAATCCTGGCACTGAGTTCAACCGTGCGTGCACGCGCGTGCGCGTGCGCATACACACACACACACACACACACACACACAGAGAATGAGTCCAATTCCAATAAATCTCTTATATCCTCTGTATCTATTAAATTGCTCTTTGGGACAAAGGTTTGTACAAGATTGGGCCCAGGCAGAGACAGGCATGTTAGCAAACTCACAAAGCAGGAATGTTGCTGTATCCAAATAGAAAATATGAAAGAAAACAAAATAAAACAAAACAAAAACCTCTGTAAGAGGTAGTCTATGCTTTATGCCTATACCAGTTTAATAGCAACTTTCATATCCCAGAGGGGGTAAAAAATTGGCCTGAGTTAAACTCCCAGATTCAATACCACAAAGCTAATGACAACAATGTTTTGTCTTTGATTTGTTTGTTTTAACATGTACTAAGAGGAAGAAAAAAAAAAGGAAAGAATTGATGGACAAAATCTTTAAATCATACTCTGCTCTTTCACAAAAGTGGTCAATTCAAATAATTTCACTCAATTTTCTCTGAAGATGTTCAAGGTAATTGGAGCATTCAGTGAGGGCTAAGCTTCACTGAGCACCAGATCCTCAGCCTCGGAGGATTACATGGAATATTCTGGCAAAGATGTCCTAAGCTATTAAATCTTCGGCTCACGTGTTCCTGGGGAGCCATCTGTACCTCTGATTTGCCTTGTGTAAACGGGGAGATGGTCCTTTCTGAGAGCAGTTTCTGCAGAAAACCTGGCTGCCCATCCAGTGTCAATAGCAGCAATAGTATTCTGTACCCATGCATGCACAACGCTCCTCATTATGTAGTCTCTCTTCCTTGTGAGTACATTGAGGAAGCCATGGGGCTTCCAACTGCTGCCAACAAAACAGAGTAAATTCAGAAACTCTAGAGCTTGTTTATAGAACGTGGGAGATTTCTCCAATTGCCTCGATCATCTCCTACAATAGAAATATAGTATTCTTTAAAGTTCAGATAAATGCATTGTGCTCCTTGCATAAGAGGGGTGATATTCTCTATAGTAAACAGTCGCTTGCATTGACAATGTGAAACAATCTGTCTCATTATCAGCCAGGCTGCAGCCAAAGCCCTGAGACTACAGATTTATGTGGACTTGTGGCTGGAAATCATCTCAGAATGTGAAAATGAAATCTGTCCCCACATCTCTGGGAAGGTTGGTTTGAGACTGGCTTTGTTAAGCTGGAAAGTTCTTAGAGAAAGTGCTGCAAGAACAGACCAGGGGGCCTGACCGGGGAGGGGGGGGGGGGGGGAGGCAGTGCCTGGATAGGTTGTCATGATGTCAAGAATGTGGCGATTGTACTGGTGCATCCCTAAGAACTTTGTTCCAGGCTCTACGTTCCCAGCTTTCTTAAACTCATCATCACAACTCCAAAGAAAGTTTCATCAGTGATTTCCACCCTTCATCTGACTTCCTCAGTGAATACACAGCTCAGCAAAATGCCTGGGTCTTCTGCTAGGAGTTTAGATTCCTGTAAATCACAGGTCCCTCCCCTGAAGACATCCACATCCTAATCTTCAGAAAAGTTACCTTTCCTGTGCAAAAGAGATTTAGCAGATGTGACTGTGTTAAGGATATTTAAATAGAAAATTTATCCTGGATTAGCCAAGTAGGCTAAATCTCCTTGCATGGATCCTTAGAAATAGGAAAAGGAGGATCAGATCAGGATGATGTCATGTGAGTACTCAATCCACTCCTCCCACTTTTTGTGTGTGTGTCTGTCCTGAACTTTGGACCTGGGCACTGTCCCTCAGCTCTTCAGCTCAAGGTGAGCACTCTACCACTTGAGCCACAGCACCACTTCCAGCTTTCCGGTGGTTCATTGGAGATAAGAGTCTCAGACTTTCCTGCCCAGGCTGGCTTTGAATCACAATCCTCAGATCCCAGCCTCCTGAGTAGCTGGGATTACAGGTATGAGCCACCAGCGCCCAGCCTCACCCCACTCACTTTGAAGATAGACAAAAGGGGGCAGGGCAGAAGCCAAGGAAATGCTGGTGGCCTCCAGAGTCTGGTAGATTCCCCAGAGTAGAGGCCCCAGAGGCAATGCATCCCTGGAAACAACTGGACTTTGAAGCCTAGGTCAGGCTTGTGATCTCCAGGACAGATGGTAAATCTGCACTGTTAGGAGTTTATGGTAATTTCTAGCAGTGGCTATGGAAAAGGATTATAGGTCCAGGCGCAACAACTTGGTTTTTTACCAGACCCCTGAAAAAGAACAGTGATGAAAATAACACTTTAATAAAGGGAACTTAACTTTGCTACTGCAATACGTGGATAGATTTTAAAGCTAGCAAGGTGTGTTTTGTTTTTCCACGCCTGAGATTCCTTTATACCCTTCTTGTGACCCAGCAAACTGGGTACTAAAATCTGTCAACTCCCCTCACAGGCCTCTCCTCCCGGACAAACATCTTTATAGACGGTAAACGATGCTGTGCTTGGTTGAGTGCCTCTGCGTTCAACCAGACTGCCAGCCTGTAAGCTGAACCGGAGGTGGTGGGTGAACTTGTATGCTTTCGTTTCCTCATTATTGGCAACTTATAATCAAAGAAACAGGGAGCTGTCTAGAATCTCATATTTTTCCTTCAAGATTCTGGGTTGTATTTGTAAGATTGACTGACAACCTATGACAAGGGGCTAGTTATATTTTCCAGGGTTCCTGTTACTGCTTTCATTTTCTAGAAAGCATTATTTCTTTTTTGACATGGTTATTATTTCTTTTCCTTCTAATAAAATAGTTCAGATGTACAAAAGAGCCATAGAGTAATAAAATAATTTTCAAAGAACCTCAAACTATCAGACAAAACACTTCTAACATTACTGTTGGAAGCCATCTGTGGACCTGTTTTTTTTATTATATTTTCCTGTCTCTCTATATATGTATACGGAAATTGTTACTTATCGCTCTTGTATATGTTCATATTTTATTATATTTATCATACACATATACTCACAAATACATACGTATGTTTAGAACTGTATGTGTATGTGTAAATATATGTGTGTGTATACAGTTTTTGCTTTAAAAGTAATGAGATATGCTGGGTGCTGGTAGCTCATCCTGTAATCCTAGCTACTCACGAGGCTGAGATATAAGGATTGCAGTTCAAAATCAGCCAAGACAGAGAAGTCTGTGAGACTCTTAACCCCTCTTGACCAGCTAAAAGTGGGAAGTAGAACTATAGCTCAAATGGCAGTGTACCAGCCTTCATTGGGAAAAGCTGAGGGACAGTACCTGGCCCTGAAGACAGGCCACAGTCACCATGCACACAAAAAAGTCATGTGATGTAAAAATGGGCATGTGCTAACAACTATTCAACACACTAGTAATCATCAATGCAAACTTATATAATGATTCTATGATCTTTAAAAATTTTCTCAGCATACTAAAAACTCCTACTGCTGATGAATTTAAATGTGAGAAAAATTAGGAAAACTAACCTTGATGTGGTGTGCTCTGCATATACTGTTCATGGAATGTTGCAACTGACTAAAGTGTCCCCTGTCTATAGAAAACCCTGCCAGGAGCAGGTGGTGGTATTATAGTGTGGATCTGGTTGCTGTAATCCTCTTCTAAGTTTGATTCCGATTCCAGCGTTTTATCTGTTGCACTTTCCGAGGGGTGGGCGTTGCTCTCCTGGGGAGTGGGTGGAGGTATCCCCTGATCCAGGCCTCCATCCTTCCTTCACCACCACTGCGCTCCTCATGCACGCAGATCGGCCGTGAGTTCCTCTAGCTGCAGACCCAGAGTCTGTCAAACAGTGATATGGTGGACACTGTGAATGCCCGGTGCACCCCCCACTGCCCGCAGTGTTACTCCGGTTTCTCAGTTCTATTCCCCTTCATCAGCCAGTTCTCTCCTGTCCATTTGTGGAAGGTGTCATGGGGCCGGTCGCTGAGAGACAGAAGCAAAGACAACCTCAAGCTTTTCTAACTGTGCCTGTAAAGAACAGTACATGTGTGTTGCCATGTGTTGGTGGTTCATTACATAATCCTAGCTACTCAGGAGGCTGAGATCTGAGGATTACAGTTCACAACCAACGAGGGCACAGAAGTCTATGAGACTCTTATCTCCAGTTAGCCATCCAAGAGCTAGAAGTGGAGCTTTGGTTCAAATGGTAGAATGCCAGCCTTGAGCAAAGAGCTCAGGAACAGTGCCCAGGCCCTGAGTTCATGCCCCAGGACAGGCCAATTACCCTGTCAGTTATCCATCAACTTCAAAAGAAGCAATTGCCCAGCCACGCATCACTGTGTGTTCAGTATTTCTAGACAGAAAGCTACTAATGAAACCTAGATTGTGCACATGCACAGACAAATTTGCAATTACTCATACTTAATACATTTTCCTGTTGAAGAACTAAAATTAAAATCATGCAGGGAGACTAGTTCGTCTACCTTCCCCAGATGACTAAAATCTGTGCCTGATAGAACTCTGCAACACAAGAACTTTCTCTCCCTGTGTGTGTGCATGCACATGGTTTGCATATTTCTAATCTTTAAGTAAATGCCAGTATATAATACACATGCAATCACAAACTTACTTTTTCTCATTTAAAATATATTTTGAGTTATTCAGCTGGAATTATTACTTCTTCCTGCTTTATGGTATTCCATTCACATGACTATACTCCAAGTTATTTATCTATTTTTATGAGTATATAATAGCAATACAATTGTATTGCTCCAAGTTCTTTATTATTGCAAGTATTACTCCACTGAGAATTCATTTGCTTCTCTTGTGGAGTTTCATGCAAGAATTTTCTAAGGTAGTTATATATAGGAGTGGAGTTATGAAGTTTTAAAAACATGTTTGATATTTTGAAATCATTCCACCAATTCTTTCCAAGTAAATCTTTTAAGAAGTGTTTTTGCTAAATTTGCTCCATAACAATTACTACTAGGAAATTTAATTTCACCAACATCATTTTATAAACTGATAAAGACAAACAGATTTAATCTGAATATTCTTCATTAATGGAGAGATTGAGCATGTTTTGTGTTTCTTCCAACATGAAATCATCTGTTTAAAGTTTATAATGGTATTGATATGCACTAATAGAGACAAGATGATAATAGTTTCTGACTTGTATATATTGTCATTGTTTTCTCATAGGCTCCCTATGCTCTTTCACTTGGATTACAATGTAGGTTGACATATAAGATTTTAATTTCAACATAGTAGAAATTATACATATATTTGTTTGTATGTATATTGTATTTCATAAAAGTATTCTCTTTGTTGCTTCATGTCATAATGTCTCTTGTAATCTAAAAGTCTACAAGGCCATTATTAATTATGACATTCATCTTTTTACATGGTATAAGAAAAAGATACCATCTCTTTTTTTTAACATATTGGCAACCAAATTTTCCATCATCAAGCTTGGGGGGCAGGGATCCTTTCTCCCTTGGCCTGAAGAACCATCTCTGCCTTATATCAGGTTTTGCCTTAGATTTTAGTTTGAGGTACATAGCCAAATCCAGAAGGAGCAGAGATTTCCCATTGACCTCCTGACTCACCTCCACCCTCGAGCTCAGGATGTATGGTCATCCAGATACATCAATGTTTTACCCACAGTGCCTCTGTGGACACTCAACTGGTCATGTGATCAATGGTGCACCAATCAAATGTACAGTAGTGATTCATCCTGATCCTGGGACTTAGCCCACTGTCTCCCCTTATCATTGAATTTTAATAAAATGCTTAAAATACCTTGCTAAAATGTATGTACACTTGGCTATTACAAATAGTATGTTTTAATAACTTGTATATAACTGCTAGAATATAAAAAAGCTTTGATATCTTTAAATACAATGACCATAGCATACAGATTAATAACCTCTATGTGCTTTATAAAATACATATTACATCTAATCACATAGTATAAATTCTTTGTGTTAACTCCTTTCATACAACATTTTGTTCCTAAGATAACTTCAAGTTTTGTACATAGTTATGCCTAGTGATTTTTCTTTCCCAGAATTATTCTATTACATGATTAAAGCACCATCCATAAATTCAGTTTTAGTCTGGGGCAATCGCTGGTATACTTTTTTTTAATCTCAGAGTCCGCTTTTTGTTCACTTTTAAATCTATCAACTTCCTTTTGAGTACTTTTGGAAAGGTTTTTTTTTCTTTTGAGTACTTTTTGCTTTTATTATATTTTCAGTTTTCTCTTGCCTCTCGGAGAAGCATTTAAATACATTTGTTCAATGTTTTGTTTATGATTATTTTGTTATCTTGAAGGTCTACGGGCGTTTTACTGCATATCTGCATAGTGACTTATTTCACCATTTTTATATTTTTTTATTGTGAAAATACTGTACAGAGGAGTTACAATTACGTAGGCAAGATAATGAGTACATTTCTTATCAAACATTGTAGCCTCCTCCTTTGTTTCTTCTTCCTATCCCTTCCCATCTCCCCCCCACCCCCACCCCATCTCTCTCCCCTCCCCACCCACCTCCAAAGTTGTAAAGTTTGTTTTTCAACATAACGACTTGTACATCTCATTGTTGCAATGAGTCCACCTGTATCCCTATTTAAACGATTTGTTTTTTCCCTTCCCCTCCACAAATTATACCAACATCAAATACAATGAAAGCAGGGGTTATATTGTGGGGTAGGGACATACAAAGAACAAAGAAATCATCTTATAAATATGTTAGAAACAACCACATGAATGAGAAAACATTTGAATACTTATCTTGGGGTTCATTTCGCCTAGCATCAACGTGCGTATTTTTTATCCTTTTGATTATTCTTGGCACTTCTCAGTGTGTATGGTTACTGTATTCTTCAATTTATGCTGATTTTTGTCCTGAGAAAGTTTTGAGTTTTATTTTACCAACTACTTAGATATGTAATCTAGGTCATTTTCACAGGCATGTTAACTTCTTAGCTTGGAATTCCTTAGCTACTCAAATAAGGCCAATTCAAACGGTAAGCCTCCATTAGGACATGCCTGTACTTAAGAATTCTCCAGGAAATTCTCCAGGGATTTTTACTTATCAGCATCCTAGCAGAGACAGATAATGCCCCTGCCAGTTCCATGATTCCAGTAATCAACACTGCAGGCCTCATTTCCTGACAGCACCTTGACCCCACCACCCCACCCTTTCATGCTAGAAGACTGCCTTCCAAGATGAGGAAGCCCCCCCCCCAGTGAACCCCAGCTCCCACTAAGGTGTGATTTCTGCCCACTAAGGTGTGATGTCTGTCTGGACATTCTCTTACACAATACTTGTCATAGGATAGACAAGGGCTCCACCACTTGAGCCACACCTCTCATCCTCTTCTTTAGATTTTTTTTTCTTTTTTGAGATAGGATCTCACTAACTTTTCCCATATTCCCCTTGAACTCAAGAGCCTTCTGTGTCTGCCTCCTGAGTAGCTGCGATTACAGAAGTGTATCACCAGGCCCAGTGGCTTGTTGTCCTTTATGAAGCACATGCTAGAATTACTTTGGAGGTTTTCAGAACTTCTCATCAGTGTTAACAGCAGAAAAAGAAAGTCGTTAAGTCTCCTTTAAAAGACCGAAGTCTAGCCAGGCGCCGATGGCTCACACCTGTAATCCTAGCTATTCAGGAGGCTGAGATCTGAGGATCACGGTTCAAAGCCAGCTCCAGCAGGAAAGACCATGAGACTCTTATCTCCATTAAACAGCTCAGAAAACTGGATGTGGCGCTGTGGCTCAAGCAGTAGAGTAATAGCCTTGAGCTGAAGAGATGAAGGACAGCGCCTGGGCTGAGTTCAAGCTCCATGACCAACACCAACACACACACACACATACACACACACACACACACACACACACACACACACAGACTGAAGTCTAGAGTAGAATAGTGACTGTTGGGCTGTGGGTGTACCAACAGGGGGTGCTGTTGTTGGACAGGTGTGAATGTGTTCTAGAGATTTGTTCTCTGTGACTTATTGTGTACTTAAGAGATTTCCTAAAAGGCTCTTGCCACAATTAACAAAAAAAAACTGTTTTACATACAAACAAAATAAACTTCATGACTGTGTTCCATAGTCACCCAGTGTTTATCCCACAGATAATAAATATCAGTGTAAAAGCATCCATCATTCTTATTTAGATATTAAGAACCAATTAGACTTTGTTTTCTTTCATGATTTCCAAGCTCTCCATACCTGAGTTCAAAAGACAAAAGAAATATTATCTTTAACTTTCTAATGTCATAAATGCCTCTTTTTGCCCACATGAAAACTCATACACTGACAGGGATGTATTAAAGACATACATTGTGATAAGCAGAGTGTGAACATAAGTAAAATCACTGCAATGGAATTGCTGGATGAAGGGGAGAAAAATTATAATTTTCTAACTTTTTTCTTTTTGATCTGAGACCAGAACTCGAGCTCATTGGCTGGTGCTCTATCACCTGAGCCACATCTCCAACCCTAGTTTTCTTACCTTCAAGTCACACCTATTCAGCCTCTCTTATGTAAAATGAATCAATACTTGTTTTCTCACCCCTTATCTACCTTACTATCTCGTTCCTTGTCTTTAATAATGTGAAAAATGGAGGGGGGACCAAGATGGCGACGGGGCAGTAGGGAAACGCCACAGCTCTCTCCAACCAAAAAGAGAGTTCGAGTTCCAACCTTTAATCTCCCCAAGAGACCGACAACAACAAAAAGACGAACACTCAGAGAAAAACCAGAGGTGGAAAATAACAAAAAAAAGAAAGAGAGGAAAAGAAGAATTTCAGAACAGAGAAGAGCGAAGACCCCTCCCCCAACCTTTACTGGCCGCGCGGCAGTGCGCCAAGCCGCCGGCCAGCCGGCCCGGCGGGGGCTGCCGGAGCCCCAGAGACACAGGGGGCTGCTTGCAGATCACCAGGTACCGGATTGCAGAACAGTGGATCGCCAGGAACAGAGAAACCTACCAGCCGGGAGTCTCCAGGAGGATCCCACCCCACCCATCACTCTCCACCGGAGCGGAGAGGCTCCATCCCGCCAAAGCCGCCCAGCACCAGCAGCGCCACAAAGGGACCTGTCCACAGACCACCCGCCCAATCGCAATCGCAACGACCCGGCGGGGGGCCGCCCAACCCAGCCCGCAACCACCCCAACTGAACTCGGACTGCAACAACAACTGACGACCTACAGGGTGAGTACCCATCAGGGGACAGGGAATCCATCAAGGGAGACCAGAGCTGGAGGGAATCCCCAGACCCTGACCTAGACTCCCTACCCCAACACCCGGACCACAGGACCCACTAAAACTGGGAACTGTTCAAGAGCTCCACCAGCCGGTGGAGCACACTCTGCTGGCCAGGCCAGAGCAAGAGCGCCCCTGGAAGGGAGCTTAAATGCTCAAGCCAGGAACAGTGCCCCTGGGTCAAGACTACCAACAGTAGAAGAAATTTGAACTGTGTCCTCCAGGCTGCATAACCAAGGTGGTATACACATTAGCACAGGCCTAACGAGCGCGCGCCAGGCTGGGGCCGGAACCAGGCCAGGGGACCGGCGCCTGAACAAAGCAAAAAGGGTCAGAAGTGGGGCTGTGGCTCAAATGGTAGGGTGCCAGCCCTGAGCTGAAGAGCTGAGGGACAGCACCCAAACCTAGAGTTCAAGCCCACAACCAGCCCAAAACAAACAAACAAAAACACATCAGGAGCCCATAGCAGACTCCAGTATTTGGGAGAGTGCATCCAGAGCATCTGATCTTCCCAAGAGCACCCGCAGGAGCAAACACAAGCAGTCTAGGCTGCTCAACCCTTCCAAAGGCGGGAATTGCTACAGCAGAGAGCTGAGAATCCTAAGTGAATAGCAGCTGGAAATAGGCTCCCAACAGAATCCAGATCAGGCACAGACTCTCTCTACCAATACAGAATCAGCAACCAAGCAAAGACAGACACACCAAAACAAGATTGAAGAGCAGTCTCCTGAACCCCCATGCGAAAATCACAGAGAAAAATCACAAGGTTTACCACTACCCAGGACAGCAAGCTCACCTCAAAAGCCAGCAGCCACGCAGGGGAGAGCCCCAGTGGGAGCAAAGCAGGAATGGAAGACAAAAACTACATCCAAGGGTTGCTGGAGGCAATGACTCAAGAAATAAAGCGAGAAATGGATCAGAAATTGAAAGAGCACAAGGATGAACTATCAAAAGATATACAGGATATCAAACAAAAATTGGATGCAAAAATAGAAGCTGCACAAACCTCAGTAAGAAGTGAGATAAACGCCAAATTAGAGGTAATGCATACTGATCTCACCTCATTGAGAGGTGAGATCAGTACTCTGAGAACCAACATTGAATCCATAAAGGGATCCATTTCCACCATGCAAACCACAATAGAAGCCACGGTCAACAGAGTGAATGAAATGGAAGGTAGAGTGTCAGATACAGAAGACAGAATACACCAACTGGACCAAAAAGTGACAGATATGGAAAAATCACTCAAATTAAACCAAAGGGAAATTCAAGAGCAAGCAGATAATGCTAAAAAATTTAACCTTCGCATAATCGGAGTGGACGAAGGTGAGGAATTCCAGAGCAAGGGAATGCAACACCTATTTAACAAGATAGTCAATGAAAATTTTCCCCACCTCAAAAACGACCATCTTAACTACATCACAAAAGCTTATCGAACACCCAACAAGCAAGATCCCAGGAGAAACACTTCTAGGCACATAATAGTAACAATGATGGATCTGAATAATAAGGAAACAATCCTGCATGCAGCAAAAATGAAGAAGGAGCTATACTACAACGGGAAAAAAATTAGAATCACTGCAGATCTCTCCACACAAACAATGAATGCAAGAAAAGCCTGGGAAAGCACCATACGAGCCCTGAGAGCCAATAACTGCCAACCCAGACTGATATACCCGGCAAAGCTAGCATTCACATTCGATGGAGATCTGAAAACTTTTAATAGCAAAGAAAAACTAAATGAATACATAAACATTAAGCCAGCATTACAAAGAATTCTAAGAGGGGGGACACAACCTGAAGAAAGCAACCAGGAACTGGGACCTGCCCCAAACAGGCATTACTCAAAGTCTAACTGAGCAAGCACAGGAGGAAAGGAAAGAAGAAAAACTTAGGAAAACGGAATGGCAGGGACAACAATGCATCTCTCTATACTTTCTCTTAATATAAATGGGCTGAATTCGCCAATTAAAAGAAAACGAACTGAGGACTGGATCAGAAAACAAGACCCATCCATCTGTTGCCTTCAGGAGACCCACCTCTCAGCCAAACATACAAACAAACTCAGAGTGAAGGGGTGGAAAAGGATCTACCAATCAAATTCCCCCAATAAGAAAGCAGGTGTAGCTATCCTGATAACTGACAAAATAAACTTTTCATTAAAATCAGTACAGAAAGACAAGGACAGACACTACATATTAATAAAGGGAACAATCCAAGAGGAGGATATAACCATCATCAACTTATATGCCCCAAATATTGGTGCACCCAGATATGTTAAACAAATGCTCTCAAACTTACAGAATAAAATAGATCCCAATACGATAATACTAGGAGACTTCAACACGCCACTCTCACCAAAGGACAGGTCTACCAACCAGAGGATTGGCAAAGAAGCTACCGAATTAAGTGAGGCCATACTTCAAGCGGAATTAACTGGCATCTACCGAGTATTTCACCCTAAAACAACACAGTACACATTCTTCTCAGCAGCTCATGGAACTTTCTCCAAAATAGACCATATCATAGTTCATTCAAGGAACTTAAGCAAATACAAAGGGATCGACATAATCCCCTGTATCCTATCTGACCACAGTGGAATCAAGCTAGCTCTCAATAACAAAGCATACCGCAGAAATTTCTCTAATACATGGAAATTGAACAGCACACTCCTTAACAAGGCCTGGGTAACAGAAGAGATCAGAGAAGAAATAAAGCATTTCCTAGAACTCAATGAAAATGAAAACACCTCACAAAGAAACTTGTGGGACACAGCAAAAGCAGTCCTGAGGGGCAAATTTATTGCCCTCAGTGCCCACATCAAGAGAATGGAGACAGACCAAGTAAATAATCTCATGTTGCAACTAAAACAGCTAGAAAAACAAGAAAAAATGGGACCTAAAGCTACTAGACGAAGCCAGATAACCAAATTGAGAGCAGAGATTAACCAATTAGAAAATCAGAAAACCATAACCAAAATAAACCAAACAAAAAGCTGGTTCTTTGAAAAAATAAACAAAATTGATGGCCCTTTGGCAAGATTAATTAAAAAAAGAAGAGAGGAAACCCATATTAATAGGATTAGGGATGCCACGGGAAACATCACAACACGTACCCAAGATATCCAAACAATTCTAACAGACTACTTTCAAAAGCTATACTCTCTAAAGGAAGAAAATCTGGCGGAAATGGATGCATTTTTAGAGAAATACAAGTTACCCAAACTGAGCAAAGAAGAAGTTAACCAATTAAATAAGCCAATATCCTATAATGAGATACAGGAAGCTATCAAAAGTCTTCCAACATAAAAAAGCCCAGGACCAGATGGATTCACAGCAGAATTCTATAAGACCTTTAAAGAAGAACTAATACCCATACTCCTCAAGCTCTTCAGAGAAACAGAGAAGGAGGGAGCTATCCCAAACTCATTCTACGAAGCCAATATCACACTCATCCCCAAACCAGGCAAAGACCCAACCAAAAAGGAGAATTACAGGCCAATCTCCTTGATGAACACAGATGCAAAGATCCTTAACAAGATTCTAGCTAACAGAATCCAGAAACACATAAAAAAAATAATACACTATGATCAGGTAGGCTTCATCCCAGAGACACAGGGATGGTTTAACATACGTAAGTCAATAAATGTAATCCAGCATATCAACAGAGCCAAGGTCAAGAATCACATGATTATCGCCACAGATGCAGAAAAGGCCTTTGATAAAATTCAACATTCATTCATGCTAAAAGCTCTGGAGAAAATAGGAATAGAAGGAACATTTCTAAAAACAATAAAAGCCATTTATGACAGACCAATAGCCAATATTATACTTAATGGGGAAAAGCTACAACCAATCCTCCTAAAAACAGGAACAAGGCAAGGATGTCCACTGTCTCCACTCCTCTTCAACATAGTCCTAGAACCCTTAGCCAGGGCAATAAGGCAAGAAAAAGACATTAAAGGGATCCGCATAGGGAAAGAAGAAGTGAAACTATCCCTTTTTGCAGACGACATGATACTATACCTCCACGATCCCAAAAACTCCATCCCCAAACTTTTAGAAATCATAAGTCACTTCGGCAAAATAGCAGGATACAAAATAAACCCACAAAAATCAGTTGCCTTCCTATACACTGATAACGTACAGGAAGAGAGGGAAATAAAGGGAGCAACCCCATTCACAATAACCTCCCAAAAAATAAAATATTTAGGAATTAACCTAACCAAAGATGTAAAAGAACTATTTAATGAGAACTATAAAAAGTTAAAGAAAGAAATTGCAGAAGACACTAGGAAATGGAAAGACCTCCCATGCTCCTGGATAGGCCGACTTAATATAGTAAAGATGGTGATACTTCCAAAACTAATATACAAATTCAATGTAATTCCTATTAAAATCCCAATGACGTACATCACTGAAATACAGAAAACAGTCCAAAAATTTATATGGAACAACAAAAGACCTAGAATAGCCAAAACAATTCTAGGGGATAAAGACAATATGGGAGGGCTATCCATGCCGAACTTCAAACTCTACTACAGAGCTATAATCACAAAGACAGCATGGTACTGGCACAAAAACAGACCCAAAGACCAATGGAACAGAATAGAAGATCCAGATATAAATCCACAGGCCTACAGCCAGCTGATATTCGACAAAGGAGCCAAAGACATACAATGGAAGAAACATAGCCTCTTCAACCGCTGGTGCTGGGAAAACTGGGCAGCCACATGCAGAAAACTAAAAGTGGACCCCAGCCTATCACCATGCACCAACATCAACTCAAAATGGATTAAAGACCTTAACATTAAACCTGAATCTCTGAAACTACTGCAGGACAGAGTAGGAGAGACACTTGAACTAATAGGCACAGGAAGGAACTTCCTGAACAGAGTCCCAGGGTCACAACAAGTTGGAGAGAGACTCGACAAATGGGACTACCTTAAAATAAAAAGCTTCTGCACAGCTAAATCTATCGCAACTAAGCTAGAAAGACAACCAACTAATTGGGAAAAAATATTTATCAGCAATATATCAGACAAGGGGTTAACATCCTGTATATACAGGGAACTCAAGAAACTAATCCCTCCCAAACCTAACAAACCAATTACTAAATGGGCAAGGGAACTAAAGAGGGACTTCTCAAATGAAGAAATAAAAATGGCAAAGAAACACATGAGGAAATGTTCATCATCCCTGGTGGTGAAGGAAATGCAAATAAAGACAACCCTGAGATATCACCTTACCCCAGTCAGAATGTCCCACATCCACAAATCAGCCAACGACAAATGCTGGAGGGGATGTGGAGAAAGAGGAACCCTATTACACTGCTGGTGGGAATGTACACTTATACAACTACTTTGGAAAGCAGTCTGGAGGGTCCTTAGAAAGCTAAAGATTGACCTCCCTTACGACCCAGTCATACCACTTCTAGGCATCTACCCTGAACAACAGGAACCAATATACAAGGACACGTGCACCTCCATGTTTATTGCAGCACTGTTCGCAATAGCTAGGATATGGAAACAACCTAGGTGCCCCACCACAGATGAATGGATCCAAAAATTGTGGTATCTATACACAATGGAATATTATGCAGCCATTAGAAATGACAAAATAATGGCATTTGCAGGGAAATGGATGGAGCTAGAAGGAATCATGTTGAGCGAGGTAAGCCAAGAACGAAGAGACAAACGGTACATGGTCTCCCTCATAAGTGGATGCTAAATCCAAAAGGTTAGGTGATACGACAAAACTAACAGGACTTAAGAAACAAAGAACTCCCGCTCATCTGGTTGAACCACTACTAAATATCCTCATGCTGCTGATCACAAATATGGTATATAACATGTGAACACTGTTATATATTACAGACTGTGGTAGACAATTTGCTCCAGGGAAGTTAGAATGAACTTGTGACTTTGAAATTATGTAATCATTTAATCACAATCAAAAAAAAAAAAGAACCTCGGGGAAGGGAGGGAGGGAGGGGATGGTAGGGGGAAAACAATGGAGGGGGTAACAATGTTCAAGAGGAAGTGTACTCATAACCTCACTCATGTAACTGTAACCCTCTGTATAGTAGCTTTACAATAAAAAAAAAAAATGTGAAAAATGGTGCCTTAGAATATACTAAATTTCCTTCCCTTTCATTGAGTGTGAGTGACAAGTATGAACAAATATGAACAAATAGTTGCTCACCTGGATGGGAGGGGGGTGGTCAGATGGGTGTATGTGTAGATGAGATTCAGCAGGGGCTTGAGAGCCAGCCTTATTCTCTTTCTTCACATCCAATCCAATGTGCTGGCAGCAGGAACTCCCTCCCAAACTGACCTTATTCAAGGTAAGAGAGGTATTGTTCCAATGTGTTGGTTTCAAGGACTGTCCTCCACTCAGCATAAATAGCGGAGCTGAACTATCTCTAAAGCTCTAGGTAAGCAGATTATGTACTGTCAACAGTGAATAGCCAATATATCCACAATGCAAGAACTTAAGGAGATAGAGGTATTAACTCTCATTATACTTGAGAGAAGCCAAAAAAATCTTGTGCTCACAGCGTATTCCTTAAAACGTCGTTCTTCCCAAATGGCTACCACAGTCCCAGGCATCACATGAAGATGAAGACGCAATAGCTAGAAAAAAAAGTGATTGTTACTTAATTTTTCCTCTATGTTTAAAGGGGTAAAAAGCTACTTTCACATAGTAGATTCCCACTTTTGTATCAGTGACTAGCATTAAATCTTATTCCAACCCCTTAGTTGATCATCATTAGTGTGATGAATACATTTATTTCCCTAATTGTCTTAGATCTGTGCTCAGTTTCTGCTGACAATATGTGCTCTGCAATGGAGCTTGATGAAGTATACAATAGTACCCCATGCACACAGAAAATATGTTGATGTTCGTCTCTGAAATAAAGTTAAGTAACACGAGTCAAATGGACGCAGGTGGGATTTCTAAGTGGGGCCAGCTTAGACAAAATTTCAATCATTGCAAGTTGAAGGACTGTAATGGTAGAGATAAAATAGTATTGGTATATGGTAATGTGAAGCAGCACACCATGTTTTAGGCTTTCTTGTGTGTGTGTGCCAAGTCTTAAGGCTTGAACTCAGGTCCTCAGTGCGATCTCCGAGCATTTTTTGCTCAAGGCTAGTGCTCTACCCCTGAGTCACAGATCCACTTCTGGCTTTTTTTTTCCTTTTTGATCTTTATTGGAGATAAAAGTCTCATAGACTTTCCTGTCCTAGCTAACTTTACACATCAATCCTCAGACCACAGCCTTTTGACTAGCTAGGATTACAGGCCTGAGCCACTGACACCAGCGTTATTTTAGTTTTGAGCTATATATAATTACCATCCATAGTATTGATGATAATGTATCATACCATAATGCACGAGACAGGATTCTCTGAAATAAAAGGATTTATTGAGCAGTATCGGAGATTATGCATAGAAAGACCAGGTCTTAGGATAAGCTTCCTCAAACAACTACAACAAAGCAAGATAGCCATTGGAAAAATAATCACTGGATCTAAGATCCCCCAGGGTGTTTTTGTAAGGAACATGGGAGGAAAGCATTGAACACACATTGCTATAGTTAAGAGAAGAGGTTAGTATTACGTAGGAAATGTTTGGGGATAGGAAGGAAGTCTGCAATCAGGAAGAGCTTGTTGCATCCAGATTGGTTGGATTAGTAAGTCCATCAAGCTCATCCATAAACAAGACGTGGAGGTGTTTGGTATTGGGGTTTTAGGTAATGTGATAGTTCACATTCAAGAAGGATGTGAAATAGTCCTTTGATCATTTCCCACATAGCTGTTATCGGATTAAATCTGTTTATCTCTTCTCCCCACCATCCTCCTTGGCTTTTGTATTGACTTTAGGACATTTATGATTTTTCTTTCTCATCAAATATGATGCTCTCGAATGATTGAAACCCTGAGTCCTACACATGCATTTTTTTTTCATTTTCTCTCAGTTGGTTCAAAAGGCCTCACTTGGAACTCAATCACTTTGGCTTCTATAGGAAGATGGGTTCAGAATTCTAAAGAACGAGTTCACAAATAAAAAACTGGAGCAGAACCTATCCACCTGCTGAGGAATGCTCGGAATCACTTGATGTCAAACTTGATTCTCAGACATGGATTTTGAAAGGAAATAGAAGCAGGTCAAGGAGAAAGCACCCCACCACGTGGTCATGCTTTAGGAATGGAAGTTGCTGTCCACATCAACAACAAACTTCACAGAGATTCACCAGCACAGGCCATGTAATGAACACAACTCTAGTGTTCTTCAGTGTAGAGTTTAGAATTTTATTTACTAAACCTCTGGCAGTCAAAAAAAAAAAACAAACAGAAAACATCTGGCAGAGAGCCTAATTACCAACTCCCTAACTTAGGCCTCTAAATCCTTATATTAAATTCTACTGACAAAATGAAAGACCTTGGCCCACAAAGACAGTGCTATTACTCCTGAAATACCACAATAGCGTAAATATCACAATTCCTCTGAGAGGGTGACTCAGCTCCAGGGCTAGAAAGAGAGCTGGGAGTGAAGGAGTCTGTAATCTATTAGTGAAACACCAAAGGTCCACTCAGCATGGCCTTGGAGATCTCCAAGACACCCTAATTAAAGTCAGGAAAGCGCTCCTGCTGAAAGGAAAGCAGAAAAGAAACAAACAATGTAGGAAATAGCTGCCAACTACAGCACTTCCAAACAGTACTGTGGCGGAATTAGGGCACACCACAAGCTGACTTGTGCTCTGGAAATTAATAGAGACCCAGCTGAGAGAAGAGGTTCCGTAAAGCACATTGGGTTGGCTTCCGGTTTATGTGAAGAGCTTGTGAGAAGGATGATAGCGCCGATCTGTTATAATTTATTAATACTGAGCCATAAATGCCTGTCCTTGAGTTCTTGTTGTTGTTGTTTTCCTGAGATAAATACTCATTGGACACAGCATTGTATGGGGCTGCTGAAATACTCTGCTAGGAAAATCTCTCTATCCACTAGTATAAAAGAGACCCAGAGCTCTTACCCCTTTAATTTGTAGAGCATCAAAATAGCATTTTGTGTTTTTAAGAGGCAAATAGCCTTGCTCTTTGCTAGGAAAGAGCTTAATGGAGTTTTTAGTATATCAGTATGTCAGGGCTAGTGTGCTGGTGCCAGGCCGTCTCTAGGCTCTCCTGCAGTGAGGGGGCACAGTGGTGTGTGTTCACAAGTCCAGGAGCAACTGAAACAGGACAGTGGGCATTGGTGTACCGAGGATCACTCAGACCTGACCTTTGTACTGCTGTTGCTCTGGGCATATGTTCACAGGCCATACATGCTTTCAAACCTCTAATACTGCTTTGCATCATTTAATTTGTAGTCATTGAGCCATCTGACCTGGAGATGTTAGGCATGCCTTCTCCTTTCTAAGGTGTTTATTTGTATTTGTTTGTTTTTTATTGTCATGGTGATGCACAGAGAGATTACTCTTACATAAGTAAGGGAGTGAGTCAAACTTGTTGGCCCCTTCCTCATTTCTCCCCCCACCTCCGCCATAGTTGTACAGATCATTTCCTACTATTGTCCAGTGAGATCCACCCCACCCTTTTGCTTAAGAGACAGATTCCTCCCTGTGTACTGTGCCTTGATGCCAGAAGGGAAAATGACCTTTTATTTTTTTTAATCCAGGATTGCAATCCACAATACAAAGCAGTGAATAAGCAGCTTTCCGAGTGAAGGCTGCCAGGAGAGAGATTTCTGCCTCTATTTTGCAGACCTAGAGGACTGGAATTCATATTTTCAGTATTCTCAGAACTCGAATTCTAATATTTCTCAATTCACGGACTCCATACGATCCAAAACCATGGCATACTTTCCTTACCAGGCCACTTATATAAGAAGGTTTCTTAAGCCAAGAACATTGACAGGCTGGGACCCATTTGTACCTTTCCATTTATTTTGAGTCCTAAGTGTAAAATTTAAAAAAAAAAAAAAAAAAAACCATCCTGGGGTTCAGGTGCCAGTTTTACACCAAGTCCTGCAGTCTCTTGCACTATTTGCGTGCTTCTCCATCTTCTGTCAGAGAAGCAGGGAGACAGTGATATCAACACAGGCCTCCACCAGCCAGGCTGCCTCTGTCCACCTGTGTGAGCCCAGGAGCCTGATTTGCGCTGGTTGAACTCTCCTGATGGCTTTGACATGGCTGGCCATGTCAGCCACTTCCCACCGTGACCTGCGGGTGCTATCTCTGTGTGGGTGCACCAGCGACAGCTCCCGCACATTATCACTCTTCAGCAGTGTTGACATCACACTGTGCACATCTAGCTTGTTTGAGGAAAGTGGCTGAACAGAGACAGAGGTGAATGACAAAGGGGAAGATTTTAAAAAAAAAAATTAAACCACACAGCTTCCTAAGAAAAACTGTTCCCTACAATGAATTTTTTCTCTGATTACAGAAGTCATACCTGCTCCTTGTCAAACATTTGGAAAAACATAGACTCTTAAAAAAAAAAAAAGAAGTTACTATGATCATATGCCCCAGCTAATAGTTTGATGTATTTGCAGTAGGGAAATTTCTGGCTGTCAAGAAAGAAGATATTGTTTTCTCCCCACACAGATTTTGGGAGGATGCATGGAAGGCTGAGACGGGGTATCAGGAAATATAGCCCAAAGTATCCTGAGCTGGGATTTACAGATGTGTGCTAGCACACCCAGCTAATCACATAGATGATGGACGATGGTGATCATCATCATTGTTACTATTATTGTAGGACTGAATGGTCTCCAGTTCTAGTAGCTGAATGTTGGATTTCTAAGAAGGTCATTGCCTCTGGACCATTAAGCCGTCCCCTTGTTCAGCAGGCTTTTTAAATTATTCAGATTTCTTGACAAATAGGTTATAAGGATAGATCCTTCCCGGGTTCTTAAACAAGGTGTAGTCTCATTCCTTTTGGGATCTGAGCAGACATATTCAGGAAAGATACTTCTTCACACCCAAGTCAGTTATCATGATTGTAACAACGGATACTGGTCCCACAAGAACTCCCAGCAGAGAGAATAAATGACCCTGACACAGTCAGCAGCATCCCCGTAACTCAGTGGGGGGCTTCTCCTCTCTATGAGGCCTCCCAACGTGACCACTGAAACATACAGAAGGGAAATGAGCAGTTTTCTAAACCATCTGTCAATGTGTGTGACGCTAATGGCTCTTTAGCTGGTAAACAAGGAAACGCCATTCAGAAAATATTTCCAAGTGAAACAGATATAACAAAGATAATCAAGTTATTTTCCCACGGGTTTGTAAAAAGGCGACTGAGGTTAAATATTGATAGCCGCTAAATAAGGAAGATCAAAGGATGTTCATACTATGAATGGAAATGAAATCTTTACCCAGTGCCCCCAAACTATAAAACTTGGCTAAGATCTGTCCTATAAATACAGCCTAGTTTCATAATCAAGCGAGTTACTAGAATCTGCCTGCACTCTGAACGAGCTGACATTTTCTAAAAACATTTAGGCACTATTTAGTTTGAAAAGCATGTGGTCAGGACCTTCTAAGACAGAATTTAATATCAGGGGATATGGTTCAATGGGAGGCCTAGCAAATGTGAGGTCCTGAATTCAGCCCCCTGCACCAGAAAAAAATTAAGAATTTAATAAGAAATGTCCACATATGTTACAGTGATTTAAAAACTTGTCATGATACAGAAAAACCAGTGAATGACATAAATTGTAGCCCTTTTAACCCTCTTTCAAATATATGTGGTGTTTTGTTTTGTTTGAAAATGTCACTTCTAAACAGGTAAATGGATGCCTGGTCAAAGTAAGATTTGTTATCCACAATGCTAATGGCCTATGCTTTTTCGGCTTTGTTTTTGTAAAGAGCAGTTATTGATGTTTTTAATCTTCCTGCACGAGTCTTTGCAAGACACAAATGCTTCCTGTTCAACTGGCTGGAGAGACACTGAGGGGCA
Source organism: Dipodomys spectabilis (assembly GCF_019054845.1). Taxonomy (NCBI): domain Eukaryota; kingdom Metazoa; phylum Chordata; class Mammalia; order Rodentia; family Heteromyidae; genus Dipodomys; species Dipodomys spectabilis. Next base: position 7,617,225 of record NW_024870711.1, read on the forward strand.
CACGGATACACACAAATCTCAAGAACTCTCTCCTGTACACCAGGATATCTGAATATTCCCTAGAAACTCTTCTGTTCATGCTATTGGGGAAAATAACATGATTGGTACCTGTAATTTCTACCACCAGTGTCACTCCTGATCTCTGTGGCTTTATGGATATCTACAAGGGACCCAGAGCCTAATTGAAACTGCTGCTAAATATTGATTTATTGAGCAGTTACTACCAGGTAGTTTTTGAGGCTGCTATAAATATGAGCTGATAATAGTAATGGTCAAAGTCCCATAATTTCTTAATGTCAGTTTATTTATTCTTAATATTTATGATAGTAAGCTAGAATCGAGTCATTATTTGAGCTGGGGGTATACAATTCATTTGTAAAGGATGACGGGAAGTAGAAGCATGTTGTTGGTTGAATTTGCAAGAATATATTTCAAGAAGCAGGTACTCATGGCTAAGGGAGGAGAAAAAAATCGCACCATGAGCCAGAATCATATGAAATGGGAAAGTAAATGAAAGTGGAGACAAAAGATAACATGTACTGAGCATGCAAAATGTGTCTGAGATCAAAGGCCACAGGTATCCAGGGCCCTGCACCTGGGTAGTTTCTTGCCCAGATCTTTGCCAGGTGTTTATTTGGGACCCGAAGAGAGGCTGGCTCACAAGACAAAACCTCAGACGATGTCATAGGTTCAGGCTTCCTCTAGCAAGTGTGTTTGTCTGGGTTGTTTTCCTGAGCTGGATATTTATGAAAGGAAGTAGCTATAGGCTCCTTGTCTCTTCTGAATTTATCCAAAGCTCCTAAAACTCTGAAGACCTGGGAACTCAAGCTTCCAGCCTTTTAATCTTGTGAATTCCCTCATTGAAATTATTTTTATCTTGGCTCCTTTGCTCCTCCCCCTCCAAAAGCACACACACACATGCATGTGTGCATGGTCACACACACACACACACACACACCCTAGTGTTGTCAGCCTAAATTGGGGCTCTGAGTATCTTCTGAATTCAAACATATCCAGGCAAGTATGGGTCCCTTGTGAGTGTGAAAATATTTATATTTCTAGTGCACCTGGCATGGGTAGCTCACAGCTGTAATCCTAGCTACTCAGAAGACTGAGCTCTGAGGATGGTAGTTTGTAGCCAGCCTGGGCAGGAGAGTCCATGAGACTCTTATCTCTAATTAATCAGCACTGATCTGGAAGTAGAGCTGTGGCTCAAGTGGTAGAGTGCTATCCTTGAGAAGAAAAAAAAAAAAGCTAAGAGATAGCATTCAAGCCCTGAGTTCAAGCACCAGTACTGGCACCAGGAACAGAAACTCCCAGTGTATTTTCTTCAGCACAGTATTTATGCACCCGGAGCCTCTCTTGGCCTTCATCCTCAGGGCTCCCCAGCCTATACTTTCCCTACCTTTAGCATCACCCTGAGGATGGCAAGGATTTCCTTGCCAGAACTCAGACAGGACTCAGAGCCTGGGTCCTCCAGAAAATCTCCCAACAGTCTGGAAGCTTCCACTTGCAGCTGGGGAATGCTCTATCCTCCGCTTGCCTCCCTCTGACCCTCATAGAGGAGATTCCTTGTATCTCGGAGAAGCCAGAGACCAAAAGACCTGACCTCACCGTGAGCTGTCATATCACCCAGGCTCATTATAATTAGTAGGATATCTGTGCCAATTCCCTACACTAGGTTATGAATATTTTCCTCTAAATCTTTGCCAATACTTAGCTTGCTCAAAACAAGGGAAACTCTGGACTTCTTCCTAAAAACAAAAGAAAGCAAGAGCAATTCATCTCGAGTCTCTGATTAACTACATTTCCAAGTTTACTCTGTATCTACACAGTGTAGGCAAGGCATTTTCCCCCATCAAATACAGCAGAGCAAAACAAAAACACAAGTTGTGATTTGTGAAAATAAATGACTGGACTTTCTGAACTCTTACAGTGATAGGCTCTCCACTGATAAACTGTCTTTGAGAATTCATATTCATTTTGTTAGAGAAATGTTCAAGTTGGCCTTATTTTTTTTACACTAGAAAGACTAAGTGAATAAAAAGAATCAGTCTATGATTATATATCCCACAGTTCCAGTTAAATGTTATTTTTTCTTTCAATTTACCTGTTTGCTTCCTTTAAATCATAAAAATCTGGTTTAAGCTAAAGTAACTATATTTTCCTTTATTACAATAAACACCTTTAATTACCTCCTCTCAAAGTTCTTTGCTATAACCCACGATTTGTTTGTCTCCAAAGGTGAGCGTGAAAAAGTCACCCAGCATGACTGAATGCTCTCATAATTAGAGGAAAATGGAAAGGTCAAAGACCCAGGATGGGGTAAATCTGAGACAGTGCCTGAGAACAGGCACCGCCCCCTCTCTGCACTGACACTGCCAATCACTGACTTCGTTATGGAATAATCTCTCGTCTTGTTTCTCATCCGTGTGCCTGCATTACAGCGGGAATGCACCGCATTTCAACTAGCCCTTGGTTTGTTTCTCCACACCTTCTGTAGACTTTGGGGTGAATTTCTAATGATAGACAAAGGGGAACAAATAATGCTGGTACAATTGGACAGGAGTTTCCTCCAATCAAGGCTGGATGACTTTTCTTTTAGTCTCCTCCCTCTCAATTCAGTGGACTTTATTAAACACACACGAAAACTACCTGTTGGACTCAAATGACTCAGGTAGATAATTAGGAGCACAAAAGAATTAGCTAGAGCCTCTGCTCTAAAAGGGCAGATTGTTTAGAAGGAAGACACAATCTTGTAAATGAATAGGTAAAATGACACGTGAGCCATCCTGGGCTGGAAACCAATGCAAGACCTAAAGGGGACCATGCTCAGGCTATGCCCGTAAGGAAGAACCAGACAGCTTCCCAGCCCCCTTGATGTAAAGTTCCGAAGGATTAGAATGCCCGGGCCAATAAGCCCTGACCCATGAAGAACTGAGCACTTCTGTTCCCTCTGTTGGTCAGTGTGGGAGCATCTCTACCTGAGTGTGCCCGTCAGCCCTGTTGGTAAGCTGGCAAGTCCTGGGTCTATGTAGGGCTCCCAGCAGAAGACATAAAGGGGAATGAGCAAGTGACAGTGCAGGGAAAGCTCCCACTGAGACCGGGAAGTCAGCCCCACCTTTCCAAACAGCCAAGGGTAGCTCAAGGTCATACAGATATGGGGCATGGGCAGAAGTGAGGAGGAAAGGAATTGTATACTCTTCTGTTCCACTTCCTCCTGCTACCCAGATCACCCGGGTGCCTCAACTCAATCGAGACTGGAAGAAACAGAGAATGCTGCCACCTCTTAAGGCTCTGAATAGTTCCTCCTCTGCTCCTTCCACCCCATACTATGGTCCTTCCACCCCATACTATGGTTCCGTCCCTGCCTCCTTCCTGTTTCTCCCTCCTCTGATGCCTCAGCCCCCACCTGACCCAAGGAGTATATGAAAACTTGGCACCCACCTTCTTGGTAATCAGAATTTTCCTGTAGGCGTTCACCCACAGTGAGACCAAAGGAGGATACTTTAGGAGAGGGACACAAAGGCCTATGTGCATCTGATCATGCGATATAATATTTATCAAAATGAACTCCAAGATATAAAAGCAAAGGGTTTTTTTTTACCTCTTTTCATTTTTTCTTTCCTTTTTATTCTTTGTTTATTTATCTGTCTTTGAGAGTGTAAGAGAAGGCACAAAAATGAAGGGATAAAGGGTGAACAAGTGCAGCAATGGTACTTACTGGACACTAGGTTGAAAACAAGCTGTACAACCTTCAGGTGGGGTTGGGAGGGAAAAACTTGGAGAGAACGAGGGGAGGGATGATGACACTGTCCCAAAAGACTCTCTACCTACTTGTGTAATCGTAACCCCTCTGTTCCTCATCTTTACAATAACAATTTTTAAAATGTTGTAAAAAGAATTTTCTGATGATACCAAAAGTCATGTTTTAAATGAAGTGATAGGTTATATGTGCTGAAATGTGAACTATATAAACCGTTAATTGTACTCAGTGGCATACAAGAATCTACAAAGAACATCGGTATTGATTCTCCCCACAGAACGGGTAACATGTCTCACACTTGCAGCATGTGATAGCATGTAGGGCCACATGCTGTCTGTGAGCGCCATCGTGTCTCAGGCTGGGCTGTAGGTGTGTCCCTTATTTTCTTTTGAGCCTTTCTTGATGCTCATGTTCAAGTCGTTTCTCTCAAAAGAGAGAGAGACAGAGACAAGAGAGAGAAAAAAAATCTCTGTTAATGGAGGCCTACAGCTCTGTTCTCTTTAGTTCAAGCCTCTGTGTCTGTAGTCTCTCCAGCAGCTATACCATCTGCCAGATCATTGGTATTATGGAAATGATATTGAAGTCTGAGTGTCAGAAACTGCTTTTTCACACTGTAAACTTGAACCTATGTAGACATCCCTGAAGTATGGCATAGTGGCTTTCCCTAGGCAGCATTCTAGCTCATCAGTCACTTCTATCCACTCCACGAGAAGCAATCCACTCTTCCACCACCATCATCATCATTGCCACATGGCACAGCCATTATGACCCTCATAAACAAGCAAGAAGCTGAGACAGGTCATACTACACTAGGCCTCAGCTCTGTTGCTGCTTTGCAATTATTCTCTGCATTCCCATCATTTCTCTACCTAAAAGTCAAGAGACGCACATCTGTTGGGTAGCGCACAAAATACAGCAGACTTGAAGATAATCACCACTAACTGTGTTCAGCAGAGAGATGCACTGTGGCTAAGTTTTACTGAATCTTAATGCTGTAATTTTTAGCCCAGAAAGCATGCTTGTATGTGCCAGGGTGATTAATGACACAGTTTATACAGCTCATTGGTCATACTTAAATTAGTTTAAATATTCATCTGTTGTTTTGTTGTGATGAATCTCCGTGTTCCTTTATATTTCTATTTCCCCTGACTGCTTCCTCTTGTCTGACGTGAAGACGGTTGCCTGAATTTGGAAAGAAATGGCAGTGTCAGCCTAGGTAACTGCACTCCGGCTGTGAAAGATGAGAAAGGACAAGGTGGTAGATTCCTCATTTGCCACTGTCAACGGAGCTGTCCTGCCAAGACATCTTGGTGGACTGCAGAGATCCCAGAGCAGGGTTGGCTTTATTATTTGTGGCTAATGAAGCTGATAAATGAGGTTGGCTATGGTTTCATGTTTGGAGGACTTCTTCTAAAATCTGTACATCAATCTTTTAATACCATATTACTGAGTCTTCCTGTCCCACATGTATTTGTAATTTAAATTTTTTTTCAGTGAAGAATTCCAGAATTTCTGCCTTCTGGTGTTTTATGAATTTTCCTCCCAAACAGAAAATGCTCTCCACATTAATGTTACATTTGCAGTGAAGAGAAGAAAAGCCCATAAAACTTAACTCAATGACAACTATTTAACAGAATGCTCAAATTCAAATAAAGGGATGCCAGTCCTGGACACTGCCGTATATCACACCCAAGGTGCAGCAAACGCTGCCTCTGTGCAATTTCTGAGTATTCTGTTGCATGTTTCTTCTAAGTGGAATCCACTCACAGAATTCCACCATTAAAATGTACCAAACGGCTTTTCACACGGCCTCAAAGATCCACGGAGAACTGGTTAGACGTAGAATGGAAAATTTCCAATACCAAGAACACAGCTCAGCTTTATGGACAAAGCACTTAATTTGAAGAACACAGCCTCCATAAGAGCCAGACAGGTTTCTTCCTTTGTTGTTTTCCTCTCATATCTCCAAGCCTCCATCAGAGAAAAGAATGGCATGTCCTCACTGTTAAACAGGAAAATAGCTAAGCATGATTGTAGAACCCCAATCTCTCCAAATTGCCCAGTGTTAGGGTCCTTCCTTTCTAATGATGTCTGAAAAAGCAATGCCCTTTGACACCTTTCTGTAAGAAATCCAGCTCTATTTCCAGCATCACCAGGGACTCCCTGGAATGTTCCAGAAGGATGTACAGTTACCTGGAAGTTAACAACTTTTCTTGGTGTTCTAACAGTCACCATTGAACATTATCACCATGCCTCTATAGGTAAAAAGCCAGTTGTTCTCCATATGGGCCTATGAACTCAAATATGGACATTATAATTTAACTAGTGGAATTCTATTATAATTCTATTATAGTAACTAGTAGAACTCTACTATAATTCTAGTATAATGTCACAAGCTTTTAGTGAAGGCAAGAATCATTCTATGCCATGCGAGGTATTATTTAAGGGTATCATTGAACAAGATATGGGAAGTCCTTTACAGGTAGCCATCTTCTTCCACAACCACACACATCAGCACCTCTCCAGCCTTCTCCTCCCCCTGAGCTCCAAGGGCTCAATCTTGTATCTTTAAAAGCAACCAGAAAGGAAAACAAATTAGCCCTGTTGCTTTATTACTCAAAACACCAAGGGTCTCTCTTCTTTCTGGAATATTTAAAGTCTGCTACCAGTTTTTCCCTTGTTTACTTACTTATTCTCTGCAATAATCTGCAGGCTATAATTGAATTGTGAGTCACCTTCCCCCTCAAGTCCATTCTATGTCATTTTAATGCTAATGAATGAAGGTTTATAATTATCCATAATGAGAGAAAACAGCAGTATCCTTTTTCATAAAAGGACGTAGGAAAGCAAATATTTTTGGAAATTATATTAAAATGCTTGTGTGGCTATATGATAGATTCTAATGTGTTTGGAGACTCGCTAGCCTGTTATGATGTGATGATCTCCTCCGGAGAGCTACCATATTGGATTTCTTGCTCCTCTGACAAATGAGTAGATTTTCCCACCTGGGAAGGAGAGGAAAGGCAAGAGCAGAGTTGGAGACCCTCAGCCCTTCAGACAGAATAGACCCATGTCCATTCCTGCTTCCTTCCAGAGTTGGAAGTCAATTACCTCAAAATAATAGAATGCATATGTGTTTCAGTGCAGTAAAGCTATTGGATGTATTCTGTGTAGGGAGGATGAAATGGGAAACATCTTGAATGGTTTAATGAACACAGGATCTGGAGAGAAGAATAGAGTTCTTGTGTGAGGCTGACCACTTTTGTACTTTGGGAAGGTTACTTCCATTCTCTAGGTTTTATATTCCTTCTCTGTAAAACTCAGTTCAGATTATTCTCCCAACTCAAAAACAATGAAAAAATGCTATGAGAATTATGTTTACAACTATACTGTCAATAAAAATTTGAACCTTCATCATCTCGCTACAGGCTAGGATGACTTCACAAAGCCTCATGTTCTCAAAAACAAATGATTGTCTAAATTCTCAGAACCCACCACAACCCTTTCCCACTGCACTGGTACAAAGCACTTTCTTCCTCTGAGCAGAGACACTGATTGCTGTCTTGAGCAGTCTCACAAATTAAACAGGCTTTGGTACAAAACAAGAGGGTTTGGGCTAACGGATCTCCCTCCACCCAATGTTTCTCTTGGATCCTCATATTATTGTATGAGACAAAGCAAGAGATTTCATCTTACTGGGGGCCACTGCAAGAACTGATGAAAGCATTCGGTGTGTGATCCACAGAACAGACTAAGTCAGCATTTCTATCTGAAAGCACCCTTGCTCCAAAAGCCTATCCACACTAATGTCTAATTCTCTACACATTACTGGGAATATATATATATATATATGAAGGTTGTCACGGTAACCAAGCAAAAAAGTTTAGCCAAGAGAACCTAGATAGTACTTTTAGGCTTCCCTTGTCACTTGGACTTTTTTCTTACTCTTCTTCCTCTAAAATCCAGCCTCCTAAAGTTTTTGAGTAGTCTTATTACCAATCAAGGAAAGGTTTTGTCCTGATTTTTTTAAGCAGATATGCAGTAGGGACAGTGGATTCGTGGAATGGTGCAAATGGAAAAATGTCTAACTCACTCAGTCTCTTGGTTTTCTTCTTCCTTCTTAAATGAAACAACCGCCGGAGGATGTGTTTAAAATATGGACTCTTCGTCTTCAAAATATTGAATCTCATTAGAGGCAAGAGAGTCTGTGCTTTTCACCAACTTGCCAATCAATCATATCATCAAGATCAGTGTTCAAGAAATGCTAATCTAGTTTCACAATTTCCTTGTGTAAAGGATATTCATTTTGGAAGGAAGAAAATGTTTCATAGCCCTAACAGGATTATGGCCTAAGAGAGTGCGCTGATACATATCAATTATAAAGCAGAAATTGAAAACTATTCCTGAAGCAGAAATGCCCAACTTAGGCCTCTCATCTTCCCAAACTCTCAATTTTGTGGAGCCCCAAATGGCAGCAGCTATTTTCCATTAATCCACCTGCTTCCTTCTACACTCTCCCAACTTCAGTAATATACTATGATGGATGGATGGCCAATCAACACCTAGGGCTACAAACCTTTTCTTAAAAAGAATGTGGTGGCTCCCTCACATTCATGAACATTCTATTCACCTTAAAATGGGAATTAAGTGCCAAATCTTCCCCCAAATAAGTACCCACCTCAACTAAAGCTTTTGCACCTTCGAAACTGAATGTAGCTCACGTCTGTAATTCTAGCTACTCAGAAGACTGAGATCTGAGAATTGTGATTTGAAGCCAGCCGAGGCAGACAAATCTAAAAGACTCTTGTCTCCCATCAACCACTGAATTAACCAGTGGAGATATGACTGAAGTGGTAGAGCTCCAGCCTTGCGTGAAAAAGTCAAACAACAATGCAAGGCCCTGAGCTCAAGTCCCAGTACCAGCACAAATAAAAAAGAATGTAATTATATTCCTTTCTGTTCACATAGACAAGAATTATAAAATGATATCCACCAAGATAGAATATCCCATTTAAAAAAAAACCAACTTTCACCAATTTACAGTCGCTGGAAAAATCATAGGAAGTACACTAAAGGCACAGATTCTCTCAAGAACAATTCATGCTCCCACGAGGGAGTTCAAGGCCTAGCTCAGAGGAGGAGAGCGCTGACTACAAGACGGAGGCCTGCCAAACCTAATTGCCAACAGGGTAGAGCTAGGGTTCTTCAGGCTATAACTGTTCCAGTTCCAGGGCTGTAGCAGGAGTCAGTTTGATCCAAGCTCTCTAGCCTCAATCTACCTTCTTCTAGACAGGGCAAGGGAGATCCAAGTTCATTCTAGCCTTTTACTTCCTTTCATTCCCCCTCCCCCCAAAACCAAGTGGATCAGTCCTACGTATTCCACAGTCTTGTTTAACTATAATGACCACCATGACTTGAGGGTCTGCAAAAAATGCCATATTCCCCAGATTGTCCCTTGGTGTGAAATTGTGAAACACGTGGACACTTCCTCCTCCTAGATAACAAACCTTCTGTTTTAAATTTAAGGGAGAAGGAATCACAGTTTTCTTGAAGAAAAAATATTGACATGTTTGCTTTTATGTGTTCACAAGTAAATATCTCAGTTATATTTTGTACCTAGTTGCCACATTTTATTACTAAGATTTTATTCTTTTCAGAAAGTCATTGAGAAAAATTTGCTCCATGAGAAGCTTTGCATATCCTTTGGGGCAGCATCTTTGAACCTTACATAAAAACTTATTACTGTGGGGGGGCTTTATCATTCCATCTTCTGCATTGGTAAATTTGCCTTTTTGATTATTCTAGTCAGGTAATGGTGAGCTCAGCAAAGCAAATCCATATGTAGCTCAAAGTTCTATGCTTAATGTCAGTAATAAATTTCACTGAGGAGCTAGAAGAGCCACTATAAGAAAAAAAATATTCTAATTAGTCTTAGAGGCATTATGCTATGGAAAATATGGGATTTTTTTTCCTTTTGTAGAGTGTGTTAATTGCTCCAACAATAGGTATGAATCTTCGTCGTTATACTTGCAGAAAATATATGGGCTTGCCTTCCAGTAGGGACGTTCTAGAGAAATGGAAAGAAGTTGCATCACACTTTAATGTCGTAACCAGCCAAAGAGAAGTTATGTGGCTGCTGCATTGAAAATATATAGCAATATTCTCTCTACAGACCCACTCTAAAACCACTTTGAGGTTAATGGAGGTACCATTGCCACTCTGCAATTGATGGTCTCCATAAATAGCACTGTAGCATCTATACTACATCTTAATTAAAAATTTAAACCTGCTAATGTAATGCCTTGGCTCCACGGTAGTCTCAGGGAACGTACGGCCTTCTTTTATTTCATCAAGTTATAAATTTGCATAAAAATTTTTAGTAGCGAATGCTCTAAGACTACCTAAATATTGAATGATAATAGTTGAGGAGCTATTCCCTTGACCAAATTTGAAAATAAGATCAGTCATCTGCAAACAACACCCAAGAAGCATTGCCTGCTCATCTTTGGCAGAATTGTGGGTAAGGAGGAAGAGGGAAAAGTTCTAAGCACTGGAAATGAGTTTATATGCTAGAGCTGGTGTCCTATTCATATCAGAATACCTTTAGACTGGAGATCTCCCTAGGACAAACACTAGTGAGTGGCCTTGATGCTGGGAAAACAGGGCCTTCCAAGTTCGGGTCCAAAGCATCACATTTCCTGTGCTGTTTCCCTTTCTGCAGTTTTTTCCATCCTCTTTTCACCTTCCTAATTTGAATTCTTCTGTGGCAACCACAAAGCTTTTTTTTTTTTTTTTGGTCAGTCATAGGGCTTGAGCTCTGGGCCTGGGCACTGTCCCTCAGCTCTTCAGCTCAAGGCAAGCACACTACTACTTGAGCCACAGCACCACTTCCGGTTTTCTGGTGGTTTATTGGAGATAAGAGTCTCGTGGACTTTCCCGCCTGGGCTGGCTCTGAAGCGTGATCCTCAGATCTCAGCCTCCTGAGTAGCTAGGATTACAGGTGTGAGCCACCAGTGCCCAGCTAGCCACAAAGCTTTGACGTTGGGTCTCAGTGAAATCAGAAAGTCAAGCAGGAATTACAGTGTCTTTACCATTGCATAGGTACAATGCTAGGATCTAATTGAAATAAAGGGGAATTGTTAATGGGCTTAAGTGAAGCCATTATTTTTTTCTTTGAGCCTACAGAGTTAAAGAAAAGTTTGCTTGTCTTGAGCAGTTATAGCTATCTACCAATGGAAATTACTGAATAAAAAGTACAGAAATTCAATGTAAGAAATAATATTTGGAAGTGGCGCTGTAGCTCAAGTGGTAGAGCACTAGCCTTGAGCTAAAGAGCTGAGGGACAGCGTTCAGGCCCAGAGGGTCAAGCCCCACAACCGACAAAAAAAAAAAAACAAGAAATAATATTTGCTTAAGGAAAATACTATACCAAGAATGAGAGAATTATACATATATGTGTATATATACACACATATACACTACACATACATACAACATATACATATTCAGTGTTTCTGACGCTTGTCACATTCTTTCATTTGTAGAATTATAAAAACCAACGTTATTTTAGGGATGATTTTCCGAATTCTCTTTTCAGCAGATGGTGAAGTTTACTCTTGTAGATTGATGTGACATACAAAGCACATTTTCACTTACATAAAGTTCAAACACACACACATAAAAGAGTTAAATAATTTAATAGCACTTAAAGAAAATCCAGAGAGTCATATAAAAGAAGAATCATATCAGATACTTGTTTAAAATTGGGGTGAGCCAGCCAGGCACCAGTGCCTTACACCTGTGATCCTTGTAACTCAAGAGGCTGAGATCTGAGTATCACAGTTCAAAACCAGCTCAGATAGGAAAATCTGTGAGACTCTTATCTCTAATTAATCACCAGAAAAGCCAAGTGGAGCCATGGCTCAAGTGGAAGAGTGCTAGCATTAAGCATAAAAGCTTAGGAAATTACCCAGGCCATTAAAGAACCCAAAGGCAGGAAAATGTTTAAACAGAGAGAGTGTATTTGTAAATGAACAAAAAGCTGTGTAAGGAAAGTACCAGATTTTCAACTTGGAGAGCAGCTCCAAAAAAGGTGTCTAGGAAATCTTCTTGGAGGGTAGTTATGATAATTTGGGTACTTCCCATAGCTCCTTCCATGAACCTTGGACTGATTGCTTGATGGCTTGTATATTTTCATTGAGCAAACACCCAGGGCATTATGGGAAGAAGAAGAATTTGAGTGAGAACTCAAGCATTCTGGGAAGAAGGAGCAGGAGCCTGAGGCACTATGGGAACAAGAAGTACCATGGTAAGCCATATGTTATCTGCCAGGTGTGATCTGGCTGCTTTTCACCCCTGACTACATAACAGCTCCTATTTCTTCCCCTCACTTCCATGACACATGCTGAGATACCGGGTGAACAGAGCCTTTCCAAGCACTGTGTTTAGGGGAGGCTTCTTGACTACTTTTGCAGGCTACCCTCAGTCTCTCCAAAGTAGAAGGAGTATTTCAATCCTTGATTTATTGACAAGGAGACTCAGGCAAAAAGAACATTAATTGTCTCTCCCTAATATCCTAATAAGCCTGCATTCCCTAGAGCCATGTTGCTCCCAGAACTCAGTCAGCTCCTTCATGGAGATCATTCAACCCTTGCAGGTCTCCAGGGCAACATTGCCAGCTTTATTGTTGCAAGTCAACAAATCACCTCCCATCTGTCTGTGCGGACTGTGGGGCTGCCGCAGCCCCACCTCAGGTGCTTCCCGAATGGCCTGGGAGAGCTAAACGTTCTAACTACAAACCGCAGCACTAAGGAGGAGCGTCAGCAATAGAGCATCTATCTGCCTGGTAAGGAACTGGGATACCAACACCTTGTGCTTCTCTAGCTGGGATGACGTTGGGTCCTAAGAGGTACTGACGGTCCATCTACATCTCACCCAAAGGTCTTAGAGAAATCCATGGGGACTACTGGAAAACTGGCATTTCGAGAAAATAAAGAAGGTGGCAGGCACAGATGGCATTTTGGACCTATCCACAAAGTTCAATATCATACCTTCAGTGTGTGTGCAGTGTTGTGTGTGGTTAGTGAAGACCAAGACAGGAGACAATGGGAGGAGCTGGTCTCAGGGAGCTCCTGTGCCAGAGCCCAGTGGAAGTGTCCGGAGAATTCCTCTGCTCACCTCACCCAAGGTCAGAGGACATGCAGGGGAGAGGCCCAGGAAAGCCTACAGGAAGAGCAACTGTAGAAGAGTTGCCCATTAAGAGAATCATGTAAGAATCCCACATGATGCTTCGTTATCAGAACAGTTCCTAAACCACAGAGATCCCTTAAAAGGAATAAAATTAAAATGGTAATAAAAAAGTAAAAATAGAAACACACACCTACAAAACCCTTTCTACTTGCTGTCATAACAGACGGAGGCTGCCCCGCCCCCCTGCAGATATTTTAGGGGACCTCTGTAATCACGACCATCTTGGTTGTCCTAGGAAATTTCAACTCAATTAAAATCCTAACCTGCCATAAAGGGATTCCTTACTACTGGACCCAAAGATTGACCCTCCATGTTTTCCGTCATCCAGCTCCATTGCAGTCCATAGAATCTGTCAGAGCAATGCAGACCAGCAAAAAGAAAGACCACTTTTCAGAGAGGATAAGGAGTTTATTGCCTGCAATCCAGACCAAGCTAGTGCCAGAAAGAAGTCTGAATCCCAAGGGAGGGAAGACCCCAAGTTTTTATATAAACTAGTTACATTTTTAAAAAATAGGCATTAATTCAATCTATAAAAGGTCAAGGGGGCGGACATTAACTTCTGACCAGGTGGGCAATTCCTTTCTAGTTGTGCAGAAACCGTTTTATTACTCTTTCTGTATTATTAACAGGGAGGTTTATGTCTCGGAACAGTTTACTCTGTTAGATACATACACACACACACACACACACACACACACACACACACACACACATGGGTATGTGTATATATAGACATATCTACAATATGTCTATATATACACACATATATACAGTTACTGGTTTTGAAAAATAGAATGGAAACCTTAACATGAATAGTTTCTTCTCCTATTCATTTCTCCATTAATCGTGTCGGGTTGTAGTTTTGATGTGTGCACCCATCTCTATACAGACAGAAGAGATGGCCTCTATGTGTATAAATCGCCTCCCTCAGCAACCACCATTAAAACGATAGTAAAGGAATAAAAAATGCCCATAAACTTACAAGGACGAAATGAAAGAGCAGCAGAAGGTGGCTCTGAGAGGGAGCAAGAGCTGCTGGGAAAGTAACATTGACACAAAATGAGCATAGGAGAAATGAAAGCAGATTAGCATTTCAACTCTTGGTTTGGGGAGGAGGAGTGGAGAGAGATGGGGGAGTGGAGAGAGATGGGAAGTGGAGGTAGGAAAGGAATGGTCTGAGAAGATGCAGGTACTATGGCACAAACAAGCCGAGGAATTGGTTGTCTCTGTGCCCTGAAGGATCTGGGTGTGGAGATGCTGGGCATCTTAGAGGTAGTATCTGGGCAGCTACTCAACAAAGACTAAGGGCCAAGGCAGAAAAAGGTCAAGGATCATAAATTTTACTCCCAGCCAATCAGCAACCACAATGCCCCTTAGACTATAGAACTGTTTATTGTGCAGTAGACCTACAGCAGGGATATCTGACCCCAGCCAACACCAAGAAAAAGGTACAGGACTAGAAAAGGAGAAGGGCTTATTGAAAATCTGTAGCACCCCTCCACTCCCGGTAAACCAGTCACGAATCATATTACCTATCCTCAACTTTCATATGTGCCTTTCCAAGTAAGAAAACAGAGAAGGCCACTGGATGCTGGTGGCTCACACCTATAATATTAGCTACTCAGGAGGCTGAGATCTGAGGATCGTAGTTCAAAGCCCACCCAGGTAGGAAAGTCTTCAAGACTCTTATCTCCAATTAATCACAGAAAAAGCTGGAAATGGTGCTGTGACTCAAGTGGTAGAGTGCTAGCCTTGAGCAAAAATTGCTCACAGACAGTACCCAGACCAAGAGTTGAGACCCCAGGACTGGTGTTCGCTTCAGCAACACATATACTAAAATTGGAATGATACAGAGAAGATTAGCATGGCCCCTGCACAAGGATGACACGCACATTTGTGAAGCGTTCCATATTTTTTAAATGTATTTATTACCTTGCTCATGTAATTGTAACCCCTCTGTATAGTATTTTCACAATTAAAAAAAAAGAAACCCCAAGACTGGCAAAAGAAAAAAAGAAAGGAAGGGAGGGAGGGAGGGAAGGAGGGAAATTGAGAAGTCTCTCAAGGAGATCACCATGGATGCTGGAATTTCCTGGGAGTGTGATTAGCAGAGGAACAGACAGACAATGCTTTAATGTGAGAGATCTATGTTTATCAGATTCATGTGGAAGTAAAAGGAATGAATGAATCTCAAGTGGTAGGATTTCTGACAAGTAGCATCCATGCTAGAGTTTATGAAATATTAAGATTTAATGTAAATTCACAATCATTCAGCCTAATGTGCTGGCTTTGGAATCAAATCAGTGTACAGATTCCTGATTTCCAATCCGATGGGATTTCTACCCCTGCCTAAAGCCAGAAAAGGAGGGATTATAGAAAAGTCAGACTATAGAAAAGATTCCAAATTTGTGCAGAGTGAACACATAAAGTCAGTTTCATACATCTTCTATATCTGCAAACTTGACCTGCTTAATGACGAATGGTCAACATGTAATCATCAGGTATAAAAATTCTGCTTGCTTTTTTTAATTTAAAAAAATTATTTGGGGATGATTTGTTAGACCTCTAGATGGGTCCAAGGGAAACCAAATTAAATACTTAATTTAATATTTCCTAACGTGGGAGGATGGGAAGGGATGGGAAGGGGAAACAAAGGAGGAGGCTACAATGCTTGATAAGAAATATACTCATTATCTTGCCCGTGTAATTGTAACCCCTCTGTACAGTATTTTCACAATAAAAAAATAAAAATTTAAAAAAGAAATTTGAGAGAAATGTCTATGCTAATAAGTTCTGTTTGTAAGAAAATTAAAGTTGAAATTCACCAAGAAAAAAAATATATTTCCTAACTTGTCTGTCTTTGAATTCAGTATCCAAAAAATTGATCTACTGATCAATATTTCATAGATAGATGGTACAGCATTCCAATACTTGCAGGTATCACTGAGATTTTTTCCTATGAATGTTTAAGAAGCAGAAGTCATTTGGATCTTGTTCTTAATCACCCCAATTGTACCGAAATCCGTCCAAAATGAAATCCCTATGCCTCTGACTGTAAATGATGGAAAGGAATGTTGCCGTAGATTCTTATCCTGTGTGGGTATAAGACTCTCCCTTAGCCTTGTCCTGTCTTTAGATTTGTCCTCTAAGTTTGCATCACCAGGGCCTCTGCTCAGGATTGTTCAGAGGCCACCGAGAGCTGATGTGGGAAAGCTATCCTGCAGGCACTGTAGACATAAGAATAGTGTTTGCTCTGAGTGCATTGTGAGTCATTTCTGGGTGAGAGCAAGATGTTGAGAACAGGCTGGGTGAGGCAGATTGTCTACCCTTGTGTGATCTGCTCTGATTAATTCAAGACTTGAGCCGAACGCGAAGGTGGAGTAAAAAGGTATATGTCCTGGATTTCCACCTGAGCTAGGAGGTAGTTATCTGTTTTTGCAATCATACTGCAGCCAAATGCAGGTTCTCCTTGGTTCTGAAGCTTGTCAGCTATGGACTGGACACAACTCAGCATCTCCAGAGTCCCTAGCTTGCTAACTACAGATGCACTTCTCAGCATCTCCATAATGACATGGGCCAATTCCTTGAAAATAAATATTACGCACACATGCATGCATGCTCACACACATATGTGTCTCTAGAGAATTCTCTCTTAGATAGATGAGAAATAGATTCAGCATGGACCTCTGATATTATCTAACAGGGACCCAAAATACTAAATGCTTTGGGAATGGGGCTGACCCAGATTCTGAGAAAGCTTTATAGTATAAGATTGGGTTCTCTCCCTAGAGTTCTATACATAAGAAGGAAATAAGATCGGGGAATGGTAGCATATGCCTATAATGTCAGCACTCAGGAGGCTGAGACAGGATGATGATTTTGAGGCCAGCCTGGGGGCATAGCAATATCCTGTCCCAAACCCAGAGTTCTCACAGCACCTCCTCACATGTTTATTAGAGGGTTTTAGTCACTCTTATACCTTCTGCATGATATCTCCCTCCCAAATGGTAAGTTGTTGAAGTAGCCAATGAACATTTAACTTTCCTTTTCATATATTTTATTCCTATTTAATGTCTCCTGGATTTGATTCATATTAAAACTGAAGAGTATTTTCCATAATTTCATTTGTGCCCATAATAACTTCATTAAAGAGAATATGTGTTTATAACTGACTTTATTAAAGCAAGTAAGGGAACTGTATTATTTATGCCCTCCAAAGAGGTAGAAGCAGTAGGATGAATGCACAGATAGATAGATAACATAGGTAGATGATAGATGGATAGATAATGTCAGTAGATGATAATAGATGATATAGATAGACCACAGATGGATGGATAGATGGATGGATGGATAGATAGACAGATAGACAGATAGACAGATAGATAAGGAAAATTGGTTCCTGTGTTTATAGAGGTGGATAGACCCATGACAGGCCATCTGTAAGCTGGCCATTCTGGGATTCTGGTAGTGAGACTCAGTTTAAGCCCAAAGGCCCCAGAGCCAGAAAAGCCCATGATGTGAACTGGAGTCCAAGGCTGAAAGCCTGAGAAGCCGAGTGGCAAGCCTATACATCCAAGGGTGAAAGGAGACCACATTTCTGCACCAGGAGCGAGAGGAAGAGGGAAATCTTCACTTTGCCTCCTCGTTGCTGTCCGGGCCCCTGGAGGTTCTATGATGTCTGCCCACGTTAAGGGCCAATCTTCCCCACTACATCCAGCTCACACACCAGTCTCCTCTGGAAGTAGCCTTGGGGACATACCCAGAAATAACATTTTCCTAGTTCTCTAGACCTTGATCTGGTCAAGTTCACATTTAAAATGAACCATCACAGCAACTGAGCTCCAGAGAGAGAGAGCAGTGATTTGCCTCAAGCATGTATGGTTAACCAGTGGCTAGGTCAAGACTAACCACATGTGGCTTTTATATACACATGGTCTCCGGTGGTCGTACACAAAAGGATGAAGGATTCTCCCTCCCTCCCTCTCTCTCTATCTCTCTGTCTCTGTAATTCTCTGTCTCTCTCACTCACTCTCTCTCTCTATACACACACACACACACACACACACACACACACATACACACACACTTTACCTTGTGTAAAGGAGTCTTAGTGGTTGCAAAGTAGCAAGACAGAAGCTGAAAGATTGCCTTCATTTCTAACATGTTCTTCACAAACCAATTCAAACACCCTGTACGGTAATGGCTGCCTCCTGAATTACTAAACAGAGACTTTATTAGGATAAATTGTCTGTTCTTTCCACCAGCGCTGCTTTGTTCCTTGGGCATAAACAAAAGTATTTTCTTCTCTCTCTAAATTGGCCAGAGAGTCAACCCTGTATAAATAGGGACTTCTTAGCATTGGCATCAGACACTGGCTCCTTCTCTTGAGGTTTTTCACCTACTTAAAATTCACTTGTTGCTCTTTAAATTCATATGCTGCTTAAGGCAAATGTTTGGATTTCTAAAATTTCTACATGCTCAAAATAAGCTGAGGAGGGGGGAAGCAAGCTGAATAAATGGAATCTCTTCCAACATAAGCAAATGCATGGAAATGATAGCACTTTCTGTACTAACTTTAAAAGAAATAGTGTAAGCTCGACAATAAAACTTACAACCATGGAGATGTCTTTCTGTAAAGCCTTGAACAAAATAAATTAGGAAATTACCTCAGCCACAACTCTATTATAAATCATTTTCCTTCCAGGATCTACCCTTTTGTACCCTAGATATCCTTCCTGTCTTGATTGCCTTGTAACAGATGCCCACATCAGTATTGTTCAACCTCCTAGTTGATTCTAATGTCTAGGCAGGGTTAAGTAATCTACATGAGCAATATTCAGAACTTGTTCAAGTAGGTGTTGACCATGAGCCCCTCTACCTTCAAATCCCACCAGCACCCCATGCCTTCCCAAAAACACAGACACACCTGCAGCGCCCGCCCCACGCAAAGGGTCCGGCAGTCATGTGGGTATTCATTTAATCAAGTTTAACACATAGAAGTAATTAATTCTCATCCCAAGAAGTCTCAAGTCTTGGTGTGGAGAGCACAAAGCTTGAAAATCGGATCTATTCTTGGAGACAATTCAAAAACAGAAAGATGTTTGTTTGGCTTTTTTTTTGTTAGCAGCAATTCCTGTTCATAAGTCTGATCTTTCTTTTCTTTTTTTTGGGGGGGGGGGGGGAGGGGGTCATGGGGCCTGAACTCTGGGCCTGGGCGCTGTCCCTCAGCTCTTCAGCTCAAGGCTAGCGCTCTACCACTTGAGCCACAGTGCCACTTCCAGCTTTTTTCTTTTTGCTTATGTGGTGCTGAGGAATGGAACCCAGGGCCTCAGGCATGCAAGGCAAGCGCTCTACCACTGAGCCACCTTCCCAGCCCCAAGTCTGATCTTTCTTTATACTAACACTAGGTACTAAATTGGCTCATCTCATGTAAGTAAGAAAGAGTTAGGACTTGGATATAATTATACAGTTATACATCCTTCCTTCCCTTTTCTACCATGACTTCTGATGGTAAAGTGTTAGGTACACATCACAAATACTTAGACATAATTCCTAAGGAAATACACGCTCTTTGAAAGCCTAGCGCAACTCCAGAGCCCTGTAGGCCCGGCTCATGACTCGTCAGAAAACAAGACTGACCTCTGACTTGATTGCCCAGTAGTTGGGAGGGATGAGCATACTGACATCATCATTATCATGCTTTCTGAATCCTCGGCCAACAAATAAAAGCCTTTGGTAATAGACATCTTGCCCCCAAACTATAGCTAACGAAAGAACTGATGCAGTGTGACACAGCGCTCCCACTTCATGGAAGAGGCCACTGGAGTGTACACAGACAGGTGAGCAGAGGGGAAGAGACGTTCAACACTGGCGGGCACCAGCTGGACAGATGCAAAGCCTGGAGAGCCAGGAAAGCGGAGCTCGTTCGGAACGCAAGGACAGAGAACCACGCTTCTGAGCCCTACCCTTAATCGAGGGTTCCCATGTTCTACTGCTACCCAACAGACAGATGGTACAGAAACTAAAACATTTCCCAAATGTAGCCTTCCCTTTCCCAGTTACTCTCTTCTTCTTGTTTGTGTCCGATGATAAGTGTATGGAATTAATTATGCTGTTAGATGATAACTTAGGTGAAATTCATACAAATCCATCATTAAACCTAGATTTGAGCAATCTTGGAATAGTACCCATGTTCAGAGAGGGATATGATGAGTATAGTTTCAAATTATTCCTTGCAAAAGGCCTCAAGGTTAACGTAGTCACCCCTTAAACTATCTGCAGGTCTCTACTGAGCCGCTCTTGAGCGTCTATCTTTTGGTTGGTTTTGTTTGTTTTTTGGTTGTGCTTGAACTCAAGGCCCCATAATCTCCCCTGGCTTTTTCACTCAAGCCCAGTGCTCTACCAGTGGAGCCACACTTCTTCCCGCTTTTTGCTGGGCACTGTTCTTCAGTTTCTTTTCCCCTCAAGGCCCAGCCTGCTGAGTAGCTCGGATTTCAAGCATGTGCCACCCACTGGTGCCCATCTGAGGACCCACCTTTGCTCAGACGCTATGGTGGTTGCTAGGTAGATCAGGTATTCATTATGGCAGATTCTCGTCACAATGGCAAAACAAGGCTCAGCCATTTTTGAATAGAACGAAAACAATCGGGAGTGTAACGTCAGCAGCCTTTCTACCCTGACGTTCTGAAGCGAGCTGTGGCCTTTTACCTGCTCACAGCTTCATGCAGTAAACCTCCGTCATGCATAGAGCTGTCGGTAACTGAGATGATCAAAGACCAGGGTCGCTCACAGCCCAGCCGATCCTTCTCACGTTGCCTGACTTCTTCATTCATTTCCAATTGCAGGGGGGAAACATAACCGCAGATTTGCTCTGCTAATCATTGTTATGTGTTAAAATTCAGTATTGTTAAATTGAATACTGGTGTGTAACCTGTTCATCTGGAAAAACCAAAATTCTGAAAAGCTGAAATTCCGGAAAAACTGAAATTCTAACCCATTCAACCGTGTAGATACTATCTACAATAGCCAATACATAGACACAGAAAGTAGTACAGTGGTTGCCAGGGGTCAGAACTGATTTCTTTTAATATATTGGACCTCTATTTGGGGTGTATGCGTGTGTGTGTGTGTGTGTGTGTGTGTGTGTGTGTGTGTGTGCATGCATGCATGCGTGTACGCACACGTGAGTGTGTGTGTGTGCCAGTATGGGGCTTGCACTCAGGGTCTAGGCATTGATCTTTAGTTTTTTTTCCTCCTCAAGACTGGTGCTCTACCATTTGAGCCACATTCCACTTCCCAATTTTTGGTGGTTAATGCTGACTATGCAATAGCTACAGTCTATTCTTTTCTTCCACAGTAGCAGCTCTAATCACAATGTTTGCTTAAAACTCCATCTTTACAGCTTAGGAAACAAAAAATAGCAAATGAATTTAAATCAAGAGCAACTTCAGAACTGTTGTAGGAGCTGGGCCCTGGCAGTTCACACCTGTAATCCTATCTACTCAGGAGGCTAAGATCTGAGGATTATGATTCAAAGCCAGCCCAAGCAGACAAACCCAAGAGACTCCTAACTCCAGTTAACAAGCAAAAAGCCTGATGTGGCAGTGTGGCTTAAGCAGGAGAGCACCACTTAAGGGGAAAAAGCAAAGCTCCATACTAGCACATATGGAAGAAGAAAATATTGTAGGTTCCTATATAGTATGTGAGAAACTTCCTCCCCCAACATATTACAGACAATATCATTGAAAATTCTGTAGAAATTTCATTGTTCTCTAGATAATTGTAAATATCAGCATCCACACAAGAGTTACCTGCTTTTTTAAAAGCATGATTTATGGTTTGACACTATGTCTCTGACATATTGTCATGATACATGGTCCACCAGCCTGCCACCTCCTGGAGAGCCACAGTGTCACTAACGCAGGATGAAGTGTGCCGCTAAACCACTCACGGCCCTGGCCAATCACATCCAGCCCCCAGGAAGACAAATAATCAGCACACCTCCGATGCCCTTATTATTAATTATTATAGAATCATGTACCATGATATGTGTATGTAACAAAGACATTGATTTTTTTTTTACAAGACTTCCCAAGAAGCAAATACATAGACTCCCCACAAGAAACACACAGTGTCTTCCATTTGCTGGATGTCTTATTTGGATGACACTGGCTTTCAACATGAAACAAAGATTTGATTATTGTGCTAAAAGGAAAAAGAAAAAAAAAAAAAAAACACTGCTCACAGCCTTTAACTCCAATACTGAGGATTTCATACAAAGGAAAAGAAATTCAGAGGTTTTTTTTTTTTTTAATCATGCTTTGTAATTAAAAGACAAGTTTGGACCTGTGCATTTCTACTTCTCTCTCTATTTCCCCTTTCTTCTTGTTTAATTGTGGCTTTGACAAAGGAAACACCTGGCCTGCCCCCACAACGTGCTTGGAAAGTCTCCAGTGCTTCTGTTTTGCTTTGTTTATTTCTCTGAGCCACTGAGACCACTGTGCTAATTATTCTTTCCTTACCTGGAGAATCTCCTGCAGTCCTTCTTCATTAATATCCTTCTGACAGCACCAGATAACTTACCTGGGAGTCTGAGCGCTGATTTTCTAAATATTTTCATAACCCCTTGCAGATCTGTACCTGGTTTTCCTTGGTAATGGTCCTTGGTATCACGGGGACCTGTGTGACTTCTCAATGCCAAGTTTGGCTGCGTAGTAAGGTGATTTTGGGTCATGAAATGACTCATGGTAGATTGGTATTTTTGAAAAACAGTGAACACCCAACAGAAAACATAAGGAGAATACACAGTTGAGAAAAAAATGCAAAGAGCACTAGCTCAAGACTCATGTGAATCTGAGTTCAAATCCAACTCAGTCAACTAATCTAGCATCCTAGATTATTTTATACATCCTAGATTATACATTATACATCCTAGATGTATACATTAGACATCCTATGTATAATGTATACATTATACATCCTAGATCGTATTGTTTTTAGTCTCCTAATTTGGCCTTAATTTAGCTTCCTCCAGAGAATGGCTCTTACTTTTCTCCCTGGCAGCTAGACTCCAGGGGACATGGATGTTTTCAGTGCATCTCTTATGTGATATCTCTTTGTCCTGGCATGGGACCCAATGCTTAGGTGTCCAAGACCACATGTCCTGCTCACAGAAAATACCAGCCTTAGGGCTCACTATAGAGTCTGAATGCTTGCGGCTCCAAAATTCAAAATGGAAACCTCATCCATAAAATGGCAGTGGGAGGTTGAGGCACTGGGAGATGACGATCAAGTGGTGAGAATGGAGCTTTCCACTCCCTGTGCTGTGTGAGGGCACCATCAACACAGGCCACCTACGACGCCATCCAACCTGCCACCACTGCCAGGATGGGGCTTTCTAACCTCCAGAACTCCAAGCAGGGAAGTTCTGTTGTTGACACAGTATATGGCATAAGGTATTTATTTGGCCATGGTTATCCAAGTGGATCGCAACACAGTTGTGGTCTGACCATTCCCCCTCGCCCTTCCTCTATTTGTTTCTCTAGCTCTGAAGGCTGGAAGTCTGAGATCAGGGTGTGGCCACACGGTGAGCCTCAGAAGGGGCCTTTGCCCTGGTTTCAGAAAGCTGACTCCTGCTCCTGCTGTGTGCTCACATGCTGGAAAGAAAGCACGAGGGCTCTCGGTAGTCTCTCACAAAGGCAATGGTCTCATTCTGGAGGGCGCCAGGCCTAAGTTTCCCTCCTAACACTGTCACACTGGGGACTGGAGATTTCAACATGAATCCTGGAAAGCCAAACACGCTGTAGCCACCCTGTCCTGAGCATCTGCTAGGGCACCGTGACCAGTGTGTGACTAGCATAAAGTTCTTTGGCCTCATGGCATTGACCAAGGCTCAATTCTCACTGACAGTGTTACAGAGAGAGGGAGTGAGCCCACAGAGCACTTAAGCAATGTCCTCAAGAACACATAATAAATGGTGAAATCAAGCTTCGGAGGCAGACACTCTGTCTGAAGAGCCTCTGTTTTCATCACTAGAAAAAACTCCCTCTCTCAGCAAGTGACCTCCCTATTGAAGGAGCTAACATATGCCTATCTGGTAAATTGCTGGTGTTCCTAAGAGCTCAATTTCTTCCTTAAGAGTAAAGTAGTCCTGGGGGCTGGGAATGCACACCAGTAATCATAAGTATTCAGAAGGTTGAGATCTGAAGACCACAGTTCAAAGACAGCCCAGTGAGGAAAATCCATGACACTCTTATCTCCTGTTAAAACTACAAGTGGAGGAAGTGGCGCTGTAGCTCAAGTGGTAGAGCGCTTGCCTTGAGCTGAAGAGCTGAGGGACAGCGCCCAGGCCCAGAGTTCAAGCCCCACGACCGACAAAAAAAAAAAAAAAAAAAGTAAAACTACAAGTGGAGCTGTGGCTCCAAGTAGTACAGTGCTTGCCATTAGCAAACAAAAGCTCAGGGACAGCCCCAGGCCCTGATTTCAAGTCCTGAGACAAACAAAACAAAACACAGTTTTTTTTTTTTTAAAAAAAAAAAGAGTAAATAGAATCAGTTATTACTCCATGAGAATAGTTTCCTTTCTATGCATATATATTTATATTTAAAAGATATGTGCAAAGGTGTGAAAATATGATCACACGTGTGTCACTCATTGTCCAGACTACTTTCTTTTCCTGAGTGCTTACCTTGTTGGCCTTCATTTCCATCCTGCAATGGCTCCATGGTCATTCCTGTATCATACACAGGAAAAGTAAACAGGTGACAGACACCAAAGCCCATGATAATCCCACTATTGTACTACTTTGTATCAGGGATTATCTGGGAAAGATTCTGATGAACAAAAAAAGATACAGTACATTTCTAAACGTTACGAAGGATTAGTAAAAGGTAAATTCTTATTTAATAATAATTTAGATCACTGTCATATCCTACTAATTTTAAGGCCACCAGGAAAGTCATCTTTTCCCTCTGGGATTCAAAGTCCTTAGCTACAGGCACCAGCCACTGGAGTGGCTCTCCTCGCTGGGTGGCCAGAGCCAGAGGCTGCCCCTCCCTCTAGCAGCCACCACAATCAATTGAAAAACAGAAACCCTGAGAATGGCTCCAGGCTGGGTGCTGTGAGTTTTTTTTCACAAAATAGCCCCAGGGAAAAGCTACTGTTCGTTGAAAGGCCTCAACTCTACCCAGAACCTAGCCTCATCACTGCATCCCCCTCTTTTGTGATTCTCAAAGCAGATCACCCTCCCAGTAAACTAACCTGGGAGGGGGATCTCAAAATCTTGGGTAAAGCAGAGCATTTTCCTGCCTGTTCCAACAAACTGACTTAAGAAACCAATCAAGCCACAGGACCTCAAGCTGACCAGAGACTCCAACCAGACTCTGGTTACAGACAAAAGGGAGATACAGGACTCTTCCCACCCCTCCCAAAAAAAAAAAAAAAAAAATCAAAGAACTTTTTTTTTCTTCTTCTTCTTTTCTTTTTTTCTTTTTCTTGTTTTGTTTTTTTTCGTTTTTTGTTACCTTATATATATATAAAAAATTTTTTTGCTTTTCTAAAACTTTTATTAATCTTTAATTTTTGCCTCTTCTGAAAAAATAAGTGTTTTCCATTAACTTTTTTTTTTTTTCTCCTCTTATAATTTTTATTTTAGGAATACGTGAATGTGTGTTTTCTTTTCTTTTCTTGTCTTCTTTCTCTTTTTCTTTCATTCTTAATTATCTTTTTGTTTTTTTTTTTCTAGCTCTACTGAACTTCTGATCTTTTCTTCTCACTTTCCTATCCTTTCCATCTTTTCCTCTTTGTTCATCTTTATGTGACTTAACTCTTGTCCCGCACATCCTCAGATAAACCCGTAGTTAACCAGTAGACCCTATCCCCCATTGTGTACACACTTAATCCACAAACTTATTACTCAATTCAAAACCTCTGAGACTTAAATTCACTAATAGCAGTACTTTATACCTATACAATATTTTAAGCATTTTTTTAAAGTTTTTCTCATCTCCTCTATGTCCCTCCCTTTCTCTCAACATATTCATATTCCTCTATAAATAGATAGTCTTTTAATCTCTAAAATAACATTAATTTTTACGTTTCTATTTTTTTTCTGGTCTCTTTTCATTCCCCTTCCCCTTTCTTCTTTTTCTCTCTCTCTCTACTTACATCCTACCCAACCTATTTCCTGCATTGTGATTAGGACATAGTTAACTCTCCCTGTGCCTCCCCACACCAATCTATTCCTATTTTTTACCCACATCTCTTCCTAACCCTAATAATTTCTGGCTTTCCAAATTCTTCTCTGCGGTTCGAAGTTCTTTAACATATAGTTGTTTGATGTCGAATAGATGTATCTGTTGAACTAGATTGTATCTGTAGACTATTGACTGTACAAATGCAAACTTTGGTTGATGCTTGCCTTAAGATAGTGTTCTAGCACAAAACTGGTGCTATCTTCATCTCAAATGGGCAGAGTAAGCCGGAAAAACACAAGAAAAATGGCAAATTCGGGTATCTCAATTCCCAATCCTGATAATCAGGGGTTAGAACAGATAATGAATAATCCAGAGGAGAGTTCCCAAACAGCTCTACAAACACTGGTGGCAAACATGATAAATGAAAAGTTTGACAACGTACAAAGGACTCTGTATGAGCGTGATAGGGAGAGAGAGGAGGCATCCCAGAAGTTTATACAGGAATATCATAAGCGTGAGGAAGCTACTCAAAAACTGATACAGGATTTGCGTGAACAACTTGAGAATACTCAAAGAGAAAGGGAGGAATGGCGTGAGCAGGCTGAGAACACTCAAAGAGATCTGCAGGAATCCCACGAACGGGAGGAAGCTAATCAAAGAGTAATACAGGAATTGAGAGACCAGGTAGAGAACACACAAAGATCACTAAAGGCATTCATGGAATCCATTAACAAAGAGCTGAAGGAAGTCAGGGAGACCACAAAGGGAATGCTGAATGGAACCCAACAGAAGGAATGGGAGCCCAAAGAAACCATAACCAATCAACTAAGTGATTTGAGGACAAACACTGAACACCAAATTAAGGAAGTAAAGAAATTCATACAAGACCTAAAACAGAGCTTCAACAAAGAACTTGAAGCCATCAAAGCTGACCAACTAGAAGGAAAAGAGATAAAAAAACAAAGTAGAGAGTCTTGACAGCAGGTTAGACCATGCAGAAGATCGAATCTCAGGGATTGAAGACAGCCTAGATATTATAGAGAAAGAACATACAACCATCCAAGACAAGTCCAAGAAATATGATAGATCTATCCAACACCTGGAAGACACCATCAGAAGGCCTAATCTAAGGATAATGGGTGTAGAGGAACACCTAGAAACAGAAGTTAATGGTCTAGGAAATCTGTTTAACAGGATCCTAGCAGAGAACTTCCCAAACATGCAAAAAGATAGGCCTGTCCAGATACAAGAAGCCTTTAGAACCCCAAATAGACCAGACCAGAATAGGACATCCCACCGCCATATTATAATCCACACAGGATCAACTCAGAACAAGGAAAAGATCCTTAAAGCTGTCAGGGAGAAAAGGGTAATCACTTATAAAGGGAAACCAATTAGAATCACCTCAGATTTCTCAGCAGAGACAATCAAAGCAAGAAGAGCCTGGAATGATGTATGCCATGCCCTAAAAACAAACAACTATCAACCAAGAATACTGTACCCAGCTAAACTCTCCTTCATAACTGAAGGCCAAATAAAAACCTTCCATAGCAAAGAAAAATTGAAACAATACATCTCCACCAAACCAGCCCTACAAAAGATTCTTAAAGATGTCCTACACATAGAAAACCAACAAGACCGCAATAAAGGCCAAGAAACTGCACCCAAACTGAGAATCCAAGAACCATAGGAAGAACCCAGTTTTCGCAGCCCCCAAGAAGGTAGATAACATGGCAGGAACTCCCAAATACCTCTCAGTCCTATCTCTTAATGTTAACGGACTGAACTCTCCAATTAAGCGACATAGACTGTCTAGTTGGATTAAAAAACAAGACCCTTCTATCTGCTGCCTGCAGGAGTCACATCTTGCCCATAAAAACAAACACATTTTCAATGTTAAAGGCTGGAACAAAATCTACCAAGCAAACGGACCGCATAAACAGGCGGGAGTTGCAATCCTAATATCAGATAAAATAGACTTCAAATTAAAATTCATGAAAAGAGATAAAGAAGGTCGCTACATACTAATTAAAGGATCTCTCCTTCAGGAGGATATTACAATTCTAAATATCTATTCGCCAAACAATGGAGCACCCAAATTTATCAAAGAAACACTACTTTCCCTCAAATCCCATATAGATCCAAAGACATTAATCGTTGGGGATTTTAACACACCACTCTCCCCACTAGATAGATCAACTCGGCAAAAACTCAACAGAGAAACCGCAGATCTAAACAGCTGCATAGATCAACTAGACTTAACAGACATTTACCGAACATTTCACCCAGCAGCATCAGAATACACGTTTTTCTCAGCAGCACATGGAACGTTTTCTAAAATAGACCACATTTTAGGCCACAAAGCAAACTTGTCTAAATTCAGAAACATTGAAGTTATACCTTGCATTCTCTCTGACCACAAGGGAATAAAGTTAGAACTCAACACCAAAAGCCACCAAAGAAAGTCCGGTATCACATGGAGGCTGAACAACACACTGCTGAATCATGAGTGGGTCATGGAAGAGATTAGAAAGGAAATTCAAATGTTCATGCTATTCAACAAAAATGAACACACAAAATACCAGCTCCTCTGGGACACAGCAAAGGCAGTACTCAGAGGCAAGTTTATAGCTCTGAGCTCCTACATCAACAAATTGGAGAGATCTGAAACTAACAATTTAATGACACATCTAAACCTTCTTGAAAAAGAGCAGCAAGATAAACCCCAATCCAGTAGACGGAAAGAAATAATCAAAATTAAATCAGAATTAAATGAATTAGAATCCAAAAAAACTATAGAAAGAATCAACAAAACAAAGAGTTGGTTCTTCGAAAAACTTAACAAAATTGACAGACCCTTAGCAAATCTTATCAGAAAAAGAAGAGAACACACCCAAATTAATAAACTCAGAGATGAGAATGGAAACATCACCACGGAAACAAGCAAGATTCAGAACATTATAAGGGAATACTTCTCAAAACTTTATGCTAATAAGTTTGAGAACTTGACAGAAATGGACCTCTTCCTAGCAAATATTGACATGCCAAAACTAAACCAAGATGAGGTAAACTATCTTAACAGGCCCATATCAAGCATTGAAATAGAAACAGCAATAAGAGACCTCCCAGCTAAGAAAAGTCCAGGACCAGATGGTTTTACAGCGGAATTTTACAAGGCCTTCAAAGCAGAGCTCACACCAATTCTCCTCCAACTCTTCAATGAAATTGAAAGAGAAAGCTCACTACCGAACACATTCTATGAAGCCATCATAACCCTCATCCCAAAACCAGGTAGGGACTCATCAAAGAAAGAGAACTATAGACCCATTTCTTTGATGAACATTGATGCGAAACTTCTCAACAAAATTTTGGCCAATCGACTTCAACAATTCATCCAAAAAATCATACACCACGATCAAACAGGATTCATTTCAGGGATGCAAAGCTGGTTCAATATACGCAAATCAATTAATATTATTCATCACATCAACAGGAGCAAGAATAAGAACCACATGGTTATCTCAATAGACGCAGAAAAAGCATTTGACAAGATCCAACACCCCTTTATGATGAAGGTTTTGGAAAAATTAGGAATCCATGGAACATTCCTCAATACAATAAAGGCTGTATATGACAAACCTACAGCCAGCATTATACTCAATGGTGAAAAACTAAAGCCATTTCCTCTTAGCTCAGGAACAAGACAAGGATGCCCACTCTCTCCACTTCTCTTCAATCTAGTATTAGAATGCCTAGCTACAGCAATAAGACAAGATGCAGACATAAAGGGGATCCAAATAGGGAAAGAAGAAATAAAACTCTCCCTCTTTGCAGATGACATGATCTTGTATTTAAAGAATCCCATAGACTCCACTCCCAAATTACTCAAGCTGATTCAAAACTTTGGCAAAGTAGCAGGTTATAAAATTAACCCCCAAAAATCAATGGCTTTTCTGTATGCCAACAATGAGAAAAGTGTGGCTGAAATTAGGAAAGCAACTCCATTTGTAATAGCCTCACAAAAAATAAAATACCTAGGAATTAACTTAACTAAAGAAGTGAAGGACCTCTATGATGAAAACTTTAAAATCTTGAAAAAGGAAATCAACACAGAACTTAAAAAATGGCAAAACCTCCCATGCTCCTGGATTGGAAAGATTAACATCGTGAAAATGGCAATACTGCCCAAGGCTATCTACAAATTCAACGCAATACCTATCAAAATTCCACCCTCATTCTTCAAGGAAATAGAAGAGGCAATCCAAAAATTCATATGGAACAATAAAAGACCCCGAATAGCAAAAACGCTCCTCAACGGAAAGAATACTGCTGGAGGAATATCAATACCAAATTTCAAACTCTACTATAAAGCCATAGTAATCAAAACAGCTTGGTATTGGCATAAGAACAGACCTCAGGACCAATGGAATAGAATTGAAAACCCAGAAATGAACCTACAGACCTATAGCCATCTAATCTTCGATAAGGGAGCTAAAACAATAGAATGGAAGACAGACAGCCTCTTCAGTAAATGGTGCTGGCAAAACTGGTTAACTACATGTAGAAAACTAAAGCTAGATCCTTATATATCACCCTGCACCAGAATCAACTCCAAATGGATCAAAGACCTTGAACTCAAAGCAGACACTCTGAAAACATTACAGGATGGAATAGGAGAAACCCTGGGTCTCCTTGGCTCAGGCCGAAATTTTCTGAATAGAGACCCGGAAACACAACAAATCAAAGAAAGGCTGGACAAATGGGATTGTATAAGGTTGCAGAGCTTCTGCAGGGCAAATGACATAGCTAGCAAGATCAATAGAAAGCCCACGGACTGGGAGAAGATCTTTACTAGCCATACAACGGACAAGGGTCTCATATCTAAAATATACTTGGAACTCAAAAAATTAAACCACCCAACAACAAATCCTCAAAGAAACAACTGCCCAATAAGTAAGTGGGCGAAAGACTTAAAGAGAAGCTTCTCTGAAGAAGAAAGAAGGATGGCCAATAGACACATGAAGAAATGTTCAACATCCCTAGCCATAAAAGAAATGCAAATCAAAACAACATTGAGATATCACCTCACTCCAGTTAGAACAGCAAAAATCAAGAACCCTAACAACAACAGATGCTGGAGGGGATGTGGACAGAAAGGAACCTTACTTCATTGTTGGTGGGAATGTAAACTTGTTCAACCACTTTGGAAAGCAGTATGGAGGTTCCTCAAAAGACTCCACATAGAGCTCCCCAACGACCCAGCAATCCCACTTTTGGGCATTTACCCAAATGATCACAAACAAGGCCACACTAAAGCTACCAGCACAACTATGTTTATTGCAGCATTATTTACCATAGCTAAGACATGGAACCAACCCAGATGCCCCTCAGTAGATGAATGGATCAAGAAGATGTGGTATATATACACAATGGAATTCTATGCCTCCATCAGAAAGAATGACATTGCCCCATTTGTTAGGAAATGGAAAGGCTTGGAAAAAATTATATTAAGTGAAGTAAGCCAGGCCCAAAGAAACATAGGTCCCATGGTTTCCCTTATTTGCAATATCTAGTATAGGTATGAGTCAAGCGGAAAAAGTCAGATAATGTGATGTTAGGAAAACAAAACCTCAAATATGTATTTTAATGTTTTTGTTTCTTTCATGCATGTGTTTCTAATGCATTTATAAGATTATTTCTTTGTTGCTTTGTGTGTCCCTCCCCCACAGTGTAACCCCTGTTTTCACTATATTTGATGTCAGTATAACATGTGGAGGAGACGGGGACAAACAAGTCGTTTAAGGATTCAGGTGGACCTGTTGCAACAATGAAAAGTACAAAATGTCATGTCAAAACCAGCTTTACAATGTCGGTGGGGGGGGGGGAGGGGGGGTATGATTGGGTGGGAGGGAGGGGGGAGGCTGGGAAGGGAGGTGAAGGGTAAACAAAGGAGGAGGATGCAATGCTTGGTAAGAAATGTATGCATTATCCTGCCCATGTAATTGTAACCCCTCTGTACTGTATGTTCTCAAATAAAATAAAATAAAATTTAAAAAAAAAAAAAAAAAAAAAAAAAAAAAACAAAGTCCTTAGCTAGATCTCAGTGTCCCCTTGTTCCACATATCATATGGCTCCACCACAGAATAATAGAACTGATTTGCTGTACGTCAACTGATGGAATCACAACAAAAGAACCAAATTTGATGGACAGTAAAAAGAATCAATAATCTCCAAATTGGACGTGTTTAGTAAATAAAGTCAGTTAATCTTCCTGCTGAGGGCGTTTAGTTCTATGAAATAAATAAGGATTTAGGACTGAAGAGTTTGCAGTGCTAACTCATTAAATGTTTTCAATGTGTCCAGTTGGCCACTATTTGCTTCTGATTCAAATGTTACCAAAACTTGACCTGCCCAAAGGCAAAACATCATTTCTGTAGTAAATTGATATATGTTCTTTTCTGAATAGGTAAATAAAATTAAATGAAAGGAAACATCTGGTACAAATAAAAGCAGAAATGATGGCACTAACATTTGTCAAACCTTAACTATTTAATAGCAATCCCCAAAAAAATGTATCTGATTCCTTCCTTCCCTTTCTTCACCCCTCCTCTCTCCCCCTCCCTCCTACCTTACCTCCCTCTCTCTCTTCTTCCTTTCATTTTTCTTCTTCCTTCTTCCCTTCTTTCTTTCTTTTGCTTATTCTCTTCTTTCCTTCCTTTCTTTTTTAGCAATTACAAAAAAATTATGTTAAAATGAAAACAAAAAACTATACCAACTAATATTACTGGAAAATGAAGTTCTATCATAATTAAACTAACATATCACTAACAAACCTAGATTAAAAGGGTCACTGGAAGTGACTAGAATGTCAAAAGACCGCTTGCTTAAGAATGTATATATACTAAGCCAGTTCCAATGAGTGAGGAAATTATGCTAACAAAATTGTATGACCTTTGTTAAAAACACAGAAAACCTAAAATCTCCACTTCATGTTAGATGCTAAGATAGACTCCAAGAAATTAAAGGCTTTGTTGTTCCAAGAAAACAATACATAGAAAAGGAATAATAAAAACAATTGGGAGGTTTTTTTAAGTGTAATTAAAAAAATCCTTGTAAGCATGAAAGAAACAGCATGGACTTTGACCATTTAACAGTTATGGTATTATGTAAATAGGATATTAAAATTAAAGTAAAACAACATAGAAAAATATATTGACATAAAAGTCATACATAGGCTTAAAATTTTTTAAATCACAAAAAAGTAAAAGACAATAAACAAGTATCTGGCAAAAGAAAATCCAGACTTGTTCAGAAAATGTGTAAAAAGGTATAGTGTCTGCCCAAGGAAATGTAAACAAAAAAAGAAAGAATATAGCATTTTATTTTAAGTTTGTTTAATAAAATAAGGGTGAGGGACTGGGAAGGTGGCTCAGTGGTAGAGTGCTTGCCTTGCATGCATGAGGCCCTGGGTTCAATTCCTCAGTACCGCATAAGCAAAAAAAGCTGGAAGTGGTGCTATGGCTCAAGTGGTAGAGCGCTAGCCTTGAGCTGAAGAGCTGAGGGACAGCACCCAGGCCCAGAGTTCAGGCCCCATCACCAACAACTTGGAGAGAAAGGATTTGCACATCTAAAATTACACCCTAAGGAAATAATTATAGATCATGAGCAAGTTAAAAAAATATATTGTACCTCCCAAGATTACTATAGTTGAGAAACATGTAAGGCAGTGGTATCTGTCCCACTAAAGGGGCAAAAGGTTGAATATATTTGTCTACTATAAAATGATATTCCCTAAATATAAATTGCCTAAATATGCTTTTAAGGACCATTGACATAGAAATATGATTGCAGTATAACTTTGGTTGTAAAATATGACAGAAAACTGATACAATATTGTTTTAATATGCATATTAAAACAATTCATATGTGTGTGTCATTGGAAAGTATTATAGTATACAAATATTGAAAATATTAATAGATTATTTCTTGTCAGTGAATTTATAAGAATTTTATATTCTCTTCTTTATATTTTCTTCTTTTCTATATGTTCTGGCTATTATACAAGGTATTATTTATATGCCTTAGAAAACGTGTACCTTGCCTACTTTTTTTTCCTTTAATCCACTATTTGAGCATGCGTGTGTGTGTGTGTGTGTGTGTGTGTGTGTGTGTGTCTGTGTGTGTCTGTGTGTGTGTGAGAGAGACAGACAGACAGACAGACAGACAGACAGAGACAGAGAGGGAGAGGGAGAGAGAGACAGAGACAAAGAGAGACAGAGAAAGACAGAGAAAGAGTTGTAGGTCTTAAACTCAGGTCCTTGTGCTCATTTTGATTCTGCCTACCTCCTCACATCTGAGCCACAGCTCCATGTCTAGATTTGTGCTGGTTAACTGGAGATAAGAGTCTCACAGGACTTTTCTGCCCAGGCTAGTTTTGAACCACAGTTCTCAGATCTCAGTTTCCCGAGTAGCTAGGATTATAGGTATGAGTAGTGCCTGGCCTTGTTTGGCCTTTGTAAATATAGTTCGTGCAAATTTCTCAAGATGCTCAAACTGAATGTTTAACGTCCTGTAGATTCATGTTTTATGAATCTTAATTTTATTCCCAATAATATTGTATTCTTTTAAACACTGATGTATCCTCAGTTATGGCTATGACTTTTCAAAAATCCAAAGTCCTGCCAATTTTGCAAAACTTAAAACTTGTTATGTGGACTTTAGTTTTGGTGTGTAATGAATAACTATTTTGATTACTATATGTTTTGGCTAAAAATAGATGACAGAAGAATGGACCTGATTAAGTGACTGATAAATACAGGAGCAAATCTTGGATATCTTTTGCTTTTGTTATCACATTTTACAGCTATTATGCTTGTGGATCATTTATAATACTGCTATAAAGGATATTTTGAGTAAGCACTCTGGTCTTCCTTCCCAAGTCTGCATTGTTTTGTTTTTTATCTCTCCAAGTTTTATGATTATGTTAGGATTATGGAGCAAAGACAATAAATTCTGAGGGTAGTCAGACACTAGGGAGAATGATGGGAATTTTCCTTAAAAATACTGAAAACTGAAATCTTCAGATAGGGAGAACATTTTCTAGTTTGTGGTACCTCCTAGTTTCTAGGTGGATGATAGAAAGGGCTAAACAAGAGCTAGAAAGGCAGGTGTGTGTGTGTGTGTGTGTGTGTGTGTGTGTGTGTGTGTGTACTGGTACTGGGCTTCACACTCAGGACCTTGAGCTCTTGGGGGATGTTTTGTTTTCTGCTTTTGCTCAAGGCTGGCACCCAGTCACAAGGCACACCTCCACTTCCTGTTCCTTGTTGATGAATCAGATCGAAAAGGTCTGAGTAGCGAGGATCACAGGTGTGAGCCACGGGTACCTGGCAGGAGTGTGCCTTTCATTCCTCTCCTTGTCTCTGGGACTGCTGACATGTCATCTGAGGCAAACCTTCCTTGTCTATAAAATAAGAGGGAGTCCAATAAGTAGGTATCTAAGCAATCTGATTCAGGCACAAAATAACACTGCCCAGCACAGGACTGAAGACTCTCTCACAATGACTTCTCTCAGTGGCCATTTTTACAAGTCTGGAGAGTAAAGGGCTTAGAATCTTATCATTAAAATGGGTGGCGGGCAAGCACTGGCACTGTGAATTGTTTATGGAGACTGTGGTGAAAGCAAACCCGTGTATGTTTTTGGAAAACCACCCTGTTCTCCCTAACCACAACTTTAGCAGACTGGAAAGGCAAACTCCTTTCCTTCAAGATATAGACACAGGTCAGGTGGCTCACACGTGTACTCCTATCTGCCATCTATTCAGGAGACTGAAATCTGAGGATCAGGCGTTGGAGCCAGGCCTGGCAGGAAAGTCAGTGAAACTCTTATCTCCAGTTACCCAGCAGAAGTGGAAGTGTAGTTCAAGTGCCAACCCTGAGAAGAAGAAAAAACTAAGGGACAATACCCAGGCCCTGAGTTCAAGTCCCACTGCTCACACACACACACAGACACACACACACACACACACATACACACACAAGATACAGACATGGGTCTGCTCTCCAATGAGATTTGGGCCTCTCTGTGGATCATATCCTGAGAAAACTTTCAAAACTATGTCTGACCAATCACAAACCAGACAAAAATAAATAATATCAGTAAATCATTCAAGTGAGCCAGCTCTGTGGAGTTGATGACGTGAGCAACATCTTCATCAGGAATGAATGACTAAATAAGTAAATGAGCGTCTTCGAAAGCCTGGCCTGATCTAAAGCGGTTGGGCTTTGTAGGCTATCTGCCAAAGATAATGGCCTGAAATCACAATATTCATTCACTGTTCTTCCTGCGGGATATCGATCTTGATCTTCTGAAGGCACATTGAGTTGAGTCCAGTAAAAATTCTCTGCTGACCCTCAGTAAAAATTTACTGAGGGAACTAAAGGTTTGGGGTCCCTTGATGTTAAACCATTATTTTCCTGCAATGTCAGTAGTGTTGCCTGGGGCATGAGCTCAGAATTTACAGTGGAACTAATCTGGAGTCTATGTTAGGATTCTGTCACTCACTAGCTCTGTGACCTTGCGAAAGTTATTTGAACTTCTCTGGCCTCAAATTGCTTACCAAACGCATTTTGTGAGAATTAAATTAGATAATATAGAAAAGCATCATCCCCTCCTTTTATAAGGTACTCAATGAATAGATGACTTTTACCAACATAATTACAATTTCCAAAACAACAGTAACAAATGCAATCACTGCTTTCAAACTTTGTTAATTCGTCTAAAGAGAAATATATAAAGTAAAATAAACCTGGCTGCACATAGTGACACATAGCTGTGATCCTAGCTATGCAAAGAGGACAAAATGGGGAGATTATGGTCCAAACCCAAGCCAAAATGTAAGACAACCCTTTCTCATAGAAACAAACCTAACATAGTAGTGCATTCCTATATTCCCAGGCAAGAATTAAGTGGTGGAAATAGGAGAATCATACTTGGAGACTGGTCCTGGACAAAAAGTGTAAGATCCTACGTGAAAAATAACCAAAAACAGCAAAAAGGGGGGATGAAGGTGTAATTCAAGTGGTAGAGTATTTGCCCAACAAGCACAGGAATCTTGAGTTAAAATCCCAATATCACCAAACACAACAGGCGTTGAAGTGTAAATTTCCCCCAAAATGTTTCCTTTTGTACTTTATGTAAGTTGCAAAAACAAAAAGGGGACTAGTGTGATGATTGAAGGTATTCCTGTTTTGAAAAGGTCCAGATACAGCAAGCCAATGTTGCATTCTTGTTTTTCCCATCATTCCACACGATGAGTGATGGGGAAGGAGGAAATGGTGCTGTGATGAATAGAGGAGTCGGGTTTCCTGGTGAGATTCTGCTGAGAAGAACTTAAGCCACAAATGAGCCATTCCTAAAGCAAGTCAATGTGTACCCTCTGGAGTAGGTTGACAGCACATCTTCACACAGCATTGGATTACACAGTGTGGACGCACCTGGCTTTGCATGTCCCATCACTAGTAGCAAGTTTCCACCTTGGTCAGTCTCTCCCAGAATGGATGGAACAGAGAGATATAAGCATGCACCACCCTCATGGAATATGTGTTGGCATATAAACCATCCCTCCACACAAATCCATGTACAGCCTCATTCCACAGAGCTCTCTTCTTGCCTGTTATTGTCCTGGGTAGATTGATCATTGAGCATCAGAGCTTGAAGAAACCAAACCAGTAGTTCAGAAGCCAGGTCTGCTTCAACAGGCTCTTTATATCCCTTATGTTCCCACCTTCTGTTCCCTGCAGAGAGAAAAAGTGGGCAAAAATGGAAGGTCTCATATCTGCATGGCTGAGAGAAGGGCCATTCCCTCCTGAAGAGTCATTTGGGTTGGAGAGATAGGGAGGTTGCAGAAGGACTGATGTGTTTGTGAGTTGGAGAAGATGTAACCTAAGTCCACACCAAATAAGAAGAAATGCAATTTTATTATAACTTCTTGTTATCTTTAAGTAGTTGTACAAAGGAGTTTCCATTCAACATGTCCATTTATGAGTACATGCATCATGGTCCATATCATCCCATCACAGATGCAATTTATTAATTCCCCCCCCCCAAAAAAAATCTTTCTTCAATCCGGGTGCTGATGGCTCACACCTATAATCCTATCTAGTCAAGAGGCTGAGATCTGAGGATCACAGTTGAAAGCCAGCCTGGGCAAGAAAGTCCTGAGATTCTTATCTGAAATTAACCTCTAAAAAGCCAGAAGTAGAGGTGTGGTTCAAGTGACCAAGTACCAATCTTCAGCAAAGAAGCAAGAGCACAAGACCTTGAGTTCAAGCTCCCAGTACTGGCACATCTGCACGAGCGGGCGCGCACACGCGCGCACACATACACGCACACACTTTCCTTCAGCGGATGTATTCTTGATAGGATAAACAGTATTCTCCAAATAGCCAGGTATAAGAAGGAAAGATGGTCACTTTCTTGGCGAGCAGGGGATAAAGGGCTGTGACTGACGAAAGGCATGTTGGGAGGTGCTAAGCTGATGGTACTGTTGTTTCTTGATTGGTTCCGATTACGTGGCTGGGTCTACTTTATGAAAACTCACCACACTGATGCTCATACTTAGGATATGGGCTTTTTTTCATGCAATTTAGATTTCAGCTTAAAAAATATAAGTAATAGAGCTGTGACTCAAAAGTAATATGTCTCACAAGAAATGTAAAGATAATATTTAGGTAAAAGATGAAATGTCTGCCCCTTGGTGCCAAGTCTGCACCAAATTAGAGTATAAGTAATAAAAATTGTCACTTGTGTACTTAATGGAGTATTTTGAATTTTAATAAAGGGTTAAGGCTGGGCACTGTTAGTTCAAGCCTATAATCCTAGCCATCAGGAAACTGAGATCTAAGGCTCATGGCTCGAAGCCATCTCAGGAAGGAAAGTCTGAGAAAGTCTTATCCGCGATTAACTACCAAAAAACCCAGAAGTAGAACTGGGGATCCAGTGGTAGAATACCAGCCTTGAGCAAATTATGTTGGGTGATAGTATACAGGCCCTAAGTTTAAGCCCCAGGACTGGCATATAATAATTATATATATATATATATATATCATTAATTAACAACATTAGTTAATTATATGTAATTATTATATATTTTATATATTATATATAAACATATATTATATATTATATATATTTATATATAATTATATATGTTTATATATTTATATATTTACTTATATTTATGTATATTTATATGTAATTATATATAATTACATATATAATCATATATTTATATATAAAATTAATATATTTTATTATGAATTAATATAATTAATTGATATTTATTAATATATTATTTATTAATATAATTAATAGCTTTAGTTATATATAATTAATTATTATTATATGCCAGTCCTGGGGCTTAAACTTATATATTATATAATATATAATTATTATTATACACTTAAATTATTGATTTCTTGGATGATATAGCAATATTCACTTATTTATAAAAAAGTAATGCAGATATTTAGAAGTTATCAGACATGAGATGTGGCTCAAGTGGTAGAGCACCTTCCTAGCAAGCATAAGGTTTGAGTTCAAACCCCAGTACCACCAAGGAAAAAAGATATCTCATATAAAGTTTTCATGAAATAAAAAATATATCAAATCTTTTAAACAGACATATACTAGTTATTGCAAATAAGGGAAACCATGGGACCTATGTATGTTTCTTTTGGCCTGGCTTACTTCACTTAATATATTAAAAACTAAATTATTTTAAATAAGTGTTTTATACTCACGCCTTAAGCATAACTATTTTACTTGCAATATATTTGATGTTTGTTTTAAAGTGATTTCTTACTAAAAAAAATACATTTTACGCAGTAGGAGATGAAGAGTTAATTGAATGATCCATTCTGATAAAAACAGATAATTGCAATTCTGAATTGCCTCTTTCGTACAAAATTGAACATTTTGCAAATACTCAATAAAAGTTATAATCCATATCTCAAACTAATTTATCCTATAGTAATAGAATTTCTGAGGCACCAAACTTTTACTGTTTATATTGAGCAGTACCAACACGATAATTTCTGGTTTAAAAACATTTTAAGGTTTAAATCAATTTATTTGGTTTGCATGTATGCAGACTTTATTGGTTCATAAGCAAGGTAAAAATCAACTCGTATGAATGAACTCAGCTCATTGAAATTAAGGTTTCAAATGGGGATGTGGCTACACCTTTTATTACAAGGCTTGTGATAGTATTATTAGATGGTTAAGTGAAGATCCAGTACTCTGTGCAGCAAGAATTTTTCACCTCTGTTCTTTCAAGGCTTGAAAACCAAAAGGGAAGAGAGAGATTTAAACTCAGCCATGGGCGGGGGGGGGGGGGGGGGGGGGGGGGGGAAGTAACAGGAAATAGAGTGAAAACAGAATTCTTAAAAACAATAGCTAATAGACAAGACTGCAGAATGATATCTTCAAAGTGTTGAGAGCAGGATCAACAGATACTGAGAGAGCTTGAGACCAAAAGATTTTTATTTTATTAAAGCAACTTCTAAAGGATTTAGCTTATATATAAAAAAAGAAAAAGCCAAGAAATCCCTTAGATGTAAGAAGATGCTCAAAGAAATAGATGGATGAAATAGGTTAATTATTTTTTTTAATAAGAACTGTCTAAAACCATAGTAAAGCCTAAATAGGTGTGTTTTAAAAGTGGGAGCAAATGAAACAATTCAAATGAAGCCTGAAATTCAGGAAGGGGCTAGTTAGGAAGTTTTCTAAGTTCTCTTCATTTTAAAAGATAGAGAAAAAGTAAAAACTTCAGACTTTTCTTAAGTGTAAGTGCTAAAGTCCAAAATGCTCACTTAATGCAATATAATATGTAACTTCAAAACCAGAGGGGGCGGGTGAAAGAATAAGAAAACAATAAAAAAAATCTAGAAAATAAAAACATTAAGAATCATAGAAAGTCAGGGGGAAAGCATATAAATAAGATACACTGAGAGTATATTTAAAGAAAAATTAAATCAAAGTCCAGTAAATGAAGAAACTGACAGTCAATGCCACAGAAGAAAATTTTATAACCTAACTTCAAAACTGATCATTTAAATACATAAAAATAAGAAAGAGGGGCTGGGAAGGTGGCTCAGTGGTAGAGCACTTGCCTTGCATGCATGAGGCCCTGAGTTCAATTCCTCAGCACCACATAAGCAAAAAGAAAAAAGCTGGAAGTGGCGCTGTAGCTCAAGCAGTAGAGCGCTAGCCTTAAGCTTAAGAGCTGAGGGACAGCGCCCAGGCCCAGAGTTCAGGCTCCTGACCGGACCCAAAAAAAAAGAAAGAAAGAAAGAATAAAAGGCTGATAGCTCATACCTGTAATCCTAGCTACTCAGGCCAAGATCTGAGGATCACACTTCGAAGCCAGCCAAGGCAGAAAAATACATGAGACTTATCTCCAATTTACCACTCAAAAACCAGAAGTGGAGCTCTGGCTCAAAGTAGTAGAGTCTTGAGCCAAAGATCTCAGGGATGGTACCCAGGCCCAGAGGTCAAGTCCCATGACCAACAAAAGGAAGAGAGAAAGAGAGATAGAGAGAGAAATAAAGGAGAGAGAGAGAAGAAAGACATTTCCCAAAACACAATTAACAAATGTAATCAGCATTAATAGAATCTAAAAGAATAAACTAAATCATATAATGAACTGATTAAAATATTTTATCATTTTCTTGGGGGGAAGTCTTAAAAATGGCTAGAACTGAAGAATAACGAATAATCTTATAAATAAAAACATAAAATGCATCACAAAGGTATAGTTTATTTTACATATTGTAAATGTTTACATTAGAAATGGGTTAAGAAGAGAAACTAATAGCTAAACTATCTCTCACTCTCTCTATTCTCTCTCTCATTCTCTTGAAATCCTCCCATAAACACTAAAGTAGGATCTGAGCTAGGTTTGGCCTCTTCTATTTCAAAAATATATTTTTTAAGTTTTTTTATTGTGAAAATACTGTACAGAGGGTTACAGTTACATGAGCAAATGAGTACATTTCCTATCAAGCATTGTTGCCTCCTCCTTTGTTTTTCCCCTACCATCCCTTCCCTCCCACCTCCACCACTACACTTCTCCCTCCCCTCCACCCGGCCTAAATTGTAAAGTTCGTTGTTCAACAGTGTCTTGTACATCTCATGGTTACAATGGGTCCAACTGTATCCCTATTAAAACATTTTGTTTGTTCCCATCCCCTACCCAAATTAGACCGATATCAAATACAGTGAAAACAGGGGTTATACCATGGGGGAGGAACATACAAAGCAACAAAAAAAATAGCAAGAAAGAAAAAATCACTTGTGTCCCTATCTTGGGGTTTACTTCACTTAACATCATTCTATCTGGTCATATGTACATAGCTTTTGACCTTTTCTGCTTGTCCCAGACATATACTAGTTATTGCAAATAAGGGAAACCATAGTACCTATGTTTCTTTGGGCCTGGCTTACTTCACTTAATGTAAATTTTTCCAAGTCTTTCTATTTCCTAACAAATGGGGCAATGTCATTCTTTTTGATGGAGGCATAGAATTCATATATATATCACATTTT
The DNA here is from genome assembly GCF_019054845.1 of Dipodomys spectabilis. Taxonomy (NCBI): domain Eukaryota; kingdom Metazoa; phylum Chordata; class Mammalia; order Rodentia; family Heteromyidae; genus Dipodomys; species Dipodomys spectabilis. The sequence goes on from NW_024870711.1 coordinate 7,660,039, forward strand.
CTTGATCCATTCAACTACTGAGGGGCATCTGGGTTGGTTCCATATCTTAGCTATGGTAAATAATGCTGCAATAAACATAGTTGTGCTGGTAGCTTTAGTATGGTCTTGTTTGTGATCATTTGGGTAAATGCCCAAAAGTGGGATTGCTGGGTCATAGGGAAGCTCTATGTGGAGTCTTTTGAGGACCCTCTTACTGCTTTCCAAAGTGGTTGAAAAAGTTTACACTTGATTATAGCCATTCTAACTGGGGTGATGTGGAATCTCAATGTTGTTTTTATTTGCATTTCTTTTATGGCTAGAGAGGTTGAGCATTTCTTCTTGTATCTATTGGCCATTCTTATTTCCTTCATTAAATGGTGCTGGCAAAAATGGTTAATCACCTGTAGAAACCTAAAGTTAAATCCTTATATATCACCCTGCACCAGAATCAACTCCAAATGGATCAAAGACCTTAGAGTCAAAGCAGACACCCTGAAAACATTACAGAACAGAATAGGAGAAACCCTAGGTCTTCTTAGCACAGGCCAAAATTTTCTTAATAGAGACCCAGAAACACAAAAAAATCGAAGAAAGGTTGGACAAATGGGATTGCATGAAGCTGCAGAGCTTCTTCATGGCAAAGGACATAGCTATCAAGATCAATAGAAAGCCCACGGATTGGGAGAAGATCTTCACTAGCCATACAGCGGACAAGGGTCTCATATCTAAAATATACCGGGAACTCAAAAAATTAAATCCCCCTACAACAAATCCTCAAAGAAACAACTGCCTGATAAATAAGTGGGCTAAAGACTTAAAGAGAAACTTCTCTCAAAAATATATTATAATGTTGTTTGTTCAAGCTTTTTTTTCTCAAAGATATAGACTATCCTTTTGGATGGCTTTTCACTGGTCTACCAACCCTATCCAAATTGTGTGTGACCAAGAGAAAATATCTCCATGTCAAATGTCACAGGAAGAATCTCCCTTGTGCTTAGAGTATGGATGAAATACAAAATGTGTGGCACAACAACAGGACAAGGGAGAAGAAGGACTTGAATCCAAGTCCCTCCAAAGCCAGGCACTTTCTGAACCGTGTGCCTTCCAAGCCTGGGAGCACAGAGTTGCTCTTCAGCACCATGGACAGCTCTCCTAGAGGCAAGGAGAAATGACATTACCATCATTGCTAACCCTATGAATTGTGGACTTTGATTCCTTCCCCATAAATACTCACTTTGTGAAACTCCCTCACAATCTCCACTGTCAATAAGTTTTATAAATGCTGTAAACAGGTCTTTAATTCACCACCACCTGCTTGAGTCGTATTTATTTGGGTTGGTTTTTTTTTTTTTTTAAGGGAAGCTGGGAGCCATCATTTGGAAATTCATGTGTTGTTCACTCTTCAAGGTTATGATGTGCTCTTGCAATTGCCCTAAACACTTCCGAGCGTCGGCACACAGCCCCTGCTCTCCCTGACAAATGGCTTTGCTTACTCATTATGGGAAGAGCACGCGAGGTAATCACGTAAGCAAGTATCCCTCTTTCCAGCTGGCAGTAATATGTGGCAGGCTTCCCTGCCCCCTACTACCTTGTTTATTGTCTCAGCTTGCTTTGTAATTGTGCTTCAAGATTTCCTCATGGTATCCCTCTCCCGACCTCACCCTGGATCTTGGAAAATCTCCACAGAAAGGGAGTGTTGAACTAAAGGGCCACATCCCCTTCCCATCTGGATGACAGCTTATCTGACATTCTCCTAGGACAGGGCTTGGCAAACACATTTCTATAAAGGGCCAGACAGTAAGTATTTCAGGCCACATGGTCTCTGTCACAGCGACTCAGCTTCAGAGTTGTGTTGTGGAAGAAGATATCCACAGTCTGTGCCAAAGAACAGCTGTGGCTGGATTCCAATAAAATTTCTTCTATCCAACTAAAATTTGAATTTCAAGTACATTCCACATGTCATACAAGTCCTATTTTAGATCTCTTCAGTCATTTAGAAGCATGGCAATGTCCTCAGCCCGAGGGCCATTCAGACACAGACAGGAGGCAGCCTTTTGTCAACGCTTTAGATGATGAGCTAGCAGTATGTCTAATCCAAGTTTCCCACCCTGTACACCAGTGACACTTTGGGACAATCAATTCATTGTGATTGAGAACAGGACCCCTCACTCTTGGCTCAGAGCTGGTGCTCTGACCACTTGAGCCACACCTCTACCCCTACTTTTACCCTTTTGCTGGCTAATTAGAGATAAGAATCTCACAGGCTTTTCTGCCTGCACTGACTTCACACTGGGATCCTTAGACTTCAGCCTTCTGCCTAGGTGGGATTACAGGTGTGAGCTACCCATACCTGGCTTATTTGAGGATTTTTCGCAACATCATTGGCCTACACTAGAAGCCATTCACCCTCTTCCTCCCATCTGGGTCATTGTAGAAATGTGAGAGCCCTGATTTATTAGTCAACTGAGATTGTTGTGTCCCCAGGTCTCCTCTTTCTTGCCAGTGTAGGAAATGTTAAGTGGCATATTGAAGAGATGGTTTCTTGGCGTAAATCTGCCTGTATAGATCCAGTTTGAAGAGCCCAAAGTCTAAATGCATTGGCCAGACTAGACTATCAGAACCACAAGGATGGATGGTCCTTCCAGCATGAGAACTATGATAATGCGTGCTAACAATATCAAAGTGCTCATCTACACTTAGTTAAATAAAAGCCTGGCTTTCCACATGATGCACCTTTGATTCTGAAAAGTATATCATTGTGCATCTCAGAGACCTTAACCACCGCCTCTTCCCATTTTGTAACACATGGAGGAAGCAGAGAGATTCAGAATGCCCCCTCCCATTTCCTCACAAGCCAGAACTCTAACATTACTTGCTTAAAAATCTTTCTTTTCTCCCAGATATAAAACTACATGCCTAAGAGTAGATGGAAATAGTACAATTATATCTTTTGACTAAATTATCTCATCAATAAAAGTATCACCTGGTTAATTGCATCTCATTATAATTAGCCTAAAATAGAAAATAAACAAGTACCTTCTCCAAGTGTTGTAATTTATGTTATACACATGCAAGCTCCCAATAAGTTGACATACACTGTAATTTATTTAAAAATAAATTTCAACAAGCCACAGATGATTTTTTTTCCTGATCTCCTTTTCCTTAAAAGGAAAGTTTTATTGCCAGAATAAATTCCTTCACACATAAAGCCTTAAGATTATGCCCCAGAGTTAGCTCAACTGAATTTAACTATTCTAAATGTGTGTGTGTGTGTGTGTGTATGTGGGTAAGGGGTGTGGGTATATATAATAGTGTACTAGGGCTTGAACTCAGGGCCTGGGCACTATCCCTTAGCTTTTTTACTCAAGGCTAGCACTCTATCATATGATCCACAGCTCCACTTCTGGCTTTTTAGTGGTTAATTGAAGATAAGAGTCTCACAGGCATTCTTGCCCTGGCCAGCTTTGAACCAGACCTCAACCTTCTAAGTAGCTAGGATACAGGCATGAGCCACCAGTTCTCAGCTATATTCTTTAATATACTATGGTTTCAGTTATGTAAAGGCTTGAACATATTGTGTTAAATATAAAAATTGATTTTAGAGCCATAATCTGCCTGCCCTCCATTTCATCCAATCTAAAATAATAGTTAAGACAAAAAGGTTTTGGAAAAGTTTAATGTAAGACTTACTTTAATCATGCTTATCTTGATTTCCCAACAAGACAATGTTATTGGATTCGTTTTTAAACTATCCATTTAAAATCTAGATTCCAAAATGTTTGCTTTCTCCCACGCATATTTACATTTCCAAGGACAAATAGCTTTATTCAGCAAGGATCAGTGTTTATGGAAGGGGAAAAAAGAAGAGGGCCAAAGCTTCCCAGGAAGTGGATGTTGACTATTTCTCACTGTTTATCTTCCCATCACCACTTTCTTTCTTCTAATCACATAGTTGGGCTGCATTTCCCTCTTGCTTGAATTGAAGTTCATTATGGCCAACTGATTCGCTTTGGCCGGTGATGTGGAAGCAGAAGGAGCATGTATCTCTTTGGTGATAAAACCTGTGAAGAGCCAGCCTGCCAGTCAGCAGGTTTCCTTCCCCGAAGGTGACTGAGGACATCGCTCTACATCCCAGAGTGAGGAGGGCACAGACAGCAGAGCCTACCCTGCAAGGGGCATACAGGAAACACAAGAAATAAGCATTCCTTTGCTCAGCTACTCAGATGGCAGGGTTGTGTTTTTTTATTGTTTTTTAGGGGGCAAAACCCAGCTTATCCTGACTAATAAATTTAATCATCCATTGAGGATACTAGATTTTAGTATAAATGCCTTCAAGAAATTAAGTAAAGCCAAAGATGATCATGGTAATTATCCCCGAGCTATGTACTTTAAACCTTCACTCCACAAAACATGCTTTGTCCGGGGCTACTATAATTAATATTAATAATAAAAATTATAGAGCAGAAAAAATAAGGAGCAAGCAATCCTTCCAAGGTCAGCTTTTGTGGGATCCCTGCTGTCATCCGACCCATGTTCTTTGCTTGATAGATGAAGTATCTTCCCAAAGGGCCTTGCGAGCAGTCCTTACTATGCAGCTATTTTCATTGTATTCTTCTGCAAAAATGTGTGTGGAAGATTGTGTGTTGGGGATGAGTTAGGAAGAATCAGAGGAGCCAAGGCATGGATGAATAGACATGATACATATTTATCTACTGAGCATTTATATTATGCACATGCCAAGTGCTGTGAGGAAAAGAGGAAGACTATAAACTTTCCCTAAAGAAAGGTAAAACCTCCAAGACAGAACAGTAAAGAAATGCATGAAGACATTCGTATCTGAAAGAAAATTGTATGATTAACAATAGGCCAATCTGTGTTGCAACCATAACGGCTATTAGATCCCTGTGAGATCAAGATTAAAGGAGTCAGCTATGAAGCCAGGCAGGCATAGGCCAATAGACGGAATAAGTATGAAGACAGCATAGTTCTGGGAGTAGAATGGAAGAAAGAGATGAAGAGGCCCAGGGGTTACTTGAAAGCAGACTTAATCGTAGAAGCTGAGAGGCTGTGGAGTTGAAGGGGAACAAGGCACAGTGGCTCAAGGATGTAGCCCTAGCTACTTGAGAGGTAGAGTTTGGAGGATCAAGGTTCAAGGCCAGCCTGGGCAAAAAGAAATTCACAAGACTTCATCTCAACCAATGGCTGAGCATGGTGGTGCACACCTGTCATTCCCAGATAAACTGGGAAGCATACATAAGGTGACCAAAGTAAGATCAGACATAAAGGTAGCCCAGACATAAATGACCAGTGTAAAGGGGGGCTGGAGATGTGGTTCAAGTGGTAGAGCACTCACATAGCAAGTGCAAGGCCCTGAGTTCAAAACACCCAGTACCACCAAAAAGAAAAAGGAAAGGAAAGGGGTTAAAACAGATTTGGGAACCAAAGGACTAAAACAATCATGGTACCTCAACCCAGAGAGAAAAAGACAGATGGTATCCAATGAAGACCTGCGTTCATTTACATTTTATAAGAACATTAGAGAAACAGTAGTAAGCGGCAGAAGTAGGGACAGAAGGCTGTTTCTGGTCTTCTCTATATAACGTAGACCTATGTATAAAGAAGAAATAAAGTTAGACAGATAGCAAACCCAGAGGGTAGGAGTGAGGAATTGTCTCAGTCCGTTTGTTGTTGCTATCACCGGCTGCCACAGGCTGGATGATTGATAGAGCAGAGAGGTTTACTCGGCTCCCAATTCTGAAAGCCGGTGAGTCAGAGAGCACAGCGTAGGCATGTGGGGAGGGCCTTGGTTTATTCCTGCATCCTGCGTGGTCAATCACATCACAAGGCAAGACAGCGCAAGCCTGCCAGTTCCAATCTCTCCTACTCTTCTTCTAAAGCAAACACCACCACCCAGGAGAGGTGAGGGAGGACATCTCAGGACCTTCCCACAGCCCCAACTCCCAATACCATTGGCATAGGAGTTCATGACAACCAACACCCACCCCAGGATCTAAGCTCATGGGTAGCTTTACCTGGATAGACCATAAGGCAGATAGATAGACCATAAAGATAGACCATGAAGGCAGCCATGAGAGGAAAGTGATTGGTGTTGCTTGCTTTCCTTCCTGAAGCCTTCCAGCCCACAGGCCTCTTTGTCCACCAATGGCAGAAACATCCAAATGTTCTGCCTCCCTTCCTCCTAGCCAGGAAACAAGATGCCCACCTTTGAAGGAAAAGACAGACTGCTTGCTTCTGCAAACATCCTGGCTTGGTATCTACGTCTGTTACCTTTGGAAACTCTCAGATGTTCTTTTTTTCTTTTCTTTTCTTTCCTTTCTTTTCTTTTATTTTTTTATTGCAAAAAGTGCAGAAAGAAACACAATTACAAAGTGAAAAGCTGTATGTGTATTCAGCCCACGGCTTATGAGTGGTCATTTCTAGTTATTATGTAACTAAAGGTCTCCCTCCCTTAAACTGTCCCTCCCTTAAACTCTCTCCCCTTAAACTCTCTCCAGAGGGAAGTCGCTGGGGTGGGAAGGGAGGGTGTCTCCCCTCCTTAGTTTTTCAATTGGGCTGCACTTCTTAGGCTGGAGTGGGAAACTGCTGCTGCTTCTTCTTTTTTTTTTTTTTCTTGCCAGTCCTGGCAGAGCTTAAATTCGGGGTATGGGCACTGTCCCTGAGCTTCTTTTGCTCAAGGCTAGCACTCTACCTCTTGAACCACAGCACCACTTCTGGCCTTTTTCTGTGTCTGTCGTACTGAGGAATCGAACCCAGGGCTTCATGCATGCTAGGCAAGTGCTCTACCACAAGGCCACCTTCCCAGCCCTGGAGTGGGAAGTTTTTAGGGAGGGATGGCTCAGCTGAAAACTGAAAATCCTCTTTTGCTGCAACAACTCACGGCTGAGCAAAGTTTTCACGGGAGACTTTATTTTCTTACGGCAATGTTTCTTAATAAGAATTCTCCTAAGACTGGGAGACTTTTTTCTCTCTCTCTCTCCTTTAATGCATTCATTTTCGTAGCCCAAGATCCCTAACTAGAGACAACTCTGATTTCCTGCTGCCATCTGGTGGACAGGACGGGACAAGTCGCGTGCAGACCGGGAAGCCAGCAGCCCTTGCTTCCTCAGTGGCAGAGAGGCACAGGGTGATTGATCAAAGAGCAGCTCTTTGCATTCAACTCCCTGGCAGCCAAGTGTCAAGGCTGGGTCCCTGCCCCCGCGCTGTGGAATGCCACGGGGCCCACGCCCACGGCATTTCCTCTTCTTTTATCCTTAAGCTCCTGTAGTTCTCAGATCTTGAATGTAATTCTTTCCTCCACTCCATTTCTTTAAAACTGCTGTTTGTTCTCTTCCCTTTCTTCCTTGTTCTTGAGGTCCACTGGGCGGGGTGGGAGGAAGAGGGGGAAGAGAAAAGCACAGGTGTCTGGGTGGAAAGGAAATTGCATGAAAACGATAGTACTTAATTGCATTAACTCCCTGCCCTGGCAGCCTGGAAGATGGGCCATTTGCATTCTACTCATCTGCACGTCTCGTGCGGAGGAGTCATGAGGAAAGGGCTTAGAAGTGCTTTTTATTAAGATCATAAATGATTTCCACCCACGGAGAGGAGCAGACATGGCAGAAATGACACTGTTTTGTTTAATAAAGTTTCCTTCCGCTGATTTGGCTGGTTCTTCTATTAAACGGAATGAGAAAACAAAGCGGGTCCTGATATTAAACACCGCAATGATTCCTCCACATTTTTATTCCATAGTAAGCCGGTGCTCAGTTTTACAGCAGTATGAGTTACCCACAACAGTCATTTAGTCGGTCAATTTCAGACCAGCGATAAAACTTTGAGTAATAGGAAAAGCGTGTTGGTGCCCCCATATTCTCTGAGAAGAGATGTCCATAAATTCAAGTTCCCAGGTACACACTCCATTTATATTTAACAGCCATTACTAAGTGGAATGTCTGAGGAAAGCCCAGATTATGACCTACATAGATGGAAACCTAATGAAAACCATTGGAAACAACTTACTTCTCTTTGGCTTAGTTATGTAAATAGAGGCATAGTAATCTGAAAAATCTAGTAAGCATAGGATGTTTTCCTGTCTTTTACAAAAAAGCTAAGAACATTTTATGAGGGAGACGGTGATTCTTATGGATCAAGCTCCAAATGTGAATTTTCCTATTTTCATAAAGATACAGTGTAGGTTATTGAACATCATTGCTTCTCTAAACAGCTTTTTATTCTCACAAGATAGGTAGGAGGCAGTGTAAAAAAATAATAATACCCTGTGTTAAAAGGCCCACGGAAGTCTTACTAATTAAGTAACCTCTCCACACTGAACATGATATTTGAGGTTATTAAATATACATAAATAAAAATCAATTGTGCCTTTTATTTTTTTATTTTTTTGGGGGGGGTCCGGTCGTGGGGCCTGGGCGCTGTCCCTCAGCTCTTCAGCTCAAGGCTAGCGCTCTACCACTTGAGCCATGGCGCCACTTCCGGCTTTTTTTCTTTCTGCTTATGTGGTGCTGAGGAATCGAACCCAGGGCCTCATGCATACAAGGCAAGTGCTCTACCACTGAGACACCTTCCCAGCCCCCATGCCTTTTATTTTTGAGCACTACTGGGGACTGAACTCTGGGCCTCGGGGCCTCGTGCTTGAGGGACAAGCATCCTACGACTTGAACCACTTTCGGATCTATACCTAAAAAAAATTTAATTTTAAAAGCATACCAGTGCTTTACTTCTCCAAAGAGAAAAAAAAAAGTCACTAGGATTTCTCGACTTTTAATCAAATGTCTGTTCATTTCATAATTTAACATGTTTTCACAACCTTAGACTCTATTGGGAGTAGCTAGTTTATTATATACTATTATAGTTTATTTAAACACACATGCACACACACATGCACATGTATACACACACACACACACACACACACACAGAGTCTGTAGATGGCCTGGTCTCCCTGAAGCACAGTTGGGGCTGACTCGCAGGTGTGGGGAAGGGGAAGGAGAAAAGCAGCAGGTGTCAGCCTGTGGGCACAACAGATGCTGGGTGGGTGGGCCTCATATGTGGCTGAGTGGGTGTTAACAGGGCTTCCTGGGGGGGGGGGGGGGCCCGCTGCCCATGAGTGATGGGCGCTTTGGAGTGACAAGGAGAGGAACCAGCTTTGCTCTGTTCTAGTCGCTGTTGTCGCTAAATCAAAGCAAGTCCTTTAGCCAAACAGTCCATGGAGGTGCCAGGGCTTCCAGCACACTCATTTTGGGGTGCTCCCTGTGGAGGCGGGAAGAGAAGAAAGTGAAGGAAAGATCTAGGGAAGCTAACAGACCTCGTGCCACCTTCTTGGTGCCCCTGCGACTCCCCATCCCCGGAATCTGTGCGGACAGGGGAAGGGGACACCTTTTGGATGAAAAGCGGCTGCACAAAACTAAGGAGATACCCACATGCAGCAAGTGAGCCACGCCCACGTCACCCCAAACCCCAGCGTCTCCCTTCCAAAAATCCAGGGAGCCGGAAGCCCATCCACTCCTTCTGGAAAAGAAATCACAGGCTGCCGAGTCCCGACATTCCAATTGCCCTTTGAGGAAAGGAAATAGCATGACACAGATGGCTGTTTTTCAATCATGTTCTTCTGCCACATTAAATTTTCAATAAATTGCCTTTCTACTATTGCATTTATTGAGTTTCTGCGAGCTACCAGTTCTAAGCCTGAATCTGGTCCCATTAAATTGTTAAATATTGTCTCATTTGGGCCTGAAACAGCCTTCAGGTACAATGCTGAAGAGAAGGAAAAAGAGATTCATGGAGTTTAATTTGCCCAACTAGAAATTTATCACAACTCTAGATTGTTGAGGAAGATTTGGGGCTATTTACTTAGCATGATTCAGACTTTAATGTCACCCTGCTGCTAGAAAGACCCTTACTTTAGAAAGAAGTATTTATTTCTCTTTGTACTTTTTTTTAATGGCCATATTTTAGCTTTCTGAACTAAATGATATACATTATTCAAATCAACTTATCAACCTTTCCCAAATAGCCATTGATCACATGTTTTACTTTCCTAACAAATGATCAAAACTTGAAACTGAACAAATGAAACTTCTCAAGCAAAGCAATTGCATGCTTATCTCATCAACTGTTTCTAGGCCGGTAACAACACTGGATCCACAGTTTTCTGAAATGTTTCACGTGCCTTACAAACATACAAAACTGTCACCAAATTTTCATAAATACAGATTAAATTTAGTTGCAGACTTGCTAGCATGATGAATTTAAATTTGTCTTTTATCCTGATTCCAATTCATACTTTTGTTGTTAGTCTTCTCTTGAGTTATATGAAGAAAAAAGGTATCAGCTAGTTTACTGTTTTTATGGTTTACTAGTACACCCAAAATATTGCATGTCAAAGTGAAAACACAAATACCACCTCAAAACAGGTAAAATCATAAGATCTTTGTTACAAGCAGACTTTTTTTTTTTTGTCGGTTGTGGGGTTTGAACTCTGGGCCTGGGCACTGTCCCTCTTCAGCTCAATGCAAGCGCGCTACCACTTGAGCCACAGTGCCACTTCTGGTTTTATTGGAAATAAGAGTCTCATAGACTTTTCCTGCCTGGGCTGGCTTTGAACCATGATCCTCAGATGTCAGCCTCCTGAATAGCTAGGATGACAGGCGTGAGCCACCGGTACCCAGCTACAAACAGACTCTTGATAAGGACAAAGGTCCTCTGGTGATGGTGATGGTTGTTTTAATTAAATCCCTGGCCTAGGATCAGCAGTGTTTAACTTGCATCTACAGCCACATCTACCGGATTGTTTTTTGGGGTTTTTTTTTTGCTTTTTTTTGGGGGGGGGTCCGGTCGTGGGGCCTGAACTCTGGGTCTGGGCGCTGTCCCTCAGCTCTTCAGCTCAGGGCTAGCTCTCTACCACTTGAGCTACATCGCCACTTCTGGCTTTTTTCTTTTTGCTTATGTGGTGCTGAGGAATCGAACCCAGGGCCTCATGCATGCAAGGCAAGCGCTCTACCACTGAGCCACCTTCCCAGCCCTACCAAATTGTTCTTAATTTTATAAAGAGGATTCCTCATAGCTGATTTAGCCAGCATTACAAGTCCTGTTTTATTATCCCTTCCTTATGATACACACTGCCTCACCATCCCTGGTTTCACTTCCAAAAAATATCAAATGGAAAATTCCAGAAATAACCAATGCATGAGTTTTAAATAGCACAATATTAGGGTAGCATGATGAAATGTTATTCTGTTTGTGCTTTGCCTCACAAAAATGGGGATCATACTTTCGTCCAGTGAACGCAAGCTGGGGACCCTACCTTTCCCATCCCCCATTAGTAGCACCTCAGTGTTCAGATTAGCTGTCTCAGTAGGTTGTGATCATTGTTCTACTTATTACTGGCCATTGTGGTGATTTCTGTTTGTGAGCACTGTATGTGCTTCATATGCATATATGTATGCACTTGTGTTTATAAGACAAAAAATAACGGGGGGAGGATGGGAAGGGATGGGAAGGGGAAACAAAGGAGGAGGCTACAATGCTTGATAAGAAATGTACTCATTATCTTGCCCATGTAATTGTAACCCCTCTGTACAGTATTTTCACAATAAAAAAAGAAATGAATAAGACAAAAAGTAACACAGAAAGTTCAAAGTTAGGAAGCATTCATTTTTTATTGTCAAGGTGATGTGCAGAGGGGTTACAGTTACATAAGTAAGGTAATACGTACATTTCTTGTCACACTTGTTACCCTTCCCTTATTTTTCTCCTACTTTCCCTTCTCCCATCCCCTCCCACCCCCAAGTTGTATAGACCATTTCCAGGAAATTGTTCTCTTTTTTTATTGTGAAAATATCGTACAGAGAGGTTACAATTACATGGGCAAGATAATGAGTACCTTTCTTGTCAAGCATTGTTGCCTCCTCCTTTGTTTCCCCTGCCCATCCCAGGAAATTGTTCTTGATTACTTTTGTGGTCTTTATCTTTTGCAATTTCAATATATTCCAACCATCAATATGGCCACCACAGCTGATAGTGGGTGGTTTCCACTGGTCCTCGCAGATCAGGTGGCAACTCAAAGACATGACAAGTAAAAGCAAAGCCAGAGGGCTGAGCGTGGTGGTTACCTGCCTTAATGTCAGTTATTTATGAGGCAGGGGTAGGAGAATCACAGGCCACAGCCTAGGCCAAAGCTGAACACTGTGTCTGAAAAGCCAAAATCCAAAGCATTCAGCATGTGCTCCACTGGTAGAACGCTTACCTGGCAAGCATGAGGCCCTGCACTCAGTCCTAAATCGCCCTGGAAGGAGGAAAGAAAAGCAAGTGAATCCAGCAGTACGAGGAGAATGGAGGAGCCTCTGCCAGCTGACTGGGAGTCAGGGTGAAATTAAAAAGCTCAGCCTAGGAGACCACAGTCCAGATTAAACAACTTCCCTGGAGTTCCGGCGACATGGAAATGAAGAATTCATGATGACTGGGGAGAAGGTATTTCACTGAAATTCTAGCCACTGGTCCCAAAAGACGGAAGGATACAGACATGTGAAGAACACCAACACGGGCTGCAAGTCTCACGTTGTCAATCACCACACCGAAAATAACACCATGAAAGCACTTCACCTGCACATGGCTCCGTTTTGAGTCTGGAAACCCAGAATGCTTTCTTTCCTCAGGGATCTAGATTTCCTCATTCTTCTATGATGTTCGGCCAACTGCTGACCCACAGAACAGATGTTACCCCGAGTTTGATGGGGAGGGAAAGGTCTTTATTTTCTATTTAGTCTGGTGACTAGTGCATTTACCCACACCGGATTCTGCCTCAAGTGTTTCCGTTTTAACTGAAATGTTCCTGCCTTACTAAATGGCATAATGCCAAAGGATCAACCGCCAGGAGAGTTTTTCAGGCTCCCTAAGAAAATGGGGTTGTTCAGTATGGATGGATGAAGAGGAAGTTCACCCCATCCTCCTGAGGACCACAATGCAAATCCATTCTGGAATTTAAAGGGGCAGGCTAGGAAGGTCTCACTCCCCAGATTCAACCAGAGAGAAAGAGAGAGAGAGAGAGAGAGAGAGAGAGAGAGAGAGAGAGAGATTTGAAATGTTCATGTTTTGCTGTGGTTGAAAATTCCTTCTCTGCAGGCATGCTCACTGTGTGCTTTGTCAGTGTACCTCTAGTCTTTCCAAGATGTCAGAAGCAGGTAATTCAGGTAACTGTCCTGGCTGGCAACAGAGCTTACTCACCAGTAGGCAATGAGGATTACAAAGAAGAAAGCCCACTGGCTCAATTTCATACATAAACAATACAAGCTTGGGCCCGTGTCAACTCCTGACACCACGGGGTTGAATCGATAATCCTCCTACATATTGCTCTTTGTCTCAGTTATCAGAAATTGCAAATGGAACAACATGCCTTGATACCCATTAATAATGCACATTAAAAATAACTCGTCTACCCACCTGCTTTAGATTACAAAGATTGAGTCTGTGTGTAGCGGGTCTCTGAGCCTCTCTTTGAATAGAGTATCCCCTCAATAGGTTTCTGTCAGAACTCTGTTTTAAAGGAAAGAAAAGAAAAACAAAACCCCACAGGTTCTGTGGTCAAATGTGTGTGTCATACCTGCTGTTTTCTCTCTGAGAATCACAGTGTGCTGTGGGTCCTGCAGAAAGGAAATCTGTTTAACACTTTTTTTTCTCTGTTGGTTGTGGGACTTGAACTCTGGGCCTGGGCGCTGTCCCTGGGCTCTTCAGCTCAAGGTGAGTGCTCTACCACTTGAGCCACAGCGCCACCTCTGGTTTTCTGGTGGTTTATTTGAGATAAGAGTCTCATGGACTTTCCTGCCGGGGCTGGCTTTGAACCATGATCCTCAGATCTTCAGCCTCCTGAGTAGCTAGGATGACAGGCATGAGCCACTGTCACCCGGCTGTTTAACACTTTTAACCCAGTATTTTTTCATATATAGTCAAGCAAAAGAAAACCTTTTCAGGTACAATGAACACTGGCCCTCCCCTGAGATCAGTTTCTGCTGAATGTACCTGGAAAACACATGGTCAATCTGTGCGGAAGGTTAGGCCATGCATGTACTAGATGGAGGAGGTTGGGGTTTGGTCCTGGACACTTAATGTCCATGACATTTATTATTGTATTTTATAATGGTACTATGGACTGAACTCAGGGCCTGGTGCTTGCTAGGCAAGTGCTTTACCACTTGAAACATGCCTCCATCCCAAGAGCCCACATTTTGCCCAGGATCACCCTCTGGTGATTCTCCTACCTCTACCTTCCATGTAGCTGTGATTACAGGTGTGCACTAGCACACCTTTCCCCTGGTGAAAAGCCTTTCCAGCTCCATGGGTCACATCGATGGTAGGATAAGTAAATCTAGGTAGATTGGCTCACTCTCCTCAGTATTCCTGCTCTCGTGGTAGGAAGCATTTTAAATGTGTGCAGGAGGAAAGCTGTCAAGCGCGTTATTTAAACTGCAGAGATGACAGTGGAGACGAGTGAGGCGATGTGTAGGATCTGGATTCAGATGGACTTTCCCTGAGCACCTCCAACAGAGCAGGCGACTACATAACTCATCTGAGTCCTGTCGGTCTCAACTCCTTCATCTGCAAGAGGGAACATTAGCCGTATCTGTTCCCAAGGGCTTGGTGGAAGCCAAGTAGAACTTTGCATCGGGGGCCGAGCGTGGGAGATAAACTGCAGCCGAATATAAGCTCCTCTCTATCATCATCGTCATCCTGTTCATGAATGAAAGCATTTCTGTTCCCTAAAGGGAAAAGGCAAAAGCCAAATGTCACTGCAGGTGCAGGCAGTGATTCTACTGGCCAGACGCATGACACCTCTGTCTCCTTTGGTCGGAGATCAGACCAGTTGTCCTGGTGTGGGAAGGGGAGGGGAGGAGAGTCAGACAAAGTAGTATGAATGGGAGTCAGGGTACAAATGCACGGGAAGGAGAAGTTGGGGGGTCACGAGAGAGTCTGGAACTGGGGTGAAGAGAATGTGGCATCTGATTTTACCTGGGTTTGGAAGTCAGACTCAGAGTAGAACCTGGAGCTTCAGAGTGTGCACAGTGATGACAGTGATTAGACAAGGCAGCCTTGGAGTGAAGCTGGTGTGTGTGTGTATGTGTGTGTGTGTGTGTGTGTGTGTACTGGCAGTGTGGCCTGAACTTGGGGCCTCATGCTCTCAGTTGGCTTTTATCTGTTCCAGTCTGGTGCTCTGCCACTTGAACTATATGTCCACTTATAGCTTTGGGCTCGTTATTGGAGATAAGAATCTCATAGAGTTTTCTCCCCAGCCTGGCTTTGAAGCATGATCCTGAGATTTCAGCCTCCTGAGTGGCTAGAATGACAGACATGAGCCACCAGTACCCAGCATGACTTCCTTGTTGGGATACACTTTTCAGGTGGGAAATCTTGCCTAGGTGGGCATGTCTTTCTGGGTGGGCATTGGAGACTGGGCTCGGGGACTCCATGAGCCAAGGCATTTAACCAGATACCCATGGAACCAACAAAATAGACCGAGGGGAAAGGCCTATCAAGAGAGCAAGAGAGGCCGGATAGCTGGTAGCTCATACCTCAGGAGACTGAGATCTGAGGATCGCAGTTCAAAACCAGCCTAGATGGGAAAGTCCATGAGACTCTTGTCTCCAATGAACCACCAAAAAGCTTGAAGTGGAGCTGTGGCTCAAGTGGTAGCATGCTAGCCTTGAGCACAAAAGCTCAGGGACAGTGTCCAGGCTTTGTGTTTAAGCCCTAGGAATGGCCCTAGAGACAAGAGAGACAGAGACAGAGACAGAGAGATAAAGACAGAGACAGAGAGACAAAGACAGAGACAGAGACAGAGAGAGACACAGAGAGAAACAGAGAGAGACAGTGGGAGGGAGAGAGAGAGGAAGAGAGAGAGGAAGAGAGAGAGAGAAAGTCTCAAACACGGACTGAGCTGGGATAAACAAACAGAGGCCTGGAGGCTGCAGGCTGGCCGCCAGGCCTGTAAACACCCGGTCCTGGCTGTTCCCCTGAGGCCCACAGGGCGGCCAGCTTGGCTCCGGGAGTGGAGCTGCTGCTGGCGAAGGGGGCCGTGTTCTCCTGCATCGCTGCCACCGAGCCCCACCGCTCAGAGGTGAGCGTTTTGCCAAGTTGGTCCTACTGCTCCAAAGCTAAGGCCCGAGCCTGGGCAGGCGCCCCGCGCGCCGTGGGAGGCTAGGGAGACGCGATGCCAGGCCCCACCTCCGCCAGGCCGGGGCATCCGTCCACTGCAGGACAGGCTTCTGGTCCCAGGCCCGACCCATTGGAAGAGGTTGGGCTGTGACCAACAAGCTGCTTTGGTAGCAAGCCAGTGTCCGCCAAAGCTTGTGAGCCACCACAGAGGCCAAACCCGGCCCAATGGCTCATGTCTGTCATCCTAGCTACTCAAGAAGCGAAACTTCGAGAACCATGCTTCTCCAAGTCACTACCAAAAAGAAAAAAAGGCAGATGTAGGACTGTGGCTCAAGTGGTAGAGAGCTAGCCTTGAGCAAAAAGAAGCTCAGGGACGGTGACCAGGCCTTGGGTTTAAACCCCAGTACCAGCACAAAATAATAGCAATTATTAATAATAATAATGATAATTAATTTAATTTGGAAAGGCTGGATTATCCCATCGGAATGCACAGACAGAGTGCAGCCTGAGGGGAAAATCATCCACTACACCTTCCTCTGGGGGAAGCGATTCTTCGCTGATGTGTCATAGTTCCTGAAAACTTCATCAGGTCTTCCAAATCCTTTCAGTGCAGGTTTGCTCTCTTTCCTGCCCTGCATTTTCTGATTAATGCGCCGTGGAATGCTTTCTGGTATCTCAAGTGTACAAAGTAGGACAGAAGCCAAATTTCCCATGTATGTTCATTAAAGCAAAAGATTCTGAACTCTCCCATGTTACGGAAGAGCCATGGAATGGCTGGGCTTGTTTTTATGCAATAGGGTGGGTAATTTCCACCCTTTTATTTTTATTAAGCACTTCTCAATTTATGCTTCGTTCCTCTCAAGTATAAAAATTGATCTTTATTTTTCTCCTTAAGAATATCAATGCCCAAATTCATTGCCATGTATAAACTTTGGAAATGATTGCCTGTTTCCATTAGAGGAGAAAATAAAGTGGTTTATGGTCTACTATGTTATTCTAACCTCCTACCCTGATTTTTTTGGGGGTAGTGTATATTAGTTCTGCAATAGAGCAGGTGTGTTATGACAGTCTCATTTGCATGCGTGTACATAAGTAGGTACCTTGCCTGTGTCTGCTTCCCAGGCCCCTTTGGTATCAATATCATAGAGATGTTTTAGGAATTAATAATCCATGAGAACAGCTGAGGCCAGGGGCCCCGCTTTATAAAAACTGTTTCTATGGACAGCGCACTGGCATTAAAGCCATGATACTTAGGCTTAAAACAAAACTCCAGTTGCACGTTATTCTTTCTGTGCCTCAGTTTCTTACCTTAAGAAATGGAGGACATAGTAACATTCTTCATGAAGTCGGCTTCCCTTGAGAGCCCCTGTATTGAAACTGCCTGAAATAGGGGAAGGACGTCCATACCTTCTACCTACTAATGGTAACTCAGTGAAGCCCAGAACTGGAGTGAGAAATTAGCTGAGGACCAGTGAAGGTTCAAAGGAAGGAGAAAGCTTCATGGCATCAGGGCAGTTGGTTAAGTGGCTAGTTGGTTGGTTGGTTGATTGATGGTGGGTGGTTGATAGTGAGTAGCTGGTTTGTTATTTGATAGTTGGTGGTTGGTGGCTGGCAAGTGGCTGATGGATAGGTGATGAGTTTGTTGGTTTTGTGGAAGGTTAGTTTGTGGTTGGCAGCTTGACGGATTGGTAGTTGAATGGGCCACAGGCAGTCAGTAACAGGGACACATGAATTGTGCCTCGGCCGCTGGTGTGAACCGTGCAGCCTCAGCAATCAGTCTTCCTGTGTCCCTGACCTCTACCTTGCTCCCACTGTAAATGCCACTAGGCCCTCAGCCTCAGATCCCAATGGGAAAGCTGCGGTCTCCTCCGTGCCAGGATGAACTTTCTCTCCAAAAAGACAAACCATACATACTTCATTCTGAGAACAGCTTGTCGCTTAACAATGTACAGTTGAAAAAAAACATACTCTTTGTGATACTTTATGCCGTACTCTGTTACATTTGTTATTCCAAATTATTTCTCTTCAAACAGATGCCATAATATATTATGCATCATAGCTATTTTATCTTATTTTTACTTGCTATTTAAAACTCTTCAAGCTTTTAAAAGTCACCAAATCATCGAACTACCAGACTACAAAGTTATGTGTGCAGTGTTTGTGTGCTCTGTGGGAATGTCTTTGTTCTAGTGTGTGTGTGCACACATGGGGTATTTGTTTGTGGTGTCTCTGTGTGGTGGGTGGAAGTACATGCATGTTGTATTTGTGTGTAGTGTGTGTACTGTGTACACCGGTGTGATGTGTGGTGTGTGAATGTGTGGTGTTTTTGATGTATGTGTGTATCTGTATGTGTGTGTCATGCAGGTGTGGTGTGGGGGTGGGTTGTATTGCAGATGTGTGTGTTGTAAGATGTGTATGGTATGTGTGCTGTGTATGGTACACATGTGTAATGTGTATATGGGTGTGGTGTGTGATTTGTGATGTGTGTGGTGTATGACATGTGTACGCTGTTTGTGTGTGTGTTAGGTTGTGCGTTGTGTGTGTGGTGCGTGCTTGTGTTGGGTGTATGCATAGCACTCTATGGAGGTGGAAGGTAGAAGATTGAGGAGAAAGTCAAGTGGATTGAAATCAGCAATAAAGCGGCCATTCTCCAATACTAAATGTACTTGGGATTTATTCCCCTGCATCTGTAGGTAAATGTCCTTCTGTTCTTGAAAGAATAAATCCTCATAAACTTCCCATAAACTTTTGCAGAGGCAAGATGTGAGATTGGTTCCATCCAAATCCATTCCGCGCTTTGTTTGGGCTCTTCCAATCTGAATTTTAAAGCCTGCGTTGGTTCTCATTCCCCAAAGCCCCCCACGCTCGGGAAGGGTCAGAATGCAACATGGTTCAAAGCCACTGTGCCTTGGGTGGCTGCCAGACTCCAGGAAATAATTGCTCTCCAAACTGGGATTATGCCACCCTCGATTCGCTTCAAATGAGCGTAACCCACAGCGCCCGGCCGCGGCCCTGGCAACTTTAACTTTTGCTGTTGTTATTATCAAAATTCAGTTTCGCCACTATCGTGACATCCCCAAAGCTCAGCTCTGAGTCTGCAGTCTTTCCCACTGTGTTCAGCCTCCTGATGATAAAAACACTCCAACTTGAAATGCCGAGGTGAGAAGTGGGAGGAGACACACATCAGTTGACTTGGGCTCCTGTAGTTCATTGTTATAATGTGTGCCCTTACTTCATTGTCCTGGGAAAGTGAGAGCGGGGCTCTGCCCTTTGACACACAGCTGTGCCACTGTGTGCATCGGAGACTTTCCCCTCGGCCCCTCCGTGTGACCTGCACCTTTCTCAAAGTCTCTATGGCCGCGGTAACCACCCACCACACCCCCACTCACCCTACCTTCTGGTCAACACAACATAGCCTGGCCACAGCCAGCCAAGCGCTAAGCCCTGCCTTTATGCAAATATCTAGAGTCCCCTGAAATTAAAACTGCTCTAAAGCAGCAAGCTGCATGCCATGGCAGTCCCGTGCATATCACTCTTCCTTGGCTTGCCTAATCTCAAGCTCAACGCAAGCCTTGAGCTCCAAATTTCAGTTCTTACCCTAGACTGGCCAAGACAATGCACAGGACAAAACAAGAATGAAGAAAGGAGTTGCATCCTCCTCGTGATCTTCGATCCTTAAAGTCTGAGCATCTGTCTCCATTCTGAAGCATCCTTAATTTTATATCAGAAATATTTTCACGTAGCTGCTGAATGGAATTGATTTTCCACTCTCCTTCAACAGGAGTACAGTATATAATAAAGGGAATGCTCCCCATTAGGTAAAACTCCAAACCAGGCCTTTTACCCCTGCAGAAACCTGTTATTGTTCAATTTTACTAATGACTAGAGGTTTTTAATAAAAAAAAATTATAGCCTTTTGCCATTTCAGAAGCTTCTTCTATATGCAGCTAGTTCTTTGGATCATTGCAGTAACTCTGTGAAGCAGGACTTATTTGTCCAATTTACAAGGAAAGATACAAGTTTGAAACAATTTCACCCCTGGGTGTGGAGACCATGTGCTCTGGTCAGTAGGAAAGTAACAGTATCCATTAACAGAATGTGTGCATCTTCTTATTTCCTACGATGAAAAGAGCACCCAAAAGAAAGAAAGAAGGGAAGAAGTTTTGATTTGTGTAACATAATTGTGTAGCTCAGATCAATCCATTACCCTGAGGACAGAGCTGTCTCTGAATTTCCCGTCCATCACTGCGGCAATGGACGGCTTCTCACCTAATGGAGTTGATATAAAACCTGTTTTTCTATGGATGTGAGGCTCTGGAGGTCTTGTCCAGCTGCCTCACATTATAGCCTTTCTTCTTGGAGCAGCAAGTGAGAGTGGCTAAATGTGTCACAGACTTTTACAAGCCCGCTCTGACCATTCTTTATTACAACACCAGGGCAGACAGTAAAATGGGAACGCTAATGACATTAGAGTAGGAGAGAGAAGAGGAAGAAGATGCCATACGAAGGACAGAAATGACATCCACAAGGTTGGCACGGGGCCCTGGCGATGCCCACCACTGTCAGCTCACTGAAGACCTCTGGATAGGAAGAGAACCAGCACTTCAGATCTCTAGAAAGAGAAATTCGGAATGTACTCAGGAGAGATAAATAACATCAGACCTTACAGAGGCTTCTGAGCTCAGTACCTCTTCAATTCTGAAACTGTCAAGCATAGATTTTCAACTAATTAGTAGTGAGATTATTAAAAAAAAAACTTATTTTTTAAAAACTTACAGGCTCCTGCCTATAATCCTACCTTACCCAGGAGGCTGAGATCTGAGAATCATGGCAAACTAACCTTGACAGATAAATCTGAGAGATGCCAGCTACCAGGAAAAAACCCTGAAGTGGAGGTATGGCTCAAGTAATCCAACAGCCTTGAGTGGAAACAACTTAGCAAGAGTGCTAGGCCCTGAATTCCAGCCCTACTATCAGCACAAAGGTAGGCAGGCAGGTAGGCAGGTAGGTAGGTAGGTAGGTAGTTAGATAGATAGATAGATAGATAGATAGATAGATAGATAGATAGATAGATAGATAGATAGATAGATAGATGATCTGCATGTCTGACTAGTTAGACATCTACATTCTTAGAAAAGAAAACATAATCTTTGCTCCTTGAAATTGAAAGCCTAACAGAAAAGAGAGGGACATGAAATGATTTAGTAACTAATGTGGTTCCTTAGAAGCACTGATAGACCCACGATGATGTCTATCACAGAGATAAAGAACAGCAGGAAGGGAGAGAAGAGGTTCTTTGGAAGAGGCAATTCTTAGACTGAGCCTTCAAGATTAAGTAGGAATCAGACCAGATGATGTATGGGAGTTGGGAACGTGAAGGAGGAAGTTAGGGGGAAAGATGATCCAAGAAGAGGAAATAATGCGTATGAAAAAGACGTGACCTCCAGAAACAGTACAGTGCATGGGGGAGCAGGGGTGGGAAGGGGCTGCTGGAATGGACATGCCAAGGCCAGCAGTGGGGAAGCAAAGCAGGGAAAAGTGGGCCTTGCTTACTAGAGGGTTTCAGGGAGCGCTTGTTACACACTACTCACTCTGGGATCCTCAGGGTTTATGCATGAAAGCAAAATGGCAACTGTTGCATTTTAGGTGTATTCTCTTCATAGATTTGCAAAGGATGTGTTTAGAACAAACAACACAGGAGGGAGGCGAGAAATGATCACCTGAGCCAAGGCCACAGAGAAATGGGCAGGAAGGGCACATGGTAGAAGATTTAAGAAGTATGGATATGGGGCCCTGAGGAGTGAATACCAACGGATGACCCCTAGGTCTCTGGCTTGAGCAGTAGTGGGAATAATTCTACCTTGCCAAAGGCAGACTATTGCAGGTAAGGTTCCTGTGGAAAATAGATAGTTTGGCTTTCCTACCAGTTATCAAGATAAAGCTGTTCCACAAGAAATGTATATGTTAACCTTAAATTCATAGTAGAGATGTAACTGTAAGTAAAAATGTGGATCTCCCCAGCCTATGGTCAATACTAATGATCATAAAATGGGTGAAATTACTCAGAAAAAGAAAACTAAAGTATTCATACTAGGGTCAGCAAGGTAATGAAAACCTGAGTGATCCTCCACCTTGCCACCTCATGGCTACTTGAGGGTACTACACCATTTGCGACATGTTTATTATCAACCTGTTTGGGGTAGATAGAACCTTCAAATAGAACATCATTCTGTTGCTGCAAAATTGAGTAGATCTTCCTCCACTTCCCTGTTGGCCGCGGCGTGGGAGACTATATCTTGCAATGTCTTCTTTCTTGAGAATCAATCTTGCAATCTCTACTTTTTTGTACCCAAGGCCTAATTTTCAAGAATTTAAGTGAACAAGAAGCCCCAAAAGCTTCCGTTGCATCTTGTTATTCATTTTTCCACTTCTGGTTATTAATTGTTAACTTGGAACTCCAATATATATATAAAGTTCCTTATGAATAAGGAAATAGGAAAATAAGGAACGTAGGAGGAAATTTAGGGACCTAATATGGAACTTCTTAGAGTTTCATAAGAAAATTTAGGATTTTTTTTTCCTCCCTCCCTCTCTCAGAATCCAAAGATATACCACTGTTCCAGCAAATAAAGTAAGATTTCCTGTTATCTACCATTTTTATTTAAATGTATGATTCATGGACTCCACATGCAATCATTTGCATGACTAATTTAGAACAAGCCAGTTTTATGAGGACTTGTCTATTGATGAGCTCTTGAAATGTAGAAAGTATGTGTGGTGACCTGTGGGCTTTGGCCATATTGTTCTTCTCTGTGGGAATAAGACCACTGTAGCCCCCGAAAGAACCAAAGCACAGAGATACTTGGTGAAATGGGTATATTTTAGATTCCTCCTATAAAGATTATCTTCGGGGGCTACAGCCATGGAGAGGGCTTGCCTGAGAGGATGAAATTCTGCAGACAGATGCAATCTTGAGTCTAGGGAGTCATTTCCCCCCCCCCCCCCCAAGCCCTCCATTCTGAAGAGAGCTTGCTAGAGCCGTAAAGTTTATGCTTACCCATGCTCCTCTTTCCAAACCTGAATGTTACAGAAAGGTTTAATTAAGGAAGTAAGTTTTTTCCCTACTCTTAAGCAGACCTCTACAAATAGAATCAAACGTGCATGCAGATGAAGCCATCTGGTTCATTGTAAATAGCACCCAGTTCCTATTGAACAATGGCAAGCTCATTGCATAACACAGTGAATACTCGGATTTTAACCTTTGAGTCACTAATAATTTTCAGAGTAATTAGTCTCTTCCAAGCTGGTATTTGCATTGGAAAGTGCTGGCCATTGAAAGCAGAATGTAGGGAGACACTTCTCAGTAGGGCTCAAATTCTGGTCACTTGGTAGCCTGACGAAATGGCTGGCCTTGGGAGAAGATACACAAGACCATCAGTAGCTGAAGTTGCCACAGCAAGTCTGCACCACCCCAGACTCTGCCCAGAGAGCTCTGGTGTGTTCTCCTCTGCCCAGGACCCCTGCTTCTCCCCTTTCCCAGACCCTCTGCGGGGAGGAATGATGGCAGGGGTCAGGTACATCTCTGCGGGTAGTTATCTCTGGCAGCCATTATACAAGTAAAATTCTTTCTATTGTTGGAGTTCTCTACCATCTTAGCCCTCCCCTTGCCCCTCTCGTCATCAATTTTATTTCATAGCTACTCTGCAAAAACATGTACTGTGTTACCAGTGCTCAACCCTAACTCCCATTCTTGTGTTATAAATGGAATTTTTAAAATCTTTTAGGTGATCAAGAAACACGGAGCACACAGCAGCTTTGTCCTGGGCGACAAAAGCGATGCCGGTGGCTTTATGCCAATTAATGGCACACAGTGAGCTCTCTGCTCGCCGCCTTTCATGAACTATCTCTGTAAGTCAACCATACCCTAGACAAGTGGCACCACTGCTATTCTGCCACCCAAAGGAGAGACTTCCTCCTCCGTCACCCAGTGGCGAGGTGACAGACTCAGGACGGGAACCAGCCCACCAAACTCCACAGCTACACACGAAAGCAGCACACTGCAGCTGACATGGGACAGACAGGCCAGAGCAGGCCCCGGAGCCCAGGCCCTGCCAGCTGAAGGGCCCCACCACCTCCTCTCCCCCTGCTCCCATTGAGGCCACCACCACCAAGGGCCTGGAGATTCTTGTGTGGCTCCCAAATAGATGGAGACTTCCCTCTCTGTTACTGCGCTGTCTTCCTTCTCCATGAGGGATTTCAGCGCCGTGTAAAGCTCGTGTGCTTTGTGACCGGTAGTCAAAGAAAACCTGTATGTCCACATTGCTCAGGAACTGGGGCCTTCAAAGGGCTGAGCAAGAGTGGAGTTCACGCAGATTCCCAGACCCCTTGCTCTGACCAGCCAGCAACTACGCAAGGTGCGGGAGCTTTGTGTACTAGACACCACACACCAAGAAAAAATGGGAGCGAAAGGCTGTATTCATTACCTTCTCATTACTGTGATAAAGTATCTGAGGAAAATCACTTGGAGGAAGCAAGGTTTATTTCGGCTGGTAGCTACAGAGGTTCATCGTTGGCTGGCTCACCTTTGTGGGCAGGGACTCATAGCAGTGTGGTGTGAACATGTCACAGAGGAGGCTACTCACCTCATGGTGGCCAGGAAGAAGAGAAAGACAGAGAGAGAGAGCTGGGGACAAGATAGCCCCTTCCAAAGCACACCCTTGGTGATCCACTTCCTCCAGTCAAGCCCACCTCACACAGCTACTAACTGCAGCCAAGAGTTTGTTCAGTTATCCATGAATCCATCCATGAATTGATCCATTGATTAGGCCCGAGCACTCATGATTCAGTCTCTCCCCAAAAGCCCACCTCTGAACAATGCATTGGGAATCAAGTCTTCAGTGCGTGAATCTTTTACAAAGACACTTCAGATCAAAACTGTCACAAACACCTTAACACAAATCAGAAAAATGCAGAAATACTCATCATGAGGTTGGGATCTGGCTCAGCCCTCCTCCTCTGAGCTTCTCTTCTGGGATCTGATGACCAGACATGCATTCCTCATGAGGAAACTAGAGGACTCAAGAAGCAGAATAATCCATAGCCAAAAAAGTCACAAACTGACCCTCAAAGGACCTTGAATGAGACAGAATGCAATGACCAGCAAACCCACCGTCACTGGCACACACACCACACATTCCAGTCGGTTTTAGTACTTCTCTCTTCAGTATGAGCTTGGGAAAGGCCGGCAAAGGATCTTGGGAAAACAGAGACAAGACAGGAAAATTAAGTCAATACTGAAATATTGTATCCAAAAAAGGGGGAGAAACTAGGATGGGGCGCCATGGGAAAAACAAAACTAACAGAAAGCAAGAGATGATAGCTGGAAATGGAAAGCATGGTAACCGAACTTAAGATGTGATTGTGAGGGTGAAAATAACATTGAAAAAACACACCCAAAGAAGTGAAACACAAAGAAAAAGAGATCATGTTTAGCAATGAAAATGAGTACGAGAAAGATAAACCTAAAATTAATAGGTGTTTGAGAAGGAAGGATCAGAGAGATTATTAAAGTTCCAGACCTGATGGGATACAAAGTCCAAAGCAAGACAATCATATGAAATTTCAGTTGAAAGAGAGAGAATAGATTCTGAAAGTTTCCAAAAAGAAATAATAATGTGTGTTTGTGCTTGTGTGTGTGTGTGTGTGTATGTGTGTGTCTGTGTTTGACCTACCAGGTACAGCAAGCATTAACTTTCTCAGTAGAAGCCCTGACAGCTTGACAAGTTTCCTTCTGGAGTTTTTCAACTCGGTGTGAAAGTAGAATAATAACCCTGCAGGAGAAAAAGGGATTGGAAAGTCCAACTTAAATATCCCTTTTCTCAAAAAATATACTGAGGTTATGTTCCAGGAAAATGCAGGTGAACACCCAGAAAAAGAAAGCCAGGGGCTAGGAAGGTGGCTCAGTGGTAGAGCGCTTGCCTTGCATGCATGAGGCCCTGGGTTCGATTCCCCAGCACCACATAAGTAAAAAGAAAAAAGCCAGAAGTGGCACTGTGGCTCAAGTGGTAGAGCGCTAGCCTTGAGCTGAAGAGCTGAGGGACAGTGTCCAGGCCCAGAGTTTAGGCCCCACAACCGGACCCCAAAAAAAAAAAAGAAAAGAAAGTCATAGGACCCTGACAATGGGGGGACAGAATATCAGGGTGGCAGAAGGAAGCCCCTGCAAGGATGGAGAGAGAGAGGGCCCCCGATGCCCCGTGGGAGGCAGCGCAGAGAAGAACCAGTCCAGATGGGGACAGAGAGATGAGGTACTCACTGCTAGCAGAGGCAAAAACTATGGCTGCTAGATGGTTGAGAAATCCTTGGGAATACCATACTACATACTCACTGGTCAGATTAAAGTAAATGGGTGTTGAAAACTGGAGTTGAGTGTGGCACTGGACTCCAGCCACTCGGGTTCGCTGAACTCCAGAGACTCCAGTTTGTGGTCCACTCTGACAGTTGGCTGGAGGTGCCTCTTGGTTCTTCTCCAAACACAGGACAAGCCAGGCTTTGTCCAGGGAGTACTTTAAAAGTTTCTCACTTGACTGACTCGTTTTCAAGCTTGAAGAGCCTTCCATGTCATCCCAACCATGGTGCCAAACTTCCAATGACTGTGCCTCAGCTCCGGGGCTGGGGCTGGCTCCCCAGCCCCACCCTCCCAGTCTCATGACTCTGTTCCTGCTGACTGGCCCTTCCATGCTCACTCATGTCTATGCTGCATGCTCCCTCCCTTTTCCCTTCCCAACCCTGCCACCTTCTTCTGCCTGTCCATGAAACTATCTCCGCCACCCAGCTGTGGAGTCCCTGCCGCACAGGGAAACTCTTATTACCAACCTGATATTCTCATCCACTGAGCTTTATTGACCTTGATAGCAAGTACAAATTGCAGCTATCCCCATAACCTTCCAGTTAGGGGCCATCCGTCTTGCCAACTCATGGCATTGTTCGATGAAGTCTCCAGGGAATAACAAAGAAAGTCATGGATGAGAGAAATTATGGCAAGCTAGGGGAAGCAGTGGCCAGTTCTCTGTATGTGCTAACGCGGCATTCACTGTTACTTCTATTTACTTAGCATCTTTGATACTCAGGCACATTTTTGTGCCAGGCAGACTTTGCATATGAAGTA
The DNA here is from genome assembly GCF_019054845.1 of Dipodomys spectabilis. Taxonomy (NCBI): domain Eukaryota; kingdom Metazoa; phylum Chordata; class Mammalia; order Rodentia; family Heteromyidae; genus Dipodomys; species Dipodomys spectabilis. Next base: position 7,687,343 of record NW_024870711.1, read on the forward strand.
GTTTGGGATATAAATAAGAAGAGCAATTTATCAGTTATCCAGTTGTTTAACAATTATTTATTAGATGCCAAAGGTTGCAGAAATGAAATAGTTTTATCTCGGCTTTCAAGGAGTTTATAGTCAGTTGGGAGCAATATAAACAAACAATAATAATTCTACAAGTCCCCTGGTTGTGCAGTGAACACTAGGAAAGCTCGCCTGTTATTTTTCTAAAACACAAAATGCCAGCAGCTGGGCAAAAGATTCTTCTGAAAGTCTCAGAGAGGGTTACCTGAGTCTAAAGCAACAGCATCCAATTTCTTTTTTCTTTTTTGTCAGGACTGGGGTTTGAACTCCAAGCCTCGTGCTTGCTAACAAGGCCTCTTACCACTTGAGCCATGAATAATGCTCTTTTGTGATTTAGTTATTTGTTAGATATGTTTTGCTCCCCAGAGCTTTCCTCAGTCCAAGTTTCTCCTATTGCTACCCCCCATGCCCAGCCCCTAAACTTTTTTTATACTTTCATTGCTCAAAGTAAAGTCGACATCCTACCGAAAGGGCGTGCTTATAAATTCTATGCACTATTGTATTCATGTGGTATATAAATTATATAGAATAGCCAGGTTTGCAAGGATTATAAATATAGATGGTATTTTACTATCTTCTGCCTGGGCTCCTGTGAGTCACCTGTAGGAGCTGGGGAGGAACACCTCAATTGTAGTGCCCACCTGTCTAGTCCAAAGTGAAGCTTCGCCATTGTTGGTAGTATGTGACAGTCCAGACATTTCCAGGATCCCAGTAAACACTGCTTGTACGTGGCATGATTTCCCTGAGAATAAGCCCATACAAGAGAGAGAATTAGCCTGAAGTTGCTTAGTGAGCATGGAATTAGAACAAATGGAATTGTGGTCTGTAGAGATGTTTCATCAAACTAGAATAAGCGATTGAACTGCCCTTCTCCTCTCGGGGGATAGTTCTGTCTGAATAACTAGTGCTGGCCCTCAAATAAATACTGGCATGTTTTACTTTTAGCTCTCCTTTCTTCTAGAATCATTTTAGACAACTGCCCTTCCGTGAACACATCACCACCTCTGAAAATAAGAATGAACTTCATTGGGTTGAAACTCGAAAATGTTAATTACATTCCTGTCCTGGGAATTCAGCCTAAAGAGACAGAATTGCTTTGCTTAAAGCTAAAGAACCAGGGGAACTCTGGTGTTTGCAGGCTCTTAGGCTGTTAAAGAGCTGTCACCCCATCAGGAGGAGCCCTTGCTGCTGGCCCCAGAGGACTCCTCTTCCTTCCCTCTCTGCTTAGGGATTTGATGGGTGAGAGGTTGCTCGTTTGATTTAAGTCTTCTCCAGAGTCCTCCATTGCTAGGCAGCTGGACGAGCCTGCCCTTGGCTCCTGATGTTGGATACCAGGTGTTCACCCAGATGGGAGGTTGAGTCTCAGGTGAACTGGCTTCCTTCAAGTATTATCCTATCCAATATCATACACTATTTCCCCCCCCCACCCCCCCAAAAAAAAGACTAGCCTATTTTTCTCCTGCTAAAAGCCATGATTTTTCTTTTAATTACAATTTCACTAAGACTTTGGGAATCTTTTTTTTTTTTTTTTTTTTTGATCCAGTCATGGGGCCTGAACTCTGGGCCTGGGCCCTGTCCCTCAGCTCTTCAGCTCAAGGCTAGCGCTCTACCACTTGAGCCACAGTGCCACTTCCGGCTTTTATCTTTTTTGCTTATGTGGTGCTGAGGAATCGAACCCCGGGCCTCATGCATGCAAGGCAAGCGCTCTACCTCTGAGCCACCTTCCCAGTCCAACTCTGGGAATCTTAAAAACAGTCGATTGCCCCTTTCCTCCCACCCGTTTTACCGTCACTAGGTTTCAGACTTACTTTACACTGACTTACTGTTTTGGTATTGCCTGCTAAGATAATTATTAGGGAGACCATTAGACTGGGAGAACTCCAGAACCCAAGGAAATATTATGAAAAACGTTATGTTCATCCATTCAACAACTTACCTAAAAGGTAAAAATTCCTCAGGTGCCAATCCCCAAGTCAATGTGAATAGTAAGACAAAAAATTGAGCATAGCCAATCAGAAGCCACCATGTGACCTCCAGTGAGTCTCCATGTGAAGGAATTCAAACACAACCAACCAGCCCTATCCTCCAGTTCTCCATCTCCAGATTCAACAACTGCAAAGCCAACATACTCTTTAAAACTTGTGTTTGTTCTAAGCACATACAAATTCTTTCTGTCAACATTTCTGAGCCGATGCAGTATAACAGTGATCCTCATAGCATTACCCGAAATCTGGAAATGACTTCAAGTCTGTAGGAGGTTGCATGCAATTGGTATACAAATATGCTTGCATTTTATATAAGGAACTTCAGCATCCATGGTTTTGATATTCAGTAAGCGTCATGAAATCAATTCCCCCAGGGGCACAGAAGTAGTTTCCTCTGTCTTGTTTCCACACCTTGTAAAGATTCCTCTCTCGCCCTTCCCCACTAGTGCATGCTAAACCACTGGCTGCTTTGTTCTAGGATCGAAGAGGCTCCAATAAACTAGCTAAAAGGTCAATGTGCCTGTCATCATGTATTTACCCTGAAACTTCCCATAAACTTATCACTACAGCCTAGCTGTCTGTAAAAGAAGAAAAACAAATCATATTAATTAGGTAGGAAGGCATTTTAATATCTTATAGAAGAGCAATAGATGTTGTATGTTTAGTTTAACATTATGACTTAACCAATAGCAATCCCAATGCAAAATCATCTTTATTTAAGAGTAGTGGTTTTATTACATATGTACATCGTTGCCATAAAAGGAAGGCAAACACAGTTTGTTTATGAAGAAAAATTAATGAAGTGGACTTACTTGATTCATTGGGCTCTTCCAAGGAAAGATACACCAAGAACCAATTTTTACAAAATCATTTTTGATTTGATATTAAAGCCCCAGGCTTTAGCAATGGCTTTAAAACGTGCTCATATATTTCAGTCTTCAACTGTGATAGCAAATGTACTCAGAAATATGCACATTAAAAAGAAATTTCTTCCCTGGCAGTGAAGTTGAGAGTCACATCATGGTCTCAATATAAAATTCTTAGGCCATCTGTCCTAATGGAATTGGTGTGTGCAAGTTGAGGGGTTTTGTTGGTCCTGTGCATTGCTTTTCTCCTACTTGCGTGGCTTCTCTTTCAGGCAATAATGAGAGAGGTGGCAGGTCCCATGGCATCTTCCCACGAGGTCCAGAGTTGAGGCTTAGATCTCCACCCCACAAAGCACGCCACTGGTCAGAACTTCTTCTGGAGGTTCCAGGAGGGAAGGGACAATTAGGGAAGAGATAATCTCTATATGGCAACTCACTTCTGGGTGCTTGATACGGAAAAGGCAGGAAATGGCCATAATCTCATCTGGTTGCCTGACCGGTTCCCACTTTTCCTCAGCAACTACAGGACTTCATTCGTGAAATCCCAATTCTGGGGTCTGAACTTCCGGCTTCCACTGGAATAGCCCCTGGTTATCCTGAGACAAAGATGGGGGAAAGCAAGTGCCGCATACCAAAAATCCCCATTTCCTCCTTTTATTTTTTAATCTCGCTTAGTTTGAGCCTGCTGTTTCTATACCAAGCCAAAGCCACAGGTGTGAAGGCTCAAGTTCCAACAACACCACCAGCCCCCATACAGAAGCACCAGGAGCTCCTCTCAATGGCTCCTCTCTGCAATTATCTCCTAGAATGCCTCCTAGAAATTCCAATGACCAATATTTAACCAAATATTATATACATGTAATATAAATTACGTTAATATTTTATTGGTTTTTCTTCTATTATTACATATAATTTGTGTCTCATAATAGATTTTATTACATCCTTTTCACACATGTATATAAAATATTTTTGATGATCTTCACCTCACTCATCACACTGATCCCCCTCCTACCTCCCCCTGGTTCTCTTCCTCTTCACAAAAATCCCCCTTCATACTTTCTTCTTTTTCTCTAGATAACACATATGAGAGAAAAAATAAACATGCAAAATTTCTTTCTGAGTTTAACTTATTTCACTTATTTTCTTACAAACAACATGAATTTGTTCTTCTTTGTGGCTCATTAAAAGTTCGTTGTTATATAAGTACCACATTTTCTTTATCCATTCACTCTAGGCTGATTTCACATCTTGGCTATTGTGACTGCTGTTGTAATAAATATAGGTGTGTATGTATGTCTACTGTATGATGACATTAATTCCTTTCAGTGTATGCAATGGGCTGTTATCTCTGGATTGTATGATATATCTATTTTCAGTTTTTTAAGGAGCCTCTACACTGACTCATAGTGGTTACACTCACCAATAGTGTATGAAGTTTCTTTTCCCCACATCTAGGCCAGAATTTCTTGTGGTTTGCCTTTTTTTATGTTGGTTATTCTGACTGGGATGAGATTGTAACTCAGTGTAGTATTGACTTGCATTTCCCTGATGGTTAAGGATATTGGACATTATTTCATGTATCTACTACCCTCTTTTACTTCTTCGAAGAATTGTCTCTTTGGTTCATTTGCCCACTTAGTAACTGGCTTATTCATCCTTTCAGTGTTTAGAATTTTTCAGTTCTCTTTATCGTCTGGCTATTAATCCCATCAAAGAGATAGCTGACAAAGATTTCCTCCTGTCCACTAGTCTGTCTCTTCATTCCAATGATTGCATCCTTCACTGCACAGAATCTTTTCCATCTTGTGCAATCCCATTCATCAATGCTTTCCATTATTTCCTCAGTTATTGGAACCCTAATCAGAAAGTGGTTACCCATGCCTATATCTTGAAGTGTTTTTCTTATGTTTTCCTGTAGTAGTTTCAGTGTTTCAGATTTGGGCTCTATTTTGGGTTATTTTATTTTACAGGGTGAAAAATAAGGATCTAGTTTAAGTCTTCAACATGTGGGTATCCAGTGCTCCCAACACCGGGTTATCTTTTCTCTAAAGTAGAGCACCAATGGTTTTCCCCATTCCAGAAACAAGACTAGAAGATAGATGTGCATCCAGATTCTTGTCCTCATGATGTTCTTAAGGAAGCAACTATAGACAGACATGCCCAAAGGCAAGAATATATTTCCCAAAGTATATGAGGGGAGTAAATATATCTGAGAAGATGCGTTTTAGCCCATTTATTGGGTATTGGGGTTTTTTTGATAATTTAATTTTTTAAGTTCTCTTTATATTCTGAATATTAGGCCATTATTTGATGTGTAGCTGGCAAAAATCTTCTCCAATTCTATGGCTGTCTTTATAACTTGTTAGCTATGTCCTGTGCTAAACTTTAGTTTGATGCAGTTCCATTTATCAAGTCCTTCTTTGATTTGCTGTGCTTCTGGATCTTTACTCAGAAAGTCCTTGCCTTGCCAAGGAGACCTAATTTTTCTCCTACTCCTTCCTGTAATAATTTCATGATTTCAGGCCTTACATTGAGATCTTTGGTTTTGAATTGGTGCTGGTGCAAGGTGAAAGATAGGAATCTGGTTTCAGTTAACTACTCTATGATACAGCAATTCCACGCCTGGGCATTTATCCCAAAGATTACAAACCAAGATACAGTAAAGCCACCGGCACAATCATGTTCATTGCAGCACTATTCAGTGTAGCCAAGGTACGGAATCAACCCAGATGCCCCTCAATGGATGAATGATCAAGAAAGGTTGTATATATACACAATGGAATTTTACTCATCCATTAGAAAGAATGATATTGCATCAACTGCAAAGAAATTGAAGGACCTGGAAAAAAATTGTTAAGTGAAGTAAGTCAGGCCCAGAGATATGAAGGTTGAATTTTCTCACATATGTGGAAACTAGAATTAGCTTATAAACTTATAAGTAAATCTATTGGGTAGTATGAAAGCATACAAATGTAGTAACTAATATATGGTAGATTCTAGGGAGAACTCAAATAATTTCATTCCATAGAAAGGCAAAGTCAAAAGTAGGTACTTGAAAGGGGTAGGGTAGAATCCTGAGGAGAGGGGTAGACAACTGAAGATGAGAAGTGGAGAGAATGCAATCAAGAATCTAGTGTATATCCTACAAAATTAAGAAAAGTGAGGGAAGGGATGAGTTGGGAGGGATAGGCAAGAATATTGAAAAGGGCAATATTAATCAAGATGCATTATTTCATAAACTGTCTGGTTGAGTGGCAACTGCTTTGTGCAACTACTTAAAAGATAAAAGTATAAAAAAGATAAAGTAAAAGCATTTAAAACAACTAGTAAAAAGAAAACTATTGCTGTTTGTTGTTTCTTTGGGGTTTGTGTTTTATTCTGGGTTTTTGTTTTTGAGGTAAGTAATTGAAGATACTTCTTTCAGGATTTTCTCACATTAGAATCTACTGAGTCTGGGGGTAGAGTGGGTTACAGCTGGAGTCTTGTGGTTCCTCTCTATACCCACTATAGGGGTTGATGCAGTATATGGGCTGAGGGCTAAGTTGGTCAAGATTGTGTTGTCAAGGCTTGTGTTCACTTTAGAAGCTTCTCTTCTTTGCATACCAGAAGTCACTACTGGCTCCAACAAGTCTGCTGCCTGTGGACCAGGCAGGTTCCCACTGACTCTCTTCTGTTGGCCCTCCCAGGGGCAGCAAACATCCCAGCCTTCAGTGTCCGCCAAGTATATCATAGAGTAAAGGGAGCAAACAAGCACTGAGTTCTTCACTGAAGGGGAAGCCCTGAGAGAACGTGGCTCTGACTCCCAGTGTCACAACTCTCAGATCTCCACAAGCCACAGTCAACCCTGTGCAGAAGGGATAATCAAGGCAGGTCGGCTCAGAGCTCTCAGTCCTGCCGAGTAGCAAGCTACACAGGACAGTAAGGCAGTGGTTGTGCAATCCCTGGGTCTTGGAGTCAGCTCTCAGACTCTAGTAATCCACAGGGGATAAGTCTTGCTCCTCACCGTGCAAGGTGGGGCTACTGGTCACTGTGCCCTCCATGGCCCCAGCTCCCTGTTGCCCTGTTAGCAGGTCTGTTTCCAATCATCCACATGGCTGCCTTTGGTGGCAATCTCCTGCTCAAACACTGTGGCAGGTACACCTCAGGTCCCTGACTTGTGACTGTCCCCAGTTTCAAACAATAAGTCTACACACCCCAAAAATACAGAGATGGACAAAAAGAGATTTCTTCCCCATTGCTAGACTGCTATGTTGGAGGGGCCATTCTCACACCAAATCCACCCCTCTTCCCCATTAAATTTAGGGCTCCAAAGCCTTAACGGCTTCTCTTGAAGCTAGGTCTGCTAATCTACTGTTATCACGCTGCCTGTCTTACTTTGAGGTTGTGATTCAGCTTTGGCTCCCCTCCACCAGAAAAGAGTGGAGTTGTGGACTATGCCTACTTTTCTCCTTCTAACCATTCTATTTCTCTATGCCTTGTAATGTCCTGTCATCTCTTTCTTAATCCTGATGCTTCTCTCTTTCTGCCCTGAGAATGTAGAATCTGCTTCACTAATCTGACTCTTCTTATTTGTAGAGTTACATAGTGGAAATTGTCTTAACCCATAACTGCTATTGTTATTTTATTAATTGTGTATATAAGTTTCTGTGCTGGTATTGAACTGATAACATATAAAATAAATATGCCTAAGTAAATTTTTGTATATACACATGTGTGTAACGTTGGAGAAGTGAAAGATTATTTCTGGGGAAATGGAGGAAGGTCATTAAACTCTAGAAATGATATCTTTTGTCCAATTACCCTAATCAAGGTGTAAATGAACCTGGTTTGGCTTTTCTCCTCACAGGGAATTACTGGAATGCCGCCTCTTTCCCAAACCCTTCATCCTATCTGCACTTCTCTACCTTCCAAGGAGAAACAAGTGCTGACATCTCTTTCTACTTCAAGACGCTAATCCCCCGGGGAGTGTTTCTTGAAAATCTGGGAAACACGGACTTCATCAAGCTGGAACTGAAATGTGAGTACTGGTTCTGTCGATACCTGAATAGACACTTTTTAACTTCAGGCTGGTCCTGGATTGGGATCATGATACCCTGTCATGAGAGTATAGATGATGTTCTTCATTGCAGAAACAGGACAGGACTAGAAGATATATGTGCCATCCAGATTCTTGTCCTCAGAATGCTCTCAAGAAAGCAGCTGTAGGCAGACATGCCCACAGGCAAGAACGTATTTACCAAATACCATGAGGGGAGCAAATACACATGAAGTTCTTATGTAGTAATTCTCCAAGGATGTGGGTCAAGAGTAAGCGGAGGATGATGTAAAGAGATTTGAGAGCCAGGAAGAAGGAGAAATAACACAAAGGAAAACAAATAATAAATAAGAACAGCTGTGTGACGGAGACAGCTGCTTACAATTTACCTGCTGGGATGCTGGGGGCGCAGCTTTTCACCCTGCCCCAACCCACCCTGAATTTGTGTCACCAAGGACACAGAAGACAGCTAGGGCAGGCCCTGGGCATGCGCTGTTTAGATCAGGCCAGATGGCCCTGAGGCCACAGGCTGTGAGGAGGTCTGCTGTGGAGGTTTGCCCCCGTAGGAGGAAGTGGCCCACTGCATCCAGGAAGAGCCATTCAAGTGACTGATGCCATGCTCTGAATGGGATTCTTTAATAGTGTCAAAGTAATAAACTCCCCAAATTAATCTATAAATACACTCCAAAAGAAAAAGAAGGGCCATTCTTGCCTTCTTTGGATCTTTGTATTCTCAGATGTCAAGTTCAGCTTTAGGAATTTACAGTCCGTGGGCTTCTAAGTTAAGTGAATATTTGCCAACACAGGACTCTGGTGACTGTTGAGACAAGTCAGAGTCCTCAAGCCACCGTGTGTATCCATGGCTCCTTCACAAGTTCTCAGCCTTGTGGAGGTTCTGTCCCCCTCCCCAGTTCATCTGAGCACTCATGCTACTAGTCCTAAGAATGAGCCCAAATCCATTTCCAGCATTAACTGATGATACTTATAACTATCCTTATGCTTCTGTATTTTTAACTATGTGATAAACTGTTTCAAAAGAGAATCTCAGATGAACATCATTCTGTAGAAGTCCCGCTGAGTTCATTTTTATTGTTGTTATAATTAAGAACTTGTACAAAGAGGTCGCAATCCCACAAGTCAGGTGTAATGAGTACAGTGTCGCCCTTCCTTCGCTTTCCCCCGTTTTCCCCCTCCCACCCCTACCCTCAAGTTACATAGTTGATTTTTTACATTATGACTGCATTTGTTCACCCTTCCTCCCTCCATTCTTCCCTCCCTGTAAAAAAACTCCTCCCTTAAAAACACATTTCCATTTTCTGGTGTTCATTCTGATAAATAGAACTTTAGATGTTCAGAGAAATTCTGCCTTTGGGTTCCGCCCCTACCTAGAGCCACCGTTACTCTGCTTTGTTTGTATGTAAATGCATAGAGCCCTATATAACTTATTATGTCCCCATGTATTTTAGATCTAGCTTCCACATATAAGAGGACACATGCACCATTTTTCTCTCTGAAGTTGGCTTTTCTCACTTAACATGATTTGTTCCAGGTCCATCCATTTCTCTGAAAATAACATGATATTATTCTTTCTAATGGATGAGTAAAATAGGTGCCATATTTTTTGACCCACTCATTTATTGAAGGCCATCTGGGCTGTTTCCATGACTTGGCCATTGTGAATAGTGCATCCGTGAACGCAGGTGTTTTTGCTGTATCCTGACTTGTAATGTTCTGGGTAGATACACTTTTATTAAAAAAAAAAAAAAAAAGGAAAGGATGACTCAGGGAAAGACTTTGGGCTTTCCTGCTCAAGTTCAAATCCAGATGCTGGATGAATTGCTAGATCTCTTTGTATCTCAATTTCCTAAACTTTCAAATGGGGGTTAGTCATTAATGGAGGTAGTGCTGATGACTGGACATAGATAGTCACAGGACACTTAATTCAGTATCTGGCAGACTGTAATTATCATCCAAGGGTTGATCATTATGGATGTGATCTGAGCCAGACATGCCAGAATGGGAGACTGGAGGAAGATATTCTTTGTCTTAGAACTAAAATTAATTATTTATTAATTAGTTAAAATGCTGTATTGAATTATGGATTGGAATTATACAAAAGGGAATTTTCACTTCCCTCTGTTAAAATTAATTGAATCAAACTATGTTCTCACTTCTATATTAGTAGGGCCATGTTTTAGAAATAAATATCCCATGGCAAAAAAAAAAGGCAATTTCATATTTTAGCAATTTTCTCATTTCTGTTTAATGACCCATTCTCCCTGTCTTTGTCTCATATCCTCCTCTTTTGGAAAGCCAGGCCTGGGTCTCAGGGCAGACTGTGTGTGGAGAGAGCAAGCATTTCTGCTTCTTGCTCGTGTCCAACAGTGCCATCTATTACTGATGGGGAAAAGTCTTCAGAGGTGTTTTCAGAGCCTTTCTAAAGCGTGAAAACTCTGCAGCTGAAGGTTAAATTATAACCTTGTCATGTCACAGCTGACATGTTTTTTGTCATATATTTACTCTGTGTGAAGACTCATGAGCAGGGATTTGAGGGTCTCTTTTCAGAGTCCCTTGTAACCTACTAATAACACTAACAGCTGAAAATCCTTTTCCTTAATATCCCCACAGTGGTGGATATTGGACACCCATCATTATATGACATGTCCACTGAGATCCAAAAGAGCTTTCTTTATGTAAGAAAAACTTCTTCAAAGTAAATAAATAAGAAACGGTGTTAGCTGGGCTCCTGTGGCTCACACCTATAATCCTGGCTACTCAAGAGTCTGAGATCTGAGGATTGTGGGTCAAAGCCAGCCCAGGCAGGAAAGGCCATGAGACTCTTATCTCCAATAAACTACTCAGGAAAAGCCAGAAGTGGCGCTGTAGCTCAAGTGGTAGAGCACTAACCTTGAGCAAAAGAAGCTCAGGGACATCACTCGGGGCCCTGAGTTCAGGCCACAGGACAAGAAAGAAAGAAAGAAAGAAAGAAAGAAAGAAAGAAAGAAAGAAAGAAAGAAAGAAAGAAAGAAAGAAAGAAAGAAAGAAAGAAAGAAAGAAAGAAAGAAAGAAAGAAAGAAAGAAAGAGGAAGAGAGAGAGAAAGAAAGAGAAAGAGAGAGAGAGAGAAAGAAAGAGAGAAAGAAAGAAAGAGGAAGAGAGAGAGAGAGAAAGAGAGAGAAAGAGAGAGAGAAGGAAGGAAGGAAGGAGAAAAGAAAAAAGAAAATGATGCTACTACTAAGATGAAGATAAACTGAAGCACAAATTTATCAAGAAATACAATTTGATCAGAATTGCAACTTGGAAAAACATAGACCTGAACAGTCCTGACTGTGTTTCAGGGGCTTACAGGGTCAATCCTAGAATGAAGAAAGTTATTACATCAGTTGTCAAGAGTTGGATCAGGGAAGCAAGATGGCCCCTCAGAAATGAGTTGGGACTCTTCAAGAATGTATGTAAAATAGTTCTTAGAGATAGAAGGAGAGAAAGGATAAGCATAAAGCAATTTCTGGGAAAGGAAGAGAGTCAAGAAATAGACAAGCCTGTTGGCTATCTATAGGACTGGAATTCTCCCCTCTAATGCATACTAAGACATATATATCCCCAGATGTGTGACTTTTGACCTGATAGGGTTTCAGGATGAGCTAGGGAAGGGCTGTACATCAGCACAGGCTCAAAGTCTCTCTGAGGATATTACCTCTGAAACTTCTTATCTTTTGTCCTCTGAGCATCGTATTTTGGGGGCTACCTCAATCTACTTCTATCTGTGGATTTTAATTTCTTCCATACACAGCATGCAGAGATACGATGCTATAGCCTCATTGATTGAAATACTTGGTTCAGTTTTTCTTTTTCCCGTCAGGATTCCTAGCGCAGTGGGTAGAGAATTCTCTCCGTGAATAGCTATCAGAGGGCTCAGTTCTTACAGACTTTTGTTTAAACAATCTCTTTCTTTTTTTTTCTTACCTTGAGGCCTGCTGATTTCTTTCTGATAGAAATTCCAACTTTGTTTCTCTGTGTGTGTCTCAAAGGAATTTTGTTACAGTGCGTGCTTACACATTGCTTTCCAGAATGGCAATCCTGTTAATTAACTACATTGCACCCTTCTGTCAAGAGTGGAAGATTCTTGACTCTGAGAATGGTGAGCCTATGTACAATACGTTAATGAGATACCATTAACATCTTATGCACAAGTAGGAAATTACACAGGATATAATCAGGCAGTCTTGCTCATTAGCATACTTTAAAGGTAAATTTTTAAAACTCTGGTTTCACATATTTCGTTAGTTTCTTTGTTCCTTCAGTGCATAGTACTAACTGAGTGTCTCCTATGTCCCAGATACTATGCTGGGTGCTAGACGACACAGCCAAATCTACCAAGGTCCTTTCCCTCAAAAATCACTTTGTTTTAGACAACAGGCCAGAAAAATCAGTGGTTAGAATGACACCAAAGTAGCTCAGCTTTGTTAGGATGTTATGCGGGAGGCTTTGTTCCAGGCATTTTATAAAACATTATCTCCCTATCCTAACCATCCTCTATTTTGTATCTCCATTTTACAAAAGGAGGAAACTGAGGCACAGGGCAAGGACGTTGTCTGACAGGTGGCATAGCTAGGAAGTGCAGAGCGGAGGTTTGACCTCGAAAGGTGATGGCTGTGAACGAGACAGCGAGCTGCCACCCATGACAGTGAGCTCCCTGACAGCGCCCAGGGAGAATGCTAAACTGGATCCGAGTGACACGGGTGCCAACCTGGGAATGGAATGCTTTAATTAAATTTTGATGGATGAGCAGGAGTCAGAAAGGTAAAGAAGGAGAAGGAAAGGCAGGAAGCTGGAAAAGCAGGTTGTTTCAGAATTACACCTAGGAGTGACACTCTTTGAGACTGACTGAAAGGACTCAAGAAGTACACAGAGTCCTGGTTCCTTGGAAAGAGCTGAGAGAGAAAGGCCTGGAAGGCAAGAAGGTTTGGTTCCCTGCAGTCTCTGTGTGGGAACATTGTGGCTGGGCTTGATTTTGATTATGGCAAGCTGGGATATTACATGATCAGATCTGCCTTCACTAGAAAAAAAGATTGTGAGGCAGATGTACAAGCTTATCCGTTATCACTATAATGACAGTCATGAGGTGGGCTGGTTTTATTAGAGATTTGTCTAGATTACATAGGAAAAGTCCAAATGGTCCCACCGGAGCTCTTGTGAGGACAGCGCTTAGCTGAGACAGCTCCTAGGGTGCACCTAGAGAACCCAGTGACCAACCAGCCAAACAAGAAGTCAGAGAAAGACTCAGGCAGTGTTCAGGTTCTTAGAACGACTAGATCATGGGCAAACTCCCTGCAGGAAACTGCATTCCCTGCCAGGAGATGCCCTCTCTGACCCTACAACCTCTCTGTAGGTCCCAATTCTCAAAGGTACAATTTCCCACTGCCGCTGGGGACTAAGCCTCCAATCTGTGAGACTGTGGAGGACAAATCACATGTAAACCACAGCATGGGACAGGGAGTGAAGAGCATCTGTATTAAGTATGATCGAATGAATGGAATGATGACAATGAAAAGGTGTAAACATAAAAGATGGCCAAGGAATAGAAAGATACCTCAGGATTTTAACACAACAGTTAGGAACCTAAACTAGAAGGAAGCTGGTATTTCTGGTTTTGATGTTGCATGAGAGGAATATGGTGTTCAAGGGCAAATCCAAGCTACCTTCTGGATATTTGAGTTTAAACCTCTGTAAGTTAGGAGAATATCTAAACCAGGGACGTATCTCAACAATGCTGGATCTCAACAGAAGGATCTGAGATGGACGTTCAGGAGTCATCAAACAATTGTGGAATCATCTGGAAATGAGAATTTGATACATTAAGCATGGCATTGCCTCCACCCTCCCCCCACATAAAAACCCAAAGGTATAGAAAACAAATGTGCAAGAATGACAACCCCTTTCAAGGGCTAAAACAAAGATAGTGGTATCCCAGCAACCAATAGAAAAGGAAGAATAGCAATGAACACTGCCAAGATGTCACTAAAGCAAGGATCTGAAGGGACCGTGTGGTTTATCATGGTGAGGACAGTGTCATAAGCTTAAGGATGTGGCTCAGTGGTAAAGCATTTGCCTGCTGTGTGCAAGGCCCTGGATTGGATCCTCAGCACTGCGAAAATAAACAAAGTAAGTTTGTTGCAGTATTTGTTGTAGGCAGTCACCGGGAGGGGTGGAAGTAGACTTGTAGAACAAGGGAAGATGATGTGATATGACGTCCCAGAGACACACTCCGTCTGGTGGGAGAGTCTAACACACTCCACTTTATAAAGCAGTGTGTGGGAGAGGATAAAATAAATATTGGAAGTGTAAGCTCCGCCTGTGGCTACCAGCTGAGGAAATAAGAGAAAGCTTCCTCAGAGATGGGCGAACACGGATTATGTCACAACTCCAGCACCACAACAAAACCCTGCCCATGGCAAGGACAAACAAGCATTTGTTGAATGAATTGAATGAACGAGCAAAGTCCTAGTCTACGTAGACACCTATGGAAAACCTAATGAAGAAGAGGAGGGGGTCACCACAGAACTGTGGTCAAAAGGAAGACAGAGAATACATTGAAAAGACAGAGAATACATTGAAAGGACAGAACATACTGCTGATGGACTGTTGTAATTCAAGGTTGGGTGCTAAGAAGAACTAGGATGCACAATCTCAGATGCTACCAGGGGGTACCAGGGAGTATGTAAGGCTGGGGCATGAAGAGGCCCAAGTGTTGCATGGTCTTGCACATCACTGCTGAGGTATCTAAAGGTGATCACCATGGATGGATGGATGGACAAGGACCTGGAAGCTAAATGTTATGGTCCCTGGATTCCAATGGTGACAGCAGGAAGGATGGGGAGAGGGTATGTCACAGGAAGAGGCGTTGCCAAGTGAAGATGCTGGTGCTACCCAAGGCAAGGGCCCCTGGCAAGGTACTCTCCTGTTCCCAAAGTATGGACTACCATGGAAAGGGGTTCCAATGCTGATGGTCCCACAGGGTGGTCTCCCTAAAGAGGGACAGCAATCCAAGAATGGAAGCGCTTAGAGTTGACGATGGGGTCTTTATTTAACATGTCAAAAAGAAATTTCAGGAGATATTTGTCAAAGGGATTTGAGGGGAAATTTTTGGAGCAAATACAGGTATTTATTGACTAGGAAAAGCAGCCAGCAACCATGGTAAGACTTTAGCATAAGCTTCTGCATTGGCGAAGTTGAGCTCTTTCAGATGTCAGGATGGCTCACGGGACGCATTTGCATCTGACAGTTGTATCTCTCCCAAAATGGGGAGGCATTTCGTTGCAGATCCTAAGAATCTTAGCAAAGGGTATTAAAGAAAAGGAGTTCATTTCCAAGATGCAGCTTTATTTATTTATTTTTTGCAATACACACACTCAAGAAAATCACAGAAGCAAATACTCTGAAATATCTAGAAACCAATGAATTAGAAGAAGTAAATTAATGGTAATTTATCTTCCACTATTTCAGAATTAGAATGACTTTTCATATTAAAAGAGTTTCCAACGGGAACTTGAGAAATGTAGAATTCCTCTCAACGGGGCTGCAGCACTGAGAGTGTTATTTAAGATGCTTTTTAAAACATGCTATGAGCTTTCCTTAATATAAGTCAGCTGTTAGTGCTGGGATTTTTCCTTTAAATTATTTAAGCCAGCCAAGCCCAGTGGCTCACACCTGTAATCCTAGCTACTCAAGGGGCTGAGATCTGAGGATCATGATTCAAAGCCAGCCTGGGTAGGAAAGTCCAGGAGAGTCCTATCTCCCACTAACCACTAGAAAACCAGAAGTGGAGCTGTGTCTCAAGGTGGTAGAGCGCTAACCTTGAGCAAAAAAGTTCAGGGACAATACCCAAGCCCCACAACCAACCCAAAAATACGAAAACAAAAACAAAATATTTAAGCCAAGACAGGATATCAACATAGATTTGTAATAAATTTTATCCAACAGCCATACTTACAACTTTTTTTATAGTTTCTCTGACTTCTTGATTTAACTTTTTAAATTTGGATTATGGACCCCCCCCAAAAAAAAGTTTGTAAATGCAAAGATGAAACTTTGAGCTATGTTAAAGCTAGTAAATATATTAGCTATTTTAATTTTATTCTTAAAGTATTTATAAATAAGGGATTAGAGGCATGGGTTGGCTGGTAGAGTGCTAGACAATGAACAGAACTATCAGATAAGAAGTTTGAGTCCCGGTCTCAGGGAAAATAAAAAAAACAATAAATAATTAGTAAACAAAATTTCACTGCGGAGATAGTTACTTGAACATACAACATAGACTCCAGGGTGATAAAGAATACATTTTAAATAGAATGTCTCCTAGATGTGAAAATAATTTTCCTGCAGCCAAACGTAGTCTGCTAATGATTGGTGCCCTGGAATTTTCCAGACAGGGGAAGAATTCCACCTAAGTCGCTCAGATAGAGTTACCTCTTTCTACTAAAGGCAGTGTTGGAAGAGGGCTTTGCTCTGGACCTGCCTCTCCTTGGTGGGTCTTCTTGATAGTCTCAATTCTCCCTTATTCAGTGACCTTTCTTCTGCCTCATAGAGATGGCGACCTTGATCTTCTTGCCCTTCCTCCTACAAGTGATTTTTTTCTTTTACAGTCACAACCACCTCCCTGCGACACTCAAGGACATGATCCTTCTGGTACCATTCCAAGAGACTCTTCCCCTGGGGCACAGCTTCTGTTCCAGAGGTAGAGTAGTAGCTAGGATGTAAACTCCCCAAGGCTTTATTACAGACCTGGTTTTTTAGAATCTCACTACTCATGTCCAGCTTATTTATATGACCAAAGTAAAGGCAGTTTTCAGACCATCAAAAGAAAATAGGAGTCAAGAAGCAGGATTCATACACTATATATGTACACTGCATTATATGTACATTATCATATATATGATTTCTTTCACATGATGTTCAAGAATATGCTAAAGTAATCTATGGAGATAGAAGTCAAAATAGTGACCACCCGAGGGAACAACCAAAGAAATTTCTTTTCTTCCCCCCTTTCATGTATGAGTGTGTGTGTAAGAAAGAGAGAGAAAGAAACTGAGAGGGAGAGAGAGAGAAACAGAGAAAGAGACACTGAGAGAGAGAAACTGAGGGAGAGAAACTGAGAGAGTCTGAAATAGAGGGGGAGAGAGAGGAAGAGAAAGAGTGTGTGTATATACTGGGGCTCGAACTCAAGGCATGGGTTTCCTGAGTTACTTTTTCACTCAAGGATGCTGTTCTACCCCTTGAGCCACAGCTCTACCTCCAGCTTTTGGGTGGTTACTTAGGGGATTAGAGTCTCACAGAAATTCCTGGCTGCTCTGGCTTCAAACTATGATCCTCAGATCTCAGCCTCCTACCTAGCTAAGATTACAAGGCACGAGCCACTAGTCCCCAGCTAACAAGTCTTTTCTGGAGTCATAGAAACATTCTCTCGCTTGAACCACATATATGTGTACAAATTTATCAGCTACACACTTGGAAATGTGCACGTTTTAGTTATACATAAAACATATTTCAATGAAAAAAATGGTATAACACAGAAATCCAGCTGTGAGGAAAATCTCAAAGGGCAAGAAGATTAATAAAATACTTGGTTGTTTTCATTTTGGAGTGGTTTGGGGTTTTTGTTATTTAAAAAAGAGAGAGAGAAAGAGAGAGACCAGGATTCTGAACTGACTAACGCTACACCAGCTATGTCATGTCCCCTTGTTCTACAAGGTTAATGAGAGCTTCTTTAAGGTCTCTTCCAGCACAACAACTCCCACAGGCCCATCAGCGGCCGTCTGCTTCAAGCACGGTTCCCTACTTCTCTTCCTTCCTGAGTGAATGCATCATCAAAAGCTTCTTCACTTGGGAGGCAGTGGCTCTCATTCCCACTAAAGAGGATCTAAGGAGGACTTTCACAAAGCTAATGACATCCACTTGCAGGAATTCCAGTCAACCTGTGTGCTTGCACTGGATAGAATCAGGATGTGACTGAGAGTCACTGGCACCTGGCTGCAGTTGCTTCTAAGGATCGATCACAACCAACCTCAAGTCCAAACCGGAAGTCATTGTCACCCTCCACAGACCCTCTCCACTTCCATGTCACCACTCTCCTCCTCATTACCCAGAGTCGATATTGGATAGAGGAGACCACATAGTGAAGAAACGTTCTTCTGATGGAAAAACTATGCTTTTGATGTAGGCAAATGCTATTTGTCCTGTAAGCCATCGTTCCAGGACAATCCCAGAGAAAGCATCAATTCCAACACCTTGCAAACACCCGGGTGGACATAAAGGAATGACCTCTTCTCAGGTTTCTTTGTCTCTCCCATAATGGATTTACCTATTGAAATCCCTAGATTTATATTTTTTCCTTTGGTGCCTATCCTGGAATTTTAAGAATGTTTTTATTGTAAAAATACTGTACAGAGGAGTTGCAGTTACATGAGTAAGGTAATGAGTACATTTCTTATCGAGCATTGTTACCTCCTCCTTTGTTTTTCCCCTACCATCCCTCTCCTCCCCACCTCCCCAACTCCTCCTTCCGCCCCCCTCAAGTTGTAAAGTTCATTTTCAACTTAGTGTCTTGTACATCTCACTGTTACAATGGGTCATCCTGTATCCTTATTTCAGCATTTTGTTATTTCCCTTCCCCTGCCCAAATTAGAAAAATGTATATACAAGATTCAGGGCACTGACATCACATACAGTAAAAACAGTGGTTATACCGTGGGGGAAGAACATACAAAGAAACAAAAAAAATCACATACTACATTTTAAATACATTTAAAACAATAGTAAGCAAGAAAAAAAACAGTTGTGTCCCTATCTTGGCGTTCATTTTGCTTAACATCATCTTATATGGTCATTTGTACATAGCTTTTGACCTTTTCTGCTTGTCCTAGACTTATACTATTTATTGCAAATAAGGGAAACCATAGGACCTATTTTTCTTTGGGCCTGGCTTACTTCACTTAATATAATTTTTTTCCAACTCTTTCCATTTTCTAACAAATGAGGCAAAGTCATTCTTTCTGATGGAGGCATAGAATCCCATTGTGTATGTGTATATATATATGTAGATATAGATAGATAGATAGATAGATAGATAGATAGATAGATAGATAGATAGATAGATAGATAGATAGATAGATAGATAGATAGATATAGATATGCCACATTTTTTTGATCCATTCATCTACTGCAGGGCATCTGGGTTGGTTCCATATCTTAGCTATGGTGAATAATGCTGCAATGAACATAGTTATGCTGGTAGCTTTAGTATGGCCTTGTTTGTGCTTATTTGGGTAAATGCCCAAAAGTGGAATTGCTGGGTCATAGGGGAGCTCTATGTGGGGCCTTTTGAGGAATCTTCATACTGCTTTCCAAAGTCTATCCAGGAGTTTGAACTCAAGGCCTCAATGCTGCCCCTGAACTTTCTCTAGCTTAAGGCTAGCACTCTACCACTTGGGCCCCAGCTCCATTTCTAATATTTTTGGTGGTCAATCAATTGGCGATAAGAGTCTCACAGACTTTTTTGCCCAACTTGGACTTGAACCATGATCCTCAATTCTCAGCCTCCAGAGTAGCTAGGATTACAAACCTAAGACACCAGCACCTGGCTCTGAAATCCCTAGATTCTTAATTCACAGAGGCTCCCTCACTCTAATCCCTTTTCCCTGATATCTATCCTCCCCAATGAGGACAAATTTCTATATCTTACCCTACTATTCTTTTTCCTATGTCATTACTATGGTGAAAAGGTGGAAGTTTCACGAGGACATTTTTCTGATAGAATGTCTCTTCTGTTTCACTGGCTCTGATTCTCATGCTTTCAACATTATGGCATAGGGTAAGTCACAAAATCGTTCCTCTAGACAAAAAGCGAGGGAGAAAGCTAAAGAATCAGAAAGACTCACAACTAAAATCAGTCTGCTTATGACCAACCAGAAGATCAGAGGCCTATGGGAGAGGTAGCTTCAATTCATCCATTCTAAGACCAGAGGAAGAATATACTATTACTGCCCAATAATAAACACATAGAAAAATGGGAGTCGGGGGAGTAGAAATATATGAGTATGAATTTTTAAAGTTCTAATAAGGTTAGAGACCTTCCATCTGCCATTCCAAGAACTGGCTATATCTCTACGGGCTCAATATTTTCATAAAAATAAAAGCTTCAAGAATCAAGTTATTGTCATAGTGTGTGTTACTAAGACTGGAGAACTGATGTAACTAAAGATGACACTAGGGACCAATTAATTCAAAGCTTTTTTTAAAAAAAAAGGAGAAAATACTATAAATCATGGAGTGGAGCTTCATTTAAATAAAGTGAGTGATTGGAACAGATTACTTGAAAGAGCTCAAAACCAAGAAATATCTCAAAGGGCCAAAGAAAACTCACTGTAAGTACAACAATGCTATGTTTGTACAAGACATCAAGCAAACACTGTGTAATTAAAATCACATAAGAAAACATTGGCCAACTAGATGTCAACCAGAAAGCCTAGAAAAAAACTCTCTACAACTGAAAATAAGGAAATCTATTTTTAAAGATACATTTCACTGAAATTGTGATACTTTGAATAGGAATCAAGATAGGAGAAAAAAGTTACATAGTCTTTCCTGGAATCTGATATAGGCTTAAGTACATAGCTATAATATATTCATCTTTCGTACTTTAAAAAAAAACTTGCCTTTTTACTCTATTCCTGATTTTTTTTTCCCTTTGTCATTGAGTTCTGGTACTTTTTGATTTATAAAAGGACTTCATTCTAGAAGTTTCTGAGCTGGTTGTTCAAATCCTGGAATATATTTTTCCTGTGGACATAATGTTGTGTATGCATGTACATTCCACAGCTAACCATAAAGAGCTTTGTTAATGCCATTTTGAACATGTTTCAAGCTTCACGGGCCAGCTAGAGGTTTGGCTCCTGGAGTCTGATGAACTTAGGATCTAGAATAGAAATGTTGAAGAACAAGATGCTAAGCTTGTCTGCCACATAGGAACAGCTTTCCCTGTTGGAAAGGGACTATGATATTTAAAGCCCTTTTTATCATTCATTCTTTTTTAATATTTTAATAGTTTATTGTCTTTAGTTGTACAAAGGAGTTACCACTCAACAAAGCAGTTTATGAATACAACGCATCTTGACCAACATCACCCCTTTCCACATTCTTACCCATCCCTCCCAACTGGCCCATTCCCTTACTCTTCTTAAGTTTTGTAGGATGTGCATTGAATGTTTTTACTCCATTCTCTCTGATTTCTTCTCTTCATTTGTCTAACCCCTTCCCCTTGACCCTACCTCAACCTTTTCAGGTACCATTTCCCGGTGTTTATTTTGTTGAACTATGTTTTTGCCTTTCTAAGGAATAACACTGTTTGAGCTCTCCCCTAAGTTACCATATTCCAGTTCATACATTTATGTATACTTGCATACCACTCAAGGTATTTACTTATATGTTTATAAATCAATTCCAGCTTCCACATATGAGGGAAAGCAAGACTCTCTGGGCCTGATTTACTAGCAACATAATCTTTTTTCCAGGTCCTTCCATCTCTTTGCAAATGATGCAATATTATTCTTTCTAATGGATGAATAAAATTCCACTATTTATATATGCCACTTTATCCTCATCCATTCATTCATTGACTAGTATCTGAGCTCATTCCATACTTTGGCTATGGTGAATAGTGCTGCAATGAACATGAATGTGCTGGTGGCTTTACTGTTTACTGTTTGTAACCTTTTGGATAAATGCCTAGGAGTGGATTTGCAGAACCTCCATATTGTTTTCCAAGGTAGTTGAACAAGTTTATATTCCCACCAACAGTGTATTAAAGTTCTCTTTGCCCACATCCATGCCAGCATCTATTATTGTTTGTATTCTTAATGACTGCCATTCTAACTGGGGTTAAGTGGAATCTGAATGTTGCTTTGCTTTGCATTTCCTTTATGACCAGACATGTTGAGCATTCCCTCATGTGTATGTTGGCTATTTTTACTTCTTCTGAGACGTCTCTATTTAATTCATTAACCCATTTGCTATTTTGGTCATTGATTCTTTGAGGTCTCGCTTTTTAAGTTCTCTGAATATTCTGGATATTAGGCCATTGTCTGATGTGTGGCTGGCAAAAAAATCTCCCGATCTGTAGGCTGTTGTTTTAGCTTGTCGGCTATGTCCTTTGCCATAGCTTGATACAATCCCATTTATCAAGTCTTTCTTTGATTTTCTGTGCTTCTGGATTTTTACTCAGCAAGTTCCTGCCTGTTCCCAGGAGTCCTAACATTTCTCCTACTCCCTCCTGTAATAGTCTCATGGTTTCAGGGTTTGCATTGAGGCCTTTGATTCATTTTGAATTGATACTGGTGCAGGGATCTGGTTTCAGTTTCTGCATGCTAATATCCAGTTTGCCCAGCACTGTTTGCTGAAGGGACTGTCTTTCTTCCAGTCTGTGTTTTTGGCTCCCTTATTGAATATGAAATGGCTAGAGGTCTGTGGGTGTATTTCCGGGTCTTCATTCTGTTCCATTAGTCCCTGGGCCTGTTTCGTGCCAGTATCAAGTTGTTGGGTTTTTTATTTTTCTATAGCTTTGTAGTCGAGTTTGAAGTTTGGCATTGTTACAGCTCTAATACTATTTTTTCAGCTAAAGATCACTTTTGCACTTTGGGGCCTGTTATGATCCCATTTGAATTTGTGGATTGTTTTCTCAACCTCAGTGAAGAATGATGTTGTGGTATTGCATTGAATTTGCAGATTGCCTTGGAAGTATTGGCATTTTCAAGATATTAATTCTACCAATCCAGGACTGTGCAAGATCTTTCTACTTATGTTTCCTTCCATTTCCTTTTTTGGAATTTTATACTTTACATTGTAGAGGTCCTTCACTTTCTTGGTTAATTCCTAGGGTTTTGAGTTTTTTAGACTATTGCAAATGCAGTTGCTTTCCTGATTTCAGTCTTGAATTTCCTCATTGTTCACATATAGAAAAGCTACTGATTTTTGTGGATTTATTTTATAACCTGCTACTCTGCCAAAGTTTTTAATCAGCTCATAGCTAGGGGGAGGATCTAAAGGGTCCTTTGAGTATAGGATCATGTCATCTACAAGCAGTAATAGTTTCGCTTCTTCTTTCCCTATTTGGATCCCTTTTACGTTTTTTTTCTTACCTTATTGCTCTTACTAGCAATCCCAGAACTATGTCGAAGAGGAGTAGAGAAAGTACATATCCTTGTCTTGTTCCTTATTTTAGAGGAAATGGTTTTAAGATTTCACTATTAATTATAATGTTGGATGTAGGTTTGTTCAAAGTTCTTTATGATATTCAATGTATACCTTGGCAAGCGCAGGGGAAGCTGGTACAAGAGCAAGGGCATGGACCTGTCCAAACGGCTCCCAGACATTCCTCTTTGCTCTACAGTGTTAGCGACTGACAGACTCCCACTAACCTATTCAAATATACTGCTGCAACCTGGATTTTTTTTAATATAACAATGTTCTGATACAGAACTGGATATTGGAAATGGAATCATTAGAACACAGTGCAGCCCTTCAAAATTCCAGTGGTCGGAAGAACATGAGCCTTTAATTTAAAATAAAATTGACATATTAAAAAAATGTGATAAGGTCATGAGAGATTTAGGAAGAAGTTATATTCTTATTTAGGAGTAAGGTAAACTGCTATTTCAAATAAAACCGCCCAGCTTTCAATGTATAAGAATTTATATACACATATGCTCTGATTCACAAAGATCTTCTGCAGGGTGATATGAAGATCCAAGGTCCTTTTGTTCTGTGATTCCATCATCTCTTAGAGCCTGGGAGCATGAAAGTCCAGTTGGCAGACAGAGAAAAGGAAGACGAAGAGCATTCATTCTCCTTTCTTAAACACATTGCCCTAGTATGTGACGTATGGGTCTCTGGTCTGAATTCATTGGCAAAAACTTTTCACATGCCTCCATCTAGATAAACAGGGACCGGGAATGCAGTTAGCTCCTGGCTGGATGGCAGCTTTGTGGAGCTAACAGAGGAAAGGAGAAATAATCTTTCTAAAAATGGCTAGCAGTCACAGGTCCTATGGCAACCAAAAAGGTAAACTTTAGCCTTACCTGGAGAAATTCACGTTGTTTTCCAGCAGATGCAACATTTGATTTATATCGAAGGATGACAGACATGTAAAGATAAGATAAAGGCATCTTTCCAGAGAGGAAACAGCACAGACAATACAAATAGAAGAGGAAAATCACTGGGGCATATAAACAATTGGAAATCAGATCGCTCTAGGCCAAAGAACAGTTAAAAGATATTTTTCTTTACAGAAATGCCCCGCAGCATATACTGTGTTAAGTTTGACAAAGGAAAGCTAGCTGGACTGAAGGCCTCTTAGGAAATTACTCATTTTACTTACTTTGTGGATGGTGTTTAAATGATCAAATTTGGTTTTCTGCATCTCTGAATTTGATTCCTCTGATGAGAACTGATGGGAATGCAAGCAACGTCTCATGAAGAGTGGTGCATGTTTAGTATTCTACAGAGCCTTCCCCGGTAACTACAACCAGAGCCAATGAATAATAGAAGCAGCGTATATCTGTCAAGTGTAATTATAACATTGAATTATGCCCATCTTGCATTCTGGTTCCAGTATACATTAGTTTAAACACTGGAACATGCTGCTACTTCAGAACTGTGAGGATTTTACTTTAAAAAATAGCATGTCCTTATTTTGAGCTATGTTTAATAGTGGGGGAAAAACTCATCTCTGACTCAAAAATATTTTATGGTAAAGTTTGACCACTCTTGCTTTTAAAATAAAATAATTGTTTCAAGTTTCTAAATACTGGGAAGAAATAATGAGGACTGTTTCAGTGTGGTTTGCCAGGCGCTGGTGGCTCACACCTATAATCCTAGCTACTCAGAAGGTTGATATATGAGGATTGCAGTTCGAAGCCAGCCCAGGTTGAAAAGTCCATGATACTCTTATCTCTAATTAACCACCAAAAAAAAAAAAAAAACAGAAATGGAGCTGTGGATCAAGTGGTAAAGATCAGAACCAAAATAAAAAAAAACTCAAGTTTAATCCTATACTCCAATCTATTTATCATTTTGATGTTTATATTTCCAAACTTTTTTCTATGCATTTATATATGATTTTTCTTACAAAAACAAGATCATATGACACATAGTACCATTTTGTAAGCTACTTTTTTCATGTAATATTTCAAGAATACATTTCTCTGTCACTTTTTTTAAAATTCCAC
This sequence comes from Dipodomys spectabilis, assembly GCF_019054845.1. Taxonomy (NCBI): domain Eukaryota; kingdom Metazoa; phylum Chordata; class Mammalia; order Rodentia; family Heteromyidae; genus Dipodomys; species Dipodomys spectabilis. The sequence goes on from NW_024870711.1 coordinate 7,712,569, forward strand.
AACAGTACTTTATTGCAACTGAAGGCAAAGACCACATTAGAATCTCCAAGAGGGCCTGTGTGGTCTGAAAAAAAATCTATGGTTTTATATTTCAAAAACAAAGCCAAAAGGTGTTACTACCTTCAGAATACAACCTATAGAATGTAAAGCTCAGGAATTGCTATTGGCTGGCAAAATGTGTATCTGAGGTCTTCTGGAATTTGTTATGTTCTCCACCTGCCTCCTAAGGGGGAGAGAGGACTAACAGTATCAGGGGGATAACTATATTATTCCATCAACAAATGGCAGCACAGAGTTGAAAACAATATAGAGTACAAGGCCTCAAGTGCATGCTATTCCCGTTTACCAACCTCTGTGATAGGCTTACCTCTTAAAAGATAGATTTCCACAATGTTTGATCCTTTGACTACTCACAACTAATTTTCTATGCTACCACATGATCACACACTCTGTATCTTTTTTTCTTATTAGAGCTTTATTTTCTCTAAGTAGTTGTACAAAGGGGTTGCCATTCAACAAATCAGTTTATAAGTATAATGCGTGTGTGTGTACAGGTCCTGGGGCTTGAACTCAGGACCTGGGCACTGTCCCTGAACTTTGTTTGCTCAAGACTAGGGCTCTATCACCTGAGTCACAGCTTGACTTCTGGCTTTTTAGTGGTTAATTACAGATAGGAGTTTCATGTACTTTCCATCCCAGTCTGGCTTTGAACCACAACTCTGGTCTCAGCCTCCTCAGCAGCTAGAATTATAGGCATAGTAAGTTCAATACATCTGGATCGGTGTCACCCTTTCTCTCCCAACCCAAACCCTCCCCTCAATTTTCTTGGTTTCATAGGATATGCAATGAATATTCTGACTGCGTTCTCCCCGCCCTCCTTCCTCCCCTCATTCATCTACCCGACTTCTCCTTGACCTCCCCAATACATACCTTCAGTACCAGCTTCCTGCATTCCTCACTACATATCTTCTTGGGTAGACTCTCTCGCCCAGCGATCACAGCAGCAAGCAGCACTAGAGTGCTGCAGGTGGGCTTCTCGGTCCCTCTGTCCCCAGCGGCAAGCCGTTCTGAGGCAGACACTGCTGACAAACTTAACCAGACCTACCACTGTTCTCCCAAAGGAACTATTCTAGAAAGAAATCATGTTCCCATAGTTCACTAAGTCATGAGAAAGCTAAATGTGACTCTTTGTACAAATTGGCCCTCGAAGAGTTCTTACATGTTTATATGTGTAGAGTTCTGAGAGGCAAAATCATTGTCTATGAAATATATATATATATGGGAGTCTATAATGGACATATTTTTAACAGTTGTGATCAGGAACAAAAAGAAGACTACTTTGATGAATCATTGGTGGTGGCAGTAGTAGTAAACATTGTTCATTTCCCCAAAAAAAGGCTTTGTTTGTATAGAATCTGTAGCTGCACATAACCATAGGAGTTCCTGAGCAGTTCATATATGAAATATATATTTCATATAATATATAGTATTTATTCATATATTTAATATTTATATATGTCATAATATGTAATAATAATATTTTTCACATTTCTGCTAATTCTTCCACAGCTTTAATAGAACATTGGTCCTAGGAAATTTCCTACCCTAAGATTCTGAAATCCAGTATTTTAATGCTTATATTTTTGCTAGATTCTTTAATACTTAAATTCTTCTAGTAATGAATGCTAGAAGAATTAGAAATAAAGAATAAATAGGTTGGGATTTCTGGCTTACGTCTGTGATGCTTTCTACTTGATAGATCGTGGTATAAGGCAAGCCAGCACATAGAAGTTTAGTGAGATTTTATCTCAAACCAGTGGCACATGCCTGTCATCCCAGCAAATAAGGGAAGTTCGTGTAGGAGAATCACATGCCAGTCTATCCCAGGATTACCCCAAAGGAGCCTCTAAAAGTGTGTGGCTCACATGGTAGAATACTTGCTTAGCAAGCACAAGACCCCGAGTCCAGACCCCAGAATTTCCAAAAAGAGACAGAGAGATAGAAAGAGATGGAAAGAGGAGGAAAAACATTAACCATCACTAAAGCCCATAAAATGATATCCATTATGTCTCTTGCGAGGAAATGCCAAAGCAAAAGAACGTTTTTTATGTCTTTCACACTTGAAGAAAGTCTGTTATGTCCAGAGAGATTCTCCCTCCCTCTCACACATCTCACTATTTCTGCCAAAATCTCTGTGAATCCTGCACCATCACTTTCCTTTGGTCTCACTGACAATGAAAGATTTTTCCAGAAATAGGGACGGTGCTCCATGGTAGCTTGCTCTCTGAGCACTTGGAAGGCTTTGCGTTCAGCTCTAGCACTGCAAATAAATAAGTGCTTAATTGTAGAGATATACATGTGTGCATGCATACATGCATACACGTAGACATATATACAAATATAGAATTTTCTAGAAAGGAAAAAATTGCTACAAAGCCAACGTGGAGAACCGGTTTGGTAAACTCAGAGTATGGCAACCCTGGAGGTGTATCCACAGTTCCCACCAGCAGACCTCTTCTTCCAATATCTTAACATCTCATCCTGAGAGCTTGTCTTTGGCTTTTCTTTTTTGTTTGGTTGTTTGACTTTTCCTACTCCATCTATGTCTCTATCAGGACGGGCATCCATCGCTCAATCACATAGACATTATAATCCCTGCACCAAGCCACTTAGACAAGATAATCCATGCACCTCCTCCAAAGCCTTAGCTTGGGCCTACTTCACACTTGTGTTTTTTCCAATGGGAGCTCTTTCCAGCTTTCAGATGAGTGACTTATTTTGACCTCAAATCCCATGATCCTCTCTGTTGGAACTTTCCAATGCCACGCCCCTCCATGAACCTGTGCCCTCTGTCACCACCTGAAACCAGTGTCACAAATCACCCTTGGGCCTCCCCAGAAGCACCTGTCCTGGCTGCAAAACCCGAACACAGTCCCAAGGAAAGCCTCTTTGCCTCCTCACTTAGCGCTTTTCTGCACCTCTGGGGAGCCCTGAGGCATCCACTTTCACAGTTTCTCTAAAGAAGCTTTGACACTTCCCTTTATCACCAATACTCATCTTCAAGGTCATCGTCTGGGACTTCCCTCAAGACATCAGACACTGGGCCTTGCTGCAGAGAGCTCGAATCTCTGCTTGTCCCAACCCCGAGAGTATTTGACACCAGATCACATTCCAGCATGGAGAGAGGATATTGGTTCAATTTTGCATAATAACATTTGGGGATGTTGATTTATTTTTCCTACTTAAACTGTCTAGGTGTGTTAATATTCAAAAAGTTCATCTCATAAAGTAGCTAAATACAGGGAGAAAATTAGTCGATGGGCATTGTATTTTGGAGATAATACTCTGCCTCTGCTTGGCCAGCGATATCTCCCTCTGCTCTCTGTTCTTTGTGGATTCCTTAGTAAAGACAGTTTTAAACTATCATTTTTTAAAAAAGCTGAAAGGCCAACATGCATGAAGAGAAATATTTCTCATACTTAAGAGGTTATCAAGATACCAGTGATTTTTAAGTGAGTTTATAATATTGATTCTTAAGCTCTGAGATTTTTTGAAGAAGAAGAAAAACAAAAACAAAGAATTCCCCCGATCAATGTTCATTCACTTTCAGATGTGTTTAAGACCAGTTTTGTTAGTGTGAAGATGTGTATATGTGTATATATCGCTCTAAAAATCAACATTCTTTGTGTAAGTTTATACTAAAAGAAAAAAATAATTGTTTTTCATTTCCTCCACAACATGAGAGGCAATACAATAGCTTGAAAAACAAAAGCTTGATATTGAGTTATTACTAACTTATAATATCTGACGGCCTCCGTTTTCTTACCTAGTCAGTGAGGGTTCATTTGAAGTTGCATTCCATGCTCTAAAATCTCTGGGCCTTAATCTCTAGGCCAGCACTGAAGTGTTGAGAAGTTTTTGGTCTTGCAGAGTTAGAATCAACTGAAAAAATTCAAGACTAGAGTCCCTGAAAGATAGGTCACATTTGGACACTGACTGCAAGTATGAAGAAGTTCTCTAGAAGACTTCTAGATCTCACAGAGGGCTGCAAAAGTTCTGTAGAAGACTTCTAGGAGTCACCGAGGGCTGCTAGATACAGAGAAAGCACACAGGGGAAAGGCAGAGGAAAGAGACATAGAGCTCAGTCATGAATGAGACAAGGAAAAGCTATCTTGAGCCTCAGTTACCGAGGGTGTCGGTTTTTTTAATTGAGGCTAGATTATGTAGGAATGGTAGGCTGATCCCATGACTCCATTTCCAGCCCCTTGTGTGTTTATCTACATTGTACTGTTGGTCTATCTGGCATCAATGAACACATCCTAGTGATATATGTTGGTGGAGTACAGTGTGACATTTCAGGACATGTATATAATGTGTAGTGATTAGATGGTGGTAATTCATATACCTATCACCTGAAACATTTATCATTTCTATGTATGTGTTGAGAATATATTTAAAGTCCTATCTACTAGCTATGTTAAAAATCTTTAATTCATTACTCTCAAGCATAGTTACCCTACCAGACATTAGAAGTTATTCCTCTTGGACTGGGAATGTGGCTTAGTGGTAGAGTGCTTGTCTTGCATGCATGAAGCCCTGGATTTGATTCATCAGTACCACATAAAAAGAAAAAGCCAGACGTAGTGCTGTGGCAAAAGAAGCTTAGTGCGCAGGCCCTGAGTTCAAGCCCCAGGACTGGCAAAAAAAAAAATATTCCTCTTGTACAATTATACCCCTTTATCCCTCAATATCTCTCTCTCTCTCAACCTCTCTCTCTCTCTCTCTCTCAACCTCTGACACACACACACACACACACACACACACACACACACACACACACATGTGCACCACCCTAATACGCACACTCTATCCAGCTCTAGTAACCACTATACTGTGTTTTTCTTCTACAAGGGGCAAGATTAAATTCCTTTCCACTGTTTTAAAAGTTCTTCTATTGAGGTCAAGGAAGCAAAAGACACCAGGTATCTTATTTCTAGAAGGTAGCTTAGAATGTGTAGTGTCTCTTAAAATAAAATCTCAGGACCACTTGTATTCAAATCCCCTGATGTTAGCACAGAGCATATTACAAGGTCAAACCTCAAACTTACCAAATTCTACACAAGAGGAGTCTAAGAATATGCATGCATGTGATAAGCACATCCTCCTAGCAACTGCTTGTGCAGACCAACATTTGAGAAATGTAGTTTGGATCCAAGTTCCTTTTTCCTAAGAGTAGAATGAAATTACACAAAGGGAGATAATTCTGCTTCCAGTTCCACTGCTGAGTTTATGAGTTTATCTCGGGCAAGTCATTGTTCCTCAATATCAGGTGCCAGAGGACAACATTTTGGAACATTTGTTTTAATTAATATGTCTACCAATAAATGCTTGAAGAAATGTTCAACATCCTGAGCCATACATGAAATAGAAGCCAAAACCATATCGTGATTCTGTCTTACCACAATCATAAAGAAAACACATAACAACAAATGCTGGCTGGTGAGGCTGGACAGGGACCCATATACACCGTTGGTAAGAATATAAATTACTATATCCACCATGGAAGTCAATGTGGAGATCCTTCCAAAAAACTAAAAATAGAATTACATAAGATCCTGCTATACCACTCCTGGCTAGGATTCAAAGTCAGCATACTTTGATAGATGGAAGAGTTATCCGTATACCCATGTTTATTGCAGCTCCATTCACCATAGCCAAGTCATGGGATCCACTTAAGTACCCAATAACCAATGAGTGAATCAAGAAAATGAGGTATATATCTACTGCAAAGTATTTTTCAGAAATAAAGAAAAGGAGCATATTATACTGGAAATGGATGGAACTAGAGATAATGATGTTAAATGAAGTAAGCCAGACTCAGGAAGACCAATATAGCATCTTTCTTCCCATATTCAGAATACAGGTTTTTAAAAGGACATAGAAATGAGAGGAAGACTATTTTGGGGAAGAAAGGATGACAAGGGAAGGAAACTATGGCAAAAGGGGAAGAAGGGTGAATATGGTCAAAGTTCATAGCAATGCAAGTGTGAGGAAATGTTATAATGAACCCACTCTTTCCCACAATTAACAATAGAAATGACTATTATTTTATTCTGAACTTAGGAATTCTTGGCTGAGTTATTCTGTGATCATACGGGAGATGCTTGCCAAACTCATAATGGTCTCCCAAAGAGCTTGCGTGGCCCTGGGAAATGAGTGGACTTCGCTCTTCTGAGTGTCTGTGTTATGGGTGCCGGCCTCTGGCAGGGATGTTTCTGTTCATCCTTTCCTTCACACACTGTTCGGTCATTCACAAGCTGTTGAGTGCATGCTCTGAGACAGTGCATGCTGAAGACAGAGAAATGGCCAAAACAGAAAATGCCTGGGCCTTAGGAAAGCCAGGAGCACACAGATGGTATGCCAGACAGTGATATGTGTTACGCACACCATTTTAAAAATCAGGATAAAAAGAGACAAGGGAACAGTAAATGCTAAGGCCCTGAGGTAAGAGCAGGTTCAAATGTTGTAGAGGAGAAAAATCATATATAATGGCAGGACTGGGGTTTGGACTCAGCATCCTGCTTGCTATGCAGGTGCTCCACCATGGGAGCCATTCTTACATCTTTGAGGAAGCTTTATGGGGTGGTGTTTAATAAAGACTAAGAGGATCCAATATCTATATACAGATTACCAGCAGCTTTTACAAGGAATTTGGCAAGGAAAGGGAGAGATGAGGTAGTAGCTGATGCTAAATAAGGTCAAGAAGAGTTTGTAGTGATAGGGTTGCTAAGATTCAAGACTTCTCTGCATGTTCCTGTGGAATGACTCATCCTAAGACAAATATTGATGCTCCGATAGAGAGGGAGGTAATCACTGGAGTGGATTCCTGATAGGTGAGAAGGAGGCATCTAGGATTCAAGTGGAGACTTGGGTGGGAGCATGGATTGTCCTCTTTCTTTTTTCTCCCTCTCTTCTCTCTGGGTCCCACAGTGCCCTGATCTTCAGCCCGCCTGCCTCTTCTCATGACTCTCATGTTGTGTAAACTCTTCTGTCTTCTGATGTCCTTGGAGGTTGGGGAATCAATTATGTTCAAAGCATTCTCCAGGAGAGATTGGCGCTGAAATAGGTATTCTGCTCGTGCTGTCTGAATTGGGTGAGAGTTTGCACGGAAGAGTTCTTTGGAAACTACCACACCTTGGACTTTATTCACTTTAGAATGGGAAACACACAACTGTTGCAAGAACTGTGACATCGGTGCCTGGTTCGGTGAGGGCTCCTCTCCTTGCCTTGTCCTTTTCCCTCTTCTGTGAGGGATGGATGCATGACCTGCATCTTCCCATTGGCACTTTGGTTCTAGTGTCTACACATGGCCTCACCAGCTGGGAGCCCTCAGAGCCCAAAAGTTTACTCTCTGGGCAGTTGTTAAATTTATCACTCAGAGCATTTAAGCCTTCTGTGATTTGTTTGAAAAAATTTTATGAAGATAGAATGAGAGTGTATAGTGCCACCTGCTGGAATTCATTCCACCTGCAGTGATGGTTTGCTCCACTGATTGGTGTAAGGCCCCTCGGAAGGCATGCTCTAGCTTTGTTCAACAGCTCCTTCTACCAGCTAGCATACTTTCATGCCAGTATGCCACACTCTGAACTTACCTTTTAATGTTTCTCTGTTCTCCATATAATGATTCAGTGTCTAAAACTACCATGAAGACTAGGTGCATTTCATTTTGTTATTTTTCTGAGACTCTCTTGGAGACTTAAGCCACAGGATCTTGCAATTTGAAGGAACTTTAGAGGCAACCTAGTTCAGTGATTTCTGCCACACTCTGGACACAAGGACTCTTGGAAAACGATAGATACAGTGCTCACCTCAAAGACCGGTAAACCAAGTCCCCAAAAGAGTGAAAAGGCAAAACTAAGGGTAGATGTCATCAATACAGATTCCCAGGCCAGGCCCTACCTCAGACAGGATGCTTGCAGGAGTCATCAAATTGGCTTACACAGCACCCAATGTCTCCTAGAGGAAGTCTTGAGGTGGTGTAGTCCAGGAATAATGTAGGAGTTGAACAGTCTCACCATGGACCAAGATTCATCCCATCACTTTCCTGGATCTCCTCCATGCCTGATGTCTATAGAATGATTGCAGAATGCAAGGAGTCACAACCCCCACCCAACATCAAAGGACAGACGAAGGTCCCATTTTTGCCTTTGTCTCATAAACTAAGAAACATTGCCCAACAGCCACCAAAAGACACCCACCCATGACTTACTGTCTAGGAAAGAAGGTTCTGCCTCAGACCAAGTAGAGCCTGACATGGAGTGTGGATAGTCATGCTTGTCTCCATGAGGTGCAAGTTCATCCTCAGGACCTTGGACAAGGCTATGCATGTTTACATGCCCGCAGGATGGGACTCTGACATGAATTCTCTTCCTTGGAAAGCAAAGAGTGGGTGATTGAGGGCAGTAGATTCTCCATATTTTCTTCCATTTCTTCTTCTCTTCTGAATGAGAAGCAGAAGAGAGGGCCTCAGCTCTTAGCTCTTGTCAGGATGTGACCATGGCTGTCATTATTGGTAAACAGAGATAGTGTCTTTCTCCACTGCGTCCTCTTCAAGATAATAATGACAAAATCTCTCTCCAGAGCAAATGTTTAGCAGGTTGGCTAGCAGCTTCTTTAAAAGGCTGGGGGTTTCTAATTGGAGGGTTCATCCACTGTGAAACAAGCTTACTGCTTGTGTGGTGACCACCCAGGCTGCTCTGTGTCACCTCCCTGAGTTCCCCAGGGAGGTGGGAGGGGGGACAAGGGAAAAATGAAAAAAAAAAAAAGGAACAGGAAGCTCCTGCTGCCAGCTCTGTTTAAAGTATAAAAGTCCTTTGTCTCTGACCCAGGAGTCTCACATCTGCTTTTCAGCATCATGAAACGGTGGCCAACTAACTTGTCAACTTGTCAGGGGAAAAAAAATCTGTTTTTCCCAGTCCTCAATATTATCTGGAAGGGCAACCATTCATGTTGACTGTATAGAGCTCTTTCCAATGAGCCACGCTACACACACCCGTTTCTCAAACCCTTGCTTCTGGAAATAAGAATGTTCGCTATGTGAGAACTCCCTTCTCTGTGCAGACACAGACACAGGGCAAGACTGCGGTGTCCAAGTGGAGATGCACATTAAGTAACGATGGTGTCATTGGCTCTGGTGTCTTCAACGCTGCCTCCCTTTATTCGCTCACTGACTCCCTCTATAATTAGCTCTTTTAAAATGTCAGCTGCTCTCACCCAGAAGACCAAGAGCAATCAGCCGCAAACTGAACTTTAGAAGCTTTTAGAACGCACTGGCTGTCTGCCTAGGAGATGGGATTTCTCAAAGGTATCCTTTAGCAGTGTCAGGAAAGCTGACATTGAGTGACTGAGAGAAAGAAGTCTTGCCCTTCCCTTCCCTTCCCTTTCATGCTAGGCCTTGCCAGACCCCCTGCCCCCCATACACACACACACACACACACACACACATGTATGCATGCACACACACACATACACACATATACACACCACACACACACACACTCCGCCCTTCTTAAGAAGAAATAGAAAGGAAATAGGGAGGCCCTTGGCCTTGAGTCCCCTTACTCTGAGTCCTGCTCTGAGCTGCTTCCTAGCCCTGGTCCATTCCTTCTCTCGGGCTAAGTGCTGCTGCGAAGAGGACCACAGTCAAGAAGAAGAGAGATGGATCCATTGTGACAAGCAGGGTGGCTCTTTTCTAATGATCACAACTGCTCAGAATTCCCCAAACTGTGACCGTTGAAAGACTTGCACAAGAATTCACCAGAGCCAAAGGACAGCAGCAGAGGAAATTAGACCAGTGACATGTATCCCTTTGAGTCAAACCTCAAGGTTAAACTCAATTTACCCCTGGATTCTCTTTCCCCTGATGGCAGGTGATGCCTGTAAAATCAGCCCAAGAGGCGTCCTCCTTCCCTCTCCCCCACCACCTTTCTCTTGTTGTTCTGACCACCTTCCTTTCGAAATGATCTGCTGAGACTCAGCACAAGAAAGAGTAGATTCATTACATGTCCATATTAACCCCTTGAGAAGTTTTCTTAATTCCTTTATGATCTCTTCTCTTGGACCCATTGTTTGTGCATACTGTTATTGTATAAGTTGGCACTGTACAAATGGTTTTCCAATAACTTTGGTATGGATTTCTTACTTTTTCAGTCGCATGATGTACCACATGATTTCAGCTATTTTAAATTTAGTATTAGACTTATTTTATGACTGGAGATAGAGTAACTTGCTGAGTGTGCCATGTGACCTCCAAACTAAGTTACATTTTGCCTCTTTTGGTGGGTACTGGAGGAGGAGATGCTCAGTGGTAGATATGAGCTTAGCCTTCTGCAGCCCTGGGTTCAATCTCCAGAACTGGCAAGAAATAATGTGCTCTGCTATTGAGATAGTGGCTCTGTTCAGTAAATCTGAATGTGTAGTTTGCTGAATAAAACCAAGCTATCTTAAATCATTAAAAAGAAAGAAAGAGTAGATTCATTGTGGAGCCAAGACCCCTTCCTCCCCAACTCCTCCCCCCCCGCCCCCGTTAACTGCATAAGAGGTGCAGAGAAAGCTTTCCCTCTGTCTATAGACCATATGATCATCTACCTGCATTCCAATATGCTTCCATGGAGACCCTGATGGGGGTCACTGGCCTGCAAGCCCAGTCCTGTGGAGATGACCCCTGGAGACAGAGGCTCCTAATGTGAATGAGGTATTGCACTGGCGTGTGTTGAAAATCACTGCAGGTGTTTAAATTGAAGTTCTCTTTCTAATGACACGAAGGATCAAAATGCTTTAGTCCAATGAGGTTGATTGAATTGCAATCTGTGTGTCTAATATCCCTGTAGCTCAATAAAGTTAATGCAGCTCTCAGAGACATGGACGCGGGGAACAGTAGAGGTCCTGAGAGAAGCCTGGCCCACTGTGGTTTTTAAATTAGAAGTTTGATTGCTTGTGACACTGCCTCAAAATGGTACCAGCCTAAAGAAACTGCATGTTCCATTAGCCTTGGACTGGAAAAAAAAATGACAGTTATTTAATTAAACTGCTTAGAGATTAGGCAGAAAGCTTACTGATGGATACAGGGCTGGATATCTTTATAAGCAAAGTCTGGACATTCACAAGTGTCCCACATCTTTAGTGTTGAAAAGAATTCATCAGGCCTCGGGAATGCTATATGTGGTTTGAGTAGGAAGCTGCCTTTCCTTGCAAGAAAAATATACATTTACAAAAGTGTTTATAGAGCACCAAGCAGCCTCTGGAAACTTCACATAAAACTAAAAATGGGAATGAAGACACTTCTTGCATCTCAACTTGACAAAGCAACCTCCAAAACTATGCACCGATTTGGGGGAGGTGATTTATTGCTGAGGTTGGCTCAGAGATCTCCCAACACAAGGGTGGTTTGTGGTGCAGGCTCACATCTCCCATGGGGACTAGCTGAGGGAGACAACTAACACCAAAAGCTGGACAACTTCCAGGACAGCCACAAACGCCTCCCCACCACCACCACCACCCACCACTCCCCCAGAAAAGAAGCAGCTCGTCACTTGCCTTTTCTTAACAACTATGGAAAAAGACAGTGAAGATTCACGAAATACAGTCTTGTAAATGCTCCCCAATAGTCGTTCTCAACCCTCACTAGGTAATCACATTTCTTCGGGAGCTTTGGGGGTAATGGCTCCAATTCACCGCAGTCAGCATCCAGATCCAGCTGTTCCAAATGATGACCGTACATCACCGGCTTAGAGCTCCTGGAGAGGCCAGGTATGGGTGGGGTCAAACACTCTCAGGCCCCAAAACCTGACAGCTGAAGGGTTCGGATACTGTCTCTATAACTCACCAATTACAATACTTAACAAGGTATCTTACTGTCAATTTTACTTCTCTATTTTCTTATCAGGAAAGAGTCAATGATGCTAAAGTCAATGTTGGCTTCTAACGATCAAATGCCCATCTGATACCCACACCTCCAATTTTTTTAAAAAATGTATTTTTTCTCTCTTTGGTTAGTAATGGAAAGCCATAGAATAATGCTTCTCCTTCCTCCAATGTTTTCGTGCTGGCTTTGGTAATAAGGTTCTGGGTTAGATTCTGTGTTCCTCAAGCATTTACTGACACCAGGTACCTAAGAGAAATGGGCTCATGTTACTTTTCTTGCTTTCTGTTCTTCCAGCTGCCACCGAAGTGGCCTTTTCATTTGATGTCGGAAATGGGCCAGTGGAGATTGTGGTGAGGTCGCCCTCCCCCCTCAATGATGACCAGTGGCACCGCGTCACGGCAGAGAGGAATGTCAAGCAGGCCAGCCTGCAGGTGGACCGGCTGCCCCAGCAGATCCGCAAGGCCCCCACCGAAGGCCACACCCGCCTGGAACTCTACAGCCAGCTGTTCGTGGGTGAGTCATGGATGGCAACAGTCACTTGCTTTGTTAGCTCTAAGAACCTTCACAAGAAGCCGGGTGCTGGTGGCTGACATTTGTAATCTATCTACTCAGAGGCTGAAATCTGAGGATCATGGTTTGAGGCTATAGCACAGGCAAGAAAGTCCGTGAGACTCTTAGTTCCAATTAACCAGCAAAAAGCCAGAAGTGGAGCTGTGGCCCAAGTGGTAGAGTGCCAGCCTTACACATACACACACACACACACACACCTCACATGCAAAAAAAGCAGTCTGTATAAGGTTTTGAATGAGACTTTTTAGTGTCTAAGCTTCTCATTTCTAAGACAGAATAGAATGAGGAAAATGCTCAGGATTCTCAGCTACAAAAATCAGAGTATAGCCTGGCATATCTCATAGTACTCTGACATCTTCAACTTTAGGTCTATGGTTTTAAAGCTGTATAGAATTGTTTGATCATTTAGAACACTTAAAGCTGAAAAAGGAAGGGAAGAGGGAGATTAGGAAGAGAAGGACAAAGAGACAGAGGGGGAGATGGGCGGGCTCTCCACGTTCAAGTTGGATTCAAGTGACAAAGATGATGGGACGAGAGAAAGGAAAGAGGAAGAAAATGAGCCAAGTTCAGATTTGCCTGAAATGATCAATAGAAACTCATTCCTTTCTTCATCCATCCCCGAAGGCAGGGAAGGATTTAGGCTTGGCCTGGTATAGTGTCCTCCAGTACCTGGCAGAGGTCACTTAAACATTGCTCAAAATCAGCCAATGAATATTCATTCATCCAGCCCCACAACCTGAAACAACTCCGAAGCAATACCTTCTGCTATGGCTGGTTGATTATTTGTTCTAATAATAGTCATATTTTAGGAAATGAGAAACTTTTCCTCCATTGAATAAAAAGAAAGTAAGTTTGAAGGACTTTGTGGATATATACCACCTTCCAGTCCCTCTCTGGGTTTCTGAGAGTTCATTGATCAATTCAGCCAACTGTGTCGGTCTCCTACCAAGCAAAACTAGTTGTGACCTAGTTGCTTTTCAATTCATTACACCTGCCACCTGAGCTCTACCCTTGTGGTAGAACCTCACCAAGGGTCAATTAATGCTAACAAGAGCCAGTCCCCATAGTCCCTTTGGTGGTTATGCTAGAATACTTGACAAACATTAGAAAAGAAAGATAAAATTAGGCAATCACTCCTGTCATATGAGGTAGGCAGATTACAGGAGCAAGGTGCTACTCAGTGAGCCTTGAAAGGGAGCTTGACTTGTCATCAGCCACACCAGCCAGAATGACAATGTTTGAAATAAATAACTATTCTCCAATCTCAAGGGAGAACCAGCCCTTTGCAAATCCTTCCCTCAAGGGATAGGTCGCAAAATGACACATTATTTTATATTAGCTAAACATCAGGTCCATTGCTTCCTGCTGAGCATGGTGAATAAATTTCAGTTCACTGATATGTCTGGCCTGCATTTACCACGTGACAAGTTCCTTCCTAAATTCTACTGATGAAGAACATGCTGGACATACTGGGTTTGCATCACAACAGTTCTCTTTCTCATTTTCCTGTCCTTGTCCCTAACACAGTGGCCCAGCTTTAGTTTTATACCTTCTGCTTCTGTCCACTTACAAGAGTCACCAGAAAGAATTCAAAGACCTAGTAGGATTATGAAATTAAAAGGCATAAGAATAGTATTTATTATCATCTTGGAAGGAATGTTTTATTCATTTAAAGAAAATGACCTGAAGCCTGGTACCAATTCCCCATTCCAAAGACTGAGTTCTAGAGGATTGTAGTTCAAGGCCAGGCTTGGCAGAAAATGTGGCAGGTTCTATCTTTAGAGTAACCAACAAAAAGTCAAGCTGGAAATGTGGCTCAAGTGGTAAAGCACCAGCCTAGCAAGCGCAAGGCCCTGAGTCCAAAATCTCAGAACTGCCAAAAAAAAAAAGATCTAACAGTAACTTACGAACGGGGAACTGAAGTCAGAATTCTACAGTACAGGGAAGTGTAAGGGACACACAGAAAAGGTACATCTCAGAAAGAAAATGAAGAGGAATGGAAAGAGGGAATAAAGGGAAATCAGAGGACAGTAACATCATAAGAGAAGAGGATTTTATGACTAGGCTGTAGAAAATGATATCAAAGCCAACACATTTAAAAAAAAAAAAACAGAAAAAATGGTCTTGGAATTTAGCAATTGAGAAGATAACCCTGAAGAGAGAAGTTTCCAGACAGTAGGTTGACATGATAAGTCAGTAACTTCTTTCCATTTGACCATAAAGGGTAAGTCTTGAGTTTCTAATTCCTTGTTATCTGAGAAGTGGACAGACTAGGTAAGCTACCTGAGAGATGTGGCTCTGCAGCAGTCTACTCCCAGAACCAAAGGTATGGGAGCTTCATTTCTAGAACAACAACAACAAAGTTTCAGTAGCTCTGAAGTCCTGGAACCATCCTCTCAACCTCAATAAGTTTGCTAAGGATGCAGGCAACTGGGATATTTATCTCAGCTCAACTCTTACAATAGCACTTTTTTTAACCAACTACTATCACCTCTTGAGTCTATTTTCCCATCTGCCTAGTAAAAGAGTTAGACTAGTTGCAGCCACCCAAATTTCTTCGAGCTTTAGACATTCTGGTGACAGGCTGAGTCACGGTTGAATGAGACCAGGGTGGACAAGTGGACAAGCTTCCCATAAGGCTTTTATTTACATCAGCACAGGCCACCATTTGCCAGCTTGGAGACACAGACACATCTGTTAATGTTTCTGTGTTAAATTGGTATATAGTGCCTGTATCTTGGGATTAAATAAGGTATTCCATTCAAAGCACTTGGCTGAGTATTTAGCACAGAGTCAATACTCATTTTCAGAGAGTCACTAAATCCTCATTTACAGTGAGTGTGCTCTTCAAAGCCTTTGCTTTTTAGTCCCTTCTTCCTCTGGGTAACACTCCTCTCCTTCTAAAGAAACACCCTCCAAATGGTGTCTCTCTTCCATCTCAAAATAATGACTTGAAGCTGGGCGCTAATGGCTGTAATCTTAGTTACTCTGGAGGCTGAGATCTGAGGATCATGATTCAAATCCAGCCTGAGAAAGAAAGTCCATGAGACTTTTCCAATTAGTCATCAAAAAGCCAAAAGTAGCTCAAGTGGTAGAGCACTGGCCTTGAGCAAAACAAAGCTCAAGAACAGAACCCAGGCTCTGAGTTTAAGCTCCAGGGTCAGCACCAAGGGAAAATAAAAAGACTTGAAATGTGATGACTGTATCCCACCAGCTCCAATGTAAGTAAGGCTCATGTGCAGAAATATCCCTAAGTACTTCACTTACCCACCGCAGCGGCCCCTGAGGAGCAAGGGCCCGAAGGTTTCTCTCAGTCAGCCAAGAAATCATGTTAAGAGTCCATCAGAAAGTCCACCATGGCAGCACACCACCAGTAGCTGAGACACGGAACAGTGCTGCCTAAAAGCTCCACCAAGGTTCTGCAGGGAAGGAAGAGTTTTGACACCAATGAAGGCTGCACCAGTTTGAAGGGAATTCATGGTTTTATACTCAGAGTAGCTTCCAGGGAAGGCCAGCCTCCATCACTCCCATCTCCTTTTGCAAACTAACTAGAAAAATACTGTTTTCATTCTACATCTAAAAATGTAATTAGAAGTTGTCGTCCAGATAGAGATAGCCCGGGTCATTTGGCTGTGATGACAATCCAGCTATGATTCTGGTGTAATAGAGAAGTAACAGATCCATTTAAAAATTAAAACTGACACAAGAAAGAGGGGGGAAGGTACTTGCTGGTGTTCTGAATAGCATAGGGAACTTTTTTCCCATTTTTTGATCCAAAATGAGGCCTGAGCATATGACAAGCTCCCTGGATGGGCTGGTAGACCCACATGTACCACCTGGTGATACAGTTCCTCTGCCAGCCCTGGTCCTCAGACCTCAGTCCTCTATGGCAGCCATGGGCCAGATTTTTCTTGGGAGGTGGAGAACAGCAAACATGCCTGTGCTCATTATCTAAGCATGAGTGACGCCAGGCTGGCCTACGCCAAGCCCTCTGGCACAGTGACATGCCAGAGCCCCTGTAGAGTCCTGGCAGGGAGGGTCTTGGTAGCAGCTTGTGAAGAAGAAGGTATCTGTTAGGCCTTCAGCCATGAATTCTGGCTGCTGGCCCAGGCAAGGCTGGAAGTTGGTGATCATGAGGCATAGATGGGAGCTAGGCAGACACAAAAAGAGTTGGCTCTTCAGGGCAGATGCTAGGACAGGGGTCCGTTTACAGTCAGCTAGACACAGGAAGGAGCATGGGACACGCTTGTGCGATGTCATTTATGGAGGAAGCCAGAGTTCAAAGATGCCAGGTTGCTTCAGAAAGCTCTAGGAAGACATCTAGCTCGAGAGATAAGGTTGGGTCATCTTGGCTAAGAATAAATGCTCAGGCTCACCTCACTTGGCTTGGCGAGCTTCTGTAATCTCCTAGAAGGTAAGGGGCTGTGAAGAGTTATACTGTCAACATCTGTCTCTCATCTCCCAAATGGAGACTCACTGAGAACCGCCATCCTAAGGAAAGAGACTCCCTCCTTCTCTGACAGTTTGTCTATTCAACCTTTCTCCCCTGTATGGCAGCCTGACTCTGTGGGAAAATGGAGGTTTATTAGATGAACTTCCAGGCAAATGAAGATTAGAGCTGGGACTGAGCTCAACTTGGCCGGCAGTCCCGTGAAAGATCCCAATTTCTTCCAACTCAATAACATGGCTTGTTTAGTCAGCTGTTCTTCAAACCCTCTGAATTCCAAAATCACGGATGGATAAGTTCAGCGCCACCTGAAATGCCATGTGACTGGGAGCACAGAGAGAAAGTCAACATGGCAAAGAAAGGAAATGGAATTCTGGTCACGGAGGAAGCTCCAGTCTGTAGATAAACACGATGGACATTTCTCCTACCTAAAAAGTAATACAGTGTAAGTTATAGGAAATAAAACAGAAAATATGTGCTTGCTCCCATTTGCAACAAGCCTAGCACAAGAACAGCAAGAGGACTGTGTAGTAGGCCCAGGGTGATACCAGAAACCTGAGAAGGTAGATACTACAGCTAGTTCCTGCTTAATTTCCATTGGTTAAATGAAGCTAATGATAATGATATCACACAAGATATTCACACACAGTGAGACCTAAGAAGGATACTCTTAGGGGAGGAACCCAAAGGCACAATGTTTCTGTGCCTCTGTTCACACAAAATAATATTTATCAAAATGAAGGGAAAAAAAAGAAGCTAAAGACTTGTCCGCTAGCCCAAGGTCATATAACCTAGTAAGGGATATGAATGATTCTGATTCCAGAGACTCAGTGCTGCCCTGGACAGAGACGGACAGGTAGGTGGACTTCACACGGTGCCATTGCAAACAGACCAGACGGGAGCCCCATCCAAGGTCACGCACAATGCAACCACCAACAGGAGAGTTGTTTGTGGTAGTTGATTGGCTTGGGTTTTGATTGTGTTAAAATACACCTAGGGAAGTGCTTGGAGAGTTAGAATAAGAGAGATCACAGGCTGTGCTTGCTAACTGGATTTATTCTGTCTTCATTTACTCTAATCTTCCTGAGTCTAGGTAATTTTACAATTTAGAGCAAGGCAGCCTGAGGAAGACAGAACCAGCTCTCTCATGGAGACTAGGAGATGGGGTGCTTAACGCCCTACATTTCAAAGAGTGGGTCAAAAGATTTAAAATAGATTTGCATCTCCATGGGCAGAGAACGAAATAGTATTTACTGTGCAAGTTTTCTAAAGGAAACGCTCTTAAAACAGAGGTCAGGAAGAAGTCTGTTTAAGTTTCAGTCAATGTGAAAGTTCAGCCAAGATGTTTTAGCTCTGATGGTCAGTCTACATGAGGGACTGTCATCTGAGCTCATACTGTGGTCCCGGTGACATTTTGAATGTTTGAGTAGCTACATGGTGAGCATCTGACAATGTATCAAAGAACCGGGCGTCACTGACATTTGCACAACCCCTGGAGTCCCCACTAGGAAGCACTGCTCTCAGCAATGGCATCTACAGTAGAAGAATGTAGTAGACAGGGCATGAAGGTCAGGTTCAAGTCACCCAGGCAGGTCTGCTATGGCATGCCAGGTTTCCATGGGTCTTTGGTAGGGAGAGTTTTGCTGTCAGACTGAGATGGATTGGTAAGAGAGTTCCTCTTCATCTGAAATGAAATTCCCCACTTGGGAGTGTTTATAATATAGAAAGATTATAGAGATATCCTATTCTTCATTGAATTTCTAGCAATAGTGCCACCCGGGGTATTTGCAGGTAATTCAAGGTATTTTGCTAGTTCAAGGTATCTGTGATCTTTTAAGTTTATTGCTCCTTGCACCATTATGTAATCTCCATCTTTACTCTCTGTAATTTTTTTCATCTCACCATTTGGTTTTGCTCTGAAAACAACCATATAAGCCTTGTTGTAGTAATTATTTGCCTGGTATTTATTGTCTAGGCATTTGCGTTTTTTGTCTAAATGTGTCTCTTAAGTATCGTATTGCTGAATCTTTGAAAAATCCAATTTGAAAATGTTGTTATTCATTGATTAAAAACTACAGCTGTCTTTTGTATTTTTGCTTTCTCTTCGTGTTTTTTTATTTACTATGTTTTGTTTGCCTGTTTGCCTACTCCCTACAAAATCTATTTTCCATTAAGAAATTGAAATTACTCAGCACTGAGTCAAAAGTTGGACTTTCTACCTTCACTCCTCTGGCAGCCACACCTAATGTATTAAAACTCTTGTTTAGGCTTTTTGTTTTGTTTTGTTTTGTTGTTCATTTGCAGGGTAGGTTCTTGCTATGAGATCCAGGCTGGTCTTGAACCTTTGATGCTCCCGTCCCAACCGCTCAAAGACTGCACCACAACCACACCTGGCCCAAGGTTATAACTCCACTGAGATGTAACAATATGTGCATTGTCCTTTCTAAATAAAATAGGGGCCAAAGCACCTCCACACCTCCTGCCAGGCTGACAGTTAAGGCTCTCTTTTTACATGGTCTTACTTCCCACATCTTCTTTTTTTTTGGTCAGGTTTTCATTCTCTTGAAGTAGTTGTACAGAGAAGGTTCCATTTAACAAAGGAGTTGTATGGATGTAATACATCTTAACCAATGAGGTCCCTTTCCATATTCTCACTCCACCTCTTTTGCCCACCTCTTCCCTTCTTTTCTTAGTTTCCTGGTATATACAATGGATTCTTGACTACCTTCTCTCCCCTTCCCCCTTCATCCATCTGCCCCTTTCCCCTTGGTCCCGCTTCCTCTCTTGGCTATACCTATTTCCTGGTATTGATTTTGTTTGGCTTTGAATTCGTCTTTCTAAAAACTGTTTGAGCTCTCCATAGAGTTATTGTTTTTGGAACTTCACAAGGTTGTACGCTGGAGTGACAACTGCCCATGTGCATCTAAGTGTCTAGTGCTTTCATTCAGCCACCCCTTCCTCCATTCCCCTCTCTCCTTTCTGTTCCCTTCCATCCCCGCCCCATCCATTTCACATTTCCTACTTCCTGTCTCACTTAGGCACATTTAGTATTCTTGCTAGAGTTCCAGAGCTTCCTGTCTCCTCTTGGATTCATTTCTCTTGTTACTTAGTTTAATCCCCAGCACTGCAAAACTTAACCAATTAATTAATGAAAACTTCCCAGAGGAATCTTTCAGAGTCCTTGCTGATTACTCACTGGTTCCCATATTGAAATCAACACCTTGAAGGTATTAGTTGATTTAATTTTTTTAGCCAATACTGCCATTGAGATGTCAGACTTAGATGCATTATGATTCCAGTTTTTAATCTCTGAAAGCATTCAGGAACAGAAATCTGACTAATGTCAGCTTTCTAACAAGGGCTCAGAACTCTCTGGAGACATGGATCACTTTGTCAATCTGGAAAGCCCTACGTCTCTCTCCTAGAATGTTTTACATGATTAAAACACAACATACAAAATTAGAAAATAAATCAAATATAATTGAAATAAAATTGAAAAAGGAAAGAAAGACAAAAACTTGTAACATGTAGTAGTAATAGGTGTTGTTTCAGTATTAGGTACCTTAAATACCAACACCTAGTGTTGAGTTTAATAACTACCATAATTTCAAATTAATCATCACAAGTAGGATTTTTTTAATCAACAGCTGCAATGTAATGTGAAAACACCATTTATTTCTCTTCACCACAGTCTTGTTAGTACTGCTAATACTACTGAGGTTTTCCCTACCTTCCTGCTTGAAGGGAAGTAGAATCATTTTATATGTTGGTGGGAATATCGCCACCCAGGTTCTCAGAAACTGAGTCCTGTATGTGACTCTCAGTGAGGTGTCTCAGGTTAAGCCCCACAGCTTACCTCTGAGGGCATTGCTTTGCGTTTTCTTAACTATGCCGTTTAAGACTATATGAGCTCCTTCAACCTAGATTGCTTATTCTAGAAAATTCTGGATTATGATTTCTTCAAGCAGTTCCTTAGCCCTGGGCTTCCTATTTTTCTCTTTTTTTCCCCTGTGGCTGTTGTAATGGAGATGGTGACACTTCCGCCTGTACCCTCCATAGTTCGTTCATTCAGTGTCTTTTCCTATTTTAACTTTTGGGAGAGTTTTTGATTCAGTATGTTCTTCATCTCTACTTTGCTATTCAACCCCTCCAAGGCCATCTTTATTTCAATAATTATAATTATAATGTTTTTCATTTCAATATCTCCAACCAATTCTTATTCATAATAACTTGTCATTGGCCCATGTTTTCAGTACCATGAAGGCATCATTATGCTAATTTTGCTATTTCTTGTCTATACCATAATTAAGACATCTGCTATGCTAATGTTAGTTTCTCTGCTGTTACAGGTGAGCTTCGGTGTTGCTCACCTTTCCTGGCACTCTCCGTCCTCAGAGGTCAGAGCATGTTTTCCTCTGAGCTCTATTACCAAATCCCTTCCCTACTGCTGTCCATCCCTATGCTGTAGATGCAGCTCCAACATAGGTATGAGAAAGAAACTTGTGCCTTAGGACGTGAAACTTCTCACTCTTCCATCTAGCTCAACCTGTTCCCATCTTTCCACCTTGCATGTCCCTCACTCATCGACACATACACATACCCTCACAGCCCTCATTGCCACTCAGGGTGAGGACATGCATCTTCTGCTTTCATGGTTTCTTATATCAATGGTTTGTCTATAGTTAAACATGTCCTCTCACTACCCCTGTCCTTGGTAATATCTCATTACTGCATTGAAGTGTCTGTCTCATAAAGAACCAAAGTCACGGGCCTTGTATTGTCTTATTTTTCTCTGACCACCTGTATAAGTTAACATTATCAGTTTTGCCCTCCTTGAAATCCTCAGAATATTCTATTCTCTCAGGCTCTCTGCCAACTCCCTGTCTGCCTTCTCAACAACCAGGCTTCTACTCTTTTCCTCTGCCTCTTGGCCATGGAGAGCCCATGCACGCATGAAGGTTGGTTGTCAGACCTCTGCTGAGTCTGCCCAGCTCCACCAATTTAGACCAGACTCTGGAGATAAAGAAAACAGGGTACTCCGTGAATAGCAACACTGAGGACTGATTGACTCCATATTGAAAGCGACTAGATATATGTTTCATAAACTAATACTCTAAAAGGAAGGCCGTGAAGACACAAACAGAAACAGAGGGACTGATACAGGGAATGCTAACAGCAGCAGCAGGTGTTTGTTCTGCTTTGGAGAGGGGCGGAACTCACCAGAAGGACACACAATATACATAACTATATGGAGATAACTGAAAAATCATCATTTGATTTCTTAGCTGATGACGTGAAGTTTGAACTTGCATGGATGTTTACTAAAATAACCGTTAATGATCTAAAATTTGAAAGCTGACATTTGAATCTGGGTGGGGGGGGTGGTTTACCACCATTCTTTCTCATCTCCTCACTTAGACGAGGGACTGGAACTGTAGGACCTGTGGCAAAGGAATGCCCTCTGAAACCAGGGCCATTTCATCTGAATATAAACAGGAGATCAACCATTCACCATCAAGGGGCCAAAGCCCAAACTGACCTTGGCTTCAGAATGATGGTATTAAGTTCTTACATTAAGACAAAATGAGACTTCAGGAAGGACATCAAAGAAATGTCTCTTTGTTGACATCGATTCAGGCATCTACATTCCTGGCTCTGAATTATGAGTACTTCATTTCTTCTTTCTGCTTCAATCGCCTTCATGACTTCAGGGAGAATGTTCTAGCAAGTAGTGAATGACATGGCTCAAATATTAATCAGTCTGTCAGCATTTTCCATATCTAAGCACTGCCACACTTACAGACACGTCCAATGTAGGAGAAGGGCAAGCTCCATTAGATGCCAGCCTCAAAGTGCAGATGGAGCTTCAGCATAGGCATCGTACAAGCTGATCAGCCTGGCGTGATCTGGCCACTCTGAATCAGACTGCTGGAACATTGAACACATTCATTCCTTTGATCTCAGTGTCTTCATCTATAAAATGGAGATCATGAAATACTTATCTCCAAGATACTTAGCTCTGCGATGTGTGAAATTATGGAATCGTGCTTGATATAGCTACTATTTGATATTACTTTTGGGGATTGCTGTTTTTCTCATGTTTGTTTTACTTCCAGAGCATCTTAGCTCCATACTCATTGCAGAAAAATTCACATTTAGATGCCTGCGATCCTTTTCTGTCTTGGGAATTCAGGATTCTTTCTTTCTTTGTTTTGAAATTCCTTAGTTTAATTGTTAGAAGTCATGTCCACCATGTGGCATTTATTCTGAGGACATAAGAAAATCCATGTGGCAATAATGAACCCAAAAAAAATCCATTCTATGGAATGAAGTTGTGAATAAATACTCAAGAACGTTATCTGAAAATGTGATTCTCCAAGACCAATATAAAAAGCTTCTTTCCATATATGCCTTTTGATATCTAGCTGAGAGAAGCATTGCCAATCAGTGCTTGTCAATCACACAGCTCTGTGTGGAAGAATGAGGACCACTTTCCTTTAACTCCTTCCACCACCAAAGAGTAGAGCCATTCTGGGGTTCTCAGCATAACCAGACAACTAGGTTTCAAGCTTTTAATTGACAAGCAGACCCCAAGACACAATGAATGGTGACAGACGACATAGGAGAAAGAGAGATCACAGCATCAGCAGCTCTGGAAAGCCTATCTAAGCGCATGACTGCTTCTGTCCCCTCACTCCCTCCCCGTGCCTCAGACAGCCTTGGTTGGAATGGGTCACCAGACACAGCTTCCCTCCAGTCTTTCATACCATACCTATGACAGGGGCGAGACTTCTCCCTCCTACCACATAGCAGGCAATGCCAAGACAGCAATGCCTTCCCAGCAGGCAATGCCAAAACAACACCTGGCCCAGGCCTGTGCCTTCCTGAAATATTCCATTGGGCAAGCTAGATCAGCCCTTCTTTTTTTTTAATTTTTTTTTATGGTGAAAATACTGTACAGAGGGGTTACAATTACATGGGCAAGATAGTGAGTACATTTCTTATCAAGCATTGTAGCCTCCTCCTTTGTTTACCCTTCACATCCCTTCCCAGCCTTCCCCCACACCCCCGCCCCAACCCTCCCCAGCCCACCAAAGTTGTAAAGTTCGTTTTCGACATGACAACTTGTACTTCTCATTGTTGCAACAGGTCCACCTGTATCCTTATTTAAACGACTTGTTTTTCCCCTTCCCCTCCACAAATTATACCGACATCAAATATCTTGACTCCTTGTCTTTGTCTTCTAAGCCTGTCATAAGAAAACATCATAGTGGCTTAAACAACAGAACTTGGTTTCTCATGGCTCTGGAGGCTGGAAGCCCAAGACCAAGCTGTCAGTAGAATTACTTTCTTCCACCGTCTCTGTCTGGCTCTCAGATCACTGTGTCCTCCCTGTGGCTTCTCCTGGCTTTTGTTGTGTAAGCACAGCTTTTGTGGCTCTTCCTCCTCTTCTTAGGGCATCAATTACAGTCAATAAGGGAGTCATCGTTATCACCTTTGTCTAGCTTGGAACCTCTTTGATCTCTGAAGACCCTCTACAGTCTAACTCGTACTGGGATTTAAGCTCTCAAGAGAATGTGGGAGGCACAATCCAGTTCATTGCATTCATGATGCCAGACGTCACACTGATGCACGTTCACCCTCTTAGCCAAATTCCCTGGCTTCAGCTCCGTGCTTCTATCATTTTGCTTCTGCTCAGCAGTGGCACCAGTCCTCTAACCGCCCATCAGCTGAGCTTCAGAACAAAGTAGTGCCTTGTTACTCGCCATTGTTGAGCCCTTGAATCGGGTATGTTGTTTCTACTGATGTCACGTGCAAGGAGACTGAGCTTCAAGGAAGACCTGCAAAGACCACACAGGCATTGAGTACAAAACAATAAGGAGCATCCTACCACCCCTGCCACCTGACCTCCTTCCCTCCGCTCCCCACTTCCTCCTCACCTGCAGGGCGGCATCACTGACCTCCCTGAAGAGGAGTCCTCTCTTCATGTTCCTCTATTGTCTTTCTGTCCACGGGGCCTATCCTAACGGCCCTACTCAAAATCACTACCTCTCCACTCCAACTCCAGAGCCCACTGAACTCTTCTTGGCGATTTCTCCCATAGTAGTAACCACCTTCTAACCCATGGTAGATTACTTACTGAGTTTATTGTTGAATTTCTCCAAACCTGCCTCCCCCCAGCACTGGCAAAACTATATGATCTACAAGGACGCAGGGTCGGGTTCAAGTGTGTAGGCAAATGAATGGTCACTCTTAATTGTCCTGGGCTCAAACTTAGCTCTCTAGAACACTATTAAACTCTAAATTTGAGAATAGTGTTTTGTTGGGCTTTTTTTTTTTTAATAATTGCTGGCACCCTTTTTGTTTACTTTAATACCTGACTACTTTGCCCCAATCTTCCATGCACTGGTGGTTGTATTCTTCATTATGGGTAGTTACAGCTTTTTCATAATTAATCTTTAATTGCAACACTTGCAGAGCATTTCATGTGACAAAGCCACATCTCACCCTGGATAATCACCACAGGTCTGACTAATGTGCATGACACCCTTGCATGGCAGGGGGCTCTCTCCAATGACAATATGTTGATTTTCTAATTAACAAAGGTTAAGTAGCATTTTTACTTGAAGACCTATAGTTTAAACTTCTGACATTTGCCACTGAGAAAGATTTCTGCAAGGCAGTAAGTTGGACTCAAATAACTTTCACTGGTTCTGGTGCATTAACATCTCTTGCATAATATGTAAAGACCATTTTCAGGATAAAAGATTTTACTCCACATCAAGTCTATCAGAAAAAGGACTTTCCAGCTCAATGATCCATTGAAATAAATCAGGGGCTATCTAAGGAAGAAAATAGCTTAACTGACTTGGTTTTGAGAGAAATGGCATTTTACTCACCTGCTTTATAAATTAAGAGGAGAA
The DNA here is from genome assembly GCF_019054845.1 of Dipodomys spectabilis. NCBI lineage: Eukaryota > Metazoa > Chordata > Mammalia > Rodentia > Heteromyidae > Dipodomys > Dipodomys spectabilis. Next base: position 7,738,433 of record NW_024870711.1, read on the forward strand.
AGTTAAAAACTTTATATAGTTTAGTGAATGGAACAAATGCAAATTACACTATAACCATGTTATGGTGCGTGCGCGCAGGTGTGTGTGTGTGTGTGTGTGTGTGTGTGTGTGTGTGTTTGTGTGTTTGTGTGTGTGTGTAGAAAAAGCCAGGTACCAGTGGCTCACACCTGTAATCCTAGCTACTCAGGAGGTTGAGATCTGAGGATCACTTTTCCAAGCCAGTCCAGGCAGGAAGGTCCATGAGACTCTTATCTCCAATTAACCAGCAGAAAACCGGAAGTACCGCTGTGGCTCAAATGGTAGAGCACTAGCGTTGAGTTGAAGAAGCTTAGGGACGCATCCAGACCGTGAGTTCAAGCCCCAAACTGTCAGAGAGAGAGAAAGGAAGAAAAGAGAGAGAGAGAGAGAAAAATGTATCACAAGAAAGAAAAATAAATTGAAGAGAAACCGAGAGTCCTTTTCTGAAATCCAGAGGGAGATACAAAGGGAGCCTTCATAAATCATGGGCAAGACCAGCTTAGACCTGGAAGAACTAAGACATCACCCAGCCCCGCCCCCTTTGCTCGGGATGGGAAGCCTCATGCTGAGAGAGATTCAGCCCTGTGATAAAAACCACTCAACTAGAGCAGTCCTCGATGCTCGTTGAAAGGGACACACAAACACAAAGACAGGAAGGCAGATAGAGATGTGGAGCCTCAAAAAAGAGCTAACACAGAGACAGAAAGCAAGGAAACTGGGCTGCTAACTAACATCTGTAGAATGAGCACACACCGGAGACACATGTACATATGCTCAACATATACTGTGCTATGCACTAGACTATACTAAGTTTATGTCTTAATGATAGACTTAAGATAGGCTCTAATCTAGACTTACTTGCTCTGCTAATTGACTCTCCTAAAAATTCTGTTGCGTGTCAAATTAACATTCGTTTAAAAAAATCTTTTTTAAAAAATCTCTCCAAACTCCCAGTCATTGCTGATGTCCCATTAAAACAAAGAGAGGGGGCTGAGGAATACAGTTAAGAATTCAATGCTTATCCTACAAAATTAAGAAAAGTAAGGGAAGGGGTAGAGTGGGAGGGATGGATGAGAATGTTGAAAGTGATAACTTTGATCAAGATGCATTATATTCATTAACTCCTTTGTACAAATACTTAAAGATTATTTAAAAAAATAAAAGACCTAGAGAAGCTGAGTGCTGGTGGCTCACAGCTATAACCTAGCTACTCAGGAGACTGAGAGTTGAGGATTGAGGTTCAAAGCCAACCCAGGCAGGAAAGTGCACAAGACTCATCTCCAATTAACCACCAGAAAACCAGAAGTGAGACTGTGCCTCATAGTGGCAGAGTGCTAGCTTTGAGCAAAAGGTGCTCAGGGACAGCGCCCAGGCCCTGAGTTATGCCCTAAAACCAATAACAACAACAATAACAACAACAAAAAAAAAAACCTTAGAGAAGTAAAATCTCAAAAATATTAGAAGAAAATAGAGTTGAATGATTATATTAATTTAGATTAGAGAAGATCTTTATGAGCCTCATATCCAAGGCAGAAATTGTCTGAATGAGATAGATAGATATAACCAATCAAAACCTCAGATGGAAAAAGAAAACACCTTATGTGAGTTAAATGATATGAACAACGTGACAGATATAAATACAAACCTATTAGTAAGAAATACACCCTCTCTTATCCCCCTTCCAAACCAGATCATAAATTAGCAATTAAAAACAGAAATAGAAACCAGGCTCTGGAGGCTAGGTCCTGTAATCCTAGTTATTCCATGAGATCTGAGGACCAAGTTTAAAGCCAGTTTGTGACTCTGATCTCCAACTGAGTACCTAAGTAGTAAAGGTGTGGTTCAAGTGATACAGTGCCAGCCTAGAGAGAAAAAGCACCCTGGTGTGAGTTCAATCCCTAGTGCCAGCATGCACTCGCACAGGCGCATGCATGCGTGCACAAACACACACATACACACACAGAAAAGAAAATATAAAAATTATCTGACTCTTAATATGTAAATTAAAATGCAAATTCCATGTCCTTTCATTCAATTGACTTGACATAAATTCAAGGGAATATGGCCCAGTGTCAGAACTAGTATGGAGGAAGTAGTTATTTTATTCTACTGGCAAAATGTAAATGGGTCAATCCTTTTCAGAGGAAAATATATTTCAAGTGTCTTCAAAATGTATATGTCTTTGTGCCCAGCAAAAAATATAATGAGAAGTGTAACTAATTAATTCTAAGGGATTGAGTTAACAAAAACCTGAACAAATAGGCCAAGTTTTCTTAGTATATGTATCATATTAGTACACTATCATACAAAACAAAACTTGTTAAAAAGCTTTCCATTGGTAATGGAGGGGCAAAATAAACAAAATAAACAAGTTATTCTGGTTGTACTTGTACTGCTTAGAAAATATTTCATAATGCATTAAGTACAGAAAGCCGATGTGAGAATGTGTATATTATGACCCCATTTCTTTGTGTGTGTGTGTGTGAGTGTGTCCATAGATCAACATAGAAAATGTTGGTTCCTAAAAATAGAGATATTTTATATCTGAATCACATCACATCTTTTGCATTTGCTTATTGGTAGGTTAACAGTTTCCACAATGAGTATTATATTAATATTCAGGCAAAAAATAAGGGAATATCTAGAAACAATGATGTAAGCTTTTACCCATTTTGATAAGTGATATTTGTCTAAGTTGATTAGTAGGGAAAATTCAAATACTATACATTTATGTAGAAGGTCTTTCAGAAAACCTATATTTTAAGTACGAATGCCATAATGGTTAAAATGATAGAAACCAGATTGGAATTCTAAAATATAAAGAGTGATGACAGGTTTGAAATTCTTCCAAAATCAGGCAGAGGCCATAATTCTCTCCAGCACAGAGGTGTGAAGCTGGGCAGACAAGCAGATGGCAAAACGGAAACTTCTTCAAAGTGGTTGTTTTTAATCATTTATTTTGCCATCTACTATCTCATAGCTTTGATCCAAAAACGCATTGGAATGTCTTCAATTAATCCACTACTCAATCTTTTACTTTAAAAATGATAAAATAAAATAAAATACTCCCTGGAGTATTACTATTTAAATCAACACAGTGCCCAATAAGAGCAGTACAAAGCTTGAGTTTAAAAGAGACAAGAGACGGATTTGTTTGCCATCCCATTCACCGATGAGAACTTATGGGCACAGCAGATGCTGGTACCTCCTGGGCCTGAAGCCTTTGATCCATCTGTCTCTCTGCTGAGGACACTGGGCTGTGCTCAGGATAACAGACTAAGTGATCAGAATTGGTCCCTAGCCTAGTGCTCTTTCTCAAACTCTAACAGCCTTATTGACTGCTCCATTTTTGAAGTCATCCAGATCTATATCACAGAATACGTACATCTATGCAGTCCCTGACCCACAGGTCTTTCTTTGTCAACACTAGTCAATCAAGGCAATACACTTAAGAATCTGATACATCTGATACTATTTTGTCACATAAGAGCTGAGTCCATTTTGTGTGTGTGTGCCAGTCTTGGAGCTTGAACTCAAGGCCTAGCCACTATCCCTGAGCTTCTTTTGCTCAAGGCTAGTGCTCTACCACTTGAGCCACAGCACCACTTCTAGATCTTGGGGTAGTTTAGAGGAGATCAGAGTCTCACAGATTTTCCTGTTTCAGTTGGCTTCAAACTGCAATTCTCAAATCTCAGCCTCCTGTGTACTTAGGATTACAGATGAGTCACAGCCTCCTGTGTATTTAGGATTACAAATGAGTCACCAGAGCCCAGCTAGGAGGCTGAGTCCTGAAGTAAACATCCTAGCTTCTCCAAGCCTCAGTTTCCTTACCTGTGCAATCAGGTTATTGTAATGGTCATGTGAATAACATATACCAACAAATTGAAATACAAGACTGATTTGGGTTCTTTGTCTTTCTAAATCTTTCTAATTTTTACCCACTATTCATTTGGGATCAGTACAAAAAAAGGCATTATTTAAGATGCATTTTTATATATATATATATATATATATATATATATATATATATATGTTTGAATTCTTCCTCTTCTACCAGCTGCTTTAAAAAAAAAAAGATTCAGCTGAGGATATTACAGACACAATTAAATCTCCTTGTGACATAATGCTTCAGTGAATCCTTCTGTGAGCTCTACTAGGAAATTTTTAATATTTTCATGCTCATGAATCTCAGGCTAACTCTATAACATACTCCAAAAGTCACAGTGAACGTGGTATGGTGCACTATGTCTTGCAATGACATTTAGACAGAAGCAGTGAAATCTAACCTGATCTAGTGACAAATCTGATGTAGCTGAATTTGATGTGGAATGATTAATTCCAATTCTAGCTAGCCTGGACAAAAGTTCTTGATACCCTTCGCGTTCAACTCAAAGCAAAGCATTCGGTGAAAAAATACTCAGGATCTATGATCACATTTCAGAGGGATTTATGCCTTCTGACTAATTGACTTGTTATCTATGCTAATATATTCATGACTCTGCCCTCATATTTTTGTTTTGTAATAGATAATGTGTAGAACTGAATGTTGTTGTGAGACTAAAGACCAGAGAAACCAAAGCTTTTTGTAAAGCCCTTTTTCTACATTTTTGGATAGCTCCAAATATTTTATTTCTGTAGCAAGTATATGGCTTCTCAGAAGGCAGTCTCTTTTAATCAGGCATTATTGCCTAAGGGAAAAGCTTCAACACTGTCCCCTTAGGGAGGACTAACTTGGAAATGCCAAGACTACATACAGTTCCCTCCTCTCCTACCACAAATGTTCAAAACATGAATGAAAAGAGCACTGGGTGAGGCTGCCTCCTGTGACCTCTGTACCTTCTTCTGTCATTCCAGGTGGGGCTGGAGGGCAGCAGGGCTTCCTGGGCTGTATCCGCTCCTTGAGGATGAATGGAGTGACACTTGACCTGGAAGAAAGAGCAAAGGTCACATCCGGGTTCAAATCAGGATGTTCCGGCCACTGTACCAGCTATGGAGCCAACTGTGAGAATGGAGGCAAGTGCATCGAGAAGTACCACGGCTACTCCTGCGACTGCTCTCACACGCCGTATGATGGGACTTTCTGCAACAAAGGTAAGGCAGAAAGCATTTCTCCCCTATTTTAAAGACATCCAGGGAATCCCCATTTATCTGCCCAATGGTGTTTCCAGCAGGACCAAAGGGTGTTTTATCCTGAGGCTGAGATGTGCAGAATTCCTCCCAGGCCTTACTTAGGAGGTTTCCCAAATCATTCATTAAAAGAAGCTTTGAGTGCAATAGAAAATTCCCCCACCTTCTGACATTGACATGACAAAGCCAAGAGCTTGGTCAACATCCTAATAGTGAGTGACCAAACAAACAGAGTCTGAAGAGGCCTTCAGGCCCCATCCTCCCGCAGAGGAGCACCAATCAATCAACGAATGGATTGAGCAGTTGCTGGTATGAATCAGCCAATGAAGCACAAAGAGCTCGGGGATAGATACCCTCAAGTCACTGAGTTTGGATTCAAGCCGTGCTCACAGGAAATTTTCTTTGGTCAGTCACTGTCACCTAATCAGAGCCAAGTTTATGAGTGGTTCAGCTGGTGCTAAACCATGGGGATGCTGAAATAGGTCTAAGGGGCCAGCTTAGAGCATAATACTACTGTATTATTCCAGCCTTAGAGGAGCCCTGGTACTCCCAATAAATTCCAAAGTCACTGAGTAGAAACAAGAGTCCAATGCACGCACATATTTTCTTTGGGATATACTCTGTCATCCCATGAGACTAGAAGAAATTCCCTCCACTGGTCTGTTGCTGAATCCCCCTCTATGTAAACAAGAAGGGTAAAAAGAACAGCAGGTGGCACTTCTCCTAAGCACCTCCAGAAATGCCTGTAAATCACTCTTCTCTTTCTAAATGAATGCAGAGCATTTGAGCAACGTTACCGGTAAGTGGTTGATGCATCTCTCACTGAGAAGTTTTACATAAGTAGCCCCCTCCTACTCTCATGAACGCATGGAGAGTTGTTAACGCTGGCATTATTCACAGAAGATGCCATACGCAGAAGAAGGAATTGTTCCCCAGCATTCTCTGTACATTCAGGCTACTCTGGTGGGGCTAGAATATGAGCATACAAATTGGATCCGACAGGGTTTGAAGAATGAGCATGAGACCCCAGCAAAGATGGAAAGAACACTATTGGAGAATAATGGCATTGCACATCAATGGTGCTATTACACTGTGTCTTTCTGCTCAGAACAACATGGTTCTGTGGTTTTCTGGTGGCATACAATGGAATGAGCTTGCAGAACCCATTAATTTTGCACTTGTAGAAATGACAGCCTTGCGATTACCATTCACTGTGCCTGATGCTAATTCAGTGCAGCCATTTCCTTTCCAAAGGAATGTCTGAATGCAATCAAGTAAGCACTAAGGCCAAAGACATTCCACTATATATGTATCCATTTAAAGGAAATCATGCTCCCTTTGCATGTCCAGAGCTAGGAGAAACACCCTAGGCCACACAAAGCCCTTGAGGGGTTAACAGACAATATGCAGGAAAGGGGCAAGATCATTCAGTTAGCCAATATTGGAGACCAAGTCAAATGAAGTCTCTGTGTCTCCTCTGACATTATCTCAGAGGGTTTATACAAACAGCATCTCAAAATTTTCCTCATATGTGAGTAGTAGGAAAAAAACTTGCATGTGGTTCAATGGGTGACGTTCACGGAGACAAAATGAAAATCTTTAACACTGCAGAATACCTTTGAAAACCCTTTGTAAGCATCCTTCTAAGTAAGTATCTTCGTGGCTTGACAGCTATGCGGGTTTAGCAGAGTCATGAGGCCTCCTGGGAGCGCCATCTGCCCTGAGCACACATCTTCGTGAGGATGACAGGCCCTCCCTGCTCAGATTCCCTCCTGACCCTTCCTCTGTCGGCTCTGCTGTGACTCATCATCCAGGTGGCCCTTCCCGTGACCCTCACACTTGTGCTATAACCACACCACAAAGAGCAACCACAACTGGCCCAAGGAGGAGTTCTAGGAAAGTCCTTCTCTGGCCTTCCCTTGACAGCTCAGTTCTATGCTAGTAGCTATGGGGAAATGCCCAGGGTATTTTTCTAATGAATAAAGGCAGTCCCAGCCTGCCACATACAACCCAAGTACAGATGTATGTAAAAACAAGCATGCTCACATGCTCAAGCACACACACACATGCACGCACACACACACACACACACACACACACACACACACACACATACACTTTTTGAGTAGTTAGGATTGTAAGCCTCACCACCATGCTGGCTTTAGAGGTTTTTGGCTATTATGATTGAGCAAGATAAAAACTGAATTAGTGGATGCAGAATTTACCATAACACAGTACAGGATGCCAGATTCATCTTGCCACATTCAGGCACCTGGTTTATTTGTTCATTTATGGATTGACTCACTTATTTAACTCTCATTCGCTGAGTGTCATCTCAGTCCATTTTGTGTGGTTATAGCAGAATACCACAGACTGAGTACTTTTTAAAGAACAGAAGGTTATTATTTGGCTCATAATTCTATAAACTCAGAAGTGCAACATCCACGGGCCCTATCTGGTGAGAACCTTCATGATGTATCCATCTACAGTAGAAAGCAGAAAAGCAAGGAGCAAGAGCAGGAAAGGGACTAAACTTTTCTATCAGGATACATTCCCCAGATAACCAACCCATTTCCAACAAAGCAGCGCTAATCCATCCAGGAAGAAAAACTCTCAACACTCTTGTACTGGGGACTGAGTTTCCAATTCCTGGACTTTTGAGGGACATAGTCAAACCACAGCAAACATAATGTGTCTGGAAGCCCTGAATATATCATTGAGTCTGTTCACACTGAAATTTTCAAAACAGTTTGGTGCTTTACAGATACAAAATCAGAAAAGTCTAGAGGGTGTGATAGCATTGCATGGTCTCTCAGTCTAAGAAGAGCTCTTCATTAGGATCCCTTCTCTGAGCCAAGTTTGGCAAGAACTTATCATCCAGAGGCACAAAAATAAACCTTAATTCACTTGTCTACAATCTCTTTTCCTCTGAAAGAAAATGTTCGTGTTCATTTGCTATATATATATATTATATATATATATTTCAAACACTCTGAAAACATTTTCTAACTTTAGGGAGTTCTATATTTCTCTTAAGCATTCATTTGTTTGTTGCTTAGATAAAGGACAAAATTAGAAGTATCAAGGTCACAGGACTGCTGAAAGACTGAGTGATGGGTGGATGGCAATCATGGCAATGTTACTAGGATTTACAGTTATGCATACCAGCCCCACTGTGGTCCACCTACATCTCTTTCTCTCTTACTCAGTCTCATGAGCTGTATTTTAATGTTTTATAATCTGTATTATTGATAAAGCCAATTCAACTCTGTATTTTCAATAGACAATGGAATCTAAATAGAGTTTAGATCCAACTTCCTCCCTATTGAGTTTGAAAAATTATTTAATGTCCCTAAGCCTCATCCTCAGAAATATATACCTACTTGTGTGTATGTGTGCGCGTGCATGTACATGTGTATATGGGGATGAAATGCCGGTCCTAGGGCACTGTCCCTTAGCTTTTTCACTCAAGGCTGGAGCTCTATCACATGAGTGATAGCTCCTCTTCTGGTGCTCTGTGTGTGTGTGTGTGTGTGTGTGTGTATGTGTGTGTGTGTGTGTGTGTGTGTGTGTGTGTGTGCATAGTTAATTAGAGATAGTCTCTCAGATGTTTCTGCCCAATCTGGCTTCAAACCGTGATCCTCCTGAATAGCTAGGATTACAACCACAGATACCTGACTTAATACCTACTTTTTAGGGCCACCATGAGGATCATATGGAATACTGTGAACAAATTTACAAAAAGAGAGCCTGACCCACATCCATACATCAGCACCTGCCACTGCTGATTCTCACTGCTTCTCCCCTCCACTTTAAACCATGCCACCTTGTAGTCCCTGAATGATTTGTCTGCCAGATGCCCAAACGGTATCATTTCTATGACTCCAGAATCCTGGGTTGTCACTTTGGTGCTTCAAGAGCAATGACAATGTCATAAAATAGCTCTTATTAAATTTTGGACTCCAAAAATAATCTTCTGATGGTAAAATAAGGTTTCTACAGGCAACGCTCTGGTAGACTGAAGGACATGTAAAGATTCTGGAAGATAACACTCCCAGAAGTCACTTCCGGCAGTGCACTTCCGGTGGTGCACTTCCTGGTACAAAGTGTTCATCCTTGCCAAGAGCCAAGTTGGGTCACCATAGCAATCTGTTTTTGGTTTTGGTTTTGGTTTTGGTTTTTGTGGACAAAACCATAGCCCAATTGCTAGTTAAATCTCTCAAAGAGAGAAGATTTGATTTCCACCTCTGTCCTGAAGTAGCATTTCATGTTGGACAGAAGAGGCGAGTTTGCCAAAAGTAATTTCAAGACTGCACAAAGTCTGCTTATCCCTAGCTCCAGGTGCGGAACCGAATCCGGAGTAAAACTATGGTGTGGTGTGTCCTTTTAGAGTGGGTTAAAAGCATTCCAACACAATTAATATAAAATATTGTAAACAGGTGAGGGCAAAAGAGGAGAGAAATGTTGGACTTTAGCATTATGGGCTCCCATCGCTGTAAGAAACCAGATACTGCTGTCAGCCGCAATGGTCATTTTTTTCTCCGTTTTACCCACCTGATCTTAATAATCCTAACTTGGAAGACAGTTTTACACCAGTCAGGAGAGAATTTCCTAGGCTCCTTTGTCATCTCCAGATGGAACAGAAGGTTGGCTAAATTTGGAAGAAATCCCCCCAAAAAACAAAAATAGAATCCTTTTGTCCCCCTTTTTCCCTTTGAGTGTTACTCAATTCATGCTCGTTTCTTAAATCTTAAAAGCCTTATGAGGAAGGGAAGAAGATTTTTTAAAAATAAAAATAATTTTAACATAAATATGCATATAGTAATGGACAAAATAAAATAGTTTTAATTTGATTCCCAAAAGTCAAATATGTAGAAATAGCAAGTTTATTATAGAATAGGGTGGGGGGATAAAACAATATTCACTATCTCCCAGAGTCCTCTGTTGTCTCTGATTAAGGAAAACCTGAGCAATTAAACTCAAAAAAAGAGATTTTTAAACGTCAGTGGGTAAGATCAAGTCCTTTGTAATATGTTCTAAAGTAAGAGGACAGAGGTGTGGGATTTTATTTTGATGGTATGATAAATAACCTTCTTTTCAAGTTGGTGCAATTTTCTGGTCCCCACCAGGTTTTTGGATGCAATGGATGTTTTTCCTATGTGTGTTTGCATACGTGGAGTGTTTGCATTTTCCATTATTCAGCAATGATCAGAACTCTAAATACTGTCACATTTACAGAAACATACTCTATCTTCTCTCGTGTATTAGCTTTATGATTTTACCTGCAACTCTATACGTTTTTCTCTCTCTCTTTTTTTTTTTTTTTTGTATTTCTGTGAGCCTAAAATGAACCATAAATAGTCCTGAGGGTTTTGCTTTTAAATTGCTGGTGTTAGGGGCTCCCCTAAAGGCAGGTCTGCTCACTGGTGTCCACGTTGCCCGCAGTACTTCAGCATGTCTATGGGCCGTGGAGCCCTGAGTCTGACACACAATTTCTCTCTGCTACTACTGTTTTGTGAGCTCATCATTTCTAACAGGCAGCTCTGGACTTAGAGTCAGACTCATTCTAGACATCCCTTGGCTAGAGAAAATTTACTTTCTTAAATGACCGAATCCAATGGTCTTTGACCTCGCTTTTCACATATCTGGTAGTCCATTTTCTACATCAATCAAGCTTCAAATTTATTCATGTTTTTACTTTCATTGGTTGTAATTGTGATTTAGATAAATTGGCATTTAGTGTTTTTTTTTTCTCCTTTAAAACTAAATACTGAGCCACTTGAGAAGTAGAAATAGGAAGAAATAAGTTCAAGGCAAATCTAGAGGAAAATTCATAAGCCATATCTTAAAATTTATGCTGAGTAGAGGGGTTCCGGCCTGTAATCCCAGCTACTCAGATAATGGAGGTAGGAGGATTGAGCTCTAAGGCCACCCAGGCAAAAATTGTGTGACTTTATCTGAAAAATAAACTAAAACAAAAACAGAGACATGGCTCACGTGTTTGCCTAACAAGCACAAAGTCCTAAATTCACACCCCAGTATCAATTTTTTTTAATCTGAGGAAATGAAAATTATTAGACTCAAACGGGCTCTCTGAACCATTCTTTAACGTGTTGTCTTCATGCGAACTTGAGGCCCAGTCATAAGCCATGGCTACCTGGACCCAACAATTTCCTCCTGTTGACTCTTTCAAAGGAAGAGTTTTCTAAACAGAAGGTGGCTTCTAAAGTGTTCAAGCTCTAAGGAGGCCAAGATCCTTAATGTAATTGAACTGCTGGCAGTACAAGTGGACATAGCTGTGTTCTTTGTTGCTGGAAGAAGATCAAGGAGCTTGATCATTAATAATAATTCTTCTCTTCGTATACACTGGGCAGAAGTCTAGAGAATTATGGGGATGTTGGCACAAGCTGCTATGTGGGAAGCAGTGGACAGCCAGGAAAGAAGGTGGAGATAAGTGAGACCAGGCGGGGAATGAGGCAGGAGGTGGATCCAATCACAGCACGAAGAGAACTCAAGAGAAGAGTGAGTAAGACCAGATGTGGATGACTCCTGATGAAGATTCTAACAGGAGACAACTTTCCTCCATCTTTCCAAAGAAAGCCTGGCCAGTAAGGGGTGACCCTTCTAATGCTGAGGGATAGAACTTGGTTTAGAGAAGAAAACCTTTTGAAAAACATTTGTCATGAAAGAATCTCAAGTCTAAAGGTTCAAGATACCCTATGAACCTCAAGTGTGACAAAAACAGGAACCACTGAGAGATGTATCATTAAGAAGGGGTATGTGGCTCTGATCAAAAAACATTGGACACTTAGATGGACACATTAAATTGTAATGCACCATGTACAACTTTTGAAGTTCAGAAAAATAAATAAAATAATCATAATAAATTCCAAATACATTGGAAATAGCTCCCAACTTTTTAAAAAATATTGTCACTGATATATATATATATAATAATTCATGTTACATTTATTTGCTTTTAACATTACAAATTGGGTTGCTTTTAGAAAATAATAGTGGCCAGGCACCAGTGGCTCATGCCTGTCATCCTAGGTACTCAGGAGGCTGAGATCTGAGGATCACGGTTCAAAGACAGCCTGGGCAGGAAAAGTCCATGAGACTCTTATCTCCAATAAAGCACCAGAAAACCAGAAGTAGCGCTGTGGCTCAAGTGGTAGAACACTTGCCTTGAACGGAAGAGCTGAGGGACAGTGCCCAGATCCAGAGTTCAAGCCCCACAAGCAACAAAAAAAGAAAAAGAAAGAAAATCAATAGTGGCTATTTAAGATTGAGATCAATTAAACCTTCAACCTGTGCCCCACTAGTCAGTATATTCTGTGAGGATTTGTCGTCATCATTTCTAGTGTGAAGACAATATAAAATTATATCTGCTCTTCCAAAATTTTTATTGTAATAGTATTCTCTTCTTGGAAATACACATCCTTGTCTTCCTAGTATCTGCCCTCACCGTAACTCCCAGATAATTGTATATAAACTTAATGGACACCCTCTTTTTGAGTATTTCTACTTTAAATATAATAAATCAGAGAAGTCAACAAATGGACGTGCAAATATACAAGTGGAGAGCCTTGCTTTTGCGAGAGGTCTTCTAAAACAATGGTCACTAACTTTAACATTGCAGAATTTTATTTAAACATTCTGAAATTCATACTTAAGTACAAATTTGCTTCCTTTCCATTAATGCGAATGATTTGCCATTCATCCAGTCCGAGGGACCAATTTTACTGTGTTTCTTCCCAGGGAGTTGGGTCAAGGGTAGCTTAAAGAAGAATACCAGCCTCTAGAGGAAAACCATTCTCTCAGACTTCCTCACATGTAACCCCACTGTTCTTCCAGACTCAATGGTTTTCTGCCCTAACCAAGAATTCAGTATTATTTGCTAAGGATCTTGATAATAACCCCTAAGATGCCTACTTTTGGAACCAATTTTGGAACTAATTTTAGAATCAGCATTAGTTGACCCCATAGCAGACAATGGTGTAACCATCTTGCCGTGCAGTATTGTTTTGTTTTGTTTATAAATTGCCTCAATTATAGGAACTGTGTTTTTACAGGAGTAAGAACCCTGTGGAAATGTGGGAGTGGTTGAAAAACACTAATATTATGAGGCGTTATTAAGGTCATTCCTGTCTGCTTTGAGAGTCCTGCAAAAGGGTCATATCTGGTCATTCACGAGCTGCCAGACCATCTTGATCAGATTCCATTGCCATCGCTGGCAGTAAAACGCTGGACTGACTCTTCCTTCCACTGACTTACATTAGGGTTGCTGCACGACAGCATGATGCATTATCTGCACACTGAAAGATCACAGGGCTCAGCAGGACATGGGCCTCGAGTGAGCTAAGTTCATGACGCATGCTTGCGTGCTTTTAGTCAGTCCACCACTTGAGTATAGTACAGCCCTGCTCAATTCCTGTCTCCATCATGGAGTCATTAGGAATCATTTGAACCGGAATATCACTTAAAGCAGCTAATAAACTCGAAATTAAATAAGAATGGATTTGGGGGCCATCCTCTTAGAATCATCATGGAGATCTTTAGCAAATATTACCAGCACCTATCTTAGAGAGTTTTAGAACTCTCTAAGGTAACTGCTATGATTTAGAAAACTTATTTAAATGTTCCTTTTATCCCAAATGGTGAATACTCTCTTTGCCACCTCTGGACGGTGTTAGGGAGGACTCAACTAAGCCATTTCTCCATTTTCAGAATTTAGTAAGCACATAGTTATCTTCCGTGCAACACCCTCCTGTATCACAAGCCACATGCAGTTATTAGAGTACTTGGCAATTTCTTTGAAAACATCAAAGACTATTTCAAAATGTTTTATTCCCATAATTACAATGAATTTATTACTATCCTCTCAATGTTCGTCTCTTGCCCTAACATTCAAATGTCATTGGGTTACATGTGTCAACACTTCAATTGCTTTAAATTGCTAAGAGTTCGTGAAGCTCTTTTTGTCCCAAAACCAAAGTATCTCACTGTTGAAAGGGATATTGCATCCTTTTGTAGCCAACTGACATCCTGTTTCACATCTCCTTTTATAACAGACACAAAATATGTTTGTTCACAGCAATTTCAAGATATAGGTATTATCACCTTTGGTTTGACAAATGAAGATGTTGAGACTTCTAGAGTTTAAGTGTATTATCTAAAACTCACATCACTGGCAAACACCGGATTGGGATCAGAATCTTAGGACCAAATCTGTTGTTATTCTCAGCTTCCACACCAGCATGGAGCCATCGTGAGCACCCTGGGCAGGAGAGCCCCAAAATGTGACAATGGAGAGCTGGGAACCCCGTGTCCCACTATTTTGCACCAATATTTCTATCAACGGCAGGGAACGTCTTCCTGAGGAGATATCTCAGTATCTTCAGACTCTCCAACCTAAGGAGACAAGTAAAATGTGTCTAGCCTGAAACTTGCCACATAGGAGATATTTCGTAGATAATTCATTTCCTGCCCTTTCTTTAACTGATGCCTAAATGAACCCTCAAAGGAACAAACTCCAGAGAAAGAGATGGTCCTCGGCCACTGCTCATATCAGCTCTCCAATGACCCAGTGGCCTTACGCGTATATTGCTTCTTGTCAATGTGTGATAGTGAATTGGTAAGTGTCATGACTTTTAGATAATTCGCCTCGCTCACTTGGGCTTATTTTTTCTGTCATTCTGACAAGGGTAGGCCTGTGGCTTAGAAGTCCAGGGAAAGTTTCCATTTTTTTATTTTCCTTCTTCCCTGGGGATCCTGGTATGTAGTCAAGCAAGGAAAGACATACAAACATACACAGGTATACACATACAGCAGAGCGGAGATGGACATGGGTTCCACCTGTACATTTCTAAATGCCAAAATACACACACACACACACACACACACACACACACACACACACACACACACACAAGAGCAGAGAGAACTGTGAGTTCCACCTCTAACTTTCTAACCATAAGTCTCGGATAAGAAAAGATTGCTTTTTCTTTGCACTGGTCAAGACTCTGGGACACACCAGCACCATGACCTTGGGTTAATGGCGGTGAGGACTTTGCTCTCCTAATGCAGAGGAGAGCAAGGGATGTGGAGAATCTCACCGAATCAATTCTTCTGGCACAAGAGACCACTTTAGATTGCTTTCTAACAAAGAAGGTGATTTGCAGAGTAAATCCAGGCTGTGGCCTGAGAGTTTTCTTATTGATGAAATTCCTGCTTTGCATCACTGATTGGCGGCCACCCCAGGGTTGTGGGGTCTTTGTGCTGGTCTGGGCACAGAGGTGTGTGGAATGAGCCTTGATGATTAGAATTCCAAAATCCCAACAAAACACGGGGATGAGCCAAATGAATCTCTGTCCCCTTTTCTGAGGACAGGAGAGGGTGGAGTGCTGTCTCCTTCCACAATGCACAACTGTTACGAAGAGGAATTCATCCTGGGATACTGAGCCTGGGCCTCCAGCTCCTTTGGACCCCCTTCACAGCAGTGCTCTGTTCTCTGCATGAGTCTTCCTTTCTCTAGCCAAAGGATAATGTAAAAATTATGACACAAGTGAAATATTTATTCTCTAGACAAGAGTAAAAGATTTCACAAGCAAGCATACTGGAATCCAGATCAGATATTCTTCCCTACTTACACAAATCAACTATGGGATTAAACAGAAGCCTTTGCCAACCTCACACCTGCATGTGCCAGGCCCACCAAACTTAGCACACACCTGTACACACTCACGCACACATATACACATACATACACATGCATTATGCTACCAATGGTGTCTATAGACTACCATTGAAATGGAACTTGCAGTGATTTGTCTTAATTAAACTTGAGAGGGAATACAAGTTCAAATGGAAGAAATTTGTGGAAGAGCTGAATAGCTCAAGGAGTATTTCCAAACCAGGCTCTCTACACACAACATGATTTCTTTTGATCTGATTTACTGGCCCATTTGGCTGTGATTCTCCTGATCAGCAGATAACCTGTACCAGCAGGAATGAGTCTAGGAGAAGAGAGTGATTTTTGAATTGAGCCCAAGAGGCTGAGCCCTTCTGCATGGCAGGTGTTCTGAGGAAGAGCTTGGACCAGGAGAGCAGAGCACAGAGCAACTTCAGAGTGAGGAGCAGCTGGACACCAGTGGCTCCAGCCTGCAATCCTCCCTACTTAAGAGGCTGAGCGCTGAGGATCAAGATTTGAAGCCAACCCAGGAAGGAAAGTCCATGAGACTCTCATTTCCAATTAATGAACAAAAAGGTGGAACTAGAGGTATGGCTCCAGTGATAGGGTGTTAGCCTTGAACAAGAAAAACTAAAGGGCAGGCCTTGAGTTCAAGTCCCAGTATTGGTGCACACACATACACACACACACACACAAACACACACAAATATATATATATATATGTATATATATATATGTATATATATATGTATATATATATATATATATATATATGAACTTAGACAAGCCTCAGCAGGAAGTTAAAATGGCTCTGTGAGGACCAAGACTGAAAGTACTTTGATAAGAGGCTGGAAGGGACCGTCAGGGAAGACAGAAGTTAGCAAAGATGCCCTTTCCCCTCTGTCATCTTGCCCAAAGCCATCCCTGCAATGGAGAAGAAAGGCAG
Organism: Dipodomys spectabilis; assembly: GCF_019054845.1. Lineage (NCBI taxonomy): Eukaryota > Metazoa > Chordata > Mammalia > Rodentia > Heteromyidae > Dipodomys > Dipodomys spectabilis. The sequence goes on from NW_024870711.1 coordinate 7,755,217, forward strand.
TATTGTTTTCTTCTCTCCTTTACGAAGTTTCCTTTGCTATTAAGGCCCAGAATCAAGGCTAATATCATCTACTACTATCATCTATATTCACAAATAAACCATCTTTAGCTATTGATCCATGTTAGAATATTGTACTCTAGAAAATGTATCCTCAGTTCCTTAATTTATACTATTATAATGTACTAGTTATCATTATGTGCATAGTGTTTGCATATCTAGCAGGAATATTTTCCTTGAAATCACCTAACTTTCATCTCATCATTTAAAAGTGCTGCCTAATATTCCATCCTGTGGGTTTTCCAAAATTTATTTAACCTAAATATTAAATAATGACTCACATTAATTTGATATTAATCACTCTTTCTCTTAAAACAGAAACAAATGAGCATTTCAACTTCTGGGGTTTTTTTTTACTGGCAATAATATTTCGGTAATGTTTTGTGTAAATTGCATTCTCAATATTTTGCATTCTTAGGATAGATGGGCAGATGGGTAGAAGTAGAGAATAGGAAACTTACGTTTTCCCAACATAGAACCAATCCAGCTTTTCCACCCACAGGACCAGTGAGCACACACACCGTAGTCCCTGAGAGCACCCACTTCTCTCAACATGAGTTTTCCTTTTGCATGAAAACAAGAAGCCAAAAATGGTTTGGTATCATTTAGATTTCTATTTCTTTAAATCCAGAAAGGGCAGGGGTGCACACAGGCACATGCGCATGGGCAAGTCCACCAGGGTCCAACTGCAGTCAGGACTCAGTACTTCAGGCAACGTGATCATTTACTTCAAGACACTGACCTGATAGAAATTTTAAAAAAACACACACAGAACAAAAGAGGTTACTCTTAGGTGTCAACTTGACTGGTTTAAGATATATCCAGAAAGCTAACAAAGCATGATTTCTGGGCATGTCTGAGCGTGTATGCAAGGGAAAACAGCATTGAGTTAGGGGCGAAGGATAGACGATCCACCCTTCAGGGCCAAGGTAGAACCAAAGGAGAGAAGAATTCAATTGCTTTCTTCCTCTCCCCCATCTTCTCCGGCCGTTGGACATCAGGACTCTGGGTCCTTGGCCTTTGATGTTAGAGGAGGCGTCAGGAAGGACAATGTAGGGACTGCTAAGCTTCATGGACACACTGGGGTCTTTAGCCCAGGTATGCCCCAGCGCCCAGCAAAAGTGATACTTAAATACCATATTAAAGCCATCTCTGTCAAATGCAAGCATAAATAGAATAAAATAGTAGCATGAAGTCGTGTTTCTTTCCTTCCTTCAAAGCCAACTGAGATCAAAAAAAGAAGGAAATGGAGGACCCCAAATAAATTCATCTTCAATGAAACATGAAAATACCCATTGGCACAAACCTTGGCTTAGGGGTGGTGTAAGCCAGCGGCTTTGAGAGTTGACTTCGAACGAAAGAGATGACCATAAAGTCATGTTTTCTTCACTTTGCTCCAAGTTCAGCAATTCCTTTATTCTACTCCAGTTTCTTCCTCCTGTTACTTTCTTATGAAGTATGGCTTTATTTTGTTCCTATGAAAGTGGCATGGGAGGCTGTGAGTTCCTTTCATCTTTTGATGCTCTTGAATTTTTTATACAGACCATGTATGCCTTTTTTTAATCCATCTATTTGTTCTTTGTCTTTTAAGAATTTTTCCCCCCTCAAAATGAAGATATTTTTGGGGTAGGGATTTTTTTTCAGATAGTGTTCTAAAGTTACTTCCTTATTTTTGTGGGGAAGGGGAGAGACAAGTATTTCTCCCATGCCGTTGTCTTCAGATCAAATGTTAAATTGTTTATAATAAAGCATGAATATGCTACATGGGACAGATTGAGAGGTTTGGAACTTAGTCACAGTTTTAGAGGAGGCAAAGATAAAAGGATGAAAGCTAGGTGATTTCAAGGAAAACAGTCCTGCTAGATATGCAAATGCTACATACATAATGAGAACTAGTACATTACAATAATATAAATTAATTTAAGGAACTTAGGATACATTTTCTATAGTACAATCTTCTAACATGGATCAATAGCTAAAGATGGTTTATTTATGAATGTAACTAAATTATAGCACGAATTCAATTAGCTCTACTTTGCCTCCTAGGCCTACTTTCCCCAGAGAAGAGGAATAGCACACACCATGTTCTGTTTTGTTCTTTGTGTATTTGGTTTTTTTAGGTCCAAGATCAGGACTCAAACTCAGCACGTGCTGCTTTCACTCATTGGCTAAATTTTCTTTTAAAATCTGGAGGAAAAAAATTACCTTTGAAGTCAAAAAACATTGTCATCTATACTATTCATATATTGTTCTTTACTACCAACATGCTGACATAGTGTAGCTTCTCCTAATCGTCTTGTGGAAGAAACAAACCACAAGAGAAATAGATGTCTTTTGTCTCAGAGGCCATGCCTCCCGTTCATCATTCATCTCCCTCTGCCCATCTCTCCCAACCCCATCCATCTTCTCAGTGTTCCAAGCTCCATTTCCACAGGTGTACATGGAATGGTATATTCCATTTCTCATATATATTTGCTCCTCAGTGATTAGAGCCACACAGGGGACAATCCCTTCTAGACCTAGAGTCCCCGTCTTCAGCTTGGTACCTGATACAAAGGAGGTTTGGATAAATGTTTGATGAATGAGCGTTTCTGAGAATCAGCATCTAGATTAAATAGCTTTTTCTGGAGGTATGTTCTGAATGTGAGTTCGCTGTCACTGGGAAAATAAATAGGAAGCCAACTTGGAGATACAGTGAAATCATTTCCATGGAAGTTTTAGATGGCCTTTCCCTGTCTCACAAAATCCCCTTCCTGGTGCAATAAACTCACAACCTGAACTCTAATAAGCTTCCCAAAGCAGATGCGCTTCCCATGTCAATGCAATCCATCTCATTTCAATCTCTGCTTTTGGGAAATGAAATACTATAGGTTTTGTTGTTGGTTTGGTTTGGTTTTTGATTTGGGAGTTTTCTTTCTTTGGAGGCTATAATATGGTGTTTTTTTTATTATAAAGGTGATGTACAGAGGGGTTACAGTTACACAAGTCAGAGAATGAGTTCATTTCTTTTTGAACAGTGTCACCTCTTCCTTCATTTTCTCCCAGTTTTTCCCTCACAAACCCTCTCTCCCAAAAATTGTAGTTCATTTTCAACACAGTGCCTAGTGAGTACCACTGCTACATTTGTTCACCCTTCATCCCACATTTCTGTGCTCCCCCTTACAGTCCCCAAAACAGGTAAACTTATAGACAAACAAAAGGTACAGAAATTAAAAACAAAGGAGGGGGAAAGGAAAATAACAAAAAACCTCTTGTTTCCATTTCTAGTTCATGTCAATACACATCATTTTACATGCACATAGCTATTGAGCTTTTGTGGTCTCACTGAAAGAATGTTTAGGGCCCTGTATAATTTATCCTGTGCAAGTGTAATTTTTTGTCTTTTACTATCCATTCACTTGTAGATTTATAGGCACATTCTAATTATAACAAATGAGGGAAATTATGTAATGTATGTTTCTTTGGGTCTTGCTTACTTCACTTAATAAAATTTTTCCCAAGTCTTTCCATTTCCTTATGAACGGTACAGTATCATTCTTTCTGATGGAGGTATTGAATTCCATTGTGTAAATATACCACATTTTCTTGATCCATTCTCCACCAAGGGACATCTAGGCTCATTCCATATTTTAGCTTTTGTAAACAATACTGCAATGAACATGGTTGTGCTGGTAGCTTTTGTGTGGCCTTGTTTTGTAGTCTATGAGCTAAATGCCCATGAGTGGAATTGCTGGGTCATAGGTAAGCCCTGTGTTTCATCTTTTGAGGAACCTATACATTACTTTTCAGAGTGGTTGAACAAGTTTATATTCCCACCAACAGTGTAATAAAGTTCCCTTTTGGCCACATCCCTGACAGCATCTGTTATTGTTAGTAATCTTGATTATGGCCATTCTAACTGGGGTGAAGTGGACACTCAATGTTATTTTGACTTGCATTTCTATTATGGCCAGACATGTTGAACATTTCTCCATGTGTCTTTAGCCATTCTTACTTCTTCTTCTTCTGAGAAGTCTCTCTTTAAGAATTTAGCCTATGAATTAATTGGGTTGTCATTTCTTTGAGGGTTTGTTTTGGGGGGTTAAATTTTGAGCTCTAAGTATATTTTAGACTTGAGACCCTTGTATGATGCACAGCCGATAATACCTTCTCCCATTCTATGAGCTTTCTATTTATCCTGCTGGCTATGTCCTTTACCATTTAGAACCTCTTCAGTTCAAAGTAATATCATGTATCCAGTCTTTCTTTGATTTGTTTTGAGTCTGAATGTTTACTTAGGAAGTTTCAACCCATGCCTAGGAACTCCAGTGTTTCCCTTACCCCTTCCTGTAATATTGCCATGGTATCTGGCCTAATATTGAGATCTTTGATCCATTTAGAATTGATTCTGGCACAGGATGATATATAAGGATCTAGCTTCAGTTTCTACATATATATAGCCAGTTCTGCCAGAACCATTTGTTGAAGATGCTATTTTTCTTCCAGTCTGTGTTGTTGACTATCAGTCTGAGAGTTGATTTCTGGGTCTTCTATTCTATTTCATTGGTCCTTGAGCTTATTATAATACTGTTTTTAAAACATTTTTCTTTTTTAATTATGTGTGTGCCAGTCCTAAGGCTTGAACTTAGGGCTTCATGCTCTTGTTTGGCTTTTTCTCTCAAGATTTCTACTTCAGTCACAGCCCTACGTCTGGCTTTTTGCTGGTTAATAGGAGATAAGCATCTCTCTGATTTGTCTATGTAGGCTGTCTTTGAACCAGAATCCTCAGATCTCAACCTCCTGAGTGGCTAGGATTACAAGTAAGAGATACTGGCCCTGACTATTTTTTTTTCAAGTTTTAAGAATACACAGTGATGAGTTAACTCTGAACCTGTGGTGCTCACCAAGTGTTAAAGTCGGAATTTAATGCATCCTATAATTAGTATTATTTTGAAAGTCATTCCATGCTACTTTTATTTCTCCTTTTTTTGGTGTTCCCGGTATCTTTTTTCTGAGAAAACACTACTATATTCAGGGCAGTTGAACCACAACAAAGACCCAGGAGAGGAAAAGAAGGGGCTGCTCAAGCATTCAGGGCACACATTCCTAACACATTCATCCCACTGACCTGCAAAATGTCAGTGGGAGTCGAGAGAGGCCTACAGACAGAATATCTGAGTCCACATTTGACCTCTCAAATCTAATCAGTTTTATTTTGATCATCGCACTGAGTCTCTATTAGCTTTGCAAACACTCATTAAAAGCCAATTCACAAACAGCATTTTAAAAGACCTAGGAAACATCTCCCATATGTAGATACAAAAATCTCTCCTTGTGCTGACCTATTTCAAGATCAATTGACTACAGATCCCAAGGAGCAATCACAAACAAAATTCCCTTTTTTAAAAAAAAAAAAAGTATTCTTGTTGTTAAAACTGAACAAAGAAACTCCACCTTAAAAGCACAGGTCAAATGTTTCCTCCTCTTAATCCCAAATGAAATAAGTCAACTTTCAGCTCAGCTTTTCTAGTCCTTTGCGTGGCTTTACACTATAGCAGGATTCGAGGATTCGAGTGACCTGAGCTCGGGGCTGAGTCTACAAGCCCATGGGATCCCTCGCGAGGTAGGGTAGGGGGCAGTTTTAAACCACGCTGCAGCTGCCAGTAAAGGAACACACAACATGGTGCCTGGCTGACCTACAGCTGGGGTGTGGGGTGGCCCACAGCGAGGACAGCGCCTGATACTTGCTGAAGCCCTCTAGATGTTACCAGTTAGCTCTTTTAATGATGCAATAATCCAGTGCAAGAGACACTTCTATTAGACCTACTGTACTGACAGGAGAACTGAGGTGAACAGAAATTAAGTAGCTCATCCAAAATGACCCATCTAGGTGGCAGAATGACTTGAACATAGCCAGGTTCACTCTGCTCTTAGCCACACCCAGCTGTGGATCTACCCAGAAGGTTGAACTTCCTTTCAAGCAGCAGGGCAGAGGTGAGCCAGTGGCAATATTTAGAGACATATCCCCCGAGACATCATACAGTTTGGACCAGGATCCAGGGTCCTTAGGGAACAGTGCCTTGATCTGAGATCCTTGGTCTGGGCAAGGATTCCCTGACTACATGCTCCTAAAAGAATAAAAAAAATGTTAGATGCAAAGCCCAGCTTATGTACCCTTCTTCATATAGTTTGTTATAAATGGTATACACGTACTGTTGAACTAATGTATGCCATAAAATATGTACAGAGGGGGAAAATCTTTCTTTTACACCAAAAACTTACCGTAAATTTACTTCAAGTAGCACTCACTTGTATTAGCATTAGAACTACATATCCCAGACCAAAAACACATATTCTATAAATAATTTAGGTTCCGTTTTATTTTCAAGTGTCATGGAATGTCTTGATCTAGAACCCCATTTTCCTAAAATGGTCCCCTTGTTGTTTTAGATTATTTATCAACCCATACATGAGGCCCTTGATGCATTACAATCATCCTGAAACTATGCATTAAAACCAAAACAAGAAAAAAAGCATCTTTTTTAAAGCCTACAGCAATCCCCAAGAAAAAAGTCACCTGACAAGAGAAATTCTCACTAGAATAATTCATTCAAATACCAGAAACAAAACCTAAGTGTCGATTTATTCTTTTTAGCATTTTTCCCCCATAGCAACACGGGAGCCAGTGTGTAAAATGGAACTGCTGTTGGGGACAGAGCTTGTCGTATTCTGGCCAAGCATTTGCTTTTCTGATGATAGCAATAATACACACAGAGAGAAGGAAACATTCAATGCAAGTACTTTGGCAACTCCAGAAGGCTCAAGCCCTCTGACAGCACCTCACATGCCATCAGCCTATTGCTACTTCCTGGAACCAAAACAAATGAAGGTGGGGAAGAGGGGTTCCACAAAGCAGCTAAACACCAAACCCTCAAAGCCTCTCCATCCTGCACAGGACAGATGAGCTCTTCGTGTACCATCTGTCTGCTCTGCACTTGAATTCTCCCAGAAGCTCTGGGAAAGCTGAGAGGTTTATTTACAGCTGGAGCCATTGCAGCCTGAAGCCCCACAGATTCTCACTCTCCCAACAGCCCTCTATTCCCACCTCCTAACCACACACACACACACACACACACACACACAAACACACCTCCACCTGGCAGAACTGCATAAAGAGAGACTCCGTATTAACAACATCAACGTGGCTGAGCAGAGGGATGACAGTTAAGTTCCACAGGGGCTGACCCAAGGCTGTAACAACCAAGGGTCTAGTCTGCTGCTCAGAGCCTCCAGCCCAAGGCAAATCCCAGCTTCTCTTCAGTTCTTCTTGGAGGCAGGGACACACAGCTCAGAACAATTTGTCCTTTGATGTGTTAGGTTTGACAACGGCATGACCCGAGAAGTAAAAATTCCTTTAGTGTCGCATGAATGATGGTGGTGGTGAGTGTGGAAATGTGACCTGGGTGAATTTTAACTCAAGCACCTGATATAGATTATTAATTGCCTCAAAAGCTTAAAGGTGGAATTGATTGGAATTTTTTTCCTGAGGTAGGAATCCATAAAATTCTTCTACTCTCCCTTTAGAATCCCCTTACCTGGTTGGGAGAGATGAGGGAGAATGATGGAATGCATCACGATGCATCACAGACATATTGCATTGAAACATCTTTGTACAACTACTTAAGGATAACACAAATAAAAATAAATGGAGTAAAATCCTCTACCCTATGGTCATGAGAATCATAACTATATAAATGTCCTCACCCTTACGTACCACAGATGGTACCTGACTAGAAGTTAGCCAACCTATTTGGTTCTTACTTCTAGATCTTTGGCTGCCGATCTTTTCGTCATGTCTTTATCAGTTTGATCCTTATTAGGCCCCTGAGCTTGCCTAAAAATGTTCCAACTCTACCTATATCTTAGAGGATGGTTAAAACTTGGAAGTGCATTTGGGTTCAAGGTATGAACATCTCAGATCCTTCTTGAACAGGAAGCGGAGCCTTCCAATGGTGGAGACCATGCATGCAGAACAAGAACACAAGTCATTTGGGAAGAAGGGAAGGGCCATCTCCCTTCCTGAGCTAGCAGCCCCTAGATTAGGCAGCGCTTTGCATTCCAGACACCTGTGCAATCTGAAGACTGCTCTTGGGGTGCCAAAAACATCTCAGAGACTTGTCGAGAATTCTTTCCTTTAAGGGAGTCATGGCATTTAGCAAATAGGGCAGCTACTTCTACAACACCTGGTATCTGCTTATATTTTTAATTTTCAAGGGTGAAAGTGGCAGACGAATCACTCCACACGTGTTTGTGAAAACACCTTGGGCTTGCACAAGCACAGCATAGACAGAGCTGAATCTCAGCAACTCTGCACTTGATTCTGGCCTGCTGATGGACGGGATGACCACAGACACGTTTGTCACTCCCCTGAGCCTCAGCGACCCCATCTGTGAAATGGGGAGGGAGGAGGAGGCATCACAGCCACCTTCAGGTGTTGCCATGGAACTATTTAGTTATATGCTGGCCTGTGGGAACTTACCGGCTAGCCATCCATCTCCTCGTGGTATTGAGAGTGCTTGGGTCTGGGTCACTACTAATGCAGTAGGACAGACCCGGGGCTATCCGTGAACTTGCTGCAGGCCTCCCTAGACCGCTCTGAGCCATAACAGTGATGAAACACAGTGATTGCCTCAAAACCCTGATGGGCAAGAATTCTGTTTGCCTCAGGCAGATCCGCTGATGAGCAAGGTAGAAATATAGGACATTCCATGCTAAGCATAGAGCATAGATTAAAGTCCTTGCTACTTAGAATGGGCATTGAACCCAGCAGGTGGAACAGGCAGGAATTAAATGACTAAGTCTACAAATAAATAAAAAATACAATTCCTCAACACAGTGGTTTCATAGGGAACTGTGACATTCGCTGAGCAGAGGTAAAATAAAGCAGACATTGAATTGGGGACAACTTCACTCACTAAAAGCTATCCTAGTAACCCCTGACCAACCTCTGTTTAAACACAGCCCACCTTACTAAGCCAACAGACAAGGAAAAGCAGAAGAAATTAACAACATCTGTCGAACGGTTGAGCCACTTCATTCCTTTGGCTATATTATCCTAAAGGCACCTGATAACATTTTCACAACCAACCTGCTCTGCTAATTAATGATGATGTAGAAGTGCTTGCAGTGACATTTCTCTCACGAAGCTCACTCTAGAAAAGAAATGACACTGAAAAATTTCCACTAGGAAAAGTCTACGCAGGCCAACAAGTTGAAGCACACACCAATGAAATAAAAACATGAAAATTTTAAAAAACCAGCAAATTCCATGTAGCTCAGCTCAGCAAATATTGATAGAGTATCTGCTTACAGCCAAAGTCTGACTGAGGTTACACGACACAGCTCTTCTCAGATGCTCCATGCAGTAAGAAGCTAGGAGTAGCCACTCTCATTCATGTCCCACTTCCTTATCCCCTTCCAGAACCTTCCTTTCCTGAGGAAAAACTTAGGGATGGGCCCTCTAGGTGCCTGTTTATTTGCAAAAGATGTGCTGCATGAAAAATGTACTGTACATGTTTGCATGTAGATAGAAAAATGGCTTTCCAAAATTATTTGTGTGTATACATATATTTGTATATGTAGGTGTTTCCTCTAGAAATGCAACAAGGGTGTTCACATTGATCCCATAACTCTAGTTCATAAGTGGTTCCGAAATTCTTATATAATGAAATATTATTTATATTTTATCGTTTTATATATTATAGATATTAACATCAATATTATATTCATTATAGCAGTTCGCATTGAATGCTACATTGAATATACATTTTATTTAAAGTAACTTAATTTTACATTAGACATTTAATATTCAATATTATATATACTTTTTTGTTATTGTTGGTCGTGGGGCCTGAACTCTGGGCCTGGGCGCTGTCCCTCAGCTCTTCAGCTCCAGGCTAGCACTGTACCTGTTGAGCCACAGAGCCACTTCCAGCTTTTTCTGCTTATGTGGTGCTGAGGAATTGAACCCAGGGCCTCATGCATGCAAGGCAAGCGCTCTACCACTGAGCCACCTTCCCAGCCCAATATTATATATACTATTAAGTATATTGTATTTAATATCAGTGAGAGAGTGAAGGTGATGAATACCCTGCGTTCAGGGGCATGGCTCAGGTAGTATACAAGCACAGGGCCCCTGGGACTGAAAAATAAAGAAATAAGTCTACCAAAATGCTCACCATCAAGATATCTATGTAAGGGCTGGAAATGCATCTCAGTGGTAGAGCACACGCCTAGCATGTGGGAAAAAAAAAAAAAAAGAGGACTCTAGATGTGGGAATTAATTTTTGCTGTTTTTACCATTGTTCTTAGAGATTATTTCACAATGTACTGTTCCTCCGAAATGTTTTCAGCTGTGGGGTTCCCCAGCTTCCTGACGCGGCCCCTCCCTTTTCCTGGAATATCAGGTCGCATCCTGCTCCCCACAGACTGCACACCCGGCCCCCTGGCCGGCTCCTCGCCGCACAGCGGGATCAGAACTCAGGGGGTTCACCCACCTGTGCTGGTTGGGAGGCTCTGCGTGGAGATGCCAGGAACAGCTGGCCGTCACTCCTCCTCCACGCCTCCCTGCACACTCTGCCCAGAGAGGCCCTGGGCACCTCGGCTGTCTTGCAGAAACTGATGTGTTTGTCAGTGCCAGGCAGAAGTCACTTCCTTGGGGAAGCAAGCATGCACCGCCACTGGTGACGCTGAGGAAGCCACGCCTCCCCCACCATTTATTCCCACTGCTCTGCGGGTGCCCTGCTCTGTGGGTGCCAAGATCTGTGGGTGCCATGATCTGTGGGTGTCGTGATCTGTGGGTGCCATGATCTGTGGGTGCCCTGATCTATGCTGTGGTCATGATCTGTGGGTACCATGATCTGTGGGTGCCCTGATCTGTGCTGTGGTCATGATCTGTGGGTGCCATGCTCTGTGGGTGTCATGATCTGTGGGCATTGTGATCCACGGGTATCATGATCTGTGGGTGTTGTGAGATGCCCTTGCTCTTCTCTGACACCTTGAGCCCCTTTAGAAAAGGCCCCGCTGAGTCTGCTTTGGTTACTAGCATGGGCCTCATATATACTAGATTCCAAGAAATGTTTACTTAATTAAACACAAACTAAGCCCTGCCTGCTGGGGCGGGGTTCTAATGCAGTGCGCCGGATTGCTGGAGGGGTGCCTTTCACTGCCTTTCCTCATTAGGGAGGAAGATGACTCTGGCACAAAATCAAGGTGTGGATAAGGAGCCGAGAGGAGAGCAAAGGAGGAAGCGGTGGTGATGGAAAGCAGCTACCATGTGGCTGCGGTGGGAGCCCAGGCGGGGAGAGTTGGAGCTCAGACAAGGAAGGGCCTCAGGCATTCTGGAAGCAGCTTCAGCACCTTGTCCAGTACCAGCACACAGAAGCTTCTCAGTGAATCATTTTGAAAACAAACAGAAACTAATTCATTGTTTGCTTTTTTTAACCTTTCCCACATCCAGTGATGTCCACCTACCATTGATAAGCATAATTCCAAGAGGGAACGTATTTTCTGTTTGGTAGTGACATGACAAGGCTATTACACAAGGAACATTGCATGAGACTGAAGGGTGGGTGTTGGGAGAGACAGCCCTCTGAGGACACCCGTTGGAAAGTCACCACCGCCGTTGTCATGGTGACACTGAGCATCCAAGCAGGCCACACAGAAAGGTACCATGGGGCTGGGAAGGTGGCTCAGTGGTAGAGCGCTTGCCTTGCATGCCTGAGGCCCTGGGTTTGATCCCTCAGCACCACATAAGCAAAAAGAAAAAAGCCAGAAATGGTGTTGTGACTCAAGTGGTAGAGCGCTAGCCTTGAGCTGAAGAGCTGAGGGACAGTGCCCAGGCCCAGAGTTCAGGCCTCATTACCGGACCCAAAAAAAAGAAAGAAAGAAAGAACGAAAGAAAGAACAAAAGAAAAAAAGAAAGAAAGAAAGAAAGAAAGAAAGAAAGAAAGAAAGAAAGAAAGAAAGAAAGAAAGAAAGAAAGAAAGAAAGAAAGAAAGGAAGGAAGGAAGGAAGGAAGGAAGGAAGGAAGGAAGGAAGGTACCATGGACAGAGCAGCTTCAAGCACTGGTTGCCAGAGCTCAAGGTGATCTGGGATTCTGCCTTTGACCTCCCATCAGACCATGGCATGTGTCTCTATACTCTGAAACGTGAGGAGAAAAGCAGACTTAGCAGAAGGGGCGAGCCCCACTGTGGTTGTGTTTCCTGAGGGAGTGGGAGTAAAGTTTCCCTGTAGGAGGTCTCGGGTTGGGGGCTAGGGAGCAGTGGACTTGGGGCTCAGGGATGGGTGTAGGGTGAGACCAACCATGCTGACGGGAAGTCCTCCCCACGAGCCAGCGTGTCTGGACACACTGAGCAGGGGCCCACAAGGACGAGTCTGAAGAGGAAAAAGGGCAATCAAAGAGCGCATGGGAGGGTGGCCATGGCCCTCATCCTTCAGTGACGAGAGGCCCACTGGATGGAACCAAGCTAGAGCTATTCAATGCAGAGGAAAATGTAGAGACAATAGGGCTTCTAGAAGCTTCCCTTGGATGAAAGACAAGACTGGAGCTCCACAAAGTGTTCTAGTGTGTGGACGGCTCCTCCTGCTGTTCTCTACCCTGAGTCCTTCCTCTCCTTCCCTCCTCTGAACACCCACCCAGCCATTCCTTCTCCCCCACCACCAACCACCACCACCAGTGACTTACTTCTAAGACAAGCCTTTTTTGTTCTTGTTTTTTTTTTTTTCTTGTCAGTAGTGGGGCTGGAACTCGGCTTCGGCGCTGTCCCTGCGCTCTACCACTTGAGCCATAGCACCACTTCCGGTTTTCTAGTGGTTTTTTGGAGATAAGAGTCTCAGGGAGTTTCCTGCCTGGGCTGGCTTTGAACCGTGATCCTCAGAGCTCAGCCTCCTGAGTAGCTAGGATGACAGGTGTGAGCCACCGGCGCCCGGCTTCTTTGATCTTCTAGACACTTTCTCCAGGGAGATCCCGTCTGTGCTTAGGGGTTAAAATAAATCCATAACTATCATTCTAAAATACACATTTCCAGCCCAGGTCTCTGTAACATCTTCCCTAACTCAAAGGCACCTCCAATTGTGCCTGTTCTTAGCTGAACTCCTGATACTGGCCACATCCCAACCCCGCAGGCTCCCTCTGTCCTCAGGATGGAGGGCGGTCATAATCACCCACCCGGAAACCCAGGAGTGTCCTGAACACTCTACTGAACACTACTCTGCTTCACCATCAAGCTCCGTTCCCTTTGTTCTAACTGGTCCAATCTGCCCCCATATCTACTCCTCCCCACTGCCGCGGGCTCTTCCGTGGTCTACTGTGTCCCCTGTCCTCTCTTCCCAATCCATCTGGTAAACAGCAACTAAAAGAATTTTCTCCACCCTCCTTCCTCAGTCTCTCCAATGTGAGATGATCGGCATATCCCACCATGCCTGGCCCAAAATGATCTTTGAAACGGAAACAAAAATCAGATTGTTCTTTCACCCTTGCTTAACTTCTGGAATGCTTTCTGTGTAAAGACTAAACATATCCTCAAGATGTCTCCCTCTCGGTCCCCACTTCCGGCCACCTTCTCCCGAACGTTGGCCCTCTTTGGCCTTCTCTGCACTGGTTCTCAGCACCCCTCATTCCTCCGGCCTTTGCACATGCCCTCTGCCCTTCCTGCAAGGGTTTTCCACCCCACCCCACCCCCACCTCAGTTCAATCTCACTCACTCACCTGAGGTTATTAATTTAAATGTAACATACTCCATTTTTTTTCCTGTGAGCTCATGGCTTACAGAAGGCACTTACTAAATATTTGCAAGGATAAATGAAAAAGACTGAGTGCTAACCAGAAGCTGGCTGGGGCTCAAGGGACAGGGATGGGAATGACTTACAGCACACAGTAATTAAATGATCGCCTGAGTGAGGTCACACACCCCGTGGGTTGCAAGGCCGAGTCTAAAACCCACATCTTTTGATTCCCGCCTGCAGCGTACCGCGTGAATGTCTGATCAAATGTCTTCTTCATCTCCCTTGCTCTCCCCAAATCATTGCAACTCGATGACCTCCCGATTTGCCGGTCACACAGCACCAACTCCTGGAGCATGACCCCAGAAATTCTAGGTGCAAACTGTCTGGTGTCAACTGTTGGGTGCTTCTGGTCTTCAGTTCCAGTCAAGGCAGGCTCTTGATCCTACACAGAAAAGTGACAGCTCATTCTTGTGTTTAAAGCTGCGTCTCACCCGTAGCCCGCGCCATTCATTCAGGCTCAACTTGAGAGATTTTTCTGTCACGTTTTCCCTCCATTGTACAGATTCAGTCCCTTAAAACCTATTACACAGAAATAGACCTGGACGTGGCCAGTCCTTTAGAGAGAAAAGTAGGGAATGGGTTATAATAGATACATGCTCACCTGGGAACGCAGCACGAGTAGAGGTGAGCATTCACCCATCCCACGTCCAATGGCGTTAGTCCAAGAGGATTACAGGAAGTTGAAGAAAACATCAAACAAATCGAATTTTTAAAAATTCAGGAGAGAAATTGAGTGGTACACTTGGGGAGAAAAGCAGATTTGACCAATGTAAAGCTAACAGGAAAACCGGTTGTGCTGGGGGGCTGGGGGAATCATGTGGAAGCAAGCAGTGTTGTGCTGTGCAGAATCCTGATGCGTGCACAGGGCAGCGGCCAAGGCCCGAGGAGCAGAACTCCAGAAAATTCACTGAAGTCTTTTACTAGATGACTAATTAAAAAGCAGTTCCTCAGAGCAATCGTTCTGCGCGCTGGAGTTCAGCCATGAAAGCATCTACAGACCCTCACAGCTGAGGCCTGGACTTCCTAGCATAGCCCTGCCTCCCAGAAACTCTCCTATTAGAATTGAGCAATGCTACAAAGGGCTTTTCAGATCTGAAGAAGCTGGGGAAAGAATGGAGCCTGGCTTTCGGAAGCAGAAAGGAAGATGCAACTGTTTATATTTTGTTTATAGAAAAGAAGAAAGAAGGGAAGGAAAGAAGGAAGGAAGGAAGAAAGGAAGGAAGGAAGGAAGGAAGGAGGGAGGGAGGGAGGGAGGGAGGGAGGGAGGAAGGAAGGAAGGAGGAAAGAAAAGGCAACAATCCTGCCACAGTTAGGGCTTCATAAGCGTGATTCAGTTGAATAGCTGGTCAGTGGTTGTGCCTAAATAGATGTTCTGTGCTGAAATCTGCTAGAAACTTCTTTGCTCCCCTCTTTGTTTAGTGATGTCAGACTGGCAGTTTAAAAATCAAACAAGGAGTCAGGTGCTAGTGGTTCACACCTATAATCCTCTCTACTCAGGAGACTGAGATCTGAGGATCATGGTTCAAAGCCACCCTGGGCATGAAAGTCCATGAGACTCTTATCTCAAATTAACCACTAGAAAACTCCAAGTTGAGCTGTGGCTTAAAGTGGTAGAGTGCTAACCTTGAATCCAAAAGCTCAGGAACAGGGCCCTAGGCCTGAGTTCAAGCCCCATAACCCCCCCAAAAATCAAACAAGGTAGCAGTATTTACACCATGGGAATAGGCAAAACTAAACATCTGACTTACAGAGCCAGTCGCTTAAAATTTACCAACACACCCTTAAACCTGTAGGATGAATGCCTTGTAGAAACAGTTCCCTAGAGTTCTTATATGAAAAGAAAAAGAAAAAGAAACCTTAGCATCTTCTGTGGTTGCTTTTCTGTTTTAATTACTAATACACAGTGGCTCTGTGCAATTATCTTTTATTATACATCCAGAGCCGTTCAGCATTGTGGACTCTCCTGGCAAGCCCACCGTCTTTCACACGTCATTTCTACAGGGGAATATTTCCAAGTTGCAAGTTATCGGCTTTCAAATAAACTTTTGGAAAAGGGCCCATTTGTAAGTTGGGAATTTTCAACTCTGGGTCCTTGGGGAAATTAGGGAATAAAATAATCATGTCAGCTTTAGAAATGTGACTTGTAAAATAGATCCAAGGTAAAAAGGCAGAAGGAACAGAATTGCTTAACTTTGAGATGCCGAAGATGAGGAGTAATTTAATTATGGTGAATTCCAGCTGTTTGAAGGCTCTTACGATAAGCCTCAGGGATCTGATTAGACAAGGGGATAAATCCCTTTATAGTATTTTTCTGGAAGAAATGATTGAAGAATTTTTTTTCAAACATTCACCAACTTCTTTTCCTCCCCCATTCATAATTTACACATGACCTGTGTTGAGGACCAAGAACTAACCAAAACAAAGCCACGTGTCTCAATTAACATCATTGTCACCTTCCAGATCCTGTCTATAGAAATGTAATCTAGAAATGTAATCATGTATATATGACCAGATTCCATCAATATCTTTCATAAGACACCTTAGAACACTCAGATCTAAAATCTATCATCTTTTAAACAAAGTGAATATTATAAAACTTATTCACATGAAAAGGTAAGTCATACATTCTAAAGCAATACTTGATCATTTAATGAAGACTAGGATGTCATGTGGGAGCTCATTAGGTTACTGTTGTTTTAGCTATGCATCTTCCAGAATAATGATACAGTATCTTTACTTGGTAGCCCCTTAAAGTGCTCTGAGACAATGAAATGACAGCTGTAAATCTGCCACTTGGAGCTTCAGATGGTTCACACCCCTCCTGGCCGAAGTTTAACAGCTGGTTTATGTCATGGTTTCAGAAGGACACATTTATGTATGGTATGTCCCTTCATCCACAACTGACTTCAGCTGACTTAAACCCCTACCGCTTTTTAATAGCCAACAGGCACCAATAATATTCTCTGAGGTGAGTTTGGGGATTGTCTAAAATCATTCAATTTCTGAATATCCCTTTATGCTCCCTTTAGTCTAGCTGCTTCCAGGTAGGCTAATGATTGCTTGTTTCACCCTGGCAGGGACTCTTGGGCTCCCTGTTCTGTCAAGGTGACCACCCTGTGTGTGTGTGTGGGGGGGGGGGGGGGCGTGAGCCTGTGGTTCTGGTTATCAGAACCTCTGAGCTACCTCCTGGGACTGAGCCTACAGACCAGTTTTTATCAGACTCGCACAGATGGCCTGAGAAATGCCAGGGACTCTGCTCTGCTCATCATCCGAGTGCCACTCTGGCTCTGGCCCCAAGATGCCCGGGGAGGGCCTGGCCTGTGGAAGCACAGGTTCTCCAGGGTGGTGCACTGTGTCTGTCATGGAGGTACCTGTGGGCTTTGGTGGCTTTCGCTGCTTAATCAACCTCTGTCACAGAGACCCTTCCTGCCACCCAGATCCAAGCCTTCACCCTTGCATTTCACGGGGCTGGTATGTCCGTCATCACTGCCCGGCTCCTCCGTCTGCCCACCTCTGATTCACTCACATCCTCTGGCTTTCCTTCCTTCCTGTTCCCAAGCCCCGGGTCCACCTCTTCCCGCCCACATGACTCCTCCTCCATAACTAAGTGGATGCCTGTGTATGTTTGCTCCAAGAGGCCTAGCCCACCTTTGCTGTTCTGTGAGACAGGATTCCTGAGGCCCGGTCTAGGACTGTCTTGTCTGTCCCAGAGACGAATCTACCACTCATTGTACTCGCGCCCCACTCATCACTCATTGCACCCCAACTCCCCGCCTAAGAGGGGCTGGGAATCCCAGCAGTCTCAAGGGCGTGAGTAGAATGGTAGGTAGGCGCATAGGGATTCCTCACAAGTAAAGAAATGCTCCTCACACTGCTGCCTCCCCTGGAAGGCTCGCTTTATACAGCTGCCACCTCCGGGTCTCTGCATGCCAGACTCCATGTCTTTTCCTGCAGGGAGTCCTCCTTGACCTTATACATAGGGCTGGTGCCCTTCTGTTCCAGGGACCCTTTTGTATACTGATCCTGAGCCCTGAAATGCATGTCAATCACCAGTTTGTACTTATTAAGCCTTAAGATTAAAAAAAAATTGCTAGACACTGGTAGCTCACGCCTGTCATCCTAGCTACTCAGGAAGCTGAGATCTGAGGATCACAGTTTAGAGCCAGGCCGGGCAGGAAAGTCTATGAGACTCTTATCTCTAGTAAACCACCACAAGGCCAGAAGTAGAGCTGTGGCCTAAGTAGTAGAGCATTATCATTGGGGGGGAGGGGGCGGGGGAAGCCCAGGGACAGCATCTAGGCCTTGAATTCTAAGCGCCAGGACCTGCACACAAAGAAAAAAAGGGGCAAGGCTTGCAACACACATTTGGTGCTCAATAGATGCTTGCTAGAAGAATGACAAAGTCCAGCAGTAGAATAGGCCGGGCGCCCTTCCCCATCCCTGCGCCGTCAACCCTTTCCATGGTGTTCTCTCATGGCTGACATGTCTCTCCCCACCTGCACCGTGCTGCTGCCCAGAAAGGCCCCTGTCAGGGACTGTATGTACTCATCTTCACATTCCAGTAAGCATGAGCAAACCTCCGTGGATGAAGTATTCATTCAAGCCTGTGTTTTCTTACAAAGATGCCTTTGGAAGGGTAGTCCTCAGCTGTGTAAGACAGACAGACAGACAGACACACACACACACACACACACACACATACACTTTGCAGGACACTCTACACCTGCCCAGTGGATGCCATTAGTATCCCATCAATCAGTTCAATGACCACACCCACACACTTCCATCTGCAAGAGTCTTTGGGACAAGGGGACCTGGAAGAAAATTGCACTTCCCATGGCAGTGAAAATACAGTCTGTCCCATGCGGGAAAGTCCGTGTGACTCTTACCTCCCACGAACCACCAAAAAAACAGAAATGGCTCTGTGGCTCAAGTGGTCGAGTGCTCGCCTTGAGCTGAAGACCTGAGAGACAGCGCTCAGGCCCAGAGTTCAAACCCCACGACCGACAAAAAAAAAAAAAAAAATACAGTCTGCCAAGTCTCTGCCATCACAGAGAGAAGTGCGCTGATGTGGCAGTCATGTCAGATCACTACTGGAACACCGAGTGTGCAAGTGACACTAGCAGCCACCTCACCCCTACAACACTCCAGGAGTGGATGGCTCAGGAGACCATCAGTCTCCCTCGACAGATACTAGCATGCTGTTTTTGAAACACTTAGTTAATCATCATTGATCAAGCACTAATATATTCCAGACACAAAGCTCAGTGTCTCCTATGCTGTATTTCATCCTCACACCCACCCACGAAGCCCCAGTTTTCAGAGGAGGAAGAGGGTAGGAGAAGATCAAGATATTGACCCAAGTTGCCACAGCTGGCTTTTGGCCAGGCCATGAGCATCTCCATGTGTCTGACTCTTCTGCTCTGTGCTGATCTCTAAAGTGAGACAAAATGCCCAGAGGAAGGCTTCCCATTCCACACTGACCTCCTCCCCTAGGGGTTAAGATGTAGAGCCGGGCTTTGCAAACCGTATTCTGCATGGTGCTGGGGGTGTGGGGAGAACAGGTTCCCTGGGTGAGGAAGATTGAGAAATGCTTTCGGGAAGGGTTGTGTAGACAGCAGTGGAAGAGGGGCTGTGGCGACCGGAAGCATCACCGCACAATAGACCAGCGAGTTCGAGGTGTTCTCAGGATATTGGTGAGGAGACAGGGAGCCTATGGCAATCGCTTATCTGCCAGGAAATTATGAAGAACTCATTAGCACTGATCAGGCTATAGGAAGTAGCTGATGGGGGAAGGGTGAAGGACTTCCCTTTGCGTGTCTCTAGCATAAAGATAACAATAAGTAGTGTTGATTGGATTCTAATTACTCTCCACTGCCAAGATGAAGTATAGAGACCTAGAGAAGTCAATCAAGGAGGTCCCTGTAAAGCCTGCAGTTCATCTGAACCCACTTCTCTCTTATTTGTCATCTTGAGATTTGAAAACTTTCCACGCAGCCCCCAAGTTCTCAGGGTTGACCCAGGCCCTTCCTGAGTAAAGATGTGAATCAAATCCAGTCTCAGGCTGGCCCTCTGAGCTCTTCAAATCAGAGGCCTATGTGACCATTCTGTCCTTGTTTTCGGTATATCTCTTCAACACAAAATTGGTTATGTGGTCTGATTACTGTAGAAACTTTTTGGTCTGATTTCTTGTTTTGTTGGGTTTTTTTTGGTGGGGGAGCCCAGTCATGGGGCCTGAAATCTGGGCCTGGGCGCTGTTCCTCAGCTCTTCAGCTCAAGGCTAACACTCTACCACTTGAGCCACAGCACCACTTCTGGCTTTTTTCTGTTTATGTGGTGCTGAGGAATCGAACCCAGGGCCTCATGCATGCAAGGCAAGTGCTCTACCACTGAGCCACCTTCCCAGCCCTTTTGGTCTGATTTCTGTACATGAATTTTGTTTCTAGTATGATTCAAATTTCTTAATTTGGGTTTGTGGGTTTTCTTAATTTTATACATTCCACACTCTGTTGCTTGCCAATTTTTTTTTGGAGGGGGCAGTACTGGGGTTCAAACTCAAGGTTTTTACACGTTAGGCAGACAGGCACAGTCAACCACTCCTTTCTGCTCTAGTAAATTTTGAGATAGGGTCTTGCTTTTATTTTAATTTTTTTTTGTTCCAGTCAACTTGGACTTTGATCCCCTATTCATGTTTCCCATAGTAGCTAGGATGAAAGCGCAGGACATTGTACCCAACTGTTGACTGAAATGGGGCCTTGCAAACGTTGTACCCTCAGGAGCCTCAAGCCTCCATCCTCCTGACCTCTAATTCTCCAGTAGACAAGTGAAATAAATCTGTGAGTCACCAGCAACCGGCTGATTCTTCTTTTTGATTGAGCATGTGTGCTGATAACATAATGTTTACCGGCAGAGAGGTCCACGCAGCCCGATGGACGTTTTTCCTGGATGCAGGTTCTGCCCTGGGTGCACACTGCAGGGCTGTGGTGAGCTGCACAGTCCACCTCAGTTCGGAAGGGGGCTGCGATCAGATCTTGCCCCCGTTTTCAGTTTTATCTTTCCTTTTCAACAGATGTCGGCGCGTTTTTTGAAGAGGGGATGTGGCTGAGGTACAACTTCCAGCCCCCTACCGTCAGTGCCAGAGACGCAGGCAGCAGAGCAGAGCACGCCGTGGACCCGCAGCCCCCGGCCCCCGACCTGGCCGGGGAGCACATCCTCTTCAGCTTCAGCACCACCAAGGCGCCCTGCATCCTCCTCTACGTCAGCTCCCTCAGCACCGACTTCCTGGCCGTGCTGGTCAAGCCCACAGGTAAGCACAGGGGAGCCTTGGCCTCTCCCATCCGTGCTAGGAAGTCTGGAGTGTGCGTGGCTTGCTCTTTTTTTCCCATTAGACAGGAGTCTTCCTTCTTTAAACCTCATTTCTCTGTGTCAAAGCCAGTGAAACCACTTGTCGGGTGAGAGTGCTCATGGTAATGGGTTCCAGTAATCGTGATACATTTTATTCCTCCTGAGGCATGTCAAGTTCTTTCCAAAAACCATATTACGTGAATAGGAAATGGTATCTCGTCTATGTGCATGTACTATATATAGATGTGTATATGTAATAGCTTCTCATCTATATGTATATAAATGATAAATATATAAGTATATATAAATATATATAAACTATATATATAATTGTTGTTGTTATCAGATAAATACCTTCACTACCATATTAAATGAGGATGAGCTTTGAAGTAGTTAGACTCATTTTTATATTAATCAGTGAATTATCCTGATATATGATAGCGTATCCATAGATTCCTATGGAATATATAAACTTGGAATAGAAATTGAAGATCAAGATCTTTTCATTCCTAAATGCTATCAGAATTTTACATATACACACACAAACATACAACATACACACACACACACACACACACACACACACACACATATATTTACATATATCACTGGAATAGAGTTGCTAAAAGCAGGGATATGTGTTCACTATAATACCCAGGCCACCAACTTGATCTGTCAGCTGGGTAGTAAGTCACAGAGGATCCCTGGTAGAATATGCAAAGGACCTTGACCTTCATCAGTGAGGTCTGAGGGGAGTTGAGCCAGTCTTGAAGTGTCCAAATATGTGGAAATCCATCTCCTCTCTGAAAACTTGGGTTCACAAACGACTCAAGTATTAGTCTTTGTTTCTTATAAACAAATGTATTTTAAGTATATGAAGGAAGAAATGTCTCTGATCCACCTCCAGAGATTGTGTGAGCTCAAATCCTGGAGGCTGTCTGCCCACTGTCCAGTTCTCCTCACTCTTCCGTGAGTTTTCCCGAGTTGTGGCATCCTAAAGATCATAGGAACAAAAACTGGTTAACCCAAGTCAGGCCCTGATGGGTCAGTCACACATAGCAGCTCTCGAGGCTGAGGCATGAGATTTGCAGTTCAAAGCTAGCCTGGGCAGAAAAGTCTATGCATCTTCAATTAATCCCAAAAAAGCCAGAAGTTGAAGTGTGACTCAGAAAGCAGGATACCAGCCCGGAGTAGAAAAAGAGCACTCAGGGACAGCACCTAGATCCTGAGTTTAATCCCCTGTATTAGTACACACACACACACACACACACACACACACACACACACACACACACACACACATACACACACACACCATCACTCACCCAATTCATCTAATGGGTTTTTTAATAGTAAAATTTTAAAACTCCCTCTCTAGACAATGAAACAATAGTTAGAATGATGAAAGAGAAAAGCCAAAACTCTGACATGATTTCAGCAAGAAGTGTTCACCATACCGTCATTTTTTAAAAGAAGAATTTGAGGGAAATTTAGTTCCACTTTAATAAAATAGTAAAAAATAATTGAAAGTTCTAAAAATGACAAGATTTTTTATGACTGACAAGATCTTTATGGCTAAACAAAGAACTCCATTGTGTTAATTTGTTAAGCCACCATTTGATGGAATATATCCATTAAAATATAAATTTTAAATTTATGAGCCAAGCACTGATGGTTCACACCTATCATCCTATCAGGAGGCTGAGATCTGAGGGTTACAAGTCAAAGCCAATTAACCAGCAAAACACTGGACATGGAGGTATGGCTTAAATGGTAGAACACCAGCCTTGAGTAAAAAAAGCTAGAGCATTAGACTTTGCCCTAAGTTAAAGCCCCCGTACTGGCACACAAAAAAATAAAATAAAAAGTAGTATATGAATTATGGTATAGGACAATTTTATGTAAAATAATGTTAAACCAAGGCAAAGAGAGGAAAAATAATATACAACCTTCAGCCAGGTGCCAATGGTTCATGCCTATAACCCTATCAACTCAGGAGGCTGAGATCTGAGGATCTCAGTTTGAAGCCAGCCCAAACATGAAGTCCATGAGACTCTTAACTCCAATTAACCACCAAAAAGCAAGAAGTGGACCTGCAGCTTAAGTGATAGAGCACTAGCTTTGAACAAAATAGTTCATGGATGGTGCCCAGTTCCTAGTAACAAACCCAGGACCAGTGCGCACGCATGCACACACACACACACACACACACACACACACACAGATAAACTGAATCTATAACATGAGGTTGACTCTACAAATCAAATATAAATTGAAATTGCAAGCATTAATTTGAGCAGAAAGTGTTTGGTTGGATTGTGGACATTTATTTCTCCTGAGTAAATACTTTTCTGGGCATGGGAGATGCTAAACATGCTGTATGTGTCACTGTTCTTATCAAAAAATACAAAGTAAATTTAGAAAGTACGAATGGATGAGTGAACAGGCCCTTGCCCTTCCGGAGTTCATTAGTTTCCTTCTCCAAGATTAGGTATGATGAAAATTATTTTTTGTCAGTCATGGGGTTTGAACTCTGGGCCTGAGCGCTGTCCCTCCGTTCATCAGCTCAAGGCTAGCACTCTACTATTTGAGCCACAGCACCACTTCTGGTTTTCTGGTGGTTTATTGGAGATAAGAGTCTCACGGACTTTCCTACCAGGGCTGGCTTCAAACTGAGATCCTCAGATCTCAGCCTCCCATGGGCAGATAGACCCATGACTTCTCCTCACAGCTCTTCCTGGGAGAAAGTTACCACCTTGTGAGGGCCGAGAACTATTTGAGCATGCACCCACAGACGCTATGTTGTCTGGTCCTCAGTCGCCACCATGCTGAGATTTGGTCCCCACACTGAATAGTTCACAATCACAATGCCTCCACCCACCCCTGTGTGCACGTGGACCCGTGTGGGGCAGTCTCTGTGGGCAGAGGCTCTGATTAATCAAGGCTATGATAAGGGCTTCAGACAATGATGCTCACTTTGTGTCTGGCACTCTACTAAGAGTTTCATTGATTTCTGTGAGCCACAGAACACCACGGGGCAGCTGAAATGCTTTTCCGTTTCCTCAGATGGAAGCGCTGGGTACAGAGAAGAGAGGCTGAGTGATGCTCATTCACTCACGCTGGTGAAGGGCAAAGCTGGGTTCACTCACGCTGGTGAAGGGCAAAGCTGGGTTTCTGGTTGCCAGGGGTCTGGGTCCAGGCCTGGAATTCTCCACCAGCGGCCATCTTTGGAAGACACTTAGCTCATTTGGAAAATAAAACTGTTTCTTTCGACTTGTCATAAAGCCATCCTCAGACCGCTGACAGAAATTTTGCCTTTGCAGACTCTAATCCCAGCATGTGCTTTTCTGATGTGGGATTTAAAGTTAGGGGTGAATATCAGGAAAACAGTCCCTAAGTCCTATTTATGCAATGAATAAAAGGAAGAAACTAATCTTTGAAAAAAAAAAAAAAAAAAAAAAAACCTACAAAGTCTTAACTAACTGTCCTGGGCAATCCTTCAGCATTTCGAGGATTGACACCTCTTGGCATAGGCTCCATGGTTCAGACAGCCACTCCTTCCAGACCCTTACGTCCCCCCTTTCTACCTTGTCCCCCCTCCTGGGCCCTCAAGGCAAGCAAGTCCCCTGGATTCTGTTCTCATCCCGACCTCAGGCAGTCATCCTCTAATGCGGTGCCTCCCACTACCGTCTGTGCTGTGGCAGCACAGAGACCTCTGTGCACAAAAGCCCCAACTGCCCTGCCTCCCAGAGAGCTGCTGAGATGGGAATCGGGAGCCATGGCCCCCAGCTCCCGGCACCCACTCAGAGACCACATGCCTACTGGGAATTCTACCCCAGTCCACCTGGTTGCATCCCATCACGCATGTTCACTCTTTCCCGCCACCCTCAGAGCAGCCCTCACGGGCACGGATAGCGCTTCTTAGGAATATTTATCATGTCCTGGTGAAAGACTCTGTGGGCCACTGTGATGAAAACAGGAACACGCGTACACACACACACACACACACACACACACACCACACACACACACACACATACACACACCCTGTTGCAACACCTTCCAATGAGGACCTACAGGCCTCGTGGGGAAAAGCCTAGATGGTCTGGGTTTTAAGTTCTGCTTTTGCATTTGGCCTTGAACAACCAGCTGCTTCATGCCTCGGTTTTCTGAGCTGCAAGATAGTTTCTCCCTCCTTGCATCACTGTGCAAGTGGATCAAGTCTACAGTCGTGTGTCTACATGACGACCATAGATCAGGGCTGGCAGTTGCTATGTCTAGAGTCTCCTGACTCAATCTGTATTTTGCACTTACTCTTGATTTTCAAGAAACTCCGTTTCCTCAACCACTCCGTGGCCACCTGTGTCCCACCCTCCAGCCCACAAGGCTCCCAGACCTGGACATGCCCACCTCACTCTTCAGTCCAGACCTGCCTTTCACTCTAGGTCCAGATGAAGCCTCATTGCCTCTCCATATCTTCTCCAGGCTTTAAACTCCAATTACACTTATTTTCAATGTCATTCATTTGGCACTTAATGTACTGTATTGTTATCTATCTCTGTTATAAATACGCCCTGTCTTACCAGAGAGAAGAAAAGCTCCCGGTGCTGTGTCTCCTGCCTACATAGGTGCCCACAAGCGTTTGCTGATAATAATAATGATGTCCAGGAGAACATAAATCTTAAGCATGTTATTTGCTGAAGCCAATATCAAACCAGTCCCTTCTAACAGCCTTAATTCACTCGGGAGATGAACACAAGCAGAAAGAAGTGAAGTAACTCTCCATTTGAATAATATTTTATTTTAAAGGGTAAATATTAACATTCCCACCATCATTTAGCAGTCCTCTTCTGCTATTATTGGAAAGGAATAAATACAGCATTTAAACGTCTCTTATTCAAGGATATTGCCATTATTGTTTCTTATCTTATGCTACATATAAATTGAAAGTTATAACCCAACTGTTTTTTTCTATCAAAGCAAATAATTTCTGTGACCCTTAAATGAAAACACTTGTGGAGATTTTGAATCAAATTTATAAGACCCAAGAAAGGGGCAGAGAGGCAGAAAAGAAGGAAAAAAAATAATAGAAAAACTTAAATGCTGGTCACAATAGAGCTGGAGAACATGAAAGAGACACTGACAGAAGAGGGAGGGATATGTCAAGATTCTGAAAGCAAAGAACCTTCTGTTCCTTCTCTTGGGATCTCTGGGGTCTATGCACAGGCCCTGATGTGGCTGGGGTATCAGAGATGGTCATCTGCGTTAGAAATGGACTCTTCACTCTTGACTGGACAGGAAGTTCACTCTCAGCCCTTGACCCAAACAGCACTTTGCCCAGGAACTAAATAAATGTGTTCTGAGGAAATACATGCGTCATGAGGAGTCACAAAACTGGCTGTCCTAGTACGACTCCCAAGCATCCGGGGTCAACGGTGACAACAGCTTGTGTTTTCTCCTTCATTTTGTCAGCGTGATAGATGTGGATGCTGGCAGGGGGCACGGGGTGAGCAGAGAAGCTGGAGAATGGGCAGAGTCTGTAGTAGCTTGGATGTTACAACCAAGAGGGAGACTGGTATGATTTGGAAATAAAGCAGCAAGCAGAATATCAAAGCAGACAAAGGGCATCGTGAGCTACATTAAGAATGTATGTCTTCATCCTGTGAGAAACTGGAAGGTTTCGAAGGAGTTTTGAATGAATCCGTGAAATCATTTGATTAGGCGTTTTTGAGAAGCTCGCTCTCCTTTGCAAAGAGAACATTGGGAAGAAAGCACACCAGCAAGGCGACCACATTTTATTCAGCTGTTGCTCACTTCTGTGGACACCTGTCCACCTCCTGTGGGTCACACACTGTTCCAAGCAGTGGATCTCCACCTAAACAAAAATCCTGGTTCTCACAGAGCTTGCAATGCTGACAAGAGAAAAGAAGAAGTCAGTAAGTCAGTAAGTGAACACTGTTGTGGGGAAAACACAAGACAGAAAAGGAAGGTCCAGAAAGAGTCAGTCCCAGTTTTATTGAGGAAGTTACAGGGAAAAATGAATTACCGAGAGGATGACCTGAGGGCAAATATCTGAAGGAATAAAAAGATCAGCCAGGCAGATGACCTGGGACGGAGCAGCCCAGGTAGAGGAACCCCAGAACCAAGGTTTAGGGGCAGGAGCTTGTGGGGCTTTGGAGTAGGAAGACAGCAAGGAGGCCCAGGTGGAGTGGTGAGGCGTGGACCAGCAGGAGAGAAATGAGAGATGAGGTCAGAGATGACGGAATGAGCCTGATTAAAGCCTGACCTGATATCAGGTTTTGTGAAATGTCTGAGTCAGTTGGGAAGCCATGGGTGTCTTCTAGGCAGAGGGTCACTGTGACCACTGTATGGAAACAGTGTGGCAGAGACCGGAGACAGATTGAACCAGAAAGGAAGAGGAGGCTGGGTTAAGAAAAACAAGTCGTTTAGAGTGACAACTACCATAATCATCCAAAGACTCGGATAGGACTCAGATAAGGCTGGTCATGGCAAGGTTCAGGGTCCATTTGTAGATAGACAGAGGGTTTCCTAATAGGAATGCAGGTCATGGAGAATAAATGGAAGAGAAGGGCAAAGTTCGTGGCAAGAATATCTAGAAGCCTGAAGTATGTGACTCCTTGCCATGTATGAGGCTGGGCTAGGCTGCTCTCTGAGAGAGATCAAGGTTGGGTTTGTCCATGTTCTGCTCACTATTGGGTGGACAGGGGTGGAATGAGTCAGGGATTCAAGTGTGTTGGAGGTGTACAAACTTGGGTTCCAAGTACCTTAATCAAACCTAAGACTGAATAGGTTTACCATCCAACTATGTGTGAGTGGGAAAGAGACGGTGAAGGATGGCTTGTTGGGGGCTGTAAGCGTAAGTTTCTCCAAAAATGAGGAGGAAAGAGCAAAAAAGAAAATCCAAGAGTGCCTTCTGGGAGCCAGGCGTAGAGCTCAGTCCCCGAGAAGCACAATTCTGTGTCCAGTGCCCCTCCAGAGGTTATAGGGACCAAAGCAAGAGCAGCCCCAGAAGATGGAGAGGTGAGTGGAGGGTCACATGGGTGTGGAAGGCGTTTGGCACATGTGCACATCTCTCCTGGGAGCAACGTGGCTGCTGAGGTGGAGAATGGATGAATTCAAGGGGCTGAAAATCAACCATGTTTGGTAGAAATGCTCTAAGCAAAAGAATCTGAACCAAGATGTGTGGGTAAATGTCAGTGAAAGCTGGTTGAATTTCATGCAGGGAAAAAAATAGAAAATGTAATTAATTCTTGATTATGCTCACAAAGGTTTGTTTCAACTCTGGAACATAGTGCTACATTTTAAGTGGTGTATCTAATGCTAGACTATTCAAAGGGTAACATTGACAAGGCTGTGTGTATGTGCGTGTGCATGTATGTGCATATGTGTGTGTGTGTGTGAAAATGTTCTTTCCAGATGGTAGGGAATTACAAGGTTGTTTTTTTTTTTAAGTTCTCAGTTTTGATGAACATGTTTTACCTTACAACATAAAATCAAGGTATTCTTCCTCTTCCTCTAGACAGAAAATGAAAAAGAGGCAACAAAGAATCTGTTAAGTGATGTGTGATTGGTCAAACTCTTGTTAGAGACTTTCTGCCCCACTTTGAAGCTCTGAGTTGTCCAATGCTTTTAAGAGTATGAAATTTTCCAATTGGAGTTTAAAAACTTGAGGTGACATACTGATGTCTTTTAAAACTCCAAAATAAGAAATAAAAAGTTTTGCATCCTATGAAAATTAGCAAAAAGTAGGACCTAGATTGTTGCATACTATTTGTCATGTCTGCAATGAAGCAAGGAGAAAAAAGAAAAAGTCGAAGCAGCAAAGTGAATTGTCACTGGGGAGACGTCAGGGCCTGGGACCTGCATCTTTTCCTTCAATTTACATTTGATGAGTCTCTAACCCAGGAGAAAATCCATTACTTTCTTTTCCTGGTCTCCATGAGGCTACCTCAAAATCCCATGTATTTATCTTTTGCTAAGTATGTTTCTTTTTAATATCGGATGTTCATGATTCTTTGACAGTTTACTGATGGAGTGTGACCTTCGCTGAACTCTGCATTTGTTTTTTTATTTCACACACTAGTGTTCTCGGGGCCTAAGGCACCTCTGTGGTACGATGTATGATACAGTATATAAGATAGTCAATATGTGATATCATACATCATCCATAGCATGTCTGGTCTCATTCCCAGCTTCCAGGCACAATGCCAACTCGGAATATCGATAGCACTGTGTCTTCAGCTTTGCGATAATGAGTTGTTGGGAGGTGGTAAACGTGTGTGAGACCAAGGCTGTTAACCCTGGTGGAACCCTGGGTTCTTGGATGATGATGGGGGAAGCAGCCTCGAGAGCGGAGGAAGTGACATGGAAATGAAAGCTGGAGCAGAGAGCTCACTGGGCTTCTTCTCCTATTCTTCCTTAGGAAGCTTGCAGATTCGGTACAACCTGGGAGGCACCCGAGAGCCGTACAATGCTGATGTGGACCACAGGAACATGGCCAATGGACAGCCCCACAGCGTCAACATCACCCGTCAGGAGAGGACCATAACGCTCAAGGTACTACGCGTGCGGGCGATGGATACACATGTAGTAACGATATATCGTGGTATCATCTCTATGCTCTGCGGTACTTGGCCAATGGTTTTCTTTCAGAGAAAGAATAATGATTATCTTTTTACTGCACAGGCTTAAGCAGTGAAGAAAAAAATACACATAGTTGACAGCTGTCCCTCAATGTGTGTGTTTGTGTATAAACACAGATGTACATATGTGTGTGTGTGTATATATGTATGCAAGTATATGTATATACATGCATACGTGTAGGTATGTATATGCATGCATGTGTGTATATACACAGATATATGTATATATACAATATATATGTATATATATATATATATATATATATATATACACATATATACATGGGAATTTATCCCAGGATGTCCTGGGAACACCAAAATATGAGGAGGCTCAAATTCCTTATACAAATTTGCATAGTATTTCATATGCATCCACATTCTTTAAATCACCTCTAGAAGACTTATTATAGCTGAACAATATAAATGCTATGTAAACAGTTGCCATGCCATATGATGTGTGGAATAATGACAAAAGAAAGAGTATCCATATATGCTCAGTACTGGTGTAATTTTATTTTCAACTATTCTGTGTGTGTGTGTGTGTGTGTGCACACACACGCAGGTGCCAGTACTCAGGCTTAAACTCAGAGTCCTGCACTCTACCTTTTTCACTCAAGCCTAGAACTCTACCAATTGAACTATACCTCCATTTCCAGCTTTTTGCTGGTTCATAGGAGATCAGAGTCTCCCCAGTTTGCCTGTCCAGGCTAGCTTTGAGCTGCAATCCTTAGATCTCAGTCTCCTGAGACGCTAAGATTACCATTGTGAGCCAAGGCACTTGGCTTTATATATTCTTGATCTATATTTGGCTGACTCCAAAGATACAGAGCCTGTGTATACAGCAGGTCAACTGTAATTCTCACATGAAAGGCCATGGCGAGGTTGATGGTGAATAAACCTTTTAGGGAGACACAGAACGAATATTTCTGTTGGATATCCTTGATGGCTTCCTCCTTTGAACCCTTCTCCCATTCGGGTATCTATCAGGCCCCAGTGTTTCCCAGCAAAGGTTATTTGGGTTGATCTGACCTGCTTCCTTCCTCACTCCAATAACAGTATGAATAACTGCATGCGTTTTCTTCTGCAAAGGCTTTGCCTTAAAAAAATAAATAAATAAATAAATAACATTCTTCCAAAATGCAGGCTTTCCTTCAAAAATCTCACACTCAGCTCTAGACTTTCCATGCACAACAGGATGGCTTTCCTTATGACACCTGGGTTTTATTTCCAGTTCATTTACTGTCCTTACCCCCACCACCATATATATACATATTCCTTTTTACAATGGAGAAGCCAGCCTAGGAGACACCATGAATAAAACACAGCATAAGGAGGTCTCCCTGGGAACTAGGCCAAAAGATGAAGGAGGGAGCTGTCACCACATGCCCTAGGAGGAGTTGGAAATAGATACCTGTCAGGGCCGGGAACAGCGGGAGGAGGCTGCGTTGTCAGGAAGTGGAGCGGTGTTTGGTAGGGGCTCTGCAGCCCCTCCGACCTCATTTGGATTCGGCTGCTGATGGGCAAGAGCCCCATCTCTGCTGAGCACTGGTGGTTGTCAAATTCATGAGTTGAAGGGGAACTTGCACGTGGCGCCTGGCTGTCAGGGCTAGAGAGCATTTGAAGGGGAGGTCTTCCCTAGGAAAATGGCGACGTGCCATTCCTTCCTGACCTGCCGTCCTGCAAACATGGCCTAGGTGAGACTGTCCCACGGTGGCTGACAGAGGCCCCGGGCCTAGCTCCTGGCGCCTCTTTGAAGTACTGTGCATTCTTCACTGAGCAGATCAGACCGGTCTTTACCCACGGCACAAGCTTTGTTCTGAAGAGCCAGCAAGTCTACACACAGATGGTTTTATGCCATTTTATGGGGAATATGTTCATTGGTATTAATTAGGCATTCTCCTATTTTAAACCACCCGATCTGGCACCTCTTTTACGGAAAGTGACTTATCTTTGCCATTTCTCAATTACAAAAATCATACTAAAAGTTTAGAAGAAACTAATCAATGAGCCTTAAAGACACAGCACCGTGCTGGGATGCAGTAGCTTTAACTGCCCTCTGCCACCATGAATGAGAGATCAGCCTAAAGAAAGGGATGGAGGCCTAGAGGGCACAATTTAAGAAACTTGGGACTTTTTTTTAATTGTGAAAATACTGTACAGAAGGGTTACAATTACATGGGCAAGACAATGAGTACATTTCTTATCAAGCATTGTAGCCTCTCCTTTGTTTCTCCTTCCCATCCTCCCCCAGCCTCCCCACCCAATCCTCCTCCCCCCTCCCCCCCACCCAATTCTCCCCCCCTCCTCTCCCCACCAAGGTTGTAAAGTTCGTTTTTGATATAACAACTTGTACATCTCATTGTTGCAATGGGTCCACCTGTATCCCTATTTAAACAATTTGAAATTTGGGACTTTTGAGTCATAGATAAAGATGTGTGAGAAGCCAGAGAACTGCAGGAAACACAGAAGGCAGAAAATGGAAGGGTGGCGGGGGTAGAAGGGACTGGCTCTAGTGTGCTAGGTTCTTTTGTCTGCAAATGTCAAAGATCTAATTTGTTGAAACAAAAAATTGGGGGAGTAGCCAGGCACTGGTGGTTCACGCTTGTCATCCTAGCTACTCAGGAGGCTGAGATCTGAGGATCAGGATTCAAAGCCAGACCAGGCAGGAAAGTCTATGAGACTCTTATCTCCAATGAACCACCAGAAAACCGGAAGTGGCGCTGTGGCTCAAGTGGTAGCGCGCTCACCTTGAGCTGAAGAGCTGAGGGACAGCACCCAAGCCCAGAGTTCAAGCCCCACAACCAACCCCCCCCCCAAAAAAAATGAGGGAGGAAAGGCAGATCAATTCTTCAGGAATTATAGAATTTAAGAAACAGAAAACCAAAATGCTGGGAGATAATCCAGTTTCAGGGAAGGAAGATTAAAACTATGGACTAACATACCATTAGACCAGTGCCTACCTGCCCACCCCCTTTCCTTCTGCTCCTCTCTCCTCTCCTCATTCTTCTTCTCTACTTTCTCCCATTTCTTCCCTTCCTTGTCCACCCACTCTCCCACTCTGTCCTCCCTCACCTTTCCACCTCTCCACCTCTCTCTGAGTCTGGGGCTAATCCTCTCGTACCACAGCTCTACCTCATCCACAGCACAGTCACAATCACTGCAGTCCTGGGTTCACGGCTTCCCCATTTTGCTGCCAAAAGAAAAGCAGCTTCTTTCCTCCTATTTTGAACCCCAGAGAATCTCTAATTGTCCTAGCTCGGGCTCTCAGGCTGGGGTCATGCGCTCACCCTGGGTGGTAAGGAGAATCAATGAGCACAGGGGTCCACGGTCCCCCGTGGAATCCTAGCTGTCACAGGGGGAGCTGGGGCGTCTTCGCCAAGAGATCTAGTGGAAGGGGGGAGGTGCAAAGTGCGTGGCCAGGGGCGAGGCCCCGGCTGACCATGAAGAGGACAGATGTGGAGCAGGTGTGGGAAGCCTCCTAACAACAAGGAAGGCACCGCACCTAGAACTGGCACCCACAGGGTCTGGGAAGCCCCACCCACCTCTCCTGACATCAGATGTGGTGTGGTGGCACTGAATCTGTGGGTGGGTTTGGAGAACTGACTTGAGCTCTACTGGGAAAGCCTTCCGGTGTGGGAACTTGGTCTCTCCTGGTCCAGTCACTCCCCGCCGACGCCCACCCCCTCCTCCCAGCAGCCCTGCCTTTTTGTGAGAGAAGGAGGAATCAATGGGAAGTGGTGAAAGAAGAAAATCTAGGAGTCCTTTTCCCAAACACTGGCTCCCCTGGAAAGACGCTGAGCCCCTGAACCTTGCTTTCTCTCAAGCCGGGAGGCCGTATAGAGCCCCCACAGTAATTCTGTTAGAACCACGAAAGCATCTTTTCCTTACCACAGTCTCCAAATCCATCTTGAGATGTTCTACAACCTTAGCAAGGTGTGCAAAGAGATAAGACATTCGCAGTGATTATTTCTGGCACAGGGGATTATAGATGTCTCTATGTCCCCTAGAGTTTTCCATGTTGCCCCGTCTTCCAGAAGCATGGGAAGACTTTTTATACTTGAACAAAAGTGTGAAATGTGCAAGCATCCTCAACCTCTTCTGTCACCTCCCCCCCACGTACAATAAAACATAATGGCAATGATACTTAAATAATATTGCATTAAAGTTGGCTTCCAAGTTGAGATGTATTAGAGTTGAGGTGAACTTTGAGGCATGTGCTTGTTCAAACATCATAGAATTCAGATCTTGACCAATGTGTGTGGTGTTGGAAGCATCAGGTCTACTTTCCTAGCTGAGTTTGGCTAAAGCCCACATCAAATTAATTTGCATTCCCTGGACATGCAGGGACTAAAATGGTGCAGAGCGCTTGAGGGAAATTGACCTTGGATGAAACATTTGCTGCCAAGAACTAAAGTGTCTGATCTCCCTGTCGATAATGAAGAACTGGCACTAGCTGTTCGCGGATAACCAAAAAAGCAGAACCCACGCAAGGCCCCATGTGGCGTCCTTTATGAAAACTCCCAGTTGCACCAGAAATAATGGCTTACGGCTTAATATCACAATGTAAACAATCCTGCAGCGGGCAGAGAGGCCCTCAAAGAGTCTGCACACGATGAGAAATCCGGCCAATTAACAGGAACCCAAAACCAGACATTACAGCTGCCAACATGCCCCTTCTGCTTTCTCTCCTTGCTGCCTGCCACCTGCGAGAGTTTCCTTCCTACTTCCTTGCCTTTCTTTCTCTCCAGCCTCACTGGGAAAGTGCAGAGAATGAAACAGAGGGATAAAGACCAGCCCACAAAGTCCGACCCTGAGGAAGTGGCGCTGTGGCTCAAGCAGGAGAGCGCTCACCTTGAGCTGAAGAGCTCAGGGACAGAGCCCAGGCCCAGAGTTCAAGCCCCACGACCGACAAAAAAAAAGTCTGACCCTGAGCAAGGGGAACACAGAGTGACATTATTCAGATCCTAAGCCCTTACCCACCTGCACAGACAGACTTAGGACCCCAGAGACAGACAGCCCTAAATACACCTGAAAATGCACCAAGACTTCCAGAGCTATTACATTCCCTCTGTTAATACCACGACCGACCCAGAAAACTGTCCCCCTCCACCCCAGCATGGCCCATGTAGGTCACCCCGTGTCCGTGACACCAGCTCAAGCATGCAGAGGGCATCCTCCATTCCAGTACTGCACCGAGCACTGTATCTACATGTGCTCCTCCCATTCTCCCTCAGCCTTATGAGGTGTGAACCCCATCCCTGTCTTAGAGAGGTTGAAACTAAAGCTCTGACTCTGTGACATGACTCACCCGGGGTTCAAAGCAGGGAGCAGCAAAGCCAAGCATCGGTGAACCTGAGTCTGCCCAGAGTACATGGGAGGGCAGGCACAACCTATGGACACTAGGTCTCTCCAGCGGGTAAGGCACCGGAGAGCGTTCTCATTGTGACACCATAGCCTGATCTATGCAAAGACCCAAAAAAGTCATGAAAACATAAACTCACGCATCCACCGCCTACACATGGCAGAGTTTGACATGTGGCTGTATTTCTTCTAATTTTTTTAACCCAGGGATAGTTGAAGGTTCTTCATCCTCCCCGTTGCAGTCTTGGAAGGACACAGCAATGCCTTCCCTGGGGCAGCAGGAAATGTGGTTTTCCCACCAGGTTCCTGATCTAACATGTTCTTACAAGAACTGGGCTTCACTTTAAAATGGAATTCTGCCCGGGGGGGGCAGGGGTGCGGTGGGATAAATGGGCAAGAGACAAGATGATAGTCTGACCTACTCCAAAATTTAAACTAACTAGGAAAAAAAATGAGTAAACTCCATGTCCTCTCTCTACGTAAGTACGATCTAGTTGTCCTGTGTCATTACTGGGACTGGAACTTCAGGCCTGGAGGCTGCCCCTTAGCTCTTTTGCTCAAGGTTAGTACTCTCCCACCTGAACCACATTTCTACTTCCAGGTTTTTCTGGATAATTAGAGATAGGAGTCCCATGGACTCCAGGCTGGCTTGAAACTGAGATCCTCAGGTCTCAGCCTCCTGAGGAGTTAAGATGACAGATTCGAGACACTGGCGCCCGGCCTATTACCTATGTTTGCATCTTGATGGAAGTTAGACTGCAGGGAGCTCGAGGATCCGTCCTCTGGCACAAATACTCAGAATCCATGTTCTCTCTAAATCAGTGGAACAGATGGTAGCCATGTGTCATGTTGGCTTTCATCTAACTGGAGAGCCACCCTCTCTTTGCCAAGACGAAGTTAACGCATATTCTGCAAGCAGAATCAGACCTTCCTGAACAATTATTTCTGAGTCCTAAGGAACAAATGATGAGCAAATGACCAAGTTCTTATACCACAAAGAATACAACCATGATTATTCTCACTGAGAATTTTCAGAACAAATGGCAAGAAGAGAATCACTGGATTCTATTTTTTAAAGTAAAATCAAGATGATAACTTATTGCCTAATGATATCAGAACTTCAGCCAGATTGTATAAAGATAGTTACCTCCATGGCAAATTGGGTTGTGTATTAAATATCAATCCCAAATGCTGTCAAAAAGCGTGCTTAAAACATCTGTAGCAACTACTTTGTGCTAAATGCTAAGGACAGAGGGAAAGTTTCAAACATTAGCATAATGGTTGCAGGAACAAATGAACTGCAAAATCTCAATGGCTTACCCCATAAAAATCTATCAACTATAATGAGTCTTGGAGGCATTGCCATTAGCCCCACCTCCTCTATCTTTGGCAATTGGGAGAGGCTTGTGATTGGGCCAGATTCCTGTCCATTATCCTCCTAGTCCTCCAGGCTCCACCTCCAGGAGGTTCTACTTTGTCATTAACCTGTCACAGCCACCACTGAATCAATGCAGCGCATGCACAGTGATTACACATTGCTTGCAGCCAGATGGCTCCCTGTAGATACAAATTGCACTATGTTTTGTTCTCCCTTGTTTTGTTTTAGTTTAAAATGGCTAAGGTTTTGGTAGCATAGGCCTGCAGTTTCTTTGCCAATACATTCCCCTTAAAATAGCTGCTCACACCTGTCATCCTAGCTACTTCAGAGGTTGAGATCTGAGGATTACAGTTCAAAACCAGCCCAGGAAAGAAAGTTCATGAGACTCTGATCACCAATGAACCACCAGAAAATCAGAAGTGGCACTGTAGCTCAAAGTGATAGAGTGTTAGCTTTGAGCAGAAGAGCTCAGGGACAGTGTCCAGGCCCTGAGTTCAAGCCCCATGACTGACCAAAAAACCCCTCCAGTTTCCTGTGCCTGTGACTACAACCTATGCTCATCCCTAGACTTGAGTCTTGGACCTATGTAAACCCTCAATTCCTGTTGCCCATGATTCTCTTCCAAGGCGAGAACAGCTACCAACCATGAGACCTTGACACAAATGGCTTGATGGGAAAAAAATGATCCTTTACTCATGGGCTAAGTCATCTACCGATCTGAGAAACCTTACTATACCTTTGTCACTCAAAGCTTTTTGCAATTTGATTTCTCTTTATTATTATTATCTTTAAGTAGTTGTACAAAGGAGGTGCCATTTAATGAAGCCGTTTGTGAATAGTGTGTCCTGATCGATGTCACCCTTTCCAGCAGTCTCATCCACCTCTCTCCTCCCCCCCCCCACTCCCCCACTCTTCTTAATTGTGTAGGATGTACACTGCATTTTCCCCTCCTCTCTTCACTTGGCTACCCTTTCCCCCTTGATCCCACCAAACCCCTTTCGAGTACCTTTTCCTGGTGTTTTGTTTTGTTCTAAGGATTTACACTATTGGAGACTCCCTAGGCTAAGGCTCTGTATGGCTGGACTTTGCTGGATTCTCTTTCATTGACATTTGGGAATGAGTCAATTCTTTCCTGACTGTATCTCTTCTTTGACATAATCAGCAGGAAGTGGCTAACACATGACCAGTCCATCTCTTTCAGGGACTTACTCTGCTATCCAAGTGACATGAAGTGACAGTATACAACGTATATCTAGTATATACATATATACTATTGATAATATATAAAGGTCCCTATTGTGGGAATGCGTACAGGAGTGTATTTATGCTGGAAGAGAGCATAGTACTAAACAAACACAGTAGGAACGTGAGTGAATATCTCTCCAGTCTAATCCTGCTTCCATCCATGGAGGGGAAAAGACCACCACTGGGGAAGTTGCAGTCAAAACTTTTACCTGGTCGGGCCTGGTGGTACCCAGCCACTTGGGAAGCGGAGTTAGCAGAATCATCGTCCAAAGTCAGCCCAGGCAAAAGCACAAGACCCTTTCTGGAACAAAAAAACAAACTGAAAGCAAAAAGAATGGTCACGGAGCTCAGGTGAGAGGGCACAATGCATTCATGGGCAGGAGCATCTCGTTTAAGCTTTCTGCATGTGGAAAAGTACTCAGTTTCAAATGATCTGGAAACAAGAGTCCTGTACCCCCTCTAGCCTCTCTAACCTAGAGAG
Source organism: Dipodomys spectabilis (assembly GCF_019054845.1). NCBI lineage: Eukaryota > Metazoa > Chordata > Mammalia > Rodentia > Heteromyidae > Dipodomys > Dipodomys spectabilis. Next base: position 7,793,571 of record NW_024870711.1, read on the forward strand.
GACTTCAGTAATCCAGTTACTCAGCACTCAAACATTTTCATACATATCCATCACCTCTCTCCCTATACAATGTATTAAGCATTGGGAACGGCTGGTGCTGATGACCCATTACTCAGAAAACAAAGACCACAATGCTCGGATGGCTGCCAACAGCCCAGGGCTCATGAAGGTCAGTATCTTCTCCAGAGGCCAGGGCACTAGCCAGCTTTTCCAGTCACCTCTTTGTAGGGTTACAGGCAGACAAGAGAAGCAAGCCCACTCCTGCTAGCTTGTCTTACTAGATTTCTGAAACTTATTTTAAGCAGTTGGACAAAGGAGGTGTCATTGAGCAAGGCAGTTTATGAATACAATGCATCCACAGGCAGTAACACACTAGTTTATTTGGGGTTTGTTCAGAGACAGAAGAGGGGCTGTGATCAACCCAGAAAATGGAAAGCCAGTGCTCTACGTGAAAGCACGTCATCAGCATTTTTAGGAAAATGAGTTTGATAGAGCAGTTTTTCGAAAGTCATTCAATCTGCTGGTAAAACTTCTTTAAAGAAAAAAGTTCCCACCTGTGCACCTGTGACTCACACCTATAATCCTAGCTACTCAGGAGGCTGAGATCTAAGAATCTCTGTCTAAAGTTAACCAGGGGCTGTGACAAGGGGTAGAACACCAGCCTTGAGTGAAAAGAAACTTAGGTCCTGGGTGAGTGGGAGTGGGAAGGGATGGGAAGGGGAAACAAAGGAAGAGGCAACAATGCTTGATAAGAAATGTACTCATTATCTTGCCCATGTAACTGTAACCCCTCTGTACAGTATTTTCACAATAAAAGAAAAAAAAAAGAAAGAAACTTAGGTCCTGAGGTCAAGCCTTAGGAACAGCACAAAAGAATCTCAAGAATATTACTAAAGATGTGCAAAATTCCACCAGGAGAATAATAAACCATGCTAGGAACCGCACCAGTAGCCGCAGCTGAATTTAAAAACAAACACAAAAACAAAAACCATCAGCAGAGCCGAGCACAGTGGCTCAAGCCTATAATCCTAGCTGCCTGGAAGGCAGAGACCAGGGGACTACAGTGTGAGTCCAGCCAGGGCACAAAATGTTTGTGAGACACTGTCTCAACCAGTGGCTGGGTGCAGTAGCACCTGACTGGTATTCCCACAGCACAGAAGGATCACAGTCCAAGCCAGCCCAAGCATCCAACAAGCCCCTACCTCCAAAACAGGAGCTGGAGGCATGGCCCAAGGGGTAAAGCACCTCCCTGGAAAGTGCAAGGCCCTGAGTTCAATTCCCCATACTACCTTCCTCTTCACTCCCCCCCCAATAAAGAACCAATCAGTGCTCCTCGGGTGCCCTGTGAGCCAGCCCCTTCTCCACGCTGTGGCTCCACAGAGCCCGCCGGCTCTGTGCCATTCCTATCTTACAGGTAAAACGGCTTTGAAGCACATCGGTAGGTCTCAATGTGATGTTCTACACGTATGTATGAGAGACACTGACCAAATCCAGCCTCTGTTTAGTCCATTCTCCCAGCTTCTTTCGCACCCTCTAGAGAACTCTACTATACATTCAGGTCCATTTTTTTTAATATCCATGTGTGAGGGGGAACATGCAGTACTCATCGCTCTGCGTCTGGTTTATTTCATGATGTCCTTTAGTCCCATCCATGTGGCTGAGAAGGATAAGACTGCATTCTTTTTCATGACTAAATAATATTCCACGGTGTGCACATACCACTATACCTGGTTCGAAATTGAACAAGGATCCATTGGCCTAACCACAGATAAACCGGCAGGTTTCCAAACCAGGTTGGAAAGCTGACTTAGAAAGTTATACCAATCTATTATTACTTTTAAAAGGCTAGAAAGGTAAAGTGTACACAATGTAATATCCATTTTATAAAATGCATGACATAAACCTTTGAAACAAGCCATTGAAACAGTGTTTATACCAGAGACACAAAATACATAACCTACGCCAACTGATGAAAATCTCTGCTCCTCTACCACATACTGATGATAGGTAATAGCTTCTGAGAGGGGGAAAAAAAGATATAATGGAGAACAAAACACGAGCATTAAAAGAAAAGGCCTACTAACCCTTCTTGTGGGTTATAAACCCTAATTCGCCTAATTAAAGACACTGAGAGGTCTACCTTGAAGGCAGGTGCTGTGTAGCCGATCATATCATGCACAAGTGAACATCCTACTTCAATTCTGTAAGCATACTTGTATGAACAAACCTTCCCATCTTTCCATTTCAGAACCCTTCCTTCATGAGGTATCGGGGAACCCAGCCAAAATTAGACACTAACGCACAATGAATTATTCAAAATATGTGCCTTTATTACCCTTGAACTTGCTGCCAATAAAAAGCAATACCAAATTTTTTTTAAAAACCGTGTAGATGTAAACACTCCTGAAAATTTGAATAGCTGGTGTTGTTCAAGCCTTTATCAAAGAGACTAGCCATTTTTTTAGCAGCTTTAGATCTTTTCAAGGGATGTCAGAACACATCATATTGACCTAGCTAGCCTCAGGCCTTGCTCTTGAAATTACATTTACTGTAGCTTTTTCCCTTTGGCTCATTGCGGTTTTTATCTAGTCTGGATGATCAGTTCACCGCCTTCACTGCACTACAAGCCGGCTCGACGGAAGGGAGGGGACAGGAGCATGAAGACGAACCCTAGAACTCCCCGGCCCTCCCTTCCAGGGCACTGTCCCTTCTCCAGCCTCTCCCAACGCTTTCTCAGACCAACTGTCCACTTTAGTGCAAGGCAGACTTCCATTTAATTCTATGGCCAGCTTCGGTCAACCCTTAAGAAGTATCTTAAATCATAACAATGGCTTGATTTCAGAGAAGAGACCTAGGAAGCAGATAGAGGGCTGCCTGTATTGGAAACCTAAGCACTGTTAGTCTATGGCTACGTCCACGTTCATGTTTCCTTCCACATTTCTATGTGTGTAGAGAAGCCTGTCCATAACTGACACACATGGAAAACTTCATTACTTTTATTTTTTTGGTGCCAGTACTAGTGCTTGAACTCAGGGCCTAGGCACTGTCCCTGAGATTCTTTTTCCTCAAGGCGAGCGCTCTACCCCTCAAGCCATGGTGCCACTTCTGGTTTTCTGGTAGTTAATTGGAGATAAGAGTCTCAGTGACTTTCCTGCCTGGGCTGACTTCAAACTTCAACCCTCAGATCTCAGCCTCCTGAGTAGCTAGGGTTACAGGCATGAGCTACCTAAGCAGAGCTCTCATTAACTTTTTATCATGTCTCCTGGAATGTTAGGTTGGGCTATGGGTCCTTGGAAGGTATTTTATCAAGTTGCCTTTATTTGGTTCAAGAAGAAAGTAAGAATATTTGCTCGAGCATCTTCTAAAAGGGGAAACAGCATAACCAATTTTTAAAGCCTCTGCTTCCTGTTTTTGCCAGCACCTTCAAATCAGCTTGTAGCACGTGTGTATGTGTGTGTGTGTGTGTGTGAGTGTGTGTGTGTGTGTGTGTGCCCGCATACTCATGCGTGAGCACACATAGTAGAGCTAGAACTCAAGGCCTGGATGCTGTCCTTGGGCTTTTTAGCTCAACTATGGCCCTCTATCATTTGAATCACAGCTCTACTTCTGGCTTTTGAGTGGTTAGTTGGAGGTAAGAACCTCACGGGCTTTCCTGCCTGGGCTGGTCTCATACCACCATCCTCAGATCTCAGCCTCAGGCTGTCTTCATAGAAGTGTAAGTGGCCAGGACTTGGGGCAGGCTCCTGGGAAGCAGGGAGGGGTCTGATGAAAATTCTGATTATGAAGAGAAAGTAGATCCACAGCTGTTCAATTCTAATCCATATACTTTCCTCTTGTTTAACCCATATAACGCTAGGGATATAGCTCAGTGGTAGAGCACTTGCCTAGCAAGGGCAAGGTCCTGGGTTCAATCCCCAGCACCCAAAAAAAGAAAACCAAAAGCAAGAATCACTAAGAAACAAACAGGAAGACATAAAACTGTCTGTCTGTCTACCACTCAGCCACAACACAGGTTGAGCAAGTCCCACGCAGAAACCATTTTTTTAAGCCTTACTTGATAAAAATCATGTGGTCATCAATACCATTGGCTTAGGCCATCTGCCCATGTGGACTTCAGTCAAAATGAACTCAACTTGAGTCAGGTGTGAGAACAAGTCTGAGCTGAGAAGCTCCTGTTGGAAAGAAGTCAGGCAAGGGGAGTAACTCAGACAGAGGCCAGCTGCCAGTGATGTCTTTGAGCCCTGAGAATTTTCTCTTCTGGGGGAAGGAGGGAAAAATGTCTGCACCCTCGACGTGCTTTTCCTCCTCCAGCAGCGGCTGTTCCGCCCCCTCCTCTTCCCTGCAGCCTGTTGATCGCCTCTCGTTCTGGGAATCACGGGCAGGTCCGTTGGTGGAACCTAGCCATGCTTTGAGCCAGCGTTCCCCTTTGGGAACGACCCAGCCCACCCCACGCCCCTCCCCACACGCGGTGACTGTGGAGTCCACAAGTGGTTATTAGGCCATAAATAAAAAGGATTCCTTCCCAACGGCCATCTCGGTTTCACCGCTTCATGTTCTCTAGTGAGCTACTGAAACCCCGATTCAGCTGCTGGTAAACTAGGATGGAGCTCACCTGGTTTTTAGGAGGTTTCTGTGAGTTGAATAAAGATACACACACATGCACACAAAAAAAAGAAAAAATGAGTAGAGTCTATGGCGCCTCCCGACTCCCTTCTCTTTCATAAAAGCGAACATCAGAGAGCGTCTGTCAAGGTCATTCATCAAGGGCAACATCCACAGCGTGTTCAAGACCACGTTTCCTTTCCATTGAATGGTAGCCCAGCCCGTTATGCTGGCACTTGGAGAGCGCATCAGATAGAGCCGTGTGTGCTGGTGCGCATGCCACAGTCACGCAGAGAGGAAGCAGGGACCGGTCTGTGTGGAGCCCCCTGAGTGCATGGAGGAAGGATGAACCGGAGAAGACCTGCAGAGGCGCCTGAGCTGCTCTTTCAACAGCCTCGGGGAGGCAGGGAGGTTCTGGTAAAGTGGCTTGCACCTGTAATCCCAGCTACTCTGGAGGCTGAGGTAGAGATTGCAGGTGGGGAGAAAGCCAGAGACTAGCCCAGAGGAAAAGTTTACAGGACGCCATCTCAACCAAAAGAAGCTGGGGGCAGCGACGTGCATCTGTCATCCCCAGGGTACAAGCAGCAGACAGGAGGATCGCAGTCCAAAGCTAACCTGGGCAGGAAAAGCAAGAGCCTCATCTTAAAAATAACCTCAGCAAGGAGGGGCTGCGGGTCAATCACAAGAGCACCTGCCTAGCAAGCGCAAGGCTCTGAGTTCAAGCCTCATCTCCACCAAGCAAAGGCTTTCTGATTGTGTCTGGAAAGTCATCTGATTGTTCTGATTTTCTACAGTGGAATTCAGTAATTGCTCTTGGGTAATTCACAAAAATTATACCAAAGAACATGAGAGAAAAAAAAAAAAAAAAAGGAAGCTCTAATCTACCTAGCCCGTCGGATCTGAAACAGAAAAGGGCCCGTGATGAGTATGGCAACGCATCCTCCCAAGCTTTGCACTTCTTTTCTAAAGCAATTTTGTCTGCAAATGAATTATGTACTACCGGGCTACACAGGGCCTCCATGCCTCCACTCCAGAAAAATGTGTTTCCTTCACTTCACGTTTCTTACAGCTCAGTGGGAAGGCGGCCCTGATGCGATTTCTGATCCGGTTTCAGGTCTGACATGTCAGTTCTCTTTCTGTCTCCAGAACACAGCGGAAGCTTAGAATCCCAAGGCTGGGGAGTTTGGTTCACACACACACACACACACACACACACACACACACACACACACACACACACACAGAAAGTACATAAATCATCCTTCAAGAATGAAAATAAGCTTAGAATCCCAAGGCTGGGGAGTTTGGTTCACACACACACACACACACACACACACACACACACACACACACACAGAAAGTACATAAATCATCCTTCAAGAATGAAAATAAGGTTCCTGGATTTCTATTTTGTCCTGTAGGAAAACGAAAGTCCAATCTGTGAGGCCTGGTATCACTCTGTCCATCTATGGTGCCATAAAATCACTGTAATTCTCCAAGCTATATATTTTTTTCCTTGAAGTACAATAGTCAGAGCAGGTTGTTTTTTATGCACAGGTAACTGAAAGCAGATCCCGATCTCATATAAATTTATCTTCTCCCTGAAAAGTAAACGTATCTCAACATGCAGCCTGGCGTTCCGAGGGTAGCACGCTGCCCTTCCACCCACCCCGGGGAGGGAGAAATCAGCCCTGCTGGATTGAATGCCAGGATTTTGATGGACAGGCGCTCGAGGCCGGCTCTGAGCTAGAGTTAAAGCGCCCTCTAGTGGTCCTTCGCCAAAGTCCGTGAGCCTGAAACCAGCTCAGTCTGGTTCTCCACAGAAGCTTCACCCCTCCAGAATGTGGGTTCTTGCGCCCAGTGTCCAGTGCTGGGCTGGCGGTGGTTTATGGGATTGTTTGTTGAAATGGAAGGTCGCAGTGGTGGGTGCCAAATGAGTGTTTTTCTTTTTTATTGTTACCATGAAGGTGATGTATAGAGGAGTTACCCGTACATAAGTCAGGTCATGAGTCCGTCTGCTTTTGGACAATGTCGCCTCTTCCCTCCCACCCCCACACACAACTTGTATAGTTCATTTTCCACTTAGTGTCTAGAGAGGACCACTGCTGCATTTGTTTACCCTCTGCCCCTCCATGTCTGTGTCCCCCCCCTTACCCTCCCAAAGACAGATAAACAAACAAGATAATAAGGAAAGAAAAGAAACCTCTCGTTTCCATTTCCTGGAGTTCATTTCAATAAGTGTTATTTTCTATGATCAGAGGCGCACAGGCATTGCACCTTTGTGCTCTCCTCCTAAGAGTATCCTCCTTTGGTCTCCGTGTGTGAATGCCGAGTCCTGTACTATTTGTCATGTGCTGGTGGATTTTAGACCTAGCTTCTGCGTAGCAGAGAACACGCGGGCCATTTGTCTCTCTGAGCTTGGCTTACTTCACTTAACATGATTTGTTCTAGGTCCATGCATTTCCCTGCAAATGACATATTATTCTTTCTAATGGCTGTGTAGAATTCCACCACGTATAGGTACCAAGTCCAAGGGAATTTTCTTTTACCCTATTCTATCTCTGAGCCCTGGACACACAGGAGAGCCTTTGCACGTATCTGCTATAGCCAGGAATCGCTTCTGTGCACGATCGGCCTATCTGGAAGCACAGCCCTTTCTGCTCTGTGAGGTGTATTGAGTCTCATTCTGCATCCTCCCAGAGCAAACCAAAGAACTTGCCCCTTCTCTCCTAGTAAGATGAGGAAGTAGAATTAATGTTCTGGAAGGAGTGTAAGTTTTCAGAAGCCATGATGGGTAGAAGAGGAGGTGGAAGCAAGAAAATCCACATGGAATTCCACGAAGAGAAGGTGTGACAGACATGAGCAATGGTTGCCGCTCTCTTCAGGCCTTCCTTCTGCTACTGCCGCCTGAAGTCAGAGCACAAATTCCACTGGGAGAATGCGCCTGGCCCCAGGTGAAGATGGTCTGTGAGATGCGGGGTTCTCCACTCTGGGGCTTCCGCCAGAGCCGAGGTACCTGTACACCCCATAAATGCAACTTGGGGGTTGCATTGAAATAGCGGCGCCTACAGCCTCTTCCTCCCCAGCAAACTCTGGGGACAGAAGACGAACTGGGATGCGGGTAAGATGCAGAAGAGAACCGGGGTCACCGTGGGATTCTGCGCTTCTCCAATGTCGTGTTCTGGAGTGGACGTGAACGTGGGGATTGCATCCCCAAAGCCAAAGCTAAGCCGCTTCCAGGCTCAGAATTAACCCTCCGTCCCTTTTGCTAGAGCTCGAGCACACTGCGCTGCCACGCGTGCATCCTGCAGACGCGCCTCCTGCTTGTTCTGCTTTTCTCTCCTTGCTCTCTCTGCAAATGCCTCCCAGCCTTCTCCACGTGTGACTCCTCGAAACAGGCTCTGAACAGCATGGAAATTTTGTAACATCTCCAAGGAATGGAACTTCCCAGAGACCGTATGGGATGGAGCTGTGACATTCACTCCAGATTCTAATGCTACCCCTGTAGAACCGTGTTCCTGGCCCATTCTTCTGCCCTTTGACCTGGAACAGAATTAAAGGATGTGGTGGTTTGTCCTCTGCGAATGCCAAGGTGGAGACTCCATCCCGACTGTCACTGTTCCCTGCTGAAAATCTCCAGGCGACCTCAGTGGAAACGCTAGCCTAAAAAGATTCAGTTGCTTGCTTGTTTGTTTGTTTTCTTTGCAACATCAAGGACTTTTATGTTACCGTTAAAATCCATCGATAGGTAATAGATATATATGAGTTCATTCTTTATTATGAGTCTTTCCCACCGTCACAAGGCTGTGAGTGAGAAAAGGAATCCGAACCACTTAAGCTTTATTAAAGGACCCTTCAGGAAACAAACACACACTCATTTAAATGCTGAAAATGGTACATTTAAAAGAAAAGATCAATCAAGTAAAACCCGTGCCCTCAAATGCCAGACACAAGAGAATCAACCCACCCCCTCCAGGTGGCCAGCCAGCCAGGAGGAAAATGCTATCTCACAAAACGGCTTTCCAACTCTCCAAATAAATGACTTCCACCCTGGCACCAGGGAGGAAATGCACAGGAGAGATGTACAGCTGTCCTGGCTCCCCCTCGCCCCTGATTCCTCCCTGTATGACCCCACTTCTGGCCCCTCCCGGACACTGCATGACCATCAGTCCCCAGGCTCTTCAGAGTCCAAACACACCAGGCCCTCCCACCAAGGCCTGTCATTGGCTGCCAGCCAAGCTTGATGGCTGTCTATTGTCCCCCAGGCCCTGGGACACAGACCCTCCATTCCTGCTTCTCTTCTCTTTAGCAGTGCCTGGTCCTTGGATCTAGACCAGACCCGGCCAGTGCCCCGTGTTAAGTGGGACTGTTCACCTGTTCGGGCCTAAGCCATCCCCAACGAGTCAGCCACACGTCCACAGCACAAACGTGTCCTGGACAGCTCAGAGTGGCAGAGGTGAAGGAAGACTACACAGAAACACGGCCCTCATCCTGATGGGCTCGGCCTTATCTCTGCCCAGCATTGCCATTTCCCCCACCCTGATGCCTTTCGTCTAATTTATAACGGATGGAACCCCCGCCCTGGGCAGCGCGAAGCCTGGGCACATTTGTCAGTGCTCATCTTTAACAGCAGCTCGGCCTAATCTCGTCCTCTACCCCTTGTTTCCCCTTCCACTCCCACACACTCGTTTCCTTTATTCCTAGAAAGTCATTTTACAAGTTACCAAAATGTGTTTTTGCCTGGAGCCCTCCAAGGAAAATATGCCATAAAAATAATGTATTGATGATTATTATGTAAATTGCGATCTAAAATGCCACGTGCGATGATTACACAGGGTGGTTACTGAGGTGATTTTAAGCTATGAAAGTATATTGAAGCCATGAACTGTTCTTATACTAAATCTCTCAAAAAGGAAATCTGAAATACAATTACCAAATACTGGTTCTGACATTCTCTTCTTAATGATTTTTACGTATCCTCCGAATTTTCACTTGCACGAAAAAGACATGAACCTAAGTGTTCATTTGGGTTTTTTTTCCTTAACTGCTTTGAGCCCGTTAGATAGTGTTGAGTCATTCATGCTATAATTGTTTTTGAAGTTAATTCTATTAAGGAAATGCTGTATCCGCTGAACATGAGAACTTCTTCATTCGTTTATTGATATTTATTTAAAATTAAAGAAATTTACTAATACAGGAGGCTACAGTGCTTGATGAGAAACGTACTCATTATCTTGCTCTTGTAATTGTGACCCCTCTGGGGCCTCAGACAGTACTTGTGTTTGTCCAGCAGGTGGCGTGTTAGACTAGAGAAAGCAGAGCAATGTGTGAAGGCTATTTTTTTTTTTCTATTTTGAGAAATTTCTTGATATAAAGCACAAATCGTTAATGGGCTCACTAATGCTTTTAATTGCATCAATAGGGCAGGATTTCAATTGCCCTGGATCTTAACACGTAGATACTATCCTGATTACATTACTGTAATAATGATGGCCCAATGACACCATTAAAAATTGTTTATCAGGCTGGGCGCCGGTGGCTCACATCTGTAATCCTAACTATTCAGGAGGCTGAGATCTGAGGATCGAGGTTCAAAGCCAGCCCTGGCAGAAAAGCTGTGAAACTCTTATCTCCAATTAACCACCAGAAAACCAGAAGTGGCGCTGTGGCTCAAGTGGTAGAGCGCTATCCTTGAGCTAAATTGCTGAGGGACAGCGCCCAGGCCCAGAGTTCAAGTCCCATGACTGACAAAAAAAAAAAATGCTCATAGGACCCTATGTAAGCCTTGCGGCATCTCCAAAAGAGAAATCAGACACTTGGAAAAAGAAAGATCTGTCTTCTAAATCCTTAATTTCCAGAATGTTATACCTTTCTAAAGAGAAATACTCCCCCCACACACACCCCGTGAATCTGATACTAGGTGAAGGCTGTAGCTACCGCTTCCAGGCTGGAAATCTTGGTAGGCCCCTAATTCTCCCTCAGCCTCCTCCTTCCCTTCTACATTTGTGAGGAGAGGACAAACTAGTCTGAACCAAGGCTCTTCCCTGCTTGAAAATCTCTGCTTGTTGGGCACCACAGGCTCACGCCTGTAAGATTCTGTCAAACCACAGGATCCTGCGATAGTCATAAGGGGAAGTCAGGCTGGGAAGGTGGCTCAGGGGTAGAGTGCTTGCCTAGCATGCATGAGGCCCTGGCTTCCATTCCTCAGCACCACATAAGCAGAGAAAGCCAGAAGGGGTGTTGTGGTTCAAGTGGTAGAACACTAGCCTTGAGCAAAAGAAGCTCAGGGATAGTGTCCCCAGGACTGGCCAAACAATAATAATAATAATCAATCAATCAAATCCAGGGAAGTCTGGACAGAGAGCAAAGCATCCTCACAGGCAGGCGCCTCCAGCTCCCATCTACAAGGTATTTACTTCCCTAGAAGTCGGGGTGCAGCAGACATCCTCTTTCCTTGCTGTGAGAATGCAAAGTCCACAGGACCAAGCGGAGACCCAAAAGAGGCCTGAGCACCTTCCTTAAAATCCAGTGGTTAAGCCCAGCTTGGGGCTGGTTGTAGGTTGGGTGTCTTAGATAATAATCCCCAAGACAGGCAGGCTGCGCTCCCCGTGCTCCGGGCGCAGGGAATGTGCCGAGAGAGGACTGGGAGATGCTGGGGAGAGCCAGGCAGGGAGAGCGGCCTGGACATGGCTCTCCTCACACTGGAAGATGCTCTTCTCCTCTGCTACCACAGGGCCTTTGAACGTCCCTCGAAGAACCCCAGGCTCACTGGCTTGTCCGCCTGTGGCCAGAGTCAGCATGCAGTGGCTCCCAGTGGAGCCATGAGCGCGGTCCTTGGTCATTCCTGGGGCTGGGAAGAAGGCTGCGTGGCTGGTCTTGGAGTGGGTCTGAGGCTGGCAGGCTGGCACTGTAGTGATGGGTTTGGGGTTCTCAGCCATGTGACCCCAAGGAAGGGTTGGATTGAACTCAAGACTCTAGAGGCAGCTGAACACACACCCCTGCCCCCCAACAAACAGCTCCTCTGTGCTCTCAAGATTGGATCAGGCTAACTCACCCCAACCCAGGAGGCTGAAGGATCCACCAGGGCCTCCACCAACGGATCCTCACTGGGCCTGCCTCCAAGAATGGCAGTTACCACGAGAGAGTGCTCACACACGCGTGCCTCTCCACCAACGCCGCTCGCCCGTGAACACCTACCACATTCCCGTACCTCACACACGCATCGTGAATGAACACCGTCCTGCGGGGAAAAAGGAACAGGCAGGAGCGCAGAGGTCCAGTCGTAGCCCCGGGGCTCCTCCATCCTGGGTCTCCCTCCTCTCTGCCTGCTCTTTCCTCTTTCCCACTGTGGATGGCCCCGGGCCCGAGTGGAACAGAACATTAAAATGAGAAGGGAAAGGCGCGGCTCAGCGCCACAAACCCTCTGACCTCTGCAGGGTCTGGGGATTCATGGATGGGGAGGTGACTGGAACGCATAACTAGTTCGTCTGCACGGCCTCTGCTGGAGTTGAGCCCGTGGGTTCAACATACAATAAAAGTATTCATCAAGCCGGGCACTGGTGGCTCACAGCTGTTATCCTAGCTACTCAGGAGGCTGAGATCTGAGGATCACGGTTCAAAGCCAGCTTGGGCAGGAACGTTTGTGAGACTCTTGTCTCCAATGAACCACCAGAAAACCAGAAGTGGTGCTGTGGCTCAAGTGGTAGAACCCTCACCTTGAGCTGAAGAGCTGAGGGACAGCGCTCAGGCCCAGAGTTCAAGCCCCACAACCAACCCACAAAAAATAATACTCATCAAGGTCATGTGTGTGAAATTCAGTATCGCTGAGCTAATCCGAAGTATGGCTCAAAATTGGGGTTAGGAAAGGCTGTAAGAGATCATAGACCTTTCCCAAAGCCCCAGAGTAACTCCCCATCAGCAGAGACAAAGCCCTACTGCGGGGGTAGGCCCTTCCATCTCAGAAGAAAGTGCTGGAAGAATCCACCCCGTCTAGGTGTGGTCTCTCTGTGTCTCTCCTAGCTTTTCCATTTCCTCCTCACAACACACCCAGCCTGACGGTATCCCTTTAAACGCGGCCAGTCCACCCTGTGGCTTCAACATAGCTGTGACCTGAGAGACTGGAAGCTTCCGCCAGCCTCCGTCTGCTTTGAATGGCTTCATGGTAACTGTTGAACAAATGAGTGTCCTGGGGCTCATGGTGTCGGGTCTTTCATTTTAATGAGACACTATTACACTATCTCTTATCGCCCTTCATTACCAGCGAAATTACCACCAGCTAAATGTGCGGAAAAAATCACTCACGCGGCCCCCCAAGAAATTACCTGGAAATTAGAACCCTTCTTCAGGACACACGCACTGGGGTTCATTCGAGTAGAGGCAGAACTGGCAACCGCAGTGAAATGAAGTGGGGGGGGGGGTTCTCATCTGACTTTCCCCGCTTGGTGACCTGGACTTCTTCAAATAATACTCAGGAAGTGCTGCTCGTAGTTATTTAATATCTATTCAATTTTTTTAAGTATGAAAAGTGGCTGGGAAGGTGGCTCAGTGGTAGAGCGCTTGCCTTGCATGCATGAAGCCCTGGGTTCGATTCCTCGGCACCACATACACAGAAAAAGCTCGAAGTGGCGCTGTGGCTCAAGTGGTAGAGCGCAAGCCTTGAGCAAAAGCTCAGGGATAGTGCCCGGGTCCTGAGTTCAAGCCCTGGGACTGGAGAAAAAAAAAGTATGGAAAGTCCAGCACGCAGCCGTGGACACAGCAGTTGCTCAATGCACGCCTCTTTCCTTTTCTTTCCTGCCAGTGGCTCCCTCTTGCCCAGCAAAGACCACCAGAGACACAGCCCCCAGCGCTCCACACAGATGGACGAGGGGGTCGCAGGCTGAGCGCAGGCAGGAGACAGAGACCACAAAGTCAGTTTAGAAACTGGGCCCAAACAGAAAAAGAAGCCAGGACAGCCAGGGAGCGAGAACCGTGTGGAGTTACTCAGGCACCAGGGCTGGGAGAGAACAGCTGGGTGGTGGTAGGCCCTGACCCCGAGTGGAAAATGACCAGGGCTTGCTGGCAGAGCCACTAGCCCATGCGGCAAAGCTTGTGCACTGGAAAAGCTGTCAATACATAGGACGGAGCGGAAGGGGGCCCGATTAGCAAGGGGAAGAATGAATGACAAGAAAATGAGAAAATGCCTAGAAACCGTGTATGTGGCCGAGAGCACACAACCAAAAAAGCCTTCCTAACACAGAAGAGCAAAGGAGGCCAAGCGGCGGCCAAAAGCCACCTCGGAAATTCAACCCATCTCAAGCTCAAAGTACCTCCATAGAAAGCCATGGCCAGGAGGGAATGCAAACCCCACAGCGCTCAGCCAATAAGAATCAGGGGGAGGGGGCTCACCCCACAGGGCTCAGCCAATGAGAATCAGGGGCAGGGGGGCTCACACACCACAGATCAACTGCTTGTTATAACTGCCCAGCCTGCGCCCGCCCTTCCAATCCTCAGTCTGGTCTTGGGGGTTACAGTTATTTACCTTGCTTTCCAGTCAGTACTTTTTCATTGATGGCTTTATTAGTGAATTCACATCTTTAGATTCAATCAAATACCACTATCACTGACATACTAGATGACAGAATCAAGGTTCAAAAATGTTTGAGTGGGTCATTACTGTATGTTACAACAAAACAGAGTAAAAGTTCCTACAAATAATGTAAACATGGCCATTGTTTTTTTATCTAAGCCATCAACTATATGGAGTTGAGGGGGAAATGTATGGAGATAAAGTAGGAATTTTATCTTACTGTGGACTCAGAACAAATAACACAAAAATGACCCCTCCCCCACAAAAAAAGTCAAGTCCATCCAGGTGTAAACCCAGAGAAACTGCTGAAGAAAAGGAAGCAATTGTACTGAGGTACAACACCTCTGAGGACTTACTTCATTTCTGTGCCTTAAGAATAGCATTAGCAAGGGCTGATGTGTGGCTAGGTGGTGGAGCAACTGCTCAGGGTTCCATCCCAGTACCAAAAAGAAAAAAGGAAAAGAAAAGAGAGAAAGAAGGAAGGAGAGAGGGAAGGAGGGAGGGAGAAGGAAGAAAGAGAGGAAAGGAGGGAGAGAAGGAGGGAGGGAGGGAAGTATTGCTTTGGCACTCAGCCTAAGGACACAAAAATATAAAATCTATACATAAAAATTGAATATTTTAAAGCTTGATTTATAAGCAGATATTTATTGTCTGATATATGTATATCCTAAAATGAAATACTATTCATCCATGATAAATGATTTGGTTGTGTGATTACTGACACAGAAAAAAATTCATAATGCATTGGTAAGTCAAAATAAAGCAATGTATTAGTTGGGTTCCCGCCATCCATTGTATGTGTGTGTGTATGTATGTATGTTGTGTGTGTGTGTGTGTGTGGGAGAGAGAGAGAGAGAGAGAGAGAGATAGCAAGTGAAAGCATATACATAGGAAATTAGCATTATCACCAGATGGTATTTTTCCCACAAATGTATATTAGTGTTTCTTATGAGTGTCTATATTATTTGTATCTATTTTTAAGTTCTTTAACAAGGTAAATTAAATTATAACATTTATTGCCCGGCGCTGGTGGCTCACACCTGTAATTCTAGCAACTCAGGAGGCTGAGATCTGTGGATGGTGGTTCAAAGCCAGCCTGGGCAGGAAAGTCTGTGACACGCTTGGTTCCAATTAATCACAGAAAAGAAAAAAAAAAAAAGAAGGGGAGCTGAGGATCAAGTGGTAAAGCACTAGCTTTGAGCAAAAGGATCTCGGAGACAGCACCCGAGCCCAGAAATCAAACCCCAAGATGGGCAAAAGAAAAAAATATATATATATATAAGTTATTTCCAGAGAGAGACATCACAGTGAGCCGTGGAAGGGCAGACTGGGGCTAGGCTGTTAGCATCTTGCATTAGCTATTTGGACAACAGCAAGCAGTTACATGTGTTGGCCAGGAGATGGCGCCAAAGCAGGCTGCTAATATCTAACCACAGAATTGGAGTAGACTTTGCTCCAGAGAACTTTTATCAGATTTAAAAGACTTAAGATTTTCTGGCAAGAGCAAGTGTTGGGTTGGGTTGGGTTTTTTATCGGCCATGGGGCCTGAACTTGGCATCTGGGTGCTGTCCTAGAGCTTTTCCGCTTAAGGCTAACACCCTACCACTTTGAGCCACAATACCACTTGTAGAATAAGTGGGGTCGTTTGTTTTTTTATTATGTATTTTACCGTTGTAGAATATTTTTTTCCAAATGATGCTAAGTTTGCTTTCATGGGTTATGTTTTTCCAAGATTTTTGGTTTGGTTTGGTTTTTCTTTTTCACTCTTGATGACAGGACACTTTAACGAACAAAAACTTACAGCACCAGTTCTGCAGGTCAGACTCAAAACTTCCTGCAATCTGAGCACTTTGCCACACTTCACCTGATCCGTTCCTAGCAAGCAGGGTCGTGACCCTGCTCTGCCCCCTGCCCTTCCTCCATAAAGAACCACTCACTCCTCCCCAGCGCTGACCACAGGGGGCCTGTCACCTCCTGAGTCCCAGTTACTGGAAAGGTCTGTGGAGAATCAGCTCTGTGAGTCAGTGCAGCCATGCAGGGAAAAGAGGGGCTGCTTCCCTGTGTCCCCCCCCCCCCACCCTCTCCCACAGGCCTGAGCTGCTGCAGAAAACTCCCTCCCAAGGAAAAGGAAAGTGTTTGCGCTGGTGGACACAGAGAAACCCAGAAAGTTTTAGGTGCTCACAACCAGAAACCACCACTCCACTGTTGGTGCCTTTTTAAAAGACAACTCAGGAAAAGAAACAATGGGAGCCAGGACAAGTCAGGGCCTGCAGGGCTGCGATTCGTCCGTCTGCACTTTGCACATGGACACGTGAACACAAGGGTGAGAGCTATTATCACATCTCGACTTCACCCTGCCTATTTTTCTCCCTCTGTCACCAACTCTTCAAAAGAAAGCAAAGAACTTTGCCAGAAAACAGCGTCCTTTACCCTCCCATCCCTAGACTCTAGCTCCCCCTACCTGTGGCAGAAGAAATTGCTGTCACTGAGGAAGGCCGGAAAAGGAAGTTGAGTTCAGTGTTTGACTTGGCCTTGGTGTTTGTGTGTGTGTGTGTGTGTGTGTGTGTGTGTGTGTGTGTGTGTGTACACAGCTGAAGGCGTGTAATGCGCCATAAGTGTGAGAGGACCCTAAGTGCTGTTTATCTCAGGGCCCAACAGTAGAGATGGAGTGAGTAGATGTTAATCCATTAAATGAGCAAGGAAATCTGGTAAATAAGTGTTTCACAAATGGAGAGAGGAGGAAGGGAGAATGGTAGGAAGGAGGAGGTCAATTGGGATACAGTCACAGAACAAAACCCCTCCTGGTACAACTAATGTACACTAATAAAAAATGATCTGTACGTTGAAAGCAGCGTGCCTTAAAACAGAGAGGGAAAATGTTTGTAATAAACAGACTATTCTTGCTAACAACAACAAAAATGAGCAGAGACCTTAAAATGCACGGAAAATGTCCCCTGGAAATCAAGTCACAAGGCTTGTGGCTTAATCAAGCTCAAATTGTTTTCATATAATCCCTGAAAAGCAAGAGATGGGCTTTGGTTTCTTCGGTCTGGACCCCAGACCTCTCTGAGGAAGTAAGACTTCCAGAAAGCCAGCACTCGACAATTGATGTCTTTCCCCTGGGAAGATTCGATTCCAGGGCAGGAGAGTGACATGACCATCTCTCATTTTCTCTCTGCAGCTCGACCATTACCCCTCTGTGAGCTACCATCTGCCCAGCTCATCGGACCTTCTCTTCAACTCTCCCAAGTCGCTCTTTCTTGGAAAAGTTATAGGTAAGACTTGGAGCCTTCTTTATGTATAAATGTGTGTTAAGAGCTTATTCGGTATAAGAATTACACTAGGTAATGTGGTTTTGCATTTCTAAATTACCTAGCAAGCTTGCGCTCTCTCGCGCGCCCGCGTACGCGCTTTCTCTGGGGTTAATCACAAATACCTCATCTGTACAAGAAAGGCTGTGCAGTAGTGCTCAGTGATGTAGTGCAGAAGCATGACCACACCTCTCCCGTGATACCTTCTGAAGCCACCCATTTGCCTTGGAAACACACAGCGATTGCCACGAGGGCTTCTAAGTCTGTGACTGAAATGAGACCAATGTCATGGGTGGGTGGACTCGTCCAGGACAGGCCCTTCTGCCCCATGCTCTTTGGTTTGTTCAAGATATTATTTCTTCATGATTTCCCCTTTTCCTCTCACAAGGAAGCTGACTGATAGTATTTGCACATTACAAAAGCCAAGAGGAATTAGGGTAATACATTTCTCCCATAGACATTACTGCTGTCAGGATGAGAATACAGATGTGACAGCCCATGGATTGGTAAAGGCTTACATCATGAACCAATGGCATTGTTTCTCTCCATGGATATAGTCAGATGGGGTCACACGTAGCTGGGAGAGGGAGATGTCACTGCGTGTGTCCACTAGGTGGAGCTGCTGTGCCCCTGCTACCCCGGCAATCACTGAGGCAGTAAGTTTTGCAAAAGTTCATTCACAAAGTGGCCAGATGTGAGGCCTCCCTTAGGATAGGAGTTAAAAGTATTTATGGAGCAAAGAAATAGAGTGGCTGGGTACTGGAGGCCATCATGCCTGTGATCCTAGCGATTCAGGAGGCTGAGATCTGGAGGCTAGACAGAAAACTCTGCATGACTCCAACTTTAAGATGACCAGCAAAATGCTGTTCTGGAGGCATGGCTCAAGTGGTAGAGCTCCAGCTGAGTAAACGTTCAAACTCTGGTAGAGGTGAAGAAAGGTGATCTCCCTGTGTTTTGCACAGGCATAGTCGGTCTTCGTGGCTCCTCGCGGGATATGTATCCAGAAAGCAGCAATGTTGGGCTGGGAAGGTGGCTCAGTGGTAGAGTGCTTGCCTTGCATGCCTGAGGCCCTGGGTTCGATTCCTCAGCACCACATAAGCAAAAAGAAAAAAGCCAGAAGTGGCACTGTGGCTCAAGTGGTAGAGTGCTAGCCTTGAGCTGAAGAGCTGAGGGACAGCGCCCAGGCCCAGAGTTCAGGCCCCACGACTGGACCTCCCCCCACCAAAAAAAAAGAAAGAAAGAAAGCAGCAATGTTAGAGTTCTCAGCAGGTGGAGGTCTTGACACAGTGAGGTCAGAAGATCATCCATCTGTCACTTGTGCAGCCCAGATGGAAGGATCAGTGGCTTCAACCACTTTGAACTAGACAAAGGCCACCTCCTGTCACGGCCAAAGTAACCACCCATAACTGTTCCTGATGGGCTCTAATCTTCAAGCATGTGACTTTTCAAGCAGTGGGGGAAATGGACAGCTGAACACAAGTGACGAAAGACGGTTGTTCAGGTTTTCCTGGGGCTCCAAACAGAGAATGTGCCTTCTGGATTTTAAACTTCAGAGATGAAGAAAAATCCGCTGTGCATAGGAACCAACCATGCAAGTATCAGTGACTCAACACACATACACACACACACACACACGAATGAAGACATTGCCATTCACATGAGAGGAAGTTGGGGCCCCTGCCAAAGGCCCAAGCAGAGATGGACTCTCATTTCCCCAGCAGCAAGTTCCCTCGAAATGAAAACATAGCCCATCATTCTACTCCACCCTTGCAAAGAACAAGCATTCAACAAACACTTCATGGATGAATAGTAAATAATGAAAAGATAATCAAAAAGAATGTCAGTATAGATGTGTCCTACAGAGTAATGATACTAGCACAGAGGCTGAAATCTGCAATTCTACCCATCTTATTTTCTATTTTACTCGTCAACCTGACGACAATGAAGGATAAGTAATACCAGCTTAAGAATCAGATGGAGCAGGTTAGACTTGAGTCCACACGAGTCTCTAGTTGAAATTCTGGACCTGGTATCTTATTACTTTGTTATCTTAACCTCTCAGAGTCTGGGTTTCCTCAAATAAAAAAGGGAGAATACAAATACCCACACAAATCTCCATGAGGAGAGATGATCAACTTCTTTTATTAACTAGTCTATTTGCAGCATCAAGGTTAGTGCCTGTGGTACATAAAGTATATTTGTAGAATGTAGTTCAGTGGTAGAGTGCCTGCCTGGCATGTACAAAACCCTGGATTTAATCCCTAGCACAAAAAAATCGTGAACTAAATGAACTATACATTTAATAATAAGCTAAAAACTTAGCCTAGGGCTCATCCAACACAAAACCTGATACATCAATAACTAAAACAGTTCCTATTGCTGAATAGATACCTGTACTTCTGCCATATGCTGTTTGTGTAGGAATGTCTACATCCTTTCTAACACCAGCCAGACCATTGTACAAAAGAAGTAACCAAGGGTCAGATTGGTTAGGGTTTTGGGGTGTTTTTTGTTATTACTGGGCTTTTTGGCAGAGGGGGAAGGGAGGATTTGACGTTGGTCTTGTTAACAAAAGCAGGATAACACTACTCACATTTGGGTAAAAGGATTCTTAACTGCAGGGCTTTCTGTACCTGACAGCATCCCCAGCCTTCACCCACTAGATTTCAAAAATAAAGGCTCCAAACGTTGTCAAATGTCCTCCAGAGAGTAAAGTCACACCATGTGAGAACCACTGGCTTAAAGTCAACCAGCTAGTTCCAGTGAATGAACCTGGAGTTGAGTAAGCACATGACACCATGACCTAGGCTCTGGTTCCTGATCAACTCCATCTTTCACAACCACAATAAAGCAAGGATGGTTAGTTCCCCAAGATACAGTGCTGTTCATATAATCAAAGGAATCACAGATGAAAGGAAGGAAGGAAGGAAGGGAGGGAGGAAGGAAGGAAGGAAGGAAGGAAGAAGGAAGGAAGGAAGGAAGGGAGGGAGGGAGGGAGGGAGGGAGGGAGGGAGGGAGGGAGGGAGGGAGGGAGGGAGGCTAGTTATTTATCATCCCTTCAAGTTAATAATATATAAATATTTTATCATTTAGAATGGGCAGAACTAGGGAGGAACATTTTTTTAATCTTTTCTGAAAATAACATCCAACTTCAGGGAGAGACAACTCATTTGCATTTGCCAGCTATGCAAACATTCATCTAAAAGATGAATTGAACTTGCAACCGATATCTCATTTACTCCCAAAGGATTTTCAACACCCCTAGAAATTGAGGCTCCCTCCCCTAGTTGTTGCTTTGCTGTGTCAACTCCTATCAGTAATTAATCCCATAAAAGAAGGAGAAGAAGATGGATCTAAATAAATACCATGTCTTCACAGTGAGCTCTCTGACAAGCATTGCTTGGAAAGGATTCATAGAAAGGATAATAGAAAGGGTACGTAATCTAGGACAGGTATGAGCTGTATAAAGGGAATGAAATAGAATTTAGGAATAAAAGTGAGACCACAGCCAGGCACCAGTAACTCACACCTGTAATCCTACCTACTCAGAAGGCTAAGATCTGAGGATCACAGTTCAAAGCCAGACCAGCAGGAAAGTCCATGAACCTCTTATTGCCAACTAACTATCAAAAAAAGCCAGACATGGAGCTATGTCTCTAGTGGTAGAGCTAGCCTTGAGTAAAAAAAGAACTCAGCACCCAGGCCCTGAGTTCAAGTCCCAGGAATAAAATTGTAAAATGGGTTCTTATATGACTCTAAGTCCTTCTAGCAGGAACTCAGGATCACTGCAAGCAGAAAAGGTTTACAAAGCAGCAATATCAGCAGCTCAAATTATATCCTTTTCTTTTTTAATCATTTACTGCCTGAGTCACATGCTAGACCTCAAATGTCTCCTGTTTAGCATCAAATGCAATGATCTCTCAAGAAATCTTAAGTCAATGAACAGAAATGTAATTTGAAGCCTGTCTAGGGGAGGGGTGCCTTCTATTAACTCTTCTCCAATATTTTATCAGTGCTTTGGGTAAAGACACAAATAGCATGTACGTTTTCAAATGACACAAGCTGAAAGGGACAGTTTAATATGCTGGATGATAAAAACCACTTCAAATTATCTTGACAGGCTGGAAAGATGGGCTGAAAATAATGAGATGAAATGTAATAGAGATAAACTTAATTCTTTCACCTACACCGAGAAAAAAAAAAAAGCAAACACTTAAGTACAAAACGGGAGACTCCTAGTGCCAAAGACAACCCCAGGGGATTGGTTTGAGGGACAGTTTGACACAAACCAGTGAATTTTGGTGACTGATGCTTAAATGAATCTAATACTAAGCTTTATTAATCACATTCAGCAGGATATTAATAACCCTAGAAGACCAGGAAGATACAGGGCCCATAAAAGAAAAATCAAAAGACCTGAAAAACCCAGACACCACACCCGTGGCTCACACATACAATCCCGGCTACTCAGAAAGCTGAGACCCATGGATTGCAGCTCAAAGCCAGTCCCGGTAGACAAATCAAAGAGACTTTTCTTTCCAGTTAACCAGCAAAAAAAGCCAGAAGTGGAGGTATGGCTCAAGAGGTAGAGTGCCAACCTTGACCAAAAACAAAAACAAAAAGAGCCTAAGGCTCTAAGTTCATACTCCAATACTGGCACAAAAATAAACAAAATAAAACTGACAAGTGTCTCTATTCTGTGTGAGGTCTGAAAGGATGATTACATTTTGGGCTTCTTGACATCATAGACTACATGGATGTATCACAGATGTGAATGTAGAGGGATGTTACTATATACGGGTCATCACATCACAATAAATTCTAGGTTCTTGCATGGGTAACCTACTCAGGACAGCACAGGTACAACTAAAGCAACCTTGTGTTCCTATGGGTCCCGGATCCTGAGAACCTGCATCATCCACAGAATCTTGAGTGATCTGCTACCCATCGTTACAGAATTTCTGTTGTGAATGTTGACATCCTCTGCTACTTTGCCTTGGTAAGAAAGCCTTATTCTAGGTCTTTCCAGATCTTTCTAGAACTTTGGAGAGATCTCACATAGCAGACAATGACATGTTTAGCTTTTCATTTGTCCATACAAATGGGACATTGTAACAAAGATTATATTGCTCCTTGAGTATTTCCAGGCAAGGAGTGATGAACAGAAACAAAAAAAAAAAAAAAAATAGATGATCGAGGCTACATTTAATTACTGATGTGAGAACTCTGGAGCTCTTTTACTGCCAGAGTGCTGCTTCATTCCCATGGGATCTTGTGACTATGTGAAGAGAAAATCTACAACCACTTAAGATGAACATATTACACACACACACACACACACACACACACACACACACACACACACACACACACTTCAGGAGGCAAAGAGCTTCCTAAATTGAGTCTTTGTGATGACCCCTCACCTGCACGGGCTGATCACAGCTCAGAGGAAACCATGTATCCTCCACCTGGATTTCAGGTCTGACTTTGGCAAGTTACTCCTCACCTGGTGTATCTGCTTCCTCGTGTGTAAAATAGAGATGGTAATGAGCCCATCTTAGAAGATCCTGAGAAAATAACTCATGTTTAGTGAGAAGTCCAGTACCTGTCACATAGCACATATATAAAACGATCGGTTCTTTTTACTCCATTGGAATTGAATTTAGTAGATGTTCATTGTGTGTCAGGTCCAGGCGTCCTGTAAGTCACGGGGTATCAATGGCCTCTGAGACTCCCGGTCTCTGCCTTTGGTGGGCTCCCGCTCTCACTAGAAGAAAACACACTAAAAAGGCCAATAGAAGTAAGGGCAATGGAAACAGAAGTACATGCATTGGGGAACAACCAGCCCCAGTGTAGAAGAACCAGCCCCAAGATGCACTGAGATAGATGAAAGAAGCAGGCAGCCGGGCACTGGTGGCTCACGCCTGGAATCTTAGCTCCTCAGGAGGCTGAGACCTGAGGATCGGAAGTTTGAAGCCAGCCAGGCAGGAGTATGAGACTCTTATCTCCAATGAACCACCCTCCCCTGTCAACAAGAGCAGGAATGGAGGTATGACTAGTCCTGAGCAGAAAAACCTCAGGGACAGCACCAGGCCCTGGGTTCAACCCCCAGTATGGACATATACACACACAAGAAGGAGGAGGAAAAGGAGGAGGAAGGAGGAGGAAGGGGGAGAAGGAGGAGGAAGGGGGAGGAAGGGGGAGGAGGAGGGGGGGGGGGCAGATGTAGGACTGCAGTGTGATTTAGAAAGGGTTGACTTGCTGACCAAAGCACGGTCCTCAGCAATCCGGAAACACTGGTCCAGCAAGACTAATTTTGGTCCAGCAGTTTGGACAAAAGTGACTGCATCTGAGCCAGAATGTACCTGGCTTGTCTTAATATAGTACCAGAGAGTCAGACACCCTTCTGATGCCAGGGGCTGATCGCAGAGCTCGGTGCCTCAGTCTAATGGCTTGGTGTATTTATAGTGTGCCGGGAAATCATGCAGGGAGAAGGGACCGGGGTTGCGGCGGGGCTGTCATGGCTGGCTGATGCGATGTGACCGCGGTCACGTGCAGCCAAATTCAGACAAAGGGGCTCCTCACTGGCCAGTCGAGAGGGCCCCGAGCCCAACCCTGAAACGAGAAAACCCATACCAAACGGCTGAGACCCGTTGGAACCGTTTGGGAACGAGGTAAAATGGAAGCTAGAACAAGAAGACAAATCTCATAACCCGTTCCCGCACCGCAGGCCGCACCGAAGCATTCTGGTTTGCAACAGCAATGTCTGGTCTCTGGCAGCTCTGTGCACTGCCAGCCTGGTGGCTTCACCTCATTTGTCTTCAGCTGGGACATCAGGACAACGGGATGTCCAAAATGGCACCCTGGCATGGCCGGCAGTGGGTCCCAGCTGGCTGGGCCTTCCTCCACGTGGAACCAGGCTCCACGAAGCAGAACCAGCATCAGAGGAGGCATCTGAGGGTCTGAGGTCCAGCCTGAGACGTGGCTCCCAGCCCTCACTGCTGGCTGCTGGCCCGACACCAGGAGATGGTGCAGACAGCGCCTGAGCCACGAGCTGGCCAGGGCACTGGGTGCTGGCGGTCGGGCCACATCCAACAGACAGGCGGAGGCCAGGAGAGCATGCAGAGTACAGGGACCACTGCACGCTCTGGGGAGCCAGACCTAGAATCATGCAAGGTGGCTGAGCATGGATTTGCTTCCAGGCCTCCTGAAGGTGAAAGCCAAGAAGCAAGTTTTTTGTTTGTTTGTTCCCCCCACCCCCAAGAGAAGTAACCTGATCCCATTGAATAACACCATCTGCAGAGTGGAAAATGAATAACGGAGAGGGAGCGGTTGCAGATTAAGGGTTGCTATGGTTATGACAGAGTCTCATACTGTAATGCACAGGGCAAGTTGGATACACAGAGACAAAAAAACGTCTTCATTAGCCTCTGATGACCCAGTGCTGTAGAATAGCAAGTAACTAAGTGTGTGGTCTGATGTGAGGTTGTCTCTGGCTTGATCATCTAAGCATTCCTCCTCAGTCGGGCCCTGTCCTTCTCACATACAAACATGGCTTTCCACACCCCTGCCTTCTTTCTGTCAGATGCAATCAGGTGTACAGACAACAGAAGGGAATGAGCAGCAGCATGTTACAAGGTAACCAGGAGCAGTGGGATACTCCTGTCATCCCAACTACTCGAGAGGCTGAGGATGGGAGAATCATGACTCTTCGCCAGCGTGGGCAGAAAACATCGAGAGACCCCTTCTCCACACAGTGGCGGGTGCCTGTCATCCCAAGGGATGTGGGAGGCTGAGGTGGAGAGGCTCACAGTCCCGAGGCCAGCCTGGTTAGACACGTTTATGAGATTTCCCCTCCACAGAGGGAAGCTAGAGAGGCGGCACATGCCTGTAATCCCAACAGCAACAGGAAACCTACAAGTGAACGGATGTAGCTCAGGCATGTGCTGGGAGGGACATGAGGCCTTCTCTTAAAAATAATCCTAAGGGGGAAAAAGCAAGCCAGAAGCATGGTCCAGTGGCATCATGCCAGGCTAGAAAGTGTAAAGGCCTGAGTTCAAATCCTAGCACTGTAAAAGATTGTACCTTATATGAACAGAAAACATCATGGCCTGGATTCACTCGGCCTGGAGTTTGCACAGCCTGGTCACACCAGGCATCCGATCTCTGCCTGGTCCCTAGGAAACACTTCCTGCCTGGGAGGTTAAAACTGAAGAGGCCCACGAAGCACCTGCTCCCACTCTCTCTCCTTCCCCATGTCCCCTCGGCTCTCGCCTGAGACGCAGCCATGAGTCTCTATCCCATCCTCTGCCCTCCCTGTGGGGCAGACCATCAGCCCCACGGGCACAGCCTTGACTTCCATCTCAGCCTCCACAGGAGCACAAAAGACTGGCAAGAACCAGAAATCTCCTTTCTCCTCTCCTCATATAACTGGGCTGCCCCCTACTGATGCAGGATCCTCTGTACCATGGCCACGCCCTTGCCCTCCTCCCTACCCATCCTCCCCCCCTTACCCACCCAGCTAGACAAAGCTCTAATGTTAGAAGCAAGGCTAGAACCCTCAGCCCTAGCCCTGCTCCCTCGCCCTTCATAAACATGCTTTCCCTCTCTAGGCCAAAGCTTCGCTCTTTTCCATTCTACTGCGTCTCTTCTTCTCCTCCTCCTCCTCCTCCTCCTCCTCCTCCTCCTCCTCCTCCTCCTCCTCCTCCTCCTCCTCCTCCTCCTCCTCCTCCTCCTCCTCCTCCTCCTCCTCCTCCTCGCCATAATTCTCTTGGGATTTAAGGGTGGACAAACAAACCATCTAGCAAATAAGGCTAAAACCCAGCTACTCTCTGAGCTTCTTGGGAGACTGAGATCCGAAGATCTTTGTTCAAAGCCAGCCTGCACAGAAAAATCTGACATGCTCTTCTCCCCAGTTGACTTGCAAAAAGCTGGAAGTGGAAGTGTGGCTCAAGTGGTAGAGCACCAGACTTAAGCACACACACAAAAAAAGCCAAGTGAGAGCCCCCCCAGTACTGGCATACATTTCATAAAAAAGAAAGAAAAGAAAAGGAATCGTGCAGAATTAAATACCAGCATATGAATAAGATCAGTGGGCTGAAATAATATTAAAACCTCTGTTATAGTATCGTACTATAGTTTTTGAACTTTTTTTCCCCATAGAAGAAAACATGGGGAATAACTGGGCATGAGACCTGTCTAGATGACTTCTCACAGCTGCAGGAGATTCTGAGGACATCCCCAATTAAAAAAAAAAAAAATCAGTTAGGAAAAGTAATAGAAGCAAGAGTCGCTGTACTCCGCTTTATTTCGTGTTCTTGGGGTGAGAACCCAAGGCGCTGAGGAAGGGCATTGGCCAAGAGAGGATCGGGTGGAGACTGCATCACCAGTGCCCACCATCCTGGCTCTTTACCTTCCCGCCTTTGCCAACAGAGATCGGGGAAATACAGAGGGATCTAGGCTGCATTTACAGCCCAGCCTTTCACAGTTCTCTCACAGTGGTTATCGAAGAGAAAGATGAATCTACTTCTAAAAGGAGAGCTGGAGAGAAGGTGGCAGATTGAACCACCTGTTCCCGCTTTCAAGGCAGCTCTGGTGATGGATGTATCTCTTCCTCCAGAGGCTGGAAGGTAGCAAGGCTGATAAATGCGCACGTGACAAAGAGTTAATTGAAATTTCTGGTCAGTTGCCTTTGAGTTTTATTATAATGACAAAAGCAGTAGTAAAATACTGATGGGAAATCTTATTGAAGTGATGGGGAAGAAATAAAATTAAAATGAAAGCTATCTGGGAAAAGGCTGTCTGAGATTATACATCCTGAAGAAAATATAGCATAATACTCATGTCCAAAACCATCTTGAGGTCAAAAGATTGCTGTTGAGAAAAAAAAAATTACTCAGCAACTTATCCCTGAAGATTGGCTCTTTTTCTTTTGTTAATTATAACAACTTTCAGTCTTGGAAATTCATGGGATATGATTATTATCATCACCTTATGGACTCATAAGGGGCCCTAAGAAATAAATTACAACAGGAAAATGACTTCCACCAAGGTTGAGCTACTGGACTAACTTCAGTCAGCCAATACCTCAGTGCATTCATCAGCACAACAAATGTCACTATCGTAATGATTCCTGCTCATCCTTCAAATGTATCTTTAACAAACAGTATTAATAATTACACTGTCATGGACTAAAAGCACTCAACATATTGGCCTTTAATTCACACACACACAAAGGAAGGGCTAAGTCCAATTCTGGGTCACACTCATATAAAAAGAAAACAAAAAAACAAAATTCTTAGGAAACTTTTGATTTAAAACATATTGCTACCTTACTCTCTCTAACCTTATTTTCCAAAAATTAAATTATTTTCACTATCACAAGCATACTCAGGAAAAAGGCATTTATTGTTTTAAAATGAATGAGAAGGCCAGGTGCTCATGGCTCAAACCTGTAATTCTAGCTACTCAGGAGACTGAGATCTGAGGATCATGGTTCAAAGCCAGCCCGAGTAGGAAAGTTCGTGAGACTCTTATCTTCAGAAAACTGGAAGTGGTTCTGTGGCTGAAGTGATAGAGCGCTTGCCTTGAGCTGAAGAGCTCAGGGACAGCGCCCAGGCTCAGAGTTCAAGACCCATGACTGACCAAAAAAAAAAAAAAAAAATGCAGTGAGAGCCAGCCCAGGCAGGAAAGGCTGTGAGACTCTTATCTCCAATAAACTATTCAGAAAAAGCCAGAAGTGGCGCCATTGCTCAAGTGGTATAGTACTAGCCTTGACAGCACCCAGGCCAAGTTCAAGCCCCGAGACTCCCCCCCCGCCCCCCCGCCCGCCCAGGCCAAGTTCAAGCCCCGAGACCGCCCACCCCCCCCACCCCCCCCCCCCCGCCAAAAAATGGGGCGAGAGCAGACGTTCTGTTCTAATGACATTTTCTGTGTCTGGTTAAACCAGATTGTCAAAAATAAGAAACCCATTTCTGTCCCAGATCTCTAATCCACCTGTCTTCGAAACATCTCACACATTTCTGCATTCTCTATTGTTTTCAAACAAGCAAAACCTTTAGAAACCAAGCTTTCCTCTATTATGTCATCCAGACGTGTTCCAGAAGGTGGACACGTTTTTACCTTTGTGTATGTGTACACAGTCGCTGCTCTTTATTCTAGATTTCATGTTTGTGAATTTGCTTTCTCACTAAAAGTTATGCATCGCCCCAAGAAGTGCCTGTGCTGCCTTGGCTGTAATTTGCAGACTGGCACAGAGCAGCCCACAGGGAATGACTGACTTTCTCAGCCAAGATCACTCGAGGTCACTCTGTCTTCCTTCCTGGTCGGTTCTCCCAGGTATCATTTTGTGATCTATTTGTTGTCATGCTATTTTGCATCTTGGGGGCGGGGCTTTGACTGAGTGATTTTCACTGTTGGAAATGGTCCTGAGAGGAGAGGTAAATGCTGCCTCTTCCTTCAGCTATTTCTCAAACGTTTGTGCTGTCGGGAAAGACTGTACTTTTATATCCACAGAAGAAAGAGCCACTCAGAAGTCCTTTAGAAATACACAGTTTATGACTTTTCACTCCTCTAAGTGGCAAAGCACTTTCGTGAACATCCCATGTGGCTAGTAAGTTTTGGTTTGCTTTTGTCTGACTCAAGTAGTCCAGCGCTTGCCTAGCATGCATGAGGTCCTGGGTTCAATTCCCAGTAGCATATAAGGGAAAAAAAATCAGGAAAAAAAAATAAGAAAGATTATTTTAAATAAAGACTTGCTTTTCAAGAATAGCCTGTGCCTTGTGGGAACCATACCTGTGTTAGATAAGCTTTATTCTGCCAACAGAGATAGTGCTGTTGACTGTGAGTTCCGTATTAATGAGCCAGATAGATAGATAGATAGATAGATAGATAGATAGATAGATAGATAGATAGATAGATAAAATGCCTTTAAATAGAAACTCACACAAACAAGTTATTATTGCTTGGTTGCAGGAACCTAGGCCTGGAATTCCTTTAGAAGCTACATATCCATTCTCTAATTTAGTGCTGAGAGCCATTACAAGGAACACAACTACTGCAAATAATGAGAAATAGCTGTATTGTTTGAACCCTCTCCTCCTAAGTGGATTGTAGAATTATTTTACCCTTTAGGGAGCCCATCCATAGTTACTATCACAGCTGAAACACACAGAAGTAAAAAGAGAATAATTATGGCCCAGGGAAGAGGAATGACAAGTTTCCTCAGGTGCCCAGGGAAAGTCTAGCTGTGACTCCTCCCGTGCCTGCCAGAGCAACAGGTGAGCAACAGGTGAGCTATCACCTAGTACCTCTGCGGCTCAGGGTTTGGGGCGGGGCAACATGGCAGGTGTTGGTTCTAGGCAACAAAGACCCTTCGCAAAATCTTGTGAAAGGCCTAGAATTTAAACCCTGGGGACATTCTGATTTGTAAATTCTAGTGAAAAGAAGTCAGGTCATCCTTCATTTAATCCCTCCCTAGGACACAACAGAAAACACAGTGAAAGGATGGACAGAAGGAAGGGCGTCCACATGCCCAGTCTGTGGGGTTCTGGCTATGTCTGGGAAGAACAGAAAGCCCAAGAACTTTGGTTACGCCAGGCAGAATAGAGCAGCCATATAGAAAGATAAATGTGTGCTTGTGATGATTATTCCACTCTTAAAAATCCACAGTATGAATAATCCTTGCTATGAAAAAGGCATTTAAGGTTTACAACAGATACTTCATGTGACTGTCATGTTTGGGGGTGGGCAGCCAATGTGGTTAGGTTTTGAATGTGATATCTCCATGGCTTGAAATAAGATAGATCGACTCCAAGGTCTAAGACAGACACTTGTGTGTGTGTGCCTTTCATATAGGTGTTAAAAACAATGAAGTGCATTTATCTAAGGAAACAACACTCATAAGGTAAGCCTTCAATAATATTTAATTTATAATAAAGGGTATTATTTTTAATAACCTTCCTCCCAAGTCAACTTACTTTTAAACTGTTATTTCATCATTACTGTCTTTGAGGACATAGCCAGCACTCAAAATACAGACTCTGGAGATAAGAAAAAGTCATAAACAAGAAGTGAGACCTCCCACCTTCTCTGGGGTCTCTAGTGTGGCTTTCATTCCACAGGCTTTCCTGCAGGCCCACTCACAGGAACTGGGCAGATGGGATGGACGACAATGTGTGTTGAGAGTCTGCTACCTGAGCACTTTTCTGGTTCTACATTATTGTCAAGCAGAACCTGTAGCAAGCACCTGCTACCTTCCCACTCACAAATGAGGCTCTGAGAGCTGACAGTGCTATATGCCACACCTCATGGCCAACCAGCATGCAGCCAGGATGTCACCGTAGTCTTCATGTACTTGGTTGGTTCATTTTCTGTCTTCATTTTAGGAAAGAGAAAAGACTGGCTGATCCACAGGGTATATGTATAGATATTTGGGAAAGAGGACCATATACCCTTGTCAGTGTTCTTCCATCTTTCCCTCTGTCTCTTTCTGCTGGTTCTAGGGTCCTTGAAGCTTAGGTTATAGCTCTCTAGGCTTTCAAAATGGTAGCATGGGCTCTCTCTACATTGAAAGACCTGGCTTCAAAGTCCCAATTACAGATTGGGTGTGGTGATATACACCTATACTCATAGCTTTCAGGAGGCTGAGGCAGGAGGATCTTAAGTCTAAAGCCAGCCTGGGATACTTAATGAGACCCCACCTAAAAACGAGAAAAAATTCTAGTCAGGTAGCAGTGGCCCACACCTGTAATCCTAGCTACTCAAGAGGCTGAGATCTGATTCATGCTATGTATGCTGTTGTCCCTTTTCCTGACTCACATTTACAAAAGCCACTGGCTTTTGTTTTATTTTTTTTTTATCTTCTTTAAGGTAATATATTACAATTAAATTATGAGGGAGAAAAACACTAATAATTCATTTTGTTTTGTTTATTCTGTGGCCCTATTCCAATTACGTTACCTTTGAGTCTTTACCTTTTAGAAAATCATTACAATTGCTTCTTCTTTTTCCTTTTCAGAAGAGCCAAGCATCACAGTTCATCTGAGGTAGCTACAAAACCTTTCCAACAAGGCTTTTAAGGTTTTCATAAGTGATTTGTGAGCTGCATTCAGTTCAATTTAGCAAATATTTCTTATACAACCACTATAGGCTTGAGGTTGGCTTGAGAAATTGTTTTTAAACTTCCTGTCCATTTTAGTTTGATGATTTAATAAGAACAGACTAAAATATCTTCTTTGCAAAAAAAAAAAAAAAAAAAAAGGAAGAGAAAAAGCCAGCCCAGATAAGAAAGTTTGTGAGACACTTAATCTCCAATTAACCACCAAAAAGCTGAATGTGTAGCTGTGGCTCAAGTACTTGAATGTGAAAAGCTAAGGGACCGTGCCCAGACCCTGAGTTCAAGCCCCAGTAACATCACAGAAAAAGCCAATGCCATCGCAATATTTTATGTACACATGGGAAGATGGAGCCATGAAGCTCTACCCCTGGTTTGGAAGGAGGAGGAGTGTTAGAGTAGATCAGACTTTGTCAGAAAACCAGGCAGACATCCAGGTACAAAGAACAAAGCAAAGGTTGATTGCCAGTAAAGGGACCGGCAAGGCCCCTTCTTCCAGCGAGAAGGAAGAAGAAATACCAGCTATTGTTTCAGGTGACTTTTATAACCTCTGAGACTTGGGGAACCTTGCTGCCTTATATGGTTATAGCTGCCCCAAAGGAAAACCCTCTCAGGTGACCCTATGACCCTTGAGACTTGGGAAATCTTGCTGCCTTATATGGTTATACTATCCCAAAGGAGAGCTCTCTCAGGTTAGGAATAGGGGCTAATCATTGACCACCTTTATTGCCTAGGAAAAGAGCATGCTAAGCCCTGAGGGAGGAGGCTTCTGGGCTAGCAGGCTGAGATCTGAGGAGCTTAGTTCGAAGTCAGCCCAGGCAAGAGATCCCAGGAGGCTCTTCTCTGCAATGAACCACCAGAAAACTGGAGCTGTGGCTCAAAGTGACAGAGCACTAGCCTTGAGCCAAAAAGCTCAGGAACACTGTCCAGGCCTTGAGCTCAAGCCCCATGATCTATCAAAAACAAACAAAAAAGAGGTGACCTGAGAGACAGGCCTGATGAGAACTCTCCAGACACCTGCCTCAGACTGACATGGTTTTTGTTTTGTTTTTGTTTTGTTTTTGGCCTACCGCCCTTCACCCTCAATTCCATCCCCAGACACAAGTTAGGACGGCCTCTCTTATACTTATCCCTTTTCTCCTGTGTCTAAGAAGAAAAATGATGTCTTAAATGGACAAATGAGCACCATGGGAAGGTCAAAAGAACAGAATACCCAATACGATTAGCGCTAAAATAGCCTGGCGTACTGATGTTGCCATGGGAACCCCAGGAAACAGATCCCGAGGCTGAGCCTCTCGATGCTGGCCAGCTCCAATGCCCAGCTCGGTGTCTGGCCTTTCATGGGACAAGATGCACCAGAGGCAAAGGCCACGGGGGAGCTGGCAAAGGATGACGCACATTCTGCCACACTTCCGTGCCACGTACCACCCACAGAACCGTCCGTGGACAATGGGCCAGCGTCACTATTTTCTCAGACATTTTTCCCCCTTGGCTGACAAGCTACAGTATTTTTGAAACTAGGCTCTTTATTAATAAGGAAAATGCAGGTGGGATGACTAGCAATGGGAACCAAGTCAGAGTCTCTTCTCTGTGTTCGTTGTGGAATAAAAATGAATCCATTTTCTCGGTCAATAGAAAAGATAAGTCAAATCTAAGTCATTAAGTTTTTTTTTTTTCATGGCCATGCAATTGAATAAAAGGATATTCTGATATATCTGGTTTTTGTGTTTTGGGAGATACAATAAAAAGTGTAAGGGAAAAATAAAAAATTTACAAAAAAATGAAAAAATATCTTTTATCTGAGAAAAAGTGATTGGGCAGTTAGTTTTTCAACCATTGCCCATAAAGTCTTAGCCTGACCTGTTAGACATCAGAGCCCAGCCTTGTATCCCAAAGTACGGAAAAGAAGCAATTGCACTGTTTCTTAAGAGCTCTGTGATCTGCAAAGCCTACCTCAAAAGATTTCTCTACAGTGCTTTTGAGAAAGAAAACAGATCTGCACAGCATATGTTATTGTGGGATAAGCTCTTTCTCTATTTTAAGGTCCCATTTTTAGGTCCCATTTTAAGGTCAGGGATTTGAAAACTAAATCCAATGGCCAAAGGTGAGAATTCCTCTCCATTTTCTTTCTGCTGACACTGAAGATTGAATAGCGATGGGATCTGAAGTCAAGCATTGCGCAGGTGTGAGCCACAGCCCCACCCTTCCTCTCTTCCTATGGATGGTGCTTGTGGCAGTAAATTTCAGCTCCAGCTTCATTGAGGCAGTTGTTTATTTCCCAATGTAATTAGCGCTCCCATTTGAGCACGTCGTGTCAAAGCCATCTCTCGGCCCAGTGTGCAGGCTGCCTCCTTGGCTCAGTCCTCCTTCCCAGGTGCTGTAGTACCGCTGAGCACAGTGATAAACGTGTTGGGTGTTCTGCTGTGTCGGAGGATCACCAGTCCTTGAATACAGAACAGCCTTCTTGGCTTTTACCCACGGGACCATGATTTTGGGGTTTCACAAAGGAGAACTATTGTTTGAAAATAATTTCATAAATGATGTCTTTGTTGTGTTTTTAGCGCCTCTTTATTTCTTTTCATAAAGCTAACCAGCACAAGTCAGATTTGCTCTGTGATCGAATGTGTAAGTCTCCAGAGGTGCTGAGTCTTGTAGAGAGAGGGTTGCAAACTCTCCTGTGTGTACACATCTTGGCTATATGCAGGGAGCTACCGCTGGATTGCAAGAAGCCATTGGTAGGCAAGTATGGAGGAGTTACCAGTCACAAAAGAACCGTGTGGCCAGCTGCTGGACACGTGTGCCAGTAATCCAAGCGACTGGGGAAACTGAGGTCAGAGGGTCACAGTTCAAAGCCAGGCTATGATACTAGTATCTTCAGTGAACCAGCCAAAAGCCAAAAGTGGAGCTGTGGCTCAAGAGGTAAAGCTCTAGCCATGAATGGAAGGGAGTGAGGCCCTGAGTTCATGTCCCACTGCAGGCACAGAGAGAGTTTAATGAAACAAACAAGTCATAGATGTATTTATTAGTGTGTATGAGTACATAAATATAGATAATACACTTTAAATCTTTAAAAAGATAATTTATTAGTATAAGTAAATTGTATGTATCTTATTAAATGTATCATCTTGATTAGTTATGATAACTTTTTAAATGCATGCACCAATAAACAAACCCATTATCTATATTTCAGTATAATTATAGTGTCTACTATAATTAACTTTCCGTAGTGTCATATTTAATCAAAATAAAAAATTTCTTTTCTTCCAGGCATAACAGATTCTAGAAATAAGAACACAAAGAACTATTTAGCAATTTCTTCTCTCTACAGACATTAATTTCATATCATTGTTACAAATCTTAGATGGCAAGGTAAATAAATATAATACTATATCACCAGGTATTTACGTATTTTACTACTGCCATCCTAAGAAATAAGGACAAGTTAAAACTAATGTTTAGCAATTGACTTTTACTTTGTTTCTCATAAACTGACTAGGTACTAGATTATTAACTGATTATTCATTTGTTTCAGGTCTTAAACTTAGTTAAGGATAGAGAAAGTATAATGAATTATAATCATAATGAATGAATCCTTCTGATTTTGAAATTTCACAACATAAAACCTTTTAAAAAGCATGATATTCTATCTTTAAAAAAAAATAACCAAAAGCCAAAAGGATCTAGGGTATGGCTCAAGTGGTAGAAGACTTGCCTAGCAAACTCAAGACCCTGAGTGCAAACTATAGAACCATATATACATATATATATATATATATATATATATACTCACATTTCTTAATCTTCAAAGCACAGAAATACAGTCAGGGGTGTAACAGAGCCCAGTGCTCCCTTTATACATGGACTAAATAAGTGATCACTTTTTATTTTAGGGCATCTCTGAAACAAACACTCATGTTCATGTCACAAGTTCACCCAATTAGCCAGCTGGTGAACCTGTTCCAGTTAAGAGCCAGCAGCACGTCTGTGCAGGTGTTGTGGGATGCCGCTGCATATTCCACAGGAACACATGGTTTCAGATGGGTCAGAACCCGAAAGTGCTGACCGCAGGTCCTCCAAGGAGCAGTGCTTCTGAAGTCTGTCTTCAGAACATGGCCAAAGTCAAAGCAGATAGCACTTTCCAGTCCCCAGACCAATCAGGCAAAACATTGCAGAGACAGGACTGAGGAAAATACAGTCCTAACAGTTTGAAATAGTGATAGAGGTCAAAGGTATCCAAAGTACCTCGATTGTGAGGGACTTCTGAACACCTCAGCGCATGAGCTGGGCCACTGATGGTCACCCCTGACTTACTTACGTCCATCATCTCTCTGTAGACTTTATCTTCAAGAGATAAATTACACCAAAGGTGAGAGCCCATAGGAACAGGTATTAGTAGGCTGGAAAGCATTTCACCAAGATAACCAAAAACTCACTGCTAACCTTATAAAAGAAAGAAGGCAACAAGAAGAAGAAAGGGAGGAAAAGAGCAGGGGAGGGGAGGGGGGGAACAGAGGGAAAGGAAGGGGGAGGGCAAAAAGGAAGGAGGGAGGAAAAATCACTTTAAAGTGGATGGCATCAACAGAATTAGAGCTCAGAATTATTAAAGCATGCACTTAGCGACAGGCAAGGTGACACTTCAAAAAGCTGGAGACATAGAAGATCTCAAGTCAGTGAACAAGAATTAAGAGTTGAGTCCCATCCAAAGCAAGGTAGGTAGGTAGTCCCATCCAAGGGTGGGTAGACTGGCTCCATTTTTGTGGTCTAAACAGTTTTCCTGTGTCTCTGTTACAATATGACTATGGAGTAGTCTCAGCTTTGCCTTACCCAATCATAGCCAAGGTTTCTTAATCAGTCCAAGGGTTAAAATGTTTATGGGAGCCAGATGCTGGTAGCTCACATCTGTAATCCTAGCTACTCAGGAGGCTGAGATCTGAGGATTACAGTTGGAAGCCAGCCCCAGGCAGGAAAGTCTGAGAGACGCTTATCTCCAATTAACCACCCAAAAGAAGCAGAGCTGTGGCTCAAGTGATAGCCTTGAGGAAAAAAAAAAGTTCAGGTACAGCACCAAGCAGAGAAGGGAATTCAGAGGACAGAGATGTTACTGATTCCTGACCATCCTTGAAGAGCCATTTGTTTATGTTTGATGTCAGTGAAAACATTAAAAGTTAAACACTCCAGAGCTCCTTGTAAATGGGCAAAAAGAAGAAAATGTAAAAGCAACGGAGCTGGAAACTGTGTTGCGTTCAGACTCAAGGACATGATGCACAGGAAGTAGAGGCGGAGCCAGTGAGACATCATGCCCACTTCCGCTCGGGACAGGAAGTGCC
Source organism: Dipodomys spectabilis (assembly GCF_019054845.1). Classification (NCBI taxonomy): domain Eukaryota; kingdom Metazoa; phylum Chordata; class Mammalia; order Rodentia; family Heteromyidae; genus Dipodomys; species Dipodomys spectabilis. The sequence goes on from NW_024870711.1 coordinate 7,830,489, forward strand.
TCTGGTGACCATGCGTGTCCTCTCTGTGTATACTAAAACAAACAAAAACAGGCAAATACAATCAGCACTTTCTTTCTGACCAGCTACTGAGTCAACCAGCACTGTGTGACCCTTCGCATTTGGCTCCCTCAGACCTCATTCTGGGGCCCTAATAATAGTCTCAACCTTATTTCCTGGATGAAATGGGTTCACAGATCCAAAGACATACTGGATATAGTTTTATGTGCTGCCAAAATGTGCAAAGTTACTCTTTACCCAGTCTTCTTTTTTTAAGCTTAATGAGTTCTTCATAAACATAGAAATTATTGTGAGCCATGGGAAGAAGAACATGTTTCCCTTTATGAACGTTAAGACTAAATAATAATTGCCAAAAGGATTGATTCAGTACTAAATATAAGCTATGAGAGGGTTTAAAAAAATTCTCCTACACTTAATGATGCTCTTACTGAAGGATCTCCATCCTCGAATGCACCTTGAGAGGATTGCACAGGAATAAAGGACTTTTTCAAAGGCAGAAATCTCTATAGAAAAAGGATGCAAGGAAGTGGAAAAGCAGAAAGCCTCTCCTAGTGATTTCACTGAATGGTTCTTTGTAATCAAGGAGGGTGTCCATGGGATCTGCCAAAGGGAATCCTTGGCCTTGAGTTTTTAAAACCTTCTGGGTTCAAGGATTTTCTATTAAACAGCCTTTCACTTCTGGGAGGAAGGAAGTTCTGACACAGAATCCCTCTTCTATGGAATGAACACAGAAACAGGAAAACAAATCCAGACGTTTATGCTACTCATGTACTTTGACTAAATCGTGACAATATTTGGAGAACATCATGGATGATCTCTGGGCTGTGATCCGGACCTCAGGTCCCACAACATGACACCACAGCTATCTCCTTTACAAAGTGAAGATGAGACCATCTGACTTTGCCCTCCCTTTTTGGAACCACCAGGACTGCAATTACAGATGTGCTGAGCGCCATGCTGGATAGCGGGACTCCAGAAGTAACAGGCCCAGAACCTGCCCTGATAGAGTGTTCTCTATAGAAGCAGCAGCTCACTTGGCATGCTAGGAAAGGTAAAAGGATGCTGTAAGGAAAAGTTCCTGCCAAGAGTATGTATAGAGTAAGCACCAACCAGAGTTTCCATCACAAAAGACTAGCAGAGGAAGTTAGGCCAAGGGCTTGGACATGAATTATGGATGATGTATGGAGCCCTGAACTTAATAAGGGGAGGAGAAAATGAAATGGGGAAATATGAAGAGTGAGCTCTAGAACCAGTATTTCCTTGTTCCTTGTTCCTGGCTCCTTTTGTTGTTGTTGTTATTGTTGTTGGGTATGGGACTTGAACTCAGGGCCCGGGTGCTGTCCCTGAGCTATTTTGCTCAAGGCTAGTGCTCTACCACTTTGAGACACAGCTCTACTTCCGGTGATGCTTAATTGGAGATAAGAGTCTCATAGGGACTTTTCTGCCCAGGCTGGCTTCAAACCAGGCTCCTTAGATCTCAGCCTTCTGTATAGCTAGGATTATAGGGATGAGCCACCAGTAACTAGCTTCTGGCTCCTTTTACACCCCAAAGCTGCCTTTCTTTCCAACCACTTATCCTGTGACCTTCATGTGACCTACCCCATGGTGGGTGACCCCTCCCCCCACATAGAGTCTTACAATATAGTACCTCTGAAATTTGCCTTGATCCTAAGGACAAAGTTTTCCTTCAAACTCATAAACAAAGGACTTCATCTTCCAGTAGAGAATGGAAGGTTGGTATTTTTCTACTTTCCCGGTATAACTTCTGTATAATTCTTTTTTTACTACCATATTTTTTTTATCCCTCTTCTTTTGAGGCCCAAGCCATCTGCCTCCCCGCAGACTTCCTGCCTTTAGCACTGCGGTGCTCTTCTCCACGTGGACAATGCATTCTCTACATCCTCTTGAGAACTTTATTCATCGTCTTCTGTAGACCACAGTGCCCACATCAGGACAATTCCTTCGCCTCAGCCTCTGGTATTCTGACTCTCCTTCTCCCCATTCCATCTCTCAATGGCTTTCTCACACTGCTGCTTTTCCTCTGGCCCCTGATCCCACAACTGCCCCTTACTTCATCAAATGACTTCATCTGCTTCTCGCAGAAATAAGAGTCATCTGACTACCCCTGGGTAGCTTTTAATCTGTGAGGTTGTACATGAAGTCCTCGGGATGAAGGGTCCTCATCCCACCTGTGTTCCCCAGCACACTGTCCCCATTGATTATTCCTTTCTAGCCTGCATCTCTGTAGACTCTTTCTATTTCATAGTTTCTCTCCAGACCCTACATCCATTTCTAACTACTGCCTCCCGTAGCTGCACTCAAATGACCCCCACTAATGTCCCCAGTCTTCTTATCTTTGCCTCTCTCCAGCACAAGGTTCTGTGATTCATCATGTGGGATGGCTAGGATCCTCATATAATGAGTGTGGAATCCGCTTGAACATCTTTCTTCTTGAAAACATCCCCTCCTTGATCTTCTCTGATAAACCTCTTCTCTGTTTTCTCCACATCTTTTTGACTCCCTTCCTAGCCTCTACCCAGAATCCTCTCCCTGTTCCCATGTTGAAGCCTGCTCTGATTCCTTGGCGCTCTTCCCTTTCAGCATGACTAGTCCCTGAGCAGTTACATCTACCCACATCCTCAGCCACTTCCTGGCCCTGACGTCTCCTCTGTTTGCTCCTCGTAACACTCACCTGAAAGACCACACTGAATAAGAAAACAAACGGCAGGTCAGACTGAAATTTTCATCAGCTGCAGGCTTCCTAGGTTGTGTCGCCCTGAGCAAGTGGCTTAGCTTCTGCAAGTTTTCCTTTCCTACTTTGTTTACTCAAATGAGGTTAATGAAACACGTTGCTGGAGTATTGTGAGGACGTAAGGAATAATGTCATACAGCTCAGGACAGGCAGTGGCTCCCTGACACATGTTCATTTTCTTCCTGTGGTTTTCACTTGGTCCTTTCTGCTCTCTTGTCTACATTCTGGAACTTTTCTCTTCCTTGCTGAACCTATGATGCCAGCCAGACCTCTCACAGCTAAACTCTGGGTCCTGGCCTTCTCTAGGCAGATCTATCCTGCGTCCAGCTAAACCTGGAGGCTGCCAGTGGCTCTGCCTTGTAAGTTTCATATCATGACTTCGTTGGATGAAACTCTTCTATGTTTTTGCATTATTTGTGCATTTTCCTACTTCTGAGATATTGGCTTATAAAGAAATAAAGTCAGATTTTCCGATGAGTATATCGACCAAATACTTACCTGAACTTTGGGATAATACTGTTAATCACAAAATGTAGAAGCCAGTGAGATAATAACTGCTCTGCTAACTCATCCATTTCTATCAGGATAACTATTTTACAGAGAGATCGGGCCATCAAAAGACCTCAATTAGAATCCAAACTCTACCACGGTGTCAAAGATTTGGATCAAAATCCCAACTTCTTGTATTTAAACCATCCCATCTGCTCTATCAAAGTATTATAAATGGAGTGACAGATGAACCACAGAAGTTGGTCTCTCACCCTTTCAGAGACTGAGGAGTCCAAGGCTGAAGCACCTGATGGCACCTTGGATGTCCTGTGTCTTCACACCATGCAGGGTTTGGGGGGTACTTACGCCTGTTTTTTAAGGGCATGAATTCCATCCATGAGGCCACACCACCTCTGAAAGGCCCCACCTCCCAATACCAGCACAATGGAGACTGGGTGCTCAGCACTGGAATCGCAGCTCACAGTGTCTGGTGTAAAATCTCTGTGGTTGGAATTCCAGACTCCCTTCTCCACCCATGACTTGTGACCTTTAGCTGTGACCCCATATTCACAGGTCAAGTACACCAACTCCCCAGTGGGAGACATCTCCTGCTTCTCTGCCCATCCAAATCATGCTGGCTCTGGCTGCAGTTCCCGCATTGCAGTCTGTCTCCTTCTCTAACCACTGCTAATTGCTAGACTCTCAACCCCACACCCCAAGCCCCGCCATTTCATGAGCCTCTGTGGCCCTGTGCTGTCATTTGACAGTTTCAGCTTCCCGACATCTTGTTGCCTTATCCATTGTTGTGTACTTCATAGGGGTTTACACAGAGCTGAGCACATAGTAGATGATCAAATACCCGCCAAACACACTCAAGTAACATAGCCAGGCAGAGAGAGGGGTGGTGGCCAGCTCAGTACAGGGCGATAGATAGTGACCCCCTCCAAACCCTGGGAGAGCTACCCCGCTGACTCAGCCTGGATTCCCAGGCTCGAGTCCCTGTGGGCCTATAAGCTTCAGTAACTGGCAATGTTGCTGCTTAAATTTCTGCTGAGTACAGTCATAAATATTAACCTGAGAAAGTAATAGTGAAAGTGGCGCCTTCTTTTTCACATCCCAAACCCAAGAACAGAAATACCGGCTCATCCTAACTATAGCAGACTATCAATATGTTACTAGACATGATGCGTACGAGAAAAGTATATTTTTCCGGAAAGTAACTTTATTGTTTTCCTTGAAGTGGTGGCTAGAAAATGACCTTTAAGTTTGCTGGGACAACAACCAAAGTGTTGCTAAATTGGAAACTTATTTAATGGCTCAGACAGCTTACTTCCAGATTAATTATGGATGCTCTACCACTTCACCATTACATTAGGAAGGAAGTATGTCACCAGCCATGATCAATGGAGGGAATTGGAGTCTCTGATGCATCCTTTTAAGATAAATAAGTGGAGGTAGCTTTTAGTCAACCAAAATCAAATCTATGTAGCCAACTTAAAGCTGTGGATTACAGGGAATCTGCAGCCCTCTCTTCCAGAACACTCCAGGGTATAGAACAAAGGCCATTTAATAGAACCTTACGCTTGGTAAATCAGCCCTGGGTTGCTCACCAAAATTTTAAAATATGAGAGGAATGGTGAGTTAATGCAGTCATAATATTTAATGTACATATGTGAAAAATTAAACGGGTAACTTGAGGGGATGGGAAAAGTTGGGATATATGGGGAGATGGGGGAGAATGGGGGGGGGTAACATTGATCAAGATGCCCTGTGCCCATCAAGTATCATGTTGAATGGAAACTAACTGTTGAATGCACAACTAACTGCTTAAACATAATTTTTAATGCTACATGAAAAAGGACAAAAGAGAGAAAAGTTGTCTCAAAGAAGGAAGTTGGCATATAAACAAATGGGCTAGCCAAAAACAAAGGAAACAGAAGTCAGTTTTAACATTTTTGTCATGAACCTGGATAAAATTTGTCTGGCGCCTCTGACACTACACCAAAACAGTGCCTTTGTATTTTGCTTTTATTTTTCTTTATCAGAGTAAAACAAATACCTTGTTTAGAGTGTCACATCATTCTATCAGACTTATTCAGAGAAACAGCTACTCAATTTTCAGTTTTTGTTCTGTTGTGTTTTCTTTGGTGTTTGTCTCCAAGCTTTAAAGACATTCACATGCTGCTTGAGTCGTCAGCAAACATTTCCTTTAAGGAGTGAAACAGTGAGGGTTTTAGCTCTGAGAACCATATGGTCTCCGTTGCAATTATTCCGCAGCTTAGTGCGAAAACAGCTACATGTAAACAAATGGGCATGGCTGCGTTCCAATAAAACTTTATTTACAAGCACAGGCAACTGGCCTGAGAGCCATAGCTTACTCATCCTTGTGTGATTCCTTCAACTTTCACTCAGAGTCACTGTCATCTGGCTTCTTCTAATGGACAATGAGGATTAGGCTCTTTCCCAGACAACAACTCCTCTCCACAGCACCTGTTTCCCCTGACATGCTTCAAAATGGAGGGCTAACTCTGCTAGATCAGTATGTGGAGTTCACGTTGTCATGACTTTATGTGTACTACTGATAGTCTAAGCCTTGTAGCTTCCATGACATCTCCTTTCTTGAGTGTTTTTTTTTTCCTAAGCTGTAACCATTATCTTCCTTTTCCACGTACTTAATAGTCTACACTTTGACTGTGAATTCAACTTCTCTCCCATTTTAAAGCCTTTGTTCAACGTGCATCCATCGCTCCCTTTCCTCTTCTTGGACCCCATCCTAGCGTATTCTTACTGGGTGAGTCACTCACCCTTCTATCTTCATTATCACATGTCCCTTGCCTCTGGATTGTGTAAGAACCCCTCCTCCTGGCACTCATGATCTCTTTCTAATGGAGCTATCTTCCTGTAGTTTCCTGAGAAAGGGTGCATGGGAATTACATTTTCTCAAGTCTGAAACTGCCTTTATTCTCTGTCACACGGAATTGAGGTCAGACTGAATTCTTGGGTATGAATCATTTCCCTTCATGATTTTGAACGATTCCTTCTATTGTCAATGCTATTGTTCTTGACTAGCTCAATGTCGTTCTAATTCCTGATCCTTCTTTTGAACAGTGTTTCTCTCTCAGAACACACTTAGCTGTTTATTCTTCTCCCTCGTTTTCTGAAATCTCATATTATTTTCTGGGGTCCATTTAGACCTTCGGTATGGGAACACCTTCTGGGCCTTTCAATCTGGAAAGCCAGCCATCCTCTTCCCCTCTGATTTCTGAGGACAATTTCTTCGATTTCATTTTTTTTTCTGTATCTCTTTCCAGAATTTGTATTATCAGGATATCAGACTCCAAAAATCAATCCTCTCACTTATTTGTCTTTTCTCTCCTTTGTCCAATTTCTTGTTATTGCCCCCAATTTCTGACACATGTCCTCAAACTTACATTTTGAAAATTCTCACTGAGTCTTCCATTCTGTTTGTTAGGTCCTGAATTTTCAAGAGTTCTATTTTTGTCCCATGATTGTTTCCACTGAACCTTCAGTGTGTGTGTCCTGGGAGATTCTGTCACTTCGGTGATCCTTCTATCTTCCAGCTTCCAGAAAGTTGTGCATCTCCTTCCACACGTCTTCATCCTGGGGTCTTCACCATTCCGTGAGATTTACAGAGAAGTCACAGTGAATGTATATGCCCCCTCCCCCAACTGGGGAGCTTCTCCAGCACTTTTATTAGGGGCAGGCGAAATGCGTAGTGTACATTGGTAAGACTCTTTTAAAAATATTTTGATGAATTAAAGTTACAGATGTACCAGGGGGCATGGCTCAAGTGGTAGAGCTCCAGCCTAGAAAGCACAAGGCCCCAAATTCAAATCCCTGTCCTGTAAAATAAAGTAAATAAAATTAGAGACATAGCTTTATTATTTTAACTTCCTTTACAAAAGGATTGATTGGTAAATTAAAGAATGTCATTAATTGGTTAACAAAGACATTTTCTCAAATGGCAAACTGACTAATTATGAAAATAAATTTCATGCTTTAAAACCATGTAGTTTTCTTCTTTCATCATGGGGAATTTTGAGTTGAGAAGGAAGCTCATGGCAAAACATAAAATTATACATAGTCATTATATGTCATATATGCCACTACATATAAACATAATTATAAGAAAATACATCTTCATTACAGGAAGCTTGTAAGAATAACAACTATGAGAGAAGTTTGAAAATCACTTACATTCTGAGCTGGCCATGGTGATCGATGCCTGTAATCCCAGAGCTCAGGCTACAGAAACAGGAGGCATGCTTACACTGCATATAAAGTTCCAGGCCAGGCTACAATACATGGCATTAATAATGTGAGGCCTTATTTATTTTGTACATGTGTGGAAAAGAATTCTTATACCTATATATGATTTTCTAGGTACTGGGGTTTGAATTCAGGGCCTCTACCACTTGAGCTTTTGCTTTAGCTTTTGCTAAAGATCCTCAGAGAGGATCTTCTTTTCCTGCCCAGTGTCACCCCAGAAAAGTGATCCTCTTATCCTATCCTGTGCTTCCTAGATTACTGGGATTATTGTTATGCCCATATGATCAGCTGTTTCATTTTTAACTTAACTTTTACATAGATCCAGCCTTTAAAGTTTGATATATATCCCTCCATTTGCTAAAAGACTTCTGCTGTATAAAGGGGAACATTGCGGTAATGGGCTTAAGTGCATTTATTCTTTAAGCACATTCATTTGTCGACGAGTGATGGGTCTATTGTGTATAGTTTACATTCGGTCCAAGCACACAGCCATCAGACACAATTCATTTCACACAGGACCCTGCCTGCATGACATGCCTTTAGGCTTTAAATTGGAAAAAAAATCATTTTATTTGGTTCTTTCAGTTGAGATGGAAATGTTGTGTCTGGTTATAGAAAGAATAGTGGCAGCACCACATTCTCAGAAAATTCATGGATTTACTTTTATATGTATCTTTTAATATATACGTACATTGTATATACATTCATATGCATATACATTCATATACATTTTATATCACTTGTATATATAACATTATGCTTTATATATACATATATATAACTAATAGATATATATACATGTGTCTGCATGTGTGTAGGTATATGTGTGTTTGTATATATGTGTATGTATATGTGTATGTGTGTAGATAGAAAGATAGATATGTTATCTTTCTACCTAGATAAAGTTCTATTCTTGGAAATTTGGGAATTTTATAAATATACTACTCTCTACCACCAAAACAAATTCAGTACAAAAATCTATGGAAATGAGAAAATTATTTCTTCAGTGGCACACAGTTTCTAAAAGTAACATCCAAGATAGAGTATATTCATGACAATTGTCTGTACTTTCATGTCACAAACATGGGCCAAGATCCCACCTCTTGCCTGAGGATACCTACTCCCCAGCAACCCCAAGGAATTCATCTGAAAGCGAGAAGAAAATTCACTGCTAGAAAGGCACAAAAAGTGGAGAGACATAAATAAGCTAGAAGAATCTGGCAGGGACCCAGTCCCAAGAAGAAAGTTTCAGGAATAAAGAAGAGGCAAACTGATCTGAGCAGCAGAGATCAGAAAGCAGAAGCTGGGCCTAGACCACAGGAAAGGCAGGCTGGAGCTTCTAAATGCCTGTGGCCTGAGCACATGACTGGTACCAGACCCTAGTAGGGAATTAGGCGTTTATGTGGTATTTATTGGGGATGTGAGGATTTCAGAAGTAGAAACTTAGCGAGGCTTAGACAATACCCACACTGATTCCATTTGCACTCACAGTGCTAATGGAAGCCACTGGCTACAAGATACCGTGGGGGAGGGGCATACAAAGCAACAAAGAAATATCTTATAAATATGTTAGACACAATAGCAAGAAAGAAAAAACATTTGAGTCCTTATCTTGGGATTCATTTCACTTAACATCAACTTATCTGACCATTTCTGTTTGTCTCAGACATATACTAGTTATTGCGAATAAGGAAGTGGGCCCATTGAAACAATGAGATGTACAAGATGTTATGTCCAAAATGAACTTTACAACTTTGGCGCGCAGGGGTGGGGTGAGGCGGGGGGCGGGGGAGGACGGGGAGATGGGAAGGGATGGGAAGGGATGGGAAGGGGAAACAAAGGAGGAGGCAACCATGCTTGATAAGAAATGCACTCATTACCTTGTCCACGTAACTGTAACCCCTCTGTATGGTATTTTCACAATTAAAAATAAATAAACAAAAGAAAAAAAAAGATTCCACTTGCATTGGAAGACTGTTCTGGGAAGAATATTTGAGGCAGAAACTCTGAGAACAATAAGGACAGTCAGCTAGAGGCGTACTGGCAAGAGAGCAGACACCAGTAAGACCAAAAGTCAAAACTCCTATTGTAGAGGAGCCAAGAAGCCTAAAGACTCAGGAGGCACAGGTGTGCAAGTTATTAGACAGCCATCAAGGAAAGACAACTCACTTTAGGACAACAAATAAAGAAATAAAAACTGTCCTTTCCCACCCAAATGGCTGCTAAGAGTTTAGGGTGCCTAAAGGCTTGTCTGCTTTTGAATGGAGAAATCCATTAATCCATTTATTCAGGATCATTCTGCCTCATTTGGTAGCATATATATATATATGCATATTTATATATAAATATATATGCTACCATATATATATATATATATACATATATATATATATATATTTCCTCTGAAACCAGGATAGAGCCATTAAAGAGCTCCATTGAACCCAACCAATAAAATCACATGACAATAGATGTCTTCTTCTTCAGCCATTTTTTTTGGGGGGGGGGTCCAGTAGTGAGGCCTGAACTCTGGGCCTGGGCACTGTCCCTCAGCTCTTCAGCTCAAGGCTAGCACTCTACCACTTGAGCCACAGCGCCACTTCTGGCTTTTTTCTTTTTGCTTATGTGGTGCTAAGGAATTGAACTCAGGGCCTCAAGCATGCAAGGCAAGCAAGCGCTCTACCACTGAGCCACCTTCCCAGCCCTTCTTCAGCCATTTTACAATCATAGTGTCCATCTCCTCGTGATAGGGAATGCAGAAACAGAAGCCAGTCTTCCTGCACTGTGCCCAACCTTCATGCAAAAGCAACCTGAGAGCCCATGTGACTCGGTGCCCCTGGCATTTGTTTGCAGCATGATTTTGCTGTAACAATAAAGTACTGGTTTTCCATGAGCTCATAGCTAAATCTATCTCTGTTCAAAGTGATGTCAAGACTCCTTCTTTGTCCAGGAGGAATAATTGGTCCTTTCCTCACAGTCCCACGGAGGTCTCTGGCTTTGGGAATGCGTTTCTCGGGAGCATGGTAGAGAGGACCGTCTTGTGAGAGGCAGTCTCCCATGGGCCCTGAGGATGGAGAGACTTTCTTGCAGATCACGTGGCTGCTTGGAAGATACCTGAGCTAGCTGGCTTCCATTCCACACTCATCAAACTGCCGCAAAGATCTGTCACCCTGCTGTCGCCTGCTGATGGCTTCCCCTGGCCCTCCCCTTTCTCATTTCATTAGCAATCTGAGTGTTTGCACCCTTCAAAGTGAAGACCAGGGGTGTTAACAAACCCCATCTGTGTAGCTCATGTGACTTTCCCTCCCCTCCTAATCCATCTAGTGATCACCAGTACACAAGGGGAGAGCGCCCATCTGGAGGTATCTAAGAGGGAAAAACAAAGAGATGAAGCAGATGAATCAGGTGATAGAGTCTGAAGGGGCCAGGAACTTCTAAAACTCGTTTGTGTGTTCCTACCACCCACTGTATGAACACTTAAAACCCGGGATAGTCCACTTACCTAACAGCATTCAAATGAGGCCCGGTTCTGACAAAGCAGATGGCATGGCGTGTAAACCATCGCAATACTGTGAGTCCTTACTAATGAGCTGCATGGTCCGAATGGTAATTACATGGTTGTTGGGGGTTTTTTTCATATTAAGAGTTGCAAAACTCATCAAGATTCTCCATTCCACTCTTGAGTTTGAGTCTCCACATGACAAGAAGTATTTATTGCAATAGAGTGGAGAGACAGGCATATTGCTGTCTCTCTGAAACAGAATAGTCAGGGATCAAAAGCATGAAATGGTTCTCCTGTTGGTTTGGTTTCCTGAAGATAAGCTATCTTTTCCAAGTTATTGTAGCAAAGCCATCAGGAAATTCTCTAGGATAGCCTCCTCTCCTGAAGGGTTTGTTTTAATAAGCTCCCTATAGAGTGCTTTTATCTTTTTTAATTGCTTCATAAGCTATTCTCAAAGAGTTTACGATCCCAGATCCTATTTGTCAATGTACAGCATTTGTCAATGAATAGAGAGACTGATGAATTGGCTATTAACATAGATAAGAAAGTATATTGATTAAATTGGCTTTTCATTTAATAATATGCTTGACAGAAAAAAAGATGCATGCAAAATATAATCAGGAATGAAGACAGCGTTTTCCTATATACTTCATTAAGACTCTTACACCTTTCATTGTAGCAAAATAAATCAAGGCCATGCCAAAGTCTTTACCTTAAAAATTATGTTAAAGGAATTTTTTTTAGAACTTGCCCAATACAAAAATAATCATGATAGCAAATCGCTTTATCTTTTCAGTATCTCTAAAGTAATGGAACAGAATAGAAGACCCAGAAATGAAGCCACAGACTTATAGCCATCTAATATTTGGTTTGATAAGGGAGACAAAAACACAGGTTGGAAAAAAAATAGCCTCTTCAATAAATGGTGCTGGCAAAATTGTCTATCAACATGCAAAAAAACTGAAGCTAGATCCTTATAGTTGACCTTGCACTAGAATTGATTCAAAATGCATCAAAAAGCTCAACGTAAAGCCCAGAAACTATGAAAATGTTACAGAAAGGGGTAGGAGAAACACTGGGGCTCTTAGGCATGGGTCAAAACTTCCTAAGTAAAGGTACAGAATCATACCATCTCTTACCAGCTTCCTATATAAGGGCTGGGGGTGTAACTCAGTGGTAGAGCACTTGCCGGGCATGCCTAAAACCTTGAGTTCGAATCTCAGCAGCATAAAATAAAATAGAATGCAGTGAAATATAGAATAGAATAGCCTCGTGAGTGCTAACACAGCTACACTTTTGTGACATGTATTTAAGTGAGCACATTCTTCTTCCTTCTGGAGAGGACAACTGAGTGATCTTTACTCTCCAAATGCAGTCTCCTACTTTTCTTACCCAGGGCACCTGCATTCCAGATGTTATGTTTGGTGACCTCTTTTCTTCTTTGTGGACAGTCAGCCCAGATAGTAATGGATGGAGGGTGGCGAGCTGAGATAAAACCAAGAATAATTTGGTTTTCCTTCCTCCACCCTACCTTGGCTAGTAAAGGCAATCAGACACAGTGACTGCCACCAGAGCCTTCGCATCTATACCAAGACACGTGTAAAAGTTAACCTAATATTGATAGAATGGAAGAAAGGCCTGTCCTGAGAACTTCCTCTCCAGGAGCTGCGGGTGAGTGTGCGCTAGGCTCTGGGTCAGTGTGGGCCAGGCGTGAGTGACAGATCGGCCGGGCAGGCCATGCCGCGCCTGCGCTTTCAGACTCGACAGAGGCTTCTTCTAACAATGGGAGGTGCATCTGAGGCGCATCTGGCCAGAGGTGCAGGAAGCTGCCTCAGAACACGAACAACAGCCCCAAAGGAGCAACTGTGACTCTACTGCAACCCAGGGATAAGATCCAAAGGCTGGAGAAAGAATTTGACCTTTTAGCAAGCCTCGCAGGAGAGGCAATTTAGCCAGGAGAGGGCAATTTAGACAAGCAGAATAAGCAGGAGAAGGAGGTTGGGAATTGTGACCAAAGCGTCAAGGGTTTAGAATTCAGAATCCAGACACAGAAGCCCAAGGCAACAGGGAAGGTTTGTCTCTGACCCAGCTCTCTCGGGTTGTAGAGCCAGGAGGACCTGGGCAGCCGGGCTCAGGGTGGACAGAGGCTTTCCTTCATTTATTATCACCATCATATTTATCGAAGGCAATTGCTTTTCAACAGACCTCAATTACCTTCCATTCAAAGGACATGATTTAGCTAGGTGCCAATGGCTCATATCAGCAACCTAGCTACTCAGGAGGCTAAGATCTGAGGATCACAGTTCAAAGTCAGCCCAGGCAGACAAATCTGTGAGGTTTTGTATCTCCAGTTAACCAGCAGAAAGCTAGAAGTGAGAGTATTTCATACAGGGGAGGCTACAGAATCAGGAATCTGTAGAGCGATGTTGACATCTGGGAGAGTGTGGACAGCAGTTCTAGCACTCACACACTAGGGAAATGGAGCTTCAGATGTGTGTTCACCAATAGAAAGCCAGGTTTGCCACGTGCTGTGGTCAGGCTTACCTACTGTTAGGGACCGGGGGGGGGGGGGGGGGGGGGCGGGTGCAGCTGAATCTCCCTCATACTCATTGCTGAACTCTAGCCACCTTCCATGTGGCTCTGGAGAAGGAAATGCTAATGCTGAAGAGAAGATCTAGAGAAGCACCTCCATCTAGGAGGGCCGTGGTAGATCTGTGAGCCACTAAGCCAACCCTGGTAAATGCCTTGCATGAAGTCTTTGCTTGCCACCTTTGATAGCATAACGCAGCATTCTCCTCCCAAGAAGGATCATCTTAGCACTTCAGCTTCCACTCCACAGCTCCAAGATTCTCCCTGCCTTTCACCGAGTGCTCGCCTGTAGCCTCTTCTTCGCGTGTTCCATATTCGGGAACCTCACAGAGGACAATAAGAGCCGGTTTTATTATTCCCTATTATCACCATGTAATTAGAGAACAAAACTCTGAAGTGCTATTTAACAAGCCTTATTTAGTTCAGCCCTGCTATAAATTGCCTCACTGGTCCACCGTTTCGTAGCCAGTCAGATCACACCCCCACGTACACAAGAGATGTGTCATCCCACCTCCAATTCCAGATGTGTACTGAGTAGGACGGGTGATACCCCCTCCCCAGCCCCACAGGGGCTGCTGCAACTGCTTCTGTTTGACAACCACATCTAGCCTGGATAGAATATTTTGTATTCGTCGCTGCTCAACATCTATCGGCTTCCATCGTCTTAGTCAGACTACCATCACATCATGAAACTCCTAAAATAACTAACTTACAAAAAGAAATAGTGATTTTGCCTCAACTTTGATATTCCAGTCCAAAATCTGGTTTAACAAAACAAAAACCAGGCCCATTGCTTTGGGCCTCTGGTGGGGATGGCAGATGTCAGTAGGAAATGTGTATTAAAGCAAATTTTCCACTTCATAGCCAGGGAGCAAAGAGAAAGAGAAAGTAAACGACATTCACTGTCCCTTTCAAGAGCACACCCCCCATTAACCTAAAGTCCTCCCAGAAGGCCCCACCTCCTAATGAATTGATCGCCTCCAGTTAACACAGCCCTAAGGACTGTATCACAAGAACCATGTGGTTCTTTAGGGAACTTATAGCCAAATCATCACAGCCCAAAAGGTTACAGCAGAATAAGAGAATTTGACCTCAACCCTGAGTCCACTCACCCAGGCCTTCCAATCCTGTTCCAACACAACTTCTAACACAGACTCAGAGGGTGAAATATCTGCTTGAAGACACTAGTCCTGTTGGGACAGGAGATATGGAGGGCCTTGGGAAGTTGAAAAGGCATGTCCTGTCTAACTTAGCTAGCACCCCAATGCCAAGCATACCCCAATGCCAACAAGAGAACAAGGAAAAGCTAGTCAGAGCCGGCTATAACACATCTATCTCCCTGAGGCACATACCTGGCTGTTGTATATTCAACGTGTCCAGGTCCAAGAGAATTAGGGCCATGGGCTCCTAAGGAGAAAGTTCACAGGGCCCAGGTAAACAGACGCAGCACTGAGTCTGACTGAGGTCATGTCACCCTCCACCAAGGCTGTACCAGAGGCTTCACCCGCAAACTTCCTTACCTGTCCCAAGCTTGCTTTCCCTTGAACGACTCAAACTACCCTAAGGAATCAAGTGGGCCCCATTTCCATCTCATTTTCTCTGGGTCACCCTGGAACTGTTGATCTTGGACCCCTAAGCCTGGACCAGAAAATCCACTAGCTCTCTCATACCACAGATTCCAACTGACATCATAGAAATCAGCTAGTGTTTCTAGAAACTGCTGGAAGCAGCTTCCCATCCATTTTTAAATTATTGGCCAGTTGGTTAAAAAAAACAAAAAACAAAAAAACCTATACTCCATTTTAATAGGACCTAAATGGTGACATATTTTTAATTTGATGTATTTTAAATTTGACTCAGCTAGTAGTAAAATACATTCCTGCTTTCTGGATACTAAACAAACAGAATTCTACAGACTGTGTAAGAAAAATTTCACACATTAGTGTCAATCAGACATTGAAATGAGCTCTCCAGGGGAAGAGAGAAAAACAACATTACTCACATCATTTACAACTAAACCAGGCCATCAATTTATCTGTCTCTCCGCTGTTGGGCCATTTCCAGTGATAGTTCAGTCTTAGTATTGGAGATGGGGAAGAGAGATCCAATTTGTGAGGATGATTTCACTAGAAAGCTACAGGAAAGAAATGAAATGGGGCTTACACCAGGTATGAAATAAAGTCAAACAGTCTCCTACGATCACTTAGGAGAAAATTGTGCAAAATGCAGAAATCGTGCATTTGTTGTTTACTTAAGTTTAATATGTTCCTTTAAAATTTTTAATGAGTCTGTTAAAAGAGTTGAGGAATGAACAGCCAGGCGCCAGCAGCTCATGCCTGTAATCCTAGCCACCTGGAAGGCTGAGAGAGGGAAGATAATAGTTCAAGGCCAACAGGGTAGGAAAGTTCCCAAGACCCCTTCATGACCCAGAGCTGGTTGCAGTGGTTTGTGCCTGTTGTACGAAGCTATGGGGAAGGCTCTGGGATTGGCAGGATTATGGTTCCAAGGCAACTTGAGAAGAAAAATCCACAGAACTCCATCCCAGAGGAAGAAAGCTAGATGCAGCAATGGCACCCGCCATCCCAGCTACTGTGGGAAGCCTCAAATGGGAGGCTCATGGTTCTAGAATGAGCCCAGCTAGGAAATAAACTTCTGTCTCAAAAAGAACCAGAAAAGTACAGGGCACTAGTGGTTCACACCCGTAATTCTAGCTACTCAGGAGACTGAGATCTGAGGATTGTGGTTTGAGGCCAATCCAAGTGGGAAAAATCCATGAGACTCATCTCCAATTAACCACCAAAAAGCCAGAAGTGAGAATGTAGTTCCAGTGATAGAGTATCAGCCTTGTGTGAAAAAGCTAAGGGATGGTGCCCAAACCATTAGTTCAAGTTCCAGTATGGAACAAAAATAACCAGAGCAACAAAGGCTAGGGGTGTGATTCGGCAACCTGTCTTAGCAAGTGCTAGGCCCTGTGTTCAAACTGCAGTATTACCTCCCCTTAAAGAGTTGAGGGGCCGGGAGGGCGGCTCAGCGGTAGAGCGCTTGCCTCACATGCATGAGGCCCTCAGTTCTATTCCTCAGCACTACATAAACAGAAAAAGCCAGAAATGGCGCTGTGGCTCAAGTGGTAGAGCGCTAGCCTTGAGCTGAAGAGCTGAGGGACAGCGCCCAGGCCCAGAGTTCAAGTCCTATGACCAAAAAGAAAGAGAGAGAGAGAGAGAGAGAGAGAGAGAGAGAGAAGGAAGAAAGGAAGGAAGGAAGGAAGGAAGGAAGGAAGGAAGGAAAGAAGGAAGGAAGGGAGGGAGGGAGGGAGGGAGGGAGGGAGGAAGGAAGGAAGGAAGGAAGAAAGGAAGGGTGGAAGGAAGGGTGGAAGGAAGGAAGGAAGGGTGAGTTGAGGAAGTAGCTTGTATTATTTATAAGAGTCAGGTGACCCTGAGTTGAAATTTCTGTCCTGCCACTTATTGGCTTTTGTTCCTGGATGCCTGACCTTGTCCAAGGAGAGCGGATACTAGGCCTGCTGGATTGGACTGTTGAGAAAATGAAGCCCCACAAAGCATGCGGTGTGTGTGGCATGTGGAGCAGACAGAGAAGCTCTCGTGAGCTCACGGGGCACGGACTTGGCCTGTCTTGCTCTTGCTCATGCTGTACTGTGGGAATGATCACAGCACGTGACATGTGAACTGTCTGTGGTGTACATGTTTTAGTGAATGGTAGCCGCCCTGATGTTATTCTTTTATATCCTTTGATATCTTCCCAGCTGTGCTGTCCCCCACCAGGCCTCTGTGTGCTGAATATTGCTTTGTAATAGCTGTTGCTGTGACTGGCCTTGTGGGAAGGTACAGGGCTACCTAGCACAGTAGAAAGTAGAGAAGGCAAATCTACAGATGATAAGAAGGAAAAGAACATTCCATCATCTTCTGAAGTGGAGGGAAGTCAGAATGCCAGGAATGGAGCAGACCGGGGAGAAAGCAGCAATCTGTGCTAGGTCTTTAACCAGAATCCAGGTCCCAAGTCCCATCCAGAAGGCAATAGACCTGCATTTCACATGCGATCTGTGCCTCTGTGTGTGTGCATGTGTGTGTGTGTGTGTGTGTGTGTGTGTGCCTGTGTGTGCAAATACTCAGCAAATATACTGTACTCCAGACACTGACCATAGTGAGCTCGAGTTTGACTCAGAATTCAGATGGTTAAAGTTCATTTTTTAGGTAACATTAAGAGAACTTTGTACAACATTCCGGTGTCTTCTCCTACTGGGATTTGAACAGAAGAGTATAAGGTAAAGTCACACTGTCACCGTGAAACATCTGTCCAAAGCCAGGCACAGCCAGGTGCCGGTGGCTGAGATCTGAGGATCACAGTTCAAAGCCAGCCCAGGCAAGAAAGTCCACAAGAATCTTATCTCCAATAAACCACTAGAAAACCGGAAATGGCACTTGCCTTGAGCTGAAGAGCTGAGGGACAGCACTCAAGCCCAGAGTTCAGGCCCCACGGACAAACAGAACCCTGCTAGAGACCCCAGAAACCCTTGGGAGAAAGGGGGGATCTCTTGAAAAGACTCGACCACTGGGCTGTTGGGGAGACCGTGCTTTAGTGAAATCAAGGCTCCTGTTTCTCACCCCAGGCCAGGGTTTTCAGATGAAAACGACCCCTTGTCCTGATTTATGAAGGATCCACTAGAGTTAAGGAGCCAGGCACCTCCTCTTTGTGTCTGCCTTCTGCCAAATTCCCTCTGTTCGGCATTGTGTCTGGAGGAATCAGAAGTATGACTACACTGATTTGTATTCTGCCAAGCAAGGAAAGATATCATTAACACTGTGGCTGGACTCTTCAAAGCCCATGTTCCAGAAGGAAAGGCCCCCCCATAGAGCTAGGCAATGGCAGAGGGCAGCCAAGGCCACTAGTCTCTAAGCCCAGTCTTCCCTCTCTAAGGCCTGCAATTACGTAAGGGGAAAGGGGGTCCCAGCTAGCCCCATCACGCTGAGGAGAGAGCGTGGGATTCCCCGCTGCTGGATTCTTCCCATCATCATCTCACACATTCGTGAGCTTGACATGCCCAGCACAGACACGATCTCCCCAGACTCCAGGAAGAAGCAAGTCCAACTGCTGTATCGCACGCACACCTAGCCTACAACTGGGCAGACAAGTCAGGCAAAAGTGAACAGCCTCCACGAACCGGATGGGAGGGGCAGGTGGCAGACTTCAGATCACTCCCTGCTGGTGGAAAAGAGCAGCAGAGAAATCTGCCTTGAAGTGGCTCTCTCTTTCCCTCCAGTGTCTCGCTTTCATAGGGAGAGACGATTTCGCTAAGCTTCATAGAATTGCATCTGACTGTAGCCTTTTGCTTTTTACACTCAATGGTAATATTCCCTTACATTGTCAATTATGACTTTACCTTTTTTACTTTTATGACTATAATACACAAGTGCTCATCTTCTCCTAACTTAAGACTCCTGGGTCTACTATCTAGCTACCTAAATTAAGAGCCCTGGGCCACTGCTTCCTCCTCCCTGTTGGCATGAAGGCCTGTCTTCCTGCCCTAACATCTGTCTATTAATCAATACAGTGTTTGACTTAAATGTCAACCTTTCGAGATGAGACTAGGTTCATCTGTTCATTTATTCTTGGAAGACATAAAGAAGATGAGGTTGAATCTAGGGTCAGGAGTGTCTCTAATTGTTTCTCTTAGTGAAGAAAATCTTTGCTGAAATATTCATTGTACTGGTGAAGTATGAGATTCTGGGTAAATCAGTTCACTTCTCTGAACGCTGAAGATATCCAGGATAGCAATCTCTCTCCCACGGGTGACGCGAAGGGGCAAGTGTGGGGGTGTCTCGAGAAGAAGTCATCTTTCAACCCCTCATGCACTAAGTACTCATTGGCCATGTGCTGGTGACTCACCTCTGTTTTCCTAGCTCCTCAGCAGGCCTCGGCCTGAGCAGGAGAGTCTATGAGATTTTCATCTCCAGTTAACCACCAGAAGGCCAGAAGTAGACGTTTAGCTCAAGTAGGTACAAAGCACTGGAGTGAAAAAGCTAATGGACAGTGCCTAGGCCTTGAGTTCAAGCCCCACGATCAACACACACACGCACACACGCACACACGCACGCACGCACACACCCTGATCTGCTGCAGGATTCCAGCACTGTACATTTCCTCCCATTCTTTCCTGGCACTGCAGCCATCTGTCCCCGAAGGGCGCTCTCCCCTCTCTTTGGGGAAAGCCTTCCACTTACAAACCCAAGCAACCTCTTCTTGCCCCATGTCTCTCCAGACAGGAGCCTCAGGCTGCTTCTCCTGCCCCTGTGGGATGTTGCGCCCCCCAGAGAACAGCATGTGGTTGTGAGTTTAGTGGTCCCCAAACCCACATCCCAGCACTAAACTTATGAGGTCAGAGGCAATGACCCAGCCCTGGGCCTGCGGGGTATCAGAGGCTGATTGCCCGGAGCCAAGCGTGAGAAGCGCCGCTCTCGCTCTCGTACCAGGTCCATGTTCTTTGCTCTTCCCCCAGCAGAGGCATTACCTCTGTGTAGATCCCGCCCCCTTCTTTTCTTCCTCTTGTCCATCCATCTCTCTAAGCTTTGTGACAGCTCCTTCTAATCTGCATGGAAATCCTCACGCTTCACTATGGAGACTAAAGAGCCATGGGGTTCATACATGGCTGATGCGCTCTCTGGAGTTTCTAACATGAAGGAGAAAAAGGAGAAACTGATCACAAGCACTTCTTCTTTTTGGTCAGTCATGGGACTTGAACTCGGGGCCTGGGGGCTATCCCTTAGCACTTCTGCTCAAGACTAGTGCTGTCACATTTTGAGCCACAGTACCACTTCCACAAGGACTTTAAAAGTCCTTGGACACGATTAATTCCATCTGTACTATGGTTTTGTTTTGTTTTTCTTTAACCTATAAAGTTTTACTGTAAAAATGAAAGGATTTTGACAGGCAGGCCCCGCCATAGGCAACACATGGAACAATTCCACCAACCCCAAATTCCCTCCCGTCTTTATGGTTACCCCTCCCCCGCTCCCTGGAACCCTTGGGAGCTCTGGTGCTTTTCCTGAATGTAGTATGTTCCGTGAATGGAGGCCTACCTGCATCCGCCTGGACATGGAAAAGATCGTGTGTGTATTTAAACAAGTAGCACAGGTGGCATTGCTTCTTAGTATAGGGGGGAGGTTAATCTGATTTGGACAGTACCGTTTTGTGGGTCCTAGTTGTTTAGTCACACGGATGACTAAATCTAGGTGTGACACAGGTGATTAAAAATCCAGGTGTGACTTGGGCCCTGTGTCTCGTCTTTGACTTGAAGAAGACGGAATAAGAGGAACCTGTGGGAAGGTGAAGCTGCTACTTCCTACCTTCTCTCCATGGCCGAAAACCTTCCCTGCCCCTTCTCCCTCCTGCAAAGCCCTGTCTCTGGGCTTCTTGGCTTGTCAATGGAGGCCAGGGGCCAAGCCACCGCTGGGAGACTGGAGCGGGGCAAAGGGAACAGAGCTCAGAGATGACAGCTTCTCACCTCGTCCCTACCACCCGCCTTGCCTCTCTTTGAGAGGTAGCCGACTGATGGTATAGGAGGATACCAGAAAGATGATGGAAGCCTTCGCGAAGGAGAGTAGAGGAAGAAGTGTGAGAAGACCACAAAAAAACCACCAAAGGGGCCTTTGCACAATCAGAAAGAGCAAGTCTCCCGCAGGAGATAACCCCGCAAGCTAAGAGCAAAGGGGTTCCTGCACCCCAACAGACAGAGAGACCCCCAAGCAAAGAGATCACCCTGCGTTCAAGAAAAATCAGACCCAGTCTCCGGTTCTTCTCCTGCCTAGAACATCAAGGCAGAGCCCGCACCAACCCCATCATTGATGCCATCCACTGCAGGACGGGACCCCACCGGTGAAAACCGGATGACCAACAAAGCTTCTGTCCATAGGCCAGCATCCCAGAGCCCCTGCTGATCAGCAACCCCGCTGCAGCCTGACCTTCCCAAGATCCAACAGTCACGCATCCACAGAGGCCCACGCCGCCGTGTGCTTGTACGGTGTCAGAGTACATGTGATTTCTTTCACATAAAACACAAAGCAAAGCAAAACTCCACTCCATGTATTATGCTTCTCCTTGGATACTCTCTCCAGGGTGGCAGCCTCTCTGTAGACAGTTCTGCCCTGCCACAGCCCTAGGACTCCACTCCGTGTTTTCTCCCCTCCCTTCACCTGCCTCTCAGCAGAGTTTGGAGCCAGCCAGGAGCCAGCAGGAATTCCAACAGCAGGCGACAAAGGAGCTGTGCTGGGGACTCGGAAGTCCGCCCAGTGGAAAATCCACCTGCACCACGAAGGCTGGGGACACATCGGCCGGGGCTGCCGGGGAGAGGCAAGTATTGCTGGCTGGTGAGGGAAAGAGAGAGAGAGACAGACAGACAGACAGACAGGACAGACAATCCGCATGATACAGCAGGGTGCAGTGGCTGGATTTTGACACTAACCTAAAGTACTGCTTTGGGGTAAAAGGTTTCTGATACTTCATCTGGTCTCTGCAAAGGTGGGTGTTTGGGAACTAAATCTCATCCTGGAGAGCGTGTGGCTTTGCGTTCGCTGGGCTGTGAGTTCCGTGCATCCGTCACTCGGCAGAGAGAAAAAGGTAAAGGAAAATACGATATAGGATTTCTCCATGCAGTGCTGAATCTCTCTCTCTCTCTCTCTCTCTCTCTCTCTCTCTGTGGTGTAGGCAAAGCGGAGAGTTACATGGTATGAACTACTAAATGTCTTAATAGAATTTTTATGTGTGTTTGAAGGGGAGGACTTCCGTTGTAACGTAGAGCAAATTAGTTTATTACTATAACTAGAATGCTAGTAAATAATTGTGTCTCTAAGCTTAGAAACACACACACACACTCACCAAATGGGAAAGTACCGCCAAAGAGTAGCTCGCTTTCACATTCCTGCAAAACCTATCATTGCCTAAAAGAAGACACAGTATAATTAATAGAGTGAAGAAAGATAAAGCATATAGATTTCTGGGACTGTTTGAAGTTCCAAGTGGCTGGTTTTATTTTACCTTCTTGTTGTTGTTGTTGTTGTTAAGAGTACAGATAACATACAAATGACTCAGTTGCTTTTCCCCTTTGGAAACTTATCTGGTTCCTGGGTTCACCCTGAAGAGTTGTGGGCAGGCAGCTGTCCAGATCTGCTTTTCTCTGTGGTGTCTGAATCCCATTGGCACTTAGGAGAGAACAGAGTCGAATCCTGCTTTTTCCTCATCTAATACCTCATCAGCACCATTAACACTTCAGAAGGTCCCCCTCCCCCCTCTACACCCCCCATCCCAGTCCCCCATTCCCCTGACCCTCCCCCCCTCTCCCCCAGCTTCGGCTTCGGGCTGGTGTCTGTCCTTCCAGCCTTCCAGCTGTTGGGTGGCTTGTATCATCACACCATTAGTACTGAATGGAAGATTAAGAAAGCTGAGAATTGGGAAATAATGAATTCCTTCAGGTCATTTATTTAGAAGGAGTCTCCACCTGGTCTTTCTGTTTCATGGGATGAGGGAGATGAACAGAGACCAGAAAGTCTAATTACTGCCTCTCTGTCCCCATCACCATGCTTTCCAGAACAAAGTCTGGCATTCTCTGTAAGGCCCTTAGGAAAGCCAGGCTCCTCTGGTGCTGGCAATGCATGCGCAGGCCGCCTGGGACCGTGGTCATTTCTCCCACATTAGTCTGCCAGGCCTAGCTCTGAATTCTCACCCACAGTGGCTGCGACCCGGGAATTCAGACGTGACTCTGAAGTCGGAAAGGCCACGCCTGGAGTTCTTTCCGGTCCTGTCCTAATAACATCCCACCAGGTTACAGCTGCACATTGTAAATGCTCAGGTGGAAAGCTCACTACGCTTAATTCACTCAGGAGGAATTTATTTCTGTGCAGCCTAGCCCCAGTCTGTCTCCCTAACAGTATGACTGAAAGACTTCCTTTCCTGTCGCTGCTAGCTGGTGTTTTAATCCCAAGGCTGCTGAAAATCAGCAAGAGAATAATAATCCAATGTAGATCCTACAAAATTAAGAAGGGTGAGGGGAAGAGTGCGAAGGAAGGAGATGGGAAAGAATGTTGAAAGAATTGACACTAATCAAGACGTATTGTATTCATAAACTGCTTTGTTAAATGGCAACTCCTCTGTACAACTACTTAAAGATAACTTTTTTGTCAGTCAAGGAGCTTGAACTTAGGGCCTGGGCACTGTCCCTGAGCTTTTCTACTCAAGGTTCGTGCTCTACCACTTTGAGCCACCGCTCCACTTCTGGTAGTTAATTGGAGATAAGAGTCTCATGGACTTTCTTACATGGGTTCAAACCGCAATCCTCAGATCTCAGCCTCCTGAGTAGTTAGGATGACAGGTGTGAGCATCTGGCTAAAGGTAATTATTTTTTAAGGCACGGAAACAGATAAAAGCCAAGTGAGCAGAGATTATCTGCAGAATAGTCTACAATTTACCTTGCCAGCGAAAATCATGTATAGAAGATTAAAATTCTTAGTCATCTTAAAAAAAATGTCAGCAACCACTGCCCAAAAATTTGCTGCTTACCGCTAACTCCGTCAATGACTCTATCTATATTGTCCCAGTTAATTCTTTTGACTTCCTCCGTGGTATCTCCATCTTCCAGATGAGGAAACTGAGGCTTAGCACCATCTAAGTAGTGAGAGGAAGCCAGATGGCTCTGACTCTGCACTAAATGAGTGTCCTAACCTTTACATTCCCACGACTTCTGCATTGAGATAAATCTGAACTCAGTCCCATGGCCTTGAGAAGGGGGGAGACTGAAAGTTGGAACGTACAAGAATTAGGTAAAAGTTCTGGGTAAGGAAAATGAGCTCCAGCTCACCAGAGATATGCCGCCTTCATCAGTGTCTAATTTAGGAAGAGAGGGTGAGGGACCTGCATGAATGGGAAGAAGCAAGAGGAGAGGGTTTCTGGGCTCCCCTCCTCCCAGAGGGTTTGGTGTCTTCCCAAGGTCTTGGTGCTGGGTCCAGCGGGAGGGCGGAGATGGATACAGCAATTTAACCAGTATACCTGAAAGGCAAGAAAGAGTGCCTTGTGGTTTTCACCTCTTCTTCTAGTTGGAAATCACCAGACCCTCAGCCTTTCCATGCACAATGGGTCCCCAGGAACAGGCCTTTCCAATGGTCTCAGTTTACCTAGGCGAGCTGTAATTTATCCTATCCCTGCTGTAATTTGTCCTGTCTTCCAAACTGACCATCCCACAGAATGACATTGTTTACCCTCAATAAAACATCACAGGTGACAACCCTTTCAAGGCGACCATAGTCACTTCATGGGTTTTAGGGGTGGCTCGTGTGGTAGAACACCTGCCTACCAAATTTAAGGCTCTGTGCCACACACCTCAATACTGCAAAAACAACGACGACAAAAAGCCACCTTTCTGGAAGATAACCTCCAAGTTCTTTCTGTGTAATCCAAGGACTGATTGGGGAGTGAGAGGCGAGCTGGAGGCAATCGTCTGAAACTCTCTTGCTATTTAGTGAGGGGTAGTGGATACACACCTGTAGCCCAGGTAATTGGGAGGCTGAGGTAGGAAGATTCGTTGGGCCCCCAAGTTTCAGACCAGCCTGGACAACATGGTGAGATCTCATCTTTAAAAAATAAAAATCCTTAATATTTAATATTATATCATTATAATGTACACTGTAAGTATTCTGTGTGTGTGTGTGTGTGTGTGTGTGTGTGTGTGTGTGTGTGTATACATGCCAGAACCTGGGCTTGAACTCAAGGCCTTGATTTCCCTCCCTCCCAAGATGAAGGATTTTTGCTGGCTAATTGGAGATTAGAATCTCACAGATTTTTCTTCCCAGGCTGGCTTTGAACTTCAATCCTCAGATCTCAGGCTCCTCAGTAGCTAGGATTACAGGAGTGAGCCTCTAGCACCTGGCCTTTCTGTTAGTTTTTGTTAAGGCACAGCTATATATTGTCAGAGGCTATGGGACCAGCCTCCATTATTATCTAACTTTTTTGTTCTAAAATCTCCATATATCTGTGCGTACATGCACACACAGCGCAATGATTTCTCTGCTTTTTACAGATTCTCAGAGTCACGATGCATTGTTGTTCCTTATTGTTGTTGCATGGACTGTTCGTTTTTGTGTTTCACTTATTGGGCAATGGGCATCATTTGGGCAGGGTGCGGCCGTGAGCAGACAGAAACACGGCTGAGCTCATGCAGTCGTGAAGGAAAGGGGAACACTTCTAGAGACAAAACTCAGCAGAGTGGGGGCACCCATGTCCGCCAGCCACGCAGAGTGAGGAAGATCCAGAGCTCATGGCTATCTAGTGTCCAATCTATTTTAATCAAAATGCTCATCTTGAACCACCCCACAAATTAATCTGCTCAGAGAACACCAGACGGGGTTCTTTTTATTATTGTTGTTCTGTTTGTTTGTTTTTAATTATCATTGTCCTTAAGTAGTTGCACAGAGGGATTTCAGTTCAGCGTGTCAGTTTGTGAGTACAACGCATCTGGGTCCCTAGCCACTTTTCTCTTTCTCCCCCAGGTCTCCAGCCACACCCATCCCATATCTCCAGTTCCATTTTCACAGGTGTGCATTGACTAGTGCCCTGGACATTTATCTTGGAGTTAGAAAAATGCAGAAAACTCCTCTTTGGAAAATGTGGGGCTGAGGGTGTCTCCGGACTCAGCTGTGGGAGAAGCTCCCATGCAGACCCACATCGCCGGCCAGCGCCGCCTAACAAGAGCCTGCAGGGACTGAGCCCCTGGCTGGCTGTCCCGGGAAGTCTCCAACCTCCACCCTGTAGCTTTTCCCTGCACGTCCTGTCCCCAACTGCCCATCCACCTCCTTGCCAGCGCTCTTCCAGATCTTTCTGTCTTGTAGGCATGGGAACTTGGTTCTTGTGTTTGGACTTTTGTTTGTGCATGTGTGTGTGCTTCTGTGCATGTGGCGTGTGCATGTGTGTGTACCAGTCCTGGGGCTTGTACTTGGGGCCTGAGCTTTTTCTTTTGCTCAAGGCTAACGTTCTACCCCTTGAAGCAGCTCCACTTCTGGCTTTTTCGGTGGTTCATTGGAGATAAGAGTCTCATGGACTTTCCTGCCAGGCTTTGAACTGTGATCTTCAGATGTCAGCCTCCTGTAGTAGCTAGGATTACAGGCATGAGCCAGCATGAGCCACCAGTGCTTAGGCTAGTGTCTGAACTTTGACACTCAGTGACCCGCCATTCTGCGACGCTTCTTGCGCTGGTTTATTTCCATTTCTTTTATCTGTCAATGTCAAGTGTTCCAACTTCAGCACAGGAGCTCAGTCACGTCATCTTTTTCCTTCCTGTGCTCCACCTCCCTTCCTTCCAGCTGAATGTTTCCCACCACAGTATTGCTCCCATCAGTCACTACTGGAGAGGACTGCAAGATTTTCTCCCCCAGGTTTGGATAAAGCCCCTCTCAGAATGCCCAAAAGTAGTTGTGAGTGTGATCACAAGGTATTCATTGCAGCGACCCTTTGTACATCTGAAGAGGTAGTGAGAATGGAGACAAGGAAATGGCAACTTTGAAAAATACTCTGGGAAAAAAAAATGTCATTTCTAGAAAGTGCAGACTGGAAGAATGATGATAGAATGTATACCACTAAACAGGGGACGTGGGAGGATCGGAAGAAGAGTCATGGGGTTTGTGCACCCAGAATCGGTCCATCCCACGTGGCAAAATATTTCTGTCTTTGTACATGAGCTCCGAGATGAGTGCGAGAGGAACACAGGAGACTCGAGATTTGTAATTCCGCACTCATGTGTTCTGAGCCTCTGGAGTTATTCCAGAATCAGCACATACAGGCCCGCCGCCAATTGATCTTTCTTAACTGAGCTCCAGCCAATTGATGCCCATCTAATGATCCCCCTGGGAGCGCCCAGGGTGACAGCTGTGTCCCCAGGCCCACAGCACAACCCTTTGTCAGGCAGGATGGGTGTCACGTTCCTCCACTGCAGCAGTGTATCTGAAATTATCTGTTGTGGCTGATCTCCCTCTCTTCCCCCCCATTGATCCAACTAATAGTTGAAATGTGCCTTGGGTGCCAATCGCTGCCCTGGGAGTTTTCCCGCTGCTTGGAGCTCACAAGCAAATTCTGAGTTTTCAGTCCAGAGGGAAAAACCAAGTCAAAGTTGGATTTGTCCACCATCCTGCTTGCAACGATCCATCGCGTGCTCGCTTGGGTCTGCTCGGAAGCCAGTCTGACCACATCTCTGAGAAGGCACCCAGAGGTTGCCTTTTATGTTTAACTTCGTGTCATTCTATTAGTGCTTGTGGTTGGGTTATTCGTGTCGCTTTCACAGTATGGCCTAATACCGGTTTCTTGCTTCAGACATGGTGTGAATAGGGAGAGGCCCTGCACAGTCATTTCGTTGCACAAAAATGGTTTTTTCCATGATAATTGATGTCTTTCTTGCTAATCAGCTTTCCAGCCGATGGAAAGTTAGGAGGAGTTAGGAGCTGTGGTAAGTAAGGGAATGCAAAAATGTACAATGACAGCATGCTGCAAGCACTTCGATGGCTGAAAAGTTAGAATTGAATGCATGCAAGTGGTCATCGTTGTTTTAAGTGGCTATGAATCAGAGCCAGAACCAATATCAAATTTTCAAGCTTAAATGTAAGCACATGTATTTATATCATCCCCCCCCAATAACTTTATATCATCTCCCCCCCAATAAACAATTCCACAAGTGTGAGATACAGAAGGCTGAGCACTGTCCCTACAGCGATCAAGCCACAGGAGAGGATGGGGTTGGGCCGGTACCGGGCAGCCTTGGAATGTCACCATCTAGAGAGGCCACGGGGTGACCTAGATATGGCCAAACCAGGAAGGGTTCCAGAAAGTTCTACAGAAGAAGAGCAGCAGGAATGGAGGACATAGGCTAAATGCAAAGCAGTTCAGGACAGTGGAGGAGAGTGTGTAAGTCCTGGGGGCTCAGTTAAGAACCTCGAAAGCCGGGTACAGGTTCTCACTCAGGAAGTGGAGATCAAGAAGATCATAGTTCAAGGCCAGCCCCATCCAAAAAGTTCATGAGACCCTATCTCAGAAAACCATAAAAAAAAAAAAATACCTCAACCAATAAAATGCTGGGCTTGGCGGTGTGTGCCTGTAATCCCCAGCTACCTGGAGAGCATGAACAGGGGGGCTGTAGTCCAGGCTAGCCTAGACATCTACACACGATTCTACTCAAAACGTTATGAAAGCAAAAAGAAGTGGGCATTGCTCATGTGGTAGAGCAGAAACCCTGAGTTCAAGCCCTAGCACAGCCAAATAAACTAACAAATAAACACAGATGCTGTGGGGAAAGCTGGAGCTGGAGAGAGATTTCCATCCTGAGTTGGAAAAGTGACTGGAGCCTGGCACTGGGGCCAAGAACCCCCAGCCTCTGAAGAAGGGGTTCCCCTCACCGTCCCAAGAGGTGTTGGAAAGGCAAGCTAGATGACCACGGGCGGAAGAGCCCCAGGCTTCGGGGTGGAAGCGGAGCCCCCCCCCCCCCCCCCCCCCCCCCCCCGTCACTGAGCTCCTTTGGAACTTTAATAGTTACATTCCCTTCCAATTCTTTTTCTACTTGATCCGCCATCCCACTGAGATAATATTAGCCAGCCCTTTATGGGGGTCTCTGTGCTCACTGAGTAATTCTCACCCACGCCCCGTCTGCTGGGGGGGTTCCTCCTACCTATCCACCTGGCCTTCGTGTGATTCAGAGTTCTGCAGGCCGAACGCCTCTGGATGTGCGTGGAGGGTCCTCATCTTTCTCCTGGTAAGCTCAGGGGTTCAGCCTCTCTAGAGGATTCCAGTGGCTTCTGAAGTCAGAATCGTAGTAAACACACACTGGAAATGTGTGACTTCAACCTGGCTTGATTCGGTTTGGGTTGGGGTTTGGTAATTCTGCAATTCAGGCCCTCTTGCAAAGTGTTCTACTGCCTGAGCCACACCCCAGTCCTTTGTTTTTCTAGCTAGGATCTCATGCTTTTGCTTGGGCTAGCCTCCGACCATGATCTGCCTAACTGCACCTTCTGTGTAACTAGGACCACAGGCATCCACTACCATACCTAGCTTGTCTTGAGATAGGGTCTCTGTAACTTTTGCCCAGGTTGGCCTCAAACCTTGATTGGATGTTTTTATAAGACATTCTTTTGTTCTTTTTTTCTACACTAGGGAATTTTAACTTTTTACCGAATAATAGTAATTGACTTCCCTTTTTAATATAAAAATGTAAATGAACTAGGATTAAACAATAGTAATTTAAAAATACTTTTTTTTGCCAGTCCCTAGGGCTTAAACTCAGGGCCTGGGCTCTGTCCCTGAGCCTCTTTGTGCTCAAGGCTATCGCTCTACTACTTGAGCCACAGAGCCACTTCTGGCTTTTTTCTGAGTAGTTTATTAGAGATAAAAGCCTCACAAACTTTCCTGCCTGGGCTAGCTTCGAACCTCGATCCTCAGATCTCAGTCTCCTGAGTAGGTAGGATTACAGGTGTGAGGCATCAGCATCCACCTAAAAATATGCTTTTTTAATGAGAGCCTAGTTCCTAGAGAACAATTTTTTTTTAAGATTCAGCCATACTGAATGGTCACCTTTAACTTACAAGTCCCAGGTCTATAGAAATAATAGGGAAGCCCACAGAACTTTACTCATTTTTCTCTCCCAAATAGGACAGGTTGAAAAAAAAAAACCCTCGAGGGTAGAATAGTACAGCACCATCTTAGTGAGTCTTTCAGAAGAAAATGAACCAAAATTGCATCTATTACCTAGGTGACTGCGTTGAATATACACTTAAATCATCCCGGCGTCCTAAAAGCTTCACGAGACACACGGGAGAGAGCCGAGCTCGCAGGATGCGCATCCCAGCCCTGCCCAGAGTGGGAGAGAACAGCTGGTAGGAAGTCGAATGTGATCCGTGTCTATTCCTCACCAGCTGTGATCCAGCTGTGATCCGGCCAGGAAAGAGCCAGGCAGCCCTGTGTGCCACTCAGAGTAACTTACCACAGGGGTGTGCTGGAGTTTGCATTCTTCAAATGTCACTCGTGTGTGTGTGTGTGTGTGTGTGTGTGTGTGTGTGTGTGTGTGTGTGTGTGTGTGTGACCCAGGGCATTGGTACCGGGGTGAATTTTCAGAAAATTCCCTCTCTCAGTTTCCTTGTAAACCCTTGGGAGAACACAGCTGGAAATATTTGTTCTGCCCTTGCTCCCTCTCAGACGTCTGCAGGGGAAAGCTGAGCCCCCCCTACACACACACATCTTCAGTGAAGCAAGAGTCAGAGTTTCTGAGCTCATCGAGCTGACTCTGATGAGAGATTAAAGAACCAACAAGCAGGGCTCAGAGACTGGGGACTGGAGCGGATACTCCTAGCAATGGAGATCAGAAGGATTATGGTTCCAGGGAAAAAAAAGAATCCCAGAGACACCAACCCCCGCCCTCTTCCCTCCCACCAGCCCCAGCTCAACCAATGAAAGCTGGATGTGGTGATATGCACCTGTCATCACAGCTTAGAAAATGTAAAAAGAAAAAGAAAAAAAAAGAGGGTTATGGTCCAGGACAGCCTATTTGAAAAAGAACTAAAGCAAAAAGCGTGTGTGACTCAAATGGTAGAGCAGGCCTTAAGTCACAAACCCCAGGACCTCCCCCCCCCCCCCCAAAAAAAGGAGGAAGGAAATAAAAGCAAACAAGGAATAGATACAGGCATGATTTAAACTGCTGGTGAGCCGTAGGATGACAGGGGGGTGGGTGGGCCTTCAAGGGAGCAGGAAGGACAGGGCTTCCATTTAGGAGAATTTAGGAGAAACAACAGAAGCAAAGCCTCTGAGCCCAGACAAGGCTGATGTGATTCTGCGCAGAAGGACACCAGGGGACTGAGGAGGAAGAAAACAGAGACGGGGGTGAAAGGGAGGCAGCCTGCACTTCCTAAAGGACTTTATGCTCAACACCATGGTGTGTAGGGCTTTGTGTGTGTGAGTTCAGAGGAAGAAGGAGAAAGGTTTCAAAAGAGCCTTGTGGCCGGGCACCATGGCTCACACCTGTAACCCTAGCCACTCAGGAAGCTGAGATTGGAGTATCAGTGTTTGAAGCCAACCCAGGCAGGAAAGTCCATGAGACGCCTATCTCCAAGGTAACCAGCAATGTGGGGAGTAGAGGTGTGGGTCAAGGGGTAGAGCACTAGCCCTGTGCAAAAAGGCTAAGGGACAGCGCCCTAACTCTGAGTTCAAGCCCTATGACAAGCATCTCCCCCCCCCCAAAAAAAAACATAGTAAACTGATAATGGAGTTAGCATGAGTGCAGGCGGAGGGAACAGAAAGGGCCCACAGTAGAGCAATAATGAGGGCTGGGAAGGTGGCTCAGTGGTAGAGCGCTTGCCTCGCATGCATGAGGCCCTGGGTTCGATTCCTCAGCACCACATAAGCAGAAAAAGCTGGAAGTGGCGCTGTGGCTCAAGGGGTAGAGCGCTAGCCTTGAGCTGAAGCGCTGAGAGACAGTGCCCAGGCCCAGAGTTCAGGCCCCACGACCAACAAGCAATAATAATATTAGTAATAATAATAATCATCATCATAATGGCTATCATAGCTGAGGGGGAAGGATCCGTCGCAGAGTGGGACACAAATGTGAGGAATCAAGATGTCTTTGGGGTAGAGCGAGTGGTACCTGCTGATGAGCTGGACGTGGGGCGTTGAAGAGGGAGGCACCAACTCCCATTTCACGTGTGACGGAGGCTCACGCAGAGGCAGGAAGGTTTGTCGGGGCTTCACAGCTGGGCGGGGCAGGGCTAGGAAGCCAGCGCCACTCTAATCCAAGCCAGCGCTTCCCACTCCTGCCGAGTGACCTGTGGCTCATATGAAGGAGGAGGGAGCGGCGCATCTGCTGCGGGCAGGAGGCGGCACACAGCGCCCTTCAGCTCATCAGTGGGCTCGTGCCTGCTTCCACCCGCACGGCAGCCTGCGGGGTCCAGCCGCTGTCTCGGACACGGGGTATTTGTAACCAGCAAATGTCCTCAGAAGCCACATTTCCCAGCCCAAGCATAAACTAGTATGAGCGTAGCAAACCACAGCTGGAGACAAGGGACGACCACAGGAAGCGCATCCCCGGGCTTTCCTCAGCTGCGGTGCGCTGAAATCACAGCACTCGTGGGGAATTCAGATCTACCCGTCGGCTTGCTTGCTAAGCTACCAGAACCTTTCACCCCTGACCTGGGAGACGCCTCCAGCCCTTGTATACCAGGCCCGAGAACAAGAAGAAAAAGAAAAAAGGTAGCTAGAAATTCAGATCTCATTGCTGGGCTGCGTGCATCCAGGGAGTAAATACTCACACCAGCGCTCGGGAGGGGACAGGTCCCGTTCAAGGCCAAAGCAGGCGGGGAAATCAGGTCGTCTCGGACTTTAATAACTCTCGTAAACATCGACAGGTGGCCGTGATGGAAAGACACTGGTTTGCTCTCAGTGTGCTTCCTGGATGCTCTTCCAGGACCTGACATCTGCGCATGGGGCTGGAAAAAATGCAAACGAAAAGGGTCACAGAGTCGGTGAGGAAAACGCAGCAGCGGAAACATCAGACAAAACCTGAAGCAAAAGCACTGATGTGTTTATTAGAATGCTGTGGTGAATGGCTGGGTCTGGTAGCACATGCACACAGCCCCAGCTGCTAGATCAGCCCAGGCAAAAGCACGAGACCCTATCGAGAAAAAAAAAAACAAAACTGAAAGCAAAAAGATCAGGGCTGTGGCTTGAGTGGTAGAACACTTGCCTAGCAAACACGAGGCTCTGAGTTCAAACCTGAGTAATGCCAAAAATAAAATAAAAATACAGTCTACGACTGATATAAGAGAAAAGACTGAATTCACAGGGGCTTAAACAAAATAAAAATGTTCTTCTCTCTCACTGAACATTCTGGACAGACTGATAGGATGACTCTGTCCTCCACTAGGCCTCGGGAACTGCTGTCTTCCTCTCTGATGTCCTCAACACATTACCTTCAATGTGGAACCTCTACCTTGTGGCCCAGAATGGCTTCTTCGGTCCTGCCATCACATCTACTTTCCAGCCATTCAGAAGGAGAAAGAGGAGTAGATAGTATCCCTCTTTCCAAGAATGTGTGCATACCGCCTTCACCCCCATTCCTTCAGGCAGAACCTCGCTCATGAATAGATTCCACTGTCCGAGAGGCGCTCAGTCCAGGGAGCAGTTCTGTCAGAAGGGGACAGCAGAGGTGAAAGTGTGCTCACACGAGAGAAGGGAGTGAGGTGAGTGTGTGGGACGCAGGCACCGGAGAGACCACACAAAGACGCTTAACGCTGCTGGACTTTATTCCAAAACAACCAGTGCCAATGGTAGTTTTTAAGCATACACCCCGGCTGGCCTCAAATTTCCAACCTCCCACCTCAGCCTCCTCAGTGCTGGAATTACCTGCCACCTCCCAGGTGATTTATGTCTTTTGTCTTGTTTTGTTTTTGTCAGTCCTGAGGCTTGAACGCTGGGCCTGGGCACTGTCCCTGAGCTCTTCAGCTCAAGGCGAGCGCTCTACCACTTGAGCCACAGCACCACTTCCAGTTTTCTCGTGGTTCATTGGAGATAAGAGTCGCACAGACTTTTCTGCCCAGGCTGGCTTTGAACCACAATCCTCAGATCTCAGCCTCCTGAGTAGCTAGGATGACAGGCGTGAGCCACCGGCGCCCAGCTTATTGATGTTTTTAAAAGCACACAATGGCTATCATGTAGGGAAAGAATGACACGGACAGAAGTAGAAATAAGGGCTGATTTTGAAGTCTACTGTTGATGACTTTAATAAACAAGGCAACTCTGACACAGGGCCCCTCAGCCAGCAAGGACTGAATCTCCCATCTGAGACTCCTGAGGGGTGAGGATTACAGGTTCTGAACCCCAAGAACCCATCTTGATCGGACTGGGTTTTAAGCACCATGCTAGATAGTTCTATGGTTTCTCTCGTTCAAATCACGGTACCTGATTTGTTTTTCCCCTTCCCCTCCACAAATTATACCAACATGAAATACAGTGAAAGCAGGGGTTATACTGTGGGGGAGGGACATACAAAGCAACAAAGAAATAATCTTATAAATGCGTTAGAAACAATCACATGAAAGAAAAAAAACATTTGAATACATATCTTAGGGTTCATTTCCCTAACATCACCTTATCTGACCTTTTCTGCTTGACTCAGACATATACTAGATATTGCAAATAAGGGAAACCATGGGACCTATGTTTCTTTGGGCCTGGCTTACTTCACTTAATATAATTTTTTCCAAGCCTTTCCATTTCCTAACAAATGGGGCAATGTCATTCTTTCTGATGGAGGCATAGAATTCCATTGTGTATATATACCACATTTTCTTGATCCATTCATCTACTGAGAGGCATCTGGGTTGGTTCCATATCTTAGCTATGGTAAATAATGCTGCAATAAACATAGTCGTGCTGGTAGTTTTAGTGTGGTCTTGTTTGTGATCATTTGGGTAAATGCCCAAAAGTGGGATTGCTGGGTCATAGGGGGGCTCTATGTGGAGTCTTTTGAGGAACCTCCATACTACTTTCCAAAGTGGTTGAACAAGTTTACACTCCCACCAACAATGCAGTAAGGTTCCCTCCTGTCCACATCCCCTCCAGCATCTGTTGTTTTTAGAGTTCTTGATTTTAGCCATTCTAACTGGCGTGAGGTGATATCTCAATGTTGTTTTGATTTGCATTTCTTTTATGGCTAGGGAGTTTGAACATTTCTTCATGTGTCTATTGGCCATCCTTCTTTCCTCTTCAGAGAAGTTTCTCTTTAAGTCTTTCGCCCACTTATTTATTAGGCAGTTGTTTCTTTGAGTATTTGTTGTTGGGGGATTTAATTTTTTGAGTTCCAAGTATATTTTAGATATGAGACCCTTGTCTGTTGTATGGCTAGTGAAGATCTTCTCCCAGTCCATGGGCTTTCTATTGATCTTGCGAGCTATGTCCTTTGCCATGCAGAAGCTCTGCAGTTTCATGCAATCCCATTTGTCCAACCTTTCTTTGATTTGTTGTGCTTCTGGGTCTCTATTAAGAAACTTTTGACCTGTGCCAAGGAGACCTAGGGTTTCTCCTATTCCATCCTGTAATGTTTTCAGGGTGTCTGCTTTGACTCTGAGGTCTTTGATCTATTTGGAGTTGATTCTGGTGCAGGGTGATATATAAGGATCTAGCTTTAGTTTTCTACAGGTAGTTAACCAATTTCCGGTATTTCTTTTGTGTCCCACTTGCCTGGTTCCTCTTGATGAGAAGACCATCTTCTTGGAACCATTTCCATAGAAACACTGTGGGTATCACCCCACAAGTCTAGCTCAGCAGAGCTGAGACACCCCCAAAGTGGCCTAGGGAATTCTTTGAGGGGTGAGGAGCCCTTAGGTCGCTGGTCCCATCCGGGACAAGACATGAAACCAGAGGGCCACTCGGCCTCTGCAGATAGATAGCATCCTTCCTCCACGCCATTCCTGGTCTCCACGGGAGCTGTGCTCAGGGGTCTGAAAGAAAAGAGACCAGGGCGCTTCTGCTGGCCCCATAGAAGATGAGGGAAGTCTAGAGAGGACCAGCATCCTCCTCTGCTCTTTCTTAAGACACCTCCCTTCCCTGGGACCACTCCCTAACCAGCCTCCTTTAGGTGGGGAGGGGCAGAGGGATGTACCTTTAGACAAAAATGACTAGGCCTGGCCAGCCCTGATCCCAAGCTCTCCTGGGTATTCCAGCCGGCATTGATTTGGAGACAGGCACGTCATGACTGACAAGCAGAGCACAAAACTGATTACACAGAGGAAGCTTGGCCTCAGGGAAGCCTGGGAAAGCATTAGCCTCTAGGCTCTGAAAGATAGCAAGGTGAACAGGATATTACTAGTAGCATCTAATCATCATTAGGCCTTGATTATTATTGTTTGGTGTGCTGTTACTGGGGCTTGAGCTTCAGCCTGGGTGCTGTCTTAGCTTTTTCACTCAAGGCTGGTGCTCTACCACTTTAGTCACAGCTCTACTTCCAGTTTGGTTTTTTTTGGTAGTTCCTTGGAGATTAGAGTCTGAGGGACTTTCCTGCCCAGCCTGATGCAAACTGCAATCCTCAGATCTCAGCCTTCTGAGCAGCTAACGATCATGATTATTGGTAGCCTAAGGATTGATCTAGATGCCCACTTTCTGGTTCCCCCAGCCCCCAACTTCTTATGGTGGACACACCTTGGCCAGCCGTACCCACAAGACTTCATACTCCAAGATTTCACTCCACAATCCTTTCATTTGGCATCTTTTTCTGCCTTCCATTCTGAGTGTTAATCGCTTGCCAAGTTAACTCGATGCACTCAGCGGCTGCGATGCAGTAACCCAGCCGGGACTCTCCCTTTCCTGAGATGTCAGTCAGAGACTCACAGACTCCTCTAAGTCTAGAGGTATCACGTGCGACAAGCAAACACACTCACCATAGGTAGACCCCACTGGAAAAGACTTCGGTTTTATGATTCCCTGGATCTGTAAATCTACGTTGCTATATGTGGAGTCATGTCACTTTTCCTCCAGAAAAGTCTCACCTTCATTGATAACAAAGCACACTAATTGTTCAGTTAAAGGAGAACTGACCAAATCTGGTGCAGTATTGTCTTCTTCACTGAGGAGAACCACACTGTGGGCTTAATTGTAGCCATTGAGAGGAACATTCTTTAATTAACTAATTAATTATCTATTTATTTCTCTATTTTTGTAGCTATGGCTGGACTGCAGAATCAGCAATGGTTATCTTTGGCTCTGCTATCTACGCCCAGTGTAGCTCACAGACTAAATTGATATCTTCATCTCTATGTTGGAAATTTAATACTCCTATTGTTATTTTACTTTGTCTTATTTTAATTTACTTATTTATTTTATTTACTTTACTGGGGTTTGAACTCAGAGCCTTGCACTTTCACTTGGCTTTTAGACACTCAAGGCTGGTGCTCTACCACTTGAGCCACACCTCCTCTTCTGGCTTTGTGCTGGCTAATTGGAGACAAGAGTCTCACAGACTCTTCTACCTGGGCTGGCTTCAAACGCCGATGCTCCAATCTCAGTCTTCTGAGTAGCTAGGATTACAGATGTGAGCCATGGTGCCCGGCTGGCTATTTCAAAAGGATAATTACGTGCATGTGGTTGCATGCACACATACACTACAATTGCTCTGGCATTTTATGAGTATTCACAGCTTTAACTTTTAAAAACGTTGCCCTA
The DNA here is from genome assembly GCF_019054845.1 of Dipodomys spectabilis. NCBI lineage: Eukaryota > Metazoa > Chordata > Mammalia > Rodentia > Heteromyidae > Dipodomys > Dipodomys spectabilis. The sequence goes on from NW_024870711.1 coordinate 7,868,354, forward strand.
TTTAAAATGGCACTGATTTCCTTCGATCTGCACGGGTCTTCCATTTCCTGCACCCCATGACCTTTCCAAACACTCATAAATTCACCATAAAGATGGAAGTTAAGAGAAGCATATCATAGTTTGTTGTTGTCGTGTCCCTCTAATTTTCCAAGCTTTCTAATAGCCCATGAATTCACTGACAGGGACAGACACTGAAGAGTTTTATCATCAAAATGAACAGCAGACATGAAAGGTCCTGACTCCAGGCAGCCATTTGAACAGCAGCCGGCTCCTGATTGGCTGACTTCCAGCTTAGCCAAGAGCTGAGTCCCCTGGGAAAACACCGGGGTTTATTACCGACTAAAAAGCAGCAGTGCCTTTTATTACATTTTCCAGATCTCGTATTTTCCTGGCATTTATCCACATTTCCTCCTGCTTGCTGAACCGTAGACAAACAAAACTTCCTTTTTTAAAACCATACCTTTTTTAAACCCACTACTTTTCCTCTGCCCCCTGCATCCCATTCAGTCAAACTCTCATCCCCTGACTCAAGATGGCTGCAGTAGCCCCAGCGCCACCATCCACTTCCTGTGTTTGATCTCCGGCACCCACCAGCACCACCTAGCTGTGACTTTCTCACATCTCTCATTAAATGATACCCTAGTGCTTGCCAGGTCAGGTCAGGTCCAAACTGCTGATGGCTTCCCATTTCCTCCAGTTCTTCACCACCAACCTGGCAGCGTCCAGTCCCTCCAGCCTGCCTGCTGGGTTCCTTGGGGTGAGGTGTCTCTATCTTTACCTTCCCCTTTCTCTTTTCCAACTGTAGCTGGGTTCCATGGTCATTTCAGTTATCATTTACGCACTGGGGGATTCCATTACACCTCAGGCCCAATCTAGATCAATCATTTCTCTCTCTCTCTCTCTCTCTCTCTGTCCAGCTATAAAAACACATCATGTTATTTCTGTTATTTCTCTTACTTTGCCTGAATTGCTGGATTACTATTTATCTTGATTATGGCATTCCCACAACCGGGTTGTGGCTCACCTGTTTTTCTATGCCTTGTAGTGCCAACCCCAGGGCCTTTGATCAAGAAACTCTGAGTTGATGTTCTTTATTTCAACTAGATATTTGCACCTAAAACAAGTGTGATCAAGTGTATGTGCATGAAATCAAAACAATGGCTTCCTAGTCAGTGTGTGTATGCATGTTTGCATATCCCCAGCAGCCATCAGGCAAGCAAGAAGTTGTATAAATAGAGAAAAGCACATCCCCCTGTACTCACGGCCTGTAGGTTCCAGGCACCACACACACCGAGATAAAGTGCCAAGACACTGTGTGCCTTCTTTGAGAAGCTTCCAGTCTGATAGGAAAGAAAACCCGCTATCTGATCAATGTAGAGTCCTGCTGCTCCTGACTCACGAAGAGGCTGGAGGGAAGGCCTGACTCAGTCCGGGCTGTTGTGGCTTAGATCTCAGCCTCCTGAGTAGCTGGGATTACCAGCATGCCCACCAGTGCCCAGCCAAGGTAATTTGTAGGAGTAAGAAATCATCACGTGGTTGTGGTTTCTAGTTGCTCATGCAGAAGCTCGTGCTGTAGCACACCATGGCTTTTACTCTATGTGTATGAGACAGGGGCAAGGGACTTAAAAGAAAGATGACTTCGGGCCTTTTTTTAGAAATGCAAGATCCAAGCAAGGCACTGTTGGCTCCTGTCTATAATCCTAGCTACTCTGGAGGCTGAGACTTGGAGGACCAACCGCAGCAGAAGAGACTCTGTCTCTGGTGGGAAAATGGAGGAGAAGGAAAAGGAATAGACTGGCTCATCAACAGGCAAGGACTGATTATTGAGGAACAGCAAGAGGCACAGACATTCCCGCAGGTTTGGAGGTTGTACCCGAGAGTTGGGACAGGAACTGGGTTTTTATAGGAGGGCAGAAGTTAATGAAAAAGCCACTAGGCCAAGGGAAGTGAGGGCTTTTCAGTTGGGCCCACAATGGGGTGTGTACAGCTGGGCTTAGGTAGATTGCTTGCTGGTATATCAAACAAGTTCACACATCCCTGGGATTTTGCCTGGCGTCTGTATGGACCTGGGACAATAGGGTGGGGGTCAATCCATCACATTCCATCATATTACATAAAATGATCTGGCCAAGAGGGGAGAGGCAAGTCTTTCATATAGGATCTTTGGATACAGAAAAAGAATTGGGTTGGGCTGGGAAGGTGGCTCAGTGGTAGAATGCTTGCCTTGTATGCATGAGGCCCTGGGTTCAATTCCTCAGTACCACATAAGCAGAAAAAGCTGGAAGTAGCACTGTGGCTTAAGTGGTAGAGTGCTAGCCTTGAGCTGAAGAGCTGAGGGACAGTGCCCAGGCTCAGAGTTCAGGCCCCTGTGACTGAGAAGAAGAAGAGGAGGAGGAGGAGGAGGAGGAGGAGGAGGAACAAGAAGAAGAAGAAGTTATTACTATTATTATTGGGCTGCGAGGGGAGAAACATGGAGTTATGAGAACAGTGAAGATTCCCCTCAGTCTCTAATTAACCAGCAAAATGCTAGACTCGAGGTGTGGCTCATGTGATAGAGCACTAGCTATGAGCAAGAAGGGCAAGAGAAAAAGTGCAAGGCCCTGAGTGCAAGCCCTGGTACCAGCACCAGAAAAGAAGAATACACACACACACACACACACACACACACACACACACACACACACACGCACGCACGCGCCTACGTCTCAGCTGCCCTCACAGCATGATGTAAGAGTATCCCCAGTCAAACCATGAGCCATCAAGAAGAGTCACTGAACACACTTGGGGCCGCCCACCCCACAATGTGACTGCAGCAGTGCCTAGGGTCCACTGTACTTTTAGGGTTCCTCTCATATGTCTTTTCTATATGTTTCTTTTAAAACCAAAGGTAAACAATGAACTGCTAGAAGGGGAAGGGTGATTTAGTGTGGAACACTCATCTTTATAGCAGCACAGTTCGCCAGTACTATTTCTATATTTTTTAGAGAGAGAAGCAAAAATGTCACCCTAATGTTGGGTCCTATTTGCATAAAAAAGGATTCTAAGACCGATGCTTATCAACATTCACATCTGTAATCAAAGCTGCTCAGAAAGGGAGGATCTGAGGCTGATCAGCCTTGAAGCATTCAGGGTAGAAAAGTGTGTGAGATGCATATCTCCAATGAAGCAAAACATGGGAGGCGGAACTGTGGCTCAAGTGGTAGAGCACCAGGAAAACCCTTAGGGGACAGTACCCAGGACTTGAGCTCAAGCACCAGTTCTGGTACAAAAGGGGATGGGAGAGAAGGAGAGAGAGAAGGAGGAGGGGAGAGGGAGAGAGAAGGGGAGAAGAGGAAGAGGAGGAGGAAAAAGAGTAGAAAAGGGAGAAAGGGAAGGAGAGAGGGGAAGGAAAGAAGGAAGGAAGGAAGGAAGGAAGGAAGGAAGGAAGGAAGGGAGGAAAGGAGGGAGGGAAGAAGAGAGGGAGGAGAGGAAGGAAAGGAAGGAAGGAGGGAGGAAGGGAGGAAAGGAGGGAGGGAGGAAGGGAGGAAAGGAGGGAGGGAGGAAGGGAGGAGGAAAGAAGGAAGACAAGAAAGAGGGAGAAAGGGAACAGGAAAGAAAAGAAAAAAAGAAAAGAAAGGGATTCTAGACAGCTAGTCAGCTAGAATACCATGGCAAAAAGAATTAAATACTTCCTTATCCAGGGGAGAAAAAAAAAATCTCTGCCAAGTGGATTAATTTCCCCCAAGATGACTATTTCCCCGGTAACGTGTTTTAAAAGAGAAAGGAATGCAATTTCACCTTAAGAGAATTTGAGCTTTGATGGGCGCAGAACAAAGCACACAGCCTGACACCAAGAGAAAATGAGGCCGACCAGAGCTGCCTTCTAGGTAACCAGCCGCTGTAATTTGCACTTTCTGAGAAGGAGATGAATGCTTTGTCAATGCATGTGGGCAGCTAGAAGAGTGAAGATAATGACAGGACCAGAGACGGCCCTGCTGGGGAAATAAGCAGGCAGCCAGCTCTGAGAGAGCTGGAAATGAAGGCCCTAAGCAAACATGTCAGAAAGCGACCCCTGTCTTCCCTTAAAAGTAAAACTGAAAAGCACCAGCACTCTAAACCAGCCCCTGATTTTGGTAAATCATTGACAGAGATGGCTGCAGGATGCAGGTTCCCATCTGACTCAGATCAGCTTTGTTCTTCATTGCCTTTCCCACATTGAATCAATCTGATGAGCACCCCGAGTCCACGGGCACAGCATCTGTTAAAATGGAAGCCAGCACTGGTGGCTCATGCCTGTAATCCCAACTACACAGGAGAATGAGATCTGAGGATGGTGAATCCAAATCTGTTCACTCAGGAAAGTCTGTGGAACTCTTATCTCCAGTGTACTGGCAAAAAGCCAGAAGAGGAGCTGTGGTTCAAATGGTAGAGCACCAGCCTTGAGTAAGAAAGCTGAGACTATTTGTCCTAGCACATACACACGTGACTAGAAGTTGAGGTGGAAAGTTGACCTGTGAAAGTCTCTTGGGTCTTAGGTTTTTTGAGTTTTTTGTTTTGTTTTGTCAGTCATAGGGCTTGAACTTGGGGCTTGGGCACCGTCCCTGAGCTCTTTTGTTCAAGGCTAGCACTCTACCACATTGAGCCACAGCACCACTTCTGGTTCTCTGGTGGTTAACTGGAGATAAGAGTCTCATAGTCTATCCTCCCAGGGCTGGCTTTGAACCGTGATCGTCAGATCTCAGCCTTCTGAATAGATAAGATTACAAATAGGAGCCACCAGCACCCAGCAGGTCCTAGGTATTTAATGCACACATAAGGAAGGATCTTTAAAACCTTGGGTTTTAAAGATCTAGAAAGGAACTCCTTATCTAGGGTTCCCAAGGTCTTGTTTGGCCTTTCAACAGATAGCAGAATTTGGGTTAAAGCTGAGTTTTAGAGGAATAGTTCCTGGCTTCACACACTGACATCACCTAGAAATTCCCTAACTTCTGGGCATCATCAGCGAAAAGGGGTCCAGAATTGTACCTGCTGTAGCAACTGGCTATGAATATTCATAAGAATGTTAAGCATGCCTCTAGAATATGGTAATAAGTCAGTGCATTTTTAGCCATCAACAAAATTAAGTATTCATGGGGCCAACACCTGCCGAGAAGCCAGGCCTACAGCACATTTGCTGAAAACCAGGTCACTGTGTGTGTGTGTGTGTGTGTGTGTGTGTGTGTGTGTGTGTGTGTGTAAAATGAGGCTGCGCTTTTTGTTGTTGTTTGTATTTTTATTATTATTACTACTCTCCCTGTGAGATGACACTCATGTGTCAGAAAGAACAGAAAAGGCGAGAGAATTGCCCAGGATTAAGCAGAGCCCTTTGCATTTAGAGGTCTTTCGACGTCTAAGCACTGCTTTTAAGGATTTTTTAGCCAATTCGAGCTATTTTCAGTTAAATCACCTAGACCATCCAGAATTTACTTTTATTCTTTAATTAGTTTACTTCATCATTGTTATAAAGATGATGTACTTACATGAATCAGGTTGTGAATACATATCCTTTCCTACAGTGTCTTCTGCTCCCTCCCTCTCTCCCATTCCCTCCCCAGAATCTACTTTTAAATGATGGTTATTATAATGCCTTTCAGTTTTATAGCATTGCATTTAGCGGATTTTGAATTCTATGGAAGAAAAGCTATAATGAGGAATATAAAGAGTGGCCAGGCTATCTCTAAATCCTATTTGAGAACTCATGATTCACATAAAAGCTGATTTTGACAAAATGAGTGTAGCCGGGCATTGGTGGCTCACGCCTGTCATCCTAGCTACTCAGGAGGCTGAGATCTGAGGACTGAAATTCAAAGTCAGCCCAGGCAAGGAAGTAGGAGATTCTTATCTCTCAGCTGGGAATGGCACCGTGGCTCCAGGTGGTAGAACACTAGCCCTGGTCTCCCACGAGCTGGAGGCTGGACTTCTCTGTCTCAGATCCTTCCACACAGAACAGCAAGTCTGGCCAGTCCGTGCGTTTCTAGAACTCAGCCATGTCAGTGTTCTGCTCTGGATACCAGAAGGCCATTTGGCCCATATCATGGCATTTTTTTGGTGAAGATTTACATAAATGGCCAGGTCAGGCCACAGGGCAGAGTCCTGGGTGCCACCCAGAGCATGTGACAGTCATTCAGTCACCTTGCCACGTCCCTTGGCTGTGTGATCCTGTCATTTCCCACCTAGCCAGGGCCTTTCCATGAATGCCGGGAGTCACGTGGTCAGCGGATCACCGGTGGCGTAGTGCGTCTTTCTAAAAATAAATACTCTTTATGATTCTTGTTATTCCTAAAATAACACGACGATGACTTGGATTCATAGCGCTGAAATTCTCGGTGGAAGCAGACATCTCCCCACTGATCAGACCCTTCCCACCCCTCACCCCATGCGTAGCTGCCTTAAAATCCTCCTTCTACTCTAGTGCGCCCCATTTCATCTACCTCCTCCACCAAATGTGTCTCCCCGGGCTCACAGGTGGCTTTGCTGAAATGTAGGTGTCCTCTGTCAGCCCCCCTCCCCTCGCAACCTAGTGGATTCTTGGCCCAAGGTGAAAATGGACAATGTGAGTTTAGACAGGGGAAAGTATAGTGAAGGAAAGCACGCTGTTAGGCCCCCCAAACCCTACTAGGCCAGCTCTAGACTCCATTTCCTGGCTGTGACATCCAGGGTAGTTGTGACAAGAATGTCCACCATCCTGTCTGCTGTGGTCCTGTTCAGCCTTCAGTCATGTTCTAGGCTCTGAGCACCGTTTGTCGCGGTTCCAACGTTTCAATCCTTTCTTGGGCTCTCTATGTAACACAGAGCCAAGGAAGGGACCCCACCCCCAATACACCTTCTAGAAACAATTCTTCCCCTCTTTCCATGTGAACCTGACTGATCTCATCGCCCCCCTGGGAAAACCATGGATTTAAGCTCTGACCTCCGCATCCAGTCGCCAAAGACTGAAACTGGTGCTGTCCTGCAATCTCAGTCTTCAAACGATTGCTTGGTTAAGATGGCTTTGGAAGTCTCCAGGGGCAGGAATTACAAAGAAGTAAGAACGAAGGGAGGAAAGCACTTCTCTGTACTACAGAAGTCTTCAAAGGGGCATTAGCTCTGATTCTCCTACCCTAGTTCTCCTGCACCCTCCTCTCTTACATCCCCTAGACTCTCTTCCCTCCTGCCCCAAGGCCCTCTGTGTCCCAGGAGTTGACATCAAATGACTCCTGCTAGTCCTGGCTAGGGAGCGCTCAATAGCGGCTGGGAAGAGAAGGAAAATAACTTGAAAACCAAAAAAGCACCTCAATTTTCCTTATGTTGCCAGCTAGCCTCATGTGGATTTCTGCCAGGTGCTGGTGGCTCACACCTGTAATCTTAGCTACTCAGAGGCTGAGATCTGGGGATCAAGGTTCAAAAACAGTGCAGGCCAGGAAGTCTGGGAGACTCATCTCCAGTTAACCACCAAAAAGCCAGAAGTGGAGGTGTGGCTCAAGTGGTAGAGCACCAGCCTTCAGTGGAAAAAGCCAAGCAAGAATGAGAATGGGAAGATCCCATCAAACAGACAACAGCCCTTTCAGGTTTTCTCTTACATCTGACTACATGAAGTAAAAAATCCATCTTTCAGATGTGTGCTGTGCACAATGCCAAATGTCTAACATTTGGGAAACATCTAAAATCTTCTCCATTGCTTTTGATACTACATCATTACAATTACGAGATGAAGCAGCAATCACAGTACACTTTCTGTTTTCAGATTTTTTTTCAAGACTAGATTTTAGAAATGGGAATAACAATTTTAACCTATTTACTATCCCTAGAAACTTCAGAGCTGTTAGTTGGTACAAATAAAAATGTTCATTCTTTACATTTCTCCAAGATTGTATAGTATGGCTGAATCTTCACAAAAAAGATGTGTGTGAATGCACGCAGGTGTGTGCATGCGCACGCCAGTACTAGGGCTTGAACACGGGACTTGGGTACTGTCCTTTAGCCACAACTCCATTTGCAGTTTGTTGGTGGTTAATTGGAGATAAGAGTTATACACTTGGGCTGGGAAGGTGGCTCAGTGGTAGAGCGCTTGCCTTGCATGCATGAGAACCTGGGTTCAATTCCTCAGCACCACATAAGCAAAAAGAAAAAAGCTGGAAGTAGCGCTGTGGCTCAAGTGGTAGAGCACTAGCATTGAGCTGAAGAGCTGAGGGACAGCACCCAGGACCCGAGTTCAAGCCCCAAGACCGGACCCAAAAAAAAAAAAAAAAGAGTTACACACTCTTCTGCTTGAACCAGGATCCTCAGATCTCAGCCTCCTGAATAGCTAGGATTACAAGTGTGAGGCACCAACACCCAGCTAAAGTCATTAAGTTTTAATGTTTCCATTTTTATCAGTCCTTAGCAAAAATACACAAGTCAAACTGTAGCCAATTGGTATAGAAAAGCAATTGGTTATTTAGTATTCTCTCTCTCTCTCTCTCTCTCTCTCTCTCTGTCTCTCTCTCTCTCTCTCTCTCTCTCTCTCTCTCAACGTTCTCATTCTTTGTCTTGTTTTAGTCCAGGTCATAGGTGAAGAGCATATCTTAGTCTGACCTGCCTTCATAAGAGAGAAAAGCATCTAATAATAGTGAAATTTCATTAGTGTCTTTCTTTAAGGGAGTAAATAAAGCATCACTGTACATAATGGCACTCTGACACCAATTATGTATGCGGTTCTAGTTGGGAATGTTTAAAAGACAGATGATTATAAGACATCACTGATCAAAGCTGGTGAGAAGCTACAAGCCAGCATTTCTAGGCTGGAAGCATGTGGTTGATTTGATTTGATTCTGCTTTTGGGGGGGATGAGTGCTTTGGCTTTTTGAGGAGATGTGTTATGGTTACTTATTCCACTGACCTATCCAGTCCACTTGCCACACAACTATGGCCACATGGGAAGAGGTGGGAAACTCTCCAACCTAATACCCATGTGCCCAGCCCTGAGGCAGGGTACCACAGTCTGGGAAGGGCAGACCTGGCCGTGTTGTCACCAGAACTACAGGTTCCCGTGTGGGGGCCACTCTACCCTCATTCCAGACCAGCCTGACTGTACGAGAACCCTCATTCCAGACCAGCCTGACTGTACGAGAACCCTCATTCCAGACCAGCCTGACTGTACGAGAACCCTCATTCCAGACCAGCCTGACTGTACGAGAACCCTCATTCCAGACCAGCCTGACTGTACGAGAACTGTTTAAAACTTCCAGACAAGCCGAGTGCCAGTGGCATGTGCCTATCTCAGGAGGCTGGCATGTGAGGATCCCAGTTCAAGGCCAGCCCAAGCTAGAAAGTCCACGCGCCTCTTATCTCCAATAAACTACCCAGAAAAGCCAGAAGTGGAGCTGTAAGTTCGTGTGGTAGCACACTACTAGCCTTGAGTAAAAATACGCTCAGGGACAGCCTCAGGTCCTGAAATCACTAGAACTGGCACGACAAAAATACTAATTAAAACCTACCGCACACAGACAATCATTAGAAACCCACATTCTACTTATTCCACGAGGCACCATAAACCCCCTCAGTGGACATGCGTGCTTCTTCCCCGCTTGCCTTCCCCGAGATCTACTCCTTGAACAGGGCTGTGTCCACACATCCGCAGCCCTTGGCCCAACCCTCGATGGCAGAGGGTCGCGTGGGTTTGGGAGGGAATCCCAGAGCGAGCCAGGCTCTCCCCCCGCAGGGCCAGGGGCGCTGGTGGTGTCAGCGCTGGGCGGTGCTGTGCCCGGGCGGATGGCTTCCAGGGGAATGGAAAAGCCGGACCTGGAGGCTCTGCAGGAGGGGCAGGTCCCCCCATTCAAGTTCCCCCCAAGGAGAGTCACCTGGGGACCACAGCCCCAGCGTTTCCTCCGCCGGTGACATTGTCGCCAGCTCCAGCTGCCCCCTCCTTTGCTGCCACTGTCTTTCTTGAAGCCACTCGCCATGGCTGGGCTGGGGAGAGGGAGCGTCCGAGGAAGATGAGGCTGGCAGGGCTCTGACTTTATGCGCGGGTTCCTTCGTGCCTCGGTGGGTTCACAGTGGAGGCCCAGGTGGCAGGCAGCAGGTCCCTGGGGCATCCTGGGGGGGGGGGGGGGGGGCTGTACCTTGTCCCGGCCCCTTCCTGTGTTCCCTTCGCTCTGCTTCCTGCCGCTCTGTTCCACCAGGCCGCCTCATCCACATGGATCCAACCGCCCTGGAAAGCGGAGACAGGTGGAGCGTGTTCGCACAGAGCTTGTTACAGCAATGAGGAAAGAAATGCGCACGGCTTGCTTTGGGTGGCGGTGGCACTGGGGTTTGAACTCAGGTTCTCACCCGTGCCTAGGCGGTGCTTTACCATTGGCGCCATGCCTCCAGTCTTTTTATTTTTTGCTTTGGGGACCTTACACTTGAACTGGGCTACTTCAACCGCACATCCCCGTCCTTTTCAACTTGCTTTTGTGTTTTGAACAGGGCCTGGCCAGTGTGTTTGTGCCAGCCTGGACCACAAATTTCCTATTTACATTTCCCAGGATAACCAGGACTGCGGGTGAACACCACCCTGCCCAGCAATTGGTTGAGATGGGGGTCTCAAGTTTATGCCCAGGCTGGCTTCACATCACAGTTCTCCCAATGTCTGCTTCTCATGTAGCCAGGATTACAGGCATGAGCCACTGCATCTGGCTCAAGTACTTTTACATAAATTTCTGTTAAAAGAGAAACATTCAGGTGAAAGGAAAATTCTGTAATACTCCGTGAAACAGAACATGGATATTATTGCTTACAGTCGTGACAAATTCTGTGATACTCCATGAAACAGAACGTGGGTATTATTGCTTATAGTCATGACAAATTCTGTGATACTCCATGAAACAGAACGTGGGTATTACTGCTTACTGTCGTGACAAAGCTGCGGCTACGGTGCATACTACTGTGAAGAGAGAGACAGTGAAGTTCAGGACTGTGGTGGGCGGGGACAGCCAGCTCCAAGGTCTGCCCTCTCCTTAGGAAGAGGCAAGTGGCACCTGTTACATAGTGAAAGGGCAGTCTGGACCCACACTGCATCCAGGGGGCACCTTCTCCTTGGCAGGTTGGAAGGGAATTGGGAAGAGACTAGCACCATCGCCCATGATCAGATGCCATCTAATTCCCAGCCTCTGAGGTACCCCATGCCATTCCTGGGGTGACAAGAAAAGCACACTCCACTCCTGAGCAGGGGGGAAGGGACAGAGGGGACAGTACCTTGGGGGCCAACTGCACAACAGCCTCTCAGAAGTAATGGTGGGACTCAGGCCTGCGCGCATGTGTGCGCACACACACACACACACACACACACACACACACTAAGAAAGGTGACTTCCATAGCTCCTAGCACACACACAAGGTGCTCAACCCACAAAGCCAAGTCACATTGTTCTGCAAAGACCTTTTGGCTCTGTTTCATGACTGATTCAGTTGGCAATCAGATTTTATACTTCATAATACCACATTCCTTTCTTTAAAAAAGATGCATAGGAAACTAAAAAGCAAAAACACTAACAAAATCAGCTGGCAAGGATTGCCGATCGGAGATCCAAGAAGCATGTAGAAGCAGATTGAAATTCTGCAAGGAACGGGCAGTTCTGCAGCGGGACCCCTCCTCTGGATAGCTGCCCGGTCACGGGGGGAGGGGGGGGGGGGGAGTGGTGACAGGCACAAGTCTGCGGGGCCCCAGGGCAAGGCCTCCTCTGCAGAGCCGCCTCCCTTCCCTTTTCTCTTTGGACGCTTCCCTGCACTCCAGCCTGCTGCTGGACAGACAACCAGCAGGGCAAAGCACGATGAAGTGTGCGCATGCGCCCGCCTGCCTCCTCCTTCAGGACTGCCCTGAGCACTTCACTAACGCGTTCCTCAGAATCACGTCGGGATTATAAGTGGTCGCTTTCCACGGCCCACGTCGCTGTGCGCAAAAGACGGGAAAGGACTGGCTGCTGCCTGAGATGTTCATTTCAGAAGTGACGGCACTGCCCGACTTTCTGTCCCCACATTTTTTTAAAAATTAGCATCAATTTTTTAAAAATTAGCACAAAGTGCTTCCACTTTGACATGTCCATAGACGCACACCCTCCGTCCCCCTCTCATGCCTTCGCTGTCCCCAACCAGTCTCAACCAGCTTCCCTGCTCCACGTTTACCCGTGTGCATAAAGTATTTTGACTACATCCCCCCCCCCTCCCCATCCTCTCCGTTCAACCTTGCCCTCCTTCCCCCCCCCCCCCCCCCCCAGTCCTCCAAGCTGCTTTCCACCAGGCAAGTTCCCTCACAGGAACTCCTCCACCAAGACACCACCAGGTGAAAAGCAGTGCCTGCTAGTTAACAGCCTCTGCATGTTTGATTTCTGCAGGAGACAGCCGATGGATTTTGCAGATTTACATAATTTACTTGTAATGAAGTCAGCTCTACTAACGTGCTAGCCATACCCCACTATTGTTTGTCAGTGTGCACAAAAAAAATACAAACTCTTGTTCAGGAAGCAGATTTACAGAGCTTGCTGGGACTTTGAACAATGTGGACCAGGCTCAGATGCCAGCTCACCACATTGTTGAAAACAATTCTGTTGGCTCTGCCTCTAATGAAACAGTAACAGTTGTCGTAACCACCACAGTTTCTCTAAAAACCTCCATATGTCCTTTCTACAGACACCATCATGATTCTGAAAAGCAATGTAAGGTGATGTGTTGTTTTTTTTTTTTTCAGAAAGAAATGGCAACCAATACAAAACACTTGATTTCCCTACTTTTTTTTAGATGAACCACAAACATTTATTCATTGGCAAAGCCTTCAAGTAGAAGTTTGTTCCTTTGCAAAGTGGGCCTGATCCTATCCAGCTAAGAGAGTTTGTGCTGGCTTTCTGTCACTATAAAATGTGTGTGTGTGATTAACCAAGTTAGAAGGAGCAAAAGTTCATCATGTTGGTTCATATTTTCAGGACACTGTTATTTAACCTATTTAGTTCCATAGTGGCACAAAATATCATGGCAGGAGCATTTGGTAGAAGAGGTCTGCTCACTTCATGGCAGAAAAGAAGAAAAGAACAGGAGAGAGGGGGGAGGAGGAGGAGAAACTAGAATCCTAAAATCTCTTCAAGGCACTCTCCCAATGTTCTAACTTCCTCCCATTAGGCCACACCTCCTACAAATAGCTGGGGAAACAAGCTATTACCCCCAGGGACCTTTAGGAGACATGCCACATACAAATAAGAGCCAGGTTGCTAGGAGACCTGGTGAGATACTGCATAACGTGGACTGGGTACAATCCCCCACCCATGGCTGACCTTGGCATATAGTCGATGCTCTAATCCTGTTATTATCACATGGACCAAGTTGGAACTGTTGGGTCCTATAGAATTGAGAGCACTTGGTCCCCAGAGGAACTGTCTCCGGCCACGAGAGAATAAGCATGGACCTGCCATGTCATCCAGATTTGAAATGGCCTCCAGATATGGGAAGCCTGGCCCTGCTCTTCTGCTGACCCAGTGACCTTCCCAGATGGGCTCACAGCTGACAACAGGGAATTTTCCCACGTGGGGGGAGGGAGGGCCTGAAAAGCTACAGAAGCAAGTGAAAGAGCCCCAAATAGAAGAGGAAAGCGGCTCTCCTCCCAGGCTCTCCTGCCATCGGTGCAGCCTTCCGCCCACACACACACACTTCTCTGCCAATACCCACAGGCCCTCAGGCCTGGGTCCCAGCTGCCTCCATTTCTCTGGCCCATGGTCCATTGTCAAAAGCCCATTTCCATGGCAACTCAGGGAGATTTTAAAGGACAGACAGGAGTTCATGTGGCACGGCAGGGGTGTGCGCTCTCCTTAAAGTTGAGGAAAAGGCCAGGGATTCTGGGAAAAGGGGCGGGGTCAGACCTCTCCACTCAACTCTCCACTGATGGAACAAAACCTAACCTGATTCCTCAGTGATAACAGCACAGCTCAGGTTCAGGGAGAGCAAGCAAGGGTCCAAGGAGGCTGGCAGAGAACAAAGTGCCTTACTCAGATCCCCCGTGCTGCCCTGCTTCCATCGCTAACAAAAAGAAGCATCTGCAGTCAGAAAGTTTTGAGAGATGCGGTGTGGTGGCTGGGGGACATAGAGATGGTAGAATCCTGATTTGAGCAATTGCCACTAGAATTGTCCTCCAGTCCAGCCTCCATGGCAATCCTCAGCAGTCTAAACATCTCTGACTTTCCTATTAAAATGCAAACACCTTCCCTGGCATGCAAGGCCCTTCTTGGAACGAGAGGTGTGGCTCAAGTGGTAGAGCACCAGCCTTAAGCACAAAAGCCAAGCAAGAACTCAAGATCCTGTGTTCAAGACCCAGTACTGACACAAAAATAATTTAAAAAAAACAAAAACCCAAGGCCCTGACCCCTGACCCCTGACCCCTGCGAGCCCACAGATCCCTCCATATAAAATAGCCAGCCTGGCATTCTTTGTAAGAGTCAGTTCTGGTGCTATCTCTCCTGAACCACATTGCAGAGCCCCAGACAAACCTGCTACCCTGGTTTAGGAGAGGCCCTGATGCTGTCGCCAAAGACAGAGTTTATTTCTCAGCTCTGCAAAAATAAAGAAAGAAGTAGATAATTCAATAATGAAGTCACACCGGGCGAAAGGCTCTGGGATCAGGAGGCTCTGCTAGCCAGGAAGAGGCATTTACGGACGCCGTTGGCATTCATGTCTGTAAGGCTCTAAAACCAGAGGTAGAGAAGACACAGTGTTGTCACTTGTTATACAGCATGGTTGGCCCGCGGGGCAAACATTTCATCCACAGGCCGCGGTGTGGGAAACTGAGGTCTGAGTGGCCGCTGCCATTCCAGGACGGATCGTCCACGGGAGTGTTTCTCACGTCTTGACTCTCTCTCTCTCCCCTCCCCCCACTGCAGAAACGGGCAAGATCGACCAGGAGATCCACAAGTACAACACCCCAGGCTTCACAGGCTGCCTCTCCAGGGTGCAGTTCAACCACATCGCCCCGCTCAAGGCCGCCTTGAGGCACACGAACTCCTCGGCCCACGTGCACGTCCAGGGCGAGCTGGTGGAGTCCAACTGCGGGGCCTCCCCGCTGACGCTCTCCCCCATGTCGTCCGCCACGGATCCCTGGCACCTCGACCACCTAGACTCAGGTAAAGTCCACGTCGGGGGCAGATGGCTTGATTTCATTAAACCTCCGTCTCCTCCGCTGTCAAATGGGCTGACGGTCATGTCTCCGGATGATTAAGAACAGGAGGGCACACGCATTCTCAACATTGTCTTCAGCCCCTGGTGAAGGATCTACAAGTTCCAACTATCATTCTTGCTTAGGGTCAGGAGTAGACAATCCGAGAATACAGACACAGATTCTTCATTTACGTTACATTAAGAGATGTCCAGGCATGGTGCCCCACACCTGTCATCTCGGCCACTCTGGAGGCAGAGATCAGGAGGATCGCAGTTTGAGGACAACCCAGGCAAAAGTTACCAAGACCCCAGCTCCAGCAATAAGCTGGGCATGGTTGAGGTGTCCCTGAGATCTCAGCTACTCCAGGGGCAGGGGAAGGATGGATGGCCTCAATCCAAGGCTGGTTTATGGCTGGGTACGGCACACGCCATGGAGCGTGTTTGTGTGTGTGTGTCTGTGTGTGTGTGTGTGTGTGTGTGTGGTCGTGTGTATTGCCCAAAGTGCCCTCTGCAGCATGGCGTGATGATGCCAATGCTTGACCGGAAGAAGACAGGGTGGGAGGCGACAGAGCAGTGAGGCCCGGCCTCCGCCACCCCCGTGGCCTCAGTCCAGAGCCTCAGGCCTCAGTTTGCCCACGCTTCAAAAGCGATCCATAAGCCCCAACTCATAAAACTTCCAGGTGAGGTGATACAGTGAAAAACAGCATCGCCGGAGGCACAGCTCGGGTCACGCTAGCCTACTACAGGACCTTGAGTTTCAACCCCAGGTCCTGAGTTCAAACCCCAGTACTGCCAAGAATAAAATCCTTTTAGCACAACCAATCAAAGAAACTGTAAGCTTTTCTAATGTGGAACTGCAATGGCATTAACAACCATCATATATATTATATTACATTAATTTATATATATATTACACACAATCGCGCAATGTGTTTCTCTGTGTGCACACTGGGGCTCACACAGGAAGGCTCTGGCATGGTGGAGAAAGGAAGGTGCGGGGAGGCGGGGTGGGCGCACAGGGGTTTCCAGAACAGAGGAGAGCTGCCGTGTTTAGGGGAGCTCGTGTCCTGTGTACGAGGTCCTCCCGGCTATAAAACGCTCCCCGAAGCGGGGTCTATACTGGGTTTGCTCTTGGCCTTTCTGAGAGAAAAAGCACCCCAAGCAAGCAAGTGTGGAAGCCTCATCTTCCAGACATTTCTGCTTTTTAGACACACCAGGGAAACTCACAGGTTTCCTTCTACACCTGGTGAGCCCTAAGTATCTGCACTTTTCCAACCAGCTCTGCGTAGGAAAATCGTGTCTGGCAGCCTGCATCCATCACTCTGAATTCCAAGTTCTTTTTTTTTTGGGTCCGGTCGTGGGGCCTGAACTCTGGGCCTGGGCGCTGTCCCTCAGGTCTTCAGCTCAAGGCTAGCACTCTACCACTTGAGCCACAGCGCCACTTCTGGCTTTTTACTTTTTGCTTATGTGGTGCTGAGGAATCAAACCCAGGGCCTCAGGCATGCAAGGCAAGCACTCTACCACTGAGCTAGCTTCCCAGCCCTGAATTCCAAGTTCTGGGTCGAGGGTTTATTGCATTCCAGATCATCTTTCCCACTGGAATAGACTGAGAATCTCACGGTCACATATTCAACCACACAACAATGGCATGCATGAAAGCCCCATTTCTTCCCAGGAATGGTGTGAAGTCAGCATTGGGGTGGAACGGGAAGAGTATAAAGGTAAACTCAGAACCAGTACAGTGCCTCCTGCCTGTAATCCCAATGATTTAGGAGGCTGAAATCCAGAAGATCAGAAGGCCTGCTCAGGCAAACAGATCACAAGATGTCATCTTAGCTAATAGCGGGGCTTCCTGAGGTCCGCCAGTCACCTCAAGTAGGTGGCAGACTGAATTCAAGAGGATTCTAGCCCAGACCAGCCTAGACTTTAAGTGGGACCCTATCTCAAAACAACCAAACTAAAAAGGAACTAAGGCACAACTTAAGTGGTAGAGTTCCTGCGTAATAAATATTACTTGCCAGGCGCTGGTGGCTCATGCCTGTAATCCTAACTATTCAGGAGGTTAAGATCTGAGGATTGTAGTTCAAAGCCAGCCTGGACAGGAAAGTTTGTGAGACTCTTATCTCCAATAAACCACTCAGAAAACCAGAAGTGGCGCTGTGGCTCAAGTGGTAGAGTACTAGCCTTGAGCTGAAAAGCTGAGGGACAGTGCCCAGGCCCAGAGTCCAAGCCCCACAACTGACTAAAAAAAAAAAAAAAAGAATACTAGTACTGCCAGAGGGAGGGGGGAAGGGAGGGGAGAGGAGAAGAGAGGAGAGAAGAGAAGAGGAGAGGAGAAGAGGGGAGAGGAGAGGAGAGAGCATTAACTAGCTCTGGCTTGGCCTGATTGTTCCACCAAGCGTCTTTCAAAATGAAGTCCTTGCCTGAGAGCCCTGGCTCCCAGCTGGCTAGAGATGAGGAGCCTTCATATAAATACACATATATAGATGTACGATATATACGCCTATGTATTACAGGATGTATTTATTTCATTTTTTTTTCAAAGTTGTAGTTTGAACTCAGAGCCTCAAGCACTCGGCCACTTGAGCCATGCCTCAGTCCTTTGGTTTTCTTCAGATAGGGTCTCACAATTTTGTCCAGGCCAGCTTCAAATCGAGATCCTCCTATCTTGACCTCCCAAGTATCTGGGATGATAAGCAAACCCCACCACACCCAGATTTTGAGCTGAATTTTAAGGAGTTTGATTCCTTGTCCACATTCCAGATTTCTATTCCACCATCTGAAGATAAAATATTTTTACATCTTCCTGTGCAAAAGCGTTACGGATAGGATGAACATTTAAAAACGGCGCGTTTCGATTCAATTTTCTTCATAAATACAAGCTGGTAGTTGGCTTTCTTTACGAGTCATCGTAAAGAAACACGAGTAATCTTTCCAGCTCTTAGAATTACATCTTTCTTTCTGAGCAGACCTCTTCTTTCACCCTTATGCCAAGATCGCATGATTCATGTGTTTTATCTCTTCTATTTAATTTTTTTTTAGCATCTTGTTTGTCACTTTCTCCCATAAGGAAACCCCCACACCGCCCCGCAGACTTATTCAAGGGAAAAGAAAAATTATGATTCCTCCTTCGCTCATGGCATCTTTTCCTGCAAATATTTCAAATTCTGGCTTCCCCACAAAAGCACCAAGCATATTGGTATACTTTCTCCATTTAGAACTTTGTGTGTGTGTGCACGTGCGTGCGCGTGCACCTGGGCACACACTAATCCTGGGGCTCAGAGCTTAACCTTCCCCCTGAGCTTTTGTGCTCACAGCCAGTGCTCTACCACCTGAGCCACACACAGCTCCACTTGCAGCTGCAGGTGGTTCACTGGAGATTTTCCTGCCTAGGCTGGCCTGGAGCTGCAGTCCTCAGATCTCAGCCTCTTGAGTAGCTTGGATTATAGGTGTGAGCTACTGTAGGCTCCTGTGTGGGAGCATGTCTTACACTGTCCTTTCTTCCCTCCCATGACTTCTCTCATTTTGAATTTGGCTTCCTTCTTTCTTCCTTTTTTCTTCTCCTTTCTTTCTTTCCTTCTCTGCTTCCCTAACGGTACATTTTGAACCTCACTGAAGTGGGAATCCTGCATGGTTCTCTCCACCCCCCACCCTCCAACCCCTGCCCCAGAGGGAAGGGCGCTCCCAGCCTTCCCACCTTCCCCAGGCCGGGCCTGACCGTCCTCTCAGCCATTAGTCTCTGTCCCGTGGGGCTGGCTGAGCGCAGCGCCCCCCCCACCCCGGGCGTCGGTTGCCATGGCGACGCCTCTGCGGACGGCGGAAGCGGTGACTCCAGCGGGTCGCAGGCTTGGTTGGTGCCGCGGGGTGAAGCTGGGCGTTTCCGGGGCGTGCTCTGCACTTTTCTTCTTCGTTTCGGACCCAGGGTTTCCCTGGGAATGCCAGCTTCACTGCTGCCAAACGAGGGGCCTGGGTGACCTTTTCGGTGGCCCCTAACACTGGGGAAACACTAGGCCGATGGAGATGCCCCCCCCCATTAATGAGGCCCTGCTGAGCTATCTTGTTGATTGTTGGGGGGGCAGCTGCGCGTGGCTATTGGGAAGTGAGGGAGGACTCTTCAGTCGGCTGTTGACTGTTCACCCACAAGTCTAATTTTGAAACTCTAGTTTGTGTTACAATATAAATGTATATATTTTCTCAAATCCATGTGAATGTGGGGTGCAGTTATGTTAAACCTGGAAGATGAGATGTATTGCTTTGAAAAGCCTCCTTTGGAAAAGCTTAAAAAAAAAAGGCATCTCACTTTTAAAAAGCTGGAAAGGACATAGGCAAAAGCAATGTTAACTTCAATTTGTAAATAACCCTCACTTCCTATTTCCTGCTCACCCTTACTTCCCAGCATGTCTTGCTTTCTCCTAATGGAAATTTTGAACTTAAGCATCAAAAGAATTCCGATTCTGTACTCTGAGCTGTTTTTACCATCTTCTATCATATGTCAAATAAAATATAAAGATCTAGAATTGTACATAACTCATAAGTCGGTGCTAGTGGCTCACACCTGTAATCCTAGCTACTCAGGAAGCTACGATCTGAGGATTATAGTTCAAAGCCAACCCAGGCAGGAAAGTCCATGAGATTCTTAACTCCAGTTAATCACCAGAAAATCAGAAATGGAGCTGTGGCTCAAAGTGGTAGAGCACTAGCCAAAGGAAAACATGAGGTCTCAATACCAGCACACATACACACACACACACACACACACACACACACACACACACACACAGATAGTACATAACTTGTATACACATAGTCTAAAGACTTTCCATACGTCTCTCTTTTTTCTACTTTTTTTTAATGGCTGCTATCGTCAATTAAATGTTGTTTTTTTTCCCCCACACTGTTGACATGAATGAGGAAAGCCATGACAGGGCCACAAGTCTGGTACTAAGGTTGTCACATTATCTATCTTTATAACGACATGAGCCAGCACCTGGGAGGAATGGGATGGGGGCGGGGGACTAAAGCGGATTATTGCTTGGCAGCTTTAATGACCACAGATAATTTGTTTCCCTTTAGCCACCTATCACCAAGCAAAGACAACTATCTTGTAGTCTACAGTTCATTCCAAAAGAAAACAGTTCAAAAGAAAATGGAAGCCGGGCACTGGTGGCTCACACCTGTAGCCTGTAATCCTAGCTACTCAGGAGGCTGAGATCTGAGGATTGCGGTTCCAAACCAGAAAAAGTCTGTGAGACTCTTATCTCCAATAAAACACTCAGAACTGGAAGTGGCGCTGTGGCTCAAGTGGTAGAACGCTAGCTTTGAGCTGAAGAGCTGAGGGACAGTGCCCAGGCCCAGAGTTCAAGCCCCACGACTGGCAAAAAAAAAAAAGGAAATCTATTTTGCACAGAGCTTTTAGATCCCAAAGTCAATTTTCTTGGGGGGGGGGGGAAGACATTGTCTACAGATTGGAAATTTTCACTTGCACTAATGTAGCTGAAAAGAATATTTCAAAACCAAAGACCCAACGGTGCGCTGGTAAAAGACTTCATATATGTACAGAATCCATTTTTAAAGCACTTTAGGTTTGCTCCTCCTCTCCCCCTATGGTAGTCAGAATCAGCCGGCTGTCTTCCATCTGGTACCAGTAGGTTCCGCTCTATCTGCGTTTTAACCTCTGTCTACTGATTTCTGGAACCTTAGGAGCAGAGAAGATCAGGTTCTTATTTTGATGTAATAGCAGCAATAACACAAATGCCCCACAAATGAAGCATGATCTGTTCTCGGAGAGCAAAGGTGTCCTGATCCCGTCTGAGGAAAGCATCTTCCTTAAGCTGAGATTTCCAGGTGATAGCAGAGCCAATTTTTTTTTTTTTTGGTCAGTTATGGTGCCTGAACTCTGGGCCTGGGCACTGTCCCTCAGCTCTTTAGCTCAAGGCTAGTGCTCTACCACTTGAGCTGCAACACCACTTCTGGCTTTTTCCTGCGTATGTGGTGCTGAGGAATCGAACCCAGGGCCTCATGCATGCAAGGCAAGCACTCTACCACTGAGCCACCTTCCCAGCCCTAGATCCAATTTTTTAAATGCATTTTGTTATTTATTCTGCTCCTTTGCAAGATATACAATGGTGAGGAAGGTAATTTTTATTAAATCCCTTCTCTATGTTTTAAACTGCTCTTAATAGAGATCAAGAATAGATTTCACACACACATTTCAAATACTGAAAAATTATAATTCAAAATTCATGTGATATTTTTATGATCACTTTCATGAGAGCAAGGGGAGAGAGAGAGAGCGTGCACTCAAGAAATGGAACCGTGGAGGCTTTCTAGCATACAGATCATTAAAAGCACAAATGATTCCATCTAAAGGGCCAGGAGGGTGGAAGGAAAGGTTCTCAGAAGAAATAATTTCAATTCCCTCTCAGGCACCACATTAAATTAAAACACTGGCACACAGAAACAGCTGGAGACAGAAACCACCAAGGGTCTCCATTAACATTTGTGCAATTCAAAAGGAGCATTGTACCAGGGCACTCTGTAAGCCTGTTAGAAAGGCAGACCCCCAGGCCCCCACCCCAGACCTGCTCAGTAAGAATCTGCATATTAACGAGGTCCTGGGTGATTTGCATGTTGTAAAGCTCCAAACCAAAGCACTCAGAAATCAATTTGTCCCCACCCCACCCCCACGGCACGTGAAAACCAGGTATCTCAAGAAGAAAAGGCCTGGAGCAGTGATGTAACAATCTCTGAGCTAAAGAACACCCCAGTGTTTTTATCCCAACACCCTAGGCCTTGTTTATACAGGCCGTGACAATACCTTGGGGGGGGGGGGGAAGGGAGTTGTCACCAGAATACCATCCAGGACAGATACCTCAGGAGAAATTCTGTTTTCCCTGGGACAGGGGTCTCAGCGGTACTCCTGGATCTCTAATATCCCCTCTGAATTGGAGCCTCCTTCTTCCTGCCCTCCTGTGCACATCAATATTGATTATTAAACCCCCATAACAGAGACCGATGGTGTTGGTGAGAGAAAACCCCACGCCATGCTCTGCGGGCCCTGATGCTGCTGAGACTCTGATCTCATGCATCAAGACTTGT
The DNA here is from genome assembly GCF_019054845.1 of Dipodomys spectabilis. Classification (NCBI taxonomy): domain Eukaryota; kingdom Metazoa; phylum Chordata; class Mammalia; order Rodentia; family Heteromyidae; genus Dipodomys; species Dipodomys spectabilis. The sequence goes on from NW_024870711.1 coordinate 7,890,599, forward strand.
CCTAGGTCAAAAAAAAAAAAAAAAAAGACTTGTCCTAGGTCACTAGCCATCTCTGTTTCCGACCTATCAGTCAATAGGGAATGGCTACAACAAATGAATGGAGAAAAACCACTTTCTGCCCTGGAAGCTCTGGTTGGAAAAGAGAGGAAAATGAAATGAAACAAAGAAAGAAGGAAGCACAGAATGTCTATATGTCATCTAGCCCAAACCCTGCTGCAAAAATAACCTTGCAATTTAAATCAAATTACAATTAATAGCAGCAGTTTGGTTGAGTGTCTCAGATCATCACTTTCAATGCCGAAGCTCCGTGGTTTCCATGGAGATAATTTTCTCTCGGAGATGTCAGATCCAATCTAATTTTTTTTGTTTCTGATATATGACAACTGGAAGCATTTAGTGCCTTTCATGGGGGGCGGGGGGGCATGTTAGATAATCTCAATTTCTTTTTATGTGCACTTTACTGTTTTATTCGCAATTGGATTCTGAGCCTAAGCCTATAATTTTCCATATTTGAAAACTCAGTAAATAAGAACCACCACTGAATTTATCTTTAAGAAAAATGCTTTTCCTCCGTCTTTTCCTTACCTACTCACTGAGACAGACAAGAAATTGAAAACTAAAGAATTCAAATCAAAAGAAATTTGAATATTGAAACAATAACATTCTATTCTTGGAAAATGGCTTTTAAGTCAGTTTCTAGCACTTGAGAGCCTGCTTTGAACTTTATTAATTAATCACATTCTATAAGTACAATCAAAACTTCTACTCAGACAATAATGTTTCAGAGGCCAATTAGCACTGCTCTTGGTGTGGTGATTGGTGTTTCTGTAATGGTCACAGTCTCTGCCATTTTGGCCCATTAGGGTCTGTCTGTAGCTATTACCAACAGACTGTCAGCTTTCTTTTCTATGGTATTACTTCTGAGTTGCCACATTGCTCAACCAACACTGCCATCATGTGGAAAATTTCTTTGTCAGAAATAAAAATAAAAAGCAAAACACTTTTCATGAACGATCAATACAGGCAGAAGTTTAAGATGGTCATATTTTCTATTACTTGTGGGGAATGAAAGAATTTTTTCACTTAGCCAGTTCTAATACATGAACTTCGACTCTCTCTGTGTAACAGAAAAACACTTTTATCAGCCTGTAATTCCAGAATTCATGAGGTAGAGGCAAGAAGATCACGAGTTCCAAACCAACCTGAGTTGGTTTAGAGTGGCATGTCCAGCAGACCTTCTCAAAAATTAAAAAAAATTTTAATCAAAATGGAAAATTAAAAAAAAAACAATGTATCCACCTCTGCAGATAGCTCATCAAGCTCAGAGAAGACAATTCGCTTCCGGTTGATGGCCTTAAGACCATGCTTTATTACTGATCAATTCACAGAGCCAGTGTCGATCAAGTCCTAGAATCAGAGACAGTTCTGCTAAGTGTGAAGTTTTCTGGAATCAACATCCAAGTTCAAACCCAGGCTCCACCACTTTCTGATCACATCATCTCAAATAAATCCTTGTTCTTCCAAAATGAGATGAACTGTTAACCTCACAAGGTTCACAGAGGGCCATAGGGATTGGCTATGATGACTTCCTAAACAGATTGTTCTAGAAACAGGAATGTCATGTTAATTTACTTTTAAGAACTTTATGCAAATAGGTTGATTTTTACCACACATAACTGTCTGATATTCTGCCCCTTGCTCGATTTAGCCTTGAAATGTTGTTACAGGCCTAGAACTTCAGATTCCAACTGGGCCCTAGAGAGTCTGACGTGTGAGAACACCAGTCATCTAGCGGTGACTTGTTGCATGCAGTCCTGAAAGTTAGAGTGCTAACATGCAATACATGGAAACAACTGGAATGGGACTTGGGGAGGGGTGGGTCTTTGTTGCTGATGGAGTTCAGACCTTGTTCCTGGAATTCGAGGGTCCTGGTTGTCTAGGCTGCTGAGAAAGCACATGACACTCAGCCCCCACCCCACCCAGATGCAGGAGGAGCTATCTAGGCCATCATCTTGCTTTCCTAACACCTTTCCAGCACGAAGTGAGGAAGAGCTAGAACTAGACTAAAACAGCTGTCCTTTCTACTATTTGGAGAGGAAATAAGTGTCCAGTTCCTCATCTTTAATCACTCTACTCAATCTGTGTAATTATAAGGAATCACTTCTGCTAGGCTTTCTCTAACACAGTATGTGGGGTTGTTATTTCTGTTTTAGTTTGGTTTTGAATGAAAATGGAATGGGGGAGGGGGGGAGAGGGAGGGGAGGGTGCGGTGCACCAGCTATGAGCCTGTCACCTTGCTTCTCCTATGAAGGACAAAGACAACAGGAAGCAGGACCCGGATGTGAGCGTGATGTTTTGGGGCCCTGTCATGAATTCATTGCCGTCTCTGTGTGGGGAACGGGGTGGTACAGGCATAGAGACACTCTGAAGCCTTTGCCAAGTTGTTTACTAAGCCTACTGGGGGGGGGGGGGGGCGGGGGGACCTCTCACCATCAATTCTCCAAATATGGCTTCTGTTAGTCCTGTGTTGGGGAGGGAAGGGGAAGAAGGTAAGAAATATCTATGAGTGGGCTGGGAAGGTGGCTCAGAGGTAGAATGCTTGCCTAGCATGCATGAGGCCCTGGGTTCAATTCCTCAGCACCACATAAACAGAAAAAGCCGGAAATGGTGCTGTGGCTCAAGTGGTAGAGTGCTAGCCTTGAGCTGAAGAGTTGAGGGACAGCGCCCAGGCCGAATCCAAGCCCCACGACAGACAAAAGAGAAAGAAAAGAAAGAAAGAAGAAAGAAAGAAGGAAGGAAAGAAGGAAAGAAAGAAGGAAGGAAGGAAGGAAAAGGCAGGAAGGAAGGAAGGGAAAGAATAAAATAAAGAAACATCTATGTGTATAATACTGGAGACCACACAGAAAGACATAAGCAAGGAGAATGTACAGAAATGCTCTCACTGTGGGAGGCACTGAACTGGAGCTGGAATTGTGCCACGCTTGGTGGCTATTGAGGTGATGATTCTATCATCTTCTAAGGATTATTTGACCATCTCCAAGAGAAATGTATTGAATATAGTTTGTGTTTCCATGATGCAAGTTTGGTCTTGAGATTTGTCAATGTCTTCCTAGTCTGTTTTGAATGAACACTCCAAATCTGGATGTACTTGCCATGTTTTCCCCAGTACACAAAAATCACTTGTCTCTCCCGGCAACCTGGGAGTGGGGAGCATGGAAAGAATCCCCTGCCACAAACAGGCTTTGCCCTCAGGCCTCAACCATTCTCTTGGTCACTGTATTTCTCTATGTGAATTTCCAAAAGGATGTTGGTACCCAGGAGAAAGGACCATCACAGCGGACTCTATCCATCAAAATAGCAATCGCTCTGACTGCAAGAATGAAATAGCTTTGCCCCAAGGGGGTAAGACTTCACATGCATTAAGACAGCCAGGCTTAAGTTACAAATAAAGCCATGGAAAAAAAAGGAGACACTCGTTAAAAAATAATTCTGCTTTTGAATTTCTTGAGTACTTGTGTTTCAACTAGAAGGGTTCCCACTAATTATTTTCTAACAACAACGGAAGTCTGGAGGACAAGGAACCTTTCATATCTGACTGATACATTTATTTCTTTTGTTGGCAAGAATAAGAATGCTATCTTGCTTTAAGGTTTTAGTTGAGAGGAGGCAGCTGACTTTTAAAATTATATTTGCATCATAAAAAATCCTAGGGAAGAGGCTACATACATGTCTACCCAGTCCGCTGATTTGAATTTTACCAGTCAATGAATATTCATTCATTTTGCCCTTACCACGACACAATTACTCATTGGAAAGAGGCACATAATTAAGATGGGTCCTGACTTTTAGAGGATGGCTACCACGTAAGAAGAGAGAAGAATTAAGATTGGAGCCATTAGAAAGAAAAAGAGGGCTGGCCATCTAACCATGACCATACTTTCAAGGAAGAGGTGAGATATGAGAGAAAAGGTAAACCAGATGTCTAGGCAGAGGGCATCATCTGGATAGGCAAAGATCTGTTGACTTGCAGTATCCAGAAGCTATTAGAGCCAGAATACTGACTTGGAGAATTGATTCCAAGAGAGGAAGCCACAGGTGAGGTTCTGTCTGCAGAAGCCTTTTGTCCCCAGGCCCAGGAGGCCACATTTCTACCCGAGGTAATCCTGGGGCATTTTTGAAATGCTCTCCTGTAGCTCTTGTCATTCTCCTGGGGCCACCTCTTCTGCAATCACTTCTACTATTTCCAAATCTTCTGTCATCTTTTGGATCAGTAACATCAAAGAAATTGAGGGAAAGCCAGCCATATCTTCAAGCATCTGCATGTTTGTTCTTTTTTCCTGTAGTTTGGTAGTTAACACCAATACACTACTGCAAGGGAGAGCTGGGCCACAGAGAAACCCTCCAATGCCCCTCCCTCCATGCTCACCAAGGCAGGAAGGCAACATGTCACAGGGAATCACACACTAGATCCCAGGACGACACTACAATCTTTGTCGTTACACTTCACCTATTTTGAAAGGTCATATTGTATGCAGAAGGTCAAGAGGATCCTATGTCTTTTAAAAGGGCTGGGAAGGTGGCTCCGTGGTAGAGTGCTTGCCTTGCATACATAAGGCCCTGGGTTTGATTCCTCAGCACCACATAAACAGAAAAAGCCAAAAGTGGTGCTGTGGCTCAAGTGGTAGAGTGCTAGCCTTGAGCTAAAGAGCTGAGGGACAGCACACAAACCCAGAGTTCAGTCCCCACGACTGACAAAAAAAATAAAAAAAATAAAAGGGAAATGAGAAACGGGAGCCACTTGCAAAGTATCCAAATGTTAAATATGTCCTATAAGCACCTCAAACTCATTATGGATGAAATAAAGTTCCTCTCTCTTCTCGCAGGACTTTCCCGCCCAGAGGCCCGACCCAAAATAAACTGAAAGCAGACCACACTGTGTGGCAGGGCAGGAAAATCCTCATTAATACAATATTTCTGCTTAATTGTTGCTCACAGTGCCTATTTAGAATGGACTCTGGCAAATAGTAGATATTCTGTAATCATTTAGTGAATGAGGGGTTGGAGGTATGGCTCAGGTGGTAAAATGCCAGCCAGTGAGTAAAAGCATCAGGTACCAAATTCAAGTCCTGGTCTTGGACAAAAAAGGTTTCGTGAATGTGTGTGTGTGGATGAATGGATCACATCGACTAAATAATACTCCTTTGAAGATCCTTGAGTTTAAAGAAGAAAGGAAGTGTTTCAATTATCTATTTTGATGTAAGTCAGTTTTATTCACCTAGGATAGTTTCATGACCAATTGAAAATACAAGCCTAGAAATGGAACATGTTTGCCTTCCGGGCTGACACTTGGATTCTTCCGCATCCATTGTGCTGTCTAGCCTAGACAATCCTGAGGGGGAAAGGGAGAGAGCACCAATGGAAGGTAGATAACTATGTGCATTTCCTTATTTCTCTAGCTATCTAGATTTGAGATTGGACCCATTCAAATGAATGAACAATATCAAAGGTCTCCTTAGTCTTCACCAGCTAAGAATTGGGAGAATATAAAAAGTTCTGAAGCAAGTCTCAAACCAGCCTAGGATACATAATGAGACCCTATCTCAAAATACCAATGGAACCAAAGAATACGGTAGAACGTAACATTCACTTGTGGTCGTCATTACAAGTAATCTAGAGATTCAAGTATACCAGAGAATGCAGGCAGTTGATGTGTACACAAGCCACCAGGAACCGGAGCCTCCATGTACCTGGGTTTCCTGGGATGCATCTCTCCCTCATTCCAAGGGATGGTTGTACTCTGTAAGTTAGTTTGCTTGTTGGTATAAATGGGACATCCAGGATTCTAAGATTCTACTACACCCCCAAGTCACCATAGTTTTTACCTGAGCCTTTCGCAAGAACGGAGAGCTGTGGGAAATGAGCACAATGGGTGCCTGTGAAATAGAGGTTCATCTGGGAGAATAAGAACTGTCCACAAAGCCAGGCACTGGTGGCTCTCGCCTGTAATCCTAGCTACTCAGGAGGCTGAAATCTGAGGATCGCAGTTCAAAGCCAGCCAGAAAACCGGAAGTGGTGCTGTGGCTCAAGTGGTAGAGCACTTGCCTTGAGCTGAAGAGCTGAGGGACAGCGCTCAGGCCCAGAGTTCAAGCCCTATGACCAACCAAAAGAGAAAAAAAGAACTGTCCACGAGTTGTGTAAAGACACAGGTATCCGAGTGCTGTATTTGGGAGTGACGGTGTACTTGACTCTTACACTTGACCCTTTGTTTCTTTCTCTACAGCCAGTGCTGATTTTCCCTATAACCCAGGACAAGGCCAAGCTATAAGAAATGGAGTCAACAGAAACTCAGCCATCATTGGAGGTGAGCAAGGCACAGAACAGACTTTTGGTGGGGCTGCCACGTACCTACGGAAGGTGGTGGTTTCCAATCAAATAGTCTAGAGGAGGGGAAAAGACTTTTGTGTTATCCATTTGCCATTTAAATGTGGCCTGAGATTGTGGAGAAACTATGCATAGTGACCTGGCTGCTTGTTTATGGCTGATTGGTGGAACGCGGAATGACGGTGGTGAGCCACACAAAGTGAACGTGCACGCAGGCAGTGGAGACTGAAGAGCAGGGCGTTTCTTTGCCCCGCCTCTCATCACTCTACCCTCTCACCGTGGGAGGGACATTTGCCAGTCTGGTTTCACAGATCTCAATAAAAGTGATCAGAAAATTAAAAGGCCAGATCGCCTCAAGTATTTCGGTCTTTCCTCCTCACCATGGATGGGTGCAGAGTAGCTGATGTGCCTGTGCCATCTCCCGTGTGCAGATCCGTACTGAAAGCCCGGTAACCCAGCATCTGCTTCTCTCCCTGCCCTTTCTGGCTGGTTCCAATCGCATGTTCCCTGTCTTCATGCAAAGAGCTAACACTGTAAACATAGGGAGGGTTTTCAAGGCCGCCAATCCGCATGGCTCTGCTGCCACACTTTTCTACCCACAGAAACAAAGTTGACACCTGTCAGAAATATATAAGGCTACAAAATTTAAATATATTCGGAAGGTGCTTAGAGAACAGTATCCCAAGTTCAGCTATAATTTCATCATGGTCTCTAGTCTTCTAATTTTTTTTAATTTTATAAAAATATTTATTATAAATTTATTATTATAAATTTATTTTATAAAAATAAATGTGTAGCCAGGTGCCAGTGGCTCACACCTGTCATCCTAGCTGCTTAGGAGGCTGAGATCTGAGGATCGAGGTTCAAAGCCAGCCTGGGCAGGAAAGGCTGTGAGACTCTTATCCCCAATAAACTACTCAGAACACCAGAAGTGGTGCTGTGGCTCAAGTGGTAGAGTGCTCGCCTTGAGCTGAAGAGCTCAGAGACAGCGCCCAGGCCTAGAGTTCAAGACCCACGACTGACAAAATAAATTAATTAAATTAATTTGTGCTGGGCACCAGTGGCTCACAGTTGAAGTGGAAGTATGGCTCACGTGGTAGAGCTCCAGCCTTGAGCAAAAAGAAGCTAAGCGAGAACACAAGTCCCTGAGTTCAGGCCCCAGTACTGGTACATACTGGTACATACTGGTACACACACACACACACACACACACACACACACACATACACAGAATTTCATAACCAGAGTTAGTGTATTGTCTGTTGTTTTTTCCTTTGTTCAGGAAACATAACACTTTGAAAGTTTTATATGAATAAACTTGCCAATAATCCACTTACTTTTCTTACCAAGTTGTAGTACATTGAATAATTTGTTTTCTCTACTTACTTGCTGAGAGAGTCTTGGTTTGTTTCCAGATGTGGGCTATTATGGATAAAGCTGCTATAAATGTTCTCACACAAGTCCATATGCACATAAGATTTAATTTCTCTTTGGTAATTCCTAGAAGTACAATCACTACATATTATCCAAAGTGGATATTTAACTTTGTAAGAAATTGCCAGGCAGTTTTTCAAAATGATTGATCCATTTTACAGTCTCACGGTCAATATCTGAGAGGTCAGGTTGCTCCACAATCTTACCCACTAATGTCAGTCTTCTTAATTAGCCAGCCTTGTGAGTGACTAGCAGAATCCCTGTGCTTTCAATCTGAAATTATCTGATCACTCTAAACACCGAGCATCTTTTTGTGTGCTTATTGCTATACGTACATCTGCTTAAATCTTATGTTTTTTTCTTTTTGTCTCAGTACTGAAGCTTGAACTCAGGTCCTCATACTCTTTGCTTGGCTTTTGAACTCAAGGCTGGTACACTCCCACTTGACCCACACCTCCACTTCCAGCTTTTTGATGGTCAATTGGAAAAAAAATAAAAAGAGTAGTCTCTCAGATTTGTCTACCTAGTCTGGCTTTGAACCTGGATTCTCAGTGTATGTAGCTAGGATTACAGGTGCTGAGCCACCGGCACCCAGCTTTTCTTTCTCTTCCTAAAGACTAGTGCAGTTTATTGCTATTGGATTGTTGGAGCTCTGTTTATATTCTGGGTATAAATTCTTTCTCTAACTATGATAAGTTTACTCTCTTTTTTTGGCTGGAAGTTTATGAGGGGCAAATCTTGAATAGCCTTTATCTAAGTCTGTCTCTTCAGGGTCTTTATATTCAGAGCCTGGGCTAGTCAGCGATCTCCTCTCTCCTGGTGTTTGATGGGAAATTCCTCTGCGTTCGCGCCCTTTCCCAGGCCTTCTGGCATCCCAACCCATCCAGACACTGAGTCTCTGATCAGGAGATGTGTGTAGATTATTGGGGTTCTCCCCGGGCTCTGCCCCTAGCTCAGAGACACACCATCCCCCATCCTGTGGTCCTTGGTGACCCCCACTCCCCCCCCACCCAGTGGGGGTCCCGAAAGTGCTGCCAGTCAGAAAAGTAGAAAAGGTGCAAAAACAGGCCTTCTTCAGGGGGTGTCATCCCTGGTCCCCCCTCCAGGCCGGGGGTGGGGGGGTGACTGGGGGGGAGCTGCGGCACAAGGCGCGTTTAACCTCTGGTCCCCCTCCTGCTCCCCCAGGGGTCATCGCCGTGGTGATCTTCACCATCCTCTGCACGCTGGTCTTCCTCATCCGGTACATGTTCCGCCACAAGGGCACCTACCACACCAACGAGGCCAAAGGCGCCGAGTCGGCCGAGAGCGCCGACGCCGCCATCATGAACAACGACCCCAACTTCACAGAGACCATCGACGAGAGCAAGAAGGAATGGCTCATCTGAGAGGGGGCTGGGGGGAGGGAGGAGAGCACCCCGCTTTGTTACCCCTGAGCACACGACCCGACCGTAGCAGCACAAGCTGGGGAAGGCAAGCAACAACAAACATATATATATATATATATATTCTTGAGACTGATCACCACTAAAAAAAAAAAAAGAAACACTTTTTAATATTTCTTTATAGCTGAGTTCCCCCTTCCCCAGGAAAACAAAAATGATCCAAAACACAAAAAAAGCTTTTAGAGTTTAAGCGATGGTTGAAATTTGTAGGTAATATCTGTCTTATTTTGTGCGTGTTTAGAGGTGTTCCCCAAAAAAAAAAAACAAAAAAACAAAAAACCATAAAACAAAAAAACCGTGATAACAGGGCAAGTTTTCTACATTTTTAAGAGCCCTTAGAATGTGGGTATTTTTTTTTCTTGAGGAAAAACAAAATTGATGTACATCTCTCTCTATGAGCTCCAACATTCTCTGCCTTTTGCATATTTAATGGGCTGTCGTAGCTACTAGTTTGTGTTCCTCCACTATTTCTTTTGGTGTCCTGCCAACTGGAAAAGGAAAGAAAGGCAAAGAGAATCTATTCTGTCTGTTCTAGAGACCTCCTGCCCGATATCAGCAGCTGAAGGAAGAATGGGTTCCACTCCTGACCCATCTCCACAAAGCCTACGTTCAGAGGAGTCGTAAAGTGCCAGGGAAAGTAGCATAGATTGGGGCTATTGGTTGTCTTTTGCTCATGGAGTCCTACACAATACTACTATCACATGTATGTAGACTTAGATCTATTCAGTATCAGTAATTATCTGCTATATTACAGTGGCAACCAGCCGCCACAAAAGATTTCCTGTTTTGCGTGCGACATATTGGATGATTTGCGGATACTTGCATCCCAGAGGAGCTGTATGTATGGTGTGTTTGCTCTGCTTCTTCTATATTTGTGGCAAAACTATGGACCCTTCCTAGTGGATGCATAAATTTAGTTGTTCTTATTTTGCTTTAAATCTCGAGTTTTTCCACCCTAGGATATGAATCCTACCAGACAGGACACAATAAAGCCAAGTTATTATTGCTGATACTCTAAAAATCACGTGGGAAACACTGCCATATTCTAAGTCAACTACACAGCATATGATTCTATCCGAAACAGAGACACAACCATTGTTCAGAGCTCTTCTCTTTGAAAGTCAAGTCGCTCCCTAACTTGCTCATTGCTGGTTGCTGGTTTCTATTCACCTCACCTCTTAACTGCATCAGGCACTTTGGCCAACTTACTTCAACAAATAACTCCTTGGTTTGATTGGGGGAAAAAAAGAGAGAACGTGTAAATGAGCTGAGAAAAATGCCTCCTCTCAAAGTATCCAAAAAGTAATTTTCTTGATATTACACAAAAGTTATTTCTAGAATGATTTCCATGTATAATTGTTTCAAGTCTGGCCTCTTATACATTCAAAAGCTCTTTATAAAAGGTGTGTAGATTCAAACATTTTGAGGACTTCAAATATCATCCGTTCCTCCTCTTTTTTTGAAGGAGTAAGATGAGGTCTACAAGGTATAGAGCGTGTATGTTTGATGGTGTGGCTCCAGGAAATGGAGATTCTAGCCAGGGTTACATATTCATACTTTTTAAGAATCTCTGGATGCCTGATCTATTAGAGGGTCTCAGTGTCTTAAGTAATGGAAAACCTTATCCAAAGCTGCCAATAGCACACTGTACCCCTTCCTGATGCATTCCACGTGGAAGCGGGGAGACTCATTCATTTCTCTGTTGTGTCAAGGTCACAAGACAAAAGGGAATCCCAATGCCCTCTTGCGATTGCTGGTGGAAACTCACTCTCATGAACACCCTTAATTTTAAAAAGCCTTGATCATTCTTCCATAAGCTGCACTTAAAAATGGAAAAGTCCCAGAACAATGTAACCTCTACATCTGGTATATTGAGAGCAGAGACCTTTTCCTTCACCAAGATGACTGCCCTTGAAGGTCATCTTAAGAACTGTCAAATTGAAAAGGCAAATTTTGAACATTATGGGTTCGAAGTGTTTCCGGTGTGTGTTTTTTTAAGCCTGCTTTTCAGGTAGTGCTTTTGAATTTAACATGCTGCCAGATGGAAATGTATTGTTCCTTGCATTTCCTAGGACAGCTGCGTTCTTTTTGCCTTGTCTCAGCACTTTTCCTTTGTTCCCAAAATGACTATGGAATCAAAACCATCAAAACAGCCCCGCGCAGTAAACCGTTCGCTCCCTTTCTTTCTCTTTTCTCTCTTCTTTCCTCTCACTCCTGCCACAAAAGGTGAGAGATAAAACCCAAACTTTCTCTCAGCAGATGGGCCAGCTTGAAGCGCTGAAGGTGACAGTGCCAGTGTCTGTCCTGTGTCACCATCAGTGAAAACACGCAGCTGTGACATAGCCCCTGCTCCCAAGGAGGTCACCTTGTGTCCAGAAGACCAGAACAAAGAGTAGAGAAGGAATTAAGCAACTAAATTAATGAACTAAACTACCAAACGAATGCTGGGGGTCCTGGCTTCTTCTTGGGATTGTGGGCTTAACCAAAACTCCTTCATCTGTTTATGAAGGCCATCTCCAGCGCATCCTAAATGGTACATGGCTTTCTTACGTAAAGAGAAGGAAATAGCCTAGTGAATCAGGAAGCTGAGATCTGAGGGTCACAGTTCGAAGCCAGCTTGGGCAGGAACGTCTGTGACTCTTATCTCCAATTAACTACCAATAAGCTAGAAGTAGAGCTGTGGCTCGAGATGGTGAAGCATTAGCCTTGAGCACAAAAGCTCAGGGTGAGTTCCAAAGCCAAAAAAAATAACCAGCTAAAAAGAAGTAACTCTCCCTACCAATCCTCTCCCTTGCAGCTTAGCCTAAGTAGCCCAGCCTGAGCCAAACCCAAGGCCTACTAGAACTGCGCCTTCCTGTCTCCACAGATCTCCACATAGTCTGTCCTATGCATCTTCAAACGAGCATGAACGGGCTAATGATGAAGTCTTTAAATAATAATACAATAATAAAAATGGACAAAAACAGAACACAAATGGTTGTCTCAGCCTTTCAAGACACTGGACATAATGGTACACACCTGCAAACCTGGCATTTGAGAGACTGAGACAGAAGGATATCAAATTCAAGGCCAGCCTGAGCTACATACCAGATGCTGTTTAAAAAAAAAAACCAAAAAACTAAATACTAAACTTGCAGGGAATATGGCTGACGTAGTATTTGGTGAAGGCAAAGTTTTGTGTCTATAAAGCAAACACCGATGTTCTCTCAAGATGCTAAGACATCACTGGGCCCTGGTGGCTCACACCTGTTATGCTAGCTACCCAGGAGGCTGAGATCTGATGATCATGGTTCGAAGCCAGCCAGAACAGAAAAGTCTGTGAGACTCTTATCTCCAATAAACTACTCAGAAAAAGCTGGAAGTATTGCTGTGGCTTAAATGGTAGAGTGTTAGCCTTGAGAGAAAAAGCTCAGTAACAGTGTGCAGGCCCTGAGTTCATGATCTACCCCCCCCCACACACACACACACAAAAGGAGGAAGAAGAGGAGGAGGAGAAGAAGCAGCAGCTAAGAGAAAGAACTTTGAATAAAATTTGAAAATTAGTGCCATTCAATGTTTTCAACATAGCATATCCCCCAGAGCTCAAGGAAACTCACTCAGGAGGCAGAGATTTTGTTGTTTTCTATTGTTGAATTATGTGCTAGCCATTTTTAATATGCAAGAATATACTTTGCTTCTTTTGTTTTCAACCAACTGCTCAACAAAGACTTCTGATGTGATCATTTTATTGAAGAGCTGGAGACAAAAGCTAAGGGAGATTTTGATAGAGATTTTCCTGCTGCACAGAGTTTGATGAATGTCTCTTTGACTAAAGGAGCAAGAATTCTGGGGCACAAGAGAAAATATTGGCATGAGCCAAAGAGAAGATCTTCACATTGTCGCTGAACATCTGTTAGGCAGCTGCCTGCTTAGGTTAAGAGCTGGGCACAGACACAAACCATAGATAACACTTCAAGAAGAAGTAACAGGTATTGGATTCAAAAGAAATGCAAGTTCAGGTAAGGGGCAAGAAGAAGCTTGTATTTCCTGCTGTGCTAGGATCTGTGCTTTTCTGTCCATCTAGTTTTTCTCTTTTCTCCATCCCCTTCCCGCACCAGAACTCTTCTGGTACCAACATTAATAATCTTCCTTGATCTCATGCTTGCAAACAACACCTGCTTTGAACCCTCTTACAGTTTCCTTTTTGCCACCCTGTCAGGAAATTTTCAACCAGAAAAGCAACAGTTGACATTGAATTTGAGTCCGCCAGCCAATAACAAGTCTGAGCTTGCTTGGCTTGGCAGAGTCATTTGCCCCAGAACGAAGTAAGAAATAGACCACAGGGTACCCAGCTGCTTTGGGTTAACAATCAGTGACACCTTTTTTCAATGATGAATTGGTGAGTGTAGATCCAGGGTCAGCTGATAGAGGAGTTCCAACCCTCTGTCTCCCAGGCTTCCTGTGACCTCGACCAAGCCCCTGAACTTCTATTTCTTCTTTGCCTAGGGTTTAAGTCAGGCCTGTATTGTCTACTTCATAAGACAATGTGTGAGGTCCACTGCTTCTCAACTAGGGAATAAATACTCTGACACCCAGCTATAAAAGCCAAGGTGAATGGAGCCTAGGGGAAGACCCACCTTCCGGCTTGTGTTTAGATGTCATGGAAAGAGACAATGTCCAAGAATGTAACACACTGCTGTACAACTGCTAAATTATTTTTACTTGTCAGTCATCTGGGAGCTGGTCTGTCTAAAGAAAAGATTCAACACAAGCAAAAGCCAAAGAGAGTGGAATTCCTTGTGCATAAATCCCTGAATATCCATCTGGGCAGGACTTAGAATCCGCACTACCTACCCTTACTCACACAACCAAATGTGGTTAGACTGGCTGAGCCTTTAGCCAGGCCCAGGTGCAAAGGTGGCCTTTTCCTGTGGGCTGGTGGCTCTGTGCCTAGTCTACTCTTTACTCTGCATGGTAACTTTGAAACCTTGTAAGTTCTGCAGCATTTTCTTTTTCCATACAAACAGGTGAAGCAGAGAAACCACACTGAAACGTTGGTTTGTTGTCTCTCATGGCAGAAAGACTGGCAGAAGGTACTAAAGACAGAAATAAGTGCATGTGGATTACCGTACAACACACGTTTCCAGGTTCCTTTTCCAGATGAGAACGTGCTGGTTGACTATGGCAGTCTATACCATTTCCAAGGCTTAGCTGATTTGCAGGAAGTGCCTTGCTGGCTTCTGAGATGGCTGAGAAATGATGACAGTTTCTCTAGAGTACACCAAGAAACAAACACACTTCTCAATGGTTTGCTCCTGTTTGGTTTGGGTCCAATTTTTACATTTTTTTTTTAATTTAGTTTTTCCACTGAGCACAGTAAGGATGGAGGCAGCTAAGTGTTTTCCCTGACAGGTCAGCTAAGAACTTGGAAATGACCCCAAAATTCCACACTCTAAAAGCCACAGCATGTAAACTAGAATGAAAGAAGGAAATTATGTATGTATGTATGCCTACTATTCTTTGTGAATGTCTTTTCATTTACCTAAAATTATATTAGAAGCCAGATTGATAAATAAAAGATGCAAAATAGTTTTAATTATCCTACAAGTGAGTTTTTAATTTGTGTGTGTGTGTGTATGTGTGTATGTGTGTCTTTTATACCACATGATTCTCTGGGAAGTAATTTTCTGCTACCTTCTGCAAATGTCAGTTCTGAGTACACAAGGAGACATCTGCTGGGAATATAATAACTGGGCAGCTGCGGGGACACACGTGGGCCCAGACACAGATAACCTCTTGCTACGTACACCTTCCTGTTTTCCTTCAAGTAGCTTAATGGATATTGACTTCGTGCTTTAGATTCGCTCACACACAGCTTGGTAACATGTGGTTAGTGTTAAGTGATCTCCTGCCTCTGGCGGCTGCTTAGAAGTGGTGGAGTGTATGGGAGTCACACTGGACAGCAGGCGCCGGCCATGGGCACGTGGTCCAGGGGCCAGTCACCCACATGAAAAGGACTCAGGACACAGGATGCACCTGGACACACCGTGCAAATACATCCTGCCTGCATTAGGAACTAAATGATTGCTCCCACTTCGTGGTCTTCCATGACCAGTGGGAAGCCATTTATTTCCTTGTGATCAATTCTCAGTGCAGCATGTTGACGTACACCGAGTGCATGTGAACCCCAGGTCAAAGCCCGGTTTCCGTGGCCCTCAGCCATCCCCAAGGCCAATGAGGAACAGCAAGAGCCCGCTAGCATGCTAGGAGAGCATCGTGCCCTGAGATTCTTTGTCAGGATTTGCAAATGGGATCCGACAGAAGCCTAGAGAATGCCAGAAAGTCCCTCAAGGAAAGGAAATCAGCACTACCAAAGTTCAGGAAGAACAAATTTCCAAGTGATGAACTGGTGAATTTAGGGCTTCACTCTTTCAATAAAAGCCCTTGAGCCAGGCATGTGTAAGCCCCGGTTTACACGGAGATGGAAACAGCAACATTCCTTTGTACAGGCAATATTTGTTAAATGAGTAATGGCAGGGGAGAAAAGTGGGCGAGAGTTGCAGGAGGAAAGGCACATAGCAGAAATGTACAGCATTCTACACTTCATTGTTTGCTCTGCGTGGAGGCATCACTTAAACATACAAGGGAGAAAACTGCGCTATGAAATTTATGTGTATGTATACCAGACCTGGGGCTTGAACTCAGGGCCTGGGTACTGTCCCTTAGCTTCTTTTGCTCAAGGCTAGCCATAGCTCCACTTCTGGCCTTTTTAGGGGGTAGTTTATTAGAGATGAGAGTCTTATAGACTTTCCTGACCAGGCTGGCTTTGAACCATGATCTCAGATCTCAGCCTTCTGAGTAGCTAGGATTACAGGCGTGAGCCACCAGGACCCAGTGGGATTTTATTTTTAGGTGTTATGTCCTCCCAAATGAGCGGGTGTATAGAAGCTAGCTACTACAGAAAGTATTAAATGAGTAATCATCATAGCAGGTGCTAATCTCCCCTCCATCACTCTGAAGACCTGAAGACCTCAGCAATGAACCCTAAATAATCCCCCTTATCTCAGGGTGTCTTTAATTCCCAGCAAATCCCTAGATCCTACTCACCCCCACCCCTCACACATAAAGGTCAATCTTTTTTGTCATGCTAGATACAAATACAAGCTGTCTCCCTCACATCAAATATTTCAGGGCCAGAAGTAGCCTTGGAAGACAAAAAAGATGGCACATTTGGGGCAAATTAAAGGGAAGAAACACTTCACACGGCAGCTAGCAACAATTAGTACGCAGAAATAGACATGTATACGATTGCCTTGCAAAGGCCACTGAGATTATTTTCATAACTGTGTCAGCACATGCACTCTAAAGGGCAACCAAAACCCTGGAGTGAGTTCATTGAATGACTGCCAAGCACCTGCGTGCCAGGCCCCATTCTGGACTGTCAGGGGACATGCTAGAGAACAGGACGAACAGGACCTCGAGTAACTCACATTCCCAGGGAGAAAAACGATCAGAAAGACATAAATAACTAATGTGCAAGGAAACATTAAGTGACCTAAGCCAGCGAGCTGCAGTAGTAACATGCCAGAGAGGAGGTGGCAAGGGCGGCTCTCAGTGGAGGATCGTAGGGCCAAGCCTGGCAAAGGTTCCTCACTGGAGGTCAGGGTAGCTGCCTGCATCTAAGGGAGGACAGAGCTTGGAGGCTCAGACTCCAGAAGACCAGCACATCTGAGGAGGGGGAAAGGAGGAGGAACACCATCCTCAATGCCTCCAGAGATGATGTCCCCAAGCTGAAGACCAAACCCTGAGCAGAAGACACTTGTCACAACCTCAAAGTTGACAAAGTGTATCAGGAAGAGCTCTCCAGGAGGATGGGAAGAAGGAGGCAGGAGAGGAGGGAGGGAGAGAGAACACAAGACCTTCTCCCTGTTGCTGACTAGCACAAGTATGTAGACTGCACACTACAAAGTGTGAATACATGGATGCATAGCAAGAAAGGCAAGAGTAGGGCTAGGTGCCTGGTTCAAGTGGTATAGCACCTGCCTAGCAAGCACAAGGCTCTGAGTTCCAACTCCAGCACCACCAAAGGAAAACAAGAAATGCAACAGGTCATATCATCCATCAGCTGACACTAATCCACAGCCCAAAGCATGAAGGGAGAACTTGATAGAAAATCATCTTGGTTCTTTGGTTTTTGTTTGGTTAGGTTGGTTTTTGTTGGGTGGAAGTGATGGTGGTGGTGGTGGTAGTGGTGTGTGTGTGTGTGTGTGTGTGTGTGTGTGTGTGTGTGTGCGCGTGTGGCTTGAACTCAGGACCAAGGTGCTGTCCTTTAGCTTTTTTGCTCAAGGCTAGTGGTCTATCACTTGAATCATAGCTCCACTTCTGGCTCTTTGCTGCTTAAATGGAGATAAATGTCTCACAGATGTTCTCGCTGTACTCAGCCTCCTGAGTACCTAGGATTACAAGCATGAGGCTGGTCTGTTCTTGTAACATTACACTGCTCCTTGTATTGCAGAACTGAAGGCTACGGAGGGAGAAACTCTGGAACATTCTCTCCTGTTTGCCAAGTAACTCAAGGAGGCCTGTAGAGGGGTGATGGGGAGCTGGCCCCTCATTACTCCTGCTTGTAGTTACACAAAGCCTCTCCCGGCTCTGAGCTGAACCATCTTTGCTTGCAGCCCCGCTCCTGATGGAAGAGCACACATCAGATGGAGATAATCCTTTGTACCGAGTGTCACGGGGGAGGGGGGGGGTACCGAGTGTCACGGGGGGGGGGGGGGGGGGAGTGGCACTGCTGCTATCGCTGATGCCACATTTCTGAAGCTGAGCCAGTGTCACCTGGGCACACATCACCTAGAATTCACCTTATGGCAATTAAAATGCTGCTGGCCAAATCACAGATTTTGCTAGAAGCACACCCCGGGCTTTGTTAAAAATACTGTCATACACTTCTAGATCATCAAGGGAAAACGAATCTAACGTAGATTGACAGGGCTCCTTTGCTTGTCTGCCAAGCAACAGCCACATCTCTGGCTGTCAGTCCTTGCAAGCGCAGCAGATACATTGATGGACACCAGGCCTGTGGCTAGGAAACTCAGTTGCGGCACGAGCAGAGCGAATTCGGAAGCATAGTTAGCACCCCCGTCTAGTGTTGTAACAGAGGGAGAGCAAAGTGAGTTCGTGCAAGGCGTCTTAGAGCTGCGAAGCCAGTGGAGGGAAAGGAGCAGATAGGAGAAAGGGCTCAAAATCCCAGGGCCTTGGCCTGGGCATGGCCGCGTCACCGATTTGGAAATAGTGAATTCTTCTCAAGAAGAAATGACTTCCTGGAACAACTGAGGAGAAGGAACAGAGGCCAGACAGCAGGTGGCGCAATGTTCCCCAGACCGAGCCCCATGGGGTTCAGAGACACGGCTGCCCTGAAAAGGGAGGGGACATTCAGGCAGATCATAGGCATACTTTGGGACCATGAGTGTAAGTCATTCCTAAACTAACCCAAACTCTGTGTGTGTGTGTGTGTGTGTGTGTGTGTGTGTGTGTGTGTGTGTGTGTGTGTGTGTGTGTGTGTGTGTGTGTGCCTGTCTGTCTGTTCCAGAGCTGAGTCAGCTGACATTTGACATGTGTATTAATTGGGTGAGTGAGTTATTCTCAGACAAATTCTCTTCCCTCTTTTAATTCCCAAGTTTGATATAAAAGTAATGAGCTGGACGCCAGTGGCTCACTCTGTAATCCTATCTACTCAAGAGCTGAGGTCTGAGAATCATTTAGTTTGAATCCAGATGGAGCAGACAAATCTGAGAGACTCTGATCTACAATTAGCCCACAACAACAACAACAACAATGCAGAAGTCGAAGTACGGTTTGTGTGGTAGAAAAAGAAAGCAAGTAAGATTGCAAGGCCCTGAGTTCAACCCCCAATACTGGCACAAGGAAAGGGGAAGAAGAAGAAAGGAGGAGAAGAAAGGAGGAGGGGGGGGGGAGGGAGAAGGGGGAGGAGGAGGAGGAGGAGGTAGAAGAGGAGGGGGAGAGGGAGAAGGGGGGAGGGGGAAGGGGGAGGAGGACGGAGGAGGGGAAAGAGGGGGGGGAGGAGGGAGAGGAAGAGGATGACGATGACGAGGGGGAGGAAGAGCAGAAGGAAGTCACCAGCCTGAGACACCCACTCACGTCACACACATCACCCCGTCTTCGTGTAAGCTGGAGAACCCCAATAGTTCAACTTCAGTTTTTCCACAGAGGCTTCCCATTCACAAGAGCTGACCAACGTCTCACACGCAGGCCCCGTGCCCAGCTCCACCTACACGACGTGCATTTTCCAATTTGCTGGGATCATGTCTAGCAGAAGCGACCGGCTCTGTCACACAACTCTGGGGGAGGCAGCGCTGTCTGCCCCTGTGCCCCCCCCGGACCCATATATTCCAGACACGTCATTACTCAGTCTCTTGCCGTCCCCAGGCCTCCCACACCCCCAGCCATCTGCACAGCAGAGTGGCCGGCCTTCCTAACACACATCCAGAGGAAAGTGTCACCCGGCGTGCGAGCCTGGCATGCAGACGGCATGCCCGACACCACCCCATCCACAGACACTCAGGATGACAAATGTAACCCGCGATCTACGACACGCACAGCCTTGGAAAATGTGGGCGTTGATATTTCACGTTATTTGAGTAACCGCATGTCTCGTGTGTCTCACTCAGCATGGCTGGCACCCGTGGGTCAGCAGCGTGTCTCCCCTGGGTGTTTGGCAGAAAGAAGCTTGTAGGAAAATGCTCCATCAGCAAGATGCTCACGAATGCAGACACGAGGGCTGGGAAGGTGGCTCAGTGGTAGAGTGCTTGCCTCGCATAAATGAGGCCCTGGGTTTGATTCTTCAGCACCACATAAGCAGAAAAAGCTGGAAGTGGTGTTGTGGCTCAAGTGGTAGAACGCTCACCTAGAGCTGAAGAGCTGAGGGACAGTGCCCAGGCCCAGAGTTCAGGCTCCACAACCAACAAAACAACAACAACAACAACAAAACTGCTTTTAGCGTGTGCATCTTTCATGTGGGTGAGTCTTTGAAAGGATTTCTAGGGAAAGAGGTGAATTTCTGGATCTGAATTTCTGGTGGTTTGTTGGAGCTAAGAGTCTCATACTTTCCTGCCCGGACTGGCTTTGAACCACTATCCTCAGATCTCAGCCTCCTGAGTAGCTAGGATTACAGGCATGAGCCACCATGACCAGCTGCTAAAAGCAGTTTTAAAACCCACACCCAACTCCAGGATTCTCACAGGTCAGTTACCCCAGAGAGCAAAGAAAGAGGCGTGGTGAAGAGCAGAGAAAGGAGATTGACTAGGAAGTATGGGATGCCATGGGCAAAGAAAGCACTCTAGCACATCTTCAGCCAGCCTCAGGGTACGAACTAAGGATGGGGAGAAGAGAGAGGCTTGTAACAATTGAGCAGTCCTGCTGGGTGCACGCCGTGGATCATCAGTTCTTACTTGGGGAAGGAGTCCTGAGGCATTGTTATTTCTGCTGCCTCTAGTCTGGGGAAACAAGATGGCTTTGCCTGGAGGGCGGTCTGTCCTAGGAAGCTCTGTTGTTCTCCAGGGGTGGTTTCAAGCTCTTGCCATAAAGATGTTATGGGTCATTCTTTGGATCAGTCTTTTCCATCCTGGATGCTAAGAGGATTGCAAAGAACAGCTTAGAGCAAATATATACAAGACAGACAGACCCAGCCAAGATTGTCTCCTGCTTTTCATTAACTCATGGGCCCCAGGAAGGGTCCAGGGTTTTCCAGAAAACACAGCTTTTGAGCAGTTCTTACCAACTTTCTTCAGAGGCCTGGGCACCGGCCACAAGCGTCCTGGAACAATATTCCAGAAAGTTCTTGGTTTGTGATGGAAGAAGGAGGAGCCGCCTGGATCAGGTTTATGGAGCAGGGACATGAAGAATTGAGCCAGATCCCTATCCCTGGGGAACAGCTGCCCTGAACACCACCCAGGGGTGCTGGTCTGGGGGAGGGTGCCTCTGGCAATCATGAGCTCCTCGATTTCTTGATGGATACATTCGCCATCTCTATGGCATCACACATGTCTGACAGTTACCAGCAGAGATGCTCGCTGCCATCATTCGAGAGGCCCACAGAGCACCCAGAAAGTGCATTTCTCACTGTGAAAAAGCGTTTGCATGAGCAGAAGTAAAAATGACAGTGCCATCTTCAGGAAACTAAACATCTCTCTTTCTAAAGCACTCCACACATAGCTCCGGATCACCCCCAAAACGGTGCCATGACAAGAGGAGGTGAGCAGAGGACTGCTCTTTCCAGCAAAATATAATCAAGTCTTTCCAACACTCACAGAGACACTAAGAACTGAGTGTTCTCATTGCCAGAGAGGTTGGATTTCCTTGTCTTATACTGGTGGGTTTTATTACACAGATGGCCAGAGGCAAAGAAAACATCAGCGGAACGGATGAAAGGGGTTCTGTTGCATTGTGAAGCAGCTGAGGATTTTTCCTTAACTTTCCTTGGACTGTGAAAGCCAGGAGGAAACACAAATAGAGTTCAGGACACTGGCTGTGGTCTGGTAGACGTTTGTCCTGACAGGCTCCATGCGAGCAAGGAAGCACGTATCTGGACATGGACGAGAGCCCCAGGAAGACCAGCACTGCAGAATACCACCATTTGGGCAATCCGACTATGTGTTTCATCCCCACTGAGAAGTGATTAGGAGTAGATAAAATCATCGGGACAAAACCTCTATACTAAAAGAAGAGGGTCAGGAGCTGGGCGCCAGTGGCTCATGCCTGTAATCCTAGCTACGGAGGAGGTTGAGATCTGAGGATCACGGTTCAAAGCCAGCCCAGGCAAGGAAAGTCCAATAAATCACATGAAAAATGGAAGTGGCGCTGTGGCTCAAGTGCTAGAGCGCTCGCCTTGAGCTGAAGAGCTGAGGGACAGCGCCCAAGCCTAGAGTTCAAGCCCCACGACCGACAAGAAGAAGAGGAAGAGGAAGAGGAAGAAGAAGAAGAGGAAGAGGAAGAGGAAGAAGAAGAAGAGGAGGAGGAGGAAGAAGAGGGCCAAGCACTAGTGAGTCACATCTGTAATCCCTGCCACTCTGGAGACTGAGATCTAGAGGATTACTGTTTGAAGCCAGACCAGGCAGAAAAGTCTGTGGGACCGTGTCCTCAAAATAATCATCCAAAACCAAGGTGGGGGGCATGGCGCAAGTGGCAGAACACCAGCCAAACAAGCAAAGTGAGACAGCGTGAGTCCTCACCGGAATTCCTGATCTTCCTATGAATCCTCTGTGGAGTCCTAGGACTCAGACAGCAAAAAAAAAGACCATCAGATGCTTTGACCTTACATCCTAAGCAGGAGCCAAAACAAACCTCTTTATAAGTAGCCTCAAGTGTTTTGTTACAGTACTGTCAAGTGAACGGAGACACAGGCCCAAATGTGTTTTAAGAAAATCGGGTGGTAATAAAGTACAAGGGTTGATTTAGAGAGCCAGAGGTGAGAACTAGAAAGGAGCTGGCTGGACCGGAGGGAAGCCAGGTTGTCTGTTCTCAAGTCCTCTCCGCTTATGCAAAAGTTTTCCATCAGCCTCTCCCCTCATCTTTCGGGGTTCCACAGGCCTCCATTTACTGGGAAACTGGCTAGCAGGAGTAGATTCATCCTAGACTCCAACTCAAGCCTTGGCACTGGCTTTGCCCAGCAGCTTTGCCAGAAAATCTCATCCAGACAACTCCACCCAGGGCTGGGTCCATTTCCATATGCCTGTAATTATTATTCCAAAGCCCCAAACCCCATTCACGCAGAGAGCAACTCAGATTCTCCTCCCAGCCGGACAGTCTGTCCTCCGGGGCCCCGCGTGGGCCAGCAGCCTGGCCTGTGGACGGGCGACTCGGTGAAGACGGTGCGTGCTCCTTCTGAGGTCGGGATCTCACGCAAAGCACAGCAGCCTTTGGAGCAGCTGCCCCAGCCCGTGAAGCACCGCCGCTTCTCTCCCTTTTATCACTGAGCGTCCCAGGCCTGGGTGCAGGCATCCGTGTGAGCTTTGGAAAAGAGCCCGTAATGGAGTTCTCAGCTACAGCCCAAGTGCTCCCCCGAGACTGACAGCCACAATGAAAGGGGAAACAAAGCAGCAAAACCCACTCACTCCGCCATCTCTTCTGTCCCAGGATCCTCAGGGCGCCGAAGAGGAAAAACAAGAGCTTGATCCTTGCAGACCAATTTTCTCCCACACCCAGGGGAAATCGAGGTACAGGACCACACAGATCTCTTTTCAGTACAGAGGCTCAGCGACGCTAAAGGAGAGGGTAACTATGAACAAATATCAGTATGACCTCTCCCAGTCTCGCTGCAGGAAGGCACATTCAAATTCAAAGGTAGAGCATTCCTTGGGTTGTTGTTTCTTGAAACATACTCATAACTATGACATAATCTAGAGTGAACAACCTTTTGCCTTTGTTTTTGTTTTATGTGCTTTTTTTGTTTTCGTGTGTGTGTGTGTGTGTGTGTGTGTGTGTGTGTCTGTGCACATGCATGGAAGTGCCTACCTGCCTATCTGTCTGTCTGTCCATCCTAGGGCTTACCCTCAGAGCCTGGATGATGTTCTGAGCTTTCGGGTTCAAGGTTAGTGCTCTACCACCTGAGACATAGCCTTTGGGTGGCTCATTGGAGATAGTCTCATAGACTTGCTTTCTCAAGTAGGCTTCAAACTGCGATCCTCAGATCTCAGCCTCCTTGGTAGCCAGGCTTACAGGTGTGAGCCACTGAAGTCCAGCCTCTACTTTTTAAACAACCACAAGATTTTTTGTTCTCCTCTTACAAAGAAAAAAAAATCATGTCAGGAATGGTAGCTCATACCTGTAATCCCAGTTCCTCAGGAGGGAATTGAAATCTGCAGTCGGCCCTATGCAAACGTGTAAAGCCTTATCTGAAAAATAAAGCAAAAAAAAAAAAAAAAAAAAAGCTCAAGTGGTAGAAGAGACCCTTATGCTTACAAGGCTCTAATTTAAATCCTAATACTGCCCCACCCCTTCAAAAAGAAAAAACAGAAAAGAAGAAAAGAGAATCATGTGAGCTAGATCCACTTGGTACCGAGGATGGAGGCCCTGGTGCATTCGAGCCCTGAGCCTCACCCTCCAGGACTTCTCTCTTTTTTTTCAAGTGATTTTCAGATGATTTAATGTTCCATCATTAAACTTCATTAAATCTTGGAAAAGCAAGAACTGAGGCTGGGCTGATCGTGAGTGCAATGGTAAAACATGGAAATGACCTTGATATAATTATATAAACACAAAGAAATGGTGCACACATCCTCAGAAGAGGAAAAGACAGGAAGTGAGGAGTTCGCTGTGCAGATTCCTCTCATGTTGTCTAGGGGCTAAAATGCTGACGAGGGCAGAGAGGGCAGATCATGGGTCGAAGCCTGCCCCCAGAAAAAAAAAAAAAAAAACACGTTTATTAAACCCCTCTTCTCAACCATAGCTGAGCGTGGTGGCGCCTTCCCGCCATCCTCGCTAGAAGGAAGGCTGAGACCTAAAAGATTGCTGCTTTCCAAGGGCATTTAACATTTAAAAATTGCATTTTTAGTAAGGAAGTGTTGCTTTATTTGACTTACTCTCATGGATAATTTTGTTTGCTTTTAAATAAAGAGAAACATTCAGAAATTCACTATATTTGCCTAACATTACCAGAGAAAAAGCAATTTCAGCATGAAGCCACTAGATGGCAGATTCCCTCCGGTTGAGGGACAAATTGTGACCCCCCCCCCCCCCCTCAATTTTTTCTATCCACAAGGGCACTTTTTAAAACAATAAGTTGGACATGTCATCAAGAAAGTGTGCGTGATGCTGTCTCCTTTAGAAAAGAATAGGATAGGATAAAACGGGGAACTGTCGCCGTCTTCCAGCAATCAATAAACACAGCAGAACACAAGAGGATTCCGAAGGCAAAGGAGACGGTGCGTGATGACACGTCTATGGTTCCAGTGGCTTTTCTCTCACGAAAGCCGGCAGCCTGGCTACCTTTGGCAGCCAGAAGTTGGTCCTTGGATCAAACTTTTGCCACCAGGTGGCGGCCAGCAGACGTTCACTGGTGACAGTAGCAAGAGCCCGGGCGTAGAGCCCTGGGTTTGGATGGGGCTCTGCCATTGTCAACAGTAGTCTTCAGGTTCAGGGTCCTTGTCTATGCCAATAACCCGCCATCACCCAGCCTTCTATGTCTCTGTGTCTCTCCTTCTTATGACACTTGTCACCGGGCTGAAGGATTTAACGTGATCAGCAAAGTAATAGCCCCAGCCTAAATACATACTTTATATACACACATAAATACATATCATATTCTTATATATAAAAATTCTATTTTTATAAATATATATTTATACCTGTGTATGTATGTATTTTTATGTATACATATATAAATGTATATACTTATAAGTATATATTTCTTATAGTTTTTCTTTTATATATATATATATATATACATATATATATATGAAGGCCTTTCATTTTGATAGAATCAAATCTACTGGTCCTTTTTGTGGGGAAAGTTATATATGCTCAGAATGACTATTTCTCTATTCAGATCTAAGACAAATACACACAACTTCTGATTCTTTACTAGTTTACCACTTTCATCTCTTCAATCAAAATGTACTTTGGTGCAGGATACTTTGTAGAGGTACAACAGAATTTTTTTCAGATATTAGCAATTTTCCTGCTAACATTATTTATTTTCATCATATATGTCCTGAAGATTTTTTTACCCAAGTTATTCATATTTTGTTGCCATTGCAAGCAGGTTTTTAATTATTTGTACCATCTGGCCTTCTTTTTCTAGAATATATATTTTTAGTCATTAAGTTGGTAATAAGCAACTCTACTACTAAACTACTAAACTGTCTAATTTTGAATTGTATTTGAGTGAGTTGACAGGTTTTTTTTTTTTTAGCTGTAAGATTTTTCTGTTACAGAGAATGATCATTTTGCTTTCTCTTTTCTGACAATTGTGAGATCCTTTTTGCTTGGTTTATGCACTCATTCAAACATTATTTAAATATTGGATCGTTTCAGGGCCACCTCATGACTAATCTCAATAAAAAGTATACCAGCACTCATCCCTTTAACAAATGTTTATTGAGTGCCTACTGTGTGCCAAGGGTTGTTCTAGAGACTGGAGATACAATTGTGGATAAAACCCTAAAAAAAATAATAAGTCCACTTTTCAGGTGTCCACAATCCTAATAATATTGATTCTTAAGCTAGATCGTTCTCTATAGGAAGAACTTTTAGGGCC
Source organism: Dipodomys spectabilis (assembly GCF_019054845.1). NCBI lineage: Eukaryota > Metazoa > Chordata > Mammalia > Rodentia > Heteromyidae > Dipodomys > Dipodomys spectabilis. The sequence goes on from NW_024870711.1 coordinate 7,917,110, forward strand.
ACCAAGATTATTAATAGATTAGCAGCTTTCTCGAGTTGCAGGGCTTTCTGATAACTAGTCATAGTCAACCATAGGTTGGCCATCTTCACAGTAATATCCTGGAAACTCTTCTAGCCTTAGATGGATACTTGAACTGGATGGATCCATTTAACTCGCTCTTTTTTTTCCGTTGAACTATCACTATGTGATTGCATTTTCATTTTTATTTTTGGTCAGTTGTGGGGCTTGAACTTAGGGCCTGGGCATTTGTCCCTGAGCTTTTTTGCTCAAGGCTAGTGTTCTACCACTTTGAGCTAAAGCTCCACTTTAACCAGCTCTTAATAAACATCTGTTATCTGTTAGCCACAACAGATAAACAGAATGTTCTCTGCCCTTCACAGCTTTGGAGAGATGATGTCACGTAATGTCTATTTCATCACAATAAACTGTTCTATGAACAATAGTTCCAAAGAGAGCTAAGAGATTTATATGAAACTAAAAATGAGTCTACTCTCAAACAAGAGGGAAATTGGGTTAAAATAAGTAGTGTCCTTCCTGCTGGCTCTCAGAATCCTGAGCATACTAAATCTCCCTTAGCATACTAAATCTCAAGAGCAGTCTGGCATCTGACACTTTGTGCTATTTAAGCAGAGTACTTGCTACTTGCTGTATTAGAATCAGCGCCACAGAGCCTGTGTGCAACTCCATCTCATGACGAATGCAGGCATAGTACTAGTAGGTGTGATGCAGAAAATGAACTATGCAACTTGTGGGCAGGGACAGGAAGGGGAAAAACTGGGGGAAAGGGAAGAAAGGGGGTCTATTGCCTGGTCACCAGCTATAAGTGAAGGTTAGTGAAGTTTTCCTTTAAAAATAGAGACTCTTCACTTAGAGTCTTTGACTTTGATGGCAGAAGAAAAATTTCTGAACAAGTCACAATGATGAGAAAACTCAGCAGAGCTTTTCTAAGAAAGCAAGCAAGGAAGCAGACAAAAAGCAGAGACATTCTTAATAGAGTGTGGGTGGTACAGAGGAGACATAGTTTGAGAGCATTTAAACGGTAAAAGCAGGGAGTCTGACCTCAAAGTTATGCAAAGGTAGGTGTTTTATCTTTGCTCTAATCACGCATGGTATTACAGTTTCTGAGTTTCTAGACGTTTGGGACATTTCTTCCAGGTAAGAATGTATCCTGCCAAAAAAAACATGCTAATCCTTGAGATAAAGGCAGCTCCAGTCATCTACCTTAGAAGCAAAGACAGTGCTTCTGTTTTTAACTACCTTGTGTCTAAGTTACCTTCACCAGGCCTTATTTTCCTCAATTTACCCTGCCTCATACCTGACAAGAAACAGTACCCAGACAGACGCCAGAGGCCGAGATCTGAGGATTGAGGTTCAAACCCAGCCCAGGCAAGACCACCAGAAAACCAGAAGTGGTGCTGTAGCTCAAGTGGTAGGAGCCCTAGCCTTGAGCTGAAGAGCTGAGGGACAGCGCCCAGGCCCAGAGTTCAAGCCCCACAACTGACCAAAAAAAGAAAAGAAAAGAAACAGTCCCCCCTCTGTGTAATACCTTAATAATAGCAATTAAATTACTTTTTTAAAGAAACAAGCTCTCTACTATGGCTGATTGATCAATTATAAATTATGCAGTTGCCTTTTTCTGGATAGCATATATATATATATATATATATATATATATATATATATATATTCTAATGCTAAGTTAAAAAAAGCGGCTGCAGGATGGGATGTAGCTTAGTAGTAGACTCACACGCCACGTGTGTGATTGTGGGAGCCTGGGTTGAAGATCCAATATCACAAAAAGAAGAAGAAAAAGAGCAGGAGGGAGAGAGGGAAGAATACAGCCACATGCATTCTTCTACAGAGAAACAAAATGAACTGAGGTATTGTCTAGAGTTTTATGGCCAGAACTATGGTAAAATATCTTGTAATTGGGTGTGGTTTCATTGGGACACGACAACAGAACTTCACAAAAGCCTAGTTCTAAATTCACTTATGAAATAAATCTTAATTCCCTATCAATAGAACATGGGGTCATAGTACTAATAAACTGACCTCTTGTGTCATTACCAGTAGAGTGTTCACATTTTGGTATTTTAGGTCATGTTAGATTTTCATAATTTTCCGTTATTATTTCTTTACAATGAGAAACATAAGGACAATATTATATGCTTTTTGTGTTACATTTTCTCCTAATACTAGGAGTACAGACATGCTAACATCCACTGAGACATATCTAGATGAGCTTTTGTTTGGTTTTGTTCTTGGTACCCATTCTGGTGCTTGAACTCAGGGCTTGAGCACTGTCTCTGAGCATTTTTGCTCTAGGCTAGCACTCTACCACTTGAGCCAGAGCTCTACTTCTGGCTTCCTGGTGGCTAATTGGAGATAAGTGTCTCATGATTGCCAAGAGGTGTTGGCTCACACCTGCAATCCTAGCTACTCAGGAGGCTGAGATCTCAGGATTGTGGTTCAAAGCCAGCCCAGGCAGACAAATCCCCAGGAGACTCTTATCTCTAATCAACCACTCAAAAACTGGCTAGCCTTGAACAAAAATGCTCAGTGACAGCACCCAGGCCCCGAGTTCAAGCCCCACAACCAAAAAAAGTAAAAAGTCTCCTCATAATCTTTCCTGCCCACGCTGGTTTTGAACCACGCTCCTCAGATCCCAGCCACTTGAGTAGCAAGGATTACAGACCACCCGTGCTGGCCACAGAGGTGATTTCTAAATTACTGTGTCTGACCACCTTGACTTCTCAAATCCCTGACAGATCGCTTGGAGACTCTCACTTTAGAACAATCCCTGTTTGAGAGCCTTTCCCACCGCCCAGGCTGGCCTGTGACGTCACACCGGAGTGCTGTATTTGGGCGTGTTCACCGGAAAGGGATGGGTGATAGTTCCCAGCCAGTGAGCCCTGCTAGACTTCACACCCGCAGCTGACCATGTGCCCATGGGCTGTGTGATGTGACAGAGCCTGGCAGGGAAGCCCCGGAGCAGACACAGCCACAGTGTGGACAGACAGACAAGACACGCCACCAGGCTCCTGCTGTTGTGTCGAAGCAAGTCCGGAAGATCTCACCCTGGTGGTTATTGGTCTGAAACTGTTTCCCGTGTTACTCCAGCCTCTCTGCTCCTGGCCTGCCAAGAATGAGGCCCTTGGAGACAGGACTTCCACCCCTGCCCGCCATGCTGATGACCCCATGACCCTGTGACTGCTGAGCTGGCATTCCAGCACAGGCTGATGTCAGATGATCTTGGAATCTTGTCTCCGACACCCGGCGGTGAGAGGCAGCTCAGCCGTCTGGGCCTCAGTAAGTATATCAGTCTCTACTCAGAACCTTCTACAGCCTTCTATCATCTAACCAATAACTCCTGCTGGCATCCAGGATCTCCATGAGGTCGCCCAGCGCCCAACCCATTCCTCTGATGAGTGAGGAAAAACAATGGGGCCCGGCCTTTGATTCCAACACCTACCTCCCTGCCCCCCCTCCCCACCCCCGCCCCCTGCACCAGTTGATACTAGATGACTTCAGCCTTCTTGTGTCATGCGTTTCCAAGTCTGTGAACTGGAGGGGATGGGGCTGCTGGGGCCCTGCCCCCCCGTCATCGTCATTAGAACTGAGATGATGCAGAAAGTTTGTCACAGACTTTATTCCACAGAAAACAATAAATCAAGGGTTTGTAATCTCTGGCTCAGAGTAGAGCCCCTGCCCAGCAAGCACCAAGTCTTGAGTTCAAACCTCAGTAGACCACCTGAATGAAAAAATAAAAGATCGTACCACCAAGTCCAGCCTGCAGTCCAGAGAAGACATTTCCTTATGACTCCCCCACAGGTCTCTCTCCAACGTGCTCAGCCCAACTCCTCCATGTCACCCCCTCTCCTCCTCCTCCCACTTCTCAAAAACTGTAAACTAAGCCAGGTGCTCATGCCTAGCTACTCAGGAGGCTGACATCTAAGGATCATGGTTCAAAGCCAGCCTGGACAGGAAGAGTTCCTGAGACTGTTACCTCCAATTAACCACCAAAAAGCAAGAAATGGAGCTGTGGTAGAGCACTGGCCTTGAGCAAAAAGGCTCAGGGACAATGTCCCTGAATTCAAGCTCTAGGAGACTCTCTGTCTCTCTGTCTCTGTCTCTCTGTCTCTGTCTCTGTCTCTGTCTCTCTCTCTCTCTCTCACACACACACACACAAATTATAAACTATATTATATACAGGGTATTATATAAACATATATACATTTATACCTAAAGAGCTTAAGTCATACATAGTCCAATGTATAGTTAAAATTATAATAAAGCAAACACCTATATGGCCCCTATCCAGCTTAGACAACAGCCCGTCACCAATGGCTGCTTTACTGGTAATCTGCTACCCTCCCACCCCCTCCATCATCCACCATGTGTAGCTGCTATCCTGATTTTCGTGTTGTTACTTTGTGGCCAACCCAACATCTCTAAACAAGATATGATTGTCATCTGCCTGCTGGGCACCCTTGTATAAACAGCCACAGTGGATCATTCCTTCTCTAACATGCTTAATTGCTTCTGAGTTACCGATTAATCAATATACAGAACTGAGTGCATTTTTACTACATTATTCTGTTTTATAAGCATGCCAACAATTATTCAATCCTGTTGATGAATATATTGAATTATTTTGAATCTGTGTGTGTGTGTGTGTGTGTGTGTGTGTGTAGGCTAGCACTCTACAACTTGAACCACAGCTCCACTTCCTGCTTTTTGGTGGTTCATTGGAGATAGAGTGTCCCAGATTTTCCTGCTGGGCTTGCTTTGCATCATGATCCTCAGATCTCAGCCTCCTGAGTAGCTAGAATGAACCACCATCGTCCAGCCAATCTCTTTTTTGGGAGGAGTGAGGGGACTGGTCCTGGGCCTTGAATTTATTTGCAGGTACTGTCCGTGAGCTTTGTACTCAAGGCTAGCACACTGCTTCTTGAGCCACAGCATTACTGGTCTTCTGGTGGTTAACTGGTGGTAAGAGTCTCACAGATTTTCCTGCCCAGGCTGGCTTCACACTGTGATCCTCATATCTCAGCCTCTTGAGTAGCTAGGATTACAAGGTAAGCCACCAGCACCTGGCCTGTCTATGTGTCCTTTTAATCAGAGAACAGAAGTAGACAAAATGGGTACCAGCCAATCAGAGGCTGAAAGGACTAGTTATTCTGGCTGACCAAGTTGTTAAATACACCATTTCAGGGGCACATAAACAATGGATGAGAAGATAATGGAAGGAGGAGAGGAAAGGAGGAAGAGAGAGAATAGGGAGGGAGGGAAGGAAGGAGAGAGGGAGGGAAGTGGAAACAAACGTGTGTGGCTGGAACTAACACTGGCTAGATTACAAGGCAGTGTGAAAACAAGCCATGGCTAAACTCCACTGGTCCCATCTCATCCACGTTTCCTCTCCTTGGTGATACCCGCATCCGGGCTCACATGTCTCTCCTGGAAGACCAGACCACCTCTTACGCTTGCTGCCTCCATGATTCCCACACCTCTCCTAAGTGCTTTCCCCAAAATGCAAGTGGAACCAGAGCAGCTCCCCAGGCTTCTCGCGCGGAGGCACAGTGCTTAGCATGCACGCTCGGCCCTTTGCCATCAGATCTTGCCTTGCTGTCCTACAGTGCATTCTGCAGAATACTACTACGTAAGTTGTCAACAGACACAGCCACACAAAGGAGTTTCTTGGTTATATATATTGAGGAAGTGTGGCTTCAGACACAAAGTGAACTACAGGATTTCTCAGAGCTTTTATGAATTTCCAAGCAGGGCAATTGTGACTTACGCCTGTAATCCTAGCTGTTCATAAGGCTGGGATATGAGGACTACAGTTCAAAATCAGCCCTGGAAAGAAAGTCCATGAGACTCTTATCTCCAATTGACCAGCAAAATGCTGGAAATAGAGTTGTGGCTCAAATGGTAGAACACCAGCTTTCAGCAAAAAAAGCTAAGGGGCAGAGCTCAGACTCTGAATTCAAGTGCACACACACACACACACACACACACACACACACACACATACAAAATGCTTGGGCCAATCTATTCCATATGTGCTAATTATCACCACCATTAAAATGCTTAGAACCAAAAGTTAATTAAGGAAATGGAGACACAGACTTACAGGCTCTCAGAAACTATATGGCTGGCACCAGTGGTTAATGCCGGCAACTCTACCTACTCAGGAGGCTGAGACCTGAGGATCGTGGTCCAGAGCCAGCCAGTTCAGGAAAGTCCGTGAGACTCTTATCTCCAATGAACCACCAGAAAACTAGAAGTGGTGCTGTGGCTCAAGTAGTAGAGTGCTTGCCTTGAGCTGCAGAGCTGAGGGACAGCACCCAGGCCCAGAGTTTAAACCCCATGATGGAGAAAGAAAGAAAGAAAGAAAGAAAGAAAGAAAGAGAGAAAGAGAGAAAGAGAGAGAGAGAGAGAGAGAGAGAGAAAGAAAGAAAGAAAGAAAGAAAGAAAGAAAGAAAGAAAGAAAGAAAGAAAGAAAGAAAGAAAGAAAGAAGGGAGGGAAGGAAGGAAGGAAGGGAAGGAAGGAAAGAAGGGAGAGAAAGAAGAGAGAGAGAAGGAGAGAGAGAGAGAGAGAAGGAATCTGCCTGGCTGCCAGCCCACAGTGAATGAGAGCTGGAGAGCTATTCTCAGGTTCCTAGCCCAGAGCACCGCAGTCTGGCATCCACGGCACCACTGATTGTCACTAACCTGCGACACCTCCATGATGGTGGAAACAGTATTGCCGTGTGATTCGGTTTGTACCTGCCAAGACTTTTTTAAAAAATTACTTACATTTCCAACATAATGATGACTGTTTCTACTCCACTGCCTTCTCTCAAAATAATCAAAACCAGCTAAAAGTACAGCTGGAAAATATTTCCGAGCCCTGCGCCATTTTGATGGAAGCTGGTAGATTAAAATTCTTAACAAATACACCCACCGTGGAATGCTAAAGTACACTTTGAGGCAATTTTTCAGAGCAATGAATTCAATTTATTCTTGTCACCATGGCAACAAAAGGAATCCCTCTATTACTTTTGGCATAATGTTTCTCCAATTGTTTTCTCTTGTGGTTAAGGCTGAAGACAAAATGAGAACAAATGGTGTTGACCACAAAACAAACCAGAAACTGATTATTTTCTCTGGGGGTCAAAGGTCACCACTGTGTGAGCAAATCTCCTTGGGCCATCATAAATCTCTTGGGACAGTCTCTGGATCTTTGCAGAATTAAAATGTGTGACTCTAGAGCCAAGAGCCTGTGGCTCACACCTACAATCCAAGCTACTCAGGAGGCTGAGATCTGAGGATCACAGTTGAAAGTCCATGCGAAATGGAGCTGTAGTTCAAATGGTAATGGACTAGCTTTAGACCAAAAAAAAAAAAGCCAAGGAGATCAAAACCCCCTGTGTTTTAAGCCCCAGTGTGATAATATCACAAGAAAAAAAAAAAAAGAACTGAAGTTAAGTAGTAATAGTGTATCATGTTTCATTAATTGTGGCAAATGAGCTACCCTGATATAAATAACAAAGGAAAGCAGGCATGAGCCATGTGGAAACTCTGAACTATGTTCACGATTTTCACATTGTAAATATAAAACAAAAAATTGTTTTTGAAATGGGACAAGTCTGTTATAATTAGAGACAGAGATTACACAAAATGAGTCACTACCCAGCAAAGCAATAAAGCAATAATAACTTCCCAGAATTATCATTTTACCTCTTCAGTTCATCCAGAAAACCTCTTAAATTACCATGTATTTCCCCAGACTGTAACCATTAACAGGTAGCAAGACAAACAAGTCTATTGTCCTAAATACATAAATAATTTCACAGGCTGGGTGCTGTTGGCTCAGGCTTGTATCCTAGCTACATCAGAGGCTGAGATCTGAGGATCACAGTTCAAAGCTAGCCCAGACAGGAAAGTCTGTGAGACTCTTATCTCCAATGAACCACCAAAATGCCAGAAATGGAGCTGTAGCTCAAATGGTAGAATGCTAGCTTTGAACACAAAGCTCAAGGACAGTACCCAAGCCCAGAGTTCAAGTCCTAAGACTGGCACCAAAAAAGAAAAAAAAAAAGTTACAGTAGACTCTTTAAACAATGTTCCAAATGACAGTGAAAGGTCATACCCTCCTCCTTGGCCTAATTTCTAAGTTTTTGAATATGAAGTCACCTTTTGTTCAATGACCCACATATAAACATATTTTAACATATTATAACTTTTTTTCCAGCGACCTGAGATTTTCTGCACAGTGACATTTTCCTGACACCTTAGAAGACTTTAGAGTTAGGTTGTAAAGTTTAGAAAACACCAGGTACTGAATGAAATTTGAATTTCAGGTAATCAACAAATAAGTTCTAGTAAAATGAACACACTAGACAATCTTTAGGGTGAGTAAATCCCAACTATTGCATGGCTAGGCATTACTGCTTTGGGATCTTTTCATTCTAATATCCCATGAAAACATCCCCTTAGCAAGAACTCATGAACAGAGCAGACACAAACTCTGTAAATGCAACTTGAATCCACTCATATGATCATCTCCCTGTGTCCTGCAACTAAATGCACTCGGCTTTTGAATATTGGCCTCCAAGTGGTTTGCACTGAAACTAGTAATTTAAGATGTCTCTGAGAATCCCAGCATTAAATGATGTAAGAAGACAATGAAAGTACTTTGAGGCTTATCCATCCTGGCTCTGATTCTGAGTGAGACAGAGGTCATCATAAATCCCCACTGTGTTACGACCTTGAGCGGACTTGAATAACCTCCACTGTGTATTCAAGGATGTCTGCCACTCATCTTGGGATGCTTGCTGGCTAATGACCTCCAGCTGCTCCTTGCTTTGTCTAGTTTAGCCGACTGATCTTACACCGGAGCGGGGAATTTTCCCCAGCTTTTTTTTTTTAATAAAATAAACTTTACTCCAATCATTCCAGGTGTCACTGGGAACTTTTCCTTTTTATTAAAGAATGACAAGACAGGCTGGGAAGGCGGCTCAGTGCTTGCCTTGCATGCATGAGGCCCTGGGTTCGATTCCTCAGCATCCCATACACAGAAAAAGCCAAACATAGTACTGTGGCTCAAATGGTAGAGTGCCAGCCTTGAGCAAAAGCAGCTCAAGGACAGCGCCCAGGCCCTGAGTTCAAGCCCCAGGGCTGGCAAAAGAAAAAAAAAAAAAAATGACAAGAACGTCCAGAGACTTTCTTTGGTCTACACTAAAAAGAGAAGTTGAATGTCTGCTCCCTTCTGCAAAACCAAAGCACATCTCAGCAAGGAATATTGAGACAAGGAATGTATAGACTCTCCGTTGAACTCTAGAACCTTCTTAAGTGGAGGCAAAAGAACACATGCTTGGTTGTTTCCAGGTGGCTTCATCTCAGGGGAGGAGGAATGCACAGCCCGCGTCTGGCTGCCTGAGCTGCTGCTGAGCTGCTGCGCTGCTGGCCTAGTCCCTGCTGCCCCAGCCATGCTCTCTACCGTTTTTGGAAAATGCCAACGGCAGATGCAGCGGTTCCAGCCAAGGGTGGAGTCATAACTAATGCATCATGGGAAACGCCAGGCCCTAAGCCTTTCTCTCCTGTGCTGGTGGATCAGAATTAGTTACCAGAATCTGTCTTTTCTCGGACATTTATACATGAGCAGCTGAAAGGTGTGGGGAAAGATGCAGCACAGATAGCCTGAGATACAAGAAAAAAATAAGAAACCAAAAGACCACCCTGTAGATCACCATACATGAAATTCAACGGAATAATTCTAGCTGCATTGGTCATTACAAAGTCTAGTAATGTTTTTAAAAAGACATGAGGCCAGGCACCAGTGGCTCGTGCCTGAAATTCTAGTTGCTCTGAAAACTGACCTCCAGAGGATCATGATTTGAATCAAGTCCAGGTAGAAAACTTCATGAAATGGTCCCCAAACTAGTCAGCAAAAAGCTGGGCTGGAAGAGCGGCACAAATGGTAGAGTGCCAACTGAGCAAGCTTGAAACCCAGAACTCAAACCTCGGTACAGAAAAAAAATGAAATGTGCAATGTATAAGTCAGGAAGGAAATCCTATCAACAAATGAAATCATACAGAAAATGTGGTATATGTGTGTGTGTGTGTACACATACAATGGAATATTATCCACCCGCCTGAGAGAAGGAAGTCCTTGTATTTGCAACAGGAGTCAGCATGAAAGACATGATGTTCAGTAAATTAAGCAATACTTTATAGTTTTTGAACTGAAGAAAAGATTTGCCTTCTGAACTATTTCACACATAGCTTCATATGTAAGATTACATAAATTACAACTTGCAATTATATGTATTTGTTTACCTAATCTACTTTTCCAATACTTCCGATCACATAAAAATAATTATGATCACATAAAAATAATTTCATATATATAATTCAACAGGTTCTGTGTGGGAAAAAATGCTGTAAAATTTGTTTTAAAAATCAACACTGGGGGAAGTGGCGTTGTGGCTCAAGTGGCAGAGCACAAAGAGGCTCGGGGACAGCTCCCAGACCTTGAATTTAAGCCCCACAGCTAAAAAAAAAAAAAAAAAAAATCAACAGTGGGCACCAGTGGCTCACACCTGTAATCCTAGCTACTTACAAGGCTGAGATCTGAGGACCATGGTTCAAAGCCAGCCCAGGCAGGCAAGTCCATGAGACTATTATCTCCAATTAGCCACCAAAAAACAAACAAACAGAAATGGTGCTGTGACTCAAAGTGCTACAGTGCTAGATTTGAGCAAAAAAGTTCAGGAATAGCACCCAGGCCCTGAGTTCAAATCCCACAACCGATATGCACTGGTGAACAAACTGGAATATTTACATTTTTAGGAGGTTTTATTCTTAATTGAAATAACTGTCAAATCATTTTAAAACATTTCTTTCTAGGTGCCTGTGACTCATGTTTGTAATCCTAACTATTCAGGAGGCTGAGCTCTGAGGATCACAGTTCAAAACAGCCTGAGCAGGAAACTTCTTGAGGCTCTTATCTCCAATTAACCAACAAAAAGCTGGACGTGAAGGGCTGGGAAGGTGGCTCAGTGGTAGAGCGCTTGCCTTGCATGCCTGAGGCCCTGGGTTCGATTCCCCAGCACCACATAAGCAAAAAGAAAAAAAAAGCCGGAAGCGGTGCTGTGGCTCAAGTGGTAGAGCGCTAGCCTTGAGCTGAAGAGCTGAGGGACAGCGCCCAGGCCCAGAGTTCAGGCCCCACGACCAGACCAAAAACAACAACAACAAAAAAAGCTGGACGTGGAGTTGGAGCTATTATACTAGCCTTTAACAACAAAATGCTAAGGGACAGCACCCAGGCCCAGAGTTCAAGCCCAGTAGTAGCAGTGCACACAGTACACACTCACATACATACACACGTACACACACATCTTTTTCCGTGAATCTCTTCAGTTCCCCAGCAATAGGGCACATTCTTACCCAGCCCCCATTTGGTTAAAAGCAGAGACCTGAGTAAATGGAACCTGATTCTGTCTTAAACTCAGAGAGATCGGCATCATAACCAGACAGTAAACTTAATTTACCAAAAGTAAGTAAGCACTTAAACCTAAATCCCTACCAAGTACCTGTGGCTCTCTTACGGCACTAAGTGTTCTACTCCATTTCATGTAATTTAGGGAAAATGTAGACGAAATTTCCACTACCTGTTATTACAATAAAAATAAATAGTAGTTCACTTCATTTTCTGAATTCAGTCTTCATTTACTCTGCACTAGGAAACACAGATGCAGCTGGAAATGTATTCAGCTGTATTCATGCCACCTTTTAGTTTGAAGGTGAACTCTGAGATTTAAAAATTGTAGTTAGCGCGAATGATTACCACGATGGAATGTAATGATGTCGTGAATTTATGATTATTGATGCATCTTTTTATAGATTCATTTTTATGTTGAACTACCTGTTTTATATGCATTGATGAGCATAATTGTAATTAGTTGTCTACTTGGGTAAATGAGTGTCTGGGATAATTTGTGAGTGCTTCTAATTTTTAGTTCAGACTTGACATTTTGACTTGCTGGATTATATTTGATAACTCACAATGAAGAGAGAAGAATACAGCTATGCATACACACAGGTATGCCTGGAGTTGATTCATTTAATATTTATTTTCTTCAAAATAATGAGTGTCAGCTGCCCAGGAAGGGTTCTCCAGACTGGAAAGGAATTCCCTAACAATATTTTCATTTTCTTCAAGTCAAATGTGTTAAAACTATGTGGAAAGTGAACAGTGTAAACTGTAGGCAGAGATGGCGGGGGGGGGGGGGGGGGGGAGAGACTGGGTGAAAGCAAGGGTGACATTGTCTAAAAACGATAATGTACTCACTACCTGATTTACGAAATGGTCACCCCTCGGTGCAACACCTTTATAACAACAATAACATTGTATTTTTTAAAGTATTAAAAGTTACAAATTAGAAAACTAATAAATCTACTTTATCTATAAGCTTAACAAAATAGCACTTTTCTCTGTCCCCTTATTAATATTCCAATGAACTCTCACCTACCCAAACCATCTTTCCATGTTTAACATTATTTAGAAAAATTAATTAAATTCCCTCAGCCATTTAACCTCTAATTACAAATTTAATATATCTGGCTCTCTCACTTCAAACTCCTAAGAAAATGTCTTCGTTTGAATTCACCAGCACACTCCCAGATATGAATTCATATAAAAATGATCTATTAGGAGAAAAATTGATAGAATAAAAATGAAATTAGGAGGAAGCCAATTAAAAGTTCAATAGCAAACCAAACTCCACATGAGATCCCACAAAGGAGCTCTGGAAACAACATAGATCACATTTTAGAACTTACTAATTAACAGGAAGGAAGGGAAGAAAAGGAGGGAGGGATGGAGGGAGGGAGGAAGGAAGGAAAGGAAAGGAGGGGGGAGGGAGGAGGGAGGAAGGAAGGGAGAGAGGGAGGGAGGGAGGGAGGAAGGAAAGAAGGAAGGGAGGGAGGGAGGGAAGGAGGAAGGAAGGAAGGAAGGAAGGAAGGAAGGAAGGAAGGAAGGAAGGAAGGAAGGAAGGAAGGAAGGGGGAGGGAAGGAGGGAAAGAGGGAGACATGAAGGCAGGGAGGGAGAGAGGGAGAGAGGAAGGGAGAGAGAGAGGGAAGGAAAGTGCTGGAGTATTAATGTCCCAATGTATACATCAATCCTTGGCCAATCCTGCCAGAAAATGAAAATCCTGAAGCACTTCTAGCAGTGGCCACCTGAGGGCAGCATTCCAACAAAGGGATGCACATGTGATTACTGGGAGAGAACCAGCCTGGAGCCTAGGTGCCCTTACATGGTTCCAGGAAGCAAGGCCAGCCTGGTGCTCTGCCTCCTGCCCCATTCAGGTCTGTTTGTGCCCCTCACAAGTTCACTTCCCTCGTCCTTCTGGACGGTGGCAGGTCACCATCTCCAAAGACTTCGTAACTGCTTTTGATCTCTTTCTCTCTAAATATCCCTCATCATTGGCCTGTAGATGGGCATCTCTGGGGAGGTAGCCCCTGCTTTTATTACCGGTCCACAGTTCAAAGTGCGGAAAGCTGAGCCGCCCCCGTGGAAGTAGACACACTCCTCTCTGCTCTTATCATGTAACAACGGGCAGTCCCTCCTCACGACGACCTGTCCACGTGCAAACTCCTTCACCTGCTGGCCCACTGGCAGGACCTGGCCAGGTGGCACCCATAGCATCAGACACAGTGGAAATCTTCATCATATTCCCGGATGGAAGCTCTCCTTGCAGACCCTGACCGTTCAGGGATGGCTTGGGCAGGCCGTGGAAGGGGAACGCCCCAGTGGTGGAGCCTTCACTTTGTGTGAAAAGAAACGTGGCCCAAAGAAAGTGCCGGGGACGCGCTGGGCAGGTGAGGACAAGAGCGGGTATTTAGGTTTGGGAGAGACTGACAATGGGGTTCTAAGGCTGGATCGCCTTGGCTGTACATACTTCATCGTGAAGTGTGCCCCTTGGTGCAAGCCCTCTTTCTATCTTTCCATCAGCCTCTTCAATCAGCTAGCTGAGAATGTGAGGTGCCATCGGTGGGAAATTTAAACTCATTTCTGGAAGATACACCAGTCCTGGGCACAAAGAAATTACTGCCCTGAATTTACATGATGGAGAGTATCAAGCTGTGTAGTCAACTTCCACCTTGAGACTGTTGTCTCTGGTCTCCGAGAGTCAGCACAAGATCGTAAAGCTCAATATCAGTCTGTGCAGCCAACAGGCAGAGAGAGCAGTAGCTGATTAAGCCTTTGTGAGGGATCCAATTATTCTATTATGATTATCTTTAGGTAGTTGTACAAAGGTGTTCTGGTTCAGTGTGTCACTTTATGAGTATAACGCATCTTGATCAGTGAGTGTCACCCTTCCATTATTCTCTCTCCCACTGGCCTGCAAGTTACCTGCTTCCACTTTCACATCTGTACATTGAATATTATGACTGTGTTCACAACCCTTTCTCTGTCCACGAGTCTAACCCCTCCCCTTGAGCTCTGATGAAGCGTGGTTCAGCCTCCTGGTATTCATTCTGTTAAGCTATGAGTTAATTGTTTAAAGGAGTGACACCACTGGAACCCTCCCCTGCATATACCATACTTTACTCATAGAAGCATATGGCCTGCCTATGTTTTCATATGTTTATCATTTAAATCTAACTTCCACATGAGAGAAAACATGTGCAGGAGCCTGACTTACTTCACTTAACATCATTTTTCCACAACCACTTACTGCCCTGCAAATGACAGCCTATTCTCCCTGATGAATGAATAGAATTCCATCTTATATATATACCTGTACACCACGTCTTCTCGGTTCATTCAAGGGGGCAGGATTCTTTTGAGCACCTACAGACACAGACTTCACCTCTCTCACCAGTGATTCCACCCCTCAGCCCACAGCACAGACTCTGTGGTGGCCAAGGAAAGAAGCTGGCTGATGGCCACCTGGCCCCAGTGTATTGTCTACCAAGATGCCAGTGCCCTTTTTGGAGCAGATGCCTCTGCTAAGTCCCAACCTATGGCAGCTCCAGTCTCACACTGTGGACCATTCTCCTGGGCCTACCTCATTCCCAGAGCTCTCTACAAATAACTTCTTCCAGAGTCCCAACAACCCAGGCCATGTGAGCCCCTGCTCAGGAGCCCGAATAGTTCTCTACTTGGGGTAATGCACCCTCCACAGAGAGTTGAAGCACACACACCCCCAATCTATGGCAGGGCTACTTCACAGTCAGATTAGGCTACAGTCAGAACAACTACGAAATTCAATCCATCATTTTCCTCCAGCAGTAGGAGTTTGGGGATGGCCACAGGTATAACCTGTGGGGAGAATGGATGCGAGAGTGGTCACTGACATGGAGTCTGGACTTTTTTGGTGGAGCAATACTGGGGCTTGAACGCAAGGCTTTGGCAGTGCTAGGCTGGCACTCTGCCCAAAGCCCTTTTTGCTTTTGTGCAATTTTTTTCTTTTTTTCTTTCTTTTTTTTCTGGGGGGGGGGGGGGCGGTCATGGGGGCTGAACTCTGGGCTTGGGTGCTGTCCCTCAGCTCTTCAGCTCAAGGCTAGTGATCTACCACTTGAGCCATAGCACCACTTCCAGCTTTTTCCGCTTATGTGGTGCTAAGAAATTGAACCCAGGGCCTCATGCCTGCGAGGCATATACTCTACCACTGAGCCACCTTCCCAGCCCTTGTGCATTTTTCAAGTTAGGTCTCTGCTGCATTGTTGGGCCAGCCTGGACTGTGATCCTCCTATTCACACTTTTCATATAGTCGAGGTAACAGATGACTACCATCCCATCCAGCTTATTGGTTGAGATAGAGTCAGCTAATTTTTTGCCTGAGCAGGCCATGAACACACGAACTTTCCCATCTGAACCTCCTAAGTGGCTAGGATTATAAGCATGAGCCACTGTGCCTGGCTAAACCAGCTTTCTGTGTGACCTCCTGGCAGAGCTGGATGGTGACTTCCACTGGCTCGGGTCCCTGTGGGCACACGGGCCTCGCTGCCTCAGGACATCTGACCCCAGCCCAACACGCTGTCCACGTCCAGCCAGCCAACCACGGGCTTATACTACAAGGTTCTAACCTCAGAAGGAAGTGAGACGCAGCACCTTGAAAGGTCCGCCTTTATTTTCACAAAGAGGTCGTTTGGGAAGAAACTGAACGCCAAGAAACTGTATCTGATGTGATTTCGCAGTGGGTTCGATGCCGCTGCCTCCTGGCACATTTTGTCAGGTCTGCTTTGCCCACATCATCGGGGGTTCCTGTTTTTGTAATTTTTATTTGTACTTATTTATTTGCCAGTCCTGGGGCTTGAACTCTGGGCCTGGGCACTGTCCTTCAGCTCTTCAGCTCAAGGCTAGCACTCTACCACTTGAGCCACAGCGCCACTTCTGGCTTTTTCTGCTTATGTGGTGCTGAGGAATCGAACCCAGAGCTTCATGCATGCTAGGCAAGCACTCTACCACTGAGCCACCTTCCCAGCCCCATCTGGAGTTTCTTTGTCCTGAGTTTTCATCTATTTTGGGGGGGGGTAGTATGAGAGTTTGAACCCAGAGCCCTGTGTTTCCTAGGGTGCTCTCCTGCTGAGCCGCGACACCTCTATCCCTCTTTTTCCTCTGGTTATTGTTAGGATGGGCTCTCACTTCCCACCCGAAGAAGCCTGAGCCACAATCTGTCTCTTTGAGGCTTCCTGGAATCCCAGGCACCAACCTCCACATGTCGCTTTCCTCTGCCCAGACAGCCAAGGCTGGCCTGGACTTGCAATCCCCCTGTTTTCAGCCTCCTAAGTATCTAGGATTCCAGACATGAGCCACCAACGCCAGCTCATAATTCACATGTTTAACATGTATCAACACCAGGGTGATAATGTTCGTAATTGTGAGTTTTCAGAAAGTCTGCTCTGATTTTTAGCCATCGTCAAAACATTTTTAAGTAAATTTGATCTACTCAATTGAAAATGATGGCTTCTCGGGTTTATCAAACTTTCTTAGGCTAAGAGTGGCCACCAGCACAGTGAGGCACACAGCTCCGGGCGCCTCTTCTTACTCTGAAAGCCGGGGGGGGGGGGGGGGAGGGGGGGGGTGTTGTGCTGACGGAGGGCGGCCTTTTGAGCGGGTCCTGGAGGATCTCTGCCTTTAGGGTCACATGATTTAGATTCAGCCGTCTTTATGATGCCAGAAACATCCATGGTTGCTAAAGACACTGTCTCTGGAAAGCCCCATCCAGGGAGCCTCAGTACCAGCTCAAGAATGCCGTAAAGTATGTTCATATTGTTATGAAACCCATCTCTAGGACTTTTTCATCTTGCAAAACTGAAACTGAGTACCTGAAACAATGGCTTCCCCTTCTCCCCCTGCCTTGTCACCCCAGGCCCCGGAAGTCACCATTCTAATTACTGTTTCCATGGATTTGCTCTACCTCATACAAATAGGAATCATGCAGAATTTTGTCTACTGGCAGCCAATTAATTCCACTCAGCACAATGTCCTCAAGGTTAGAATGTGTTAGAACAGCTTACTTTTTAAGGCTGAATGATATTCCACTGAATGCATACTTCACAGCTTGTTTACCATTCATCTATCTGGACACTTGGTTGTTTCTACCTTTGCTATTGTGAATAATGTTGATGGGAAATGGCTGTAAACGTTGTTAATGATCAAATTGTTTTAATATCTGGGGCCTATTATTAGATGATCTTCTCAGATATCTGTGAGATTTCTACCAAGAGCAGAGACATTCTACATCCATCTGTGCGCTGCAAAGCTCGCTGGCTTTTCCAGTGATCAGGTCCTGGACTGCTGGTCTCCACCACTCAAACTGCAGATTACTTCCTGTGGGGGCTGTAGCAGCAGCTGAAGCTGGCGCTGGTTTCCCTAGTAAGTCCTAAGGCTGGCTCTGGTTGGTCCAGATGGGGTCATGTGCTTCTTGTGGCTAGGGGTTTATCCACCCTCATGGGCCAGGGTCATGTCATATGTCACATGTGCACCACAGAACTATGGGATGGGGAAAATGGAGAATCCACATACTGCACAATCCAGTGGCCCAGGGAATTAAAAGTGCTATTAGCAGAGTGCTGCTGGCTCACGCCTGTAATCCTAGCTATTCAGCTACTTTGAGGTTCAAAGCCAGCCCAAGCAGGAAAGTCCATGAGACTCTTATCTGCAGTACACCAGAAAAAAAAAAAAAGAAATGCAACTGTGGCTCAAGTGGTAGAGTGCTTGTCAGCCTTGAGAAAAAAGAAAAAAAAAATTCAAGGGACAGTGCCCAGGCCTTGAGTTCAAATCCCCGTACCAGAATATGCAAATAATAATAATAATAATAAATAAAGGTGCTATTATTAGAAAGGGAGTATTGGGAATGCAAAAACAACAGACACCTACTTCCCCTGAGGATAAGAGAAAAACAAAAAAACTGAAATGCAGAAATCCTCTAACCCTGAACTCTAGCCAATGCGACTTGAATTTAGGAAGGTCCACCCCAGCGTGTGTGGGGCAAGGGGGCTCTCCTCGTCCATCAGGCCTCCAGACCAGCAGTGTCTCCAGCACTCCCAGCCTCCCTGCTGTAATTCTCACTGTCTGAGAATTACAGATAGTGACTATCTGCTCCTTTCAATTCCTACCAACAGTACTACGGTCTAACCACAGCACCCTAGCAGGTCATTCACAGCAACACTTAGCAGTTACACACACACACACACACACACACACACACACACACACACACACACACACAGTTCCAGATTTCTACTCTATCCAGTCTGGAACAACACAGGGCAAGGGACCAACATGTTAGGCCAGAAAGGGACAAAACATAGCCAATTTCAGTTCCTTTTTCCAGAAAGGCCAGATAAGATTTCCCCAGGCCCTTCATGAAGAGCTACTTGAAAGACAAACTATAGGTCTCAGTCTAAATAACCTGTTGGTGTGGAATAGCCCAGTGCAGCGATGCAGAAGGATAGTCTCTTTGAAGCTCTTAGCCCAGCTGAGCTCAAGAAACATTAGATTACTGTTGGTTTGTTTTTGTTTTGCTTTGTTTTTAGTTACAGAGGCTAGGCATAGTAGCTTGTCCCTGTAATCCCAGCCAAAATCGGGAGGATCATGATACAAAGCCAGCCCAGACCAAAAAAAAGAAAGAAAGAAAAAAGCTACTGAGACTCCCATCCCCACCCACAAGCCAGTGCAGGCCTGGTGGTGTGTATCTGTGGTTCCAGCTACCGGGAAGCACAGGTGGGAAGCCTCAGGTCCTGCTAGCCCAGGACAGAAATGCAAGATACTTCCTGAAAAATAAACAAGAGCTGGTAGTGTGGCTGAAGGGGTGAAGGACCTGACTAGCAAGTATGAGACCTGAGGTCCAAGCCTCGGTGATAGGGTAAATTAGACTTTGCCAGAGAACCTCGCAGACATCCAGGTACAGAGAACAAAGAAAGGTTGATTGCTGGGAAAGGGGCCGGCAAGACCCCTTCTCACCAGGGAGAAGTGAGAAGAAGCGCTGGCTACTGTCTGAGGTCACCCATGTAAACTAGGAGGTCTAGGAGGGGCTAGAAGGGGCTTGGAGGTGGAGACCCCAGTGTGGACGTGAGGGCCAGGGGCTTCATCATGGCGGACTAGGGTTTATGGCTGCTGCCCAGAGCTGAAGGTCACTCTCAGGGGCTCTTGCTGCCTTCTATGGTGGTGGCTGCCCCAGAGAAGTGCCATCCCAAGGTAAAGGGGTCGGAGGCTGATCCTTTACTACATGGGCCAGTGTTGTCTAGGAAGGGAGCGTGCTGAGCAGTGGAGAGGGAAGGAGTGGACTAAGCCATGGGAAGGGAGCTCACTTCACTAACATTCAGTGTTGCCTAAAATGAACAAACAATGAATGAATGCATACGTAAATAATCACACACACCCCCAGGTAGAAACCGGAAGTCCCAAATAAAGGTATGAATTGTCTCTTCAACAGGCTGAAAGCAAGAGGTGGGGGAGAGGGGGGAGGGGAAGAAAACAGGAGGGGAGAGAAAGGAGGAGGGAGCCTTCCCAGATGGGTGAGAGAAAGATGGAGGGCAACAGCTGCTGGAGAGCCGTGGGAGGGGCTCCCGACAAGCCCCGCAGCTGTCCTCAGCCCCCAGAATAGAAGCAGGCCTGCGGGGGGACCCTCTCATTCCACAGCCCCCTCAGCCCCCATGCTGGGAGCCCAGGAATGCCGCCGCATGCTCTCGCGCTGGTCCCTGTCCACACCCGGGCAGGGGGACAGGAAAAAACCCAAAGTAGCTTGTGTGGCTTTGCCTGTCCCTGGGGTGTGGTAGGGGGTGTCTCTAGTATGTGTTCGGGGGTGGGGGGGGAGGTGTCTGGTCAGGAGTCCAAGGCGTGGCCTGGGGGCAGCCAAAGATCACTTCTGAGGTTGTTTCCTAGAACTTTCAATGTTATCAACACAGACATAGTGACATAGTGGTGGCAAATGTTTGTTAGAGCAAGACGAAGATCAAAGACACACTGGGGCTGGGAAGGTGGCTCAGTGGTAGAGTACTTGCCTGGCATGCATGAGGCCCTGGGTTCGATTCTTCAGCACCATGTACACAGAAAAGGCTGGAAGTGGTGCTATGGTTCAAATGGTAGGGTACTAGCCTTGAGCTGAAGAACTGAGGGACTGCACCCAGGCCCAGAGTTCAAGCCCCATGATCGACCAAAAAAAAAAAAAGACACACTGATGATAAGACATACTACAAGGGCTCAGGGCTCCGACTCACTCAGAAGTATAGCTTGATTTTGAGTTATTTATTCTTACATTCATTGTGGAATAGAAAACTAGGATTTAAACATAGCATCCCCAGCTTGCTGGGCAGATACTCCACTACTTGAGCCATGTCTCCAACCTTCTGTGTGTGTGTGCACATGTGTCCATGCACCCTCATAGTAGGGGCTTGATCTCAGGGCCTTGCTTTCTCGTTTGGCTTTTTCCTGCTCAAGGCTGGTACTGTCCCACTTGAGCCATGGCTTCACTTCTAGCTTTTGGCTAGAAGAGTCACCAACTTTTTCTTTCCCAGTCTGGCTTTGAACTTTGATCTCAGCATCCCAAGTAGCTCCGATTGCAGATGTGAGCCACCAGAATCTGACACTGCTTTTGCTTTTCATAAAGGCAAAAGCTTTCAAAACTTCTAAGGGAGAAATCACTTCTTTTCCTGGCTGCACCACAGGACAAGTCCTGTTCTCCGTCTCTGAGCTCCTTCTGTCTGCTGGACTCCAGGGACACGCTGAGAAGTGCTCAAGGCGTCATTCCCACCCTGTCCTGACCTCGCCCCACACACTGGCTGTGACCCCCATACACACCTCGCCAACAAGGTCACTCGTGCCCTGTCTCTCTCAGGACGCCCAAGAGCTGCGCAGCTCAGGCAGACTCTCACTGACATCCACAGTGTTATTGTTCACCTACTTACATTTCACAATGGAATCAAAGGCTGGCTGCGGGTATTTTTGTCATGCTGAGCCCAGCCATCTGTCCCAATACAACGTGGGGTTGCGAGATAACTTTTCTTTGTGTGTGGACTTCGAGATGAAGTCCTCCAGTGGGGGGCGTGAGGGTTCCCAGATGGAGCTCACTGAGGAAATCCTGTGGAAGCAATTAGAGGGCGTGGAGAGGGCGGGGCGTCCCCGAGCTCACACTCCCAGGTGGAAGAGAAACTCGGGGCTCTGTTCTTTTTTTGCAGGGGATAATTCTGAGGCTTGAACTCAGGGACTTGCATTCTTGTCTTGTTTTTTTCCACTCGAGGCTGGCATTCTGTAACACTTGAGCCATACGTCTACTTGCAGCTTTCTGCTGGAAATAAGAATCTTGGGGATTTTTTTTTTTTTCTGCCCAGGCTGGCTTCAAACCATGATCCTCAAATCTTAGCCTCCTGAGCAGCTAGGATTCCAGGCATGAACCACCAGTGACTATCCCAGAGCTCTGTTCTAGAGGCAGATTTGCATTTTTTTTTTTTTACCCTAAGGGGTCACCTTCTTATCAACCACCCTCCCCTGCTCCACTGTACCACGAGGAAATTCCAGGACCCATCTACTGATCCCAGGAAAGCACAGTGTGCTCAAGGACAAATGGAGTCACTGACCTCGTGATTAGCCTTAAGCATTTGTCTCTGGCGATCCTTCCGGTGGCCAGCGGTCTCACCTGTCTCCCCATCAAGGGATTTCTTATCAAGAAATAACTTTGATTTTTTTTTTTCTCATCTGAGTCCAAGAGTCTTGACCAATATGTTCGATGTCCCTAACTTCAGATCTGAGCCTTTTATTGAGAAACAGATGAGGAAATAATACTATGAATTTGCCTGGTGTTAGTTATTGTAGCTATTCAGGCTGAGATCTGAGGATTGTAGTTCAAAGTCAGCCTGGATAGGAAAGTCTGTGAGACTCTCATCTCCAATTAACCACCAAAAGAGCCAGAAACAGAGCTGCGGTTCAGAGGATAGAGTGCCAGCCTCAAGAAAGTAAGCTAAGACACAGTGTCCAGGCATTGAGCTCAAGCCCTAGTACCACCACACACACACACACACACACACACCAAAAGACTATAGAGTTTGTTCATTTCTCTATAGGCCAAAAACAGAAGCAAAATGCTACAAGCTCAAACTTCCAAACATAAGCTCGTGACACAGCAGTCTTACCAACTCTCTGTTTTGCAGTAGGCAATCATTATTCTTGGTACCCTCAGAAGTATTTGCAGAAAACAACAACAACAACACTAAAATCCCCTCATCTCCTCGTAGGATAATACTGAGTCTGCTGAACTTTTTCCCAATACTACACAAGTCAAGGTAAACCACTCCAGGGGCTGCCCCAAATTCTGCCTTTTTATGCTTCTCCATCCTCATGCCCCATCTCCAAAACACATGCTAATCAAATGCCAGAAACAGTCCTGGGTACTGCAACCCATCTTTATTTAGTGAATCTGTCTTCTAGAAGAGTCTGCATGATCTCACTTCTTTGTGATGTTAACCTGTTTGCTCAACCCAGAAAGTCTGAACACCTCTGCCATTTCTACTCACCCTCGGGGAGGGAAGTCACACTCACAATCTTGCAGCCAGTAAATAGCATTTCCACTTGTCACTTATGAAAAAGAGATGTTTCCCATCTATGGATTTGGGGTGATTTCTGGGTGCATACTTCCATCGATTCCTCACAATTCTAAAAAAGAGAGAGAAAAAAAAATCCAATCCACTGACAATTCCTATTTGTAAGCCTTCCAGCCTTTGATATCCTACTTGTGATAGGATTTTACACCAAAAGCATCTCCCACCCAACCTGAGATTTGGCGGGAGGGAAGATGTTTAGTCCACTTACAAACTACATTTTCCTCTCTGTTCACCCCAAAAGAAAGGTTTCTCATTAGGGGCTGAAACATTTCATTCCGATTGTAGAGACTCTAGATGATTTCTTCGAGGTGGTAATCAGTCCTGGCCATCTGGTGTTCACGGCTGAGGTGATTGGGTTTTGACTTTACAATGGATGCCCTAATTACATTCTCAGTAGTAATATCAGTCCTTCTGTTTGAGTTTCTAGAAGCTTCGGGGCAACGTGATCTGAATTGCACAGAGGACAAGCTGTAAACTCATATTAGAATTCCGAATCTGAGAAATGGGGGGCAGGCGGGGATAAGGGAGCCGCAGGGGGGGGCTGCTCACCAGCCCCTGTTGGCCCCTCCCACCTCCAGGTTGCCCCGAGCATTTCAGACACAGCTGTGACCTCTTGGGCAGTCATGAGAATCTGGTGGTCCACAGCCAGGCATCTGTCTGCTTCAGAATCCTGCTGCTGCCTCAGGGGACACAGAGGACTTGATTTTACTTATTGGTGGCCAGTTGATCATCTCCCCATCAGCATCCAGGAGATGTTAGTGAAAGTGGGGTCCACAGGCCTCAGCCTAGAAGGAAAAGTTCCTGGAGAACGTTCAGACTCAGAATGGAAATGGAGGCCCTCCTGTTGGTTGGGGAAAAGCGGGAGTGAGGGGAGGAGGGGAGGGGGAGAGTGTATCATGGGGAGGAGGGGAGGGGGAGAGTATATCATGGGCAGTGAAGTTGATGTAACAAGAAGGTATAAGGTAAGTTAAAGATTTTTAAACAATTTTAGCAAATCAATAGCTCTTGAGAATCTATTCATTTATGCAATGAACAAATTTTGGGGGGAGGGTGTATGTTTTTACCAGTGCCAGAACAACTCAAGTTTTTGTTCAGTTGGTATTCTACCACTTGAGCCATGCCTCTGACCTGGCTTTTTGCTGGCTATTTTGGAGATAAGACTTTTCTTCCCCAGACTGGCTCTGAACCTTCAGCCTTTGGATCTCAGCCTCCTGAGTAACTCAAATAACAGGCATGAGCCAATGGCCCCTGATTTGAACAAATTGTTTTTGACTGTCCAATGTATGTCAGGGCAGTGGGATTAAGGACATTGAGGAGAAAAGAAAGATAGATGAAAACTGATCTGTGACCCCAAAAGGACCAGGAATGTCCTCTGGGAGAAGAAACTACTTGGGTATTCTTGTGTTTAATTGGGGTCATATTGACCTGGAATTTTCCAGAATGAACACTGTATAGTTTTATTTACTAAAAGGGAAGGAGTCATCTGGTTCTGTTATTCTCTAGGCAGGACCCTGGGCTTCCTCTGGAGACAAATCCAGGCATACTCTATTCCAGGCAGGCCCTGAACTTGTGCCCTCCTTAAATCACTGCAATCTACTCCAATGTCTCAAAAATAGTTGTCTCAGGATGACTCTATGGAGTCCATATCATTTTTCAAATATATTTGGGTTTTTTTTTTGTTTTTATCTGTCGTGGGGCCTGAACTCTAGGCCTAGGAGCTGTCCCTCAG
The DNA here is from genome assembly GCF_019054845.1 of Dipodomys spectabilis. Taxonomy (NCBI): domain Eukaryota; kingdom Metazoa; phylum Chordata; class Mammalia; order Rodentia; family Heteromyidae; genus Dipodomys; species Dipodomys spectabilis. The sequence continues at coordinate 7,941,934 of NW_024870711.1, forward strand.
CTCTTCAGCTCAAAGCTAGCACCCTAGCCTCCTAGCGTCACCGGTTACCATGTGCGCGGAAGACTAAGCTCGAGCTTGCAATAAACCGGCTCTTTGTTGCTTACATTGATCGTGGTCTCTGGTGGTCTTCTGGGGGTCCCCGAATTTTGGTATAACAGCTTGGGGGCTCGTCTGGGATGCCCCCCAAGCCCACCCAGATGCCTGATCAGAGAGCCGAAGGAACCGATCGGTGAGTTTTTGGTGGTGCCACTTTCATATTTCAGGAATGGTGAAAGCCTGCAGGTGTGGTCTTGGGGCTTGCAGAGAGTCTTGGCGGACGCGCTATAAGACTGCCAGCGGGGCCAATGGGAGACGTCCCCTGGACCCCTGGGTGGGGCTGTCCTCGAGATCGGGTAGAGGGGGTTCGAGTCCCCCTGACTGGCCGATTCTCTCTGGTTGGAAGCCCTTCTGGGCAGACTGTCTGACCAGCAGTCTGACGCGCTTGCTGTCTGTCTTGAGTGTGCATATATGTCTTCTGTTAACTCTAATTTGAATCTTAGACATGCAGCCCTGGGGCCAGTGGATGAGGGGCTTACTGATCCCCTAGACCGGAGGAACAGGGCGCATTTCCCGCTTAATTGCCCCATCCACCTTTTTGGAATTCCAGGAGTGCCCAGACCAGATCGCGCCCCTCTCCCCCCCCCACCGAGAAAGCGTGACCAAGTGCGCGTACATTACCAACCCCCATATGCAGCGTGTGTGTATAATTTTAACTTCTTTTTCTTTCTTATCTCGGTTTTATTAATTTGGACACTCCTTGTTGCAGAGATGGGGTGAGGACAAAGCAAGCTTACTCCTCTCAACCTCCTGCTCAGTCATTTCACAGAGGTAAAAGAGAGGGGGTATAATTTGAGTATACTTGGAAATCTCAGAAGAATCTAAAAAAAAATTCTCTGGAATGAGTAGAGGGGGTTCAAGTCCCCTGGTAAGTGGTGAGATGTCACCCCATTCACTGAGACCTGATTTTGTCTTTGTGGCCACTTGTTTGTCTTGTTTACTTTAGTGTGTGTGTTTGTTTTATGTTTTCTGAGGTAGGGAAGATTTGGGTGAGTGTGGCAGGCTCACTCAGCAGACTCTAGATTCAGCTTACTGAATGGGAGCAGCACAGAGTTCCGGTAGGGATAAACTGGGTCCCATTAGTCCCCAACTCAGCCTTTGGTTGTTGTCTTGTCTAGTTCTGTTTTAGAATTGGTACCAGTTTTAAATCTGGATCCTTGGTTTTTGTGTTTATCTGTGTTTTTGAACATCTCTGGGGAAATAAAAGTTCCAGCCTCCCACTAGGCTTGGTCACAGACCTGCTAAATGTCCCCCTTGTGTTACAGCAGCCAAGAGGCCGGGCATGGACAAGCCTCAGGCTGCACCTTCTCCCAGTGGAGGCTGCTGGAGGAGAGGCGAGGGTGTAGAAGGCTGTGTGACTGGTTTGGACTTTTCAGCTAGTTCTGACAATGTAACAATTTGTAAAGTACTCGTCAAAAATTGGGTAAAAAAAAAAAAAATCAGGCCAGTTTAGTTTTAGGTGACTCCCTCCCCCAGCCCTCCTCCAACAGAAGAGATTCAAAAGACTAATTAGTGAATTGCCTTGCTAACAAGCAAGCTCTGAGAAAATGAAGCCCAACAAAGGTACCTAGTTTAAAAGAAATACTGTCTTAAATTTTTGTTTAAAACCTTTAGAAAGTGTACGTACAACTGATTTTGATTTTTGAGCGCTTTAAGATCTGTGTGAGTGTTTTGTGTGTGTTTGTGAACATGTTCAAAGATAAGAATTGTCAGCATGCTGTAACAATTGGGTGAGTTTAGGGCTGGGAAGTTGGCTCAGTGGTAAAGCGCTTGCCTTGCATGCCTGAGGCCCTGGGTTTGATTCCTCAGCACCACATAAGCCAAAAGAAAAAAGCCGGAAGTGGTGCCATGGCTCAAGTGGTAGAGTGCTAGCCTTGAGCTGAAGAGCTGAGGGACAGCGCCCAGGCCCAGAGTTCAGGCCCTGCGACCGGACCGAAAAAAAAAAACAAAAAAAAAAAAACAATTGGGTGAGTTTAAATTTAAAATTCAAAAGATTATGAGGTTTGGACATTACCAAAAATTTTAAAGAATCTTCATAGTGTTTTAAATGACTTTTTAAAGATTCTTTAACTCGAAAAATAGAAAATCTGGTATTTAAAAAACTAATATTTTAAAATGCATAAGACTGTTTATACTGTAATCAAGTTATCTGGCTTAACAAAAATGCATTGGCAGTTTGGGATTTAATTCCCTTGGCTAAAATTTGAGGATAAATATTAGAAATTTAAATGTAAAGGTTAGTTTAACACTGTCAAAGATGTTACCTGTTCTGTCTGTCTAAAACTGTATATTTCATTCGAGAACCAAGAGAAGAGACAGGGGGAAAAACTTAGAAGCCAACAGAAGACCTATCTTTAGGGGTAAGGGGTGAACAGGCAGAAGTGCAGTTCAGCTGGTCATACATGGTGGGACAGGCCCTGGGAGGAGTCCACGCATGGTGAAAGAGGGCAAGCTGGCCCAAACGCAGTTCATCTAACCCTAAAGAGTCAATTGGGTGTGTGCCTATTCCATAGGAGGGGCCAAGTGGCCCATCGTTGTTCTGTCTCTTTTTCCTGCAGGTAGACACTGAAAACATGACGGTTAAAATGAGTGATGTGATGATCTGATTAGTATTGCTAAAGCAACTTCCCCTTGGATGTGTTAACATTAAAATTAGGAAGGCCTTAAAAAGAGGGTTAAAAAGTTATTTGTATAATGTGACTTTCTTTTAATGTTTTACAATTAGGATGTTTTTAAAAAGTCATAAAGACGCTAAGTCTAGCTTTTTGGTTCAGTTATGATGATTGTTATTTTTGCATTAAGGAAAAATTGTCATTTGAGTTTTAAAATTTTAATGTGTATCTGTTTTAAAACAAGCAGCCAAGAGGCAATGAGTGACACCTGGCCTCAAGATTTTAGGGGATTTTTTAAAATGCAACTAAAAACTAAAGTATACAATATTAAAAAGAAGATTAATAGGAGACTTAAAAAATAGGGATTGGATTTTTGGATATAAAGTTTAAAAGTAAAATTGTTTTTAATATTTGCCTCAAAGTGCACAAAGAAAAAATTAGGATTACCAAAAGAATTGCTATTCTAGTTTGCTCTTATAGGGTTTTTTTTTTTTTAACAGTTTCCAGCAGAGTCCAGAGCAAAGCACAGAGGATTCTTACAAGTTTGTCAGATGTAACTTTGACTCTTAATAAGTTTCAAGTAAGTGCATGCTTAAAAGCTACTTCTATGTTGACCACCTTGTTGCTTTTAATTGGAGTAAAGTGGCCTTTTATAAGACTCATTGATCTGAAACTGGTTCAAAGCCAGCCCGGGCAGAAAGAGGTCCCCGTGAGACTGTCACCTCTACTCAGCCAGCAGAGTGCTGAAAGAGCAAGCAGAGTTGCTTTGGGACTCAAAGTGGCAGAGTGCTAGCCTTGAGCTGTAGAGCTGAGGGACAGGACTCAGGCCCAGAGTTCAAGTCCAGCAACCAGCTAAAGGGAAATGCCAATGAGGCATTTATCCCAGTGTGGAGAAGACACTCCTGGGATGAAAGCAATGGAGGAGCATCCAGAGGCAGTAAGCCACTGCTTGGATGGCAGAAATGTCAGCTCCTAGAGTCATTTGTGTGTGGCCCTTCAAAACTGGTCAGAGCCGGGAGGTCATAGGAAGATAGTTTGGAAGCATGCCTAATGTTCATGACTACCTTGTAAGGGACAGGAACTTGCCAGTCCTCTCTGATAGTAAAAAGCTAATGTTATAAAATGTGGGGGATAGTTTAAATCTTAACCCCTTTATGTGCCAAAAGCTCTAATTGGCAGTAACTTTTGAGCTGACACCAGCTACATGAAATTCATCTTCTCAGGAAAAAGTTTGTAAACCTGAGAGTGTGTTTCTATTGATATCTGTCTAAAGGCCTGCAAAGATAATTTAGGCATTGTTAGGGTCACTAGAGATCATATTCCTAAGCTATCCAGAAAGATGCTTTTGCAAACTGGAGTGCTAAACAAGCTATACTGCTGTAGCTGGAGAAAAGGTCTGTGCAGTTGTCAAAATATTGTTCTTAATGACATCTAGCCCTGATGGCCTCTTTGTAAAATAGGCTAAGGTTATAGGTTCCTGGCTAGGTAGGATCAACGCCCCTGAAGTCAGCTTGAAGAAGTTACAGAAGATGGACCTTTTAAGATCAAGAGTCCAGAGTCAGATTTGGAAAAATGAGGCAAAATAATTTTTTTTTAGAAAAAGGCATAAAGAACAGTGTTAACAATTGCAGGTGTGCAAGTGTGAAGACTGCATCTGTCAGAGATGGTTACAAGACTAAGCCTTCTGTGTCTATTTACAAAAATATCTTGTTAGTAAAAAAAGTTGTTATTTTGGTAAATTGTCCTGGGCTATTGTCTAAATGTTCTTAAAAACCAACGGGGCCACAGCCTGCCAAGCCTATGTATTACTTGCATCCTTAACCAGTCTGTGTAGGAATTTGCAGCCCAGCACGAGGTATGACAGACCCTTGGAGCCATTGAGAGATCCTGCTGCTGCTGTACACCTTAATGGGTAGAGTTCAATAACCTGGAGGAACTCCTGCCTGATTCCATCACCTGAGTCTGCTTCCTGGTTGAAAGCTGCTAAATCTAAGATCTTGTGGGACATTCTTTTGGGTGATATCCAGAAACCCTCTCTTCCCACAGTGGATATTGGGGACAAGGATATCACTGGCTTGCTCGCCTTAGGCACTTCAGTGCATAGTGACTGGAAATCCACTCTATAGTCACAGCCTAGTTTGGCTCTGGTATGGTAATAACCTGAGTGTGTTATCAATGGAGGTTGTAAATGAGACCCAGCCTACTCTTAGCCTTAAAAATCTAGCAAGCTTCTGCATCACAGTGATGCCTTAAATTAAGGCTGTTCTAAGATAAAGGTTCCGCAAGCCAAAGGAAAATTGCGCAGTTTTAAACTCCAGCCACAAAGATGCTCAAGGAATTGTAAAGAAAGAGGGTGGTAAAGAAAGCCTTGGGAAAAGGAATTGGGGAAATCTGAAAAGTAAGGATTGCCTTTAAATGTTTGAAAAAGGAAAGAAGACAAACCTCAGAAAGTTTAAGTATGTAGCAAATGGTATGAGTATGTCTTAAAATTGGAGCTTACAAGTACAGCTGGTATAAAATTGAGTTAACTGTGATATACGGAGTCAGGACTGGTGGAAGAAAAAAAATGTAAGGGCCTTTGGTACGGTTAATTTTGTTACAATCGGACCTTGTATACTCAAGAGACTGGTGTCCTTTGTAAAAGAAAAAGATCAGCGCAGTCCGTCTATTAGTTCTGAGATCCCAATACCAAACTGTAAATATAAAAGACTGTGCCAATTAGGGGACCATGATTGGTCCCTGATGCTCTAGACAAGGGGGGAATGAACAACGTAAAAAAATAATTATATATATATATATGTGTACATATATATATATATGTATATATATATATGTATATATATATATGTATATATATATATGACAGCACCTAACACCCATTTTTGCTTCTGTATGAATTGCTTTGTGCTAGATGGTTGTATGGTTTTTGTATGATTTTAACTGACTAGTTTTAGTTACTCAGTAGTGGAATGTCAGCCTGGGAGCCTAGAGTTGCTTAGTAAAAGACTTCAAAGGGTTTACAGCCCTGACCAAGGGGGCAAAGTCCTCAGAATTATCCCCACAGCTGCAACTGCCCCTCCTAGAGGCCGAGGCAGTAAGGCCCTAGGGAAGAAATATAATGTTTTAAGAAACCTAAGCAACTCCATTTTTGTTTAACACTCCATCTCAGTTCTGCGACTTGACTCGTGATCCATTTTAGCCCCAATGCTAGGAATTTATGACAGAAAGGCATGCACAATTCTTGGAGCCATAGGTGGCATTTGCTTAAGTGGTGTTGCCCCCCACCCACCTAGGACTAAGAGTTTCTAACCAACCCATTCTTCAGAGCCCGGGCGAGACATGCCATGCATTCTGTTGGTCTGGGTGTGACTCGTAACCTTTTTCTGTCAAGCTATGGACCAAGGACATTTTTTCTGTAAAGATCGACCAGTCATTATTTGCCCAGTTTAGCTTGCTTTAAATGTAAATGTTAACCAATCATGTAATTTCTTATGTAAAAGTTCCTTAAAGTTGTTTGTTCAATACTATAAAAACTGCACTGATTCTATGCTCAGGGCCTCCTAGTGTCACCGGTTACCATGTGCGCAGAGGACCAAGCTCGAGCTTGCAATAAACCGGCTCTTTGTTGCTTAAAAAAAAAAAAAAAAAAGCTAGCACCCTACCACTTGAGCCACAGTGCCATTTCTGGCTTTTTCTGCTTATGTGGTGCTAAGGAATCGAATCCAGGACCTCATGCATGCAAGGCAAGTGCTCTACCACTGAACCACTTTCCCAGCCTTCAAATATATTTGTATAGATACATATTATATATAATTTTTATTTTGGTACTGGGAGTTGAACCTGAGGTCTTCCGGATAAATTTTTTAAAACTGGTTCCTCATCACCCACTACCCCCCATCTTTTTTTATTTTGTAATTTTCACTGTCCCTTAGCTTTCTTGCTCAAGGCTGGCATTGTACCACATGAGCCACAGCTTCACTTCTGGGTTTCGGCTAATTAACTGGAGATTAAGAGGCTCACAGACTTTTCTGTCCAGGCTGGCTTCCCAGATCTCAGGCTCCTGAGCAGCTAGGATCATAGGTGTAAGCCACCAGCACCTAGTTTATTTACTGTTCCTAAAGAACAGATATTTTATTCATTGCCTGTCTTGGATCTTTGATACTTTTGCCCCTAAAACTGCCTGGCCTGTCTGCCCAGACCCGTCCCTCTTGCTAGCCTCCAATTTCTGGTACAGGTACTAACGTTCTTCTTTATTCTGCCCTAGTTTCCAGAGAAGCATGGGCTCGCGCCTCAAGGTCTCACTCATTTGCTTTCTTCCCATTTTGCAGTTCCTGGTTCCTTGCAATCTGCCCACTCCCAGATTGTGGCACAGATCCCCAAACTGCCACGGGCCACAGGCTCAAGATCTCTTCCTTCTGGCCAGTCATCTGAGGACAGACCAACGCTTCACAGCCTCTCCCCATGAACAGCTGCGTGAACTGAAGGGTCAACGAGAGGGTAAAGGTGGCTGCTGGCCAAGGCTTGGCTCAGCTGCAGGCAGGCCCTGCTTAGTCTGCCCATACCAGGGAGAGCTGCTTAGCACCCAGAGACTAAAAAGAAGAAACAGCTCCCTTGTCAGGAGTATGTTGACACATGATTAAGAATAATAACTCATGACACATCTGTGTTTAAAGGATGAAGAAGATGATCACTGCTTAATCTCATTTTTTCCCCAGTGAATAGGTGGAATGCAAGGGTGGATATGATAAATCTAATTAAATCACTGCAATCTTCTTCAATGTCTTAAAAATAGTAGTCTCAGGGAACTATGGGTTCCATATAATTTTTCAAATCTATCTATATGTATATATATATATATATATATATATATATATATACATAATTTTTATTTATTTTCGTACTGGGGGTTGAACCCAGGGCCTCCTGGCTTGTTTGTTTCTGTCAGTGGGGCCTGAACTCTGGGCCTGGGCACTGTCCCTGAGCTCTTCAGCTCAAGGCTAGCACTCTACCACTTAAGCCACAGCACCACTTCCGGCTTTTTCTGCTTATGTGGTGCTGAGGAATCAAACCCAGGGTCTCATGCATGCCAGGCAAGCGTTCTACCACTGAGCCACCTTCCCAGCCCCATAGATGAATTTTTTTTTTGACTAGAGAATCTTGAATTCCTGATAGGAAAAAAATTGAGTTATTTTTATTTAAAATGTTAATTGAAAATCAAGCACTTCCCTTCTAGCTTGAACCCACTGAGTGTGAGCCCTGTTTAAGGGGGAGTACAAAAAGGAAAAGCCCCCAAAGGGACCAACTGAAAGGAGTCGGAGTCCAGAGAGACACCACCTGGGAGTGAAGAAGGAAATTGTGCCAACTTACTGAGAAAGACGTTTGAGATGCCACCTACGTGGGGGGAGGGACAGGGGGAGGGAATCAAAGCACCACTTGATTTGCTTGGCAAAAGGAAGATGAGAATTGTAGAGACACATTTATAATCCAACCAAGTGGTTTAGGGGGAAAATGCAATGGAATATGGTATGTCAGATATATCTTTAGACTAGTGTCATAGTCCATTTTGTGTTGCTATAACAAACTCCCTGGGGCTATATAACTTAAAAAGTAAGTTTATGTGGATCATGATTTTTTTTTTCTTTTTGGTCAGTCATGGGGCTTGAACTCTAGGCCTGGGCGCTGTTCCTCAGCTCTTCAGCTCAAGGCGAGCACTCTGCCACTTGAGCCACAGTGCCACTTCCAGTTTTCTGAGTGGTTCATTGGAAATAAGAGTCTCACGGCCTTTCCTGCCCAGGCTGGCTTTGAACCGTGATCCTCAGATCTCAGCCTTCTGAATAGCTAGGATGACAGGTCCATGATTTTGATGGCTTGCGAATTCATCTGCTCAGCTCTGGTGAGGGGTCAGGCAAATAGCATGGCGCAAAGGGTCAGGCAAATGGCGTGGCGTGAGGGGCCAGGCGAATGACATGGCATCACAATGATCAACGCACATGCAGACCAGACCACAGCCAGAACCACTTCTAGTCACCTCTGCCTACAAGGGACCCTCATTTCACATAACTCCTTGACTCAGAGAGAGGAACAGAAGGATGGAACCTCCTTAGAAACCGCTACCTAAACTAGAGACCAAGTTCATAGTTGACAGAAAGGAAACCATGATATTAACATGAGCTAGGACAGGACCATTGGAAAGGGAAAATAGGGTCAACAGAGTGACTTGCTAACCAAGGAGTGTGGGACTGAAGCAGAAGAATCTAGAATCTCCAGGCTTCCTCATTCCCCAAGAGGTGAGCAGCCCATCACCCTCCCAGAGAAGGAAATGAAGGAAGACAACCGATTCTGAAGAAGGAAAGGATTGGGCCAGCTGTGGCCTGAGGAGTACGGACATTCTCGAACATCTGTTTTCTTTCACACAATTCACGCCACATTGCAATATGACTATTTTGTGAAGGAAAAACAAATGTCCCAAATTATAACCAGAATACTTTTTGTCCTTCAATACTCTAGACCTAGGTTGTGTGTGTATATGTGTGTGCGCACGTGTGCACGCATGCTCACTAGTACTAGGGCTTGAATTCAAGACGTAAGCACTGTCTCTTAGCTTTTTTTGCTACCATTTGAACCACAGCTCCACTTCCAGACTTTTGCTGATTAATTGGAGATAAGAATCTCATAGACTTTCCTACCCAGGCTGGCTTCAAATCACAATTCTCATATCTCAGCCTCTCAAGTAACTAGGATTATATATCAGCGCTTGGCCATTTATAGACTTTAAACCTTAAATGTAAATATACTCTTAAGACTATTTTGTTTCCAAAGGAAAAATCTCATTTTCCTTATTTCTTTTTTTTTGTTGTTGTGTTGTTGTGTTTTGGGGGGGTCCGGTCATGGGTCCTGAACTCTGGGCCTGGGTGCTGTCCCTCAACTCTTCAGCTCAAGGCTAGCACTCTACCACTTGAGCCACAGCGCCACTTCCGGTTTTTTTCTTTTTGCTTATGTGGTGCTGAGGAATCGAACCCAGGGCCTCATGCATGCAAGGCAAACACTCTACCACTGAGCCACCTTCCCAGCCCCATTTTCCTTATTTCATAGACATGAGTCAGTCACCTAAGTTTCAAAGTACTCTTACATCCCAGCACATGACTAAAAGATAGCTCTGCCACCGAAGGGTTAACAAGCAACAGGTATGTTGGTAAACACCTGGGAATTCTTGGGGAAAGGCAGTTTCTCTAACCATAAATGATCTTTCTAATATGTTTGGAAGTTCCTCAATTACAAAGGACCCTGTCAGACAAACACAATGTGTTCAGTGACTTCTAAATGAAGACACTGCCCCAGACACTAGTACATCATACCTGTAATCCTAGCCACTCAGGAGGCTGAGATCTAAGGATCATGATTCAAAGCCAGTCTGCACAGAAAAGTCTGTGAGACTTTCATCACCAATTAACTATTTTTTTAAAAAGTCAAAAGTGGAGCTGTGGCTCAAATGGTAGAGCACTAGCCTTGAGCCTAAAAGCTTAGGCATAGCACCCAGTCCCTGAGTTCAAGCCCTAGGACTGGCAAAAAAAGTAATGATGATGATGATGATGATGATAAAAATACTGTTTCTTAGATCATGGCATTCCATAGCAGAATTACAAATTTCTAAAGCAGCCCTGCACACTCAGGGCTGTGCACACATGAAGAGCAAGCCATCTTCTGGGGACCCCACTACCCCAGCCATGTGGCACCCCTACTGCTCAATGACACTCCTAACTGCAACCCCCCAACGACACTTTAACCAAAAGGAGAACAGAGTGCCGGCGGAACGTCCTTGCTTGGGCTTAGCCAGGGAGGGTGATACGACTTCAGATACAGCTAGGATGTGTGCGGGAAGAACTGACTGAGCCCAGAGGGGCCAGCATCCTCACCCAGCCACGGAGGGCGCGTGCTGAGAAGCGCGTCATCAGGCCAAGTCATCATCGTGCACACATCCCAGTGGTCATCACACAAACCTAAATGATGCAGGTCAGTCACTGAACATGGCCTCCTGGCGCAAGACAGAAACGCAATAAAAGGATGATTGAGGCCCAGTACCAACAGCACCCAGCAGAGTGTCTTAAGAAAGCTTTTCTTTATGGGCAGCAGTGTGCTCCAAGACAACAACAGAAGACCCAGTAAGCACAGTCAGTAGCAGAGTCGCTTATTATCATTAAGTGTTTGTTAGATGCTACCTAATTGTATGTGCTTTACTTTTATGGGACTGGCAGCAAGGTCACATGAGTGATGTCACCTTGGCCATGATGTCACCAGCTGAGGAACATGTCCGCTCCGTATTATAATCTTTTTGTTTGTGCTAGTACTGGGGCTTGAAGGCAGGGCCTCACAAGCTTGTTTAGCTTTTTCTTCTCAAGACTGCCATTTCAGCAACACCTCCAATTCTGGCTCTTGGTGATTCGTTGGAGACAAAAGTCTTAAGATTTGTCTGCCCGGACTGACTGAATCACGATCCTCAGATCTCTGCTTCCCGAGGAGCTAGGGCTACAGGTGCAAGCCACCAGCCCCTGGCTTTCCAGTATGATCCTACAGGACCATTATCTCATATGCTGTCCAGCACTGATCAAAATAACCTGCTCTGGCACAAAACCGAAAATGCCCCCAAAGAACTGCATTTGGGGGCTTAAGTAAAGGGCCACACGTACAAGAATGTAACAACCTCATTTGCTGTAAACAAAAAGGGGAGACCGCTCATTTCTACCTTTCATTTGTTCTTGAACAATAAACGAAGTGTGGTACATCCTTATCACGGAACGTTCTTTAACCACAACACAAGAATAAAATACAGAGAAATGCTACAACGTAGATAAACTTCAAAAGCATCATGCTAAATGACAGATGCCATTTGCAAAGACTCCCACATCAGATGGTTCCATGTATGTGAAAATCTGTGGAGTAGGTAAACTAGAAGACACAGAATTTAGACAGAGGAATCCTGGGGGCTGAAAGATGGAAGACCAAGGAACATCTGATTAATGGGCACAAGGTTTCTCTCTGGAGTAAAGAAAATGTGTTGGAACCAGACAGAGATGGCGGTTATACAGCATGATGATGTATCAAATGCCACTGGGTTGTTCACTTAAAATGGTTCATTTTATAATATGTAAATATCACCCTGGTTAAAAAATAATAGTTTTGAAAGGTTTGGAAGTATGGCTGAAGTGGTAAAACAATTACCTAGCAAGCACCAAGCCTGAGTTCAAACCCCAATACCACCAAAAAGATAAGATAAAAATTTAAGTAAATACAAGTGGGAGGGAACTTTGTGGCAATGGCAATCTGAGTATACGGGTACAGGAGAATGGAGCCCCCAAAACTGGTGTGCCATATATCAGCCCGCTCTACTTTGTAAAATAGCCCATTGGAAGTGGAGCATAATGGGGAGAATCCAGGCTGAGAGCACTGGGGCTCACACCTGTAATCCTAGCTACTCAGGAGGCTGAGATCTGAGAATCACAGTTCCAAACCAGCCTGAACAGAAAAGTCCTTGGGGACTCTTATCATCAATTAAATACCAAAAAAGCCAGCAGTGGAGCTGTAGTTCAAGTAGTACAATGCTAGCTTTGATCACAAAAGCTCAGAAACAGCATCTAGGCCCTAAGTTCAAACCCTTGGATTCACACACACACACACACACACACACACACACACACACACAATTGCGAACAACGATCCTAAAGATTGCTTCACACTGAGGTCTATTTTTGGCTTTTTTTTCCCCCAGCATGGTTTAGACAACACATTTCTTGGAATGAATTGAATTAATAGACCCTTTTCCTGCCCCTCCTACTCTTAGGAGTTCATGGACTGGACAGAATAAATGTGCTTCATGCTTCTTCTCGGTGAACTGGCACATGCTCAGCTTGGATAGAGAATTGCTCCATCATAGCTGGAGCTGGCAGAGACCCGCACTGGGAGATCCTAGTATCAGCCAAGTGAGGGTTGTGTGACCCTGACATCCATCTGGCCACTGTCCCTTCCCAGCCTGAGCTGCCTACCTCTCCCCTCCTTCCAACATCTACTCCTCACACAGCTGTGTGTCCTCTGGGGAAGGAAGTATGGTGGCTCTCGCCTCCCTGGGCTTGGGAACCTCTCTCATAAATAGCCTTCAGTTTTAAATCTACAATAAACTCCTGACAACCCACCAATGGATACAAACAAGACAAAACTGCACAATGCAATTCCTAGGCGGGAATGTCAGGGAAACTGGTAATGTCCAAGAATCCTAGATTCTGAGGCTCAGGGGTCATTAGCAGCAGATTTCTGAGAAACAAAAGCTTTCCCTGAACTCTGGGAGATGGAAGCAGACGCGGCCTTCAAGAATACTGGAGACTGGGGCAGGGAGTGGAGGGGCTGTGGCACAAGCACCTGCCAGCTGGGGCTCTCGGTCCTAGAGTCTGGGAGATGAATGGCTCCAGGTCAGGGGCCCCACCTCATTTTGTTCATTTCTTCTTTTAGGGGTGTGATCTCACTATGTAGCCCAGGCTGGCCTTGAACTTTCAGTCCTTCAGCCTCAGCCTTCCAAGGGATGCAGCTGCTTCTTCTTCTTCTTCTTCTTCTTCTTCTTCTTCTTCTTCTTCTTCTTCTTCTTCTTCTTCTTCCTCCTCCTCCTCCTCCTCCTCCTCCTCCTCCTCCTCCTCCTCCTCCTCCTCCTCCTCCTCCTCCTCCTCCTCCTCCTCCTCCTCCTCCTCCTCCTCCTCCTCCTCCTCCTCCTCCTCCTCCTCCTCCTCCTCCTCCTCCTCCTCCTCCTCCTCCTCCTCCTTCCTCTCTCTGTCTCTATCTCTCTTTGTCTCTCCTCTCTGTCTCTCTGTATCTGTCTGTCTGTCTATCTGTCTGTCTCTCTGTCTCTGTCTCTGTCTCTCTGTCTTTCTCTCTCTCCCTCTCTCTCTCTCTCCCTCTCTCTCTCTCTCTGGAGGGTGGTAGATCCTGAGCCTTGAACTCTGGGTCTGGGTGCTGTCTGGAGGCTCCTTTTGCTCAAAGCTAGCACTCTACCACTTGAGCCACAGCACCATTTCCGGTTTTTTTGGTGATTAATTAAAGAACCTCACGGACTTTCCTGCCCAGGCTGGCTTCAAACTGTGATTCTCAGAACTCAGTCTCCTGAGTAGCTAGGATGACAGGTGTGAGTCACCGGCGCCCGGCAGCCTGCTTCTTTCTTATTGAGCAGAATGGGTTGCAGTTGAATGTCTGAGTAGCTGGCCCTTTTCCCAGCAAGGCTGCTTTAGATGGCACTGGGAATCAGTTCCCCAGGCCACAGTCACCCCTTCTGCCAACTTCACCTGCTGTTGAAGAGACCCTAACAGAAAACTCTACAGACAAATCCATATTTGCATGTAGTTAAGATGAGGAAAGTGCCTTTTCCTCCACAAGGTTCCAGTCCCCTCCAGGAAACCCACCTCTCCAGGGAATCTACTCCAATGTGACCCCTTTCCCTCCTGTGTCTTTGATCTCTGCCTCTTTCTTCTCATCCTCAGATTTCACCTACAAGATTGGCCAGAATCAAAAGATTTCGGTACACACTCTGTTAGTATAGACCATCGGAAAGCAGACCCTCCTATTCATTGTCAGTGTGAATATAATTCAGTAAAGTCTTATGGGAGGCAATTTCACAGTATCTATCAGACGTATGATGCACCAACAATTTATTGCAGGTGCTTCATTCTATGAATTTACTCTACAGCTATTCCTTCTGAATGGGAAAGGATTGGGAATAAACTGATGTATCCCAATCAGTAACATTGGTCATAGAAGATTCTGAATATATTCAGTAGGTAAAAAAAATAACACATGATACAATTTTAAAAAATTAAAGGGCTACTTTGTTTTATCGTGGTCAGAACATTTCGCATGAGATCTTGTTTCTACAGGAAGACTTTATGTTTAAAATAATATGGGGGGGGGGGGAATCCACAGCAAAACCCAAGAGAAGGAATCTGAGAGGAAAACCTCAGAGCTATGTAGTGTTGTCAGTGGCTCTTCATGAGGGTCTGCGGGGCCTGGAATGCATTCCTCACACAGCCTGTGGGCTGAGTGGAGATGATCCTGTGCCCAGAGCTCACAGCCCGGACAAAGCAGCTTTCACCTGGCAAAGAAGTGGCTGGTCTTTGCTGGGTGTGTGGAGCCATTGCTGAGCAGAAACACATGGGAGAGAAATAAAAATCAAGGAAAAAGACGCAAACACTCCGCTCCAGGCAGGTCCTTTATATGCTAACAAACATGATTTGGGATTTTCTAATTTTAAAAATTCATAGAAACAAAACATCTACAGCCAGTGTGTTTTGTCTAAGGGGCTTTGGGGGTTCTTTGGTTTTGTTTTTCTTTTGTCTGTTTGTTTAATCAGAACTGGCTGTGGCTAGAATGAAAAATATTTTACAGGCTGTTTGCCTATAAAAGCTGGTCATATTAATCTTATAGGAATGAATGAGAAAAAGCCTGTGTGTGTGTGTGTGTGTGTGTGTGTGTGTGTGTGTGTGTGTGTGTAGGAGAGAGACAGAAAGACAGAGACAGAGAAAGACAGAGGAAGAGGGAGAGAAGGAAAGGGAGAGGGAGAAGAAGAGGGAAAGAGGGAGAGAGAGGGGAGAGGGAGAGGAAGGGGGGAGACAGGGGCTTGAACTCAGGACCTTGGCTCTGTAGCTAACCTTTTGCTCAAAGCTAGCACTCTGCCATTTGAACCATTAGCTCCATTTCAAGCTTTTTTTGGTAATTTAGTGGAGATAACAGTCTCACAGACTTTCCTTCCCAGGCTGGCTTTGAATGACGGTCCTCAGATCTCAGCCTCCTGAGTAGCTAGTATTACAGGCATGAGCCACTCAAGCCCAGCTGAAGACACCCCATTTTTAACAGCCTTCTTCCCTCAGGATAGCTTGGGTTTTAGTACATGGTTGATTTGAATGCTTTATTTAAAGGTAAATTGAGCAGATACGGGTGTCAAGGTAAGGTGATACATCACAGATGAAAAGTAACTCAAAGAAACAAGTGCTCTAGCCAGCCAGAACATTTTAAGAATGGTCGCTTGTCCTGTTCGCTCAGTGCTAGACAAAGAAGTGGCTGGCTGATGGCAAAAGAAGAGGGAAACTGTAAAACCACCTGTCTGAAATCCAGGGTGTGTGCGTGTACACACCACACTTCAGACCAGGCTGATTTCTCAGTGCAAGTCCTCCTCATCTCAGGAACACCACAAAAATGTATATCTGGTCATGCACCAATGGTATCTCATGGGCTCTAGTTGGTAGGTGTTCTGCACCTTGTGTGAACAGTATGCACCAAGGGATATGAGATGATGTTCATGGTTTGACAAAAAGCAACACCAAGAAAAAAAAACAAAAAAAAAAAAAATCCAAACTGATGTTTGGGGGAAAAGTCACAATGCAAAGTTGTAAGCAATCATAATGAGTTCCTGGGTAGATAGTTGATTTTCTTTTACAAACTGTATTTCCTGGAGGCTTTCTAATAAACGTCTAGGCTAAAAGTCTTGTTAATAATAAGCTAGGAATTAACTTGAACTTCTTAATGGCCATTTTCAAGTTGTCTAGAGCCAAGATTGCTGTAATTTATGAAAATATCTTCATAAAGTATTTGTTAAAACCCTGTGGAATGATTTCGGGGAGGACCTAGTTATAGAGGCACCAGACTCCATAGTCCTAACACAACTTTAAAAGTTTTCCCCTGCTGGGAAGGTGGCTCAGTGGTACAGTGCTTGCCTTGCATGCATGAGGCCCTGGGTTCAATTCCTCAGCACCACATAAGCAAAAGAAAAGTCGGAAGTGGCGCTATGGCCCAAGTGGTAGAGCACTAGCCTTGAGCTGAAGAGCTGAGGGACAGCACCCAGGCCCAGAGGTCAGGCCCATGACCGACAAAAATAAATAAATAAATAAGTTTTCCCGTTTGAATAGAAAGTTGGAAAAGAAAACTAAAAGTAAAGCATAGCTTTGAGTACTGACTGGAATATTTGAGTCAATATGGTAAAATGAATATTTTACAACAGAAGCAGAAGAAAAAGTACCATAAAAATAATGCCTATGGGAAATCATACTGCTCCCTTCAAAAATATAATATGTCAGCCGGGTACCAATGGCTCATGCCTATAATCCTAACTACTCAGGAGGCTGAGATCTGAGGATCACAGTTCAAAGTCAGCACAGGCGGGAAGTTCATGAATACACACACACACACACACACACACACACACACACACACACATACACACACACACACACACACACACACACACCAAAAGTAGAGCTGTGGCTCAAGTGGCAGAGTGCTAGCCTTGAGCCAAAAAAAAAAAAGCTTAGTGACAGTGACCACGACCTGAGTTCAAGCCCCAGAACTGTACACACGTATGCACTCACACAAAGTCTATTTTATTTCCTGCTACAATGCAAGCTCTCACTCAGGCAAGCCGTACTCTATGCCTCTGTAGAAGAGTGAGATTCCTTCATGAAGTCCTGTCAGGCTAGAAAAACGAAAACAAGAGCAAGTTGAGCTGAGGTCAAGCACTTGATGATGCCAACACCTCATGAAAAGAAGAAAAGCAGATCTGAGGGTGAGCAGAGGACAGAAAAATGAATATCCAAATACATTAAGTTCAAAACAGGACAAGCCTAAAGAAGACTAGTTTCTGGGACAAGAGCAAATTAAGCAGGGGCTCTATGAATTGGCAAGTCCAAGGTGACTAAGAAACACATGAGGTGTGGCTAAATCTACTCAGATATTTGCTGAGTGTCAAAATCTCTTCCTCTGCAACAGGTTCCCACTGGCTTTAAAGAAGCAGAATTCTGAAAATATCACAAAGGAGCCAAAAGCAATTAATACAAAATGGAGCCTTGGTTATGCGCAGACACTACCACTATAAGCTCCAAAAGGAAAATCGCATGGGAAAGACTGTCATAACTATTGCTTCAACTCTTAAGTGTAGCAGCCTTGAAACACCAAGCAAGACTAATGAAATACTCACCTATTACTCACTTGTCTAAAGTGAGGTATGAGCCAGGTATGGTGATACAAGCCTATAATCCAAACATTCAGGCACTGGAGGCAGAAGAACCCCGGGTTTGAGACCAGCTTGGTGACATAGGAGAGGGGAGGAGGGAAGTGATACACATAGTGATATACAGAGAAAGAGATACAGATACAGAGAGATATGATACATATACTGATATATACTGAGTATTTACAGCTAAGCACTGCTGTGTCAGGTGAGGGTAAAAAATTAAAAAAAGGAAGGCAAGGGGCTGGGAAGGTGGCTTAGTGGAAGAGGGCTTGCCTATGCATGAAGTCCTGGGTTCGATTCCTTAATATCAAATAAACAGAAATAGCCGGAAGTGGCACTGTGGCTCAAGTGGTAGAGTACTAGCCTTGAGCAAAAGAAGCTCAGGGACGGTGCCCAGGCCCTGAGTTCTAACCCCAGGACTGGGAGGAAAAAATGTGGGCAAGGGCAAGGCAAAATGGCAAGGTAGAACCCTTTTTTAAAAAAAAAAATCAGACTACATGAATGAGAAGAATTTAAGAAACAAAGGAAAAACTGTATTTTGGAAGAGCAAAAGTGGGGACGGGTACTAAGATCCACAAAGGAAGAATGTTCGGCTGGAAAGTGTGGTGAATCAGAAATGGCAGAGGGAGGTAAACAGAGTTTGCAATTCCAGCTCGGTCTCCCCGGGAGGAAAGGGCAGCCAAAGCCCCACAACCAAATAAGCCAGGCAACCTCCACAGTAACTATCAGAGGTCACGATGGGGTAAGCCCATGGATCCCACAGACCTCACCTCTGTGGAAGGATGTGGGAGGTCTTTGTCTCCCCGTGTGACAGGCCAACCTCAGATGAGACAGCCTTTAGCTCCCCACATCTCAGAGAGCAGCAGGGAAGTGCCTGCCACCCTGTGCCTCCTACTGGAGTCTGTAGAGGAGATCAGATCACTTAGCTGTGTGCACCTAGTCCATTGCACCCGAGAACTTAATACAACCAAGACCCAGGGACCTCTGAATCACCCACCCACAGCATTCAGAGGGAAGAATCTCACCAGAGGTGGACATGGCTCAGGAGAGACTTTTTTCTTAGAGACAAACTGAGAGCTCACAGTGGGAACTTGGGAAGAAAGTCCACAACCACCACACAGGTAGAAAGCACAAACTAAGGGGCTTCCAGAGTTATCAGCTCACTGTTGCTGCTTGTCCAGAGGCAGATATGGGGTGAGAGGTTCTAACTCAAGCAAGCTGAGGGCATCTGGTGGGAGCTATGGAAGCAGCGAGGGGCTTGGTGGTCAGGATCCCCTCCCTGTCCAACGCAGGCAAGCTGAGCGCTTAAAGCAGCGTCAGGATCTCAGGCAGTGACAGACAGGCCTGAGGGATGGCCGTCCTGCTATCCCTGGGTAAGTCCCAGTGCCCCAGGACCACTGCAGAAACAATGCTAAGTCTCCAGCTGGCAGAGTGTTTGGCATCTGGTGGCTTTGAGGGTTTGCTGCTAGTTAGAACTGAAAGCTCTTAGCAAGCTCAGTACTCAGCACCCTAGCTGTTCACTCACATGGACACATTATGGAGACAGCCTGAGAGTTGACCACATGCCACCACAGGAGGCACAAACTTGGCCTGGCCCCTAAATATCAGCCACGGTTTCTAGCATAACAAGAAGTGAATATCTTAGATATGAGACCCTTGTCCGTTGTATGGCTAGTGAAGATCTTCTCCCAATCCATGGGCTTTCTATTGATCTTGCTAGCTATGTCCTTTGCCATGCAGAAGCTCTGCAATTTCATGCAATCCCATTTGTCCAACCTTTCTTTGATTTGTTGTGTTTCTGGGTCTCTATTAAGAAAATTTCGGCCTGTGCCAAGGAGACCTAGGGTTTCTCCTGTTCCATCCTGTAATGTTTTCAGAGTGTCTGCTTTAACTCCGAGGTCTTTGATCCATTTGGAGTTGATTCTGGTGCAGGGTGATATATAAGGATCTAGCTTTAGTTTTCTACAAGTAGTTATCACAAACAAGACCATACTAAAGCTACCAGCACAACTATGTTTATTGCAGCATTATTTACCCTAGCTAAGATATGGAACCAACCCAGATGCCCCTCAGTAGATGAATGGATCAAGAAAATGTGGTATATATACACAATGGAATTCTATGCCTCCATCAGAAAGAATGACATTGCCCCATTTGTTAGAAAATGGAAAGACTTGGAAAAAATTATATTGAGTGAAGTAAGCCAGGCCCAAAGAAACATAGGTCCCATGGTTATTTGCAATAACTAGTATATGTCTGAGACATATGTCAGATAAGTTGATGTTAGGGGAATGAACCCCAAGATAAGTATTCAAATGCTTTTTTTTCCTTTCATGCATTGTTTCTAACATATTTACAAGATGATTTCTATGTTGCTTTGTATGTCCCTCCCCCACAGTATAACCCCTGCTTTCACTGTATTTGATATTGGTATAATTTGTGGAGGGGAATGGAAAAAACAAATCGTGTAACTAGGGATACAAGTGGACCCATTGCAACAATGAGATGTACAAGTCATTATGTCGAAAAATGAACTTTACAACTTTGGCAGGGGAGGGGGGGAGGATCAGGTGGGGAGAGGTGGGGAATATGGGAAGGGATGGGAAGGGGAAACAAAGAAGAGGCAACAATGCTTGATAAGAAATAAACTCATTATCTTGCCCATGTCATTGTAACTCCTCTGTATGGTATTCTCACAATAAAATTTTTTTTTAAATGGTTAAAGGAGAAAAAAAAAAAGAAGTGCATATCTAACTTGGATGCTATGCACAGAAGTGCATAGCTGACCCTTGACCTCAGCTCACATCCATATACAAGACAATACAAGAGACACAGCTACTACTCAACTATAATAGCAGTGTAGGAAGGCCTGACCTGGTACCATATGGACAAAAGTTGGGATGCTGAGCTATCCCCAAGTCCACAGAGAGAAAAATGCATCCCTCCTAATATCTCTAACTAAAACCTGAAAACACTTATTAAAACCTGCATCCAACAAACTGGCCTCAGATGCATAAATCCCAGTGCAGTAACATAAGAAATATGAAAACAAAAGAACAAGGTAGTACCAGGCTCCAGTGGCTCACACCTATAAACCAAGCTACTCAGGAGGCTGAGGTCTGGGGATCTTAATTCAAAGCCAGTTCAAGCAGGAAAGTCCATGAGACTCTTATCTCCATTGAACCACCAGAAAACCAGAAGTGACACAGTGTATCAAAGTGGCAGAGCACTAGCATTTAGCAAAAAGTGCTCAGGGACAGTGCCCAGGCCTAGTTCAAGCCCAATGACTGACAAAAAAAAAAGACAGCAAGACACTTCTGAAAGTCAACAATCTCACAGTAATAGACACCAAGGATAGTAGAAAGGAAGAAAACCCAGAAGAACTCCAAAACAGGATCACAAAAATGATCAATGAAATGAATAAGGACAAGTATGAAGAGATAATAAATTCAGAGAAGAGTGGGGCACTGATGGCTCATATCTGTAATCCTAGCTATTCAGGAGGTTAAGATCTGAGGATTGTGGTTTTAAACCAGCCCAGACAGAAAAAGTCCATGAGACTTATCTCACCAAACCAAACAAAACCAAACCAAACCAAACAAAAAACAGATGGAGCTGTGGCTCAAGTGGTTGAGCAAATAAGCTCAGGGACAGTGCCCAGAATTGGAGTTCAAGCCCCAGCACCACCCCCTACACACACACACACACACACACACACACACACACACACACACACACACACACACACACACACACACACACACAGAGGAGAGGATACAAATGAACGGCTGAAAAAACGCAAAGAGAATACAAATAATTAAAGTAATAAAAAAAGAGTACAGGAGGGTTGGGAATGTGGCTTAGTGATACAGTGTTTGCATGAAGCCCTGGGTTCCATTCCTCAGTACCACATAAACAGAAAAAAAAAAGCCAGAAATGGCACTGAGGCTCAAGTGGCAGAGTGAGCAAAAGTGAGCAAAAGAAGCTCAGGGACAGTGCCCAGACCCTGAATTCAAGCTCCAGGATTGGGGGGAGGGGGGAAGAAGTACAGGATATGAAAAAGACATTGAGTAAGAAATTCAATATAGGGCTGGGAAGGTGGCTCAGTGGTAGAGTGCTTGCCTTGCATGCATGAGGCCCTGGGTTCCATTCCTCAGCACCACATAAGCAAAAAGAAAAAAGCCGGAAGTGGCGCTGTGACTCAAGTGGTAGAGCGCTTGCCTTGAGCTGAAGAGCTGAGGGACAGCGCCCAGGCCCAGAGTTCAGGCCCCACGACCGGATCAAAAAAATAAATAAATAAATACAAGAAATTAAAAAAAAAAAGAAATTCAATATAGAAATCCTGAGAATTAAATAAGTTCTAGAAATGAAAAGTTCAATTAATTAATTTTAAAACTCTGTAGAGAAGTGGCACTGTGGCTCAAGTGGTAGAGCGCTAGCCTTGAGCTGAAGAGCTGAGGGACAATGCCCAGGCCCAGAGTTCAAGCCCCACAACCTGACCCAAAAAAAACAACTCTGTGGAAAGTCTCTCCAGTAAAGTAAATCAAACTAAAGACAGAATATCAGGGTTCAAAGACAAGGTAGAAGTTTATTAGAACAATTAAGAAGAAGACATAAGAAAAATAAAAATAAAAAGTGTGAGTGAGATATGGAAAAAAACCCACTGGAATGCTATTAAGAGCCCAAACTTTAGAATGATGGGCATAGAAGAAGAAGATGTGAAAGCTAATGGCTGGAAAGTGTGTTCAACAAAATAATAAGAGAAAATTCCCCAAATCCTGCAAAGGAAACAGCCAACCAGGTACTGAACACTTTCAAGATACTCAACAGTAGACCAGAAGACAACCATTGCAATATGTATTATAGTTAAAATAGTAAATGTTCAGAACAAAGGAATACCAAAAACTGTAAGAAAGAAGAGCCAAGTCACATGGAATGGTAAGCCCATCACAATAATGGTATAAGGCCTCCTGGTGCTTACCACAGGCTGTGTTCTTACACTGACTGTATAGAAAGAGGAGGCAGAGTAAACTTGCTCCATATACACCTCAGCCCAGGCCTTGGGCCTAGTCTGTATTGTGAATGGGGAAACACTGGCTAGGGAAAAATAAAAACAGCAGCCTTCTCTCCAGAGACCTTAAGAGCAAATAGGACATGAAATGAGATAGTTTAAGAGCTGAAAGTAAACAACTGTCAACCTAGATTGCTCTACCCCCCAAAAAAGCCAATATTCATAATTGAAGGACAAATAAGAAACGTCCATGCTAAATAAATCTCACTTTTTTTTTTTTTTTTGCCAGTCCTAAGGCTTGAAATCAGGGCCTGGAAACTGTCCCTGAGCTTCTTTTGCTCAAGTCTAGCATTCTACCACTTGAGCCACAGCACCACTTTCGGCCTTTTCTGTTTATGTGGTACTGAGGAATCGAATCCAGGGCATCATGCATGCTAGGCAAGCACTCTGCCACTAAGCCACATTCCCAGCCATCTAACCTAATTTACGACTTAAAAGAATCCTACACACAAAAAGAAAAGATAAACATAACTAGAAAAATGGAAGAAAATAAATCCAACCAGATGGGGAAATAAACAAATTAAGAGTAGTAAAGAATCAAACACTACAAAAACAACAAAATGCAAAATGGGGGCTGGGAAGGTGGCTCAGTGGTAGAGCACTTGCCTTACATGGATGAGGACCTGGGTTCAATTTCTCAGCACCACATAAGCAAAAAGAAAAAAAGCCGGAAGTGGCGCTGTGGCACAAGTGGTAGAGCACTAGCCTTGAGCTGAAGAGCTGAGGGACAGCACCCAAGCCAAGAGTTCAGGCCCCACAACCAGACCCAAAAAAAAAAAAAAAAAAAAAAAAAAAAATGGCTGGATGCCAGTGGCTCACGCCTGTAATCCTAGCTACTCAGGATGCTGAGTCTTGAGGATCCAGGTTTGAAGCCAGCCCAGGCAGGAAAGGCTGTGAGATTCTTATCTCCAATTAACTACCAGGAAACCAGAAGTGGCGCTGTGGCTCAAGTGGTAGAGGGCTTGCCTTGAACTGAAGAGCTCAAGGACAACGCCTAAGCCCAGAGTTCAAGCCCTATGACTGTTCCAAAAAAAGAAAAAAAGCATAACTCCATCATGTGTTGCCTATAAGAAATGGCAAAAATAAACATTGGCTTAGGGTTAAAGGATGGGAAAAAAACTACAAGCAAATGGACCCCAAAAGCAGGCAGGAGTGTCTGCACTCATTTTTTTTTTTTTAGGGGGCCTGAACTCTGGGCCTGGGCACTATCCCTCAGCTCTTCAGCTCAAGGCTAGTGCTCTACCACTTGAGCCACAGTGCCACTTCCTGCTTTTTTCTTTTTGCTTATGTGGTGCTGAGGAATCAAACCCAGGGCCTCATGCATGCAAAGCAAGCGCTCTACCACTGAGCCACCTTCCCAGCCCTGCACTCATTTTTGACAAAGTAGACTTCAAACCAAAATGAGTCAGAAGAGACAAAGATCATTTCATATTAATAAAGAGAACAATCAGTCAAGAGGAAATAGCAATTAACAACATCTATGCACCAAATGTCAGTGTACCCAACTGCATTAAACAAACTACTAGATTTAAAAGCATAAGAAGAACCCCAACACAATGACTGTGGGAGACTTCAATACCCCACTCTCACAAATAGACAGGTCATCAAAACAAAACCAGAAAAGAAACTCAGAATTAAATGGCACCATAAAGGAAGAGAAGGGGCTGGGAAGGTGGCTGAGTGGTAGAGAGCTTGCCTTGTATGCCTGAGGCCCTGGCTTCGATTCCTCAGCACCACATAAGCAAAAAAAGAAAAAAGCTGGAAGTAGCACTGTGGCTCAAGTGGTAGAGTGTAGCCTTGAGCTGAAGAGCTGAGGGACAGTGCCCAGGCCCAGAGTTCAGGCCCCACAACCGGACCCAAAAATAAATAAATAAATAAAAAGAAATAGAATTCAAAAGCAAAAGAGGCTACAGGGCAGGCACCAGAGGTTCATGCCTTTCATCCTAGCTTTTCAGGAGGCTGAGGTTTGAGGATTGTGTTTCAAAGCCACCCTGGACAGGAAAGTTTGTGAGATTTTTTATATCCAATTAATCACCCAAAAGCTAGAAGTAGGGCTGTCGCTAAATAGCTTACGGATAGCGCCCAAGCCATGAGTTCAAGCCCCAGTACCAGCACAACAAAATAAAAATTAAAAATATATGTGCTCATACCAAGGGCTGTTTTTTTGTTTGTTTGTTGCTGTTATTCTTGTCTTGGTGATACACAGGATTGAATTCAAGGTTTCCTACATGGACAATAAGTATTCTGTCAATGCGAACTTTATTTTTAGTACTATCGTGCTAATTTTCCCAGGCTGGCCTCAAACTTGAAATCCTCCTGCCTCCGTTTCCTAAGAAATCCTAGCATTACAAGTTTTTACCTAAACCTTGCCCAGCTCATCAAAGTTTGTTTTACGGTCATTAATAAGAAAACCAACAGAACAACAAAATGATTCCAAGTCAGACACAGAAATGGATTTACATGTAGTATATAAAAGAAAAGGAGGCTAGAATCATGAGTTTGAGACCAGCCAGGGCTACATAATGAGATCCTATCTCAAAAATATCTCAAAAAACATATAGTTGAAGAAATAATCAAGTGAGCCTCAAGCTCAGGAACAAATTGGATGGCTTACACCTATAATTCTAGCTACTCCAGAGGCTGAGCTCTGAGGATCATGGTTCAAAGCCAGCCCAGACAGGAAAGTCTGTGAGACTCTGTTTTTTGTCTTTTTATTTATTTTATTTTATTGTAAAGATTCTGTACAGAGGGGTTACAGTTACATGAGTAAGGTAATGAGTACATTTCTTGTCAAGCATTATTACACCATCCTTTATTTTTTTCCTACTATCCTTTACAACTCCTCAGTGAGACTCTTATCCCCAGTTAGCCACCAGAAAAAAAATAGAAGTAGAACTGTGGCTCTACTTCTTGAGCTTTTTTGCTCTAGGACAGCACCCAGTCCCTGAGTTCAAGCCCCATAGCCAACTGAAGAAAGAAAGAAATCAGAGTCCAAATACACATCAAAATATGGTGGCTCTGTTAGGTCCAGGATTCTGGGTTATATCTCTTTCGTCACCTCAGAAGAAAGCAAGAAGACTTCCTAATTGATCGGTTCTAAAACATGAATATGTTTAAGAATCAAGCTATATTAAATAATAGCTTCCCACGTCTTATCCCAATTTAAAAAATGCTAACATCACCACTCATTATAGCAAAAAATAAAACATGGAAAGAACTTAAATGCCTCACAATATATGAACAAACTGATACATTCATAGAATGAAATATCATAGTAAATAGGAATATAATAAACAACAGAAAGGACTATCAAACCATACCCAACAACATGGTGAGCCCCACATACAGGTCCTCTCTCACCAAAGCTCCTCTAGCTACTGCCAGAGCCAAATATCCAAACTTCCAGCCACAGTGTGGCACTGTCCTCTGAGGAGACCAACCAGTCCATTGCAGGTTGGGTCATTTCTTCCCTGGAAAAGACAGAAATTCATCTGGCTGGGATGGCATGGATACTGAATATACATTTTCCTTCCCAGATCTCAATGTCTGTAGTCAAGATCTAAAGGATTCTAGCTACTAAAATAAAATGTCTCATAGCCAAATAGAACCAAAGGACTCACTAGCTACAGCCATGGGCATGAAAACTATGTGATTGCTGATCCTATTAGATATCATATCACCAAGAGGCCAGTGATGAGAAAGGAGGTCCTTTTAAAGAAGTAGCTAGGGAGGGGAGACCAGCTAGCAATAATATCCTGTGAAGACAGAGCATCGTCTACTAGCATCACATAACAGCCCAGCTGTGATATGTTACTATGTTCACAGAAATTGGAATGACTCCCTTGCCTTCACCCCAGCTCCCTACTTGGGGAATTAACACTTCCTACTCTACAGCACTGAGCATTGTGAACACACGAGTCCTTATTCCCAGTGCTAGTGGCCCTTCCACCCCAGACGCAGTAGAAATCCCATGGAGCTTTAAGCCATGGCTGACACCAGTCATGTGAAAATTCCTTTTACTCAGAGACCAAGAGTCAAGAAGGCAAGGGGGAAAAAGTAGATAGGCAGATCTGTTGCTGCACATATACACCAAATATTTGGGACATCTCTTTGTCAAGTGTGTGCCAAGTTTCAAAGGTGAATGTACAGGTGTCTGTCCATCCCTTCCCGGATGACAACCCATGCCAAAGTGGCTTGGGTTCGCTTATGACTGTCTTTTTTTTTTTTTTTTTTTGGTTGGTCCTGGGGCTTGAGCACTGTCCTTGAGTTGTTTTTGCTCCTGGCTAGTGCTCTACCACTTGGAGCCACAACTCCACTTCCTGTTTGGGGATGGTTAATTGGAGATAAAGAGTCTCATGGATTTTTCTTCCTTGGCTGGCTTTGAACCATGATCATCAGATCTCAGCTTCCTGAGTAGCTAAGGTTATAGGCCTGAGCCACCAGTGCCTGGCTCTGTCTTTTTAAAAATTGAAAATGTCCCTTTTCAGCAGATTGAAAGAACCCCCTTTTCAACTCTGTCTCTGTGTAGACATTCTCAGGTTTACCAAAGAAGTGGACAAATGATATTGGGGCATGCTGAGGTAAGTGGTTCTCTCTCTTGAATTGAAAAGCCGGATGGGGCCAATGTCATCAGCTTTTCAAGAGTTTCTCCATTCACCTCTGTAGCTCTCTCCATCCCAGCTTCAAATCAAGATGTTCTGTCACCTTCCTCTCCTCTCCTCACATCCAGTTCCTGGCTTTGAGGGGTCCAATCTCAACCAAACTTGTTTGATCTTCTTCCTTATCTAAAAAAAAAAAACCCTCATGATATCTGCAGTTGGAAAAGCTGCAATCTCTTATGTCTTGCCCAGTCTTCCAAAAGGCTTTCTTCTCAAGGGTTAAACCATTAAATGGCTCCTAGCTCTACCTAGAGTGTAAAGACTTCCCTCCCTTGCTGGCTGGTTTCAGATGACAATGATAAGAAGCCTGGCAGGGCTTCCAGCTGTGCCCTGGCCTCTGTACAAGGCCTGTGTGTGGTCTGATTCCCACAGGTGTATGCCCACGAGTCTGAAAGCCACAGTGCTCCCACCCCAGTGCATAAGAACTGACAGCCTCAGAACGGCCTAAATGCCTTTCCTTCCCTTAAAAGCAACCCTTGAGACTCAATCTACTGGCATAACACAGGAAACTGAAGAACTCCAACCTCAGCGAGATCATTATTTAAAAGCTAGACTAGCTTATTCTCTCTTTAGTGTTATGTTATGATTCCCTTATCTGTGAGTAATTCAATTAGCTGGCAGCCAATGAACTTAATTGGGGTATTAGAAACAGGAAAATAATCACTAATATGATTGCTTAGAGCCTAAATTGAAAGACTAACTCTGCTCCTTTTGAACTATAATTAATTTGTGTTCGTTGGGAAATGAATGCATTTTGAGTATATCAAAACACATTAGACATCTGAAGACTCATAAGGTGTTTGCAATTAGAGGTATTAGGGGGCGCCACTGACTGGTTTGGACAAAATTCTGAACAGAAGTGTAAGGACCTGTGTTCAAATTCTTTTTTTCTTCTTTTGGTCGGTTGTGGGGCTTAAGCTCTTGGCCTGGGTGCTGTCCATGAGCTCTTCAGCTCAAGGCTAGCGCTCTACCTTATGCGGCAGCACCACTTCCAGCTTTTTCTGTTTATGCTGAAGAATCAAACCCAGGGCCTCATGCATGCGAAGCAAAAACTCTACCACTGAGCCACCTTTCCCAGCCCCACCTGAGTTCAAATTCTATCACTGGCAAAAAAAAAAAAAGAAATGCTGGGTTGGGTGGCGGCAGGGGGTGGGGGGGAGGATGGGATGGGAAGGGGAAACAAAGGAGGAAGCTACAATGCTTGATAAGAAATGTACTCATTATCTTGCCCATGTACTTGTAACCCCTCTATACAGTATTTTCACAATAAAAGAAAATGTTATTTAAAAAAAATGCTGGCCAGGCACTGGTGGCTCATACCTCTACTCAGGAGGCTGAGATCTGAGGATGGCAGTTCAAAGCCAGCCAGAGCAGGAAAGTCTGTGAGACTCTGATCTCCAATTAACCAACAGAAAACTGGAAGTGGCACTGTGGCCCAAGTGGTAGAGTTTTTCTCTTGAACTAAAGAGCTCAGGGACAATGCCCAGGCCCAGAGTTCAAGATCCATGACAGACAAATAAGTAAATAAACAACTAATAAAAATGCTGAATAGAGTTAGCATGGACTTTTTTCCTTAGCATAAAATACTGTATTTTAAGAGTTTTCTAGGGCTGGAATGTGGCTTAGTGGCAGAGTGCTTGCCTTGCATGCATGAAGCCCTGGGTTGGATTCCTCAGTACCACATACACAGAAAAAGCCAGAAATGGCACTGTGGCTCAAGTGGTAGAGTGCTAGCCTTGAGCAAAAAGAAGCTCAGGGACAGTGGCCAGGTCCTGAGTTCAAACCCCCGAACTGGTAAAAAAAAAAAATAATAATAATTAAAATAGTTTTCTATTTTCTTCACACTCATTTTTTTCTCATCTCTTCACCATTGTTCCATCTTTCCCATCCTTCTTTTCATTCTACAATACCTTTTTAAAAAGCTATTTCCCCTTTAGTTGTTTCTCCATTCATTTCTCTGAATCCAAGTAGTAACTCTTCCTTTCCAAAACAATATTTAGCTGGAAACTGGTGGCTCACACTTATAATCCTAGCTACTCAGAAGGCTGAGCTCTGAGGATTTCAGTTTGAAGCCAGCCTGCACAGAAAAGTCCATAAGACTCTGATCTCCAATTAACGAGAGAAAAGCCACAAGTAGAGGAGTGGCTCAAGTGGTAGAACACCAACCTTGAGCAAAAAAGCCAAGTGAAAGCTCAGGGTCCTGAGTTCAAGGCCCAGTTCCTGCATGCCCTTACCCCGTAATGCTACTTACCATAGGAGGGAAATGCCCAAGGTGTTAAGAGAGCACACATATTAAAAATGACATCAGGGCTGGGCGCCCGTGGCTCACGCCTGTCATCCTAGCTACTCAGGAGGCTGAGATCTGAGGATGGAGGTTTGAAGCCAGCCCAGGCAGGAAAGTCCATGAGACTCCTATCTCCAATAAACTACTCAGAAAACCAGAAGTGGCACTGTGGCTCAAGTGGTAGAGCACTAGCCTTGAGCTGAAGAGCTGAGGGACAGCGCCCAGGCCCAGAGTTCAAGCCACACAACTGAAGGGAAAAAAAATGACATCAGCTAGCAACTCAGAGATGTGTGTGTGTGCGTGCACATGTGCGCATACACACATACATATGGTAGTGCTAGGGTTTAGAACTCAGTACCTCATGTTTTCTAGGTACGTGTTCTTACCACTGAGCCATGCATCCAACCCTTTTTGTGCTGGTTATTTTTGTTGTTATTGTTGTTGGTTATAGGGCCTGAACTCTGGGCCTGGGCGCTGTCCCTCAGCTCTTCAGCTCAAGGCTAGTTTATATGAGTCTCATAGACTTTCCTGCCTGGGCTGGCTCTGAACCATGATCCTCAGATCTCAGCCTCCTGAGTAGCTTGGATTACAGGTGTGAGCTGCTGGTGCCCAGCTGTGCTGGTTATTTCTGAGATAAGGTCTGCATGGGCCACAGTCCTCCTATTTTAGGCTTCCTGTCCTCAGGTAGAATGACAGGCACGCACCACACCACGACCAGCTCCTGGCTGAAAAATAATCTCTGTCTAGGCTGTCCTTGAAAAGTAATCTTTGTAGGCTAAGATGACAGAAGTGAGCCTTTGGTGCCTGGTTGAAAATGGCATTTTCTAAGTGAAAAATCAGTAACACACCATATCTTATATCTACCTTGGATGGCTTAGAGATAGCTTTCACCACTTCTCCTCATTCTTTTTCCCTCACATCCAAGTAGTTAGCCAACTTTGTATACGCTATGGCTCACTGCCTTTGAGAGATGGGATGGAGTAGAAATGAAAGAGAGAAAGAAGTTTCCGAGTACCAGACATAGCTCATAGCATGGACAAAAGATAGACAAGCCAACACCATCTATAAGATTACCTCACCAGCTGGTTCAAGGCTATCATCCTAGCAACTCAGGAGGCTGAGATTTGAGGATGGAGATTTGAAGCTAGCCCAGGCAGGAAAGGCTTGAGACTCTTATCTCCAATGAATTACCAGAAAACCAGAACTGGCGCTGTGGCTGAAGTGGTAGAGCGCTGGCCTTGAGCTGAAGAGCTCAGAGATAGCCACCAGGCCCAGAGTTCAAGCCTCACAACCGACAAAAAAAGAAAGAAAATGGATGGGTGGCATGTTTACCATATAAGACAGAAAGGATAGAAGTAGCAGAGATGAAATATGGGTCCTGAAGAGCCACGCAGTGAGATGTTCTTCGGGCTGCCTGCACAAGAACATAGAACAAAGTCACGGTAGGGTTGGGGTTGGGGGACAGTGATGTCTCAGAAGAAAGTGCTGACAGACAAAATTCAGAACCAGACAGGCACCCCCTCCTGATGCTTCAGATTAAGTAAGCCCCTAGATTTAGTTATGACCTAAAAACTGGCAGGGACCCCCCGCTGAGTTTATTCCAACTTGGTAACAAGTAGAACTCCAAACAGACATTAAGCTGTTAAAGAATTATATAGAAAGAAAATATTTGTCCCTAGGTTGAATACTAATATCTATACCTTGGACATAGTTATTTCGGTATGGGTCTTATGCTTCCTGCCAGGAACGTTGCTCTCCTGTCTTTATGTCTCCTGCAACTACTAGGACAGTAATTTTGCAAAGCAGCTACTCAATAACTATAGGGGATTTTTATGCACGTGCTGGGGCTAGTGCTTGATGTCATGGCTTGGGCACTGTCCCTAAGCTATTTTGCTCAAAGCTAGCACACTGCCACTTGATTCACAGCTCCACTTCTGGCTTTTTGGTAGTTAATTGGAGATAAGAGTCTCATGGACTTTCCTGCCCAGAAGGGCTTCGAACTGTGACCCTCACATCTCAGCTTCCTGAGTAGCTAGCATGAACCACCAGCTCCCAGCTAAAACTATGTTTTTAAATTGAGTTGAATTGAATACAGACTGAAAAATGTATGACATTTGGATTACTAACAGCAATAAGATATGGGTTTTTTGTTGTTGGTGGTGGGTTCGTAGGGCTTGAACTCTGGGCTTGGGTGCTATCCCTCAGCTCTTTAGCACACGGCTAGTACTCTACCACTTGAGCCACAGTGCCACTTCCGGTTTTCTGAGTGGTTTATTGGACATAAGAGTCTCACGGACTTTCCTGCCCGGGCTGGCTTTAAACCGTGATACTCAGATCTCAGCCTCCTGAGTAGCTAGAATTACAGGCATGAGGCACCTGGTGCCCAGTTAATAAGATATGTTTTGTTGTTGTTGTTTATGGGAAGAGCTCTGAATAGTTTGCATACTTCATGAGAAAATGAGAGCATGGCACCCATGGGCTGGAAAGGTCAATGGAATTTCCTCTCCAGCAGAGTGAGGGTGGTCTGGCCCCAACAACTAAAAGAAGTAGGCAGAATCTCCCGTGGTCAGAGAGTGCTCACACTCTTCCAACTTAAACCACACAGTCTGGGAAATGGAAGGGATGTTAGCCATCATCTCACCAACAAATAAGTAGGGGAAACGTGAAGTCTAGAGGTGTTTGAAAATGTGCCCACATTAGCAGTCAGTGAGAAATCCACAGCATGAATCTTCTCCCTTTCTGCTCCTATCAGCAGAAAGTCTGTGACCCTCTTGCAGACCCTTAACTCTTGTTCCAGGTGGAACTCAACTTGGATCAAGCCAAGATTTCCTTTCTTGTTCCTTTCCTTTCTTTCCTTTTCCTTCCTTTCTTTTCTTTTCCTTCCTTTCTTTTCTCTTCTTTTCTTTTCTTCTGCAGTACTGGACTTTGAAC
Source organism: Dipodomys spectabilis (assembly GCF_019054845.1). Taxonomy (NCBI): domain Eukaryota; kingdom Metazoa; phylum Chordata; class Mammalia; order Rodentia; family Heteromyidae; genus Dipodomys; species Dipodomys spectabilis. The sequence goes on from NW_024870711.1 coordinate 7,974,617, forward strand.
TGAGGGTTTGCCAAAGCTGGTGTTCTACCAGTCGAGCCATACTTCCAGCCCTGTTATTTACTGGTTATTACTGAGATAGGCCTACACTTCCCTCTGAGGGATACACCGAAGCTGCGATCCACCTCCTTTAGACTTCTCCACGTTGCTGGGATTACAAGACATGTCACTGGACCCAGCTTCCCTTCCATGGAGATAGGGACTCATAAACACGTCTGCCCGTTCCAGCCTGAATCCACGATGCTCCCAAGAGCCTATGAGTGCTGGATTTGGCAGCACCCAAGGCCCTTTTCCAATCTCCGGGTCTCCAATACTAAGCACTCTGTAAATTCATCTGCTCTCCAACTCCTGCCCTACGGCCTCCCCTTCTCAGGGTCTTACTGAAATGAAGTCCTCCAAGAGGAAAGGTACATAACCCCACGGCAGCACCTCCACACCCAGTGGATACGCCCTCCCTCCCTTCCTGGGCCCTGCCCTCCTGCTGCGCTCTGAATTCTATCTCCTCTCCGAAGAACTCCTGCTCTGTTTATCCTCTCTCTGCTCCATCTTCCACACATCCTGAAGGACTGCATAGCGTAAGCACTTGCACAGCTGTAGCTTGTGGCTCTGATAGTTAAAATTTAAGCCTCCCTGTGTTCTCTTCCCCTAGCCACCTCTGCTAGCTTCTCATGCAAGCCATTGTGGACTGCCATTATCCGCACTTTCCACCCCAGCCTGGCCGCTCTCCCAGGACAATTGCTAAAGTTACCAGGAGTGTATTCGTCCTTCTCTTGCCAGACAGCACTTCCCCCTGGCCAGCAGGATCTCCTCCTCTTGGAAACACTCTATTGCTTGCTAGCTGGGAGTCCAAAGTCCTCTGATTTTCTCAGGCTTCTCTAACCACATACTGTCAGATTCACTTTCAAGATTCATTTTCTCATATCCATTCTTCATTTGGGGGGGGGTGCGCGCATGCATGCACACGCCCCCATACTAGGGCTTAAACTCACATTCTTGTTTAGCTTTTGTCCACTCAAGGCTAGAGCTCTACCCCTTGAGCCACAGATCCACTTCTGGCTTTTCATTGGTAAATTAGATATAAGAATCTTAAAGATTTCTCTCTCTAGGAGCTGGCTTTGAACAAGATCCTCAGATCTCAGCCTCCTAAGTAGTTAGAATTATAGACACGAGCCACCAGTGCCCAGCTGTATTCATTCCTTAAATGTTGTTGTCCTTAGGAGAGCTGGGCAATTTTCTCTGATCACTCTCAATACTCAGTAATTTCCTCTATTCTTGGTTCCCATTACAACCCACGATGATGTCCTGAAATCTGTAGTTGTAAGCCCTGCTCTGGCTCCAGAGACCAAGGTCTATAATTCTGCTACGCAGTCCCTCCTGACACCTAGCAAATCTTCTTTACATGATATAGTCTGTTCTTGTTGAGAGTTTCATTCTGAGAAAACCTGGTACAATCTTCTCAGTGAATCCTCCACTCTCCAGAGTCTTTATTGCAGGGAGTCTTCATGAAACAGGCTCCAAAGACCTTGCATTGTAAAACCCCTCACTCATTTGGTGGCAATTGGAATGTCACACAAGTCTGTGGACTACTCAAACGTGAAGGGATGACCTTCGTCACATTTGACAAGATTTCTACTTAAAATTATTTATGAGGTTCAAGGGACTAGTTAGTAAATGAATGATAGCATTCACTAAATAGTCCTTCCTTTCTAATGCTTCTGTGGTAATGACTTGAGGTGGATAATGTTGGCTTCAGAAAGTAGGCAAAAGAGCATTTCCTTTAGGCTAACATAGATGAAATTCCAAATGAGCATTATTATAATTATTCAGTTTTCATATTAAAATCTAGGCATTTTTACATACGTAGGCACTAGGGGTAAAGTACAGGGCCTCACACATAATAAGCAAGCACTCTACCATGGAGCTATATCACCAGCCCTTGTTTGTGTAATATATTCACCCCATGGAGTAAAGGATTTACACATATTTATATATAGTCTATTTATATGTGTGCATATGTGTATATAAATATAAATAGTACCTAATACATTACTACATAAATAGTAAATTAAAACATTTATTAGTTAATTTCCAAGGACATTTTCATAAATAGGTAAAATTTCCATGGGTACATATGAACATATGTACTATATATGATAAATGTATACATTATACATATATAGTGTGTGTGTACATATGTGCCTATATCATATGTACACACACTATATATATGTATACATATGTACACACACTATATATGTATAATGTATACATTTATCATATATAGTTATAAACAGTATGCACATACTGATTTTTACAGTTTATATATAAGCACACATATACATACATAAAATATATACATATACATACATAAAATATGTTATATTCATTTTATTTCTAGTGTACATATATGTGACTTGTGTGATTTATGTATACATGATATGAACAGAAATATTTATGTACTCATGTTCATATGCATCTATGGAAATTTTATTTATCTGTAAAGATGACCCTGGAAATAAACTAAAAACAAACAGAGTATATTAAAAATGTATGTCTGCTAGAAAGCAATGCCGCTATATACATTAGTGTGATTTTTTTCATTTTTTGTCACTCATGGGGCTTGAACTCTGGGCCTAGGCGCTGTCCCTCAGCTCTTCAGCTCAAGGCAAATGCTCCACCACTTGAGCCACAGCACCACTTCCAGTTTCCTGGTAGTCTCAGACTTTCCTGACTGGGCTTTGAACTGCGATTCTCAGATCTCAGCCTCCTGAGTAGCTAGGATTTCAGGTGTGAGCCACTGGCACCAAGCTAGGTTGAATTTTTATTGCCTAGTATACACCACCATTTGAGAGGATATGTTAGTAAAATTTTTTTTGGTCATGGGGCCTGAACTCTGGGCCTGAGTGCTGTCCCTCAGCTCTTCAGCTCCAGGCTAGGACTCTACCACTTGAGCTACAGTGCCACTTGCAGCTTCTTCTGCTTATGTGGTACTGAGGAATCGAACCCAGGTCCTCATGCATGCAAGGCAAGCACTCTACCACTAAGCCACCTTCCCAACCCCTGTTAGTAATCTTTTTATGTGGTTTAAATTTGACACATTTCCTTTCTTCCCACATGGTCATATGAAGAGAAAGTAAATTCAATGTGCTATCGAGTTGGGACATAAGAAAACCCTATAGAGGGAAAGAGTGACATGGTCTAAAGTGAAATGTACTCATTACCTGACTTATGTAACTCTAATCCCTCTGTACATCACATGTATAATAACAAGTTTTAAAAATTAACAAAATGAAAACCCGGCTGGGTGACAGTGACTCACACCTATAATCCTAGCTACTCAGGAGGCTGCGATCTGAGTATCATGGTTTGAAGCCAGCCAAGGCAAGGCAAGCAAGTGGATGAGACTCTTATCTCCAGTTAACCACCAGCAAACTGGAGGTGGCGCTGTGGCTCAAAGTGGTAGAGCAGCTCTAGCCTTGAGCACAAAATCTCAGGGGCAAGCATTCAGGCCCTGAGTTCAAGCCCCACAACTGACATAAAAAAAAAAAAAAGAAAGAAAGAAAACTGGATAGATACCTCAAACTGTTACAGACCCAGCTCACAAATCCTTCTAAGGGCTAATTTGTATGCCCTTATCCCAGAAGCCAGCCGATCTTTCCAGAAGCAACTAAGGTCCATACTATTTACCACTGTTGCCAGAAGAAATGGAAAAGCACGTATCTTCCCCTCCCACTCCTTACTGCCTGGTGGTTGGCAGGCAGCCCCTCTGGTTCCAAGGAGCAGAAAACAAGGGCTTCTGTGCCCTGAGTCACACTCACCAGGACCAGGGCAAGTCCTCACAGGTTCCTATGAACCAGAAAACTGGGCACATTGCTTTTCTTCTCTGAGCTTCAGGTTTCTGTCAAGTAGAGGATTAAATCTAAATTATCTCAAGCCTCTCTCAGCTCTACTGTGGCATTCTAACTTCCCAAGTCTCCTTACAGGAATGTGAAAAAGTAAGGCTAACGGCATTCCAGTCTACAAGTAAAAATGTCCCCCAAGTTTCATGAAACTTGAATATCTTTTCCAGCAAGTGCAAAGTTTGAGATCTAAAAGATTTAGTAGCGGTCAGTACTACATTAAAAAGAAAAAAAAAAAAAGGACAATCATGCAGGTAAATACCTTCTACTAAGTTTGTAAAGTAACTTATCCTACTTCTGGAAGTAACAGAAATAACTGTCACAGTCTCTTCTGGTACAGGCTCTGATTATTCTGACAGGTGTAAAAAAAAATCTGAAACTAGGAGAGGTGAAAGATGGAAGAGTCAACGCTGTAGTCATTTATTAGATTTAGCTTGCTGAAGATTTGCACTGGGGGGGGGGGGGGACGGATAAGTAAAATTAGTGAAAAGTAGAATTAACCACATTATTTTTTTTTTAGTTCCTACAGGGTTTATTTGCTTAGCAGGAACTGTCTGGTATAGTCCTGCTCCCTTTCCCGCTGTCCACCAAGAAAGAGAGCATTTATAGTGAGGTGTCATTTAACAAATGTTCACAGCCTATCCCACTGTGCCAACAAGAGAGAAAGACATAATTATTTCCCCAGGGAATGCTCTCAGCATCAGAATTCTCTTTGGAACATTTGGAAAACAATGTTCTCTTACCAAGGTCAGAGAGAGAGAAGTTTTTGCTTAAGCAAAAGAAGAACCAGCAGGTTGAACAAAAGATCACTAACTAGTCTGAAAAAAAAAAAATCACTGACTAATTTTTCAAAGAAAACCTTGAACAAAGATGCCCACTGCATCATTTTGCTATTTACTATTTACTAATTATTGAAATTGTTACTTTCAACTAACTGTAATAAGGGGTTTAATATTGTTAGTGTTTTTATTACCCACTGAAGCAGAAACTACTAGTTATTAGTTTCACCCATTTTCTTCTAGTTTATAATTTGATCGTACAAACTTATGGTCTATCATGTGATAATACATACTGTACAATGTGTAATAAGGGGGCTTTAAATATGGACTGTGCCAGTACGGAAGATATGGAAACTACCTATACGCCCATCAGTAGATAAATGGGAAAAAGAATATGTTTTACAGCCGGGCGCTGGTGGCTCATGCCTGTAATCCTAGCTACTCAGGAGGCTGAGATCTGAGGATCGCGGTTCAAAGCCAGCCCGGGCAGGAGAGACTGTGAGACTCCTATCTCCAATAAACCACCACAAAACCGGAAGTGGTGCTGTAGCTCAAGTGGTAGAGTGCTCGCCTTGAGCTGAAGAGCTGAGGGACAGCGCCCAGGCCCAGAGTTCAAGCCCCATGACCGACCAAAAAAAAAAAAAAAGAATATGTTTTACTCATCTTTTATACTTGAAGCCACCCTGTAAACCAGTCTGGCACCTATTTTTTATGTAAATAAAGTTTTATTGGAACAGAGCCACAAACAGTCATCTATAGATGACTGCTACGGCAGTGGGACACAAGTTATGGACTCATAAAGCCTAAAATATTTACCCTTTCCAGAAAAAGTTTACCAACTCTCTTCTATAATAGAACATACAGCTTCCTTGTTTTGGCAGTACTGGAATTTGAACTCAGAACCTTACATTTGCCCTATCATTTGAGCCACCTATCTCCTTTGGCTTTTGTTATTTTTCTAATAGGATCGTTTTTGCCTGGGATAACCTGACCTATTTATGCTTCTCATAGAATTGGGATGAAAGGTGCACACCAAGTCAGCAAGCTTTTACTGGCTGAGATACAGCCTTGAGAACTTTTGCCCTGGCTGGCACTGAACCATGATCCTCTCCACCTCCATCCCCTGAGTAGCTAGGATTACAGGTGTAAGCCACGCATAGGGCCTAGAATGCACAACTTCAAATGAATATTAGACTAGAGACTCTTGGAATAGAGATTTAATTTCCCATCTTTCACAAAGCCATGTTGCAAATAAAATATAAGTGGAAATTGCGTACAACTTTGTCTGGAGCCATGAAATAAGCTTGAGAACTAAGGCTGGGTCCAATGGAGTAATAGGGTAGGAGCAGCGTGGTCCCTTATTCATGAAGCATTGTTCTAGACATGGACATTCTGACAAAGTTTCTAGGTGAGAGGAACACAAATTCTCCTGATTTCTATTCTTAGTATATCACCACTAAATACAATTCCAATACATTGAGGGATGTCTATTATTAACATCAACTGTAGTCAAACCCAAGAAGATTTTTTGAACAGGGATTTTAACTCAGGTCTTCCTATTGCTAAGTATGCACTCTAACACTGGAGCTGTGCCCCTAGCATTTGCTTTCATTATTATTTTTTTATATAGCCTTGCGTTTTGCTTGGATTGTGATCTTCCTATTTACACTTCCCTGTTGGGATGGACAGGCATATGCCATGATGTCCAATGCTTCTTTTATTTTTAAACAGATTGAGATGGAGCCTCTTGAACTTCCACCCTCCACTCCTGGGCTCGCTTTGAATTGTGATCCTCCTGAGCTCAGCAGGATAGAAAGATGGAGAGACAAAGAAATTAAATGTTTAAAAACAGTAAAATGCCAGCTTGGAGGGGGAGGGAAGGGATGGTGGATTTCTAACCCTTCTGTGTCTCTGCAGACCAATATAAGCTAAAGAGCTTCAGTAAGGAAATAAAGATGACAAATGAAGTATACACTGACAGAGACTATGAGTCAAAACTATTGAATTTTAGCCTGGGAAGGTGGCTTAGTAGTAGAGTTCTTGCCTAGCATGCATGAACCCCTGGGCTTGATTCCTCAGTACCACATACACAGAAAAGGCCGGAAGTGGTGCTGTGGCTCAAGTGGTAGAGTGCTAGCCTTGAGCAAAAGTAGCTCAGAGACAGTACTCAGGCCTTGAGTTCAGGCCCCAGGACTGGCAAAACAAAACAAATAAAACTATTGAATTTTAAACCTCTAAAAGGACCAAAAATATTAATTAAAAAACTTCACTAAATTGGAGCCTAGAGAGAGAACGCAGTCTCAGCAGCAAGATGGAAGTCCTGGACCCTTTGCCATCTTTTTCCTTTCTTATTTTATTTTTTTCTCCTGGTAGGAACCACGTATCCTACACACAACCACAACAGTTCAACTATCAGAAAACTTAAGTTCAGCTTCGGGGGAAAGACAGTGTAGACCTGCAACTGTGCAAAACAGCACAGGGCAGCCACCACCTGAAGCTCCACGATAATGCAACAAAAGAGGAAGAATGACAGAACTCTCAGCTTCACAAAAGGAAACCAGCGAAGCACCTAATGCTGCAGTAAGTGCTTGCTTCACAGAGCTGTAGCAGTGAACTCCCATGATCCCTTTGGAGCATGGGAATCCAAGTGCTGCCAGAATTTCCTACAACTGCATTGACCTAGAGGGTCTGAGTGAGCACATATAGATCCTGGAGAGGAGGTAGCCAATCAGATGGGTCCCTGACAGCCCTGGGTAGTCTGGAAATGAACAGTAGGGGTAGACAATCCTCTCCTCAAACAGCAGTGTTAGAGACTTCCTTGAACCCTACCTAATCCTGGGGTGGTGCCAGAACACACAGAATAACCTGAGAAAGGCAAGGAGTAGGTTTTAAGGGAGGCAGAGCACTCTTTCTCTTCTACGATGGGCACTAGTCAAGTTCAGACCAGATCCTGGAGTGAGATCTGAGGCTGAAAATGCAGATCCATTTTGATAAAAGAGCCCCGCTAGCAACAAGGACAAAAACATTTATTTATTTTTTGCTTTGTTTAGTTTTTGTCGGTTATGGGGCTTGAACTCTGGGCCTGAGCAGTGTCCTTCAGCTCTTCAGCTCAAGGCTAGCGCTCTACCACTTGAGCCACATGCCACTTCCAGTTTTCTGGTGGTTTATTGGAGGTAAGAGTTTCATGGCTCTTCCTGCCCGGGCTGGCTTTGAACTGTGATCCTGAGATCTCAGCCTCCTGACTAGCTGGGATTACAGACAGGCATGAGCCATGAGTACCTGGCTATTAATTAATTAATTAACTTATTTATTTATTTTGTCGGTCGCGGGACCTGAACTCTGGACCTGGGCACTGTCCCTCAGCTCTTCAGCTCAAGGCTAGTGCTCTATCACTTGAGCCACAGCGCCACTTCTGGCTTTTTCTCCTTATGTGGTGCTTAGGAATCGAATCCAGGTCCTCATGCATACAAGGCAAGCACGCTACCACTGAGCCAACTTCCCAGCCTCCAGCTATTTATTGTTGTTGTTGTTCATTTGTTTGCTTACTTTTGAGGGGTTTTTTTCTATTTTTTATTTTTCTTTTTTTCCTCAATAATAATCAACCCAACTCCTCCTTTCCCTACTCTATTATTCTTATTTTTTCTGACTAAATAAATAAATAAATAATCTACAAAAAGTTTAAAAAAACAAACAGGGAAATACACCACCTTCAGAAATCAACAATTACATAAAAAAGGATCAAAATGATAATGAAGTACAGAAACCCCATATACTGACCTCAATGGACAGTTGTTAAAATGTTCAGTGAAATGGAAAAGGATATAAACAAGCAAATACCTGAACACAAGAGAACACAAAGGAATTTAATGAGAACATATACAAAAATCTAAGTGAATTCCAGCTAAGTACAAATAAACAGTGAAAACAACTCAAGGAGAATATAGTTAAGCAGCTAAAAAAAGAGAACAAAGATACAAATAAACAAATTAATAAAGTACTCAATGGAAGACATGAAACAGATCTCAATAAAGAGATAGAATTCCTGAAAAACTAAAATGGAGGGACAAAGGGTGAACAAATGCAGTAACGGTACTCATTGGACATTTGTTGAAAATGAACTATAAGACTTAGGGGTAGATTAATGGTGAAAAACTAAAGCCATTTCCTCTTAACTCAAGAACAAGACAAGGATGTCCACTCTCTCCACTTCTCTTCAATCTAGTATTAGAATGCCTAGCTACAGCAATAAGACAAGATGCAAACATAAAGGAGATCCAAGTAGGGAAAGAAGTAAAACTCTCCCTCTTTGCAGATGACATTATCTTGTATTTAAAGAACCCAATATACTCCACTCCCAAATTACTCAAGCTGATTCAAAACTTTGGCAAAATAGCAGGGTATAAAATTAACCCTCAAAAATCAATGGCTTTTCTGTATGCCAACAATGAGAAAAGTGTAGCTGAAATTAGGAAAGAAACTCCATTCGTAATAGCCCCACAAAAAATAAAATACCTAGGAATTAACTTAACCAAAGAAGTGAAGGACCTCTATGATGAAAACTTTAAAAACTTGAAAAAGGAAATCAAAACAGAACTTAGAAAGTGGCAAAAACTCCCATGCTCCTGGATTGGAAAGATCAACATTGTGAAAATGGCAATACTTCCCAACACTATCTAAAAATTCATGCGATACCTATCAAAATTCCAACCTCATTCTTCAAGGAAATAGAAGAGACAATCCAAAAATTCATATGGAACAATAAAAGACCCCAAATAGCAAAAAAGGTTCCTCAACAGAAAGAACAGTGCTGGAGGACTATCAATACCAAATTTCAAACTCTACTATAAAGCCATAGTAATCAAAACAGCTTGGCACAAGAACAGACCAGGACCAATGGAATAGAATTGAAAACCAGAAATGAACCTACAGACCTATAGCCATCTAATCTTCGATAAGGGAGCTAAAACAAAATGGAAGAAAGACAGCCTCTTCAGTAAATGGTGCTGGCAAAATTGGTTAACTACTTGTAGAAAACTAAAGCTAGATCCTTATATATCACCCTGCACCAGAATCAACTCCAAATGAATCAAAGACCTCAGAGTCAAAGCAGACACTCTGAAAACATTAAAGGATGGAATAGGAGAAACCTTAGGTCTCCTTGGCACAGGCCGAAACCCAGAAACCCAGAGACCCAGAAACACAACAAATCAAAGAAAGGTTGGACAAATGGGATTGCATGAAGTTGCAGAGCTTCTGCATGGCAAAGGACATAGCTAGCAAGATCAATAGAAAGCCTATAGATTGGGAGAAGATCTTCACTAGCCATACAACGGACAAGGGTCTCATATCTAAAATATACTTGGAACTCAAAAAATTAAATCCCCCAACAACAAATCCTCAAAGAAACAACTGCCCAATAAATAAGTGGGCTAAAGACTTAAAGAGAAACTTCTCTGAAGAGGAAAGAAGGATGGCCAATAGACACATGAAGAAATGTTCAACCTCTCTAGCCATAAAAGAAATGCAAATCAAAACATTGAGATACCACCTCACTCCAGTTAGAATGGCTAAAATCAAGAACTCTAATAACAACAGATGCTGGAAGGGATGTAGACAGAAGGGAGCCTTACTGCATTGTTGGTGGGAGTGTAACCTTGTTCAACCACTTTGGAAAGTAGTATGGAGGTTCCTCAAAAGACTCCACATAGAGCTCCCCTATGACCCAGCAATCCCACTTTTGGGCATTTACCCAAATGATCACAAACAAGACCACACTAAAGCTACCAGCACAACTATGTTTATTGCAGCATTATTTACCATAGCTAAGATATGGAACCAACCCAGATGCCTCTCAGTAGATGAATGGATCAAGAAAATGTGGTATATATACACAATGGAATTCTATGCCTCCATCAGAAAGAATGACATTGCCCCATTTGTTAGGAAATGGAAAGGCTTGGAAAAAAATTATATTAAGTGAAGTAAGCCAGGCCCAAAGAAACATAGGTCCCATGGTTTCCCTTATTTGCAATATCTAGTATATGTCTGAGTCAAGCAGAAAAGGTCAGATAAGGTGATGTTAGGGAAATGAACCCGAAGATATGTATTCAAATGTTTTTTTTTTCTTTCATACGATTGTTTCTAACACATTTATAAGATTATTTCTTTGTTGCTTTGTATGTCCCTCCCCAACAGTATAACCCCTGCTTTCACTGTATTTCATGTTGGTATAATTTGTGGAGGGGAAGGGGAAAAACAAATCATTTAAATAGGGATACAGGTGGACCCATTGCAACAATGAAATATACAAGTCCTTATGTTGAAAACGAACTTCACAACTTTGGTGAACCCCCCCCCCCCCCCGTTGGGGAGGATTGAGTGGGGGGGTGAGGAGAGGATGGGAAGGGATGGGAAGGAGAAACAAAGGAGGAGGCTACAATGCTTGATAAGAAATGTACTCATTATCTTGCCCATGTAATTGTAACCCCTCTGTACAGTATTTTCACAATAAATAAAAAAAGACTTAGGGATAGAGAATGAGAGGGGAAAAATGAAAAATGAGAGAACAAAGGAAAGGGATGATATTGTCCAAAAAGAAAAGTACTCTACTTATGTAACTATAGCCCTCTCCTTTAAAATAATAATTAAAAATGAAAATAAATAATAAATTAAAAATCCTGAAAAAAATCAAACTGAAGGCCAAGAGATATAAATAAATGAAGTAGAAATCCTCTTTAGTAATGTAAATGATATAGAAGACAGAATTTCAGAGCTTAAAGATAAAATATACTAAAAAAAGGTAGATAAAATACACTAGAAAAAAGTAGAAGATAAAGGTAAAAAGATAAAAGAAGATAAAAGTTAAAATATACTAGAAAATGTAGAAGATCAAGGAAATATGATACTTCAGAGCTCAAGTAAAAGACCAAATTTACAAGTTATGCATACTGATGAAGGAGAAAAAGGGATACTTAATGGTGTAGGAAATATATTCAACAGAGTAATAGCAGGAAACTTCCCAAATCTTGAAAAAGAGAAGCCCACCCAGAAACAAGAGGCACTTAGAACATCCAACAAACCAGACCATTAAAGAACTTCTCCACAATATATTATAGTTAAAGCAATAAGCACAGAAAAGAAAGAAAGAATAATAAAACCTATAGGAGAGAGAAAACAGATGACTTAAAGGGGAAACCCATCAGAATAACAAGCAGATTTCTCGACAGAAACTTTAACAGCATGAAGGGCTTGGAATGATGCATTTCAAGTAATGAAAGTGGAAGACTGCCAGCCAAGAATATTCTGCCCAATGAAGCTATCATTCATAGCAGAAGGGCAAATAAAAACATTTCATGTTAAAAAAAATTCCATGACATGCAAAAACTATAACAATTTATCACCATGAAACCAGTACAATAGAACACACTTAAAGACATTCTGCACTCATCAAGGCAAAAAACCCAACAAAGAAACTTCAGAATTAAGTGACTAAACGTTATGGGTTAATGCCTAAAATTTAGTATACACAGGAGCAAGATTCCATGATATAACCCCTTTGAACAAAGAACAGACAGTTTAACAAAATGAATACAAGGAAGCTGAAATGTGTCTTCACTGGCAGGGTTGGAACTAAAAGGATAGGAATGGGCAAACAGAAAAAAAAGAATGGCAGGTGAATACAGTCATAAAATTCAGGGTACACAGATGAAAATCGAGCTAGGAAACTTGGTGGGACTGGAGGGGGAAGATGGAGAGGGTGGAGGGGAGGGGAGGGGGGGTGGAGAGGGTGGAGGGGGAAGGTGGAGAGGGGAGGATGATTGAAGGGATGAAAATGCACTGGTAAAGATACACTGTACACATGAATGGATGTGGTAAATCGAAACCTTCATGTGCAATTATTTGAAGATAATAATTTCCAAAAAAGGAGGGGGGATAGACTCAGACATTGAAATCAGGAAGTAAAAACTGAAAACCCAAAACTAGCTCTGCTCCCACCACACCTACTTTTAGATGTTAGGTTACAAGAATAGAAGACATAAAGGGGCTATCTAAATCTGCCTTCTCTAAGATGTTAAAAAATAAAAATAAAAAAATTGGGCACCGGTGGCTCACACCTGTCATCCTAGCTACTCAGGAGGCCGAGATCTAAGGATTACGGTTCAAAGCCAGACTAGGCAGGAAAGTCGATGAGACTCTTATCTCCAATAAACCACCAGAAAACTGGAAGTGGAGCAGTAGCTCAAGTGGTAGAGCACAAGCCTTGAGCTGAAGAGCTCAAAATAAAAATAAAAAGCTATAAACTCTTTGCAACAGGCAAAGAGACTGAGAATTGGAAGGCATTCCTGGCAACTGGAAGTTCTACAATCACCTACTCTCCCTGTGTTGAACGAGCCCCGTTCACAGAAGCAGCACCCATCTTACACACCCAGAGCCATTGTCTGAGGATCAGGAGTTACTAAACCACACCACCACATGCAAATTCAGCCTTTACTTTTTGTAAAGGTTGTACAGATAGAAACCACTATTTTAAGTCTTTAAGTCCCATCTCCTGTCCAGGAAGCCAGGAATGTTTCTCTTTTTCCCCCTCCCCATTTCTCTCTACTTTATCCTGTTGCACAAAAATAAACAAATCCTTGTGAGTCTCTCAGATTAAGATCCCTTGAAAAAATATTTACAAGTGGATCTCAAGGTCCTTTGATTTTTTTTTGTGGAAACTGGAAAGTTGAAGTTAATCTCCAATTAAGCACCAGAAAACTGGAAGTGGCACTGTGGCTCAAGTGGTAGAGCACTAGACTTGAGCTGAAGAGCTCAGGGACAGTGCCCAGGCCCAGAGTTCAAGCCCCATGACTGACAGAATAAGAAGAAGGAGGAGGAGGGGGAGGGGGAGAGGAGGGGGAGGGGGAGGGGGAGGGGGAGGGGGAGGGGGAGGGGGAGGGGGAGGAGGAAGAGGAAAGACTCTAACAAAACTATTTATTTCAAAATATTACCCCCTGAAATAGTAAGCACAAGTATTATTATAGAGATACAGAAGTGTTCTTATTTCTATCTAAATCTTTATTTTTTTATTTTTTGTCAGTTGTGGGGCCTGAACTCTGGGCCTGGGCACTGTCCCTCAGCTCTTCAGCTCCAGGCTAGCACTCTACCACTTGAGCCACTGCGCACTTCAGCTTTTTCTGCTTATGTGGTGCTGAGGAATCGAACCCAGGGCCTCACCCATAAAAGGCAAGCATTCTACCACTGAGCCACCTTCCCAGCCCCTAAAATTTTATTTTTATAAGCTGTAACTTCTTAGCTTATCATCCTTATTCTTAATTGGATGAGGACAGGATGTTATTTATTGTAATTATAGTAACTCTTAGGCAACATTGTCATGCCCTAAGCAATTGAGAATGGCAGATCCCAAACCTGTGTCTTCCTAATGTGTCATCATAAATTAATAAGCATTTGTGTGGTGGCGAGGGGGGGTGTAATCAGAGACATATTGGCTACAATTTGACTTTTCCCTCGAGCTGTTTATTCCTTTCCGCCTTCATTGTTTAGTTATAAAACTGTTCCATCACAACAGACAAGAAACCTGTGCCTGGTGACACAACAGGTGTGGGATACATGTTTAACAAAATGTCTTTTTATTAATTTAATTAGCACCTGTGATCTCAAGCTGATGGTGTGAGGGCAAAAAGCCAAAGCTAAATTCTGTGCAATCTTGCCTCCATAGTCCGCATCCTGCTAGGCCTATTCTCCTCCATCTCTTGCGTGGTGAAGACATTTGTCATGTATTTGTTGTCACTCTTGGTTTACCACTTTCTCTGGGATTAAAAGGGTAAAAATGAGTCTTTCTAGAAATGTGGCAGATTGTCTTACTATTTTGTTTTCATTTAATCAGAAAAATGTTAGGGAAACTGAGAATAAGTATTCAGTCATATAATATTTAAAGTAGGAAAATAGAATTTGGAATAGTGAAAGACATTCTTGACATCAGCTCACTCTAAAAAACTGAGGCCCAGTAAGGTGTTTTGTCTAAAGCCATGGAAAAATCTGGGTTAGAATACAAGTCTTTACATTCAAAGGATCTTTCCACATACTACAGTATTCTTTCAGCTTCAAGACATAATGTTTAAGGAAATGTGAAACTGAGCTTGAATAGGTTGTGCACCACCAGTGGTATTTCCTAAGCAACCTAAACTTCTCCTCTCTTGCTCTGTGTTGACAGGATTAGAATGAATACAGATAAGGCACAGTTGTCAATAAACAAATCAAACCAAAGATTAAGTCATCCAAAGCAATCAGAAAGTGCTATGAATTTAGCAAAGCTGTTCACACCTGAATTTGGCTTTGCCAGGAAAGTCTCTTAGATTATTAAATGTGCCTTTGCTATCCTCTTATTGTGACTGAGAACTCAGATCAACCTCAACTGATGTTTTTTTCCAGCTTTATTTCCTTCAGTGAAATGCTGCCTTGTTCGAACTGTGATTGATACTTCAGTCTTCTGGTAGAAAAATATATCACCAACCCTCTGTTGACGGCCTTGTAGCTCCACTTATATTTTGGATTCATGGCTACACAGGAAAGTGGTGTCCTTTCAGCAAGCCGTCACCTTGTCTATGTCCCTTCAAATGATCATTAAATTGTTCTTTTATTTTTTTAATTTATTTAATTTATTTATTTTGTCAGTCATGGGGCTTAAACTCTGGGCCTGGGTGCTGTCCCTCAGCTCTTCAACTCAAAGCTAGCACTACCATTTGAGCCACAGCGCCACTTCCAGTTTTCTGGTGGTTTACTGGAGATAAGAGTCTCACCAACTTTCCTGCCCCAGCTGGCTTTGAACCACAATCCTAAGGTCTCAGACTCCTGAATAGCTAGGGCTACAGGCCTAAGCCACCAGTGCCCAGCTTTGTTCTTTTATTTTGTAATTTTTTGTTTGTTTGTTTCAAGTGATAGAAAATTGATCCAAGGTGGGAGGGGGAAGGGATGGGAAGGGGAAACAAAGGAGGAGGCAACAATGCTTGATAAGAAATGTACTCATTACCTTGCCCATGTAATTGTAACCCCTCTGTACGGTATTTTCACAATAAAAAAAAAAAAAGAAAGAAAAAAAAGAAAATTGATCCAAACTGGCCCAGACTATAAAGAGAGGGACAAAGACCTGAATTATGTGACAGAAAAGTTTAAGATACAATATCTTCAGACAAGCTTAGATCCTGATGTTAAATGATATCATTAAGAATATAATTTCTGGGGCTGGGAATGTGGCTTAGTGATAGAGTATTTGCCTAGCATTCATGAAGTCCTGGGTTCCATTCCTCAGTACCATATGAACAGAAAAAGCCAGAAGTAGAGCTAGGACTCAAATGGTAGAGTGCTAGCCCTGGGCAAAAGAAGCTTAGGGACAGTGCCCAGGCCCTGAGCTCAAGCTCCAGGAAGATTGGCAAAATAAAAAATTTTTAAAAAGGATGTTTCTCTTTGGCTTCCTCCTATGTTGACTTCCTTCTCAAGCCCTAAGGGTGGATGGCTTGATATAAGAAAAATTCAATGGGCAATACACATGACTCTGAACACTGAACATCCAGTATCTCTACTCTCACTTAGATCTTTTATAAAAGTCAATATTAATATTGAAATAAAACAGACAAGCCAGATGCTAGTGGCTCGTGCCTGTAATCCTAGCTACATCAGGAGGTCTAAATCTAAGATCACACTTAGCAGCTAACCAGGCAGAAAAGTCCATGAGACGCTTATCTCCAATCAACCATCAAAAAGTCAGAAGTGGAGCTATGGCTCAAGTGGTAGAATTTCAGCCTTAAGCAGAAAAGCTAAAGAATAGTGTCCAGGCCCTGAGTTTAAGCTCTAGTACTGATGCACACGTGCACACACTTGCACACACACATATTCACATACACATTCACATGTATACATACCAAAAAATGAAGAAAAATCCTTTGTAAACTGATGGAAGTATGGATCATTTCTTTTGGAAAGGAGTACAGTTGCATTTTGATTTGTGTTAGTTGTTACTATTTTTTTTTAATTTTTCATGGAAACAACTTAAAGAAGGAAGGATTTATTTTGGATCATGATTTCAATCCATGACCACTTGACTCCATTCTGTCTGGCCTCATGTGTGGTGAAGCTGGATTTCATGGTGGGGTCGATCATATGATAGAGCAAAGTTACTCAGTGCATGGTAGAGAAGAGGTAGAGAATGACAGGAAGGGGCCAAGGAAAAGACATACTCTAAATACATGTAGCCAGCAACCTTTCTCTCATCAGGCTCCACCTCTTGTTTCCATACCTTCCAATAAAGCCATAAACTTATGAATCCATTAATATATTAATCCATTGATGAGGTCAGAATTCTCATGATCTAAATTACTTAATAACCCAAAGCTCTACCACTGAACATTGCACTGGGGACAAAGCCTTCAATATTGCATATCAAACCACAGTACCTCCGAGGTGGAAAAAATCCTTTATGAAGTCTCTCCTCAGTAACTCAGACTGTGTTAGGTCCTGCCTCTCTGGATCACTACAATACTCAATCATGACACAGTTTATACTACTCTATGCTTTCTTATTATACAAGTATCTGTGGGTGAGCGTTTTATTCTGCTAAGAATCCTATTGGCTTCTGAAAGCTTATCTTTATCCTCAGTAGTGCAAAGCACAGTATTAACTAAATAGACTAGATTCCATAAAAAGTATGCTGATATGAAAAACAGAAAAACAACAACTGGTTTTATGAAAAGACAATGATAATCTGATAACCAGGAAAGTAAATTACACTTAAATGCTACATCTAAATCCTTTGGAGCACCTGAAAAGCATTTATTTTCTTGAAACCTTCTCAAACCTCAAAGAATGCAAATTTACTTCTCCAATTGGTTTCACAAAGAGAATATCATATTGTAACTGCAAGTTAGGCTCTATTTAAATTAACTCAATTTATGTTTTTCTCAGGGCCAACTACAGGAGATGTCACTGTAAATAAAAATTAACAGCATCTACTCTCTCTTTGTCAATCCCTTAGGGCCACTGAACATGATAAGAAAGCTGGACACACTTGCAAAATACACAGAATTATGAAAAGAGAGCTGGGAGGCCAATGTCTTCTACTAGCTATTAGAAAACAGGTCTCCTGTTTCTTGGGATGGAACCTAATGTTACACTTTAATTCCACATGGAAATTCCAAGTGGAACGTGGGACTCAGTCCTAGAATAGTACACCATCATTTTACTTCCCTTTGGAGGCAAAGTCATTTTTCTGGTAAGAAAAACTGCAACAATTATCACTTAATCATCTTAATTGTTCCTGCCACACATCAGACCCAGTCACAGAGTCTCCAATGCTATAATTACAGCGTCTTATTCAGTCTCTGTGGTACAGCTGTTCCCTAGACACTTCCCCCTCCTCTTGCTAAAATAGTTTCTGGCCAGAATTTCCCAGTTTAAAGGAGATTTATACCATATATCTGTAGCCCTGTTCTTTTCATTTTCATTTCTCAGCCTTGTTGGGCCAGCTGCCTTCAGCAGATGGAAATTTTGTCCCACTAATAGGCGGCGTCTGTTAGGTACCTGCTGGCGTCATTTCTTCCCATTTTATGTTGAATTGCATGTGATTCTGTCTATGGGCTTTTCTAACTAAGCTTTAAATTTTAGCTAAATTCAATTTTAATTCTAAGCACAACATGTCAGAGCAGCAAATAAAAACAGGTAATTAGAAGTTGGCAAATTTCTGATCTAACGACAATATGAAGGGCACAGAAATTTGTATAAATGTGGAATTTATTTGTGCCAAACTCACAAATGTTGCTCAGTCTCTCCTTCCCTCTCCCCATATACACAGGGAAACATGCTATTTTTTAAACTATCATTAAATTTTCCTGATATCCCCAGGATTTACAGAATATGATCTTTGCATAGCTGATTTTCTCAAGCCCTTGGATAACTATGTCTTCAAGAATCAAACCTTGAGTCATTCTTAATTGAATACTTTTCAAGATGTATCATATTAAATGTATACATATAATCACTTCTTAATGACTTGCCATTATCATCATGAACATTGCTCTTTGTGCTGCATTGTGGTAACAGAAGACAAAAATAAGTCCTGCTCATTTCAATACCACAAACTGTTTGTTTTCTCTCCCCGTGTCATGCATGATGTTGGACTCTAAGAATAGAGACGAATGATGCTGATGGTACTTGAGAACACAGGAAATGTACAGTGAGAGGTCCAAGACAAGTGCTATTTGATAGGTAAGCAAGAACTAGATCATGGGGGACTTTTGGACTTGACCTTGAAGTGTTCTTCATGAGCAGTAATATGATGACTGAAGATATCTGAAGGGCAGTGTAAGCAGTGAACTGGGCAGAGGAAAAACCACCAACAGTAACAGAAGTTTGGAGAAGCTTTTCCTAGCTCAAACAAAAAATGATGTCAATATGAGTTAAGGTGGTAATGAATTTAGGATCTGATGTCCATCTTTTTTTTTTGTCAGTCCTGGGGCTTGGACTCGGGGCCTGGGCACTGTCCCTGAGATTTTTTTGCCCAAGGCTAGCACTCTACCACTTGATCTACAGCACCACTTCTCTTCTGCCTTTTTCTATGCTGAGGAATCGAACCCAGGGCTTCAAGCATGTTAGGCAAGCACTCTACCACTAGGCTACACTCCCACCCCTCTGGTGTCCATCTTAATGAAGGAATAAATAAGTAATAATCTTGGATGATTTCTAAGGATTTTTACTAGGACAAGTATGTAAATGATGCCTTTAACCATGATGGGGAATTCAGAAAGAATGGGCTTGAAAAGTATTGAGGTGTGTGTTTGGTTTTGAGAAAAGTCTTCATTTAGCCACGCTGCCTCAGTCTCCTATGTGCTGGGATTGTGAGCATGTGCCACCACCATCAGCCTGCCTGGGTTTGGGTTTTCATTCCTTTATTCAACCAATATTTATTAGCCATCTGGTTTATATGAGGCTGCCACTGTGAATAGAATAAACATAGATAGACAAGATCCCTGACCTACTAGACTTACAAAAGTGGATAGATTGAGTCATCACATAAGTACATGTGTGGACACATCCACTGTGGTGACTGCTAGAACAGAGAAAGGTCATGGGGCTGTGAGGGTTAATCACTGAGGATTTTTTTTTTGTCTCTTTAGGGGGGTCAAGTTAACTTCCTGAGGAA
Source organism: Dipodomys spectabilis (assembly GCF_019054845.1). Taxonomy (NCBI): domain Eukaryota; kingdom Metazoa; phylum Chordata; class Mammalia; order Rodentia; family Heteromyidae; genus Dipodomys; species Dipodomys spectabilis. The sequence continues at coordinate 7,994,479 of NW_024870711.1, forward strand.
TCAGTCTTGGAGTAGTGATGGGAAGGATGAGCGAGAGCCAGCTAAGTAATGGAGGGAAGAAAGGCTCTCCAAGGATTTTGTAGTAGAAATAAGGTAGGGCTGAGAGAGGAGGAGATGAAGCTGGAAATGTGGACAGATGCCAGATCACAGGCAGCCATGGAAGCAGCTGATGGACTGCCAAGTTACCCACAATGTGGCCAGGCTGCCATTAAGACATTACATATTTCAAAAGAAAAAAATATATCCTGGGACATGATAAATTATAGAGGTCTCTAGGCATTCACAAAGATTGAGACCAAAGGAGTATATTGTTAGGAGATCACATAGGCACAATAGCTATGTGTATCTGATCAGACAAAATAATATTTATTGAAATGAACTCCAGGAAGTGGAAACTAGAGCATTGTTTTTCTTTGTTGCTGTTCTTGTTTTCTTTTCTTCTTGTTTGTTCATTTAACTTTCTTTAGGAAGGTAAGGGGCGGCACAGAAATGGTAGGACAAAGGGTGAACAAATACACTATGTTGAAAATGAATATACAACTCGTGGGTGGGGACAGGAGGGGAAAACTGGGAGAGAATGACATTGTTCAAAAAGAAACGTACTCTTTACCTGAGTTACGTAGCTAGAACTCCTCACCTTTACAAGAATGATAAAGTACAATAAATAAATATGTATGAAGGCAAAAACAAACTACGCAAAGAATGAGGGAAAATAGTACAATGAAATTAAAACAAGGAACAAAAAAAGACATTACATATTTCCACACAGAGTGATAAATAGCTGTTGTACTAAGTTACCCTAGTGTTTTTGCTACCCCATAGACACTATCCCACCCTTTCTGTACTTCCCCAAAACCCAGCAAGCAAAAGAGAGATGTCTGGTATGCTGGCCTGTTCTGATGAGTCAGTACCTGAGCAATAAGGGCTGTTAAATATTTTAATACGAATAAGGAAACTCTTTTGAAGTATGTGACATGATCTCATATGTATTTTGAAAATGTAATTCCAAATGCATGATGAATAAGTGATCGGGGAGGGATCCACTGAAGGCAGATGGACCAGCATTTGGTAAACTGCTATTTATTGATTTCTATTAGGGTGGAGATGGAGAAAAAGAAACAGATTCAAGTGATAGAAAATTTAATCAAAATGCCAGCAGAACCGGACACAATGTTATATGTCTGCAAGCCCAGCTACTCTGGCAGAGACTGGGAGAATCAGAGTGTGAGGAGGTAAAGGTAGGAAGTATTTAGGGGTTTAAGGGGAATCAAACGCAGGTCCTTGTACCTTCTAGGCAAAGTTTCACCACTAAGCTCTGTCTCAGTCCTTGGTGTTTTGAGATGAGGGTCTCACTATAGAGTAAGGCTGGCCTTGAACTTTCCATGTGGCCCAGATTGGCCTCAAACTTGAGACCTCATGCTTCCACCTCCTGATTAATAAGATCTCAGGCTTTTGACACCATGCTCAGCTTCGAGTCACTGTTAATAAGATATTGACCAAGCGTGTCAACTCTGCAATCAAATTGCACGAGACCATATTCAAGCATATTGACAATGTGTCAGAATGTGTCAGAATGTCCCTCCTTTTCTTCTGCAAGGTTACATTGACCTTGGTGAAGGAAATGGCCTTCATCTGATCTCAAGCAAGACATATGATCTCCTGAGCCTTTGTTTTCCCATGTGAAATATTGGAATTTTTATTGTGGTAAAATATATACATGGCATAAAACTCACCATTTTAATCCTTTTAGATGTATAGTTCAGTGGCATTTAGCACATTCCTATTGTTGTTCATGCATGACTATTACCCATGTCTCATACTTTTGCTTCCTCCAAAAATGAAACTATACCCATTATATAATGACTCCCAATTTTTTTCCTCCTCACCCCCTGGTAATTTATAACCTTTCTGTTTCTATGAACTTGACTGCTTTGGGTATCTCATATCAGGAGAATCATATGGCATTTTGGATGTGGCTAATTTCATTTAGCATAATCTTTTCAAGGCTCATTCAAGTGGTTATATATTGTGTCAGGATGCCCTTCCATTTTGTTCTGCAGTACTGTCAATTGAACCCAGGGTTTTATGCATTTTCTATCCTTTCAATCATCTCTCAAGTCCAGAATGTTCTTCCTTTCTAACACTGAATAATACCCATTATAGGGAGAGACTACATTTTGCTGATCTACACACTGGTTGACGGATTCTTGGGTTTCTCCATGTTAGTTATTGTGAATAATGGTGCCATGAACAAGAATAGACAAGTGTCTGTCTGAGTCCCAGTTTTCAATTCTTTGGGATACATACACAGAAGCAGAGTTAAACATCTGATGTGTCATTGTTTTGGGTGGTAGTGTTGTTGGGATGCGGGATGAATGGCTAGAATGATGTGGAAATACAATGAGAGCATGGAATACAGTCTTTTCAACTTTCAAAGAGGAATAGTTCCAGGTGACTGATGAAGAAAGGTCCAGGGTATGACCATAAAAGGAGAGGTTAAGTCACTAGAACAGAAGCTGAGAGGAGCCTTGAGATACTGCATGGAACAAGTCACCTTTATACTCTATTCTTCTTCTTACTTTTGTTTATGTGGTACTGAGGAATTGAACCCAGGGCCTCATGCATGCTAGGGAAGCACTCTACCACTGAGCCACCTTCCCAGCCCCACTTTTATACTCTAATTCCCGTTTTAAAAAAAAACAGCAGAAGGAAGAGAAATGCTCTGCTTAGAGAATCAAATGTAAAATAACAGTTGTGATTGATAAATGTCAGTAATAAGCAGGGAAGGTAGTATGATTCTGAAGTGGAAAAGACATTGAGTGACAGGCAGAGAGAAGAATGACTCAGTGACACATTGTACCCAAAGCTGGTACAATGCAGTGACTGCTTCTCCCATACTGTGGTCAATACAAGGAGAGAGAAAGGCTGAGGAAAAGCAAAAGCAAAAAAACCCTCAGGTTTCAGTTAAAATCAAGCAGTATAAAGGGCCTGTGTTTGGGCCTGTGGGAAAAGAGGAAATCAGAAGCCCTGAGGACAAGAGAAGCCAGAAGGGAGAGGGCTGCTGCTCAGCAAATGGGTGAGCCCCAATGCCAGCAGAACCTGCACTTTGAACTGAAGGCAATGGGCGTGGTAGGCAGAATAATGGATACCTTTGGTCCAGGCCTAGTCCTTGGAACCTGGGAATATATGATCTTACATGGCAAAAAAAAAAAAAATCATTTTGCAAGTGATTAAGTCAAGGACCTTTCCTTCTGGGGAGATGATCCTGGGTTATTTAGGTGGGCCCAAAGTATTCACAAAGTCCTTATAAGAGGGAGGGAAGGAAATTAGAACCAGAGAAGGAGATATCATAATATAGAAAGCAGAGGTTGGCCTCCTTGTGAGTTAAGGATTATGGGCTGTTTCCAGAGGGAGGAAAAGACAAAGAAGTCCAGGATTCTCTCCCACCAGCCCCAGGAAGAGTGGGGCTGATCCGTTTTGGACTTCTGATCTTCAAAACAGTAAGGTATATAAATAAATTGGTGATCTTAAACACCAATAAATGGATGTTACTTTGTTAGAGTAGCAAAAGGGAACTAATCAGTGGGAGAGGAATGAGAGGCAGTTTGGGGTTGACAGGCAGCAAGAGCTCCCTCTAGACTTACTGAGGTCCTAGCTGGCATTCCACAGTCTTGGAGATTCAAGTAGTATATTTGTAGGAAGTTACCTTACCTCAAGAGATAATTCCTGGTGAAATATCTGGAGAGGGAAGGTGAATTTGTTATGTCTAGGAATGTAGTACTCAGCTGTGGCTGTGTAACAAATTATCCTCCAACAAATATTATAAAATCTTATCTTTTCTGTGCATCCAGAAGTTGAAAGTGGCTACGTTGGATGGCTCTGTCTCAGGCCTCTCCCACCTCCTGCTGGAGACTGGGTAGCTTTCTGTGGGAAAGAATGGGCAAGACAATCTGTGTCTAAGATGGCTTATGTCAAGAGTGATCATTTAGGCCTTGGGTTTCTATCACCAGGTGATTGCCTCATGACATAGCAACTAACTCTGTGCAGAGCAATCGAGCCAAGGAAGCATGAGCAAGGAAGAAGCTACACTGCCTTTCTGACCAAGTCTCCCAAAAGTCACAATGTCACTTTCTATTTTACTCTGCTTATTAGAACCTGAGACGTCACTAGATCTAGCACTTGCTCAAGGGGAGAAATTTAGCTCCATTTCTTCAAAGAAAAAAGTTATCTGCATAAAGTCATTAATTCCAACACTAGTACAATTCAGAGCTTGAAATCTAAATATGCATATCTTTGTGTGTGTATGTGTGTGTGTGTGTGTGTGTGTGTGTGTGTGTGTGTCGGTTGTGGGGCCTGAATTCATCCTGGGCACTGTCCCTCAGCTCTTAAGCTCAAGGCTAGCACTCTACCACTTGAGCCACAGTGCCACTTCCGGCTTTTTCTGCTTAGGTGGTGCTAAGGAATTGAACCCAAGGCCTCATGCATGCAAAGCAAGCACTCTACCACTGAGCCATCTTCCCAGCCTCTGCAACAAATAAAATACACCTATGCAAATGATGTCTTTGAAGGATGATGCTAGTAGAACCCATATCACTGATGACTTTAAAATTAGACAGATAAGCAAATCTCTTTGCATTTATATTTCCCTTATTAATGCAAAGCAAAAAGAAAAATGAACATGTTCAGAAAATTCCCTTACTAATAATGTGCTATTTTTCAGATAATCCTGTTGAAATATTTTGACTATACTTCATGTAATAATTTACAAAAAAAATCCTAAAATATGGAATCCCATATTGTACTTGTTTTTTAGGTTTTGTTTTGTTTTGTTTTGTCTGTCATGGGGTTTGAACTCAAGGTCTAGACACTGTCCCTGATCTTTTTCACTCAAGGCTAGCAGCACAGTGCCACTTCTGGTTTTCTGGTGGTCAACTAAGATAAGAGTCTCACAGATTTTTCTGCCCAGGCTGGCTTTTACCGAAATCCTCAGATCTCAACCTTCTGAGTAGCTAGGATTACAGGCGTCAGCCACCAACATCCAGTTCCATATTGTACTTGTAACTTGGAAATTTATATTATTTATTAGCATTTTGAATGTACTGCTTATTAAATATGCATGTGAACTCTTAAGTACTAAAGACTTAAAAGCCAGACTAAAGTTTTATCATAAAGTCTGAAATTTTTGAGAAATCATCTCTGTAACTTTCCTTTTTGTTATTTTTCTGCTTCTTTTAATTTGACATCATTTTTTTACAATAATTATTCTATACTTATGCTTTGGCTAACTGTGGAAATCAGCATGAAGCTCCTTAATAGTTATAATTAGAACTACCCATATGATCCTGCTATACCATTTCTGGTCATATATCTAAAGGTAGATAGGCCAATATACAGTCAAGAGATCTGCACACCGATATTTATAACAGCATTGGTCATAATAGCCAAAACATGAATCAGCCTAGGTACTCACCAGTCATGAAGGTATAATGAAACTGTGGCATTTATACACAATGGAGTAGTGTTCAGTCATACAGAATGAAATTATGTTTGCCGAAATGAGGATGGAACTAGAAATAACTATCTTAAGCAAAATAAATCAGATTGTTCCCTCTCCTATGCAGAATCTAACCCTTAAAAATAAATGACAGGTGTAAAACAGATTCTCTTGGGGTATAAGAAGGGGTTCCCTCCTGTGAGAAAGGGAAGGACAAAAGGAGATGGTAAAAAGGGGTGAATGTGGTTGAAGTATTTTATACACATGTATGAAAACAGAACAATGAAATCTGTTTTAAGAAGGAGGAAAAGCAGATTAGGGTAAGTGGTAGAGGAGGAGAATTTGATCAGGGTATACTCTATGGAAATATCACAATGAACTCTTGTACAACTAATCTATGCCAATGAAAATGTAAAAAACTGGGGAAAAAAAGGATTTATAAAATCACACCAAAAAAAAATGCTTTGGGGCTGGGAAGGTGGCTCAGTGGTACAGTGCTTGCCTTGCATGCCTGAGGCCCTGGGTTCGATTCCTCAGCACCACATAAGCAAAAAGAAAAAAGCCGGGAGTGGCGCTGTGGCTCAAGTGATAGAGCGCTAGCCTTGAGCTGAAGAGCTGAGGGACAGTGTCCAGGCCTAGAGTTCAGGTCCCATGACCGGACCCCAAAAAAAAAAAAAAATGCTTTGGCTAGCCAGGCAGTGTAATCCTAGCTAGCTACTCAGGAGGCTGAGCTCAAAGGATCACCACCGTTTGAAGCCAGTGCAGGCAGAAAAGTCCATGAGACTCTTACCTCAAATTAATCACTAAGTGGCACAATGGCTCCAGTGGTAGGGCAGTAAGGACAGCTCCCAGGCCCAGAGGTTTAAGGCTCAGGACAAGCACACATACACACACAAAAAAAGTTTTGACTAAAACACATAATATTTTCATTACAATTCACTTCCTTTCTTTGTCTAAAAAAAGAAGGGAAAAAACAACTTAATTTTTAAAAATCGTTATTGAATCTGCTGTTATTCTACCCAGCAAGGTGTTTTTAGGGAGACAAAGCCATACAGATAGATGTGCCAGGACCCAGTGTTACTCCAAGATTGTGGTTTCCCTGGTATAATATCAGAGAAAATCCTCCACTGGTCCCAAGGTTTGGAAGGTCCTCTGCAGTAGTCGTGGTCTCATTCACAATTTGTTTTAAGATTAAGACTGACCGTCCTTTATTTAGAACAAAACACTGGGCAAGCCTTTTTGAAAGCACTGTCCCATGTGACCAGCATTTGAAACAAAAGCATCACCATTACTCTCCTTTTAAGGCTCCATAGATAAAAGTAACGCGGCCCACAAGGGCTGAGAGCTGTTGAATCTCACTCAGCTCCTAACTAGTTGGGGCCAAATTCAAACACTTAGGCTTGTTATTCCCAAGTCCTGGGTCTTTCCACTGTACCAAGTGAACTCAATTTATACCAATAGATAAGTTGCTGCTGTCAGAAGTGTGTTCTGGAGCACTGCTACACAGGTTGAGAGAGGAGAAGGTATCACGAAATGCTAACTAGTAAAGAAGTGGGTTAACTGAGTATGGCTGTCCAGATCCACATGGCAATGTAGACAGGGAAGATGAAATGTAAAGAATTATTCATTAGCAGGCATGGTGGTTCAGGCCCATAATCCAAGCCGCTTGGGAGGCTGAGATGGTAAGGAACATGGTTGCAGGCCAGCCCAGGCAACAAGTCTGAAAGACTCCCCATCTCAATCCATACAATCTGGGTATAGTCATATGTGCCTGGGAAGCATAAACAGAATCAGTCCTGGTAGGTCTAGGCATAAATGCAGGCCCCTAAGTGAAAAATAGTTAAAGCAAAAAGGGCTGCAGGTGGTGTTAGCTCAAGTGGTACTTGCCTAGCAAGCATGAGACCGCTGAGTTCAGGCTCCCTCTACCCCCTGCCCGCAGTACCGCAAAAATAAACATAAAAAAGAATTATTCATTATGATGAAAGTTTGACAATAAAATGAAACTCTACTCTGTGACCTACAGTGAGGGAGGACAAAATCAGATCTCACTCGAGAATGGACAGGTTGGTCTACCAGATGTCTGAGGTGGACCAGCCAGGTAGAGCTGGTCTGGTGGGGCTGGGCAGATAATAACCACCTTTGGGACTACAAGTGGGGAAATAAGAGTAAGGGGAATCAGCAACCGGCAGTGTGGTGGCCAGTGGGTAGGATGAAAGCTGTGTGGGAAGAGGCAGATGTGGGAGGAGTCACATCGGGTAGCTGCTGACTCTTTTGCATGGACAAGACCCCTTTGGACTGCTCAGGATTTGTAGAGGCTCTAGTTTTTATGTCCAGAGGCTGGGGAAGGCCAGGGACTGGTGGCTCACACCTGTCATCCTAGCTACTCAGGAGACTGAGCTCTGAGGACCATGGTTCCAAAGTAGCCCCGGCAGCAAAGTCTGTGACACTCTCCTCTCCAATAAACCACCACAAAGCTGGAAGTGGAGCTCTGGCTCAACTGGTAGTGTTAGCCTTGAGCAAAAGAAGCTCTACCAGGGTCAGGCAACAAGGACACAAAAGTCTGCTTCTCAAAATCCTACAAACTAAATCAGTAATCTTTTACTCACCTTTAGAAGACATCTATTATTGCCTCTTTCAATACAAGTTTATTAAATACCTACTGTGAGTTATCTGTAAAGCAATACATCAAAGGCACTATAAAAATGAAACATACTTGGCCCTTGAAACCTAGAAATAGTAGCTCACAAATATGTTTCACCAGTTTATTAATAGTTATAAAAACAATCCAACAGAGGAAAGATAGCTTTTTTCAACAAATTCAACTAGAGCAAGCATATCTCCACAGGTGAACAATCAAACCTCCATTTAAACTATACACCCTAGACCAAAAGTGAGCTCAAAATGTGTCCCACAGGTAAATGTAGAGCTCCCAAAGTATAACATGCTTTTAAAAAAAAGTCTTCTGAGAAAAATCTCAGAACCTAAAATCCAGTGAGGATTTCTCATACTTGACAGCAAATGCATGATGAAGAAAAAAATACCTGCATTGGACATTATTAAAACGAAAATCTTTTCTGTTTCTTGGAAGAACTTCCAGCTGCTAGTGGGTCACACTTGTAGTTCTACTACCCAGGAGGTTGAGATTGGAGGATCTAGACAAATTCAAGAGATTATTACCTCTAGTTAAACAGCAAAACGCCAAAAGTGGAGGTGTGGCTCAAGTGGTAGAGCATAAACCTTGAGCAAAAGGACTAAGTAAGTGCATAAACCTTGAGTTCAAGCCCCAGTACTACACCAAAAAAAAAAAAAAAAGGAGGACAAGGGACAGACCAGGAGCCTAGAACCTGTCAAGACAACCACAAACTGCCATGGCTGTAATAGAGATCTAGACACAGTACCACAAAGACAACATTGAGACACTCGGAAATCTGATGATGTGGGAACTGGACAAGAAGAATTGATTAGGAAGAAGAGGAGCAAAAGCTAGGAGGAAGAAAGCACAAAGACCATTGAGACAGTGCTCAGCCCAGTGTAGGTTAAAGAGCAAGAGAGAGGAAAGATGGCTGAGACACATGGCGGAAGGACATACCCTGCTTATAGCTCCAAACTGCTCCTAGCTAGACTAAGATAAATACAATAAGAGATGTAAACAACCCCAGCAGGTGGGAACTCTGGATGGTCAGAAGAATGAGGTTGGTTAGCCAGGGTCACTCTGAAAGATATCCATCCACTATGGGATAGGACAGGGAGGCTACGCTGCCTCCCACCCTGTGCCTTCCCTTGGCTGCCTCCTGCCCTGGGTGGAGGCTGGGACACTGAGTCTGTCTTTGTCCCCTGGGAGCTCCTTACCTTCTCAGCTTGTGGAGAGAGCTGAAAACCAGCTGACTTGCTGCACAATCCCAGTGGGAACACACCCAGCTCCTCAAGGTAAGAGCCACCCCTACTGTCTGAGCAACAGCGTAGTTCTCTGGATTTAGGGAAGAAAGAAGAAAAGTAGGTCAGTTAGTAAGTGGTTCATGAAGTGCTTACTCAAGAAACACATCTCAGTAAATGTTTCACTCTATTTTTCAAACCCGTGCCCATGCTGTGATAAAAGATCACTTTATTTTGACCATTAGAGGTTTATAACCACCCTTTATATCCACTCACCTAATTCTACCAGAGGAAGTTGTACCCTAAGTGTCTGCAGCCCTAGGTAAATGTTATTCCACTGCCAGCTTCTTCCAGGTATTCTTGCTGGTACCTTCACAGTAGAAGCCCTTCGGCACCACTGAAGGAACATTTCCTAATTTAAAGGCAATTAAGTCAGCAGCTTTTTGTTTTTTTATCCAGATGGCTGGATATTTACCAGAGCACCTGCTTAGCAGGTAGAGATCCTGGTTTTGATCTCTAGGATTAAAGAAGAAAAACAAAACAAATCCCAGGCCCTAGTGACTCATGTTTGCAATCTTAGCTACTCAGGAAACTGAGATCTGAAGATCAAGGTTCAAAACCAGCCCAGACAAATGTTATCTCAGAGTACAGCTCCTTTCCTCCACCAGACAAAGAATTAAGAGTAAGAGAAACAGTGAAATGCAGAAAAGCAGCAAGTTCACAGAAAGTGAGAATACAGTGAGAGAGGCCCAGAGCCAGGAGTACGATGGAGTCCTCTCAGAAGGTGGAGGTGATAATATGGGCTTCTCCCAAACCTCCTCCCTTGGTTATTGTGCTGACTGCTTGATGGCTTATGTACGGTACCACCCCAGGTCTTTTTGTTGAGTAAATTATGTGGAAAAGCATTTGAGCAGGAGCCCATGGCATTATGGGAGAAGCATTTGAGAGGAGGCCCCAGGGCTTTATGGGAAGAAGAAGCACCATGATGGGCCACATCTGTGACATGTTTCGTCTGCCAATTTTTCCTTTTTTTTCTCTAACTACCGAGGAAGCCTAACTCTCCCTCACAAGTAGGAGAGATTCTTATCTTCAATTAAAACAGCAAAAATCCAGAAGCGGAATTGTGGCTCAAATGGTAGAGCACTAACCTTGAGTAAAAAAGCTAAGGGAGAGATGGGGCACCTGTGGTTTCTGCCTGTACTTCTAGCTACTTAGGAAGCTAAGATGTGGGGATCATGGTTCAAAGCCAGCCTGACTAGGAAAGTCCATAAGACTCTTATCTCCAATTAATCACCAAAAAGCCACTGTATCTCATCATACAAATGGAAGTTTGGTTTCTGAACTAATTCAATCAGTAGAATTAGCCAGAGCAATTAATCCAGATTCCAACTCTGAATTGAACACATGGTCATTAAAAATTGGTTAGAAATATTATGCAAATTCTAAAGAGGGATCTTCATTTGCTTTCTCACAAAAAATAATTTGGAGAAAAAGCAATTTCCCCAATAAAATAGTAGTATAATTGTTTCCTGGTTATTCTTTTTTAATCAATGACCCCAGTTTATAGGCTCCTTCTACTACATTTTTCTACCTCTAAAGTGAATATAGACTCAAAAGCAATTGACTTTACAATAAAGAAAAAACAAAGGTCATTGAAATTTTTGAATTCTCTCCATAAGAGTTTTTTCTCCAATTAATCACCAGAAAACTGAAGTGGCACTGTGGTTCAAAGTGGTAGACCACTAGCCTTCAGAAAAAAACTGCTTAGGGACAGTGCCCAGGCCCTGAGTTCAAGCCCCAGACCGACTAAATAAATAAATAAATAAATAAATAAATAAATATCATATAAACAGTGTTGATACATTATTAGATTTTCCTATTATGACATCGGTGGCTCATGCCTGTAATCTTAGCTACCAGGAGGCTGAGGTCTGAGGATCAAAGTTTGAAGCCAGTCCAGGCAGGAAAGTCCATAAGACTACTGTCTGCTATTAACCAGCAACAAAAGCCAGAAATGGAGGTGAGGCAAAAGTGGTAGAGAGCCAGACTTGAGCAAAAGCAAAAGCTTTTTCTGGCATGAATATACTGTAATCTGGAAAACACACTTCATCATTCATGCCTAGAATATTCACTCCAGTTTATGCCATGAAAAACTTAGAATAATCCAAGAGATACTTTACACATGTTATATAAGCACATTCATACAAAAGTAGTATCCTCAAGCGTAGACTCTATTTTTGGCAATGCACTGAGAAAGTCTGGGATGAAAAACTTTCTCAGATATTTGGGAATAATCCTCAGAACACAGTGAAGACAGAGAGAGAGAGAGAGAGAGAGAGAGGAGGCTGAGGAAACCTCAGAGAAAATTTGATGTTGAATCAGGATCTGGAAAAAATGATTAATTTTTCTTCAGAGAAAAACATTTCTTTCCAAGAAAAGAAGCAACCAGAAGAATCCACATGGCCCGAGAGTATCTGCATGGCCCAAGAACATGTGCCTTAGTTTGTGACTACAGCACACTGTCTGGGAGGATTGTGGCCTGAATAGCTGCGGTGAAGAGAGAATGAGGTCTCACTGTGGAATTCGCTATTGAAGGGCTTATTTCAGAATGTGAAAACATGGAAGTTACTTTTTTTGTAGCACCACTAAACACTGAGAGTAAATGTTAATACTTCCTGTGTATCAAATATCCCACACCATGAAATACCCCACTTAACTCCCACACTTCTTTCTTAAAACTACCCTGTAAAGCTGAGCACTGGTGGGTTGGTCAAACCTGTAATTTTAGCTACTTGGGAGACTGAGATCTGAGGATCGTGGCTGGCGGCCAGCCTGGAAAAACAAATCTGAGAGACTCTTTATTATCAAAACTAACCAGCAAAAGCCAGAAGTGGAGCTGAGGAACTTTCCTGCCAGGGCTGGCTTTGAACCATGATTCTCAGATCTTAGCCTCCTGAGTAGCTAGGATTAGAGGCACTGGTTCCCAGCTAAGACAGAGAAATTAAACTTCTGCACTCCTAGTATGTATGCACTCTTCCAAGCTCCTGGCAGGAGCCCTACCATTGTGTGTGTGTGTGTGTGTGTGTGTGTGTGTAAATCTGTTAATATCTTTCCATCCCCCCTTTCTCTATCTCAATCTTACTTTTTGGTAGAAGGCACAAAAGCTCCAGGACCTTTACAAAGAAATGCTATTGTTATATTAGAGGGGTAGTATGGTCTGAGTTTCCCAGGATACATCTAGGTTTCCATGTATGATTTCTATGCTAACAAACCTAGGAAAGAAATTATCCAAAGAATATCTTTTCAAAGGGTGAACAAATGTAGCAGTCATACTCACTAGACACTGTTGAAAATGGACTATTCAATATGTGGGTGGGGACAGGAGGGGAAAACTGAGAGAGGAAAGGGGTGACATTGTCCAGAAAAGGCCAGGCGCTGGTGGCTCACACCTGTAATCCTAGCTACTCAGGAGGCTGAGATCTGAGGGTCGAGGTTCAAAGCCAGCCTGGGCAGGAAAATCTGTGAGATTCTTTTCTCCAATTAACCACCAGAAAACTGAAAGTGGTGCTGTGGCTCAAAGTGGTAGAGCACTAGCCTTGAGCTGAAGAGCTCAGGGACAGCTCCCAGGCCCAGAGTTCAAGCCCCATGATGGACACAAAGAAAAACAAAACAGACATTGTCCAAAAAGAAATGTTCGCCTTACCTGACTTATGTAACTGTAAACGCTCTGTACATCACCTTTATAATAACAATTTTTAAAAATTACAAAAAAGTATTTTTCCAATTTGTATAAAATTCAGGTACCACAAAATGTAAGTATGTCCCCAGATAGAACTGGAAATGATCATTGGACCTAGGTAAGAACTGAGATTGAGAAAGTTTCATAGTAAGAAAAGGTAGCGTGAAAAATGCCCAAGGATGAACCTTGAGGAGCTTGTTACCAGACTGGTGATGGGTGATGCTCCAGGGAGGAAGGTCTCCGATAGGGAGGAGGCCTCTGCCTGCCCCTTGGGTACCAAGCTCTTGATGTTACAGAAAAGAATTTGAGAGCCAGGCACTTCTTTAAAATATATCACATTAGCCAGGCACCAGTGGCTCACGCCTATAATCCCAGCTCCTCAGGAGGCTGAGATCTGAGGATCATGGTTCAAAGCTAGCCCATGCAGTAAAGTCCATGAGACTCCATCTCCAATTAACCATCTGAAGTGGAGCTGTGGCTCAAAGTGGTAGAGTGTAGCTCAGGGACAGCTTCCAGGTTCAGCGTTCAAGCCCCACAAGCGACCAAAAAAAAATTTTTTTTGAGAACACATCAAAGTGGAGACCAAGAAAGCTTCTTAGTAAAACAAAGTGAGAGAATGATAGTTAGTACCCTGCCCAGACATAGGTGCTGGCACATCTGATAACAGGTGCAAGGAAAGCTTTAACATCGCTGGTATTTACATGAAAAGAAGGTTGGGGTTTGACTCAAATTTATCTTTTTTTTTTTTTTTGGGTCCGGTCGTGGGGCCTGAACTCTGGGCCTGGGCGCTGTCCCTCAGCTCTTCAGCTCAAGGCTAGCACTCTACCACTTGAGCCACAGCGCCACTTCCGGCTTTTTTCTTTTTGCTTATGTGGTGCTGAGGAATCGAACCCAGGGCTTCAGGCATGCAGGCAAGCGCTTTAACCACTGAGCCACCTTCTCAGCCCCTCAAATTTATCTTAAGGAAACGTGTTTTCCTTTGTTCTCACACCTGGCACATTTAATCACTCTTGTTATACTTTTATCAGTTTGGTTCAGAGACTTTAATGCTGACGTGCTCTTTAAACTTTGGTCACTGATATGTGTACATCCCTTTAAAGAAAGGGTGGATATTGTCACATACTCCCTTCAAGACAGGTATCTGTCCTTGAAATAAGTAAAACTTCTAAATACCTTTCCCAGGTGTTTGTTTTTCCAGGACAAGTATCTTTTAAGGCATCCTTGCTCAGTTTCCAGAGCATGCTACTTATTTTGGGCCAGCAGGCAAGGTCAGAAGGAAAGAGCTGCTCTTTGACTGCAGCTTCTGAGGGAGCGTAAGGTTGAAAGCAAAGAAGATAGTGCTTCTGTATTTCTAATAGAGCTCCTCACTAATCTAGTAGTTGTCTCTTGTTGGTAACCACAACACAACAGGATACCGCAGCACAACAGGATACAGCAGCACAACAGGATACAGGCCAAAGCAAACTAGAAAAGGCAGAGATAGTGAGGTAAGAGATGAGCATCAGCAGGCTCCAGGAGTCCCAAGGCTCTCTGGAACTTGGGCCCTGAGTACCCACAAGCAAGCATATTTATTTGAATTCACACAAGGGAGGTTACTATGGATACATGTGAAAAGTAAAGCATCTATATTAATATTACAATCCGTGCTAAAAGTAAAGCATCTATATTAATATTACAATCCGTGCTAAAACAGAGTTCATGAGAGACATTGCTTCCCTTATTCTTTGGAGGCAGGAGACTGCAGCCCAGGGAAAGTTCAGACACAGTGTTCATATATTTAGCTCAAGGTTAAGTTGTCAAGGTCCCCAGCACAGCTGCCAGCCCAAGGATGGGGGTGGTGGCGGCACCCCAGTCTCTTCTTCCTCTCCAGAGCGTCTGTCTGTTCTGACCCTTCCAGCCAGCTCAGTGTGGCCAGCGAATGCTGTCAAGGTGGTGCTCCAACCTCTCAAACCTTTTCCAGGTTTCACAGCTCAGCTTCACAGTTCCCTCCCTACAGTCTCTGAAATTTTGGATTCCGTTTTCCATGCCTCATTTTCTTTGATCTATGCATCCTCAAACCCATATATAAGTGATGGATGAAAGAGAGCCACGTGGAAAGTTATCCTCTAAAGAAGAGTGACAAGACAAGTGCTGGTGGTTCATGCCTATAATACTAGCTACTCAAGAGGCTGAGATGTCGGGAAGGTGGCTCAGTGGTAGAGCGCTTGCCTTGCATGCATGAGGCCCTGGGTTCGATTCCTCAGTACCACATAAGCAGAAAAAGCCGGAAGTGGCGCTGTAGCTCAAGTGGTAGAGTGCTAGCCTTGAGCTGAAGACCTGAGGGACAGTGCCCAGGCCCAGAGTTCAGGCCCTAAAACTGGCAAAAAAAAAAAAAAAAAGAGGCTGAGATGTGAGGATCACAGCTCGAAGTCAGCCTAATCAGAAAAGTCCAGGAGACTTACCTCTAACCAGCAAAAAGACAGAAGCAGAATTGTGACTTAAGTGGTAGGATGGCAGCTTTAAGCAGAAAAAGACAGGCAGGGTTACAAGGCCCTGAGATCAAGACACAATAGTTCTAAAATACTAAATATGCTATGAGAATGAAGAAGCTAGGGTATCAAAAGGTAAGTGCCTTGCAGGTGGAGAAGCACCATATCAAAGATAGAAGAGAAATTCCAGGTAGGTAGACATGGCTGGAGTACTCCAAGGAAAGAAATTAACCATCCTAGTGGTGGGTAATCAACTTAATAGGCTCCCATGCCTGGGCATTTGATCAAACATTTTTAGATGTTTCTGTGAGGACATTTTAACACTCTACTGATGAGTTCACTACTGATGATTTTTGTCATCCACAATATGAGAGTGGGCCTCACCTAATCAGTTGAAGGCCAGGTTAGAACAGAGATTTTGTGTTTCCCTGAGCAAAGAAAGAATGCTGCCAGACTTGCAAAGTCAGTTCTTCCCTGGGTGTCCTGTTTGCCAACTCTCCCAGCAGAATTTGGATTTGCTGGCCTCCATAATCATATGGGTGATGAATCTATTCCTTAAAATAAATATCCATGCTAAAAATGAATGTCTGTCTATCTATCCTAAAATCAGTGTCTGCCTATCTATCTTAAAATTAATATCTGACCATCCATCCGTCCATGCATCCATATCTGTTGTTTTTCTCTGGAGAACCCTAATATAGTTCTATAGAGATACAAACCCTACTTAAGAATGTCTTTAAGCCAGGGGTTTATGGTTTATGTCCATAATCCTAGCTACTCAGGAGGCTGAGATGTGAAGATCTTTCCAGCCTGGGCAAGAAAGTCCATGAGACTCTTATCTGCAATAAACTACCAAAAAGCCAGAAGTGGAGCTGTGGCTCAAGTAGTAGAAGGCTAGCCTTGAACACAAAGGCTCAGGGATAGTGCCCAGGCCCTGAGTTCAAGCCCCAGGACCAGAAACAGAAACAGAGTGTCTTCAAGAAACTTACCCAGCCGGGCGCTGGTGGCTCACACCTATAATCCTAACTATTCAGGAGGCTGAGATCTGAGGATCACCATTCAAAGCCAGCCCAGACAGAAAAGGCGGTGAGCCTCCTACTTCCAATAAACCAACAGAAAACTGGAAGTGGCATTGTAGTTCCAGTGGTAGAGTGCTCGCCTTGAGCTGAAGAGCTGAGGGACAGCACCCAGGCCCAGAGTTCAAGCCCCACACTAACAAAAGGAAAAAGAAACTTACCCAGTGCAAGAAAGGAGAGGAACTTCACATCCAGTGGAGCCGGAAAGGTTCCACTAAGGAGACTGCACTTGAGGTAACCCAGGATAGATTCCTTCAGGATAAAAAGTGGTTGGTAAAGAGCAACTTCTATGGAGGAAACAGTTGTATGAGAACGTATGAAGGCCAAATTGTGCATTTACAGGCATCAGAAATCCAGTTTAGACCTTGGTGGTACATACAAGAAACCAAAAAGGACAAACCAGAGAGATCCATCCATCGGAAGCAAAGTGCTGGTGTTTTGGTTTCCAGCATAGACCTCAAAAGATGACTTCATTCATGACTACCTTATGGCAGCATTCTCTGGATTCTGAAACAGGTCTAGGACTGGCAACACACAAAAAAATCTAAAGTTTAAATCTTTCCATTTCCTACCCTGCACTCCCTTCTTCTGGTTTAAGGTTCTTCTTCCCAGAACCTGAACCAAGCCCTTCATCCTGCCTGAGGCCCTTAATGTTTCTGCCAAACTTGATTTGCCCAATTGATTGTAGTCAATCGGATTCAACTGGATAATATGAAAGTGTGAATGATTATGGAGTCATCTTACCCTCTGAGTTGAGTCTTCTAAGAAATAGTACTTGGTAATCTTTGTTGCAAATCTAGGCAGTAAAGCAAGGCCTTTATGTAGTTTGAATACATAATTTAGAAGTCAAATGGGAGGGGAGAAGTGGCCTGCTTGTGTAGTCTCACCTATATGGGAGGCTGAAGCAGAGGCTCCCTTAGTCTGTAAGTTCAAGGCCAGTCTGGGAAACAGCAAAACCTTGTCTCAAAAAACAAAACAACATCTCCCAAACAACAAATAAAAACAATGAAGACTAGGCTGGGAAGGTGGCTCAACGGTAGAGTGCTTGCCTTGCATGTATGAGGTCCTGGGTTCGATTCCCCAGCACCACATAAGCAAAAATTTAAAAAAGCCGGAAGTGGCGCTGTGGCTCAACTGGTAGAGCGCTAGCCTTGAGCTGAAGAGCTGAGGGACAGCACCCAGGCCCAGAGTTCAGGCCTCACAACCGGACCCCCCAAAAAAACCCAAAAAACAAAAACAACAATGAAGGCTGACAAGAGTTCAGTTCTAAAGTTGAAAGGAGAGGGTGAAAAGGAGATGATTATCATGAAAGTACCCTACATATGAAAATGTGATTATTAAGCCTGTTAAAAATTATGCAAGCTGGGCACAAATGGCTCACACCTATAATCCTAACTACTCAGGAGGCTGAGATCTGAGGATCACAGTTCAAAATCAGCCAGAGCAGACAAATCTGTGAGACTCTTATAACTACCAAAAAAGCCTGAAGAAATGTAGCCCCAGTGGCAGAGTGCCAGCCTTGAACATAAAATAGTAAAGGAGAGCACTCTAGCCTTGAGTTCAAGCCCTGTACCAATACCTTCTTATAGTCCCAGCTACTTATGAAGCTAAGGCAGAATTGTCTGAGGCCAGTTCTTCAAAACCAACCTGAGCTACATATACTGAGACCCTGTCTCAAAAACAAAGGAACGAAACAAAATCTGATTTATTTGGCTCATCTTTCTTATAATAACTACACTGTTTCAAAACAATTTTTAGGACATCTGGTAATGCTTAATACTGGAAAATTTAACATTAGAAACTGGAAGAGAGGAAGCAGTGGGAATGGATCATTAAATCAATGGTTCCCAGATTATGGTGGGTTACAATGCAAGTGGAAGGACAGGAAAGAAACCAAAACCTGGAAAACCATTTAAAAGGTTTGAGGAACAATTTGAGGTAGGAAAATGTCTTGGTAACAGTGAACATGCATGAATTTGCTTAAGCCCCTGGCCAGCCCCAGGAGCTTGAAGCATTGTCATTGATGATGGCTACCCCCAAAATAAAGGTTTCTCTAGGACACCTATAGCTCTAGGATGTCAGGTAATGGGTGTTTTTCATTTATTGCCAAGCTTGTATCATTTCGAAAATATGAGTAGCAATAGGGAAATTAGTGAACTATCTCTCTCATATACACACACTCATGAGATACACAGTTTTATTCCCAATTAATAGCTGACTTAACTAGAGCAAAACATAGTCATTTGAAGGTGAGGTTGAGGGAGATGGAGTAACACAACGGAAAGAGTGACTTGGATCAAGATGCATCGTACTCAGAAACTGACTTGAACTGAAACCCCTTTGTACAACTGTATAATTTTTTTTAAAAAATGCATTCTCGTCACAAACTGACATGCTAAATTGGAACACCTTGTATAGCTAAAGATAACTTAAAAACAATAACAAAAAAACAAGTCATTTGAAGCAGGGCACTGGTGGTTCACACTTGCAATCCTAGCTACTCAGGAGGCTAAGATCTGAGGATCCAGATTTGAAGCCAGTCCAGGCAGGAAAGTTCATGAGATTCTTTCTCTCTTTTTTTTTTTCCGTTGGGCATGGGGATTGAACTCTGGGCTTGGGTGCTGTCCCCCAGCTCTTCAGCTCAAGGCTAGCACTCTACTACTTGAGCCACAGTGTCACTTCCAGTTTTCTGTTGATTTATTAGAAATGAGTCTCACTGACTTTCCTGCCTGGGCTGGCTTTGAACCGTGATCCCCAGATCTCAGCCTCCTGAGTAACTAGGATTACGGGCATGAGCCACCAGCGCCCAGCCCATGAGATTCTTATTTCCAACTAACCACCAGAAAACTGGAAGTACTGTTGTGGCTCAAAGTGGGCTAGCCTTGAGCAAAAGAGCTCAGGAACAGTGCCCAGGCCCTGAGTTCAAGCCCCATGACTGAAAAAAAAAAGTCATTTGAGTCTTAATATGAACCAAAGTCAGCCCAAATCTTAAATTTTTGAGCTTTTTCCAATTACATGGTTTTTGTTGTTGTTGATGGGGCTTGACGTGATTATTGTTTTACTTGAAAACCTATTAATCATCTAATTGATTTTGGCCTGATATTCTAGTTTTGGGAGTTTTTTGTTGTTGTTGTTCATTTTTTGTTGGTCGTGGGGCTTGAACTCTGGGCCTAGGTGGTATCCCTGAGCTCTTCAGCTCAAGGCTAGCGTTCTACCACTTGAGCCACAGTGCCACTTCCGATTTTCTGAGTGGGGGTTATTTTGAATACGAGTCTCACGGACTTTTGTCCCTGACTGGCTTTGAACCGCAATCCTCAGCTCTCAGCCTCCTGAGTAGCTAGGAATACAGGCATGAGCCACTGGTGCTCCCTTGATATTCTAGTTTTTGAAACTGTATTGAACTTTGAGTTTGATGTCTACCAGATAATCTTCCCAAACTTTGGGTCACTGAAGACTCAACTTTGCTTTCATGAGCAGCTTAAGATGGAGGAAGAATGTTTTAAAAACATTAAGTTGAACTTGAGCAGATGGCCCTGCCTTGTTGAGTACAGAGGCAAAATTTCATGGCCCAGTAGATGCAATCTGGCTGGAAAGTGGACATGGGTGGAAGACTCCAGCTGCTGAAGATGGTTAATGCAGACAGGTGCTAAGGACAGTTACACAGAGGCCTTGAGAAATAGAGAGGGAATACAGGTGGATTAAATATTCACCCTTGAAGAAAAATAAGTTTGGAGAAAATACTCTCATATTTAGCTGTGCAAAGTCACAGAAAAGACTGACTGGAATTATAACATTTGAGAAGCCAGGTTAGGGAGTACAGAGATAAGGTCATCGTCAACTGAGGAGCACTTAGGGTCAAGTAAGTAAAATAAACTAGGATATTCTAAAATAAAGACTTGACAGGTGCTGATGGCTCATGCTGGTCATTCTAGCTTTCCGGAGGCTGAGGATTAAAACCAGCCCTGATAGGAAAGTCTGTGAGACTTCTCCAATTAACCACCAAAGGCTAGAAGTACTGGAAAGGTGCCAGCCTTGAGAAAAGAACAAAAACAAAAACAAAAAAAATCTCAGGGACAGGATCCAGGTCCTGAGTTCAAACCCCAGGTCTGGCACAAAAATATAAAAACTAAAGGCTCGTAGGCACAGTGGAAATGGTCCACAGGAACAAACTTTCCCTGGTCACCGGTGGGCCTTCAAAGAAATTGCTTTTGTCTAGGTTAAACCTATAGGATACCAAAACAAGAACTTTTAACCTTCTGGGGGGGGGGACCTCAAAAGATTACATAATCTGGGGATAAGTATATGCAAACATGACTTCTAAAGATACTTAGCAAAGGTTGACAAAAGATCTCATTTCCATACAAGGGACCACCTATATATCAAGGGGATATTTCTTCTGGGAGTAACCCACTGGGAGCCTGGGGGCAAGCCCTCTCTGCCCTGGCTGATTTCTCCCTTAAAGGGGTACTAGACTCACTGAAGTGTTCTAGGTTGGGGGTGGACAGGAAGTGACATCCGTCACATCTTCGGTCCAGAGGATGGGCTAAAGGGAAATCCTTCCTTACTCTAGGAATTAGCCCACGGGCTTGTGCGTTCAATCCGCTGCCTCTGGCTGGTGTGGGGTCAGATCCGTGCTTTCTTCAGGCTCCTGCCATCACCTCGGTGGCTGGTGGAGCCACAATTGATCTCCAAATTCCCAATTATGATAACTAATCATTATGATAACTAATCAATCAAACAAGTGGGATCCAGCGCGAACGGTCCGGAGACTCACACCTTCCTGCCGGTTCTCTGCACAGGCTGACTTACACACACGAAGGATGGGGGGGGTGGGGGGGTTCAGACTGGCCCCCCTAAATGAGCCGACCAGAAGCGTGTGGAGAAGCCTAGCTTTAGATAGCAGTCCACCGACAGACACACGCTCGTACGGACGGACACACTTACACAGACCCCCCCTCCCCACTCACGCACACTCATACAGGTAAGCTCCAGCTTTCGGGAGCCGGTCGCCAAGGCCCGGCTGCCTTCAGAGCCACCTGCCCCGCTGACGTTCTTCTCCAGCCCCGGGAACCGGGCCTCGGGTCCCGCTTCGCCCCGGGAGGCGCGGGCCCCGGTGCCGCGGGGGTCCCGGCCGGCTCGTGGAGGTGCGGGATCGCCCCCCTCCTCCTCCGGGCGTTCCGTCAAGTGTCTCGGCATCCGCAGCCCTCCCTCCCCGCCCCCCCCCGCCCCCCCCCCCCGCCCGGGTCAGCCCCCGCGTGTCCCGAGTGGCGGGAACCCGGGCCCGGGGCGCGCGGGCGGCGGTAAAACCCGGCGGAGGATCCGGCGCGGCCCGGGGCCATGGCCGGCAGGTAGGGAGCGTCCCCGCGCGCGGGGCCAGGGCCGGGGCCGGGGTCGCCGGCGGCCGCAGCCGGCGGGCGGGGTTCGGGGCCCCCTCCCGTGCCGCGGCCGGCGCGGCCATGGCGGTTTCCCGGCTCCCCCGCCCCGGACGCCGATGGCGATGCGTTCCGGCCCTCCCCCACCCCGCCCCCCGCGTCTCCCCGCGGTCGCCGGAGCCGGTGAGGCCGGGAGGGCGGGGAGCGGCGCAGAGCGGGCGGGAGGGCGGCGGCTGCGTGGTGCCGGCGGCGGGAGGAGGAGGAGGAGGAGGAAGAGGAGGAGGAGGAGGAGGAGCGGGGCCGGCGGCGGGCGAGCGGGCAGGGGAGGCGGAGGCGGGCGCCGTGTCGCACGCAGCTCCAGGAGGGGCACCGGGGTGGCTGAGGGACGCGGCGGGGACGGGGTTTCTCGGGGCCCGGGCCCAGCCAGCAGGCGGACACGTCGCCGGAGCCTCCGGGGCAGCTGGGAGATGCGGGTGAGTGCCGGCACCGCGGAGACGAGCGAGGCGGCGGCGGCGCAGGCCGGGCCCGAGCCGCGGTGTCGCAGTGACTGGGGCCGCGGCGAGCGAGGCCTTGGCCGCCGGGTCGGGGCCGGGCGGAATGGCGGCCGGGCCGGGGGCGCTCGTGGGTGGAGGACGCTGGGGTGGGAGGTGGGAGGGGGGGAGGCGGAGGGGAGCGAGCGGCTCCGGGCCTGAGTCACCTCAGGCCGGCCTCGGGCCTGGAGGGGCCGCGGCCTCGGCGGTGGCCAGGCCCGGCTACGCACTGGGAAAAAGAGAGGAAACAAAAACCCGCCCGGTTCACCGCGCCCGGGGGCGGCGGCCTGGCGGCGGGGCCGGCCTCTCCCCGCCGCGAGCCGGCTCGGCCCCCCTGGGGGGCCCGGGCGTCCGCGCCGCCGCCTCGTGCGGCGACCCCCGCGGGGCGCTCTCCGCCCTCGGCCCCGCTCGGGCCCTCCCCCCGGCCCCCTCCTCGCCCTCGGACGTCGCCGCCGGCCGCGCTCCGGCTCTCCGTCCCGGGGACTCGCGCGCCCCGGAGGAGCCTCGGAGCCGGGCGCCTCGGCTTTCCGGTTCCCGGCCCGCGGCGGCTCTCGGGGTCCCCCCCCCGCCCCGCTCGCATTGTTGCCGGGCGCTACTCTTGGGTAATGGTCGTCCTCCCGCTCGGTTCTGTGGAGGCACTGGCCGGGCCGGACCCGCGGGGATGCGAGGGTTGGCGGCCCGGCTGGACCGGGCTCCCCGGCGCTGGCGGGTTAGGCCGGGCCCGGCGCCTGGGCCTCGGCTCAGCGCGGCGCGGGCCCGGCCCCGGCGGGAGCGCGCGCCCTGACCCCGGAGGGCACCGGGCGCCCCGCCAGGCTGCGGGAGTCGGAGGCGGGGGGCGGTCCTTGGGCCCGGGGGTCTGCGCATCCCTGGCTCTTAGAACACGCGTGGTCCCGGAGCCCCCCTCTCTCTCTGTCACCCGTGTACCCCGATGTGTAGTGCAAAACTAAGATGATTTAAGAAAGACCGGAATGCTTACACTCGAGACCCCCACCACCACCATGGACCCCCCCCCCCCACTTCTGTCCAGCAATCTCGGCCAAAACGAGGGTCCTCCTTTCCGATCGGCCACCAGCTTCGCTTGTGGTAGGGGCGCAAGTACGAATCGCACTCGGCTTGGGTATTCTTGGCTCTTTCCTGCATTGAAACAGCCAGAAGTTGGGAGGGAGCGGCCACGCTTTTGGATTGCCACTCGCACGGGTAGCCGGAGAGCAGCTCAGTCGGATCCTAACTCTCCACTGAAGCGCGTGTGGTTTTCGGCTTAGTTACTTTGGGCTGATACCTGAAAATGTGGCGGATTTCGGAAGACCTCGGGAGTTTTCTGTGTAGCAAGAGTAGGTGTGGAGATTGTGAAACAAGTAAAGTCACTGGTTTTACGAAAATCAGGCTGCGGGATTCTTCTTTGTTTGAAAGGGTTTTTGGGGGGGGGGTTATTAGTTGTTATTGTTTTCCATTTGAAAGTTGTGGTTGTTGCTTTTCATAGTTGCATCGCAACTTTGAAATGCCAGAGCTCATGCAAACACCAGGCTGGCTGGCGTTAACTTCTATTATGCCCATTTTTGGAGGTTTCAGGAGAGTGCCCATTAGGCTTGAAGAAGGGGATGGCTGAATTGCTTTTTTTTTTTTTTAATGCCAGTCCTTTTTTTTTTATTATTGTTTTTTCATTGGTATCTTTAAAAAAAAAAACACCTCTTTGTCCAAAAAACAAACCAACTTTAGATATGCTAGGATTCTCCTCTAGCCTGCTCAGGCCCGGTAGCCTCCCCCACTCCTAACAGCCACATCCCCATTCTGAGACAAATGCCCGAGCTGGTTCTCTGAGGTGCCCTTAGATATGCATCAACTCCTTTACCCTTCATGGCATATTGCATCCCCAAAGAACAACTTGATTAGATTGCCTTGTAAATGAGTGATTTTTTAAAAAATAATTTTATTCCACCTACAGGGTTTGACCATACTTGCCCTAATGTTGGCTCTGTGGAGAACACCGTCACTGTCCTTTAACAATATAAGCTTTATTATGCTGTGGGATGCTTCGTGAGAGTAAAGCTGTTGTCCCTCCTCTTCCTCATCTCCTCTCCCCAGTATCTGATTACAGTACCCCAGCAGGAGATTCCTCACAAAACAAGGAGAAACTTAACAAATCTAGTTTTAAGGTTCAGATTTTTTTAAAAAACCAACTTTTTGGGTTTTTGTGTTCATTTTGTTCATTTGAAATAAAAATTGATTTTCTCCATGGCTGAAATACCACTTAGAACTGAGGCAGTTTGGTGATGGAGGCTCTCCAGGTTGGCAAGATACTCTTTTTGTATAAGATCCGAGGCACCTCTTTATTCCCAGGATACTCAGGGCCATAGTTTTTTGTGCTGAAAGGTGTGCCAACCTTTCAGCACAAAATGTTAAAATGAATGGACTTTAAATTTTTTTAATCCAATTGTTACTTGTTGGTCTTCAAAGTAAAAAAAAAATTAAAAGCCAGAAACTTTTTGAGCCTGTCACAGGTTCCGAAGCACAGCCTTTCTAGAAACCCCTAGCTGTTAAGTCAGTCTGGGAGAACTGTGGCTTCCTCTTGAACTTACCTTTTAGATATTTCTGGAGAAAAAGCTGCTCTCTTTTTAGGGCAATTCAAAGTCTATTTTGCTTTTTAAAAATTGCCTAATAAGCTGGGCACCCAATTAACCACTCAAAAACCTGAAATGGCACTGTGGCTCAATGTGGTAGAGCGCTAGCCTTAGCAAAAGAGCTCAGGGACAGCATTCATGGCCCGAGTTCTAGCCCCTGGACTGAAAAATAAATAATCTGCTTATCAATAGGCTTTTTTTCCCTTCCTTCAAAACCCCACGACCGGACCCCCCCCCCCCCCAAAAAAAAAAAAAGAAAAAAGAAATGAGTGTTGAATAATGAATCCTTTGGATAAATCCTTACGCTTATTCTGTTACTAAGGGTTGTACACTTAAAAATATGTGCATTTACTATTGCCCACAGTAAGAACGATAACATTTTATGCCTTAAATTTTTTATTCATAGAAATATTGTAGCTTTTAAAAGAAGTTTTAATTTATTTTTTTTATTTTTTTTTATCCGTCGTGGGGCCTGAATTCTGGGCCTGGGTTTGTCCCTCAACTCTTCAGCTTAGAGCTAGCACTCTAGTGCTTGAGCCACAGCGCTACTTCAGCTTTCTCTGCTTATGTAGTGCTCAGGAATCAAACCCAGGGCCTCATGCATGCAAAGCAAGCACTCTATCACTGAGCCACCTTCCCAGTCCAAGAAGTTGTAATTTATTTTTGCTTAGATATTATGCTTGAGTGAAAAGAGCCCTGTATTTCCTCATGTATAAAAATGAGATTCTGTGTGGTGCTGGGAATTGAACCCAAGGCCTTGAACCTGCTATGCAGTACTCTGCCACTGAGCTGTGCTTTCAGCCAGAGATGATTTTTGTTGCTGGGGGGCTTGGGGATTGATGTTTTGTTTTGTGTTTTGCTTTTTGAGGTACCTCATGCCATCCTCCAACTCTAGATCCTCTTGCCTAAGCCTCCTGAGTACTACCGTTGTGCAGTAACCCGAAGATGGTTAATTGTTATTCTAAGATTTCTTTAGGCCTTAAAGCTTGAGGGTTTTATGGGAATATCACAGCTTTTAAGCACAAGCAATGAGGCATTGGAAAAACTACCTTCTAGAACATAACGTGTTTATATTTGAAAAGCAGAGTTAGTTGGACAGTCATTTGAGTTTTTCTTTGGGAAACTTGGACCAAGTAAGCATTTCCATGGCTTCTGTGCTGCTTCAACATGATTGCAGCTGTGTACCCCCAAATTTTTGTCTCTTCCTTTTCCCTTCCTACCTCCTGACAGCTCAGGCATTGCCATCTCTTGACAAGCCCGCCCTTCCACCGAGGCTGGGTTAGGAATCTTCCCTGGATTCTGTGATATTCTGCCAGGGTTACTGCCTTAGTGCCCAACAACCTTTTGATGGTAGGTGGTGGTTTCTCTCCCTAGACTGGCCTTTAGGTTAGGGACAGTTGGCATCTATCTGGCCCTAATGCATGGCACACTGCTCATGACAGCATTCACGTACCTCTTGAAATCTTTACAAAGCCCTCTGAACTGTATGTACTATGGTTTGACCCTCTTTGTGGAGTAAAGTTGTTAAGGTTTTGCATGGCTTAAGGTCAAGGCTAGAAAGGCTCTGTAGAACCCACATTAGAACAAGAGAGTAATCCCAGAGCTTGAGCTTTTAACCAAGTGATCTGCCTAAGGGTTCAGCTGATTACTAAAAAGGTGGGAGAAAACTCAGAGGGAGAGAAAAGAAGTGTTTGAAGGATTAATGTCTAATAATCTGAACAGAACTCATCATGCAGAATTACTATTGACTACTAGAAGGAGCATATTCTTCCTAGTCTTTAGTAAACACTGAAGGAGAATAATTGGGCACTGATGGCATAGCCGTGAACAGCTCTGGAACTTTGGGGCTATTGTTAAATTGGGTGTGAGGTTATGACTCATTGGCCTTGCAAAAATTTGTACACCCATTTAAGACTATTAAAATATTTTATTTATTTATTTATTTTGTCAGTCGTGGGGCTTGCACTCTGGGCCTGGACACTGTCCCTCAGCTTTTCAGCTCAAGGCTACCAGTCTACCACTTGAGTCACAGTGCCACTTCCGGTTTTCTGGTGATTTATTGGAGATAAGGGTCTCATGGTCTTTCTTGCTTTGAACCGTGATCCTCGGATCTCGGCCTCCTGAGTAGCTAGGATTATGGCATGAGCCACCGACACCCGGCAGCTACTCAAATCTTAACAAGCTGTGATGTTTAAAAAGGCCTATGTAAAAAAAAAGGAAACATTGGGCTGGGAAGGTGGCTCAGTGGTAGAGCGCTTGCCTTGCATGCGTGAGGCCTTGGGTTCGATTCCTCAGTACCACATAAGCAGAAAAAAAAAGCCGGAAGTGGTGCTGTGGCTCAAGTGGTATAGCGCTAGCCTTGAGCTGAAGAGCAGAGGGACAGCGCGCAGGCCCAGAGTTCACGCCCACGACTGGACCTCCCAAAAAAAACAAGAACAAAAAATAGGAAACATTGTGTGAAATGGGTACAGCTATTTAGAACATATAAAGTGTGCATGCACTGGTGAAAGTTAAGTATAAAATGGTTATAATTTTAAGTTGTTTTTGTTTTGTTTTGTTTTTGGCAGTTGTGGGGCTTGAACGCAGGGCCTAGGAGCTGTCCCTGAGCTCTTTTGCTCAAGGCTAGTGTTGTACCACTGTGAGCCACAGTGCCACTTCCAGTTTTGGGGTGGTTAAGAGTCTCACAGGGACTTTTCTGCCCATGCTGGCTTCAAACTTCTATCCTTACTTAGATCTCAGCCTCCTGAGTAGCTAGGATTACAGGTGTGAGCCACCAGCACCCGGCCATGTGATTGATTTTGTTTTTGTTCTGTTTTGTTTTGCTTTAATACTTTTCAGTAAAAGATTAAGAACCAAAAGAATAAGATGGAGAAAACCCAAGAATACCAAAATAGAAGTTGTAAAGGAGAAGATTCATTTGATTATTGTACAAAATAATCAAAAGATATATTCCTTGCTTATGGGGAAAATGAGCAAACTATTAACTTACAAGGGATCAGGAAACATGAAGAATTTTCAGCTTTGCTAATAATATTCCCCCAAATGCAAATCTGTGAGTTAGTTTTTTAAAGAAAAATTAACATGGATTAAAAAAACTACTTCTGTTGAGAATATGGAGAACTGAGCCCACTTATTGCTAGAAAGACTGATTTAATATGATTTGAAGAGCAAAGTATAACCAAAACTCATGAGATATGTATGTCTTTTGAAATAGCTAATCTGCTTCTAGGAATTCAGTTAACAATATAATAAAGTGATTAATGGATTAATTGTCCTGGTTATGTTGTTTAATGCCCTCTTATTGTACATTTGTTTCCAGTTTGGGACTATTAAATCTTTATTGTAACAAGGATTGGGAAAACCTTTGCATTTCCATAATAGTGTATTTGAGTGTTAAATACAGAACAGAAACACTAAAACAAAGTAAACATATAATACATTCTCAGCCATGGCTTTTCTTTTAGATTTTTTTCCCCAGTGATGGGGGACCAAACCCAGGGCCTTTGCTTGTTAGGCAGGTGCCTACCACTGTCCTAAACCCCGCCCAGGGATTTAATTTGCAAAACTTCTGAGAAAACAGAAGCAGAGGGACCACCTGCAAAAGAAATACTTTGCTTGTATAATACTGAAATTATGGGTACTTGCTTTTCCTGTAGCTCCTCTGCTAGTTTGTGAGTGCACAAGATTAAGTATCTGATTTTGTCCCTTGTGTTTCCAGTAGTCAGGTTCTCCTTTGTCTGGTCTCCCTATTTATACCCCTGTATTGCAATCCTGTAGACACTGCAGGTCCCCTTCATCAAACTGTCTTACAATTTTATAAAATTCTCTTGTTTTCATACTTAAACACCAGAGTAAGCATTGATGAATTACATTCCAGAAGTTTCCTTTTTTATTGATAACTCAACATCCTGTTCTGTTTTGCTTAGTTCCTAACTCCTAGTGATAGTTTAGGTAGATGCAATTCTAATTGAATATTTGAACTTAAAATGCCTTTATCATAGTCTGTATGTTAGCCTGGAAAAATTGAAAGATTATTGTGGCTTATTTTAAGAAAGATCCTCTAAATGGCTTAACATAGGAATGCTGATGTATTATGAAGAAATAGCTGCACAGAATTGGGTCGCCAAATGCCTTGACTAAGAAATTACTACTAAGTAAAATGCTTGTATATGTCTGATAGCCATCTGAAAGTTAGAATGTGGGGAAAAAAGCAAGAGAGCTAAGCTGGGCGCCGGTGGCTTATGCCTGTAATCCTAGCTACTCAGGAGGCTGAGATCTGAGGATTGTGGTTCAAAGCCAGCCAGGGCAGGAAAGTCTGTGAGACTCTTATCTCCAATGAACCATTAGAAAACCGAAGTGGTGCGCTGTGGCTTAAGTGGTAGAGTGCTAGCCTTGAGCTGAAGAGCTGAGGCATAGTGCCCAAGCCCAGAGTTCAAGCCCCACGACCGACAGAAAAAAAAAAAAAAAAGCAAGAGAGCTTAGACCTTCCTTCCTGAGGGATGGAAGGAGACCAGCTCTGGGAAAAATGGAAGGAAAAGTATGGACCCACACACCAGGTTCATCTTTCCCCAGAAATCTGAGTGGATGCAGAGTTAAGACCATTTCTCTCTTCCCAGACCCTTTCTCCAATTCATTCCATCAGTGTTGGAAACGGGGAGGCATATCTTTGGGGGAGAGGGAAGAAGGAGAAAAATAAGTGCAATGATTTTGACTTAAAATCTTGACCAGGACTGTGGCACACAGCTGCAGTCTCAGCTACTTGGGAGGCAAGAGGTAGAATTGTCATCAGAGGTGACCCAGGCAAAACCCAAGACCTTATCCTAAAAACACTGAAAGCAAAGATCTCAGGCTCTGCTCAAGTATTACAGTGTCCTAAAAGTACAAGTCTTCAGTTCAGTCTCCAATACCACTTAAAAAAAAAAAAAAGGAAGGAGAAAGGATCAAATCTTTGAAAGTTAGTTACTTGTAGATTTCTCTCACGTGTAATAATAGCGCTTAGTGCTCAACATAGAGTATATGCCAAAGACCTTCTGAACACCTTTTGTGACTTAGTGGCTGCTGGTCCTCAGCTTTCTGCTTCTTGCATGTCTGTCTCACTGCCCTAAGTGGTATAAAGACTTAAAGAGAAACTTGTCTGAAGAGGAAAGAAGGATGGCCAATAGACACATGAAGAAATGCTCAACCTCTCTAGCCATAAAAGAAATGCAAATCAAAACAACATTGAGATACCACCTCACCCCAGTTAGAATGGCTATAATCAAGAACTCTAATAACAGATGCTGGAGGGGATGTGGACAGAAGGGAACCTTACTGCATTGTTGGTGGGAGTGTAAACTTGTTCAACCACTTTGGAAAGCAGTATGGAGGTTCCTCAAAAGACTCCAGAGCTCCCCTATGACCCAGCAATCCCACTTTTGGGCATTTACCCAAATGATCACAAACAAGACCACACTAAAGCTACCAGCACAACTATGCTTATTGCAGCATTATTTACCATAGCTAAGATATGGAACCAACCCAGATGCCCCTCAGTAGATGAATGGATCAAGAAAATGTGGTATATATCCACAATGGAATTCTATGCCTCCATCAGAAAGAATGACATTGCCCCATTTGTTAGGAAATGGAAAGACTTGGAAAAATTATATTAAGTGAAGTAAGCCAGGCCCAAAGAAACATAGGTCCCATGGTTTCCTTATCTGTAATAACTAGTATATGTCTGAGACAAGCAGAAAAGGTCAGATAAGTTGATGTTAGGTGAAATGAACCCCAAGATAAGTATTCACATGTTTTTCTTTCTTTCTTGCGATTGTTTCTAACATATTTATAAGATTATTTCTTTGTTGCTTTGTATGTCCCTCCCCCACGGTATAACCCCTGCTGTCATTGTATTTGATGTTGGTATAATTTGTGGAGGGGAAGGGCAAAGACAAATCATTTAAATAGGGATACAGGTGGACCCATTGCAACAATGAGATGTACAAGTAGTTATGTGGAAAACGAACTTCACAACTTTGATGGGGGGGGAGGATGGAAAGGGATGGGAAGGGGAAACAAAAGAGGAGGCTACAATGCTTGATAAGAAATGTACGCATTATCTTGCCCATGTAATTGTAACCCCTCTGTACAGTATTTTCACAATTAAAAAAAAAAAAAAAAGAACGTTAAAGCCTCATTAAAGGCTTGTATGAGATGAGTACTCTTACAGAGACTCCCAAAATTCAATGCATCTCATGTAAAGAGTCATTCATTATCAACAAGGGACTCAGACATTCAGAAAGGATGGCAAAGGTTCACTTGTCTAAGCACCTTTGCATGGTTGTTTTCTTTGTAATGCATTTCATCACCTGGGACACTATAAAGCTTTTTGTTAGTTTTGGTCTGTGATGCTATCACTACCTACCTACTGCATTTTTAGAATTTTTATATTTGTTTAGGCCAGGTTTTTGTTGTTTTGCCCCATGTATGTTCTGTGACATTAGGTGTAGAAGTGGGAGGGAAGATTTGTTAATAAGTATAGGAAGTACTGTTTTATGTATGTTTTAATAAGCTTTAATATGTCCATGAGCCTAAAGAGATTGTGTATGGGGGGGGCCACTTTAACTTAAATACCTTTCAGAGGAAACATACCACATCAAAGAGCATTCTGAAGAATGCATACAGACTTTAAAAATCAAAGAATGTGGAAAATGATGTGCCTTACAGTAGCAATGTGGTATGGAGTGAATCCATATGTACCTTTTTTTCTGTCTTTGGTGGTGAGCATGATTGGCCCCTGGAAGCACTTAGTGTTCATTCTTTAGAACATAGTGTGGGATGTGTCACAGAGGCCAGGATCCTAATGAATTATTCAGTTGGGGGTTTAGCTGTCTAGAAAGAATTTAAATTTTTTTCTTCATTAATTTGAATATGTGGGGATTGGGAGTGGTTTGAGTATCAAATCAAGGAACTGGTACATGCAAGACATAGGAATTTTTTCCCCTTACTTTAGTCCTCCTTATCTTCATCATGTATTTTCTTCTTCTTCTTCTTTTTTTCTCCCTGGTCCAAGACCAGGACTCCGACTGGGGACCTGTGGCCACTTTCACTCATTGGCTAGCACTCTACCAACTGAGCTATGCCTCCAACCCCTTATTCTAAGTGCTGTTGCAGGAAGTATCTTAACATTTCTTCTCCAGATGTATGGATTGCAATAATTACTACTGGAACAAAACAACACAAAGCATGTTTTGTTCACATTTTATTGGTTGTATCAAGTAGAGCACTTGTTAGACTTAGAAAATACTGCTTTGAACCATTAACTACAAAGATACTACCAATTAATTGGTTTTTGTTGTATAAAAATCTAGAGTCGGGGCTGGGAAGGTGGCTCAGTGGTAGAGTGCTTGCCTTGCATGCATGAAGCCCTGGGTTCGATTCCTCAGCACCACATAAGCAGAAAAACCCGGAAGTGGCACTGTGGCTTAAGTAGAGCGCTCACCTTGAGCTGAAAAGCTGAGGGACAGCGCCCAGGCCCGGAGTTCAGGCCCCAGAACCAACCAAAAAAACAAACAAACAAAAAATCTAGAGTCTGGTTGCATAGCTCAGTGGTAGAATGCTTTCCTAGCATATTCAACAAGGACCTGGATTTTATACCCAAGTGCTCACTTCCCTTATGCCTAAAAAAAAAATGTCTGAAACTTCCAAATTTTAAAAGTATGTAAGTGCTTCTCTAAAGTTCTCTCACATTTCTTTTGTTTTGTGAGATTAGTTGTATTTCTAACTCAGTGACATCTAGAGTGTGAACACTGTTTACATGATGATGTTAAGTCAGATTGGTTTGGGAAAGTAGTTCGCTTTTCTAGAATCTCGTCTCTGAGAAGGAAATATAATACCTATTTCCATACTTTTGGACCAAGGCATCCCTTTTTGTGTGCGTGGGGGGGGGGGGGGGCGCGGGTCTATTCTGTCTTTGCAGGCACTTCCCAGTAATCCCTTCTCATCTTGTTTTGAGAAAAACACGAAGGCCTAAGCAATGTGTGCAAGGCTCCCTCTTCTCCCTCCCATTCAACTGGCTCTGCTCTGCTACAGGAAAGTGCTAGTTCTCGGTTTTTCTCATGATCCTGGTTCTTCAAGATTAAATTGTGATTTCTAGTAATAACATTACACGATTTCAGTAAAGCAACTTATGAAAGTTCTGTTAATTTTGAGATTTCATTCTACATGATAAAAATGTTGGATTCCTCCTTGCATTGAGCCTTGTGTAGGCCAGCCTTCACTGTGTAAGTCCAGTTCTAGCACAGGTGCTGCCCAAGCAAGCACTATTTACAGAATTTTGTTTTAGAAGTTGAAGCATCATTTGTGAAGTCAAAGTCCTCAGATTTCTGTTATAAATTAGTTGGGTTTTTTTTTTTTGTGGTGGTACTCAGGTTTGAACTCAGGGTTCTTGATTGCTATGTTGGCACCCTACCACTTGAGCCATGTCTTTTGGGATTTTAACATTCTTCACTTTTTGTTACTATTTTTTGTTTGTTGTTTTTGTAAGATAACTAGCTCATATTTTATTAAAATATTAACCATATTTTCACCTAGAAATATAGATGATAGTTTTCAGAGTAGGTTACCTGATGAGTAGAAAGCCTTTCTTGAGAGGTTAATGAAATGTTATGTGAAATGAAGAATACTAATGGCATTTTTTTTCTTAGATTCCAGTGCAACCGTGAAGACTGGCACTGCTCCCATCTACCGTCAACCGGTGCAGGGATAAAAGTCTTAGCATCTCCACTTGTATATGTATATGGGGTGTGCTTTATGCTAACTAAACACAAGCCTCAGGCATGGCTGAGTGCAGATGAGTGGCTTTGTCTTTTGTCTGTCCCTATATAGTGATCTGGGGGCCAGAGGTACCTGTACTCCCAACTCCGGAAGAGGCTGTGATGGAAAAATTCCTGGAGTCCTGGACTGTGAGGCCAACCTGGGCACATCTCACAGAAACAAAACAGTAACCCTCTAAAAGCCCGTCATTTGTATGCTGGCAGGTAAAAACAAGCGCAGAAGCTGGGCGCCAGTGGCTCACGTCTATAATCCTAGCTACTCAGGAGGCCAACATCTGAGGATCACAGTGGAAGCCAGCCTGGGCAGGAAAGCCCATGAGAGTCTTATCTCCAATAAACTACTCATAAAAAGCTGGAAGAGGCGCTGTGGCTCAGAGTGAAAGAGTGCTAGCCTTGAGCAGAAGATGCTCAGGGACAGTGCCCAGGCCCAGAGTTAAAGCCACAGGACCAGCAAAACAAAAAACCAGAAAGGTGCATCTAGAGAAGGAGCAGTTTAATTAAAAATCTTAAGCAAGTATAAAATGCTGGACGTACCTATTCAAAACCATCTTCTGAAGAGACATTAATGTTACAGGGTTTACTAGATTTTCTCCTTTGTAATACATACAGCCAGATTGTTTCTGGGAAGCAAGGTTTTTTAAAAGCTTCTCCTCAGAAGTACATTTCCTCTTATTGCAGGTTATTGCCAATGGTTTGTTTTCATGATCTCAAAAGACATAACAGCAATAATTGATTCAGAGATTGTATTTAACCTAGTTATCCTGTATTGATTTAAAGCCCATGTTTAAATGTACATTTGTGTGTACATATTTCACAAATTGTATAGCCATATCTTTATGCCCTTTCCCCAATGTTACAATTTCTGAAAATACTAGTTTCTAAGTACTAGCTGTTTCAGTATCTGGAAAGGAAATCAAGAGGGTTTTTGGCAAATGCAGGGAGACCATGTTGGGGGCAGGTACAGATCCAAATGGTGGAACCCCAGGTTCAGGAGATGACAGCAAGCTCATTGTGAGCCTTGAAGCATTCAGGGAGTGTACTTCTCATTTCCTTCCCAAGGGTAGACACAGTAGTAAATTACTGTCAAATGCAAACTATAGAAGCTCCAATCTAAAGGAGTGGTGGGCATGTGTATTCTCTTAAGCCAATTGGTACTGAAATGGGGAATGTGTTTGAACCTTAGAATAACTAGAGAAAGCTGCTAATTAGCATTTTAATATTGACCTTAGTGGAAAGACAAGAAATGGAAATGGGTTTTGTTGAAAACTTTGATAGTGTTCACTTCATGAGGCACTAGCTTTTTAAATCTTACTGAGCAGTTAAGATTTTCCAGACTGACCACCAACCAACTACAAGACAAACTGGTCATATGCACGCACGTGGGACACTTGGAGATTCATTGTATAGAATTGAGTTAAATGGTGGTCACAGCATTTGTGTGTCCTGTACTGAAGCAGGTCTCCCTAGAGGAGGGAGATAGAGGAAGACTTGCTAATTGCATGGGGTCGTGATCCTCTGTCTATCCCTTATATTGTGTGGGTGGTGCACATCTGGACTCGCGTTCTCCAAGGTCTGACAATGTTCCCTGGACCCCTACTTCGCGATTGTCTTGAAAGTCCAGGACCCATTTCTGTTTGTGTATTTGTGTTAGCTTGGGTTCTGACACAAGACTGAAAAGCTTATATCGTTGAGTGCAGCAGCAACAGCAACAGCAGCTCATTTTACCTATCTCTAGTAAGACAAGATAGGTAGCAAACACTTTGTGCTGACCTTGTATTGAAAGCATGTTACTCACAAAAGTACATATTTCATGGTTGAATGAAAGATATATATTTAAAGAGAGAAGGAAATTTCAAAGAAAATGGGAATTTATCAGTCAGCTGCTTAAGCTGGATCCCCAGACCTGTTGGAGAACAAAGACATCTTGCCTTCTACAAATAGGAATGGTTTGGCAGGAATTTGGAGAAACAACTTCCTCAGTGTCTTTATTAGTACAGATACTGTGGATTTTTTTAGGCAATGTTAATTTACTTCTTTTTGACCTAAAAACACAGCATTTTTTGTTCCTATAACAAATAATGAAGTATAGACACTGACATTGAGTGTCAAAAATCTGCCCAGGCTTACACTACTAGAGAGTTATAGAGCCAGAATTTTTAAGTGCTGCAAATATCTGTATTTATAAGCCCTTTGAAATAATCTTTTCCCAGTATAATGTTAGTCAGTGCCCTATGGAGTCATTGTTGTAATAAGACATGCATTCTGTAGAACAAGCCAGGGCATTCACAGGCATAACTGAAAAAGATGCACTGAATAGGTCAGGTTGACCCTCCCTAACCCAGAAACCTGAAACCTGAAATAAAGCTCTTTAGATCTAAAGCTGAGGGCCGTCACAGTAGAAAATTCCACACATGTGATACGAGTTGTCATAGCACACAGGTGCCTTCAGTCCATGTGTATAAGCTGTATGTAGACCATAAACCAGTTTCCTGTTTAGATCTGCAGAGCTTCTTCCTGTGTAACTGGTGTACTTTGCCTAACATCCCTCCTCACTTAATTTTTAAGAATTGCTTTAAACTAAGTGAACAGAATTAAAACTCACATTACAAAAGGAAGCAAAGGGTGCCTTCTAGATGAAGAGTCCTTGCTTGTTTTGGAATCTGTATAGGTCTCTGGTATATTGACTCAGTGCCATGTGGTGGTAATCTGAGTTTGGGTCATCTTGATGAAGTTGCCAAAGGGAATTTTAGGGCAGTTGGAAGCATGAGCACTTATGTAGCATGTGGCCTGTGCCACATTCACATTCAGGGTTGTATAAATTCAAGTGTGAAAAATGTACAAAAGTTTTTCTCCTGCTTTTGTGGGAGCAGGAGTGTAGGTAACGGGGTCTTGAACTCAGGGCCTTACACTCTAGGTTGGCTTTCTAGCTTATGGCTGGTACACTACCACTTGAGCCATGCCTCCAGTTTTTTTTCCAGTCTTGGGGCTTGAACTGGGGACCTGGGCACTGTCCCTGAGTTTCTTTTGCTCAAGGCTAGCACTTTACCACTTGAGCCACAGCACCACTTCTGGCTTTTTCTGTTCATGTGGTACTGAGGAATCAAACCCACAGCTTCATGCATGCTAGGCAAGCACTCTACCACTAAGCTACATTCCCAGGCCCTCCAGTTTTGTCTTTTGGTCTTTTTGGTTTTGTTTTGTTTTATAAGATATGTGGTTTGTTTTGCAAGTTGACATATGATAGTTGCCATATCTTCATTTGCAAGTTTATAATAGTTATAGTCCCTATTCTAGCTTTTAAGTTCTTGTAAATGGGTAATAGTTATTCTAGTTTTAGAGCTTCAGAAGAAAACTCAGTTGTCATCTATACTAACATGTATAATGATGAGTGAGGGTAATAGTCATCACACCCAACTGCTGTGACACCAGCTGTCAGGAAAGCATTCATCTCACCATTATATTCCATTTCCATTGGGCTACAATTGGTTTAATTGCTTTTTTTATTCATTCACTCATTCATCCATCCATCTATCTATCCATCTCCCCACTTCTCTCTCTTGCTGGTGCTGAGTTTGAGCCCAGAGCCTTTTACACTTTGGTCTACTGCCATGTGTAGTCTCATTCTCTAAGGTCAGCAGACTGTTGGCACTTGGCAGTCAATGACTTTTTCGTATGCGACCTTTGATACTATTGAACTGGAAGCTACATTAGCTTTTCTGTTTCTAACTGTGGCTCTCCCACTCACACTCTGTCTCATAGAAGCATTTGCTCCCCCATATTTTGGAGGAGGGACTGAAGAAGCTCATTGTGCCTATGTCTTGTAATAGAAAATTCAGTTTTTATCTCTGTTCTTTCTTAACGCTTTGAATGTTTTATCCAAGCTGGTGAATAATTTTGCCATTTTGACTAGTGAATAAATTTATTTCTTCAGGTGTGATTTTTTTTCAGCTATTGTTTTGTATTTTTAAAATTCCTATTTGGACATTTTTATCTTGATGTCATTTTAAAATTATATTCAGCCTATCTAAAATTAAACTTTGATCTCCCCTTTAGCTTCAGGCTTTTTTCAGGATGTTGCTGCTTCTCTTCATAATCCTCACTTTTTCCTATAAGGTTGTTTTGGTTTTTCTTTCTTTCTTTTTTTTTTTCAAACTCTTTTTTTTCCCCTGAGATTTGGCCAGCATAGGAAAGACCTTGATACAGATTTATAACTATCTGAATGGTTGTCTAGTCTACCTAGAACTGTTAATGGGGTTTTATACTTGTGAGTTTATATTTACAATTAAATGTTATTGCCACGTGATTATCTAAAGCAAGGAGTACAGTTGGTTTTAGATCAGGAGTGAGGAATGGCCAAGCCTCAGGCTGTGTAAGACTTTCATTTGGTATGAGACAGGACAGACATATGTTTTTCATGCGCTTCTTGTTGACCTTCTGTCTGTATTAATTTATCTTTTGTGGTTGGTCAAGGGGATTGAACTCAGGGCCTGTCCCTGAGCTCTTTTGCTCAAGGCTTGCACTCTACCACTTTGAGCCACAGCTCCACTTCTGGTTTTTGAGTGATTAGAGATAAGAGTCTCCTAGGAAATCTCTGCCTGAGCTAACTTCAGAGATCCTCAGATCTCAGCCTCCTGAGTAGCTAGAATTACAGACGACCGCCCCTGGCACCTAGCTTGCTTTTTTTTTTTTTAAATCATAAAAGATGTTATAGTGTTATGTAACTGTAACCCTTCTGTACTCTAACTTTATAATAACAAAAAAGTTAACATATTTACTTCCTGTTAAAGAGCTAATGGATGAGTCCTATGATTACTATACTTCGGAAATAAGCTTGAATGATGGCTGTCCTGAGACATTGAAAACTTCTTTTATTTTCCTGACAGAACAAAACCTATCGCAGTCTGTTGCCAGCATTCATACTTGGAGAAACTGTCAGATTTCAAGTTAGTGGAAATAAAGATGTGACTTTCTTCATTGTCTGCATTCACAATGCCCTCAAATTCTCTTGTCTATGGTTCCACTAACCACTAAAGTCTTGCATCCACCTGCCATCCCCACCCCTCAACCTGTGTGCTTCTTCTTTAGTGGGTAGTTATTTTCATGTCCAGTTTATTCTCCTAGTTTTTTATTTTTTAAAAAAAGAACCTATCTGTATGCGTATGTTAGCATTTACCCCCCTCCACTATACATAGAGGTCTGGTGCTTTTTATTCTTTTGTTTCTGCGTCTGGAGAAACCCCTGTGGTCAGTACTGGGAGGCCCTCGTCAGTGATTTGCATACTGCACAGGGCACCACTGTGGAAACTTGCCAAAATTCATTCTTGTCCCTGTCAATAGATTTTTGAGTCAATTTCCAGTCGTTGTCAATGACTAAGCTTGAGTTTACAACTTCTTGTGATTTTGGCCTATTTATTTGGGGATAGATTCCTAGAAGTGGATTATTGGGTCAAAGGGTAAAATATATCTGGCATATTATTTTTTTATTTTTTTTTTTTGGTCGGTTGTGGGGCTTGAACTCTGGGCCTGGGCCTGAGCTCTTCAGCTCAAGGCCAGTGCTCTACCACTTGAGCCACAACACCACTTCCAGTTTTCTGAGTGGTTTATTGGAGATAGGAGTCTCATGGACGTTCCTGCCGGGGCTGCCTTTGAACCGCTATCCTCAGATCTCAGCCTCCTGAGTAGCTAGGATTATAGGGGTGAGCCATCAGAGCCCAGCTTCTGGAATGTTATTTTTAAAAAGCCAAATTCCTGTTTGGATCATAGAGCATTTCCAACGGTGATAGCTAAGTTGTTTTAAATTATTAATCTATTGTCTTTCAAGTTCTGTAATTGGTAATTGGGAGTACATTGATGAAGGTTTGAAAGCGCAAAGGTGAATCCATTTTTATCAACTTCAGTTTTGGTTTGTTTTTTCTCACTCTGTAGTCCAGAGTGATCTCAGACTCAGATCCTCCTTCCTTTCTCAGCCTCCTAATTTTGGGATTAAAGGTATGTGTCACTTGGCTCAGCCAGCCTTGATTTTTTTTACATACTTATGCCACTCATTACTATAATGCTTTTTTTCTTCTCTTTTTCTTTCTTTCTTTTTTTTTTTTTTTTTTGTCAGTTGTGGAGCTTGAACTCTGGACCTGGGCACTGTCCCTGTGCTCTTCAGCTCAAGGCAAGTGCTCTACCACTTAAGCCACAGCGCTACTTCCAGTTTTCTAGTGGTTTATTTGACATAAGAGTCTTTCCTGCTTGGGCTGGCTTTGAACCGTGATCCTCAGTTCTCAGCCTCCTGAGTAGCTAGGATTACAGGCGTGAGCCACTGGTGCCCGGCTACCATAATTCTTAGTGGGGCTGTTTTTTGCATTGGGGCTCTCTTTTTCCATGGCTGTTGGTCTAAGTTGAGTTATTAATCTGAGTTCTCTGTGTCCTGGTTAGTCTTTGCCTATGTCCTTTCTTATGCATCCACAGAACTGTCAGACCTAGTGTTTTCAATGTCAGGTCATTTGTACCCCTTCTCTTCTCTGAAACCTTCCAAAACTCTTACCCACACAGAGTAAAGGCCTGTGTTCACTGACTACAGACCCTCCATCCTACCTCTTAGAATCTCTTACCCAGATTCTCCTTTTAGCTTCATGTTGTTGTTTTGTTTGTTTTTCTTGCCCCCTGCTTTTATACAGTACTCGGAAAACTTATTTGAAAATCTTCATCACTGTGGACAGGAAGGACTTCTTTCCCCTCTGATGTGATGCCACTTTTGTATGTGTTTTTCATATGGAAGTGAATTGTGTATGAATAGGTCACTTAGCACCTTCAGGCAAATCTTTTAAATTGCATTTTCACCTGGCAACAAGCCAGATAGTATAAGCCCTTCTGTGGGTGATGTCAGCTTTCCCTATGGTAGAATATTCAGTAGTACTGCCTTTATTGCTATGCTATGACCCACATGTAGACAATCATTTCTATGAGTGAACAGAATTTGGAGATAGCGAGCTTTAAGTTTGCTATTTTGTCTTAACAGCTTTATGGAGATAGCATTGAAATGCCTTAAAATTCACTTATTTTAAATGTAAAATTCAGTGCTTTTTTTTTTGAAAGGAAGATACAGAGTTGTACAGTCATCACCACAATCCAGTGTTGGAATAGGTCCATTACCCCCAAAGATTCCTGTGTCTATTTGTGTTACCTCCATCCCCATCCCTACTCCAGGCCACCAGTAATCTCTCTCTAAATGGACTTGCCTCTTCTTGATGGGAGATTTCACATCATAAATAGGATCACATGATGACAATCTTTTGCCCACTTGGACTGTGGCTGCTCTCCAGAGTGGTGCTCTTGAGTCTGCCTGCCAGCCACAGCCTCCTGTTCTGACATCTGTCAGTACAGGTACACATCCATGTACAGCTTCCTCTGCTTCTTTGTACAGACTGTCTACTTTCCTGACCCTCCTAATCTGTTTCAGTTTGATATTAGTCTTAAAACCAAATCATAGCTAGTATCAGTGGCTCACGCCTGTAATCCTAGCTACTCAGGAGGCTGAGCTCTGAGGATCGTGGTTTGAAGGGAGCCCAGTCAGGAAAGTCCATGAGACTCATTATTAATATCTCAATTGACCACTCAAAAGCCGAAAGTGGCACTGTGGCTCAAAATGGTAGAGTGCTAGTCTTGAGCAAAATAGCTCACAGACAGCGCTCAGGCTCTGAGTACAAGCGCCCCCCCCCCCCCCCA
This sequence comes from Dipodomys spectabilis, assembly GCF_019054845.1. NCBI lineage: Eukaryota > Metazoa > Chordata > Mammalia > Rodentia > Heteromyidae > Dipodomys > Dipodomys spectabilis. The sequence goes on from NW_024870711.1 coordinate 8,036,174, forward strand.
CACACACACAAAAGGCACCAGCAGTGTAACATAAAAGGTAGCTGGGCGCTGGTGGCTCACGCCTGTAATCTTAGCTGCTCAGGAGGCTGAGCTCTGAGGATTGTGGTTCAAAGCCAGCCCAGGCAGAAAAGTCCACATGAGACTCTCATCTCCAATAAACCACTAGAAACCCGGATGTGGTGCTGTGGCTGAAGTGGTAGAGCACTCACCTTGAGCTCAAGAGATTAAGGACAGTGCCCAAGCCCAGAGTTCAAGCCCCATGACCAACAAAAAACAAAACAACTCCCCCTCCCCAAGGTACACCTAGAAGTTATATCCATTTATTTAATAGCATCATTACAAACCCACACCAAGCAGGTAGGTTTAGTGACATGGCTGAGTTTGCCCTACAAGTCGGTCATACAAGAAAATAGCACTTTTTCCTGCCCTCGTTAGTCCCAACTTACCACTGCCTTTTGTTCCCCTGGCTTCAGGATAGGACTCTAACATTTGTTTTTGGCTGTAACTTCACATTTACAAACTATGGGTTCCTTGTCAGTTGTTAACTTTACTTAGAACTCAGTTTCAGCCCATTGCTTTTCTGTAATGTTGCTGAATGGTTCCAAGAACCAAACGGTGTTTATCAGAGATGAGCCTGGAACCCAGTCTTTCCCACCATTTCCTGTCCTAGTAGGTGATGTCATGATCCAGATTACAGTTATTATGTGGATAAATGTAGGTATTTATCATATACATTCACTCAAGCAAAAAAATAAACACAAGGCTGCTCATTATGGTATAGTTGTTCAAAAGTAAACATCTGGAATCTTTGTTCTCAGATGACTAGTTTGATGAGTATAGAATATTATATATTGTACAAGAGTACAAGAGTCATGAGGTGTATTGAGATACATAGCTTATTCTGTGTGTGTGTGTATGTCTATGTGTGCTCACATATACCCCTACTAGTGATTGAACTCAGGACCTCATGCTCTTGCTTAGCTTTTTCACTCAAAGCTGGCTCTCTACCACTTGAAGCCACATTTTTTCACTTTCAATTCTTTGCTGTTTAATTGGCAATAAGAGTCTCTAGGATCTGTCTATCTTTGCTGGCTCTGAACCAAAATCCTCAGATCCTAGCCTCCTGATTAGCTAAGATAATAGGCCTGAGCCACTTTCTTTCTTTTCTTGCCATGTTCCCCTAAAATACTAGCATTTTCTTTAAAAAAGGAAAAAAAAACTAGTCCAAAAGATATGTTCTCAATAAAATAGTCTATGGCTAAATAAATTTCAGTGAGAATATATTGTACTATGTTTTGTCATTGGAGAGTCACAAGAGTTGTTCACTTTCAATAGCCTCTGAAGTCTTGCAGCAACATTTTCTTGTTTACCAGTAAATATTTAAAAGAACTTGTAATATTCTCATTAGTGTCTCATGGAAGACTTGCAAATGCTCTTTTTAAAAAACCTTTCTATTCCATGGATAGAACTGAGTTATTAAAATTAAAGAGGATATAGTCGTGAACATCATTTAGTTTTTTAGTTAATACTTCTCAGTGAAAGAATGATATGCACCTTTAATCTTGAAAAATAGGCTGATTACTTCACAGCTGGAATTGTTAGAAAGCTTGTTTCGTATTGATTCTGTTGACTTTCATCTCCCTTTGGAATAATCTTTTCAATGAGACAAGTCCTTAAATATGCAGCTTCTCTTCTATTAGATCTGTCTATTTTGACTGCCTTCTTTCTTTTCTTTCTTTTTTTTTTTTGGTCATTTGTGGGGCCTGAACTCTAGGCCTGGGCATTGTCCCTCAGCTCTTCAACTGTAGACTAGCGCTCTACCACTTGAGCCTCAGCCCCACTTCCAGCTTTTTCTGCTTATGTGGTGCTGAGGAATAGAACTGAGGGCTTCATGCTTGCAAGGCAAGTACTCTACCACTGCGCCACCTTTCCAGCCCCAACTGTCTTCTTTCTATCCATTCCATTCTTGTTTTTCTAAGGTGACATTAAAAACTAAGAATGGCAGATGTGCTATAATAATTTGTGCAGGTCTTATAAGCCAGTGTCAGTATGTGTGGCTGTGGTTCTGCCATCCGTCCTTGTCCTCTGTTGCTGGCATTTTGAAGCTTGGTTTTTTACAGGAAAACGAAGGCTAGGACTCCCAGAGAGCACTGAGGTAGTAAGAGGACCCAGTCACCTAGGGCTTCTCTCATTCCCTGCCTGGCCTGTCCTCCCAAATCATGAAGCAGCAGATTTGCAGCGCATACATCCTCTAAAACTTGTGCATCTTCATCACATTCATAAACCCTGCAATGCCAGGGGTACATTTCCTAGGAATATTTTGTTTTGATTATTTATAGGATTGGGGGAACTGCCTAAGCTTTCTATCTTACAATAATGTTTTATTAGGAAGAGATTTTTGCCTCTTGCCTGAAAACTATTTGAACCTTTCTAGGTAGTGAAATCTGCTTGAGCTTATAACCCGGTTATAAGCTGGAAGATATGTAGATTGCAAAGTAGTCTGTTTCTGAAAGTTGAACAGTGACAGATAAGCCAGTCTTCTGTGGACATCGGTGTTCCACTTCAGTGCTCCAAGCAGGTTTGTTGTTGTTGTTGTTTTATGCAGTGGGTTCATTTCACCAACACTTGAGTGACACACAAGCAGAATTAGGCAAGGCACTGTGCTAGACTGGAAACCTTAGGACAGCCTCTAACATCCATTGGAGCAGCCTGATCAGTGACTCTTTAAGGAGGGTCTTGACTGATGTGGGGTGTGTGCTCAGCAGCCTCCTCCAATATATTGTTATTTATTATTAATGCCATAATAACATAATGACAATAACAACATCATTGTTACTTATATATAATATATATTATCTGTATAATACTCCTGGCCTTTTATATATGTATATGTAATATACATATATACACATACATACATGCATATGCATAATGACCAGACAGCATAAAACATGACTTAAATGAGAAATAAATTTAAGCCTAAGATCCAGTGTTTGAAAGAAAAATTAACAAGAAACCAAATAGAATTTTTTGAGTTCTAAAGAGAGATTTGAGCAAATCCAGATACTTGATGGTACTGGTTTTTCTTACTCCAAAATCCTTTGAAATGTTATAGCTTTTTAGTTTCTTACTCTTTGACTTATTCATGCAAAACATTTTTTAAGCTGTTTGTTGTACCTTGTAGTGGATTCTTGAGAATACCATAGTAAAAAAGAGATAGTCCCTGTTCCCTGTGCCCCTCACCAGTGAAGCAGGGAGTTGCAATAAGGAAGCAGGCATGGGGTAAGTGCTGAGAAGGGAATGCCCCACAAGAAGAGCAAACCAAACTTCTGGGACTTGCCCATGGGCCTCTCACCTGTGGTACAGTGTGACTGAAAGACAGCTCAGGACAGGGGAGGTGCAGCAGCCAAAGGTTCTCAGAATGGAAAGGCGTATCCAGAGAAGGGTGAAGAACCTATGCTGCTGTACCCAAAGGGACGAAAAGGTTTTGTAAGCAAGTGGAGACAGAGAAAGGGATCTGATTGAACCACAGTAGATTTCTCCCCTTTACTTTTAGGATAGCAAATTATTCAGAATTAGGATAACAGTAATTTTAGACTGACTACCTAAGAAGAGATGAAGATGCGAATGGATGATAGCAATAGTCAACTTTAGACTAAAATAGTATTCAAGTAAGAGTCAGGACAATGGTTGCAGAAAGAAAAAAAATGATGGTGAACAAATGGATTTGAAGTGACTATGACAGCTAACATCAGTATTTGAATATGAAAGATGGCACCAGAATTCCTCCTGGGTTCCTGACAGGCGGATACGGTGCTGTGCTGCTTGCTACAGGGACAGAGGATTCTTCCTTGGTTGCTGGTAGAACTTAGAAAAGGAGTGTCAAGATGGGTATGAGAAAGCTCATCAAAGATAGAAGTAACTCCTCTGTTAATTGTAGTTAATTCAATTTAATTGATAATTTCCTGGCAGAAGAAAATTAAATGGGGACGGGAAGGATAGGTTTAAAAGTTGCTGTCAGGTGGCAGCACCAGACCAGACACGCTGATTGTTACCAAGTGGAGTATCACCATGGGAAAGATCGAAACTGCATAGGGAACATTTGCAGATTGCCAAGCAGTTTGTTTCTTTACATGAGAGACAATCTTTGTGTTCAGGTATCTCTGTATTTAACATATAAACCTACCTATTTGAAATAGAATACTTTCAGGACCAGGAAGGCTAATATGATTTCACAAAATATTGAATTTATAACTCATTATAAATGTAGAGATGATTGAGGTTTCAGGAATTTAAACAATCCATAAACCTGCCTGTTCTTCCTTAAAGGGGCCTGGGATCTCGAGGAGTTCTGTTGTGCAGTCAAGGAGAATAGGATACGCTGAGTTACTGGGTGAAATGTCTAGACTTGGATTCTCAGAGTTTAGTAATGTATACTTAAAGTTATTTCATATTCCATTTACTTCACAGTGGTATTTTTCAATTTATATATTGTGGTACTGAGGATTTAACTCAGTGCTTTGGACTTGCTAGACAACTACTCTTACCACTTGAATTATTTATTTCTCCAGCCCTTTTTTGTATTGGCTTGATAGATGTGTGTGCACGTGCATGTGTGTGTGCACATGTGCACCAGTTCTGAGGCTTGAACTCAGGGCCAAGGTGCTGTCTCTGAGCTTTTTTGCTCAAGGCTAGCAGTCTATCACTTGGTCACATCTCCACTTCCCACTTTTTGGAAGTTAATTAGGGATATGAATCTCATGGACTTTTCTGCCTGGACTGGCTTCAAACTGCAGTCCTCAGATCTCAGCCTCTTGAATGATTAGGATTACAGGTGTAAGCCACTGGCTTTCTTTTTTTGGGGGGGTCAATCCTGGGGCTTGAACTCTGGGCCTGGTCGCTGTCCCTCAGCTCTTCAGCTCAAGGCTAGCACTCTACCATTTGAGTCACAGCACCACTTCCGGCTTTTTCTGCTTATATAGTGCTGAGTAATCGAATGCAGGGCCTTATGCATGAAGGAGAGCACTCTACCACTGAGCCACCTTCCCAGCCCCCACTGGGTTATTTTTAAGGTAGGGTCTGACTTTTTTTTTTTTGGTCTGTCATGGGTCCTGAACTCTGGGCCTAGGCGCTGTCTCTCAGCTATTCAGCTCAAGGCTGGCACTCTACCACTTGAGAGACAACACCACTTGCAGCTTTTTCTGCTTATGTGGTGCTAAGGAATCGAACCCAGGGCCTCATGCATGCAAGGCAAGCACCTGGCCTGCCTCGGTTCTGATCTTCCTACTTATACTTCCTCTGTAGCTGCATAACAGTCACACACTACCACCCATCTGCTGGTTGAGATGTGTATCTCAAACATGCCTGAGCCACAAGCTGGGGCTGGCCTGGAACCGCAATCTCCTGATCTCCACCTCCTACGTACTTAGAATTACAGGACTGAGCCATTGCACTTAGCCCAGTGACATTTATTCTATGAAGCCACTAAAATAAATAAGGGATTATTTATACTAGAAATACTTACTAAAACCTCTAATATTTGGTAGATAGATAATCCTTAAAGTAGGTCTGGGATGTGGAACATTGGGAAGTACTAGCTTCATAGAATATTAAACACAGGGGGTCTTTTATATATGGATCCAGTACCTAAAGCTTTATATATTGTGTTTTGTAGTAGCTTCATACCTAGGAAAAATAGCTGCCACCGTTTGTTAAATATGTACTATGCCTTAAATGTTTACATGATCTTACCTAAACTTTACAGCAATCATTAGAGGAAAGGAACTGTCCCTATTTTGCAACTTGGAAGTTGAAGCCTAAACAAGTTAAGCCGTTTAGCCATGCCTTCCTCCCAGAATCCAGGGTTGCTGTAAATCATTGTGTCAAATCCTCTTCCAAGAAGGGAATGCCAGTCTCCCTTTGTCTTCAGTCTCCCCAGCATTTACTTTCTTGCCAAGTGCTAAGTGAAAAAATTAACTAAAACGGAGAGATAACTAGTGAGACTGGGCTTCTCCTGTTTCTTAGGTGTCTGTGTTTTCTGTTGGGAATTTCCCAGGCATATCCTCTGCACCTTTTTCCTTTTGAGATTTTCTACCTAATTGTTACATTGGCCACATGATTTATTTTGCCATAACTTCAGAAGGTAAAAACGGACAACAGAGTTTGTTGGGCTTTGCAAAGTTTTTCTCAGCTTTTGTTGTGAATGCTAATACAGATTGTAAAGTGAGTGTGTTTCCACATTGAAAGAGAGGTAATATCTGGGTTAGAGCAGTACCTGCAGATGCTCAGATTATTCCTGACAGTGTGTCACCCTATTACTTACTACCTGAGGGTTTTAGAAAGAACTCATCAGTTCTCTTTATTTCCTTTTTAGGTTTGCCTGCAATGAAATTTCATTCTTTACACTTAAAAGACATCCTTTCTGAACTGCTGTGAATAAATTTGGAATGATACTGTATATTTTCAACTAATGGAGAATTAGCCGTGTCTTGAACAAGGATTGCTGCACTGGACAACTTCAGAACCTTATTCACAATGTCATCAAACAGGAGTCAGAATCCCCATGGACTGAAGCAGATTGGCCTTGACCAGATTTGGGACGACCTCAGAGCTGGAATCCAGCAAGTATATACCAGACAAAGTATGGCGAAGTCTAGATATATGGAACTGTACACGTATCCTCCTGCTGCTGTGATTAGTTTTAGAATTTTGATTGTTTCCTAATATAAATCTGAGTTACTAGTAATTTTAATCATGTTTTTTCTCTCTGTTGACCCTGTGATAGAATCAACAAGTTCATGTTTAGCTTTGTGTTTTTTTAGCAGAGGTAAAATTGGCTGGTTAGTAATCCAAGGCAGAACTGGTCAGTAGAGTGAGCGCTAAGTACATGTGGCTGTTTACATTTAAACAGCTGCCTCTTTATATCCATGGGTTCTGCAGTCATACATTCAATAACCACAGAGGGAAATCTCTTCACTGAGCATACTTAGATTTTTGTCACTCCCTAAATGGTACAATGTAACAACTTTACATAGCATTTATTTTTTTTTGTTTTTTGTTTTTTTTTTGGGGGGGGGGGGAGGGTCCGGTTGAGGGGCCTGAACTCGGCCTGGGCGCTATCCCTCAGCTCTTCAGCTCAAGGCTAGCACTCTACCACTTGAGCCACAGCGCCACTTCCAGCTTTTTTCTTTTTGCTTATGTGGTGCTGAGGAATCGAACCTAGGGCCTCAGGCATACAAGGCAAACGCTCTACCACTGAGCCACCTTCCCAGCCCCTTTACATAGCATTTATATTAGGCATTTTACGTAATAGATATGTGTGTGTCGCTTGCAGATATTACATCTTTTTTATGATGAATTGGAGAATCACCAGATTTTTGTATTGAGAGGGACTAATACTCCTTGGACACTGAGGAATGACTAATTTAAAAATTCAGTTCCTAAGCCAGGTACCAGTGGCTCATGCCTGTAATCCTAACTACTCAGGAGTCTAAGACTTGAGGATCATGGTTCAAAGCCAGCCCGGGCAGGAAAGTCCTTGAGACTCTTACTCTAATAAACCACTAGAAGACCAGAAGTAGCAGTGTGGCTCAAGTGGTAGAGCGCTCGCCTTGAGCTGAAGAGCGCAGGGACAGTGCCCAAGCCCAGAGTTCAAGCTCCATGACTGACAAAAAAAAATTCAGTTCCTTAGTGTGAACTATATATTTTAAGTGCTCTGGAGTCAGATGATAGGACATTTCTGTCATTGTAGAAGTTCAGTAGGTTACAGTGGAGTAAATTAAGTTTTTGACTGCATTTGTGTTACAGAAAAGAGTTTTAAGTAGTTGTATTAGAAACAATATGGTCCACAAAGCCTAAAATATGTATAGGCCCTTAACAGGAAAGTTTGTTGACCTAGAGCAAATGTTTTACTCTCAGGGTCCTGTGTTATAAATGCAGTATTAATACAGGATTTCTCCTCATTTGGTCCACCATGGTCTATTGTGTGCTCCGAAGCCAGGGAGGATTGAGTGATTTCATTGCTGCTGTTACACACTCAGAGGCACACCATTTGAAGTTGTAGAGTTTCTTGGTTCCATACAAATATAAAACTGAGATTAAACTAAAGGATCTATGGCTCAAGCAGTAGAGCAACAGCCATGAGTAAAAAAGCTGAGCAAAGAGTTTGAGGCCCTGAGTTCAAGTTGCAGAACCAGCACAAAAAATAGTAATAAAATAAAACTGAAAGTAAAGCTAAGCTAGCTTAGTAGAGAACAGATTAAAGCTAAGATAACTTCATACAGAAGAAGGTGTTACTAATTCTAGGACTTCAGAATCTATAGTTTAATGGAAATTTAAGTTGAAAGACATAGTACAGGGATAATCAAATAAAGTTACATCATAGTCCATCATGCCCTCAAATTTATAAATATTTTGTTGTTGAGTATTAGTGGCTGTTTTATTAATAAGGTACTTATAAGATTAATTTATATGGTTTATAAATTCTACTTTATATGAAACCCTAAAGTTTATGCATACTCATGTATGTAAATATATTTTGTACTGTATAATACTTAAAAATAACAGCTTTATTAAAAGAAGATTCACAACTGATAAAACTTATCCACTTAAAAGGTACACAATGCCAGGTGGTAGCTCACTCCTGTAATCCTGGCTACTCAGGAGACTGAGATCAAGGAACTTGGTTCAAAGCCAGCCTGGGCAGGAAAGTCCGTGAGACTCTTGTCTCCAATTAACCACCAAAAACCAGACGTAGCACTGGGGCTCAAGTGGTTAAGCACTCACCTTGAGCTGAAGAGCCAAGGGACAGCATCCAGGCCCAGAGTTCAAGCCCCACAACCAACTAAAAAAAAGGGGGACCATGTAGCTAGGCACCAATGGCACATGCCTAAAATCCTAACTACTCATAAGGCTCAGATCAGAGGATTGAGGTTCAAAGCCAGTTCAAACAGGAACATCCATGAGACTCTTATCTCCAGAGAGTTAACCACCATAAAAGCCAGAAGTGGAGCTATGGCTCAAGCGGTATAGTACAGTAATTTTCAGTATATTTGCAGTTATATAATCATTACTGTCTAACTTTAGGATGTTTTTATTACCCCCCAAAAGATACCCTTGTACCAATTAGCAAGGGAATTTCCATGTTCATTCCCCTCACCACAATTCCTGGCAACCACTAACCTAGTTTCTGTTTGAATTTGCAGACAGAATTGAAAAATAGGAGGTTTCATGTCGGTTACTTTCATTTAGTATGTTCTCAAGCTTCCTCATTGGAAAAATGTATCAAAACTTCATTGTGACTTCATTGTATGGATATATTACATTTTGCTCATCCATCCCTCAGTAATACCTCTGAGTTGTTTTCCCTTATTGGCTGTTAAGATTACTGTTGGGAGGCTGGGTGCTGGTGACTCATGGCTGTAAATCCTAGCTTCTCAGGAGGCTGAGATCTGAGGATCATGGTTTGAAGCCAGCCCACGCAGGAAAGTCTATTAGACTCTTAACTCCAAATAACCACCAGGAGAAAAAAAAAGTAAACCTAGAAGTGGAGCTGGGGCTCAAGAATACTGTTAAAACATGGTGCACTAGTCAAGTGGCTGGAAAATTCTCCCTTCTCTTGGATAAATGCCTAAGGTTTGGAATTGCTGAGTCAGGGACACTTTTAATAAAGATGGAGTCTGCCAAGTGTGGATCGTCTTCCCTCAGGGTTCTGGCCAGCTGGATATAACTGGTTTTGATTTTTTTTCTTTTGTAAATTTTGTTAGCAAGTAGACTTGAAAGCTCTGGTTTTAGTGTTGAATCTTGACACTTGTTGGGATCATAGGAAACTTCATTGCTGATTAGTCTGTGCAGAATTTTTGTTTAGAGACAGTGTCAGGATCTTATCATGTAGCCCAGGCTGAACTACCACTTCCTATCCTACTGCCTCACCCTACTGAGTGCTAGGTTATAGGCATGTGCCACTGCTCCTGGCCCTGGGAAATTTGTTAATATATAATTTCTCACTAAATCAGCTTAGTCCTTTTTCTGTTTTTGGGTGTAGAGACTTTGTGTTCTAGCAGATACTACTGAGTTCTTTTATTCTACAAGGAACTATGCTGTGTATCTAGTCATACATACAACTTCAGTGTTTTAGTACTGCCACTCAAATTGGATATTCCTTTTTCTTTCCATTCTTATCTGAGAAGGCAACAACTTCATGTATTAAAATTGGAGACTCTAGGGGCTGGGAAGGTGGCTCAGTGGTAGAGTGCTTGTCTAGCGTGCATGAGGCCCTGGGTTCAATTTCTCCGTATCACATAAGCAGAAAAAGCCAGAAGTGGCACTGTGGCTCAAGTGGTAGAGTGATAGCCTTGAGCTGAAGAGCTGAGGGACAGTGCCCAGGCCCAGAATTCAAGCCCCATGACTAACAACAAAAAAAAAAAAAATGGAGAATCTAACCAAGTGGAAAATCTAATTCTTCAGTATTTCTAAAATAGTAGCTACTCTTTGAGTCCTATACATCAGACACTGTGCTAGAAGCCATGCACCTCTCACATAAGGCCTATTAGCATGAGAGTTAGTGGTATAACCTTCATCTATTGATGTTGGAAAATCTTCAGTAATGAGTCTTGAGTATTTTCTAGAGAAACAGCATACTTCTACTTGCAAAACAAATGTTCCTAGAGCATTTAGGGACCTCTCACAATTGTTTTTGTTATAACAGGAAGAGGGTTATTAAACATTTTTCTTGATTTTTTTTTTTTTTCAACTCAAAATGGTAAGAGAGAAAGGAGTGGAGAAAAGGGAGAAAATAGCCCAAAGCATCTATAAAACAAAAGATGGGCTTTCATTAACTTTGTTTCTAGCCTCTCCTCAAAACTCAGAGGGTTTTCTTCTAAAGAGCCTTAAATCCTCGCACCTGTCTTGTCCATTCAGCACTTCCTACCAGCATTCGCCTCTAGTTTTCTATCATATCTTATGCACATACAGTTACAATTCAATATAGTAGATGTATGTTCAATGTAGGTAGGTGAATAACAATAGTTCCTTTGTGAACTTGAAATGAGTACAGAATTTCCCCCTCCCCCCCCCCCCGCGCCCCTTTTTGAAATTGTGGGGCTTGATGTTATCCCTAAACTACTTTGAGCCACATCTCCACTTCTGGTTTTCTGGTGGAAGGTAAGAGTCTTGGGCTTTCCTTCCTGGGCTGGCTTTGAACCGTGATCCTCAGATCTCAGCCTTCTGAGTAGCTAGGATTACAGGCATGAGCCACCAGCACCCGGCTGAAATCTCTTGTCTTTTTATGGATACCATTCTATTTCATGTGATATACTGGGTCCAGAAAATAAATAGCTAAGTGAAGAGGGCTCAAAGGGGTGCAGGGAAGTGTGGGCCCTGCCTTGCTTGGCAAAGCATCAGGCCCATCTGTTTTTGCGCATTATGTCAAGCAGTCATGTACCTTAGAGCTATAATTTTAGTTTCTCTTCAAATTATTTAAACTTCCATGTCAAGGGAACTCCCTCTCACTCACTTAGAGGATAAAAGTATCCAAAAATTATTTTTGCTGGGTTCCAGTGGCTCACATGTGGAACCCTAACTATTCAGGATTGAAATTCAAAGCCAGCAGGGCAAAAAAAAAGTCCATGAGACTCTATCTCCAATTAACTAGCAAAACAAAGGTGGGTTAGAAGTGTGGTCAGGTGGTGGAGTGGAACCTGTGAACAGGCAAGTGCAAGGCACTAGGTTCAAGCCTCCAGAACCACAGCCAACCAGCTCACCGCCAGCATCAGTAGCTAGAGTCACAGGTATTTCTCTATAGCTCAACATTTGCAGAGAAACCACTAGTGTGTTCTCTGTACTGCTACTCTGTTTACTTAGAGTTTCAGAAAGAAAAGCACAATTTGGCAAGAACAGGTTTTAGATCTCAAAGTCAGGTGCAATAACTAAAAAAACCCGCTGTTAGTCTTGATCCACATTTCAGTAAAGGCCTTTCAATGTAGAAGAGAAAGACTTCACCATTCAGAAATTGGGTTTTCTTTCCATCCTTATTAAACCGAGAGCAACATTTCATTGTTCAATATTATTACATGTGTAAACTGGGATTAAAGAAATCACAGGAAACATCTTCAATCTTCAGCTGTTCCCTCCAGGACATCAGTTCTTCTTTTTTAGACAGGCATGGCGCTACTTCAGAGGTCATATAAGAGGGAAGTGAAGATTATAGCTACACAAAAAGATAAATGAGGTAGAGAAATGAAAGCTTTACCCAGATTTGCTATTGCACCTCCATATAGACCGTCTTCATAACTACTTGGTCAAAGTCTCACTAAGGAGTCTTTCTTTTAATGTGAACCTGTGGTAGCAGACATGCCCTGCCGTGAATTTCTCTTCAACAGAGTAGGTACAGACAATGAAACTTGATCACCTGAGGCTCTCCAATCCCTGCCTGGGTTTATGTCTTCTGTTTTTCTTTTTCCTGAATACATTGTCATGAACTTTGAACTTTCTGTTTTGTCTCCACATAGTGCTATGAATGAAAGTCATTTCTTCAGTCTATTTTTCTAAAGACCCCTTTTCCCCACCAATGCTATAATGGTCTCATTCATTTTTCCTAGCCTTGCCTTCACATCTCATAGTAAGTTGTAGCACAGTGTATTCTATATACAGTCCTCTGTTCTTATGTACTGTGGTTTGTGATGACTTAGAGGTAAGGGCACTTTTTATCCAGCCAGTGGGCTGAGCTCTTGCCTGCCTGCAGCACACACTGTGCAGACAACATGTCAGGACTTGCTGATACCAGCTGTTGCTGCGCACCTGCCAAGTTCAGTCACATCATGACTGCTGTTGTTATCCGCTCTCGGTTCCCTTGGCCTTTTCAGCTGTAGGCACTCTGGGTGTAGTTTTCTAGGTGACAGATTTCCTACTTCTGCCTGCCTGATGCCAACCTATTTCCTTTGAAGAAAAATCAGACCTCATAAAAAAGCGGATCAAGTAGTAGGAATAACAGATGATGATGATTTGGAATAGCATCTACCCAACAAACATATTTGAATCTTAGATCTTTTACTCTTCAACTTTGCTCATCTATGCAAACTACCATTTTCATCTGTATACATTCATCCATACTTTTAAAATAAGGCTGTAAAGAACATAACTAGTAAATAATCATGCTCCAGTGGCTCATAGTTGTAGCCACTCAGGACACTGAGATGTAGAGGAATGTGATTCAAGGCCAACTTGGTCAAAAAAGTTTACTAGACTCCCAACTCCAACCAGCAAAAAAGCAGGACTGGAGAAGTGGCTCAAATGGTAGAGTGCTATGTTAGTAAGCATACATATGCTTAGTAACACATACATACACATATATACTAAGGGTCACTGATTTATTTATTTTTAATTTTGCTTAGTCTGCAGCATGCCTCTTCGCACACACACACAAAAAAAAAGACTGAGAAATTGTGCATCCATTTTAGAACAAGAGCCCACATAAGTTACTGTGGCAGTAATCTTGTTTCTCTTCTGATTCTTCCTCCTGTTGCCTGGTTCACAGAAGGTGCCCTCAGTGCAGGACAGCTCCAACAGGGACCCTGTCACATCAGCTTGTCCCAACCAAGCACAAAAAACAATGCACTTCTAGTATGACAGGGAAGTGGTAGGGACTGCCCCAGAGGCTGAACTGCGCTCGGCTCTGACAAGGATCCACCAGCTTAAAAAGCATGACCCACGTCCTGTGTGACATGACCCTGGCAGACCTCTAGGAGACCGTCATCACCACTCAGCCTTTCAGGTTGGCTTTCCCTGGCCAAAACATTCAAGAATTATAATGAAGTCCATTGCAGTTGAAGGAAAAAGGGGAAGAAACGAAGCATAGAAAAAGAATTAAAATATTGAATGCAAAGGATGATGGAGGCTAATTTATATAGCATTACAAAACAGCCTTGTTATAAAATCAAACTATCCCATTAGAGACTATCACATTCAACTTTTTTAAGTGGTAATTATGTTTTAGTAGTTTTCCGTATACATATCAAGACATAGAATTATGATTAAAAAGAGAGACCAGAGATACTTGGGGAAAATTCTAACCAAAAGATAGGTATAAACCGCATCAATATGAAATACAATAGGATGCTAAAGCAGGATTGTTAGGAATAAATACAACTACCTCCTAATGGTAAAAGTCCCAAGTCATCAGGAACATAATTCCAAATTTAAATTGATATTGTCTTGAAATATAGGAGAGGTGCTACCAAATTATTGAAGAAATTGACAAGACCATTATTGGGCCAGTGAAGTACAGTAATAATTTCTCAATCATAAACAGACAAGTCAATAACTATAAAAGATTTGAAAACTGTTTGACTAGCTGTCTCTGAGGAGTCTACCCAACAGCTAGAGAATGGCATTCCTCTGGCCCCTATGGGGCACTTGAGCACTTCCTCTCCTGCCCAGCATGGGAAAAATCTCACCAGTGGTTTCATTCCAATATCTTCAACATACGGTAAAACTTGCAGCTCTGTGTGATTTTCTTTTTCTGGGTAGAAAGGGGAGTGTTCAAGTTTCAAAATCACCTTGGAAGTCTGAAAGAGGGGTGTCATAAAAGCAGCTTTTCTTTTGCTGAGAAAAAATAAACATTACTACAGAACTATTTAAATGTCTTATTCACAGTAAAGCTTAAGGGTAGATAGAATTTTTTACTGTTATGACTGTCTGATATCTGCCTCTCCTTACCATTGGGTAGCCGTTATATGTAATATAAGGTAATCTGATGGCCTTATTCAGTCTTTGTTTCTATTCATCTAAGATTTTTCCATGTGGATTATTGGACCTTTACGGTGGCACTATGTAACTAATTTTAAAATCTATAAATGGGGCTAGGAATGTGGCTTAGTGGTAGAGTGCTTGCCTAGCCTGCATGAAGTCCTGGGTTCGATTCCTTGGTACCACATAAGCAGAAAAGGCCAGAATTGGCGCTGTAGCTCAAGTGGTAGAGTGCTAGCCTTGAGCAAAAGAAGCTTAAGGACAGTGCCCAGACCCTGAGTTCAAGCCCCAGGACTGGCAAAAAAAAAAAAAAAAAAAAAGTTGTAAATGAATTTGCACTTTAATCTTGAAACAAGCATTTATAAAAGCAAAAGCGTTTGCTACTTAGATGTAATGGGGAGTGAGACAGGAGTAATTGCAAGTTAATTTTAACTATTTTGTACCTAGTAGCTTTATGGTGCATTCACTTGAGATAACGACTCCAATTCAGTATGTAAAAAGGAGTTAGAAATATTCATTGTTGCCTTAAAAAAAAAGCAACACCCTCGGTGTCCTTTTGTTTTCTTCTTAAAATTTCAGTAGATAAATGGATATTGGGATACAAGAACTTACTGTAACAAATAAGCTAGTTGATTTATGAAGCATATAAATTGACATAGAGTTCTACTTTTAGAGTTGATCTTACATGAAGAACAGAGGACGCGGCTGGCAGGTCTTCTGTATTTGGTGGGCCTCACCTATCTTACCCACCCAAGAACCATCGTCTAAGAAAGTAGAGTCACTAGATTGACATGACCATGTTGTCTCCAAGCTCAAAAGGATAAAAACTACAAATAGGTGCCACTCTTTTGAGACTTTAATTCCCATGCAGGAGGTGTTTTTTGCCTGTTGGTTTTGTTTTGTTGTCTCTTCATCTATTTCTCCCTACTGTTGCCGTGTTATGTACTGAAATAAATCTTTGCTATAACTTGAGTAGAGCTAAGTATCTACATATGCAGTATACTCAGCAAATAGGCATTAGAAATTTTTTTTTAAAGAAAAGAGTAAGCATTAAGGCAGTGCACTTGCACAGAGTTTGAAATGGGCAGTTTTCTACAAGTAGAAGAACTTACAGTGTGGAAAGGTGGAGTAGCTAATTAACTCGAGATGTATAAAGCATTGGTCATCTGAGCAGAAAAAGTGCAGTGTTCCCTGAAGAAGTCAGCTCTCACTGTGCAGACAGTAGTTAACTTGACAGCGGGGAGGATTACCTGAAGCTGACACAAAGCAGCACAAGCCCTCAGAGAACATTAGGATAAACTTAATGATGATAAATTAAGAATTTCCTTCTTTCCCTATGGTTTCCACCAGAACAGGTTATATCACAAGTAAGATAGTTGGGGGATCTCATTAATGGAAAGATGTTCCCAATTAACTTCAGGTCCAAAAGAGAGCTTTGTTATTCAATGAGTAGCAGAAACACTTCTGTGTGTATAGCCTTTTCAAAATGTGGGTCGTTTTTTTTTTAATGAAAAATTACATATTGCAAAATGTACAGATCTTCAGTGTACAATTTGAATATATGGGGGCAGGCAGACTAGGGGTTCAATACAGGATCTCACACTTTGACAGTCCTGTAAATTTCACTGTAATCTAAGTACAGAAAGTTCCCTTGAGTTGCCGTTGGTCAGTCTTAACTAAGAAGAAATCACTTTCCCAATTTCTGTTACCATAGTTTTACTATTGTGGAACATCATGTAAAGAGAATAATAATGTGTCTGATTTTTTTCATTCACTATGTTTATGAGATTCATTCATTATGTGCATACCAGTTCACTTTTTAAAATTACTTTTTCGAAGTGATGATGTTTGGTGCTCCTGTCACTAATTTCTGGGCATGGTTTTGTTCATTGTGCAGGAAATGAGCAGACAGTGATCCAAACAATTGAAATTGTATTGAAAGCATGATGAATCACAGAACATATGTGGATGAGGTCAAATGCAACGAAAACATTGGTGCACTGTTACTAGCGGTGTTGCCTCTTTGCAGAATAAATCTGACAAGTATCATAAAGATATGCTGGTAACTCGTACCTGTGTTGCAAGAGGACATGTTAATAATGTGTGCAACTTTCTGAAAAAAAAATTAGTACCTGCTAAAATGATGTCTAGGAACATTCATCATCAAGAGAACAGAGACATTATTGTAAATACTGGTACACAGCATATTACATACATCTGCAGTTCTCTAGTCACCAGAACAATAACAGGAAACTTGTTAATCTGAACATGTAAAATGTGCAAAACAGTACATTTCACATATGTGTCAGGTAAAATTCCTGGGAATTGGGAATATTTGCCCATAGGGTAAGAGAAAGGAAGTGGAGGGTTAGGAAGCCATACATTAAAACCTGTAGTTTTCCCTAAAAAGTTTAAGGAGAACTAAGTGTTGGTGGCTTGTGCCTGTCATCCTAGATACTCAGAAGGCTGAAACCTGAAGGGTTGTGTTTCAGTCATCCCTGACAGGAAAGTTCATGAGACTTATCTCCACTTAACTACAAAAAAGCTAGAAATGGAGCTATGACTGAACAGTTCCCAGATCCTGAGTTCAAGCCCCATGACAACACACACATACAAAAAAAAAAAAGAAAGAAAGTTGAGGGAGAAGTAGCTACATGGAATAAGATGGGACAACTGTGGAAGTTGGATGTTTTGTTAGGTTGACCACTAATTTATCTTTATATTTTGGATTATCTGCTGATATGCTTTGGTCATGTTTCCATAGAAATTGATTTTTTTCATATTGTTTTAAATTAACCTTAATTAGTCTGATATGTGAATACTTTTATCAGCAACTACAGTACTTCCCAGCCCAAACTGCCTTAATTTATTAATGATAGTAAGATAGTTTTTAATGTAGTCAGAATTTCAAATTATGTATTTCTGTGATTTTTTTTTTCCTTAAAAGGGTTTCTCTAAACTAAGAACAAGTAAGTACTCCTTCCTGATTTATGGTTTCAGTTGTATCTTTATCTTTAATCACTCATAATTATATTTAATATCTTTTTTAATCCCACTTATTAACATACCAACTATTGATTTGAAGTGCCTTTATATAGTACATTCTTAAGTACAGAGAATAATGTTTTTGTTGATACATGTTTATTGCTTTTTGAGTATCATTTCTTTCTACTACATTTCTCCAAATAATAATAATAATACATGCAGATGAGTTGATATTTAAAGCTTATGGGCACAGAAAGCAAGGGAGGAAGGGTAATTAAATGCAGTTATGCTATTCAGTATACACTATGTGGACAATGACCTATGTAACTTGTGGGTCGAGATGGGAGAGGGAAATGGGGGAAAGAGAAGGAAGGTTTGTTCAAAAAAGAAATGTACTTATGAAATGGTAATCCCTCTGTATGACATTAATAATAACAATAAGATTATATTAAAAAAATAAAACAAAGGTTATAACAGGTTATAGAGTAGACATGTTAGCATGTAAAAGGCCCTGGGTTGCATTCTAAGCACTGCAAAAAACAAATCTCTAAAGGTTATGACAGTGAGGTTTGCTGCGTTTCCTGTTCCTATCCCCCGCTACCATGCTACCATCGTGGGCCCTGGCAAAGAAGCAGCTGGCTCTACCCTCTGCTGTTTCATTGTTACTTACACACCTTTCTTAGTAACATTGATCAAATCTGTTTTAAACACCTGTGACTATTGTAGTCTGTAGACAGGACCTGTCTAGCTGGCATGCTCTTCATCTTCAAAATGGAAAACCATTCAAAACTAAAAAAATTTCGTTTAGTATACATTCTGAAAAACGAGTTTATGACTAATTATTGTTATCCACTGTTTATTAGTTTTTTTGTTGTTGTTGGTGGTGGTGGTGGTGGGGCTTGAGTGCTATCCCTGAGCTCTTGTGCTCAAGGCTAGCGCTCTACTACTTTGAGCCACAGCTCCATGTCCAGTTTTCTGTTGGTTAATTGGAAGTAAGAGTCTCATGGACTTTTACTACCTTGGCTGGCTTTTAACCGCGAGCCTCAGATATCAGCCTCCTGAGTAGCTAGGGTAACTGGTGTAAGCTACTAGCACCTGGCACCTTTTTGTGAAGTAAATATTACAATTGCTTTTTTGTTTTTCATTCTCAAACTTTCTTGAAGTTTCCAGATGCCCAGTCAAAGTCCAGGTTTTCTTGCTGTTCTTCCTGATACGTTCTTTTCCAGGCTTGTAGACATACTTATAAATGGAGCTGCTAGCTTTCAGCTTTATTTATTTTTAATTATTATTAGTTTGTAGGGTGGGACTGGGAGGGGTCGTGAGGCTTGAACTCTGGGCCTGAGTGCTGTCCCTGAGTCTCTTCAGTTCAAGGTGAGTGTTCTACCACTTGAGCCACAGTGCCACTTCTGGTAGTTAATTGGGGATAAGAGTCTCACCAACTTTGTTGCCCAAGCTGGCTTTGAACTCCTATCCTCAGATTTCAGCCTTCTGAGTAGGATTACAGGTGTGAGCCACCAACACCCACCTTACCTTTCAGCTTTATTGATAGTATGAGTAGGATCTTTTTTCCATTCTGGTTTTTGACAAATTCTGTCTATATTGGGAGTGTATTGACATAGAAAGAAACATGCTCATATTGATCACTGTTGCCATTGTGTTGCATATTAATTTCTTTAACTTCTCCAAGTCATGTTTATAACTACTGTACTAGTGTACACCAGTCCAATCAAGCACGGGGGGCTGGAGTCCCTCCTTCCAAGTCAAAAAAGGGGCAGACACCTGGAGGAGCTCAGTTTGTTGGGTTGGAGCTGTACAAACGACTCAAGGAATTTTTGAAGAATTACTTGACAAATCTTCTTAAGGTAAGATGATTTGTAGCTCTATTTAGCAGAAGATGGAATGTTTAAAAAGTAGCCATTCTTATACCTTAACAGCTAAATCTTTCACTTGGCTTGATCACTGTTTCACTTGAACATGTGCTTGGAGATGGTTGAATATTGCGTAGTGTTTTACCTATTACGAAAAAAACCATATACTATATTCTGTTCTTTCACTCAGTGAAATTAAACACTTGATAACTTTATATCATAGTATTATTTTTTCTTCTTAGCTAATTTATGACTGATGTTAAGATTGATGAGTATTTTTATTTGCAGCATATGGTTATATACTCAGATTACTCATTTTGAATCTAATGTGGTATTTGTTCTTCTTCAAGATCCATAAATAAGAGTATAACTCTATTATAGAGCATTACCTAGCATGTTCAAGGCTCTGGGTTCCATCCATCCCCAGCACTGCCTTCCCCAAAAAAAAAAAAAAAAAAGGAAGAAAGAAGTAAAAAATTCCAAGATTATTTTAGCCATCATGTTGTCATATGTAATATAGCTGCTTTACAGTCACAAAATATATTTCAAACTGCTACCGTAAACTAGTCTAGATGTCTCTACAAATATCCATGTCCTTTGAGTAGGGAGCTCTTCTGCTGTAAGCCTTTGCTTGGACTGCAGGAGGGGTCTTTTCCCTTTCACCTTTGCTCTTTTCCTCAGTCTCCATACTCAGACAGTGTGATACTTGACATCAGCTACTGTAGGCAGGCATCTCCTTCATCTATTCTGTGCATCTGTTAGTCAGTGAGCAAAGACTTCTCTGGAGTTCTCAGAGACTTCCTTGAATATGGCCAGAATTATATATTTTATTTTAGCTAATCCTGGGGCTTGACCTATGGGGCTAGGCCCTGTCCCTGATCTTTTTGCTAAAGGTTCTACCACTTGAGCCACAGCACCACTTCCAGCTTTTGCTGAGTAGTTCATTGGAGAAAAATGTCTCACAAATCTTCCTGCCCAGACTGGCTTCGAACTGTGATCATCAGATCTCAGCCTCTTGAGTAGCCAGGATTATAGGTATAAGCCACCAGCACCCAGCATGGCAGAAATTATATGCAAAAAAAGTCATCATGCTACAGATTGCTTTCCTTAATTATTTTATAAGCTAATTAGGAACACATCATCCTAACAGACCATAGTTGATTGGCACAGATTGTGAGTAGTATAGTATGACTTCCATACTCCTCAGTGTTTATGAGGCCGCCATTGTGTTCATGATGTCCTTGGTATTTACAACTCTTTATAAATAACACATCATATTTACTGTTTGGTACCAAAGTGAAGGAACAGTGTATTGTGCTGTATAAAAATGAGATTGTCCGAGCTGGGTGCCGGTAGATCACACCTATAATCCAAGGTACTCAGGAGGTTGAGATCTGAGGATAGTGGTTCAAAGCCAGCCAGGGCAGGAAAGTCTGTGAGACTCTTAACCTCCAATTAACCACCAAAAAAGCTGAAAATGGAGATGTGGCTCAAGTGGTTGAGCACTAGCTGTAGGCAAAAGAAGCTCAGTGAATGAGTTCAAGCACTAGGACTGGCACAAAGAACAAATAAAAATTAAAACATGAGATAGCCAGGCCATCAATGATGTGTTTGCATTTTTTAAAAAGGCTATACCATCATCTAGAGCAGTTTGGCTTTACATCTTAAAGGTTATTTCATAATACTCAAATGAACAGAAATTTGGTGTGTTGGATATGATCATATTTTTACATGGATGAATGAGTCACTTGAGGTCCTAATTTGTGGAGCTTCAATTCTGCAGACCTGTGGCTCTTTATCTTTTTCTTTCTTTGTTGGTTGTGGGGCTTGAACTCAGGGCCTGGGTGCTGTCCTTAAGCTTTTTCACTCAAGGCTAATGCTTTACTACTTTGAGCCATAGCTCCACTTCCAGTTTTCTGGTGGTGAAGTGGACATAAGAGTCTTGTAGAGTTACTACCCAAGCTGGCTTTGAACCGTAATCCTCAGATCTTAGCCTCCTGAGCAGCTAGGAATACAGTTGTGAGCCACCAGTGCCCATCTACCTTTGGCTCTTTTTAAAGTCAGGACATATTTTGTAGATGCCATTAGTACCTAGGAAAAATTTCAAGTTCATTTTCTCCATTTAGAAATTTGAGGTTTAATTGTAGAAATCTCAATAAGTCTAATGATCTTGAAAAGTATAGTTTTTGTCATGTAAAGGAGATATTGTACCATTGTTTTCATTTTGTTTTTATAAAATGAAACATACATAGATTTTTTTTTTATGACTTTTTAGTAAATTTAGCCGGGCACCAGTGGCTTACACCTGTAATCCTAGCTGCTCAGGAGGCTGAGATCTGTTCATTGCCATTCGAAGCCAGCCCAGGCAGAAAAGTTCTTATAATGTTGTTATCGCCAGTAAACTATTCAAAAAAAAAAGTACAAATGGTGCTGTGGCTCAAGTGGTAGCATGCTAGTTTTGAACACAAAAAAGCTCAGGGATAGGACCCAGACCATGAATCAGCAAAAAAAAAGTAAATTTAAAATTGGGATTTGTTAGTGACATCTGTTACACCTAAAGACACTGTATGTCATTAACTTTTATCTTTAATGTATTACATGACAAAATCATTACAGTTTTGGGACTTATTTTTAGGATGGAGAGGATTTGATGGATGAGAGCGTACTGAAATTCTACACCCAGCAGTGGGAAGACTACCGATTCTCCAGCAAAGTACTAAATGGAATCTGTGCCTACCTCAATAGACATTGGGTCCGCCGTGAATGTGATGAAGGACGGAAAGGAATATATGAAATCTATTCGGTAAGCTTTCTTTTTTAATAGTTCAGATGTGAGTTTCTTAGTGACATATTTATTATCTTTCAGTAAAGGGATCTAAGCCATTGTTTCACTGCTCTCATAGTAATTATCTATAAATGGTTATCTTTCAGTAAAGGAATCTAAGCCATTCCACTGTTTTCATAGTAATTATCTATAAATGGTTATTAAATATTCCAGGCTAGGAAAGTAGAAGGGTGGAAAACTGGAATTCTACAATACTCTTGTACTTTCCTGTGCCTTTTTTTTTTTTTTTTTTCTTATTTTTGTGTGTGGGGTTTAAACTCAGGGTCTAGGCACTGTCTCTGAGCTTTTTTACTTAAGGCTAGCCCTCTACCACTTGAACCACAGATCCACTTTTGGCTTTTTGGTGGTTAATTAGAGGTAAAAATCTCAAGGACTTTCTTGCCCCAGCTGCCTTCCATCCATTATCCTCAGGTCTCAGCTCCCTGAGTAGCTAGGATAGCAGGCATAAGCCCCGGTGGGCCCAGCTGTGTTTATTTTTTAAAAGTGTTATCTGTAACTATATATATATGTATATATATATAATATACAGTACTTGTGGTTGGCCTGGAACTGCCTGAGTTTCAACACTGGAATCCTGAATCCTGACAGTGACTGGCAAGTCAGTTACCTGAGACTTCACTGAGGCTTTCAAAACTTACAGCATCAATATGACCTGGTACAAATTCTCAGACTTCATCCTAGACTTAATTAAATATGCTATAGAGAGGGAGAAGAAATCTGTTTTGTTTGCGTGTTTGCTTTAGTACTGGGAGTTGAACTCAGTGCATCAGGCTTGTTTATTCAGCTGGTGCTCTATCATTTGAGCCACACTTCCAGCCCAACTTTTTGCTGGTTATTTTGGAAATGTCCTCAGACATGTCTATCCAGACTGGCTTCAAACCTCAATACTTCTGGTCTTATTCTACTCAGTTACTAGGATTACAGGCATGAGCCACTGACACCTGGCTCCAAAAATCTATTTTTAAAAGTTTCCTAAACGATTCTCAGGAACATACAAATCTAAGAACCATTGTGGTAGAGCTGGTAAGAGAGAACTTGTTGAAAGCAAGCTGTCTGTCTACTTACAATTGTGCTGTCAGAGAAACAGGTAGTGTTTGGGGGCTGCTGTTCTTAAAATGCCAAAATATACATAATGAAACCTCTTCCTTATCCAAGATTACTGCTGTTACCACAATGTTGCCATACAGATTTATGGTAGTTAATTGGAGTCTCCTAACTTTCCTGCTTGAGCTGGCTTTGAACCAGGATACTCAGATCTCAGCTTCCTGAGTAGTTAGGATTACAGGCATAAGTCACCTGCACCTGGCTTAATTTACCTGCTCCATATTCCCTTCCTCCCCGCACCCCCCCCCTCCAGTGGAGTTTGAATTCAAGGCCTTCTGCTTACCAGGCAGTTACTTTCTCTGTCTCTTGAGCCACACTGTAGCCCTTTTTGCTTTAGATATTTTTTGAATAGGGTCTTCACTTCTTGACCTAGCCAGCCTGGACCACTATCTTACTATTTATGCTTCCCCTGGAGCTGGGATGACAGGCCTGCACCACAGAGCCGAGCCTAGCATTTTATTCACTGAGGTGGGGTCTCTTAATTTTTTTTACCTGCTGGTCTTGAACTTCAGTCTTCCTGATCTCAGTTTCTCAAGTAGCTAGGATTGTGAACCTGAGCCACCAGGCCTGGCCTGACATATTGTTTATGTTTATATTTATATTCTACACCACAACTGTTGCTTCCTAGTGGCACTTTGTTACTGAGTTAGACTTTCAACAAAGCTTTAGGTTTATTTTTTTTGAAATTTTTGTGTTTCCCTTTTTTAAAAATGTGTTTTTATAGTTGACAAAAATAATGTATATTTATCATGTACAGCATGTTGGAAATGTGTGTTGTGGAATAGCAGGTGTGCTTCGCCTTGGCGAAGATGCCTTCTAGAGGCTGAGTTGGCAAGTCGGCATGGTCCCGTTGGTCACCATTGAGAAGCCCACTGTGATCCAAAGTCCTGTGCGAACCCGGCAGCACCACAGACTCCCAAATTGTTTGTCTGTCTTTTCTTTTCTTTTCTTTTCTTATTGTGAAAATACTGTATAGAGAGAGGGGTTACAATTACATGGGCAAGATAATGAGTACATTTCTTATCAAGCATTATTGCCTCCTCCTTTGTTTCCCCTTCCCATCCCTTCCCATCTCCCATCTTCCCCCTACACCTCCCCCCCCCAATCCCAACCAATTCAGATTTAAGTGCTCTCTGCATCTGTGGCTACTGTTTAGAAACACCACCTAAGTTCTAGCCAAGGCCACTCAGCTTCTCCACCTGGAAAGTGCTCCACAGGGAGCCTGCTGAGCCGCACAGTGTGGATGACTTGGGACAGTGCCAGAGTCTCCAGAAAATGGGCAATTTTGTCATAAAATCATTTCACAACAAATTAGGGAGATCCTTCCTCCCGTCCCCCACAAGGATGCTGTAGCTTTCTAGCTATAGAAAGTTGCTGGTTTCCTCTCATTAAGTAGAGGACGTAAGTTAAATTTCTTTTAAGTATACTAGTTCTTTGTTAGAAGTCAGTGACAGGATGACATTTTCCTTGTTGTCTCACTCCCGGCTGAGGGGGCTGAAGAGTCCAGGGGTAGCCGCTAAGACTCCGTATAGACAAAGAGGGGACTTTCGGAGCACCACCTACCCCAGGTGGCATTGTCCTGTGGAACAGTCTTGTGGAAGGTGCTACTACAGCACCTTTCAAACATCATAGCACAGAATTTAATAAAATCTTATTTTTTGTTCTGATGTTAGCCTTGAACTACACATGGTTTTATGTTGAAATTCTGCATCCATACTGTTTATTTGGTGCAGATATCACTTTGAAAGTTCTTTATAGGTATTAAATTTACATATCATCTTTTTAGAAGGGTATAATCCTTATAAATCCAGTTTTATCTCTAGTTAAATTTAAGGACTATAAGAATGGTAACAATTAGGCTTAAATGATTTTTCTCAACAGGCTTTTCTTGTTGTTGGGTTTTGCCAGTCCTGGGGCTTGAACTCAGTGCCTGGGAACTGTCCTTGAGCTTCTTTTGCTCAGAGCTAGCGTTCTACCACTTGAGCCACAGCACCACTTCCAGCTTTTTCTGGTTTTGTGGTACTGAGGAATTGAATCCAGGGCTTCATGCTTGCTAGGCAAGCACTCTACCACTGAGCCACATTCCCAGCTCCCTAGGTATTTTCTGTTAAACTTCAAAACTTGAATATTGTTTGAATGGACAAATTCTTTTCCCAACAGTTTTGAAGTCATGTTAAGCATGATCATACCCTTTTGTAATTCCAGTGCTCCATAGACTGAGGCAGAAAATCATGACTTGCTACTTAGCTAATCCCTGCCTATCACAAACAAACACATTACCTAATTAATCAATGGGGAAGTCATGTATGGAATCTAACACTTTCTTTTAGAGAGCATGTTTATAATAATTAGTTTTGGCATTACTCCTGTGGGAAGTTTAGGGAAATGGAAAAATATAACATGATAATAGGTAATATTCAATTTATACATGTGTCTCAGACACAAACACAAGTACAGTGGGAGGTCTAAATAATTATGTACAATACTGTTCACATTTAAAGCATGGTTTACATTTACTTGGCTTACACAAGTATATAAAAACTTCACAGGACTTCAAATTTTTTAATAATCTGTGGTTTCTCTTACTGAGTTTTAAGAAGCTATGGTAATAAATGAAATTAGTTGTTATCAAGTGTGTTACCTCAAAAATTAAATTTGTTTGGTCCAGGGAACAAATTTGTACATGAAGCTACTATTATCCTTTAAACTGACAGGAAAGTTCTTAAATCAGAGGGTTTTTTGGTATCATTACTGTTAAAGGGTGAGTTGATAAACATCTGCGTTTATATACTGCTTGAAGTAGTCAACCTCAAGACCAACACTCTGATTTCATTCTGATGATACATTTTTACTAAGTTATAGTCTACAAATTTTATAAAATTTAGGATTTAAGCCAGGTGCCAGTAGCTCATGCCAGTAATCCTAGCTACTCAGGAGGCTGAGAGCCGAGGATCATGGTTCAAAGTCAGAAGTGGCCTTGTGGCTCAAGTGGTAGAGCACTCACCTTGGGACAGCGCCCGGGCCCAGAGTTCAAACCCCAGGATTAGGGGAGAAAAAAAATTAAGATTTAAGTTATTTTCTATTAGTCTTGAGGAAAACATAGATTTTTTTAATACTTTTCTCTTTTCATCCAGCTTGCATTGGTGACCTGGAGAGATTGTCTGTTCAGGCCATTGAATAAACAGGTACCTACTTGTGTGCATATGTGCATTCATGTGTGTGCATGGGTACACTCGCATAGGCACTTGTCCATGCGTGCATTCCTCTGTGTGTGCGAGTGTGTTTTGCTTTTAGAATCTCTTCCGACTTTCATCTCATAGCCTTCATCTTCCTCAGTCTTTGGAATGTTTGAGGGCTGTGTAGTCACTGTGTTCTGCAATCTTATCTTACATTTTCCTGTGTTTTTTCTAAAGGTAACAAATGCTGTTTTAAAACTGATTGAAAAAGAAAGAAATGGTGAAACCATCAATACAAGACTGATTAGTGGAGTTGTACAATCTTACGGTAAATAATTTCCCTTTAATTTATTCAGCTTTCATATCACATGGAAATTGTAACAATGTCCTAACATATTTATGTTAAAACATTTTACTAGAATTTGCTAGCATTTACAAATACCTATCATTTTCTTTAGGTCAGTGATTTTAATCAGATTTTGTCCATCATAAAATTTGTTTTAACCTTGTGCCTTAAGGACATTTTTAATGAAAAAGAAATTTGAATTCTTTTCTAGTCTCATATAAAATATGATAGAGTTATTTAGCTACTGTTAACCAGAAATCTATATCAGCTTGAAAAATTGAGATTGTATTGCTTTGAAAGCTTAAAATTAAAAATTTTAACTAGTTTTGGAAATGTTTAAATTCCCTGAACTTCCTGATAATTTTGAAGATACCTGGCCATAAGTCAGAATTATTTGTGTTTTATATATCTTGAATTTTTCACTTTTACTGAAACAAGTGTACCTTAATACTAGCAACTAAGAGTGACCTTGTACCCTCCATTTCACACTGACCTTTACACATAACTAACTGAATGCTACACCTAAGTATTTTCTGTGAAATATAACAAAAAATAGGGTAATTGAAATATAGCTCATATTTATTTCTAGTGGAATTGGGGCTGAATGAAGATGATGCATTTGCAAAGGGCCCTACGTTAACAGTGTATAAAGAATCCTTTGAATCTCAATTTTTGGCTGACACAGAGAGATTTTATACCAGAGAGAGTACTGAATTCTTGCAGCAGAACCCAGTTACTGAATATATGAAAAAGGTAAGCGTGACTATAGTACATAAAGTAGACTTAAGTTAAATAGTTATTGCTCCTCAATAAGTTCCTGGGCGCAAGACCATGTGTGGGCACCGCAGTCAGGCAGCTTTGTTAGCAAGCAGGCACTTTTCTTCTCCAGGGAACTTTTATAAGTTGATCTGGTAATCACAACTGAGTGTTCCTGTGACTGTCCTAACGAAAAACTCGTGATAGCTGCATGCCTTGTGTATTTTGAAGTGTCTCTTCTGGAATGTGGATCTATGCGTAATGGATGTCAGTCTTCCATGTCAGTGAGAAACAAGATTTGTAGTAAGGGACAGGTCCTTTTGCAACAGAAGGACCTAAATGTTGATTTGGGAGAGAATAAGATCCAAGATAGAGCCATGTGTCATACATTCCTTTTGTACTAGGTGATGCTTCATGAAGTTCTAGAAGGATTATTCTTTGTTCTCGTTCCCAAAAATTGTGTTCTGGATATAGGCTCTGGGAAATGACCAGATCAGAAGTCAACAAACTTTCCTTTCCACAGAGCCAGGTAGTAAATACATTAGGCTTTGCAAGCTATCTTTGCTTTCTGTTACAACTAATTCCACTCTGCCATGAGATAAAAGTTAATTTTCAAAATAAAAATTACAAAAATAGGCAGCAGAATTTGGCGTACAGGCTTATAGTTTGCTGACCCCTGACCTAGAAGTACTAGATATCCAGGTAATCTGACTCATGCTAAGTCTGATATCTGCTTTTCCTTTCTTTCCTACTCCTTTGTAGATCTAGTGAATGAACTGCAGAGATAGAAAGTAAAAGCACCCGATCTGTTCCTGTTGCATAAAATCTACCCAGTTTGTGATTTGGGAGACAGTGTTTGTAAGTAGGGCTTCCAAGTTTAAAGTGAAAGTCCTCTACAAAGTTTGGTATCTCAAAATCTAACAAATGGAACTATGCTTAGACTAGTAATAGTTCTTTGTGTATATTTTGGGTTGATTTTGTATGCTGACTGAAACCTAAGAAGTTCATTCAGAGTTTCAGACAACTGCCCAACAAGTGGACTTTTGAAACATGATCTGTTTAGAATCGTAGCATCTCTTGTGGCAATGTAGTTTTCATAAGCAGGTTTCTTGTTGAATTCTACCATCCGTGGTGATTCTTTTAAACCATAGGTTTTTAAAGTAGAACTTCTGTCAGGCCCACACCTCTCGTGAAGACCTGCCTGTCTGTAGACTTCCTCTTCTGTTGTGCCCTCACTCTCTTACCCAGCTATAGAAGGGGTAGCACACTGCTGTAAGGAACGCACCTTGTTAGACAAAGCAGTGTGATTACTCCTGAAGCAGGGCAGGCAGATAGGGAGCAGCAATGTCCAGTGGCCTGGATATTTTCCATCCAGTGTTGAGTCCTGCCTCTAAGGAATGCTCTATGCATTTAGTTCCCATCAAATACTGTTTTTGTTTTTTGCTAGTCCTGGTGCTTGAACTCGGGGCCTGGGCACTGTTCCTGAGTTTCTTTTGCTCAAGGCTAATACTCTACCACTTGAAACAGAGCATGGCTTTTGGCTTTTTCTGTTTATATGGTACTGAGAAATCAAACTCAGGGCTTCATGTATACTAGGCAAGCACTCTACCACTGAGCCACATTCATAGCCCCAAATACATTTCTTGTTAGAAGAGTTTTAGGTTTGTCCCATATCTACTTACTAGTTCACACCAAACATGACTTCCAACCGTAACACAGAGAAGCTACAAGCATGAAACCAGAATTTAACCACAGAAACTTCTCATACATTTTAGTCTTGCATCTCAAGCTAGATCGTGAGCCATCATTTACTATTTTCCTCAGTTTTCTCACCTGTAAAGGGGAAATAATACAGGATAATAATGACACTAAATGAACCGTAATTTTAAATTAAGTAGCATGAGATGTAAAGTGTGTGTATGTGTATGTGCATCTGTGTATGAAGATGTCCTAGCATAAGTGCACGACAAAAACAAACCTGATGAGAGGGCTTGGTCTTAGACATTCCCTCCTCACGTTCTGTGGTGCCAACTTTCAATTCAGTAACTTAAGGAAAAACCATGCCTATCAAAACAAATAGAAAGCCAAACCCATGAAAAGTGCTGCAATAGTAAACCTTTAGGAAGCATCTCACTTCCTTTCAACAGCAGTTTGGGTTGATAGTCACACTCAAAAGAATTTCTATTCACTTTGCTGTTGCTGGAAATATTTTAGTGCAAGCATGAATCTTTGACCCATCTTTGTGAGGATGGATTTGATGGCTGAACACTGCAAGTCATGTTAGTATTATTATTTTTTTGGGGGGGTCCGGTCTTGGGGCCTGAACTCTGGGCCTGGCCACTGTCCCTCAGTTCTTCAGCTCAAGGCTAGTGCTCTACCACTTGAGCCACAGCGCCACTTCCGGCTTTTTTCATTTTGCTTATGTGGTGCTGAGGAATTGAACCCAGGGCCTCAGGCATGCAAGGCAAGTGCTCTACCACTGAGCCACCTTCCCAGCCCCCATGTTAGTATTATTAAAATATACTGCTTCATGTGATTGAGACTAATTTGAGCTCTAAAAACCATGGCTGTCCTTTCAAAAACCTAATGAAACACTCAGGACTTTGGTTTCTTTACCAATCAATATATGAAATAAGCTATGTTGGAGGCCCTTCTGGCCACAATGGGTCCCTAATCATGTAGGTACCTGCTTCTCACCCCCTGCAATAAAGATCTGGAGAAAGCAACTACTTTTTCTAGCTAAAAAGGAAGAAAGCCAGTAGTACTCAGAATGAATCATCAGTAACACCAACATGCTAATCTTTCCTCTTGGGAAGGGGTAAAAGTTTGTTTTGCTGCTCAGAGTGATACTTTTCCAAGAAACATGTGTAACATGAAGCAGAAAAAGTAATGCTGTTTGGTTTGCATGTTCTCGTCAGCCTTTTGAGGTATCAGGTTTATTGAAACACAGAAATGCAGCAGCAGACATCAACATAGCACTTCTGGGTTCATGTGCACAAGGATTCTTGGAAGAGAAACAAAATTACACATTAATTATAGATGTTCTGAAAAAATATGGATGATATAAACATGGAAGGCGTGGGGCACTGTTAGTGGTTATGGGTGTGAAGTGGCTTGGAATGAGGCTACAGATTTTTTTGTAACCTTTTTCATTAATGATTTGTTAACATATATGTAAGTATTTTAATCTAGTGGATACTGATATTTCACTTCCCAAATACATTGTAACTTATTTTAGAACAAAAATTTTGCCAGCTGTGGGGCTTGAACTTAGGGCCTGAGCTCTGTCCCTGAGCCTCTCTGTGCTTAAGGCTAACGCTCTACCACTTGAGCCACAGCACCACTCCTGGCTTTTTCTGTTTACATGGTACAGAGGAATGGAACCCTGGACTTCGTGCATGCTAGGCAAGCACTCTACCACAAGGCCACATTCCCAGCCTATTTTAGAACATTTTATTGGTTTTGTTTTGTTTTCAGCACTGGGGTTTGAACTTGCTCTTGTAGGACCTTGCTCTTGCCAGGCAGACACTCTACCTCTTGGGTCATGCCCCCAACCCAGCACATTTTAATATTTTGTAAATTAATTAAATTAATTTTACTGGAAATTGAACAAAAGTCAAGTTTTTATTATATATTTGTAAATTATTCGCTTCTCAATTTTTTCATTTGGATAAATGTATATTGACTTGCTAGAGACTGTTGTATGTTAAGGGTACTGGGCTTTTGTTTGTTTTTTGGGGGGGTCCAGTCGTGGGGCCTGAACTCTGGGCCTGGGCGCTGTCCCTCAGCTCTTCAGCTCAAGGCTAGCGCTCTACCACTTGAGCCACAGCGCCACTTCCGGCTTTTTTCTTTTTGCTTATGCGGTGCTGAGGAATCGATCCCAGGGCCTCAGGCATGCAAGGCAAGCACTCTACCACTGAGCCACCTTCCCAGCCCAGGTACTGGGCTTTTGATATATACTGTAGATATTGTCCAAATTTATTTCTCTTGGTTAGGCCTTTCGATAGAGTGTATAATTAGATAGTAGCCTCTCTGTATGGTGCAGCAACTGATTATGCAAAGCTGCCTAATTAGTTGCTCACGTTTTCTTGGCTGTTGAATTTTGCAGAGATGTCTTAAGATTATACCAAATCTGAAAATCATTTGGAGAGTATTAGAGTTTTTACAATTCAAAATGTAATTTTTTTTTGTCTATATTTGTTCAGATCACCTGGATAATTTGAGTTTATTAGTGAAATTTCTGTCTTGCTTTGGTGATTTGGTGATTCCTAAGTAACTCTTCACACCAAACATGTTTATTTTTGTGATGGATTCTAATATATACTGACACTCATTTTGCTGCTGTATTAAATTGCCTATTTTTCTGTCTTCCATGGAGGGAAACAAGAAGTTGAGATGTGTAAATAACCTAGTAGATTTGAGATATGTACATATTCAGTGATTGGTAATAGTTTTGTTGTTGTTTAATTTTTAGAGTCTTATTACTAAGGGCTCTTTCCTAGGATTATGCTGATGTGATCCTTGACTTGAGGCCTATTTCAGTCAGATGTAGAACTTTGTAACATGTAGAAGAGAACTTACAGGTTTCTCAGAGGGTCAGGAGGTGGCATGTTGTCCTCTGAGGATGAAATATCACTTAAGGAAAAAATTAATGTTGAAGATGTTTGAACTGGTTACGATAGCATTTTAAGGAAGAATTGAAGCATACACATTACAGAGAAAAAATGGAATATATCAGTGGCTATTTAAATATGGTTAGCATTTACCTAAAATCAGAAAGCCTCTTGCCTTTTTTTTTTCCTGAATCATATTGTATCGGAGCAGATTTGTGAACTGAATTTGCTATTATTCACATAATTTTCTGCAGGCAGAGGCTCGTCTGCTTGAGGAACAGCGAAGAGTACAGGTTTATCTTCATGAGAGCACACAGGATGAACTAGCAAGGAAATGTGAACAGGTCCTCATCGAAAAACACTTGGAGATTTTCCACACAGAGTTCCAGAATTTGCTGGATGCTGACAAGAATGAAGGTAAGCTACTAAGACTCCTCGTAAGTGCTCTCTATAATCTGAAGTGTGGGAATCATTTGAAATTCTTGTCTCTGAGTTAGCATCTCCAGTGTTAGCATTTTTTGTAAAAATACCTTGTATGGGCCTTGTTACAGAATTATTTCAGGTTTCTGGGCAGTGGGGTTTTTTGGTTTTTTTTGGTTTGTTTGTTTTTTGTAAGTAGTGGGGCTTTTTGTCGGCTGTGTAGCTTGAACTCAGGGCCTGGGTGCTGTCCCTGAGCTCAAGGCTAGCACTCTACCATTTGGAGCCACAGCTCCACTTCCAGTTTTTTCAGGTGGTTAATTGGAGATGAGTCTCACAGACTTTCCTGCTTGGCCTGGCTTCGAACTGTGATCATTAGATCTCAGCCTCCTGAGTAGCTAGGATTACAGGCATGAGCCACTACTGCTCCCAGGGGGAGTGTTTCATGAACAAGTGGAGGACAAACATCTCTCTGATTTAATTTGGATTATAATTCGTCCCATACACGTTAATGTTAAATGATTTTACCTGTAATGTTTCTGAGTTCCTCCTTTGAAAGCTCTCCGAGATATAAGAACACACTTCTGTTTTACAGCCTAAAGAACCTCAGTGAAAGCTGTTGATCAATAGAGGAAAGGGCAGGGAAAGAAACAAGCTCTATGGAGCATTACTGTCTGGAGGGTATTGGGGCTAACAAGGAGGTTGATTACAATCAGGGTACATTGTCTGCATCTATGAAGATAGAACAAAGAAACCTGTTGAATGATTGAGGAAGGAAGATAAGAAAGGGAAAGATATAGAGGGGTTGAGATGGATTGAAATAAATTGCAAACATACGGGAATGTATAACTAATATAAGCTAGTGATAACATAAGCTGTTTTATATTTCCTCTAATTGCTTTCCCTTAATCCTTAGGAACTAAACTCATTGATGTTTGGATTTGTGGTCTTTTATGTTGGACCCTCGTAAGTTAAACAAAGAATAAAGAATTGGAGGGCCCTTTTGTTTCACATTTGGAATAGTTGAAAAAACTGAGTACATTTTCCTTGTGTATTCATACTTCAATGTAAATGTTTGAATGCTTATTCATCAAATGTAAACAACAGCTCAATCTTGAGGATTTTAAAAAGGATTAAATGTAGTTTCTAATTATGAAAAATCTTGTTCTTCCTGGTACCAGTGAATTATAACCTAGAATCCTAGCTACTCAGGAGGCTGAGGTCTGAAAATAGTTGTTTGGAGCCAGCCCAGGCAGACAAATTTCAAAGAATCATCTCCAATTAACCAGCAAAGAGTGGAGATGTGGCTCAAGTGGTAGAGCTCTAGCAATAATTTAAAAAAAAGTGAGTGAGAATGTGAGGCCCTGAGTTCAAGCCCTAGTACTGACCCAAAAAAAATCCCTCCAAAAACATTTTTCTAAGCCAGGCACTGCTGGCTCACACCTAGAATCCTAGCTACTCAGGAGGCTGAGATCTAAGGATTGTGGTTCAAAGCCAGATTTGAGGACTATAGTTAAAAGGCAGGAAAAACGATGAGACTCTTACCTCCAATTAAGCGTCTGAAGTGGGGCTATGTCTCAAAGGGATAGACCACTACCGTTGAGCAAAAGAGCTCAGGGACAGAGCCCAAGCCCTGAGTTTAAGCATTATGACAGACCAAAAATAAAACCTTTTTTCTATTCCTATGCTAGTTGATGCACATAATAAAGGGGGAAAACCAATGTCTATAATAGCGTAATTTCTATTACTTTTAGAAAAATATAATCATGTATAAAATATTGTGTATACTTTTGATTAGTAAGAGCTAATAACATTCAGCTTATTTCACATGATCTTATCCCAGTATAAATATATAATTAGCAGAATAGGTATATACAGTTGGTTTCCGTGCATAAAGGTGACCATCTCTTTCAGATTTGG
Organism: Dipodomys spectabilis; assembly: GCF_019054845.1. Classification (NCBI taxonomy): domain Eukaryota; kingdom Metazoa; phylum Chordata; class Mammalia; order Rodentia; family Heteromyidae; genus Dipodomys; species Dipodomys spectabilis. Next base: position 8,070,946 of record NW_024870711.1, read on the forward strand.
GCCGTATGTATAATCTTGTATCTAGAATCCAGGATGGCCTAGGAGAATTGAAAAAACTGCTGGAAACACACATTCATAATCAGGGTCTTGCAGCAATTGAGAAGTGTGGCGAAGCTGCATTAAATGTAAGTAATCCTTGATTGAATAACAAATTAACTTTTCGTGTACAGCAGCAGCTATGTGTTGTGCTTCTCCACATGAAAATCCAAGCAATCAAGATGTTGCTAAGGAAGTGGCACTGTGCCTCAGAGTGCTAGAGCACTAGCTTTGAGCGAAAAAACTCAGGGACAGTGCATAGGACCTGAGTTCAGTTCAAGCCCCACAACCAACAACAACAAAGATGTTGCTAAAATTCCCATAGGAAATCTATTTTGGGGTTTTGAAGTAGCAAGTTCACAAACATTTTTTTGTTTAGCAAATATCTCTATAAATCATTCTCTGACATCTTTTGGGCATTGGGGATGTCAACTTACTCTTCCCATTTATCTCTTTTCCCTATTGCCTATTGCTTCCATAGAAAGCTATTGGGCCCATGGCTCACACCTGTAATTCTAACTACTCAGGAGGTTGAGATCTGAAGATCGTGATTTGAAGCCAGCTTGAGAAGGAAAGTCCATGAGACTTTTATCTCCATTTAACTACCCAAAAAGCCAGAAGTGGTGCTGTGTCTCAAGTGGTAAAGTGCTAACCTTGAGCAAAAGAAGCTCAGGGACAGCACCCACGCCCTGCGTTCAAGCCCCAGGACTAGCACCAAAAAAAAAAGAAAGAAAAAAATCCTAGGAATGTATGTTCGGCCACTAGTACTTGTAGTGGCTTAAGTTGTGCCTCTCAGTAACTTTGATCTGAGTAGTAAGTCAAACCATATGGTTTGCCTCATGAATATTAAATAAAACAGCAGCAAAAAGTTGTTTGAATTAAAATCACAATTACTATATAAAAGTTTTGATGAGATTTGATTACTGTGAGAACGTGGTTTTTAAACTTTAGAAACCTTTGCCCAGTTGAATTGGGTCATAGCATAAGAGAATTAGTTCTGATGAGTATATTTTATACCAAGAAAGCACTCTGTTATAGTTGAACGTTTAAAGGCAAAAGAGTTTCTTCATGTTAGTCCTGTCTCCTTGCTTTGTACTATTCTGCCGTATGTTAATACCCAGAGTGTTCTTAAATAAGAGACCCAAGTAAAGTTCTTTATCTGGTCATTCTTTGATTCTGTTTATCTGGAATAATTTGGTTAGAAAACCAGTTGTACTGCTAATTGATGCCTGACCTAGATTAAAGTTATTGCAGGTTTTATGTGATTCAAGCAGATTTGTAGTGGTTAGATACTTCCCTTAAGGCTTTTTCAAATAGAAACATTAAGAAGGAAAGGTTGAGGGGGGAGTTTCCCGTGGTGCCTCACTCCCAGCACCTGATGAAAGCTGGCATTGCCCTGCAGTGCAGGAAGAACCTTGCACTCATGTGCTGTTTTTGGATGTGTAACACCCTGCCAGACACAAGCCAGCCCTCTGGGAGCACCAGGGTTACCTCCGTCAGCCTCCCTGGGTACATACATGGAGGTGGTTGGTGTGGGTCTGTCATACATACCTGCAAGAGCCCAGTGTGTTTGAAGAACCCTGTCCAGCCTCACCTTGGGGTGGGACACTCATGCCCCACTGCTGTGCTGCAGAATAAATGGGATATGAGATGCTTGATGTGTGTATGTATTTACGAACACACACACATATAGAGATTCAAATAGAAGATTCAAAACTGGTTTAGAGCAGAGCAAAGGTAGCATAATGTTTTTATAGGAAAATTTACCCGATGCTTGACTTAGATTGGAAAGAGAAAGGGGTAGCAAACTGAGTTAGCATGTTTTACATTATGAGACATTCTGCCTTTTTGGTAAATCAAAAACCTGTGTGTGCTTGCATTAACAAGCCAAAGGAAAATTATGTTTGTTGCTGGCAGTATAGTAAGCATTTATAGAAATATAACCTGTATAAATGCATACGAAGAGACTGGGCCCCACATACTTGGAGAGCACTTTTTTTTTTTTTTTTTTTGGTCGGTCGTGGGGCTTGAACTCTGGGCCTGGGCACTGTCCCTCAGCTCTTCAGCTCAAGGCGAGCGCTCTACCACTTGAGCTACAGCGCCACTTCCAGTTTTCTGGTGGTTTATTGGAGATAAGAGTCTCACGGTCTCTCTTGCCAGGGCTGGCTTTGAACCGTGATCCTCAGATCTCAGCCTCCTGAGTAGCTAGGATTACAGGCGTGAGCCACCAGCGCCCGGCTTTGGAGAGCACTTTGAAAGCAGGGACCATACCTTCCCATGATCATTTTTTAAAAATGCAGAATGCCATGGGTATCTGGCCCTGTAATAGGTTTTTACCCTTTTTTATCTCCCGAAACAATTAGCTATTTGATGATGCTGTTGATGTTACAACTTAAACCCCACAAATGTTTCAGATGAAATCCCAAGAAATATTTTCATTTCTCAGTAACCTAATAGAAATCCTTTTGGGTTTGTTGTTGTTTTTGGAGGAGGGTTGTTTTGTTTTGAGGGGAAGGCTCAGTCCTGGGCATTGAACTCATGATGCTTATAAGACAAGTGCTCTACCCCTTACACTATACCTCTTCCCTTTTTGCTTGTTACTTTTCTCTTTTTTTGGTAGTACCAGGGCTTGCACTTAGTTGGCTGGAACTATACAACTTGAGCCACACCTTTACCATGCTTTCTGCTGGGTTTTATGTGTATGTTTTAGTTTTGTTTTGTTTTGTTTTTGTTTGTTTGTTTTTTGAAGATAGCATCTTCCAGATTTTTCTGCCCAGGTTGGCTTCAGAGCAAGATCCTCTAGATCTTAACCTCTCAAGTAGCTAGTATTACAAGCATGAGCCATCAGCACCCAGCTTTAGTTTGTTTTTTAGATAGGGTTTTCTGTTTGTACCTAGACCAGCTTTGGACCACAATCCTACCTTCCCCCACCCACTACCACTGTGTATGTAGGATTATAGACCTGTAAAACCACACATAGCCTTTGGGGGAAGGAGGGCAGGGGTTGAACTCAGGCAGGGCCTGGGCTCTGACCCTGAGCTCTTTTGCTCAAGGTTAGCACTCTGCCACTTTGAACCACAGCTCCACTTCCAGTTTTGAGTGATTATTTGGTGGCAAAAGCTTCATGGGGACTTTTCTGACCAGACTGGCTTCAACCCACAATCCTCAGATCTCAGCCCCCTGAATAGTTAGGTTTACAGTATGAGCCACTGGCACCCAGCCCCACGTAGCCTTTTTTGTATGTGTGTGCCAGTCCTGGGGCTTGAACTCAGGGTCTAGGTTCTGTCACTGAGCTTTTTTGCTAGTGTTACCACTTGAGCTACACCTCCACTTGTAGGGGTTTTTTTAGTGACCATCTAGAGATACGAGCCTCACAGATGTTCCTCCCAGACTGGGTTTAAACCACGATTCTCAGACCTCAGCTTCCCGTGTAGCTAGGATAACAGGTGGCTTCATCTGGCCTTTTCTGAGCTAGAGTCATGCTACCTTTTTTCCCAGGCTTGCCTCAAACCACCGTCCTCTCTGCATCTCCTGAGTAGCTGGGATTACAGGCATGCGCCACAGTCTTGAAGTTAAGACTATAAAATTCTTAACATTTCACAATATATTCATCATCATAATACTCCTTACATTTATTTATTGTTTTTTACTTACAGAAAACCTTGATTGTTTTAGTGATAGGGTTGTAATCTTACTACTCATTAATTATAAACAAGCAAAATGTTACCAAAAAATGCAGAATAATTGGAATTTAGGGGGTTCTGGTTTCTCATTCCTAATACTGCATATAACGATATCAAGTATTCTACACCGTGCATAGTGGAGTATACCTCGGCACTCAGAGGCTGAGGCAGGAGGATCATATATTTGAGGCCATCCTGGGTTGCACGAGTTTCTATTTCAAAAGCAAAACATGAGTGGAACATTTCAGTTCCATGCCCCTGCAGCCTTTGGCTCGTGATGGGAGAATCAGACGCCTCTGGCCTTCCTCCTGTTCCATTGTCAGACTGCCCAGGCCTGCCCAGGTGGGCTCAGCTTGTGCTGCGTGTCCTGCTGGGGCACCAGACCCTTTTCCAAGTGGCAGAGAACTCGTCAGACGTAGGCGCCCCTGCCTGGGTCCTTGCTGGCTCTGCAACCTCTTACCTATGGCAAGAGGCTTAACCTGTGCCATGGTTTCTTCATCTATAAAATGGGGATAGACTCAGTGCTTGTGTTATACTGCCTGTGGTGGTCTTACCGTCCCTGAGCTTTGTCTCCTTTGCCCCACACCAGTACCAGCCTATCTGGCCTGCATCATTCCCACAGTGCCAATCCTTACATTCCATTTCCAATTGTCATTTTGTCTGGAAGCTGCCTGTGGCCCAGGTGGGCCAAGTTCCAGTGCTTGTCCAGCTCTGTGTCAGCGCTCATTGTGAACGCATGCGCTCAGACCTCCCCGTCCCATTTAGACTTCCAGATTGTCAGTCTCACTGTCCAGAACGAAGTCCAACATTTGAATTTTTAAAAATGTTTAGTGTTATTATGAAGGTGATGTACAGAGGGGTTACAGTTAAATAAGTCACATAAAGAGTACATTTCTTTTTGAACAGTGTCACCCTTCCCATTCTCTCTCCCAGTTTTTCCCTCCCATTCCCACCCATAAATTGTATAGTCAATTTTTAACGTAGCATCCAATGAGTACCATTGCTGCATATGTTACCCTTTGTCTCTCCAAGCCTGTGCTCCCCTTACACTCCCAAAGACATTAACAGACAAAACAAAAATAGCAAAAAAGAAAAAAAATCTCTTGTTCAGCACTTGAATTTTTTAACAACAAAAGAACTGGTTAGCAAAGCTGTCACTTAACATTTTTAATTTGCATGGTCCTTTTGAGTTTTTGCTGTTTTTAATTTAGGCTTGAAATCAGTTTTTTATTTATTTATTTATTTATTTATTTATTTATGGTTGGTTGGTTGGTTGGTTGGTTGGTTGGTTGGTTGTGGGGTTTGAACTCTGGGCCTGGGCGCTGTCCCTCAGCTTTTCAGCTCAAGGCTAGTGCTCTACCACTTGAGCCACAGTGCCACTTCCAGTTTTCTGGTGGTTTATTGGAGATAAGAGTCTCACAGGGCTGGGAAGATGGCTCAGTGGTAGAGTGCTTGCCTTGCATGCATGAGGCCCTGGGTTCAATTCCTCAGCACCACGTAAACAAAAAGAAAAAAGCTGGAAGTGGCGCTGTGGCTCAAGTGGTAGAGCCCTAGCCTTGAGCTGAAGAGCTGAGGGACAGTTGCCCAGGCCCAGAGTTCAGGCCTCACGACTGGACCCAAAAAATAAAAAAATAAATTAAAAAAAAAAGTCTCACAGACTTTGCTACCCAGGCTGGCTTTGAACTTCGATCCTCAGATCTCAGCCTCTTGAGTAGCTAGGATTACTGGTGTGAGCCACCAGCAACCAGCTCCGTATTTACTTTTGAGCCTGAGAATGTTTATATTATTTTATAAATATTGATGTCCTATGTTTCAGTGGTAGAACCAAAAGCATTTCTGACTATATTCACTAATTTCTTTGAAGATATATCTAATCCTTTAACAGTTATAGAATTTGTGAGAGACATTAATGTACACAATTTAGTTCCCAACTTTAGTTTCTATTTTTTCCACTAAGGACCCTAAAATGTATGTACAGACTGTGCTGGATGTTCATAAAAAATACAACGCCCTGGTGATGTCGGCATTTAACAATGATGCTGGCTTTGTGGCTGCACTTGATAAGGTAGGCATGTTGCAGTTATAACTTCCTCTGGTGTGTGGATGGGACATTGTTCTCTAACTGTCCTTTATATGACACAGGCTTGTGGTCGCTTCATAAACAACAATGCGGTTACCAAAATGGCGCAGTCATCCAGTAAATCCCCAGAGTTGCTGGCTCGATACTGTGACTCCTTGTTAAAGAAAAGGTATAAGATGTTTTTTTGTTTTATTCTTAATATACCTATCAAATCTCATCTTTTATACAAGGAACTAATGTTTATGTTATGCTTTACCTCCATCAAATTATAATTTTTGTATCTTCTGAGAAAATAGAATTAATAAGACACATTTCCAGTTGGAAATCTGCATCAGCTTCCACTGGCTATTTGTAAAAAATAAGACTCAGGCGTAGTAGTTCTTCCCTGTAATCCTAGCTGCTTAGAAGGTAGAGATCAGGAGGATCATAGTTTGAGGCCAGCGAGGCAAAAAAGTTCTTAAGACCCCTTCAACAGTGAAAGCTGGAGGGGGTGGTACGTGCCTGGCCAGTGAGCTACCTGAGTAGCATAAATAGGACCACAGTCCAAGCCTCCTGGCTAAACTGGAGACCATATTCATCAAACATCTAAAGCAGAAAGCACTGGGATGTGGCCTGGGCCATGGTAGAATCCATGTCTGGAAAGCATGAGGACCTGACTTCAAAGAGCTAGCACTCTCTTCCGTCTTCTCTTCCCCCCAAAGAAGACGTTCTGTGTACTGCAGAACTTTCTTTTTTTTTTTTTTGGTCCGGTCGTGGGGCCTGAACTCTGGGCCTGGGCGCTGTCCCTCAGCTCTTCAGCTCAAGGCTAGCGCTCTACCACTTGAGCCACAGCGCCACTTCCGGCTTTTTTCTTTTTGCTTATGAGGTGCTGAGGAATCGAACCCAGGGCCTCAGGCATGCAAGGCAAGCGCTCTACCACTGAGCCACCTTCCCAGCCCCTGCAGAACTTTCTTACCCTACCAATTTTTATTTGATGAGTTTGTTTTGTTACTGTTTTATATTCTTCATTTTGTAAATTACTTGTCAACTGAATACTTTGCTGCTCTCCCTGGGGTATTCAGAGCTGGCTCTTCTCTGTGTCGCCAGCCTCTGGGGAGGTGGGTCCTGCTCCCTTGCTCATCTTCCGGTCCACAGCTTCCTCCAGGTTCTAGGTTGGTTTGCCGTCAGCCCCATCTGCAAAAGCTGAAGACTTCAGCTTTCTGTCACCCTAGTTTCCCGTACCTCAAAATTGTACTATTTCTAATACAGTGTCCATAAGTTGTACTTTAACAGCTCTTTGAGGTGAATGTGACTTCAGAACAAAAAAGATTGAGAAAGAGACCACAGACAACTTACGCTTAAGAAGAGAACTGCACAAGTCTTAAACTAACACTAGCAAAACAAGTTCACCAGTGAGCGCAAGAAAACTTCTTGAAATATAGGAGGTATAGCTTTCTAGGAATAGCTCAGCTAGCATGCACAATGTAATTGCTGTGGTAATTAAGAATTACATGAAAAGCTTGGTAGATAATGGGAAGCTTTTGATAAAGGTCAGTAGCTGTCTTTGGCTTAAAATTATTTTTTATTTCTTTTTAGCCTGTACACAGTGCAGATGCATTTTATTTTGTGTATGTGGTACCAAGGAATCGAATCCAGAGCTTCATGCATGCCAGGCAAGCACTCTACCACTAAGCCACATCCTCAGCCCCCAAATCTATTTTTTAAGTTGTTTTTTTTTTCTTGTCGGTCATGGGGCTTGAACTCAGAGCCCGAGCTCTTTTGCTCAAGGCTAGCTCTTTGCCACTTGAAGCCACTTCCGGTTTTCTGGTGGTTAATTGGAGATAGGAGTCTCACAGAAGCCAGGCGCTGGTGGCTCATACCTGTAATCCTAGCTACTCAGGAGGCTGAGATCTGAGGACCATGGTTCAGAGCCAGCCTGGGCAGGAAAGTCCGTGAGTCTCATATGCAATAAACCATTCAGAAAACCAGAAGAGGCGCTGTGGCTTAAGTGGTAGAGCCCTAGACTTGAGCTGAAGAGCTCAGAGACAGCGCCTAGGCCCAGAGTTCAAGTCCCACGACCGACAAAAAAAAACTTTCCTGCCTGGGCTGACTTTGAACCTCGACCCCAGATCTCAGACTTCTGAGCAGATAGGATTTATAGGAGTGAGCCATCAGTTCCCAGCTTAGAGCCATCTCTTAACTTTTCTAGAAAGCCGTTTCCAAAGCCCAGCGAGAACTTGAATATTTGATTCCTTTCTGTTTATTGTCATACTGGTCTTTTGTAATATTTAACAGTTCTAATCAGATGCACTAATATATTCTAAGAATGAAACTGAAATGTCTTTTAAATGTCTTTTGTGACTTGATGTCACTTTTTCTGGCTATTGTAGTATAATTCAGTAATTTAAATACAGAGGTTGTCTATGAGGACTTCAGTTGATTTAACAATACTTTTTACCCATTGCCTTTTCATGGATGGTCCTAATCAAGTCTGATGTAGCAGCTAAAGCTGCTGAGAAGAGGCTTCCCAAGTATTCTTTGGCAGGCATATGTTGGTAAATAGAGTCAGTGAGCACTGAGAGAGCTGCTGCTAGCCTGCTAGTAAAAAACAGAAATGGATTCTCTGAGCTGTTCTCAAGCTTGAAATGCCTCTTCAGACCTTGTTTAGTAGCTCATTCATTTGATAGGAATTAAGGGGTTTTGTTTATAAAAGACTCTTCTAGCCACATCCTTACAAAATTGACTTACCCTTAATTCACCTTTGATTACTATTTGTCCATAGACTGAATAAATGAGTTGTTAAAGGACAATCATCCAAGCTGGGCACTGGTGGCCTATGATCCTAGCTATTCAAGAGGCTAAGATCAGGAGGCTAAGGATTGTGGTTCAAAAAGCCAGCCCAGCCAGGAAAATCCATGAAATTCTTATCTCTTTAACCACTAAAAAGCTGGAAGTGGAGCTGTGGCTCAAAGTGGTAGAGTGCTAGTCTTGAGCAAAAAGCTCAAGAACAGCTTCCAAGCCCTGAATTCCAGCCCCCAGGACCAATGGGTGTGCAAGCACACACACAAAGAACAAACAGAAGGTGGCACTTCAGTCATGGCTTAAATCTTTTCATTATTAGGCCATTAAAAGGAAACTATGGCCAGGAGCAGTAGCTAGTCAGGAGGTTAGGGCCTGGAGGATCATGAGATTGAAGCCAACCTGGACAGAAAAGTGCATCGGACTCCATCTCCAGTTAACTAGCAAAATATCAGACTAGAGAGGGGGCTCAAGTGGTAGCACACGGCATGAGCAAGAAAGCCACGCAAAAGCATGAGGTCTTGAGTCCAAGCCGTAGCACCGTGACAAACACATAAAATGAAACTATGCGTCTGCTTATTTTTTCTTCCTTGTAAAACAGCAGGTGGTTTTTTTTTTGTTGTTTTTTGTTTTTTTTAGAGCACATTTCCATTTTAACACCACCACCCAGTTTGGGATCGCTGTGTGCAGTAGGTAGAATAGTGTGGCCCTCTTCTCAGAAGGAGTTAAGACAGGAACTTTTACACACTGTATACAGAAACCCAACCTTGCTTCCTCCCAGCTCCCCGTGCTTTCCACTCTTTTGTCGGTCCTGTGATGAGGCTTTGTCCAGTCATCATACTGGTCTGTGGCTCAGAAAGAACACACTTCAATGGTCAGACTAGAGTATATCTGCTACCCAAACTTGATTATAATGAGCTCTACAAAGGAGTTGGGAAATTAAGATTATTTGCTAATGTTTAAATGGGTTATCTTAAAGGAAAATGTCATCCATAATTCATGAAGATTTTAAAATATCTTCATTGGTTTTCACCTTGGATCTCTCTCCCTCTCCCCTCTTCCCTCCTCCCTCCTCTTTCCCTCCCTCTTATCGCCCCCTCCCCTCCCTCCAGCTGGGGAGAGTTTGGACTTAGGACCTGGTGTTTTCCAGGCAGGTCCTCTGCTGTTGGAGTCAAACTCCTAGTTATCACCTTGGACATGTTCACGAGTGTCTCATAGTGTATTCTTTCATGACAGTGTAAGATTGCTAAATTGCCATGGTAAGGAGTCACCCTTCCTTCCCCATGGCCTGATCCAAGGAGAATCGATCATTTGAACGCTTGGAACCACACTCCAGTGTGGCATTTTGACCATGTGGTGCTTGTATAACGATCTACTCATTTGTTTTAAAATAGTATCTTTAAATTTCAGTTCCAAGAACCCAGAAGAGGCAGAATTAGAAGACACGCTCAATCAAGTGGTAAGGTGCCCCCGACTGCGCACGTGTTTCATAGCTGCTCGTGCCACACACACTTACGAGGCTGCTTAGCCAGGGCGTCTGAAGTGGGAAGTAGTCTCAATGTTGAATCTGTCATTTATTCCCTAAGTTGCATTAGTACTACCCTCATTAATCCAGCTTACTGTGGCTTGAGGGATGGATAGACGTATGTACTATAAATCCTTTGGGGCAGGATTTGTGCCATCATATGCAATGGCACACAGACCCCGCCCAAACTAGGCATGCCTTGGCGCCAGGTGTGTGTTTCACTCCTGTGTTTTCTTGACTTTCCAGATGGTCGTGTTCAAGTATATAGAGGACAAGGATGTGTTCCAGAAGTTCTATGCAAAGATGCTGGCCAAGAGACTTGTGCACCAGAACAGTGCGAGTGACGATGCTGAGGCGAGCATGATCTCCAAGCTGAAGGTGAGCTTCTGCTTCCACCCGCAGGCCTTGTGAATGTGGTTGTTGGTTTCCCTGGGTTGTCCGTGGCAGAGGAGTTGTACAGCACGTGTTCTGCTGCCCCCGTGCTGGAAACCTGCCACACTGAGCAGGTCTCCTGTGGGGCCGCCAGTGCCTTCTACCTTGGCCAACCCCTCTTTGGGCCATTCTGTTGTGCCCAGTCCTGCTGTGGACATACCTGGGACATAGCTCTAGTCCCTGTGAGTGGACTAGCAGTTGCTTTGCTCTGGGTTTGTTTCCTGTGGGTGGAGCAGAGGCCCTGGTGTTCCTTTGCTGCTCTCCTTTGTTCTGCCTCCTTTGTCCGTCCGTGTGTTTTGGTATTGTCATATATGCCTCAGAGCATATTCCACTTTGACCTAGACACAGTGCGTATCTTAGTCAGCTCAAACTGTCAAAACAAAATAACATGGGCTGGGTGGCTCAGACAACAGACTGAGTCTCCCAGAAGTCCAAAATCAGTGTGGCTCCTGGGGTTGCTGGTGAGCTTTGTCGCTGGCACAGAGTGCTAGTAGAGCTCTCTTCTGTCTCCTCTGAAGCCCATTCAGTCTGTGCCCCACCCTCCTGACCTCTCCAGGACCCACCTGGACAGGCCGAGGAGTTCAGTCTATAGTCTTGGGATAAGACGAATTACTTGTTAGTATTCTACCACAGTAATAGAATGCCTTGCTCCTGAGGTGCTTGAATCGTGATTATTGTGTTAGGAGATTTAGCTGTTCAGATGTTAATTATTTTCATTAATGTTGATTTTAATCAATACATGTGTATAGCATAAAAATAACTTTATTTAATACCACACAATTAAGCATATGTGCTATAACGTGACTTCTTTAAGATTCCTTGTAAACATGAATATGCTGTAAAATTAGTAAGTGTTCTCTGGATTTATTTCAGCAAGCTTGTGGTTTTGAGTATACCTCCAAACTTCAACGAATGTTTCAAGACATTGGTGTAAGCAAAGATTTGAATGAACAGTTCAAAAAGCACCTAACAAATTCTGAACCACTTGACTGTGAGTATCGAGGGTCTGTGGCTACTTCCGCAGGGGTTCCTCGCAGCAAATGAGAGAAACGATAGAACATGAAGTGTGGAAGGTCAATGGTCTGTCAAGCAGCAGGAAGTGCCTCCCCAGTGCCCCGCCCTTCCTGACTTCCAAGGGGTGTGTTGCCAGAATGAGGGCTCGTGTGGTTGGGAGCCAGAGGCCAGCAGGTCACTTGCATCTGGGTCCCAAGTTCAGACTTCTCATGATCATCCCACATGGACAGCACATGCGCGGCTTATTTTGCCTTACCTTCTTTTGATCCTTAGTTTGGGTCCATTCTGGATTTTGGTCCTTTTTGTGTTTGTGCTGGTGCCAGGGCTTGAAATCAGGGCCTGGGCGCTGTCACTAAGCTTTCTTTGCTGAAGACTAGTGCTCTACCACTTGAGCTACAGCTTTTTGGTGGTTAATTGCAGTAATAGTCTCACAAATTTCCCTGCCTGGGCTGGCTTCCAACCACAGTCCATGGATCTCAGCCTCTTGAGTAGCTAGGATTATAGGCATGAGCTACTGGCACAGGCTTTTTATTTTTATTATTATTAGAAACTCTTTGAGCTGTGTAGACACAAACCTAAAGCTGAATGTGGCTTGAGTGATGCTCTCTGCAGAGAGGTGACAGGACTAGTATTTTAAGATAGGCTGCAGTCGTGGGGTGGCAAGTTTATGCCATCATCATGTGATGAAATTTTGTCTTTTATATGAAAAACAAAGTTTTCCTCTCCTGAATCCAAAATGCTATCTCCTTGTTGAGCTTCACTGCTTTGCCACTGAACTTTGCAGCCATCTGCTAAGATGAAATGATTGTTTTAATTCCTAGGTTATGAATGGCTATGTCAGGGTGTGCTTTTTTTGTGGGGAGGGTGCTGGGGTTTAGTGCAAGCGTTCTCGAGCCGTGCTTCTGGCCCTGTGTATCTCCTCATAATAGTAGAGTCCACACGCTGCACTTGTGAGCTTTGCGGGTCCTTGTGTTGGGAGCCATTGTGCTATGCCTTGGTTTGACCCGGGAGTTCTCCCCGTGGCTCCGGCCATCCTCAGACTCTGCGTGACGGGCAATGCCCTCCACGTACACGGCTTGCCCTTTAACTGAAGGAGTTAAAACTGTGCTCAATTCTTCCTTTTCTATTCAAGCAGGATTTTTAATTTCATGTATTTTCTTTTAATAAAGAACACTTCTCTGCATGTCACTGGAATGACAGAATTTTTCAGTTTCTAAGACTAATTAAATATGTTCTGGAATTTTCTCCCAACACCTTCGCCGACCTCCCAGTGGATTTCAGTATTCAAGTTCTGAGTTCCGGGTCATGGCCCTTTCAACAATCTTGCACATTCGCCTTGCCATCCGAGGTAAGGCTGGGAAGGAACGGGCAGCCTGTCCATTCGTGGTCATAGCCGTGGCTTCTGCAGAAGCCTTCCTGCAGGGCGCTGGCCTCTATGCTGAGCAGACAGGGCAGCATTTAGCCCTGGAGGGTGATGGCGGAGCAGACTGGTTAGACAACTGAAGGTGGTCATTTCTGTCCCAGTCAGCAGAGCATGTCCATTTACTCTTTAAAAAGAACCTAATTTGTTCTCTATTGAGCGCTTAATGGCCTCTGCTGGGCCCGGAGTAGAGCCCTGTCTCCATTCACCCCATTGCTCAGGAAAGACACTTCACTTTGTACTGTAAACCTAGGGCAAGGCGCTTTATTAGCACGGCTGGGCATGGAACGTGAGGGCTGATGGAGTCCACATAACCCTGTCCTTTTGTGCAGTTGGAGCGCAGTTACCAGCGATTCACAGCTTTCTATGCCAGCCGGCACAGTGGCAGAAAATTGACATGGTTGTATCAGTTATCTAAAGGAGAATTGGTAACAAACTGCTTCAAAAACAGATACACTTTGCAGGTAAGATAACCTTTTCTTTTTGGAAAGGAAAAAGTAATTCTAAATGAACATAAGACACATTATAGAAATAATCAAGTTACTCGTGTACCAGAATGTAGAGTTCAAGCTTTTGGTGCAATACAGTCATACTGTGCCAGTGGCTCACCCTGTTACCCTAGCTACTCAGTAAGCTGAGCTCTGAGGTTCATAGTTTGAAGCCAGCCCAAGCTAGAAAGTCTGTGAGACTCTTGTCTCCAATGAATTCCCAAAAAGCTGGAAGTGGTGCTGTAGCTCAAGTGGTAGAGCACTAGTCTTCAGCAAAAAAGCTCAGTAACAGTTCCCAGGCCTGATTTCAAGCCTCAGGACCAGCACCAAAAAAAAGCTTCTTTTAATGAAGTCAGATGAGCTGAGTCTAATTCTGCTGGCTGAGGGGACGAGGTAGTTACTTGATAACTCTGAGCCTCAGTCCTCTCCATCAAATGGGCATATTAAAGCTCAGCGGTGAGGTGAGAATTAGCAGAATAATGTTCTTAGTAAGTGTTCGCATGGGTCTTGCCAGGAGGTAGGCTTAAAAGGCTGGCACTGCATCTACTCAGCTCTACCATCCTTTTTTTCTTTGACAGCATTTCACATTAATAAGAATTCCTTGTTCTTACAGTTGTAAGTACTAGATGATAATTGTGGCAGTACTCATGGTGTTTTCAGTTTGTGGATGAGAAAAATGAGTTCTGTTTAATCCACGCAACCTCGTCTTAGTTCATGTATGGTAAAGCCAAAGTTTCAACTGAGCTCTTTTGTCTTTAACCAGCCCAGCTTCGCCAGGTGTCGGCAGCTCACACCTGTGATGCAATCCTAGCTACTAGTGGCTGAGACCTGGAAGAGCTCAGAGACAACCCAGGCAGAAAAGTTCAATTAACCAGCAAAATACTGGGCTGGAGGTGTGGCTTAAACGATAGAGTACCAACTGTGAGCAAAGAAAGCCGAGTGAGAGCTTGAGATCCTGAGGTCAAGCCCTAGTAGGCACACAAAAAAATCCAGATTCTTTCCACCTCAAGTTTGTACCTAGCGGACTTGACAAATAACCGTGTAATGTATTCAGTGTTTGCAAGGGCTCATGGGTAAACTTGTAGTCTATTGTAACTCTTTGGGTGTTAAGAGACTTCAGGCTGGGTTCAGCACGCTCAGAATGCCCATTCATTGAGACTTTGAGTCATTAAAGCAGTTAAGGTACAGGAACAGGGTCCAGAGATCTTTTTCAACAAGAATGTCTCAAGATTAGACAACGAGTTTGTTTTACAAATTCACATAGAAGAATCCTTGTGTGTAGTCTGTCATACCCAATGCATCTGTTCCTTTTTCTGCTCAAGAAAGAGCTTAACACAGGGCCTGTCCGCTGCCTGCTGTGCCAGCCACTCCTGGCACTGTGTGAAATGCTGGAAGTGGGGGCTTGTTCCTGCTGGTGGGATTAAGACAAGAGCAAGGAAGGCACTTTGCACCAAGTTGTTTTGGATTCGATTCTTCAAAAATTTTGACAGCAGGCCAGGCACCAGTGGCTCACTACCTGTAATCCTAACTACTCAGGAGGCTGAGATCTGAGGATTGAGGTTCAAAGCCAGCCTGGGCAGCAGAGTTCATGAGACTCTTAAATTAACTACCAGAAAACCAGAAATGGCACTGTGGCTCAAGTGGTAGAGCTCTATTCTTGAACTAAAGAGCCCAGACCCAGAGTTCAAGTCTCATGACTCACACACACAAAATGACAGCAGAGGGGTTTTTTTTGCTTTGTTTTCTTTGTGTGTGTGTGTGTGTGTGTGTGTGTGTGTGTGTGTGTGTGTGTGTGTGTCTGTACCAGTCCTGGGATTTGAACTCAGGTCCTAGGTACTGTGTCTGAGGATTTTTGGTTGTTGTTGTTGTTTTTGGTCGGTCATGGGACTTGAACTCTGGGCCTGGGCACTGTTCCTTAGCTCTCCAGCTCAAGGTGAGTACGCTACCACTTGAGCCACAGCGCCACTTCTGGTTTTCTGGTGGTTTATTGGAGATAAGAGTCTCACAGTCTCTCCTGCCCGGGCTGGCTTTGAACCGCGATCCTCAGATCTCAGCCTCCTGAGTAGCTAGGGTTACAGACATGAGCCACATCTCCACTTTCACCTTTTCTGTGGTTAATTGGAGATAAGTATCTCACAGACTTTCCTCCCCTGGCTGGCTTTAAACTGTGATCCTCAGATCTCAGCCTTTGGAGTAGCTAGGCTGGCAGGTATGAGCCATGGACACCTGGCCGTCATTGATTTTATTTTCATACTATAAAAGGCATGCATTTTAAGCACTACAGTTTGCACTGTGGCAGATATACAGAGTTTGTTTTGGTCACTGCTGTTGGGAAGATAGATCGTAGTGACCTTTCTTCACGGGCACCCTATTCGCCATCTTGGGAATCGACTTCAAAAGCCTTTTTACAGAGTCTTGCTTTTTCCCCCTCCGTATTCTGCTAGCATCCTTCAGTCTGCCATGTGATATACTCTAAAACAGGCATCCTGGGTGACTGTATCTTCACTATTTCTTCACAGTCTTGCCTAGGCAAGTGCTGGCTCATTACTTGTGGTGGTGAGTCTTTAAGAGAAGAAAGTAGGGAAGCCCAGTGAGCAAACCAAGTGACAGAGCCAGCCTGCACTGCCTGCTACATATGTTAGTGAGAAGTGGCCATCATGGTTGCCGTACACCATTTCTCTCTTTTCTGTCTTTGCTTTTTAGTGCCTTAAACTTGGCCTCACACTCTCACTCAGCTTTTTCCTCTCTTGGATGGCACTCTACCATTTGAGCCATGCCTCCATATCTAGCTTTTTGCTAGTTGAGCAGAAATAAGAGTTGTCTTGAGAATTTGTGTGCCTGGACTGGTTCTTAACCACAATCCTCAGGTCTCAGCCTCCTGAGTAGCTAGGGATAGAGGCGTGAACCACTGGCATCCACCTCTTTTCTTTAAATGGCTATATGTAGTTTGTACTTGATGGAGCCTTGCCTCCCTCCCTTTTTCCTTTAGTTTGCTTTTACAGTTAGGGTCTTATACTTGTTCAAACCAGCCTGAGCTCACAATCCTACCACCTCTGCTTTACAAGTAGCTGACATGGCTGGAGACATCACGGCCCCTAGCTTATAGGTGGAGATGGAGTCTCAGACACCTTTTTTGCATGCTAGTTGGGATAGCACTGCGAGTTCCCCCTCTATCACTTGAGCCATGCCTCCACCATTTGTGTGCATACGTGTGTGCGTGAGTGCACCTGTCCTGAGACAAACTCAGAGCCTGGACTCTGTCCCTGAGCTTTTTTGCTCAAGGCTAGCACTCTACCACTTGGTAGTTTATTGGAGATAAGAGTCTCAGAGACTCAAACCAAGATCCTCAGATCTTACCTCCTGAGTAGCTAGGATTCCAGGCACGAGCCACCAGCATCTGGCTGCATTGATCTTTTTGAAGTAGGATTTCACTTCATGCCAGACAGGCTTGGGCTTCCCTGGTGCCCTTCCATTATTTGAACCCTGCTCCCCTGGCCACTCCCCTTTCCCCCAGTACTGGCCTGGAACTGAGATTCTCTTCATCTCAGTCTCCCAAGTCGGCTCGCGCCACCATGCCCGCGGGCATCTTGTGAGCCTTTTGCTGGGCTGGCCTCAACCACGATCCTGGACCCCTTTTCTTGTTTTTTACCTTACTTTACGTATTCATAATGAAGGACTAAAGTTGGTATATATTAAAATTCTGCATTCAGGTCTTTCACTTCAGTAACTTTGTGTTCTCTTAAGAGAACCTTAACTTTGTGTTCTTTATTTTTTGCCTCTGTTAGAAGCATTTGATTCATAAACTTAAGCTATGCACACTGTGGCGCCTCCTCATGTGTGAATGTTTCTTCTCTTCTCTGCGGGGCCTCCCAGGCGTCCACGTTCCAGATGGCGATCCTGCTTCAGTACAACACGGAGGACGCCTACACCGTGCAGCAGCTCACCGACAGCACGCAGATCAAAATGGTACTCATCATTTCACACTCTCTCTCTAGCCAGCTGCCATTCCCTTGTTCTTGTGGACATTGTATCAGAGGTGTGGCTGTTTGCACCATGAACATGAGTTTGTTCCGTTCTGGAGAAAACTTAGCATAGTGTATAACCCGCAGAGCTGGCTCACTGGGCTGGGGGCAAAAACATACCCTGACCCTGAAACAAGATCAAAAGGAGACAGTAACTGAGAGCCAGGCGTGATGGAGGAAGGGGGGATTGATTGGAATACACTGCAAACATGCAAATGAAATCATAAAGTCCTTCCTGTAACACTAATGGAAGCTAATAAAAAGGAGCAAACAAAAGACCAACACATCTTATCAATATAACTGTGAAACCTGAGAGCAAGTTATGGGTTGGATTCCTCTCTTTGAGATGATTGGGCCGGGCCTGGTGGCTCACGCCTGTAATCCTAGCTACTCAGGAGGCTGAGATCTGAGGATCGCGGTTCAAAGCCAGCCCGGGCAGGAGAGACTGTGAGACTCCTATCTCCAATAAACCACCAGAAAACCGGAAGTGGCGCTGTAGCTCAAGTGGTAGAGCGCTCGCCTTGAGCTGAAGAGCTGAGGGACAACGCCTAGGCCCAGAGTTCAAGCCCCACGACCAACAAAAAAAAAAAAAAAAAAATGAGATGATTGGGACCAGAAATAGTTGCAGTATTTCTAATTTGGCGAATTTTGAAATTCGGGAGTATTTGCATAGGCCTCACCCTTTGAACATCCGTAATCCAGAAGTTTTAAATCTGAAACTTTGCATTTACAGATGATATGGTTGTATATTAAAAAATTGTAAATATTTTCTTGATGCCATCGGTGTCGAGGTTATAGGATTCAAGAAAGTGTCAAGCTGACTTTTTTATAGAAATGAACAAGCCAGTTCTGAATTTATTTGCCAGTATAAGGGAACCAGAATAGATAACGCGATTTTGAAATAGAACAAAGTTGGGAATTGTGAGTTAGGAAAATCCTTTATTTTATGGTATTTTTTCATGTTACTCCCAAATAAATCTTCAATTTCTAATAACCAGATGATTTTTCCCCTTGGAATAGACAGGTGTTTTCCTGATTCCCCTTCTCTCGAACCAGAATGATAAAAGGCTTGGCTTTGCTGGGAGGCTTAGGTTGCTTCCAGACTTTTGGGGAAGGTTCCACACGTTGGACCTATGGTGCAGGCTCACGATGCTTTTGACTAATGCCCACTTGTGTACAGGGCTGAGTGTGCTTGTGTGTGTCCTCTGTGTACAGGGCTGAGTGCTTGTGAGGTAGCCGCTTGTGTACAGGTCAGGCGGGTGGTATGCTTGTGTAATGAATTCTTGCCTTTCTAAGCCTGCCATTCCAGTGTCTGCTTGGGTTTCGCATAGGACGCCATGCTCTCCTCCATGCCTCAGAGCTACTCCTAGTAGGGGAAGTCAGCAGCAGCTAGAGCCAGCACCCTGCCTGCTCATTGCGTGTCCTCCACTAGATGAGCACTCAATCTCTGGGTCAGAGACTGGACCTCTGCCCGTCCTTGCTGAGGAAGTGCCCCTGAGGCTAATAGCTCCAGAAATGATCAGACCCCGCCACCAACAAGTCACCCGAGCACCAGCCCCTGCCTCTGAGCCCAACAGGCTCATGAGCAGAGCTCTATTTTCAGTCCTGCTGATGCTCCCCAGGACATGAATGTGCTTACACGCAGCCCAGCGGTAGAGCTGATTTTTATGTGTGGGTGGTAAAGGCCAGAAAGGGTTGAAGGGAGGAATGGAAGCAGCTCTGTCCTTAGAGCACATGCTGGTGTGTTTGGGGAGGGGCAGGGGCAGGACTGTGGCACGTGGAAAGCTGCAGAGAGGAGGCGCCATTCCTCTAACGCTCTCTCTTTCTTTCCACTGCAGGACATTTTGGCACAAGTCCTACAGATCTTATTGAAGTCCAAGTTACTGGTATGTTCGTGCACTTTGTACGCTAAGCCAGAAGAAAGACTGCCTGTGACTTATCTAATAACAGTGATTTCCTTCCAGGTCTTAGAAGATGAAAATGCAAATGTTGATGAAGTGGAATTGAAGCCAGATACCTTAATAAAGCTATTTCTTGGTTATAAAAAGTAAGAAAAATTAATAAACAGATGGGCCTAGACCATTGACTTGCCCTGACACCCTGGGCACAAACCAAAGGGCACTGTAAGCTGCATGCAGGGCTGGGTAGGCTACTTGGTGGTTCTAGATGCTTCTTCATTTGATGCTTGTGTTTTGGTTTGCTCTTTATTTAAGAACCAGGAATTCTTAAATGGTTCCCTTCAAGACTTTGGGCCTTTATATCCAAGTGTCTTGGTTTTCTTACACATGACAAACCCTGGGAGTTAAGGAGCAGGATCTCGTGTGCTGCCAGTGCTGCTCCGGTCACGCCCGTCAAGGCAGGCAGCCCCTGGGACGGAGCTCAGGGCCTGGGGGGAGGTTGGAAGAAATGCACGACACCTCCCGCTCCTGTCCAGCGGGGCCAGGCCCTTCACAACATGGGGAGGAGGCAGCCTGCTAGCTTGCCTGCCTGCCTGCCTGCCTTTCAAAGTCACAGTGACTTGTTTCCTCCATTTTCTTGACAGTAAGAAATTAAGGGTTAACATCAATGTGCCAATGAAAACTGAACAGAAGCAGGAACAGGAAACCACGCACAAGAACATTGAGGAAGACCGCAAGCTCCTGATTCAGGTGACTGGACATCTGTGTTGTGCGAGCAGCCACCTGGACAGGCCATGGGGCGGGGGGGGCTGGCCGGGAGCGTCCGGGGCCATGGGGGGGTGGGGGGCTGGCCTGGCCGGGAGCCAGGACGCTGGTCCCTGGAGGAGCAAGTGGGTGTGGCAGGTTGAAAGGTCAGGGGAGGGGGTTTGTGGCATTAGACTTGAAACATCGGTAAGTAGAGTTAGCTCCCGTCCCCTTCCTGCTGCCCACATGATACCCTTTGAGGCCTTGTCACCCTGCCTTCGAGTGCTCACCTGTAAACTGCACGCTCTTCATTGGTCTCTAGGCGGCCATCGTGAGAATCATGAAGATGAGGAAGGTCCTAAAACACCAGCAGCTCCTGGGCGAAGTCCTCACGCAGCTGTCCTCCAGGTTCAAGCCTCGGGTCCCCGTGATCAAGGTAAGAAAGCTTGCGGCACTAGTGTTGAGTTCTCATGTTAGAAGAGAAAAGCTGGCCCGCTGCTATTCATGAAGGAAATTGGCTTATTTAATAGATGATATGATAGGTTTCTTATGTAATAGGTTTCTACAAAGGAAAATGTGCTTGTCACTTGGACTGACGTCTCTGTAGAGAGGTGCACAAATCCAAAGTATTGATTTTCATAAACATGCACGGGTGGCCAGCGCCAAAGGCTATGTATGGGGTCACCGCATCCTTCCCACCCCTCCTCGCCCTGCCTCTCCTCCCCTCCAATCAGAGGTCCCAGCAGCTGCCACCCTCACTTGCGACCACACAGCTGCCTCTGTGGCATGTTTTTTGGCATGCTTCATACAGCTTGTAAAAAACTCTCTCCTGGGCCTGCTAAGAACTGGTTCTGCGCTGTGATGGGCATGGTGTCCAGACTGCAGTGTATAGCAGTGGCAAGGTTGTTTGCATCTCAGAGGTAGTCTGTGTTCTGAACATGCTAGTCTTCTTTACCTACCTGCTGCTAATGTGCCAGGGCGGGGGCCCCTGAGCCCTGTTCTAGGGTGCCTGCTGGGGAACATTTGAAGGGACTCCATTTGAGAAAGCAAGGGGCTAGGAAGGTAGCTTAGTGGTAGAGTGCTTGCCTAGCATGCATGAAGCCCTGGGTTCCATTCCTCAGTACTGCATACACAGAGAAAGCTCGAAGTGGCGCTGTGGCTCAAGTGGTAGAGTGCTAGCCTTGAGCAAAAGCAGCACAGGGATGGTGCCCAGGCCCTGAGTTCAAGCCCCAAGACTCCCCCCCCCCAAAAAAAAGTGTCCTCCAATTGAGAAAGCAGCATTTACATGGTCAGCAAAACTCCAGGGAAGCAGAAATGGGGTACATTGGCCCCCTGCTGAGAGCAGAGGGCTGCAGTGGTGATGTGACCTTCTGTTCTCATGGATGTTTTTTCTTCCCTCCCCTCCCCTTTCCTTCTCCAACCTAATGCCCAGAAATGCATCGACATTCTCATTGAGAAAGAATATTTGGAGCGAGTTGATGGTGAAAAGGACACCTACAGTTACTTGGCTTAACACTTCTAGAAGGGTCTGTGGGACCCACAGAAATTAGTTCCAGTGGAGAGGAGAGCAACAGAGTTCATAGCAGCCAGCCTGCCGCCATGTGGACCTCCCTTGATAAACTGAGTCCCGGACTCCCATCAGCTGGTCTCAGACTTTCAGCAGAACTGCTCAGGACTGATACATTTCAAGTCTGTAAATACAACACCAACGCCATTTAACCTAATTTAAGAACCGAGGGGAAGTGACTTCCATGCTGAGGGCTGCATGCGTCTGCTTTTAAATCAATACCCTGGCCGCCTGGTTCCAGCTGCCACAGAGCAGCGCCTTGCGCCAGCTGAACGGACCCGCTGTGATCTGCTCTGAAAACCCATTTGTATAGTGTGTTTCATTTTTTAATGTGTGAAAATAAAGAAAATTAAAGGATTTCTGTACAAGTTGCATTTGGTTTTGTTTTGAGTTTTGCTAATTTCTATATGTAAATAAAAGATTTAACGATTGTGCAACTTTCTATTCCCAGCGTCTTCCTATAGCTAAAAACGAGCTGCGTTTTTATTTAAAAGTTAATGTTTCGAGGCCCCTTAAACCCTGAGTCTCACCTTCTTCCTTTTTTACTCCTTCCTTGCTTCCTTTTTTTTTCATTTTTGGATTAACTTTGGTTTGTTTTTATTTTCTGTTTTGATGACAGTATTGCTGTATAGCCCAGGCTGGCCTCAAGCTCACTGGCCTCGCCAGCGCTGGATACAGGTGTGTTCCGCCACACCAACCCTTCATGTTTCTTTTATAACACTCAGACAGGGAAAACAGCCTTGAGCCGTGACCACAAGCAAGTTCTGTCTGGAGAGTTTCCTCTAGTGAGCTCCCCGGCTGAGGATCTGCCCCAGGGATAGCCGGGCCCCTTTAACAGCGGAAGCAGAGGCCGGGTGGTGAAGGAGCTGGAATGTAGAGTCTGCACAGCCTGCACTACCTACACCGCGAGTCCGAGGAGTCGGCTGAAGCCTTGGTGAGGCTGCACCCCCGCTGGCTGTCAGGAGCCCACACTGAGGAGCAGCATCAGTGGAGAGGACAGGTGGCCTTCCCTACCCCAGTGCTGTCAGGTGCCAGGCACCTACTGGTAAGTCCAACCCTGTTCTTGGCTGCTCGATGTGTCTCCCTGGAAGGAGGCCCCAGGCCAGGGGGTCGTGTTGCACACACACGCGGGGATCCCAGCACTCCACGCTGCTGGTCCACACGTCACAGCAGGGCCTGTTGTTCCTGATCTTTGGAGTTACTGTCATCTGAAGCCGAGCCCCACCCCCCTTGCAATCATTTCCTGGCCAAAAGGCAAGACAATGGGGCGGGGTGGGAATTTTCTCAGCCAGGCAGCTTGATTGCTTCCTTCTCTAAGCTCAAGATGTCTCCCAGGTTCCTTAATAGCAAACTACCAAAGCCAAACACTGAGGCCCCAGGGGGGTCACAGACAAGATTTGAACTCTGCCCCATTAATGTACAAACAGGAAGTGACACAACTTTTCCTAACAGTTCATTTTTCTGTCCCTGGGATAAGTGATACTAAAAAGAAACACCATGTATCTGGGTGCTGGCGGCTCACACGTGTAATCCTTGCAAGAGATCCTAGCTGAGATCTGAGGATGGTGGTTCAAAGCCAGCCAGGACAAAAGTCCAAGGGACTCGACTAACCAGCAAAAATGCCAAACTGCAGGTGTGGCTCCAGTGGTACCGCATCAGCCGTGAGCAAGGAAGCTAAACAAGGGCTATACTAGCGCGTGTGCGTGCACACACACATACATGCACGCACACGCGCGCACACACACACACGCACACATGCACGCACACACGCGCGCACACACACACAATGGTTCTGTTGCCAGAGTCAATGCAGCTATTCTCAGACAAGCCATAAAGTGCAATTAGGAAGTAACTTTTTAAAAAAACTTTGGAAATGGAGTCTCACAAACTGTTCTTCCCCATGCTGGCTTTGAACCACTAATTTCTCAGATCCAGCAGGCCTCCAGAGTAGTTAGGATTACAGTGTGAGCCACCACCCACCAGCAGAAATACTTTTAAATAGACTGCTCATCTCTTGGGTAAGAGTGGTAATTGGATTTTTCTTGAAGTGTAAGGGGCTTAGAGGATTAAGTCTCCTGGGGACCAGCCCTTGAGACCAAGTCTCTTGCTGCAGCGTTGAGGGTGTATGGGCTGACTTTAGGCTGCGTCTTACTGCCTGGGTAGGTAAGCTGCAGATCTCTTCTTTGACCCTGGCTGGAATGAATCTCCTCATTAGTCTTAAGGTGAGTTGAGTGCCCTTCTTCCCCACCCCCCCCAAACATTCAGTGACTTCCGTGGGCCACACAGGCTGGTCACCTTTAAATTCTCTGCATTTCCGCAGGGCTAGCTGCTACCATCGGACCCGCTTTCAAACCTCTGAGTCCAGAAATAGAAAAGCCCATCGTGGAGGCTTGCAATTGCTCCAGGGCCCAGTAGGTCCTTGGGTAAGCGCTGCACAGGCTCAGCCGGAAGCCAAGAACTGCAGATGGGCCAGGTAAGAACTGATGCCACATCACCTTCACACGCCACACCTGCTCTTGCCCCCATTCGGTCAAGACCACCCAAGATCTTTTATCCTAGCCACACGTGAGCGGCCTTGAAATGTAGGCCAAAAGAATGCAGTTCCAGAGTTACACTGAGGCCCACGTGGGTAACTCACCTTGTGTAGCTGCTGCAGGGTAGGGGCCTGCTGCAGGCAGTGCAGTCCCTAGAGAAGTGTCTGTCCTGCAGAGAACATCAGCTATTGGAAACCCACCCCACGCCCCCAATTCTCAGCCCTTCCTACTTGTGAAACAACACAGTTTACAACACCGCAAATACAGTTTCGCATTTTGAGACGTCGCCTAGAGAGATTTTAGCAGATTGTAACCTCTGCCCAGTGTTTTTAGAATTGGGAGATGAAAGCACAGAATTGGAAGGAAGTCGATTTCAGAGCAAAAACACACGGACTGCATCCCCAGGATTGTGGGAACACTGGGACAGACGTGGTGGGTTGCTTGTGAGCTGGGGGGAGAGGTGGGAGAGGGGGAGGCAGCTCCAGGAGCGGGTGAGGTTTTCCCAGAATAAGCTCTGCTCTCCCCTTGTCCTTTCTGTGCTGAGTCAGATGCATGATGGGAGCAGCCAGTTTTGAAAGATGTCACTGGGGCGAAGCAAGGGGCTGCCAGCCATGCTAGTCCCCAATGTCTGGAGTGATCACCTTGCTCGTACGTCTGAGCAGTCGCATGACATCCGGCCACATTGTAGCCCAGCTCTGCTGTGCCCCACCGCGGCCTCCAGCCATCATGCTCCCGATGCCTCTCCAGCCTGCCCTGTTACTACTGAACTGCACCAGTGAAGGTGCAGCTGCACTGAACTGAAAGTGCTGCCTTCACTTTTCTTTGACCCCTTTAGTAAAACCCCAACGTCCTGGGGCAAGTATCCCAGCAAGGGCCTGGACCGAGTGTAGTAACCCCAGTGCTTCTCTTGGAATTACGGCCCGAGACTGGAGGGCAAATGTTGTCCCCAGTGTACTTCATGCCCGTATCTTGCGTATCTCACAGGCCGGAGGCTCGAGCAGAGCAGCCCCCACCAGCGGGATGCTGCCAGCCTTTAACCTCATTGCAATTCCACTCGCGTGCTTGGCACACATTCCAGCACCCTGACAGTCGACAACTGCCTGGTGAGGACTGGAAGGACAGACAGACGGAGAAGCGGCAGTGCCCAAATTGAGGGAGAAACTGAATTAGAGCCTCGGTTCTACGTGACCCGGGCAGGAGCAACCTCTGAAGTGTGAGTGTATGCGCGTGCGCACGTGTGTGCATGTGTGCACACGTGTTATGTGGTCCAGGCTGGCTTTAAACTCACAATCCTCCCATGTGTTAACAGTGTGAGAATACAGGTGTGCGCCACCAAGCCAGGGCCCGTTCATCTTCTCTAAGTAGGTGAGGAATTCCTAGTTACACTGCTGTATTCCTGAGAATTAAATCTAGACCAGTAGAGTTTCGAGCTAGACAGGGCATTAGAAATCACCTACTTCAATTCTATCACTTTTCATATGGAAGTTAAACAACTTTCTCTAGAATAAACCGATGCAAGCACAGCCTGTCCTGGCTCCCACGCCTTCTACATAGTGCCAGGCGATACTAATATTAATTGTATGTTTTATGTTACAGATTTAGACCTAACATAGGAAAAGACCTTTTATAAATTAGGCAAATTGACCCTGCCTATTGATGCCACACTTTGAAAGAAAACCAAATACCCCAAGGAATTAAGTCTTGGAGTGTCTTCCCATGAAAGAGGGTCTGTCTTTTTCTACTGTCATTCAATGAGCCTGTGGTAGTGGACGCCAGACAAGGAGAAATTCAAGTATTCTTTATTCAAAGTTGAAAAATGTACCATACTGCATTATTGCAAAAATTCACTGGTACAAAACACTTTGCAGCTGGTGAGAAGGCAATAAAAAGTTGATTTTTAAATTCATTACTATAAATTATTGTTACAGTACTTTGCAGATTCCGACTTTCACACTGCACGCTCTCTTCCTGCGGTGCGGTGCGGTGCGCCCACAGTACTGGAGGTTCCTGAAGCTAAGGCAGCTGTTTCCGGGAGGAGGGGGGAGGTAGCAGATGTCAAGGGATTTCCATTTCTCGTTCAATGCCCACGTACTTCAGGGCATCGGCCTGGCTGTATCTGAAACAGAACA
Organism: Dipodomys spectabilis; assembly: GCF_019054845.1. Classification (NCBI taxonomy): domain Eukaryota; kingdom Metazoa; phylum Chordata; class Mammalia; order Rodentia; family Heteromyidae; genus Dipodomys; species Dipodomys spectabilis. Next base: position 8,097,296 of record NW_024870711.1, read on the forward strand.
AGGAAGGAGCATGCATCCAATGCACAGGGAAGTTAGCACACCAAGCCTGCCCAACTTAGTGGAGCATTAAAATGTCTTTTTAAAAGCCCTTCCCCAACTGTACGACGACACCCACACAGGCCCAGATGTAGCAGGCAAGGCAGGCATCCGCGCCCGTGCTCACCTTCCAGATGAGGAGATGCCTGGCTCTGAACTGAACAAATCCAGGCTGGAAGCCGCTGGAAGCGTCTCCCTGCCCAGCCCTCCCCACGCCTCTGTGCTCACATGCGCTGCGCTGGGAGGAAGACCAGGTGCCAGGCCACAAGCCAGAACACAGCCCAGGGCGCACAAACCAGCCAGAGAAGGCACCTGAGGGTCCTGGCCTCAGGAACCTCCATCTCCTCCAATGGAGAGGGCAGATGGAGCTGCCTCGGACCCTGGACCTCCTGCTGCCTCCCCTGAGGAGGGAGCCTGAGGTAAAGGACTTCCCAGGAGGCCGCCGGGAGCCCGGCGTTTCCATCCGTCCCCTCCAACACTGCAGCAGGGGAACGTGGGCCCTAGTGGGCCCTAGTCCGCAATAACTCAGCTCTCAAGAGACGTTTCCGCGAAGGATGCCGCCTCAGCTACAGATATCACCAATTCAATCATCTGTATTTGACAGCATGTAAATAAATCAACGTACGGTAAGGTTAAACTGCAAGGTAGATGCCGGCCCTCAGTTCAGCGCTGTCCGTGGCTTTGTGTCTCCAGCACCCCAGTAGCTCTTTCTCCCCAAAAGAACCACAGCACAACCAAGTGGACAGTTGCCAACAGTGCTTGACTTTTAAAATACTAAATGATGGCTAGGCACCAGTAGCTCACGCCTATAATCCTAGCTACTCAAAAGCCTGAGATCTGAGGACCACAGTTCAAAGCCAGCCCAGGCAGGAAATTTCCTGACTCTTTATCTCCAATAAAAGCTAGAAGTGTAGCTGTGGCTCAAGTGATAGAGTGTCAGCCCTGAACAAAAGAAGCTCAGGGACAGTATTCTGAGTTCAAGCCCCAGGACCAGCACACATGCACGTGCACACATGCAACCACTAATGATGCATTGGGCCAAGGGCACTACAGAGCACAAGCTTAGCACAGGCAGGGCCTACGTTCAATCCAGAGCACCGTAAGAAATACATACAAACTACCACACACTACACATGCCTTACAGACATGCCAAAAAATACAGTGATGTGTATAAGTACTCTAATAATTTAAAAAGATATAAACGTACTGACAACAATGCTGTCAAAGTATAGTATGGTGTTCTCAAAACAATCTATATAAATACAGTAGTGATGTTTTCCCTTTGAAAAGGCACCAAACCTAGTGACATCTTTGACATGATGTAAAAAGGTCCAGGGTCACACCAGCTGCCAATGGCAGGGCAAGACACAGGGCTTGCTGCACAGGTTTCGTTTTTTAACATTAAAACTGGGAGAAGGTGAGGGAAGGGGTGCCAGTGTCCAAAAAGAAATGTATTCTGTACCTGTCTTTTTTTTAAATCGGGCACTGGTGATTCATGCCTGTAATCCTAGCTACTCAGGAAGCTGAGATCTGAGAATCATGGTTCAAAGCCAGCCCGGGCAGCGAAGTCCATGAGACTCTTAACTCCAACGAACTACCAGAAAACCAAAAGTGGTACTGTGGCTCAAGTGGTAAAGCACTCGCCTTGAACTAGCATCCAGGCCTAGAGTTTAAGACCCACAACAGACCAAAAGGGGCGGGGGCCGCCGGAGAACAGCATTTCTTGGGGCTGAGGTTCAGGTGGGAGAGTGCTTGCCTCTTGAATTTCAAGATCCTAAGTGCAATCTCCATGACCACAAGCAAACAGAAAGCACCACTGTATGCAAACACAATGAGTAGCTACATTAAGAGGACAGCATAGCCACTCCCCTAGCAAATGCTGCAGCCAACACTGCTGGCCAGCAGTGTCGAACGACAACAGATCAGTACAAGACTGAATGAAAGGAAAGTGGCGTTGGCCTACATCTCACCATGCAGGAAGGAAAGCCCTCAGATCATACTGGAAATGTTCTTTACCAACCTGTAATCAAAAAACAGCTCTTCACCAGTCTGGATAGCTCTCTTGGCAAAGATTCCTATCCTGTGATCGCCATTGACCATCATCACTAGAAGAAGGACACATGGGGTCAGAGGGCAAGGGGCATGGCAAGCACTGACATCCCCCAGCGCGCGCCGTGAGGGAGCGTCCCTCCCGCTACTCATGCTGACTTCCGGAGGACCTACCTTTTGCATAGCAGTTAGGATTTACTGAATGATTGGCAAAACGAATTTTGTTACCCTTGCGAGTTGCATCCACCACAAAATCTAAAGAGAAAAAAGAAAATAAAACAAGTACAATCCAGTGAGGACCTGCAGTTTTAGATCATTAAACACAGGATTCTGGAAACAGAACCAATCACAGTTCTTCAAGGCTTGACTTCAAAAGCAAATCATTCAACATGAAATGACATTTGGAAAAAAATGCTGTTGTTCTAGGTCAAAATTAATCCTTAATGATTAACAATGGATATTTTAACTGCTATCACTTATGGAGGGGGGGAGGGAGGAACAGAGGGAAGGAGGGAGAGAGAGAGAGAGAGCGTGTGTCTGTGTGTAGCTGAGAAAATCATGGCTTAAAAAAAAAAAGCATGTAGTCATGGCTTAAAAAAAATAATAATTTCTCTCCAATATCAAGAACTGGCACCTGTCATTCTAGCTACTCAGGAGGCTGAAATCTGAGGATCATGGTTCAAAGCCAGCCTGGGCAGGAAAGTCCAGGAGACTTTTATCTCCAAGCTAGAAGTGGAGCTGTGGCTCAAATGGTAGAGCACCAGCCTTGAGGGAGAAAAAAAGAAAAAGCTCAGGGACTGAGTTCAAGCCACAGGACTCCCCGCCCCCAACCTCGAAAAGAAGAACTGGCATTTCACACTTAAAAAACAGCAGCTCTGCCAGAAAGCTCACTCCCTAGTCCCACTCAATTTCTAACGCCGTCCTATTTTCAGTACACTTCTACTTCACGCAGCCGGCATCCTGGCGGATCTGGAAGGTGCTGGCAGAGACGGCCCTCATTCTCCTTCTAGATCAGAGGTTCTCAAGGACGAGGATGAGGAAGCGATGCTTCCAAGACCCCCAAGTTCTCAGGAAGATGAGTCAAGAATGCAGCGGGGCACCGAAGAATGTGCGTGTCCCCTCGCAGTGTGGCAGCCTCCACGACGCTGCGTCCAGCACCTGTCCCTCTGTTCCATGAGGAAGCCAGCCACTCCGCGCCCCGCCCACAAGCCACTCAGCTCTGATGCTATGACAGGCAGTGAGGAGCAGCAGGACTGCTGCTGTAGCCAGCCTCCTCGGGCCAATCGTTGGCCTCTATTCTTAATCCTCTGTCTGTGGAAGGTTCTCAAGCCAACTCAGAATAAAGTGCCTGCAGGCTCAAAAACACATACCATTGTTTAAGTTGAACAGAAAGCTGCACATGTACTTATCATAGACTTTCCCTCTTCTGTCTGCTTCATCTTGAGAAATAATCTAAAAAGAAACACAGGAAGACAATGTCTTGGAGTGAGGGATCAAGCCTGTGAGAACAAATAAGAGCCCTTCTAGAGAATTTTGGTCCTTCCTGAGAATCCTCAACAAAGCCAACTCCTCGGCTCCACTGGTCTGCACGCCTCAAAGGTATTTTAAAGCCTCTAAGGTGGAGATTTCTCTATCTCAAATAACAAGCTTAGAGAAAATGACCACCGAAAGTATCTTGGCTAGAAAAATGCAAACTGTAGTTTGAGTCCAACTGAAGCTAGCTCTCCAGTATGGCCCCTAACCCGACAGCTAGAAACAGGAGAATTTCATGACCCTAACGTCCGCAGGTCACTGTCAGCGAGGCTGTGGATTAAGCGGAACAGTCTCAACAGAGCAGAGCTCTGTCATCCCTGCCCACCTTAGTCCCCAGGGGATGAAAGCTTAAGTCCCCATGGTGAAAACTAAAGCAATCCAGTTACCAAGCAAACCAGATCCACAAGCAGAATAAATCCAGGCCAACACTCCTCACATCTGATGAGGATTCATTCTAATCAAACCCAATGACTTCTCCAATGAAATCATCCCAACACACAGCTATTATAAATAATACCCCTCTAATCCTGAGTGTTGCCTTACCTCTCCACAGTATTCTGAGATGAATTCATTTTTCTGCACAGGATCTTTGATAAAAATCCCCCAGCCTGCCACATCAGATGGTGCCAGCAGTAAGTGCTAGAGAACGAAGCACAGCTGCATATCAGAGGAGGAGGAGCGCAAACTGGCGACTAATACCCTGCACCCAATGAAACCCGAGCTCAGGAGCAGCAGGCCAGGCACAGGTAGAGCCAATCTGCACAAGAGCAACTGCGCAGGGCTGGCTGCAAACTACCAAAACAACGTGTTTCACAAATTCAGACGGAAATACGGAGGGAACCCCAGCCTTTGCTGTTATGGGCCCCCTAAAACGACAGCAGTGGGATACTCAGGGACTGCTGCGGAGTTACACCCCCTCCCAGCTTCCACTTTGTTCGTCTGGATCATCAAGTGTCCCCAAAAGCCTTGTGTACTGCTGGAGGAGGCATGAGAACTCACTGACGGCATTGTTGGGAGGTTACAAAAAGTAGACGGGGACCCCGTTAAAGTGGGTGGCTAAAGGGTGGATCTTACCCCAACCTGCCCCGCTGCGCTGCCCTGATGGGGGTGTACTGGGGGAGCGGAGGGGTCTGCGTCTTGGCATGGTGGCTTGCTTTCTCGTGGAGTCTTTCTCTCCTAGCACTCCCCATGGAACCACGGCAACCACAATGACGGCTCTCACCTCAGCAGTCCCATGCTCCACTTTCAGCAAAGAATCCCACCCCACGCCACCATTGCTGCCAAGTGCTCAGTTAATTCCTCCATGTGCTAATGCTTCTTCATGGCCCATTACTGTTTGCATCCAGAATCTTCCTGTGACCATGAAAAAGGCTCCAAGATCAACCAAGCTCCTGAACTATACCTATTCTGGTCCATCCTATATTTTCCCATTAGGTGAACTTCCCAAACACTCTCCTGATCATAAACAAAATTAAATATTCTTAATTAAGTGGAACCCAGTTAGTAACCCAGGTTTGTTTTGAGAAGTAAAAGACGTCAGCCAAGAGCACGTCAGCCCGAACCACATCACCCTCTTCCGTGGGTTTCATGGGAAGACAATGCCTGTCCGACAGTGACAAGTCTGACTTGGTACACGTCAGGACACTGAGCAGGCCAGGGCGTTCTGGAGGGCCTAAATGGATGGGTAAGCCACCCAGAGCAAACGGGTGCAAGCACCTAAAACGAAAATCACCCTGCACAGCCAATCCAGACGCCCCCGGTAGGATCACAGGTGTTGGGTTCAGAGCCGCAGGGAAGGAAATCAAGAGACACTAAATGTTTTGCATGGGACAGGATTTCTGGCACAAGTGGCTCTGAACAGCGGGGTGACCTCAGACAGGAGCGCCTGAGCTGTGCAGGCACCGCACCCCCACGGAGGAACACAGGATGGCGCTGTAGTTAACACAGAGAGCCCAAAGCTCACCAACTGCTCCTTTACTTGTGAGTCCTGTGACTTGGGGTTTCCCTGTTTATAAAACGGAATTTATGATAATCCTAATTCACAGGGATACACACACCACTCAGGGCTGTTTATTAAGTATATAATATTAAGTAGCTAAGAAGTGTCAGCTATTATGATTAAAAAGATGATTGTTTAAGTTTCTCTTGCTCAGTAACTGCTTAATGTTTATTTCATTTTAAATCACCTACACTGCTATTCTCAAATTTCAAACTCCTAACTCCTGGATGTATGGTGTCCAAGCTTTTAATTGATTGTATGTGAGGATCTCGTAATACAGCCGGCCTGAGCTGTGAGTCACAGTGTAGCCAGGCTACCAGGAAACGAGACCTCCTCCTGCCTTCGCTCCAGGGCCCAGCCACCCAGGCACCCCCCACCACAGACAACCTCCTTTCACGGTTATTAGATAAAAACACGTCTACAAAATCTTGCATGGGAAAGTTGACCTTCCACTCTGAAAAGAAAAGAACCTAAAGATACCACTTGATGAGAACAGAAAGCTCTACTGTGTTCAGACTGCATCTGTTTGGACTGAAGTGATGAAAACTTACATTAACTGAAAGAGAAATTTAAAATTACTAAACAACTAGAAAATAACTCCTAAGCCCTAGTTTATCTTCCCACCAAGTGGGGCATTTCCTGGGAAATGCAAAAGATGATAGTTACCCTCAAGAAAACGTGGTCGTGTTCTCCCTCATCAACTGCACCTTCACTTCGGCTGCCCCAGCCAATGGTCTGGTCTGGTCTAAAGCTGGGTGACATCAGAAGACAAAACAGCCTTCCCGCGGTGCCGGCTGCTTACCTTTTTGGAGCCCCGCTGAATACTACAGTTCTTGCAGGACACGTTTTTGCTGTCCCAGTGGTCAGCTGCTCCACAGGTGAGGCAGAGGTCAGGGTCACACTCTCGGACAGCCAGGTAGCACGGGCACTGCTTGGTATTGCACTGTGCTTTGCACCGGCATCCGGGAAAGCGGTTCTGACCTTCAGAGATAACAAGTTCATCATCATCACCATCACCATCACCCCCACTCATCACCAGGCAAACACTTGCATAAAGGTAGCGGCAAGTACTGTGCACAGCACCTGATGAACTCATTTCCCCCTTCACAACCATCTTATCATTCCACTGTATAGATGAGGAAAGGACAGAACCGCAAATGCAAAAACTGTTAGGACCAAGGAAGGTGACTGGTGAGTGTTTGCTTCCAAGTTCATATTTATTAAATGCTGAGTGAAGCCAGGCACCGGCAGCTCACACCTACAATCCTAGCAGCTTAGGAGGCAGAGATCTAAAGATCCCAGTTAGAAGCCAGCCCAGGAAGGAAAGTCCATGAGACTCTTATATCCAACTGATCCCCAAAAGGCTGGAGGTGTGGCTCAAGTGGTAAAAGGCCAGCCTTGAGCAAAAAAGGCCAAAGGACAGCACCCAGGCCTGAAGTTCAAGCCCCAATATTGGCAACAAAAAAAAAAAGGGGGGGGGGAGTATATGAATTTTATTCAACTTTGAACTAAAGAGCATCCATGGTCCTTGACCAGTCTGACAGCCCTGCAAGTTGGAGCCTGCTCTTTAGAATGCAAGCTTTCTGTGCAATGCCTTTAAACGACTAAAAAAATCCATTACCCTTATGCTACTTTTTCTTCATTCTGAAGACTAAAACCCTAAGTCTGACAACCTCTAGTGCCCCAAAATGTTTGTGCAGCTACTTCTAGATTTCCCCTTACAGTCTATGCCCACTATACTATCACTCAATTTAAGTCATCAAAGAATAATTTAAAAAGAAAAATCAAGTACTTCACTACAACTCTGACTAACTTGCATGCACACACACATGCACGCACACACACACACACACACACACACACACACACACACCTAGGAGACTGACCGGACACTAAGACAGTGCAGTTAGGGGCTCAATCAATACGTGTAGAATAAATGGGTTTCCTAAAGTAAATGACAAGGAACACGCCATGTCTTTACGCTTTGGTGTAAATTGCTATGTTAAATTGCCAACCAAAGGCCTATTCGGTTCTCATGCAATTGCATCAAAGCAACAAATACTTACACTCTGAACTACATTGACAAAACTTTTCACAAAAATTTTGTGCTATCACACAAGGGCACGAACTGTCACAAGGCTGCCGTGGATGGTCACAGGGTTGATAGTTGTAAACATGGTTAGAGGAGCCGTCTGAGTAAAGACAACAGCACGCAGCCAATGAATCCAGGGAGATGGGAAATGATCACACAGTTAACAAGAGTACATCCTTCCCCACTGCCTTCGGAGCATCCTACTGGGTTTCTGCTACCATACTTACAGTGCTGCATATGTTCCGTGGACAAATGGCAAAAATCACCTCCCACCCCCAAGAGCTCAAGAGCATGGCCTCACATCTCTGGCCCATTTCCAAAGCGCTTCTCACTGGCTCACTCCATCCAATCAGCTTTTTTTTTCCAAAAGATAACTGACTGGAGACTCGGCAATTAAATTTAGTTTGTTGTATAGAAACAATTAAATCCCAACTCCAATCCAGTTACTATTCTAAAACATGAGAAGGAAGTAGACACTGTTACAACCACAAAGTTAAATGGAAAGCTACTCACCCTTTTTCAGCTGTATCTTTCTACAGTGGGCAGCCCACAACCTGCAAAAACAGAGAAAAACACATCACCTTCTAGCCAAGCTACTTAACTGGGCTTGCCTGTGCATTAACCTAACCAAGGAGTCCTAATAAGCTACCCCATCAGCTCAGTGACTCGAACAGCTGCTCACTGATGCTGCTGGGCCACAGTGCAAAGCCCAATGGGGGAACCACTTCCTGTGCCTGTCCATAGCACCTGGGCAGGGCTGAGGAGCCTCCTGGCAGGGGTATGCCTAGCTAAATGAGGTACTGATGTGGGTTATACGCATGTTCATACTTGGTCAATTTCCAGTCTTAACCATGTAAGCACGCTACGCCATCAGAAACATTTCAACCAAAAATTCAGAAGAAGCTACTAACGCCTAAATTCCTATGGGAAAAGTTTCTAATTTCTCAAAAGCTCTAAATTATTTAGTAAACTACCATAATAAATGAGCCTATACAAAATTTCTGAAGCATAATCTAATTATTCCCTTATGCATCCAAATTTGCTTCTCGTTTTAAAAAGGTGGGTTGGGTTAGGAACCCAGGCACCATTTTGGGGGGCTCTACATTTGCCAATCACATCAGGCTAAAAACATCATCACTTACAGAAGCCTCTGCAAAAAATAGCGTCCACAAGTGCTTAGAAAAGGGTCCTTAAGAACATCAGAATGCAAGAGCATTCCCGAAAGCCTGGGCTCCTAGACTACCAGTCACTTCTAAAACCTGGCTCAGATCTCAAAGCACAAAACTTGTCTTAGAACATTTCTTAACAAACGGCTAATTGTTTATGTAGCTTTTACTACAAAAGCTTAATTTGTTTTTCTTAACCAAGATTCAGTATGGTAAACCAAAATTTGTATAACTTACAACATGCCAAAATAACGGAAGCTGCCGTACATTACAGAAAAATACCAGCAACCTTCCACTGGCCTGTCTCTGAGGACAGTTTATGGTCTTTACTTCAACAGTCCAAGTGGAAGGAAGGCAGAGTCCACCCCCAGTCTACAGAAGCCTCCCTTCTCTGTGCCTGTCTAGAACTCAGCCACACACTCACCGGTGTTTCCTTTTCTTCTTCCGTGGAGGAGTGTCCACATCCTCGGCGGGGACAGGCGCTATGATACTGGATTCTTTGACTCTAAATTCATACACCTGAGGAGGCACAGGCAGGGAGTTCTACGGACCGTCTGACGTCGGGGAACCACCCCGTGCTCCCACACACCACACGCTGCTGGCAGCGGGGCCCAGTGGGCGCCTCTGCCCCTCCACCACTTCAGGAGAAGGGCAGCACTAACATCTGGTCACGAGTAGTGGTGTCGAGTGTCAGCTTACTAGCTTTTTACATCTATTAGCCCTACCTTAAACATCTCAAATGAGGAAATGCTTAACTCAACTAAAGAATGGCGTTAAAGGGCTGGAGGTTTGGTACAAGTGGTAGAGTGACTGCCTAGCCAGCATTAAGGCCCCAGGTTCAAGCCTCAGTACCTCTCCCACCTCAAAAAAAAAAAAAAAAAGAATGGCATTATGTCATTCACACTGGGCAAAAAAGAAAGGCATTTCTTGTTTGGACAAGGAATATATGTCATTATTTTTACCAGAAATACCTACCTGTCTGCATGTTTTGGTCCCAATTAGCCTAGCAATGGCACAGAAATTATCATAGTAAGTGCCGATGAGGACTCTAAACATGGACGCTTCAGCACCACTCCACTCCACATTCTCAGGAGGTTCAATATTTGGCTTCATCTTTATTGGGGTTTGACACCGAGAATTTGCTTCTACAAAACCAAATGTTAGCACAAGTCAGGAAATGCATGAACAGTGTAAGAAGTAAAATTCAGAGTATGCTTAAGACCACAGAAGGAAGTGAATTGTATCTTAGAATAAAATGAAATGAAGCTACAAATAATCACGGGAAGGTTCTTCTCCCACCCAATCATGAAGTTGCCCCTTTCTTCAGTGTGGACTACAAGGCCACATTCTAGGAAAATGAACACGGTTCATTTTCTAGCATTTTGCTAGTAGTGGTATAACTCCTAAAGTTGAAAGGACAACTAAAGCCCAATCAGTAAAATATTCATCCATGTTCTCTAGCTTTCTCTCTAACCAAATCTACTCCTATGAGATCAAGAACATTAAAAGCCCGTGATCAGAATTTCATAGTGCCCTGAGAAAAGAAAGCGCCCGGAGGGTGAGAGCACTCTGGGTTGAACCTTCTGGAAGCCCTGAAGGGCAAACCTCATGAGAGAGGAAAATCTGCAACAATTCAGCTACATTCGTAAAAGAATTCCCTCATCTTAGACTGCTTGTTTAATCAAAAGAACCAACTCAAGTACTGCATGTATCCACGTCCTTAATCTTCACAATGTGAACGGGCAAAGCAATGCTGAAAGGCCCACAGAGGAGTTCTGTCTCACCAGAGGAGCTAGAAGTTTCGTCCTTTTTCTCCTCTTCCTCTTTGTCATTGTTTTCTCCTCCGGTCTCAGCCCCTGCCTCCCTGTCACTGTCCGTGTCCTTGGACTCCAGCACGTTGATGGTGGGCGTGCTGGGTCTGCTGCTGTTGGTGGGAAGCCGGCCCCTCCGACGGCCCCCAGGCCGCTTCGGTGGAGTCTTAATCCTCTCAGCAGTCAGGGCGGCAGCAAACTCCTTTGCTCCCTCCTGAAAAATGAAAATGGTCTGCATCAGTGTCAAGATCTAAACCTCACCTTGAAAAAAGAATACAAAGACACTGCATAGGGCAAAGGGCGCTGAGATTTATTACAATGTACCCATTTATCACGCAATCATCGCATAGCTACATATACTCACTTTTGATGATTTGAAAACTTCAGAATGTAAATGAGTTTGATATCTTACAAGAGTAGCATGAAATCAAGCAAGACAATTCTACATGGTGAATTTGTGACACACATTAGAAGATTAAAATTCAGTTCATTTAAAAGTGAATCTTTGCAAAAGAATCACCTATCTAATGGCATTGAGTCAGACTTCCTATGCAGAGTTTATGGCAACACTTACCTCTTTAAAGGTACTATTTAAAGAATACAAGAAAAGTACAAAACAGAAACATGCATACATTGCTTGTCACTTTCTGTCTTACTATTAAAACATCCAATATTTTTTTCCTGTGAAGGAGGCACAGCCACAGGAAGACATGAAAGGAACTTCAGGAACAGACTCCAAGGCTTACATTTTGCACTGTGAAGTAATCCAGTCTCAGAAAGTATAAAACAATGGTAAGAGCATGTTTTACAGAGAGACCACAGAAACATTTTAGATGAGCCAAATAATAGTTCTACCTTTAAAGAATACAATACAACAGTGCTCAAGAATTCCATTTTTTTAGTGGAAATAGAAGGGAAAAGTTTGAGAGCAGCTAACAGTTTTATACTTCAGTCTACAAAACCAAATTGCTTAAAAATAGGATACCTTCTGCAGGTGCCATTCATTGCAGCTTCTCTCCAAAATCCAACAGGCAATATATACCCATTTAGTTCCTAGGTAGGAGTGGCTTGGTTCAAAGAGGGGAAATGGTAAACAATAAGATAGTACCCGTAAAAACAAGTTTCCTACCTTATATCTTCCTAATCCCTTACCTTTTCTCCATCACTTAAAAAGAATCTGTAGGTTGGTTCCACAGTAGTTCTAACTACCTAGGGCCTAGCACTCGCGGAATGGATATGGTCCTGAGAACTCTTAGGGGCTACTGCGCATGACTGCTGAGGTTCTGGTGTGAAGTGGGCCGAATCTCACAACTGTCACTTTGTGGAAGACCTATGAGCCTCGGATCGTATGGGGCTTCAGATGTTGCTACAGAGATAACAGATACAAACAACAAAGATCCCTGAAGGACTGAATTGTGCAGTACATGAGCTAGGAAAGAACGTGGGTAAGAGCACTGCCTGTCTCTTGGCCAACAGAAGTGCAGGGATGGACAATACGAACGCTGGCTTTACCACCTCCACCAGAGCTCAGCATTACGAACCCTCCAGAGTAAAAAACAACTACATCTTACCAGGTGCTGGTAACACTGTGGTCCACAGGGTTTGTTGTCGAGAGCTGTTTCAGTGTTCTTCCGCTTGTATGTATTGGGTGTTGCATGAAAAGCTGGAAAGAAAGTTAAAGACAAAGTATCTGAACGTAAGTAGAAAAAATTTAATGTTTCATTTCCCCAGATCCCTGAATCACTGGTTGTATTTTGCTAGTGGATGGTTTACATTACCTTACACAACTTGCCTCCAAATTTCTACTGAACTTTCAGTTTCCTCTAAGCAAGGTGGAAACAGTCAACTATGGAGTGATGAGTTTCTTGCTTATATTTTTGCATTAATAACTGATGTACAGAAACTATAATTATAAATATTGTCTTCAACATCTTCCACACAAGCTGTAGACCATCTCAAATAAATTAGACTTCCTATTTTATCAAGTAAATTCTGAGATCTACAATTTCTTCATTTCAGAACAGCCAAAACATGGGAATAGTAGGAAACATTGCTTAAAATATTACTTAAAACTCAATTACAAGAAGAACAGTCCTAAATTACCAACATTCAATGAAAGAACCTAATGAGGGCTTGGCTTTTCCACAGGAAAATCATCAAATATAACAGATTTTAGAAAGGAAAAAAAAAAATTGGGGGGAGGGGGGGAGGGGTCAGTCATGGGGCCTGAACTCTGGGCCTGGGCATGTCCCTCAACTCTTTGGTTCAAGGCTAGCATGCTACCATTTGAGCTACAGCACCACTTCTGTTTTCTGCTTATGTGGTGCTGAGGAATCGAACTCAGAGGCCTCAGGCATGCAAGGCAAGCACTCTTACTGCTGAACCACCTTCCCAGCCCCAAGAAAAAAAAATCTTTGAAGCAAAATTTCCAAATAATAGATTCAAATGTTAGCACATGAAATATAGGAAAAGCAACGTAAACACACTAGTGCCAACTTCACAAATTCTCAGGAGCTTGCTTCCTCATAGATAAAAGCAAATGCTTAAAATCATCCATTCAGAATTATTACTTAGTTTGTATTTTTAAAAAGTGATATATTCAGAAAACATTTTGGTGGAGTTTGGGGATGTTTTTCTTGAGGCAGAGTCATACTATGTTGCCCGAGCTAGTCGTGAACTCACGATCCTCCGGCCTTCCCCAGCCAGCCCAAGGCTACGATTCTAAGTGTGTTACCACACATTTTGGTATGTTCGAGATATGGGGAGGGCTCAAAACAAATTTAAAAATACATGAACTTAAACTTACATTTAAAGAGAAATAATGAGAGCCGAGAAACATTTTATTTTTGTGGAGCTGGGATGAGTCAGTTTTGTATGTTATGAGCTGTTTCTTCCAGAATGAGAACCTAATACCAGATGGCTCAGTTGGCAATTTATTATCCATACAAACACTGAGTATATAGAAGGTGAAAGTTATCAACAGCAAGGAAACGTATTCATCTAAAAACCCAGATCTTCATTAGTTAGAAGACTATTTTAGTTTGGTTGCCTCCTCTAGCACATCTGTATTTAGAGCGTACCGAGAACAATGGACACACACAGCACACAGCTAAGGCACAGCAGCCTTCTGCTGGTCCTGAACTAGGTGTCTCATCAGATCGGAACAAGAACACAGAACATTCTAGTAAATTACAACTATGCAATCTAGCACACAAGCAAGTCAAGCTAAAAAGGAAAACTTAACACAGTAATAGTTGAAAGGTACTTGAAACAATTTTAAAACAGCAGCCAGGAGAGGTTGAGATCTGACACTGTGGGACTGCGGTACAAAGCAAGTCCAGGGAAAAAAGTCTGTGACACTCTCATCTCCAATTAACTACTAAAAAGCCTGAAGTGGAAGGGTGGCCCCAGGACAGAGTGCTAGCTAGCCAGCCTTGAGAAAAAAAGCTCAGAGACAATGCTGAGGCCCAAAGTTCAGTCCCAGGACCCACACAAAACTAACAAACAACAAAATGTTGTTTTTAACATTGTATTCAGCTAAAATTAACAAAAAAAAAATCTTTATAACTAGATTTGAAAGAATCCCAAACCTTAAATCACCAGAAAAACTACTTATATAAACCATTCTTGCTGAGAAAAATGCCTTTGGTGTTCTTCGTTTCCGGAGGACTGAACACAAAGCTTCCAAACACTCCTGTCAGGATTCAAGGCTTATCAAATAACCCAAACTCTATCTAATCACTGGCCCAGGTTTCTCCAACCCATAAGGGTCAAACTATGTATATATGGGGAAAATCACATTAAATTCCCCATCAGGAAAAGGGAAGAATTATGCAAGATGCTTTTTTTTATATACTGCTGGGACTGAATCCTAAATTTGCCTATGGCAGGCAAATGATCTGCCTTTGAGCTACACCCCTAGTTACACCCCCTTACATTGTTTTAAGATAGGATCTCTGTATGCAGCTCAGACTGGCCTTGAACTTGCCTCTCTCCTGCTTCCACCTCCTGAGTGCTGAGATTATAGGCACGGTTCACCACATTCCACTACTTTTTTTTTCCTGGTACCAGGGTTTTGCTTGTTCCCACAGCTGGCATTCTACCAGTTGAGCCATGCCATTAGCCCATTTTTTTGCTGGTTATTTTAGATATGGAATCCAGTGGTGTTTTCTGTCTGGCCTGGCTTTGGATCACAATCCTCTATCTCCCAGCCTTCTAAGTAACTAGGATTACAGTCCTAAATCACCAGTGCACAGCTAGAGACACTTTTTAAAATTGTACAAAAAAGCAAAAACAGGAATGTTGAGGGCATTTCTTTATCAAAGTTAATCTACAAAAGCTTGATAAGAAATCTTAAATGTTTTCAAACCAAGACAAGAAAACTTTGAAATCATAGTGCATAATTCCATCTGTTCTCTATCCCTTAATGTGAGATCCATGGCAGCTTTAGAAAATGGCTCTACAGTACCCACAGTAACTCCCTAGTATCTTCAAATTTCACCAAGTGATACATTAAGTACAGAATGGTGAGATCAAACTTTAGCCATTACCTGTTTCCAGTGGTGATTGCTCAAATTAGGAAAAAGGAACAAAGAGCTCATTTGTCTAAGTATCTCACTCAGTACTTGTTTTACTATGCTACAGAAATGGGGAACATCTGGCCCTTGGGCTTTAAATCATTTGGTCCATGACAGACACATATGCTTCTTGTCAGCTCCCCAAGGCCCATGGTGTTAATTCTGCATGGCCTGTAAATGACGCTGCCATATCCACATGGCTCTTGGCAGAAAAAGGGCTCCCCACCCCTGGGAAACAACTTCAGGTTTCTCTACTCCGTTTTTTGTAATCATATTACTGCATACCCCACTTCTTCTGAACACCTCTTAAAGCTTGGTGGCATGTGAAAAATGATCATAGATCAACACCCACTGTCAGTTTTAGTAACTTTTGGTTAAATTACTGATCTCAACCACTCTTCAGTAAATTCAGTGGCAAGAATAAATTCTTAGCCAGGTGCCCAGTAGCTCATTATCTGTAATCCTAGCTACTCAGGAGGTTGAGATCTAAGGATCATCATTTGAAGCCAACCTGGAAAAGGAAAGTCCATGAGACTCTCCAATAAACTATTTAAAAAGACAGAAGTGAAGCTGTGGGATGGTAAGGGGAAACAACGGAGGCAGCAATGCTTGATAAGAAATGTGCTCATTACCTTGCTCATGTAATTGTAACCCCTCTGTACCATATTTTCACAATAAAAAAACTTAATAGGAAAAAAAAAGAGACAGAAGTGAAGCTGTAGCTTAAGTGATAGAAGTTCAGGGATAGTGCCCATGCCTTGAGTTCAAGCCCCAGGACCATCACAAATAAAAAGAATAAATTCTTGCTGAATTATACTTTCACTGAAATTCTTCAGTGTATATCACATATATTGGACTTTTACACAGAATACCTCATAAAGAGTGCCATCACCAGAACCTAGATAACAACAGTGACAGCCGCAGTAATGAGAGGCTAGTAATAACTTCTTTATTTGAAGCAAACACTAGGCTAAGGGCATTATCTCATCTAATCTTCTCGCACAGAAAATCCCAGGAGGCTGGGAGTGTGACTCAGTGGTAGAGTGCTTGGTTAGGATGCATGAAGCCCTGGGTTCAATTCCTCAGTACCACATACACAGAAAAGGCCAGAAGTGGTGCTGTGGCTCAAGCAGTAGAGTGCTAGCCTTGAGCAAAAGAAGCTCAGGCACAGTGCCCAGACCTTGAGTTTAAGCCCCAGGACTGGCAAAAAAAAAAAGAAAAGAAAATCCCAGGTTTGAGGGGCAAAGACGGCTGCTAGTTATTACATTCTGTCTGAACATTTAACTGTTACATATTCCAAAATATTTCTTTAAAATGTTAACCATTGATCATAAACTTAAAAATATTTTCCTTGAAGTTCTAACCATTTGGGAAATTATCTTTTCTACAAGCAACATCACTATACATTCTGAAAGAATATTAAAAACAAGATTTTCACATTAACATCTAAAGGGACAAACTGACACAGTATGAGACTTAAATTTGATTTTTCCCAAAAGATATTGAACTACGAGAAAGCATAACAGAACATTTTTCTATGACAAGTTCTACTCTGGGTCCTGTTTCAACAGGGCAGATACCCATCCTGGTTTGTCACACTCATTCTTCCTCCCACTAGAAATGCTATTATCTGTGTACACCCAAGTCAGTCTAGTAGTAAGTCCTGATTCCTCTAGGCTAAAGCTTTCATAAAGAATTTTCATGGCCCAAAGTCAGAACTGCCAGCCTCCAACTTATAAAAAAGAACTGTATCTTAAAGCGATTTTGGAACATAAAAGTGTGATTAGTTCCTGACTAAAACCCTTTATCCCTCAGGCTAGTTAGAACATTTACATCCCCTGGATGGAAATGTGTCTGCTATACAGGGCCTGTAGGTTGGTTGGATTATCGGTCCTCTACCATCCAAACATCTTCTTTATTAAGGAAAAAAAGAAAAAAGTACTACTAGCATCTATTTTAATAACAGTAAAATTACAAATCCAGAAATTTAAAAGAAAAAAAGATGTTTCTATAAACAAGTTCTTATTTCACGTTAAGTCCTTAATTTTTGATTCTCTGAGTAAGTAGCTTTTTAAATACTTGCATTTAAATTCCAGCAAAAGATAATGTGCTCTCTCTTAATGAAGTATAAGTATGGCACACATACTATAATTTTTAGAAATAGAAGTAACAATACTAGAATCCTTTTATATTATAAAACTAAATGATAAATTTGAATTCTAACTGTAATACATTATAACACTTTTCAAGCTAGTTTAAACATAATTCCACAACAAAGATAGAAAATGAAAACGTACAATAATTGCACTTACGATGTAGGAAGCAGTCATACTTAAAACATCGCCGACAGAAAAGCGTATGAAATGAATGCAAGCTCTGCTCCCTCTGAACAGACTTAGCGTTTGGTCCGTCTATGTTGGGGGTACATTCAGGAGGAAGAGCACCGGGGAGCTGCTGCTCAGTGAGTTCTTTATATCTAATATCAACCAAGAAGAGGAATAGGAGGGAATCAGGAAAAAAATGTAAAGCTTTTAAAGTTTCCATGTTTTTTAAAGCTTACTGACTGAAACACATACACACACATATCCCTTACAAAAGTCTTTACTTCAAGAAATAAGTAAGCACTATTTGCTGTTTGTACTTCTTTTGTGAGCTGTTCAATAAAGTACCCATTTGTTAATTGTTAAAAAAAAAAAAGAAAGAAAGAAAGAAGCATTATGCATAAACATTATGTATGCTCTGTTAAGAATTAAGATATTATGTGTGGCATAACAATTGACCTGATGGTTTGGGTATATCCTGGACTTGTTTTCATTTTTATTAAGCATCAACTATTCTGAAATTCCCACCAGTATTCAGAAAAGTTTTTCTATAATTTATTACTGTGAATTACATGTGCATAAATACTTACTCCCCCAGAATAACATTCTGTAGCACAGAATACTACAAATAAATACTCTACTTACAATATCATGTGAACACTACAAAGAAACTTGAGTGGCTGGCTCATCACCTGGAACAGCATAAGGCAAGAATACCTCAAAAGCAAATTTTACTTACTTTTCCTTGAGTTCTTCTGCTGTGCCCTTATCTGGAAACATTGAAGAAATAGCCTCAAAAATTTTATCAGAAGGAAATTTCCGAGGTGGGCGGCTTTCTTTTTCTTCATAGAGAATCATGAAAGGGAGGGGAAGGAGAATGGAAATAAGTTTTCAACCCTTCAATTTTTCCACATAGTAGTATCTCAATAACTTTAGTCTTTTGTGGCTCAAGTAGTAAAATACTTAAGTTCAAGGCCCAGCACTAGAGTGGAGGAAGATATTTCAAAGAAATCATCAACCCTGTATTGCACTTACTTCTAACATAGAAGTCTGTGGAACACTTGCAGATCAAACACAAAAGTCAATTCTGAAGGGCTCAAGAGCACACACAGACCCCAGATTTCAACTGTCTGCTATTACTTAGCCATTTAGATGTTTCCTCATCTATAATATCAAGAAACTGAAGTAGATTATCATTATAATATGTTTTCTTAAAAAATGGATGCTGCTTTGGAACTTCAATTCTTCCCTTGAATTCATCCATACACACTGTTTTTAACAGGGCTTGAGAGCAGGTGGTTTATAGGAAGCCATAGTAGTGCAGGGGAAAATGCACAGCTCTGAGGCAAGTTGGCTCAGGTTAACATCTCAGGGGTTCAGGATTTCACTTCTTTAAATCTGTTTCCTCAAATATACAATAGATCTAATAATAACATCTACCTTTTGAAGATGTGAGGATTAAGTAAGTGGATGCCTTCGAAGTGATTAGCATACAACTTGTAGATACCAAAGCAATGCTATCATTATAATGATGATATGCAAATTGCTCTGTGCAGTCCAAAAAAGTAAGGACTGTGTTCTTTTATTAGCCAAAGGAAAGAAAAAAATGCTCAAGTGAGATGTGGTAAATATTGATGTGATATTTAACAGAGGAGAAAGAAGGAACTAATTTCTACTTGGACTGGTTTTGGTTTGTCAGTCGTGGGGCTTGAACTCTGGGCCTGGGTGCTATCCCTCAGCTCTTCAGCCCAAGGCAAGCGAAGGGCTCTACCCTTTGAGCCACAGTGCTACTTCTGGTTTTCTGGTGGTGAATTAGAGATAAGAGTCTCATGGACTTTCCTGCCCAGGCTGGCTTTGAACTGCAATCATCAGATCTCATCCTCCTAAGCAGTTAGGATTATAGGCGTGAGCCACCAGTGGTTATTCTCTGTTTTCTGGTGGTGTTTTTTCTGTTTTTGTTTTTTTGTGCTAGTGCTGGGGCTTAAACTCAAGGACTAGGCACTGACCCTGAGCTCTTTTTGCTCAAGGCTAATCCTCTATCACTTGAACAACAACTCTACTTTTAGCTTCTTGTGGTTAACTGGAGATAAAGAGTCTCTAGGACTTTTTCTGCTGGCTTTGATCCTCAGATGTCACCTTCACTAGTAGCTGGGATTACCAGCCAGGCATGACCCATTGGTGCCAGTCTTAGACTTTTTGTTTGTTTTGAAAGAATGGCATTTCTGTACAAAAATTTGTTCTCAGACATACCATCTCGGCTATCCTGTAGGTCCTTCTGCTTTTCTTCTCTTTCATCAGGATCATCTCCATCCTCTTCATCGTCATCATCATTGTACTGACCAAGAGCATTCACCAACTCCACAAAAATTTCATCATTTATAAACCCACATTCTGAAATTCATTAAAGCAAATGTCAGGAACGCACCAAAGAAAGCGGTAATGACAAGGTTAATTTATGACTTTATAAAAGGTCTTTAGTCTTTATAGTCCTTCCCTAATTTGGAAGAAATTCCCGATTCTATGAGCACTGTAACATTAGTATTGCAATGGAGAGGGCTGATAAGACCATTTTCAGGGTTGGCCTTTAGTAAAGTTAAGAAGCAAAATTTGTCTTCTATAGTACTTTCTCCAGTGTCAGTCCTCTGACAGTACCAAAGCTGGTACTACCCTAATCCTCTGAAAACCAACTATACTTTCATCTCCTCCAAAAAAAATCTGTGTGTCACTGACCTGATTGCTGTAGACCTTGTTCTCCGCTAAAAATGGCCATGGATGATGCTAATAGGACATTACCCTCCATTCAGACACTTTTAACAGAGCCTCCTGGACACAGAAACAAAGCCAGGATTGTGGTGACTGAGTGAGGCTTCCCTTGAGGGCAGGCGGTTTCAAGCAGGGAGGGTTTTTTTGGAGCCCAGGAGGCCACATAAGTAGAGTCCTAATTCTAAATAATTTTACTACTAATCAGTCTTATAACCTACACACGATTTCTATTATATTTATACCATTGCTATTGCAATTTATCCCATAACCAACTATGAATAATTATTGGATGTCAAAAAAATTGTCTGATTTAAAAAAATAAAACCACTAGAAATTTCAGGCTTGTGAGTCCAGGCCAGTCAAATAAAGTTTAGTTTTTATTATTAAAAATCTTTTATGTTTTACATTAATAAACTTTGGTCAATTCCTTAGCTTTTTCTTTCTCAAAACAGTAATCACGGGGCTCACCTCTATCTCCATGCACTTTTCCATCATAGTTTTTTATTAGCTCTTCAATGAAAGTGCCATCCTGGTCTAGAACCTCATCACCCATATAAGGAATGTTATGTAAAACAGTTTCATCTTCCACCTGAAGTGAGAACAAAACAAAAATATTATTTAAAACCCAGGTGTACTGGAGCAGGCTCTGGTGGCCCTCACCTATAATCCTAACTACTCAGGAGGCTGAGAATGAAGATCCCAGTTTGAAGCCAGCTGGGGCAGGAAAGCTCATAAGACTTTTCTCTCCAATTAAGTACCAAAAAGCCAGAAGTAGAGTTGTGGCTCAAACAATAAAGCTAAGGACAATGCCCAGACCCCAAGTTCAAGCCCCAGAATCAGCATGAAAACAAAAACAGATGAATATTAACTATTACTTTTTTTAATTCAATGTGAAAGGTCCTACAGATGTAGCTAAGTGTTAGTGTCTGCCTAACATGTACCAGCCAGCCCTGGGCTCAATCGCCAGTACCACCACCAAAAACAAAGGGAAATGACGAGGAGAGAACAGCTGGTCTCCAGGAGAGTCCTCACTCCATTCTCTAATATCAGTCACGAAGCAAACTACCAATGGGGCAAAGGAGAAAAATACTGTACTTAATATATTTTACCATCAAACTTTAAGTGCCTCTAACAAAGGAAACAAGCTGCCAGGTGCCAGTGTCACACTCCTGAAATTCTAGCTACTCAGACAGCTGAGACCCCAAGAATCTAGGTTTCAGGCCAGCCCAGGCAGAAAAGTATGTGATTCCATCTCCAATTAACGAGGAAAATGCCAAAGCAGAGGTATGGCAGAACGTCAGTGACTAGTAAGAGAGGTGAGGGAAAACTGAAAACCATGAGAGTAAAAGCCCTGTTACCAGCACACTCCCTAACCACCCCCCCCCCCCAAAAAAAGGCAGGCACTGTAATCTTAGCTACTGAGGAGGCTGAGTTATGAGGATCTTGGCTTGAAGCCAGCATAGGCTGACACATCCAAGAGACTCTTATTTCCAATTAACCAGCAAATAGCTGAAAGTGGAGATGTAGCTCAAGTGGTAGAATGCCAGCCTTGGGAGGCTCTGAGTCCAAGCCCCAGTACTGGCACAAGAAAAAGAAGGAGAAAATGCTGCAGATTATGAGGAGATATTAATTTTAAGCCATTCCTATTTCATGTTAGAATGGGAGATGTGTGTCTTAGAAGTGACAGTACTGTTTGTCAGAAATCAAATTCAAATGTCCATGTGAAAAGAAAACCATACTAAGAAAAGGTTTCTAAATTTCACTTGACCAAGCTACTAAGGTATTTGATATAATAAACTGTATGAATGTAAAATAGAATATTGAATGCCTCTTTAAATTTTATACCAAAAAGGATTCAGCCTTGTAAAATAAGAATATTGTCTGGGCACCGGTGGCTCACACCTGTAATCCTAGCTACTCCAGAGGTTGAGATCTGAGGATCCTGGTTCAAAGCCAGCCCCATCAGGAAAGTCTGTGAGACTCTTATCTCCAATGAGCCACCAGAAAACCAGAAGTGGCTCTGTGGCTCAAGTGGTAGAGCACTTGCCTTTAGCTGAAGAGCTGAGAGACAGTGCCCAGGCCCTGAGTTCAAGTCCCACGACCCACAAAATAAAAAAAAATTGAATAAACTATTTGATACTCTGATAAATAAAATGTATGTCTAAGTTCATTGTACCAGTAAGATGATGAATGGGTTGACATCATGGTTTAGAAGACAGGGGAAGAAAAAGTGTGCTAGTCTTACAGGGAGCAGTCAGTCAAAGAAGAATCCAGGGAGCACTGAGTACTCAAGAATACACAGGGACAAGGCGCTGGTGGCTCACACCTGTCTGTAATCATAGCTACTCCAGAGGCTGAGATCTGAGGATCCTGGTTCAAAGCCAGCCCCATCAGGAAAGTCTGTGAGACTCTTATCTCCAATGAACCACCAGAAAACCAGAAGTGGTGCTGTGGCTCAAGTGGTAGAACACTCACCTTGAGCTGAAGAGCTGAGAGATAGCACCCAGGCCCAGAGTTCAAGCCCCATGACCAAAGGGAAAGGGAAAGATGAAGGAAATACAGGGCTGAGGTTGGGGGATTAGCTCAGTGGAAGAGGGCTGGCCTGGCAAGTGTAAGGCCCAGAGTTCGGTCCTCAGTTGGGGGGAGGAGGGGAGCCGCAGGGGAGGGGAGGGAGGAAGGGATACCCAGTCAGAAAGCTGACATTCACAGGAGAAACAGAATGCTCAAGAAGAACAAAAGCAACAGTAACTATAGGTGAAGACAAGACAGTTCAGACAGTTAAAGTGGTCTTTTTTTTTTTGGTCAGTTGTGGGGCTTGAACTCTTGGCCTGGGCACTGTCCCTCAGCATTTCAGCTCAAGGCGAGTGCTCTACCACTTGAGCCACAGCACAACTTCTGGCTTTTTCTGCTCATGTGGTACTGAGGAATCGAACCCAGGGCCTCATGCATGCAAGGCCAACACTCTACCACTGAGCCACCTTCCCAGCCCAGGCCTAACTCTTAAAAGGCTTTTCAACAGGATATTGGTTAAAAATGCAATTTTAGAAAGATAATGCTGATAAACAATAAACTAGCTAGCACTACAGAGGCACATGCGGCTAAGACAAGAAGCGTTGGAACCAGACTGTGATCACAATCAGCAGGAAAGAACACAATGGGAAAAGCCATGACACACGGGGGCTGGCAGGCAGCAGCACACAGCGAAGAAGAAATCACTCAAATAATCGCTGCATAACAAAATTCTGGATAACAGGAAAGTCCATAATTTATCAGTACCTCAAACAAAGAACAAAAAGGAAAACTGAGATAAAAGAATATGAAATTCAAAATGAAAATTTTGACTTTAATGTATTCATCTATTCAGATGCAAGTACACATTAGAGTCCTGTTTTCATTACATCTTGCTTGTATTAACTCCACTTAAACTAAGAGTTCATTTGTTTAGATCAGGCCAAAATTGTAGATCATACTTTCTTACTCTGTTTCCTCAACTATATCCTCTTACATGTGTTCCCAAGATAAGTTCTAGCCATAATAAAGACAGACTACCAAATTTGCTTGGACGAGTGACCAGAGAAACACAGGAACAGTTCATAAATACTTGTATATTACAGCTTTCAGAATTCCAGTCTGAAATATTAAACCTCCCTAAAAGTTTAACAATACAAATTTTTGAATAAAGCCTTAAATGAAAATATACACAAACTAACTCAGGTCTACCTTTAAGCCTCCACTGTAAGATGTGGAAGACAAAAGTCACTAAAGATCATTAAAAATGTCTACTGTTTTTTGAAAAACTCCAGTAAGCAATTCCGTAAAGCAATTTTCTAAATTTTCCAAGGATAGGGAGTCCATAGTCCTCAGCATTTCATTTAATTTCTCATCTTGTGTGCCAAGTTAGTGGGTAAATCATACATGTTTATTTAACAATACAAGTCAAGAATGCACATCTGAATTTTTTTTTTCCACACTCCTTTGGTCTCTTTCTATAAAGAATTAAATATGAGCATTTTATTATCAAAGCTACTGAGGGCAGTGTTATCTAGAGATGTGTCCGCACTTGTATAATCCTGAGAATATTTCCACCGCACATTATCACTGGCTACCCTGCAACTTACTAAGCTAGTAAGTTTTCAATTAACAAAAACTAAGACTGAGGGGCTGGGAAGGTGGCTCAGTGGTAGAGCGCTTGCCTTGCATGCCTGAGGCCCTGGGTTCAATTCCTCAGCACCCATAAGCAAAAAGAAAAAATCCAGGAAGTGGCGCTGTGGCTCAAGTGGTAGAACACTCACCTTGAGCCGAAGAGCTGAGGGACAGCGCCCAGGCCCAGAGTTCAGGCCCACGACCGGACCCAAAAAAAAAAAGAGAGAGAGACTGAAATGACAGGACACAGACTGACCTTCCAAGCATAGGAATGATAAGCAGCAGCATCTTTTAAATGTGTTTAACTCTGGGCTTTTGTTTATGTTTTTTTCTTGAAAAGTATAGGGAAATAGAAATAGCAAAGGCTTTTTTACAAACAAAAAAATTATTAATTTTTAAGAATCACTCCCAATTATATTATATATATTTTGTTTGTTTGTTTGTTTTTGTTTTTTTTGTTTGGTTGGTCATGGGGCTTGAACTCTGGATCTGGGCACTGTTCCTGAGATCTTCAGCTCAAGGCTAGCGCTCTACCACTTGAGTCACAGCACCACTTCCGGTTTTCTGGTGGTTAACTGCAGATAAGAGTTTCATGGACTTTCTTGCAGGGGCTGGCTTTGAACCAAGATCCTCAGATCTCAGCCTCCTGAGTAGCTAGGATTACAGGTGTGAGTCACTGGCAACCAGCCCAATTACCTTTTTTTGGGGGGTGGGGGTCGGGGGCCGGTCGTGGGGCTTGAACTCTGGGACTGGGTGCCGTCCCTCAGCTCTTCAGCTCCAGGCAAGGTATTCACCACTTGAGCCACAGCGCCACTTCCGGGCTTCCATCACTTCTCACGGACTAGCTTTGAACCTCGTTCCTCAGATCTCAGCCTCCTGAGTAGCTAGGATTATAGGCGTGCGCCACTGGTGGCCAGCCTAGTTATCATTTTTAATTCACTCATTTTTATTTTCTATTATCATCAAGTAGTTGTACAGAGGTTTCAACTCAACCTAACAGTGTATAAGTACAATGCACTGTACTACAAGTTTCAATTCCAGAACTCAAGTTATAAGTACAATGTACCTTGATCAGTGTAACCCCTTTCTTAATTCCCTCCCATCTCTTCCAACCATCTATCATTTTGAAAGATGTTTATACTTAATACTGCCTTGATTCACTATGACAAGTAAGTAATCTATAGTTCTTATTTCAAGTAAGTTATTACCAAATAAGCAGAAGATACATTACTTACATACCATAAAATTCTGCTGTAGCGGAGACCATGAGTACATTATGGGTACTGACGCAACTGCATTCAGGGTCTTTAATGGGATGACTTGCGTTGGAAAATCCAGGTCACTGGTCACCGAACACTAACATAGAAAAAAAATAAAAATTTCTCTTAAGAATAAAAGGAAAATCTTAAGCGGTAGCCACCATACTGTAAAGAGATGTTGCTTACTCAAATAATTGGAAAAGAAAATTTCTTTACCTAGAACAGGAAAATTCATAAAAACCAAACAGATTCCTCCTCTCTTGTTTTTTCTTAACCTCAAGTATGAAAAAAAAAATTCTCCAAATTTTGCCAGTTTTCAAAACACTCCAACTTGTTTCCTACTTACCAATTACAATCAGAACCAAAACGTGATTTGGTTCCACACATTCACTTTCAATTTCATAGTTCCTGTTTCAACTCTCTGACCTCACAACACACAACTACACACATACGAGTAAGAACATTTGTGAATACTAACCTTTTCTGTTATTTTGGGGGTTTTGTTGGAAGATTTGCCTTGTTTTGTTGTTGACACTACACAGCCCAGAATGGCCTTGAACTCATCTTGGCCTCTAACTTAGAATCTTCCTGTCTTCTGACTATTAGGAAGTGCTGAAATTACAAGCACTAACCACCATGCCTGGCTAAACATTTTTATCTTCATCTGCCCTTTGAAAACACTCTCATATTTAAAGTATTAGAGTTCCATTGTAACCATGTGAATTCCAACTGTTTTTGTAAAGGTGATTTTCTAGCACATTTCCTGTATTAGGCACTACTACTTCCAACATGTTACTTGCTTTATCATAGTGTTCACTGCAACATTGTAAGATGGGGACGAAGCTCCTATTTTGCAGGTGAAAAAACCTAAGGTAAAGAAAGGATGAGTGCTTTGTTCAAGGTCCAGTTCATAAGGCTAAAATTTAAACCCCACAAGTCTGACTCAAGACCCTTCTTCTACCCACAACCATGGCACCATATCTGAGTCTACTTCATTTATACAGTCGTGACACAATTATACAATAGTGACACAAACTATTTCTTCTCTATCACTAAGAAAATAAAGCCAACTAAACTGTGATGTAATGCTATCTATCTTATCACAGTGACCATAAGTACATTGTTTTAAAATGTTAAAAGCATTAAAAATTTTGCATCATTCATATTGTGAAATATAATAAAATTTTATCCCCAAGTAACTACAGTTCTTTTATCCTGTCTAGGAATCCAGCTTTTAAAAAGTATTATGACTCAGTTGTCAGGCCTTTACAGCCTTCTCAAAAAGCCCCTAACCATGGATTCATAATCTACAATCAGTGAAAACACAGCAAAAAAGAATAAAGTGTAACCTAAATAATCAACCATATATACAGTGTTTTAATTTTTAAAGATAGCTTAATTATAACAAGACCAGGACCTGTGAGATCTGAGTAGAAATCTTTATGCACAAAGGCCACACCAGGCCCTGCAGATCAGGCTCATGAATTAATCTCACACCCACAAAGAATCCCTTCTATCATGGAAGTAAAAGCTAAGGATAGAGGATTCAGAAAGAACTGTGACTACGATTCAGTCACTAACTGGCTTTCCAAACAGGGAAAGATAGAGATAACAATAGAAAGCTGACAGGTCAAGTAAATAATAAGGTATGAACAGTTGACTAATTCCAAATCCACAATCTTTTCTTTTTGGCTATTTAGCCTCTAGTACAATCCTTCATCTGTGCACCCAACCATCCAATAATAACAGCAATTAACATTTCTTAAGCACATACTATATTTCTGGCACTGTGCTAAGTGCTTATATACATGTTAAATATTTCCTATCTTATCATGCAATTTCAACATCATAACCCCATCAAGTGAGGAAACAGAGGTTCAGGGAAACTAAATTTACCTAGCCAGAAAAGTAAACTACAAAATCCAGATTAAAACTTAAGTCTGACTTGCAATATCCAAGAGCTAATTACTGTGTTGTAATTCTTGCCCTTCAGCTCATAGGGCAAAATCACTATCATAGCCCAGCAATATATGCTATCTAAACACCAACATGGCATCAGCACAGAACACCTCCTCCACCAGCTTCTTCCTTACTGTCATGCCTTCTTTCCTTCTCTCATGAATTAGGTATTTTGGAGGATTGTAATTACTAAATAAAGTATTATTATATATGGCCTACTGATACTATGTATAGAATCTTTTTCATTTCTTAAAGCAAACTTGTCAGGGTTTTTATTTATAGGAATAAATTAGTTCTGTGTCTTTAATTCTGCAGAGAAACTGTCGCTGAAGCTTAGAGAGCCTGTCCCTGGTGACTTACACCTATAATCCTAGCTACTTAGAGGCTGAGATCTGAGAATCAGTTTGAAGCCTGCCCAGGCAGAAAAAATCTGTGAGACTCTATCTTCAATCTTCAAAACCAGCAAAAAGCCAGAAGTGGAGTTGTGTCTCAAGTGGTAGAGCAGCCTTGATCAGAAATGGCTAAGGGACAGCACCCAAACCCTGAGCTCAAGCCCCAGCAGTGGCATTTAAAAAAAAAAAAAAAGCTGCTTGGGAGTAGTTACCTCATCAACTCTGAGGTTCCCATTTGTGTAAACAGCATCTGACTCTGAGGTGTCACACATAAGGCTAGATGGTTGAATATCCAACTACAAGATAGGAAGGGTGTTGGCTTTCCTTCCAATCATACATGTTTGCTCTGGGCATACCAAATGAAAGCTGGGTTCCTCTGTGAACAGGAAGAACTCACAGAAGCACAGAAGTAAGAAGACACCAGCTACAGCACTTAATACTACTTCCAATCCCATACCTCCTCCATATTCCCAGATCAGAGTCATAGAAGAATCACCAAGGGACAAGAAATAAGCTCTCTGAAGGCAAAAGCAACTAAGCCAAAGTGTGGTTTTACCTTTCTGTCTTAAAACAATACTCACTCTAAAAAAAAGGAAAGAAGACACTCAAAAAAGTGTTTCTGGAATCAACATACTGCATTTGCTGACTCTTGCTAATAGGGGGTTCGAGCTATTCAAAGTTCGGAGAGCACCTAAGTGAAAAACTGCGTCTGCCCCATCCCTCATTCGCTCTGTAGTCAGTGCCTCTGCCAACTACCCCACTAGAATCCACTAACACTAGAATCCACTAGCCACTCATAAATGGATCCTTCTCATTTATGAAATAATGCTCCAATGCACCACTATTTGCTGGTAAAACAAGTTTGGGAACTCTTATGTAATTACTTAACAGGAAAATTACTCAAAAATCCCAGTTACTTAACAGCAACTCGTACTTTCTTTGAAAATGTGTCATCCTTGCGGTTTGTGTAAGTGCCCCATCACTTGGAGCAGTGACAGACGCAGCACTTCACCTGATCACTTACGTGTCCTCAACTCAGGAAATCATGAGGAGACCTAGATCAGCACATTAAGCTCTCTAATTCTAGTTCCAGCTTGAGGATCACACAAGGAAATGAGTAGATGATTTGGCAACAATAGTGAAGAAAGAAAAAACCCAGGCATCAAGGATGCTACATTTTCAGAGAAGCACAGCTGACTGCTAAGGATCGATGAGACTTACATCAACCAGCTGGTACAATAGGCGACTGCGTGGCTGGACCACTGGGAGCTGGAGAGGGAAGTCAAGCCAAAAATAGTAGTTGTAGGAGTACACAACCAAACTGAGACTCTTGGCAGAAGACTGGCTCCAAGGAAAAACAGTGTTATGGAAAATCGTAGAGGGAAGAGCAGGTGAATGGCCTGCAGGGAAGGGAAAGAAATTAACACACCTACTATGTGCCAAGCACTGTGCTAGAGAATTACCAAAGTTAGCTCCTTTAAATTCGCAACTTCCCTGTGAGGCAGATAGGACTTCCCACTTTAAGACAGGCCTTTCAAAAGGCCAATAGCTATAGCTATCCTGTCTCTGAATCATTTTTAACATCGGAGAGATTAAGCCCAACTTCCATAAAGGGGCAGGGTGCGGGCAACTAATCAGACAAGTAGGCAGGTTGGACAAATCATGTTTTTAGACACTAGTTGGTCCACTTAATTCATACAGAGACACAAGAAACCGTGCTGTTGTCTAATATCCTTTAGCTTTCCCATGTGAGAACAGAACAGGAGAACAGTGCGGGAAGATCACTGCCTCCTAGGGAAGGGTCAGGAGCAATAAGCAAGTCTACAGAAAGAGCTGAAGGCCATCTCTGCAACTGTTCTTCCTTCAGGAGTTGAGGGAAGAAAAGGTAACACATACCCAGGACTTAACTTAGCCATTCTGGTGAAATGCGTACATTTAATTTTAATTCAGACTACTTTTAGGTGAAGAGCTGAAGAAAAAACTGAAATGAGATAAATACCAAGTTTGGGTAAAGAAGCTCACTAATGGCGGTAAATTTCCTAACAAGCTTCAGAAAGCAAAAGAGAAAGGGGATTCAAAGAGGAACTCTTGAATAAAATGAGTGTCTCAAACAAGAGAGGAGCAGAAATAAAAATGAGAGGAAAAAAAATCCAGGTAAATCTTAATGCAAATATGCTAATGGAAGCAATTAATCAAAGATGTTGGTGTTAAGGAATAAAAAATAGTTCATCTAACACTGTAAATTATTTCCACTCTTGCAGTTATTAAATGTTTGTAACAGAGTCATTTCAGATTGGGAAAAGATCGTCCACCTAGACCATAAGGCTGTTTATTTCCAATTGTACTTTGTTTGGTATCAGTCCTTCTACTTCCTCCTGGGGGGATAATATGCCCAGAAAACACAGACCAGGCAGAATACAACTTTAGGAAATTTAGACCCCTAAAACCCCTCCCAGAACCTCAGTTTCAGAAGGCTGACCCTGAAGGACAGGAATCATAAGAACACAATAATCTTAGGTTAAAAAACAAGGCAGTCTGTGTCTGAATGGAGCTGTTTGAGTGAATTGCCCCTTCATTACCCATAGCTCTCAGAATAGCAGTCACCAAATATAAGCTGGTAAACTCTAACACACACACACACACACACACACACACACACACACACACACACACACACACACGTATACATAAAAATATATACTAAATAGAGCCGGATGCCGGTGGCTCACGCCTGTCCTAGCTACTCAGGAGGCTGAGATCTGAGGATCATGGTTCAAAGCCAGCCCGGGCAGGAAAGTCTGTGAGACTATTATCTCCAATAAACCACTAGAAAACAGGAAGTGGCACTGTGGCTCAAGTGGTAGAGCAATCACTTTGAGCTGAAGAGTGCAGGGACAGCACCCAAGCCCAGAGTTCAAGCCCCACAACCGACCAAAAACAAACAAACAAAAAATATATATATATATGTATGTATGTATGTATATGTGTATATATATAGTAGGAAACCAGAGCAAAACTCATCTATTACATGCAAACTCCAGTATCTAACCCAAAAATGGCCCTATGTAGACAAAATAAAACAGTTTGTGTTTCTGAAAGAAAAAAAACTGAAACAAAAATTTAAGAATGGAACCGAGTGTTATGTGATCCACGGTTCCCGCAAGCTGGGGCAGCACTGGTGTTCACAGCCTCACTGAAAGGGAGAGTATCCAGATCACCACTAGAAATGCACAAGCAGAACTGCAGGACTGTCCCAGGACTGTGGTTGAGCCATTCTCAAGTCTTGGGATAGAAGGCCACCGACAAACTGACAACTGTCCGCAACTGTCCACTGATTAGCCAATAAGGAGCGCTGAGACAACTGGACAGCTCACTTTTTATGCCAAGGGAAATTCTCAATGGGGTGTATAATATTAGAACACCAAAATGAAAACACAAAACTAAAAGATGGGGGCTGAGAAGGTGGTTCAATGGTAAGAGTGCTTGCCTGGCATGCATGAGGCCCTGGGTTCGATTCCTCAGCACCACATAAATAGAAAAGTGGTGCAGTAGCTCAAGTGGTAGAACACTCACCTTGAGCTGAAGAGCTGAGGGACAGCGCCCAGGCCCAGAGTTCAAGCCTTATTACTGACAATGAAAGAGAAAAAAAAAAACTAAAAAATGGGATGATTTGCAATCCTTTTTTTTTTTTTTTGGCCTGTCGTGGGGCTTGAACTCTGAGCCTGGGAGCTGTCCCTGCACTCTTCAGCTCAAGGCGAGCGCTCTACCACTTGAGCCACAGTACCACTTCCAGTTTTCTAGTGGTTTATTGGAGATAAAAGTCTCAAGGTCTTTCCTGCCCGGGCTGGCTTTGAACCGAGATCCTCAGATCTCAGCCTCCTGAATAGCTAGGATCACAGGCGTGAGCCACCCGGCACCTGGCTCGATTTGCAATCTTTTTTTTTTTTTTCTTTTTTTTGGGGGGGAGGGGGGGTCCGGTTGTGGGGCCTGAATTCTGGGCCTGGGCGCTGTCCCTCAGCTCTTCAGCTCAAGGCTAGCGCTCTACCACTTGAGCCACAGCGCCACTTCCAGTTTTTTTCTTTTTGCTTATGTGGTGCTGAGGAATTGAACCCAGGGCCTCAGGCATGCAAGGCAAGCGCTCTACCACTGAGCCACTTTCCCAGTCCGATTTGCAATCTTTTAAGTGGAGAAAAACTTCCTAAACTCATAAGAAACATAAAACCTTTTTCAAAAGGGGAGGGGGGAGTACTATATATAACCAAACACAGCAGAATATCAAAATGGAAAAAAAAAAATTTTAACTAGTATTTCCAACTAAAGTCTCACATATCATTAAAGCCAGCCTAGGCAGGAAAGGCGTTGAGACCCTTATCTCCAATAAACCACTCAGAACACCAGAAGTGGCACTGTGGCTCAAGTGATAGAGCACTGACCTTGAGCTGAAGAGCTGAAAGACAGCACCCAGACCCAGAGTTCAAGCCCCGCTACTGACCAAAAAAAAAAAAAATCTCACAGACTTTCCTGCCCAGGCTGGCTTTGAACCGTGATCCTCAGATCTCAGCCTCCTGAGTAGCTAGAATTACAGGCATGAGCCACTAGTGTCCAGATTGTTTGTTTGTTTTTTAATAGTCTCTCTTTTGGAAAGTTAACCTGCACCATGGTGCTCTCGTTTATGTTTTCCTCATAGCTAGGATGATATACTATGCCAGCTGAAAACTTTAGATATTAAAAAACAAAATCAAAGGAAGTATCCGGAAAAAGTATCTTGCAGTTTCTAGCAAGACATGAAGAAAATGGGGGGTTGGGGGGAAGAGGGAAACTAATGAAAACATCAAGAGAATCTCCAATGGCAACTGCTTCACTAAAACTAGAAAAAGACACTGAAAAAATAGGACAACTAATAGGAAGCCTTACAGAAAATAATTTTTACTGGTTCAGACAAAGTAATAACCACCACATAGAAATCACTGATTTCTAAACAGCCATCTATTATGGCAATGTGGTAGTACATCTTTTAGCCTTATTGTTGAATGACATTTTCTTTTTTGTTTGATTTGGTTTGGTTCTGGGTTTTTTGGTGCCAGTCCTGAGGCTTGAATTCAGGGCCTGAGTGCTGTCCCTGAGCTTTTTTGCTCAAGGCTAACATTCTACCACTTGAGCTACAGCTCCACCTCTGGCTTTTCGGTGATTAACTAGAGATAACAGTCTCCTGGACTTTGCTGCCCAGGCTGTCTTAGAACACTAATCCTCACATGTCAGCCTCCTGAGTTGCTAGGCTTACAGGTGTGAGCCACCAATGCCTGGCTGAATGACAAATTAAGTTGGATGTTCCTTAAAAAGATTAATGGGACTTTGAGGACATGGCTTAATTGGTAGAGCACTTGCCTAGTAAGTACAAGGCCTTGAGTTCAAATTCCAGTATAAAGGAAATAAAACATACAGTCACAATTTTCAAGTCAGAAGGAGAATACAAATTAATGAACAAACAAACCAGGAAAACAGTGGTTCTACCAATAATCTAGTAACAAAATAAAAAGTTCCTGCATCTAAGTCAATGCCTACAGCGGAATTCCAGGAGGACAGAAAGTCAACTCTGGTTAGACATTCTTTACAAAAATAACCTAAAATTCATTGCAAAATTTACTATCTCCTTCTACAACTACAAAGGGAGTAAAAGCATAAGGCTTGTTTGAAGGCTAGAAAATGCTGTTCATCTGTCATGCTGCAAAGACTCTCAATTGAAGGTGACAGCACTTACATAAAAATCAGCAGATAACTAAAATAATTCCATCTATGCCACTTCAAATGGCTTATAGATATCACATGTTTGGATGCAACACTGCAGTCTGAATTTCTGCCAAACCATCTCTGTAAAACAGGCTTCACTTTTATTTTTCTCCTCCTGGTTGACCTATTTGATACTCTAACTTCTAAAGCACTTAAAGGGGAAGGAAGGAAGGAAGGGAGGGAGGGAGGGAGGGAGGAAGGGAGGGAAGGAAGGAGGGAGGGAGGGAGGGAGGGAGGGAGGGAGGGAGGGAGGGAGGGAGGGAGGGAGGGAGGGAGGGAATGTTCAAACAAAGAAAGAATCATCAGGGAAATACTCTCATCCAAGAAGTCTGGAAGAAATTAGACTATAGTATCAGTAAAGTCCTTTCTGGTTAAAGTCATGAAACTTCATGACTTATTGTGGCAATACCAAGAAGCCTACAAATCTTCACAAACTACAAAATCTTCCTTTTCCAAAAATTATTTACAATAGATTCAGGGGAAGGGCTGTTGGGTTTTAGGGGTCAGGGTAGGGAATATAAAAGATGAATCATTTGAAAAGAAGCAGCAGCAACAGGGCTCAACAGAAAAACTAATGACCTTGACCAGGTCAGAGTTTGGGGCAACAAAATTAAATTCCTCAGGCTGAGGGCTATTTTCCTCTTTCTACCCAATATTTTGTTTAAAAAAATTAATTTCCTCAACTTTTCTGGGGTACTGTAGGAGTACTAAATTTTGAAAGCCATTTTATTAAAATGCTAATCTCTTCACAGTATCTCATAAATTCCCACATCAAAAAAGTATGTTTACATTCAAAAACTTCACTTGACAAACTAAAAACACAATTTAACTAGTAAATAAATATTTTCTTGAGTACATGATACTCCTAAATTTAATAGCAATATTTTATCAGAAGCAATTCAAGCTGCACATAAATAATGGACTTTACTACTCCATATTATATAAAATGTATTCTTCTGAGTGACATCAGATGATCAGAGGAAGCAAAGTGACTTTATGGCTATAAGGCTATAAAGATGAAATGAAATTGCATGCAAAGGACCTAGCACAATGCTGGAAGTAGTGCTGCTGCTAGCTTTTATTATATACCTCCATAAGGCTGTCAATAGCTCCATAATATTGATAATGTATATCAAATATAAGTATTTCATGTTATTTCCACCACAGTCCTCTAAATTTCTAAGATTTATTCCTCCAGGGAGAAAATTTAATTTTAAGTGTTTTTTTTTTACCTCAAAATTTCCCAAAAGCCACCAGACAAACTTTCAAAGAAAATAAGCTCTACCCATGCCTATTCTGAGAATGTTACCCTTAGTGTTAATAAAATGCCATTTACTCTAATATCTAGACTCTTTGAATCAAATCATGAGGAAGATGTCAGCACAAAATACATATTTATCAACTGAAAGTCAGGCTTTAAGGAGTTGTCACCTAGCTGGGCACTGATGGCTCACATTTATAATCCTAGCTACTCAGGAGGCGGAAATATGAGGATGTGGTCTGAAACCAGCCCAGGAAAATCCGTGACTCTTATCTCCAAATTAACCAACAAAAAGCTGGAACTGGAGGTCTGGCTCAAGTGGTAGAGCACCAGCTGTGAGAAAAAAAGCAAAACAGAAGTAAGGACCTAAGTTTAAGCTCCTGTATCAACAGACACCAAAAAAAAAAAAAAAAAAAAGGTTTTCACCTGACAAAATGAATAGATGCTAGGAACCGTTCCTAATTATCTACTGCCATCAAGATGACCAAAGTCATCATTCGCATCATGTCTGCAACTACTGAGATGTCACATTAACTGTTTAAAGCCTATATGTCAAACTATCTTGATAAACCCATGGTAGTTCATTACTGGTTATTTATTTATTATAATAAAATTGCGCTTTTTAAAATGACTACTCACTGAAAATTATTTTTAAAGCTCAGTTTATATGCTTTTCATGTTTAGATATGCAGATAAACGTCTACTACATAACTTAATCTTGATTCTTAAATCTTCACCCCTTCCTTTTCCTTCAGCTTTCAGGTAACATCCTACACTGTGTCTTTCTTTAAAACATAAGCTACTTAAAACACAAGTGCCTAAACCAGAACCCCTCTGACTAGTTCTATCCTGTTTAGGATTCTGCCATTTTCCTCTCATCTTGCTGGCAGATTCATTGCTTTCTTTGAAAACAGGAGATGCCTGGAGTGATTACGATCTACCTCTCTCAGGAAATGCTATAGAAAAAGAAATTCCAATCCCAACAGTGAATCTTTAAATTCTTATTAAAAGCCTAAAATTTTAAATAAAATATAACCATCTTAACCCATGGATAGGAAAAGAAAAATTTCTCACCACATGGTTAATTCATATTGGAGGAAAGGAGAATGAAGGCAACTATGAGTCAGAAAGCCTTGCTCTAATTCTGATCTGATAAGCACATTAAGAATATTTGAGATAAGAGTTGTTTTTTGTTGTTATTTTAAATTAGTAGTCTTACAAAAACTAGGACTATACCTATAACAAAATATATTCTTAATACTTAGAACTCTAAGGAATTGCTACTAGTACAATGTAAGGCAGCCATTAACAATTTTACACTAAAAAGGAAATAGCAATAAAAAGAAGGTCATCCTGAGGACAATGACTTTCTTCCAATAAACCAACATTCCAATAAGCAGAAAACCAAAATGTGCTGGTAATGACAACACGTTGTGTTAACCAACCTCCCTAGTCCCGCGCAATGAGCTCACAGAAGTCATGATGTGCACAGGTTGTATCCTTCGTTGTTTCCATTCTTGGTTTAAGATTTCTGTTCTTTCCAAAATTTTCTGGCGATTAGAACTAAACATACTCTAAAAAAAAAAAAAAGAGGCGGAGGAAAGAGAAATTGTTCATTGTTAGAATGTGTAACATCTCTAAAGCAGGTTAAAAAATATAATTCCTCAAAAAATGCCAGGAACATTTTCTCAAATGCACATAGATTATATGAATGAGGCTATCATTTACCACACTCAAATAATACAAAAACACCACATGTATTATTTCATCCCAAGTGAAAAAGCAACAGGAAATTATTCCTATCCTTTCTTTGTTAACTGTTAAAAAATAATAATGATATTAGGAATAGTTATGAAACACATTTCTTTGTATTTGAGCTCTGAGTCTACAAATGCAATGCAAAGGTATACTTTAAAAAAAAAACCTGATTTCCAAATAGTATTTCCATTATCATTAATATGACAACACAATGTTAATTAAGACAGATTAAGAACCTCAGTTTCCAAGTCTCCAATAACCTCACTGTAAACCTTGGCTGAAATGTACTATCTCAAATTATAATTCATTTAACATGGGGGAAGGAGAACTAGCCCTAATTGTATATGCATTTCCACAAAAGATAGAATTATACCTTTACTTCATCGGCTCGTCTGAACCTCTTGAGCTGCCTCAGTCGCATGTACTCAGATTTTACACGCTTCCGCCAACACACTGGTCCCTTCTCAGATTTCTTCCCAGTCTGGCCCATGATTATTCTAAAAGCAATGATTTCACATTAAAATCACTAATTAACCAGCCTGAATGTCTTTTAGCCCCCAGCAAACTAACAAACAAACAACATATACCATTGAGATTTATAAAAAGGTGCTGAATTGGTTTTTATGGTTAAGTCCTTAAGCTATTTTAAGGATTAAAACTTTTATTTACAAAAATTCTATACTTCAAAGTAACATCAGTCTTACAGAAGTATGAGCTCATTACAGGAATTAACTATACCATACCACAAGCTGCTTTTTACTGTATGAGGTCCACCTAAGTGGAAGCAAAAACATGCACAAGATTCTTTTCTCACTAAGATAGCTATTACAGAAACAAGATGTGATGTGTAACACAGAGATGACTCTCCATAGCCACAAGTTCCATATGCAAGGCCTCCAACCTAAGATCAAAAATATTTAGAAAAAATGTCTCCAGAAAGTCCCAAAAACAGAACTTGGAATTGGTTGTATGCCAAGCACTCCAATGAATGGGTTCAAGGAAGTCTCCAGCCATTTCACAGAGGTTCAATCTCTCAATGCTTGTCCTTTGGGCAATGGTCACCTCACATCTCATTTTGCTCTGTGTAGCTAGGTGTTCACAGAGGGTGTCTTTGTACTGAACATGGACAGACTTTTGTCTTTGTTCCCTACGCAAAACTATACAAGTCTAACCTAACAACTCCTCCCACAGCACTTGGACTACTCACTGTAACACAGAAAGC
Organism: Dipodomys spectabilis; assembly: GCF_019054845.1. Taxonomy (NCBI): domain Eukaryota; kingdom Metazoa; phylum Chordata; class Mammalia; order Rodentia; family Heteromyidae; genus Dipodomys; species Dipodomys spectabilis. Next base: position 8,135,424 of record NW_024870711.1, read on the forward strand.
CAGGCGCCCACGGCTCCTGCCTGTCATCCTCGCTACTCAGGAGGCTGAGATCTGAGGATCAAGGTTTGAAGCCAGCTGGAGCAGGAAAGCGATGAGACTTTTATCTCTAATTAACCATCAAAAAACAGAAGTGGAGCTGTGGCCTCAAAGTGGCAAAAAAAAAAAAAAACCTCAGGGGCAGCACCCAGGCCCTGAGTTCAAGCACCATGACCGCAAAAAAAAAAAAACTTAACCTAGAAATGACATAACATATATAGACAACCAATATCTTGCCATTTTTTGTTTTTTTGTTTTTTTTTTTTTTTGGGTCCGGTCATGGGGCCTGAACTCTGGGCCTGGGCGCTGTCCCTCAGCTCTTCAGCTCAAGGCTAGCACTCTACCACTTGAGCCACAGCGCCACTTCCGGCTTTTTTCTTTTTGCTTATGTGGTGCTGAGGAATCAAACCCAGAGCCTCTGGCATGCAAGGCAAGCACTCTACCACTGAGCCACCTTCCCAGCCCCATCTTGCCATTTTTTGTAAAGAGGCTTTAGCACAGATTCTGGTATCCAAGTAATGCAACCAATTCCCTTCCACTAATGAGGAACGACTGCAATTGACAGAGGTGAAAGTGGAAAAGTAGAATTTACATGCAACACAAAAAGTATAAAACAATAAAACGGGACATACAATGAACATACAAATTAAAATATTCTCTCCCACATGTAAGTTTTTTGTTTTGTTTTTTGTTTGTTTTGTCAGTTGTGGGGCTTGAACTCTGGGCCTGGGCCCTGTCCCTCAGCTCTTCAGCTCAAGGCGAGCACTTGAGCCACAGTGCTACTACCAGTTTTCTGAGTGGTTCATTGGAGATAAGAGTTTCATGGACTTTCTTGCCCGGACTGGCTTTGAACCACCATCCTCAGATCTCAGCCTCCTGAATAGCTAGGATGACAGGTGTGAGCCACCAGGGCCCAGCTCCCATGTATAAGTTTTATCAAGGATTTTAGTATAAGTGTTGAAGTAGAAGAATTTGGGGGGGGGGTTGGTAATGGGGGGCCTGAATTCTGGGCCTGGGCGCTGTCCCTCAGCTCTTGAGCTTAAGGCTAGCACTCTACCAACTTGAGCCACAGTGCCACTTCCAGCCTTAACTGCTTATGTGGTGCTGAGGAATCAAACCCAGGGCTTCATGCATGCAAGGCAAGCACTCTACCACTGAGACACCTTCCCAGCCCGAAGAAATTTCCCTGTTCTCCATGCAAGAAACGGGAGTTAAAGACTCCCATGCTTGCTATTTAAACACTGTGATAGTCTGTTTTTCTGCTTCTTATGCCACTTCTATTCACACGAGATATACCTGTTAGCAAGAGCAGAGAGGAATACATCAACTGATTGCAGAGTAAATGTTAAGCCTTATCTTTAGTTGCAGGCTCTAAGAACCAATTATGTTTAAGTGGGAAGACAGCCATATAGTTCACCCAATGTCTAGTTTACCTTAAATCTAAGAAAGTGTCCTTTTCTAGAACACTTTCTCCTAAAATTATTTAAAACATACTGTATCTTCAAGAGATTAGAAGGACAGCTTACGGTTGGGGAGTGAAAAAGTTTCCTAAACTATGTAATGATTTTTTATTTATCTTAAAAGCAAGAGGAAGTCAAACTGTTTTAAAAGGGGAGGTGTGGTTATTCATTCACGTCTGAAAAGACCAAGCTGACAGCATGCAGTAACGGGCTGTGCAGCAGTCTAGTCTCTAAGCAAGAGGGGACACAAGCTTTAGACAACACAGGCAAGGAAAGAAAAGTGAGCTAAAGTTACTGAGGCACTAAAAGACATGGCTCAAGTAGTAGAATACCTACCATAAAACAGTATGAAGCCCTCAGTTCAACTCCAAAGTACAAAATAAAAATTACTTAGGACATTTTTCCACCATGATTTAAATATGACAAATGAGGGGGGGAAAATGACTTTCCAATATATCTGAGTTACCTACATAGAACTTCACTTGCATTTATAACACCCTCAGAAATAGAGAGAACTTCTGTGGAGATTTAGAGGGAGAGAAAAAGCCCTGAGGTTTGCTGGACATTAGGATTTGAATATGGAACATCACCCACAATCCTTTCTTGAACGTCTGTGTCCCCAGAGGGTGGCACTCATCTGGGTGGCACTCATCTGGGCGGCAACAGAGACTGGCAGGCAGGGTCCGCGGGAAGCAGGTGGAGGGAAGGCCTGTCTTTGAAGGGTGAGGGCACTGATCTCTCTGCTTCCTAGTTGCCACGAAGTGAGGAACTCCCTCCACTACAACCCTACCAACACCAGGATATGCTGCCAAACTCATGACACAAAGCAATGCCCTGAAGCCTTGAGCCTTGAGTTGTTCCTGCAAGTACTTTAACAAAGCTATACAAAAGTAAGATACCCAGGGTATCTTCCTTTTTCTCTCAGTAGCCACAGTGGGTATCTTTCTTCAGAATACTCAACCACCGGGCTGGGAAGTTGGCTCAGTGGTAGAGCGCTTGAGCGCTTGCCTTGCATGCCTGGGGCCCTGGGTTCGATTCCTCAGCACCACATAAGCAAAAAGAAAAAAGCCGGAAGTGGCGCTGTGGCTCAAGTGGTAGAGCGCTAGCCTTGAGCTGAGGGACAGCGCTCAAGCCCAGAGTTCAGGCCCCACGACTGGACCCAAAAAAAAAAAAAAAAAAGAATACTCAACCACCAATGGGACAGAGTCGAAAGAAGCAAAGAAATTCCTTTTTTTTTTTTTTTTTTGTCGGTCATGGGGCTTGAACTCTGGGCCTGGGCACTGTCCCTGTGCTCTTCAGCTCAAGGTTCGAGCTCTACTGATTGAGCCACAGCACCACTTCCTGTTTTCTAGTGGTTTATTGGAGATAAGAGTCTCACAGACTTTCCTGCCCAGGCTGGCTTTGAACCACGTTCCTCAGATCTCAGCCTCCTGAGTAGCTAGAATTACAGGCATGAGCTACCGGTGCCCAGTGAAATTCATTTTCTTAAGCATGGAATAAGCATTATGAACCAGGCAGAAGGTACACAAAGTTGAATAAAATGAACATGAAAAGAATGTGACTCAGTGATAAGTCTTGCCTAGTATACGTGAAACCCTGGGTTCAGTTCCTCAGTACCACATAAACAGAAAAAGCCAGAAGTGGAGCTGTGGCTCTCAACTGGTAGAGTGTTAGCCTTGAAAAGAAGAAGCTCAGGGACAGTGCCCAGGTCATGAGTTCAAGACCCAGGACTGGACCCAAGGGGAAAAAAAAATACAATCTTGCTTTTATGGAACTTATATACTCCTAAGAAGTTTTAAGAAACGCAAAAAATAAAATACGTCTCATTTTTTGTTTGCACTTAACCATAGACAATAAAGCCAAATATAAATTTTTAATATTATTTATTTATTTATTGGGGGGGGGTCCAGTCGTGGGGCCTGAACTCTGGGCCTAGGTGCTGTCCCTCAGCTCTTGAGCTCAAGGCTAGTGCTCTACCACTTGAGCCACAGAGCCACTTCCGGCTTTTTTCTTTTTGCTTATGTGGTGCTGGGGAATCGAACCCAGGGCCTCAGGCATGCAAGGCAAGTGCTCTACCACTGAGCCACCTTCCCAGCCCAACCAAATATAATTTTTTAAGCTACATTATAAAATTTATATGTAAAAGGATTTTGAGGCAAGAAAAGAAAATACAGGATGGAAAGCTGAGAAATGAACTCAACCCCAAGCTGGGCTGATTCCAACACAAAGGAAGAAGGGAAGGGAACGAAAGACCTGAGCAGGAGAAAGCTAGACAGGTGGCAACTAAAAGTGGAAGGATCTGGTTGGTAGGTAAGGAATGGATTATCAAAGTGAACCCAAACTGCACATTGGTTCTCTGCTCTGCTCACCCAGGAAGGAGCACCTCCATCCTCTTCCATCCTGCCAGACTGATGGAGGCCCGAAAAGCACATAGCCTCCTAACCTAGCAGGTAACCAGACCACAGAAACTTAAGGATGCAGTCATCTTCCCCATAAAGTACAAACTTATTCCACTTGTCACAGTTCTTTTCCTAAACAGGCCTTTACCCTACCTCTTTGTACTCAGATGTCAATGATTTAAAAACTTAAGAAAGCTGAAAAGGAGCAAAGAAAGTCTTTAGGCACTGCCAGTGGGCCCTGCTGCTTCACTGCCAGTGGGGCCCTGCTGCTTCGCTGCCAGTGGGCCCTGCTGCTTCGCTGCCAGTGGTCCCTGCTGCTTTACAAGGTCTTCTTAACACATCTGCCAAATCAAGGCAGCAGCCATCTACTGCATCTTGCCAAGTACAAGTCTGTTTCTACTTGTCTAGAAAAATGAAATAATAAACTACGAATACTATTTATCTTTCTAAACTAAATTAATAGCATTAACTATTCCTCTTAACTGAGTATTAGGCTAAATAAAGTCAAATCCAAACAAAAAAATGACATATAGTATGATTACAATATCTTTCCTAAAAACCATTCACTGCATGACCAGATTGCCATAATATTGCCTATTTTGCCAGGCACCAGTGACTCACGCCTGTAATTCTAGCTACTCAGGGGGCTGAAATTTGAAGAACAAGATTGGAAGTAAGCGTAGGCAGGAAAGTCTACGATTGGCATCTATTCTCCAATTAACCTCAAGCTGGAAGTAGAGCTGTGGCTCAAGTGGTAAACTGCCAGCCTCAAGACTTCGAAAAAGCTAGGGGAACTCAGCACCCAGGCCCTGAGTTCAAGCCCCACCACCTGAGTGTGTGCGCGCGCGCACGCGCACACACACACACACACTCCCATTTTGAAAAATCAGCCCAGTCCTTAATAGTAAATGTTTAAATGTTAATAGTATTTAAATATTTAAATGAAAAGTATATTAATGACATCATAAGTAAAGATAATGACATATAACTATTAATTAATTACCTCAGGGACGGATCTTAGATCTGAGGGGAAATGCTTGTAATATTCAGCCTTTGGAAAGGAAGACTTAAGAATTCAAGAAATCAGATGCAAAATGTTATGCACTAAGAGAATCAGGATTCAAGAAAGATAAGGTCAGAGATGAAAGCACACTTCATCTCATCTACAAGCTTTGATTGCTACATCTGTTAGGATTCTGAAGCCAGGCCTAGTCTAATTCAAGAGAAAGTGTTCTCATGATTAATAGTTCCTGTAATGAATAGAAGGCAAAAATGGACCCAGCAGCAGTCTCCATTCCAAGCAAACAACATTCAGACTCTAAGTCCTATACTAGAGCACAGATTCCAAAGCCACACTACCTGGGTTCATACCCCCATTCTCCCATTTAACTAGCTGTGCATGAAATTGGCCAGGTAATTTAACACCTCTGTGCCTCACTTTGCTCATTAAAAAGAGCTTAATTCAACAGCATCACCTCATAGTCATAATGAGAAGTAAATTTATAGAAAGTCACAGAGAATGCCTGGAAAAGAGTAAGCACTCTATGGCTATCAACTAACAAATAAATGACAAATAAATAAGGTCTTCAATTTAAATAGGTTAGACAACAAACTAACATTGAAAAGTTACAAGATCTCAGGCTGGAATACAGACTATACAATAAGTCCAAATGTATTACATTCTCATAACTTCTTAGAAAAGAGAGAGAGCTGACCTATGTAACTTTTGAAAATGTTTCAACTAGACAGAAGAAGGTTAAGACAAAAAGAACTGCACTAAACATCACAATGAAGTTGGCAAATATGTGTCTCACAAGGGTACATCTTTGTAATATGAAAATATTCTACATCTATACTAAAGTAAAATGTAGGTAATATAAGACAAATTTCTCAGAAAAAATAACATAAAACATTCATGATAAAAACTGAAGATACACACACGAAAAAGACTCTTGTGTTCAGAATGGGAAAATCAATACTGTTAAAAAAAAATCCATACTATGTAAAGTGATCTATAGATTAGATGTAATTCCTATTAAAATGCCTCTATGACCATATGTCTACCTGAGAAGAAGAGGGAAAAATAATCCTAAAATTCACGTGGACCTTCTAAAAATAACCAAAGTTGCCAAAACAACATTGATTGAGCAAAAAGAACAGAGGAGTGCTTGGTTTAGATGGCTCATATCTGAAATTCTAGTTACTCACAAAGCTAAGTACAAAGCTAAACCAGGCAAAAAAAGTTCAGGAGACTCCATATCCATTTAACCAGCAAAACATTAAGCTGGGGGCTGGGAAGGTGGCTCAGTGGTAGAGCGCTTGCCTTGTATGCATGAGGCCCTGGGTTCAATTCCTCAGCACCACATAAGAAAAAAAAAGCCGGAAGTGGCGCTGTGGCTCAAGTGGTAGAGCGCTAGCCTTGAAGTGAAGAGCTGAGGGACAGTGCCCAGGCCCAGAGTTCAGGCCACGACCGGTCCAAAAAAAAAACATTAAGCTGGATTCATTGTTCAAGTGGTAGAGTGCCAGCAGTGAGCAAGCTGAGCAAGCTCAAAGCCCTGAATTCAAGTCTCATGCCAGTACCACCAAAGAAGAGGCATTCCACTACCTGACATCAAAATACAATACAGGCTATAATGGCAAAAAAAATAGAATGAGGCTAGAGAAATGACTCAAATGGTAAAGCACCAAGCACAAAACCCAGAGTTCAACCTCCCCTAATACTGAAAACAGCAAAGCACTAACATTAAAAACGATCTACAGACCAACGGGCCAGGGGAGAGCCTAGAAGTATATTCATGATCTACAATCAAGTGGTTTGACTAAAGTGCCAAAACCATGCATTTAGAACAGTAAAAGGTGCTTGGGGAAAATGAGTGTCACACAGGAGAAGAGACTACACTCCAACTCTTACAAAAATCAACTGGGGGGGGGGGGGGGGCGTTGGGAAGGCATGGGAAGGGGAAAAAAAGGAGGCAACAATGCTTGATAAGAAATGTACTCATTACCTTGCCCATGTAATTGTAACCCCTCTGTACGGTATTTTCACAATTAAAAAAAAAAAAAATCAACTCAAAATGGACCACAGGCTCAAAGACAGACCTGAAACTATGACACTCCTTTAAGAAAACATAGGGAGAGCCAGGTGCCGGTGGCTGACGCCTGTAATCCTGGCTACTCTGGAGGCTGAGATCTGTGGATGGTGGTTCAAAACAGCCTGGGCAGGAAAATACATAAGACTCTTATCTCCAACTAACCACCAGAAAACCAGAAGTGGTGCTGTGGCTTAAGTGGTAGAGTGCTCACCCTGAGCTGAAAAGCTCAGGGGCAGCGCCCAAGCCGAGTTCACGACCCACTACCAACCAAAATTTAAAAAATAAAAATAAAAAAGAATACATAGGGAGAATGTGTTAGAACACTGGAATGAGTAAGGAGCATTGTTTTATTTTTTTCAATGCACGCCTCTACGATACTGTGTGTACGGGAGAGACAGTCTATATGATGGCACACCTATTTGAGATGACTATCCATTTTAAGATATATCATTAGGAATACAACATCTGAATCGAGGGGGTCAACTCTGCCACCAAGGTACTTGGACTGATCAAACAAATCAACAGATGATGTATATTTCAGAGCTAATAGTTGCTTTTAAACTGGTCCAAGAAAAATATCGCCTTTGCCCCCAGCTAGGAGCCTACGACATAGAAAAGAGCATCTGAATAGGGAGTTGAACAGAAAATGTCTACACATTCATTTCATTTAACAAGTATTTATTGAATTTCTAATATATGGCAGGCTCTGTGGCAGGGTCTACAACAGAAATTAACAGACAACAATCTGTGAATAGGCCTACGAGAAAAACTGCCTTTCCCATCAAAATAGAAAATTTACAAGTTCCTGTTTTTGCCTAGTGGCTTGGCTCTCGTTAAGGAAAAGAGGAACTGCTTAGGGATAAGGAAGGGTTTTGGAAATTTAAGGTTTTGTCTTAAACTGGTATCTTTTCAAGATGGAATTAAGACACATCAACCAGCAACAACTCATTAACAAATCTAATAGTAAAAAGTCAATACTTTTCTCTAATAAGAATTCCAAAAATAACTAAATGTCCATTTAATTCATTAAGATTTTGGGAATTCTACAATGCCTCAATGATCAACAAAGCTTTACAGTCTCTTCATTGACGTTAAGACTGGCACATAAGAATAGCTAGCTAGCTGGCACTGTTCTGCTTAGTATAGCCAATTATCCTGAATAAAGAGGACTAAAAGTTAAGTAAGATTGTATTATAAAACATTTATGCAAATAGTATTTCTCTGCATTAAGATACCAATTTATTATAAAACTAGTCTCAAGGCTATATCATTCTATTGTAAGCTCTAACATTTGCTGTTCAGCCTTAAAACAAGATTGTTTAAAATGTATGACTAATGTAATGGCATTTAATAAATATGCTTTGGTTTTACCACATGGAGTTTATATCTGTACGTTTTTAGGAATCATGTTAATAAAATCAAAATCAAGTCAGTTGTAAAATTCCATTCAAAACAAATGTTAAAAAAATACCATATTAGCTGAGCACCGGTGGCTTCTAGCTTCTTACGAGGCTGAGGTCTGAGGATCAAGGTTCAAAGCTGGCCAGGGCAGGAAAGGCCATGAGACTCTTATCTCCAATTAACCACCAGAAAACCAGAAGTGGTGCTGTGGCTCAAGTGGTAGAGCACAAGCCTTTGAAAGGATCCTTCACATCCATCCCAGGGAACCACACAGAGGCAGGCAGGCACAGGAGAAAGATTATTACAAGGTTTATTAGAGAGTGCCTGGCAGCCTGCACTATCTAGGTAGCAGCAGGGTCAGAAGGTAGGAAGTGAGGTAGGTGGGAGCTCTGGTGAGTCTGGGTAGAGAGAGGGAGGGGCCGTTGCTTGTCGGGAACTCCAGGGCAGGGAGGAGCTCAGGTCTGCGTGGAGCTGAAGATCAAAGGTGGGCATAATGCTTATAGCCTAGAGCAAAGAAAACATAACAACAAAATAGCTCTGGGAGGGCTGGGAAGGTGGCTCAGTGGTAGAGCGCTTGTCTTGCATGCCTGAGGCCCTGGGTTTGATTCCTCAGCACCACATAAGCAAAAAGAAAAGAGCCAGAAGTGGCGCTGTGGCTCAAGTGGTAGAGTGCTAGCCTTGAGCTGAAGAGCTGAGGGACAGCGCCCAGGCCCAGAGTTCAGGCCCCACGACCGGACCCCCCCCCCAAAAAAAAAGCTCTGGGACAGTGCCCAGGCACTGAGTTCAAACCCCAGGACTGGCCAAAAAAACAACAAAAACAAAAGCTGGAAATATAGCTCAGTGTAGAAGGCATTCCTAATATGCACAAAACCCTGGGTTAGTTTACCAGTACCATTAAAAAAATTTTTAAGTTAAAAAATTATGGTAATTTAGCAATTTTAGCTGAATGATAAACATAAACTTGACCATTATAGCAAATGTTAGATTCTTCAGTTAAAAAAGATCACTTTGCTCCTCCAGCAAGTTATTTCACTTAGTTCAACATGGAGTTTCACAAAAACAGTATTCCTTTTGTTTGAAAAGTACTACAAGTTGATAGTACTATCAGTTGAAAAGAAACCAATTAGGAAAATGAATTATAAATACTTTAAAGAATGTGCTTGAACAACAGATAAAACAGATACACTAAAGTGACATCTAAAGGGTTTATTTGTACAACGGGATTTCAATTCAACAAGTCAGTTTATAAGTACAATTGTCCTTGATTAATGTCATCCCTTCCATCATTTTCCCCACCTTTCCCAAAACTACCCATACCCTCAAGTTACCTGGTTCCATTTTCACATATGTACACTGAATATAATGACTGTATTTGCCCTCTTCTCTCCATTCATCTTACACAATTCTAACACATAGAGCAAAATTTTAGAGGAAGTACAATTTAGGTGAGTACAGGAATCTATTACTGTTTTAGCATGAGATGAGGACAAAAATCTGAAGCTCATCACCAGCTCTCTACAGGTGATCCTATTGTTTACAGATAAGACATAGAACTAATGGCTCACACCTGTAATCCTATCTACTTAGAGGACAGAGATCTGAGCGGTAACCACAGTTCCAGGCCAGCCAGGCCAGGCATAAAAGTTCAGGAAACTTCATCTCACCAATGGCTGAAGGCAGTGGCACAAGCCTGTTCTCCCAGCCACAGGGGAAACACAACAACCAGCAGTGTCACCACAGCAATACAGGAAAGCCTGAGTAGGAAGATCAAAGTTCAGGCTAGCCTGGGCATAAAACAAGATTCTATCTCAGGGGGGGAAAAAAGTGTGTGTGTGTGTGTGTGTGTGAGTGTGTGTGTGTGTGTGTGTAAAAGTGTGTGTGTGAGTGTGTGTGTGGAAAAGTGTGTGTGTGTGTGTGTGTGTGTGTGTGTGTCTGCAGATATGAAGATACACACGTTGGAGGTATGGACCTGGCAACCATGAGGAAGAGTTCAAAACAAGCTACCACTGCCCCTAAAATGTACACCAACAACCCACAACATAATGTTCTCATTCCAGAGGGAAAATGGGCTCTTACAACAAGCCAGTTATAACTCCTGAAGTTATCACCTACCATTTCTAGACTAAAACTAGGATGTGGTGGAGGTGGAGGAAGCATTGCTAGACCCGTAATCCCATACAGGAAATGAGCAAAATGGAGGACTAGGATGAGTGGCTAACATTCAAGCAATAGACTCCAGACTACTTTTTTAGTAGTCTAGATTTAAAAGTTGGTATTTTCTTTCTAGAGGCTATCTCACCTTTTATTTGAGTAGTTCTAGTAGGATATTTATAACATCTCTGGAGGGCCATACAAAATTACCAATACAGACGATGAACAGCCAAGAAGCATATTGTAAGGTCCACTCCTGGATGGTAAGCAGACTCCACCCTCCTCCCAGCAAAGTCTCCACCCAGTAACTGTGTTAGCTAGGCAACTGGCACACGTGGAAGAGGTCACATCTGCATCTGCTGAGGTCACATCTGAATTTGATGTGGCCACACCTTTCTCCTCCCATGCCCTAGATAAGGCCTAGCCCAGGCCCAGACACTCTCTTTCGCAGCAGGGTGGAGGCCCAACATGGCCTGGTGCCAGCCGGAATGATGAATAAACCTACCCCTTACTTGAATACCACGTGCATAGTGCAGTTCTTACTCGGCCACCTCTTTTTAAAAACCTAACATAAATGGTGCTGTTCTTACTCAACCTCTTTTTAAAAACCTAACATAAGTGATGCCAAAATCCAGGAAGGGCTTAAAGTTAGGATAGGTGGGATTCCGTTTTTTTTTTTTTCTTTTTCTTTTTCTTTTTTTTTAAGGTACCAAATTTCTTTGAGGGAATGGTACAAATTAAAAGAACTTAGGGGGGCTGGGAAGGTGGCTCAGTGGTAGAGCGATTGCCTTGCATGCCTGAGGCCCTGGGTTCGATTCCTCAGCACCACATAAGAAAAAAGCCAGAAGTGGCGCTGTGGCTCAAGTGGTAGAGCGCTAGCCTTGAGCTGAAGGACACTGCCCAGGCCCAGAGTTCAGGCCCCACGACCGTACCAAAAAAAAAAAAAAAAAACCTTAGGATGCTCTGGTACAACTCATAGAAAAGGTAACGATAACACCAAACATGTGTGCACTGCCCCGTGACCAGAAGTCAGGTTTGCCTATGGGGGAATCAGCCCAAGGCTTAACTCTCATCAAATTCGTGTCTTTCATGTACCAAATGATTCCTTGGGCCTTACATGGAGTATGGGCCAAGCATTCCCCAACCCAGCGTTGGGGAGCTGAGGTGCGCCACCCATAAAGTACTTTGAAGGCATTTTATTTTCTATACTGCAACAGTCACCAAACAAAGGCAAAGGAAACTTTTATTTCTTCAACTAAAATTTTAAATTCTGTAAGCGTTAGAAACTAATAAGTTTGAACAAGCCAGCTTAGACTTGGTTATGTACAAAGCTAGTGCAGCCAAACAACTCAGTGCCTATTCTTTGTGGTAAAACCTTTTAGGTTCTATTACATCCATAATGCAGAGACACAAAAGAAAAAACAGGCCTATAACCAGCATTAGATGTTTTATGAATTGATTAATTTATAAGGACTTTGTGAGAAATACACATAATACATATAACCACAATTAAGTGCCAGCTAGGGAGAATCACACAACCACCTCTGATGGTAATATGAACCTAAGCCAGTATTTCCCCAACTCTCCAGATAAGTTTTAATTGGGTGACAGAAATCAAGCGTGTAGAGCCCCAGGATTTGAGCTTAAAAAGGACTCTTAAGGCAACAAAAGCCTGTTGATACAACCTTGAAGGTCCATTGGTTCTAAGCAAGTTACTCCATTTCATCAGCTGCAAATTGAAGACTGGCTTTCTGTAGGAAAATTCTTTATATGCTCATCTCATTTGTTTCACAATGAAGATGAAATCCAAGGTGTACAAGCCACAGAAATACTAATTTAATGGCACAACCACAGTTACAGCCTTGTATGTGCGGCGCACGTGTGTGTACATGTGTGTGTGTGTAACATCATACTGTTGATGGGAAAGAAAAAAGTCTATAAAGAACTATCTTTATTATAGCAATTTAACTTGAAATCTCTACTTCAGGTAAACATTCTTCAAAGAGGCAAAATTACTAAATAAAGGACAACTGTTCAACATTGAAGAAAATCCACCTTTTCTACCAAAGTGGGTGGCTTACAAATTCCTGCTCTGCCCCGTGGCTATCCTCTTGTTGATTATTCTGCCAACACAATAACAAGGAAAGGAAAAAGATTGTGCTTTGGAATAAGCAAAGGTTTTTGAAATGTAAGGTTTTTGTCTAAACTGATGGTTCCCAAAAGGAGTAAGACACACCCTAGATTGTTCAAGAAAGGAACAAAGGATGTGAATAATTAATCTTATCCCTATTTAGGGAGACATACCCTACCCTCTTAAAACTACCCAATCAAGAACAGTTAGTGAACCTGAGCTCCCACAATTCAGCAGAGGGGCAGGGCTTGCCGAATTAGGGATAAAAAGGGACTAGCCTAGGCTGGGAAGGTGGCTCCATGGTAGAGCGCTTGCCTTGCATGCATGAGGTCCTGGGTTCAATTCCTCAGCACCACACAAGCAGAAAAAAGCCAGAAGTGGCGCTGTGGCTCAAGTGGTAGAGCACCAGCCTTGATCTCAAGAGCTGAGGGCCCCGGCTCAAAGTTCAGGCCCCACGACCAATAAAAAATAAATAAAAAAGAACAGCCTTCCTGCTCTGGAGGTTGCTTGCCAGATTTTTAGCTGATGAAGTACACTTTGCCGTGTTGAGTTCCTTTCAATTTGGTATCCTTATTCCTATATAACAGCCTAACATCCCTAGACATTTCTAGCAAACCCCTTCATCCTCCACGCCTGTCCCAAAAATATTATTTCTGCCATCTCCAAATACCCCTGACCACTCCAGATGGGTAGTTTCCAGCCTTTTCTGATCCATAATTCTCACGGTAGCCTATCTCACTGTATCCATTAAAACAAGGTAGTCAGCTGGGCAACCATTGCTCACGCCTGTAACTCTAGCTACTCAAGAGGGCTGTGATCTGAGGATGACGGTTCAAAGCCAGCCTGGGCAGCAAAGTCCATGAGACTCTTATCTCCAATTAACCACCAGAAAACCGTAAGTGGCACAGTGGCACAAGTGGAAGAGTAGCTGCTAGCCTTGAGCACAAAAGCTAAGCAACAGTGCCCAGGCCCTGAATTCAAGCCCCACTAGAGGCACAAAAGGGGGGGACTTAAAATGAAGGGGTCTAGGAGAAAAGCATACCTAGGTATGTGCATTGTGTGCATTATGGCACTACTTTTAAAGGAGAAAAGCCATGTAATTGGTCTGAGACAGGAAGAGAACTGTTTGGAACCACAGGCTAAACAGATTCTTGAGGTGCCAAAATAGTGAGGAAAAGATTCCAGAGAACAGATGATTCTGTGACATATCCCAATAATCTCATCCCTCAGATGTACTCAAAAATAATTTCCTATAGACTCCTTAGAAGACCAAGTGAGATCAACAGGGAAAAGATACAAGAAAACTACTCGGAATGAGAGTGGCTAACGTTTGGGCTACTTTGTAAACTATTCCAAATGTTGGCCTCAGAAGTTAGTTACTTGGGGGGGGGGGGGGGGGGGGGGAGTCACCAAGGATCATGGTTCAAATCAGGCCTGGAGAGGAAAGTCCATGAGACTCTTATCTCCAATTAATCAGAGAAAAGACCAGAAGTGGAGCTGTGGCTCAAATTGGTGGAGCACTGGCCTTGAGCAAAAAGGAACCCCAGGGACAGCACCCAGGCCCAGAGTTCAAGCCTCAGGCCTCCCCCCTCCCCCCCAAAGAAGCCCAAAGGTTTTCCCCATCTCATCATTTAACAGGGAAAGGAAAGGATCCGCCTCACTTGAAGGAAGCTAAAGATTACTGCAGGAACAAATTAGTATATATTCTGAAAAACTACACTTCTACAATAAAAAATTACTGAACTATCACAATGAGTAAACTAAGCTGTTAATCTAATCTTCATTTCTACATACAACAGGCTAACATAAAAATTACTTTTAATTTACTACAATAATATTTGTCCTTTTAAGAAAAAACTTAAGGTTTAACTAATGTCAAGATCTGAGCAATGGAAAATGAAAAACTTAGCTGCTAAAGAACACCTTTTAAAACTAATTCGCATAACTTTAAAATTCTTCCAGCCATGCCTATAGTCATATAATAGGTACTTTGGGTTTACATTTCAGTAAACACCTAGTGTTTTATCTCACTAAAAATTAAATGATCTGTGAATTAAAAATGAATTTTCATATAATTTTACTGAATTTCAACTATTATACTGCCAGTATTAATATCTGATCTATAACATTTTTATTTTGGGGGGGTGGGAGGTCCAGTCATGGGGCCTGAACTCTGGGCCTGGGCGCTGTCCCTCAGCTCTTCACCTCAAGGCTAGCACTCTACCACTTGAGCCACAGCGCCACTTCCGGCTTTTTTTTTTCTGCTTATGTGGTGCTGAGGAAACGAACCCAGGGCCTCAGACATACAAGGCAAGCGTTCTACCACTGAGCCACCTTCCCAGCCCCTATATCATTTTTAAAACTCAAAATCAAACTAAAAAGATATGTGTTATAAGCCGGGCGCTGGTGGCTCATGCCTGTAATCCTAGCTACTCAGGAGGCTGAGATCTGAGGATCGCGGTTCAAAGCCAGCCCGGACAGGAGAGACGGTGAGACTCCTATCTCCAATAAACCACCAGAAAACCGGAAGTGGCGCTGTAGCTCAAGTGGTAGAGTGCTCGCCTTGAGCTGAAGAGCTGAGGGACAGCACCCAGGCCCAGAGTTCAAGCCCCACAGCCGACCAAAAAAAAAAAAAAAAAAAAGATATGTGTTATACAACCTGACAAAGAATATGTACAGAGAGGCGGGTGCTGGTGGCTCATGCCTGTAATCCTAGCTCCTCAGTAGGCTGAGAACTGAGGACAGGTTCAAAGCTAGCCCATGCAGGAAAGTCTGTGAGACTCCCATCTCCAATTAACCACCAGAAAACCAGAAGTGGCGCTAGGCTTATGTGGCAGAGAGCTCACCTTGAGCTGAAGGGCTCAGGGACAGCACACAGGCCCAGAGTTCAAGTCCCACAACCAACCAAAAGAAAAAAAACAAAAAAGAATATGTAGAGATTATAATGATCTCCCACAACTCAATGAGACAATTTTTTTTGTTTTTGATTTTGTTTCTTTTTTTGCCAGTCTTGGGGCTTGAACTCAGGACATGGGTCCTGTCCCTGAGCTTCTTTTGCTCAAGGCTAGCACTCTACCACTAGAGCCACAGCACCACTTCCAGCTTTTTCTGTTTATGTGGTGCTGAGGAATTGAACCTAGGGCTTCATGTATGCTAGGCAAGCACCCTATCACTAAGCCACTTTCCCAGCCCCGACAATCTAATTTTTAAAGTGGGCGATATGTTTGAACACAAAATGTATAAATGGCCAATAGCATATAAAAAGATGTTCAAGATCATTGATCATCTAAGAAATAGATTAAGATACAATGAAATAATTAATACTTAGGTGGCCATCACTAAAGACCGACAACACCAAGATCTTGAGAATACGGAGACACTGTAGGCCCTACACAATTACAACTAGAACCGCAATTTCCAACACAGATGGCACAAATATTTTGGAAACATTTGGCAATATCTCAGGAAATGAAATTAATATTTACCACATGACACAGCAATCTACCTCTATTTACCAAAGAAACTAAAA
The DNA here is from genome assembly GCF_019054845.1 of Dipodomys spectabilis. Lineage (NCBI taxonomy): Eukaryota > Metazoa > Chordata > Mammalia > Rodentia > Heteromyidae > Dipodomys > Dipodomys spectabilis. The sequence continues at coordinate 8,151,623 of NW_024870711.1, forward strand.
ATCTAGAAGACCTATACAAATATTTAAAACTGTTAATAGCCAAAAACTGAACACAGCCCCTATGTGTTCATCACAAGATAAATGAATTATCAAGAAAAAAGTCTAGTATTCTAACATAATGGGATAACGACTTCAAAATAAACTACTGGTAAAAACCACACAGATGCATCTCAAAAACATGCTGAATAAAAGAAGTTAGTCACAAAATATGGAATTACAATCTGTATAATTGTAATTCCATTCACAAAATATTCTTTTTTTTTTTTTTTTGGGTCCAGTTGTGGGCCTGAACTCTGGGCCTGGGCGCTGTCCCTCAGCTCTTCAGCTCAAGGCTAGTGCTCTACTACTTGAGCCACTTCCGGCTTTTTTCTTTTTGCTTATGTGGTGCTGAGGAATCGAACCCAGGGCCTCATGCATGCAAGGCAAGCGCTCTACCACTGAGCCACCCTCCCAGCCCACAAAACATTCTTAAAAAGTGAAATCTCATCAGTTGAGAGTGAACAACAAGATGGTGGCACTATTTTACATACGTGTATGTTTGTATGTGTTTGTTTGGGTGAGCATATCTTGGCTGACATGGTACCTTTCAAATGTGTGCATTGTGTTTCATGTAAAAAGTTGACTTGGAAACAAAAAAATTAGAACCTTTGGGAAGGGATGTAGAGGAAAAACAAAGGAGGGGTTAACAATGCTCGATAGGAAATGCACTCATTACACCTTACTCATGTAACTGTAACCCCTTTGTACAGTATCTTCACAATAAAAGATATATATTAAAAAAACTAGAACCTTTCTAGAAAGAAATCTGATAACATCGGTGGCTAGATGCATAAACACTGAGGTTCTACTCAATGGCAGAGCACATGCCAGGCAAATGTCAACCTCTAAATTCAAGACCAGGTTGGGGGAGGTGGGGTGAGGGGTGAAATGGACATCATCTTGAAAAGGCAATCCTTGGTTGAGATGTGGCTCTGTGGTAGAGTCCTTGCCTAGCACATGTGAGGTTCAATACCCAGTACTGAAAGGCAGTGTTCATGGAAAGGTAATTTCTCCCTACAGAAAGTTGTCAGATGGGTATTCAAAGATACATGAGTATGTTCACTACATGTGAGGAGATAGAACAGTGGCTAGGGCAGAACAGAGGATCTGTTTACTGTATGGTGACACATTCATAAACTGGAATAATGTACACTCCATGTGCAAAGAAATGTAGCCTGACAGCTGTATTGCACTATTATTAGTCTATTACACAGGGTATAATACTCCGGGTTAGATCCCCTTACTGCCCAGGTGCAGCTCCTGGATAAAACAGAGGACTTTAAAACCAAAATGCCCAAGTTCAAATCCTTCCTCTATCATTACTAAGCAGTCCTTGTCTCCTAATTTCTCCATCTCTTAGTACTAAGATTTTATCTATAGAAGATAATAAAAAGTAAAGTACATAGGGAAAAGCACACGGTGACCCCTAAAGAAACATCAGCTATTGTTAGACAGATTTCTTGGTATCAACCAAAGAAAGTGTGTCTGCACTAAACAGCTTGCCAGGTCAACTGATCCACACCTGTAACCCCAGTATTCAGGAGGCTATGGCAGGAAGATCATGAATTCCAGGTCAGCCAGAGGTAAAAATGAGACCCTATCTTAAAGAGAAAAGTGGGGGGAGGCCACTAAGTCAGTGGGTCTCATTTTTATAGCATTTATGTAAAAACATTAATTTGTATGTGAAAATTTGTATGGGAAAAGGCTGGGAAGAATGACTAGGGGTTCTAGGGACCACGGCTTTCACTTTACAAATGTCTACGCTGCCTCACTTTTGTAAGTCAAACACTTACTTCTTTTTTTTAAATATACTTCTATTATTAAGGTGTTGTACAGAGGGGTTACCATTTCCTAAGTCAGGTAATGAGTACAATTCTTTTTGGACAATGTCACCCCTTCCTTTGCTTTCTCCCATTTTCCCACTCCCATCCCTGCCCGTAAGTTAGACAGCTCATTTTCCACAGGGCGTATTCTGAATACCATGACTGCACTATATTACTTTTAATCAAAGACTTTATTTTTGGTAGTACTGGGTTTCTGAATACCAGGCTTCATGCTTGCTTGGCAGGCACTCTACCACTTGAGTCAAACCTGCAGCCCTTTTGCCTTCTTCTCAGTTTCATGTTGATGCCAATGCCAGTCTGGAAAGTGACCCTTCTATTTATGCTTCCTACATAGCTGGGATGACAGCTGTGCACCACCAAGCCAGCTTTCATTAGCTGAGATGGGGGTCTCCCAACTTTTTGCCTGAGCTCACCTTGAATCTCAATCCTCCCAATCTCTGACTCCCAAGTAGGTATGATTACAGGAGTGAGCCACTATGCCCAACAAAACCAATACATGTTTAAAAAGAAATAGATAAAACTAAGATTTCCTTTACAGACCAGTCCCTAAGCAGACATTTAAACGTAAGAAATGTTTGGTTCCGGGGCTGGGAAGGTGGCTCAGTGGTAGAGCGCTTGCCTTGCATGCTCGAGGCCCTGGGTTCGATTCCTCAGCACCACATAAGCAAAAAGAAAAAAGCCGGAAGTGGCGCTGTGGCTCAAGTAGTAGAGCGCTAGCCTTGAGCTGAAGAGTTGAGGGACAGTGGCCAGGCCCAGAGTTCAGGCCCCACGACCAGACCCAAAAAAAAAAAAAAAAAAAAGAAATGTTTGGTTCCATTAATGAGAAAAATATATCAACATTTAAAAACAATACTGGCACGATAATAACTAAAAACCATTGATCAAACTTTATGGCAGATATAGTTCTAATTGCACAACCACCCTATTGGACAGATGCTATTATTACCATCATCAATTTATAGACAGGAAAACTCAAGACATCCAGAAGACAGCACCCCAAGCACAAACTGACAGCCCAAGCAACCACTTTATATCTTCCCATACATGCATACTATTATAGCAATGGCTGAGATACAAATAATCAAATCAAGGCCGGGCACTGGTGGCTCACGCCTATAATCCTAGCTACTCAGGAGGCTGAGATCTGAGGATCGTGGTTCAAAGCCAGCCTGGGCAGGAGAGACCGTGAGACTCCTATCTCCAATAAACAACCAGAAAACCAGAAGTGGGGCTGTAGTGGTAGAGCTCTCGCCTTGAGCTGAAGAGCTGAGGGACAGCACCCAGGCCCAGAGTTCAAGCCCCACAACCGACAAAAAAAAATAATAATCAAATCAAGAAACAAATCAAATCCTCAAAGGCATCTGTCTAAAAGCAACAATGATGGTCTATCTTTCTTTATAGGCAGGGTTGGGGGTGGGGGGGAAGTCAGTCATTGGATTTGAACTCAGGGCCTTAGCACTGTCCCTGAGCTTTCTGGCTCAAGGCTGGGGTTCTACACTTGGAACCACACTGCCACTTTTGGTTTTCTGGTTGTTAATTGGAGATAAAGAGTCTCACTTGACTTTTCTGCCCAGGCTGGCTTTGAACCAGGATTCTCAGATCTCAATCTCCTGAGTAGCTAGGATAACAGGCCTGAGCCACCTGCACCTAGCTAACAATGGTCTACCTTTAGATGAACTGATTAATTCAAAGAAATGCACTCTTCTTGGAGCTGATATATCTTTAACTATCAGTAATCCGCAAATACTGGTAGCTTGGAGGGCTGGAGGCATGATAAGAGGATCAGCTAAGAAACAGAGGCCAAGTTCAAACTTCTATATAGGGAAAATAAAACATTAATTTTTTTAATGAAAAAGATAATATGGTATATAAAAAAAACCTAAGTTTGGATCCTCACTCCAAATTCTAGTTCCAGACAAAGTCTTAATTCAGGCAAACTAAGCTTTGGGCTGTACCATTTGATCTTAAAAAACAAGTTGTATCTTACTAAAAACTTGCTTTGGAGAAGACAATTTAGTAGTAATTTAGTAATTGTTTTATTGTGCTTTCCTTGGTAACTGGGATGTTAGCTGAGGTACATAATCTGAGAAGGCTATCTGATTAAAGATTCAGAAATTGTGATGAGAATGCAGTCAATAATCCAATGTGTATCATACAAAATTAAGTGAAGGAAGGAGTATGTTCGGAGAGAAGGGTGAGAATGTGGAAAGGGGGGACATGGATCAAGATGCGTTGTATTCATAAACTGCTTTGGTGAATGGCAACTCCTGCGTACAACTTCTTAAATAAAAAATGTACTTTGAAAAACTTTAACCTCATTAAGGTCCTTCATTTCCATATCAGTAAAGGTTAGCAGAGTGTGGTAAGTACTATATTCTGGTAAAAATATATGTAATATTTGCCATGTTAATTAATTTTTAAATGTCCAATTGTGTGGCATTAAGTGTTGTCCCTCTCTATCCAAAAACAGTAAGTTCCATACTCTTCCTGGGATATCAAAACCGTTGAAATCTCTTACATCTTTAGTTAGTACAGTATACTTTTTCCTGGTTATTGTTTTGAGAGTTCTTGCCATTTTTCCCAGGTTCATCTCAAACTCGTGAGCACAAGCTCTCCCCTTGCCTCAGGCTCCTATGTAGATAGGAGGTAGGCAGGCCGGCAAGGACACTCAACTAGTGCATGTACTTTTAAATTGTATCTAGATTACTTCTAGCACCTAATACAATTAACATGCTATGGAAACAGTTGTTATACTGTACTGTTCAGGGGGAAATAAGAAAATGTCTACACATGTTCAATACAAATATAATTTATTTTGTTTGTGTTAGTAACTAGGGCTTGAACTCAGGGCATGGGTGCTATCCCTGAGCTTTTCTGCTCAAGGCTATTGCTCTACCACTTGAGCCACAATTTCATGTTTGGCTTTGTGGTGGTTACTTAAGAGACGAGTTTCACAGACTTTCCTGAAGGAGCTGGTTTTGAACCTTGATTCTAGATCTCAGCTTCCTAGGTAGCTAGAATTCCAGGTGTGAGACACCAATGCTGAAAAATACAACTTAATTTGAGTAGTATTTCAATCATCAGTTGGTTGGATCCAGATATGAAACCCCTGACTGTATATTTAGTTCATTTTTCAACCATCACCACCACCCATCTCCAGAATTATTTCATTATTCTGAACAAAATCTGTTTATTAAATAACTCCCCATTTACCTTTCTGTTCATTTCTTGCTAAATGGTACTTTGTGCTTCTATGAAGTTACCTAATCTAGCTACATCATGCTAATAGAATCTCACTTTTTAATGCTGTGTATAAAATGTTGCAACTGGAATATTCATTCTATTTAACATATGTCCTAGAGGCCCACCAAAGTTGCACAGCATATATTAGAATCTTACTCCTTTTATGTTAGAATGTTGTACTGCAAGTACACACCCTATTTTGTTCCTTCACCTGTTGGTAGATGACAAGTAGTTTTACAGTAATTAAAAATAAAGTATCTGAGATGAATATTAAGAGTAAACCAAAGTGTCTGGCCGGGCCCCAGTGGTTCACACCACTCAGGAGGCTGAGATCTGAGGATCCCAGCCCAGGCAAGAAAGTCTGTGAGACTCTGCAAGTGTCTGGAAAATAGTAGACACTATTGATATTAGTCATGTGTTGGATAATGACAAGGACTGGTAAATGATTTTCATTGTGTGAACAACCCGAATAGAATGTCCTTACACAAAGTAAGATGGCTACAGTATCACTAGGCAATTACTCTAGTAATGGTCCTTCATTGACCAAACTGTATTAAGCAGTGTACATTTTCATCATGCAGTAATGCCTTTCTTTACTTTTCATCACATTTTATACCAAGTAGTGTTTCAATGGCAGGATCTGAGGCTATACATATCAGCTATAGCTTTTGAGAAAGCATTAGATTTACTAACCTGTATATAAACAGTTTTATAAGAATTGTGGCCCCCAATTAACATTACCATGCTTCCTCTTCAGTTTTAGCTTTAAAATCTACTTGAAAATATGCCAATAAGGAACTTAAATTCAACAATACACCCTTCAATTAAAAGATATGCCACTCCCAAGCCATACACAGTGGCACATACCTGAAATTTCAGCTACAAGATAGAAGGATCACTTTAGCCCTAAAGTTCCAAGCTAAACTAGGCAACACAGCAAGATCACATACTAAAAAAAAAAAAAAAAAAAAAAAAAAAAGCAAGGTGTGCACATATGTAATACTAGTGCTTAGGAGGATTGTGAATCCATGACAGCTATATATTAATATCTTGATTAAAGAGGAGAGAGAAAAAGACACACACACATGTGATCACATGTCATATATACAACTCTCTCTTACCAGTATCAGCTGCAAATATACAAAATTTTACCTGGCGTTTTTGTACAAGACACATTTTTATAATGAACACCCAGATGACTCATCAAACCTTTTCCAGTTACTTGAAATATCAGACATGAATATCAACAGTTGAACCTAGAAAATTTGCCATTTTCAGCCAAACACCATGGCTCATGCGACTCACAAGGCTGCAATCAGGAGGATGGCGTTTCTAGGCCAGCCATGGTAAAACGTTAGAAAGACTGGCTCTCCGTCAATAAAACCTGGGTGCAATGGCATACACTTGTCATTCCAGCTATGAGAATCATCCTTGGCAAATAGCAAAATCCTACTCAAAAATAACAAAAGCAGAAGCAGCTAAAGGTGTGAACTCAAGCCTGTGTAGCAAACACAAGGTCCTGAGATCAAACCCCAGCACGACCAAAACCAAAAGGATGGATAGACACAGATAGATCTCCAGCCTACAATATCACAGAAGACATTGGAATTTAGGTACCTTGACAATTATTTTTCTTTGTACACGGTTTCAAAAACAATGGAAAGCATCTTCCAAAATTCTTGAAGACATAAATACAAATATATCCTGTTGGCTTTTCACATTTCTTTGCTAAATTACTTCATTATCTTTCTTATTTCCTTGATTCAATTATTGAGTGTAGTTGCTACAATTACAATTTGGTGATCCTATAATAAAACTTTCTGTGAGAAGCAAGAGTGCAGTGCAGAGAATTCAGGGACAGCCTCTAGAAGGGAAAGCACATCATCTGATGAACTATTCTCTCAATTTAATGAAATTGTTTCTCTAGTTTATACTCCCCCTCAAAGTTTCAGTCCCCACATAGTTGCTTCATAACATTTTTCAATCATCTATACAGACACAAAACTTCAAAGCTAATTCATAAATCCTTTCTAAACCCATAAACTCCTTGCTAATTTTTAAATGCAGATCAACTTTCTTAATCATTGTTTATTTTTAAAGATTAAAACAAATAAATTTACACTTCTTGAGCATGCTTCTCAAAGTATGTCCTGAAAAAACTCCAATGTGACCTGGAGAAATCCGCCTGCAAAGCTTTAAAAAGCCACACAAAGATGAGCATTCTAGGTACTATGGCTAAACAAAGCCAGTACCAAAAGGCCAACTTTTTTCCCCCCTAACTACACTAAATCAACAGGTGTTTTTCTTTTCTATCACTGATCTTTAGACTGCCTAAATAGACTCCCAATTTAACCAGGAAAACAATTTAAAACAAAATTTCCCACCAATTCCGAAAAAAGGTGTTCTAAAATTATCTTGTGGCAAGGTTAAGACCAAGTACTAAATACAAAATACACAAAGGGTAAAATTAGAATTTTAGTACTAAAATACCCAAGTTTCTACCAAAACTTTGCACAACTAGCTTATCTCATATAGTGAATGAGATTATCAATAAGATTTCTAAATAGATAAATAGTTGCTAGTATAAATGTAGACCTTACTTCACAAGCTCACCACTTAAGCAGCACCTAGTATGTCTGTTCAGTGATGCTCAACACTGCCAAACAAATGCAATACAAATTCTTACATTGTATTTCTTTGTCTCCACTTCTACACGAAGCCTTAAGTTGGCAGATGCACGATGTCCTCATCAGAGGGAACAATGTAATCAGAAAAGACCTAAGTATTCCTAATTTATTTTCTTGGAATATAGTCACTTCCCACAAAAATGAGAATTTAAGATGAAATTTTCCTGTTTCTGGGACTTTAAACATCACATTCCCCAACTCATCTTCAAAAAGAGAACAGGACTCTTTGTGTACGGACAAAAATCCAATCTATTCCTAATTTTCCAGACCATGAATACTAAGTTAAAATATAGCTTAAATACTTTCGTTTTTTGCAAATAATACTATGAATAATCTAGTTAGGATTGCATACATCTGCATTTTATTGTGAAATATTAATTCGTGGTTAATGTTTATAAATATCGAAAAATAAACTCCAAAAACCGTCCAAGTATAAACTACATTCGAGTGTGCCATTATGCGTGTCCTGAAAGGTTTATTTTGTAAATGTTTTAAGAAACATTAAAACCTCATCAAGTTAAACTGACAAAGACCTCCAGAACCCTAAAACGCCTTTTGGTAAAATGTTTTTAAATGCCAAAGACAGATTCTTTTTTTCAGTTCCAAACGAATGTAAATTTTAAAGATCGGGTGCGATAAACAAAGGAAGTTTTAGTTTGAACTGTGGGCAGCACACATTCAATGTCTTAAGCAACGAACGTTTCTACATCCAGTCTTTTCTGACTCACTGAACGCTATTGTTCACGGAAAACAAGACCAATTAGGAAGGATCCGCCGACCCTCCGGTCTAACACCACGTTTTTCGTAGGCATTTCGTCTCGATCACCTCTCTCTGTCATCTCATCCACATTCAACCCTCCAGGATTCGGGCCGGGATCGCTGACCGAATGACAGTTGATTTCGTTAGCACCTGTCGCCATTCTCAGAGATATCACACAAGTTGGTCAAAACAGCCCCCATTTTTTTTTTTTAAGGTTACGATTCTTTAGCAAGTGGGAACTCCCGAGGCGATCACCAAGTTTTCCGAAAGCCCCTGCTTCTCCATTTCTCCCATTTTCAAGAGAAAGTATCCCTTCGGCACAGATCCGCTGGTGAGTGGAGCGGGGGCGATCACAAAGAAGCGGGAGGACTCAAACAGAAAGCCCCCCTCCACCCCGCAACCCGAGCGCGCGGGGTGGACAGATCGACTCTCCCCTCCAACTTAGCACAAAGCCCGCCGGGAGGAAAGGCTCGGCCGGCAGCCCGAGGCTGCGCTCGGGAGAAATGTCACCGTCGGGCAGTCCCAGTTCCCACGTCGCGCACGCCGGTCCCGGGGCAGCCCGGTCGGGCGCCACCGGCCGTCCCGAGGCGGGAGGCGGGAGAAGGCGCGGGGACCGGCCCGGCCCACCCGCGCCGCCGCCCCACGCCCCCGGCCGCCTCCGCGGGGACCCCGGGTGTCGCGCCCTCCCCTCGCGCCGAGCCCTTCCGCGACTCGGTCTGTCCTTTGTCTGAGTACGGACCCGCGGCACGGTCCCACCAACTTGTGTCCGTCCCCGTCCCACCCGGGCGCTCGGCCACACAAAGGAGACTTGAGCCCCGGGACTGCCGGCCCCGGCCCGGCCCCCGGAACGCCCCCCGCGCCGGCCCCGGCGGAGTCAGCCACGGGGACGGGAGCCCCCTGCCCCGCGCCCTCCGGGCTCCAGCCCAAACCTCCGGGGATCGGCGCGGTCCACTCGCGGGGTCCGGCCCCCACCTCACCGGCCCTTCCGCGGCGGGGGTCCCCCTCGCCCGCCCCCCCCTCCACGCGCCTACAAAAGCCGCGCCGGGGTCAAGCCCCGCTTGGGCGATTCCCGGGACCGGCCGGGTAACCACTGTGAGGACCCCCGCGTCGCCGCCGCTCCGGTCGCACTCCGGAGCCCCAGCGGCCGGCCACCGACAGCGCGCGTTACCTTCGTCCCGCGCGCCAGCCCGCGCCTCTCCCGCGCGCCGCCCCCGCGCGCCGCCGCCGTCGCCGCCGCCGCCGCCGCTCCGGATTCACTGCCTTCTGTGTCCCACTGGGTGTCGGACGCGACCGGACCGAGCGCCAAACGCAGCAGCCCAATCGCCATCGCTTTTATTTGCCCCCCTCCCAGTCCAACTAAGCGCCTCTCTGATTGGCGGAATGCGAGCGGGCGCCTATCCAATCATAGGGCCCGCCGGGCTCGGAGGCGTCGAGCGCGCCCCACGCTGAGGGCGCTCGGGACTCGCGGGCGGCGGCGCGTGCGCGGGCGGAGGCTCGCGTAGAGGAACGCAGCTGGCAGTGTGGAAGCGCCGCCGTGGCCATCGTCTTTGTTCTTTTGCCGAACGCGCGACGTTTCTCCAGAAGGCGGTGGGCAGCCAGGCAGGCGGGGACGGGGGACTCGGCGGCGCTCAGAGCCCGCCTCCAGCGGGAGGCGGGGTGGCGGGAACCGGCCGGAGGGCGGGACTGCGCGCTCGCGGCTCTTGGCGGGAATCGGCGCCGCGGAGTTCCCGGGAGGGGGAGGGGAGGGGCGGGCGCACTGGCCAAGTTTGAACCAGTTCAAAACTCAGTAGTGGTAACGGTTTTTAACCGCCGCGCTCTGACCGCTCCCTCCCGCCCCCCCCCCCGCCCGGCGCTCGGAGCCGAGGCGGCGTCGGCCCCGAGGGTGGCGCGCAGCCGGCCACGCGCGACCCGCCGGGCTGAGCCAGGGTCCGGCGTCCGACCGCGCGATCGCGCTCGCGGCCGGCGCGGTGACTTCTGACGGGGCTGAGCTCGCGGACCCCATCGCCCCCAGGAAATTGTCGGAAAGAGCCCCGTGACAGCGATCTCGGGTTTCTGGAAGTTGTCTGGACCTCCTGGGTCGGGAGAGTTTCCGACCCGCGTCGGCGTGGAGGGTGAGCGGGTCACCTGCTCCCGGCGGGCGTCCAGCGCGACGCTGGGAAGATGGCCACGCTCTGCCTGCACGGTTAGAAGCGAGCCTCCCTAACCCCGGAGAAACAGGAATACTGTGGCCGGGACACACTCCGCTGGCAGCTGGCTGTGGCGTTTAGGACATTCAGGATTGATTGTTAAAAGGGCAAAATCCCAACCACCCATCGGCTCTGAGACTCAGGATTGGAAAGGCAGGCTGGGGACTTTGTTCACTTGGGCTCGACGTCCGAGGAAACGTGGAGGGTGCTTTGGTATTCTTAATGACCTGACTAAAGTTTTCAGTGATGGAACTATGATTTAATGATCTAAGGCTTCTTATCTCATTTAACTCAGGATGTTCCCCTCTTTTCATCCAGTTTCTTGTATATTTTGAACAAATTCAGCGATAAGTGCACGTGCAGGAGATCTAAAAGATACAGAGAGGAAAAGCAGCCTTGTGTCTAAAACAAAATTATTAGTAAATCAGTGCAAAAGTAGAGTTATGCTACTCAGACATATCGATAAAATAATGTGGCAAACCTTAGCTGTTTTCATTAATGAGCAAGGACCGATACATTTTCCAAGATAAAATGCTTCTGCCTCACACTGCTTTTCTGAACAATAGTTTAAACCTCAAAAAAGTTACCTTCTTATCCAAAAGTTAACTTATCCTTAAGTTGTTACAGTGTTGCTGATTGTTACCGTCCCCTATTAAATATTAACACACGCAGTTTTTTTAAGAAAAATTCAAGGAAGGTGGGCTCCGGTGGCTCACGTCTGTCATCCTAGCTACTCATGAGGCTGAGATCTGAGGATCGTGGTTCATAGCTAGCCCAGGCTGGAAAGTCCGTGAGACTCCAGTAAAACTCTCAGAAAATCGGAAGTGGCGCTTTGGCTCAAGTGGTAAGAGTCCTGGCCTTGAGCTGAAGAGCTGAGGGACAATGCCCAGGCCCAGAGTTCGAGGCCCACGACTGACAAAAAAAATAATGAAAATTCAAGGAAACATTAGAAACTATCAGCAAATAAATGTAAAGAAATGAATTGTTAAGGTGTTTAGAATCAAGAAATGATGACAAGATTTTCCTGGGGAAAAAAAAAAAAAACTTAGAAAAACCTTCTGCTCCTAAAGAAAGCACAAATAAAATCTAGATGAATGGGGTAGGGAGGGCATTTGTAATGGATGTGAATGTTTACTCTTCTGTTAAGAGTAGTAAAGAGCTAATGTACATATTTACATACAAAGACTAGATTGGAACAAGGGGGGGGGAATATCAGTGAGTCAGAACAGTGTCTTTATTTAGTGATGACATTAACCAGTTAAGCCAGATAGTTTAGATCACAGTGATAGGCAGTATAAATCAGTAACTGGAAACATTGCAAAATGGCTTCATTGTATATGTTGAGCATTTGATGACTTACAACTAATTTTTGCAATTAAGTACTGGAAAGTTAAGAAGTATTTTGTTATTGCTACATAGAAAAATTAAGTGAAGATTTCCAATCCAGGAGAAGAAAATAGCTACTTTCTTTTGTTGTCATTTCACTGGGGTAAAAGGATTTAATGTAAAGAATCCTAAATGGGAGCAGGTGTGGATGTTAATACCTGTTACTAAAGAGGCCTAGCTGAAGCTGAAAGTTAGGCAGAATCTCTTCAGCTCTTGGCTATCGCTCTATCACTTTGAGCCACAGTGCTACTTCCAGTTTACTGGTAGTTGATTGGAGATAAAGAGTCTCAAGGGCTTTATTCCCCCAGCTGGCTTTGAACCTCAATCCTCAGATCTCAGCCTCCTGAGTAGCTAGGATTACAGGTGTGAGCCACAGGCACATGGCATTAGCCCATCTTTAGACAGAAAAGAAAAAGGTTGGCTGGGCACCAGTGGCTCATGCCTGTAATCCTAGCTACTCAGGAGGCTGAGATCTGAGGGTTGAGGTTAAAATTAAAAGCAAGTTGGAGCAGGAAAGTCCTTGAGACTCTTACCTCCAATTAACTACCAGAAAACCAGAAGAGGTGCTGTGGCTCAAAGTGGCTGTGGCTCAAAGTGATAGAGCAATAGCCTTGAGCAATAGCCTTGAGCTGAAGAGCTCAGGACCAATGCGTAGGCCGAGTTCAAGCCTCACAACTGAGACACACACATACACATACACACACACCAAGATGGTCACATTTCAAGACACTTCTAGTAAGTCATGTACTCCATGAAAAAGAGATGAACCAAAAAGTGGTTAAGTTAAACCGTAATGTTAGGAAGTAGTTGTACCTTGCTCGTTTTTATATTCCTAGAGTTAAGCTCTACTGAAACTCTTTAGATCTTCAGGGTTTACTAGGAATACCAAAGAAGTTAGGTGCAAAATTAAGTCTGTTAACATCACATTCAGCCCATGAAAGGGATATGTTTCTTACTCTTTGTTTACTCGGTATTTTAAAATACTTATGGAAGGCTTACTTTAAATGGCACTGCTTCAATGCTAGGAGTACAGTGTGGGCCCACAGAAACTTTGCACAAACTCAGCTAACATTCTATTGGGGAGAAGTAAGTTGCCAGGTACCAGAAGCTCATGCCTATAATACTAGCTACTTAGAAGGATGAGATCTGAGGATGGTGGTTCAAAGCCAGCCAAACCAGAAAAATCCATAAGACTCTCATCTCCAATTGTTTACCAAACACACACACACAAGTAGAGCTGTGGCTCAAGTAATAGAGCACTAGCCTTGAGCAAAAAAACTCAGACACAGCACCTAAGCCCTGAGTTAAAGCCCCAGGACTAGCACAAGAAAATAATAAGTAAGTTGGGTTAAGGGTATGTTTCACATGGTAGTGGGTCTGCCTAGCAAGCTTGATGCCCTGAGTTCAAACTCAAGTACAGCCAAAAGAAAAAAATATGCAGCCCTAAATGGTAATACATGAAATAGAGAAAAATAGAGCATGGAAGAGGAAAAACAGCATGATCAGGGAAGTCTTTGGGAAGATGACATAGGACTGACAAGTGATAAGATTTTGAGCAAAAAGTTAATTTTTACCATTTGCACAAAATCATTTGATCTGTGTTGATCTGGAATTGGAGCACCGATTGAATCAGAGAGAGCAGTGCTAAGTCTTGTAATAACCCAGACAAGGAGTGATCAAGGAGCCAAGGCAAGCGGAACCAGTGAGTCAGGGAGGGCATCAGAATGGGATATATTTTGAAAGCAGAGACAATAGGATTTGCCGACAGATGGGATTTAAGAAGCAAAATACCAAGGTTGGATATAAGCCTGTGAAGTTCTTGGGAGCAGCGGGGACTGTAGGATGTTTGGAGATGCAGGTGGAATGTGGGACATAACAAGGTTTGCAATGCCTATTTCCAACCAAGTAGAGATGTCAACTCTACACTGTCTTAAGTTATTACTGGAAGGAAAACCTTTCCTCCACTAGTTTAGGACCTCAGCCTACCTAGGCTGACATTCTGTAAATTTATAACAAATTATCATTTGTAGCAAAAGGAAAAGTAAATTTATAACAGAAAAGTTGCTTATGAATACTCAAGTACTCACACAGTAGCTTACAGACAGGTAGGGGTAAAGATAGATATACTAGCTTGATAAAGGAAGTGGTTTAGGGCTTCAAAAGGTAAAAGTCCTGATGAGATTTGGTTTTGCCTTTTTTTTTCTTTTTTAATGTGTCAGTACCCAAGGTCAGTGGGATTTGGGAGACTAGGGTTGGGGATTCTGCTTTAATCAACAAGAGAAGTTCACATCATATTTATAGATGTTTTCACTTTGAATCAATTTGGTCTCTTAACATTTGGTCCCTTTGTTATACAAGTTTGGAGTCAGAGAAAAATTGTGACTAGAATTATGAAGTTGGGACTATTGGCGGGTAAGTGGCTCCTGAAATCAGGAAGTATTCCTTGAAGAGGGAGTTGTAGAGATGAGGAAAAACCAGAGAGGCAGAGAAGACGCAGTGAGTGAAATGAATGGGAGGAGTAGCAAAGCACTGTGTCCTGGGAAGAGAAGAAGAGAGTGACTCAGAGCAGTCAGTGACACAGCACACTGCTAACAAGTGTACGATTTGACCCTTGGGTTTAGCAACATGAAAGTTATTAGTGACCTGGGATTGGAACAATTTCAGTGGACAGCGGCTAGGAGAGCCGGTGGGAGTAGATTTCATAGGGAATCAGAGAAGATTAAGACACCAGTTACAGACAGTCCCTGACAGGATAACTTGACTTTATGATTCATTCAATAGAAACCATCCCTTGAGTTTTGGCCTTTTCCAATACTAGTGATATGCAGTACAGTCACTCAAAATGCTAAGTAAAATCATCCAGTTGCATCTTCCAGAGAGCCATGAGGTCTTGAGAGGGGAGAGCCAACCCTATAACATCCTGTGCTGCTAAACTGTGACTGACAACACATTAGGTTCAGCACATGCAATTTTCACATGATCATTTCCATTAGTGATAATTTATTGGGGCATAACTCCACCAGAGGTCAAATACTGTTAGAAGAGGCAGGTAGGAAATGTCCTGGGCCACCAGGTTCTATATACCTTAAAACCACAGATGGCCCAAACCCTAGACCAGTGATTTAAAATAATGCTACTATATCCTTATGGAGCCTCCTTTCCATACCAAGGTCACACCTTCCACTGGCAGCAAGGAACTGGGAAGGGCAAAGAAGATCAAATACCCGGGCACTTGTCTTCACCTTCTCAAAAGCACAGGCATGTGATGTGTATGACCGAGCAGTTGTCAGACCAGGTGAGGAGGGAACACAAGGGAAAGGCCTCAGTCTGTACCAACTAGTACCCTAATCCCATTGAATAATAAAACCCCAAATCTCAACAGCCTTTATACAGGTGCATGCTTCATACCTCGTCTTTGCTTTGCTAAGCCATTCCTCACCATCTTCCTACTCTGTAGTTGTTTTTTTTGTTTGTTTGTTTTTTTGCCACATCCAGGGCAGCACCTAATCTCAGCTATTGTACCCAAATGACTGAGGAAGCCTCCATCCATTGATTGCAGCAGCATCTACCATTACTCTAACTTTGCTTAAAAAAAAAAAGATATAAGCCGGGCGCTGGTGGCTCACGCCTGTAATCCTAGCTACTCAGGAGGCTGAGATCTGAGGATCGCGGTTCAAAGCCAGCCCGGGCAGGAGAGACTGTGAGACTCCTATCTCCAATAAACCACCAGAAAACCGGAAGTGGCGCTGTAGCTCAAGTGGTAGAGTGTTCGCCTTGAGCTGAAGAGCTGAGGGACAGTGCCCAGGCCCAGAGTTCAAGCCCCATGACTGACAAAAAAAAAAAAAAAAAGATATAGCTGGAGTCATAAGTGAGCTCAAGGGAAATTTTAATATCTTTGTGTGTGTATGTGCCAGTCCTGGGGCTTGAACTCAAGGCTTGGGCACCGTCCTTGAGCTTTTGATCAGGACAAGTACTCTACAACATGAGCCAACAAACATGAGCTCTTTCTGTTTATGTGGCACTGAGGAATTGAACCCAGGGCTTCATGTATGCTAGGCAAGCACTCTACAACTAAGCCACATTCTCAGGCCCAGATTTTAATATCTTTTTTTTTTTTTTTTTTTGGCAGTCGTGGGGCGAAAACTAGGCTTGGACACTATCCCTGCTCTCTTCAGCTCAAGGCAAGCACTCTACTGCTTGAGCCACAGTGCCACTTCCGGTTTTCTAGTGGTTAATTGGAGATAAGAGTCTCATAGACTTTTCTGCCCTGGTTGGCTTTGAATAGTGATCCTCAGATCTCAGCCTCCTCAGTAGCTAGGATTGCAGGCGTGAGCCACTGACGCCCGGCCAGATTTTAATATCTTTAGGAGAAATATTTTATTCTGGTGAAAGATCCAATGCAGATGGGAAAAATTAATGATTCAGGGAACAAAGAATGTTGCTGGAGCAACATCCTTAAATATGTCAGAAAGAATGGGCTCCAAAGCTTGAGCCAGGTGAAAGTACTGGGCCTCAGCACCTGATGAGAGGAGCTAGCCTTGGCTTGGAGTATGAAGAGTATATGGTCACAAATAGAGGTGCAGAGGTTATTTTAGGACAAGATCAGCTCTGATTGATATAGATGCTGATTGTGATCATTATTGATTATGGGAATGAGTAGGCAGAGTTGGTTGGGGTAAAGTGATTGTTTAGATTATTATGACATTGCATTTATGTTTCCTTTCTTGGTCTTAAAGTAACAAAATGGATGAGTTTGGCTTTATGGTCTTAGCAAAATTAAATAGTTGAAAGGTTGGAGGACAAAAAAAAAATGATGTGATGTATAAGTAAGATATGAGTGAGAGTAGGGCACCAGTGGCTCACGCCTGTAGTCCTAGCTACTGGGGAGGGGAGGACTGAGATGTGAGGATCACAGAATAAAGCCCACCTGAGCAGGAAAGTCTGCGAGATTCTTATCTCCAATAAATGACCAGAAAACTGGAAGTGGCGCTGTAGGTCAAGTGGTAGAGCACTCGCCTTGATCTGAAGAGCTGAAGGACAGTGCCCAGGACCAGAGTTCAAGCCCTAAGACCGACCAAAAAAAAGAAAAAAAGAAACAGTTTGTCACCAAAGGAGTATCAAAGGGCAAAGATGGGATAACATAAGGAGTAGGAGTGGAGACTGATTGCTCAGGCTCACACATGTGAGGTTCTGAACCAGACCAAGCAAACAAAACTTTGTTGAGACTCTTATCTCCAATTAGTCAGCAAAAAGCCAGAAGTCAAAGGGTGACTCAAGTAGTAGAGCGCTTGAAATCAAGTCAAGAGAGAGTATAAGGTTTTGAGTTCAAACCCTAGTACACACTCACACTCACAAAGAGGAAAAGTGGCATTACACTTCAGACAGAACAGGCTGGGTTGGGTTAGCTATGTAGCAGTATAGAGACCCCTTAATTTTTTTGTGTGATAAAATAGTTTGGCTTTGATTTAGGCTGGCCTAATCCTTTTCCGAGTTAGATTGGAAGTCACCTCCAGATGCCAAAGAGGCATATGGTAGTCAGCCTCTAAAATGCTTCATTACACAGCCTTTTTTAATTCTCTTTCTTGAGTGTGGGCTTGCCTAGTGACCTGCTTCTGATAGAATATGGCCCAAAAGGAGAACATGGATCTAAAAAGAAATTAAAAGATTACTTGGGAAGAGAAGGTGAGGGGGAAGGGGTAAAAGGAAGAGCATGAATAACATCACAAGTATATATAAGGGCAGCATAGAGGAGAAGCCCTATGAAAGCTGTTAAAGTAGGGAATGGAGAGGAGGGAAAGAAACAGACTCTGTGGGAGTTAATTAGTGGGAGGGGCTTAGGGAAGATGAAGAAGGTTCAATAATGAAATAGATTGGAACAATGAAACCTGGGGGGGGAGGGGGGGAGAAATGGACAAGGAAAGTAATGGGGTGTGATTGGTTGGAGTAGAGTGAGAACATCATGATGAATTCCTATAACTAATATAAGCTAAGAAAGAAAACAGGATTTTTTTTGGGGGGGGGTCCGGTCGTGGGGCCTGAACTCTGGGTCTGGGCGCTGTCCCTCAGCTCTTCAGCTCAAGGCTAGTGCTCTACCACTTGAGCCACAGCGCCACTTCCGGCTTTTTTGTTTTTTGTTTTTGCTTATGTGGTGCTGAGGAATCGAACCCAGGGCCTCAGGCATGCAAGGCAAGCGCTCTACCACTGAGCTACCTTCCCAGCCCCGAAAACAGGATTTTTTAAAGAGACAATATGGACCAAAAGAATAAAGTATCATTTTCTTACTCATTTCCTAAATGAGTAAGAAAATTACTTCCTTCCTCCCTCTCATGTTCCTTGCTACGACAGAACTGGCTATGTTTTCACCTCTTGTATACCTCTGTCACTCCCAAATTCTAGCTATCCTGTACTAATCACTCCAAACAGGAATACAGCTGAATTGATCAAGATGTTACCATTTTCCTTTAAGAGTTTTAAGAGGGCTGGGAAGGTGGCTCAGTGGTAGAGTGCTTGCCTTGCATGCATGAGGCCCTGGGTTCGATTCCTCAGCACCACATAAGCAAAAAGAAAAAAATCTGTGGCTCAAGTGGTAGAGCGCTAGCCTTGAGCTGAAGAGCTGAGGGACAGTGCCCAGGCCCAGAGTTCAGGCCCCACGACCGGACCCAAAAAAAAAAAAACAGTTTTAAGAAACCTTGTGTAGAAATTACCTGGCAGTCTTAAAAAGAACTCAAATATGAAACTTAGTGTTTCACACACACAAAAAAAAGTTTCAAACAACCTATGTTGACTCATTTGCAAAGAACAGTTGAGGATTTAAAGAAACTGGGACTGAGGAATCTTATTATTCTAGGCTGTAACACAGGAGGCAATAAAGACAAAAGTATTGTGTAGACTAAAGGCCAGTGGTTCCAACATGTAACCCTAGCTCCTCAGGCAGCTGAGATTTGCAGGATAACAGTTTGAAGCCAGCCCAGACAGAAAAGTCTACAAGACCCCATCTCTAGTTAACTAGTAATATGCCCAACTGGAGGTGTGTCTCAAGTGGTAGATTGCCAGCTGTAAGTAAGAAAGACGAGTGAGAAAAGAGCGTGAGGCCCTGAATTCAAGCCCTGGTACCAGCACATACACAAGTACATAAGAACACTATCCTTAATAGCCCAAAGTGGAAATAATCCAAATGTCCATCATGGTAGAGGGCTTGCTGGCATGCCTAAGACTCAAGATCCAACCCTAACTCCCCAAAATGAAAGAATTAATAGCTTGAGGCAAATTTGCATAATAGACTACCCTACAATAATGTAGATAAACACTTTGCAGCAACACATGGAAATCTGAGTAATAATCTTGAAGGTTCTGTGGGGCTAGGATATGGCTCAGTAACAGAGCATTTGCTTATGTATGAAGGCTTAGGTCCCATCCAAAACAAAACTATTATGTTAATGGCAAGAAACTAGCCACAATGGGGCTGGGAAGGTGGCTCAGTGGTAGAGCGCTTGCCTTGCATGCATGAGGCCCTGGGTTCGATTCCCCAACACCACATAAGCAAAAAGAAAAAAAGCCAGAAGTGGCACTGTGGCTCAAGTGGTAGAGCGCTAGCCTTGAGCTGAAGAACTGAGGGACAGTGCCCAGGCCCAGAGTTCAGGCCCCACGACCGGACAAGAAAGAAAGGAAGGAAGGAAGGAAGACCGACCACATAGTATAGTTCCATCATGTATGTGACTTACCTAGAATATGTAAATCTATAGAGACAGAGTAGATTAAGGGCTAGTATGGGAGGGATTGGAAGGGAAGGAGACACTACTAAATTATACAAGATTGTTTTAAGGGCTATGAAATCTTCTAACAGATTATGAAGATTGCACAATTCTAAATGTACTGAAAACCTCAATTGTAGTTTTAAAAAGATGAGCTTTATAGTATGTAAATTATAGTATACTTAGTCTTTTAAAAGCAGGAAAGCTTTTTGGCACAGATGGCTCATACCTGTAATCCTAGCAAGTCAGGAAGCTGGGATCGAAGGATTGCAGTTCTAAGCCAGCCCAGCAGGAAAGTCCGTAAGACTCATTTCTAATTAACTGCCAAAAAATGGCAAATGGAGCTGTGGCTCAAGTGGTAGAGTACTGTCCTTGACCAGAAAGCTCAGGACAGTGCCCATGCCGAGTTCAAACCCTTGACTGGCAAAGGGAAAGAAAGAGAAATGTTTGAGAAAATGGGGTTAAAATAAATCCCCTACATATGATACATAACTGAGCCATCAGGCAAAAGCCATAAGAAGGAATCAGATAAACTAGTTGCTTAAAAGTAAGGTCTAAAAAGGCAACACACTTTATCATCACATTTCAAAACAACTATTGAGGTGTTTACAAAAGGGTCAAGGAAACAAATGAAGGATATGAGTTAATAACAAGAGTGTCTGCTAAATGAAGACAGTACATTTGGAATTCTGTAGGCTGAAAGTTGAAAAACGAATCAATGATCCAAGTTTCTGGATAAAGTGAACTTGGTGTTTGGGGATTTTTTTTTCACAGAACCCCAAAATATTTTAACGTTCCTTGCATTCTCCTCAAGGTATTCTTATAGTAATAAAGAAGGTTGAATATCAAAATATATGCATGTATAGAAACACAATGAAACCCCTCATGTTGTATAATTACTATATGTGAACAATAAAAATGAAAATAATCTCTTTGTAAGTAACAAGGTTAACTTATTACTCAAAATTACAGTATAATCAGCCAAACATACAATTCAAAAATGTTTGCTTTTTTTGTTGTTGGTAATGGAGCTTGAACTCTAGGCCTGGGCTCTCTCCCTGAGCTCTTCAGCTCAAGGCGAGCGCTCTACCGCTTGAGCCACAGTGCCACTTCCAGTTTTCTGTTGGTTTATTGGAGTTTCATGGATTACAGGCATGAGCTACCAGCACCCAGCAGATGTTTACATTATTACACTCTGGATGCAGTGTATGTGTGACACCCTCCAACTCTTGAATGTCCTTACTGGGTTGGAACTACATAGTTCTCGGTCACCACGTCCTCCCTGCCCACAAACTAGTGGGCGGACTGCTGTGGCACACAACCCCTGTTGACACCTATGGTCTGTCTGCACAGAACACCTGGTTGGATAGACAAATGTAGATGTTCCACAGCAATCTGACATGTTACTTTGCAATTTTCAGTGTTCTAATAACTAAAAATTTATCTCTATGAAAAGGAAAGAGTGGGGACTGGGAAGGTGGCTCAGTGGTAGAGTGCTTGCCTCACATGCATGAGGCCCTGGGTTCAATTCCTCAGCACCACATACACAGAAAAAGCCAGAAGTGGTGTTATGGTTCAAGTGGTAGAGCACTAGCCTTAGCTGAAAAGCTCAGGGACAGTGCTCAGGCTCAGAGTTCAGGCCCCATGACCAACAACAACAACAACAATAATAATAATAATAATAATAATGGAAAGAGTGGATAATTGTTAAGTATAGTGCAACTATATAAAAACAGCATAAAACCCCCAGTGAAAGCTGTTGATCAACAGGGGTTTGAGGAGTGGGGAAAGGGAAACAGGCTCTATTAGAGAGTGGGTACAAGTGGGAGAGGTTTGGCCTAACAAGAAAGATGAATATGGTTACAGTAGATTATGTATATGAAAGTAGGACAATGAAAATTGTTGAAATTATCTTAAGAAGGGGGTAAGAATGTGAAAGAGGATGAGATTGATTGGGAAACATTGTAAACACTTGTAGAAATGTCATGAAAATCCCTTCCACCCCATGTGCAACCAATGTATGCTAATAGAAAATGCAATTTAAAAAAAGATTTATTCTTACTATTAAAAGAAGAACATGCTTCACTTCCATGTTTTAAAAGTGAGAAATGTTTCCAACTGCAGAAACTCATTCCTAATTTGAGGAGAAAGTATTTTCCTATGAAATTTATCAAACTGGTGTATAATCCTTGGGAAGGAAACAGTAGCAGAGACGAAACTTCAGCTGGGAGCCATATGTTTAAAAAGCAGCCAACTGAAACTCAGGGCAATATTTCAAGTGATAGAGCAGATTCATGTTACAATATTCTCACATAGCTTACCTGTAAATTTTATGTTGAAAAGAAGTCCTGAACTTAGAATAAGGCACTGGATATTAAGCTTGCACACTCACTCTGAATGATCACATACAAAGACTAACACAGGGTAATCTTAAAAGATTTATCAATGGCTCAATAATTTAAATCTTTTGACAGCAAAAGTGTTTTAATGAACACCAGCCAAACCTTCTCAGTAAAAAGATTTATTCATTTTTGCTCCTAAATTCATTGTATAGCATTCCTTCTATTACTTTATACGTCAATGAATGTCCTTTTAAAATCTGAATTATAGCCAAAAATAATGAGATTACAGTCTATCCTCCCTATATCATGGTTCAATTACTATGGCTTCACTGTATCACAGCATCACAGCTTTGTGTTTTTTTTTAACTACATAATAGTGATCCCTCACCTATCACAGAAGTTATGTTCCAGAGACTCTATAATAGGTAAAGTCCGTGACGTAGCAATAAGTGAACTGCAGTATAGTGAGGGACGGCTAATGCTGCTACTTTGTGCATTTTCATCTATCGCCGATCTCTGGACTATAACTCACTCAATAGGTGAGGGATCACTGTCTTCTTTTAAAAGGTTAAATTATTTCTACCTTAGATTTCAATAATTATGTGTGATCTAATGTTTTAAAGAATCTAGTGTCCATTCATAATTGCCTTTGTGTTGTAAAAACCCAACCTAGCATTACTAGTCTAAATAAACCAGCTCTTCAGTTCTCTTCATCCCATGGTTTAATGGACAGGCCTTAGGGTGTGTGTGCCCCTCCTCTACCCCGTAACTATGCTTTCTGTGGCATTTATGTTTAAGTGTTAACATTTTTAATCATTATTTTTCAAGTTACAGAAGGCCTGAGCTTTGTGTACAGTGTGTCTCTCAACAGGAACCACTATTTTATCTTGGTGTCTTTGCTTTCTTGAAAAGTGACATTTGATGAGGGGCTGGGAAGGTGGCTCAGTGGTAGAGCACTTGCCTTGCATGCATGAGGCCCTGGTTTCCATTCCTCAGCACCATATAAGCAAAAAAAGAAAAAAGCCAGAAGTGGCGCTGTGGCTCAAGTGGTAGAGCGCTAGCCTTGTGCTGAAGAGCTGAGGGACAGCACCCAGGCCCAGAGTTCAGGCCCCACTACCAGACCCAAAAAAAAAAAAGAAAAGTGACATTTGGCCACATGCCTTTAAACCTAGCTACTCAGGAGGCTTAGATCTGGGGATCAAAACTTAAAGCCAGCCTGGAGAGACAAATCCAAAACACTCTTATCTCCAATTAACCACCAAAAAGCCAGAAATAGAGGTATGGTTCAAATGTTAGAGTGCCAGCCTTGAGCAAAAAAAAAAGCTAAGGGAAAGCCTGAGGCCCTGAGCTCAAGCCTTACTACAAAGGGAGGAGGAGGATGAAGGGAACGTGACATATCGCTGTAATTTCATGTGTGTGCTCACTACCAGAGCCACACCTTCAGTCCAGCTCACTGATTTGACAGCATCTTCTTTCATTATAAGAGGAAAACACGTACATTCAAGAAAACAATCAAGTGTTCTTGATTTTTTTTGGGGGGGGGGGGGTCCGGTCATGGGGCCTGAACTCTGGGCCTGGGCGCTGTCCCTCAGCTCTTCAGCTCAACACTAGCACTCTACTACCACTTGAGCCACAGCGACACTTCCAGCTTTTTTCTTTTTGCTTATGTGGTGCTGAGGAATGGAACCCAGGGCCTCAGGCATGCAAGGCAAGCACTCAATCACTGAGCCACCTTCCCAGCCCCTCTTGATTTTTTTTTTTTTTTTGAGTCAGGGTATTTCATATACCCAGGCAGAAAGAAAAGAGATTACTTGGATAGCCCGATAATCACCTTCACATTGCCTGAGCTGCTCTTCAATAGCTGTTCTTCACAATGGGAAAACAACGCATGAATGTAATTTTGACCTTTTTAGAGAATGGGGACATCTAAATTTTGTGCATCTCATAAGCTACTGATTCTACCCCCAAATTCCCAAATGGGATATCAGTGGCATTTCCAGAGCCTTTGAACCCATCCATGGATGATTACATGAAGGTAGCCTCTGGATTCTGCTCAGCCCAACCTGGTCCTCCACAGCATACAGCTCCCTGTTCTGCCTTTCCACACTAACGCTGCTGGGCATCTGCTGGTATTGTTGCATCTTTCCACCTCTCTGTGACCGAGATTGCACTGGAAGAAGTTTGACAGGATCTATAATGACAGAACAAAAATCTGTTATTTTCATTTCATTAGGTTAAAAGTAAAAAGACCGAAACTTAAAAACTTGAGTTTCCATTTTAAACTATTCCCAATGCCAAGTACATAGTTGCAAACCACTGTACTCAAGAAAACATAGCTCTATCTCCTGCTAAGAATTTTCTTTAGTACACGAG
Organism: Dipodomys spectabilis; assembly: GCF_019054845.1. NCBI lineage: Eukaryota > Metazoa > Chordata > Mammalia > Rodentia > Heteromyidae > Dipodomys > Dipodomys spectabilis. The sequence goes on from NW_024870711.1 coordinate 8,176,234, forward strand.
GAACTTCATTGTGACATTTCCATACAACGTATTCTGATCAGCCTAACTCCCTGTTATCACTCCTCCATGGCACTCTCCTCTCCTTTTTTAAATCTCTCTCTGTCAGTTGTGAGGCTTGAACCTGGGGCCTAGGCACTGTCCTTCAGCTTTTTTGCTCAACACTAGCACTGTACCACTTCAGCCACAGCACCACTTCCAATGTTCTGGTGGTTAATTGGAGGTAAGAGTCTCTTGGACTTTCCATGATCCTCAGATCTCAGCCTCTTCAGTAGCTAGGATTACAGGCGTAAGCCACTGGAACCCGGCTGCACACTCCTTTCTTTTCTTTTTTTTTTTTTTTTTTTATGTTGGTTGTGCGGCTTGAACTCTGGGCCTGGGCACTGTCCTTGTGCTCTTGAGCTCAAGGTGAGCCCTCTACCGCTTGAGCCACAGCACCACTTCCAGTTTTCTAGTGGTTTCTTGGAGATAAAAGTCTCATGGAGGGGAATGGAAAAAACAAATCGTTTAACTAGGGATCCAGGTGGACCCATTGCAACAATGAGATGTATAAGTCGTTATGTCGAAAAATGAACTTTACAACTTTGGTGGGGGGGGGGATTGGGTGGGGGGAGGGGGGAGTATGGGAAAGAATGGCAAGGGGAAACAGAGGAGGCAACAATCTTGATAAGAAATGTACTCATTATCTTGCCCATGTAATTGTAACTCCTCTGTACGGTATTCTCATAATTAAAAATGAATTAATTTTAAAAATAATCTCATGGAATTTCTGCCCAGGCTGGCTTTGAACCATGATCCTCAGATCTCAGCCTCCTGAGTAGCTAGGATGACAGGCATGAGCCACCAGCGCCGGCTTGCACTCTCCCTTCTTAAAACAATCTCAACAGGTTTCATCACTCTGGGTGTTTTTTGGTTTTTTTAAATTATCTTTTAAGTAATACAAAGGAGTTTCAATTCACCATGTCAGTTTGAGTACAATGCATCTTGATCAATGTCACCCCCTCATCATTCATTGTTCTATTTTCATACATGCAAATAAGCTATATTGGTAAACATTCATCCTCTACCTAAGAATTTATCACTCAAAATGTTTAGTTCACTAAAGGAAGAGAGAAGATAATGTTGTTAAGCAATATTATGCTTGCTTTTAGAAATGTCACCTATTTTGAAAATACAAAATTATAAAAATCATTTGTTACAGACTCCAGATTTTTTTTTTTGGGGGGGGGGGTCGGTTGTAGGGCTTGAACTCTGGGCCTGAATGCTGTCCCCAGCTCTTCAGCACAAGTCTAGCACTCTACCACTTGAGCCACAGCACCACTTCCAGCTTTTTCTGTTTATATGGTGCTGAGGAATCAAACCTAGGGCCTCATGCTTGTGAGGCAAGCACTCTACCACTGAGCCACCTTCCCAGCCCCAGACTCCAGATTTTAATAAGTAAAAACAGAATGTGCCAATAGTATCTCAAATCGTGCCTGATAAACAGAATTCTGTATCTATTTTGATCATGAAATAATGATATTTCCATCCATGACTTTTAGAAGTCCCTAACTTTTTTTTTTTTTGGAGGGGCGGGGTCCGGTCGTGGGGCCTGAACTCTGGGCCTGGGCGCTGTCCCTCAGCTCTTCAGCTCAAGGCTAGTGCTCTACCACTTGAGCCACAGCACCACTTCCAGCTTTTTTCTTTTTGCTTATGTGGTGCTGAGGAATGGAAACCAGGGCCTCATGCATGCAAGGCAAGTGCTCTACCACTGAGCCGCCTTCCCAGCACCTGAAGTCCCTAACTTTGTAGGCTGTATGAGACAAGTTCCTGGTGACAGAATGATGATTCTAAACTAATTATCTGTCAGAAAAAAAAGGCATGTATGGAGAAAAGAGAAACAGGGTGGGAGGAAAGGGAATATAAATACAGGGTTTTTTTGCTTTTTGTCAGTCGTGGGGCTTGAACTCTGGGCCTGAACGCTGTCCCTCAGCTCTTCAGCTCAAGGCTAGTGCTGTACCACTTGAGCTACAACGCCACTTCCGGTTTTCTGGTGGTTTAATTGGAGATAAGACTTTGCTGCCCCGGCTGGCTTTGAACCGCAATCCTCAGATCTCAGCCTCCTGAGTAGCTGGGATGACAGGTGTGAGCCACCGGCACCCGGCAGTTTTTCTTTTTTCTTTTTTTTTTTTTGCTAGTCATGGAGCCTGAACTCTGAGTCTGGGCACTGTCCTTCAGCTCTTCAGCTCAAGGCTCTCTACCACCTGAGCCACAGCACCACTTCCAGCTTTTTTTGCTTATGTGGTGCTGAGGAATTGAACCCAGGGCCTCATGCATGCAAGGCAAGCACTCTACCACTGAGCCACCTTCCCAGACCCCTGGCAGTTATTCTTATGACTAGAAATAATTTGTCAAATTTTATTTCTTTGTTCAATAATTAACATCATATGCAATTTTATGCTTTTTTTTTCTAAGTTTGTGGTTCAACTCATCACATTTCTTCTCTAACAAGACACTCTCCACATTTCCTCCTCTTGGTCTGCAGAGTTTTGCACTTTGCACTGGTTTTGATTTCATGAAGACCTGAATCATTCTAGAAGCAGTTATGAAACATCTCCCATAGAATAACAGCCTAAGGCAGACAGAGGAATTAACTCATGGAAAAGAGGCCCTTAGGCAGGCTTTCCTCAGGCCCCAGCCATCCTGTTGAGGTGGCTTCAGTGAAACCCACGGAGCTGAAACATCAGAATGCCTCCAACTGTGGTTCACAGATGGGCTGGCCTGCGCAAGCATAGGAGGGTCGGGGCTAAGGTTTCAGCCCAGTGGCTGTGAGATCCTATTTCCTCCTGTCTGAGGCCAGGCAGCTAAAGTCTGTGTTTGTTAGACACTGCCTACAATTATACCCCTTACTTCCGGCCTTATCATTTCCTTCTGGCCTGGCCTCCAACTCAGTCAAGTCCAGCAGTTGTAAACTGCTGAGTACTAGTAGATTGACATAAATAATCCAAACCTTTCCCTGGCTTTGTAGCATGGAGAAATGTCTGCAGCCCAAGGAAAACAGGATAGACATTTCTTTGTGAACGTAATCAAAAGAACAGTGACTTCACCTCTACTTTCCTTTTGTGTTCTATATCTGTTTTGGTTTTTTTTTGGGTGGGGGGTCCAGTTGTGGGCCTGAACTCTGGGCCTGGGCGCTGTCCCTCAGCTCTTCAGCTCAAGGCTAGCACTCTACCACTTGAGTCACAAAAAAAAACCTCCGGCTTTTTTCTTTTTGGTTATGTGGTGCTGAGGAATCAAACCCAGGGCCTCATGCATGCAAGGCAAGCACTCTACCACTGAGCCAACTTCCCAGCTCCTCTGGGGTTTTTTTTTTTGTTATTGTTTTGGTTTGGTTTTATTTGCCTTTTGCTGCATGAGTTTACTGCAGAAACCTGACATTCTAGTAATCTAAAAGCCATTTTACTCTAGTATTAAAGATGTTCTGTATAATAGAACTCATAGTTCATTTGGATTTCTATATATATATGAACAATTTCAAAGACTCCAATGCATATAAAATTTAAAAACCCAGGGGCTGGGAAGGTGGCTCAGTGGTAGAGTGCTTGCCTTGCATGCATGAGGCCCTGGGTTCGATTCCTCAGCACCACATATGCAGAAAAAGCCGCAAGTGGCGCTGTGGCTCAAGTGGTAGAGTGCTAGCCTTGAGCTGAAGAGCTGAGGGACAGCACCGAGGCCCAGAGTTCAGGCCCCACAACAGGCAAAAAAAAAAAAAGATAAAATTTAAAAACCCAAACACTACTTCATAGCACAACCATGGTGAAATCTACAAACCAAAAGCACTGTTGCAACCCAAACATATTCACATATGAAATCCAGATTAATACTTGTCCTATAGTGAGACACCTTGGTTCAAAGGTAGGGTACATCTCAAGGATGAGCTCAGATGCAATCAAGCCTCCTGCAGAAAAGGCTGTCAGGTCAAGGGTTGGGTTCATGGAATTATCCTAGCAGGACAGACCAGACTGAGCAAGACTTGAAATATTTAAAAATGGCCCACTCAGGAAAACGGCCTCCAAAGAAGACAAAAATATATAGAGGAGGACTAACAACTAACGAGCACCTAATACATGTCACTTGCTTCACATATTTTCCATTCATTGATCTCATGGTAACTGTAGGCATCTAGGAAGCTTGTCCTCTTACAGGTGGAAAAACTGTTTTGTTTTGTTTTTTCTTTGGGGGGTAAGGGCAGCCCTGAGACTTGAACTCAGAGTCTGGGCACTGTCCCTGAGCTTCTTTTGTTCAAGGCCTGTGCTCTCTAACACTGGAGCTCCAGCTCTACTTCCCACTTTTTCAGAGTAGTTTATTGGAGATGAGAGTCTCACAGATTTTCCTGCCCAAGCTGGTTTTGAACCATGATCCGAAGATGACAGTCTCCTGATTAGGATTACAGGCGTGAGCTGCCAGCGCCCAGTGAGAAACTGGATTTTATGACTTCTTAGGCAGAAGTTTGGAGTCTATTCTTAGCCTGATAACACAGAATCTATCTTATTTTCCTTTATATTTCAATTATTTTGCATTGTGCCTTATACACAGAAGACATTTAATGAGTACTTGTTATATAAACATCTCTCCCTGTTTTCCTGATGAGGCCCCATCGGAGCAGATGGTACAGGACTTTAATAAGATGTTAACTGATTAAGGGTGTTCTCAGTTTCCTTTGAGGCAGGGGATCATCCATGAGCCTCCAGTTCTCTGATATAAATCAGAGCCACATGCTCAGGGCACATCTGTGTCTCATTGCTTGTAGTCACAAAGAGGCTCTGGAGGTCAGGTTCCCCAGCCTACAGACCAAGCCGGATAGTTGGTATCTTGAGCCTTCATCAGTTTTCTCCAGGTAAGGCTAGCATGTGATGGCTAGTATCATCCCTCCATCTGTCTTACTGCCCTCCCCCTGCAGGAATCTTAAAAATAATACCGTCCTGTGTCCCCATAAATGTTTGATAAGGGTATTTGGAACAAATGCACATCCCCAGGAGGATTATAGTCTTGCTGGTTCTAATTAGACCACTACATTAGTCAAATTAAGTTCTTCTTGGCTGAAATTTATGTGTATTTTGCAACTGCTACAATAAATTTTTATTTTCTGTTCTCATTTTTCAACTACTTTGTAATTGGAAAAGGCAAAAAGAAAGCTGGGTGCCGGTGGCTCACACCTGTAATCCTAGCCACTCAGGAGGCTGAGACCTAAAGATCAAGGTTAAAGCCAGGCAGGAAAATCCGTGAGACACTTATCTCCAATTAACCACTAGAAAATGGGAAGTGGCACTGTGGCTCAAGGGTAGAGCGCTCGCCTTGAGCTGAAGAGCTGAGGGACAGTACCCAGGCCCAGAGTTTAAAAAAAAAAAAAAGGCAAAAAGATTGTTTCTTCAAGCATTTGGGAAGTTGAGGCAACTGTGCAGAGTTAAATCAGATCAGTACTGAATCTCTGGAATCAACATCTCCAATACCCACCCACCCACATACCCCACTCCTTCCACCTCCTCAGTCTTTAAAGTGTTAAACAGCATGTAGTAAGCTGACTTTGTGTTTTGCTTTTTGATTCTGAAAAAACTTAGACTGAGGGGGAAAAAAGGAGACACAATTCAATCCATTAAAGTAATGATTTGTTGTCTCTTCATTTTATAGAACTTTTCTATGTAACAATAGAATCTGGGGACAATGGCTGACATTCTTTTGTGGCATTTTTGTTTATAAGCTAAACATACAAGGGAAGGAAGCCAGTCTGTGATTAAGAAGTGGACACAAATCTGGGCTCAGTGGCTTATGCTTAAAAGCCTAGCTACTTGGAAGGCTGAAATCAGTAGGATTGCAGCCCAAGGTCAACCAAAGGGAAAATGTATGCAAGACCACATCTCAACTAATTGTAACATAAGCTATTTAAAAAAGGAGAAGGAAGGGGCTGGGAAGGTGGCTCAGTGGTAGAGCGCTTGCCTTGCATGCTCAAGGCCCTGGGTTCGATTCCTCAGCACCACATAAGAAAAAAGCCGGAAGTGGCGCTGTTGCTCAAGTGGTAGAGTGCTAGCCTTGAGATGAAGAGCTGAGGGACAGCGCCCAGGCCCCGAGTTCAGGCCCCACGACCGGACCCCAAAAAAAAAAAAAAAAAAAGGAGAAGGAAAAAAAAAAGACACAACGCATGCTTGTCAACCCAGTTATGTTGGAAACATAAACAGGACTGTGTTCCAGACCAATCTGGGCAAAAAGCAACATCTTATCTGAAAAACAATAAAAAGCAAAAGCATTTGGGAATGTAGCCAAACTGGTAGAGCACCTGCCTCACTAGTGTGAGACTCCAACCCCAGTACTTTCAAAAGAAAACACACAAACAGAAAGAGAGAGAAAAAATTGAAATATGCTCCTTTAAAGTTTGACTTGATTTTAGTATCATTTTTAGGGGTGTTCTGACCATCTCTATGAGGTTTTTTAAAATCAGAATCTTGATTAAGTTAAAACCTTGAAACCTGTTCTATAGAAAGCAATGGCTACAACAGAATTTGTTCTGTTCCTAACCAACTGTATGATCTCTGGCAAATCAGTCCCTCTGGGCATTAGCTTCATTCATTCCACATTTATTTCAATCTTACAGTATGTTTGAAGTGGAAAGGGAGTCAAGGATCCGTACATCCCAAACCTTCCTTTTACAGCCCAGGAAGCTGAGCCTTGGATGGTTGAGGAGCATACATAATCATTTATCATTGCATTCCAATCATATTCATCTGTAAAATGATGCATTCAGGACATATTTTCTCATGGAGCATCCAAGTGTCTGAGTCAGGGGCCCAACGGAACATAAAGACCCCCATCTTTGTTCTCGGGCATGTCCCTGTTCCCAGATCTTCGTTTACTACCTTTGTATTGCCCCTTGGCCTCATCTCTGGGAACTGTTTGTAGTTTATCTCCCTCTCTTAGCTAGGAGACTTTTTTTATAGCAATTTTTTATTGTGATTGCTTACATAAATTTCACAAATTTCACAGTATTGTGGGGTAGTGATACTTAGTTAAAGTCACATACATATTCTAACCTTCATGGGTCAAATTGTCTTTATCATGGTCTATAATGTTTATAAGTTCAATGAAATTTGACAATACAGTTATTTCTTCCACATTGGGTGATATGTACATTTCTTTCCTTTTGCTTAGTGTCAGCTGTTCCCTCTTTCCCACTCATTCCCTCCCTCCCATTGCTGCCATTGAGTTGCTTAGTTCATTTTGATCAATGACCAGTGCAGCTGATGGGTCCCGCTGTTGTATGTTTTCCCGTTTCCCTGTTTCTGTGGCTTCCTCCTTTCCCTCCAATGTGCACATATATACCATATATGTGGTCAGCAGCATGGGGTCATTTACTAATGATTCACCAGATGAGTGAAGGCCCTTTGTTTCTTGAGTCTGGTTTACTTTGTCATAACTCCTTACGTTTTGGATTTAACATCCACTTATCAGGGAGACCATGTGTCCTTTGTCTCTGCTCTTGCCTTACATCACTCAACATGATTTCTTCTAGTTCCATCCATTTCCCTGCGAATTTGGCTGGGAGTCTAGAAGAGAAATTGTTTCAGGGGTCTGACACTGCCCTGGCTATAGTAGGTGAAATAGGTTATCTCTGTCCAGTCCCCCAGGCCCTCAGTGGGCTGTTGTGAGAGATGGGAAATAGCTAAAATCATTCAGCGTGGGAACAGTGTTCTTCCAGAAATCTACCAAGAGTTAGCCTGTATATTTTGCTCTCTCCCTTCTCCCCGCCCCCCTCTCCTCTTTTCCCCTCTCTTCTGTCTCCCCTGCCTCTTGTTACAAATTACAGCTTGGACCTCAGCCTTCAGGCAGCTGGCCCCATACCACCTGCCTCTTACTCAGAATGCAAGAGGACACGGCCTTCTCTCACAGTTCACCTCAATCCCTGAATCACTCAGCACTCCATCAAGATAAAGAGCATGACTCAGAGTAACTGTGAAAGAGATTGGAGGCAGTCTCAAGAAAGAGAACTCTGAAAGCAGAGACCTTCCTGGGTCTACTCTTGGGTGTAGGGTCCACATATCAGATGCCACTGACAAGATCCCTGTTTTCCCAGATGGCTGGATCTGTGCCACTGTGGTGCCCACTGAGCAGTTTGCTTTATTGTGGCACTCAAACTTGAAGGACAATGTCCCTCCCAGTGGTTCCTGCCAAAGCCTAAGCTGGTTGCTTGGTTGTTTTTCAGTTATGCTAGACAAGAACTTTCAGCTATACTCTCTTTGGGCATTTCCTCTTCCTCTTCCTCTTATTTTTTTTCATCTTATTTTTGTTAGAATTAAGTCAGCATCATCCTACTAAGCACCTTACCCATGCCTCTTAACCAGCTTTTTTTTTTTTTTTTGTCGGTCGTGGGGCTTGAACTCTGGGCCTGGGCACTGTCCCTCAGCTCTTCAGCTCAAGGCGAGTGCTCTACCACTTGAGCTATAGCACCACTTCCGGTTTTTTTCTGGTGGTTTATTGGAGATAGGAGTCTCATGGTCTCTCCTGCCCGGGCTGGCTTTGAACCGCGATCTCAGATCTCAGCCTCCTGAGTTAGCTAGGATTACAGGCGTGAGCCACCAACGCCCGGCTTAACCAGCTTTTTGCTGGTTACTTTGGAGATGGATTTTTAGTGGCTTTTCCTGCCTAGGGCAGCTTCAAACTGCAATCCTCTTGAGTCACTAGGATTATAGGCATGAACCAGCAGTACTGACACCTCTTGAATATATTTATTCATGAGCTAGTGGGAGCCCAGTTCTACTTTTCAAAACATTTTGGGTCCCAGAAAATGCACAGCTTACTCCCAAGAGGTGACATGCCAAGTTTTGTGGGGTCTCTTCCCCCTCCCCTTTCTATGTGCTTTCTCTTTGCTTTGTGCTAAAGTCATTTAAGGGACCTGAAACACTTTGGCTGAAGTGACAAGTTCCTGAAACTCAGAGCACCTTCCACCTTTCGAAGGGGCTTCACTGGGCCATCTCAGGAGAGGAAACATCTCCCTCGTTGAGGGCTGACCATCTAGTGAGCCCCACTTTTCTTTTTTTTTTTTTTTTGTCTGTCGTGGGGCTTGAACTGTTGGCCTGAGCGCTGTCCCTCAGCTCTTCAGCTCAAGGCTAGTGCTCTACCACTTGAGCTACAGTGCCACTTCCAGTTTTCTGGTGATTTATTGGAGATTAAATTTTCACAGACTTTCCTGCACAGGCTGGCTTTGAACTGTGATCCTCAGATCTCAGCTTCCTGAGTAGCTAGGATTACAGGCGTGAGCCACCGGCACCACCGGCTTAGCCCCAGTTTTCTGTAGAGGAGATGTAAACGAGAAGAGAGCTGCCTCCAGCTCCATCACAGAAACAAACTAGGACTTTCTCCATACCCTGAGACTCTCTCCGCCAACCTTCATGAAGTCTAGCCAGAGTGAATTCACCAGTATGAGTATCAGGGGCTTCTGAGGGTTCTGCATTTTTCCTATTCACACTCATGCCTCACAACAGCCTTAAGAAGAAGACACTGTTCCTATTCCTCAGAGGTGAAAATGGTAGTCCCAAGAAATCAAAGAGAAAACACTGCATTTATTTTCACTTGATGACATCACAAGGCTTCATTCCCCTGTGCGCCATCTAGTATATTCTTTATGCAGAAGCCTCACAAATGTAAAGCATAACAAAAATCTGGTTGCATTTTGCCTAGCAAACTCACTGAGTCAGAGTTCAAGTTACTTTGCTAGAGTGGTCGTCCCAAGTTATAGTTGGTAGACCAGGCAAAACGTTCTGATTGCCTGTAATCCCAGCTACTCAGGAGGCAGAGATAAGAAAATCATGATCTAAGGCTGGCTGGGAAAAGCACAAGACCCTATTCTGAAAAACAAATGAAAACCAAAAGGATTGGGAATGCCTGTAATCTTAGCTACTCAGAATGCTGAGATCTGAGGATCACAGTTTGAAGCCAGCCTAGACAGAAAATTGGTGAGACTCATCTCCAATTAACCAGTAAAAAGCTAGAAAGTGGAGGTACAGCTTGAGTGATAGCATGCCACTTAAGCATACTAACAAGCATTAGGCTCTGAACTCAAACCCCAGCACTTTTAAGAGAAAAACAATCTCTAAAATTAAAAAAAAAAAAGAAACCTAGCTACTCAGGAGGCTGAGATCTGAGGATCACAGTTCAAAACCAGCCCAGGCAGAAAAGTCCACGAGACTCTTATCTCCTATTAACCCACCAGAAAACCGAAAGGGGTGCTGTGGCTCAGGTGGTAGAGTGCTCACCTTGAGCTGAGAGGGACAGCGCCCAGGCCCAGAGTTCAAGCCCCATGACTGAAAAAACATATATCTTTTTTAGATTTATGAATCTAAACATCATCTTTTTCGTGTGTGTGTGTGTGTGTGTGTGTGTGTGTGTGTGTGTGTGTGTGTGTGTGTCATGCTGGGGATCCAGCCCTGGGCCTCATGCATGCTATGTACCCCAGCTTAGCCTATTAATCTCCTTTTTTTTTTTTTTGTAGTACTAGGGTTTAAACTCAGCTTCGTGCTTACTAGACAAGTATAGACAAGTACTCTACAGTGAGAGCCATGCTGCCATCCTAACTTTTTTTCATAAGGCCCAAGTCCATGGTACAAAACTGAAAAAAAAAACCTCATTCCTAACTGCATGGTCATCATTCATCCTATACAAAATGACCCTTGTCTTTGTAGACGCCATGGCCATCCTCTCCCTCCCTCTGGGGAAGACTTTGAGGGGGGCAGGTCTTGTGCTACTTGAAGCCAGGCTGGAGCACATGCCTTCTTCATATGTGCAAGCAGGAATCGGCTGCCAACAAGTCTGTAGCTAGATCACAGGCAAGCTCTTTGCAATACTATTTTCTTGTCAATGTCATCAACTCAGGCTCTGCACATTAATACATCTCTTTCTCGCTACAAAAGAACAATATGTGCTTATTGTAAAAATTCAAATATCACAGTGTACTTTTACTCTAAAGCTATCCTCTATGCTGTCACTCTGCTGTGTACTGTTATGATCATTAAATCTGGTGTTTAATCTTTTAGAGATTTTTTTGTACATGTATGGACTTCTAAAACAATGACATCAAAATGTATGTCCTGTTATACCAATATCATCCTTAGATATTAAAAGTAGCATACAAAATACCAGGCAAAGGTTTCTGATATTAAAGCAAGTGCAATTCCAAAGAAGCTATTCACAAAGCAAAGAATTACATCTTTGCAGAATTTTTTTTGGGGGGGGCCTGAACTCTGGGCCTATGCGCTGCCCCTCAGCTCTTCACCTCAAGGCTAGATACCTTCCCACTCATCTTTGCAGATTTTAGAAATATGAAAATCTACCAATATGTAGCCAGCGGGTAGTATGTTCCTTGAAGTTCACTAAAAAAGATTGTTCTTCATGCAGTATTTATTTATGCTTTCTGTCTAATGCTATTGAAGGAAATAAATATTTCTGTGGACCCACCTAACTATCTTATTAACTGTAAATTGCATTATCTGAAATGAAATCAATATTCTTCTGGTATACAATGCTCCTAACATCAAATTCTAAGCTACATTCATACTCAGAGAAGCCTGCATATGACTTAACAGGCTTTGTCTTGTCTAGCTATTGTTCAGATTTCTTCATCCAATCCCAGCTGTCTGAAGGGAGCCTTAATTACCACCAAAGACAGAAAAGAATATCACTTAGAAAAAGTAAATGCTACTGGGAGCTTGTGGCTCACACTCGTAATCCTAGCTACCCAGAAGGCTGAGATCTGAGGATCTGAGAATCATGGTTGGAAGCCAGACTACGCAAGAAAGTTGGTGAGACTCTTACCTCCAATTAACTGCCAAAAAGCTGGAAGTAGAGCTGTGGCTCAAGTGATTAGAGCACTATCCTTGAGCTGGGAAGGTGGCTCAGTGGTAGAGCACTTGTCTTGCATGCATGAGGCCCTGGATTCGATTCCCCAGCACCATATAAGCAAAAAAGAAAAAAAGCTGGAAGTGGTGCTGTGGCTCAAGTGGTAGAGCGCTAGCCTTGAGCTGAAGAGCGGAGGGACAGCGCCTAGGCCCAGAGTTCAGGCCCCACAACCAGACCCCCCCCCCAAAAAAAAAAAAAAGAACACTATCCTTGAACAATAAAGCTCAATGACAGCCTCAGGTGCTGGTGGCCCACATCCATAATCCTAGCTACTCAAGAGGCTGAGAGAGGATTGTGGTCCAAAGCTAGCCTGGGCAGGAAAATCTATGAGATTCTCATGTCCAATTAACCATCAAAATGCTGGAAGTGGAGGTGTGGCTCAAGAGGAAAAAGGCTGAGCAAAAAGGCTGCGAAAGTGCCCAGGCCCTGAGTTCAAGCTGCAACTCTGGCATATGTGTGTGTGTGTGTGTGTGTGTACACACACACACACACACAGAGTGAAGTCTTAAATGTGGCCTAGATATAAATAAGATTTTTGCACATGGAATTAAGATGAGGTCATTAGGAGTAGAGTAGCCCTAATCGAATATGACTGCAGCCCTTACAGGAAGAGAGAAGACCAAAACACAAACGCATGCGTGTGTGCACACACACACACACACACAGGTCATAGGATAGCAGAGGCATCAGTTGGAGAGCTGCATCTGTAAGGCACTGACCCCCAAGGATTGCTGCCACTTGAGATGCTGTGAAGAGACAGGAGAATTCTATCAAAGTCTCAAAGAACAGACAATATGGCCTTTGACTTTAAATTCTGGCCTCCAGGACTATGAGACAATTCCTGGTGGCTGTGTTAAGCCGCCCAGCATGTGGTCCTCCATTATGACAGCGCGAGGCGACTCATCCACACAAAGAAGGTGACATGGGACATGTCCCGTCACCTCACTGAGCTATCACTCTGCCACATGTGAAGCCAGCATCACAGGAGACACTGGGGAGACTGATGATGCAACTTCTGTAAAATAATAATAAACCTATCAAACTCAGGCCTGTCATGTCTGCTCAATCTGATTGTGAAACAGGCTAAGGGAGAGCTAGATGGTAATTATGTCATTTGGCATTTACACACAGTGAGAACAAGACATTGAAAGTACCCATTGCTTTCACCCTGTGGAAAATTCCAGTCTGTGAGAAGGCCCCACCTGCCTGCCTGGCTTGCCCAGAGCTGCCAGTGAGCCAACAGCAAGAACTCCTCAAAGCAGCACTGACTTCCTCTCACAATTGAGGATTTTTTTTTTTTTGGTCGGCCGTGGGGCTTGAACTCTGGGCCTGGGCGCTGTCCCTCAGCTCTTCAGCTCAAGGTGAGCACTCTACCACTTGAGCTACAGCGCCACTTCCGGTTTTCTGGTGGTTTATTGGAGATAGGAGTCTCACAGTCTCTCCTGCCCGGGCTGGCTTTGAACCGCGATCCTCAGATCTCAGCCTCCTGAGTAGCTAGGATTACAGGCGTGAGCCACCAGCGCCCAACTAGAATTGAGGATTTTTAAAGAAGGCTTTTTTTTTTTTTTTTTGGTCAGTTGTGGGGCTAGACCTCGGGGACTGGGGCTGTCCCTCAGCTCTTTCACTCAAGGCTAGCACTCTACCCCTTTGAGCCACAGCCCCATTTCCAGTGTTCTGGTGGTTAATTGGCAATAACTGTCTGATGGACTTTCCCACCGGGGCTGGCTTTGAGCCTTGCTCCTCAGATCTCAGCCTCCTGAGTAGCTGGGATTACAGGTATGAGCCACCGGCACCCGGCTAAGGACATTTTATTAAGAGAATTAAAAAATAAGTCTATCAACTAGGTCCTTCAAAAGATGGGCAAACCTTGTTATTTTCTTTTTTTTTTTTTTTTTTGTCGGTCGTGGGGCTTGAACTCTGGGCCTGGGCGCTGTCCCTCAGCTCTTCAGCTCAAGGCTAGCGCTCTACCACTTGAGCCAAGCACCACTTGTGGCTTTTTTCTTTTGCTTATGTGGTGCTGAGGAATCAAACCCAGGGCCTCATGAATGCAAGGCAAGTGCTCTACCACTGAGCCACCTTCCCAGCCCCTCTAGTGGTTTATTGGACATAGGAGTCTCACGGTCTTTCCTGCCTGGGCTGGCTTTGAACTGCGATCCTCAGATCTCAGCCTCCTGAGTAGCTAGGATGACAGGCATGAGCCACTGGCGCCTGCAGCCTTGTTATTTTCTAGAAGATATTAGCATCTGCCCATCCTTGATCTATGTCAATTGAATTAGCATTTTTGCCTCTATTGCTCTTTGTTGTTCCAGTATTGGCGTGAACACAGGGATTACTCACTCCAGGCTAGAGCTCTGCCCCTTGGCCCAGGCCTTCACTCCACAGGCCCGTCTTCTCTGCTGTCTAATGCAGCCCATCACCCAGTGAACTTCAGTGTGTGCCAGCTCTGATTGCAGGTAGGATTTGCAGCAATCCCCAGGATCATGTCTGCCGGCAGCTGCCCAGGCCCTCTCCTCAGCCCCTGTCCTTATCGAAGCCTTCTGGCAGTCTGGGGCCCTTGTAAGCTTTGAATCCATCTTCCTGTCCTGCCCCATGAGAAGAGGGGCACTGTTGTGTTGTAGGATGAAGACATGATATTCCCTCCAATTTCCATAAGAAAATAGGGCCATGCTTCCTGGTCTCTATGGCTAACGTCCTGTAGGCTGGCTGACTCTCACTAGATCCATCCATCTTTATGAACTGTATGCAATGTGAAGAAGTACAAGCCAGGTGCAGGTGGCTCACGCCTATAATCCTAGCTACTCAGGAGACTGAGATCTGAGGATCACCGCTCAAAGCTAAGCCAGGCAGAAAAGTTTGTGAGGTGTTTATCTCCAATTAACCACCAAAAAAGGCAGAAGTGGAGCTGGGGCTCAAGTGGTAGAGTGCTAACCTTGAGCACAAAAGTTTAGGGACAGCGCCCAGGACCTGAGTTCAGGGATCAGGACCAAAAGAGCTGTAGCTTTGTTACTGTTGTTGTTGTTGCTGCTGTTTAAAGAAGAAACAAGGTTTTGTTATGGGGGGAAAAAAACAAACTGGCAGGCAGCTAGGCAAAGAATTATAAGGCTACTATTGCTGTTGCCCAGAGCTCAGATTTAAGTTGGCCATTTGTTCATTCCATTCAATAAAAGCCATTTTAGAAAGACCAACACCAGAGCCAAGAACTGCCCTCCACAATCCTATATCACAGGTCTTTAAAGTTAGGTCTTTAAACCCCAAGTGCTCAGTTCTAGCTTCCTGAGGATACATCTTAGTACAAGGCTCAACAATTTGATTTCCAGTCCAGGCAGGAAAGTCCATGGGCCTCATAACTTATTAACTACAAAATGCTGGAAGTGAAGCTATGGCTCAAATGGTAGAATGCCATCCCTGAATGAAAAGCTCAGGGACACAGTCAAAACCCCGAGTTCAAGCCGGGCGCTGGTGGCTCACGCCTGTAATCCTAGCTACTCAGGAGGCTGAGATCTGAGAATCGCGGTTCAAAGCCAGCCCAGGCAGGAGAGACCGTGAGACTCCTATCTCCAATAAACCACCAGAAAACCGGAAGTGGCGCTGTAGCTCAAGTGGTAGAGCGCTCGCCTTGAGCTGAAGAGCTGAGGGACAGCGCCCAGGCCCAGAGTTCAAGCCCCATGACCGACAAAAAAAAAACCCGAGTTCAAGCCCCAGTACCAGCACCTATGCGTGCACTCATGCACATGCGTCTACACACACACACACATCTTTAACAGGCCAGAAAATAAATGACCAAATGTCAGTTCCTCCATCCCTTCCTGCCTCCACCTACCAGCCCTTAAATACATTTCGCGTCAAATGAGACCAAATCCTTAAACATTTGAATTTTCAGGAGAACTAATTTCAAATCGTAGGATCCTTGATTGTGTTCCTTACTATGAACAGTTAGAGAATTACCCCTAAATACTCTAGGACAGTCCCTCCTCTGGTCACTAGGACAGCTGACCTAGTTAGCCACCGGCTGCCAAATCTAATCCAACCCAACTGATCTCCCACCTCAGGTCCTGTGGAGGGAGCTGGCAGTAAGAAAAGACAGACTTGTATTTGAAAACACGTGCAGTTGTTCCCTATGAGATGGGATCTCAAGTGAACTGGAATCAGGTGATCTTGATCACCTGACCTCAGCCCATTTCAGCCTCTCCATAACTGGGACTACACATATACACCACTATGTTTGACTAAGGAGCATTTTTTTCACAGGGTCAAAGCAAGTCATGTCCTGTCCTAAAACGGAAGTCCCTGTCTTTTGCTGCCATCCTCACACCTGTCCCTGTATCACTCCCCATTCAGCTCCCGTAAGGCCTTCAACAACCCCACCGTCAAGCCACCCAGAAAAACTCTATCCGTCATTGCTTAGCACATTTTCTGAGCATTCACCTCACCAGAAGCCACATCCAGAGCCTTAATGAACATGAGTGAAAGATGCATGGGCTAGGAAGTAGTTTTCTTTTCTGAGACAAAGTCTCACTATGCCTTGAATTCACCATCCTATGCCTCAGACTCCAGAGTCCTAGAAATATGATATAAACCACCTGGCCTGGCTCATTTCCTTTCTTATCACTTTATGACTCCCATAAAAATATAATCAGTTTTTCTTGTATTGGTGTTTTATACAAATAGTGGAAGCCAGGCACCAGTGGCTCACGCCTATAATCCTAGCTAGTAAGGGGGCTGAGAGCTGAGGATTTCAATTCACAGCCACCTGGGCAATAAAGTCCCCTGAGACTCTTATCTCCAATTAATTACCAAAAATTCTGGAAGTAGAGCAAAAAAGCTCAGGGACAGTCCTGAATTCAAGCCCCAGAACGGACACACGTATGTGCATACGCACACACGCACAGAGTAAATCAAAATAAAAATACTAGAAGAAAAAAAAGACCTAAGGATAACTTCCCTATCTCCCCTCTTTGATCAGTTCTTGGATTTTGGGTAATTCATGTTATTTTCTTTAGTTCAGTAGGAGAGGGGGGAAAAAACATTTCTCTGCCTCTACCCTCCCAAGTTGTATGTTTAGGGTCTTGCAAATTAAACTGACAAAAGACAGATTAGCAAAAGGAAAAAACAGGTGTGTGTGTGTGTGTGTGTGTGTGGTGTGGTATGTGTGTGTGTTCATTAGTTCTGAATACGGGAGTCCTCAGTAATGAGTAAATCAAAGGGGTAATTAGAACTTGGGGTTTAAAGACCTAACTTAGTAGAGAGAAGCAGGAAAGACTACTGAGGAAAAGACATGTGGGTTTTCAGAATGCAAGAAATAGAAGGTGTGTGGTAACATTGCTCTCAAGAAGTAGGACAATCTTTCCTGTCTTCTCTATTTTTAGTGTGTGTGTGTGTGTGTGTGTGTGTGTGTGTGCCCGTACTGGAACTGGAACTCAGGGCCTGGGCACTGTCCCTTAGATTGAGCTAGAAATCTACTTCCAGTTGGTTTTGGGGGGGGTTTTTGTGTGTCTTTGTTTTTGTTTTTGTTTTTTTGCTGATTAATTGGAGGTAAGAATCTCATAGGGGCTGGGAAGGTGGCTCAGTGAGTGGCCTCATGCAAGAGGCCCTGGGTTTGATTCCCCTAGACCACATAAACCTAAAAAAAGCCGTAAGTGCCACAAGTGGTAGAGTGCTAGCCTTGAGCTGAAGAACTGAAGGACAGTGCCCAGGCTGAGAGTTCAAACCCCATGGGGGGGGGGGAGTATATCACATTTTTGTCCCCACTGGCTTCAACTCCGAGATCCTCAGATCTCAGCCTTCTGAGTAGCTAAGGTTATAGCCACCAGTACCAGCCTCAAGTCAATTCTTTTCACGGGGTTTGAACCCTAGACCTGGGCACTGTCCCTCAGCTCTTCATCTCAAGGCTAGCACTCTACCACTTGAGCCACCACTCCACTTCCGGTTTCCTCAATGGTTTATTGGAGATATGAGTCTCATGGCCTTTCCTGCCCAGGCTGGTTTTGAACCTTGATCCTCAGATCTCAGCCTCTGGAGTAGCTAGGATTTACAGGCATGAGCCACCAGCGCCCAGCAACTCAGTTCTTAATATTCCGTTTCTAAAGTTCTCCTCATTAATCACAATTGATAATTAGGAAGAAATCTGAGTCTTTTTCTGGATTTTGTCTTCACAGGAAGAACAAGTTACCAGGAAAACTTGAAACATATTTGTAATAAAGTGCTATATTTTGAATCAGCAAAATCAATCTATCGACGTTTCCCCAAAGGGAATTTTTTTAAAACAAGGGGGGAAAAAAGGCAAAAATATCCTTAAACGAATTCCCATAACTTTAATGTCACAACTTGACAGACACTTCAGCATCTGTCTCTGATGCCCACGTCTATGAGAGATGAGGTCAAGTGTGGAAGAAAATGGACCAGAATTGCGCCTTGCATTTGTGATTTCAAAGCCAAGAGTGACCATGATTAAGATTAGTGTGAAATAACATTTACACACACACACACACACACACGTCTATCACAGGAAAAGCTGTGGTGTCCTCACACAGCAATGAAACGTTTCAAAGCCAGGGTTAGGTCTCACCCTTTCTTTTGCAATGAGTGTTTAAATCGGCTTCCTATTTGTGTTCTCAACTCGGAGGTTTCACTGAAAGCTTCTGGGGCGTGGAGGGCGCCCTCCGGCTTCCTGGGGGGGAGATCCCCGGGCAGGCCCCGATCGGCCACCAGCACGATTTCACGGTTGGAGGTCAGAGCTCCACCGGGAGTAACTCCTAGAGCGGGGCCGCAGCCCAGGGGACTGCGGGGTGGTCGCCCCGGGGTACCCCGTTCCGGGGGGGGCGCGAAGGGGACTCGCGGGGCCACGGGCTCGGCCTCCCGCGGATGCATTCTTAGTCGCCGGGGAGATTCACGACGGACGTGGGTGGGGAGGACCGGGACTTCCGAGGAGGAGGCTCCGATTGGCGCGGGAGGCGGCAGGTGTGCAGGCCGGCGCAGGTGAGGGGCGTGGGGGTCCCCCTCCTCGCCTCTCCCCCTCTCCCCTTCGTGTCCCCTCGCCCCTCCCCGCACGTGCCCTGCCACGTCCAAGGCCACCCCGACACTGACCCGAGACTGACCAGACCCGCATTTCCGCCAGATCCCCGGGAGTGACCGACCATTTCCTCCTCTGCCCCGCCCCGGGCCCGCCCCACCCCGGGCCCCGCCCCGCCCCGCCCCGGGCCCCACGCCCCGCCCCGGGCCCCGCCCCACGCCCCGGGCCACGCCCCACGCCCCGCCCGGGCCCCGGGGGCGCGGCCCCGGACGGCCCGCCCCGCGCTACCCACAATGCATCTGTAACCCAAAGAAATGCAAAAAAGCCTGGCGATTAACCCCATTCTCACAGTCCTGACTTCAGGGCGAGTGCTTCCGTCTCCGTGGCAACCGCATCCAATCTGGGGATTCTAGGTGGTGTATTTTTTATGGTTGTGGCATTGGCCCCTAAAAAGTCTCCTTACTTAGAAAAGATCCTAGATGCGAAGCATAAATAGACAGAAAATGGCTTCGTTGCTCAGTTGGTCCGAAGGCTGTGGGTTATTGTTAAGCTGTTTAACATTGTCTCCCCCCCACAGCCCCTCTTGACTAACTTGGCGTTTTTGCATCCCCTGCGGTTCATCAGCGACGCTTACGAAAATTACAGAGGGTATATTAATTATTCTTTGAATGAAAGGCCTAAGAACCTCTACTTGGTAGCAAACTTGGTAAGGTTAACTTTCTTGCAATATTTATTAACTTTAAAGGTGCCTGGGGGAAAAATATGCAGAAAGAATTGTGCACTAGACACTATGTTGAAATGAACTATACAACTTGGAGGGTGGGGTAGAGGGAAAGAAATGGGAGGGTAAAGAAAGGGGTGACATCCAAAAAGAAATGTACTCTGTACTTGATTTATGTCACTGAAACCCTCTGCATGTCACCTCTATAATAACGATTTTAAAAATTTGTTTAAATGTGTGTTTTAATTACCTGTGAACTCTAAATTAAAGATTATACTCTGGGAAGTGGCGCTGTGGCTCAAGTGGTAGAGCGCTAGCCTTGAGCTGAAGAGCTGAGGGACAGCACCCAGGTCCAGAGTTCAGACCCCACGACTAACCAAAAAAAAAAAAAAAAAAGCGTATACTCGGAGCCTGTGTGGTAGTGTTCACCTGTAATTCCAGCACTTGGGGGCCTGAGGCAGGAAGATTTCAAGTCCCAAGCCAGCCTGGGCTCTAGAGCAAGACCCCCAAAACAAAACCAACCAAAGAATATATTCAGTTTTGAGAGAGTGATCTCATGTACTTACATGAAACATGTAGATTTACTCTTAGGTATATTTATATCTGGATGGAAAAAATTTGGAAGATAATTATTATTAACGGTATCTAGGGGCTGGGAAGGTGGCTCAGTGGTAGAAAGCTTGCCTTGCATGTATGAGGCCCTGGGTTCGATTCCTCAGCACCACATAAACAAAAAGAAAAAAGCCGGAAGTGGCGCTGTGGCTCAAGTGGTAGAGTGCTAGCCTTGAGCTGAAGAGCTGAGGGACAGCGTCCAGGCCCAGAGTTCAGGCCCCAGGGCTACCGGACCCAAAAAAAAAAAAAAGGGTATCTAAACAGCTCTAGAAAGTGAGATGCAAGAGGTCATTTAAGGAATTACTCAGAACTTTTTTAAATTTTTATTTTTTAATTTATTTTTAATTTTTATTATGTTTTTCTCACTTTTGTATTGATCATGTTTGCTGATTTTTTTTTTTCCCTGATCAGTCATGGGGCTGATCTCTGGGAACTGTCCCTCAGCTCTTCACTCAAGACTATTACTCTACCATTTGAGTCACAGGGCTACTTCTTGCTTTTTCTGCTTATATGATGTTGAGGAATCCAACCCAGGGCCTCATGAATTCAAGGCAAGCACTCTACCACTAAGCCACCTTCCCAGCCCCTACTGAGATCTTTTTTTTTTTTTTTTTTGGTTGGTCGTGGGGCCTGAACTCTGGGCTTGGGCGAGAGCTCTACCGCTTGAGCCACAGTAGCACTTCCGGTTGTCTAGTGGTTTATTGGAGATAAGAGTCTTACAGATTTTCCTGCCAGGGCTGGCTTTGAACTGCGATCTTCAGATCTCAGCTTCCTCATTAGCTAGGATTACAGGTGTGAGCCACAGGCACCTGGCTCAGAACTTTTTTAAAGCTGTTTGTTATAAATTCTTTAATTGTGTAGAAATCTAGGAATGAATAGATACTATGTAATTTTTGCATAGGCTTTTGGTTGTTTTAGATAGAAAGAATGTCGGCCCACAAGTCAGGATCAGTATCCAATTTACAACCAGGTAGGAGTCTTTGGCAAGGAGATGTCTTTCCACCCAGCCTATCAGTCTATTGCTGACTCTTTAGGGCCAGCAGCAGCTCTTTGGTTCAGTTGCTATAACTGGACAGAGTTTACACTCAGACTCAAACGTCAGGGCCTGGCAAACTGGCTTTTTTTCATTAGAGCTAATAAACCTGAGCACATGGTTGAGAGATATGGACCCTCTGTGATAACTATCCTTCAAAAAATAAAAAATAAGCCAGTGTTGGTGGCTCACTCCTGTAATCCTAGCTATTCAAGAGGCTGATATCTGAGGATTTCAGTTCAAAACCAATCCAGACAGAAAAGTCCTTGAGACTAATCTCTAATTAACCAGCAAAAAGTCTGGAGTAGAGCTATGGCTCAAGTGGTAGAGAGCTTGTCTTGAGCAAAGACAAGGAAGAACTTAAGCACCTGAGTTCAAACCCCAGTACCAGCACAAAAAATAAACAAACAAAAAAAAATAGTTACACCTTTGAAAAGC
The DNA here is from genome assembly GCF_019054845.1 of Dipodomys spectabilis. NCBI lineage: Eukaryota > Metazoa > Chordata > Mammalia > Rodentia > Heteromyidae > Dipodomys > Dipodomys spectabilis. The sequence continues at coordinate 8,197,963 of NW_024870711.1, forward strand.
TTGGGCAAAGGGCACTCCTGGTACCATTTGTTACTAAGAAACTTTCTTAGCAGGCTGAAGAGAGAAGCTTTGTATCTGTCCGCTTTGTTGAATATGAATACCCAATTTAAATTCTAAGTTGAAAGTATTCAGAGTCTCTAAACTCAAGAATGGTTGGTATGCTAGACTTGACAGGCACTACAGTGTCTGTCTCAGATGCCAAAAAGTCTATCAGAGATGAGGTCAAGTGTAGAAGAAAATGGACCAGAATTGAGCTTTCCATTTGTGATTTCCACCTAGAAATCGAAGGCAAGCATGACAATGATTAAGATTAGTGTAAGAGCCGGGTAATGGTGGCTCACGCCTGTAGTCCTAGCCACTCAGGAGGCTGAGATCTGAGGATCCTGGTTCAAAGCCAGCCTGGGCAGGAAAGTCCGTGAGACTCTTTTTTTTTTTGGGGGGGGGGGGGTCTGGTCGTGGGGCCTGAACTCTGGGCCTGGGCGCTGTCCCTCAGCTCTTCGGCTCAAGGCTAGCGCTCTACCACTTGAGCCACAGTGCCACTTCCGGCTTTTTTCTTTTCGCTTATGTGGGGCTGAGGAATCCAACCCAGGGCCTCAGGCATGCAAGGCAAGCGCTCTACCACTGAGCCATCTTCCCAGCCCCCTGTGAGTCTCTTATCTCCAATTAACCACCAGAAAACTGGAAGTGGTGTTGAGGCTCAAGTGATAGAGTGCTTGCCTTGAGCTGAATAGCTGAGGAACAGTGCCCAGGCCTAGAGTTCAGGCCCCACAACTGACAGACGAGAGAAAGGAAGGAAGGAAGGAAGGAAGGAAGGAAGGAAGGAAGGAAGAAAGAAAGAAAGAAAAGAAGGAAGGAAGGAAAGGAAGATTAGTTTGAAACAACCTTTTCATTTAAAAAAAATTTGTAACAAAGGAAAGATGTGGTATCTCACAAAACAATGAAAAGTTTAAAAGCAAGCATGCATATATATATATATATGTATATGTCCCAAGATATGGATATGTGTACATATGTAAGTACAGTATGCATACATATATACACATGAGAGCGGAGCAGAGGGAAGGGGAAGAGACCTTGTTGACATGAATGCTGTCATCAACTTTGTCACTGGAATGCCACTATGATCTGGCCTCCTGGTGTTCATTATTCCAGCCCTGTGTCATCACCTCTCCTTGAAGGTGGCCTGAATTTATTGACTCATTTGAAGGGACAAATAAAGGAAAAGTAAAGCTTCTCTTCTCCTTTGCTCTGGGAGAAGCCAGCTGCTACTTAAGTGAACAGCTCTCGAGAGGAGCAGGAACGGTGTGTGCAGCCAGCAGGCAGCACCGCCGGGCCAGAGCCCGCCAGCCGCCCCGCAAGTGCACTTGTCAGCAGATCTGAACCCACTTGAGCCTCCACCCACCACAGCCCTCATGACCCTTCCACCACGGCCTCAACAAATCCCCTGTGTCCCTGCTCCAGAGCCCTGACCCACAGCAACTGGGAGAAAACAAACACTTGGGGCCTTAAGACATTGAGGGATGGTTAAGGTGCTTTACAGCATTTGATAACTAAGACAGGCACTTTTGGTTTAAGCACACCTGGAACGCTCGCTTCTGTTCTATGGCCTCTAAACACCTCATTATTTTGCCAAGACTGTACCTCCAAGCCTGTTCTCATGAGCTACAGCATCCTTCGCTTCTAAAAGACCATGGAAAAAAGGAAAAAACCGGAAGTGGCGCTGTGGCTCAAGTGGTAGAGCGCTAGCCTTGAGCTGAAGAGCTGAGGGACAGCACCTAGGCCCAGAGTTCAAGGCCCACGACTGGACCCCCCCCCAAAAAAAAAACCTAAAAGACCATGGGCTGCTGGAGAGGAAAATCTACTTTCAATGAGGAAGATTCACGGCAGGTACACTACAAGAGTATTCTAGCTAGGCACTAGTGGCACACGCCTTGAGCAAGAAAGCTAAGGGGCTGGGTGCCGGTGGCTCATGCCTGTAATCCTAGCTACTTAAGAGGCTGGGATATGAGGATCATGGTTCAAAGCTAGCCAGAGCACAGAAGTCCATGAGATTCTTATCTCCAATAAACCACTCAGAAAACTGGAAGTGGCACTGTGGCTCAAGTGGTAGAGCACTAGCCTTGAGATAAGAGCTGAGGGACAGTGCCCAGGACCCACAACCAACAACAACAACAAACAAAAACTAAGGAATAGCACACAGACCCTGAGTTCAGGCCCCAGGAGTGGCAGCAAAAGAAAAAGTCTGCAATATATGTATATACACATATACATATATATACATATATACATACATATACTCAGGGCCTGTGTGATATAGATATTCAATATATATTCTATTATAATGAATATATAATTATATGTAATATAATATATACATTATACTATTATGTAACATTTATATACTATATATCATATATAATATAAACATACATATTATATAATTCAATATATATAATATATAATTTATATATAAATACAGTATATTTATATATACTCTCTCTCTATATATTATATATAAGACCCTTTGTTCAAATCTCAGACACAGTTTTTTGTTCTTATTGTTGTTGTTTTTGCTAGTCATGGAGCTCGAACTCAGGGCCTGGACACTGTCCCTGAGCTTCTTTTGCGCCACAGCACCACTTCCAGCTTTTTCTGTTTATGTGGTACTGAGGAATCAAACCCGGAGCTTCATGCATGCTAGGCAAGCACTCTACCATTGAGCCTCCTTCCCAGCCCCTGGACACAGTTTTTAGAAAATGAAAAAAAAATCAGGCAAACATCAGAAGATGCTCAATCTGCTAAATACAAGCTGTTCAGTTAACCTTTGGAAAATTCCACCACCAGCAGCAGCAGAACTGACTATTGGTAGTGAACTTGACCGTTTTAATGTTCTCAAAGTACTAGAGTTGTAGGCTATCATTGTTTTTAAATAGTGACATGATTTGTATATAGTTATATATTATTTCGCAGTAAAAGCAATTGCACTTTGGGACTTTGTATTTGCATTTTTATTTTTTGGTGTCAGTGCCAAGACTTAAACTCAAGGCCTTATACTCTAGTTTGGCTTTTAAACTCAAAGTTAACACTCTACTGTTTGAGCTTTAACTCCACTTCCATCATTTTTCTGGCTAATTGGAGATAAGAGTCTCTCAGATTTGTGTGATCGAGTTGGCTTCAAACGCTGAGCCTCAGATCTTAGCTTTTTTTTTTTTTGGAGGGGGTTCGGTGGTGGGGCCTGAACTCGGGACCTGAACTCTGGGCCTGGGCGCTGTCCTTCAGCTCTTCAGCTCAAGGCTAGCGCTCTACCACTTGAGCCACAGCGCCACTTCCAGCTTTTTTCTTTTTGTGGTGCTGAGGAATTGAACCCAGGGCCTCATGCATGCAAGGCAAGCGCTCTACCACAGAGCCACCTTCCCAGCCCTAGATCTTAGCTTCTTAAGTAGCTAAGATTACAGACCTGAGCCACCAGTGCCCACTGACTGTGGAACTTCTGAATCAATTGCACATCGTTTAGTCTCTCAGAACCTAAGTTCAAAAAGGAATCCAGGCTTCCATGTCTTGAGCTCTGTTCTTCTTCTTTTTTTTAATACAGAAACATAAACACCAATGGTCTTAACCAGGAGATGGTCAACAAATATTCACTGGCTGCTATGAACAAGTACTTTGGCAAGGAATATACAAAAGAAACAACCCTGTCCTCAAGTAACCAGTATATAATGCGGTTTTCCTGCCACCGTGTTTCTCTCTCAGGTAATAAAAGGAGGCTAGCTACAGGGGTGCAAGTCTGTGGTCCCAGCTACTTGGGAGGCTACTTGCTTCTGCCCAGGAGCTCAAAGCCAGATTGGGCACATAATGCAGTCCTGTCTCTTAAAAGAGAAACAACTAATGTCTGATGTGGTAGTGCACACATGTAATTCCAGCACTTGGGAGGCTGAGCATAGTGTAGCAGGCCCAGGCCAACTTGGGCTACATAGAAAGGCCCTTTCTCAACACACAAACAAAATAACTAGGGCTGGATATGTAGCTCAGGGGTAGAACTCTTTTTTAGTCTGTGTGAGGCCCTGGGTTTGATCCAAAACACCTTCAAAATGAAAAAAACAAACAAAACTAGCTGAAATACCTCAAAGTAATAGCAAGGTATGATATAAAGTTAGGTTGGCAAAAAATTGTTGCCCTCCGCCTGAGGCTCAAGCCTGTAATCCTAGCTACTCAGGAGGGTGAGATCTGAGGATCACGGTTCAAAGCCAGCCCAAGGGAGGAAAGACCTTGAGACTCTAATCTTCAATTAACTACTAGAAGACTGGAAGTGGTGTTGTGGCTCAAGTGGTAGAGCACTCACTGTGAGCTGGAGAACTTGGGACAGCACCCAGGCCCAGAATTCAAGCCCCACCATGGACAAAAACAAACAAAAACAAAACAAACACTTGTTGCCCTCAACCTCAGGAGACTGGGAGTTGTGGGGGAGAAAGCAATAGAGAAAGCAATTAAACCTGGGATAAACATAACCGTCCGCAGGTCTGGCTCATCTAATGCTAGCTACTCAGGAGACCAAGATCTGAGGATCCTGATCTTAAACCCGACCAGACAGACAAATTTGAAAGACTCTTGTCTCCCAATTAGCCAACAACAACAAACAAATCCAGAAGTGGAGGTGCGGCTCAAGTGGTAGAGCCCCATCATTGAGCAGAAAAGCCAAGTTAGCTTTGGAGGCCCTGAGTTCAAGCCCCAGTGCTAGCAACAAAAGAAGGAAAGGGGGAAAACCAACAAGCCAGTGCACAGTGCTCGGGACACAGTGGGTGTTCGGGACACAGTGGGTGTTCGGCGGGACACAGTGAGTGTTCACGACACGGTGCGCATTCGGGTCAAGGCGCGCGTTCAGCCACGGCGCGCGCGCGTGGTCAGGCCGCGGTACCTCAGCCGGCCTGCAGCAGGTGGATGTGGGCGCGGGAGCAGGCTGAAGGAGTGACCCCACTTCCCCCGCCTGGTCCTGCCGGGTCCACCTGCGCCTCCAGGGCCGGAGGGCCGGAGAGGAATGGCAGAGAGCTGGGGGCCCAGAGTAACCTCACACCTCGCCGCCCCGCCCCGGAGTCCCGCGGAGACTCCGCCGGGAGAGGCCGCGCACGGGAGCCGGCCCAGCGCGTCCTCTTGCCAAAACCAAAGCACACAAAGCGCTCTTGTTCCTGCCTTACATAATCCGGGGAGCCGGAGGCCCGGGGCGGAGGACCCCCTGTCCCCTCCCGGCCTGGAGGCGCGAGAGGGGGGCCCGGGAAGCCCCCCGGGGCTCCAGGCTCGGCTCCCACCCCGCCTGGGCCCAGGGCTGCCCACCAGGTTAGCGGAGCCCTCCTGGAAGAGGACCTGGGAAGGGCACCCGAGACCCCCATGCATCGGAGCGGTCCAGGGGTCGCAGGCCCACTCTGCCCCCCCCCATTGGGGCCTCCGCCGGCCTGTGGGGAACCAGTGCCCGCTCCCCCGAGGACCACCAGCGGGAAAGCGGCCAGGGTCTGCTGCTGTGCTCTTCCAAGTTGGAAAGCCGTCCCGGTGGGGCCGACGCTCGGCCTACCTGGAGCCACTTCCCGGATTCGTCTTGACTTCGGGCATCCTCCTGGGATCCAGACCAGGGGGTTCGGCGGTGTTATTGACACAGGACAGGGCTTTGCTCTCCTGCTTTAAATCTAATGAGCGGAGCCAACTTCAAGGAGTACGGACTCACTGGAATACATAGAAACTAAAAAGGGATACAGGGCTACTAAATCAAACCTCTGCCTGCCTGTCTATGCATCTATCTATCTATCTATCTATCTATCTATCTGTCTGTCTGTCTGTCTGTCTGTCTGTCTGTCTGTCTGTCTGTCTGTCTGTCTGTTGCCAGTACCAGGGCTTGAACTCAGGGCCTTGCACCCTCACCTGGCTTTTCCACTGGTGCTCTACCACTGGACCTCACCTCTACTTCCAAAGCTGGCATTCAATGATAACTCCTCCAAAGTCTGACTTCCCCAATCATTTCCACAACCTCTGACTACCTACGCAAAGCACCTGGTCCCCAAAGAGCTACGGTGTACATTTCCACTTTTCAACTCATTACTAAATAAAGAGCCCAAGTAAGTGTGTCAACAGCTTTGTGGAAAGACAATTTGTGCAGCATAAAATCCAAGGACTTTTTAGTAAATTTGCAGAGTTGGACAACCATCATTGCAATCCAGTTTTAGAGCATTTTTATCATGCCTCAAAATCCTTCATATTTACATAATTTTAAGTGTGTGTGTGGCTTTCTGACTCATGGTCTAGGGGCTGTCCCTTAGGTTTTTTTCACTCAAGGCTGATACTCTACCACTTGAGCCACAACCCCACTTTTGTCGTTTTGGTGGTTAATTGGAAGTAAGAGTCCACTAACTTTCTTGCCCAGGCTTGTTTTGAACGGAGATCCTCAGGTCTCAGCCTCTTGAGGAGCTAGGCTTGTGTGAGCCACTGGCTTACATAACTTTGTAAAAAGAAAGAACTGCCTGCAGATCTATGACCAGAGCATGAGTGTTGTCCTTTGTTTGACATTTAAGTCCTATTTCTTTGTGATCTTTGCCCAAAGGCAACATTTTGATCATCTCGACTCTTGTTACATGTCTGTTACATTCTTGTCTATCTTTGAAGAGACATTTGTGTATGTACCCCACACACAGATTTGTAAAGGGAGAAATCCCGCTGGAGACCCACCTGCCAAGCCCACACAGAAGACTTTCATCCTCAGACAGGTTCCCCTTAAATTATTTCCTCTCCCCCCTCCCTTCCACTTCTCTTCTTCCTTCCTTCTTTCTTCCACTTTGGTCTTCCTTCCTCCTTCCCACTTCCTTCCCCCTCATTTTTCCTTTTTCCTTCCCTCCTGCCACCCCTACCCCTCCCCTTCTCCAGGCCACCCTAGGCATAGCCCATAATGGGGAAGAGAACTGTGTTCACCTGCCTTTCGGCTAATAAGGGCAGAGCCTTCTGGGTACGACCAGCAGTTCCTAGGCCTAGCTGGAAAGTCTGGGTGTTGGGCAGAGATCATGTGAAGACAGGCTGCAGAGTGGGATCCCACAAAAGCCAGTAGCTGCAGACATTAGAGAAATTAACATCATTTGAAGGCAGCAGATGATAGACACAGAAGGGCTTCCAGCACATTCGGAAGAAAAAAGCCCACATTAGCACAGGCGACGCATTCACCTATGATCAAACCTAAATGGCCACCTTCCCAAAGAGTTGATGGTGGCCTTGCAGGTGAGGCCACACAAAACAAATTACGTGGCTGTCTGCCCATCAGTTCCTCTTCCACCTGCTTTCTCTGAGCTTCACCTGGTAATCTTTCCAGATGATCATCTCAGCTCTGTTAAACTCCTAGTGACTTGACTGCCCAACTTCAGCCATTTCTTCCTCCTCCTCCTTCTCCTCCCCGAGTTTTTTGAGACAGGATCTCAATGTAGCTCAGGCTGTCCCTGAACTCAAAATCCTCCTGCCTCAGCTTCCCAAGTCCTAGGATTTCTGGTCCACACCCTGCAAACACACACACCCTACCTGCACTGTACACACCCTGCAAGCACACACACCCTACCTCCATTTAAGACTTACCTTGTAGGGTTTTGTGAGATTCAAGAACTATTTTAATTATTCTATTTAATTGTTCTATTTTTGTGCAGCACAGGGGCTTGAGCCCAAAGCTGGCACTCCACCACTTGAGCCATGCACCCCGTTGGGCAGTTTGCTGGTTAACTGGGGTTATGAGTCGCTTGAATGGTTCTGCTCAGGTTGTTTTTGACCCTTGAATCTCCAGGTCTCAGCCTCCTGAGGAGCTAGGTTTGCTTTCCTTTTTTATTTTGTACCTTGGCTGAGATACAATTTGTGCACAGCTATGCAGTTGGATGACTTTTGACAAATGTATAGTGACACGAAACCGCTTCAGAGCATTTCCTATTATCACAAACAGGTACCTTTCTGGCCTGTCCTCCATCTCTCATCCACCTCCAGCAACTACACATCTGCTTTCCATTATCATAGATTTCTTTTCCTTTCTCTAGGAGATAAATACAATCATGCATACTGGACATGATACCTGGCTTCTGAAGGTCTATAATGTGTTCATGTATTCATACTACCATGTTTTGTTTTGTTTTGAGTTTTGTCCCTTAGCTTTTTCACCCAAGGCTAGTGCTTCACCTCTTGAGCCACAGCTCCACTTCTGGTTTTTTACTGATTAATTGAAGAAGAGAATCTCTCATGGACTTTTCTTCCTTTAGATGGCTTCAAACTCGGATGTTTAGATCTCAGCCTTCTCAGTAGCTGAATTATAGGCATGAGCCACAACGTCCACTTCCTACCATGTTAATAAATAGAAGTTACTTACTTACATTTTTTTCAGTAAGAGCTAATCTGAGACCAGAGTGGCCAACTAGCTTATTGAAGCTGTGTTGATTCTTTGGGTATTACTGCCATCTGCTGTCACTCTGCTGTTGGGATGGTATTTTTCAGATCATAGGCAGGAAGACCGTTAAGGAGGGAAAAAAAAATCAAAGCTCATTTTGTTACCAAAAAATGTTTAATATTTCTGTCGCCAAACATTCAGTACAAACACGTTGATTTTCTTGCATGGAATTTATGGTTGTCTTTTAAGATACTTGTGAAGGACCAACAGCTTCCAGTTAGTGATTCCTATTTCCCATCATGCAACTACATTTATTTTGAATATCATTTTGTGTTAAGCTATTTAAAAAAATATAAAGAAAAGAATCTGGAAATCTATTGCCTTTTTCAGTATTATATTGTAAGATTCATAAAACCTCAAATAGGTCTGAAAATTATTAAAATAACTCATCCTAAGTTATTTAGAGGAGCAATTTTGGAGCTTTATATAATGAAAGTGAAAGGGAGCATCTTGGCTGGTCCGATGGTAGTGGGTTATCAGAACTTATTAACATTAGTATCACTAAAGTTGATATACAACCCCCCCACTGCTAAATTTGACTGGCTTTTTAAAAAACCTTCTAATTTGAGAAAATTACCTTTTTAATGGAACATAAAATTAGGAGATTTTTTTTTAAGCCAGTAGGCTCTTAACAACCAACAACATCGTTCTTCTAATTTTAAAGGATTATTCAACTATAAAGTTGAATAATCAGGTTTTTATATATGAGAAATGGAATGCTGCAGCAGTGACCCTTTCGTTCGTATTTCACTTAACTGCTAGTTTGTTCTTAATCAAGGATCTGGAACAGGTGGTCGGAGGGAATCAGTGAGTAATGATGGGGCCCAGGGGGAAAATGCTGGATAATCTCTCAAAACACCTGCTCAGCACTGAGCTTCCTCAGGCTCGAATGCGAAGACACATGTGTGCCAACCGCACGTGCCAGTGAGGTTCCTCTGTCCCTAGTCTAAGCTCAGACAGACACAGCTTCCTATCCATCCAGATCCTCAGCCACCGACCAGACAGGAGGGAAAGGGGAGGGGCCCTTGTGGTTCTCCTCTGGGGGGCGGGGCATAGAAGAGCCCACCTGCAGGTGCATGTGTTCCTTGCATTCCTTCCCCTCAGAAAGAATAAGTGCCACGGTGATCTCGAGTGGCCAGTCTCACAGTGTGTTCCCAAGGGCAGGACAGGAGGAGGGTTCTCCTTTGTCCACAGGGTGGTGGACACCGGCCTCCCTCTTCTCTTGGCCACAGCCCTCCACTAACCACCCTGTCCACCCTCCGGGGAGCACACTGGCGGGCATCAGAGCAGATGGGCTTGATGGTGATGGTGAAACACCAAAGAAGGTTATTATTCAGTGGTCAGTGGTCAGCTCCAGGAGTGACCAGCAGAAGAGTGACCTGTGTGCCTGGTGTGCTGTCCCCATGTGGCCAGGAGGGCCAGTAAGGGAGGCAGCACCGCAAAGCATCTGTGCTTCTCATGGGGGAAAGGCCAGAACATTTTCCTATGCAGTTGAGACTCATGTCTGAGAACTCAAAAACCTAGAAAAGAAAGGAGCCCTCCTGGGCATCGGGGAGGCACAGGGGCTGGTCTAGCTGATAAATGTCCTACAGCATGCTGATAACAGAGCTGCAGTGAGGTTGTAAGTGAGCCAGTGTGAGGTTATGCATACATTCTTCACCATGATCGATCCTTTCCGAAAAGAGAAACCCAGAATCACTAGGTTTATGAGGGGTATTTAAGTGTCATCAGCAGACCCAAAGCAATATTGGCATCTCTTGCACTTAGATTCCCAAACATTTGTTTAATTCCACCTTGAGTGAGGCACACAGTCTGTTGACTACTCCCAGCTTTTTTGGGGGGGAGGTTTGCAATCCTGGCTTGAACTCAGGGCCTGGGCGCTGTTCTTGAGCTGCTTTTTGCTCTAGGCTAGCATTCCACCACTTGAGCCACACCTCCACTTCCAGTTTGCTTGGTAGTGTAGTGAAGTTAAGAGTCTCACAGACTTTCCTTCCTGCAAGGACTGGCTTTGAACAGCAATCCTCAGAACTCAGCTTCCTGAATAGCTAGAACCACAGGCATGAGCCACCAGTGCCAACACTCTTCTAATCTCATAGCCCCATAAGCCTTCCTTTATGATAAAGTCCACCATAGAGAGAAGACCAGTGAAGATAAGGACCGATTCATTATCCACAACCTGCTGTAACTGGTCCTTCCTACCTGACATCATCCATCTACATTCTTCATGTTTGGTTTATTCAAGAGGCTCATGCGGCTGTCAGACAACCTTAGTCTGTTCATCCTAGCTGCTGACAATATCCCCTGTGGCTTTTAGATTTAGGAGTCACCGTTGGCATTCCAATAGCTCCTAGAATCTTCACTAGTTGGGACACAAGTCCTGTCTTCACACCATTTTCATGCACTCATGTGGACCATCATTAAGGCAGGAACTAAATATTAGCCGACCGGCTCTCTGCTCATACTTGTAGATCATCAGGACGCGGCAGGAAGAAGACACACACCACCATTTATTGGGCTGCAGGATTCTGGTTCTGAGAAAGTTTTGGAAGCACCCAAGTAAGATGGCCGGCTTACCCGGCCCAGAAGCAACGCTAGCGAAATGTCCAAGTAGATTCAAACGGAATGACACCACAGTGCGGCCGGCTGAATTCGATGGTGGTGTTTCTGTGGGTCTGATTCCCCTCGCACATCAGGTGCCCATTAATTCCATGAGAGCTGGCTTCCAAACGGCTCCTGTTTCTGCCTCTGACAGGGACGTGGACAGACCAGGTCTCAGTGCCCCAAGGTGGTGGCAGTGGAGACGCAGCTTCATCGGGAAAGCTCCTCTTCCCCCTGCTCCGTTCCACCGGGACCTCTGTGTCCCGACTGACCCCTGGACCTCTGTGTCCCGACTGACCCCAGGACCATTGGGTCCCGGCTGGCCCCTGGGCCTTTGGGTCCCGGCTGACCCCTGGACCATTGGGTCCCGACTGACCCCCTGGACCTCTGTGTCCAACTGACCCCTGGACCTGTGTCTGGACTGACTCCTGGACCTCTGTGTACTGACCCCTGGACCTCTGTGTCCCGACTGACCCCTGGGCCTTTGGGTCCAGGCTGACCCCTGAGCCTGTGGGTCCCGGCTGACCCCTGGGCCTTTGGGTCTTGAGTGATCCCTGAACCTTTGGGTCCCGGCTGATCCCTGGACCTCTGGGTCCCGACTGACCCCTGGACCTCTGGGTCTCGACTGACCCCTGGACCTCTGGGTCCCGACTGACCGACGGTTCTGCCGTCGTGGGGAAGGCCGGGGCTCAGCGCGCCCTGGAGCTGGCGGAGGAGCGGGGACGGCGGAGGGCGCCGAGCCCGGGTCGTAACCTGCGCACCGACGGCCCAGAGAGAGTCCCGCGTGGCCCGGCCGGGGCCTGCGCACAAACCAGGGTGTGGTGGGATGGCGAGGGGATCGGGTCCCTGGGACCCCCCCCCCCCCGCCCGCGCAGCTAGCGGCCACCTCTAAGGGTTGTGCGCTCCCAGGAGCACTGGGTCCAGCGAGGCCGACGGGGACCTGCGCCGGGCAGCTGCGGGAGTCTCCGAGTGTCCGCTCTAGGACCCCGTGGAGGAGGATCGCTGCGATCTGTCCTCCCCGCCGGGACCTCTCCTCCCCGCCGGGACCTCCCCTCCGCCGTCTCAGCCCGCCCTGGACGGCTGCTGTTTTGCATGTAAATTACCCATAATGCCTCGAGAGCGCGTGTCCTCAGGAGCGTCTTTAATTTCAACCAGGATTTCCTTAAACAGATTCCGTGCTTCCGTTTTACATGTGGTTTATACGGGATGCGTACATTTATATACCACGAAAGGCCCGTGCCGTGATCACCGTGAGTATAAAAGGAACTTATCTTTTGTGTCATATATAGTGTGTTGCACACCGTACTTCTCGGTTGGTCCGAGGGCAGTGGTGTTTACAACTAATTGATCACAACCAGTTACAGATTTCTTTGTTCCTTCTCCACTCCCACTGCTTCACTTGACCAGCCTTTTGCCGCGGGTCCGGTCCGGTCCGTACCGTAGCAGCAGTCACGAAGTCCATATGTGGGAAAGCCCCCCAGCTTTGCATGCTTCAAAGAAAACTGTGTTTTATTACTCCACTTCATTCTACAAAGCAAGGCATTGGGCATGTGTTGTGCATAAGCCTGTCTAGATTAATATCACCAAGGTGAAAATTAGGAAGTGGAAGGAAGGAAATACCCAGGTGCCTAACCTACAAATAATGCTGCCCTTTCTGACTGTTCACGACTATTTTCTTACACAACTTTAGGACCTGATTTCTCCCAAGTTTTGCTTTTCCTTGTAAAACAGAAAGATTCTGGTACGGAAGAAAAATCTCTATATCTGTTCAAAAAATGACTTTTGCGTATCGGAGTTATTTTGGCTTCAAACGACTGCGTGGGACACGATAATAGGACATACTATGTAAATATTTGGGGGGCACACTCACACTATTGTCATATGAAAGTTAGATTCTACAAGTCTGAATAAATCCCTGTGGTGGAAACATAATCCCTAGAGCAAGTGTGGAAGCCGGATTCAAGACGGAGTTCAATGCTAGATCTGGCTAACTGACATGCAGCCAGGACCTGGATTCTATCTTAGGATCACACGGTGTGGTGTGGTTCTCTCTTGCTGTTCCACCATTTGGAGGCACAGCACATGATGTAAGGCAAAGAAAGAAAACTCTTATCAAATTCTAGCACATTAATCCTGGACTTTCCTGTTAGAAGAAATCTGTGCATTATAAAGTACCCAGTATGGATTACTTACTCAAATAGCAGCGCAACACAGACTAAGACAAATAGGTATTGTGTATTTTATCTTGAGAGACCATCTTAGTCAAATAGAGTTTATTCTATTACTTTGGGCTGGCCTCCAAGGTTGTCTTATCATTGCTATTTGTAGATATTATTATCTGGCTAGGAATCTTCAGAGCCAGTGGGTGGCTGACACCTGTAATCCTAGCTATTCTGGAGGCTGAGATCTGAGGATCAACTTTCAGGAAGGTCCACAAGATCCCAGTCTCTTAATTTATCACCAAAAAGCCCAAAGTGGAGCTGTGGTAGAGTAGTGGAGAGGTAGCCTTCAAGCAGAAAAGCTGAGGGATGGCATCCAGTCCCTGAGTTCAAGACCAACTACTAGTATTAAAAAGCAAAAAAAAAAAAAAAGCAGTGGCACTCATTGGGCAGAGTGTTGAAAATAAACCATACAACTTGTGGGAGGGGAGGGAGGGGAAAATGGTAGAGAGGGAGGGAAGGGGGTGACACTGTCCCAAAAGGCTCATTACCTGATTTATATAACTGTCACCCCTCTGTACATCACCTATAGAACAACAACAAAAAGAAACCCTTTTAAAAACTAGCTTCTAGAGATAGGTAGCGTATGTTACGGGACAGACGAGATTACACATTCCCATGATCTGTAGAATGAGATCTTTCATGAATCTTAGCTTTGTTGTTCTTGTTTTGTCGGTCATAGGGCTTGAACTCTGGGCTTGGGCACTGGTCCTTGAGCTCTTCAGCTCTACCACTTGAGCCACAGCATCACTTCTGGTTTTCTGGTGGTTTTATTGGAGGTAAGAGTGCTGGTTTTCCTGCCCACGCTGGCTTTGAACCGCGATCCTCAGCTCTCAGCCTCCTGAGTAGCTAGGATGACACGCGTGAGCCGCCGGCGCCCGGCTCATCGCCCTTCTTCTTAAAACGAGTTCAGCTCATTACATTGTTCCGTGTTCATATAGGCATATAAAGTACCGGGACCATATCCCCCTCCTTCCCCCTCCTTCCCCCTCGCCAGATCCGCTCCCCTACAGCATTTTTCAAATGATTTAAAGGACTTAGAAATTAAATAAATAATTTTCATATTAAAAAGTTGGGGTGGGATTTAAAGGCAAAAATAAGTAAGTAAATAACTAACTAGGTTGGAGGAGAGCCCGCCCCTGCCTAGCCTCCCTGGGCCCCGCGGGCGGGGCCCCTCGTTCCCCAGCATCTGTCGCCAGCGGCTGCGGAGCCCTGGGTATTGATTCCACCTGCTGTGAGTTCTTGTGCTACTCGGGCGTCCGTGCGCAGAAGGTTTGAAAACAGGAAAAAAGGGGGCGTGTGGCCAAAAGACTAGTCAAGTGCAGTAGTGAGAAGGGGGGAAGAGTGTAGAACAAGGAGTTCAATCTGTAACTGACTGTGAACAATCAATTGTGATAACTCACTACCTTCGGACCAGCCAGGAAAAGCTCCGCTCCCGAAGCCAATTAAAGCCCACACATTTTCTCACTTTTACTTTATGGTGACGATTTTTCCATTGTAGTAGACCACACATCCTCTAAGTATTCTCCCCAGTGTTCATTCATCCATAAGTGTGATAAATGCATTTAACAAGAAAAATGAAAAAAAATTAAAAAAAAAACCTCTGCGGATTCTTCCTGAGCATCCTGGGAAAGAAACATGCAAATTAGGCAGCGCGTCACCACTGGGTTCTGCGTGCTGTGAGTGGGCCGGCCGCCACGAAGTGTGAGGCAGGGATCCAATCAGCGCCGGGAGGAGGCGGGAGGAAGCCGCAAGTGCTCACGCTTCCAGCAGTTGAAGCCCCGGCGGGCTCGCGAGCGTTTCCTCGTGGGCAGCGTGTTTGCTTCCCCTTTGCCCCGGCTCCCCCGCTCCTTCCCCAGCCGAGCCGGGAGTCCCGCCAGCGGGGGCGGCGGCCCCCACGTCCGGCTGCTGCGCCCTCTCGTCCGGATAGCGGCCGCCCAGGTACCGAGTTACAGGTGCGTCCGCAGCGCCCGGCCCGCGCTTCGGAGGCGGGAGAAGGCTCGGGACGGATCCGTACGAGGCCCCACGAGCCCCCTCCGAGCCCAGCCGCCATGCTGCAGAGCTACCGCCTCGCCGCTGCAGATGAGCCGCTGGCCCTGGGAGCCAGTGAAAGGGAGGATACCGGGCGGGAGGTGGTCGCTGGCGGTGGGGCCGGACGAAAGGTCTCGCCCGCCCCGGGCCTGCGGGCGAGGCCTTCCCACCCGCTCCGAGGCCTGCACCGGAGGCCTTCCCGCCCGCCCCGGGCCTGCACCAGAGAGGCCTTCCCGCCCTCTACGAGGCCTGCAGGCGAGGCCGTCCCGCCCACCCCGGCCTGCACGAGAGGCCTTTCCACCCACTCCGAGGCCTGCAGGTGAGGCTGTCCCGCCCGCTCCGAAGCTAGAGTTCTACACCGGTTTATTCCACGGTGTTCAAGGTTCGGCCCCTGCCTAGCGTGTACAAGGCCCTTGGGTTCATCCACAGCTCAAGAAAAACAATACCAAGTAGTTCAGCACCTTTCCCGCCCTCCTTCTGCCAGTTAGCCAATGATCATATCACCTAGACTTAAATGAGCACGAATGCTTGCTTTACTCCCGCCCTACCCACCCAGTTGTGGGTCTTGAACTCAGAGCCTGGACGCTGTCCCTGGGCCTCTTTGTGCTCAAGGATAGCACTCTACTACTTACGCCACAGCTCCGCTTCTGTGTTTTGAGTGGTTAATTGGAGATAAAGAGTTTCACCAGGGGACTTTTCTGAGATCCTCAGAGCTCAGCCTCCTGAGTAGCTCGGATTACAGGCATGAGCTACCGGTGTCCGGCTCTACATTATGTTTTAAAGACTACTTTTGTCTTTTGTTTTTGGGACAGGGTCTCACTATGTAGCCTAGGCTGGTCTTGAACCCCAAATGTCCCTGCCTCTACTTCTGGAGTACTGGGCTCGTAGGGTCATGTGTTATCACACCTAGCATTAGGATAAAATTTAAATACCGTCTTGATTCATTATGGTGGAATTCCCAGCAATTTTAGCAGCCAGGCTTTGTAATTCATATCTATAATCCTAGCTACTCAGGAGACTGAGATCTGAGGATCAAGATTTTCTTTTTCTTTTTTTTTTTTTGGTTGGTCTTGGGGCCTGAACTCTGGGCCTGGGCGCTGTCCCTCAGCTCTTCAGCTCAAGGCTAGCGCTCTACCACTTGAGCCACAGTGCCACTTCCGGCTTTTTTCTTTTTGCTTATGTGGTGCTGAGGAATCGAAGCCAGGGAGGGCCTCAGGCATGCAAGGCAAGTGCTCTTACCATTGAGCCACCTTCCCAGCCCCTGTGGATCAAGATAGATTTGAAGTAAGCCCAGGCAGAAAAGTTTGTGAGACTCTTATCTCCAGTTAACCTCCCAAAAGCCAGAGGTGGAGCTGTGGTTCAAGTGGTAGAGCTCGAGCGTTGCATAGGCCCTAAATTCGAGCCCCACCTTTGCTCCAACTGATCTGATCTTTAGAAAGATACACCTATTTTGTTTGCCCTCTGAGGGCAAACTGTGAGGGTGTCCAGGGTCTGGTTTGTGCTAGGTGCTCCTGAAGCACTTCCTGGTCCACAACCCTCATCCTGGGCATTGGCCTACTTTCAAGTCTAGGGAAGGAACTTAGAGCTTGGGGAAGGCTGGTTGATCTCCGAAAATAGCTGTGAGTTAAAAAGGCTTAGCATTAGAAGGGCCACTGCAAAATGGAGCGCTCTAATTTTGTTTGATTTTCTTTGCTTACTAAGGAGTTTGTCTGGAGCTGAGTTTGTGGTATTCATTTCTGCCCCACAGTTCTTGTTTTCAAAGGTGTTAATTTCTAATTCATGTGGTTGCTGAATAATGCCTTGAGCTTACATTTTTTTTTTATTTTTTATTGTTTTTGGTCGGTTGTGAGGCATGCACTCGGGCTGGACGCCGTCCCTGAGCTCTTCTGCTCAAGGCTACTGCTCCATCACCTTGAGGCACATCGCCACTTGCGGTTTTTGAATGATTAATTGATTAATGGTTAATTCTGTCCAGGGCTGGTTTAGAACCACCATCTTCATATCTTGAGTAGCTAGCATTACAGGCGTGAGCCACCAGCACCCAGCTTCCTTTTATCTTAATAGGAAAAAAAGTCTTTTTTTCCCTAGAAGATAATTAGAAATTAAAATATTTGATATACTTATAAAGCGTTATATCCATTATGAACTAAGAGGTCTACACACCTGTGTTTCAAGGGAGGCTTAAAAGTGTAAACCACGGCTGGGTGCCCAGTGGCTCACGCCTGTAATCCTAGCTACTCAGGATGCTGAGATCTGAGGATCGCCGTTCAAAGCCAGCCTGGGCAGGAAAGTCTGTGAGACTCTTTATCTCCAATAAACCACCAGAAAACTGGAAGTGGCGCTGTGGCTCAAATGGTAGAGTGCTGGCCTTGAGCTGAAAAGCTGAGGAACAGCACCCAGGCCCAGAGTTTAAGCCCCACGACCAACAACAGCAAAATGTAAACCATGGAAAATTCACCCTTTAATAAGAAACTGAAAGCCAGGCATAGGGGCTCAAGTAGTGGAGCACTAGCCTTGAGCAAAGAAGCTCAAGGCTTGGGACAGGACCCGAGCCAAGTTCAAGCTCCAGGACAAGCACCGAACAATGAATGAAAGAAAAAGTGTCTTGTCTAGAAATATTTGAGAGTTATTATATCACCATTGGTGACTGCAGTATTCATCTGAATGTTATTAATGTTAGAAAAACGGAGGAGACAGGAAGAAAACAGGCTGGACTCCATCTTCCACAGCCTTCCTGCGGGCTTGGAGACAGTGTCTGACCTGGGACAGGAACTGGGTGTTAGGAAAAAGCCACTTGGTGTGTGTGCTGGGGGGAGCGGGGGAGGAGGGAAGGACTTTTCGGTTGGGCCCACTATGGAATGTTTACAGCCAGGCTCAGATAGATGGCCCTGCTGGAGTCAGGCAGTCTGCACTTATCTTTCGTGGGTTGCCTAGTATCTGTATGCACCTGGGAAAATGGTGGGAGTCAGTCCTTCATACTCCATCTTTACATAGAAAAAATGGGTCCAAGCCAGGCACCGGTGGCTCACGACTGTAATCCTAGCTACTCAGAAGGCTGAGATCTGAGGATTGTGGTTCAAAGGCAGCCTGGGCAGGAAAATCCATGAGACTCATCTCCAATAAAACACCAGAAACCCACAAGTGGTAGAACGCTAGCCTTGAGCTGAAGAGCTGAGAGGGACAGCGCCTAGGCCCAGAGTTCAAGCCCCACGACCAACAAAAAAACAGAGACAAGTCCTTCAATTAATACTTCCATGGGGCTGGGAAGGTGGCTCAGTGGTAAAGCACTTGCCTTGCATGCTTGAGGCCCTGGGTTTGATCCTCAGCACCACATAAGCAAAAAGAAAAAAGCTGGAAAGTGGCGCTGTGGCTCAAGTGGTAGAGCGCTAGCCTTGAGCTGAAGAGCTGAGGGACAGCGCCCAGGCCCAGAGTTCAGGCCCCACAACCGGACCCAAAAATAAAAAAAAAACACTTCCACAATGCATTTGTGTTTGTACAGTACAATTTGCCACCGTTTGTCTACATTAGGTTCTTACTGTGCGTATTTGTCTATCTTGGGGCTTGAACTCAAGGCCTGGGTGCTGTCCTTGAGCTGCTTTGTGCTCACAGCTAGTGCTCTACCACTTGAGCCAAAGCTCCACTTTCAGCTTTTTCTCAGTAGTTTATTGTAGATAAGAGTCTCATGGACTCTCCTGCCCAGGCTGGCTTCAAACTGTGATGCTCAGATATCAGAATCCTGAGTTGCTAGGATTCTGGGAGTGAGCCACTGGCACCTGACTTTCACTGTGTATAGTTAATGAGAAACATTCCTGTATAAAATTTGTTTGCTGTATTTAGAATATTATTTGAAACAAATCATTGTCCAGAAAAAAAATTAGGACTCCCTTTTAGAAAAAGCTCAAATATGATCTCCCACCTGTCCTTATTGTGAGTTTCAAGGCAGTTTCTGGAGGTTTTTTTTTTTTTGTCGGTCATAGGACTTGAACTCAGCCTGGGCGCTGTCCCTGAGCTCTTCAGCTCAAGGCAAGCACTCTATCACTTGAGCCACAGCGCCACTTGAGGTTTTCTGTTGGTAAACTGGAGATGAGTCTCATGGATGATGTTAGGTGAAATGAACCCCAAGGTAAGGATTCAAATGTTTTTTCTTTCTTGCAATTGTTTCTAACATATTTATGATTTCTTTGTTGCTTTGTATGTCCCTCCCCCACGGTATAACCCGTTTTTACTGTATTTGATGTTGGTATAATTTGTGGAGGGGAAGGGAAAAAACAAATTGTTTAAATAGGGATACAGGTAGACCCATTGCAACAATGACGTGTACAAGACATTACGTCCAAAAACGAACTTTACAACTTTGGCTTGGGGGCCTTCTCAGTCTGCTCTCCCCATTCAACTAAAGCTCCTCCATGAGGAGGACCTTTGACCCTCAGGGATTTCAGGCATCAAGTGAGGGATATGCAGGCTAGGCCTGCCCTCCCAGCCCGGGCTGGCCTTTCCAGACTTCCACTCAGCCCCAACCTCCTAGGAAAGGTTATATTTTAAGTTACTGAGGTTCATGTTGTGTGTGTTGTGTTTTTTATGAGTTCCTCAAACAATGAAAAAATAAAAGGCAAACTCACTATAATTTGGTAAAGACTTTTTTTAAACTTTAAATTAAAAAACATTCTCAAACCAAGAGATACAACATATTGACTTTGAAGAAATATTAAAGAAAAGTAGATTAAAAAAAGAAGTCAGTCCCAAAATGATAAAAATAGATGTATCCTCCATTAAAAAAAAATCTGATCTAAACTATTGAGTCGTTCATGGCTATTCAGTATTCAGAGCACGTGACATAAAGTATAAAACAACTAAAAACCAACAGCAACAACAAAAACCCAGAAGAAATGAAGTTGAGATACGGCCCCTCGGCCTCACAGGTCTTCCTTGGTCCTGCTCCATCTTGTGGTGTGTTCATCTATAAACTTGCTCAAATGCTCCAGATCTCTGTCTCCGCCCTCAAACTTAATCGGGTTCTTTTTGTCCCCACTGGGGGCGAAGTAGATGGTAGGGAAGCCCTCCACCTTGTAGTGGTCGCTGGTGATGTCGTTGGCGGTGGCGTCCATCTTGGCAATAACCAGGCTTTTCTGGCCCTTGTACTTCTTGGCCAGGCTGGTATAGACCGGTTCCAGCTGCTTGCAGTGCCCACACCACGGCGCATAGAACTCGATGAGGACGTCCTTCTTGGGGTCCAGCACGATGGCATCGAAAGTCTTTCCCACCACCACTTTGACTGGCCCCTTGTTCTTGGGCACCGGCTGGGACTTGACCACTGGCTTTAGTTTTCCTGCCAAGGAGAGCAAGCGGGCGGGCACAGGGAGTGAGGGATCGGTGGCAACAGGTCCTGGAAGCTGCTGGCTTCACCTAACTCAGGGCAGCGAGGGAGCCTAGTGCACGGAATGGGGCGGCTGCCCGCGCTGCCAGGCTCAGGAAGAGCTTTGTCTCCAGACCCTGCTTTGGGTAACCAGATCTGCCCCTCCTCTCATCCCTACAGAGGCCATCTGGACTGCTGGGTGGTAGCCGTCAAGGCGTCTTACCCAAGCTGCCACCTGGTGTAGAGATGCCACGCAGAGCGGGCATGTGGAACCCTATACAGGAGAAGCCTGCCAAAGCCACCAGGCACTCGGCGACCAGAGCTGGGACCTAGTGATTTGCTCAACCAACATCAGCAAGCATAATTTGCTCAGAACTCAAAAATGGCTTTCCTCACATATTTCATTTCCAAGTCTGAAAGACATTTTAAAAGCTTAACAAGAGGGGCTGGGAAGGTGGCTCAGTGGTAGAGCGTTTGCCTTGCATGCACGAGGCCCTGGGTTCGATTCCTCAGAACCACATAAGCAGAAAAAGCCATAAGTGGTGCTGTGGCTCAAGTAGTAGAGCACTAGCCTTGAGCTGAAGAGCTGAGGGACAGCGCCCAGGCCCAGAGTTCAGGCCCCACAACCAACCATAAAAAGCTTAAGAAAAGGCTTTAACCAAGCACAGGTGGCTCATGCCTGTAATCCCAGCTACCCAGGAGGCCGAGTGATGAGGATTATGGTTCAATGTCAGCCCTGGCAGTTAATCTGTGAGACTTTTTTTTTGGTCCGGTCGTGGGGCCTGAATTCTGGGCCTGGGCACTGTCCCTCAGCTCTTCAGCTCAAGGCTAGCGCTCTACCACCTGAGCCACAGCACCACTTCCGGCTTTTTTTCTTTTTGCTTATGTGGTGCCCCTCATGCATGCACAGCAAGTGCTCTACCACTGAGCCACCTTCCCAGCCCAAATCCGTGAGACTCTTATCTCTACTTAACCATCAGAATACCAGAAGTGCTGATGTGGTTAAAAATGGTAGAGCGTTACTCTTGAGCTCAGGGATAGCAACCCTGGCCCTGAGTTCAAGCCCCACAAAGAACAACAAAAAAAAAGGCTTTATATTTCTAAGATAGGCTTGTCCTAGGCTCCATAGCCAGACCCTATTTCTAAAAGGAAAAGCAAAAAACCAGAAAATCGAGGAAGCAGCTGCAAGCTGACGGGGTCCTGAGCCTCTCTGCGGGCTGCTTGTGCAGACACCGCTGCTCTGACCCTGAATTTTATCCCCTTGAGGATGAGCAAACCAACTCCCATCTTGCTTTGCTCCCAGATCACGCAAAAGGAGACAATGCCTTGCAAAAGGAAGAAAGCAAAGCACAAGACAATCACCAAAAACCCAACTCCCAAATGTCCCGAACATCTAAGCGGCCTGCGCCTTTGGAGTCCCGGCTCAGCTGGTCCTTCCACAACCAGAAAGCGAGGGCGGGGTGGGGAGAGCTGTGAGGGCAGGGGTGGGGGTGGGGAGAGCTGCGAGGGCAGGGGTGGGGGTGGGGAGAGCTGCGAGGGCAGGGGTGGGGTGGGGAGAGCTGCGAGGGCAGGGGTGGGGTGGGGAAAGCTGCGAGGGCAGGGGTGGGGTGGGGAGAGCTGCGAGGGCAGGGGTGGGGTGGGGAGAGCTGCGAGGGCAGGGGTGGGGTGGGGAGAGCTGCGAGGGCAGGGGTGGGGTGGGGAGAGCTGCGAGGGCAGGGGTGGGGTGGGGAGAGCTGCGAGGGCAGGGGTGGGGGTGGGGAGAGCTGCGAGGGCAGGGGTGGGGGTGGGGAGAGCTGCGAGGGCAGGGGTGGGGTGGGGAGAGCTGCGAGGGCAGGGGTGGGGTG
The DNA here is from genome assembly GCF_019054845.1 of Dipodomys spectabilis. Classification (NCBI taxonomy): domain Eukaryota; kingdom Metazoa; phylum Chordata; class Mammalia; order Rodentia; family Heteromyidae; genus Dipodomys; species Dipodomys spectabilis. The sequence goes on from NW_024870711.1 coordinate 8,220,451, forward strand.
GGGAGAGCTGCGAGGGCAGGGGTGGGGTGGGGAGAGCTGCGAGGGCAGGGGTGGGGTGGGGAGAGCTGCGTGTGGAAGAGCGCCCGGCCTGCCAGGACCCAGGTCTGTCCTCCACCCCAGGGGAGACCTCCGCCTGGACTCACCTTTTTTGAAAGCTGTGACAAAGTCCCGGAGGACGTCAGGATCAAACTCCTCTGGCTCCATGGCGAACTTCTTCCCGCTCTCATCGAAGATGGCCGCATTGACGTCCTCGCCGCTCTCGCTGAGCCCCAGGTCCTTCACCTCCGTGGCGTAGTCCTCCTCGTCAGCAATGGCGAAGGTGTACTCGGGAAAGTCCTTGGCCACCTCCAGTACTTTGTTCCGCCAAAACTGAGTAGCTGAAACGGACCAAGGCTGTGAGCTGAATGCTGCGCCAAGCAACGTGCCCGCTCGGGCCCCGGGAAGATGGAAGGTTCTGTCGCTGCGCTGACGAGGCGCAAAGAGAAGCCAGCACTTTCAAGAGGCGGCTCAGGGCTGCGAGGCCAACAAGCTTCAGGACAGCTGGGCCCAGATGGCCTGGCACAACTGCGAGGCAGCGGCTCAGCCCTCCTAGCACTGCAGCCTGGGCTGCTACGGGATCTTAGGCTCCCTTGCTGAAATTGGAAGGAAACAATATTATACAGCCCAGAACAGGAAATTAAAACCCACACCCATGGCACTCCCCTAGGGCAGGGCTTCTCAATGCGTGGGAGCCTCCCCCAACCCCAGCCAGGTGGGCCTGCGGTTCCTCACCAGCTCTGTAGTCAAAGCTGAAGTCTACGCTGTAGTAGATGACCACCAGGGGGCGCTTGGCGAAGCGCTTGGCGTCATTGGAGGGCTTGCGGTGGCCCACCAAGGGCAAGGCGTGCTTCACCACGTGCTCTTGGATAGCCGATGCCTCCGTGGACCCCTGTTTCCAAAAGGGCTCAGGTGAGAGTGGGCCCCACAAGACAAGGGCTTTCAGCGAACACTCCACCTTCACTGTCTCCCCGTGAGCACACGTTTGCTCAGAGGGGAGAGGTTGGAGGGCACCACGCTTCCTCAGGTCACTTCCTGCGCTCATTTCCCCGCCATCAACTCAGCACACTTTTCAGGCAAGGCAGACCCCTCTCCTCTGGCCCCCAGAGCAGCCGGGCTGCTTTCTGCTCAGCTCTGCTTCTGACTGCTGTGGGGCAAGAGCTCCATGTCCAGGATTCTTTCTAATCCTGAGTCTGGAAGGAAGTTATGGAGCACTTGGACCTGGGCCGGGGCCCCCTCTGCCTCCTAGAATTAAATGCCCCATGTCCTTTGGTTGGATGAGGCTGGAGGTATGGGTTGAGGCGGGCTCAGAGCAGAAGGGCGTATCACTGCACTGCAGTGCTGAGACCAGCCAAGGGGTAGGAGGAGAACGGCGTTGTGGTAAAGCGGGTAGAGTTCTGCTGGGGCTCCACACCTGCAAGCCCAGACCTCCGGCCTGCTCGCTTTCCAGGTTGGCACAGCCCAGACCTGATGACTCCCAGGGGAGCCCTCGCTCACCTGCACATCCATCTCGTGACTCCTAGGCTCATACTTGGACCGGAATTTCTCAGGCTGCATCATGACCAGCTTTCCCGGGGCGACTTTGAAGAACTTGGCTATTTCAGTGCTGAAAGTGTGGTGAAACTTGTAATCTTCTCTCAGGTTGTTAGCTGACAAGTGAAAGAACAATGGAATGCAGCTTATTAAATTCCTACGACTGAGGCTTAGTTCACTGCTCTGCACTGGCCAAAGCAAATGTCGTGAAGACACTGATTGCCTCTAAAAATGCTGTGTGGACAATACTCAGAGCTGAGCCATACAGAGTCTATCCACGCTGGCTTTGAACTGCCTTCTAAATAGCTGGGTTTGGGGCTGGGAAGGTGGCTCAATGGTCTTTTTTTTTTTTTTTTTTTGGGGGGGTCCGGTCGTGTTGCCTGAACTCTTGGCCTGGGCACTGTCCCTCAGCTCTTCAGATCAAGGCTAGCACTCTACCTCTTGAGCCACAGCGCCACTTCCAGCTTTTTTTCTTTTTGCTTATGTAGTGCTGAGGAATTGAACCCAGGGCCTCATGCATGCAAGGCTAGGGCTCTACCACTGAGCCACCTTCCCAGCCCCTAAGGTGGCTCAATGGTAGAGTGCTTGCCTTGCACGCATGAGACCTTCGGTTTGATTCCTAGCACCACATAAGCAGAAAAAGCCAGAGTGGCACTGTGGCTCAAATGGTAGAGCCCTTGCCTTGAGCTGAAGAGCTGAGGACAGCGCCTAGGCCCAGAGTTCAAATAGCTAGGATTATGGGTGTGAGCTACGGGTGCCTGACCTAGGCATTTTGGTTACGTTTTGGCAGTGCTGGGGATCTAATCCATGGCCTTGCACATAGTAGGCCAACTCTGGAGCTCAACTCCAGGCCTGGAATTTTACAAACTGCACACTCCCCAGCACCTCCCGGAGGCTGTGAGAGGCACGAGGGCCACGCCTTACCAGCTTCTTGATACTGCAGGTAAGCCGGGTCGCTGTCCCCCAGGAAGATGCCCACGATGACCACGTCATCCCCATCCTTGAGGAACTCCTGCACCTGCTTCAGGGTGGCAATCTCCTTTGAGGGAGGCCCGGACTGCTCGACCATGTAGTCCACGATTCCTAGGAGCAGAGCACATGTGTGAGGAGGCTGGGGTCCAGCCCCGCTCAAGCTCCCGACCCGAGGGGGGGAGGCGGGAGGTGGCCCTACCATACTTCTCGCGGGGGCCATTGTAGTCGAAAGGCCTTCCCTTGCGGAAGATCTTCAGAGTGGGGTAGCCAGAGACGCCGAACCTCTTGGCCAAGTCCGTCTCTGCAGTGGCATCCACCTTGGCCAGGGGGATGGGGGGAGAGCGCTTGCTCAGCTCCTTGGCGGCCTTCTCGTACTCGGGGGCCAGTTTCTTACAGTGTCCACACCTGCGGGGGGGGGGGTGTCAGGATGGTGGGGGCCATGTCTCACGTGCAATCGTCTCCCAGACTGAACCCACCCTGTGTCCCCAAGAAACCTGGTCACTCCCACCACACTTGGGAATGTCTCCTGGGCGAAGGTACCAAGCCAGGCCCCTCAGGCACGCCTGCGGCCTGCCGACGTTCACAGGCTAAGGGACATGCGCACGCACACACAGGCACTGCCACTGGGACAGACGGTCAAAGAACAGTGCAGGGGTGGCGGGGGCGGCAAGGGGACACCATGGCAGAGGTGGAGGAGGCGGAGGGAGGGTGTGAGGGTCTCCCACCACACAAACAGCGGGGCAAGAGAACATGGGCAGGAGGGAGAAGGACCTGGAATTAAGACTACACTTTTTTGTGCCAGTCCCGGGGCTTGAACTCAGGGCCTGGGTGCTGTTCCTAGTCTTTTTTGCTCAATGCTAGCACTCTACCACTTGAGCCACAGCACCACTTCCAGTTTTTTGGGTGCTTAATGGGAGGTTAGAGAGTTCTCAGGCTTTCCTGCTGGAGCTGGCTTTGAACCACCACCCGCAGATCTTAGCCCAGCTAGGATTACAGGCATGGGCCACCAGTACTGGGCCAGACGATTATTGCGCTTTTATTGTGGCCTGTCTGGGGTGAGAGGAGTAGCTTGGTGGTAGAATATATGCTTAGCACAAGGCCTGGGTTTAGTCCCCAACATAGCAACAATACCAAACTACACACACACACGTACACGCGTGCACATACACACACACACCACATTCAAAATAGCACGTCTACACCACAAGACCCCAGGACTCACACCTGACCAAGGCCTCACACGTCACAGGTTCTGGGCCTCAGTTAAAAGTCTGGTCCAGGTTCTTAGGACACCCAAATGAGTGAAAGGGTGCATTCTGAGCTCAGTAACCATCCACGTCCACAAGTGAAAGGCTTGTCCTCTGAGGTGCCGTACTCGGGACAAACCAGCGCTCGGGTTTGTGTGTGCGAGGGGGTCAGAAGCGGGGCCTGCACAGCGCCGCCGGCGGACGGCACGCTGCTCCCGTCCACTGCCGGCCTCACGCGGCGCCATTGTGCAGCGGCGGCACGAGGCTGGCATCTCCCAGCACGTGAGAGCGCTACAAGGGTGCCGCGGGCCTGACTGCTTCCCAACACGTCGGGGCTTTTCCTTCCGTTTCCCCGCTGCATTGCGTTTCCCTACTCATCCACGTTCTCCTGTGCTCTGTACTCCCGCAGTGACCAGGGGCAGATGTGTTCGCCGCGCGATCCAGACCGTGTGAAGTTGAGGGCTGTCTATGAACTTCCTGGAGCCAGAGTGCCCCAGCCCTCACGAGCACCTCCCCGACTCCAGGGGACCCCGCGCAGAACACAGCAACGCCAGGCCATTCAGCTGGCCACACGTCCCACTCAAGATTCACAAGCCACTGGCTACAGGAGTGTGTGAGGCCCACCTGACCAACACCACGCCTGCTCACGAGACAGGACCACTGGCTGATTGACAGGAAACTCGCCAGGAAAAACAGCGTCCAGGGCCGCCACCTGGAGAGGCTGAGGGTCCCTGCAGAGCCACGCCATTCCCCCGGAAGCCTGTTCTCCAGCCTGCGCCGTCCATTCCACCGACTGCCCGCACAGGTGGGCCACGGAGCTGGCTGTGCCCCCTCGGCACACAACGCAGAGCTGCCAACCACAGCCACCTGTGCCCACGCGCTGGGGATTTCACACGGCAGCCCACAGAACAGCACCAGCTCTCCCTCTCCCTCCTGCTTTCTGGCATTTCTTTCCTTTGTGCCTTTTTCCCCTGAAAATATCACATCCCCTGCTTCCTTCCATACTGCCCATCCCCCATGGTCATCTGTAAGCCTCTTCCAGAAGACCTGGGGCCTCAACATCACCCCGTGCTGACCTGCACAGACTACACCTGTCAGTGTCCACCTATGCTTAGCAGGGTGCTGAAAAACATCATCAGGGGCTGGCAAGATGACTCAGTGGTAGAGAGCTTGCCGAGCATGCAGGAAGCTCTGGATTTGATTCCTCAGTATCACATAAACAGAAAAAGCCAGAAGTGGCACTGTGGCTCAAGTGGTAGAGCGCTAGCCTTGAGCAAAAGAAGCTCAGGGGCAGCGCCCAGCCCTGAGTTCAAGCCCCAGAACTGGCCAAAAAAAGGTCATTATCAGTCAGGTGCTGGGGCTCGTGCCTGCGATCCTAACTATTCAGGAGGCTGAAATCTGAGGATCACCATTCAAAGCTAGCACGTGCAAGAAAAGTCTGTGAGACTCATCTCCAACCACCAAAAAACCGAAAGTGGCACTGTGGCTTAAAGTGCTAGAGTGCTAGCCTTGGACAACAGAGCTCAAGGACAGTGGCCATGCCCTGAATTCAAGCCCCAGAACAACGTCCACCCCCCAAATCATCTTATCAACATGAGACTAACCCCCATCCTACCATGGGGCATAAAATTCCACCAGAATGATGTCTGCGCCATTCACAACTTCATCAAAGTTGTCTTTGGTCAACACAAGTGTGACTTCGGGTGGAGGCGTCCAGTCGGGCTGGGAGACTTCTTTGACTTTGGCAACGATCTCTGAAAAGAAAGCACAAGACACCAAAGGAGACTGAGTGTGCCAACCCGAGCTGGCCGGCACTCCCATGGCTCCCGTCACTCCTAATGCGTGGGGAGAAGGCGGAGGAAACCTGACTCCCTGACCTCCAACTCACCTCTGACCAGGGCTGCCTATGCCCTGAGTTTTGAGGACACAGTTAAGTCAGAGGGTCCCACTGCAACAGCCCGTGTGCATTTGCATTGCCCCCAAAATGCCATCTCTAGATGGCAGAAGTCCTATGTGGCAAATGACCTCATTCCTTTATTCCCAGACTACACACCAACTGCAGCAAGGGCCACGTCTGACACCTACTCCTTCAAAGCAACCGTCTCAAAGTACCCAGGTGGGTGCCGGCAGCTCACACCTGGAATCCTTGCTACTCAGGAAGCTGAGATCTGAGAATCACAGCTCAATGCCAACCCAGGCAGGAAAGTCCATTGAGACTCTCATCTCCAATTAACAACCAAAAGTTGGATGTAGGGCTATGGCTCAAGTGGTAGAGGGTTAGCCATGAGTGAATTAGCTAGGGACAGCACCCAGGCCCTGAGTTCAAGCCCAAGACCAGCACACACACACAATTTACAAAGGGCGAACAAATGCAGCAATGAAACTGGACACTATGTTGAAAATGAACTATACAACATAAGGGTGGGGTAAGGCTGGGAGGGAAAACCTGGAGAGCAAGGGAAGGGGCGACACTGTCCAAAAAGAAATGTATTTGTGGGCTGGGAAGGTGGCTCAGTGGTAGAGTGCTTGCCTTGCATACATGAGGCCCTGGGTTCGATTCCTCAGCACCACATAAGCAGAAAAAGCTGGAAGTGGTGGTGTGGTTCAAGTGGCAGAGCACTAGCCTTGAGCTGAAGAGCTGAGGGACAGTGCCCAGGCCCAGAGTTCAGGCCCCATGACTAGCAAAAACAAACAAACAAACAAAAAAGAAATGTATTTATATGGATGCCTACCTTGTACAAAGGGTGAACAATGGTACTCACTACACACTATGTTGAAGATGAGCGATACCACTTGTGGGTGAGGACAGGAGAAAATGGGAGAGAGCAAGGGAAGGAGTGACACTGACCAAAAAGCAATGTGCTCACGACCTGACTCATGTAACTGCGACCCTCTGCGCATCACCTTTACAATAACAAGACAATAACAAAGTATCTGGGAAGACTACAAAAGAAACTTACAGCCTGGCATCCTGGCTCATGCCAGTACTCCTAGATAATCAGGAGGCTGAGATCTGAGGATCATGGTTCAAAGCCAGCTTGGGCAGGAAAGCTCATGAGATTAATCTCAAATTAACCAAAAAGCTGGAAGTAGAGCTGTTGTGTATCAAGTGGTGGAGCACTAGCCTTGAGCTTAAGAAGCTCAGTGACAGCACCAAGGCCATGAGTTCAAGCCCCATAACCCCCCCCCCCCCACACACACACACACACCTTACTATGTCAGACACCTTCCTGGTAAGGGGTAGCTGAAGCGCCCAGGGATGGGGTAGAAAGACTCTTCCATTAATCTATCTCTTCAAACTCCTGAGCAATAAACACTATAAGCACCTAGCCACAGACTAAAATCAAGTGTCAGTGGAAATATATCCACACAGCTTCTACTGGTGGAGGAAGCAGACTCACGGACCCCAAGAACTCTGAGGTCATGGACACGTGCAGCAGGGCAAGGCGAAGCCCGCTTGCCTGGTGCCCGTCTGATGATCCCTCCACCCCACGCTGGGAATGCAGGTGGCAGCATCTCCCCCACCCCATAAGGAAGAAACAGATTCACTTGCTCACTCACCTAAGAAAACATACAGTGCCTAATGTGAGCCAGGCTGGGGTGCACGGCTGCTGCCTGGTCTCAGCAGGTGGCTCTGCCCCACAGCACAGGGCAATGGCTGGGTGCTTCTAAGAAATGCCAATTATTCGCCCTAACTGAAACTTACTGGACCAGAAACTGTGGGCTGGGACCTCAGGGCCCATATGTGGGAACCCTCCAGATGCACCCTCGAGACCAAGACACCCAGGAGACCCTGTCGTCTGTGGACATTTTCTGTTAAGATTCTGCTCCTGATCGTTTTTATTTTTTTTTGGGGGGGGGGGGGGGGGAAGGTGGGTAACAGGTGTTGACCTCAAGGCCTTGCTAGGCATGCGCTCTACCATTTGAGCCCCGCCCCCGCCGCTGTGATCTGATCTTTAAGTGTCATGGTCTAGAATGCCAAAGGCACCCCTCCTGCCAAGGAGGAACTGGTTTCACCTCAGTTTACCCAGGATTCCGGCACAGCTGGGGTTCCTGAGGTCCATGTGCCCCTCCTTCCTTCCTCTGTGAGCCCAGGCCCGCTCCCCTCACTTGGGGGACGCGCAGAGTTCCAGCATCCCTAGCACCTCCGGTGCCAGCTCACCGTCCTGGGTCCGGGAGCCCTCGTAGTCCACAGCCTGCCCCTTCTTCAGGATCTTGATGGTGGGATAGCCGCTCACGTCGAACCTGCTGGCCAGCATGGACGCTGAGGTCGCGTCTATCTTTGCAACGGCAATGGGAGGATCGTGTTCCTTCAAGGTACTGGCAATTCTTTCATATTCTGGAGCAAACTGCTTACAATGTCCACACCTAAAGAATGAAGTTTAGGAAAGGAGAAATGGATTAACTCAACCCAAGGAGACAGAACCCCAACAATGCACATACATGCAGTCAAAGAGCCGCCCCCTAACTCAGACCACAAGGGCTCTGAAGACCAGCGGGTCTAGATTTGACTTTCAGCTCTGCCTTGGACAAATCCTTCCAACTTTAAACCTAATTTCTGCTATGTACCAGAACACTTTTTTTTATTTGTTGGTTGTGGGGCTTAAACTCTGGGCCTGGGCGCCGTCCCTCAGCTCTTCAGCTCAAGGCTAGCGCTCTATCACTTAAGCCGCCACAACACCACTTCTGGTTTTCTGGTGGTTTATTGGAGATAAAAGTCTCATGGACTTTCCTGCCCAGGCTGGCTTTGAACTGTGATCCTCAGATCTCAGCCTCCTGAGTAGCTAGGATTACAGGCGTGAGCCACTGGTACCCGGCCTGGACCAGAATTTTTTTTTTCTTTTCTTTTCTTTTTTTTTTACAGAGGGCTGGAGCCCACAGCAGCACTTAAGGCCAAAATGAACAATGAAATCTCTATGGAACAGATACTTGGCATTATTCCCTCTCCGGGGAAGTGTAACACTGTTTGGACAGCATTTGTCTTGCACTAGGAATCATAATTTAGACATGATCTGGACTGTTGCTAGAACTACTGCGTACATGCAAACATTATGGTGGCCATGTCAAGCTTCAGCAGTTTTGCTGTGTGGCGGATGGGGGAGGCTGGGGTCAACTCCTCCAGGACATGGAGGGACAACTGTGTAAGTCTCTCAAAAAAGTTTGATTTAGTGTCTCTTTCATGGAGTCTTGAGGGATCAAAATTCCCTATAAAAACGTGTTTCTGCTCACTCTAAGTATACAGTGCTGTTTTCTGAGGCTACCAGGCTATAAAGACATCGGTATTCTGTTAACGTGTCATAAACTTGTTTATTTTTGTTTTCCTTATTTCTTCTGTGTGCATGCTGGTAACTGGGGCTTGAACTCAGGGTCTCGTACTCATGCTTGGCTTTTTTATTCAGGGCTAGTATTCTACCACTTGAGCTACATCTCTGTTTCTGCTGGTTAAATGGAGATCTTTTGTGTGTGTGCTGTTTGTGGGGCTTGAACTCAGGTCTTAGAAACCTCTGGAAAGCTGATCTAACAGTTTTCTGCCCAGGCTGACTTTGAACCTTAATCCTTAGATCTCAATCTCCTGAGTCACTAGGATTATAAGCACCAGTGCCCGGATGACTACACTTATTTTTCAATGAGCCAGTGAAGATGGAGGTGTAGTTCAGTGGTAGAGCTCTTGCTAGCATGTGCAAGGGCCTGGGTTTTATCAGCAACATAAGACATCTCTCCCAAATAAACCAATACTTTAGCGATAAATATAACCTACACAGTAAGTTCTTTGCGGTCTATGATTTAAGGATGCTAAAGTATCCAGCCACAAGTCTCATGCCTGTAATCCTAGCTGCTCAGGGGGTTGAAACTTTGAAGATCTTGGTTCAAAGATAGCCAGGGAGAAAAATCTGTGCAACTACATCATCTATTAACCAAGAAAATGCTATACTGGAGGTTTGGCTCAAATGGTAGAGTGCTAGCCACATGTAAGAAAGCTGAGTAACAGCAGAAGGCCCTAAGTTCAAGCCCTTGTATTGGCAGAGAGAGAGAGAGAGAGAGAGAATTACGACTATGTTAAAGAAACTATAAAATAGGAAGTATAATTTCACTGACCTGTTAAAAGGATTGTCTAGATTTTTTTAAAATTTTGTGGTTGGTCATTGGGCTTAAACTCAGGGCCTGGGCACTGTCCCTGAGCTCTTTTTGCTCAAGACTTTCACTCTATCGCTTTGAGCCACAACTCCATTTCCAGTAAGATAGTCTCACGGGTACTTTTCTGGCCTCAAGCTGCAATCCTCAAATCAAAACCACCTGCGCAGCTAGGCTTGCAGGTATGAGCCACCTGTACCTGGCCTGTCTAGATGTTTTATATTAAACACTCATACCAGCTAGGTGCCAGCGGGACTGAGTGAGATCTGGAGGTTTGAGGTTTATAACCAGCTAAGGCAGACATTTTTGAGGGCTCTTATCTCCAACTTACCAGCAAATGTGAGTCTGTAGGTGTGGCTTAAGAGCATTAGCAGTGTCAAGAAAGCTAAGCAAGAGCACGAGGTTCTGAGTTCATGCCCCAATACTACATTTAAAAAAAAAAAACCCAGCTGGGTGCAGATGGCTCACGCCTGTCATCCTAGCTACTGAGGAGGCTGAGATCTGAGGATCACAGTTCAAAGCCAGCCCAGGCAGGAAAGTCCATGAGACTCTTATCTCCAATAAACTACCTGAAACCTGGAAGTGGCGCTGTGGCTCAAGTGGTAGAGCGCTTGGCTCAAGTGGTAGAGCGCTCGCCTTGAGCAGAAAAGCTGAGGGACAGTGCTGTGAGGCGTGAGATTAAGGAATGCGAATGCTGGCCCTACCATGGCGCGTAGAACTCCAGCAGCACCGTGTCTTTGTCAGCCACAAAGTTATCGAAGTTCGCATCATTTAGGACCAAGACACCATTTTCTTCCTTAACTTCCAAGTCATCCTCTTCATCCTCCTCTTCCTCCTCCTCCTCATCCTCAAGGGCATTTTCTCTGTCAGATGAATCTGAATGGAAAATACCAAAGATTGCTTGATTAGAAAACTGACAATTTTCCTCTAAAATTTAGCACAAGTCTGGTGGCTCATACCTATAATCCTAGCTACTGGGAGGGGCAATAAGATGTGAGAATCAAGCTTCAGTTTGGAGCCATCTTAAACTTCTAGAAGCCAGGGTTATTGACTGTATATGTAACCTTACCTACTTGGGAGGCAGAGACTAAGGAGGACAAAGATTTAAGGCCAGCCTGGGAAGAAAAATCTGTGAGACTCCATCTCAGCCAGGCACCAGTGGCTCACGCCTGTAATCCTAGCTACTCAGGAGGCTGAGATCTGAAGAATGAGATTCAAAGTCAGCCCTGGCATGAAAAGTCCGTGAGACTCTTATCTCCAATTAACTACCTGAAAACTAGAAGTGGTACTGTGGCTCAAGTGGTAGAACACTCGCCTTGAGCTGAAGAGCTCAGGGACAGCACCTAGGCCCAGAGTTCAAGCCCCAGGACCGACCCAAAAAAAAGAGACTCCATTTCAACCAAGGAAGTGGGGCGTGGTGGCACCCTCCTATCATCCCAGCTACAATAGGATGCCTAGAAGAGGTGGGTCACAGTCTAGACCTGTACAAGGCAAGAAGCAAGACCCTATCTCAAAACAATCAGCACAAAAAAGGTTTGGAAAAATCAATCAGTGATGATTACCTGCACAGCAAGCTGAGTTCAAACTCCAGTACCACCCAAAGAGAAAAACAAAACACCCAAACTTCTCCTAGAACCCTAAAGACTCAAAATGTATCATGCATATAAGGGAACTATGGCTAAGAAATGTTTGAAAAATGTCATTCTAGAATTTAGAAGCCAAATGATCCACGAGGCCTTGGGACGGGACCAGAATCTCTGTGAACGCCAAGTCTCCAAGCCACTCTGCTTTGCATCTGCAGAAAAGAAAAGAAAAACCCAGAACGAACTACTACAAGCAGGAAACTGGACTTGTTCTTGTCTTTCTATTCTTCAGGACATATACACAACAAATTACACCTTTGCTTTGAAGCCAAGTTTTCTTCCAAGAATGCGGGAAACTGAATATATCCTGTCAACTTCAATTTTTTTTTTTTTGGCTAAATGACAGACACCAGCGATCGTGAAATCCCCACTCCCATTAAATCCGTTTCTCCAGCCAGTCCAACAACGAACAGCTGAGCACAGCAAGCAAGAGCACTTCATTAACTTCGAAGTCAGAAGATTCCAAGAGGCCAGTTCTCCTGCGGAGCTGCTGCTCAGGAGTTCAACACCAGCAGCCATGGATCAGGGCTGAGGGCAGTCACGGCCTGATAACCTGCTCAGATCCGGGGACAGGTCACTGTACTAAGCCAGTGATGTCTCTAAAACAACCGACAGGGGACTCCATGCCCCCCTCACCTCACACCCCCCACCCCCCTCCTGTGTGCCAAGTTCTGGGGGCAGACTGATCACTATCACTCAAACCACCAAGCTGCACACTAATTGCAAAAGCTCCATCTCCACCCCCACCCCACACCCTTTTCCAGCCCCGAGGCTCCTCTCCCCCACGACCACACTCCTCTGCGGGAGGCAGGACAACGACCCAAAATGCCTCAGCTTCCAGGGCACGGAGAGGCTGGCCCGCGCCTCGGGGGCGTACTGCGGCACCATCAGCAGGCACAAGTCAGGAAGCGCACACAGGCCTGGCTACAGGGTGTGCAGAGAACACTGGGGCCCACCGCCGAGCGCAGGTGACAGCACCTGCTCACCCACACTGCATGTGAGTCTTGGACAGTTCCCTGAGAAGGGGGGGGGCAGCATCCTCAAGCTGGAGAACCCCCAGCATTCCCAAGCTTTTCCCAGTCAAACCCTTCTAGACCGCAGAGGGGCGCAAGGCAGGAACTCTACTCTGTGGTACTCAAAAAAGGATGCCTGGTCTACTGACAGGTACCTTTGAAATAATCCTGTGAAGACAAAATACACCCTTGATGTCATTAAGCTTGGTGGCAACTAATCCCCTGCTCGTGTGTGTGGGTGTGGGGGGCATATCTGCATGCCCCCCATTACTAGTACTTGAACGTGGGGCCCAGGTGCTGTCCCTACATTCCACTCTACTACTTGAGATACACCTCCACCTCCCACTTTTGTGGTCAATCAGGGATAGGAGTCTCTCACCCACAATCCTACATAAGTTTGAGATCTAAGGACCACACACATAAAAAAAGAGATCTGAGGATCTAGGCCAACAAATCTTTTTTCCAATTAACCAGCAAAAAACCAGGATAACTCAAGTTTAGAGCACTAGTTTAGTACCTCTCAAAAACAAAGTGTGTGGTGTTGGCTCACACCTGTGATCCTACCTACTCAGGAGGTTGAGATCTGAGGATGGCAGTTCAAAGCCAGCCCGGGCAGGAAAGTCCACAAGACTGTTACCTCCAACTAACCACCAGAAGTGGTGCAATGGCTCAAAGTAGTAGTGCTTGAGCTGAAGAGCTCAGAGACGACAGGGCTCTGGTCCAGAGTTCAAGCCCCATGACTGATCAAGAAAAAAAAAAACAAAAAAAAAACTAGAAGTGGAGCAGTAGCCCAAAGTGGTAGAGCACTAGCCTTGAGCAGGAGAGCTCAGGAATGGTCCCAGGCCAAGGTCAAGCCCTACAACTGGCAAAAAAAAAAAAAAAAAAGGATGGAGAAGACCAAGGAAAGGACCAGCAAGCCTCCTCTGGACAGCCCACCCACCAGGCAATGGCTTGTCTGTCCTGACTAGACCACACCTTGATTGGGACTATGTAAGCACACATGCCTTCCACCACCTACTCTCTTCATTCTTTCTCTGCTTGAACTGGTCCCCAGACAAGGGAAGATGGCTGCACACCGGCTGAAGGATTTACCTCACCTCTTCCCTGAGTGTCTAGGCAGTGGAATACAATGTCCTTTCTCTGCCCCTCTCTGCTTGGCTGGTCACCTGGCTGGCTGAGGGGAGCTGAGAGGCCTGACACAGGAAACCTAGGAGTTTGGGCCGGGGGCCAAAAACTCAGCTTCAGGAAAACTGGAGAGATAAAGGAACGGTGTGTGTAGGGCAAAGATTAGGGGACTCCGCCCACTCCACAAGGTGGATGGAACAGGACAGGAAGGACTCAACAGGGCCACTCAGCTGTGCAGCAGGAAGATGAGAAGCTAAACTGCAGGCGCACAGCAGGTCCATCCAGGGTTCCAGCCTTGCCCAGGGCAGCATCCCAGCCAGCTGAAACTGCTCCCAATGCCCCACCACGATGGTCTGAAATACAGTCGCACTGGCAATTTTTGACAATCTCTATGGAGACTGAAACACAAACCAAAAGGATGCACAAAGAAGTCTCCTGCCTGTGCTCACGTGTAAAGTGGGCTCAACCACACTGGAAGGTGATGAAGCCCTCCAGATGAAATGGGTCAAGTTCTCCCCAAAGGGCTGCTCGCCTGATAACTCCAAAAAGGTGAATGTCATCACCATTATCAAATGATGACAATACGTTCCCTGTAAAATGAACCCTCAACTGTTTTAAGACATGACCTTATCTTTCAATCCCGCCTAAGTCACAGACAAATCTTGGTGTTGATTCCTCTGTAACTCAATTTTTTTTTCTTGTCCCAGTACTAGGACTTGAACTCAGGGCCTAAGCACTGTCCCTTAGCTTTTTTTGCACAAAGCTGTAGTTCTACCACTTGAGCCACAGCTCTAGTTCTGGTGTTTTGCTGGCTAATAAGAGGCGAAGTCTCATGGACTTCTCTGCCCAGGCTGTCTTTGAACTGGGATCCTTAGATCTCAGTCTGAGTAGCTAGGATTACAGGCAGGAGCCACCAATGCCCAGCTTCCTCTATGGTTTGAGAAGAGGCTTTTTGCGGGGGAGGAGGCTGGGGTGGGGTGAGTAGCATTGGGGATTAAACCAAAGGCCTGGTGCCTGCTAACTCCTGGCTCTACGTTCCTATCTGCACATCCTGGCTACCTAAACACTCACGTTAATGGGAAGACTACTTTCCTCTGACCCCTTCTTTTCCTTTCTTTTCAGTATCCGGGACCTAAGCACCCCCACTACCTGGGCCTGTACAACCCCCAGCCACGGGCTTCACATCTAAAGATGGATATTCTAAGACAAACCTCCCAGCACTTTCTGGAAGGGTACATGCCATCTTCCTGAGCACGAGGCACATGGAGCACCCCACATTCAGCTCCAGGGAGCCAAGCCCACAGGGCAAAGCCATTCCTGCCATGTGGGATCTGACTGGATTGCTGTGATCTCCATCCACCCCACCTAACTCACCACTGAACTCAACTGAACTCAACTCAACACTGAAGCCCTGCCAGCTACTGTAAAGATAGGCTCCCTAGCTGGCTGCACTCCAATCCCCACAGGGAGGGGCCTGTTGCCTAGCAACAGCTAGGCAAACCACCATCAGGCCAACAGCGCACACTGAACAGAAAAGTGTGAGCCGGGCATAGGTGGCTCACACCTGTAATCTTAGCTACTCAGGAGGCTGAGATCTGAGGTTCGAGGTTCAAAGCCAGCCTGGGCAGGAAAGTCTGAGAGACTGTGGCTCAAATGGTAGAGGGCTCACCTTGAACTGAAGAGCTGAGGGACAGCACCCAGGCCCAGAGTTCAGGCCCCACAACCAACAAAAAAAAAAAAAAAGGAGAAAACTGTTATCTGATTAGAGACTGGCTTATAGAAGTAAATGATACTATAGGCAACTGCACTGGGCCAAACTCCCCCTCCCCCACCCCTTACAGTGCTGGGAATCAAAACCAGGGCCTTACATGTATTAGGCAAGGGCTCTATTGAAGAGCTACCTCTCCCAGTCCTACCATGCTCATGCTCTTATACATTATTTCACCGCTATTGTATAGAGATGAAGAAGCTAAGGAACAGGAAACTTTGGTCACCTGGAGGATCTCAGAGCTACTTAATGGACACATCTACCAGGCTGTATTGTCACACTTTCTTTCCAACATGCCCCAAATCTTAGAGGCTCTGAAAATTACCACTGTGTGACACACAAGGGAATTTCCACTTTGAATTAAACAAGCCAATCCTAAATAAAAGCAACAAGCAGGATGGAAATAGAATCCCTTCTGTTTTAGCTGGATGTGGAGTCCAGATGACTTCCAGTGATCAAAACTAAGACATGATACGTTTTTTTCTCAGCTATGCTCCAAAAGTGTCCACCAAACAACAAGAGTCCTCAAACCTCCATGCCTCCCGAAGTTAATTCTGCCTATGAAAAATAAAAAAACTTGTTTAAAATACAGATGGTAGGCCTGACCCCCTGTATCCTACTTCAGTATATTTTGGGTTTCAGTATGTAAATGAACAATCAGATGATTTGCATAAAGATGCCAAACTTGTAGGCAACACTGAAACTTGGGTGTCTTTCAGCAGGTGTTTTTTGGTTTTGGTTTTTGTTACCTAGTGGTGGATTTTTATCTTCTATACTTGAGCACACTCGGAAATCAGTAACCCACACCGAAGTTACTCAATCTATCGGGAAGAGTATAAAGTTCAGACCTCCCCTTACACACGGATACTAGAAAAGGAGGTTGGTTTACTTATATGGAGGAAAAAAATTCAAAAGCTAGCCAGGAGAAAGGGAGAAGAGGAAATTTAAGGTGATTCTGTGTTTTCTAGGAATAGCTATTTTTAACCAGGCCTGCCTCATGTTCAAAGTGCTCCTGTTTGCAGCTAGCAAAGCGGCAGGGCTGGTTAGGAGGTACACCCGCTCATCCTGGGGAGCATGTCCCACCAGCCCTGCTCCCCCAACCCAGCGCAACAAATGGCAGCTCGCAGCAGCTGAACAAGGAAGAAGGAACAGCCCAGTTCCCGCGAACACGCAGTCACCAAGGCTCGCGTTCTCCCGCCAACCATCAGCTGCCCCCGGGACACCGACAAGCGGACCCGCGGACGAGACCGCGCGCTCCGCCCTCGGGGCGCGCTCGCCGGGAACTTCCCGCCGGCCCCGGCCCCCCGCCCCAGGGCAGAGGCGCCGGGGCGCGGGCGAAGCCGTGGGGTCGGGGAGGGCGCCCGGCACCGCGGCCCGCGCCCCGGTCTCGCCCGCCCGGGGAGCCCCAGCTCTGCGGGCCCCAACCTCTCCAGGGCCCCCCCCCGTGGAGTTCCAAGCAGTTCAGGGGACGGGCGCGAAGCCCGCGGGGCCGCCCCACCGCGACCCCGGGCGCGGGCTCCGCGGGGCGGCGTGGCCTCCCCCGCGCGGCCGCTCGCTCACCTCCGTCCGCCCCGTCCGCGCTCGCCGCGGCCAGCAGCGGCGCCAACGCCAAGAGCACGAGCAGCAGGCAGGCCTTCCGGAGCCGCATGGTGGCAGGTACCGATCCCCGGCTCCGCGCGCCCGCGCCCCGAAACACTGGCGGAGCGCCGCGCGACTCCCTGCGCAGGCGGCCCCGCCGGGAAGTCCTCGCCCGCTATTGGCTGGGGGCGGAGGAAGCCGCGGACAGCCAATCCCCGCGCTGCGTCCTCCGTACTCGGCGGCGCCCCGTGCGTGCCGAGCCCACTCCGCCGGCCGGGCCTCCGGGTCCGCGAACCTCTCCGCCCCGCACGATTAAAACTCTGGGCTCTAACATGAGGTGCCCTCTTCTGATTGGCTGCGCCGCCACCGCCAATCAGCATCTGCCACTCGGTTTGCCGAGAGGGTACAGGCGGAGGGAAAAAGCTGGGGGAGAACAAAGGCGGCGGGCCTCGGCTTGTGGGGCGGGGCCTGTCTACGACTAGTAATACGATTGGATGGATGTGAGGTGGGCGGGGCTTTAGAGGCGGGGCTCCCTAGGCAGGAAGAGCACGTGTACTTAGTGCCCCGCCCGTGGGGGATCCGGGAGGCTGGGACCCGAAGCGGACGGACAGAGGTCCTGGGCCCATAGGATAGTAACGAAAGAAGACGACCGGAGGAGCTAATCTGCTTCGTGATTGTTGGCTTCTTGGTTTCTTTGTTCCTCTTGAGCATGTAAAAATTAGCGTTCTCTCCGCAGTGGTCTGGCCTCGCAGTGAAGTTCTTCCAGATCTACTATTCCACTGTTCGCACACCGACAACTTTGCCTTGTGTTGTTTGTTCCTTCGGTGATTTTTTCTGCTAAAAAAGAAGAAATAGCTAAGTTATCTAGATCTAGATAACGTCTTGTGGTTTCCCCTCTTGACTGATTTGGAGACGAAAATTAGGTTTGTATGTCAGAAAAGAGGCCTGTGCTGGCTGTTTATTATGGACTTGCCTTTTATCTTTCAGAGAAAAATCAGCCTCAGACTTGTTTAGTTGGTGCTCTACCACTTGATCCATGCGTTCAAGTTGGCTTTTTGCTGGTTATTTTGGAGATGGAGTCTTATGACTATTCTGCATGAACCTTGTCCAGACCCCAACTTCTTGGGTTGCTACCATTACAGGAGTGAGCCATCGGCCATCAAAGGCCCAGTAGGGTTTACAGGTTTGTTTTTGTTGTTGTTGTTTTTAACACCTGGGGATTAATGCATCTGAAGAGTTATAGAAGACAAATAGGGCTAAATACATAAGTACAACAAAACTCATGCATACAGTTGTGTGTTTTATGTATATAGGTTTAAAAATGGAGAAAACTGCCAGGCACTGAGCCGCCTGTAATCCTAGCTACTCAGGAGGCTGAGGTATGAGGCCTGTGGTTCAAAGCCAGCCTGGGCAGGAAATTCCATGAGACTCTTATCTTCAATAAACCACTCGAAAACGGGAAGTGGTGCTGTGACTCAAGTGGTAGAGCACTGGCCTTGAGCTGAAGAGCTGAGGGACAGTGCCCATGGCCCAGAGTTCAAGCCCCACGACTGACTCCCCCCCCCCCAAAAAAAAAAAAAGCATTCCGAGCAGGTATAGAGAAACGTTTTTCTGCCAAGGCTTATTTTGATATTTATGACATCATTCATGGGCCATTCAAAATGATCAATAGGGAATACGGGAAGATGGCCTCTGGCAGCCGACAAGCAGCAAATGAGAAACTTGTGTGTCTGACATATACCAAATGATTTCTCAGGCCCTAGACATTCCCTCAGGCCAGACATTCCCTGTCCCCAAAGTATACTGTTGAAAGGCTCATTTATCAACACTCATATTCAATGAAATTGAGACCAGGTAACTTGAGGGTGTGCATGGAGTTGGGAGAGATAAGGAAGGATAGGAGTGCCCTTGATCAAGATGCATTATACTTATCAACTGACTTGCTGAATTATAAACTCACTAGTACAACTACAAATTAAGGGTTTCTTTTTTGGTCAGTCATGGGACTTGAACTCTGAGTTCTTCAGCTCAAGGTAAGAGCTCTACCACTTGAGCCACAGCACCACTTCTGGTTTTCTGGTCGTTCTATGGACTTTCCTGCCTGTGCTGGCTTTGAACCGAGATCCTCAGATTCAGCCTCCTGAGTAGCTAGGATTATAAGCGTGAGCCACCAGTGCCTGGCCTTAAGGATAATTTTAAAAATAAATAAGTTCACTCAGTAGCCAACCATGACTTTATTGAGTTGGAAGGCTCCTTATTTTTTTTTTTTTTCTTTTTTTGGGTCCGGTCGTGGGGCCTGAACTCTGGGCCTGGGCTCTGTCCCTCAGCTCTTCAGCTCAAGGCTAGCGCTCTACCACTTGAGCCACAGCGCCACTTCCGGCTTTTTTCTTTTTGCTTATGTGGTGCTGAGGAATCGAACCCAGGGCCTTGAGCATGCAAGGCAAGCGCTCTACCACTGAATCACCTTCCCAGCCCCAAGACTCCTTATTTTCATCCCTAAATCTTCTTCAGTTTGGCTTTCCAGGCACCTGAGACCATAGGGAGGAGGGTCAGAGTGGAGGCTGTTAAGTCATAGACCTGGAATCTAACTGATAAATGCCTATTAGCCGGACACCAGTGGCTCACGCCTGTAATCCTAGATACTCAGGAGGCTGAGATCAGAGGATCAAGGTTTCAAGCTAGACTGGGCAGAAAGTCCGAAAGACTTATCTCCAATTAATCACAGAAAAATCTGGAAGTGGCACTGTTGCCTCAAGTGGTAGAGTGCTAGGCTTGAGCAAAAGGAGCCCAAAGACAACACCAAAGCTAGAGTTCAATCCCCAGCACCAACGAAGAAGAAGAAGAAAAAGAAATGCCTATGAATGAACATTTCCCTGGCTTGGTCCCCTGGGTTGCCATTTACTGTGATTAGGTTAAGTTTATGGAGCAATTTGGACATGTGTTTTCCTCAATGCACACACAGCTGTCTTTAGAGAAGTGGCCTGTGGGGAAATAATCCTTTCCATCTAGATCATCTCCAGGTGATCTGGGAAGAGCCTGGCACCGAAGACTGCCATACAGGATTTAGAAAATTAAATTGAGACCAGATAGCCTAGCACTCAGGAGATGGACCCAGAAGAAACGTGTTTGGAGCCGCCCTGGGACCTCACTCTGTGCAGGGAGGGCTTGTAGGAATGGGTTCATTCTCTCCTGCCACGTTCATCTCCTTTCATGCTTCTGCCTTCCGTCATGTGAGGGTGTAGCAAGAACACCTCTACCAGACACCGTGGATTCCAGCACTTTGATCTTAGACTTCCTTCCTGGTCTTCAGAAGTGTAAGAAATAAATTTCTTTTCTTTTTTGTTTTTTTGCCAGGACCTGGGCACTGTCCCTGAGCTTCTTTTTCTCAAAGCTAATGCTCTACCACTTGAGCCACAGCTCCACTTCCGGCCTTTTCTGTTAATGTAGCACTGAGGAATTGGACCCAGGGCTTTCCACACAGTAGGCAAGCACTCTATCACCAAGCCACATTTCCAGCCACAATTTATTTTCTTTATAAATTATGCAGTCTAAGGTATTTTGTTATAGCAACAGAACATAAAATGACAAGATTAATTTTCTGTGACGGTGCATATATAAGACATACACATTTATGTTTTCTTTAATGAAACTGAGATATCTTGGGTGTTGTATGTTTTGTAGTGTTCCCATTACTATTTTGTTTGAATTACCTTTCTGCCTTGTGAGTATTCTGCTTTGTGAATAATCTAACATAATCTACTAGAAACTTAGAACTACTTGGTTTGAGGGCTAGGAAGGTGGTTCAGTGGTAGAGCGCTTGCCTTGCATGCTCAAGGCCCTGGGTTTGATTCCTCAGCACCACATAAGCAAAAAGAAAAAAGCCGGGAGTGGCGTTGTGGCTCAAGAGCTAGAGCTCTAGCCTTGAGCTGAAGAGCTGAGGGACAGCACCCAGGCCCAGAGTTCAGGCCCCACGACCAGACCCCCCCCCCCCAAAAAAAAAAGAACTACTTGGTTTGAGTCATCCCAGACAGAAAAGTCTGTGAGACTCATCTCTAATTAACCAGCAAAAAGCTGGTAGTTGAAGTGTGGCTCAAGTGGTAAAGCACTAGCATAGAGTAAAAAGTCAACTAAAAGCACAGAGCCCTGAGTTCAAGTCCCAATACTGGCACAAAAACAAAATAAAGACCAAAAGTACAGACTGAACATGGTGCAGTGGCATACCCTATAGTCTCAGTATTTGGGAGGGAGAAGCAGGAAGATCTCCATTTAAGGCTACGTAACAAGTTCAAGACAGTCTCATCTGCAGTAAGTCACTATTTTTTTTTTAAAGCTAGGTGCTGGTATCTCACACCTGTAGTCCTAGCTCCTCAGGAGGCTGAGATCTAAGGATCACTATTCAGAGCCAACCAGGGCAAGAAAGTCTGTAAGATTCTAATTTCCAATTGACCACCAGAAAACCAGAAGTGGTGCTGTGGCTCAAAGTGGTACAGCACTAGTCTTGAGCAGAAAAGCTTAGGGACAGCACCCTGGCCCTGAGTTCAAGCCCCACACCAACAACAAAACAAAAAATAGTAAAGCTCTTAGAGCTTAATATCAGACCCTTTATTATATCCTGAAAGTAATTGCTATCTTGTTTCTACAAGGCTTATAGAGAAGTCCTGCTTTTGAAAAACATCTAAAGTCAGTCCTCATTTGTGCTTCATGGGCCTGCTTCTCTGTAAATTAAAAGAAATATTTATTTATTTTATGACCAGTTGGTAACAAGATTAAAGAATAACTCTAATGTCAATGCCAGTGAGAGAGCATGACCTTGCAACAGCAGTTCCCTTTTGTTACCAATTTCATTGTCAGGTAGGACTCTGTCATATATCAAAAAGCCCATGTCTGAAATTTCTTAAATTTGTCAGGCCCCAGTGGCTCATGCTTGTAATCCTTGCTACTCAGGAGGCTGAGGTCTGAGGATGAGAATTTAAAGCCAGCCCAGGCATGAAAGTCCGAGAGACTCATCTTCAATTACCCACTAAGAAAACTTAAGTGGCGCTGTGGATCAAGTGGTAGAGTACTTGCCTTGAGCTGAAGAGCTCAGGGACAGTGCCCAGGCCCGGAGTTCAAGCCCCACAACCGACCAAAAAAAAAATCTTAAATGGAGGTGTTATTGGTTATATAACTGAAGAACCTTGGAATAGCATTAGTTCAGGCTTCATTAGGCCCAGGGTTCTGATCATATTAATAGGACAAGTTTCCCTGCCTCAGTTTTGCACCCGTGGTGTCAAGTCAGCAGTTCTTAGGACCTACACTCTCTCCACTAATATCCAACAGGAAAGAAAATGTCTCCCTCACCAGTCATTCTCGAAGAGTAAGGAAATTATGACATGATATTTATCATATCATAAATATTATAAGTAAATATTTACATGTTTATTTAGGTAGTACTAGAGTGCGAAAGAAAGGAATGCTACGGAATTTATTCTGTGAAGCCAGTATTATATTTATTGTGAAACCATACACACACACACACACACATACACAAAGAGAATTATAGACCAACCTCATTGATGAACATTAATGTAAAATTTTTCAACAAAATTCTTGAAAAAATTCAACAACAGATTTAAAAAAATCATATAACATGATCAATTGGTTTCATCCCAGGAATGCAACGATGGTTCACTATAGATAAATCAATAAATCACATAAATAGGATCTAGAACAAAAATCATAGGACTATTTCAATTGACATAGAAAAAGGTTTTAAAGGCAAAAAGCTCTGAAGAAACTGAGAATAGAAGAAATGTTCCTGAACTAAATAAAGGCTATATGTAAAAAACCAATAGTCAACATCACATTAAATTGGGAAAAACTGAAATCATTTCCCCTTAAGAGTGAAACAGAAAGCCAGGCACCAGTGGCTCACGCCTATAATCCTAGCTAGTCAGGAGGCTGAGATCTGAGGATTGCGGTTCA
This sequence comes from Dipodomys spectabilis, assembly GCF_019054845.1. NCBI lineage: Eukaryota > Metazoa > Chordata > Mammalia > Rodentia > Heteromyidae > Dipodomys > Dipodomys spectabilis. The sequence goes on from NW_024870711.1 coordinate 8,243,462, forward strand.
AAGCCAACCAAGGCAGGAAAGTCCGTGAGACCCTTATCTCCAATAAACCACTAGAAAACTGGAAGTGGCACTGTGGCTCAATCAGTAGAGCGCTTGCCTTGAGCTGAAGAGCGCAGGGACAGCGCCCAAGCCCAAGTTCAAGCCCCAAGACTGACAAAAAGAAAAAAGAGTGAAACATTCTCTCCTCTCCCCACTTTTATTCGGTATAGTACTGTAATTCCTAGCCAGAGCAATAAAACAAGAGAAAGAAATCATGTCATTTTCAGGAAAATGGATGGAATTGAAGAACATCATGTGGAGTGAGTTAAACCAGGATCAAAAAGCCAAATATTGTGTGGAAGGGACCTAAAGACATGCATATTCATGGGCTTGTTCATACATATATACCAATATATACCAATTCATGTGCATACACATAATTTACATATAATAAATATATATGTATCACATATATCATAGGACTATTTAGGAATGAGTGGGAGAGAAAAAAGAAAGGTGTATAATGAACCCTTTTTTTTGTTGTTGTTGTTTTTTGCCTTGAACTCTAGGCCTGGGCGCTGTCCCTAAGCTCCTTTTGCTGAAGGCTAGCACTCTACCACTTGAGCCACAACATCACTTCTAGCTTTTTCTGTGATTCATTGGAGATAAGAGTCTCATAGACTTTCTTGGCTTCAAACTTGGCTTCAAACTGCCATCCTCAGATCTCAGCCTTCTGAATACCTAGGATTACAAACATGAGCCACCAGCACCCAGCTGAATACTGTTGAAACATATCAACTGCAACTATGTGTGAAGATGGCATAAGGAATCTCAACAAACACTGTTCAGTCTTGGCAGTTGGGGAGCAAGGTTCTATTGGAGAGGTAGCAGTGGTGGGACAATTAATGGAAAGGCTGAATGAGTATGACAATAATCAGAGTAGTTTCTAAGTTCAAAAACAGTAATTTTTTTTTTTTTTTTGCCAGTCCTGGGGCTTGAACTCAGGGCCTGGTCACTGTCCCTGAACTTCTTTTTGCTCAAGGCTAGCACTCTACCACTTGAGCCATAGCAGCACTTCCGGCTTTTTCTTTTTATGTGGTACTATGGAATCGAACCCAGGGCTTTATGCATACTAAGGCAAGCACTCTACCACTAAGCCACATTCTCGGCACAGGAAATTCTTTTGAACTTATTTTCAGAAAGGAGGTAAGGTACTGGAGAGTGGTAGCAGGACTGAGACTGATAGGGATACATCAGAAAATGTGGAAATGTAACAGTTACACCTCACCCCTTGTAGAACTCATGTGTGCAGGGGAAGAGTTGCCCAATGAAAGGTTGGTTCCACACTGGCTTCCACAGACCTCCTTGAGCTCACCAGCAGCAGGCGTTTCCTCCTAACCCAACTGGAAATGCTCACTTCCTCTGGAGTCTATGACTTCTCCTTCTCCTCCTCATGCCTGGAAGCAATCACCCTCCTGAGTGGACACTTTTTTTTTGCCTGCATCCCACTGCTTTTAGTGATGATACTCAAGTCTCCAACATCACCTCCCGTTTCCTTCAAAGCTCTAGGCCGGAGGTCAGCCTGTGGGGGCAAATCCAGTCTACTGTGTCTTTTTCCACATTCTGTGAGCTACAGTGCTGTTTCTGGTTTTCTGGTGGTTAATGGGAGGTAAGAGAGCCTCACAGACTTTTCTGCCTAGGCTGGCTTCAAACCATGATCTTCACATCTTCTCCTGAGTATTATAAGCATGAGCCACCAGTACCCCGTGGTCTGTGTGTGTGTGTGTGTGTGTGTGTGTGTGTGTGTGTGTGTGTGTGTGTGTGTGTGTGTGTGTGTGTGTGTGTATTACTTTGTGCCAGTGCTGGGCTTGAACTCAGCCTAGGTACTGCCCTGAGCTTACGCTCCCCCTCCCTTCTCTCCTGCTCCCTGCCGCCCTTCTTCCTTCCCTCTCTCCCACCCCCCTCTCTTTTTTGGTTGGTCATGGGGCTTGAACTCAGAGCCTAGCTGTTGTCCCTGAGTTTATCTGCTCAGGGCTAGTGCTTTACCACTTTGAGCCACAGCGCCACTTCAGGTTTCCTGGTGATTTATTAGAGATAAGAGTCTCACGATCTTTCTTGCCCAGGCTCAGGCTGACTTTGAAACACAATCCTCAGATCTCAGCCTCCTGACTAGTTAGGGTTATGGGCATGAGCCTCAGCACCCACTGGTTTTTATGTTTTTTAATTATTGAAAAATATCAAGGGGCTGGGAAGGTGGCTCAGTGATAGAGTGCTTGCCTAGTATGCATGAAGCCTTGGGTTTGATTCCTCAGTACTCATACGTGGAAAAAGCCAGAAAAGGCACTGTGGCTCAGGTAGTAGAGTGCTAGCCTTGAGCAAAAGAAGTTCAGGGATAGTGCCCAGGCCCTGAGTTCAAGTCCCAGGACTGGCATATACATATGGCTGGGAAGGTGGCTCAGTGGTAGAGTGCTTGCCTTGCACATGCATGTGGCCCTGGGTTTGATTCCTCAGCACCACATAAGCAGAGAAAGCCAGAAGTGGCGCTGTGGCTCCAGTGGTAGAGCACTCACCTTGAGCTGAAGAGCTGAGGGACAGTGCCCAGGCCCAGAGTTCAAGCACCATGACCTTAAATAAATAAATAAATAAAAAATAAAATACTGAAATGAACTCCAAAGATATGGAAACAAGCCGGGTGCTGGTGGCTCATGCCTATAATCCTAGCTACTCAGGAGGCTGATATCTGAGGATTGTGGTTCAAAGCCAGCTGGGGCAGGAAAGTCCATGAGACTCTTATCTCCAATTAACCACCAGAAAACCAGAAGTGGTATTGTGGCTCAAGTGGTAGAGTGCTAGCCTTGAGCTGAAGAGCTGAGGGACAGCACCCAGGCCCAGAGTTCAAGCCCCACAACCAACAAAAAAGAAAAGAAAATATACTTATTACCTATGCATGGAAATGTAACCCTGCTATATATTACCTCTATGTAACAACAAAAACAACAACAAAGGTGGACACTGACATGTAAAAATGCCTAGTTTCAGCATCCAGAAAAAAGTTACCGTGGAACAGCGTTTCTCTCATGTATCTATCACTTATACTGCTGCAACAGCAGCTGAATCATGTGGCCCTCAAACCTACAGTATTTCTTTTTTTTAAAAGGAATATAAAACTATTTATTGACCACTGTTCACCATTATTTACAATAAATTAAACAATATACAGTTGGGTAACATTCTGATTACTACAAAGTTGCTTCTCTGGCTTTTGTGGAACCAGTAACCCAATACTGGAAAAAATTGAACTTATATGTAAGGAATGAGTTGGGGTAAAGAAAAAGCATGCAGGTCAAAAATTATAAAATTTTGATCATTTAGGCCAGCAGGTCCTAAATAGTTGAAATCCCTAACCAGTTGATTTTACATTTCCATGAGCTGAGACTTAGATCATGACCCATGAACTTTTAGTATACAGATTCCAATATTCTGTTAAGGAATGCTCACACAGAAACTTCTAGTGAAAGGACATAAAAACGTCTTAGTTTTCTCATCTGGATGAGGGAAGTGGTTGGTAGTGATAAATTTTTTCCTTTCAAGAAGTTTTGCAAACCTACTGCATTTGTATATCTATGGCAGAGGCAGGAGGACCTAAAGTTTGAGGCTAGCCTGGCTACGTAGTAAATTCAAGGCCAGCCTGAGCTGCCTAGTGACCCTGTCTCAAAAACAACAAAAAAAACTAAAACAAGGGCCAAGGATATAACTCAGTGATACATCATTTGCCTACATATGCAAGGCTCTGGGTCTGATGCCCAACACCTCTAAACAAGCAAAATCTCCAAAACAAAAAACTACCTATATATTTTGTTTACATGCACACACACACACAAAAAAAAATACAGGATGGTCCTTCAACATAGCAGTTAAAGACAAGCTGTTTTGATTAATGATCAAAATAATTTGCCTAATATTAAAAAAAACACAACCTGTTCCTGAATGCAGAGGAAATATACCATGGAATTAAATATTCTTTTCTGATAAAAGAAGCAACTACAGAAAGCCTTTATTATATTTGTTCAAAGTAACCAGTGCTGTTGAGGAAAAAAAACCCCAAAAACTCAACAACTCCCCCAATACTACTTTCAAAACCATTATCAAACTTGATTTTCTTTAGAATGTAGTTATTGTTTCACACCATTAATTCAAAAACCAAGACTCAGATTTTATATATATGTATAAATATCTATAAAAAACAATGCAAACAATTACTGAGCTTCATCTTCTGGACAAGAATGCCAAGTTAGTCTCTCTTCATAAAATGCAATTACCATCTGAGGACATTTCATATTCGCCTCTTTTGCCAGCACCAAGTCAGCTTCATCTGAATCTTTCCATTTCATGAGAAACATCAATTCTCCACTGCTGTCTGTGGCACCAATTATTCGTTCAGGATCTAGACCCCTGGCAAAGCCTCTTGGTTTGTCAGCAGTATCTCTTTTCTTCTTTGATTTGCTATCATCAGATTCACTGTCCGAGAAAGATTTTCTTTTTGTACCATCCTTTTCTTTACCAGCTTTTTAAGAGTTAAGAAATGCTTCAATTAATTCTGGACAATCTAAATTTTCTTCAGGTTCCCAAGTATTATCAGCATCTGTAAATCCTTTCCACTTCAGGAAATGGTCTACTTTCCCATTCACCACACGTCGGTCCAGTACTTTTTCCACAACAAACTCTTCAGGCTCTGCTTCTTCAACTTTTTTACTCTTTCCATTCTGTTTCTTTCCCATATTTTGCAATGTAGTTTTGTTAGAGGCCATTTTTAATTGTAGACTTGAAGAGCTATTATTCACCACCTCAGATGCTCCGGGTGGCGATCCTGCAGCAGCAGCAGCCCCTACAGTATTTCTGTGTGCTCCCCACAGAACAAGTGTGTTAACTGCTGTGCTCCACAAGGGCTCGTGTGTTGAAGGCTTGGCATGCAGCCTATGGCTGTGTTGGGAGGCGGTGGAAGTGTTAGAAGTGGTCCCTTAGAAGTAGAGACATGGCTCTGAGGAATATTGGGATTCTGGATCCTTTTCCCCTCCCCCTTTCCTTTCTGGTCACCATAAGATCAGCAGTTATTTCTGCCCCACACTCAGACGTGATGTCCCTGTAAGCGCAAACATAATAGGGCCACGGAGCCATGGAATGAACACTCTAAAGCTGGACCCAAACAAACCATTCTTCCTTTAAATTGATTTATCTCAGGCCATTGGTCAAAGTGACCAAAAGCAGATTAAGACACCGACCCTGACTCTAAATCCAATTTGAATATCTACTGGATATTTAAGGTGTTCATCAGATTTTCTGACATATCAAATCCATCTATTCAATGATTCCCTTCTGCTTTCAGTTCTTTTATTTGATTTTATGGTAAAGATGCTGTACAGAGGGGTTATAGTGACATGAGTAAGGTAATGAGTACATTTCTTGTTGAGCTCCCTCTCTGTTCTTTTTTTTTTTTTTTGGTCAGTTGTGGGGCTTGAACTCGGCCTGGGCGCTGTCCCTCAGCTCTTCAGCTCAAGGAGAACGCTCTACCACTTGAGCTACAGCGCCACTTCTGGTTTTCTAGTGGTTTATTGGAGATAAGAGTCTCACAGACTTTCCTGCCGGGGCTGGCTTTGAACTGTGATCCTCAGATCTCAGCCTCCTGAGTAGCTAGGATTACAGGCATGAGGCACCGGTGCCTGGCTTTCCCTCTCTGTTCTAAGCATCAGTGTATACTGGGTAATCCAATTAGATAGCTTACCTCTGTCATCTTTGACTCCTCCAGCGTCACTACATCTGTTGACTCACCTTCTTTTGCTACCTCTAGCTCCTAAAATGTCCACAGTGCTGAGGATGTAGCTCAGTGTATGAAATTATGCTTAGTTCAAACCCAGTACTGGAAAAAAACAGTCTCTTGAATCTGCCTCTCCTTTCCTCTACCTGGTACTGTGCTTATTCGTTTCCCTTATCTTTACCTCCCCAAATCACTTTGTGTTACATTTTATTAGTCAGACCTTTTGTCCTAGGGGGTGGAGGTATGGTTCAAGTAGTAGAGCATCAGTCCTGAGTTCTAATCCAAAAAGACTTTCAACATTTTTTTTGGGGGGGGGGGTCCGGTCGTGGGGCTTGAACTCTGGGCCTGGGTGCTGTCCCTCAGCTCTTCAGCTCAAGGTGAGCACTCTACCCCTTGAGCCACAGTGCCACTTCCAGCTTTTTTTTTGTGGTGCTGAGGAATCGAACCCAGGGCCTCAAGCATGCATGGCAAGCGCTCTACCACTGAGCTACCTTCCTAGCCCAACCTTCAACATTTTTTTTGTGAGTTCATTTTACTTTTTTGCATTCCTGGGAAAGGCAGTGAATTAATTTCCATGTCTTTTTGAGCAACATGGCTGTAGTTTCTACTAAGTATCAGGAAGCTGAGTTGCTTTCACTCCGTGGAGGAGGGTCTTCCAAAGGGTTGAAACTAAAATAAGAGCTGCCACCACTGCAATTTTCTAAAGATCTGTACCTAAAATGATGACCCCAATTAGATTCCCTTTCTCATCCTGGATGCCCTCGTTTCTTCCTCCTCCCTGGCATACGTGACCCAGCAGGGAAGCCCAGGCTAGCCCTGGGCTACAGGCCGAATTCGGGACCATTGCCCCGACAGGCCTCCTGGGAAGGAGGACACCGCTCGAGCTCTGCGCGCACAGCGCCGCCTGCTGGGGGAAGGAATTAAAGGCTCCGGAACAGGACCCCATCTACCCTTCCCAAGCCGCAAGGTGGAGAGCCGGAAGTCCTCCAGGATCCCCACAGCCCTGACCCCTTACTCTTCCTGCTGTAGAAGCTCGGATCTGAAATGAATCAGTATGTAAGCTAGGGAACTGTCTCGGTTTTTGCCGTTGGCCACGGCCTCTCTTCCATTGTCATCGGACAGCCCACCCATCCCCTGGGCATTTTGAGGAAATCGGACAGGACTGACAACACGTCCTCGTCTTTCAGTGCGTGATCAGAGGTGGTACTAGCCACAGGAAGATGTTTAGTCTCCAGATTGTACTGGTCCAAGTTCATGGCTCACATTCCAAGTGAAGCTGGACAGAGGACAGTGACCACCAAGTGCTCTGTGTTGGTCCTGGTCTTGATCCCTGTCACCTCTAAGAATAATGTCCCTGTCCTTTAGCCCTTGTCTCCACACCATGATTGTGTTTCTCAGACAAACTTATCACAGACTTATTCTGAATGTTCGTTCCAGGGGCATTCTTCCTGCTGTCTTGTTTTCTACTACCTTGGATGTCAGGATTATCATCATCATCATCATCATCATCATCATCATCATCATCATTATTATTAGTGATTGTTTTTGTCAGTCATGGGGTCTGAACTCTGGGCCTGGGCGCTGTCCCTCAGCTCTTCAGCTCAACGCTTGCTCTCTCCACTTGAGCCACAGCGCCACTTCCAGCTTTTCCTGCTTATGTGGTGCTGAGGAATCGAACCCTGGGCCTCATACATGCAAGGCAAATACTCTACCATTGAGCCACCTTCCCAGCCCAGGATTATTATTATTTTTTTTGGTCGTGAGGCTTGAACTCTGGGCCTGGGCCTGTCCCTCAGCTCTTCAGCTGAAGGCAAGTGCTCCACCACTTGAGCCACAGTACCACTTCCGGTTTTCTAGTGGTTTATTGGAGATAAGAGTCTGGGGGGGCCTGGGAAGGTGGCTCAAGTGGTAGAGCGCTAGCCTTGAGCTGAAGAGCTGAGGGACAGCACCCAGGCCCAGAGTTCAGGCCCCACAACCGGACCCAAAAAAAAAAAAGTCTCAGGGACTTTCCTGCCCAGGCTGGCTTTTAACTGTAATCCTCAGATTTCAGCCTCCTTAGTAGCTTGGATTACAGGCAGGAGCTACTGGCACCCAGCATATTCTGACGGTTCTAAGAAGATATTTGTTGCAAGCATCTTGTTAAAGCAGTCCATTAGCAAAGACTGGAAGGAATGGATCTTATCTTGAAAGATTTCCTAAGATCATTGCCACCCTTTGGCATCCTACATCCAATCAACTGCGTGATTTATAAATGTTACTAGCTCTACTTCAGGAACTCACCTCTTCTCACTACTTTCTCCAAAGGCATGCGTGTAATTAAGAGTCCCCAAACAGATCTAATGGAAGATATGAGCTTCTTGATATCAGACAGTAAGCTAATATTGCAAACAATTGACTAATCTCAGCAAAAAGCTAGGCTGGGCCAGGTGCCAGTAATCCTAGCTACTCAGGAGGCTGAGATTTAAGGATCAACGTTCAAAGCCAGCCGCAGCAAAGTCTGTGAGACTGTTATCTCCAGTAAACCACTCGGAAGTGGCGCTGTGGCTCAATTGGTAGAGCGCTCGCCTTGAGCTAAAGAGCACAGGGACAGCGTCCAGGCCCAGAGTTCAAGCCCCACCATTGACAAAAAAAAAAAAAAAAAAAGCCAGGCTGGAGGAACAGCTTAAGTGGTAGACTGTCAACTCTACCACTTAAAAATCGACTACTTAAAAATTAAAGTAAAAACTGGGTGTGGTGGCGCATGTCTGTTATCCCAGCACTAGGAAGTATGAGCCAGGAGGATTGGAAGTTCAAAGCCAATCTGGATTACATTTATTTGAGACTTCCTCCTATCTAAAAAAAAAATAAAGGAGAACACACCAATAGATTATAAAACTAGAATCTTTATGTAAGTGTCCATGTAATTATTTTCCTGTAATTAAAAGTTTGGAGTTAACATTCCAAAGAAAATCACCTATAAAACATTGTTTTAGAGTAATTTCTATTACAGTCTACTCACAATCTAATTTCTGTCATCCCTCAGAATTGCAGATGAGCCCCTGAAAAGGCAGAAATTCTTGGAATGGAGTATGACTGTCCCTACAGTGCACACAATGGTGCTCACATGTAAACTGGACAGTCCTCACCTGTTTCCTAGATTTCTATGAATTGCTGTAAATTTGCTTTGAAACTCCTTAAATGATTGTTGTCTAGAGTATTTCCTAAGCTTTGTTATTATGTCATATTCCAGCATTTAGTTGGCTACTGAAATATTCATTCTTGGGAGTTTCAGCTACTCTGTCAGTTTTAAGTGGCATCTCTCTCTGTTCTGGAATTCCCAAATTTCTTATCTCCTGACCCAACCTTCATTTACATATTGGTTTGATATCTGTCAGAACCTCAGTTTTATTTTGCTTTTCGTCTTCAACTAAGATTGGCCAACTTTTTCTGTAATAACCAATATTCTCTTAGGGAAGCTTTGTGTAATCACTACAGGACCTGTAGATACACTTCAACATTCATATAAACAAAGGTTCAGAGAATTCAATTTATTGCTCTCAGTTTCAAAGTACAAAAACCAAAACCAAATCCAATAGTATCAGGCCAAATAACAAAATTCACAAGACTTAGTTCACAGGTCAGGGTCACACTGTTTTTTTTTTAAATCTATATTTGTATTTTTTTTGTCAGTCATGAGACTTAACTCTGGGCCTGGACGCTGTCCCTCAGTTCTTCAGCTCAAGGCTAGCGCTCTACCACTTGAGCCACAGCACCACTTCTGGTTTTCTAGTGATTTTTATTGGAGATAAGTCTCATAGACTTTCTTGCCAAGGCTGGTTCTGAACCGAGATCCTAAGATCTCAGCCTCCTGAGTAGCTAGGATTACAGGTGTGTGCCCTTGGCGCTGGGCTGGGGTCATACTCTTAAAAGTAGATTGGCATTTAGGGGCCATCCACTTCCTTTCAGATTTGAGAATGGTACTGGAGATTTTTTTTAATAAGATTTTTTATTGTGAAAATACTGTACAGAGGGGTTACAATTACACGAGCAAGGTAATGAGTACATTTCTTATCAAGCATTGTTGCCTCCTCCTTTGTTTTTCCCGCAACATCCCTTCCCTCTCATCTCCCCAACTACTCTTCCCCCCCCCCCCCCCCCCCCGCTTTTTTTTTTTCTTGAGGCCAAATCAATCACTTCGTTAAGGTTTGAAGTTGGGAACAGGGTCCTGGTGGCTCACACCTGTAATCCTAGCTACTCAGGAGACTGAGCTCTGAGGACTGCAGTTCAAAGCCAACCTGGACAGAAAAGCCCACGTGTCTCTTGTCTCCAACTAACCACCAAAAGCCAGAAGTGGGGTTCTGGTTCAAGTGGTTGAGCTCCAGCCTTGAGTGAAAAAGCTAAGGGATAACACCCAGGTGCCCACGACTGGCACGGAAACAAAAACAAAAACAACCTGGGGGTTGGGGTGGGTAAGGAAGCGATTGAAAAGACATTGAGGACAATGAGGTCTCGTCTTTGACAGGGCAGTGTCTTCCTCGCCTCGTGGTTTTGGAAGCCCTTGTATCTTAACTCACCCTGGAATGTTGGAACTAGCTTTGCATTTCTGTGAAGAATCATCACCTCAGATGGCAGGCAGAACCAATATCTGGCCTCTCCTCTCTTTGTCGGTTGTGGGGCCTGAAGGCTAGCGCTCTACCACTGAGCCACCTTCCCAGCCCCTCTTTGACTCATAGCTGAGAAACATAGCCAGTGATGCTTCATAAGAGCACAGGCCTGCGTGAAGTAGGCCCGCTGCTCGGGCGCTAGGACTGCGGAGGCTCGGGCCTCAGCTCCAGTCGGCTTCGATCATGGCGAACAGCTGGCTCCGCCTCTTCTGGACGTCGGGCTCCCGCGGGGCGCGGCAGGGCTTGGCGTGCACTCGGACGTGCGCCGCCAGCTTGGACTTGTAGAGGAAGCCCTTGCCGCAGTCGCCGCAGGCGAAGGGCCGCTCGGGCCGGTGGATGCGCTGGTGGCGGAGCAGGTGGCCCCTCTCCCGGAAGTCCTTGCCGCACTCGGGGCAGCGGAAGGGCCGCTGCCCGGTGTGCAGGCCGCGGTGGCTGAGCAGCTGCGCGCGCAGGCGGAAGGCCTTGCCGCACTCGGGGCACGGGAAGGGCTTCTCGCCGGTGTGGGTCCGCACGTGCTCCACCAGCTTGGAGCGCTTGGCGAAGCCCTTGCCGCACTGGCAGGGGAAGGGCATCTGGGCGCCGTGCAGCAGCTGGTGCGCCTTCAGGTCGGCCTTGACGCGGTAGCTCTTGCCGCAGTCGGGGCAGCGGAAGGGCCGCTCCCCGGTGTGCAGCCGCTGGTGGCTGCGCAGCTGCCCCCGCAGGCGGAAGCGCCGCCCGCACTGCGGGCAGGGGAAGGGCCGCTCGCCGCTGTGCAGGCGCAGGTGCTCGGCGAGCTTGGACGGCCGCGTGAAGCCCTTGCCGCACTGCGCGCACGGGAAGGGCCTGGGCGCGCTGTGGGTGCGCTGGTGCGCCCGCAGCACGCCCCGGAGGCGGAAGCTCTTGCCGCAGTCCGGGCAGCGGAAGGGCCGCTCCCCGCTGTGCAGGCGCAGGTGCTCGCGCAGCTTGCAGGGGTGGGAGAAGGCGCGGCCGCACTCGCCGCAGGGGAGCGGCCTGGGGTCGCTGTGCCCAGGCAGCGATGCCCGCAGCAGGCTGCGCAGGCCCGAGCGCGCCTGGCCCTGGGCGCGCGCCTGGCCCTGGGTGCCTTGGAAGGGTGGCTCATCCGCGGGGGCCCGCGCGCCACGGGGCCTGCCCCGGGCCTGGCCACGCTCGCCGCGCGAGACCGGCCGTCCCCCTCGTCCTCGCCAGGAGGTGGGCGCCTTGGCCCAGTGCGGGCTGTCCTTGGGGGTCGCGGGGCCGAGGGGCTCCCAGGAGGGCTCTGGGCCCTCGCGTGGGACGGGGTGGCAGGAGAGGGTCTGCTCTGGATGGGAGCACACGTTGCATTTGGGGCCCGGGGCTGGACTCTTCCTGGCCAGGCGTCTCAGCAGATACCGCTTCCCCTGGGAGCTTCTCCCACACGCAGGACACGGGAGCGGCCTCGGGGCCCCGGCCACGTCCCAAGGCCGCTGGGCTTTTGCAGGGCCCGTGGCTTTCCTTCCAGCCCTAACAGGCGGGTCCTTGGTGTGGCCCACGTGGTGCCTCACTAAGTGGTTTTTCTTGCCAGAGTTCTCCCCACAGACGAGGTGAGGGCGTGGGACACTTGGCCAGGACGGGGCTTCCTGCGGGCCAGGGAGACCCGCAGCTCTGTGCCTTGGAATTCCCTCTTCATGGGCAGACATGCTAGAGCCATGGGCCACCGCAGCCAGAGCCAGTGTGTCAAGTCTCTGTGGGGTCATGAGGCCGAGGCCCGACTCTGGCCTGAAGGAAATGTCTTCCCTCTCTCCTAAGAAGGGTCCAGAGGATTTGTGGCCCTGAAAAGGATCTAATTGAAAATGGCATTTAGTCTCCTGATTCTACAGCTTGCTGGCTTCTTCTTTTTATTATTTTTTTATTTTTTTTGTAGGTCATGGGGCCTGAACTCTGGGCCTGGGCACTGTTCCTCAGCTCTTCAGCTCAAGGCTAGCACTCTACCACTTGAGCCACAGCGCCACTTCCGGCTTTTTTCTTTTGCTTATGTGGTGCTGAGGAATCGAACCCAGGGCCTCGAGCATGCAAGGCAAGCACTCTACCACAGCCACCTTCCCAGCCCCTTTTTCTGCTTATGTGGTGCTGAGGAATCGAACCCAGGGCCTCATACATGCGAGGCAAGCACTCTACCACTGAGCCACCTTCCCAGCTGGCTTCTTGAAATCAAAAGCAAACAAGTTAGTCTTCCAGTCTGTGACTTGAGTAAAACTCATCACACAGATTTACTCCATCTTACATACAGACATACCTGCTGCCCCAAGGTATCGACAGCAGTTAAGTTTCTAACACAGCCCCCACAAATCCCACAGCTTAATGTCATCTGTGTATTTTTTTCTTTTTGGGGGGGGGGGGTCCGGTAGTGGGGCCTGAACTCTGGGCCTGGGTGCTATCCCTCAGCTCTTCAGCTCAAGGCTAGCTCTACCACTTGAGCCATAGTGCCACTTCCCCAGCTTTTTTCTTTTTGCTTATGTGGTGCTGTGGAATCGAACCCAGGGCCTCAGGCACGCAAGGCGAGCACTCTACCACTGAGCCACCTTCCCAGCCCCATCTGTGTATTTTTTTGACCCTAAGACCAGGCAGGAAGAACTGGCTCTATTCTAGAATCCAGGGAGAGGGGAGCCATTTGGTCACAAAGATAAGAATGAATATCTTTTGTTCTCTATCATCTACTATCAAAAAAACACTGCCATTAGCAAGCTCTACTGTGTGCCAGGCCCACTTTAACACTGCACTAAACCTGCAATGTAGGTACTTTCATTAGCTTCTTTTTATAGATCGCAATGTGAAATATGGAGAGGTTTAATCACCTGCCCAAGGATACTCAGAAAAAACAAGACCAGACTCTAGTTCCAGATCCCACACTCCTAAGTACTATGCTTTACTCCCTTTCTCTAGAACATATGAGACATCTAGTCTCAGGTCAGCCAAACAGGAAGACAAGATTATAGAAAGAAATGTTATCTTAACATCAGGACCTTGGTTTCTTTTTGTGGTGGTTGTTGATTTTGAGGCTTGAACTCAGAGCTTGGGCGCTGTCCCTAAGCTTTTTTGCACAAGGCTATTGCTCTACCACTTTAAGCCACAGCTCCACTTCCAATTTTTGAGTGGTTAATTGGAGATGAGTCTCTCGGGGACTTTTCTGCCTGGTCTAGCTTCAAATCTTGATCCTCAGTTCTCAGCCTCCTAAGTAGCTAGGCTTTCAGGCATGAGCCACTGGTGCCCGGCATAGGACCCTGGTTTCTTTTTTTTTTTGTCGGTCGTGGGGCTTGAACTCTGGGCCTGGGCGCTGTCCCTCAGCTCTTCAGCTCAAGGCGAGCGCTCTACCACTTGAGCTACAGCGCCACTTCCGGTTTTCTGGTGGTTTATTGGAGATAGGAGTCTCACGGTCTCTCCTGCCCAGGCTGGCTTTGAACCGCGATCCTCAGATCTCAGCCTCCTGAGTAGCTAGGATTACAGGCGTGAGCCACCAGCGCCCGGCTAGGACCCTGGTTTCTTAATACTCACCCAACAGCTTTTGCTCTGTCACTGGATCAAAATGCGCCTCAGCAGAGGAATGCATTATGCTGTCTAGTTTCTTTGATTCTTCCCAGCTCTTGAAGGGCTCTCTCCCATGTTCAATCCAGAGTATTAGCTCTGGTTTAGAAAGATCACTGTCTGCACAGAGAAGTCAGACAGGGAAGCTTAGCTTAGCATTATATTTAAACACATTAAGTGGTTCAAAATGTTCACAGGAATATTAGCCAAAGAATATGGGTAAAAAGTCCTTGTGAGTTAATATTTTTGGGAAATCTAACTACCAGATGCCAGACATCTCAGAGGATCCAGTTCCATGACTTAGCTGAAGTGGAAAGGTTCTTACCTAGAGAGACTAGAGTCTCATAATTGGTTCTCATGACATGCTTGTAGAGCATCTTCTGCCAAGTCTGCAGATGTTGCCATTCCTGCTCTGAGAAATAAATGGCAACGTCCTCAAAAGTCAGCGGTAACTGCAATACCAGACAGAATACAGACACAGTCATGATCGCAGCAATGACTCCATCTCCCTCTCAGCAATTTATTTTTCTTTAAGGTTTTGCCAAGGATTTTATTTATTTGTGTTAGTGAAATGAGCTCCCTTCCCATAGCTTAGTCCACTCCTTCCCCTCTCCACAGCTTAGCACGCTCCCTTCCTAGGCAACACTAAGCCCATGTTGTAAAGGCAGTAAATAATCAACCTCCAACCCCTTTACCTTGGGATGGCTCTTCTCTGGGGCAGCCACCACCATAGAAGGCAGCCAGAGCCCCTTAGAGTGACCTTCAGGTCTGGGCAGCTGCAGAGCCCCTTATCTACTATTTGGGCAGCAGCCATAAATCCTAGTTCGCCATGATGAAGGCCCTGGCCCTCACGTTCATACCAGGGTCTCCACCTCCAAGCCCATTCTAGCCCCTCCTAGACCTCCTAGGTTACATAGGTCACCCCAGATGATAGCGGGTGCTTCTTCTCACTTCTCCCTTGTGAGAAGGAGTCTTGCTGGCCCCTTTCCTGGCAATCAACCTTTCTTTGTTCTCTGTACCTGGATGTCTGCATGGCTGTCTGGCAAAGTCCAAGTAATCAATTTTATCTATCTATCTATCTATCTATCTATCTATCTATCTATCTATCTATCTATCTATCTATCTATCTATGTTGGTGATGGGGCTTGAACCCTAGGCCTGGGTGCTGTCTCTGAGCGTTTGCACTCAAGGCTAACATTCTACCATGTGGAGCAACTTCCAGTTTTCTGGTGGTTAATTGGAGATAAGGCTGTCACAGACTTTCCTGCCTGAGCTGGCCTTGAATTGAAATCCTCAGATCTCAGCCTCCTGAGTAGCTAGGATTACAGGTGTGAGCCAGCAGCACCCTCTATGAATTTATTTAGTATAAAAGGATGAAGTAGGGAGAAATGGGAGAGAAACCTTTCCTGCTTCCTCAGCTCTTCAGCTCAAGGTGAGCACTCTACCACTTGAGCCACAGCACCACTTCTGGTTTTCTGAGTGGTTTATTGGAGATAAGAGTCTCTCGGCCTTTCCTGCTTGAGCTGGCTTTGCACCACGAGCCTCAGATCTCAGCCTCCTGAGTAGCTAGGATGACAGGCCTGAGCCACCATGCCTGGCCAAGACTTCCTTCTTATGAATTTAAATGGTTTGTGTAGAAGACAATGGTTTAGTTTTCAGCAGCCTTCCTCCCGCCCCCTCCCCAGTACTAGAGCTTAAACTCTGTGCATTGAGTTCTTTCTTGGCTTCACTGCTCACAGCTGACACTCTTAAAGATGAGAGCATATCACTGTAACTTCAGTTACTTAGAATGTCACAGTCATTTTTTCCAGGTCATGCTTTTTGCTGGTTACTTTGAAAATAGGAGTCTCTCAATCTTTTTTGCTTAACTGGCTTCAAAATGGAGTCCTTCGGATCTCAGCCTTCTGAGTAGCTAGGATTAGAGTGCCCACAAGAAAAAAAAAGTATGCTAATCTTGGGATTTGAACCCAGGGTCTGGCACTGAGCTTTATTTTTGCTCAAGGCTAACACTCTACCACTTGGGCTACAGCTCCACTTCTGACTTTTTTAGTGCTTAAATGGAGATAAGAAGTCATGGACTTTCCTGCCTGGGCTGGCTTCAATCCACCATCTTCAGATCTCAGCCCCCTGAGGACTCAAGTGTGAGCCACTGCACCCAGCTAAGAAAAATATTTTTATTATAGTTTTTTCATCCACACAAATGACAAATCTTCCATTTATTTAAAATTCTCTCCTTAAAGGTGCTACATATTTTTAGCACATTTAACCCTAGAAGTTGTGGGCTTTGTTGGGTGATATAGGATAGTTTAAAATTAATGAGCTCAACTCATTTAATAATCAGCAAACATGTTCAATACAAAAGTGAGAAAAACATAATAAAAATTAGCCAAACAGCTCACATGCCCTACAATGGATGAGACCAAGAAAATATGATATGTATAAATATATATGTATATATGTACATATATATGTATAAATATATGTATATACAATGGAATTTTAGTAATCCATCAGGAAAAATGATTTTATGTTATGATTTTCAGGGAAATGGGTGGCTCTGAGAAACATTATATTAAGTGAAGTATGGCTCAGAGAGCAATGTATGTTATCTCTCATATGTGGATGTTAGATTTAAATTAAAAACATATATAAAACTATACAGGGTCATATGTATATATGCACAAACAAACTGAGGAGATTCCAATGGTATAACTACTTTGGACGGCAAAATGAGCAGTTTAACAAGATGAGTACCAAGAAGCTAAAGCAAGGTTTGGGTTTTTTTTTTTTGGTGGGTGGTGAATGGAGAAGGGGAGATAGGTGGTAGGTGGATGTAGTCATTATCTTCAATGTACATCTGTGAAAATAGAACTAGGAAACTTGAGTCAATGGTTGGGTGGGGAGAGAGGAGGGAGGATGAAAGGGGTGACACTGATTAAGATGCTTTGTTGAACTGAAATCCCTTTGTACAACTATTTAAAGACAATTTTAAGCCAGGTACTGGTGGCTCACACCTGTAACCCTAGCTACCCTGGAGGCTGAGATATTGAGGATTTCAGTTCAAAGTTGGGGGAAAGGAAAGGCCACCAGTAAACACCAAAAAGCCAGAAGTGGAATGGTGGCTCACTTGGTAGAACACCAGCCTTGAGCCAAAAAACTCAAGGGCAGTGCCCAGGCCCTGAGTTCAAACCCCAGGATTAGCATTTGTAAAAAGACAGGATTTTTTTTTTGGGGGGGGGGGGACAGTTCTGGGGCTTGAATGTGGGTCTGGGCACTGCCCCTGAGCTGCTTTTGCTCAAGGCTAGTGCTCTACCACTTTGAGCCACAGCACCACTTTGGGCTTTTTCTGCTTAGGTGGTGCTGAGGAATCGAACCCAGGGCTTCATGCATACAGGGCAAGCACTCTACCACTAAGCCACCTTCCCAGCCCTAAAACGACAATCTTAAAATAAGTAAATAAATGCTAAAGGACTTAAAAAAAAAAATCAGCCACTTGATTCCAACCAAACTCCAAGTAACCCAACACCACATTTACTATCTCTGCAAGGCTCTCATTCATTCAGGACCGCCAACACACCATTACAAGATCGCCAAGCTTCATCTTTAGACAGTGGTTCTAAGTCCAGCGGCTAAGCGGTGACGCTGCGGCTGACCTCTGACCTCCGGTTCTGAGTCCAGGGGGAAAGCTGTGACCCTGCAGCTGACCTCTGACCTCGCGTCGGCCCCTTGACCTGCTCTCGGCGCCCGCCAGGAGCCGCTCGCCCTTCCAGCGGCTCTCTGCTTGGTTTCGGGTTTTGGCCACGGTGGCCACTGGCTCCTTCCAGGGTCGGACCCCGCACCCCAAACCTAATTGGGCCTGGGGCCAGGCCCCACCCCGTGGGACCTAGGACGCCGCATCCCGAGGACCCCGAAACCCGGGATCCCCACTGACAGCCCCTTACCGGAGCCAGCTCGGCCATGGCCCGCTGTCCGGTGCACTGCCCGGGCTGGGCGCTGGCTCCGGTAACGCCCACCGTCCTGACGGCACCGTGCCAAGTCCCGCTCCGCCGCGACCCCCAGGTCCAGCCCGGCGGCCCCCGGCCCGGCGCGCTGCGCGGGGCATGCTGGGAGGCGGCCGCTCGCGCCGCAGCGCCCCCTGCCGGCGGGAGGAGCGCGCGCCGCCCGGGCCCGCCCTCGGGGAGCGCCCAGGGGACACAGCCGAGAGACTGTGAATCCCAGAGCCAAAGCGGAGGCCGGACCGGGACACGCCACCCAGGGTCAGATTGATCCTCCCCCGGCAGCCCTGAGCTGAGGACGGGCACATGGGGTCCATCAGGCAGGATTCCTAGGAATGGAGACCAGCACTGCCAGGAGGTGCCAGGAAGGGGTGTCCCCTCTCAGAACGAGGACAAAGGGGTGCACCTGCCAGAAAGCAAGCCTTCTTCCAGCCAGGCTGGGTGCTGCTGGTTGAGGGAACTTCCAGGACCTGGCACAGGCCCAGCTCCCTCCCTTGATTATAGAATACTTGGAACCAAGAGGAGCTGTCCTCTAGGCCTGGGGCCATTATGAACAGGTGGATAGAGATGCCAAGGGATGAGGGCAGGGCACCCACAGCATCCTGGGGGAAAAGAGGTGGAGAATGAGAGGGAAAGTCGGGAGGGAGATGGAGACACACAAGTTAGGGGCTAGGCAGACATCAAAAAGAGAGAAGTTTAATGGAGAAGCCGAGCCAGAAGAATGATGTGTTCAAAGCCAACCTGGGCTGCATGGTGTAACCCTGTCTCTAACAACAGAAAAGCCCAGTACTGATGGCCTATAATCCTAGTTTTTCAGGAAGCAGATTTCAGGATCAAGGTTCCAACCAGCTAGAGCCAACAAATAGGAGAGACTAATTTCCAATTAGCCACCAAAAAGCTGGAAGTGGTGGTGTGGTTCAAGTGGTAGAGCACTAGTCCTGAGAGAAAAAAAAAAGTAAGAGCTTGAAGGCCCGAGTCCAAACCCCAGTTTCAGCACCACTACCTCCTCCCCCCAAAAAAAGACCTGGAAATATATGTATGGAAAGCAAAATCAATAAGGAGAAATGCACAAAATGCTCATTGACTATATAGGCTATAATAAAGTCTCTAAATACACTATAGTTTGTTCATATTTTCAATTTTATATTCAGAAAATTATTTATAACTTAAATTGATAAAATAGAAAGTTACTGTCTGTAGCTCAATACACTATAGATCGCTTCCACAATTTTTTCTCTAGAAATTGGGTGAAACACAAAACATTGAGGACCTGGGCACTGTCCCTGAGCTTTGTTGCTCAAGGCTAGTGCTCTACCACTTTGAGCCACAATGCCACTTGTTTTCTGGCAGTCAACGAGATAAGAGTCTTGCAGGCTTCCCTGCCCAGACTGGCTTTGAACCCTAATCCTCATACCTTAGCCTCCTGAGTAGCAAGGATTACAGGCATGAGCCACTGGCATCTGGCATGAGTGCATTTCTTTTTGGACTATGTCATCCCTTTCCTTGCCCACTCCCAGTTTTTCCCTCCCGTTCCTTAATTTTTTAACTTTAAGAACCAATTAAAGGGCTGGGAAGGTGGCTCAGTGGTAGAGCGCTTGCCTTGCATGCATGAGGCCCTGGGTTCGATTCCTCGGCACCACATAAGCAAAAAGAAAAAAGCTGGAAGTGGCACTATGGCTCAAGTGGTAGAGCGCTAGCCTTGAGCTGAAGAGCTGAGGGACAGCTCCCAGGCCCAGAGTTCAGGCCCCACGACCGACCAAAATAAATAAATAAATACTACATTCTTATATTATTAATGTGTTGTATAATAAAATTACAAACCGATTTTCTTGGGAAGGACATTCAGCTTGGTTTTATTGCCTGCCTATTCTATGATGGTGTTATTCTGATTTTAACGGTCACGTTTCCTCATCTGACCACGATGTACACACTCAGGCAACCTCAGATGCCACGCTAGAAAAGATGCCCTAAGTGCCCCAACCAGACGGTGCCCATATGGTCCTGAGTGACAGACACGGGTCTCGGGGCGTTGGCTTGCGTGGATTCTCGGCCTGCTGGAAGCCGGGGTGGCAAGGGCCGCCCGTCGCGTCTCGGCTCACCTCAAGGATCCCCTGCAGCCCACAGCGTGCCGGAGGGGATCTCACGGCCTGCGTGGCTGCCTCGCCCTGACGGGAACACGCCGGCCCACGCGGGCTGCGGCCGCCTCCCGGGGCGACCCCACGGGTGAGTTTTTGCTAATCATCCTCGCTCACCCTGGCCTGGTCTTCCCGTCCCATTTTTGCACTCTCCGCCCCTCTCTACCGGCTCCAGGACAAATGCGGCCTGACAACGGGGCCTCCGTGAAGGAACACCCGCCCCAGGTCCTCGGGCGCGCTTCCCGGGGGAGCGTGCAGAACAGACACACGAGGCTGGCCTTCGCGCGCACCAGCCGACGGCGGGCGCCGCCAGGGGGCGCTCCGGCCGCGCGGGCGCACGGGCGAGCGGCGCGTCTAGGCCGGCGCACTCGCTGCCCTCCCAGCCGCCAGCTGAGGACCGCTGCAGCTGGTGCGGCACGGGCAGCTCCGCACCCAGCCCCGCCGCGACCCCGCGCTCCCGAGGCCGGGCTGCCGTGCGGGCCTCGTCGGTGCGAGGAAGGCAGGGCCGTGCCGCGACGCCTGCGGGAGACCACCGGGGCCGGCGCCTGCGTGGAGCGGAGACGGCGGCGGAGACTCCCGGGACCGGGCCGGGCAGCGCAGGGCCATGGCCGAGGCGGCCGCAGCTCCGGTAAGCGCGGCGCGCGAGGGCTGCGGGGACCCCGAGTCCCGGGAGGAGGAGGACGGGGCGGGGGGGGAACGCGGTTGGGGCCGCGTTTGCCGAGCCCGGCTCTGCCGCCGTCTCGCCCCGAGCGGCCCCCCCCCCCCCCGCCATCCGGGCCCGCGGGTCCGCGGACGCGCCCGGCCCGCGGCCCCCCAGCTCTGCGCTTCCGGGGTGACTGCCCCCCCAGCTGTTGTTTCCTAGCCCAGACGCGCTGCCCTGCCTCGCCTGGCATCCGTCTGCAGGGCCGGGAAGTGGGCACGGGAGGTTTTCTCATCGCCGTTCGTTCGTGCGGGCCCGACCCCCCCCCCCCCCGAGAAAGACGCGAGACACCCCGAGGCCCTGCGGGAACCTCCGCCGGAGGAAGGGCTGCGCGCTCGCAGTGGGGTAGCTACGCGGGTGCTTGTTTACTGCGGGCCCAGCCGTGCACCCGTTGCTAGGGGTCACCGAGGCAAACGGTCCAGCCCACAGCCCCCCCCAGGCACATAGTCCCCCCCCACGCAACCCTCCCACAACCCCCCCCCCCCCCCCCCCCCGCACACAGACCCTTGAGACGGAATGGTCAGTATTTCTTGGAAGCATCTTCTCAGGGGGAGATGTTTTAGAAGGTCCAGTGATCCGTGGTTGGAAAGTGAGTGAAAGCAGCAGAGGGAAGCCAGCCCTGGCTTGGGGTTGCGAAAGGAGCCAAGGAGAATGACACTTGTTTCCCCCCCCCCCCACTCCCCCTACCCCCACCCCTCGGCCTTTTGTCCCCCTCCAAAAAAAATTAAAATGGTAGAGACCTTTAATGAGTTCTATAGAAATATGCTCAAAGTGACACATCAAACTTTAGGTTCCAGCCACTCACATCTGTAATCCTAACTACTCAGGAGGCTGAGTTCTGAGGATCCTGGTGTGGGCAGAAAAGGTCCTGAGACCCATCTCCAATGAACCACCAAAAAAGCCAGCAGTGAGGGGCTGGGAAGGTGGCTTAGTGGTAGAGTGCTTGCCTTGTATGCATGAGGCCCTAGGTTCGATTCCTCAGTACCACATAAGCAGAAAAAGCTGGAAGTGGTGCTGTGGCTCAAGTGGTAGAGTGCTAGCTTTGAGCTGAAGAGCTGAGGGACAGCACCCAGGCCCAAAGTTCAGGCCCCAGGACTGACACCCACACACCCACACACACAGAGCCAGAAGTTAAACTGGCTCAAGTAGTAGAGTACTAGCCTTGGCGTGGAAGAGGCCTAATGGACAGCATCTAGGCCCTGAGTTCAAGCCCCAGTACTGGTATTAAAAACAGCAGTAAGAAAAACTTTAATTTCCTTAGTAGTCATATTTAAAAAGTAAAAAGGACAATGTGATTGGCATATGCCTGAAATCACGCAGGAGTATCATGAGTTCAAGGCCAGCCTGAGCTAAAAAGTGGACTCCTTCCAGACAGATGAATAAAGAAGACTAACGATGGATTTTTAGCTCAATATGTGAAAAATACTATTTAAACAATTATTAATGAGAAAGGTGCTAGTGGCTGACACTTAGAATCCTAACTACTCCTAAGTGTCAGCCACTAGCTTAGAATCCTAAGGATTGAGGTTGGAAGTCAGGACCAGCAAAAAAATATTGGAGGGGGTGGCAAAGGAAAGAAAGACCCTATAAACAAATCCAAGAGACTCTCAGCTCCAATTAACCAACAAAAAGAAGTAAAGGTGTAGCTCAAGTAACAGATTCCGGCTTTGAGTGGAATAGCTAGGTAAGTTCACAAAACCCTGACTTCAAGCCCCAGTATGGAGGATATAGATCGGTAAATCTACCTATCTCTCGCTCTCTTTCTCTGTGTATATATGTATATGTATGTATGTATGTATTCTGCATTTCAAGTACTCAATGACCACATGGAGCTAGCAGCTCTGGTTCTAAATAGGAAAAAACCTATCTTAATGGAGAATTGGGAGATTATGGCTTGTGTGGTAGTGCACATCTGCAATTCTAGCACTCTGGAGGTGGAGGTCAGCCCGGCCTACATAGTAAGACCTTGTCTCAAAAAGACTTAAGAGGGCTGGGAATGTGCCTTTGTGGTAGAGTGCTTGCCTAGCATTTACGAAGCCCTCAGTACCACATACACAGAAAAAGCCTGTACTGGTGCTGTGGCTCAGGTGGTAGAGCGTTAGCCCTGAGCACAGAGAGGTTCAGGGACACAGCCCAGGCCGAATGCCCCAGGACCCGCCAAAAAAAAAAAAAAAGAAAGAAAATAGAGTGAAAGAGGTTGGCATTCTGAACATTGGTAGAAATTGGCTTCGGATAGGGTAATTTTTTTTTCCCCTTGGGAAGCAAAGACAGCATGTATTGACTGATAAGTTTCAAGTGGGAAAGTGTATGAAGTCTGGATTTTTTTTTAGGGGGGGGCAGTTGGTCGTGGGCCTTGAACTCTGGGCCTGAGCGCTGTCCCTCAGCTCTTCAGCTCAAAGCTCTACCACTTGAGCTACAGCGCCACTTCCGGTTTTCTGGTGGCTTATTGGAGATAAGAGTTTCCTGCCCAGGCTGGCTTTGAACTGTGATCCTCAGATCTCAGCCTCCTGAGTAGCTAGTATTACAGGTGTGAGCCACCGGCGCCCGGCAAGTCTGGATTTTTTTCACAAAGTAGGAGGCTATGTCACCTAGAGTGAGGGGCTGTGTGCACAGGAGCTGGTATGGGCTGTGCTTGCTGACTCAGCAAAGGCAGCATCTTCATTTTCCTGCCAGACTTACTGAGTCTGATCTGGATTTTAACTAGATCTCTAGATGATTCTCATATATATTAGTTTGAGGGTGTGTAGCTACTGTATGGTATGAGAAACACTGCCTGCGGGGCACCAGGCTGTGTCACGATGGTTGGAAAGAAGGGAGGTATGGTCAGGGGGCACCATCCTGCCTCCTATTTGCAGTAGGAATTTCTTTCTGTTACACCAACTTTCTGTTTCAATGAGAAAGCTTAACTTTCTTGGAAAGATCTAGACTTAAGCTTGCCAGCCTGAAAATTTCCATGTGTTGATTTTAATCTGCCCCTTTGAATGACAGTCTAGGGTCAAGCAAGTTCGTTTTGCCTTTCGTTTTAGAGCCCTCAGGTATTTAGCAGTGTTTGAGATGTTCTCTCTAGACTGAGCATCTTCAGCTTTTTCGAGTGTTATTGAATGGTATAGTTGTGGTAAACGGGGTGGGTTGCGGGGCCAGAGCGTACATCGGTGAGGGATTCGTCAGGGGGTTCTGATCTCAGGGAAACTTGTAAAGAGTTCTTGTGCACTTCTGCCTTTTCCAGAGAGAGGAGGCAACAGCAGCCTGAGTCTGTGAGCCTCAGAGCAGGCACGCCAGAATGGTGCTTACAGGCCAGTTTCACTTACTCACTCTCTCTCTGAATCCATTCCTGAACCCACCAGAACAATTCTGTTGGCTTTTGATGCCAATGAGCCCCAGAAGGAGGCTGGTGCTAGCCTACTGAGATTAATCTCTGCTGGACACCTCAACACTCCTATGACTGAGGCTTGATGTGAGGGTTCCTTGTAACATCCAATGTCTTGTCCCATCTTTCCATTGCACACAGACTTCGGAATGGGACACCGAGTGCCTTACATCGCTTCAGCCCCTTTCTCTCCCCACACCCCCAGCCGCAAATGAGGCCCACCTGCAAACGGCAGCCATCTCCCTGTGGACAGTGGTGGCTGCCGTGCAGGCCATAGAGAGGAAGGTGGAGGTCCACAGCCGGCGACTGCTACATCTAGAAGGCAGGACAGGGACAGCGGAGAAGAAGCTAGCCAGCTGTGAAAAGACAGTGTCGGAGCTCGGCAACCAGCTGGAGGGCAAGTGGGCTGTGCTGGGGACCCTGCTGCAGGAGTACGGGCTGCTGCAGCGGCGTCTGGAGAACCTGGAGAACCTGCTGCGGAACAGGAACTTCTGGATCCTGCGGCTGCCCCCAGGTGTTAAAGGGGATATACCAAAGGTAATATTTCCCTTCGAGGTATGAAATGGTACCACTTGACCTAACACTAGCAGTAAGCGGCACTCTTGTGTCAGTAAGTTACTCTGATATTTTTGTTTCTCTTTGAAATCTCTTCACACGTCTTATGCTGAAGGAGCCCTGAAGGTGAGGTGTGTTTGGGAAGCACTGTGATGCAGATTTAGAGCTTCCAATGGAAAGACTTCCCCAGCCAGAGGTGGCAATCTGGGAGATGGATTTTCTTCTCTCTCTCTTATGCTTTTTCCTACCTTTTATATCAGTCACCTCTGTCTTCGCTAACCTGTCTGGCAAAATCTTGGTGAGGAAGCGAAATGCAGTATCATTTAAATGAGTTAATTTGAATGTGCTGGCAACTCTGGTGAAAAGTCAGAGGCAAGACAAGATGAGGTTCATGTCAGGGCTGGGGTTTTGTATGGATCTAGGATTGATATGGGTCTCGTCCTGTATGGGACGTGTGTGCTGGGATACTGGGGCCCTGTCCTCCCTGTCCTCATTCTAAACATAGCACACAACCTTAAGACACTTCCAAACATGCCTTTATTAATTTGTTCAACAGACATCTTTTGAACACTTAGTATTTCCTTGATCTACCTCCTGCAGACATAGCAGTGAACAGTTCACTGTTAGATTCTCCAATGTCTTATATTTTGCTGGGGGAAGGAAAAAATAAGCCACATACATACATTGATACTTTGATAAAAGTAAGCAGAATGCATTCTGGTGATCTGTTTTCAAGAAACCATCAGTTCACTTCTCTGCCTTTTGGCTAAGATCAGGTCTAAAAAGATGGCAGAGAAATCCTCATTGAGCAACTAATATTTAAGATGAACAAGAACTTCTGGGAAGGTCTCAATTTTGAGATCTGAGGAAGTCTCCCAGGTAGAACCGCAGAGCTGGCACCAGGTACCTGGGGCATTTGTCACAGGAGAAGGGAGAAGGCCTCCTGTGTTCCAGTGATTGAAGAGGAACATGATTGGGTAGAGTGTCAGTGTTTAGTAGTATACTAGCATCATCTGGCTGGGTGTGATGGCATGATTATAATTCTAATCTCAGTCTTTGAAAGGCTGAGGTAGGAAAATCGGGGTTGTGAGGCCAGACTGGTCTACATAATAATGAGCCCACCCTTTTAAAAAAAGAAACAACAAAAAAAACTCACCTGGCGGGATTCTACTTTTTGGTTTTTTTGGTCAGTCATGGGGCTTGAACTCTGGGCCTGGGCGCTGTCCCTGAGCTCTTCAGCTCAAGGCAAGCACTCTACCACTTGAGCCACAGCACCACTTACAGTTTTCTGGTGGTTAATTGGAGATAAGAGTCTCACAGACTTTCTTACCTGGGCTGGCTTTGAACCGTGATCCTCAGATCTCAGCCTCCTGAGTAGCTAGGATTATAGGTGTGAGCCACCAGAGCCTGGCTGGATTCTACTTTTTTTTTTTAAGTTTACTAGAGACATACCTAGTGAGAACCGAGGCAGGAATAATTTTTAAAGCTTCCAAGAGAATCTATGTGACTGTGGTTGTAATGTCAAGAAGTTTGGCTGGCACTAGACACAGAAACCTGAACTGAGAAAATACCCCCTGCCCAGTGCAATCCTGAGTGTGACTCTTCTTGGGATGTCCCCACGTGATAGTTGCCCAAGCTGCCCCAGGTGGAGATTAGTGTCATCAGTACATCTGCCTGTCTGCTCTGTCAGCGGGCCTCCTGCCATGTGCTCCCTGCGCAGCCCTAACCGACGGTTCAGCCTCATCAGCTGTCCCTCTAGTGTGAACTCAGCCACGGTCTACTAGGCTACTAGGTCACAGTCCTAAGAGCCTGACACCCATAAAGGCTTTGTGATCTTGCTTGGGGGGGGGGGAGGAGAGGGTGTGTTTGGGGGGGAGGTTTTCTCTGGGCCCACCAGTCGGGGGTAAAAATGAGTTAACACAAGTTACTCCTACTGATGGCTTTTTTTTTTTTTTGTCGCCAGTCATAGGGGCTTGAACTCTGGGCCTGGACGCTGTCCCTGAGTTTTTCAGCTCAAGGCTAGCATTCTACCACTTGAGCCACAGCAACACTTGTATCTTTTCCCATGTGTGGTACTGAGGAATCAAACCTGGGGCTTCATGCATCTAGGCAAGCACTCTGCCACTAAGCCACATTCCCAGGCTGATGGAGGGCATTGAAGACCAAGGAAAGGAATTGGGATTTGAAACTTGAGCACAATGAGTTTAAACAGAGGGATTCTTAGCCGGTTGTTTGGAGTGGGAGCAAGAACAAAGCTAGGATTAAGCAATGATGCAGCTGCACCAGTAGGAAAGTGAGAGGTGGATCGCATGCTCAGGGCAGCAGTGCTGGAGAAGCAGTGGATAGAGGCAGATGTCTTGACAGGAGAAGTGGCAATAGGACTTATCGACAGAAATTTTAAAGAAGGAGTTAAAAACAGGAATCATTGAAAATTCACTGTGGGGTACTTAGAACTTACTGTTCTAAATGCTTTTATTTATTTTAAGATACATAATTCTGGGCTAGGAAGGTGGCTCTGGTAGAGTGCTTGCCTTGCATGCATGAGACCCTGGTTCGATTCCTCAGCACTACATAAGCAGAAAAAGCCGAAAGTGGTGCTATGGCTCAAGTGGTAAAGCATTAGCCTTGAGCTGAAGAGCTGAGGGCAGTGCCCAGGTCCAGAGTTCAGGCCCCATGACACACACACACACACACACACACACACACACACACACACACACACACACACACACACACACACACACACACACACACACACACACACACACACACACACACACACACACACACACACACACACACACACACACACACACACACACACACACACACACGATACATAATTCTCATAAGAGCCCTAACTTGTTTAAGATAGAAGGTTAAGCTGGGCGCCGGTTGCTCACTCCTATAATCCTAGTTACTCAGGAGGCTGAGATATGAGAATTGCGGTTCAAAGCCAGCCCAGGCTGGAAAGTCCGTGAGACTCTTATCTCCAATAAACCACTAGAAAACCGGAAGTGGCGCTGTGGCTCAAGTGGTAGAGCACTCGCCTTGAGCTGAAGAGTGCAGGGACAGTGCCCAAGCCCCTAGTTCAAGCCCCACAACTGACCAAAAAAAAAAAAAAAAAAAAAGAAGAAGCTTATCAAGTATGAAATCCAGAATTGTATTTTAACCTAGTTGACTTTAGAGCATACACTTTTTTTTTTTTTTTTTTTGTCCGGTCGTGAGGCCTGAACTCTGGGCCTGGGCGTTGTCCCTCAGCTCTTCAGCTCAAGGCTAGCGCTCTACCACTGAGCCACAGCGCCACTTCCGGCTTTTTGCTTATGTGGTGCTGAGGAATCGAACCCAGGGCCTCTGGCTTGCAATGCAAGCACTCTACCACTGAGCCACCTTCCCAGCCCAGAGCATACACTTTTAAAAGCATACACTTTCCTAAAGCTCTCTGAGTAGGCTCTTGGCTTTCTTCAGAACTGGCCATGTCCTTGAGAATATCTTGGAAGGGTGTGGCCTTCAAAGGAAAGAAGAGCTCTCCTTGGGCTGAAATGTCCGTGGTATGTTCAGGAGGTATAGTAAATAGACTCAAGCTCAAGGAAGAAATCTGGGAGTGACGGAGATAGATAGTGGCGCCAGTTATGACTTTGGAAGCAGTCATCTCATAAGAGAAAATGGAGCCGGGTACTAGTGGCTCACACCTGTAATCCTAGCTACTCAGGAGACTGAGATCTGAGGATCAAAAGCCAGCCTGTGAAACTGTTAAGCCAGCCTGTGAAACTGTTATCTGTGACACTGTGGCTCAAAGTCATAGAGTGCTAGCCTTGAGCAGAAAGAGCCCAGGGACAGTGCTTAGGCCTGAGCTCAAGCCCCACAACCAGCAACAACAACAACAAAAAAAAGATTTAGAAAAAATGAAAACATAAGGTCTTAACACCACAAAACTAGAATAATCAAGAGCCAAACACAAGAATTTAAAATTCCAATGAGATAATGTATTTTGGGAATCTACATGTAGAAGTGGAATAGTAGATGGGAGAATATGATAAACAACTCTGTGGATGTATTTTTCTCAAATCAGAATCTGAATACCAAAGGGTGGGGGTGTTTGTCAGTGGCAGAGCACTGGCCTAGCATGTGTGAGGCCCTGAGATCAACCTTTAACACAACAAAACAAACAAAAACCCCAAATCATAAAACAAGACAACAACAAAGACAGACCCTGAGCACCAGAAAGAAGAATTTAGATATTATAGAAGAAAACTACTGTGAATCAGAGATTGCACAACTGGAGGCAGACAGAGACCTCACTCCAGCCGCTTAGTGTTGACCCCGTAATAGGCAAAAATGAGTATGGTGATTTATTCAAGAAAAAGTCTATTTATCTCAGAAATTAAAATACCCAGAGGCTGAAATAGCAGTAGACTTAAGGGCTAAAAGAACTCTGATGTTGAGGTAGAAAATGTCCACAAAGAGTACAGGTGTGGCAACTGGCTGAGCTTCAGGCCACTGCCAGCTTTCTGGAGGTTCACTGGGCTAGGAAAGATCATTGCACTCAGGTTGGGCTAGAGCTCTGCATAGCATGTGTAAAGCCTTGGGTTTGATCCTTAACACACAACCCAGGGCTGGGAAGATGGCCCAGTGGTAGTGTGCTTGCATTGTACGCATGAGGCCCTGGGTTCAATTCCTCAGCACCACATAAACAGAAAAAGCTGGAAGTGGCTTTGTGGCTCAAGTGGTAGAGTGCTAGCCTTGAGCTGAAGAGCTGAGGGACAGTGCCCAGGCCCAGAGTTCAGGCCCCATGACTGACAAACAACAACAACAAAAAACAACAACAAAACTATAACCCAGCAACACAAGATAACCTTGTAAATCAGCAAGTTAAAATGAATAGTGACCAATGAAGAACTTAAAAATTCAAATTGGGTAGAACAGAACTGGAGGCAACAAGAGCCAAGAATAAATTAGGAAGAGAAAGTAAGATTAAAAGTGAACTGGATGGATAGAAAATGATATTCTCAAATCAGCTATTGAATATCATAGTGTTCTTAGTAGAAAAGGATCTGAAGGTGGGCATTGGTGGCCCATGCCTGTAATCCCAGGGAAGCTAATCAAAAGGCTGAGATCTATAGGATCAAAAGAAAAGTCTTACAGACTCCATCCCCAAGTAGCTACCAAAAAGTTAGGCTGGAAGTATGGCTCAAGTGGTAGAGTGCCAACTGTGACCAAGCAAGCTGAGCAAGCACAAGGCCTTGAGTTCCAAGTCCCTATACTAGCAAGAAAAAAAAAAAGAGCTTAACCTATAGCTCGGAACGGGACCCTATAGTTCCAGTTACTTGGGAAGTTGGGACTGAGAATTTCAGACCAGTTTGATAACAGAACAAGACCCCATCTCTTAAAGAAAGAAAAAAAAAAAAGAATTAGTATGTGAAGCATATATTGCCAAGGAAGAAGTTACAAAAATTTGTGTTATTAAAAAGTGGAAAGCTAAGCTGGGTGCTGGTGGCTCATGCCTGTAATCCTAGCTACTCAGGAGGCTGAGATCTGAGGATCACAGTTCAAATCAGCCCAGGCAGGAAATCCTGTGAGACTCTTATCTCCAATTAACCACCAGAAAACTAGAAGTAGAGCAGTGATCAGAGTAGTAGAGCAAAAGAGCTCAGGGATGGTGCCTAGGCCCTGTCTGGTCTCACAAAAAAAACCAAAACCACAACAACAAAAATAACTTGAGCTTAGCATATTCTCTAGAATTTGGTTTTAGTTCAGCACATTTAGGAACGTGGTTTCTGAAAGCATCTGCAAAGGACCAGTATGAAGAAAAGTGACTTTACAAAGATGACAAAAGAGTTGGTCAATAAAGAACTGGGTATTTCAACAACAAATTGTGAACATTGAAAATGCAGAGAATGAACATTCCTGACCTAAAATAGTGAATCACCAATTTGTAGACCCCAATAATCCTTACTAGTACAGATTTCTGAATTAAAACCAAATACTGAAGGAAACAGTGGAAAAGTGAAACAAAAATACCAAAATGTAAGAAGCAAAACTGAAAAGTGTAACTAGAAATTGAAGACATTGAAAGAGGAACAGTCACATTAATTGAAAGGGAAGCATTGGCTTTATGAATGCTTCATAGAGAAGAAACATATAATCAAGCAAAAAGGAACTATAGTAAGCTGCCATGGCCTAGAAAGAGACAATCTTTTGAAAACATAATGAAGAGATTGAAGAAGAAAGTAGAAGTCATAGAGGCCTATAGAAAATTAGAAACAAAATTTGACAAAATTTCAGCCAGGTGCTAGTGGCTCACATCCATAATCCTAGCTACTTAGAAGGCTGAGCTCTAAGTATTACGGTTTAAAGTCAGGCTGTCCAGAAAAAGTCCATGAGACTTTGCAAGTTAACCACCCACAAAGCCAGAAGCCAGGTGCTAGTGGCTCACACCTGTAATCCTAGCTACTCAAGAAGCAGAGATCTCAGAATTGCAGTTCAAAGCCAGCCCAGGTAGGAAAGTCTGTGAGACTCTTACCTGCAATATACCACCAGAAAAAACAAGTGGTGCTGTGGCTCAAGTGGTAGAGTGCTTGCCTTGAGCTGAAGATCTCAGGGACAGCACCGAGGGCCAAAGGTTAAAGCCCTATTACTAACCCCCCCCCCCCAAAAAAAAAAAAAAGAAAAAAATCAGAAAATAGAGCTGTGGCTAAAATGGTACTGTGCTAGCTTTGAGCAAAAGAAGCTCAGGGACGACACCTATGCCTTGAGTTCAAGTCCTAGGACTGGCACCAAAAAAAAGACAAAATTTCAGCCAGGCACCATGGTTCTAGTTACTCAGGGCTGAGATTTGAGGATAGTGGTTCCAAGCCATCCTGGGCAGGACAGTCCATGAGACTAATCTCCACCTAACTGCCCAAAAGCTAGAAGCAGAGCTGTGCTCAAATGGTAGAGCACTAGCCTTGAGAAAAAAAAACAAAAAGAAGAAAAAGAAGAAGAAAGCTCAGGGACATCACCTGAATTCCAACCTCAGGTCTAGCACAAGGGAAAAGAAGAGAAAAAGACAAAATTTTAAGCCAGGTACCAGCAGATTATACCTGGATATCATGGTTCAAAGCCATCCGTGGCAGAAAAGTAGATAAGACTCCATCTCCAATTAACTAACAAAATTCCAGACTGATGGTGTGGTTCCAGTAGTAAAGTGCCATCCATGAGCATGAAAACTTGAGACCCTGAGTTCAAGCCAACTACTATTCTTTCTCATCCTGAGTTCAAGCCAGATACCATTCCTTCTCATCCAAAAAAGACAAAAATTTCTACTTGGAGAATTTTAAGGCTAGTCTACAGCATACTCCCCCCCCCCCCCCCCCAAATGGAAAACTGACCTAATTCAGCAGTAAGGAGAGAGATACATTTAGAAAACATCACCAAACTCTGTTCAAATAAAGAGAGGGAATGTGAACAGACATCTTTCAAAACTCAGACAAGCTAGACATGGTAGCTCATGCCTGTAGTCCCAATACTTAGGAGGCTGAGGCAGGAGGATCTCAAGTTTGAGGCCCACTTGGGCTCTATACCATTCCAAAATTCCAGGTACTCTCAGAAGGGGCTGTGCAAGATGTTGTTTAAAGGAAACATAGAACACAGTTGGTGAGGATTTCTGTGGTCCTTGAGCGGGTAGCCCTAGGTCTCCCCATTTCTGGGCCAGTTGATGAGAATCCAAGCAAACAACTAAGGAGAATTCATCCATGGTTCCTTTGCCTGCCAAATATGATTTCAGAAACCCACCTTTCTTCTGTAAATGACTTGACCAAGGGACCACTGTTCGAGTATACTTAAAGCTGTATTATTAAGTGGTAAGATCCGGATAAAAAGCTTTTATAATCTCTGTAGGAGAGTACACATCATAATTCATATTATGTGTTTAGTTTATATAAACCAAATGAGATTGGAGAGATGCAGGTTAGTTTGTGATTAAGATCTAGCACTTTGAATCTTAACACTTGGGAAAAGCAAAATGAAGACTTGATGTTGTTACTGAAAAACAAATTTGGAGGAAAATGTAAAAACAACAAAACAAAATGTTAAAATTTGACACTGGTGGCTCACACCTGTAATCCTAACTACTCAGGAGGCTGAGATCTGAAGATGATGGTTTGAAGCTACCCCAGGCAGGAAAGCCCATGAGACTCAAAAAAAAAGCTGGAAGTGGACCTAGGGCTCAGGTGGTAGAATACTAGCCTTGAGCATGAAAGCTTAGGGACAGAGTTCAAGCCCTAGGCTGGAAAAAAAAAAAAATTAAGACTTTGACAAAGTCTTAAGGATTTGCAGAGAAGATAGACATAATGAATTTTGAAGTTAATTTTGGTCTATACATGCTTCTAACATCAGCCCTACTAGCTTTCAGTCATGAGGCAAAAAGCTTTCCTCATGCAGAAGGAAGGACATTGAAAGGAGCAGCATTAGAAATAACACAAAGGGGAGCCTGCTCCTCAGAGATGATACTCTTAGGCAAAGGCAGATCAAAATTGGTGATGTTAGTCTCAGCAGGACTGGTCAGTGTGAGATGCTCTCTCACTGTTTGCAGAGTGCTTGAGTATGCTCAGAAAGGTTCAGCTACATGCTGTAATCCATGAGGGCTGAACTAATGACAAGTGATGGTAAACTATGTCAAAGCTCTTTAGAGTAGGTATTGGCAACTCATGGAGATTATTTTAAAAAATAATAAAAGCAGGGCTGGGAAGGTGGCTCAGTGGTAGAGCGCTTGCCTTGCATGCCTAAGGCCCTGGGTTTGATTCCTCAGCACCACATAAGCAAAAAGAAAAAAAGCCTGAAGTGGCGCTGTGGCTCAAGTGGTAGAGCACTAGCCTTGAGCTGAAAAGCTGAGGGACAGCGCCCAGGCCCACAGTTCAGGCCCCACAACTGGACCCAAAATAAATAAATAAATAAATAAAAGCAACTAATTCCTGGGGAATTGTGATGGAGGGACTAACGCTTGTGATTGTCATTTTAGGTGCCTGTGGCCTTTGATGACGTCTCTATCTACTTTTCCACACCAGAGTGGGAAAAATTAGAAGAATGGCAAAAGGAACTTTACAAGAATATCATGAAGGGCAACTATGAGTCTCTCATCTCCATGGGTGAGGCTGGTTGGCTTTTTTCTTTTTGCATGAGGTGACAGCAGCTCAGAAGGGCTCAGTCCCTTTTCCTCCAGTTCCTCATTCTCTATCCTCATGCACTTCATAGTCTGCTTCCAAGCCAGAGACCAGTTCACATGTGCTCAGTGGGAATCATCACCTCTCCATTGCTGAATCACGGGAGAGAGGGCAGAGAACAAAGTTCGATATTCTGAGTGGGCCATCTGTTGTTTTCTCCTCAGTGCTTACCCTTGAGGCCACCGCCACTCTTACTGTATGAAAGGAGGAGGTGGGAAGAACCAGCATCGAATGAATGCTTTCCCACATAATTACCTTTCCCTGAGCAGATGTCATAAATAGTTGGAGGTGGATGGATGGGGACAAGTGATAGACAATCCAAAAGAAATTTCCAGGACTGTGGGCCTCAAAGATTCAGTTCAGCTTTGATGGCAATTAGTTGTCATTCTCATTTTTCTGTCTCCTTTTCCTCTCCTAGATTACGCTATGAATCAACCTGATGTCTTATCTCAGATTCAACCAGAAGGAGAACATAATACAGAGAACCAGGCAGGGCCAGAGGAAAGTGCAATTCCCACAGATCCCAGTGAAGGTACGTGGGAAAAGGGATTATCCACTCTCCAGCTTCCCTTCTTGGTCAGAAAAGGGGGATCAGCACAATGAAAGCAGTGCCTGTGAGCTTCTAAAGCCATCCAACCCAACAACTGGGTTTGTTCTTGTTTTTGGGGTGTGTGTGTGTGTGTGTTTGCTAGTCCTAGGTCTTGAACCTGGGGCTTGTAATTTCCTTCCTTTCTTTTTTCTTTCTTTTGCCACTCCTGGGGCTTGAACTCAGGGCTTAGGCACTGTCTCTGAGCTTCTTTTGCTCAAGGCTAGCACTCTACCACTTGAACCACAGCACCACTTGCATCTTTTTCTGTTTATGTGGTACTGAGGAATTGAACCCAGGGCTTCATGCATGCTAGGCAAGCACTCTACCACTAAGCGACATTCCCATACTATTTTTTAATTTCAAAAACAATATTTTATCTTCTGATTCAGGCGCTTAAGGCTATTCCTTTTTTTTTTTGGTCAGTTATAGGGTTTGAACTCAGGACCTGGGTACTGTCACTAAACTTTTTTTGCTTAAGGCTAGTACTTGAACCACAGCTCCATTTCCAATTTCTTTTCTTTTCTACAAATAGAGCCTGGTCTTTCAACATCTGATATTCTGTCGTGGATTAAACAAGAGGAAGAGCCACAGGTTGGGGCCCCTCAAGAGGCCAAGGAGAGTGACCTGTACAAAGGAAGCTACCCTGGTAAGTAGCCGTGGAAGAGATGCTCTAGTCCAGATCCAGCTCACTCCAAGAGCAATTTTTTTATTTTGTCAGTTGTGACGCTTGAACTCTGGGCCTGGGCACTGTCCCTCAGCTCTTCAGCTCAAGGCTAGTGCTCTATCGCTTGAGTCACAGTGCCACTTCCAGCTTTTTCTATGTATGTAGTCCTGAGGAATTGAACGCAGGGCCTCATGCATGCAAGGCAAGCACTCTACCACAGAGACACCTTCCCGGCCCCTCAGAAGTAATTTAAAAAACTGCAAAGCCAGCCAGGCATCGGTGGCTCATGCCTGTAATCCTAGCTTTGCAGGAGGCTGAGCTCTGAGGATCACGGTTCAAAGCTAGCCCAGGCAGGAAAGCCTGAGAAACTCTTCTCCAGTTAACCACCAGAAAACCAGAAGTAGCACTATGGCTCAAGTGGTAGAGTGCTCGTCTTAAGCTGAGAAGCTGATGGACAGCACCCAGGCCCACAGTTCAAGCCCCATGACCAACCAAAAAAAAAAAAAATATGGATATACATACTGCAAAGCTGGGCACTGGTGACTCATACCTGTAATTCTACTCAGGAGACTAAGAGCTGAGGATCATGGTTCAAAGCCAACCCAGGCAGAAAAGTCTGTGAGAGTCCCCATCTCCAATTAGCAAAAAGCCAGAAGTGGAGTTGGTGGCTCTTAAGTCATAGAGTGCTAGCCTTGAGCACATAGAGCTCTGGGACAATGCCTAAGCCCCAGGCTCAAGCCCCATGACCCACCAAAAAACAAAGAAGAACAATAAACTGCAACTGAAATGAGTCTATAGAAGCAAGGAAGAGCCAGGTGCCAGTGGCTCACGCCTGTAATTCTAGCTACTCAGGAGGCTGAGATCTGAGGATCACGGATCAAAGCCAGCCCAGGCAGGAAAGTCTGTGAGGCTCTTACCTCCAGTAAACCACCAGAAAACTGGAAGTGGAGCTGGAAGTGGTAGAGCACTAGCCTTGAGCTGAAGATCTGAGGGACAGCGCCCAGGCTGAGTTCAAGCCCCACAACCAACAAAAAAAAAACAAAAAAAAGGAAGTAGAGGGAAAAAGCATATTCAACTAAGTTAGCTGAAAGGCCACTGAGATAAATTTTAACTGGAAAAACATTCTTAAATGCAAAGATAAATTAGAATTGTTTTAGCTGGATGTGGTGGTGCATTCTGTAATACTAGAGAGGCTAGCTATTGAAAGTTAGCGAAACCTGCCAGGTGCTGGTGGCTCACACCTGTAATCCTAGCTACTTGGGAGGCTGAGATCTAAGGATCACAGTTCAAAGCCAGCATGGCAGGAAAGTCTGTGGGACTCTTATCTCCAATTAACCACCAGAAAACTGGAAGTGGCTCTGTAGCTCAAGTAGTAGAGTGTTTGCCTTGAGCTGAAGAACTGAGGTACTGTGCCCAGGCCTAGAGTTCAAGACCCATGACTGACCAAAAAAAAGAAAAAATTAAAGATGTGTCTCAAGTGGTCGAGTACTAGCCTAGTATGTGCATCATAACTTTCAACATCTTCAGTACTTAAAAAAAATGGAATTGTTGGGGTTGGGTATAGCTCAGTGGTGAAGCTTGTGTCTAACCTGCACAAAGCCCTGGATTTAGTCCCTAGCACCAAACTTTAAAAAAATAAACAGAATTATCAGAGGAAGAAAATGAAGTACATACAGATGTACCAAAAGTATGAAGGTCGGGAGCTGGGAAGGTGGCTCAGTGGTAGAGCGCTTGCCTTGCATGAGTGAGGCCCTGGGTTCAATTCCTTAGCACCACATAAGCAAAAAGAAAAAAAGCTGGAAGTGGCGCTGTGGCTCAAGTGGTAGAGCGCTAGCCTTGAGCTGAAGAGCTGAGGGACAGTGCCCAGGCCCAGAGTTCAGGCCCCACGACTGGATCCAAAAAAAAAAAAGTATGAAGGTGAGTGATGATAAACAGAACATTTGGAGATCACGCACATGAAATACCAGCACAGCAGCGGTTTTGGAAGTCTGCCGTCCCTTGCAGGCTGGGGAATTGATCCAGCTGGGTAACTGAGCCTTGTACATGTTAGGCCAGCACACTCCCACTGAGATCACTAAGGAAGAATAGAACAAAAATGGGCATGTAGGTAGGGAGACAGGCAGTCTTCCCTCTGTAAAAGGAAAACAGTGATGGAGAAGAAGCAAATAGTTTCCCTCTAAGTACCATCTTTGTTTTGCCACTTGAATAATAAAAGGATCTCAAGGTCAGAAGAGACTCAGTTTTATACAGCGTAATGCCATCTGTTCTGTAATGTGGTTGATGTTTCAGCTTCTTTGAACTCTGAGAAGTACAAATAAAAAATAAGGCGGGGCCCTGGTGGTTCACGCCTGTACTCCTAGTTTCTCAGGAGGCTGAGGTCTGAGGATCATGGTGTGAACCCAGCCTAGGCAGAAAATTCCATGAGACTTTTATCTCCAAAAACTACTCAGAAAAAGCCAGAAGTGGTGCTGTGGCTCAAGTGGTAGAACACTAGTCTTGAGCATAAAAGAGGCTCAGGGACAGTGCCTAGGCCCTGAGTTCAAGCCCTAGGACCAGAAAAAAAATATATATAGAGAGAGAGAGTTTCTGTCTTTCAAGAAACTTCAGACTAGAAGCCCAGTGCTGGTGGCTCACACTTGTGATCCTAACTAGTCCAGAGGTTGAGATCTGTGGATTGAGATTCAAAGTTAGTCCATACACAAAAGTCCACTAGACTCTTTAGCTCCAGTAAACCACTAGAAAAGCTGGAGCCGTGGCCCAAGTGGTAGAGTGCCAGCCTTGAGTAAAAAAGCCAAATGAGAGGGCAAGGCCCCTAGTTTGAGTCCTAATATCAGCACAAAAAAAAAAAAAGGAGGAGGAGGAGAAACTTAGACTAAGGACACACATATCAGTGCTAAGCATGCATGCCTGTTAAGTTCGAGGAATGCATGGGAGAGTTGATATACAAAAGAAATGAGAGTTTTGAAGCCTGTCATCCATTTTTTTTTTTTTTTTTTGGTGCCAATACTGGCCTTGAACTTGAACCGTGGTCTTGGTCCCTTAGCTTTTTCACTCAAGGCTGGTGCTTTGCCACATGATCCACAGCTCTACCTCTTGTGTTTTGGAGATTACAGACTTTCTTTCCCAGGCTAGCTTTGAACCATAATCTTCAGATCTCAGCCTCCTTAGTAGCTAGTAGTATAGGGATGAACCACTGGCTTCTGTGCATCTGTTTTAATTTGGATATTTAGATAAGGAATTGGAAATTATGTCAGAAATAGGCCTAAAGGTTTGACTGGTTTGAGAAGGCTAGATATAATTTGGGAAGATGGGACCAGCTGGGAAGCATTCTCCAAAAGGGAGAACAAAATAAGCAAAGACAGAGGCAGAAATGCATACTTTATTCTCAGAGAAAGTACAAACAGCTGACTATAATGAAGGTTTTTATCTAATAGCATAGAGAATAGTAAAAAAAAAATTTTGTTATTGGGTCAGTTGTGGGGCTTGAACTCTGGGCCTGGGTGCTGTCTCTCAGCTCAAGATGAGTGTTCTACCACTTGAGCCACCACACCACTTCCAGTTTTCTGAATGGATAATTGGAGATGAGAGTCTCATGGAGTTTCTTGCCTGGGCTGGCTTTGAACCATGATCCTCAGATCTCAGCCTCCTGAGTAGCTAGAATTACAGGCGTGAGCCACTGTGCCCAGCTTACCTTACTTTTTATTTATTATAGCTCACCTCTACTCAAAAGCTTTGTTGCTTATTATAACAAAAATATTTACTGCCGGTGGCTCACGCCTGTAATCCTAGCTACTTCGGAGGCTGAAATCTGTGGATCGTAGTTCAAAGCCAGCCCGGGCAGGAAAGGCCGTGAGACTCTTATCTCCAGTGAACCACCAGAAAACCAGAAGTAGAGCTCTGGCTCAAGTGGTAGAATACGCGCCTTGAGCTGAAGAGCTCAAAGAAAGTGCCCAGGCCCAGAGTTCAAGCCCTAAGACTGACCAACCCCCCCCCCCCCCCAAAAAAAAAAAAACAAAACAAAAATACAAGAACAATAAGGTGAGAAAGACTGATTATGGGAAGGGTTTTTTTTTCCCCCCAGACTGGGAGTGTCACTGATACCACTTTAAATTCCAGGTGGCTTGCCACAGGGACTTCATGCCCTTGTGGAACATGGCAGCAGGGCCATGGCTGAGAATGCATCTGGGGTGTTTAGAACTTGGACAGTTTCTCAGGGCGGGGTAAGACGCCGAGGTGCTTGCCGTAGGCCTGCCTGCACCAACCTAACTCCCGGCTCCTTTCTTTCAGAGGAGCTGGTGGTCAAAGCCGAAGGCCTGGCCAGGACGCTGTGTTCCGAGGTTCCCCCCACCTTCCCTGCCTCGGCGGCACCTGCTGCGAAGGACGCGTTTTCAGAAGCGCCTTTCAAAGGCCAGCAGCCTGCACCCGCGACCCATTTCGGATGCCCGGCCACTGACCTGCCTGAAGCCTCGGAGGGACAGGTGACTTTCACCCAGCTGGGCAGCTACCCCCTCCCGCCTCCACTCGGAGAGCAGGTGTTCTCCTGCCACCACTGTGGCAAGAGTCTCACCCAAGACCTGCTGCTGACACACCAGTGCGGCCATGCCGGGGAACACCTCTTGCCCTGCGCCCAGTGCCCCAAGCACTTTCCCGCACAAGCCGACC
Organism: Dipodomys spectabilis; assembly: GCF_019054845.1. Lineage (NCBI taxonomy): Eukaryota > Metazoa > Chordata > Mammalia > Rodentia > Heteromyidae > Dipodomys > Dipodomys spectabilis. The sequence goes on from NW_024870711.1 coordinate 8,283,300, forward strand.
TTGGCAGCACCTCGCAGGACCAGGCCGGCGCGCCCCCCCCTACCTGCCCACACTGTGCCCGCACCTTCACCCACCCCTCAAGACTCACCTACCACCTGCGGGTCCACAACAGCACCGAGCGCCCCTTCCTCTGCCCCGATTGTCCCAAGCGCTTCGCCGACCAGGCGCGACTCACCAGCCACCGCCGCGCTCACGCCAGCGAGCGGCCCTTCCGTTGCACGCAGTGTGGCCGGAGCTTCAGCCTGAAGATCAGCCTCCTGCTGCACCAGCGGGGACACGCGCAGGAGCGCCCCTTCTCCTGCCCCCAGTGCGGCATTGACTTCAACGGCCACTCAGCCCTGATCCGCCACCAGATGATCCACACGGGCGAGCGGCCCTACCCGTGCACGGACTGCAGCAAGAGCTTCATGCGCAAGGAGCACCTGCTGAACCACCGGCGGCTGCACACGGGCGAGCGGCCCTTCCAGTGCGCGCACTGCGGAAAGAGCTTCATCCGCAAGCACCACCTCATGAAGCACCAGCGCATCCACACCGGCGAGCGCCCCTACCCCTGCGCGCTCTGTGGCCGCAGCTTTCGCTACAAGCAGACGCTCAAGGACCACCTGCGATCCGGCCACAGCGGAGGCTGTGCTGGTGATGGTGACCCCACCGCACAGCCCCCCGACCCGTCGGGTCCCCTCTTAACTGTGCTCGAAACCTCTGGCCTAGGTGTTAGCACCGAAGGTCTAGAGACCAATCAATGGTATGGGGAAGGGAGTGGAGGGGGAGTTTTGTAAGCCTGTGGAGTGAGCCATGATTAACTGTGTTCTAGAGGGGTGGAAAGGCCAGGAGAAAGCCCACCAACTCCCACAGAAATTAACATCTAACACACCAAGGAATTTGGGGTTCTCCACACTCAACTAGAGGCATTCTTGGAACTTCAAGGTAGTACAAGAATACTACGTCTTGAAATCCAGAAAATCTGTAAAGTCTAGCATCCTCATCTCTTCAGAGATCCCACATTAGGAATTATAAATATCCCAGCGAGGCTGAGAAGATTTGTCCTCGGGTTATCTTATGGGAGAGTAGAGTGAGAGTAGACCGAGTCTCAGGTAGACAGAGGTGTGAGAACAACTCCCAAACCTGAAGCCCATGAGAGTGTTCAGAGCCTTTTATCCTTTGATGGTGAGGTGACTGCTGGAAGGCTGTGCTCCCTCCACTGTTGGTGTTGCTGCATTCTAGAAACCAGCTAAAAAGCTCTGTTCCCACCTGTGTGGTCACATTCCCCAGGACGTGACTCAGACTGCCTTCTGGGTCTCCTTGATGGAGTCTGCGAACACATTGATATTGAGTGATATTTAATAGTTCTTTTAGGGGAACAGTTCTTAGCGTTTCCTGGCTTGGTTGTTGAACATTCAGACTCTTGTACTGACATTGAATCTGCCAGGAACCTTTGCCAGGGTCTTGATCACAACAGAGTTCTCAGTTCCATTTTCAAAGCTTGAGACCCCAGAGAAAGAGCCGGCGTAGGAGTAACAGAGCACCCAAAAGTTGGTGTCTAAATCATATTTTTGGAGTCATTTATGTCAAAATATCCCATTTCCAAGCCAGTAAGTGTGGTTTGCATTTCTGGTTTCTGATTTTCTTTTACAGTCATCAGCAACAGAGATCACAAGACTTTGCAGAAGCAGTAAGGTGTTTTCAGAAGGCACTGAGCTCTGGGCTTTTGTTTGCTTTTGTGTTGCAGTGAGGCACTTGAGCCACCAGAGCTGTCTGTGCCTCGCCTACCCCTGCCATGGCAGTGGCACAGAGGCACCGCTGAGGGCTGAGTGATCGAGCGTGCCGAGACACAGACAGCCTGTCCCGCCCGCTGTGCTGTCAGAGACCCGGCTTCGTGTGTTCTTTTCCTGGGGGTCACTCAGTCATCTGGGAGCATCGGAGCCTGCTTCCGTTCCTAAGTGTCTTTGCAGCTGGGTAGAAGTCCTTTTTCTTTTATGCCTCTCAAGTTTTCATATGTGAAACGAGGTTAAAGAGGGATGTAAGCCTCTAGAGATTCAAAAAAAAAAAAAAGTGGTTTGATATATTCCTTCTATACAAATTTTTTTTCTTCCGCTGGCTTTTGTCCAGGTAAAGTCAAAGGAGCCTAAAATCAAAGCAGAGAAGCTCTTGTAGAAACTTGACTAAAATCAATTTGATGTTTTTCTCCAAGGAGCCTAAGATAGAAGATAGACAGAATACAGAAGCAACTACACCTTGGGCAGAAAAGATAATTCTGGAACCCTTGTATGATGCCTGGAACAAGGCCTGGGAATATTTAGACATTTTCTTGAAAAGTGGTAAGGAAAGGATGCTTTCTCCTTATCTAACCGCCATTCTGCCTGGCATGTGTAACTGCGAAGAAAGTTACCTGTGCCCCCGAAAGCTGCAGCAACTCAAGATACTTTTTTTGCAGGGAGTAACTGGGGTTGAGCTCGGGACCTTGTCTTTGCTAGGCAGGTGCTGTACCACTTGAGCCATACTGCAGGTCCTTTTTGTTTTAGCTGTTTTTCAGATAGTGTTTTATACTTTTTTTTCCCTTGGGCTGGTCTTAGACCTCGATTCTCCTGTGTTTCTCATGTGGATGGGATTAGAGATGTGTACCACCATGTGTAGAAAGGTAATCACTGCTCTGTGGTGAACACAGTATCAGGAACCATGGGAGCCATCAGAATTGTGTGAGATTGGACTATAGGCAGTGGAAAAGGCCCAGGAGGATGAACGCAGCAGATAAGCATAACCCTGGTGTATTGAGATGAACAGCTTTCTAGCCAGAGTACAGCCCACCCCATGGAAAATGTAGGAGCTCTGGTTCTGGTTTCATTGGTGATCAGTTAGGAAGTTGGTATGAGATTGAACTCTGGTTTACATCTTGATCTCCCTAGGAAAGGAGGAAAAGTCAAATGCTATCTGGAGGTGAAGAGCTCACTTTTCCGAATAGATTCAATCCATGGTATTGGCAGAGGAGGGATTCCTGCTCAATGTGAGATGTAGGATTAGATTGTGTTGAAAATTCATTTTACTGCGGACACAGGGTAGTAGTGCAAGAGACCGGTGCATAGAAATACTGAGGGTGACTCCCACAGCACCTTCTGCGAAGGTCTATTGTAACAGCAGGGTCTTCAGCTTCAGAAAAAAAGTGACCACAGTTGAAATGCCCATCAAGCAAGTGCCATAAAAGGAGTGTACAGGACCATCACAGAGAGCGAATGGGGGACCCTAACCCTCTGTGTCGGCACCCTGCCAGGCAGAGAGTTCCCGGCCAGTTCTGGAGAGTTCATGTGCTGAAGGTTCAAAACTGATTCTTAGAAAAGTCAAGGCAGAATCCAACAAAGTTTTCAGCATGTAGAGGAGGAACTCTTGGCCAATCAAGTGCTCCTGAGAGAAACCTTGCAGTTAACCCCGCAGTGAAGGGAGCCCAAGGGGCTTGGCTGTCAGGACCAGATGCCACAGGGAAGAGGAAACCCAGGAAGTATGTCCCCATCTGTCACCCTCTGGACCTCTGGACTATTCCACATAAACTCCATCGCCTTTGCAGTGTGTCCAGGTGTTAACTCTAACCACATTTCACTCTCCGCTGCCTAAGGGTTTTCATCGTCACCCTTGGCTAATCCTCCGATAGGAAAACAAATAGCAATTGGTCAATTATGTAGAATGCGAGTGAAGATGGCTGCTTCTATTCTGCTGGACATTGAAAAAAATTAATTTATTTGAAAAGGAAAACCATGAGAGGAGGTAGTGAAGTTCTTTACCGAGGAAGGGGTGCACTCCCCCTGTGCCAGCACTGCGTTCGAGCTCGGGTCTCATGCTCTTGTTTCGCTCGCTTGCTCATAACTTGCACTCTCCTGCTTGAGCCATGCCTCTAGTCCTACATTTTGCTGCTTAATGGGAGATGGAGTCTCTCAGATATTTCTGCCTGAGCTGGCTTTGAACTTTGATCTTTTCTTTTCTTTTTGCCAGTCCTGGGACCTGGGCTCTGTCCCTGAGCCTCTCTGTGCTCAAGGCTAGCACTCTACCACTAGAGTCTCACTGGTTTTTAAAAACTAGTTCCTTCATTCCAAATGGGATAAAAATCCCAATTTTGTGTTAGACTTCCATGGTGAGGCTGGGTATTCCTCTTCCTGTGTCTGTTTTGGGTTTTTTTTTTTTTTTTTTTTGGTCATGAGGCCTGAACTCTGGGCCTGGGCGCTGTCCCTGAGCTCTTCAGCTCAAGGCTAGCGCTCTACCACATGAGTCATAGCTCCACTTCCGGCCTTTTCTGCTTATGTGGTGCTGAGGAATTGAACCCAGGGCCTCATGCATGCAAGGCAAGCGCTCTACCACTGAGCCACCTTCCCAGCCCCTCTTCCTATGTCTGAACTTCTTAGAGAACAACAACAACAAAAAATTTAGCAGCTGCCAGAGGCTTCTTGCTCAGTAGCAAGGAGTAAGTCTCCCCAGAGACTCACAGATGAGGACCTTTGATGTCATCAGATACATATTTTGCTATTCTTCTGAGCATTTGGTAGAAACTTCTGGCCCTGTTCTCTTTGGGGTTTTTGGAGCAAAGGAGCATTTACTTTCCACACAGGGTGTATACACAAGCCATTTTGGGTTTTGACAAATTTCACGTTCCTACAGACAAGATACGTCAGGTGAGATGGGTGAGGATGGGTGGGTCGGGGAGTGTGCTCGGTCTTAACATGGACTCATCACACAAAATATACAGTATTAATGGCTTCTAGCTAAGCCTCTGGAGTCAGACCTGGATTCTAACATCATCATAGGCAGTATGACACCTGTATTATTTAACCATCTTGAACCATATTTTTTTTTTTTGTCAGTCGTGGGGCTTGAACTCAGGGCTTGTCCCTGAGCCTCTTTGTGCTCAAGGATAGCACTCCACCACTTGAGCCACAGATCTACTTCAGGTTTTTGAGTGGTTAATTGGAGATAAGAGTCTCACAGGGACATTTCTGCTCGGACTGGCTTCAGACCCCACAATCCTCAGATCTCAGCCTCCTGAATAGCTAGGATTACAGGTGTGAGCCACCAGCACCTGGCCATATTTTCTTTATAAAATAAGGATAAACGATATCCATGTCCCCGAGGTGCTGGGGCCTGAGACCAGTGCAAGGGTTTTAGTGCAGAGCCACAGCACAAAGGAATGATTTGATAGGAACAAGCTGAGAGAAAGTCATAAAGCCAGGCTGAACTGGAGGTGGCAGGTGTCCAGAGTTAAGGCTGCTCACTCGAGGTGCAGGGTTGCTCACCTCCATATTTTGCTCCTAGTTAACCTTTCATCTTCCCCCTACCCCCATGTAGCTCCCTGTACCCATACATTTCTGGCTACAACCCCATTTAGCTCTGATTTTTTTTTAAAACCCGTATTATGTGATTGGAAATCTTGCCCAGCACCTCGTTCTGTATTAGGCCCAAAAGGTTTCTAACCAATTCTTGAGGCTGTGAGCTCATCTTCAGTCAGCTGAAGTGAGTAGTAAAAGTCTTATTTATGGCTTCTGCTCCTGTGAATCTGGTAAACTCATTTAGGAAAGGCCAGCAGTGACGTAGTATGGCATTTTGGTGCGGCCACAGTAGAGAACATTTCTAACCTCCATCAAGGTTCCTTCAAACACTTCTCTTAAAGTACTATCACTGGCCAAAACAGATTGTTTTTTGCACAAAGGAGATCTGGTTGCTGGCAGATCAAGGCATTCAAGGAAAGATGCTACTTAACTCTTTCTGACCCTTTAATATCTTGTTAAATGCGTATTGGCTGCAATCGTAAACACACAACTTCATTAAATTGCCTTCCATCACCCTTAAACCATTAAAGCAGAACAATACAACCTCATTAGAACAGTCTCAAAAGCAGTGTCCTGTAAAGTTATCCAAGATAACTTTTGAATTTCAAATAAAGGATTTGACAAAACTTCACTGAACTATGTAGCTTTGTGTTTGTTCGTGAGCAAAGCCGGTATTTGCTAGTAAATCTAGACATTGGCATAGAGGTTAAGCTGCCCAGGAGCAGACAGCATGTTTGTTTTTGTTTTTGTTTTTTTGTCAGTTGTGGGGCTTGAACTCTGGGCCTGGGCGCTGTCCCTGCACTCTTCAGCTCAAGGTCAGCGCTCTACCTCTTGAGCCACAGCACCACTTCAGGTTTTCTAGTGGTTTATTGGAGATCAGAGTCTCAGACTTTTCTGCCTGGGCTGGCTTTGAACCATGATCCTCAGATCTCAGCCTCCTGAGTAGCTAGGATTACAAGCGTGAGCCACCCGCACCCAGCTTAGCACGTTTGTTCTTTATGATGTTAGCATGTGGATGCCAAAAAAATTGTCTTATGAGAAAGCCAGCAGAGTAAGAGTTAAAAACTGAATTCTAGTCCTAGCTTAACATTTTCTACTTGATAAGGGGCAAATTAACTTATGAAGATCAAACTTTCCTAATGCTTGAAGATTGAACAAGATGGTAAATTTTGGTTTCTTCCAACTGTATAGAATTTAAGTTTTACTTCTGTAAATTTTGAATACTGAAGTATCTTATGTGTAGCTTTGGGTGCTTTTGTAAGGATGAAGAATCTAGTAAGGAAAATGGTCCTGGAAAGGAAATCTGGAGGCCAGACCTTTAGTCTTGCTTTCAGTTTCCTCTTTTGTCATGTGAAGATAATTCCTAGTTCCCAAATATTTTGGGGAAAATGAGGGAAGATTAAAAAGTACTTTGAAACATTTGGGTTAAGAAGAAAGTACAGGAGAATTGTCGATGAGTTAGACATCTTGGATGATGCTGATGCTTCGTTGATTCAGAAGAGAAACAACTGTGCATGCAGACTGAAAACAAAGCTTCATGTAGAATATACCTGATTGACCCATATAATGTGGGTCCCCCAACAACTTTCATGAGAAAATCAGTTTTAAGCTAAGTGCTGGTATCTAGAATCCTCAGAGCTACTGAGGAGACTGAGATCTGGAGGATTAAAGTTTGAAGCTAGATCAGACAAATGTCTGCTCGACTCCATTTCTAAAACAGCAAAAACCCAGGCTAGAGGCCTGGCTCAAGTGGTATAGCACATATGAAACCCTGAATTCATTTGGGCTGGGAAGGTGGCCCAGTGGTAGAGCGCTTGCCTTGCATGCCTGAGGCCCTGGGTTCGATTCCTCAGCACCACATAAGCAAAAAGAAAAAAGCCGGAAGTGGCGCTGTGGCTCAAGTGGTAGAGCACTAGCTTTGAGCTGAAGAGCTGAGGGACAGCGCCCAGGCCCAGAGTTCAGGCCTCACGACCGGACCCAAAAAAAAAAAAAAAAGAAACCCTGAATTCAAACCTTTATACCAGAAAAAACAACAACAACAAAAAAAACATTTTGTATCCTTTGAAAAAAATTGGAAAAATGGCAAGCATGTTACTAGAGAGACTGGATTAAACATGCAGAGTTCAAAATTAAGGATGTTTGACAATATCAATTTTTGGTCTTGAGTTTATAATTTTTATTTATTTTTGGTTGGTCATGGGGCTTGAACTCTGGGCCTGTGCACTGTCCCTCAGCTTTTCAGTTCAAGGTTAGTGCTCTAGCCACAGCACCACTTGCGGCTTTTTCTGCTTATGTGGTGCTAAGTAATGGAACCCAGGGCCTCATGCATGCAAGGCAAGCACTCTACCACTGAGCCACCTTCCCAGCCCCGGGTTTATAATTTTTTTTAAGTTCAAGTATCAATTCAGTAAGTAAACAGGATAAAAATGAACAAAAAATAATGAAACATATTTATATTATTGAAACCAAGATGTTGGCAGGCCTGGACCAGCACAGATGAGAATGATGGTCTGTGCCCATGTTGGAGGCCATCTTCACGGGCACCGTCTAAGAACAGTTTGTTGAAGAACAAAAGGAGACTGGTGATTCCATCGCCAACCTGAATTTTAACAATCACTTTAATATGGTTTTAAAACTGCTCATTTTTGCATTGTCCAAAAACACTATGTTTTGTCATGAACACTAGACTGCACTTAAAAGTTGGATTGACCATCCTGTGATTACCGCCTCCGCTCAAAAGGTTTCTAGGTCTCAGGTGCCTGTTAGAACTGTCTAGTAGCACTTACCTCTTTACTGTGACTAAACGGAGTCGCTAGAGCTGAAGAAAGCCCGGTCATTGGCTCCAGCCTTGGTCCCAGCTTCTTAGGAGGCTGAGACCAGCAGGAAAGTCTTGTGAGATTCTCCTCTCCAGTCGACCACCAAAAAGCTAGACGTGCAGCTGTGACTCAAGTGGTAAAGCACCAGCCTGAGTGGAAAAGCAACGGGACAGCGCCCAGGCCCTGAGTTCAAGCACACACGCACACTCGCGCAGGCACACAGGAAGTTAGATACCGCGTTCCCTGTGTTCGGGTCATTACACGGACTCAGTGCCCACTCAGTGTCAGGCATTGTTCTCATCTCATTTAACGTCGTGACACGGGAATAGACTTGGCGTTACTCGTCTGCGTGGTTGCGGGGGGGGGGGGGGGGGGTGGCCTTGAACCGGTGATCCGGAGTCACTCCTCCATCCCTCGCTAAGCAGGCGGCGGTGAACCCCTGGGAGGGGCGGGCCCCGTGTTCTCCAGGACACATCTGCAGGGTAAACGCCAGCCGAGGGCAGGGACCCGAGGCCAGGCCAGGCCGGCCCGGGGCGGGCTGGGGCCGCGGCGAGCCCCGCGCGCGCCCCGGCGGGCGGGAGCGCCGAGGCCATTGGCTGGCGCGCGGCGGCGGAGGGCGGGAGCGCCGCCGACGGGGACTGTTCGCTCCTACGGGCTGTAGATGGAGCTGTCCGGCCCCGGCGAGGGGGAAGGCGCCCGGAGAACGTTCTTCCTCTCCCAGGCCGGCCCGAGCGGGGAAGCCGCGCTCCCAGGATGCAGTTTGTGTCAACACGGCCGCAGCCTCAGCAGCTGGGCATCCAGGGCCTGGGGCTGGACGGCAGCAGCTGGAGCTGGGCCCAGGCGCTGCCCCCCGACGAGGTCTGCCACCAGGAGCCGGCGCTGCGCGGGGAAATGGCCGAGGGAATGCCGCCCATGCAGGTGGGTGCAGCCCCCGCCGGCGCCATGGCCGCGGCGGCCGCCGTGGGGGGCGGGGCGGGGCCGCCCGGGGCCTGGGGACCCGGCCGCGCCCGGGGCGCCGTCGTGCGGGGGGCCGCGCCGGCCCGGGCCCGAGCTCCGGGCCCGGCCCTGGCCCTGGGCGGGCGCGTGGAGCGGGGCCCCGACGCAGGCCCCGGGGCGGGTGGCAGGCCCCGCCGTGCGATCGCCCGGGCCCGGTGCCCGCCAGGCTCTGACGCCGCCGCGAGCCCTTCCCGGAGCCGGGCCGGGGCTCCGCTGTGCGCCGGGCGGGCCGTGGGATGTGTGTTGTGTGTGCGCGCGCGTGCGGGGTTGGGTAGCGGCAGGCCCGGCCTGGAGAAAGATTAGCACATCCATGTTTACACTGGAGCTACTTTGACACAAAGATTTTTTTTTTTTACAACATTTCATTGGCATCCTCCTGCAAGCCCACCGACGGAGGCCCGTCCCCTCTGTCCGGGGGGGTGATCGGGGAAGGGACCCCCGGGAAAGGGGACTTGGTCGTCTTGGGTTGCCAAACTTGGCTGCAGATGGAATTGCCTGATCTGCTTCTAAAACAACTGACGACGCCCAAGACGCGTCCCAGAGTCGTTACCTTGCAGTCCAGCCATCCTAGGGTAGCTGGAGAACCAGTGTCTCAGCTCTGGGCATACAGCCCAGGGAAGGGAGAGGCCTGAACACTTCCTCAGAGGGGAGTCTTAGAGCTGCCCCCCTCCCCCCACCTGATTCTCTGGATTGTTCCAAATCAGCCAGGAGGGCTGTGATCATTGTTTTTCAGGTTTTGATCTTCGAACCTGTGAAACCAAAGTGGCCCTTGACTTCCTAAACTTGTGTCAGCCCTATCCCCTTCTCTGAGCCTGGGCCCCGTTGTGGTCTCTATGAGAGCTCAGATGGCTCCATGGACATAGAGCTGCCCCTTACCCAGCAGGGGCTGGCTTTCCCAGGGACCTGCTCGCCTTTCTCGTTTCAGGCCGGGGATTCTTAGGACTGTGATGTAGTCCTCTGGCTGTCTGAGCTTCTCTGAGTTTGAGAAAATAGCTATGTGATGTCCAAGGTCTGTCCCCAGACAGACTCCACTTTACCCAGGCTGAGGGTTTCTGCAGCAGCAGCATAAACAAAAAGGGACACTTCCTCCTGTCCCGTCTGGTAGGAAGGTCAGTTATCAGCCTGTGTTACAGTTCTGCCAGCCCTGGATGCTGGCACACTATGTCTCTCATCCCCAGATCACCAACAGACCATGGCAACTCCTCATTCTCCTCTGCTGGCCATAGGGCTCAGGGCTCAGCTACCAACTTGCACCTACCTGGACTCACCTTCTGGATAGGAGGTGGGCACAGGAAGATAAAGGGGAGGCTCCATGCCTTGCGATATCACTTCTTAGGAAGTAGGAAGGGACCCTGAGCTTTAAGTCTCGGCCCTTATGGAAGTGAAAGGTGTCCCTTCCTTCTCTCTAATGAGTGACTTTTTAGTAAATCCATTTTTGAAATTTTACTTTGTTATTGTAAAGGTAACGTACAGAGGGATTACAATTACATGAGTCAGGTAATTAGTACATTTCCTTTCATACAATATCTTCTCTTTACTCATTCTCTTAGTCCCTCCCTCCCAGTAAATCCATTTGTATTTTGCAAAATAGTTCCAAAAAGATAGGGTTTTTTGTTTTGTTTTGTTTTGTTTCTAAAGGGGGGCTGGCAATGTGGCTTAGTGTCAGAGTGCTTGCCTAGCATGCGTGAAGCCCTGGGCTCGATTCCTCAGTACTACAGAAACAGAAAAAGCTGGAAGTGGCACTGTGGCTCAAGAGGTAGAGTGCTAGCCTTGAACAAAAGAAGCTCAGGGATAGTGCCCAGGGCCTGAGTTCAAGCCTCAAGTCTGGCAAAAAAAAAAACAGAAACAAAATAGCTGGGCACTGGTGGCTTGTGCCTATAAACCTAGCTAGCTATTCAAGAGGCTGAGATCTGAGATCACAGTTTGAAGCCAGGAAGCTCATCTCCAGTTAACCAGCAAAAAGCTGGAAATGGAGCTATGGTTTGTATGGTAGAGAACCAGTCTTGAGTGAAAAAGCTAAGGGACAGAGCCTAGGCCCTAAGTTCAAGCCCCAGCATATTCTCTCTCTCTCTCTTTCTCTCTCTCTCTCCCTCTCTCTCTCCTCTCTTCTTCTATCTCCCTCTCCCTCACTCTCTCTTCCCCTCCCTCTTTCTCCCTCTCTCTTCTCTCTCCCTGTCTCTCCCTCTCCTTTACTCTCTCTCTCCCCCTCCCTTTCTCTCTCTCTTTCACACACACACACACACACACACACACACACACACACACACACACACGCACTCACGCATACAATTTTCCTTGGAATTAAAAAAAAGCTGCTGAAGCTGGGCCCTGGTGCCTCACACTTGTAACCCTAGCAACTCAGGAAGCTGAGATCTGTGAATCACAGCTTAAAGCCAGCCCAGGCAGGAAAGTCCATGAGAGTCAGAATTCCAATTAACTACCGAAAAAAAAAGGCAGAAGGAGAGCTGTGGCTCAAGTGATAGAATGCTAGACTTGAACAAAAAAAAAAAGCTCAGGGATAATGTCCAGACTCTGGAGATCAAGCCCAAGACTGGTGCATGTGCACACGCACGTGTGCACGCATACACACACACACACACACACACACACACACACACACACACACGCTACTGATCTGCCCCTTTAGCTTTGGTGTTTTGGTCACTTCCTTGGTTTGCAAAATATCTGTTAGTTGTGGCACCTGGGTGGTGCTCTAGGATAATCAGCTACTTTTACTATCCCTTAATGGCATCATTTTTCAGGCAGGAATGATTAACCTGCTGAGCAATTGTTGGGAAGATTATCCTGGGACAACTTACACGAAAATTCTTACCTTGGAACAAAAAACTTGAGGCAAAGTTTATTGTTAAGTCTAGTCAATGAAGAAAGCAGTTGTTCTAAGGCAGAATAAAAGTCTGTGACATTTTAGATGAGGGTCAAGGTAGGTCCAACAGCCTGACTCCCCAGGGCAGGAAATGGGAGAGTGGTTAGTTGGACGGATGGGTTGGCCGCTCTAGTTATTGCGAGGGGCCTTAATGAGCACCACAGGTAAAGGCAGGGGCTTGGCAGGAGGAGAGTGTGACGTTTAATTATTCTTTACACATACGTGGGTATGTGTATGAGTATGTGTGGGTATGTGTGTTATGTCCTAGGGCTTGAACGCAGGACCTCATGTTTGCTTGGCCTTCTTGCTCACAGTCAGCTTTTGCCAGGTAATTGGAGATAAGAGTCTTGAGGAGTTGTCTGCCCAGGCTGTCTTTGAATCATGAGCCTCAGATCTCAGTTTCTTGAGTAGCTGGGATTGTAGGTGTCAGCCACCTGCACCTGAATCCCTTCCATACATTCATTTTTAAAAATGTTATTTTAATTGTGAAAATACTGTACCTAGGGGTTACAATCACATGACTTTACATGCATGCTTATCCCTGCCTGCCTCTGTTTCCTCTTCACGCAGGCTCAAGAATGGGACATGGATGCTCGGCGACCTATGCCTTTTCAGTTCCCACCCTTCCCGGATAGGGCTCCCGTCTTCCCTGACCGCATGATGCGGGAGCCCCAGTTACCCACAGCAGAGATCTCGCTCTGGACTGTGGTGGCCGCCATTCAGGCTGTGGAGAGGAAGGTGGACGCCCAGGCTAGCCAGCTGCTAAACCTAGAGGGACGCACGGGGACTGCCGAGAAGAAGCTGGCCGACTGTGAGAAGACTGCCGTGGAGTTCGGGAACCACATGGAGAGCAAGTGGGCCGTACTGGGGACCCTGCTGCAGGAGTACGGGCTGCTGCAGCGGCGCCTGGAGAACCTGGAGAACCTGCTGCGGAACAGGAACTTCTGGGTCCTGCGGCTGCCCCCGGGCACCAAGGGCGAAGCCCCCAAGGTATGACAGTCCAGGGGCAGGGAGAGGTTAGGAACTGCATAGGTGAACAAGTGATTTCACCTTGTCAGGCCCTGCAGACTTCACTCATTCACTCTTTTACCAGGGGGGTAAAAGAGACAAAATCGATGGGTTAAGTTTCAAAAGCAAGAGAGAGATGAAGGTATATTTTGACAGGAGGGAAAGGGCGAGGTAGGAGCTTGCCAACATCCTCCTGAGAGAACCAGGAGTTTCAGGAAGGCCAGCGGAAGGTCTTGGGAGAGTGACATCTGCCACGAGCTTCCCAGGAAACATACCGAAGTGTCGGCAACGGAAGCAGCCGTGGGCCAGGCAGTGTGAATTTAAGACAGATGTTGACCAGAATTTTGTGATTTGTTTTCTAACAACAATGAACAAAAGAGGGGGCATGTTGGTCTTTCCCAGGCTGGAGCTTTGCCCAGCTCTGGCGGTCTACATTCTAGTTCTGATTCTAGAGATGGATGGGAAGCACACAGGTGTGCAGATCACACCTGCACAGGAAGTCCTGGCAGTTTTGTACACCTGACTTGAGGAATGGGTCAGTCATGTCCTGGCCTGGGCCTTGCACTTAGGGCCTGCCCCTTAGCATTTTCTTTTTTTTTGGGGGGGGGGTCCGGTCGTGGGGCCTGAACTCTGGGCATGGGCGCTGTCCCTCAGCTCTTAGCTCAAGGCTAGCGCTCTACCACTAGAGCCACAGCACCACTTCCGGCCTTTTTCTTTTTGCTTATGTGGTGCTGAGGAATAGAACTCAGGGCCTCAGGCATGCAAGGCAAGCGCTCTACCACTGAGCCACCTTCCCAGCCCCGCCCCTTAGCATTTTCACTCAAGGCTGTAACTCTACCACTGGGACCCATAGGTCCACTTCCAGCTCTTTGGTGGTTCATTGGAGATAAGAATCTCTTGGGCTTTCTTGCTCAGACTGGTTTTGAACCACCATCCTCAAATCCCAGCCTCCTGACTAGCTAGGATTAGAGGCCTGAGCCATCGTGTCTGGTCTTACCGTCAGAGTTTTGTGCACCTGGTGTAATGGCTGATGTTGATAGTTGTTGTAAAGCTTCTGATTGCCAATCAGGCTTTGGGGCAAGATCTGTTTACCTGTTTATCTGCTGGCTCTTTCCAGTCTGTTCAGTACAGGCCAGCTCTGGCCCTGGACATACACAAGGACTAATGGACAAGGACTAGGAGATAGGGAGAGTCAAGGGACTAGATTTCAGTGTGAGACTGAGAAGCTAGTTCAGTGAAGATGTGAGAAGTGTAGGAAGGAAGCCTGTGGTCATGGGGGAACCTCAGTGGTAAATCAGGGAAGCGAAACTATTTTGAACAATTTTGATCCAAGCAGAAAGCCTGCTGGTAATAGTTAGAGTGGATGTAGACCAACTCCTCGTAGCACATCAATACCTGCACAAGTGACTGATGCCAGGCCGTGACTCACGCCAGGGAGACACTTCCTCATAAAGACAGCCCAGCCAACAGTTGCTGCGTCTCATCTGCCTTTGGATTTTATATGTAACAACAATGTCACTATGTACACACTAGTGTCCAGACCTGAAATACAAGTTTTCTCACAGGCTTTTACTATACTCAGCTCTGTGATTCCCACTGTGAAAAACATTGCTCTTAGAAACTCAAGAAGGCAGATGGGAGGAGAGTTCTGGATTAATGTGGCCTGGGGTTCTGAGTTTGGGATGTGGGGATCAAAGGCCAGACTCTAGGCTGGGCTGGTGCCCAGGGCCCACAGATAAAGGAGGTAAGGAACGGCAGGAGATACGAGACTAAAATTCTTTTTTTTTTTTTTTGGTGGGTCGTGAGACTTGAACTCTGGGCCTGGGTGCTGTCTCTCAGCTCTTCAGCTCAAGGCGAGCGCTCTACTACTTGAGCTGCAGTGCCACTTCCGATTTTTTAGTGGTTTTATTGGAGTTAGGAGTCTCACGGTCTTTCCTGCCCGGTATGGCTTTGAACCGTGATCCTCAGATCTCAGCCTCCTGAGTAGCTTGGATTACAGGCGTGAGCCACCAGCGCCTGGCTTGAGACTAAAATTCTTGTTGGCCCAGGTCCCGGTGACTTTTGTGGACATAGCTGTCTACTTCTCTGAAGATGAGTGGAAGAACTTGGACGAGTGGCAGAAGGAGCTTTACAATAACCTTGTTAAGGAAAACTACAAAACCCTGATGTCCCTGGGTAAGAATCCCTTCATATAACTGCTGTCATAGTCATACAGAAGTGTGCAGGGAGAGGTGGGAAGGTAGATAGTGGAGAGCTCTCCCAGCGCCCTTGATCAGAATTTACTGGTCAAATTCCCACAGTCCTTCTCTCCCTTCCCATCTTGCTTTTAGATGCCGAGGGCCCCGTGCCCAAGCCAGATGCTCCAGCCCAGGTGGAGCCCAGAGAAGAGCCTTGTGTGTGGGAGCAACGGCATCCTGAAGAGAGAGAAGTCCCAGTGGATGCAGATACAGGTAATGGCAGCTGAAGATAGGGCCAGGTCCCCTAAGGGCTGGGAGGAGAGCTGGTGCCCCATATACCATGCAAGGAGACACTATTTCCTGTATAGTCAACAAGGAAGGAGTGTGTCTTGAATTGCTTCCAGGGGCCAGCTCTGCTGTGATGAAGATTTGATAATCACTTGGCCTAAAACTGCAGCGTGGTTATTAATCTTCTGCTTTGTTAAAGCAATATAGTACTAGACTCACTGTTAAGCCCAATGGAGAGATCTGAACCTAGATGTATAAATCAGAACAGTTTCTTCTGAGACATCCGGTTGCCATGAGCAGCTACTTCCCAGTCCTCTTCTCCCCAACCTCTGGCAAATATGAGTCTGCTTTCTGTCTTTGGATTTGCTTGTGGTGGGTGTTTCCTTTCACTCATTCCTTCCTCCCTTCATCTAGCATTGCAGATGTTTGGTTCGGCAGCTACGGTTACCATACCAGTATGAAGCTTCCCACCCTTCATGCACTATAACCTCAACAGTATCACTGAGTTATCAGACGTCATTGGGCACAAAACAGAGCAGGAACGCTACCTTTATTTAATAAATGAAACAGGCAGATTGAAACCCCAAGAGGCAAAATGACTCAGGTACTAAGTTGGTAGCAGAGTTGAAACCAGACCATCTTCAAGTTCCTCACCCAATGTTTTTTTCTGTTGCCTGAGCTATCTCCTGCCAGGAACTAGTACAGAGAATACCAGAAAAAGAAAAGACCAAGAGGCTGAGATCTAAGGATCATGGTTCAAAGCCAGCCCAGGCAGGAAAGTCCGTGAAACTCTTATCTCCAATAAACCACCAGGAAACCGGAAGTGGTGCTGTAGCTCAAGTGGTAGAGCACTAGCCTTGAGCTGAAGAGCTGAGGGACAGCGCTCAGGCCCAGAGTTCAAGCCCCACAAACAACAAAAAAAAGAAAGAAAGAAAAAGAAAAGGCCATTTGACATCTCAGGATTTATTGTTGACTTTTAGGCTTACAGATGTTGTGTGCTTGATCAGGACTTACCGTGCCCCTTTGCATGGTCATCTGCTTCATAGTCATATATGCATATATATGTGTTTTCTACTTGGGTAAAAAAAAAGGACAAATCACATTTTTTGTTGTTGGTAGTTGGTCATGAGGCTTGAACTCTAAGAGGGCCTGAGAACTGTCCCTCAGCTCTTCAGCTCAAGACGAGTGCTCTACCACTTGCGGTTTTCTGGCAGTTAATTGGAGATAAGGGTGTCTCACGGAACTTTCCTGCCCAGGCTGGCTTTGCTCTTCAGATCTCAGCCTCCTGAGTAAGGATTACAGGCATGAGCCACCGGTGCCTGGCAGGACAAATCTACAATGTCAAACATGTACATGTGGCTGAGTCCAGTTACAGAGTGCTATTTCAGTCTCTCTCTGGCCTTTCTCATACTTCGTTTTGTTGCCTTCTTTTCTTGGATGTTGGTTTTCTCCTCTTGGAGACTTCTGCTCTTCACGATCCTTCAGGGCTCCAACAGGAACCAGAGATCCCTGTCCTCACCCTACCTGCCCAGCAAATGCTGGCAGCCATGCCCCTGACCCCAGAACTTCCTGCTGACCAGCATCTAGAAAAAAGTCTCTGTGTCCCCAGGAGCTGAGCCCCTGGTACCTGCACAGGACTTGCCCTCCCAGGTGAAGCGGGAGGAAGCTCTGTGTGTGCGGAGCCAGCGGAACCTGGAAGAAAGAGCTATCCCCACGGAATCCATCACTGGTGAGTGAGCCAAATAGCCATCTGCCCCAGGAGGGGAAAGGAGGGTTGTGAGTGTGGTCTGTGGCTCGGGAGGGTGTCCATTGCGTGTACCAGGATAGAGAGCAATGCTTCTAGTGGCAGGGCTGCAGGTGCGTGGCTGTTTTGGGTTTTTTTGGTTTGTTTTGTGCCAGCTTGAATTCAAGGCCTGGGCGCTGTCCCTCAGCTTCTTTTACCACTGGAGATATAGCACCACTCTGTCTTTTTTGGTAGGTTATTGGAGATGAGAATCTCAAAGGGGCTGGGAATGTGGCTTAGTGGTAGAGTGCTTGCCTAGGATGCATGAGGCCCTGGATTTGATTCCTTGGTTCCAGATAATAAATAAACAAATAAAATAAATTAAAAAAAAAAAACAGCCTCACAGACTTTGCTGCCCAGGCTAACTTTTAATCCTTATTCTCAGATCTCAGCCTCTTGAGTAGCTAGGGTTCTAGGCGTGAGCCACTGGCGCCTAGCTGGAATTTTTCCTTTGAGTTGCTCCACATGTCTGTCCATCTCTGCCCACCCTCCCCCACCCCTCTTTGTGTTGCTACTGGGGCTTGAACTCAGGGCCTGGTGCTGTCCCATTGCGTTTTCCATCAAGACTGGTCCACAGCTCCACTTCTGGCTTTTTGTTGGTTAATTGGAGATTTAAAAAAAAAAGTCTTAAGGACTTACCTGCCCAGTCTGGCTTGTAACTTCAATCCTCAGATCTCACATCCTAAGTAGCTTGGATTATAGACATGATCCACTGGTGCCCAGTGGTAAATTAGGTTTAACAGACTGCTGAAGAAAGATGTTTTATCTTAGAGAAGTCCTGTTCAAATGATAATGCTACACAGCTTCCTGGAAGGGTTGTTTTCCTGGGAAAGTCCTTTATGAGGATCTTTTTGTCCCATTAATGTCTCGGCACTCCAATGAGGATTTCATTCTGGGAGATTAAGTCCCTGAAGCACAGGGAAATTTTGTGTCGTGTGTATGTGCCTGTGTGTGTGTCTGTGTGTACACCAATAATGGAATTTGAACTTAAGGCCTAAGCGCCATCCCTTAGCTTTTTTGCTAAAAGTTGGTACTCTAACACTTTGGGCCATAGGTCTACATGTAGCCTTTTGGTGATAAATTGGAGATAAGAATCGCATAGACTATCCTGCCAAGGCTGGCTTTAAACTGTGATCCTCAGGTCTTACCCTCCTGTGTAGCTAGGTGACAGGAGTGAGCCACTGGCACTGGACTCACTCTGTGCTCTAAAATCATTGTTAATTTACTACCTTTAACATCCACTGATCTATAGCCAGAGTGCTATTTGTTGTGGTTAGAGTGACTTGGACCTTTCGTTAATTATAATAAGTTAGTTATACTTATGCCTGATTTTTAAAGGAAACAGAATTGAATAAAATCAGAGATTTGGTGTTGGGAATATGGCTCAATGGTAGAGTGCTTGCCTAGCATGCATGAAGCCCTAGGTTCCTCAGTGCCACATAAACAGAAAAAGTTGGAAGTAGAGCTGTGGTTCAAGTGGTAGAGCACTAGCCTTGAGCAAAAGAAGCTCAGGGACAGTGTCTAGGCTCTGAGTACAAGGCCCAGGACTGGCAAAAAAAAAAAGGGATTTGCTCAAAACACATGCTAGCAATGATTTTGTGTCTTCTGAAGCTTTTGCTGCTTTTGTTTCCACAAGTAGACTCCCCCATCTCTGCCCAAGACCTCTTGTCTCGGATTAAGCAGGAGGAGCAGCAGTGTGTATGGGACCAGCAGGATTTGGCAGAGAGAGATATTCCCACGGACCCCAATTCAGGTAAGAAAGTTATCAGATCAGGGCTGGGAAGGTGGCTCAGTGGTAGAGTGCTTGCCTTGCATGCATGAGGCCCTCGGTTTGATTCTTCAGCACCACATAAGCAGAAAAAGCCGGAAGTGGTGCTGTGGCTCAAGTGGTAGAGGGCTAACCTTGAGCTGAAGAATTGAGGAACAGTACCCAGGCCCAGAGTTCAGGCCCACAACCAACCTCCCCCCCAAAAAAAAGAAAGTTATCAGATCAACATCTCTAGGTTATAGGAATCATTACCTCCATCATTTATTGTGTCAATGGACACTAAAATTACCTTAACATTGATGATTTTGTTTTTGTGGGTTTTTTTTTTTTTTTTTAGCAATCAAAACAAATAGCTTTCAAAAAGCTATGTATATTTTGGGCAGGGGGGTGTGGGAAAGTCATTTATATTTTCTGGACTTTCTTTTGAGTAGGTGTTAGTTCGATGTCTCTCCAAAGATTTCTGGGGAGCTTCAGACATTCTGGAAAGCTCAATGGCTCAGGCTGTGTATGGGTTCATAGGTATTTGCAGAGCTAAGTCCGTGTCATCCTTCTAGAAGTTCTGATACTAAAGTTCATCCCTATCCATGCCAGATAGAGAAAGTGAGCAGCAGAGTCTAGGAGTCCTTGTAGTTTGTTACCTTGACAAGGGAGGGATTGATGGGCTGGGCAGACATGGAAGCACAGAGCTCTGGCTGCTGCTTCTGTATGGCTGAGTTTGGAGTCAAGCCAGTCAGCCATAGCACTGTGGGCTCATTTCTGCAGGCCTGTCCTGGCTCTATGGTCCCACTGGGGCTCAGTGGACAGTGAGAAGACCTAGATTCTAGTCTAGTTCTGTCATTTCTCAGGCTTTGGCATGACCTTTCCCCTCTCTGGCCACTTCAAAATGTAGCATGGGAACCCATGAAGACTGAGTCTGGTGGCTCACACCTATAATCCTAGCCACTCAAGAGGCTGATGTTCAAAGTCAGCCCAGAAGGAATGTCTGTGAGAGTCTTACCTCCAATTAACCATCAAACAACTGGAAGTGCAGATGTGGCTCAAGAGGTAGAGTGCCAGCCTTGAGAGAAAGGCTGAGAGTACATGTCCTGTGTTCAAGTCCCAGTACAAGAGTACACATACACATACACATACACAAAAGGGAGCGCAAGGAGTTCCATAAATATAAATGTGCCCATGAGTTGAGCCTTTGCATGCAACGTTTTTGGGTGTTTATGTTTTATTTTTGTGCTGGTACTAGGGCTTAAACTCAGGGCCTGGGTGCTATCCCTGAGCTCTTTGGCTCAAGGCTAGTGCTCTACCACTTGGGCCACAACTCCTCTTCCATCATTTTGTGGTTAATTGGAAATAAAAGTCTCACAGACTTTTCCTGCCCAGGATGGCTGTGAACCATGATCCTCAGATCTTAGCTCTTGAGTAGCTAGCATTACTGGAATGCTTTTTTAACCTTCAGTGGGATGCTGGGCAGGAAATGACCAAATCTAAGATCACCTTCTTTCCTGCCGACAGAATCTCTGATCTCAGCACATGACATTTTGTCCTGGATCAAGCAGGAGGAGCAGCCGTACCCATGGGGCCCACGCGATTCAATGGAAGGAGAACTCGGACTCGACTCTGGCCCTAGTGAGTACTTTACAGCCCTGAGGGGTACCCTAGGGTGTTGTGTGCAGTGCTGAAGAGCTGAGGTGTGCAATGAGGGTTGCCTGCTTCAGCCTCCTGAGGTGTAGGGAGGTCCAGTGGGCGGCAGCCTCTGCATCTGGAGGACCTGTCCTGACAGAGTAGGCCAAGGTGGGCCCTTGTTTGAAGCAGTCCCCCTAGTTGTTAATGGTTGACATGGTAAGTCTTGGTCAGACACCAAGGACTCTGGGGTATGGGGTGGGAACATGCAGATGTGGCCAGAAAAGTAGTCTCCACTCAGGCCCTGGACCTAGGTGAGAGCAGAGGAGAGAGACAAGTCTTAAGAAGGCTGGCTACAAACTACCCTCTTCCCAGTTCCTCCGCAAGCTGCCCCTAAGAAGGCCTAAGAAGATGCCTGGATTTAGAGAGCACTTCTTGGATGAGGCTGGTGGTCACTATCCTGACATTGTGCAGAGCCTTGACTCCTCCCAGCTGTATCCCAAGGCATGGGAACTGGACCACCTAGATACCAGAGAAAAATGCATTGCTGAAACAGATGTCGCTGCCTGGGGAGGCAGATTATGGAGAGCCAGGGCAACCTTGTCAGGGACCCGGCACCCTCAGACTGGGTGTGACTCGGGCCATCCCAGCTACGCAGCTAGGGGGTCTCCTCTTGCAGGTGACTTCTGGCTAGCAGAAAGCTCCCGGAGCACTTTTTTTTTTTGTCGGTCATGGGACTTGAACTCTGGGCCTGGGCGATGTCCCTGTGCTCTTCAGCTCAAGGCAAGCGCTCTAACCTTGAGCCACAGCACCACTTCCGGTTTTCTAGTGGTTTATTGGAGATAAAGAGTCTCACGGATGCTCCTGCCCATGCTGGCTTTGAACCGCGATCCTCAAATCTCAGCCTCCTGCGTAGCTAGGATTACAGGCATGAGCCATCGGCGCTCAGCCACGAGCACTTTCCTGTCTGACCACTTCTAGTCCTGGCTTGACAGGACAGGCCGGACCACCGTATAGAGGACCTGTGGTCATGTGGTCAATCTGATCAGGCCCCTCACTTTTAGCAAAACTGAGGCCCAGAGGGACTACCTATGACCAGGTCCCATTAGAGAGATCGCCATCAACATGTCGGTTTTCTGGTCTTTTCCCCCCTCCCTCCCAAGGTGACAGCCTGTTGATGGTGAAGAACGCAGCCCCTGCCCCTCCGCAGCCCCACCAGCAGAGCCTGCCCCCGCTGCCCGTGCCCGAGCACCCCGGCGGCCCGGGCAGCCGCGGGTTGCTGGACGATGGCGGCTTCCCCGCGCTCCCCGGGGAGCGCGGCGGCGGCGGGGGCAGCAGCAGCAGCGCGGCCGAGGCCCCGGCGGGTGGGGAGGGCGGCGGGGGCGGGGGTGGGGGCGGCGCGGGGGCCAGCGGGGGCGGCCCCGGCGGGGGCAGCGGCCCGGGCGCCGGAGGGGGCTGCGGCAGCTGCTGCCCCAGCGGCCTGCGGCGGAGCCTGCTGGGGCACGGGGCGCGCAGCAAGCCCTACTCGTGCCCGGAGTGCGGCAAGAGCTTCGGCGTGCGCAAGAGCCTCATCATCCACCACCGCAGCCACACCAAGGAGCGGCCCTACGAGTGCGCCGAGTGCGAGAAGAGCTTCAACTGCCACTCGGGCCTCATCCGCCACCAGATGACGCACCGCGGCGAGCGGCCCTACAAGTGCTCGGAGTGCGAGAAGACCTACAGCCGCAAGGAGCACCTGCAGAACCACCAGCGGCTGCACACGGGCGAGCGGCCCTTCCAGTGCGCGCTCTGCGGCAAGAGCTTCATCCGCAAGCAGAACCTGCTCAAGCACCAGCGCATCCACACCGGCGAGCGGCCCTACGCCTGCGGCGAGTGCGGCAAGAGCTTCCGCTACAAGGAGTCGCTCAAGGACCACCTGCGGGTGCACGGCGGGGGCGGCGGGGGCGGCGGCGGGGGCCCGGGCCTGGGCGCCCCCAGGCCTCTCCAGGCCCCGCCCGAGAGGGACTAGGGCTGGGCTGGGGGGGAGGGGAGGGCTGGACTGGGGAGATCGGGGAGGGGGGCGCCTTTTGGGGGACCCGCCATCCCGCCCTCCATCCTGTCCTCGGCGCACCTCCCCGCCCTCTCTGCACGTCCTGCTGGAAATCGGGCGCAGGAATTGCACTCCAGACTGGGTCGCCCGAGGGTCGGACGACAAGGGGGCACAGCCTGAGCTGGACAGCTAGCCCGTCTCCGAAGGGGGACGGAATGGCCGGGGACAGTGCCGGAGGGACAGCAAGGAGGCCGGAGTCGCTGGATGCGGCCCTCGGGGACCCCCCACGGTACCCGCCGGCCGCAGACTCGGATGGGGGCCCTGCCTAGGGGGTGGCGGTGCAGGGGGGGGTGTCTCAGAACCCTTCTGAAAGAAGGGGATCCCACCCCGCGGGGCGGAGGCGCCCCCAGAAGAGGAAGCGGAGGCGAGCCGCGGCGCGCGCCAAGGGTGCCATCACTGCCTCGCGCTCCCACGGCGCTTTATACTTTTGTAAAGTGTTTTCTATCCGTTATCTATCTTCACTCTTAGCCTATCCCTCCCAGAGAGGTGGGGTAGGGTCTGCCCGATGTGGTGACTGAGGAAAGGGAGACACAGGTGTGATCGTGTCCCCCAAGATCGGACGAGAACCAGGGGCGTGGCGGAGCCGCTCCCGGGCGCGGGCGCAGCGCAGTGTCCCGGCCACACACACACTGCCTACCTCCTTGGCCTGAGAGACCACCCTCACCTGGCCTTCCTGGTCTCTCTCCTCCCCGTCCTCCCCTTGGATGTCCTCTGTGCCCCCCCCCCCGCCCCCCTTTCAGAAGCCACAGGGGCCACCGCCTGGCGTTGGGATTGGGGAATGGATGGGCTACAGCCTGGTGCTTGGGCTGGCGCCGCCCGCTCCTCCCCCCCCCCCACTCCACTCCCCCCTCCTGCCCTTCCCACCAGTCCCTCCGTCGAGTGCAGCAATAGATTCTCACTGCACAGCAGAGCCCGCCGGGGCCTGGGTCAGGACTCGCCCCGAGGGCGCACCCTGTCTGCCGGGCTGAGGGTGAGGACCAGGCCTCTGCCGCCAGAGCGGCCGCCAAGGAATCAGTCAGCCCCGGTGGGCTGGGCGAGTGGGTGCTAGAGCCCGCCTTCGCCCTCTCCTGCCCTCGGGCCTCCCAACTGGTGCTATCTGTCACCCGGACGCGTGGACCCAGCCCCACTCCCCGCGGCCGCCCGCCCGGGACGCGCCCGCAGGACCCTCGTGCTGGAGCATCGCTCCGTGGCTCCCACGGCCTCCATTTCCGCATTTTGCATGGCCAGGCACCGGGGTGGGGGTGGCATGCCCCACGACCCTTGTTTGTGTCCCCCCCAAAAGGCTTTTCTTGCGTCTCCTGTGGATCCCGCTTCTCTCCCGGCTGGGGAGCACCCCGCCTCTGCGCTCACCCGCCCGCTGCGCCCGCTCTCCTCAGACCCCCCCCCCTTTTTTTTTGCCGTGCAAAGGGAATTCTTGAAATTAAATAAAAGATAACCAGATTGCCGACTGCATGTGCGCCACGCTGGAGGCTTCTCCAGTGTGGCTTCCTACAGTAAAGCCTCAACTCACTGGGATTTCCCCTCCCCCTCCTTTTCTTCATTTGGCTCTTTGAAGGGGTTCAGTCTTAGGAAGGCGAGTCAGACAAGGTTCGGTGGAGTGGAAGGGGCCTCTGGCCATGAGGATGGTTGCAAGGAGACTGCACCTTCTCCAAAGCATAGGCAATCTAAATGGTGAAAAGTAAGATCCACATTGTTTTAGCTGTTGGAAGTGTGAGGAAGAGGGAGAAATAACTATTGGGAGTGAAGATTTAAGCCTGGAGCTTATGCTTGTAATCCTAGCTACTCAGGAGGCTGAGATCTGAGGATCGCGGCTCAAAATCAACCAGAGCAGGAGATAGATCTTCAATTACCCACCAAAAAGCTGGAGGGAAGGTGTGTTCCAAGTAGGAAAAGCTATGGGATAGCACCCAGGCCCCGAGTTCAAACCCTACTACTGGGAGGGGGGGAGGGAGGAAGGAATAGGGGTTCAAAATACTTGAGCACGTAGCTTGAGTCTAACCCTTTGATTTTACTTTCAGGAAGCTGATTCCCAAAGAGGTTTAGCTAGTGAGAGCCAAGACTACCATTCCCTGGAGCCTTGTCTAGTGGGTCCCACCTTACCAAGTGCCCTCAGCTACACTATGTATGATCCTCCAGCCTCTGCCTCCCTCCCAAGTGCTGGGATTACAGGCAAGCTCTACCATACCTGCTCAGAAAAAAAGTGTTGATTTTTGTTTTGTTTTTAAAGTGGCTGTTTTACAAATGGTTGCATGGAGTAAAAAAAAAAAAATAGTGAAAAAAAAAAAGACATACAAGAGTAAAACTTGTTTCCTCCTAGACTCTCAGTACCCGCTGCTCAGAGCTTCTATGTGTAGTTTGCCAAATGATTTGCTTCCTCAGCTCATTGTATCCTTTCTGGACTTTCTGACCCTAGCATCCTAGAGAGTTCCAACAGAGGAGTCTGGTCACTTCCCTTTTCTACAACTGCCACCAGGCTACTAGATACAGGCAGAGGCCTCAAAAGATGCTGCTCTTTAGAAGTGGCAGCGAGAGAGGTTCAGGGAAGGGGAAGAGGATTTCAACTCAGTCCTTGAGTTCCTTGCTTAACAATTTGTGAGGAGTCAGAATTCTTAGAGGATGAGATGGGAAAAGGGCGGGGTCTAGAATCATTTTTCATATTTCATAAACACGTAGTGAGTAAACAAGTATAAGACTCAGTCCTTGTCCTCCTCAGGCCTGAAATCTAATAGGAGAGAAAGGTATTTATGAAAACAAATCCATTAGAAAGGTTATGTGTATCTGAGGATTGCCACAATAACATTAGACAGAAAGCTGAGGAGCTGCGTTCAAAAAATCAATTCGGGAGGCTGGGGATGTGGCTCAGTGGTAGAATGCTTGCCTAGCATGCTTGAAGCCCTGGGTTCGATTCCTCAGTACCGCATACAAAGAAAAAGCTAGAAGTGGCACTGTGGCTCAAGTGGTAGAGTGCTAGCTTTGAGCAAAAGAAGCTCAGGGACAGTGCCCAAGCCCTGAATTCAGGCATCAGGATTAGCCAAAAAAAAAAAAAAAAGAAAGAAAGAAAAAGAAAAGAAAAAAAAGATGGGTTCAAAGTCATCCTGGAGAGAAGAATCTATGAGACTTATCTTCAATTAACTAACAAAATGCTAGGAGTGGAGGTATGGCTTGAGCAAAAAACAAAACAAAAAAACTAGTGAGTGCAAGGTCCTGAGTTCAAATCCCAATACTGGCACACAGAAAAAGAAATCAAGTTTTTCAAGAAGTGGCTGTCAACATTTGAATTCCAATGGGGAAAGGAAAGGATAAATGCAAACTGACATTTAGGTTGGTAAATTCATTGTAGCATTAGACTTGGATCTTGGAAATGCCAAAGCAAAACAGAAACAAGAAACTTCCTGTTTGTGAATACTTAACTATATCCCACTAACGTATCAACAGAAGCACTTACCATAAATTATTTATTCTAGTCTGTCAACACCCCTACAATGAAGGTTTCATGTCTCAGTGGGAAGGTAGGAGCACTAAGATAGCAAAAGACACATCACTGCATAAAGGAGCCGGACTAGAAGAGTACTAATAACCATGAGCACTCGAGATCTTACTCTGTGACATCCTAAATTTGACTTGAATTCACTCATTTAATCCACACAAATCAATGAGATTAACCATTATTATCGTCCAATAATGATGGGATGGCAGTAGCAAGAACTTAATGCCTCAGCTGGGTGCCAGCAGCATACTTATAATCCTAGCTATTCAGAAGGTTGAATCTGAGGATGGCCGTTTGAAGCCAGCCCAAGCAGGAAAGTCCATGAGACTCCCTAATTATCCACCCCAAAACCAGAAATGGAGCTGGGGCTCAAGTGGTAGAGTGCCAACCTTGAGCAAAAAAGCTAAGGGACAGCACCCAGGCCCTGAGTTCAAGCCCAAGTACCACAACAACAAAAGTTAAAGCCTCCGTAAGTACACATTTAGTAGGCAGCATTGCTGGGCCAGGCCCCCGATGGTGCCACACTCTGACTTTCTAGCCTACACCATCTCTGCAAAGCCTTCAGTGCTTGGTGCTGCCATCCTGGCAGGCTTGATTTTTTTGTTCTTTTGGTCAATTGTGGGGCTTGAACTCTGGGCTTGGGCGCTGTCCCTGAGCTCTTCAGCTCAAGGTGAGCACTCTACCACTTGAGCCACAGCACCACTTCCAAGGTAGGAAATGTGATCTAACCCCTCTTCCAGAGGTCAGGCACAACCTTCAGGGATGCTGAATCATGCTGACTCTAAAGAGCCCAATGTGTAAGCCAGAGTGTCAATTTAACAATTTTGAGATAAACTTGACAGTCATATCAGACTAACGTACATGTTTTCTCTCCAAAGCTACATGGAAGCCTGCTCAGAAATGCAATAAAGGAATCAGATCTCTGACAGAATTGTTTAGCAGCCTTGATATTTAGCAGTGTCTTGATATGTCTTTTTCCATAATCATGATCCTTCCTTCCTTCCTTCCTTCCTTCCTTCCTTCCTTCCTTCCTTCCTTCCTTCCTTCCTTCCTTCCTTCCTTCCTTCCTTCCTTCCTTCCTTCCATCTTTTGCCACCAGTCCTGGAGCTTGAACTCAAGGCCTGGACATTTTTTTTTTTTTGGTTGGTCATGGGGCTTGAACTCTGGGCCTGGGCACTGTCCCTCAGCTCTTCAGCTCAAGGTGAGTACTGCACCACTTGAGCCACAGCGCCACTTCAGGTTTTCTGGTAGTTCATTGGAGGTAAGAGTCTCATGGACTTTCCTGCCCGGGCTGGCTTTGAACTGCAATCCTCAGATCTCAGCCTTCTGCATTGCCAGGATTACAGGTACGAGCCACTGGCACCCAGTGAAGCCATGCTTTTCAAATCAGAACTCAGAACAGAGTCTAACAGCACCAGGACTGGATTCATTATATGCAATCAGTGATATCTTGGATTTTCCAAGGCATGTAATTACCATAAATAATAGGTAACTTGGATTGGCCCTGGCCTTTGACATAACAACATTCGTACTGAAAGTATGTTTCTAATTTCCAAAAAGCCAAACAAGAGGCAAGCGTTGGGAAGAAAACCACTTCCCATTTGGAAGACTCTTTTCTCAAAGGAAGTTACGTGTTTTTTCTTTAGAGCAAAGTCAGAGTTTTATATATGGTTGAATCCCTGATAGCATTTATCAACAGAGAAGACACGTGAAAGGTGCCTGGGTCGGCCTGTCACTCAGCGCGCTTCACTTTGAGCACTGAGCACTCTTAGATTGCCCTAGACTCCAACTTGGAATTCCAAGCGGCTGTTCACCCTCCCGCCGCACGGTGGCGCGAGGCAAATACCGCGTGACGAGACTTGGGAGCGGCGGCCGCTCTTGCCCGGGGCTGAAGGTGGTGGTGGGGGCAAGGACCGCTCCCAGAATGCACTTTGTATCAACACGGCGGCGACGGCGGCTTTCCTCCGGGTCCGGCGATCTAGCGGACCGGCGCGAGACTCGCGGGCCGGCGGGAGGAAGCGGGCGTTGAGAGGCGGCTGGAGCCATGGCGGAGTCGGCGCCTGCCCGGGTAAGACGGGGAGTCGCGCGTCCTGGAGGACGGCCGCGCCGCGGGCCGGGGCGGGGCCTCGCGCGGGGACTCGGCCGGGCGTCCGGGCTCCAGCTGACGCGGACGCTCGCCGGGCGCCGGCTCCAGAAACTTCCGTGAGGCTCGCTCCGAGTGTTGTCCCTGCGTCCGTGCGCGTTCTCCTCGCGCTCGGAGACCCAGCGCCCGGCTGGGAAGCCGCGGCCCGTCCCCGTCGCCGCCGGGCCCCTCGGGCCCCCGCGGCCTCCCCGCGGCCGGCGACCTCAGCCTCCCGCGTGGCCCGGGGCGCCGGCGCCCGGCGTCCCTCCGCGTGTTGTGTGGTTGTGTTTTCATTTGCTTGCTCTTGTGGGGGTTGAATGCGAGGGCCTGACACTTGCTGTGTAGTAGGTGCTCTACCACCGGAACCGTGCCTCTGGTCATCTTGTACTTTTTAGTTTTTCAGAGACTCAGGTTTCTTCCCCCGACTGGCCCGAGTCTGTGGTCTCATCCACCTGCTCCTCCTCCTACATAGAGAGGATCACGGATGCCTGCCACCCTGCCTATGTCACTGGTTGAGATGGGGTTCTTGCACACCCTGGGCTGGGCTGAGGGTCACCCTCCTCCCGATATCCGTCTGCTTACTAGCTGGGATGGCAGGCATGGGTCACCGGTGCCCGGCCAGGAAAACATCATCATCATTGTTATTATTGTTATTATTAGTCGGTCGTGGGGCTTGAAATCTGAGCTTGGGCGCTGCTCCTGACCTCTGCTGCTTGAGCCACAGCGCCACTTCCGGTTTTCTGGTGGGTTTTTATTGGAGATGAGAGTCTCACGGATTCTCCTGCCCGGGCTGGGTTTGAACCGTGAACCT
This sequence comes from Dipodomys spectabilis, assembly GCF_019054845.1. Taxonomy (NCBI): domain Eukaryota; kingdom Metazoa; phylum Chordata; class Mammalia; order Rodentia; family Heteromyidae; genus Dipodomys; species Dipodomys spectabilis. Next base: position 8,312,443 of record NW_024870711.1, read on the forward strand.
CAGATCTCGGCCTCCTGAGTGGCTGGGATGACAGGCGTGAGCCACCGGCGCCTGGTTGAGAACATTTTTGTTAAAAGAATAAATTCATCCCACCCCTTGACAAAAACTCCACTAAATACTTCATAGCAGAACATTCCGTTTTCTGTGCTTCCTCAGCCCTTCCACTCTCTCCGTATCTTCATTCTCAGTTCCTAGGCACTCGTAGGTGGGTTCTAAATTGCCAGGCTTTTCTCACGAAGGCCATGTGTCATCAGTCATGCAAACCCAACAAATAATGCATCTGACATGCTGAAAGCCCAAAGCAGTGGGGGAGGAGGACAGGGAGGGGGACAGAGCGGAGGGCATTTCACCCCCCCAGATTGTGCAGATTTCCCTCCTTTACTAAGGGTGAAAGGTCTATCTAGGACAGAGGAGGCGAGGAGAGTAGTTGCATGAATAAACAGAACTTGTGTACTGCTTGTGGTGATTTCCATTTACCTGTGATTATGTTCTTTTTTTGTTATCCTTTTTAAAATTGTTATTCTAAAGGTGTGGTATACAGAGGGGTTACAGTTACATAAGCCAGGTAATGGGCACATTTCTTTTGGAGAATGTCACTTTTTCCCTTGCTTGCCCAGTTTTTCCTTCTGATCCCTCCCCACAAGTTGTATCATTCATTTTCAGCATAGTACCTAGTGAGTTCCATTGCTGTATTTATTCTCCCTTTGTCCCTCCATTTCTGTGCCCTCCCCTTACCCTTCTAAAGACAGATAAACTAACAAACAAGACAGAAAGAAAAGGAAACATAGCCAGGCCCTGGTGGCTCATGCTTGTAATTCTAGCTACTCAGGAGGCTGAGATCTGAGGATTGGGGTTCAAAGGCAGCCTGGGCAGGAAAGTCTGAGACTCTCATCTCCAATAATAAGCACCGGAAAACCGGAAGTGACGATTAGCACAAGTGGTAGAACACTAGCTTTGAGCCCAAAGAGGCTGAGCAACAGCACCCAGACCCTGAATTCAAGCCCCAGGACCAGCAAAAAAGGAAAGAAAGAAAAAAAAAACAGCAACAAAAAAAAATCTCTTGTTTCCATTTCCTGAAGTTCCATCCGATAAATATTTTATATGATCAGAAGCACATGGACATTGATTGCCCCTTTATGATCCTTCCCTAAGAGCACTGTGTGTGAATGTCTAAAGTCCTGTATAATTTACCATGTTCCAATGTACATTAGATCTAGCTTCTGCATATGAGAGAAAACATGAACATTTGTTTCTCTGAGCTCAACATGATTTGCTGTAGGTCCATCCATTTCTCTGCAAATGACATACTATTGATTATGATTTGAAAACTTTTACTAAGGAAATTCTTCTAATCATTTCCCAAATAGCTTTTGAATATTTGAGGGGAAGCTTATCACTGGAGACTTATCCACAGGCCTTTTCTCATGGAGAGCACTGCCTGGATTTGGTCATTTTTATTTGGTGGCAGCTCATTTTGGCTTCAGGTGGTTTATCTGCTGGGGAAAGGATTCCAACATGAATTGGGGTGGAAAGAAGTGACAGAGATAGCTGGCCAGCAGAAAACGATGACCAGGGCAGCAGCTGTCATTAAGACAATTTCTCCCCAAAGCAGTGTTTTTATGCCAGGCTGGCAGGTCATTGTAATCTGAGTAGACTCTAGAAGCGGAGGGCTGCCACTCATCTCTGCTATTGTGATCCTGCTCTTGGGCATTTCTCACAGAAGTTAGTGGGGTATAAGGTGGAAGTCAGGTGTGCCAGGCCAGTGGTTGAAGTCAGGTGTGCCAGGCCAGTGGTTTCTCCCAAGTCATAACTTTTGGAGAAGGATAAGTGATCATCCAGCAAGTTAACACCTAACTATTGCTAGATCTATCACTCAGGCACCTTAGACTGGGAGACCATGTTCTGAGGCTTCTGACTTCTTTATTCAGTTGTGGACAATCTTGTGTCATAAACATTTCATCTCTGGTTCAGGTCTCAGCAGGCTGATGTCCTTCTCTAAGCTAATGCTGCTCTCTTTTCCAGATCAGGGTACTGTATACTATTAAGTCCTGGCAGAGGTCCAACCAGAATCTGGATGCTTCCAGATCAGGACAGTTAAGAGCAGCTTGGTTCCTCCCAGCATGCCAGCAGTGTGCTAATAGTCTGAGAACTTTTTTTTTCTCAACTTTATATAAGGGGGAGGTTTTAACTGAAATGAACATTGAAAAGAATCTTTGGAAATACATATGTTGTATTTCTTCTTGTAGTTTTCATGGATTCTAAGTTTCTCAAGGCGGACTGATTAATAGTGTTCCTCAGTTCTCCTGCCTTTATCCTGCATGATGAGCAGAGAGTATGCGATCTCCAAGTTGGTTTTTTTTTTTTGGGGGGGGGTCCAGTCATGGTGCCTGAACTCTGGGCCTGGGCGCTGTCCCTCAGCTCTTCAGCTCAAGGCTAGCACTCTACCACTTGAGCCACAGCACTACTTCAGGCTTTTTTTTCCTTTTGCTTATGTGGTGCTGAGGAATCGAACCTCTGGCATGCAAGGCATGCACTCTACCACCGAGCCACCCTCCCAGCCCCTCCAAGTTGGTTTTTAATGCTGTCTTTTTTTTTTTTTTTTAATGGTCCAGAAACATGGGGAATTATATGAGGTTTTTGTGGGGAAAGAAAATATTTTAGTGGCTGGCACTGGTAGCTCATGCCTATAATCCTAGCTACTCAAGAGGCTGAGAGCTGAGGATTGAGGTTAGAAGCAAGCCTGGGCAGAAAATTCCCTATGAGACTCTTACCTCCAATTAACTATTCAAAAACCAGAAGTGGCACACTGCGGCTCAGTGGTAGAGTGCTAGCCTTGAACACAAAGAGGCTCAGGGACAGCTCCCAGGCCCTGTGTTCAAGACCCACAAACAACCAAAAAAAAAAAAAAAATCCTGTGGTGAAAATTCATCATGAGAAGATGTACTGTATTTCTGGAGACTTTAACCAGCAAAAAACCACTACCACCACCAACAAGCCTACCTAGAGGAGTGGCTTAAGTGTCAGAGTAGAAAAAGCCCCTCCTTGAGGCCCTGGTTCAAGCCCCAGTACTGATACCCTCCTGAAAAAAAAAGAAAGAAAAAAGATGGACAATGACCCGAGAAGATAAGTGATATGGAACTAGAGAACATCTAACCTTCATCTAGATTGAAACCCAGAAGGCCATCACTTCCCCTCCGGCCCCCATGGGCCAGCTTCTCAAGAGCAACAGTGGGAGCCTGACAGCCATCACAACAATGCCGTTCATAAACTGAAGGAAATCAGTGTGACTCCAGAGTTCTGTGCTAAACAAAAGCATCTCATTGACTAAAACAGTAATTAAATTTCCAAAGGAGGATAAAATTACACAGTTATATGTAATCACTTAATCACAATCAAAAAAAAAAAAAAGAACCTTGGGGAAGGTAGGGAGGGGGGGGATGGTAGGGGGAAAACAATGGAGGGGGTAACAATGTTCAAGAGGAAGTGTACTCATTACCTCACTCATGTAACTGTAACCCTCTGTATAGTATCTTTACAATAAAAAAAAAAATTACACAATTATATTGATGTAGAAGTTAGGAAAAGGTCAGGTACTGGCAGCTCACACCTGTAATCCTAGTTATTCAGGAATCAGAGCAGAGGATTAAGATGCAAAGCCAACTCAGGCTAAAAAGAAGTATGCAAAACTCCATCTCCAATTAACTTGCATAAAGTTGAGCTGGGAGTGGCTCAAGTGGTTGGTAGAGCCAAGGGAGAGCAGTCAAGGGAGAACAAGCAAGCCAAGAGAGAGTTAATGTTGCCCCAGAAGCAGCAAAGTAAAATTTAAAGAAAAAGAAGATGGCATTGAGTAGCATTTGGGTATTTAATCTGCTTTGTAAACTATGCTACCCATAGTTTTGAGGATAATTGCTAAAAGACTAGAAATTATTGTGCAGCTTAAAAATTTAAAAAGAGAAGAAAAATACCATTTAATTTAATACAAAAATAATCATTTGGAAGTGGCACGGTGGCTCAAGTTGTAGAATGCTAGCCTTGAGCACAAAGAGGCTCAGGGAAAGTACTCAAACCCTGAGTTCAAGCCTCCCCACTGACAAAAAAAAAAAAAAACAACGAAAATAATAATTTTATCTGGGCACCAGTGGCTTATGCTTGTAATCGTAGCTACTTAGGAGGCTGAGATGTGAGGATCACAGTTCAAAGCCAGCCTGGGCAGGAACATCCGTGAGCCTCATCTCCAATTAACCACCAGAAGGCCGAAAATGGCACTGTGGCTCATGTGGGAAAGTGCTTGCCTTGAACTGAAGAGCTCAGGGACAGTGCCCAGGCCCAGAGTTCAAGACCCATGACTGACAAAAAAAAAGAAAGAAAAAGAAGATAATCATTTAATGGGAGATATGAAAGAAGATCAAAAGGAAGATGAGGTAAATAGCACAAAAAGTAAAAGTAAATTAACAACTACAATAAATATAAATGGCCTAAATATTGTAGCTACGTGACAAAAACTGTCAGGATGGGAAAATTCCCTACTGTAACTTTATTTTTTCTTCTTTGTCGGTCATGGGGCTTGAGCTCTGGGCTTGGGCTCTGTCCCTGAGCTCTTCAGCTCAAGGCAAGTGCTCTACTGCTTGAGCCACAGCTCCACTTCTGCTTTTCTGGTGGTTCATTGGCGATAAGAGTCTCACAGACCTTTCCGCCTGGGTTGGCTTTGAACTGCAATCCTCAGATCTCAGCTTCCTGAGTAGCTAAGATTATAGCCATGAGCCACTGATGCCCGGCTTCCTACTGTAATTTTTTTTTTTTTTTTGGTCCGGTCGTGGGGACTGAACTCTGGACCTGGGCGCTGTCCCTCAGCTCTTCAGCTCAAGGCTAGTGCTCTACCACTTGAGCCATAGTGCCACTTCCAGCTTTTTCTTTTTGCTTATGTGGTGCTGAGGAATCGAACCCAGGGCCTCAGGCATGCAAGGCAAGTGCTCTACCACTGAGCCACCTTCCCAGCCCATCCTACTGTAATTTTTATTTTTATTTATTTATTTATTTTGGCGGTTGTGGGGCTTGATCTCGGGGCCTGGGCGCTGTCCCTCAGCTCTTCAGCTCAAGGCGAGCGCTCTACCACTTGAGCTACAGCGCCACTTCCGGTTTTCTGGTGGTTTATTGGAGATAGGAGTCTCACAGTCTCTCCTGCCTGGGCTGGCTTTGAACCGAGATCCTCAGATCTCAGCCTCCTGAGTAGCTAGGATTACAGGCGTGAGCCACCGGCGCCCGGCTCCTACTCTAATTTTTAAAAGATAAAATTAAAAGGTCGCTCTGTGGAAATAGCTAAATATAAAAAGAATTTGAATACAATATCCAGGGTAATAATTAAAATATAGTTGATATATGTATATTATTGTTAGAGATAGAAAGTGGCCTACATTTATAATAATTTTAAGAAACACTCCATTTTCTATCTTGATATGACATCTCTATCAAGTTCTTTTTCTTTGTGTGTGTGTACCTCTGTAGAGTAAACCCCGGGTTTTGTGGAGGCTAGACAAATGCTCTATTACTTGAGCCACTTCACATCACCTTCCTTTACATTTTGTTTTTCAGATATGGTCTGGCCTTCAGGATCCACCTGCCTCTACCTTTTACCTCTACCTCCTATCTCTGCTTCCACAATAGCTGAAATTATAGGCATGTACCACCATGCCTGGCTGACATCTCTAAAATTATATACACCTAATAATGTAGCCTCAAAATCTTATTTTTAAAAAAGTTGACAGATCTACAAGGAAAACATCATCATTAGTGAAAAGTCTAACCCACCCTCAATATTTTTATCTAACAAGATTAAAAATTCTGGGCACTGGTGGCTTACACTTGTAATCCTTACTACTCAGGAGGCTGAGATCTGAGGATCATGGTTCAAAGCCAGCCCAAGCAACAAAGTCCATGAGACTTTTATCTCCAATTAACTACCAGAAAACCAGAAGTGGAGCTGTGGCTCAAAAGTGGTAGAGCCACTAGCCTTGAGCAAAAGAGGTCAGGGACACTGCCCAGACTTTGAATTCAAGCCCCGCAACCAACAACAATAAAAGATAAAAAATTAAAAAGAGAGCCAGGCACTGGTGGCTCATGCCTGTAATCCTAGCTACTCAGGAGGCTGAGATCTGAGGATCACGGTTCAAAGCTAGCTGGGGCAGGAAAGTTCGGAAAGTTCGTGAGACTCTTATCTCCAATAAACCACTAGAAAACCGTAAGTGGTGCTGTGGCTCAAGCGGTAAAGCGCTCACCTTGAGCTGAAGAGCTGAGGGACAGCGCCCAGGCTCAGAGTTCAAGCCTCATGACCAACAAAAAAAATTAAAAAGAAGGGTTGGAGGTGTGGCTCAGGTGGTAGAGCACCAGCCAATGAGTGAAAGTGTCAGATACTGAGTGTGAGTCCCAGTCATGGACCAAAAAATAAAAGTACAGTATAAGCCGGGGACTGGTGGCTCATACCTGTAATCTAGCTACTCAGGATGCTGAGATCTGAGGATTACAGTTCAAAGGCAGGAAAGTCCTTGAGACTCTTATCTCCAATTAACTCCTAGACAACTGAAGTGGAGCTGTGTCTCAAAGTGATAGAATGCTAGCTTTAATCAAAAGAGCTCAGGGACAGTGCCAGCCTGGAGTATAAGCCCCCAAAACAAAAAAATATAGTACATCCAATAGGACTTTTCAAGATAAGGAAAAATTTGAAATCTGACTATTCAATGCTATAGACACTAGGTACATGGAACCATTGAATATTTGAAATGTGGCTAGTATGACCAAGCAGCAGTTTTAAACTTTATTTCATTTGAATTACGTTAAATTTAAAAAGTCAGACCAATGCCTATTAGCACAAATATAGGAGATATGGTTAATATATTTTCCCATATATCTACCTGTAATACCATATGTAGAGATAAAATAAACTCAGAAACACAAGGCCAAAAAAAGAGGCCCATCCCCTCTGGTTTACAAGTGCTTGTGCACAAGTCTGAGGGTTAGTCTGGATTAAAAATATGGTTGTCCACAAGTCTGTGGGTTGGTGTTGGTTGTGGTTTGGGACCTTAGGTGGGGCTGTTGAGTTTGGGGATTTTCAAGTGACTGCAGCAGTACTGGTTGGCCTGGGACTTGTGGCACTGGACAGAGTGTAGCAAAGGCAAGGTTTGTCCATACAAAACTTCCTCTAACTGCAGGTTGCTGTGCAAAATGGATGTTGTCTTAAGTCACCAAGTTTCACAGCAGAAGACTAGAATATGTAACTAGGGAATTTGCTAATGTATTGAAAGATAATACAAAACACCTTAAAATGTAGAAGCACACTGTATACTATGTATATGGATTGAAACATTTTATCATAAGGATAATTATCAAATTTATCTGTGGAATTTGATTCATTCCCAACAAAATCGCTAACAATATTTTTCTGAAATTAGACAAGTTAATAAAGTATTACTAGACCAAAATAAATAAATGAAAGTATAGTACAGGACAGGCACTGGTGGCTGATATCTAACATTCTAGCTACTCAGGAGACTGAGATCTGAGGATCACAGTTCAAAGACAGCCAGGGCAAGAAAGTCCTCGAGACTCTTATCTCCAATTAACTACCAAAAGTTGGAAGTGGAGCTGTGGTTCAAGCGGTAAAGTGCTAACCTTGAGCAAAAAAACAACTCAGGGACAGAGTCCGGGCCATGAGTTTAAGCCTCAGGACTTACACAAGAAAAAAAAATATATATCTGAGTTGAATGTTACCAAATTAAATTGAAGTATCACTTTAGACTGTCAATTGTTTTTTCTTTGACTCTAATTGTAGTTTTCTTAATAAGGACTGTATCTTGTACTTACTTAATGGTAATGGCATTTGGGACCATAATGGCACGTGTATTGTCAAAAAATTGTGATATTCCAGGGCTGGGAAGGTGGCTCAGTGGTAGAGTACTTGCCTTGCATGCATGAGGCTGTGGGTTCGATTCCTCAGCACCACATAAGCAAAAAGAAAAAAGCCAGAAGTGGCTCAAGTGGTAGAGCGTGAGCCTTGAGCTGAAGAGCTGAGGGACAGCGCCCAGGCTCAGAATTCAGGCCCCATGACTGGACCCCCCCCCCAAAAAAAAAAAAACAAAAAAAATTGTGATATTCCTATGATAGCAGTTTTTAAAAGTTAAGCTACTGGGCAGGGAAGGTGGCTCAGTGGTAGAGCACTTGCCTTGCATGCATGAGGCCCTGGGTTCAATTCCTCAGCACCACATACACAGAAAAAGCCTTGAGCTGAAGTGCTGAGGGACAGCGCCCAGGCCTAGAGTTCAGGCCCACAACTGACAAAAAAATAAAATAAAAAATAAAAGTTAAGCTACTGTAGTAAATTACTGGACATTCTCAATACTTGAATATGTACACAGGGAAAAATATAAACATTTCACTTTATAAAGCACTGTATTATAAGTGGAAAATGCAATGTCTTAAATAAATATATTTAAAATTGGCAAAAAAATTGTCATATTCAAAAGCAGGATTGTGTCTGAATGTCCAGAAGTTAAATTTTATTTAGTTTTAGTTTTAAGTTTTTGTCGGTTGTGAGGCTTGAACTCAGGGCCTGGGCACTGTCCCTAAGTGCTTTTGCTCTAGGCTAGCACTCAGCCTTTTTTGCCACATTGCTAATTTGGGCTTACATTTCTGAGTAGTTTGTTGGAGAGTCTCACAGTCTTTCCTGCCAGGATGGCTTTAATGAACTGTGATCCTCAGGTCTCAGCTTCCTGAGTAACTAAGATTACAGACATGAATCACTAGCATCCGATTTATAATAGTGTTTTTAGTTGTTATTATAAAGATGGTGTACATATGGGTTAGAGTTACGTAAGTCAGGTAATGAATACTTTTTTTTTTTTGCCAGTCCTGGGGCTTGGGCTTGGGCCTGGGCACTGTCCCTGAGCTTCTTTTGCTCAAGGCTAGCACTACCACTGGAGCCACAGTGCCATTCCAGCTTTTTCTGTTTATGTGGCACTGAGGAATGGAACCCAGGGCCTCATGCATACTGGGCAAGTACTCTACCACTAAGCCAATTCCCTGCCCATGAGTATATCTTTTGGGATATTGTTGCCTCTTCCCTCACTCTCAGTTTTCCCTCCAGTCCCCACCCACAAATTGTATATTTCATTTTCAACATAGTGTCTAGTGAGTACCACTGCTGCATTTGTTCACCCTTTTTTTCTCCATTTCTGTGCCCATCCTTATCCTCCCAAAGACAGGTAAATGGATAAGACAAAAAAAAAAAAAGTATCTTTTTTCTATTTTGGGGGGTTCACTGTGCTTAATATTATTTAAATGATCAGGGGTACATAGGCATTGTGTCTTTGTATTCCTCCCCTAAGAGTATCCTCCTTTGGTCTCACTGTGTGTGAATGCCTAGAGTCCTGTATAATTTATCATGACCCAGTTAGATCTATTGACCTAACTCCTTGTACATTTATCATCATTATCATCATCATCACCATCATAATCATCATTTTGATTGTGGGGCTTGAACTCAGGGCCTGGGCACTGTCCCTTGATCTCTGTGGCTCAAAGTAGCACTCTACCACTTTGAACCACAGCTCCACTTCAGGTTTCTGAGTAGCTAATTGGAGATAAGAGTCTCATAGGCACGTTTATGCCTGGTCTGGCTTTGAACCAAGAACCTCAGACCTCAGCCTCCCGAGTAGCTAGGATTACAGCCACCAGTGCCCAGCTCCTTGTACAATTAATATATGCTAGAATAATTAAAATGGAGGGCAAAGCGCTTGCCTAGCAAGTGCAGTGTCCTGGGTTTGATCCCCAGTACAAAAAAAAAAAAGCATGCTTTTATGTCATCTGCAGGGCAATAGATGGACCTAGAGCAAATCATGTTAGATGAGTTATGCTGAACCAAAAACCAATGGTGCAAGTTTTCTCACATGCAGAAGCTAGACCTAGAATGGGGACATGAGCCACTAACACCCAGTGTTTAATGATTTTTGCCAAATGAGTCAATATCATTACCAAGCCTGAGTGTTTTCAACATCCAGAAAGTTCCCTGGAACTCCTTTGTAGTCAGTCCTTCTCTTCCTGTCCCTCCTCTTTGACAGCCACTGATCTCTGTCCAGATAGTTTGTCCTTTTCCTGAATGTCATCCTAATGGAATATAGTAGCATGTAGCCTTTTGTGTCTGGCTTCTTTAACCCAGCATATTGTTTACATGTGGCTGCAGCTTGATCGGTTTTGGTTTTTTGGGTTTTTTTTTTTTTTTTTGGTCCGGTCGTGGGGCCTGAACTCTGGGCCTGGGTGCTGTCCCTCAGCTCTTCAGCTCAAGGCTAGCGCTCTACCACTTGAGCCACAGCACCACTTCTGGCTTTTTTCTTTTTGCTTATGTGGTGCTGAGGAATCGAACCCAGGGCCTCATGCATGCAAGGCAAGCACTCTACCACTGAGCCACCTTCCCAGCCCCAGCTTGATGGTTTTTATTGCTGAGTAGTGCCTTGTAAAGCACTAGTGTCCAAGAGCTGCTGCAGCTCAGTATTATACCACACTGGCTTGAACAACAGAAATGTGTCATCTGTTATAGAGGCTAGAAGTCTGAAGCGAGTGTCTACAGGGTTGGTCTTTGTGAGGTTCATACCTTTGCTGACTTTTGGAGACCCCATATAAAGATGCCACAAGTTCCTGAGTTAGAGCCCTCAATAATGGTCTCATAACTTGATTACCTTTGGAATGGACTCTGTTTCTACACTTAGCTACGGGAATTAAGGCCACAGAATATCATTGTCAGCAAGACACAATTCAGTGTATAATCTATGTGGATGATAACAATTTGTTTGATGGACATTTGAATTGTTCTCATCATTCTAAATAAAACAAAGATAAAATTTGGTTTAATCATTTTTTCCAGCCTATTATCATGTGGAAGAGAAGGAGTTATTCCTCTGCTTAAATTGGTACCTTCTAACTTGTCCATTAAAAGTGCTAGCAAGACACGGAATGGAAAGGAGAGACTCAAAAAAACAAAACAAAGCAAAACAAAACCAAAAAACCACCAAAGCAAAGCAAATGTGATGAAATGAGTTTATCTAATGTAATATTTTCTCTTGTTTCACTTATATTTAGCATTTCCTATAATGGGGATGGGGCATGTAAATTTTGTCTTGTGTGTTGCATAACGAACTACTGGAATAGGTCAAGACTAATTAAGTGTTGGGTTCTGTATCACTCAGTCTAAGCTTGTCCCTCCTTTGTCTAGACGCTTCCCTCTAGCTGCTGTGGTGATTTCCTCAGTGTCTTGGTCATTGTTCTGCAGACCTTGTGAGAGAAGCAGTCCTAGGGCTTTAGGACTGAAGTGAATGTGAGGTGAGATGTTTGTGAGGTAGCTTCCGAAGACATGGCCTGCTGGCTCAAGGGGCAGATCAGAAATATGGGGATTATAAAGAAAATGTCAGGCCGGCCACTGGTAGCTGACACTTGTAATCCTAGCTACTCAGACTGAGATCTGAGGATCACGGTTCAAAGACAGCCCAGGCGGGAAAGTCCGTGAGACAATAAACCACCAGAAAACCAGAAGTGGTGCTGTGGCTCAAGTCATAGAGTACTTTTCCTTGGGCTGGGAAGGTGGCTCAGTGGTAGAGTGCTTGCCTTGCATGCCTGAGGCCCTGGGTTCGATTCCTCAGCACCATATAAGCAAAAAGAAAAAAGCCGAAGGTGGCGCTGTGGCTCAAGTGGTAGAGTGTTAGCTTTGAGCTGAAGAGCTGAGGGACAGTGCCCAGGCCCAGAGTTCAGGCCCCACGACCAGACCAAAAAAAGAGTACTTTTCCTTGAGCTGCAGACCTGAGGGACAGTGCCTAGGCCCAGAGTTCAAGCCCCACAACTGACAAAAAAGAAAAAAAAAGTAGACTTTCAATTGTTTTAGTAAAGGTTAATTAAGCATTTAGTATGTGTTGTTTACTATGTACGGGCAAAGAGGAGTGATTTAATTGTTGTAGAGGAGTGAGTTAAGTCCTGTTAAGAAGTTTTCTCTATGTAGGAGACCACTGAGACCTTTTCAGTAAGGTTTACATGATCAGCCATGACCTCTGGCAGGGCATGGAGGCAAAGTAGATGTTATTGTTGAGTGTAAAAGGACAAGTAGAAAAAAGTTGATTTTAAAAAAATGAACAGCTGGGCTGGGAAGGTGGCTCAGTGGTAGAGCGCTTGCCTTGCATGCATGAGGCCCTGGGTTCGATTCCTCAGCACCACATAAGCAAAAAGCCGAAAGTGCCGCTGTGGCTCAAGTGGTAGAGTGCTAGCCTTGAGCTGAAGAGCTGAGGGACAGCGCCCAGGCCCAGAGTTCAGGCCCCACGACCAGACCCCCCAAAAAAAAAAGAACAGCTGGGTGCCTGTGGCTCATAAACTTGTCATCCTAGCTACTCAGGAGGCTGAGATCTGAGGATCATGGTTCAAAGACAATCCCAGGCAGGAAAGTCCGTGAGACTCTTATCTCCAATAAACCACCGGAAAAGTGAAAGTGGGGTTGTGGCTCAAGTGTAGAGCGCTAGCCTTGAGCTGATATGCTGAGGGACAGTGCCAAAGCAAAAAAAAAAAAGACATTGCCCAAGGCTGGGAATCTGGCTTAACAGTAGAGTGTTTACCTAGCATACAGAAGCCCTGGGTTTAATTCCTCGGTACCACATACAGTAAAAAAAGCCGGAAGTAGTGCTGTGGCTCCAAGTGGTGCTGTGGCTCCAAGCATTATCTTTGAGCAAAAGAAGCTTAGGGACAGTGCCCAGGCCCTGAGTTCAAGCCCCAGGACTGGCAAAAAAATAAAAATAAAAGACATTGCCCAGTGCCAGTGGCCTATAATCGTAACTACTCAAGATGCTGAGAAATGAGGATTGAGGTTCAAAGTCAGCCTGGGCAGTACTCAAGATGCTGAGAAATGAGGATTGAGGTTCAAAGTCAGTCTAGGCGGGAAAGTCTGTAAGACTCTTGTTTCCAATTAAGCACCAAAGCCAGAAGTAGAGATAGGGCTCAAGTGGTATAGTGCTAACTTTGCTTTAAAAAAACAAAACAAAAAAAATGGGTGGCTTACGCCTGTAATCCTAGCTACTCAGGAGGCTGAGATCGAGGATCAGGGTTCAAAGCCAGCCTGGGCAGGAAAGTCCGGGAGACTATTTTTTTTTTTTTTTTTGGTCGGTCCGGTGGCTTGAACTCTGGGCCTGGGCACTGTCCCTGTGCTCTTCAGCTCAAGGCAAGTGCTCTACTGCTTGGCCCACAGCGCCACTTATGGTTTTCTAGTGGTTTATTGGAGATAGGAGTCTCACGGACTTTCCTGCCCAGGCTGGCTTTGAACCGTGATCCTTAGATCTCAGCCTCCCGAGTAGCTAGGATTACAGGTGTGAGCCACTGGCACCAGGGAGACTCTTTATCTCCAATAAACCACTAGATAACTGGAAGTGGTGCTGTGGCTCAAGTGGTGGAGTGTTCGCCTTGAGCTGAAGAGCTGAAGGACAGCGCCCAGGTCCAGAGTTCAAGCCCCAGGACAAACAAAAAAAAAAAGATTAAAAAGATAAGACATTGCTTTTTTTTGCTTGGTTTTGGAAGGAACCTGGTCTGACTGACTGTATTCTTACTCCTTCAGCACAGGAGAAAACGGCGCTCCACACCTTTAGCTACCTCCATGCCTTCTTCACAAACGGGAGAGAAAAGCCCTTATTTTCAGACTGCAGAGATCTCGCTCTGGACTGTGGTGGCTGCTCTTCAGGCTGTGGAGAAGAAGATGGAGTCCCAGGCTGCTCGGCTACAGAACCTGGAGGGACGCACAGGGACCGCCGAGAAGAAACTGGCTGACTGCGAGAAGACCGCCGTGGAGTTCGGGAACCAGCTGGAGGGCAAGTGGGCCGTGCTGGGGACCCTGCTGCAGGAGTACGGGCTGCTGCAGCGGCGCCTGGAGAATGTGGAGAACCTGCTGCGGAACAGGAACTTCTGGGTCCTGCGGCTGCCCCCAGGCACCAAGGGCGAAGCCCCCAAGGTAGCTCCACTAAGGGTGAAAAGTTACTAGCCAAGATTGCAAATTGAGGGGCTAGGAATGTGGCTTAGTGGGAGAGTGCTTGCCTAGCATGCATGAAGCCCTGGGTTCGATTCCTCTGTACCACATAAACAGAAAAGGCAAGAAATGGTGCTGTGACTCAAGTGGTAGAGCACTAGCCTTAAGCAAAAGAGCTCAGGGACAGTGCTCAGGCCCTGAGTGCAAGCCCCAGGACTGGCAAAAAAAAAAAAAAGATTGCAAATCGAGGTGAGTTGAGATGCTCATGTGTGTCATTTGTGATTGTAGGTGTCCAAGTCCCTTGAGAACGATGGTGTCTGCTTCTCTGAGCAGGAGTGGGAGAACCTGGAGGAATGGCAGAAGGAACTGTACAGAAACGTCATGCAGAGCAACTACGAGACGCTGGTTTCTCTCAGTGAGTTCAGTTCTCACCCAAGGATTCCTGGCTAGTAGCTAGTGCCTGAAACTACATCTGTGACTCTGGCTGGCCCTGGATCCTCTGCTGGCCTATACTAGGAGGAGAAAGGGGGTGTCCAGGAGAGGTCTGCTCCCTCACAGGGCTTTGGGAAGGGTCAATGTTATATCACTTCTTGACACTATTTGCTAATATATAAGATCACTACATCAGAATCCCTGGCTAGGTTCCTCACATTGTTTTTACTATGTTAAGATAATTTGAGAAGAGATTCTGTTAGCCTGGTGCCAGTGGCTTTCACTTGTAATCCTAGCTGCTCAGTAAACTTAGATCTGAGGATCCCACTTTGAAGCAGGCAAGTCCATGAGACTTGTTCCACTTAACCACCAAAAAGCTGAAAATGGAATTATGACTCAAGTGGTACAGCACTACACTTAAGCACAAAAGCTCAGGGACAGCACCCAGACCCTGAGTTCAAGCCCAAGAATGACAACCAAAAGAAAAAAAAAGAGATGCCAGGCACCGGTGGCTCATGCCTATAATGCAAGCTACTTAGGAGGCTGTAATCTGAGGATCATGGTTCAAAGCCAGCCTAGGCAGGAAAGGCCATGAAGCTCTTATCTCTAATTAACCATCAGAAAACTGGAAATAGCGCTATTGCTCAAAGTGGTAGAACGCTTACCTTGAGCAAAAGAGCTCAGGGACAGAACCCAGGCCCCAAGTTCAAGCCCCTCGACCAACAACAACAAAAAAGAAAAGAATCCTGTGTTACCTGGGTTGGAGGCATACAGCACAGGTTGGCCCTTTTCGTGGAACTTGGCTAGTTTTAGAGTTGTTTATTTTATGTAGGTTAGAAGTGCTGCTTAACTATATAAATATTAGTGAGTATAACAATACTACACAATTTATTTGGTAGACAAGATCTTTTAAATTATAGATCCATGGAGAAGTATCAAGGAGGCCAGTGTGGCTAGACCTGAGTGAGGAGAGGAAAGTAACGGGACTAGAGAGGTGACCAGATGACCTTAGCTGGATCTCCTTCCTTACCTGTCACAGGCCTACCTTACCTGGAAGGGCCTCAGCAGGGATGAAATTAGATACCCAAGAGGCCTTGGCAAGACTTGAGCTACGTCCATGTGTGGGGGGAGGTAGAGCAGCAGGGCCTGAGCCTGGAGCAGTAGAAATAGCAGTGAGCTGGAGCAATGGTCAAGATTAGTTTTAGCACCGCTTCCCTGCCAGGGTCTCTTTCAGCAGCAACAGACCAGTGAGTGGTGAGCTCTAACTCTGCTGGGTTCTCACTATGCTCTTCTCAACGCAGAGGTCCTTGGCCAGCCGGAAGAAGAAGAAGCAGAATTGGGTACCGAGATGCTGGGTGACTTGGAGGAAGAAGGCCCTCATGGAACCCACCTGGGTGAGTGGCTTCAGAATATTCTATTCTACTAGCCCTCACCCCTATGCTGCAGGTCCTGTAGCTTACAAGGAGCTTTCCCACTGCTGCACTGCCAAACCTGGACCCACCCTATCCGTAACCTCTATCAGTGACTCCTCTTTGACTATCATTAGTTCACCTGTTATGAGTGTTTCTTAACTCTTCCCCCTCCAGAGAGCTGTGAAGACTGTACAGCCCCCTTTTCATGGGCAGATCAGAGCGTCTTGAGAGAAGGAGACGCTGGAAAGGGATTTGTAAACAGATAGACACAGATTTTTAAGCTGGGGGTTTAGTGTACTTTTCTTAAAATTGATAAACACTCCTAAAATTTGGTATGGTTGTTCAGTGTATTGTCATTTTTCATTGAGATTAAATATCATTGGTAGATAGCTTTGGAGAACCCCCCCAACAGTCTTCTCTAAGAGTAATATATCCACATTTCTAGTCAAGTTAGGAATCCTTGTCAGTTTCACCCTCTTCCAGATTGTCTCAGTTGATTTTTTTGCTGAGGAGCTTTGATTTGACCCCTCCTTTTTTTTGGGGGGGGGGTCCAGTCGTGGGCCTGGACTCTGGGCCTGGGCACTGTCTTTCAGCTCTTCAGCTCAAGGCTAGCGCTCTACCACTTGAGCCACAGCGCCACTTCTGGGTTTTTTTTCCCTGCTTATGTGGTGTTGAGGATTTGAACCCAGGGCCTCATGCATGCAAGGCAAGCGCTCTACCACTGAGCCACCTTCCCAGCCCCTGATTTGACCCCTTCTGAAGTCAGAGATGCCAAAGGTGCTGGAATGTGATCTTTTGTGTCTTGTTTCTTGCAGTGGATGGGGCCATGGGCAAGCAGGAGGGCTTGGCAGGTCTTCCTAGCAGATTCGTTGGCACTGCTGAAGAGCAGGCATTCCTGGGTTCGGAGCAGGCCGAGCTCTGGGATGGTCAGGATGGTTCTGTCCTCTTAGAATCAGGCCCTGGGGTTTCCAACTTGGAAGAACCCACGGAGGACAACAGAGACCTCGCCAGTGCCAGAACTCTGGACTGCCCACAGAAGCAGAAGTCCCGTAGGCAGGTACTCTTGGGTCAGGAATGTGAACCAGGCCCAAAGCTGAAAAGGGACGCTTCTGGCCCCTATGAGTGTTCTGAGTGTGAGATCAGCTTCCGCTCTAAGCACCAGCTAGTCACACATCTGCAGAGCCACTCAGGATGGGAGCCTCGCCCTGCCACAGAGCCAGAGGAGAGCCATAGGCCCCGGCCACGGCTGAAACCACAGGCCAGGAAGACAAAGCTGTATCATTGTGATGCGTGCCAGCGGAGCTTCAGCTGTAAACTGAGCCTCATGACCCACCAGCGCTGCCACCTGCAGGAGGGGCCCAGCGCCAGCCCGCGTGTCCAGGAGAGGTTCTCACCTAATAGCCTTGTCGCGCTACCTGGCCACATCCCCTGGAGGAAAAGCCGGAGCTCCCTCATCTGTGGGTACTGTGGCAAGAGCTTCAGCCACCCGTCTGACCTGGTCCGGCACCAACGCATCCACACAGGCGAGCGGCCCTACAGCTGCTCTGAGTGTGAGAAGAGCTTTGTGCAGAAGCAGCACCTCCTGCAGCATCAGAAAATCCACCAGCGGGAGCGGGGCGGGCCCGCCCCAGAGCCGGGAAGGCCTAATGGCTTACTTTAAGGGCGCAGCCCCTCGCCGTCGGGGGCGGAGAGGGGTGGCATTGATCTCCCCGAAAAGACACTGTGTGGAGTCAGAGACTGACTGCATCCTGAGGGGAACTTCTGGGTTGCCTTCCCTTGACCAAGTATGAGCCGAGCCCAGATGCTGTCCTGAGACATGTGGGGCGGGGCTGGCGTCTCAGCCCATTCTCCCTGCCAGCTGGGTTTGCTATCTCTGGCCCCTTCAGATGTCTACTTTTCTCATCCTTCTGAGATTTAGGGGCTGGGGTATACATTCTCACCCCTCAGGGACTGCTGGCCAGTTCTAGGGCTTCTCCCAGAATTTTCCATCTTCCCATCTTCTCACAGGAGTGAGCTGGTGTGTGGAAAAGTTGTGGGTGGTGTGACTCTCCATTTTCCCTATTGTAGTCTCTTTGTTAATAACAGGTAGGAATAATTTAAATTAACTGCTTTATCCTGCTTTTGTAGTTAGATTCTTACTGATTTTAAAAATATATAGCCCAATACTTTTTTTCCCTTTTTTAATTTCAAGAGTTGAAGTTGTTCCTAATACAGGAATTGGGCCTACCCTCTAGGAGGGAATCATTCATGGGGCTCTTTTAGCCCACCCACACTTCAGCTGGAGAACTGGGCTTCCCCTGGATGGTGGTCATTGCTCAGAAGGACCAAGAGGAAAAGGTGGAGGGAGACCCTGAACCCCCTGCAAGAATGAAAACTACAAGGGAGCCGGAGCCAGTGGCGGGGGGTTGCAGGGTCTCACCGCGGCCTCTCCTGCCCTGCCCTGGCTTTCTGTGCCTGCTGGGTTAGAAGACTGCTGTTTGAGTTTGCTCCTCTTACCTGAGCTGTCACTTGAGGTTGTTCAAAGTACACTTTCCCAATTCTGTCTCAGAGGTGATGGACAGAAGTGCAGTGCTCCCTCACAAGTGTTGAGACTGGCCCGATGGGCGTGGTTCCTAGGGCTTACGTGAATGTCTTTTTGAATGATTTACAGTTGCCTAGAATAAAACCTGATTTCAGAAAAAAAAAAAAAAAAAAAGCTGATATCAGATTTGTCAAGACATTTGTCTCCATTTGTGAAGGACACGAACATTCCTGGGACCAAAGGGGAAGAGGTTCCTGACCTGTACTTTTTCTTTAGTGTAGGACAGAGAACCCAGAGGACCTACCCCAGGGCAATGGACGGCTGACCATCTGGGTGGAGGTTTTTGGGAGGTAGACAGAGTACCAAGAAAAGTAAGGCAAGTACCACAAGAGAACTAGGCATCTGTGAGGAAAGCCGAGATAGATTCCTGTGTGGACTGCACCAAAGATGCCTGCGCTGTGTCCCATCATCATGATTATTCTGCCTGCCCCTTGGGGAGTAGTTTAATGTAGCCAGTTTCCTGACTTGCATTGCGTGTGTGAGGTGGGAGATAAAATAATAAAATATAGTCTTGGCTCTCCAGCAAAGTGAAGTCTCCGTGAAGCAGTGAGCAAATTTCCCTTAAGGCAGGGACAGTTGTGTTAACAGGTGAACCACTGGTAACATTTATTGAGCACTTACGTGCTAGATAACTTTTAATTTCTTTACATTAAAGTAGTCTTGGGCACTGGTGGCTCATACCTGTAATCCTAGCTACCCAGGAGGCTGGAGTTTGAGGATCAAGAGTCAAAGCCATCCTGGCAGGAAAGCCCTTGAGATTCACCTCCAATTAACTACCAAAAAAGAAAGAAAGAAAGTAGAGCTGTGGCCAAGTGATAGAGCACTAGCTTTGAGGAAAAAAAAAAACCAAAACCCAGAAAACAGTAATCATGCCCTGAGTTAAAGCCTCAAGACTGGCACCAAAACAATAAGGGGTGGGAAGGTGGCTCAGTGGTAGAGTGCTTGCCTTGCATGCATGAGGCCCTGGGTTTGATTCCTCAGCACCACATAAGCAGAAAAAGATGGAAGTGGTGCTGTGCCTCAAGTGGTAGAGAGCCTTGAGCTGAAGAGCTGAGGGACAGCGCCCAGGCCCAGAATTCAGGGACCACTACCGACCGAAAAAAAAAAATGTCTTGAGCACCAAGGTGCTGGTGGTTTATGCCTGTAATTCTAAATTTTCAGGAGGCTGAGACCTAGAGGATAATGGTTCAAAGCCAATGTGGGCAGAAAAGTCCTTAAAACTCCATCTCCAGCTATCCAGCAAAAAGCTGGGCTGGAGGCATGGCTCTCATGACAGTATCAATCATGAGCAAGTAAAGTTGGTGAGTGTCAGGTTCCTAAGTTCAAGTCCTGTTCTGGCTAAGAATAAAGTAGTTTTCTCCAGGCGCCGTGCTCACGCCTGTAATCCTAGCTACTCAGGAGGCTGAGATCTGAGGATCGTGGTTCGAAGCCAGCCCAAGCAGGAAAGTCCATGAGACACTTACCTCCAATAAACCACTAGAAAACTGGAAGTGGCACTGTGGCTCAAGTGGTAGAGCACTCACCTTGAGCTGAAGAGCTGAGGGACAGCACCGAAGCCCAGAGTTCAAGCCCCACGACAGACCAAAAAAAAAAAAAAGAATAAAGTAGTTCTCAAACAACCCTGTCTTGATTCACCCTTGTTTACATATGCCTGGAGGCACTGTGGCCTCCATATGCTTGAAAGCTCATATAACCACAGGGTGCTATTGCTTCTGGAGGTAAGAATCCTCTGTTGCCCAGAGGGTCTCTGTGGGAGCAGCACCCGGGGGCTGCAAGTGCAGGTTTAGGCTCCATCTTAAACCAAGTGGGATGAGCATCTTGACAAGATTTCCAGGTAACTGTGCACAGGAGCATTCCCTGAATGATGCAACAGATGAACCCTCCTGTCTGCTTCAACTGTCCCACACTGCCAGTCTGTGCTGAGAGGTGCTGAGAAGAAAACAACAGGAAGTGGACTGTGGGAAGCACAGGAGGGACCAACTTACATGAGCAGATGTCAGACTCTACTTTTGTCCTTCCAGTTCCCAGGGTTGAGACTCAGCTACATACTCAGGAGTTCCTCAGGAACCTATCTATCCTACCCCTCACTTTCTACTACCAGGCTTGTCCTAGAACAGTTGCACATGGGCTTTTCTGAGCCCTCCAAAAGAATTCACCAGCTACCAATCAGGATCAAACTCTGGTACAGAACCAAAGGCTTCCACAGCCTACCCCACCTCTTCACCTGCTGCTCCCAGCTGCCTTGCTCCTGCGTTAGGTTTCCTGCACTACTGACTGCAGAAGCCCTGAGCTCTTCCCAGAGAGGCCCATCTCCATCTCAGCGTACCAGCTTCTGGGAGAGTTCCTCACCTTTTTTCTTTTTTTTTGTCGGTCGTGGGGCTTGAACTCTGGGCCTGGGCGCTGTCCCTCAGCTCTTCAGCTCAAGGCGAGCGCTCTACCACTTGAGCTACAGCGCCACTTCTTGTTTTCTGGTGGTTTTTATTGGAGATAGGAGTCTCACGGTCTCTCCTGCCCGGGCTGGCTTTGAACCGCGATCCTCAGATCTCAGCCTCCTGAGTAGCTAGGATTACAGGCGTGAGCCACCAGCGCCCAGCCCTTTTTTCTTTCTTCCTTCCTTTCCCTCCCTCCCTCCCTGCTGCCTCTCTCTCTCTCTCTCTTTTTCTTTTTCTTTGTCATGGGGCTTGAACTGTGGGCCTGGGTATTGTTCCTCAGCTCTTCAGCTCAAGGCCAGTGCTCTGCTACTTGAGCCACTGTGACACTTCTGGTTTTCTGAGTGGTTTATTGGATGGAGATAAGAGTCTCATGGACTTTCCTACCCAGGCTGGCTTTGAACTGAGATCCTCAGATCTCAGTCTCCCGAGTAGCTAGGATTACAGGCATGAGCCACCGGTGCCCGGCTCTTTTCCTTCCTTCCTTCCTTCCTCTCTCCCTCCCTCCCTCCCTTCCTTCCTTCCTTTTTCTTTCCTTTCTTTCCCTCCCTCCCGCCCCCTTCCTCCCTCCACCTCTCCCTCTCTTCTTTCTGCCACTTCTGGGGCTAGAACTCAAGGCCTGGACACTGTTCCTGATCTGTTTTCCTCTCCCCACCCCCACCCCCCATCCCCTGGTGTGGGGCTTGAACTCTGGGCCTGGGTGCTGTCCGAGCCCTTCCAGCTCAAGGCAAGAGCTCTACCACTTGAGCCACAACACCACTTCTGGTATTGAAGGTAAGAGTCTCACAGACTTTCCTGCGTAGGCTGGCTTTGAACTGCAATCCTGAGGTCTCAGCCTCCTAAGTAGCTAGGATTGCAGGCGTGAGCCACCAACTCCTGGCTTCGAGTTACATTTATTGCTCAAGGCTAGCATTCTACCACTTGAGCCATAGCACCACTTTCGGCTTTATGCTTTATCCTATTTATGTGGTAGTGAGGATTTAAATCCAGGGCTTCATGCATCTGCTAGGCAAGCACTGCCTGAGCCGTCTTTGAACTGTACCCACAGATCTCAGCCCCTTGAGTAGCCAGGATTACAGGCATGAGCCACCAGCACCAGCTTTCCTTTTTTTTTTTTGCCAGTTCTGGGGCTTAAACTCAGGGTCTGGGCAATGCCCCTGAGCTTCTTTTGCTCAAGGCTACCCCTCTACCACTTGAGCCACAGCACCATTTCCAGCTCTTTCTGTGTATATGGTGTTGAGGAATCAAACCTAAGGCTTCATGCATGTTAGGCAAGCATGCTACCACTAAGCCACATTCCCAGTCCCCAGCTTTCTAGTTTCTTTTTCTACAGGTGTTTTGCACAGCCCCTTGCTTGTCTAGCTCAGTATTCCATTCTAGTACTCCTCATATATTTTTTTTAAGTAGGGTCTCACTATGTAACTCTGGCTGGCCTTGAATTTTACAGATATGTACCATGTTGCCCAGCTCAATACGAAGTGTTTTTTTCTTTTGTGGGCAGATTACCCATAGCCATCCACGCATTAGGGCAGTGCTCTATTGAGTTACATCTGCAGCCTCCTGCAAAGCTCTCCAGGGGAAGCAAGGATAAGTCAGATGGAGATCTTAGGGCTGGGAAGGTGGCTCAGTGGTAGAGTGCTTGCCTTGCATGCATGAGGCCCTGGGTTCCATTCCTTAGCACCACATAAGCAAAAAGAAGAAAGCCAGAAGTGGCACTGTGGCTCAGTGGTAGAGCGCTAGTCTTGAACTGAAGAGCTCAGGGACAGCACCTAGGCACTGAGTTAAAAAAAAAAAAAAAGGGCTGGGAAGGTGGCTCAGTGGTAGAGCGCTTGCCTTGCATGCCTGAGGCCCTGGGTTCAATTCCTTAGCACCACATAGGCAAAAAGAAAAAAGCCAGAAGTGGAACTGTGGCTCAAGTGGTAGAGCACTAGTCTTGAGCTGAAGAGAGACAGCGCCCAGGCCCAGAGTTCAGGCCCCACTACCGGATCAAAAAAAAAAAAAAAAAGTCTTATTGACAGATGGAGATCTTGCTCTGGGTTTACAGGCTGCTAAGGCAATTCAAGTCCTGGGGCTTGAACTCAGGGGCCTGGGCATTGTCCCTGAGCTGCTTTTGCTACAGGCTACTGCTCTACAACTTGAGCCACAGCTCTACTTGCTGCTTTTTTTGGAGATGTGTGTGATTTATTGGAGATAAGAGTCTCATGGACTTTCCTGCCCAGGCTGGCTCTGAACCATGATCCTCAGACCTCAGCCTCCTGAGTAGCTAGGATTGTAGTTGTGAGCCACTGGTGCCCAGCAGGGATATCTTTTGAAGAACATCGTTAAGTAGCTGTACAAAAGAACCTCCACTCAATAAAAGTTTATGAATACAACACATCTTGATTATTGGGGGGGAAAAAAAGGTAAAGTGAGGCTAACGAGCTGTAGGAATTCAGAAAATTAAACACATTTCTCCTCTTCAATCCATTTCCACATTCTTTGTTTTGGATATTAACATTTATTTATGTAAGGTATTGGACTTGAACTCAGGAAGGGTCTGGGCACTGTCGCCGAGCTTTTGTGTTCAAGGCTGGCACTCTGCCACTTGAGCCTCAGTCCACTTCTAGCATTTTGTTGCCAGTCCTGGGGCTTGAATTCAGGGCCTGGGTGCTGTCCCTGAGCTTCTTTTGCTCAAGGCTAGCACTCTACCACTTGAGCCACAGCATCACGTCCATTTTTTTTCCTGTTTATGTGGTACTAAGGAATGGAATGTTAGGCAAGCACTCTACCATTAGACCACATTCCTAGCCCCTACTGCTAGCTTTTTGATGGTTAATTGGAGATGTCTCCTGGGTTTTTCTGCTCAAGCTGTCTTTGAACCTTGGTCCTCAGGTCTCAGCCTCCGGAGTAGCTAGGATTATAGGTGTGAGCCATTGTGCCTGGCTTCCCTTCGCTTTTTTATCAAGGCTGGCACTCTACCACTTGAGTCAGAGTTCCACTTCTGGCTCCTTGCTAGTTAAATAGAGATGAGCCTTGTGGACTTTCCTGCCCTAGATTTTTTTTTAAACCATGTAGACAGCCCACTCCTGATGGTTTTGAACTTCAAACCTCAGATTTTAGCTTCAAAGTAGGATTAAAGGCATGAGCCACTGATGCCCAACTAACCTTTTTTTTTTTTTTTTTTTTTTGGTAGTGGAGCCTGAACTCGGGTCCTGGGTGCTGTCCCTCATCTCTTCAGCTGAAACAAATCCAAATACAGAAACAAAAACTACAGATTAATTTCTTTTTTTGGGGGGGGGAGAGGTCCGGTCGTGGGGCCTGAACTCTGGGCCTGGGCTCTGTCCCTCAGCTCTTCAGCTCAAGACTAGCGCTCTACCACTTGAGCCACAGCACCACTTCTGGCTTTTTTCTTTTTGCTTATGTGGTGCTGAGGAATCGAACCCAGGGCCTCATGCATGCAAGGCAAGCACTCTACCACTGAGCCACCTTCCCAGCCCCCAGATTAATTTCTTGTAGGAAGAATTTACTGGATTGTTGGACAAAGACCATAAGATGAGAAATGCAGAAAAAGAAAACCTGAACTACACAGAACATGTTTTACAGTCTGTCCAAGAGCTGATTCTGGTTTTCCAGAGTCTTCTCTGGTTTCAGAGTAGGGAAATCTGGCCTTGAGGAAGTGGTTTATTCAACATGCCTCAGGGCTTCTTAGAGATGGGATTCTGTAAGGGAAAACAGTAGCTGTGTCCCTGTCTTTAGTTTTGAGGCTCATTTGCAAGCAAGGAGGGCAGCAATGGCCAGCCTGGGTCGGCAGCACAGGCAAAAGCTCAGGCTGTCTAGGAATGGCTTGGCTGTCATCCCAGCTGGTGCCAAGCGGGCATTCCAACCAAGTCTGGGTACCGCAGAGGGGGTGTCAGGGACTGCAGGGTAGGGAGAAAGAGATCTGGAATCACAGAGATTAAGATTCCCAAACTAAGGTATTGGAGGGAGAGCCTCTCCCAGCCAGGTGTGTGGATTGAATCCCAGTTCTTGCTCCTGTGAGGCAAGTGCTCTACCACTGAGCCACACCCCAGCCACTAACTAGGCTGGTTCCTTTTTCTCGTGTGTGTGTGTGTGTGTGTGTGTGTGTGTCTCTGTGTGTGTCTCTGTGTGTGTATCTGTGTGTGTGTCTGTGTGTCTGTGTCTGTGTCTCCTAGGGCTTGCACTCAGGCCAGGGCCTGGATGCTGTCTCTGAGCTTTTGCTCTCCAGGCTAGTGTTACACACGGAGCCACAGAGCTATATATATATTTTTTCTTTCTGGTTTTCTGGTAGTTTGTTGGAGATGAAGAGTCTCAGGGACTTTCCTGCTTTCCTTCCCAGGCTGGCCTTGAATCATGATCCTCGGATCTCAGCTTCCTGAGTAGGATGACAGGCGTGAGCCACCGGCGCCCAGCTCCTCCCTGTTACTGAAAATAAACGTCTCAGTTCTTTCCATCTGTTCTGGAAAACTAAAAAGCAAGTTTAAAAACCTTTCTATTGCCTTTTGGGGGGTAATTTTTCCTGGCTTTCCCTGTACCTCGGGTCGGTCAGGCTCTGGAACGGAGGCCGAGCACACGCGGGGCGGCCCTGGAAGCCCCGTGCTTCCCGCGCGGCGTCCACTCCTCAGGCTCCGCAGTCTCCGGCCCGTCGTCTCCCTCCGGGCGCCTTCGCCGGGCTCCCGCGCGGTCAGCTCCCGGCCGGGGCCGCAGGGGTGGCGGGCGGGCGTCGCCGGGCCGGCGGCGGCCGCGGGGTGGAGCGCGGCGCGGCGGGCGCGCGGTCCTACGGACTGCAGGGGGCGCTGTGCGCGCCCCGGGGCGCGGCCGCCCGGCGCAGCTCCTTTTAAAGGGCCAGCGAGGCACGTGGCTCGGGGACTCAGCTCGCGGCCGCCCGGCAGTTGCTCCGAGGCTGAGCTGCTCCCGCCCACAACCGCCACCGCCGCCCGCGTCAGGCCCGACCAGCCGGCCCGGGACCGCAGACCAGCGGGGACGCGGGAAGCCATGGCCGAAGCGGCGTCCGCCCGGGTAAGCGCCCCGGCCCGTGGACGCGGCGCGGACAGGGCCGCCGCAGACGCGTGGGCCCGCGAGGGCGTGGGTCCCCGCCTGGCCGCGGGAGCGCCCGCCGCGGCCTCCCGCCCTCCGCCCGTCCGGCCCGCCGCGGCCTCCCGTCCGGCCCTCCGCTCGCCCGGAACTCCGCGGCCGCCCGCCCGGCCCGCCGCGGCCTTCCGCCCTCCGCCCTCCCGGAACTCGGCGGCCTGGCCCTCCGCCCGCCCGGCCCGCCGCGGCCTCTCGCCCTCCGCCCGCCCGGCCCGCCGCGGCCCTGCCCGAAGCCGCCCAGTGAGCGAGGGCGCGCGCGGCCCAAACACCGGGCGCCCCGACGGCGGGCCCTGCGGTCCACCCCTCCGCGACCCCGGCCGGGGACCGGACGACGTCGCGCTGCAGACCCACACTGCAGCCGCGGCCCCGGCCTTAGGTGCACTGGAAGCCCCGAGGGGCGAGCGGGCTGTGGGCCTGGGGACCCAAGGCCGCTCCCCAAGTGGATGGGGCCCGGGCCGGGCCGGGCTAGGGCTGCAAGGCCGCCACCTTGGAGATTGCCTACGACAGGGCTTCGGGGTTTGGGCTTGGGTTTTGTTTAAATCATTTTTGCAGTTTTATCGTGCTAGGTAGATCAGGTACAGCATGGCTGATCCGGAGAAAGTAGTCCTCGGGTCCTTTGGACACATTAAAAGAACTTGTGAAGAGTTCCTCGATCAGTATCCGCTGTATGTTTCCCGGCAAAGTTTCGGAAAGGTGTTTCCTGGCTGTTTTTTGAGGGGAGCTTCCACTCCTTCCCTCCAGTTAGTGAGTGTGCTGTGCATCTGATGTTGGCTCCCTGAGTGCCAGGGAGAGAAAAAGAGGGGAGAGTCTGCAAGTTCTGACCCTGTTGGGGGTGCGTGGACTGGAAGGCCTTTAGGATCTGTCCAGTTACCTGTCACCCCGACCGGATGAAGCCTGCTTCTTCTCTTGGTTGTGGGATCTTTTGGTCCCCTCACTGGTTATTACACCTCAGTACCTTCCTGAACATTCCTTCCTGCATTTCTGTTCCTTTCCCTCACATACCTTATCCCAAGAAACTCCCAACAGGACTGATTTGCCCTGACTCTTGTTATCCTGATTTGTAGCATTGTTATTATAACTATAGTCATCCCTAGCTTGGGAGGCTGAGGGAGCCCTAGTGTTTACATATAACATCTCCAGAATTTTTTTTTTTTTTTTTGGTTGGTCGTGGTGCTTGAACTCTAGGCCTGGGCGCTGTCCCTCAGCTTTTCAGCTCAAGGCTAGCGCTCTTAACACTTGAACCACAATGCCACATCTGGTTTTCTGGTGGTTAATTGGAGATGAGAGTCTCATGGAGTTTTTTGACTGGCGGGCTTTGAACCGTGATCTTCAGATCTCAGCCTCCTGAGTAGCTAGGATTACTGGCGCAAGCCACCGGCACCTGGCTTCCTCCTGAATTTTTTATTCATTTTTGTACTTGGCTTGAGCGTTGTTTCTGAGCTTTTCCCACTCAAGGCTGGTGCTCAACTACTTGAGCCACAGCTTTTTGCTGGTTAATTGGAGATAAGTCTCATGGACTTCTCTGCCATAGCTGGCTTCAAACTGTGATCTTAAGATCTCAACTTCTTGAATAGCTAGGATTACAGGCATGAACCACTGGTGCCAAGCACAATGTTTGTTTTTTGTTGTTGTTGTTTTAAAAAAAGTTTTTCCCTATGGTCTGTTGAATCTTTGGAGCTAGAACCTTTGGATAGGGAGGGCAAACATTTCTATACAGAATTTTTCTTCTAGAGAAGGATCACATCAGCTTTTAAAAACCATCTCTATTGTCCCTTTACAATGATAGGTGTTCAATAATTTTTGCTGAATGAACACATTCCTTCATTGTTGAATAAGTAGCTACTGCACACCAGCCGTGAGACACTCTTCAAAGCTGGGTTAGCTGGATATAGGGACTCATGGGAGGCCATGCTGGCTAGGGTACAGCAGATAACAGGGCAGATGTGAGGTCAGAGGTTCGCTGTGGCGTGAAGTTTCGATGGTATTCTGGCTACCACTGGGAGCTTTTGAAGCGTTTTTACTTGGCCATGGAAATGGTGTTGGTGTTTGAAAAGAGTACTGACCACTATAGAAAGGGTGCTGGAGCAAAGATGAGAAGAGGAGAAATCAGATGAGTGGAATTGCAGTAGCCGGGACAAGGTAATGGCTGCGGGAAGGGAGAAACAGGGCAGATTTGAGATAATTTCAGAAGTCAGATAGATTCGACTCGATGGTGTGACCTAACTTGTGAAGGATGAGGGCAATAGAGAGATGAGATGTTGTTACTTTGTCTTTCCAACAATGCTCTCAGCAACATGAGCCAGGACTGGGCATTGAACGTGTTCTGGAAGGGTCCCATATCTGACACCCTTCTAATGATGGATGATGGAGAGAGAATGTGCACATGACTAGTTCATAGGGTTCCTACATCATCAGTGTCTTAGCTGGGCTGCTGCAACAAAATGCCATAGTCTGGATGACAGCAGAAATGCAGTTCTGGGGCTGGAAAGTGAAGACGAAAGCTGCTGATGTGGCTCCTGGTGAGGGCTTTCTCCCTGGCTTGTAGGGAGCTGCCTTGTCAAGGTGGAGGGAGCCAGGGTCTCTTTTTAATGCTGCTTCTCCTGTTTTACCCTCTGACCATATTGCCTCTTAAAAACCCTGTCTCTAAGTATTGTCACATTGATGATGCGGATTTGAGGGAGACACAACCTTTCAGCCCATAGCTGTCATCATTATAACCTACGCCCCGTTGCATAGGGTTCACCTTGGCCATTGGCCTGGGCTCCTGACTGGTTGGTGTCGCAGCCTCCCACGCCCTTAGCACACTGCTCTGTGCCCAGGAGGATTTCGCATGGAGCTGCACAGGGGCAGCAGACGTTCTTGTTCGCATTTGCATTATTTTGAGACAAGGTTTCATTATGCAGACCCAGCTGGCCTCCAGCTCCATGTCCTTTGGGTTTGAACTCAGTGATCCTCTTGCCTCATTATGGGTGAACAGCATGGCTGGCCCTGAAGTAGAGTTTGGTAAATTTTTATCCCCTTTAGGAACAGGTTCCCGGGAGGGACAAGCAGATGAGTGAAGAGCAGCCTCCCAGTCCTCCTTCGCCCCAGCCAGCGGCAGAGCAGAGCTCGTACCTCTACTCCACGGAGATCACCCTGTGGACCGTGGTGGCCGCCATTCAGGCCTTGGAGAAGAAGGTGGACTCCTGTCTTGCTCGCTTGCTGACTCTGGAGGGACGCACGGGAACCGCCGAGAAGAAGCTGGCCGACTGCGAGAAGACCGCCATGGAGTTTGGGAACCAGCTGGCAGGCAAGTGGGCCGTGTTGGGGACCCCGCTGCAGGAGTACGGGCTGCTGCAGCGGCGCCTGGAGAACGTGGAGAACCTGCTGCGGAACAGGAACTTCTGGATCCTGCGGCTGCCCCCGGGTGGCAAGGGCGAAGCCCCAAAGGTAGCCTCTGGATGCCCTGGAGTGGGGAGCCCAAGGGCCCGTGCCTGTGAGCGTGTGGGTGAGCGAGGTGACCCTTGTGGTTCCAGGTGCCCCTGACCTTTGATGATGTGGCCGTGTATTTCTCTGAGTGGGAGTGGGGCAAGCTGGAGGACTGGCAGAAGGAGCTCTACAAGCACGTGATGCGGGGCAACTATGAGACGCTGGTGTCCCTGGGTAAGACCGCCTGGGAGTGTCTAGGCCTTCATGCGTCTTTGCAGTCTCTGCTTTGCACAGCACACCTCTTCCCATTTCCCCTCCCTGCTCTGTGTGCAGATTATGCCATCTCCAAACCTGACATCCTCACCAGGATAGAAAGGGGAGAGGAGCCTTGTCCTGAAGACTGGTGGGGCCAGGAAAAGGGGAGTGAGGAGTCTGCATGCTCAAAGAAGTCAGGCACTGGTGAGTGTGGGCACAGGATGGGAGGCGCCTGTCTTTCTGGGTATCCTGAACCATCAAGGAGCTGGGAAGAAAGCTGAGGTCCTTAATCCAGAGTAGTCCACACTGCCGGCCAGGGAGAGGGCTTTCCCTGAGAGCCCCATGGTTCTGCCTCTTCCATGTGGCATGGGTAGGTTGTGAGGGCTCAGGGGCTGACGCAGAGCCTGGAGTCAGTGGGCGCTTCATGACTAGCTGATTGTCAGTAATGGTGTCAGCACAGCAGTACCACTGTCACCACTAGGCACCTTCAGGGGTGTCCATATCTACCTGCCCCCAGCTCAGCCTGCAGCAGGAAGCCACTGCCACACAGGTGAACTTCCAAAGGATGGGTTCTTGGGGCAGGCTAGGCCTGGGGCCTGTTCTTCCCATGGCTCTATGGTATTTCCCGCCAGAATTTAAAGAGAAAAAAAACATTTAATTTAAATAAAAAAAATTTGAGCTGGGCCCTGGTGGCTCACACCTGTAATTCTAGCTACTCAGGAAGCTGAGGATCAAAGTTCAAAGTGAGCCCAGGCAGGAAAGTCCATGAAACTTTTTTTTTCTTTCTTTTTTTTTGTCGGTCATGGGGCCTGAAGTATGGGTCTGGGCGCTGTCCCTCAGCTCTTCAGCTATAGACTAGCGCTCAACCACTTGAGCCTCAGCCCCACTTCTAGCTTTTTCTGCTTATGTGGTGCTGAGGAATCGAACCCAGGACCTCATGCATGCAAGGCAAGCATTCTACCACTGAGCCACCTTCCCAGCCCCCCATGAAACTCTTATGTCCAATAAACCACCAGAAAACTGGAAGTGGTGCTGTGGCTCAAGTGGTAAAGTGCTCGCCTTGAGCTGAAGAGCTGAGGGACAGCACCAAGGCCCATAGTTCAAGCCCCACGACCCACAAGAAAAAATAAATTTGAAAGTAAGTAGAAGCCAGGTGCTGGTGTCACTCCTATAAAACCAGTTACTCAGGAGGTTGAGGTCTGAAGATCACAATTGCAAGCCAGCTGGAGCAGAAAGGGCGTTGAGACTTTTTTTTTTTTTTTTTTTGGGTCTGGTCGTGGAGCCTGAACTCTGGGCCTGGGCGCTGTCCCTCAGCTCTTCAGCTCAAGGCTAGCGCTCTACCACTTGAGCCATAGCACCACTTCTGGCTTTTTCTTTTTTTTTTTTTTTTTTTTGGGTCCGGTTGTGGGGCCTGAACTCTGGGCCTGGGCGCTATCCCTCAGCTCTTCAGCTCAAGGCTAGTTAGTGCTCTACCACTTGAGCCACAGCGCCACTTCCAGCTTTTTTCTTTTTGCTTATGTGGTGCTGAGGAATTGAACCCAGGGCCTCATGCATTGCAAGGCAAGCGCTCTACCACTGAGCCATCTTCCCAGCCCCTCTGGCTTTTTCTACTTATGTGGTGCTAAGGAATCGAACCCAGGGCCTCATGCATGCAAGGCAAGCACTCTACCACTGAGCCACCTTCCTAGCCCCATTGAGACTCTTATTTCCAATGAACCACCAAAATGCCAGAAGTGGAGCTGTGGTTCAAGTGGTAGAGTGCTAACTTTGGGCAAAAACAGACCCCAGGCCCTGAGTTCAAGTCCCAGGACCAATATAAAAAAAAATAAAAACGTGGAAGTAGCAGGACAGTGAACCTCCCAGCGATTATCATCTAGACTTAACAATCATCCAGATTTTTGTGTTTCGTGTCCTTTTCTAAATGTAACTGCACAGCACTGCCATCTCCTGTTCTATACACCCCTCCACCTCCTGCAGATATTTGCTGATTCTAATAGCTCAAAGTCCACATGCTGCATTTGGTTTATATAAATCAAAGTACAAGAAAGTCCTCCCCTCTCCCTGCCCACTAGCATCCAAAGAGTCAGGTGGGTCCTGTGACTGAAGCGTGTCTCGGGAGGATTCCTTCTGCTGGCTCAGACCGGGAATGCCAGGATTTGCAGTGTTACTTTGGCTCTAGGGCATTGCTGCTCTTTCTGTGCTGTCAGTGTCCCCCCATATCCAGCTGTACCAGGCCTCAGTTTTTCCTTCCATGGTTAAAAACTTGTTTTTGAAGCTGGGTACCATTGGCTCATGCCTGTCATCCTAGCTACTCAGGAAGCTGAGATCTTAGGGTCAAGGTTCAAAGTCAGCCCTGGCAGGAAAGTCCGGGAGACTCTTATCTTCACTTAAACATCAGAAAACCAGAAGTGGCGCTGTGGCTCAAGTGGTAGAGCACTCACCTTGAGCTGAAGAGCTCAGGGACAGTGCCCAGGCCCCGAGTTCAGGTCCTATGACCAACAACAACAAAATATTGTTTTTGATCCTTGGCCCTTGAATTGTCAGGGTTTCATATTTTGATGTAGTTTTTCCCCGTCAGTGTTTCGTTGTGCTCAGGGTCAGCATCTTGTGCTTTGGACAGTTTAGTAAGATAAATGCTGTATTTGTTCCATGAAGAATTGAAAGATGAGGCTGTAGAAGATGGTAGGCTAACATTTCTAGGGTCTACTGAGCTTGCAGCTGTCTTTGGGTTTATCCTGGAAGTGCTGTTTTGGAGATCTGGTGTCATTTCTGTAGATAATGCGTGTGGAGCAGCGCTGCCGCTGTCCACTGTTGCTTTCCTGTACATGAAGGGAAGTCAGCAGGGACGCTAGCCAGCGCAGGTCTAGCCTGGACATCATTCTCTCCTCCTCTAACATGCCAGCTTATGTCATCAGTCCCCTGGGAGAGAAATGCCACTGAAGGCAGAGTAGACAGGTGCCACCTGTGTTGAGTATTCTGTGGACCCTGCAGTTCAGGAAAAGCCAGTGTGGACAGTTCCAGCTATGTGTGTCAGCAGGACCACTTTCATCAGTGATTCAGGATTTCCTGTGGGAACATTTCTGCTCATTGATTTCAAACTGTTCTCAGTGCTTGGAGACCAGGACTGTGGACCTTCGGCCCATTTCCTGTCACATGATAGATCCCTTCAGCTCTTTTACCATTAAGCTTTTGCTGATATTCTTTTTTTTTTTTTTGTCAGTCATGGGGCTTGAACTCTGGGCCTGAGCACTGTCCCTGAGCTCTTCAGCTCAAGGTGAGTGCTCTACCACTTGAGCCACAGCGCCACTTCCATTTTCTTGGTGATTAATTGGGAATCTCAGATTTTCCTGCCCCAGCTGGCTTTGAACTGCAATCCTTAGATCTCACCCTCCTGAGTAGCTAAGATTACAGGCGTGAGCCACCAGCACCCAGGTGATATTTCTTTTATCTCTCTTCTCAAGTTGCTTCCTTAATCAAATGAGTTCCTTTGCTTGTGGAGGGAGGGCACTGTGATCATTTGGGGGCTGTATCACTTAAAGTTTGTAAATGATGACAACTGGGTGGTTGCCCAGTGCAGCCGGCACCCGAACAGCTGGTGGCATATGCATAGCTGTTTCTCCTCTCTGCCTTAAATAACCAGATTCTAGACTCTGCTGCCCTGCCCTGCTCTGCCCTGCAGGGTCCTCTCAAAGACCTGCCGGGCTGTGCACAGCGCTGTTCCCTGACCTGGAGGCTTTGGTGGGGATCCTGGCTGCTGCTCCTCATCACACCCTGTCCTGATATCGCAGGACCCCGGGGACTCTGCAAGTAGTCACTCCTCACGGTCCAGCCACGAGGTAGGGCAGCCTCGGTGTGGAGCTCAGTGTCATCGATTTGCCTTCCCCAGGCCTCCCTCCACAGCCACAGTGGGTCCCTTGCTCTGACAACCCCACCCAAGAGGAGCCAAAAGATCAGACCCCTGCGCAGCAGCGAGATGAAGTAAGAAGACCCTCTCCTGGGCCAGGCACTGGTGAGTGAGGAGAGCTGGGGCAGTAGCACGCATGGCACCAAACCATGGCACCAAGAAGCACGCTTCTCCCCTAGTCAGAGGAGAGCAGGGGCTGGGGGTGCAGTTGGGCTGAGCTTGACAGGGTCCTAGGCTCCTGGGAAAGGTACTTCTGACATGGGCCTCAAGGAAGGTTCAGGAAGAGGTCTAGTAGAGCTTTGGGGGATCTGGGCATACCTGTCTGGCTGGAGCAAGAGTTGGGCCCAGGTTGGGCCTCCTGGGATCTTTTTTTTTTTTTTGGGTCCGGTCATGGGGCCTAAACTCGGCCTGGGCGCTGTCCCTCATCTCTTCAGCTCAAGGCTAGTGCTCTACCACTTGAGCCGCAGTGCCACTTCCGGCTTTTTTCTTTTTGCTTATGTGGTGCTGAGGAATTGAACCCAGGGCCTCAGGCATGCAAGGCAAGCACTCAACCACTAAGCCACCTTCCCAGCCCCTCCTGGGATTTCTTACGGTGGTCACATCCACATGCACGGTGCTGGGGCTGCTGGTGGGGTTCTTTTGAGAGTCCTGCTGGGAACCCTAGCTTTAGTCACCTCTCTAGCATTCCCTCTCCCTGTCCTGCTACTGTTCTCAGGCTGTTGCTGTCTTTCTTCCTCTGAAACAGACACAGAGGGCACTGGACATGAAATGTGGCAGGGGACTGACCCCCAAGGCCTAGTTTCCTTCTGTCTCAGTGTTCACTGGGCTAGTCTGACTTCTGCCCCTTTCCTTCCTTCTTGCTGTTGGCCTGACTTCCAGTTCCTGTTGCCTTCTTCCCAGTGGTTTTACCTTGTTCCCTTGGAGCGTGACTCCCACTGTTGTGCGGGGCAGCCCCTCCCTTCTCTGCGCTCCTCTTCCCTGGCCCGTGGGTAGGTGTGGGCTCTGCTCAGGACTTGGAGGGGGGGGACCTTCTCAAGGCCATGTCCGTCCCAGCCCATGGCAGTCCTAGGTTACCCTGGGGCCTCCACAAGCCCTCTGTCCGGCCGCCCTCAGAAGCAAAGGCACAGATGGAAGTCTAGGCCTGCAGGGAGCTTGGTGATGTGACCTGGCCAGCGCTTGTTACCTCGGAAGCCCTCTACATGGACGCATAGCCTCCTTGTCCAGGCAGGCCCTTGTGCACATCCAGGGCCTGTAGGAACCGCTGTGGGGAAGACCCTCATGGGTGCTCTCTCCAGCAGATTTCTCAACAAGCTCCAGCATTCTGTGTTCAGTTAAACAAGAGGCAGAATCTTCCGAGGAGGAGTCACCCACCTCCCCTCCCAGGGGTGTCCTGCCTGGTGTGGGGCCAGGTGAGTGAAGCCGGTGAGAGTGGAGGAGGTCTGCCATGGGTCCTGATTTTCTCCGTAGTGCTCTGGCCTGGCTGGAAAGGTGCTGTGGCTCACTGCCTCTGTCTTGCACTTCGCTGGTGTTCAAGTGTACAGTGCGCCTTCAGGCGTTTGGGATGTGGACGGGCCCCTCCCCATCGGGGTGCTGCTCATACTCAGCTGTAACTCTTGGCACTGTGCTTGCACCGCTGCCACGGCTGGACTCTTTCAGAGCTCTGCTTCCCATGTCTCCCCTCCACCTCTCCATCCAGCTGTCTCCCTAGACTGACCCCTGACCCTGCAGGCCTCTGGCTCTGCAGCTTTCTTTCCCCTCCCATGGAGTTCTTGGCTCACCCTCTAGGAATGAAGCTAAGGTGGCAAACAAGGCTGGGTGGCAGGAGGTGGGGGAGGGTCTTTCTGGTGTTGTGCATGTGTGGACCTGTGCCCTGCTCTGTGGGTGCCCAGAGGTGGTGGGAGCAGGCTGGGCCTGGTGGGAGCCCGAGGAGCCCGTGGTCCATGTGGAGCCGACATGGATTCCTCTGCCAGGTGGTGCGGTGACCGTCAAGACAGAAGCCCAGTCTGAAGATGAGACGGAGCCCGAGCAGCTCTTCCTGGAGGCCGCTAGCCGGCCTACCTGTAGAATCCCCAAAGGGCCCAGAAACAGGACTCGAGGCTCCCGGCGGCGGCACCATGGCCAGGGCATGTCCAGGGTGTCGGTAGGGGAGCCCCAGGCGGCGGGAGCTGCGGGGGAGTCGCCCCGGGTCCTCCCCCGACGGCGGGAGCGGACTTTCCCCTGCCCCGACTGCGGGCAAAGCTTCCGCCTGAAGATCAACCTGACCATCCACCAGCGGACCCACGTGGAGGAGGCCAGGGAGGCATGGGACGGCGCCTCCTCCAGCTGGGGGCAGGACTCCTCCACCCTGGAGCCCGGGGAGGTGGTGGTGCCCGGGCCTGTCATTGGCTGGCTGCCCGAGGAGCCCACTAGCCGCCGTTCCCTGGCTGGCCGGGCCTTCCTGGGGCGCAGGCCCGCGGCCACCAAGGTATACCACTGCAGCGAGTGCCTGCGCTTCTTCCAGCAGCGCAAGAGCCTCCTGCTGCACCAGCGCCTGCACACCGGCAACAGCCAGGGCTGTCCCGCCTGCCCCTACTGCGGCAAGGCCTTCCGCCGGCCCTCGGACCTCTTCCGCCACCAGCGCATCCACACAGGCGAGCGGCCCTACGGGTGCCCCCAGTGTGGCCGGGCCTTCAACCGCAACCACCACCTGATTGTCCACATGCAGACCCACTCGAGAGGCCAGGCAGGCCTGCACTTTCCCATGTCCTCTGGCCAAGGGAGCCCGCCCTATGGGGAGGAGGGCTGACCAGGCAGGAGCCCTACCTCCCGCCCCCCAGCTACCCTGGCAGGACCTGTGCTGTGTATCGGGCCTTTCCTTGTGCCTGATGCTGGTTCCAGGACTGTTCCAGAGAATCTTTTTTCTTCATTGAAATGGGAAGCAGCAACTCATGGTGACCATGTGTGTATGACAAGGTGCCCCCTTTTCTAGTTCCTGTTTGTCACTCTTTGCCTCCTTTCCTACATTCCTGGCTTGTAAAGATTCTTTAAGGCTTTAGGGGACACCAGTTCTCAGTGGAGTCTTTGGACAGCACCATGGTTGGGGGACCAGATTGAGGCCCTTCCAGGATGGGGTGAGTCGGACCTAGGGCACTGGTATGGCTCTGGCTCCTTGGAGGTCTGCCTGTAGTCCATGTGAAACCACAGCCAGGACAGACCCCTGAGGAAAGGCACTGGAAATCTTTTCTTCTCACTTTGAGACTTCTCTGTATGAAGCATTCCTCAGACTTTTATTGTTTGTATTTGCATTGGGGACCAGGATCTCCATGTGGGGCAGATGGGATCAGAGAGGAGCTCAGACCAGACCTGCTCTGGGCTTTACGTGGCTTTGGCTGCTGTACTGGCGCCTGTGTCTCCCGCTGTTTCCCAGCCGTGGGTGCCCCCCCCCCCTTCTTAGTTCCTCTGCTGCTGGGCTGTCTTCCATTCTATACCTCAGCTGTCTTCCGTTCTCAGGCTCCTTGGGATTGTGTGACTCATTGAAGGGACTCCCAAAGATGCCTTGAGGAGGCAGAGAAAGCCTAGGTAGACCCTGAGATTAAACTTGGTCTGGGAGGGGCTGTTAGCTTACCTGGACGCGGGCCTCCAGGCCTGTTTAGTCATGGTAATCAGTTCAAGCTGTGGGTTAAGTTGGGCTGGGAGTTCTGGAGCAAACCTTCAGCCACATCTTATTAGGTGCATCGCACCTCAGAGTTGCCCATGTCAAATTAAGAGGCACTGGCAGAGAAGAAGCTTTTTTTTTGGGGGGGGGAGGGGCGTCGGTTGTGGGGCTTGAACTCTGGGCCTGGGACCCATCCCTGAGCTCTTCAGCTGAGCCACAGTGGCACTTCCAGTTTCCTTGTGGTTAATTGGAGATGAGAGTCTCAGATTTTCCTGCCCCAGCTGGCTTTGAACCGCAATCCTTGGATCTCAGCCTCCTGAGTAGCTAGGATTATAGGCATGAGCCACTGGTGCCCAGCAAGAAGCTTGCTTTTTGTTCTTCTGTTCTGCCTGAAGGCCTCCTTTTTGTTTCACATTGAAGTTTATCGCTTTTAACCCCAGACAGAATTCCTCAGGAAGGACTTTTCTCTTCCTGGTTCAGTGAAGTAAGACTTTCTCCCTGGGCTGGTGCCCCAGGGGCTCTTTCACCAAAGAACAGGTTCAAATTGAGTAAAGTCAGGCTAGTGCCCACCTCATGAAGAATTCTTGAGGATGGCTGATTTCTTGTGCCTCATAGTCATAGTACCTTGTTTGCTGCCTGTAGGCTAGCCTGGTATGTATGGGTGCTTCTGAAACTGGGGTAATGGGTCCCCAGCTTTCCTGATAGTTTGCTGATCTATTTGGCACAGCATTTTCAGGCTTGCTTCAGGTAGTTTGGGTGCCTAGGGCTGTGTCACTTCCTGTTGCCCTTTCGGCACTGGCCAGTCTCCCAAAACCCTGAGTAGACTTGAGGTCTAATGGCAACGTTGTCATCTCTTGGATGCATGTTATGTGCAGGTCCAAGACTGGTCACCCATGATCATCTGTGTTGGGGGTCTTGCTCATCTGCTCTCCCAAATCTTGCCTGGGTCCCCACAAGTTTGAGCTGTCAGCAAGTGCCAGTGGGAGGAGGCACAAAAGGAACCTCTTGCCGCTTAACCCTCAGCTTAAAAGCCAGTCTCAGGGGTTGTTTTGGGAGTGCTTCCAGGCTATGAGTTCTGCCCATTTCCTAGGCCTGCTTCTCTAACGGTAAGGCCCTCTGTAAATACGAGTACTCAAAGCACAAGGCTTTTCCTGCTTTTGTTTTTCAGGGCATGCAATGTGCTCAGCTCCGGGCTCGGCCTATTGATTAGGACGCACTCTGCTGGCTGGGGGGGTCGGGACCCAGGTTAGGTCCCAGGCTCTCCTGGCGCTGTAAAACAAAAATGACTGGGTCATTAAGGACTGAAGTTGGCCGTCTCTGGCCCCAACTGGTGCTCAATAAACGTGTTGGCAGAAATGCATGCAAATGGCCTGGTTGCTAAGTGGGAGTGGCTGGAACCCGCGCTCGCCGGCTAGGAAGAGGAGTTGCTAGGCAAGAGTCAGCTGTGGTCCCCCCACCCCTCCGGCGTTAAAGCGCCTGAAATCTTAGGTGTTCACCTGCTGGACGCGCAGCAGCCTCGGCTCACGCCTTGGGGGCGGGATTTCCAGGAGTAGCCAATAGGGAGCTGGTTCTGGGCCGCAGGGTCCTGTCGTGCACAGGGTGCGGGCGGGGCTTCTGGGCCGGCCAATGGGAGCCGGCTCCGGGAGGGGGGCCGAGGAGCAGGGCCGTCAGCCTCCGGGCTCTGCGGCGCCTTCGTGCTCGGTGCGGCGGCTCAGCGCGCGCTGCGCGTTGGTGCCGTGTGTGGCGGCCGCGCGAGCCCCGCGAGGAGAGGCCGCCTGCGGAGAGGGCCGGGCCGCGGGGGACCGGGCCGGACAGCGCAGAGCCATGGCCGAGGCGGCTGCGGTTCCGGTAAGCGCGGCCCTCCGCGGGGACGCGGGGCCGAGTCCCGAAGCCCGGGAGGGCGTCCTGCGGCGGCACGGGAGGGAGGCGGACGAGCGCGCCCTCGGCCCCCGGGGGTCTGGGGGTCCCCTCCGCGCCGTGGGCCGTGTCAGACGAGAGCCACGGCATTTTGGTCCTCTTCCGAGCTGAGGCGGGAGCCCGGTCCGGGGCAGAGTCCCGCGTTCCCTCCCTCGTTCCCCGCCTCAGGGTGAGGGTTTGCAGACCTGAGCCCTGGTGCAGTCGGGATGGACCCCCCCCCCACACACACACACACAGTGCTCCCGAGCAACCCCTCCTGCCGCGAGAGGATCTGCACTCCAGGGGACTTTTGGTTAAGGGTACTTTAGGTGTGACCTAGACAGCCCCTGGCCGGTGTGGCTGAGCCCAGTGTGGAGGCTTTCTGTGTCTGCTTGCAATAGCTTTGCCATGGTTTTATTAGTTTCAGTTTTTGTGCTGGTACTGAGACTTGAACTCGGGGCCTGGACACGGTCCCTTTGCTTTTTTTGTGCAAGACTAGCACTCTGCCATTCGACCCACAGCTCCACTTTCAGCTTTTTGGTGGTTAATTGGAGGTAAGAGTCTTACAGACCTAGGCTGGCCTTGAATCCCCATCCTCAGATCTGAGCCTCCTGAGTAGTACTATAAGCAAGATCCACCAGTGCTCAGCTTTTGCAGTGGTTTTGGAGACATTTCTGAGTGCCAGTTTATGGCAAGGACATGAAGATGTCTGCCTCTAATCTGTGAAGACTGAATTTGTCTCCTTTCAGCAGCCCTTTGTTGTGTGTGTCAGAGGCCAGACTCCTGAATGGAGCTATTGAACTCCAATGGAAGAAAGGACAGGTGTCAGCTGACTAGTACATAATAGATGGTGGGAACTTTGCTGAGTCCTTTTTTTGGGGGTGGGGGAGGTCCTGGGGCTTGAACTCAGTGCCTGGGTGTTAACACTGAGCCTCTTTGTGCTCAAGGCTAGCACTCTATCACCTGAGCCACAGTGCCATTTCCAACTTTTTGAGTAGTTTATTGAAGAGTCACAGCTGGGCGCTGGTGGCTCACACCTCTAATCCTAGCTACTCTGGAGGCTGAGAATCTGAGAATCATAGTTCAAAGCCAGCCTGGGCAGGAAAGTCCATGAGACTCTTATCTCCAGTTCACCACCAGAAAGCTGGTAGTGGCGCAGTGGCTCAACTGGTAGAGTGCTTGCCTTGAGCTGTAAGAGCTCAGGGACAGCCCCAGGCCCAGAGTTCAAGCCCCACAACCAACCTAAATAAATAAATACATACATACATAAATAATGTCTCATGGACTTTCCTTCCAGGGCTGGCTTTGAACTGCGATTCTCAGATCTCAGCTTCCTTAGTAGCTAGGATTACAGGAGTGAGCCACCAGCGCCTGGCTTGGGAGGAGTCTTTGGAGAAACTTAATTGCATTAAATTAATCACAATCTTTGGCCAGACATTCTGGCCATTGGTGGGCCTTATCTTCCCCAGTCCTCCTTGATTGTTGTACTGTATGCTTTTTTGTGCGGTTAGGGAATTTTGTTCATACCATCACCTTAGGAAGTAGGAAAGCCATGATGTATAGAAGTGTGGATTAATGTCACATCGCACAGGATTCAGTGATAAGAAAGGCATTGAGTCACTGTCTGGTAAAAACTGAAATGGGAGTACTTCCATTCTATCTCAGTACTTTCATTATATCTCTGAGGCTTCCTAGACACTTTTTCTTTTCTTTTTTTTTGCTGGTCTTGGGGCTTGAACTCAGGACACCTGGGTGCTGTCTGTGAGCTTCTTTTGCTCAAAGCTAGCACTCTGCCACTTGAGCCACAGCTCCACTTCCTTGTTTGTTTGTTTGGTAGTTTATTGGAGATAAACTCATGGGCTTTTCTGCACAGGCAGGAAAGAAATCCTCATATCTCAGCTTCCTGAGTAGCTAGGATTACAGGTGTGAGCCACTGGCGCCTTGCTGGACTTTCTAATTTTATCATTTCTACTAGTATGCCAGTATACCATATATACACTGTCCACCTCCTGTTGGCAAGGTCTTCTTTGGAGTATTTCCTAGTTCTGCCTACTCTAGGGTGTTGGTTATCTATCTCTAGCCTCTGCTTCTTGGCTGCTAGGGCCTGACTTTCCAGTGTGGTGACTTCTCTGTGGGCTGTTTGATGTGGCCCCTGGGTAACAGGTAGGTGAGGAATTCACACACCAGGAGGTGACAAAGTGGAAAAACCTTAGAGATCAACCAAAACCAGAACCATAGGGCTTCACTCACCCATCTCAGCCTTGTACTGTAGGGGAGGTTATACTCTCAGGAAGCCCAAGTATGGACTGGATCCCTGGCAGACTTTCTGGACTCAGGTTTCTCACTTCCTGGTGGCGGCGGCGGCTGCTGCCAGGCTGTGTTCCCAGAGGAAGAAAAGTCAAATATCCGACTAACCTAATACAAGCAGGAGAGCTGGTATTCAAGTCCATTACATTCTACCTGCTTATGACGGAAGTGATTGCTTTTTCATTTTCTGTTACCTGGATCAGGGTTACAGGATTTAAAAAAAAAAATTATTTAGTTTTTGTCATGGGGCTTGAACTCTAGGCCTGGGTGTTGTCCCTCAGCTTGTCAGCTCGTCAGCTCAAGGTGAGTACTCTACACTTGAGCTACAGTGCCAGTTCTGGTTTTCTGGTAGTTTATTGGAGATAAGAGTCTCATAGACTTTCCTGTCCAGGCTTGCTTTGAACTGGGATCCCCAGATCTCAGC
The DNA here is from genome assembly GCF_019054845.1 of Dipodomys spectabilis. Lineage (NCBI taxonomy): Eukaryota > Metazoa > Chordata > Mammalia > Rodentia > Heteromyidae > Dipodomys > Dipodomys spectabilis. The sequence goes on from NW_024870711.1 coordinate 8,354,242, forward strand.
CTCCTGAGTAGTTAGGATTATAGGTATGAGCCACCAGCGCCTGGCTAAGGTTACAGATTTTCTTTACCTGAAGGATCCATGGAGACTAGAGTTTGATGTCTTTGTCCATCAGGACATTTGGAGCCTGATCAGTGAAGGATTTGGCATCTGAAAGAAGTCTCCCCCATTCCAGGGGAACCCTGATTTCCTGTGTCTGGGAATGGCTCTGGGCCCTCTCCTGGGATGACTTGTATCATGTCTGATTGCAGGAATGGCACGTGGGGACTGACCTCCACCGGGAGGCCCAAATCCAGTCTGCAGAGATCTCCCTTTTGGCCATCTTGGCTACTGTTCAGGCAGTGGAGAAGAAGATGGAGTCTCAGGCTGTCCACCTTCAAAGCCTGGAAGTACGAACAGGGGCAGCTGAGAAGAAGCTGGCCGACTGCGAGAAGACCGCCATGGAATTTGGGAACCAGCTGGAGGGCAAGTGGGCCGTGCTGGGGACCCTGCTGCAGGAGTACGGGCTGCTGCAGCGGCGCCTGGAAAACGTGGAGAACCTGCTGCGGAACAGGAACTTCTGGGTCCTGCGGCTGCCCCCGGGCAGCAAGGGCGAAGCCCCCAGGGTATTGAACTGACTCTAAGACCCTCTCAGGAAGAACGTGGGAGGCCCTTTGGCTGTTGAAGCCTGACCTTGGTCCCTAATACTAGTCATCAGTGGCCTTGAAGGGGCTTTAGAAATGTCAGGAGGATGCTGTGTCTGGCAAAGTATCTGCTTTGGCAAGTGGAGTGGGGTTGTTGGGAGGGAAACGGTTGTATGGCATATCTTGTTCTAGAATGATCTCTGAGAGTGAGGACTAGTACAAATATAGCTCACATGTAGAACAGAAGGTATGCGTGTACCTAGGAGAGTGGTGGGAACTCCAAGAGCTGTGGTCCTGTGTCCCCAGCCACTGGCTCTTGCTTGGCATTTGAAGCACATGTGGTAGACGGGAGCTGTCATATGCCCAGAGGTTGGGCCAGAGGTGTCCTCTGGTTTGGGAGAGGGGAGAGGAGACTGAGTTGATTCTGGCTTGTTCGCTGAAGTTGTAGTGACTTACTGAGGGTGCTGGGGACCTGTACTTCCAGGTTCCCGTGAATACTGAAGACATGGCTGGGTGCTTCTCCGAGCAGGAAGGCTGTCCAGAAGACTGGCAGAAGGAACTCTGCAAGCACGCGAAGGGGTGCCAGGATACGCTGGGATCCCTGGGTAAGAGGCCACCCCCCGGGACTTCTGGGCCTGATTTTATCCTTTTATCCACTTTGTTGGGATTTGGATCAGAAAGTACAACCACATTGAGATCGGTCCCCTGCCTTTGGACAGAGTGTCTGATAACCATTTTCAGGTCTTCCATAGTGAATGCAAAAAGGTTAAATGGCCCCTGCAGAATGAACACAGACTAGGATCTGCTCCTCACGCCTAGTCCTTTGTGTTTACTTCTCAGGCACAGGGCTCCCCAGTTTTATATTTTCACCCCAGGACTCTCAATCTCTTTTTTTTTTTTGTCGGCCGTGGGGCTTGAACTCTGGGCCTGGGCACTGTCCCTCAGCTCTTCAGCTCAAGGCGAGCGCTCTACCACTTGAGCTACAGCGCCACTTCCGGTTTTCTGGTGGTTTATTGGAGATAGGAGTCTCACAGTCTCTCCTGCCCGGGCTGGCTTTGAACCGCGATCCTCAGATCTCAGCCTTCTGAGTAGCTAGGATTACAGGCGTGAGCCACCAGCGCCCGGCTCTCAATCTCTTTACTGTGCACCCTGGAGATTCTCAACTCCTGCTGAATGTGAGCATGCATTTAATGTTTAGGACCAAGCGTAGACATTAGATTTCTCAGGCAGGTGAGTGCAGGCATGTGTGAGACTTGATGAGAGCTAGGGACTTGTAGCTGCACCCACACTCTGCTAACCTGTGTGTATACCTGAAGTCCCTCGCTGCTCTGGGCAGTTAGCTGTTTGCCTGTTCTTTCGTCTTATTGGGGGAAGAGAGGACCTCCAGTGAGGCTTGGGTGTCTCACTTTTCCTCCAGGAGAATTCTTTTTTGAAGAAGAGAGTGCGGACATGCTACAGGGATGCCGGGTGAGGGAGGCTGTCCAGCTTGGGGGCAGGAGTGAGCATGAGGAGGGAAGGCAGCAAGAGGTCCAAGAGCTGAGTGCCATGTATAACTGAGTCCTCTTCCTCAGGGTCACACGAGGTAGCTAGGCTAGGTGAGTTTGGACTTCTGTTTATGTGGGTGGCAGGACGGATGCCCTTCTTCCTATCCTTGTCTCTTGCTGTATTGGCTTGGCTAGGGAGAGGTTTCACTTCACTCCACTAGGTGTCCTCTACCGTTTGCCACACACTGCTGGAATGGCAGTGAGGGGTGGGTGGGTCCTGTGCTAGGCCTGCAGAGGAGAGCCCTGTCACCGTTCCCTTCCTCCCCACAGACCACGCCACTGCCAAGCTGGAGTGTCCAAGTGCACTGGACGGGGGAGATGAGGTGGGCAGCCTTGGCCTGCCTGGGGCAAAAGGGGTGAAAGCGTGGGCATGCAGAGTCCCCCGTGCCTGTGGCCCTGGGCCTCTCAGCTTCACCTGATAGGTCACCTGGTGTCAGGAATCCTGCCTGGAGACACGGGCAGAGGTAGGGGATGTACACTGCTGGACGTTACGGCCAGCTGACCACCTGGACAGACCAGGTGCTGTGCTGCTGTCCCGTGTGTCTCCCGCCTGGGATGCGGAACATCCAGCCCACATGCTCTACAAGGCCCTGAAAGTCATTTGACATGACAGGGTAGACTTCAGTGCTTCTCATCAGCTGCCTCAGCCTATCTGCTTGTATCAGCAATTTCATATAACTGGTAATGATGTGAAACATACCAGATGGAGCTGGGTGCAGTAGCTTACCCCTGTAATCCTAGTTATTCAGGGGACCGAGATCTGAGGATTGCAGTTCAGAGCTAGCCTGGGAAAGAAAATCTGTGAGAGTCTTTATATCCAGTTAACTATCAAAGAACTGGAAGTGGAGCTGTGGCTCAATTGCTAGAGCATTCTCTTTGAGCCAAAAATCTCAGGGAGGGGGGCAGGGGAGGAATGGGAAGGGATGGGAAGGGGAAACAAAGGAGGAGGCAACAATGCTTGATAAGAAATGTACTCATTATCTTTCCCATGTAATTGTAACCCCTCTGTACAGTATTTTCACACAAAAAAAAAAAAAAAAAAAAAAAGCTCAGGGACAGCACCCAGGCTCTGAGTTACGGCCTGAGACCAGCACCAAACATAAGAAAAGCTGGAAGTGGAGGAGGGGCTCAAGTGATAGAGCGCTTGTTTGGAGGCCGCACCGCTCCCAGGCAGATGCAGAATGGGCTGAGCCAGTGTACCCCTTAGGTTCCACAGCTCCCCTTGGGGCTGGGGCATGCCTGGGGGTGGGTCCTCAGAGGATTTGAGGCTGCCTGCACCCCCGGTTGTCCCCCGGTTGTCCCTTCTGCCCTGGCCCTCACTGTCTGTGTCCTGCCCTCCTGGGTTTTCTACCTTCATCCACAGGGCTTCCCCCTGCCTCTCTCCCTCCCCCCCCTCATCCCAGGCCTAGTCCTTGCTCCAAGGAGCTGCCTCCATACTCTGCCACAAACCAGCAGACTAGATTGTGTGTGCAAGCCTGCTTTATTTACTAGAAGTTTCCCCAATGGAGCACCAACTGCCAAAAGTCTGGGAAAGGCATGAGCGGGTCCTCATTCAGTCTGAGCATTGCAGTCCACAGGTTCAGAAGTTTTGCATGCCATCACACTGACCAGCGGCTAACCTTTGAGAGCATTTGTCACTGTAGGAATGTGTGTGTGTGTGTGTATATCTATCTATCTATCTATCTATCTATCTATCTATCTATCTATCTATCTATCTATCTATGTTGTATGGTGCTGAGGACTATACTCAGGGCCTTATATTTGCTAAGTAAGGCAAGCATTCTTCCATTGAGCAAAATCCCCAACCCCTAGAAGTATATTTTTTAATGAATTATACAAATGCATTCATACATAAATACTTTCTCACTAAGCAGTGCAGAGGTTGTATGAAGTGAAAGAGTTTCAACTGACCTCCTGCCCAGGCCAAACTTCCCCTCCCCCTCCTACCCCCCTCACAGTTTAGCTGCTATGATCATTCTGGCAGTAACCTATTAGATTTCCCCCCCCCCCATGCATTTACATAAATATGCACTGTAGAAAAATACAAAGTTTTGGGCTGGGAAGGTGGCTCAGTGGTAGAGCGCTTGCCTTGCATGCATGAGGCCCTGGGTTCGATTCCTCAGCACCACATAAGCAAAAAGAAAAAAGCCGGAAGTGGCGTTGTGGCTCAAGTGGTAGAGTGCTAGCCTTGAGCTGAAGAGCTGAGGGATAGCGCCCAAGCCCAGAGTTCAGGCCCCATGAATGGACCCAAAAAAAACAAAACAAAACAAACGAAAAATACAAGGTTTTAAAATACTATGCTGGGCACTGCTGGCTCATGCCTGTAATCCTAGCTACTTAGGAGGCTGAATTTTTTTTGGTCAGCTGTGGAACTTGGTGCTGAGTGCTGTCCCCCAGCTCTTCAGCTCAAGGCAAGCGCTCTACCACTTGAGCCACAGCGCCACTTCTAGTTTTCTGGTGGTAATTGGAGATAAGAGTCTCACAGACTTTCTTGCCCCTGTTGGCTTTGAACCATGATTCTCAGATCTCAGCCTCCTGAGTAGCTAGGATTCCAGCACCTGGTATATCTCCAATTTACCACCAAGAAAGCCAGAGGTGGACCTGTGGTTCAAGTAGTAGAGTAGTAGGTTATAGTAGTAGAGTAGTAGGTTAGTAGTAGTAAGTAGCCTTGAGCAAAAAGCTAAGAGACAGTGTCTAGTCTCTGAGTTTAAGCCTCAGTACTGAAATACACTCACACACACACATACACAAGATGAGAAAATAATATAAAAACCCAGTCCTGTACTATGTACTGTCTGTAGCTTGTTTTCTCTCAACAGTGTGTCTTAAAGATCTTTTACTTTAGTAAATTTCTGTTGACATCTTTGTCTGAAACTTGAACTGTCAAAACCTAAGAGCTTGACTTTCAGGACTCTGGTTAATAGTGGAGCCAGCCAGCCTAGTGTGTGGCAGGCAGTCCAGTGTGTTCTCCACGTGACTGGATCAGTACCTTGGGAAGTTCTCCATTCTTTCACTCACCTATTCATTCAACAAAAAGTGTGCCTATCCTGTGTCAAGTCAGGTCGGGAAGGTGGAGCAATTGTAATAATAATATCAATTACTAATAATAATTGTTATTATTATTTTGGTTGTAGTGGGAATTGAACTGAGAGTGTAACCCAACCCCTTTTGCCTTCCTTTATTTGTTTATTTATGCATACCTATTTAAACTGAAGACCTCACACTTATTCTGTCAGTTTACTTGCTTAGCTTGTATACTTCACCATTTGAGCCTGGTTTTTTGCTAGTTACTTTGGAGATGAGGTCTAATGGACTGTTCTGCCCAGAGTGAGCTTTGTACTGAGATCCTGAGTAGGATTACAAGTGTGAGCCACCATATCTGGCAGCCACTCCTTTTGTAATAGGGGCCTTAGAGACTGGCACAGATTGGTGAGGTAACTTGGCTCTTGGAAAACCACTACCTCAGGGTCCTGTGTTACACAGGCTGCTGAATGAGATCAAACAGTAGAGCAGTAGCTTAATGGAGCGTCTCAGTTTCTCTAACAGGGCTTGTTGGGCAGGGTGCTCCGGACCTGGTCCTTCTGACTTGTTGCTCTGCTTTTGTAGGCTATGGCATTGCTGCCACAGTTCAAGGTGACTCACTCCCATGTCAGAACCATGAAGGAAGAAGCAGGAGGGGAGAGAAGGAATACTCTTCTCTAAGGACAAAACATTTTGTTCTAGTTAGTAAACACATGTTTAGTATCTAGGTGCTTTGTAAATACTGATCGGTCCGACTTTATCATAGCCTTTTTGTCTCCTCACGTTATAGATGAAGAAACTCAGGTGCAGAGAGACTAGGTAAATTTTCAGCCATGCAGCCAGCATTCTTCATGTGCCATTGGTCATCTGCTGGCCAGGAGGTCCGGAAACCTGCTTTTTTATTTTGTTTTGTTTTTGTTGGTCGTGGGGGCTGAACTCGGCCTGAATGCCGTTCCTCAGCTCTTCAGCTCAAAGCTAGCATTCTACCATTTTAGCCAGTCCCACTTCTGGATGTTTCTGCTTAGGTGGTACTGAGGAATCGAACCCAGGCCCTCGTGCATGCCAGGCAAGCACTCTACCACTGAGCCACCTTCCTAGCCCCGAAACCTGGTTTTTGTTTTGGGGCTAGGGGTTCCACAGACTGTCAAACACTAGGTGCTCTAGTACTGCAAAAGGGAGGGGGGGGAAAGGCTCTTGGTGCCTGGTCACCGCCCCCTACCATGCTACAGGGTCTGCTCTGCCTTTGCTGGGACACGGTTCTGCTGGGAGTGCTTTGTGATTGATGCCCTGAGGGCTTCCTTGTCTCCCCCTTAGAAACTGGTCAGCTGGGGCCCCCTGCAGCAGTGTTACCCTGGATCAAGCAAGAGCAAGAGGCATGTGGGAGGGACTTGCAGGCGAAGGCTACTACACCCTTGAGCTCAGGTAAGCCTCTGTGGGCAGGGCTGCAGTCCTGTGTCTTGGAAACATAAAACACCCCCCTCCCCCAGGGGTCTCTGAGACCCTTAGCAGGGCTTTCTCCTGTATGCGTTTCCCAGAGGGAGCAGCAACAAGGAGGTGACCTGTTAACTTTGTTCTCTGTGGCCTCGTGGGTTTGCTGGGGGGGAGGATGGGCGCTTCCCATACAGTTGCATGAAACTATTGTCTTATTCTTGATATGGTTTGCTGGCTTTATTTTATGAACGTTAGCCAGCATGGTGCTAGGCACTACAGGCCTCATATAGGGTATGGGGTCTCCTACCCTCCTAAGGAGTTTACAGTTAGGCGGGAACACAGGCAGACAGTGTCACATTAGAAGAGGAAAGATCTAAGTCTATGGCCAGAGAAGCTGATGGAAGTTTTGACAGGGCCCTAGGAAAAAGCGTGTGTACTTTCAGTGTAGATAAGGGGAAGGCCTGTAGGTAAGCTATGTGTGCCACAGACAGTTGGGGGGAAGGGAGGATTGGAAAAGCACTGTCTTGCTGGTCTTGGGCAGGCCCCAGGGGGGCTTTGGAGCAGGGGCAGAGAGGAGGTCAGGGGACGCTTGCAGGGAGGCTCATCGCAGGGGTGTCAGGGTGTTTGGATGGCATTACATAGACAGGACAAGACCTTGGCAGGGGAAACCAAGTAGGCCGGGTCAGAGCAGGTTGGCCCTTGGTGACGAGCTCCCCCAGGCCCATACTGCAGATACCAGGAGAGCAAAGGGCCTGGTAGCCTGGCCCGGAGGCCTGGGACACGGGACTCACTGGATGTGTCCCCTCCAAGCAGAGACCTGGCTGGCCAGCAAAGAGAAGAGGAGCCTGGAGGGAGAGTCTGAGGGCCTGGAGTCTGCCTGGGCAGCGGAAGGGGGGCTGGACCAGGAGGACTTGGAAGGCAGCGCCTTTAGAGATCCATTTCCCATCCCCGGGGAGAAGGAGACGGCCTCCCTCCCTCCAGGCAGCCAGATGCAGGCCTTGCCGGTGGCCCAGGGCCTGGAGCGGCGTCCGTCCTGCACCGAGAGCAGTGCGAACTCGAGGGGCTGGGAGCTCAGTGGGCCGCACGATGGGGCGCACGGTGGGGTGCACGGGCGCGCGGCCTGCGCCCAGCCTCCCGAGGGCGTGGCCGGCGAGCTGCGCACGCGCCAGGCGCCGCGGGCCTACACCTGCACCCAGTGCGGCAAGAGCTTCGTCCACCAGTCCACGCTCACCACGCACTACCGCACGCACACCGGGGAGAAGCCCTACGAGTGCTCTGAGTGCGGGAAGCGCTTCGGCCGCCTGTCCACGCTGCTGGAGCACCGGCGCACGCACACGGGCGAGCGGCCCTTCCCGTGCGCGCAGTGCGGCCGGCGCTTCGGCCGCCTGTCCACGCTCGTGGAGCACCGGCGCACACACACGGGCGAGAAGCCCTTCCCGTGCGCGCAGTGCGACAAGCGCTTCACACGCCTGGCCAACCTGACGGTGCACCAGAGTGTGCACGCCGGCGAGCGCGCCTTCCAGTGCGCGCAGTGCGGCGCCTGCTTCGCGCACAAGCCCAGCTTCCTGCGGCACCTGCGCGGCCACTCGCAGGAGAAGCGCTTCGCCTGCGGCCAGTGCGGCAAGAGCTTCACCTGCCGCTCGTGGCTCGCGCGCCACCAGGGCAGCCATGCCGGCCGCGCGGCCGCTGCCTGCGTGGCTTGCGAGAAGGGCGCCCCCGGCCCCGAGCCCGCGGCCCTCCTCGCCGACGCTGCGTGGGGACGACCCCCCGGTGGCCCTCCCGCCCCACCCGGGGGCGGGACCCAGGCCCCCAGGGCGCAGGACCACCGCGCGCCCCCCGGCGACGGCCAGCCCGAAGGCCCGGACCAGCCAGGCCCTGGGCGGTCACTGCACTGTTTTCTCTCTCGGGTGAAGATGGAGAACGCGGGGTAGCACCCCGAGAGCGCTCAAAAGGGGTGAGGACGCAGGGCCATTGGTTCCCCTTGAATTCAAGCCGCCCCTCCTGTGAGGACTGCCTAAGGCAAGTCAGAGTGCCCGGTCCAGCCCTCTGCGCCTCCTAGGGGAGGCTGTTCTCAGAAGGACAAAATGCCCAGGGCCACCTTGCCGCACCGGAGACCGGGTCAAGGCACCCTGGAGGAAGGGGAAGAAATAAGAAGGGGAGACTTGATTCTGTCTCTGTCCATCAAGAGACACCTGTGAAGATGTCCGGAGTGTTTTTGTCGGTCATGGGGCTTGAACTCAGGGCTGAGTTCTGAGAACTGAGCGCTGTCCCTGAGCCCTTTTGCTCAAGGCTAGTGCTCTGCCACTTTGAGCCACAGCACCACTTCTTTTTTTTTTTGGTCCAGTTGTGGGATCTGAACTCTGGGCCTCAGCTCTTCAGTCAAGGCTAGTGCCCTACCACTTGAGCCACAGCATCACTTCCGGCTTTTTTCTTTTTGCTTATGTGGTGCTGAGGAATCGAACCCAGGGCCTCAGGCATGCAAGGCAAGCGCTCTACCACTGAGCCACCTTCCCAGCCCCCACAGCATCACTTCTGGTTTTCTGATCGTTAATTGGAGATGAATCTCAGACTTTATTCCCCAGGTTGGCTTCTAACTGCAGTCATCGGATCTCAGCTTCCTAAGTAGCTAGGATTACAGGCGTGAGCCACTAGCATCTGGCTTGGAGTTGATTTTTATTAGCAGACTCAGTGCTTTGAGAGCAAACTTGTTCACCTCTAGCTATGCCTGTGGCTTCCAGCATGCTAATACGTAGAATCTGACGTGGCCTCTGATCGTGCCTCCCTGTAATCACCAAGCCCATGTGCCCCTTAGGTACACAGCCTTAGTGACTTGTGACAGCTTCATGGAAACTCCGATTCCCCCCCTTCCCATTCATCAGGAGCCGGAAAAGACAGTTTTGTGGGCACTTGGTCCTAGAGAGTCTGGCCTGACTGACCCAGCATGCAAGAGCAGCCACCATGTTCCCTATGAGCCACTGTCTTGTTAGCGAAACACTTGCTTTGAGTTGTGGATGGGGGAGGCAGGCAAAGAGTCCACCCTGAGGCCTCAGCCAAAGCTGGCCATTGGAGGCAGAGACAAAACCAAAACCTGCAAGAGGTGATCTCCCTCCAGCAGTGGCACCTGGGGACACTCAGAAACATGAGTCAGGGTGTGAGCAGTGTCACAGGCATGCTGAACATGGAGGGGAAGGAAGTGTGTGTTGCGCCCCAGCAGTTGGAGAGTCCCCTTGGATCCTTAGTGGCCCCTGTCACCCTCTCAGTAGTTGAAGCTAGCTGGGCTGTTGATCTGAAAGTTTGAACTCCTGCTGTTTTGATAAACTCGGGCGCTCCTTTAGCTACCAGATGCGCTCTAAGACCCCGTAGGTTTCACAGCCCCAGGTACTGTCGTCTCATGTCTTACACCGGTACTCGGAGCCGACGCCTGTGTGCTCAGCGGCCCGCTGCAGTGCCTGGCGCTGTTCCTGCCATTCCTTCACTTTGGAGGGCGCGGGTGCAGATGTGGTGAGCTGGGCTGGGCTCAGGGCAAGTGCGATGGCTCCTCACAGCACCACCTGCGCTTCCAGATCTGCTACCTAGAGTTAATTTTCTTGAACTCTGTAATTTGCCATAGTTGCTTGAAACGTGTAAATAAGAAAGTATTTGTGAAAAATTGTAAACTCCTCCCTGTTGCAGACTGTCCGTGTTTCAGTGCATTCGATCTGGATTCTGAATTACAGTTATTTTCAGCTGAGTTTGCAGCCCAGGACAGGGCCCAACGGAAAGTGGGGTCTGGCTGTGCGTGGGGCGGGGCTGCCGGTGCTGGCAGGCAGCGGCCTCCACCTCTGCACTGTGAGCAACCTCGAGAAATTACCTGTGTTTAGGGACTGAGTGAATAAAAAACAGTTTTCATGAGTGGTGCCTTGCCCAGTTTCAGTGTCGTTGATATCATCAAGCCAGTTTCACCAGTGCTTCTCTGCCACTTCTCGTTTTGAATGCTCATTTTTCATATATTAACTGTCTCACCAAGTCTAGGACCCTCTGATTGTGAGACGCCTTTGTTACCTGCTTTCATCGCAGCCGTCTCATCAGGACTGCTTTCAACGCTGGGCGTGAAATGCTTCCCAGCTTAAGACATGGTCCCCAGCGGGAAAAGTACACAAGTGGCAGGTGTCCTTTTAATAAATGACAATTGCATAGGTGACCTACATGTAGCTAATTGCTACTTGTTCTTGACAGTTGGGTCAAATGGTTCATTTTTAGGGAAAAGAAGTGTGTGTGTGTGTGTGTGTGTGTGAATTGTGGGCCTTGAACTCAGGGCCTAGGTGCTGCCCCTCATCTTTTTCTCTTAAGGCTTACACTCTACCACTTTAGCTTCTTTTCTGGCTTCTTGCTGGTTAGAGATAAGAGTCTCAGCCTCCTGAGTAGCGAGGATTATAGGCATGAGCCACTGGTACCCAGCCAAGGAAGGCCTAAGAGGTGAAGCCAGAACAGCATTGGGTCTTGTGAAGATGGGGTAGCAATAATTGAGCCCCAGGATGCTCTTGAATGTGCCCTGGCTTCAGTTATTTGGAATCTGGTTATTTCTGGGCACCAAGCGGTTCAGCTCTAGCAGCAGCTCCAGCCATCACTCCCAGGCCACGGTGGCCTTCATCCAGGGTGCCTGTTCCTCACCCGCAGAGTCCCCTTGGGCCTCCAGGAATAAAGATGACTGGCTCTCTGGCCTCTTAGTAAATGTATTCTAACATTTTGTTGAGGACTGGCCTGTGTTTTCAAGTTGAGAATAAAGTGGTAACAGCTAATGTGCTAGTTGAGATGGGGCATCTGGAGGAGGTAAGCAGTCTTTGTGAGGGCCTTAGGGTAGGGTGGGGTGGTGACCACACCCCTCCCCCCACCCCTCCATGCTCTAGAAGGCCTTGAACTCAGTGCCTGGGTGCGGTCTTGGAGCTTTTTTGCTCCAAGTTGGTGTTTTACCACTTGAGCACAAGTCCACTTCCAGCTTTTTGGAGGTTCATTGGAGCTGAGAGTCTCAGGGAGTTTCCTGCCCAGGCTGGCTTCGATTGGGATCCTCAGATCTCAGCCTCCTGAGTAGCCAGGAGTACAGGCTGGTGTCTGGCTTCCTATGGTGCCCCTAGAAAGAGGCAGCACAGCTCTACCCCAGGAGGACCTGGCAAGGTGCTGGCAGCGTGCAGGGCAGGAAGAGGATCCAGCTGTGCTCAGACTTCAGCCTCCCAAACTGTGAGTGTGAAGCCACAGCTGGAATCGCATGAAAACCTGTGCAGACTGCACCGTCCTCAAAAGGTTTCCGATCTTAATTTCTTTGTTCCTGTGCCTTGCTAGAATGTGCGTGTCTGTGTCTATACTGGGGCTTCAATTCAAGGTCTTCAGGTTGTTTCTCAGCTGTTTTTGCTCAAAGCTGGCACTCTACCACTTGAGCCATCCCTCTGCTTCAGGGTTGGTTTTTTTTTTTGTGGTTTATTGGAGATGAGTCTCACAGGGCTGGGAATGTGGCTCAGTGGTAGAGTGCTTGCCTAGCATACATAAAACCCTGGGTTTGACTCCTCAGTATCGTAGAAAAAGCCAGAAATGGCTCATGGAGGAGTGCTAGCCTCGAGCAAAAGAAGCTCAGGGACAGCGCCCAGGCCTTGTGTTCAAGCCCCAGGACTGGCAAAAAAAAAAGAAGTCAAACTTTGTTGCCCAGGCTGGCTTTGACTTGCGATCCTCAGATGTCACCTTCCTAGCTAGGATCCCTCCGTGCTCGCCGCCCCCCCCCCCCCCCCCCCAGCCAGATGAGGCCTCACTATGTTGTCCAGGCTGGTCTGAAATTCCTGGGCTCAACGGTCCACCCACCTCTGCCTCCTGAGTGCGGGGCACTTCACTTCACACCCTGCCACAGCTTAAATGTTTATTTCTTGGAAATGGAGTCCCAGATGTAGCGTGACTGAGTCAGTGTGGTAAAGACAGATTGCCAAATTGCTTTCCAGAGGGGTGTAGAGGACTGAGGATATGGGGAGCACACAGCCTTGCTGTCTTGCTACGTCAGTGCTAGCTAACGAGCGAAAACGACAACATGGAAAGCCGTGACACAAGCAGTAACTCTCCATCTGGAGAGGGGTCCAAAGAGGAGTCCTATGTTTTAGTAACAGCCTCTCTCTCTCTCCTGTCTTTCTCCTTCTCTTCCTCCCTCTTTCTCTTCCTCCCCCCTCCCCTTCTCCTCTTTCCCCCTCCCTTTCCCTCTCTCTCTCACCCTCTCTCCCTCTTTCTGTGGTCTTACTGTGTTGTCCTGGCTGGTCTTGAACTCCTGGGCTCAACTAAATTCCCCACCTAAGGCTCCCAAGGAGCTGGGAGCACAGGCGTGTGCCCTCATGACTGGCTCAGCACCTGACAGGAGAGAATTCTGATAGCGTTGGAGCTCCTGGCAGTCAGCTGCTTCTCTGCTATTTCTATTACTGTAGCCTAAAAAGATACATTTATTTTGCATGAGATGAAATTAAATGTCTGCTGCTCACAGCCAAAGTCAGCAGAAGCTGATTCTAAAGGTAAACGGGTATTAGTGAAAAGCACAGTGGCAACTGGAGAAACCGCTCAGCGGCGGTGCAGTCTGTCTTTGGGGAGACGGCAGTATTTGAGGGCAAAGGTGGTAACAATAAGGAAACAATGGGAAAGTGTAGGAGCTTGAGAAATGGATGCTGAGTAAACAGAATCCACAGCTGTCCACAAGAGGGAGCGAGATGACCGGAAGGAAACAAAGCTTCGGTCCAGTGATTTGTGAGTTGGAGGATGCAACAGGAAAAAGAGATGAGAAGTGTTTCCATCATCATGTGATGCCAAACCTGGGCTGAGCATGCGCCTTCCTCATAATCCACCCCACCTGCAGGCCAGTGTTTCCCTGCCCCTGCAGCTTTTGCGGACTTCTCTCCTGCTCCCCATGCTGCTGGAAGATGCACCAGGAAAATAGTTTCTGGCTGGGCGCCAGTGGCTCCTGCCTGCAACCCTCGCTATCCAGGAGGCTGAGATCTGGGATTGCACTTGGAGGTGGACAACTCCATGAAACTCTTATTGCCAATTAACCTGATAAAAGGCCCAACTCTGAGGCGTGGCTCAAGTTTAGTGTACCAGCATTGAACAATAAAGCCAAGCATAAGCAAGAGACCCTGAGGTCAACCCTGCATACACACACACACACACACACACACACACACACACACACCAACTGCCGTAGATTTTGGATTTTGTCTCCACCTGGAATGCTGGACAGCAGAACTGTTGCTACCAATGCCCTCAGAGAAGACACTGGGGTTGCACTGGTTTTCTCCAGTGATCCAGGCACTGAACCACAAGGGTGGTGGTCAGTAGCCAGCCAGCATCCTCCTGGAGGGGACTAGAGAATGTCTCTAAGTGAGTAAAACTTGATTCATCATCAACTCAGCTGAAGGAGGAAAAGATGTCCTCCAAAGGGGGCACCTGGATTTGAACCAGGGACCTCTTGATCTGCAGTCAAATGCTCTACCCCTGAGCTATACCCCCTTTTACTAAGGAAAATAGGTAATTAATACTGTATGTCCGCTCTCATACATATAGCTGCTCATTCTGACTCTGCAGAAAGCAGCTGGTCCTGTTTAACTAGGTGTCACAACCAGCCTCATTTAACGAGATGCCACTGCTAATGGACACCAGCATGGAAGGTCAGCCTTTGAGACAACAAAATCTGTTCCTGCACACACGCCGAAGATGAGACTCCGGAGATGCCTCTCTGCGTTCCTTTTCTTTCTTACCTCCTCTTCCACTTCCTCCTTTTTTGAGACAGGGTCTGCTAATGCAGTCCAGGTTAGCCTGCACTATGAACTGTTACTACGCAGCCCAAGCTGCCTGGGTCTCAATAATTCTGCCTCTGCCTCTTGAGTGCAGGGACTACAGGCATTTACACAGCACTCTCTCTGAATAAGGACTAGACCTCTTGTTACCAGCTTTGCAGCTGAGGTCATGTGACCTCCCACCTCTCCTTCAAATTCCACATCCACTTAAGACACTTGGACTTTCCCATTTCATTTTGTCTCTGTTACGTATTCTGCCTCTAGCAGTATCCTGATGATCAGTGTAGCTCATGCATCTTAGGCTGCATCTCAACAACTTGCCTAAGTCCAATGAGAACGAGCACAAGCTGTACAAAGTGGACTGGTTATTTACACACATGCGGCGAGGGGCAGCAGAGGTCTCGAATTGTGATGAGCAGGTTCCCCAAGACTCAGGAAAGCTGCTCAGGAGTCTTACCTGTGCATGTTCCATTTGCCCCCAGCTGAGCTGTGTACCCCAGGGGCCGTGTGAGCTGCCAAGCTAAAGAACTGAAACATGTGCCAGGCACTGGTGCCTCGCACCTGTAATCCTCACTACTCAGGTGGCTCAGATCTGAGGATTGTAGTTCTAAGCCAACTCAGGCAGGGAAGCCCTCGAAATTATCTGCCATTAACCACCAGAAAACCAGAAGTCGAGCCATGGCTTAAAGTGGTAGAGTGTGTTAGCCTTGATCAGAAGCAGCTCAGGTCAGTGCCCATAACCTACAGGGGGGGGCAGGGGGAGGGAGGGAGTGTGCCCTGTGTCCTTAGACATGACAGGGAGTGTATGATCCAGGAGCATGAGGCAGAGGCGGTGGATTCTGTGACCCCGTCTCAGAAACAGATACAATAGTCTGTTCACTAGAAGCGTGTTCCTAAGTCCAGCACACATTCAAAGGAATGTGCGCTTCACATCTTTAAAGGAAAAATATCAAAGATTTGTAGATATATTTTTAAATCACCACGGTCAGATCACAGTTGAAGGAATGTAAAGTGAACTGGGCTGAACTTGCTGACATGGACTCACTAAGCGAGATTTCCAGGCCCTGCCGTCCGCGCAGGAGTGGGGCTGGCCCCATGGCTTCAGAGCGGGGTCTGGATCAGCACTGGGACCATTCCATCTGTGGTTAAATGCAAACTGAATCTGCTCCTGCGTGCATGGCCAACTGAAATGCATACCAAAGGTAAACCACAGTTGGACACTTACTAGTGGTCTGCTTTGGTCTGCTCATATCTATAATCCCAGCTACACAGGAGGCTGAGATCTGAGGATCACAGATTAAAGCTAGCCTGGGTAAGAAAATATGGAAGACTCATCTCCAATTAACTACCAAAAGAGGCAGAAATGGAGGTGTGGCTCAAGTGGCAGAATGCCAGCCTTAACCCTACAGAGCAAGTGAGAGTGAGGAGGGAGGCCCTGGGTTTGAGCCCTAGAACTGAGCTATGTTCAATGATGTTGAAGTAGCAGAGCTTCCTTGGCACATGGACGCAACCCAAAGGATGCTCGGCTGACTCAGCACCACAATCGCTGCATCCTGCGTGCACACCGCCGTGCTGTCTTCTCCCCTTGGGCATAGACACGAGTAATTTCTGTCTTTTGTCTTTTTCTTTTGTTGTGTGTGCCAGTGCTGGGGCTGAACTCAGGGCATGAGCAATGTTGCTTAGCTTTTTCAATCAAGGTTAGCACTCTATCACTTGAGCCCAGCTTTGTGTGTGTGCGTGTGCGCATGTGTGTTTGATTGGAACTAGGAGCCTTATGGGGCTGGGAATGTGGCTTAGTGGTAGAGTGCTTGCTTAGCATGCATGAAGCCCTGGGTTCAATTCCTCAGAACTATATAAATAGAAAAGGCCAGAAGTGGCGCTGTGGTTCAAGTGGTAGAGTGCTAGCCCTCAGCAAAAGAAACTCAGGGACAGTGCCCAGGCCCTAAGTTCAAACCCCAGCACTGGCGAAGAAAAAAAAAGTCTCATAGACTTTCCTGCCAAGGATAGCTTTGAACTAAGATCCTCAGATCTCAGCCTCCTGAGTAGCTAGGGTTACAGGGGTGAGCCACTGGTGCCTGCCTGAGTAATTTATTTCTTTTTCTTTTTTTTTTTTCTTTTTTGGGTCCAGTCGTGGGGCCTGAACTCTGGGCCTGGGCACTGTCCCTCAGCTCTTCAGCTCAAGGCTAGCGCTCTACCACTCGAGCCACAGCACCACTTCTGGCTTTTTTTCTTTTTGCTTATGTGGTGCTGGGGAATCGAACCCAGGGCCTCAGGCATGCAAGGCAAGTGCTCTACCACTGAGCCACCTTCCCAGCCCTATTTCTTTTTTTTTTGTTGTTGGTCATGGGGCTTGAACTCTGGGCCTGGGTGCTGTCCCTCAGCTCTTCAGCTCAAGGCGAGAGCTCTACCACTTGAGCTACAGCGCCACTTCCGGTTTTCTAGTGGTTTATTGGAAATAGGAATCTCACGGTCTTTCCTGCCTGGGCTGGCTTTGAACTGCAATCCTCAGATTTCAGCCTCCTGAGTAGCTAGGATTATAGGTGTGAACCACCAACGCCCGGCTTTCTTTATATATATATATGCTTTATTGTAAATGAAAATTAAGAGACTACAAAAATATTATGAAGCAGAAGGCACCCATTGTAGGTTAAACTGACTCACTCTGTAGGGGGCACAAGGACCACACCCACAAAGGTCATCAATAATGAGATTACTGACAGCATATTATCTACCAGCTGAAATTTCACTTTAAAAACAAATTTAAGGGGACACTGGCTACTGTTGACCTCTTAGCCAGGGAATATAGAAGAGAAATCATCTACAGGTGCCTCAAGTCCACAAACACAGAGTTTGTGGAGAAATAAGCCTAAATTAAGCAAGAATGTCAGGTGATGTTGAAGCCTGCTCTTGAGAGGCAATCTGCATTTTAGGATGTTTGATCACACTCTTTCTCCTGCTGGATAGTTTCCTTTGAAAGAAGAGTGGTTTTTTCCCTCAGTATTAGTTTTCTTCAGTTTTGATCTGTCAAACTTCTCCACTTCGGACATGTCTGGCTTATCACTCACCTTGACTGGAGTCTGGTGCTCCCGTGAGGACGCTGCCAGGAGTAGAACGCTGGCTGGCTCCGAGCCGGTTGGGTCTGAGTAATTTATTTCTATTCAATAGAATATGGCATAGGTAATGGGATTTCTACCAGTGATAATAAAGGATATCTTCCCAAGTGAATGTAGCTGACCAGTTGACTACCCATTAATCATGAATAACAGATTCCAATTAACCACCACATATTAAAAGGTACAAGTAGAGCTGTGGCTTCAGTGGTAGAGCTCCAGCCTTGAGCAAAAAAAAAAAAAAAAGTTAAGGGACAGCACCCAGGACCTGAGTTCAAACCCCAGTACCACAGCAAAAGCACAAAAATGAAAAGAAACTACACGTTTTCTATTTTACATAGCAGCTTCTCCATCCCAAATTCTCTAGAATAATTGTATCTCATCGTTTCTAGACATTCAACCTTCCCCCTCCTATCAGCTGGCCCGCTAGAGTTTCACTGTGTGTTTTACTGCAGCCTGACTCATGCTATTTCTTTTGAGTACAAGCTTGGTATAAAAAAATACAGTCAGGGGCTGGGAAGGTGGCTCAGTGGTGAGCGCTTGCCTTGCATGCTCGAGGCCCTGGGTTCAATTCCTCAGTACCACATAAGAAAAAAGAAAAAAGCCGGAAGTGGCGCTGTGGCTCAAGTGGTAGAGTGCTAGCCTTGAGCTGAAGAGCTGAGGGACAGCGCCCAGGCCCAGAGTTCAGGCCCCATGACCGGACCCAAAAAAAAAAAAAAATAGTTAGGAAACAGGAGGAGCGAGGCTAAGACTTCTTCAGCCCCTCGTGGAAATGACAGGGCTGAGAAGTAAAAACGAACATGAATGATGCACAGTAGGAACAGGCCCATCTTTACTTTTTGGTTGGAAATTTGACTATCGAGCTTAGGGCTAACATCCTCAGATCATAAGGGGCCATAATTCACCTAGAGGAAAAGGATAATGACCTAGGGGGCACCTGGATTCGAACCAGGGACCTCTTGATCTGCAGTCAATGATCTACCCCTGGGCTATACCCCCAAGTACATGCTTAGCCTTAAAGACATTTTGAGAATCACAGTGATTTCCAGCCATTCTAAGTGCCTCTGTCTTCTAGGAGTTACCTGAGCTGTTCTTCCACACACCCACCTGTCCACCTGTGAGAACTACTCCCTTCCCAGGGTCCCCTCTGCTCACGTGGCCACCCATCTTCCAGAGGGCTTGCCACCCTCCCTCTATTAAGACAACCACTATGGTAGTCCAAGAGGATCTCTACCCATGCTATTTATATCTAAGCTGCTCCCTTCCTCCCTTGGTTTTCCTTTGTCCCTGTCTCTCCTAGTTTCCTTTCCAGGGATTCACATCTGGGTGTACAGGAGGCTCTCAGCAGCTCAGCTAACCCCAGGGAAGGCATCTAGCCAAGGAGGTTGTAGCTTTTCTTGTGTTTTTTGGCTCGATAGGGCAGTAGGAGTAACCCTAGGTGTCAGCACAGCGGTAGAACTGGGGCTGGGCGTAGGTTTTGCTTGCTTGAGAACCGAGGCGCTGCCGCTTGGCGGTCACAGATGTGCATTACTATGATGTAGTACATGACTGGATAAGCTCTCCTACTTTGTTTAAATTATTGTGGAATCATTTTCCCATATATGCTCTTTTAATTATTTTTAAAAATCAGCATTGTGTACATTTTCTAGAATGGCTTGGACAGATTTTTCACTGTTTTCTATAAGCTGAGCACTAAATGTAGCAGATGATTCTGCTTATTCTTAAAGAAATGTCAGCAAAACCCCACCTATATGCCAGTACTGTGGCTCACGCCTGTAATCCTAGCTACTCCAGAAGCAGAGGTCTGTAATGCCAGCTACTCCAGAAACTGAGATCTGAGGGTCAAGATTTGACCCTCAGCCAAAGCAGATAAATCATAGGCTTTCTCAAGGCATTTTCCTTCCTTCCTCAGAGCTGGGCAGGCTCAGCGGGTGGGTGGTCCGCTCCGTTTTTATCCTAACTCAAGGGGTGACAGTGTCCCTTCTCCTTGTTGCAAAAGAGTTAGACTCACATTGTTTTAAAATTGATTACTATGGTGATGAGGTAATACAAAGAAGTAGAGATACTCTTACATCCAAGTAAACAGCATAAAGCCAGAAGTAGAGCTGTGGCTCAAGTGGTAGAGTGCTAGCCTTGAGCAAAAGGACCTCAGAGACAGTGCCCAGGCCCTGAGTTCAAGCTCCAGGACTGGCAAAAAACAAAAAAGGGAGAGAAAAGGAGAGAGAGAGAGAGAAAGAGAGAGAGAGAGAGAGGAAAGAAAGGAAAGAGGGGCTGGGAAGGTGGCTCAGTGGTAGAGCGCTTGCTTTGCATGCCTGAGGCCCTGGGTTCGATTCCTTATTCCACATAAGAAAAAAGCCAGAAGTGGCGCTGTGGCTCAAGTGGTAGAGCGCTAGCCTTGAGCTGAAGAGCTGAGGGACAGCGCCTAGGCCCAGAGTTCAGGCCCCACGACTGGGAAAGAAAGAAAGAAAGAGAGAGAGAGAGAGAGGAAGGAAGGGAAGGAGGGGAAGGAAGGAAGGAGGGAAGGAAGGGAAAAAAAGAAAGAGAAAGAAAGGAAGAAAGAAAGAAAAAGAAAAGCTAAGTGAGAACTTAAGGCCCTACGTAGCCGCATACAACTACAGACACACGCCTGCACACACACACACACACACACACAGAGAGAAGACATATTTGAGTTCATATTTGAGTCAGCTTTTTGGTTGCAGTGATGACAAAACTAACACACCTGGGCGGCTAATTGGTTTCAGGCTAGCATTTATCTTTTGTTGGTCTTTATTCTGATGCTAATTTAGTTTCATGGCTGTTATCCTTTAGGTCTAGACTATCCTCCAAAGATGCACTGAAGGCTTGGTTCTAGTTTGGTGCCATGAGAAGGTGGCAGAACTTTAGGCAACAGGGCCTGGTGGGAGGCCTCAGGTCCTGGAGAAGGCCTCTTCCAGGCAGTGCGACTCCGCCCGTCCTATTTCTCTTCTTGCGTCACCTCACAGCCAAGGTTTACTCCATCTGGGACAGAAACAGAAACCTAACACAAGGGATCCTGCTGAGAGCTTCATTCAGTACTTCATACAAAATGCCTCTTCTCTCTGATTAAAACACCAATTGGGCCAGTCCTCTAGAAAGTATCGGGTCTGCTAGCTGCTGGAGCATTTTATTTTCTTTTTCCTTCGTGTTCATTTTCCTCCTGAACTTGGGAATCTTGTTTTGAGACGCTCGCTGTTCATCTCTAACTCCTGGTCCTTGTGCTTCGCTCTTCCAAGAATTCCAGGCGTGTATGACCATTCCCAGCCTCTTGGGGAAATTTTGGAATAACCTGAAATTCCCACCCCTGATGTATATGCCCTACCTGAATAATCTTCCTAAGAATGAGACTTGTGAACGTGGTGCAATTTCACTCTCACAATTCGCTTCAATCACATGGGAAAGGTAGAGGGGTATCATAAGTAACTACTGACTCTAGATGGTTGAATTTAATTCATCAAAAGAGAAATTATCACCAAGTGGAGTAGCTTATGCCTCTGGCCCAGCTACTCAGGAGGTGGAGATGGAGAAGAAGAAAGTTAAAGTCCAACCCAGGAAAAAGACCTCATCCCAACCAAAGCCAGACATGGGGTTCACATCTGTAGTCCCAGCTAGGCAGGAGGCATAAGTAGGTTGTGATCCTACACCAACTTGGGCAAAAACTCAAGACTCTCTTAAAAAAATAACCCAAGTGAAAAGGCTTAAGGATGTGGTTCACATGGCAGCAGGCTGGGCTAGGATGTGCAACGCCCTGAGTCAAAATCCAGGCACAGCCAGAAAACAAAGAAAATAGACTGGTCCTGCACTAATCAAAGACGCCTTTCCCGAGAGGGCCCAAGCCGGGTGAGGCCCAGCATCCCACCAGTTAGCCCAGGAGACTGCTTCAAACAAGGGCCCGCCTTGGCCTACTCTGTCAGGACAGGTCCTCCAGATGCGGAGGCTGCTGCCCACTGAACCTCCCTACACCTCAGGAGGCTGAAGCGGGCAACCCTCATTGCACTGCACACAACACCCCAGGGTCCACCGCAGGGGTGTAAAGTACTCACGAGGGCCAGAGTCGAGTCCGAGTTCTCCTTCCCTTGCTTGATCCAGGACAAAATGTCCTGGATCAGGGATTCTGTGGACAGAAGGCGGTCTTAGACTTGGGCCATTTCCACGCCCTCAGCATCCCAGTGAAGGTTGGAGAGCTCCTGCATGCAGAGCTTCTGGCTCGCTGGCGGGTGGGTCTGCACGTCTGTATGTGAGGAAATCCTCCTTGCCTTCTGTGCTTGTACCAGGACTTGAACTCAACGTTTCACCCTCTCATTCGTCTTTTATGCACAAGGCTGGTGCTCTACCTCTTGAGCCACACCTCCACCTCCACATCCAGCTATTCTGACATTATTCCCTTTTGGAACGCGTGCACTCTGACATTGTACCTTGGAAGTATGATACTTTCCTTTTTATTTTCCAGGGGCTTGGAGCAAGAATGTGCCTTGGATCTCAGAAGAGACTCTTGAATACTGTTCGAACTTGGAGATGAACTAAATTACACATCTGACCTGCTGATGCGGCCACGAGCCTCTGGGGGCCCAGAGAGGAATGTTATCATGTGAGTATGAAATCGTCCTCACAGGCTGTGGTGACTGCTTGACCCCGAACTGGTGACGCTCTGTGGGGCAGTGGGGCAACTTTGGGGTCACTGCAAGTGTCTCAGAAGCACACATTTTGACCCGGTCCACTTCCTGTTTGCCAGGAAATGAAGAGCTGCGTTTACCACATGCTTCTGGCTGCCGTGATTTTCTGTGCAAAAGCATGGGGCCTGGCAAGAGGGGCCGAGGCCTCAGGAGCCATGAGCCAAATAAATGATTCCTTCCCAGAGTCGTTCACTCAGGTTATTTTGGCCACAGCTCTGCCACCGTTATGGCCACTGAGAAACCAGTGACGGACCATCTCTCCACAGAGACTGGCCAATGTTCAGAAGGCTGGAAGAAGCCGGGCGCTGGTGGCTCACGCCTGTAATCCCAGCTACTCAGGAGGCTGAGATCTGAGGATCATGGTTCAAAGCCAGCCCGGACAGGAAAGACCGTGAGACTCCTATCTCCAATAAACCACCAGAAAACCGGAAGTGGCGCTGTAGCTCAAGTGGTAGAGCGCTTGCCTTGAGCTGAAGAGCTGAGGGACAGCGCCCAGGCCCAGAGTTCAAGCCCCACGACCGACCAAAAAAAAAAAAAAAAAGAAGAAAAGAAGGCTGGAAGAGAAAGCTCCAGGGCCTGTCCATGGTTTCCCTTTCTGCCTTGGGGATGGAGGGTGGTGGGAGGCGATCTGGATGTGTCTGGGGGCGGTGGCAGAAGGTGCAGGCGTCTGGACCGGGTACCTGGTCCCCTCGGGTCAGGGAGGCAGATGGGGAGGGAGGCTCTGTGGAGAAGATCTGTGGGGTGTGTGCAGGGACAGCAAGATCTGTACTTGTACACCGCAGTATTGCACGCACACACTGTCCACTGTCTACAAACAGAAGTGGCAGTAATGAAGGTTTACCCATGGGACTTGTGCCATCCAGCACTGGGCATGACAGGTGGAAGCGACCTGAGGACCCCACGTTCCCTTGCTCAGACGGTTGAGGCCTCAGAGCTCAGGTCTACAATATATGGCCTTGTCCTCTCTGAGACGCGAGGACTCGCTAGCAGTCCCAGGAGGCAGATCCAGGGTTCAGTTCACTCCAGAGATCAGCAGTTCTGCAGACGGGTCTGTTCCCTCCAAGAACAGCCCAAGGAGACACGAGAACCAAACATGGTACCCTGAACGAAGCATGGACTGCAGCTACCACTGACGTGTCCATACTGCTTCACTAGCTGTGACGAATGTGCTATCCTAGCAGAAAACACGGAAGACTGAATGCAGGAAGACACTCCTCTGCCGTCCTTACCATTTTCTCCTAGATCTAATTGTCTTCAGTGCTTATTTAAAATCCAATGGCAGGAAGGGGTGATACTGTCCAAAAAGAAACCTACTCGTTACCTGACATATGCTACTGTAACTCCATTGTACATCACCTTTATAATAGCAATACAAATTCAAATAATTCAACTGTACAGATTATAAAATCGCATTTAAAATGTTTTAAAGCAAGGGGCTGCAGGCCTGGCTCAAGTGATAGAGGAACGGCCTAGTAAGCACAAGGCTCTAGGTTCAAATCACAGTCCTGCCATAACAAAGGCAAGTCAGAAGTTCTAAAAACAAGTAAGCTAGGCACAGGGCTCACACCTGTAATCCTAGCTACTCAGGAGTCTGAGATCTGAGGATCACAGTTCTAAGCCAGCTTGGGTAGAAAAGTCCATGAGACTCTCATCTCTTCATTAATCACCAAAAAGCTAAAAGTGGAGCTGTGGGTCAGGTGGTAGAGCACTTACCTTGAGCAAAAAAGCTAAGAACAGTGCCTAGGCTCTGAGTTCAAGCCCCAGGACATTCTCTCTCTCTCTCTCTCTCACACACACACACTAATTGAAATTTAGTTGGTAGATGAATGAAACATCAGAAAATAAGCTAAAGAAGCCATTAGGAAGTTATGAAATTACTGAGAATGAAGCATAGAGAAATAAAGCAATAGACCCGTGAGAGCGAAGGTACAGGGCATGGGAAGGAAGAAGGTGTGTGAAGCAGGTCTGGGCTGGGAATGTAGCGCAGGTGCCCGCCTGGCACGCTCAAAGCCCTAGCTTTGTCCCCATTACCACTAGGAAGTAAACAAAAATGCATTTGTGTTTCTAAAATACTCCTAACAGAAGCCGGGCACTGGTGGCTCATGCCTGTAATCCTAGCTACTGAGGAGGCTGAGATCTGAGGATCACGGTTCAAAGCCAGCCTGGGCAGAAAAGTCTGAGACTCTTATTTCCAATAAACCATTAGAAAACCGGAAGTGGTGCTGTGGCTCAAGCGATAGAGTGCTTGCCTGGTGCTGAAGAGTGCAGGGACAGCGCCCAAGCAGAGTTCAAGCTCCATGACTAAAAAAAAAAAAGAAAAGAAAAAAAGAGAAGAGACCAGAGAAATGAGAAGTGATACTTGAAGTGTGTTAGAGACACAAATCTTCTTTTTTTTTTTGAGGGGGGAGGGGTCCAGTCATGGGCCTGAACTCTGGGACTGGGCGCTGTCCCTCAGCTCTTCAGCTCAAGGATAGTGCTTTACCACTTGAGCCACAGTGCCATTTCTGGTCTTCTAGTGGTTTATTGGAGATAAGAGTCTCATGGACTTTCCTTCCCGGGCTGGCTTTGAACCTTAATCCTCAGACCTCAGCCTCCCAAGTAGCTAGGATGACAGGTGTGAGCCACCAATGCCCAGCACAAAATCAATCTTTTTTTTTTTTTTATTGTGAAAATACTGTACAGAGGAGTTACAATTTACATGGGCAAGATAGTGACTACATTTCTTATCAAGCATTGTAGCCTCCTTTGTTTAGCCTTCCCATCCCTTCCCAGCTTCCCCCCCTCCCCCCGCCCCCTCCACCCCACAAAGACAATCTTAAGACCAACCAGAAGATGTGGTATAGTATAGTGGTACATACTTATAATCCCAGTACTTGGGAGGCAGAGAAAGCTCATGAGTTCAAGGACAGCCTGAGCTACATAGTGAGACCTAGTCTCAAAACAAGGGAACAAAAACAAAACAATCAGGAAGAAAAACAGGGTACCAAACATGGGATCCTGAGCAACCTCACAGGAATATGTTAGATTGACACCAGATTTCTGAAACCAACAATGGAGACCAGAAAACAGTGGAGTATTTATTACCTTTGATATCTGTGATCAACAACCATAACACCTCTGTCAATGTAGACTAGCATACCAGCTGTGATGGTTACTTTGTTGTGTCAATGTGAATGGGCCGCAGATAGCCCAGCTATTTGGCTAAACATTATTCTTGCTATATCTCAGTGAATTTTTGGATCAAATTTAGTGGTTAAATGGGTTTCTTGAATATGGGTCCCTAATGGGATTGCCTCATCTAATCAGCTGAAGGCCTAAATAAGACAAAGCTGGTTCTCTAATGCAAGTAACAAAAATTTCTCCTGTCTGACTGCTCTTAGTGTGGGAGACTGGTTTCCTCCTCATCTCCTTTTTGGACATAAATTGAAATATTGGATTTTCCTGGATCTCACATTTACTGGCCCTTGGACTTAGAACTGAAATGAATCGTTGGCCAAGGTACCTCACAGATCATGGAACCTGCCAACCTCCAAAACCTAACAAACCACTTCCTCAAAATAGATCTTCATACACAGACAGATATTAGAGACAAATGAGTAAATGGCCAGGTACATGCTAGACAGACATCTAGACAAACAGAGATAGATAGATAGATAGATAGATAGATAGATAGATAGATAGATAGATAGATAGATAGATAGATAGATGATAGATAGATAGATAGATAGATAGATAGATAGATAGATAGATAGATAGATAGATTAGATAGATGGTAAATAGATTGATAGATAGACCCATTCATATCCTACTGGCTGTTTCTCTGTAAATCCCGTTTTTGTTTGTCAGTTTTTTTGGGGGGGGTGTTGAAGTCAGGACTAGCGCTCTACCACTTTCAGCCACAGCTTCACTTCCAGATATCTGGTTTAATTAGAGAGTCTCAAAGACTTTCCTGCTTGGGCTGGCTTTGAAAGGTGATCCTCAGATCTCAGCCTCCAGAGTAGCTAGGATTGCAGGCGTGAGCCACCTGTGTCCAGCTCTGTGAGACTCTTATCTCCAACTAATCACCAGAAAACAGGAAGTGGCGCTGTGGCTCAAATGGTAGAGGCTCACCTTGAGCTGAAGAGCTGAGGGACAGCACCCAGGCCCAGAGTTCAAGCCCCACAACCTACAAAAAGCAAAACAAAAGACCAAAGAAGAGTAACAAAGATTGGAAGTATAGCTTAGTACATGAGACCCTAGGTTGGATTCCCAGAATCACGAAAAGAAAGAAGAGAAGAAAGGAGTCCATTTGTTGATTAAAAATAGAAATTAACCTGGGGCTGGGAAGGTGGCTCAGTGGTAGAGCACTTGCCTTGCATGCCTAAGGCTCTGGGTTCGATTCCTCAGCACCACATAAGCAAAAAGCAAAAAGCCGGAAGTGGTGCTGTGACTCAAGTGGTAGAGTGCTAGCCTTGAGCTGAAGAGCTGAGGGACAGCGCCCAGGCCCAGAGTTCAGTCCCCACGACCGGACCCAAAAAAAAAAAAAAAAATAGAAATTAGCCTAGCACCAGTGACTTATGCCAGTAAGCCTAGCTACTTGAAGACAGAGATGATGAGAATCATGGTTCCAGATCAGCCTAGGCATTGGAAATGTGTGTGTGAAAGAGGGAGAAAAGGAGGGAGGGGGTAGGAAAGACTCATCCAGGAAGCAGGGAAAGCAGACTCACGAGAGCGGGGAACGGCGGACACGGGAGGAGCCCCACAGGCGAGCTGAGCGCGTGAACTTAGAGCACAACTACAGCTCACAAGCCGGCGCTGCGGCTCACGCCTGCCACCCTAGCTACTCAGGAGGCTGAGACCTGAGGATCGCGGCTCAAAGCCAGCCCGTGAGACTCCTATCTCCAATAAACCGCCCGAAAACCGGAAGTGGCGCTGTGGCTCAAGAGGTGGAGCTCTCGCCTTGAGCTGAAGAGCGCAGGGACGGCGCCCAGGCCCAGAGTTCAAGCCCCAGGACCGACAAAAATAAACAAAAAGCACTACAGCTTACCAGGTGCTCGGGGCTGAATTACGTCCCCCGAACTTCATTAGCACGAGGCCCTCCGGCCGTGCCTGTGTGTGGGCTCCGCAGGGAGCGGAGTGGGGTGTCCGGGCCGCCCTCATCCACTAGGCCTGAGGTTGAGGTTGTGAGTTTTGTTTTTTTGCAGAGCATGAGACCGAAGCCGGCCGGGCAAGTGCTCTTCGCTAACCCCCGAGCCCGGGGCTGGGGTGCGGAAAGGAAGAGCGGAGCGGACAGGGCAGAGGCCGGCGGCGGCGTGCCGACACCAAGGCCGGGAAGGCGGCCGTGCGCGCCAGCGGGCCCGCGCCGCCCGGCCGTCCACTAACAGAATCGCTTCGTTATTTACTTACTTACTGCACCGGCTTAGCTTCCAGAATTGGAAGAAAGTAAGTTCCGGCTGGTGGAGCCCCCGCCTGTGCTTTCTGGCTCCGGGGTCCACAGTGGTCCCCGGGGGTCCTGGCGGGTTTCACGGCTTAGTCTCCAGCCACGCGCATGCGCTTGAGTTTTCTCCTAAAGTTGAGTGTGTTATTGGGTTGGTCACAAATGGAGCTCTGTCCAACAAGGACCAGGAGAAAGAGCGAGTGAAGGAAGTGATGGGAGAGCGTGGCGAGCCGATGGCCCTTCCGGGATTATAGACAGCGTCCCCGAGCCAGGGCTCTCCAGGCTGGCTCCTACAGGGAAAACACCTGGGGCCAGGCTCGTCCCCAGTGGGCACTCCCTCCCCTCCCTCGCTGGAGTGACTTCCGCTCTGCTCTCCACCCTCTCCGGAGGGCGCACAGCCTCAGGAAGGCGCGCACACCCTGCACTGCGGGCCTCCACCGCCGTGACCCGGGTGTGAGTGGAGGCCTCAGGCCCCTCCGTCTGTGCGTGCGACCGCATCTGACCTGGCTTTCAAGAACTCCCTAATTAGCCTCCAAAGACAGATGCAGACGAAGCAATTATGCCCTTCCTGTTACCTGGGAAACCAAATTAGCCAACAGAAGTTTGCTTAGTGAGGCTGCAATCACAGCAAATACAATTGGATGCTCTTGAGACTATTTTCTCAGGCTGTGGGAAATTATTATAAATCATTCTTGTTCCAAAATATTGTCCCCTCTCCAGAGGCCAAAATCAACCCCCCTCCTCCAAACTAGGAACTTCAGTAGCTGCTCACCTCACCCCCAGCAGACCAGGGCTAGCATCTTGGTTCTGATCTGTTATATTTGTCCAAATAGAGGGAGAGGGAGAGGACACGTAACTTTGTCCTTTTATGAAATAATTTTTCTTTTTTTTCAGTCATGGGACTTGGACTCTGGGCCTGGGCACTGCCCCTGAGCTCTTCAGCTTAAGGCCAGTGCTCTACCACTTAAGCCACAGCTCCATTTCCAGTTTTCTGGTGGTTTATTGGAGATAAGAGTCTCATGGAGGGCTGGGAAGGTGGCTCAGTGGTAGAGCGCTTGCCTTGCATGCATGAGTCCCTGGGTTCGATTCCTCAGCACCACACATAAGCAAAAAGAAAAAAGCCGGAAGTGGCGCTGTGGCTCAAGTGGTAGAGCGCTCGCCTTGAGCTGAAGAGCTGAGGGACAGTGGCCAGGTCCAGAGTTCAGGCCCCACAACTGGACAAAAAAAAAAAGTCTCATGGACTTTCCTGCCTGGGCTGGCTTGGCATAGCGATCCTCAGATCTCAGCCTCCTGAGTAGCTGGGATGACAGGCAGGAGCCGCCAGTGCGCTGTGGACAGCAGCCCACCAGGCTGAACAGAAGATTAGCAGTGAGCACTGCCATCTTGGTATTTGTTACCAGCCCTTTGTTCCCAGTGGATCAAGTCAGCAACCAAGTCTAAGAGAAATAAGGAAAGCAATTTCCTTACATACTAAGTTTATCCTCGTGTGATCCAAGGCTCTGTCAGATCCTCAAATGGAATTAGCATTTTTAAGAGCATAGTTCCCCTCTGTTATTTAAGTGTATCTATCTTTGAGGAAGGGACTTAAACAGGTTTTTTTCTTTCTTTCTCTGAGCTGGCACCGGGGCCTGAACTCAGGGCTTCCCACTCTCAGCTTTTGCCTTTTTTTTTTTTGCACCACTTGAGCCACTTCTGGCTTGGAGAGAAGAGTCTCAGATTTGTCTACTCAGCTGGTTTTGAACCCTGATCCTTACATGTCAGCCTTCAGAGTAGCTAGGATTGCAGGCATGGGCCATGAGCACCAGGCAAGCTTATTCTTATGGAAAACTTCATATGCACAAAAGGATACTGTTCAGGTGGATCTAACTGCCTTGGTTACGAGGCCTAATTCAGATTTATTTCTAAAATTTAAATTGTTTCGTTTAAACATGGATGCCAAATTCACGAACCTCACGTGTGACTGCAGACAGTGAAAATTCTTCCCAGAATTTACCAAATTCCCAAAACCCATGTGATCAGTTTCCTTTGCTGACTCCCCCAGATAAACTATACACTTGAGTTAGAATGCATATTCTTTCCTCCTTCTCCATAGATGACAGGTCACACCATACCTGCTGTACTTGCTTTTTCTACCCGTTTTACATGTGATGAAATTTGCCAGCAATTCTGCTTGTGAAAAGGACCTCCATAGTAACTAGAACCAGGGACCTCCCGATCTGCAGTTAAATGCTCTACCCATGAATTACACTCAAGACTAGAGGAAACCAGCTCCTTACTGTTTACTTTCGGTGCCACACCCAAAATGCCTGGAGCAATTACAATGACCAGTGCCACTACAGCACTTCCAATACACCAGAGAAGCTGGTTTTTGGTTGTTGGTTTTTGTTTTCGGTATTTTTTTCCCCTCCTTCCTGGGGCTTGAATTCAGGGCCTGGGCACTGTCCTTGAACTTCTTTTGGTCAAGGCTTGCTACCACTTGAGCCACAGCACCACTTCTGCCTTTTTCTGAGTGTGTGGTACTGAGGAATCAAACCCAGGGCCTTATGCATGCAAGGCAAACACTCTACCACTGAGCCACCTTCCCAGCCGCAAAGAAACTGTTTTAAATTATATATATGTAATATCTAATACATATACATATGTATATATACAATTTAAAAAATTGTGGTAGTATAGTGAAACAGGGAAATGAAACCACTTACTCAAAATCACAGCAAATTAATAGACAGAATCAAGAGATTAACAGCCACCTAGTCATTCGGTCTGGACTCCGCTGCTCTTTGGGATGAACTCAAGAGCTTTGTGCGTTGATATCATACTCTGTCAGCCTCAGGCTCCTCCTACATGTGACACGGTGGCCCAGAGAAGTAGGAAGGACTCTTCTAGCCCCGCGCCTTGAGAGGACTCCACCGTGGCTGCTGGAAGCTAGAATTGAGTTGAGATTTTCTAAATATGTGAATTAACCGGCATTGAATCAAGACTTTCACTTGGCTCAGAATGGAAAATGCACAAAACTGGCACACAGAAAACTTGACTGCATCTAATCTCTACCACCCAGCTCATCTCGCAGAGCCTGAGGTAATTTTATTTTAATCTACAATGGTGCTTGCATTAATACCCAGTGTATACACAGATTGCAATAGGAATGACGTGTACTGATAGAAGCTGGTGGCTCACTCTTGTAGCCACTTGAGAGGCTGAAAGTCTGTGCAGAAAAGTGTGAGAGACTCTACTTCCAGTTATCCAGCAAAAAAGGTGGACTGGAAACATGGCTCAGGTGGTGGAGGACCAGTCCCAGTCGTGAGACCCTGAATTCAAGCCCTAGTAGCAGCACAAGAATGACAGAAAGAATGAAGCCTTATATAATAATAATAATAATATAGTAATAATATATAATGAAGCCTTCATATAATACAAAGGCAAAATAATTTTTAGAAATCAATACAAATGAAATCACAAATCTATTGACATTCAAATGAGTAGCCATTTGGATGAAACTTCGGCTGCTTGTCTCTGACAACCCTATGGCTCCAACGCCATTGCCACACGGTCCTCCTCCCTCCCACCCCTGTGGCTGTGCGCTTCTCTGGGTTCAACCCGCTTCTGTCCCTGAGTTAAAGCACTGCGTGGGGACAGTCACAGCACAGGGAAAGCCTCCAGGACAGTGGCGGCAGCAGCTCTTGATTATGGCGGCCATGGCAGCCACAGGACTGCATTAGCAGCATCAAGATTGGTTTTGAAATATGAATAGAAAATCTCTAGGAGGGAGGGGACCATGCAGGCTACTCTGGCCTCATTCTGAGAGTCTCTGCGCTGCCTGGGCACTAGGGGCACGGTCAGGGCTCAGGGCAGGGACCCGAGGGCTGGTTTCTGCTGCAGAGTTTAACCTCCTGGCCGCAGGAGTGGAAGCAGCCCGTCGTCCTCTGTGAGATTTCTCCTTCTGGTCATTCTGTAGCAAAGGTCAACTTGGGGAATACTGAGCTATGTGGTGGGAACTACAAACCCCTGGTGTGGTAGAATGCAAGCCCTGCTTTCAGACCTGTCATCCTGCAATCTAATTCATGGGATCAAAGCAAAGCCTTTAGAAGCTCATTTCATTGAAAGTGCAGCTCTTGACATTAAGGTGAATGTGACTGCACTTAGATTTATTTAAAGTTTAACTCTGGCCGGGCGCCAGTGGCTCATGTCTGTAATCCTAGCTACTCAGGAGGCTTGAGATCTGAGGATCGTGGTTCAAAGCCAGCCCCGGCAGGAAAGTCTATGAGACTCTTATCTCCAGTAAACCACCAGAAAACCAGAAATGGTGTTGTGGCTCAAGTGGTAAAGTGCTAGCCTTGAGCTGAAGAGCTGAGGGACAGCGCCCAGGCCCAGAGTTCAAGCCCCACAACTGATGAAAGAAAGAAAAAGAAAGAAAGTTTAACATGGAAGGCAGAACTCTGCTTGGGTAGCAGTAATATAATTAATTTAAACTTTTTACTTAAATTTATTTATTTATTTATTTTTGGGTCAGTCGTGGGGCTTGAACTCTGGGCCTGAGCACTGTCCCTGTGCTCTTCAGCTCAAGGCGAGTGCTCTACCACTTGAGCCACAGCGCCACTTCCATTATTTAAATTTAAATTTAATTTTTATTTATTTATTGCCAGTCCTGGGTACTGAACTCAGGGCCTGGACACTGTCCCCAAGCTTCTTTTGCTCAAGGCTAGCGCTCTACCTCTAGCCACAGCACCACTTCTGGCTTTTTCTGTTTATGTAGTACTGAGGAATCAAAACCCAGGGCCTCATGCATGCTAGGCAAGCACTCTACCACTGAGCCACCTTCCCAGCCCCATGCTCTGTGTCTTCTTTCCAAGTAGGTGCTCTACCTCTTGAGCCACAACTCCACTTCTAGCTTTTTTCTTGTGGTTAATGGAGGTAAGACTCTTTCAGACTTGTCTGACAGGGCTGGCTTCAAATCCCAATCTTCAGATCTCCTAATCTGCTCAGCATCCTGAGAAGCTAGGATCACAGGCCTGAGCCACCTGCATCCCACAAAACCGTATGGAGTTGAAAACTTCCCATCAATCATAATGTCTCCCTGTCTTTGAAAATAGACTGAGTAGAGCTCTTTCATACGTCCACAAATAGGGCATAATAAATAAACTGGAAAATAAACATCTTCAAAACGTGTAAATGAAAGAAAACACAAACAGGGGGCACCCGGATTTGAACCGGGGACCTCTTGATCTGCAGTCAAATGCTCTACCCCTGAGCTATACCCCCAGTGCCTGTGAGGGGAGGCTCTCATCCCTTTATCTCTAAGCACTCAAGGCCTGGCGGCCTCTCGCTTACGCCGGCCTGAGGGCTCCCTCGCCCCAGGGCCCCGCGGCCCCGGAAGCCGGGCCGCTGATAACCCGCCGCCATCTTCTGCTCGCAGCCCGAGGGCCGCTGGCCTAGCAGGGCCTCCCCGGCCTTCGCGGGGAGCCTGGAGCGGCGTCAGGGGTGTGACCCCGGCCCCCCCAAGCCGCAGGGCAGTGAGCGCAGGCCAGGCCAGTGGTCTTAACGGAGAAGGCAAGGCGCAAGACGCACAGAGGAGCCTCGGCTGCGGTTCAAGGCCACTAGGGGCCTGGGAGCGCAAAGTCTGCCTGTGTGTGTGTGTGTGTGTGTGTGTGTGTGTGTGTGTAGTAAGGCAAAGGTCATCGAGGGACAACTCAGCTGGTAGACAAGGAAGCTGATAGACTTTCGGGAAGTCAAGGTGAAGTTCAGTAACACCACACAATACACATTAAAACAAACGGGCTGGAGGAGTGGCTCAAGCGGTAGAGCACCTGCCTAACAAGCACGGGGCTGACCTCTAACCCCAGTACCACAAATCAGTCAATCAACGCCTAGTAAAACAAAAGCAATTGGACTATAAATTGGTAAAAGTCTATCTTGTGACGGACAAAACCAAAACCAGCAGATAGCTTATTTTTTTGTGCCAGAACTGGGGCTTGAACTCATTTTGCTCAAAACTGGCACTCTACCACGTGAGCCACAGCTTCACCTCTGGCTTTTTGCTGTTAGGTGGGGGTCAGAGTCTTTTGGGTTTGTTGCCCTTGGATGGCTTCGATTCTCAGACTTCAGCATCCTGAATAGCTAGGATGTCAATTATGA
This sequence comes from Dipodomys spectabilis, assembly GCF_019054845.1. NCBI lineage: Eukaryota > Metazoa > Chordata > Mammalia > Rodentia > Heteromyidae > Dipodomys > Dipodomys spectabilis. The sequence continues at coordinate 8,387,997 of NW_024870711.1, forward strand.
ACTGTTGGGAGCCAAAAGTTGAGTCTCTCAACATAATAGGCTTAACTATCTCACTGGAACAACTTGAGGCTGAGTTTACAGAATCCCACCTTTTTACCACGCCCTAAGTAAACACTCTGCAGCTGCTAAAGACCGACCACCTTTTCACCTTGCCCAAACATCCTACAGCTGCTTCAGCCAATGAAAAAGCTTCCTTATTCCAAGCATGTAAATACAGCTGTGTGAAAAATAAAATTAAGCAGCAGCAGCAGCAGCAGCTTGATCAGAATCTCTGTCTTGCTGTCATTCTTCGTGTCTCTTGTCCCTTCATTCCTTCTCGTTTAGGTTCATTGCCCTCGTTGAAGTCCTGTAGGTCGGAACAATGAACCACCAGCTCTGGGCTGCAGTGTTACTGAAAATGGGCTGTAGTTCAGTGGCAGAGCACTTGGGTAATACCTGTTATAAGGCCCTGGGTTTTATCCCCAACTCACCTGTAATCCCAACGCTCAAGAAGGCTGAGAATTCCAGGTCAGCCTGAGCTAGAGTGAAATCCGATCTCAAATAACCTATCTAAACAGGGCTGCAGACTTGCTCAATGGTGAGTGCTTGCCTAGAACACACAGATCCCTGACTTCCATCCTGCCGCTGTGAAATTAAAACCTTGAGATGCCTAATATTCAAGATTAGTGCTAAGTAATGTAAGGTATATTCACATACCTAAAAACTACACAGCTACCCAAACGCTTTAATATGATTCTTAAGAAATTATGAATTGCATTTCAAGTTCTCAATTCTGACCATGAGAATTACTTGGGAGGGCAAGGGGTGTGTGTGAAATGCTGGCTAATTAGCTCAGGAAATCTGGGACTGATATCCTTTTTTTTTTTTAAATGTGTAGCAATGATTGGAAATCATGTTAAATGATGGAGTGCTATCTTAAATGTAAAGACACATCAAACAAAAAGCTAAAAGGAAAATTTTGGAATCTAACAAGCTCCTATCTCCACGGTATGATGATGAGTGATGACTTCTTTATGTGTTTCTGTATTTTCGTTTCATGTATTACTGCATCCATCAGTGAGATTAAAAATCACTTTTTGCGGTGATACTAGGTACTTACTAGAGGAATGCGAGGCTTGCGGTAATACTCAGGGCCCCACGCTTGCTAAAAACGAACTCTCACTTCAGCCACACCCTTGGCCTTCTTTTATTTTTTCATGCTACTTTTCACACTTGCACACTTGTAATCCTACTCAGGAGGCTGGGGCCTGAGATTCGCAGTTCGAAGCCAGCCCAGACAGGCAAGGCCGTGAGCCTCACCTCCGATGAACCACCAAAAAGTCGGTAGTGGAGCCGCGGCTCCAGCGGTACAGCGCCGGCCTTGAACAGAAGCTCAGGGGCAGCGCGCCAGCGCCGCGGGGTGGACTTGAACCCACAACTGCGCGGGAAGGCGTCTGCCACGCACGGGGTCCCCAGGCCGGGCCGCGTTCTCCCCGGGGCGCGGGACGCCGTCGGTGGCAGGCGTGGAGCCCTCGGTGAGGAGTCCTGGCCTCCCGACGGCGTTTGCCCGGGCTGTGCGCAAAGAGGAGGACCCCGGCCTGGGTGCGGGCTGTGCGCAAAGAGGGGGACCCCGGCCTGGCGGAGGGACGAGCACAAAGAGGGGGACCCCGGCCTGGCCGCGGGCTGTGCACAGAGAAGGACCCCGGCCTGGCCCGCGGGCTGTGAACAAAGAGGGGGACCCCGGCCTGGCAGGGCTGTGCACAGAGGGGGACCCGGGCCTGGCAGGGCTGTGCACAAAGCGTGGGACCCCGGCCTGGCAGGGCTGTGCACAGAGGGGGACCCCGGCCTGGCAGGGCTGTGCACAGAGGGGGACCCGGCCTGGCCGCGGGACGAGCACAAAGAGGGGGACCCGGCCTGGCCGCGGGCTGTGCACAGAGGGGGACCCCGGCCTGGCCGCGGGCTGTGCACAAAGCGTGGGACCCCGGCCTGGGCGCCGGGCCCGGGGATGCGGGCGTTGCTTGGGCCGGAGGCCGGGCCGCTCCACGCGGCCTACGGCGCGGTTGGCGGTTGGGCTGCGTTTGGGGGAGCCCTCCCCCCTCCCCGGCCCGCGGCGTGGCCGGGCGCGGATCGAGGCGCGCGGAAAGGCCCCGCGCCACCACCGAGAGGCTCCGCGCCTTCCTAGAGCGGCCAGCGGCGACCAGGTGCCGGCGCGGGGGCCTGCGGGGCCGGCCGCCAGGGGGCAGCAGCGAGGCCGCCGGGCCGCGAGCCGCGGGGGGACACGGGCTGGGCACGGGCCGCCTGCGCAGCGAGTGTGTGTGTGTGTGTGTGTGCGCGCGCGCGCACAGGTCGCCTGCGCAGGGAGTGTGTGTGTGTGTGTGCACGGTCCGCCAGCGTGGAGTGTGTCTGTGTGTGTGCGCACGGGCCGCCTGCGCAGGGAGTGTGTGTGTGTGTGTGCACGGTCCGCCAGCGCGTAGTGTGTGTGTGTGTGTGCATGGGACGCCTGCGCAGGGAGTGTGTGTGTGTGTGTGCGCGCACAGGTCGCCTGCCCAGGAAGTGTGTGTGTGTGTGCGCGCGCACAGGTCGCCTGCACAGGGAGTGTGTGTGTGTGTGTGTGTGTGCGCGCGCGCGCACAGGTTGCCTGCGCAGGGAGTGTGTGTGTGTGTGTGCACGGTCCGCCAGTGCGGAGTGTGTGTGTGTGTGCGCGCACGGCCCGCCTGCGCAGGGAGTGTGTGTGTGTGTGTGCGCACGGGCCGCCTGCGCAGGGAGTGTGTGTGTGTGTGTGTGCGCGCGCGCGCACAGGTCGCCTGCGCAGGGAGTGTGTGTGTGTGTGTGCACGGTCCGCCAGCGCGGAGTGTGTGTGTGTGTGCGCGCACGGCCCGCCTGCGCAGGGAGTGTGTGTGTGTGTGTGCGCACGGGCCGCCTGCGCAGGGAGTGTGTGTGTGTGTGTGCACGGTCCGCCAGCGCGTAGTGTGTGTGTGTGTGTGCATGGGACGCCTGCGCAGGGAGTGTGTATGTGTACACGGGCCGCCTGTGCAGGGAGTGTGTGTGTATGTACATGGGCCGCCTGCACAGGGAGTGTGTGTGTGTGTGTGTGTGTCCAAAGGCCGCCTGTGCAGGGAGTCTGTGTGCACGGGCCACCTGCGCAGGAAGTGTGTGTGTGTACACAGGCCGCCTGCGCGCGGTGTGTGTGTGTGTGTGTGTGCGTGCGCAGGGGCGTCTGTGTGGTGTGTGTGTGCCTGGTGTTTGCGCAGGGGCCTCCTGTGCAGGGAGTGTGTGTGTGAGCATGGGCCGTCTGCACAGGGAATGTATGTGTGTGTGTGTACACAGGCCACCTGTGCAGGGAGTGTGTGTGAGCATGGGCCGCCTGCACAGGGAGTGTGTGTGTGTGTGTGTGTGTGTACACAGGCCGCCTGCGCAGGGAGTGTGTGTGTGTGTGTGTGTACACAGGCCGCCTGCGCAGGTTGTGTGTGTGAGCATGGGCTGCCTGTGCAGGGAGTGTGTGTGTACACAGGCTGCCAGCACAGTGTGTCTGTGTGTGTGTGTACACGGACCGCCAGCATGGAGTGTGTCTGTGTGTGTGTACACGGGCCGCCTGTGCAGGGAGTGTGTGTGTGCACGGGCCGCCTGCGCAGGGAGTGTGTGTGTGCGCACAGGCCGTCTGCGCAGTGTGTGTGTCTCACGTGTGCGCACGCCGGTCCTGAGTTGAAACTCAGCCCCCGAGCTTCGGTGCTCCAGGCCAAGACTCCGCTGGACCGCAGCCCCCTGCCAGCTTTCCTACTGGTTCATTGGAGAGCTGAGTCTCACGGACTTTCCTGCCCGGGCTGGCTCTGAACCAGATCCTCACATCTCAGCCTCCGGACTAGCTAGGATGACCGGCGTGAGCCAGGGGTGCCCTGCAGAATTAGTCTCGATGTGGAGACCGTTTGCCTTGCCTTTTGCAAAACAGATCTAACTGCAGGACCGTTACAAGTAGGAATGCAGAAGCTGGTAGGAATGCATTTTAGACATTAGGGAATAAAAGAGCTGTCGGTGCTGGCTCGAGCATCTTGTAGCCACGCTTTGGCACAGGTGGATCTAGTGATGCAGCGTTTTACAGGGGTGTAAAAAGACCCAGGATTTGGGGGGTTTTTATAAAGTCCGCTGGGTGGGGTGGCCAGCCGGGGAGACCCAGGACACGCCGGCTGAGTCGGCTGGCAGCTGTTGGAGGCCTGGTGTTCGGAGCAGGTGGTGTTTTATTGTTTCATTTGCTTTATCAAAACCCCTTCCCCAAGCTGCTTCTCTGTGAACAGAACAGCAAGCAGGCAACGCGCAAGCCTCGTACGCTCACATCAGGACCACAATGGAGGCTCCTCTGGTTTGATCAGAACTTTGTCACACTATTACATTCATCCTTCTGATGAACAGACAGCCATACAGCTCTGTACTTAGAGTTCTTAGGAAGAAAGGGACCCAGTTGCAAAGGGGGGTTCATTAGCAGAGTGCCCCAACCGCCAATCAGCAGTCAACCCAGCTGGGAGACCTAAGGTCCCAGGGCTGGGCTGGACAGCCAGAAATGTCTGATCTCAGCCACGTTCAGACATCCACAGAGTCCATGGGGTCATCAGAGCCCCAAATCAGAGAGAAATCGTGTTGTTTGGCCTTTTAAAAAAAGTTTTATTAAGGATCCAGGTTCAAGTCGGATGCAGTATTTAACAGCAGGGAACAGCAAAGCACTTTGGTTTCACACACTTAGGTTTAAATTCTGGCCGTGTGACCTTGGGCTAATTGCTTAAACCTCTGGAAACTTCTGCTGAAGCGGACAAAGACACCAGTTTTGTCGCAGAATAAAATGGAAACATGAACTTTGCTCAATGCCTGGAACATGGTAAGACTTGAAGGATCATAATGCTTACTGTCATTATCCTTAGTAAAATTCAAAGCCCAATGCTAGTAGCTCATGACTGTAATCCTAGCTACTCAGGAGGCTGACTACTCAGGAGGCTGAAAGCTGAGGATCAGGAGTTGAAGCCTTGGGATTCTTATCTCCAATTAATGTGCAGAGAGCTGGAAGTAGAGAGAGAGGTATGGCTCAAGCGACAGAGTGCCAACCTTGAGTGAAAAAGCTCAGGGACACCGCCCAGACCCTGAGTTCAAGCCCCAGTACTGGCACATAAATAAATAAGATAAAATAAAATTCAGAGGTCTGATTTCCAACCAGAAGTTTGCTTGAAAGATTACTATCAATAATACTAGGTTCAAGTTTTTTCTGTCTCTCTCCTTCCTTCCTTCCTTCCATCCTTCCTTCCTTCCTTCCTTCTTGTTCTTCCATTCTTCATGTTTAAGAATTCTTTTTGCTTGGAGCTATCCTTTTTGCAAATAAAAGATCTAGGTTCTAGTTCTTATCTAAAAATACTCATTTGAAGGAATCCAACTAGAAATGATCCATGCAAAACTAAAATCAGTTAAAAATCTTTAAGAAATTTCAATCCAGAAGTTCCCACTGAAACTGGGAAGCAACGAGAACCTTTTCCAGCCAAATTGCTTCCCAGAAGGCTGCGGAGGCCCTGGCCTGACTCAACGTTGCCCTGGCAACAGGAGAGAGCCCGCAGGGCCTCAGTCCCTGAGCCCTTCATCTAAGGAGCTGCCATACAGGGCGATAGTTAAGGTCCCCCTCAGCCACCTGGCTGCTTTAAACTGCTCTGACTCACAGAGAGTACAGGAAAGATGAAGACAAGGATCCTTCTGTCAGAGAACTGCCGCAAGCTCCCCCAGGGGCTTCAGCTTTTCCAGGTCCCCAAAGGCCTGGTTAAGAGAAGGCCCAAAGTCATCAATAGATTCTAGGGAATGTCAGGGCAGCAGGAACGGTTTCTAGCCCTCTAGTATTTCTCCATGGAGCCCAGTACAGTGCTTTGCACACAAGTGATAAATACTAGAGGGAAGTGCTATGTCTGTGAACTTCCTGGAGGGGGCCAAACCCACAACCTGCTCTCTTTGCTGCCTTTTGTGTCTGGCCCAAGCAGATCATGCACTTAGTGTTGACAGCCCAGGATGACAGGGCTTGCCTGGTACTGTAACACTTGAGCAAGGCCTCTAGTTTGGCATTTTGTTTGTTAATTGGAGATGGATTACATCTTGCTTTGAACCAGGATCCTCAGGTCTCAGCCTCCTCAACAGTTAGGATTACAAGTATGAGCTACTGCAGCCTGGCACACTTATTGTTTAAAAAGCATACAGAGCACGTTCTGCTTAATATATTCCCTTTCTCCCATGTCCTAAGTTAAAAAAAATCTGGGGTAAAGTGGAATCATTTAGCAGAGGAAATGACTGTTCTCTTCCCAACCACCACACAGGTCCCAGGGAGAGGAGTTTGAGCCAGGCACATGTGCCGTGGGGTTGAAGACTTGAGTCCAAACACTGGCTCTGCCACTAGGATCTGTGATTTGAGACTACTTCACCTACTCAAAGGGTGTGACTAACGATGCTCTCCTTATGTACAGTTATGGAGAAGCACATGTAAGGACTTCAAAAATAAGAAATGTCCAACAAATGGCAACGATTCTTTCTGGAGCCAATGGTAATCAGCAAATCAGGAGTTTGAAAGTCTGCCTAATTAAGAGCATTCAAGAAAATCACTTTGGGGCTGAGAATGTGGCTCAGTGGTAGAGTACTTGCCTAGCATGTGTGAAACCCTGGATTCGATTCCTCAGTACCACATACACAGAAAAAGCCAGAAGTGGCGCTGTGGCTCAAGTGGTAGAGCGCTAGCCTTGAGCAAAAGAAGCTCAGGGACAGGGCCCAGGCCCTGTGTTCAAGCCCCAGGACTGGCAATTAAAAAAAGAAAAGAAAATCACTTTGAAAGAAAACCCAGAGAGCTAGGCTACTACCCACACAAACTCTTATGTGGGGCTGAGAGCTGGGCTTAAAACAGATTGCTCTGGCATCAGGATCAAATGTAGTTGCTTGGTCTTTTCACACTACAGTAATTTTTCTGCTTCAGCCTGAAGAAATTTCCCTCTTAGAGATTCTTTTTAATTTTTGAGTTTTTGCTTATACCAGGGTTTGAACTCAGGGCTTTGAGCTTGTTCAGCTGGTATGCTTAATTGGTGCTCTGCCATTTGGGCCATAGCTCCAGTCTGGAACTTTGCTGGTTATTTTGGAAATAGTATCTGACTTTTCTTGCTCGGGCTGGCCTTAAGACATGATCCTCAACCTTCTAAGTAGCTTGGATTATAGGCATAGCCGGTGGTACCAGGGAGATTCATTCTTTTAGGATATAATAGTATCTGTTTTATTAAGTTTAATTGGCCATAAGGTAATAATAAAATTAGTAAACTTTTGAGATCTCAGTACATGACAATGTCTTTTTTTCCCCTTCTGACATTGAGGCTTGAACTCAGGGCCTAGGAGACATCCCTTAGCTTTTTTGCTCAAGGCTAGCACTTTAGTACTTGAGCCACAGCTCCACTTATGGCCCTTTGGTGGTTGAGATAAGTTTCATGGATTTTCCTCCCCCAGCTGGCTAGATCCTCAAATCTCAGTCTCTTGAGAAGCTAGTGTTACAAGCATGAGCCACTGGTACTCAGCCTCCAATGTCTTGAGATATATCTATATATCTTCTTTATTTAAGTCTCAGAATAGTTGAACCTTTACCAATGTCACTTAAAAGATGAGAAAACTAAGCTGGGTGCCGGTGGCTCACGTCTGTAAGCCTAGCTACTCAGGAGGCTGAGATCTGAGGATCATGGTTTGAAGCTAATCCTGGCAGAAAAGTCCCCATGAGACTCTTATCTCCAATTAACCACTCAAAAACTGGAAATGGTGCTGTGGCGCAAGTGGTAAAGCACTAGCCTTGAGCACAGAGGCTCAGGGACAGTGCCCAGGCCCTGAGATCAAGTCATACAACCGACAAAAACAACAGTAACAAAAAGATGAGAAAACTATTAACTCATTCAAGGCCAAAGTCACACAAGCACTGAAATCATCTTGGACTGGAGTCTGCACACATGTTTGTGACCATCTTCTATTTGTCATCGGCCTCTGATTGTTGGCAGAGATTACAGTGGGAAGCATGGTGGTAGGGGGAGCTGGGGTACAGGGAGGGATAATTTGTAGCACAGGGCACTGACCTGGAGAAGAGGTGGCATGGAGAAGAGTTAGAGCCAAGGGTGAGGACACAGAAGCACAGAGAAGCCCTAGCAGCTCAGCTATACAGAAGGAGAACCAGTCTTCTGCTATATTTGGCTTAATTCCTTTGAAGCCCAGATTTCCTAGGAAAAGCAAGGATCTTAGGCGCCACTCCACCTGACCTCAGGGTCCCGGCCAGATCACATAACAAGTCACTCTGGTCTCCGACTCGGATTCCACCACAAACCACAGGGTCTCCACTGAAGTCTGAGTCCTTGGACTCCAAATGAGTAAAGACTTTGAGCAACAACAGCCTTCCGCCAAAAAGACACAAATGCCTTCACTGCTACTTCTTGGGGCTCGACGTGCCTGGTGCCTGAGAACCACTTCCTTCTCCCCTCGACCTTTACCTACCGCTGCTCATCTCCTGTGTCTGACAAGGTTGGTTTCCTCCCGCGCTGTGCAGCGGGGTCCCGGCTCTGGCCACCGTTCCTGGTCCTGATCCAACTCAAACCCCACCGTCCCTTCCCGGCCGCATCGGGGCCCCCTCGCTCTCAGGTTCGGAGGGTTTCACCCGGGACCGGCCTCCCGGCTCTCCCCGTCCTCCCGGCCCGGCCGCGTTTCCTGCACCCTGTGGGATGCGGCTGTGTCCGCGGTGCGTGGGCCGCCGCCGCCGGCGCGCACGGGAAGGGGAGGAGGGCGCGCGCCCAACGCTGCCCGGCCCTGCGCCTCTCACAGAACTCCACGCTCTCCTCCACGTGGACTCCAGGTCATTTCTGGAGGCGCGGGGCTCGGTGGGGCTCCTCGGCCCGGCGCCTGTCCCCCGAGGACGCCCAGCCGCCCCTAGCTTGGCGCCCGGAGCCGGGAGCCCCTCGGGCCAGGGCCGCCACAGAGCCCGGCCGGCGGCGCCCTGGCGAGGTTGCGCGTGCGCCCCGGGCAGAAAGCTAAGGACGACGGGAAATTCGCGAAGGCCTGGAGACCGGCTCCCCGTGCCCAGCACGGCTTGCTGCAGCACCCCAAACCCCTGGCCTTCGTGCATCCGGAGACGTCTGTACCCCTTCCCTGCCCAGACGGCCGATGTCCGCTGTCCGTCCCTGACCTCGCTAGACACGGGGACCTACTCTGCCTCGGGCGGGCCGCCGCCCTGCAGCGTCAGGCCGCACCGCTCTTCCCTCTGCGGCCACAGCCCGGCCACGCGGAGAGGAGCGGCTCTAGGCACAGCTCCCTCCCCGCACAACCAAGCAAAAATGGCAAACACGAAACGCTCGTCTTTTTAAAAAGTACTCTATTATTATCAAATAGAACCACAGTATCCAAAAGGTGATTATAAAGTTCTGTCGCCCCTAAGCGGCCCTGCTCGCCTGCCCGTGGCCGGTAGCCAAATCACTCCCCCCGCGCCGATTGGTTTCATCCACTTTATTGTCGAGGAAATTAACAGCCAGGCCCCCCTCGCCCCCTCCCGGGCCCTCGGGGACCCAGGCGCCGCCAGGCCGCGTCCTGGGGAGCAGGGGAGGGGAGGCGGGCTCGCCGCGGCGGGGCCGGGGCCGGGGCGCGGCGGCGGGCCGGCGGCGCTCACTCGCCCGTGTGGGTCCGCAGGTGGTACTTGAGCGACTGCTTGTAGCGGAAGCACTTGGCGCAGTGCGTGCACGGGTAGGGCCGCTCGCCGGTGTGCGCGCGCTGGTGCTCCAGCAGGTGGTGCTTCTGCGTGAAGCGCTTGCCGCACTCGGCGCAGTGGTAGGGCCGCTCGCCGGTGTGGATGCGCCGGTGCTCCAGCAGGTGGTGCTTGCGGATGAAGCTCTTGCCGCACTCGGGGCAGGCGTGCGGCCGCTCCCGCGAGTGCACGCGGCAGTGGTTGGTGAGCTTGGACTTCTCGCTGAAGCTCTTCTCGCACTCGGGGCACTTGAAGGGCCGCTCGCCCGTGTGTGTCCGCTGGTGGCGCAGCAGGTGCGACGGGCGGCTGAAGCTCTTGCCGCACAGGCTGCAGATGAAGGAGACCTCGTGCTTGCCCGCGTGCACGCGCTGGTGGATCACCAGGCTGATGTGCAGCCGGAAGCTCTTCTTGCACTCGGGGCACGTGTAGGGCCGCTCGCCCGTGTGCGTGATCTGGTGCTTGGTCAGGCTGGACTTGTGGCTAAAGCTGCTGTCACACTCGGGGCACTTGTAGGGCTTGGGGCCGCCGCCGCTGCCCGAGCTGGGCGATTTGGGGCGCGGCTTGAGCGCGTGCTTGGGGGTGAAGGCGGGCCCGCGCTCGGGCGAGGCGTAGCCGCTGCGCGCGCGGTGGATGCGCTGGTGCAGCGTGAGCTGCTGCTTGTGCCGGAAGCTGACCTCGCACTCGGAGCACTCGTACGGCCCCTCCTTGATGTGGTTGCGCTGGTGGATGATGAGGTTGATTTTCAGCCGGAAGCTCTTGCCGCACTCCATGCAGGTGAAGGGCCGCTCGCCGCGCCGGTTCCGCTGCTGCTGGCTCGAGGACCCGCGGCTCTCGCCCAGGTGGTGCCGCTCGCCGTGCGCGTGCGCGTGCGCGTGCCCATGCGCATGCACAGGCGGCGCCAGCCTCTTCACCGCCGGGTTGCCCAGCTGCAGGGGCGGGGGGCTGTCCTCGCCGTCGGGGGACATCTCCTCGGGCAGCGGGGTCTGATACATACCGGCCTCGAACCTCCCAGACAGCTGCCCGAGGGACTGCAAGTGCTGCGGCAACTCGTCCTCCTCCTCCTCGTCCTCCTCCTCCTCCTGCTCCTCCGTCTTTATCACGATCCCCTCTGCCCCAGGATGGAGAGAGACAAGGAGGTTAGCGCGGTCCAGAGCCCCACCTGGCCCTCGCCATGGAGGCCGCACCTACAGCAGATTGCTGCCCAATGCCTTCTGGGAACACCTTGGGGTTAGACGTGGAACCCGGGCTGGCCGTGGGTCTGGTCCAGGTGTTAACTGGGCCAATTAGATTCCTCTCGTGGAAAGCTGCAGAAAAGAACAAAGAGCCCCAGGACCCCCAGGGGGTGGGAGCCAGCCTGAACTGGATATAGTCGCGAACCCATCAAGCGTGTGAGCCAGTGAGAACCCACTTCCATAAGAGCACCTGAGGACTGGGCCTGGTCTCATCAGGTTCTCCATGGCTCCCTTCTAGAGATTTCTACACCTGACTATGCCAGGCTGTTTGTCCTTCCTGAACACCTCGGATCTGTCCTCATAGTGCCTTTTCCCACGCCAACATTTCCATGTCTCCCCTGGTGACCGCTCAGGCTCCTCACCAGGCCCAGGTTGGACATGCAAGACCCCAGGCTTCCTGCTCGCTTCTCAGAGATGCCTGGTTCTCTCCATCTTTCTTCACACTCTGGGGCACACCGCCCTGCACACCCACTGCTGCTCTTTAGGGCCTGACAAAGCCAAGTTGTACCGTGGCCCAGGAGAGTGGAGTTCAGCAGACACAGCGGCCTTATCCTGCCTTGCACTTCTTTGGTGCTCCTGAGACTTTTACCTGGGGAGCTCTATCAACTCACGGATGGTGTGCCACTTGAGAAAGTCACTCACTGCTCTAGAATCTGAATGGGAGATGAGGTAGGCTGTTTGCAGACTTCTTACAAACAAGAACTTCACCTGTTCTCTTTTCATGAGACAGTAACTAATAAAATGAAACTAATAAAATGAAAATAAAGAGAATTATCCTTATTCCAGATACCAAGTGATGTTTCAAAAAAAAGTCAGGCTGGGAAGGTGGCTCAGTGGTAGAGCGCTTGCCTTGCATGCCTGAGGCCCTGGGTTCCATCCCTCAGCACCACTTAAGCAGAAAAAGCTCAAAGTGGTGTTGTGGGTCAAGTGGTAGAGCACTAGCCTTGAGCTGAAGAGCTGAGGGACAGCGCCCAGGCCCAGAGTTCAGGCCCCACGACTGACAAAAAAGATGAGTTTAAGCACTATCTCCTCTACCCCCTCACTGACACGAAATTGAGGCAGGAACTGTCTCTAAGCTGGCAAAGGCCAGACTTCAGAGACACCTTGGCCGTAGCATGCTCCACTGCTTCTCTAAAACCTAGCAACTGCAGCATTAAAAATGGGACCTAGGAGCCAGGCACTGGTGGCTTATGCCTGTAATCCTAGCTACTTAGAAGGCTGAGATCTAAGGCTTTTGATTTGAAGCCAGTGGGGTCAGGAAAATCTCTGAGAGTCTTATCTCCAATTAACCACCCCAAAACCAGTAGTGGAGCTGTTGTTTAAAGTGGTAGAGCATGCCTTGAGTAAAAAAGTTCAGGAACAGCAGCCACACCCTGAGTAGTTCAAGCCCCACGACTAACAACCTTCCCTCCGCCCTCCCCCCCCAAAAAAAGGGACAAGGGGCTGGGCACCATTGGCTCACACCTGTAACCTTAGTTACTCAGGAGGCTGAGGATTGGAGTTTGAAGCCAGCCTGGGCAGGAATGACTGTGAGACTCTTATTTCTACTAACACTGGAAGAGCAGGTATGGCTTAAGTGGTAGAGCACTAACCTTGAGCAAAAGAAGCTCAGGGACAGTCCCCACGCTCTGAGTTCAAGCCCCAGGACTGGCACAAAAAAGGGAACTAGGTGTGCTGAGGCAAGGCCTCCTCAGCAGCGTGGGTTCTGAGTCTCACTTCCTCAGCAGCGTGGGTTCGCAGACCCCTTCGGGCATGGTACCCAGAAGTTCAGAAAGGAGCGGAGAGGATGCCACCAGGGAACTGGTCCCTGGCGATCTATCCTGAAAACAGAGCTGTGCGTGAAGGCATGAGCCTTGGGAAGGCTAAGCTCTCCTCAAGCATCACATTGCTTTTTTCTTAATGAAATAATAAAAGCAAAACATATGGCTCTAACACTCAAGACTCAGAATTCCACAAACTGTTTGTTTAGAAGTTTTCTAAGGTTCTACTAGAATTAATAGAAATGCTCAGATGGCAATCTGGAATTTATATCCTAACGCCCCAATTTAGCATACACACAGAATGGCTTATGCCTTCTCATTATTCTTTTATGAAAGACAATGTAGTATGTGAAAAAGATTTCTGAAGTACCATGCGGTTATTTAAAACTCAAGAATTACACCACTTGACCAAAGATGCCTATGGTATTTTATTAAGTACAAAAAGTCAAATTAGCCAAGTGCCAGTGGATCATGCCTATCATCCTAGCTACTTGAGAGGCTGCGATTTGAGGATCACGGTTCAAAGCCAGTCCTGGAAGGAAATTCCATGAGATTCTTATCTCCAGTGAACCACCAGAAAACTGAAAGTGGCGCTGTGGTTCAAATGGTAGAGTGCTAACCTTGAGCTAAAGAACTAAGGGTCAGTGCCCAGGCCCAGAGGTCAAGCCCCATGACAAAAAAAAAAAGTCAAATTATAAGCTGGGTATGGTGGTACAAACCTCTAATCCTAGCATTTGGTTGGCTAAGGTGGATGACCTTGTTCAAGGCTAGCCTAAGCAACTGTTTCTCAAAATATATACATACAAAAACAACAAACACACAAAAACAACCAATACACAAAAACAACCAATACACAAAACAACAAACACACAAAAACAACAAACACAAAACACACAAAAACAACAAACACATAAAACAGCAAACATACAAAACCTCAAAAAACAAATCCTCCACAATTTGCCTTATCTACATAAAATAAAGAAAAGAACACAGTAGTTTGAAAAACACAGATTACCAGATATGGACACATTTCTAAGTGTGGATAGATACAGTATCTGATGGCTAATGACTCATAGGACCATCAATTTAAGTGCCCCCATTCCTATCTTGTACATTTACTTTTTTTTCTTCAGAATATAGAATAAGCTGAGTGCCTGTGGCTAAAATCTATAGCCAGCCCAGGCAAAAAGTCTTCAAGATTCTGTCTCCAATTAGCCAGAAAAATGCTGGACAAGAGTTGTGCTTCCGGTGGTAGAGATCTAACCATGAACAAGCCAGCCAACTGTGAGCACAAGACCCCAAGTTCAAGCCTTCACACTGACACACTGCCCCCCGCCCCACTCATTTCACTTGTGGGTAAAACTGTAAAACTGGAATGGAACTTTTAAGTTCAACAGTGCATTTAAAAAGCCCACCATAGCTGGGCGCTGATGGCTCACGCCTGTAATCCTAGCTACTCAGGAGGCTGAGATCTGAGGATAATGGTTCAAAGCCAGCCCGGGCAGGAAAGTCTGTGAAACTCTTATCTCCAATAAACCACCAGAAAACCAGAAGTGGCGCTGTGGCTCAAGTGGTAGAGCGCTCGCCTTGAGCTGAAGAGCACAGGGACAGCACCCAAGCCCAGAGTTCAAACCCCACATCGACCAAAAACAAAAAAAAAGCCCACCATGACTAAAGAGAGACTTCTCAGAAAAAATAAAAATGGCAAAGAAACACATGAGGAAATATTCATCATCCTTGGCCATAAAGGAAATGCAAATAAAAACAACCCTGAGATACCACCTTACCCCAGTCAGAATGGCCCACATCCTAAAGTCAGCCAACGACAAATGCTGGCAGAGATGTGGAGAAGAGGAACCCTATTGCACTGCTGGTGGGAATGTAAACTAATACAACCACTCTGGAAAGCAGTCTGGAGGTTCCTGAGAAAGCTAAATATAGACCTTCCCTATGACACAGCCATACCACTTATAGGTATCTACCCTGAACAACAGGAACCAGGATACAAGGACACATGCACCTCTATGTTCATTGCTGCACTGTTGACAATAGCCAAGGTATGCAAACAACCCAGATGCCCCACTACAGATGAATGGATCCAAAAATGGTGGTACCTATATACAATGGAATATTATGCCGCCATTAGAAAGGACAAAATAAGGTCATTCGCGGGGAAATCGATGGAACTAGAACAAATCATGTTGAGGAGGTAAACCAAGATCAGAGAGACAAATGGCACATGGTCTCCCTGATATGTGGATGTTAAAGTCAAAATGCAAGGAGATATGACAAGTAAACAGGACTCAAGAAACAAAGGACCTCCACTCAATTTGTTTTTATCACGTCTAAATGACCCCATGTTCTTGAACACATATTGGTATATATATGTGCACATCTGAAGGAAGCTAGGAGGAGGGCACAGAATCAGAAGGAAATGGGAAAGTACACAAAAGAGGGACCTATCAGCTGCACTGGACATTGATAAAAGTGAACTAAGCAACTCAAGTAATGGAAGGGAGGGAATGTAAGAGAAAGAATATAAGCCAAAGGAAAGAAATATACATATCACCCAATTTGGAAAACATAGCTGTAGTGTCAAAGTTTGTACAGTCTATAATGACAGTGTACCTCCTGAAGGTTAAAATGTGTTTGTGACTTTAAGTATCACTATCCTACAATACTGTGAAATTTGTGAAATTTATGTAATCACTTAATATCAATTAAAAAAGCAACTCTCATGGGTGGAGACAGGAGGGAGCAACTGGGAGAGAATGACGGAACAGAAGACATGTACTCATTACCTGATTCTTTTTTTGTCGGTCGTGGGGCTTGAACTCTGGGCCTGGGCGCTGTCCCTGAGTTCTTCAGTTCAAGGCTGGTGCTCTACCACTTGAGCCACAACACCACTTCCGGTTTTCTGGTGTTTTTTTAAGAAATGAGAATCTCAGGGACTTTCCTGCCCAGGCTGGCTTTGAACTGCAATCCTCAGATCTCTGCCTCCTGAGTAGCTAGGATTACGGGTATGAGCCACCGGCGCCCTGCTCGGATTCTTGTAATTATAATCCCTCTGTACATTACCTTTAAAATAACAGTAAAATAATTTTTTTTTAAAGCCCACCATGAGTGGGTAGGGACTGGAAGGGGGAATTGAGGGAAAGTGAAAGGAATGACATTATCCCAAAAAGAAATGTACTCATTACCTGACTTAGGAAATGGTAACCCCTCTGTATAACACCTTAATAATAACAACAAAATTCTATATTTTTTTAAAAAGCCCTTTATGTATGCCAGGTGCTTGTAGCTCACGCCTGTAATCCTAACTACTCCAGAAGGCTGAGATCTTAGGATTGTGGCTCAAAGTCAGCCCTGACAGGAAAGTCTGTAAGACTGTTATTTCCAATAACTACCAAAAAAACCGGAAGTGGCACTGTGGCTTAAGTGGCAGAGCCTAGTACTAGCCTTGAGCAAAAAAAGCTCAGGGATAGCAGCAAAGCCCTGAAGTACAAGTCTCAGGAATGACACACACACACACACACACACACACACACACACACACACACACACACACACACACACACACACACACACGAAGTCATGCTGCACCAGAAAAGCTGTCAGGAAGGATGTCCTGGGATGAAGCAAAGAGCCACTGCACACCATCTGAGCACGCTTGGAAGGACCACCAGGGAAGACAATCACACCAAGCAAGTGATTAACAACAAGGATGACCACAGTCCACCAGTGAAAGACAGTACAGAATCTTTTTAAAACTGTGCTCTTGTTGGGTGCTTGTGACGCACACAAGTAATCCTAGCGAGTCAGGAGAGATCTGAGGATCTCAGTTTGAAACCAGCCTGGCCAGGAAAGTACACGAGATTTTTTTTTTCTTTTGGTTGGCTGTGGGGCTTGAACTCTGGGCCTGGGCGCTGTCCCTCAGCTCTTCAGCTCAAGGCGAGCGCTGTACCACTTGAGCCACAGTGCCACTTCTGGTTTTCTGGTGGTGATTTGGAGAAAAGTCTCACAGACTTTCCTGCCCGGGCTGGCTTTGAACCATGATCCTCAGATCTCAGCCTCCTGAGTAGCTAGAATTACAGGGGTGAGCCACCAGCACCTGGCCATGAGATTTTTGTCAGTTGTGGGGGCTGAACTCTGGGCTTGGGTACTGTCCCTCAGCTCTTTAGCTCAAGGCAAGCGCCCTACCACTTGAGCTACAGTGCCACTTCTGGCATTTTTCCACTTACGTGGTGCTGAGGAATTGAACCCAGGGCCTTGCATGCAAGACAAGCGCTCTACCACTGAGCCAACTTCCTAGCCCTCCATGAGCTTTTTATCTCCAAATAACCACTGGAAGTAGCACTATGGCTCAAAGTGGCTGAGCACTAGACTTGAGCAAAAAAGATCAGGGACAGTGCCCAGGCCCTGAGTCCAGGCCCCAAAACTAAAACTAACAAACAAAACAATCATGTTCCTCAGGGCTGGCATACTCCAGTAGTAGGGAATTCCAATGTGACAGGCAAGAAGGACATGTTTAGAGAAGGGAACCCATGATTTGCCACTGGGGTGTGGTCCTGCCTGTCTGTGGGGTGCAGAGGCGGGACAGACAGGCAGACCCAGTCTGCTGGGAGCCCAGTCTGCACCCCCCTATGGTGGTGATGGATTCTACTGAAGGTGAGGCGGAAGACCTGCAGGGGGCCCCGCCGGCGTCTTTCACTCCTGTGCACCCACTGGGGCCCAGCGGCCTCCCAGAAGGAAGGACCTCTCCCGGCTTTGTCTTGAGGCGGGGCCCCCTGGGAGGCCCCCACCCACAACTCACCCGTGCAGTTTCTCTGTTCCACCAGCATCTGCTTGAGCTCGCTGAACTCACTGGAACCTTCTGTGGACTCTTCCAGGGCGTTCTCCTGTTCCTGCATGTCCAGGTCGGGTTGCTCTCCGCAGGGGTCGCCCAGCTCCGAGTCCTGAAAGCCATGTTCCTCCACCTGTCCCATCAGGGGCTCTGGGGTCTCCAAACTCTCTGAGCCTTCATCGTTGGTCTGCACTTCTATCTTAATCACAATGCCATCATGTGCTGAGGAGATACAGGACACAGTCACACCACGCGCCCAAGGTCTCACCAAGAATTCACATCTCAACACTTCCTTTTTTAAGAGACCCTGAAGAAATTTAATAGTTGGTGAGTGGACAGAATTTTCTGGATACTTTGTAGCCTGGATCCCAATGTATGGTATAACCAAGTTAAAAAGATGCTAAGTTTATTCTCCACAAGCCCCACGAGTGCTTTTTCTTCTTTTCTTGCTTTGGTGCTGGTCCTGAGACTTGAACTCAGGACCTGGGCTTTGTTCCTGAGCTTTCTTTGCTCAAGGCTAGCGCGCTACTACTTGAATCATAACCCCTCTGCCAGCTTCTTTGATGCTTAACTAGAAATAAGAGTTTACAAACTTTCTTGTCCAGCTGGCTTTGAACCGTGATCCTAAGATCTCAGCTTCCTGAGTAGCTAGGATTACAGGTGTGAGCCACCAGGATCTGGCCAATAATTTTCTTTTCCTTCTCCTTTTCTTTTCCTCACTTCCCACTTCACTGTTGGGACTGCTCAGGGTGGACCTGAGTCCTCCTCCATGCTTATGTGCTTATTCCTGACAATGCATATACATTTATATGATTTTATTTTTTGGCCATTACTGGCAATTAAAATAATGCTGCACATATGTTCCTCCTCTCATTCCTCCTTCAATTGGGCTGGAGACATGACTCAAGTGGTAGCATATCGACCAAAAAGCTGAGTTCACATCCTTTAAGTGATGAATATTTACCATAGCAAGGATAGTATTATGATTCACTCAGTCATTCCCGAATTCATAAACACTGCAATAAACATGTTTTTATATTCCTAACTTCAAAACAGTGTTTCATTTCTAAGAGATTTTCAGTAGTGGGACTGAGTCAGAAGGCTAAGTATTTAAATTTTGGTGGCTTCCCGGTAAGGCGGTGACAAGTCATCTCTGCACCCGCCTGCAGAGAAAAGCTTCTCAAGCCCTGCCAGTGGCAGACATTCTGCTCTCCGTCAAATGTGGAGTGGCAACCTACTGATTCTTTGACCTCATAGCAAGGCTGGGTGGATACGATTTCCTAGTCCTTCATTTCCTGTAACTACACAGCCTATGTCCTGACTCAATTCCAATTAGGCTGTCTTATCAATTCTTTGTCCCAGGATGAGGACTCAAACTCGGTATCTGATGCTTTTACTTGTTGGCTGGCACTCTACCATCTGCTCCATGTCTCCTGTCTTATCAATTTGTAAAAATTTGATTTTTTTTTTTTGGTCATTTGGGGGCTTGAACTCTGGGCCTGGGTGCTGTCCCTCAGCTCTTCAGCTCAAGGTGAGTACTCTACCACTTGAACCACAGCACCACTTCTGTTTTTTCTGGTGGTTTATTGGAGATAAGTGTCTCATGGACTTTCCTGCCCGGGCTGGCTTTGAACTATGATCCTCAGATCTCAGCCTACTGAGTAGCTAGGATTACAGGTGTGAGCCACTGGCATCTGGCAAAAATTTGATTTATTTTTTTGTCAGTCATGGGGCTTAAACTCTGGGCTTGGGCACTGTCCCTCAGCTCTTCAGCTCAAGGCAAGTGTTCTATCACTTGAGCCACAGCACCACTTCCTGCTTTTTCTGCAATGTGATGCTGAGGAATCAAACCCAGGGCTTCATGCATGCAAGGCAAGCACTCTTCCACTGAGCCACCTTCCCAGCCCCCAAAATTTGATTCTTATATTAAAGTATTACCTGAACTGCAAACAAGCTTATCAAGTTCAAGGCCTATGAGTTCAAGCCCCAGCACTGTTTTCATATTGTCTTTTTGTGAGTCATAGATTTTCCATCTAAGCTTAAGGTCTTCTTTGGCCTGAGTTAGTTCATCTAGTCTTTGAGAGTCTATCCAAAGGTCTTTACTCTCTTATTATTTAGACTTTCATAAAGTTACTTGTATTTGATTCACTGGTTACAAAAAAAGTGGGATACCAGTGGCGCACACTTGTAATGCTAGCTACTGAGGATCTAAGTTCTAGGTCAGCCCAGGCAGCCACGTCTGTGAGATCTCCAATTAACCAGCCAAAAGCCGGAAGTGGAGCTGTGGCTAAGTGGTAGAGCGCTAGCCTTGAGCTGAAGAGCTGAGTGACAGGGCCCAGGCCCAGAGTTCAGATCCCGCAACCGACCAAAAAAATAATAATAGTAAAGAGCAATGACCTTGGCCGCTCCCCTTGTTTCTTGCCTTGCTCTGTGATCTTTCCCGCTCTGCCTGCATGATGCCAACGGCCAAAGTGAGAAGCAGCAGAGCCCTCGCAGGAGCCACGCAGGTGCGCGTGCCATACCTTTGGGTCTCCAAAGCTGTGACCTAGGAAACTTATTTTCGGCATAAAGTACCACACTTCAGATATTTTGCTGTAACAACAGATAGCAGACTAATACCCATCCCGTCCCTTTCCTCCTTTGGTCTCGCCACATCTCTCTCTGGAAATCTTCACAAACATGACTTCCCTGACGTCATAAACTCCTGAAAACATTAACTTACCTACCCACCCACTCCCTAAAATAACTTTCAAAACTATGCACCTCTTTGCATCTTTTTCAGTAAATATACAGAATGGACCAGTTACTGCAAAAGATATATTTTTTGGAACATTATAAATATTGATATTTTAAAATAAATTCTTCCCTTATCCCTTAATGTCATCAATGGAATCTAAAGCTATTTAAAACCCAACATTACTCACTTAAAAAACACACGAACAAGATCTTCTTTGATAGCTGGAATTTCTCTATCATTCCTGTTCACCTTGAACTTCTGTTTCCATTCCCACTTTGCCCACGGAATTTATCCTAATAGAACATATTTTTATGCTTAGACGCTCTTGACTAATCACCTCATCTGCCACAAAAATGTGCATGTAAATTGAGAGTTCAACTTCACTTTCATTTCTAATAACCACGAGGCTGTACATGTTAATTTTTTTCTGGCTGAGGTTATCCTTAGTGATTATGACTACAGAATGATCATTACCCAAGGTGAAAAACAAAGTTTTGGAAAAATTTGTTAATGTTCTCTCTTGTAAGGATAAATAGGACTTTTTTTCCCCATTAGTTCACTTATCTGAGGATGAACACATACCCGTGTACAGTAAGAGTTCCAAATCGATTCTATTCTATTCTTCATTTGTATAAAGGCAAGCCTGTGGAAGCTCATACAGATGGCAGGCGCAGGAGGGAGCTCTGCTACAGAACTGTCACTCGGTTCTTTGAACCTACTCTGAATTATGTGCCACAAAACTTATATAGTTAACGTATTATCAGGAATTGTTCTTAAGAGCCTATTCACTAACAATTAGGTTATCTTTCAGTGTTGTTGAAAGCAAAATGCTGCAAACAACTTAATAGATGTTACCACTCAGGCCCCAGAGTGATACTCTAACATCTGGATTATCTGTGTGGTGGCTCGGAGGCCTTACACCTCACAAAGGTTCCAGGGAGGGACTGGCGGGGAGAAATAGAAGATGAGGACTGCATCTCAGAGACCACACATGTTGCATGCTCTTAGCTGATGAGAACAGAAGAGCCTGGAAATGGAAGCCACAAAGCGATTAACCTCCTGTCCTTCTTAGAGTCTCCTGAGCCCCAGGCCCAAGGGGCTTAACTTCAAGTCCAGTGCTGGCCACCACCTGCCCTACTTCAAGGCCACTCAGTTGCCCTGCTCCTCCAAATGCCTTACCAAGCTCTCACCAGAAGGACTCCTCTTTAGGGCTCGCACTCTCCTAGAAACACGTAGCACTTACTTTTCCATACCCCTCCACATGGGACAGGACACAAAAGGCCTCCCATCCCAAACACTGTTTTCTCTCCCTTCCCCATCCTTCTCTTCTCCTCTCTGTCCACTTCTTTTTTATTTTGCAGTGCTGGGGACTGAACCTAAGGCCTGGGAATGCTAGGCAAGCATTCTACCACAGAGCTATATTCCCAACCCACCAAACAACTTTTGAAAGGGTCTCAATACTGGGTGCTGGTGGCTCAAACCTGTAATCCCAGCTAGTCAGGAGGCTGAGATCTAGGGTTGTGGTTTGAAGCCAGCCTAGACAGGAATCTCTGTGCAATTCTTATCTCCAATAAAGCACACACATGGGGCTGGGAAGGTAGCTCAGTGGTAGAATGCTTGCCTTGCATATATGAGGCCCTGGGTTCGATTCCTCAGCACCACATAAGCAGAAAGAGCCAGAAGTGGTGCTGTGGTTCAAGTGGTAGAACGTTAGCCTTGAGCTGAAAAGCTGAGGGACAGCACCCAGGCCCAGAGTTCAGGGCCCATGACTGACCGGAAGAAAAAAAAACAATAAAGCACACACAAAAAACCAGAAGTTAAACTGTGGCTCAAGTGGTACAGTGCCAGCCTTTAGTAAAAAAGCTCAGGGACAGCACCCAGGCTGAGTTCAATCTCCAGGATCGAAACACACACACATAGACACAGACACACACAGACATACAGACACACAGATATACACAGTCACGCACACACATGGTATTAACAACCACATTGCATTTATAAACATTTACAATAAAAAAATTAGTAATAGACATGTATTGTGGAATATTATTTGAATAAGTTTTTTTTTTTTTTTTTTGGTTCCGGTCGTGGGGCTTGAACTCTGGGCCTGGGCGCTGTCCCTCAGCTCTTCAGCTCAAGGCTAGCGCTCTACCACTTGAGCCACAGCGCCACTTCCGGCTTTTTTCTTTTTGCTTATGCGGTGCTGAGGAATCGAACCCAGGGCCTCGAGCATGCAAGGCAAGCGCTCTACCACTGAGCCACCTTCCCTGCCCCTGAATAAGTATTCTTACATTTAAAGCCAGCAAGGGGAGGGAGATAATTTTTGTATTTGTTGTTATTTACTTTTCAGACAGGGTTTTGCTATATATCCTAGGCTGCCCTTAAACTCAGAATTCTCCTGCTTTAGTTTATCAAGTGCTGGGATGACAGGCGTATACTACTATGCCCTGAAAGAGCCTTAAATAAATGCAATGTGGAAAACTTAAAGGGGCAAAAACTATAACTTCATGCATCTCATCCTAAGCATAAATAATGAAGTCATGCTAGCACTGTGCTAGAAAAAAAGCCCCGGCACATTAAGATTTATACTGAGCCAAGCTCAGGTCTGGGAACAAGCTTTTCCCAGACCCCTGATACCTCAGAGGTTCTTTCTGGAATGTGTGGTTATTCACACTAACTGTTTAATGTCCCCAGACCACAACAACTATAATTTTTAGCTGAAAATTATCTTGAAAAGATTTTTGCAGCTTATTTTAGCCATAAGAAATTCACTTAACTTGTGCCTGATTTTAAATCTCTGTAATCAAACTTGCTCATATGAATTATTGTGAAACGGGGAAGAATCATGCAAATTAATTTCAAATGTATTAAATGATCTGTGGGCTGAATTTAATAGTTAATGGAGCTGACATAAAGCTCTATTTGGAGACTGTAGTTAAAACAAAAATTGTTTATATTTAGCAGTTTTCTTTTTGTTCTCGGGTAAAAACGGTATCTCAGGTTTCAAGTATTTTCATGGTTTTTAAGGAGCTCAAAGGCTCAAGGCCTCTGATTACAGTGTTTACTGGGTAAAATGGCCTGATTATTTTGCCCTTGGTATAAAACCCAGATCCATAAAGAAAATGACTGATAGATCTGAATACACACAAACCTAAAAACTGATAAATTTAGACACATTAAAGCTTAAAAAGTTCCATACTCTACTATACACAGATTTTATACAAAACAACTCCCAAACGGGAAAATATTTACATAGCTATGACAGATATGAGCGAGTATCTTCGATGCTTAAAAATCTTTTACAGATCCATAATAAAAAGAAACAATTCAAAAGAAGAAGAAATAAAAGCTAATTCACAGAACCAGACATGCTAGTAATCAATAAAAGTATCACAACATATTCGCTCTTCTGATCAAAGAAAGGCATCCAGGCCAGGTGCCGGTGGTTCGTGCCGAAAATCCTGGCTACTTGGAAGGCAGAGAAGGGAGGGCATCCAAGTCTGAGGCCAGTCCAAGCACAAAATTTACAAAGTCACATCTCAACCAGTGACTGGGCAGGGGGTTTGTTATCCCAACTTCACAGGTGGCTGAGATCTGGAGGACTGTGGTTCTAAGACAGCCCAGCCAAAAAAAACCCCAAAACCAAAATTCGCAAGATCTCGTCTCAGTAGAAAAGGCTGAGTGTGGGCTGCTTGCTTGTCATCCAGGGAAGCATAAACAGGAGGAGCGTGGCCCAGACCAGCTTGGGCAAAAAGTGAGGCTCTTTTTTAATTTTTCTTTTTTTGTTGTTGGTCATGGGGCTTGAACTGTGGGCCTTGGCACAGTCCCTCAGCTCTTCAGCTCAAGGCAAGTGCTCTACCACTTGAGCCACAGCCCCACTTCCGATTTTCTGGTGGTTTATTGGAGGTAAGAGTCTCATGGACTTTCCTGCCTGGGCTGGCTTTGAACCATGATCAGATCTCTGCCTATTGAGTAGCTAGGATTACAGGCAGGAGCCACTGATGCTCGGCTTGAGACTCTTATCTCAAAAAATGATCAAAGAGTATGCTAGACACAAGGCTCAAGCAGTAAATAGCAAAGACAAAGCCCCGAATACTGCCAAAAGGAGGAGGGTCATTAAACTATTGTTTATAGCCATTACTTTAGTAAATAACATAAAATTCAAAGTATCTACTATTGGCACAGGTGTGGGAGCAAGAATTCTACTTACAAGGAGGCTGGGAAGGTGGCTCAGTGCCTTGCATGCATGAGGCTCTGGGTTTGATTCCTCAGCACCACATAAGCAGAAAAAGCCAGAAGTGGTGCTGTAGCTCAAGTGGTAGGGCACTAGCCTTGAGCTGAAGAGCTGAAGGACAGTGCCCAGGCCCAGAGTTCAGGCCCCATGACTGACCAAAAAAAAAAGAATTCTACTTACAAGGACTATAAAGTAGCACAAATGTTTCAAAGGCATTTGCCAACATCTATTTAATGTTTAAGTGACCCAGAAAATCTATTTCTAAAAAAGTTTCAGACAAGCATACAGAGTCTATTTATAAGGATCTTTACAGATTTACAGAACCTTGTGAACACTGAAAGGTGCATCAGTAGGGGAGTAATTAAGATAAAATCAATAGTCAGAATACTGCAATCTACTACCAACAACAACATAAATTTATACATTCGGACATGTAAAGACGTCAAATATAGTACTGAAAAAAATTGCTTTTTACAGCTATATAACTTGAGTTTTACATTAAGAATATCATTTATAGCTAGGTGCTGGTGGCTCATGCCTGTAATCGTAGCTACTCAGGAGGCTGAGATCTGAGGATCTCAGTTCAAAGCCAGCTTAGGCAGGAAAGTCTGTGAGACTCTTATCTCCAATTAACCATCAGAAAGCCACAGGTGGTGCTATGGCTCAGGAGGTAGAACATTCACCTTGAGCTGAAGAGCTCAGGGACAGCGCCCAGGCCCAGAATTCAAGTCCCGTGACTGACAAAAAGAAAAAAAGAATATTATTTATGTATTACTTAGCTCCTTAAGGGTGTGTGTGGGCTGGGAAGGTGGCTCAGTGGTAGAGTGCTTGCCTCGAATGCGTGGGGCCCTGGGTTCCATTCTTCAGCACCACATAAACAGAAAATGCCAGAAGTGGTGCTGTGGCTCAAGTGTTAGAGGGCTAGGCTTGAGCTGAAGAGCTGAAGGACAGCACGCAGGCCCAGAGTTCAAACCCCACGACAAAAAAAAAAAAGTGTGTGTGCACATACACATTTATGCTCTTCCAAGTGTGTGCATAAAATTTTGGAAAGAATAAACTGCTGAGAAAGAATTGTGGGAGCCAGGCATTGGTGGCTCACACCTGTAATCCTAGCTACTCAGGAGGCTGAGATCTGAGGATCGTGGTTTGAAGGGAGCCCAGTCAGGAAAGTCCATGAAATTCTTATCTCCAATAAACCACCAGAAAACCGGAAGTGGCACTGTAGCCCAAGGGGTACTGCACTAGCCTTGAGCTGAAGAGCTGAGGGACAGCGCTCAGGCCCAGAGTTCAAGCTACATGACCGACCAAAAAAAAATAGAATTGTGGGAGACTTTCAACTTTTTTCTTTTCAAAATTAAAAACCACTATTGCCACACTACCCATGTATTTCAGCCAAAGCAAAGATATGATGAATGGCTGGAGACACCGTCTTCCCTATCTCCTCTCGCTACACTTTCTGGGAGGTCTTTAAAACTTAGTATATGATTAAAAAAAAAAAAAACTTTAAAAAAGTTATACAAGGGGCTGGGAAGGTGGCTCAGTGGTAGAGCGCTTGCCTTGCATGCCAGAGGCCCTGGGTTCGATTCCTCAGCACCACATAAGCAAAAAGAAAAAAGCCAAAGGTGGCGCTGTGGCTCAAGTGGTAGAGCGCTAGCCTTGAGCTGAAGAGCTGAGGGACAGCGCCCAGGCCCAGAGTTCAGGCCCCATGACCGGACAAAAAAAAAAAAAAAAAAATGTTATACAAGGGGCTGGGAATGTGGCTTAGTGGTAGAGTGCTTGCCTAGCATGCATGAAGCCCTGGGTTTGATTCCTCAGTACCACATACACAGAAAAAGCCAGAAATGGTGTGGCTCTAATTGTAGAGTGCTAGTCTTGAGCAAAAGCAGCTCAGGGACAGTGCTCAGGCCCTGAGTTCAAGCAGCAGAACTGGCAAAAAAAAAAAAAAAGAAGAAAAGTTATACAAATACATAGGCTAGAAGACTGAATAATGTTTCAAGCCTGTTTGTGTGAGGGCTGGGGCTAGGGTTGGGGCTTGAACTTGGGCCTGCACTTACTGGGCTATCATGCCCAAGGAGAGATGGTGCTCTACCACTTGACTCATACTGCCAGTCTAGCATTCTGCTGGTTAACTGATAAGAGTTTCACAGACTTTCCTGCTGAGCAGGCTTCCAATGGAACAGAGATCCTCTACCTTCCTCAGATCTCAGCCTCCAAACAGCTAAGATTACAGGTGTAAACTACCTGTGTTAGACTCAAACTTGTTTTTACAAGTTCCTCTCCAGCTAGGCTCCCAGAGGCAAAGACTTTCAGCTCTTCCAGTGACTCTGCTGTCACCTGCCCTCCTGACTCCTGGAGTTTTAATCACTGTTTAAGCTCTATCTATGGACTTCCTGGAGTTGGAGGTCAGGACCATCTCTCCCAAATCTCTTGTTTGCCAGTCTAGTTTTGTGATTTTAATGGGAGTGACAGTGCTGCTAACATCAGTAGATGGTGTAAATGCTGTTTATAATGGAGCCATACTTTTCTGTGTCTGTAAGCTTTTTTTTTAAATGGGATTAAATGAGTACATAAATTTCACAAATTTCATAGTCTTGTGAGATAGTGATACTTAGTTAAAGTCACAAACACATTCTAGCCTTCATGGGGTAAGTTGTCTTTATTGTGGTCAATAAAGTTTGTGAATTCTATGAGCTTTGACAATACAGTTATTTCTTCCACATCAGGTGATATGGACATTTCTCTCCTTTTGCTTAGTATCAGCTGTCCCCTCTTTCCCTCTCATTCCCTTCCTCCCTCCTCCCATCGCTGCCAGAGTTGCTTAGTTCATTTTGATCAATGTCCAATGCAGCTGCTTTCTTTAGACCTAATCTTTTTTTTTTTTTTGGTCAGTTGTGGGCTTGAAGTCAGACCCTGGCGCTATCCCTGAGTTCTTCTGCTCAGGGCTAGGGCTCTACCACTTTGAGCCACATAGCTCCACTTCGTTTTTGGTGGTTAATTGGAGACAAGGGTCTCACAGGGACTTTTTTGCCTAGGCTGGCTTTGAACTGTGGTTCTCAGATCTCAGCCTTTTGAGTGGGTAGGATTACAGGCGTGAGCCACCAGTGTCCAGCTAAACTTATTCATTTTTAATTTGGCTTAGCTTACTACTATGGTGAGCTCACACTCATCCCTTGCTCTGCTGTTTAACTCCCTTCTCAAAGCATTCATATGTATTTATCAATTTCATCTAAATAAAAAAAAACTTCTAGAACCTTCTAATGTGCTACCCTTACCCCCAGAGTTCTTTCTCTCATCTTTTTCTTGGTTTACTTACTTATCTGCGCAAATCACGTCCTTAGCTTGGGAGGTGTGCATGGAGACTGAACATCTCAAACTGCCTCAGCTTCACTCTGCTATTTAATTTAAATAGTTTGGCTAATTATCCAATTTTAGGTTGGAAATATTTTCCCTCGAGTTTTAGAGGCCCCAGGCTCTGTCTTCTAGCTCCGGATGTCGTTGGGAGTTTGATTCTTGGTGTGAACCTGTTTTTCTTGTCTGGACGCTCCCAAGATTTCTTTTGTCCTCAGGTGCTCTGAAATTTCCTGCTGAAGTATCTAACCAGTAGGTCAGTTTTCATCCATTGTTCTGTCTGGGCAGCTGGTGGGTTCTTTCAATCTAGAAAATTATGTCTTTAGTTGCTGGGAGCTTTTCTTAAATTATTGTTATTTTTTGGTGCCAGTACTGGGCTTGACTCAGGGCCCAGGCACTGTCCCTGAGCTTTTGTGCTCAAGGCTAGGGCTCTACCAATTGAGGCACAGCTTGATTTCTAATTGTAAGATGGTTAATTGGAGGTAAGAGCCTCACAGATTTTCCTACCAGTACTGGCTTTGAAATGTGATCCTCAGATCTCAGCCTCCTGAGTAGGATTAGAGGTGTGAACTACTATCACCCAGTTTTCTTTCCGTATTTCCTTTTTTTGTCCTTTAGCTTTATTTTCTAAGATACATGCTCAGCTTTATAGCCTGAATACTATAGTGACCTTAATATGTTTTTTTAAAATGACTTTATTGGGGCTGAGAATGTGGCTCAGTGGTAGAGTGCTTGCCTAGCATGCATGAAGACCTAGGTCTTCAATTCCTCAGTACCACACACACACAAAAAGCTGGGAGTGGTGCTGTGGCTCAAATGGTAGAGTGAGAGCTAGTCTTGAGCAAAAGAATGTCAGGGACAGTGCCCAGGCCCTAAGATCAAGCTTCAGGACTGGCAAAAAACAAACAAAAATGACTTTATTGGGGCTGGGAAAGTGTCTCAGTGGTAGAGTGCTTGCCTTGCATGCATGAGGCCCTGGGTTCGATTCCTCAGCGCCACATAAGAAGAAAGAGCAGGAAGTGGTGCTATGGCTCAAGTGGTAGAGTGCTAGCCTTGAGCTGAAGAGCTGAGGGACAGCGCCCAAAACCCTGAGTTCAGGCCCCATGACCGACAAAAAACTAACAAACAAACAAAAAAGACTTTATCATCCATCCATCCATTTATATTGCCAACACCAGGGCTTGAACTCAGCCTTGCACTGTTGCTCAGCTTTCTCTCACAATGGTGCTTTACCACTTGAGTTATGGCTCTAGTTCCATGATTTTTAACTTCTAGTAATTCCACATTTGCTGGGTGCCAGTGGCTCATACCTATAATCCTAGTTACTCAGGAGGCTGAGATCTGAGGATCTGTTTGAAGCCATCCCAGGCAGTAAAGTCCATGAGATTATCTTCAATAAACTACTCAGAAAAAGCTGGGAGTGGTACTGTGGCTTAAGTGGTAGAGTGCTAGCCTTGAGCATGATAGAGCTCAAGGACGCACCTAGACCTTGAGTTCAAGCCCCAGGACTGGCAAAAAAAAAAAAAATCCTCTTTTTTCCTTAAAAAAAAAAAAATCATTTGGTGGCTCATGCCTATAATCCTAGCTCTTCACGAGGCTGAGATCTAAGGATCATGGTTCCAAGCCAGTCCAGTAGGAAAGTCTGTGAGACTCTAATCTCCAATTAAGCTCCAAAAAACAGCCCACAGTAAAACTCAAGTGGTAGAGCACTGGCCTTGAGCACAAAAGGTTAGGGACAACTCCCAGACCCTGAGTTCAAGCTCCAAGAGTGGCACAAATAAGCACTATAATTTTGTGTCACAAATGGATTAATTTACCTAAGGATTTATGTATAAGTATACACATATTTTTCTCCTCTCCACATGGTCTCTGTTCCTCTAAATATGTTGTTTTTCTTCCTTACTGGTTTTTATCTGTTTCTCTATTTAACTGCCTCTCTGTGGGCCTTCCCCATATACCTTGGGGATCCCTGGTCATCTATTAGAATGAAAAGTGGACACTCAGGAGTTGAAGTACATGCAAATATAGGTGGCACTTGCCACTCAGATCTCTGTGTAGGATGTTTTGTTTAGGATGTTTGTTTTTAATGGAAACTTCTTGGACTGGGAAAAAACAAAGTGTTCTAATACTTGCCCCAAGGGTTTTACTCTGGATACCAGCATCATTTGAGCAGGCAGATCAGAGAAGCAGGTGGGAACGTTGCACATCTACTTATTCCTGTGTTCAGTATGGCCCCCAATCCCTTCCAAACTCATGCCCCATCCAGAGATCCTCTTTCTCACCTTCTACAAGAATAAGCTTACTGGGCACCAGTGGCTCACACCTATAATCCTACCTACTCAGGAGGCTGAGATCTGAGGATCGCGGTTCAAAGTCAGTCCAAGCAGGAAAGTCCATGAGACTCTTATCTCCAATGAACCACCAGAAAACCGGAAGTGGCACTATGGCTGAAGTGGTAGAGCACTAGCCTTGAGCTGAAAAGCTCAGGGACAGCACCCAGGCCCAGAGTTCAAGCCCAATGAATGACCAAAAAATAATAATACTAATAATAATAAGCTTTAGTTATCTGCCAGGACTGGGGAGAGGCAGATGCCAGATGGAAGGATAGAGTAGGAGGCTATTTCATTTTCTTCCTTCCTTCCTTTCTTCCTTCCTTCCTTCTTTTCCTTCCCTATTTCTTCTCCCTATCCCTCTCCTACCTCTCCCTTTCCTGGTACCAGAATTTGAACTCAGGACCTCACAATCACTTAGCTTCCTTGGTAAGCTGACAAGCCACCAAGTCTACCTACCTCAGTCTGCCTCTTTGAAGGTTGTTCTGGAAATGGAGTCTTCTGGACTGCCTAGGCTGACTTTGAACCATCCTTCAGAACTCCCTCCTGAGTAACTAGATTATAGGCAGAGCCACCAGCAGATTGTCACTTAAAAGAGGCTTGACCAATCTCTGATTTCAGCCTTACCTTCACCCTCATTTCCAGACACCTCGAGAGTCTGGGGAAGGGTGCTGTGTGGTGGGGTGCACACTGTATTTCTTCTCAACTTGCCCTAGCACCAACCTTAGACTGTGCTTCCTAAATCAGTAGTCACTCAGCTAGCCACCTGCTGTTAGACTTCCAAAAAACTTTGTTGCTGTTGTCTCCTCGTCTCTCATCTTTTAAGAGTCCCTTTACTCTCAGTTTGGGACTTGGGAAGGGGAGGAAGTCAATACGTTCAACCTCAAGTCTTTTAACATGCTTCCTGCCCCCACCCCCTTCCCCGTGCCAGTACTGGGGCTTGGACTCAGGGCCTGGGCCTGGATACTGTACCTAAGCTTTTGTGCTCAAGGCTAGCATTCTACCACTTGAATTACTGCTCCATTTCCAGCTTTTCTGAGGTTATGTAGAGGTAATGGCAGGTGCTAGCTTTGAACCAAGATCCTTAGATCTCAGTCTCCTGAGTAGTTAGGATTACAAGCATGAGCCACCAGTGCTCAGGCATGCATTGTTCTTGAAAAAATACTTAAATGGAATAAGAAAATCTGCTCTCATCAGAAAATTTTACTAATCAGAGAAATATTTTAGTATGCTTCCATTTTTGTCTATATTGCTTACATCACTAACTTCATATTATATTTAAACTTCTCACTACTATTTCATTAACCTCCCCTTCCAACTAAATCATCCCTACCCACATTTTAAACAGAATTCAGCACTGGAGTTTGAACTCAGAGATGTTGCTTCCTGTTCTCCCACTTGAGCCACACCCTAGCTCAGTTTGCTTTTCTAATTTTTTTTGGGGGTGGGGGGTAGTCCTGGGGCTTGAATTCAGGGTCTGGGCTCTGACCCTGAGCTTCTTTTGCTCAAGGCTAGCACTCTACCACTTGAGCCACACCACGACTTCCAACCATGGCTTCATGCATGCTAGGCAAGCACCCTACCACTAAGCCACCTTCCCAGCCCTTCTATTTTTTCAAAATCCTGCCCTGGTGGTTTTCAATACTATTCTGGAAACTTTTTTTTTTTTTTTTTTGTGAGTCATGGGGCTTGAACTTTGGGCCTGAATGCTGTCCCTGAGCTTTTTAGCTAAAGGCTAGCACTCTACCACTTGAGCCACAGTGCCATTTCCAGTTTTCTGGTAGTTAATTGGATAAGAGTCTCACAGTCTTTCCTGCCCAGGCTGGCTTTGAACCACGACTCTCAGATCTCAGACTCCTAAGTAGCTAGGATTATAGGTATGAGCCACCAGTGCCTGGCTTTCTGGAAACTTTTCTGTGTGCTGGTCCTGGGGTTTGAACTCAGGGCCTGGACTTCTATTCCTGAGCTTTTGTGCTCAAGGCTAGCATTCTACCACTTGAGCCACAGCTCCACTTCTGGCTTTTTTGGTAGTTAACTGGAGATAAGAATCTCACAGAAGCTGGGCGCTGGTGGCTCACACCTGTAATCCTAGCTACTCAGGATGCTGAGATCTGAGGATCGTGGTTCAAAGTCATCCCGGGCAGGAAAGACTGTGAGACTCTTATCTCCAATAAACCACTAGAAAACCAGAAATGGCGCTGTAGCTCAAGTGGTAGAGCACTCACCTTGAGCTGAAGAGCTGAGGGACAGCGCTCAGGCCCAGAGTTCAAGCCCCATGACCGACCAAAAAAAAAAAAAAGAACCTCAGATTCTCCTGCCAGGACTGGCTCTGAACTCAGATCTCAGCCTCATGAGCAGTCATAGGCATGAACCACTAACCCCCAGCTTGTGAAACATTTTTAAAAAATGGTGTGCAAATACTCATGATATTCAAAATTCATACTCGGAATCATGAAACTTGAGGAGCTGGATGGGGACAAGATAGGTGGGGGTGGGGGAGACCGATGGAAGGGGTGACTGTACACATAAACGGACATATTCAGTTATTTACAAGGAACAAAAGAGAGGAAAAAGGGAAGGGGGGGAACACTGGGGCTCCTTCCTGACCAATATATTACAGATCCCAAATCTGCCCTAAGAGACAGAGCTCTGCAGTGGGGGCTCCTGTTCTTGTTTCTTCTTCCTCTATAGACCAAGTTAATCCTGTGTACCTCACCACTGCGCAGATGTCCACATACACCAAAGCCAAGTGCTTCTTGCTCAGACTTGGAACGCAGCTGCAGCCTGTACTCAGCTGCTTCCTCAACTCTTCTCGGTGTCTTGCTGGAACCTCAAAGCAGTGTTCAAAATCAAATTCTGATTGTTTCTCCAAATCTAAGCCTCATGTCCTCATCCCACAGAGGCTGGAGTCACCTTGCCACCTCTTTCCCCACTTGGTTCACATCTATTAGTCTCTAAGTAGTGGCTGCGTGCTAAAATGTATCAAGCTCAGCCACTGGTCACCTGGGTCTTGCCAAGGTCTTCTACCTGTTATTCAGGTTTCCAGTGAACCTTCCACCCCTCAGAGAAGCCTTTTCTGACCTCCCCAGCCCAGCAGGGTTTTCCATACTGCAGCCTGAATGCTCCTCATCACTGCTCTGTTCTAAGGCATGACTGTGATGCTACACAGTAAGGGTTTGGTTGGTCTCTACGAAAGTGTAAATCTACGGGCCAGGACCTCTACGTCCTGACAAAAATACAAGTGGAGCTACAGTATTAAAATCCTCCATAAATATGCTAGCTCAGTCCATATTTTGGATTATTTTCCCACATGCTAGGGGCTGTGAGAGGATGTTATTAGGTCAAATGTGTGAGTGTTTAAAATATTTAAGTCATATGTTACAGATAGAAATCATCACATTGCTTTCTAAAAAGACTGAAATGGGGCCAGGTGCTGGTGGCTCACACCTGGAATCCTAGCTACTCAGGAGGTTGAGATCTGAGTATTGCGGTTCTAAGTCATCCCAGGCAGAAAAGTCCATGAGACTCATCTCCAATTAACCACCAAAATAGCCAGAAGTGGCACAGTAGCTCAAATGGTAGAGTGCTAGCTTTGAGCACAAAAGGTTGGGGACAGGCCTGGGAAGGTGGCTCAGTGGTAGAGTGCTTGACTTGCATGTATAAGGCCCTGGGTTCGATTCCTCAGCACCACATAAGCAGAAAATGCTAGAAGTGGCGCTGTGGCTCAAGTAATAGAGCGTTAGCCTTGAGCTGAAGAGCTGAGGACAGCGCCTGGTCCCAGAATTCAGGCCCCACAACTGGCAAAAAAAAAAAAAATAAAGGTTGGGAACAAAACCTAGACCCCGAGTTCAAGCACTTGGACTGGCAATAGGAAAAAAAAAAAAAGGAATGCCACTTGGGTGGCAACATGGGGTTGCTAATTTGTTGGGGCATGTGGTCCACCTTCCTGGGCCTCTCTGACCACTGCCCCGGCCTAGAGCTGGAGCCCCTATTGTGAGTATTTTGAAAGCAGCACTACTATCTGAATCCTCTTTGGATCTCTTTGCTCTTAGGAATCTAAGCCATTCAATGTGAGTTTACTGCATGTATTTACTTTGC
Source organism: Dipodomys spectabilis (assembly GCF_019054845.1). Lineage (NCBI taxonomy): Eukaryota > Metazoa > Chordata > Mammalia > Rodentia > Heteromyidae > Dipodomys > Dipodomys spectabilis. The sequence continues at coordinate 8,422,315 of NW_024870711.1, forward strand.
CAGTTCATAAAATTATCATTTTGGTATATGTTGAATTCTGAACATTTTCAATTTTTGGGACGGCCCCCCTTGGCATCACACCTTGGGACTAGCCCAGGGTTGGCTTTGCTCCACCCTGCTAAGGAGCAGACGCATGGATGGGGAGAGGGCTGATGATGCTTGCAGGCTTTAGCCCATGAACACAGCATGTATAAAAACCACTCTGGAGCAGTGGTGCCATGACCCTGCCCTCTGGGTCAATGTAGGCTCCAAGGGGCTGGAGACGGCCAGTGAATCAAGTGGCACAGGTCAGCCAGCAAGGAATACACACACCTTCCAGAAGAAACTCAGGTCATGGATATGCCCACAGTATAGTGGGCTGGAGTCATTTGTTGGGTCTATTCTCTGGAGGGCCCATCTGTGATAAAGATGAGAAAACTAAGAAGATAAGGGTGGGGGGAATCAATGCTCCCCATCCCGCCCTTCTAAGAAAAAGATACCAGAGTAGCACCTGCACCTCAAAATCAGCTGAGCGTCAGCTATGTTTCATGATTTTGACCACAAATCACCTCTCCCAGACCCTCACTTGTCTCAATCTATCTTTCCTTTTGTTTTAATTTTTAAAAATATTTTTACCATGGGGCTGGGAAGGTGGCTCTGAGGTAGAGTGCTTGCCTCACATGCATGAGACCCTCAGCACCACATAAACAGAAAAAGCCCAAGTGGCGCTGTGGCTCAAGTAGTAGAGCACTAGCCTTGAGCTGAAAGCCAGTGTCCAGGCCCAGAGTTCAGGTTCCACAACTGACTATCTATCTATCTATCTATCTACCTATCTATCTATATCTATATATCTATATCTATCTATTTTTTAACCAGTTGTGGGGCTTGAATTCAGGGCCTGGGTAAGACATGCCAATCCCTATGTCAGGCCTAGTATTAGATCTTTGTACTATTCTGAGGCTTTTTTTTTTTTTTTTTGGTCGGACATGGGGCTTGAACTCTGGGCCTGGGCGCTGTCCCTCAGCTCTTTAGCGCAAGGCTAGTGCTCTACTACTTGAGCCACAGTGCCACTTCCTGCTTTTTCTGTGTATGTGGTGCTGAGGAATCGAACCCAGGAGCTCATGCATGAGAGGTAAGCACTCTCCCACTGAGCCACCTTCCCAGCCCAATCTGAGGCTGTTTTGAAACAAATTCTAAAAAGACCAACCGTGCTAGGAATTAAAAAACACAGGCAGCCTGACACCACAGTTTACCTGAGCCACACGGTTGGTCTGTTGGTCCTGTCTGACTGCTTTGTCCAGACACTGTCCTGCTGGAGGGCTATAAGGTAGGATGTTTCCAGTCCCTTATCCTTCTACTCACAGTCTAGGAGTCAGGGCCTGGCCTTTCTTTGGGAAGCTCTAGGGGGTCTGAGCCCTAGTACTCTAACCCATGAATACTTTCTTTGTATTTCCTGTAAGGAATGAGGTAACACTGTATCATGTAAAAAAAAAAATCCCTGAAACAATGAACCTCATAGCATTTCTATTTACCAACCACCTAGGGCACTGGTGGCTAGCTGCTGGCAGCCGGGGTGGACCATGGGGGATCTAACAGGTCCCTGCACCTGCAGGCCTCCTTCTTGCACAGCCTGCTCCCAGGCCCCTTCAGGTCTACCCTGGACTGTGATCCCGTGCTGGGTCTCCTGAGAACTGAGGGGTCCAGGCTGAAGAGCGCTAGGCCACCCATTCACCACTCACCAGCACTGGGGTCTGTGGGCGTTTCGCCCTCCTCAGAGTCCTCCTGCTCCTGCACGGCTGGCCTCTCCCCGCGCTCCATCTGTGACATGAGGTCTGGTTTGGAAATTGCATAGTCTGGGGAAAGGAAGGAAAAACATACTATTAAAATGAGGTGCTTCTATTGTTGGTAAGCACCATCTGTGACCAGCATTGGCTGCCCTGCTGGGTGGCAATTGCCAATGTTGAAATATAAAAGGCCAAGTAGCCAGCCAGACTCCTTCCTTAGTGTCCACTGAGTGTGGGTGCGCACTACTCACAAGTGCGGATGCTGGCTCACAATATACAGAATTTTATAAAGAATTAGTTCTGATAAAACCCCAAATTCACAAAACAAAATACTAATAGATTTCCTTACATTAAAAAAAAAAAAAGTTGAGCTGGGTGTCAGTGGCTCATGCCTGTAATCCTAGCTACTCAGGAGGCTGAGATCTGAGGATCATGGTTCAAAGCCAACCTGGGCAGAAAAGTCCATGAGACTCATCTCCAGTAAACCATTAGAAAACCAGAGGTGGCGCTGTGGCTCAATGGTAGAGAGCTGGCCTTGAGCTGAAGAGCTGAAGGACAACACCCAGGACCCAGAGTTCAAGCCCCACGACCGGAAAAAAAAAAAAAAAATTCTGCTGGGCGCCCATGGCTCACACCTGCAATCCTAGCTACTCAGGAGGCTGAGATCTGAGGATCCTGGTTCAGAGCCAGCTTGGGCAGGCAAGGCTGTGAAACTTATCTCCAATAAATCACCAGAAAACCAGAAGTAGTGCTCTGGCTCAAGTGGTAGAGTGCTAGCCTTGAGCTGAAGAGCTGAGGGACAGTGATTACGCCCAGAGTTCAAGCCCCATGACTGACACACAAACACAAAAAAAAGTCAGCAGGGTTGGGGGTGAAGGTCTGTGGCTCAGCATGTGGCTCAGCATGCATGAGGTCTGCTGAGTTCAATCCCCCAAGACTCCCAACAAATTTACATTTCTTTGGGAATAAAGCTAAAAAGTAAAGAAACTTAACAAAATGTTAACATGTGGCCATATTTATCATATGTAAATGACTAATATTCATTAATATTTGTTAATATTCAGTAATAATCTATAGTTACTAATAATTAAAAAGCAAAGATATGGATAACCCATAGAAGAAATACAAATGGCCAACGAATATATACAAAAAAGTATAAGTTCACTAAGCATCAAAGAAATACTTATTGTCCTACTGATGCATTGTGTGTGTGTGCGCGCGTGTGCGTGACTGGTACTGTGGCTTAAACTCAGGGCCTGGGTGCTGTGTCTTAGCGTTTTTTGTTTTTGTTTTTTTTTTTGCACAAGGCTCACATTCTACCACTTAAGCCACAGCACCACTTCCGGTTTTCTGGAAATAAGTCTCACAGACTTTACTGCTCAGGCTGGCTTCAAAATGCAATCCTCAAATCTCAGCCTAAGTAGCTAGTTTTACACAAGTACACAGCTGATCTATCGCTCTTCATCTATGGAAAAGAAAAACAGCTGGGCACTGGTGGCTTACGCCTATAGCCCTAGCGACTCAGGAGGCTGAGATCTGAAGATAGCAGTTCAAAGCCATACTCTTATCTTCAGTTAACCGCCAGAAAACTGTAAGTGGCTCTATGGATCGAAGTGGTAGAGTACTAGCCTTGAGCAAAAAAGCTCAGGAATAGCATGCAGGCCCTGAGCAGGCCCTGAGTTTAAGGCCCACGACAGACAAAAAATATGTATGTTTATATTTAAAACAGAAAAACACCAGATAGTCAGGTATGGAGAGATGGCATTTTCATAGGCCACTGCACAGATAAATATAAACTGGCTCAGCCTTCTAAGGGTCCCTTGATAATAGCCTTAACATTGGCAATATGAGCTGGGAGTGGCTCACACCTATAATCCTAGCTACTCAGGAGGCTGCGACTTGAGGATCACACTTGAGGATCACGGTTCAAAGCCAGGCCAGGCAGGAAAGCTCCTGAGACACTTATCTCCAATTAACCACTAAAAAGCCAGAAGTGGAGCTATAGCTCAAGTAGCAGAGTAGTAGCCTCGAGCAAATAAGCTCAGGGACAGAGCCTAGGCTCTGAGTTCAAGCAGCAAGACTGAGACACACACAAAAACATTACAAATGTGCAGTCTTACTACATAAGCTCCTTTTCCAAATCTCTCAAGTAATAGCACAAATACACAAGGACTGATTATCACAGCACTTTGCAACAGTGAGAAAACTAGAATCAACTATTGTTTACCAACAGCAGCAAGGTGAAGAGTCAAATAGTACAGTCTAAGAGGACAAACGTGATGGGCCAGGCTGTCCGCAGCCTGCCATTAGGTAGATTAAGTGGGTGGTATTAACCTTCCCTACTCCCACAGTGCACCCAAAAGGTTCATGGTGGTATTCTCTCATGAGTGGGAGGGTGGGAGTCTAAACTGCTGAATTTTCACAATTATGCATGTATTTAAAAGAGAAATAAAGTTATCTTATAGAAAGATATGTGCAAATAAATTAGCAATTCTAACGTGAACCCAAATTTCTATCCATGTTTATTTAATGTTTAAACAAACTGAGGCTGAGCAGGATACATTGTTATACATGTGTGGAAATGTCACAATGAAACTTCTCTTGTATAACTAATATATGCTAATTATTATGTGTATAGATGGTAAAAGAGCTGGGGGCTGGTGGCTCAAGCCTATAATCCTAGCTACTCAGGAGGCTGAGATCTGAGGATCACGGTTCAAAGCCAGCCCAGGCAGGAAAGTCCATGAGACTCTTATCTCCAATAAACCACTCAGAAAACCAGAAGTGGTGTTGTGGCTCAAGTGATAGAGCAAGCTGAAAAGCTCAGGGACAGTGCTTAGGCCCAGAGTTCAAGCCCCACAACGGACCAAAAAGAAAAAGGTAAAAGAGTTCTCTGTATGAGAGAAAAGGATACATAGAGAAGTGCATTTTCCAGAGTCTTGTCCCTAAATATTCTCAATGAAAACCACAAGAATCTTCAGGCTTTGGGGTAGGACAGACCTGTATGCTAAGATCTAGGGTAAGCCTTCATAGGCTCTGATCACAGCTTCTTCATTTGCATAGTGAGGATGTGACTTGTGAAAAGTAAGGCTTGATAAATGACAGTGTTTAGTCACCAGGGTCCTTCACAGCAGAGCTGTGAGAACTGACTGGTCAGAGTCTTAGAAAACACCTTATACACCATGAATACTTGCTATATCTGTTCCCTTCCATTCTCTTTCCTTCTTAAATAATAACTGGCTGGACAAATGTTTTTTGTTTTTTGTTTTTTTTGGTTGGTTGTGGGGCCTGACCTCTGGGCCTGGGCGCTGTGCCTCAGCTCTTCAGCTCAAGGCTAGCGCTCTACCACTTGAGCCACAGCGCCACTTCTGACTTTTTCTGCTTATGTCGTGCTGAGGAATCCAATCCAGGACCTGATGAATGCAAGGCAAGCCCTCTACCACTGAGCCACCTTCCCAGCCCCGAACAAATGCGTTTTTTGGATCCAGTCGTGGGGCCTGAACTCGGCCTGGGCGCTGTCCCTCAGCTCTTCAGCTCAAGGCTAGCGCTCTACCACTTGAGCCACAACAAATGCATTTTTTAAAAAGGGGTCCATGAGTAAAATACTGTGGTGATGACAGTCCTCTGATGACAAGGTCTATATTCTCCACTGCTCCAGGGGCTTCTCCATAGAGCCAGGTCTGTGCATACAAGGTGCTCTGACCTGTCCCTTAATGATGTAAATGGGTAAACCAAGGCATTTGTTTTCATTTGTGTGCTCTCTCTAAAATTCCAGAGTTGCAATCTGACTGGAAACTTTGGTCCCAAACTGTTTTGTCTTCCTCTGTTGGCCCTCCTGGGGTTCAGCTTCCCTAACTGTATGAGTGGCTTCTTTCCAGTGTCAGGCAGCCCTCCTCCTTACCCATGGAAACCAGAGACTCATAGTTGCCCCGCATCACGTTCTTGTAGAGCTCCTTCTGCCACTCAGACAGGTTTCCCCATTCCTGCTCAGAGAAATGGACGGCGACGTCATCAAACGTGACCGGGACCTGAAAGCACACAAAAGAAATCAACTTGGACCAACAGGATGGCAGTCACAGGCTGTCAAGTCCCAAGACTTGTGGGATTTGACACCCCAGCTCTGGCATAACACCTCTTCCTCAGGACTGGAGATGGCTTCACCAGGATCCTTCTAGAAATCAGGCCACTATCCTGGCTAGAATAGGAAACTCATCTTGCCCAGTCCCTCTGCATTCACAGGACAAGCCTTGCTGCACTAAATCATGATCTGTGGATCAGCAGCAACACCAACATCAGGAACTTGCTGGCAATGCAGACTTTCAGGCCCCGCTCTGGACCTACAACTCAGCCTGCCCAGTGAGGTCCCCAAGGGCTTCATGTACAATAATAATGTTCAAGAAGTGCTAGCCCAGGAGACGGCCCCTTTACTCCCTAGTGTTAGGCTGTGAAATAGGGCAGCAGTGGAGAGGAATAGGAAGAAAACTGGTCTACACACACTCCTTCAGAATCTTCTGGAAAATAAGATTAAGAACTGCTGTCTAGCTTTTTGTGTGTATGTGATAGTATTGAGAATTAAAACTCAGCACTCTCAAGGTAAGCCAAAAGCAAGAGACAAATGGTACATGGTCTCCCTGATAAGTGGATGTTAAATCCAAAATGTTAGGTGATACGACAAAATTAACAGGACTTAAGAAACAAAGAACTTCCACTCATATGGTCGAACCACTACTAAATATCCCCATGCTGCTGATCATATGTATGGTGTATATGTGTACACCGTTATATGTTATAGACCGTGATAGACAATTTGCTCTAGGAAAGTTAGAATGAACTTGTGACTTAAAATGAGCATCATTATTCCACAATACTGTGAAATTTGGGAAATTATGTAATCACTTAATCACAATTAAAAAAGAACCTCGGGGAAGGTAGGGAGGGAAGGGATAGTAGGGGGAAACAATGGAGGGGTAACAATGCTCAATAGGAAGTGTACTCATTACCTTACTCATGTAACTGGAACCCTCTGTATAGTGTCTTTACAATAAAAAATTAAAAAAAAAAAAAAAAAACCAGCGCTCTCACTTGGCTCTTTTACTCAAGATGATGCTCTACCACTTGAGCCACACTTCCACTTCCACCTTTGCTGGTTAACTGGAGTAAGAGTCCCATAGACTTTTTTGTCCAGGACATACCTGAATGCTGATTCTCAGATCTCAGCCTCCTAAGTAGCTACGATTTATAAGTGTGACCCCTGAGTGCCTGGGTTTTTAAGGACACCTCTTAAGAATGTCTGCACACACTCCCATAACACTTTAAATCATCTCTAGATGACTTATAATATCGAACTCAATGCAAATGAAATATAAGTAGTTGCTACACTGTATGATTTAGAGAATGACAAGAAAAAAGTCTGTACATGTTTAGTGCAGATGCAATTTCCTTTTCTCAAATATTCTTGATTCACAGCTGCTAGAATCAAGGATGCAGGCCCTGAGGATATGGGGGCTGACCGTAAAGGCTCTGCACAGTGCTCTGATTGGCCTTTGCGGGCCTCCATCCTCAGACACAGTGAACCTGTGACCCCTCTTCTAACGTGGACAACCTGATCCCTGGGCCATTTCTGTACCAGCCTGTGCTTTTCTCAACAGGAGCAACAATTTGCTTTGGGTCTAGCCTGTAGTTGGTGAAACAATGATGGCAGCCAGGGATCCTGACATTTTTCTCTTTCTCAACCATCACTTTCCCTCTCTTCCAATTTAGTTCAATTCCTAAACCATGTTCTGATTCTGACCATTTCCTTGGTGGGGCGGGGGGAAGGGGGCCCTAGCTGGGATAAGTGTACCTTGGGGACTTCTCCATTGCTGCCCGGGGGCAGACGCAGAATCCAGAAATTTCGGTTTTTCAGCAGGTTCTCCATGTTCTCCAGGCGCCGCTGCAGCAGCCCGTACTCCTGCAGCAGGGTGCCCAGCACGACCCACTTGCTCTCCAGGTGGTTTGCAAACTCCACGGCGGTCTTCTCGCAGTCAGCTATCTTTTTTTCATTAGTCCCTGTCCTGCCTTCCAGGGTCAGTAGCCTCATGGCCTGGGCCTCCAGTTTCCTTTCCACTGCTTGGACAGCAGCCCACACAGCCAAGCGAGTGATCTCTGCCGTGGGCAGTGGCTGTTCTTTTTGGGCTGCAGGAGAGGACTGGAAGGGAGTGTCCTTTTGGGAGACGGGGCTTTGGAGTAGTGGGTCCATGTCGGCCTCAGGAGCTGTGGGGGAAAGTGTCAGGGGGTCTTTCTCAGGAACTTCAGGGGAGTGAAGCAGGGCTTCCTGATGGTGGGTGGAGTGAGTCAGAAGGGGGAGTTCCTGTTCAGCCACTGAGGGAAGATACTGGGTGTCTTCCTGGGAAGCCAGGGGACCCTGGTGGCGCGTGTCTTGCTCAGAGGCGGCAGGATACAGGAGTGAAGGTCCCTTCTGGAGGGTATGCGGGATCTGGCCAGAAGCCTCTTGTTTGGGAGCACTGGAAGTATGGAGCAGGGAGCCTTTCCGGGGTGCGGTGGGAGCCAAAGAAGGAATTTCTTTAGGGGGAAGAATTCGGGATGGGAACAGAGTTTCCCGGGGGAGTCCAGCAGAGGCCTGACACAGGGCTGCTTCTTGTGGAACCGTGGAGAATGACAGAGGTGATGAGCGCTGGTCCTCCATGTCCAGTTGCTGGACCTGTGTTCAAAGAAAGACAGGAAAAGACAGGATTGAGGGTCACGGGCTCCAGCTGGCGAATAAATCCCAATAGTAAGCACTCATGTTAAAAACCTCCAGAGCCGGGCACTTGTTGCTCACGCCTGTAATCCTAGCTACTCAGGAGGCTGAGATCTGAGGACTGCGGTTCACAGCCAGTCTGGGCAGGAAAGTCCGTGAGACTCTTATCTCTAATTAACCACCAGAAAACCAGAAGTGGTGCTGTGGCTCAAGTGGTAGAAGTGCTAGCCTTGAGTTCAAGAGCTGAGGGACAGTGCCCAGGCTGAGATCAAGCCCCACGACCAACAAGGACAAAAGCAAAAACAAAAACAAAAAAACCCTCCAGTTTTTACAGCAATTAGATAGGATACACAAACATGAATCTCTTCCTAAGAGCACAGCACTGATTCAGACAATCATTATTATGAACAAATGAAAACATAGCGACACCACCTTCTATTTTCCATATAGCCATACTGTTTGTCACAGCTATCATCTTATGAGTGGCGGCTGGGGAAGGGCACTGGATGTGGATTCGATCACTCGGCTGTCAGCTACCTTGACACTATGGCTGACAGTGTTGACCTGGCCTGACTGACTTTGTTTTGAGGGTCCTCATCCATAAACACCTGTAGAGGCTTCTGGGCATGTGGGCTTCAGCTCAAGTAAAGACAGATCATAGAGACAGTGAAGCAGGCGGTTTCAGCCCTCAACAGGAGCCTCAGCTTCAGAGCAGATGGTCCACTGTGATGGGGGTACTCTGCCTCGTCGTTTTTCTCCCTGTGCTTCCAGATGTGGGGAATGAGGAAGAAGCAAAGCCTAGAAGGATGAGAAGCAGCACAAAAGCCATCCAGTTTTGAGACCTGGGCCAAGAAGTGGTAGAGACAAGAGCCAGAATAAAGATCAGAATAAAGATACTTTCGTAGCCAGATGACAGTGACTCACACCTATAACCCTACCTACTCAGGAGGCTGAGATGTGAGAATTGCAGTTTGAAGCCAACCTGAGCAGGAGAGTCCATGAGACTCTTATCTCCAGTTAACCACCAGAAAACTAAAAGTAGAGCTGTGGCTCAAAGTAGTAGAGCACTAGCCTTGAATGAAAGAGCTCAGGGACAGATCTCAGGCCCTGAGTTCAAGCCCCATGACTGACCAAAAAAAAAAAAAGTTTTCTTTGGGGACTCCTTACTCTCCATTTCCTCCTCACTCTGCCACATCCAAATGGAGAAACCTCTGGAAATATCAAGAAGATGAAGCAGCACCTTCTGTGAGTGACCAGTTGTCTGAATCCAGCCAGCCAATTAATATCTTTATCAGAACTGAAAGGAATTCACCTACCACAACTTCTGTCCCTCTCTTCACATTCTTCCCTCAATGAATCTGCTTTACTCTGCTTGGTATACCAGTGATCTTTTAAATAATGAAAACAACCATGGTCTTCACTTGAAAGCATATCCCTAATGTCCAATCTACCATATAATATGTGCACAGTGAATCTGAGGAATGACTCCACACTGAATTGATGAGTTACAAACAAAAACTGAGTTAGGTACTAAAGTTCCTTTAGTCACCTACCAAGACGTATCGAAATCCACTCCATATCCTCTATGTTTCTTTCATTTGCTCATTTATTCATGTATAAGTGGCTTATCTGACAGCATCATACTTGTAATTCAAGGGTAAAGATTCAAGACCTTGTTTAGCCAAAGAACTCTGAAAAAGTATGACCTAATAGCTCCATGATACGAGAGCTAATTACTCAGGAATTGTTAACAATTATTCAGGACTTATTATGTGCCATGAACATAATTTAAAATGATAGCACTTAAAATTATCTCATTTAAACCCTATGAAATAGGTACTACTAGAATTGCAACCTATACTTAGCTCATGAAGTCATTGAGAACAGGAAAGGCTAGATAACATGTGTTAGGTCACACAGCGGCCTGGTCTGGTTCTAGAACTTATATGTTGCCTCTGTTTCTAACTGTCCAGAGAGGCAGCTAGTAGGTCTGTGCTCAGAATTAGAGGTTTGAAAGTTAAACAGACCCGTGGGAGGTTTCGTCTGGGTGGTCAAGATGTGTTGGAAAGGCCCTGCTTCTACATCCGCTAGCATTGGACCCCTTGGAAAAGCATTCTGGGCAATTCTGTAAAAACAAAAGCCAAAAAAATATAAAGCAGTGGCTCACACCTATAATCCTACCTACTTTGGGGGCTGAGATCTGAGATCTGAGACCTGAGGCTGAGATCTGCTGTTCAAAGCTAGCCTGGGCCAAACAAGTCTGTTGACTCTTCTTTCCAATTAACCAGCACAAAAACTGGAAATGGAGCTCTGGATCAAGTGGTAGAGCCCTAGCCTTGAGCAAAAAAGTTCAGGGAGAGAGCTCAGGTCCTGAGTTAAAAGCACAAGGACCAGGATACTAACATATACAGCAAGAAAACCCCTTAAAGGCATATATGCTAAATTCTACAAACAATGAAGGGCTTCAAAGACCTCTTGAACATGAAGGCTCAACAACAGCTCTCTTTCCACTTTCACTGCTCCCACTGAAGGCAGGAGTAGACAGTGCCCTTAGGTAGAGGAAGCAGCATAACGAGAGGGATTAGGATTTCTGCCTACAACTAGTGAGGAAAGGAAAAAAAAATCCCTGAAGGCCGTGTTAGCCTCCCAGAGTAATACTGGGGTTTAACTGAAACAATGGAGAAGGCTCCAGTGCGATAAATAAATCCAGCAGGCAAGGCAGCTTCAGTCCTAAGGAAAGTACTATGTCTTTGCTCTCTATTACGAGACGGTTACTCTCCATTGAGGGCTTTGGAGGTCTGGAAAGGGAGGTAGAGGCACGAGAGCAGGTCCGCCTCCCCCCCCCCCCCCCCCGTTATCATTTCATCAATCCCAGTAAACCTCAACCTGCTAGGCCGGCAGCGGGCTGGAATTCTTCGGAACCACATTTCCTAGGGTTGAACCTTTCCTCCCCCATGTACCCTGAGTGAATGCGGGTCTCCGAGATTCATGTCCTATTCGTGACAACATGCGTAACCGCGCGTATCCGACTTCTCACAAAGCAGGACCATTTTCCTGCAGCCCCTGGGATGGGTCACCCAGAATTCTGCACATTAAAAGGCTCCATTGATAGCTATGGAACAATCTTCATTTTGCTTCCCAAGAGCTTTATTATGGCTATTATTTTAAGAACTGGAGGCTTTCAGAAAGCCTTCCGTCCTCTTTCTGAACGAAAGAGGAAACTGAGGCTCCCGGGGCAGTGAACCTCACCAGCACAGCCAGAGCACTTCAAAAGAGCAGATTTGGGGGGTGGGGTGGGGGCAAGGGCGCTCCAAGGCTCCAGGAGGTCAGCCCCGGGCCTCTCGGGGGCTCGCTCCCCACACACCATCCCTCCCGACGCCCCAAGTTTGGCTCCTGGCCCTACAGATACAGAAGCTGGCGGCCTGCCGCCCAGACCCGGTCCCAGCTCCCCACCACGGCCCGGGGAACGCTCGGTGGGGCGCTGCCTGACTTCTCCCCTCCTCCCCGACGGGGCCGCGGCGGCGCCAGCCCAAGCCACCCACCCGAGGGGGGGCCGGGGGAAGGCCACCGCCAGGGCCGCCCCGTCCCCCCGTCCAGGCCGCGCCGCCCGCCAGGCAGGCCCGCCCAGGGCCTCAGGCACCGTGGGGCGGATGACTCGCTACGTGACCTTGGGGCAGGCAGGGCAGGTCGCCGGCGGGTGTCCGTGCCTCAGTATCCCCGCTCTGCGAAATGGGAGAGCCGCGTCAGCGCCGCGCCCGGGGCCGCGAGGGGCTCCGCAGGGCCGAGCTCTGCGGAAGACGCGCCGGCGGCCACCCCGACGGGACGCAGCGCAGCGAGCGAGCGAGCGCGCCGCCGGCGCCCCCACCGCGGACCGCGTGTGTCCCGGGCCCCCGCGGCCGCGCAGCCTCGCACGGACGGCGGCCGATCCGCGGCCCCCGCCCCCACCAGGGGCGCGCGCCCTCCCCTCCGGCCGCCCCCTCCCCCGCCAACGTCGCAGCGCCGCGTCCCTTACCGAGACCCCAGGCCGGGCCGCCGGGCCGGGGACACGCAGGCCGTCCCCGGGGCCCCGAGGCCGCGCGTCTGTGCGCGCGCGGGCCGCCCTCACCGGCGCGGGGGCCGCTTCGGCCATGGCCCTGCGCTGTCCGGCCCGGCGCCCCGCGAGTCGCCGCCGCCGCCGCCGCCGCCGCCTTCGCCGCGCGCGGCCCCACGCAGGCCCCGCCGCTGGCTCCTCTCGGCGGGCGGCGCGGCCCGGCCCTGCCCTCCCCGCCCGGGGCTGCGCGGCCGTCGGGCCCCGGCCTGCGCGGGGCGAGCGGGCGCGGGGCCGCCGAGTCCGGGCGGCGGCGGCGGCGGTGGCGGCGGCGTCGGAGCGGGGCGCGCGGCGGAGCGGGCGGCCCGGCGGGCTGCGTCCCCCGGCCGCGAGCTGGGCCCCGGCCCTCAGCAGCGGCCCCCGGCCCACGCGCCGCCCCTCTGCGGCCGCCGCGGCGACCCCGGCTCCGGCTGCGAGCTGCGCGGCCGTCCCGGCGCCTCTTCAGCAGGGGAGCTGCACCGCCGCTGCCATGTTGATACAAACTGCATCCTGGGAGGCATGTCCCTCTCAGGCCGTTTAAAGAGAAACACTCCGAGGCTCGTCGGAGGCTGCCGGAACCCAGACAGCTCCATCTACAGCCGGTAGGAGCGAACAGTGAGAGCCAGCGCCGCCAGGCAGCGACGGACACGCCCTGAGGCCGCGCCGGCCCGTCGTGGCGCCGCGGCCTCCCCGCCCCTCGGCCCCCCGGCCGCCCCGGGCCGCCCCCCGCCCCGGGCCGCTCACCTGGGCTCCCCGCCGGCCCGGCACCCCCCGGGCGGCCCCGCAGGTGGGCGGCCGAGCGGGCTGGGGGCGCGCGGCCCCGGCGACGTGCTGGCGCGGCGGCGGCTCCGCTCCGACAGCCCTGCTCCGCCAGGCCCGGCGCCCTCGCCCCCGGGGCCGGGGTCGGCGCTCTCCACGCCCGCGCTCACAAAGGGGCCGGGGAAAGCCGGGCCGCCCGGGAGAGCCGGAGTTCATGTGACCGAGCGGGCGGGCGGCGGGCGGCGGGCGGCGGGCGGGCGGGCGGGCGTCGGCAGCCCGTTCCCGGGGCGGCAGGGCGGGCGGGGGACCCTTTTTGTGAAACGCCTTCGGTGTGGTTCCCGATCCGAAAGGGACCGGATTGTTAGCGTCGCCGAGCGCCGGGGCCGGGAGAGGCCAGACGGGTCCTTTCAGAAGGACCCCGAGGCCCGCTGGGGGAATGACTTGTTTATGCTAAGTTGCAGGTTCGAGGCCACCCCCGCCCCCGAGCCATCCGCGCTGCCCCAGAGGGAAGGGGCGACCCCCTGTCCCGGACAGGCTCGCTTAGACACCTATTTACGGACTGCGAAGAAGGTGGCAGGGGCGGAGGATGAAATGATGAGCAATTAAAATTAAACAATACAAAAGGAAGAAAAGAAAGAACCAGGACAGAGCCTGCGCAGGCATCGCAGGCTTCCTGGTTGCTGGGGCCCGACAGGACGGGGCCCTCAGGGAGGGAACCCGGGGTCGACAGGCCGTAGGCCCCCTCGTCCTGTCCTCCCCCCTTTCCACCTCTCTATGCATTTCTCACCACGTCCGCAAACAACGCATACCAATGATGTTTCAAGACTTGCCTGTGAATGACAGTATGCGGCCCACATCCTGTTGCAACATACTGTTTGTCGTGGATCCGAATGTTTTTGAGATGGAGACCAGAGTGTACATTCCTTGTTAACTGCTATGTAGTATTTCATCGAACACTATGTCCTACAGGACGCTTTCCATTTTCGGAGGGGGATGAACACACTCGTGCGGCCAGCGACGTGTGCACTCGTGGTTCACTGTGCAGCGGGAGGTCTCCAGGAGAACACCAGACAGGGTATTTGGGGTGACAAGGGCAGCACCCTCCACTTTCCCAGGCTTTCTGCTTTAGAAATGGTGCCCACTTACTCTCCCCCCAACAATGCACAGCTTCCGGTTTTCAAGTCTTCACCGACACTGAGAAGAGACCAGAACATTTGCCATCCAGATGAGTGGGGAATAGTAACCGATTATTCACATTTATATTGGTGTTTCCGTGATTAGGGAACTGAAGCATCTTTTCATGTTTACAGAACGTTAGATTTCTTCCCTTGTGAATTTCCTCTTTGCCAGTGTTTTTGTTGTAGAGTCTTTTTCTTATTATATATATCATATATATAATATTATTGCATATGTGTGTATATTATTCTCAGAGAGGAGCCAGATAGCTCAGGCCTATAATCTCAGCTAAACGGAAAGCATAGTAAAAGGATTGGGATGAGAATGCCTGTCGCAGGCAAAAACTATTGACTCTTAACAGACAAAGCAAAGGGTGGGATGTGGCTCACCTGCTAGATCTACTGCCTACTAAGCATGAGGCCCTGAGTTCAATGACCAGGACTTTAAAAATGTCTCTCTCTATCTAGATATATATGCACTCACATATATTCTACATATTAGCCCTGTCACCAAAATTTTGATGTAATTACCAATATGATCGCATTTATTTATAAGTATATCTTTACTTTTAATTGCATATTCACATTAGTTATATATTCTTTTTTTGTTTGTTTTTTTATTGTGAGAATACCGTATAGAGGAGTTACAATTCCATGGGCAAGATAATGAGTACATTTCTTATCAAGCATTGTTGCCTCCTCTTTGTTTCCCCTTCCCATCCCTTCCCATACTCCCCCCTCCCAGTTGTATATTCTTATGGGGGTACAGTGTAGTATTTCAACATTTAATCACACGCATGCAGTATGTAATGGTTCAGTCATGGCCACTGGCATGCCACTTACCTGAGACCTAAGAAGCTCTCTTTGGGGATATTCAGAATCCTTCTAGCATACGTTTATTATTATTTTAAAAAGAACTGGTAATTGAATGCAGTGCCCCAGCCACAGCAAGTGCTCTACCAATTGCTGTCCCCACTCCTATTCCAAAATATTCAGTTAACTCTTGTCCACCATAGTTACCTTACTATGCTATTGAACATTACAAGTTATTCTTCCTAACATGTTTTGAACTTAAACCTGCTACCTCATTGGTTATTTTCTGTATGTTCTAGTGTTCAGTAATATTTAGAATATTCCCTTTATTTTTGCCAGTTTTATAGGCTGAATTTTTTTTTTTTTTTTTGTCCGTCATGGGGCTTGAACTCTGGGCCTGAGTGTTGTCCCTCAGCTCTTTTTTTTTTTTTTTGGTCCGGTCGTGGGCCCTGAACTCTGGGCCTGGGCGCTGTCCCTCAGATCTTCAGCTGAAGGCTAGCGCTCTACCACTTGAGCCACAGCGCCACTTCCGGCTTTTTTCTTTCTGCTTATGTGGTGCTGAAGAATCGAACGTAGGGCCTCAGGCTTGCAAGGCAAGCGCTCTACCACTGAGCCACCTTCCCAGCCCCGTCCCTCAGCTCTTCAGCTCAAGGCAAGCGCTCTACCACTTGGAGCTACAGCGCCACTTCTGGTTTTCTAGTGGTTTATTGGAGATAAGAGTTTCACAGACTTTCGTGCCCTGACTGGCTTTGAACCGCGATCCTCAGATCTCAGTCTCCTGAGTGGCTAGGATTACAGGCGTGAGCCACCGGCGCCCGGCTGGGCTGAATTTTTTTTAAGTAATTCTTCTTTTATATTAATATTCTACTGTGTGTGTGTGTGTGCCAGTTCTAGGGCTTGAACTCAGGGTCTGGGCACTGTTCCTTAGGTTTTCTGGTCAAGGCTAGTGGTCTACTTGAGCCACAGCTCCACTTATGGCTTGTTTTTGGTGGTTAGTCGGAGATACAAGTCTCAAGGACTTTCTGCCCTGGCTGGCTCTGAACCATGATGCTCAGATCGCAGTTTCCTGAGTAGTTAGGATTATAGGAATGAGCCACCAGCATCCAGCAGTATTCTGCTTTTTAAGGTACTTGTTTTTTCTCCATTCACTCATTAGTTATACTTCATTTTATATAGTTGCCACAGGTTTCATAATATATATCTTTATTTTTTCTTGAGACAGCATCTCACTGTGTAGCTCAGGTTGGCCTCAAACTCTGGATCGTTCCTGCCTCCCAAGTGCTGGGATTACAGGTGTGTGACACTATATCTAACTATATCTCTAATTTTTAACAGGCCACTTCACATCAACTATACCAATTCATGTCTGGTGCAATAGACTCAATAGGTTATTTTAACATCTTATTGTTACAATATATTTATGGTTATACGTTAGTCTCTTAGTATCCATAGGAAATTGATTCCAGGACTCTTGAGGGATACTCAAGATTCTCTGTCTCAGCCTGATGTGGTGGCTCACACTTGTCATCCTAGCTACTCAGGAGGCTGAGATCTGAGGATTGCGGTTTAAAGCCAGCCTGGGCAGGAAAGTCCGTGAAACTCTTATCTCCAGTAAACCACCAGAAAACTGGAAGTGGCGCTGTGGCTCAAGTGGTAGAGTGCCACCTTTGTTTTGTTTTTTTTTTTGTTTTTTTTGGGTCTGGTTGTGGGGCCTGAACTCTGGGCCTGGGCGCTGTCCCTCAGCTCTTCAGCTCAAGGCTAGCGCTCTACCACTTGAGCCACAGTGCCACTTCCGGCTTTTTTCTTTTTGCTTATGTGGTGCTGAGGAATCGAACCCAGGGCCTCAGGCATGCAAGGCAAGCGCTCTACCACTGAGCCACCTTCCCAGCCCCGAGTGCCACCTTTGTGCTGAAGAGCTGAGGGCAGTGCCCAGGCTCAGAGTTCAAGCCCTCCGACTAACACACACAGACATAGACACAGACACACACACAAAGATTCTCTGTCTCTCTGTCTCTGTCTCTGTCTCTCTCTCTCATGTGCCAGTACTGGAGCTTGACCTCAGGCCTGGGAGATATTTCTTAGCTTTTCACTCAAGGCTGGCACTCTGTCACTTGAGCCACAGTTCCACTTCCAGCTTTTTGATGGCTAGTTGGTGATAGGGTCTTATGGACTTTCCTGCCATGGTTGGCTTTGAAGCATGATCCTCAGATCTCAGCCTCCTGAGTAGCTAGGATTATAGACATGAGCCACTGGTGCCCAGCCAAATCTCTTCTATAAAATAGCATTTTGAATATAAAAGCATTTGAATATAATATCTTCCCATAGATTTTACAATCCCTCCATATATTTTTAAATCATTAATTATTTATAATCCCTAAAGCTGTGTATATTATGTAAGTACTATATGGTTTGGTGTAAGAATAATGAAGAATAAAGTGTCTATAAGTTCAGTGTATTCATAGTCATTTCCCTATATATTCAATCTGAGGTTGGTAGAATGTGCACCTGCAGAATTCTAGGAGATAGAGGCCAACTTTTGTTCCCTCCTTATTCCTGGCTTCAGTTATCCATGGTGTACTGTGAACCAAAAATAGTAAATGGAAAACTTCTGAAGTGAGCAATTCACAAGTTAAATTTTGTACCTGAGTAGGAGATATCTCACTGTGTCTCGCTTAGGTCATGAAGCATCTTCTTGTCCTATGTATCCATATCACATATGTTACCTGCTCATTAGTAATCATAATAATTAACAATAATTATTAACTAATTATCACTGGCTGAGGTTTTCTTTGGGTGGGGGTTAGTCATGGGACTTGAACTCAGGGGCTAGGCACTGTCCCTGAGCTTTTTCTTCTTTTTCTTTTTTTTTGGGTCCGGTTGTGGGGCCTGAACTCTGGGCCTGGGCGCTGTCCCTCAGCTCTTCAGCTCAAGGCTAGCACTCAACCACTTGAGCCACAGCGTCACTTCCAGATTTTTTTTCTGCTTATGTAGTGCTAAGGAATCGAACCCAGGGCCTCATGCATGCAAGGCAAGTGTTCTACCACTGAGCCACCTTCCCAGCCCCTCCCTGAGCTTTTTCACTCAAGGCTAGCACTCTATTACTTTGAACCACAACTTCAGTTCCAGTTTTCTGGTCATTAATTAGAGATAAGAGTCTCATGGAGGGTTGGGAAGGTAAGCTCAGTGGTAGAGTGCTTGCCTAGCATGCACAAGGCCCTGGGTTCGATTCTTCAGCACTTCATAAACAGAAAAAGATGGAAATGGTGCTGTGGCTCAAGTGGTAGAGTGAGTGCTAGCCTTGATCAAAAGATGCTCAGAGACAGTGCCCAGGCCCTGAGTTCAAGCCCCAGGACTGGCAAAAAGCCCCAGGACTGGCAAAAAATAAAAAATAAAAATAAAAAATAATATATTGTCATAATTGTTCTGTTTTGTTATCAGTCTCTTATTGAGCATAGCTTACAGTTAAACTATATCATAGTTATGTATGTATAGAAAAAAAAAAAAACAGGGGCTGGGAAGTTGGCTCAGTGGTAGAGCGCTTGCCTTGCATGCTCGAGGCCCTGGGTTGGATTCCTCAGCACCACATGAGCAAAAAGAAAAAAGCCGAAAGTGGCGCTGTGGCTCAAGTGGTAGAGTGCTAGCCTTGAGCTGAAGAGCTGAGGGACAGTGCCCAGGCCCAGAGTTCAGGCCCCACGACCGGACCCCAAAAAAAAAAAAAGAAAAGAAAAAAACAATGTATACAGCTACCTCTGTATTCATGGTAACCCCAGATGCAACCAACTGTGGATCCAAATGATTTTTTTTTTTTTTTGGTTGGTTGTGGTCTTGAACTCTGGGCTTGGGCGCTGTCCCTCAGCTCTTCAGCTCAAGGTGAGTACTCTAACACTTGAGCCACACCACCACTTCGGTTTTCTCAGTGATTTGTTGGAGGTAAGAGTCTCACAGACTTTTCTGCCTGGGCTGGCTTTGAACCGTGATCCTTAGATATCAGCCTCCTGAGTAGCTAGGGTTACAGGCGTGAGCCACCAGCACCCGGCTCCAAATGATTTTTTTTAATGTCAGTACTAGGACTTGAACTCCTGACCTAGGTGCTGCCCCTTAGCCTTTTCACTCAAGGCTAGTGCTTTACACTGGAGCCACAGCTCTGCTTCTGGTTTTTTGTGGTTTTTTTTTTTGGTGGTTAATAAGAGCTTTGAGCTTAAATAGCTTCAAGTAGAGACCCTCAGCGCTCAGCTTCCTCTTGGGCTAGGATTACAGGGGGAGCCACAGATGCTTGGCTTCCATGAGACTCTTATCTTCAATTAACTGACAAAAGGCAAGAAGTTGAAGAGTAGCTCAAGTGGTAGAGCACCAGCTTTGAATGCAAAAGCCAAATGAGAGCAGGACTCCCTGAGTTCAAGCCCCAGTGTGGGCACGTGTGCATGCATGCACAGCACATACACACACATACACACACATACACACACACACACACACATACATACACACACACACACACACACACACACACACACACAGAGTTTGAAGAGCAAGAGTTACAGCTTAGTGGTAAAGGGCTGACCTACCTAGCATGTGTAAAGTCTGGGGTTTGATTTTTAGCCCTGTATCTGGAGGAGAGGGGTGAAGGAAAATAATCTGACTAAAATAGGTTATTTGGAATTTGGAGGGCTTTATAGCCAGTTTTTGCAAATGTTTGAAAAGAACATAAAATCTGTTTGGATAAAGCTAGTTAAATATGCCTTTCTAATTTTCTAGTTTTTGTTTATTACTGACAGAAATGTGTGGAAATAGCCCTTTTTCCAATATTTTGCGGATAATTCTGTCAGCTTTTGCCTTTTGTATTTGTGTGTGTGTGTGTGTGTGTGTGTGTGTGTGTGTGTGTGTTTATGTGCTGATCCTGGGGCTTGAACTCAGGGCCTGAGTGCTGTCCCTGAGCATTTTTGCTCAAGGCTAGTACTCTGTCACTTGAGCCACAGCTCCACTTCCAGCCTTTGGTGGTTAGTTGGAGATAAGAGTATCGTGGACTTTCCTTCCCAAGTTAGCTTTGATTGGTCACTCTCAGGTCTCAGCCTCCTGGGTAGCTAGGATTACAAGTGTGAGCCACTGTGCCCGGCTGCTTTATATATTTCTCAGGTCATGTTGTTAAGTGCATAGAACCTTATTTTTCTCTCTAATATTTGACCTATTTCTTTTTTTTTCAGTTGGTCGTGGGACTTGAACTCTGTCCCTCAGCTCTTCAGCTCAAGGCAAGTGCTCTACCAGTTGAGCCACAGCGCCACTTCTGATTTTCTGGTGGTTTATTGGAGATAAGAGTTTCACAGACTTTCCTGCCTGGGCTGGTTTTGAACCTCGATCCTCAGATCTCAGCCCCTAAGTAGCTAGGATTACAGGCGTGAGCCACCAGCGCCTGGCTATTTGATCTTTTTTTTATTTTTAATATATTTTTATTGTGAAAATACTGTACAGAGGGGTTACAATTAGGTGGGTAAGATAATGAGCACATTTCTTATCAAGTATTGTAGCCTCCTGCTTTTTTTCCCCTTCCCGTCCCTTCTTATCCTCCCCCGCCACCCCCCCCACCCCCGTCCTCCCCCACCAAAGTTGTAAAGTTCATTTTTCGACATAACGACTTGTACACCTCATTGTTGCAATGGGTCCGCCTGTATCCTTGTTTTTACAATTTGTTTTTTCCCTTCCCCTCTACATATACCAACATCATATATAGTGAAAGCAGGGGTTGTACCATGGGGGAGGAACGTACAAAGCAACAAAGACATAATCTTATAAACATGTTAGAAGCCGGGGGGCTGGTGGCTCACGCCTGTAATCCTAGCTACTCAGGAGGCTGAGATCTGAGGATTGCGGTTCAAAGCCAGCCCGGGCAGGAGAGACCGTGAGACTCCTATCTCCAATAAACCACCAGAAAACCGGAAGTGGCGCTGTAGCTCAAGTGGTAGAGCGCTCGCTTTGAGCTGAAGACCTGAGGGACAGCGCCCAGGCCCAGAGTTCAAGCCCCATGACCTACAAAAATAAATAAATAAATATGTTAGAAACAATCGCATGAAAGATCTCTCTCTCTCTCTCTCTTTTTTTCAGTCGTGGGGCTTGAGCTCTAGGCCTGGGAGCTGTCCCTGAACAATTCAGCTCAAGGCTCATGCTCTACCACTTGAGCCATCGCGTCACTTCTAGTTTTCTGGTGCTTTTTTTTTTAATTGTGATTAAGTGATTACATAATTTTCCAAATTTCATAGTATTGTGGAATAATGATGCTCATTTAAAGTCACAAGCTCATTCTAACTTTCCTGGAGCAAATTGTTTATCATGATCTATAACATATAACGGTGTACACATATACACCACACATGTGATCAGCAGCATGGGGACTATTTGATCTTTTTTCATGCTAGTAATGCCTTTCACATTAAAACACTTTTTGGTTCAGGCTAAAGGTATGGCTCAAGTGTTAGAGCATCTGTGTAGCCTAACGCTAAGGTTCTGAGTTTAAACCCAAGAACCACTAAACCTGTCCAATGGAATTAGTGTTCCAGCTTCCTTTGGGTGTTTGCCAGTGATTAACTTTGAACTCTTTTATGCCTTTAATTTTTAGTATATCTCTTGCAAACTGTGTGACAAGCTGTCATCTGGGATTCAAGACTGAGGACAAAAGACATCAGGTACCCTACATTTTAATTTTATGTGGCAGAAGGAGACAGACACAGCAGGACACATCTCAGGACTGGCCAAGCACTGACTCTGCTTGATGACCCATGCAGTGTAAACTTGGTCTCCTTTGGTGGAGCCTTGGAGTCAGAAGGAGGTCCTTTGCCTCTCTCCTACTGCAGAGGAGGTGTGTGTCTCTGAAGGGCGGAGCCCAGTGGACACAGTTTGCATGTAGCATCTCTAAAGGCAGCAGCTCACAGTGTGTGGGGGCTTCTCTCACGGGCCTTCTGCAAAGCGGCACAGGGGGAGGGGTGGGGCCTCGGAGGATGCTGCCTGGCTGCTCATCAGTGGGCATCCCACACGCCTACTCCAGCAAGTGGGGCAGGAATTCCCAGCCTTTTCTCTGGGAGTGATTCCTAGGGTAAGAAGGGGGCCAGGATGACCCCTAGAAACACTGTACAGGTACTGCTGGCTCACACCGGTAATCCTAGCTACCCAAGGAGGCTGAGAGCTGATTGTGGTTGGAAGCCAACCCAAGCAGAAAAAGCACACGAGACTCAGTTTACCAGAGAAAATGAAGCACCAGTCCTGAAGAAAAAGTTCAGGGACAGCTCTGATGCCAGCCCCACACCTAGCACAAAAACAAATAAAAATAAATACAAACAAAAATAAAAAACACTGGCTGGGCCCTGGTGGCTCATGCCTGTCACCTTAGGCTTCTCAGGGAGCTGAGATCTGAGGATTGCAGTTCAAAGCCAACCTGGGAAGGAAAGGCTGTGAGACTCTTCTCTCCTGTTAAATACTCAATAAAAGCAGGAGGTAGAGCTGTGGCTCAAGTGGCTCAAACTGTAGCCTTGAGCAAAAAAGATCAGGGACTATACTTAGACTATGAGTTCAAACTCCAGGATTGGCACGCGCACGCACATGTGCGCGCGCGCACACACACACACACACACACACACACACGCTCACACACAAACACTGTACAAAATAGGTATCCATAGGCATGGGTGGGAGCAAAGCTTACACCTCTACTTTCTTTGTGAGCTCTCAAAGTCTGAAAGGAGGCTTTGCCAAAGCCTCAGCCAGGAACTACCAAGGAAGGCAGGAAGAGGAAGAGGGACAGGAGGGGGCGGGAAGAACAGGCACCTGCCTGCTCCCACCCAGACATCTAAACTGAGGAGGAGCTGGAGCGGGTTCACATCGCCCAGGTTGCTTCACACTGATGTTCAAATACTGTTTGGACTGAGATGGGAATGGGACTTTACTGATAATGAATGTGACAAAACATATTGGAATTTCAACAAGATATCATATGGTGCCAAGTAGCCAGTGAGAAGGGAAGAGATGACAGGATTGTAATAGTCCAGTCCCTGGAGAATGGATGTGCTTTAGTTTTATAATCTGAAAATTTGTTTTTCAACCAGAGAGTATGTTTGGTTTATAGTTTTAGTGACTATAGATACATTTGGGCTTTTCATCTGTAATTTTATTTTGTGGTTTCTCTGCCTTCCTTCACTCCCATTCTCTTCTAATAGGTGAAACACATTTCTTCACATTCTTTTCCTCTGCCAGGATTCTTTTATTAGTGTGAATGTACATTTTAACTATGTATGGTTGGCTAGATGCTTGTAGCTTTTCAGGAGGCTGAGATCTGAGGATCACATTTTGAAGCCAGCCCAAGCAGAAAAGAAAATTCATTGAGACGCTTATCTCCAATTAACCAGCAAAAAAGCCAGAAGTGGAACTGTGGTTCAAAGTGGTACAGTCCTAGCCTTGAGCAGAGCAGCTCAGGACAGTGCCCAGACCCTGAGTTCAAGCCACACAACCAACAAAGAAAACCAACCAACCAACCTCCAACCCCTGCAAAAAAACCCCAGACATTTATATTCCCTTATCTCCCTAATTGCCTTGTAGATGAGAACATCTGGTTCAGCATGCTGAAGGTAGCTTTAGCCTCTGCTGCTTTATCTCTCCACCCATCCATTTCTCTCTCTATCCCCTATTCTGGTGCTTTCTTCACCTATATTTTATTTAGCTAGTCAGACCTCCGTAATTGCAGGTTTGGATAGAAAATATCCTTTCTGTATTGAACATGTACATACAGACTTTTTTGGAGTTCATTTCAATAAATTTTTTTTTTTTTTTTTTTGGGTCCAGTCGTGGGGCCTGAACTCTGGGCCTGGGCGCTGTCCCTCAGCTCTTCAGCTCAAGGCTAGCGCTCTACCACTTGAGCCACAGCACCACCTCTGGCTTTTTTCTTTTTGCTTATGTGGTGCTGAGGAATCAAACCCAGGGCCTCAGGCATGCAAGGCAAGCGCTCTACCACTGAGCCATCTTCCCAGCCCCTCAATAAATATTATTTTATGTGATCAGAACAGACATTTTTATTCTTGTCACTATTCCCCAAATAATACAGTATAACAAGTCCTGTACCAGGGGTTCATGCCTGTAATCCTAGCTACTTGTGAGGATGAGATTAGGAGGACTGTGGTTTGAGGCCATCCCAGCCTGAAAAGTTTATGAGTTCCCTTCACCCACTGTGATGGGCACGGTGATGTGTCTATCATCTCTGACATTGGCAGTATCAGAGTTCTAGGCCAGCTCAGGCAGAAAAGTTTGGGAGACCCCCCTCTCCACAGAAGGAAGTAGTACATGAAGCACATGCCTGTGATCTCAGGTGGATTGTACTCAGGTATGTTCTCAGGTGGGAATTGAGACCCTATCCTGAAAATAGTAAACCAACCAACAAACAGGATTGGAGGTTTGGCTTCAGAGTTAGAGCAACAGCTTTCTAAATCTGAAATTCTGAGTTCAAGTTCTAGTACCACACACATAAAAAATGCAATATAACAATTATTTACATAGTAGTTATATTTAGATATTACATGTAATCTAGAGATTTAAAGTATACAGGAAATGTGCGCAGGTCATATGGAAATACTATGCCATTATCAGCCTCTAAAGATTTTGGCATTTGCTGGTGGTGCTGTGGCTCAAGTGGTAAAGTGCTAGCCTTGAGCTGAAGAGCTCAAGAGTTCAGAGTTCAGGCCCCATGACCAGACCTCCCCCCAAAAAAAACCAAAACCAAAACCAATCTGAGCAGAAAAGTCTGTGGGACTCCATCTCTCATTCTCAGCAAGATGCTAGGCAACTGTACTTATATTTCTAGAAATTCCATTTGTTTTTCTCAAATGATACTTTCCTTTTTAGATTAACTTGATTTTTCTTAAGGTTTAATGATTCCTGTTGACTAAACTTTTCCCCATTCTGATTCTTCCACTTTTTGCCCTCTTAGTTTGATACAATGAAGACATACACAGAGAATGTGAAATTCTCTGTGGGAGTATCTGTATGAGTTTGAGTTCTTGGACTCTTAATCCTGTCATTTGTGTTCTCTGTAATGGGGGGTTGTTACCTTGTGGTTTTGTGGCGTGTGATTGTGAATTGTTATTAGCAGGGCTTGCAGCCTGGATTGTGGATGGTCGCTCCTCTTTTTAAACTTGCTTCAGCCAGAAACCTCAAGTGCTATCACTGGACTTCTTTCAATTCTTAGGTCAATTTAGCAGCCTGTCCGATAGTGTAAATTTGAACTCTGAACTTGCATGAAGTCTTAACTGTGGTTTTGGATTCTCAAGGAAGATACTTCCCTGCTCAGGGCTATCATCCAGTGCCCAGCCTGGGATACACAGCTTTTGTCATCAGGAGCAGCTATGTTGTTGTACCATTTGCTTCTCACTTCAAAAACCTGGCCTCAGTCAAAGTGCTGGTGGCTTATGCCTGTAATCCTAGCTACTCAGACCTGAGAGGATTGAAGTTTAAGGTCAGACTGGAAAAAAAGGTCTGTGAGACTTATCTTCAGTTAACCAGCAAAAAGGCGAAGTGGAGCTATGGCTCAAGTGGTAGAGCACCAGCTTCAAGTGAAAAAGCTAAGGGACAGCATGTAGGCCCTGAGTTCAAACCCAGTACCAGCTCACAAAACAAAAATAACTTGTGCTGGGTGTCAGTGGCTCATGCCTGTAATCCTAGCTACTCAGGAGGCTGAGGTTGAAGGATCACAGTTCAAAGCCAGTCTGGGCATGAAAGTCTGTGAGACTCTCAAATTAATGAGCAAAATAACTCGAAAGTAGCTCTGTGGCTCAAAGTGTCAGAGTGCTAGCCTTGAGTGATAAAAGCTCAGGAATAGCACCCAGGCCGAGTTATAGGCCATGTAGTTGTAGGACTGCAGGTTACCAGAGCTCCAGCAGTGAACACTCTTGGACAATGCTCCAGTTTGCAGACTTGGACTGGGTAGTGGGGCACGGGGCTGCCTAACATGACCCTCCAGTGGGCAGTCTGCCTCAGCATCTTTGTCAGGCCAACACGCGGCCAGCACTGCTGCCCCTCTTTTCCAGTCTTCCTTCCTCACTTCTGCTTTCACAGGTATTGGACCTGCCTCTGGCCTCAGTAACAGCCTACGAAGTCCTGCCTTCTCTTATTTGGTCTTCTCTAGCAATTATTCCTACAACCAATTTCTTGAAGTGGTGTGTGTGTGTGTGTGTGTGTGTGTGTGTGTGTCCACACGCGCACGTGTGCACTCTTTGCACTGTTGCTTGGCTGTTTTTTTGCTCACGCCTGGCACTCCACCACTTCAGCCACACTTTCAGTATGGCATTTTGCTGTTTAATTGGAAATGGTATCTAAACTTTTCTTCTTGGGTTGGCTGTAAACTGTGACCCTCCAGATCTGAGGCTCCCGAGTAGCTAGTATTGTGGGCATGAGCCTCCTGGGCCAGGCCGCTTCTTATACTTGGCTGTACTTGTATTTTGTAGATTCAGCATTTGCTTCGCAGGGCACCCAACTTCATATCACGTTCTGGTGCTGGGGTGTTTTGTTTTTTTTTTGGGTCTGGTTGTGGGGCCTGAACTCTGGGCCTGGGCACTGTCCCTCAGCTCTTCAGCTCAAGGGTAGCACTCTACAACTTGAGCCATAGCGCCACTTCTGGTTTTTTTCTTTTTGCTTATGTGGTGCTGAGGAATCGAATCCAGGGCCTCATGCATGCAAGGCAAGCGCTCTACCACTGAGCCACCTTCCCAGCCCTGGTGCTGGGGTGTTTGCTTCTGAACTACGCATTTGCTGACCAGGCCTTCTGTAGAGTGCCAGTTTTTACATCCTAGATCCCTAGCCAGCTCCTCCTCTTATCCCATTTCAGGTACAGGCAGCAGTGACTCCTGCTTACAACTTGGGGGTGCAGTTTTGTATTTGTTTTGGGAAGGTAGGCTTTTCCTTGTTTCTTTTTATCTTTGAGTATAAAGGTATGTTTTTATTTTTGGGTCCGGTTGTGGGGCCTGAACTCTGGGCTTGGGCGCTTTCCCTCAGCTCTTCAGCTCAAGGCTAGCGCTCTACCACTTGAGCCACAGCGCCACTTCCGGCTTTTTTCTTTTTTGTTATGTGGTGCTGAGGAATCGAACCCAGGGCCTCATGCATGCAAGGCAAGCGCTCTACCACTGAGCTACTTTCCCAGCCCTAAAGGTATGTTTTTTAATCTAATCCAGAATTTCCTGATGTTTCTATCAGCAATGTTTGGATCATAAAATTCACAACATTTGCAGTTATTACTTTTTGACTCCAAATCTTTTTTTTTTTTTTTTTTTTGGTCGGTTGTGGGCCTTGAACTCTGGGCCTGGGCGCTGTCCCTCAGCTCTTCAGCTCAAAGCTAGCACTCTACCACTTGAGCCACATTGCCCCTTCCAGCTTTCTGGTAGTTAATTGGAGATGAGTCTCACGGACTTTCCTGCATGGGCTAGCTTTGAACCGCCATTCCTCAAATCTCAAGACTCCTGAGTAGGATTACAGGTATGAGCCCGGCAACCCCAAATCATTTACATGTGTATATTTATTTACTGTTGAAAGATTTCAATAATCATGTATTATTTTATACTCTAGGTTAAAAGAAACTTGATGATACCAAAATCCAGGACTCATTTAGCTGGCTGTCAAGGAATCCAGGCCTCCTCATGATATATAAACCTAGTGCCTTGCTGTTAGACAGCTTTCAGAGACATGCAAAGGAAGGGTGGGCTAGGCTGACAGATGGAGGTCTGAGCAGGGGTCTGTGCAGAACCAGGGAGGTGCCGCTTCTCCCTGCAGAGATGAAGGAAGGCTGGGTTGTACTTCGAGCCAACGCCTGAGGGGCATGCAGAACGTGCCAGGTGTCGTGGGCCTGAGGAGAGCGGACACAGCTGCAGCGGGAAAGGTGTGTGTGAAGACGCGGGCAGCGTGGCCCGTGGCGCTTCAGGTACTCTGGCCAATGAGAGGCAAGTGGGGTGCAGAAAGGACGGAAGGTGCTCTCCTCCGGGGGGCGCTCTGCTCAAGTTTAGATCTTAACCAACAGAGTCCTTGTAGGTTTTTAAACAGGGAGCAACAGTGACGAGGTTTCCCAGTTAGAAAAGGAGGCAAGAAAGGCAAAGGCAGGGGAAAAAACGTGACAAGAATAGCAGAGGTCCCCCTGACCCCTTAGGAGGAAAGCTCCACCAGCAAGGAGGGCGGGCGGTGGCGGGTGGAGATGGGTGCTCCTGGAGCCCCCACCGGAAGGCACTCTCTTACACCTTGACTAGAGCTCCAGAAGACTGAACTAACTGCAGACCCTTTGCCTCAGCTTAAGTCTAAGAGTGTAATTAGTTGATGGCAGCAGCACAGGACAAGCCCAGGAAGGACAGCCATGCTTGGGCCCCAGAAGTGTGTGGGGCTGGTGGCAGCAGCTGACCTCAGTCCCCAGCCTCACCCCAATTCCCCCATGTTGTCTCCTACTCAGTGAGGCCAGGGGTTCTGGCTGGACATTCAGATTCCGGCACACAGTGTGCGCATGTAGTGCGGGGAGGGCCACTGTGAGCCAAGTCACTGGCTTCTAAGTCTCGGCGCATCCTATGGGGAATATGGCTAGAAGTGCAGATGGGGTCACGTTGGCAAGAGGATTGTGACACTGTCCTGATTCTCCGTCGTGGCCTGGTTAAGTGCTGCTGTCCATTCTTTGCACCCCACATCATTGACTTCCATAGAAAAAATGAAGCTGTGCATTTTTATTTTTAAAAAAAGCCATAAAAACTATGACCAAAACCAAGCTAAATCAAAACGCTATGACCAAGCACACTGCCAGTGCCTTACACCTGTAATCCCAGCTACTCAGGAGGCTGAGATCTGAGAGTGGTGGTTTGAAGCCAGCCTTGGCATGAAAGTCCACAAAACTCTTATTCCCAATTAACCACCAAAAAGCTGGAACTAGAAGCTTGGCTCAAGTGGTAAGGGGCCAGCTATGAGCAAAAAGCTGAGCGAAAGGAGGCCAAGCTCCAGTACCAGCACTCCCTCCAAACACTCCCCCTACCCCCAAATCTATGACCTAAATGAAGTAGAACAAAAGAGATAAAATGTTGGCAGTAGTTAACTGTGTTGGGTAGGAGTATGGGCCTGGCCTAAGCCCCAGGACTTGAGTAGGGTAAGTAGAGGCAAGGCCTCCTGCCCAGCCAAGAGATGTGGCTTGACAACCTGCAGTCTCTCTCAGACTGTCCTAGCTTATACCTATCATCTCAAATTAAACTCAATTACACAAACCGTGTTTATATTTTGATGCAAAGGGATCTGATGTTTTGTCTTCCAAATGTCAATTTTCTTCCTTGGACTCATTTTCCTGGACACTTTTGCTCAAGGACAGGGTCACCTCTCTGGGACTAAGGTGACAGAGGGCAGGTGGGACTGAAGACCGACTCCCCCGGGCCTGGGGGATGTGCTGGCAGCACCAGTGATCATGGTGCAGGTCCAAGAACACAATCCGCCAAACTGCCTTGTGCTGGTTAGGTTTTATTTTAACAGGATGTTTTCTGCTCATTTGTTTTTGAAAATATCAGTTATATCAATATTAGAAGTGTAAACAGGTACAAAATATACAGTACATAGAAACAATTGTCTTAACTAGTCTATTCCTAACAAAAGTACGCAGGAGGAGCTGAGTGAATGGGCATCGTGGTCTTGCCCTCTGCAGGTGGACTAGTTACCCGTTTGGGCAAGAGGACCAGTGCCTGCTCCAACAAATGGGAATGGATGTGTGTGTGGCGGGGCGGGGACGGGACCTGAAACTGGGCTGATGGTAATTCCACCTTGGAGGTACTGGAGGTGGCTGTGAACCAGCCTCCTAGACTGCCTTCTGAGTGCCCCAAGGGCAGGGGCAGTACATGCCCCTAAATACTTAGAACCAGGAGGACTCAAGTGGGCACCCAGGGAGCTGCTGAGCCAGGAGTCCATGAGGCCTGAGGATCTGACTTGCCAGTGTGGGGCACACTGGTAACAGGACAAAGCCTGAAGTCGCCTCTTACCTAACAGATTCCAAGGAGCACAGCTCGCTCCAGCCGCTGGCACACGCCGTGAAGCCAAGCGGGGCTCTGAGCCCTTTATCTCCTCATCTCCAAAAAAGAAATACCCGTCTTGCTGCTCTTCTGAAAGCCACGGGAATGCTCAAATGAGATGTGACATGGAAGCATTGTGAAAATGAAAACACCACATAAAGGTCAGCAAACGGAAGCACTGGGGGTACAGGAAGCGGCCTGAGGAGGATGACTTGCTGCCTCATCTCTGGCTCTGGGTGACCAGATGGACAGGGGTTCAACACCCAGCCTTGAATTCCTCACCCTTCAGACCTAGCGCTGCAGCTCCACCTGACTCTCCTTGGCCGAGCCCAGGAGCCACACAATGGAGAATGGCTGTGTTGCCCTGGACAGATACCACAGATGGCCTGCACTAGGGAAAGTCAGGCCAGTATTTTGGGGGGACTTTCCAGAAGTTAGGCTGGAAGATGCACTGGCTGCTCCTAGGGGTCGTTCCTGTTGAGTGGAGCCTGTGGTTCTCATCCAGCCCCTTTACTGTCCAAAGCCCCAGCCCCATACTGGTGGCCTGAGCAGAGCTGGATGGTGTGGTCCAAGGACCCGGGGGGCTGGGGGTCAGTGGGGGTATCCAGAGCCCTCGCCCTATCCCCACTGACCAAGCTTCCAGTGCTCGGGGCACAGAGGACACACACTTCTGAAAACCAAAAGTACACTACGAAATTCCAAAAGGCCTGCTACCGGGTTCCAGCTTTTTCTTCAAGAATTAAAAAGAAAAGAACAAAAACCAGTTTGCAATTAGGTTGCTTCAAATGCTACTACGGTGTTCAGTTCCCCAACCAGTTTCCTACGGTGTTCAGGGGTGGGAGCTCCCTTGTCGGGCAGTTTCTCGTTTCCAGTGATCAGTTCAGCATCGTGGAAATTTGGTTCTCTGCGAGTTCCCCTTTGAGCTCTACGCGTTGGCGCTGTCCTGCGTTCTGCATACGGGGCTTTGTACATCTGCAGCCCGCGGGGGCCCTGGGTGGGCCAGGGCGTCTCACAGGTCCCCGGCGTCGGCGGGCCCCAGGACACCCAGGCCGCAAGTCCAGTCGGCCACTAGGTCCGTGGAGGCCAGGGGTCCTTTGGCGGCGGGGCTCTTGAAGGGGTCAGACGGGGCCGCGGGCAGCGGGGGCAGCGGCGGGAGCGGCTGGCCGTGGGCGGGCGCCTTGGCGATGGCCGGGTGGTTGCGCTGGTGCTTGCGGAGGTGGTCCTTGCGGATGAAGCTCTTGCCACACACGGTGCAGGTGAAGGGTCGCACGCCCGTGTGCGTCCGGTAGTGGTCGATGAGCTTGGAGCGCTCGGTGAAGCGCTTCTCGCACTCGGTGCAGGGGAAGGGCCGCTCACCCGTGTGCAGCATGCGGTGGCGGATGAGGTGCGCGGGGCGCGTGAAGCAGCGGCCACACTCCCCGCACCGCAGGGCGTTGCTGTCCCGCCCGCCGCTGCCCGTGGTGCTGGAGGCCGTGCCCGCCCCATCGGGCAGTCCGCAGCTGCGCTGGTGCGCGCTCAGGCTCACCTGCAGCTGGAAGCTCTTCCCGCAGGTGGCGCAGGTGAAGGGCCGGCCCCCCGGGGGGGCGGCCGGGTGCTTCTTCTGCCCAGGCTTGTGGCCAAAGCCTTTTGTCCGGCCTGGGTATTTACAGGGCTCGTTGAAGGGTCTTGCAATCTGGCTGGGGTCCAAGATGGCCTCTCCATTGTCGGAGGAGAAAGGGAGTCCCTCAGGCCCAGTCCTGGGGTTCAGGCCCACTGGAGGCTTACACCGGAAATTCCAGCCCCACCGGACTCCCCCGAAGAGCCAGTCCCCGGCGGGCGCCTCCTCCTGGGCCACCGCAGGGCTGAGCTCGCCCATGTCCCTCTCCGGCCGGGAAGGCTCCCGCAGCCCCAGCACAGGGTCCTGGCCAGGGAAAGCGCTGCCCTGGCTCTCCCAGGCTCCTTCCTGGATGGGACTAGGGAAAAACCTTGCAGCTTGGCCTGGTGCAAACAGAGCTCCGTGAGCCTCCAGGTCTGTGGGGTGTACGGGGGTGGCTATCACCTCCTCCTCCTGCACTTCCGTTTTGATCACAATTTTTACATCTGCTGAGAGAGACAGAAGGACAGGTTATTCTAGCAGTCATGTCTGGAGTGAAGGACCTGGCGCCTTCATGTGGACACACAGCAGCTCTCAGCCAGGGGCCACCACCTGGGTCGCAGCCAGTCTCAGCAGGGCAGCCC
This sequence comes from Dipodomys spectabilis, assembly GCF_019054845.1. Taxonomy (NCBI): domain Eukaryota; kingdom Metazoa; phylum Chordata; class Mammalia; order Rodentia; family Heteromyidae; genus Dipodomys; species Dipodomys spectabilis. The sequence continues at coordinate 8,454,882 of NW_024870711.1, forward strand.
TCACAACAGGAAGGCTGCCTGAAGCCTGGAGCAAGCTGGCTTCCTGGAGCCTTTACCAGGAGCAAAGCAACCCCAGACCTGACTCTTGGGTTCTGTTAAAGGTAATCTTGAAGGAAGGCTGACCACAGAGGCCAGGGCCAAAGCACAGGCATGGATGCAGACGGATCTGGACCTGAGCCACAGCTCTGCTGTGCACCAGCTGTGGCCATCAGGCCCCGGTCCCTTGGGACCGCCCTGCCCCACGGCTGCGTGGGGATGAACTGGGTAACACACTGGGCAGCACTTCAACACCCCATGCGGCCTACGTGGGCCAGCAATCAATACATATAGCCACCTACCTCACGAGGAAAGAACCCGTGAATGAGCAGACATTTGTGGTTTTGATATAACCCAAACTGATTTTGGTCTAAATATACTTTTATTTCATACCCCAAAGTTTTAGGTCAGAGGTCATGATTTTTAACACATTTAGGGAGGAGAGTGCTAACATATGACAGAAATTACGATTTAAGATATCAAGTAACTGGCTTTCCGTACAAGAGGAAATGAATACATAAATTTGGGAGCTGTCCTTCAGACACCTGTCTTTAGTAGTGCTAATACCTAAGAAGTAGTTTCAGTTTGGCTTTTTTTTTCAAACACGCCAGAGGCGCTTTGGGGGTGCCCACGTCAGGGGAGGAGGTCCATCTGTCCTTTAAGGAATCAGCTCATCACAATCTACTGGCTAAACCATGTGAAAAGGGACGGTCTGAAAGTAACTGGGTCTCTTTCGAATGACTTGAAAACCAGACTCTGAAGCTATCTTGATCTCTCCCTCTTTTCTTTCTCTCACTTTCTCTCTTTTTCTTTCTGCTGATCCTGAGGCTTAAACTCAGGGCCTGGGCATTGTCCATGAGCTTTTTTCTCCCCCCTCATGGCTACCACTATACCACTTGAGCCACTGCTCCACTTCAGACTTGGTGGTTAAGTAGAGATGAGAATCTCACAGACTTTCCTGCCCAGGCTGGCTGCAAACTGTGACCCTCAGAGGTCTCAGACTCCTGAAGATTGCAGGGGTACAGGAGTGAGCCACTGGTGCCCAGTTCCTTTGCCTTTTTCTTTGAAGCACTTGGGCATCATTAAGAAAGGTTGCAGGAGGCACAGAAATGGAGGGACGAAGGGCGAACATATGCAGCAACATATGCAGTACTTACTGGACACTGTGCTGAAAATGAACTATACAACCTATGGGTAGGGATGGGATGGAGAAACTGGGAGAGATCAACGGAAGGGGTGAGACTGTCCAAAATGCACTCTTTACCTGACTTATGTAACTGTAGTCTCTCACCTTTATAATAGCAATTAAAAAAAAATCCACTAGGTGGCTCATACCTTTAATTCTAGCTATTCTGGAGGTCAGCCTGGACAGAAAAGATCACAAGTTCCCTCCTCATCTGAAAGCTGGGTGTGATGCCACCTGCATGTTACCCAAGCTACAATGGAAAGTGTAAAACAGGTAGATCTCAGCCCTGGCACCTGCCTCGGCAAGAAGACCGTATCTCAAAAAATAGCCAGCACAAAAAATGACTAGAGACATGTCTCAGTGGGAGTCTATCAAGTGCTAATCCCGGTCCACAAAACAAACCCTCCTACCCCCCACCCCACATACACATACAAAAAGTCATAGATACCCAAACCCTTCCTGGCTGAGGTGTCAGGAAGTTCACCAATAAACATGAAGCTCCTAAGGCCAGATACCAGCAGCCCTCCCCTGCTATCGGATACCTTCTGTGGAGGCTGCGGTGCTGAGCTTCAGTGTCCCATCTGAGCATGCTGAAGAAGGGTGGTGAGGAGGGAGGTCTGCCTGCCAGGAAGTGGGCGGGATAGTGGTTGCAAAGTTGGAATGGACACCTAGAAGGAAGGAAGACCAGAACTGGTGGGTTAGGGGGAAGAAAGGAAGAGTAAAAGAAAATTACAGGATGTTGTCCTCTCTGAAGCCAGTGTCATCAATCTCTTCTTTCAAGCATGGAGAAAATCAGGCATCACTGACTTAGTCAACAAACCTGAGAGGCAGCTAGTTATATCCGGGTCTGAGGCTGGGGAGAAGCGAAGGGGCGTGGTTGGAGAGGGGGCTTCTGATCTGTTGTGTAAGGGAACCCACAAGAAACAGGCAAAAATCACAAGATTTTTGGTAAGCCCTTACATTACAATGGGACTTCTGGGCTATCCAGGCCAGTGTTCTGAGAGCTCATAGATCCACACATGTTCCTAGAAGTCTTCCTGTCCTTGTCCTTAGTCTCCCTAACTCATTCCAGTGTCTGCTTCCCCATCCTGGCCCCACCACTCACCAGAGGTAGCATCCGTGGAGATGTCTCCTGCCCCCGAGTCCAGCTGGCTGAGGCCCCAGGGCTCCTCCCCGATATCTGGCTGCCCGGCTGCCCAGGCCTCCACGCCCAGCGCCTGCTGCTCCTGCAGCTGAAGCTCCCCCTCCTGCTTGATCTGCATCAGGAGGTCAGGGGCAGGAACTGAGGGCCCCGAGCCTAGGAGAGGGAGAACATGTAAGCCCTCCAGCCCTGAGCCAGATACTCCCGACAAAGGAAATGGACACAGTGGCCTTGTATAAGTCCAGGAGCAACAGAGCCAGGTGGGGAGGGGAGACAAGAGTAAGAAAGCCATGGCCACATGGCACTGGGTAGTTGGTAGGCTGGTAAGGGCGAAGCGGGAAGGGGAAGCAGCCTATAAACATCCTCAGGACTTCAGCTGGTCCATGGGGGAAGTCTGAGCTGCCTCATGAGACCTTGCTTTCACCTTAAATCCAGAAATGCCAGATAAAATGGAAGCCCCAACTTCCACCCGCATCATACCACCTTACCTGCAAGTATTTAAGTTCAAAAGAAAGATTTCAGATACAAGAATAGGGAGAAAACATATTCAGTGAAGAGGCAGAAAGGACGGCAAATGACCCAGAGAGTTGGATGCAGGTTTAGGACTGGCTCTCATGCCCATGTATAAAGCAAGAACCCCAGATCTCTGTTCTGTATGAGATGGGAACTACCAGGAAATGGCCCACTTGCCCAGACTTGTGCACATCAGAAATATGAATTCTTGTCCACATTGAAGTCACACCACGCATACTGTACAGACTCCCTAACGTGAGAAAGTCACTGAGAAACTGGCTGAATGCTATGGCAGCCCAAGAGGCCCCAGCCCAGAGAAGCACAGCCTCCCCCCCCAGGAGCACCCCACAACGCAGGCCACTAGGGATCCCCTATAGGCTAAAATGAAACTAAGTCCATAGGGAAATGAGAATTTACAAGCCAGAACAGGAGCCAAACAGAAGATTTATGTGAAATGTAAAAATAACAAAGATAAAGAGAAAAATCTTAACAAATACCAAAGGGAAAAGAGTAACATTCAGACTAAAAGCAGATTTTCTTCAGCAATGAAGACATCAGAGGATAATGGAGCGTCTTCAAAATTCAGAGCCAATGGTTAGGGCATGTTTCAAGTGGTTTAGTACTCTTCTGTATCAGTGGGATGTACTGAATTCAAACCCAGTACCACCAAAACAAAAAGTCCTGTGCAAGAACATCTGCTAACTCGTTTTATGAGATACCATCCATCTTTATCTGTCAACTATTATTGTTTAGATTGAACAAACTCAGTATATGAAAAATTAAATAAAATCATCTCATGTTGAGCCGGGCACTGGTGGCTCACGCTTGTAATCCTAGCTACTAAGGAGGCTGAGATCTGAGGATCACAGCACAAAGCTAGCCCGGGCAGGCAAGTCTGTGAGACTTTTTTTTTTTTTTTTGGGTCCGGTCGTGGGGCTTGAACTCTGGGCCTGGGCGCTGTCCCTCAGCTCTTCAGACTCAAGGCTAGCACTCTACCACTTGAGCTACAGTGCCACTTCCGGCTTTTTTCTTTTTGCTTATATGGTGCTGAGGAATCGAACCCAGGGCCTCAGGCTTGCAAGGAAAGCGCTCTACCACTGAGCCACCTTCCCAGCCCCAGTCTGTGAGACTTTTATCTCCAATAAACCACTAGAAAACCAGAAGTGGGGGCTGGGAAGGTGGCTCAGTGGTAGAGCGTTTGCCTTGCAATGCATGAGGCTCTGGGTTCGATTCCCCAGCACCACATAAGCAAAAAGAAAAAAGCCAGAAGTGGCGCTGTGGCTCAAGTGGTAGAGCGCTAACCTTGAGCTGAAGAGCTGAGGGACAGCACCCAGGCCCAGAGTTCAGGCCCCACAACTGGACCCAAAAAAAAAAAAAAAAAAAAAAAAAAAAGAAAACCAGAAGTGGTGCTGTGGCTCAAGTGGTAGCATGCTCGCCTTGAGCTGAAGAGCTGAGGGATAGCGCCCAGGCCCAGAGTTCAACCCCCACGACTGACAAACAAGCAAACAAAAATCTCATTTATGAGCAGATAGTCAAAGGATGTAAAGACTGGGCTGGGAGGGTAGCTCAGTGGTAGAGCACTTGCCTTGCATTCCTGAGGCCCTGGGTTTGATTCCTCAGCACCACATAAACAAAAAAGAAAAAAGCCAGAAGTGGCATTGTGGCTCAAGTGATAGAGTGCTAGCCTTGAGCTGAAGAGCTCAGGGACAGTGCCCAGGCGCAGAGTTCAGGCCCCACAACTGGATTCCTCTTCTCTCCCCCCCCCCCCCCCCAAAAAAAAGGATGTAAAGACTCATAAATCAAACTTTGCATTATTTTCTTTCTTTTTTTGGTCAGTTGTGGGACTTGAACTCAGACCTGGGTGCTGTCCCTGAGCCTCTCCGTGCTTAAGGCTAGGGCTCTATTACTTGAGCCACAATGCCACTTTGGGTTTTGAGTGGTTAAAAGAGTCTCAATGGTGACTTTTCTGCCTGGGCTGGGTTCGAACTACAATCCTCAGATCTCAGCTTCTTGAGTAGCTAGGATTACAAGTATACCCAGCTCCAGCAATATATTTTCATAAAAGAAAAAGGGGCCGGGCACCAGTGGCTCATGCTTGTCATCTTAGCTGCTTGGGAAGCTGAGACCTGGAGGCCTGTGGCTCAAAGCCAGTCTGTGCAGAAAAGTCCATGAGACTCCAGCTCCAATCAACTAGCAAAATGCTAGACTGGAGGTATGGTTTCAGTGGTAGAGTACCAGCTGTCAGCAAGAAACAAAGCCAAGAGAGACCCTGAGTTCTAGCTCTGTAACTGGCATGAAAAATTAAAAAATTTAAAGGAAAAATGGATTATCAACAAGCAGTTTATCTTGAAAACTCGAGGGTAAGACAAACCCAGAAAATGTAGTAATATAATGTAAGTCACAAGGTTAACAGATTAATGGGAAAGACAATGTAAAATCCTAAAAGATATAAAAGCAGCATTCAGTTCTTCTATTTCTAGCATTTGGCTGGCTGGCTGGCTAGGTATGTAGAACAGAGAAGATCCTAGTTGGGACACCTAAAATTGCTGGGTAAAGTATAAAAATTAAAAAAAAATCAAGTTGAGTGCTGGTGGCTCATGCCTATAATCCTAGCTATTCAGGAGGCTGTGATCTAAGAATTGCAGATTGAAGCCAGCCAGGGGCAAAAAAACGCCCATGAGACTCTTATCTCCAATTAACCACCAGAAAATGGCAATGGAGCTCTGGCTCCAAGTGGTAGAGTGCCTTGAGTGAAAAGGCTCAAGAACAGAACCTAGGCCCTGAGTTCAAGCATCATGACTGACTTAAAAAAAATTAAAGTATGGATAATCTACAAATAAAGTAAGGAAAATGCAGAGGTCAGAGATATTAGAAAGCCCCAAGTTTGATCTCCTGCTGCCTGGATGTGAACAGAGGTGCACCTGGGGAGAAGCACGTGGGAACTGAGGTCAGGCAGGTGGGAGGAGACAGGAGCAGTGTGCTGGAGACGCTCCCCCACTAATAAACCTGCAGGGCAGTGTTTCCAATGTCCTACACTCACAGCCAACTAAACTAAAACCTGTCCACTGCAGACTGCCTGTCTGAGCCTTGGCTCTAGGCTGAGAGGACAAGAACCTTGAAGGTAGCCAATAATTACCATCCAGTAGGCAAGGGTACCTGGTGCCAGGCCCCACAGCCCCAATGTGGTTTTAAAGGCTCCAGGCAAGAATGAATGCAGGGTGAATGGCCCCAAGTCGGCACTGGCACCAGGCGGCCAGCAGAGGAACACGCATTCTCAGAGGATAGCACTCCAAGTACAGCTTTTGGCTGGGATTGTAGCTCAGTAGCAGAGTCACTGATTAGCATGCACAAGACCCTGGGTTCCCAGTACTGCAAAAAGAACTCCAAAACACACTTTTCAAAAACAGAATGACAAGTCACCGTGTCAGTGAGATAACCAGCCACATCCCACAAAATCAGTAGAAATCATGGGGCTGGGAAGGTGGCTCAGTGGTAGAGCGCTTGCCTTGCATGCCTGAGGCCCTGGGTTCGATTCCTCAGTACCACATAAGCAAAAAGAAAAAAAAAAGCCGCAAGTGGCGCTATGGCTCAAGAGCTAGAGTGCTAGCCTTGAGCTGAAGAGCTGAGGGACAGCGCCCAGGCCCAGAGTTCAGGCCCCATGACCAGACCCCCCCCCAAAAAAAAAAAAAATCAGTAGAAATTACAAATTGCAAAGTAGAGCCCAACAAAGTCTGGATATAGGAATAACATCCCTGAATAAAAGATCAAGGAAAAAGGGGCAAAGGTGATATTCAAATGAGAACACTGCTGATCTCCACAACTTGGGGTCAACATCAGTGACTGACACAGGAGAAAGAAAAAGAAATTCATAACTAGACACATGGCTGTAAAACTGCAGGCAATTTTGTCACCGAAGAAAAGGAGTCAGTTTAGATCCACTAGAGATTAAAAAGATGAAGAGGGCCAGGCGCCAGTGGCTCACACCTGTAATCCTAGCTACTGAGGAGGCTGAGATCTGAGGGTCACGGTTCAAAGCCAGCCCGGGCAGGAAAATCTGTGAGACTCTTATCTCCAATAAACCACTAGAAAACCAGAAGTAGCGCTGTGGCTCAAATTGTAGAGCACTTGCTTTGAGCTGAAGAGCCGAGGAATAGCGCCCAAGCCCAGAGTTCAACCCCCACGACCAACCAAAAAAAGAATGCCACAGGACTGAGATCGGGACATCGAGGTTTGAAGCCAGCCTGGGTTAGAAAGTGTTATCTCCAGTTAATAACCAAAAAGACAGACGTAGAGCTGTGGCTCAAGTGGTAGCATGCTTGCCTTGAGCAAAATGTCTCAGGGACAGCGCTCAGGCCCTGAGTTCAAGCCCCAAGACACTATAAATGTTATTCTACATAATCTAAAATTTCTGAGGGAATGAACAAATTCCTAGAAAAACTACAACTTGACAAAACTGACCAAAGAAAAGCCACATAGTCTTAAAACTAAAATAAATGAAAGCAGCAGTCAATAAAAAGCTAGGAGGCTTCTCGGTGTTTTCCACAACATTTCAACATTACATAAACTCTTGGAGTGAATAAAAAGACAGAGAATACTTTATAACTTATGTCTTTAATACTCAAATCAGAGGAAAACAGTCTGAGAAAGGAAAATTGTAAGTCTTGTCCTACTCATGAACAGATTCAAGTCTGCATAATCATCATAATAATCAGCTCAATAAATCTGGCAATGTACACAAACGATCGATCACAAGTGGGTTAGGTCTATTCCAGCATCATAAGGCCGGCTCAACTTTAGAGACTAATATATTAGCAAATTAAAGGGAGAAAAAGTTTGACATTTTAATAGATACCAACAAAACAAAACACAACACAACACAAGAGAAATAGCTGTCAATAAAATTCTGTGGTCACTCCTGTTTAAATAGCTTGTCAGTCAGATGTGAGGTCCTTGAGACTCTCCAATTAATCAGCAAAAAAGATGGACTGGAGCCATAGCGCAAGTGGTAGAGTGCCAGCTGTGAGTGAAAAAAGCTAAGCAAGAACATGGGGCCCAGAGTTCAAGCTTCAGTGTAGGCATATGGAGTGAATGCATGTGTGTGCACATGCACATGCATGCGTACATGTGTATACACATATACCCAAACACACACGAAACATAGGATAGTACAGGACCTTTTTGGGAGAAAACTATAAAGCTCACTGAAACATAAGAGACAGACTAAGTGGAGGGACTGAGGGACTGAGGGCCGAGGACCGTGGTAGGTAACATGATACAGGGTGGTGATGTTGTCCTAAAGCACATGGTAGATTGAATGCAGCTCCAACCCAAAAGCCCCACCGGAGCATTCATGGCACTGGATGAGACAATTGGAAAGCTGCTGAAATAGCAAAGGAAAAGAATAAAATGAAGGCTGTGAAGAAGAATGCTCACTACAAAATCTATTCCTGCTGGGCACCGGTGGCTCACACTTGTAATCCTAGCTACTCAGGAGGCTGAGATTTGAGGATAGTAGTTCAAAGCCAGCCCAGGCAGGGAAGTCTGTGAGACTTATCTCCAATTAACCACCAGAAAACTGGAAGTGGTGCTGTGGCTTAAGTGGTAGAGTGCTGGCCCTGAGCTGAAGAGGGCAGGGACAACGCCCAGGCCCAGAGTTCAAGCCCCATGACTGACAAAAAAAAAAAAAAATCTATTCCTGATATTAATGACTTGAATATGAAAGAAGAAATCTGAAAACTGTTAGTAGGAGATGACCTTTGGTAGAGAAACATTTCTCAATTGTTAAAGACTCAAAATCAGAGCATACTGCAATGCAAAGCATCCCATAGGCTGGGTGGCATGCCAGGACTAGGTGCTTGCACAGCATGCACATGGCTTCAGGCTTGGTCCTCAGCCCCAAGGAGAAAAACAACACTGGAACACTTATTTCAGAGACACATGGAAATTTCCCAGTAAAAAAGTCAAGCACCCAACTTTCCTATGACCCACACATAATTTTTTTTTTCCAGAAGAGCACTATCCTTGCTTGCAAGCAAATGAACAAAACATACACAAGAAATAAGACAAAAACCCACCAGTGGTATGTATATGTATAGTATGTATACATACATACATATATACATACACATATTTGTATATGTGTATGTATATGTATAGTATATATATATATATATATATATATATATATATATATATGTATAGTGCCAAGAGTCACAAAAGAGGTATGACATCATTATAGAAAAGTCCAAAAATAGGCAAAAGTAAACAATGGCATTTGGAATTATATACAGAATAAAAATATTTTTAAAAAGCTAAGGAACACGATTTGGTTTCTGAATGTTCTACTTATCTGGAGAAGAGAGGGCTATGACATGGACTCGGGAAGGTTTTGGCTGTGATCCAATTCTTATATTGGTTGTGGGAATTCAGATGTTGACTCTCACTCTAGGTGCTACATAAAAATCATTCTGTATTTTGTTGACTATTACCTGTAATTTAGACACTTTGAAAAATGGCTGAGTGCTTGGTTTCTCTTCCTATAATCCTAGCTACTCAGGTGACTGAGATCTGAGGATTGAGGTTTGATGCCAGTCCATGTAGAAAAGTCTGTGAGAGTCTTCATTAATCAGCAAAAAGCTAGAAGTAGAGCTATGGCTCAAGTTGGAAGAGCACCAGCCTTGAGTAAAAAAGCTAAGAGACAGTACCGAGACCCTAAGTTCAAGCCCCAGTATGGGGACAAAAATAAATAAATAGGAACCCCAGTATATGACATATCAAAATATACACTGAGCCATAAACACAATGAGAAGTGTCTTTAAGAGTATCTTCAAAAGCCTATAAAGAAGTGGAACAAGGAGACCTGTTGGGGATACTATTTCTTAGAGAGACTGTCAGGGGGGGGTTAAATAGAAACAATGAACTTTCTCCCTCTTATAACTGATTAGCCCTGCAAAACCCTGTAAAAAGCTGGAGATGTGGCTCAGTGGTAGAGTTTGCTTAGTATGTACAAGGCCCTGAGTTCACCCCTAGCACTGCAAATAAATAATTAAAATCAGTGAGGTGTGGCGGTGTATGTTTGTAATCCCAGTACTTGAGATGTGGAGACAGGAGAATCTTGAGTAGAAGGCCAACTATGCAACTTAGGGAGACCTGTCTCAAAAGAAAAAGAAAAAGAAAAAAAAATAGAAGGGTTTAGGGTGTATTTAGTGATAGAACCCTTGCCTGTCGGAGAGGAGGATCATATATACACAAAAAGAGCTGATAAATCATACTCAGTGTGGACACTAGCGCTGTGTTGTCTTCAGAACTGTCATTGTGACTATTTATTGATGTCCTTCCCAAATTGCTAAACCCAAAAACTGAACTTACAAAAATTACAAAAAAAATGCATGAGGCCCTGAGTTTCATCCTTGGAAAGTGCCAAACAAAACAAAACAACACACGTTAAAAAAAAAAACCCTCCTGCTGGGCGCTGGTGGCTCATGTCTGTCATCCTAGCTACTCAGGAGGCTGAGATCTGAGGATTTCGGTTCAAAGCCAGTCCAGGCAGGAAAGTCTGTGAGATTCTCATCTCCAATAAACCACTAGAAAACCAGAAGTGGCGCTGTGGCTCAAGTGGTAGAGTGTTCTCCTTGAGCTGACGAGCTCAGGGACGGTGCCCAAGCCCAGATTTCAAGCCCCAGAACTGACAAAAAAAAAAAAAAAAACAAAAAAACCAAAAAACTAGATGTCTTTGTAGGAAAAAATTTAAATTCTCACTTGCAATATGCATGTTATTTCTAAAAAAATCTTAAATTTGAAAAGCAAAAGCTGGGAAGGTGGCACAGTGGTAGCGCTTGCCTCGCATGCATGAGGCCCTGGGTTGAATTCCTTAGCACCACATAAACAGAAAAAGCCAGAAGCAGTCCTGTGGCTCAAGTGGGAGTGTTAACCTTGAGCGGAAGAGCTCAGGGACAACACCCAGGCCCAGATTTCAAGACCCACAACCGACCAAAAAAAAAAAAAAAAAGAAAAGCAAAAGTTTAAAAGGATTTTATGTGTATCAGTCCTAGGGCTGGAACTCAGGGCCTGGGCTCTGTCCCTGAGCATCTTTTTACTCAAGGATAGTGCTCTACCACTTGGAACCACAGCTCCATTTCCAGTTTTCTGGTGGTTATTTGGAGATAAGTCTCATGGACTTTCCTGCTTGGGCTGGCTTTGAACCACTATCCTCAAATCTCAGCCTCCTGAGTAGCTAGGATTACAGGCGTGAGCCACCAGTGCCCCAACATCTCCTAGGTATTTTTATAAATATCTTTTAAGCTGGGTACCAGTGGCTCACGCCTGTAATCCTAGCTACTCAGGAGGCTGAGATCTGAGAGGATTGCAGTTCAGAGTCATCCCAGGCAGGAACGAATGTACACGACACTCTGATCTGCAAATAACCACTAGAAAACTGGAAGTGGTGCTATGGCTCAAGTGGTAGCGTGCTCACCTGGAGTTGAAGAGCTGAGGGACAGTGCCCAGGCCCAGAATTCAAGCCCCACCACCAACAGAAAAAAACAAACAAATGAAAAACAAAACAAAACAAAACCTAGGTGAGCTAGGTGCTGGTAGCTCACACTTGTAATCCTAGCTACTCAGGAGACTGAGATCTATTGCAGTTCAAACCCAGCCTGGGTAAGAAAGTCCATGAAACTCTTACCTCCAATTAACCACCAGAAATCTGGAAGTGGAGCTGTGGTTCAAAGTGGAAGAGCACTATCCTTGAGCAGAAAAGCTTAGGGACAGAGACCAGGCCCTGAGTTCAAGCCCCATGACTGAAAAAAATATCTAGGAGATTGTCTTTTTGACTTTGAGTGGGGTAGGCAAGATATCTATGGCAGAAAATATACCAGTCATAAAGAAGAAGGCTGATTGTGTCAACAATAAAAAAATCACTATAAAAAGACTACACAGTTTTTTTTTTTTTTTGGGGGGGGAGGGGGTTCCGGTTGTGGGGCCTGAACTCTGGGCCTGGGCGCTGTCCCTCAGCTCTTCAGCTCAAGGCTAGTACTCTACCACTTGAGCCACAGCACCACTTCTGGCTTTTTTCTTTTTGCTTATGTGGTGCTGAGAAATCGAACCCAGGGCCTCAGGCATGCAAGGCAAGCGCTCTACCACTGAGCCACCTTCCCAGCCCGACTACACAGTTAAAAGACCTGCCAGACTAGATATTTGTAATACAAATAACAAAGGATTAGTATCTAGAACCTGTACACAGAAGATTAGAATTAACAATAAAGTGAAAACAACTCAGCAGGAAAGCAGCAAAGGACAATTTACAAGAGGAGAAATCACAAACTTTAAAAAAGGGGGCTCAACTTTATGAATACAAACTAAACCAATATGCCATTTCACCTGCATCCAAATGTTAAAAAGATAAATTCTGAAGAGTGGACAAAGATGTTAGAAAGCAGGTACCTCTTGGAAGTCAGTCAGCTGGGTAGTCAAGAGTAGGAAGTAGAAAATGCCCCAGGATTGGAGACTCTAATCTAAATCCTCAGTTGGCAACATCCTGGGACCAATGGTTAAGATAACGACTCTACATCTTTCTGGAACCAACTCCTCCTATCAAGAAGGGGGACCTGCAAAGAAGATCTAACGCACAGGCACCTCACTCCTTTGCTCACCCCATCAACTTCTAAGCAGTAGCCTCTGGTGGCCTCAAAGCAGTAGCAAAACTATAAAATGACTTGGGGAGTGCCAAAAGGGGAGAGCCTGGATTTCATACTGCCTAGTAACCGCACCTTTCTGGATAAGACCCAAATCCCTGAGAGCTTTCAGGCAGTCTAGCTCTTACCCAAGGTCCATCAAACCCTTTGAGGTGGAATTCCACTTTTTGTGCGTGCCAGTACTGGGGCTTGAACTCAAGGCTGTGTGCTCACTCTAGCCTGGCTTTTTCAGTGGAGCCAAGTCTCTACTTCCAGCTTTTTGCTGTTTAATTGGAGAAGAGTCTCATGGATTAGCACCTTGATCCTCAGATCTCAGCCTCCTGAATAGCTAGGATTACAGGCGTGAGCCACCAGTGCTGGGCTAAAATGAAGCTTGATCTACATATCAACATGAATAAATCTGAAATACAGAATATTGAGTAAAATATTAATTTGAAAACAATAACCAAATTATGATTGTTTATCACCACCCATGTCCATAGCAGATATAAAATGTAGATGGAAGGAAGACTGAGTCATCTTCAGGACAAGCCATTGTCCTAGTGAAGAATGTTTCTGGGAGACCTATGGGATGTATGGAGTATCAGACTGTATTTTACAGGCACACCACACACACTTTTTTTTGTTGTTGTTGGTTGTGGGGCTTGAACTCTAGGCCTGGGCGCTGTCCCTCAGCTCTTCAGCTTAAGGCAAGCGCTCTACCATTTGAGCCCCAGAGCCACTTCTGGTTTTCTGGTGTTTATTGGAGATAAGCCTCCTGAGTAGCTAGGATTACAGGCGTGAGCCACCCGCACCTGGCCACACACACATTTTAAATGAGGAAATTCAGCACATTAACAACAACAACAACAACAACTATATTCAATTCCTGCTTTATGTGGGTAATATTCTAGGTGCTTAGAATAATAATATATGAACAAAACAGGAAATTTTATCCTGTTGGAATTTACATTCTAATGGGAAAGGGGACCAGGCATACAATGGGCCTACAAATGTGAAGTAGCTATAATAGGTGATGCTATGTGATCTGGAACAAATCACACCAGAATCCTGGGTAGGAGGTGAAGCGCAAGGGTACTGGAGCAGAGAGAAAATGACAGAGAAGTCAAGTCAGGATGTGAGCTGCAAAGCACTCACTCTATGGTGTCCAGAGCAGAGGGCGAGGACTGAGCATGAGCAGAGCTGAGATAACCCAATCCAATTCAACCTCAACAGACCCAGCTTGAAGTCTGAGGAAATCTGTGTGGAGGCTACAATGACAGAGAGATGATGGGAGATGGAGCGCACGCCACTGTAGAAACGGTTCAAAGGCCACAGCAAACAGCTAAAGAGGGAAGGAGAGAGGGGGAGAAGAGACCTCCCAGAAAAGGAAGTGTCTGTATACTCAAAGACAGGACTCTGGGAAGTAGCACTATGGCTTGGGTGTGTCCAGTTTTCTAGTGTTAGAAACAATGCTTAGTAATGGTATTAGGGATGGGGTCTTTCCGAATAATCAGGATTAGGTGAGATCATGAGGGTTGGTCCCCACGATGACACCAGTGGAATTCAGGAGACCTGAGCCAGGACCTTGTCTCTCAGGAGACGTCCTCTAGTGCCTCAGGACTGTGGAGTCCTGCGGAGTCCTGCTAATAAGAAAGTTCTCACTAGATGTGTCTCCTTGACTGCCCAGCCTCCAGAAAAGAAAGAAGTTTCTTTACAAATTATCTTGTCTATAGTATTCAGTTTTAGAAAAAAAAAAAGGGAGTAAGCCCTGGTGGCCAATTTCCCAAACATGCTTTCAGTAACCTCATGAACAAGAGGAGGTAGGCTGGTGGAAGAAGTTTTTAGGAGAGTGAGCAAAGACCGGTGGGAGATGACCCGCACTTGCTCCCTACTGAGGTCATCTGTAAAGGGCAGAGAAATGAGGCAGTCACCGAGAGATGCCAAAGTCTCATGGGGCCAACATGGAACTGTTTGTTGCCCTAAAGGAGGTGGTATGGGGCAAGGCGTAAGGCCTTAGGCCTTGGACCACAGAGTAGACAAATGAGTAGATACCAGGGTGAACACAAAGAAGCCAGAGCAGGTTCAGGCAGATGGGCAGCTAATGTGGAATAACCACAAAAGAGGGACTGAAATGAGGATGAGTGAAGAGAAAACTGGAAGGATGGGTGACAGGTCAGAGTGTCATGCTAGGAATGGAGATGGGAAGGGTTACAGTGACTTCATCCATACAAGGGCCAAGAACCACCCATGTGGACACTGCCTCAGCAACGAATAAGGGCAGGAGAAAGAAGAGCAAGAAGCGGTGAGAAGGGCTGGGAAGAGCGCTTGCCTCACATGCATGAGGCCCTGGGTTTGATTCCTTAACACCACATAAACAGAAGTGGTGCTGTGGCTCAAGTGGTAGAATGCTAGCCTTGAGCTGAAGAGCGCAGGGAGAGTGCCCAACCCCAGAGTTCAAGCCCCACGACCGACAAGAAAAAAACCCAAAAAACAAAAAGCAAAACAAGAAGGGTGAGAGGTACTCAGAGGTCCAAGCAATCCTGAGCTCCCAGGGCGGGGTTTCTAGAGAGGAGGGAGGGAGGCTGGCAGAGGTACTATCTAGAGTATCATCATAGCAAGCAAACAGTACTTGAGGGAGCACCAGCCATATTAGGCCTAGAGGTCTTGCTGGGCACTGTGGATCCCGTAAAGATATGTGCAAGAGTTACAGGGGGTGAGAAAAGAGGAGATGAGGGCTGACAGGGGTATGGATCAAGACATATAGAACTGAGGGCCAAGTGGGGATCCTGGAGGCTTGGAACTGAGGATAGCGAGCAAGGCTGCAAGGGATTCTTGCCAACAAGGTCAAGTGGACAGCCAGTATTGGAAAGGGTCTTATCAGTAAGTGCTTATCTTTGGGCCCCCATTTACCCTCACTGACGATGGCATAGGAGCCAGGGAAGGTTCCAGATATGCTACAAACACAACGCAAACAGTCACCCTGCCCTCCCACCCAGGTTCAAAAGTGGAGGCTGCCTCTCCTGGGCCTCCTCCAGGCAAACACTAGTGTCTACAGTCACCTTTCTACCCTGCAGTCATCACACTGTCCTCGACATCAAGAGGACTCTCAAAGTTCACCTGTTGAACTATACTGCTAAGACTGTCAGTAACAAACTGGCAGTATGGTCAGCCCTATACCTGCTTCTGCCCTTGATAAAATGCATATCTAATTGAGCTGAAGCAACAAACATGGAGAATGCATTTGAAGACATATGAATTAACCACAGGAGGACTTTTGAGCAAGTGTCAGAGAAAGAGAAACCAAGGTAGGTGGGCAGGCAATGAAACAGTCAAGAGAGGAAGCAGAGGCTAAACAGAGACAGGATCTTTCTGGCTAAATTATTCAGCAGATTTCTTTAGGAATCTGGCTTTTCTCATATATTCCTTCCTTAACTTGCAAAGATGCTAACTAGCTCCAAGGAAACCTGACATGCGGCTAGCCCCTGTCCACATTCACCTTAAGTGAGTGCAGGGCTCCAATCATATACAACTTCCCAATGGGTTTATATTACAGCAACTACAACTGCACGTAAGGACAACTGTGAGGATTCTTTGCAAAACTCTGAATGAATCTGTCTCCAACATGCTACTATCTTCCCTGTCATTGTCCTCTTCTCTCATCTCCTAATTCTGCGTCCCTGGCTCAAATCTGGTATGGCTGCCTGGATGGAAGTACTAGCTGGGAGAGAATGGGGTGAGTAGGTTAGAAGTTATAACTCAACTCCGAAAGACTTAGATGTCAAACATCAAGGTCAAGGCTAACTTTCTCCAGGAAACTTGGAAATAAGAAACATTGCTCCCGGCCCTCTGCTGCTACCTCCATCCCAATACCTGGTATTCCCTGGCCATCTCCCAACCCTTCACCTGGACTTGGGTCCACAGGAACTTCTGGAACCTTGGGACCAGCACGACGCCAGCTGCAGGGCTCCTTGCCTTGTTCAATCTGGGAGAGGACCTCAGGCTTGGAGATGGCATAGTCTAAGGAAAGACATGAAGTTAACCTGTGCTGTGTTCATGTCAGAGACAGGGACAGGTAGCTGGAAAACTAAGAACAGTCTAGAAATGAAACGCCTAGGGCTTGAGTCCAGGACTTGGATGCTGTCCCTAGGATTTTTTGCTCAAGGCTAGCATTCTACCACTTGAGCCAAAGCTCCACTTCCACTTTTTGCTGGTTAATGAGGGATAAAGAGTCTCATGGACTATCTTGACTAGGCTGGCTTCAAGCTGCAATCCTTGGATTTCAGCCTCCTCAGCTAGGATTACAGGTGTGAGCCACTGGTGCCCACTAGAAATGAACTATCTTAACTGGGATAGAGCAATGGTTCTCAAGAGTAGGCAATTTTGGGGGCTGGAAAGGTGGCTCAGTGGAGTACTTGCCTTGCATGCATGAGGCCCTGGGTTCAATTTCTCAGTACCACATAAGCAGAAAAAACCAGAAGTAGCACTGTGGCTCAAGTGGTAGAGTGCTCACCTTGAGCTGAAGAGCTCAGGGGGCAGCACCAGGCCCAGAATTCAAGCCTAGGGCTGGCAAAAAAAAAAAAGAGTAGGCAACTTTTGCTGCTGTCTGGAGATGATCTTGTGTAGAGCTCAGGGGGTGAGAAGGCATTGGTGGGCAGAGACTAGGGTTGCTGTTGAACATCTGGCTATATACAACAGCTCCTAAGCAACAATTATCTAGTCCAAAGTATCAGTGATGCTGGCTACACAGCTTCTGGATAAAGTTGGGATACACATCTATCTGCAAACTAGAATATAACATCCCATCTGCAACCATTCCCATTCCCACCAAACATATCTGACTGCCCTTTGCTCTGGGGTCACACAGAGGCCATCATGAGAGGACATAAGGCCAAGAAGAAACAGAATCCAGCCCTTCCTGGGCAGTTCCCTCGGGGGCTGGGGCAAGACAGGCTTTGGGACACGGAAGCAATGTGTTCTGCAAGAGGCAATGTTCTCCACAAACCCTGTGGTTTGTTATGACTGGAAAGAAGTCCTTTTCCAGTGTGGGGTGGTAACTTCACCCAAGGGTCTCAGCAAGAAGAGATGTCCATCTCTGGGCCTGTATGGAAGGGGGCCTACCTCCTTCATTCTGCCACTCCAGCAGACAGAAGGGAGTGTGTGACCTGCCATTCTGTACCACCATTAGGAGGAGAGATTCTCTTTACTCAGCGTTATCTGGGGATTTATATTTCACTGAGAAGAAAACAAGCAGCATGGAGAGAAGTATAGAGTCTTGTAAAATCCCACTTAATGGAGGCATACACATCAGGCCTTACCCAGGGACACCAGCGTCTCATAGTTGCCCCGCATCACGTGCTTGTAGAGCTCCTTCTGCCAGTCCTCCAGTTTGCCCCACTCCTATGCAGAAAAATACACGGCCACATCGTTAAAGCTCAGGGGCACCTGGAACCACAAGGGTCACCTCGCTCACCCACACACTCACAGGCACGGGCCCTTGGGCTCCCCACTCCAGGGCATCCAGATGTTACCTTGGGGGCCTCTCCTTTGCTGCCCGGGGGCAGCCGCAGGATCCAGAAGTTCCTGTTCCGCAGAAGGTTCTCCACGTTCTCTAGGCGCCGCTGCAGCAGCCCGTACTCCTGCAGCAGGGTCCCCAGCACAGCCCACTTGCCCTCCAGCTGGTTCCCAAACTCCACAGCGGTCTTCTCGCAGTCGGCCAGCTTCTTCTCTGCCATCCCAGTTCGACCTTCTAGGGAAAGCAATCGAGCAGCCTGTGATTCAATCTTCCTCTCCATGGCCTGAATTGTAGCTGCCATTGTCCACGGGGAAATCTTTCAGAAATAAGAGAAATCAGCATTATTCATTGCATCTGCTTGCTCTGTGGGCCTATCTCCTCTAGGCCTCGGGGTGCGAGGCGATGAGTGGGAAGCACGTTATCTGGGAGAAGTGGAGATACCCTGTATCATGCACCAGTTCTCAACTTGGACACCTCTGTATCTCAAGTGTGGCCTGTGTCTGGCAGGCTCCTCGCCTCTAGGATCTCCAGCACACTGCTGACTCCTATCTTGGGGCATACCCATCCTGTCTGGTCATTTCCTGCATGCCCCTATCCCATGAGCACCCCGCACTACTGCATCTTTTCACAGCACAGGGCTTGACATATGGCAGGCACTCAGTGAGATTTTGCAAAATAAACAGTGACTTAGCATTGCTGGGGCGTTTCAGTGGAGAAATGGTAAACTGCAGATTTACTAGTGCCCAGTCTGCACGCTTGTCATGAGCACACAGGAACCATCTACTGATGATGACCCAGCAAAAACCCAGCTGCTTCACCGAGAGGCACAAACAAGACTGTTGCTCAACTGCTTTTTTAGAAAAGCATCTCCTATTCCTTGAAAAATAGAAAAGCCTTAAGGCCAAGTCTCCTTATTCCAGGACAAATCTGACTTGGTCCTTACTTAACTAACCCTCCCCGACAAGCTAAATTTGCTGAAAATCTCAAGTCGATTAAAGAGCTGGATTTTTTTTTTTTTTGACACTGCTCAAATCCCTTGAAATTCTGACTTTTTCTCCCTCAGTTTCCGCTGTCTCACACATCAAGAAGATGGGGACCGCCGGGCGCTGGTGGCTCACGCCTGTAATCCTAGCTACTCAGGAGGCTGAGATCTGAGGATCGCGGTTCAAAGCCAGCCCGGGCAGGAAAGACCTTGAGACTCCTATCTCCAATAAACCACCAGAAAACCGGAAGTGGCGCTGTGGCTCAAGTGGTAGAGCGCTCGCCTTGAGCTGAAGAGCTGAGGGACAGCGCCCAGGCCCAGAGTTCAAGACTCACGACCGACAAAAAAAAAAAAAAAAAAAAGAAGATGGGGACCAGTAACACAACCTAGAACCTGACCAACAAACATGTACACAAGGTCTGCTTTCATACATGAAGCAATAACCAAAAAACATGGTGCTCCTGTCACTGGAAACTAACAGAAGCTTGATCAACCACCAGCTGGGGATGAAGACCTAGTATAATTCTGGTGGGAGGCTGGACTACTGGCTGCACCTTCTGGGCAGACAGGAACTCCTACTATAGCATGCCTGAGGATAGATTGTCCTTATAACATTGTAGAAATGCATTCTTGAACAGAAGCCTGGCAACTACTTGCAAAGTAGTGACTTCGAGGAACCAGCATACGGATTCATTAGAGTCACTGTGAAGGAGAACATGGAGTCACTTCAGAAAATGAGGACAAAAGAAGAGCAGAAAAATCTGCCTAGATTGTACACAAGAGGTTCTGGGTCTGTCTGGATGCTGGGCCTGACCAAGGCAGGACTCCTGCTGGGTGTCAGAGGATGGGCGCAGAGCTGCTGGAGGAAAAGACTGGTGAGGAAGAGAGCCTTACTCTCTTCAGGTTGTTTTAGTCTGCAGAGGCCTGGACAGGCAAACAGGGCTCTGGGCTTGGGGACTGGGCTCAACCCTGACTGGGGTCATGCCAGCTCCAATCTATCCCAGCCTCCCCTTAGCATTTTGCCCCCTTCTCCTTACCCTCTGAAATCCTACCTCTGCTTCAAATGGATGGCTGCAATCTTTCATGTTCATGGGGACTGTGAACCCTACCTGAAGCCTTCACTTGTCTAGGGACAGGTAGGGGCTGGGTTGTATTGCAGCCCTGCACCTTAAGGCAGAGTGGCCAGGAAGCTGAAACTGGGGTTCTGCTGGTATAAAGGATGCCAGATCCTCCTACAGTTCACCCAACTGACCAAGGCCAGGCCTTCCAACCCCTTCCACCTCTGCAGCCTCATAGCAAAGCCCTCTCTTCCAGGCCCATTGACTTCTGTGTGTTCTTGCACTATCTGGTCTTATATGCCTTTGCCCTAGCCCTCGCTGCTTCTTGGAAAGATCCACGGGATCTAGCTCCGCCCGGAGAGCCTAGCTTAAATCCCAGCAGCACAGAATGCGGGGCTGAGCGGGGCAGGCAGGGTCTGCGGCACAGCCCCCGGCCCCTGTCCCCACCGTGTGCTTCCTCTGGATGTGGCGGGCCGCTTTCTTCCGGTGCTGCCGATGATGGTTACCGGTATACCCGGCAGCTTCCCATCGGGTCCTCGAACTGGGAACGACCGTGTCCTCCCACCACTGCCCAGCTGTGTGATCGTGGACAAGTTAACTTCTCCGGGTCTCTGGCTTTCCTTTAGTTCGGCCGACAGTCTCGGCACCGACCCCCGTGGGTTTTCGGGGAGGACAAAATAACGCCTACACGGGACCGAGTACGGTGCCCGGCGCGACGAACGCGCGCCTCCCCGCCGCGCGGCCGCGGGCGAGCCGGGCACGTAGTG
The DNA here is from genome assembly GCF_019054845.1 of Dipodomys spectabilis. Lineage (NCBI taxonomy): Eukaryota > Metazoa > Chordata > Mammalia > Rodentia > Heteromyidae > Dipodomys > Dipodomys spectabilis. Next base: position 8,475,751 of record NW_024870711.1, read on the forward strand.
GGGCGCTCGGGGTCTGCGGAATCGACGCCGCGCGCCGCCCAGGTGCCACCAGGCCGCTGGGGGGAGCTGGGGGGGAGGCACGGGCCGATCGCCCGGCAGAGAAAGGAGCGCGGGCGGGGGGCGCGGACGCCGCGGGGCCGGCGGCCGCGGCAGGGCCGGGAAGCCCCGCGGGCTGCGGGACTCGGCGCGGGGCGAGCTCCGGCGCCGCGCCGGGACGGCCGTTCCGCCCCCCCCCCCCCGGCTCGGCTCCGCCCGGCCCGGGCTGCGGGGTCTGGTCGGCGGGCGCCGTAGGCCCCGGCGGACCCCGCGCCCCGCTCGCCAGCGCTCCAGGCTCGGCGGCCCGGCCCGGCCCGGCCCGGCTCCCGGAACTCCTCCCTAGGGCCTGCGGCGCCGTGTGCCGGGCCCGGGCCGCCCGGGGCCCCAGGCCGCGCGTCCGAGCGCGCGAGCCGCCCTTACCGGAGCCGCGGCCGCCTCGGCCATGGCCCTGCGCTGTCCGGCCCGGCGCGGAGGAAGTCGCCGCCGCGGCGCAGGCCCCGCCGCCGGGTCCTCTCCGCGGGCGTCACAGCCCGAGCCTGCGTTCCCCGGCCGCGCTGCTCGGTGGCCGGCCTGCCGCCGCCGCTCCGCCCGCAGACGCACCGCTGCCGTCAGCGCCCGGCCGGTCCACACTGCATCCTGGGAGCCGGCGCCGCGGCCCGGCCGACGAAGGCCTGTGAGGCTTCCTGGAGGCAGCGCGGCCGCACAGCCCCACCTGCAGCCGGAGAGGCGAACGGCAGCGCGACGCCCGCGCGTCCGCCCGCGGCCCCGCCCCGTCTCGCCCCGCCCCGCCCCGCCCCCGCCGGCGGCCCCGCCCCGCCCCAGCGGGCCCGCCCCGATGACGCCCCGCCCCCACGTCGCCCCGCCCCCGTCGGCCCGCGGGAACTGACCCCCCTCCCAGGACCAGCAGGCTCCCTCGCCCATCGTTCCGGGGCCGCGCCGCGCTTGTCCGCGGCCGCGCGCTGAGTCACTGCCCAGGCCCCGCCGCGCGTCCGCGGGACTCGGCTACCGCGAATCTCCGGTCCCCGCTCCGTGGCGCCGCCCGGCCGGCCCGGCCGGCGGGCGAGCTGGGGACCTGGGGAGCGGGGCCACCCAGCGCGGCCCGGCACGGTCTCCCCGGGGCTTTGGGGGCCGGGCACGCTGTGCTTGGTTTGGAATGGAGCAGGTTCTTCCAACAAGAGGAAGAAAAGCTAGGTAAAGCCCGCCGGGCAGTCCGGCAAAACATCCCCACGACGGGTCTGTTAGTGAGGGTGAGTATTTCCGTAGACCGGGTCCTGAGCCCCGGGCCCGGGCCATCGCTCTTGTTTTGGTGAGGAAGTTGGTGGGCAGCGTGCAGGCCTGCCCAGCGCCAGCCCCTTGCTAGCTTCCCGCGTGTGTGCAAGTGATAGCATGGGGGTAAACATAAACCAAATGGTATCTTCAATCATGTTACGGAGGCATGTAGGTTGTACATTCTCTGTACACCGTATGTAAGGCAAGCGCTTTACCACTGAGCCATCTTCCCAGCCCCTGTATACCGTATGTAATACCTTTTGGAAGCGTACACATGAAATTGAGTCTGAGTAGCTTCCTCCTGTGAGGCCACAGTCCGTTTTTTTTTTTTTAAATGCACTTTGTAAGTTTTTGTAATTCATGTTTTTATTTGGCTATCACGAGAATATTCTCAGGTGGGGAGAGAAAGAGGTAAAAAATAAAAATAAAAACCATTAAAACGCCAACCAGGTTGGAAAGAACCCGGTGTGGGCCCTCCTGTGGTGCCCAGGGTGCATTGTCCTTCAGAATTCCCTCTGGAGCAAGTCCCTAGGCGCTCTTACTCTTGACCTGATGTACGATGCAGAGGATCATACCAGATGCATTTTTCTCAATGTATAAAAATAGAATTCTTTCTGGCTCTTGTCTTTGAGGAAGCTATTACTCCTATTCTTTGGGGGAGGCCTGCTCCCTATATTTGACTTTCCCCTTTAATATATTTTTGTTGTTGCTGCCTACCTTTTGATTCTTTGATCATCAGAGAAGAAGAACCAGATGCTAGATAGTCACTTCCTTTCACCACTGACTTGCTTTGATATTGGACTCGATTGAAAATCTGCCTCCCTTCTCACTGTGACCTAATTGCTGATGATTATTTGCTACTATTCTCATGACACCCTGTGCTGGCCAGTCCCTTCATGGAGTGGCTGCTTGAGGATTATCTTGGAAAAGGGGGCCTAGTCTTGTTTAAGGAGGCAGGATGTTGGCTTGATGGGACCTTAGTGCTTTGATGATGGGCTTTTCCGAGCCTCTAGAGGGCCTAAACAGGAGGGGCAGGGTGCTGCTAGGAGTCCCCCAGAACAATCTTTCCCGAGGTAGGGCTTCTGTTTGGGTTGGTTCTTATTATCCAATGGGAGATGACCCTTTTGAACAAAGTTGACACCCACCAACCCAGAGGGCCAGCAGGCAGATGACATTGTCAGGTTAACTCTCAATTTTCAATAAAAAATTACCATCAACTTTAGGGGGAATTGCTATAGATTACTTTATTTCAAAAGAAGCTGTGGGAATGAGAAACCTTCAAATTACATGTTCCCCATTGTCTACTCTGGCCTCTTTTGGGGATAGGTTTTCCACTTGGCCAAGGATCATAACTTGTTTAGCTTTGTATTCCCCAAAGTTAGCCAACCCTATGCTGCACAACTGATAAGAAAATATATACTGCATACATTTAAATGTATATGTATTGATTGATAGCGTACATGAAGCTTGAATTGTATCTTGCAGAATTTTAATAGGTGGAGAGCATTTCGGACCAGAGGGTGGTGGTAGAAGTATGAGCTGAGTGAGAGGTCAGAAAAATTCGGGGTGGAAAGGTACAGACCAGGAATCTGATTTGACTAGGATCTGGAATAACAGTGCATCCTGTTAGTCAGCTTTCTGTCACATCACAAAATAGAGAATTAAATCATAGAGAGAAAAAGGTTTATTCTGGCTCCTGAATTTAGATGTTCTTGTTCACGATTGGTGGGTTCATTGCTTTCCAGCCTCTGTTGGGGTGGCTGGATGGCCAGTTGCAGGCAGGCAATGAATGGAAGAAGAGAAACCACTTATCTCATGGCTAGGGTGTACAAGAGAGTGAGGAGAGGCCTGGGGTCTCCAATCTCCTTTGAGGGTACACTCCTGATGACTCAAAGCTTCAGATTGATTCCCACCTCTTTTTTTTGGCCAGTCCTAGGGCTTGAACTTAGGACCTGGGCACTGTACCTGAGCATCTTTTCGCTCAAGGCTAGCCTTCTACCACTTGAGCCACAGCGCCATTTACAGCTTTTTCTGGGTATGCAGTACTGAGGAATTGAACCCAGGACTTCATGCATGCTAAGCAAGCACTCTACCACTGAGCAACTCCCACCTCCTGATGGCTCCACTCTGGGGAACAAGCCTTGAACATAAGAACCTAGGAGACTTTCAGCTTCCAAGCTACAGCAGGAGGTTGAATTGGATAATCACCTGAGTGCAAAGGCACTTAAACTGTGTTCAGACTAAAGTATCTAGAGATGGTAACTGTGGTTGGGCAGAAAAGAACTTAAAATGAGGGCTGATAAGAGACTTACCTGAGGTGGTTGATAAATTGTGCTAGAGATAGAGGAGGTGAGAGATGAGTCAGGAGGCTGTGGCAGCCGTCCAGACAAGAAATGAGAAAAGATCTGAGTAAACACAGCAGCAGTGATAATGGACAGGAGGGAACAGAACTGAGAGAGCAGCAAGGGTGTACCTGCCCAAACCACTGACGTTCACATACAGAAGACATCCGGGGCAGCACAGGGTGTTGTGTCTGAATGGAAGAAGAGAGTGCCTGTAACAGAAATGACTTGATGGGAGATGAGCATTTGTTGGCATGCTGGGACCAGGAGCATTCTACATAGTCATCACCTGGCCTGGATTTCAGACCTGCTCCGTTAGTGTTTCTGGTGAAGCTCCACTGAATCAAAATTTCTAGTACAGGGGCTGGGACGATGGCTCAGTGGTAGAGTGCTTGCCTTGCATGCATGAGGCCCTGAGTTCAATTCCTCAGCACCATATAAGCAGAAAAAGCTGGAAGTGGTGCTGTGGCTCAAGTGGTAGAGCGCCAGCCTTGAGCTGAAGAGCTGAGGGACAGTGCCCAGGCCCAGAATTCAAGCCTCATGACTGAAAAAAAAAAAACAAAAAACAATAACAAACAACAAGTCTGTTAAGTGCCCATGGCTCACACCTGTCACCCCAGGTACTTAGGAGGCTGAGTCCAGGAAGGAAAGTAACTATCAAAAAGTCAGAAGTGGAGCTGGGGCTCAAGTGGTAGAGTGTTAACACACACACACACACACACACACACACACACACACACACACACACGATTCTGTTGAACAAGTATTTTGTATGTGTTGCAGTAAGGGTGAGTGTGGAAAACCATGACTGACCAAGTTTCCTCCTATTTCAGGAATCTACCGCCAAGTATTCCAGCCTCTGTTTACAGAAGGAACAATGGCATGGATGAATGGATGAATGTCTAAGACCTTCCATGACCTTTCCTTCCATCAGTAACAGTGGCTCAATCTGTCCCCACCCATGTCATGATAAGCAAGAGACTTCCTATGTCTATGCCTTCCCTCATCCAGCCTCCGTGTCTCCCAGCCAGCTCCGGGCCCAATTCTTCAAGCCTGCAGAGAACTGCCTCAGTGCACACTCCGATAACTTTAACTCTTGGTACCATTCATTTGGCACGGAAAGACAAATGATATGCGAGCTAATGGACAGTGTCCTACCTCACCTTATTAATTATAAATTTCTCTACAGCAGAGATTTTACCTTATCTCTTGTAGTGCCTATAACCAGGTTAGGTTCAGAAAACAGAAAAGAAGGATTTAGTACAAGTCTTGACTGATGGATGTATGTGGTATGATAAACTGTGATCCTAAGTATTCATTACTTTCCTTCGGTCTAATGTTACTACCCACCCCGGCCCCCACCCCTCAACCCTCCTACCCTTCTGCTTAGCATTGCTAGAAAAGTCCAAGGGTGAAGTCACACAGCATCTGCGAACTGCCCAGAAGAAATGTGAGAAGACTGGTGACCTTGAACATCAGTTCAGGGGACGAGAAATGCAGGAAGCCTATGAGCTCCTGGGAGCTTCCTATTGTTAGGCAGGTGCAGCATGGCTGGATCTTTATTTTTCCCACTGCTCCCTTGTGCTTAAGCTTTTCCTTTAAGACCAGTGACACAGCCTAGGTTTTCAAAAAGCTCATGGTAGTTATTGCAGCTCACCAAATATTTCCAGTAGGCTTGCCCTAAGGACCACAGCTAAACTTCTTGGGCACTTCTGGTTCAGTCAGACCATGTGTCAAGTTCAAGCCAATGAGTTGTGCGTGGAAGTATACAACTTAATTACAGGGTAGAGGCCCTCACAGGATGACCCCAATATTTGAGAAGGTGACTGCTGCTCTGTTTGGCCTGCATACTGACAAGAAGAGATCTTGAACAGAATCCCCAGCCAGCCCATGATGAACATACGGTATTAGCACCAGACAAACTTCTTCATAATCACTTCCAGGATTTGGGGGTTTCTGGTTATCGCAGCTTACATGTAGTCTATTCTGACTCATAGAAGTACTTGGTGGAAGTTGTCTCGGCATTGGAACCAGTGCCCTCCTGAGCTGTTCAGGCTTGATTTCACTTACATGCCTTTCTCACTACCTCTCCACTACAGGGAGAAGAAAACACTGCCTGAGGGCCTCTTAGAGAATGTGCCCCCGTGGCTATTAGAAAAGAAAAATGTGGGTGAACCTGTAGCTGGCTCTGGGACTCTCTCTCATAGAGCAAGTGCAACTGCTTGAGCAGAATCCGCTGGGGGAAGGTGAGGGGGATGCTCTCGGAGTCTCGGCTGTGAGGAGCTCCTGCCTCTCCAGCGTTTCTGCTGAGAGCTGGGGGACTTGATTGCCCTCAGAATGGACTGACTATGGACAAGAGCCTCAGGAACATTCTATACCAGCTCACTCAAGGAGAGAAAAGTGAACATGGGTTCTACAGTGGCCCTCAGCAAGCCAGATGTTGGGCTGAATTGTCTAACAATCCATGTAAACCTTATAGTCACTTTTATAAAATTTTCATGCTGGTTGAAAGGTTTTTTTTTTTTTTCCTCCAGTCCTGGGGCTTGAACTCAGGACTTGGGCACTGTCCCTGAGCTTCTTTTGCTCAAGGCTAGCACTCACTCTACCACTTGAGCCACAGCGCCAGTTCCAGCTTTTTGTCTGTGTATGTGGTACTGAGGAATCAAACCCAGGGCTCATGCATGCTAGGCAAGCACTACACCACTAAGCCACATTTCCAGCCATAGGAAGTTTTAAAAGACAATTTTGATGTATTGATCACTAGAAAAAAAAAACAACTGGTGGCTTACTGGTTTAGCTGGCTGCTCTCTGTGCCTCTTTCTAGAAGGGTCAGGTCTCTGAGAAGCATAACTCTGGGGTGCCTCAGACAAGTTGGAAGGAAGATTCTGATGTGGTGCATAGTTAGGGGTGAGGTGGGCACATGATACGTGTATGGAAGACATTTCAGGGCTCTGATATCCCTGATGGCCTTTGTGTTTTCTAGAACCTTCTTTAGCCTCAGTTACTCTGATAAGGTGATGTTGAAATCTGCCCAACCAAAGAGAGTTGCTGAGTGTCCACAGCTTGGGGAGTGGCCCATGCTGGTGCCCCTGTCCTCCTTGAGGTCAGTGTTGTGAGCTGTAGGAATGAAGGACTGAACACCAGGGCAGACCAGGCTCCCACAGCAAAGTGGAAGGCCACAGGATTGAACTTACCCAGGCAGGAGTTCATCTTCCACCAGCTGAGGATGAAGAGTACCATAAAAGAATACTTTCGGGGGCTGGGAAGGTGGCTCAGTGATGAGCACTTGCCTTGCATGCCTGAGGCCCTGGGTTCGATTCCTCAGCACCACATAAGCAAAAAGAAAAAAGCTGGAAGAGGTGCTGTGGCTCAAGTGGTAGAGTGCTAGCCTTGAGCTGAAGAGCTGAGGAACAGCGCCCAGGCCCAGAGTTCAGGCCCCACGATAAAAAAGAAAAAAAAAATACTTTCGGCCAGGCGCCGGTGGCTCACACCTGTCATCCTAGCTACTCAGGAGGCTAAGATCTGAGGATTGCTGTTCAAAGCCAGCCCGGGGAAGGAAAGCCCCCTGAGACTCTTATCTCCAATAAACCACCAGAAAACAAAGTGGCGCTGTGGCTCAAGTGGTAGAGTACTCACCTTGAGCTGAAAAGCTGAGGGACAGCACCCAGGCATAGAGTTCAAGCCACACAACTGACCAAAAAAAAACTAAAAACAAAAAACAAAAACTTAATTTAAGCAAACTCTCAAAATAGAAAAAAAATCCAGAATGTATGAAATGAACATCAGTTCATGTTTAAAAATTTAATAACTGTCCCAGCACTCTATACACGTTTGAAAGTAGAACAATGAAACCTGTTGCTATTGTTAATAAATGTGGGAAGGGAGGAGGAAGGTGTGAATCTGATCAGGGTGTATCATGAGCAAATATGGTTATGTCAAAATGAAATCTTCTTGGCAATACATAGATGCTAGTTAAAGAGGGAGAAGATGTAAGTTAAAAGAAAGGGGATAGGAAAGACCAAAAAAGTTTAATGTGATCAACATACATTGTATTGGTGTATGGAAATGCCACAACAAAGCCCCATATACTAATAAAATGATTTAAACAGAAAAAAGCTTAGTAATGGAAGTTATTGAAATTCTAATTCAATTCTAAGTTCTCAATAGCTTTTGAAAATAGTGTACTAGTTACAAAAAAATTACACTTGCCACCATGTAACTCAGGAACATTGGCTACCCTAGCGGTGACATTAGTAATTATAATAGAAACAAGCTTATTATTCAGATTCTGACTCAGATTTACAAGGTATTTTGAAGCTTTATAAGGCTGATCCTGAACCATCAATATTTGATGATCTCATAATGAATACAATATTTCCTTATAGCTTTCAGAGTGGAGGAAAGATGTCACATCAAAGGCTAGTTGGACAAAATTAGGGATGTTTTATAGGAACACTGAGTCATCTCTAGCTTGGCTCGGGACAAAATCTACTCAGTAGATACTTATTGAGTTCTTAGACTGGTATTAGACATGAAGGGTACATAGTCAAGATGACCATATTTTCTACATAAAAACACAGGGCTTGGGGGCATTGCAAAGATTTTTATGTCTCTTACTGGTGCTTAGAGATAGTCTGAGAGATGTAATATGAATTCCAAATAAAAAATATTGGAATAATTTATACATACATCTAGACAAAGGACCTCTGAAATTATGAATGGCCTAGGAAAATAGGTATGCATGCTCATTTGTTCAATACAAACTACTGAGGGTTGACTACAATAATGAAAACTGCAGCTCCTACCTCAAGGAGCTCACCATCTAGTGGAAGATGGCTATGCAAATTGATAACAAGAGGGTGAGTGTGAAATCAAAGTTGATCGGGGTGGGGAGGGAAAACTAAGTCTTGCCTGAGAATCAGGGAAGGCTTCTCAAACTGGAGGTGGCCAAAGAGTATTCCAGACAGGAGAGAAAATGAGGGCAAGGAGGATATGTGTAGATGAGGACAAGAAAATTCAGTATGATTAGAGCGGTGAGTAACTGTAGGATAGAGTAAATGGTGAGATATCAGATGGTCAGATCTCCAGTAATTCTGTTTGTGAAGTTTGACACTTAGATGCTGTTTTCTAAGCCAAAAGTTGTTAAGCCATGTTAATTACAAACGTTCCTTCAGATGAAAATCTGGAGAGTACAATATAGAAATCAGACCAGTGAGAGCTTGTTCTGTAGGGTGACTTGACTTCTTTCCCTTTTAACTAGAAAGCTAAGAAGAATCTCCATAGTACATTAAAAATTAATTTACTTTATTGTTATTATAGAGGTGATGTACAGAGGAATTACAATGACATGAGTCAGGTAATGAGTACATTTCCTTTTTTTTTGTCGGTCGTGGGGCTTGAACTCTGGGCCTGGGCGCTGTCCCTCAGCTCTTCAGCTCAAGGCGAGCGCTCTATCACTTGAGCTACAGCGCCACTTCTGGTTTTCTGGTGGTTTATTGGAGATAGGAGTCTCACGGTCTCTCTGCCCGGGCTGGCTTTGAACCGTGATCCTCAGATCTCAGCCTCCTGAGTAGCTAGGATTACAGGCGTGAGCCACCAGCGCTCGGCTACATTTCCTTTTGTACAGTGTCTTCTGTTCCCTCACTCTTGGCCAGTCCCTCCCCCTCATCTCCACCCACAAGCTGTATAGTTTACTTTCCTTAATGTCCAGTGAGCTCCACGGTTGCACTTTTTCACCCTTTTCTTCTGAGTTCTGTGACCTCCCCTTCCCCACAAAGATATACGTATGAATATATAAGGTACATAAGGTAAAGAAGACAGAATCATCAAAAACTAAAAACAAAATCTTTTGTTTTCATGTCTTGGAGTTCGTTTCAGTATGTATATTGTTGTTGTATATATGTACATATACTATTATTTTTTTTGGGGGGGGGGGGAGAGTCCGGTCGTGGGGCCTGAACTCTGGGCCTGGGCGCTGTCCCTCAGCTCTTCAGCTCAAGGCTAGTGCTCTACCACTTGAGCCACAGCGCCACTTCCAGCTTTTTCTGTTTATGTGGTGCTGAGGAATGGAACCCAGGGCCTCATGCATGCAAGGCAAGCGCTCTACCACTGAGCCACAATCCCAGCCCATGTATATTATTTTATGTCAGTATGAAGAGGCACTTAGCCATTGTGTCTTCATGTTTCTCTCCTAAGAGTATTCTCTTTTGGTCTCACTGTGTGTGAGTATCTAGAACCCTTAGTACATTTTTTAAACCTTAATTTAAGAATTGGGATGGAGCTGGACACCAATGACTCACCCCTATAATCTTAGCAACTCAGGAGTTGAGATTTGAGGATCATGGTTCAAATCCAGCATGGGCAGGAAAGTTGGTGAGACTTTAATCTCAACCAAAAAGCCATAAGTGGAATTGTGGCTCAAGTAGTAGAGTGTCAGCCTTGAGCACAAAAGCTAAGGGACCACACCCAAGCACTGAGTTTAAGTCCTAGTATTGGAAAATAAATTGAGATTGATTCTAATTAATTAATAAAAAGTGAAATAGACATTTGGAAAAAATTACTCTTGATATTGTATAAGCAGTTGCTTTAAGAGAAGTAGTAGATGCCAAGATGAAAGCACAGGTCCAGGTGAGATACGGTGACAGAACAACAAATTTGAATAAACTTGACACCAGCATGCTGGACCATCTTCATGAACAGTGACAGCTAATTTGGATTCTTATCTTTCCCAGATTGATTTACGATATTCTATTCCTGCCCTCATTTTCTACCACTCTAGAAGAAGACAACATCTGGTAGAGTCTCAAAGTATCATCCATCCTAAAAGACAAATTTGAGTGAAATACAGATGATACATTCAAATCAACAGGAAAGCCAAAGCATCAAGTTACCAGACACCGACTTTAACTCTGTGTTGTAAGTTAAAATGCAATTAATAAGTGACAGAATGGATGATTTCAAGAGAATTGAATGAAAGAAAAAATAAAAAGTTAATTCTCTAATGTAAATAATCCTACAGATAGGTTTAACACCAGAGCAGACATGGCCACAGCAAGTACTAATAAATTGGAAGAAGAGTTAGAAGAAAATATGCAGATTATAGAGGCAGACAAAAATAATGGAAACTATGGAATACCTCAAGAGAAAATGGGACATGGCGAAATGGCCCAATGTACAAGTAATGGGAATCATAAAAGGAGCGGAGAAAGAGGAAGAAGCAGAAATGATACTTTAAGAATCATGATGGACCAGCCCACTGCCTCATACTACCCTCACCAGCTGAGATCTGAGAATTGTGATTTGAAGCTAGCCCAGGTGGTCAAGTCTGAAAAACTCCTATTTCCAACTAACAATAAAAAAATGAGAACTGTAGGGAGGCTCAAGTGGTAGCACATCGGCCAGGAGTTGTCTCTTCTACTTTCTGGTAGCTGCCAGCATTCCTTGGCTGTGGATGCCGTCACTCTAATCTTAGCCTCTGTGATCATACTGCCTTCTCTGTTAAATCTCATTTCTTGTCTGGTATAAGGATAGTTTTGATAACATTTAGGACCCATCTAGATAATTCAGAATAATTTCCTTAGATCAGGAAAAAGCAAACAATGTCCAGTGTTACTATTTGTCTTCAACCATGTTCTCAAGTCCTGGCTAGTACAGAAAAGAAACAAAGAGAATAAAAAGCACAAGTGATAGCAACAAAGGAAATAAGACTATCACATTCACAGGATATTATAATAATATACTGCTATATAGAGAATATCCGATATTAGAACCGACAAGTAAATTTAGCAAGCCATTAAATACGATATGAAACAACAGAAATCAATTATAATTATATTTTTATATTGTAAAAGTGAGAAAAAGTGTGTGTGTGTGTGTGTACGTGCGCGCCCACGCATGCACACATGTGCATGTGCATGTATGTTGGTACTGGGCTCTCACGTGTGTACTCTGTCAACTTTTTCTGCTTAAGGCTGGTGTTCTACCACTTGGTCACAACTCCACTTCTGGCTTTTTGGTGATTAACAGGAGATAAGAGATGTAACTTCCTGCTTGGGCTTGCTTCAAACTTCAATCCTCTAAGCTCAACCTCATGAGTAGCTAGGGTTACATGAGTGCCTAGATAGAAGTTTTACAAAACAGAAATCGATCCTATTTTTAAGATATAAATTGTATTATTATTATTCAAGTGTTATACAGAGAGGTTAACATTTTATAACCTGGGTAATGTGTACATTTCTCTTTCGGACCATGTTGCCCCTTCCTTCTCCCTGTTTCCCTTCCCTGTCCTTGCCCACAAATTGCATAGTTCATTTTTCACATAGTGCATACTGAATAGCATGATTATATTTGTTCACCCTCTCTCCCTCTCCTTCTGGACTCCCTTTGCCCTCTTACCAAAAAAAAACCCTGAAAGCAAAAAAACCCAAACAAACAAACAACCCACCACCACCAACAATAATAATACTGGGGGGGAAAAAAACCATGGGAAACAATTCTGTTTACAACATGGAAAATCAAACATGGAGAGATAAAAATGAAGCTATTTACAATCACCATATGGAAAACTAGAACATTATTAAAAAGACCTAAAGAATGAAAAAAAATTAAGTCAGTGGTTTACAGGACCAAATATAGTAACACTATCAAATTTCCCTTCAACTTTACCTGTAGATTCTCAAACAAAATCATATAGTATTTTTATAGAAATCAGCATAATGATTTAAAATTTGTATGAATATTTAAAAGTCAAGAATAGAAACACTCATGAAGGACAACCAGACTGGAGGAATTTACAACATATACAGTAATTAAGGCAGTAATAATTGATGTGATATAAGTGTTTAGAGAAATATGTAGGTCAATGGAACAGAATGAAATATCCAGAGTAGAGCCAAACCGATATGAACACTTGGCTTATAACAAACTGGGAACTACAGAGAAAGAAAGAGAGAAAGAAAGAAAAAGGGAGAAAGAAAGAAAGAAGGAAAGAGAAGAAGGAAGGAAGAGAAAGGGAAGGAAGGAACGAAGGAAAAGAGGTTGGGAGGGAGGGAGGGAAGGAAGGAAAAAAAGAAAGGAAAGAAAAGGAGAGAAAGAAGGAAGAAAAAGGAAGGAAGGAAAGAAAAGGAAGGAAGGAAAGAAAAAGAAAGAAAAGAAGGTTCTTTGCAGTCAGTGTGCTGGCTGGAACAGACACTTGACATGTGATACCTAAATGACTAATACATTGGAGCACATAACCACTTTGATCATATGCTATTCCCTCCTCAAACAGAAATGTGATCTACACATGCATTTCTCAAAGACACATGTGAATATTCATATCTACTCATTTTTTTGGTGGGGGGGTCCGGTTGTGGGGCCTGAACTCCGGGCCTAGGCACTGTCCCTCAGCTCTTCAGCTCAAGGCTAGCGCTCTACCACTTGAGCCACAGCGCCACTTCCCGCTTTTTTCTTTTTTGCTTATGTGGTGCTGAGGAATTGAACCCAGGGCCTCAGGCATGCAAAGCAAGCGCTCTACCACTGAGCCACCTTCCCAGCGCCTCATATCTACTTATTTTTAACAGCCTAAATCTGCAAAACCTGGAACATTCCTTCAGAGCAGGTTAGATAAGTAAATCATGATTTGTAAAGTAGAATACTACTGAGCAATGAAAATGAACTAACTATTCTCACAAACAAATAGTATGGCTGAATACCATACATAATGATGGGAGAAAGAGATATGATAAGTTTCAAAAATAGGCCAATATAGTTTTGGAGGTAACAAGAGTGGTACTTTTGGAGCAAAGAGATTTGAGTAGGAGAAAGTACAAAATGGTTTCGGGGCTGCTAGCAATGCTTCTTTTTTTGTTTTTAAGTTAACTTAAAAACAATTACTTGGGACTGGGAAGATGGCTCAGTGGTAGGGTGCTTGCCTTGTATGCATGAGACCCTGGGTTCAGTTCCTCAGCACCACATAATCTGCAAAAGCCTGACGTGAGCTCAAGAGCTGAGAGGCCCTGTGACTGAAAAAAAAAATTATTTTGTTTTTTTATTTTGAAATATTTCAAATCTAGAGAAAAGTTATAAAAAGTGTTAGGCAAGGAGATTGATGCCTGTAATTCCGGCATTCAGCAGGATGAGCAGGAGGATTGCAAGTTAGAGGGCAGCTTGGCTATATAGCAAAACCTATCTCCATCCCCTCCTGCCAGTAAAAACATCCAAGAACCAACCAAACAACCAAACATAAGGAAAATCCGTATAGTCTCACGGGTTTACCAGTTGTTACCATTCTGCTTCATTTGTCACACACACACACACACACACACACACACACACACACACACACACACACACACACACACACCTCATACACACATAGGTGCATGTTTTCTAAATCATTAGAAAATTAGTTGAAGACATTTTGACACTATTAAATTTTGAGCATGTGTTTTCTAAGAACAATGAGTTTCTTCTATATAGCCACAAGAGAATCAGGAAGTTAACAAGTGACATAAATTATCCATTATACAATATTTGCAGTATTTCTCAATTATCCTGTCTCCCACAACTAGAGCCCTAGTTCCAGAAAATAATAATATATTGTTTTTTGAAGAGACCTGTCTGTATAAAGCTCAATATCTCACTGTAGTATATCTGTTTCTTTAGATGACGTTACCACTAAGAGTTTTTTTTCCGTTGAGGTCCTCTTATCAGTGAAACATGCTATTAGTTGTACCATTTATATATAATTTTTAAGATTTATCTCCTTATATTTAAGGCTTTAGTATTTGGACATGTAAAATACCAAAATGATTTAAAAGTTGAGGCAATATGAAGATGTAAGTGCATGCATTCTGTCAGTCCCTTCCATCTTATTTCGATCTGCTCCTGTATATTATTCTATCTCTTGATTTGGATATGGGGTTTTATAAGTGATTTTTTTTTTTGCTAGTGCTAAGGCTTGAACTCAGGGTTTGTGCACTGTCTCTGAGCTTCTTTTGCTCAAGGCTAGCACTCTACCAGTTGAGCCACAGTGCCACTTATAGCCTTTTCTGTTTATGTGGTACTGACGAATTGAACCCAGAGCTTCATGCATGCTAGGCAAACACTCTACCACTAAACTACATTCCCAGCCATGACTTCTTTTGGTGCCAGTCCTGTGGCTTGAACTCATGGCCTAGACACTGTCTTGAGCTCCTTCCGATCAATGCTAGTACTCTACCACTTGAACCACGGCTCCACTTCTAGCCTTTTTTTATTGTGAAAATATTGTACTGAGGGGTTACAATTACATGAACAAGGTAATCAGTACTTTTCTTTTTTGTCGGTCGTGGGGCTTGAACTCTGGACTTGGGTGCTGTCCCTGTGCTCTTCAAAGCGAGCACTCTACCGCTTGAGCCACAATGCCACTTCTGGACTTTCCTGCCCAGGCTGGCTTTGAATCGTGATCCTCAGATTTCAGCCTCCTGAGTAGCTAGTATTACAGGTGTGAGCCACCGGCCCCCGGCTATGAGTATTTTTCTTATCAAGCATTGTTGCCTCCTCCTTTGTTTCCCCTTCCCATCCCTTCCCATCTCCTCTTTTCGATGGGTAATTGGAGATAAGTATTTCACGGTCTTTCCTTCCCCAGAAAGCTTCAACCACTATCCTCAGATCTTATCCTACTGAGTAGCTAAGATTATAGGCATGAACTATTGGTACCCAGCTACATGAATAATTTTAAAAATTATTTATAAAGCTCAATATTTATGATAGTGCACTTTTATATGTTTCCTATTTGAATGAAAAAGTTAGAAAAAATCTACCCAGTGAGATGTGACAGTGTTTAATCAGGGATGTAAAATCATGGTAAGTATTGAATGAAGGCATTTATTTTAGCAATATGACCTTATGCAGTTATGGACAAACTAGGAGAATTAATAGTCCAGAAGAGGGAGTTGGAGGACCAAAGAAGTGTCATTGACCAAAATTTCTAATACACCACAGGTTGGGCCAGTCAGATTGCTACAGGCTGAATTCCATTTTGGTTTTTGTGGAAATCTTACATAGGCATGCTCAACTAAATCATCAGCCATGGTCAACTCAATATTCGGCTTCTCTCTCTTTCCTTGGAAGCAGGGGGTGGGCTGGAAGTGCTCACACTCCAAGCATGAATGTGGTTCTTGTAGAAACCAGCCTTCTACCTGAAATAAGTTAAAGATGTACATTGTAAACCATACAACAGTATGAATGTAGCAACAGGGTTGTAGCTACCGTGACAACAAAGCACACTTACAATTTATTTAGAATCAAAAGAAGAAATCATAAAAGAGCATTTGAACCAAATGGTCATGAAAGTATGGAAAATTTTAAGGCAGACAAAGTTAAAGTAGCACGGAGGAAAATTTTACTGTTTTCAGTAGAAAAGTGGAGAAATTTAAAGTCAGATACCTAAACTTCATTTTAAGAAGCCACAAAAATGGTAAGTTAGCTCAAGATAATAAAAGGAATTAAATATATTAATAAAATGAGAAATAAATGAACAGTAGAGAAAATTAGTTAACCCAAAAGTTGATTGTTATAAAGATCCATAAAGTTGAGAAACTACGTGAAAGATTGCTGAAGAAGAAAAGAAAAGAAAAAAAGTTCAGAGTAGTGGGAAAAGTTACCACAAATTCCAAAGACATTCCGAAGTGAATTTAGGAGACATTGCAATGACCTCAGTGTCCACAGATTCAACAGCTTATACCAAAGTATACATGTTACTTGAAAGGCACAATTTCTAAAACTGATAAAAGAAGAAATCCATAGAGTCATATGTTTTAAGTGTTGAATTTAAAAATTTAAAAATTCACATGACACCAACTCCAGGCTCAGCTAATGTCACTGATGAATATTGACAACTATTTGAAGAAAAAAACAAGAACATTATATAAGTTTTTTTTTTTTCTTTAGAGAACAGAGGCCAGGCACCTGTGGCTCACGCCTGTAATCCTGGCTACTCAAGAGGCTGAGATCTGAGGATTGAGGTTCAAAGCCAGCCCAGGCAAGAAAGTCCTGGAGATTCTTACGTCCAATAAACCACTAGAAAACCAGACGTGGCACTGTGGCTCAAGTGGTAGAGAATTTGCCTTGAACTGAAGAGCTGAGGGACAGCGCCCAAGTCCAGAGTTTAAGCTCCATGACTGCCAAAAATAAAAAATAAAAAGAATAGAACAGCTGGGAGGAGGGCTCACAGGAACAGTGGAAAGTGGGTGAAAAAAATTCAGCAGAGGGTCCATCAGCTGCAATGGGAGAAGGGACTGGAAGACAGTAAGGGAACAGAAGACACTGTTCAAAAGAAAACACACTCATTACCTGACTCATATCATTGTAATTCCTCTGTACATTAATTTAAAAGAAAAAGCACAAGATAGTAGAGCAGTAGCAAGTGTACATGTCAGGATGACAGCCAGGGTATGGCCATGCAGATTTAGAATGTATAGTAGACATGTATAACCAGGTGGGGGTATAGCTCAGGGGTAGAGCATTTGACTGCAGATCAAGAGGTCCCTGGTTCAAATCCAGGTGCCCCCTGCCTTTTCCATGTAATAAAATATTCCCTGTCCATCTTTTTTCACCACCTCAATTTAGCTTTCCTGGTGGCAAAAGGAGAGGCAGGTAAGGTGTGAACAGAAAACCTTCCTGACACCTGTTACTCCGGACAAACACATCTTCTTCAATGCTGAATTGTGCTCATTGGGCCCCAGGAAACATTGCTCATTGTCTTATTTCTGTTGGAGATGGGGCTCTGTATCTTGTTAAGGAAAAAAATGGATGTTGTGCAGTGGTGTCTGGAGAAAACAATTGATATGGTATGTGTGAATATGTGTGTGTGTGTTTGTGTATACACAGGGAAATTTTAAAGAAGTCTTACACAGTTGTGTATATACAATTCTGATTTTTGTTGGGCATCCCCACAAGCTAGAGAGCTGGGATGTAGCAGCTCCTGTCTGAGGATACTCTGGGGGGGCAGAGTTCCTCTTCCCAGGAACACCAGTCTTGTTTTCTGAGACTTTAACCAAATCAGGAGGCCCACTCATGTACATTTCTTTCCTTTTGCTTGGAAGAAATAGGTTTATTGTCAAAGTTCATAGGTTCATAAGCTTTGTAGATTAAGATAATGATGATTATCATTGTCAAGGTTAAAATGTGTTTGTGACTTTAGCTAAGTATAACTATGCCAAAGTATTGTGAAATTTATGTAGTCACTTAATCTTAATAAAGAAATATTTGGTGTGATCCTAGCTACTCGGGAGGTGAGATCTGAGGATTGTGGTTCAAAGCCAGCCTGGGCAGGAAAGGCCGTGAGATTCTTTAGTCAATTACCAGAAAACTAAAAGTGGCACTGTGGCTCAAGTGGTAGAGCACTAGCATTGAGCTGAAGAGCTGAAGGACAGCACCCAGGCCCAGAGTTCAAGCCCCAGGACCGACAAAAAAGAAAAGAAATATTTGGAGAAAAACGAGAGTGAGAACAGAAAACATTTCTAAACTGTATTGATGCCACCACATTATTTGTCAACCTCCGGGGCTTGGGTCCCTCTCTGCTCTGGCACTTGGAGAGGACGGGGACTCTGCAGGGAGAAGGAATCTTCCCTGACAGCTGCTCTCCGGGTCTCCTTTCTCCCAGTAGGTGATGGAGACCCACATGGAGAATTCACTGGTCTACTCTCCCATGGCAGCTCTCCAGTGGGACTGGCTCTGCCTCCAGTCCACCGTGTGCATCACAGCCAGGCTTTTTCCTTCCCGATGGATTCATCTACCCTGTTCTCCTTGTGCAACAAAAACTTCTCCAACAGTGGCTGCTCCTTGGACCTTTTTTACCTGAGCTCCATATCTCCCATGCTCCCTCACCAAGTCCAGCTGACTGATGGCTTTGTGTCACAAAACCCTTCTGAGAAGAGGAGAGTCACAGGAGAAGAGATGGCAGAACAAGCTCATGTCTGCCCTGTCACCATAAAGTCAGTGTCTAGTGGAGTCAGCTTCCTGGTCCAAGGGGAAAAACAGATAGATTTATTGGGGTGGGAGGGAGAGAATATGTGCGGCTATAAAGATAAGAGATGTTTATACTGGTAGGTGTAGGGATGTAGCTCAGGGGCAGATCATTTGACTGGAGATCAAGAGGTCCCTAGCACAAACCCAGGTGTCCTCTCTATTATAATGTCTTTATCATCTAATCTTGGTGTTTGTACCTCACCTTGATTTCCCTGCCAGGGTCCCAGGAAACAGAATTTTTGCAAGGAAGGAAGAAGGACCCAGGTCTGGTAGATCTCTCAGGGATTGCTTCAAACTGTCTTCTTATGGGTAGAGAGCCACCAATACCCAGTTAATGAGATATTTGACACTTAGAGATTTTAGTTCATTTTGTGTTGTCTTAATAGAGTACTTGGACTGAGCTATTTAGTTTTTGAGCAACCTGTTTTATTAGGGTATAATAATTATACAAAATAAAGTGTTTCACTTTAAATTTCCATACATGTATATGTGTGTGTGTGTGTGTGTGTGTGTGTGTGTGTGTGTGTGTATAAATGTGCTTTGATCATACTCACATCCCTTATCCTTTACCATACCCCCTAACTCTTTTCTCTTCTGAAATACAGATTAGATTTTTTTTTACAACAAACAGAGGCTTTTTCCTCACAGTTCTGGGGGCAGGGGAGTCCAAATTTGAGGGTCTGTCCTGGTGAGGAACTTCAAACTTCAAATCATATTATGTATGCATGGCATCTCTACTCTCTTGAGGTCTCCATCAAAACTTAGGCTGTACCTCACAGCTTCACACACCATCCTCTCATGGCTGTCTGGAGGGATCCTGCCTCTATCACACATTTTCAAACCTGCTAGACCTTTCTTTGAAACCTGAGGGGAATCCTCCATTACTCCCTAACCCCCCAGGATTCTGCATGCCTGCCTGCAAAACCAGCACTATGTGGATGATGCCAAGGCTGTCAGCAGCTTGAGCATTAGCCAGACCCCTTGGCCTTTAAGTGCCTGCATGGCTAAGCATGGTGAATCAGACCCTGGAGAAACAACTACCAGTGGCCCAGTGCAAGCAGGGTGTACCAGGGCGCTTTCCCCTCAAGTGTTTTACAAGTCCACTGTGTTTTTGAAATACTCTCTCAGTGTATTTGAAATACTAGGGAAAGTAATGTAAACAATTAGACTATTTTATCCCATTGATCCTGTGATGGATGGGGTTTGGCCAATTCCTGAGACACCTTCATTCCTATTGTGCTGATGAAAATCATGGCTTCTATGAGGTGGGGTGGGGGGAGAGAATGGAGTGGGGAAGAGGAGGAGAAAAGATGTCGAGGGAAAGGATGAAGGAAAGGGAGAAGACTAGAGGAGGAGGGGAGGGAGAGAAGGAGAGGCTAGATAGGGGAAACTATCCCATATGTGAATTAAGCAGATAGAGGAACTCTTAAATTTAAAAAAAGATGAAAGACCTGTTAAACATCAAATAAAAAATTAAAATTTAAAAGATACATTGAGGCAGTTTTCCCGAAAGCAAAATAAAGCAAATAGACAAAAGGAAGTATAGTGAAAGAGGCAAACATAATGGAACCAGAGGTTGAAACAAAGATATGTAAAAGCACACTAAAGAGAAAGTGATGGGATATTAGTTAAGAAAATTACTTATAATGAAAGATACAGATTTCCATAAGAAGAGATTCTCTATGGGCTGCGAGTGTGGCTTCACAGTGTGCCTTTATCAGCTTACTTATTGACACATTGGAGGATTTGGAATATAGAGAATAGGAGAGGAGACCGAAGAGACAGGTAAAGTGTTTGATGGAGAAGGTCACATAAAGGGGATTAAATTGACACAGACAAAAGGGATTAGTTAGGTGGTTACCAGGGTCATGGGGGTATAGCTCAGGGGTAGAGCATTTGACTGCAGATCAAGAGGTCCCTGGTTCAAATCCAGGTACCCCCTTTTTTCTTTAATTCACAGGAACTATTGTTCATATTCGAATCTATTTTTCTTTCATTCATAAAAATTAAAAATTTCAGAGCAGAAAGCTACAGGTGAGCCTGGTACAGCTGCAACATCTAACTCCTCTGTCTTCCTGCAGTCTGATGTCCATCAGCTTCTTCATTCCTGACTCTGGTCCTCGTGTATATGTCTAATGTCTCCAACTCTATTTTGTTCTCCAAGAGAAAGCAGGAGCTGTGATTTAAATTTCTCCAAAGCTTTTCCTGAACAAACCAGACATCTCTAGATAACAGCAGACATTTAAAAAGCAGTCAGTAATGGCCAACCTTATGTCATCTCCCTCCCCTCCTCACCACAGCAGTCAGGTGCACTGAAGCACCTGGTTGTCCGTGTTGGGTGGACATTCCTTCTGTGAACTGCTTCCTTCTATGCCAGAGCCCACCTCACACTTGCCTTAGCCTCCAAGTTCAAAGCCTGGCTCAGTTGTCCTACCAGGAAGAAGATGGATTCTATAGGGCTGTTACTGCAGAGGCCGAAGCTGAGAACTGTGTGACACTGTGAGTGACAGCCATTCTGTCATCACTGGAGGAGATGGGCAGGCTAGCAGCCTAGGGAGGAGTGGGCCTCTGTGACTAAACCAGAATGGCCATGGGAAGTAGATCCACTCAAAGACAAGTCTGAAAGAATAGAGATGTGAGAGAAGGTGGTAATGCAGCCAAGTCTGGCCACTTCTATAAACTTGTTCTGAAGCTATAATTTAAGTTTAACAGAGGTAAGTGTTACTACACAGATAAAAGAGATTAATTAGGGGAGTATTGTGCCACTGGGGGTATAGCTCAGGGGTAGAGCATTTGACTGCAGATCAAGAGGTCCCTGGTTCAAATCCAGGTGCCCCCTTATTTACACTTATTTTGGACCATATGTTAACCACATTGATTTTCAGGAGGCCCTCAATGAAGTTCGGAGGTTAGCAATGGTTGGGACTTCTAGAAACAACCCTAGAGACTCCTTCTCAGAACTGTATGAGGTGGAGTCATATTGATGTCCCTTTCATTTGTACTGTCACTATAACCAGTGAAGGGCCCTCAGGTCACCTAGAGTCCCCTGTCCCTTCAGTAAAGTGCACACAGTAGGTCTCAAAGTTGCCCTTATAAGATACCTTCCTGCTTCGCTGTTCCTTTCTTGTTTTCTGCTCTTTCATAACCCACTTTTACCGTTGCTCCTTGTTGAAGACAAACTGGCTCTTGGCGTGTTCCAGAGCTGGTCAGAGCTGCCTAGGAGGATGGCCTGAGGCTCTGCTGAGAAGACAGGCTCAACACAGAGGTGAGGACTTGAAGGAGGCTGAAGGTGTCAGAAGAGGTATAGTCGAGTTACAGTATCGACTCACTAAAGGCCGTGTGTTGAAGAGATGTCAATACAGTACCATACTCTGAATCAGGGAGATGATTTTTTTCTGTGCATATGTTTGGCAGCAAAAGGAAGATGTTGATAGTGTCTGTGGGTGTTTGATTTTGATTCCAAGTGATGGAACTTCCAGGATGCCTCCTGCTAGAAAAAAAAATAAAAATCTACTATTTTAAAATTTCTTTTCTTTTTGTTTTTAAGTAATCTACTACTGAGAGCTGGAAAACTGTGACTCTGAAACCTGGAAGGTAGAAAATATTCTTGAATTGCAGAGTCAGTTAAGGGTATTTTAGGGAAAAATGTTGAAAGCACGAGCTATTTCTTACAGGCTGTCTTTAATAAGATAGTACAAAAAATATTTTGAGCTACAATGAGTGTCTGCACTTTCTCCATATGGGGGTATGGAAGTAAGGAGTTTTATCTTTTCGGATCATAGATCTCTGGATCCAGAGAAGCCCCATCAGAACTTAGTTCATGAGGTCTTGGACTCTGATTGGATGAGTCTTTAGGGGCTGAGGAAGCTATTGGTCCAAGTTCTTCATTTATTCCTTTTTTATTGTTGGTCATAGGGCTTGAATTTGGGTCCTTGGCCCTGTCCCTGAGCTTTTTTCCTCAAAGTGAACATTCTACCACTTTGAGCCACAATGCCACTTCTGGTTTTCTAGTGGCTAATTGGAGATAAGAGTCTCATGGACTTTCCTGTCCAGGCTGGTTTTGAACTACAATCCTTAGATCACAGTCTCTGGGTAGCTAGGATTACAGGCATGAGCCACCAGATCTGGCACTTACTCTTTTTTTTTTTATTTTTGTAAGCCTTCCCTGCCCTTGATTAGAGCTTGGTCCTGTGACTTACTCTACTCAGTAAGATGATAGCCTGTGACACAGCAGGGGCTTGAAATCTGCTTGACTAGTTGGTCTCATGCTCTTGCATTTGTAGTTATCATGAAAAGGTCCCCAGCAGCTGCTACTCCTCCATCAGATACTGAATGAAGCAAGAGGAAAATTCCGTTTACTTAGGACCAAGGAGTGCCTGTAGCATGGAAAATGATACATCAGGGGATGGAATGTTGAATTCATGGCCATAAAAGGGGTGTCTTATTGGGCATTGGTGCCTCACACCTGTAATCCTGGTTACTTAGGAGGCTGAGATCTGAGAATTGCAGTTCAAAGCCAACTCAGGCAGGAAGGTTTATGAGACTCTTATCTCCAATTAACCACTAGAAAATTGGAAGTGGCGCTGTGGCTCAAAGTAGTAGAGCATTAACCTTAAACAAAAGAACTCAGAGACAGCACCCAGGCCCTAATTCCAAGCCACACAGCTGACAAAAAAAGATGTGTCTAGTCAGTTGTTGGTTGGCCTGCTAGCTTCCCAAAGCTGAGAAAGAATTAAACTTATAATGCCATTATATAATTAATTGTTGTGGTAATAGGTGAAGTATTTTACCAAGAAAATTCAGTCAGGTAAGCAGTAGTAGCTTAGGAAAAGAGCATCTGACTGCAGATCCATGTATTACTGCTCATATTGTGTTCTACTGCCAAATTTCAAATTTCCTTCTCTATCTAGTATCCTACTTACTAATCACCGTCATCACTACCCTTCCTTGGATTTGGGCCTTTTTTTTGTCTGATGACATACTTATCTGACATCAGTCAGGTTCCTGTTGTAAATGATCTGTGCTGATATCAGGAGCACTTAATGAATTGTTCTGTAATGTTTACATAATGGAAGCTTCTCCATTAGAGCACGATCAAACAGAAGTATCCCAGGCTGACAGTGCATCACAATTTCTGTCTGATCTTATAGAAAATATATACATCACCCCTAGAAATTCTGGTTTAGCAGCACTTAAGATGAGTTTGGGAACTTTGGTTGTTGGAAGGTACATCTCCTGCTAATGTCCACCCTAAAATCCAAGAATTCTTAGTTACTTTGCAACTGTATTATTGCTTTGCAATTGTTTTATTTTGGAATTTATAATACCTTGTAATTGTAAACAATATTCAGTGTTCAACACCAATGGTATATATAGGCTCTCTCAGTCTATGACTGAGAATAGTGATAGGCTAGGGTTTATCACAGGCAATGGCCAGGAGTCATTAGCATATACAGGTATGGGAACTGGGAAAAGTTGAACATGATGAGCTCTTAGCATTGTAGGAAGATGACCAGACTTGAGGTACATGACTGCTAGGGTGGCATCAGGCTACAAGTAAGGATGCAACTTCCTGCATTAAAGCTTAAATGTTGTTTACCAGGCAACATTAATTGTTTGTGATAGATAATCACAGGTTTGTGATTTGAATTTCAATGCTGTCTATCTATCTATTTTGCTCACTGACTTTATCTCTTCTAAGTAATTTTAATTTAAAGTCTGTTTTTTTTTTGGGGGGGGGGGTCCGGTCATGGAGCGTAAACTCTGGGCGCTGTCCCTCAGCTCTTCAGCTCAAGGCTAGCGCTCTACCACTTGAGCCACAGCACCACTTCCCACTTTTTTCTTTTTGCTTATGTGGTGCTGAGGAATCGAATCCAGGGCCTCATGCATGCAAGGCAAGCGCTCTACCACTGAGCCACCTTCCCAGCCCCTGAAAGTCTGTTTTATCAGCTATTCCTACATGCTTTTACAGTCCATTTGTTGGATATCTTGTTTCTATTCTTTTACCTTAATCCTACATTTGTCTTTGACAGTCTGGTGGGTTTCTTGTGGGAAACAAGTAGTTGGGTCTTGCTCATTAATTCAGTTTGTGATTGAGAATTGAGACCATTAACATTTAGAGTTAATATTGAAAGGCATATTGTATTTCCTGTGATTTTTGGTACTTATATTTCATATTCTTCCTTTGTTAAGCCACTCATCTTCTGGTATTTACTCTTTCTTGTATTTTCTTCTTTATGTTTGTCTTTCTTTTCTGTGTGTAGGATTCCTTGAAGTATACTCTGTAGTGCTGATTTATTGGTCATGAATTCTTTCAGCTTTCATGTATTGTGGTAAGTTTTAATTTTTGCCTTAAGAATGAAGAACAGTTTTCCTCAAAATCACTAATCTGAGTTGAAAACTATTATTTTCTATGGCTTTGATTATATTCTCTACTCCCTGCTCATATGAAGAATGTACTTTGAGAAATCTGTTGTTGTTCTAATGGCCTTACATTTGTATGTCTTTTGTTGCTTCCCCTTTGCAGCTTTCAATAATCTTTGTTGGATAAATTGTGTGCTTAAACTATAATATATCCAAGATTTTTTCTCTTCTGAATCTTATTGTTTGGGGTTCTGTAAGCCCTTTCACTGTGATGATACTTTCGTTCTCAAGTTTAGAAAGTTTTCTATGACTTTATTGAATAGATTATATTAGCCTTTAGTTTGTGTTCCTTCTTCTTCATCTGTACTCCTGATTCATAGGTTTGGTCTTTTAATGGTGATCCAAAGGACTTGCATATTCCACTCACTTAGTTTCTTAGTTGCTCTTCAATTGTCTTTGACTGACTGAACTAGTTTCTCTATTATATCTGTTGGCAAAAATTTTAATTTGACTCCTTTTCAATATTTCTATCTTTATTGAATTCTTCTTTCGTATACTATATTGTTTTATTTCATTCAGATGTTTGTTTGAATTCACTTTGAATTCCATTAGTCATTAATTTTTCTCTGAATATAAGAGCAAAATTATGCCAACTAGCAGAGCAAATTCAAAATTGCCTTTTTTTCTTTCTTTTTGGGTCTGGTCATGGGGCCTGAACTCTTGGCCTGGGCACTGTCTCTCAGCTCTTCAGCTCAAAGCTAGCATTTTACCACTTGAGCCATAGTGCCACTTCCGGTATTTTTTTTCTTTTTGCTCATGTGGTGCTGAGGAATCGAACCTAGGGCCTCATGCATGCAAGACAAGTGCTCTACCACTGAGCCACCTTCCCAGTCCCAAGTATTGCCTGTTTTCTATTTTCAGAAAATACTTGTAAGAATTTTATAATATTTGCTTAATTATTTGGAAGAATTTGCCAAAGAAAAAATTACCAGCAAGGTATTTTGAGTCTTCTTTTGTTCTTATAGTGTTATTACTATTAATGGAAGTTTTCTATTTTTATTAATTGTTGATTTTTTAATTGCTTGATCTTAGGGCCTCTTACTGCTAGGCAGCACCTATAACCCTTGACCCATGCTTTTACACTTGGAGGGTTTCTAATTTTGCGTATAATACATATTGAAAGTGTTTTTAGCTAACTAAAATAATTAAATAAATGGTTGTCCTAAGAGGAAATCACTATCATCACCCTGAACATCTTTTGAAATCACGAAGAGTTTTGGCTTCAGTCACCTTGACATCCTTTTGCTAGCTTTTTGCCTCCATACATTGTATCCTTTTGAATTACTGTGCATTCTTATAGCCTTGAGGTCTATGTGGTCTGCTGGCTCATAGTGGATTTCAGGATAAGAGTGCACTAGGAAAAGATCTCTTATTCCATATCAGAGCATCCATAGGCCTGAGGTCTGGTTGCTCAAGAGGTATGTCTTCATGCTTAGTCCTCATTGTTCCAGCAAGGAGGATCTGATGGATTTCCCAGACTCCAGCTGATTGTTGTTCTAGACTGTACTCCATTCTCTAGTATGGTATCAGAACCTCTGTGCTTTGGATTACTCTTTTCAAATCCATCCGAAGTATCTGATAAGGAGATTACTCTCTGAATCTCAAACTTTTAGGTGAACCCAAAAAATGTTCAATAAGTAGACCTCAATGATGTAATGCCTGTGCTTGACCAAAAACTACAGAAGAAAGAATAGGAGGCAGTCAGGGTAAAGAGTGCTTCAGGACTGGGCCTAGTGGGAGAACAGATGATGGCAACATTGGCAAGTGACCATTTAGGATGATGACAGATAGTGTGTGACAGTGCAGGTTTAGAATGTTTATTAGACACATACAGGAAGGTGGGGGTATAGCTCAGGGGTAGAGCATTTGACTGCAGATCAAGAGGTCCCTGGTTCAAATCCAGGTGCCCCCTTATAGCAATTTTGGTAGCCTAGAACCTCCCTGTCAGGCCTATAGGACATGGAAATACTGTCCATTTACTGGGGGTAACCCTTCATGTAAAGAGGCCTCCAAGTCAATCAAGTCAGGACTGAAGTCTGGCATCCAGAAGTTTTGTGATCTCTATTCTTACTCACTTGCCTGATGTCAAAGGTGTTAGGGAAAGACAGAAATTTCCAAGTCCAATAGAAGTCTGTGTGAAGGAAGTCCGTCCATTTTTATTACATAAAGCAGTAGAAATGAGAAGAAATCACAGTCCTTGAGGGCAGTAACAAGTGTCACAGTGTTAATCATGTATGAGGGTATAATTCAGTAGTCTTACAACTGTCTTCACAAACAGGGCTTGGATAGAGTTTGCCACCTGAGACCCTTAGTACTATATGGACCACGTTTTTTATTTTTTATTTTTTGGTTATGGACTCAAGGCTTGGTCACTATTCCTGAGCTTTTGTGCTCAAGCTTTGAGTGCTCTACCACTTTGGGCCACAGCTTCACTTCTGGTTTTCTGGTAGTTAATTGGAGATGAAAGTCTTATGGATTTCTATGCTTGGACTGGCTTTAAACAGCAACCCGCAGACCTCAGTCTTCTGAATAGCTAGGATTATAGGTAATTTCCCTAAGGACTATGAATTTATCTAATTGACATACATCTCTTCTCCCAGTGTAGTTCTCATTCTATGGTATCATCATGGTACTTGCTAGTATTTGTTCAGGGCCTAGGAAACTTACTGTCTTTCCAAATCACCACCCTTAGATCTAATGCCCCGATCCAAAGGCTGGAGAGACGTCTTCAGATGCAGACACTGAGGATTTCTCAAAGGATTGAGGCTGGCAGTAGGACAGCACTCACAGGATATGTGCAAGCCCTGGGACCAATCCCAGCACTGGGGGGAAAAGTCTGATTCAGATAGTTCCCAAAATTGCTGAATTGTGTTCTTTCTGTTCTGATACCTAAGACATTTTTCCTAAATAACACCAACTTTCGCTAGACCCATTTGTAGCAAAAAATATCATGCCCACACAATGAGTCAGCCAGAATAAAAATGTTGTAGGACACACTATGTGACTTCCATTTTTGGACTCAAAAACTGCAGGACAGTGATTTTAACCAGACTATTTGACAGGGCATAAAAGTGAAGTTGAAAATGCAGAACTCCTTTCCTCAGTATACCTGTGACATCATGTGACTTTTGGTTCCCAATGAACTGCTCCATTGAAGGTCTTTGTGGGCTAATGGGTTTTCTTCATCCAACGTTGTCTACAGATGAGCAGCAATTTAATCAAAGTTCCCCCTCTGTTTAAGGAGGAAAAACAGAGATTGATATGGACTGAATCTAGCTTAATTATATTAGTCTTTTATTATAAAGCAAAGTACAAATAAAGAATAAGAGAATGTATTTTGAAAAAGCCTGTTCTCAGTTGACTTCAGTCTTCTAATTACATTTTTGTGAAACTAAAAAAAAAGTGAGCAGGGTCTTTTCAGAGTGAGGTTTTATAAAGTATAACACAAGGAAATCAGTTGTGGAAATCCTAAAGACATTTGTATAATATATATCAGTGGTTATCTGAGTGGTACTACTCTCACAGACTAAAGAATGGTGGGGAGTGTGCAGACATGTGAGGAGGCCAGTTGGGGAGGGCCCTGGGGAGTCCAGAAGGACCTTTTCAGGTGAGATTGTGGAGGAGCCAGTGCTGGTCTGCCAACTCTATAGAGAAAAGCAGAAACATCCAATAAATGGAAGGAATGCTGGGAAGGTGAAAAGCGCTTATGAGATACTAAGGATGGGGAAGGGGGTATAGCTCAGCGGTAGAGCATTTGACTGCAGCTCAAGAGGTCCCTGGTTCAAATCCAGGTGCCCCCTTTTGTGACTTTTTAAAAAAACTCATAGGGACTATCATTCATATTCTGTTCTATGTTTTTTCCATTCATTATAATAGTTAGTTCCCCTTGAGTTGGAAGATACAGTTCAATCCTGTACAACTGTCCTATTAGTTTCCATGTTCTTCCTGCATTCTGATACTTTTCAGATTTTTTCCATTTCTGGCTCCCCTCCCTATGCATATATCTAATAACTCCAGCTCTATTGTCTGTGGTGCACAATACTTCTTGGCTTTTCCAGACTATACCCAACATACACACACAGCAGACCTCCAGTGAACAGACAGTATCTGTAACTCTAAGTCATCTCCCTGTGCCTTCTTACCATAGCTATTGGGTGCACTGGAGTGGTGATCAGACCTTGGGAGCCAAATCACATCTTCAAGGTTATCTGAGTTGGGTGGACATTTCCTTCTATGGCTGCTTTCTTCTGTGCCAGAGCCTACCACACACTTGATTTAGATTCAAAGGTCAAAGCCTGGCTCAGCTGTTGTACCAGGAAGAAGATGGATTCTGTAGGGTTGTTACTGCAGATGCCAAAGATGAGAACTGTGTGACACTGTGAGTGACAGCCATTCTGTCATCACTGGAGGAGATGTGCAGGCTGGGAGCCTAGGGAGGAGAGAATGAGCCACTTCTGACTAAACCAAAATGGCCATGGGAAGTGGGGAGGAGATGTGTCTGATTCTCATTTATAGGCAGGCTTTAGGAATATAGAGCTGAGGTGTTTTTACAGCCAAGTTTGGTCTATAAAGTTGCACCTCAACTATAATTTAACTTCATGTAACTGAGTGTTACCACAAGGATGAAAGGAATTATCTAGGCAGTACTTAATACATAGGGGGTATAGCTCAGGGGTAGAACATTTGACTGCAGATCAAGAGGTCCCTGGTTCAAATCCAGGTGCCCCCTTATTTACTCTTAATTTTGGTACCTAAGGACACTCATCTTAGATATGTCCTCAATTAATTTCATAGGTTACCATTAGTTTAGGTTTCTAGAAACAACCCTAATACTTCCCACTCAGGACTTCATGAGAGGTCACGACGCATCTGCCTTTTATTTGTACTCTCACTATAACAAGTCAACAGCTCACAGGCCCCATTTACCTAGAATCCTCCACCCTGTCAGTACAACGCACATAGTTGGTCTCAAAGGTTTCCTCTTGAAGCACCTTCCTGATCTGCTTTTGTCCACAGGTAAGACATGGTTCTTGGTAGGATCCACAGCCAGCCCCTGAGTGGTGAGCTGCATTTGTGAATCCCCAGATTCCTACTGAGGAGGCTGTATTTGGATGCAAGGGCTGAAACTGTGTCATGATGACAAGCACAACACAGAAAGCAAGACTTGAGGAGAGGGCCGCAGATGCCAGGAGAGGTGCTGTGGAGTTATAGGTAATAAACAAGCGGTGTCGACCAGATGCCAGCAGAGAGCTGTGCTCTGAGTAGGAAGACGATTGGTTCCTTGCATACATCTGGCAGCAGTAGGAAGTCCCAGGTAGTTCTAAAGAGTGTCTGATTTTTATTCCAAGACACAGAACTTCCAGAATGTCCTCTGCTGGAGGAAACTACTATTTTTTCCTCTTTAATTTTTTAAAAATAATTTTTAATAATTTTTATATAAATCAGTTACAGTTACATAAGTCAGGTAACGAGTACATTTCTTTTTGGACAGTGTCACTCCTTCTCTTGCTTTCTCCAAATTTCCCTAATTTGCATAATTTTCCACATTGTGTCTAGTGAGGACCACTGCTGCATTTGTTCACCTTTTGTTCCTCTGTTTTTGTGTCCTTCTTGCCCTCCTGAAGACAGATAAATGAACAAGCAAGACAAAAAGAAAACAAAAGCAAGGAAAAACCTTCTTAAGGGAACTTTTTTTTTTTTTATATATAGTTCATGGGGCTTGAACTCTTGGCCTGGGCACTGTTCCTGAGCTCTTCAGCTCAAGGCTAGCACTCTACCACTTGAGTCACAGCGCTGCTTCCAGTTTTCTGGTGGTTAATTGGAGATGAGAGTTTGGATCCTCAGATCTCAGCCTCCTGAGTAGCTAGGATTACAGGCATGAGCCACCAGCACCCGGTAAGGGAACTACTATTGAATGTAGAAAAATATGATTCTGAAAACCTGGAAGGCAGAAATATTCTTGAACTTACAGAATTGGTAAAGGATATTTTAGGTATAAAATGTAGATTACATGAACAATTTGTTACAAGCTGCCTTTGACAAGAATGCTACAAGAATGTTTTGAGTTGCAGTAAGAGCTGACTTGTTTTTTTTATGTAATTGGGATTCTGAGTCAATAGAAACAGTCCAGAAATCATGTGATTGGAAAAATGAAAGTGGTCTCTCCAAAACAAAGAGGGTGTCATTGATACATTACTCTAGGCAAAAAAGAAAATGTGTCCTGTTAGCAGGGAAGTGATAGAAAACAACCAAAAGAAACATTAGATGCTAATGGTTGCTAAAATAAGCAACCATTATTTGCTAAGCATATCCTCTCAGATGGAACAAAAAGAGTTCTTAGGAAGACGAAGGCTTGGTTCCCAGAATGCCTGCTTATCTAAATATATAAATTAGGAAGCATTGTTAAAAGAAATTTGAAGCCAAGTGCCAGTGGCTCATGCCTGTAACTCTAGCTACTCAGGAGGTTGAGATTTGACAATTGTGCCTTGAATCTACCCCTAGACAGACAAATCTGAAAGACTTGTAACTCCAAATAATCAGCAAAAAGTTGAATATGGAGGTAAATTTCAAGTAGTAAAGCACCAAAGGTGAGTATATGAAGGGAAACAACAGCGTGAGACCCGAAGACACAACATTTTTTGGCCATGCTTTAGAAAACAAAATAGAATACATGGGGAACCCACAAGCTTTCTAAGAGAGTGGGTAATGACCAAAGCATTCACAACCTGGAGTAAAAAGGATTTATAATGTAGTTATATATCAGAATGCTATATCCTCTACTATTCTAGCATCCATCCTCTAGCAGGTAGGACTTAACTGTGGAGACAACCACATATTTTTCAGGGATCTTTTCAGAAATTCTGAAGGACAATGATGAAAAAGGAACACTTCTTAGAGGTAGAGCTCAGTATTAGACAGGTCAGAGGTTTGAGAGCCATATCTGGGTAGCAGCACGGGGTTTAATGAAGGAACATTCTGTACATGTGGAATGCTTTTTTTTCCCCTCTGTGTCACTGAGGGTTGGGTGGTTTGTTACGTCTTGTGATTGTGAAAGGGCTGGAAAATAGAGAAATTGGTGTCTAGAAGTGGACTCAGTTGGAGCCAAGCTAATCAAGGCTCATGGCCACTTTCCTTTGTGTGTGAAGGTCTATGAGCCAGTTTCCATGACTACATGAACATTAATTGTGTCCTATTTTAAATATAAATGTTCATCGCAGTAGGTCTGTGCACTTCTTCGGTATGGGGGTGGGGTGGTACAGAAGAGACAGAAGTCTTGTCTTTTTAGGGTCAGGGAACCTCACCAAGACTTAATGTGTTTCACAAGGGCTTGGGTTCTGATTGGATGAGGCATTAGGGAGTCTTTGCACAAGTCTTTTGTATGTGGCTCTGACCAGGAAGGTAGAGTATGGTAGATACTTCCAGTTCTTTACCTATTTCTTATCACATCTTCCCTGCCCTTGACTAGCTCAGTTGGGCTCACTCTGTTGCATTTCTAGCACTGTCATTAAAGCTTCCCGACAGATGTTACTCCTCCATCAGGAACCCCACGTAGAACATACATGGAATAGGAGAGCCTATCTCACAGAGGCTGACCAGCAGCCTGAAGCAGGGCCACTTAAGTCCGGCTTAAATCATCTCATAGGCCCACACACTACCTAACTGTGATCATGCTAATACATGCTGTGTGAGAGCTTGAAGACTCCTATTTTGCATGAGACTGAAGTTTGGAAGCATTGTTGCTAACACAGCCATGATTCCTACATCTGCATCTGCCCCTAGCATTGGTTAGGTACTGAGTGGAGAGGAGGAAAATAATTCATTGTCTTGAGGATTATAGATGTGGAAAATGCAATGAAGAGGTGACAATGGGGGATGGAGGGCTGAATTCATGGCCACATGATTTAAACCAGCAGAAAGCACCCAGCCAATTGTTGTTGGGCCTGTCAATTTCCCTAGCTAATCAATAAAAGCTATAGTGTACTATAGAATTGATAGGTGTGGCAGGATCCTAAAGCTCACTGACCCTAGACATTCTTTGAACTACTGTTGGAAAGAGAGAGGAGCTGGACTCAAGCCTAAGGCATGACATCAGATGCGGAAGTTAGTGGCCATTCGCTGTGTTAAACCTTTAAAAAGCAGGAAGTTACTACAGCCTGACTGGGTGAAGTGCTCCTTTGTTAGTTGGTGCCTGAGATTCTGGAAATTGCCTCCAGATTCTACAATCATTACTATTTAAAAAAAAAAAAATCTCAGTATGTTCACAAAAAAAATAATAAAATTAAATTAAAAAAAATCTGAGTGTTTGCAACGGAACAATTAAAGTATTTCTGAAAAAGCCATCTTTACATGCTTTTAGTCATTTGAAACTGTGGTCAACACATTACTACTCAACAGTCACTTCGGGCTGAACATCTGAAGGAGTTACGGATCCATCTAAGAAAAAGTTACACAGCAACTTGTAATCAAAAGGCAGAAAGGGCGGCAGGAGAAAGTGACTTCACAAAATGCACGGAAACACTTGGAAAACCTTAGGCCGGAACCACCGATGTTCTGGTGTTTAATGAGAGACAACGGCCCAAGTTCCAAGCTGTAAAGACACCACGTGTGGCGCTCGGGGAGATCACAGGGCACGCTCGGGATGCGCGGTGGCCTGCCATCACATCCATCCGCCTTGTAGACCCCGAGGGGCAAAAGCCGCTCGGTTTTCCCTGGGCTGAGAAGATGGCGTTCCAGATCTCGGGAGGCAAACCATCGGCCACCTTCAGCCCTTGTGGGTGGCGGAAATCCTGTGTTCTCCTTCCGGGTCCTCCACCCCAGCCTGGCTCATGAGGTTGGCGATGGTCTTCTCCAGATCATCGGTGCGACTGCTCATGTCATTGATCTTCTCAGTGATCTGCTCCGACATGATCTGGAACTTATCATGCATCTGCTGCAGGAGCATCTGCAGCGCCGCGATGAAGTCCGGCACGTTCTTGGGGCTGGTGGTGTCCATCTCCCCGGAGTCCAGCTTGGCGGCGAAGGACTGGAACCATCGGCCTCACTTCCGTTGTCTGCGCAGACGCAGCCCCGCCCCGCCCCGGACTGTTCCCCGTCCCCCTACGACTTCTCGCGATAGGACGGCCTGCTCGCGGCCTGCTGATAAGAGTCCCAGGAGGGGCTGGGGCGAGGCGGGCTTTTGTAGCTCTGGGGAAGAGCGCTCGGCCACCAGTCCCGCTGTCCCCGGTTCAATTCCAGGTCCTCTGCCGGGGCGCCATTTTATCCAAACCTTGACTTCCCTTTTCTTTCTTGTTGTGTTGACTCCTCACTCTCCCCGCCCGGTGTCATGGTGACTAGGGACCGGCCAGGGTCCTGCCGGAGATGATATGATCTTCCCTTGCAGTTCCGCGTGTTTCCGTCCCGGGGGCCGTGCTCGCTCAGGTCACCCAGGCTGGCATTACATCAGAATGGCGGGCTGATCTCCAGTCCGGTCCGCAGGGTCGGTGGCCGGTGGCCGGCAGGCACGTCTGCAGCACCCGCCTTCCCGGCACGCCTCTCCCTTGCACAAGTATTGTTTTGGAACTGGCCACGGCATCTGTGAGTGCCGCTCCGGGTGGGCCCCGAGGATCTCAGGCCTGGCCGGGAACGAGCAGGGGAGCCGGGGACGGGCCCCGAGGGGCTCAGGCCTGGCCGGGACGAGCAGGTGAGCCGGGGACGGGCCCCGAGGGGCTCAGGCCTGGCCGGGAACGAGCAGGTGAGCCGGGGACGGGCTCCGAGGGGGCTCCCGAGGGGCTCAGGCCTGGCCCGGGAACGAGCAGGTGAGCCGGGGACGGGCCCCGAGGGGCTCAGGCCTGGCCCGGGAACGAGCAGGTGAGCCGGGGACGGGCCCCGAGGGGCTCAGGCCTGGCCGGGAACGAGCTGGTGAGCCGGGGACGGGCTCCGAGGGGCTCAGGCCTGGCCGGGAACGAGCAGGGGAGCCGGGGACGGGCTCCGAGGGGGCTCCCGAGGGGCTCAGGCCTGGCCCGGGAACGAGCAGGTGAGCCGGGGACGGGCCCCGAGGATCTCAGGCCTGGCCGGGACGAGCAGGTGAGTCGGGGACGGGCTCCGAGGGGCTCAGGTCTGGCCGGGAACGAGCAGGTGAGTCGGGGACGGGCTCCGAGGGGCTCAGGTCTGGCCGGGAACGAGCAGGTGAGCCGGGGACGGGCCCCGAGGGGCTCAGGCCTGGCCGGGAACGAGCAGGTGAGCCGGGGACGGGCTCCAAGGGGGCTCAGGCCTGGCCGGGAACGAGCAGGTGAGCCGGGGACGGGCTCCAAGGGGCTCAGGCCTGGCCGGGACGAGCAGGTGAGCCGGGGACGGGCCCCGAGGGGCTCAGGCCTGGCCGGGACGAGCAGGTGAGCCGGGTCGGGCCCCGAGGGGGCTCCCGAAGGGCTCAGGCCTGGCCGGGAACGAGCAGGTGAGCCGGGACGGGGCGGAGCTCAGAAAGGCGCTGGCACCAGGCTGCGAGGCCTTGCGAGTGAACTGAGCTCTCAGCAGAGACGCACACGTGGGTTTAGGGTAGGTTTGTCCCTCCAGATTATACCGGGAGCTGGAGAGAAACATCGGTGGAGGATGCCAAGGGCTCGCTGGAAGGACAGAAGTGGGAAGAAGGCAGATCCTCCATGAGCTTGCAACCTGAGCCGTCAGAGCTGAGATCTGGGTCTGCCTTTCTCCAGCACTCACCTCTGGTGGGCACTGGGGTGTCGTAGCCCAGGTACACCGTCTCCACCCATGTCAGCACAGAGATGTGCCAAGGACCCGCCTGCCCACCCTCAGTGTTTTTAGATTCTGCCTGGGGGAGTCTAGGTTACTGCCATGAGTGGACAAGGTCACTAGTTCCCCGTGTACACCTGCCCCCTTCTAGCTTCTGATGGCCCAGCACCAACCACCTGTCAAGTGATTTCCACTGCAAAGAAATTCATGAGGTTTGTAGACACTGAGGCCGTTGAGCACAAATGTGGATTCTGGTTATGGTTGGATCGATAGCAATATTTTGTTTTGGTATGATTTTAACCATTGTCATGCATTCATCTTCACATCCATAACATGGAAAAGCACAGATTAAACCATCAGTCCTTAACTGGCTCTGACTCCCAGGTATGTACAGGGTTTGTTAGAGACTCAGTTATCCCCAGGTCCCTCCCCAGAGAGTTGAGGTCGAATGTTCTCAAGTGGGAGGGCAGAGCTTTAACTCTTCTCAGTCCTGCTTTCCCACTCACTTTCTCACTGATCTGATGTGTTGTTCAGTCAGCTCTTTGAATCTAGGTGAGACTGAAGGCTGTTCTGGATGCAGAGCTCCATGATGCCCATTGATTGATGCCCATGCTTTACCAGGACCTAGGAGGTGGCAGTCAGGGGCGCAGAGTGGTTCCCGCCCAGGCTGGCAGGAAGCATATGATGGCAGAATACTAGCAGGTGCACATCTCAGAATGACAGCCATGGGTGTGGCCCTGCAGGTTTAATGTACTTATTAGACATCCATAAACAGATGGGGGTATAGCTCAGGGGTAGAGCATTTGACTGCAGATCAAGAGGTCCCTGGTTCAAATCCAGGTGCCCCCTTCTTTTCCCGCCCCCTCAAGGAATATGATGTTCCCTTTCTACTGTGTATGTGTGTGTTTTGATATTGGGGTTTGAACTCAGCATCTCATGCTCTTGCTTAGCTTTTTCCACTCACTGCTGGTGCTCTACCAACTGAGTCACACCTCCACTTCCAGCTTTTATTTGCTGGTTATGTTTCAGGGGCTGACTTTGAACCTCAGTCCTCAGATCTCAGCCTCCTGACTGGCTAGGATTATAGACATGAGCCAACCACACCCAGCTCCTTTCCAAATTTTTCACCACCTTAATTCAGCCTTCAAGGTAGATGGAGGAGAGATGTGCCAGGTACTCAGAGAAAGCTACTCTCCTGGGGCTCACAGGTCTCTGACAGGTAAAGATGCTGTATGATGTCTCTGCTTCTGTGTGCCAAAATTTAACCTGATTGATAGAGTGCTTCTGAAGTGATTCTAGTAGGTAAAATCTCAGGGAATCAGTAATTTATTAGGCCACTGGATGTGGTCTGAAGACAGTGATTACCTCATTACTAGTGAAAAGTGAGATACCCTGGTTCATGTCATGAAGTAGAAAACCATTTAAATTAGTGCCTAATACCTGGAATCAAAACCTATTTACCTGTTGTTCTTACACTTGAGCTGCTGGGATCAGCTGATGACCATGGGGAATGAGGACTACATCTTGTTCAGATGCCTTCCTGCTGTCAGCTCCCAGAGACTCCTATCAAAGCAAAGGCTAGGCCATGAGAACAGACAGTGGGTGATGTTAGGAGACATTTAGTCTTATTTAAGGGCATGGAGTTGGCCAAGCTTAGGGCAGCATCTATTACACTGGTTAATTTGATGGGTCAGTTAGTGGATGTGATACGTAGACATTTGGTCACACACATCTGTGTTGGCGGCTGTACAGTCATTTTTCAGATATGACTACATGTTGATCAGAGCAAAGCCCTAACCTGTGTGGGCCTCCTGATTTGGTTAAAGTCTCAGAAAACAAGACTGGTGTTCCTGGGAAGAGGAACTCTGCCCCCAGAGTATCCTCAGACAGGAGCTGCTACATCCCAGCTCTCTAGCTTGTGGGGATGCCCAACAAAAATCAGAATTGTATATACGCAACTGTGTAAGACTTCTTTAAATTTCCCTGTGTATACACAAACACACACACACACACACATATTCACACATACCATATCAATTGTTTTCTCCAGACACCATTGCACAACATTCATTGTTTTCCTTAACAAGATACAGAGCCCCATCTCCAACAGAAATAGGACAATGAGCAATGTTTCCTGGGGCCCAATGAGCACAATTCAGCATTGAAGAAGGTGTGTTTGTCTGGAGTAACAGGTGTCAGGAAGGTTTTCTGTTCACACCTTACCTGCCTCTCTTTCAGCCACCTGGAAAGCTAAATTGAGGTGGTGAAGAACAATGGACAGGGAATATTTTATTACAGGGAAAAAGCAGGGGGCACCTGAACTTGAACCAGGGACCTCTTGATCTGCAGTCAAATGCTCTACCCCTGAGCTATACCCCCACCTGGTTATACATGTCTACTATACATTCTAAATCTGCATGGCCATACCCTGGCTGTCATCCTGACATGTTCACTTGCTACTGCTCTGCCATCTTGTGCTTTTTCTTTTAAATTAATGTACAGAGGAATTACAATGATATGAGTCAGGTAATGAGTGCGCTTCCTTTTGAGCAGTGTCTTCTGTTCCCTTAAATCTCCCACTTCCTCCTAGCTCCACCCACAAGTTGTAGAGTTAACTTTCATCCATTCCAATGAGCTCCACTGCTGTACTTTTCACCGGTTTCCCTTTGAGTTCTGTTCCCTTCCCCACCCTCCCAAATCATACATATGAATGCACCATACATAAGGTAAAGTGGACAGTATAATCAAAAGTGAAAAATTAAAAAAATGTGAAAATGGCATACTGCCAAAAATTATATACAAATGCAAGACAATCCCATCAAAATCTCAGTGATGTTCTTCACTGAGACTGACATACAATGTAGGTGTATCACAATACCAGACCTCAAGCTTTACTACAGAGTTATAATAAAAAAAAAACCCAGCTTGATACTGGCAAAAAACAGACTTGAATGGAACTAGAAGTCACAGAAATAAAACCACGTATGTATATTATTTTATATAAATATGAAGAGGAACTTAGTCATTGCATTGTGTTTCCTCTCCCAAGAGTATCCTCTTTTGAACTCACACTGTATGAGTATCTAGAATCCTGTATAATCTGTCAAATCCCAGTGCATTTTAGATTTAATTTCTGCATATCAGAGTGAGTATGTGAGTTTGTCTCTCTGAGCTTGGCTTATCTCACTTAACATGATTTTTTTAAAATTTCACCCATTTTGCAAATGGCATTATTTTATTCTTTCTAATGGCTGTGTAAAATTCCATTGTGTTTAGATACCAAATGTTTTGGATCCTCTCACCTACTGTGGAGCATCCGGGTTGATTCTATATCTTGACTATTGTGAATGTACAGCAATGAACATGGGTGTGCATGTATCCTTATCATATCCTGGCTCATGATGCTCAGAGCAGATGCCCAGGAGAGGTATGGCTGGGTTGTAGGGAAGCTATGTTTAGTTTTTTTTAGGAACCTCAAGACTGCTGTCCAGAGTGGTTGTACTAGTTTACATTCCCACCAACATTGCAGTAGGTTTGCTTTTTCCCCACATCCCCATCAACACTTGTTGTTCAAATTCACAATGTTGGCCATTCTAACTGGTGTGAGATTGTATCACAGGGATGCTTTGATTTGCATTTCCCGTTGATGACCAGCGATGATGAGCATTTCCTCATGTGTTTCTTTGCCATTCTTACCTCTTCTTCTGAAAAGCCTCCACTTAGCTCCATTGCCCATTTAGTGATTGGTTTATTAGGTTTGAGAGGGGTTAGTTTCTTGAGCTCCTTGTATATATTGGATATTAGATCTTTTTCTAATATCTTTATTGTCTAACATCTAATACCTTTGTCTAATCTTTACGTTTGCTGGTAAAGATCTTTTCCCAGTTGGTTATCTGTCTTTCTAATTTAGAAACTATGTCCTTAGCTGTGTAAATTTTTAA
This sequence comes from Dipodomys spectabilis, assembly GCF_019054845.1. Classification (NCBI taxonomy): domain Eukaryota; kingdom Metazoa; phylum Chordata; class Mammalia; order Rodentia; family Heteromyidae; genus Dipodomys; species Dipodomys spectabilis. The sequence continues at coordinate 8,515,478 of NW_024870711.1, forward strand.
AATTTTGATGTAGTCCCACTTGTCAATTTTCATCTGTTTTTCCAATGGGACTCTTTTCAAGAAATTTCTGCCTATAAGTTCTAATGTTTCTCTTACTCACACAGTAGTTTCAAAGTTTCAGGTCTGACATTGAGGTATTTGATCCACTTTTAATTGATTTTGGTGAATGATGACAAACAGGGATCCACTTTTAGTTTTCTGTTTTTGTTATTATGGCTCTATAGTAGAGTTTGAGATCTGGTATTGTGATACCACTTGCATTGCTTTTTTTTTTGGCCTAGAATTGCTTTGGCTATTCTAGGTTTTTTGTTTTTCCATATGAATTTTTGTATTGTTTTCTCTATCTTACTAAAGAGTGTCATTGGGATTTTGATGAGGATTGCATTGAATTTTATATCATTTTTGGCAGTATGGCCATTTTCACAATATTTGATTCTATCTATCCATGAACATGAAAAGTGTTTCAATTTCTTGGTGTCCTCTTTAGTTTCTTTCTTCAGATTTTTATAGTTTTCTCTGTAAAGATTTTTTATGTCTTTGGTTAGGTTTGGTTAATTCCTAGGTATTTTTTTGAGGCTACTGTTAATGGAGTTATTTTCATAATTTCCCTTTCTGCTTATTCTTTATTGGCATACAGAAAAGCTAGTGATTTTTATTGCCAGCCATGGGACTTGAACTAAGGACTTGGGTGCTTGTCCCTGAGCTTCTTTTGCTCAAGGCTAGCACTCTACCACCTGAGCTACAGCAACACTTTTGGCTTTTTCTTGCATTCGACAATCTTCAGCATTGGGTGGTGCAGATAGTGTCATGTGTCCCGGTCTGTTGTTGGAGTTCTGTGATGTGTGGGCCAGTCTGGTGTTCTGGCTACATTTAGGCCTCACGGTGTGTTCCCGTTATGTGGCACACAGCAGTCTAGTGTCGGCGCGATTCTGCATCTGCGGTAGGTGGATTCCTGCTAGTCATAGTGGGAGGCATGTTCTGGCCTGAGTCCTGGATTGGCATCTATTCCCAGAAGGCCTGGGAGCAACAATTCTAGCATCCAGATCTCATTTGACCTGGGGGCATGAGTGGTGGCGGTGGTAGGGGATATCTCCACTGTGCTTTAATGGGAGGTTGTCCCTTTTTGAGTCCGGAATTGGGACAGTGGGCCACAGAGCAGTGTGGGAGAGTGTTTCTGGTGGTTAATTGGAGATTTGGGGTCTCAGACATTACATTCCAGGCTGGCTTTGAACTGCAGTCTCAGATCTCAGCCTCCTGAGTGGCTAGAATTACAGGCATGAGCCCCCAGCTCCTGGATCGATTGCATATTTGTAGTTACTCTCCTTTCAGAGCATAGTAATATTTCTCTTAAGCTTTCTCTGCTTAAACAACTGGGTGGTTTCTGTCTCCTGCTTGTCTAAAAATGACATGAAGCCAAATATAGGGCAGAAGTTGTAGAGAAGTACAGTGTCTCAGCAACGGGGACTCATCTGAAATGTCACCAAGCACAGGTAAGGGCACAGAGGTAATATCAAGGGAAAAGTATCATTTTGCCAGAGGTGGTATGACTGAAGACACATCTGTTATGGAGAACATTAAATCAAGAAAGGAGGGGTGCAAAACAGGGGGCACCTGGATTTGAACCAGGGACCTCTTGATCTGCAGTCAAATGCTCTACCCCTGAGCTATACCCCCTGATCTGAAGAAACAGTATAATTATTCTCCTTTATATGAGTCAAGGACACCAGAGCAAGGCAATCTTGCTGGTTTGGATGGTTGCCTTTGCATTTCTGAGCTCTGGATTCCAAGCTCCTTTACAGATTTTTTCTCTTCTTTCACTATCATATCTGTATGTACATTTGTGGCTTTGGTTACTTGTGCAGCTGAGACCTTCAAATCATCCAGATAATTTTCCATCAATACCAATTATTGAGTAGCTACAATGTAATAAGCTATAGTATTTACATCCATAATCCCTGCATTGAATTGGGTATGTAAGTATTACTAGGTCACAATACTCCCTCCTGCATGAAAGAAAGTTCAGAGCAAAAAGGGAAGTATAAATGAGTTCAGCTTTTAAAAATGCTTTTATTATTTATCTTCAAGAGTTCCACATCGAACACATTTCTTCTATTAAAAATGTTACTTGGGAAAAATGATTTGGTAATGAGCTCACTTTAGGATTTTATTTTTCAGAAATACTTAGGAAAATGTACACAGACATGTGTCTGTGGAGGTTCATTGCATTATTTTGAATTTGTAGAAAACTTGTCACCATCTAAATACTGATTAAACGTAGCCATGCAAATAGTGATTAAAACATGATGGCAGATCACAAGGTGGAATACGATTCAGGCATAAAAGATGAAACATGTCCAAACTGCTAACACAGACGGATGCTGCAATGCAAGTATGCAATAGGAAATACCTTTTGTCTTTAGATATCCTTTCTGATTCTTATTTAGGCTTACAAAACCTGAAATGGTCTAAGCATTAGATTCCTTTTTTTTGGCTTGTTCTTGGGATTGAATTCAGGGCCTGGGCACCGTCCCCTCTTCTGCTCAAGGCTAGCACTCTACCACTTAAGCCACAGCACCACTTTCAGCTTTTTTAGATTATATAGTAATAAGGAATTGAACCCAGGGCTTCATGCATGTTAGGCAAACACTCTAACACTAAGCCACATGCCAGCCATCATTAAATTCTTGACACTCTCAGGAAGGACATTATAGTAAGGGGAGGAAAATGCGATTGTTATCCAGGTTCTGAAATGGTCCATGAAAGTCAGGGCATGTGAAACACCCTCAAAGACCTGAGTGAGGGTGAGGAGCACTGGGATCAGAGGGGGACGATCCCTAAAGAGGTGAAGTCTCAAGTCTCCAGAGAACCTGGAGCTGTAGGGGCCCCAGGTGAGGGAGGTCTAAGAGATGGTGTCTAGGAAATCTATCAGGTGTGTATGCTGATGGGAAGTTCTAGGAAAGGTGGAGTCTCCAGAGGGCTGCCAGAATTGGGCAGAGGGCTGAGACAGGAAGGAGGGGGCAGAAAGGAGGCTGACACTACAGGTATGTTCTCAGGATCCTTAGCTGGCAGCTGAGGCTGGGAGGGGGAAGGGACCAATGTTCAATTCCAAGTCAAATTTCTGGGTAGTCACAAAACGAATATTGAAAGGTTTTAAGGAAGAAAAAGCACTAAAGAAAAAGTGAGTCTATTGTTAAGAAAAACTTTCCATTTTTATGACGGAGCCTATAAGGCACACCACAGAGCAAGTTCTGTGGTTTCAGACACTAGTATTATGCACAGATAAGAGAGATTGGAGGACAAAGAATATTTACAATTCAGGAGTAAAATAAGGCACCACTTGCTTCACACAAAGCCAGGGCAAGCCTTCATTGACCAGCCTCCATTTTAAATGGTTGTTTCTCTTCCATTCAGTGTAGAAATTAAGACTTTGTTCCTCCAAAATAGTTTTATTACAAGAATCTGTTTGTAATTCATCTCAGGTATAAACTAGTATTGTTTTATAAATCTGAAGAATCATGAAATGTGTTTTAGGTAGTTATAGAAAGAAGTCATAAAAGATGATTAATGTGAAATATAATAAAAATTAATGAAGTGTACTTAATCAGCTATATATGTGAGCCCACACAATTTCTGAGATGTTCTACCACAAAAAGCAATTTGTTTTACAAAAATCACAGAAAGCCATTACAGTGTTCAGTTTTGAGATAGTTGATAAGGTACATTGATGCTTTCTATAGGGATTGTCTTTAAAGGTTGACTAAGACATAATGTTTACTTTGACTGTCACATAAGCTAGACACAAGACAGAATTTACTTACTATGCTGATACTTCACTTTCTGCCAACTCTCTAAGACTGATGAAGGCCCTCTCACTGGGCCGTAGATGCTGATGGCTGTGGAAAAAAAAAGACTAATCCAAATCCAGGGGGAAAGCATGGATAATGGCAAAATTAAGAAAACTAAAGGGTACTGAAAAAGCAATTGTCTCTGACAGATTCTGTTCAATCCAGTGGTCAGTGTTGTGCACATAAGGATTTTGTACACATAACAAAGTGTATTTCATGATGAGGATGCACACAGCATAAGAGAATGTCATAGACACAAGGTTCAGAACACAGATGACAGCCAGAGCTGGAATGAGGAAGCTTCAGAAAGGGAAGACTTCCCAGAACTTCCACCAAACCGATTCTCACCTCAGCTACAGTCTAGAGGACACTGGGGAGATTTTTACTGTATGTGAGCCTCACTAATACGTCCTGATTTAATTGGTCTGGGGTGGGGCATGGGAATGGTGCTTTTATAGGCTCTTAAAATGATTCTAATTTACATTTAGAACCAGCATAGTAAAGCCTCCCAATTTACTAGTTCCAGAAAAAGATTCCTTTGATATCTACTGAGGAGAAAGAAGCTGTTATGGAAACATCTACTTAATCAAAAATAGGGGGCACCTGGATTTGAACCAGGGACCTCTTGATCTGCAGTCAAATGCTCTACCCCTGAGCTATACCCCCAATTACATGTAACCTTTCATTAGTACTTCTTCAACTATGGTACCACACCCACTACCAACATATTTATTACCAGTATCACCTTTCCATGTTCAAGAAACTCACAAGCTTTTCTTACTGAAGCCAGTCCTCATACATTTCCCCTCTCCAAACTTAACTAGCCTTCCTTACTCCTCTCTTGAGTTCTGGTAAGGGACCACCTGTCACCTGAAAAGGGCACCTGATTCTGATATTCACCCTAAATCCATAGACAGTGATTAGGCTCTAAATCAAGTAGCTTATAGCCCAAGGAGAGCCCCATGTTCCAAGGACTCAAGAGGAAGAAAATTGTTTCATTGCATGACTCATCCACTCAACAAAAGTCTAGAATTTTGGGTGACAGGTCCTATAATCCATGTCAAGATCATAGCAACAGATAAAATACTGTCCCCAGCCTTAAAGACAATTTAATCGAAAAATAAACCTATATGTAAAAACATTTCTACAGAAGTGTTAGGAAGCAAAGGAGCAGCCTGTGGGTCATGGATCAAGGAGCATGATACACAGTGGTCCAGAAAGACTTCCAATGTAGGTGACAAGACTTTCCCCAAGAAAAGCCCTTGACCTCACAGATTTCCCACAATGAGTGGCAAAGACTTTTCTTTGAGCTAAGTCAGTGGTATAGTGTAACTAGCCATAGACAGATCTGCTGAATCCTTTCAGAAATGACTCAGAAAGGGCCTGCCCAGAATATAGGATACAGAAGGACATAGTACAGGTCATTCCTGGGACAACATTGGAGCAATAGCGCCAAGATGAGTGTCAAGGCCCATTATGATGATGATGATGATATCATCAACATCATCATCATCATCTACTTTAGGCATTTTTCTCTCTGGCATCAAAAAAAGGTTCTAGAAAGGGGGTACCTGGATTTGAACCAGGGACCTCTTGATCTGCAGTCAAATGCTCTACCCCTGAGCTATACCCCCACCTACTTAAATATGTCTAATAAGCACACTAAGCCTTCATGACCACATACTGGTTGCCAACCTGTGATTATCACTGGCAGGTTCTCTGTCATCATATACTGTCTCTGCACTTCTGACTGCCTCCTCTACAATAACCAGAATGCTCCTCCCGAGTTCCTGGCATGGCAGAAGCGTTAAATCATGGGGGCAGAAGTATTAAATCATGGGGAGAGAGCGTTAAATCATGGGGGCAGAAGCGTTAAATCATGGGGACAGAAGTATTAAATCATGGGGGCAGAAGGATTAAATCATGGGGGCAGAAGCATTAAATCATGGGGGCAGAAGCATTAAATCATGGGGGCAGAAGTATTAAATCATGGGGGCAGAAGCGTTAAATCATGGGGGCAGAAGTATTAAATCATGGGGCCTTGCTGTCAGCATGTCTTTCAGACTCATCTAGATGAGTGACAGAGAGAATTGGCTCCACAGAAAACTTTTGGAAATGAGGACTGGAGCAGAGCTCAAAGAAAAACTGGAGGATTCCAACTCAAACCTCCTACAACAGGGTCTCTGATAAGTGACCTGTGATGAAGCTTTTCTCTAATACGCTCTGAGACATTCAGATTCACAGACAGTTTTTAGCTAATGATTTAAACTTTTCCTCTCCACGGTATACTTCATATCATATTGAGGAATTAACAATTGACTGAGCTCAAACAGTTCAAATAAACAGTTGAACGAAATGAAGAAGACAATGTAGAAGAAGAAAGAGGAAGTCAATGAAAATAAATCTTGAAAATATCCAATTGAAATATAGAAAATGCAGAGCTTAATAGCCCACATAAATTTGATTACCTAGTAAAACAGAACAAGTTGAAAGTATAGTATAGAAATTGAAAATAAAGCATAAGAATCAGATCAATTGGTCAAAGACATTTTTTAAAAAACCCGCTAAGAAAAAGTGTCTGGAAGACCAAACTTATGAATCATGGGCACAGATGATGAGCCGTAAACTAAAGACATAAAAAATCTATTCAATGAATAATAGCAGAACTGTGTCCACTCATCAAGGGGGGGGGGGTATACTAAACAAACAGGAACGATCAGAGAAGAAGGATTGCTAGAAATACAAAACAAAGAAAGCTTATTGAAAGCTGCAAAGGAGAATCAACGAGACGCATATAAAGGAAATCCCATTATAAGAGAAGCAGATTTCTGGACAGTAATTCTAAATACAATGGGGGCATAGAAGGAAATAATCCTACACACAGAAAAGAAGATAAACAATCACAGAAAAAATACATGAGAGAACACTGCTAGATGAATACACTAACAAAAGAGAAATAGAAATGAAGCATTATAAGACAACAAAAGGACAGGAAATCCAATATTTGTTTGTTTGGTTTGGTTTGGTTTTTGTATTTGTCCTGGAGCTTTAACTCAGGGCCTGGACTCGATTCTTGAGCTTGCTTTTCTAAGGCTAACATTCTACCACTTACTTCACAGTTCCACTTCTGGATTCCTCCTCATCCTCCTCCTGTTTCTCCTCCTCCTTTTCTAATTTTTATTGGAGGTAAGAGTCTAACAGGTTTTCCTGCCCGGGCTGGCTTTGCACTGCAGTCCTCAGATATCAGATTCCTTAGTAGCTAGTTTTACAGATGTGAGCCATTGACACCTGGCTCCAACATACTTTAATATGAATACTGTCTAATAAATAGAAAAATGGCAAGTTGCATTAAAATATAAGACCCAACTATTATTGCCTACAAGAAACACATCTCCCTGGGAAAAACAAATATAGGCTTAAAGTAAGTAGGAGTAGTTATATATATGATAAAACATACTTTAAACTACAACTAGTATGAAGAGACAATGACAGCAACTTCATATTAATAAAGAGCATAAAAAAGAAGAAATAACAGTCATTTATAGAATTCAAAATTTGTGCACCCAAATGTCTTTAAGCAAATACTTCTTATGGGCATATACAGACCCTAGCACTATAATACTGGAAGCGTTCCATACCCCCAAATCACTTACACAGATTAAAAATAACAGCATAATTAAATGATACTGTAGAACAAATTGATTTAATAGACATTTATAGAATACTTCACCAACCATTGTAAAATACACATACTTTTTGAAATCTCATGGATCTTTCGCCAAATTAGATTATATTTTCTAAAATATGATCTTAGAATAATATATTTTAAAATTGAAATGATGCTTGTTCTCTATCAGACAACAATGGAACGAAACTAGAAATGAATAGCCAAAGAAATTACAGAATGTATTACAACACATAGATATTGAACAAAAAGTTGTTGACCAAAAGGCCATAGAAGAAATAAAAATACTTAAAATCCTGCAAAAGCACAGCTTACCAAACTTTTGGCTTGCAGTAAAGTCATGACCAAACGAAAGTTTATAGATATAACCCTTTTGTTAAAAAAAAAAAAAAACACACTGGTATAGGCAGCTCACACTTGTAATCCCAGCTACACAAGAAGTTAAGACCTGAGGATTACAGTTTAAAGCCAGCCTGGCAGGAAAGTTCATGACACGCCTATCTCCAGTTACCTAGAGAAAAGCTGGAAGTGGAGCTGTGCTCAGATGTGCTCAGAAGCAAAACACTATTCTTGAGCACAAATTCTTAGGGACAGCATCCAGTCCCTGAGTTCAAGCCCCAGGACTGACACCAAAAATAAAAGCAAAACAACAGCCAAAAACCCCAGAAAGGTCTCAGGCAGATATTAAAGTGATGCACCTCAAGCTTCTAGAAAAACAAGAACAGGCCAAATAAAAAATGTAAAGTGGAAATAAATAATAAAACTTAAAAGTTAGGGCAGAAATTAAAAAAACTAAATGTAGAAACAATATACAAAAAAATCAATGAAACAAAAAGTTGCTTCTTTGAGAAGATAAATAACATTGAGAAATACCTGGCCAGTCTGACTAGACAGAAGATGGAAAAGTAATAACTTAGTAAAATAAATAATGAGAAAGGAGGTACAAAAACCACCACTGAAATCCAGAGAACCAATAGGAAATATTATAAAAATCCATATTCAATTAAATTGGAAACTTTAAAACAGGCAAATTTCTAGATTCATTTGGCCTACTAAAAGCTAATTAACTGTTATAATCACTTATACAGATTTATAGCAAGCAATGAGACCCACACAATAATGAAGAGTCTTCTAACAAGAAAAAAGATAATCTAGACTTGAATCAGGGACCTCTTTTTCTGTAGTCAAATGCTCTTTTCCCACGTGTGGTCTGAGAAGAAGCCCTGTCAGTCCCTTTTACCTATGTAGTAACATTCAGCAATACAAAGTAGAATGATACCTCAGGAACAACTTTATAGAAGTTGATACACTTAACTGAAAGAACACCTTCCCTCTGCTTTACATGCATTGGAAGCTGTCCTTGAGTGGGTCTAGCAGCCACAGAAAAAGAGAGAAGCTGCCTAAATCCCCCTGACATTTCTCATTGCAGTCTGGTTACACCATAAATAGCCAAATCTCTCCTTCCTAGGCTACCAGCCACACATCTCCTTTAGAGAAGACAGAATAGATGTCATTTAGAAGTTGTCAGAGACCTCCCATAGTTGGCATTTGGAGCAAAAGCACTACAGAATCTCTCTTCTCCATGATGGAACAAGTGGACCAGACAATTGAGTTGGAATTATTAGACATATGCACAGGGAGAAGATCCAGAAATGAAGAATCGGAAGGACACCAGACTGAAGGAGGAAAGTGGAAATAAAATATGAAGGTTGAACAAAGCTACCTGCTTAAAGGATGCTAACTGTAAGAAATGAAAAGAGAGTAAAATGTGAGCTAAAATTCCTATGGGAAAAAGAGGATGTGGAAGGGGGCATCTGGATTTGAACCAGAGACCTCTTGATCTGCAGTCAAATGCTCTACCCCTGAGCTATACCCCCTTTCCCATTGCAGGTGTCTCATAAGCACTTTTCATCTTTCCAGTTACATCCAGCATTCCTTCCATATATTGGAAGTTTCTGATTTTCTCTAGAGTTGGAAGACCATCACTGATTCCTCCACAACCTCACCTTTAGTATTAGCCTGTCTCATTTCTTTGTTATACATTACAAAACCTCAACCTGAAGAGAACCAGCCTCACGTCTTTGAGAAACCTGCAGTACCTATATCTGAAGACAGGTCTGCAGCCTGTGGATCTGTGCAATTCAGAAATGCAGCTCACCACTCAGTGGCTAGCTCTGAAGTGCCACTGTTCCTTCACTGACAGTGTGAGGTGAAAGGCACCAGTAAGATGGAGGTCAGGAAGGTGGGAAATGGCTCACCATGAGGCATCTTCTGAGATTATAAGGGAGAACTTGAGTTTGAACCAGAGCCCTCTTGATCAGTAGTCCAATGTTGTGCCTTTGAGTTACATCCCCACTTCTTAGACACAACCTCCCATGAATTAATACTCCTTCAATAGTGGTCTCACATCCAGTCTTTTTTCTACTTACAGCCTTTTATTGAGGGACATTTTCCTGAAACTGGAAACTGCCTTCCTCTCAATTCCTGTGCAGCTTTAAGTAGTGTCCCTTAGCCCCCTGTTTCTACTAAGCAATATGGAAGCTACCAGACTTTAACCTGGAAATGATGCCTGGTGTTTCTTCTTAGCCTATACAGAATGATGACAAGAGCTACTGGTTCTGAGACTTCCATGAAGTTCACATAGAACCCAGTGCAACAGCTCATATTCCAAGGCACCAAGGGAGTGCTCATTATTTCTTTCCTCATTTATTCACTCAGCTAATACTCAAGATCTTGTCAATTGCCAGGTCCTGTCATGCATGCTGAGAATTAGAAACAGGTAAGACTTTGTCCTTGTTCTTCAAAGTATCGTCCATTGGAGACAAACCCAATCTTCCAGAAACAAAGTGACAGGCAGGGCCTGAGTAGAATTAATTATACAAGAGGAGTGCTCTGTGTCATCTAAAAGATTAGCAAGGGGGCACCTGGATTTGAACCAGGGACCTCTTGATCTGCAGTCAAATGCTCTACCCCTGAGCTATACCCCCACCTGCTTAAGTATGTCTAATAAGCACACTAAGCCTTCATGAGCACCTATTGGTTGCCAACCTGTGATTATCACTGGCAGGTTCTCTGTCATCACATACTGTCTCTGCACTTATGACTGCCGCCTCTACAATAACCAGAATGCTCCTCCCGAGTTCCTGGCATGGCAGAAGTGTTAAATCATGGGGGCAGAAGCGTTAAATCATGGGGGCAGAAGCGTTAAATAATGGGGGCAGAATCGTTAATTCATGGGGGCAGAAGCATTAAATCATTGGGGCAGAAGTGTTAAATCATGGGGGCTTGCTGTCAGCACGTCTTTCAGACTCATCTAGATGAGTGACAGAGAGAATTGGCTCCACAAACCTATTAGAAAAGAGGACCGGAGCAGAGCGCAAAGAAAAACTGGAGGATTCCAACTCAGAACTCCTACAATAGGCTCTCTGGGAAGTGACCTGTGATGAAGGTTTTGTCTAATAAGCTCTGAGGATATTCAGATTCACAGACAGTTTGGAGCTAATGATTTAAAATTTTCCTCTCAGCCGGGCGCTGGTGGCTCGCGCCTGTAATCCTAGCTACTCAGGAGGCTGAGATCTGAGGATCGAGGTTCACAGCCGGCCCGGGCAGGAGAGACTGTGAGACTCCTATCTCCAATAAACCACCAGAAAACCGGAAGTGGCGCTGTAGCTCAAGTGGTAGAGCGCTCACCTTGAGCTGAAGAGCTGAGGGACAGCGCCCAGACCCAGAGTTCAAGACCCACGACCGACAAAAAAAAAAAACAAAAAAAAGAAACTTTTCCTCTCCATGGTATACTTCATATCATATTTATAGAGGAATTAACAATTTACTGAGCTCAAACATTTCAAATAAAAAATTGAACAGAAGAAGACAATGTACAACAAGAAAGAGAAAGTCAATGAAAATAAAGAAATCTTGAAAATATCCAATTGAAATATTGAAAATGCAGAGCTTAATAGCCCAAATAAATTCTTGATAGCATAGTAAGACAGAACAAGTTGAAAGTATAGTATAGAAATTGAAAATAAAGCATGAGAATGAGATCAATTAGTTAAAAACATTAAAAAAACAAAAACGGCAAAAAAAAGTGTCTGGAATACCAAACTTATGACTCATGGGCACAGATGAAGAGACATAAACTAAAGATATAAAAAATCTATTCAATGAATAATAGCATAACTGTGTCATCACATCAAGCGGGAGTTGGGGGGGGGGAATTATACTAAGCAAACAAGAACAATCAGAGAAGAAGGATTGGTAGAAATACACAACAAAGAAAGCTTATTGAAAGCTACAAAGGAGAATCAACAAGATGCATATAAAGGAAATCCCATTATAAGAGAAGCAGATTTCTGGACAGTAATTCTAAATACAATGGGGGCATAGAAGGAAATAATCCTACACACAGAAAAGAAGATAAACAATCACAGAAAAAATACATGAGAGAACACTGCTAAATGAATACACTAACAAAAGAGAAATAGAAATGAAGCATTATAAGACAAAAGAAGGATAAGCAATCCAACATATTTGTTTTTTTTTGTTTTGTTTTGTTTTGTTTTGTTTTTGTATTTGTCCCGGAGCTTTAACTCTGGGCCTGGACTCTGTTCTTGAGCTTGTTTGTTTTAATGCTAACATTCTACCACTTACTTCACAGTTCCATTTCTGGATTCTTCCTCCTCCTCCTCTTCTTCCTGCTTCTACTCCTCATCCTCCTTCTTCTCCTCATTTTGTATTTTTATTGGAGATAAGAGTCTAACATATTTTCCTGCAGAGGTTGGCTTTGAACTGCAGTCCTCAGATATCAGATTCCTCAGTAGCTAGTTTTACATATGTGAGCCATTGACACCTGGCTCTAACATACTTTAAAATGAATACTGTCTAATAAATAGAAAAATGGCAAGTTGTATGTACAGCAACTTCATATTAATAAAGAGCATAAAGAAGAAGAAATAACAGTCATTGATAGAATCCAAAAGTTTTTGCACCCAAATGTCTTTAAGCAAATACTTCTTATGAACATATACAGACCCTAGCACTATAATACTGGAAGCGTTCCATACCCCCAAATTACTTACACAGCTTCAAAATAACAGTGTAATTAAATGATACTGTAGAACAAATTGATCAAATAGACATTTATAGAATACTTCACCAACAATTGTACAATACACATACTTTTTCATATCTCATGGATCTTTCGCCAAATTAGATTGTATTTTCTAAAATATGATCTTAGATTGTATTATAAAATTGAAATGATGCTTGTTCTCTATCAGACAACAATAGAATGAGACTAGAAATGAACAGCCAAAGAAATTACAGAATGTATTACAACACATAGATATTGAACAAAAAGTTGTTGACCAATAGGCCATAGAAGAAATAAAAATTCCTAAAATCCTGTTAAAGCACAGCTTACCAGAACTTTTGGGGTGCAGTAAAGTCATGACCAAAAGGAAAGTTTATAGATATTACCCTTTGGTTTAAACAAAAACAGGCTGGTGTAGGCAGCTCACACTTGTATTCCCAGCTACACAAGAGGTTGAGACCTGAGGATTACAGTGTAAAGCCAGCCTGGCCATGACACTCCTATCTCCAGTTAACTAGAGAAAAGCTGGAAGTGGAGCTGTGCTCAGATATGCTCAGAAGAAAAACACTATTCTTGAGCACAAATTGTTAGGGACAGCATCCAGTCCCTGAGTTCAAGCCCCAGGACTGACACCAAAATATAAAAGCAAAACAACAGCCAAAAAACACCAGAAAGGTCTCAAGCAGATATTATAGTGATGCACCTCAAGCTTCTAGAAAAACAAGAACAGGGCAAATAAAAAATGTAAAGTGGAAATAAATAATAAAAGTTAGGGCAGAAATTTAAAAAACTAAATGTAGAAACAATATTCAAAAAAAAATCAATGAAACAGAAGGTTGCTTCTTTGAGAAGATAAGTAACATTGAGAAATACGTGGCCAGTCTGTCTAGACAGAAGATGGAAAAGTAATAACTTAGTAAAATTAAAAATGAGAAAGGAGGTACAAAAACCACCACTGAAATCCAGAGGACCAATAGGAAATATTATAAAAGTCCATATTCAATTAAATTGGAAACTTTAAAATAGGCAAATTTCTTTTTTTTTTGGTCAGCCATGGGGCTTGAACTCTGGGCCTGGATGCTGTCCCTCAGCTCTTCAGCTCAAGGCGAGTGGTCTACCACTTGAGCTACAGTGCCACTTCCGGTTTTCTGGTGGTTTTATTGGAGATAGGAATCCCACAGTGTCTCCTGTCTCGGCTGGCTTTGAACCGCGATCCTCAGATCTCAGCCTCCTGAGTAGCCAGGATTACAGGCGTGAGCCACCAGCACCGAGCAAAATAGGCAAATTTCTAGATTCATTTGGCCTACTAAAAGTCAATCAACTGTTATAATCACTTATACAGATTTATAGCAAGCAATGAGACTTAAACAATAATAGTCTTCTGACAAGAAAAAAGATAATCTAGACTTGAATCAGGGACCTCTTTTTCTGTAGTCAAATGCTCTTTTCCCACGTGTGGTCTGAGAAGAAGCCCTGTCAGTCCCTTTTACCTATGTAGTAACATTCAGCAATACAAAGTAGAATGATACCTCAGGAACAACTTTATAGAAGTTGATACACTTAACTGAAAGAACACCTTCCCTCTGCTTTACATGCATTGGAAGCTGTCCTTGAGTGGGTCTAGCAGCCACAGAAAAAGAGAGAAGCTGCCTAAATCCCTCTGACATTTCCCATTGCAGTATGGTTACACCATAAATAGCCAAATCTCTCCTTCCTAGGCTACCAGCCACACATCTCCTTTAGAGAAGACAGAATAGATGTCATTTAGAAGTTGTCAGAGACCTCCCATAGTTGGCATTTGGAGCAAAAGCACTACAGAATCTCTCTTCTCCATGATGGAACAAGTGGACCAGACAATTGAGTTGGAATTGTTAGACATATGCACAGGGAGAAGATCCAGAAATGAAGAATCGGAAGGACACCAGACTGAAGGAGGAAAGTGGAAATAAAATATGAAGGTTGAACAAAGCTACCTGCTTAAAGGATGCTAACTGTAAGAAATGAAAAAAGAGTAAAATGTGAGCTAAAATTCCTATGGGAAAAAGAGGAGGTGGAAGGGGGCACCTGGATTTGAACCAGAGACTTCTTGATCTGCAGTCAAATGCTCTACCCCTGAGCTATACCCCCTTTCCCATTGCAGATGTCTCATAAGCACTTTTCATCTTTCCAGTTACGTCCAGCATTCCTTCCATATATTGGAAGTTTCTGATTTTCTCTAGAGTTGGAAGACCATCACTGATTTCTCTACAACTTCACCTTTAGTATTGGCCTATCTGATTTCTTTGTTATGCTTTACAAAACCTCAATCTGAAGAGAACCAGCCTCACGTCTTTGAGAAACCTGCAGTACCTATATCTGAAGACAGGTCTGCAGCCTGTGGATCTGTGCAATTCAGAAATGCACCTCACCACTCAGTGGCTAGCTCTGAAATGCCACTGTTCCTTCACTGACAGTGTGAGGTGAAAGGCACCAGTAAGATGGAGGTTAGGAAAGTGGGAAATGGCTCACCATGAGGCATCTTCTGAGATTATAAGGGAGAACTTGAGTTTGAACCAGAGCCCACTTGATCAGTAGTCCAATGTTGTGCCTTTGAGTTACATCCCCACTTCTTAGACACAACCTCCCATGAATTAATACTCCTTCAATAGTGGTCTCACATCCAGTCTTTTTTCTACTTATAGCCTTTTATTGAGGGACATTTTCCAGAAACTGGAAACTGCCTTCCTCTCAATTCCTGTGCAGCTTTAAGTAGTGTCCCTTAGCCCCCTGTTTCTACTAAGCAATATGGAAGCTACCAGACTTTAACCTGGAAATGATGCCTGGTGTTTCTTCTTAGCCTACACAGAATGATGACATGAGCTACTGGTTCTGAGCCTTCCATGAAGTTCACATAGAACCCAGTGCAACAGCTCATATTCCAAGGCACCAAGGGAGTGCTCGTTATTTCTTTTTCTCATTTATTCTCTCAGTTAATACTCAAGATCTTGTTAGTTGCCAGGTCCTATCATGCATGCTGAGAATTAGAAACAGGTAAGACTTTGTCCTTGTTCTTCAAAGTATCGTCCATTGGAGACAAACCCAATCTTCCAGAAACAAAGTCACAGGCAGGGCCTGAGTAGAATTAATTATTCAAGACGAGTGCTCTGTGTCATCTAAAAGATTAGCAAGGGGACACCTGGATTTGAACCAGGGACCTCTTGATCTGCAGTCAAATGCTCTACCCCTGAGCTATACCCCCTGATCTGAGGAAGGGATATAATTATTCTCCTTTATATGAGTCAAGGACAGCAGAGCAAGGCAGTCTTGCTGGTCTGGGTGGTTGGCTTTATATTTCTCACCTCTGGATTCCAAGCTCCTTTACAGATTTTTTCTCTTCTTTCACTATCATATCTGTATGTACATTTGTGGCTTTGGTTACTTGTGCAGCTGAGACCTTCAAATCATTCAGATAATTTTCCATCAATACCAATTATTGAGAGCTACAATGTAATAAGCTACAGTATTTACATCCACAATCCCTGCATTGAATTAGCTATGTAAATATTACTAGGTCAGAATACTGTCTCCTGCCTGAAAGAAAGTTCAGAGCAAAAAGGGGAAGTACAAATGAGTTCAGCTCTTATTTATCTTCAACAGTTCCACATCGAACACATTTCTTCTACTAAAAATGTTACTTGGGAAAAATGATATGATAGCGAGCTCACTTTAGGATTTTATTTTTCAGAAATACTTAGGAAAGTGTACACAGACATGTGTCTGTGGAGGTTCATTGCATTATTTTGAATTTGTAGAAAACTTGTCACCATCTAAATACTGATTAAAGGTAGCCATGCAAATAGTGATTAAAACATGATGGCAGATCACAAGGTGGAATACGATTCAGGCATAAAAGATGAAACATGTCCAAACTGCTAGCACATACGGATGCTGCAATGCAAGTATGCAATGAGAAATACCTTTTGTCTTAAATATTCATTCTGATTCTTTTTTAGGCTTACAAAACCTGAAACTGTCTAAGCATTAGATTCCTTTTTTTTTTTTTTTTCCCGCTAGTCCTGGGGTTTGAATTCAGGGCCTGGACACAGTCCCTTCTTTTGTTCAAGGCTAGCACTCTACCACGTAAGCCACAGCACCACTTTCAGCTTTTTTAGATTATATAGTACTGAGCAATTCAACCCAGGGCTTCATGCATGCTAGGCAAACCCTCTAACACTAAGCCACATGCCAGCATCATTAAGTTCTTGACACTCTCAGGAAGGACATTATAGTAAGGGGAGGAAAATGCGATTGTTATCCAGGTTCTGAAATGGTCCATGAAAGCCAGGGCATGTGAAACACCCTCGAAGACCTGAGTGAGGGTGAGGAGCACTGGGATCAGAGGGGGACGATCCCTAAAGAGGTGAAGTCTCAAATGGAAGACAGAGAACCTGGAGCTGTAGGGGCCCCAGGTGAGGGAGGTCTAAGAGATGGTGTCTAGGAAATCTATCAGGTGTGTATGCTGATGGGAAGTTCTAGGAAAGGTGGAGTCTCCAGAGGGCTGCCAGAATTGGGCAGAGGGCTGAGACAGGAAGGAGGGGGCAGAAAGGAGGCTGACACTACAGGTATCTTCTCAGGATCCTTAGCTGGCAGCTGAGGCTGGGAGGGGGAAGGGACCAATGTTCAATTCCAAGTCAAATTTCTGGGTAGTCACAAAACTGGAATATTGAAAGGTTTTAAGGAAGAAAAAGCACTAAAGAAAAAGTGAGTCTATTGTTAAGAAAATCTTTCCATTTTTCTGAAGGAGCCTGTAAGGCACACCACAGAGCAAGTTCTGTGGTTTCAGACACTAGTGTTATGCACAGATAAGAGAGATTGGAGGACAAAGAATATTTACAATTCAGGAGTAAAATAAGACACCACTTGCTTCACACAAAGCCAGAGCAAGCCTTCATTGACCAGCCTCCATTTTAAATGGTTGTTTCTCTTCCATTCAGTGTAGAAATTAAGACTTTGTTCCTCCAAAATAGTTTTATTACAAGAATCTGTAATTCATCTAAGGTATAAACTATCATTGTTTATAAAAATCTGATTCATCATGAAATGTGTTTTAGTTATAAAAAGAAGTAATGAAAGATAATTAATGTGAAATATAATAAAAATTAATGAACTGTACTTAATCAGCTACATATGTGAGCCCACACAACTTCTGAGATGTTCTACCAAAAAAAGCAATTTGTTTTACAAAAATCACAGAAAGCCATTACAGTCTTCAATTTTGAGATAGTTGATAAGGTACATTGATGCTTTCTACAGGGATTGTCTTTAAAGGTTGACTAAGACATAATGTTTACTTTAAGTGGCACATAAGCTAGACACAAGACAGAATTTACTTACTATGCTGATACTTCACTCTCTGCCAACTCTCTAAGACTGATGAAGGCCCTCTCACTGGGCCATAGATGCTGATAGCTGTGAAAAAAGACTAATTTAACCCAACTCCAGGGTGAATGCATGGATAAAGGAAAAATTAAGAAAACTAAAGGGTACTGAAAAAGCAATTGTCTCTGACAGATTCTGTTCAATCCAGTGGTCAGTGTTGTGCACATAAGGATTTTTTACACATAACAAAGTGTATTTCATGATGAGGATGCACACAGCATAAGGGAATGTCATAGACACAAGGTTCAGAACACAGATGACAGCCAGAGCTGGAATGAGGAAGATTCAGACAGGGAAGACTTCCCAGAGCTTCCACCAAACCAATTCTCACCTCAGCTACAGTCTAGAGGACACTGGGGAGATTTTTACTGTACCTGAGCCCCACTAATATGTCCTAATTTAATTGGTCTGGGGTGGGGCATGGGAATGGTGCTTTTATAGGCTCTTAAAATGATTCTAATTTACATTTAGAACCAGCATATTAAAGCCTCCCAATTTACTAGTTCCGGAAAAAAAAAATTCCTCTGATATCTACTGAGGAGAAAGAAGCTGTTATAGAAACATCTACTTAATCAAAAATAGGGGGCACCTGGATTTGAACCAGGGACCTCTTGATCTGCAGTCAAATGCTCTACCCCTGAGCTATACCCCCAATTACATGGAACCTTTTATTAGTACTTCTTCAACTATGGTACCACACCCACTGCCAACATATTTATTACCAGTATCACCTTTCCATGTTCAAGAAACTCACAAGCTTTTCCTACTGAAGCCTGTCCTCATACATTTCCCCTCTCCAAACTTAACTAGCTTTCCTTAATCCTCTCTTGAGTTCTGGTGAGGGACCACCTGTGACCTGAAAAGGGCACCTGATTCTGATATTCACCCTAAATCCATAGACAGTAATTAGGCTCTAAATCGAGTAGCTCATAGCCCAAGGAGAGCCCCATGTTCCAAGGACTCAAGAGGAAGAAAATTGTTTCATTGCATGACTCATCCACTCAACAAAAGTCTAGAATTTTGGGTGACAGGTCCTATAATCCATGTCAAGCACATAGCAACAGACAAAATACTGTCCTCAGCCTTCAAAACGATTTAATCGAAATAAACCTATATGTAAAAACATTTCTACAGAAGTGTTAGGAAGCTCAGCAGCTGCCTGTGGATCATGAATCAAGGAGCATGACACACAGTGGTCCAGAAAAGACTTCCGATGTTGGTGACAAGACTTTCCCCAGGAGAAGCCCATGACCTCACAGATTTTCCACAATGAGTGGCAAAGACTTTTCCTTGAGGTAAGTCTGTGGTATAGTGTAACTAGCCATAGACAGATCTGCTGAATCCTTTCAGAAATGACTCCGAAAGGGCCTGCCCAGAATATAGGATACAGAAGGACATAGTACAGGTCATTCCTGGGACAACATGGGAGCAATAGCGCCAAGATGAGTGTCAAGGCTCGTTATTTTTATTATCTACTTTAGGCATTTTTCAATCTGGCATGTAAAAAAGAAAGGGGGCACCTGGATTTGAACCAGGGACCTCTTGATCTGCAGTCAAATGCTCTACCCCTGAGCTATACCCCCACCTGCTTAAGTATGTCTACTTAGCACACTAAGCCTTCATGAGCACCTGCTGGTTGCCAACCTGTGATTATCACTGGCAGGTTCTCTGTCATCATATACTGTCTCTGCACTTATGCCTGCCGCCTCTACAATAACCAGAATGTTCCTCCCGAGTTCCTGGCATGGCAGAAGCGTTAAATCATGGGGGCAGAAGCATTACATCATGGGGGCAGAAGTATTAAATCATGGGGGCTTGCTGTCAGCACGTCTTTCAGACTCATCTAGATGAGTGACAGAGAGAATTGGCTCCACAGAAAACTTTTGGAAATGAGGACTGGAGCAGACCTCGAAGGAAAACTGGAGGATTCCAACTCAAACCTCCTACAACAGGGTCTCTGGGAAGTGACCTGTGATAAAGGTTGTCTCTAATAAGCTCTGAGCACATTCAGATTCACAGACAGTTTGGAGCTAATGATTTAAGCTTTTCCTCTCCATGGTATACTTCATATCATATTGAGGAATTAACAATTGACTGAGCTCAAACAGTTAAAATGAACAGTTGAACAAAATGAAGAAGACAATGTACAACAAGAAAGAGAAAGTCAATGAAAATAAATAAATCTTGAAAATATCAAATAAAAATATTGAAAATGCAGAGCTTAATAGCCCAAATAAATTCTTGATAACATAGTAAAACAGAACAAGTTGAAAATATAGTATAGAAATTGAAAACAAAGCATAAGAATCAGATCAATTAGTCAACGACATTTAAAAAAAAACCCGCTAAGAAAAAGTGTCTGGAAGACCAAACTTATGAATCATGGGCACAGATGAAGAGACATAAACTAAAGATATAAAAAAATCTATTCAATGAAAAATAGCAGAACTGTGTCATCACATCAAGGGGGGGTTATACTAAGCAAACAGGAACGATCAGAGAAGAAGGATTGGTAGAAATACACAACAAAGAAAGCTTATTGAAAGCTTCAAAGGAGAATCAACAAGATGTATATAAAGGAAATCCCATTATAAGAGAAGCAGATTTCTGGACAGTAATTCTAAATACAATGGGGGCATAGAAGGAAATAATCCTACACACAGAAAAGAAGATAAACAATCACAGAAAAAATACATGAGAGAACACTGCTAAATGAATACACTAACAAAAGAGAAATAGAAATGAAGCATTATAAGACAACAAAAGGACAGGAAATCCAACATATTTGTTTGTTTGGTTTGGTTTGGTTTTTGTATTTGTCCTGGAGCTTTAACTCAGGGCCTGGACTCTGTTCTTGAGCTTGTTTTTTTTTTTTCTTTTAATTTTTTTAAAATTAATTTATTTTTTATTGTGAAAATACTGTACAGACGGGTTACAATTACATGGGCAAGATAATGAGTACATTTCTTATCAAGCATTGTAGCCTCCTCCTTTGTTTCCCCTTTCCATCCCTTCCTAGCCTCCCCCCCACCCCCTGAGCTTGTTTTTTTCTTTTTTTGACAGTTGTGGGGCCTGAACTCTGGGCACTATCCCTCAGCTCTTCAGCTCAATGAGCCACAGCACCACTTCTGGCTTTTTTCTGCTTATGTGGTGCTGAGGAATCGAACCCAGGGCCTCATGCTTGCAAGGCAAGCACTCTACCACTGAGCCAACTTCCTATCCCTGAGCTTGTTTTCTTTAATGCTAATATTCTACCACTTACTTCACAGTTCCACTTGTGGATTTCTCCTCTGCCTCCTCCTCCTCCTTCTTCTCCTCCTTTTGTAATTTTTATTGGAGATAAGAATCTAACAGATTTTCCTGTGCAGGCTGGCTTTGAATTGCGGTCCTCAGATATCAGATTCCTCAGTAGCTAGTTTTACAGATGTAAGCCATTGACACCTGGCTCCGACTTACTTTAATATGAATACTGTCTAATAAATAGAAAAATGGCAAGTTGTATTAAAATGTAAGACCCAACCATTATTGCCTACAAGAAACACATCTCCCTGGGAAAAACAAATATAGGCTTAAAGTAAGTAGGAGTAGTTATATAGATGATAAAACATACTTTAAACTACAAATACTATGAAGAGACAATGACAGCAACTTCATATTAATAAAGAGCATAAAGAAGAAGAAATACCAGTCATTGATAGAATCTAAAAGTTTTTGCACCCAAATGTCTTTAAGCAAATACTTCTTATGAGCATATACAGACCCCAGCACTATAATACTGGAAGAGTTCCATACCCCCAAATCACTTACACAGATTAAAAAAAACAGCATAATTAAATGATACTGTAGAACAAATTGATTTAATACACATTTATAGAATACTTCACCAACAATTGTACAATACACATTCTTTTTGGAATCTCATGAACCTTTCCCCAAATTAGATTGTATTTTCTAAAATATGATCATAGATTGTATTATAAAATTGAAATGATGCTTGTTCTCTATCAGACAACAATGGAATGAGACTAGAAATGAACAGCCAAAGAAATTACAGAATGTATTACAACACATAGATATTGAACAAAAAGTTGTTGACCAATAGGCCATAGAAGAAATAAAAATTCTTAAAATCCTGCAAAAGCACAGCTTACCAAACTTTTGGCTTGCAGTAAAGTCATGACCAAAAGGAAAGTTTATAGATATTACCCTTTTGTTAAAAAAAAAACAACAACACACTGGTGTAGGCAGCTCACACTTGTAATCCCAGCTACACAAGAAGTTAAGACCTGAGGATTACAGTTTAAAGACAGCCTGTCAGGAAAGTTCATGACACGCCTATCTCCAGTTACCTAGAGAAAAGCTGGAAGTGGAGCTGTGCTCAGATGTGCTCAGAAGCAAAACACTATTCTTGAGCACAAATTCTTAGGGACAGCATCCAGTCCCTGAGTTCAAGCCCCAGGACTGACACCAAAAATAAAAGCAAAACAACAGCCAAAAGCCCCAGAAAGGTCTCGGGCAGATATTATAGTGATGTACCTCAAGCTTCTAGAAAAACAAGAACAGGCCAAATAAAAAATGTAAAGTGGAAATAAATAATAAAACTTAAAGGCAGAAATTAAAAAAACTAAATGTAGAAACAATATACAAAAAAATCAATGAAACAAAAAGTTGCTTCTTTGAGAAGATAAATAACATTGAGAAATACCTGGCCAGTCTGACTAGACAGTAAAGGGAAAAGTAATAACTTAGTAAAACTAAAAATGAGAAAGGAGGTACAAAAACCACCACTGAAATCCAGAGGACCAATAGGAAATATTATAAAAATCCATATTCAATTAAATTGGAAACTTTAAAACAGGCAAATTTGGCCTACTAAAAGTCAATCAACTGTTATAATCACTTATACAGATTTATAGCAAGCAATGAGACCCACACAATAATGAAGATTCTTCTAACAAGAAAAAAGATAATCTAGTCTTGAATCAGGGACCTCTTTTTCTGTAGTCAAATGCTCTTTTCCCACGTGTGGTCTGAGAAGAAGCCCTGTCAGTCCCTTTCACCTATGTAGTAACATTCAGCAATACAAAGTAGAATGATACCTCAGGAACAACTTTATAGAAGTTGATACACTTAACTGAAAGAACACCTTCCCTCTGCTTTACATGCAGTGGAAGCTGTCCTTGAGTGGGTCTAGCAGCCACAGAAAAAGAGAGAAGCTGCCTAAATCCCCCTGACAATTCCCATTGCAGTATGGTTACACCATAAATAGCCAAATCTCTCCTTCCTAGGCTACCAGCCACACATCTCCTTTAGAGTAGACAGAATAGATGTCATTTAGAAGTTGTCAGAGACCTCCCATAGTTGGCATTTGGAGCAAAAGCACTACAGAATCTCTCTTCTCCATGATGGAACAAGTGGACCAGACAATTGAGTTGGAATTGTTAGACATATGCACAGGGAGAGGATCCAGAAATGAAGAATCGGAAGGACACCAGACTGAAGGAGGAAAGTGGAAATAAAATATGAAGGTTGAACAAAGCTACCTGCTTAAAGGATGTTAACTGTAAGAAATGAAAAGAGAGTAAAATGTGAGCTAAAATTCCTATGGGAAAAAGAGGATGTGGAAGGGGGCATCTGGATTTGAACCAGAGACCTCTTGATCTGCAGTCAAATGCTCTACCCCTGAGCTATACCCCCTTTCCCATTGCAGGTGTCTCATAAGCACTTTTCATCTTTCCAGTTACATCCAGCATTCCTTCCATATATTGGAGGTTTCTGATTTTCTCTAGAGTTGGAAGACCATCACTGATTCCTCCACAACCTCACCTTTAGTATTGGCCTATCTGATTTCTTTGTTATGCTTTACAAAACCTCAATCTGAAGAGAACCAGCCTCACGTCTTTGAGAAACCTGCAGTACCTATATCTGAAGACAGGTCTGCAGCCTGTGGATCTGTGCAATTCAGAAATGCAGCTCACCACTCAGTGGCTAGCTCTGAAGTGCCACTGTTCCTTCACTGACAGTGTGAGGTGAAAGGCACCAGTAAGATGGAGGTCAGGAAGGTGGGAAATGGCTCACCATGAGGCATCTTCTGAGATTATAAGGGAGAACTTGAGTTTGAACCAGAGCCCTCTTGATCAGTAGTCCAATGTTGTGCCTTTGAGTTACATCCCCACTTCTTAGACACAACCTCCCATGAATTAATACTCCTTCAATAGTGGTCTCACATCCAGTCTTTTTTCTACTTATAGCCTTTTATTGAGGGACATTTTCCAGAAACTGGAAACTGCCTTCCTCTCAATTCCTGTGCAGCTTGAAGTAGAGTCCCTTAGCCCCCTGTTTCTACTGAGCAATAGGGAAGCTACCAGACTTTATCCTGGAAATGATGCCTGGTGTTTCTTCTTAGCCTACACAGAATGATGACAAGAGCTACTGGTTCTGAGCCTTCCATGAAGTTCACATAGAGCCCAGTGCAACAGCTCATATTCCTAGGCACCAAGGGAGTGCTCGTTATTTCTTTTTCTCATTTACTCACTCAGTTAATACTCAAGATCTTGTCAATTGCCAGGTCCTGTCATGCATGCTGAGAATTAGAAACAGGTAAGACTTTGTCCTTGTTCTTCAAAGTATCGTCCATTGGAGACAAACCCAATCTTCCAGAAACAAAGTGACAGGCAGGGCCTGAGTAGAATTAATTATACAAGAGGAGTGCTCTGTGTCATCTAAAAGATTAGCAAGGGGGCACCTGGATTTGAACCAGGGACCTCTTGATCTGCAGTCAAATGCTCTACCCCTGAGCTATACCCCCACCTACTTAAGCATGTCTATTTAGCACACTAAGCCTTCATGAGCACCTACTGGTTGCCAACCTGTGATTATCACTGGCAGGTTCTCTGTCATCACATACTGTCTCTGCACTTATGACTGCCGCCTCTACAATAACCAGAATGCTCCTCCCGAGTTCCTGGCATGGCAGAAGTGTTAAATCATGGGGGCGGAAGCGTTAAATCATGGGGGCAGAAGCGTTAAATAATGGGGGCAGAATCGTTAATTCATGGGGCAGAAGCATTAAATCATGGGGGCAGAAGTGTTAAATCATGGGGGCTTGCTGTCAGCACGTCTTTCAGACTCATCTAGATGAGTGACAGAGAGAATTGGCTCCACAAACCTATTAGAAAAGAGGACCGGAGCAGAGCGCAAAGAAAAACTGGAGGATTCCAACTCAGAACTCCTACAATAGGCTCTCTGGGAAGTGACCTGTGATGAAGGTTTTGTCTAATAAGCTCTGAGGATATTCAGATTCACAGACAGTTTGGAGCTAATGATTTAAAATTTTCCTCTCAGCCGGGCGCTGGTGGCTCGCGCCTGTAATCCTAGCTACTCAGGAGGCTGAGATCTGAGGATCGAGGTTCACAGCCGGCCCGGGCAGGAGAGACTGTGAGACTCCTATCTCCAATAAACCACCAGAAAACCGGAAGTGGCGCTGTAGCTCAAGTGGTAGAGCGCTCACCTTGAGCTGAAGAGCTGAGGGACAGCGCCCAGGCCCAGAGTTCAAGCCCCACGACCGACAAAAAAACAAATACAAAAAAAAGAAATTTTTCCTCTCCATGGTATACTTCATATCATATTTATAGAGGAATTAACAATTTACTGAGCTCAAACAGTTCAAATAAAAAATTGAACAGAAGAAATGTACAACAAGAAAGAGAAAGTCAATGAAAATAAAGAAACCTTGAAAATATCCAATTGAAATATTGAAAATGCAGAACTTAATAGCCCAAATAAATTCTTTTTTTTTTTTTTTTTGGTGGGTCGTGGGGCTTGAACTCTGGGCCTGGACACTGTCCCTCAGCTCTTCAGCTTAAAGCGAGTGCTCTACCACTTGATCTACAGTGCCACTTCTGATTTTCTGGTGGTTTATTGGAGATAGGAGTCTCACGGTCTCTCCTGCCCGGGGTGGCTTTGAACCGCGATCCTCTGATCTCAGCCTCCTGAGTAGCTAGGATTACAGACGTGAGCCACCAGCGCCCGACCCAAATAAATTCTTGATAGCATAGTAAGACAGAACAAGTTGAAAGTATAGTACAGA
This sequence comes from Dipodomys spectabilis, assembly GCF_019054845.1. Taxonomy (NCBI): domain Eukaryota; kingdom Metazoa; phylum Chordata; class Mammalia; order Rodentia; family Heteromyidae; genus Dipodomys; species Dipodomys spectabilis. Next base: position 8,541,607 of record NW_024870711.1, read on the forward strand.
AATTGAAAATAAAGCATGAGAATGAGATCAATTAGTTAAAAACATTTAAAAAAAAAACGGCAAAAAAAAGTGTCTGGAATACCAAACTTATGACTCATGGGCACAGATGAAGAGACATAAACTAAAGATATAAAAAAACTATTCAATGAATAATAGCATAACTGTGTCATCACATCCAGCGGGAGTGGGGGGGGGGGGATTATACCAAGCAAACAAGAACAATCAGAGAAGAAGGACTGGTAGAAATACACAACAAAGAAAGCTTATTGAAAGCTACAAAGGAGAATCAACAAGATGCATATAAAAGAAATCCCATTATAAGAGAAGCAGATTTCTGGACACTAATTCTAAATACAATGGGGGCATAGAAGGAAATAATCCTACACACAGAAAAGAAGATAAACAATCACAGAAAAAATACATGAGAGAACACTGCTAAATGAATACACTAACAAAAGAGAAATAGAAATGAATCATTATAAGACAACAAAAGGATAAGCAATCCAACATATTTGTTTTGTTTTTTTTTTGGTTTTGTTTTGTTTTTGTATTTGTCCCGGAGCTTTAACTCTGGGCCTGGACTCTGTTCTTGAGCTTGTTTGTTTTAATGCTAACATTCTACCACTTACTTCACAGTTCCATTTCTGGATTCTTCCTCCTCCTCCTCTTCTTCCTGCTTCTACTCCTCATCCTCCTTCTTCTCCTCATTTTGTAATTTTTATTGGAGATAAGAGTCTAACATACTTTCCTGTAGAGGTTGGCTTTGAACTGCAGTCCTCAGATATCAGATTCCTCAGTAGCTAGTTTTACATATGTGAGCCATTGACACCTGGCTCTAACATACTTTAAAATGAATACTGTCTAATAAATAGAAAAATGGCAAGTTGTATTAAAATGTAAGACCCAACCATTATTGCCTACAAGAAACACATCTCCCTGGGAAAAACAAATATAGGCTTAAAGTAAGTAGGAGTAGTTATATATATGATAAAACATACTTTAAACTACAACTAGTATGAAGAGACAATGACAGCAACTTCATATTAATAAAGAGCATAAAGAAGAAGAAATAACAGTCATTGATAGAATCCAAAAGTTTTTGCACCCAAATGTCTTTAAGCAAATACTTCTTATGAACATATACAGACCCTAGCACTATAATACTGGAAGAGTTCCATACCCCCAAATTACTTACACAACTTCAAAATAACAGTGTAATTAAATGATACTGTAGAACAAATTGATGAAATAGACATTTATAGAATACTTCACCAACAATTGTACAATACACATTCTTTTTCATATCTCATGGATCTTTCGCCAAATTAGATTGTATTTTCTAAAATATGATCTTAGATTGTATTATAAAATTGAAATGATGCTTGTTCTCTATCAGACAACAATAGAATGAGACTAGAAATGAACAGCCAAAGAAATTACAGAATGTATTACAACACATAGATATTGAACAAAAAGTTGTTGACCAATAGGCCATAGAAGAAATAAAAATTCCTAAAATCCTGTTAAAGCACAGCTTACCAGAACTTTTGGGGTGCAGTAAAGTCATGACCAAAAGGAAAGTTTATAGATATTACCCTTTGGTTTAAACAAAAACAGGCTGGTGTAGGCAGCTCACACTTGTATTCCCAGCTACACAAGAGGTTGAGACCTGAGGATTACAGTGTAAAGCCAGCCTGGCCATGACACTCCTATCTCCAGTTAACTAGAGAAAAGCTGGAAGTGGAGCTGTGCTCAGATATGCTCAGAAGAAAAACACTATTCTTGAGCACAAATTGTTAGGGACAGCATCCAGTCCCTGAGTTCAAGCCCCAGGACTGACACCAAAATATAAAAGCAAAACAACAGCCAAAAAACACCAGAAAGGTCTCAAGCAGATATTATAGTGATGCACCTCAAGCTTCTAGAAAAACAAGAACAGGCCAAATAAAAAATGTAAAGTGGAAATAAATAATAAAAGTTAGGGCAGAAATTTAAAAAACTAAATGTAGAAACAATATTCAAAAAAAAATCAATGAAACAAAAGGTTGCTTCTTTGAGAAGATAAGTAACATTGAGAAATACGTGGCCAGTCTGTCTAGACAGAAGATGGAAAAGTAATAACTTAGTAAAATTAAAAATGAGAAAGGAGGTAAAAAACCACCACTGAAATCCAGAGGACCAATAGGAAATATTATAAAAGTCCATATTCAATTAAATTGGAAACTTTAAAATAGGCAAATTTCTTTTTTTTTTTTTTTTTTTGGTCAGCCATGGGGCTTGAACTCTGGGCCTGGATGCTGTCCCTCAGCTCTTCAGCTCAAGGCGAGTGGTCTACCACTTGAGCTACAGTGCCACTTCCGGTTTTCTGGTGGTTTTATTGGAGATAAGAATCCCACGGTGTCTCCTGTCTCGGCTGGCTTTGAACCGCGATCCTCAGATCTCAGCCTCCTGAGTAGCCAGGATTACAGGCGTGAGCCACCAGCACCGAGCAAAATAGGCAAATTTCTAGATTCATTTGGCCTACTAAAAGTCAATCAACTGTTATAATCACTTATACAGATTTATAGCAAGCAATGAGACTTAAACAATAATAGTCTTCTGACAAGAAAAAAGATAATCTAGACTTGAATCAGGGACCTCTTTTTCTGTAGTCAAATGCTCTTTTCCCACGTGTGGTCTGAGAAGAAGCCCTGTCAGTCCCTTTTACCTATGTAGTAACATTCAGCAATACAAAGTAGAATGATACCTCAGGAACAACTTTATAGAAGTTGATACACTTAACTGAAAGAACACCTTCCCTCTGCTTTACATGCATTGGAAGCTGTCCTTGAGTGGGTCTAGCAGCCACAGAAAAAGAGAGAAGCTGCCTAAATCCCTCTGACATTTCCCATTGCAGTATGGTTACACCATAAATAGCCAAATCTCTCCTTCCTAGGCTACCAGCCACACATCTCCTTTAGAGAAGACAGAATAGATGTCATTTAGAAGTTGTCAGAGACCTCCCATAGTTGGCATTTGGAGCAAAAGCACTACAGAATCTCTCTTCTCCATGATGGAACAAGTGGACCAGACAATTGAGTTGGAATTGTTAGACATATGCACAGGGAGAAGATCCAGAAATGAAGAATCGGAAGGACACCAGACTGAAGGAGGAAAGTGGAAATAAAATATGAAGGTTGAACAAAGCTACCTGCTTAAAGGATGCTAACTGTAAGAAATGAAAAAAGAGTAAAATGTGAGCTAAAATTCCTATGGGAAAAAGAGGAGGTGGAAGGGGGCACCTGGATTTGAACCAGAGACCTCTTGATCTGCAGTCAAATGCTCTACCCCTGAGCTATACCCCCTTTCCCATTGCATATGTCTCATAAGCACTTTTCATCTTTCCAGTTACGTCCAGCATTCCTTCCATATATTGGAAATTTCTGAATTTCTCTAGAGTTGGAAGACCATCACTGATTTCTCTACAACTTCACCTTTAGTATTGGCCTATCTGATTTCTTTGTTATGCTTTACAAAACCTCAACCTGAAGAGAACCAGCCTCACGTCTTTGAGAAACCTGCAGTACCTATATCTGAAGACAGGTCTGCAGCCTGTGGATCTGTGCAATTCAGAAATGCAGCTCACCACTCAGTGGCTAGCTCTGAAGTGCCACTGTTCCTTCACTGACAGTGTGAGGTGAAAGGCACCAGTAAGATGGAGGTCAGGAAGGTGGGAAATGGCTCACCATGAGGCATCTTCTGAGATTATAAGGGAGAACTTGAGTTTGAACCAGAGCCCTCTTGATCAGTAGTCCAATGTTGTGCCTTTGAGTTACATCCCCACTTCTTAGACACAACCTCCCATGAATTAATACTCCTTCAATAGTGGTCTCACATCCAGTCTTTTTTCTACTTATAGCCTTTTATTGAGGGACATTTTCCAGAAACTGGAAACTGCCTTCCTCTCAATTCCTGTGCAGCTTTAAGTAGTGTCCCTTAGCCCCCTGTTTCTACTAAGCAATAGGGAAGCTACCAGACTTTAACCTGGAAATGATGCCTGGTGTTTCTTCTTAGCCTACACAGAATGATGACATGAGCTACTGGTTCTGAGACTTCCATGAAGTTCACATAGAACCCAGTGCAACAGCTCATATTCCAAGGCACCAAGGGAGTGCTCGTTATTTCTTTTTCTCATTTATTCTCTCAGTTAATACTCAAGATCTTGTTAGTTGCCAGGTCCTATCATGCATGCTGAGAATTAAAAACAGGTAAGACTTTGTCCTTGTTCTTCAAAGTATCGTCCATTGGAGACAAACCCAATCTTCCAGAAACAAAGTCACAGGCAGGGCCTGAGTAGAATTAATTATTCAAGACGAGTGCTCTGTGTCATCTAAAAGATTAGCAAGGGGGCACCTGGATTTGAACCAGGGACCTCTTGATCTGCAGTCAAATGCTCTACCCCTGAGCTATACCCCCTGATCTGAGGAAGGGATATAATTATTCTCCTTTATATGAGTCAAGGACAGCAGAGCAAGGCAGTCTTGCTGGTCTGGGTGGTTGGCTTTATATTTCTCACCTCTGGATTCCAAGCTCCTTTACAGATTTTTTCTCTTCTTTCACTATCATATCTGTATGTACATTTGTGGCTTTGGTTACTTGTGCAGCTGAGACCTTCAAATCATTCAGATAATTTTCCATCAATACCAATTATTGAGAGCTACAATGTAATAAGCTACAGTATTTACATCCACAATCCCTGCATTGAATTAGCTATGTAAATATTACTAGGTCAGAATACTGTCTCCTGCCTGAAAGAAAGTTCAGAGCAAAAAGGGGAAGTACAAATGAGTTCAGCTCTTATTTATCTTCAACAGTTCCACATTGAACACATTTCTTCTACTAAAAATGTTACTTGGGAAAAATGATATGGTAGCGAGCTCACTTTAGGATTTTATTTTTCAGAAATACTTAGGAAAGTGTACACAGACATGTGTCTGTGGAGGTTCATTGCATTATTTTGAATTTGTAGAAAACTTGTCACCATCTAAATACTGATTAAAGGTAGCCATGCAAATAGTGATTAAAACATGATGGCAGATCACAAGGTGGAATACGATTCAGGCATAAAAGATGAAACATGTCCAAACTGCTAGCACATACGGATGCTGCAATGCAAGTATGCAATGAGAAATACCTTTTGTCTTAAATATTCATTCTGATACTTTTTTAGGCTTACAAAACCTGAAACTGTCTAAGCATTAGATTCCTTTTTTTTTTTTTTTTCCCGCTAGTCCTGGGGTTTGAATTCAGGGCCTGGACACAGTCCCTTCTTTTGTTCAAGGCTAGCACTCTACCACTTAAGCCACAGCACCACTTTTAGCTTTTTTAGATTATATAGTACTGAGGAATTCAACCCAGGGCTTCATGCATGCTAGGCAAACACTCTAACACTAAGCCACATGCCAGCATCATTAAATTCTTGACACTCTCAGGAAGGACATTATAGTAAGGGGAGGAAAATACGATTGTTATCCAGGTTCTGAAATGGTCCATGAAAGCCAGGGCATGTGAAACACCCTCGAAGACCTGAGTGAGGGTGAGGAGCACTGGGATCAGAGGGGGATGATCCCTAAAGATGTGAAGTCTCAAGTCTCCAGAGAACCTGGAGCTGTAGGGGCCCCAGGTGAGGGAGGTCTAAGAGATGGTGTCTAGGAAATCTATCAGGTGTGTATGCTGATGGGAAGTTCTAGGAAAGGTGGAGTCTCCAGAGGGCTGCCAGAATTGGGCAGAGGGCTGAGACAGGAAGGAGGGGGCAGAAAGGAGGCTGACACTACAGGTATCTTCTCAGGATCCTTAGCTGGCAGCTGAGGCTGGGAGGGGGAAGGGACCAATGTTCAATTCCAAGTCAAATTTCTGGGTAGTCACAAAACTGGAATATTGAAAGGTTTTAAGGAAGAAAAAGCACTAAAGAAAAAGTGAGTCTATTGTTAAGAAAATCTTTCCATTTTTCTGAAGGAGCCTGTAAGGCACACCACAGAGCAAGTTCTGTGGTTTCAGACACTAGTGTTATGCACAGATAAGAGAGATTGGAGGACAAAGAATATTTACAATTCAGGAGTAAAATAAGACACCACTTGCTTCACACAAAGCCAGAGCAAGCCTTCATTGACCAGCCTCCATTTTAAATGGTTGTTTCTCTTCCATTCAGTGTAGAAATTAAGACTTTGTTCCTCCAAAATAGTTTTATTACAAGAATCTGTAATTCATCTAAGGTATAAACTATCATTGTTTATAAAAATCTGATTCATCATGAAATGTGTTTTAGTTATAAAAAGAAGTAATGAAAGATAATTAATGTGAAATATAATAAAAATTAATGAACTGTACTTAATCAGCTACATATGTGAGCCCACACAACTTCTGAGATGTTCTACCAAAAAAAGCAATTTGTTTTACAAAAATCACAGAAAGCCATTACAGTCTTCAATTTTGAGATAGTTGATAAGGTACATTGATGCTTTCTACAGGGATTGTCTTTAAAGGTTGACTAAGACATAATGTTTACTTTAAGTGGCACATAAGCTAGACACAAGACAGAATTTACTTACTATGCTGATACTTCACTCTCTGCCAACTCTCTAAGACTGATGAAGGCCCTCTCACTGGGCCATAGATGCTGATAGCTGTGAAAAAAGACTAATTTAACCCAACTCCAGGGTGAATGCATGGATAAAGGAAAAATTAAGAAAACTAAAGGGTACTGAAAAAGCAATTGTCTCTGACAGATTCTGTTCAATCCAGTGGTCAGTGTTGTGCACATAAGGATTTTTTACACATAACAAAGTGTATTTCATGATGAGGATGCACACAGCATAAGGGAATGTCATAGACACAAGGTTCAGAACACAGATGACAGCCAGAGCTGGAATGAGGAAGATTCAGACAGGGAAGACTTCCCAGAGCTTCCACCAAACCAATTCTCACCTCAGCTACAGTCTAGAGGACACTGGGGAGATTTTTACTGTACCTGAGCCCCACTAATATGTCCTGATTTAATTGGTCTGGGGTGGGGCATGGGAATGGTGCTTCTATAGGCTCTTAAAATGATTCTAATTTACATTTAGAACCAGCATATTAAAGCCTCCCAATTTACTAGTTCCAGAAAAAAAAATTCCTTTGATATCTACTGAGGAGAAAGAAGCTGTTATAGAAACATCTACTTAATCAAAAATAGGGGGCACCTGGATTTGAACCAGGGACCTCTTGATCTGCAGTCAAATGCTCTACCCCTGAGCTATACCCCCAATTACATGTAAACTTTCATTAGTACTTCTTCAAGTATGGTACCACACCGACTACCAACATATTTATTACCAGTATCACCTTTCCATGTTCAAGAAACTCACAAGCTTTTCTTACTGAAGCCAGTCCTCATACATTTCCCCTCTCCAAACTTAACTAGCCTTCCTTACTCCTCTCTTGAGTTCTGGTGAGGGACCACCTGTGACCTGAAAAGGGCACCTGATTCTGATATTGTTAGGTTTGGGAGGGATTAGTTTCTTGAGTTCCCTGTATATACAGGATGTTAACCCCTTGTCTGATATATTGCTGGTAAATATTTTTTCCCAATTAGTTGGTTGTCTTTCTAGCTTAGTTGCGATAGATTTAGCTGTGCAGAAGCTTTTTATTTTGAGGTAGTCCCATTTGTCGAGTCTCTCTCCAACTTGTTGTGACCCTGGGACTCTGTTCAGGAAGTTCCTTCCTGTGCCTATTAGTTCAAGTGTCTCTCCTACTCTGTCCTGCAGTAGTTTCAGAGTTTCAGGTTTAATGTTAAGGTCTTTAATCCATTTTGAGTTGATGTTGGTGCATGGTGATAGGCTGGGGTCCACTTTTAGTTTTCTGCATGTGGCTGCCCAGTTTTCCCAGCACCAGCGGTTGAAGAGGCTGTGTTTCTTCCATTGTATGTCTTTGGCTCCTTTGTCGAATATCAGCTGGCTGTAGGCCTGTGGATTTATATCTGGATCTTCTATTCTGTTCCATTGGTCTTCGGGTCTGTTTTTGTGCCAGTACCATGCTGTCTTTGTTATTATAGCTCTGTAGTAGAGTTTGAAGTTTGGCATGGATAGCCCTCCCATATTGTCTTTATCCCCTAGAATTGTTTTGGCTATTCTAGGTTTTTTGTTGTTCCATATAAATTTTTGGACTGTTTTCTGTATTTCAGTGATGTACGTCATTGGGATTTTAATAGGAATTGCATTGAATTTGTATATTAGTTTTGGAAGTATCACCATCTTTACTATATTAAGTCGGCCTATCCAGGAGCATGGGAGGTCTTTCCATTTCCTAGTGTCTTCTGCAATTTCTTTCTTTAACTTTTTATAGTTCTCATTAAATAGTTCTTTTACATCTTTGGTTAGGTTAATTCCTAAATATTTTATTTTTTGGGAGGTTATTGTGAATGGGGTTGCTCCCTTTATTTCCCTCTCTTCCTGTACGTTATCAGTGTATAGGAAGGCAACTGATTTTTGTGGGTTTATTTTGTATCCTGCTATTTTGTCGAAGTGACTTATGATTTCTAAAAGTTTGGGGATGGAGTTTTTGGGATCGTGGAGGTATAGTATCATGTCGTCTGCAAAAAGGGATAGTTTCACTTCTTCTTTCCCTATGCGGATCCCTTTAGTGTCTTTTTCTTGCCTTATTTCCCTGGCTAAGGGTTCTAGGACTATGTTGAAGAGGAGTGGAGACAGTGGACATCCTTGCCTTGTTCCTGTTTTTAGGAGGATTGGTTGTAGCTTTTCCCCATTAAGTATAATATTGGCTATTGGTCTGTCATAAATGGCTTTTATTGTTTTTAGAAATGTTCCTTCTATTCCTATTTTTTCCAGAGCTTTTAGCATGAATGAATGTTGAATTTTATCAAAGGCCTTTTCTGCATCTGTGGCGATAATCATGTGATTTTTGACCTTGGCTCTGTTGATATGCTGGATTACATTTATTGACTTACGTATGTTAAACCATCCCTGTGTCTCTGGGATGAAGCCTACCTGATCATAGTGTATTATTTTTTTATGTGTTTCTGGATTCTGTTAGCTAGAATCTTGTTAAGGATCTTTGCATCTGTGTTCATCAAGGAAATTGGCCTGTAATTCTCCTTTTTGGTTGGGTCTTTGCCTGGTTTGGGGATGAGTGTGATATTGGCTTCGTAGAATGAGTTTGGGATAGCTACCTCCTTCTCTGTTTCTCTGAAGAGCTTGAGGAGTATGGGTATTAGTTCTTCTTTAAAGGTCTTATAGAATTCTGCTATGAATCCATCTGGTCCTGGGCTTTTTTTTGTTGGAAGACTTTTGATAGCTTCTTGTATCTCATTATAGGATATTGGCTTACTTAATTGGTTAACTTCTTCTTTGCTCAGTTTGGGTAACTTGTATTTCTCTAAAAATGCATCCATTTCCGCCAGATTTTCTTCCTTTAGAGAGTATAGCTTTTGAAAGTAGTCTGTTAGAATTGTTTGGATATCTTGGGTACGTGTTGTGATGTTTCCCGTGGCATCCCTAATCCTATTAATATGGGTTTCCTCTCTTCTTTTTTTAATTAATCTTGCCAATGGGCCATCAATTTTGTTTATTTTTTCAAAGAACCAGCTTTTTGTTTGGTTTATTTTGGTTATGGTTTTCTGATTTTCTAATTGGTTAATCTCTGCTCTCAATTTGGTTATCTGGCTTCGTCTAGTAGCTTTAGGTCCCATTTTTTCTTGTTTTTCTAGCTGTTTTAGTTGCAACATGAGATTATTTACTTGGTCTGTCTCCATTCTCTTGATGTGGGCACTGAGGGCAATAAATTTGCCCCTCAGGACTGCTTTTGCTGTGTCCCACAAGTTTCTTTGTGAGGTGTTTTCATTTTCATTGAGTTCTAGGAAATGCTTTATTTCTTCTCTGATCTCTTCTGTTACCCAGGCCTTGTTAAGGAGTGTGCTGTTCAATTTCCATGTATTAGAGAAATTTCTGCGGTATGCTTTGTTATTGAGAGCTAGCTTGATTCCACTGTGGTCAGATAGGATACAGGGAATTATGTCGATCCCTTTGTATTTGCTTAAGTTCCTTGCATGAACTATGATATGGTCTATTTTGGAGAAAGTTCCATGAGCTGCTGAGAAGAATGTGTACTGTGTTGTTTTAGGGTGAAATACTTGGTAGATGTCAGTTAATTCCGCTTGAAGTATGGCCTCACTTAATTCGGTAGCTTCTTTGCCAATCCTCTGGTTGGTAGACCTGTCCTTTGGTGAGAGTGGCGTGTTAAAGTCTCCTAGTATTATCGTATTGGGATCTATTTTATTCTGTAAGTTTGAGAACATTTGTTTAACATATCTGGGTGCACCGATATTTGGGGCATACAGGTTGATGATGGTTATATCCTCCTCTTGGATTGTTCCCTTTATTAATATGTAGTGTCCGTCCTTGTCTTTCTGTACTGATTTTAATGAAAAGTTTATTTTGTCAGATATCAGGATAGCTACACCTGCTTTCTTATTGGGGGAATTTGATTGGTAGATCCTTTTCCATCCCTTCACTCTGAGTTTGTTTGTATGTTTGGCTGAGAGGTGGGTCTCCTGAAGGCAACAGATGGATGGGTCTTGTTTTCTGATCCAGTCCTCAGTTCGTTTTCTTTTAATTGGCGAATTCAGCCCATTTATATTAAGAGAAAGTATAGAGAGATGCATTGTTGTCCCTGCCATTCTGTTTTCCTAAGTTTTTCTTCTTTCCTTTCCTCCTGTGCTTGCTCAGTTAGACTTTGAGTAATGCCTGTTTGGGGCAGGTCCCAGTTCCTGGTTGCTTTCTTCAGGTTGTGTCCCCCCTCTTAGAATTCTTTGTAATGCTGGCTTAATGTTTATGTATTCATTTAGTTTTTCTTTGCTATTAAAAGTTTTCAGTTCTCCATCGAATGTGAATGCTAGCTTTGCCGGGTATATCAGTCTGGGTTGGCAGTTATTGGCTCTCAGGGCTCGTATGGTGCTTTCCCAGGCTTTTCTTGCCTTCATTGTTTGTGTGGAGAGATCTGCAGTGATTCTAATTTTTTTCCCGTTGTAGTATAGCTCCTTCTTCTTTTTTGCTGCATGCAGGATTGTTTCCTTATTATTCAGATCCATCATTTTTACTATAATGTGTCTAGAAGTGTTTCTCCTGGGATCTTGCTTGTTGGGTGTTCGATAAGCTTTTGTGATGTAGTTAAGATGGTCGTTTTTGAGGTGGGGAAAATTTTCATTGACTATCTTGTTAAATATGTGTTGCATTCCCTTGCTCTGGAATTCCTCACCTTCGTCCACTCCGATTATGCGAAGGTTAAATTTTTTAGCATTATCTGCTTGCTCTTGAATTTCCCTTTGGTTTAATTTGAGTGATTTTTCCATATCTGTCACTTTTTGGTCCAGTTGGTGTATTCTGTCTTCTGTATCTGACACTCTACCTTCCATTTCATTCACTCTGTTGACCGTGGCTTCTATTGTGGTTTGCATGGAGGAAATGGATCCCTTTATGGATTCAATGTTGGTTCTCAGAGTACTGATCTCACCTCTCAATGAGGTGAGATCAGTATGCATTACCTCTAATTTGGCGTTTATCTCACTTCTTACTGAGGTTTGTGCAGCTTCTATTTTTGCATCCAACTTTTGTTTGATATCCTGTATATCTTTTGATAGTTCATCCTTGTGCTCTTTCAATTTCTGATCCATTTCTCGCTTTATTTCTTGAGTCATTGCCTCCAGCAACCCTTGGATGTAGCTTTTGTCTTCCATTCCTGCTTTGCTCCCACTGGGGCTCTCCCCTGCGTGGCTGCTGGCTTTTGAGGTGAGCTTGCTGTCCTGGGTAGTGGTAAACCTTGTGATTTTTCTCTGTGATTTTCGCATGGGGGTTCAGGAGACTGCTCTTCAATCTTGTTTGGTGTGTCTGTCTTTGCTTGGTTGCTGATTCTGTATTGGTAGAGAGAGTCTGTGCCTGATCTGGATTCTGTTGGGAGCCTATTTCCAGCTGCTATTCTGACTTACTTAGGATTCTCAGCTCTCTGCTGTAGATTGCTGGCAATTCCCGCCTTTGGAAGGGTTGAGCAGCCTAGACTGCTTGTGTTTGCTCCTGCGGGTGCTCTTGGGAAGATCAGATGCTCTGGATGCACTCTCCCAAATACTGGAGTCTGCTATGGGCTCCTGATGTGTTTTTGTTTGTTTGTTTTGGGCTGGTTGTGGGCTTGAACTCTAGGTTTGGGTGCTGTCCCTCAGCTCTTCAGCTCAGGGCTGGCACCCTACCATTTGAGCCACAGCCCCACTTCTGACCCTTTTTGCTTTGTTCAGGCGCCGGTCCCCGGGCCTGGTTCCGGCCCCAGCCTGGAGCGTGCTCGTTAGGCCTGTGCTAATGTGTATACCACCTAGGTTATGCAGCTTGGAGGACACAGTTCAAATTTCTTCTACTGTTGGTAGTCTTGACCCAGGGGCGCTGTTCCTGGCTTGGGCATTTAAGCTCCCTTCCAGGGGCACTCTTGCTCTGGCCTGGCCAGCAGAGTGTGCTCCACCGGCTGGTGGAGCTCTCGAACAGTTCCCAGTTTTAGTGGGTCCTGTGGTCCGGGTGTTGGGGTAGGGAGTCTAGGTCAGGGTCTGGGGATTCCCTCCAGCTCTGGTCTCCCTTGATGGATTCACTGTCCCCTGTGGGGTACTCACCCTGTAGGTCGTCAGTTGTTGTTGCAATCCGAGTTCAGTTGGGGTGGTTGCGGGCTGGGTTGGGCGGCCCAGCCGGGTCGTTGCGATCGCGATTGGGCGGGTGGTCTGCCGACAGGTCCCTTTGTCGCGCTGCTGGTGCCGGGCGGCTTTGGCGGGATGGAGCCTCTCCGCTCCGGTGGAGAGTGAGGGGTGGGGGTGGGATCCTCGTGGAGACTCCCGGCTGGTAGGTTTCTCTGTTCCTGGCGATCCGCTGTTCTGCAATCCGGTACCTGGTGATCTTCAAGCAGCCCCCTGTGTCTCTGGGGCTCCGGCAGCCCCCGCCGGGCCGGCTGGCCGGCGGCTTGGCGCACTGCCGCGCGGCCAGTAAAGGTTGGGGGAGGGGTCTTCGCTCTTCTCTGTTCTGAATTTCTTCTTTTCCTCTCTTTCTTTTTTTGTTATTTTCCACCTCTGGTTTTTCTCTGAGTGTTCGTCTTTTTGTTGTTGTCGGTCTCTTGGGGAGATTAAGCGTTGGAACTCGAACTCTCTTTTTGGTTGGAGAGAGCTGTGGCGTTTCCCTACTGCCCCGTCGCCATCTTGGCATGCATCCCTCGGGTGACAGGTCCTATAATCCAGGTCAAGCACATAGCAACAGACAAAATACTGTCCTCAGCCTTCAAAACGATTTAATCGAAATAAACCTATATGTAAAAACATTTCTACAGAAGTGTTAGGAAGCTAAACAGCTGCCTGTGGGTCATGAATCAAGGAGCATGACACACAGTGGTCCAGAAAAGACTTCCGATGTTGGTGACAAGACTTTCCCCAGGAGAAGCCCTTGACCTCACAGATTTTCCACAATGAGTGGCAAAGACTTTTCCTTGAGGTAAGTCTGTGGTATAGTGTAACTAGCCATAGACAGATCTGCTGAATCCTTTCAGAAATGACTCAGAAAGGGCCTGCCCAGAATATAGGATACAGAAGGACATAGTACAGGTCATCCCTGGGACAACATTGGAGAATTAGGCACAATATGTGTCAAGCCCCATTATTATTATTATCATTATTATTATTATTATTATCTACTTTAGGCATTTTTGTCTCTGGCATCTAAAAAAGATTCTAGAAAGGGGGCACCTGGATTTGAACCAGGGACCTCTTGATCTGCAGTCAAATGCTCTACCCCTGAGCTATACCCCCACCTACTTAAGTATGTCTAATAAGCACACTAAGCCTTCATGACCACATACTTGTTGCCAACCTGTGATTATCACTGGCAGGTTCTCTGTCATCATATACTGTCTCTGCACTTCTGACTGCCTCCTCTACAATAACCAGAATATTCCTCCCTCATTCCTGGCATGGCAGAAGCGTTAAATCATGGGGGCAGAAGCCTTAAATCATGGGTGCAGAAGCGTTAAATCATGGGGGCAGATGTATTAAATCATGGGAGCTTGCTGTCAGCACGTCTTTCAGACTCATCTAGATGAGTGACAGAGAGAATTGGCTCCACAGAAAACTTTTGGAAATGAGGACTGGAGCAGAGCGCAAAGAAAAACTGGAGGATTCCAACTCAGAACTTGTACAACAGGGTCTCTGGGGAGTGACCTGTGATGAAGGTTTTCTCTAATAAGCTCTGAGGACATTCAGATTTACAGACAGTTTGGAGCTAATGATTTAAACTTTTCCTCTCCATGGTATACTTTATATCATATTTATAGAGGAATTAACAATTGACTGAGCTCAAAAAGTTCAAACAAACATTTGTACAAAATGAAGAAGACAATGTACAACAAGAAAGAGAAAGTCAATGAAAATAAAGAAATCTTGAAAATATCCAATTGATATATTGAAAATGCAGATCCCAAATAACTTCTTGATAATATAGTAAAACAGAACCAGTTGAAAGTATAGTATAGAAATTGAAAATAAAGCATAAGAATCAGATCAATTAGTCAAAAACATTAAAAAAATCACTAAGAAAAAGTGTCTGGAAGACCAAACTTATGAATTATAAGCACAAATGAAGAGACATAAACTAAAGACATAAAAAATCTATTCAATGAATAATAGCAGAACTGTGTCATCACATCAAGAGGGGTTATATTAAACAAACAGGAATGATCAGAGAAGAAGGATTGCTAGAAATACACAACAAAGAAAGCTTATTGAAAGCTGCAAAGGAGAATCAACAAGATGCATATAAAGGAAATCCTATTAAAAGAGAAGCAGATTTCTTGACCCTAATTCTAAACACAAGGGGTGCATGGCAGGAAATAGTCCTACACACAGAAAAGAAGATAAAGAATCACAGAAAAAATGCATGAGAACAGTGCTAGATGAATTCATTAACAAAAGAGAAATAGAAATGAAGCATTATAAGACAACAAAAGGACAGGAAATCTAACATATTTGCTTTGTTTTGTTTTTGTATTTGTCCTGGAGCTTTAACTCTGGGCCTGGACTCTGTTCTTGAGCTTGTTTTTTTAAGGCTAACATTCTACCACTTACTTCACAGTTCCTCTTCTGGATTCCTCCTCCTCCTCCTCCTCTTTCTCCTCCTCCTCTAATTCCTCCTCCTCCTCCTCCTCCCACTCCTCCTCTTCCTCCTCCTCCTCCTGCTCCTCCTCCTTTTCCTTTTGTAATTTTTATTGGAGATAAGAGTCTAACAGATTTTCCTGCCCAGGCTGGCTTTGAACTGCAGTCCTCAGATATCAAATTCCTCAGTAGCTAGTTTTACAGATGTGAGCCATTGACACCTGGCTCCAACATACTTTAATATGAATATTGTCTAATAAATAGAAAAATGGCAAGTTGCATTAAAATGTAAGACCCAACCATTATTGCCTACAAGAAACACATCTCCCTGGGAAAAACAAATATAGGCTTAAAGTAAGTAGGAGTAGTTATATAGATGATAAAACATACTTTAAACTACAACTAGTATGAAGAGACAATGACAGCAACTTCATATTAATAAAGAGCATAAAGAAGAAGAAATACCAGTCATTGATAGAACCCAAAAGTTTTTGCACCCAAATGTCTTTAAGCAAATACTTCTTATGAGCATATACAGACCCTGGCACTATAATACTGGAAGAGTTCCATACCCCCAAATCACTTACACAGCTTCAAAATAACAGCATAATTGAATGATACTGTAGAACAAATTGATTTAATAGACATTTATAGAATACTTCACCAACCATTGTACAATTCACATTCTTTTTGGAATCTCATGGATCTTTCACCAAATTAGATTGTATTTTCTAAAATATGATCTTAGAATATATTTTAAAATTGAAATGATGCTTGTTCTCTATCAGACAACAATGGAATGAGACTAGAAATGAACAGCCAAAGAAATTACAGAATATATTACAACACATAGATATTGAACAAAAAGTTGTTGACCAATAAGCCATAGAAGAAATAAAAATTCCTAAAATCCTGTTAAAGCACAGCTTACCAGAACTTTTGGGGTGCAGTAAAGTCATGACCAAAAGGAAAGGTTATAGATATTACCCTTTTGTTAAAAAAAAAAAAAAAAGGCTGGGCAGCTCACACTTGTAATCCCAGCTACGAAAGAGGTTGAGACCTGAGGATTACAGTTTAAAGCCAGCCTGGCAGGAAAGTCCATGACAGGCCTATCTCTAGTTAACTAGAGAAAAGCTGGAAGCGGAGCTGTGCTCAGATGTGCTCAGAAGAAAAACACTATTCTTGAGCCCAAATTCTTAGAGACAGCATCCAGTTCCTGAGTTCAGGCCCCAGGACTGACACCAAAAATAAAAACAAAACAACAGCCAAAAAAACACCAGAAAGGTCTCAGGTAGATATTATAGTGATGTACCTCAGGCTTCTAGAAAAACCAGAACAGACCAAATAAAAAATGTAAAGTGGAAATAAATAATAAAAGGGCAGAAATTTAAAAAAACTAAAGGTAGAAACAATATACCAAAAAAAAAAAAAAAAAAAAAAAACCAATGAAACAAAAAGTTGCTTCTTTGAGAAAATAAATAATTGACAAATACCTGGCCAGTCTGAGTAGAAAGAAGATGGAAAATGTAATAACTTAGTAAAATTAAAAATGAGAAAGGGGGTATAAAAAATACCACTGAGGGCTGGGAAGGTGGCTCAGTGGTAGAGCGCTTGCCTTGTATGCATGAGGCCCTGGGTTTGATTCCTCAGCACCACATAAGAAAAAAGAAAAAAGCCAGAAGTGGTGCTGTGGCTCAAGTGGTAGAGTGCTAGCCTTGAGCTGAAGAGCTGAGGGACAGCGCCCAGGCCCAGAGTTCAGGCCCCATGACCGGACCCCCCCCCCTCCAAAAAAAAAACAGCACTGAAATCCAGAGGACCAATAGGAAATATTATAAAAATCCGTATTCAATTAAATTGGAAACTTTAAAACTGGCAATTTCTAGATTCATTTGGCCTACTAAAAGGCAATCAACTGTTATAATCACTAATACAGATTTATAGCAAGCAATGAGACCTAAACAATAATAAAGTGTCTTTTGACAAGAAAAAAGATAATCTAGACTTGAATCAGGGACCTCTTTTTCTGTAGTCAAATGTTCTTTTCTCACGCATCCCTGTGGTCTGAAAAGAAGCCCTGTCAGTCCCTTTTACCTATGTAGTCCTCATTTATTCACTTAACTAATATTCAAGACCTTGTTAGTTGCCAGGTCCTATCATGCATGCTGAGAATAAGAAACAGGTGAGACTTTGTCCTTGTTCTTCAAAGTATCGTCGTTTGGAGGCAAACCCAATCTTCCAGAAACAAATTCACAGTCAGGGCCTGAGTAGAATTAATTATAAAAGAGGAGTGCTCTGTGTCATCTAAAAGATTAGGAAGGGGGCACCTGGATTTGAACCAGGGACCTCTTGATCTGCAGTCAAATGCTCTACCCCTGAGCTATACCCCCACTTGCCTATGGGTGTCTAACATGCACTCTAAACCTGAATAGCAACACATTGGCTATCATTATCCTGAATGGGCACTTGCCAATGATGCCATCATATGCTTCCCCTCCTACACCCAATCCTGAAGCACTCTACACACCAGCAACTATGTTCACTTTCCTCCTTAGTTCCCAGAGAGGCAGAGGCATTGTCTTGTAGAGGGTGGTGGTAAGAACATCTTTTGGACTCAGCTACAAGTGTGTGACTCAGAGTTGGCTGCAGAACAGACACTTTGTAGGTGTTTGAAGGCATAATCCAAACCCAAGAGTTTCTGACATAATGCTACCACATGAAACATGATTTAGGAAAACAATCAGCTAGACACATGACAAATGATCCACTCAGCCTCACTGGGACAGTGAGGATCAGATATGACTGACATTTTGAGCAACCAGAACTAAGGCCTTTGAAGTTGAAGGAAGTGTCTCTTGTTTGTCAACTTTCCTCCTAGAAGCCACCACTATGAGGCCATTAGATCACATAGATTTCCCAAGAGAACAAGAAAGCACCAAGACCTCCAGGGGCACAGCATTTTGAGGCAAAGTCTAAAGATAGAATGCCAGAAAGGCTGAAGATTGAAACTCTTTGTGTTTCCCAAAGATGATCATGGTGATGACAGTGTTTTCTTTTTAGAACAATTTTATTCAATTATTTTTATTATTTAAGAAATATTTCCAGTATGTATTATATCCAAAGTTTAAAGCTGCCTAGGACTGGACATATAGCTTAACTGGTAGAATATATGCATGATAAGTGTAAGAATAGTTTAATAATAAAAATTGCAAACTTCCATTAATAGTAATAACACAAGAGCTACAACAACAGGCTCAAAAGACTCACTGGTATCTTCTTTGTTAAATTCTTCCCAACACTTATCCAGATGTTTTCAAGTTGATGCAGTTATTTCAGAAAATAGCAGGGGCAGGGGGAAGCAACTCTTCTCAAATTATTCAGTAAGTTGGTACAACCTTAATATCAAATTCAGAAAGAAAGTAGGTGCTGAAGGCTCATACCAGCAATCCTAGCCACTCAGGTGGCTATGATCAGAGCATTGCTATTTAATGTCAGCCTAGTCGGAAAAACTCTTATCTCCAATTAACCTGCAAAAAAGCTGGCTTGGAAGCATTGCTTATGTGATAGAGCATAGGCATCAGCAAAAAACTTGATGAAATCATGAGGCCCTGTGTTAAAGCCCCAATATTAACACATATTTTTTAAAAAGTAATTAGATGGGAAAAGATGGTACAGGGAAACAAAGGAGGAGGCAAAATGCTTGATAAGAAATGTACTCATGGGGGAAGGGATAGTAGGGGGAAAACAATGGAGAGGGTAACAATGCCCAATAGGAAGTGTACTCATTACCTTACTCATGTAACTGTAACCCTCTGTATAGTATCTTTACAATAAAAAATTAAAGAAAAAAAAGAAATGTACTCATGGACTGGGAAGCTCAGTGGTATAGCGCTTGCCTTGCATGCATGAGGCCCTGGGTTCGATTCCTCAGCACCACATAAGCCGGAAGTGGTGCTATGGCTCAAGTGGTAGCACTCTAGCCATGGGCTGAAGAGCTGAGGGACAGTGCTCAGGCCCAGAGTTCAGGCCCCACGAACGGACCCCCCCCCCAAAAAAAAGAAAGAAATGTACTCATCACCTTGCTCATGTAATTGTAACCCCTCTGTACGGTATTTTCATAATAAAAATAAATTTTAAAAAGTAATTCACAGAGAAACAAATAATTGAGAAAAAAGAAAATTCAAACAAACAGCTGAGACAAATAAAAGGATGTAAGATATGAAATAGGAATTCAATAAAAATAGATATCTTAAAAATCAACTCAAACTCTTGGGAATGAAGAGCTCAATAAATAACAGAAATCCTAGATAAAAGAACCAAACAATGAGGGAGGGGGTAACAAGTTTCACAAGAAATGTACTCACTACCTTACTTATGTAACTAACCCCTCTCTACATCACCTTGACAATAAAATTAAAAAGGAGAACAAAGAACCAAACAAATTGAAAATAGGGTACCAGAGATTGAAGATAAAGAAGAGGAATTAGATCACTCAAAGTTATTGGGAAGAAAAGTAACACTAAGAAATGAATAAAGTACACCAGTCAGGGGCACTATCAAAAGACAAAACTTATGAATCATGGGCATATAAGA
This sequence comes from Dipodomys spectabilis, assembly GCF_019054845.1. Lineage (NCBI taxonomy): Eukaryota > Metazoa > Chordata > Mammalia > Rodentia > Heteromyidae > Dipodomys > Dipodomys spectabilis. The sequence goes on from NW_024870711.1 coordinate 8,561,390, forward strand.
AGAAGTAATAGAAACTAGAAACATAGAAAACCTATTCAGTAACATAATAGCAAAAAGCTTCCTGACCTTTACAGGACTGACTTGAGGCTTTTACAGAAAGCCAAACAAGCATCATCAGAGAACAAATAACTGTGGACATATTATAATTAAAACACTCAATATAAAACAACAAAGGAAAATATTGAACACTAACTGGAAGCAACATAATACAAAGCAACGCTATAAAATAACAGTAGAATTATCTAAACAAACTCTAACCACAAGCAGGGTAAAGAGGGACCAAAAAAAGCCCTGCAAAACTATAGATGTCAACTCAGATTAGCATATCCAAAAATCTGACTTCTCTAATTGAGGGAGAAATGAAAACTTTCCATATTAAACAAAAGATTGAGGAATTCCTAATCATTTATTCATCTCTGCAAGAGATCATAAAGGAATCCAACACAGAGAAGAGGAAGCCAAACAAAAAAATAAAGAAAGAAGAGTCAGAGTAGATGACTGTGTTAACAAAGGAGGAATTATGAACAACGCATCAAAAAAAGATTGGGAAATATAGTCCTTTCAATATGAACACTTAATTTTAATGATTGCCACTCTCCAGCTAAAAATATCTGAATGGAAAATTGGATTAAAGATAAGACTCGTAATAGCAAAAAAGGTAAAAATTCAGAACAAACAAGGCCCAACCATTTGCTGCCTTACAAGAAACACATCTCAATGACAAAAGGTGAAAGAATGGGAAAAGATTTTCCAAGAAAAAAGACTCCAAAAACACATAGTAATACTTATATCTGATGAAACACCCTTTAAGATTAAACTAGCAAGAAGAGACAAAAAGGCATTTCATATTAATTATAAAGGGAAAAATTCCTCAAGAAGGGATACTAATCTCGAATATATATTTACCAAATGTTGGCTACTCAAGTTCATAAGCAAATACTTCTGGACCTACATGAACTGATGGACCCTAATAAATAATAATGGAAAATTCCATACCACAAACTTACTGATAGAGAGGTTACTGAGACAAAAAAAAAATCAATTAAGAAATATCAGAACAAATGAAACCATAGACCAAATGAACTTACAAATATCTACAGACTATTTTCCCAACCGTTACGCAATACAAACTCTTATCAGCCCATGACAATTCTCCAATATAAATCATATTTTAGGACACAACACAAGACTTAGGAAATATTTTAAGGTTGAAATAACACCCTGTACTTTATCAGAACACAACAACAACAACAACAACAAAAAACCCAGAAAGCAGTCAAGAAAACAAACAAACCCACCAGTGGACTCTTTCAAGGCAATGGTAGAAAACCAACAGAAAAAAAACAGTTAAGCCAGTAGGTTTCAAGTCTCAGCTGTGTCACATGCCACCATCTTGCTGGGTAAAGTAAGTCACAGGACTGGTCCTATTCGAGGGCAGGGAATCAGGCTTCACTTCTTATTGGAAGATGTGTAATAAAGGAAGAAGCACTGGAACCAACAGCTTTTTTTCTGCACCCGTGTTCTCATCCAAGGTCTTGGAGTCCAAGACCTTGTGAACTACATTAACTCCTGGTGAGGCTTCTCTGGATTTAGAGATCTATGAACCTAAATGACAAGATTCCTCTTACTTCCGTCCCACTCCCCATACAGAGGAAGTGCACAGACATTGTACTTCAAAGTTCTTGTAGCACCTTTTTTTTTTTTTTTTTCTTGGTCATGGGGCTTGAACTCTGGGCCTGGGCTCTGTCCCTCAATTATTTAGCTCAAGGCGAGTGCTCTACCACTGGAGCCCCAGCACCACTTCCGATTTTCTGGTGGTTAATTGGAGATAAGTGTCTCAGACTTTCCTGCCTGGGCTGGCTTTGAACTATTATCCTCAGATCTCAGCCTCCTGAGTAGCTAGGATTACTGTTTGAGCCACGGGTGTGAGGCTGCTTGCTACATTTTTACCCAAACCCCCTTAACTAAGTCTTGCAGGTTCATGAATATTTTCTGCCTTCCAGTTTTCCAGTCACATTTTCTCAATATTAGATTCCTTAAAAAGAAAAAAATTAAATAAAAAATTAACTCCTCCAACTCCCCTCCTCCTCCTCCTCCTTTTTTCTCCTCCTCTTCCTCCTTCCTCTTACTTTTTTTTTTTTTTTTTTTGTATTTTACAGTAGGGAACATTCTGAAAGTTCTACCACTTGGAATCAAAATTAAATACTCATAGGAATGACTGAGATCTTCCTTTTGCTGCCAAGTAATGCAAGGAAAAGTTGTGTTCCTAATTCAGAGCATGATACACTATTAGCATCTCTTCAATACATAGCATTTAGTGAGTCAATACTGCAACTTGGTTCTATCTCTCCTGACATCTTCAGCTTCCTTTAAGTCTTCACCTCTGTGTTGAGCTTGTTTTCTCAGTAGAACTTCAGCCCCTGACTCCTAAACATTGCATCCCAGACAGGGACCTGGCGATTCCCACATTCAGCTCACTACTGAACCATTTCTCCTTGGCAGGGAGCAATGGTAAAAGTGTGGTATGCTCGAATTGAAAGTGAGAGGAGAGCAAACAGAGGATCAAAAAGGTCTCTCATGAGGGCAACTTGGGTCCTTTCATGTGTACTTTACTAAGGGTATAAATAGTCTAGGTCAAGGTGGCCTGGGGGCTCTTCACTGATTATAGTATAGTACAAATGAGAGGGACAATATGGATACCTGTCATGCCTTCCTTCAAGAGAAGGAGATTCATAGGTTGTTTATAGAAACCCCAGCTAATGGTAACCTATGAATTTCATTGAGGGCATTCCAAAGATGAATGTGCTTAATATAGGCACCAAAATTAAGCATAAGTAAGGGGGCACCTGGATTTGAACCAGGGACCTCTTGATCTGCAGTCAAATGCTCTACCCCTGAGCTATACCCCCTGTGGTACTAGTACTTGCCTAGTTGATCCCTTTTATCTATGTAGCAACACTCAGTTCTGGAAAGTTAAATTACAGTTCAGTAGTAACTTTGTAGAAGTGGTCGGACCTGACTGAGAAACCATCATCGTTCCTCATCTCTACATTTCTTAAGGCCTATTTCTGGGTTCATCTGCCATTGCCATTTTGATTTAGTCACAAACGGCCCATTCTCTCTTCCCTGAGTTCCCAGCCGGCACATCTACCCTGGTGAAGACAGAATGGCTGTCATTCACAGTGTTATACAAGTCCCAGAATTGGCATTTGCAGCAACAACTCTACTGAATCCCTCTTCTTCTTGTTAGAACAGCTGAGCCAGGCTTTGATCTTTGAGGCTGTGTGTGTACTGGGCTCTGGCATAGAAGAAAGCAGTTCACAGAAGGAAATATCCACCCAACACAGATAACTGGGTGATATGATTTGTCTTCCTAGGTCTGACCACCAGGCCAGGGCACCCAGCTGCTATGGTATAGAGAACAGAGTGAGAGGACTTAGGTTTACTTTCAGCTTCTGGGAAATCTGCTGTGTATGCCTGTGTGTGTGTGTGTGTGTGTGTGTGTGTGTGTGTGTCTGTTCTTCTCTGGAAAAGTCTAGAAGAAATCTGAATTACAGTTTCTGCCTTCTCTTAGTGAATCCAATAGAGGTGTAGGCATTAGACATATATATGAGAAGGGGAGTTGGAAATAAAAAAAAAATCTGAAGTACACCAGACTATAGGAAAACAGGAGAGATAGATAGCATCTGTTAAAGCTAACCTGTAGCTTCTGTGTTCTAAGGATATAATTTAAAAGAATGAAAGAATATAAGCAATAGTTCCCGTGAGTTAAAAACACTTAAAGAGGGGGCACCTGGATTTGAACCAGGGACCTCTTGATCTGCAGTCAAATGCTCTACCCCTGAGCTATACCCCCACCTGTCTTGAGTGTCTAATAAACACCTTTTACTTTCATAAACACACTCAACATTCCTGTTAAATATTGGAAGTTTCTAGAGAATTGGTAAGACTGTCATTGATTTCTCCACAAACTCACCCAGAGAAGTTCTTCTAAAAAAGAGAAAATTAAGAAACAGAAAAAAGGGGGGAAAAAACTCAAGTTCCTCTCAAGTCCCCTGTGTCCTCTAATGACACCACTGCTTCCATGTCCGCAAATCCTATCCCCCTCCTCATTCCTCATCTGTGGGAGCAGTAGAGCTGGAAGCAGCTCTGAGACAGTTCTACAAGTACCTTTAGGATTTACATATCTCATTTCTTTGTTTTACACACAACCATTTTAATAGACCCTGCCAAGCTTCTTTGAGACACATGTAGCATTTGTTTGTGAAGACATCCCTCCGGTCCCTGTATCTCTGCAGAGACCCTCAGAGTAAGGTACGGGTAGATAGGCCATTTCCTTGGCCCTGACTCAGATGATGGAGAAATTCTGAGAAGCAGGATGACTATAGCATATTGCATATGATTTGGGTTAGGGAGCATTGTCAGTACACTGGAAAACTCTACTTTAGCCTTCACATCAATCCCTGCCACACGAATGTTTTTAGTGTTACATTACGTCTGTCTTTATCATAGTACCTTTCGCAATTATTTTAAAATGCCAAATAATGTTTTTATTTTTTAAATTAAATTTAATTTTTTTTCTTGGTCCTGAGGCTTGAACTCAGTGTCTGGGTGCTGTCCATGAGCTCTTTTATTTTTGCCAGTCCTGGGGTTTGAACTCAGGGCCTGGGCACTGTCCCTGAACTTCTTTTGCTCAAGACTAGCACTCTACCACTTGAGCCACCACACCACTTAGGGCATTTTCTGTTTATGTGGTGCTGAGGAATTGAACCCAAGGCTTTGTGCATGCTGGGCAAGCACTCTGCCACTAAGCCGTGTTCCCAGACCCTCATAGTGTTTTTAAAGCTTTTGATTTAAAGAAAAGAATTTTTTTCATAATCTTTCTGTTACCCAAAGGGAATCACTCTCCACAGTTTTGGTTATTTCTATGAGTTTAAATAAAATACATATAATATTCAGTATCCAAACAAATCATTTTTATGTCATTGAATTACTTCTGTGAATGAGGATTTTAATTCATATGCCTTTGTATATTATCAGTTTTTAAATCTATATCTTAATTTTTGGTTAAATTATCTTCCTTCTTTTTGTCATTATGGCTTGTTAAAAGTGCATGGCCAATCTAGGCATTGCTAAGTAAAAGTTCTACAGAACTTTTTCTTTTTTCAATTTTTTCTTTTCTTTTTTTTTGTTCGTCATGCGGCCTGAACTCTGGGCGTGGGTGCTGTCCCTCAGCTCTTCAGCTCAAGGCGAGCACTCTACTACTTGAGCCACAGTGCCACTTGTGGCATTTTCTGCTTATGTGGTGCTGAGGAATTGAACCCAGGGCCTCATGCATGTGAGGCAAGCGCTCTACCACTAAGCCACCTTCCCAGCCCCCAGAACTTTTTCTTTAAGTTATTGATAGCCTAATATTTCCAAAGTGTTCATTTTCTTTTAAACATTCGAGATTTTCAGTAATGTTTATTTTTCTATAAAATAGCTTTCAAACAGTGTTTCATATTCAAATAATTTACGTTTCTAATTGTTTCCAGTGGCCGTTGAGGTTCCTGGTCCCTTCCCTCTGTTTGCACTGAAAGTCTGTTGCATAGCCTGGAACCACCTCCCAGTCCTGGACATTGTTTCTGTTCTTCTCTTTCTTGTATGGGAGACCCTCTTTTTTGGATTCTGAGTCTTGAATATCTCTTAATTTACTTCCTCATTTTGGCTGATGGCATCTTCCAATTGCTTTCTGTGAAAAGCAAGAAGAGGTAAACTTTCTAAGACCCACTGAACCTAATAATATCTGCAAGTTTACACACACACTTGACTAGTAATCTGAAGTGAGCATAAGTTTTAGGTGTGAATCATGGTCCTTCTCATTGAGAACGATATTGACTCTTGCCTTCTCACATCTAGCATGCCGTTGAAAACTCACGTGCTGTGGTGACTACCTGTCCTGTGTGTATCACATTTTCTGTAACTCTTCTAAGGTTTCAAGATCTTGCATTGGTATTCTATGATTATATTATGAGTATTTAGTGAAGATCACTTTTTTTTTTGCCAGTCCTGGGACTTGAACTCAGGGGCTAAGCACTGTTTCTGAGCTTCTTTTGTTCAAGGCTAGCACCCTACCACTTGAGCCACAGCACCACTTCTGGCCTTTTTCTGTGTATGTGGTACTGAGGAATTGAACCCAGGGCTTCATGCATGCTAGGCAAGCACTTTACCACTGAGCCACATTCCCAGCCCTGACACTTTTAATTTATTGTGTTGAAGACTGTCCAGCCTTTTGTTCGGGGAGAGAGAGTACTGGGATTTGTATTCAGGGCCTTGAGTTTGAGAGGCAGGTGCCATACCACTTGAGCCACATTAATAACCCATGGAAGAATCTTTTCCAATGGAAATCTATGTCTTTCATTATGGGTAATTTTATTTAATAAAATCCTTCCATCATTTCCTCTTGAACTTTAAATGATTTGTTTTTTACTTTCCACATCCTGATCTCAAAGTCTGACTTTACTATTTTTACATTCCTTGTTACCTCTTTTGTCTTTTTCATTTGCTTTACAGGGCACTGCCTTCTTTTTATGTTTCAAGTCTTACATCTATTTCTTTTCTCATTTTAAAGAGATGTTTCTGATTTTATAATGAATTTTTCTTGTTTCACACATGGACTACTTCCCCTTCTCTCTCCTAGTATATCAGTTTCCTTGACTTCTGTTGGAAGAGCCTCTTTGCATTAGACACTTTGCCACAGGATGACCTGGTCTCCTCTCTTCTTGCTTTCCCTAGTCTCTATATTCAGAATCCTCCAATGTGTCAATAGTTGTAAACCTGAGGATAGGATTGAATCCATGGAAACGCAATGAAATGGGAATCCGATAGATCAATTGGCCTTGATGTGGGTCAGAGAGTGCCAACCTGTAATGATCATGGAAAAGAGACGCAGCAGGTGTCAGAGCCTTGAACTAAGGACAGCTTGTGTGCATTCAACTTCTCCGTCCCTGAATTATATCCTCATACCTGATTACCCCGCCTACCTATGTTACTGCACCTAGTGGTGTAGTCTGCCCTGTGAATGATTTCTCCTCATTTCTGTTGCCCCGGTGGGAATTGACTACTCTTGTTCACAGGGATCTTTATCTGTGAAGGGTGCTTTCTTTTTCAGTAATCTTTGAGTACATTGCCAGAAATGGCTGTTGGTTCAAACTGCATGTGTAGATGTAACAATTGTATTACATAAAGTGACTATGAGTACATATTTTGCTATAGTTCAACCTTCGGTGTTCTCCTGAGACCCATGTTTAAAGGCTGGATCTCCAGGGTGGTATAACTGGGAGCTTGTGGAGTCTTTAGAGGAGAGGCCGAGTGAGAGGTGCTCAAGTCTTTGTGGATGCTCCATCCAAGGGGAGGGAGGAGCCAGCCCTCCTTCTCTTCTGGCCATGAGGCCAGCAGCTTTGCTGTACCACATGCTCACACCATAATGTGCTGCTTCTGCACAGGCCCAAAGCCTCAGGTACAACAGACCACAGCCTGGAACCCCCCAAACTGTGGGACAAGCTAATCCTTTTCTCCATATAAGTTGGTTATTTTGGGTATTTGTTGTACTAACAGAAAGCAAACTAACACACTTCTTTAGAGCCTTAGGGTCAAAATCAAGTTGTTTACATAAGAAGACCACAGACAGCTGGGCTCCGGTGGCTCATGCCTGTAATCCTAGCTACTCAGGAGGCTGAAATCTGAGAATTGTGGTTCAAAGCCAGCCCAGGCAGAAATATTCGTGCGACTCTTATCTCCAATAAACCCAGAAAACCAGAAGTAGCACTGTGCTTCAAGCAGTAGAGGCGCTCGCCTTGAGCTGAAGAACGCAGGGACAGTGCCCAAGCCCAGAGTTCAAGCCCCACAACCGACCAAAAAAAAAAAAAAAAAAAAGATCACAGACTTCTTTCCTAGTTGGTAATGACATTATACTTTGTCACAGCTCCTCTGCTATGGACACATAGGGACAGCCATCCACACGTATGGGAGGCTGGGTTTGACAATAATTCAACATCCAAAAAAACATGGCCACAGATCATAAGCAGTGATGCACAACTAGAATCCCATCTCTTTGGAGGCAAAGGTAGAAGGATTGAGGACCAAGGCCAGCCTTATGTTTTTTTTCAGGGTCCAAAGCAAGAGGAGAACAGGGAAGTGACAGGGACTCACCAGCAGCTCCTGAGACTACTGCTTTGCACTGAATTAATGAGGTGTAGTATTCCTGGTAAAGGTGGCTTATGTTACTTGAGCAATTATAGTTGTGTGATGGAGGCAAACCCTGCCCATAAAAAAAGAAACTCATGCCTTTCCAGGTCATGTATCCCTGACAGGAAGGTTCTAGAAGCCTCAACTAATGAGGACTTCTTTACTTGACATAGGGCTAGGCTAAACTGCAAAGGCTAAATTAGCTACCAAAATTGCACATAAAAAAGGGGGCACCTGGATTTGAACCAGGGACCTCTTGATCTGCAGTCAAATGCTCTACCCCTGAGCTATACCCCCACACAGGAATAACCTCTCATTAGCAACTTTTCAACAGTGACACCACACCAAGGCTATCCTCTTATTATAACCTACTATTTCTTCAGTATGTTCCAGAAACTAGCAAGCTATCAACATTGCACTGAGCCTTCCCCTCCTCTCCAACGTTACCTCAGTCCTGTCTATCCCTTGGTGTGGTGACAGCACCAAATTTTGACCTGAAAAATGCATCTGACTGTGGTGTTTTCCCTATGTCTACAGACAGTGGTGAGGACACTGTTGGTGTCTTCACTGAATTGTCTGCAGCACCTCACACTCCAAGGACTCGAGGGAAGGACGCATTGTTGCACTCTGTCCATTCACTCAGCAAGCATGACCTGTTATCCTTGCTGACAACAGAGCCACCTTGTTCATCCAAGAGTCTTACTCAAATAAGAGACCAATGCAGCAACAAACATATTTCCCTGAAAGTGTCAGGAGGTGAGCAGGGGTCCCTGGTATAGGAAGCAAGAATCACACCGCCTGTTGGGCAGGAGGAGTTTCCTGAAGAGAGGACCAGGAAGATTTGCCAAAAGAAGCCAGAATCCTCAGTGCCATGGACCTCCTGGGGGGCTGCATCTCCACAGTGGATGAGCCTTGAGTTAATCCTGTGTCCCAGAATAACTGAATGGCCTCACAGCCAGCCGTCTGCTTTCCTCCCCTGGAGATGGGCTGGGGGCGGGGGCAGGCAGAGACTACAGAATCCAGAGCACGTGGGAACATTGCATTGTACAGTAAGGAGTTTAGAGCTGATACAGTTGACAAGGGCCTTTATTTGGCTCCTTCTTACTGCTTCAGGAATTTTGCCCTCTGGAATCTAAAAGAGGCTGGTAAGGGGGCACCTGGATTTGAACCAGGGACCTCTTGATCTGCAGTCAAATGCTCTACCCCTGAGCTATACCCCCTCATGCTCTTATGTGTCTAATAAACACTCTAAGCCTGCATGGCCACACCCTGGCTGTAAGCATCCTGAGATCAGCACCTGCTAGTGCTCTGCCATCATCTGGGCCAAGCTCTGAACCACTCTGCACTATGACTGTCACCTCCACTCTGACAAGCATCTTGTCTCGTAGGTCTTTGTGAGAACAGCATCATGGAGCTCTGAGCCAGAGTAGCTTCAGACTCATCTAACCGAGTCAGGCTCAAGGAGTTGACTGTCCAACAGACCCTCTGGAGGAGATGGTGAAGGTAGAGCTGGGCCAAAGCAGAAACTGATGGTTCCTAGATGAGAATTTCTCCACCTCAATAGTGCACTGATGGCTCATGCCCACAATCTTAGCTACTTAGGAGGCTCAGATCAGTGCAGTGTGGTGAAAAGCAAGCCTGAGCAGAAAAATCCAGGGGACTCTATCTCTAATTAACTAGCACAAAGCCAGACTGGAGGTGTGGCCTAAGTGGTAGAGTGTTAGCTGTGAGTAAGGAAGCCAAGGGAGAATGGGAGGCCCTGAATTCAAGGCCCAGGGCCAGCACAAAAGAAAAGAATTCTTCATAAATAAAATATTAAAATACTAATATATATATATATATTTTTTAAAAGAAAACAGTTCTTCGATTTATGTTTCTGGGAAGGGCTGTAAGGATGCCGTGTGTCTATTACAAGCTCTGTGAACAATTCTGACTCAAAGGCATCTTGAAGCTACTCCTTTCATTCATACCCTTCCTCAGTTTACATGTGAGAAAAGAAGACAGTGGTTAACTCACGCCCAACACACCTAATTAATGGCCAAAGCATACATGAGGTCTACGTTTATGACAAGGGCCTCGTTATACCGAATCCTGTGGGACAGGGTGAGCTGTACCCTTGCTGCCCTGCCCTTTTCCTCTCTCCAACTCCATTTGAACAATGGCTCAACATATCAACCAGAAGATGGAACCCAAAGAAGGTTCCCAATGGACAGATGGAGTCTCCTGCCACCTCTGCCTTCCATGCTGACACATGTTGGTAATGGCTGTCCTGTGTCATAGTTCAGGACCTCAGAGCTCTCCAATTCCTACTGTCACTCTTCTATCCAGTGGGAACGGCTCGAGGGGCGTTTGTCCTACCTCTGAGTTCTCCCCTCGTATCTAACGGACATTCTAGCACCTGTTTGCTGCACTCAAGGATGTGGCATGTGCTGTATGTCTCCTCAATTCTGGTGCCTTTGCAGGAACTGCCTGGTCTTTTCCACACAATCTCTGCCTGGATTTGAACAGACAGCCTGAGTCCTTAGCTCCTTTCCTCCTGACACCTGCACTCCTAGACCCAGACCAGAGCATCTGGATTTGTCCCCTTTTCAATCCCAACCAGGGCAGAAAAACAGTCCTCTGTCCTCTCCACTTTCTTTAGGGCCCTTTGCTTGTGGTTTACCCAACATGTTGTCCACCTCTATACCTTTCCACTGAAACACAAGACCTTCGTGGTTTGGGTTTCATGAGCTCATAGCACCTCAAAAGAACAGAGAGACAGAGAGAAAGAGAGAGAGAGAGAGACAGAGGGACAGAGAGACAGAGAGAGAGAGCGCTGTGGCATACAACTGTGAAACACTGCGACACGAGGGTTTCAAGTTCAAGGCCTGCTTTAGCTACATAACAAGACTCTGGCTCGAGAACACATTGGACCCTCGGGCTCCTGAGGCATTTGGTAAATCCAGGTTCCCTGGGATGTCACATGGTGGAATCTGATGGACAGTGACATAGCTCTGCTAACCCTGGAATGAATTCCAAGCTTTGCTGCATCTTTTTGTAAGTCACCATGTGCATGTACAGTCACTTACAGGGGGCCTGCAGGGCAGAGTTTGCAGGGACAAAGGGCGAGAGCAGGCTCTTACTTGGGCTTCCGAGGCCACGAGCAGGGTCATTTCTTCACGGGGGTCTCACCATGGCCATTCTCAAAAGCATGGGCAGAGGGTTCAGTGGCTGGAGAACAAAATGAAGAAAAAGAAGAAAACAGTCCAAGAGAATTTTCCAGCCAAGAAAATTGATCCTGAAGCAAACAGGACTGGAGGGCTAGTGGGGCAGGGGTGGAGTGGGGGTGTCACATGGTACAGCAGGACCATGGGGAGAAGACTGGGTCAAACTGGCTTCCTTCCTTTTCTACCAAAGATGCAGCATTCAGACACCCTGCCATGTTCAGTGAGCGAAAGCCTATGTATGCAGGGAGATCTGAACTGAAATCATATACCTGTGATCATTCATCAGAGACGTTACTCAGAAACTAGTGTTCCCTAAAAAGCCAATTTCATTTCTGAATTTTATATGAAGGTAGTTGAGACACTATTTATGGCCTGCCACTTCCCCTATCCCCTATGTGCCACTAAGTCTGGTCACTCTCCTACCATGTCCTCGGCTCCATGCTAACCTTGCTCACCTTCTCACATTCCCTCACCTCTATACACTTGGCCATCACCTGTGATATTAGCAGTTGGTTGTGCCTGTCTCCCACAAACAGTCTCAAATCCTTAAGGTGTACTAGAGCTGAATTTCAAGGGATGATCTGTATTGTCAATAGGAGGCAAAGCCACCTGGAAAAACTCTAATTCAGCAGTCTCTCTGTAATGTAAACTTTATAGAACTCCTAATTAAGCACTTATGAAACCAGTACCCTGGCTCATGCCAGGTAATAATTGAGTCACAGAGAAAAACCAATGAGGGGGTGGTGGTGTTTCAAGGGTGACTGGCAGCAGGACAAATTTAGACCATTCTAGGGGTGGTCTCTCCTATTTGAACTGGGGACCTCTTGATGCATAGTCAAATGCTCTACCAGTGAGCTATAGTTCCATGTCTGCCGGGCTTTCCTTTTACCTTATTTCACTATTGTCACACCTGAGGTTTCTATGCTGTACTGTATGTTTACTATTCTTAGCCCAGAGAAACGGGCAGACAGAGAAACTCAGTAGAGAACCCTCTTCCAGCCATGAGCTCACTCCTCCATCCCAAGAGGCCCCTCGCTTGTCGGAGAAGCCTCTTGTCATCCTGCAGCAACAATCTGAATTCCTTCAACAAACACAAATCTCCCCCTTTTCCCTTATCCAGTATCTGATGGGCATTGGTGGGGAGAGGGCTCTAGGAATCATGGCTGTGTTAGCCATGTCCCCCAAAGTGTTTCTCAACAAATCCCCCCAATTTCAGTTTCATGTAGCAATGAGCTTTTATTCTTAGGTTCATAGATCAGCTGTGAAGGTGCCAGTCCATGGATCTAAGCTGGGCTTCGTTGGTTCTCCTTCAAGCTGTGGGTTATCTGTGCTTGGTTTGTCTCTGTGCAAGGTCAGCTCCACGTGCCTTCATTGTGCTGGAGGAGTAACAGGTGGTGGGGACACTTCTGTGGCCATGACAGAAATGCAAAGGGACAAGTCCAACTAGACAAGCAGCCTTCAAGCCTTTCTATGTTACATGCTGCCATCTCATTGGGCAAGACAAGTCACATGCCTGAGCCCTCACTAGGGCAGGCAAGCAGGTCCCAGCTCGCGTGTGAAGACTTGAAAGGAATAAATAAAGGATTGTAGCCAACAGTTTTGTCGCCTGTGGTCTTCCCTCCTGCTCAGAGTCACATCCAAAATACTCTCCTGAGAACCCAAAGCCCCCAAGATCTCATCCAATCAGAGTCCAAGACCCTGTGGACCAAATTAAAGACCTGGTAAGGTGCCTCTTGAGCCAGAGATTTATGACCTGACAAGACAGGTTTTCTGTCCTTTCCACACCCCCAAAAAAAGAGGAGATAGAGGAACTGACTGAATGCGGGAAACATTTATACTCCAAGACTGGACCAAATGAGATGAGCACGAGGTCACAGAAGCGGATCATAGAATAGAAAGTGTTGGTGATGCCCCTGGCCTTTCATTACACCCGAGCCCACTTCTAGATTCCAATGACCACATGACGTGACAACCAACCCTGAAACTCAGCCACACAGCACAAAAGCACCACCCCAGGATTCCAGAATGTTCGTGGACTCAGCCCTAGCTCAGCCATACGGGGATGGCTCCAAGTCCATGTTCCACTCAGCCCTGGGCTCCTCCTCTCAGGATCTTCCTCTCCCATCCTCCTCCTCTGGGATTTCTGAAGATGTCATTGGAAACTCTGCCTCTGGGTGGCTGAGCAGTTTCCTGACCTCCACCTCCCTCCGCCCTTCACTTCCAGGTCATACTGATCCCACTTAGCCCAGCCTGAGCCTGCCCCCCACATGCCTGCCCCCATGTGTACTGTGCCAGCCAGGAATCTGCGAATGCAGGAAGGCAGCTCACCAACCCCATCAGAGACCTCGCCAGTACCATTTCTCTTTCACCAGGGAAGGTGAAACAAAGGTAGGGTCTGCAGGAGTGAACCCAAGAGATGAGTGTGCAGCCAACCATGAAGGCCTTTCCCAGGAGCGCTTCTGAGGCCGGCTGTGTGCTACTGTACTGCTGCGATGGGGCTGCGGGGTGTGAGGGTGATGATCGTAGAGATGGGAAGGTAAGGGGTAGAAATGAAGGCACGTCAGTGTGGCCCAGGTCGTGCAGCCCTGGGAGGAAAGCTGCAGGACTGTTCCTAGAAACTACAACTAATGGAGACCTAATTTCCTTCAGGGCTTACATTCGATGTGAAAAGTGTGCAAAAGAGAGGGTCTCTCTGTGTGGCCCAGGCTGGAGAGCAGGGCCTATTCGCATACTTTTGATCAACAAGAGTTTTGACCTGCTCCTTGTCTGACCTGGGCCAGGTCACTGCTCCTCAGGCAGCCTGGTGGTCCCTGGCTCCTGGTCCCAGGAGGTCACCATATTGATGCTGAACTTAGTGAGTACTATGTATGGATTAGCATACGGCAATGCAGTCTGGGGCTCAGGGATCTTCCTGCCTCGGCCGCCTGAATAGCTGGATTCGGCAAGCCTACCCTAGATGCGTGTAAGTTCTTAGCTGCAAAAATTTCATGTAAATAGGGGGCACCTGGATTTGAACCAGGGACCTCTTGATCTGCAGTCAAATGCTCTACCCCTGAGCTATACCCCCAATGGCAATGGAGTTGCCTAGTTATTCCTTTTTATTGGTGTGGCAACATCAGCTCGGTAAAGTCAAATTACAGCTCAGGAACAGTTTTATAGAAGCCACCAGACTTGACAGGCAAGTCCTTTCCTGAGCTTTCCACCCTTCAGGGCTGTCCTTGAGTGTGACCATCAGCCGAAGAAAGGGAGAGAATCTGCCTGCACAACTCCGACCCACTTCCCATTGCAGTTCTGGTCTAGTCCACGAACGGCCCTCTAGGGGCTCCAGGCTGCACATCTCCTCTGCTAATGACAGAATGGCTGTCACTCAGTGTCGCACAGTTCTTATCTTGGGCATCTGCAGCAACAGCCCTACAGAATGCCTCTTCTTCCTGGTAGGACAGCAGAGCCAGGCTTTGCCCTTTGAGGCTGAGGCTGTGTGTGTGGTGGGCTGCGGCATAGAAGAAAGCAGTTCACAGAAGGAAATGTCCACCCAACATGGATAACCAGGTGATGGGATTTGTCTTCCTGGGTCTGACCACCACTCCTGACCGCTATGGTGAGGGGAGGGAACTATCTTAGGGTCAGCTGTTCCTGTTTGTTCCTGGGAAATCTACTGTTGTCTTTAGCTGTCTTGTGCTGTGGGAAAGGTTCAGAATAACCCTGCATCACAGCCCGTGTCCTTTCTCAGAGAATGAAATAGAGTTGGGCACCTTAGGTACATGAGGGGAACCTGAAATGAAGAATCTGAAGGATACCAGACTGCAGGAAGAAAGTGGGGTCAGACATGGCCACTGTGCAATGCTGACCGGTATCTTCCAGGAATCACAATTATAATGAATGACAGAAAAATAGAGTACAGTATAAGCAATAGGTTTCATAAGTTAAAAAAAATAGAAGGGGGCACCTGGATTTGAACCAGGGACCTCTTGATCTGCAGTCAAATGCTCTACCCCTGAGCTATACCCCCTCCCTTGTTGGAAGTGTCTAATAAGCAACTTTCATCTTCACAATCCAACCAATTATTGGAGATTTAATCTCTAGAGAGTTGGTAAGTCCATCACTAAGTTCCTCCACAGATTCATCCCACAAAGGTTCTTTCTTTTTTTAATGTTTTTTTATTTTAAAAATACTGTACAGAGGGGTTACAGTTACATAAGTAAGGTGATGAGTACATTTCTATCGAGCATTGTTACCTCCCCCTTTGCTTTCCCCCTACCATCCCTTCCCTCCCCACCTCCAGAACTTCTTCCTCCTCCCTCACTCCCAAGGTGTAACGTTCGTTTTCAACATAGCGTCTTGTACATCTCATTGTTACAATGGGTCTCCCTGTATTCTTATTTCAGCATTTTGTTATTTCCCATCCCCTCCCCAAATGTATATACAAGATGCAGGGCACCAGAATCAAATACGGTGAACACAGAGGTTATACCATGGAGGAAGACATAGAAAAGAAACAAAAAAAAATCACGCAGTACATTTTAAGTACATTAAAAAATGATAGCAAGAAAGAAAAAACCACTTGTGGCCCCATCTTGGGGTTCATTTCACTTAGCATCATCTTAATGGTCATATGTACATAGCTTTTGACCTCTTCTGCGTGTCCTAGACATAGACTAGTTATTGCAAATAAAGGAAACCATGGACCTAGGTATCTTTGGGCCTGGCTTACTTCACTTAATAGAATGTTTCCAAGTCAGAAAGGCTCTTTCTGAGCCCTCCAGGATCCAGCCACTGTGCCCTGCTCACACCTCAGTCTGTGAGAACTGCAGAGCCAGGAAAAGCACTGACATATCCTACTGCATTTAGGATTTCCATATCTGATTTCCTTGTGTTAGACAGAACAAATTTGAACAGTTCTTGCTGACTTCTCCTGAGATGCATGCAGTACCTGTAACAGAAGACATCTTCATCAGCCTGTGGATCTGTACCTCAGAGTGGTGATGAGTTTCCTAACTCACCAGGAAAAGACTGCATAGTTCAAAGACCTCGTAGCCTCTGGTCTGGGGCAGGGAATATGACATCTACACGAGAAAGTTTTACCCTTAATTTCACTTCTTTCCTCACTACCATAATTTTTTTGGTGAATAGTCCTGGGGCTTGAACTTAGGACCTGGGTGATGTCCCTGAGCATTTTTGCTCAAGGCTAGAGCTTGAGCCACAGTTCGGCTTCTAGCTTTTTGGTGGTTAATTGGAAATAAGAGTCTTAGGACTTTCCTGCCCAGGCTGGCTTCAAACCACAATCCTCAGATTTCTGCCTCCTGAGTAGCCAGGATGACAGAAATGAGCCACCAGGTGCCCGACCATATTTTCTTTCTTTTTTGTTTATTCATTTATTTTTTAGTGATACTTGGGTTTGAACTCAGCACCTTGTGTTTTCTGGGAGACTCTCCTGACCCATGCCTCCAGCCCTTTTTGCAGTCTATTTTTGTTTTGTTGTTTAGATAGCTGCCCAGATGTGCACTTAGACCACATTTTAGGCTATTTTAGGCTTCTGGTCATGTTAGGATGACAGGCATGAATCACCACAGCCAGCTATGCATTGAGAAGAGTTCTTTTGAGCTTTTCAGTTGGTATTGAACGCTGTTGTTTTCAATCACAGCCTGCCAAGTAGCTAGGATTATGGGCATGAGCCACTGGTATCTGGCCCTCTTACATGAATGGTTTTGCCTCTTAGAAATATTTTTATCCTATTATATTATTATTAATTTTTTGCACATTTTTGTGCCAGTACTGGGAATTGAACTCAGGGCCTTGAACTCTCACTTGACATTTTTGCTCATGCTGGTGCTCTACCATGTGGGCCTTACCTGCAGTTCCAGCTTTTTGTTAGTTAATTGGAGATAATGGTTTTGTCTGCCCAGTTTGATTTCAAACTGAGATCCTCAGATTTCAGCCTCCTGAAGCTAGGATTATAGACACAAGGCGCCACAGCTTTTTAAATATCAAAAATTATTTTAACCCTATAATTAAAAACAAATAATTCTTTGCTGTCCCTTTTGTCACCCAAAGACAGTTTGGGCTACTTCTTTAGTTTACTTCTGTAACTATAAATAAAATAAAGCTAATATTCTATGTCTAATTTTATCATGTTTAGAAATCATTGACTTTTTTAGATGAAGATTTCAACTCTTCCTTCTATTTTCAGTTTCCCAATATATTTCTGAAGTCTTAACATTTATTTATATTACATTCTATGTTTTTAATCACTATGATTTGTTTATAGTACATGGCTGGTCTGCCTAACACTAAGTAGAACAAAGACTTCTTGTGGAACTTTTTGTTTATCCTGAAGTTAGTGAATGCTTCATGTTTTCAATTGCTTTGAACTAATTGTTGTTTTTAAATATCTAAGATTTCCACAACCCTTACTTTCTCTAAAAAATACCCTTCAAAAGGTTGAAGTTTTCATACTATGCAAGTATCAGATGATTTACATTTCTACTTCTTGTTGTGCAGTGGCCACCCAGGTTCCTGATCCTTTTCTTCCGGCTTCCCTAAAAGCCCATTGAACAGCCAGTGTTGTGCGATGTCCTTTATCCTCAGTAGGGTACTTTTTCCCTTGTTTTTCTCCTGCATAGGAGAACTTCACTCTTGAATTCCAAATCTTCAATGTCTCTTGGTTTACTTCTTCATATTATTGTATTACCTTCTCCAACTTCTTTCTGTGAGAAGTGAGTGGAGATAATTTTCTTTGATGTCATATGTGTAATCATGCATGTAGTCTACACATACTCTTGATGTGTAGTAGATAGGCACACGTGCAAATCATAGTCCTTTTTTTTTTTTTGAGTCCGCTCGTGGGGCCTGAACTCTGGGCCTGGACGCTGTCCCTCAGCTCTTCAGCTCAAGGCTACCACTCTACCACTTGAGCCACAGCACCACTTCCGGCTTTTTTCTTTTTGCTTATGTGGTGCTGAGGAATCAAAACCAGGGCCTCATGCATACAAGGCAAGCGCTCTACCACTGAGCCACCTTCCCAGCCCCAACTCCTTTGTCTTGTGAAAGACGTCTCCTCTTGTCTTGTAGTAGCTGGAGTTCTGTTGAGAATTCAAGTGTCATTAGGACTTCCTGGCCTGTGTCTCTCACCATTTTCTGACATTCTTCATGATTTTGAGATTTTCTTTTTGGTACTGGCATTCTATAATTACACTATGATTACTTGGTGAGAACTACTTTTTATTCATTGTGCTGAACATCTGGAGAACCTTTTCCAGTGGAAATCTGCTTGCCTTTATGGGACATCTGCCTGCATAATATCCCTCCATCATTCATTCTTTCTTAAACTTTTACACATTCACGTTTCATTGCCTCTACCTCTTTCATTTAATTTGGAGATAAGAATTTCATTTAATTTGGAGATAAGAATTCTTATTGGAGATAAGAATCTCACAGACTTTCCTGCCCAGGCTGGCTTCCAAGTGCTATCTTCAGACCTCAGCCTCCTGAGTAGCTGGGGTGATAAGTGAGCAGCCTTGGTGCCCAGCTTCCAGCTTTTTTCTATTGATGGGATTACTTACCCCCCCCCTCCCCGCCCCGATCTGCACCTCTCACATTCACACACCAGGACGGTCCAGAGAGTCTGTGGAGAGTGAAAGGTCAAGCTCTCTGGAGCTTTCACCCAATCCAAGCCAGAACCTCCTGCCTCTACTGGACCCCAGCAGAGTCCCCCTCTCCCAGGATCCTGTTGGCTCTTCTGGGATCACTGGACCTTTCTGAGTAGGTCTGTGTTCAACCACAGACTCCTGCGGCCAGCAGTTTACAATTACATGTTATGCTCATGTTTACAGCACAAGGGGAATCTGCCAGGGATATGCGGTATTGGGTCCTGAGTTTTGCTTTTAGCTGTTGTTACCTTTCAGTCTTTGGAGAGGTCAAGTAGAAGTGAGAAAAATGGGGCATGATGGCTCCAAAAGGTCTCCTGCTTCCCAAAGAACTCCAAGGGTCAAACAGACACTGAAGTCTGACCCAGGCTGCAGATGGACCACTGGAAGCTCACTGCGTGGCATCAATGTGGTTTTTATTGACCTGAAATAAGACGACCCACCCACAGTGATAAACCTTCACCAGCTGGAGGCTGCCACTAGGAATAACAAAAGAGAAAACACAGCCTGTGCCAGTCTTCTGCCCAAGTGCCGGTGACAGGATGAAAGCCGTTTACCTTGTTCATCTTCCTTGAGAGACACACTGTGCTCACCCCATCGGGCAGTAGGGTCTCTGCTGCTCAGATGGAAAGCGTGGCTGCTATTCTCATCCAAAGAAGAGGATGGAGTCTGTGTATGAGCACAAGGGGCAGAGATGTAGCTCCATAGGGTAGCGCTTGACCTCCTGATGGAGCGTGCTTCACGGGCTCATGTAGAGAAGAGCCATTTCCTAGCCATAACAGTGTCACCCTGGAGCCCCCCGCCGCCCTTCCTTTCATCCCTTCCCTCTGCCCAGACCTGCTAGCACAGCTCAGGGTGGAGCAACGGCGCTCATGTGGCTTGCTCCAGACCCAGCCCCATACCAGGATCAGCCTGGGGTGGGGATTCAAGAGGAGCCAAAGCCCACCACTCCTCCTGGAGATGTGGCCATGTGCGCTACCTGACATCGCCCACAGAGAAGGCAATGCTGAAGGCTCCAAGGATGAGCAGAGAGCGGGAAGGCCGAGCCAGCCCCAGAAGTCCACTGGTGGCCACCCGAATCTAGGGAGCTTTCTGGCCAAGGTCTTCACTGTCAATCTTCTCCTCTCCTTGCAGGAAGAAGACCCCCAGTGCCATGGAACCCAGAGGTGAGAAGGCATTTGTTCCACTGGGGGGTAGCAGCACGCATGCGGGTCACTGACCTCATGACCTGTGCGCACAAGCTCGCTGTGTACTGGCCTGCACACTGGGCCACTGTAACTGTTTCTTGGTTCTTTTTGATCAATCTGCAGGAATGATCTCATTGCACTATGAACCCCCTCTTCCTCTCTCCGCCCCCACGTGCTACCTTCCTTCCACCTGGGCAGCCCCCAGGCCCACAGCCTCTCCTCTCTTCCATGGTGAACATGTCAGCGTGGGAAGCTAAGAAGGACTTCTGGCATGATCCAGCCCTAGCGGGCAGCACAGGTCCCCGGGCAGCCTTCACACCCCAATTCTTCCCCCTGCTTCTTGATAGCAGCTCTCACAGCAACTGTAGAATTTTCTGGAAAGGCATCATCCTGAGAGAAGGAGGAGCTATCCTGAACAACCCAGGCCCTGTTTCCATCCCTTGGAGAACAGGAACGTGTGCGACACTTCAGCTCAGGAATTCCAGTGACCCCCTCAAGGCTAAAATCTGGAGTTGGGGGGCTCTTGAGGTCCCCCCATCTTGGAGGGAAGCTGGGGGAGCATGCACAGATGAGACTCCATCTGCTCTGAGTAGCTTTGCTGAGCTTTGGAGGACCTGGACATTGTAATTATTAGGCTTCTGCTGTCCCTCGCTGCCTGTGTCAGGAATAAGGTGCTTGGCTGAGCTGTGTGTATTCTGCCTCATCGAACTCACGCATATGGCGGTAACTGCTATGGATAACTGCTACACAGTGGATATATAGCAGAAGCACGCGCTAAATTTGGTGGTCTGGGAGATTATCTGGTGTCTCTGGGATGTGGGGAAATGGAAAGAAAAAAAAGTTGTTATTGAAAAATAAAACTTCTCAGATCCTCAACTCAAATGGAACAAATCAGAATCCCTGTAGAGAGACCCAGGACATCTGCACATGAACACGTTCCAGATTATTCTGCAGCTTGACACATTCAGTAACTTCTGATTTTAGTCTGCACTAGATGTTCTGTGCCAGAAAGAAAGGAAAAAGGAGGGGCTGGGAAGGTGGCTCAGTGGTAGAGCGCTTGCCTTGCATGCCTGAGGCCCTGGGTTCGATTCCTCAGCACCACATAAGCAAAAAGAAGAAAGCCAGTAGTGGCGCTGTGGCTCAAGTGGTAGAACGCTAGCCTTGAGCTGAAGAGCTGAGGGACAGCGCCCAGGCCCAGAGTTCAGGCCCCACGACTGGACCCTCCCTCCTCCTCCCCCCAAAGAAAAGAAAGGAAAAAGGAGAAAGCTACACTGGAAGGCCTGGCAGAGTCCACACAAGACTTGGTAATGCCAACACGTCTAGAATCACATTTCTGGTTCTGGAACTTTCTACTGTGCCAGTTCAGGAGATTAGATCAGACTCCTTTCCCACCCATTCTTCCCTCCTCACCAGCTTCTATTGGGTGTGCACAGCTAAAGGTAAAGCCTCTCAGGGGCCATCTGGACTTAAACCAGGACATCTTCATCTGTAGTCAAATGCTCTACCCCTGAGTTCTACCCCTTCCCTGCCAGAAATATCTGATAAATATCTTTTACCAGCATTGTAACACCCATGCCTATGCAATGACATTTCGAGTAATCCCTGGGAAATACTGATGATATCGAAGTTTTACCTCACAACAAATTTGCATCTTCTGGTCCTCTTCTTCCCCCACAGACATCCCCCTCTCACCTAGATCCTTCTCTGCACAATCCTTCCATCTCATCTTTTGTACCCTTTTGAAGGCAGCAGATTAAGAAATCTTTACTAAGAGTAGGGGTCTTCCCTCTCTCCCTCCCCTTCAACCCTTCATCTCCCTAGTGGGCTCCACCCAATGTAACCTGGCCCAGTGTTCTCTCTCCTCCCCCACTCTCACCCCTGCTCCACGGCGTGGTTTGGGGAGTTTATTGCCCATCTCCTCTCCTGTGCGTGTCCTTATTCTCCCCTCAGCTGCTTCTTGGTTTGGGGCAGCATCCTAACTGAATCCAAGGAATCCCAGATATCCATTTATTGATTTGGTTCTAGAGGCATGACCACCATTCTGCGACCATCCAAAGTGGTCCACACGGACCTCAGATGAACAGATTCCCACACCTCTGTGTACTGTTAATGTATGCTAATTTAAAAATAATGAAGATGAAAGATAATCTAAAATGAATATAAACAAAAAGTGAGCACAGCTGGAGAAACAAGAACCAGTGGTATCTTCTCTGTTGGCCAAGCTCCTGCCTGAGTCACAGTGCCACAGGCCCCGGGAAAGGAGTGCATTTGCTCTGGTCATAACATATTCAAATCACGGCTAAGATTCAAAGGCCAAAATATAGGGGGGAAAAGGATGGAAAGCAGGGGATGCCCGGATTTGAACCAGGGACCTCTTGATCTGCAGTCAAATGCTCTACCCCTGAGCTACATCCCCATGGCTCATAATAGCTTAAACAAGCACCTTTTATCTGTATAGCCATACACTAGCCTACTTGTGAGTGATCTAGTTGTTATTCCTGTTGAACCAGGAAGCTGACATCACTACAGACTGACTTTATGGTGACAGGACAGACATGAGCTTGTCCTGTCTCTTCTCCTGTGACTCTCCTCTTCTCAGAAGGGTTTTGTGACTCAAAGCCATCAGCCAGCTGGACTTGGTGAGGGAGCATGGGAGGTATGGAGCTCAGGTAAAAAAGGCCCAAGGAGCAGCCACTGTTGGAGAAGTTTTTGTTGCACAAGGAGAACAGGGTAGATGAATCCATTGGGAAGGAAAGAGCCTGGCTGTGATGCACACGGTGGACTGGAGGCAGAGCCAGTCCCACTGGAGAGCTGCCATGGAAGAGTAGGCCAGTGAATTCTCCATGTGGGCCTCCATCACCTACTGGGAGAAAGGAGACCAGGAGAGCAGCTGTCAGGGAAGATTCCTTCTCCCTGCAGAGTCCCCGCCCTCTCCAAGTGCCAGAGCAGAGAGGGACCCAAGCCCCGGAGGTTGACAAATATCAAAAGCAGGTATGTTTAGAGGACATGAACACCTGGTGTGTCAGGGGGAGTCTGCCATCTCTCTGGGGTCTGTGGCTTGGGAATCCAGGATCTTGAGAGTCAAGCAGTTCAGGTGCAAGCTCAGCTCTTGTCTGTGAACCTGGTCTGTGAAATCCTATTTGCTTATATATGGCTATTGTGCACCTCTGACCTCCAGCTGCCTGTGTAAAAGGAAAGTCTCCAGAATAGAATTTCATGAGATTGTCCAGGAGACTCTCCCCAACTCTTCCATGGATTCTGCAGACTTTGGTGTCTTTCTTCCATGTCGTCCTTCCACTCTTCCCACGTCCCACCCACTGTCCTGCCGACGAGAGCGGATTTTCTGTGTGCATGGGTCATCTTCCTGAAGTCTTCCCCATCCCCTGGTAAGAACAGGTCCTGCATTCCTCATGTCCCCAACAGCACAGAATATGCTGAAGTCTTTATCCAGTCATTTCTCATTTACAAAGTGTTTTAGAATTCCTTCCTTCTCTCCTTCTTCCTCTTTCCTTCTCTTCTTTTTCCCTTCCTTCCTTCCTTTTTTCTCTTTCTCTCCTTCTCTCTCTCCCTCTTTCTCTTTCTTTTTTTCTTTCTTTTTTTCTCCCCCTTCCTTTCTTCCTTCCTTCCTTCCTTCCTTTCTCTTTCTTTCTTTCTCTCTTTCTCTCTCTCTTTCTGTCGTTCCTTCCTTCCTTTCTTCCTTCCTTCCTTCCTTCCTTCCTTCCTTTCTTTCTTTCTTTCTTTCTTTCTTTCTTTCTTTCTTTCTTTCTTTCTTTCTTTCTTTCTTTTTTCTTTCTTTCTTTCTCTTTCTTTCTTCCAGTCCTGGGGCTTGAGTTCAGGGCCTGACTGCTGTGCCTGAGCTTTATTGCTCAAAGCTGGCACTCTACTATTCGAGTCACAGCTCCACTTCCAGCTTTTTTGGTACTTAATTGGAGATAAGAGTCTTGTGGACTTTCTTGCCTGGGCTGGTCTCCAACTGTAATCTTTAGATCTCGTCCTTGAGTAGCTAGGATTACAGGTGTGCACCACCAGCACCCAGTTCATGTCAGTAGTTTGAGCTAACTGCTGGGCTATTAGTCTATAACAACTGGGCTGGTCAGTCTGGAGTCCTGCTGTTTTGATACACGTGAGATTCTCTTTATCTACAAAATAGGTTCTAAGATCCTCTGGGGTTTCAGAGCCCAATGTTGGAGAGTTCCATGTCTTAAACCGGTCCCTGGAGTATGTGCCTGTGTGCTCCCAAGGCACTGCTGCAGTGCCTGGCGCTGTTCTGCGATCTCCTCCACTTTGGAGGGCGCGGGTGCAGATGTGGTGATCTGGGCTGGGCTCAGGGCAAGTGCGATGGCTCCTCACAGCACCACCTGGGCTTCCAGATCTGCTACTGAGAGTTGGTTTTATTGAAATCTGTAATTTGCTATAGTCGCTTGGAACTTCTGTAAATAAGAAAATATGTGTGAAGAATTGTAAACTCCTTCCTCCTTATAACCTTGTTGGAGACCATCCAGGGGTCAAGGACAAGGGCTGACAATGGGTGGTTCAACGGGCAGGGAGGCACTGGGCAGTGTTCTCCCAGAAGCAATTTTGTGTAACATTGAGGAACTACTTTGTGTATGGTTGTGGTTGCAGGAAGTTCTTACAGTAGTTTAATTACAGCTTGTTCGCCATGATCTCCTGCCTTGGTTTCACTAGGATTTGATAGGAGTAACTCTGATTTGGTTGTAACTATTTCCACAGCTTAAAGATGTCGGTCCTCCTGGCCATGCACGCTCATTCTAGGCCTGCTGGATAAACATAGCTCCTGGTAAACCTCAGGTCCTGCTTGCTTCACTTCTGCTAACATCCCGTCCCATCCATCCGCCAAGGAAAACAAACTGCAAGTGTATCAGGTATCAGGTTATTGACTTTCAGCTCCAAACCACCCTTCCATAAATGTGCTGCCATTGTGGATGTCCGGTATGGAGTCACTTCCTCCTGGAGCGTGATGCTGACAGTGGTCAGAAGGGGGCGTGTTCAGGACAAAGGGGCTTCTCTTTCAAGTTCCTCCAGTGTGTCTGCCTTCCTGTGTCCTGCTGCTGGCTGATTAGCGTCACACACACACAGACTACATCTATACACCCATCTGCTGGTGTTCTGCCTATGTGTGCCCCACTCCATGTGGCCACCGTGACCGCCCCCAGACAAGCTGGAGCTGCATGAGGGCTGAACCTTCACATTGGGGTGGGACCCCTTCTAAATTTGTTCTTGCCTGGGTCCCTCACCTGCTGAAGATACACCTGTCCTTTCATAACATAATTCTTGCTACCAAACTTCCTCTGCTTCAATTACTAGGTGGTCTCTCTCTCCTGATTCAGTGAGACCCAAGCACCCAGTCAAGTACCGAACAGATTTGTCAAAGTGAATGGTAGCCTGACAAGAAAGCACAGTCAGGGGATTTAGGGATAATGGTAATTGGAGATATTCCTAATAAGGTGAGTGCTAAACCAAGAAATGAGAAAATATTCACTCACAGGGGGCACCCGGATTTGAACCGGGGACCTCTTGATCTGCAGTCAAATGCTCTACCCCTGAGCTATACCCCCTATGCAGAAAGAAGTAATCTCTTAGCCTATTTAACCTGCTGCTACACTCAAGGCTGCAGGACATTGTATATATTCTGTTCATTTTTGGTCAGACCAAACTGTAACCAGCAACAGTCTTAATATCTTCTGAGTCTAATTGATAAAAATGCAACAAAAATGATTAAATGTACCAGCAAATGAGGGAAAACATTTTTTTCCCTAAGATAAATTTGAGCCAAACGCTGACCTTCTTTTCACATAAATACTAGCAATGTTAAAACATTCAGATGTGCCGCACCTATGTCGGGCAGGGTACTAGCTATAGTTTCTTCACGTTGCTTTACTAATACACTTCTTAGTCTCCATTCCTATGTGTCCTCTTTTCTGTGGCAACACCAAGAGCTTGAGCATTGACAGAGGCCTCCTCCCTTTTAAAGACCTCCTCCCTGGAACATTATCCATCACCAATCTGGTAACCAGAGCACAAGTGAACTCGTGATCTCAACCACTGTTCCTCAGTAAGGACTCTTGTTGTACTCAGCCTTATCTTTTAGGGCTTATCTTTTCGTTTCTTTCTCCTAGCTTCTTTCAACTACATATCCTCCCTTTATACCTGTTTTTTCATCTTTGCTCACAAGGGTATGTTCTATGACAGGGGTCGGTAAAGGGTATATGGGGGGCCAAATCCTGCCTGTCTCCTGCCTTTGTAAATAAAGTTTTATTGGCTCAGAGCCACACTTGTTTATTTCCATCTCTGGCTGCCTTCCCACAAAAAGAGCAGAACTGAGTGGCTGCGAAAGAGACCAGCATGGCTGCAAAGCTGACATGCTCATTGTTTAGCCCTTGACAGGAATGGCACTGACTCTGTTCTGAACTTACAGCTTGCTTTGTCAATCCCACTCCTTCCTCAGCTCTCTCTGGACTTACCCATAAACACATGCAGCTTTCAGTGACAACAAGAAACAGGTGGCAATAAACACATCTGAAGGCTGAACTGCAACACGCACTGTGAGTTGTTGATTTGTTTTTTTTTTAAATTATTCTTATTAGCTCTGATCTCCACAGTTCTTAAAAACTCTCTTTTCTTCCCTTTGCTTTCAGGATAGTGTCCTCCTCCTACCTTGATGATCACATCACCAGGCCAGCTCCACACACCCCAATGCTACCTGGATATGTGGTGGTCAGCACCATCCCAGGCCCTCCTGTCCTCTCCCTCTGCTGGAACAGTCCCTGCTCCCACCCTGGTCCATTCCCCTGAGCCTCAGCTTCTGGCACCCTTGCTGTATCCTAAAATTAGGAACCACTAGTCTGGAGCTGAGTTCTTAAGCCAAGCGACCACCATTATTGGTCTAAATCCTGACCAGTCACTACCAGCTCAGGCTGTTGAATTCCGAACCCACCTTTCTCTCAAGATACAGTACCCACCTCTTCCTGCAGGGGCGCAAAGGCAGAGACTAGATTAGTATCAGGGGTTTTCCAAGGAGGCCCAAACTTTCCAAGGCCGGGATGACACCTCCTATCAGCTCTCCTCATGGGCTCTGGGCTGCTAACATAGTTCCTGCTCTCCCAGGTCCACATTCTCCATGGCTTCGGGAGTATACACTCTATGGCTCCAATATGAGGTCTTTACATTGACTGAATTGACAAAAGATAGGGAAAAGAGGAAAATAAGACAAATGTTGGTTTATAACTGGGTCTAGAGGAATGGACTTGGGTTCTAAAGCTGTTCATGAAGGCCTGGTGGGGGGAGAATATTCATCTTGAATCTCTATTGTCAGATACCCACGGGGAGGGCACACAGTAGGGACTCTAAAGGCCCTTTCAACTCTGAGCAGCAGTGGCAGTCCTGACCCAGAAGGGGCAAGAAAGCTATTCTAGGGAGGCAAACCTGTTGCTTGTTTGCATCAGAGGGGGAAAATTGTAGCAAGACAGGCTTGGCAGCTTAGAAGAGGCCCAGCCTGAATAAACATCTGTGGCAACATTTTATAGGAATATTGAGCATGACTATATAGATAAAAGGTATTACTTAGATCTGTTCCAACATTAGGGGATATAGCTCAGAGGTAGAGCATTTGACTACAGATTAAGAGGTCCCTGGTTCAAATCCAAGTGCCCCCTGCTACTCTATGATTTTGCTATGTTAGTTGTTAATAGTAGCTGAGCTGCTATTGAAGACTAAGTCCACAAATCTCAGGATACTGAGCCTCCTGAATTATGAGGGAAAACAGTGAGAGTTATATCCCTGAGAACCATAGCCCTAGAATGACAAGTTCCTCTGAATCTTTTTATTTCATTTACCAAGGATTTTGTTTTGTTCAACACTTTTTAGTTTAGATTCACTTTTTCTATGCATTTTTATGATCCTCAAATCAGGAGTGTTCTAGTAGATAAATGTTTTACAACCAGCTGTCTGGGGGAAGAGGAGAGTCCATTTCATAGTGTAATCCCACCTTGGCCAATTTCAATCTACAAACATGAGGTCTCTGACCACAGAATTTAGGAAGATAGAATAACAAGTGAACTCAACTAAACCAAAACTGTCAGACAGCTCAGGTACCTTCCTATTTCTGACCCACCTTCCCTATACAAGCATGGCCTTTGGGGCCTGCTCTATCTTCAAGCGCTTCTCATGTCATCCTTCCATTAATAACTCATTAATTCAAAACACATTAGACTACTCTTAATACCAATCACAGTAACAGAGAGTCAAACAAGTTTAGTCTATGGTACAGAAAATAGCCACATTGCATGACCAAGCAAAAGAACAAGGAGTGCTGGTTTTTAAATGAAAAGATTTTTGTTACCATGATACACTAGAGTAGATAATATAATAGTCTTCCTAACTCAAAATACCCAGGAATGTAGAAGAGGGAGGGGTAAGGGGAAGTGGTTGGGGAAGTGCAGTTGGTGGGGATACATTGTGTGTGTGTGTGTGTGTGTGTGTGTGTGTGTGTAAATGTCAAAATGAACCCCCTGTACAAGAAATATGTGAAAATAAATAAAAGCAGAAAATATCCAGAAATGCAAGATGAAATATACAAATATCTATTACTAACTAGAGTTCTTACAACAGGGAAAGGTATCTCAGGCAGAGATAAGGGATAAATTAAAATCCTGAGGAAGTAAATTAGAGCCAAAGCTCAACATTCCTGGTGATGGTACTGACGTGACCAAGTACTTGGGTTTTTAAAGCTCTAGACCTGGAGTTCCCTCTATCAAAAAAAAGCATATTGTTAAAAAGTCATAGTAAAAGAGTGAGGAAAAGGATGTGTCCATTAGCACAAGGAGACAAAGTATCTTTTTGTTCCTCAAGCCAGAGGCATCCCTCTGAGAATTCATAACTGTAGAACTACTCTCACACACACTAAGGCTTTGGGTTTGTTTTACTTACATTGTATAGAAACTTGCCAATCTGAAAGTTAACATAAAGAGTGGTCAAATGGTAACGATTCTGAAGAAGCAAAAGGACTTTGAAGGGCAGACACTTAGCCAGACCCCACAGAAGTCCTACTGATCTTGATAATTCTCACTGCTCAGAGGCTGAGATTCAAAGGATTGAAGTTCATAACCAACCAAGCAGAAAAGTCTTTAATAAAACAACCCTCCATCTCCAAAATAACCAGCAGAAACCAGGTAGAGTCATGGCTCAAATTATAGAATACCAGCTGAGTAAAACCAAATGACAGAGTTCAAGCCTCAGTACAGAAAAAAAAAAAGAAAAGAAGAAGAAGAAGAAAAATCAGCCAGAGAAAAAGGTATCTTTTACAAAGGAATAATGAAGTCTACAGCAGACTTTCATCCGCAACCATGAAAATCAGAGACAATGGAATGAAATAAGAACTTCAACTTAGAATTGGCTACTTAACTAAACTATCATTCAGAAAAGTAAGACACATGATTATAACAGAAAGCATTTACTTCCACTGCTTCATTTACTTTGTACTTTTATTGAAAGAATCTTCAAAAGGTGTACTTTGGGAAGCAGAATGCTGAATCCAGAAGGAAGGAGAAAGAGATAAGAACAAAAAAGAGAGCACACATACAGACGGGTAAGAACAGCAATAAGTCTAAACAGTGTAAATTGTATTTAAAAAATGACTTGAGGAGAAGGGAGTTAAAACCAAGATACAATGAAAAAAGAGCTATTACATATACACAAGATGGAAGGAGTATGGTATGATTAAACTAGTATCCAGATTAGATAAGAATGGAAAGAAAATAGAAATAGTAATTAATACAACACTACATTAGACCAAATATGTCTGTAAAATTGTAAAGAGTTACCCTTAAAAGAAGAAGAAAGGGGGCTGGGAGGTGGCTCAGTGGTAGAGTACTTGCCTTGCATGCATGAAGCCCTGGGTTCGATACCTCAGGCACCACATAAGCAGAAAAAGCCGGAAATGGCACTGTGGCTCAAGTGGTAGAGTGCTGGCCTTGAGTTGAAGAGCGGAGGGACAGCGCCCAGGCCCAGAGTTCAGTCCCCACGACTGATGACGACAAAGATGGAGAAGGAGGAGGAGGAGAAGGAAAGGAGGGCATTACTTTCAATCATTAGGAAGAAAAACAATGAATTAAGAAAATTACTCAATCTAATATAAAGAAACAATGGAGATAAATAGAAAAAATCAGAGTAAACAAGCACAAATAAGATGGTAAAAATCATTAAAATATGTTAATAATAAAAATAAATATAAATGAACCATTTTCCAATAAAGACTGTCATAGCTGGGCGCTGGCGGCTCACGCCTGTGATCCTAGCTACTCAGGAGGTTGAGATCTGAGGATTACGGTTCAAAGCCAGCCCGGGCAGGAAAGTTTGGGAGACTCTTATCCCCAATAAACCACCGGAAAACCTAAAGTGGTGCTGTGGCTCATGTGGTAGAGCGGTAGCCTTGAGCTGAAGAGCTGAGAGACAGCACCCAGGCCCAGAAGTCAACCTCACAATCAACAACAACGATAACAAAAAGACTGTCATATTTGCCAGGTGCTGGTGCCTCACACTTGTAATCCTAGCAACTCAAGAGATTGAGATCTAAGGATCAGGGTTCAAACTGAGCCCAGGCAGGAAAGTCCTTGAAACTCTCATCTCCAATTAACCACCAGAATACCAGAAGTGGAGCTATGGTTCAATGTAGTAGAGCACTAGCCTTGAGCAAAAAGGACAGTGCCAAGGCATTGAGTTCAAGCTCCATGACCAACAAAAAAATTAGCATAGCTGTATAAATATTAGACAAATTGGATTATAGAAAAAGAGTACTATTAGGGAAAGTGTTATTTTACTACTAGTAAAAAGAACAATCTTTCAGGAAAATACTAGACTTCTAAATTTGTATGTACATAGCCTCCATATATGGAGAGCAGAACATGTCCCAAATTCAGGGAGATATTGACAAATGCATTTTTTTGGGGTAGCACTGGGATTTAAATTCAGGGCTTTGTGCTTACTTGGCTTACTTGATTGCTTGGCTGGTGCTCTAACAGTTAAGCCACACCTCCCCAAATGCATTATCTTTATATGAAATTTATTAGACCAAATATATCTGTATTTGTCTATGTATGTTTAATGGATTAATATATCTCATTAACTAATAGCCCCAAAATATAAAAAGATAAAATACACTTAAGGCATAAATAGCATGATCAGTAAGTTTGATTTAATAGCTACAATTGGACTACCACAAGCAATCTAAAGACCACGACAACCAATATATTAGAGTATTCGTACTCCTTTGAAACAAACAAGTCTCAGTAATTCTGGATGTCAATGTCACATATTACTATCTCTGACTTTAGGGCAAAACTTAAAACCAAAATGATACTATCTTAAAACCACTAATGCTGGGAAATTCTAAAGTACCTTTAAATAGCTTCATGGATAGAAAGATACATCCATATAGATTTTTCACCCATCATAGTGAAAACCAGAGAGTATTTTAAAAATTGCAGCTATTTCCACACAGAAGTGTGAGCAGCACATCTGCCACTGGATGACGCTAGCTGTTTCGTTATGGAAAAAAATAGCTAGTTAGTGTACCAAAAGCCAAATTATAGGACGGTCAGACAGCCAAAAGCCAAATGTACTGAAAGCTGATATTTTAAAATGTGTTCCATCTCTATTTGTTCCTTTTCTGGCTAGGTCCAGGATGCACAAGTTTCTAGACTCAGACTTGAGTCATTATATCACACCCTAGTAATACTGCATCAAGAGGCCATGAAAGTGCACTTCTTTACAAAAAGATGCTGGTTCTTGCACAAAGACTGCTTGCCAGCCTTGCACAGACAACAACAATTTTGCAAGAATTGCCTGCTCAAGCTGGTGTGCTCAGCAATAGATGGGTCCAAAGAAGAACTGACATCATGATTAGTGTAGCCACGGATTATGGTTCCAAAACAACTCTGCAACCTTTGCTCATTTTGTCCTTTACAAACTTTCATCTTATTGATTTATTATTTATTGTCGGTCGTGGAGCTTGAACTCTGGACCTGGGTGCTGTCCCTCAGCTCTTCAGATCAAGGCAAGCACACCAGCACTTGAGCCACAGCTTTCTGATGGTTTATTGGAGACGAGAGTTTCACCCACTTTCCTATCCAGGCTGGCTTTGATCTGGGATCCTCAAATCTCAGCCTCCTGAGTAGCTAGGATTACAGGCGTGAGCCACCAGTGCCCAGCTACTTTCATCTTATTTTGCCTCCTTGGAGATGCCCAGGGTCCATGTGACATGCACATCATGGACAGAATTTCCTGTCCTCCTCAGTAAAATCTTTGTTTTGGAGAGCTAGTCTCTCTGCCACTGGTGCTAAGGTTGGGAAAAAAAACAAAAACAAAGAAACCCCATATAGGCCAGTTCTCCATAACAATTTTGTGATGTAGGTTCAAAGGCTGGGGCACAACTAAAACTTTGGGTTGTGAAGAAGTAGCAAGATTTCTCCACAATTTGAAGGTAGGCCATCCACTAATGTGATGTTGCTATAACTGTTTTTAGTGAACTGGCAGCCCAGAGCCTACAAATGCTACACAAAGCCCAGCCAGTCAGGAAGCAGATGCAAGATGCTTGAGTGTAAGCTTAAATAAAGTTGTGTGTTTCTTGGGTGGAGTTATTCCCTTTTTGAAAGTTTCTGAATTGAAGGAATTTTGAAGAGTAGCGGTCTGGAGGTCTCATTGGGGTACTGACTTCAAGTGTGGGGCTTACCTCGAGATGACACAGACGACAGGTTGAACTTGCCTTTTCCACATAGTGACACCCTTGTGATGCCTTCAAATCCTACTCAGTAGGCTTAAAGTGTCCTGGGGTATGATGAAGGGGGCTTTGCCAGGGCGTGTGCTGGGAAATGCTGGAGAATGGTCTCTGTTCCCTGGTTTCCTCAGAAGCAGCATCCCTGAGTTTTAGGAGGCGACCAGATGCAAACCCAGCCGAGTCTATGCAGACGAGCGAGCGCTGCTAGAGACCAACACACGAGAGTCTTGGAGGGAAATCTGGTTTCCTGGGGTATGACAGATGAGGCCCACCTAAGCTGCGGTGTGAGGTCTGGAGATCCAAGATCAGAGCAGTGTTTCTCCTTCGCGGGGGCCCTGCTTTAAGCTCCTGTCTCAAAAATCAGGTTTAGTCCCACAGACCCCCTTCACACAGCAGAGCTTCTTTCCCCCACCCCCAGACAGGAAAAGGCGGCTCAGTATGCACGACTGGGGGCGCCGCACCCGAGTTCTAGGGGTGGGGAATAAGGGAGGCAGCCAATGGTGGGGTCCAGGCTTCACTCATTCAGCCATTCATCATGTATTTAGGGTCTACCACTTGCCAGAAGCTGCTAGCAGTGTTGCCATCCACAGAGCAGTCTAGCAGTCACACAAAACACAATGCATGCAGGTCAGTGCTGCAGAGATCGAGGGGCACGCAGGGTCCCCGGCTCCGGCCGCTCCCAGCTCAGGGTCCCCTTAGCACCACTGCGGGCCCCGGGCATCCGAGCATCCCCAGCCGGCACCTGCATAGGATGCGCCAGCATAAGTCGGGTGCCAGTCAGAATGAATGCGTGATGGGCACCCGGACGCGTGCACGCGGGTGGGCACGGCCGCAGCGGGACCCGGCGGGTCTCAGCACAGTTTGGGGGTCGAGGGTCGGGGCGCGTGCGGTGGCGACGCACCACCGACCAGGCCGCGGCCCGCCCACCTACAGCCCCGCCCTCTCGTCTCCATGCCCCGCCCTCTCACCGCAGAGGCCTCTGGGAGATGTAGTCCGCGCATGCGCCCCCCGGGCTGTGAGGCTGGGTTGGGGGGGGCGGGTCGCAGCGGGCGGAAGAGGAGCCTCCCTCGCGCCTCCCTCCCACCCTGTCCTCCGGGGATGCGAGGCGCGGGGCGGGCCCGGCGCGCCCACCTCCACGGTTCCCCCCTCGGCCGGGGCTCCGGGCCCCGCCTCCTCTCCCGTGAAGCGCTGACGCTGAGGGTCGCCGCGCAGCCTCCTCCGGGAGCGGCGCCGGAAGCCGGGTCAGCCCGGGGGTCGCGAGATTGAGTCCCGGGATGGCGCGCCAGGTAAGGCGGACGCGCCGACCGGCGGGCGGCCGGGCAGAGCCGGGAGCGCCGACTCCGGGCTCTCGGCTGAGCCCGTCGGGGCCAGCCCGGTGGCCTGGCTTCCTGCCCAGACGTCCAGGTGCCCTCCACCCTCCCCGCGTCCCCTCGCCCCTCCCCGCTGCCCTCTCCACCTGGGGACGCCCGCCCGCCCGCCCGGCCTCGGCGGGAAGGGTGGGATTGGAGGCCTCGCGGGAACGGCTGAGTCCCGCACTTGTATTCTTGTAAGATCCGGGCAGCGGGGACACAAAACAAGTTTGATCTGGGTGCAGTGTGTTAATCCGAGAGCCGGAGCGGAGAGCCCCATCCGCGGCTGTGGCCTGGGCACCGCCCGGGCCGAGTTGCGGGGCCTGAGGTTGGGAGCAGGGGCCGGGGGAGGGGCAGCCAGCGGTGTGGTCGTGGCCGGCGGGAGCCTTGGCTGGACTCACACTGCTGGACCGAGGCGGCGGCTGGGTCCTGTGTGGCCAGGTAGGACAGGCACTGTGCCAGGACCCTGGCATCACAACCCCGCAGCATCAAAGGAGAAGCCAGGGAAAGGGACCGTTGCATTGGACCGAGTTCTTGCGGACAGGCAGACCCCAGACCCCGGGCTCTCAAGGGTTTCCTGTTCTGTGAGTTGTGGAGATTGGAACACTGACCTTTCAGACTTGATAGTCAGGGAAGGGTGAGTCCTCACATGCCGGTAGCTTTCGGAAGGTGAGCCGGAGTGACCTCAGGAGTGCAAGGTCACAGTCAGATTGGGGAGGGCTGGGGAATGCGAGCAGTGTTTCCTATCCAGCAACCCAGAAGTCCAGGGACATGTGAATGACAAGCCTGATTCAGGATCGGATCTGATAGTCCAAGGCACTGTGGGAATTGAGTCAAGGCTGGCCAAGGACTCTGTGAGATGGATAGGATCGATGGGCATTGAAACTGAGGTTTTGGAGGGGACAGTGACACAGTAAAGCTGTGCTTTAGGAAGCTCAGCATGGCAGCCGTTAGGAAGGAGGGAGCCCTGCATCAGCCTGGAGGCTTTTCTTCTGTTGGCAAAACGGCAGATGGTCCAGGTGGCAAACCAGTGGTGGCTCTCCTCCTGAAGATCAGTGTTTGCACACTTACTTGTTCCCTCCCCTGTGCACATACCACACACTCTCACTTCACTTTTTCTGTGCACTGGGAAGCCTCTTGTCAGACATACCTTGTTCTCATTGATACTTTTTTTCTATTCTGTCTTTTTAAATGTTAAAAAATAATTTTTATTGAAATGAAATGATTACATAAATTTCACAAATTTCACGGTATTGTGAGACTTAAAGTCATAACCACATTTTAACCTTGGCAAGGCTTCTCATTCGTATTTTATAAGAACTTTGTCACTGAGGAGTTCATCTTGAGGTCAAGATGGTGAGAGGCCTGGAAGGCATCATGTATAGAGGGCTAAAAGAGCCAGCTATATTTAGCTTGGAGATAAAGAGCTCCCTACTCCACTCCCACCCCGGAAGTCAGGAGCAGGGTGTAGAAGAGCCAGAGGTGCCAGGCTGCACTCTGCAGCCAGACAATCTGGCTACAATAATACCAGTCTTAGCACTTTGTTCCTCCCGGCACTTTTTTTTTTTTGTAGGTCATGGGGCTTGAACCCTGGGCCTGGGCACTATCCCTGAACTCTTTTGCTCAGTGCTAGAGCTCTACTACTAGAGGCATAGTTCTATTTTGCCTTTTTTTTTAGGGTGCTTAATTGAAGATGAGTCTCACGGGCTTTCCTGCCCAGACTGGCTTTAAACCACGATCCTAGGATCTCACCTCCAGAGTAGCTAGGATTACAGGCATGAGCCACACCAGTGCCCTGCCTCCTCCCAGCATTTATGCTGGGCTCCTCTTGTATATTAATTCATTTTGTCTTTACAACATCTCTTTGAGGTAGAGATGATCCCAGGGTTGGGATCAGATGCTTTTACTGGGGCCCCAATGGGTTAGATTGGCTGAAGTCCCATCACTAATAGATGTGTTCAGTGTACCTACCTCTAAGGTATGGTTCTCAGGAGAGTCACAATCAGAATCAGTGCAGACATTTGACAGTGTTCTACATAATTTCCTGTGTTAGGAACTTAGTTCCCAAGGCCGTATGTTAATGCTACTTGCGAGGTGGGAACTTGGGGAGGTGTTTGGCACTTGAGAGTTCTTATCCTCATGAATGTTTTATTTCATTCCTACGTTATTGAAGGTGTGGCCTTGTTAGCTTTGTTTCTCCCTTGTATATGATACAGGCAGAAGGTCCTCAACAGATGTGTTCCCTCCACTAGGGCTATAAGAAATACATTTTCTCCCTTTCCTTTCCTTCTTCTCCTTCTCCTTTCCTCCCCGTTCCCTTGCCTTTCCTTTCCCTTTTTTTGGTTAGTCATGGGTTTGAACTCAGGTCCTGGGCCCTGTTCCTGTTGCTCAAGGCTAGCACTTTACCACTTTGACTGACAGCTCCACTTCCAGTTTTCTAGTGGTTAATTGAAGATCGGAGTCTCATGGACTTTCCTGCTGGCTTTGAACTGTGTTCCTCAGATCACAGCTTCCTGAGTAGCTAGGATTACAGGTGTGAGCCATTGCCGCCTAGCTTCGTTTCTTTTACTGTGAAAGTAGAGCTGACAGTCTAACTGGAAATTCTCAGTGGCTAATTCTTTGCCCCCTGCTTTGTTTGTGCTTTTACATCAGACTGTCTGAGACTGGGTAACTTACAAGGGACACATTTATTTCACACAGTTTCGGAAGCTGCAAAGTCCAAGGCTGAGCTGCTTGAATTAGGGTCAAGTTAGGGTGTCATCTCTTGAAGAGGAAGGGAGCTGAGCCTGTCCTTTTTATCTGGGGACCACTCCCAAGATAACAAGTTATCCTTCAGTAGTAGCATTAATCTCCTCATGACCTCATGACTCCTTCCGTGCCGTTGCACTGGGGATTGAGTTGCCAGTTCATGAACGCACAGCTGTACTACCTAAACTGGAACCTGCCTGGGAGGTCATGCGTCGGAGGTTTGCTGGACAAGCTTGACTGCTGGTGGCATAGAGTAAAGGTGGCGGGAACCAGGAAGAGCTCTATGATCTACAGTTGGGCGCTATGTCACCTGATCAAGGCTAGGGACACCCACACCAGTTCTTGCTCTCTTGGTCCCCTTTGTTTACCTTGGCTTGTGGCACGTGTCTCTTTGGGTGGGATTTGGTACAGTGGAATTGCTATAGGTTTTCAGGTTCCTCTTGTCACTAAGAGGTACACCTGTGCAGGCAGGATCACTCAGCCCCTCTGCCATTGTCTGGTTACCCTTGGGTGTCTGATTACTCCTATGTTCCCTCAGACAAAGCAGTAAGCCAGTTGGACTATAATGGGAGCATCCAGCCTTTTGGCTCTGTGACCACCCCTCCCTAATCCCCATGTAATTGTGTACTTGGTGCTTTAGGTGGTAGTTTTTTCATCTATTTTAAAGTAACTTTGTATTACCAAAGGACATGCATGTTGATCATGCAGCATCCATGCATGTAATGAAAGCATGCAAGTGAAACAGACATATTCAGCTCATTGGTGGCATCTGTGCCTATTTGGACCCGGGAGACAGCGTCTGGAGTCTACAGCACACAGATGGGGTCTCCCGAGCCTTGATGACCTCAACCACTTCCACACTGCCAGTCCCCATGGTTCCCAGGCCTTGGCTAGAGTAGAAAATCTGAAGGGAGAGAAGCAAGAAGGCACAGCAGAGAAGCAGAGAGGATCAGAGGACAGCGCCATGGTGGGGTGATACTAAGAAGGAGACTAGAGAGTAAAGGGCCAAACGTGGCAGGGGTAACGGATCCGTGGCAGGGTCCCCAGGAGCAGGTGCACATCAGGGCTTCCCAGAGAACTTGGGCTGAGCATGTAGTCCGACTCACCTCTGTGATCCAAGATTGGGTGTCCACTAGGGAGATGACATGGGCATGGAGCAAAGTCGTGGGCTAGCTTCTCACCCTAGATATAAACCGCGCCCCCCCCCCCCCGTGGCGGGTCCCCCCCCATCATGAAGTTGAATGATCCATGTGAGATGTCTGCTGGGGAAGGCACCAGAACTCAGCATTAGGCATTAGAGTTGCTACCTGGAGCCTGTCTGTCGCAGACACTATCTGCCTGTACATGCTACAATTCAAGGAAATCTGTATGGCGGCTGTACTGTACTGTTCACACAGTATCTACCCAGAACATTCTGGTCATTTGGGGACTGGCAGGAACCCTCTGCATATTCCCTTGTGTCAGCCTAGGAGCTGCTTGGTCACCAAGCCTTTTCTAAGGGCATGGGTCTGAGGCCTGTGTGGTTAGCTCGTGGGCACGGGTGCTGAGGTTAGCCACATTTTATCTGTTTAGAAGGCCAAGAAGACATGCAAAGTTTTCCAGGGTTTCTGGGACATTCTTGAGAGGAAGAGGAATGCTGCTGGCCATTCACTAGGCTAAAAAGGGGTTTGCTGACACAGCCACGACGCGAAGGCTCTGACACCTGGAGCCTCAGACGGCTGGACAGTCACCCAACGCTAGAGGCTGTCCTAGCCAAGAGTACCAATGGAGCCTAAAGACTTGGAAATCATCAGAGTGCCAGGGGTGTTTCCTCATGGGACTGGCTGCCTGCCAGCCTATATGTGTTTCAGAGCTACCAGTAGCAGTGACAAGTGTGTGTGTGTGTGTGTGTGTGTGTGTGTGTGTGTGTGCGCCCGCGTGCATGTGTGCGTGCGTGCATGGCAGTACTGGGACTCAATCTCAGGGCATGGGTGCTTAGCTTTTTCACTCAAGGTTGATGCTCTACCACTTGAACCACACCTCTACTTCTGCCTTTTTTGCTGGTAAATTAGAGGTAAGAGATCCACAGACTTTCCTGCCTAGGCTGGCTTCGACTCAGTTCGACTCAGATCTCAGCCTCCTGAATAGGTCGGATTATAGGCGTGAGCCACCAGCTCTTGGCACAGTAATGATTTTTTTTTTAAATCACTGTCTGCCATAATGAAACAAGGTAATGTGTCATCTTTGCATTATTAGGAATGTCTTCATTTTTTCTTATAATTCTTTATCAAAATAGAATTTGTTTCTAATCTAGAAGGATTCTTCTCATAATTTGTATTCTATTTGCTTCGTTCACACAAAGTTAATTTGTGTCATAATTTTAAATTCATGCCTGTCAGATGTTGGTCATTTTCTAGGATTTCATGGCTGCTTTAAAGTTCACTGAATGATAATTTTTAAAGAAATACTGCTTTTATCTTACAAAAACAAAAAACCATGGGAGGCAGGATGTGGGGATAGAAGATAAAAGCAAAAGAATGGAGTTGAACTGTTTCCCGAAGCTCCCTTGGTTTCTCCGCTGCTTCTGAGCAGGCCTTAGGAATCGTTGAGCATACGTGGCTGCTTGCAGTTCTGAGGTGTGAGTGGTAGAGGCCAGGGAGGAGCCAGGGAGGAAGCATGGTGGGGTGGGGACAGCTGGCCTGCAGTTTAGAAGGGCTTTGTGGGAATTACCTCCTGCCACGCTTAGTGCCCTCGTGCTGCAGGTTCCTGTAAATGGTCTGGTGATGATGCATGGCTTGTCACAGTGGAAGTGACCGTAGCTGACTCGTGGGGAGGGGCAATAGAGACACGGGCCTTGGAATGGCTGGTAGGACCGGGAAACTGAAAGTGGATTCTGCCCAGCAAAGGCCTGGGGTCCACCTGGGCATCCCAACCCAGAGGGCCTGTGAAGCACTTGGCTGTAAGATGAGAGTCTGAAGATCAAGGACTAAGCTCGGACCATTGCATAGGCCAGGCCTGTGAGTTCTGGTTCACCTTCTGCCCCACTGGCCAGTGAGCCTGGTGAAAGAGAGTCAGTCTTCTAGATTCACAGGACTTTGTGAATTTTGCATTCCATCCCCTCTTCTTTTTGTGATGTTTAGAGGAACAACAGAAAAGTTTTACTTACTAAATTCCTCATCGTTACATCATCCCCGATTTAAAACAATCAGGGATTTTTTCCTTTATATAGAAGGTTTTTCTTTATATAGATTAAACATCCTTAGTCTAAAAAATCTGAGATCTAAAAGGCCTCCAAGTCTAGAACATTTTTTTTTTTTTTGGGTCCGGTCGTGGGGCCTGAACTCTGGGCCTGGGCGCTGTCCCTCAGCTCTTCAGCTCAAGGCTAGCGCTCTACCACTTGAGCCACAGCACCACTTCCGGCTTTTTTCTTTTTGCTTATGTGGTGCTGAGGAATCGAACCCAGGGCCTCATACATGCAAGGCAAGCGCTCTACCACTGGGCCACCTTCTCAGCCCAAGTCTAGAACTTTTGAGCATCATGATGCTATGTATGGAAAATGCCACACCTGAATTCATGTGATGGGTCACAGTTAAAGGCTGTTGCACTAAAAGTGCTACATGTAAATAATGTGAATATACGTGAATTTTGGGTTTAGTCCCTAATAATTCATGTATATGCACACATTCCCAAATCAGAAATCCAAAATACTTTGGTCCCAAGGATTTCGGTTAAGAAATACTCAAGCATGGTAACTAATTGGTTTTCTTAGTAAACTTTTTTTTTTTAATTGCCACAGTGCTAGGATTCCAGGTTCTTATACATTTACTGGGAAGTTTGCTTCGTAACTAAAATGAATCTGAAATGGTAAGTTTAGGATTGGTTGGCATTCTTGTCCTAGGTTTGACTTTGGCTCAACCCCGTGGTTGTGTGAATGAGACTTTGGTCAGCCATAACATGGGACCAACAAACCGGGGGCTTAAAGAAACTGAAATTGTACTCTCACAGTTCTGGAGGCCAGAAGCCCAAAACAAGATGTCAGCAGGCCACATTGCTCTGAAGGACCAAGGGCAGCAACCTTCCTGCCTCTACCAGCTTCGGGGGGCTCCAGGCTTCCCTGGGCTTGGGGTGGTATCACTCCAAGCTCTCCATCTTCACATGGCCATCTGCTGTGTGTGTGTGTGTGTGTGTGTGTGTGCGCGCGCGCATGCTTATAAGGACACTAATCATCTGGATTTATTGACCACGGTACCTTCATAAGAGTGTAGCCTTATCTACTCATATCTGCAGTGACCCTGTTTGCAAAAAAGTCACATTCACAGGTGCCAGGGGTTTGGGCTTCACCACGTCTTCCTGGTGATCCCAGGCTTGTCTCTCTAGCTGATTCCTGCTGCACCTTGTGCCAAGGTCACTGAGCTGAGGGGCAGCTGGGCTGGGCCTTGCTGGCATGGAATCAGCCCACCTCCACAGACCGTGCCCACAGGTGCCCATCAGCTTTAAGGACCTGGCCGTGCGATTCTCGGAGGAAGAGTGGCGGCTCCTACAGGAGAGAGAGAGGGAGTTCTACCGAGACGTGATGCGGGAGAACT
Source organism: Dipodomys spectabilis (assembly GCF_019054845.1). Classification (NCBI taxonomy): domain Eukaryota; kingdom Metazoa; phylum Chordata; class Mammalia; order Rodentia; family Heteromyidae; genus Dipodomys; species Dipodomys spectabilis. The sequence continues at coordinate 8,603,104 of NW_024870711.1, forward strand.
ACGAGACACTGGTCTCTGTGGGTAAGTGGCCCGGGCCTCCGGAGCCAAGGCTGGGAGAGAGCCAGGAAGGCTGGAGGCCACCACAAGGGTTCAAGTCTTCGTGGGGCTCCAGGCCAGCAGGTTGTAGGCTTCTTTCTTGTGAAGGAATAGTTTCTGGCCAAGGCTGGCCCCAGCCTTGTGTTTTTCTTGCTGTTATTTGCATGATCCAGGCAGGGTTCTGGAGATGGGTTGGTGGGGTTCAGTTCGCTGAATTGGGTGACCCAATGAGTGTGCATAGAACCCTGGGCCACCACATGACTGGGGGAGGGTGAATTCCAGAGTAACTGTCTCCTGTCTCTTCCCAGGGACAGCGGAGCTGCTTCCCCTCTCCGCTTTCCTGTCACCTACAGAGCCTGGAAGAGCCCCGGGGACAGAGAACTGCGCTGGACAGGGGCAGGGGCCTCCTGCAGGGGCTAGCCCCCATGGTAGGTCCTCTTGGCAGGCTTCGGGAGGCCTCCCACTTGCTGTCCTCAGCTCCCAGGCTGCATCCCTTCCCTTCTGCCTCTCACCCCCACGTAATCCTGACTCCGACCTGTGGGCCTGTAGCATGTCAGTTTCTCAATGTAGTCTGCAGAAGAAGCTGAGATATCTCTAGAGAGATCCTCTCCTCCGGGGTCTCCCTCTGCCACCACCCAACACCACCTCTCAGCCACCTTGCACAACCAGCCTGCCTGCTACTCCTCAGCTGGTGGACGTGGTACATGGGACCAGCCCCAGCAAGCTGGGAGTTAGGGAAGTTCCAGGAAAGGTAGATGGCTGGGCGGTGGAGACAGTCCTCTGCCCTTGAAGGAAAGGAGACCAGAGTAGGAGCTAATGGTGACAGTGAGGATGAACCCATTACTTGCCCCAGCCCAAACAGGCTGAGCCCTTGGACAGATCACCTAGCCAGGGCCCAAATCCTCTGGATAGTCCAGGATGTTGGTCATTCTTGGCTGTGCCTCCTGTGGCCCGGAGGGTTGCATGAAAGCCTCCATCTGACAGTGCGCACTGAAGTGTGTGGGCCGAGCAGATGCAGGGCGCAGGGCTCACTGTGGCCCCTCTACAGGAGGACAGCCCCAGCACAGCCTACACCTCACCGCCCTGGTGCAGCTGGTGAAGGAGATCCCAGAGTTCTTGTTCAGGGAAGTCAAGGGCACTGAAGATAGCCCTGAGAGCCGGGGAGCCAGCCTGGATGGAGAGCGAGTGAGCCCCAGGGGTAAGTCAGACACATGGGTGTCTTGTGGGCACACACAGATGCACCATAGCTGCATACCTACCTGAGCCGGAAGCCCCCGCCCCCAGGAACTGAGACTGTTGCTAGTCCCGCCCTCTTAGCTCCTGGGGCAGGGAGAAAGGAGCAGCAGGGCTTTCTCATGGTGGTGTCTGCACAGAACATTCTGTGTTCCCTCCTGTCATTGCTCTGCAGGGAAGGCGAGCAGCATGGGTGTCACTGTTATACAGAGGAGGGAATGAGGGAGGCGAAAGCTTGGTCTGGGTGGCCAGTGGGACCCTGATGCCTCTTGCCGTCGCATACTCTTCCCACCTCATGAGCTGGGTGTCCTTCCCCAGTCCCCACTCGGCCAAGATCCCATCTCCCCCTGCAGTCTGCCCTTTGACCCCCTCAGTAGACAGTGAATGAAAGAGGAAGGGGATGGAGGCTCAGCCAGACGCAGGTCTGACACACCCAGGATCCTCTAGGTTTGGGAGCTCAGCAGTGACGCCCATAGGCCACTGAGTCCAGTCCTGTAGGTGGAGCATGTCACAGAAGGACCCCGTCTGTGTCTTCCTCTCCCAGCAGCAGCTGTGGCGGCAGAGGCCTGCCCTCCTCCAGGCGTGCTCACCTGCCTTCCGGAGAGGCCCCCAGAGAGGCCCCCGAGCCGCACGGGCCTGGCCACCACACCTGCAGGCAGCTCCTCTTCAAGTGGCCCTCCAGGAGAGCCGGGGCAGGGAAGCCCCCTCCCCATCAGTGAGTCTGACTAGTAGAACAGCGGCAGCTTGCATTGTAAAACTCCAACCCTGGACTCTGGGGTCTTGCACCTGTGCACTCTTTGTTCTGGTTTCTAGTACTTGGTCTCTGGGATGAGACGATACGCTTGGCCTCTGATGTGTAGACCGAAGAGGCTAAATGCTTAGTCCCCAGGGGGCCTCCCAGCAGCCCTGACTGCTGAGGGCCTCATGTATCTGCTCAGGGAGTCCTGGGTGATTCTGACATGCAGGCCTGGAAGGGAACTGGCCTGTGTGCCCGGGGCTTTAGCCTCAGACGTTCCCATCAAAGCAGCGTGGCTGCACAGCAGGCAAGGTAGCCAGTAGGATGTATTTGGGGTTTCATTTTATCTTGAAAAATTCTTACAGAGTTTAGATTTGTCTAAATATATTTTTATTAAAAACATTTGAGCTAGGCATGGTGGCTCATACCTGTAATCCTAGCTACTAGAGAGGTGGAGAACAGAGAGGATCATGGTTCCTAGACCAACTCCAGGCAGAGAAGTTAGCAAGGCTCCCATCTCAATAAGTAGGCTTCGCTACAGTGTCACATGCCTTTAATCCTAGCTGTGTAGGAGGATCATGATCCGAAGCCAGCCTAGCTTCAGAGACCCTATCTGAAAAATAACCTATAGCTAACAGGGTTAGAGATATGGCTTAAGTGGCAGAGCACCAGCCTAGCAAGTTCAAGGCCATGGTGTTCAATCTCCAGTACCATATGGACTAAAATCGGTATTCCCAATGATCTTACCCTCCTTAGCCCGTGGCTTCACATGTCATCTTGTCCTTATGCTCAGGGTTCTGCAGACACTGTTTGAGAACTGTGAATGTAAGATTGTGGCTGAGGCCAGACATTGCTTGCTGGGCCAGAGGCAGCCAGAGAACTATCTTGGAGTCTGCAGTTAATCTGGATGCACACAGAGCGAGGCCCCCAGCCCTCCTGAGACGTCTTCTGAAGCCAGCCTCACATGGGCCCAAGTTCCCCAGACTTGGCTTCACCCGAAGATGTTGGGATACCAGAGAGGTCCATCATCATGGAGACCAGATCCTGGGTGACCAGAATCTGGAGCCCAGGCCAGGTCGTCGTCTTCTTTTTTTTTTTTTTTTTTTGCTTCTGGTCCTGGTACTTAAACTCAGGGCCTGAGCTCTGCCCCATAGCTTTTTTGCTCAAGACTGCCACTCTACCACTTGAGCCACAGCTCCACTTCCAGCTTTTTACTAATTATTTGGCGCTAAAAGTCTCATGGACTTCCTGCTCAGGCTGACTTTGAACCTTGATCCTTAGGTCTCAGCCTCCCAAATAGCTAGGACCAAATAGCTAGGATTTCAGGCATGAGCCCTTCCTTGTTTTCTATAATAGGAACTGCTGACAAACCTCAGCCTCCTGGAAAGGAAGGCCCTGGTGAGGAGCCCAGCCCGCCCACCTGTAGCCCTAGCCATAGGAAGGGCCAGAGAAGACTGGAGAGAGGGACTGCGGGGCCAGGTGAGCTGTCCAAAGGGTGCCCTGGAGCTGCGTGGGGCAGCAGTAGGGGGCAGAGTGGGGGGAGGAGGGTAGCTCATGCAAGGACATGCCACTGTCCATCTGAACCCCTCCCCCCATAGCCCAATAAGGCAAGCCTTGGAAGACCCCAGGGACTACTGAACACTCGGGCTGTCCCTTAGGACTCCCCTGACGTCCGCGGCCTTACCTCACACAGGAATCTCTCCCAGAAACAGCCCCTTGCAAGGCCTCGTCAACTGCCTCAAAGAAATCCTCGTGCCTGCGCCCCAGCGCACTGAGGCAGCTCTGAGCTTGCAGCCTTCCCTCCCTCCCCGGAGTGTTTCCAAGCACACACAGGTGGAGATGCCCGGGTGCCCGCCCTGGCCAGGTGAGTGCCTGGGAACCTGGCCTCCTCAGGCTGAGGCCCTGAAGCCCCTAGGAAGGTGGCTCTCTGTGCCCCGCTGCGTCCCTTGGGAACCTCTGTGCTCTGTGACTCTTACAAAGACTGCATTTAGATCAAGAGGGAACGCAAACTCCGATGCACCCGGCTTCCCCTGTGTTCTTTACTCTTCCCGATGTGGGACTCGGAGGAAAGCCGTGGCACTCAAGTGTCATTTCCCGTTGACACTGGGTGAAGTGTGAGAGCGGCCCCTCGGGTTTAGACAGTCGATGGGGAGGGAACACCACCTGGAGTTGCTAAAGCCTGCTGAAGCTCTGCGCCATGTTCGGGATATGCCGAAACCCACTCAGGGTTAGGGTGAGTGAGTGAGTGCCTGCCAGGTATATGGCGGTGCCAGACCCTCCTGCTGGAAGGTCACTTGTGCTCAGGACCTGGGAGCTGTGCAGGGCATTGACGCCAGCCCATCCCCCCACGCCCCAGGTGATGTCCATGCACGCTGGAGGTGCACTTTGCGCCCTGCCCCTTTGCGCCAGCTTCTAGGAAGTGTGTAGAAGGCATATTGAAACCGGGCACTGAGCAGACAGTGGCTCACACAAGCTTAGGGCCTGGGAAGGTTCCCATGTCTGGATGTCTGTACACTCCTCACTGCATGCGGTGCTCCTCATCCCTGGGCGCAACGGGTAACGTGCGCCTCTTCCCATAGTGAAGACCGAGGCGGCCTCGGCGGCGGAGGACTGTCCCCTCAAGGGTCTGCTCAACTGCCTGAGGGAGATCCCAGAAGCCCGGCACCAGCGTCCCAGCCCCTCAGCACCAGGGGAGCCATGGCCACCAGAGGACACAGGGGCCTGGAAGAGGAATTCTGGAGGTAAAGGTCATTTGCTGGGCTGAGAGGATGCACGGTCATGTTTGGTCTTCTGCTTCAAGCAGGGCCGTGAGTGACCCCTGGTGACAGAACTCTTAGCCCTGGCCTCTGGGTATGGCTCACAGGAACCAAGTGTCGGAGGTGATTGCTGTGTACATGATGGAAAGCCATGTGCCTCATCCTTGTCCAGAGTGTTTCTTAGAGTGGGTGGTGAAAGTTCTAGAAGGAAGGAAAGGATTTTAGAGAGGGAAAACACCAAGAAATAGAAAAAAATTGTAGCCCAGTTGACCTTTAGCTCTAATTGTGGTGTGGGGTTCCCCCCACATGTGTGTGGGCCGGATGGGGTCCCTAGGACCTGGATTCCCCGCGTATGTTCACACTGGGTTCACATTTCCATTCCTGTCAGCTCCCCGAGGCTCTGAGCTCAGAACACAGCCTGAAGCAGTGTGCTTGAGCAGCCTGCTGGCCGAGGGCTGCTGGCGTGCTAATTAACACCTCTTAGAAAGCTCTGGAACACCCCTAGAGGGGCTTGGGTGGAAGGAAGAGCGATTGGGGTTACAGAAATAACAGGCCTGAAGCTGATGTAGGCCCTCTGCCCTGGAGAACGGCCTCCAGGCCTGCAAATCTGGCTTCCCAGTTCCCGAGGCTGACTTCCCATAGGTCACAGACGCCTCCACACCCCTCCGCCCCGCCCTGGCCCCGGCGGCACATTCCCTGTGGTGAAGGTGGAGGACAGCTGGACCCAGAGCCCCCTGGGGCCTGCATCATGCCAGCTCAGCAGGCAAGGCTACAGTTCCTCCACCGCTGCAGACACCAGAAGGGGCCGAGTACCCCTGTGGGGCCCCACAAGTCAAGGTGAGTCCTGGGTTGTTCATCCTCCTCTTCGGTGGGAACCAGGCCTGAGGTGCCAGCATCTACAGAGAAGAAGCTCCTGCCTGGCCTTTGAGCAAAGAGCCAGGCCCTGCCGTGGCTCCTGAAGTCATCCTCGGGCCTGGCCCTTGCCTGGACAGCCTCTGGCTTGAGGACCTTCGTTTGTATTGAGGTGCTAGCAGAGGAAGCTGTCCATGACTCTTCCAGCTCTTCCTTGGGAGCTGGGGACAGCTTTCTTTAATCCTTCTGAAGAAGCAGAGAACAGGTCAAAAGTCCCCCAGGGGGATTTCCTCTTGGCGGGTCCCTGACAGCTTAGTGCAGGACTTGGCACCTCTGCAGATGGCAAGCCGTGGCCGGCCAGCCGGCCCGGGGTCGAGCTGGAGCCTGGTAGGCCAGCCGGGGTCCTGAAAGAGAGGGTAACAGGGCAGCTTTTCCTGTCCCAGCCAGCAGGGCCTCAAGCTCACCCCTGGAAGCGCTGGAGGCCTGCCTGAAGGGCATTCCCTCAGCTGGACCATCACCTCCCCAGCTGGTGGCTGCTTCTTGGTCCCGGAGCCCCCAGCCAGGAGATGCTGGGTCTCACAAGCCGGAGCTGCAGCCTCAAGGATCGCACAGTGAAGGTATAAGAACCCAGGGTCTTTGTGCTGGCAGTGGAGAGGTCGGGTCTCCTGGGGTGTATACTGTTCTTCTTCCAGTCAGCTCCCTGAGTTTGATGAAGGAAGTTGAAGGGTACCCACCCTCTACCCCTCTCTGAGATCGCTTCTCTGGAGTCCTGAGACAAATTGTGTGTGGGGGTTGGGGTTTTCCATCAGTGGCATGGAGAGCCCCAGTACTTTGGGGCTGAGTCTCTGGGCGCCATCCACTCCCGGGCCCAGCGACCCCTTCTCCAGTGGGCTCTCTGTGACACAACTCTGCTGCTCCCTGCAGAGGCCACGACGGAGCCCCTGCCACCGCTGGGCCTGCGGGGCTGTGTGAGAGAGGGCCCCAGCCAGCCCCCCGGCCCCCAGGGCACTCCCACCAGCTTCTCCTCCACCAGCAGCATTGACGGCGACCTAGACTTCGGGAGCCCTGGGTACAGCCAGGGCCAGCAGTTTGGAAAAGGTAAGCTGGGCTGACCTGAGGTTGGAGTCCCTCTGGGGAAGGATGGGAGGCCTTGTCTCTGGCAGGCTGCCATGCCCGCTGTCAGAAGTGGAGGTGGGATGCTGAGGCAGGAGCAGATGCAGACTTGTCTTGGGCTGGGTGATTTGGTTCAGATGGGAGGACAGCTGAGGTCTCTTAACATGTCCTTTTTGCACTGTCCCAGCCATAGAGAAGTGCCTGTAGTACAAAACTGACCTCCGTCAGCAATGCGCTTGGTGACTTGTGCCCCCTTGGATCCTACCAGGGGAGCTGTTCCTGGGGACTTGGGACCTTGGGGCCTTACAGGACTCTTCAGCCTCCCCTTTGATCTTTTTTCCCCACCCGAACAATCTGGTCCATCTGGTCCCACGGGTGGGTGCCTATACACCTGCCTTCATTTGTGCCCTGGCACATCCGTTGGCACTGGAAAGGCCGGGGCCACAGCCAGGACTCTGGCTGGGCCAGTGAGGCCTAGAGAGCCAGCCTCAAGGCTTCTTCCTGCCTGAGTCCTCCTGAATTGACTCATCTTTCAGTTTGGGGGGAGAGTTAGATGTATCAGAGTTTGAACTCAGAGCCTCATGCTTGCTATCCTTCATGCTCTACCCCTTGAGTCATGCCTCCAGGCCTACTTTTTGCAGGTTATTTTGCAACTTTTCTGTCCAGGCTGGCCTTGAACCGAAATCCTGCAGATCTCAACCTCCTGAGAAGCTAGGATTGTAGGCATAAGACTCTGGCTCCTGACTAATTTCTGGTTTTTAAGAAGCAATAGAATCGTATGACTGTTCAAAAACTACAAAAGATTATGTGAAGTCTCCTTGCTTCCCCTACCGGCAGCCCTGTCCTCCTGTGCCAGCCGCTGCGCGACTTCATCTCCTTGCAGAGACGCCTGCCTGTGTTCAGGCTCTGTCTCCTCACACACATCCCCACCTCACTTTTTGTTTTAAACCTTTGTCCTTGACATCTTTCTACATTTGGTCTTCATAGTCCTTGGCCGCTACACAGAGGTTGAGTCCCTGCGCTGGCAGAGTGCGGGGTCACTTCCTTTTCATGTGGCTTCTGTGGATGGGCTTGGTGTTCCCAGTGACCCAAACTGCAGGAGACTCCACACTGCCTCTAGAAGCTTCCAGGTGGGCCCCCAAGAACCTAGCAGCTCCCTGTGGCAGTCTCTGGCTTCCAGCCTCTGCCGGGCTCCCAGTTGTCAGCAGACGCCCCAGGAAGGAATGTGGCCAGTGCTGTCTGCTCCCCTGGGAAGGGCTCTGCCCTCCGGAAGTCCAGCTGAGCCAGTTCCTGTTGCTTGCACTGTGCACCCCCACTAGAAATGCAATTTATGCAGTGAGTTTGGTTTTCTTCTCTCTGGCCTTCTGTGGACGAATGTCCTCCTGAGGGTGCGGAAGCCTGCAGTGGTGTGCTCCGTGGAGGGCACGTCTGCTTGTTAGGCTGTCCTGTGTGCTAGACAAGCCATGTCACCCTCACCATGGTGGCAGCCGGATGTCCTGAGGGACTGGAACCCCCACCCTTGGTGAGGCCCTCCTCACCCTGCCCCCAGCATCCATCCCCAGGCAGTTTTCTGTAGATGGCTGGCACATGCCCTGCTTCTTCCTGTCAGCCCAAGGAGAGCCACTCTAGAGTCAGGGCTGACAGTTGTTTGAGGCCAGGTCTCCACTGCATCCTTGAGCCACCATGATGGGTCCAGTGCTCTGCCTCCTCTTGCTGCCCTGGACCTGGCAGAGTGCAAGGCTCCCGTGGTCCACACAGCCTGACCTGCAGCCTTCCATGACTACCATGCTTGATCTTCACAGGATACCTGCCAGGAAGTTCCCCGCTCCAGAGCCTAGAGAACTGTCTCAGAGAGATCCCTGTGCCCAGGCTGCAGCCTGCCTGGTCCTCTTCCTCTGCCGTGGACAGGGGACTGAGGAGGACGGAGCCCAGGAACTGGACAGCAGACAAGGAAGGTAACTCAGTGGGGCCAGAGATGCCCGTGATTTGGACTGGATGGCTCCCATTCAGCACTGTGGGCACTGCTGTGCTCCCAGCATCCCGTGGACCTATTTATATGTGAGCCAAGAAGGTGCTCCAGAAACTGCACTGGGAGGAGATTTTTATCGGGGCCAGAAAGCCAGATAGACTGTGCAGCACACATTTAGACTCACTGGCAAGTGGGTGCACCACCCAGCCCCGAGATGGGTCCCCGTGTCTTCATCCTGGCCATCTCAGTCCTGGTGTGAGACCTCAGACACTGAGCTGCACAGCTCCCAGGTTGGGAATAGAGATCCTGGAGCATTTGGACCGCAGAGCAGGCCATTCCCAGGCCTGACACTTGGCTATGGTAGAAATTCTCTGTCCATTCCTCTGTGGCCCCACAGGGTTGACAGGCCTCTTGGCATCTCATTAAAACAGGACTAAGGGCTGAGGCCTGTGAGCCAGCCCGTCTCAGGCAGGGTGGGGGAGAAGTGCCCACCAGGAGCCTCCGTCTAGCCAGCCCACAGGCCTTCACCTCCAGCTGCATGACCACCTGCCACCAGCGAAGGCCCAAAGATCCAGGGCCCCCCAGGCCAGGCCCGTGGAGGTGGCTGCAAGATGGTGAGCTGCCCCTGGTATTTACCGGCACTTCTTTTCCTCCTTTCCCTTCTCTGGGTACTTCCGTCCCTTCCCTGCCTCACATTGCTTGCAGAGAGGGTAGAAGCAGGGAACCACATAAGCCAGGGGAGGTTGAGAGTACAAAGTCAGACAGGAAGGGGCAGGAAGAACAGTGCTTTTTCTATCCATTGGCTCTCTCCAGAGGAAGCCCGCCCACTGCAGTTGTAGACAGCCCTAGCTGTATGCCTTCCCAGGTCCTTGCAGGAGGGGCAGGAGGATGGCATAGCTTATCCCGGGTTTCTAGCCCTCCTATAGGCAACAATTGGCCCTCACCAACCTGCTGCTCCCAGCATGATGCTGGGCACAGGGTGGGTCTGTGGCAAGGGGTGGGGGGTGGAAGGTAGAGGGAGCTGCTGGGGGAGTAGGAGGAGCTGCTGGGGGGTGGGGATGCATAGAGGGAGTCGCTGGGGGGGTGGAGGTCACTTCTGAGGTGTGGGGGTAAAGGGAGCTTCTGGGGTGTGGGGAGCTGCTGCCTTGCCTAGAAGATGGGGATTTGGCTAGAACTTGGCCACTAACGACCTCTCCTGAGGTCTTGAAAGTTCCTCAGCATTCTTTCCAAAGCATCCAGGGACTTGGCCAGGCTCTGACTTTTCTTCTATGTGGAAGGTGAGCCGTTACAGCCTACCAGAACCTGGGCTGAGCCAAAAGGGGACCGGCCTCTGTGCCCAGTCTCTGAGACAGAGTCCTGGCTGCCATTGGGTGATGGCTCCCTCAGGGGATGGCAGCCTTCAGGGATGGACAAGGGCTTTTGTCATTGACACAGGGACAGCCACCATGCCCTCCCCCCTGCACTGCCTGGAGAGCTCTCTGAAGGGGATCTTGCCTATGAAGCCCTTGCGCTTTACCTGCTTGGCCGGCCCTGGCCCCAGCCCCAGCCCCTGCTCTAGCTTGAGCCTCAGCAGCTCTGATGGAGAAGACCTGAGGCTGGATCCCGAGCTCTGGCAGCCACCCCTCCAGGGTAAGCCTGCTGGGAAGGGCGGGGGTGGTGGCTCTGGGAAGAGTCAGCACGCTGAGACCAGCTCATTTTTGATGCAGAGAGAGACCACCTTCCCAGCTGCAAGCGTCCTCTCTCTGTGTCCCCTGCCCCGGGAGGGTCTCCCAGAGGTGGCGGCGGCGGTGGCAGCAGCAGCAGCAGCTGTGTTGGGGGACACCCTGAGGGACCACAGCCCAAGGACTATGGCAGCCTCAGTACAGGTGAGCCTGCGGTCTTCCTGGGCAGGCAGCTGCACATCTCCAGAGGGCCGGGAATCCAGATAGTTCTCTGAACCCTACCAGTCACCGCCTGGCTCTCACCAGAAAGCATTCTCCAGTCATTGTGCTTTAGTTTCCTCTGAGCCAGAGCCTGGGTCCCTGAGCCAGGGGCTCAGAACAGGGCTTGTTAGTGTTTCTATGGGGAAATCTTGGCAAACCACCTAATATATATACCACGCCATATGCACTTATTAATATATGTGTGTATGCAGTATTGCTATGTAACATTTTTTTAAGCTTGGCAGTCAATAAAAGAAATAGCAAAAGTGGGAATTCCCAGTGCCAGAGCACTGGCCTTGCATGCCCAAGTCCTCAACACCACTGGCCAGGCTACCCCAGGCCGCCTCGTTTCTCCATCAGGCTGAGATCCAGTGTTTTTTTTGTTTTTTTCCCAACAGGAAAAACAGAAGAGGGGACAATGGAGGTCAGGTCCCTGCCACCCAGGGGAGAAGAGGGTGCAGAGAGCCCTGGCCATCCTGGCCCTCTGTGCAGTGGTGGAGAAGTAGGTAGGGGCCAGGGAAGTGGTCAAGGGAGGACGGCGGCATTCCCAGGCCTGGACCCCAGGCTGTGCCATGCTTTTCCATGCCTTCTGGGGCCTAGTGGAACGTGGTATACACAGGGCACACATGGCCCAGCAGGCTGTCCACCAGAGCAGTTAGGCTCCTTACATCTTGCATCTCATTTAATTACTGCTTAAAAATGGGAAAGTAGATATATTTTTGAAGCCACCTTAAGAATATCCTTGCGGGCTGGGAAGGTGGCTTAGTGGTAGAGTGCTTACCTAGCATGCATGAAGCCCTGGGTTTGGTTCCTCAGTACCACATAAATGGAAAAAGCTGGAAGTGGTGCTGTGGCTCAGGTGGTAGACTGAGCCTAGCCTTGAGCAAAAGAAGCCCAGGGACAGTGCCCAGGCCCTGAGTTCAAGCCCCAGGACTGGCATCAATAAAAAATAAGAATGTCCTCATGTGGGGGGGCTGTGCAGAGCAATACATGTCCTTGTCCCAGGCTTACCGTGCTCTTCCCACAGAGGCCACTGGGCATTCTAGTCCTGCCCCACGGCCAGAGGAATATCCTGTGCCCAGGGAGGAAGAAGAACCCAAGGGCCTGGAACCAGGACATGGAACACCCCACGTTGCAGGTGAGCTGGGGGCTGCCCCGCCCCGCTGTGCAGAGCCGAGCCTGGGTCCCCAGCCTGGGGAAGGACACACCCTTCAAGTTCATCGTCTGGGTCATGGCAGGAAGTCAGTGCCACTGCACGATGCTGCTTGGGTACATGTTTCGCTTTGGTGCTTGTCACAGAAATCACAGGAACTTTCCCCAAATCCCAAATTGGGGGTTTGAAGGAACTTTAGAAAATCAATGGTAGCTCATGCCTGTAATCCTAGCGACTCAGAAGAGACTGAGATCTGAGGATCAGAGTTTGACGCCAGCCTGAGCAGGAAAGTTCTTGAGGCTATCTCCAATAAACTACCAAGAAGCTAGAAATGGAGCAGTGGCTCAAGTGGTAGAGTGGTAGCCTTGATTAAAAGAAGCTCAAGGACTTCCCAGGCCCCAGGGGACACACACACACACACACACACACACACACACACACACACACACACACACACACACACACACACACACACACACACACACACACACACAAACACACACACACACACACACACACACACACACACACACACAGTGCTAGCCTTGATTAAAAGAAGCTCAAGGACTTCCCAGGCCCCAGGGGACACACACACACACACACACACACACACACACACACTCTAACTGAGGGAGTCAAACCTAGTACAGTTGAATAACCTGGCCAAGGCCATCCAGAGCACTTTGGTTTTATGTCACACCTTGTTCTGTGGTGCCACCATGGAGACAAGCAGAGGGCAAGGCTCTGGTGCTCTCAGTGTCTGGCCTCAACAGTAGGGACTGTGTGTGTGTGTGTGTGTGTGTGTGTGTGTGTGTGTGTGTGTGTGTGTGTGTGTGTGTGTGTGTGTGTTTGAGTCCCATATCTGTAGGAGCTCTGTCTGGCCTCAACAGTAGGGACTGTGTGTGTGTGTGTGTGTGTGTTTGAGTCCCATGTCTGTAGGAGCTCTGGCCTCAACAGTAGGGACTGTGTGTGTGTGTGTGTGTGTGTGTGTGTGTGTGTGTGTGTGTGTGTGTGTGTGTGTGTGTGTGTGTGTTTGAGTCCCATGTCTGTAGGAGCTCTGTCTGGCCTCAACAGTAGGGACTGTGTGTGTGTGTGTGTGTTTGAGTCCCATGTCTGTAGGAGCTCTGCCTCCCCTCAAGTGTCAGGCTTCTGTTAAGAGATCTAACCTGAGATGAGCCTTACCCCTGAGATGCTTTATTTTGTATTTTGGCTTTATTTTTTGTTTTCTTTCTGAGAGAAAGTCTTTCTGTATTAGCTTAGGCTGACCTTGAACTCCTGATGCTCTGCATCAACTTCAGATCCTCAACTAATTAGAGAAATTGTCCACACAGAGCTGGGCCACTCGGGCCACTACCTTTCCTTCCCATCTGCATCCCCAGAGGTGTTGCTAAATTAGACAAGGGCAGAACTCCTCCATGGCTCAGGGAAATGGGAACACAGATTTCTCTGCCCAGTCTGGGATCTGTGAGTTAAGACTGGCAGGGGCCAAGTCCTTCCTGGGTGGCTTGCCTAGCAGTAAGATCAATTCAGTTATCATTTTAAAGTAACTTACATGTAGCCGGGCGCCAGTGGCTCAGGCCTGTAATCCTAGCTTCTCAGGAGGTTGAGATCTGAGGATCATGGTTCAAAGTCAGCCCAGGCAGGAAAGTCAATGAACCTTTTACCTACAATAAACCACCAGAACACTGAAGTAGCATTGTGGCTCAAGTGGTAGAGCGCTCGTTTTATGCTGAAGAGCTAAGGGATAGCTCCAGGCCCAGAGTTCAAGCCCCATGACAGACCAAAAAAAAAAGGGGGGTGGGGGAGCTTACATGTCTAAATGTGGTCAGGCATGTAAGCCAATGCTCAGGAAGCTGAGACAAAAAGGTTTGAGATTTTGAGGCCAACCTGACCTGAATGAGGGAGTTAGGAGAGGTGGAGCTCTATGATTTGATTGTAGCCAAGAAGTGGTGGCCCCAAGGAAACTCGTGGCTTGTCACCTTGGTACACAGCTGGGCCTTGTACCACTGGCTGTCTGCTCCGGGCAGATACTCTGGGGGTTATTCAGTCCCAGTGCTAGAACAGGGACTCACTGCTTCTTTTCCTGGGAGGTAGGAAGCCACCATCTTGGGAAAGATAGCTGGGTCTCCATGGAAATCCCCTCTGGCTGAGGAGCCCATTGGTGTGGTGAATGTGAGAACCAGCCGGTTTTGATGTCACAAGGGCAGGCAGCAGTATTCTCAAGTTTGTGTCACTTTCTATCCCCAGTTCTGTAGAAACAGACTTGGGGTGACAGGAGACTGACCACACTAGATGAGGGGTCTCCTTAGGTTGGGGGAGAGAAGGTAGCCTAAGCACTCTTATCAGCCCTTGCTCTGGTTTCAGATCCGTCCCAAGGTGGGCTGCTGTCCAAGGACCCCCTGGAACCTCCCAGCAAGTCCCCCCCACCCACAGCTGCCCCTCACCTGCCGCCGTGTCCCTGTGGGGGGGCCCTGCAGCAGGAGCTGCGCAGCCTCGGTGCTGCTCTCGAGGCGAAGCTGGACCGGCTGGCTGCGGCCCTCGTGGGCCTGACTCAGGAAGTGGCCACCATGAGGACCCAGGTGGACCGGCTGGGGAGGCGGCCCCGGGGCCCCGGGCCCAAGCCGTGGGCCCTTCCTCGGGGACCTCGGTGGGCCAGTGGTCTGGGTCACAGACACCTGCCCTACTGGAGACAGAAGGGCCCCACCAGGCCTAAACCAAAGATCTTGCGGGCCCAGGTGGAAGGTAGCAGGTCCGCTGACCTCCAGGGCCTCTCCAGAGGGAAGGCCTACCTGGTGCCTCCACCGCCTCCAGCTGCTCCTCCCACAGAACCTTCCAGGCCCAGCGTCAGCCCAGCCCAGCAGCCCCCCTCTTCAGCACCCAGCTGCCACGCTGCGCTGCCTGGACAGCCCCTCCTTGGACACGCTGGGCGCCACCAGAGCCCTCCTCCACCCTTAGTACCTGCTGCCTTGTCTCCTCGGGTGACCCCCCCTGCAACCAGTTCGGATACAGACCCGCTGACTTCAGGGTTGTCACCGATCAGCACCCCAAACAAGCCCAAGGAGCCAAGCAGCCTTGTGGGGGGAGGCCTCCGGGAGGACCTGTGGGGTGGTGAACACCGGGACCCACGGTGGGGGGCCCGTTAGCTACTCGCTGTCAGTCAGCTTGTCTTCCTGGCGTGCCCGCCCGGGCAGCCTCTCTGTCGGGTCCCCTCTCCCGCTGGGCCCTCAGCCCTGCTCCTGGACGCACAGACCCATGGTGGTGTCTGCGCTCAAGGCCCCGTGGCGATGTTTCTAGCCACACCTCAGGGTTTCTTGGCTCAGGGTCGGCCAGATGCTCCCCTGACCTCTCCAGAGCCGTCCCGCGGTGGGCCAGTGGCATGCGCAGCATGGCCATGAGGCACCCTCCACCAGCCCCTCCTGATCGCCAGCACAGATCTCCTTTTGGAAGAACCAATGTGGTTTAAACCAGATTTACTCACACGGATTCTAGAACATGAGCTACTAAAGAAAGGCCCTTGGCTCCCATCCAGTAGTGCTCAGCGAGACCCACGCGGGGGCCATGGCTGACATGACTGTGTCACCAGTACCGCCAGAGCGCGCGCACACACACACACACACACACACACACACACACACACACACACACACACACACACACACACACACACATCCCATTGTACTTGTCTCCCGGGGCTGTGTATAAAGTGCTACCGACTTAACCAGCATGGGTGGCTTAAACTAGAAGCTCCAAATGAAGGTCCTGTGGGGGTTAGTCCTGCCTGTGGGCTCTAGGAAGGGGTCTGCCTCAGGCCTTTGTGCCCCTAGGCGCCTAGCTTCATATTCACATTTATCTCCAAAGCCCCCTTGGGACAGGGCACTGGTTTTATTGGATAGGGCCCACTGGTAAGCTCGTTCAAACCATGTGAAGACCCCTACCCCCTTCCCCCTCTGCAGGGCGAGGGCTTCGGCATATCAGCACACAGGGCACCGTTCACATGGCACTGCCCAGGCTGCTTCCGCCCTGATGAGATCCATGCCTGCTCCCAGCCCCACGTCCAGTGCCTGGTGTGCATTGCGGCGGGTCTGCCCTTTTAATGCACTTGTCCTTACCAGAGCCGGAGCTCAGCCTCTTGGGTTGATTGAATTCCCTATTTAATCAGGAATTTTCTGAACTGTGCCTATATGTTTGGTACCTGAGAAGGCCTGGCGTGCTGTGCACTGCGTGGTTTAGCCTTGCCACCAGGACCCTGAGGGGCCCAGTGCTGGTGCCAGGACCGCATAAGCAGCCCCTGTGGCTGCTTTGCCCATGCCTCCCCCAAATCAAGAGTCGTGAGACCGCTGGGCCTCCATCAGTGTGGGTGGGAAGCCCTCCCGAGGGCTGGGGACTGCAGCATGGCACACGCAAGTGTTTTCAGGACTAGGTTTCAGAGAAGGGTCCACTGGGTAGTCACGATTTGTGGGATGTGTGTGTGTCTGCACACGCACATAAGTCGGTACTGGGTTTTGAACAGACCTTGCACTCTCCTGCGATGGTTTTGCTCAAGGCTGGTGCTCTACCACTTGAGCCACACCTCTACTTAGGAATATTTCCAATCGTGTGAGCAGGATGCTGACTGAAGCAAATGACCCGGCCTGAAGCTGGGTGGTGGCAAAGAACAGAAGGGCAAACTCTCCAACCCTGGAGAGCTGAGCAGGTCCAGCTCCTTTTCCAGCTGAGCCCAGAGGGCAGTGCTTGGCTCCTTTCATGTCAGTAGGAAGACTCAGGGCATAGGCAGACATGGCCAGGAGGAGAGTTCTGTTCGCCAGGCCTGGATCCTCCACTTCTACCGTATGACAGAGCAGTTGGGCTCCAGGCTCAACAGATGGCAGGTGCATGCCCTGTGCTTGCTGGTACAAGTGAGCAAACCAGCCCAGGCTCACACAGCTTTCAGCCAGCAGGGCTAGGAAGTAGCCAGACCCCTCCTCAGGGCTGCCAGCTGGTGGTGTGCACAGACATCGCCCTACCTGTGCCTGCTTGAAATAAGGCGACAGCCAAGCCCGGCCTGGGCAAGCCGCAGCGAGCGGGACCGGGCAGTACGCTCAAGGAGAAGCTCAAGGTTGTGGAATCTGAATACATAAGTGGTAAGTTCCGTGATGGCTCGCCTCATTCTGCGCAGGCCCACAGGTACCGCAGCTGTTAGCTGCAGAGGCTGTGGAGCCACAGACTTGGTGAGGAGTCTGCAGGGTAGGGGTTGGCGCCGCAGCCAGCTCCTGTACAGGGTTGTTTTGAAGAGGAGGTGAGGCTGCTTTGATTTGGGAGCATTTTTCGTTTTTTTCTTTTAGATTTTTTTTTTTTTTTAGCATTTCCTGAAGTATTCTTTTCATGTTTTTTTCTTATTTAAAAAGCATTATAAAGGCGATGTACAGAGAGGGTTACAGTTACCTAAGTCGGGTAAAGAGCCATCCTTCCCTCACTCTCCCAGTTTTTCCTTCCCATCCCCCCATGTCATAGTTCATTTCCCACTTAGTGTCTAGTGAGGACCACTGCTGCATTTGTTCACCCTCTGTCCCTCCATTTCCGTGCCCACACTTGCCCTCCCAGAGACAGATTAGCAAGACAAATAACAAAAACCCTCCATTTCCTGGAGTTCATTTCAATAAATATTATTTTATATGATTAGAAGTACATAGGCATTGTACCTTTGTGGGGGAACTTCTTAAATGAACAAAAGGCCTGGAATTTGGGGAGCCCGGAAGGTCCTGAGTCTGCCTGCCACCATCCTGGAAACTGGCCACAGGCCTGGCCTGAGTGCCAGTCTTCCCTCCATCCCCACCTAGCTGCCCTGTGTCAGCCTGAGGCCGGGCGCGAGGCTCGCTCAAACCCTGCTTCCGAAGTGAGTGGACTTCCCAGCCCCCATGGTCCCCAGGCCACTGCTGAGCCTTCCAGTACAGGTGGGGCAGGTGCTAAATTACATCCAGGAGCTTGAATCCCTAAAGGAGCCGGGCCTGGGCCAGACTCTGCCCCCCCACCCCCTTGGTACTGGGGTTTGAACCCAGCCCCACACTTGCTGGGCAAGTGCTATACCACTTGAGCCTCACCTCCAGTCCTTAACACTTACTCTTGACCTTTTGATGTCTTTGTATTTTAGACATTGCTCCCCTAAGTATCCCATCATTCATCTGACAACCCATTGTAAAGTGACGGGATTAGGCTGGGTGTATATAATCCTAGCTACTCTGGAAGCTGAGATCTGAGGATTGTGGTTCAAAGCCAGCCCAGGCAGAAAAGTCTGTGAGATTCTTACATTCAATTAACTACTCAAAAAACTGGAAGTGGAGCTTTGGGTTAATAGGGAAGAGAGCTACCCTTGAGCAAAAATAGAGTTCAGGGACTGAACTCAGGCCCTGAGTTTAAGCCCCATGACTGACAACATCACCAAAAAAGTGACTTGTTATTGATATATCTAGGTTTGAACAAACATACCATTTTATTTTGTGCTTTATGTTGGTCTCACCTGCTCAAGGTTGTTAGGTTTGCTTTGTGGATTGGGGTTATTTTCTCTCTCTCTCTCTCTCTCTCTCTCTCTCTCTCTCTCTCTCTCTTTGTCTGCCTTAGGCATTGACAGAGTTTTGAAGTTTTTTTACTTACATATTTTCTCCCTGCCCACCTTAGCCTCAAAATTTAGAAGGATGAAAGGAAAAACTGATAGCAAAGTTCACAATCATATTTGGAAGATTTTTAGCATGTCTCAGAGTTGATAAAAACAAGACAGGAAAGGAATAGAAAACCTGAACAAGTCAGTTAACAAATGTGTCCTGCCAGAAGAAAGTGTAGAACAAGTCCCCCGTAGACTGCACGCTCTTCTCAATGTAGCTACGAACACTGACCTGACGAAGTCCTAGAGGAAATTTAAGCAAATTTACCATGGTGTTTATTCCCCTTCCCTGCCTACCTCTGCTTCGTGGTATGGAGCCCTGTACCGCTTAAGCCACCCTAACAGCTCCTTTGTATGTTGGTTGTTTTCTATGATAGTGTCTCACTCTATGCCCATGCCAGTTTGGACTATGATTCTCCTATTTGTGCTTCCTCTTGTCACTGAGGATGGCAAGAGAGCCTCACTATGCAGAGCCATTGTGCTTTGCCGGTAGCTGGGATAGCAGCCATTGGTTGAGATGAAGCCTTGAGAACTTTTTGGCCAGACTGGCCTCAAGCCACGATCCTCCAGATCTCTGCCTCCCTAATATACATTTTATCTCTAAAGGTAAAATTCAGTAACAGCACACACAACACCCAGAAATTTTTAATGTTCAAGAAATGAGAATCATTGCTAAAGTACTGTATACATGAATGAAGAAATCAAATGAGCATTAGAAATATTTTGAACTGTAAGAAAGAGCCACACATTAAAACTTGCCAGGTAAGGCTACATCAGCACTTTGGCATGAGGGAGTGCGTGAAAAGAGAAAGGCTGGGAACTCACAGGAGTTACAGGTAGAGGAGCAAGAGAAATCTATGGGTGAGCGAGACCGGCAGAAGTCAGCCCAACCGCATCAACAGCCAGAAATCTTTTCTTTACCAAAAGTAAAAATTGACTAGCCAGTGGCAAAATCCATCAAAAAAAAAAAAGCACTAGTAAGCAGTCTCAGGAATGAAAGCAGCTCCACCCATGCTGCAGGAAGTCGGAAGGCAACAAGTAACTTTGCCCCAAACTTGAAGATTTAGATATAAGACTTCCACAGGAATACAACTTCATACATTATTCACGCTTATTAACACGTAAGGTATGAAATAAAGGATTTCCTCATTATTTCCACACAGATATAATCTGCTTGGACCATATTTACCCTCCTCATGGCTGAACCCCCTCCCAGTCACCAGCTGCCTTCACTCCATTCTTTTCCTTAAAATCATTGCGTGTATCAGAGAAAACCTGTTTGTCTCCCTGAGTCTGGCTTATTTCACTCAGCCCAATGTTCTCCATGGTGTTCCATCCACTTTCCTGCAAATGACATGATTCCATTTTTATTTATGGCCTTGTAATATTCCATTGTGTGTATACATCACATCTTCTTTAGCCAGTGCCCATTGCGAGGCACCTAGGCTGATTCCATAGCTTGACTGTTGTGAATAGAACCACAATAAACATGGGTGTGCAGGTGTCTCTACGGTATGCTGGCCTGTAACTCCTCCAGGTATATACCCAAAAATGTTATAGCAGGATATTATAGGAGGTTTTGTTGGCGGTAGTTTTTGTGTTAGGTGGTGATACTAGGTTTGAATTCAGGGCCTCACATTTGTTAGGCAGGTGCTTTGCCTCTTGAACCAAGCCACCAGCCCTTTTTTACTTCAGTTATCTTCTGGATATGGCTTCAAGTTTTTGCCTTGGGCCAGCCTCAGACCACATCCTCCTACCTATACCTTAACAAGCAGCTGGGATTACTTGTGCACCACAGCACACCTATGTTGAGATAAAGTCTCACTAACTTTCTCCCTAGGCTGACCTCAAACTGTCATCCTCCCAACCTTTGCCTCTGCTGGGCTTATTATTTTAGAACTATTTTAGGAGCCTCCATACTGACTTCCATACTAGCTGCAGTACTTTATATTCTTACCCACTGCATATAAAGGTTTCTTCCCGGACACCTCTGCCCTCACCAGCATCTGTTGTTTTCTTGCTAGCCATTCTGATGGGTGAAATGGAAGCACTGCTGTCATTTTGATTTGCATTTCTCTGATAGCCCAGGATGCTGAACATGTCATGGCTGGATGTATGTATTGGCCATTTGTACTCACTGGTGCACCCGGGCTGGTTTACATGTGAGCGTCAGCTTCTCATTCCCCTTCTCCCCAGGCTAGTGTTGGAGCTGTTCTCTCCTTTTTCTTTTTTCTTTTTTTGGGTCCAGTCACAGGGCCTGAACTCGGGGCCTGGGCTCTGTCCCTCAGCTCTTCAGCTCAAGGCTAGCAGTCTACCACTTGAGCCACAGCACCACTTCTGGCTTTTTTCTTTTTGCTTACGTGGTGCTGAGGAATCGAACCCAGGGCCTCATGCATGCAAGGCAAGCGCTCTACCACTGAGCCACCTTCCCAGCCCATGTTCTCTCCTTTTTCTTACATCACCTTCCAGTGAGCATGCCACCATCTTACCCCAGGATCAAGAATACATTTTGAAACTGACTCAAAAAAATTACAGAAAACCTGAATAGTCCTATAGCATTGAAAAAAAATTACGTCGGTCATGAGACATTTTTCCACAAAAGGAACTCCACGCCCAGAGGCTTTGGGGAAGTTCCATCTCCCATATAAAGAGGAAACCATCCCAGAAACGTGTTACTCCAGAGAATAAACAGACACAGAATTCTCTCATTTTATGAGACTAGTGTGACCTTGGAAGCAAAACTTGAGAAGGGCTGCCCAAGAGAAGAAAACCACCGACCTGCCTCAGACAGCGCACAGGGAGGCACGCGCCGCTTCACGTGTTTGCTTCATTTCAGAAGAGTTCAGAGTGCCATGCCAGTGCCATGCCAGTCCTATGCCAGGGCCCTGGGGTAGTGGCTATAGTCTCCAGGTAGGCTTGTGCCACAGAGACCACAGAGTCTGTGTGTGGAAGGCCCCCTAGCGTCTGCTGTCCATGTCCCCACCTGAAAATCCTGTCACTGGCCTTTCCCCCCTCCCTGCCCTGTCCCCCTCACCGCTGTAATGAAACTTAGTTCTCTAAATCCCAGGCCCTTGAAAATTTTCAACTAGGAAACAAACTAATCCATTCTACTGACTCTTCCAGAAATTTCCAATTGACTTTCAGGCCATTGTGAACAGAAAAGGAAGCTATTCTAGGCATGAGATGTCCACTACTGTCCATCAGACCACAAAGAGACTTCTACAAGTCAGACCAGGTTGGGAGCAGCAGGAGCTGGCCTTTCTACATTTGTCTCCAGGGAAGAGCTGGTGGAAGCGAGGGGCCTCTGTTCCAGTGCCTGGGAGCCATCTGCAGGGAAGGGGAAGCAATTACAAACTGGAGCCCCAGCTCTAGGGGATTGAAAGGAAAATGGAGACATTCCATTTTATTTTCCATGTCCCTTATCATAGCTTCCTATCCCTATTACAGCTCTAAGGGCGACTTCAAGTCTGTGTGAAGCCATCTTGTGAATGCTACTGGGATAGGAACAGACATAACTGTGGAGGATTTTCGGGTACTGTGGGTAGATAAAAGAACTTACCAACACAGGTAAGTGGAAGCCCGTGTAGAGAGCTGGCGTGCTGTGCTATGAGGCGAGGACGGGTCTGTGAGTGCAGAACAAAGCGAGAGCAAAGCAGAAGCACATCCTCCAGCAGAAGGGTGGGAAGACTTGGGGCTTGGCCGGGGGGGGGGGAGGGGGGGGTCCCAATTCCTTAAGGCTCTATCCAGGTCTGCAGAGATAGGAATCGCCAGTCCTGGAAAACTGGGTTATGTGTCAGAACTCTCCAAGACTGGGCTATGTGTCATGGGTCATGGCTCCTCCCACAAGTCAAGCGGTGGGGAAGGGGTGATCTTGGTCTGTCCGATTGAGGCTGTTATTTCCCGTGGGCTCCAAAGGCTTCAGGTCAGCAAGACCTGCTGTGTGTCACCAGTCATTCTGTCCATGTCGGCAGACTAGCCAAACCCTGCATCCCAGCCATCAGGCTTCCTAAGGCCCTGTCCAGCCACTACATCACACATGTAGTTAGCCCTGCCAGGTGTTTCTTCCTGAAGCAAAGCTTGATCTGGCTGCCACTTTGCTGGGGGACAGCGAGAAAGGGGGGGGCAGGGACAGAAGGAGAAGGGCTGCACATTTCACAACTCCCCCCCCCCCCCACCATTGGCTGCAGAATCAAGTCAGTGCCTCAGACTGGTATGCAAGCCTTCCAGCGGCTGGCCCCTCCTTTGTCAAACCACCTCATGTCTCACTGTGTCCTCATGCACAGCTTGCACTTTGCCAGCCGGAACTGCTCCTAATACCTTATGCTTTCCAGAGCCCACGCACTCCTCCATGGCTTCCCCTGCCAGAAAGCCCCTCCTGCAACTACTCAGCGCTGTTAAATCCCAACTCACTGAACCAGCTCCAGGCTGCAGTGGAAGGGCTAACACGTGGTACCAAGAGTACCTACATTTTTAAAAGCATTTAAGTATTTAAAAAGCATTCCAGGCCAGGTCACTGGTGGCTCACACCTGAAATCCTAGCTACTCAGGAGGCTGAGATCTAATGATTGAGGTTCAAAGCCAGCCCAGGCAGAAAAGTCTGTGAGACTCTTATCTCCAATAAAGAAAGTCTTGTGAGATTCTTACCTCCAATTAACCACCAAAAAAGCCAAAAGTGGAACTATGACTGACGTGGTAGAGTGCCAGTTTTGAGCAAAAAAGCTAGGGGACCAAACGCAGGGCCTGAGTTCAAACCCCGGTATTGGCACTGGAGCACAACACACACACACCACAGGCTCACAACAATATTATAAGGCCTAATTTGTTATCCTTGTTTTACAGGTTCAAAACCCAACCAAGCAGTGCAGAGGCTTTACCCAAAGCACATGTGTAAGAAGTGGCGCACACCAAAGTCCCAGTCTGACTCCATCCAGGTCTGCTGTCTGCTGCCCCTCCAGCTACTTGAAGCCTCCATGTTCCCTTGCTGCTGCCATCTTCCACACTCATAATTCCAGTTCCCGGCAATGTCTCACGCAGTCAAGGCACCGTCCTTTCTTAATGTCTTTTTGTTTGGCGTTTGGCTGGCAGTGAACATCTTTGTGCCCATGCCTTTTTTTCCCATAGAGGTTGATCTCCTTTGCCCTGGCCTGGTCTCCCACGAAGCCAGCTTTCTCTCCTGGGGTTGAGGCTTCTGGGAGCTGACGATGAGCTCACTGAAGCTCTCCAAGCTTGATTACATTTTACACAATTAAAATCTGACCTCCCTTGAGAGTTGGACTCCACATTCTATCACTGCTTCCTGTGAGCAGGGATGGACCTACGTGGAGCTGTGGCAGTACTAAGCAACTTGAAGCAATGAGAACTGATCCTCCCTCTAGACTATGGAGTCCATCCATCAACACTTGAAGTGATGTCCCCCACACCCACGCACATCCTCGGCGCAAACCTTCCCAGCCCATTTTGAGTCCTACCTCTATTCTCTCAGCACCATGAGCCTCAGTTGAGCCTTCCTACCTATGCTTGACTCTTCCTCATACAGCAGCCCCAGTAAGTGGGAGAGAATGTTCTGGAACAGTCGTGAACAAGGCTTTTCCTCTGTTCTGGTCAGCAACATGGAAGGGGATGCCCATGAGTTGGTGTTTAAGACAGAAATAAAGATGGATGCTGACATTCAAGTACAATGCCAGCTGGTTAGGACCCATATGCCTTCCCAATCCTAGCCTGGTTATGAGGACTTGTCCTTCTCCCTAACACAGAGAGACAGTCAGACAGACAGAGACAGACAACAAGAGGGAGGGAAGCAGGGAGAGAGAGTATGTGTTCAGGACTGGCATTTATCCCAAGTATGATAAACCCCTAACCTGGGAACAGACTCCAAGGAGCCCAGGGAGCTCTCCTCTGGGCTCTCCCTCCCTGTAGAAGCCCTGTTGAGTGAGCAGGGCTGTGAACTGACTCATGGTCAGTAGGATATAACAAAAGCAATGTGGCATCACCGTGTCCCATCACATAAGGGTCTGTCTTAGCAGAAGCTCTTTCCAAACTCTATGAAGTAAGCACCATGTTGGAAAAGCCCATGTGGAAAAGAACCTTGTTCACCTCTAAGGTCTGATGGTGGCCTCCAGGTGACCACTAACAATCCAGGACCCTTCAATCCGTCCTGCAGCCCTGAGGACATGCAGTCTTCCAACTTGAGTTTAGGGCAGACTTAGCCCAGTCAAGCTTCTAAGTGAGGAAGTCAGCTGACTCCTGGATGGGCATTCTTGGGAGGCCCTGGACCAAGGCTGCTCTAATACATGACTCACAGAAACTTCTGGATAATAAGTATGTGCTGTTTTAAGTCACTAAACAACTGTTACCCAACAATAACTAATACAGCTGCATATGCCAGCTTTGAATTTGCTTACTATATGTCTTCATACTGATAGATGCATCATTATGGGAAATATGAAAAAGGACAGACTCATGCCAAGTAGCTCATTCTACTTTGAGGCTGGGATCAGGAGGACTGCTGTTCCAAGCCCACCTGGACATAAAAGCCAATGGGGGATGGAAACAGAGGTTCTGCAGCTGCCTTGGGAGCTGTGGGGAGTCTGTGGATTGGCTTAGGGGTGGGGTATGTATTCTCTGCAATCACCTGCAAGCTATTGTTTTAATACACATGAATGTGAGAGGAGTTAATCATAAAACTATTCATATTAGGTTGTTTATCAATGAAGAAACAAAATATGGTACACACACACACACACACACACACACACACACACACACACACACACACACACACACACTGGACTATTTTCAGCCATAAAAAAGAATGAAATAATATCATGGATGACTGTAGGACAATATGTTATGTGAAATAATTCAGACACTAACAGACAAGTATTGCATGCTTTTTCATATGTGGAAACCAATAAAAGCCAACCTGGGCATCCAATAGTAGTTAATAAAGCGGGGAAGGATGTGTGTGTGTATTTAAATTAGTGCACATTGTATGCATGTGTGAAAACATCACCCATTAGTAGATATAACTACTACTTGTCAATAAAAATATAAAGTGCTTGGTGGCCCACAAAAGATTATGGACCATTGGTCTAGAAAGTTTCAAGGCCCTGCTTAGGTGACAGAGAGAGAAAGAGAGTACAGAATACAGGGATGAGGACAGCATTGGGTTAGGAAGATTAGGAAGTGAGGTCCACTCTCTGGAGAGAAAAAGTCACAAGGACAAAGCCCATGTGGAATAGAGGATTTATCTCCCTAGGACCCAGCCCCTCTGAAGACTCTGGGGTCACAAGCACTGAGGCCTCCGAGGTCTCCTGAGATTATTCCAGTGAAATCTTGAAAGAAGGAATCCCCCCGGAGAAAGAGGCTGTGAGCCCCGGGAGTCGTGTGGGGCTGGAGAGGAGCCCTGGGCTGGCTTCTGTGCAGTCGCACACAGAATCCAATTTGCAAGGCCCGAACGACGTTACATAATGACATTATGTAAGCCCATTACATAAATCAAAGACCCGACTCCGACCTCGAAGGTTGCCAGCCCCCAGGCCAATCTAATCCCATGCCCCAAGGCTCCATCCTTTGTCCAGCAGTCAGTTACATCTGCTTCCTAAGCCTTCAGTCAACCTGATAGGAATCCCAGCTACTGTCTGTCCTTAGGAACCTTTCCCCTCCCCTGCCAGGTTTCCAGGGGCCACTCCCCAGATTACCAACAGGAAAGCACAGCGCACGGTGAATTGTGGTCGCCATCTTTGTTCCAGATCTTTCTAATTCCCTTTCAACATACAGATCTGTCAAGGATTAATCAGTGAGCAGAGTGGTTTATTCTCTCAAACAGCGAGTCTGTTTTGCTGAGGCTCTTGAAGTTCCTCATCATTTCAGAGGAGTTTCCCAGTCCCTGGGGCAGAAAAACCCTTCAATACCAGAGGTCACATGTCCTCTGAGCGGGCCATCCCAGCCCGTTTTCCCACTGGCCCTTCTAGACATGACGAAGAGCTTGCCCAGCCGTCATTCAAGCTTCCACCACGACCTCATCTCCCCTCAAACCCCCAGAGATGACACCAACCCTACCCACCTCCCATCTTCTCTTACAACTCTTCAGAGATCTAAACATGAGCCCATGTGCTGGTGCATGCGCGCTCTCTCTCTCTCCCTAAAACACAGCAAAATGTTCATTGTTGGCAGAAAAAGCTCAGGTCTCATACTGACATGTCAACGCTATTTTATGCTTTCTGAAGACATTGTACATTTGACAGTCACTCGAAGCAACATTTTAGTTGCAGCTTTTGCAGTTTGGAATGATACGATGCCATTTCAAAGCCCACTTTTCTTTCTTTCTTTTTGTCAGTCATGGGGTTTGAGAACTCTGGGCCTGGGCGCTGTCCCTCAGCTCTTCAGCTCAAGGCTAGCATTCTACCACATGAGACACAGCGCCATTTCCGGCTTTTACTGCTTATGTGGTGCTAAGGAATTGAACCCAGGGCCTCATGCATGCAAGGCAAGCGCTCTACCACTGAGCCACCTTCCCAGTCTAAGCCCATTTTTCAACACCTCACAGTGAAGGTGCATGAGCTTGTGCAGGGGAAGCTTCTCCTGTTCCAGGTCCACTCCGACCGGCAACTGATCTGAGCTGGCACAGCCCCTGCTCCTCCCAGCACCCAGAGCCTTCATCTCACTTCTCCTCCAACTCTGATGTGGTGTCTTCTCTTCCAAGGAGATGGGCTGAAGTCTTAACCCCATCTCTACCTGCCAATGCTACCTTACCTGGAAACAGTGTTTTTGCAAAAGATCATCAGTGAAGTAGACATCATTAGTTTGGGCTCTAATTCTGTAGGACTAATGTCCAGGCCTCCCAGTCCTAAGAAAAGACAGCCACTGGGCACTGGGTTCTCACACCTGTAATCCTGTCTACTCAAGAAGCTAAGATCTGAGGATCACCGTTTGAAGCCAAGCTGGGTAGAAGCCTTCCATGAGACTCTTATCTCCAACTAACCAGCAAACAGGTGGAACTGAAGCTAGGGCTCAGTTGTAGAGCACCAGCTTTGAGTGAAAAAGTTAAGGGTGAGTGCAAGGACCCTCAGTTCAGCCCCAGTACTGGTGCATAATACGCACACATGTACACACACACACACACACACACAACACCAGCCATTTACAGAATGGCAGCACCTGTAGCAGTCATGTGAGAATAGAGGCATGACTTCTATTCCAGTGAATGAACCTACAGAAAAAGGAGCTGCTAGCAGGTGTGGACCTGACCCCACTAGAGCCTTCAAGGCTAATGATTCTGAGTTCTGTCCCCAGCAGACAGGAGATTCTGTTATTTTAAGCCATCCACAGTCTGAGGTACTCTGTTAAGAAGTAATGAATAGAATTCTTGTAGTGAATGGGCCATGAGACACTGACCACCTCCCTTCTTTGGGACAGGGACAGGGAAGGGGCAAGCCAGAACATGACAGGGCAGGATGATTCCAGGCCATTCTCAGAATGCTGAGGTTTGGCCCTGGGCCTGGGCTGGATGATGCACCTGTCAGCACAGTCCCTTTGGACAGACTCTGTAGTTTACTCATGGACAGGTGGCATGTTAGAAATACCTCTGTATTATACACTGGACATACATTATACACTGGACATAAACCAGTTGTCCTATACCTGTTAACTATAGTAAGTCTTTCTTTGAAACAAGACTAGAAGAAAGTAAATACATTTTAGTTAATTACTAAAACATTTCTCTATAAAGAGCAAATTTGGACCATAGTTCTCAGAGCAGTTTTGCATAGTTATATGGCTCTGAAGTAAAAAAAAAAATAGGTTCATTTTTTAATTTTTTTTGGGGGGTCTGGTCATAGGGCCTGAACTCTGGGCCTGGGCGCTGTCCTTCAGCTCTTCAGCTCAAGGCTAGCACTCTACCACTTGAGCCACAGCGCCACTTGCGGCTTTTTTCTTTTTTCTTATGTGGTGCTGAGGAATCAAACCCAGAGCCTCAGGCATGCAAGGCAAGTGCTCTACCACTGAGCCACCTTCCCAGCCCCCCAAAATTGGTTCATAACTGGAGTGGCAGATTAATTTCAGTGAGACCATCACTGACTTCAAGTATAAAACTCCTCCTTGGAACAACAGCCTTTGAAAAGCCCAGATTTTCATTTGCATTTTTTGAGCATACATACTCTGTTTTAATTATCACCACCCTTGATACTCAATAACTTTTGGCAATTTCAAAGGACAAGATCAAAGGACAAAGATGGGTCCCCTTAAGAGAGTCTTCTTGAGAATATGAAATCCTGGAACTGGCTGGCACATGGTAGGTCTTACCAAATATGCTGCGTGATCTAAAAGCTGTTCTTTTATTTCCAGAATGTTTAAAGAAGGGAAAATATTGGTAGAACTGACATAAACATTGTCTTCATGCATCTGAGTTGAAAAATTCCGGGAAATCATTTTACAGCCAGACTTACAAGCTGAGTACCTAAGGTGAGGTAGGCAGGCAGAGAGAAGTCAAGCTGGCTCTAGCAGCATGGGAAATGGTTAAGGTCTCTGATGCCTGGGTCTGAACTGGCCAGCTTTTGCCCAGCTCTAGTTACTAGTTGCCCTATCTTGCTAGCTTTCATAAGAGGAGCTCAAGTCGAGTGGTAGGTGAAATGTCCATGTATTTGAAATATTACCAGGAGGGTTTCAGGGCACACGGGACCAGGCGTCCTCTACTTACGCTCAGCCAGTAAACATATGAAACCCACCTGCCTTCATGGGCTCCGGAGTCTCACAGTGAAAGAGGCCTCCATCCAACACTGCTCCTTACCTCAAACCAGGTCTCCTTTTCTTCTGCCGGCTTTGGACTTTGCTTTTGTGACTTATCTGTGAAGTACGAATTCACCCAACCACCACCCACTCCCAGGGCTGCTCTTCCTGACCAAGTGATTGCCTGGACGTACAAGCTACCAGATTTGACTGTCCTGGACACACGATTCCTCTATGGCCTTCAACTGCTTCTTCCATCTTGCCTCTGCTCCTCTGTTACCTTCTCCTGGGGTCTTCTTTTCCATTCTCTGGCATTCTCCCATCCCTAGCCTTCTTCACATCCCCTAATGTTGGTGCACCAAAGGGTTCTTAAGGATTCAGTCCCACCCCACAGCTTCTGAAATGCAATCAACCAGAGACCTCCATGCCTCCAGCCAACCCTCTCCCATTCTCTTCACCTATACAGTCTGCTCCTTTTGCAACATACTAGCTTAGCAGGTGCAAGATTTCTGACTTCCTCTTCCTCCTCCCCCCCTCGTTAGCCCAATGAGCGCCCTTCCCATGGCTTAGCATACTCCTTCCCCTTTCCACAGCTTAGCATGCTTCTTTATTAGGCAACACGATGCCCCATTTAGTAAAGGCAGTAAATAATCAACCTCCAACCCTTCTCTGGGGCAGCCACCACCATAGAAGGCAACAAGAACCCCTTACCTACTATTGGGCATCAGCCATAAATCCTAGTCTGCCATAATGAAGCCCCTGGCCCAAAGGTCCACACCTGGGTCTCTGCCTCCTAGCCCCCTCCAGCCCCTCCTAAACTTCCTAGGTTATATAGGTCAACCTCAGACAATAGCCATAGCTTCTTCTTACTTCTCGTGAGGAGTCTTGCCGGCCCCCTTCCCAGCAATCAACCTTTCTTTGTTCTCTGTACCTGGATGTCTGCGTGGTTTTCTGGCAGTCTTTCTCTTAACACCTCCCATGGTCATCTAGTCAGAAACCAGGCTGACGCCACTCATTCCCCCCCTGCTTCTCAAGCCTACAGCATCTACCAAGTGTCTCTTGATCCCATCACTTCCTCCTCTGATATGACCACGGCTGAAGGTCACCTTGACTTGGCACACAGATGACTTGAGGTGCTGACCATCAATCACTCTTACTCCCTGGGGCCAGATGTCCTTCTACAATGCGGCAGTGGAGAATGCTGCCATGTTCCTTACCTGCCACCACTGGATACAGTCTAAACTCTTGTGTGTGCACCAATTGTCCTTCCAGCTGTCAGGCCCCATCCCTGCTTCTCATCTGTGCACTGAGCGCTCCAGTGTGCTGGCCTTTGGGCCATGCGTGCACTCTCTTTTCGCACCCTGTCCACCTCTGGTCCACACTTGGCCGTGTCCTACACCTCATCCTTCCTTCCCGCTTCCTCCAGGCCTCAGCCTGCCAACATCCCTGGGCTGCTCCTAAATGTTTGGATGTCGGTTCTTGGCATTTCAGAAGCCCTTGCTTACGTGCTTTGTGATGGTACCACTCAGGTGGCTCTGAAGCTCTTCAAGGGAGGGGTCCTCGCTCCTCTTCCTGTTTTTTCCTATGCCTAGCACAGAGCCCAGCACACAGTAGGCAAATGACAAATGGTTGTGATTTTTGGTGCTAGTGATGTAGAATGGGAAAGCCCTTGTTAACATCAACTCTCATTTTAATGAGGAAACTGAGGTCCAGACAGACAGATGCTGGGCTCCAAGACCCAGAGGAGGCAGCAAAACCAAGACTTGCCCATCCAAGCCCGGGATGTCCCCACTACCCTGCCTCTCCCCTCACAGCCAGCTAGTCCCAGCACGCACGCCTGGCCTGCAGAGCCTCTGCATGGAGCATCCCTCATCAGAAAAGTATCTGGTAGCAAGTACGTGGAAGCAACCTTCTTCTGAAGTTAAGGTGCTACTGCTACTTCCTTCCCCACCTCCAGACAGGTAGCAGGTGAGGCTGCTGTTCCAAGCTCCCTGAGGGAGCTGTGCACAGGCAGAAGCCCGGGGCTCTGGGAGCCTCCTTACCTCATGGGGAAGACCAAAGGTGCTGGCCCAGCTCTGCCTGCCTGCCTTCCTTCCCCTCAGCCCTAGTCTTCAACACCTGGCCCAAGGGGAATGTTGACAAATGTCTCTTCCTTGTCAAACATCTGAGATGGAAGATGGAAGGATAGGGGGTTGGCAATGAAACTCGGTACATTTTGATTTGGAAGAGCCAATTATCAGCAAGTGATACTCAAAGGTCTCTTCCCAGGGCCGTTGATGGGGCAGGGGGTTGAACAGTCAGGCTTACTGGCTCTCGGCTAACATCCCTGGAACTTTGGATAGGATCTTAATGGCCCTTTAGGTACATAAGCTAGCGGCCGTTCTTTCCCTCCGTGGCCCCGCTGGACCCAGGAAATGCGTGCTTCCTGATGGATCTATGGATTCGCTCTGCGCCATCGCTGTGGGCGCATGGCTAGCACCGCCGGGCACACCTTTCCTTTCCGGACGCTGGGGGTGGGGGACACAAGTCACACCTATCCAGGTTCTTTCTTTGTACCAACAAGCCCAGGAGGCATCTGGCCGGGGTGATCCCTGGAATCTGTGACCCAAGCAAGGATCCCGGTGAGAACAAACGGATGGAGCTCAGAAGAAGAGGGGGGGCGGGGCCACCTCGGTGGGGTTGGGCCAGGCCGGGGCCGAGAGGTCGGCGGCGGCGTGGGAGGCCGCGGGAAGGGCGGCCTGGCTGTGGATGCGCTGGTGCCGCACGAGGTGGGTCTTGCGGCTGAAGCTCTTGCTGCACTGCGGGCAGGAGAAGGGGCGGGAGCCGGTGTGGATGGCCTGGTGGCGGACCAGGTTGGTCTTGGAGCTGAAGCTGCGGGCGCAGACGGCGCAGGCGTGGGGGCGGCTGCCCGTGTGCACTGCCTGGTGGCGGCCCAGGTGGGACTTGCGGCTGAAGCGGCGGCCGCACTGCGCGCAGGCGAAGGGCCGGGCCCCGCTGTGGGCCCTGGCGTGGGCGACCAGGTTGGGTCTGGAGCCGAAGCGGCGGCCGCACTGCGCGCAGGCGAAGGGCCTCTCCCCGGTGTGCACGCGCCGGTGCCGCGACAGGTGCTGGCCGTGGGCGAAGCCGCGACCGCACTCGGGGCAGAAGAAGGCTCGCTCGCCGCCGCCGGCGCCCGGGGGGTCCGGCGGGTTGGATCCGGGGCCGCAGGCCAAGGGCTCGGCGGCGGCGGCGGCGGCGACGGGGTCCACGGCGGCGGCGCACTCGTCGCATCCAAACGGAGCCCCTTCGCTGCGGTGCAGACGCTGGTGCGTGGCCAGGTTCTTCTTCCAGCCGAAGCCCAGGCCGCAGTGGGAGCAGGAGAAAGGCTTGGGGCCGGAGGGCGAGGCGGAGGCCGG
Organism: Dipodomys spectabilis; assembly: GCF_019054845.1. Taxonomy (NCBI): domain Eukaryota; kingdom Metazoa; phylum Chordata; class Mammalia; order Rodentia; family Heteromyidae; genus Dipodomys; species Dipodomys spectabilis. Next base: position 8,635,628 of record NW_024870711.1, read on the forward strand.
CAGGGCCGGGGGCGTGGCGGGCGCCTCGGCGGGGGAGGGCAGGGCCCGGCTGGCGGCCTCGTGCACGCGCTGGTGCCGCACCAGGTGCTGCTTGTGCGTGAAGCTGCGCGCGCACTGGGCGCACTGGTAGGGCCGCTCGCCGGTGTGGATGCGCTGGTGGCGGATCAGGTGCGTCTTCTTGCGGAAGCGCTTCTCGCACTCGGCGCAGGGGAAGGGCCGCTCGCCGGTGTGCGTCTTCTGGTGCGAGCCCAGGTGGATCTTCTGGCTGAAGCGCTTGCCGCACTCGGCGCACGGGTAGGGCCGCTCGCCGGTGTGCGTGCGCAGGTGGCGGGTCAGGTGGGCCTTCTTGCTGAAGCGCTTGTCGCACTCGGAGCACGGGAAGGGCCGCTCGCCGCGGTGGCTGCGCTGGTGCAGCAGCATGTGCGCGCGCTGCGAGAAGCTGCGGCCGCAGTCCGGGCAGGCGCAGGGGCCCTCGCCGCGGTGCAGCCGCTGGTGCAGCCGCAGCGTCAGCTGGTCCCGGAAACGCCGCTCGCACTCCCCGCAGCCGTACGGCTTCTCCGGGAGGGCGATCGGGGTCCACCCGGTCAGCGCCAGCCCGGCCAGCGTCCCCGGAGCCCCCGGCTCCAGTTTATACGCGGCCGCCAGGTGCCCCAGATCAGGGGCCGCAAAGGGGCCGGGGAGTAAGGAGAGATGCTGCGGCCACTCGACCTCCGCCTCCTGATCCTCCTCCTCCACCTTCACCTTCCGAATCATCCACTCGTCCCCTGCAGCGTCAGACACAGGGATTAAGCCCAGGTGCTGCCCCTTTCCGCTGCCACCCGGAGCCCCGCGGACCCTGGCTTCCGCCCTCAGCAGAGCTCACCAAACGTTCCTGGAATGACCAACGCTGAGACTCCTTCCCACCCTCGCGCGCTCCCCGCAGCCCAGCAGCGGGAGGGCACTGCCCCGCCCACCTCTTCTCTGCACTCCCCTTCCTCCTGTTCCCCAGTATCCACCCTGGCCCTTGGGCTTCTACCCTGGACCTTGGGCTCCCCCCCTGGACCCCGTCCCCTCCCTCTCTCGCCCCTCCCCCCGTGTTCTTTTCCCTGCCTATTTTCCGAACCAGTTTCTTATATCCAGTTGAAGAGCAGGGAACCCCAATTCCCAGTGTCTGTAAATTGGCAGCAGGTCAGCAAGTCTAACACCTGACCTCCCTGCCGTGTACAAGGGGAGGCCATTAGCCTCGGGGCTGGAGCCCTCTCTGGCTGGATAGGACCAGCCTTAGCACCTTTGCTACTTTGGCTCTCTACTTCCGCTGTGGCCCCAGGACACCTTGTACTCCAGTGGTTTCAAATGCAGATACTAACCCTACCCTGTCCCACAGGCTCACAGGTAAACCAGAAGATAGAGAAGAGGCAGGAGTTTACAGAATGTGGGAAACTACTTTAGCCTCTGGAAAGCCTCAGCCAAGGGCAGGTTCCAATTCCTAGGAACCTGTCCTAAGAGGTATCTGTAGGGCAGGACCTATGAATCTTTACTTATTTATTTTTGTGCTTGATGCTAGGGCTTGAATTCAGGGCCTGGGTACTGTCCTTTAATCTTTTCGCTTGAGGCTGACACTCTACCACTTGACCCACAGCCGCTCTTCTGGATTTTTGCTGGTTAATTGGAGATAAAAGTCTCAAAAACTTTCCTACCCAGGCTGGCTTTGAACTGCGATCCACAGATCTTAGGCTCCTGAGTAGCTAGGATTATAGGTGTGAGCCACAGCACCTGGCTATCTATTTAAAGCTCCCAAATGGAATCTTGTTTGGGAACCCTCCAACCAGATACCTGAGCTCCTGTCAGACCTGGAAAGTCTGTCACAGTCTGGAGTCTTGATTTTAGTACACATAAATGGCTGAGATTACATCTACTCCCCGTTTCTTCTAAGTTCACTGGCTCCAAACCACTATTAGTTTATCCTAATCTGCTATTGCCTCTATTTTCACTGTCCCATTCTTCTTACTCCAGAACTGCCAATGGCTTCTAGCTGCACCTGCAGCTCATCCAAACCTTCCAACCCTTTTTCCAGAGGTGAGACAGTCACTTCTGTAACACTCTCCCTCAGTCTCCTCACGTGACCCATCATGTTTCCTGCCTCCAAGTCCATCCTCACCCGCACCCGTCCACTACAGAGCTAAAGTCTACACCTGTCCCAGAATGCAGTAGCTAGCAAGTTTTGACAAATCCAGCTAATAAGGCTCTCTTGTCATTAACTCCTGTAACACTCACTACGAATCCGAATCCTTCTATACTGATATGTGACTTTTATCTTGTCCTTTCAGTTATCTGTCTTGGTTCCCATTCGTATCATCCTCTTGATTTTAGCTTCTGGGAGACAGATATGTTCTGACTTTGTGTCTAAGAACAAAATGTCTTTAAATAAAAATGAGCACCACCACCATTTACGGAGGGCCAACTATAGATGAAGCACTGTGCACACACTGTCGTAACACTTCACAAGAATTATGAAGGCAAAACCAAAGCTCCTGGACAGAAGGCAGTCACTCAGCTGGTAAATACGGAGCAAAGACATAACCTGGGCCTGTGCCCATCTCTTCACCACACTCAACACAGCCTATGCATAGTAGGCACTAAATAAATCCTGTTAGGTAAGTGATCCCAGCCAGGTGAGAGGTGGCAGTGGAAGGAAAGGATGGCTAGGAGTATATAGTGACGGAGAGATGCACTGACTGAAACAGACTGGGGGCACTGGTGTCCCCGGGGTCAGCGGAAGTTTAGGAGAGGAAGCATGCGGAAAAGGCTGAGCAGCACATTTCATCTTGGTGGTCATTATAATTTGGGTGATTGACAGCATGTATGTGACCTGGGGTGGGGGGGGAATGAAAAGGCGAAGTTTCGAACTTCTGGGGCAGGGGGAGTTTGAGGTGAGCATGCTTCTCTTTGGTGACCAACCTCTCCTCTCCCACCATCCACATACACGTAATTGCTGCCGGATGCGGATGAGAGATTGCAGAATTGCAATTGGATGCGGATGCGAGATTGGGCCTGGACTCATCCTGACTGGAAGGGCCTGCATCGTTGTTTCCAGATCTGCTGCATCAGATAGCAGCGCTGGAGCAACAGGAAGACTCACCAGAGCAGGAGCCTACGGGCTCGGTCTTCTGTGGGACGCAGGCCTGGCCACCTCTGCAGGGGGCTTCAGCTTGTTCCATCTGAGCCTCTTCCTCCCGGCCAGCAGCCTTGGGCCCTGGTAGAGAAGAGATACCTCAAGTGTCCAGGAGGCGTCGCAGATGGAAGACAGTCACCACTAGTGCCAGAACGCAGGGGCAACTGAAGCCCCGATTCCAGCCCTGCCCACCAGACTCTTTGCCACCTCACACCTGCAGGAGCTGAATAAGAGCTGCCAGGAACAGCCTCAGACTCCTTCAGGAAGGGCAGCCGCTAAAGGTGCACAGGTTTCAGGAGTCACAACTCTAAGGAGTTTCTGGAACGTGTGTGTGAGGTGGTAGAGCAAGGAAGGGCCTCTGACCAGAGGCTCTTAGGAACTCAGGAACTGGGAGCCTTCCCAGTTCCAAGGCAAATCATGGCTGAGGATTAGGATGGCAAAAGCCTAGGCTGGCTGTCTTGACTGCCCTGCCTGAAGAGCCAGTTTCCCTCAGGCTCTGAGCTGCCTCCCCATTTCTTCCAATCTAGCTCCTATTCTCACCACCCAACTGCATGGTAAAACGTGTGTGTGTGTGTGTGTGTGTGTGTGTGTGTCCGTCCCTGGCCTTCAGCCATCCAGGTCCCTCTCCATGTGCTTTATCACCTCCTTCATAATTTATAAAATTTATTTATTTATTTTTTTTGTCAGTTGTGGGGCTTGAACTCTGGGCCTGGGCACTGTCCCTCAGCTCTTCAGCTCAAGGCGAGCGCTCTACCACTTGAGCTACAGCGCCACTTCCGGTTTTCTGGTGGTTTATTGGAGATAGGAGTCTCACGGTCTTTCCTGCCCGGGCTGGCTTTGAACCGCGATCCTCAGATCTCAGCCTCCTGAGTAGCTAGGATTACAGGCGTGAGCCACCAGCGCCCGGCAATTTATAAAATTTATTATGTTTTCATTTATGGTTGACTCACTAAGCTCTTCCAAATAGCTAGAAGGGCAGACAGCACACAGTAGGTGGTCAATAAATACTTGATGGAAGAAGGAAGACTGGCCCTTGAGTCACCCTCCACAGTGAGTCAATGACTTACCTGAGCACGTGCCCAGTACACTGTCTTCCCGAGAGGACACTTTCCCCTGGGCATTGTGGGACCCGTCCCTGGGCTCACTTTGTGGGGCCATCTCAGACTGTCCCACGGAGAATCCTGTTATGGGCAGAAGGATGGGTCTAAAGCATCCAGGACAGAACTGGTGACCACAGTAGGTGTGTGGTGGTGGTGGGGGGGGGGGGGGCCCTCTCCTGCTAGCACTGACAAGGAACAAAGAAACAGCCCAGGCTCTCCAGCAACCTGAACAGATGTCAATCTCAGCCTCTCTGTTAAGTCCAGAAGGACCAGGGACCAAAGAAGAGATTCGATCAATTTAAACCCCAGTGTCCTGTGAGTCCCCCTGCATTCACAGCTTGGCACAACCTCTGTGACAAGCATTCAAAGAGCCCAGGGCCCTCCACAGCCCCAGCACCTCTGGGCTGCAGCTTCTGGGGATGGTACTATTGTCTAAGTTGTAGATGCCCTCAGAGCCCACCTACCCCCAAATTCCTTCTGTTCTCCCACTTACCCAGGGAGCTCAGAGCCTCCAAAGTCTCTCTCATGACAGCCAGGTATAGCTCCCCTTGGGGAATGAGGCCACAGACCCTAAGAAGAAAAAACAGTCTTGTTCAGATTCTTCTGACGCTTTCCGCAGGCCTCCTCCGCTCCGCCCCTCAGCTCCATCTCCATCAGCTCTCCTCCCCAGTTCCACAGGTGACACTATGGGGGATGGATAAGGAACCCCTCTCCAAGGGGTCCAAGGAGGTCTGGAAACCATTTCTGCTAGCTCTAGAAATCTGCCTGCCCTGCCCAGCTGGGAGGTCTCAGAGCCAGCCCTGGCCTGCCAGTTAGCAGTCCCGCCCCTCAGGCCCTGGGGGGGGGGGGGGGAAGGTGCATCCCAGAGAGGGTGGGAGACCAGGGTGGGCAGCGGGGAACTTCATGTCCTGGGTGCTCCAGCTGTCACTGTAGGAGCTGGTAAGCCAGTCCCCACGCAGAGCTGTCACTTTAGGTCCTGGGAAGAAGGCCCTCTGAGAAGGGTCTGCACTCAAGGTAGTAAATGGCTCCCGACTTCCCTTCCCTAAACCTAGGGCAAAATCACCCCCCTCCTCGTGTTGCTTCCCAAGGCTGGTACACACACACACACACACACACACTCCCTGCTATGCCCCCTTTCCCGCTCCATTCCTCCTCCTGTGAGCTCCCTGCCCCTCCCCAGCAGCCTCCCCTCCCCCTCCCAAGCAGCCTTTCCCTCGGCCTCCCCTCTCCCCGCTCCCTCCCCTCTCGGCTCCCTCTGGTTTCCGCCCTCTCTCCCCACCAACTCCGGCTGCCTACTGGGACTCCTCCCCCTGCCCCGCCCCTCCGGCTCCTTCCCTACCCCCAAGGGCAAGACCAACCCCTCTCCTCCCCCCCCCTCCACTGACCCTCAGCTCGCGGCAGCTCTCCCCCTCCCCTCCCGCTTCCCCTCCCCTCCCCTCCCCCTCCCAGCCCTTCCCCCCCAGCCTGCTCCACTCACCCCGAGCAGCGCCGTCCACTGGCCCCGCCGCACACTCCCCTGCTTCCTTTCCCCTCCTCTTTTCCTTCCTCTCCCCTCCGCCGCCCTCCCTCCCCCTCTCGCTCGGTCTCGCTCACCCTGCTCGCTCGCCCCTCCCCTCCCGCTCTCCTCCCCCACTCCGGTTTCTCTTCCTTCTCCTTTCCTCCCAGCACCTCGGTTCCCTCCCTCCCCCTCCTCCCAGCTCCCCTCCCCCTCCTCCCTCCCGCAGCCGCTCTCCTTCCCCTCCGCGGCCCCCGCCTCCCCTCCCCCGCCGCCTCCCCGGCGGGCTCCCGCTCCGCCCCCCTCCGCGCCTCCCCTCCCCCCTCCCTCCCCACCCGGTCCTCCCGGGTCTCTCCACACCCCGGGCCGGGCCCTCGAGGCTGACCCCGCTCCTCGCCCCCCCCCCCCGCTCGGCCCCTCCACCGCCGCGGCTCAGACCCCCTTTTCTTCCAACGCGCCCCCTCTCGGCGCCCCCCCCCCGGTCCCCACGTACGGCCCCCCACAGACCCGCCATCCCCCCGAGTTCTCCTGCGGGCCGGGCCCCTCCCTCCCGTCCCCGTCGGCTCCCGGTCCGCCCGGCCGCCCCTCGGAGCTCACCTGTCCGCGCCCTCCCCGCCGCTCCCAGCGCCCCGCTCCCCTCCCCGACGGCCCCTCCTCCCGACTCCCCCCCCCGCGGGTCCCGGGCTCCCGCGGCGCCCCCGACCTCCCCCGCGCGCGCCCCGCCCCGGGCCCTCCCTCCGCTGCCCTCCCCGCCCCGCGCCGCCCCTTCCCCGGGGCTGTCACCTGCACCGCGGGGAGCGCGCGGGGCGCGGGCGGCGGGCGGGGCGCGGCGCTCGGCCTCCCGCCCCTACCTGGCCGCCCGCCGCCCGCGGCGGGGACCCCGGCGCCCCGGCCTCCGGCCCCGGCTAGGTCCGCGCACAATGGCGCCCGCAGCCTGCAGCTCGGGTGCGGGCTGCCCGAGAGACTGACAGACTGACAGCTCCCAAACTTCGCGGGGAGGGGCGGGCAGGGGAGGGGGAGGGGGAGGGCGCCGCGCGGGGGGCGGGGCCGAGCCGGGGGAGCCGGGCTCGCGGGCACCGGGCTGGGGAGGGCGGGGAGGGAGCGGGGGAGAGGGCTGGGGAGGGAGGGCAGGGAGGGCGCGCCGCGGGGCCGGGCGCGCAGGTGGCGGCCGGCGGCCGGACGCCCGGAGGAGGAGGAGGAGGAGGAGGTGGAGGAGGAGGAGGAGGAGGAGGAGGGAAGTGGGAGCTCGGAACGCGGGAAGGGGAGAGGAGGGAGGGCTGGGAGGAGGGAGAGGAGGCTGGGGAGGGAGGGCTGGGGGGAGGTGCTGGGAAAAGGTGGAGGCGCGGGAGGGAGGGGAGCCGGGCGGGGAGGGAGGGGAGCCGGGCGGGGAGGGAGGGGAGCCGGGCGGGGAGGGAGGGGAGCCGGGCGGGGAGGGGGCGTGTTCGGGGCGGGCGGCGGGGCCGTGCGCGCCCGGCCGTCTCGGAGGCGCGGGTGCAGCGCCGAGGTCCGGCGGCGGCCGCTCGCTCGGGAGCAGGGGTGGGGTGGGGTGGGACGGGGTGGAGATCAGGAAACTCGGCCGGGCTCCACCGCTCTCCACCCGGATCCCATCCGGGTCCACCCAGCGTCACCCCCTCCGGCTCGGGGCCGCGGAGCACTCCGTCGGAGGCTCGGGCCCGGACGGAAGGGCGCTGGGCCCCTCCGAGTAGAAAGTAGGAGGAGACTTTGGGAGCCTGGGCCCCGGGAGTCGGGGCTCGGCTGCGAAGGGTGAGGCGGGCCGGGCTGGGCTGGGCTGGGGAGGCCAGGGGCCGGGAGAGGGGCGGCTCCTGGCACGGCGGGGAGGGGGGGCCTGCAGGCCCGGGGACCTCTCCCCCAGGTGGGGAGCTGCGCCTCAGCCTTGGGACCCAGATTCCCCCCAGGCCTGCCCCCTGCAGCCTCTCCTCGGCCTGGCCCCGCCACCGCCCCCCGCGAAGCCCCCCTTTCCTGTCTTCCCCGAGCTGCGTCTGGGCTTGTGATGCGGGGTCATCTCCGCGAACTCCCCTGGGTTCTGGCCCCCCGTAGTGTGTGCTTCCTCTCAGCCGCATTGGAACTCAGAGCTGGGAGTGAGTCTCCACAGAGCTGGGGAATGGTGCTGTGAATGGGCATTGCTGGCCAGGACCGAACCCCGTCACCAGATGGTGACTGCCTGTGGAATTAGCACGGGGTGACCCAAGGCTGGCCTTGGAGAGGGTCAGTTCCCTGTACACATTGCCCTCCACATTCGTGGATAGTTAGAACGAGGGCCTCGGCAGGATGAGGGAGAGCCCTGGGGCTGAGCAAGCTGGGCTGCATCGCAGGTGATCCTAGGACTTGGCATGGGGGGGGGGGGGGGCTAGCCTAGGACCTGAAGGGACATGTACATGTGTGGGTTTGAGAGAGACACTGGAAAGGCCGTGTATCCACTCCAGATGCAGGTTCTTTGCCAGAATTCTTAGTCTGGGGGCTAGCTCCAGCCGTCAGGACTCACGCTGGGTTCTCTTAGTCCATGCCCATCAGTAGGCTCAGGAGACGGAATGCCTGGTTGGGCTCTGGCTTGACCCAGGTGGATGCCCACGCAGGATGCCCAGTGGGACACCGCGCTTAGGGGTTGAGCAGTGCTACATTTCACTCATGGTGTCCTTGGAGCTCTGCTGGTAACCAGGATGTCACCAGGATCCCTGGTGGAGCATGGAGCCTGTAGCTGCCCCCTCTCAACCGGACACTGGGATTATTGCATCCGGCTCAGCTCTGCCCTGGAGCTGGGGGCAGTGGGCTCCCAGCCCTTCCCCCACTCCCCACCCAGCCACGCCTTCCTGGTTCCTCTCAGTCCTCAAGCACCTTGGGAGCCCAAGAGAACTTTGCAGGACACCATGTGACCCCATCTAGATACACACAATCACCATCAGAAGTCAGATGCCCAAAAGAAAATGGAACACGCCCGCTTGTCTACCCACTCAGAAGCACTCCAGTGACCTCGCGGGGCCTCGCGGGACCTCACTGCCGGGGTGCCTGGCCTGAAAGGGAACAGGAGAAGGCAGGAAAAGGATGTTCTCCCTAGAACATCCTTGTAAGCTTTTTAGGGGCTGCAAGACCCCGACAGTCTCAGGGGACCATGACCCCCTCGGAACTGAAGTAACAAAACCGTGTACACATGCCATGCCGAAGAACTCACTGAGTCCTCAAGTCCCAACAGCACATTCGGCGGGAAGTCCCTGAAGTTTTCACTGGTAAAGAAACAGAAGCTCAGAAAGGGAGAGTGGCTTGCCCCAAGATTCCTGTTAATTTGTGGTTGTGTGTGAGAGCATGGAGTAGCCCAGGCCCTGCGCGTCTGCTGTGTGGTCCCGGTTGACACGCACCAGGAGGGGCAGGAAGGAGCCTGTTTCCAGGGAGAATGGACCGCAGAGGGGAAAGTGCAGTCTGGTCCAATCCAGTTATACGCAGCTGGTACCCGGGGGCAGACGACTGGAATAAAGCCTCTCCAGTGGAAGGCCATAGTAGGCAGCAGTGTGGGTGGGTGGGTGAAGGTGTCCAGAACACTGCCCAAGCCCAAGGTGACTCGGGCGTGGGCACCATGCTGCTCGCTGCCCTTTTTGGGATGCTATGGGCACTGGCTGATGGGTGAGCAACCCAAGACCTCTTGGCTACGGCCCTCCATTGAAACCCATGTCCAGGGACCCTCTGGGGTATCAGACTCCCCTCCCCTCAGTTTCTCTCCTGTTCTCCTTGCTTGAGGGATCTCCTCTGGGAGTTAGCTTTTAAGGGCCTAGCATCATAGGACAGGGCTTCCTGGTGACCGAGGGGACAGGGGCAGCAGCTGTGGTTTCCTATCGATGGACAGGCGGTGGTGTGAACGGACAGAGACCATCCACGTGGAAGAAGAAGTAGCCCCTCGTCAGGAGGATGTGGTGCCCTGTACCAGCCTCTACTATTACAGCCGCCTCGGCTGGAGGCTGGACCTGCCTTGGAGTAGCGGATCGGGGCTCACCAGGCCCCCGGCGGCTGGGCTCTGTACCATCTACAAGTGAGTGAGGCTCAGTCTGCTGAGCAGGAAAGGAAAGGAGTGATGGCCGGACATCCTGAGTCAGGGAGGGCCTGGCATGAGCAGGCACTAGGGAAGTAGGTCTTGGGTGGTTTGGGGAAGGGTGGAGACTGAGGGATGGGGTGGGAGGCGGAAAGGGCATCATGGTGGGCAGAGCAAGCAGAGGTACAACGTTTGCGGCCTTCAGCAGCATTCTGATCGTGCAGGTGGAGAGATGAGGGTCAGGAGGGGGCGTGATGTGGTAGATGGTCAGAAACAGGCAGAAAGTCCCAGACCTTTCCTCGTGATGGGACGGGGCTGGAACTTTATGTCTTCTTGCTTTGCTCCTTGCTTGGGGGATGCAGGCCCCCCGAAACCCGGCCTGTCACACGGAACCGTACAGTGAGGGTTTGCTGCCCAGGCTGGGGAGGCACCCACTGCACTGAGGGTAGGCACCCCGTCTAGGGGAGCCCACGTGGGGTGGAGGGGAGGTGGCTGTCCTCTCTGCTCACCGTCTGGGCGTGCCCCATTCTCTCCTCCACCCACCACAGCCGTTGCTGAAGCCAGGAATGACAGCCACTGCTTTGCCACACGGCAGTGCCAGCCTCTGGCAGACTCCACGAACGCTTCGGCGGGAAGCCTGGGGGAGTGCTGTGCCCATTCCTGGGGTCGCAGCTGGTGGGACGGGGGTTCCCAGGCCTGCCTCCGCTGTTCCAGCCCGCGCCTTCCAGGTGGGTCTGCGGATCTCAGCCACAAGACAGGCCTGTGTTGACCCTCCCAACTCTGACTTTTCTGCAGGGCCCTGCCTGTGCCACACCGGCTGTCAGGGGCCTGCGATCTTTCCTCCTCCTCTCCCCTAGCCCTCTGTCCCTGCGCTCGGAGGCTCACGCGTGGTCTCCCTCCCAGGCAACAGCTCCTCCGCAGCCCTCCTGCAGCCCCTTGCCGGGGCTGTGGGCCAGCTCCGGAGCCAGCACCAGCATCCCTTGGCCACCTGTGCCACCTGGTCCGGTTTCCACTATCGCACTTTTGATGGGCGTCATTACCACTTCCTGGGCCGCTGCACCTACCTGCTGGCGGGCGCTGTGGATTCCTCCTGGATGGTGCACCTCAGGCCTGGGAGCCACTGCCCCCAGCCTGAGTCCTGTCAGCTGGTGAGGGAGGGCGATGAGATCCTCGGAGGGCTGGACACACAGACAGTAGCGTCTCACCTCATCCTTGGCTCACCTCTCCAGGTCCAGGTGACGATGGGTTCAGATGAGGTGCTGGTCCAGGCTGGAAACGTCTCTGTGAACGGGCAGCTCGTACCCAGTGGGGAACCACGGCTGCTCCACGGTGAGGGCTAGTCCCTCCTCTGGGACAACCTACTCTCCCCCTTGGGTCTGAAGGGTAGCTGCTGCCCCCTCTTGCTGTCAGGAGGGCTTTGGAACCAAGGATCCAGGAGGATGTGGACCTGGTCTTCCGATCCCCGCCCCTCCAAGGGTGACTCAGAAAAGTTCCTCTGCCTAACCTCCTCAGTTTCCCTTCCTGCCCCAGGGCAGTGTTACTGTAGTTGGGACAGAATGAGTGTATGCGTTTGCATACACATATTGGGTGTGTATATGGAGCATGTGTATGGTGTGTGTGTGTGGTGAGTGTGGTGTATGGGGCTGTGTGGTGTGTATAGACATTGGGTATGTATATGGAATGTATATATGCTTTGTGTGGCACATATGTGATACGTGTATATGGTGTGGCATGTGTTCATGTATGATATGTGTATTATGTGTATATGGACTGGGTATGTGTGTATCCTTGTGGTGGTATGTGTTTATGTATGTGTGGTGTGTATGGGTGTATATAGTGCACATTTGATGCATATATATGACAGCTATGGTAGGTTTATGTTGTATATGTGGGGTGCGTATGGGGGTGTATATGTGTGTGTGGGTGCTGTGTGTTTTGTAGTTTGTCCTCACCGGAGTGTCCACATGAGAACACAGAGCTGTGAGGATTCCCTCCCTCCCCTCCCCTCCCCTGGACAGTGGGGACCCCCGCAGTGGGGGGTGGGAATGTGGCTATGGGAGGCTGGGGGTGACTTCTTCTTCCCAGGGCTCAGCCTGCAGTGGCAGGGAGACTGGCTGGTGCTGTCCGGAGGCCTAGGGGTTGTTGTGCGGCTGGACAGGTCCAGTTCCATCTCCATCTCTGTGGACTCTGAACTCTGGGGACAAACGCAGGGCCTCTGTGGGCTCTACAATGGCCGGCCTGAGGGTAGGTGGCATGCAGCCTGGTGACGTGTTGGGAGGAAGGGGAGACAGGACTCCAGGTCCAGCACCTGCCTCGTCCTTCCTCAGATGACTTTTGGGAGCCTAGTGGGGGCCTGGCCATGCTAGCTGCCACCTTTGGGAATTCCTGGAGGGTTCCTGGCTCTGAGGTAAGACCCCTGTCCTGGGCCCCCCACCCCAGGGGAGGTCCCCAAGGGTAGAGGGGGCAGGCCCCAGGTCCCTTAGGAAACTTGGTGTCAGATGCCACCCACATCCCAGCTACTTGCTGTAAATAATCTCACACACACACACACACACACACACACACACACACACAGGTCACTGACCAGCTTTGGCCCTTTAGCCAGTTGTCTAGCTCCTGCCTGTGACTCTGACTCCTCTGTCCACCCTGTCCCCCGAAGCTGGCCGATTGCTTGCCTTAGTGACTCGGGAGGATGTCAGCTAGTGGACATGATGGTGGGGCCTTGAAGCAACTAGGGTCGCCATCACCTTCCTGATGTCCCTTATCACTGCCTCCTGCTCTGGCTCCATGGGTCCCCAGCCTGAGTGTCCGGACGCAGTGGAGGTGGCCCAGGGATGTGCGGGCCCTCTGGGGGGCACAGAGGCAGGCATGGAAGTTGGCCGGCTGCAGGCCGAAGCCCAGGATGTATGCCACCAGCTGCTGGAGGCTCCATTCCAGCAATGCCATGCACAGGTAGGGGGGGAGGGGCGGGTAGTGACGCGCCCCAGAGAGAGAGGGGCCCATGGGTGACCTGGGCAGAATCAGCCAAGCCATCGCCTCCCTGTCCTGGGTGTTGTCTTTGGACACCAAGTGGGAACAGAGTGGCATCTCTGTGTATTCTAAGCATTCTCTGGCTCGTTCTGTTTGATTCTAAGTCAGGGTGTGAAGGAAGTTAGGGGTGGGAGGTGCTGCTGGTGACAAAGGCGTTTGCTGGCTGAGGGCTTCCTTCTTGGCAGGTTTCCCCGGATGAGTACCACGAGGCCTGCCTCTTCTCCTACTGTGCCGGAGCCACAGCGGGCGGTGACCGAGAGAGCCGGCGCTCGGCTGTGTGCGACACCTTTGCCAACTATGCCCAGGCCTGTGCCAGACAGCGTATCTACCTGCACTGGAGGACGCCTGGCTTCTGCGGTACAGCACAGCCCGCCCTGCCCTGCCCAAGGCTCTGACCCAGGGACCTGGCAGGTCCTCGTTTCCCCAGGGCACTGCCACCCGAGTGCTCGCCCAGCTGCTTCCCACAGCCTCTGCTCCTCAAGAGTCTCACCGGCCCTTCCTGTACCCACAGAACGCCTGTGCCCAGGAGGCCAGCTCTACTCGGACTGCGTCTCACCCTGCCCACCCAGCTGCTCCGCCGTGGGCCCGGGCGAGGAGGAGTCCTGCGGGGAAGAATGTGTGAGTGGCTGTGTGTGCCCTCCTGGCCTCTTCTGGGACGGTGCCCTCTGCGTGCCCGCTGCCCGCTGCCCTTGCTACCACCGGCGCCAGCGCTACGCCCCCGGGGACGTCGTACACCAGCTCTGCAACCCATGGTGGGTCCTCTGGCTTGCTGGGGTCAAAGCCAACCGGCTTCCCCTGACCCCGACCCTATGCTGTCTCCAAACCTGCATCCCCCAAATTGGCATCTTACTCCAAGGCCTCCTTCACACTGACCTGTGTGTGGCGTATGACCTCTCTTGGTATGATTAATAGCCCCGTTTAAATACCTGGCCAGCTGCCCTCTCACCCCTTCAGGGAAGGGAGGGGTGTGGGGGAGGAGAACCAGGGTGTGCAGGATCATTCTCCCCCTCTCACCCCACTCAACCTTTGGCTCCAGTTAAGGGCAGATGTCACAACACACTGTCCCTTCCCATGTGTCCACAGTGTCTGCCAGGAGGGCCGCTGGCACTGTACCCAGGCTCTGTGCCTTGCCGAGTGTGCCGTAGGTGGTGATGGACATTACTTCACCTTCGATGGGCGGAGCTTCTCCTTCCGCAGCGGCCCAGGCTGCCGCTACAGCCTAGTGCAGGTGGGCAGAGGGTAAACTCTGAGAAGGGGGTGTGGCCTCACCAGGATCCCGGGATAACTGAGGACACAGGGTCCTGCAGGGAAGCCCAGCGAGAGCATGCCACATATGTGGCATCTCTGCCGGCTCCACCCCTGCAGAGGTGGCAGCCTAGAACTAAACCCACCTCACAGTCTCAGGCCACGTCCACAACACAGCCCCGGGGAGAGAAGCCCCCCTCCCCACTGCCACATCAGCCCTCCCCCACAAAGTCGGAGCACTGCCCAAATTCTACAGCCCCTGCCCACATGCACACTCAGGCTTACGTACACAGACACATGTGTGCACACACCTGCATGCACACACCTCCACACACAAACTTGCCTGCACACATACACACACATCATCATATACACCAACTCTTACTTCGCAGTCTGGCTGGCTGGAAGGTGCTGGGTGGGCGCTGCCTTCCGGTGAGGCTGAAGGGGCTTGTGGGGCCCCGAGGGTCTGCCCCATCCCTGCTTCCTCTGTGTCCCCCAGGACTCTGTGCAAGGCCAGCTGCGGATCGTGCTGGAGCACGGGGCCTGTGACTCTGGGAGCTGCCTCCACGCCCTCTCTGTCTCCCTGGGTGACACTCACATCCAGCTCAGGGACTCAGGTAGCCTCAGCCCCTCCTCCTTGGGGTGCTGACCAGGCCTAGTGTCCCCCTTTCTTTGCCCTATAGACTCTACGCCTCCCCTCATGCTCCTTCACGCGTTGGGGCCCAACAACACTTCCTCCCCCCCCCCCCCCCCGACTCCAGCAGCTCAAGTCACTCACTGCCAGCACCCTGGCCCTCCCCTCTCTGGGGACAGATACACCATCCCGAGGTCATTCTCCAAGCCATCTTCTGCTCCCATACGGGGGGGGAAACACCCATCCTACACTCATGAGGGTCTGAAAGCAGGAGCAGCCAGGCCAGCTCCTCCCGGCCACTGTCCCTTCAACGCGCCCATGTCTGACACAGCTGCTGGGGCTCTGCCCCGTTCCAGCCATGGAGGCCATGCAAAGGATATGCAAAATTGGGCGATGATAAGCGGGCAGGATGTTTTTGGAATGGGCAGGTCTCAAGTGGTATAGGTGCCCACTTGGGGGGACACTCCAGCGGTCCCCACAGCCAACCCTAAAACAAGCTCCCTTCCAAGTCCTTGCTCCTGGTAGCCTCATCACTGCCACCCCCCCATAATTCCCTCTGTTCCATCTAGGTGCCGTGCTGGTGGATGGGCAAGATGTCCACTTGCCCTGGTCTGGTGCTGGGGGTGTCCGGGCCTCCCACGCCTCCTCCGCCTTCCTGCAGCTACGCTGGCCTGGAGCTCGGGTCCTCTGGGGAGTAGCCAGCCCTGCTGTCTACATCACCCTCCATCCCCGCCACGCCCACCGGGTGTGCTAGGCGGCAGGTCAGGGGCGGGGTGTGCCTGTGGGGGGCCATGGATTTAACCTCCCTCATGTCCTCCTTGGCCTAGGTGCTGGGGCTGTGTGGCACCTTCACCTGGAACCAGCAAGATGACTTCCTGACGCCCGCTGGGGACATGGAGACCAGCATCCCCGCCTTTGCTAGCAAGTTCCAAGTGTCCGGTGATGGAAGCTGCCCCTCCACGGACAGTACCCTGCTTGCTCCTTACAACACCCACCCGCAGCACCTCCCACAAGCGGAGGCGGCCTGTGCCATCCTACACGGCCCAGCCTTCCAGGTAGCCAGCTCGTCCCGTCCCGCACCTGTTGAGAACAAGGGACCAGATCCAGGGCCAAGCTGCCAGCCACAGGAAGGCAGCCACAGGGAACCCAAGAGGAAGGGCTGACCCTTTTCCTCTCTGCCCAGGAGTGCCATGGGCTGGTAGACAGGGAGCCGTTCCGGCTGCGCTGCCTGGTGGCTGTGTGGGGCTGCGCCCCTGGCCGGGAATGCCTGTGCACCGTGCTGTCCGCCTACGCGCACCGCTGTGCCCAAGAGGGGGCCCGGCTGCGTTGGAGGAACCAGACTCTGTGCCGTGAGTCCCTTCCCCTTCCCCTCCCCCAGCCTCCTTCTAGAAGGAGTGGGAGTAGGCGGGCCCTCTGATCTTGGGGAACTGGATGGCTGCTTCTCCTAGAAGACACGCGCGCTTGTGTGTCTCTTGTGTCCAGCTGTCGTGTGTCCCGGTGGCCAGGAGTACCGGGAGTGTGGCCCCACGTGCGGTAACCACTGCGGGGAGCCAGAGGATTGTGAGGAGCTGGGTGGCTGTGTGGCAGGCTGTAACTGCCCCCCGGGGCTTCTGTGGGACCCTGAGGGCCAGTGTGTGCCTCCCAACTTATGCTCCTGCCAGCTTGGAGCACGCCGCTATGCCTCTGGCAGTGTCACCGTGAGGGACTGCAACCACTGGTGAGGGCGGCAGGGGGGGGAGGGGAGGGAGGGTGGTGAGGGAGTGGGTGGGCTGTGCTTGCCACACTGACAGGCCCTCTCCAAGATGGAGCCCGGCCGGGTCCCGGAGCTTGGTCGAGTTCTGTCTCTATTGAGTTTTACCCTCTTGACGATAAAGCAGTGAAGTGAGAAATGGAAGAATTGTTCCCACTTGGCAGATGAGGAAACTGAGGCTCAGGTAACCTCAACGGCTTGTGGCTGAGAAGCAGAGGCAGGTTTAGGCCTGAGGAGGCAGGGCCAGATCTCTGAGAAGGAGCACTTGGGAGCTGGGCAGGAAAAGTTGATCTGGTTTCTATTCCATACGAGCAGATCGGCCTACCTGGGGGTTCATGGAATATGGATTCCTAGGATGGCTGCTTCCGGGGTGAGCCAGAGGCCTGGAGTTTGTGTCCCTGCTGGGCCTTCCTCTCACTCCCTGTCTCCCACCCCCTGGCAGCATCTGTCAGGAAAGAGGCCTCTGGAATTGCACAGCTCACCACTGCCCCCCACTGCAGACAGTCTTCTGTCCCCAGGAGCTCATCTATGCTCCCGGTGCCTGCCTCCTTACCTGCGACAGCCCCAGTGCCAACCAGAGCTGCCCAGCTGGCAGCACGGACGGCTGTGTCTGCCCCCCGGGCACTGTGCTACTGGTAAGTCCAGGAAGAGGCAACGAGGAGGCCTTTCCTGTATCAGTGCGCTTCCCGTCCCCATAGCGGCTCTCAAACCATGTCCCGATCCTCTGCCCAGGCTGAGCGCTGTGTGCCTCCGGAGCTCTGTCCCTGCCGGCACAGTGGGCAGTGGTACCCGCCTAATGCCACCATCCAGGAGGACTGCAACACTTGGTATGCCCCATCCCTGTGACCTGTTACCTTCTGACCTTGGGACCCTTGATTCCCCAGATATCATGCCTGCCCACCCGCCACTAGGTACCCAGGTGCTAGAAGAGGTTGAGATGGGGGTCTCCAGACTGGCTTGGATCCTAGGGACCCTCGAGGATCCCCCCGTGCCAGAGTTAGCTCTGTTCTCAATAACTGTCCCCGTCCCTTGCCCACAGCGGGTGCCAGGGTCGGCAGTGGCATTGCACAGGCCATCGGTGCAGCGGACGGTGCCAGGCCTCGGGTGCCCCCCACTATGTGACGTTTGATGGGTTGGCCTTCACCTTCCCGGGGGCCTGTGAGTACCTGCTGCTGCGAGAGGTCAGCGGCCATTTCAGCGTCTCCGCCCAGAACCTGCCCTGCGGGACCAGTGGCCTCACCTGTACCAAGTCCCTGGTTGTCCGTGTGGAGAACACTGCCGTGCACCTGCTCAGAGGTGGCTGTGGCAATGCCGGGGCGGGGGGCATTGCCAGTGGGCAAGGGGCACCGCTGTGTGGCTGGAGCCCGGATTCTCCGAGCTGGCTCCCCATTAGCCCAGTTGTCCTCAGTGTGGTGGGCTTGGCAGGAATCATCATTCTGGAAGCCTCCAAGCAATCAAAGCTTAGAGAAGCCTCATGACTTGCCCAAAGTCACGGAGGTAGAGAAGTTGGGAGGGAAGGCTGACTGTGCCCCCACAAGAACCTAGAAGAGTCGTGGCTGCGGGCAGGGGCTGACTTCCTCTCCTCTTCCACAGGCAGGGCAGTGATGGTGAATGGGGTGAGCGTCAGACTCCCCAAGGTCTACACAGGCCCAGGGCTGAGCTTGCGCCACGCCGGCCTCTTCCTGCTGCTGACCACGCGCCTGGGCCTCACCCTGCTCTGGGATGGAGGTCAGAGCTGCCCTCATGCACTGCACCAGCAAGGCAGGGCCTCTTCCCAACCCCGGCCAATGCCTGCTCCAGCCCAGAGGTCAGGCCCGCCTCCTGACTTCCCCCACAGGGCAGATTTCCAGTGTGGCAGCCAGACCGCTAGTGCCCTCCCCAGTGCTCCTCACACCCAGTACCTTCCCCGGGTCTCAGCCAGGACAAATGACCCAGAGTTTCCAAATTGTGTTTTTATGGTTCTGTTTTCCTTCATTATGAAAGCAATACCAGCTCACCCAAGAAACACAGAGAAAACACCAAGTTTTAGGAAGAAGAAATGAAAATAGATCTCCTAACATCCTACCACCCAAACACAAGCAGTTGGCATCTTGGAAGTGTAACTGTTAGTGAGAATTTGAGAGAAACCAAAATAACTGTATGGACTTGGTACTGTGCAGCTGGGCTGCCCGGGGCTTCTGGCTAGCTCTGTGTGTGTGTGTGGCATGAGTGTGTGTGTGGTATGTATCTGTATGTGTGTGTGGTGTGTGGGTATGTGTGCGATATGTGAGTGTATGAGGTATGTGTGTGGTATGTGTATGAGGTATGAGTGTGTGTGGTATGTGAGTGTGTGAGGTATGTGTGGTTTGTGTGTGTGTGGTGTATGAGTATGTGTGTGGTATGTGAGTGTGTGAGGTATGTGTGTGAATGAGTGTGTGTGGTATGTGTGTGGTTTGTGTGTGTGTGGTGTATGAGTATGTGTGTGGTATATGAGTGTGTGAGGTATGTGTGTGCATGAGTGTGGAGTGTGTGTGGTTTGTGTGTATGGGTATATGTGTGGTGAATGTACCAATGTGAATGGTATGTGTGTGAATGAGTGTGTATGGTATGTGTGTAGTATATGTGGGTGTGGTATGAGTGTGATGTGTGTGAGCGTGTGGTATATGTGTGTGTTGTATGTGAGTGTGTGTGTGTGTGTGTGTGTGTGAGAGAGAGAGAGAGAGAGAGAGAGAGAGAGGTATTCTCATATTTGTTTCCCAGCCAGAATCTGGCCTGACAGAAGATTCCTGGCTCCCCAAAAGCAGTTTATTTGTTTAGTACCAGTCCTGGGACTTGAACTTGGGATCTGGGTGATGTCACTTAGCTTTTTTCCTCAAACCTGATGCTCTGCTACTTGCACCACACCTCCACTTCCAGCTTTTTGCTGGTTAATTGGAGATAAGAGTCTCATGGACTTCCCTGTCTGGGCTGGCTTTGAACCCTGATCCTGAGATTTCAGACTCCTGAGTAGTTAGGATTGCAAGCGTGAGCCACTGGGATTCCGCTCCCAAAGAAGTTTCCTTAGGGAAGCAGGCTTCTAGTTTATCCCCCCAAATATTGGTCTCTTCATTTGATACCGAAAGTTACCCCTCTCCCCAAAGGAGCCAATACCCCCTGTTGGGTGGGGGTGTCTGCAAAGGATGGTGTTATGCCCCTGGACTTTCCCTCAACCCCCACTCTGGCTGAGGGCCAGTGGAATATTTTTATTGTTGTTGGTCGTGGAGCTTGAACTCTGGGCCTGGGCGCTGTCCCTCAGCTCTTCAGCTCAAGGCGAGTACTCTACCACATGAGCCACAGCACCACTTCTGGTTTTCTGGTGGTTTATTGGAGATAAGAGTCTCCTGGTCTTTCCTGCCTGGCTGGTTTTGAACTGTGATCCTCAGATCTCAGCCTCCTGAGTAGCTAGGATGACAGGTGTGAGCCACCGCACCCTGCTAGCGGAGTAACTTTTCTAATGATGTCACTAGGCACCCGAGTACTGATACAGCTGAGCCCCCGCTTCCGTGGCCGCGTGGCCGGGCTGTGTGGAGACTTCGACGGCGATGCCAGTAACGACCTGCGGAGCCGCCAGGGAGCCCTGGAGCCCGTGGCGGAGCTGGCTGCCCATTCCTGGCGCCTCAACCCCCTCTGCCCAGAGCCAGGAGACCTACCGCACCCCTGCACCGTGAGCACGGGTGGGAGGAAGGGAGGTGGGAGCCCTCCCCAGAGCAGAGGGCTGGGGTGGTGTCCAGGACACACCTCCCGCCTCCCGCCGCAGGTGAACGGCCAGCGAGCGCCCTGGGCCCGGGCCCGCTGTGGAGCGATGCTGCACCCACTCTTTGCCCCTTGTCACGCCGAGGTGTCCCCGCAGCAGTACTACGAGTGGTGTGTGTACGATGCCTGCAGGTGAGGAGGACCCGCCAAGGGCGTGGACGGGGGCGCACCGAGGGCAGAGAGGGCCCCTGGGCTCACTGCTCCCCCTCGCAGCTGTGACTCTGGCGGTGACTGTGAGTGCCTGTGCTCGGCCATCGCCACCTATGCTGACGAGTGTGCCCGGCATGGATGCCATGTGCGCTGGCGCAGCCAGGAGCTCTGCCGTGAGTGTGCCTCCTGGGATTTTTGTCAGTCGTGGGGCTTGAACTCTGGGCCTGGGCGCTGTCCCTCAGCTCTTCAGCTCAAGGCGAGCGCTCTACCACGTGAGCCACAGTGCCACTTCCAGTTTTCTGGTGGTTCATTGGAGATCAGAGTCTTACGGACTTTCCTGCCTGGGCTGGCTTTGAACCGTGATCCTCAGATCTCAGCCTCCTGAGTAGCTAGGATGGCAGGCGTGAGCCACCAGTGCCCAGCTGTGAGTGCACCTCTTGAAAGGTGCCTGTCCTGTCCCGCCAGCCATTTAGTTACTCAGCTCCCGGGGCTGTGGCCCTGCAGTCTGGTGTCCTCAGGCCTCAGTGAGCCATGGTTCTCTCTCTCCTGTCCGTTTAGCCCTGCAGTGTGAAGGGGGACAGGTGTACGAAGCCTGTGGTCCCACGTGTCCCCCCACCTGCCACAACCTCCGTCCAGAGCCTGGATGGCACTGCCAAGCTGTGGCCTGTGTGGAGGGCTGCTTCTGTCCCGAGGGGACGCTGCTGCACGGTAGGTAGTCAGGTGGGCAGAGGGTCAAGGACACAGGCTGGGGAGAGGCCGCGGGGCCGGGGCGGTGGGCCGGGGCGGCGCAGGTGCACATTCCTCTCTGTGCTGTGCCTTCAGGAGGCGCCTGCGTGGAGCCGGCCGCCTGTCCCTGCGCGTGGGGGGACAGCTTCTTCCCGCCGGGCGCTGTGCTACACAAGGACTGCGGGAACTGGTAAGTGGGGGTGCCTGGGGGCAGCTTAGGCCCCCCCCCCCGGACTGGCCTAGCCCAGCTTGTGGCTGACTCCCGGCCCCTGTGCTCAGCACGTGTCGGGAGAGTCAGTGGCACTGTGAGGAAGACAGTGCCACCTGTGAAGAGCCGGTGCCCAGCTGCGCCGAGGGAGAGGTGCCGTGCCAGGAGAGTGGCCACTGTGTGCCCCTCGAGTGGCTTTGTGACAACCAGGACGACTGTGGCGATGGGTCGGATGAGGAGGGTGCGTGCCTTCGCCCCGGGGGTGGCTTCCCGGGCAGCTGCTTCCATTGCCAGGAGCTATGGGAGGATGCGCTGATTCTTCTGAGCCCGGGGGATTCTCTGCAACCCTCTGACACTGGAGCACCCGGCCTCTGCCCTCCTGTCTTGTGCCAGGCTGCGCCACACCAGGCTGTGGGGAGGGACAAATGTCCTGCCACTCCGGCCACTGCCTGCCCCTGGCCCTGCTCTGCGATGGACAGGATGACTGTGGAGATGGCACCGATGAGCAAGGCTGCCCGTGCCCCTCCGGCTCCCCGGCCTGTGCTGACGGGCGCTGCCTGCCCCTGGCCCTGCTGTGTGACGGTCATGCGGATTGTCCAGACGCCGCGGATGAGGAGTCCTGTCTGGGTGAGCTGTCTCGACCCTACACTAGTCCCCAGGGCGCCTTTCCCACAAGGCCCAGCTCCTGGTGGAGCCTGCCCTCCCCCCCCCCCCCCCCCCCGCTCCTCTTTGGCAAGTTGGCACCTGCACCCTAAACTGAAAGCAGGGGCAGTATCCGGGGACTACCTCCTCTCTCCGACCGCAGGCCGGGTAAACTGTGCCCCGGGGCAGGTGTCCTGCATTGATGGAGGTTGCATAGACGCCCTCCGGTTGTGTGATGGCGTCTGGGACTGCCCGGATGGAGCGGATGAGGGGCCTGGGCACTGCCTCCTGCCCTCTCTGCCCACGCCTCCTGCAGATACCGTGCCCAGCCCCTCCACTTCAAGTCCCTGGGGCAGTGCCAGTCCTGGTGAGTCTCCTCGAGGAGATGGGGGTGCGGAAGCTGAAGGGCTGAGGGTCTGCCAGGAGGGACAGGAGGGAACGTCTCAGAGGGAACGGCCACACTCTGGGGCTGCAGATGCTACAATCGGGAGTTGAAGGTATTTGAGAGGGATTCAGGGACCAGACTTAATTTCTTGGCATTCAAGGCCTCCTTCTGAGAGGGAATCTAACGGAAATTTTTGGACAAGAAGGCTTTCAGAAAACCAACAGTCCAAGCCTGGCACTGGTGGCTCAGGCCTGTAATCCTAGCTACCCTGGAGGCTGAGATCTGAGGATTGTGGTTCAAAGCCAGCCCAGGCAGAAAACTTCATGAGACTCTAATCTCCAATCAACTACCTAAAACCCAAAAGTGGTGCTGTGGTTCAAAGTGGTAGAGTGCTAGCCTTGAGCAAAAAAGCTCAGGGATAGTGCCCAGGCCCTGAGTTTGAGCTCCATGTCTGACAAAACAAAGCAAAACAAAACCCCAACAGCCCACTTCAAGAGGGCTCGGACTCCAGGAGCATGGGCTTCTGGGGCGGAAGAGGGTCTCCTGAGATGTAGGGATGAGCCAGGCCGGCGGGACCTGTCTGCTCCCGCCAAGAGCCAGCACAGGTGCCCGTTGCAGCGCCCCCCTGCGGCCCCTTGGAGTTCCGGTGCGGCAGCGGCGAATGTGCCCCACGGGGCTGGCAGTGTGACCAGGAGGAGGACTGCGAAGATGGCAGCGATGAGCTGGGCTGCCGGGAGCCCTGTGCTCCGCCCCACGTGCCCTGTGCCCACGGCCCCCACTGCGTGTCCCCGGAGCAGCTGTGCGACGGCCTGGCACAGTGCCCCAACGGCTGGGACGAGCACCCAGACACCTGTGGTGAGTGCGGCAGCCCCCGCCCTGGGCGGCTCCGCGTGCCGGGCACGTCGCTCCCCGAGCACCACCGCCTTGGCCCCTGGGCCGCTCGGACAGGGACCCAGGGCTGAGGACCTCAGAGACCAAGTGACCCTTGAGCTCCTTTGATCTTCTCTCATGAAGCTTTAAAATAACATTTTTCTTTTGCGCTTCCCTGCAGGCCCAGGAGAGAGGGGGAAGGGGCAAAATGTAGTCTCTGCTCACGGGTGGAGGGCGATTCCGAGGGCATGGAGAGGGGTCTGTGTGCAGAGCCTTCTCACCTACCCCCCCCCATCAGAGCAGAACCCTGCAAGTCAGTCCTTCAGGCCCTGGCCGCCTCTCTGGAGAGGAGGCCCACAGGCCCCAAACTCAGGGCCTTCCCCTCCAGAACCCCTAGAAAAGGGGCGGATCCCGTGCCTCATGCCTGCCTTCCTCCTCCAGTGCCTGCCTTCCTCTCCTGGCCGGCAAGGTGTGAGCACTGCAGACATTTCTCAACCTATCCACAGGCTCTACCCAGCTGCCCCCATGCCAAGGGCTCCTCCCCTGTCGTTCGGCTCCCTGGCTGTGCCTGAGTCCCGAGCAACACTGTGATGGGACCGCTGAGTGTCCCCAGGGCGAAGATGAGCTGGGCTGTGGTATGAACACTTTGCAGGGGGAAGAGGAGGGCGGAGGGGAGCAGTTGCTGGCCTGGGCTAGGAGCTGGCTCTCATTCCTCACTCGCTGTATTCTCCTTTCTTTCCCAGACAAGCTGTCAGCCCCACAAGGCCCCAACGAGACCGGGACACCGTGCCCAGAATACGCATGCCCGAATGGCACCTGCGTTGGTTTCCAGCTGGTGAGGGTGGGGACCCGGGGTGGGGATGGCAGGGGCGTTGTGCACCCGTGGGGCAGGAGCCGAGCTGTCCTCTCTGCAGGTGTGTGACGGGCGTGCGGACTGTGAGTTGGCGGGTGAAGCAGAGCTCTCCCCAGAAGAGCAGGGCTGTGGGGCCTGGGGTTCCTGGAGCCCGTGGGAACCGTGCAGCCACACCTGTGGGCCTGGAGTGCAGAGCCGGAGCCGCCAGTGCTCCCCAGTCCACCTCCCAGCCCTGCAGCTCTGCCAGGGGCCCAGGCAGGAGTCTCAGGCCTGCTTCACCGAGGCCTGCCCAGGTGAGGGGCTGTGGCACACGCAGGGTGGGGGAGAGGAGGGGAGGGGAAGGCCCCAGGCCTCCCGCTCTGCTCACGGCCCCTGTGCTGGCAGTGGACGGCCGATGGAGCTCCTGGTCTCCCTGGTCCCTGTGCTCTGAGCCGTGTGGGGGCACCATGCTGCGGCACCGCCAGTGCCACCCGCCCCAGAACGGGGGCCGGGCCTGCGGCCTGCTGCCTGGCGACCCCCACAGCGCCCACCAGACCCGTGAGTGGAAGGGAGCCGGTCGGGGTGGTGGAGGGATTGCCACCAGACCCTGGGGGCGCGGGGAAGAAATGGCCGATCTGCCAGTGGGACACTGACCTCTGACCTTGGGTCCGGCCTGTTCTCAGAGCCCTGCCCCCTGGAGGGCTGTCCCAATGCCACCTGCTCTGGGGGGCTGGTGTTCTGGCGCTGTGCCCCTTGCCCTTTGACCTGCGAGGACATCTCTGGCCAGGCCACGTGCTCGCCTGACAGGCCGTGTAGCAGCCCAGGTAAAGGGGGCTCTGGGCACAGGGGCTGTGGAGCCACCTTGTCTGCATGGAAGACTCACCTTGGGCCTTTCTTAGGCTGCTGGTGCCCAGAAGGCCAGGTGAGGGGCAGTGAGGGGCGCTGCGTGCGGCCCCAGGACTGCCCCTGCCTGGTGGAGGGCGCCCGCTACTGGTCTGGGCAGCGGATCAAGTGGGACTGCCAGCTGTGCATCTGCCAGCACGGGCAGCCGAGACGCTGCAGGCCCAACCCTGACTGTGCAGGTGAGCCCCCTCTTCCCTGGCCCCTCCCTCAGGAGTCCCGCCCTTCCCCCACCCAGCTGGGTACTCTACCCTGACTCCTGCTCTCTCTTCCTCCCCCTCTCTCTCTCTGTCTCAGTGGACTGTGGCTGGTCCTCCTGGTCCCCCTGGGCAGAGTGCCTGGGTCCCTGCGGCAGCCAGAGTGTCCAGTGGTCCTTCCGGAGCCCCACAAACCCACGCCTCTCCGGTCGAGGCCAGCAGTGCCGTGGCATCCACCGCAAGGCCCGCAGGTAGCTGCCGGGATCCTGCCCTCAGCTCTGCCTCCCGCTTAGGTGGCTTCTTGGGTGACTCCTTCTCCTGTAGGTACTTCATATACACTCAGACCCAAAATTAAGACCTTCCTTTGTGCCAGGCACCAGTGGCACACACACACCTGGAATCCTAGCCACTCGGGAGGCTGAGATCTGAAGATCAAGACTTAAAGCCAGCCTAGGCAGGAAAGTCCATGAGACTCATGTCTTCAGTTGACTCCCAAAAATCTTACTCTGCTCCTTCTCTGGCTACATCCCCAGACTCCCTGGGGACCCCAACCTTCTATTTCTAGGGGGGGCAGAAAGAGCTCACAAGCACAGCCTGACAATTCCAGGGGCTGGAATTGTGTGGAGGCTCTGGGGGTGGGGTGTGGGGGACACAGCCTCCTGTGCCTGTCCAGTTGCTTTGGGACGGGCTGCGGTGTTGCACACACTGCTACCTCACCCCTCTTTGGGCCACTTCCGATGTCCCAGATGTAGGACTGGGCGAGGTGATAAGGTGACAATTCAGTCCGGACCCCCCCACCCCCTTTCTCCTCCCCCCCATCTTCTCGCTGAAAGTCCTGAGCCCCAGGCCCTCCCTCCTGAGCCCCAGGCCCATCCCCCTGGGCCCCAGGCCCGCCCTCCTGAGCCCCAGGCCCTCCCTCCTGAGCCCCAGGCCCTCACTCCTGAGCCCCAGGCCTGCCCTCCTGAGCTCCAGGCCTGCCCCCCTGAGCCCCAGGCCCACCTTCCTGAGCCCCAGGCCCATCCCCCCTGAGCCCCAGGCCCTCCCTCCTGAGCCCCAGGCCCTCCCTCCTGAGCCCCAGGCCTGCCCTCCATCCAGCACAAGGGTGTTGCTCATCCCTTCCAGGTGCCAGACAGAGCCATGCGTGGGCTGTGCGCAGCAGGGCCTTGAGCATCGCGTGGGGGAGCGCTGGCGTGAGGGCCCGTGCCGCGTGTGCCAGTGCATGCACAATGGCACCACAAGCTGCTCCCCCTACTGCCCCCTAGGCAGCTGCCCTCAGGTGAGGGCCCGGGAGTGGGCGTGGCAGTCTGGAGGGTGATGTGGACGCCTCAAGCTTGGGAGACACGTGGGTGGGTCAGAAGCGGCCAAGCGACCTGACTTCTGTGCCCCACAGGGATGGGGCCTGGTGGAGGGAGCAGGAGAATCATGCTGCTACTGTGCCCCGCCCGGTGAGTGAGGCTGGGGGTGGCAGCAGAGGGATCCCAAGGAGAGGAGAATCCCCTGGGCCTTGAGAGCGAGCTGGGGTGGTCTGGCTTCCTTGTCCTGAAAGGTGTTCATGGGTGATGAGGCCAGGACTGAATACAACACCTATTCACAGCTGTACACACAGCTATATACACACATGCAGCCGTACACATGCACACAGCTGTACACACACATGCAGCTGGACATAACCCACGCAGCTGGACACATGCACACAGCTATATACATACATGCAACTGTATACATACATGCGGCTGTGCACGTGCAAGCAGCTGCACACGTGCATGCAGCTGTACATATGTGGCTGCACACACGCATGCAGTTTATACATGCATGCAGCTGTGTTCATCCATGTAGCTGTGTACACATATGCAGCTGTACACATGTGGCTGTACACACATGCAGCTTATACATGCATGCAGCTTATGTATACATGCAGCTGAATACATGCATGCAGCTGTGTTCACGCATGCAGCAGTATCCATGCATGCAGCTGGACTCCAGCTAACAAGGCTGCTTCCATGTGAATGACAGCAGGCCTGGCTTGAGACCTGCACCTGCTCCATCCAGTTCTGATAGTTGCTTTGGAATGACAGACTATTCCCCTAAATACACAGTGGAAGCAAAACAAACCCAATTCACACAGAGGGAAGGAGGAGTCCTCCCCAATGCCAGGGTTTTCCTGGGAAGTCATGAGAGGGGGGATCCAAGCAGTGAGCGTGGCTGGGAGGACTGGTGTGAGTGACCCTTGGTCGCTTCCTCCTGAGCCTCGGGTCTTCCCCCACAGAAGAGAACCAGGCTGAGCCCCTGGTGGCCCCTCCTGCGCCTGCTCCAGCCCCCAGCTCGCAGATTGGAGCTCCTCTGGTTACCTATGTCCTGCCTCCACGGGGAGGTAAGGCACATACCGTTGAGATGGACGCTAAGAAGGGGCTCAGTGTCCCGGGCAGGGCTGGCTGGCGTGGAGGGCACGAGACTGCTGGGCTGGTCCTGTGCCCCATGCACTGGAGCTTGTCCATGCCCTGCCATGCCCTGCCATGCCCTGCCCTTCTGTCTTGTGCTAAGGTCACTCTGGGGGACCCCAGCACTCCTGTCGTGCCCTGCTCTGTCTCTTCTCTATCCAGATCCCTGCTATTCTCCCCTGGGCCTGGCCCAGCTGCCCAAGGGGAGCCCAGCGCAGGAGCCCCTCACCTCGACTGCGCCCCCAGGAGCTCCCACTGAGGGGCCTGGCCTCGGAGACCATGCCGAGTGGCACACCCGGCCGCCCTACCTGCAGCTGCACCTTCTGAGGCCCCGGAACCTGACTGGTGAGTGGGGAAGAGGGGCCGGCCATGGCAGGAGTGGCCATGGCAGGAGTGGCTCCCGTGGGGCTGACCCTCTCTTTGTCCCGCACCCCTCCCCCCAGGCATCATCGTGCAGGGGGCTCGTTCCTCCCCCACGAACGCCGCCAGCTTCTCGCTCCAGTTCAGCAGTGATGGTCGACACTGGCACAACTACCATGACATCCTGCCCGGCACCTTGCCCTCAGCCCAGGTACCAAATGCCCAAGGCCTCACCGCACCCCTGTGTGGAGCCCACAGGGGTTTGGTTTTGTTTTTGTTTTAGTGTTTTGTTTTTTTGGTCATGGGGTTTGAACTCTGGGCTTGGGCACTCAGCTCTTACAGCTCAAGGTGAGCGCTCTACCACTTGAGCCACAGCACCATTTCCGGTTTTCTGAGTGGTTTGTTGGAGATAAGAGTCTCCCAGACTTTCCTGCCCCGGCTGGCTTTGAACCGTGATCCTCAGATCTCAGCCTCCTGAGTAGCTAGGATGACAGGCATGAGCCACCAGCACCCAGTGAGTCCACACCATTTTTGTCCCCAAGGGGCTTTGTCTCTCCAAGGGCTAGCCCTGCCTTCGATGCTTATGGAACGCAAGTGGACACTGGAAAACCTCCATCTGGCTCTGGTCTTTGGAGCACTATGGCAACCTGGGAAGGAGAAGGGGTGGGAGACCCTAAGTTCATGGAGGGCTTTAGGGAACTAGGCCCCACAGAGGCCTCCCAGGGAGACAGGGCCCAGTCTACACAGGTGTTTGCTCTTAGCTATCTCAGGAACCTCTGCTCTGGGCCAAAGCTAGGATGGTCCTGAGGAGCCCGCTGTGGGCACAGCTTCACCCCTGCCCTCAGGCACTGCCAGACCAGGGGGCGGGGCTTAGACCAGAAGCCAGGCCTTTCTCTGGCCTTGAGGATGCCTTGTCTACTGCTGGGTGGGCATGGGCTCCAGCAAGGTACCTGGACAGGCAGAAACGGGGGGGGGGGGGGGCTCCAGGAAGGACCCACAGAGGCAGCCTGAGCACCAGGCAGGTCTGAGTAAGCAGGCATCCTCTTCTGCAGGCTCTCCCTGAGAACTGGGCCAATGTGGACCTGGAGGCATGGATGTTTGGCCAGGTAGTGCAGGCGAGGTACGTCAGGATGTGGCCACACCATGCCCTGCACGGTGCTGTCCAGCCCCGCCCCTTCCTGTGGGCGGAGCTACTGGGCTGTGAGCCAGGTACAGGCTGGTGTGGGAGTGGGAGCAGCGGGAGTGGGCGGAGCATGGCAGAGGCTCTTAGCAATAGCCTCTCCCCAGCGCCTCTGTGCCCAGAAGCTGGGCACCTCTGCGCCAGTGGTGAGTGCGTCCTGACGGGCAGCCGGTGTGACGGGGTTGTGGACTGCGAGGACGGCTCTGATGAGCAGGGCTGCGGGCCCTGGCCTGCCCACACTGGCAGGTAGGGCCTGGTCTCAGCCTGGACTGGGAGGGGACAGCGTGGGGAGGAGCAGCCGGGGCCCTGCAGCCGGGGCCCTCCGTGTGTGCCTGCCATCATGGCGGGCTGAGAACCCCTGTCCAGCCTGAGCAGGCGTCGCTCCGCTTGAATGCCCCACCTCAGCCCACCACTCCCATCCATCCTAGATGAGGGGCTCCGGGGCTAGGGAAACCCCTAACTCCCCCTTGGTGTTTTTTTCTTCCCAGTGTCCCTTCCACAGCCGTGACTCCAGCTTCCCCCTCCTCCCCTCCGGAACAGCTTTCCCCTCAACCCAGGGAGGTGAGTGGGAAGCTCCAAGTCCCCCAGAAGGTGTACAAAGGACAGGGCCCTGGGCCTCACTGTCTCACTGGTGCTGCTCCTGCACCTGCACCTGTGTCTTCCTCCCTCTCACACGTTCATTTCCTCCTCTGTCAAGCCTTCAACCTGGAGCCTTCTGGAGGCCAGCTCGGTGTGAGGGGGAGGGATGGGGGCTGAGGGGATGGACCGAGGTGCAGAAAAGCACAGGGCTGGAGAGTCCTGAGTCCCTGGTGGAGACCTCTCCCCACAGGGGAGGGGCAGCCCATTGGCTCTGGGGGAGGAGACAGCTCCATCCTTGGCCCAAGCTTTGGGAGGCAGAGGAGGTGGGGAGATGGTGGATGTATCTGCATCCTGTGTGGGAACAAGAGGCTGGAAGCTGGGGGACCATGTGGAGCCTTCCCCAGGGCCGGGGCTGCACGTGGAGGCTGAGCCCTCTCTCCTTGCAGGGTCTAGCAGAAACGGAGCCCAGTCATTCAAAGTGGGGGTCATCCATGCCTCTCACAGGTATGTGCACACCCTGTGCCCCTCCCCTGTGAAAAAAGTCCCAACAGGCCTGTTCTCTCCAATTAACGGCTCAAAAACCAGCAGTGGCGCTGTGGCTCAAAGTGGTAGAGCACTCACCTTGAGCAAAAGAGCTCAGGGACAATGCCCAGGCTCTGAGTTCAAGCCCCACAACTAACAACAACAACAAAACATCTCTCGGGCTTTTCTGCTGGCGCTGGCTTTGAACCTCAACCCTCAGACCTCAGTCTCCTGAGTAGCTAGCATTACAGGCATGAGCCAGCAGCTAATTGAGAGTTTTCATGAAATGAATCGCTGGTCAGAACTTTTCTTTACTTTCCCTTAACACTGCTCTTGTGCTTCTTCGCCTACCAATGTCAACTGACTTTTCGACCTGAAGGTCCTCTGGGGTGGGTGGAGTCTAGGGCACCTATGATCAAGCCTAAGATTCACTCTCCACCTCACTTGCTCTGGGGGTTAGAGCAGCGGGCAGTCATCCCCTCCCTTCCCCCTCCCCCCCAGGGAAGAGTCCGATGAGCCCTGCCTCAATTTCTCCAGCTCCTCATCCCATGCAGCCAACAGCCATCACCCCCACCTACCCTCCTGGGACCGAGAATCTGCAACCAGGAGCGGCGGCCTTGCTGTCCCCACACCCTGTAGGAACCACTGCTGGTAAGACTCAGCTCTCTGTCTGGATGCAAAACCTGGCAGGCCAATTCTCTCTGAAGGGCCGGAAGCCAGAGGGGACAGAGATCCCTTTGCTCAAAGTCTCATAGCTCATTTTCTCGTAGAACCAGATCTAAGCCCTGTTTCCTGACCCAGTCCATCCTTTCCCATTCTCCCAAGAGAGGCAGGCAGTCAGGTCCCCCTACTGTGCTATGATCAAGGAAGAAAAGTAGGACGACTGGGTTCCTGGTCAGCTGACTGCGGTGGTACCCACAGGTCACAGCATCCCCCCGAGGCCCTTCCCGCCCATGCGTTGCGGCCCCGGCCAGACGCCGTGTGAGGAGCTGGGCTGTGTGCGGCAGGACCAGCTGTGTGATGGGAAGGAGGACTGTCTCGATGGCTCTGATGAGGGGCACTGTGGTGAGCGGGCAGGCCAGCGTCACACACTGCGCATGGCGGGAGGGTGGTGGGATTCCTTGCTCCCGTTTCTAACCCATATGGAAAAGGCTTGGGAGAGAATGGTGCAGTAAGGAGCATAGAGGAGCTGAATGTGCCAAAACAACCAGGAGTGCCTTTCGAGAAGATGAAGAGGGAGAAGGGAGAGGCCTGTCAGATGGCCTTTGAGAAGGTCCATCCATCCACCCACCTATCCATCCATCCAGGCTCTCATACACTTGTCCATCCATCCATCCATCCAACCATCCATTCATCCACCTATCATCTACTCATCCATCACCCATCTATTCATCCCACCCATCAATCTACCAATCTAGTTATTCATTTACCTATTCTGTCCATCTGTCTGCCTATCTATCTATCTACCTAATCTATCCACCCATTTACTCACCACACTAATCTATCCATCCATTTATCCATCTACTTACCTCATCCATCTATCCCTCTACCTATCCATCCATCGATCTGTCCATCCATCTGTCCATCCATCCATCCATCCATCCAAAGTTGATCAAAGAGTGATCTTCCAATCCGAAGAGGAATAGTGTTCCCCAGTTGCAAGAAGGGTCACCCCAGGGAGTAGGAGTACCCATTCAGGAAAAAGGTAACCAAAGGGGATTAACTGTTCTTCTTCATGCTTTGGCTTCTTGGCACTCCAAGAATCTTTGTTTTTGATGCTAGTACTGGGACTTGAACACAGGGTCTCAGACTCTCGCTTGGCTGTATCACTCAAGGCTGGCACTCTACCACTTGAGCCACACCTCCACTCCCGGAATCTTTGACAAGCACAGAGATTGTGTGAGATCTGGGTGGCTCAAAGACCCTGGGTGGACCTCATCCACATGCAGAGGAAGCAAGCGTGCTCCGGACGCAGGCTGTGGGAAGTTTTGGGAGGAAGGCGAGGTCAGGGACTCTAGCTAGCAAGCTCTATCCCAGATTGAAAGGGTTCCGTTGATCATCCAGCCACAAATCACTTCCGTGATTTCTCCTTTCTCCTCTTCCTGCACTGGTGGGCAGCGAGTGCTGTGCCCTTCACCGTGCCTGCCACAGCCGTGCCTGGGCTGCCCTCCTCGAGAAACCTCTGCTCGTCCAGCCAGCTGAGCTGTGCCAGTGGGGAATGCCTGCCCGCTGAGCGGCGCTGTGACCTGCACCGAGACTGCCAGGACGGCTCCGATGAGGAAGACTGTGGTATGCACCTGCTGGGTGAGGGGCGGCCCTGAGGGACGTGGTCCCGCCCCAGCCGCCTCTGAGCCCCGCCCACCCATCCCGGCAGCGGACTGCGTGCTCACACCCTGGTCTGGCTGGAGCGGCTGCAGCCGCAGCTGTGGCCTGGGACTCACTGTCCGGCGCCGGGAGCTGCTGCGGCCTCCGCTGCCCGGGGGCGGCTGCTCGGCAGAGCAGCTCCACAGCAAGCCCTGCTTCCTGCAGGCCTGCCCAGGTACCCGGGCCCCAGACGGACGTGGGGTTGATTGCAGACCCCTTTATGTGGGAGATCTGGGTTGGCTCATATCCAAGACCCTCACTAAGGAGGCGGCCTCTGCACTCCACGGGGAACCCCAATGCCCAGCCTTCTTCTCTGGGACTCTAGGAAGAGGCCGCTCCTCTGATGTCACAGCCTTGTCAGGAAACCTGCTCCCCTGGTCCCGTCCCACCCCAGACGTCCATCCTGGCTCTGGATGGGACCCACGCCAGGCTCTGCTGTCACAGCCCTTCCCAAGGTCCAAGAGACCCCTCGAGGTGTCTTCCCCTTATGGTCCCCCAACCTGTGGATGACAGGTGGAGGAAGCAGCAGAACGCCAGTATTTTCCGGGGCCCTCCCTCATTCTGCCCCTCCCTCTCTAACACTGTCTCTCGGGGATCTTCCTTAGATGCTATTTCTCCCTACAGTGGCTGGGGCCTGGGCAGACTGGGGCCCCTGGGGCCCCTGCAGTGTCTCCTGTGGGGGTGGCCACCAGAGTCGTCAGAGAAGCTGCGTGGACCCCCCTCCCAAGAATGGCGGTGACCCCTGCCCTGGGGCGTCCGGAGAGAGGGTACCCTGTGGGTTACAGCCCTGCCCTGGCGACAGAGGTAAGGGGGAGCTGTCATAGCACCCCATGAGCAGGTCTCTGGGCCTTCCTCTGCCCAGTGCCCACTCCACCCATGTCCGCCTCCCTCCCTCAGACTGCGGGCTGGGCCGTGTGCTTGTGACAGCTGAGCTGTGCCGGAAGGGGCTAGTGCCCCCGTGCCCGCCCTCCTGCCCGGACTCCCAGGCCAACAGAAGCTGTGGTGGACAGTGTGTGGAAGGTGGGGTACCCCTTAGCCTCCCCAGGCCCCGCCCTCAGTTCCCACCCTGCTGTCCCGGGACTGAGTGCTCTCCTCCATCACACGCCCAGGATGCCGCTGTCCCCCGGGGCTCCTCCTGCAGGACTCACACTGCCTTCCCCTCTCCGACTGTCCCTGCCTGGTGGATGTAGAGCTCCGCCCACCAGGACCCGCCTTCCTCCTGGACAACTGCAGCCAGTGGTGAGGCGCTGGGCCGAGGGCGGGCGCTGGGCGGGGCCTCCACCCCCGCCGCCGCTCAGCTTCTCCCTCCTCCCCTGCAGCACTTGCGAGAAGGGTGCGCTGCTGTGCCAAGCAGCGGGCTGCCCCCAGGCCTGCGGCTGGTCAGCCTGGTCGCCCTGGACTCCCTGCGACCGCTCCTGCGGCTCCGGAGTGAGGACCAGGTTCAGGTGAGGAGTTAAGTAGGGGAGGAAATGGGGTGGAGGAGGAATGGGGCGCAGGAGGGGTCTGCCCTGAATGGGAAGGCAGGAAAGAGGACAGAGCAGCAGGAGGGCTGGGAAGGAGGGAGGGGAACAGGTGCCTAGGGCTGTCTCTCTCCCCAGGTCTCCTTCCAACCCTCCCGCGGCTTTTGGGGGTGCCTCATGTGAGGGTGACAGGCAGGAACTACAGGCCTGCCACACAGAGTGTGAGACAGGTACTGTAATAGGGGTCCGCCCTCTTCCAATTGCACGTGCCCAGAGCACTTGGGGGTGGGACCCCTGGTACCCTGGGTGGGCGGCCGGTGACGCCTTCCCAGCAGAAACGGCACTATTTACCTTGTTTTATTTCAAGTATTTGCTTTTGCTGGTACTAGGGCTTGAACTCAGAGTCTGAGCCCTTAGCTTTTTCCACTTGAGCCACAGCTCCACTTCTGGTCTTTTGGTAGTTAATTGGAGATTAAGAGTCTCGTGGACTTTTCTGACCTGGCTGGCTTTGAATTGTGATCTTCAGATCTCAGCCTCCTGAATAGCTAAGATTACAGGCGTGAGACACGTATCCAGAGAGGCAGTCTTTGTTGTTTGTTGGTGGTGGTAGTGGTGGGGCTTGAAGTTGGAGCCTGGGCACTTTCCCTAAACTTTTTTGCTCAAGGCTAGTGCTCTCCCACTTTGAGCCACAGCGCCACTTCCAGTTTTCTGGTGGTTAATAGACTTTCCTGCCCAGGCTGGCTTTGAACTGTGGTCCGCAGATCTCAGCATCCTGAGTAGCTAGGATTACAGGAGTGAGCACCAGTGCTTGGCTGCAAGATAGTCTTCATTGGCCTGAGTGGGTGGGCTTTGGTGGGGAGGAGGATAAACTCCCACATGGATGGGTCAGATGCTGACCAGAGACATGTCTGCGCAAGTGTGTACAGAACACGAGCAGATAAGGCCGCCTGGCTGGCTGTGGGTGTCAGACGGGGGTCTCAGACACAGAGCACTTAGAAACCAGACGAAGTGCCAAAGCGTTTCCATTCTCGTGGACTGGGAATCCCCCAGGCTGGGCCTGTCCCTGTGGAGGTTCACCGAGCAGGCTTTGCCCGATAAGAGTCAAGACCAATAGGACTGAATATAGAGGAGATGGAGCAGGCAGCTGTGGTGTGGGGACCAGGGATGCTGGATCAAGATCTTCCTATAGCGGGCTGGTGATATACTAGCTGTAGTGCACTGGGACACGGACGTTTCCCACATAGAACATTCTAGAAGAGTTGACGGGGGGCGGGGGGGGGGGAGTGTGAGGGTGTGTCGGGCTAGCTGGTTTGTGTGATGTGGTAGGGAGCTGGGCAGGTTCTGTGGGATGCTCTCCTCTTGGCCACCCATTGGGGAGGGCTGGAGAGTGGGGGACCCCCATACTTCGGGGGGACGTAGGCTGTGCCCACAGAGCAATCAGTGTGCTGTGCTTGTGGCCTTGCCTCTTGGCTTCTCAGTCCTGCCCAGGCTCTGCAGCCTTCCCGGGCCCCTGGCGAGGGTCCTGTCTTGTGTCCCCTGCAGAGGTGCTGGGCTGGACACCCTGGATGCCGTGGTCTTCCTGCTCCCAGAGCTGCCTCCTCCCCGGCGGGAGCCCAGGCCGGCGGCAGCGTTTCCGGCTCTGCCCTGGCCCCGCAGACACGGCCTGCCCCGGGGAGGCCGCCCAGGAGGAGCCGTGCAGCCCCGCTCTGTGCGCAGGTGCCACCCCACCATTCCTGGAGTGTCAGGGACCAGGGGAGGGTCAGAGGCCCTGGAGCAGCTTCCTGCCGTCCAGGGTAGGGAAGGAGGGGGGGGAGCAAGGCTGGCTCCTGTCCTTAAGCCGAGATGGCCTCAGCCCTCCCTCCAGGAAGCCAGCCATGATGAACAATGTTCAAGGAGTGGATGGGGATGCCCACGGGCCCCACAACGCTGACACCTCCCTCCTCCTGCCTGCCCGTGCCTTTACCTCTGGTCCCCACAGCGCCCAGCGGCTGGGGCCTGTGGGCTTCCTGGTCCCCCTGCTCAGCTCCCTGTAATGGCGGCATCCAGACGCGAGGGCGGCACTGCTCTGCTTTCGTGCCTGGGAATTCCACCTGTCCAGGACCCCACAGCCAGACACGGGACTGCAATCCACAGCCCTGCGCAGGTACCGCAGCCCCTCTGCACCCTGCTCTGCAGCCATCCCGCCCAGCCTGGCCCCGGGAGCCACTCCCGACCCTTAGGCTTCTAATCCCAGCTACTCTGCAGATGGAGGTTGGGAGGATCGCGGTTCAAGGCCAACCCTAGGTAAAAGAGTTGTAAGACTTCCAACTCAGCAAAGAAAAACTGGTGCTAACCAGCAGGGGGATTGTGGAATGTGAGAGCCAACCTCAAAAACAGCTCCAGGTTTAGAAGAAAAAAAAAAAAAAAGACTAGGGATGTGTCTCAAGAAAGCATGCCTAGAAAGCCTAGAAAGCATGAGGCCCTGAATTCAAATCCCAGTCTCTCTCTCTCTCTCTCTCTCTCTCTCTCACACACACACACACACACACACACACACACACACACACACACACACACACACAGAGTGTATCAAGCCATGCTTCTATCAAAGCTGTGGCCCTTTGCAGGGACATCCCAGGCACTAGAACCAGTGGGCAAGGAGAAAGGAGGGAGGGGCTTCCCCAGCTCGGTCCTGCCCACAGGCTGCCACCTGCACTCTGTGCAGATTCCCTTCAGATCTGCCCCCTTCCCTTCCCTTCCCTTCCCTTCCCTTCCCTTCCCTTCCCTTCCCTCCCCTCCCCTCCCCTCTCCTCTCCTCTCCTCCCTCGGCCCCTGCCAGACCTGCTGTGCCTTCCTTTCTAGCCCAGTGCCCAGGGGACATGGTGTTCCGTTCAGCGGAGCAGTGCCACCAGGAGGGGGGTCCGTGTCCTCGGCTGTGCCTGGCCCAGGACCCTGGGGTGGAGTGCACAGGCTCCTGCACCCCCGGCTGCAGCTGCCCTCCTGGCCTCTTCCTGCACAATGCTAGCTGCCTGCCCCGCAGCCAGTGCCCCTGTCAGCTGCATGGGCGTCTCTATGCACCAGGAGCGGTGGCCCACCTGGACTCCTGCAACAACTGGTAGGCCAAGGGCAGGGGGAGCAAGCAGAAGTTGGGAGGGGGTACTAGAGGAAGGGTTCCAGAGGAGGGCAGCCATAGGGACACACACACACACACACACACACACACACACACACACACACACACACACACACACACACACACACACACACACCAGAGGTTCAGCATGCCTCCATTCTGCAAGCATGGCCACAGCGGTAAGTGCCAGGCGTGGGTCCTGGAAAGACTACAGTGGATGAGATGTTCCCTGATCATTCCCGGGTGTCTGCAAGGACTGATCACTCCATTTACTTAATGAGAAAACTGAATGTCGGATGGGTGGGGTGATGTAGGATGCAACAGAAGAACTGCAGAGGAGATTTTACCCTCTCCCCCCTCCCCTGCTCCCCCAGCTTCCTGTTTCCTGAATAAATTCCCTACCTGGGACCGTTGAATTTCTGCTCAGACCCTTCCTCGTGCCCAGTACTCAAAGCTGACACCAGGCTGTGCCAGCAGAGGGCGCTCTCATCCACATCACCATCCCTACCCACCTCCTTTCATCTCCATCTCTGCCTCATTCTTACTTTTACCTTTTAGTTCCCAGTTCCTCCTTTAAATATCTCCTTTATTGTTCTTCCACCCAACTGTGTTTTCTCTCTTAGATTATTTTGCTAGAACCTCCAATATTTGACAATTAGGCTTTAAAAATATATTGAAGGAAGCCAGGCGCTGGTGGCTCACGCCTGTAATCCTAGCTACTCAGGAGGCTGAGATCTGAGGGTCGAGGTTCAAAGCCAGCCCGGGCAGGAAAGTTCGAGAGACTCTTATCTCCAATAAACCGCTAGAAAACCAGAAGTGGTGCTGTGGCTCAAGCAGTAGAGCGCTGGCCTTGAGCTGAACAGCACAAGGACAGCACTGAAGCTCAGAGTTCAAGTCCCACGACCAACCAAAAAAAAATTTTTTTTTTAAGGAAACAAAGGGTGAGGAAAATTACCCAGCTCTTCCTCCTAGAACTCTAGCTCTTTCTGGATTGCTCCCGCCTATGCCTGTCACTCAGGATATCTCCAAGTGGTGCTTAGTAAAAACAAACGGAATGAAAGTGTAAAAGGTCACGCCTGACATCCTAGCTACTCGGGAGGCTGAGATCCGAGGTTCAGAGCCAGCCCAAGCAGGAAAATCCGTGAGACTCATATCTCCAAAGTGTGTCTCAAGTGGTAGAGCATCATGTGAGAATATGAAGGTCTGAGTTCAAGTCCTACTTCAGGCACACACACAAAGTGTCTCCTGATTTTTTTTTAATGTGACACGGGCAGCATGATGTCTGGGGTGCTGTGGAACTTACCCAGGGTGGATTTGGGGGGACGCCCTCAGAGGGAGAATTTCATGAATTTGATGGAACAGTGTCCTGCATGCTGCCCCTTGGGGCAGTAGGTGGTGCTGGAAGGGCAGGTGTCCATGGCCCTATGGCCCCTCTCTCTGCAGCACCTGTGTCTCTGGTGAGATGGTGTGCACCTTGGAGCTCTGTCCAGGTACCCCTGTGCCCCTCGCCCTGCGTCCTGGCCCCGCGCTCACCCTGTGCCCCTCGCCCTCACCCTGCACCACTCGCCCCGCACCCCGCGCACTCACTTTACACCCCGCGCCCTCACCCTGCGCCCCGCGCCCTCGCCCTGCGCCCCGCGCCCTCGCCCTGCGCCCCGCGCCCTCGCCCTGCACCACTCGCCCTCGCCCTGCGCCCCGCGCCCTCGCCCTGCGCCCCGCGCCCTCACCCTGCACCACTCGCCCCACGCCCTCGCCCTGCGCCCTCACTCTACACCCTGCGCCCTCGCCCTGAGCCCTGCACCCCGCGCCCTCACCCTGCACCACTCGCCCCGCGCCCTCGCCCTGCGCCCCGCGCCCTCGCCCTGCGCCCCGCGCCCTCGCCCTGCACCACTCGCCCCGCGCCCCGCGCACTCTACACCCCGCGCCCTCGCCCTGCACCACTCGCCCTGCGCCCTGCGCCCCGCGCCCTCGCCCTGCACCACTCGCCCTGCGCCCTGCGCCCCGCGCCCTCGCCCCGCGCCCTCGCCCTGCACCACTCGCCCTGCGCCCTGCGCCCCGCGCCCTCGCCCTGCACCACTCGCCCCGCGCCCCGCGCACTCACTCTACACCCCGCGCCCTCGCCCTGCACCACTCGCCCTGCGCCCTGCGCCCTGCGCCCTGCGCCCTCACTCTACACCCCACGCCCTCGCCCTGAGCCCTGCACCCCGCGCCCTCACCCTGCACCACTCGCCCCGCGCCCTCGCCCTGCTCCCCGCGCCCTCACTCTACACCCCGCGCCCTCGCCCTGAGCCCTGCACCCCGCGCCCTCACTCTACACCCCGCGCCCTCGCCCTGAGCCCTGCACCCCGCGCCCTGCATCCTTGTCCCTCGCCCTCACCCTGTGCCCTTGCTCTGCGCCCTCGCCCTGCGCCCCGCGCCCCGCGCCCTGTGCCCTCACCCTATGTTCCTTGCCCTGCGCCCTACGCCCCACGCTCCTCGCCGGGCACCCTCTCCTCTTGCCCTTGCCCTGTGCCCTTGCCCTATGTTCCTTGCCATGCGCCCTCACCCTGTGCCCTCACCCTGGCAGTGGCCTGTGGCTGGAGCCCCTGGACCCCATGGAGCCCCTGCAGCCGCAGTTGCAATGTGGGCATCCGGCGGCGTTTCCGAGCAGGCACCGCACCTCCCGCGGCCTTTGGGGGGGATGAGTGCCAGGGTTCTAACATGGAGGCTGAATTCTGCAGCCTGCAGCCATGTCGAGGTAAGAGCAGGTCCTGAGACCTCCTTAAAGAACCTTCTCGAAAACAGCCAAAAATCCTTTCTCCCTCCCCCACGCCGCGCATCCCCTGAGATGGGCAAGGGACTTCCCTAAGAGGTGCTGCTAAGAGATGGTCCCAAGGGACCCTATGCGTCCAATTCCGAAGAGAGCCCCTCCCTAGGGGCCACCCACTTCCAGGACCTCCTCCCCAGGAGGCAAGAGGAGGGGCCAGAGGGTTTGAGAAGGGAGGGGGGCACTAGGGTGTGTGGGGGACAGTGTACTGGATGTGGGGGGCAGGGCCTGCAGTGACCCAGGTCCCACCCCCAGGGGAGTGGGGTCCCTGGGCCCCCTGCTCCGTGCCTTGTGGAGGAGGCTACAGGAACCGCACCCGAGGCTGGAGCCCACACAGCCCGGTGGAGTTCTCCACCTGCAGCCCGCAGCCCTGTGCAGGTGAGGGCCGCCCCGGACCTGCCCTGCCCTCCCTCTGTCCTCCCCCTCCCCGCAGCCTCTCCCCTATGACAACCCCATCCGGCTCAGAGCTGCTGCCTCTCCCAGGCTGGGAGCACTGGGGAGAGAGCCCAGTGCTGGGCTCAGCCGACACTGTCCCCAGGGCCAGTGGCTGGTGTGTGTCCCAGAGGACAGCAGTGGCTGGACTGCGCCCAGGGCCCCGCCTCCTGTGCAGAGCTCAGCTCCCTGAGAGAGGATAACCAGACCTGCCACCCCGGCTGCTACTGCCCTCCGGGGGCGCTTCTGCTGGTGCGTAGCCCGCGGGACCTCAGCGGGGCCTCCTCACCCAGCAGGGAAGGGACACGCAGGACCTCAGCAGAGGCTGAGCCAAAGGTTTGGGGCTGGAGAGTTGAGGAAAGGACACTGGACTGCAGCTCAGCTGGGGCGGGAACAGCAGTGATCCTGGGCGACCCTGGGTGAGCCTTGCTGTCCCTCCCAGGACCTCTGCTCTGTCTGCAAAACGGTGATTGGGTCTAGAAAGGCTTTATCAATCACCTGTCACCAAGAACTCTGCCCTTTTATCTACCACCAGTTATATATTTATTTACATTTTTTTGTTGTTGTTTTGGTCAGTCTTGGGGCTTGAACTCAGGGCCTGGGCTCTTTCTCTGAGCTGTTTTGCTCAGGGTTCGTGCTCTACCACTTTGAGCCA
Source organism: Dipodomys spectabilis (assembly GCF_019054845.1). Taxonomy (NCBI): domain Eukaryota; kingdom Metazoa; phylum Chordata; class Mammalia; order Rodentia; family Heteromyidae; genus Dipodomys; species Dipodomys spectabilis. The sequence goes on from NW_024870711.1 coordinate 8,676,658, forward strand.
CAGCACCACTTCTGGTTTTTGAGTGGTTAATTGGAGATAAGAGCCTCATGGGGACTTTTCTGCCCAGGCTGGCTTTGAACTGTGAGCCTCAGATTCTCAGCCTCCTGAATAATCAAGATTACAGATATGATCCATTGGCACCCTGGCTCATCGATTATTTATTAAGTGCTAAGTGTATGCTCAGCCTTGGGCTGGAGATTTATCCAAGGTCACTTGCTGGTTCCAGCTGGAGCTAAGCATGGCCCCTGATGAAAATTTGTTTCCTTTTTACACTATTGCTGTACAAATTACATATTTCACAGGAAATACATATAATATGTACGATGATACAAATATGTGTGCAATGGAAGATGATCTTTTTCACCAGTGGCATGGAATCCGTGCCCCGCTGTGCCCCGCAGCTGAGGGGCTGCATTTACAACGGAAGTGAGCTGCGAAGAGGGAGCTGCGTTTGCAAAGATCAGGATTAGCAGTTGAGGACAGCTGAGGAATTGCTGCTGGCTTTGACTGGAACTGGAGATGATTGGGGACGTTTTAATTCCAGAACAATGTGTGTGTGCCAGCCCAGGACTGCCCCTGTGCCCACGGAGGGCACCTCCACCCCCCTGGCAGTGCTGTGCATCGTCCCTGTGAGACCTGGTGAGTCCCTCCACCTCCTCCTGCATTGATCCCGGGACCCGGGAGCACACAGCATGCAGCTGTCCCCAGCAGCAGACGACACACAGATGCATGCCCCTCCTCAGGCATGACCCCCCAGCCCTCCCAGGCCAAACCTGCCAGCAGCACCCCTCCTTCTGCCATCCCCATCTGTACTTCAGGGCCAGGGGCATAGCTAGGTAGAGCACTTTCCAGCGTGTTCAAGGCCCTGGGTTCTGTCGCCAGCACTGTCTTCTCTCCTCCGACCTGTGTTACTTTCCATGGCTTCTGTAGCAAAGTCTCACATACAGACAGACAGATACACACACACACACACACACACACACACACACACACACACACACACTCTAGAGGGCTTAACAACAACACTGATGTTTGTGCTAGACGCTAGAAGCTGGGTATCAAGGTATGGCTGGAATTGGTCCCTTGTGCGGCCCAAGGGGGACTGTTCCCTTGCCTCTCCTCTCCGGTGCCTTGCCAGCCATCTGGCATTTCTGCCGTCTTCTCAGGTCTCTTCCCATCATGGCTCGGTGAGCGTCTGTGTTCTTCCCAGAAGAACAGCATTCAGGGCCAACCCTAATTGCCTGGCTTTAGCTTGGCTGCTACTAGAAAGACCCACTGTCCAAATAAGGTGACAGGTGTAGGTGTGGGGCGAGAGCGTGAAGACAAGGAGACAGGGCTCTCTGTCCGGTCCTAAGGCAACCCAGCCCTCCGCTCTTTCCTTGAAGCTCCTGCAGCTCTGGGCTCATTGTCAACTGCAGCTCCCGGCCTTGTGAGGAGGGTGAGAGACTCTGCCTGCCTCCTGCCCCTGGGCTGGGCCTGGGCTGGGCCTGGGCTGGGCCTGGGGTGCCCCGGGGTGGGCCTGGGGTGCCCCTGGGCTGAGATGGCAGTGGGAGAGGAGCACCTCAAGATGAGCCTCCTGCTCTGCCCAACCTGTGCTTCCCACCCCTCTGTGCCAACATGCCCCCCCCCCCAGGCCAGCCTGCGTGGTCACCCTGGACCCCTTGGAGTGAGTGCTCGGCTTCCTGTGGCCCCGCCCTACGCCACCGGCACCGATTTTGTGCCAAGACCATTGGCATGGCACCCTCTCGTCTGACTCTGCTGCCCCCATCGGCCATGCCCACAGCCTTCTGCCCTGGCCCGGAGGCTGAGGAGGAGCCGTGCCTCCTACCAGGGTGTGACCGTGAGTGACCTGCAGTGCCCTTGGCTGACCTGGGGGTGGGGCTGGCCCCCTGAGTCCCAGCTACCCTTGGGCCCTCACCAGCCTTCCTGCGCTGTTTGTGCAGGAGCAGGGGGCTGGGGTGTCTGGGGACCCTGGTCCAGCTGTAGTCGGAGCTGTGGGGGTGGCCTGCGGAGCCGGAGCCGAGCCTGCCATCAGCCACCACCCCAGGGCCTAGGGGCTTTCTGCGAGGGGCCCCAGGCCCAGGGGGAGGCCTGCCAGACCCGGCCGTGCCCAGGTACCTGTGGGGTGGGGCGGGGCGGGGAGCACACCGGGAGCAGCTGGGGGAGGCAGCGCAGGAATGCCACCCCGCCCTCAGCCCACCCGTCCTCCCAGGGACCAACTGCACAGCCATGGAAGGAGCGGAGTACAGCCCCTGTGGGCCTCCTTGCCCTCGCTCCTGTGAGGACCTCGCGGTGAGTCTGCACCCTGGGCTGACCCCTGCTGTGACCCCGTAGTGGGGTCGGCAGACTGCGGGCTCATCGCTTGTTCTTGCCTGGTGCTGGCAGCCAGCCCCATGCGAATGGGATGGGAGGGGGCAGTGGGGGGGGGGGTCCTAGGCTTTGGTTTATAACCAAGCGGGGAGCTGGCATCCAGTGCAGCCTTTGGTGTCCATACAGCAAATGTCCTCAAAACAGTTTACAACATCCTGGGCGCCAGTGGCTGGTGCTTGCAATCCTAGCTACACAGGGGGCTGAGATCTGGGGATCACAGTTCTAAGCCAGCCTGGGCAGGAAAGTCCGTGAGACTCTCATCTCCAATAAACCACCAGAAAACTGGAAGTGGCGCTGTGGCTCAAGTGGTAGAGCACTGGCCTTGAGCTGAAGAGCTGAGGGACAGCGCCCAGGCCCGAGTTCAAGCCCCACGACTGAAAAGAGAGAGCGAGAGAGAGAGAGAGAGAGAGAGAGAGAGAGAGAGAGAGAAAGGGAAACCTGAGCTGAAGGTCAGGCTCTCCTCTCCCTCCCCCCCTCCTCCTCCCTGCCAGGCAGCCTGCACAGACTCCCTCGCCCCTCAGGCCCTGTGTCCTGCTGACCAGAGCCCTCCCTTGCTGTCCCCAGCACTGCGAGTGGCACTGCCAGCCAGGGTGCTACTGTCCCCCGGGCCAGGTGCTGAGTGCCGACGGGGCGGTCTGTGTGCCGCCGGGTCACTGTGACTGCCTGGACCTGCTCACGGGGCAGCGGCACCCTCCAGGCGCTCAGTTGGCAAAGCAAGATGGCTGCAACCACTGGTGAGTAGCTCCAGCACCGAGGCAGGAGGCAGGGCAGCCGCCAGGGTCACCCCAATCTCGTGTCTGAGCCCTAAGTCTTGGCCAATGCACACATTGGCCCCCTCCATTTCCAGAAAGATGTAGGGCAGGCCCTGTCATCCCTATGTGATAGGTGGGGAAACTGAGGCAGTCATCTCTGTCTGGGGAGGAGCAGGGCGGGGGGGTGGGGTAGACAAACAACAGAGAAGCCATCTGCTCTCCCTGCCCAGCCTCACCCTGGGCACTCCCACGTGGAACACACCAGCTGTGACATCTCCAGAGGCCAAGCATGGGGCACTGGAGAGGAGGTGGGGGTAGGGGTGAAGGGGGTGGGCGGGAGTCGCTGAGATGCTGACTTTTCCACCTGGGCCTGCACCCTGGCCCCAGCACCTGCTCGGAGGGGAAGCTGAACTGCACAGACCTGCCCTGCCCAGGTACACGCCATGGGTGGTCAGGGGAGGGGAGGCAAAGCAGGACTTGGACCGGGGAGGGGCAGGGGGAGGGGATCCGGAACACCCAGTGCCCACCATTCTTGCGCAGTACCCGGAGGCTGGTGCCCGTGGTCAGAGTGGACGGCATGCTCCCAGCCCTGTGTGGGCCAGACAAGGTCCCGCTCCAGGGCCTGTGTGTGCCCAGCCCCCCAGCATGGGGGCGCCCCGTGCCCTGGAGAGGCAGGAGCCCAGCTTCAGAAGGAGGCCTGCTCCAGCCCTGAAGAATGCCCAGGTGTGATGTTCCCACTGGGCCCGCAGCACCCCGCCCAGTCCCAATAACCAGAGGTCCCTGGGGCCTCCTGACAAGAGTGATTCTGTCTTCCTGGTGCAGTGGAAGGAGCCTGGAGCCCCTGGGGACCTTGGTCTCCCTGCGATGTGTGCTTGGGCCAGTCCCAGAGGAGCCGGACATGCAGCCAGCCCCCTACTTCTGACGGGGGCAGGCCCTGCCCTGGGGGTCACGAACAGAGTCGCCCTTGTCAGGAGAATACCACACAATGTGCAGGTGAGAACTTGGCTGGGCCTGGGAGTGGGGGCGGGGTCCAGAGAACCCTTGGCTCTGACCTGTGACCCCTCACGCACTGGTCGATACCATTTCCTGAAGGGGGACAGCCCTCAACTCGGCTGCCCACGTTCCTGGCCAGGTGGCAGGTGGCGGGCATGGCAGGTGGCGGGCACGGCAGGAGGGCTCTTGTCTCTCAGCACCTGTTCTTGTGCTTCCTTTCTGCCCTAGACTGTGGGGGTGGTCAGGTTCTGCTGCCCTGTGGATGGCCCTGCCCTCGCTCCTGCCAGGACCTGTCCCCTGGCAGTGTGTGCCAGCCAGGCTTTGGAAGCTGCCAGCCCAGCTGTGGGTGCCCTACGGGTCAACTCTCCCAGGATGGGCTCTGTGTGCCCCCAGCTCGGTGCCGCTGCCAGTACCAGCCTGGAGCCATGGGTCAGTGCCTTCCTCTCCCTCACCCAGCAACCTGCTGACCCCTGCGCTGCCCCCTGCTGGCTCCCAGCTCCCTCTGCAAACTGTGCACCACCTGCACCCTGGGCTGTCTGGGCTCCATCTCCTTCCTCCAGGACATAGGATGTAGGATGAAGTGTTTATGGAGGACATGGAACTGTGTGAGTCTCTACCATCACTTTTGCACCCTCCAGGGATGGCTCAGAACCAGAGCCGGTCTGCAGGATCCAGGTTCAGCTCCTGGGAGAGCCTGGAACCTGGAGAGATGGTGCTTGGGCCCTGTGACAACTGGTAAGGGGGAGGGGCCATTGAGGAGCAGGTAGAAGCCCCCTGTGGGAAGAGGCCAGGCCCTGGGGTCTGAAGCACGCTCCCTTGTCCCCAGTACCTGTGTGGCAGGCATCCTCCAGTGCCACAAGGTGCCTGGCTGCCCAGGGGCTGGTGTGTGGAGCTCCTGGGGTCCCTGGGAAGTCTGCAGCGTTTCCTGTGGGGGAGGGGAGCAGCCCCGTTCCCGGCGCTGTGCCCGACCTCCCTGTTCTGGGCTGGCCCGCCAGAGCCGCCCCTGCCACACGCAGGTCTGCAAAGGTGAGCTCAGAGAGACTCTGTCCATCATCCCCTTTACCTCTGAATCCCTTCACCTGAACCCTGAATGCCTTCAGACCTTTCCCACTCCCCTCTCCCCCCTGTGATGTGTAAATAAAAGAGGAAGCAGCCAGGTTGTGGGGAGGGGTATTGCCCGGGGATGGGGCACGGTGATTTCCAGATTGCAGGACAGGTGGACACGGAGGCAGGCACTGATTTGGGTATTGCTTCAGAGACCGGCTGTCCTGCCGACCGCCTGTATCGTGAATGCCAGCCTGGCAGAGGATGCCCCTTCTCCTGCACCCACATCACAGGGCAGCGGGCCTGCCTCTCTGATGCCTGTGAGGAGGGCTGCCACTGTCCCGAAGGAACCTTCCAGCATCACTTGGCCTGTGTTCAGGTCAGAACTCAGCCACCCAGGAGCCCAGGGCCGGTCCTCCCTACCCCTCACCCAACGGCGCACTTCCTGGGCGGGGCGGGGCTCTCTGACAGGCTGTCCCTGGCTCTGATGGTGTCCTACTGCATATTGTCTATGTACCTCCATGCTCAACTCCCGTCCTCCTGACAGCCAAGGATGGTTCCTCCAGACCCTGGGCTCTCCCATGCTGCCCCGCCCCCCGCCTCTCACCCTGTCCTCCACCACTAGGGGTCTTCTCCGTGCCCCCTTTTCCTGTCCATCCTTTGTAGGGAAGATCACTGCTTCGCCTTCCCTCTACCTGAGCCCAGTCTCTCATCTTGGGTGTGGGGCTGATTGGCAGGCAGGTGCCAGCTCTGCTCTCCTGGGCCCAACAGATTCCTTTTCTAAACCCGGTGGCTTCTTGCGGTCAGTTCTAGAGAATGCATGATCCGAGGGGAGCTGCGCACCTGCTGACCCCAGGCCCAGAGAGGGGAACGGACACAGAAAGTTAGTGGTGGCAGAGTTGGATGGAACCCAGGCAGCCCGATTCCTTCTGTTGCTGGCAGAGACTCCTGTTGCCTCCTCCAGTCCTGTCTTCTTGGGGCTTCTGTTGACACTGCTAAGTGCTCCATGCAGGAAGTGCGCTGGCCCCTCAGGCCACACCCACAGCCCATCTGCCTCTCATAGGGTGTTCATGCCCCTGGTCCCGCCTGCAGGAAATGCCCTCCACAGGCCCAGAACCCTCCTCCAGGCCCTCATCCTCCCATTCCTTCTCTCCTGTACTGGTGCCCAGTGTGTGGCTGGCTTGTGACATCACTGTCTCCTCTGCCCACCCACCCAGGAGTGCCCCTGTGTACTGACAGCGGTGCTGCTTCACCAGCTGGGGGCTGCCAGCCCTGTCCTGGGGACGCACCCGCCCTTCCTAGGAGAAGGGGAGCAGCCTCTGGTGCCTGGAGATGAGCTGGGCTCAGGCCAGATGCTCCGCATAGGCTGCAGGAACTGGTGAGGGGATCACCAAGGGTGGGAACAGGTCCAAACCACATGGGGGGGTGGGGAGGGGAGGACGGAGGCCTGGGGCGCAGGAAGGGAGGGATGACAGGACAGGACCCTGGGCTGCCCTCTGCTTCTGCCCACCCATGTGTCCCTGCCCTTGGAGGCCTGTGGCCTTTTCTCCGTCTGCCCATGCTGCCCCTTTCACTGTCCCCTCCCCAGCTCCTGTGTGCACGGACAGCTCTCCTGTTCCAGGGACGACTGCTCCACCGCTGGGAGTGGCTTCAGCCCGTGGGGTCCGTGGGGCCCGTGCTCTCAGTCCTGTGGGGCGCTGGGTACGCGCAGCCGCGGCCGCCTCTGTCTGCACCCCATGCCCACTCCTGGTGGCCTGGCCTGCCGCGGGCCCCTCCAGGACTGGGAATTCTGCCCCAGCCCAGACTGCCCTGGTAAGGGAAGCGGGAAAGGTGGAGGGCAGGGCTGGGGCTGGGAAGGCTCTGGGCAGATGATCGGCAGGCTGGGGCTGGCTCGTCACTCTTGGTCCCCTCCTGTATCTGTCCGGTCCTATGTCTGTCTTAGAATCTTCCTTCCAGCTCTCTGCACTTCACTTTGGGTATGTTTGCCCAGGGCTTCTGGAGATTTGGGGAGATTCAACACACTTGGGGGTGGGGGAGACCCTGGTCTCAGAATCTAGGAACTCAGATAGCTCACGTGCTATATATAGCAAATTGGGGGTGGAGGGACTTCTCCTAGAGGATTAATCCAGGAGAGCTTCCTGGACAAGGGAGGATAGGGTGTCTGTGGATGAATGAAGAGAGCTCTAATGAGCACTGGAAGAGAAAGAATGCCAGGGTGCGGGGACAACTTGAGCAGAGGCCTTGAGCTCCTGGCCTAGCATGCCCGTGTGAGATAATCAAGGTGAAGGAAGGCTGGGCCAGATAGCGCCGACGAGCAGCACGGACTGCCTGGTCCTGGCGCATCGCAGACTTGGAAACCTGTCTGATCGGAGTCTTCTTCGGCACAGGGGCCGAAACATCCACCGTGGAGCCAGCGAGCGACCTTCCAGGTAGCCCTAGACCCTTTGGGAAGCACCACCCAGGGCCCCCTCCCTCCCCTGCCCTGGCACAGGCCGACTCATCAGGAGACCCCCTCCCTCACCCCTTCCTCTCCCCTCTCCCCCCCGCCCCACAGGTGCCTGGGGCCCATGGTCGCTGTGGTCCCCCTGCTCTCACAGCTGCACCGACCCTGCCCGCCCTGCCTGGCGCAGCCGCGCACGCCTCTGCCTGGCGAACTGCACCTCGGGGGACCCCTCGCAGGCGCGCCCCTGCAACCTGCCCTCGTGCACAGGTCCACGTGAGCTCCTGACTCCACCCTCAGCATTGCACTCACACGATGCGTTCTGGCCACGGTCAGCGCCTGCCCCCAGACCGCCAGTCTTCATTTCTCACCCCAGCATCTGGTCTGGAGTAGAGGTCTGGCTGGTTCTCTCGGCCAACCCCAGCAGCTGCTAGCACTCCCCGCCAACCGCTAACAGATTCCCTGTGCTTTACACAGAGATGTGCCAAGCACTCCCCACAAGCCACACCCCAGTCCCTCCGCAGCCTGTGAGTTGATGAGGGGACATGAGGCTTGGCTGCCAAAGCCACTGTCAGGACCTGATCCAGGAGGAGGGCCCGGAGGGGGGACGGGAGGGGGGTCACAGCCCGCCTCGGTGGAGGAAGTCCACCGGCTCCAGCTTGGCTTTGTCCCGGCAGAGCTGCCTGGCTGTCCTGGCCCTGGCTGTGTGCCAGGGAACTGTTCCTGGACCTCGTGGGCCCCGTGGGAGGCATGCTCGCGCAGCTGCGGAGTGGGCCAGCAGCGCCGCCTGCGAGCGTACCATCCTCCTGGGCCCGGTGGCCACTGGTGCCCGGACATCCTCACCGCCTACCGGGAGCACCGGTTCTGCAACCTGCGTGCTTGCCCGGGTACGAAGGCCTTCGCCACGCTCCTCCCCAGTGGTGCTCCCAAGGAGGCCCTGGCATGTTTGCTCCTCACCAGACACCTGTTCCGCCGACACACCACACCCCTCCGTCACACCGGACTTGGGCCAAGCCTCGGGGGACCTGGAGGGCTCCTGTGTCGGAGCTGACCCAGCTGGTGGGGCTGTCCTCTTCCTGACAGTGCCTGGAGGCTGGTCACGCTGGAGTCCCTGGTCCTCGTGCGACCGCAGCTGTGGAGGAGGCCAGTCTTTGAGGAGTCGAAGCTGTTCCAGTCCTCCGCCCAAGAATGGGGGTGCTCCCTGTGTTGGGCGGAGACACCAGGTCCGGCTCTGTAACCCTATGGCCTGTGGTACGTACATAGCCATGGCAGCCCCTTCCGTCTCTCTACGAGGCTCCTTTCTGCAGAGCTCTCTCCATTTCCACCTCTAACTTTATCCTCACAAGGTGGGACAGGCTGCCACCTCATTGGTCAGTTAAGGAAACAGACCCGCCCTGGGAAGTGGGAGGGACATGGCTTGATTGGCAGCTGAGTGGGGACTTCCTGTGTGTCTAGGACCTAAAAGCCCAGGGCTCACTGTCTGCCCTCCCCACTCTGGGGTAGAACTCGTTCTAAGCTTTCTCTGCCCTCTAACTACTGGAGAACTACTCAGACCAGTCAAGGGGTTCAGAGAATTTGGAGGTGACCCTGTCAGAAGCCTGCCTGGTCTTTGCAGATGTCAACCGAACCTCACGCTCCACCCTACTCTAGCTCTCCCTTTCATTGCTCCTTGGGTAGCCCCCACCCCCAGGGGCCTTGACCCAGTCTATTAGGAAATCCTCGCCATACGACCACTTCTGGCTCCTTGGCACAGTGTTGGAGAGCTAGGTGAGAGCGTTGCCTTCTGATACTTCATCAATGCAGTCCAGCTCAGCTAACATTTTCCTGCGTACCAACTAGGTGCTGAGAACTCTCTAGTGGGTCAGAGGAGCTTGCTGTACACTTGGACTATCCCATTCCCAAGCTGAGTGCCGGTGGCTCACACCTGTAATCCTAGCTACTCAGGAGGCTGAGATCTGAGGATCACGGTTTGAAGCCATCCTGGGCAGCAAAGTCCATGAGACCTGTCTCTCCAATTAACCCCCTAAAAACCAGAAATGGAGCTCAAAGTGGTAGAGCACTCGTCTTGAGAAAATAAGCTCAGGGACAGCTCGCAGGCCCTGATTTCAAGCCCCAGGACAGACAAAAAAAAAGTTCCATTTCCAAGGTCTCCCAAAATTCAGTGTTTCTGTGGGCACACAAAGGGAAAGATGAGTCTTGGAGCCCAAAAGAGGGGGGGGAAGGTCAAGAGAGTCGACACCCTCTTGACCCTAGGCCTCCTCCTCCTCTCCTCCCAGAGGAGGGCTGCCCAGCAGGTATGGAGCTGGTCACCTGTGCCAACCGCTGCCCGCGCCGCTGCTCAGACCTGCAGGATGGAGTTGTGTGTCATGACGGCCAGCCCTGCCAGCCAGGATGCCGCTGCTCTGAAGGTTCTTGTCACACACACAGATACACACACACACACACACACACACACACACACATTTTTTGAGTTTTTGGTTATGGGTCTTAAACTCAGGGCCTAGGCACTGTCAGTCAGCTTTTTTGCTCTCGTGTGCTCCCACTTTGAGTCACAGTGCCACTTCTGGGGTGTTTGGTGGCTCATTGGAGATAAGAGTCTCATGGACGGGGCTGGGAAGGTGGCTCAGTGGTAGAGCGCTTGCCTTGCATGCATGAGGCCCTGGGTTCGATTCTTCAGCACCACATAAGCAAAAAGAAAAAAGCCGGAAGTGGCGCTGTGGCTCAAGTGGTAGAGCGCTAGCCTCGAGCTGAAGAGCTGACATGCCCAGGCCCAGAGTTCAGGCCCCACAACCGGACCCAAAAATAAAAGAGTCTCATGGACTTTGCTGCCTGGGCTGGCTTTGAACTGCGATCCTCACATCTCAGCCTCCTAAGTAGCTAGGGTTACAGGCGTGAGCCACCGGTGACGGGCTGTTACAGGCCCTTTATACATATCAGGGTAGCTCAGGGGCCAGCGCTAGCCTCTGAGGAGCACCTCTCCACAGGGTTCCTGGAACAGGATGGGGGCTGTGTGCCTATTAGGCACTGTGAGTGCACAGATGCCCAGGGGCACAGCTGGGCCCCAGGGAGCCAGCACCAGGATGGCTGCAACAACTGCTCCTGCCGGGCCGGACAGCTCTCCTGCACCACTCAGCTCTGCCCACCGCCCGCCCACTGCGCCTGGAGTCGCTGGTCCACCTGGAGTCCTTGTAGCCACTCATGCGGACCTGCAGGGCGGCAGAGCCGATTCAGGTACGGGCTGCCAGGCTAGGTGCCTCCTCTCTGCTCCTCTCTTCCTCTGCCAGGTGTGGTTCCCTCCCTGAGAGCATCCCTGGGCCTCACTCTCACCAGTGAATGACTTCACTCCACTCCATCCCCTAACCCCCATTTCCAGCCTCCCCCATCCAAGGCTCACCCTGAGTGCATGCGTGGGGGGGGGGAGGGGTCACCCAGGAGCCAGAGGCTGATGAAGGGCCTAAGCTGTTTCTCTCCTCCCATGCCCATGGCCCTGCCCAGGTCCTCCACGTCAGGATCATGGGCCCTGGAGTGTCAGGACGAACAGTCACAGAGCCAGCCCTGTCCCCAGCCCCCGTGCCCACCCCTGTGTCTGCATGATGCCCAACCCCGCGTCCTGGGAGACAGCTGGCTGCAAGGAGAGTGTCAGCGGTGGTGAGTGCAGGGGAGGAGAGGGGAGGGGAGGGGAGGGGAAGGGAGGGGAGTGTGACTTGCTGGAGAACAGTTCTTGAGTCTGTATTCCTCCCCAGCTCCTGCACCCCTGAGGGCGTGATCTGTGAAGACACCCAGTGTGCAGGTCTGTGGTTCATCCCCACCCTTAGCCCTGTCCATCCCGCTGGCCTCAGGCCTGGCAGGCCATCCTCTGTGTGTCCTGTTACCCCCCCCCCCAACCTGCTACCCCAAACCCAACCCTCTGATTTTGGCGTTTCTCCGCTGACTTTACTTTGCCCTCCCACAGTGCCTGGGGGCTGGACACTGTGGTCCCCTTGGTCTGACTGTCCTGTCTCCTGCGGAGGTGGAAACCAAGTCCGCACCCGCGCCTGCGTGGTAACAGCCCCTCACCACAGGGACTCTCCGTGCCAGGGTCCGGACACCCAGACCCAGCGCTGTGGGCAGCAGCCGTGTCTGCGGCTGCTGGAGGCCTGCTCCTGGGGCCCATGGGGACCCTGTTCCCGCACCTGTGGCCCAGGCCTGGCCTCCCGCTCTGGGTCCTGCCCTTGCCTGCTGACAGAGTCTGACCCTGGGTGCAACGGCACCTTCCTGCACCTGGACACCCAGGCCTGCTACCCAGGGCCCTGCCGGGGTGAGCGTGACCCAGAAATGGGGCCCCTCCCGCAGTTTCCTATGTTGGCAATTCAGGGAATCGTATGTTGCCTGGCCCCACCCTATCCCTAGTCCCCCAACATCTTGCCTGATTCCTTTCCTCTCTCTGCCATCTCTTCCCTTCAAAAGCCTTTAGCACGTGGCCTCCTTGCCAGATGAGAGGAGTTCAGCCAAAACAGGCCTTTCTGAAGCCTTAGTCCCAGCTTGGGTAGTAGGAAGGGAGGTCCTGGGGGAGCCCAGAGGGCCCCGGCCCAACTGACATCCCACCCTGCCCCAGAGGACTGTGTGTGGAGCAGCTGGAGCAGCTGGACCCGCTGCTCATGCCAGGTGTTGGTGCAGCAGCGCTACCGGCACCAGAGACCGGTGCCCAGCCTGGCTGGCGAGGGCGCCCCTTGCACACGTCTCGATGGCCATTTCCGGCCCTGCCCCATCAGCAACTGCTCAGGTGAGGCCCAGTAGCAGAAGCCAGGGAGCTGAACAGGGCCAGTAGCAGTTCCCTTACACAGATCCAGTACCCCAGGCCTCACTGAGCCTGGCCCTCCGCATCCAGTGGCCCCCTGGGCTCCCTAATTCTCATAGCTGTTCAGCACCATCTTCTTGCTTTGCAGTTGCTGGTCCCCACTGTGTGTCCTGTGTGCTCACAGGACAGCATGAGTTGGCTAGCTTCTATTGAAACTGGCCACTGTCTTGCCCTTAAACACACACAGACCATCTGCCAATTCTAGGAGCACCCACCAATCCCCTAACTCTTGAAGTTCCCTCCCTCCATGCTGCCCTTCCCCCCTCCTCCCCCCTTCCCCCCCCCCTCCCACCACACACACACACACACACACACACACACACAGAAGTTGAACAGGTGCCACATGGGGAGGGGCAGGGACATGTCTGTCCTGTGGCAGCCAGCAGGGGGCAGTAGTGTTCTCTCCCCAGGGGAGGCCCAGGAAGCATTTGCTGAAGTACAGGAAGGTGTCCCTCCCTGGCTGTCCCCTTACCAGCCAGCTTCTCCTCCCCTTCCCAGAAGATGGCTGCACCCCTCCTTTTGAGTTCCAGGCCTGCGGCTCCCCCTGTGCCGGGCTCTGTACCACACACCTGCGTGGCCAACTCTGCCAGGACCTGCCACCCTGCCAGCCTGGTTGCTACTGCCCCAAGGTGAGGGCTAGGACAAGGGCGCTCTCTGTCCACCCATACTGTCCCTTGCCATGGTGACCCCATCTTCACTGCCCTGTCTATCCATTCAGCAACATGTGCAGTCCGGCTTACCTCATATCCCCCACGCTGTCCTGATGTGTCTGTCCTTCTGCGCAGGGGCTGCTGGAGCAGGCTGGGGGCTGTATTCTCCCAGAACAGTGTAACTGTTGGCACACCTCAGAAGAGGGGACCGCAGTGACTCTGGCCCCCGGAGAACGACTCCAGCTGGGCTGTAAGGAATGGTGAGTGATGGGAGAAAAGGGAGACAAAGGGTAAGGCCACGGGAAGAGGCCGGGGACCTGAGGACCAGCCTGACCGCAGAGCCCAGCTAAATCCCTTGGGCCCAGCCCAGCCTAGGAGCAAATGGCCCAAGATGCCGGATGTTGGTCTTCCCTCATCCTGCTTCAATATACCTTGAGCTCAGGCTCCCCTAAATACACCCCTACCCTCCAGCTTTGGGCTGGGTCCTGCCTCCCAGCGCCAACCCTGCTGTCCCCTCCCACAGCGAATGCCGGCGTGGCGAGCTGCAGTGTATCAGCCGGGGCTGTGAAGGTAACTGGTCTCTGGACACCACAGTCCATATTCATTCAGGGCTCAGGGCTTCAGGACATGGAACTTTCCAGGCTAAAACCAGGACCATCATACAAACAGGGACCCTACCCAGCCCCTCTCAGACCCCCTCCCTTCCTATTTCCTATTCTGTTTTTATTTATTTATTTATTGGTCAGTTCTGAGGCTTAAACTCAGGGTCCAGGCACTGTCCCTGAGTTCTTTTTGCTCAAGGCTAGCACTCTACCACTACACTCTACAGCTCCACTTCTGGTATTCAGCTGGCTTTGAACCGTGATCCTCAGAACTCAGCCATCTGAGTCGCTAGGATTACAAGTGTAAGCCATTGGTGCCCAGCCATATTTCTGATTCATCTTGGTCATAGCCCTGAGCCCTCTTGACTACCTGCCTTCTGGGGTTTCCGGGTTGAGGGAACTGACGCCCTGCCCTTCTAGGTCTTCTGCCTCTGAGTGGCTGGTCCGAGTGGTCGCCCTGTGGGCCTTGCCTACCCCGAAGTGCCCTGGCCTCAGTCTCCAGGATCACTCTGGGGGCTCACTGGCCTCCGAACACAACAGACGCCTCTCCAGCCTCCACCCCTCTGCTGGCTTCGGAGCAGCACCGACACCGCCTCTGCCTGGACCCTGAAACAGGGTTGCCCTGGACCGGGGACCCGCACCTATGCACGGCACCCCTCAGCCAGCACCGTGTCTGCTCTGACCCGGATGCCTGCCACGGTAACGAGGAGGGGTGAAGCCAACCAGCAAGAGGGGACCTGGAACTCCTGGGGGTCAGGAGGGCTGACAGCCTCACCCATGGGCAGCAGTCGGCCAACCTGAAAAACCCTTCTGCGAGGCTGAGGTAGAGGCCAAGCAGCAGCGGAAAAGAAGGGGAGCTGGGGGCGGGGGCATCCGTGCAGGCGTGGGGTGGACACAGGATGCCAGAGGGTCGGTGGGGCCTTGGCCCTGACTTCCATTTTGTTTTCCTCAGACTTATGCCAGTGGAATCCCTGGGGGCCCTGGAGCTCCTGCCAGGTGCCCTGCAATGGAGGGTTCCGGCTGCGCTGGAGAGAGGCAGGGGCGCCCCCTGGGGGAGGCTGCCGAGGGCCATGGGGTCAGACCGAGAGCTGCAATATGGGGTCCTGCCCAGGTAACCACCGTCCCGTCATCCAGGGGGCACCAGGACTGGAACACTGGAAATGCATCTGAAGGAGTTGGTGCCACTGCCCTGGAGATGTGTGTTGGAAGGGGCGGGTACTTCCTGGGGACCAGGAGTGTCCCACACACAGATTTCTGAACCCCAGGGGAGACCTGTGAGACTCGGGGTTCGGTGTCCACCCTTGACTGTGCCAACAAGTGCCCTCGCAGCTGCATCGACCTCTGGGACCGGGTGCAGTGTCTGCAAGGACCGTGCAGCCCAGGTAGCTGGCCAGAAAGTGTGTGGGCAGTGGGGGTGGGCAGAGGCAGAGCCGGGGAAGGCTCAGAACCCCAGATCATTATAAAAGCAGGAAAATGAGGCCTTGGGTCACTTTCAGCGACTGGCTCTGAGTGGTACACAGAGTGAAATGTAGTGTCCATGCAGTGTGCAGAGGGTACACAGGGCTGGCTAGAGAGGCCCCTCCCACATGGGGGCGGGGTAGAGAGGCCCCTCCCACATGGGGAGTAGAGAGGCCCCTCCCACATGGGGGGGTAGAGAGGCCCCTCCCACATGGGGGCAGGGTAGAGAGGCCCCTCCCACATGGGGGCGGGGTAGAGAGGCCCCTCCCACATGGGGGGTAGAGAGGCCCCTCCCACATGGGGAGTAGAGAGGCTACTCTCACACAGGGCCACCAAGGGAGACCAGGTATTGGACCCAGTCCAGAGGGACCCCACAATAAGCCTTGCCCAGCACTGAATCCTTTTTATTGGTGTATAAATCCTTTAATGGGTGTATAAATAATGGCTTTGTGTGATATTTTCATGCATATGTATATTATGTAATGAACTTTGATCATACCCACCTTCCCTTTTGCCTTCTCTCACCACCCCCATGTTCTTTCTCTTCCCTAATGTCCTTTCTCTTCACTTCTACTTTCATGTTCTTTACAAGCACTGGCTCTTTTCCCTTCTTCTTTTTCTTTGCGTGTGTATGCTAGTACTGGGGCTTGAATTCAGGGCCTGGGCATTGTCTCTTTAGCTTTATCAACCATAGCTGGCACTCTACCACTTGAACCACAGCTCCACTTCTGGCTTTTTGGTGGCTCATTGGAGATAAGAGTCTTACAGACTTTCCTGTTCATAAGATGTGGTGTCAAACCACGATCCTCAGATCTCAGCCTCCGGAGATTAGGAGTACAGGTGTGAGCCACCAGCACCTGGCTCAAACTCTGCATCCTGCTTCTCCTTCCCTCTCCTGCCCCCAGGCTGCCGATGTCCCCCTGGGCAGCTGGTGCAGGATGGACATTGTGTGCCCATCTCCTCTTGCCGCTGTGGTCTCCCCAGCACCAATGCATCATCGGAGCTGGCTCCTGCCCAGGTGGTCCAGCTAGACTGCCGGAACTGGTATGCTGCTGTGATGGCCAGCGGGGCTGGGGACTTCTGGGGTGGGAGGCCCGGGGCAGGGTGGGGCCGCGGGCACCCCTGTGAGCTGCAGCTCTGTCCTCCAATGCGGAGCCTGAGCCCTTGCTGCACTGTGCACAGCACCTGCGTCAATGGGTCCTTGCTGTGCACACACCAAGAATGTCCAGACCTAGGCCCTTGGTCAGCCTGGAGCCCGTGCTCGGCCTCCTGTGGTGGGGGCACCATGGAACGCCACCGGAGCTGTGAGGAACATCCTTCGGGGGCACCATGCCAAGCCCAGGTCACAGAACAGCAGCAGGAGTGTAACCTGCAGCCCTGTCCTGGTGAGCTCCCGGGCCTGCATTGTGCCCGTCCCCCATTGCTCCTGGGTCCAGGCTCTGAGGTTGGGAGGCGGGAGAAGAGGTTCAGCGGCAGACTTTTCCCGTGTGCTCCCACAGAGTGTCCCCCTGGCCAGGTGCTCAGTGCCTGTGCCACCGTGTGCCCGAGCCTCTGCTCACACCTGCAGCCGGGCACTGCCTGTGAGCGGGGACCCTGCCAGCTTGGCTGTGGCTGCCCCAGGGGACAGGTGAGAGCTGGGGTTGGGTCCTGGTTCCTTGCGGGGGAGGCGGGGAGGAAGCAGGGGACGGTGATCTGAGTCTAACAGCCTCCCAAACTCAGCTGCTGCTCAATGGCACCTGTGTGCCCCCCGAAGCCTGCCCCTGCACCCAGCTTTCTCTGCCCTGGGGCCTCACTGTCCCTCCCCAAGAGCAAGCCCAGGAGCTGCCCGCAGGGACTGTGCTCACCCGGGACTGCACGCGCTGGTGAGGCCCAGGGCTAGAGCGGGGGAGGGGGGCAGGCCGCGGACAGAGGCATGGGGAAGAGGGCCAGGGGTTCACTGAGCTGTGCTTTCTGTCTTCTCAGCATCTGCCAAGCTGGAGCCTTCAGCTGCTCCCCCACTGACTGTCAGGGTAAGGCTGTGCACATCAAGGTCAAAGTCAAGGTCAGGCCTGGAGCAGGGGAGTGGGGTCTCGTCTGTGACCCACACTAAGCTACCTCCATTTGGAAACTTTTCTCCCTCCCTGACTGCTGAGGCCCAGTGCTGCCTGGACAGTCAGTGTGTCCACCTGCTCATGGGGGCATTCACCAACTAGGGTTTTGCTCACGAAGCCAGGGCTGCGGAGGGCCAACAAGTGGAAGGTTCTTTCCCGCAGAGCAGTAAGCAGAAACAAGGAGCTGAGCCTGCCAGACCCCAGGCCTGGTGTATTCACCCAATGTGGTGTTGCCACACTGTGTGCCCACCACTGCCATGCTGGGTCCTGTGAGTTCAGGCATGCCCTGGCTAGCCCCTGGCTGAGGATGGGTGACTCAGAGTGTCTGCCAAGCAGGAGGTGCTCATAGGCCCCAGGAATCCACGTGGGCCCCGGGAATTCAGAGGTCAGGGTTGGTGGGTTGATCAGGCGGTGACACCTTGACTGGATCCTAGTATTTGGGGGTGGATCAGAGTAAGAGGTATGGCTGAGGGCTGCCAGAGCCCAGAAGGCAGGGGGAGGAGGAGAGGAGGGAGGGATCTAGGCTGGCTCTCAGGCTGATCGGAGAGCAGAGCGGGTGGATGGTCTTCTCTGCAGAGTGCCCCCCTGGGGAAATGTGGCAGCAGGTGGCCCCCGGCGGTCTGGGGCCCTGTGAGCGGACTTGCGCCGAGATAAACGCCACCGAGGCGCAGAGCAACTGCAGTGGCTTACTGGTCTCGGCCTGTGTGTGTCGGAAAGGGTACTTCCGCAGCCGGGCAGGCCCCTGCGTCCCTGCAGACCACTGCGAGTGCTGGCACCACGGGCACGCCCATCTGGTGAGACACTCCACCCCTGTTGCCAGCCTCCCCTTCCAGACCTCAGGCCTCCCATCTTGACGTCCCTTATTCCACTCCACAGCAGTTGGGGCAGGGGGCGGGTTGGCATTCTCTCTCGTGGGACAGTGTTTGGATCTTGCTCTAGCCCATTGCATTGCTTCCTGAGATTCTCACTGCCACACTCCAGTCCTAGTTCATTTTCCTGGTGGGACTCGCCCCCCCCTCCCCCCCCCAAGCATCAGGGCATTATGGGAAATTGGGAGAGACCAAGAGGAAGCTCCCCCCTCCCCCTTCTCCCCAGCCTGGATCTGAATGGGAGGAAGCCTGTGAGCGCTGCCGTTGCCTTGGTGGGAAGAGTATCTGCAGCCAGCACTGTCCCCGCCTGGCCTGTGCTCAGGTACCATGGTAGCCTTGTGGCCTCCTGGCTGGTCCCGGGCTCCTCCCTGAGGTCCTCCTCCAGAGCTGGTCCTAGAGTGAGAAAAGTCAGTGCGGGGATGCCGGCACACCCTCATGGAGGGCTTCCTCTGTAGGAGGAAGCGCTGGTCCAGGAGCCTGGGCGCTGTTGTCCCGCCTGTCACCGGAAGACCCTGGGTATGGAGGGCATTGGCTGCTCCTACTTTGTCTCTCCCTGGTTCTGGATCCTTCCAACTGTCCTTACACCCAGCCTTTCTAGACGGGCCTGGGCCTGCCTTCCTCCAGGGCTTGGCAGGGGAACGTCTCAGGGCTATCCTGTCGTGGCTGGCCTCCCGTCCTCCATGGACTCCAGCAGCCCCAGCCGCTGCTGCCACCCAGGACCCCCTCAGTCACAGCCCCCCCCCCCTCGGCCTTGCCCCTTCCTCCTGCCCATGTGGCTCTCCTTACTCGCAGAGGAGCAGCTGGCCTCTTGCCGGCACCTCACAGAGCTTCGCAACCTCACCAAGGGACCCTGCCACCTGGACCAGGTAGAAGTGAGCTACTGCAGTGGGCACTGCCCATCCAGCACCAACGTCATGCCTGAGGTGAGCGGGGGCTGCTACAGGGGCCTGGGAGGGGTCACCCCGAGCGCCGAGGACATACTGCCAGCTTCAGACCTGGGAAAGCCCAGAGAACACGAGAGATAGGGCCCACTCTCACAGAGCTTACAGTCGCGAGGGGCTACAGAGGGCCAGAGCCTTCCACCAAGGTGTGTGGGGGGGAGGGGTTTGATACCTACAGTGACCTCACACAATCCCCTCCGCCCACTGTGCCTCTGAAGACAAGCTAGGCTGAGCAATGGTGGCTCACGCCTGTCATCCTAGCTACTCAGGAGGCTGAGATCTGAGGATCATGGTTCAAAGCCAGCCCAGGCAGGAAAGTCTGTGAGGCCTATCTCCAGTTAACCACCAAAAAGTCCAAAAATGGAGTTGTAGCTCAAATGGTAAGTGCCAGCCTTAAGTGGAAAGGCTAAGGGACAGAGCCCAGTCTGTGAGTTCAAGCCCCAGTACTGGCACCAGAAGGAAGGGAGGGAGGGAGGGAAGAAGGGAGGGAGGGAGGGAGGGAGGGAAGGAGGGAGGGAGGGAGGGAAAGAAAGAAAGAAAGAAAGAAAGAAAGAAAGAAAGAAAGAAAGAAAGAAAGAAAGAAAGAAAGAAAGAAAGAAAGAAAGAAAGGAAGAAGACAACTCAGGACACCCTAAAGAAAAACCTGGAGGTTGGAGACAAACTCTGGAGTCAGAGTCCCTCACACTGAGAGCCAAAGGTTCAGAAGCTGACACTCTGCGCAAGCTCTCTTAAGACCCAGAAGCAAGCCCACCCACGGTTAGAATCTGCTTAGGGGCCTCTGGCCCTGACCCCTCTATCCCTGAGCCCGAAGAGCTGTGACATATATTACCAGTGTTCTCTCTGGATGGAGACCCAGCCCACCCTCTGGAAGCTCCCGGAGCTCCGCCTCTCCTCACCTTTACTCAGAGGCAATTCTCCTGCCTCTGCCCACCTGGAGACCCTGCCCCTGACTCCTCGGTCCCACTGCTGCTCTTCTGGGTGCCTGCACTCCCTTGTGGATGCTTTCTTAAGCCCCTTAGTGAGGAAAAGCAAGCGGCTTGGAGATAGAATCGTTTTGTGCCTGGTGTTGTGTGAGTTGATACCTGTCCCAAAGCAGAGCTGTAAATACAGTTGCAGGTAAAATTATCTCGAGCTCCTGGGATTCACAAAAGGGGCTCTGTAGCTTCAGGGCAGGAGCGTCTGCTCAGGAGAGCTCTCTTGGTACTTAGGATGGCAACTTGCTGCCTGTGATTATTTGCTCATTTGTTTCTTTTGTGCCAATGCTGGGGCTTGAACTCAAGGCACCGTCCCTGTAGCTTTTTGCTCAAGGCTAGCACTCTACGATTGAGGTACAGCTCCACTTCGGGCTCTCTGGTGTTTAGTTGGAGATAAAAGCCTCCTGGGCTTTCCTGCCACAGGCTGATTTTGAAGGGTGATCCTCACATCTCAGGCTCCTGAGTAGCTAGGATTGCAGGTGTGAACCATGGTATTTGTTTAAATTGCAGTCAGTATACATTCAGGCTGGAGGGGAGTGGAGGAGTCGGAGTCCTCCGGAGGCCGGCTTGGCTGAGGACTGTGATGTGGCCCTCCTGTTTGAGGGGAGGGAAACTCAACTGAACCCCTCTCCAGTTCAGCCACTTCTTCTCACCCAGGAGCCGTACCTACACAGCCAGTGCGACTGCTGTAGCTACCGCCTGGACCCAGACAGCCCAGTGAGGATCCTGAACCTGCGCTGTCCTGGCGGCCGCACAGAGCCAGTGGTGTTACCTGTCATCCACAGCTGCCAGTGCAGTGCCTGCCAAGGTGGGTCTGGGGGAGGGAGGAGCTCCTGGAGGGGGGGGTGGGGCCTGGTCAGAGGCGGGCTCTGCAGCGTGGGAAGTGGCTGGCAGGATAGGAGTAAAACTTCTCAGGAGCACACACAGAGTACCTCACCCCCTTCTTCCTCAGTTCCCTCCCATCTGAGCCCTGCCGTTTTCTCCACACCAGGATGATTTCTTCTCCGATCATACATAAACCTGGATGTTTGGAGTAAATCATATCTGGTTCAAGTGCCAGCCCATCTGTTCCCTTGTTGAGTCCTGGTGACCTCATCTTTTAGATGGGGGCCTTGGGAGGGGATGCATGCGTGTGAAGTACCTGGCAGGTGCGCCATGCTGCTCATCGGTGACTGTGTTTGAGAACTGAAACCGTGCTGTGCGGCTGCTGAGGGAAGGGCACGGCTCCACTCAAGTGGAGCACAGTGGAAGAGCTGGATTGGCTCTGTGCTTCCCCCTGGCAGCTTTACCTTCACACTGGCCTTCAGCTTTTCCCCACTGCATCTCACGGCCTCCTTACTAACCCATCTCTCTGTCTCTTGTCCCCTAGGAGGTGACTTCTCAAAGCACTGACAGGCTCTGCCAGTTGCATCCACTGCTGTCCCTCGTGGGGCCAGAGGGCTCGTTAACACTGATCCCTTCTTCCACTGCCCAGTTGCCCACTTCCCAGCAGATCCATGCTCGGGCAGTAGCATGCCCAAATAAAGTAACACTGGCAGCAAGTGTGTGTGTAGTCTTCATTCTGGGGTCTAGTCTTGCTTGGGTCTGTGCAAGGACTTTGCCTTCTGTGTCCCCTCTGAATCCACTCTAGATTCACTGGGATGCCCATCATGACTAGTGAGCCCGGGAAGGTCACGTCCCATAACTGCCTGTTTCCGGTCTGGAAAAGGACAAGGTTGAATATGAAGTGTGAGATCTGTTGTATTAGACATCTCTAGTGCCCCACGTCCTATCTGTCCATCCAGCTGCCACATGGCAGATAATATCATGGTAACTCAGGCTGAGATTTCCTCCCTCTGCTCCTCCTCCTCCTCTTTTTCACAACAGTTTTATTAAAGTGTAACTTACATAGTAAGAAACACACTCATTTTAAGTTTACGCTTCAATGACTTTTATAGAAAGTGAATTTTACACAATCACCACAATTCAATTTTAGAATATTTCCATCATTTCATGCCCATTTGCAACCAATCTCTTCCACTTCCTGCACATGAAAAACCACTAAACTGAATTCCAGTTCCACAAATTTGCCTATTCTGGACATTTTGTGTCCAGAGTCTTTCACTTACCCTGATGGTTTTGAGATTCATTCACATGACAACATACGACACTTTGCTTCTTTATAGTGCTGAAACAGTAATGTTTAACTATTTTACTGTTTTAACTATTTAATACATTTTCTATCCAGTTACCAGTTGATGGACATTCAGGTTCTTTGGGGGAGAGGGTCTATTATGAATAAAGCTATAACTAACATTTTTACATGAACCTATATGGGCTTAGGTTTTTATTTCTCTCCCATATATTATAAGTAAAATTTCTAGATTATATGATAACTTTTTCTGGGTCATATGTTAACTTTACAAGTTAATTTTTGCTCCTTTGTGCCAGTACTGGGGCTTGAACTCAAAGTCTGGCCACTGTCCCTTAGGTAGCTTTCTCTGCTCAAGATTGGCACTGTACCACTTTCTGGCTTTTTGGTGATTAGAGATAAGAGTCTCATGAGCTCTCCTGCTGGGGCTGGCTTGGAATCACATTCCTCAAATCTCACCCTCCTGAATGGCTAAGCTTACAGGCACAAGCCACTGGTGCCTGGCATTTTTTTAAGAAACTTTTCTAAAACAACTGTATCATTTTGCATTCCCACCAGCATTGCACAAGAGTTCCAGTTTCTCCATATGTTTGGCAATAGTTATAATTATCTTTGTGGAGTGCTCAACACTGACTATATCTGATTTGACTTGGGGCTACATGGTCCCAGTTTTCCCCTCCCATTCCCACCTGCAAGTTGTATAGTTCATTTTCAACAGTGTCCAGTGAGTATCACTGCTGCATTTGTTCACCCTTTGCCCTCTGTTTCTGTGCCCCCTTACCCTCCCAAAGACAGATAAATGAGTAAATAGGAAAAAATGGGAAGAAAACAACAACAGCAATAATAATAATAATAACCTCTTATTTGCATTTCGTGGAGTTAATTTCAATATATATTATTTTATATGATCAGAGGCACATAGACATTGTACCTTTGGGTTCCTCCCCTAAGAGTATCCTCCTTAGGTCTCACTGTGTGTACCTAGTGTCCTAAATAATTTATCATGTCTTGGTGTCTTTTTAGATCTAGCTTTCACATATGTCAGAAAACATGCGCTGTTTGTCTCTCTGAGCTTATCTTACCTCATTTAAAATGATTTGTTCTAGGTCCATCGATTTTCCTGAAAATGATATAATATTCTTTCTAGAGGCTGGGTAAAATTCCATTATGTATAGCTACCACATTTTTTTGGATCTGCTCATCTATCACGGGCATCTGAGCTGTTTCCATAACTTGGTTCTTGTGAATAGTGCAGCAACAAACATGGATGTGCCAGTGTGTTTACAGTATCTTGGCTTGTGATGTTTGGGGTAGATGCCCAGGAGTGGTATGGCTGGGTCTTAGGGAAGGTCTTTGTTTAGTATTTTTGAGGAACTTCCAGACGGCTATCCAGAGTGGTTGTATAGTTTACATTCCCACCAGCAGTGTAATAGGGTTCCTTTTCTCCCACATGCCCATCAACATATGTTGGTGTTTGAATTCACAATGTTGGCCAGTCTAACTGGGGTGAGATGGTGTCTTAGAATTGTTTTGATTTGCATTTCCTTTATGGAAAGGGATGTTGAGCATTTCCTCATGTGTTTCTTTGCCATTCTTACCTCTCCTTCTGAGAAGTCTCTCTTTAGTTCCTTTGCCTACTTAGTGATTGGTTTATTAGGTTTGGAGGGGTTAGTGTCTTGAGCTCCTTGTACATTTTGGATATTAGGTCTTTGCTGAATGTATTACTGGTAAAATCTTCTCCAGTCTGTTGTTTGTCTTTGTGTTATCATTTTAGATATCTCTATATATATTAAAAATGAAGCAAACTGTTTTGATGATTACATACTTTTAATGTCTTTTAAAGAAATAAGAAAACACACATACATGTCTTTGTCTTGGACCATTTGTGCTGCTATGACAAAGTACCTGAGACTGGGTAACTTATAAGCAATAAAAATTTACTTCTAACAGCCTGGCACTGGTGGCTCATACCTGTAATCCTAGCTACTCAGGAGGCTGAGATCTAAGGATCATGGTTCAAAGCTAGCCCAGGCAGGAAAGTCCGTGAGACTCTTATCGCCAATAAACAACCAGAAAACTGAAAGTGGTGCTGTGGCTCAAGTGGTTAAAGCGCTTGCCTTGAACTAAAGAGCTGAAGGACAGCTCCCAGGCCCAGAATTCAAGCCCCTCAACTGACCAAAAAGAAATAAAGAAAGAAATTTACTTCTCACAGTTCTGGAGACGAAAAAGTTCAAGATAAAAATCCATGATCAATCTGGGGAAACCTGCCTGGTGGGGCTGGGTACTCTTCATCCTCCTATGATGGAAGAGATGGAAGGACCAAAGGGCACGTGGAACTATTCTGTTCCCTGGGGTCCCTGCCAGAAAGGCACTAACCAATGGGTACGGATGGTATACAGGCCTAATAAACTCCTAAATGCCCCACTTCTGAATACTATTGCCCTCACCTCTTAATACTATTTTCCAACATGAAAACTTTGGAAGAACACATACATTCAAATCATAGCATTTCCCCTGTCTCTTTAGTTCTCATAAATTCAGTTATCAGTGTTTGAATTGTGACAGGTCTGTCTGCCCCTCCTGCAACGTGAGGGCATCTTTTCCCAAGGCCCTGGACTGTACCCCAGCACAGGAAAAAAAGTCTCCATCTTAGACACAGAGAACATTCCTTACTGGATACCAAATTTACTAGTGCCTTGCTCTTTGACTTCCCAGCTTCCAAATCTATGAGAAAATAAACTTGTTTTTCTTATAAATTTCCCAGTCTCGGGAATTTTGTTATAGCATCAAAAACAGACATCTTCCTTCTTCTAGTCTCTGCTGCCTACTTTTCTCTCTTTCTGTGCTGGGCTTGTTACATGCTAGAAACACTCTAGTGCTGAACCACACCATTCCCGGACCTAAGTCTTTCTCTTTTTTAATGTCATCTATTGTGCGATTGGACTGATCCACCTAAATTTTCCCATGCAATTCATCCCCTTAAAGCTCATATCAAATTCTGAAAGGTGGTGTGCATCGCCTCCCATATGGTCTTGTGCATTTCTCCAGTATCGCTTCCTGTCACTTTCTGTCTTACGCACTGCCACTGCTGTCTCTTCCCTTGCTTTACTCATCAAGTTTCTTATACCTAATTGCTCTTTCTTGTGACACTATTCTCCCCTTCCTATCTTGATCTGTTTTGTCAGAAGAAAGTGCCATAGCGTGGATGCCAGCATGGTTAGGCTCTGGCCAGGGTTCTTTGTCCAGCTTACAGAAGGCCACCTTGTCACTGTGACCTCACATGGTGGAGACAAAGCAAGTTCTCTTGTGTCTCTTCTCAAAAGGTCACTCATCCCATCATGAGAGTCTTGCCTTCCTGACTTCATCTAAATCTAATGACCTCCCAAAGACCCACCTCCAAATACCATCACAAGGGAAATTTCCACAGAAGCACCAGCAGAGGTGACAGGTCCATACCATCTCCTTTACCTGGTTAATTCCTACCTCTTATTTTAATTCAGTTCAGGTACTATTTCTTCACCACCTCACAAGAAGATGACCAAGACTGCCTTAATCCTGCGATGTCCTCATTTATTTCTTTAGATTTTTTTTTTTTAACAAGACGTGAGGCTTGACTTCAGGGCCTGGGCACTGTCCCTGAACTTCTTTCATTCAAGGTTAGCACTCTGCCACTTGAGCCACAGTGCCATTCTGGCCTTTACTGATTATTTGGTACTGAGGAATCGAACCCAGGGCTTCATGCATTGTTGGTTGGCGGCCAACTTTCTGGGGCCTGGTGGCTTGTTCTGCCTGGCCATCTGAGTTTCAAGGTCTTCCTGACCTGGCCTGACCAGGAGCATCAACCCCCTTACCATAAATGTCCTAATTATATCTCACTGACTATGAAGTTTCTGAGTTCCTCTTCTTGCAGGCTTCTTCCTCTATAACTACTCCCCTAGCTAAATGGCTTATTCTGATGGGCACAGCCTCACAGCCTTGCTGGTATTAAACTTTTCCTCCCCGCTTGGACATGTGTGGTCTACTTTATCCGGTTAAGACGTCTAACATGCATGCCAGGCAAGCACTCTACCACGAAGCCACATTCCCAGCCCTTTTTGGAATTTTTTTAAATGCTGTAATTCAATTTCTTGTCTGTTTCTCTGATAGATGAGTTCTTTAAAGGTAAGAGTGTCGTCTCATTCAACTGCATGCTCTGAAAAATCTAGTACAGTTCTTGGCACGTGGCAGGCAACCTTTAAGACCGGGCCCGGAGTGGTAGTGCAGGCATGTAATCTAAGCACTCCAAAGATGATGCTTGTCTGTAATGCAAGCATACAATCCTCCTGAGGCAGAGGGGATTTTGAGTTTGAAGACTGCCTGTGCTACAAGATTAATGAGACCTGGTCTAAAAAAAATTAGCAAAAAGTATCCTCCTTGATTAACTAAAACCTAGAATCTCCTTTACCTGGTTGACATTGGCACAGCCTCGTTAGCATCTGCAGCTCTTACTGTCAGGTCGGGAGAACACCCCCAGGATGTTGCCTAGTAACCACGCGGGAAAGATGCAGAGAGCCGAGAACGCGAACTGCTCAGCGTCCAATCACGAAGAGCGAGCTGCTCCGCAACCAATCAGAACCTCGCATTCAGGGAGCCAATAGGAGCTTCGAGAGCCCCTCACCCAGGCCGCACAACACTTCCCGTGGTGAGGCGGCAGCCGTAAAGCAGTTCCCTCGCACGACCCTGGTCCCCGCGCGCTGACGTGGGAGCGCCGAGTTCCCGGGCGCGCTTCCTCCCCGCCGGGGCGCCACACTCCCGGAGCCGGGGTCCCCAAGTGGGTCGCGGCGGCATCCTCAGGCCAGGCCCCGGGGGGAGGGGGCGGCCTGGCGGCAGTGGCGGGGTCCGCACGGGCCGCGAAAGCGGGGCCATGGAGCCGGGGGAGTCGGGGAAGGTAGGACTGGAAGGGCCGGGGGACCCCCACTCCCTTCCGGCGGAGCCCGGGCCGGGGCCCCGGCGCGGTGGGCGGGCCGGACGGGCGCGGGGCCCGCAGCGGCGACCGCCTGGCGGGGAAGCGCCTGAGCCCGCCTGCCCCGCGCCCCGGCGCCTGCGCGCTCCTGCGGCCCCGCCCACCGCGGGGGCTCTGGGGAGATCCGGCTCCATCTGAAGTCTGGCGGGTGGGGACTGGGAGGCCTGGTGGGAGCCCGGCCCGCCCAAATTCACCTAACCCAGGGAGGGCTGAAAAGAAGCAGCATCAGACATAGTTCCTGCCCACTTTTCTCTCTTTTGTTGTGCCAGTACTGGGGTTTCAACTCATGGTCTTATTCTCTCGCTTAAGGCTGGTGCTTTAGCACTTGAGCCACACCTCCACTTTGGGCTTTTGGGGTGGTTGATTGGGGAGAAGTCTCTCGGACTCTTCTGTTGACTTTGAACAGTGATTGTCAGATCTCCCTCCGCCTCCTGAGGAGCTAGGGTTCCAGGTGTGAGACATCTAGCTTTTGCCCTCTTCAAGGCTATCTGTTCCATGGAGGCATCTGGGCATTGCTTGGAAGTATTCCACAAGTTTCCTTGAGGCTTTGGGCAAGAAGAAGATGTGAGTTGGAAGATGAGGTGGAGGGAAAGTGCTTGGGAGTAGTTAAGATGGTTTGACAGGATGGCTAGAGTTCCAAGGCATTGTCAGCAAAGACCAGCGTGATTGTGTGTGGATACTGACTAGGACACAGCCCTTTGGAGATCTATCTGGAGAACTTTCTGGATGTACTTGTAGGTAGTCCCTTGGTGTGGATGGGGCCTGTGTCTGCTAGGCAAGTGCTCTATCTAGTGAAATAAATCCCCAGCTCTTATAGCCAATTATTTATTGATTTTTGTCTTTTAAAACTCAGAACCTGGGCACTGTCCCTTATCTTTTTTTGCTTGAGGCTGGCACTCTACCAATTGCTTTAGGTGGTTAATTAGTGATATGAGTCTCAGACTTTCCTGCTAGGGCTGGTTTCAAACCGTGGTCCTCAGAGCCTCAGCCTCCTGAGTTAGGAAGGATTACAGGCATGAGCCACTGGTACCCAGTTCTTGCAGCCAATTCTCCAGGCTTATTTCTCATTTTGGTACAGAGGAGATTCCCCAATATTTTCAAGAGCTTATTGAGTCTATTCATTAAAAGGGTGTTCACTGAATAAGCATTTGTGCTTGGCAGTTTGCATTGAGTGCTGTCCCCAAGCTCTTCAATAACTTGGACCAGACTGGAATAGGCCATCCATCCACCAGAGAAAAAAGGATAAGGGGGGATATTTTAGTGCTGTAGTTTTTCCTAGGAAGGCCTCCAGCTCACAAAAGTAGTTACTTCTTGTTTTAAGCCCTCTTTCCATCCTCCCCTCCTTCCCCAACCTACAGTGACATGCTTTCTAGACCAAGACAATAAAGCTCAACAGAACCTAAAGTGAACTAAAGCACGCCAAGCCCTATGTTAAACATCATTATTCTGTTTCTGTATTTATGTATCATAGTTGTCTGTTACTATGTTATAAGAATTTAATCTTGTTGATTTTAAATCTGTTTTTCTTTGTATCACCAAAACTTAAATAATAAATGTATGTCAAATGAAACAAGGAGTTGAATGCCTATGAAATTCTTTCTATATACCATGGCAGTTGAGAGAGGGGTGGTACTGGTGAAAAAAATAAGCTTTCGGGCTGGGAATGTGGCTTAGTGGCAGAGTGTGGTCTAGCATGCTTGAAGCCCAGCTTCAATTCCTCAGTATGACATAAACAGAAAAAGTTGGTAGTGGCACTGTGGCTCAAGTGGTAGAGTGCTAGTCTTGAGCAAAAGAAGCTCAGGGGCAGTGCCAACGCCCTGAGTTCAAACCCCAGGACTGACAAAAAAAAAAAAGCTACCAGCGTACAGTTCTCAAGTGCCAAGCACTAGGATGGAAATCCATACTTCCTAGCTCAGGAAAGCAATGCAGTTAAGAAATCCTTCAAGAAAGAAGTGGACTGGGAAGTAGATTCCTGATGGCTGCCTAACCTCTAAGGAACTAGAGGAAATAAACAGCCTGGGATCTAAAGTGTGACATTTGGACAATGCTTCAAAGATAATTACTGCTCTGCTGAGCAGCAGAGCGAAGATTTCACGTGGACAAGACAGAAAAGGCTGAGTTTCAGATACAGGGAATTTGGATGTTAGCACAGAGAACTTCCAGAAATACTCCTAGCACTCTACTATGGAAGGGATTCCTTTTATTCAAGCAGAGTGTGTTTTCTTTATGTTGTAATCACTTGAAGCTGAAGGCTCTTATAATGTTTAAGACAGGGCTGTCAGGTAGATCTGAGAAGATACTTCTGTGTCATCCCAATTCAGTCCTGGCCACACTCCTCGTGCATTGTGCACTAGGGTGAAAGACCCATTCCCTCGTTAGCTTGAGAAAAGGTGTCAACAGGAACCCTTCTCTGCCTTGGCTATGAGTGCTTTAACCTGTACCAATGAAACAGATGGCCTGCAAGTCCAGCATTCATCCTGGAACCTGCCTTCAACAGCATCTTGGTTCAAATCCCCTCCTCCCCACTTAGTTCTGCTGACTGTCTTTATGTGTCCCTGTTCCTGGCGGTATATGCCTCCTTTTAATGGAGCCCATTTTTCAGTAGCTTTTGGAAAACTAATCACGCTAGGCTTTAGAAGACTAATTACAGATAGTTACTAAAGCATACATTTTGTAATACAACTCCATTTTTGTTCTTAAAGCTTGCATTTTGTAGATTCATAACAAAATACTTGGAGGTGACATGCTAAGTATTAACAGTAATTGTCTCAAACTTAGTTGGCTGGCTTGGCCGGTGCTCTGCCATTTGAGTCAAGCCTCCAGCCTTGCTTTTTGTTGACTATTTTTGGAGCTAAGAGTCTAATGGACTTTTCTGCCTGAATTATAACCCCAGCCCTGACTTATTTTAATCTCTTTGAAAGCCAGATGGGATGTTGATTCCAGCTCTAAAGCCATCAGCACCCAGCTGTAAATAACTTTTAACTGTTTCTGGACATCTGCTACATCTCCCCAAGTGAAGATTCATCCTGTTTCAAGTGCCATACATTGCTGCTGAGCCACTGGTTGAGGAGTGGGGTTGGGGAGAAGCCAGGTGAAGAACATAGAGGAAAAGATATAAAATTTCCCCAGTTGTAACATTCCTTGTGACTTGTTTTGGTGGATGGCACATCCTAGAAGAATGGATCTCATTCTCACTGATTTTCAAGACATGGAGTAATTACATTATCTCATCACACAGATGATCTGTGTGATGAGATAATACCTTTTCCTCTCTGCCTCAACCTGGTAAATTCTCAGAGCAGAGGCTCCCTCAGATGATCCTGAACACTGATGGATGTGGAAGACACATCTCAGGAAGAAGTTGATGCTCACAGGTGTTATTTTCCTTCCAGACTCCTGTGACGTTTGATGACATCACAGTGTACTTGCTCCAGGAGGAATGGATGCTGCTGAGTCAGCAACCGAAGGGCCTCTGTGATTCTGATAAGCTGATGGCACCCCTAGGTATAGATCCTGTATGTCTCCTGCATGTCAGTCTAGATCATCTTCTCCAACCTTTTCTGGGCCAGGTCATGCTAGGGAATGTTCTGGAATCCTACCATTTTTCTAGGCAACACTGCCCATCTTTTCAATCCCATAGCTTGCATTATTGTATACAGTGGAACAGCCCTTCTCCCCTTAAATTGGTCAAGACAGGTAGAAAAATCTAGCATGCCAAGGAGTGACCTTAAAATCTGTCCCTTGCATGCCTTCTGCTTACCACACAATGTCAGAGCCTGGGGAATCTGTGGAGCCTCAGGACCATGGAGGAAATAAATAGAAGTAAATAGCGGTGGAAAGATCACCAGATTTGCAGCGTTGCAAGTCTGGTCTCATTGTCCCAGCTCCACCTGTGGATCCTGACTGCCTTTGGCTGTGAGTCGCAGTGGCTCTGACCATAGGATTTCAAAGCGAATTCCATTTGTCTCTCTTTTAAAGGGAAAAACCAGATGGGCTGCATGGAGGAAACGGATGTGCGGGGACCTTCCAGGGAGAGTGGCCAGTCCCCACCACCTCAGAAGGAAGCCTGCCTGGCCTCCATCAGGGCAGAGAGTGGCATCATCCAGCGAGTCTGGAGGGGAGAAAGCAAGAAATCCGTGAAGCCCCGCTCTATCCAGAAGTCCTGGTTTGCACAGTTTCCCTGGCTGATCATGAACGAGGAACAGACAGCTCTGTTTTGCTCTGCCTGTCGAGAATACCCATCAGTCAGGGACAAACGGTCAAGGCTAATAGAAGGCTATACAGGACCGTTCAAGGTGGAGACGCTGAAGTACCATGCCAAAAGCAATGCCCACATGTTCTGTGTCAATGCTTTGGCCACCAGGGACCCCATCTGGGCAGCCCGGTTTCAGAGCATCAGAGATAGATCTGCAGATATCCTGACCAACTCCAAGCACTTCTTCCCTGCGGATTATCCTGTGTTCTTCCCTTCAAGGTCTCTAGGAGACTTAGGTAGCATGAGTGAGCTCCTGCCAAGCTCAAGAGCTGAACCAGAGGAAACTGGACGGTGTGGAGCCCTCCCTTCATTGCATCAAGATTGCCTGTCAGATTTGAGGCAAAAAGAAGTCACCACTGGCATCCACAGCTCCTCAGATGCGAACCTTTTATGTAATGATGCTGTTGAACCCTGCAGCCAGGTAGTAGTGTGTTTACAACGATGGCTGCATCTTACTGAGGGAGTGTATATTGGGAATAGCACATGTTGCATGATGAAGATGCAAAAGGAATAACAGCAATAGCCAGGTGTTAACACTGTGGCGTCTTCGCGAGCTCACATGCTTCTGATGAACCGTGTGCAGGTAGCATCTTATTTAAGACCACTCTCCCAGCATATCTCCATTTTTTAAAGGTTACAGAGTATTATTAGTGGGACAGTACATTTGAATTTCTGATATATAAAGAATGATCATCTTTACCCAGAATCTAAAACAACCACAGAACTCAAGAAATAATTCCTGGTCATATAAGGACCATTAATTGAATTAGTAAACAGTATTGAAAATTTTTAAATTTTAAGTTTGACTCAAGTGTCTCATGCTTATAATTCTAGCCACTCAGGAGGCTGAGATCTGGAGGACTATGGTTCAGGGCCCGCCAAGGCAGAAAACTCCTTCCAGGCTCAGTCTCCAAAATATTGAGTGGAAGGCAGGACTGAAGGGATGGCTCAAATGGTAGAGTACCAGCCAAATAAGCACATGGCCTTGTGCACTTGCTCGGCAGGCATTCTACCACTTGAGCCATGCCTCCCCCTGGCTTTTTGCTGTTAGTTATTTTTCAAATAGGGTCTTACGCTTTGTCAGCCTAGACCACAGTCTTGCTACTTATGTTTCCTGTGGTATTGCTGGGATGAGGGAGATGAGCTACTGTTTGAAATACAGACTTGGGCTGGGAAGGTGGCTTGGAGGTAGAGTGCTTGTCTTGCATGCATGAGGCCCTGGGTTCGATTCCTCAGCACCACATAAGCAAAAAGAAAAAAGCCAGAAGTGGCGCTGTGGCTCAAATGGTAGAGCGCTAGCCTTGAGCTGAAGAGCTGAGGGACAGTGCCCAGGCCGAGTTCAGGCCCCATTACTGGACCCCCCAAAAAAATATATATAGTCTTAACTAGCTTTGCCTGGGCCAGCTTCAAATTGCTTTCCTCCTGATCTCTGCCTCCTGAATGATTCTTTAACTCTCAGTGAGGAATAAATTCCTCTGAGTGCATCTAAGTCTCTGTGGGCTTCCCTGGAATAAAGGATCCTCGAAGGCCATGGGAAGCGGTGTGGGGTGTCTGGCTTGCAGTGTGGGCTGAGTGACGCTGCTCTCTGTTGCAGGAACCTCCTGAGGAGAGGTCACCAGAGGCTACGGTGGTGGTGGCAGAACCCCCAGTGGTGTTTGAGGACGTGGCTGTGTATTTCACCCAGGAGGAGTGGGGCCTGATGGACAAGCGGCAGAAGTGCCTGTACAGAGATGTGATGCGGATGAACTATGAGCTCCTGGCTTCTCTGGGTAAAGCTTCCCCAGCCTTTCATATGCCGCCATCATTTGACTGAGGACTCCACAGGAGCAGCTGTGGCGCTCAACGCCTTCCCATTTCTGCCTTCTCCTTGTCCTGGCAGAGTGATCCTGCCGTCTGTCCCCAGAACACTCCCTGCTTTGAGATACTGTACTGCCTCCTCATCCTTCTTCTTGTCCACCTGTCTGTCCATCCTGCACCTGACATTTACCGAATACCTACAAATGCAGGAAGAGTGGAGGTGTGGCTTCAGAAGGCTGGTAGGTGTGTGGGAGAGGCAGGCATTGGCGTGAGGAACTTTCAGACTATAGGAGTTACATAGGAGAGCCCTGGAACTGAACTCCTGATTCTGTCAAATGGGGGAGGGAGGGGCCTGTGGTTGGCAGAGAGGAACTGTTTCTAAGGAGGAGGAAGGGCAGCTCCATGGAGAACTGGAGCAGCTTGAGCGTGGCATGGAGGTTAATGGGCCTCTCAGGGAGTTTTGCACACTTTGGTGCTGAGGTCCTCCATCTTGCCCAGGTACAAGCGCGGGGTGGCAACTTCGGACACTGGTGTCATTAGGCCTGGGCTTCAGAGACTCGGAGGGCGGTAGTGGCTTTTGTATCCTCTCTGCAATGGTTCTCATTCTTTACTCTGGCCCCTTCACTTTGTCCTTCACTTTCAGCAGCAGGAACTAAATAGTAATATCACTTTTCAGAAGATCCTAGTTATTTAGCTGTTGAATGTCTAAGCTGATCGTGCCTATTGAGAATTCACTAGACTCAAAAAAAACTTTGTGTATGTTTATTACTAATTAAATTCTCTGTCTTTTAGAATCAAGCTCAATACTAACATTGTTGAGATTAAATAATAAGTATAAGATTTATTTTTAGAACCGAGCACTGGTGGCTCATGCCTGTCATCCTAGCTACTCAGGAGGCTGAGATCTGAGGATCGTGGTTCAAAGCCAACCCGGGCAGGAAAGTCCGTGAGACTCTTATCTCCAGTAAACCACCAAAGAACTGGAAGTGGTGTTGTGGCTCAGTGGTAGAGCGCTCGCCTTGAGCTGAGACAGTGCCCAGGCCCAGAGTTCAAGCCCCATGACCGACCAAAAAAAATTTACTTTTAGAAATGATTCTTTCCTGTCTCTTTTAGTCTGCAGTCTGACTTGTAAGGTTTGTTCTGGCAGTCACAATTCCCATGTAGGTCATTGTTGGCTCTCGGGCCTCACTGAGAACTGGATGGGGAAACGAGACTGGCCGCCTGGGCTCATCAGGTTATGTGGCAAGGCTCAGCCCGCCGTGGGTCTTTGTGGACATCATACTTCTGTTCTTACCATTTGAGAAAAGCCAGCTTATTTTCCTATAATTGTTTACAACTGAAAAGACAGAATTAGAACTGAAAACATTTATTTTAGGTTTTACAATTATTGAACCTGGTTTTTGCTTGGTTTTTGTGTTTTGCAGTTCTGGGGATAAATCCTAGTACACCTTGTACACATTTTTTTCAGTCCTGGGGCTTGAACTCAGGAACTGGGTGCTGTCTGTGAGATCATTTTGCTCAAGGCTAGTGCTCTACTGCTTGAACCACGGTGCCATTTTGGCTTTTTCTGAGTAGTTTTATTGGACAGCTTTTTCTGCCCAGGTTGGCTTCAAACAGTGATCATCAGATCTCAACCTCCTGAGTAGCTAGGATTATAGGCGTGAGCCACCAGTGCCTGGCTTATTTTACCTGTTTCTTTAAGTAGATTTATTTCAACTTGATGCAGTTGAATTTAATATTAATTTCTATCCATTTAGCAATTAAATGGCATATACTGAAGCTTCTTAACAGATTTACATTTCTGTGTGTGTGTGTGTGTGTGTGTGTGTGTGTGTGTGTGTGTGTGTATGAACTCAGGGCCTCATATTTGTTTGACTTGTGTTTTACCACTTGATATATGTCTCCGGTCCAGCTTTTTGCTAATGATTTGAAGATGGAGTCTTGCAGCTTTTTCTACTCAGGATGGCTTTCAAGTATGGTCCTCTAGATCTCAGTAGCTAGGATTACAGAAAAGGGTCATCAGCAATTTAATTTTTGTTATATCTTTTTTTTTGTCAGTTGTGGGGCCTGACTCTGGGCCTGGGCACTGTCCCTCAGCTCTTCAGCTCAAGCTACCACTTGGGCCACAGCGCCACTTCCAGCTTTTTCTGCTTATGTGGTACTGAGGAATCAAACCCAGGGCCTCATGCTTGCAAGGCAAGCACTTTAACTCTGAGCCACCTTCCCAGCCCTTGTTATATCTTTAATGTTGATTTATTTAGGACTGTTATGCCTATCATTCTGTAGAGCTTTATTGTTTTATTTCCATTTTTAAACTCTGGTTTCAGACATCAACTATATTTGATGAGGTCTCTTGTTTTCCCTATAAACTAAGATTTCCCTAGAAATCTCATGTATATTCTACTGTTAACAAACTAGTATTGGTCAATAACAGAAACATCAGTGATGGTGTGGGTACCTCTGTTTTTTATTAGGAAAGGTGTTGTCATATGGTAAGTGGGCAGGGCCCCTTATGGGAAGCCACAAGGACATGAGCAGGAGAGCTAGGATCAGGCAGAAGACATCAAGAGGCCTGCTTCTGCATGGGTCATGTGACTGTGCCTGGGGGGGTGAGGGGGGGAGGTAGGAGCTAATTGTAAGCCAAGCCATTTCTGTGGATGTTTATGGAATGTGGTTAATAGCCTCTGTGTGTGTGTGTGCGCACGCGCGCATGTGTGCACTTGC
The DNA here is from genome assembly GCF_019054845.1 of Dipodomys spectabilis. Classification (NCBI taxonomy): domain Eukaryota; kingdom Metazoa; phylum Chordata; class Mammalia; order Rodentia; family Heteromyidae; genus Dipodomys; species Dipodomys spectabilis. The sequence continues at coordinate 8,712,587 of NW_024870711.1, forward strand.
TGTGGTTATGTCCCCTCAGTCCTTTTCCATTGCTAAGGCACAAAAAACACTGCTTGGAAATCCCCTTCTATGTCACCTGTTCTGAAGGAAACAAAAAAGAAGAGGTTTTGCCAGGTGCCAGTGGCTTAAACCTGTAATCCTAGCTACTCAGGAGGCTAAGATCTGAGGATCATAGTTCAAAGCCAGAGCAGGAAAGTCCATAAGAATCTTACCTCCACTTAAGCACCCCAAAAAAGGTAAAGAAGAGCTGTGGCAGAGTACTAGCCTTGAGGGGAAAAGTTCAGGGATAGTTCCCAGGCCCCAAGTTTAATTCCCCAGGACCAGCATCAAAAGAAAGAAAGGAAGGAAGGAAGGAAGGAAGGAAGGAAGAAAGGGAGGAAGGAAGGAAGGAAGGAAGGAAGGAAGGAAGGAAGGAAGGAAGGAAGGAAGGAAGGAAGGAAGAAAGGGAGGAAGGAAGGAAGGAAGGAAGGAAGGGAGGAAGGGAGGGAGAGAAAAAAAGAGAGAAAGAAAGAAGAAGAAGGAAGAGAAGAAGAGGAGAAGAAGGAGGAAGAGGAGAAGGAAGAGGAGGAGAAGGAGGTGGTGTGGTTGTGGTAACAAGCCACAGCTTCAAAGAGGTTTGATCAGGGTACCATCCTCCTGGGACCAGAAGGTGGCCAGTTCCCAAAGAGAATATAATCTCAGGCAAACTGATTTGAGGACATTCCATTTGTTTTTAATTATTCTTTGAAAAATAGTTGGTTGTTTCTGTTTTTGTTTTTTGCGGTCGTAGGGCTTTAACTCTGGGCCTGGGCGTTACCCCTCAGCTCTTCAGCTCAAGGCCAGTGCTCTACCACTTGAGTCACAGCGCCACTTATGGTGGTTTTCTAGTGGTTAATTGGAGATAAGAGTCTCACGGACTTTCCTGCCTGGGCTGGCTTCAAACCATGATCATCAGATCTCAGCCTCCTGAGTAGCTAGGATTACAGGCATGAGCCACCAATGCCAGGCTTAAAAAATAGTTCTTAATTATATTTTCTAATCAGAGTAGCTTCCATACTACAGTGCCAGTCCCCTGTTGCACCTTGATGCTGTCTTCCTCTCAGAAGTCTTTCCATAAGCTGACTTCCTTTTTTTTTTTTTGTCAGTTGTGGGGCTTGAACTCTGGGCTTGGGTGCTGTCCCTCAGCTCATCAGCTCAAGGCTAGCACTCTACCACTTGAGCCACAGCGCCACTTCCGGTTTTTGAGTGGTTTATTGGAGATAAGAGTTTCTTGGACTTTCTTGCCCGGGCTGGCTTTGAACCGTGATCCTCAGATCTCAGCCTCCTGAGTAGCTAGGATTACAGGCGTGAGCCACCGGCGCCCAGCTGACTTCTTATTTCTAAATAATATATTACATGTTTTACCAGAAGCAATGACTTTAGCAGAAGCACAGAGCAAATAGCTTCCGTCCCCTTAACTCTGATTCACTCCGGTGCTGGGGCTCTCCCTGCTCATCTCTGGGTCAGCCTAGGACAGGACTCTTTTTCTAGCCATCCACAGATAACAGAATGGCCGCCAGGCCATGAGCAAAATGCCCAGAACCAGATTCTTCAGAGTTAGATCTTCTGATTTACAAGAACACAGCTAACTATTGCATATTGAATTTAAAGGATAGCCTAGCTGCTGTTGGCTTAGAAATACAGAGATAGAGATAAAAAACATTTAGGAATAAATTGAAGAAATTTAGTTGTAGGTTGTGATTATAGTATTTATATCAATGGTAAATTTTTGAGTTTTGATCATTTACTTATGTGTATAGGACATACTTGTTTTCTGTTACTATATAACAAAGTCCCACGAACTAATTTGTTGTCTCATATCTGTCATCCTGGCTACTCAGGAGGCTGAGATCTAAGGATCATGGTTCAAAGCCAGCTAGGGCAGGAAGCCTGTAGGTCAGAAGTCCAGGTAGGCTTGGCTGCCTTTTCTGCTTCAGGTTTCTCAGGGCCAAAGTTGGGGTGCTGGGCTGGGACTGGGAGGAGATTGGACTCTTACCTGGAAGCCTTGGGAAGGGATGGCTGGAAGCCTGTGTAAGTTGGTGGTAGAATCTGGGTCCTTGTAGCCGTGGAACTAAGGGCCTGGTTTTCTTCTTGGTCATTGGCACAGCTCGCTAGTCCTTTCTCTGTGACACTCCAGCCTTAGGCAACAGTGTGTGGAGTAGGCCTGTGCTTTGACTATGGATTCCCTACCAAATGGAGAATGCATCCAGCTTTAGGGCTTCCCAAAGCCACCTGGGTGACTACCTTTTGTCACTTGCAAGTGATCACTGCAGTGATGTCCTGTGTGTCACTCCCAAGGGTGACACTCACCTTCATCAGGCTGGGCTTCTGTTCTACCTACACCTTTGAGAACAAACGTTCAGGCCTGTGTAACAGTAAAATACCTAGACTTCATTTAATGCCAGAACTTGACCTTCTCACCTCCACCTGCTTTAGCTCTGGAATCTGAAGCCAGGCAGTGGGAAGAGAGGGATTCTCTGCCCACCAACTGCTTCCAGGATTGACACATTGAGGAAAGATAGGGTGATGGATGGGTGAATAGCAAAGGTACAAGAGAAGTCTTAGCCTGTGTCAGACATCAGCGATTACTAGCGGTGTCTGTTTAAGGCAGATTCTTCATTCGCTCATGAGTGGGTGCTGTGGGGGTCCACCCCCTTCGTCACCACTGGGACCTCTCACATGCTGTCCCCTCAGTGTCTTGGATGAATGCCCTCCTTGCCTCTGCCCCTGTTGTAGGATCCTCCATGGGGGAGTCACACCAAGAGACAGCTGTGAGCAGAGTCCCTTCAGGACAGCTCCAGCCTCTTCCCTTCCTTGTATTGGCTCAGGCCTACATCATGAAAAACACGTGCATAGCCTTTGCTGGGACGTGTGCTGTCAGCCTCACAGCCCCAGAGAACATGGCTCAGGATACTGTTCTCATCAGGCTTATGGTTACAGGATAAGAAACTACCTTTCGGGCTGGGAAGGTGGCTCAGTGGTAGAGCGCATGCCTTGCATGCCAGAGGCCCTGGGTTCGATTCCTCAGCACCACATAAGCAAAAAAAAAAAAAGAAACTACCTTTCCTGTAGTAGGGGAAGGGCTCAAAATCCACTTGGCCACCTTCTCCAAAAACTCTAATACTTAACTTTCTTCCATTTCATCTCTTTGATGCCTTCTTCACAGGCAAGGAAAAGGGTTATTCTCTTTCTAAATGTATCTCTACAATGCAGTTTGGAAGATGTAGGTGATAGTCCCCCCCACACACACACCTTTTCTTCAGTTGTGGGGCTTAAACTCAGGGCCTGGGCACTGTCCCTGAACTTTTTGCTCAAGGCTAATGCTCTACCATGTTAAGCCACAGCACCACTTCCAGTTTTCTGTTTGTTAATTGGAGTTGAGTTTCTTGGACTTTCCTGCTCCGGCTGGCTTTGAATGGTGATCTCACATCACAGCCAGTGGCTCATGCTTGTAATCCTAGCTACTTAGGAGGCTGAGATTTGAGGATCACAGTTCAAAGCCAGCCTGGGCAGGAATGTCCATGAGACTCTTATCTCCAGTGAATGGCCAGAAAACCAGAAGTGGTTCTATGGCTCAAGTGGTAGAGTACTGGCCTTGAGCTGAAGAGCTGAGGGACAGCGCCAGGAGTTCAAGACCCACAACTGACAAAAGAAAGAAAGAAAAAGTCTATATACACCTTTACCTACACATTAAGGCATATAAAGAAGTAGTAATGAATTTTATGAATTTTATCTTAAAGGAAGTAGTTTATGTGTATATCCCTGAATAATAATAGCCATATTTTAAGTAAAGGGCATTGCTTACTCCAAAGGCCCCTTTAATCAGAGTTCAGGGCTCATGGTAGGTGGTAGGTATTTTCAAGGTCACTTTAAGCACTCCTTGGCAAGCCTGTGCAGATAGCCACTTGCACAAAGGCTGGCCAAGCCGGGGGCGCATGGGTGGGACAGTGGTTTCCACTCCTTTCCTTTTCATCTCTGACTTTGTGTTTCCTCTTGTTTCCTTCTTCCTCTTGTGGCTGCATCTCTCTGGTTCCTAGCCCCCTTGGCTGACTGATGGAACTACAGAAATGATCCACCCCTGTCAGGGCCTCCGCCATCTCTGACCTCCTCGCTGGCATCCTGCATGGGTATGGCTCATCTGGATAGGTGTGCGCTCAGCCTGCTCTGATGACCTGATTGCCAAGGCCAACCCCAGCCATCCCTGCAAATCGCAGGGCCGGATCTAGCTCGAGGCGGGCATGTGACTGCCAGTCCACAGCAGTGATAGCAGCATTACTTCATTTCTGTGCTAGGGCCTGCTGCTGCCAAGCCAGACTTGATCTCAAAACTGGAACGGAGAGCTACGCCCTGGATCAAGGACCCAAACCAGCTAAAGTCAGGGAAAGGCCACCCCTCAGGTGAGTCAGACACAAAGTTCTGAAGGTCACGTGACATTGATTTAGCCATGCTCATCTTGGACCAGTTATTCACTGGGCTTTGGGTAGACAAAGATAAATAAGAAATTTAATCTACCCAAGACTGGTCTGGGAAACACATGATGGGAAAGATGAGGTCCCTGAATGAGCTGGAGTGCGAAGGGAGCCATGGTGGAGCTGATGAGAGGAGGTAAGTGGGATCCACAGCGGGGAGGCTGCTGCGGGGCTGAGAGGCGATCCTCTCTCTTCCTCCTGGGCAGTCCCTGCACCGGCAGCTCTACAGTCTGCGTGAATCTCTGCTTTGCACATCTCAGCTCATAGCCTAGTACACAGAAGCTCTGTGTTTCCTTCTGTCTATGCCTTCTTTAGGAGGCTGTTAGGAAACAGATGTTTAACCTGATTTCTTAAAGGATTAAAGCCTCCTGTTTTATCTAATGACATCTGTGTTTGGGAGTGGTTAAGCTTATTAGTATCTGATTCCTGCATAGCTGGGGAGATGGGGCTGGGAAGGCAGCTAAAGAAGCCACTAGTGGGGCTGGGAAGGTGGCTCAGTGGTAGAGCGCTTGCCTTGCATGCCTGAGGCCATGGGTTCGATTCCTCAGCACCACATAAGCAAAAAGAAAAAAGCCGGAAGTGGTGCTGTGGCTCAAGTGGTAGAGCGCTAGCCTTGAGCTGAAGAGCTGAGGGACAGCGCCCAGGCCCAGAGTTCAGGCCCCACGACTGGACCCAAAAAAAAAAAAAAAAGAAGCCACTAGTATCTGCCAGCACTCTGGGGAAGCCAGAATGGGTTTCAAAAAGTGATGGAGAAAGGTTTAAGTAGATCACCAATAACCTCTTCTGCACTTCCCGGGTGGGCGGGGCGTCTTCACCTGCAGCACTCACTGAACGCAGTATTGAACTGGCAGAAGCCTGTGGAACTTGGGACAGCAAAACTCAGCGCCATTTCATTTTCTCCAAAGTGAAAAAGAAGGCGATGACCGTAAGCAAGGCAGACACCCAGGTCTCAGCTGCAGAATCTACACCGCTTCCAGCTCTGCCCATGGAGACATGGCCCTCCTACTGCCCTGCCAGTATGCATGAAGTAGACGAGGGCAGACCTCAGAAAGTCAGCAGGACTTATAGACCTCGTTCCATCCAGAGGGCATGGTTTGAGCAGTTCCCCTGGCTAGTCATTGACCCCCAAGAGACCAAGCTGTTCTGCTCAGTCTGCAAAGAACGACCTAGTGTCCACGACAAATCATCGCGGTTAGTCCAGGGTTACACTGGGCCTTTCAAAGTGGAGACTTTAAAATACCACGAAGTCAGCAAGGCCCACCAGCTCTGCGTCAACACCGTGGAAAGCCAAGACGGCGGCAGCCCTCATGCCGCTCTCGCTCCAGAGATCTCCAGCGACCTCATGGCCAACATGGAGCACTTCTTCAATGCCGCCTACTCCATCGCCTACCACTCCAGGCCCCTGAATGACTTTGAGAAGGTCCTGCAGCTTCTGCAGAGCACCGGCACTGTGATCTTAGGCAAGTACCAAAACCGTACCGCATGCACTCAGTTCATCAGATACATCTCCGAGACGCTGAGGAAGGAGATCCTCAGTGAACTCCGGAGCTCCCCATGCGTGAGCGTGCTGCTAGACAGCTGCACGGACTCCTCGGACCAGGCCTGTGTGGGGATTTACATTCGCTACTTCAAGCAGATGGAGGTGAAGGAGTCGTACATCACCCTCGCCCCCCTCTACAGCGAGACAGTGGACGGGTACTTTGAGACCATCATTGCTGCCTTGGACGAGCTGGACATCCCTTTCCGGAAGCCTGGCTGGGTGGTGGGCCTGGGCACTGATGGCTCCACCATGCTGAGCGGCAAGGGAGGCCTTGTGGAGAAGTTCCAGGAGCTCATCCCCCAGCTGCTGCCCGTCCACTGTGTGGCCCACCGGCTGCACCTGGCTGTGGTGGACGCTTGTAGGAACATCGACCTGGTAAGGAAATGTGACCGGCACCTGCGAACCATCTTCAAGTTCTATCAGTCCTCCAACAAGAGGCTGAGCGAGCTGCGGGACGGCGCGGCTCCCCTGGAGCAGGAAATCGTCCGTCTGAAGGACTTGAACGCTGTCAGATGGGTGGCCAGCAAGAGGCGCACACTGAACGCGCTCATCGTGAGCTGGCCCACGCTGGCTAGGCACCTCCAGAGTGTGGCTGATGCAGGGGGCCCAGTTGGGCAGAGGGCCAAGGGCATACTGAGGCTGGTAAAGGGCTTCCATTTCATCAAGTTCTGCCACTTCCTTCTGGACTTCCTGAGCATCTTTAGAGCTCTGTCTGAGGTGTGCCAGCAAGACATGGTGCTGATCACAGAGGTGAACTCCACGCTGGGGCATGCCTATGTAGCCCTGGAGACCCTCCGTCACGGGGCGGGGCCCACAGAGGAAGAGTTCAATGCCAGCTTCCAGGATGGGCAGCTTCATGGCATCTTGCTGGCCAGGATGGAAATGGCAGAGCAGCGGTTCCAGGAGGACAGGGAGAGGACAATCCTGACTGGCTTGGAGTACCTCCGGCACAGGTTTGACACAGCCCGCCCCCCGCCACTCAAGCACATGGAGGTGTTCGACACCATGGCCTGGCCAGGTGGCGCTGACCTGGCCCACTTCGGGAATGATAACATTCTCAGCCTTGCCAGGTATTTCGATCTCTCCCTGCCCACAGGGTACAGTGAGGAAGTGCTGCGGGAGGAGTGGCTGGACCTGAAGGTCTCTGCTCAGAATCTCCCGTTCTCCATGCTGTGTAAGAACACCCTGGCCCAGCAGCAGCGCTTCCCCTTGCTGAGCAAGCTCATGGCCGTGGTGATCTGCGTGCCCATCTCCAATTCCTGCTGTGAGCGGGGCTTCAGAGCCATGAACAGGATCAGGACCAATGAAAGAACCAAACTCTCCAACGAGGTACTCAACACGCTCATGATGACGGCAGTGAACGGAGTGGCGGTGACAGAGTACGACCCCCAGCCTGCCATCCAGCGCTGGTACCTGACCTCCTCGGGCCGGCGCTTCAGCCACGTCTACGCCTGCACCCAGCTGCCAGCCCGCTCCCGGGCAGGTGAGTCCATAGGCCCAGTTCTCTCGATGTGGGATATAAAGCACGAAGCCATAGCTGCCCAGTCCCATGCTGAGCCAGAGGTGAGTGGAGCTGCTGCAGGGTGCCCAGCACGTGTGCTGGAGACACGGTACTCCGCTGGAGGAGCATGTGGCTAGAGAGAGCAGGTGCAGATCAGGGCGGCAGGCCGAGTATGGAGACTGTGCAGTTCAGGAGCCTGCCCTAGTTCCACGTCTCGCTCTGCTGCCCAACTAGCTGTGGCACAAGGCAGCTTTCCTCTGCCAGCGAGTTAACACACTTGGAATGCTCAGAGCAGCCTGGCCAGCAGAGCCAGTCATTCTGACGTGATGGCCACTGCCAGAAATCAGGCAAGAGGGCAGGAGGGCCACACTGGGGCATCACACCAGGGCATCACACCGGGTGGGAAGCAGGGGGGGACCCAGTCTGGGCCACTCTGGGCCCTGCAGGGCTTTTCACAGCATGAGTCAGAGTCAGAGTGACCTGGAAGGGAGGTGACAGGCAGGAAATCCCATGGAGCATAGGAGCCAGGGCTGGCATTGCTGACAGGCCCAAGGGTAATCAGTGATGGACTTCAACAAGAAACCCCTCTTCAGCAGTCACTGGGGGTTCTGCAGCTGCTTGTTTACTCAGCAAGGACAGAGCCATTTATGTCTTCCTACCCCCCCCCCCACACACACACATACTTTGTCAGTTGTGGGGCTTGAACTCCGGGCCTAAGTGCTGTCCCTGCGCTCTTCAGCTCAAGGCGAGCACTCTACCACTTGAGCTGCAGCACCATTTCTGGTTTTCTGGTGGTTTATTGGAGATAAGAGTCTCATGGATTTTGCTGCCTGGGCTGGCTTTGAATTGTGATCTTCAGATCTCAGCTACCTGAGTAGCTAGGATTACAGGTGTGAGCCACCAGCGCCCGACTAGGCCAAACATTGCCAGATGTTTCCAGGGACTGCGTAAAGCCAAGGCTGCAGGGGACAGCTGTCTGCAGCACACAGCCCCAAGGACCGCACTGGTTGTGGGGAGGTACTCACCCTTTGCTTCATCTACTTGTCATTCTCTTTCCTTCTGTGCAGGCACAGAGCTCAAGAAGGAGGAGGTGGTGGGAGCACTCTGCTCAGAGAAATCTGTGACCCAGAAGATGCTTGTGACACCACCTGGGGAGCCGTGGGCATTCTGAAGGTCATATTCAGCGTCTAAGACTTGCCCCCTACCAGCCCAGGGGTCCACCAGGGTCCTGAGGAGAGGTGGCCTGAAGAAGCCTTTGGGGAACCCCACATGGCCTTGTCCCGGTGGTCATGGGGAGAGGCTAGCTGTCTTGTTTGGGGTATCTCATAAGCCCGGGATGCTGGCAGTGAGACAATGAGGGACAAGGCAGGAGACAGCACCTGTCACCCGGGGGCCTCTTTAAGCTCAGCAATACCCACTAGCACAAAAGTAACCTGGGAAGGTGGTTATCTCAAGTCTCCTTTTAAGGTGCTCCAAGAAAGAGTCCTGTCATGAGCAAGTCGTCGCCACACTTGCACTGATGACAGAACTTCCCCGAAGTGGGGAGACAGTTGGTGGAGGCTGGGGAGAGCTCAGGAACCCTCCTCACCTGTGGCAGCATGCTGGGGAGGTGGCCTACAGGGGAAGTCACCTTGGGGACCCTGGCTTGGAGGAACTCCAGGAGCGGCCATTGCAGACGGCTGACCCCAGCTCCCATGGCAGAAGCCAGGGAGCTTTTGACTGTGGGAAATGGGTCTGGTGAATTTCTCTGCCTCCATCAGCACTGCCTTCAGGAGGAAACAGACAGAAAGCCTTTGTGCAGAGCACCAGAAAACTCCGGGCCACGAGACAGTGCCTGCCCTGGAAGAGCCGGGGCCGCCCCTGCCAGAGCCCTTGCGCTTGGCCACCACCATGCCGAGCCATTTTCCCAAAGAGGCTGCAGGACCCAGGTTGGAGTTGGGGGGCTTGAGGACCAACCCAGCTCTGTGGAAGGCAGTGGTCTGCCCATGGTGAAGCCTTCCTTTTCCATGCCTGTTTCCCTTTGCATACAGCAGCAGAGAATCCAAGTGCCTGCTGGCTCCCGGTCCACCATAGCACTAGCAGAGCAGAGAGCCTACTCCTTGAGAGCAGGCCCAGGGCCTTCACCTCTGTCGGGACAGGCGTGACTGTTGCTGCCCCAGTCCTGCTGCCAGCAGAGGCCCCCTCTCAGGTGCCGCCCTCAGGACAGCTGTGCTCACTGTGCAGGCTGCCCTGGGGACTTCGCCCAGACTGCCACCTGTGTCCCATCCCAGACACGTGCAAGCACATCCCCCACGCTGGACTTGGGCTGCGCTTTCTCACTACCGCCCCCCCCCTTCTACCTGTCCCCTTCCACCTGAGTGAAGTTCTCCTTCAGGGCTCGCCCTGTTGGGTTGAGTGCTGCCAGCCTGCAGGCAGGCCCCTGGTTCTGTGCTGCAAGTGCCAGGCTCGGCGCCCGACCAGCGTCCTGTCCACTTACTCCAGCAGTGCCCGACGCCTCATTGTGCCCAGCCTCCCGCCTGCCACACGTAGGGAACCTAGCTACAGACCTGCCTTTCCCCGCTCATATCAGAATGGCCTTCCCTCCTCCGCCTCTGTCCTAAGGAGAGGCCTCCCCCCTGCCCCATGGGCCGAGGCTAAAGGGCGCATGGCTCAGGCACGGTCCCACATGAAGCAAGGGTCTCCGTCCCTCTGTAAGTTTCTATGGAGTTGAAGGACTTGTCAGGTCACACTCCAGACTGAGGTGCTTTCCCAGCAATGCATCTCCGTGGCTTCCTCCCCCGCCTCTCAGCAGCACCACGCATGCGGGCCAGGCAGGGGGCTGCTGTGACCGGCCTGGGAGCCGAGGCCCACACCTGCTGGGCATATCCGCTCTTTATCTCCACATTTTGTCCATGGAGACAAAGTTGGTCCTTAAAGCAGGGCAACTGCACGTGATTTTTACCCTGCGTTTGCCCTACCCCGGTTTCCCCAGAGGCACAGGTGTGCACCCATGCCCCTTGGCCAGCTCCAGGCAAAAAAACGAGGAAGATGAGGAGGGTCTTGCTTGGTAGGTGCCCTGGGGTGGACATGTGAGCACATTTACATGAGAGCCCGGTCACCCAGCCTTTGTTCTGTGAGCTGCTTGCGTTTCAGACCCCAGAGCAGCGTTCCAGACTTCAGGGCCTCCTGGGAGACATTCCTATTTTTGCCTCTCAAGCAAAGAAGCTGAGCCTGGTGCTGGTGGCTCACACTTGTAATCCTAGCTACGCAGGAGGCTGAGATCTGAGGATCACAGTTCAAAGCCAGCCTGGGCAGGAAAGCCGTGAAACTCTCATCTCTAGTTAACCACTCAGAAAACCAGAGGTGGCGCTGTGGCTCAAGTGGTAGAGTGCTAGCCTTGAGTTGAAGAGCTGAGGGACAGCGCCCAGGCTCAGAGTTCAAGCCCCATGACTGACAAAAAGAAAGAAAGAAAGAAAGAAAAGAGGCTGGAGGACCCTATGGGAGGGGGGGAGGAAGCACTTTTCTTTGAGCCTGGCTATTGTCTCCACCTCCTTCTCTACCTAAAGTACTTTGTTGGTTGTTGTTTGTTTGAGACAGAAACTCACTGTTTTCCAGGCTGGCCTGGAACTCAAGCTCCTCGCACCTCCACCTCCCACATGCTGGGATTACAGGTGTGCACTACAGATCCTAGCCCTACCAGTAATCTTGACAGCACCTCGATATATGCATCTGGCACTTATCCCCCTTCCCCAATGACTGACGCCCAGTGGGGCTGAAATTCCAAGTAACCAGCACTGTACCTGCACTTTACTTTCTAGAGCCTTAAAAGCTGAGGGCACGAGAGCACCTAGCCCCTGTCCTGCCCAACACTGCAGTGCGACCAACTCCACACTTGGCCTCTCTGTCCTACAAAGGGCAAATTTCTAGGGTGCTACGTGTGGACCAGGACAGGGCAGAGGCCACCAGTTCTGTCATGTGTCCTCATCCTTGGAGTGAAGAAACCCGTGTGGCTGGCCAGGAACATCTGGGCTGCTTCTGGTTTCAACAATGTGCAAACGAGGCTTTAAAAAAACATGTTTGGTTCCCGACCTTTTGCTATCTGAATAAAAGCTTATTTCCACATATGTGTCTGTCTGTCCCGTAAGTCCCTAAGCAAGAACCAGGAGCCAGCAGAAGCCAGATGGGATAGCCTGGCTAGAGGGGACAGTGTGTACCTTTTGTTGTCTGGATTGTTTCTCCCTGGCCTGGAGTGAGCTGAGTTGTTCCAGCAAGAGAGAAAGTAGGGGCTTGGTACTGGTGGCTCATGCCTGTAATTCTAGCTACTTAGGAGGCTGAGATCTAAGACTGCAGTTCGAAACCAGCACAGGCTGCAAAGTCTGTGAGACTCTTACCTCTAATGAACCACCAGAAAACCAGAATTGCTGCTGTGGTAGAGTGCTAGCCTTGAGCAAAAGAGCTCAGAGACAGAGCCTAGGCCCTGAGTTCAAGCCCCATGATGGACAAAGAAAAGAAAGAAAGAAAGAGAGAGAGAGGAAGGAAGGAAGGAAAGGAGGGGAAGGAAGGAAGAAAGGAAGGAAGGTAGGAAGGAAGAAAAGAAAGAAAAAGTAGGGGTATGTGGTGATTGTGAGGAGCCCGGCGCAGGAGTTCTACAAGATGCTGTTGCAGGACTTTGGCAACAGTGCGCGCTGTGGGAAAACAACCTTGCTTATCCTAATCACGCACATGTGAATGAGGCTCCGTGTGTCTGAAGCCTGATTTGCACACCGCAGTGAAATGCCTGGGCTCACTTTATTGGGCAGGACAGTGGAGTAACTTATACTCCACTTACACTTTTAAGAGCACTCTAGAAACACATGGGAGGATTGGAGTTGCTTCTAGATCACTTCAGAAGTGTAGGAACTGAATAAAACAAGCGTCATGTTTTCCCACTTCCAGAGGCTTGAGGAAAACACCAGTGACAGAGGCCGCCCTGCTCCAGGCTAGGTCTTCTTGACCTTGACAGCCAGAAAGAAGCCCCAGCTCCACAGCAAGCAAGAGGCCCACAGCCTTACTCCTGGGGCTCCCCGTTATTCCTTCTCATTCCAGTACATTCCTCTACTCCTCAGCTGGCACCACCTGCTCTCTGGTGAGAAGAGAAGTTCATGGTTATATCCCTAAATGTCATGAGGCCTTACCCACAGACACCCAGAGTTGTATCCCCACCCCCAACACATGCCCTGTGGACAGGGCATATTAGGACATGCCTGGAGCTCCCATTCTTCCACACAGAGAAGTTTCAGGGACATTTTACCTTTTTTTTTTTCAGTCGTGGGGCTCGAACTCTGGAGGAGTGCTCTACCACTCAAGCCACAGCACCACTTGTGGCTTTTTCTGTTTATGTGGTGCTGAGAATGGAACCCAGGACCTCATGTGCTTGAGGCAAGCGCTCTACCACAAAGCCACCTTCCCAGCCCCTTCAGGGACATTTTAAAGACCTCTCATTGTTCCCACTTCTGTCTTTTGTAGGAGTTTATGGGTTCCTGAATCTATGAAAAGCTTAAACCTCGTGTCACCAGCATCAGCATCCTTCTCTCTGGGAGTTTCCATGGAAACAGGTCAGTGCGCCCCCAAGGCCACAGCAGTGTACTGAGTGGAGCCATTGTCAAGCTGAGGTCCCCACGGGAGAGGGGGTTGATCAGGCCTTGGGTTCCTGTTCTCTTATTCATGAACTGGGTGGCCTCAGACAAGTTGCTTCAACACTCAGCCTGTTTGATCGCCTGCAAAACGAACGCATTACCTTAGCTTCTAAGACACTTCTCACCAAAAACAAAGCTCTATGAAACAAAAATGAACTGCTGAACTGTGTGGACAGTTTACCCTTGGAAATGAAGCACCCACCTCAAGTGCCCATCATTAAGTCATGTTCGAGGAGCAGTAGGAGCTGGGGGCACAGCTAAGGCTGCTCTGGTTGGAGTGCCAGTTCATACCTTTGACCTCCCAGACTACAGGCAGTCACAGAAATGCCAAACAGATGGTGGCCAGACAACCAGATGCACATCAGGATAGGCAAGAAATGACACAGACCAGAAAAGGAACAGAGAGTAGAAGTTACCAGCACCTAATCTGAGCTACTGTTTAAGCTGAACAATGGCTCTGGTTCCAGCCAAACAAACCTGAAACAAAATGCTAGGAAATAGGTCTTTTTCTCCTCTCTCTCTCTCTCCCCCCCCTCCTCTCCTTCCCTCCCCCATCTCTCCCTCCCTTCCTCCCTCCCTTTCTTCCTTCCTTTTTCTGGTTCTGGGGCTTGAACTCTGGGCCTCAGTGCTGTCCTGGACTCCTTTTGCTCAAAGTTAGCAATCTACAACTAGAGCCACAGCACCACTTCTCTCTTTTTCTATGAGTAATTGAAATCTCATGGACTTTCCTGCCTGGGCTGGCTTCGAACCATAATCCTTCGATCTCACCTTCCTGAGTAGTTATGCTTACAGGCATGAACCACTGGCGCCCAGCTAGGTCTTTTGTTTTGTTTTGTCAGTCGTGGGGCTTGAACTCTGGGCCTGGGCGCTGTCCCTGCGCTCTTCAGCTCAGGGCGAACGCTCTACCACTTGAGCCACAGCACCACTTCCTAGGTCTTTTTTTTTATTAGACTTTTTACTTTAAGATAATTAAAGGTAAGAAGTTGTAAGAAATAGTACAAAGAGATCCTACATATCACTTTACGCCATTTCCCCCAATGATAACATCTTATAAACCTATACTACAATGTCACTACCAGGCTATTATCATTAACAGTATTGTTCATTTAAGTTTCATCTTTAAGTTTGCCTAGTATATAGAATGTTAGTAATAAAAGATGATCCCTAAACATAGGGACAATACAGAATTGCATGCTGAATGAAGACCATGTTCTCATATTCTGATGACACAGTGGTGAACACAGGGAGAGCTGATCCTTGCTCTTCTGGACCAAGCAGGTCTTTTTATGAGCTACGGAGAGATGAGCCTTTGTGGGAGCTTGTGAATAGTATTGAGCCCGTCTGTTTTGTTCCATTCCATGGATGCCAAGTGCACCTTTATTCTGGGTCAGTGCTCTCAATGGTGCCCACTCTTGATGGGAGGCCTGGTTGTTCTTTATGATCTAACACATCTCACTGTCTCTACAGAGTCTTTTCTGATCACTCCACCTTTTGATTTCTCATAATGGGAATTGATTATTATGACCAGAAGGTTCTTAACTCAGTATGGCCAACCTTGTGGAATTTTTTTGAATTACATTTTCTTTAGGTAGTTGCACAAAGGAGTTGTCATTCAACAAAGCTGTTTATGAAGACAGTGCCTCTTGATCAATGTCACCCCTTTCAATACTCACCCACCCCTCCCCACCTACCCATTCCCTTGCTTTTTTTTTTGGGGGGGGGGGGTCTGATCGTGGGGCCTGAACTCTGGGCCTGGGCGCTGTCCCTCAGCTCTTCAGCTCAAGGACAGCGCTCTACCACTTGAGCCACAGCACCACTTCCGGCTTTTTTCTTTTTGCTTATGTGGTGCTGAGGAATCGAACCCAGGGCCTCATACATGCAAGGCAAGCGCTCTACCACTGAGCCACCTTCCCAGCCTGCCCTTGTTTTTCTTAATTGATAGGTTATATATTGAATTTTTGCCATTTAACAAAGCAATTTATGTATATAATGCATCTTGATCTGTCATCGCTTCAATATCTACACACACACACACCCTTACACACACTTCTTCCCTTACTTTTCTTGGTTCTGTAGCATTATATAGTGCATTCTTGCTTGCATCCTACTCATTTCCCCCGTTCATTTACTACTCCCTTCCTCTTGACACCCCTCCCAAGTACCCATTTCTTAGTGCTCATTTTGTTAGGCTTTGACTTAGTCTTTCCAGAGAATTATACTATTTGCGTTCTCCACATATCACTCACCCAAGTGGATTAGAAACTCCTAAAAAACTAGGGTGACATTTTACAGCTAAGATCTTTGTGTACTACCTCCTTTCCCATCTCCAACTCGCATGAAGGTTGAAAGGACGAATAAGGAAGTCTTAACTAGAGAATGGATAAGATGAATGTAAGTCTCTGCTTTGGGAAAGAGAAACACAGGCTGTTAGGGATCAGTACAAGGACAGGCACATTTCTCTTCTGAATCACGTGGGTCTTAGCTTCATTTTTCTGGGCTGTGCAATCACTAAAGCCAGGGCAAATGTATGTCAGGTTCCTTGGGGAAGAACCTGCTGCTAGGTAACCTGGAGCCACAGACCTCTAAAGAAGGGATGTACATAGAAAACGGACCGGGAGATCCCAGTGATCACTGAACAGGGGATGTGGGAACTAAAAAGTTCAAAGAGGAAACTGGACAGAAGGAAGTACGGGCCCTACCTACTATGCTAGCGATCTCGTCCGAATTGTCGTTTCATATGGAATCAATCCGTAGCTGTTTGTGCGAGGAGTCGGCATCGAATCCCCAAGTCCCTTCTGGGCTTGCGACCGCGTGGTGCCAGCAGAGGGCGCCGTAGCGCCAGCCTAGGTCCTGCTGACCTGGTGCAGCGCGAGGGGAGGCCGGGGATGACCTCAGGGTGGGCTCCGGAGTTCCAGGGGGGCTAGGGGGATTAAGAAAATACCACGCAGCAGGCGCTGGCGACTCGAAGCCGGATCCCTGGAATCTGGCAGACCCACTATTCCAGATCCGCTCGATTCTCTCGGTCCGCAGCCCGACCCAGCCAATCAAGGAATGGGATCCTCGGAAGGCCCGCCTCCCCTGCCCATGAGTGACGTCTCGCCGGGCTCTCTGTGTTCCCACCCGGCTAGATCAAAACCCGCGCGTGCGCAGATTGTCTCGGCCGGACGCCTCTCCAGCGCGCGTTCCCTGCGCTTGCGCACTGCCCACCGCCCACTGCCCAGCTGGACCCGCGCCGGGGGCGGCGTCCGTGTCTCGGCCCCGCGTTCCGCCTGGACATCCAGCGGCGCTCAGCGATGACGGCCCATTCCTTTGCCCTCCCGGTCATCATCTTTACCACGTTCTGGGGCCTCATCGGCATCGCCGGGCCCTGGTTCGTGCCCAAAGGACCCAACCGCGGGTAAGAAGGGCCCTGGCTGCCGGTGGCCGCCTCTGCCTCCGCTCCCGCGTTTCCTGAGGTCTCACCCCGGGCAGGCGGGCCCGGGCGCAGGGCGGGCCCGAGGGGAGGGGGACGGCACGCGCCGCGCCTCCGTTTCTCCGCAGGTAAAATGGGGACGGTGAGCAGCCTTGCTGCCCCGAGGATTGCCCGAAATAATGCGCCTAAATTACGTTTTGTGCCCTGGTTTTAGCCGATTTCTACACTCTGGTTTGAAATTCTCATCACCGCCTCCCCGGCTTCCCAGTTCTGTCTTCCCAGTGCCCAGGAGCCCTGGGCCAAGCTGCTTAGTCCACGTTGAAGGAAGGGAGTGTTAATCTCTCCCGCACCACTGTAAGTGCTTTAGATCGGAGCTTGTAGGCTCTGCTTTGGATTAGTTTGGCTGGAGGCTGGAGAAGTGAGTGTTGTCTTTGTTCTTAGAAAACCCACAGGGCTCAAGGATTCTACGGTTTCATTCTGTAAATCATTCTAGGGTCACCTCTCTTGCAAATCCTGGTGAATTCTTTCTTCAGCCTGACTGATGTCTCTTATGCTGTGTTTAAGCCTCTCTCTTTGATATCTGAGTGGGCACAAAGAATCTACCTAGACTTCCACTCATCTGGTCAAATCACTACTAAATAACCCCATGCTGCTGATCACATATATGGTATATGTGCACACAGGAGGGAAACCAGGA
Organism: Dipodomys spectabilis; assembly: GCF_019054845.1. NCBI lineage: Eukaryota > Metazoa > Chordata > Mammalia > Rodentia > Heteromyidae > Dipodomys > Dipodomys spectabilis. The sequence goes on from NW_024870711.1 coordinate 8,729,878, forward strand.
GGAGGACACAAAACTAGAGGGAATTAGGGGAAAACATACAACAGCGGGACCCATCAGCTGCACTGGCCATTGACCAAAATGAACTAAGCAACTCAATGGCAGTGATGGGAGGGAGGGAATGAGTGGGAAAGAGGGAACAGCTGATGCTATGCAAAACAAAAGAAATGTACACATCACCCAATGTGGAAGAAATAACTGTATTGCAAAGCTCCTAGAACTCATAAATGTAATAGAACACGACAATTTGCCCCATGAAAGTTAGAATGTGTTTGTGATTTTAACTAAGCATCATTATCCCACAATACTGTGAAATTTGGGAAATTATGTAATCACTTAATCACAATAAAGAATTTGAAAAAATAAAAATACATTTAAAAAAAGGAATCTACCTAGGCTCTGTTCTCTTTCTAACAACCCAGCTGCCAGGCACTTGTGTAATCCTAGCTACTCAAGAAGACTGTGATCTGAAAATCATGGTTTAAAGCCAGCCCAGACAGGAAAGCTTGTGAGACTCTTATCTCCAATTAACCAGCAAAAAGCTGGAAGTTGAAGTGCGGTTCAAGTGGTAGAGCACCAGCCTTGAGGAAAAAAAGCTAAGGGACAGCACCCAGCCCCTGAGTTCAAGTCCTACTACCAGCATAAGAAAATGTTCTGGTGGGAACATAGGTGACCACCAGGAGCTCCTTTTATAGCCCTAGCCAGACTTTCCGAGGATGCTGCTTCCATCTGTCTTGACCTGTTGTCCCCCTCTTTTGCAGAGTGATCATTACCATGCTCATTGCCACTGCAGTCTGCTGCTACCTCTTGTAAGTACTGCCCTCCTCGGAAGTACTGCCCTCCCCAGCTTAGTCCTCCCTTGTTCCCCTTTTGTCCTGCTAATGAACACATTTCCAAAGCTAAATCTGTGATGCACACAAGTGGAGGCCTTGTGAAAGGTTTGTAGGGGGCTCTGCCACCCATGTGCTTTGTGATGCCCATGGGCTCTTTACTCACCTGTGAATGCATGTGTTGTGCCAGCTCAGTGGTGTCTGTCTGCTTGGGCATTGGCATCTCCTGGTAAGTAGACTGTTCGGAAACAGCTTTAGGGATCCTCTGTAGATCTAGCAGATCACAGTAGTCAGGTCTGCAGCTGGGAACCGTTTTTGTTTTTTAACAAGGGCCCCCCAGGTGACTAGAAGGCAACCAGAAATGGTAGATGAGAGCAACACTCTTGAAACTTGAGAACGGTACCCTGGAGATACAGAAGAACTTCCTAAGGGTTGCAAGGGCCTGGTCAACGTGAGGGAATAACTCCTGGCCTTTGATGTCTAAGCCATTCTTGTATACCAGGACAGGAAGACATCCTTCCATCCTGTCCAATACTTCTGTGTTCATTCACTTCAGCCAGAATGTCAAATCAAGTTCTAGTTTGGGGGCAAACTCTGATTGTTAACATGCTGCTAGACTTTAGTACATTGTCCCATCTTCTTGTGCCCTCTATTTCTGTAGGCTAAGCACGACATAGCTTGGTGATCAGAATTCAAACAAGTAGGACACAAGGGGGACAGATGAAGTAAACTCTTGGTCTTAGTAGAGTTTAGTCTTTAAACATTAACAGTTTTTTTTTTGGATGGGAGGATGATACTAGAGTTTGAGCTCAGAGCTTTGTGATTGCTTGCTTGCTTACTTGCCACTCTACCCCTTGAGCCCTGTCTCCAAAGACTTTTCTGTCCAGGCTGGCTTCAAAACACAGTCCTCAGGATTTCAGTTAGGATTACAGGTGTGAGACACTGGCACCTAGCTAGAAGCCTACCCATTCTTTAAAAGGCAATTATGGCCTGGATTCTTCAAGTTCATTAATTAAGGACAACAGGTCTGTTTCCAAGTCTGCCAATTGTGTGTGTGTGTGTGTGTGTGTGTGTGTGTGTGTGTGTGTGTGTATGTGTACGCGCGTGCGTGTGTGCGTGCGTGTGTGTGTGTGTGTGTGTGTGTGTGTGTGTGTGTGTGTGTGTGTGTGTGTGTGTGTGTTGGAACTGGGGCTTGAACTCAGGGCTTGGGTGCTGTTCCTTGGTTTTTGCTCAAAAGTGACACTCTACTCTTAAACCACAACTTCACTTCTGGCTATTTGGTAGTTAATGGAGATAAGAGTCTCAAAGGCTCTCCTACCCCAGCTGGCTTTGAACCACTGTCCTCAGATCTCAGCCTCCTGAATTGCTAGGATTACAGATGTGAGCCACCACCATCTGGCTCAATTTTTCAAAATCCACATTAAAAAATTTAGTTGGTTGATTTCAGATTTGGTTCATGTCATAATTTTCTCGGTCCTTCATGATGTTTTATTTTAAGCTTGCTGTTCAGACTTTCAAAATGAGTACATGTTGCAAGAAACAACAGTTAACTTCAATGTGTGCCGCAAGTCTCCTCCAACTGCCTTTTCAATGAGATATGAGAGATTATAGCTTCTTACATTCATGAGGTCCTTAAAAACAGCAGTATTTATTTTCTATTTTGAAACAGTTTTTTTTTTAAATCTATGAAATTGCTTAAGGGGCTGGGAAGGTGGCTCAGTGGTAGAGCGCTTGCCTTGCATGCATGAGGCCCTGGGTTCGATTCCTCAGCACCACATAAGCAAAAAGAAAAAAAAAGAAATTGCTTAAAATTATCACTTTAAACCCATTTGTCTGCTTAGGTCATGAATGGTTTACTCCTATTAATTAATTTTCTATTATTTTACCTTAGGAACCTACCTCCTCCTTACAAAAAATAAAATTTGTTAAAAATAATAATGACAGTCCAGGTACTGGTGATCCATGCATAACACCCACATGTATAAGCTTAGCTACTCAGAAGGCTGAGATCTGAGAGGACTGTGGTTCAAAGCCAGCCAGGGTAGAAAAGTCCCAAGAGACTCTTATCTACAATGAACCAACAAAAACCCAAAAGTGGAGATGTGGCTCAAGTGGTAGAGAGCCAACCAGCCTTAAGGGGAATTAAAAAAACACCATAAAACAAGTGAGGGTATAAGGTCCTGAGTTAAAGCCCCAGTACTAGCACTAAACAACAAACATAAATAAATGCTAGATACATGGGGACGTGTGGGTTTTTCCAGAATTCTCTTTGGATGAAGCATCTCAAAGGCCCTTTTCTTGGGCTGTTTCTTGGTCCTTTGGAGTCGCAGAGAGGGCTCAGACAGAGAGTCTTGGAATTGATCACTCAGACGTCAGGATGTGAAGACTGATGGCTGTGAATCGGGGAGACGGTGTAAACAAGATGTGTTATAATTACAATTAACAAATATTGTGTGGGAAAGAGCAAACCCACTACAGATTAGATGCATACAGAAGTGGAGGACAAGGGACATCTTAAAACACACACACACACACACACACAAGGGACATCTTAAAACACACACACACACCTTAAAACACACACACACACACACGTCAATGCCTGCTGAGTAGGTTGGCTCCCTAGGACTCTTCATTCCTGAGGACATTCATTCATGTTCGGGCTTGCGACTTGCTCCCTAGAAGGAGAGGAGGGACCAAGGCTTCTTTTGATGGGGGCAGGGGGGGGCGCAGTCCTGTGGGCACCCAGCCCTCCTCACTTTGCTATCTCTGGCAGCTGGCTCATCACCATCCTGGCCCAGCTGAACCCCCTGTTTGGGCCCCAGCTGAAGAATGAGACCATCTGGTACGTGCGCTTCCTGTGGGAGTGACCAGCTGTGGCTTCTGCCCCAGGTACCTGGAAGATGGCAGGTGTGGGAGCTGAGGGTCTGCGGGGAGGGGGAGGGGAAGGAAAGACAGGCGCAAAGAAGTCTCTGGATTTAGGAATTCATTTGCTTGGTAAATGGAAGGGGGCCTGGGGGGAAGGTTGTGAGCATCAGCTGTGCCTGCACAGTGCAGCGGCAGAGGAGAGAACCCTGTCCTCAGAGAGCTCCCTCCAGGGCACGTGCACCGCCTCAGCTGCAGAACTGATTGCCAGAGCACAGTGGGTGAGGATGGCCACAGAATCTGTCTCAGGTTGGGTGAGGCTAGCGCCTGTGTGGAGCAAGATAGTAGCCCAGACAGCGGGATGTGAGGGAGGGGCAGTGCCAAGGGGCCCCCAGGGAGCCAGGGAAGGCGGGGTCTCCAGAGCCAGGGGGTGACTCTTAATGTGATGTGCTTTTCAGGTGCCCTGCTCTCTGGATAGCCCTGGCTCAGCGTCCTTGTCAACCCTTCGTCGTCCCCACCCTCCCCAGCTGTCCTGGGCCCTCTGCACTCCCTTGTCAGCACCTTGGGACCCTGGGAGAAAGCCCTGAGTTCAGGCAGGCTCGAGCGGGGGTTCTCCTGCCTGCAAACTCCCACGGCTCCAGAGCTTTCTGCCTCTCCCCAGCAGCTCCTGGACGAGGCACGGGTGAATGGGGTCTGAATATGGGGTGGGAGTCAGGATGCATCCCTGACCCAGGAAAGAAAGGCATTCTTGTGGAGAAGGGGCAGGGATGTGCTCATGCAGGTGCAGTCACCAACTCTGTCCCCACCCCGCTGTGCCACGCAGGGACCTTCTCCAGCCGTGACCTCCCGGGATAGTCTTAAATTGTCATACACTCGCAAATGTAAAATTTCTGAAAATGTTGACTATAGAGAAACATTCATGCCAAGAAATCCACCAAGTATCTTTAGGTGGAGATTGAAACCTAGGTCCTTTGTAACATCCAAGTTGTTTGATGGCTTGCTCTGAAAGTTGTGTCTTAGAGCTGGGAAGGTGGCTCAGTGGTAGAGCGCTTGCCTCGCATGCATGAGGCCCTGGGTTTGATTCCTCAGCACCACATAAGAAAAAAAGGCTGGAAGTGACGCTGTGGCTCAAGTGGTAGAGTTCTAGCCTTGAGCTGAAAAGCTGAAGGACAGCGTCCAGGTCCCACAACTGACAAAAGAAAAAAAAAGTTGTGTCTCCTCATAGTGTCCCGTTCTATCTCCTGCCCTGAGAGGGCTGACCCCCTCTGTAGATACGCTCCCACCCCCTCCCCAGAGCCTGTCCATCTGAGCAAGCCTCCTGTGCGGAAAGGCTTTCACTCTGGGGTAGATCCCAGAGCCTCTCACAGTAGCATCCAAGGGACCCAGAACTGGGATGAGGAGAATCAGACAGAGATAATGTTTGAATGGCACTGCAGGTCCCAGGCCTCTTCTGGCTTCTGAGCTTGGCACTAACCAGACCTCCCTCTGCCAGTCCCCCAAGCACACCCAGCTCTGCTGGGGAGGGTGAGGAAAAAATAGTGCAGTTCATATACACAGATTGGGGGGTTCTAGGAGCCCCAGCCCAGGCCCTCCCCTCCAGGAGAGTAAGTGAGAATATGCACTCTTGCATGAGCTGCCAGAGGTAAGTCAGCCCTCACCACCTCTCCTGGTTCTGAGCCAACCGCCCATCCACATTGCCTCTGCGTGGGAAGAAAGCCAGCCTGCTTATTTATTGACTATTTATTGGCACTCCTTCTCATGTAGGCATTGTCTTCAGCTGCAGTAAAATGAGGCGTCCTATCTAGGCTCCATGGTCCTGGCCTTGCCAGCCTCACAGCTCAGGTTGGGGCCTTCATGGACACCCCCGGTCCCTTTCTACCCTGACCTCAGTAGCTCTCCTGTGGAGTGGAGTATGGTGAGCATGACTTATACTGAAAACCTGATTCCTGTCTAATAAATAGTGGTGATGCAAGACCGTGATTTGGTGACTAAACCTCAGCCTCCATTAAGTTTGCTATCTGCCACCTGATTGCCATTTCTTTGGTAGTGGATCTGGGGAGATGGAAAGGGGGCTAGCAGCTGACACCCCTGGAGCTGCACTCAGGGGACATGTTTTTCAGACCTGGAAGAAAATCTGGGTCCCTAGTGACTGCCCTGGATTTGGCCTAAACCAGGCCTGGCAGGAGGAGGAGGGGGAAGGTGTAGAACCTGACCACTGTTCTATCCAGATGCACGCCTCACAGGTTGTGCAGCAAACTAAGTCCCCACTATCACCAGAGCACGGCCTGCCCCTGCTTACATATCAGAAGGCTGCTCAGCTTCCTGTCTGAGGCTAGGGAGCCAAGAGAAACAGGTGCGCCAAGGCCACTTCAGGGAAGAGCTGAAGGAAGTCTGTTCTGTGGAGGGCAGGGAGGTGGGGTGGGGTGGGAAGTGCTGGGAGAACTGGGAAGAAATGAAGTGGAGCCAGGGGGGAGGCTTATGGTAAATCGCAAAAAGGTTTTAAAGTAAAGAAGTAATGTGGCCCACCTTAATTTCTAGAATGCTCTACAAGATGCACAATGAACAAAAGACCAGTTGGATATCTGATAAGGGACCAGGTGGAGTGAGGCCAGAAAAGAAAATGAGGTGGGACCTGGAAGTGTGGGCAGGGCCTGACTTGTGACCCAGTTGCTCTGACAGAGGGTCCCCAGGGTGAAGGAGGATCCTGAGTCCCTGGTTGTCCTGAGCAGCTTGGCACAGAGCAGGAGCAGGAGCAACTTGCAGAGTGATGTGACAAGTTAGGGGTTTCCTTTATTTCCTGCAAAGTTGAAATCTCCAGTAGACGCTTGGATGGGTGGACTGAGATGAGAAAGACTTGGAATCTTTAGTGGAGCAGTGAAGACATCAACAAAATGACTTGATTTCTGAGGGATGGGAGTCATGCATGGGGTCCAAAGTGAGAAAGGCCCAGAATACACCCCCAAGGAATGCCAGGGATTCCAAGGTGGGTTTGAAAGGCTGGGAACAATTAAGGCAAGAGGAAAGCCAGATGGGTAGAATATAAAGGAAAACAAAGGTCTAAGAGGGGTTCAAAGCTAGGACTTAGAATGCCTTCATTTTCTCTAACCCTCAAAACTCCAGATCAGCTGGCTGAGCAAGAGAGAATAGAAGTGGCAGTGTGGCTGGGAGACAGACGCTCCGAAGCTAGCCCTAGAGAGATGAAAAGGAACAAGCTACTCATAAAATTACTCAAAGTGTTTGTCTCTGAATTTCTGGCTGCTGTTTTCTAAACCTCATTTTCCCTGATCTCTCTGACCTCAAAACGAGACTGAAAACTGATGAAGTGCAAAGACAAAAATATATACACTGGTTGCAGTGCTCCCAATATTAGCCCAATCTGTAGGACCCAGCTAAGCCCGGAGTATAGATTTGGTTGGGACTGGAGCGTTGGAAAGAGCTAGCAACACAAAAGCCTGAAAATTGCCTGCTTCTGCTGGAAGACGAGCGACAGGTCGCCTGTGAAGCAAAGCTGTGCGCTTGGGTCTCCTTCTGGCACCCAGGAGACAGGCGCATTTCCCCTGCCTTGGACAGTGTGGTCTGCAGATTGGCAGTCGGCAGAAGTCAAGTGTCGATGGGCCAGGTGCCAGGCTTCGGAGGGCAGCCCCGGGCAGGAGGCACGCGGGTGGGTCTGAAGGACGGGTAAGCCTTGCCGTCTGCGCGCCAACGAGACGCGGGCAGGGCACTGGGGACGATCGGCCCGGCGCCAGGCACAGGGTGACCGCCACGAAGCACGTCTCAGTGAGCTCCGGTGGCTCACGCCTGGAATCCCAGCTACTCGGGAGGCTGAGATCTGAGGATCGCGGGCGGTTCAAAGCCAGGCCGGGCAGGAGAGTCCGTGCCCCTCATCTCCAATTAAGCACCAGAGAAAGCTGGAGGTGGAGCCGTGGCTCAAGCGGTAGAGCGCCAGCCTTGAAGACTGGGGACAGCGCCCAGATCCTGACTCCAAGCGCCAGGCTCAGCCCGTCTCAGCGCGGAGCTGTCCGCGACTTCCGGCCGGAGGAACTGCGTGCCGGATGCGGCTGTCGGCGCCTGCGCGCTGGGGCCCGCCGGCGCCCGGAGGAATGTACCAACCAGCGCGGACGGGGGTGTGTGCGGAGACCTCCGCCAGGGGCCGGTCCTGGCGCGCCTCGGAGACCCCCCGCCTCTGACAGCCCGTTGGCGCGACCTGGGACCGCAGCCAGCAGCTCGCGGACTCGGCGGCCGTGGGTGGTGATCGCGGGGCGCGCGCCGCCGGTTGCTGCGGCCTGGATCCGGGCCTCGCTCGCTCGGTCCCGCGGAGCTTCGGGTGCGGTCTCGGCGGGTGCTCGGCCCCAACCCAGGCCCCCCGCGCGGCCTAAGGTAAGCCACGCGTCGCGGGGCCCGCCGGCCGGCGCGGGGGGGGGGGCGTGGGAGGCGGCCCGGGTCCGCCGGCCGGCGCGGGGGGGGGGGGGTGGGGGGCGGCCCGGGTCTGCCGGCCGGCGCGGGGGGGGGGGGGGGCCCTCGGTCCGCCGGCCTTTCTCTTCCCAGCGCCCCGCACACCCGGGAGGCCGGAGTCTCCTCGGGCAGGCAGCCCGCAGCCCTCCCTCCCCGTGCGCCGGGAACTCGGCACGAGCCGTTGCCGACAGGGCCCTGCGCGGGCTGCCCTCAGCCCCTCGCCGTGGGGCCCGGGGCGCGCGGCGCGAGGCCCGGGCGCTCGCCGCTTCCGCTCTCGCGAGCCCTCACCGTGCCCTCCCAGCGAAGGGCCGGGGTCCGGCCGGCCGCCCCGCGTGAGGTGTGCAGATGGGGGAGGAATGAGGCTGGGGGCGGGGGGGGGGGCGGACCGCCTGGCAGACCGAGGACGGGGCAAAGGTCCGGGGGGATTATTTAATGTCCCGGGTGCGCCAGACGAGAGCGTGGCCGCTGCCCTTCCCCGCGCGCGAGTGGGAAGGAAAGTCGTCGTTCCTGTGCGAAGACTGCTGCCTGTTCACGCAGAACTGCGTGGTTTCTGCTGGAGAACTGCCGGCGGAAACGGCCTCCGTTTTCTCCCCAGCCCAGGTGAAGGACTTGCTTGCTACCAGACCCATCCATCCTTCTCTCTAAGAAAAAAATAATAATCGCGGGCCCGTGGCTCACGCCTGCACTCCTAGCTACTCAGGAGTCTGAGATCTGAGGATCACCGTTGCAGAAGAGTCTCGATTAATGAGCAGAAAAGCCAGAAGTGGAGCTGTGGCTCAAGTGGTAGAGTGCCAACTTTGAGTGAAAGAAGCTAAAGGCCAGTGCTCAGGCCCTGACCTGACCTCAAGCCCCAGCACTGGCACCAAAGGGAAAAAAGAAGGAAGAAAAACAAGATTTCTTCCTGACTCCAAGGCTACGCCCCCAAACACTTGCCCCACCTTACCTGTCTTCCTGTGGCATGCACCTGGTAACATTTAGGGACACATCCAAGCTTTTCTCTTTCCCTCTCTTCACCAGAGAGTCATCAAGAGGAAAATCGAATTTTGAGCGGGCAGGAGACTGAATTGAACTTGTACAGACTTTTTTTCTTGGTATTATTTCCTAAGCACTGCAATGTAGTAACTAATTCACAAAGCATTTGCATTGTAGTAGATACTATGGAAATACAGATACTGGATATTACAGAGATATTGTACACATGACTTAAAGTGTAAGGGAAGGTGTGCTTGGTTTATATAAGGGACTTGTTTACCCGTAGAGTTTGGTGTCTAGGGGAGTCCTGGATCCCTTCCCCCGTAGATACTGTTGCAGCTCTACTTGCTTCTCCCTCCCCGTCACTATACTACACAGGTGCTATCATTCTCATCCACTAATTCTGCTGACCACACTTCCGAAAAGTCTCTCCCCTTGGTTTCTCTAGCCTTGGCTTCCCCAAAAGAAAATTAGTGTCTTCTCTAGTTTTTCTGTGTTTCTTCCCTTTGCTTCTCTGTCATCTTTGACATCTGCTCATCCTCTGTTCTCTCATACTTGCAGCACTTCCTGGGTAGCTACCCTCCACTCCTGGTGCATCTGCTTATTTTCTGTAGAAACATGCCTAAAGGCTTGTTCCTTGGGATTCTTCAAGAACCTCAAGCTCAGTATATCCAGATAGACCTGTGAAAGATAATAGGATCACCAGGAAATTGTGCTCTACCCTTCTTCCACATCCCAATTCAGTATATTCTACCCCTGGATGGCTCTTCAGTGGCCTCCTCTCCCACCTTGATCTGCTCCAACCCTGCTTTACCTCCTGCTTCCTTCCAAGTGATTCTTCTGGCTACCTTGTCTGGAGTTGCTTTCCAGTCTGCTTCTCATGTGACCACCACAGGCTCTGCACCAAGGCTCCTCAGCCTAGAAAGACTTATATACTGGCTTGTGCTTACAGTCCCCTGTGTTTGTTACCCACGGTGACATGCCATATCAAAATACTTGTGGATGATTTTCTTTTTAAGATTTCCATGTTAGATTCATTTAGATTTGAGGTTGCCCCTAACAACATCAGCCCACTGTCCTGATGTGCTCCAGTGGGAAAGAATGGGGTGATGTTACTATTGTACCAGTGATTCCTATCCAAGATCCCCCAATCATGCTGTCAGGAATTAATGATCCTAAAGCTAAGTAGACAACTCTTTACAGGATATAAGCTGCTCATTGTAGAAGACTCAGTCTATCTTTAAGTCAAGTGAGATGTCTTGTGGGAAGCCTCCATGTGCTACAGCTTATTCCTCAATTACAAGTTGTTTTCCCCTTTGTGGTGCAGAAGATTAAACCCCTAGCCTTGTGCTTGCTAGGCAAGAGGTGTACCACTGAACTACATCTCCAGCTCTTCATTTCCAAGTTTTCTCAGCCTGAGCCCCAAGTACCAACCAGAGGGTACAGCACTGGCCTAGAGGAGATGTTTTATGGATCCATGTTAAACAACTGAATGTATCCCAGTATCTGTAGAGTTTAGAGCCCTGGTAAGATTAGGTAATTAAGAAACAGAACAGGATTGGTGCCTGAGATAAGTGAATATGTCTTGAGACGAAGGATCGAGGGTTTGCTCAGGCTGCAGCTCCAGCTACAGGCTTTTCCCTTTTCTTTACTATTGTTGATGCCATGTTCTATACCTTGGTCTTTCTTTAATTTTTTGTCCTTTGTCTTCATTGCTAGTGATACAGCCTGGGGTGCCTGGAGGCTTCTGCTTCTGGAAGCTTGGACTGACAGTCTGGCTTGCAGTCTCTTCAGTCGTGAAATAAAAGCTGAGGTAAGTCCTTGCGGGTCTGCCATCTGGAGCAGTTCTTTTCAGTCTAGAACAGTGTCTTACATTTGATTCTGCTTTCTCCAGCTCTTCCACTGTCACCTCATGTGACATCGTGTCATTCATTTGATGTCTTGGTGGCTGGCTGAGTTCCAGCAATAGCTGCTTGCTCTTAGCCCTCTAAGATTCTTGTGATTGGAAGGAGCTTCTTCCCAGCAGCCTTAGAGCTACCTCTGCAGCTTGTCACCTGTTAGAAGCAGCACTGCCATCTCATGATGCACAATATGTGGCTCAGGTGGTAGAGTGCCAACCATGAGTTAAGCAAGCTGAGCAAGAGCACAAGGCCCTGAGTGTGAGCCACAGTACCTGTACAGAAAGAAGAAAAGGAAAGGGAAGAAGAGAGGGAGGGGAATTTCTAGGTACTTGATCTTAGTCTCCCTCTATAATTTTACCTGGTTGTGGTGTGCGGAGATGTCGCCTCCATCGCGAGGATACACATCTTGGCTCAGTGAACACTTCTTTCTTTATCATTTTCTTCCTTTTTCCTGTGTGTCTTCTATTCATAACCCTGCACATGATCTGATGTCTAGAGAAGTGAATGAGGGGAATGGTGTTGAGGATCCCATCTAGGTTTGGTATTGGAGCATCTGAGTGGCTGGGTGTCTGATTTGCCAAGGTCAAGTTGAACGCAGGAAGGGCAGGCAAGGAAGGCTGACTAAAGAGTCGTGAGCCTGGGAGAGAACTGACAGTGGAGGAATGCAGAGCAGCCTGGAGATTGTGCAGTGAGCTTAGAGGGCCCATCGAGGCAGCCCAGGGACCATCATTCACAGATACTCAGCGGAGGAGGGCACCAGAAAAGAGACCAAGCAGGAGTCAAAGGTGTGAGGTAAACCAAGAAAATGTGCTCTAGGGCCCAGGGAAGGAACATTCTAAGGCAGGGAAACAGCCTGGGGTTTCTCAGTGTGTTACAGAGAAGCCCATTGTGTTAGTGGCAAGGTGGACCCCAGGCCAGTGTAAGAGCCAGGGAGGAGTAAGTTTTAGTTGTTGTTTTGCTCTGGCATTAGCTCTTTGTGCTCAGGGCTAGCACTCTACCACTTGAGCAACAGCTCCACTTCCAGCTCCTGCAGACTAGTTGGAGATGAGAATCTGATGGATTTTTCTACCCAAGTTGAGTTTGAACTGTGATCCTCAGATCCCAGCCTTCTAATTACTTAGGATTACAGGCATGAGCTACCAGGGCCCAGCCAAGGAGTGAGTTTTGAAAGGAAAAGAGAGGAGGTTTGTCTGTGGCAGAGAAAGGAACATGAAAGGAGCTTGAAGTCATTGATGTTGGGGAGCTGTCCCAATAGGTTGTTTGCAGGAGACTGGCTTTTATACAGGACATTTCAGGAAGAATGAGCAAAACCTCTGGCTTAGTATGGTATAGGCTGCTTTATTTACAAATACTGAGCTGCATTTCACTGTATGATGCCTTCCCGGTGCTCAGGACACAGAGACTAAGAGCTCCTCCCTCTCCTGACCAGCACCCAAACTGGAAAGGCTAGCTGCTCCCCCAGAAGCTTCTGAGGCTTCTCCCTTGGCGAGATCCACCTCCTCCCTGACGGGGTCCTTTGTGCCCTCAGCATGGCTGTAGTTCTGTGTGTTGTGAGTGAACACAGGGGTCTTGCCCTCTTCTATGTCCATGACACAAGAAAGATCGAGTACTTCTTGCATTTTCAAACACTGAAGGAAGAAAGTCAGAGATCAGACAGTGTGGTGAAGAAGGACCCAGAAATCACAAATATGTAGAGGTCTGGCTGAGGGCTCAGGGGTGAAGGTCGCCCCTTTCCAAGGGGGCTGTCAAATGGGGGCTTTTGTTCTGGGGCTGATCTCTCACCACCTTGCTCCGTCTTGCTGCTTCTCCCCTGTTCTCTCCTGTCTGGCCTTTCCCCAGAGTTAAGTGACTGAGAGCCGTTCTTTTTATCTTGCCTTGCAGCCCAGGTCCATCTTCTCATTTCCCCAAGTTTCCAAGCATGTTGGAAATGGAAAAAGTCAAAAAGACCCCCAAGAAACAGCCACCCTCAGAATCAGTTGGGCAAGAGCTCTGTGTGCATGCCACCTCCCCTGTGACTAGACCTAAGAGCCCAGCTGCTACCCCAGCTTGTCCCCGTTCTGACAGCAACACCAAAGCTACCAACACTCCCTGTCGGATGGGTCAGGCTGCTGGGGAGGGCCTGCTGGATACTGGGGTCAAACTTGAGCTTGTGGACCTAGAGGAAAAGGCTGATGGTTGCCACGGGAGGAAAATTAGACCCTTTGGCTCTCAAAAGAAGCAAGAAAAGGACTTAACCCTGCAGAGGAGCAGCCCCTACCCCCTGCCTAGGGAGCTAGTGGTCTCTTTGCCTGACCTGAACCAAATTTCCTTGGAGAAACAGGCAGACAGTGCCCTTGACTTGCATGCCCACAGCAGGAAGAGAAAATCCCACTCTCTGAGCAGGCCTGTCACCTTCCATACAAAGTGTCCAAACAGCCCTGGGCAGAGTAAGCTGAAAGGAGACTCCGGAACCCATGGCCACAGACTGGTGCCTAGGCAGGAACACCCTGTGCGACCTGAGAGGAGAACAGCATCCAGGCGCAAGGCATGTGGGAGGAGAGGAGGAGAGGAGGCAGGAAAGATGACGACCACTGGCCCTGCCCCATCTACCTCAGCTCAGGGCCAGCCCAGTCCCCAGGCCCCCCAGGTGGTTAGAAGGGACAGACTGGACAGGTTAGAGCTGAGCCAGTGCAGGGAGCAAGAGGAGACGAGGCGAGCTGACACTCTCACGAACCATCTAGTTGCAGACCTACAGCACCTGAAGAAATGGAAGAAAAAGCACTTGCTTCCTGGCAGGAAGGAGAAGGCGGGGGCGGAGCTGAGCCTCCAGGAGTCTCCCTGCGTGGAGAGGCGTATCCAAGCTGTAAAAGCAGGGACCCAGGGCTTAGATTCTATTCCACCTTCCCCGGGCCCTCTGCACACCATGGATCCCAAGCCCAACCTAGACATCAGACAGTTCTTCACTGTCGATCTGAAGAAATCCTGCCGTATCCTCTGTATCCTGTGTCACTCTGGTGTCAGAAGGGGTAAAACCATGGGGTGGTCCCGAGTCTCGGGCCTCATCCGCCACTTGGCCAGTAAGCATGGACTGGAGTGGGAAAGAAGGCCAGCCACAGGGGTGAGTGGGGCAGAGCAGGCCCAGCTGATGGCCTTGCCCACTGGGACCACCGTATTTGTTCCAAGGAGGCACTTGGACATTGTATCTTCAGAAGGCAGTGACAGGGAACCCGCGCTGGGTGGCGGTGAGCAGCTGCTCCCACTCCCAGCCCCCTCACACCTGCCTGCTTCCTTTGAAGCTGTCAGAGACAACCAGAGTGGCTCACATGCTTCCACTCGGCTGTGCACACCAGCCTGGAACCACAGCATCACGGAGCTGCTCTGTAGCCTGGCCCTGCCGCTCTCCTTTGTTTCCTCCCAGCCCTTCAAAAGGTTCCTGTCCCAGGTGGACCCAAGCTACCGCCTGCCCTCGCCAGGCTTCTTCTCTGACAAGGCCCTACCCCTGCTCCATGAAGCCATGCGAGAGCAGGTGTTGCAGGAGATGCAGTGGGCTGAGGGCGGCCATGTTCACTTCACCTCCTTCATGTCAGCCCAGGACTCAGTGGTCACCTACGTGGCCATCACTGCCCACTGGGTGTCGGCCTGGTCCCCCAGCAGGCTTGTAACACCAGGGGGCATGAGGAAGCAAGCTGTGCTGTGGGTCCGAGGCCTGCCCGGGGAACCAGTCGGTGAGGACCGGCAGCGGGAGCTGCTGGAGCAGATCAGCCTGTGGCTGGGCCGAGGCTCCTTGAAGGCTGGTTTTCTTGTGTCAGGTGGCTGGCCCAGCCTGGAGCAGATGGTGAGAACCGAAGGTTTTATCCACATACCTTGTTTCGCCCACTGCCTTGACTCCCTGGTGAACAACTTTCTGTGTCACCATAACAGTGTCCAGATCATCCTGGGAACAGCCAGGGCCATCTTCAGCCATTTCCAAGGCTCCCCAGAGGCTCGGCGGCTCCTTGGCCAACTCCAGCAACAGTTCAACCTCCCACTGCAGCAGCAGCCCTTTGAGGAGCTGTCAGACCACTGGGTCTCGGCGTACCGCTTGATGGAGTGGATCATAGAGCAGAAGCAGGCCCTGCAGGCGTATGCAGAGAAGCAGCAGTCAGGCAAAGCCAGCACCACCCTGTCTACCATGTTTTGGAGCCTGACAGACAGCCTTGTTAAGCTCTTGCAGCCCTTCCAGATGGTGTTACGTGAGGCCAGCACAGCGCAGGCTTCCCTAAGCCAGGTGCTGCCCCAGCTGCGCTATCTCCACATCTTCCTGGAGCAGGTCCACAGACACTTCACGGAGCAAAGCGGCGGGGAGGCGGCTATGGCCCTGCGGCTAGCCGAGGGCCTGGCCCTGCAGCTCTCCACACATGCTCAGCTCAACGAGCTCTTCCATCGGGAGGAGTTTGTGCTGGCCACCTTGCTGGACCCCCGCTTCAAGGGCAAGGTCGAGGCCATCCTGCCCGCAGGGGCTGACATCGACCACTGGAAGCAAGTCCTCGTGTACAAGGTGAAGGAGCTCATGGTATTGGAGGGTCCCTTGCCTGCCTTGGGCAGACTGAAGAGTCCCAAGGGCTTACGTGTGGGCAAGGTAGCCCGGAGCCTTGGGGTGAAAGGGAGAGGCCACAGAGAGTCCGTGCAGGGCGTTGGCGACTCCAGCTCTTTCCTGCTGGTGCAGAGGGAGAAGAGCCTGCTGGAGCAGCTGGAAAGCGTGGGGCTGTTGGCTTCTGAGAGGAACGGAGCCTCCCTCTCCACCGAGAACCACCTGGCTAGTGTCATCGTCAGGAAGTACCTGCGGGAGAACCAGACCATCGGGGCCCAGCAGGACCCACTGGCCTACTGGGAGAAGAAGTGTGAGACCTGGCCGGCCCTGGCGCACCTGGCCACCCTCTACCTGTCCTGCCCACCCACAGGGGCCTTCTCTGAAAGGGTGCTGGCCTCCCTGAGCAGCCCCACAGTCTCAGAACCAAACCCACCTCTCAGGGTGGAGACCATCGAGCACCTCCTCTTCCTGAAGACCAACCTGGAAAGCTTCCCCCACTACACTCCACCGCCCCTCACCTCCAGTCCTGGCCTTGCCAACAGGGAGCAGACCCTGTAGCCTAACTGCCTGGCCTCGTGGGCACTCAGACGTACACATAAATACCTCAGAGCTTACAGGGGCACCCAGTCTGCTGCCCTCAGAACCTTCCAGCCCCTCAGCAGATGGGGGAGAGGTGCTGGGAGCTGTGTCCTGATCATTAGTCTCCCACCTGTTTGGTGAGAATGATTCTTGATAGATCACTCATTTTTGAGTGAAGTCATTTTCCATTCCCTCTGGTAGATCCATTTGTATCTGTCGGCATGCAGTGAGTTCAAGCATGTAGTTTTATAAGGCACAGCACTTTGTTGGAATATTCTGGGCATTCAGGGCCTTGAATACTGTTTGCCCATGTGGACACGTGGCTGTAGGCCTTCCTAAAATGCAGCCAGGGACAGAGAAGCCATGCTGTTGAAGGGGTCTTGGCTTAGTCCCCAAGAGCATGCATGGGCTTCTGCAGAAACCCTGGATCCAGTAGCCATCTTGGGAGGGATGTGTACACACAAAGTCTTGGGAATGCTAGTGTGGCCAGGAGCAATCCTGATGAATGAAACTGACTAGCGAGCCCATCTTAACCACTGGGTGGCTGGGTCTTCTACTGCCAATAACCCCCCCGCCCCACCCCACCCTCCCGCCCCTTCCTGGCTACTTTTGTAGGGCAGGTCCCTTATTTGGAATAGAAGTGTGTAGTGCCTACTGGAACAAATTGCCCAGAATTCCTGTAGGATTGTTTTCAAGACCTGAATGTGAATGCTGGGATTCAGGAAGGAGTGGGGCTGGACAGAAGGGAATGCAGGGGCCAGGAGTATTTGGGGGCAGCCCTGAGGATGCCTGGTTCCTGAGCACGGTGGCAGCTAGCATGGACTGGGAGATGGAGCGTGCATACTTGAAGCGAACAAGCCGTCCTCTCCCCGGACTGGCACCTCTGACCTGCTGTGTATTTCTACTATGGTAGTAAAAAACTGGGAACTGGATGAAAGTACAAGGAAGGACAGAGTAACTGATGCTATCGAGACGGCCTCTCAGTGCGTTGACATTGGTCCTGAAGACCATACTCTATTTAGTAGGCAGTCTTAGCAATAAACAGTGGCATTTTGTAAACAACAGTGTGTGAGTGTATTCAGTGGGGAGAGTGGTAGGATTTGAATGCTGCTTGGAGCTTCTTCTTCACTAGGGGCTGGGAGTGGATGGGGGATGGTAGGGATATGCTCTCAAGCTCCCCCAGAAGGTGAGGTTCGTCACGGAAGGGGGGCTGCACCTGGACCCCCTGCCTATAGTCCTAGCCCCGTCTAGAGCCCTGCGCCAGGAAGCAGGCAGTTTCATGGGTTTGACATACCTTCAGTTGCCACAAGATGAGGGTTTGGCAGCAACCCATAGTGCCTTATTTTATCCAGCCACCAAAGCCCAGATGGCCTGTGTCTCAGAGGGCAGCACAGCACAGCACAGCTGGAGCGGGGGATGGGGGATGCATGTCTTACATGCATGGCACCGGGGTGGAGCAGATCTGATTTCTGTCCCAGCTGGGTCTTTTGACCCCTGGAAACTCCTTGCAGCTTTGGCATGGTGAGTGTGCCCGACTAGCACCTCTGTCAGCCCACTCCCCTGCCTCTCCTCGTGACACCGTTTCCCTTGGAAAAGCCTGATTCAGCCCTGCATGGCCAGCTTTGGCCTCATCTCCATCTGGGGCTACACAGACGGTAGCCAGGCTTTGGGCCTTGGCTTAGCCAGGTTCAGTCACCAGGCTGCATTCCAGTGTCCTCCCAGGCTCACTTGGCAGCTGCAGGAGTCTAGCCCTGGCCTCTGCATCACGTTCTCTGTGGGATTCTTGCAGGTGGATCCTGCTGATGAGAGAGAGGCCTGCGGATAGTTCAAGAGGCCTGAATGTCCTTTCTGACCCCAGTGGCCACCTCTTGCTGATAGTGTCTAAGAATCAAACTCGGTGCTTGTGAATGCTGTGCAAGTCTCCTGCCTCGTTCTATCATGTCACACCTCACCTAGCTAAATCCCAGCTTCTCCCTCCTCTCTGCCACTCTGTGCCCTGGTTGGATTGGATCCATTGCTCTTAGGTTTCTAGAACATTCACAGGTGTCTAGTGCCTGGTGCTCCCCTGCAGTTGTGATTGGATTCACAGTGGCTTCACCCCCTGCTCAGTCTGGCATGCTGTGTGTGCTTTGAGGGGATTGGGTCGCTCAGTGAATGCTGCCAGCCCCTTTGGGAAGGATACGAGGTGTCAATAACAAACACAAGGCACCGGAGTGTTGCAGGCTGGGGGAGCCGGGAGAGGGGTGGGCATCTCAAGGACGGGATGATGGGAGGTAAGTGAGCTCCATCTCCAGCCTGGCCAACTCCTTGCCAGATGGGGAGGTGAAGAGGGAGCTGAGGGGGTAAAAAGTGATGTTGAGGTTGATACTCCTGTAAGTGGCATTGGCAGCAGTCCTGAGGACCTAGCAGGCCATCCCTGTCCACCTAGCTTAGACGCCTGAGGCTGGCCAAAGTCTGCAGGTTTGG
The DNA here is from genome assembly GCF_019054845.1 of Dipodomys spectabilis. Classification (NCBI taxonomy): domain Eukaryota; kingdom Metazoa; phylum Chordata; class Mammalia; order Rodentia; family Heteromyidae; genus Dipodomys; species Dipodomys spectabilis. The sequence continues at coordinate 8,748,489 of NW_024870711.1, forward strand.
GAAGCTGTACTTAGAGCAGAGGTCTGCTCGTTTGCCTTGACCCACCCTGTGTGGGCAGCGTCAGCAGCATATTACACACACACATCAGCAGCATATTACACACACACACAAGCAGCATATTACACACACACACCAGCAGCATATCACACACACACACACTTGGCCATGGGTGCCCTTCCATTTCCCGGATAGCTTCAGTGTCCCCGCGCCTCCCAGACAGCTGCTTTGACTCTCAAGCAGAGCATCTCCCGCTTGGCCTTGGGGCAGTGATGTCATAGTTCTGTCCTGCTGCCTGATGGTTTCTTCTTTGGATTTCTGACTGTTTGGATGGCCGAGGGGGCCTGGCGGCGTGGGATGTGGCCATGCTCCTGAAAACAGTGAGATTTCTGCCCATGGTCCATATTTGGCAGGTAGACAGAGCTGGTTATGGAGGACATACATCCCCTGTTGGTGCGGCCACTTCTCTTGTTCTGGGGTCACTTAAGGCTGCTGCCAGACTGGGCGGAGGCCATGTGTGCCTGGTTGCCTCAGGACCAAGGCTGGTGGATCCTCTGGAGGCCTTCCTGACTGTTTGTCTCTCCTTAGGGTCCTTGAGCCCTGGGCCAGGGCATCAGGAGCAGGCCTCCCAGCCCTGGGCTGAGGAGCGTTGAAGGAGGAGCAGCCGTCTGACCGCTCGTGGTCCCCAGGTTCCTGTGGTGGCGCTGCCAGGCCCCAGGCCACCTTGTCAACCTCCATATCATGGAGCCTCCTGGTGAGAAGCCAGGAGAGGCCGAGGGGCTGCGCATCACACCCCAGCTGCTGAAGTCCCGCACGGGCGAGTTCGCCCTGGAGTCCATTCTGTTGCTGAAGCTGCGAGACTTGGGGCTGGTGGACCTGGGCTGCCTGGGCGAGTGCCTGGCCCTCGAGTGGCTGGACCTGTCAGGCAACGCCCTCACCCAGCTGGGCCCGCTGGCCGCCTTGCACCAGCTGGCCGTGCTCAATGTCTCCAACAACCGGCTGACAGGGCTGGAGCCCCTGGCGGCCTGTGAAAACCTGCAGAGTCTCAATGCAGCGGGCAACCTGCTGGCCACGCCGGGCCAGCTGCAGTGTCTGGCTGGGCTCCAGGGCCTCCAGCACCTGCGGCTCCAGGACCCACTGGCCCGACTCAGCAACCCGCTGTGTGCCAGCCCCTCCTACCATTCTGCGGTCCGAGAGCTGCTGCCTGGCCTGAAGGTCCTAGACGGGGAGCGCGTGAGCGGGCGCGGCAGTGAGTTCTACCAGCTGTGCCGAGACCTGGACAGCTCCCTGCGCCCCAGCTCCAGCCCAGGCCCCCGAGCCTCGGAGGCCCAGCCCTGGGTAGAGCCTGGGTACTGGGAGAGCTGGCCCACCCGGAGCAACTCCATCCTGGAGGAGGCCTGCCGGCAGTTCCAGGACACACTGCAGGAGTGCCTCGACCTGGACCGCCAGGCCAGTGACCGCCTCGCGCGGGCCCAGCAGACGCTCAGCCCTGCTGGGGCCGCTTCTTCTGAATGCAGCCCAGGCCCAGGAGCCCGGCACTTCCCTGCTCTGCACTTGCCCGGCGCCCTGCACCCCCAGCTGTTCCTCTCTCCCTGTCCTGAGCGCAGCCTCTCGGCGGCCCCCTGAGGACACTGCCCCCCACCCCCATGTAGGTGGGGTGCACCCGGACCTGCGTTCACAGCCGCTCCGTGGCCAGCTTACTTCTCATCTACTCTCATTAAATGGCTTTGTGTTTATCTGCATCGCCGCCTGTCACTCAAGTCCGGACCAGAGGCTCCACTCACCCCATTGTTTCTTCCTGGGGGTCCAGCAGGAAGGGGCTTGCATGCCCCCCGCCCCCTCACACCACCCTCCCCCTTTCAGCTGGCCTTAGTAGATTGAGCTACAGAAGAGCAACACAACAGAGCAGGTAGGTAAGTGCTGAGAACAGGTTTATTAGACCAGAAGAAGCTGGAACCTCCAGTCTGGGCAGGCGGGGCCTGCCATCCGCTCCGGCATGCAGCTGTCCTCAGTGGGGTACAATTCTAGTGGAGAAGGAGAACCAGATTGGAATGTGACAGAGACAGTTCTGGTCTGGTCTTAGCCTTCATTCAGTCTTGATCCACCTCTTCCCTGCCTCCCACAGCCAGCAAGTGTCCAGCCTCCACCTCAGGGGCTGCCCCTGCCCCAGGCCACCTACCAATTTGGGGCTCATTTGGAGGCCCCAGATTTCAGGAAGGCAAATTGTCCGGGGAGGTACAAGCTGTCTTCACCAGCCTGTTCCACCTTGGCGCAGTGGTGCCTCTGGGTCTCCTGTCAGCACCAACAGCTACTGGCAACAGTGTGCAGAAGGGGGGACACCTCCACACCCCCTAGGGAATGCTCTGGACCATACCCAGAGTGCCCTCTCACCCCCCATCTTCACCCTCTCCCCTCCTCACCACGCTTTCTCTACCTCTCCCGCAGACTCAGCCTCTCCCCATCTCTCCAGCCTCCTCCCAGGCCTTTCTGTCCCTTCTGACCTGATGCCCTTGTGGCTGAACAGGGCAGTGGACCATCCGTCCCAGAACGTGATTGTCAGGACCCAGTTTGATGCAGGCCAGGCATCTGCGCTTCCTCTGGAAGAGCAGAGGAGAGGGGTGAGAGGTGTGGGCAGTGGGGGCCGAGCTGCTGGGGCACAGGGTCCCCTAGCAGGCTCCAGAGTTGCTGGGCAAGGGTCTGCACAGGCCAGCTGGCCTCAGGCACAGCCCCCCTAGGACTGGGCCATTTTAGAGGTCAAATAATGTGGATGTTTTTGAACTAGAAGTGCTATGTGTGTATGCATGTATGTGTGTATGTATGTATGTAGCTCTTGCTGGCATAGAATTGGCGATCTTCCTTAGTCTCCAATTGCTGGGATTACAGGTATAAACTGCCATACTAGAACCCACAAAGCTGGTGAGCACAGAGTAGGGACTGGAACCCAGCGGGCTCCGTCCTTCATCAGGGGGTCACCCCACCCCGTAGCAGCAGCTTTACCCCTAAGGGGCAGATGACGGAACCCCTGCTGTATGAATCCGCTGTGGCCTAATGTAGGTTCAGGGTGAACCCCATGCCAGGAACGTCTTTCATGAGTGAGCTGTCACCCGGGACAGGGAAGGACCCACTGGTGGAGATACGCCCCTCCCCTGCTCTGCTTCCCCTCCCTCCCCACAGCCCTGGCGGTGTGTGCCGTGGTGAGGACCCCGGCCTCAGGCCTGTCCATCCACAGGCCCTCCTCACCCCCTTGGGCAGGACTTTGCAGCGGGCCTCCTTCCAGTCCTTCTTGCGGCAGTTGGTCTGCTGGATGTTGAATTCCATTTTCACAAAGGTGCCGGCGGGGAAGGGCTGTGGACAGACAAGCAGCAAGGCCAGAGGCCAGGTTGGAAGTGACAGCGTCCTGCCACCCCCTGCCCCTACTGTGGAGCAGCCCAGCCCTGGAGGTGGCTGGGCCCAGGCTTTCGGGGCCCCACACGCCACGCACCATGTCCAAGGCGCTGTTGATGCTGGTCTTCTGAAAGGCCCACTGTACAAGGGGGTGCTTGTGGAATTCCTCCAGGGCCACCTGCAGGCTCTTGTGCTGTGTCTCCGAAAGCTGGGTCTCGGGGAGCTGGGCCCATCCTGTGCCCAGCCACAGGGCCAGCGGGATCAGCAGCTGCCACATGGCCTCGCCTGTCACTCTGGCCTGCATAGAGCGAGTGCTGTCCTCAGTGGCCTGGCCCAACCCTCCCTCCTCCCCCCCCCCCGCCCCCCCAGCGCTTCTGGGGCCCGTGCCCACAGGGCTTTGGGCAGAGGTGGAGTAACCACCAGGGGGATGGCCCTGCTGGGAAGAGCACTTGGGGTCCACCTGGCCCCTTCTAGCCTGCCCAGTGCTGTGCTGTTCACCGCGGCCAGTGGGGGTTTAGGCGCGTCGCCCACAGTCTGGCAGTCTGGGAAGCAGTCCTGTTGTGAGCCTCTTTTCTGGCCCAGTCTTTCCCGGCTTCCACCCCCCCCCCCCCCCCCCCCCCGCCCCAGTCCTTCCTAGCCTCCGCCCCCCACCCCTAGTCTGGAATCTCCCGGCTCCCAGAGTCCCTGCCCCTCCCCAAGTCTCAGGCTCTGCCAAAAGCCAGGGAGAGGCTGGGACTGGAGCACCAAGGGAGGCAGTCTGGAAGCGAATACTTTTGCAGAGTGTAAACAAGTGTGAGGGCCCCGGAGTTGGGGGGATTGGGATTGCAGAGCTGTCCGATCCCCCCCCCATTGTAGAGCTGCCCTCCCACCCCCCACGAGCAGGGCCAGACAGCAGCTCTGCTCCCAGCCCCAGAAATGGAGGGCTCTCTGCATGTCTGGCCTTAGGCTCTCCAGCTCCGGGCAGATCCAGGCTCCTTCGCCTCTGCTGGGGTCTCCTGTCTCTGTCAGTCCACCCTTGATGCAGGACTTCCCGTGGGGAGCCCGCCCGGAGACCCCTGCTACACAGGTGGCCTAGGGAGCAGGGAGCCACGAAGTAAGGGCGTCCCACGCCCGGCGTTCGGGCCGGCTCCCTGGCTCCTCGGGGCTGCCCAGCCACTCCCCATGCCGCCCCCTGCTCACCTCCGGCCTCAGGAGTCTCCTCTCCTCTGCTGCTGCAGAGAAACCGCTGTGAGGCTGTCAGCCCCTTCCTGGCAGCTCTTAACCCTGCAGCCCCAAACCCCACCTCCTGAGTCCCCTCCAGGCATTTGGGCTCCTCCCCACTCAGGACTGGGCCAAGCCCTGGCCTCCCACACCTTCCCTCTGGGTCCCACCCACCTCCCTCCTACTGGCTGGGCCCTGACCTGGACCCTGACCGTGACCCTGACCGTGACCCCAGCCCTGACCAGCGCAGGCTGATCACCACGACCGGAGGTCTAGCCTCCCTCTGGCTGACTCCACCGCCCAAGCCTCTTCCCTCAGGCTGAGGGACTGTCCCAGGCTCCCAGCGCCTGCCCCAGGTGCCTCGCTGAAACTACCTTGCCCCAGGTTTTCCCTAGTAAATGGGGGTTCCAGCATCACTGAGGCTTTAATTTCAGGACATTTGTCTACGAAGTAGACACGCTCAAATCACTGCAAACCTTAAGGCGTGTCCCCCCCCCCCCCCCGCCCCCCCTGCCTTTCCCAGCAATCCCCTGTCCCACCGTGCTGGTGATGATTCATAAGGCAAGTGGAAAGTTAGGGGAAAACTGTCCAAATATTGGCTCAACTCCTGCAAATAGGCCACGCTGTGGGACTGCAGTTTGATGACGGTCAACACCGTTCGTGTAGATTCAGCCTTGAGCCGGTCACCCGAGCCAGGCTCGCCCAGGGCCTCTGAACTTCTCTGCAAGGATCATAAACCATAGGCTGAGGGTGGCAAAGCCTACGAAACATGGCTGACCGCTGCTCAGTGTGGGGCCCCAGACTCAGCCCCCTCGGCCCCCCCCTGCCAGATTCCTCATGGAGAGCGAAACATGGCTGACCACTGCTCAGTGTGGGGCCCCAGACTCAGCCCCCTCGGCCCCCCCCTGCCAGATTCCTCATGGAGAGCGGCTGGGAAGGAAAAGCCCCTCTATAGGAATAGTTGCAGTTGTCCAGATGGGAGATGAATGTGGCTTTGACACACTCAAAGTATGGGCCGTGACCATGGGAAAAGTAGTAACACCAGAGTTTCCCTGGGAATAGAAGCACTGGGAGCGGTAGGAGAGTGGATGTGGGGCTGGTGGCCAGGGGAACAGGAGAGATTCTCAGGCTATGAGCCTGAACAACCACCAAATTGGTGATGGTGCTTAAGGAGGTAAGAATGCGGACAGGAAGCCCCCGGGGTGGCAGTTTTGAGCACTTGCAAGGGAGAAGCTGGGCGTGGGGGAGTCATGGGGATTAAAGGTGGAGATCAGAGCAGGGAGGAGGTTGGGGGTCCTGGAGGCCCCGGAAGGAGGACATGACAGGGCTAGGCGGAGAATGACATGGTGACAAGTCAGGAGCACATGGGTCACTCTGTGGGGAGGAGCAGGCATGAGGCCATGTGTGTTCAGAGGTATGAGGAACTGTGACAGCAAACACCAAATCTAAGGAGGCCAGGGGTGATCTTAGCAAGAGAAGGGGAGTGTAGCAGGAGAGGGAGGGTGCGTCGTGATGTTTCTTACTTTGCTGAGAGAGGAATAAAGAGAAGATGCTGATAGTAGGGAGGGGTCGAGTACAGAAGCAGCAGCAAGAACTGGAGCTAGTCTAGCAGAAGCAATAAGGTTTCCCATTTCACAAGACTGCTCATTCCTGTGATTTGCTCTTCCTGTCTTTCTCTCTTTTCTTCCTTCCTTCCTTTTTTATTCCTTTCTTTCTTCCTTTTCCTTTCCTTTCTTTTTGTCCTTCTTTCTCTCTTCTTTTTGCAATCTGGGAAGTATCTTTCCTAATGCTCATTTAGCAAAGATACACATCTGGGCATAGATGCACAACAAATTGTCTCACAGTTTGCTCTAGAACTGGAGTTCCAACGTTCTGTCTTCTGTAAGCAAGATGGCAGCCACACCCAATGCGCTGACAGTACATGCAGCTGCCCTCTATAAGGTGTCTCAGGAAAGACTGAACAGGAGTGACTCTGTGTGTGTGTGTGTGTTGGTCATGGGGCTTGAACTCTGGATCTGGGCACTGTCCCACTGTAGCACTCTACCACCTGAGCCACAGCACCACTTCCGGCTTCTTCTGTTTATGTGGTGCTAAGGAATTGAACCCAGGGCCTCCAGCATGTGAGGCAAGCAATGAGTGATATTTTTGAATGCTAAATCCTGAGACTCCATTTTTGTTCCCCCAGAACTGAGGACTGAACTCTACCTGTGTTTGCTGGGCAAGCATACCCCTTGAGCCTCACCCAATTTGTTTGAAGACTAATTTCCAGATAGGGTCTGAATAAACAGATGGCAGTTCTCAGTCACTCTGGATACAGGGGAGTCAGAAAGGCTCTGTTCCCATAGTCCAGCTTCTCATCATAGATTAGTCCCAGCTCTCAAGTCCCTGAGTTGGCAGTGAGGCTTGTGGTTTGTTTTTCCAGAAGCTTAGTTTGGCGACTCCTTTGACCATTACATTTAGCCTCCTGTCCGTACCTGGGAGCCAGATACGGCTCCAAACTTCTCCCTGCTCTCCTTCTGCTGTGATTGCTTCTCTGTAAACTCCTGGGCCCCATGTAGCTTTTCCTTTCCTCCACTCCCTTCCTCCTCACAATCTGGTAGCTTTTCTGTCCCTGGATTCTTTTCCTCCAGCTTGTTTTGAATGTAGGGCCTTGCTAATTTTAGCTCAGGCTGGACTTGAACCATAATTTTCTACCTCTGCCTCCTGGAGACTCCACTTTTAATCACAGCATATAATTCTTATATATTTCTGATGAAATATGATTAAGAGGATAATAAAACTAAACTTTTGATCATAAAGAAAGCAAAATGCCTCATTCAAATAACTCACAGATCAAAGAGAAACTGGATAAAATTTCAGAATGTCTAAAAATAGCCATTTCAAATTGCTGTGTGTCAGAACTAGCCTAGGCAGAAAAGTCTATGAAATTCTTATCTCCAATTAACTACTATAAAGGCATAAGTAGAGGTATGATTCAAGTGTTAGAGTACTAGAATTGAGTGAAAAGCTACATGACAGCAAGCACCCAGGCTCTGAGTTCAAGCCTAAGTGCCATCTCTCCACCCACCCACACACACAAATAAATCCAAATGTGTAAGGAAATGTAATATAAGATAAAGGCTGCATTTTAAATTTTTAGGAGAAAAATTTGTATTACCCCATAAATGGGGGATATCAGTTTGAGGCTAGGCTGGGCATAAAAGTTCCTGAGACTCCATCTCAACCGGCACCTGGACGTGGTCACTCAAGCCTGTTACCCTCGCCATGAGGAAGCACAGGAGCCCGGTGCAGTGGAGTGCTGTCGTCCCAGGCAATGTAGGAATGCACAAATAGGAGGATTAAAGGCCAGGCCTGCCCGGCATACAGCAAGATCCTACCTGGACGATAAGCAGAATAAAAGGAATGTACAGCTGTGCTTTGTAATTCAGCTTTCTGTTCCAAGAAGCTGCTTGGAGTGGTTAGTTTGCCAGTGTTTTTGCCAAGGTGGCATTAGTTTGCATAATCCTTTCCAGGAATATATTGTCAAAACAGGATGTGAGCAGGGTCCTTCTGCTTGTGTTCAGAAATTTTGCAAAAATGAAGTAAAATGACCTTTCTACCAAGTGACATGCAGTCTTTAGCAAAATGGAGTAGCTTAGGCTAATTGGAGCTGGGGGCCTGACATCCTTCCTTCCCTTTGTACACTATTACCAATTCCAGATAAAGGACATAATTACACTAGATGACAACTGAAGAGCTTACTTGCTGAATAACACCAACCTCAAAAACATTTTTTTTTTTGGGTCCGGTCGTGGGGCCTGAACTCTGGGCCTTGGCACTGTCCCTCAGCTCTTCAGCTCAAGGCTAGCGCTCTACCACTTGAGCCACAGTGCCACTTCCGGCTTTTTTCTTTTTGCTTATGTGGTGCTGAGGAACCGCATGCAAGGCAAACAAGCACTCTACCACTGAGCCACCTTCCCAGCCCCCCCAAAAACATTTTTAATAATTTTGATGAGTTTGGCTATATGATCGTATAAAAAACAATCAATATACCAAACGGGGAAAAGAGTTGAAACCCAACTTTCAAAGACAAAGAATCTCAAGTTAAAACGAGAACAGCAGGAAAAAAACAAAAACAAAAACAGATACCATAAATGCCAGTTTCACCCATAAGCAAAGAATGTTTAGACCAGTGTCTCAGATGGTTAATAGCTGTGTGTGGTGGCAAGAATTCCCCATCAGATGCTGTCAGGACTAAGACTTTCAGGCCTTTAGAGCTGTGCCTGCAAAACAGTCTAAGATAGAATAAAATCAAGACTAACCCCCAATACCAAAGGACATGCTAATAGTTGGAGAAAGGATCTTTGAAGAGGTAGTTAAGGTAAAAAAGCTCATTTGGGGTGATTGTCAGTCTTGAGGCTTGGACTCTAGGCCTGGGCATTGTTCCCGAGTTCTTCAGCTCAAGGCTAGTGCTCTACCACTTGAGCCATAGCTCCACTTCCAGTTTTCTGGTGGTTTATTGGAGATAACTCTCATGGCCTTTCCTGCCCAGGCTGGCTTTGAACTGAGACCCTCAGATCTCAGCCTCCTGAGTAGCTAGGATTACAGGCGTGAGTCACCAGTGCCAGGCTGAATTTTTTTTATTTTTAACATATGAATGTGACAGGAAATGGAAATTAAGTGGATTAACAGTTTAAAATCTGTAATTATTCCTTTGAGAAAACCCAACCACTATTAAAGAGAATATTGACCATTATAAGGTACATAATATGTGTCAGCTTTGTGAGAAATATTTTTCTAAATTGAAGTGGTCAGAATGCAGATACCAAGCTGAGCTTGGAGTGCAGTACACATAGTCGACCACTAGATGAAGATGCAGAACAGGAATTGTATCTGTCACTCTTCAAACAGGGAGTTCTTAAGTTTTTCAGGCAAGGCTGTGAAATTATTTTGATGTTATGTACTTGCAATAGTCTGTCATCACTTGCTGATTTGTAACTTAACTTTAAGAACTTCTCTTGATTCTACCCTGATCCCAAATCAAGCCAGTTTATTGTATTGGTTTTCTAGAAGCATCTCAGCCAGCAGGTGGCGCTTCAATTAGAGTAATTTAAGTTCTATTAACTGAATTTTCCCATTAGTCTTTTAAAAATTAATTTTAGCATATTATAAAATACACTAAGATATTATGGAACAGTATCATCTGAATAAAAATAAATTTGTCATTTTAATTAAAATCTATTTTAGTGTATGATTTGTTGAATGTAATCTTAAGTGAATGTAGTTAAGTATGTCACTTGGTTGCAATTTGTCATAATATCTCCCAAATAAATCTTCAGTCCTGTTGAGAGTGTTAGGTTTTTAAAAAGAGGTAACCGAGTAAAAACTGCACCAGCACGCACGTGGTATTCAGGTAAGGGGTAGGTTTATTCAGTAGACCTGCTGGGACCAGGCAAGGTTGGCACTCCATGTGGCTGAGAAAGGCCTGGGAAGGAGAGAGAGCTGAGAAAGAGAGGAAAGAGCTAGAAAAGAGCAGAGAGAGGGGTAAGAACAGTAGCACTCACGTGGTATTCAGGTAAGGGGTAGGTTTATTCAGTGGACCTGCTGGGACCAGGCAAGGTTGGCACTCCACGTGGCTGGGAAAGAGAGGAAAGAGCTAGAGCAGAGAGAGAGCAGAGAGAGCTAGAAAAGAAGAGCAAGAGCAAGAGAGCTAGAAAAGAAGAGCAAGAGAGCTAGAAAAGAAGAGCAAGAGCAAGAGAGCTAGAAAAGAAGAGCAAGAGAGCTAGAAACGAACAGAGAGAGAAAGAGAGCGTCTGGGCCTGGGCTAGGCCTTATGTAGGGTATGGGCGGGGAAAGGTGTGGCCACATCAAATTCAGATGTGACCTCTTCCAGGTGTCCCAGTTGCCTAGGTAACGCAGGTACTGGGTGGAGACTTTGCTGCGAGGAGGGTGGAGTCTGCTCGCCATCCAGGAGTGAACCTTACAGAGAGGATAGTCTCTTCTCATGTCCTAAGACAATGAAGGCACCCTTTTTATTCAGAGATCAGAGATTTCTAGCTAACTAAGGAGGTGCTGAGTTTAAAGTGTGACCCAGATTTGGTCTTGGGAGCAGACCAGAGTGGGCAGAGTGAAGCCAGGTTAACTCTTTCCAGTCACCTAGGCGGCTCTATAGAAAGCGAGTCACATCAGGAGTGAATGAGCCACGGTTATTTGGAAAACATTACAGTCATCACCACCACCTGCCACCCCCAGGAAACAAAGCCGCCTGCTACACCTGCTGCGGCTCTCTGAAGAGATTCTGTATAGAATTTCATTGCATCTCCCAACCAAACTTGGCTTTTTGTAGGTATTGAAGCAGGAACAGGTGCCCGCTGGCTTCTAAATCCACCTTTTGAATTAAGTTGAAAAAGATATACCAGGATTCCAGCTCAAAATAGAATGAGACATGAGACTGTAAAAATACATGGGATTTGACCTTGAAAGGATAACAAAGGAGATTTCTAAAAAAGGTTGAGAACCTTACTTAGAAATAAGAATTGAGGCAGCAAGGCTGTGCTTAAGGCCTGTGACCGAGTTCTTCAGGGTATTAGAGACTCACAACTTCTCGTTCTTTGTCTCGCTCAGGTACTGACGACTCTTGGTGTGAAAAGGTGACACCTCTCCCTGCGGATCCTCCCCACTCGCATCTCCTGCTTAGCAAAGCAAGGAAGACAGTTTGAGGTCCACTGCTGAAAGCCGGCGCTGTCGGCTGCTCAGACCAGTGTGATCGACGTAGATTCAGAACTGTGAGATGGGCCTTCAACTTGCACGTTTGTTTGGCCACCAAACCCTGTTGAGTGGCTACTCTGAGCAGCACCTTTCTAGACACTGGCTGTACTGTGAGCCACAGGCTGAATCTCTGTCTAGGTGTGATTTATCTGTGGTGGGGAGCTGAAAAACAGCCATGTAAATGATTGTTATGCATAGGTGTCATAAAGAACAATAAAGCAGCCACACTTATAATCCTAGCTACTCAGAAGGGTGAGATCTGAGGATCAAGGTCTGAAACCAGCCTGTCTGGGAAAGTTGTGAGCCTCTTCACCAAACTACTAAAAAAAAAAAAAAAAAAAAAAAGCAGGAAGTAGAGCTGTGGCTCAAAGTGACAGAGCACAGGCTAGAGCAAAAGAAGCTCAAGGACAGCACCCAAGCCTGGAGTTCAAGACTCAGGAATGGCACCAAAAACAAACAATAAAGTCAGGTACAGATGGCTTATGCCTATAATCCTAGTTATTCAAGAGACTGAGATCTGAAAATCTCAGTTGGAAGCCAGCCCTGGCAGATGAATCTAAGAGACTCTTATCTCCAATTAACCAGCAAAAAAAGCCAGAAGTGGAGGTGTGCCTCAAGTGATAGAGAGCTTTGAGTGAAAAAGCCAAGTGAGAGGTGTAGGCCCTGAGTTCAAGCCCCACTGCTAGCACCAAAAAGAATAATAAAGCAGAATAATGAAGGAGGAAGCAACAGGGTAGAAATGGGCTGAATAACAGACCCTTCATCCTTTGAGTCTGGGAATGTTCCCTTCTGTAGCAAAACACATTTTACAAATCTAAGAATTTTGACATGAGGAAATTAGATTTAGGGAAATATAATTAAAAGCAAAAGATTCTGCTAATCCAGAAAACCACTGCAGAAAGGAGAGAAAGTTTTTTTTGATGGCGGTGGTGGTGTTTTGTTTTTGTTTGTTTGTTTTGTCCTGTGCTGGTACTGGGATTCAACTCAGGGTCTCACATTATCACTTGGCTACTAACTTGAGCCACAGTTCCACAGTTCCACTTTCAGCTTTTTGGTGGTTAATTGGAGGTAAGAGTATCACAGGCTTTCCTGCTTGGGCTGGCTTCAAAATGCAATCCTCAGATCTCAGCTTCCTGAATAGCTAGGATTATGGGTGTGAGCCACTGGAGCCTGGCTTCACAGTTTGGTTTTGTTTTTTATGTGGTACCAAGGAGTCAAACCCAGGGCCTCATGTATGTGAGGCAAGCACTCTATCACGAAGTCACATTCCTAGCCCAACAGTTTTATTTCTTATTAAATATTAAGCCAGCATAAAATGTGCATCACAGGCAGTCTATGAGGACCCTGCAAAGCCAAAAAGAAACTCACGATCCTCTCACACAGCCAAGCAGCCTGAGTCTGCCACAGGGTGACAACCCCAAAGCATGGTGTGGGAAACTTGATCTCCTGCGCTGCAGTGTGGAGAGGTGGGGCCTTTAAAGAGGCGATTAGGCCTTGCAGGAAGGACTAAAGTTGTTATCAGAGGAATGGGTTAGGGCTGGGAAGTTGGCTTGCCTAGCATGTATGAAGCTTTGGGTTTGATTCCTCAGTACCGCGCGCGTGCGCGCTTACGCACGCACGCACGGACACATACACACACACACACAAAGCTGGAAGTGGTGCTGTGGTTCAAGTGGTAGGGGGCTAGCCCTGAGCACAGAGAGGCTCAGGGACAGAGCCCAGGCCCTGAGTTCAAGCCCCAGGACCCCACCCCCACCCTCTTACCTCCCAAAAAGGGAATAGGTTAGTTAGCTTGGGACTGGGTCCTGAGAAAAGGATGAGCTGGAGCCTGGATCAGTCCCTCACACCCGTGAATCTGGCTATTTGGGAAGCTGAGATTGGAAGAATGAGTCATGGTTTAAGGCTGGCCCAGGCAAAATAGTTCTGGAGATGCCTTATCTCAACCAATTCAGAAACTGAGTCTGGTGGCACCAAGTTGGTCATCCAGCCTCTTGAGAAACATCAATAGGAGGCTTGTCGCAATAGTGGCAGGCCCTATTAGAAAGATCATGAAAGGAAAAAAAAGGCTGGAGACACAGTGCAAATGGTAGAGTGCCCGCCTGCCTACCAAGTGCAAGGCCCGAGTTTAAACTCCACAACTGAAAAAAAAAAAAAAGAGTTGAGTGCTTTTTCCTCTCCTCTCCCGCATGCGCGCACCGTGCGTGGTGCAAACCCAGGACCCTCGGTGTTAGAAAATGAACAGACACACAAGAGATGCGGGAAATTTCATCAAGGCAATTTACTTCTGTCCAAAAAGGTGCTTTGCCACTCTCCCCGGGACGTCTGCTGGTTTTTATCCTACCCCAAGAGGTGATGTCCTTTCTCCTGGTTGCTAAGAAGTCAGGCTCCTCGGTTCTGTTTGCTTGTTTTACAGTTGAGTACAGAGTAATGAGGTTAAGGGAAGTTGGGAGCCACTCTAACCATGGGGTGAAAGGTCTCTACTGGGGAAGGGGGGGAGGGACTTCCTTTCGGAGGCAAAGGTGCACATTCTTCTTGTCATGGCTGGGGCTGGCTGGGAACCGGGCTGCTGACAGTTACAGTTGGAGGAGGTTGGTAAAGCCAGTGGGAAGTTCCCATTGTGGGGAGGGCCCTAGTCTTATACATACATATGTGTGTATATATATATATATATATATATACATATATATATATATAATTTTATTATATAGATATATATAATTTTATTATATAGATATATATAATTTTATTAGTAATTTTTATTATATGAATAAGGTGTTGTACAAAGGGGTCACCGTTTCACAAGTCAGGTAAAAAATGTACACGGGGTCATGTTCTTTAACTCCCCTGGGGAAGGGCTCCTGCCCTTGGCGTGGCGGGCTGGTTACAGTGGAAGTCCAGCAGCAGCTCTTAGCACCGGGAAATATCAGTTCAGAATGGTGACTGACAAGATAGAGACATTTTAGTTTGACAGAAAAGATGGCTTTTTCCCAGAGCAGCAAGGTGTTTGTCAGATGGCCTTTGGCCTTGGACTTCCAACCTTCAAAATGATAAGAAGTACATTTCTAGTCTTCATTATAAACTCTCCACTGTCTTCAGCCAGACATATTGATACATGCCTGTAATCTCGGTGCTTGGGAGGAGGAGGCATGCGCATCATTCATTTTAAGGTGGCCTGGACTATGCAGCAAGACCTTGTCACAAACAGAAAAAAGTGACCTGGCATCAAGAATTCTGTTGCAGCAATGCAGAAAACACACACACACACACACCCCATTCTGCACACAGACCTGCCAGCCCCATTTGTCACAGTGGGTCCCCTAAATTAGCTTGGTGATGGCAGGAGCCACCTGTTTGTTTGGTAATTGCCTTTATCCAAAGAGGAAACGTGCTCCTGTCTGTGTTTGCCATTTGCAGCCAGGGCAACCCTCTTTGGCAACTGACTTCACCTACGAGCTGCCTTCTCCCCAGCCCTCAGGCTCTGCACCAGCCAAAGGGCTTAGTTAGCTTGAAAAATGATTTACACATCTCAAATGGAAAAGCTCACGATTGCGCAAACCAAAGCGGATAAGGCGGTGGAGCGGGGAGTCTCCCTTTTTGCACCAGGAAGAATAAAAATATATCTTTCTGTGGTGCATGGTGACTCATGCCTGTAATTCCAGCTACTCGGGAGTCATGAGATTCAGCAAACCATGCGTTTGAAGCCAGCCAGGGCAAAATGTTAACGAGATCCCATCTCAGCCAATAAAGCCGGGCACCATGGCACATGCCTGTGATCCTAGCTATGTGGGAGGAATAAAACAAGAAGATCATAGTCCAGGCTGACATGTGGAAAAATAGGAGACCCTATTTATAAAATAATTAAAGCAAAAAGGATGGGAGTCCGGCTCAAGTGGTAGAGGACCTACCTATTCCATGTGAGGCACTGAATTCTAATCCCGGTAACCACAAATTTATCTTTTTTTTTAGTTTGTATTTGTCCTGCATTACTGGTGAGCCTGGATGGATGCATCCTCGACTCTGTTAGGTGGTGACAGGAGACTGGATGGTGGCAGAGACGGGAGGTGACAGTGAAAGGACTTCTTCCACCTGCTTGGGCTCCAGTCAGCCAGTATGCAGCTGTGTGGCCTTGGGTGAGGCTTTTAGCGTCTCCGAGTCTCACTTGCTTCCTAGGTAAATGTAGCACCCCAGACCATGTTTTCTAGTCTGACACAAAATAAAGACTTTTCACAGGGCACAGGTAAAACTAGAGGAGGGTTCTCTATTCTTCTGGACCACCACACTGGACATGTTCTGTTGGAAACACATGAGTCTCTTGTGTCAGACGTGCGAGAGACTAAGGAGATCCCATCAAAGCAACTCACTTCTGCACAGAAATGTGCGCAGCCACCTGCCCTAAAGCTGGGCAGCTGCCCTGGTCAGGTGCCTGCTGGTTTTTTCTTTTTTTTTTTGGGGGTCCGGTCATGGGGCCTGAACTCTGGGCCTGGGGCGCTGTCCCTCAGCTCTTCAGCTCAAGGCTAGCACTCTACCACTTGAGCCACAGTGCCACTTCCGGCTTTTTTCTTTTTGCTTATGTGGTACTGAGGAATCAAACCCAGGGCCTCATGCATACAAGGCAAGCACTCTACCACTGAGCCACCTTCCCAGTCCCATCCTGCTGGGTTTTAATACCATGCCAACCTGTCCCTCCTCCTTATCTGCAGTGGTTACCAGGATGATGGAGCAACACAAGGAAGTCCAAAAGAGCTGCAACTGCAGTGAGAAGTTCCCCCTCAGAGGGGTCCTCTCTCGTCGTGGCTGGCAGACGCAGGGCTAGGCATGGGGCAGCTGATGGCTGCAGTTGGAGGAGATTGGTCAGGTCATGGAAAGTTCCCACTGTGTGTAGGGAGTCTGTTTCTCTAATTCCATTGGTAAGGACTCATACCCTGGACGTGGCTGGCTGGTTACAAACAACACTGACAATAGTTATGATGGAAGTCAAGAAGCAAATAATTCCAGGAAATATCAGTACAGAATGGTGACTTGTTACAAGACGGAGACACTGTAGTGTGGCAGAAAAAGATTGCTTTTATGCATAGCTCCACAATATGCTGTCCCCGGCAGACTGTATGAGCCAACACAGATTCTTCATGTTTATAAATTTAAATTTTATAGAAGTAGCAAGAGTATATATTTAACCTGTAAATAAAAGCTCCACTGTGAAAGGTAAAATATGATCTGAACACATGGAGAGACATGAATCTTTATTCTCATCAAAAACAAACAAGGTTTTAAAAATACTGACATGAGCTAAGTGCCAGTGGCTCATTCACGCCTTTAATGCTAGCTACTTAAGAAGCTGCAATATGAGGGTCACAATCCCAAGTCAGTTCTGGAAGAAAGGCCTTTGAGACTTCTATCTCCTATTAACTAGCAAAAGAGCTGGACTAGGTGGAACCTGAATAGCAAATGCCATTTGTGTGTAGGAAATGCATGCAAGAGCCTGAGGTACTGTTCTGGTCTCAGTAATAGGAATGTGTGTGTGTGTGTGTGTGTATATATATATATATATATATATATATATATATACACAGACACACACATACATATATATGTGTATACATGTATATATATATACACACACATATACATTATACATATTTACTGACAAAAATTCTAAAGTTCATCTGGAAGAATAAATGAATGATTCTGTATAAGGAGTTAAAACTTGCTTTTGCAGTGTGGGGTTGGGAAAGATCGGGGGATGGTGACACCGATGGACATGCAGTAGACTCACAAGTTCAAGTTGAAATTCCTTATACAAACAGTTAAAGATAATACAGGTCTTCTTCTTGGGGGAACAACTACAAACAGAAACTAACCTAGATGCGGAGCTGGCCGCTTTAAATAGAAATCTGAAGGCCCAACACCATAAAAAGAAGACTGGCAGTTTTAGTCCATAAAACCAAAATGTCCTAACTTTCCCTCAAAAATTAAGCACTTGTCGGACACAGAGGTGTGTGCCTGTAATCCTACTTACCTAACTACTTAGGAGGTCAAGTCAGGAAGACCAAGAGTGAGAGGTTGGCCTGGGCCACGTTAGTTAGACTATCTCCCTCTCAAAAGCAAAGCAAAAAAAAAAAAAGTTTAAAGAATTTTAGGGGGCTGGGAAGGTGGCTCAGTGGTAGAATGCTTGCCTTGCAGGCATGAGGCCCTGGGTTCGATTCCTCAGCACCACACACGCAGAAAAAGCCAGAAGTGGTGCTGTGGCTCAAGTGGTAGAGCACTAGCCTTGAGCTGAAGAGCTGAGGAACGGTGCCCAGGCCCAGAATTCAGGCCCCATGACCAAAAAGAAAAAAGAATTGTACAAAGTTTAAAGTTTTTCTGAGGAAAGCCAATTACAACATACATGGAAAGTTATCAGGGTTACTCTATGCAATAAAACCAACTTCTCAACTTTTAAAATGAGTAAACAGAAAAACGGCCAAAGGGATATGAACAATTCTCAAGATATAACACAATGACAAGATACGACATGATGGTAATAAATAGTTGAAAAAAGTTATTCGATTAGTAATGTAAGAAACACAAAGCAAAACAATGAGAGTCATTTTAAATTTGAAAAAAAAAATAGCCCAAGTTATCAAGGAGCTAGAAAAATGGCCATTTCTTAGAGCAAACTAACACATCTCCCTGGAAAATCACTGTAAATGTTTAAAATACAACTTCTTTTTAACCCCTCAGTCAATAACTAGGATATAGAGAAAGGATATAGAGAAATGGGAGATTAATAAACAATCGTGTGCACTCGTGCAACTATGAATAACCCTGGTGTGGGGCCGGGTGCGGTGGTGCCTGCCTGTCGCCCGAGCAGGTGGGGGACCAGGCGGCAGGAATGAGTTCGAGGTCAGCCTGAGCTGCCCAGGGAGCCAGTGTTTCAAGAGCATTTTTAAAAAGTTGGTATGAAAGCAGATCGAGTGAACTGGAAGAACCCGCGCGATGGCGGGTGGTGAGGAGGAAGGGCAGCGTTCCTCGCAGGCACTCGCTCCCAGACGCCCCGGGCAGGCTGCGCGGTCCCCGGCAGGGCTGCGCGGGGTGCGAGTCCCGGGGCCTTCGCGGCGCCCGCTTCCTGTTTACGCGGCAGACTTTTAAAGAGCGTTTTCAAGAGAAGCGTACCAGTCCAAGCTGCTCTTGCTGGAGGCACCGAGAGCTTGGAAAGCCACGGTCACCTGCTCGCGGCGAGCCCGGGGCCGGCCCGCACCCGCCCGCGCCGCCGCCGGCGAGGGAGCCGCGCGCGGCCCCGGCCGGAGGCCCCGCGCGCTGGGCGACTCGGCCGCGCGGATTCGGCAGGCCCCGGCCTTCGAAGTTCCCCCGCTCGGAGCCTTTCCTCCGCGGGCTCCGGAACAAGTCGGAGGCGGCCGACCCAGGTGCGCCGCGGCCAGCCCGGGGTCCGGCGCGCGCTGCCCGTTGCTCCGCGGCCGCCCCGCCGCCGGGGACAGCGCTCCGGGGACGGCCGGCGCCCCTTGGGCCTCCCGGCAGGCTCCGGAGCGAGCGCCCCGGACTCGGTGACCACAGGCCGGCCACGCGGGCGCGTCCTCGGCCAGGGACAAAGGGTGGCGCCACTCGCGCCCCGGCCCGGGGCGGGGAGCCGGAGCCGCGGCCTCCATGGCAACGCGGCCGGCCGCCCCGGCGGGGGCGCGCGGAGGGTGACCGGCGCCCCGCCCCCGCCCGCCCGGGACTGACCCTCCGCAGCTCCTGTAGTCACGTGGCGCTGGGAACCGGCGGGGGGGGGGGGGGGGAGGCCGGGACGGGCCTGGCGGTTGTGAACTCGAACCCCCCCGCTATCGCCGCGGCCGGCGGGAGCGGGCCCTGGAGGCCGGCCTGGGGCTCCATGGACGGGCGCCGCGCCTGGGCTCAGCCCGCGGGAGAGGTACGGCTGGGGCGGCGCCACCTGCGGGGCGCGGGGCCGTGCGGGGCGGCGGGGCGCGCGCACCTGCGCTCGGGCGCCGCGGGCTGCGCGGGGCCCGACCTGGCCCGCGGTGGAGTGGGCGGGCGCGGACCGGGGACCCACGCCGACGCAGACCCGGGGTGCGGGCGCCCGGCCCCCTCGGCCGGGGCCCCCGGCGCGTCCTGCGCAGCGCGTGGGAAGCGGGCCTGGAATTCCCCCCGGCGCGTGGGGGAGGGGCCGCGGCCCCGGGCTCGCCGCCCGCCCTCGGCCACCGAACGGACCATTCGGTGACCTTCCCGGGGCCGGCGGGGCGGCCCTCAAAGGCGGCGGCGTGCTTGCTCCGTGCAGGGCCGCCCTCGTTCGCCCAGTGGCCATTGAGGTCATTCTGCCAGCGCGGGGGTAGGGGGGGGCTGAAGCCTGTGGCTTTGGCGGGGAGCACGAGGCTGGGCTAGCCTGGACACCACGATGCCCGGCCTCTCACGTGCCCTCTGCCCCCTCCCCACAGGTAAGGCTGGCCTCTGCCATGGGGTAGGGGTGGCTTTATTGCTACAGTTTTCTCAGACATCAAGGGGCTCTCGGAGCCGGCGCTGCTGCGGCTGCAGCGGCCCGAGTATCCCCAGGGGAGCTTGAAAAAGCCTCATCCTCAGCTCTGCAGTCTCCAGGGTAGAGTCTGCCCTTTGTTGCGTTCCCAAAGTACCCAGAGCGCCCAGGCCTCCCTGACCCAGGAGGGAAGGATCCCTTTACACAGCCTGGGGTCCCCCCCCCCACTCTGTCCAGTTGATCCGGAGCAGGCTGTGTCCTTGGGGAGCGTCGGGTAGGCGCAGGGAGCCCCTAAGGACTGACACCCTGCCCTCGCTCTGTGCAGGAGGATTCCAGAAATCTGGACTCCCTTGAGTTGTGGAAGAGCTAAACTCGGGACAGCCCCTGGCAGGCGGGGGCACAACCGGGGCCGGGGGACAGGGATTATAATCTTTTCTTCGCCCCCCCCTTCTCGCCTCCACAATCCCTCGCGCCCCAGGGAGGCAGAGCCAAGGATCAAGGCCCCCAGAGCCGCCGGCTGTGGGTGTTCCTTGGATAGAGTTCCCTAATCTTGCGGGGGTGGAGAGGGCAGGTGGCAGAATGTGGGCAGTCTGGACAGGCAGTGGCCTGGCAGTCGGCAGTGCTGGGACAGGCGTCAGCTCCCCCCAGCTCTGTCCTGGAGAAAGGCTCTTCTCCCTGCCCTGCAGCTGCTGCCCCGGAAGTGCCCGCGCCCCGTGCCTCTGCTGTGGCGTGGCACAATGTCTTGGGCCATTTCTTTGGGAAGATGTTTGCACAACCGGGTATTCTAAAGGAAAGAACACGGACCTCCAGGACAGGCCTGCTTCTTTGTGCTATTAGGGTTACTGTGTGGCAAGTCTCATTATCTTTTAATTCCTTGATTTGTTTCATCCAGCAGGTGTTGGAAAGCACGTGACCTTCCAGTGTCAGGGGAAAAAAATAGACACATTGAGAGAAAGGAGATAGATCTCCTCAAAGCAGTTTATTTCCGCATGGAAGGATGTGTAGCCACTCTCCCCACAGTTAGGCAGACAGACCAGGTAGGGTGGTCTGCTCAGTTTTTATCTGAACCCAAGCTGCCCCTCCTGGTCAAAGAGTCAGGCTCCCATTCTATTCACAGTTGGTTACCAGTGTGATGGGGTAATACAGGAAGTTAGAAAATACTCTTGTCAGTGAAAGGCCCCTGGTTGGGGGAGGGGCTATCATGTAACCTTATTGGAGGTCATGGCTGGCTGGACAGGCCCCTGACCCGTGCATCTGGAAAAGGTTGGTAAAGTCAATGGAAAAGTTCGCACTGGGGAAGGGGGATCCTATTCTTTAACTCCACTCCATTGGTTAAGGACTCATACCCTTGACATTGCTGGCTGATTACAAATAACACAGATGATAGTTACAGTGGAAGTCAAGACGCAAATAATTCCAGGAAGTATCAGTACCAGGAAATATCAGTACAGCCTGGTGACTTGTTATAAGATGGAGACATTTTAGTTTGACAGAAAAAGATTGCTTTCTCTCACACGGGGAGCTCAGTGTCTGATCCGCCAGCCTCACAAGCTGCCACGGGGCGGTAGGAAGCAGACACAAGAAGGCAGCAGGAAAGCTTGGAAACTGTGTCTGGCACTATCAGACGTGTGACCGCATTTTGTGGTAAATTTGATGGCTAGGGCTGGGGTATCTGCGTTGGGGAGAGGGGAGGGAAGCTAGGAAGTGCCAATCTCTCTCCCTAATGCAAGTTTCCAAGGCAATAAAGGTAGAAGATACACAGCTTGAAATGTTACCTAGAAACCCAAGACTGGGATAATACACAGCACTCAGACAGAGGGCCTAGGTTGGTGTAGGGCCCTGGCCGCCCTTGGGGCGGGGTCGTAGGGGAAGAACTGGGGCAGGGCCTTGGCTCCTGGTGTGACTCCCTCTCTTTTCCCCTCCGCAGAGGCCGGACCCATGCTGGCACAGCGCTGCAGGAGGCTCTCCATGGGCCCAACCCAGCCGGGGCTCCCTTCAGGGCCTTCCCAGGAGTCGCTGCAGGCCCCGGAGAAGGAGCCCAGCGGGCTGAGGCATCGAGGAGCTCCGGCGGCCCGAACGAGCGTCGAAGCCCCGCGCAGGGTCCATCGCTGTGCCCACTGTCGACGGCACTTCCCCGGCTGGGTGGCCCTGTGGCTGCACGCCCGGCGCTGCCAGGCCCAGCTGCCACTGCCCTGCCCCGAGTGCGGCCGGCGCTTCCGCCACGCGCCCTTCCTGGCGCTGCACCGCCAGGTCCATGCGGCCGCCACCTCGGACCCGGGCTTCGCCTGCCACCTCTGCGGCGGGCTCTTCCGAGGCTGGGTGGCCCTGGCGCTGCACCTGCGGGCGCACGCGGACGCCAAGAGGCCCATCGCCTGTCCCGAGTGTGAGAGACGCTTCTGGCGGCACAGGCAGCTCCGCGTTCACCTGCGGCGCTGTCACCCCCCGGCCCCCGAGGCCCGGCCCTTCATATGTGGCAACTGTGGCCGGAGCTTCTCCCAGTGGGACCAGCTGGTGGCCCACAAGCGGGTGCACGTGGCCGAGGCCCTGGAAGAGGCGGCGGCCAAGGCCCTGGGGCCGAGGCCTCGGGGCCGGCCCGCAGTCACCGCCCCCGGGCCCGGCGGGGACGCCGTGGACCGGCCGTTCCAGTGCGCCTGCTGCGGCAAGCGCTTCCGCCACAAGCCCAACCTGATCGCCCACCGCCGCGTGCACACCGGCGAGCGGCCGCACCAGTGCCCCGAGTGCGGGAAGTGCTTCACCAACAAGCCCTACCTGACCTCGCACCGGCGCATCCACACGGGGGAGAAGCCCTACCCGTGCACCGAGTGCGGCCGCCGCTTCCGCCACAAACCCAACCTGCTGTCGCACAGCAAGATCCACCGGCGATCCGAGGGCTCGGCGCCGCCGGGCCCCGGCCCCCGGAGCCCCCAGCTGCCGGCGGCGGTGGCGGCGGCCGCCGCAGGGCCCCGCGCAGACCCGGCCCCTGAGAAGCCGGCGGCGGTGGGGCCGGTGCCCGCGGGCCCCGGGGCGCTCGCGCAGGCCCCCTCCACGCTGTTCGCCTGCGCCGAGTGCGGGCGAAGCTTCCGGCTGGAGCGCTTCCTGCGCGCGCACCAGCGGCAGCACTCGGCCGAGCGGCCCTTCGCCTGCGCCGAGTGCGGGAAGCTCTTCGGCAAGAAGACGCACCTGGCGGCGCACGCGCGCGTGCACTCGGGCGAGCGGCCCTTCGCCTGCGAGCAGTGCGGCCGCCGCTTCTCCCAGGGCAGCCACCTGGCGGCGCACCGGCGGGACCACGCGCCCGAGCGCCCCTTCGTGTGCCCCGACTGCGGCAAGGCCTTCCGCCACAAGCCCTACCTGGCCGCGCACCGGCGCATCCACACCGGCGAGCGGCCCTACGCCTGCCCCGACTGCGGCAAGGCCTTCAGCCAGAAGTCCAACCTGGTGTCGCACCGGCGCATCCACACCGGTGAGCGGCCCTACGCGTGCCCCGACTGCGACCGCAGCTTCAGCCAGAAGTCCAACCTCATCACTCACCGCAAGAGCCACATCCGCGACGGCGCCTTCTGCTGCGCCATCTGCGGCCAGACCTTCGACGACGAGGAGCGGCTCCTGGCCCACCAGAAGAAGCACGACGTCTGAGCGGACCGGCGGGCGCGGCCGGGCCTGCCCGCCGCCGGGGCTTCCGAGGGTCCCCACGATCGGCCCTGCGCCCCGGAAAAGTAGCAATAGCAGCTCTATTTACCCTTAGAGCCCTCGGCTAGAGGAGCCGCCAGCCGGAAGGAAGCCTCTCCGTCCTCTGGTGTTAACGCCTTAATGTCCCAGTCTTTACTAGGAGTTACTTCAGGTCACTTTTGGAAGTAGGTGGGTGGGGTAGAGTCCTTAGGAAATGAACGGTCGGGGAGGGAACCTGGACGGGCTGGGGACACGTGGGGGAAACCTGCTGCCCGCGAAGGCCGCCGGGGCGGGGAGCCGGAGCCGCCCTTACCGCTCCCCCTCCTCGCTGCCGCCTTCCTAGGTGTCCCTGCGAAGACACCCAGGTACTGATTGTGGTATGCAAGCCAGTGATCCCACACGTGCTCCCGAAGCCCGATCCTCTCCTCCTTGGTCTGGTCTGGCTTTAGCTAAGGTCTGTCCCTGTGCTGAGCACTTCCCTGGCTGCTTTCCCAGCCCCTCTGCGCTCCCTCCGGCTCGGCGTGTCTTTGGGCAGGGCCTGGGTGAGTTTCCATTCCATGGTTATCAGTGGTTTGATGCCAGCTTCCAACCAACCAAGCTCTTGGGTCGACAGATAGTGTCGCCTCTTGAGCACCTGGTTCTATCGTAGGATAATTATAATTGTTAGAAATTCTCCCTTAATAATGATCAGATTCTGCTTTCCTGTGATTTCTACCCACTGGGCTTTGTTTTGTCTCTGGATCAGAACTGAACAACCACTCACCTTCCTTTTCAAACTAGAGAATAAAGATTTGGTTTTAGAAGTGGTGGCTTGGGAATGTCCTTTGTTGAGGGCTGTGGAGATGGAGGGGGAGTAAGTTGGGGGCGAGGGTGTCCTAGATAGCAGCAGTATCTGTATAGACTCGCTCCAGCCCTTCCCAGGGAAGGGACCGGCATATCCTGGAAGCAGGGCTAATTCTCAGGGTAGTGGGTGAAGGCTCCAGAGCTCTATGTTGTGTGGAATACTCATCTTGGAACCAGAGGCTTCGGTCCTTGTCATTCTGCCTTGAAGGGCAGATGAGGGCCGCCATGGCCTTCTTTACTACCACTTGAGAGCCATTTGGAGGGTCCTCGAGACTGGTAGCAGCTGCAAAGGGAGTCTCAGGAGAGGAGGCAGTTCTGAGCTGCAAAGATGCCACACACACTTGGCACGGCTCACAGGGTCAGGTCAGATTTAACCAGGTGCCAAGGGCCCAGAAGGGAAAGAAGGACGGATAAAATTTTGTCCTTCAGGGCCTCCCTGGCCAGCTTGGAGAACCCTCACCCATGGTCTTCCCTCCACTGGGGTTCATACAAATTAGAGTGCCTGTTTTTGTCAGGCATCAGTGGGCTTATTTTTTTATTCTTATTTTTTGCCTATGTTAGTCATCTCTGCGTTGATCTCACATCCAGCACAGAGCACTGCATAAAAATAACCACAAGTTGTTTATGGATGGCACCTTGCAGGGCTCTGCACTACCTCACCTGATTTCTGTGTGGTAAGTGTTCTTACTCTTATTTTGAATAGGAAAACATTTACTTATGAGTAACAGATAATCACCAGAGGCTCAGCCCAGCCTGTCTGGCTTCTCCACTCTTCATTCTTGCCTACCACTGTATGCTGTGTGCGCTCTCTCTCTCTCTCTCTCTCCCTCCATCCCTTCCTTTTTTCTTTTTCCTTCTTGTGTATGGGGTAGGTTTTGTGTACTGATGATTTTGGTTCAGGTAGATATTAAGCACCTGTGTGTGCTTGACATTGTGATGGAAACTGGAGGATGGATGTGTTATTAAATAATAAGACGCAGTCTCTATCCTTATTGCTGGCTGTATTAACAGCCTACAGTGTCAGAAAATAGACACACAAGAGACAAAGGAGACAAGGCAAGTGACATGTGCAGAAGAGTGTATAGCCACTGTACCCACAGTCGAGCAGGCATGGGGCGGCCCACTGGGTTTCTGTCCTATCCTGACACAAGATGTGCTGTTCCTCCTCTCCAGTAGGAGTCCATCTCACATTCTGTTTGTGATCATCGATCAGAGTGGTGGGTGATTTTTTTTTTTTGGGGGGGGGTCTGGTCGTGAGGCCTGAACTCTGGGCCTGGGTGCTGCTGTCCCTCAGCTCTTCAGCTCAAGGCTAGCGTTCTACCACTTGAGCCACAGCACCACTTCCAGCTTTTTTCTTTTTGCTTATGTGGTGCTGAGGAATAGAACCCAGAGCCTCATGCACTACCACTGAGCCACCTTTCCAGCCCTGGTGGGGTGATTTAAGGAAGCTAGAAAGAATATAGTGTTTGTTCTTTTAACCCTGTTGATAAGGACTCACACCTTTGACATGGCTGACAGTTACAGTTAGTTGAAAGTCAGGGAGCACACAATCTCAGGAGATACAAGCAATAGAAAAGTACAAAATGGTGACTGATAGAAAAGACTGCTTTCAGCCGGGTGCCGGTGGCTCACGCCTGTAATCCTAGCTCAGGAGGCTGAGATCTGAGGATCACAGTTCAAAGCCAGCCTGGGCAGGAAAGTCCGTGAGACTTACTTCCAATAAAAACCACTAGAAAACTGGAAGTGATGCTGTGGCTCAAGCAGTAGAGCGCTCGCCTTGAGCTGAATAGCACAGAGACAGCGCTCAAGCCCAGAGTTCAAGCCCCACAACCCACCAAAAAAAAAAGAAAAAAAGAAAAAAAAAAGGCTGCTTCTCTCTATGACCTAAATCTGAAGATGAATATAGGTATAAAAAAAACCGAAGAGTGGGTGGGGCTCAGTGTAGGATGGATTCCAGCAGCTTCAAGGACTCCTATTGGCTTATAAGGTTATGAGATTACTTAATATCTGTGTAGGCAAAGGCAAATTGTCGTGTTAGAGCCTGGGGCAGAGGACATGGTATCAAGAAAGCCCAGCTCACATCTATTCTCTTTGAGGGAGATCTCACCTTCCATGGAAGGAAACTTAATTAACAAAGAGCAAGTGGATTTCTGAGAGGAAGGATGGGAAGGAGACAGTTCCTGAGGCATCTGGGTTAGCAGAGGGGGTGTAGGTATCTTGGCCCTAAGGAAAAAAAATGTAGCCTGGCACTAGTGGCTTATACCTGGGATCCTAGCCACTCAAGAGGCTGAGATCTGAGGATCACGGTTCAAAGCCAGCCCGGCAGAAAAGTCCGTGAGACTCTTATCTCCAATTAACCACTAGAAAACTGGAAGTGGCGCTGTGGCTCAAGCGGTAGAGCTATCGCCTTGAGCTGAAGAGCGCAGGGACAATGCCTAAACCCAGAAGGCCAGAGTTCAAGCCTCACGACCGACCAAAAAAAAAAAAAAAGAAAGCAGAGATGGTCTGAAGTTGCCGCTGGTTCCTTCCTGAGATGTTCTCAAATCCTCACTCAGTGGTTCATCCTGATGGACCTCAAGGGGGAAGACGCAGAGCTCTGCCAGCAGGTGCAGCACTTTTTTTTTTTTTTCTGGGCCTGGGCCTTGAACTCTGGGCCTGGGCGCAGTCCCTCAGCTCCTTTTGCTAGATCACTTGAGCTATAGCTTTTTCTGTGATTAATTGGAGATAAGAGTTTCATGGACTTTCCTGCTTGGGCTGATTTTGTTTTTGTCTTTGTCGGTCATGGGGCCTGAACTCTGGGCCTGGGCACTGTCCCTCAGCTCTTCAGCTCAAGGCTAGCACTCTACTACTTGAGCCACAGTGCCACTTCCAGCTTTTTCTGCTTATGTGGTGCTGAGGAATCGAACCCAGGGCCTCATGAATGCAAGGCAAGCATTCTACCACAGAGCCACCGTCCCAGCCCCCTGGGCTGACTTTGAACCGTGATCATCACATCTTAGCCTCCTGACTAGCTAGGATTATAGGCATGAGCCACTGGCGCCCAGCTAGTTACCAAGTATTAAATTAATTTTGAAAACATTGAACAATGCACACACACACACACACGTATTTTATTGTGAAAGTTCCTTAATTTCCCTTTCTCTCCGCTCAGGTCCTTTCTCTTTATTCAGTAAAAGAATTTGTGGGAATATCTTTTCAGGTCACTGTTTTTGTCGCTCTGTGAATTTTCAAACACACAGGTGCAACCTCCCTCTTTTTAATAACAGCGGGATCCCAGATATGCTTTGCTGACCCCTGACTTTTCCAGTCATGGGGTGTCAGCCCAGAGAAAGTCTTTCAGGCTATAGAGGAGGAAATAAAGGCAGACAGTGAAGTATGCAGCCCATGGCACACTTCGAATAGCAACGCTGGTTTCTGAAGCAAGAATGAATTCTGCAAGCTGTTGCAGAGCATTCTCCAGGTACTAGAGAAAATAACCACATGAAGCTAGACACCAGCTGCTCTCGTCTGTGATCCTAGCTACTCAGGAAGCTGAGATCTAAGGATCATGGCTCAAAGCCAGCCTTGACAAAGTCTGCGAGACTCTCAACTCCAATTAACTATTAAAAAGCTGGAAGTGGAGCTGTGGTGCAAGCGGTAGAGTGTACCTTGAGCAAAAAAGCTCAGGGACAGAGCCTAGGCCCCAAGTTCAAGTCCCAGGACTGACATAAAAAGTGAAGAACCATACAAAGGAGACCATAAAGAGGTGAGGGCTAGTAATATGTACCTTTTTGGGGAGGGGTTGCTGGCACTGAGGGCTTGAACTCAGGCCATGATTTCACTGGCTTTTTTGCTTAAGCTGGCATGCTCAGCTTTTGGTGGTTAATTGGAGATAATAGTCTCATCCATTTGTCTGCTTGGGTTGGCTTTGAATCCACATCCTCAAGTCTCAGCCTCCTGAGAGTAGCTAGGATGACAGGCAAGTGCCCCTGGTCCCCACACAAAGGCAGTTTCTAAGCAGCTCTGGAGAGAATCTTGCCAGTGCCAGCCGACTCAGCTGTGACCCTTGAGGCAGAAGTGGGGAACTTCCTTCCTGTCAGGAGGTAGGAGAGAAAACCCTCTTTCCTGGAGGTCTCTGGGAAGCCAGCACTCTTGTCTTTCTGGATCAGGCTGCGCTCCTGGCGAGGATTTCTTGAATTCGCAGTGAACGTAGACCAGGCAACTTAAACTCCACAGCTAGAACCCATGGAGCGGAATGCCCTGGTTCCCAAGGTTTCTTCTAGAGAGGTTCAAAGACCTCTGTCACCAGCCCCTGCGGCCCGCGCCGCTCGTGCATGCGTTGCGGCCAGCCGGGTGGGGAAAGGTGACTGGGAAGGGCCACACCCAGGTAGGCGTGTTCCCGAAAAACGAACCGAGCGTGGAGAAACCCAGCGAAACACTGGGAGCAGTGATGACCCGGTGGAGCCCGCGCTCCGGAGTCTCCGAGTCCCGACTGTACAGTTCCCGGTGTTCTGATAGTCGGGCTTGGCTTGAGAGGGGGTGCCGGTGGGGAGCAGTCGCAGACCCGGAG
The DNA here is from genome assembly GCF_019054845.1 of Dipodomys spectabilis. Classification (NCBI taxonomy): domain Eukaryota; kingdom Metazoa; phylum Chordata; class Mammalia; order Rodentia; family Heteromyidae; genus Dipodomys; species Dipodomys spectabilis. The sequence continues at coordinate 8,777,339 of NW_024870711.1, forward strand.
GATACCGGTCACCCTCGGAGGGCAAAAGAGAACGAGCAGTTTACAACCACGGCAGTTTCCCACGGAAAGATAACAGTAACAAAGCGGTTTGCAACCGCGAGGATTCCCAGTGCGGAGCGGTGCCCACGGTCGGCCAAGCTCCTGCACAGACGTGCGCGCAGAGGGCCGCTCCGGGCGGGCACCCGGGACGGGCCCCGGCCTCCCAGTACCCGCAGGGGCTGGCACGCAGGGGCGCGCTGCAGACACTCAACCACCCGGCCTGCACGCGCGCATCAGGCTCGGACGCTTCCGCGCTCACAGAGGCCTCGAGAGCCAGACCTAGGGTGACCCGGAGGGCTCCCCGGGCGGCCACTACCGGCAGCCCGCATCCCAGCACCCGGACAGCCGGCAGCGCCCCGCTTTCACCGCGCCGGGACGCGAGCCTGCACGGAGAGGTCACCCCCCCCCACCCCGGCTATTGGCTCGAGAGAACAAAGGAGCCGCCCCGCAGGCTTCTCTGATTGGGCCAAGGGGGTCATCTGAGTCACGCAGCCAATCAGACGGCCCGGCGGCTCGTCGGACAGCCGGGCCTGCCAGCCAATCAGGCCCACGCGCCCGCCCCGCCTGCCCCGGGACTGGCCAGGGCGGGGAGCCCGGTGCCCGAGGCGCCCCTGGGGCGGCCGTTCCGTTAACCTTAGCTACAAAGTCAAAGGTATTTATTTATCCCCGCCCCCTCCCTCCTGGGCCCTGCGCGTTCGGGGAGGGGAGGGGAGGGGACGGGCGAGGATGGCCCGGTGCCCGGCCCCGCAGTCCCGCGCCGCCCCCCTGCTCCGGGCTGGAGCGAGAGACGGACGGGTGCCCGAGCCCTGCGCGCCCCGGGCGAGCCCGGGCCCCAAACTTTCTCCGCCCACCACACCATGCAGCGGGAGTGACCCCGGCCGGGGGCGGGGGCGGGGGCGGGGGCGGGGCGGCCGGGCTGCGAGGTCAGGGAGGGAGGACGGGGGTCACCCGGAAGGGGGGGAGGGTCGCCCGCGCGCGGCCCCCTTACGCCACCCGGGGTCCGCCCGGCTTTGGGGGGCAGGGCCACCAGGGCTGGCTGCAGAGGAGTGCATAGTAGGTGATCAATAAAGGTGTGATTTCATGAGCTGGGAGGATGGGAGGTTAACCAGGAGAGGGAAGCACCCCAAAGTTACTACAGTGTGTGTGGGGATGAGGACACTCCTCCAGGTCTTGATCGGGTGGATGAGGCCGGGCGGGGCTTCTTCCTCTGAAAAGGGGGTGGGAAGTAGAGGGGAGCCGGTGGAGCAAGGTGGAATCCAGACTGGGGTCCCCGAGGCTGAGTGTTCATGTCTCAGGTTTGGAGACCAGGGGCAATCCGGGTTCCACCCTCGACGTTCTTGAGTTCCTCACTCATGTACATCATGACCAGACTACATGGCTTTGCTTCCTTTCACTTCCAAGGTTCTATGATTCCATGCTTCTAATGTGTTGACTGACATTTTTTTATTCATCTTCCCTTTACAACCATGTTTCGTAATGGCTTGCTATGCCAGAGTCTGGTACCCGGGCAGGGACTTTTGAACAGTCCGCTGTCTCCAAAAAGGTGTTCTGGGCAAAGTGATCCCTGATCTGGTCTGAGAAAGGACAAGTTGGACAAGGCCCGTTCACGTTTTGTCCTGGGTTCTGAAACTTCATATTGCTTTGAGGTGCATGGGGGAGAGGTGGCCAGATTTTGAATGGTCTTACCGAGACAGTTTTTAGCCAAATCAGTGTAAGGGAGTATGTAAGTAAAGAGTACTGTGTCCAAGTTTCAACTTAAGAAAAATTGGTTTGGGTCTTTGGTGGCAGATGGATTGAAGAGGAAGATAAGCCATAAAATTGTTAGAATTATCTAAGTGAGAGATAGACCTCAGCCCAGACAGGGCCTCTAAGGGATGTTGGCATTAAAGTCTTGCAGGTTGAGCTCCCTGGCTGTGATCTGCTTGCGTGCTGGGTCAGGGAGGGGCATGAAGGGTTAGAGATGCAGAGTGGGTGATGTAACCGCACAGTGAAGCCATGTGGAAGGATCCAGGCATGCCTGGTGGCTGGGGATGGGGAGAGGCTCTCCTGGTTGGGCTGGGATCACCTAGAGGTTAGAAATGGCCAGCTCTGCCAGTCAGGCTGTGGTGGAAGCTCTGCCCACCCGCATAGCTCCTTAGTGTTCTCCAGATTCCAAAGGAAAGTCTGGGGGGGTAGGGAGGTTCAGTGATGGCTGGAGCTGCTGTGCAGCTGGTTTAGGTGTTCCCTTGTGCCGAATCTGCATTTCTGCAGTTTTGACGTTTTCATGAATTTAGCTGGTTTGGATACAGTTGAAGCTGGGTGTGTTTGTGTGTGTGCACTTGGTGTTTATATTGGTTTCCCATATGCTTTTGGTCATCTATTTAAAGTGGAAATAGCACTGCTACCTGTTAGGTTTTTAAAAAGAGGTAGCCGAGTAAGAACAGCACCAGCACGCATGTGGTATTTAGGTAAGGGGTAGGTTTATTCAGTAGACCTGCTGGGACCAGGCAAGGTTGGCGCACGTGGTATTTAGGTAAGGGGTAGGTTTATTCAGTAGACCTGCTGGGACCAGGCAAGGTTGGCACTCCACGTGGCTGGGAAAGGCCTGGGAATGAGAGAGAGCTGGGAAAGAGAGGAAAGAGCTAGAAAAGAGCAGAGAGAGGGGTGAGAACAGTAGCACTCACGTGGTATTCAGGTAAGGGGTAGGTTTATTCAGTGGACCTGCTGGGACCAGGCAAGGTTGGCACTCCACGTGGCTGGGAAAGAGAGAGGAAAGAGCTAGAAAAGAAGAGCAAGAGCAAGAGAGCTAGAAAAGAAGAGCAAGAGCTAGAAACGAACAGAGAGAGAAAGAGAGAGAGTCTGGGCCTGGGCTAGGCCTTATGTAGGGTATGGGTGGGGAAAGGTGTGGCCACATCAAATTCAGATGTGACCTCAGCGGATGCAGATGTGACCTCTTCCAGGTGTCCCAGTTGCCTAGGTAACGCAGGTAATGGGTGGAGACTTTGCTGCGAGGAGGGTGGAGTCTGCTAGCCATCCAGGAGTGGACCTTACACTACCAACCAAAAATCCTTTCCTAGGCACAGAAAATTGGTTCCTCCTGGGGGATTTGTTGTTAGTGACAGAGAAAAGGGAACAAGAGCAGTGACCCCTTCAGAGTCCACGGCTCACTTAACCGATCAGTTCAGCATGTACTGAGCAACTCTTGCACCTCAGATCCAGCCAGCCAAGGTCCCTGGCTTCCTGGAATTTACCTCCAGGAAGACATGGATGACCACCATCCATTACAGGAGTGCTAGCACACGTGGCTGTTGAGCATTTAAATGTGGCCAGATTGAGAAGCTGGATGTTAAATTAAATGTATTTGGACTTAAATGATTCTGGGGGTATAAAAGTCAAATTTCCGAAACTGAGGTTCTGATAGTTTATTTTTGTCTTGGCCACCAGTGCCTCCTCAGTAAGTCATGTATGTACCTTTTCTTAAAGGGATACAGTACTTGTAGGCTGTGAAGAGGGGTGTCAGGGCTGGGGTTAGGGCCCTGCTGCTGGTAGACTAGGCTATCTTCAGTGTGAAGACTGGATGGGGGCGGGGGTGGGGGGGTGGGGGGAGGAGTTCATTTGCTTAGCACCTGTGTCCTGCTGGGGATGAGTTTGCAGGGAGCCGGATCCCTGAGTTTCTTTGTCTGCTAGACAACACTTCAGGAAGGGGGTGAGGAGGGACGATCCAAGTGACACAGCAGAGCCAGGGCAACAAGAGAGGAGCTTGGTGAGGGGCTTGGGTGGTGTGCAGGACCTGGAAGGGCTGTCCAAGCGCGGAGGCTGTCCTGGGCCCGGCTCCCCCAGGGCATGTCTGTAGGAAAATATTTATATATCAGGAGGATGAGCAAAGAGAAGTAGCTGGAAGGTGAACAGACCAACAGTTTCTTATTCAGAATGAAAACCTGGGAAGGGCACCAAGTCTTCAGGTGGGCTGAAGGGAAAGTCTCCCCCATATCTAAGGTCCCCCTTTATCAGGCAGAAAAGTGAAGTCAGGTGTAAGGACCATTCCTGAAGGCGAACAGACCTCGCCCAGTACCTACGTTACCTAGGCAACTGGGACACCTGGAAGAGGTCACATCCGCATTCGCAGAGGTCACCTCTTAATCTAATGTGGCCACACCTTTTTCCCACCTGATCCCACTTCCCTTTACCTGGACACACCCTTCCCCGCCCCCCCTACCCTATATAAGGCCAAACCCGGGGCCAGACGGTCTTTTTTGCCAGCCACCTGGAGTGCCAACCTTGCCTGTTCTCAGCAGATCTACTGAATAAATCTACCCCTTACCTGAATACCACGTGCGTGGTGCAGTTCTTACTCGGCTACCTCTTCTTAAAAACCTAACATCAGGTGGGCAGAGGTCAGGGGTGGTTTGTTTCACCTGGGGAAGTGCAGGATGGAAGCAGGGGAAGGAGCTCTTTGTGCAAAGATGGAGATGAGGTGGGAGAGAATTTTTTTTTCCAATACTGGGGCTTGAACTCAGGGCCTGGACATTGTCCTGAGCTTCTTTTTGCTCAAGGCTAGTACTATAGGCTGGGAAGGTGGCTCAGTGGTAGAGTGTTTGTCTTGAATGCATGAGGCAAGCACTCTACCACTGAGCCACCTTCCCAGCCCAGCAATCTTATCTTGAGTCACAAGATAGGGGATTTGAATGGCATCTGTGTTCCCAGATCCATCGACACCCAATATGGCCCTTGGTCACAGGCTGTCTCTTTACCGGCATAGAGTGCGTTAGGGGAGGGGAGATGATTCAGCCAGGTGGGCAGCCAGGGCAGTTCTGGCATTTCTTCAGAATGTGGCCGAAAGGGGGAGATGAGTGTTTCTAGTTGCAGCTATTTAACTTTTGAGTGTCTGCACTTCCGATCAGATCTTCACACAGCTGGAAGCGGGTCCTGGAAGACAGGGCCTGTTCTCCATTTCTGTCCTCCTACGTCTTAGCTCATCCCTGCCTTCCATGTACACTTCTCTTCCTACAGCCAGGCTGTGCTCCTCACTCTGGCATGGGGTGGGGTGGGGGGATGCTACAGCAGCACTGCTCTGGGTAGCAGTAGGAATATATATATATATATATATAAGTATATATATATAAATATTTTCCTACAGGTAGCCCACCGGCTACCTGAGGAGACTCTGGGTCTTAACAGCTCTTGGGAGCCAGGAAGGCAAACACGACTCTGGTGTTGTCTTGGGTTAGGTGTGTTGCAGATGCTGTCTTGGCCTCTGTCCTTGCTCCATGTTTGTGGCCCCAGGGCCCTTGGCCCGTGCTCCCATAGGCCTCAGACTGTGGACTTCAGAGGAGCGCATCTCCGTGCTCCGCCACCCTTCTTGGTCCTAGGCCTGAACTCAGGGCCTAGGTGTGATCTTAGTTTTTTCTATGCTTGAACACTCTACATATAGTAGTACTCTACCATAGGAGCCACAGCTCCACTTCTGGCTGTTTTTGGGGTGGTGGTGGAGATGCTTAATTGAAGATAAGAGTCTCACAGACTTTCCTGCCCTGGCAGGCTTTCAACAATGATCCTCAGATCTCAGCCTCCAGGGTAGCTAGGATATTGGCCTGAGAGGTTAGATGTTAACTCCAGGCAGGGAGTGTGAATGCTGGAGGCCACATAATGGGGCCTGGAGGAGAGAGGAGCCGGGGGCAGTGGAGCCTCTCAGGTGGGCGGTACTTCCTCTTTCTGCTGCCCCCAGCGGGCTTCAGCTGCCCAGAAAACACACCAGATGGAGGATGGATCCCCAGAGGGGAAGTAATTGAAAATCAAATCTACTTCACACCCAGCAGCTCTGGGAAGGTGAAGGTCTTGAGAAAGAGAAAGGAGGTTTCTGAATAAGCATTAGAAGAATGTGATGACATCTGGACCACCTGCTGAGATGGCCAGCCCAAAGGACCCTGTGCCGGTCACAGCCGGCAGGAACCCGGCAGGAACCCGGCAGGAACCCATTGCCCGTGTACCTCGTAAACGGGCTGGTCCTCAAGCCACACGCAGCGCATCCTACACTCACCAGGCCGCCCTTTCCAAAGGAAAATTAACTCATAATTTTATGAGGGAGGCACATCCCTGAGTCAGGGGTCCTCCCCTCCCAGGGATGTCCCTCCTCCCTTCCTCTTTGTTGACATTTCAAATAGATGCTCCCTGGCTCTAGAACTGCAAAACTGGCTGGAGGCTTGTTTAGCTTTTGAAACCATTTATGTGTCTCAGAAGCAGAGAGCCAGAACTTACCAAAAGGAGGTGTGTTTTTCTTCTGTGCCCAGAGAAAGTGATTTTTCTTTAGAGTGAGTAGGTTCTTGTAGTGGGAAGACCCCTCCTCAGGCAGGCAAGCCCACCTAGTTGTCCGGAGTGACAGAGCCCACCGCAACAAAGCTGTTAAACAAGAAGCAACTTTATCGAGAAGGTTACTACACTGACCAGTCAGGGCAGCAGCACAGGCTTGAGAGCTGACACTGCAACCCGGAGCGTCCCCATGCTTTGGTTTTTCAAGGCAAAAATCTATGAGGTTGAGCCTCAGGTGTCCAGTGGGATGGTAACACACACAAAAGATTGTACAGTCATACCAGACCACACACAGGTGGCCAATGAGGTTACAGTTTGTTTGTAATGGCTGTTTAAACCAGCCTATCACCTTGGTTTGAAATAGCAAGGTCTACCTTTTGGTGTGCAAAAGGCAGGGTTTACTGTAAACAAGTGGTGTCGCCAGTTGGAGCCAGATTCCAACCTGTCTGTTTTATGGGTCAGTCTTTAACTCAACAGTCCAGGGTGGGTTAGGTTGTTCAGGGGAGGGGGACCAGATGCATGTTTTTCATTCCGGGAACTAGGCCCACCGAGTCTGAAATCCCTAAAACAAAGGCAAAGCTCAAAAAGGAATCAGACCAGCTTGGGCCCCATCTCGGGGTCCACTTCAGTTCTCACATGCCTGCCCCCCACTTCTAGCTCAGTGGGGGCAGAAGAGCCCCTTCCCCAAGCATCCTGGATCTGGCTTAGAGTCTCTTTGGGGCTAAGGGGACACAGGTGGGTGAGACCAGATGCCACCTGTGGGAGAAGCAGTCCCCACCGTGGTGGTTCTTCTCAGAGCCACAGCTCACAGCCACGCATGCCCGTTGGTGCCATGCACATTTAGGGCACAAATCACACATGTTCTCTCTCTCTCCCCTGCTATGCTGCGCTTGCACAGACCTGGTCAGGAATGTTCCAAAGAGGAGCAAGGGTAGCGGGGATAAATGCTGGATGGATGAACTGGGCTGGACCACTGGCATATTCTTCACAGAGGGGCTGGCCACGAGAGGCCCTAGAACTAAGGTGTAGCTAGCTTATGGATGGGGCCTTCGAAAGAAGGGCCACTGATTGAAGAAATGTGAGGGTAGGCCTGCCTTCCAGATGTTTCTGTGGTGTGTGTGCGTGCACGCGCGTGCATGCGTGCATGTTTCTGGGGATTGGATTCAGGGCTTGCACATACTTGTGCAGCACTTGACCACAGAGTTCCATTCACAACTCCTCCAGGTATTTTTTTGGTGCTGGTACTGGGGACTTGAACTCAGTGCCTGGGCATGGTCTCTTAGTTGTTTTTTTCTGCTCAGGGCTGATGCTCTACCACTCATGCTCTACCACTGCTACTCTACTTGTAGCATTTTGGTGGTTAATTGGAGATAAGAGTCTTAGGGCCTTTCCTGCTCTGGCTTGCTTCAGACTGAGATCCTCAGATATCAGTCAACCTCCAGAGTAGCTAGGATTACAGGCGTGAGCCACCAGTGCCTGGCTCAAACTGTCTTTTAGCTGCTAGAGTTGAGTGCTCAGGCAGTTCTGGGGTCAGCCTGGCCCTCTGGGTGGGACAGTTGGTTGAACCCAGCTCTATGATATGGGAGTATCTTCAGGGCCCTAGAGCTGGGCCGGGAGTCCAGGGGTCATTCAGCAGCTGTGCTGGCTCTGATGACACTCTGCAGGGAATTTTGGTATCTAGGCAAGTGCTACCTAGAGTGGAAAGCTTTCACACCTGGTCACGTGCTCTTGGCCAGAGCCTAGCACCCGGCTGTAGCGGCCTAGCACCTGTGGGCAGCGCCCCCTGCTCTTGGTACAGGCCTGTATGGCCAAGCTGTAGAGTATCTCTGGGCCTTCTGCAAGGGCCAGACAGCCTGGGAGCCCTGCCCCTCCCCTCCCCCTCCCCTGTGCCACTCAAGTTTCTGTTTCCCTCCCCTCCTCCCAGGGGAGTTGCTCCATGGACCCCATTTCCACCGGGAAAGCCACTGGCCCTCCCAGGAGAATCTCCCAAGACTGGGACAAAAGTCAGGCTGTAACTGGGTAAAAGATAAATGTTAGCAACAAACTCCAGAGGGAGCTTTTTGAGTGGAAAGGTGAGGACTGTGATGGGTGGAAATGGGAGCACTTGTGGATGGAAAGGGGAGCACTGGTGGAAAGGGGAGCACCAATGGGTGAAAGGGGAGCACTGATGGGTTAAGGGGAGCACTGATGGATTTAAGGGGAGCATGGTGGAGGAAAGGGGAGCACTGGTGGATGGAAAGGGGAGCATTGTGATGGATGGAAAGTGGAGCATCACTGATAGATAGAAAGGAGCACCGTGATGGATGGAAAGCAGGCTGGGCTGAGTCACTTTGAAACTAGGAGCCAGTTTGGTACAGACATTAAGGTGATTACCGTAAAGCCTAGAATATGTGCTACATGTACTAGCAAATAGTTTGGCCCAAGGACCTTCTTTTACCCAGATAAGCCCCATTAGGATCCTACTAGGGCATGAGGGGGCTCTGGTTGCCGGGGACTTGGTCCTCCCACAGTGCTGTCCCGCACAGCTTGTGATTTTAGGGAAGAGTCAGAAACTGACCTAGGTGGCAGTGGGGCTAGCCTCAGCCGTGCTCCTCCCCTTAGGGAGCCTGCTTGCTCAGCTCAGAGATGATACCTTCTTGGTAGCCACATTTGTCAGATAATTGAGAACTCACTTCTTTTAATTCATATGTTTTTAATTAATTGTTTCTGTCAGTCATGGTGATTGAAATCAGGGCTTGGGCACTGTCCCTGAGCCTCTCTGTGCTCAAGGCTAGCACTCTACTACTTGAGCCATCGCGCCATTTCCAGCTTTTTCTGTTTATGTGGTGCTGAGGAATTGAACCCAGGGCTTCATGCATGCTAGGCAAGCACTCTACCACTGAGCCACGTTTCCAGTCCATGTTAACCTTTTTAAGTGTCAGTTTGGTGGCACTATGCACTTAGTGCCCAAGCAATCTTTTTTTCTTTCTCTCTTTTTTTTGTCGGTCTCGGGGCTCGAAATCTGGGCACGGGCACTGTTCCTATGCTCTTCAGCTCAAGGCAAGCACTTTACTGCTTGAGCCACAGCGCCACTTCCGAGTACCCAAGCAGTCTTAATGTAACAGTTACTTTATCTGAGCCATTTAAAATGTTCTCTTTCTTTTGGCAGTCTTGGCATTTGAACTCCGGGCTTGTGCTCACTAGGCAATTTCTCTATTGCTGAGCCACACACACAAAAATGTTAGCCCTTTTTTGTGGTGGTTATTTTTGAGAGTAGGGTCTTGCTTTCTGCCTGGGTGGACAGCTGGTTGCTAGGATGACAAGGTTGACATGCAGCTCTCTCTCTGTGTGTGTATGTGTGGGTGTGTATGAGTTTTAAACTCAGGGCCTCAGTGCTACTCCTTAGCCTTTTTTGCTCAAGGCTGGTTCTCTACCACTTGAACCACAGCTCCACTTTCAACTTTTTGGTAAAGATGAGAATCTCATGGACTTCCTGCCTCGACTGACTTCACACCATGATCCTCAGCCTCCTGAGTAGCTAGGAGGTGGCAGCCTTTGTTGATATGGAGTCTTAAGGACTTTTCAACCTGGGCTACCTGGAACCACAGTCTTCTGAATCTCAGCCTTCCACATAGCTAGGATGACAGGTGTGTACCCAACTGGGGGGGGGGGGGAGGTCTCATGAACTTTTCTGCCTAGGGTGGCCTCAAAACACAATCCTTCTATCTCAGCATCCTGTAGTCATGAGACCCTGGCTGGCTAAAATATTCTCTTTTATTCTGAGGGAGGAGTTTCCTTTTCTTACCTAGGTCCCTTCTGAGCCCTAAGGGTATACGCTGTGGGGCAGGTTGAAGTTCAAGTTCACTGCGTTTCTCAGGTGTAGGGCTTGCTGGGACCTGTGCTGGTTTTCTATTCCCTGGATGCCTTTCGGCAGGTGGATGAGAGAAAGCTCTGATCCGGTGTCCTGAAGCCACCAGCCACCTACTGCAGGTCAGCGCTGAGTTTAACCTGGCAAGGCATAGACTCGGGAGCATGAACAGATACCATGTCACTCAGGGACAGCTGTCCCTTCTTGTGTGAGTGTATCTTGGATTCACGAACAAGTGTCAATTTGGACCCCTAGTGCCAGACACATCCCTTGGCCAACATTTCATTTTAGCTGAGAAAACAGCCCTAAAATCAATTCAACTCATTATGCATGGGTTTTCAGTTCCTGCCAATGCATAATTTAAATAGCTACTTTTGTTTTCAAATTATGACTCTTAAACTGAAATGATTTTTCATGACCAAGCATAGAGCAAGCATTCTGGAGTTTTTTTTTTTTTTTTGCCAGTCCTGGAACTCTGGGCCTGAGCGCTATCTTTGAGCTTTTGGGCTCAAGGCTACCTCTTTACTAGAGCCAAAACTCTACTTCTAGGTTTTGTGTGTGTGTGTGTGTGTGTGTGTGTGTGTGTGTGTGTGTTTGTGTGTGTGATTAATTGGAGATAAGAGTCTCACAGACTTTTCTGCCCATGCTGGCTTTGAACCATGATCCTCAGATCTCAGCCTCCTGAGTTGCTAGAATTACAGGCATGAGCCAGGGAGGGTTGGAGGGCTTGTTAACTGTATGTATATATGTATGTATGTATTTATTTGGTGTTTTCTTTTTTGGTACTGAGGATGGAACCTAGAACATTTTACTTGCTAAGCAAGCACTTTGCCACTGAGCTCTATCCCAGCCCCTGGAGTTGTTTTGTCAGGAAAGAAACCAGCTTCTGGCAAGCTTTTCCCATGACCCCGTGTACCATGATGGTCCCTTGGGCCATGGAGGGGAGCAGGACCCTTTGATCCTAAGGCTTTTCTTTAGATTTTTTAAAAAGTTTTGAAGATGTTAAGATTGTCATGTTTGAGTATTCTCATCTATATAAATTCAACACACATAAAGTAGAGATCATCTTTGACCTCTTCATTCACTCTGACCGGTTCATATGATATCAGGGGGTGACCAGCATCTTGGGATGGTAGCCATTGTCCTAGATCATGTAAGTACACATGTATACAAGGACATTGTTTATTTTATTTTTTGTGTGCTGATTCTGGAGCTTGAACTCAGGATTTGGACACTGTCTCTTAGCTTTTTTGCTCAAGGATTGTGCTCTACCACACGAGCCACAGATTAACTTCTAGCTTTTTGATGGCTAATTGGAGATAAGAGTCTCAAGGAAACTGGGTGCCGGTGGCTAATGCCTGTAATCCTAACTACTCACGAGATTGAGATCTGAGGATTGCAGTTTGAAGTCAGCCCAAGCAGGAAAGTCCATGAGAGTCTTATCTCCGATTAACTAACAGAAAACTTCAAGTGGTGCTGTGGCTCAAAATGGTAGAGCGTGAGCCTTGAGAAAAGAGCTCAGAGACACAGCATCCAGGCCCTGAGTCCTGAGTTCAAGCTCCATAGCCAACACCAACAACAAAGAGTCTCACAGACTTCCTGCCTCAGCTGGCTTTGAACCACAATCCTCAGATCCCAGTCTCCTGAATAATTAGGATTACAGACTTGAGCCATTGATGCCTGGTTCAGTTTTTTGTTTTTGTTGGTTGTGGGGCTTGAACTCGGCTTGGGCGTTGACCCTGAGCTCTTCAGCTAAAGGCTAGCGCTCTACCACTTAAATCACAGTGCCACTCCCGGCCTTTTCTGCTTATATGGTGCTGAGGAATTGAACCCAGAGCCTCATGTATGGGAGGCAAGCACTCTACCACTGAGTCACCATCCCAGCCCCTCAGTTTTATTTTTCACAAACTGGATCAGGTTATTTATATAATTTTCTTTTAACATGTTTTGGGAATCTTTTCATGGGATATATATATATATATACATATATATTATATATATATATATTCAATCTTTTTAATTGTTATGTTTTTTTTTATATTATGCATTAAAAAACTAAAACAAAAACAAACTCTTGTTGCCAGGTGCCAGTAGCTCACACCTGTAATCCTAGCTACTCAGGAAGCTGATCTGAGGGTTTTGTTTCAAACACAGCCCAAGTAGGAACATCTGTGTTCTGGGTAGGAACTCTTATTTCAAAGTCACTACCCAAAAGCCAGAAATGGAGCTGTAGTGCAAGGTGGTAGAGCACTAGCTTTGAGCACAAAAGCTCAGGGACAGTGCCCAAGCCCTGAATTCAAGCCCCAGGACTGGCAGTAAACAAATAAATACTTTAGAAAACTATTGTAAATAAATATTATAGGACTTTTCCCTATTTTTTGCTAATTACAATTAGCATTTGAGTGTGTATTCTTGGGCATTCCTCTTTGCACATGCATGTATTTCTTAGGTTTAATATCTAGAGCAAAATTGCTAGTTGGAAAGGATAATTTCAATTAGCACAGAACCTCGGGATATGTCTCTGGGTGTGCTTGCTCAAATCCATACATCTATGTATACTATCAGGCAGAAGTATTACCCGCCTTTTCCATTTTAGCTGGTGCAATGGCAGCAAAGATGCTGCACTCTAGTGTTTTGCTGCTGATTGGGGAGGTGAAAACTCTGCATCGGGGCTGCAGAATCCTTGCGTTCTGGATATTAGTCATTTGTTGATTATAGGTCAGCAAATAATTTTCCCAAGCTAGTGCTGGCCATGATGTGGTTGCTAGCCACATATGACCATGAACTCTAAGTGTATATTTCAATTAGCTTCCATTTAAAACACAATTCCTAAGTTGCACTAGTCACATTTCAAGTATCTGGTTACCACGTTGTACAAGGTACCATGTTAGAGTGGGCAAAACATTTCCAGTGCTGCAGAACATTCTATTGGAAAGTGCTGCTCCAAACTGTCATTTCTGGTTTAGTTATATTTATTGTGTTTGTGTGTGTGTGTGTGTGTGCTGGTACTGGGGCGTGAACTCATGGCCTCACCTTCTTACTTGGCTTTACCACTTTGAGCCACAGCTCCATTTCTGGTCTTCTGGTGGCTAATTGGAGATGAGTCTCATGCTCTTCTTGCCTCGGCTGGCTTCGAACTATGATCCTCAGATCTCAGCCGCCTAAGAATCTAGGATTACAGGTATGAGCTACCAGTGCCTTTCTTATGTCTTTTATATTTTGGTCTTTATGGTTTGTATTTAAAAAGGCTTTTTTGGGGTGTGGCAGTACTGGGGCTTCGCACTTCCTAGGCAGGTACTATAGCACTAAGCTGGGCCTCATGAGTATTCTTATTTTGCTCCTAACTCTAATTGTCTTCTGATCTTTCACATTTGGTTGTAATGTTTACTATAATTTCTAGTATATACCTTTTGCCAACTCTAGAAAGTTTGCTTATACTTCTGGTTTGCTAATTCCTTCCTTTATCCCTTCCTCCTCCTTTTTCTCACAAAACAATGTTTGACTTTTATCATATGGCTTTTTCACACCTGTTGAGAATGCTATGAGGCTTTCCATTTATTGACTGATTCCAGTGATGAGGATGGAAGGAGCAGGTGCATGCTAGGCAAGTGGTCTACCACTGGGCAGTGTCCCTGGCCAGTGTTTTCCTTTTAATAAAGTTATATCATGAATCTTGTAAAGCCAGTTTTGCTTTACCAGGGAAAATACCAGCAAGGTCCTGGTAAGCTATTATTAATAAATGCTGAACTTGATTTGCTGAGATTTGAGTCTACTCACCGAACAATAAGGCTGTAATTTCTTGCCTGACCCTGTTATGTTTTAACACTAGAGCTATACTGGATTTAATAGACTTACCTTTCTGCTTTCCTTTCCTCTGGTTACTGTAATAATTTCATTGCTAGACATAGTCCTCCCCTTGAATTTTTGGTAAAACCTATTGATGCAGTCAGCATATGACCCTATTTTGGGGTTAAACTTTGGCTTCCTCAACTCTTTTGTTCATATACTCAGACTTTCTACCTACTCTTGAGTCAATTTTGATTCATATTATCTTACAAGATTATCTATCTTGCGTATTCAAATTTGTTGATGTGAAATCTGGACATAATTTATAGATTTTTTTAAAAATTCTTTTGTAGGGCTAGGAATGTGGCTCAGTGGTAGAATGCTTGCCTAGCATGCATGAAGCTCTGGGTTTGATTCCTCAGCACCATATACACAGAAAAAAAAAAAAGCTGGAATGGCACTGTGGCTCCAGTGGTAGAGTCCTAGCCTTTAGCAAAAGAAGCTCAGGGACAGGCTCTGAATTCAAACAAAAAAAAAATTCTTTTGCAATCTTTATTTTTATCTGTAATCTTTATTCTTTTTTCCTTTTTTGGGTTAATTTTTGTGTTGGTACTGGGGCTGAATTTGGGGCCCGGATAATCTTTTTTTTGGTCAAGGCTAACACGCTATTACTTGAGCCACAGCTCTACTTTTAGCTTTTTAGTGGTTAGAGATAGGAGTCTCATAAACTTTCTTGCTTGGGCTAGCTTTCACCTGGAATCCTCAGATCTCAACCTTCTGAGCAGCTGCGATTACAGGCATCAGCCACTGGCACCTGGCTGGGTTTATTTTATTGCCTTTGCAATGCTGATGTCTGTGGCTTAGAGGTATTTCTCTTCTTTGTCCACAAGTGTTTTATTCCACTCACTTTTTCTTGTGTGTGAACTCTTATTGAAATAAGACTCAGGGCTCCCTAAAATCTTCCAAAGTGAAGAAGCACAAGACTCTGTGATTGGCACCACATCAAGAAAGAACACTGCCCACCCTTCAGAACCCAGGCCTCCTTAATGTCTCCACCTCCCTAGTTGCTAACTCAGATTATTTTTGCCAGCTTGATGTGCATATAAATGGAATTATATAGCACATATTCTTCAGTGAGCAGGTAACTTTCATTTTGGTTTTTGCATCTCTGAGAACTTCTGGAGACCTGTGGATCAGGGATGTGCGATGTGAGCTAGGGTGGTGCAGGTTGCCCTGTGAGAAAGGACTTGCGTGGAATTTGAGGACAAGGCAACACCTGTTTCTTGTGCTGAGGCCTTTTTGGCTAATCTCATCCTTGGTTTTATTAATGAATGGTGAAGCTGCCAAACAGATGAGGTATTCCCACACTGTAGCTCCTGTCGTGGAGCAGTTGTAGACCTAGACCAAACTCCAGGAACTCCACGAGTCAGATCTGGCCATCACCGCCACATGCCATAGAAAGAGACATGGTAATGGTAGGGAAAGGATGTTTATTATATGGCATGGGCAGCCATGGGAAGACACATTTTAGCCCACCTTCATTTTCAGGAGTCAGCTATGAGCTATAGGTTTACATAGACAAAGGGGGGCAGGGCGTGAGGTATGCAGTTAAACAAACCCAATCATGAGCACGTGTGGGGTGGCATCAGAGGTGGTTGCTCAGCCCATTGTTTCAGGGTTGGTCTGGTCAGACCTTCTTACAATGAATTGTTGATAACTGGTGTCATGGTGACACGTTCACCTGTTTGCTTTGTGGATTTCAAGATGGCTTCAATTTGCCTGCAAAAAAGAATGGCTCAGGGCAAAGGACAAAGACGCAGGGATGACAAGCTGTTCACCTGCTTTTAATTCATGGGCCTAAGTAAGTAGTCAGTGTTTTTTCCAGCAGTTTTTGAGCACCTGTTTCAGTATGTTTAGTGGTTCTTTTTCCTCCCTTTGATTTATTCCCTTTTGTCACTGATTTCTGTACCCTTTGTCTTGTATATGAGTCTATCTGTTTTGGGGAGGGGAGGGAAAGCACAGAAATGGTGGGACAAAGTATGAACTGATTCAGCAGTGATACTACACGGGTCAGGAGAGGAAAAACTGGGAAATAACAAGGGAATGAGTGACACTGTTCAAAAGGAAATGTACTCATTACCTGACTTACATAACTGTAACCCCTCTGTACATCACCTTTACAATAATTTTTTTTTTTTTTTGTCGGTAGTGGGACTTGAACTCTGGGCCTGGGCACTCTCCCTCAGCTCTTCCGCTTAAGGCTAGTACTCTACCACTTGAGTCACAGCAACACTTCCGGTTTTCTGGTGTTTTATTGGAGATGAGTTTCACAGACATTTCTGCCTGGGCTGGCTTTGAGCCTTGATCCTCAGATTTCACCCTCCTGAGTAGCTAGGATTACAGGTTTGAGCCACCAGTGCCCAGGAACAACAAATTTTTTTTTTTTTTTTTGGTCCGGTCGTGGGGCCTGAACTCTGGGTCTGGGCACTGTCCCTCAGCTCTTCAGCTCAAGGCTAGTGCTCTACCACTTGAGCCACAGCGCCACTTCTGGCTTTTTTCTTTTTGCTTATGTGGTGCTGAGGAATCGAACCCAGGGCCTTGAGCATGCAAGGCAAGCACTCTACCACTGAGCCACCTTCCCAGCCCACAACAAAATTTTTTTAAAAAAGGAAAGTGTCCAATTTGGCTGGGCACTGGTGGCTCACTCCTGTAATCCTAGCTACTCAGGCGGCTGAGATCTGAGGATCATGGATCAAAGCCAGCCCTTGCAGTGAAGTCCTGGAGACTCTTATCTCCAATTAATGGCCAAAATGTTGGAAGTGGAGCTGTGGCTTAAGTGGTAGAGCATCAGTCTTGAGTGAAACGCTAAGGAACAGTGCCCAGGCTTTGAGTTCAAGTTCCAGTACTGGCCCACACAAACAAAACAAAACAAAAAAGTAAAGAAGAAAATTGGCCAACCTTTTTCCATGGGTCAGGAGACTTCACTCGGTGGTTTCTCTAAAAAGCACATCCTAGGCCTGGGTAAGAGAAGTCAGGTGGCCGAGCTGGAGGGACTCCATTTCCCTGGCCTCACAAACATCCCCGTATCTTACTTTTCCTGAATTGCATCCCCCCCCCCCATCCTGTCCCTAGTCACATCCTTTCTGCTGTTCCCCATCGCCTCCCCAGATCCTTCCCTCCATATAAATCTCTCTGCCTTCATTCTTTGCAGCTCTTCGCTGCCCTTCCGGGTGCTGCTCTTTCCCTCCACCCCGCCGGGCAGCCAGTGACCTCCCCGGTCCTCTCGCTTTGCCTCTGGCAGGAGATGAGCCGGTGATGATCAAGCAGGAGAAGCCGGAGAGGCTGCTGCAGACGCCGGCCCCGCAGGCCGGGCTTGCGGAGAAGGACAAGGAGAACATTTTCCAGCAGCACCGCGGCCTCCGGCCATGCCAGGGCATGGGGCAGCCTGGAGCTCTGTGGACCCCGGAGACTGGGGGGCCGCGGTGGGCCGCGCCTGAGCAGCAGCAGCACGCCCGGCTGGCAGGCCGAGCCCCGCCCCTGAGCCCCGCGCTGGCTGCCGGCGAGGGTCACTTCGTGTGCGTGGACTGCGGGAAGAGGTTCGGCTGGTGGTCGTCCCTGAAGATCCACCAGCGCACCCACACCGGGGAGAAGCCCTACCTCTGCGGCAAGTGCGGCAAGCGCTTCAGCCAGAAGCCCAACCTGGCGCGCCACCAGCGGCACCACACGGGCGAGCGGCCCTTCTGCTGCCCGGAGTGCGCACGGCGCTTCAGCCAGAAGCAGCACCTGCTCAAGCACCAGAAGACGCACGCCCGGCCCGCCACCCACCCGTGTCCCGAGTGCCAGCGCTGCTTCCGCCACCAGGTGGGCCTCCGCATCCACCAGCGCGCGCACGCCCGCGGCCGCCAGGGCGCCCGGGCCCCGCGCTCGGGGGCCCCGCGGGGTCCCCCCGACTGGGCCTGGCTGGGGCTCTGCCAGGACCTGTGGGGGCAGCCGGGGGCCCGGGGCGCGGCGCAGGGCCGCTCCGGGGCGGCGGGCGAGCAGCGCCAGTTCATCTGCACCGAGTGCGGCAAGAGCTTCTCGTGGTGGTCGTCGCTGAGCATCCACCGGCGCAGCCACACCGGCGAGCGGCCCTACGCCTGCCCCGAGTGCGGCCGCCGCTTCAGCCAGAAGCCCAACCTCACGCGCCACCTGCGCAACCACACCGGCGAGCGGCCGCACCTGTGCGCCGCCTGCGGCCGCGGCTTCCGCCAGAAGCAGCACCTGCTCAAGCACCAGCGCACGCACCTGCCCGGGGCCCGTCCGCGCGCTCACGCCGGCGCCAGGCCGCCGGCCCCCAGGCCCGAGGCGCCCCGAGACTCGGCCACCCCGCCCCGCGGTCCCCAGCGGCCCCCCGGGGCGGCGGGAGGCCTGTGGAGCCCGGGCCGCGGCGGCCTGGCGGGGCCCGGCGAGCAGCGCCAGTTCATCTGCACCGAGTGCGGCAAGAGCTTCTCGTGGTGGTCGGCGCTCACCATCCACCGGCGCATCCACACCGGCGAGCGGCCCTATGCCTGCCCCGAGTGCGGCCGCCGCTTCAGCCAGAAGCCCAACCTCACCCGGCACCGGCGCAACCACACCGGCGAGCGGCCCTACCTGTGCGCCGCCTGCGGCCGCGGCTTCCGCCAGAAGCAGCACCTGCTCAAGCACCAGCGCGTGCACCGCGTGGCGGCCGCGCCCCGGCCCCGCCCGGCCGAGGAGGCGCCGTAGTGCGCATGCGCGTCCGGCCTGCTTGACCACGGGAGATGTGCCTGCGCATGCGGGTCCTGCCTGACTGACCACGGGGATGCGCGTGCGCGTGCGTGGTGTGTAGGGGGACCGAGGATGGCCTGAAACGTTGGCTCTCAGCACGCCTTGAGCGAGACCCTATCAAAAGGGTCAAAGTTCCAGAAGCATCGCGGGTGGCATCTGGGGTGGGTGCTGAGGAAGGTTAGATCAGCACTGGATGCGTCTGGGGTGCGCCGGGCCCCTCTGTACACCTCAGGAGATCCTCACATTTCAGGTGCGGAGTGAAGGGCTGTTGGGGGGCCTCGGAGAGGCTCCTGGTGTGGAATAAGCCAGCTGCGGCATCGGCCTGCCACACGGGGCTGCAGGGTGGCCGGGGCGTCCCCATGGTGGTGACAGACGGTTCCGTGGGAAGAGCAGGGCGGCCTCCAGGGAGGGAGAGCACGTCCCCAGCACCACGGACAGTGCCAGCACTAACCGGCCACCCAGCAACCACTTCTGGAAGGGCTGCCCGGTTTGCTGGTCCGTGCCCAATCCCGAGCGCACCGCCGCCCAGGGTGCGGGGTACGATGGGGAGGGCCTAGAACGGGCCTGGGTGTAATGGTTCCGGGGTGCAGACTGGTGGTCTCAGTGGAAGCGTGTCTGCTCTGGGAGGTGGCTGGGCAGGACAGAGCGGTCGCCACTGCTTTCGCTGGCCTCAAGGGAGTGGGGGGCTGTGGCTGACTTGGATCTTTACCCATCCTGGTATTGTGAAAGAAAAATGAAGGACTGAATGTTCCACGTGGTGTCACAGTGTCCTTTCTGAGCCACCATTGCTGAAGCCTGGTGTGTGTGTGTACTCCCAGGGATGTATTCACGCCAGACTAGGGCAGGGAGCCTTTGTCATGCACACAGCAATTCCTCACCCCCACTTCCTTGGCGTGGATGGTCTTTTGCTCTCCTCCCCTTCAAGTCTCTTCCCCAGTTTGTGCCAGGAGCCTTTTCCCTCCCAGAGATCGCTGCTCACCCTTCCACAGCCGGCTTCACTGAGGTCCTACTCCTGGTGCTGCCTGAGCCTGAGATGGAAACTTCCCAGAGGGGAGGGAGTTACAGAGGATGAGGATGGGGATTGAGGAGCCTGGGTTGGGTAGCTAGGAGATGGGAAGGAGGGGTCCAGCATGGTTCTAGAGGGATAAGTCTGGTTCTGGTTACTCCTCTCTCCAGATCTAGTGTACATCTCTTCATCTTGGGAAAACCTCTGGCCATGGTCATATTACAAAAGGGTACATGGAGCCAGCTGGGCTCATGCCCGTAAACCTAATTACTCAGGAGGCTGAGATCTGAGGTTCATGGTTCTGAGGATACCAGACTCCTGGAATGAAAAAGACATAGTCTTTACCCTTGTTCAAGAACCTTCACAGAAAATTATTCTGATACCATGCACTATTTGGTGTAATCTATATGGTCAACTCTTGGGCAAATCATCACCAGCCCCAGCCTTATTAACAAGGCTTTCTTTACCTTATTTAGTCTGTGTGGTTAGTACTGTAGACAGACTATTGTACCCACTGGAAAAGGGGCTGTGGCTTGTCCACAGATTGTGGCACAGACTGGAAGCAGGTCCCAGGCTTCCCGCTATCTTAATCCATATCCACTGCTACAAACACAGACTTCTCCAAAAATGTCGAGTTATTGTCCATTGCAACTTCCATTGCCTTTTATTTCAAAGCCATAAAACTAGGTCAGAAAATATTGCAAAGAGACAAATCATAAAACCAAACACAAGAAAGTCAGACTTGTCATTTATGATCCACGATCCTGTGCAGCCTTGCAGAGATGAAGGGGTCCAGAGGGGAGCACAGTCAACCATGTGGAAGAAAGTGACGACCTCAAAGGACTTCTGTCTGGTCCTCGGCCAGGTGAGTACAGGTTTGCAGTGGGGACCTATGGCCAAGCTTGCAACCAAACCCACATGAGCTGGGTGGGGCTGGGGTTCCTGGTCTGGTTGCTAAGGAACATGACCTAGACAAAGACTACTTGAACAGTGGCTGTCCTCTGCCAGGCAGTGTGAGTGTTAAGTCCACATGTGAGGTGCTCAGGCTCTTGGGGATGATCTGGTATTGAGCACCCAGGCTCAGGGCTTGCTGGTGCCATGAGGAGGGGCCTGACAAGGCCAGAGAAGCAATTGCTCAGCGGCCACAAGCGTACCTTGTCAAGGAGCAGGCAGGTCCAGTGCCCAGCAGGGTCTTAGCAGGGGATCTGGTAGAGGTGCTTCAGAAACATTTCAAACATGGTTTGAATTTGGCAAAGAAATACTTTGACCTTCTGGTAGGAGTATTGGAGCTAAAAATTGTATGTGGTCTTGTACCACTTGTTTCTGAGTGCAGACATGGGCAGGGCAGAGAGGGAGGTCAATGGTGTTCCTTAGACTACAGAGGGCCTGGTTCTGGGCTGCCTGGGTATGGAGGGGCAGTATCTAGGCCAGTGCTGTCCAGTAGCACGTTTTGCCATGTTGAAATATTCCATATCTGACAGCCACTAGCCACATATGGCTACTGAACATGTAAAAGAAGGCAGCGAAATGGAATTTTAGCTTGTTTAGTTGTAATAAATAGTTGCACACAGCCCTTGGATAGTATATTCCTGGGAATGGTGCTAAACTGGTCTCCTCCTCCTCTCCCTACTGCCCAAATTTAGAAAGAACTTTGGGGGTTTGTTTATTTTGGGGAATACTGGGTAGAGGCTATTATGGGATTAAATCCAGTCTGTTTAATTTATGGGACCTTGGAAAGTGATTTACATAAACTAAAGCATGCAGTATACAATCCCAGGCACTCAGCAAGCATTGAGGAAATGGTACTAATAATTATTTTAAAACGCTACGTGTGGCAGCTTTTAGATCATGTGCACTTATGGAAAGTCAGGGAAAGGGTTTTCCCATTTTTCCCAGTCTCCCTGAGGAACAAATCACTACTATAGTGTAGTAGGCCTTCTGCACTGTTTTTTCTTTTTATTGTTTTGGTGTCTGTACTGGGACTTGAACTCAGAGCCTGGGACCCTTTTTTTTCTCTCAAGGCTGGTGTTCTACCATTTGAGCCACACCTCACTTCTGGGGTTTTGGTGATTACTTGGAGATCAGTCTCCTGGACTGTCCTGCCTTGGCTAGCTTTGAACTGTGATCCTCAGATCTCGGTCTCCCAAGTAGCTAGGATGATAGACATAGTCTATAATCCTGTTGCACATTTAAGGGTTCAGCAGAACTGATGTCATAGATCACACTTAGGTTTTGATTCTAAGGAAAGAGAACTTCAGAGTAGATAAGACTTCAAATCTTCATCCAGGTCTCGGTAGCTTCTTCCAGCTCTCAAAATTGTGGCTGGGCTTGGAGCTCAGCCCACAATTCATTTTTGTTGTTGTTAATGTGTAATTAGCACACTGCTCAGCCTTGGAGCCTTTCCTCCGTGGCTGCTCACATGGTGTCAGCTGGAGCTTCCACACACACCCATTCACCTGACAGACACGGACTGGGACCTCTCAGGGCTATACCCTGGAGACATGGCTGCTTCCACATGCACACTGGACGGAAACGGCCTACAGATTTGAGGTCTATCACCAGATGCTTTGGGGACAAGGTTCATCAGGGACACCTGTCCTATGACTGTGGATGGGGTATTGGCCAGCTGTGTGCAGAAGTCCAGGGGACGGAGTCTTGTGTGGGAGGAGCTGGGGGGAGGACCAGCAGTGGTTAGAGCTGTCCCAGGGGGACCCAGGGTAGGAACACAGATCCCAGACTGGACTATCTGTGCCATACTTTCTAACTACAAGGGAGGGAGCCAGGCCAGCTTCCAGCTGCCACGTGGGCCTCGCAGGATGGCAGGGGTCACACGTGGGCCACTGTCCTACCTGGATGAAGAAGTGTGGCTATGTCTGCAGAATATTGCCACATTACCTTCCTGTTGTGGGGATGGGCTGTGTGCATGGATGTAAAGCAAGAAGCAAATGGAATCAGGATTAAGCCTGCTCTCTTGGCTTTCTCCTTCAATGCCCAGGGCTTCAACCCTCTTAGCTTTTTCTTTTTTTGGTTCAGCTTGACTAGAAAATGCTGCCAAAAATATGGGTGCCATTTTTAAGGTGTATATACTTCCGAATTTACTTTTAAAAACCTGTCTTCACTAAGTGTCTCCATTTCTCTTGTGGCCTGCAGAAGACATAAAAAAAAAACTAGTTCTTGTAAGTGACGGTGTCTAAGCTGGGATGTGGAGAGCTGGGAGGAGGGGCTGTCCCAGGATCAGAGGGGTGGGCACGAGCTCAGGAGGTCCTGCTGTCTTGTCCTGTCCCTGCTGAAGGAACGCTCCACTATTTGAGGGGTAAAATCAGCTCTGCTTCCCAAGCCCCCTTCCTTTTGTTCCTGTTTAAGATACCAATGTCTCTTGGAGGGGATCCAGGGGCCCAAGAACCTCACTGAAGTGCTGTGAGGACAGCTGGGGGTAGCTTGGGTCCTCAGAGCCTGGGATGGGCCTGGATGAGCTCCCTGGGAGAGTTGGGGAAGCAAGGCAGCTTGGCCTCCAGGCCCAGCTTCCTTATGCCCCTCCCCAAATTCTTCAGTTCCCCAGACCCAAAAGACACAACAGGCACTTGTAGAGCCACAGGGGAAATCCATGGTACCAAGAGGCTCTAGTCTCCCAAAGCCTGCATGTGGAGCAGCCCTGTGTGCCTCTAACCCAAGTAGCCTGGGAAATCCCAGCTACTCCCTTCACCTGGCAGCTATTCGCAGAGAGAAAGCTTTTTAATGTTCCTCTGCTGCTGGTAACTTTACCTGTCTATCATCTGTCTCCATCATCTGTCTCTGACAGTGTCTCGGATCAGTCTCCAACTCAATCTTCCTGCCTCAGCTTCCTGAAAGCTGGGATTGCAGGCATGTACCACCATGCCTGATGCCCATTTGTAATTTTATTTGCGGGTGGGGAGTGGGGTTGAACTCAGAGCCTGGGTGATGACCCTGAGCATCCTTGTGCTCAAGGCTAGTCCTCTACCACTTCAGCCACAGAGCCACGTCTTGCTCTTTCTGAGTAGTTTATTGGAGGTAAGAGTCTCATGGGCTTTTCTGCCTGGGCTGGCTTTGAACCACGGTCCTCATATCCCAGGATTGAGGAGTTTGAGCCTATGGTACCTGGCTCCACTTGTAATTTGAAATCATTTTTCCAGTCAACTGTGAATTGGGAGGAACTTTATCACTTGGAATCTGCTCACCTCAATCTGGGTCTTGTGCAGGAAGCCATTTTTTACACACACACACACACACACACACACACACACACACACACACACACACACACACACACACACACCTTCTTGGTATAACCCAGGCTCTGTCCTAAAACTCACCGTCCTCCTGTCTCAGTCTCCTCCGTGCTGGGATTACAGGCATGCAGACACCTTTTTGTTTCTTAATGTTTGACCTATAAAATATATAATGACACCGTGCAACCTAGACTGCACAGGTTACCGCACGTTCCCACGGGCTAGCTCATGGGAAACGAGCTGTGAAACAAGTCAGAGGTAGACACAGGTTGGGGGAACTGGGGCCCGGAGCCGCCCCTCGCACCCACGGCTTCCGTGGGCTTCACCTGCAACTTCGGGTCTCCTGGGCTCGACCCCAGCTCTGCAGAGCGGGGTTACGGGTGTGGCCCCCCCCCCCCCCCCCCGCTCCCTGGTCCACCTGGTGGCCGGTGCCGGCCGTACAGGAGGGCGGGCTCTGCCAAGGCCGGCGAGGAAGGCCCGGCTCGGATTCCGCCCTCTGCCTGCGCTCCGGGCCGGGGTGCCGGGCCCGGCGGCGCCGCGCGCTCCCCGCCTCCGTCCTCCCCGCCCGCCGCCCGGGCAGCGCCGGGGCTGCTCCCGCCTGGGAAGGGAGGGAGGCGGGGACGGCGCTCGTCCAGCCGCCCCGCAGGAGCTGGGGCCGCGGGGAGGGGCTCGGCCGGGCCCCCGGGCGCGCCGGGATGCGTCCCCGGACCCCGGGATGCGCGCCGCGTCCCCGGCCCGGGCGGGCCCCGCGCTCCGCGCGCGGCCTCCCGTCCTCCGCCAGCCAAGCTATGGGCGAGTTAGACCTCCCGGCCTCACGGGGCTGCTGTGCGGCTGCGGCGACGCCGGCGACGGCGGCTGCGGCGGATCGGATCCGGGCTCGGGAGGCGGCGCCACGTGAGTCCGCGCGGGGCCGGGCCGGGCCCGGGGCCGTTACCGTATTTACCGAGGCCCGCGCGGGAGCCCGGGGCGGTCACTGCGGGAGGGCGCTACCGTAATTGCGGGAGGCGCGCGCGGCCCTTCTGGGAGGGGCGCTGCGGGGACGGGATCGCCCGTCTAGGCGGGGTCGCGCGGTCCGCGTGCGGGCGTGCGGAGCAGCTCGCGTCTGTTCGCAGGGCAGGGTGGGTGGGGGCTCGGGCCCCCCCACGTATTTCCCTGGGGGTGGGGTTGCGGCGCGCGCTTTACCATATTTCTCTGGGGTCGCAGTGGTCCCGAGAGTTGGCGGGGTGTGCGGTGCGGTGCGGCGCTCGCGTGAGCGCGGTCCGGTCGGAGCGTGTTTGGCCAGAGCCCGGCGGCGGAGGCCGGCCGGCTTCGCGGGGTCGGCTTGGCGGGGCCGGGGCCGAAGGGGCGCGGGAGGCGCTGCGGGAGAGTTACCGTATTTGCCTCGGGCGGCGCAGCCTCTGGAGGAAAAAGCCACCGCCGGAGACCGGGAGGAGCCGGGCGCCGCCGGGGCTGTGAGTGCGGCCGGAGGAACTCGGGGAGGACGGGGGCCGCGGACCCTCGGGCGGGCGGGGCCTGGAGTGCGGAGGGGGCCCCGGCCAGGCCGAGATTGGCCGAGGGGACTTCGAGGGTTTGTGGCTGCAAATGTCAGGGCAGCTGCCCGCCCGGGGACAGACCTGTGGGTGGGGACTGTGGCCAGCGGTCCCCGTCCCCTTCCTTCCCCAGGGTCAGCGCCCGCTCTGCCCCGGCCGCGGTAGAGGAAGACACGAGGTGCCTTTGAGACCCCACATTGAGCTGAAAGTGTGGCGGGCCTGCAAGGGTGGTCCTGGGAGGACCCCGAGGAGCTGGGGACGTGGGACGCGCGGAGCCGCCCCCTGGGTCTGCAGCAGTTGGCAGAGGTCATGGGAATGTCCCTACAACAGCAGTGGCCCTTTGGGAACGGATGGGTCTGCAGTGGCTGGGCTGGTGTGCGTGTGTGTATGTGTGCATGTGTGCATGTGTGCGTGTATGTGTGTGTTGAAGGGTGTTGAGTTGCAGAACAGCTGGTATATTGAAATCAGCTTTCCACAGTGAATTGGGAGACTTAGGGCCTAGGCCTGGCTCACCTTGCTGGGTGACCTTGTTTGATGACCTTCCCAGCCTCAATTATCCCATATATAAAATGGGCCCCTATGAGGATAAAACCCTTTCAGGGGAGCAGGGAGGTCTAGGGAGGGGTCTCCAGGGTGGTGTAGAGGGAGCAGGTGCTGGGGATGTTTGTTGAACATGGAATGCATTGCTCAGCCCTTTGGCCCAGGCTTTGCAGGGGGGTGACCCAGAGGAATCTAGCTGAAACCCAGGCCCTGTGAGCTCAAGCTCCAGATCAGTGACTTGCAACCAGCCCTTGCTTCATTTTCATAAATGAAGAGGCACAGCCTTAATAGTTAACCTATTGAGGTCACTTTCAAGTTTCCAGAGATTTTGTTTGTTTCCTGCGTTAAGCTTTGTAGGAATGGTTTGGGTGCCAGTTTGGAGTGTACCTCCTTTACTTCCTCCTTGGGAATCTGTTTGGAGAGATGGAACGGAGCCAGGTGAAGACGGGCCATATTCCCCTGCAGCATTTATCTGGGGGCTGGGAGGGTTGATGTCCAAGTTATAAGAAGGTAGCTGTGTCCTTGAGCTGGGGGACAGGACAGAGGCCTGTGATGTCCCTCAATTTAGGGCAGCAAGTGAGGTCAAGGGTGAGCAGCATGGTTCAAGGAGAGGCTGCAGAGGTCAGGAGAGGCCTCTTGGAGGAGATGATTATGGAGAGGTGCTCATGAGAAAGGCAGGCTGTGACAAACAGGTAGAGGAGAAAGCACTGGCTTAACACTGTTCTAGAAGGGTGAGTGCTGGACATTGTGGGAGTAGAGTGACCCCTCCACTTAGGGGTTGGCTCATTCCAGTAATGTTTGCTGAAAGAGAACCACCAGGTGGTTCAGGCAGAAAAGAGTTTATTTGGGGGAGAGCAAACTGCTGGCCTGCACGAGATGGAGGCGTGCAGATAGCAAGAACTAATGGTGGAAAGATTGCATAGGAAAAGGTGGAGTGGATGCTGAAGTGATCTCAGAGCCTGGGGAACCTTCTCACTGTCGGAAGGAGGCGTGACTGGGGCAGTTCAGGAAGTGACCTCAAAGAATGAGGCAGTGACCTCAGAGCCTGGGGTCCTCTGCTGACTCACAGTCAGGTGGTTCTGTTACAGGTGGTTACTAGTTTGTGGCAGGTGATTTCTTGTAAGACTATCTTCTATCCTTCATAAAGAGGAGGGCTGAGGGCGCTATTCTTCTGGCAGACCTAACATTCCAGCCTTTTGATAGTTATAAAGGGGGCGTTCATTTGCTCTCCTGCTGCCAAGGGGCCTGGGTTCCAGGGGTAAAAGGCAGAGATGTTGTCAGATCTGGGAGAAGGCAGCTGTAACAGGTCATATGTATGTCTCTTTGGATGAAGTCTGAAAGAAGTCTCATGAGATAGGGGCTGAACAATAACAAAAGAAAGATTAGAGGACACACAAATGGCAGAAGGAAGGGCAGCTATCCATGCAGGGCCGAAAAGAAAAAGATTGAAAAAGGATGCTTTGGCTAGTTCCTATCTCCTGTATTCCAGGTGGTCCTGGAGTTGGTGGATCATATCCATAACGAACTACTCCTGACTGGCTAACATCTGGTGACTGGGTAGGGAAGAGCATGGTGGACTGGTTAAGAATAACCAGTCAGAAGCTGGGACCAGTGAGAGCCCTTGAGGTAGATGGACTCTGGATGTCTGGACTGTATGTGCCAAGGCAAACTATCCTGAGTCTAAGACTCACTATAAATATAAATAGCAGGTAGCAAAGGCAAGAATGTAAGGTCCCATCCAGTTGGAAGTTAGGTATGGATATTAGATAGGCATGCTTAATAACTATTTTCTTTTGATTTCTGGTTAATCAAAACACAAAATGACTCCATTTAGGATCTGATACCATTCCATCTTGTCTGTACAGTTTTTCCAACTGCCTCTGGATGGACTCTAGGACAAGTTTCGTCCCAGGGGTATCTGATTCTTTCAGACTTCATCCAAAGAGAGTTGATGCCTAGAGACCCTTTTCATTTCCAATTGAAGCAACAAGATCAAGAGAAATAGTTTTTAAGCAGGGCTTATCAGGAACTTGTCAAGAATAGAAGAAGTTAAGTTTGACCAATAAATATTTGTAAGAGTTATTTATGCCTCTGTGGGTATGACTAAATCTGTAATGACAAAACTGTCTAATATTGAGTTTTGAAATAACAGCTGATATAATCAATCGTATTTCTTAATTTTTAACTGAATATAGTACTTTAGGACACTAATTATAATCATTGTTACTAAGTCACACCTTTGTGTTTACAATGACAAATGCAGAAAAATGGCTCTGTATCCAAAGTAGCTAACATCCTTGGGAAACAGACATTAGACTGTGAAAAATAGCATTTGAGTCAAAAAGTGTTCATTTGAAAGACCTTGACATAAACAGATACTTAAGTGAACTTTGATAGTCTTAATTTTCTCTTCTGTCCATTTTGAAACAAACATTTAGAACAATTCTTACTTCCCAAATTCTTTTTACCCAAAGGAAGCCTTTTTTTGGGGGGGGGAGGTCTGGTCATGGGGCCTGAACTCTGGGCCTGGGCGCTGTCCCTCAGCTCTTCAGCTCAAGGCTAGCGCTCTACCACTTGAGCCACAGTGCCACTTCTGGCTTTTTTCTTTTTGCTATGTGGTGCTGAGGAATCGAACCCAGGGCCTCATGCATGCAAGGCAAGCGCTCTACCTCTGAGTCATCTTCCCAGCCCCCAAAGGAAGCCATTTTTAATTCCCTTTCCAAAGCCACTCTCTACTAACTCCCCTTCCCCCTTTTTTTTGTTGGTCATGGGGCTTGAACTCTGGGCTTGGGCACTGTCCCTCAGCTCTTCAGCTCAAGGCCAGCACTCTACCGCTTGAGCCACAGTGCCACTGCCGTTTTTCTGGTCGTTTATAGGAGATGAGAGTCTGATGGACTTTCCGGCCCAGACTGGCTTTGAACTACGATCCTCAGATCTCAGCCTCCTGGGTAGCTAGACTTATAGGTGTGAGTTACCGTTGCCCAGAATATGATAGTTTTTAATGCATTAAAATGAGGTTATATTAAACATGGTCTCTCTCTTTCTCTCTCTCTCTCTCACACACACACACACACACATACTTGTGCACAAAAGTTTTAAGCACACTTAGGTGGTTTTTTGTTTTTGTTTTTTAAATCAGCTGTAAGTTTTCTGTAATTCCAGTAAATCAGTGCTAGAAAAACAGGCAAACCAAAAAAAAAATGCAAGGGAAAACTCAAGACACAAAACTTTTGACAACAAACAGAATCTCTTACAGATAACCAAGACCTAAATAGCCAAGAACAGAATATGTTTAGACATTTTTGCTAGCAAACCACTGAGGGGGGCTCAGTTTCCAGGGCCTATTAAGAGAGATGGCAACTTAGTTAGCAGGGCACATTAGTATATGAATTGACTGTTGCATAGTTGCTGGATGGGTGGAGGAGTAAGTTTGGTTGAAGGAAGGGTGAGGCTATACTCTTAACCCACCATGTGGCCAAGATGGCAGAAAACTTGGCAGAGCTTTACTGAGCAAGCAAGGAGACAGACAAGCAGAAAAGAAGGGCACACTAGAGAGAGAGAGAGACTGAACTACTACAAGACACGACAAGTTACCTTTCTAGAGGAGATGGCTGGGAGGCAGAAATGAAGGTTGACAGAGGGAGTTTGTTTAAAGAGACAGAAAGATGAGCACGGAGAACAAAGAAAACCTGAACGTATGGAACCTCTGACCATTCACCATTGCATTGACAGAAATTGTCCAAATCTTGCAATATTGTGGGGTCCAGAGTGCTATATTCAGGTCAGCGATTGCAATTATCCAATTGGTACTGAAGCCAAATTTCTAAGTGGTTAGGTTCTTTAATTTTGTGATTGTCCAATTGATACTGAGGCCAAATTTCTAAGTGGTTAAGTTCTTTAATTTTGTGATTGTCCATTTGATACTGAGGCCAAATTTCTAAGTGGATGTTTCTTTTGATTTTAGATTTGGTTTCAAGCCCAGAATGACTAGCCTGAAGGAGGGAACCTAGGTGGGGTCCTTGGGACCCAGCCTGTGTCTCGGTCTCCAGGGCACAAGCCGAAGAAGGGTTGGGCCATTGAGACTGATGTCTGTCCTATAAGGCCGTCTGGTGAGGATGTAGGGGGCTCTGTAAGGATGTAGATTCGAATTCTCGAGTCAAGCATCCCTGAAAGGAGAACAGACTAGCCAAAAAGACGTAGGGGATCTCTGGTGTGGTACCACATCAGGGAAGACAGACACACAGGGCCTGTAGATGGAAGTCATTCGCCAGAGAGGAGACGGTATGGCAGATGCAAAGCCAGCCATGGGACAGGCAAGAGATCTGAGGCGGGGTTCCTTTGGCTTTCAGCAGCTTGGGTCTGGGGAAGGGGTGGTGGGGAGCAGACTGGCCCTCGGGGAGGGGGAGGAGGACATCCAGCGACCCCGGACACGATCCCCTCCCAGGCTTTGGCATCGCATGTAAGGTTCGCCGAAGGGAGGCCGCCACGTGGTTTCAGCAGCTGACTTTGGGTGGGGGTGGGGGCGACCCGCCCTCCCCGGAGACGCAGGCGCGCAGAGAGCGCGCAGAGAGCGGGAACAAACGGTGGGGCCATCGCGGAGGTTCGGGGAGGCGGTGCCACCACGGAGGCCGGTGAAGGGACCCCAGAGCCCGGGGAGTGGGGGGGCGGGCGGCTCAGGACGCGGCCTCCGAGCCCCGGGGTCCTCTGCTGTCGCGGTCGGTGACCGAGTGACACAGGTGACTTCCCGTGAGGCTCCGCGCGGGCCCTCACGAGGGGGCGCGGAGGGCGGCGCAGCTCTCCCGGCCAGACCTGACCCCATTTCTGCTTCTGCCTCCCCAGGGGTCGGTGACTGCGGCCGGCAGTGCCCATGACCGAGCTGGTGTCGTCCAGGGGCCGGTCCCCGCTCGGGGACGGGGAGGAGGGCCCCGGGGAGGAGCCGGGCCTGGTCATCCACCAGCCCGCCGAGGAGCCGCCGCACCGCTGCCCGCTGTGCGGCCAGACCTTCTCGCAGCAGCCCAGCCTGGTGCGGCACCAGAAGGCGCACGCCGGGGCGGGCCGCGCGGCCGCCTTCGTGTGCCCCGAGTGCGGCAAGGCCTTCAGCGTGAAGCACAACCTGGAGGTGCACCAGCGCACGCACACCGGCGAGCGGCCCTTCCCCTGCCCGGAGTGCGGCCGCTGCTTCAGCCTCAAGCAGAACCTGCTCACGCACCGGCGCATCCACAGCGGCGAGAAGCCGCACCAGTGCGCGCAGTGCGGCCGCTGCTTCCGCGAGCCGCGCTTCCTGCTCAACCACCAGCGCACGCACGCGCGCATGCCCGCGCCGCACCCGCGCCGGCCCGGCGTCTTCGGGGAGCGGCGGCCCTACTTCTGCCCGCGGTGCGGCAAGAGCTTCGCGCGCGAGGGCTCGCTCAAGACCCACCAGCGCAGCCACGGCCACGGGCCCGAGGCCCAGGCGCCCCACCTAGGCCGCGTGCTGTGAGGCACGCCTGCGGGCCGCCGCCCCGTCGGCACCGGCCCGAGGCCTTGGGGACAGGCGCTGGGCTGCGGTCGCCTGGGGGGGTGGGCTTCTGGGAGAGGGGGAGAGCCAGACGTGGGGTGCTGGGGTGTGGCTCGGGCCTTCCCCCGCAGATCCTCTGGCCGGCAGCACGCCGCGGCTTTGGGCTCCAGCGTTGGACTCGTGCGGCCTACAAAGCAGGTGAGACCGGTGAGCTGGTCAGATGCCCCCTCAAGCTTTTTTTTGGGGGGGGGGGTGTGGGACACAGGTCAGCGGTGTCAGGGGACCCTGTGGTCAGTGCCAGGGCTGGAGCCCTGTTTAGAACGACCCGCTTCCCGGACCTTCATTCCCAGAATGTTGTTAAAATTGCAGGAACGAGGAGAGAGCACAGCCCCACCCTCAGCCTCTCCATGCTGCCCCGCCCGGGGCCTGGGCCTCCTGCACCCCACTGCCCCAGGACCTGGAGACGTCATTTCACTTCACGTCTCAGGTTGCTCCTCTCTAAGTGGAGCATAAGGATGGAGATTCTCCCTCCTCCCTGAGGTTTCCCTGAATCGCCCTGGAGCGCTGGGTGCTGTGGTAGCAAAGACGCTTGGCCAAGCTCCTGCAGCGGACTTGAGCTCGAGGGCCTCTGTTGGCACGGTGGCACGCCAAAGCCAGGAGCAGAGGCATGCCCTCGCCTGCCCGCAGTCAGAGTTGCACTTAGTGTGATAGTGAGGGGGGCCTGGGCCTTGGTTTTTACCCAGTACTCCTAGAGCTTTCAATGGAATGGCTAAACCGTGGCAGGTGGAGCTGGAAGGATTCAGCCGTGTGGCTGGTGCCACGTGCTGTCTGTGATGGGGGAGACAGGCCCCTGGGGACATGGAGGGAGGGTGCTGAGGGCTCCAAAAAGACCTTTGCTCCCAGATCTCTCTGCTGCCTGTCAGGCTGCTGCCAAATGCAGGGGACCAATCTTTCCCTCTGCTTGATTTTTTTTTTTTTGTGAGTCCTGAGGCTTGAACTCAGGGGCCTGGGCAATGTCCATGAGTTTTGTTGGTTTTTCTTTTGCTCGAGGTTCTACCATTTGAGCTACAGTTTTACTTCTGGCTTTTTAAGGGATTTATTGGAGGTTAGGAGTCTAACAGACTCTCCTATCCGGGCTGGCTTTGAACTGCTGATCCT
This sequence comes from Dipodomys spectabilis, assembly GCF_019054845.1. Lineage (NCBI taxonomy): Eukaryota > Metazoa > Chordata > Mammalia > Rodentia > Heteromyidae > Dipodomys > Dipodomys spectabilis. The sequence goes on from NW_024870711.1 coordinate 8,810,058, forward strand.
CAGATCTCACTCTCCTGAGTAGCTAGGATTACAGGCGTGAGCCACTGGTGCCTGGCTCTATTCTTTCTTCAGTGTGGCTCCTCAGGGATCTGTTACTCTCTGCTTTCTGTCCTTCTGGCAGTTGCATTGAGAACTAGTATTTGATTGAAGAACATTAAACAAGGCGCTGGGACATCTGGAGCTTGTTACCCACTTGCCCTGAACCCAAAGAGTCTTGTCTGTAAATAGAATTAATGATCCTGGCAGTGGTTCGTAGGGGACTAAGTAGGCTTGCTCAAAGCCCCAGACGTGTCTGGCTGGAGCAGCTCAGCAGAGTGGGTGTATAGGGCTGTGTCCCAGAATAAGATTCCCCTCTGATCTCTTTGTTTTTCTGAACAGATGTGAAGTGGACAGGACTTCAGGACCCACAAGGTGCAGGGCACATCTGGGCACAGAGATGTCATGATGTTGGAAACATGGCTGGCACTGCCCCTAGGTCTGAGAACACGTCCTAAGAAGACCTACCTCGGAAGTGCCCTGCAGTGACCTGTAGAGAGGACCCAACGGAGCCTGGCATTAGAGGCCCATTGCACGTCCCTGTGGGAAGACAGGCCTAGTTTGGCCTGGGCAGGTCTACACGCATGGCTGCCTGACCTTGGACTTGAGCTCTCCCCGAGGCACCAGGGACAGCACCTGTGTAGAGAGCTGGCTTCTCTGCTTCTGCCTGGCTGAAGTTCAAAGAGGGAAAGTGCCGGATTTGAGCCAGGGCAGCAAGTTGGTGGCAGAGCTGGCTTTAGAGACCAAATGTTCCCCCAAATATGAAGGACACTTGTGGGTTTTCTGAGTCAGAAAGGTTCTTTGCAGTGTTGGAGAGGGCCGCCCTTAGCAAATCTGAGGAAGCCTTGGACTTCTCTTGAGAACACACGTCCTCACGTGGACTTAACAATCCCAGGCAACTACTCCCAACTCCCAGCCCTGTGGGCCTCAGCTTTCCTCACCTGGCGTTCATAGAACCCTCCCCCCCATCTAGGGTTCCATACAAATAGTGTTTCTCCCCCCCACCCCCCCAGACTCCTTCCCTTGTTTGGGAATAAAGAATTCTGAGTTGGAAGCCCTTTCAGTCAATCCCTTCTCCCACCCCAACGGTGATTAGATTTCTGGAATCGAGTTTCTCTTTCCTGACACTGCAGTGTGGGGAGCAGGTCTCCCGGGTTAATTCTGTGTTTCTCGTCCTTCCTGGAAGCCAGCTGGTTTTCACAATGGTGCTTTGTGCTTGGGCGTTGGCTCCGATTTCACTGAGGTCTCCAGGGGCTGGGGAGACCAGACTGCTGAGAGGCTGGTGGAAGCCCGAGTCTGGTCTGTGTCCACCCCAGCCCCAGGCAGGTGTCCAGCGGGAAGAGCGGGGAGGAAGAGGTCCAGAGCTCTGCTCTGGAGTGTGGGTAAGGCGGGCAGTGAGCGGTGCATCCTCACGTTTAGGGGTGGGTAGCAGGCTGCACACCTGCGTGTGTTAGTTGGGAGCACAAGAGTGCACACCGCCCCTGAAAAAAGTGCCCCTTGGGAGAGGTGGGACCCCTGGGAATGGGATGGAAGCCTGTGGATTCCTGCCCTGTGGTCTTTCTGCTCCTGTTACCCAGGAGGTTTGCCCCCACCATCGATCGTCCTGGGGTTGCCGAGGGAGGCCAGAGACAGGGGAGGCACTTTGTGCCCCTAAAACTTGCATTCAGCATTGATCTTTGGCTAATCTAGAGGAAACCTCAGAACACATCCCTTCTCTGCTACTGGTCCAGCAGTCTCCTCCATGTCCTAACTGTGCCCTGCCCCCCATTTGTGCCCCCCGCCCCCACGTGTTGCTCTGGGAAGCCCCCTTTCCTTCCCCCGCCCCTCAAGCCCTCTTTACCTACAGGGGAAGCTGAGATTTCCGGTCCGTGTAACCCCTGTGCACCTTCCTTCTGTGAGCCGTACCCATGTTAATACACCGTGTCACCCTCCAGGACTGTGTGCTGTCTAATCACAACTCGTTTCTTTCGTGTGTGTGTGTGTGTGTGTGCAGATGGGCGTGTGCAAGTGCACAGAAGCAGACTGAGCTCCCTGAGGGCAAGAGGCGGCGTGGTTTCTTCTTGAACTCCCAACTGGGTCTAGCACCGGGCTGGGCTAGTCACTCAGGAAACCCTTCTCCGTGGATTAGGGAAAGCAAATGTTGGAAGGGGTGGGGGCTAGGCTGCAAGGTGTGCAAGAGAGGGAGAGGGCCCGTGAGTTCCCTTGTGGGTGTGCCTTGCTGGGCTGTGGGCTGGTTCCTCGGAGGTCAGTAATGGACACCGGAGGCCTCGAATCCTCTCCTGTGTGGGACAGCGGGAGAAAGAGGGAGCCTGCCGTGGTGACACAGGAGTGCACAGAACTAGTCACGCAGGCTGACTATTTTGGGGGTCTCTGACATCCAGCGGAGCTGTTGGAGTAGAATAAAGGTTCTGTTACTATCAGCTGGTATGAGGTGGTCCTTGGGTCTTCGCTGGAGCAGGGTGGGGCTTCCGTTGAAATATGGTCATAAGATGGCTAAAGACAAAAGGAAACAAATCAAAACCCACACCTTGCTTCTTGGCTTTTACATTTTAATTCATTTTATTTTAAAAATTTTTGCTGGTCTGGGGCTTGAACTCAGGGCCTGGGTGCTGTTCCTAAGCTTTTATGCTCAAGGCTAGCTCTCTACCACTTAGCCACAGCTCCACTTCTGGCTTTATGTGGTTAATTGGAGATAAGAGTCTCACACTTTCCTGCTGGAGCTGGCTTTGAACTGTGATCCTCAGATCTCAGCCTCCAATCCTGTCTTTTTACCAGGCATGCTGGGGTTCCAGCTGCTTGCTCAGCCCACAGTGGGGACAGACCTGCAGAGCAGATTTGGGGTAACTTCATGGGGACCAGAGATGTGCCTTCAAGATGGCCCAAGTCAGGAGAATATGTTCTGGGCCTGGGTTTCCTAGACCAGCCTTGATCTTGATCGAAGTCCTCTTATGACAGGAGAAAAATCACACCTCATGGAATTAGTTTAAGAAGCAAAGAGGTACACAAGCTATTAATGTAAGTATCAGACACATCACTGTCTTCTACCCTAAGGCAAAGCTTGCAGCCAACTGCCGTATCTTCTCTCGGAGGAGGTGCTGACCGGAGGCCCACTTGCCACGGCTTGAGTGGTGTCCTTCGTGATAATAAAGGGACCAGACCTCATCGCGTCCAAGGTGCGCTCCAGCACCTGCATTCTGCATCCTGCTTGTCCACTTGGCTGTGTGACTACATCCACAGCCTCTGTGAGCCCAGCAGGGTCCTGTGTGGTGAGTCACTCCACGTGGCCAGTCACTTGAGGTCAGTGCTGGGAATCCCGTTCACTTTCTTTCCCTGAAGCCTCCCTGGGGCGGCAGGTCTGGCCCTCAGCCTGCTCCACTGCCAGTTACCTGACCAGACTCTGTGGTGAGGGGAGCGGAGGGGATGGGGGCGGAAGAGGGGGTAGGAGTGGGGGCAGCAGCTGTTTGTGATGAATGGCTGGTTTCCACACCTGTTGTGGAAAGGCCCAGCCCCACCTGGAGCCCACAGTGTGCAAATGGGGGGGGGGGAAACTAGAGCTGAGTAGACATTGCTAGTGTCCTGAGGCCTGATGGAACTCCAGGGCCACAGGGCCTGCCCAGAGCCCAACCTGAGGCTGCCTCCGTCACCCCATTGTCTGCAGAGGGGTTTTTCTTGGGGGCAAGCTTTTGGGGGTATAGAGAAACGAGGCTGCTTCCTTAGTGAGCGTCCAGATGCCTGGCGCACTCCTCCTCATACCCCAACCCCAGTTGTACACCGTCACGGTTCACCTCACCCGGCCTGCCCAGCCTGGCTTCATGGGAATTTGCTGGAATCCAGAGCACAGTGCGTGCAGAAGGAAAGGCTAAAGGTAAGGACCACGTGTCTCCTCTAGAGCAGGCCCAATCCCTGTCTGTGCACCCCCATTCCCACCTCCACCCTCCTTATGCCACCTTGCAACTCCCCGGAACCTCACCGACCTCACCCCAATAATGTCCACACGAGAAAATGTCTTCTGTGTCCAGCAGTGGTGGAAGCTGGGCACTAGTGGCTCACAGCTGCCCAGCCTGGCCCTGCGCCCGGCCCCGCCCACCCGATGAGGGGTGAGAGGTGACGTGGGGGGAGGGGACGTGTGCTCAGGGCTTCCTGAGGGGGTGCTACACCATTTTGAAGCTAGTCCCAGCGGACTAGCCCCCTCCCCTTCTTTGGAGTCCTCTCCAACACTTCTCACCCTGCACAGAGGAGAATCCTCTCGGGCCTCTGCTTCTGGGATTCCACGTGTGGGGTAAGTTTCGAGAGGGGAACCGCCTCTTCCTGTGGTGGTACTGCATGGTGCTGGGACCCGTGGGGGAGACCCCCCCCAGGGGCTGCCAGGCGGCCATCTCCCCCGGCCAGGAGGCCCGAAGCATTGGTATGGTACTGGACACGGAGCCTTGTGAACTAGACTCCTGTCCCTCCCAGCTGGAAACAAGGGACAGGAGTCTAGTGCACAAGGCTCCGCGTCCAGTCTCGACCTTGGCCAAGGCCCTTCCGCTGACCGAGTGGGATAGACAGTTGACACTGAGGTTTCCCGTGGGTGTGTCCTAGACGGCTCATCTGAAATGTGTTGGGGCCTGAGGATCTAGTGGGAAGACTCCTACTCAGGCAGGCAAGCCCACCTAGTCGTCCGGAGTGACAGAGCCCACCGCAACAAAGCTATTAACCAAGAAGCAACTTTATTGAGAAGGTTCCTACACTAACCAGCCAGGGCCACAGCACAGGCTCGGGAGCTGATACTGCGACCCCGAGTGGTCCCCATGCTTTGGTTTTTCAAGGCAAAATCCATGAGGTAGAGCCTGGTCACGTGCAGCTGACCGACGGGATTGTAACACACACAAGGATTGTACAGTCATACCAGACCACACAGGTGGCCAATGAGGTTACAGTTTGTCTATAATGGCTATTTAAACCAGCCAATCACCTTGGTTTAAAATAGCACACAAATTTAGTGGGTAAGGCGGCGTCTACCTTTTGGTAGGCAAAAGGTGGGGTTTACCGTAAGCGCATGCAAAAGGTAGGGTTTACCGTAAGCATGTGCCAGATTACAACCTATCTGTTTTATGAGTCAGTCTTTAACTCAACAATACAATCAAGGGTGGGTTAGGTTGTTCAGGGGAGGGGGACCAGATGCATTTTTTCGTTCTGGGAACTAGGCCTATCAAGTCTGAAATCCCTAAAACAAAGGCAAAGCTCAAAATGGAATCATACCAGCTTGGGCCGCATCTCAGTGTCCACTTCAAGGAATGCAGACTGAGGAAGGTACATGCACAGGCTCTGCGGCCAGTCCTCCTGGAGTGGGTAGCAGAGGTCCTGGGATGGCCTTGCTCCCCAATCTGGACAGCACTTCCTCCCTCCCTTCCTTCCTTCCTTTTCGATCGTGGGGCTTGAACTCTGGGCCTGGGCACTGTCCTTCACCTTTTCAGCTCAAGGCAAGTGCTCCACCACTTGAACCATATTGCCATTTGTGGTTTTCTGGTGGTTAATTGCAGATAAGAATCTCATGGACTTTCCTGCCTGGGCTGGCTTTGAACTGTGATCCTCAGATCTCAGCCTCCTGAGTAGCTAGGCATGAGCCACCAGTGCCCGGCTGGACAGCATTTCTAAGACCCAGCCTGCTCTTTCCTGATGCGACCACAGTATCTGTTGCGGAACAGATGCTTGATGAACTGGGATGAGTGATTTTTTTCCCCACCTTTAAGCAAGAAGTCTGCAGTTGCTAGCAATTGCTAGCAGCAGGCACAGAAAGTCACCTTGGAGCAGCTCTTCTTTGTTTCTGGAAGGTCATCTGTTGCTGGAAGTTACATTAGAGCAAAATGAACACCTGCTGCTGTTCTTGAATGAACCTGGGGCTCCAAAGCATTTCAGGTGCAGATGCTTCAGACCTGGCCAATCACCATTGTGAAAAATTACTGAAGGCAAAACCTGACCGAGGTCTCCAGGTGCCGGCAGGACCTGGGATTCTCCCCCCTGGAGTGGCAGAGCTGAGTTTTCCATTATGCAGACACCTGCTGGGGGACAGGAAGGGACCCTGGAGATAGATGTTTATGAGGCAAACAGGCTGAGTATTATTTGAAGTTGGTTGGTGGGCTTTCTGGAAACACACCAATAGGAGGGTGGCGCCCTCTAGTGCACATTGTAGAAGCTGATTCCATGGACTTGTTTTTTCAGTCATGGCTATTTGTCCAGAGCTCTCAGGGTCCACCTTTATGTTGGAATGGAAATGCCACCAAGTCAGGCTGTGTAGGCATTCACTAAATATCAACCAAATGAGTTAATGTGTAGAGACTTGGGCTTTTTAGAGTGTCCTGAAGAAAGAGGTGTTGGTGCTGACAGGAGTGTGTGGGCAAGCTGGCCATGTGCACACCTGCTTCAGAGTGTCAGGAGATGAGGAGGACCCAGGTGAACATCCAGCGATGGCTCCTGTGTGCTTCCCGGCAAGACAATGGGGGGTCAGTCAAGAAGAGGACAAAGTGAGCAGACTCAGAAGAGGGGTCATGGAAGTTTTATGATTTTATGGAGATTTGAACAGAGACCCAGTACTCACAGCCCTGAGAATCAAAGCAGGGCAACTACAGTCAGGTCCCGCTGTACAGGGGTAGCCTCCTGAGCACCAGCCTCCCCCCGAGGGTCAGAGCTGACCTGCATACAACACAGCCAGGTCCCCAGACCTCCACAGGTTTGAATCCCTTATTTACCTGGGAGAACCTGGGAACTGCTGGCAATGTTTCCTCATTTGGGGAGTGGCACGTGACTTGCTCTTGGTCAGAGCTGGGTCTCCTATTTAGCTTGAACAGATGACCTAGTCGAGAGTCTTGACTGCATTTCTCTGGGTCCAGACTCCATTTTCTAGACTCAATAATGTGACTCTGGTATCACTGGGACTTGAGCCCAGCTTTGTCTGGCTCTGAAGTCCTTGAGGTCCTTGAACTGTATTGTATGGTGTGGCTTCTTAGGCAGAGAGACTTTCCTGATCATAACTCTCACAATCTGTTAGCCTCTGAAAAGCACATCATCAAATAGCATGTGGTATGGAATATATGCTGGTCCAGGAGTCTGTGTGTGTGTGTATGTGTGTGTGAGTGTGTGTGTGTATGTACACCAGTACTGGGGCTTGAACTCAGGGCCTAGTGCTTTTGCTTAGCTTTTTTGTGCGAGGTTGGTAGTCTACCACTTGAGCTATACCTCTCCTTTTGGCTTTGTTTTTGTTTTTGTTTTCTGGTTAGCTGGAGAGAAAACGTTCTCACATTTGTCTGCTCAGGCTGACTTTGAACTTTGATTCTCAGATCTCAGCCTCCTGAGTAGTTAGGTGGGAGCCACCCAGTGGTCAGCTTGTGCCAGGAATCTGGAACATGGGTAGTGTATCTTTCAGTCGACTTTTGCCATTCTCCCCAAAGAAGTCAAAGAGGACTAGGTCCTTGGTATAGGAGATTGACCTCATGAAGCGAGGGAGATCTTAAAGTCACAACTAGCAAATAGACTCTTGAGGGAAGTCTGGGTTAGCTCCAAAAAAATTTTTTTTTTTTTTTTTGGGTCCGGTTGTGAGGCCTGAACTCTGGGCCTGGGCGCTGTCCCTCAGCTCCTCAGGTCAAGGCTAGTGCTCTACCACTTGAGCCACAGCGCTACTTCCGGCTTTTTTCTTATGTGGTGCTGAGGAATCGAACCCAGGGCCTCAGGCTTGCAAGGCAAGCACTCTACCACTGAGCTACCTTCCCAGCCCCAGCTCCAAAATTCTTTTTTTTTGGTTGGTCGTGGGGCTTGAACTCTGGGCCTGGGCCCTGTCCCTCAGCTCTTCAGCTCAAGGCGAGCGCTCTACCACTTGAGCTACAGCGCCACTTCCAGTTTTGTGGTGGTTTATTGGAGATAGGAGTCTCACGGTCTCTACTGCCCGGGCTGGCTTTGAACTTCGATCCTCAGATCTCAGCCTCCTGAGTAGCTAGGATTACAGGCGTGAGCCACCAGCGCCCGGCTCCCTGCTCCAAAATTCTTATGAGTAGTAATTAGTTTTCATCACACACACACACATACACACACACACACACACTTCTCCCAGGCTGTGGAGTGTCAGATCCCAGCACAAAAGCTGTCTCTGCAGGCTCAGCTGCTTAGCCTAGCCGGGCCTGCCCCATGTCTCAGGCTGTGTTTCCTGGCTTCCTCTACATGGCTTCTGTCTGCTCCATCTGGCTGCCTGGCAGATGGCGAATGCCCGCCGATATCCCTGATTGCCTCCAGGTGGCAAGGAAGGATTCCCACACACTAGCTAGCCCTAACTGCGGAGGGGGAACTCTTCATGTGCTTTGATTTCCTGGGAGACAAGAATCTTTGTGCAAATTTACCAAATACGGACGGGGTACCTGCTGCCTGATGGGAAAGCCCATGGCTCCCAAGGGACCCCGAGGAAAGGCCAATGCACCCTCCTGCACACAGCGCAGAAGCAGAATTGCAGGGGATCTAGCCTCACTAGCGGTCTGGCTTACAGCCTTGGGACAGTGTCTCCCATGGGTGATGTCAGATGACCCATGAATATTGGAGCCATAATGAATAGTATTGGAATTTGAATTCAGGGCCTTGTGCTTGCTAGGAAACCATTCTTGCCACTTGAACCATATCCTTGGTCATTTTCACTCTTGTCATTCTCAAATAAGGTCTCACTTTTTGCCCAGGGCAGCCTGGACTGTGATCTTCCTATTTATACTTCCCAAATAGTTTGTCATGACAGGTATGATCCACCACATTTAGTTGTCTTTTTCTGTTGTTGTTGATTGTTTTTTTCTGATGAGGTCTTACAAATTGTTTTGCCAAGGCTGGCCTCAAACCATGATCCTTCCAATCTCAGTCTCTCAAATAACCAGGATTACGGGCCTGAGCCACTATGTCCAGTTTGATCCCCTCTCAGTTTTTGACCAGTGGATCTTTCATAGTCTTAATCTGCAAAATTCTAACGTGTGCCCAGGGCTGTCAGGAAGAGTCGTCCTCATTGATTGAGGGTTTGCTTTTAGAAGCTGTTCTAGAAACTAGCCTGTCCCAGGAAACTCTCCAGCAGTGGGCCTGGAGGGATTTTGCTTATGAGGTCATCAGCAACACTGATGGGCCCTTAGCCAAACCAGGCGGTCAGTCTGTCCCTGAGTCTCATCTGCTCATGAGTGACGAAACTCGAAGTGGCGGATGCTCTCCTGGCTTGCATTCTTTGTTGACTGCTGTGGCCGGATTCTTACTCTGCCTGTCACAGGTAATCTGTTTGGTAGGGCCTGCGGGTCACTTCATGGCAGGGGAAGCATTGCCTGACAATGTGTGTGTTTGTGTGTGTGTGTACTGGGCTTTAACTCAGGGCATGGATGCTGTCCCTTAGCTTTTTCATTCAAGGCTGGTGCCCCATGAACCACAGCTCCACTTCTGGCTGTTTGGTGATTTAAGGAAGATAAGAATCTCACGGACTTTCTTACCCAAGCTGCCTTCAAACTGAGATCCTTAGATCTCAGCCTCCTAAGTTAGGACTACAGGCATGAGCCACTGGCATCCAAGAGAAAGTAGGTTTTACTGAGGATACAGCAACCTGGAAAGGGGGCTGGTCTAAGTCCCTCCTCTCTAGTGTTTTGAGGGACAAAAGTCAGGTCAGAGGCTGCGTGGAAATCAGCAGTTCTCAGGAACCTGAATCTGGACACCCCGCCCTGACCCAACCTGGTGGCTTCCTGCCGGCTCTCGCTTATCTCAGGGCAGGAGGCTTCCTTTTGAGTCTGTTCTTATGGCCAACAGCTAGTCCAAGAATGAGCTCAGAAAAACGAACAAGAGCAAAGGAATGCAAAGTCAAAGTTGAGGGGGAGAAAGGGAGCAGGAGGAAAGCAAAATGGTGTCACCAATGGCAGCAGCCTGTTCCCTAACCATAGGAGACCAGAACGGGAGAAAGGGCTTCGCCGGGCTGGGGAGTCTTGGCTGGAGGTTGGGGTGCAGAGTGTGTGTGTCTAGTACAGCCAGCCTCAGGCTTGTCCAGGGTCCTAGGCGTCTATGTTGGTCACACTTCATAATCTCGCCTCCTCTGGCTCCCAGCCTCACGTGATTTCTTCCCTTCGCTGGTTCTCAGATAATAAGTTTAAGAGAAGACATGCAGGATGGCTGCCATGATGGCCAGCTTCACCACCTCCACGAGAGCAGCTAGGAGCGCTCAGGCCATAGGGGAGGAGCCTGTGGGATTGGGGCAGGTGATGGGGGGGAGTCTGGGGGGACCCCGGAAACTCTCCAGGTAGAGGGGAAGCTGGGACCTTGATCTGAGGAGCAGACCTTTTGTTTCTGAGGCTGCGGGCCAGAGCTTGGCTTCCTTGGCCTGAGGAAAGGGAGGCCATGTGGGAATCGTTTTCTCCCTTGGTTCTCTTTCTCCAGAGTCCAGTTTCCACCTCATGGTTGGAGGTCTGACCCGACTCTGCCCAGTCAGCTGCCTGGTTCCTGGCAGCCTCCTACAAAGCAAGGCCCCCTTGCTTGGGATGGCCAGGTTCCCAGAGGTGGAACAGATGAACAGGCAATAAGGAAACTAAAAACAATAAAAATAAACTAGAGCCAGGCCCAGGAATTGAAACAGAACCAGGGAACAAAGCTGGAAAGTCAGAGGAGCCAGCCTTCCCATCACAGTTCTTTTCCCTTTAGAGATCAAGTAAGGCTACCATCTCCCCTAATTGGCATAAGCGTACAGGGCAAGTCTGCTGTCTCCATCTGTCTATCTATCTATCTATCATCTTGTAAAATGCAAAATCAGAAACAGAACAAAATTATTTATTATTAAAAATAGGGCAAAGCACCGGGTGTGGTGGCACACACCTGTCCTCCTAGCTACTCAGGAAGCTGAGATCCGAGGATCATGGTTCAAAGCCAGCCCAGGCAGGAAAGTCTGTGAGATTCTTATCTCCAATTAACCATCAGAAAACTGGAAATGACACTGTGGCTTAAGTGGTAGAACACTCTCCTTGAGCAGAAGAGCTGAGGGTCAGCACCCAGGCCCAGAGTTCAAGCCCCACAACAACCCCCCCCCCAAAAAAAAAAAACAAAAACCAATAGGGCAAAGCATTAAAGGCAGGACCTCTTTGTAGACAGAAACTACAGGTTATTTATTTATTTATTTATTATTTTTTTTGGTCGGTTGTGGGGCTTGAACTCTGGGCCTGGGCGCTGTCTCTCAGCTCTTCAGCTCAAGGCGAGAGCTCTACCACTTGAGCTACAGCGCCACTTCCAGTTTTCTGGTGGTTTATTGGAGATAGGAGTCTCACAGTCTTTCCTGCCCGGGCTGGCTTTGAACCTCGATCCTCAGATCTCAGCCTCCTGAGTAGCTAGGATTACAGGCGTGAGCCACCAGCGCCCGGCACTACAGGTTAATTATTAAAGGGAAATTCCAGAGGTGGAGGCTCAAAGTGACCTAGAGTTTGAAATAAAAAACAAGTTAAACACCAGGTTACTGAAATGCGGTAAATAACAGCAGAATTCATAAAGAGCCCGGAAACCCAAGTGGTCTGGTCTTACTTGGTAAATAGCAAGTTTGGGATGTGTTTTGGTAAACAGGAAGCTTGGGATGTGTTTTGGTAACTAGAAAGCTTGGAATGTGTTTTGGTAACTAGAAAGTTTGGAATGTGTTTTGGTAAATAGGAAGCTTGGCATGTGTTTTGGTAAGCATCAGTTAAACCCCTAACAAAGGGAAAATCTGGGATGTGGTCTTTGCTTCTGACTTACTGCTTTGTTGATTGGAAATTGCTATTTGTGATTATTGACTGCTGATTCTGCTTCTGTCATGTACACTGCCACCTATGTGTGGCTTTTTCCTTTATAAGCCATGCTGTGGGGTGCAGTTGCTGGGAGGCTAATAAAGACTCCTTGCACTTTTATCTGAGTTGGTGGATTTACTTGCAAGACTGGGATTCAACTATCTATCTATCTATCTGTAAGGTATATTAAATAGGTAGGTTTCATTAGTTAGCTTATGAGGAGAACACCATGTGCAATTCAGGCAGGAGAAGTTTATTTACCGAACTGCTTCCCCCACCATGCATGGTGGAGAAGCATGGCTGAAAAGGAAGAGGGTGGGGGGGGGTGGCTGGAAGAGGGCCAGCCCACCTCTGGGCCAGGACTTATCTAGGCCAGGGACAGGAAGAGGTGTGGCCAAGAGGGGGAGAGGTGTGGCCACACTGGATCTGGCTGTGACCTCAGGGTCTGGGACCCTCCTTGAGTCAGAGGGTAAGCATGTGACCAGAGGTGGCCCAGGATGTGACCTAGCAGGAGGGCAAGGTGACTACTTCCAGGTCTGCCAGTTACCTAGCTAACAGATACTGGGCGGAAACTTAGCCAAGAGGGAGGGAGGTGTCCCTGTTCAGACCTTGCACTATCTATCTTTGTCAGTAGTGGGGCTAGAACTCAGGTCCTGTTCCTATGCTCTTTTGCTCAAGACTAGCACTACTTTGAGCCACAGCTCCACTTCTGGTTTTCTAGTGGTTCATTGGAGATAAGTCTCACCATCTTTCCTTTGTTATGTCCATTTCAGGGATCCCCAAAGACCACCAAGGAGCTGTTTCCAATGTAAGCAAATGAGAGTCATTTATCCTAAGCTCGAGCCTGGGCTCCCAACGTCACTGACGTGGCAGGTCAGAGTTGAGAGCCCTGACCCTTCAGTTAACAGGGTTTTTGTAGGGTTTTCAGGCACATTCTATGCGTCGTAGCATCACTTAGCAAATCCTATCACACCGTGGGAAAGTCATAAAATAATTCTAAAAAATGAGTAGTGTAACCAGTGGCGGGAACAGACCTGGTAAAGGTGATTGGCTGGCTCATGGAGTGGATGCTGTATAAAATGATTGGCTAAAGTGGATGATCTGAGCCCCAAGGGTATGGACCCAGTGGTCTTTGACTGCAGGAACATCTGGAAGTTTAGGTATTTCCTGCCACCTGCCCATTAGCTGTTGTTAGGGGAGTTTCCCCGCAAAGGGGTTGTTGACACATTTCCTGGAATTTAGTTATAACAGGATGGAATCTAAACTTAAAATCGCTATATTTTGTTCAGGCTTCACACCTTCCCTCAAATCTCAGCCTCCTGAGTAGCTAGGATTACAGGTGTGAGCCACCAGCACCCAGCTTGCTGTCTCCTTTTAGATGTTGCGCTTCCTGGAATAGTTAGTGAGACAGAAACTAAGAGGACATTTCTGACAAATGGGAGCATCTGTATTTGGAGTAATAAGCCCACCCTAGACCACTTGTCTCCATACTTGCAGTAATAGTCTTCATCTTTGAAAATGTAGCCAAAGTGATTAAAATTGTTAGGTGATGGGGGCTGGGAAGGTGGCTCAGTGGTAGAGCGCTTGCCTTGCATGCCTGAGGCCCTGGATTCGATTCCTCAGCACCACATAAGCAAAAAGAAAAAAGCCGGAAGTGGCGCTGTGACTCAAGTGGTAGAGCGCTAGCCTTGAGCTGAAGAGCTGAGGGACAGCGCCCAGGCCCAGAGTTCAGGCCCCATGACCGGACCCAAAGAAAAAAAAATTGTTAGGTGATGTGATTGCATATCTAGATGGGAATTCAAGCTGGAGCCCCCAGCTTGGAAATGAAAGCACCCCCCAGACAGGGCCCACCTTTCTACCTTCTTTTTTGTGGGACCCCCTCACAATGCTTTTCGTAGTGGATCTCCAGTTCTGTGATTTGTGTGGAAATTGGAAGCCAAGAGCTCCCCTCCACACCCCCTCCTGCTCCTCTCCAATAACGCCCTGGGGCAAGGCATTCTGGGCTTGAACTCCTCTCAGCATTTTGCTTTGGCCTGGTTGTTCCTTGTCCCTTTGCCTATTGAATGCTTTTGAGAGGATGAAGGTATTGTTCTTATGTTTTTCACTTTTGTTTTTAGACAGAGTCTCTTCCTGTAGCTCAGGCTGACCTGGGACTCACGATCCGCCAGCCTCAGGCTTCTGAGGGATTAGTCATGTGTCACCTCACCTGGCAAAATGTGTTTGGAGAGTGGAGGTGGGGTGCGGCTGCTCAGCAAGGACAGTCTCAGAGCTCACAGCCTCGCCTTCCTAAGATTAAAAACAAAAATTCAATCTCCCTAATTTTAGTTGTTTTCAGTGAAAAGGTAGTAGAGGTAACCTGTCTGAGACAGGAATCAGCGGGACCCGCTGTGCCCGCCCCAAGTGTGCCTCCTGCTGCGCCCCTCTCCCCTCCCAAACCCAAGAGCGCAGCCCGTGCCCGGCAATGCATGGGTGAATGGATCAAGAAAGTCACACACACACACACACACACACACACACACACACACACACACACAATAGGATTTTACACATCCATCAGGAAAAATAATATGCCATTTACAGAGATCTGGAAAAAATGTCAAGTGAAGTCAAACTCACTGAGACAAAAAGCACATGTTTTCAATCATGTGGATGTTCAATCTAAATTATGAATATATGCATATATATCTGACTCATATATATACATATACATATATATATATATATTTGTGTGTGTGTGTTGGGTCAGATGCACAAATAACTTGATTAAGGTGTGGTATATACCAGGAAGGATTCCAATGGTGTAACTCCTGTGATTACCTGACTTACAGTTTAACAGAATGAATGCCAAGAGGCTGGAGCATTATTGTGGGGGAGGGGGAGGTCGAGGTAGCAGGAGCAGAAGGATGGAGAGAGGGAGTCATGATATGCAATGCATATGCACAACAATGGAACCAGACAACTGGGAGGGATGAGTAGGTTGGGGACAGATGGAAATGGGTAGACAAAGGGACACTGCCCAGGATACATGCTTCTCCCAAACTTACATGTTAAATTGAAACCCTTTTGTACAACTACTTAAATATAATCAAAACAGCCCCCCCCCATGGTCCTGTGTTCATGAAGAACTAGAGAACACGGGCAGCTCGGCTCCCCACATCCAGCCAGCCGAGGGAGGCCCCAAGTCAGGAAGGAAGGGAAGCACGTTATGCCTAATTGTTGTCACTGTAACAACCGTGGACTCCAGTCCAGGGTTTCTTAAATCCATCAGAAAATTGTCAAAATACACAAAATGAATTATAAGACACTTTCCCCGCCATCTGCCCGAGCTGTAGTAAACACATTTTTCATTTCTGAAATGAAACAACATGCAATAATATTTTCAAAATAAAAAAGACGTCTCTGCTGTGAATAACATTCCTCTCAATATGGCAACGAACAGCAACCCCTCATTGATCTGCATTTTGAATACACCTGTGAGCCAGGTGCCGGTGGCTCACACCTGTAATCCTCGCTACTCAGGAGGATGAGAGCTGAGAATTATAGTTAGAAGCCAGCCTGGGCAGAAATGTCTGTGAGCTTCTTGTCTCTGGTTAGCCAGCAAAAATTTGGAAGTTTAGAAGGTGTGGCTTACATGCTGTAATACCAGCATTGAGCTCAAAAGCTAAGCAAAAGCACAAAGCCCCGAGTTCAAGCGCCAGTATTGGCACACACACAGAAATGATTTCCTTGCCGGGCGCTGGTGGCTCTCGCCTGTAATCCTAGCTACGCAGGAGGCTGAGATCTGAGGATCGCGGTTCAAAGCCAGCCCGGGCAGGAAAGACCGTGAGACTCCTATCTCCAATAAACCACCAGAAAACCAGAAGTGGCGCTGTAGCTCAAGTGGTAGAGCGCTCGCCTTGAGCTGAAGAGCTGAGGGACAGCGTCCAGGCCCAGAGTTCAAGCCCCACGACCGACAAAAAAAAAAAAAAAAGAAATGATTTCCTTACTTCTATTTCCTGAATAAATCATAAGTATGCTCCAACTTCTACTGTAATTTCCCATGTCCTCCTCATTTCTAGCTTGGACCATTGCTGTATGCTCTGTCTGGGCCTCCGACCTCCAGCCTGAACCCACTTCCCTGATCATGTCAGGCTCTTCTCCTGAACGTGTTGTAGAATCCTGGCTCCTACAAATACAATTCCTGCAAACATATCCACCGGCTCAGACGAAAAGGTACAAGGAGTCTTTATTAGCTGCTGTGACTATGCCCCACCCATCAGGTGGTGACGCAGGGCAGCCATGGTCTCTCACATTGTGGCTTACATAGGAAAGAGGCCATGAGCAGGTAGCCGCGTATAGAAAGGGCCACATGCAGGTGTGTGCGTGACAAATACCAGTTTCCACTAAAGCAAAGACCACATTGGGGGGGGGGTCCCTTTGTTAGGGTTTACCAAATGTTTACCAAAACATGCTCCTATTTACAAAAACATCCTATTTACTAAAACACCTTTCACACCTTCCAAGTCTAAGGCCAAACTACCTTCTGGGTTTCTGGGCTTTTCCTGAGTTCTGCTACATTTCAGTAACCGGATGTTTAACTTATTTATTATTTCATTCTTTATTTTGGGTCTTTACTTCTGAAATTTCCCTTAATGCTTTGCCCTATCTTTAATGATTAATAATTTTGTTCTGTCTCTGATTTTACATTTTACATGGTGATATCTTCCACTCTTCATCTCCCAGAGAGGCCTTTCCTCCGTTACCTGGCAGTCATTTCTACCTGTCTTGAGGATGTAGATTACGTGTTATGTTTCCTAGGCATAAAACTTCTCCATTTTGGTACTCCCCATTTGGTTATTTTTGCACCTTTTACTACAGGCCCTGGCTTTGTCTTCTAATGGTAGGTTTGGGCCCTTCCCGGTCCTCAGATGGAGCTCTTCTTGTGACTGCTAATCCAGCACCCCTGCGTCTCACCCACAGCCGGGTTCTGGTACATGTCTCCTTTCCAGCATACCATAGTCTTCCTGGCTATTTGATTTTCGGATGTCCAGTCTCTTTCTCTACCCCTGTTGAGAGCCAGGGAGAGACAGCGGTAGCCACCATGCCTGTCATTGCTCATAGAGCCACTAGGGGGCAGGCAAACCACATCTCTTCCCAAACTTCAATCCTGGGCAGCCTTCCTTCCAAGGGAAAAATCAATTCTCTTAAGAGCCCATTTGTTGAAAGAGCATTTTGCAAAACAGTCAACTCAGCAAATAATTATCTTGCTGAAGCTTTGAGGAGTTATTTGAGGCTTTTGGTTATATTCCAAGTATACCTCAAATGCTTAATATTTTATTTAAGAATATATGTTTTGCTCTCCACTCACTTTTCTGTCTTCTCTGTTTTCGAGAAAGAACATCTTGCTAGGCCTTGAGTTCTGCCTCTAATCTCGGCCTCATCTGCCTCTGGAAGTAACTGTACTGAGCTGGGTGAGATTTTTGGCTCATCATTTTAGGCATTGTTTTTATGTCATTCTGCATTGGCCCTGGTACCCAGGGAAAGGAGGATTGTTTCTGGAATGGGTCCTTTTTTGTTGGTCGTGGGGCTTGAACTCTGGGCCTGGGCGCTGTCCCTCAGCTCTTCAGCTTAAGGCAAGCGCTCTACCACTTGAGCCACAGCGCCACTTCCGGTTTTCTGGTGGTTTATTGGAGATAAGAGTCTCATGGACTTTCCTGCTCAGGCTGGCTTTGAACCATGAACCTCACATCTCAGCCTCCTCAGTAGCTAGGATTACAGGCGTGAGCCACCTGCACCCCGCTCCCCTTTTTTTTCTTCCTCTATTTTTTTAAATGAAGGAGGTAAGGGGGAATGGGAGAAGTTTTGTCAGTCAGTTTTCTCTAGCAAGATGCAGCTGTGTGTCCTTAAAAAGTTTCTCGGGCCAGGCACTGCTGGCTCTTGCCTGTAATCCTAGATACTCAGGAGGCTGAGATGTGAGGATCATAGTTCAAAGCCAGCCTGGGCAGGAAAGTCCATGAGACTTTTATCTCTAATGAACTACCAGAAGTGGAGCTGTGGCTTCAGTGGTAGGGTACCAGCCTGGAGCACAAAAGCACAGGGACAGTGCCTAGGCCCTGAGTTAAGCCTCAGGACCAGCACCGAAAGGAAAAAAGCTTCTTGGGCCACCCTAACATCCCAGCTTCACAACCAGGAAAAGGGGTCGTTGAGGCTGGCCAAGGGAGACCAGTGTGTGCAAGTACAAGTGTGTGTTGTGTGTGAGTGTATATGTGTGTGAGTATGTGTTGTGTGTGTGTATGTATGTGTGTGAGTAGGTGCTGTGTGTTAGTGTGTGTTGTGTGTGCATGTGTTGTGTGTATATGTTGTGACTGTGCATGTATGTATGCGTGAGTGTGAGTAGGTGCTGTGTGTTAGTGTGTGTTGTGTGTGCATGTGCAGTGTGTGTGTGTGTGTGAGTATATATATGTTGTGAGTGTGACCGTGTGTGTAAGTGTGTGAAAGCTGGAGGACGGGGGTCATGGCTCAAGTGGAAGGACACTTGCCCAGCGAGTGTGAGGCCGGGAGTTCCACTCCCAAAGTGGGGTGGGGAATCATAGAAGCAGAAAGGTAGTTGGTTTGGAGCCCGGGGGTTGGGAGGAGGGGGTAAGAGCAGGAAATCAGAGTCCAGTGAGTCCCTTGTCACAGGGTGGAAAGTTCTGGAACTTGACACTATGGGTGGACTGAACTCTAGTGTACCCAACATCTAGAAAGGATGAGGACGGCAGCTTCCATTTCGTGGGTGCTCTGCTTGGCGCTCTGCTTAGCCCTCTGCTCACGTTGCGCTTCCTTGGGAAGTGCAAGGCCCTGGCTGTGCTCTAGGACTTCAGCCTCCTTTGCTGGGCTGTGCTGGGCTGCTCTGGGCTGCGCTGTCCTGTCCTGTGCCGGCCTGTGGAAAAGGCCGTCCTCCGGAGGGGCAGCTCCCTGGGGGAGGGGGCTGGGTAAAAGAAGCAGCTTTTTTGTTTTTTGTTGGTTTTTACAATTATGATTTAATTCTCAAAATTTCCCATCACTTTAATGACAGCATAATAAAAATATCATTTTTACTTTTGTAAAAAATGGGGGTGTCATTTTGACACATCCCCAATAAAACAATATAACTTGATCATCTCACCCTCTGTCATGGTCCCTCAGTCCTGCATCAAGCTCAACAAGCACCTTCCTTCCTTCCTTCCTTCCTTCCTCCCTCCCTCCCTCCCTCCCTCCTTTCCTACCTTCCTTCCTTCTTTCCTTCCTTCTTTCCTACCTCATGCCTGCCTGCCTTCCTTCCTTCCTTCCTTCCTACCTTCCTCCCTTCCTCCCTCCCTCCCTCCTTCTTTTCTTCCTTTCTTCCTTCCTTCCTTCCCTCCCTCCCTCCCTTCTTCCTTCCTTCCTTCCTTTCTCTCTTTCTCTCTCTCTTCTTTCTCTCTCTCTACTCTCTTTCCTTCTTTCTCTCTCTCTCCTCTCTTTCTTCCTTTTTCTTTTTCTCCAGTACTGGGCTTAGACTTGGGATTCTATACTCACCTTTGGCTTTTGTATTCAAGGCTGGTGCTCTACTACTTGAGCTATGCCTCCACTCCTGGCTTTTTGCTGGTTTATTGGAGAGAAGAGTTTCTTGATTTGTTGCCTGGGCTGGCTTTGAACCGGGACCCTCAGATCTCAGTCTCCTGAATAGCATAGTACTATTTTCATGCGTGCACATGAAGTATTTTATTCATATTCTCTCTCCTTCACCCTCTCCCTTTGTCCTCCCTCCTCCCATTCATACCCACACCCTAGACAGGACCTGCTTCACCTTCCTAAAAGCTGAGGCATGAACTTTACCCAAGGAAGGTTTAAAGGCAACGTCCAGGTCAATCAAAGCTAGGGAGTTAGTGGGAAAAACACAATGCCTTCTTATCTTTACCCAAATCTTGGGGGTCCAGGGTGAGTGAGGTGGCGGTAGGGACGAGGTGGGCAGAGGCTCTGAGACACTCCTCCACGGCCTGGCTCCAGCCCTCGGGCCTCTGTGCGCTCAGAAACAGAACTGACCTGTGTGTCCTCCATGCTAGCAGCTGGCCCCTGTCAGGTAACCCCGTCCCACAGTGCTCTGCTGGGTGGTGCCCTGCAGGGGGCAGCCGGGAGCAGCTGAGGAGAGGTCTGGTGTCCAGCGCTGGCCCCTCCCTGGGCCCCTGAGGCTGCTGCGGCTGCTGCTGCGTGCTCACGCTATGACCTGGCCTCCTCAACTTCCTTTCTATTTCTAGAAACCTCTTCCTCCCTTGGAAATAACTCAGAAGCCCTCCTGCCAGGGGACTCGGGCCTTGGAAGGCTGGTGGCTCTCGCCTTGCAGCTCCTGGTTATCCTTCCTGCTGGCCGGAGGGCAGCCAGCAGCTGCTGTCCAGAGCCTCGGCATGGACGGATGGAGCCAGGTGGAGGATGGAGGTCCTGAGGCTACAAGCCAGAGGCTGGGACCGAGGTAGGTCGGTGTGTGTGGTGCGTGTGTGTGTGTGTGTGTGTGTGTGTGTGTGTGCTGCGTGTGCACTAGACACACAGTGAAGTGACCCTGGCAGACAGCTGCCCCCTGTGCTAGGTTTGATGGCGGAGGCTCCAGCTCTGGGGAAGTTTCTTCATGGTGGTAATCATGCTGTCCCAAAATTCACAGGAGGGGCTGGGGGCTGCCCTCCTCCCAGGGGGTGGGAGAGAGGGAGGGCTCAGCCTTGCTGAGGCGGGAGACGCAGGCATGGTGGAGGAAGGAGCAGGCAGGAAGTTTTCCATCGCTGGGGCGGTGGCGCAGCACAGCTCAAGGCAGTGCGGGGAGCGTGGGCCAGCGCCCGCCCTGCGATTCTGCTTTGGTAACACAAATGCCCTGCGTGGGTCAGGTTTTGTCTTTTTTTTTTTTTTTTTTTTTTGTGGGTCCTGGGATCTGAACTCTGGGCCTGGGCGCTGTCCCTCAGCTCTTCAGCTCAAGGCTAGCGCTCTACCACTTGAGCCACAGTGCTACTTCTGGCTTTTTCTGCTTATATGTTGCTGAGGAATGGAACCCAGGGCCTCATGCATGTGAGGCAAGCGCTCTACCACTGAGCCACCTTCCCAGCCCCTGTGTCGGGTTTTTGTCAAGTTGCGCGTGGAGATGGATGTGGAAGGTGGCACCCAGGTTCTTTTTTTTTTTTTTTTTTTTTGGGTCTGGTCATGGGGCCTGAACTCTGTGCCTGGGCGCTGTCCCTCAGCTCTTCAGCTCAAGGCTAGAGCTCTACCACTTGAGCCACAGTGCCACTTCCGGCTTTTTTCATTTTGCTTTATGTGGCGCTGAGGAATCCAACCCAGGGCCTCAGGCATGCAAGGCAAGCGCTCTACCACTGAGCCACCTTCCCAGCCCCCACCCAGGTTCTTTTCAACCATTTTATTTCATGTTCTACATTTGTTGTGCTTTGTGTTGGTCTCCAGTTTTTACTGGACGGGAAACCCGACGTGGCGCTTCCCCCGGTCACCCTAGCTATTCAGGATGTCGAGATGGAAACAATCTGGGGTTAGAAACCAGACAGGACAAAAAATTGACAAGACCCCTGGTCAAAGAATAGCTGGGGGATGTGTGTGTGTGTGTGTGTGTGTGTGTGTATATGTTTGTGTGTATGTATGTGTATGTGTGTGTATGTGTATGTGTGTGTTTGTGTGTGTGTATGTATGTGTATGTATGTGTGTATGTGTCTATATGTGTGTATGTATATGTGTGTGTATGTGTTTTTGTGTATGTGTGTGTATGTGTGTGTATATGTGTGTGTGTATGTGTGTGTGGGGGGGCAGCTCACACCTGCCACCCCAGCTTCACAAGAGGCTAAGGACATGACAGTCGTCACCTGACACACACGAGGGTTGTGGCATTCCATCTCAGCAGACGTCGGGAATGGGGAGGGCATCTGCCACAGCTGTCCCGTCAACTACAGCAGGAAGCACAAAATAGGAGGATTATGGTCTAGGCACAGATGCAGGTGAAAACCAAAACCCTGTCTCAAAATAACCACCACCAACAGCGCTGGAGGTATGCAGCGAGTCTCACGTGTTGTGATGGTAAAAA
Organism: Dipodomys spectabilis; assembly: GCF_019054845.1. NCBI lineage: Eukaryota > Metazoa > Chordata > Mammalia > Rodentia > Heteromyidae > Dipodomys > Dipodomys spectabilis. The sequence goes on from NW_024870711.1 coordinate 8,831,907, forward strand.
TGGTTGAAAGACTGTAAGGATTTGGGGGGGGAGCACAGAAAGTCACATGGAACAATCTAGTCTGACCCTGGGATCCCAGCAGTTCAGCTTCTCTGGGGGTCTGGAGGGAAGAGGAGAATGTGTTCCCACTTGACATCGTGGGACCTGATGGGTTCCCTTTGTCCCAACAGCCCAGCAGAGCAGAACCCCGGCGGCTCCCAGCTGCGGCTCCTCCTGCTGGGGAAACAGGGCGCGGGAAAGAGTGCCACTGGGAACACGATTCTGGGCAGAGCTGTGTTCGAGTCCAGGTTCAGCGATCGGATGGTGACGAAGGTGTGTCAGGGAGAGAGTGGAACGGCGGCGGGCAAGGGGGTGGTGGTCATCGACACCCCTGCCCTCTTCTCTGCACTGGCCAGTGCTCCCGACCGGCAGCAGACGGCGCGACAGTGCCTGGAGCTCGCTGCCCCCTGCGTCCACGCGCTGCTGCTGGTCATCACCCTCGGCTACTACACGGTGGAAGATGAGGGCACCTTTGAGGGCATCCGGGACGTGTTTGGAGCGGACGCCTTCAGGAACGTCATCGTTCTCTTCACGCGGAAGGATGACCTGGGGGATGAGCTCCTGCAGGATTACATCGACAGCAAGCAGTCCCTCAGGGAGCTGGTCCGACAGGTCAGCGGTCGGGTCTGTGCTTTCAACAACAAGGCGCAGGGCGCTGAGCGCCACTCCCAGGTGTCGGAGCTCTTCTGCAAGATAGAGGATCTGCTGCTGAAGACCAGCGGGCTGAGCTGCGAGAACTTGAAGATGGCAGGCAGTGAATTCCAGGTGAGAGCTGGTGAGTGAGTTGGAGGTGGGGCAATTGAATGGAAGACTGCTTTGTGTGAAAGACCAAAGGTTTTGTTTAAGATATATACTCTATCAGTCATCTATCTATCTATCTATCTATCTATCTATCTTTGTATCATCTATTTATTTGTTAGTCTTGGGCTTGAACTCAGGGCCCGGGCATATCTCTTAGCTCTTTTGCTCAAGGCTGGTGCTCTACCACTTGGATTAGAGTTGGAAAGATGATTAATTTTTGTAGCATTCACATTTACATTGGCATAATCTCTTGCATTTAAAGAAAACGTTCCATGCTAAAGCACTTGTATATTGGGATTGCTTAGTAATGCATGCCTCTCATGCCCTGTCTCTATTCTTCCTGCACTGATCAGGATGCATTGTATGCATAGATTGCTTTGTGAAATAGCAAAATATTCAATACATAACCTAAAAATTAAGAAAAGTGAGGGGAGGGGTGGGTTGGGAGAGGTGGGTGAGAATGTTGAAAGGATTAACACCGATCAATATAGATTGTATTCATAAACTGCTTTGTTGAGTGGCAAACTCGTTTGTACAACTACTTCAAGATAATAATGATAATACCCTAAAGTTCACGCCAGTACCCCTGAGGCAGTCTGAAGTCCTCTCCTTCTTACAGTGTGTCTGTGTCACATGATACGTCTCCTTTCTCTGCTTTCTCATTCATTGGTATTTTGGGGTGACAAGCCAGACCTGAGATGTTGGAACTTCCAGAGTTGGGGACCTCTGGCCAAGAACTCTGGGTAAAACTTCATTATTTTTGTGAAAAAAAGAGATAAAAAATCTGTATCACTTTTTATTTTCTAGGATTGTGTGAATAAAGCTACATGTCAAGCAGGAGCTGGTCCATGTGGTAAGTCAATCCTTTAAACAGTTTAGGTTCACACCTGCATTCTGTTAGTGCATTGGGCAGCTAGAGGGAAGGAGGAAAGCTGTCCATGTGAATCAGAAGCAGAGTACATCCGGGGACCAAGCTTGTACGTGCCACACTTATACTGGGGGAAATCCTAACACATTGCATTGGGGCCTCACCAACCCTGGATGCCATGTGTCATATCCCGGCCCCTCTGGCATGGTATGATCCAGGCTTGCTTGCTATGGCTTCTTTCCTAACTCAGCTTCTTTTTCCTGGATCCGAGTCCAGCATGGTCCATGTTTTGGCTATGAATGCAAAGCCAAAACCACTCTTAACAAACAACCACAACATGCAGCATTCACAGTGGAAAGATATTGCAAGTATTGCTGCCGTAGCTGGTTTTCATTGCCTATAATGATTAGTGCACAATCCAGTACCTACTAATCATGGAGGTGTCTTCCACAATGTGGACAGAAACAGAGGAGGCAGCCCTGGATGCACTTCTAGATTATTTCTGGGCCAGCTCTCTGCAAGAACTGAGTGTTCAGTGGTGAAGAACACCCCCACAGGACATGGGGCAGATGTGAGGTGCAGAGATAGTTTCAGGGCACAGATTTGCAGATTTGATCGCCATCCACAGAGGCCTGAATTACCTACAGTAAAATGCACAAATCAGAGGTAGCCACTCGATGGCCTGTTCCATCTTGACCCCATGTAGACACAGGTATGGAGTGCATTAATGACCTTAGAACGTTTGACAACCATGTCCCCAGCTCTAACCAACACAGGTTCTTAACTGTGTTCAATGGATGACATGGGGTGTGGGCTTTGGCTCTGGGTTCATGCTTTTGAGTTCCATCCCTGTTGCGCATCAGTAGTTTTTGTTTTTACTGAGCAGCATTTATTTTGTGATGGTCCTATTAAAAAGAGGACATTTTTACTTCAGCTCTTCCTCATTCTCACCTAAGCTCAGAGACCTCATGCTTCCTTCAGTAATTCCTTTGAAAGACAGGGACCAATGCAGCCCCTAATTCAGCATCTCCGCCCTCCTGGGAAGTCTCCCGCTCCCCGTGCATCCCCTAGTTCCCTTCTTTCTGCTTCACGTCTCCACCTGCTGGCTGACTTCTGACCTGGTCAGAACACTTTTGCCATTCTCACTCTATGTGGTCAGGGCAGAGACATCCTAAAACCTAGCCGTAAGACCATAAGAGGAGGCTCTGAATCTGCCTTTTTATCCCTTAGATCCGGGAGACGGACCACTGCAGGCGTCAGGACCTGAGCAGGACCCTGGGTTGCTGGACTTTCAGGTTCTCCTCGTGGGGAGGCAGGGCTCTGGAAAGAGCACAGTGGGAAACAGCATTCTGGAGAAGCAGGTGTTTAAGACTCAATTCAGCCAGCAGTCAGTAACCCAGCATTGTGCGTGTGAGAGCAGGATCTGGAGAGAGAAGAAAGTTCTGGTCATTGATGCTCCAGAGCTCTCAGCTTCAGAGTCTGCTGCGTCTCAGCTTAGGAAAAGCATGGCTGCCGGCCCCCATGCCTTCCTGCTGGTGACACCACTGGGTTCTTTTGGCCAGAGGGACATGGAGGTGCTACAAGCCATCAAACGCCAGTTTGGAGACAAATACATTAAATACATGATCATTCTCCTCACTAGGAAAGAAGATTTACAGGGAGAAGACCTAAATACACACTTAAGCAAGAACAAAGCTCTGTGTGAACTCATTGAGAAATGTGAACACAGATACAGAATCTTCGACCACTGGGCAATGCCAGGGGAGAAGCAGAGTCAGGTGGACGAGCTCCTGCTTCAAGTGGAGAGTGTAGCGCAAGAGAACGGGGGCAGGCCTTGCGTCTTCAGAGAGAAAGGTAAGCTGCACACACAAAGCCATTGCCTGCCTGCCTGCCTGCCTGCCTTCCTTTCCTTTCCTTCCTTCCTTCCTTCCTTTCTTCTTCCTTCCTTCCTTCCTTATTTCCTTCCTTCCTTCCTTCCTTCCTTTCCTTCCTTCCTTCCTTCCCTCCCTCTTTTCCTTCCTTCCTTCCTCCCTTCCTTTCCTTCCTTCCTTTCCTTCCTTCTCTCCCTCCCTCCCTCCCTCCTTTCCTTCCTTCCTTCGTCGGTCATGGGACTTGAACTCTGGGCCTGGGTGCTGTCCCTGAGCTCTTCAGCTCAAGGCTAGTGCTCTACCACTTGAGCCACAGCGCCACTTCCAGTTTTCTGGTGGTTTATTGGAGATAAGAGTTTCATGGACTTTCCTGACCGGGCTGGCTTTGAACCATGATCCTCAGATCTCAGCCTCCTGAGTAGCTAGGATTACAGCCACTGGTGCCTGACCGAGAACCAGATCTTTCGTAGGTACCAAAAGAAAAGAAAAGGAAGCAGAGGCTGAAATACACAGCAGATATGGGGGTGTCAGAGGATTAAGCTGCCTTATATTCTGTAAACTAGCATAGTAGTTTTAGTGGTTACTGAAAATCAATTGTATGGAATAGTTATTGGATACCTCTGAGAGATTTTGCGATGATTTCCTGTGGTAGTGGGAGGGAAGGGGGAGAGAGAGAGAGGGAGAGGGAAAGAGAAAGAGAGAAAGAGAGAGAGAGAGAGAGAGAGAGAGAGAGGGAGAGGGAAAGAGAAAGAGAGAGAGAGAGAGAGAGAGAGAGAGAGGGAGAGAGAGTTGGAGCAGAAAGAGAAGATGGGGATGAATTGCACCCAGCTGGGATAGGCAAAGATCAAGCCAGTGTGTGTCACAGATGCCAGGGAGTCAGAGGATTCCTGGGAGAAGCGAGCAGGGCAGATCAGACGCAGGAGCAGGGCCACGTTCATGAGTGAGCACTGACAGAGACCAGTGTCTGAGTCGTGCTGCTGAGTTCACGGACTCTGTGAACAGGGACAAATCCCTCTCAGGCAGAGGTGGTCCTGTCGGCTGCCGGAGAGGCAGGTAGTGATGTAACCCTGCTCTAGAAATAACTTTGGGGGCTGGGCTCTGGTGCCTTATGCCTGTCATCCTAGCTACCCAGGAGGCTGAGATCTGAGGATCATAGTTCAAAGCCACCCAAGCACCAATTAACCACCAGAAAACTGCAGAGCTGTGTCTCAGAGTGGTAGAACTCTAGCCTTGAGCAGAAGAGCTCAGGGACAGCGCCCCAGGCCCTAAGTTCAACACCCCCCCAACACCAAAGAAATAACTTGGGAAGGTGAATTCCATATCAGCCCGTGACCATGAGTCTTTTATTTCCTCTGCACAGAAACCCTGAGCCTGGTCCTCGTAGGGAGAAGTGGGACGGGCAAGAGCGCAACGGGGAACACCATCCTAGGGAGATCCGTCTTCCTGTCACAGCTCCGTGCCCAGCCGGTCACCCGGACATGCCAGAGTGGCAGGACGGCATTTGACTGGCAGGAGGTTGTGGTTGTGGACACGCCGCTGTTCACCCAGATTCCTGGTGTGGAGAAAGATCCATCCTGGTTAGAGAAGGAGGTGGAACGCTGTTGGGCTCTTTGTGAAGAAGGAACTAAGATTCTTGTGCTGGTGTTCCAGCTGGGGCGGTTCACCAAGGCGGACGAGGCAGCGGTGGCGCAGCTGGAAGCCATCTTTGGGAGTGATGTCCTGCAGTTCACCATCCTGCTTTTCACTCGGAAAGAGGACCTCGGGAGCGAGACGTTTGAAGATTACATCCAGAAGACAAATAACAAAGGCCTGAAGAAAATAGTTAAAAAGTGTAGGGGGCGAGTGTGTGCTTTTAACAACAGACAGACTGACCGATCCCAGGACACCCAGGTGAAAGATCTTTTGACAATGGCCAATGAGCTGAAAAAGAGCCATGATGAGCAAGGGTATCCCTATCCATTGGAGAAAGTCAGACAGTATATTAAAAGTGTGCAGGTAAAGGATGGTTTCAGACAGTTTTTTAGTAATTTAAAAGGCAGGTAGCTGGAAGGCCTGAGGTCTGGGGAAGCTCAGAACATTGTCTGCTCGTGAGGAGGGGGTGGCAGGTTGGCTTCAATGGTAGGAAGGTGTGCGGCTCTGAAGGCTACAGAGGCAAACACATCTCACCTTGCGATGCTGTGGCTATTTTAGGTAAATAAATGGCTGGACTATAGCCAGCTATATTAGAGTCGAATCACAAAAATCCCTCAGTAATGTATCAGTGTAGGAAAGATGGAGTCAGAATGGGCACTTTGTGTAAGTTCCACGTCAGCATGGGGCCAGAATAAAGACAGTTTCACTCTGGATGCTGGTGGCTCACGCCTGTCATCCTAGCTGCCCAGGAGGCTGAGATCTGAGGATCACAGTTCAAAGCCAGCCCACACAGGACAGTCTGTGAGACTTTGACCTCCAATTAACCACCAGAAGACTGGAAGTGGAACTGTGACTCAAAGCAGTAGAATATGAGCCTTGAGCAAAAAGGACTTAAGAATAGGACCCAGAGCTTGGGTTCAAGCCCCATGCTGACCAGAAAAAACATTTAACAGGACTCAGAGCACCCAGATACAGAGAGCGGAGCCATGTTCAGCACACCATTAGTCATGGAAGAATGGAGAAGTGGGCTCTGGCGGCCCTTCTGATGGCGCGTGTGTGTGTGTGTGTGTGTGCGTGCGTGCGTGCGTGCGTGCGTGCGTGCGTGCGTGTGCGTGTGTGTGTGTGTACGTGTGTGCGTGCGTGCGTGCGTGCGTGCGTGTGCGTGTGTGTGTGTGTACGTGTGTGTGTGTGTGTGTGTGTGTGTGTGTGTGTGTACGTGTGCATGAGCCAACACTGGGGCTTGAACTCAGGGCCTAGGCATTTCCTCTTAGCTTTTTTGCTCAAGACTGGTACTCTACCACTTCAGCCACAGTTCCACTTCCAGCCTTTGGTGGTTCATTGGAGATAAGAGTCTCATGGGCTTTCCTGCCCTGACATGGCTTCAAAGCACAATCCTCAGATCTCAGTCTCCCAAGGAGCTGAGATTACAGGCGAGAGCCATTTGTACCTGACCAGTCTTTGAGAGAGAGAGAGAGAGAGAGAGAGAGAGTTCATTGCTAAACATCTCAGTGAATTGGACGAAAGCAAAAATTTGAAGTGAAATTCCTTAAATTTGAAGATGTAGCAAAATTCTCAAATTCAAAGGTTAGCTCTATTCCTATTCAAAGAAAGCTTCTGGAAATTCCTTTGTAATGCCCACTCCCCTTTTTAAATCTCTGGGGATTTGAGCCACCTTCCCAGCCCCATGGGATTGTTAAAATTCAGACAAATGAAACGATAATGATTTAAACATATTAGAGCCTGACTGTAGCTCATGTCAGGAAGTCTGGGAATGAGCATTCCGGGGCTAGTGGACAGCAACATTCTGGCTCTGTTCTTCCTGCCCCAGCTCTGTGGACATGTGGCTTCCTGCTTCTAGGATGAGCGTACCTGTCCATGACTGAGCCAATTCTATTGGGAGCCACCTGAGGTGTACATGACATAGCAAATCTAGAATCTCCTGCAAGGTAGATGAAGGGTCAGACATCTTTGGCATTCACCCTTTTAGATGCATATTGGAAGTAGGGGCTATGCCATTTATACACTTTCCCCAGAAAATGTTACCTTCCAGATCAGCTTGTTTTTCAGATATAACCGTCACCTCTACTGCCTTTGAATGCCACCTATTTTTTAACTTCTAGAAAATGCATGTCTAAGTATATCAGTGATGAAATAATAAAGATGAATTAGATTGTGAAGGCGTGTCCTCTTCTGATGCCCGTTTTTCTGACGTAGGGGAAGAGTACACCGCCAAGAAGGGGCGGCTGAGTTGTGCAGAGGACTCAAGCTAGGCAGGGTGTGCACGTTTTGGTGTGCGAGGCTCTTCCGAATGAATGAGAGCCACGCGGATGGGAGGCCGCTGGCAGCTCAGGAATCTTCTGTTCTAGATATCTCATTTCGGTAAGGACTAATAAATGTAAGTAATATTAGAACGGGAACGTGGTGGAATAAAGTCTGAGAGCAATTTTGTGCCTCTTCCCTGAGCTTTCTTTCTGTTGAAAGGCCGGAACAAATCGCAGTGAACCACTGGTGACTGAGCAGGTGACACTGGACCTGCGCCAGGCAAGAGTGTGTGCGTTAAAGAACACGTCACAAGAATATCCTGTGGTTTTTCTTTCTTTTATTTTTCTTTGCCAGACCCGAGGGCTTGAACTCCAGGGCCTAGGCACTGTCCCTGAGCTTTTTGTGCTCAGGGCTAATGCTCTACCACTTGAGCCACAGCTCCTCTGCTGGCTTTTGTGGTGGTTAATTAGAAATGAAAGTCTCATGGACTTTCCTTCCCCTCTCCCAGCCCCCAGTCTGACTTTGAAATATTACTCTCAGATGTCAGCATCTGGAGTAGCTAGGATGACAGGTGTAAGCTACCGGTGTGCTGTGATTTTCCTCTTTCTTTCCTTTTCTTTCTTTCCTTTTCTTTCTTTCCTTTTCTTTCTTTCCTTTTCTTTCTTTCCTTTTCTTTCTTTCCTTTTCTTTCTTTCTTTCTTTCTTTTTCTTTCTTTCTTTCTTTCTTTCTTTCTTTCTTTCTTTCTTTCTTTCTCTCTCTCTCTCTCTCTCTCTTTCTCTCTCTCTCTCTTTTTCTTTCTTTTCTTCTTTTTTGTTGGTCATGGGGCTTGAACTCTGGGCCTGGGCGCTGTCCCTCAGCTCTTCAGTTCAAGGCTAGCGCTCTATCACTTGAGCTATAGCACCACTTCCTGTTTTCTAGTGGTTCATTGGAGATAAGAGACTCACAGATTTTCCTTGCCTGGCTTTGAATCATGATCCTCCGATCTCAGCCTCCTGAGCAGTTAGGATGGCAGGCGTGAGCCACTGGCGCCAGGTGTGATTTTCCTTTTCCACCATTCTTGAGCAGGGCACCGACGCTGCAGTGTCAGTTGCGGGAAGAAGCGCGTGCTGACAGGGAGGGTTGTGGGGGTTCATGCCTGAGGAGGGCTAAGGAGGAAAGGGGAATGGAGCAGAATTGGACTGTGGTGATCATCAGGCACCCATCACGGGAGCACTGGGAGGAGAGATGCAGAGCCGACCCAGCCTGTGCCGGCTGACCTGGGAGCTTCGGAGTGAAGAGCAGCCAGCAGCCAAGGCCTGCAGTGGAGAGGCACAGGCAGGTCTTGCTGTAGGAAACGTCTAGGAAGATTGTGGCTTTGTTCAGGAGGGTTACACCTCCAGGGCGGTGCAGGTCCTCGCTGCCATTGCTAGCTGCATGTATCATGCAGACATACTTTGGCGTGAGGATTGGGGGATCCCTTCCTCCAGGGTTTTGGATGTTCTGAAGGGAAATGAGGGAGATGTCCAGGTTGATGTTGGTGGTTGGCTCTTGTGCCGTCCAGGCCCTGAGCTGCTTTTCCCTGTCTGCCTCTCACGCTCTGCTCCCTTCAGCTTTCACGTCTGCTTGCCTTGGTGCTTACCTGCTGGTGTGAGCAACAGCCTCCCTCCACGGGCTCCAGCTGAGGCCCTGCTGACCATGTTTGTCCTGGGCTGGAGTTGATGAGTTGTCGTCATAATTGCCACTGGACAAGGGAACACCAGAGGTGCCCACGTGGCCGTCCACGAGTGTTCCTCTAGGCCCCCATCATGCGGCAGCAGCCCTTTTCCTCCTGCTGTGCAGCCTCAGCAAAATGAGCCTGCTCTTTGTGTCTGTTGGTGTCTGGACACAAGAATCCCAAGTGTCCAGGTGGCAGCCATAGATCATAGTTCTGTGAGCTCTGTGCTGCAGCCCTGAATCTAACCTGCACTGCTCTGGGACAGGAAGCCCCAGGTGTCCCGGTGGGTAATTGGGGATGGGGGGGAACGCTCCTGCCTCTCCTTCCTCTGGGTTCTCAGCGTCTTCTTGTTGGGGACACAGAATGCCATAGAGGTTACCGATTGACTCAGGGACAGCAGTCCAGAATCGATCTTCCACTCTCTCAGCCTGTGAGTCTTAGCGCATGGGGTGTCTCATCCATCAGGATGCTGGCCACCTACTTCCATCTGGACATGTTGCTCAGCAAGTGACATCACCCGTGTAATGCAGCGGTTCCCAAATGAGAGAGATTTCCCTTGCGGAGAGCACTGAGCATTTCCAGGATTGGTTTTTTGTTTTTTGTTTTTTTTGTTTGTCAGACATGGGGCCTGAACTCTGGGCCTGGGCGCTGTCCCTCAGCTCTTCAGCTCAAGGCTAGCACTCTACCACTAGCGCACAGTGCCACTTCTGGCTTTTTTTCTTTTTGCTTATGTGGTGCTGAGGAATCGAACCCAGGGCCTCAGGCATGCAAGACAAACGCCCTACCACTGAGCCACCTTCCAGCCCCTGTTTTTGTTTTTCTTGTATGCTGGATCTGGACCTTGAACTCAGGGCATAGGTACTGTCCTTAAGCTTTCTTTGCTTAAGGCTAGTGTCCTACCACTTGAGCAATAGCTCCTCTTTTGGCATTTGGTGGTTAATTGGAGACACAAATCTCATGGACTGTCCTGCTTGGACTGGCTTTGACTGTGCTTCTCAGATCTCGGCCTCCTGAGCAGCTGGAATCACAGGTATGAGCCATCAGTGGCTGATGAGTTTCGATTATACACTTCACAGTGTGCTCGTTTTTTTCATAGTGAGTCATCTAGCACCCCTAGACCATCCTGCCTTTCTCAAAGTAACCCATGACTTCACTTCTCTCTTCCTACACTGAGAAAGACATACTTTAAAAAATAAATATGTGTGGGGCTGGGAAGGTGGCTCAGTGGTAGAGTGCTTGCTTTGCATGCCTGAGGCCCTGGGTTGGATTCCTCAGCACCACATAAGCAAAAAGAAAAAAGCCGGAAGTGGCGCTGTGGCTCAAGTGGTAGAGCGCTAGCCTTGAGCTCAAGAGCTGAGGGCTAGCGCCCAGGCCCAGAGTTCAGGCCCCACGACAGGACTCCCCCCCCCTCAAAAAATATGTATGTATACCTATATGCATACACACACATATAGCCTTTAGCCATGTGTTGGTGGCTCACACCTGTAATCCTAGCTTTGCAGGAAGCTGATCTGAGGATCATAGCTTGAAGCCAGCCTGGGCAGAAAAGTGAAACTTTTATCTCCAATTAAGTACCCTTTCCCTCCCCCAAAAAGCTCCCAAAACCCTGGAAGTGAAGCTGTGGCTCAAGTGGTAGATTGCTAGCCTTGAGCAAAATAGCTCAGGGACAACACCTAGGTCCTGATTTCAAGTTCCAGGACTGGTATGAGAGTGTATGCACACACCCACACCACTCTCCCTCCCTCCCCCGCCCCTTTCTCTCTGTCACATAATTTAAAAGACAAAGTCCCATACAAATAGGCTAAATTCCCAAAACGGAGAGTAAGCTAATGGTCAGCAAACTCTGTGAGCTACAAGTGACTTCATCCTACTTGATCGTGCATCTGCCTCCTCTTACTCAAATGGAATCAGCACTGTGTCTGCAAGGCCGTTCACCTTCCTGTCCCGTCTTCTCGCTTGTTTGTTCTGATACGGCTGGCCCTGTCTCTCTGCTGTCTTGTGGTGCTTCCCAGACTGAGGTCTAACCTCCCATTTCCCCCAGAGAGGCCGCAGCCACACCCATGAGCAACCTCTGTGGCCTTGATTCTCACATTTCTGAGAATAGATATGGAATCTACCCAACAGGGCATTGAGTGAACTCTAGCTGTGAGCGTGTGTCTGTGTCTGTGTCTCTCTACCCCCTCTGCCCCCGACCACACACATTTCCTGTTTGTTGTTTTTCACTTACTATGGTCCTCAGAGCTGTTAGTGGGCAGTAGTGTGGTAGGCCTGTGTTTCCTGACCCAGAGGTTATAGAACTAGATAGACCTTTAAAGAAGAATCAACACCAATACTTTACAAAGACTTTCTGTAAGTAAGAGAGGGTATAGGCCATACTATGCATTCCATGAGGTTAGTACTAGAAAGATATTACATAAAATGAGAACTATGGGCAAATAGATTTAGTAATCTAAATATAAAAACACTCATCAAAATATAAGCAAATTGAATGTGACAATCTAAAATGAAACAATTTATCCCAGTAGCACTATTGGCCCCATACGCATAAACTGTGATCAATGTGTCATGTTATATTAATGGCTGAAAGACAAAAAAAAAAAAACACATGATCATCTCAATAGATGCACAAGAAATATTTGACAAAATCTAACAGCAGTTTATTGTTAAAAAACACTTAATAAATTAGGAACAAATACAATGGTATTTTCAGCTGTACACATTTTATGCCTTTTCATTTTCCTCATCAATTCCAAAGTCCTTGGTACTTTAAGGATAGTTCTTTATATTTTTGCAACCATATCCCTCTGCCAGATTCTTTCTTGTATAGTGTTAGTCAGTCCAGTGAGCTCCCTTCCCGTAGCTTAGCACGCTCCTTCCCTTTCCCATAGCTTGGCACTCTCCCTTCCTAGGCAACACTGGCCCATGTAGTAAAGGCAGTAAATAATTAGCTTCCAACTTCCCCCCTTTACCTTGGGATGGCACTCCTCTGGGGCAGCCACCACCATAGAAGGCAGCAAGAGCCCCTTAGAGTGACCTTCAGGTCTGGGCAGCTGCAGGACCCTTATCTACTACTTGGGCAGCAGCCATAAACCCTAGACCACCATGATGAAGCCCCTGGCCCTCACGTCCACACCGGGGTCTCTGCCTTCTAAAACCTTGTAGGACACAGTAGCTGGCGCTTGTTCTCTCTTGTGAGAAGGGGCCTTGTTGGACCCTTTACTGGCAATAAAGCTTTTCTTTGTTCTTTGTATCTGGTTGTCTGCGTGGTTTTCAGGCAAAGTCTAATTTACTCTAACATGCACTCACAGGGTTCTCCCCTGATTCTGATCATCGAAGCTTTGAGTATTAATGGGTGATGGTTCCTGAAAATATATGGGATTTTTCTTACTTTTTTTTGAGAAAAAAAACATAAAAGCCAGAAAAGTAAAAGCCAGAAATGGTTTGGCCTAAGAATTAGGTCGTATATGAATTGTGGAGCGACGCAGGTAGAGCAGCGGCAGGTGCGCACCAACTCATACAACTGCAGGCAGCGTGAAGCTTGCTCGTAAGCACCTTTCTCTTCAAAAGGCGGAAGGAAACATTTTAAAAGTCAGAAGAATTGCCTGTGATAAGGAACAACACTGGGGAAGGGGACACCTCGAGTCTTGGTTCAGTGTCACTGCTTACTCTCTGAAAACAAACACTTTGTTTATTGTGTATGCTTACAATTTCCTTTCAGAAAATATATCCACATCTCGGAATGCCATCTCTAAATGACACAGAAAACCTTTCCAAAGATGATAAATACTTGAATAAAAAAAAAAGATTCTTTTTATCATTTAAAAATACTTGGAGAGGTAATTGAGGGCCAGGCATCTAGCTCAGTGGCAGAGTGCCGAGCACGTACAATGACCTTCAGAAATGAACAGACACACGTGATATAGGTAATTTACAGGCACTGTCCAAACTGTGCCTCTTCCTTGTCAAGGAGTTAGGCTCACCTTCTAGGCATAATTGCTTACCAAGCTTAGAAAGAGGGCTATTCTTTGTTCTTATCAAAGGTTCTATTTTCCCCCTCTAGTCACGGCTGGCTGGGAGCAGAGCTGGGAGCCGGTAGCTGGCAAATGCAGTTGGAGGAGGTTGGTGGAGCGCTACCACTCATGAGGGGTCTCATTCCTTCTAATTCTGTCGATGAAGATTAATCTCCCTAATAAGGCTAGCGGGTCACAAGCAACATACCTGGTAATTACAGCTTATCCTTTTAACTCCTTCCACGCAAGATTCATATTCCTTGCAAAGCTGCTGTTCACAAACAGTAGTTACAATTGAAGTAACAAACCAACCAACCAGCCAAACCCAGTTAATTCCAGGAACTATCAATAGCAGGAAATATCAATAGACAACACAGAGCACTTTGGTTTGACAAAAAGCTACTGCTTTTCCTCCAGCACCACAAGAAAATGAAACCAACCAAACAAAAAGAAGCAAATGACTCTTGAAAGCAATAGCACTGACTTGATAGCTTATCTAGATGAAAACTCATAGCAATGACAATGCAAAAGACTGGACAAAGAAGAAGTATAGCGTTTAAGAATCATACAGCAGATGTGAGAGTTATTGTTCTTTTTAAACAACAACAACAAAAAACAAAATGGACCCTTGAGGAGTCCTGCGCTGGTCTAGCACACAGCCACCAGGCCAGTGTGGTGATTAAACTGTAACGTAAAATAAATGAAATAAGAATTCCGTTGTGCAATCTGCGTGTCCCATTTCCTGTGCTCAGGGGCTAGGAGTGGATTTTGCTCGCTGTACGTGAGCACAAGACTGTCCCTTCCTGCAGAACGCTCTGGAATGGAGTTGATGGTCAGGTGGGCAGATCCCTCGCATTGACAAATGCATGCAACTCCTCCCCTTGCTTCCTTTCTGCTTCTCCTCCAAAGCTGTGGCTTACCATTGCCTGAGAAATCAGGGTAAGGTGTGGGACCCAGATTTTCAAGGTAAGGGAAGAGGGGTTGGGGGGGAGGAGGTAAAGGTAGGGTGGGGGACGACTTTAATTTGGTCAGGAAGGGACCTCTCTGTTAGTTTTATTTCCCAAACCTTCCAGCAAACTTATTACCAGAATGTATTGCTTGTGAGTTCCTTTTCCTGTCTTCGTGGAGCAATTCGTACAAATGAATGTCTCTTTCCAGGGTGGTTGCTTAGAGGAGAATCGCTTTACAAACAAATGATTTCTGTACTGGCTCCAGAGTCTAAAACTTGATTCTTGCAAGAAAGGAGTGAGGCGGGTGGCAGAGGTTTTGGGAAGAGCGTTGGAAGTGGGGACCGGCACAGCTCACCCTACGCCTCCACTGCAGGCCAGGAGGAGAGGTGGCACCGGCTGAGGGCTGGTCTCCCCATGGCTACCCCACTACTGAGACCTTGTTATCCTGTTATTACCTGCTCAGCTGCCTTGTCCTCAGGGACAGTCCCTTCCTGAGTTGGTGGAGGTCTGGGCTCCCCTCCCGAGGGCGGAAGGCGTTGCCAACCTACGTCGCTCTGATTTATGGAAGCCAGACCTGGGAATGAGGGACGCTGGCTGGTAGGCAGTTTAGCACCAGGTCAGCTCCTGCAGAAACCAGTCTCCTGGTTCTATATCTGGATTAGAATCAGAACAGCACTGAGGGGCCTCCATGAGGGAGGGGGGTGTGCACACACATCCAGCCACCCGCTCTTCTCCTGATGCGGGCGCCCCGTCTCCTCTCCTAACACCAATCATCAATCTCAGCTTCGTGTCAAAGCTGATTTTTTAAAAATTTCTCTGACTTCTCTCCCCAGTGTATAAGAAGCCTTTTCTTAAGTCTTTATTATAAAGAATTAATTCTTTCAAAAGGAATGCCTGGATTTTTCTTATATGTTTTTAAGTTTTGGTTTCCCAGTTGGGTGGCCTTGACCTTAAGGAGGAACAAACATTTCCCCACTTCCTGGACAAAGTTCTTCCAAAGGATTGTGGGCCAGGCATAGTGGTACACACTTGAAATCTTAGCATTCTGGAAGCTGAGACTGGGGAGTCATGACTTTAAAGCTGCCTGATCTACATGATGAAACTCTGCCAAGGACACGAGAGGGAGAGAGGGATGGAGAGAGAGAGAGAGAGAGAGAGAGACAGACAGACAGACAGACAGACAGAGATGGAGAGAGAGACACACAGAGAGAAACAGACACAGAGAGAAAGGCAGGAAAAAAGGAAGAAGGGAGACAGAGAAAAAGAAAAGGATGGCTGAGAGAGTTAGATTTAAGATGTTTGTTGGTACTAGTGAAAGAAAACTCTGAGGAGTTGGAGATACGGTTCAGTTGGTAGAGCACTAGCTGATGAGCAAAAGTATCGGTAGTGAATTTCAGTCCCAGTCTCAGATTAAAAAAAAAAAAGAAAGAACATAAGAAAGGAAGAAAAAGAAAGAGAGAAGAGAATGAATGCCAATGCATGTTGATTAATAAGCAAAGAGATTTTCATTTTTCACAGATCAGACATGACAGGACGAAATGTTCAATCAGAGACAGGCAAGAAGCAGAGGGTCGTGGATCAGCTCACTGAGCAAGCACTTAGTGGGTCCTTCCCTCTGTGTAGGGTAGTGTTGGTTCCTTGTGAATAAAGGCAGCCACCAGGCACATATGCCCCTCCCACCACAAAGCCTTCAGTGTCAGGGCAGGTGATAAAATGTCCGCTTACAGTATGCGTTCTGGAAGAAATCTCTGGAGCACAGTTAGAGCCAGGGTCAGTGGCCTGTGGGCTGGCACTGACGGCGGTGAAACCAGAGTTTTAGGCCTCAGGCCCAAGTGACAGAGGCTCCGTATGTCAGATCTGGCCCCTCTCCTACAAGACACACAAAGCACGAGTAATGCCGAGGAGAGGAAGAAGATTGGTTTCAGGGCACAGGCAGGCAGCCACAGGAAGGTGAAGCTGACACTTCAACACCTCTTCTGAGATCTTAGGGCACAGAGCTGAGTTTAGGTTTAAATAGAGCAAGGGTAGGGCTGGGAGCCACAGGTGGGCACAGCAGCTGCAGGTGTAGCCTTGTCCCTCCTGCCTCAGTCCTCCTTCTGGAAAGTTGGTGTCCCTGCCGTCCCTCGGGGAGCCATGTGGACAAACATTCCCTGTTGCCCCGGGTGGCTGGCCGGTCCCGAGGGGCCTGTGCTGCTCCTCTTCTCGGGAACAGTGTCCTCATCACTCCTGTAAGCCTGCCATCCGTCACTCTGTCCTTCCTGGATTCTAAAGCGGCTGCCCAGATGCATGGCTCAGAGCAAAGACTCGCACAAAATGGAGGCAGTGCTGTCCAGCGTCTCTCTGCTTGCAGCTGAGATCTGTGGATCACACAGTTCAAAGCCAGCGAGGGCCCAAGGAGGGAAGGCGTGCATTTCAGATAACAAAACCAGAAGTCTGGAACTCTGAGAGAGCCTGGGCTGCCAGCACAGGGCCGACCCGCCAGGGAGAGAGGGCCAGACCAGGGAGCAGTGCCTTGGAAAGTGCTGGAAGAGCTTATGTTTGCACAAAGGTTAAGGAAACGCCTGAAAAATACAGGACTGACAGGAAAACAAGACCAAAAATGAAATGTGGAGGCAAGTGCTTGGAAACAGGCAGGGGGAATGAAAGCCGAGACTCTGTGGGAACACAAAAATGTTTGCTACGGAAGGAGGGGGATTACTGTCCACTTCACTAAACAGCAGGGCTGTGTTTCTGTCTGTACAGGAATTCTAGCTATCATGGCAGCCCAGTACCAAGGTGTGAGTTCCTACGCCGGCCAACCCAAGGACAGCTATGGTAAGGGGAGTTGGGGTCCCTAGGCAGGCTGCAGATAGGGGGTCCCTCTTCTTCTGACAGCCAGTCCCTGGCTGAGCAAGAGAAAATGGTTTCTGCTTTGCCCTCATTCCCCTTCATGTACCCCATTCTTTTCCCCTTCATGTACCCCATTCTTTTCTGGCGGGGGTGTTGGTCGTAGGGCTTGAACTTGAGGCCTGGGCATTGTCCCTGAGCTCTTCTGCTCAAAGCTACTGTTCTACCTTGTTGAGCCACAGTGGTTAATTGGAGATAAGTATCTCACAGACTTCCCTGTCCTGGCTGGCTTTGAACCGCAATCCTCAGATCTCAGCCTCCTGAGTAGCTAGGATGACAGGCGGGAGCCACCAGCGCCCATTCTTTCACGTCTCCCGCCTTTCTATTCTTTTTCCTCAACGCAGATTGCTTAGTGGCCTCAGGCCGGTCTGGTCCATGACTTCCTGGCTCCCACAATGTAGTCATAGCAGAACAGCTGGTTATGGCCTGTCTGGATACTTTACTGTCCAGTTCTTCAGTCCAGAGGGTTACTGGAAAGAAGGACACAGGATGGGCCTAGTTTCCCGTTATCCACAAAGTAAGCAGAGGGCTCACTCAGCCTCTCACATAACCCTCCCTTTTCTCCTTTACCCAAAGAAACGGACTGTACCTTCAAACCATCCATCTGCTTGGTCCAGGCTGAGTGGGTTGATGGGGGTTGTCCTTCTGCTAACCTGTGTGCTCACTGACCCATCTGCGGTTAGCTAGTGGCTCTGAAGCAAGCAGGGTCTTGATTGGCTCACCTGCACATGGGAGAGTCGCTGCTTCTGGGCAGGCCAGTGTGGCCAGTAAGCTCACTGATCCCGGTGTCTGCCTGCAGTGGCAGGAAAGCTGAGCAGAGAAGGCTAGCACAGTACTTCACGGTTTTGGCCTCTTCTATGGTGCTTCATCCTAAGCCCATCACACAGCCCACCCACGTTCAAGCGCTGAATTTTGATGGGAGAACATATATACTAACCATATACCAATCATATACTAACCATGTACTAACCATACACTAATCATATACCAATCATATACTAATCATATGCTAACCATACACTAATCATATACTAACCACGTACTAACCATACACTAACCATATACTAGCAACCCATACACTGTTGTAATGCCCCTTTCTCTGAAAAGAGAGAGCATGACAGAGTCATTCAAGCAGAGACGACTTTGTCACTCACATTTTTTCTGTAGTTAATTTTAGCTTTCCTGTATTCACTGTTTTCAGTCATAGAACTTCTATTTTTTTGCATTTCTTTTTTGTTGGTTGTGGGACTGGAACTCAGGGCCTGGGCGCTGTCCCTGA
Organism: Dipodomys spectabilis; assembly: GCF_019054845.1. Lineage (NCBI taxonomy): Eukaryota > Metazoa > Chordata > Mammalia > Rodentia > Heteromyidae > Dipodomys > Dipodomys spectabilis. Next base: position 8,850,196 of record NW_024870711.1, read on the forward strand.
GCTTTTTTTTTTTGTGCTCAAGGCTGGTGCTCTACTGCTTGAGCCACCATGCATCGTTTCCAGTTTTTGAGTGGTTAATTGGAGATAAAAGTCTCCCAAGGGGACTCTTCTGCCCCGGCTTGCTTCGAACTGCGATTCTCAGATCTTAGCCTCCTGAGTAGTTAGGATTATAGGTGTGAGCTACCAGCACTGGGCTGTTTTCAGTCATAGCACTTTTAGAAGTACACTAGAGCTGGGAAGGTGGCTCAGTGGTAGGGTGCTTGCCTTGCACGCATGAGGCCCTGGGTTCGATTCCTTAGCACCATATAAGCAGAAAAAGCCAGAAGTGGCGCTGTGGCTCAAGTGGTAGAGCTCTAGCCGTGAGCTGAAGAGCTGAGGAACAGCACCCAGGACCAGAGTTCAGGCCCCACAACTGACAAATAGATAGATAGATAGATAGATAGAAGTACGCTGGAGCTCGCCTAAGGAGAACGATGGGCTGTATAAGCCCCTACCTGCCTCCTTCACAGGATAAAGAAAAGCTCCTGTTTGAGCCTAAAAACAAATTTGAAGCCAGGCACAGTAGCTCATGCCTTTAATCCCAGCTACTGAGGAGTCTGAGATCAGGACTGCAGTTCCAGGCCAGCCCAGACAAACATTTTGTGACAGGCCATGCCAGTCAATAGCACCCATCATCCCGGTGAGCAGGAAGTCAAGATTAGGAAGATCATGGGGCCAGGCACCCCCATCTCAAAAGAAGAAGCCGGGACTGGTGGCAAACGCCTGTCATCGTAGCTATGATGGGAAGCATAACATAGTAGGACCGAAAGTCAGGCCTACATTGGGCAGGAAACAAGAACTTTATCTCAAAGGTAATCAAGGTAAAAAAAGTTCCTAGGAGTGGGGTATGCCTCAGAAGTAGAGTGCCTAGACTAGACGCACGAGGCCGCGGTCAAACCCCACTACTGCCAAAAGATAAAGAAGTAAATTTGAGACTGTACCACGGCAGACACCCCAGAGTCAGGTTTGGTTCCTTCCTGGGTTCCTTCATTGAACAGCGACCACCAGCAACTTACACTTCTGCTCTGACACCATTGCATTTCCTCCTCTGCGAGCGGTAACCCACACGCACCAGAGTGAGGAGCTTCCAGGAACCCTGAAAAAAAAGAAAGACCAAGAAGAAGTCAGGGGACCAAGGAGGGCCAGGTATCTCTAGCTGCACCACAGAACTTAGACCTTAGGGGCTGGGAAGGTGGCTCAGTGGTAGAGCGCTTGCCTTGCATGCCTGAGGCCCTGGGTTCGATTCCTCAGCACCACATAAGCAAAAAGAAAAAAAGCTGGAAGTGGTGCTGTGGCTCAAGTGGTAGAGCGCTAGTCTTGAGCTGAAGAGCAGAGGGTCAGCCCTCAGGCCCAGAGTTCAGGCCCCACAATCAGACCCCCCCTCCAAAAAAAAAGAACTTAGACCTTAGGCCCACAGTCTGTCTATAGACCCTGAGAGGGAAGAGGCCACCTTGGGGCCAAGCACCAGAAGCCATGAAGGCTTGGTTGTGGGGCTTGAACTCAGGGCCTGGGTGCTGTTCCCGACCTTTGTGTGTGTGTGTGTGTGTGTGTGTGTGTGTGTGCGCTCAAAGTTGGCGCTGTACTGCTTGAGCCACAGAGCACCTCTTCCAGTTTTCCAGTGGTTAACTGGAGATAAAATCTCACAGGGATTTTTCTGCCCGGGCTGGCTTCGAACTGCAATTCTCAGATCTCAGATGTCATCTGCAAGATGAGATTTCTATCACTGTGGCCTTTGTTTCCTTGCTGTTCCAGAGCCTGCAAACCAACTCCCCAGAAATCCCCAAGTGAGAATTGTGTTAGTGGGGAAAACTGGAGCAGGAAAAAGTGCCACAGGGAACAGCATCCTGGGAGAGAAGGTGTTTAACTCGGGCATTTCAGCCAAGTCCATCACCAAGGCCTGTGAGAAGAGGACGTGTGTGTGGAAAGGAAAAGAAATCGTTGTGGTGGACACCCCCGGCGTGTTCGACACGGAGGTGCGGGATGCTGACACGCACAGGGAGGTCGCCCGCTGCGTGCTCCTCACGGCCCCAGGACCTCATGCGGTGATTCTGGTGGTTCCACTGGGCCGTTACACTGAGGAAGAGCATAAGGCCACAGAAAAGGTCCTGACGATGTTTGGAGAAAGGGCTAGAAGCTTCATGATCCTCCTGTTCACCCGGAAAGATGACTTGGGTGACACTGAATTTAATGATTACTTAAAGGAAGCTCCAGAAAGCATTCTAACGCTGATCCACAAGTTTGATGGTCACTACTGTGTATTTAACAACAGGGCATCGGGGTCTGAACAGGAGGCCCAGAGGGCGGAGCTGCTGGCCCTGGTGGAGCAGGTCATGAGGGACAATGGCGGAGGGTGCTTCACCAATAAGATGTACCAAAAGGCTGAGGAGGAGATTCAGAAGCAAATCCAGATAATCCAAGAAAAGTACCGACTGCAGCTAGAGAGAGAGAAAGCACAGATAAGACAGGAGTTTGATGAGCAAATCAGGAGTCTGAAAGATGAACTGGAGCGGGAAAGGAGAAAGGCACAAATGCAGAGGGATTTGTCAGATAAAGAAACTTTCTATAACCACAGACAGAAAAATGCTAGAGAAGAAGTTCAGGATCAGAAGTGGATCCTTGAATTAATCCTACAAATATGCTCTATGGCTCGCTCTGTCTTCCAGTTATTTAAGGAGACTTAATGATAGTTTTGTCTATATTTTCTGCATTGTCTTTGAAGACCCTGTCCCCTAGAACTGGTGTGACAAAGTCTGAATATCTGATTGATTTAGCAATATTGATGCATCTTAACCATGAATTCTTTCTCAGAAACACAGGGAAAGGTATACAAGAAGCCACAAAGATGACTCCAAGCTAGTAGTTCTCCAGATTTTAGGCAGACTGTCACTGTCTGCAGCTTCTACTCAGGTTTGTTGTGGGTTTTTTTTCTTTTTTTCTTTCTTTAGGACGAGTGATCTTCCTTACATATATGGTTTGTTAGATAGTTAAGTTCTTCCCATAAGCCAATCTTAAAGGTGGAAAAAGCTGTAGAATCTTTTCTTAACCAATGTCAAATTGTTTGCTGACATAGTCCCAGACGGACTCAAATTGTTTCTTCTTGTCAGTCCTCAGAAGAATGAAGAATTCTCTGGAAAACAGATCTTTGAACTCAATTGTGTCATGAGCCAGAAGGAAGAAAAGACAGCAGTTCAACAGCTAAGGCCGAGCAATTGGTTTGTTCAAATGGGTCTGTGAAAACTTCCTGTCCAACATCAGTTTAACCAGTTTGAAGAACAATCAATTTGCTCCTTTTCTTGAGAAACAAGCTAAGTGCTACAATCCTATGCTTTATAACTCCGCTCTTGAGTACTTAGTGCTGACTGGGTTGTCTGCACACTTTGACCCTGAAACAGTTGTGTTGTTTATTGCTATTATAATAAAAAAATTTAGAATTCTCACATACTTATGCAGAATAGCAGTTCATTGTGTATTGGAATATGCCATATTATCTGTATTAATTCAGAGTTTCACTTTTTGGCAATCATGTCCTTATTTCTGTTAATGTGCTTTATTATGTTTATTGATTCACGTATGTTGAACCAGCCTTGCACACCTGGAATGAAACTAACTTGAGCACGGTGTATAATTTTGTTTTATTAGTTGTTGAATTCTGTTGACAGTATTTCATTGAAGAGTTTTCTGTCTGCATTCATTAAAGATTCATTAAAGTTGATGTAGTGTTTCTGTCCAGTTTTGGGGTGAGTGTAATCCCTGCCTAATAGCATGAGTTGAGTGGTGATCTTTTTCTTTTTTAATTCTATTGTTAGAAGTGGCACTGTGGTTCAAGTGGTAGAGCGCTAGGCTTGAGCTGAAGAGCTGAGGGACAGTGCCTAGGCCCAGAGTTCAAGCCCCACCACTGACTAAAAATCAAAAAACAAAAAAAATTCTGTTGTCAAGGTGATGTACAGTTACATAAGTAAGGTAGTGAGTATGTTTCTTGTTGAACTTGTTACCCCTATTTCTCTTTCTTTCTTTCTTTCTTTTTTCTTATTCTTTCTTTTTCTTTCTTTCTTCCTCTCTTTCTTCCTTCTTTCCTTCTTTTCTTTTTTCTTTTTTTGGCCAGTCCTGGGGCTTGAACTCAGGGCTTGTGCTCTTCCCTGAGCTTCTTTGTACTCAAGGCTAGCACTCTACTACTTGGGCCACAAGGCCACTTTCAGCTTTTTCTGAGTAGTTTACTGTAGATAAGAGTCTCCCAGAATTCGTTGCCCAGTCTGGCTTTGAACTGGGCTCCTTTGACTTCTTCCCCTGACCCTTACCCAGGAGCCAGAATTAACTAAAATCTCTCCCTTAAATTTCTCTGTATTGGATACCTTTGTGGTTCTCCATGGTTTTTTTAGCAGTTTTTCTTGATGCTTCTTCTCTTCTTTGTGACCCTGACTCTCCTCATTCATAGAGTCACATAGAATAAGTTTCTAATCTGCCATCCTACCTCACTTGTCCACATTTTAATCACAGAATTGATAAAGAAAATGATTACTTCACCGGTGAAACACTTTCTCTAAAAATTGAGGAAAAGACAATATTTAGATTTTTATGAACTTGAAAGATTTCCCGTTGAGAGATGGGGACAATTGCTCATAGAAAACATTTAACATAATAATTTTCATGATAACAATTTAGAATAATTTTTAATAGTACTAACTATTCTTTGGTGATGGTTGTGTAAGTGCTTACGCAGGGGCACTAGATGAGAAAAGGGATGTAAGAGGCATAAGTTATCTTCTCAGATGGCAGAGGGTTCGTCAGTTTTGGAATGCTTAGGAGAGCCTGATGATTTATCACGCCATTTCCAAGAAGGGTTTGCACTTTTCATGAACACAGAACAGGAAGAGCAGAATGACCTACCTATCTGTTGGGACCTGTTGGGAAGGAACTTGTGACCATTGTTCTATTTCCTGCCATTGTTTTTACTTTTCACAAATAGGATACAGACTTTCCTGTCCCCCTTTGTGGGTGGGGAGCAGCCAGATGTGACTGGTCTCCGCTCTGCCCTGAACAGGCACCAAGGAAGGGCCACGCCGCCACATCAGTTGGAGCACGCTCCCCATTTCACGTCAATCAGGATACAAAGACGCTCTCCCCTGCAGGAGCCTAAGAGAAATGGAAAACACACAGGGAACTCAATCCAGAAGATAAAATGTTATCTTTTTTACCAAAGGTGTGGAACTCCTTAGGATAAAACTGGTCCCTATTAACATCAGGAATCAGAGGCCAAGGTGGATATCTCAATGTTTGCCTGAGCGGAAGTCAGCCAGTTCCACACATGATGGGTCAACAAGGAAGAGTCTGGCCTTTATCAGTGTGTAGTGGGGATGGAGGAAGCAGAAGTGGAGGTCCTCACTTGTCAGAGGAAGAGAACCGGTCTCTCTGCTACTTCTGTGAAGTCCACACACTAGCAGAATATAGTACAGTGGCCACCAGGGCTCACCGACATTCCCAGACAGATAGAGAACACTGCCTTCCTGTTCTGTGTGTGTGAAAAGTGAAATACTGCTAGTGTTTTATGGGAATTGGATCAGCTAGATACGGAGGAGGGACACTTTCAGAGTTCAGATTGGGAATCTATTAAAATGCCAGTGTCTGTAGGCAAACTCATGTCCCCAAAAAACATTCAGCACAAAGCATATCCAGGCCCAAACCATAGATAGGGTGAGGGATTAAACCTAACAAAAGTGTTTTACCAAAGTAAAGCCAGCCAGGTGAGGGACAATCAGGGCCGAGGGTAAAGCGCCAAGATGGTGGAGAGGAAAACATCACGTTGCTTATACCCAGTACCCATATTGCACTAGGAGATGATACCATATCTCTCAGGCTTCTCTGGCATTCCCAGCCAGATCAATCACTCTCTCATTTCTGAGAAGATAATGAGTGGCAATGAATGATGTTTCACCTAGTGTCTCCTTCCAGTAAGCCAGAGGGAAAAGAGTGAGCTCAGGACAGAAATGTCAAGTCAGGAGAACTGAACAGGGAGAGCCCATCTTGTCCTTCCCTACCTCCAGCCGTTACTAACGTCTTCCAAATGCCGAGCATGTCCTGATGGGGGAAACTGGGTGGGGCACTCAACGTCCAGGTCTGTGTGAAATGGGGCTCAGGGAGGGCAGTGGCATGGGATGGAGGATGGAGGAGCCTGGGGGAAGTGAACTTAGAAAAGGCTCAAGGAAGGACTTGGGACTCTGTGGAAATGCAGCTTGAACCAACCATGACCTCCCAAGTTCAGGGTGATAGGAGTCCGCCAAGAGGACGAGAAGAGTTGAGTGAGAGCTTTGTGTGTTCTGGGAACTTGGTATTTGCATGGATTAAAGAAAAGTTCCCTGCCAGCTGCTACTGGGAGAGACCAAAGAAGATTTAAAAAGCCAGGGTACAGTACACTTGCAATCCCAGCCATGGGCATAGAAGCAGGTTTCAGGCCAGCCTGACTGACAGAGCTACACTTTGCCTCAGGGGAAAATAGCTCAATGAAGCAGAATGAAAGATGGTAGCTCCCTTGTCATGAATAAACCTTGTATCAAAGTGAGTTAATTGTCTTGGATGAAGTAAGAAACTCTTGCTGGGTGCCGGTGGCTCACGCCTGTGATCCTAGTTACACAGGAGGCTGAGATCTGAGGATCACGGTTCAAAGCCAGCCTGAGCAGGAAAGTCCGGAAACTCTTCTCTTCAATCAACCACTAGAAAACTGGAAGTGGTGCCGTGGCTCAAGTGGTAGAGCGCTCGCCTTGAGCTGAAGAGCTGAGAGACAGCGCTCGGGCCCAGAGTTCATGCTCCATGACCAACAAACAAAAAGAAAAAGAAAACTCTTCCACAAGAAAGCCTAATAGAAACTGATTTAAAAGCAAAAAGGTGTGGGTGCTGGTGACTCACTCCTGCAATCCTAGCTACTCAGGAAGCTGAGCTTTAAGGATCACAGTTGGAAGCAGGAAAATCTGTGACTCTTATCTTCAAGTAACCACCTAAAAGACAAAAGTCACGCTGTGGTTCAAGTGATAGAGTGCTAGACTTTACCAAATAAAAGCCTCAGGGACAGCATCTAGGCCCTTAGTTCAAGCCCCGGAACTAGCACAAAAACCAACCAACAAACAAAACGAAACAAAAAAGTCCTGTGAGCAGCTAAGCATTTAGCAAAATGAATTACCAGGAAGCTAAAACATATACTGTTGGGAGACAGTGGAGGTTAAGGGAAGGGAGGCTGACAGAGAGGGAAGGGTGGGTGAATACAGTGATAATACTCAACATATATATGGGAAAACGGAACCAGGTAGCTTGAGGGGATGGAGTGGTGGAGAGAATGATAGAAAAGATGATATTGAGCTGGGCACCAGTGGCTCATACCTGTAATCCTAGCTACTCAGGAGGCTGAGATCTGAGGATCGCAGTTCAAAGCCAGCCAAGGCAGGAAAGACTGTGAGACTCATCTCCACTTAACCACCAGAAAACTGGCAGTGGTGTTGTGGCTCAAGTTGTAGAGTGCTAGCCTTGACCTGAAGAGCTGAAGGACAGCGTCCACTCCCAGAGTTTGAGCCCCACAACCGACAGAAAAGAAGAAAAAAAAAAAGAAAAGTTGATATTGATCCATATGCTTTGTACTAATATATTGACATGTTGAATTGAAACCCCTTTGTACAACTACTTAAACATAAGAATTTCTTTTTGAAAAAGGTAGGCTGTGACACAATTCTTTTTTTTTTTACAAAGGGAGTTTATTTGAGTAAGAAACAATCTGTGAATTGCATAACCGCAACTAAAAGACCCCAAGGGTCAATTGCAGTGCATCAGAGGCAGTCTTTAGAGGAGCAATGCAGAAGCAAAGCAGGAAATGATTACACTGGTTGCAGTGCAACATTGCTTTTTATTGTTGTTTACCCTGTTTAAAGTTTCTATATTTGGCTGAAGTTTCGTTTCTGCCTAACAGAAGTATTTACTGGAAATGATCTAAGTTTTGCCGATGTGCAGTGTAAGCCTGGTCAAGACCATTTTTGGTCGTTGGTTTTGGTGGCACAGGAGTTTTTCAGTCCTGTTCCTTTTCAATTGTGCCAAATGGCCTACTGTAGCCTGAATGACTTCCTTTGCTCTCTGAAACACAGAAAAGGATCCTGGGAGGACATTTCTCATTAACCCTTTAACCCCACAGCGGCCACAGAACGTTCTTAGATGGGACACGGCTGGTGGCCATCCTGTAGGGGCAGCAGCAGAGACAGTGGGCAGACCACAGCACAGAAACACCTGGAATCCATCCACTGTGGGTGTTTTCCCAGGCCTCTGTGTTTTTACCAAAGGGTGGACCAGCCTCTGGTTGTCTAGATTTGGAGTGCTTGTTTTTTTGGGGGTGGGGAGGTCCGGTCGTGAGGCCTAAACTCTGGGCCTGGGCGCTGTCCCTCAGCTCTTCAGCTCCAGATTAGCGCTCTACCACTTGAGCCACAGCGCCACTTCCAGCTTTTTTTCTTTTTGCTTATGTGGTGCTGAGGAATCGAACCCAGGGCCTCATGCCTGCAAGGCAAGCGCTCTACCAAGGAGCCACCTTCGCAGCCCTTGGAATGCTTCTTGCTTTGAGCACCTAGCTGCCTTTCATGTTCCCAGTGGGATCCTCCATAGAAAGCAGCGAACAATGGAAACCATAAAGGCAAATTAAGGTAGAATTCAGAAACTGAACAGAATGTAGTTTGGTCATCCTGTGAACAGATCAATGACCCACAAAGAAGTCTCCAAAAGAAGGAGGCCTCTGCCTGGCCCTTGGATACTGAATTCTTGATGTTATAAAAAAGATATCAAGATGGGGTCAAGGAAATACGTTAGTTCAGCAAAGTCAAGAAAAGACAGATGCAACTTAGAGTGGGTGTGGTGCGTCTGATCACAGGTGCAACGGCTGTGAGAACATCACAGACTTGGCTCTAATTCACCGTAGGTACAGTGAGCGCTTAGTTCTGACACCTGGTGCATTTCACCATCTCTGCTGACACATTGTTTTATCAATTGGGACCAGGGATCTCCAGATTGGCCTGTTAAACTTGGCTCATTGATGCCACACGCTTCTTTTAAGACAAGTGTCTATCCTTGAGATAGGCATGTGTGTGTGTGTGTGTGTGTGTGTGTGTGTGTGTGCGTGTGTGTTGACAGAAATTTTATGTTCCTAAAGTGAATAAACACAAATAAAGCTAGAAGTAAACATTCTGTATTTGTGTACATATGACTATGAATTTATATAACCACAGAATGACATATAAATGTACAAATTAGATGGAAACAAAACCTCAAAAGATTCAAGGTATAATTAATAATGAGCAGTTGATTGTGGAAATACAATGGGGCTTACCTGCAAACACGAGTGATGTTATTTTTCTTAACAAATACTTTTTTTGTCCAAAGGAGAGTCATTTTCCTAGAATAAGAGTCTCTTAAAATTTCTTCATTGTTATTGTAAGGTGACATGCAGAGGGTTAGGTACGTAAGTCAGGTAAAGAGTCCATTTCCTCTGGACTCTATCAGCCCTCCCTCATTCTCTCCCAGTTTTCCCCTCTAGTCTCTATCCACAATTTGTATGGTTCATATGCAGGATAGTGTCTGGTGAGAAGTGTCTCTTTTAAGTTGTTTTTTTTTTTGCTTAGTCTTAGAGCATGCTAATCTACAGGGCAAGTAGGTGAGGTCAGAGAGAGAGAGAGCGCTATGTTTTGTTTTTGTTTTTTTTACTAAATGTTATAGCTGATGAACAAATGTAGGGCATAAGACAAAAAGGGTGCTTCTTGCGTGGGGACTCATGCCTGCAATCCTAGCTACTGAGGAGGCTGAGCTCTGAGGATCGCAGTTTGAAGCCAGCCCAGTCAGGAAACTCCATGAGACTCTTCTCCCCAATAAACTACTGAAAAAAAAGCTAGCTGTGGCTCAAGTGGCAGAGTGCTAGCCTTGAGTAAAAGAAGGTCAGGAACAGTGCCTAGGCCCAGAGTCCAAGCCTTAGGTCCAGGCATGGGGGGGGTGGGGGGGAAGGAGAAAGAGGTGCATCTGTGCTTTCAATTATTCATTACCACAGTGTTTAGCTCTGAACTTCTGGCAGCTGTTCCCTGTGCATCTCTCCTACCATGTAGGATGTGTGTCAAGTACCTACCTGAAAATCTTCCTCAACAGGCTTAACGGATTTAATGTCTCTGCTGCTAATTAACATTTTGTCTCATATTTGCAGTGTCTTTCATCAGTTTGGAGCTGCTTCAAGACAAAACAAAACCCATGGGGCTGGGAAGGTGGCTCAGTGGTAGAGCGCATGCCTTGCATGCCAGAGGCCCTGGGTTCAATTCCTCAGCACCACATAAGCAAAAAGAAAAAAGCTGGAAGTGGCGCTGTTGCTCAAGTGGTAGAGCGCTAGCCTTGAGCTGAAGAGCTGAGGGATAGCGCCCAGGCCCAGAGTTCAGGCCCCATGACTGGACCCAAAGAAACAAAACAAAACAAAACAAAAAAAAATGACAAAACAAAACCCCGAAGTGGCAGTGTCTATTCTATCATACTTCTCACCCATGGCTGATGAAAATACACACAAAACTTCTCATTTTAAGTGTATTATCTTTGACATTATTAGGAAAGGTCTAAGTTCTATGACCAATATTTTGTGCCTTAATGGAAGATCTTTCATACTGCAAATAAATTCCATATGTATAGTGGTGTAACAGTGTATTGCCATCAAAGTAGTCAAGTTATGTCCCATGGAAAAATATTCTACCCTGCCACAGTTGTTTTTTTTTTTTTTTGATCGGTCGTGGGGCTTGAACTCTGGGCTTGGGCACTGTCCCTACACTCTTCAGCTCAAGGTGAACACTCTACTGCTTGAGTCACAACGCCACTCCAGTTTTCTAGAGGTCTCACGGATTTTCCTTCTGGGCTGACTTTGAACCGCGATCCTCAGATCTCAGCCTCGTGAGTAGCTAGGATTACAGGTGTGAGCCACCAGCGCCCGGCTAATCTGCTGCAGTTTTTTAAGCTAGAAAAATTACAATGAAGTGAAATTAAATAGTTTGTCAGGTATCATGTGCTCAATAAATAGCCACATGTAGGTAATGGCTACCCTATTGCATACTGTAATTTATTCAATCTACTCAAATATTTGGAATTTAGACATCTTCTTCCAACTAACCTAAGGTAAAAATATATTACAAGAAGTATAGAAAATACTTCAGATGGATGACAATTAAGTCAAAATGTGTGGAAATTTTGATAAATTAAAATTTTTACATTAGAAAGGAATTGCTAATGGCACACCCAGCATCACGGGTAACACGCTGTAGAGACCATGCATATTGTACTGTTGGTTCCAGCAGTCACTAACATGGGGAGCTGATCACTCTGATCTAGGAAGTCTTCTGGCAAGGGTGTGGCTTAGTTCTCTCTTCCTTCTAGCACAAATTTCTTGGTCCTGAGATGCAGTTCCAACTACACTCTGAATTAGGATCCTTTTACTACTTCAGAAAAGATCTCCAAGTATACCAAGATCTTCTCACGTGGTGGCCTGGAACTTGAAATTCTCACTCCAGCGGCCCTACAAGATTCTAAAAGCACTTCATTGCTTCCTTTTCTTGCTCCCCTCCTTCCCGGCCTCCCTACACCCCACTCTCCACAAACACCCACCACACACCCTCACCCCACCCACACTCTCCCTACCATCAAAGGAAGAGTGTGCATTGGGTTGAAAATATCCTTTGCTTGCTAGTGCCAGAAGTCAGATGTAATGAAGGGCCACAGAACACAAGGGAAAGTAACAAGTATGACCATCCCTGGATGCTGACCTCTTCCGCTCAAGTCTCCCTGGCAGTCTACCTGTGACTAGAGACAGGGTCCCTCGTTCCCACAGCTGACTCCTTCACACCCCACCCTGACTTCATCCCCCATTCCACCTAGGATGTTCCCACGGGCCCTGTTTGTTAGGATTTGAGAGAAAAAAACCCTCTTTCTGCCTCTTCTGCTCCCACTTCGCCTCCTGCCCAGCTCCGTGTCCACCCTTCCCCACATGGCCTTCTCCCTCAGCCACTGCTGGTACCCATCTGCCCGTGGTTCTCCTGCTGAAATGGCCATAGAGATCATGAAGAGGTAAATGGTATCAGCCTAAAGTGGCTTTATTGGGGGGCTTACGCCCAAGCACAAGGGGACAGTGCGTGGCAAGGGCTCCCGGACTGGCATGGCTCCGGCAAGGAGCCCTGCACAGGTAACTTTTGTCTGCTCTCCTGCCCAAGTGCATCAGTGGTGGTAGCTTACGACTCAGGAGTTCTACACACCTCCTAGCCATCTTCTTTTTATTTTTATTTTATTTATTTTATTTTTTTACCTTTTTTTAATTGTGAAAATACTGTACAGAGGGGTTACAATGACATGGGCAAGATAATAAGTATATTTCTTATCAAGCATTTTTTCCTCTTCTTTTGTTTCCCCTTCCCATCCCTTTCCATCTCTCCCCCCATCCGATTCTCCCTCCCCCCACCAAAGTTGTAAAGTTCGTTTTTCGACATAACGACTTGTACATCTCATATTTGCAATGGGTCCACCCCACTCCTAGCCATCTTTGCACCAAGATTTTTACTCATTGCTCATTGGCACTGCATCCATCTGTTCTTGGTTCACCGAGAGCCCAGAAGCCACTGTCCCAGGATGGTCAAATACAGGTCCCACTCAGGGATTCTGCATGCATACACAGAGGCTGCAAGAGTGCACACCACCAGCTGAGAAGGAAGGTCATTACAACACAGCGATCTTAGAGTACATTGCCTATTAAAATAGCTCACCCTAGGGAGGGGGCTCTTGGCCTCCCCCTTTCTGTCTGACTACTATGTTGTACCCACCACAGTGCGGGCACCTTACCAGCAATCACTCCTACTCCTCTTACAGGTCAGAATGAAGCCCAAGAGATATACAGGCATTTGGCCAATGGCTCCTGCTGAGTTACATAACATTGGTGGGCTCTGGTGGCCAGGGAGATGTGGGAGGAGTTCCACAGTTGAGTGCAGGCCACAGTTCTGTCCTCAAGAAGCTTTGGCTCTATCAGGACACAGACTATACTAAAGAAATGCAAGGTCAGTGAGATAGGAGGTCCCATGTGAGGGCTACAGAAAAAAGGAGGCATAAAAGAAGTCATACGGACCTCTGAGGTGAGCTGAGTACTCTGGACCCAGCACCCTCCTCCCCCCCCCCAACCACTCTCCACTGTGAACTTGGCAGTGCTCTGTGCACACAGAGAAAGCAAGGGCTGAGCCTAGGGGCACAGCCATGGAAGGACTCTCCTGCACATGTCTAGTGTCCTTTCAGACGGACGCCCTTCGCAGCAGGTTCCTGTGAATCTTCTCAGACTCCTGCTGGACTTGGGAGAGCTCTTCCAGCCAGGATGCCTTGTTGAGCATCTCTTTTGACCTTTGACCCGGGGTTGCCTGTCTTTCCTGCACTTCTGGGGGTAGAATGCTACGCTGGGCGAATTGGTAAACCAAGTTGGTGTAACAATGGCCCTCATTTTCCCACAGGATCCCTTCAATTTTCCGCATAAGCTCCTGCCGCTGGGCCTCCTGCTCTGCTCCCTCTGCTTTGTTGTTGAAGCCACAATGGCGTCGCTCACAGATCACATCCAACTTGGCAAGGAACTGGTTATTGGTCTTCTGCACATATTCTTCCAGGGACCCCCCAGCCAGATCTTCTATCCGAGTGAAAACCAGGATGGTGTAAGCCAGGATCCCCAGTCCAAAGATCTCTTGCAGACGCCTGACGACCTCCTGGTCCTCTCTGGTGAACCGGCCCATCTGGCTCACCAAGAGCACTGCGTGAGGGCCTGGCGAGGTGAAGGCGATGGCTTCACAGACCCCAGCTGCCACTTCTGGCCACACCCGACGGGACAAAATGTCTGGGGTGTCAATCACCTCGAGTTCCTTCTCAGACCACACTCGGCTCTCTCGTTGGCAGGTCACGGTCACTGGTCTAGCACTGAGTCTAGATTCAAACACTTTCCTGCCCAGGATGCTATTTCCGGTTGCACTTTTCCCACTTCCGGTTTTCCCCACCAGAAGGAGCCTCAGTCTCCTTGGGATGAGTTCTTTCTTCTTCAGACCTAGAGCTAAAGGACAGAAGGAGAGAGAACTGGGGTTAGAGCGGTTGACACCATTGACCAGAAGCCCATTCTCCTCGGTATCCTCCACTAGCCGAGGGACAGGTTGTCTCAGGTTGGGGCAGGGATGACAGAGACCAACGACGTCTGACCAGGAGACTCCCCGTGCTCCCGTTCCCAGCTCCAATGCTCCCGTGTCCTAGCCCCATGCTCCGACTCTCAGCACAGGACCTTGCAGGAGGGGCCGAACATTCCCACAGTGGGGTATTAGAGCCATCAGTTGTGAGATGACACGTGAAGGTGCCAATCACACGTCGACACACATCATGCCAGGGTTTTTCAGTATGTCTGAAGATGGTGGGCAGGAAGGGAAGTCTTCTCTCCCAACCTTGCAGGTGCTATGACACACAGCACCTACAGCAGTGACAGGATGGTTTCCAAGCACAATCCCCCCCACCCCAAGATGTTAATGGGTCTTAGATTATAGAATGCCAACTTTCCCACAGGTATTTGGGCTCTGACTTCTCCTCAACACCCCGAGCCCCCGTGAATTTCGCTCCTGCCTACTTGAATCCAAGCCTGGCTGACCCACAGACCAGTTCTGACAGAGCAACACTAGTTCCCTCCAGCCCTTCAGCTTCTATGAGGGGGGCTGAAAAGAATTTGAGTAAATGGGTAGACTCGCAAGAAGTGTAAGTGGCCAGATATTCCTTCCTGCCGGCCTAGCCACGCCAAGATGGGGGAAAAGAATAACTTCCATTTGGACCTTTACCATTGGACCTTCCTTGAAGCCAAATATGGGTGAGAAACCTGGAGTGGAACTTTTAAAGGAAAATGTAATCATGATCTTTCTGTGTGGTAGAGTAACATGATTTGAGGGCTCAGGCCCTTAATTTCATCAAGTACATGATCAGGTATGTTGAGACACATAATCAGTTACAAAGAGTTTCTTGTGTGCAGGAGATTGCGTGGGTTTCCAGCATTCCTAAATTCCATCACCAAGGATTAATAGCGAAGCTGAGCTTTTGCAAAGGCCGAGCCCCGTTCTGAGCAGTGGCCCCCAAATCCACTCTGCTGGTTCATATAGTGTTCTCACACTCAGGGCCATGACCCTCCCTCCCACATCCCAGCCGTCCAGACACTCCCACCCCACAGGGACTGCTGGTCTCCAAGCTCAGGGTCTCCTCATACCATAGCCACCATATCCTTCTCATGGAGGAGAGAGGAGAGGATGACGACAGTTTTCTTTGGGGGCTGGTATTGCTTGCCTCTTTTTGCCAGATATACCCAGGGAGGGGATTTTTCTTTAATTTTGGCTAGAGTAAGAAAAAGATCTTAGCCCCAAGGCATTTTCTCCTTTTGGCTGAGGTGTTGAATCTCTGAAATGGGGCCTTTGCTGCTTCTCCAAGCCCTCTGCGGGCGGAGCGAGGTCTCACACCAGGTTTCCACCTGCTCCTCTCTCCACTTGGCCTCTGCTATTAAAGTCATTACCTCCTGATGGTTTTTGTATGGTGTCCTGGGGTGGCAGCCCTGAGGAATTCTCCTGGAGGATCTGTTCATAATCTTCTTCCTCCACCTAGAGAAAACAATATCACTTTTACTGGTTTTTCCAATGGCATTGTTTTGACTTGATCTTACCAGGAAAGGGTTTTTCTTTTGTTTGTTTGCTTTTGTTTTGTTTTCACTAATTTATAGGTGAGAAAGCTCAGTGAGGAACCTTGGTCTCCATCCACAACATTAAGAGATTTCAACTCATGCAGAAAGGGGCCACTGGCTTAGAACCTGGGAAAGGAGTGGAATTTGGGTGGGCAGAGTCTGTACCTAGAGAAGGAGTGGGGGGGACTGAAACAGAAGCAGAGGAACCCTGAGTCCATGGTTCCCACAAAGTAGGAAGTTCTGTGTTGCAGGAAGTTGGGGCCAGAAAGAGTGTTGATCTCTGAAGAAAGCTCAGCAGTGAGGCTTTGGGAAGTCTGAGGGCTGCTGGGTCTCTTGAGAGGAAGATGCCAGCCCTGAGGGCTTTAGCAGAGCCTGCTGGGAGCTGAGCACTTCAGCTAGGCACACTAGGCCTCAATGTCTCTTCAGTGAGTATTGGGCCTGAAATGGGAAAGACTATGAAAGTCTCTTCCTCTACAAAGTCATAGAATATTTAGAATATTTCAGAGCATTTTTTTTAGTCCACTCTGCATCATCCCAACCAGGACTGCTTCTCCCTTCAGTGGTAGCAATTCAGTGTGTCCTTGCCTTATAGACTAACCGAGTTCTTTTTGTCAGTGCTCTATCTGCCTGATTTTCTCTGTGGGACTGGGGATGACAGACCCGGTGAAGGCTCTAGGGCATAGGCAATCTCGCTACAGGAGGCCTCTAGAGACACGGTCTCTTCACCACCACATGTGGTGGGCTGTTCTACTCTGCTCACTTGGCATACTGTGTTGTCCCCCTCAAATCCCAGGAGCTGGCCAGCGAGAGGTCACAGGACGTGGGTTTGTGATGGTGCCTTGATTCTGTAATGTCAGCTCCAACAGCCTAGGCTGAGCATGGAGGTAGCCCAGGCAGTTTGGTGACTTCCGAGAAGAGAGAGAGGAGGCAGTCTTGGCACGGTGTTCCGGCAGTCAGGAGGACTCCATACCCAGGGAGCACTGCCTCCCAGATCTGTTAACTGGTCGCCACAAACGACAGACCTGCTCCGTCTCTTCACCCCTGACTGGCTGGAGAGACTGAGGCAGAGCTTTTCTACGCAGCCTCCTTCTTCCTTTAGAGGGAAGGAAAACGATGGTGGGTAGACAAGGCTGAGGACAGCGAGGCACCTAGGGCCTGTGGGAGCAGTATGTAGAGATGTGGCACTGTGCCCTGGCACAGCTGGAGAATGCGTGCATGCCCACAAGGCTCCACCCTGAGCAGCACCTCACCCCGTCACACTTTGTGTGTTTGACTCCAGCTTAGAAGATGGAGCAGACATGATCGTTCTTGTGCTGCTCAGGAAGAAAACAGAACATCTGGTGAGGGCTGTGGCTCACTAGTAGAGCATTTGCCTAGTGTGCCCAAGACCCTGGGCTGGATCTCTAGCACTGCAAGAAAGCAAGACCACATCAACAGAACCTTCTCTGGAAGCGAAAATCACAGAAAGGTCTTCTCAAATGTCAAGCATTGAATTTGCCACCGGGGTTCTCCCGATTTCTCTGTGAGGCTCTTTCCATCATACCAAAAACACTAGACACACACAACACAACACATAGTCAACATGCACCACACACACATACACACCTGTGAACACACAGAACCACACACTCACACGGGCATACCCTAACCAGCACCCATATGCAACCCACACATACACCCCACACACAAATACACACTCAAGCACACTCAAACATGGTATGACACACATACACACACATGAAAATACTTCCACACACAAATGCAATACACACATGCACACACTCAGACTTACCACTGGGATTGCAGACAGGCAGGAGGAATGACCATAATTTTGGTGTCCTGTTGCCACACGATCCTCCGAATTCCCTGTCTCTTCCTGTGGGGCTGACACAACATAGTCTCCCCCCGGGAGACAACGGAAGAGCCAGACCAAAGTTTCCAAGAAATACGAGCTCATGGAGGACAAGGACGAGCTTTGCTTGCGGCTTCCTGGCAAACGTGATCCCTGCTCTAGAACTGCCTTCACCCGACAGCTCTGCCAGTGAGACAACAAACCGGAAACAGGAACAAGGAAGTCAAGCGCTTGCGCTTCAAGCCCTCAGAAGCAGGAGAAAAAAGCAAAACAAACAACCAAAAACCCAGATACTAATGTTGAATGCAAAATACTTAGAGGCTTAAGAAGATTTCTCATAAAAATTGCACTAGGGATACAAACTTTCTTTTTTCAGTCTTTCCCTGTCTCTGGCTCTCTCTTGTCTCATTAATTCTCCCTGTCTCTGTCTTTATCTTTCTCTCTCTCTTGATAGAGATACAGATGAAAATATAGATATAATTATCCCTTGGTATCTCTGGGGGGTGGATTTCTGTGGACACTCAAGCCCCGTACATAAAATGATGTGTTTGCTTGCAACCTATATATCTTCCTCTATTCTTTAAATTATCTCCAGATTACTTACAATAGCTAACACGGTGTATCTGCTTCCCCAAAAGTGGCTCTGATGTGTGGCTTGGAGAATAATGATGAAGAAAAATGTCTCAGTACAGACTCAACCACAGAAAGTCTCACTACATTTTAGATCTGCAGTTGAGAGAATTCCTGGATGTGGAACCCATGGATGCAGATTTGTATGGCTGTAGACAGAGATGTAATACAGAGACAGAAGTAGAGAGAGAGTGTAGAGAGAGATGTGCTATTGCTTCCGTTTCTCTGAGACTTTGGCCAATACCCATGGAACCACAGTAACACCTCTAGCTATTGAGCTGGGCCCAGTTGAAACCCAGCCATACCTGGGTGGGGGAGAGTGATAAATATGGTAAACATGTAAGTGAGCATCTGGATTCAAACACATTGTTGTAGGAAAAGACAATACCACCAGTCCCCTTTGTGATTGATTTTGTGTGAGGTTGAATTTTACTAGATGCTTTTTCAAAACTGGAAAACAACGAAATGTCTTTATCCTTACATTTATTAAGGTAGTGAACTGCGTCAATAGATTCCTTCATGGTAATTCACTTTCCCATTACCAGAATAATCTTTCTTGGTTTTGTGTGTGTGTGTGGGGGTGTGTGTGTGTGTGTGTGTGTGTCCTGGGTGCTATCCCTGAGTTTCTTTTGCTCAAAGCTAGTGCTCTACCATCTGAGCCACAAATCCACTTTCAACTTTTTGATAGTTAACTCATGAATTTTCCTGTGTGTGCTGGCTTTGACTGAGTTCCTTAGACCTCAGCCTCCTGAGGAGCTAGGATGACAGGCAGGAGTCACCATTGCCTGGTACTGCATTTCCTTTTTAATATATCACTGAATTTTATTTCTGATATATGCTGATTATTCCACCGGTAATTGTATGGACCCTCCATACTCGTGAAGTATAGTTATAAACACCCTAGGTGAATACTTATAAATATCCTAATACTGTCTGCCAATAGCATTAAGATGCTTCATGGGTAGGTAACAGGTATCTTGAAACAGAACCTTTTTCCTTTCTCCTTCTGAGCTCTACTGATTTCACATATCTGTATGCGATGATTGTGCAATGCATTGTTGTTATTATTATGGACAATCTACTGGACCAATTATTAAAAAGAAAAAGACTTTTCTCTGTTCTTATTCCAACATTTTTCCCCCTCAATATAGATCTAAGTGTCTGGCCCACATCAATTTTCTTCTCCCTGAAACATTTCTTTCAAATTTTTTTTCTCAAGGAAAGTTTGCTGGGAGACATGTTCCCCCCTGTTTCTGTTTTTCTGTGAAAGTCTTTATCTTTCCTTATGATTAGCGGATAATGTTGCTTCAGCTAAGATTGAGTAGGGTTTGTGCCTCATTGTTTCAACAATTCCAATCTCTCACTCCTCTTTTCTTGTTGGCATGATTTTGAATGAGTTACATTCTTATTCTGTAGGTAAAGGATTTTGTTTGTGTTGGCCATGGGGCTTGAACTCTGGGCCTGGGCGCTGTCCCTGAGATCTTCAGCTCAAGGCTAGTGGTCTACCACTTAAGCCACAGAGTCACTTCTGGTTTTCTGGTGATTTTTTTTGGGGGGAGGGTCTGGTCGTGGAGCCTGAACTCTGGGCCTGGGTGTTGTCCCTCAGCTCTTCAGCTCAAAGCTAGCGCTCTACCACTTGAGCCACAGCACCACTTCCAGCTTTTTGCTTTTTGCTTATGTGGTGCTGAGGAATCAAACCCAAGGCCTCAGGCATGCAAGGCAAGTGCACTACCACTTAGCCACCTTCCCAGCCCTCTGGTGATGTTTTGGAAATACGAGTTTCATGGACTTTCCTGCCTGAGCTGGCTTCAAATCATGATCCTCTGACCTCAGCTTCTTGATTAGCTAGGATTATAGGCATGAGCTACAGGCGCCTGGCAGAATTTTTTTTTTAAGATTTTCTCTTTCTCTTCAGTTTGCTGCAATGGAACATTCTGTGTCTCCTGTAGTGTTCTACTTAGTATCTTCATGTTTTCTGTGTCTGTGATTTGGTACCTGTCATTAATTTTATGAAGTTCTCAATGACTGTTATTCCAAATGCTGTTTGTATTCTGTTCTCTCCTTCTCCTCCTTCTCAGCAATAATCTGCAAGAAACACAAAGTCTATTAATAAAATCCAAATGAACTGGTGTGTACTCCCCGCAATAGGGTATAACCGTTGATAGCTACATATTGCAATATGGAAACTGCTCGAGGCTCACAGTATGTGAAAAGAAACAAGGCAACAGTGTATGTCTTTCAGTGTGTGAGCCATTGCATTACAGCACAAACAAGTTAACTGATCTACACTATAGAAATCTGGCTAACGCCACCAGACTGGCCAGCAACAAGGGACTTCTGGTGAGGCTAACAATGTCCTATTTCTGTGTCTGAATTCTGGTTGCTTAATGGCATTCAATTTGTGACAACTCATTGAACTATAAAATTATACATGACCTTTTTTGCCATGTGTTTAGTCTTCAATAAAAGCCTTAGAATATGAAAAAAGAGGAAAGTACTACTGATAGACACAGGCACACAGCCATAAAAACTGTCGAAGTATACTTGAATGAAAAGCTCTGTGTCACACAACAATCAGTAAAATCTTCCTAAATGCATTTTTGTTTTTTTGATCATAGGACTTGAACTGAAGGTCTGTGCACTGTTTCAGCATTTTTTCCCCCTCTCAACACTGGTGCTCAACCAGTTTGAGCCCCAAAGCTCCACTTTGGATTTTGAGTTGCTTAATTCTTTTTTTTTTGGTCCAGTTGTGGGGCCTGAACTCTGGGCCTGAGCACTGTCCCTCAGCTCTTTAGCTCAAGGCTAGTGCCCTACCACTTGAGCCACAGCGACACTTCCAGCTTTTTTCTTTTTGCTTGTGTGGTGCTGCAGAATCGAACCCAGGGCCTCATGCATGCAAGGCAAGCACTCTACCACTGAGCCAACTTCCCAGCCCTGAGTTGCTTAATTCTTAAAAAAAAAAGTTTATTATTACTATAGAGGTGATGTTCAGAGGGGTTATGATTACATAAGTCAGGTAAAGAGTGATTTTTTTTGGACAGTGCTACCCCAGGTGGTTAACTCTTAAGAGCCTTGGGAATGTATGTTCTTTAAATTGGAGAGGGAAGTTAGCTGTGAAGCACCTGGAATTACAGCATGGTGCTATGTGGCACAGATACCAGGGTCACACCCAGACTCTTCCATCACCACAGTCTCCATGATGCAAGCCCGGAGCGTTCCTCCTCCTGACCCGCAGCTACCCACTAATCCAATAGAGACCTCTGGAGCACAGTGGGCAGACTGACATGGAAATGGGCTGGTACCAGAGCCATTCAGGATTGGAGCAATACCTGTAGGCCAGCGAGGGAGGCCAGAGATGCCGGGCAAGGCCTAGGGGCTCAGCCTCATGGAGCTCAGGAGGGAAAGGGAAAGTGAGGGTCTGGAGAGATCCCAACAGGGAAGGCCTTCCGACTGCTGAGCTGACCAGCCATAGGAGGTGAGCGGCCTTGGGCATCGGCCCTGACCTTGAAAGGAGACTCTAGGCACCTGATGTAGGCAGCTGAGGCAACCCCAGGACTGGTTCAAAGTGAGAGGAGACTCTGCTGGGATCACTGCCCTGTCCCAGGGTCTTCAGAGCCACCAGAAGCAAACACAGCAGTGGCCATTCCATTGGCAAAGAGGAACAGATCTGCCTCAGGCAATACTGCAGGCCAGCTGCTCTCCAGGAGCTTCCTCTTGCCGGCTGGCCCCTCCCCCAGGGCCTGGCTTCCGGGGGCTGAGAGCTGGGCAGCCCAACCATGTCAGACCAAGCTTCCCTTCAGACTGGAGCAGGGGCAGCCGACCACCAGCTTCACTGGGGAGGGCTCCAGAGCACGGCAGTCCTGCAGGAGAAGGTGAGGCTGGCCAGGAAGAGGCCATGCAGTTCACAGGGTGAGGGAGAAGGGCTGGGTGGGCCACGGTGGCCCACTGTGTGGGCTCCAGGTACATTCTGAAGGAGTGGGAAGGCATCAGAAAGCCTCTGATGTCCGTCTCAGGAGGACGTTTACCCAATTCCCAGAGCACAGGACAGACCCGTGCTTCCCAGGCACCTGCTACCTGTGCCTGCGTGATGTTTGCCCAAAAGCTGATCAGGCTCCTTCAAAAGGACTCTGTTTCCCCCCAAGGTAGATCTTCAGAAGGAGGAGGCGGGTGTCAAGCCACCAAGTGTCAATGAGTTCTAACTCTCTTTCATTCTGAGAACAGTTCTCAGTAAACTGATGAGTTTGCAAATGAAGCCGAGCTAGAGGAGATGGTGGAGATGGCACTACAGTCCTGTGCCTGACTCCATATGGAGATCCCCCAGCACAGCCCAGGGAGGAGGCTGGGACCCTCCTGGGAGAGAGACAGAGGGAGGGGGACTCAGGGGCAGGACTGACTTCTGAAGGCACTGTGGGAGCCGTTATTCCAGCTCAGTCTGAGCGGTTATGTGGCTCTTTGTGCCTCCATTGCTTTCAGTTCATATTTTCCTTGGTATCAGTGGTTGGGGATAAAAAACATTTTGATCCTGAGTAGCAACCACATTGTGGTTTCTGTGAGAGATCTTCATAGAAGTTTCTCCAGGGAGATTCAGGGCAGATCTGCAGGTTTCTGTGTCCCGGCTCACAGCAGAGGGGACAGAATCTCACAGGGCACCAGGGATTCTCAGAGTGGCCATCTGTGCGCGGGCTAGCTCTGCCCTCTTGCTAAAGCAATTCCCCGTGCACTTGCTTCTCAGCCGTGCTCTTTGCTGAGGCCCTCTGGGTCTCCCAAGAGGCGCTCGGGGAAGCTTGGGAGTGACTGCTTCTGTTGGTCTGTCTTGACTTGGTTTGTTGGGATGGAGGAGGGAGAAAGGCCAGGGAGACAGAGGCAGCCATGCCCTGGCCTCCCTGCTGCAGGCGTGTGCCCAGCGCTCTGCCTGGAGGAAGGAGGCTCCTCCCCTGCCGCCCCTCTCTGCTTCTGATTTTACAATCACAGCTGAGAAGCTGCTTGGCTGGGGTCACCTCGTGCTGGTTGACAGGGAATGTGCTGGAATCCGATGGTCTGAGTCCCTGCTTTGCCCAACAAAGAGGAAGCAGAGGTGGTGGGCAGCTGTTTTGGCTTTTTTCAGTCATCCTGTCCTTGCCCATAAAATTCGGGTAAGAATCGTTCTTCCATCCTGGAGTATTTCTGAGATAAATTATTCCTGTGGAACCTTCACATACAGTCATGTAATCAGTCGTGGTTACAAGTGCATATGCCCACCTCAAGTTTTTAGTAAAGAAGATGTCACAGATTTACAAAAGTTGAGTGTAATGAGTACCTGTCTCTATAACCAAGCTTTGACAATGGCCCACACCTGGCCACTCAGGCTTTAGGTTTCTAACAGCCCAGTTCTCCTCCCACCTCCTGGATTCTTTTGAAGCTAGTGTTACATTTAATATAATCTTATCTGTCAATATTTTAGAACATATATTAAAAATAATTATCTTATTTATCATGGTCACTAGGTCAAAGATTCAGTAACTATTTAAGTTTTATAAAATATGCAGTCAGACTTCCTATTTCATAAACTGTTTACAATGCATTGATAGATAATTCTGAGCGAAGCAGGAAATTAAGTCCCGTAAACTGATCCCTGCTCATTCTATACATTTTTGCCCCTCCCACCCCCAAATTTCAAGTGAGCTCTTTCCCCAAAACCCCTGATTCCATTGGTGGGGAATGGTGCACCTGAAGCCTGTGACTGAGCTGAGAGTTGGTCACTGCTGTCACGACGGCACCATTTCTCATCCTTCCATCTGTGTGCGTGTGTGAGCATTTTATGTATATATATATATATATATATATATACATATATATATATTCAATATACATGCACCTAGCCTAACATCAGGATATCAATACCAGCATTATTACTGATGGCATGATTATGAGTACTTTTAAGAGATCCTAGTTCTTTCTGGTTTTGGCTACAGTCCTGTGGCAGATCTGCAAATAATTTAAAACGCCTTTAAAGACATAGAGATACACAGTTATATTCACGTGTCCTACTTTACTTTTGACTTGGGGAAGTTAACATTCATATACTTCTGTTTTAAAATCATTGCCATGTTTACATCACTCTCAAATCAAATCTACAGGGCAGTCGATTTGGACACATGTGCAGTCTCTCCTGGTCCTGCTAACTTCTTTCCTACCTGCATACCCAGGAACCATTCTCCTCCTTTCTTCTTTATTTATGTATTTCTGCAAAGCATATACCATCTAACTATATTGCCTATTCCTTCCCCACCTCAAACCCAATCAAAGTGTGTCTTGTATTACCTCATTGGTGGATGGTATTCTATGCATTGTTCTGTTTTCCTCTGAAGATGCGCTGCACTAAGATACTGGGATCCTTCCCCATCATTGAGTAGCGAAGGTCCTCATTTCCTCACACAACTGGAAGCACAGCACATCTCATCTGTGCTCTTACCTGAGCTCTTTCCACCTGTGTTCCAGTCATCCCAATTAGGGATAGTTTCTCTCTGGCTTTTACAAGCATTCTTACAGATAGGAGTTTACATATAAAAAAAGACTCCTTTCTCTGTATGTGTGCCCCGCCTTCTCTCTCTCCCCTCTCTCT
This sequence comes from Dipodomys spectabilis, assembly GCF_019054845.1. NCBI lineage: Eukaryota > Metazoa > Chordata > Mammalia > Rodentia > Heteromyidae > Dipodomys > Dipodomys spectabilis. The sequence continues at coordinate 8,875,063 of NW_024870711.1, forward strand.
AATTAACTTACAATACCACCAGAAGCTCTACCACTGGCGCCCTAGGGCCTCACTTTGTGCCTGGGAAATCACCTCTGTTTATTACTGCCCCTGCTCTATCCTCTCAGAATGAATTAAATCCCATTGATGTCTTTCTCTTCAATCCAATTTGGGCTCAGCTTGATTCCACCCTCCTCCCTTCCTCCTGCATTGTCAGCATCCTTCACACTGTCCCTTTCAGTCACCCTTCCCGGGCGCTCCCAGGGGAGTTGATTCATTTGTTTGCTTACTTGTTTGTTTGTTTGTTTTGGTCCTACTAGCAAGGTGGAGGATCTTTTCATGTGTTTGAGGGCCAGGAGGGATGTGTTCTATTTTTTTTTGGGGGGGGGGTCCAGTCGTGGGCCCTGAACTCTGGGCCTGGACGCTGTCCCTCAGCTCTTCAGCTCAAGGCTAGCGCTCTACCACTTGAGCCACAGCGCCACTTCCGGCTTTTTTCTTTTTGTTTATGTGGTGCTGAGAAATCAAACCCAGGGCCTCATGCATGCAAGGCAAGCGCTCTACCACTGAGCCACCTTCCCAGCCAAGGGATGTGTTCTATTTTATCTGAGTCATTTTCATTCTTTTAGTCCACAGAGTGCCCGGGTTCCTGAGGCTGAATTCCTGTGGCCAGCATGGCCGAGTCCAGGGATAACTCTCTTCGGATGGTTCTGGTCGGGAAAACTGGAAGTGGGAAAAGCGCCACAGCCAACACCATTCTTGGGAAAGAAACCTTTGATTCTAGAATAGCTGCCCAGGCCGTCACTCAGACCTGCCAGCGGGCATCCAGAACATGGAAGGAGAGGGACCTCGTGGTGGTGGACACCCCGGGGCTCTTTGACACCAAGAAAACCCTGCACACCACCTGCATGGAAATCAGCAAGTGTGTCCTCTCTTCCTGCCCAGGGCCTCACGCCATCATCCTAGTTATGAAGCTGGGCCGATACACAGAGGAAGAGCAGAAAACTGTTGCTTTGATCAAGGCTGTGTTTGGGACAGCAGCCATGAAGCACATGATTGTTTTGTTCACTGACAAAGAAAGTCTGGAGGGCTTGAGCCTCAATGACTTCTTAAAGGAGGCAGATGTGGATCTGAAAAGTGTCATCAGGGAGTGTGGGAACCACGTCTTGGCCATCAGTAACAGAGCAGACCAGGCTGAGAAGGAGGAGCAGGTGCAGGAGCTGGTGCGGCTGATAGACAGCATGCTGCAGAAGAATGGAGGGGCTCACTTTTCTGATAACATCTACGCCGATGCGGAGGAGAGGCTGAAGAAGCAGGCAGAGATTTTAAAGAATAATTACGCTGATGAATTAAAGAAGGAGCTTCTAATACTGGAAGAGGAGTATGCTCAGATGTTCAGTGAACAGAAACAGCAAGAGGAGGAAACAGTGAAATCTATCACAGCGAAGTATGAGGACAAAATTCAACACGTCAGGGATCAGGCAGGCACAGAAATCCTGAGCCACATTGCTCAAAGACACAAGAACATCATTGCACACGTATTCAAGTAATTTGGGAAGCCATGGGTCTCATTGTGTTTTTCTTCATCTGTGGTGATTGTGAAGCATTTCTCCACAATCCCCCTCCCTTCCTCACCCTCCACGACTCTGACCCAGATTCTGGAATGACCAAATGGCTACCAATGAACAGGAATTTCCATGTATGTACCTGATGTCAAAATTCCCTGTCAGGCCTCTGTGACTGGCCAGGCTGCAGGCGGTGGGGACACTGTGTGTGAATTGTATGTCTGTGTGTCAGCAGCACCCTGTGGTTGTCAGGCTCTTACCGCCAGCTTCCCTGTGCTGAGCCCCAGAAAGTCTAACATCCCCCAAGCCTCATCCTTTCCATTTCGAGTTGTTTCTCTAGGTGCTGTCGCCCTAAGTCCCCTGGGAAACAATCACCCAAACTTCTGCTCTTCGGATCCAGGCTTCATCCTCCGCTCCCAGAAGCTCCCCCATGGTGCTTCCGTGGTCCTGTGAGTACACAGGAGCTCTGCCAGTGTGGAGGCAGGCGGGTGATGCACAGAAGAGAATACAAGAGCCTTCCAGTCCCGTGGATCCATCTCTATAGGACACACTTGGGTTGAGGCCCTCTTGAGCCATAGAAACTGGTGGCTCTCAACTCCACGGCACTGAAGTGGAATCCAAACACTTTTCCTGCCAGGCCTTTGCCTTGTCCACAGACAGAAGGACTGCGGCAGGGATCTGACAGAGATTTTTAATTTTTCTAAAATGCTCCAAGTAATGGTTGGTGTAGAAGACAAAGAAGCAGTGACCCTAAAATACAGGCTCCGATTTCTCTTAGGGCTACTAATTCCCAAAGCTATGCCGTGGGCATAGTTGTACCTGTTGTGTGAATAGAGTGAAAATGTCACAATGAGTGTCCCCATGAATGGGGACCATGAGTGACAGCAAAAACTTGACTAGCAGCTTGTTAAAATAAAGTAACTGTGTGTTAAATATGGATGCAGTCTCTGTTGTCGTGTGTGTGTGTGTGTGTGTGTGTTTGTGTGTGTGTGTGTGTGTGTGTGTGTGTGTGTGTGTGTGTGTGTGTGCGTGCTGGTCCTGGGGCTTGAACTCAGTGCCTGGGTGCTGGCCCTGAGCTGCTTCTGCTCAAGGCTAGTGCTCTACCGCTGGAGTCACAGCTCCAAGTCTGGTCTTTTGGTGGTTTATTGGTGCTGAGAGTCTCATGGACTTTCCTGCCTAGGCTGACATCAAACCATGATCCTCAGGTTTCAGCCTCCTGAATAGCGAGGAATACAGGTGTGAGCCACCAGCACCTGGCCTCTGTTGTCATTTTTAAGGCATTAGCTTTGTTTATGTTAGAACCATATTTATAGAAAGTTTCCAAGGCATTTTTTTTTGCCAGTCTTGAGTTTGAATTCAGCCTGAGCTTCTTTAGCTCAAGGCTAGCACTCTATCACCACTTGAGCCACAGTACCACTTCTGCCTTTTTCTGTTTATGTGATACTGAGGAATCGAACCCAGGGCATCATGAATGCTAGGCAAGTACTCTACCATAGGCCACTTTCCCAGCCCAAGAAAGGCATTTCTAGTAATAAGGGTAATAGTGCCATGGCTTTCTGTAATATCTACAGTTCTGTGATTTGATTCATTATGAGAATTATAAGCTTATTTGCATTGCTTTCAAATTAAACATAAATTTCTTCTACATGGCTGCAGATTTCAGTGAGGAGTCTATATAAATTAGAGGTTGTCATAAAAGTCATTTGTGGGAACAAGTATTGAGTAAGCACAGTGAGCTAGGTTATGGGACATGAGAAGCAAGAATGGGCATGGGCACTGGCTTTTTGACCAAGATCACTGACCTTTTGACCTACAGGGGTTTTCAGTCACATTGCTGCTAGGGTTTAACGGTCCTTTTCCTGCTATAACTTAGTGGTGTGAAGGCAGAGTCACTAATTGTAGCCCTTTTCAGAATCCTGACTGGAAGAAATGAAAACTACAAGAGCAGGGGGATGAGGAATCCTTCCATATCTTTCTATTCACACGAATCATTCCAGACATCCACGAATTGGAAATAATTGTGTAAATAAATTGCAGGTTTTCATTGCTTCAAAGTGGGAAGTAAGCCGTAAAACATAGTAGTGATAGCACTTTAGGATTTTAAAACCCAGTTGTGATGCTTGAAGTACAGGGGAAAGGCAGAAGGACACAATGCAACAATACGGTCCCCTTGCCTGCTCCTAAGGAAGTCAGAAATGCTGTTTGCTGCTGGCTTCTTAACACAGTCTCCTGAGGGTTTTCAGACACAGAGCAAAGTCTATTGCTCCACCAAGAGCCATCTCCAGTCTCTGAGGAGTGGTCTGCCAAAGACCCTGAGCCGGTTCTGGGCCTATCCCAATGACTCATCCCCATCAGCATCAAGTGTAAGGAGAGGGAATACTGCCCTGTTCTGTATGGTGACCACGAGCTTGTGTGAGGAGAAAGACCCAAGATGGAGGACAGCAGACAGGAAGTGGATGTGGATGTGGTAGAGACCCAAGATGGAGGACGGCAGACAGGAAGTGGCTGTGGTATAGATACAAGTTCTGTGTGTGTGTGTGTGTGTGTGTGTGTGTGTGTGTGTGTGTGTGTGTGTGTGTTCTGCATGAGGTAAGCTAACAACAAACGATCTTCTCATAATTTGAACTCATTTGGGAAATGGGGTAGCACTGCCAGTAGACCACACACACTGCTGAGACATGGTGAAGTGTACATGAACAAAACCCATGTAATATCGGATAAAGCAGAGCACACTTCTGTGATGATGGATGCCGTGTGCAAAGAAAAGATGTGAAGTTAGCAAAGAGAGGAAGGAAGGAGTGAGGAGAGTAGGAGGCCTCGCAGGGGTGCTTTGAGTAGCAACCTGACTGATGCTTTCCTGTCTCTCTTCCTCTCGGGGCACGCCAGGATAATGGATGCTTTCCTGTTTTTCTTCCTCTTCAGGCTTTCCTAGGAGGACTTGGAGCCCTCCAGGATATGGAGACGTAAGCAAGAAGCCAAGGGCCCTGAAAGGACCCTACAGAAGTGTGTTTTGTAGTAAAGCTGGCAAAGGATGTGGCATGAGAGTAGGAAAGGACTGAAGGCCTGTGTCTCAGGCAGCGTCTGCCTCCTTTGCTATTTTATACCCCAAATGTGGACATCACCAACTTAATAACTACCAGCGTCCCCAATGATCAAAACCCCAGCATTGAGAGCTGTTTCTAATAATACTCCCCTGACAGAGAACTAACTCTAGCCTTCCAGAATCTTCCTTGTCTTGACCTCGGACTTGTCTCCATCAGGACTGTTACTCCTCAGAAGCAGCCTGGTAGAGCTCCCTTTGTGTCCAGCCAGCTCTCTGGGAATTCATCGGTGTCATGGCTTGTTGCACGGCCTTGAGTAATCACAGGTGTGTCTTATCTAGGCTTCTAGCTGCTCTTTCCTCCTTAGCCCAACTCCCGTCAAGATCTTTACAAACCCAATTGTATTTCCTTTCGTGAACAATAATTTTTAGTGGTGACCCTAGGGTTGGCAATAGACATTTTGTAAACTAATTATAGGATACTGCTTCACGGGTGGTATAGATACATGAAAATACGGTATTGCTCATTCCTCTTCCTGGCCCTTTGTTATAGTTCTATCATTTATTTCACACATCGCCACACACTTACCATGCAATTCACTGATACTAGCATGACTTTGTACAAATTCTTATTAGGTAAAGTAGCACTAGAGAATAATTTGATTTTTATATCTTTCTATTCCAATATTTTTTTCTTTTTTAATGTAAATATGGCAGTCTTATCAGTTTTCTTTTCCTGCTGAACTTCTCTTAATATTTTTTACACAACCAAATTGTTGGAGACATGTTCCCCCTACTTTTGTTTGTTAGAGAGAACCTTTATTTCTCCTTTACTCTTTTTGTTTTGTTAGGACAAGTTAGCAAAATAAAATTATGGCTTGATTGACAACATTGTTTCACACAAATATCAAAGAGACCAAAAAAAGAATAACCAACAACTGCAATGACAATGGAATAAAAAATCATTTTTATCTTTGGTTTTTTTAACTATCTCCTACAAGTCAACTATATACTTTACACTACAGCTAAGTACATACACAAAAACATTACTGGAATAACGTTATTATTAATTAATTAATTAATTAATTTGCTGCCAATCCTGAGTCTGGAACTGAAGGCTTGAGTGCTGTCTCTGAACTTCTTTTTGTTCAAGGCTAGCTAGAAATCTACCACTTGAGCCATAGCTATATTTCTAGCTCTTTTGGTAGTTTATTGGAGTTAAGAATTTCATGGACTTTTCCTGCCCAGGCTGGCTTTGTACCCTAATCGTCAGATCTCAGTCTCCTGAGTAGCAAGGGTTACAGGTATCAGCCATTGGTATCCAGCATTTTTACTTGTATTTATTTCTTAAATAAGATTTGCTTTCTCCTTTGAGACGATAACAAACATGGTGATACCAGAAATAGTCAGAAGTAGGCAGAGTGCTCTGAAGACTGGTTTAGTCATCTGGGAGCATTAAAAATGTCTGACCTCTCACAATATAAAATGTAAATTAAAAAAATACAAATTTTCCTTTTTAAGGTACTTTTAAGAAAAACACCAGGGCCTTGGAAGTTTTGGTATTTTCCTCCCCTGTTGCAAATTCTGGTTGTGGTTTTGGTGGGGTGGTGGAGGGCTTGGAGGTGTCACCGTGGTGGGAGCAGGTAGGTCTCTCCACACCAAGGTGACCAGGTTTAGATTCTGAGAGAGGAAGTGGAGGGTGAAGAGGTCTCGCAGGAGGCCTTTTATTAGTTGGCTTTTCTTTTCTGCTGTCTAGTTATCCCACCTGTCTCCTGCTTCTTGAAATCAACATCTGCATCCTCAGCATCCTCATTTGCCTATTTGCCTGTAGCTGCCTCAGCCTCCTCGTCTTTATCTCCTCCTCCTCCTCCTCCACTTCTTCCTCCTCCTCCTCCTTCCTCTTTTCCTTCTCTTTTCCCTTCCTTATTATCAGTCTCCCCATTGTCCTCATCGGCATTCCCATCGGCACAGGCATCTTTTCCATTCTCTTCCTCCTCCACAGCTTCCCTTTTCTCCTTCAAATCCTTGGTGATGGACTCAAAGCTGGTGTTCACAGCTGGGTCTGACACAGTGGGCCACCCTGGTGATAGCAGAGTCCAGGACTGGGAAGAAAGCTGCCAGAGTCTGTGTTGGATGGCAAGGTGGCTGAGGCAAGCTAGACCGAAGGACAATGCAAAGATGGCTCTTCAGAGGAACTGGGAGGCTGTGGGGGGAGGTGGTTGCCTTTTACTTGTGACAGGTAACTTCAATGGAGGTAAAATTCAGTGCTGCAGTTTCCGTTCAGCAAAGTGCTATTTCAGTCCCTTGTCTTCTTACAGGTTTCGTTTCTGATGAGCAACCTGCTGTCATTTTCATCCTCATCCTCCATTGGGAAATACTTTCTCTTGCTTCTCTCAAGGTTTGCTCTGTGTCTGTGATTTGGCAGTTCGAATAGGAGATGGTTCTTGTAGATTTCCTGGAAATGATCCTGTCTGGTGTCCTCTGAGCAGTGACCTTTGGTGCCCATCACTAATTTTGGAGTTTTCTCTACCACGACCTCTGCAAATGCTGTTCTTGTGTTTGTTCTTCCTTGTATTCATTCCAATGATGAGTAAGCTTTGATTTGTTCAACCTGTGATTCAGTTCTTGGATATTCTCCAAGGAGGATTTTGTTTTTTAATCTTTGTACTTTGGTTTGAGAGGTTTCTGTTGATGTACCCCAAATTCTTTTTTTTTTTTTGCCAGTCCCGGAGCTTGAACTCAGGGCCTTGGCACTGTCCCTGAGCTTCTTTTGCTCAAGGCTAGCACTCTACAGCACTTGAGCCACAGCGCTACTTTTGGCTTGTTTTGTTTATGTGGTACTGTGGAATCGAACCAAGTGTTTCATGCATGCTAGGCAAGCACTCTACCACCATGCCACATCCCCAGCATCAATTCACTGACTCTTTCACTGATTCTACACCCTCACCCCATTTTTGGTTAGTGGTAGGGCTTGAACTCAGGGCCTGGGTGCTCCTGTGAGTGCTTTTGCTTGAGGCTAGCCCTCTATCACTTTGAACCAAACCACCATTTCCAGTTTTCGGGTGGTTCATTGGAAATAGAGTAGTCTCATGGCTTTTCCTGCCCAGGCTAGCTTTGAACCTGGATCCTACTCAGCCTCCTGAGTAGCTAGGATTAAAGGTGTGAACCACCAACCCTGACAAAGTATTCCATTTACTTTATTCACTGTTCCCATAGGATGGTATAAATCTTATTTTATTCCTAATTTCCTGAATCCAGTCCCTGGAAACAATCTTGAGTTCAAATTCAAATCTTAGGAAACAATGTAGCTGGATACAACCAAGGATAAGAAGGTCACTCATGATTTATTATCAAGAAACACAACAGGAAAATTGGAGCCCTCTGGAGACCAGAGTTATCCCATTCAGGGGTCAAGAAAGATAGAGACTAACATGCTAACTTCCATAATCTGACTGTTCCAAATTAAATTACTGATAAATCCATTGAAAACCTATTGCTGTTACAGTGCTCTCAGTCCCTAACATTTCCTTTGGTTCTTTCCCAGGGTTTCCGTCTCTTTCCTGACACTGCCTACCTTTTCTTGGGTATTGTGTGCTTTTTCCACACAGAGCTTAACATATTGAAGAAGGTATAAATACATGCTGCATTTCACAATTCTACAAGCCATGTCACTCTGGGCCAGGTTCTCATGGTTGCTTTGTCTCTTCACAGTCTGCTTGCCTTCAATCAAGTCCTTCAATATTACACTGACTCACACACACACACACACACACACACACACACACACAATGCAATAGGAAAGGAAACAAGTGGTATTGCTAGAAGATTTTATATTAATCTGACCCCAACTTGCACTGTGTTAAAGCCTTCTGTCAGAGCACTTGACGGAGATTTTAGTCACCCCGCTGCTGACTTTGGGCTCCTCGAAGCATTCCCTCTTAAATAGAGTATATGCCTTCTAGTCCCTTCAACTGCAACCTACCATTTGATGTTGTGGTGGAAACGGGTAAGGGAGGGGTAGCATTGTATGACTGTTAAAATTAAATCAATCTGCCTCTACCAATGGGTCTGCGGCCCTGAACTGTGAATTTCTGTTTTGTTTTCTATTTTTCTCTTTCTTTTTCTTTCTTTCTCTCTTTCTTTTTTCCTTCTTTCTCTCTTTCTTTCTTCCTTCCTTCCTTCCGTCTTCATTCTCTCTTCTTTCATTTTCTTTTCTTTTTTATTCCTTCCTTCCCTCCTTTCTTCCTTTCTCTCTCTCTTTCTTTCTTTTTTCTTTCTTTCTTCTTTCATTCTTTCTTTCTTTCTCTTTCTTTCTTTCTTTCTCCTTTCTTTCTTTCCTTCATTCTTTGGGGTTTTTTGTTTGTTTCTCTTTCTTTTCCTTCCTTCCTTCTTTCCCCTTCTCTTCTTTCTTTCATACCTCCTCACCTTTGAGGTGATCCAGACCAAGTCAGTCTGTGTCCGCATTTTTCACCTCATTTTTCTGGCAATGACTTATTCTCCAGAATGCCCTGGTGTACTTAAATATTATACTTTACCTCTTTTCTCAAGTAACTGTGCCATGAATAGAAAAACAAAGCTTTTGCTGGGAACATGTCTATTATAGAAAGATCGTGATGAACACTTCCTGTGAAGTGAGGCTCTGAGAACCCCACCCATCATGGGCTAGAGTAGCCAAGTACTGTGAACACATGGATTCGTCCTGAGCAGAGACTCACTTGTGAGTATTTATAACAGCAGTAAGCAAATATCCACAGCAGTTCCTTCAAAGAACAACTCTCTATTACTAGGTAAAAATGCAAGAGGAGTTGAACATTAGAACATTTATGAATAAAATTCATTCTTCACACTAATTCAGTGAAGACAGCAGGGCAGGATGTGGGAGTCTCGGGCTGAACACACAGGCAGAAGATCGACACTGGGGTTTGCAGGCAGGAAATCCATTCAAGAACACTACTGCAGGCCAGTGAGTGAGGCCAGAGATGCCGGACAAGGCCTAGGGGGTCAGCCTGGTGGAGCTCAGGAGAGAAAGGGAACGTGAGGCTCTGGAGAGATCCCAACAGGGAAGGCCTTCCGACCGCTGAGCTGAGCAGCCATAGGAGTGAGCGGCCTTGGGCATCGGCCCTGGCCTTGAAAGGAGACTCTAGGCACCTTATGTAGGCATCTGAGGAAACCCCAGGACTGGTTCAAAGTGAGAGGAGACTCTGCTGGGATCAGTGCCCTCAGCTGGGAGGTGGAGGGGCATCTCACAGGCCATTCATTGGGACAAGTCCCAGGGTCTTCAGAGCCACCAGAAGCAAACACAGCAGTGGCCATGCCATTGGCAAAGAGGAACAGATCTGCCTCAGGCAATACTGCAGGCCAGCTGCTCTCCAGGAAGCTCCTGGAGACCTCTTGCCGGCTGGCCCCTCCCCCGGGGCTTGGCTTCTGGGCTGAGAGCTGGGCAGCCCGGCCATGTCAGAACAAGCTTCCCTTCAGACTGGAGCAGGGGCAGCTGACCACCAGCTTCACGGGGGAGCGGGGAGCGCCAGGCAGTCCTGCGGGAGAAGGTGAGGCTGGGAGAGGACAACAGAGCAAGTGGGATGAGGGAGAGGGGGCAGTAGAGAGGGTGCAGCCCTCCATGGTCTGGAGAGGCTTAGAAACTCCGCCTGTTCATCGCTAACCGGACAGACTGTTGCTTCATAGGCAACTGCAGATCGCTGGTCTTTAATGTGAACAGCAGAAAGATGGTCACTGTCCTTTAAAAGCACACCAGTGTCTCCAAAGTAAACCTGGAGAACTGGGAGAAGGTTATGGAGTAAAGTCAAGATGTACCCTAAGTCTCTCAATTTCCTACAAAGAACCAAACCCCAGTGATGACTATGAGTCATGCACCATTACAAATAAGAACACAGTCCTGTGCCTGACTCCACGTCGAGATCCACCCAACACCACCGCTCCGGGAGGAGGCTGGGACCCTCCTGGGAGAGACACAGAGGGAGGGGGACTCAGGGGCAGGACTGACTTCTGAAGGCACAGTGGGAGCCGTTATTCCAGCTCAGTCTGAGCGGTTATGTGGCTCTTTGTGCCTCCATTGCTTTCAGTTCATATTTTCCTTGGTATCAGTGGTTGGGGATAAAAAACATTTTGATCCTGAGTAGCAACCACATTGTGGTTTCTGTGAGAGATCTTCATAGAAGTTTCTCCAGGGAGATTCAGGGCAGATCTGCAGGTTTCTGTGTCCCGGCTCACAGCAGAGGGGACAGAATCTCACAGGGCACCAGGGATTCTCAGAGTGGCCATCTGTGCGCGGGCTATCTCTGCCTTCTTGCTAGAGCAATTCCCCGTGCAATTGCTTCTCAGCCGTGCTCTTTGCTGAGGCCCTCTGGGTCTCCCAAGAGGCGCTCGGGAAAGCTTGGGAGTGACTGCTTCTGTTGGTCTGTCTTGACTTGGCTTGTTGGGATGGAGGAGGGAGAAAGGCCAGGGAGACAGAGGCAGCCATGCCCTGGCCTCCCTGCTGCAGGCGTGTGCCCAGCGCTCTGCCTGGAGGAAGGAGGCTCCTCCCCTGCCGCCCCTGCTCTGCTTCTGATTTTACAATCACAGCTGAGAAGCTGCTTGGCTGGGGTCACCTTGTGCTGGTTGACAGGGAATGTGATGGAGTCTGATGGTCTGAGTCCCTGCTCTGCCCAACACAGAGGAAGCAGGGGTGGTGGGCAGCTGTTTTGGCTTTTTTCAGTCATCCTGTCCTTGCCTATAAAATTAGAGTAAGAATTGTTCCTCCTACTCTTAGAGGAAGAACACAAAGGCATAATGCCGCTGTGCATTGTGTGTTGTCATATAATATCTATTGAAATGAACTCCTCTTGGAAACAAGAGGTTTTAATTTCTCTGTTCTTTTTATCTTGTTTGTTATTCTGTCTTTGGGAGGGTAAGGGAGACACTGAAATGGAGGGACAAATTGTGAACAAATGCAGCAGTGGTACTCAGTAGATACTGTGTTGAAAATAAACTATACAGCTTGTGGGCAGGGTGCGAGGGAAAATCTGGGAGAGAGCAAGGGAAGGGGTAACGTTGTCCAAAAAGAAATGTACTCATTTTGTGACTTATAAAACACTAATCCTTCTGTGCATCACCTTTATAATAATAATAGAATGTAGTTATACCTCCAATGACCCTTTTTCTGATGACATAGTGACATTCATTCGATTCAAATCTTTACCCCTGTGTAACTACTTTGCTAGAATTTATAAGCAGGAAAATTGGCACAGTAAAGTTGTAGCAAACTAAAAGAAAAAAACCAAAACACAATTCTTCCATCCTGGAGTGTTTCTGAGATTAACTATTCCTGTGAAACCTTCACAGCCGGGTCCTCAATATAGTCATCTAATCAGTCATGGTTACAAATGCATATGCTCACCTCAAACCATTAATAAAAACGTCACATGTTCACAAAACATGAGTACAATGAGCTCAGTTCCATCACCAAGCTTTGAGAATATTGCCAGGTTTCATGTTTGACAATTCAGGATTCTTGTTTCTGACAACCCAGTTCTCCTGGATTCTTTCGAAGTCAATAACAGGTTTCATATCATTTTATCTGAAAATATTTAAAAATGTATATTAAAACTAAGACTTTTATTCACCGTTGTCATCGCACCAAAAATGTCTGTCTTGTTACCAAATGTCCTTCAATCTGTGTTCACAAGGCATTTACAATTTTTATTATTCATTTGTAATGAAGTCCAGTAAGGCAATCCCACATTATTCTATGCATTTTCTGCCCCAAATGTCAAGTTAGGCATTTCCCTAGAAATCCTTGAGGGTTTTCCTTTCAGAGGGAGATGGTAGGGAAGTCTAGGACTGCTGCTTTTGTGGCTCTGTTTCTTATCTTCTTATTATGTGTGTGTGAGTGTGTGTGTGTGTGTGTGTGTGTGTGTGTGTGTGTGTGTGTGTGTGCGCACATGCATGCATGCCTGCATGTGTTGTATACAAAGTTTATGCCTGTATTCCCAGTACATAGCACATATGTTATAATTCAATGATAGGGATATTATCAGTTTTGTGACTATGAATAGTGTTAGGGCATTTCTTTTTTCTTTTGGATTTTTGGGCTCTATTCTTCTGGGGGTTGTCAATGAACTTAATATATTGAAGAACATGATCAGGTTTATTTGTTTCACAGAATCTTTGATTTTTAGGAATTAATTTTCAACATAGATTCCGTCTACCTAAATAGTTCAAAGATGTCCACCTTCTTTCTTTGCCACGCTACTTCTTCCCTCTCGACCAGCACTCATTTCTTTCTTTACTTTCTCCCTCCCCCCTTATCTTTCTCCTTGCATATATCTGTAATATATTTATATATAGTATATAAATATAATGAGGATGTGGACACATGTGTGCTTGCACTCCTTTGGGTGAGGGGTCTCCCACTCTATGTTCTTTTATTAACCTCCTAGGTTTTTGAAATTTTTAATTTTATTTTAAAGATGTTGTACAGAGGGGTTTCAGTTACATGAGTAAGGTGATGAGTTCATTTCTTGTCAAAGATTGTTACACCCTCCTTTGTTTTTCTCTTATTATCCTTTTTTTTTTTTTTTTTTGTCGGTCGTGGGGCTTGAACTCTGGGCCTGGGCGCTGTCCCTCAGCTCTTCAGCTCAAGGCGAGCGCTCTACCACTTGAGCTACAGCGCCACTTCTGGTTTTCTGGTGGTTTATTGGAGATAAGAGTCTCACGGTCTCTCCTGCCCGGGCTGGCTTTGAACCGTGATCCTCACTCAGATCTCAGCCTCCTGAGTAGCTAAGATTACAGGCATGAGCCACCGGCGCCCGGCTTCTCTTATTTTCCTTTACCTCCCCCTTAACCTCGTTGGTTTTGATGCTTGTTGGAACCTGAGTAGTGACACATCTCCATGCATTTCACAGCTGCAGGATATATTAACTCATATTTTCTGAAATAGTCTCTCTGTACGTGGTGGCTAGGATTATATTGTAATTTTCTTTGAGCCTCTCCTTCAGTCCAGTTTTCTAAAAGAAATCCTACTTTGTCACATCCAGTCCTGTTTTCCTAACATTTCTTTAGGATTTGGTGTTGAACTCAACTCTAATTTCCTGTCTGATGCAGGCGCTGTGAATGCTGGGTTTCAGAGTTACCTCTGCCTCATAGAAAGAGCTTGGATGTTTTCCTCTTTTTCCTGTGCTCTGGGATGTAGAGCATGACAGAATTCTCTGATCGCTAAAGCTCGATAGAATTTTGCTGAAGAATGGTGAGAAACCACGAGAGCTCGCCGTCCACTCTGTGGTCTTGCTTGTCCTCAGTCTGTCATTCCCAGGTCTGCAGGGGTCGGCACTGAAATGTGCATTCATGCATGCCACATATACCTGATAGTAGAGAGTTTACAATACCAACGCCTGTTGACTTTTAGCCTCTCCAGTGCAAGGTTATCTGCTCGAGTTTTGAGATGAGTGACCACCAAACCACTTTGAACCCATTACCAAAGACCATCACCCCTCTTCTATAGTTACTGAATGGTAGAGCATTTCCACAACGAGGACAGCCATTTTGTATTCCCTTTCTGTATATAGCTTGTGAAAACAAAGCTCCTGTGTACATCACACATTTAATTTAAAGAGTTTTCTTCTCCCTGTAAGTGATGTCTTCTGTCCATGTTGAGCATTCCTGTAGTGGGCTGGCTGTGTACATTCACCTCGGATACACTCCTGCAATGAATGGTGTCAGCCTTCTACACAGATCCAGACTCTCAGGGCATTCTGATGAAGATGCTCTCGTGGGATAGGAAGCTCATTGCTTAGGTCAGAATACGTCAGATATGATATCTGAAAAACAAAGTAGAATCTGTTCTGGAAAATAGGTCTCACACAAAAGGAAAGGATAGGAAATACCAGATTTTAAATGGTAATTGGTACTTTTGTCATAGAAAATTAAGCAAGAATGCGGTAGAAAGCAGAAAAGTTGATGGAGATACAGGGCAGGGGCATGGAAGTGAGAAAACTTCACTGGCTTGGATGATTTGGTTGATTCCGAAGGGAAGGAACAAAGGACAGAAGGGCCAGCAGGGCTGGTTTCTGGTGATCTCTAAGCCACGTTCTTTCTACCTTTAAAGTACAGTCCAAGTGCCCGGGCTCCTGAGGCTGAATTCCGGTGGCAAGCATGGCCAAGTCTGAGGATCACTCTTGGCGGATCGTTCTGGTCGGGAAAACTGGAAGTGGGAAAAGTGCCACAGCCAACACCATTCTTGGGGAAGAAATCTTTCATTCTAGAATAGCTGCCCATGCCGTCACTGAGACCTGCCAGCGGGCATCCAGAACGTGGAAGGAGAGGGACCTTGTGGTGGTGGACACCCCGGGGCTCTTTGACAGCAAGGAGAATCTGCAGACCAACATCGTGGAATTGAGCCGGTGTGTCCTCTATTCCTGCCCAGGGCCTCACGCCATCATCCTGGTTCTGAGGCTGGGCCGCTACACAGAGGAAGAGCAGGAAACTGTTGCTTTGATCAAGGCTGTCTTTGGGGAGGCCGTCATGAAGCATGTGATTGTTTTGTTCACGTGCAAAGACTATCTTGAGGGCTGCAGCCTCGATGACTTCCTAAAAAGATCGGATGCAAACTTACAAGGCATCATTCAGGAGTGTGGGGGCCGCTATTGTGCCTTCAGCAACAGAGCAGACGAGGCTGAGAAGGAGGAGCAGGTGCAGGAGCTGGTGCGGATGATAGGGAGCATGCTGCAGAGCAGGGGAGGGGCTCACTTTTCTGATGACATCTACATGGATGCAGAGCAAAGCCTGCAAGAAAAGGCAGAGCTCTTGAGGAAGCATTACACAGAGGAGTTAGAAAAGGAACTCGGAGCAGTGAGGGAGACATATACTCAGATGTGCAAGCAGAGTATGCAGAACAAGGAGGCCAAAATACAATCAATTAAGGAGAAGTATGAGGCAAAAATAAGAAACATCAGGGCAGAGGCAGAGACAAATATACTTATTCAGATTTTTGAGAGAATTAAGAGAATGCTTCTCAAAATACGCCATTTTTTCAGGAGATAATGTGTATATCAGCTTTATTCTGTCTGCACTTACCACGAGCCTTCTTTCACATCACCCCCTCTCTTCCCCGTGGCAGCCCTTCTGCAAGCAATGTGAGCAGGAACAGAATTAAGAAATCGCCAGATTGTTCTGTGCTGGCCTCAGAGCCCATGGTGAGCTCTCCCAGTCTGACTTGTGTACACTGCACTCAGCACCTAGAGAAGACAGCAGAGGCAACACCCTGCCTTTTTGAACCAAGTGCCTACCCCAGCTGTCCTGTTCTGAATTCCGAATTTCCAAGAATCCCAACAGGGACCTGGTAGGGATGTATTTTTCTAAAATGCCCTGATCTATGATTAGGCGGATATGGTGGACACATAAAGAAGTAGTAATCCTAAGACATACATGCTGATTTCTGAGAGCCATGAACTCGCAAAGCAATGCCTGGGGTTTAGTTGGGCTTTTATAGTGAGTGAGCCAGAATGTCACAATGAGTGTCTCCACCAGTGGGGACTGTGAGTGACAGCAATAACTTGACCAGAAGCTTGTTAAAATAAAGTAATCGTGTGCTGAGTATGGATGCAGAGTCTCTGTTATTGTTTTATAAAACATGGTTTGGACGGGACCACATTTGTGGAAATATTCCAAGAATGATTATATGGGGTGTATGTATCTATATCGATATCGATATCAATATGGATTTAATTTTAGACATATGAAAAAGCTCTTGGTACCAATGGAGATAATAATGCCACGACATTCTGTGATGCCTATAATAATTGTATTCATGATGAGAATGAAAATGATCTCTTCTCAAATGAAATCTAGATTTCCCCTAACTAGCTGTAAATTTCAGTGAGCAGTTGGTCTAAGTTAGAGGTTACAATAAAGGTCATTTGTGGGAATAAGTATCAAAGAGAACAAGGAGCGCTGTCTGCAACCCAATAAGATAAGAACTTGTTAGAAAACTTAGGATCCATCCAAACTTACTGACAGAAACACTGGGATAGAGTTCAGCAACCCGTTTCTTTTTCTTTTCTTTTTTGCTGTTGTTGATTGGTTGCTATTAAGAAACCCTCCTGTGAGTCTGATGGATATGCCACCTTGAAAACAACTGGCTAAGGCACTGTCCATTGGTCTTTCCCCTGTGATTGAGCTGATGGACATGAAGATCTGAAGAGGGCTAGAAAAATCACACTTCAAATTTCACAAGTTTCACGTAGAAGCAGTCACTGTAACACTCTCTCTTAAGACAGACTTTACAAAAACAAAAGATGAAATGAAGAAGGGCTTTGGACAACCAGGAAACAGCCTGTGTGAGTTTTCATTGCTGTGCAACTACTGGAGATAATCAACTTACACGGAGGAAAGGTTTATTTTGGTTCCCTGCTTGAGAGGCCTTGCTCTCGGATGGCCTGACTCTGGCTTTGGGCCCGTGGCAGGCAGCGCAGTACATCATGATGGAAACATGTGTGAGGGAGGTCTGGTGAGCTCATGGTGGCCAGGAAGCAAAGAGGAAAATAGGAAGAGGCAAGAGTTTTAGCATCCCCGTCAGAGCATGCCCCCAGTAACCTAACTTCCTTCCACCAGCCCCCATATTCTAAAGGTTCTACCAATTCCCAGTAATGTCACCGAAATGAACCAAGCCATCTGCACATAGAGTTTTGGGAAACACTTACCCAAATGTCCCAGGTAGGAAGCAAAGAGCTTGAAAGTTGAGTTCCATCAGAAATAAACCTTCCCCTTTGAATTCCTTTTTCATGGAGACTGCGTTGAATCTGCAAATTGCTTTGGGTACTGTGGACATTTTAACAATACTAATTCTGCCAATCCACGAACATGGGAGGTCTTTCTTGCATGTATGTGTGTGTATACAACTTTTTTTCAGTGTTGTGTAATGTTCATTATAAAGATCTTTCACTTTCTTAAATTTATTCCTAGCTGTGTTCTGTAGCTCTGGGGGATGGACTTGCTTTCGTTTTAATGGATGGTATCCAAACCCTGGATCTTGACTAGATGATTCAGCCAAGCCCAAGATCTGTAGTGTTATGATTGCAGATTACATTTCTTTTATAAGATGCTGGCTATCCAAAATAAATGGGCTTTAGATCACTCTAGAGCAGCTTATAGCAGGCACCCAGCATTTCAATACTTGCCTCTCTAGCTTGTTTTCTCTCTGCCTGAGCACTATTCTGGCAGGAACCATTTACCCATGAAAGTCTTGACACCCAAAGACTAGTGGGTAGCTAGTTCATGCCTTACCAGAGAGGAAGCTTAGCAGCTGGAGATCACACAGACAAGATGGTTCTCACTCACCTCTGAGGACAGCGCTTGTTCCTGCAGCAGTCTGAGTTTGAGGTTTTGATCCACACATTGAACTAGGCAGTTATTTTTCACACTTCATAAAAAACATGCCCAAAGCAACTTCCTCTCAAGACACAGTTCAACTCAAGAAGCATAAAAAGCAAAAATGAAAAAGGTCTTCAAGTTCACAGTGTGATGGAGAGGAAATAAATGGGGGTTGCTGATAAGGCCTTAGCAGAGGAAGCAGAAAATGGAGAAAGCCCAGAGCCTCACCTACGAGCTCCCACCCACGGTTCTTCTCCAGCTCATGTTGACTACAAGTGCTTGTTTGCAACCACTAAAAGAATAGGAGGGGACTTGTATGGGGCTGTAATTAAAACAAACAAAACAGAAGGGCTGGGAAGGTGGCTCATTGGTAGAGTGCTTGCCTTGCATGCATGAGGCCCTGGGTTCGATTCCTCAGCACCACATAAGCAAAAAGAAAAAAAGCTGGAAGTGGCGCTGTGGCTCAAGTGGTAGAGTGCTAGCCATGAGCTGAAGAGCTGAGGGACAGCGCCCAGGCCAAGAGTTCAGGCTCCACGACCGGACCCAAAAAAAGAAAAAACAATTCTTATACGTTTGTGTTAGTCCTAAGGCTTGAACTTAGGGCCTGAACACTGTCCCTGGACTTTTTTTTTTTTTTTTGCTCTAGGCTACCTAGCACTCTACCACTTGAGCCATAGTTCTGCTTCCAGCTTTTTGGTAGTTAATTGGAAATAAGAATCTCAAGACTTTCTTGCCTGGGCTGGCTTTAAACCACAATCTTCAGATCTCAACTTCCTTGGTAGCTAAGATTATAGGCATGAACCACCCAGCTTGTCACTTGCCCTAGAATCTACAGTATTTCCATCCTGTAAATACTTCTAATACCTTTCTGTAACTTCAACTGGCCCTTGAATTTCAGCTCAATTTTATTTCTTCTAAGAAGTCTTTCAGGATACTGCCTACCATCCCGCCATTTTTAGCAGATCCCTCATACACTGCCAGAACAGATGACATCCTCCTTAATTACACTCAGCCTGCTAAAGGCTTTTCAGTGTCATGCTTGCTGGAGAAAGGAGATGTGTTCCCTGAGTGACTAATACAACTACATTCAGAGTTACGCAGGAGTCTGACTCAAAGTTTTAAGACAAATGAGAAATGCAAAGTAGAGGTAAGGGTGCCAAGGTTTTCTTCTGCTTTCGGTTAACATGTGAGCCAAAATGAGGAGTCAGTGCTTTTTAGCAAAAGCAATTTCTAAGTACCTGTTATGTGATGAGACTTTACTTCTGGATTTTTCTGACCAACTGAACCTAGAAATGACTACATGAATGTCCAAGCATGAGTTAGCTGTTGAGAGTAGTTACCATTTTCTTTCTTTTAAGTCCAGAGACTCTCTGGGCCTATTTTACAGGGATGAAAACTAGCTGAAGATCAGTAGTAACCCATTCTAGAAATAAAGTCAGCCTCTGGGGCCTGCAGAGCTCTTCCTCTTCCTCTGAGTATGGCCAGATATGTGATATCAGGGACCCAGATTGAGATACACTCAGCATCCCATGGAGTCCCGGCAGGAGGCTGGTTTTGGTGGTGATACACTGCAAGTCCACAGTGCTTCTGTCTCTTTAAATTGTTAGTGTCCAACCCTCCCTGAGCTTCCTGAGCTCTGAGTTCTGAGCAACTCAGTGACTTCCTCTGCGCTGGAAGGGAAATTTTTTGAACTCACAAGCAAAGGGAAAGCGGAAAGTCAGGGCTTCCCAGAGCCGCTTCAGAGCCTGTCACCAGGAAAGGTGAGCCTGAGCCTTCGAGGAGGGAGGAGGTGGGTCGTGAGGGCCCAAATGGTCCCTAGAGAGTGCTTACTCCTTGTATCCTGTGTATTTTGCGAAGTCCCAGGCTGGCCATCCCAAGGACCCAGAGCAGCCCCGGTCATGCGGCCAGGTGTGTGAGGCAATGGAATGCGGCCAGGTGTGTGAGGCCCGGGTCATGTGGCCAGGTCTGTGAGGCCCCAGTCATGGGGCCAGGTGTGTGAGGCCCAGGTCATGTGGCCAGGTCTGTGAGGCCCCAGTCATGGGGCCAGGTGTGTGAGGTCCCGGTCATGCGGCCAGGTGTGTGAAGCCGTTCTGAGCGTCAAAGCCAGCAAGTGCCGAGGAAGTTTCAGGAGGCTTTTCCTGAGCACACTCATTCTGGCTAGGGAATAAAACCTGTATCGCCCCACACTTTCTTATACCAGGAGATAAAGTGTGTGCTAGATCTACTTCCAGGGCAAAATGCAGATGGAAAGAAATCAATCATTCCTCAAGTCACATATTGAGCAAAACATTTTTTCAAAAACATTCTGTACTCCCAGAAGAAACTTGATATATGACAAAGGTTGTCATATATAATGTATTATCTATAGCGTATATAAATTATATACAAATATAGAATATATTAGATCCAGTTACATGTGTAAATATATGATATATTTCCTGATAAGTCTTATCCACTCTTAAACTCAAGAAGACCCCTAGAGACATCCGAGCATTGTAACTCACTTTTCAACCTCTTTAAGTATCTGTCCCCTAATTCCTGCTTCTCCTGATGCAGCTTCAGGAGTACCATGGAGAAACACAGCTGATTTCTAAACTCAAATTGTGTTCTGACTGCACCAGAAACACCCCAATCGCTGACTCAGAGTCTCTGAGGATGGTGCCCAAGTATGAATTCTGAAAGAACCCCACATAATTCTGAAAAACAGCTAGGTGTGGGAGTAAAAGAACTACATGAACTTTTGAGTTCTTTCAAAGTATGAAGAGTATAGAGTTCTACATGCTTTATTTTCCCAGAGAATTAAGAGCCACTTGTCACCCCAGATCTCAGCAGGAACTTATTTCTATGTTAAAAATATTCAAAATGATTTTAACTCCCATTCCACAGTCTGGAAAATTGTGCTGGACTCTCAGAGAGTTCTATGAATTCCTTACAGAGCACACCAGCAGTTTCATATTCAAAGCAAGACTTTGAGATTCAGCTAACTCTTGTTACTAGCTCTAAATCTCACATCTGTCGCTTCATATCTGTGTTGTGCTAGTCAGGGGAGTCTGTGGCTTTTAGACACAAAGTAGTTAATAACACAAAGCTGTAGGGTTGAACTTCACTGAAGACAAGGACTACAGAAAGAAACATATTTGGGTTGAGGCAAACTCGTTTTCAAAGACTCCTAGCCAAGGACAGGCCATTCATTCCACTTCCTCTGTGCTTTCTTCTGTGTGGTGCTCACAGGAGACGTATAACCTAGAAGAACCAGCACAGAAGACATAAACAGACACTCTGAAATGATGGGGAAGTGTAGACGAAGAACTCAGGTAGAAATAGGGTGAAGATAAATAGTAACAGATAGGAAAGCACAGCGGAGGTTGGCAGAGCTCTGGTTTTGCTGGCTCAGAGGGGAGTAGCTGGAAGGAAAGCAACATGAGGGAAGACGGGTCATTTGTGAATGAACGAATCACGTTTGGAACTCTTTCAGGGAAACATGGGAGGCCGGAAGATGGCAAGAGACGAGGAGAACCCCTATGGTAAGAGCCGTGATTACAGCAGCATCATTGTCCCCTCTGACTGAATTGGGGTAAGGCAGGGGCAAGGGGACTAGAGGCATGGCTCAGTTGGTAGAGCTCTGGCCAATGAGTGAAAGCATCAGGTAATGAGTTCAAGTCCCGGTCCTGGACCAAACAAAGAATAAAAGGAAAGAATGGGGTGGGAGCTGAGTATCAGGAACACACACTTATAATCCTAGCTGCTCAGGATGCTGAGATCTGAGAAGATCAATTCAGAGCCTGCCCAGGGTAGACAAATCCAATTAACCAGCAAAAACTGAAGACATAGGTCAAGTGGTAGAGCACCAGCTATGATCCAAAAAGCTGAGCTAGACTGGCCCTGAGTTCAAGCTCCAGTTCCAACATGGAGAGAGAAAGAAAGAAAGGGGGCGGGGGGTTGGTTTAAAACAGGAAGTAAGTATCTAATGTCCCCTTTGTTCTGAACACTCAAAGACTCCAGTTCCCAAGGGAAAGGTGGCTGCGACTGACATCCTGTGACCTTTGCCCTCCCAGGGTCAGAAGGTGACGTCCAGCAGTTCCCGCAGGAGTCCCAGCTGCGGCTCATCCTGGTTGGGAGATCGGGGACAGGGAAGAGTGCCACGGGCAACA
Organism: Dipodomys spectabilis; assembly: GCF_019054845.1. Taxonomy (NCBI): domain Eukaryota; kingdom Metazoa; phylum Chordata; class Mammalia; order Rodentia; family Heteromyidae; genus Dipodomys; species Dipodomys spectabilis. The sequence goes on from NW_024870711.1 coordinate 8,897,157, forward strand.
GCATCCTGGGCCAGCAGCGCTTCGTCTCGAGGCTGGCAGCCACGTCCGTGACCAGCACCTGCGTGGCCGGCAGCAGGCAGTGGGCTGGGTGGCACGTGGATGTCATCGACACCCCGGACATCTTCAGCACCCAAGTGCCCAGGACGGACCCCCGGTGTCTCGAGCGAGGTCGCTGCTACCTGCTGTCCTCCCCTGGCCCGCATGCCCTGCTGCTGGTCACCCAGCTGGGTCGCTACACCAGGCAGGACCAGGAGGCGCTGGGCAAGGTGAAGGAGCTGTTCGGGGAGGGCGTGGTGGCCAGGATTGTGGTGGTCTTCACCAGGAAGGAGGACCTGGCCGGCGGCTCCCTGCACGAGTACGTGCGCCTTACCGACAACCTGGCCCTGAGGAAGCTGGTGGACGAGTGCGGGGGCCGCGTGTGCGCCCTGGACAACCGGGCCACCGGCCGCGAGCGGGAGGCCCAGGTGCAGGAGCTGCTGGGCCTGGTCACCGGCCTGGTGAAGAAGCTCGGGGGCACGCACTACACCAACCGGGTGTACGACGTGGCGCAGTCACTGCGCACCACCAACCCCGAGCAGCGGCTCCAGAGGGTGGCCGAGGCCGTAGCTGCCCGTGTGCAGAAGTCCCCGGGGTCTTGGCTGCTGGCAGGGCTGTGGCAGTGGCAGAAGTCACACAGGACCCTCTGGAGACGGGGCATGGCTGTCCTGCTGGGTATCTTTCTGGTCTATGTGCTGTTTGGCAAGCGCCAGCCGGAGACCGTTGGTGACCTGAAGGACGGATGGCCTGCACCTTAAAAAAATGGCTACAACCAGGGCTGGGAAGGTGGCTCAGTGGTAGAGTGCTGGCCTTGCATGTATGAGGCCCCGGGTTCGATTCCTCAGCACCACATAAGCAGAAAAAGCCAGAAGTGGTGCTGTGGCTAGCCTTGAGCTGAAGAGCTGAGGGACAGCACCCCCCAAAGTTCAACCCCCACAACTGACCAAAAAAAAAAGGTTACAACTTGGCCAAGAAAGCATGAAGTGCCTAGGGCTGAACGGGAAATGTGAGCTTCATCCCAAGGAAATCTCATTCTTTCATAATCAGTCTTAGTGTGATGGGCACTTGGACACTGTGTCGACCTTGCCAAGGTCTGTAAGTGTTTACTTGTAAGGGTCCGAATATCAACTTTTAATTCTATGCGTTCAGTGTTTCTGAATTAATTTGTCTAACTTAAAGCTTCTGTGATTCATTGTGATGGTCTTGGCATATCTTGCCTCTTTGGACAAACAGTAAAATGACTGGCAGCTTGGAGAAGAGATGAATGCCTGGTCCGGGGAAGAATTCTTATTCTGAATACGCCTCTCTTTCTTTACTCTGAGGCTCCTGAATTTTCCAGTTGGAGTGTTTGCCCCTTTGCTACTCCTGCAGTCCTAGACCTTCAGCATTAATGAAAGATGCTGGTGTTCTACATGCTAACTATTGCTTCTAATACATCTGTTTATTTACTAGTAGGATGAGTTACTACCAAGTAGATAAATGTAACTACATTAAAAAGAAACTTTGCAGTTTCTGATAGGTATTCTTGTTCTTGTCTTTCCAAAATAAAGTAAAATGTAAAAAAAATAATAAATGATGTCTGATTGTGGTTATTTGGATTTTCATGCAGCGTGTGTGTGTGTGTGTGTGTGTGTGTGTGTGTGTGTGTGTGTGTGTGTGTGTGCAGAAAGGTTCCCATAGTTAAGGCAGGATAGCTTCAAACTCACTAGCTAAGTCAGACTAGCCTCAAGCCTGCAATCTTTCTACCTCCAACTTTGGAGTCCCAGGATCATAAGCATATGCCACCATGTCCAAACATATGCTGCATTTTTGCATGCACACTTCCACATGTATTGTGCATACCAAGCTTTTCTCTCAGAGGGGAGAAGAGGAGCAGGTGTGTAGACTGAGAGCCATGGGCATCTAGGCTGAGGTTGGTGTTCTGTGGCATGGGTTTGCATAAGCTCCTTGAATGTTTTCAAAGGCTCCTGAATACCATATCGTTAGAAAATGGGGATGCTGCCTAGCTGTGCGCACCAAACACTGGCATCTCCTTATTTCTGCTTCTGAGTGGAACAGGACTGGCCATCGTTGACTCAACCAAGCTCTTGTTAGCAGGGACAGATATGGAAACAAGCCCGAGTCAGGGGACAGAGGAGGAAAGGAGTCTGCAAGTCTTCTCAGGCCCACATCAGGAAGGAGGTGTCTATATGTGAATGCTGCCAGTGGCACGGCTAGCCAAGATGTCAGGAGGGTCAGAGTAGACCGAGGCCTTGCGACAGGCTGTCCCGATCCGTGGTGTTCATCACAGCAAAGTACGCTCTGTAAAGCATGGCTGGAGGAAAACTCATTCTCAATTCAAGCGTTTAGCTTTTTCAAGAGTATTGCTGGTCCCACAGGGGACCCAATCTGAGGAGGCACTTTGGCCATCGGAGGGGCAGCAGGGAAGGGCTGGCCCTGGAACAAGGGCACAGGGAAAGGCGTGGTGGCCCCAGGGTGCCTGCTTTCACCCTTGGGCTGCTGTGGATCCAGGGCCACTGACCATCAGGCTACGATGTCGCCTTGTTTTTCTTTCATTGCTTTCATTGTTTCACCTATGTGTCCATATAGATCATTCGATGTTTATCGTCATTGGTCTCTGTCTGATTTGTATGGAAATCAGATCGTAAATTGCTATTATGGTTTTTAAATTTTCTTGCGGACGGTAGCATGTAAGAATTACGCCTGGGCCCAGCACCAGTGGCTCACGCCTGTCATCATAGCTTCTCTGGAGGCTGAGATCTGAGGATTGTGGTTCAAAGCCAGCCCAGGCAGAAAGGTCCATGGAACTCTTCTCTCCAATAAACTACCCCAAAAAGCCAGAAGTGGCACTGTGGCTCAAGAAGAATGCTTACCTTGAGCAAAAGAAGTTCAGGGATAGTGCTCAGGCCCTGAATCCAAGCTCTTGGATGGGCCCAAAAGAAAAATTTTACCTATAACAAAGAAAAGCTGGACATTTGCGAATAAACCCCCTTCAACGGGCACACGGCTGGGAGTCCCAGGGACCTGGAGAGGGACACAGGCCAACGTGTGGATGAGCCGGGACTGGCGCTTCAGAGCACGCTGGGCATGGTGCAGATAGAGGTTTGCTTAAAATGTTTATCTCAGTGACACTACTTACGATGTTCACGTGCAAGGAAATGATGTTTGAAAATGACTTTCTAGATTAAATCCATAAGAATATGACACAGAAACATAGTAGAATACACGGGTTACATAGCAGGCCAGCCCATAAGGTAGGAAGGGGAAGGCCTCCCTACGAATTGGAGTTGTACACAGCTGGCCAGGGAGAGGGAGGGGCAGAGAAGGCCAGAGTGGGCCAGCCCCCACCTGCAACATTAGGCAGCTGAGAGAATACCTCACTGCCGGTGAGGACAGCTCCCAACCAATCAGAAAAAGCAGCAATTACTGAAAGGAACTGAGGACAACTCCCAACCAATCAGAGAAAGCAGCCGTTACTGAAAGGAACTGAGGACAACTCCCAACCAATCAGAGAAAGCAGCAGTTACTGAAAGGAACTGAGGACAACTCCCAACCAATCAGAGAAAGCAGCGGTGACTAAAATGAACTGAGGACAACTCCCAACCAATCAGAGAAAGCAGCAGTTACTGAAAGGAACTGAGGACAACTCCCAACCAATCAGAGAAAGACTGAAATGAACTCTGGGAAATGGAGACAAGAAGTTTTTTGTTTGTTTGTTGTGTTTTTTTGTGGTTGTTTCTTTTTGTCTTGTTTGTTCATTTATGTGTCTTTGGGAGGGCAAAGGAGGCCACAGAAATGGAGGCACCAAGGGTGAACAAATACAGCAGTGGTGCTCATTGGACATTACGTGGAAAATGAACAACTTGTGGGTGGGGACGAGGGAAAATCCAGGAGAGAGCAAGGGAAAGGGTGACATTGTCCAAAAAGAAATAGACTCAGGCTGGGAAGGTGGCTCAGTGGTAGAGTGCTTGCCTTGCATGCAGGGAGCCCTGGGTTCCATTCCTCAGCACCACGTAAGCAGAAAAAGCCGGAAGTGGTGCTGTGGCTGAAGTGGTAGAGCCCTAGCCTTGAGCTGAAGAGCTGAGGGACAGTGCCCAGGCCCAGATTTCAGGCCCCATGACCGACTCCCCCCACCAAAAAAAATACTCATTACCTGACTTGTAGCTGTACAGCACCTTTATAACAATTTCTTTAAAAAAATCCAATCAAAGACTTGGCCCAAAATATGCAAAGCCACAAGAAATATGAAGAAAACAAAGTAACACAACTCATGCAAAACTCACTGACTCTAACAGAAAGTAGTCAGACTTGCAGACTTGAGCCACAGGCTTCCTCCTTTCTTAAAGCATTTAAAAACCAACTTGTTGGTTTTCTGTCCGCCCGTTTGAGTTGTAAATCCTGAGTTGTAAATCCTTTATCAGTTTTGCCAGTTAATACCTGAGGACTCTTTTTCTTAAGCACCAGAGTGTCATTTCGTTTAAATGAAAAGCAGCTGGGCAGGAGACTTCCCTCCTATCTCAAGCCTTATGTAGTGGAGTCCACCTTCACAGGCCCCTTGCCGAAGGCTGTGAAGCTTTGTCTTAAGGTCGTTTTCATCTGGGTAAAGGTGATTGGCTAACATGAATAGTCCAGTGGGTGGATTTAGGATGAATCCCGTTTCATAAGACTAGCCGTGGTTGGTCTAGAGAACATTGCAGTGGTGCTATGGCTATTTGGCTGGGTATAGCTGGGTGAAATTTGCCTTTGTAATCTCAGAGAGTGGCCTGGGATGGCCCGGAGTTCTGGTTAACGCACATTGAATGATAGATAGGCTGTTCCTGCCTTCAGGAAGAGGCTTCCTGGCCTGGCAGCCCTTTTCCCTTCCTCCGATCTTACACAATGGCATGATGTCACCTAAGGGAACTTCAAGTACTGACAGAGGGGACTCAGGGGCTTTCCAGGGGTGATTCTCCGGGGCCTAAACCCATCTTGTCTCCTCAGTCTCTCTCTTTAGAGCTCTGATTTATGTTCCATATTCAAGTCTGAAAGGCACATTCAGTGGGAAAGAGAGGTACTTTCCCCTGCTCCCGGCCTCCCCCAAGTAAACCCACAGCCCCAGGAGCTGACCTTACAGATCGCCATGCAGGAAAGGGACAGCCTGTTCATGGTTAGAGGAACATTCTAGAAGCAGAGCCAGAAGCAAGGGGGTGGGGGGATCAGGGAGGAGTAGGTGCTTGCTTGGCAGGAGTTCGGGGAGGGCAGGGTGGGAAGCTGGGCAGCGCTGCTTCCCCATCGCACGGGGACTTCTCTGGGCCTGGGGGAGGGGAGCTGTCATTCCCTTCCTGTGTCTGGGTTCTAACACTGTTTGTTTGCTGTCAGGAAAGGAAATGGGAGGCGGAGGGGGACGAGTCTTGCTGGGCGCCCTGGGCAGGAAGCACGGGTCAGGGTTAGAGCAGCACCGTGCTCGCACTCACGCTGGGACCAAAGGTCCTCCCTTGAATCCCCTTCCAGCCCCTCCCCAGAGACCTAAGGCTGCGGGTGCCCCGGGTGCGCCACCATCTTGTTGCTCCTTGCTCTGCAGGACTGCGGCTGGAGAGCGAGGGCCCAGCTCCCCGCGCGAGCACCCCAAGGTGGCCTGGCGGTGCTGTGCTTCACCCTGCAGCTCAGACAGAGGACGCGGCCTCTTGCCCTTGACAGGTAAGCAGGCCTGGCGTGTTCAGGGCCCATGGTCGGTGGGGAGGAGAGGGGGACACGAATGGAATGTTTGGGAAGACAAGAAACACTCTGAGCTCTCCTAAACCGGTCTGGAAAGCCAGCTTGGCCGTTGCTTTGATCAGAGAAGGTGTCCTGGAATAAAACGAGGCTCGTGGGGGTTTCGATTGGGAAGGTGCATTTTGTGCTTCTGTGTGAAGCTCCTGCCTAAGCCAGACAGTCAGCAGGCGGGCACCGTGTCCCTGCCACACAGCTGGCCCTGGAAAGAGAAGAGGGGCCCCGCTCTCCATTCTGAATGAACGTGGCACGGTCCCTCAGATCTCGGAGTCCCCCAGCCCCTTTCCTGCTGGCCTATGGCTCCTGTTAACTTGCCAGTCTGCCGCATTTCTGGATACTCAGTTGCTGGCATCTGCCAAAGAATTGATTCCTAATTCCACGTCTCCCTTTGCAGCCCGCACCCCTCAGCAGCGGGCTGGGGAGAAGCATGTTTGCGAATGTTGCCAAAGTTTCCTTGGCTTTGGGAACAGCCACGTTGTTCCATCCTGGTCACAAAATAGACCCAAGTCAGCAAAAGCAAGGCACTGCTCCACCTGAAGTGTGTCACTCCACAGCAGTGCCTGCCCCTGCACACCCGCAGGCTGAATAACCCTCCATTGTATTGTGCAAACGGGCTCCTGCTGTGTTAGCTTCCAGGGCAGCCTTCTCCTGTCACTACATTTGCACGCTGACTGTGGAGTGACAGCACTGAATGGGGTTTGCCAGAAGGTTCTTCTCTACTTATCTGGAATCATCTGGGTTTCCTGAAGTAAAATCAAAGAGAAGAAAGAGGTGAAAGGAGCCCCCTTGGGGCTGGCGGGAGGAGTTGAGTTAGTCCCTGGCAAATCACTTGATGAGGCTTCCTAAAAGTTTAATCCGAATTTAATACCAACCTTAATCACATCACAAAGGAAGGAAAGAGAATGATTAAAAAGACACGGGCATGCAAGCAACTTCAGAACCAGCACAGCTGCCCTGAGGATTATTACTACACTGCCATCATCTTTAGCACATCCACATCTTGAGCACTAGCAACCATGTTGCTCTCAAGTCTCAGAAAATGTCAATGAAGTCAAAAAGATGTCATAGATTTGGGGGGAAAAATTAGTAAAATGCAGGGTAGAGTTTGCCAGGGACAAGAAGAGTGCATGGGAAATGGTGGTTCTTCTCTGAAAGAAGGGCCGGGTGGGGGTGGGGGGAGAAGGAAATGAGAAGAGGGCAGACTAGAGGGGAGAAGGAAAGGGAGAGGAAGACGTCTTCATATCGTCTGCTATCGTGAAAATAGATGGTTTCCCTAATGAGACCTCGGAAAACCCACTGAATGAATAAAAAAATGGGCCAAAAATGTGCTAAAAGACAAGATAACAGAAGAAACCTAAATAGCAAATAAACTAGGAAAGCTTTTTAATGATAGGCAATAAACGTGTACATTAAATCTATCAATACATGCTTCTTAGGTCAAAAAACAAACTTTACAATTTAGGGGCGGGGGAGGGAAGGGGAAGGAGGGGCGGGGAGGGGTGTAGTTGTGGAGATGGGAGAGAAGGGATGGTAAGGGAAAAACAAAGGAGAAGGCAACAATGCTTGGTAAGAAAGTACTTGTTACCTTGCTCATTTGATTATAACCCCTATGACAGTACTTTCACAATAAAAAAAACTTATTAAACAAAAAAAGACACACTTCTCTGTGCCCATAAGGGTAACAGCAGATTCAGCCTGCAATCACTGAATGCCTGGGCAGATCTGGGGGAATTCTCCTGGGTGGTGGGTGCAAATGTGAGTTAGAAAAACCCACTTGGAAGCAAACTTGACAGCACACAGGCCAGCAGAAAACCAGACTCCAGATAAACTGTCACGTGTGTGTGCCAAGAGATTCTGTCATTTGCAGTACTCTTTGTAGTGACAAGTCTTTCAGAATAGCTTAAATGTTTATTCCTAAAGAACTGGATAAATCATTGCATAAATTATACCATTTGTGTAAACATTTAAAGTATAAAACAATACTACAAATGGTCTTTGGATATCCATGTATACACACATGTATAGATATATGTATATGTCTGTATATATATGTATATATACATATATATGTATATATATATACAAACAAGAATGTTTGAAAGCCATTTCTGAAGGGCAGAGGAAGGAGAAGGAAACTAGAGTTTAAAAAATTATAAAAGACATGTATCTGTAACGTTTCAAGTTTTCAGTCAAATGGAATGGCTTCAGTAAAATGCCCAAGTACTTAAATTTGTTTGTTACAAATAGCGGGTATTTGTTTTTAGTATTCTGTGGGTTTCTTCACTTTGAAAGTTTGCTTTTGGCCAGGACCCTGTGGCTCATGCCTGTAATCTTAGCTACTTAGGAGGGGGAGATCTGAGGATCTCAGTTCAAAGCCAGCCCAGGCAGAAAAGTCCATGAGATCCTTATCCCCAATTAACCAACATAATCCAAAGTAGAGGCACGGGTCAAGTAGTAGAGTGCTAGCCTTGAGCAAAAAAGCTAAAGAAGAGTGCAAGGCTCTGAGGTGCAGCCTAGTATATGCACACACACACACATACACACACACACACACACAAATTGTTTCATAAATTCTGCACTATTGAGCCAGGTGCCCATGGCTCACGCCTGAAATTCTAGCTACTCAGGAGGCTGAGATTTGAGGATCGCAGTTCAAAGCCAGCCTGGGCAGGAGAGTCCATGAGACTCTTTTTTTTGTTTTTGGTTGGTCATGGGGCTTGAACTCGGCCTGGGCGCTGTCCCTGTGCCCTTCAGCTCGAGGCAAGTGCTCTATGGCTTGCGCCACAGCGCCACTTCTGGTTTTCTAGTGGTTAATTGGAGATAAGAGTCTCATGGACTTTTCTGCCTGGGCTGGCTTTGCACCATGATCCTCAGATCTCACCCTCCTGAGTGGCTAGGATGACAGGCGTGAGCTACCAGCTCCGGCTCATGAGACTGCTAGAAGGGGCACTGTGACTTAAGTGGTAGAGTGCTCACCTTGAGCTGAAGAGCTGAGGGACAGCGCCCAGGCCGAGTTCAAGCCCCACAACTAACAAAAAAACAAAAACAAAAAACAACAGTAAAAACAACAATAAAACCTACTGCACTTTTAAAACAAACCATAGAGTCAGAGTTTATCTTAGTGAGAGCTGTGTATTGTACATAGGCCTTCCTAATTACTGCTTCCTTATTCCTTTTTTTTTTTTTGGTCTGGTCGTGGGGCCTGAACTCTGGGCCTGGGCGCTGTCCCTCAGCTCTTCAGCTCAAGGCTAGCGCTCTACCACTTGAGCCACAGCGCCACTTCCGGCTTTTTTCTTTTTGCTTATATGGTGCTGGGGAATCGAACCCAGGGCCTCAGGCATGCAAGGCAAGCGCTCTACCACTGAGCCACCTTCCCAGCCCCTGCTTCCTTATTCCTAACACCCAAAAGAATGGCATTTTGCTATGCTTCACTTAAATCAAGTGCTTATGCCAGTGTGTGTACCAGTTGCTGGCAAAATCTGTAGGCATACAAAAAATGTAGTTATTGGGAGATTAGGACTGCAGGGACAAGCAGAAAAGATGTTTGACTAAAACTAGAATGGGAAATGAGTTTATCTTCTCCTTGTCAGTGATGTTGATTCTCTCTACAGCATGCACCAGCTCGTCACCAAAATGCTCAGCGTAGGGAGGTGATTGTGAGTTCTCTTCCATTCTTTCCAGTCCTTGAAGGGAGTCCCTGGTCCCCAATTCCACCCTCCCATTGGAGACCACCTTATGCCTGCCCCTGGAATGTTCCAGAACTGGACATCTCTAGGACGATAAACAAACCAATTGTTTCCAGCCAGGCACTTTTTCCCCTTTATTCTGGCAAGTTTAATTACTTCGGTTCTAATTTTTAACAGCGGAAGGCTTTCCTCATTTCATGTTTTCAGCTTGTGGGTGGGGGGGGCGTTTACATAGCAGAGCATTTCGTGCTTTGGGGGGGCTGAGGAAGAACAATGGCGGCATATTGCCATAGCATCACCCAGCCTGGCCTTGTCCCTGCGATTCTATGGATTTTGGAGAGTCAAATGTGAGTTAGAAAATGAGCAAGGAGGAGCTGGGAAGGTGGCTCAGGGGTAGAGTGCTTGCCTTGCATGCATGAGGCCCTGGGTTTGATTCCTCAGCACCACGTAAGCAGAAAAAGCCGAAAGTGGGGCTGAGGGTCAAGTGGTAGAGTGCTGGTCTACAGCTGAAGAGCTGGAGGACAGTGCCCAGGCCCAGAGTTCAGGCCCCACAACTGACAGAAAAAAGAAAAAAAAGAAAGAAAATGAGCAAAGAAATGGCCTGCGTCAGGAGAATTGTCTGGATTGAGGCAGGCCCTGGCACTTTCCCTACGGAGGATGCCTTTCATTCCTTTTCTGTTCATGTTCCAGAAGGGAATGGAAGGGTTTCCGAAGAGCAGCTATGGAACAATGGCTGAAGGTAAGAAAGCCTTGGAGTTCTGAGGAGGCATCTCTGTTCCCTCTCTACCTGGGACCCCGCCCTAAACACAAGGACAGAACCCATTACTTTACAGCCAGGCAGAAAAAGACAGCAACCATTTGTCCCCTATCTCCTCAACCCCTAAGCCTGAGACATCTTCCTCCCTCCCTCCCTTCCTCCCTCCCTCCTTCCCTCCCTCCCTCCCTCCCTCCCTTCCTCCCTCCCTCCCTTCCTTCCTTCCTTCCTTCCTTCCTTCCTTCCTTCCTTCCTTCCTTCCTTTTTTTTCTTCCTCCCTCCCTCTTTTCCTTCCTGCTGGGAATTAAGTCAAAGCTTTTTAGCAGATTCCCAGGAGAATACAGTGATCTACAAGTATGAAGAACGTTCACTTATATGGCATTAATGCTCGCTTGTTTGTTTTTACAGGAAGGGTGGAAGACAGTGGATTGGAAGCACCTTCTTTGAGGATCATCCTGGTGGGAAAAACAGGCAGTGGGAAGAGCGCCACAGGGAACAGCATCCTCTGCCGGCCAGTGTTCGAGTCCAGGCTGGGGGCCCAGACAGTGACCAGGTCCTGCCGGAGAGAGCTCGGGACGTGGAACGGCAGGCACATCCTGGTGGTTGATACGCCCTCCATCTTTGACTCACAGGTCCAGACCCAGGAGATGGTGGAGGACGTCGGGCAGTGCTACCTGCTGTCTGCCCCTGGGCCCCACGTGCTGCTGCTGGTCACCCAGCTGGGGCGCTTCACGGCTAAGGACGTGGAGGCGGCGAGGAGGGTGAAGGAGGTGTTCGGATCAGAGGCCATGAGCCACACGGTGGTCCTCTTCACCCACAAGGAAGACCTGGGCGCTGGCTCCTTGGACGATTACGTGGCCTGCACAGACAACGTCCACCTGCGGGGCCTGGTGCAGGAGTGTGGGGGGCGGTACTGCGCCCTCAACAACCGGGCGTCCGGGGAGGAGCAGCGCACGCAGCTGCAGGAGCTCATGACTGTGGTGCAGGCGCTGGAGGGCTGGCACCAGGGCTCCTTCCACAGCAACGACCTCTTCCTGCAGGCTCACTTGCTGCAGCAGGGCGGAGACGGGGTCCTGCCCGAAGAGCGCAGGCGCTACCTGCGCAGCGTGAGGCAGCACCTGGACAGACAGAGGTGGGCGCTGCGGGCGGAGGAGGGCAGCTGCTGCTGCAGGGCGGTGCTCACTCTCAGAGCCTGGATGGCTTCGCACCTGCTCCTCACTGCCCTCCTGCTCCTGTGCACCTTGATCGTTATTGCTGTCTTCATCGATATGTGTATCACGCAGGGGAAGTGAGCGTGCCCACTTGATTTCTAGAATGAGTTTTCTTCTGGTTCTCCGTCAGTGTCCAGGTGTAGGACACACCCTCTGCATCACAGCTGTCAAACATTTTCCTGCAGGTGCTTTTAAGTCAATAAAACTCAGAGGAAACTACAGCTACCAGCACAACTATGCTTATTGCAGCATTATTTACCATAGCTAAGATATGGAACCAACCCTGATGCCCCTCAGTAGAGGAATGGATCAAGAAAATGTGGTATATATACACAATGGAATTCTATGCCTCCATCAGAAAGAATGGCATTGCCCCGTTTGTTAGGAAATGGAAAGACTTGGAAAAAATTATATTAAGTGAAGTCAGCCAGCCCCAAAGAAACATAGGTCCCATGGTTTCCCTTATTTGCAACAACTAGTATATGTCTGAGATAAGCAGAAAAGGTCAGATAAGTTGATGTTAGGGGGATGAACCCCAACATAAGGACTCAAATGTTTTTTATTTCATGTGATTGCTTCTAAAATATTTATAAGATTAAATCTTTGTTGCTTTGTATGTCCCTCCCCCACAGTATAACCCCTGCTTTCACTGTATTTGATGGTGGTATAATTTGTGGAGGGGAAGGGCAAAAACAAATTGTTTAAATAGGTATTCAGGTGGACCCATTGCAACAATGAGATGTACAAGTCGTTATGTTGAAAAAGGAACTTTACAACTTGGCAGGGGGGTGGGTAGGGGTTTGGAGGGGGAGTTGAGAAGGGATGGGAAGGGGAAACAAAGGAGGAGGCAACAATGCTTGATAAGAAATGTACTCATTATCTTGCCCATGTAATTGTAATCCCTCTGTAAGGTATTTTCACAATAAAAAAAATTTAAAAACACAGAGGAAAATAGTTACCGTGTGTGTGTGCGTGCATGCATGCGTGCGTGTGCGTGTGCGTGTGTGTGTGTGTGTGTGTATGTGTGTGTGTGTGTGCCAGTACTGGGGTTTGAACTCAAGGCCTAAACCCTGACCCTTAGTTGAGTTTAGTTTTGTTGTTGCGCAAGGCTAGCATTCTACCACTTAAGTCATAGCTTAAGTTAAACAGAGCTGAGAGTCTCATGAATTTCACTGCCCTGGCTGGCTTTGAACCTCAGTCTTCAGATCTCAGCCTCCTACGTAGCTAGGATTACAGGCATGAGCCCACTGGCGCCCAGCACCTTCTGTGTTTTGGGTTGTCAACGTTGCAGATTTGAAGTGAGGGAAGTTCAGCGCACGGCTGCTGGGCTGCCTCGCTCTGCACCCAGCCTTCTACCAGCCAGGATATCAAGAGGGGAAACATGCTGGGTGCACAGCTGGTGACCTGTTCTTCGTTTGTTCATCAACATGGCCCAAACTCACGGTGGCCGGTTGGAAAAGATGCTACTCCACCACCCCTCCACCCCTAAGAGAGGAGGAGGAGAGTCTGCGGAGAGAAAGGGATCTGGAGGGTTCGAAGAAGATGGCCAGAGGATTCTGAACCTGAGAGGGAGGAGAGCCAGGGGTGCAGGCATGAATGAGCCTCTGGCCCCACGGGAAACAGGATCAGCGGCCAGGAAACGCAGGGGCTGCTCAGCCCTAGAGCAGAGATGGTGAAGGATCAGAGAGCAGCCATCTTGGGCTCTGTGACTTCCACAGTGGATTCTTGGCCTCATAATTGCTCCAGTAGGCAAAAGCTACCGTGAGCAGGAGGCTGCGTCCTGGCAAGCCTTGCTGAGCATTGCCTTTTGGACTGCATGTAAGCTTCCTAGGTGAAGGTGAAGACGCCCCTCTGAACGCCTCAACCACTGAAACCATTGATTTGCTCACGGCTGCAGTGGGCACCAGCTCTCTGTCTCAAAGTTTGATGTGGAATGTGTGGGAAGGGAGCGGTCCATGCTCCTGTGATCGTCGGAGAAGACAGTGGAGTGAGCTGAGCAATAGTTGAGACTCTGGAAATGAAACCAGAAGCAGGTTTCCTGGAGCTCCTCTGCCACACCTTCTAGTTTGCTTCCTCCTCCTCCTCCTCCTCTTCTTCTTCTTCTTCTTCTTCTTCCTCCTCCTCCTCCTCCTCCTCCTCCTCTTCCTCCTCCTCCTTCTCCTTCTCCTCCTTCTCCTTCTCCTTCTTCTTCCTCCTCCTCCTCCTCCTCCTCCTCTTCCTCCTCCTCCTCCTCCTCCTCCTCCTCCTCCTCCTCCTCCTCCTCCTCCTCTTCTTCTTCTTCTTCTTCTTCTTCTTCTCCTTCTCCTTCTCCTTCTCCTTCTTCTTCCTCCTCCTCCTCCTCCTCCTCCTTCTCCTCCTCCTCCTCCTCCTCCTCCTCTTCCTCCTCCTCCTCCTCCTCCTCCTCCTCTTCCTCCTCCTCCTCTCCTTCATGCCCTGTGAGAGAGACCCTGGGCTGCAGGTTGTGGGTGGGTGAGGAAGTCTCTGAGTCTGGATGAGTCTTGGGATCTCCCTCAGGGCATCTCCGTCACTGCTGTGTGGGTACTGAGACTTCCTCTGGGGCTCAAGCATCTAGCCTAGACCTGATCCTTTACCAAGGGGACGGGAGGGGCAGGTCAGCTGTCAGGCCCAGGGATCCCTGAAATTCAAAGGCCTGGGAGGGCTCTACCCAGAACCTCCCTAATGTGCTCTGTCTCCTTCTGGTTTGCTTCAGTTCAGTGGCTGGAGACAGTGAATTTAAGCCCCAGTACCAGGGTACACACACACACACACGTGGACTCACATTGGCATGGGCAACACACAGAGCGAAGGCTGCAGATCTTGATCATGAGAGAAACCTCAAGTTGGTCATTAGGAGACTGGATCCTGGTTTTGTTTTTTGTTTCTGTCGGTCGTGGGGCCTGAACTCTGGGCCCGGGTGCTGTCCCTCAGCTTTTCAGCTCAAGGAGAGCGCTCTACCACTTGAGCCACAGCGCCACTTTATTGGAGATAATGGTGGTTTATTGGAGATAAGAGTCTCATGGACTTTCCTGCCCCAGCTGGCTTTGAACCGCGATCCTCAGACCCACTGGATCCTGGCTTGAGTCGTGGCCCCTCTGGCTCTCTAGGTTGAGACGGGAATGGGCATGTCTTGGAATCCACTGAATGCCCTTTGCGTTATCCTCCATGTGCATATACTTCACTAATTCTTTTATTGTTTTATAGACATATATTGTTTTTCTTATTGATTCAAGAGATTGCATCAATTAGAGCTTGGCAGAGTAGCTCAAGTAGCAGAGTGCCTACTTAGCAAAGAAAGCCAACACAAATCCCAAAACTCCTCTCCCTGCCATAAAAAAAAAGCACTGTACATTAGACTTGCATTAGAGAGGCTTGTCCACCACATCATTCGTGCCCATTGACAATCATTTCCCACTCTTTTCCTCTCCGTATTTAGAGTTCTGTGACTATTTGGGCCTATGTTTCATCTTGTGTTCCCTGGTGGAGTTCTGGGCAGGCCTTCACCGAGACTGGAAAAAGAACCATCAGCAATAAGAAAAGGGGAAATACTCTCTCTTCTTACAGCTGGAGAGGAAGACCACAGACATTATTCTAACACGACTCTGGAAATAGCTCGCATTTGAAAACGGTGGCTGCGCCTTATGAAAATAATCCTTCTTCCCTAAAAGTCTAAAGGATTTCCGTTTGTGTTTATTAGTGTGTTTTCTTGTAGTGTTATACATTGAAATCTGGTGAATAGGTAGGTCTAAATACCTACGTGGTTTAATGGGCAATTCCTAAAAATTATATGTGTGTCTTTTTCCACAGAAGGAAACAAAATAGCCAAAGAATAGGCAAAATCTTTTCTTCAAGGGCTACAATAGGCTAACTAAACTGTCAACTGTCATCAACTGCCGTGTCTCTACCGCCCCCAGCTGTTCACCTTTTGAATTTGCTATGGCAAATTCTTTTGGTTTTGGTTCTGGTTCAGTGTGGAAATGTTCATGTTTTCTTTATGACTCCTGTTGTTCTAAGAAAGCTCTCCTTCCTTATTCTTTTATTTAACAATAGATTCATCTGGCCCCGGAAGAATCTACATGTGAATGCTGATTGTGTTGTAACCTATCTATTTTGAGGCCAGGCCTCAGACTCGCTCCTCCACTTCTGAGTACTGGGGTGGCAGGTGTGTTACATCCTATCCAGCCGGCATATGAAATTTTAGAGACATTTTATTTATAATTTCCAAAACACAGCAGCCGCCAAAGATGGTCTTCAGCAGGGGGGTAGATACATAAACTGTGATGCGTGCCAACACTGAGAAGAAATGTGCCATGAGCCAACTGAGAGGAGACGTAAATGCCTACTGCTGAGTGGAGAAACCCATCCGACAGCGCTGTGCACTGCGTGGTTTCAATTCCATGACACTCAAGACGCCAGTACCATGCACACAGACAGGAAGTGGCCTGACTGCCAGGGTTTGGGAAAAGGGAGGAGTGACACGTGGGGTGCGTCCAGGGACACGTGGAGTGTGGAGCTGCCGGTAGGTGGGTAACGCTGAGCGTGTTGGGATGGATAACATAGGAGGGATAACACTGAGAGTGAGCCCTTATGTAGCAGGAGAAACTGGGGGCAGAAGGAAGACGGGGTGGGGACTCTCAGTACTTTCCACTCATTTTGTCCACATACCCAAGACTGTTATTAAAAGTAAAAACTTCTGGCCAGGTGCCGGTGGCTCACACCTGTCATCCTAGCTACTCAGGAGGCTGAGATCTGAGGATTGCGGTTCAAAGCCAGCCAGGGCAGGAAAGTCTGTGAGACTCTTATCTTCAATAAACTACCAGAAAACCAGAAGTGGCGCTGTGGCTCAAGTGGTAGAGCGCTTACTTTGAGCTGAAGAGCTGAGGGACAACGCCCAGGCCCAGAGTTCAAGCCCCACAAGTGACAAAAATAAATACATAAATAATTAATAAAATAAAAGCTACTCTAAAAAGAAGAAAACGAAAGAAGATGGGATAGGTAAGAGGGAGTGAAGGGCAGCAGGAAGAGAGAAGGTAAAAGGGATGAGGAGGAAAGTCGCTAAAGGAGGTTAGTATGGAAGAGAGGGCGGGGACAAACAGGCACATTTCCTCCGGTGAACTCCATCTCTCAGGACTTATAATTTGTTGAGGGGACAGCTGGGGCAGTCAGGCTGTCATCGGATAACGATGAGTAATGCCAAGAGAGGGAGCAAGTGCTAAATACTTGTAAAAGCCTGTTTAAAAGTCTCACATGCGATGCTGCCACCCATTGCCACAGGCCGACTTTGGTGGTGAGAGCAAAGGCTTACTGTGTAATGTTTTACCCGACAGTTTTCTTTTATCTGGCCACTTGTTTTTGCTCCCTCCCTTTCATTTTAAGCTTGCCTCTGGTTCTTCTAATCTCTCATTTAATTCTAGGCTGACATCATAGATACATAATATATGATCAGATCTAATATATAATATACAGCTTATACTGTTATAGCAGGGAAATAGGAATATCACTTTGAAGTCTTAAATGATGTGTGAACAGGCACAATATTATTTAACAATTTATACTGGAATTAGAATTCCAACTTCTCTATCAGTGATTAAAACATTTTTTTAAGAGGAATGAATAGCATTTCAACAGAAGAGATAAAATGGACTCTTAAAAGTGCTCAATTAATACAAGAGAAGACAGGGAAAAATATAAACTAAGAACTGATAAGTTAAAAAAAACTTAAAAGCTATAAAATGGAGATGTTAATTCAATATTATCAAAACTACATTAAATTTGAATGAGTAATAGGTCTTAATGGAAACCCAAAGATTGCTAGATAGGATTGATAACAAGAAGCCCCACTTAAAGGATGCCTTTAAAAGCGTACTTTAAAAATAAAAACTTTCCTGGCCAGGACAAA
The DNA here is from genome assembly GCF_019054845.1 of Dipodomys spectabilis. NCBI lineage: Eukaryota > Metazoa > Chordata > Mammalia > Rodentia > Heteromyidae > Dipodomys > Dipodomys spectabilis. The sequence continues at coordinate 8,914,488 of NW_024870711.1, forward strand.
TAAAGCCAAGTTCCTGATATTCAGAAAAATAAATAAATAGTAACATTAGAAGCATAAATAGGCTAAAAATAAGAGATGATGATGATGATGATGATCATGATGACTGGTACTAGGGTTTGAATTCTGGGCCTCTCACTTGCTAGACTGGCATCTACTACTCAGCCATGGCTCCCTACCCGTTTCCTCTTTCTTTTTCTATTGATTGATTGATTGATTATCAGTTGTGGGGCTTGAACTCAGGGCCTGGACGCTGTCCCTGAGCATTTTTGCCTCAAGGCTAGCTCTCTACCACTTTGATCCATAGCTTTACTTCTGGTTTTCTAGTGGTTTATTGGAAATCAGAGTCTCATGGGCTTTCCTACCCCAGCTGGCTTTGAACCACGATCCTCAGATCTCAGCTTCCTGAGTAGCTAGGGTTACAGGAGTGAGCAACTAGTTCCTGGTGCTTACAGGAACCGAAGCTCTACACCTGGGGCCTCCAAGTGCCTTGGATGACAGGCAGGCACCACCATGCCCACACACTGGTGCAGATAAGTTTTGATAACTTTTTTTAACCAAGTTGAGAGGACAGGCGTGTGCCATCATTAATTACTTTTTTACAATATCCAAAAGGAAACAGTGGTTATATTAATATTAGAACAAGAGAATCCAGAACAAGGATCAAGATAAAAAAAGGAATATCACCTAACTATAAAGATGTTAACTCACTAACTAACAATCCTAAATGTATATTTTTGAAACACGGGGAGGAAAACAGAAAGAACTAAATAGTTATATCGATGAAGAGCTACAACTGCCAGACTGCCACGTTTCTCTCCATAACTGGTAGACGCAGTAGTAGAAAATCATCACCATTTTTTTTTTGTCAGTCCTGGGGTCTGAAGTCAGGGCCTGGGCGCTGACCCTGAGCTTCTTCAGCTCAAGGCTAGTGCTCTACCTCTTGAGCCACAGCGCCACTTCCGGCTTTCTCTGTGTATGTGGTACTGAGGAATTGAACGCAGGGCTTCATGCATGCTAGGCAAGCGCTCTACCACTAGGCCACATTCTCAGCCCCATCACCAATTTATTTCTGAGATAAAAATAAAACTTTTTGCTGGAGCCAGCTTGAACTGCTCTCTTCCTATTGAAACTTCTCATGGTAGCTGTGATGGCGCACACGTACCACCCTATCTGTTAAGACAGAGTATCGTGAGCTGTTTTTGCCTGGACCAGCCTCAAACTGCAGTCCTCCCAGCCTTCACCTGCTGAGTTGCAAGGATTTCAGGCAGGAGCCACTGGCACCAGCTAGTATATGTAAATTCTAAAAGATCAGCTTTCTATCCAAGATGGAGACCAGATTACAACAAATAATTGTGTTATGAATACAACAAATAATTGTGTGTTATGAATACAGATAAATAACATAACTGCAAGGAAGGGGTTAGGAGAGAAACGGAGCTGACTTAAGTAGCTGCAAACAATGTTTTGGCTGGCAAGGGTAAGGCTAAAGACCAAAGGAGCTGAGTACCAAGCACTATAGTTGGTAAACTGGTCTCTCACGAACCATATGACACTATCTTCTACTGTACAACAAATAAACACTTCATAGCCAGGCTTCTCTGTATTAGAGAAAATGATACAAAGAAGCAAAGGGATAATGCTTGAATAAATCCTGGTGTCTTGGACTGGTTTTTTCTTTTTCTTTTTCTTTCTTTTTTTCTTTTTGCCAGTTGTGGGGCCTGAACTCTGGGCCTGGGCGCTGTCCCTCAGCTCTTCAGCTCAAGGCTAGTGCTCTACCAGTTTGAGCCACAGCGCCACTTCCAGCTTTTTCTGCTTATGTGGTGCTGAGGAATCGAACCCAGGACCTCATGCATGCAAGGCAAGCGCTCTACCACTGAGCCACCTTCCCTGCTCATCACAGAACTTTTTTCTCCCAATTTTTGCAGTAGAAATGTGTGGCAAAATGATGAAAAAATTTCAAGAATAAAAATTCATTGCATCTGGGCGCTGGTAGCTAATTCCTATAAACCTAGCTACTCAGGAGGCTGAACAGAGGATTACAACTCAAAGCCAGCTTGGGCAGGAAAGTCTGAGACTCTTATCCACAATTAGCCTTCAAAAGCCAGAAGTGACACTGTGGCTCAAGTGGCAAATATGTTGTAAAACAGGTAAGAATTTTGTCATTTAAAATGTTAATGTTTGCAATGAGCTAGAAAGTACATCTTTTGCAAACACTTGTGATGAAGAAATCTTAGAAGTTCAGATTAAAATACTCAAGACCTACATTTAAACATTTTCCTTTTACTGAATGAATAAGCAAATACCTGTGAAGACCATTAACCTAGAGAAATGTTCACAGGCCTACTTGAGGATACTTTCACACAAAGGCTCATGAGAAGAGCCGGGCTCTGGCGGCTCATGCCTGTAATCCTAGCTACTCAGGAGGCTCGTGGCTTGTGCCTATAATCCTAATTACTCAGGAGATCTAAGGACTGCAGTTTGAAGCCAGCCCAGGGAAGGAAGTCTGTGAGATTGTGAGATTCTTATCTCCAATTAACCACCAAAAAAGCCACAAGTAGAGCTGTGACCCAAGTAGCCTTGAGCAAAAAAGTCCAAGGATAATACTCAGGTTCTGAGTCAAGCTCCAGGACCTGTACACACACACACACACACACACACACACACACACACACACACACACACACACCACACACACACACACACACACACACACACACAGTCCACAACAATAAAAAGCCAGAAACAACCCAACCCAAATACTCACCACAACTCAGTGAATAAGCAAATTGGAGAATGCTATACAGTGGAATGATACATAGTAGTAAAAAAGGAACAAATTACACTCACCTGCTTGCATGCGGGTATTTATATATGCTGGACTGAACTAAGGAAGAGACATTCTCTTCCTAAAAGAATAGAATCCAGGGCTGGGAAGGTGGCTCAGTGGTAGAGCGCTTGCCTTGCATGCCTGAGGCCCTGGGTTCGATTCCTCAGCACCACATAAGCAAAAAGAAAAAAAAACTGGAAGTGGCACTGTGGCTCAAGTGGTAGAGCGCTAGCCTTGAGCTGAAGAGCTGAGGGACAGCGCCCAGGCCCAGAGTTCAGGCCCCACAACTGGACCCCCAAAAAAAAACAAACAAAGAAAAAACGAATAGAGTCCAATCTCATTCTTGTTAAGAATAATCTGAGGGCCTGGAAAGGTGGCTTAGTGGTAGAGTGCTTGTCTAGCACACATGGAGCCCTGGGTTCAATTCCTCAGTACCCTATATAAATAGAAAAAGCCAGAAGCGGTGCTATGGCTCAAGTTGGTAGAGTGTTAGCCTTGAGCAAAAGAAACTCAGGGACAGTGCCCCAGTTCAAGCCCCAGGTTTGGCAAACAAAGAAGAATCATGAAAAATGTTTTGTCATTAAGAACAACAAATATAGGATGCTTTTTAAAAAATCTAATGAAAGCAAGGAAATAATGATCACGGCTGGTTGTGGTGGATGGTTTGATGTTTGAGCCAGTTGGCAAAAAATGAGTCTCATCTCAACACACAGGCTGGATGAGATGTGTGCCTGTCATCAACTACACTAGAGACATAGAAGAATCACAGCCCAGTGCTGACGCAGGGAAAAATACAAGACTCTACTGCCCCAGTACTGGGGTTGGATGTGAGGCCAGCTTGAGCTACGCATCAAGAGCAAACAACAACCCCTGCAGGAGGATTAAATTCACAGCTATAAAAGCAAGGCAGAAAACCAACCAACCAACCAACCAAACCCAAAACACTTAAAATAGATAAAAAATAGACAGGCACCAATAGCTCATGCCTGTAATTCTAGCTCCTCAGAAAGCTGAGATGTGGAGAATAAAAGAAGCCGGCCCTAATAGAAAAGTCTACCAAGGCTTGATCTCCAAAACCAGCAAAAATCTAGGCTGTAAGTATGGTGCAAATGGTACAGTGCCAGCCAAGCAAGCATGCTGAGTTGAATGCAAGGTCCTGAGTTCAAATCCTAGTACACAAAAAAGTTGAAACATTTTAAATCTATGTTCTACAAAGAGTTGACAAAGATGAAGAATGCAGAGGCATTGTCCATGGCTAATAATTGGCCCTCACATCTATGAAAGGGTCTTAGCATCCTTGACAAAGAAATGATTGTTAAAATTGTGATTTGCCATACTTTTTTTAAGACCTAAGTCCTAGTAGGGGCAAAAATAGAATTGAATTGGAGAAAGGAAAGTGGATCCTCTAATGCACTCAGCAGCTACAGCAAGAATCCTCACTACCTTTTGGAAAGCTCTTTGATACAATTTATCTCATGCTTAAATATTTATATCCTTCAGTGCAGCACGATATTATTCCAAGTTGGCTATCTCCTACCTCTGGCTAGCACAGTCAGTCCTGCAGCATTGTTTCTAAAAACAAAAGTACAGGAAGGGAGGTAAAAGTTTATCAGTAGAAATGTCACTGAATAAATTCTGATGCAAATATTACGCAGCTATTTATCAAGGGCTGGGCAAAGTAGTGCATGCATGTAATCGCAGCTGCTCTGGAAGCAGAGATCAGGAGGATAGCAGTTTGCAGCCAAAAATTAGGCCAAAAATTAGGGAAGCCCCGGTTCATCAAGTAAGCCCAGTATAGTGGTTCACATCTGTAATCCCAGCAAAAATGCTTGAGGCCCTATCTGACAAATAGCTAAAGCAAAAAGGCCTGGGAGTATGGCTCAAGTTGTAGAGCACTTACCCAACAAGCTCAAGGCCTTGTGGTCACTGCTAAATAAATAAATAGCTACGAGACTGACTAACATTTAGTAGAACTGACAGACCAAGTATGGGGATATATATGGAAGGCTGAGATGGGATCTGAAATGATGCAGTCTCCTTGTTCGATGTCAGTCCTGGGGCTTGAACTTCAGGTGCTGTTCCTGAGCCTCTTTATGCTCAAGGCTATCTCTCCTCCACTTGAGCCACAGCAACACTTCTGGCTTTTTCTAAGTGATTTATTGGAGATAAGAGTCCCATAAACTGTTCTGCCGGAGCTGTCTTATGAACTGTGAACCTCAGATCTCAGCCTCCAGAGTAGCTAGGATTACAGATGTGAGCTACCAGCACCCGGCTGATGCCTTTGAAAAGTCAGTCTCTTAAAACAGCAAATTACCTGTCAGGCCATTTTTAGATAAATTCCAAGTGGAGAATAAACAGGAAGTGCAGTGCTCAGTGCTGACCAGCAGGTGGCGTGCGCAGCACAGCGTCAAGCCCACCCGGACTCCAGTTCTCTGCCTGGGATGGACAGCCTTCATCTCTGCCTCCTCGTGGTTGTGCATTTGGTACTGAGCGACTTCACTCGGCAGATTCTGCTCTTCCTTATGGCATTTTCCATCAAGCCACCTTCATTTTCTCAGTTTAAAGAAAAATAAAGGGATGGTTTTCATTTTTTGCTGTTTTTCAATGCTGATGAGGAATTTTTTAATTAAGATTTTTTTCTCTCCTTTTGTCTGAGCTCTTTGCTAAGTGTCCCAGCTTTTCAACAGTGGGCTCTCCCTTTGACGTGCCCGTAACTGTTATTCTGAATGTGAAATTTTGAGGCCTGCAAGAGTGATCAGCAAGGCATGTTTCTATCAGGAAGTGCTTCCTCTTCCTCCCCCTCCCCAGCTCCCCCCTTGCTGTCCCAGGCTATACTTTCATTTTTGAACAACAAAAGAAATAGAGACACCTCTGCATTGTTTTTTCTTAACAGCTTGGGAGTGCAGGTAGAGAGACGTGCACAGGATTTAGATTTCCGGTTGGACTGTGGTTGTCTGGTATTGCCATTCAGGGAGACTCCACAGAACCATTCTGTAGAGCATACACCACACATGCTTGCTAGAATACCCGAGTGACTCCATCAAAGCACACCCTGCGCCGGTACGGAAATGCCACAATGAAACCCTTTGTACAATTAATCAGTGCTGATGAAAAAGGGAGTCCATTTTCAAAATCTCTTTAGGCTGGTGAAGACAGACCATTACAGGTGGCTCACACCTGTAATCCTGGCTACTCAGGGAGCTGAGACTGGTGGTTCCAAATCATCCCAGGAGGAAGAAATTTCACAAGACCCTATTTCAACATATAAATCTGGGTGTGGTGGCACAACCCAACCACAGAGGAAAGCACGAATAGGAGGATCAAAGTCCAGTTTGGCTCCTGCAACAAGGGACACCCTATCTCAAAACTAATCGTAAGCTAACAGGGCTGGAGGTGCGGTTCTAGCGATATGCCTGGAAAGCGTAAGACCCTGAATTCAACCCCCAGAAACTGAAATAAAAATAAATAAAAATGCACAGTCCTTTGTAAAGATAAGAGGTTTGTTTAGCTCACATTTCTAGAGACTCCAGAGCACGGTGCTGGCACCTGTTCAGCTCTGGGGAGGACTTCACGGCAGTGGGCATCGCAAAGACAGGAGCATGGACAGCACGGCTCAACGCCAGGCAGAAAACAAGCGAGCACAAAGAGCAGGTGAGGGAGGCACCAGAATCCAAACAACCCGCGGCAGCCTGCGCTCTGCAGGAGAGCACTGCCCCCTGGAGGAGGCGTGTGCCCCGTCACAGTAAATTGGACTTTGCAGGACAACCTCTCAGACATCCAGGTACAGAAACCTAGAAAGCTTGATTGCCAGAAAGTGGCTGGCAAGACCCCTTCTCACCGGGGAGAAGTGAGAAGAAGCACCTGCTACTGTCTGAGGTCACCCATGTAAACTCGGAGGTCTAGGAGGGGCTAGAAGGGGCCAGGAGGTGGAGACCCCAGTGTGGACGTGAAGGCCAGGGGCTTCATCATGGCAGACTAGGGTTTATGGCTGCTGCCTATGTAGTAGATAACGGTCCTGCAGCTGCCCAGACCTGAAGGTCACTCTAAGGGGCTCTTGCTGCCTTCTATGGTGGTGGCTGCCCCAGAGGAGTGCCATCCCAAGGTAAAGGGGTGGGAGGCTGATCCTTTACTACGTGGGCCAGTGTTGTCTAGGAAGGGAGCGTGCTGAGCAGTAGAAAGGGGAAGGAGCGTGCTAAGCCATGGGAAGGGAGCTCATTGGACCGACACCCCCACCCAGTGGTCTAGTTACCTTCACCAGGTCCCACGACATAAACGCTTCACCTCCCCTCAACATCTCCACAGTGCACGCCAGGAACCAGAAGCAGGGAACTTTGGGGAACATACATCACCTCCAAACCATAATCCTTCCACCCCAGCGCCCCAAATTCATGTCCTTCGCACAATGCAATCATTCCATCCTAATAACTACTAAGGCTAAACTCTTTCCAGCACCCTGAGAATCCCACGTCAGAAGACTCATTGGAGACTCTGAAAACCCTTTACCAGTTCTGTGAAATAAACAAAAAACAGCTACATGCTTTCCAGAGACATGGTGGTAGAGCAGGCACAGAATAAACCTACCTAACCCTACGTCATCAAAACAAAACACAGGGCCACAGGCTCTCTGAAAGACCCAAACACAGCAGAGCAGATATTAAGTCTTAAGATTGTAAGTCTAGTATTCCTGTGTGCACGGTGGGGGGAGGGAGGGGGGTGCTTAAGACCTTATTGTACTTTTCATTTCCAGAAGTTGACTTTTTTTCTTTTTTGGGGGAGGGGTAGGGTTTGAACTTGGGGCCTGGGCACTGTCCCTGAGTTTTCATTCAAGCAAACACTCCACCACTTGGAACCACAGCTCCACTTCCGGTTTTCTGGTGGTTCATTGGAGATCAGAGTCTCATGTCCTTTCCTGCCTGGTCTGGCTTTGAACCATGATCTTCAGATCTCAGCTATCTGAGTAGCTAGGATGACAGGCATGGGCCACCAGTTCCCAGTGATTGATTTGTTTTTCCGATTTCTATGTCATTATTGGATTCCTCTTTCGCATCCTGTGTTGTCTCTCCTTCTTTGTGTTCACTTTGAATCCGTTTAGGTGTTTGCTGTCCTTGTCACTTTTGTTCTTGTGAATCACTGTTTCGAACTGAACTTCATCCAGGACATCTACATCCGGGACATCCTCCCCATCCTTAGGATTTATTACTGTGGGATTACTGATTTGGGAGGGGTTATGTTGCCTGTTTCTTCCTATTTCTTTGTGCTTCTGCATGGAGATACGGGTGATGGTAACCAGCCACTGCTGGTTACAAGCAGCTGGGCAGCCTGCGGACCAGGCCAATCCCCATGCCCCCCATGGGTGCCCAGCACGGTTCCCAGCGTGGGGACACCAAGCCAAGGGGGTCCCCGAATCAGTGTCAGAGAATGGGGTCCACAAACCTCACACTGAGTTGTGCGCTCGCGAGGGAACGCCGAGAGAATCGGGCATCCTGCCTGGTGTCTCGCCTCTCAGACCCTTCTCAGCATTGAGCTGTGCGTGGAAGGAAGAGAGAGGGAGGAATCCTCGAGACCCAGACTCAGCTACCGCAGTGTGGCTGCGCAGCAGGCACCGCGCCACCCCCTGGACAGCTCCTGGAGGCCAGGAAATAGAGACGGGAGAGTGTTCATTACTTGTAATAAGGAAGGCAGACGCTGAGGATCAATCCAAAGCAGTGTTTGCCTGAGTCAAAGGCAGCAGAGACCTTCCTACTGGGGAGAGTCACACGTATCCCTATGAACGCACGTGTGTCTGGATGGGGAAGATTTGTCAGCTCTCACAGACCTGGGAGCATCCTGCGCTCCGTGCAAGGTCAAATATCACAGAAAAACAACAAAAGACAGAGGAAGAGGCCTGAGCACGGAGAATTTAGTACTAAATGAGCAGCTTACTCAATGCCAGCTACAAAGAATGAGTGGAGATTTGGGCCTGGTTTTTGTAAGTTTCTCTGAAAGGCTTTACTTAACAACAACAAAAAAAAACCCTCCAAAGGTATGTATTAAGAGATATTTAAAGGAGCAGCAGATTATTCTATACACAGCTTGCTCCCTAAAAACAACGCCTGGCAAAGGTCCTACTTCAGAAGGGAAATGTTTTTGCAAAGCTGACAGTTTCCCCTAAACTTAGTTCTTCTTCTTCTCCCCCTCCTCCTCCTCCTCCTCCTCCTCCTCCTCCTCCTCCTCCAGCTCATTCTCCTCCGCTTGCTCCTCTTCCTTTCTCTTTCCCCTTCCCCTAACCCTTCCCCCTCATCCCCCTCCCCCTCCTCCTGCTCCCCCCCCCCCCCCCCCCCCCCCGCCTCTTCCTCCTCCTCCTCCTCCTCCCCTCCTTCTTCCTTTGCAAGCCATTCTTTTTGGATGAAGTTCCCATACCTCCTCCAGTAGCTGGAAGCAATGGAGCCTTGCCCCATCATCCCAAAGCTTCCATAAAATCAACTCTGGGGCTTTGCAGGGCCAAGATATGGAGCAGAGAGGGCAGATCCTTGGGAAGGAACCAGGAAGGAGGAGGGGAGGCTCAGCCCCTCTCCTGCCTTCCTCCTGGCTGCCCTGCCTGTCCCAGAAGCCCAGCGTGCAAGCCCGGCCAGGGCATCCAGCTCTGATCATTGTAGCTCTTCAACAGACAGGACGGGGCTTAATGGGTGGGATGGAGGCCATGCAGCCACCACGATGTGGCATCTGGAATCTGGCCTTGATGTTCTAGGACTCAATATCAGGTGAAGGTGACAACACAGAGTTAAAAGCAGTGTGTGTGTGTGGGGGGGGGGGGGGGGGCGGGGGAGTTATTTTCTATTTAGGCTCTGAGTGATTTTAAATTCTCCAACAAATACACTGTATCCTAAACAGGCTGGAAATGCTGTGCATGGCCTCGCCCAGCACGTGACGTCACCCCTTCTGCACATAAACAGCTTGACCAGGTGTGCAAAGAGACAAATAACTGTCTGGTTTTTCAAGGAAATAGGGTGGGGATGGGGGAAGGGTTGGCCTCTGGTGCTCTACAGGAAATAAAAACAGAATCCGAAGACTGTTCTAGGCTCTTCACTGAGGATGTAGGGGAATGAAGGGTGGATACAGAGAGGACATGGATGGGAGGAGGGGCAGAGAGAAAGACTGTCTTCCTCCAGAGACAAGAAGAAAGAAGGAAGAACAGGAGGCGGAAGAGGAAGAGGAGGAAGAAGAGGAGGAGGAGGAGGAGGAGGAGGAGGACGAGGACGAGGAGGAGGAGGAGGAGGAGGAGGAGGAGGAGGAGGAGGAAGAGGAAGCAGAAGAGGAGGAGGAGGAGGAGGAGGAGGGCAAGGAGGAGGAGGAGGAGGAGGAAGAGGAGGAAGAGGAGGAGGAGGAGGAGGAAGAGGAGGAAGAGGAGGAAGAGGAGGAAGAGGAGGAGGAGGACGAGGAGGAGGAGGAGGAGGAGGAGGAGGAGGACATACAACGATGACACTGCTAATAGGAACTCATTTGCCAGAATAAAAAAGAAAAGAGTCTCTGTGCCATCAGACCATGAAAGGACTCCTGTAGAAAGCCTGAAACGTAGGACGGAAAAACGAATCCTCTCCGTAGGGAAAGAGGCCAGGGCAGGGGCCTCTTGTGACTGATGTCTTTGGCTCAGCTCTGCTTGGGTTTCTTCTCACTGAAACTCTTTTAAATTTGTCTTTGTTTTCTGGAGACAAAGTCTTACTCTGTGGCCCCGTCTGGCCTCACACTTGCAATCTGCTTAGTACTGATTTCGTCTGCCATTTACTGTGGACAGAGCTCATTCGCCTCACGGCCCTTCTAGGTCCCAGAGCCAGCAGACAGCCCGGATGCAGCTCAGCAGCAGGTGTGCAGGGAGCCGGGACAAACGCCATCACAAGATGGCACCCACTTCCTTGCAGCTTAGAGGTAAACAACTCCACGTTAGGCAGTGCTTGGGGGGACTGCGGGTCCCTAGCTTTGCACATGCACCACCATTGTAAATCCTGAGCCAATCCCGTGGCACCTGGTGACGGTAGAAGGCGGACAGCCAATCCTGAAGCGATCCGTGTTCCAAACCCTATATAAGCGGCTGTATTTCCTTGCTCGCTCTCTTGCGCTCAAGCTTTCCCTTCAACTAAAAGGCTCTCCAATAAAGTGTGATCTGAGAAGACTCCTGGTGTGGTGGTCGTTCTTCCTCGCTGGCCGAGAAGGCGTTCGCCGCACAGGTGCCGCCTGCTAGTGTGGCAGCGTCATGCAGCCACTGCTGTCCTTTCAGACTGTCTCAGGAATTAAAAAAAATGAAGTCCGTGGCCAATAAAAGGTGAGCGGAAAGGACTTTATTCAGGAGAAAAATATCCTGGTCCAAGGCTTCTGCTGCTCTTTCTTAGGTGCTTGAGTCTAGGGTTGGTTGTTTTTTAGTTGTTTGTTTTTTAATACCTTGGATATACAGCTTAGGTAACAGGTACTTTGGAAGGTGGCATTTTATTGGTCAGGTCCTGGGACAGCCTGACTGGTTGTTAATTCTCAGTCAGGACCCTAGGACAAACCCCAACAGAGTCACAAGAAGGTGATTGGAACTTGAGGAAGTAAGAAGCTGGGGTAGGGTGGCTGGAAATGTTGTCTCTGTCATCTGATTTCCACTTGCCAGGTCTCGATGCTGTCCCGAGGCCCTGGGTCTTAACATCTACCCTTCACTCCTGCGTCAGACTCTTGGGTACTGTACTTGCATGCTAGGACAAAATTCCTTTTCACTACACATGAACAAATCATCAAAAGGATTCCATATCTGAATTCTCCCCACCAGGCCATCCAGAGGTGACATTAACATATCAGAGGTCCTTGATATTTCCTGAGCACACAGATCACCTGGGATTCGGGGATTAAGCAGATTCTCATCTGGCCTGTCTGGAGAAGGGTGGACACTGTACTGGCTCCAGTGTTATGTTGACCGTGTTATGGGAAGAAGCCAAACTATCCCTCGTTGCAGATGACATGATTCTGTATCTAAAGGACCCCAGAGACTCCACCCCTATGCTCCTAGAGCTGGTCAATAATTTCAGCACAGTAGCAGGATATAAAATTAACCCACAAAAATCAATAGCCTTTTTATATACCAACAATAAACAAGCAGAGAGTGAAATCAAGAAAACAACTTCAGTTTCAATAGCCTCAAAAATGTATTTGGAGCCGGGCACCAGTGGCTCACGCCTGTCATCCTAGCTACTCAGGAGGCTGAGATCTGAGGATCCCGGTTCAAAGCCAGCTTAGGCAAGAAACTGCATGAGACCCTCCAATAAACTACCAGAAAACCAGAAGTGGCGCAGTGGCTCAAGTGGTAGAGCGCTCGCCTTGAGCTGAAGAGCCCAGGAACAGTGCCCAAGCCCATATTTCAAGCCCCACGACCGACAACAAAACAAAAAACAAATGTATTTTGGAATAAATCTAAATAAAGAAATGAAATACCTCTACAGCAAATACTATAAAAATGTGAAGAAAGAAACTGAAGAGGATATCAGGAAACAGAAAGACCTGCCATGTTCATGGGTAGGTAGAAATAATATCATGAAGAGGCCATACTGCCAGAGATGCTTTATCTACAAATTCAGCCATTCCCATCAAGATCCCAATGGCTTTCTTCACTGAGATAAAGAAAACAATCCAAAATTTCATATGGAACAACAAAAGACCCTGAGTAGTCAAAGCAATTTTAGGCCAAAAAGCAATGTTGGAGGCATCACAATTCCAGATCTCAAAGCCATAATAACCAAATCAGCTTGGTACTGGCACAAAAAACAGGCCCAAAGATCAATGACATAGACCAGAAGATCCAGAAATAAAACTATACACTTACAGTCATCTGACATTTGATGAAAGAGCCAAAAATGTACATTGGAAAAAGACAGCCTCTTCAATAATTGGTGTTGGGAAAACTGGATGTCTATATGTAGACAACTAAAACTGGATCCCTGCCTGTCACCTTTTACCAGTATCAACTCTAAATGGATCAAACACCAGTGTCAGACCTGAAACTTGCAAACTACTGCAAGAGGAGTAGGAGAAACATTAGAATTCATCGGCATAGGCAAGAACTTTTTGCAGTCTCAGGGGCACAGCAGATAGGAGACAGACTTGACAAATGGGGTTACATCAAACTAGAAAGTTTCTGCACAGTAATAGACATAGTTGCTAAACTAAAAAGACAGCCAACAAACTGGGAGAAGATTTTTAAGCTATACATTCAACAAGGGTCTAATAGCCAAGAAATCCCTCCCCCCCAAATTAATAACCCAATCAATAAATAAGCAAAAGAAACTTCTTAGAAGAAGCAAGACTAGCAAATAAGCACATGAGAAAATGCTCATCATGCCTGGCCACAAAGGAAATGCAAACCGAAACAACATTGAGATTCCATCTTACTACAGTAAGATTAGCCAACATCAAGATTTTGAACAGCAACAAATGCTGGTAGGGATGCGGGGTGGGGGGAGGGGGAGAATCTCTATTGCACTGTTTGTGGGAATATAACCTAGTACAGCCACTCTGGGTGGCACTTTGCAGGTTCCTCAAAAAAACACAAAACAAACAAACCAAAAACAATAAACTAAACATAGAGCTATGATCCAGCCATAGCATTCCCGGGCATCTACCCTGAACATTAAAACTCAGGATGCATTAAAGACACCTGCACATCCATGTTCACTGCCGCACTATTCACAATAGCTGGATACAGCCCAGATGCCCTACAATAGATGGGTGGATGGAGGAAATGTTGTCCACACACACAATGAAATTTTACTCACTCATTAGAAAGAATAGTATTTTATCATTTGCAGTGAAATGTATAGTCCTAAAATGAATCATGTTAAGTGAGGTAAGCCGGGCTCAGGGAGACAAATGGCACCTGTCTTCCCTCATACGTGGAAGCCAGATCTAAAGTGCAAATCAAATGATAATTTACACAGAGCTTTCTGCATTTACATACCCGTTGACTAAAGGAGAGGGGTGTACTTAGGGGAGGATCCAAGGACATAACTCCTCTGAACAATCAGGTGCTGTTGATCAAAACAAACACTAGGAAACAGAAACACGTCAAAACAAACACTAGGAAACAGAAACACGGGTGTCTAGAGGGGCAAAGGGGAAGCATAGAAACGGAGGGAGGAAGGGAGAGCAAATTCGATCATTGTGTTCAATGTACACTATGAGAAAATGAACTATATGACTTGTCGGTGAGGACAGGAGGGAGACATGAGGGAGTACATAGGAAGGGGTGACACGGCCCAGGAAGTGTTGTACTCGTAATTTGACTTATGGGATTGTAACCCCTGCAGACAACTACTTAACAATGACAAATAAAAAAGAATATAGCTGGGCCGTGGTTGCTCAGGCCTGTAATCCTAGCTACTCAGGAGGCTGAGAGCTGAGGATCTTGGTTCAAAGCCAGCCCAGGCAGGAAAGTCTGTGAGACTCTATCTGCAATTAACCACCAGAAAATCAGAAGTGGTGTGTGGCTCAAGTGGTAGAGCGCTCACCTTGAGCTGAAGAGCACAGGGACGGTGCCCAGGCCCAGAGTTCAAACCCCACGACAGACAAAAAAGGAAGAAAGAAAGAAAGAAAGAAAGAAAGAAAGAAAGAAAGAAAGAAAGAAAGAAAGAAAGAAAGAAAGAAAGAAAGAAAGAAAGAAAGAAAGAAAGAAAGAAAGAAAGAAAGGAAGGAAGGAAGGAAGGAAGGAAGGAAGAAGAATTCATTTGTTCACTGAAAGAACATTTATTAATACTCCCTGGGAGGCTGGCTTGTAACAGGTCTTTAGGAACTGGGGTCCCTAGAGATTCTACCACGCTAGGAGAGAAAATGGACCACCCCAAGAGCCAACGTGCTAGAAACAAATCTTATCTCCCAGGAGAAAGGCTTTCCCCTCATGCAGTAGCTGGGGCCTAGAGCAAAATCTACATGTGTTTATCCCTGGGTTTTACTACAGCTTTTCTGTAAGATCTAACACCCTCTCAGGCAATCTGGAGACAGATCAGGAATTCCCTCTCTTCACATTTTTAACCCAAACTGTAAGTAAATTCATGATTCTCCATTGTCATACACAGAAGGTCTTTTTTTCTCTTGATGAGGATGAGTGTTCCAAACCCAAAGCCAAATTTGACGGGCAGGAGTTCTGGTTAACAGGGAGAGGACGAACATCACCTCAGCTTTCCCTCAAATCATGGAGAAGAAAGGGATCATGGGGAATAGCAAGCCATGACACCTGCCCCTCCACTCCAACCGCAGGCTAGGGCTGTGCATGGCGCCACCCCCTGGGCGGATGTGACCTGCACGAAGCACGAAGCATCCTGTCCCCTGTGCCCAGACCTCACAGGCCTGCCCACCACACCTTCACCTTTCCATGCACCGTTTCTCCCTCCTCATCTGATCTTGGCCGGCCCCAGGGTCAGACATGCCCCATGGGGGGGGGGGGCTGCTCCCACATGGCCTCCCTGGGTCGTAGCCATGTTGTCTAAATGGAAACAGAGGACAGGAGGACAGAGGCCCACGGGGGAAACGGGAACCTCAGCAGCCCAGGGTTGCTGACTGAGACATCGTTGGGGTCTGCTCCCAAAGATCTCGTTTCCTCTTTTTGACCAGGCTCCAGGTTCTAGTGATAAAGAAATCAGTTAATCTTTGCAAGGTCTGGTTGCTTGTGTATTCTAGCTCAGTGGAGACTCAGGCACAATCTGAAGAGAAAACAATTTAAACCCCTTTTAGAGATCGTGTTTTGGTCCCATCTCAAAGCTGATACTCTGTGGCTGATAACTAGATGAGCTGTTGAGCTACCATTAAGAGATGCAAATAAAACTCTGATTCTTTTCCTTTCTGCTAAAACTATTCAGTGGTTAACACTGGCTTTAGGATAACCAAAACCCCACAGGGTAAATAATTTAAACTTTCAGTTCTTACAGTGTCTGATATGGCAAATCAACTCAGCCTTGTGGCACAAAAAGCCACAGACAAGGTGTTAACAGTGGTCATTGTTGTGTCTCCATAAGACTCTACTTATAAAAATAAGTGTCTGGCTAGATTTGTCCCTTAGGCTGTAATTGACTGATCCCCAATCACTATTTTGCACATACTTGGATGTCCAGGCTTGTTATTTACACATCCCTCTCTGAAGGCTAGGTGGGTGGGGTCCAGGAGATAAGACAATGCTCTGCACAGCTCCACACTTGCGCTAGTGCACGTGCCACATTGCTCTCTCTCGTTTCTGCAGCAGAGCACCTGCTCAGCTCTTCTCCTGTGGGGCTGCTAAGGAAGAGGCTGACTCACAGACCCTCACAAAGCCATGCTTGTCCCCTTCAGAAATCATCACATCTTATAGCTTTAGCTATACATGCATAAAGAAACGAAAAACATCCAGAACAAATGGCCTTCATCACTTACAATGAGAATGTTGGCTGTGCTGGGTATATGAATGTGTGTGTATATGAGAGAGAGGGAAGGGAGGGTGCGAGAGAACCAACGCTATAGCAAAAATACTAAAAGAGAAAGGAAGAGAAGAAGGGAGGGGTGGGGACAGTCCCACAGAGTTGTGAGGGTTCAGCGGGGCAGCGTTCTAGGTGCTTGAAGTCATCTTGTAGGTGGAAACTTAAGTTACTTTCCCTTTATGCTGAATGGAAGGAGTTCATAAAGAGGAGTTTGGCACCAGGAAAATGGACAGACTAGAATGAAAGGCAGTGTTCTGGGACTGCGCTTCCATGTGCTACATCCACTCTTGTCTATTTCCACACACACTAAGATCACGGAAAAGTCCTTTCCAGGCACGAATCATGCATCAACAGAAGGAGACCACAGCTTTTTGGGCAGCATTATTTTTCCTGCTTGTTTCTGTTTAATCCGTAGTGGGGGAATGAACAGTCTGCTTGAGGAAGTGAGAGCATTGGTGTTGAAGAATGGCGGGAGGTGGTGGGAAGGAAAGAAGGAGAGGGGAGGAGAGAGACTCCAGGGAAGGCCAGTGTGGGGCTGGAGAGGCTCTGGAGACAGGCCCCGGGCTGCCGGCCCTGGACAGGGTGTGCGGGACTCATGAAGCGTGTCTGGGTGCTCATGGGATGATGGCCTCTGGAAGCTTCTTGGAGGCAGAAAGATGCTCAGCGTTCTCCCCCAGGAGCTTCTTCTCTGATTCCCTGTCATCCTGGAGGGGAAAGCATAGGTGAAAAAAGTCAGTGGAAGAGGAATCAGGAGAGGAGAATTAGCTTCATAGAAGTTGAAACCAAGAGAAGAAAGGAGGAAGTGAGAAAAAGAAGCTAGAAGTTGAGATCCATCCAGAAACTCATGTAGAGCAGGAAGATCAGTTAGAGGAGGGACTGAGTGGAGGAGAAAGCAGGATTAAGGAGACCTGGGAGGCAGAAGATAGCCATGACACAGGACAAGGCCGGGGTCCCCAGACAGTCCAGGACAGGATCACAGGGGCAACGGAGGCTGGCTGAGCCTGGCTGAGAGCTTCCGCCCTCAGAGCTCCTCCCTGCCCCTTCATTTCACCACCAAGGCCTACCGTGTCCAGCAGCACCTCGCGACTACTGTTCAGGGGCGTAGAGCTCTGGAGACTCAGTCCCAGGGAAGCCAAAGACAAGATGACCTTCAGGATGCAGATAACTGTGAACAGGGCACAGAATGCCAGGAACAGGTTCTAGAAAGGAAGGTCACAAAAAGAAAGGCTCAAGAGACCGTTTTTCAAATCCTACTCATTTAACCACCTTTTCAACCAACACAGGGGCCAGATTGTGTCCTACTGGCTACTTCCCACTCAGCCAGAGGGGGTGGGGGCAGCCACCACATCCATTTGTCTGCCCACAATGGAATCCCGCCATTCTCTGCCAAGAGCTTATTTCTTCATCCCTCTATGATCTGGAAGTGGTTACAACTCCTTTTGCTGATAAAATACTGTGGAACTGTACGTCTGTGACAGAGGGAGTCCTTACTGGCCTAGAAGCTTGTACTGTGCCTCTCGAAATGCTCAACAGGGGATACCGGCCACATGGGAAGCGCAGCTGACAGTGTGCTCTAAGCTCTCAGCTAAAGGCAGGCACCAACTATCAGCCATGAGAAATTCACACACAGCCCCATCCATCCCTCAGCCGACATCTGACCACAACTGCACAGGGAAGCCGAGTGAGAGCTGCCTATCAGAGCCAGGTCACCCACAGAACCACGAGAAACAGTAATGGATGGGTGCTTGAGACCACTAGGTTTTGGAGTAGTTCTAGTGAGCAAAAGCCAACAGGAACATCTACACATCAGAAAAGACAGAAGCATGGCCAGTAAGTTCTCGGCTCCTCAACCCCTCAGATGCAGGAATCTGCTAGTATGAAGGTCTGAAAGATGGCTTCAGCTTCCATTAAAACTGTCAAAGACCTGGGGTAAGGCCAAGGGCGAAGGGCCTTCATCCCTGCCCTGGGGTGCCCTGATTCCTTTGGGAGCAAGGGATTGGGATGAACCCCTGGATACTGCTCTCTCGGTTCTCACCATCAATGTCTTCATGTAGGATTTACAGCGCTCCTCCCTCCAGTCCATGTCATAGCTGCTTCTCCACAACTTTATGTAGCCAGAGGTTGTATAGACAGGATCTGGTTTCTCACACAAGGAGTAGATCTCCGAGGAGTAGGAGCCATCTGTTTGTCTGATTAAGCTCCTCACACCAAAGACAGCAGCTGCCACCGCGGTGGCCATGCAGGCCAAGGTGAGCAGAAGTGACAGGAAGCCCTGGAAGAGAGAGGGGCCACCCATCAGCCTCAGGGACACCGGGCCCAAAGCCCAGTCCCTTCTTCCCCACTTGCTGCTGAAGACGCACATACACACATACACACTCACACCCACTCAATCCTCCAGGAATGACCTCCGGATATTGGACACCAAAGGGTAGAAAACCCCAAATTGACCAGAAATATTAGATATAGGAAGGAAGACAGAGATGGACAGAGTTGGGAGGGTGCCCATAGCTCACGGAAAGTTTGCCTCGGTGCTTCTGGTGGATAATGACCCCCGCTCCTGCCAAGATCGCCTGGGAAAAGAAGACATCAGAAAATGGTCTCTGGTTTACTCCCCCCTGGGCTGATCTCCCATCACCCTCCCCTTCTGCCAACAGTTCCACAGCAGCCAAGTAGGGCAGGGTTCAGAAGACAAGGAAAGAAGGCCTGCAGAGGAACAGTATCCAGGCACAAGTGAGGCCCCCTCTCAACCTTGCCGTAAAGCAATTAATAGACAGCACAGCAGGTTCTTCCTACCCCTCAGGGCATATGCCTCATGGCAAAAGGCATTTGGTTCTGGGTTATTTGTGTGTGAAGGGGGGGGGGGGGGCAGTCCCAGGGTTTGAACTCAGAGGCCTGGGCATGATCCCTGATCTGTTTTGCTCCAAGCTAGTGCTTGTCCACTTGAACCACAGCTCCATTTCCAGTTTTGTTTAGTTTTGTTTTGGAGGTTAATTGTAAATAAGACCTTCCCAGACTTTCCTGCCCAGGCTAACTTGGAACCACGATCCTCAGATCTCAGCCTCCTGAATAGCTAGGATGACAGGTATGAGCCAGTGGTGCCCGGCTTGATCTCTGGGTTTCAGGTCACTTCCACAATTCTCTCACCTAGTGCCGTAGAACTTTCTCCTGGCCATCACCGTGTACCTCCCACCAAGCTCTTGTTCTTTAACTCACCGCAGACCCTGCCCAGAAGGCGCAGCCAGAGGTACGCAGCTGGGCCCAGGGCCCAAAGTAAAAGCTCACTCCAAGGGCACCGCTGACAAGCCCCAGCAGTATCTGGGTCACCTGTAAGACAGCATAAGAAATGGGCCCCCAGGGCCGCTGCCCAGCCCCTACCCATGTGGCTTGCTTTGCATTTTCCTCTGCCTTAGCTTCTCTGCAACACTGATTCTGGAAGGTTCCATTCCTGTAACATCCATCCACCTGCCCTGCTCTGATTCTCCCTTCATCCTTCTTGCCTGGGCTGTGTATCCTTGATGACTTTCCTCTAAGTCAGTGCTTTCTGAGGAACCCACCTGGTGGTACCTATGGTTTGTCCTTAGTCACATTATTAACCTTGTCATCCTGTCAAATCCTGAAGCTAAGCTCAGCTGCTGGCCTCAACTTGTCTCTTCAGATCCAAACATGCATTTCTGGGATCTCTGTGGTAGCTGCACAGCTGGGCCATCAAGACCCCATTCCAAACATGGGTGTGGCTGCAGGTAGCCTATCAGTGTGGGCTTCTTCAAGCCCCGCCCCCATTCAGAAAGCTGTGGGGAGCTGCCTGTCCTATGAGGAATCATGGGGGCAGTGAAAGATGCCCTGGCCCAGCTCCCACACCCTGGAGATGGACAGTGTTTATGAGAGATCTCCCCAGCAGAGACCTACTCAGGCTGTAACCCCCAGGCAACCTGTCCCCTCTCTATTCATTTCATGGGTGTTACCCCTCAATTACCACTTGTACCCTAACTCTGACTCAATGTCTGATTCCTGGAAAACCCAACTGTCACAGAGCCCTGGGTCTGGCCACGATACACACTGCCAGCATCCCAGATTCATCCCAGCTTACTTCCACTCACATCCCAGGGGCTGCTCCTCCCCTCTCCCAGGACACTCATTGCCCATTCTACCCCCTGCACGTTCCTGGACTCACCCTCAGCTCCCAGAGATGTCCCCTCTACTGCACCTACAGACAAGGTGGAGCCGTTTTTCCTCAGCACTTCTGCCATGTCTGCCTGGCAGAGCTGCTAGGCCTGGAGCTTGAACTCAGGGCCAGGGAGCTCTCCCTGAGCTTTTTGTTCAAGGCTAGCACTCTAATACTTGAAAAATACCTCCACTCCATTTCTAGCTTTTTGCTGGTTAATTGAACATAAGAGTCTCACAGACATTACTAGTTAGGCTGGCTTCAAATCACAATCTTCAGATCTCAGCCTTCTGAGGAGCTAGGATTACAGTGCCTAACTGGAATCCCCTTTCTCCATCTTCACACACCAACTTCTGCCTATTGAGGATAGTATGTAGGGCTTTCCATTCCTATGTCATCTGATCTACTTTCTGTTCTCATTTGTGTCATCTGCTTTCTGACAGATGGTGAGTCCTCTTAGTTGTTGGTTTAGCCATTTTTGTGCACTTTCCCTGAATGGCCTAGCATATTGTTTCGTATCTTAAGTCTTCAGATAAACAGCCTTCAGAGACTTTGTGCTCATGGCTTGCCGTTATCTGACATAGCCCTCTCTTCATCAAAGAGACTGATCATCCCTTTCCATCCTACTCTCTGAAGAGAATCTTCCAAAACCTTTTCCCAAATTCGATGAGCTATAGTAAGTGCCACTGGTTCACTGTAATCCCAGCTAATCTTATTACAAAACAATCAATAATGTATTGCTAATTAGTAATATAAGTTAATTCCTACCAAATTATTAATTAGTGGGTTCCAGCCCACTTCTCATAGAGATCCAGCCTTTTCTTTGCCTCCTATTGAAGAGAAGAACACCCACCCTCTCTGCCTGCGGAGCCGTGCCTACCCCAATTGCCAGCTGTTTATAGCTAATCCTGGCCTTGGAAGATCCAGCGTCCCGGGGGCAGGAGAAAAGCTGCTTCAGCAAGCTCCCGGATTTCAGCAGTTCTGCCAGCGTGGACTCCTGGTGGAAGTGGATGTCGATGTGGTAGGGCTGAGGTTGAGCGCAGTCCATGTCCACTCCGTTCACTGTCACTGTGGGCTGGGTCATCCTGCCTGGAGACGATGACCGAAGGGAATGCAGTCTGGGGGCTGATTAAAGTAAGAAGGATTCAGTTATGGGTGATGGGGGGGGGGGGTCTGGGCACAGAGTCTCACCCATCCACACAGCAGTCACAGCGACTCTAACTTGGAATGCAAATGGTTTCTAGAGACTTTTACCATGTGCCTTCTTGTCTCTTCCCCCAAATGCCCTACTTCAGTAATAGAATTGATATGAAACATCCCCCACAGATGCCTGTGTCATTTAGGGCTCCTGGTCCCTAGATGCTGGCATCCTTCTGGGAAGTGGTAGAGACTTAGGAGGTGAGGTCTGGGTGGAAGGCATTAGTCATTAGTGGTACCCTGAAAGTGTCTTGTCTTCTCTCTCTCTCTCTCTCTCCCTCCCTCCCTCCCTTCCTCCCTCCCTCTTCCCCTCCCTCCCTCTCTCTCTCCCTTTCCTTCTCTCCCTCTCCCTCTCTCTCTCTCATCTGTCTATTTCTTTCCTCTGTCTACTTCTATCTAAGTATCTATCTATGGATCAACTATGGATCAACTGATTTATAGATCTATCAATCTACCTCTACTGCTGTCTCTGCTTCCTGGCCTCCGTGAGGTGAGCATCCCCTGCCATGTTAGGCCCAAAGCAATGAATCCACTGACCGGGACACGAAACCTCAGAAATAATCAAGATACAGAATAGTTCTACACTACAAAAGCTGTCTTAACACTCTTACCTAGTAAGTCTCCTCCCCCCAGGCAGCTACTAATTCACTTCCTGCAACTGTTTTGGTAGGACTATTTTCATGCAGCAGTTCTCTAACACAGTCTTTTCTTGTGTTCGGAGCCATTTTTATTTCTTCTTTTGTGAACTGTTCCTTTGTATCCCATGTCCTTCCTGTTTGGTTTGGTTTTGGTCTTCATAGAAGTTCTTTGGTCTTGGGTTTGCTCTATAAGCTCTCTATTCCCTGAGCTATGGACCCATTTTCTTTGTTGTTTTTTTTTTAAATAGTCTTTACAACCCTGCAGGGGTTGGCCTTGAACTCAAGGCCATCCTGTTTCTGTTTCTCCTATGTAGCTGGGAATACAAGCATATACTAACAGGCTGAGCTCAGTTCCCCCCCCTTCTCTCTCTTTCTCTTCTCTCTCTCTTCCCTCTCTTTTCAGTAGTACTGGGAGTAGGGGGTTGAATTCAAGGCCTACTACCTGCAAGATTGTAGGTATTCTACTACTTGAGTCATATCTCCAGCCCCTTTTGCCTTGGTTATTTTTGACAGACTCTAGCTTTATGCCCAAGCCAGCCTGGGTTGCTGGGGACGAAAGGCAAACGGCATCACTCAGCAATAGTCCATCCCCACGTATGCCCCACAGTATCCAGTCATCGAGGGAGATGGGTTTCTTCAACTTTTATACCTAGACCAGCCTCAAGCAGTGATCCCTGACCTTTACCGCCCCTGTAGGTAGGATTACAGGCTTCAGACCAAAAGAGTTGGCCTCAGTTTTCACTTTTAAATGCTAATTCTTCTGGAATTAATTTTATAATCTGGAAGGTAAGGATAAAAGTAGTCATTATTATTCAGATGGTTATTTTCTGAAGGATAGCTTCCATTTGTGGGATTTGTCATCCTTTGCTCCCTGGTTGAAAATGCCCTCAGGAGCAAATTCCAAGCTCGCATAAGAAGTTTGGTCTGCAGTCCTCCTTATATTCTGCCCATTGGTATATGTCTGATGAATGGGCCATACCCCTCCAATTTAAACTAGCATGCTCATGAATATCTAATCTGAGCATGACTCAGCTGTGATATTTGTTTCTCCTCAGGATTTTCATGGCTGTATTTTCTAGATGCCTTCGCCATGCATACTTTAGAATCAAATCATCCTATTCCAAACATAGGCATATATAATGAGCATCCTGGTTACATCACAGCTTAAGTCTCATATGAACATCCATTGTCACTGCACAAACTGTTCAGAGCAGCTACATTCTTTCATCTACCTGAGCTTCCAAAGCAAAGGAGTCCGACCATTCTACAGAAGTAGGAGAGACTCAGAAGTGCTCGCCAAAACCCCAAAAGGAGGCCAGCTCTGGAGTCCACCTTTTTCCTCCAGGAGTCCAGCACAGAGTCAACGTTTCTACTTGGGACCCAACCAGCTCCAGACCCTTGGGTACCAACACTGCACCCTTTCCCCCCATCCCCCACTCCCCCACCCCCCGCCCTGAACTCCGGAAGAGTTAAATCTGAAGAGCAGGATTTGAAACCTGGGATGGATCCAGGCAGCGGTCTCTGCCCTGCTCTCCTGGCCCCTTTCCCCTGTCCTTCCTCCCAGAGCCTCAGAGCAGGGGAAAGATCACCTCTACTCTGCCCAGCACCCCATCCCTCAGCCATCGATCCTCAGTGCTCAGGCTCCCCGGAGCTGTCTACCCTGCCCAGAATGTAAGGGGAAGGTTCTGGACACAGTAAAGAATAGAGCTGGGCACAGGCCTCTCCAGCCCCAGCTCTGTTTTTTAGGGTCACATCCGCTGTTCCAAATGTCTCCCCCTCACTTAAGACTCCAGACAAGCAGGAATTGGGCCCCAAGCGTGTCCTGAGCCAGGGTGGAGCCTGGGAGTGGACATGGAGGCTTCTGGGGAAAGGAAGGTCCTGTGCCCAGGGAGAGAGAGAGGACTCCTGACCCTGGGACCCTGCTCACCTGCTGTCCTCGGCGGATGGAGCTAGAGCACAGCGAGCTGGGAGGAGCCGACCTGGAGCCCAGGACCCCAAGGGTTGGGTAGGAGAAAGGGAGGAGGGAGAAGAGCAGAAGGAGGAGGGAGGAGGGCTCAATAATAATCTCGAAATTTCCCGGCAATTAGCTCACATGAAGGGGCCCCTCTAGGGGGGTGCTCCATGTAGAATCAACGACCAAGCACACTGCCATCCTGCATATGCATGTGCACACACTACACACACACACACACACACACACACACACCCTGAGGTACACACACGCAGCCCAAAGGCAACTGTTCTCAGAAAGCCTGGGGTTGGCTGGAAGTGAAGGTGATTTCACAGTTCCCTAGGGTTCATTCTTGGTGCTTTGGGCTCCCCTTTGCAACCCCCCTCTCCAGACACCAGGGCTGCGTGGCCTCCCTCCCTCTGGAAAGCCCCTGAAGGCCCCCTCTGGCCCAGCTGGAAATGTGAAAGTGGGGAGGCCCCCCCTTCAGGCTCGTGGCCAAGTTCCTCTTAGGCAGGCCTGCCCTCCTCTTCCAGCAGCTCCTGGGCCCGCAGCACTCAAGCACCTATCTGGGCGCCAGAGGAGAGCAGGTGAGGCAGGGTCCCGCAGCCCCTTCCCCAGCACCCTTTAGCCCGGCCCCTCCTCAGCCCACTCTGCCACCACAGCCTGACTCCCCCAGAGCGTGAGTGGGGGGCGTGGGTGTGGGTAGTGCCTCCAGGAACACGGGAGGGGAGGGAGGGAGCACCCACCGGGCTTTTGCCCTCTCTCTCTCCATACTGGGGCAGGGCAGGCAAGCAGGGGACAACTTCCTGAGGACGGAGGTCCTGGCGGCTCGGCTGGGAAACAGCAGTGACAGCGCAGCTGGGCTGGGTGTGGCTGGGGGTAGAGAGAGGCCACTCAGGTTCTGAGCTGGAGTCTGGGCTCTGGGGAGAAGAGGCCCACAGGCGAGCCCAGGAGGAACTTCAGGGTGGAGAGGGCGGCCTGTGGCCAGAGACCAGCAATGGGGAGGATTGTAGGGCACCAGGGGGAGCCCCAAAGCCAAGGCTGCCCAAACCCCAGGACCAGCGGTGTGTCCATCGGTCTCAACTCCAAGGGATCTGTGAAAGAAATCTCCCTGCCAGCTTTTCCTCCCCGCTCCCCTCCTCCCCGCAGCAGACAGGTGTCCACAGACATGGAGACTGCAGAGCGCAGCGAGGCGGCCACCGAGACCCCGAGGCCCACCCACATCAGCGTCCATATCCACCAGGAGTCTAGTCTGGCCAAGCTGCTGATGGCTGGATGCTCCCTGCTCAGATCCTCGGCCTCCACCTGGGGCAAAGCCACCCAGACCCTGGGCAGCACCCAGCTCCTGGCAGCCTCCTGGGTGAGCGGAGGGCCGGGGGAGGGTTCCCCATCCTTAGCAGGCCGAGGGAAGCCCCACCTGTGCCAGCCTCACTCCAGGTTGGACAGTGAGCTGCTTTTGTCTTCTAACTCAAAATCACATTCTCCAGTCTTCCCCCCCCCCCAAGCTGTGTGTGTGTGTGTGGGGGGGGTGTCTAGCTGTGGTCTAGGGACGCAGAGTCCCCGTTCTCCTCTCTCAGGGGTTCAGCATCAGCAGCCCCCCCCCCAGGCTTGCAGGCGGAAGGCTGCCTCTGGGCTACGCATCTGGGAGTGTGGTGTTGGATCTTCTGTCTTACAGGTGGTGCAGCTCGTGCTGGGGGTCCTGAGTGGGGTTCTGGGAGGGTTCCTCTTCATGCTCTGGCATACCAATCTGTCATCCTCAGGAGCTGCCATTTGGACGGGGGTTGTGGTAAGTAGCCAGCACCGCGACCGGCCTCCTGGCAGAGGGGACAGCAATGCTCAAGCCCCTGCCATCTGTGAGCAGAGTGACAGCGGTCCAAAAGGCCAACTTTGCACTGATGACAAAGGAAGCAAGGGAGGTGGTGGCAGGGTCGGCTTCCTGGTCCCCTGTCCATGGGGACTGAGCGGGCTGCTGCTCCCCATGGTCAACAAGCACCCACTTGTAATTCAGAACACTGCTCTGAAATAGAGGGGACAAAACAAGCCAGACAGTACTTGCATCCTGGAGGAGGTGTCATCTCCTGGCTCTCCCATAGATCTCCCCAACCTTCCAGTGAGGATCCAGAGATAATGGTGGATACAGTAGGACCCCAGTGGGCTGAACATGCTGGGACAGGGGCACCTCCGAAACAACTACTTAGACAGCAGAGCACACACGCTGATTGGACGGAGGAGAGGGGAGAGACGCTAGAGACTATACCTGCCTAGCAAGCACAGGGCTCTGAGTTCAAGCCCCATTAATATGCGCAGATGGAGACAGGACTCAAAAGCAGCCATCCGTGCCCAACTGGCAGTACAAAGATGGGTTAGGTACAGAATCAACAAAGGGCTCTGGACCCATGTGTCCACTGGGGTATGCTAGACTTCCTGTGCCCACAGCTGGGCCCACCAACTGCACAGCTGTTAGGACAAGGGTCTGAACCTGAGGCTGCCCAAAGCCTCACTCTGCATTTCCAGCCTCCCCCACACCTGCGCCTTTCAGCCCCAAGCCTTCCCCACTTCAGAACTTTCATGAAGCCCTGGCTGGCTTGATTGTTGTTCTTTTACTTTTTACATTTTTTGGTGCCAGTTCTGGGGCTTGAACTCAGGTGCTGTCCCTGACCTTTTCTGCTCAAGGCTACTGCTCTACCACTTGCAACACAGACACTGCTCCACTTCCAGCTCGTGTGTGTGTGTGTGTGTGTGTGTGTGTGTGTGTGTGTGTTAATGGGAGATGACGATCTCATGGACTTTTCTGTCCCAGCTGGCTTCAAACAGTGATCCTCAGATCTCAGCTTCCCTTAGGATTACACGCATCAGCCACAAACTCCCAGCTTGGGTATTGTTTTAAAAAGAAGGTTCTGGGCTAGGAATATAACTAAGAGGTAGAGTGCTTGCTAAGCATACATAGGCCCCAGTTCCTTCCCTAGCACCAGGGGGAGGGGACAGGAATAAAAGCCTTGAGTGCTTCTGCCACAGTGCTGCACAAAAAGAAAGGCTGTGGAGAAGGAGAGCGACTTCATGGCTGGGTTACTCATGAGCAATTTTGGATGTCGCTAAAAACAGTGACCTCAGGAGTTTGCTCCCTACTCAGTCCCTTCCATAGATCTCCGGCCAAAGGGTGAAGACAAAATTAGGGTGCAGGCAGAGTACCCTGGGGTGGGAAAGGTCCCACACAGCTGGCTCTGTGTATCCTGGGGGGGTCAGGCAAATGCTTGGGGGAGCCTTGCTTTGCCTGTGCTCACGCTGGTCCTGTCTCACTCTCTCCCCAGGCTGTGCTGGCTGGAGCGGCTGCCTTCATTTATGAGAAACGGGGTGGCTTCTGCTGGGTGAGTCTGGGGCAGAGCTGTGAGTAGGGAACCTGAATCAGGCTGGAGGCTGGGCCATCACGTACCGGTCCCCTGTGCACTGGCGTTTCCCCCAGTCAGGGCTATGAGGTCACCCCACCGCCTCCTCTCCCAGGCCCTGCTAAGGATCCTGCTCTGGCTGGCGTCTTTCTGCACGGCCCTCTCTGCCATCATCATTGCATCTGATGTCATCCGTGATTATCACTACTATATTACGGAAGATAACTGCAGTGCTTACCACTCCAGAGGCTGGCCTACGGAGCCCCCCCACACCCCAAGTCCCACAGAAGCCGAGAGACAACACCTGTGTCTCTCCCATCTAAACATGCTGAAGGTAGGCATCAGGAGGAGGGGAAGTTCCATGCAGAGGGGCAGTATAAGTAAGGGGGGGGCTCCCCCTCAGAAAGGAGTGCCTCAGATTCTTTTGCCCTGGGCAAAAGAGAAGTGGATCCACTGTCCTGGGTGTTACAAGGAGTGGGAAAGAACATAGTCACACCCAGGCGGGAACAAGTGGGTGAAGTACCGCCGTGGCTCCGTGGATCACCCTCTCTTGATCCTCAAGGCTGTAGAACCCCGAGGCCAACTGGGGAGGGGTTCAGGCTGCTTCCTGAACACAGGGTCCATTGCCCTCCTCTCCAGAAGCCACAGATCAGGGGGTGATGAGGGCGAGGGCTGTGATCAGTGAGGAGCAGGAGGAGGGCGGGAAGGCGACCATCCTGGTGCCCACGGCGCTCTGTCCTCAGGCTCTGTACGTAAGTCTCCATGCCATGCTGCTGGGGGTCTGGGTGCTGCTGCTTCTGGCATCTGTGACCCCTGTGTGTCTGTACTGCTGGACGAGGTGCTTTGCGAAGGAGGTAAGTCTCCTTACACATGTCTGGGCACTCGGGATAGCCGGGCTGTCAGAGGAGACAGAAAAGAGGACCAAAGAGCCCATTACTTAAGGCCCAGGTAACATCAGTCAAGACCCTGAAAGCCAAGAAGTCTGTGTCTGAGCTGGGCATGGGGGGGTCTTTGTAGCAGCAGTAGCTGTTGGATCTGGCTGCCTCCTGCATCCAGCTGCCCCAGAGAAGGGAATGCACCCTTTGCCTCTCTAGCAGGGTTTTCTCACCCATGCGCCTCTCCTAGAAAAAGGACCAGAAGCAGCTGTTGGCAGCAACTGGGATGTAGCCCTGCTTCCCCCGAGTGCTGGCACTGTCCTCTGGCTCTGGGTGAACCTGCATCTGAGGCTGGAAGAACAGCGGACAGGGGGAAAGAGACCCCAAAGCCCGTTATCCTCTCCCCGCCCTTGGTCACACACCACCCCTGCCTGCTCCTCCCGCCCAACAGAGTGCACTTGCTCATATCTCTTGCTTACCTCACCATCCTGCATCCCCTCCTCACCCTTCCTCGGCAGTCACTTGATAATAAACACTCACATTGTCACTATCGGCTTCCTGCTTTGTCATTCCAGAGAATTTCCTTTGGCCAAAGGCAGTAACATAGGATAAGAGCAAGCTACGATGGCACCCCTCCATGGCTTCAAAGTCTAATCTGAGTCTAGAAGTGTTGGCTTTGAAACACCCCGGAGCACAAAGGGGGAAGAGAGCTGAGATTCCTCTCCTTGCCCTCAGATTTAAGAAAGTGAATGTGTGGCAATTTGGTGATTGAGTGTTTGACTGGTTGTCAGTATTAAGATGTACACAAAGCCAGGCTTGGTGGCTCACACCTGTCATCCTAGCTACTCAGGAGGCTGAGATCTAAGGATCACAGTTCAAAGCAAGCCTGGGCAGGAGACTCTTATCTCCAATAAATCACCAGAAAACCAGCGCTATGGCTCAAGTGGTAGAGCGATCACCTTGAGCTGAAGTGCTCAGGCCCAAAGTTCGAGCCCATGATTAAAAAAAAAAATAAGTATACAAAGTCAGGTACTGGTGGCACACCCAGGAACTGGTGGCTCGCCCAGGAACTGGTGGCTCACCCAGGAAAGCAGGTGTCCACTGGAAGTCACCCCGATGTGCAGTCGAGGCGTGTGGATACCGAGGAAAGTGGAGGCAGACAGACGCAGGGGACAGTGGCCGCCCAGGCCCACAGACTTGCCCAAGCAGCAAAGCAACATTCGGGAAACAAAGGAAACAAATTTGGAAAAGACAGCCAGGGGCCAGTCCTGGATACAGGATCTAGTAAAAGCAGCACTCAGTGGGGAGAGGAGCTGAGGATGATGAGGATGGTGATGATTGTAGCAAGAGACAAAAGACCAGACAGGAATAGTGCATAGCATAAAAAAGAAAAAGAAGGAAGGAAGGAAGGAGAGAAAGAAAGAGAGAGAGGGAGGAGGGAGGGAGGAGGGAAGAAAGAAAGAAAGAAAGAAAGAAAAGAAAGAAAGAAAGAAAGAAAGAAAGAAAGAAAGAAAGAAAGAAAGAAAGAAAGAAAGAAAGAAAGGAAGAAAGGAAGGAAGAAAGGAAGGAAGGAAGGAAGGAAGGAAGGAAGGAAGGAAGGAAGGAAGGAAGGAAGGAAGGAAGGAAGGAGAGAAAGGGAGAGAAAGAAAGAAAGAGAGAGGGAGGAAGGGAGGTAGGGAGGGAGGAGGGAAGAAAGAAAGAGAGAGAGGGAGGAAGGGAGGTAGGGAGGGAGGAGGGAAGAAAGAAAAAGAAAGAGAGAGAGGGAGGAAGGGAGGGAGGGAGAGAAAGGAAAGGAAAGGAAAGGGAAAAAGCTGAGCATGGTGATGCATTCCTATAATCTCAGCAACTCAGGAATCTTGAGGCAGGAGAATCAAGAGTTCAAGGCTAGCTTGGGCAAAGTTAGCAAGCCTATATTTCAGAGACTAAATATAAACAACAGGCCTGGTGGTATGAATTAAGTGGTAGGGTACTTACCTAGCATGCATGAGACCCTGGGTTAGTTTCCACTAACACACACACACACACACACACACACACACACACACACACACACACACACACACACACACACACACACACACACACACAGTCCTCAGAGTCTTCGGTGACAACTGCTTGACCTCTACTTCCCCTCTCAGAATGTAAACTTGGCCTGTGGTGGAGGGCCACCCACCCAGAGATGACGCATGCTCTCTACCACAAACCAAAACCACAGGATTTTAATAACAGGAGAGAAAAAAACCCCAAACGTTTTAAGACCCT
Organism: Dipodomys spectabilis; assembly: GCF_019054845.1. Lineage (NCBI taxonomy): Eukaryota > Metazoa > Chordata > Mammalia > Rodentia > Heteromyidae > Dipodomys > Dipodomys spectabilis. Next base: position 8,945,225 of record NW_024870711.1, read on the forward strand.
GCATTTTGCTGTTTTCCTTGAAAGTACTTATTTTGTATGGTACTGGGGCTTGAACCCTTGGAAAGGAAGGGGTTTCATTGTTTTTTCTTTATCTCTTGTAATGAGTGAGTCCTTTGGGCATTTACTGGGTCCATAACTCCTGGGAGAGACAGAGAGAGAGAGAGAGAGAATTTCCTAATCTCACTTGATGACTTGTTCCAAGGCAAAGAGCCTTAAGAGGAAGCAATTGTGTGTGTACCTTTAGGAGAGAGATTTTGTTCACTATGCTCTCCTTTCGGATGCTCAGAATGCAAGTCTGATGGTAGGTCCTAAGGAAGCCACCTGGGGCCATGAGGTACTTTGGGAATGTAGTCTATTTTGTAAGGAGCAACAGTCCCAGGACACCATCACGACATGCTAACCCTGGCCTTCATAGCTAAATGAACTTGCATTTCTTTTCCATTCTAATTAATATGTTTTTGTCCTTGCAAAGAATCTAAGATGTCAAAGCTTCTCCCATCATCACACTGGATAAAATCCACCATTTAAAGAATGGGTGTCTTCCAGAGGGGAAGCCAGAAAGTAGGCTACCTGTGTATCTTTAAAAAGTCTCCCAAAGGGTTTTAGGACAACAGGCACAAAACACAGGTCTGAGGAGAAAAATGAGAGTGTGACCCGCTAGCCCTGGTAGACTGATGCGTCTGTTTGTACTCCCACTGTCGCTACTGCTGTGTATCCTGCATCACCTTGCAGGTGGAGTTACAAACATCTGCACAGCGCCGGAGAGTGCTTCTTCTACCCTTCTAATCCTGCACTCGGGAGCTCAGCTGAATGCTGATCACATTTCTCATGGCTCCCAATGTAGCCTTTCCAGACATGGCAAATAAGATGTGTCCTGGGCTTGGCTGAGTGTACACCTAACCTTGCCCTACCAGGATTCTTATGACTCCCAGGAGCCTGAAAGCTGACACCTTGACCTTTCCTGACCATCCCAGTGTTGGGCCTGGTGCTCAGTGCTTCAAAACCAAAGAGGCGCTGCTTGGACCTATGCATCTCACAGCCCAAAACAAAAGCAAGGAAATGAGTAACTCAAACACCAGGATCGCTGTTCCCCACTGGAAGGAAAAAGACATCCCTAGGGTTCACCTTCTCTGTCTTCACCTGGTGAAGGCACATACACACAGCACCAGCCCTACACACACATATATTTCTGTGTGAACAGTATAATCACAATACAAGTTGTACATAAGAACTTTCTCTGTTGAGTTATCTGCAAAGTTATAAAGGTAAAGACTGGTATGAAAGCCATTGATTGTATCCGTTAATGTAGAACTAATGGATCCATGATCACTGAATGGACCATTTTCTGCACAGGAATACAAATTTCAAAAGTAACACATGTTTGTGCAAACAACCAGCCATCCTAGCTCCTTCCTAGAGAGAGTGAGGGAGAAGAAACACTTATCTTTTTGGTTGGTTGTTTTTTTTTTTTAACAGATTAAGAAATGAGCCTTTCTAGCTTACAGTGACAAATAAGAAGCGTATATACCTTTTCCACCTGAAGCCTCGGTGCCCACTCTGCTGCCAGGTCTCTAGCAAACCCTTACTTTCTGCAGAAATTCATTCTGACGAGCACCAGCCATCCTGATAGCTACTTAGCCAAGCAACAGGATAGATACCCCATCTGGAGAAGAATCAGAGGCTCAAAAAGTTGGAAGGTCAAAGGGAGACGCCCACCTGGGCAGGGGTACAGAGCCATGGTGAAGTTAATAGAGTGAACCTAATCGTGCCCCCCAAACTCTCCCATCTGCCAAGGCCAAGGTGGAAACAGGTGTTACATTCAAAGTGAGTAATATGAGAAAGTTTAATAAAGGGACTATGTTAAAAGGCACCAGGGCCGGGCGCCAGTGGTTCACACCTGTAATCCTAGCTACTCAGGAAGCTGAGATCTAAGGATTGTAGTTCAAAGTCAAAGCCTTCCAGGCAGGAAACTCTATGAGACTCTTATCTCTAATAATCCATCAGAAAATCCAGAAGTGGCGCTCTGGCTCAAGTGGCAGAGCTCTCGCCTTGAGCTAAAGAGTTGAGGGACAGCATCCAGTCCCAGAGTTCAAGCTCCATGACTGACCAAAAAAAATGTAAGTAAATAAATAAATAAAAAGGCATCGGGGAGGTACAGGGGAGGAGACAGCTGCACTGGGGATCTGTAACTCAGGCAAATGAGAGAATGCCACTGCCCCTAGACCCTGTGTTGAGGAAGGGAGCGATGACAGTGTGGCAGCCAGAAGCAGAGGAAGTGGATGGAGGTGGGGCTTGATTTGTGCTGTCACCTTCCCTCCAGATACAGCAGTGATGTGACCCACAGTGAGGGGTTGTCAGATGAATACCTAACCAGTTCCTCTTTTTGACTTCCTGCTGATATTCCCCACTCACTAAACCACAGAAAGTCCCAGGTCATGAAATTCTGAAGAGAGACCCTTGTAAGAAGTTCCTGTGAATAAGGCAAATAGAAGACTTTAAAAGGATGGAAAATCTCCCCAGAGTAGCAAATGGAAGTTAAGCAATTGTCTACATCCTTTGCTCTGTGTATGAAGAAAGAATGGTTGAAAAGTATCAAGCTCAGTGAAAGATACAAGCCTACAGACTCAAGAAGCTGTATGAACCTTAAACCAAAGTCAAAGAAATAAAAGCTAGGGGCTGTGAAGGTGGCTCAGTGGTAGAGCGCTTGCCTTACATGCATGAGGCCCTGGGTTAGATTCCTCAGCACCACATAAGCAAAAAGAAAAAAAGCCAGAAGTGGCGTTGTGGCTCAAGTGGTAGAGCGCTAGCCTTGAGCTGAAGAGCTAAGAGACAGCGCCCAGGCCCAGAGTTCAGGCCCCATGACCGGACACCCCCCCCAAAAAAGAAATAAAAGCTAGAGTTATGGCAACACTTAACCCTTTTCACATCATGCTGATACACATTAAAGACAAAGAAAAAAAGTCTTGAAAATAGTCAAGCAAAAATGACCCATTACCTATGGGAAGATTTGCCCAAATTACCAAGTTTCTCATCAGGAACGGTGGTGACAACATGTTAAAATGCTGAAAGAAATGAGCTGTGAACCCTCAAATCAATACCCAGTGAAATACATATTGTAAGGGAGGAATAGCAAAAAAATGGTAAATGTCTGGGAATTTACCATACTTCTTATGTTCTTTAAAATATACTTGAAGTCAGGCGTGATGGCTCACGCCTATAATCCTAGCTACTCAGGATTGTTGTTCAAAGCCAGCCCAGGCAGGAAATGCTGTGAGACTCTTATCTCCAATAAGCCACTCAGAAAACTGGAAGTGGCACTGTGGCTCTAGTGGTAGTGCTGGCCTTGAGCTGAAGAGCTGAGGGGCAGCACCCAGGCCCAGAGTTCAAGTCCCAAGACTTACCAAAAAAAAATTACACACACACACACACACACACACACACACTTGACAGGTGGGTGTAAATAATAAAATATTGTCATTGGTTTTCCAATGAATGTAGATATAAGATGTAAGACAAGTCTAGCATAAGTGGGAAAGGGTGGAGGAATTACATATTGGTAAGCTTCCTACTTCTACTTGAAATGGCAAAATACATTAGACAAACCCCATGAAATAGAGTTATTAATGAAATGCTAACAAATGTCTATCTAGTAACCTGAAAGAAGGTGGAAAATGAAAAACAGAGGATTGAATTTATAAACAGCAGGATGCAACAGAAAACCTAATAATAAAATATAAAACTAAACATAAATGTATCAATAATTAAATAATCAAAACACTATTACAAGATAGATTGTCAGAGAGAACATCAAAATAACCCAACTAACTGCTATGTCCAAGAAATTCACTCAAATGTAATGTCATGGGTAGGTTAAAGGTAAAATGATGCAAAAAAATGCATTCGCAGAAACAATCAAAAGGAAGTAAGTAACTGTGCGCCAGTGGTTCATGCCTGTAATCCTAGCTACTCAGGAGGCTAAGGTCTGAGGATCAAGGTTCAAAACCACCCTGGGCAGGAGCTATGGCTCAAGTAGTATGGCAATAGCCTTAAGCAAAAACGTTCAGGGACAGTACCCAGGTTGTCTTCAGGCTGAGTTCAAGTCCCAAGACCAACAAGTGTGCACACATGCACACACACACACACAGAGACACAGCAAATACAGACCAAAATGAGTTCAAAGCAAGCAGAAGAAGTAAATAAAGAGTAACTGATTACAGAGGGGAAAAAAAGAGGAAATTAATGAAGCCAGAAGCAGGTTTGTTTAATGGATCAATAAATTTGTTTAGCTTCCAGCAAGAATAACAAAGAGAATCAGAAAAACTATACAAATTACGAATATCTCGAATAAAGCCGGCTATGTCCCACTGCAAGGAAGAATGCAGCATAGAACAGCCACTCTGAAAAACAGTTTGGCAGTTTCCTATGAATTTAAACCATACCATATGACTCAATGATCCCATCCTGGGCATTTATCCTACAAAAAAGTTTAAATCATGTTTATTCACAAGCCTGAATATGGATATTTATGGTAGTTCTCCTCATAATTAGCAAAAACTGGAAGCAACCCCAGTGTCCCTTCCTGGGTGAGTGGATAAACAAACTGTAGGAAGAGCCATATGCTGGGATTCTATTCCAAATAAAGTGAATAATCCACGGAGCATGGTAGTACATGCCTATAATTCCAGTATTCTGAAGACTGAGGCAGGAGAATCTTGATTTTGCAGCCAGCCTGGGCTGCATATTGAGATGCCAATAAATTACTGATACAAACAACAATATGAATTAGTCTCAAGTCACTAGAGTGAAGAAAAAAGCAATCTCAAAAGGATTCCTATTGCACAATCCCATTTTTAGGATATTCTCAGGATTCAAAAACTGTGGTGATGGAGAAGAAATCAGTGAGTACCTAAAATTAGGACTGCAAGGAAACTATGATGACCAGAGGCCCACACAGCCGGCACTGTGTAGCTCTAGCATCACAGAAGACCGAGAGCTGAGGGTGGTGATTTGAAGCCAGCCTGGGCAGGAAAGCCCTTGACTCTTATCTCCAATGGGAGGGAGCCAGTCAAGATCAAGCTCTAGGGGTCTGGGAAGGTGGCTCAGTGGTAGAGTGCTTGCCTTGCATGCATGAGGCCCTGCGTTCGATTCCTCAGCACCACATAAGCAGAAAAGGCCGGAAGTGGCGCTGTGGCTCAAGTAGAGCGCTAGCCTTGAGCTGAAGAGCTCAGGGACAGTGTCCAGGCCCAGAGTTCAGGCCCCATGACTGACAAAAAAAAAAAAAAGATCAAGCTCTAGTACATCACACACACACACACACACACACACACACACACACACACACACACACAGAAGGGACTAGGGGAGGCATGTAATGGGATTGCTCTTGAGTCTGACCATGACTCTGGTTATACAAATCTACATGTGTTAAAACTCAGAGAACTTCTCCCAGAAGAAAGATAAAATCAATATTACTATAATGCTCACTGGTAACAATAAGAATATGATAAGAAGTCAGGCACTGATGACTCACGCCTATAATCCTAGCTACTCAGGAAGCTGAGATTTGGGGATCCTGGTTCAAAGCCAGCCCAAGCAGGAAAGTCCCTGAGCCTCTTATTTCCTACTACAACCAAAAAAGCCTAACATGAACTGTGGCTCAAGTTGTAGAGTGTGTCTTCATTTTTCTCTCAAGACAGGAATCTCAAGCTTGTGCCTCTAGCTATATTTCAGATATATACATTTCTTTGGGTTCCAGTTTTTCATGAAGGAGCATGATTAGACTCATGGTGTGGGTCTGATTTTCTCTGCCCCTCCTCATTTCTGTTTACTTGTTATATACACTATGGAGAGAGGAGGTTCATATGGCCTCCTCTTTTTTTTTTTAATGGTGTGACATCCGGTTTACAGAAAAGAACACCAAAGTTGTAGGGCTTCCCGAAGCTGTGGAAGGGAGCTGTGGGAAGGGGCTGAGCAGGCTGGACAGAAGGAAGCTGTTTTCTAAGCCTTGGACTCTCCCTGGGGAATAAACAAAAGAAGTTGCCAGATTCTTCCAGTAAAAGGTCATTTCCCAGCTGAAGGACAACTGAGCTGACATTCATGTATCTGAATGAGGAGAAAAATGTTGCAACTGGTCTGGCCATGAAGAATCTGGTTTAGAAACATCCTAGAGGGAAAACTTACGCCATCTTTAGCTTGAGAAAGTGATATAGACCAGATCTTTATTCTAGCTTTACTCTGCACACGTTCCTTCAGACAACATGGTCTTTCAACTTGATTCCGGGTTCAGAATCTAAAACAGATCAAGTTAAACTTAAGTTTAAAAGCCTGGGTGTGTCCAAGTTGAACTCTTGCCTGTCAGACATCTGAACGGGATTTACTCTGCCACCTAGTGGCTAGAATTAGCGTTCTTCATGAAAATACTCACTTGTGGATTGGAAGAATATTTTCTGCCACCTCAGTGTGGCAGCCCAGACTACCTTCTCTGACCCCAGAGGACAAATGATCTACACTGGGCTATCACCCCCCCCCCCCCACACACACACACATACACACACACCACTACCACCACCACCACCACAACATACGGGAGGTGGGGGCTTTCCTACTGCTGTGCTCCAATGATTCCCCTGGCCCGCCCCGTCCACTCACCCCAGGCCACACAACCAAAGGAGCAGAATTTCCAATTCCACACTGAAAGTGAGAGTCAGAAATTCCATGCAAAATGAGTAGATCAATCAAAGGTTTTTTTTTTTTTTTGGGTCCGGTCGTGGGGCCTGAACTCTGGGCCTGGGCGCTGTCCCTCAGCTCTTCAGCTCAAGGCAAGCACTCTACCACTTGAGCCACAGCACCACTTCTGGCTTTTTCTGCTTATGTGATGCTGAGGAATTGAACCCAGGGCCTTATGCATGCAAGGCAAGCACTCTACCACTGAGCCACCTTTACTGTTATTCTGACAACTGGTCGCTATGCTTTTTTTCAATTTTTTTTGGGGGGGGTCCAGTCATGGGCCTGAACTCTCAATCAAAGGTTTTAAGCTTCACATTCCTTTATAAACTGCAACATTTAGTAAAAATAAATAAATAAATAAATAAAAGTAAAAATGGAAAAAGAACAGCTCTTTCCCTCTGACGTTTTCTGCTTGTTCAAATAGTTCATGAGTTCAAGGAAGCTGCAAGTATATCTTAAAGAAAGATAATTCGGTTGGGCACTGATGTCTCACACCTGCAATCCTAGCTACTTGGGAGGCTGAGATCTAAGGATCCTGACTCAAGGCCAGCTCAGGCAAGACAGTCCTCTAGACTCTTATCTCTAATTAACCAGTAAAAATCGGATGGAGAGTGGCTCAAGTGGTAGAATGCTAGACTTGAATGGAACAAAGCCAAGCGAGAGTACGAGGACCTTTGCGTTTAAGACCCAGTACCAGTACAAAAATTAAAACTAAAACTAAACACGTATCCTAGGCAAAACTCTTGGGAAAATAACTTCAGGGCGCAAAAAGTGGAAAATATGTACATCAAGGATAGAAACTTGAAGGAATCAATTGGCATTGCCTACCCTTTATTTAAAGGGCATTCATACACCGGCACCCTAATAATCCAGAAGGAGTGAACAGATTAAAAAAAACTGCTATCTCTGGACTCAAGTGATAGAACACTGCAGCAGGGAAAAAATGATTAAATGTACCAGGTGTCAGAACAATGGAAGCACTCGGACACGCCTCGGCTCATGTGGGCTCATGTCCGGGCTTGCACTATCCTTGCCTGGCTCTGCTCTACTAATTAACTTTCCAGGTCTCTCCGTCAATGTATCCTCAAATTCTTTTTTGTGACAACTTGATAAACTTGCTACTCAAAGGCCAGGCAGGGGCCTCCTCCTTTTTGGGGACCTCTTCCCTGAATCCCCACATATTTCTGTAACAGAGTCACCCCTCACATCCTCACAGCCTCCCTCTCCCTGGACCCTTCCCCCTGCGCCCCACCCCACAAGGACCTGCGGTGACATCAGCTCAGTCCCGCCTCCACCCTGTAACTGTGAGACTCAGGTCTCCAGGTTGATCCAGAAGTCCCTCCCCACTCAAAAGAAGGCGTGGAAAAGACCCACCCCACACAGCAACAGCCTCTCTCCTCTCCTCTCTGCTCCCATCCAGCCAAAGCTAAAGGCACAGAAGAATCCTTACCCCACCCACCCCCAGTGGAAGCAAGCGACCCAGGGCTCAAGTCAGAGTACACAGAGAACACAGAGTACACAGCTCCAAACCCCCAACTCCACCCGGTCACTTTCAACCCAAAAGACAAATTACCTATACAAGAAAGCACCAGACATACATGAAAAAATAAAAGACTGAAAAGCTCAATTGCACTGAAAACAAAAATTTCTGAATCTTCAAAAAATGAAAAATAAACTACATAGTCATAAAATATCTACCAACACATAATTCACAAAGGACCAGCATTTAAAGCTTTTTTTTTTTTTTTTTTTGGTCGTGGGGCTTGAACTCTGGGCCTGGGCACTGTCCCTGTGCTCTTCAGCTCAAGGTGAGCGCTCTGCCTCTTAAGCCACAGGGCCACTTCTGGTTTTCTAGTGATTTATTGGAGATCAGAGTCTCACGGATTTTTCTGCCTGGGTTCAGATCTCAACCTCCTGAGTTGCTAGGATTACAGGCATGAGCCACTGGCGCCCAGCTCATTTAAAGCTTTTAAATTCAAAGATTCTGAATTAAACTTTATAATAAAATAAACTGCTATTTTTTGATTGGTTAAAAATGGCCAAATTCTACCTGGTGCCTGTGATCCTAGCTATTCAAGAGCTAAGATCCAGAGGATCACAGTTCAAAGCTAGCCTGGTCAAAAAAAACGTCCTTGAGACACCATCTCTAAAAATAGCCAGCCAGCAAAATAACAGGCTGGAGGTCTGGGTCACATGGTAGAGCACCAGCTGAACAAGCTCACGACTCTGAGTTCAAACTCCAAATATCAGCAACTTTTAATAAAAATTCTTCTAAGTTGCTGACAATAATGACAAAAAAATTAACCAAAGATTCGAGTAGATGTTCTATCTAAGAGGAAATTCAAATAGCCAGTGAGCACAGGAAATGTGCTCAATTTTGCCAGTGTCCAGGGAAAGTCTAACCAAGCCCACCACAAGTCAACAAGCACCAAATGCAAAAATTTAAGTCTCACAATAGCAAGTCCTGCCAAGGAGGTTAGTCCTGACTCCACTCACACATCCCTGATGGAAATGGAAGCTGGTAAACTACTCTGAAAATCATTCGTACACTAGTTAAGCTGAAATACATCATGGGTGTTTCTACCTTTGCATTCTGTGATTAAGATTCACCAACCTACACACACATACATACACACACACACACACACACACACACACACACACACACACACACACACACACAGGATTCTAGATATAGTGCTCCTAATACCCAAACTAGAAGAAAGCCTAATATCTATCATCAGTAGAATGGCTCTATCAGTTGTTACAAATTTCCAGAGAAGCAATGCCACCATTGCATGCAACTGAGCAAGATATGGAGGACACACAAAATAGTACCTTCAGTAAGATTCTGTTCACATCATTTTCAAAACAGGCCAACCCAATCTATACCCTTTAGGAATGCAAACATGGAAAGCAAAAACTAGTCTAGAGAAAAGTAAAGAAGTAGCATGCACAAGAGTCATTAATTGGGTCCCCTATGAATAAGGGGAAAAGACAATATGGTATTTAGCAGCATCTGGTGCCTCTAAAGCAATGAACTATTCTTGACTTGCTGGCATGTACAGTTGCTTTATATTTATCCATACAATCATATTTGTGGGTGTAAGGTTCATTTGTACATATCTTCATTTTATAGTTAAAAATGAAAAAGCATGCAAAACTCGGTTCTAGCCAAAGATCTTTGAGGAAAATCTTAAGAACAAATGTAGGAAAACTCTATTAGAGGGTAAAGTGGTAAGAATTTACCCATTATAGCCCGACTTTAAAAATCAGATTTGCTGTGATTCAAGTCTGGAGGAAAGCCCTGCCTGGAGGGGGAGGGGGGTCAGCACCGCCTGGTGCCTGCAGACAGCAGAGTGGGTTAAATACTTACTGAAGAGTTAGCAAAAACAAAATGGCAGCTGTCCTTATTCCTAGAAGTTGCACCATCAGGACGAGAGGTGGCGCTGTTCTCACTCAAAGGAGGGAGGCGGGCCATAACGCTCTCCTCATTGGCTGTTATGGAGTGAGTGGCAGGCAGATTTGTCCATTGGCTGCAGTACTATGGCCAGAACTGAGGGGACACGCCCTGCCACCCCTTGGACCTTTGACTCCACTGCAGAGAGCTGCAGCCCAGCAAGGGGGGGGGGGGGGGGGAGGGGGGGAAGGGAAGGGGAAGGAGAGGGGGTGCTGAGGACCCTGGACCTCTGAGGACCCTGGACCTCTGGGGGCCATGGGACCAGGCCTGAAGTGGTACAGTATTCCTGTTCTTGTTGCTGTGACAAACCAACCATACCTCATATTTTAGCACAAATTTCTCTGTGTGTGTGTGTGTGTGTATGTGCTGGTATTGGGGTTTGAATTCATGCTTACTTGACTCAAAGCTAGTGCTCTATCATTTGAGCCATACCTCCACTTCTGCCTTTTTGCTGGTTAATTGGAGATCAGAGTCTCTTGGATTTGCCTGGACTGGGTTCAAATCATGATCCTCAGGTCCCAGCCTCCTCAGCAGCTAGGATTACAGGCACTGGAGCAGAGCAGTTTCCTTCTGAGGGTTCTGAGGATAACCATCCGTTTCCTTTTCATCTTCTAGAGCATTCCCTGCGTGTGCTGACATCTTGTTTCTTTGGTTCCCCCCTCCTCTCCCTTACATGTCCTCTCCCTTACAGGATAACCTCTACACCTCAAGATCTTCAGCTCAATCAGACCCTCAGAGGCCTTCTATCATGTGACAAAACAGTCGTGGCTTCTGAGAGTTCAATGAGGTCATTGTAGGCACCATCGTTCACCCTACCACAAGCACAAATCAATGAGCTTTTAAATGTTCACATTGCTGGGCGTTGGTGGCTCACACCTGTCATCCTAGCTATTCAGGAGGCTGAGATCTGAGGGTTGCCGTTCAAAGCCAGCCCACTCAGGATAGCTCATGAGACTCTTATCTCCAACAAACCACCAGAAAACCAGAAGTGGCACTGTGGCTCAAAGAGGTAGAGTAAGTGCTAGCCTTGAGCAAAAAAGCTCAGAGACAGCACCCAGACCCTGAGTTCAAGCCCCATGAGCAACAAAAATAAATAAACAAACAAACAAAATGCTCAATCAAGTAACTGAAACTCTTGTCAAGGCATGGAATATTCCATCATTTCCAGAATGTTCTCGCATGTCCTCTCCCAGTCAGCGTCCACTTCCACCGCCACCCCCCCGAATCCAACACCATTCTGTTCCAGAACTTCCTGTGCATGGAATAATAGCACTTCCTCTTGTGAATACATCTCCACCTAGCACTGTGTCCCAGGGTCTCCTTGAGATGTATCCATACTCTAGGTACCAGGATTGGTTTGTTCATGTTTGTTGCCAAGTAGTAGTCCAGCTAGACAATCCGCAGTTATCCAACCACATCCTGTTGATGGCTTTGCCTCCAGTCTTCCTGCTCTTGAACCTGCTGCAGGCATCGCTCCCTGCCCCATAGTGACCTCCTGGCCTCCAGCATGTACTCTCCTCACACTCGGGTGTTACAAAAGAAAGGCCCAGTACAAAGGCCAGCCCTCCAGGAAGCATTCTCTCAGCCACTACTCAAACCCTGGTACATACTTGATCTCTGCCCCTGACCGTTTTATGACTTTATTTGTTTACAGACCTGACTCTGCTCATGGCAAGTCCAGCCACCAAACTCTACTCTGTGTCTCTACATCTCTACTCCCCTCCCCAGCAAGGTGGACTGGGAGAGTCGAGGCTCTGGAACCAAGGTCCTGTGGGTTGACATTTTGGTCCTGGCATCGGTAACGTTTCGGCCCTGACTGGTTCATTATGAGGCACGGCTCCACTTTCCATGTGAGGCACTTAGCATCATGAGTGCTTGGTGCATAGCCAATAACTGAGACTTGGAACTTGGCACCGTTGGCACCGTTGTGAATAAATGATAAAGGGACTTGGTAAATAATGGCACAGCTGGCTGTTGGCCAGAAGTGCCTTGGGTTTTTTTTTTTTTTTGGAGGAGTTGTTTGTTCATTTGTTTTGGTACCCTAATAGGAGGGAGGGAGGGAGGGATCTGCTGTGCTCTGAAAACGGACATGAGGGTGGAGGACGGATGGGAAGAGATGCCTGCTCAGCGGCCTGCTTCCCAGACGCCCAGGCCCTTTTATCTCTCACTCTTTCTGGATCCTGTTTGAGCCCATGGAATTCACTTCAGTTGGATGGAATTCAGAACTTTGATCCATGTCTGAGAGGTTTTGACTAGCAACTCAGAAGAGAATTCTGAGCAGAATGTCTGAGGTCTGCATATCAAGGCTTCACTCTCAACTGCAAGCTCTTGCTGCACCTGGGTTGGGGTTGGAACTTTCACTGTCAGAGCCTCCATGATCGGTCTTGAGCTTCCTCAATGTTCTTAACTCGAACTGGTCTAGAGGCTTTTCAAGCAGCAACTGTGAGGAACTTCCTGCTGGAGCCCACCACTTTTCTATGGGTGTGTGTGTGTGTGTGTGTGTGTGTGTGTGTGTGTGTGTGTGTGTGTGTGTGTGTGTGTGTGTGTGTGTGTGTGTGTGTGTGTGTGTGTTCTCCGTAGTACGTTTATCAAGAACAACTTGAGCTTTTTGACTACAATGTTTTTGTCGTAGACTTTTCATTGTGTTTTTCTGACCATAAAAAATTAAACAAAATAGGGCCATTAGGGAAGGATGGAAAATATAAAAGGAAGGAAAAAAAATTACCCGCCCTTTCACACTCCAGAGATAACCACTGTAAAGATTCCTGTGTGACTCCTTCTGCTAGTGGATAGATAGGTATATAAATAGGCTGAAACTCAAATACATGATGCATATTTTCCTGGGAAATGGAAAAAACCATGAAACGAGGCTTCCTGACCTGCTAACCAGATCCAGGCACATTTTGTACAGATATACAATGTGATCGAGACACAGTGAGAGGAAGCCATGTTGAAGGAGATGCTGGGACCTGTTGAGAAGGTCCCAGAATTCCAGTCCATCAATCTTCTGCCAATCTCAAGAATCCTGCCGATTCGTCCTTGGGGGGTGGGGGTGGGGTAAATTTGGACTAAATTAAATAACACTTAGAGAACTAGTAAAGGATCATTTCTGGGTGTCTCTATGAGCACATTTCCAGGGGAGACTGGAGTCAGCGAGTTGGGACTGAGTGGGGAAGATTTACCCTCTGTGTGTGGGAAGCACGCAAGCGGTTGAAGACCCAGACAAAACAAAAAGGCAATTTCCTGCCTCCCGGGCTGCCTGGCCTTTGGACCCCAGGACTTATACCAGTAGCCCCTGGAGCTCTCAAGCCTTCAGCCTCAGACCGAGTCAAGCCGTGAGCTTCGCTGGTTCCGAGGCTCTTGGAATTGCACCGAACCTGCCTGCCAGTATTCCAGAGTTTCCGGTTTGCAGATGTGCTGGCATGGGTCTTGGGAACCATCTCCATAATTACAGGAGCCAATTTCCCTAGAAAACCCCATTTCGCACATCTCTCTACATACCAAGAGCTCCCACTGGTTCTGTGTCGCTGGCAATCCCTAATTGATACCGATTATGGTACCATGAGACGTTCTAGAAGAACAACTTTGTAAGGGTAAGTTGCCTTAGGTGGAGTTTGTGGCCTTGGTTCTCTCATCTCATTTGATCTGATAGTGATAAGGACTCCCCCTCCAAGTTCAGACAATTTAAGTAGTCAGTTATGCAAGTCAACTGTTTACAGAGAGGCAAAATAAAGGCATTGAATACTGCTACTGAACATTTGGACAAATCAGAGAACTTGGTGGCTCTGTATATGATACTTTCAAGCATTTTTAGAAAACAAAGAAGGCAACCTGGTTGGTCACTCCTGTGGGTGATTTTTCCTATCATCCCAGAGCTAATGATGAAGGGAAAGGAGAAAGGCAGGGATCCATTTCTGGCTCCTGTTCCATACAAAATCTCTAAAACATTTCTTAGTGAGTCATGAATTGAGTATCCTTCCTACATCCACAGGTGAAATTGCTGAAGATAGAACATCATACACCTGCCTGAATTAACATGCAAGCTGACCTCTTGGTCTCTGAGTGTCCATCAAAGCAAGGGCATTTGGAAGCAATGGTCCTGTAACCTGGGATGGGGACATATGCAAAGATACCGATGAACCAAGGGCAGGGATAAATTCTGATGAGTCTTGTTTGCAAGTAATCTCTCCATCCTCACCCCTACCCCACGTACCTATAACCCACCCCTGCAGCATGGAAGACAGGAGGAATCCCCGCTGTCTGAAGGTACTAACCATGCATTGCCTAGGAAAATGCCCCAAGTCAGATGCCAAGCAAGACAAGAGTGATTGTCCGGAGGACCCTCCACCTACCTCTGCCTTGATGTCTACAGTCCAGACCAAGTCTCAGAATCAAGGCAGAGAATCAAGGGCCAGTGGCTTATGCCTGCTATCCTAGCTACAAGAGAAGTTAAAACCAGGAAGATCAGGGCTGGGAAGGTGGCTCAGTGGTAGAACACTTGCTTTGCATGCATGAGGCCCTGGGTTCGATTCCTCAGCACCACATAAGCAAAAAGAAAAAAGCTAGAAGTGGCGCTGTGGCTCAAGCAGTAGAGCGCTAGCCTTGAGCTGAAGAGCTGAGGGACAACGCCCAGGCCCAGAGTTCTGGCCCCACGATCGGACCCAAATAAAAAGCAAAAAACAAAAAAAACCCAGGAAGATCACAGTTCTAGACCAGCTGGGCAAAAAAGTCTGTGAGACTTCATCTTAATGGAAGAAGCTTGGCTCATGACTTTCATCCCAGCTACAACAGGAAGTCTAAAATAGACAGTAGAAGAAGAAAAATGTGACCTTATCTCAAAAATAACCAGCACAAGCTGGGCACTGGTGACTCACACTTGTAATCCTAGCTACTCACAAAGCTGAGATCGAAGCCATCCTAGGAAGGAAAGCCCATGAGACTCTTAATCATATAAAAGCCAGAACTGGTACTGTGACTCAAGTGGTAGAGTTACTCTCACACAAAAAAGTTCCAGGACAGTGAGCAGACCCTGAGTTCAAGCCCCAGCACCAGCGCATGTGCATACATACCCATACCAGCACAAAAAGTGTTAGTCATGGTTTAGCAGTAGAGTTATTAACTAGCAAACTCTAGCATCCAAATTCAAACCCCAAAACTACCCAAAAAAGAAAAAAAATGATAAGATACCAAGTATGACCCATGACTAAGTGTACCATACTCCAAAAGAGCTCCCTGAGTTTTATAATATATATACAGACAGAAATCTAGGGAACATTTCCTGGGACAGATAAAGAAGGTGTGGGAGAATCATGGGAGGAACACAAGTAAGGCCCAGGATGAGCTTGACATAGGTCCACTAAGCAGGACGTCTGCATTCAGTGTTGCAGTTCAGAGAGCGAAGAAGGTGCCATGGCTTGGCCGGTTAGCTAATCCATGGGCCAAAGATGACCCATTATGAGAAGAACAGAGAACTTGATCTTTCTTGAGCTAACATAACATAAGAGATTCAAAGGCACAGGGGGATTAGAATGCTAGAGTGGATTTGTCCCTCAAAACCTGCTCACTCTCAGGGAGGGCTCAGAAGATATATTTTTCACTGGAGTTTTAAACCTCAGGCCCAAACTCCTGGGCTTACAGTGCCAGGTGTGGCACTCACTCCTATATGCCAAGGAGAGACGCTGAGGGCCAGAGAAAGATTTATTACATGGCGGGAGGGTGTCGCGGAAGCCAGCACTTCGGCACGTCTTCAGCAGTCGTCTGGGTAAAACATGGGCTGTGGGTTTGAATAGACAGACAGCTGGGGGCAGACAGTCCCAGTCACGGTTGTGGCCTGGTTAACTATTATCTCAGTTCTTGTTCTCCAATGTTCCCAGAAGTCGTTAAAACTCATAACCCTTAGTTATGTTGTTGTCAACACTTGAGGGAGATGAAAACGAACAGGGTTGGAGGAGGGCCTGACTTGTGCTTTTGACTGTTTTCTTCCTTTGAAGCAATGATTGCTTTCTTACCTACTGTTTATCCGGAAGTGCACAGTAGAGGCTGGGGTGCCTAGCTCTTAACCTGCTTTGAATTCATTTGTGGCCCAAGTACATAGTCAGTGCTTTTTAGCAAAAACATGGTTTAAGTGCTTCTTATACTTTGGGAAAGATACTTGTGAGGGCTGGGAATGTGGCTTAATGGTAGAGTGCTTGCCTAGCATGCATGAAGCCATAGGTTTGATTTCTCAGTACCACATACATAGAAAAAGCCAGAAATGGCGCTGTGGCTCAACTGGTAGAGTGTTAGCCTTGAGCAAAAGAAGTTCAGGGACAGTGTCCAGGCCCTAGGACTGGTACCAAAAGAAAGAATGAAAGAACGAAAGAACAAAAGAAAGGAAGGGAGGGAGGAAGGGAGGAAGGAAGGAAAGAAAAAAGAGACTTGTGAGAGGAGCCCAGCATCGTTGAATATGTCTGAGGTAGCTCTTCTCTGAAGGCCACAACTTCTATAGGAACTGCTGTCACTCAATTGGAAAAGCAATGGCCATAATTTGATCCCACAGTGATGGGAACTGAAGGGTTGCACTACACTATCATAGGCAAGGTGGACATGATAACTACTATGGAAAGAAGAGGCAAAGAAACTATCAGAGCAGGCGGAATTATGGAGATCTGTGGCACAGGTGAGTTAATCTTAGAGTTCCTAGAGATGAGGCAGATAAGAAAGCTACTAGGGGGCTGGGAAGGTGGCTCAGTGGTAGAGTGCTTGCTTTGCATGCATGAGGCCCTGGGTTCCATTCCTCAGTACCACATAAGCAGAAAAAGCAGGAAGTGGCACTGTACCTCTAGTGGTAGAGTGCTAGCCTTGAACTGAAGAACTGAGGGACAGCGCCCAGGCCCAGAGTTCAGGCCCCATAACAGAAAGAAAAAGAAGGAAAGAGAGAAAGAGAGAAAGAAAGAAAGAAAGAAAGCTACTAGGTCCTCACAATCTGTATAAGTAGAAAGCTTTCAGATCAGTTGAACAAAAGTCTAACTCAAATCATAGTGACAGAGGATCACCAGCACTCAATCAGTTCCAGCTTGAGCCAGTTTACAAACCCAGAATTCTCTGACTGAAGAAGGGAAGGCCAAAACCCCTTTGGGGAGGACCCCAAGCCTAAGCCTCCACCAAAGGGACCAATGGCCTTTTACTAGGTTGTGCCATCAAAGCAGACCTTTTAGTAACTACTGGACACTGGCTCTGAACTGACATTGAGTCCAGGCAGAGTGAGGATACCAGGTGATCCATGGGAGTTTGGTTTCAATCTTATTCGCAGTGGGTTCAGTTGGTCCTTAAACCAATTATGTGGTCATTTCTCCAGTTAAAGAGTTCATAACTGGACTGTGAAAACTTTCATGAAGGATATATGAGAGATAACATCAATAAAGAAATAGGGGACATGAAGAGATCTATCTCCTTATTACAAACACAATTGAAAAGCATAGGCAATAGAAAAAAAGAAATTGAAAACAACATATCAGGAGTTGAAAATAAAGCAAGAGGAATTAGAACAATCAAATGCAGAACATATAAAAGAAACATTCAAGGGGCTGGGAATGTAGCTTAGTGGTAGAGTACTTGCCTAGCATGCATGAAGCCCTGGGTTTGATTCCTTAGTACCACATACACAGAAAAATCTGGAAGTGGCATTGTGGCTCAAGTGGTAGAGTGCTAAACCTACCTACTCAAGGACAGTGCCCAGACCCTGAGTTCAAGCCCCAGGACTGGCAAAAAGAGAGAGAGAGGCATTCAAGAATTAGTGTACTAAGGGGCTAGGAAGGTGGCTCAGTGGTAGAGCGCTTGCCTTGCATGCCTGAGGCCCTGGGTTCGATTCCTCAGCACCACATAAGCAAAAAAGAAAAAAGCCAGAAGTGGCGCTGTGGCTCAAGTGGTAGTGCACTAGCCTTGAGCTGAAGAGCTGAGGGACAGCGCCCAGGCCCAGAGTTCAGGCCCCACGACTGGACAAAAAAAAAAGAATTAGTGTACTAAGCCAAAAGATAATTCTATGCATAATTGGAATAGATGAGGAAAAGAATTAAAAGCATTGGGAGCCTATTCAATAAAATAACAGAAAACCTCCAACTATGAGAAAGAGAACCTCACACATGTGACACACATACAAAACTCCTAGCAGACAGGAAGAGAGAAGAACCACTCCTAGACACATTGCTATGAAAATCTGGACTTTAAAAGAAAAAGGAATTAATTTTAAAGGCAGCAAAAAAGTCAAAGAGGGAACTAAATTACAATGGAAAGATTAGAATAATCCCAGCTTTTTCAATACAAACTCGAAATGCAAGGAGAACCTGGAGAAATATAATTCAAGTGCTGAACAACAATTGTTAACTTAAACTAGAGCACCCAGCAAAACCATCATTCACAGTCAATAGAAATGCTAAAACCTCCCATGATAAACAAAACTAAAGGAATTCATGAACACTGAATCAGACTTCATAACTGGAATAGGGTTACTCAGCACCTGGTAGAATTTCCCCCTTGGTCCCCTCAATTATGGAGTAAGAGTTTTTGTGGTGAGAAGGACCAAATCAAAGTCCTTAGAGCAGCCTCTGCCTAGGAAAACAGCAAATGAAAAATAGCACTGCATCCCTAAAGGGACTGAAGAGATTAGTGCCACCACTGAGGACCCGGAAATGCTTAGGTGGACATTGCTGCCACATCCCCGTTGGTTTCTTATTCGGCTTGTGTAGAAGACAGATGGATTCCAGAGAATAGCAGTGCATTATCCTAGGCTTAACTCAGTGGTGATTTCAGTGGCAGCTGCTATCCCAGATGTGATTTCAAGGCTTGAACAGATTAACACATCCCCAGGTACCTGCTATGAAGCCATTGCTCTAACAAATGCCATTTTCTCCATCTCTATCTGTGATACCCACCGGAAGCAGCTTGCTGTCAGCTGGCAAAGTAGCAATACACCTTGACTGCCCACCTCCAGGAGTGCAGCAACTCCCCAGCCTTGTGGCACAATTTAAAGAGATTGATCATCTTTCCTTCCCACAAGATGTCACACTGGTTCATACACGGATGCTAGGATGTTCACTGGACCTAGCATAAGACTAAGATTTATTGATAAGACATTGGCATCCCAGCACTGGAAATAGGTCCAACTGAAATTCAAGGACCTTCTAACTCAAGATCTAGGGGGTCCAATTGTGTCAGGGATATTGAGATGTTCCCCTGAAGATGAAGGACAGGTTGTTCCCTCTACCCCTGTTACAACCAAGGAGGACAATGCCTAGGGGGCCTATTTTGCACATTCCAGCTTTGCGTGTACTATTCGGGCAACACAGGAAGTCCCTCCTGCTGTGCCAGCCACCCTGCTGCTCAGGCGCTCTGATCCAGCAGGTCCAATGCACTTTCCGTGTCTGAGGCAGGTAGAGATACAGGCCCTGGCAGGCCCAAACTCTGCTGTGATTCACCCTCATAGAATTTTGGAACACGGACTCTATCTGGGGTTGGCATGGGTGTTGTGGATTATGTGAGGAAGCCCCACCTATGATACAAAGGGGCTTTGTGCGGTCAGTTGAGAGTTCAGATAGAACAACACCTCCTCTCTCTTAGAGTAGGCCACACTCTTCTTACTCACTAGCACTCCTGGCCCCAGGACCTATTATCCTTTCAAGAGATAGCTCTTCACTTGTTAATGGGACCTACTAGAATTCCTGAACATAAGCCACCACCAAGTTACCACGCAACTTGAGAGGCTCATGATGAACCGGGTGCTGTCTGAACACAAAGTCACAACACAAGACACATACAGGGACATACATCATCCCAAAGGAGCATATGTGTGACCAGGCCTAAGCAGATCCCGAAGGCACAAACAAGTTATAGGAAGAGGTGGCCCACATCCCCTAACCCTGCTATACTGCCTTCCCACACCCTACCGTGCCTATGGCCCTGTGGGGAGTTTCCTATGGTCAGAAGACAGAGGAAGAGACTAGAACTCAGTACACAGATGGCTCTGTATCTATTACCCTGTAGGCCCCATCCAAAAGCGGGCAGCTCTAGCACTACAGACCTTTTCTGGATCGCCCATCAGGAGCAACGCTGAAGGAAACTCTTCCCAATGGGCAACACTTCAGGCAGTGCATCTAAACGCACCATTTCCTTGAAGGAGAAAGGGCCAGGTGTGTGACTATATCCTGAGTCATAGGCTCTGGCCAATGTTTGGTCAGATTTTCAAGGACTTGGAAGATGGTTGGAAAATGGGTGACAAAGGCACTTGGGGGGAGATGCATGTGGAAAGACCTCTCTGAGTTAGACAAAGGATATCAACATATTTGTGCCCCCATGCAGATGGATTTCAATAACAGAGAGGTTAGGATGACTTGTCCTCCTCCTTCTCCAGCTACCTTGTCATCACCTAAAGAGCCATGGTGGCAGACATAGTGATTATGCTTGTATGGGCAGTATGGGCTCCCAAGGATGTCGTGGCTATGGCCACTGCCAAGTACTCAGTCTGCCCATGGGAATGACCAATACTGAGTCTCAATATGGGGGTATCAGCATGTTGGGGTGATCAGCAAGCGACCTGGTAGAAAGTTTTTATTTAATTGGACCCTTTCCAATATGACAGGGGCAATACATTGTTTTTACTGGAATGGACACTTCTTCTAGATATAGATTTGCCTTTCCTGAACACAACACTGCTTCTTCCAATACCACCACCATGGTCTTAGAGAATGCCTTGTCCATTGTCATGGTATTCCACAGCATTGCTTCTAACCAAGGAACTCATTGCACAGCCAAAGACTTCAGTAATAGATCCTGCGGGTGACAGGACCTTACAGGGCTGGAAGAAGGTTCTCCAAAGCCTGTGGATTCATATTCAGTGTGTGCTGCCTTTTCTCTCACAGCCCAGATTCCAGTCCCTGGATCAAGGGGTAGAGCTATAGGAGCAAAGCCTCTCTGATCATTCCTAATGAATTGGCATTAAATGTTTGCTTCTGGGGGCTGGGAAGGTGGCTCAGTGGTAGAGCGCTTGCCTTGCATGCCTGAGGCCCTGGGTTTGATTCCTCAGTACCACATAAGCAAAAAGAAAAAAGCTGGAAATGGCGCTGTAGCTCAAGTGGTAGAGCGTTAGCCTTGAGCTGAAGAGCTGAGGGACAGCGCCCAGGCCCCACGACCGGACCCCCCCCCCCAAAAAAAAATGTTTGCTTCTGGTCCCTATAATGTTATATTTACCCTAGAAAGCTTAAACTATGAGATTATTAATTATTTGGGTGTACAGAGTTCTAATCTCAGCTGGGCACCGATGGCTCACATCTGTAATCCTAGCTATTCCAGAGGTTGAGATCTGAGGCTCACAGTTCAAATCCACCCAAGCAGGAAACTCGGTAAGACTCTTATCTCCAATAAACTACTCAAAAAAGCCTACAATGGTGCTGTGGCTCAAGTGGTAGAGCTTTAGAGCCTTGAGCAAAAGAAGTTCAGGGACAGCACCCAGGCCAGAGTTTAAGCCTTAGGACTGGCAAAAAAAAAAGAAAGAAAGAAAAGGTTCTAATCTCCACCAAGAGGACATTTAGCA
The DNA here is from genome assembly GCF_019054845.1 of Dipodomys spectabilis. Taxonomy (NCBI): domain Eukaryota; kingdom Metazoa; phylum Chordata; class Mammalia; order Rodentia; family Heteromyidae; genus Dipodomys; species Dipodomys spectabilis. The sequence goes on from NW_024870711.1 coordinate 8,966,974, forward strand.
GACTTGTAGGATAAGTTAAAAAAAAATATTGTGACACTGAAAGTTACACTGGAGGTCTAAGAGTTGTCTGAACATTTGCTAAAACATGTAAAAAACACACTGATAAATGTGACCTGCTTACCAATGTGGACAGACATCCATCCTCAGACATCTAACCTCACATAGAAACAAAGCTCCTTCCCAAAAGCAGATTTGGAAGGACCACTGGAGCAAGGAAGAGGGCAGAGGAAGTAGAGCGCTCTGGACACTAGCCACCAGAGAGGAAAGTCCACACTTGTCCCCAACCCTTAGAAAGAAGTGCCCCCGAGCCGGGCGCTGGTGGCTCACGCCTGTAATCCTAGCTACTCAGGAGGCTGAGATCTGAGGATCTCGGTTCAAAGCCAGCCCAGGCAGGAGAGACCGTGAGACTCCTATCTCCAATAAACCACCAGAAAACCGGAAGTGGCGCTGTAGCTCAAGTGGTAGAGCACTCGCCTTGAGCTGAAGAGCTGAGGGACAGCGCCCAGGCCCAGAGTTCAGGCTCCACGACCGACAAAAAAAAAAAAAAAGTGCCCCAGTGGATGTCCACACCACCTGGCCCTAGGGTTGGAGTGTCCCTCAGAGGATGACCGCGAGCTTGTGATCTAGATAGATCCAGGTTCAAAGCTTGGCTCTACCACTTACTAGCTGTGAAAACTTAAGCTACGACAACTTAGACAACTTAAATAAGGCTGTGTGCAGCTGGGTGCTGGTGGTTTACGCCTGTAATCCCAGCTACTCAGAAGACTGAGATCTGAGGATTGCTGCTCAAAGCCAGCAAGGGCAGGAAAGTCCATGAAACTCTTATTTCCAATAAACCACCAGAAAACCGGAAGTGGTGCTGTGGCTCAAGTGGTAGTGTTCGCCTTGAGCTGAAGAGCTGAGGGACAGCGCCCAGGCCCAGAGTTCAAGCCCCAAGACCAACAAAAAACATTTTTTTAATGTTTAAAAGGCCAGGTGCATGAGTACTGGATGCAGTGCTGCCAGAGTCTGGGGTGAACGGGGCGGGAGGGGGGGGCGGTGATCTGGGCCTCAGCCAGACTCAGAACTGAAGTCTGACCATTCTCCTGTGTGTCCCGTAGTGTCCCTTCCCTCAGTTCCCTGCATCGTCCACATAGGCTGAACTATGTAAAAGAAAAACTGGACTGAACCCTGGTGATGCCAAATCGAATGGAGAAGCAGGCTGGAAGCTGGCTTGCAGAGCGCTCTTCTCAAAGCCTCCTCTCCCTCACCATCTTCTCCAAGCCTAGCCCCACCATGTGGTGGGGGGTGGGCGCTCATTCTGGGACTGGCAATTGACCTGAACTACTTCCAGAGCCTCACCCATCTCTACTCAGGTGAATAATACACAATGGTAGTTTTTTTTGTGCCATTTATAAAATAAAATTCACTATTTATAAAATAACTTCTTTCACCCTTAGGGTGAGGAAGAAAGTCCGGGGAGAAGAAGCCCTGGGCTACAGCCTGCTGAGCAGCCCTGAGGCTCAGCTGGGGCTCATCTGCTGGTGGCAGATGAGAAGGAAGCTTCTCAGCCTGAGGGCTTCCTGCCCGCCCAGTGCCTTCCAATCCCCAAACAGGATGGTCATGTCCATCTGTGCCATCAAGGTGTTCCTGCAGCCCTCCACCCCGTCAGACCGTGCTGGGTCACTGCAAAGGGGCAACGGCTCCAGCCCTCGTTAGTGATGGCTACTTGTGCAAGCGGGGAGTTGTATAAGTGGAAGGGAGTGTACCGTGTGAATCATAAGAAGGCATCTGTGCCAGCAAGTTATTATTAAGCCAATGAGCTGAGATTTGGGCCCCAATTATATTTTTGCTGCTGCCACCCAGCTGCCTGGAGCCTCTCCTCCCGAGTCTGGCCTCCACGGCCGCTGCATTCAGCCTCACTCCTTCATCTCCTCCATGCCCCTGACCTAAATTCAGCCCTCATTCCCTCTCTCCCTACTCCTGACCTTCTCAAGCCAGCACAGCCCAGTGTGGGAAGTGAGTCTAGATCCTTCTTGAAAAGCAGAGGCAACCACAACGGAGCATCAGCCCAGGTTCAGCCCTTCTGTGTGCAGGGCCTGGGGCTGTGGAGGCTGGCCTTGCCCTGGGACCTGAGAAGCTGTGCAGGAATCTCCCCTATGTCCCCTGTGCAGGATGAGAAGGGACTCCTATCTGGTACTAACGGAAATAAAACCAGAGCTAAGGGAATGAACTCACAGGCCAGAGCTTTCAGGAGGCTTTTCTTAAGAAGTGGGAAGGGAGGAGAGGAGGGAGGAGGGAGGTGGAGAGGTCTGTGGGGAAAGACCTGACGGAGAGAGTTCAGTGGCACTGGAGGAAAGAACAGGCCTTTTATCAGGTTCCTGCAGTGGTCCAGGGTTGAATAAATGTCCACTAGTCATGAGGATTCTTTTTTTTTTACTCCGGACTCTGGGCCTGGGCGCTGTCCCTGAGCTCCTTTTGCTCAAGGCTAGGATTTTACCACGTAAGCCACAGCACCACTTCCAGCTTTTTCTGAGAAGTTTATTGGAGATAACAGTCTCATAGACTTTCCTGTCAAGGCTGACTTTGAACCCCAACCTCCAGATCTCAGCCTCCTGAGTAGCTAGGATGACAGGCGTGAGACACTGGCACCTGTCTGAGGATGGCAGTTTTCTATAGAAGATTCTTCCTTACATCTTTAAGTGATTTTTTTTTACCATAGATATGGTTAAGTGGGGGGAGGTTGGCTCACGCCTGTAATCCCAGCTACTCAAGAGGTTGAGATCTGAAGCCCACAGTTCAAAACCAGCCCAGGCAGAAAATCCCATGAGACTCTTATCTCCAGTTAACCACCCGAAAGCTAGAAGTGGAGCTCTGACTCAAGTGATAGAGTGCTACCCTTGAGCAAAAGGCTTAGGGGCTCACACCCATGATCCTCGCTACTCAGGAGGCTGAGGTCTAAGGCTCACAGTTTGAAGCCAGTTATGGCAGAAAAGTCTATGAGATTTATCTCCATTAAACTACAAAAAAAAAGCCAGAAGTGGCATTGTGACTCAAGAGGTAGAGCACTAGCCTTGAGCAAAAGAAACTAGGGACAGCGCCAGGCCCTGAGCTCCCATGACTGGCACAAAAAAAAAAAAAAAAAAAGAGATGGGTCAGTCACCAGTTCCTTTTTGGAGATTTTATGGTATCATGCTGCACTTGATGGGTTTATACCTGTGATAGGAGTAAAGAATAGAAAGGGATAGGAATAGAGAATGAACACAATTTATACATCATTGGAAAGGGAGAGTTTTTACATTTACAAACTATGCATTGAGAACCTATTCATCTCTTGTTCCCACGAAGGTCCCATCTACTTCATTCTTTTAGAGAATTCTTTCTCTTTAATCTTAAGAGTAATGACAAGGTGTAGATCTGTTATCTTCTATGCTGTCTACTACATGATAGTACACATTGTTCTATTTGTCCTTAGAGGTAGAGATCTCTTTCTGCCTGATCTAATGGGGCAAGATTGGCCATATAAGATTGAGAAGGAATTAGGCAGGAGCCAGTGACTCATGCCTGTAACCCCAGCTACTCAGGAGGCTGAGATCTGAGGATCAGGGTTCAAACCCAGCAGGAAAGTCCATGAAACTCTTCTCTCCAATAAACTGTCTGAAAACCGGAAGTGGTGCTGTGGCTCAAGTGGTAGAGTGCTAGCCTTGAGCTGAAGAGCTGAGGGACCCCGGCCCAGAGAAAGGCTGAAAATCACTTATGAACATAAACTTAACTCAAAACTGAGTCCTTACTATAGGTCTCAAACCAAGATACCAAGATACCAGACCTTTGCAGTGACTGGCTATAGATAACCCAAGTTACCTAAAAAAATCCATTTACAGTCAAAACAACCACATGTAGTAGCTAGAATATTTACACTGGCCATTTTCATCCTGGAGGTAGACATACTCAAGAAGTTGAATCTTCATTGGGGGTATAGTAGAACTCACATGAAAGTACCTCAATGCCACTATGCTAAGACGGGCTAAGGGTACAGTCTTGCAAGAACTAGTGGGAATTGGAATTTGCTCCTCTTTTGGAGCAGGGTAAGGTGTAATCGGTGTGACTGGAATTCATCGACATTTCTCCCATAGTACCATGGCCACTGGTGCCTTTATCCAAACAGATCCTACAACAGCCCAGCACAGAATGCCCTTTAGATTTAGCTTAGTTCCTTCTGTTTCCTGTCCCCACTAATTAGTTCGCTCTTTGACTGTACTTTCCTGCTAGACGTTTAAGACCAACGAGGTAACCCAAAACTGGTTTAATGCCAAGTTAGTAGTTGTGATTTCTTCCAATAGGCAACTGGAACACACCAAAGAGGTGAAGAGTATGTGATCAGACATGGAGTCTAGTAAAATCAGGAACGATAGTTGAGAGGGCTCCAGGCAAGAGCTGGGGTGCATTCTGGAGACCACTGTGGTTTCCAGATGCAAATCATGAGCAGTGCTTCTCACAGGAGAGCAGGATGCCGCAGGAAAATGCCGGGCAATGTCTGAAGACACCTTTGGTTGTCACCAGTGGGGCGATGTCACTCCTGGCATCTAGTGGGCAGAGGCCGGGGACACCGCTAAACATACCACAGCACACAGGACAGCACACAAGACAGTCCATAGGCTCAGAAAACCCCGATGGAGACAATGATAAGAAAGACGGTAAGATCCGGGACTAGTGACTCAAACCTGTAACCATAGAGGCTGAGGATTGGGGTGCAATGCCAGCCTAAACAGAAATGCCCATGAGACTCTTATTTCTTATTAGCCAGCAAAAAGCCAGAAGCGGAGCTGTGGCTCAAATGATAAGAGTGCCAGGCTTGAACAAAAAAAGCTACAGTACAATAAACCAGGCCCTGAGTTCAATCCCTGAGCCTAACACTCACACACACACACACACACACACACACACACACACACACACACACACACACACACACACACACACACACACACACAGAGAGAGAGACCAAAATAAGGAGGAATCTAGAACTACTTGAGAATGAGAATTGATGCAAGAATCTGGTTCCTACACCATGAAGGAATGAACAGTCTTTGTTATTCTGTAGGGTTCATGTATTACTGGTGATATTTTTAATCCACTGCAGATTAACGGGGTGCCCTCCTCAGTGGTCAGGGGCTCAGCCAGGGGCTTAGCAAGCGAGCCAGGTGTAGATAGACCCCCCTGGTCCAAGGCTTGCTGAAAACCATCTGGTTCTGGAAGCTTCAGTTCTTCAGATGACTGACAACTCCTTCAGGAGAGTTGGAAGCACACTGAGAGCTTCGGCAGGGCAGCAGAGGAAGGAGGTGACTTCTAAAGAAACAAAGGCAGGGCCTGCGTGGGAGCGGCACCCATGGGATGAGCGTTGATAACGTTGTCAAGAATAAGGCCTACTTTCAGAGAGTTAGAAGATGGCAAGAACTGACTACTACTGACTAGTACTCTGGAAAACTCTTGGTGATCCAAGACAACAGTAAGTACAACACACCCAAAGACAGGATGATAGCTTGTGTAACTAACACAGAGGTGCTATTTGTCAGATTGCTTATGCACACACAGAAGGAGATAAGATTGGCTGTGCAGCACAGGTGCACAGACTATCCTGTCAGCCTAACCAATTCTGCGGCCACCTATTGTATTGACCTGCTGCTGGTCCACAGGCTTCTCAATAGGTTTGCTGTGGACAAGATGTAGGAAGGCCAAGAGGAGGTGACCAGAGATGAATACAATGTGGAAATCATCGATGGTAGACCTTGTGCCTTCACCTGATATGTGGATGCAGGACTACAACTGGAAAGACAGTCTTCGGTGCCCTGAAGGGAGCTGCAGACAGAGGCGTGTCTACCCCGCACAGTGCCCAGCGATTCCCTGGTTATGATTCGGACAGCAAGGAGTCCAGATGCCATGGGTCCGAATGTCGCAGATCATATGCATTACTTAATGGAAGAAGATGAGGGTTCTTATAAGAAGCAGTTCCCTCAGCACATAAAGATCAATCCAGACCTGAGGGAGCAGATGGATGAGAAGGCGCGTGCTGCTAGAGGAGAGAATCCATGAAAAGTAGCCCAAAAGTGAAGAAGAGGGGCAATCATCCCAAAATGTCCCTTACCCAGAAGAAACACCAAGTAGCCCGAAAGAAATCCAGCTTCCCCAGAACTCAGGAGTGGGCTACTGAGAGTGAAGCCAAACAATTGCCTGTGAAGATTTTTTTTTCTCAGAATGACAATAAACTTATTGACAAGCAGCTAAAAAGAAAAAGAAATGAAGACAAATGTGAACTAACCGAGACCCCACCCCTAGAACAAGGAGGAGAGCCTCCAGGGATGTGTAGCCAAGAGCGAGCCTGGTGCCCCCCCTTCCAGATGAGACCATTGATAGTTAAAGCATTAGCTGCTTTGCCTATTGTAAACCATTACCACAGGTTGAGAGACTGGATTTGAACCCAAGGCCCTCTGATGTTACACTCCACATGGATAGACACTGGGGTCCTCAAAGGGCTGGCTCAAAGGCAATCACCACCATGAGGATTCCCTAAGTGCTACCCCGGGCTCTAGTGGGCACCCAACCTGCCACAGGACACTCGTTCCTCATCATCATCTCAGAGATCTGAATTGCTTTAAAAGTCCACTGCACATCTCAGAGCTCACTACCAAAGAGAGATCTGGGAAGGCAGAATTCTGCTGTGTCCACTGCTAAGCCCAGAGCCACTGGACACAGCTTCGGGAAAGATGGGCTGCAGGATCTACTAGGAAGCTAGGCAGCCGGGATCTCTGGGTACAATCAGCAAGGCAGAGAGTGACTAGAAGACCACCCCTGGCCTCCAACCCCTCCAGAAGCTCCCTCTACTTCGTGGGACAGGACCCAGTACCAAAGGAGTGGGGACAGCAGCGCCCCCTATAGTTCATCCTCTGTAATGGCCCCCGACTGTGCAGAAGCTCTACCCGTAAGCTTGCTGTCGCCTCCACTCTCCTGTACTACATCACACCTTCCCTGGTTGAGCAAGCCCTACTGGCTTTCCTTCCAAGCCAGCCCGCTTCTTACCTCGAACTTGGCCTTGACAGCCAGCATTATCCACCATGATTACCACAAGAGTTTTCAGATCAAATCCAGGCTTCCATCATCCCATGCTTCACACTGCCATTCCCAGTGGTACTGCTGCGCTGAGCCTGGACACCTGCACACACCTGTAATGTCTTCCATCCACTCAGAGTAAAAGCCAGAGGCCCTGTGGGATCAGTCCCGCCCCATCTATTACCACTGGCTACCATCCGCATGGTTATCAACATCAAGGCTTTCATACTTCTGGTTAGGTTGATACTGCCTGTCACCTTCTCCCAGGGGCCTTTCCAGCACTCTCTGTCTGAAAGGACCAGCCCCTCCCCCAGGATAGGAATGCCAGCTCTGCCGCTTTCCCCTGAGCACTTGGCCCTTTCCAGTGTTCTGCAGCAACGCTTGTCCCACGGCCTCTGCCATCGCTCTTGGAAGATGGCGTTAGGAATCCTCATGACCCCCGCAGCTCCTCAGCCTGCAGCCACGCTCGCCCTCAGCCTTGCTGGGTGAAGCGGACTCCTCCACAGCCACCACGCAGCAAGAACCCAGGGCTCAGCCGGGCTGGGTCTGCAGGGGTCTTGCTCCACTCTGCCACTGTGAACCCAGCATTCCTTGCATCTATCAAGGAAGGAGAAACGTGATGTGGGAAGGTGCTGGGAGGGGTGTAGATTGGGGGCTGGTCTCATAGACACAATACGTGTAGCCTGTCTACTCTGGTTCGCAGGATTGTACACCGCCCCCTCCCCTCCAAAAAAAAGCAAAGCAGAGGTTCACAAACTCCATTTGTGGTTTGGAAAGCAGTAGGGGAAGGAAAACATCCAAGGGCTGCCTGGAGCCACGCCAGGGCTAGCCAGCCACAAGCCTTCCCAGCAGACAGGCTCACTGAATGCTGTGTGCTGCCCCTCTCTGTCCTCTGCTGGAACCCAGGGCTTGTGGTACTTTTGTCAGCTCTCTGACATCTTGGGGCACAGAGGATGCTCATAAATATTTGCTGAGTGAATTGCAGACTACCAAGAACAAACCCTCAGTCCAACACTGGTGGCTCACGCCTGTCATCCTTGTAACTCAGGAGGCTGAGCTCTGAGGATTGCAAGTCATAGCCAGCCTAGGCAGGAAAAAGTCAGTGAGACTCTTTTCTCCAATTAATCAGTTAAAAAGACAGAAGTGGAAGTGTGGCTCAAATGGTAGAGCACTAGCCTGAAGCAGGAGGGAAAAAGTAAGAACTGAGTCGAAGACCCTGGATTCAAGCCTCAGTACTGGCACACAGGCCCAGAGAAAAACTCTTTAGTGAATGGTGGAAGTGGTGGAAACTGGGAGATGCCCTCCCATGTTGGGGTAGCTTTGCCCAGGTCCTCTGGACCTTGGCAAGAATCCTGCCTGTGGAAATGGTGGGATTATCTCTATAAGCAAGACTGCTCTAATCAGGAACACAGCCTACTCTGCTGGCTTCATTAACAACATAAAGATCTAATCCAGTGACTCCCTGGCTTGCCTTCTGCCCAGCCTGACCAGCAAGGCGGCTTCTGTCCTGTGGTTTCCTGGAACCTACCTGCACTCTGATTATCTCTTCTGATCACTGATGAAACCCAAATATCAAGATCTAGCAATGGGGCATCCAGCTCACAAACCCCAAGTCTGAATCCATTTCATATATTACACTACCCTCTCCCAAGACTGGATGTCTCCAAATTCTTGGGCTCTGTCCCTTTAAGTCAGGCAGGCAGCCAAGGATACAAAGGGTACAATCTTTGCCCAAGTGTTATCTGTAATTGTCACCAATCATTAACCCAGGAAGGGAGGAACTCCATGCTAGGGAGTTCACTTGTGCTAGGAAGGGCCAAGCAGACATGCACACAGCATGGTAAGCCAGGGAAAGGAGAAGAAAACGCTGAAGAGCCAGAACTCCCTCAGCCACCATGTGTACAAACAGCAGTGAAGACAATGCCCACATCCCAGCTTTTCTACCCACAAGTCCACTGGCCCCCATTCCCTGGTGTGGAGAACGCTCTGAAAGGTGTCTCACTTTCCTAGGTCTCCACTGAGCTCCCTCAAATCCAACTTGACCCCACATTTCTATAGACTTAAGCACTAACTTCCTCCTCCTCCTCCTCTTCCTCCTCCTCCTCCCTCATCTCACCTCTGCTTACAACCAAACAGTTGGTCCCCCCAGCTCCACCCCACTCTGTGGCCCAGGAATTTCTCTCCCATTCACCCAGAGAACCCTCCTCTTCCCAAGTTTGAATTGTATAGTGTTCCCCCAAATATACACCCTTTCCAGGCCTCAGAATGTGACCTGACTTAGAAACAGGTTCACTGCAGATGAATTCAAGAAGACGGAGGAGGGTGGGCCATGACTTCATCGGATGATACAGAGAGCAACGGGAGGATATCACTGAGGGCAGATGCAGAGGTTGGAGTGATACAGCCACAAGCCAAGGAACCCAGGAAGGACAGAAGCCGGAGGAGGCAGGATGTGGCCCTGTCAACACCTTGACTGCAGACTGCAGGACCCGCGGCTGGGCAAGAATCCACCTCTGCTCCTTTAAACCCCAGATGGATGGGAATTGAAAGCTAATGCAGAAGGGGCAGAGTCCCAGAACTTGGGGGCTTACAGTCTCCGAAGGCAACTTCCTCCACATCCTGCGGACGGGTTCTTGAGCCTCTCTCCTGTTGCGTGTCTTCTGTGCTACCTTGTAATCATATTCTGGGTGCTCCTTCCAATAAAGAAATGCACCTGTGAGGGTCATGGGTCTTCATGAGTGCTCCTACCCCCAGGTCTGGCCAGGAAGCCATGGAGGAGAGAGGGGATTCTAATGTTTCCTTCTATGACTATCAGTTCTGGAAAATGTGTCAGGCAGGTGGCTCTGTGCACTTGTGTTTTGTTGGTTTGTGGTTTGTGTTTGTTTATGGGTTTGTTTGTTGTTGGTACTTGGGTTCAGGGCCTGGGAACTGTCCCTTAGCTTTTTTGCTCAAGAGTGGCACTCTACTACTTGAGCCACAGCTCCATTTCCAGATTTTTTGATGGTTAATTGCAGATAAGAGACTCATGCGCTTTTCTGCCAGAACCAGCTTCAAACTGTGATCCTCGGATCTCAGCCTCTTGCGTAGCTGGGGGTATCTTTCTAACTCGTGCCACAGCATCATTCTGACATTCACATTGATCCCATGATCTTAAGATCTCCTCGTGTGTTCCTGGACACCGTGCCTTTGTGTCCACAGCTTCATGGTGTGCACTGACCACTTTCCTACTAATGACCTCCAGCTCTCTGTCACCACAACCCCACGGGTCCACATCCTGCCTCAGCACAGCAGATTCTGTGGGAGAATCTCTTTGATGACCATACCAAGAAGCAAGATTGCTGACCTGAAGGACAGGTAGGAGCCCCCTTTGCCTACACCCTACAAACTGCCCTCCAGAAGGGTTGTGCCAACTATGTCTCCTTCTAACACACTACACCAGGAGCTTCTACCCCCACCTCCATAAATACTCGCATTTGCCACCACCCAGCTTCCTCATCTCTGCCAGTAACGACATCAGATTACATCTCGCCATTGAATACTGGGTGCTTTTTACAATGGAGCATGTTTTTCTGGGCTCTTTTGATTTCCTGCCGTTTCCTTTCTTCTCTTGGAAGCGGCCTTTGAGATGCTTTACCCAGGTTTCATGGCAATTACTAACTTTTTCTAACTTGCTTGCAGGATTTCCTTGTGTACGTTCATCCCTTGATTTAAAAGGAAAAAAAACCATCTTACTAAGCCAGGCCCCAGTGGCTCATGCCTGCAATGCTAGTGACTCAGGGGCTGAGGTATGAGGATCATGATTTGAAGCCAAACTGTGCAGGGAAGTCCATGAGCCTCTTATCTCCCATTAACAACCAAAAAGCTGGAAGTGGAGGTGTGGCTCAAGTGGTAGAGCACCGGCCTTGACCAAAAAAAAAAAAGCCACAGGAGAACTGAAGGCACTGAGTTCAAGTTCTGGTACTGATGCACACAAAACAAGCAGTTTGATTGTAGATATGATTTACATGCCTTACAGTTGGCCATTTAAAATGTGCCCATCCACAGATGGCAGAATGTTCAGCTATGTGACTATTACCAGTTTTAAAGCATTGTCTTCACCTCAAAAAGAAGCTCATGCTTATCAGCTCTCATATCCCAACTCTCCACTCCACCCCGGCTCTCAGAAAGGACTACTGTCCTCCAGATCATGCCTATTCCGTGCACAGGGAACATTTCATATAGATGGAATTATAGGATGTATGACCTTTCATGACTGGCTTTCTTGCATTTAACATGATGGTGTTAAGATTTCTCCACTCTGCCGCATGAATCAGTAGCTCATTCCTCTTGGTGGCTGAATAGTATTCTAGCAGGCTGATAAACATTTTAGCAGCTGATAAACATTTGAGTATCTTCCACAACCTGGTGATTTTGAATAATACTGCTATAAACATTCACATACACACTTCTATGAGGAACTATTTGGGTGTTCACCTAACAGTGAGATTGCTAGGTATAAGGAAACCAAAATGTTTAGTCATTTGAGAAATGACCAGTTTTCCAAATGGTGGCCTCATTTAATATTACCACCAGCTGTGTGCGAGAATTCAAATTTTTCCACATGGCATCAGTGCATTATTATATGACCTATTCTGTCTCTCCTAGGAGTGTGAAGTGCTATTTCATTGTGTGAAACTCTTATTTGACACATAATAATTGTACATATCTGTGGTGTACAGTGTGACTTTTTATCCATGTGTAATGACCGGGCACTTGACACATTCATCATCCCTGACACTTGATGATTTGTGTTGGGAAAGTCCGACATTTGCAACAACACGGGTGAAACTGGAAGAACTGTATTCATCAAAATTTAGTCAGGCTCTAGAGGAGGCTACACTTAGGGGAGGAACCAAAGGCAGATCATCTAAAGTTCTATTTATCAAAGCCAATTCCAGGAAATGGAAACGGGGAGGGGGAGAGAAGGGAGGCACAGGAATGAAGGTGGAGGGGAAGCTAAAACCTTGCTCTCGTAGACGCAGAGAAGAGAATAGCAGTTACCCAAGCTTGGGGGGGTATGGGAAGGAGAGAGAAGGCTGATGGGTACAGGGCTGCCTATTGCTGGATACACAGAATGTTCTAGAGCAGAGCTGAATAGTAGAGAGAGATTCTGACGTGTTTTTTACAGTTCCCTGATAAAGATATTGAACAGCTTTTCATATGCTATTGCTTCTTCACTGTTCTCTTCGGAGGACTATTCATTCAGACCCTTGGCTCACTTTAGTTGGATTATTTGTCTTTTCATCGCTGAACTGTGAGTTCTTTGCATGTTATAAATACAGCCCTCAAATAGAGACTTGTGAATATGTCCCCCTCTATTCTCTGGGCTATGTCTTCAATGTCTTCTTTGTGTCCTTTGAAGTATGTACGGTTTCTGTTGTTGTTGTGCTTTTTGTTTGTTCTGGTTTTTGTGCCAGTGCAGGAGCTTGACTTCGCAAGCTGTGAGAGCCGCGTGAGGCCGGCGCTAAAGCACCTACGTTTTAATCCCAATGACAGCATTCATCTCTCTCTTCTTTAGTTTCTTGTGCTTTGCAGTCACAGGCAGAGCCCTTGCCAACCTAACATCAAGATATCAACCATTGCCAGGCACCAGTGGCTCATGCCTGTAATCCTAGCTACTCAGGAGGCTGAGATCTAAAGATCTCAGTTCAAAGCCAGCCCAGGCAGGAAAGTCTGTGAGACTTCTATCTCACATGAACCACTAAAATGTCATAATAGAGCTTGGGATCAAGTGGTAGATTGCTGGCCTTGAGCAAAAAATAAAAAACTCAGGGGGCTGGGAATGCGGCTTAGTGGTAGAGTGCTTGCCTAGCATGCATGAAGCCCTGGGTTCGATTCCTCAGTACCACATACACAGAAAAAGCCAGAAGTGGTGCTGTGGCTCAAGTGGTAGAGTGCTAGCCTTGAGCACAGAGAGGCTCAAGGACAGTGCCCAGGTCCTGAGTTCAAGCCCCAGGAGTGACAAAAAAACAAAAACAAAAAAAGCCCTCAGGGACACCAAAAGAGAAAAGAAAAAAATGTACTCCTGATTTTTCTCCTAAGTGTTTTGTATTTTTAGGTCAGATTCAGTTCTTCGATCCATTTCAAGCTCACGTTTGTGCGTGGCGTGAGGTAAGCATCTGATGTCATTCTGCGTGTGGCTCCTTTGTTTTTCCCCTGTTCAGCTGCCTCCTCCAACTCTGCCCTCATGTAACTGTCTTGGTCAGACTTTCCAATGTCAGGTCGTTCTGGGAGCTCTCCTCTGCTCTAAGCCCCTCCCCTGCATGCAGCCTGTGAGTTCATAACAGAAGGCCCAACTTGAGAGACACAGACTGTCCCGTAAAGCACCACTTCCCAAAGGCCCTGAAGACCTAGAATTTCAAAGAAAAAAAACAGGAGAGGGGAGCCTAGACTTGCATAGGGAATATCCAGTTAACTGTGTTCATCTCGTGTCAATACACATTGAAATGATTTGCAATTAAGAAAAGTACCAAACAAACGATGTACCTTGTGAGAGGGGATGGGGGGGGGGGGGGGGGCGGGGAGAAACTGGATGAAAAACAGAGGAAGGAGGTGGCATCATCCAAGAAAAAAATGTATTCATTACTCAACTTGTAATATGGTAACCCCTCTGTACAATAACATAAAAATAGTATTTCTAACAGAAAATTACAACATCCACATAACCACAAAATAAGAAGTATTTCTTAGTATCCTGCCTAGATGACCAAGAAGAAAGAATTCTCAGCTCTTCCTAGCCACATAACTTTCCCTGACTCTTGCCCCTCCCTCGTCCATATTTGCCCCACCCCACCCCCATCCTGTTAATCTAAGTAGGCCACTCTAGTTCCGTCCTCTTCCTGCAGAAGAGAACCTCACCCTTTTTTCCCCCTTCTGCTCTTGGCCATCCTAACCAACTTTCTCCTCAGCCACATCCTCCCTCTTTTCTGAAAACTGTCAGGGTCCCAGAGATGGTGAAAAGATTTCTTCTGGAGGTTCAACTCAGTGCTTTTATCTCTCAAACCATCTCTGGTTCCAAGTCCCACATACAGACAGACTGCTCTGCTTTGCTGAGGGCCACAGTCTTCCATCAACCCTGCCTGGCCCCTTGTCTCTATCTCTGGGTAGATTCTTGGCTAGAAAATGTCCCTTGGTCCTCATCACGGCCCTGGGAAACATGCCACCTGTACACCCAGATCATCACAGTACACAGCTCATCCCAGAGACTGTGTAGGACAGTTCTGTGGAAGGTGGCACTCACTGTGACAGGAGACATCATAGGTAAATGGCCTAAGGACATGCCACACAGGCTGCAGCCACCAGCACCGGGCACACCCCCACACACACACATGGGGAATCCCTGAGCTGCAGGTCCCCACCTTGCTGGCTTCTTACCTCACCCTGTCCCTCCCTAGAGGGCGGAGTCCAATGGACTTCAAGAAGGAGTCAGGGGTCAGCACCTTAGAACAAAGGCTGGTGCAGCGGTCCGCAGGCGCGGAGCACACAGGTGCGTTCTGATGGGGCGGACTGGGAAGGGAGGAGCGCAGAGAGGACAGGGGTGGGGTGGGGAGGGCCACAGAGCAGGAGGCCTGAGGAGCCACACAGGGCCCGGGCCTTAGGAGGGAGAGAGGAAGGAGAGGGCGGAAGGAGGGGACATGCTTCCCCTTTGCAGGGCAGGCTGACCGGCTGCCAAGTCTCCCCTTGTCCTGCGTGGCTCTGTCGCTCTTCCCCAACCTGCACGACTGCCACAGGAACGTGCGCACAGAGGGCCTCTCCTGGGGAGCTCAACCCCGTATGTCCGCACATCCCCTTCCCGGATAAAGCAGAAAGGCACGTGGGTCTTCCTTCTCTCTCTGCCCACCCCCCAAATAGGAGGGCCCACCAGGAAAGGGCATTGTGGCACCTTAAATGCAGAAAGGAGCAGGTGGCTACTTGCTGCAGGCCTGGAAACGGTGAAAGATGAATGGTCCAGAGGACTGGAGGGGGTGGGGAGGACGGGCAGACCATGAGGACCCCCATGGGATACTCTAGTGGTGGCTGGCGTGATGCGTGTGTCAAAGCCCATGGGCTGCAGCCCCAGGAGCTGCACTCCAGCTCTGGACTCTGGACAGTAACGCTGTGTCTGCTGCAGCACCAGGGCCGAGCTGGCGATGCCCTTACCGGACAGGCCGGGGGAGGGGCAGGGGACACGCGGAAGGTCTCTGTGCCTTTTGCTCCATCTTGCTGAGAAACCTAAAACTCCTCTGAACAAATCGAGGGACATTAAAAGCTACAAGAGCAACAGGGATCTTGGTCCTGGAGCACTGTGGGAACTGAATGGGCTCATATGAAGGAAGGACTTGGTTTGCAAGCCGTTAAATTGGAACAGATGTTGGTATTTATCTGTATTGGCATCGGATGCATCATTTCATTTAATCTTTTCATAATATAATTTCTTTAAGATTTTAATTAGCATATGTGAGTTATGTAAGCAGGAGATCTCATTGTGACATTTCCAGATGTGTATGTAATGTACTCAGATCAAACTCACCCTCTCTCTCTCTCTCTCTTTCTCCCCCTCATCCATTTCCCCCCCCCTTTTTTTTTTTTTTTGTCGGTCGTGGGGCTTGAACTCTGGGCCTGGGCGCTGTCCCTCAGCTCTTCAGTTCAAGGCGAGCGCTCTACCACTTGAGCTACAGCGCCACTTCTGGTTTTCTGGTGGTTTATTGGAGATAGGAGTCTCACGGTCTCTCCTGTCCGGGCTGGCTTTGAACCACGATCCTCAGATCTCACCCTCCTGAGTAGCTAGGATTACAGGCGTGAGCCACCAGCGCCCGGCCATTTTCCCCCTTCTTAAAACAATTTTAACAGGTTTCCTTGTTCTACTTTCATAGGCTCATGAGAAGTCCTTCAATCATATCACCCTCGTTCATCCTCTCCCCTCTTTCTGGGATGCGACTGTCTTCATTACAGCCTATTTTACTTTCCTGTCGTCCTCTTTTATTTCTTTTAGTAGATAGTGAATGAACCAAGGTATTTTGCCATGGGGATCCACACATGTGTCTCTTATAACTGAGCCCATCTAGCCTCATCGATTGCTCCCTCTTTCCCTCTCTCCTCCATGCCTTTATGGTTCAACAGCTGTCAGCATGTTTCCGTATGCCATCTTCATACACAGACACCATGTATTTCAGCATTACCTGCCCTCCATCGTTCTTTTCCTCTTTCCCCTTCCTCTCATTCTTCCAGTCACACAATCACATTCATATATTTTTAGGTCTAGCTATTATTTTTTAAAGCAAAAACATGCTGTCTTTCCTCTTTGAGCTTGGCTTAGCTTGCTCAGCATGATGCTGTCCAACACCATCTACCCTCTGCAAACCACATAATTTCATTTTGTTCTTTCTTTATGGATGACTAATATTCCATTGTATATATGTACCATATCTTCTTTGTCCACTCATCCATTGATGACACCTCTGCTGATTCCACCAATTGGCTATGTGAACAGAGCTTCAATAAGCACGGGTATGCAAGCATTCTCTCGTATGTTGATTGAGATTCCTATAGATAGATGCCCCCCTCAAGGGTAAGGTAGATCTGTTTCTAGTTATATATATATATAATTGTGAAAATACCATAGATAGGGGTTATAATTACATGAGCAAGGTAATGAGTGCATTTCTTATCAAGTATTGTTGCCTCCTCCTTTGTTTCCCCTCTCCCATCTCCCCCCCACACACTCTCCCCTCCTTCCCCCCCCCCCATTTCTAGTTTTTTAAGGAAGATCTGTACAGATTTCCATAGCGGTAACACTAGTTTGCATTCCTACCAACAATCTATAAGTCCCTTCCCCTCTGTCCTTCCCACCCTTCCATTTGTTGTTGTTTTCTTGATGATTGTCATTCTGAATGGAGTGAAATGGAATCAATGTAGTTTTGATTTTTGCAACGTATTTCTACCTCCCTTCCCATCTGTCTTCATTCTTTTCCACTGCTCTTTAGCGAAAGCCCTTTTAATTGGGGGTTTAAAACTAGATGTAAAGCCTTTAAATGTGATTTGATTGAAATTGTGTGTCTGTGCAAAAATAAATTTACATATATTAAAAGGGAAGGGGGCTGCCACTAGTGGCTCACAACTGCAATACTAGCTTCTCAGAAGGTTGATATCTGAGGGACAAGGTTCAGGAAAGTCCAATCAACTAGCAAAGAGATGCAAATGTTGCTGTGCCTCCAGTGGTAGAGCACCATCCTTGAATGTAAAAGCTAAAGCACAGAGCCCAGGCCCAGAGTTCTAGACCCAGTACTGGCACACATGCACATACAAGTAATAATAATAATAATAATAAATTGAAAGAGCCAGAGGTTGGAGGCATGGCTCAGGTGGTAGAGCACCTGCTAATAAACATAAAGCTTTGTATAATGAGTCCCAGTCTCAGATAGGAAAATAAATAAATAAAATTTTTAAAAATAAATTGCAAGAGCCAGGTGGTAGCTCCTGCCTATCATCCTAGCTACCCAGGAGGCTGAGATCTGAAGATTGTGGTTTGAAGCCAGTGTGGGCAGGAAAGTCCATGAGACTCTCATCTCCAATAAACTATCAGAAAAAGCTAGAAGTGGTGCTATGGCTCAAGTGGTAGGTAGAGCACCAGCCTTGAACAGAAGAAGCTCAGGGACATTGCCCAGCCCCTAAGCTCAAGCCCCAGGACTGGCAAATATAAATATAAATTTTAAAAAATTGAAAGAGCCAAGAACCAGTGGATCACACCTGGAAAATAAACCTAGCTACTTAGGAGGCTGAGATCTGAGGATCAAGGTTCAAATTTAGCCTGGCCAAGCAAGTGCATGAGATTCTTATCTCCAATTAATCACCAAACAGCTGGAAGTGGAACTGTGGCTCAAGTGGTAGAGCACTAGCTAGCCTTGAGCACAAAGGCTCAGGGACAGCACCTAAGCCCTGAGTTCAAGCTCCACCATGGACACACATATGCACATACACACACAAACACAAAGTGCAGTTTTGCTATCCATACAATTGTACTTCACAGGCACAATCATTCTGCAGCCTTCAGAGGGCAGAACCTGGGGCTCCCATAACTCACAGCGTCCCTGCTGAGGGATGGTTTGTCCTGCTGAGCTCATGTCCATAAAAGAACTAGACGAGGGAGTGTTTCTAGATAAGGAAGTCCACACCTGCAACTATAAGAGGTTCACAGGCAAGCAAGAGAACAGATGCACAGACCAGGGCGCAGACAGCTCTGCAAACCATGTGTGGCTCCCCCTAAACCCAGTTCTTTGTTTCCACAAGGCTAAGGGACAGAGTACTCCAAGGTGCTGGTCTTGCAAGACATTAAGTCCCTCTCCTGTCTTCCAGAGTGATGGGTCAGGAGAGCCTGGCCCTGGGCTGGGTGGCCGCTGCCCTCCTGGTGCTGCAGATGGTGGTGGCAGAGCGTCCCCTCTGGATGCTGGAAGGCAAGGCTGGTGTGTTCGCGGACCTGAGCGCCCAGGAGCTGAAGGCTGTGCACAGCTTCCTGAGGTCCAGGAAGGAGCTGCGGCTGCAGCCTTCCACAGTGCCGACCATGGTCAAGAACTCAGTGTTTCTCATAGAGATGCTGCTCCCCAAGAAGAAGCGCGTGCTGAAATTTCTGGATAAGGGCAAAAGGCGGCCTGCCCGGGAAGCTCGTGTGGTCATCTTCTTTGGAGACCAGGAGCACCCCAACATCACTGAGTTTGCCGTGGGACCCCTGCCAGAGCCCTGCTCCATGAGGATGCTGCCCCCTCGGCCAGGGCACCAGCCATCCTGGGAGTCCAGACCCATCACCACCGTGGAGTACGACCTCCTGTATGCCACGGTGGAGGAGGCCACCAGGCCCCTGCACCAATTCTTCCTGGACACCACAGGCTTCTCCTTCCATAACTGCAGTGACCGCTGCCTGACTTTCACCGACGTGGCCCCCCGGGGCTTGGCGTCTGGCCAGCGCCGCAGCTGGCTCATCTTTCAACGCTTTGTAGAAGGCTACTTCTTGCATCCTACAGGGCTAGAGCTCCTGGTGGATCATGGGAGCCTGAACCCCGAGCACTGGACGGTGGAGCAGCTCTGGTACAATGGGAAGTTCTACCAGAGCCCGACGGAACTGGCGCAGAAGTATGACAGCGGAGAGGTGGACAAGGTGGTCCTTGAGGACCCGGTGCCCCAGGGCCAAGCAGCCGAGAGTGCAGAGGAGCTCCCCCTGTTCTCCTCCTACACACCCCGCGGGGACTTTCCCAGCCCCACCCGCACGGCTGGCCCACGCCTGGTCCAGCCGCACACGCCCCGCTACGTGCTAGAAGGCAATGCCGTCCTGTACATGGGCTGGAGCTTCGCCTTCCGCCTGCGTTCCTCTTCGGGGCTACAGATCCTGAACGTTCACTTCGGCGGGGAGCGCGTGGCCTACGAGGTGAGCGTGCAAGAGGCCGTGGCGTTGTACGGTGGCCACACACCCGCAGGCATGCAGACCAAGTACATCGACGCGGGCTGGGGCATGGGCACCGTCACCCACGAGCTGGCCCCCGGCATCGACTGTCCGGACACTGCCACCTTCCTGGACGCCTTCCACTACTACGATACTAATGACCCCGTCCGCTACCCCAGGGCCCTCTGCCTCTTTGAGATGCCCACAGGGGTGCCCCTCCGGCGGCACTTCGATTCCAACTTTAGAGGCAGCTTCACCTTCTACGCAGGCCTGACGGGCCAAGTGCTGGTGCTGCGAACCACCTCCACAGTCTACAACTATGACTACATCTGGGACTTCATCTTCCACCCCAACGGGGTGATGGAGGCCAAGATGCACGCCACTGGCTATGTCCACGCCACCTTCTACACCCCCGAAGGGCTGCGCTATGGGACTCGCCTGCACACCCACCTGCTGGGCAACATACACACCCACTTAGTGCATTACCGAGTCGACCTGGACGTGGCCGGTAAGAAAAGTGGTCTGCTGGGTCAGCCATCCCACCCAAGCGATAACTTACACTCCGCAGGGGATGGCGTTAGATCTTGGGCCACAACAGCAGGAGTTTTTGCTCGGCCTGCTCCTGCAAAACATGAAACTAAAGATTTAATGTAGCCCTAAAAAAAAATACTGGAACTAGCCAAGTGCCAGTGGCTCTATGGTCCTAGCTACTCAGAAGGGCAGCCAAGTCTGTGAGACTTTTATCCAAATTGCCTAACAAAAAGCTCCAACTGGAGCTGTGGCTCAAGTGGTAGAGCACCAGACTTGAGCAAAAAAAAAAAATCCAAGTGAAAGCACAAGGCCTTGAGTTCAAGCCTGAGTACCTGCATGCTGGTGTGTGTGCACACCACACACAGTGCTGAAAGTAAATAATGCCCAATAATTTCCCAGGATGCTAGTATCCTTGTCTTGGGACTAAGTAGAAAGGTGTACCTGGCGTGGGATTAGGGAAATGTCACTGCCTAGCACTCTGAGGTGGCATACAGGATCTCTGGCTGTTAGAGAAGAATGACATGGTGTAATACCCAACATCAAATCCCAAAGCAGAGCACGCCCACCAGGACCCGATGATCAGCTTCCACCAGCCAGCCCCGCTCTCCCTCTGGCCCAGAACACATAGGCTCTGACGCCTGGAGAATGATGGGCTGCCCTTTCTGTAATGCTAAAAACACAGCAAATGAGCCAGACACCAGTGGCTTGCACCTGTGATCCTAGCTGCTCAGGAGGCTGAGATCTGAGGATTCACAGGCAGACCAGGCTGAAAAGTCTGTGAAACTCTTATATCCAATTAACAAGTAAAAGTCTGAAGTGGAGGTGTGGCTCAAGTAGTAGGGCATCAGCTGTAAGTGAAAAAGCCAAGTCAGAGTTCAGAGCCCTGAGTTCAAGCCCCAGTGCTGACACCAACACACACACACACACACACAAACCCATAAAACACCCACAACCCAGCCAACAGACTTGGGCCCAGCTCTTGAAAGAACCACTGAGCATCGCATTGGATCACCTCAGGTGCCCTGACACCATGAGCTAGCTGTCTTCTAGAGACTCTGGCTTTGGTACTCTTAATGCTTCCCACGGCCAGCCCCGTGCTGCTCCCAGCACAGGCTTCTTGCTGGCAGTCGGCTGTGGTGTGTTCTAGAAGGGAGATCCCACAGTGTGGGAGGAGGTTTCAGTTCCTTCAGCTTCCAGTGTGATTTTTTCACCCTCCTTTTCCCTGCCTGCCTGCCTCCAGGCACCAAGAACAGCTTCCAGACGCTACAAATGAAGCTGGAAAATATCACCAACCCCTGGAGCCCAAGACAGCAGCTGGTGCAGCCGTTCCTCAAGCAGAAGCGGTACCTCCACGAGCGCCAGGCCGCCTTCCACTATGATCAGGCTCTGCCCAAGTACCTACTCTTCACCAGCCCCCAGAAGAACCCCTGGGGCCACACGCGCAGCTACCGCCTGCAGATCCACTCCATGGCTGAGCAGGTGCTGCCTCTGGGCTGGCGGGAAGAACAGGCCATCACCTGGGCCAGGTGAGGAGAATGGAGGAGGCTGAACAGGGCGGGGCATCCCCGGTGTCTATGTCTGTCTGTCCTTCTGTCCACCAGGCTCTGACCACACATGTGAAGGGGATGTAGAGGCTGTTTACAGGGCTTGGGGCCCTGGGTTACCTATGGGCCTCACAGCCTCCCAGGGGATATCCGCTTGTTCAGGGGATGCCCCCATCATCCATCTGGGACCACCCTTCCCCCAGAGCAACCCGGCCTCTCCCTGGCCCGGCAGGTACCCCCTGGCAGTGACCAAGCACCAGGATTCTGAGCAGAGCAGCAGCAGTATCTATAATCAGAACGACCCCTGGCATCCCCCTGTGGTCTTCGAGGAGTTTCTTCGGAACAATGAGAGCATTGAAAATGAGGTACTGCCTGGTCCCTGCCCCTACCCTCCTCTGGCCTCTTCTCCAGCAGAATTCTAACCAGCCTCCACCTGGACCCATCCTGGTCCAGTGTGGCTGGCAGCGTGGAGGGAAGCTCAGAGCTCGGGGCAGACCTGAGCACCTCTTTAAAATGGGGCTGAGGAGAATTGCAAGGCTGAAACTCCGCCCCCCACAGTCACAGCCCCGCCCACTCACGCCAGCCTCCTCCCACAGGATTTGGTGGCCTGGGTGACGCTGGGCTTCCTGCACATCCCCCACTCGGAGGACATCCCCAACACGGCCACACCCGGGAACAGCGTGGGCTTCTTGCTCCGGCCTTTCAACTTCTTCCCGGAGGACCCCTCCCTGGCTTCCAGAGACACTGTGATCGTGTGGCCCCGAGACAAGGGCCCCAACTTTGTCCAGCGATGGCTCTCTGAGGACATGGACTGCCTGGCACCTCCCACTTTCAGCTACAATGGGACCTACAAGCCTGTTTGAGGGGGGCGGGCCCCGATCCTGTCAGAAAGCCAGAGACCCTCCCCACTCCCCACCCTGTCCCCCATCCCCACCCACAAGGCAGACAATAAACCCTTCCACTCCCAGCCCTGCCTGCCATGCTGCTTCTGGGGGGGCCAGGGGAGGGCGTGGCCACACACACAGATGGGAGAGCATCGAATTCGGCCGCAGGCTCCATCTGTATTTAAAAGACCCTTCACTTCCTGAGTCGCGTGGCTTTGCTTCTTTGTCACCAGTGGGCCTCAGACTCCACATGCTTCCCTCTGAGTGTCTGTTGCTGTTGCTCTCCGGGCCTTCGGCTATAGTCACCAACCTCTCAACCTCTGGTGATGAGGCTCTGATGTGATTAACTGAGCAGAGCTGCTCCCGTCGTGGAAGAACATTGAGTGCCCCACTGAAATGTCCCTGACGCCGGCGCTCTGCTGGTGGGGCCCCGAGTGCACTCACTGGCCACCCATGCATGGCCCAGAATTCTAGGGCCACTTGCTGTTAACTGGCCAAGAAACTGGACCCTGGCAGGGGGGAAGGGGAGGCTGTTGCCCTACACTCCTCCCAAACCCTAAACACCTAGTGAGCAAACTTGCATTCTACCAAGGATAGCCACCAGCCCCTTTCAAGGTTCACCTAGTACCTTGACAGCCCTTCAGCCCTAACTGCCACGGCCACCTGGTTACCTAGTTCCACTTACAGGAGTTCCTGGGTATACCAGATGACGCCTGTGGGCCAGTGAGATCGGGGCCCCTCTGTTCTTCCTGTGGCCCACTGCAGCAGGAAGGGAAATCATCAAAACGCAGCCCCCACATCTGAAGCGTGGGCAAGGGATATGGCCTCTCCCCTGCCCGCCGCCATCTTGGCCTCTGCTGGTAGTGCTTGGTGACAGTTCCCGGCTTGGCTGCCTGCCTCTTGTGCTTTTCTCAACATTCTACAGACCATTTCCTCCCTGTGTGCAGGCTCCTCTTCCTGACGCAAGGAAAGACATGTGTCCTCATTCCATCTATTCAAACTATACTAGAGGGTCTTTCTATCCAGGGCATTTAGGCAAGAAAAAAAACGTTAATATCTAGATTAGGAGAAAAAAAGATGACCTGCTCTAGTGCATGGTGCATCCTAAGAAATCAAGTTCAACAAGGTTACAGGATACAAAACCAGTATACAAAACACAATTGCTGCTGGAAGCTGGTGGTACACGCGTCACCCTAGCCACTCAGAAGGCTCAGATCTGAGGACTGAGGTTTGAAGCCAGCCCCAGGGAAGGAAAGTTCATGAGAATCTTATCTCCAATGTAACGCATGTGTGCATGCACACACGCACACACACACCCCTCAGGTGGAGCTGTGGCTCAAGTGGTAGTCTTGAGCACAAAAAGCCTAGGGACAGTGCTCAGGCCCTGAATTCAAGCCCTAGTACTTGCACAAAAAATCCTGACCTTGGGGCTGGGGGTTTAGCCCAGCGGAAGGGCACCTGCCTGGTGCACACAAAGCCCTGGGTTCGGTCTTCAGCCCTGGGGAAAAAAAAAATTCCTCACCTCAGTTATATTTCCATACTACAATAACTAGCAACACAAAAATAAAAATGTTTAATCTCATCTTCAAAAACATCAAAATAAACAAGACACTTAGGAATACATTTTTTAAATGAAGTACAAACTTTATACTCTGATAATTATACAACATGGGTTAAAGAAATTAAAGGATATGTAATCTATAGAAAGATCTCCACGCTCTTGATCAAACACTCAAAGTTATTATGAGAGCAATCCATCCAATCTCAATGTGTGGTATGACCTCTACCAAAGACTCGGCTGCATTGTTCGTAGAAATTAATAAGCTAAAAATCCTAAGGAAATTCAAGGGACCCACAGTTGTCCAGAGGATCCTGACAAAGAACAAAGCTGAACCATCAGCATTCCTAAATTTGTTACAGAATCAAGACAGTGAGGGACCAGCCAGAGTGCAGACATAGATCAATGCAGACAGCCCTGGGGCCAGAAATAAACCTCACATTTAAAGGCAATTGATTTTTTTTGTTATAAGAGCACCAAAATAAGCCAATGGAGAAAGGACGGCCTTTTCAATCAACCACATATCCACCTATGAAAGAATGGGGTTGAAACTCAATTTTATGTCATATATAAAATTGTCTCAAAATGGATCAAAGACCTAACTGTGCAGCTTAAACTCTTGGAATAAAATGGAAGTGTAAATCTTCATAGACTCAGGCTAGACAATGGTTTCTGAGCCATGACATCAAAAAACACAGATATAAACTAAAAATAGATACGTAAATTTCATCAAAATTTAAAAACTGCTGAGTGTGATAGTTCATGCCTATAATCTCAGCTACTTAGAAGACTGAGCTCAGGAGAACTGTGGTTCCAGGTCAGTCCAATCAAAACAACAATAAAATAAATTCATGAGAATCCATCTCAACAACTACCACAACAAAAATCGAGGGTATGGTGGGATACACCTGTAATCCTGGCTATGGCAGGAAGGGTAAAGTAGGATTGTGGTCCAGGGCAGCCCAGGCAGAAAGTAAGACCTTATCTCGAAAATAACGAGAGTACAAAGGACTGGAGGTGTGGCTCATAGGACAGAGTGCCAGCCTACCGAGTGCCCAGCCTACAGCTCAAACCCCAAACCTCAAAAATAACATAAAGCTTTTATAGTCCAAAGGGCACTGTAAAAAAACAGAGCAACTCACAAAATGGAGGAAATAATTGCAAATCATAAATCTGACCAGGTTCTTGCACCTAGAACATATAAAGAACTCTTACAACTCAGTGGCAAAATAGCAGCCATCCAATTTTAAATGAACCAAGTATCTGAAAGAAGATACATAAGTGACCCCCTCACCTCCTCCAGGGGCCATTACTTAAAAAACAAAACAGCTAACAGCACACATTGATAAGAATATTGGGAAAGTGCCAATGCGAAACGTTGGTGATCGATGGGAAGATAAAATGTTACAAGCACTTTGGTGAAGAGTCAGGTAAATATTCCAACTTTAGACACAGAGTGATCATATAATTCAGGAATGCTGCCTCTAACATAATGCCCAAGAAAAACTTAAAAGTGTGTCCATGCAAAAATGTTTGCATATATGTCCATAGCAATAGTATGTCCAATAGTCAAAAAATGTCAACACAAATGTCCAGCAGCTGCTGAAGAAGCCAGATGTGGAATATCCATACAGTGGAACATTATTCTGCAATGAAAATGGATGGAGTACTATACAATCCAGAGCCTGGCTGAGCCTTGAAAGCATTACAGTACATCAAAGAAGGTAGATGGAAAATGCCACATCTCATATGAGCCTACGCACAGTAAATGTCTATGGCAGGCAAACCCATAGAGACAGCACAATAAGTAGTGGCTACTAGGGTCTCAGAGGGCTAGGTAGGGGACTTCTCTTGAAGTTGATTTTTTTTCATTTCACGTAAAGAAGCTGAACAGAGGGTTACAGTTACATGAGTAAGGCAACGAGTACATGACTTGTCAATCATTGTTACCCCTTCCCTTGTCCCACTATCCCTTCCCTCCCCCACCTCCCACATTCCTCCCCACCCCTTGAAGTTGATTTTTTAAAATATTCTAAAGCAGATTGTGGTGATGGATACACAACTCTGTGGCTGAAAGTCATTAAACTTACACTTTCAGAGAAAAAACTTTGCAGTATGTGAATTGTATCTCAAAAGAGCAGTTTGGTTTGTATGCGTGCGTGCGTGCGTGCATGTGTGTGTGTGTGCGCGTGTGTGCGTGTGTGCGTGTGTGTGTGTGTGTGTGTGTGTGTGTGTGTGTGTGTGTATGTTGTTTGTTTTATGCCAGTCCTGGGGTTCAAACTCTGGGCTTGGGCACTGTCCCTGAGCTTTTTTTCTTTTCTTTTTTTTTTCTTTTTTTTTGCTCAGTGCTAGCATTCTAACACTTGAGCCACACCTTCACTTATAGCTTTTTTTTTAAGTATATTAGAGATTGAAACAGTCTTACAGACTTTTCTGCTTGGGCTGGCTTTGAACTGCAATCCTTAGATCTCAGCTTCCTGAGTAGCTAAGACTAAAGGTATGAGCCACTAGAGCCTGGCAACAAATTCAGGTTTTTAAGTTAATAAAAACTAGGGCTCGTGTGGCTCGTGTGGTAGAGCCCTGCCTGGGAAGCATAAGGCCCTAAATTCAAACCCCAGTCCTACAAGAAGGAAAAAAGCTGACTAAAATGATCAAAACTATCTATCATCTATACCAATATCCATATTCTTTTTTTCCAGCTTATATTCTTTATACAGGGGAAAATTTCATTGTTACATCTCCACAGATCTACACTGCATCCCAACAAATCTCATCCTTGACATCCATGTTCTAGTAATGACATTGTATAGTCCAGCTTATATCAAGTGTCTTAACTGAGGCTGCCATAACAAAACACCCTAGACTGGCTGGCTCTTGACCAACAGAATGTGGCCCTCACAGTTCCAGTGGCTAGAAGCTCAAGGCCAAGGCACCAGCAGAGTCAGCACCTGGAGACGCCAGATTCCTGGTTTCCAGACACCCCATCTTCTGGCTGTGTCCTCACAAGGCAGGAGAGACAAGAGCTCTCCTGGCTGTCTTCTGTAGGGACGCCCTCCTGATCTAATCCTCCCCAAAGCCCTCACCTCCAGATGCTGACATTTGGTGGTTTGTCTCTAAATACATGATTTTAGGGGAACACGAACTTTTCTCCATCACAAGAAGACCCCATCAGCAGACTCCAGGGGTAGGTGTGTCCCCCACAATTCCATACTATTTTAATTTATTGTTTCAAAGCTAAAAACTTTTCTTGCTGGATACTGGTAGCTCACATGTAAACCTAGCTACTCAGGAGGCTGAGATCTAAAGATAGTGGTTCAAAGCCAGCCCACACAGACAAATCTGAGAGATTCTTATCTCCAATTAACCAGGAAAAAAAAAAAAAAAAGCCTGAAGTGGAGCTGTGGCTAAAGTGATAGCCCACCAGTCTTATGCTAAAAAACTAAGAACATAAGGCCCTGAATTCAAGCCCCAGTACCAGAACAAAAGGAAAAAAATATCTCAAGCAAAGAGGAAAACTGCCTCTTTTCTCTGCAAACTGTTTCAAAGGCACATACATTAATACTGAGGTGAGACTGTTCACCAGCTCTCCACTCCCTCATACAAAATCCGGATTCTAATGACAGAAACAGCACCAACTAACCCAGAAACTGCTATTTTGGTTTTTTTTTAAAAAAAAAAAAAGCAAAGACTATGAAGATGGAAAGAGAAATGAAGCACTCGTCATTAATCTGAAGAGTTCACATTAATGTTTATAAATACATACCGGATAAATACGATCGTATGTACCCATGTGCTGTAAGGATGCATGTGAGTTCACGGACATCTGTCACATTTTGGACTACTCATGCCCTTCCTGCCACGCCACCCAGTCACCCCCCATTTATTTCTGTCCCATATTGTCTCTGCAGAAAAAAAATGTGCTCCCCAGAGAGACGGCAGGCTGGATGCTAGGGGGCGCCCCTGAGCCCATCCCGCTGCAGCTGCCTTGGCCCACAGCTGGACCGCTGGTCCAGATCAGGACCCCTGGGGCGCTTCTGGGGGGGGGGGAGGATGGAAGGCTAGGGACAGATTGGGCTCTGGCCTGCCCTCCTGCAGCCTGCGTCTTCTCCCAAGCCCCCTAGTGTTCACAAGCTTTATTGCATTCCCAAACTTCCTCCCCTGGCTCTACTGCCCCTTCCCCAGCAGGGCCTCCATCTCTTCGCAACAGGTCTTTGTGGGGTGAGGGCCAGAGGATCGATCCTGAACACAGAGAAAGAACAGGGGAGGCAGGGAGACTGTATTCCAACAGCACAGAGCTCTCCTAACAGTGTGGCAGGTCAGTGGGAAGTGTGTACAGACCAGTCGGCACACGGCAGGTGTGCGTACACCTTCTCTGCAGTCCTATCTTCCTCGTCACGGTGGGGGAGACAGGAGGCTGCTCCCGCTGCCTGGCCATCATGGTGCTCAGCCTGCTTCCCACCTGCAAAACTCTGTAGGTTCCAAGTTCAAGTGAACCCAGGTCCCCGAGTCACACACTTACAGGGTGAGCCTGGGAGTTTACATAGCAACAGTCCCGTTATATGATCCGCCACCCTCAACTCTCCCCCGCCCAGCTCCTGCCTGGCAAGGCCTACACCCTGAAGACGCTTTGATTTCCTGCCTGAAGATGCATTCTGGGTAGGTCCCTCTCCGAGCTGAGAAGCAGGGAACAGAGCCGCGGGGCCCTGTCTCTACCCCAGAGCTGACTACCTCCCCCATGCAGTGCACCCCTCCGTGTTCCAGCAACAGGAGGAGGGGAGAGTCCCAGGATGGGACTGATGCTGCTCCCTGTGTGCTGTTTAGAAGGTGAGGTGTCCAGGGGACCCCATGTTCACCTCATTGACGGGGGAGACATCCTCTCCCCTAAAGAGAACGACAAGGCTGAGCCATAACACCAGATGCCAGACGGATGTGACAGACACGTTGGGGGGGGGAGGGGGAGGGCACTTGAAGGCAGGTAAGCCGGCAGGGCTGGGGGCTGCAGGCTGGGGCGGGGAGCAAGAGGCCAGGGTCCCCCTTGGGGTCCCCCAGGATGTGACTGGCTTCTTTGAATAGTTCACAGACAGGCAAATAAGTACGCAGCTATGAGGTTGGGGGCCAGGTGGAGTGCAGTGGACGGGAGAACCCTCTTCTGATGGGTTTGGGGGGCACACTGGGGAAAGCCTTGGGGCTCTATTCTGCTCAAAGACGTGAAGACAGAACATGGGAATGCAGAGTTCGCAGGACGTGGGGGATGAGGAGCTTTGTGCCCTAGACTCTGAAAAAAAGAAAAAAAAAGAGAAGGAAAAAACCCAACCATTCAGCGATCGAACCCTTGGATCACAGTGAGAAGCTGGGAACCTGCTTGGGCTTGTGGTCAAGTGTGAATTTGTTCAATTACTTCTTGGCTCCCAATTGTTCCTGCAGTGGGCCCGTCCGCCAGGCCCAGGCTCCAGCCCGGCCAGCCGCACTCGGGTGAACTCCCTCCTCCTCTCCCTCCTCCTCTCGCCTTTTATGCTTCTCTCCTTTTCTCTTTTTCTCTTCTCTCAAACAGGACAAGACATATTGCACTCATAAATTGATTTGCTGAATTGGAACCCTTTTGTATGACTGAAGACTATTTTTAAATAAAAAAGTTGGAAAACAGGAGAGGACAGCAGAGACACGGATGCGCACAAAGGTCCTGGGGAACACGGAGCCGGAGACTGGAGTGTCGCTATCTTAAGCCAGGGATCCCCTGGCTGGCCAGGAGCTGGGAGCCCCAGGGGGCATGGGGAGTGGTCCCCCCACCTCTAGGCTGAGGGCTCCATTCTCAGAACCCAGAGGTAATGCCTCCCCACTGGGCAGGGCTTTGGGGTTGTTTTGTTTTGTTTCTTGGGAAAGGTGTCCATGTTGGGACTTGAACTCAGGGACTGGGCATTGTCTCTTAGCTTTTTCCCTCGAAGCTGACGCCACCATTTGAACCACACCTCCATCTCCTGGTTTTTGGAAATAAGAGTCTTATGGGCTTTCTCACCTAGGCTGATTCCAAACCTTGATCAGGATGACAAGCGTGAGCCACCTATGCCAGCTACACTCCTGTTGCTTTAAGGGACCAGGTTGTACCCCGCGTGAGAGGCCACTGCCATGGGAAGCTAACATGGCACCGGCACCAGGAGGGCAGCCTGGCAGGCCAGGGGAGCTGCTCAAGCGGATGGCAGGGGCAGAGTCAAGGTCACCATGGCCCTTCCTGCCTCCAGGTTCCAGGATGCCCCAGAAACGTGTGCACACCCGTGCCTAGCAACAGGGCCTGCATGTGCATACCTGCCGTGAAAAGCTGGGGGCCTGTGTGAGCAAGAGGGGACATCATGGCCGGCCTTACTGGCCCCCTGGGGGCATCTGAAGTACAGGAAGGAGCCGGGTGCTGGTGGCTGGTGCCTGTCATCCTAGCTACTCAGGAGGCTGAGATCTGAGGATCAGGGTTTGAAGCCAGCCCAGACAGGAAAGTCCATGAGACTCTTATCTCCAATAAACCACTCAGAAAACCAGAAGTAGCGCTGTGGCTCAAGTGGTAGAGTACTCGCCTTGAACTGAAGAGCTGAGGGACAGCGCCCAGGCTCAGAGTTCAAGCCCCACGACTGACAAAAAAAGAAGTACAGAAAGGAGGGAGATCTTGGGACAACTGACCTCACCCTCCTCCAGGCAAGGTCCTGTGGCGTGGGGTCAGGACGCACGGGGAAGAGAGGAACCATTTTGAACTGGATGTCAGAGAGCTGTAAATAGGTGAGGGGCATCACTACCATCATCATCGTCATCATCATCATCAAAATGTATGCCAGTGAGGAAGGAAGACCGAGGGGACACAGGCACGGGGACCTGCTCCGGGCACACAGGGGCCAGGCATGCCAGCCTGGACAGAGAAGAAAAGGTCCCAGCGGCAGGACACACAGAGCCGCGGCCAGCAGGGTAGGGGAAGGCAGGGACGAGGCAGAGGCCTCCGCTGCACTCTGCCCCGCCCCTGCTCTGTGCACAGCTTCAGGAGCCTGTGGTCCCAGACACCGCAGTCGTGGTGCTCGGGGGAGGGCCAGCCCGGACGCAAAGCCACGCCCAGAGGTGAAGTGTCCAGAAGTCCCCACCCATCCTCTGGGGTGACATGTGTCCCACATGGCCAGCCTTCATCTCTGCTCATGTCTGGGTGTGGACAGGAAGGAGGAGAAGCCTTGTTCCACTCACAGCCGCCCAAGACGGAAATGCTGGCAGGTACCCCAGGCCAGGCGTGAAGGCAGAGGTCAATGAGGCCCCAGGTGGGGCTCAGGGAAAAAAGAGACATCAAGCCTTACACACACGCGCGCGCGCACACACACACACACACACACACACCAAGTGATCTTGCAGAGGTCCACAGAGACCCCAGCCAGACTCACTCCCCAGTCTCCCTGCAGCCCCGACCTCCTTCCTGTGTAAAACACAATGTGATTTTGCGTGTGGCCGCCCCGATGCCCCATGGAGATGTAACTGGCAAAGGTGCCAGAGCTGGGTCTGTTTCCCTAAGAATGAGGAAGCCAGACAAGGAGCAGACCCGGAGCCCAGGGCTTTCAGAGGCCTGGCAGGGTCACCTGGCCACAGCCCCACCTCCTCGGCCCCAGAACCCTGCTCGACCTCAGCAGGGACCAGATTCTCCAACTACCGCTCCCTACACAGAAATGGAGGGGCAGAGTGAACAAATGCAGCAGTGGTACTCGGTGGACACGATGTCAAAAATGACACAACTTGTGGGTGGGGACGGGAGGAAAAAATGGGAAGAGAGCGAGGGACCGGGGGACGTGGTCCAACAAGTCATTACCTGACTTGTGAATGCAGAGCCTCTCTGCCCATCACCTCTATAACAGCACTTTATTTATTTTTATTGTGAAAATACTGTACAAAGGGGTTACAATTACATGGGCAAGATAATGAGTATATTTCTTATCAAGCATTGTAGCCTCCTCCTTTGTTTCCCCTTCCTGTCTCTTCCCATCCTCCCCCCTCCTGCCCCCCCACCCAATCCTCCCCCCACCCCCCACCAAAGTTGTAAAGTTCGTTTTCAACATAACGACTTGTACATCTCATCGTTGCAACAGGTCCACCTGTATCCCTATTTAAATGATTTGTTTTTTCCCTTCCCCTCCACAAATTATACCGACATCACATACAGTGAAAGCAGGGGTTATACCGTGGGGGAGGGACATACAAAGCAACAAAGATTTAATCTTATAAATGTGTTAGAAACAATCACATGAAAGAAAAAGACATTTGAATACATATCTTAGGGTTCATTTCCCTAACATCAACTTATCTGACCTTTTCTGCTTGACTCAGACATATACTAGTTATTGCAAATAAGGGAGACCATGGGACCTATGTTTCTTTGGGCCTGGCTTACTTCACTTAATATAATTTTTTCCAACTCTTTCCATTTCCTAACAAATGGAGCAATGTCATTCTTTCTGATGGAGGCATAGAATTCCATTGTGTATATATACCACATTTTCTTGATCCATTCATCTACTGAGGGGCATCTAGGTTGGTTCCCTATCTTAGCTATGGTAAATAATGCTGCAATAAACATAGTCGTGCTGGTAGATTTAGTGTGGTCTTGTTTGTGAACATTTGGGTAAATGCCCAAAAGTGGGATTGCTGGGTCATAGGGGAGCTCTATGTGGAGTCTTTTGAGGAACCTCCATACTACTTTCCAAAGTGGTTGAACAAGTTTACACTCCCACCAACAATGCAGTAAGGTTCCCTTCTGTCCACATCTCCTCCAGCATCTGTTGTTATTAGAGTTCTTGATTATAGCCATTCCAGCTGGGGTGAGGTGGTATCTCAATGTTGTTTTGATTTGCATTTCTTTTATGGCTAGGGAGGTTGAGCATTTCTTCATGTGTCTATTGGCCATCATTTATAACAGCAATTAAAAAAAATAAAATGATAAGAACTTCTCCTTAGAATTTTGTCATGTTTCTCCATTTAATATATATTTTAATTAAAAAAGGATAAAGAATTTCAGTGCAGGGGGCACCGGTGGCTCAGGCCTGTAATTCTAGCTACTCCAGAGAATCAGCTCTGAGCAGCAAGGTTCAAAGCCAGCCCAGACAGGAAAGTCCATGAGACTCTTATCGCCAATGAACCCCCAAAAAGCCAGAAGAACAGGTGTGGCTCATGGCAGAGTATCAGCCTTGAGTGGAAAAGCTAAACAGTAATGCTCAAGCCCTGAGTTCAAGCCCCAGGACTGGTGCATGCACATGCATATGCACACACACACACACATACACACACACAAATTCAGGGTGGGGGGTTCTGGGTTGTCCGGGTCCCACTTCCTAGGAAGCGGTGCTGCGACTCCAGCAGCCTATAGGCTGGTGGGCCTGGTCCTAGCCGAACTCAGCCAGTCCAGGCTGGATCCTGTGAGCCATGTCAATCTTGAGACTCAGTTTCTCCAGCCAGAAAATGACAAACTGCCTGTAAGCCCCTCTTTCTTCTGTTTGAGGTATACTGCTTGAGGGATGGGGGGCTTTTTGTGCCCCCCCCCCTCCCTGATCTCACTTTGGCTTCCAACTCTAACTTC
This sequence comes from Dipodomys spectabilis, assembly GCF_019054845.1. Taxonomy (NCBI): domain Eukaryota; kingdom Metazoa; phylum Chordata; class Mammalia; order Rodentia; family Heteromyidae; genus Dipodomys; species Dipodomys spectabilis. Next base: position 9,000,602 of record NW_024870711.1, read on the forward strand.
CCATGACCACTGGCCTACCCCGACCGTGGCCATTCACTGTCTGCCTTAGGCCTCCACCTCAAGGGCCCCGATCCCTTCAACAGGGAGAGCTTCCAGCCCTGACAGTTGGCGGACCGCCACCTGTACCTCCTCCCTCCCACACCGCCCCTCATGGGACCGCCAGGGCCACGTCCACGTGCTGCTCCTGATACGAAGCCAGCTGTTTTGCTTCTCCCTACAGGCCTCTGGCCCCTTGCTTCCCTGCTTGGGGCCGCAGAGTCTGAAAAGGCTGTGTAGACACAGTATCGGAGCTGGATGTCTGTGTCTAGCCAGGTCCTGTAGCAAATAAGCCCCAAGAGACCAGAGGGCCAGGCTGCAGAGGTGGCCGGCGGGGCTGAACTTGTGTCATACTCTAGGGTCTGCTCTCCAATCTCTGGAATTGCTAAAACTTGAAAACATTTTGTACAGCTTAGGCTGCACTTTCTATCTCCTCGGCCATTTCAGGTGTGTCACAGAGATCAGCAGAAGGGAGTATTAATAAGCTCAGCCGCATAAAGCACTCCGCCCACGGCTCAACCACTGCAAATCCATTTCTTGCCAGGCGGCTGCCAGGTTAGGCTCCCTTGGTGTTCATTTCCTGCTCAGGGAAGCAGTGAGTCACCTCCCTCTCCCTCCTCTCCCGCGTTAACTATTGCTGGGAGATCAGTCTATGCAGGTGGAGGTCACGTGGGATCCTTATTTAGTACCGGAGTTCTCGACTGGTCAGAGCCTGGCGTCCTAAAAGCCACCCCACTTAATCTCCAAGAGCACACCTGGGCTGGACACTCACTACGGCGCAGAGTTCCTGCTATTCTGGTCAGTGCAGGATGAGGCACTGGACTTGTCCCTGGCTAACAGAAGCCCTGGTCTAGTTTGCAAATAAGTGCCAGGGACGGGCCAGAGGCTATGCCTGGAGCAGCGCTATCTGTAGTGCCACCAGCAGGTGGCGCACCTTGCCTCGGCTGCCCTGCTGTTAATCCACAGAGATTATCCATCAGGCAGAGGGGCCAGATTCAGCTGATTGTCACAGACAAATATGTTGACAGTGGCTTCAGCAAGAGAGTTTTGCTTGTCTCTATGTAAAATACAGGTCTGGCTGGGTGTTTCCTTCTCCTTCCTCACAGCCTTTACTTAGGCTATAACCCCTGCCTTCTAGCCCGAAGTGACTGCCAGAGCTCCAAACGTCTCATCTGCAGGCTGGAGAAGGGGATAGAAAAAGGCACAACCCCACACTTGAATTCCCCTGGACTTAAAACTCATTGGCTAAATCAGCCCTATGGAGAAGCTGGAGACTGAAGTGTTTTACCTGAACATTGCTACCACCCCCAGGGAATTGGGGGCTGAGTTCCGAAGAATGTTGAGAACTGATCTCTTACTGCAACTGGCCAAATCAGCTATGTGGCCGGGGGAGGCCACTGACGCTTCCTCTCGGCCAACACTGCAGATCCCCCATCCCTAGAGCCCCTGAGGAGTGGGGTCCCCGAGCCTGCCCCTTAGTATGGCACACAGCTGCCCATCCCTCATCCCGACTCTTCTCCCAGCCGCTAGCCCCGCAGTGCCCGTGAGAATCCCACCACCAGTATGTCTACACCAGCCGTCCCTCCCCACAGGCCAGGGCTCCTGTATTCCCCAGCTCAGGAAGCCACCGGTGTGTCCCTGTCACTCAAGCCAGGGACTATGAAGCCATTCTGGGCACCCTGCCCTCAACACAGCCTCTCCATGCCTTTATTCAGAGGTCTGGAGCGTGTTCACACACTCACGGGTGTGGCCCCCAGGGACACTGCAGATTCTGTGCCTGGTAGCGGGTGACAGACCGCAGGATGCCTGGCCAGTCCCTGGGGCGGTGGACCGTGGGCCAGTGGACGGAACTGGAAGACCCTGAGCTTCATACTGAAGCCTCGAGGCTGAGCAGCAGGACAGCACCAGGTACCGTGCCAGAGAGGCGGCCGGCGCATGCAAAGCAAAGGCGGGCCCTGGGGCAGATGGCTGCAACCGAGGCCCTTCCCTGTCCTGGCCTCCATCCCTACTCTACGCCTGAGCCTCTGTGTCTGTGTGCATCCGCTGTCTCTGTCTCTGCGCCTCTCTCTTCCCCTCAGCCTCTCTCTGTCCTGGTCTCTCTCTGTCTGTCTCCCTGTGTCTCTTTCTCTCTGTGTCACTCCCTTCTCTGTCTCTGTCTCTGTCTTTCTGTTTCTGTGTCTCTCCACCTATCTTTCTCACTCCATCTGTCTCTGCATCTCTCTTTGTCCTGATCTCTGTCTGGAACTCTGTCTCTGTCTTTGTATCTAACTTTGGGGGGGGGGGGTTGTTTATTTGTGCCAGTCCTGGGACTTGAACTCAGGGCCTTGGCATTGTCTAGCAAAGCTAGCAATCTACCACTTGAGCCACAGTGCTACTTACAGCATTTTTTTTGGGGGGGGGAGGGAAAACATGGTTAATTGGACATAAGAGTCTCACAGACTTTCCTCCCCCCACTGGCTTTGAACCATGATCCTCAGCTTTCAGCCTCCTGAGTAGCTAGGATGACAGCCCCGGCTTGTAGCTGTGTATACCTCTCTATCTCTATCTTTCTCCCTCTCTGTCTCTTTCTGTTGTCTCTGTCCCTGTCTGTCCTGACTTTCTGCCTCTGCTTCTCTGTCTCTCTCTCCACCTCCACCGCTTTCTCTGACTTCTCTTTCTCTGCTCTCTTCTCTCTGTGTCTTGGTCTCCATCTCTCTGGGGCCTCATCTCTGACCTCCCTGTATCCCTCTGCCTCGCTCAGTGTGTGTCTCCGTCTGCTCCCTGCTGCGGTCCCTGCCCCGTGCTGCGGCCCTGTGCTGTCTTGCGCTCCCCTGCTGGCCCTCCCCAGAGCCTGTTCCCTGTTTGCCCTTAGATACGGTGACCTTCACACACGGGGCTCCATTTGCATCCATCATGGCTCTTGAGGTCCCCATGGCTACCTGTGTCTAGAGCTAAACAAAACACTGCCCTGGCGAGGCCGGGGCGTGGGGGGGGGGGGAGGAGGCCGGCGCATGACGGGGGGTGGGGGGGAAGGCTGCCTCTCCCTCTCCTCCACGGGAACTGAGCCCCGTGAGTCACTCTCCAAGGTTTGTTCTTCCCATAAAACATGCTCCAAAGATTTATGAAAGTAATCATGTGCTGCTAGCAGAAAAGTCTGAAGACACAGGAAAATACAAAAGGGAACGCCGAGAACCGCCGAGAACCAACGTCAGCCCGCAGCTCCGGTTCCCCACCGAGAACCGCCATCAGCCCGCAGCTCCGGTTCTGGCTCTCCTATCCTGCACTTGGCAAATTGTAAAACACGCTCAGATAAACATTGAGGCGTCTGGATGCAGGGGTCCCGCTTAGCCTCTTATCACGAGCATGTGCATATTCTTAACCAGGCTGTGAAGCGTTACTTTTCATGTGCTAGTGATATTCCTCTCACGGATTACAGCTGAGTTACCACTGTCCTCAGTGCCGGGGGGGGGGGGGGGGGGGGGGCCACCCAACACCCCAGGAGCGTCACTGTACCTGCTCTGTGGATGAGGACACTGGGAGAGAGGAGATGGGTTCACTTGTTCAAAGTCACAGCAAGTGCTGCACCCCACAGTCCACATTCACACCTCATGACCCGGGTTCACACCCGCGGCCCACGTTCACACCAGGCCACCCAATCCCCAGGTGTACCAGGCCAAGAGCCATACCATCCACCTGGATAGAGCTTGCCCCCCAGGACGGTAATGGGGGCACATCCCATGAACAGGGGCGTCTTTAGGTGAAGCTGGTGCCGATGCGGGCCTGCACCTGGGGGCTGGGCACCCTTCGCGGCTTACACAGCCACGGAGAAATTCAGAAGAATCTGAGTCACTTCCTCAACTTGCAAAGACTCTATACCAAAATCCATCTATCACAACATCCACCTAACACGGAAGCTTTAGAAACATCCTACTGGAGACTAGCAACATTGGAGCTGGGTACTCTGGCATATTCCTGTTGTCCTAGCTACTCAGAAGCTAAGACAGGAGGATCACTTGAACCCAAGACTGTGACTTCAACCCAAGCGACACAATGAGTCACCCCCCCCCCATGCCCATCCAGAAGCCAAAATAAGAGTGGGCTGAGATTATAGCTTAGTGTATACAATCAGCATAAGTGAAGTCTTGGCTCAATCCCCAACACAAAGCAGTAGGGGGAGAGAGAAAGAGAAAGGAAAAGAGGGAGGAAAGGAGGGGGGAGGGAGGGAGGGAGAGAAGGAGGGAGGAAGAGAGGCAGGAAGAGAGGAAGAAAGGAAGGAAGGAAGGAAGGGAAGGAGGGAGGGAGGGAGGGAGAGAGGGAGGGAAGAAGGAAGGAAGGAAGGAAGGAAGGAAGGAAGGAAGGAAGGCAGGCAGGCAGGCAGGCAGGCAGGCAGGCAACATGATAAAGCAACATGATAAAGGCCTCTATTAGTTTTGCTACACTTTAACAAAGAACCAGAAGCAATAGCCAAAGTTATACAACAAGAAAAGGAAATAAAAGGTATAAGGATAAGAGGCATAAGGGGAAATTTTAATGTTAATTAACGACATGATGATCTATATAGATATTTGAACCAGTTAGTAGAACTAGCAGGAAGGTTGCTGGATGTGTGTGATATCAACTTACAAATACTAATAAAACTTTCTCAGTCTCACAAACACAATCCACAGTAATGAAGAGAAATGATAAATCATCCATAATAGCTTCAAAAAATGACGAACGATGCTATTCCTCTATGAAGACACTCTAATGTCTATTAAGGAAAGTGAAGGAAGATATAAATAGAATAATTAATAATTGAATAATTCATGCTTGTGGGACAACTTAATATAAAATATTTCCAGGGCTAACGGTGTGGCGCAAGAGGTAAAGCATTTGCCTAGCATGTGTGTGGCCCTGAGTTCAAACCCAAGTAAAGAGGGAAAAAAAATCAGTTCACACAAATGCTGTCCTAACCAGACTCCAACTTTACTTTTTTGGGGGGACTCTATAAAGTTATTCTAAAATTTATAAGGAAGAATAAACTTCCTAAATCATAGTTGATTTGAGACAGGGTCTCACTACGTAGATCAGGCTGGCCTCGCAGTGATGATGGTCTTCCTGCCTCAGCCTCCTGAGCGCTAGGATTATAGGCATGGACTTCCATGCCTGGCTGCTAAGGTAGTTTTTAAGGAGCGCAAAGGAAAACTTATTTTCCCATGATGAAGGTGCAGCCTAAAGCCATAGAAATGAAGATGACATGCTGGTACCATCAACCAAGATAGAGAGCCCACGCTCCCTGACACGTGCCCGGGGCTCGGAAGCCACCGTCAGGCAGCGTTACACAAGTAACTTCACCTTCCCCAGAAGCGCGCAAGACTCGGTGAGCCTCCGGGGAATAGGGACCTTGGCAGGAGGAGAAATGAGAGCCAGGGAGAAGCCGGAAGCATCGGTGCTGACAAGCACGCACAGCAAGAAGCATCGCTCTCCTGATGCCAGGTGAGGCAGGACCGTAAATGGTGTTGGGGTGGGGGAGCAGGGAAGGGCTCTGCGGGAGACGCAGGAGACCAGGCTGGACGAATCAGGAATGAATGACACGGCAGGAAATCAGCACCTTGTCCTCCTGAGGTGCTGGAGGGGACATTTCTTCATGCATAGAGAATCCCAATGCGCATGCCAGAGGGACCGAGCTCCAGGTAGCAGGGGATGGGGAGGGCCTGGAGTCCCAGCGGGGCTGGTGCCCGGGCCTCCAAAAGGAGGCACACAGGGCCTCCAAAAGGAGTGGGGAGCTGGCGAGCAGCCCTGCCACTCACTGAAGAGTTTCTTCCACTTGTCTGTTTATGGATTCTGAAGATGATCCTGTCCCCCAAGGCCTAGGATGTTCTGGTCCCATGAGATGCTTAAGGTAGGTTAGGCTCACTGAACAGAACAGGGAACAGAATGTTCTAGGCTCCTGGCTTCCGTTATTTCGATAGGGAACTTCACATGCCAGCTACTTGACTGCATCTCTGCCAGAGAACAAAGGCAGCCGCCCTCACAGCTCCTCTAATGAGGACAGGGACACTGAGACCCGCTGTCCCCGCTGCCAGTCACCTGGGCAGAAGGAGGGGAAATCAATTCTGATACCACACGGTCCCCTAGAATGGGGGGAAGGAGGGAGGGGACTAGGACTTCAGGGCAAAACAAAGGATTGTGTTTTCTTAAAAAAACAAATCCACTGCAATTTTCTCTCAGAAAGCCTTTTATAATCCACCTTAAACAGAACCCAGATCCAGTGTGACTGGGGTCTACGTGGAAGGAACCTTTTCATGAATCTTCTAGAAAGGCAGGCCTAGAGGCTGAAGCAATCGGATGGAACCAGGCAAGTACTAGTGCTCATGCCTGTAATCCAAGCTACTCAGGAGGCTGAACTCTGAAGATTGGGGTTCAAAGTCAGCCTGGGCAGGAAACCCCATGAGACTTGCTAACGCCAATAAACCACCAGAAAGCTGAAAGCTGAACTGTGGTAGAGCGCCAGCCTTGAGCAAAAGAAGCTCAGAGACAGCACCCAGGCCCAGAGACTGGCTAACCCATAATCATAATAATAATGAATAATAATCCGGGCTGGGAATGTGGTTTAGTGCTTGCCTACCATGCGTGAAGCCCTGGGTTCGATCCTTCAGCACCACATACACAGAAAAAGCCAGAAGTGGCGCTGTGGCTCAAGTGGTAGAGTGCTAGCCATGCGCAAAAGAAGCTCAGGGCCTGAGTTCAATCATGATGATGATGATGATGATGATGATGATGATGATGATGATGATGATGATGATTACAACCCATATTGACCACCTGGAAGTGACATCGCTGGGGGTCTCTGTAGGTCACATGGACACTTTGGTGACAGACTTTACCATGATGTTGTGCTGCTTCATCTGAATTTTGACACAGAATATGAGTTTGATTTGTGACGAGAAGCAGCAACCCCAGGGGACGGCGTGGTAGAGCCTCGTGATGCATTGGTGGCTCACCATAACAGCTCTCCTACGGCTTTCCTGGCCTAGAAACCCCTGTGTGCACGGACAATACGCTCTGCCACAAATAACAGAAAGGCCTGCCAACTCTGGGTTAAAAGGACAAGGGCTCGTCTTCCTAGAAAGTCCACAGGAAGGCAATTCAGAGATGAGGAGCTACTAGTGAATGACACCAAGAAGCCAACCCCCCCCCACCCCCCGACCACGCTCCCTGACACCTGTCACAAAATGGCTGCTGAGCTTCCAGCCTCACATCCGCATTCACCACACGAAGGAATGGAGAAGGGCCAAGCCACTTTCCCTAGCCAGGCTTTGCCTAGTCCTCAAAAAGCATTTCCCGAAGGCCCCTATGCCCATTGCACTGGCCAGAACTGCAGCACATGGCTGTCCTTGGCTACCCGGGGGTCTGGGAGGTGAGTATGTCCACAGGACGTGGGCTTTTATTAACAGGGAAGAATGGAAAGACAGGAGTGCCAATTACCCAGGATGCCTAGCGCCCATGGGGACGGTGGGTGGGACTCGCAGTGGACTGCTGTATGAACCAGACCTCAATGTATTCAACCCACCCAGCCCTGGAAGTCCCACCACTGGGATGTCCTCCCTTCCAGCCTCAGAGAGCTGGAATTAAAACCATAGATCTGTGCATTGCTCAGTGACCACAGAATCTGATGCAGGGAGATGGTTGGCACTGAAGGACATCTCCCCTAAATACTAATGACACCCGATGGCTTTGCCTGCCGAGAGGTCAACGCACTCGGTTGGCCTGGCTGCTCACATTACTCAAGTCCAATGTCCAGGCCCCCAGACTGAACTGGACAGATGCTGTCAGCGTCCATCTCCCTGCAGGACATCTGTCCCCAGGTCGCTACCTCTCTCGGGTTACTTTGCTTGGTTGGGGTCACCTTTAGCTGGCGTTTGGCCTAGGAGGCGCCGTCACTTTCCATTTATGCTGATGCTAGCGCTCAAGCCTTCAGAGTCTGGAGAGCCTTTATTTCCTCCCCACAGGGAGCTCAGCCAAGGGGTGAGCTCTGCAGACTAATTGGGCCAGCAACTCTGGGCTACTGGTGACGGCAGCAGTGTTCTTTCTTGTCAGCATCTCAAACTTGTCTCCTACAAGAAACCACTGAAGGATGGCGTTTGTTGTGCCTGGAGAAGATCCACGTGAAGAACAGATCTGCCCATCATAGCGGAGTCGCTGTCAGGGCTGGACGCAGGCTATTGACAGGAGAACAGGACGAATGAATGGAAGTCTCAAGAAGATGGATTGAGCTGAGGAATGGACTCTGCCTGATAAAGCAGCACAGGCAGATCTGTCCATCCAAGAAGCAGTGGACAGAACCTCTTGTCTCGTAGACTGGATGGAATATTCCAAGAGGAAGGCATTTTTATTCAGCAGTAGCTCAGGTTCATTCTCACACAGACTAATTCACTCAGGCTCATTCTCACTCAGATTTCAATTCTCTGTTCATTTTTGGTTTGTTTCTTGATTCATTTCGCTTTCTGAGAAAATCAGAAATCTTTAGAAATGTCTTTCCAGCTTCTACCATCATATTCCTGCCACTAAGTAAACGTGGCCTGAGCATGAAATGTGATATAAAGAAATCCTTCTCCGAGCTCTCTGAGTTCCAGGGGCTCAGCAAATTGGAGAGAGACTCAACAACTGGGATTCCATCAAACTGAAAGGTTTCTGCACCCAAAGGACAGAGTTACTAAACTAAAAGACTGGGAGAAGATCTTTCCCAACTATACATCCAACAAGGGCCTAATATTTCAAATATACAAAGAGCTAAAAAATACTAAGTCCTTCAAAATCAATAACCCAATAAGTAAATGGACAAGGGAGCTAAATGGAGACTTTCAGAAGTAAGAATAGCCAATAAATACGTGAGGAAGTGCTCAGCCTCCCTGGCCATAAGGAAATGCAATTGCAATTTTATCTCTCCCCAGTTAGATTGGCCAGTATGAAAAATACAAGCAATAACAAATGCTGGCAGGGACGTAGGGGGAAAGAACCCTATTACACTGTTGGTGGGAATGTCAACTAGTTCAACCACTCTGGAAGGAGGTTCAGAGGGTCCTCAAAAACTAAACGTAGAACTTCCCAATGACCCAGCCAGACCATTCTTGAGCATCTGCCCAGAACATCACAAGTGAGGACATTTGCAAGTAAGGGCATTTGCACGTCCATGTTCACGGCTGCACTATTCACAACAGCCCAGTTGCAGAAACAGCCCAGATGCCCTATGACAGATGAGAGGATCAATAAAATGTGGTGCATATACACAGTAGAATTATACTCATATCTCAGGAAGAATAAACTATGTCATCTGCAAGGAACTGGGTGGAGCTAGAAATAATTATGTTAAGCAAAGTTAGACTCAGAGAGACAAATGGTGCATGCTTTATCCTATATGTTGGAGCTAGATCTAAAATACAAACACATGTGTTCATATATACAGGGCTCTGTGCATTTACACACAAACAAATTGATTTAAGGAAATTATGCTTAAGGGAGGAGTTCGATGGTGTAACTCCTGAACATTTCACAAACTACTTAACAAAATGGATGCCAGGAAGTAGAAATATATTGGGGGGGAAGGGAGAAAAAGGAGAGCACAGGAATGGAGAGGGGAAGGTAACCACACGTAGCTATTAGAGTCAAGGCACATTGGATATAATAAAAATTGAAGTACGTACTTGAGGGTAAGGACGGGAGTGGGAAATGGGAGAGCACAAGGGAAGGGGTGAGACCGACCAAGATGCATCACACTCCTAGGGAACGGAAGGCTCTTTGCACAACTACTTACTAATCGTAAGAAGGAAATCCTTTCCTGATCTGACAGTGAGGCTAAGACACACACACACAAGCCTGTGACAAGATTCCCAGTCCCCCGAGAAACGCCCTGGCAGAAGCCTACTCGTTTGGGGGAACAAAGACTAAGAGCTAGGGGTAGACAGTAGACTGATCCATCTCATGTAACACCATGAGCTGCTCTCCACGCCACAGCCACTGCAGACACTGCATGTGGAGAGGGCGGAGCCTCGGGACAAGCAAGCCCGCCCCGGCCCAGCTTGGACAGCCACCTGCCTACCCATGGGCAGGGCAGGCAGGAGACCCGCGCTGTGGCCTGAGGCTCTCCTGTCACGGCGGCTTGCCGCGCTCAACCTCACTGCATTGGCCAGGCTTCTTCCTGCAGTTTGAAAATGTTCACACCCATCTTTCCAGCACAACCAGGGAGGTCCTCGAAGCAGTGGCTGCCATCTATTTGAACGCAAAATCTATCCAACCACGAAGCCAGTTAGCATGGAAAAATAAACAATGCTGAAACTAAACCCCTCGCCCAGGCCCCCCTGAAATCCCAGCCCCTCCCTCGTGCTTACAGGCCTCTCTTCCTCGGGGTACTTAGTGGTCAGTTTGTAGTTAGAATTTCTGAGGCACCTGAGCAGTGGAACCTCGTTCATCCTTAGCCTGACCTTTGCCCAACACACTCCTTCTGAAGGCTCCGTGCATAGGCGCTGTCTCTCATCAGATGTTGAGAACTATGGGATGGCAACCTTGTCCATGCCCAGATCCCCTCCAAGGACCTGACAAGTCCTGATTCCCATTTCCCTGAGGTCAGCCTGCCGCCATTGCATGAACTCCTCCCACCCTACAAATCCGAGAAAGCTGACCCTATTAATCATGCGTTTGCTCTTGAGCCACCAAGTTCACCCCCCACTTCCCTTAGCAGTGTGCTTTCTCTGTGTTAATCGCCTTCCTTTAACACTGTATGTATGAGTGAGTGTGTGTGTGTGTGTGTGCATGTGCACATCTCATCATTCATTTTTTTGTTGTTGTTGGAGATGCCAAGAACCTGGGATCTTCACTGCTGCAACCCGCCCCCCCCCCCCCCCCGTAAGGCCGCACTCCAGGCTAGCTCCCTTCTTCAGAAATAGTCCCACACTGGTTCTACTTGCTGTTTTTCTTCTCTGTCTGCAGAACTCAACCCAGAAGAGCTTTGTTTATACGCTCAAAGGGCCCCAGCCAAGAGACGGCTGCAGACAGCACTTCACCTGAATCCCTGGGGCCGGATAACAGACTCGGCCTCTAGCCAGGGAGATTGCCAGGCTCCAGTCCAGGCTCTGGGCCTCTTACCTCACCACAGTGAGCATTACACGCCGTGTCCTACAGAGACAAGTGGAGTGAGGATGTTAGCCTGCTTTCCATTAAAAAACAAAACCCTGAGAGAATCCATTTCTAAAGATAAAGGGGTTGTTTTGACTCACAGGTATGCAGGTTCAGCCTTGTTAGTTTGGTACATGATGGCACCTCGTGGGAGGAGAACGTGAAAGAGTGAACCGTTCACCTCACAGCCAGGAAGAAAAAGAGAGAGGGAGGCTTGAAGAGCACAGTCCCCATGACCTAAAACCTCCCTCCATGCCCCACTTCTCAAAGCTCCCCTGACCCTGGGACCGAGCCTTTAATACATAGACATTTGAGGGACATTTGTCCAAGCCCTGGCCAGCTAGAGAGCCTCACATGCTAGTCTATAATTTCACGAAGTAGCTGAAAAGTTGTGAGAGTTCAAGGGTATCAGTAACAGAGGAAATGAATGGGGTAAATTATCTTCCAGACAACAACAGAGATAAGAAAGTTATTTTTTTCTACCCTAGAATAGCCCTGTCCCTCACCTCTCCCTGAACTTCCTTCAAACATCAGGACCAAGGAAATAAAATTGCCTGCTTTAAAGAAGCATATTATTTAGATCAAGAGAAAAATGTATATAGAAATTTTATATCACAAAAAATAGGGGGAAAATAGTAGCTTAAAAAAGACACCCATGAAATTTGCCATGAATTTTTTTTTTAAGCTTAACGAAGCAACAGCCCAGGAAAGAGGTGGTGAGAAAACAGGAGGATATGAAAAGTGAGCAGGCAAAATTCAAGAAGGAATCGAATTTTTTTTTTAAAGGTAGCCAAGAAATAAAGACAAAATTGAAACCAGCACCAGAGTGTATTGCTAGAAAGGGGAGGTAAGAGAGTGTGTCCAAGTATTTTATATGTTAGGTATGGAAATATCACAATAAATCCCCATTGTATAATTAATAATTAATACACACTAATAAAAAAGGGAGATAGAAAAATATGGGGTGCAAACATGTTGGATTAGAGACACTACTAATGTCTCCATGATCCTGTAATTACAAAGAAGGACGGAGTTTAAAGTCAGCAGAAAAAGCCCTGGATGTCTAGGTGATTAGATTAAAAACATTGACACTGGCTTCTGAGAGAAAAGTCTGTGTAAGGATGGCAGAGATTTTCAAGCACCCACAAAGATTTATCCAGAAGAGAGGGTGGGGGAGAGACCAAAAGTGAGAAAGAGATGAAGAAAGATCCTTTCATGGCAAAATGAATCTTTTCACGAATCTTTCCATGGTAATGAGTGTGGTCCGTGGGCTGTTGGAATTAATTAGAATTTCTTTAAGGATAATGAACATAACATCAGGAGTTTAAACATTGCTCCATATGTTACCGGGGATTTCAGGCTCCAGGCACAAACTCCCGGGATCCAGAACTCAGGTCCTGCCACGCACCCCAACAAGTCAAATAAGAAGACCAGTTATGATGAAGGGCAAAGGAAGGGCATTGGTTACATGACATGGGCAGGCTCTAGAAGAACAAATCAATCCCAGGTCAAAGGCATGTTCTACTAGTCAAAGAGACAGGCAGTCTGGCACTGATGACTCCCTCCTGTAATCCTAGCTACTCAGGAGGCTGAGCTCTGAGGAGCATAGTTCAAAGCCAGCTCAGGCAGAACAAGCTGAGAGACTCTTATCTCCAAGTAACCAATTAAAAACAAAAAACAGAAAAGCAGGTATGACTCAAATAGTAGAGCACCAGCCTTGAGTGACAAAGCCCAGCAAGAACAAGCAGCTCTGAGTTCAAGCCCCGGTTTCGTTAACCCTTGGGTCCACATGGAGTCAGTACTCCACAGCAAAAGCAGCTTTTAAGTAACTACCAGAATTGTAAGAGAATTGTAAAAAACAAAAAAAAGTCTTCTGGGTTGACCGCCAGCATCCCCACGTACCGAGGGCCCTCTGCTTCAGCTTGTCACTTAATCTCTGTTATTTCAGATAACAACACACAATTATGAAGATTAATGTTACCTGTGGGTGGTCACAGAGATGGAAGGCCCAGATTCCAGATTCTTCCACAGCAAAGAAGTGAGTGAAGACACACATACAAAAGTAAAGTGGCAGAGCAGAGCATTTCATAGAGAGAAAGAAAGTGAGCACGCCGCTGCAGGAAACGGTGGGCCTAGGGGAGGAGGCTCAAGAGCAAGCACCTGGTCACATTCGATTTCCAGGCTGGGAGGCGTTGGCTGGATGTGCGCATGTTCAAGGTTGCCATCCTTAGTCTTGAATAGATGTATGAGAAGCAGCGCATGCAACTGAATCCTTAAGCAGGCGTTTCTTGTGCCAAGGTCAGGTGAAGGACTCAAGGAGTTCCCCTGGGCAGGTGCTCCCATTTGGCTAGAACCAGCCCTACCCCTCGGGAGAAGTCCTAAGTACTAACTAGCCACTAATTACCCCCAAGGAGGAGGCAGGAGAGGTTCGAGGGAGGAGATGGGACTCCTGTGGGTTTCCCAGGGCATGACTAGACAAAGGGACTGGGTTCCACCATCTTTCCCAAGCGCTAACCTGCCCTAGGAATAATGATCATCTTAGCAAAACATTAAAAAGAGTTTGAGGTGAGATTCTCATTAATTCAGCCATCTTATTTCAATTGCTATTATCGTTGCTATAGGTAAAATGTTGTCCTAGAAATACTAGGGAAAACAGTCCAATAACAACAACAATAATAATAAATGACTACTGGAAAGTATACTGGCACTCAGGAGTGGTACTCTGCAGGATGGCCACAGGAAACCGTACCTTCTGGGTAGACTTCCCGGCCATCTTGAACCTGTGACTCACCTCAAACGGCAGCAGGCTCCAGCACCCACACTGTGCAAGTCCCCAATCTCAGCCTGAAGGCTTGGCAGTTCTGTTTTTGAGCTTCAGGGAACCCTGAACCACCCTACAAAGAATCCAGCTATCCTGCAGGAGAGAACACAGGGAGAGAGCCTGTGGGGAGGGAGGGCGATAGGAGGAGAGGAGGGGGCTCAACAACCCCGCCCTGCTGCCCTCCCCACCAAGAAAACAGGCCTGGGATGTTCCCGCCAGCAGCTGGGGCCTACCCCGGGCAAGAGAGCCTGAGGCAAGGCCTGAGAAATGATTACAAAGCCATCTCCAGAAGCTGAGAGACATTGTAAGTTGTTTTGATTTTAACGCACTCATGGGCAATGTGTTATTCGGTAGTAGACGTAGGTAAGAAGAACAAGATGTGGCACCAAGGAGTTCAATGGGGAGGCCCGGCGACTAGCCACCAGGACCCACGGAGCACTGGAACAATGGGCACTCATGATAGGTAGCACCTAGCCATGAGTGATGGGGAGATGCAAAGGGAACCTAAAATGGAGCACAAGCTTGCCACGTCTCCGAGAAAATACCACAGTAGAGACTTCGCAACACACAGGTGACCTCTGCCTGTCACTGGACCTAGGGACTCTTACAGGCAACACCAATGAGCACCAAAGGCCCCCCCAAAGCCCATCATGTTCTCACCATAGAGACAGTCCACTCGCTCTCTATTGAAAGGCATTTGTAACAGCGGCTTAAACTCTTGCTGCCACGAAAGAAGTGAAAGCAAGACTAACGCTTGGCAGGCCTGCCTCCATTTTGAATGTCTACTCGAAGCGGTTCTCTCCACAGATGCTTTCCACAGATCACCTGGGGCTCCAAGGAAAGAGAGGGCTGATGGATAACATCTTTATGACAGAGACTGAAATTACCCATCAGAATCAGCAGAGCCTTGCAGGACAGATCACCCCCAAATGAGGATAATTACCTATAATGATCAGGCTGCGGCTTGGAGCCCGAGAAATTATGTCATGGGAACCAGGTCTCTCCCCTCAAGTGATGACAGCCTTAACAACTTCTCCAGAACCTGGGAGGGCCAGGGCTGACAGCACAGCCTGTAGCCAGGACTCAACCCATGCACACCTGTGCCCTTCCCAGGTCTTTCTCTAGTTAAGTCTAAAGCTCATGTCTAGACCCGGAAGATGGCCAAAGCTGAGCCAAAGTGCCGACTTCCCGGGGCATCACACTTCGTAATCTCTTTCTCTGCCATTTTTCTTTCCTAATAAACTGTCCTCCACTTTCACCGCATTGGTGTCTCGTCTGAATCCTAGCAGGGTGCAGACAGAGGTTGCCTAGCTGTATAGACTTTCCAGGAACAGGACAACTGAGAAACTGAATTTCAAATTGTGCATAATTCAACTAATTTAAATTTAAAACGTGAAGCAACAACAAAAAAAAAATAATTCTCCGTTAAGCACAACTTCACTTGGGCAGGGTGCCATTTTACATTAACTTGTAGAATCTGCTATGTCACTAGATTGTTCTGTCAGCAGGTGGGCTATTTCTATCTAGCATGATACACCATCACACCACTACAGACAATTGTGAGACATCTTACGAATAGTTTTCTAGATCTATTTTACATGGAAATTATCCCATTCCGGTGATATTGAACTAACC
Source organism: Dipodomys spectabilis (assembly GCF_019054845.1). NCBI lineage: Eukaryota > Metazoa > Chordata > Mammalia > Rodentia > Heteromyidae > Dipodomys > Dipodomys spectabilis. Next base: position 9,016,224 of record NW_024870711.1, read on the forward strand.
AAGTTATATGATTGCAAAGACTGTAAGCACAATGCTAGACACAGGGAAGGGCAAAACACAGAAGCCCAAGCAAGATGGAAGGTTAAGAAGTAGAGAGAGAAGACATAGATATACAAGAAGATGAAAGAGCTCTGATCCGCCCATAATTGGAGCATGCAAAGAAGAAAACCAAAGCAACAAATCAGATGATTGCATGTCTCTCAGAGGCAAAGCATTTTTTCATATATCCATAAATCATTTGGCTTTCCTTTTTCATAATGTGCTTGTCCTGCGCTTTTGCTCATTTTCCTATGCATTTGTCTTTTTGTCAACTAGTAAAGTTTCTTCGCATGCTCTGAATAGGAGTCTTTTTATAAATTATGTACATTGGAAATATTTTCTACTCTGTGACTCAGCTTTTTTGTGGCTTAGTGGTAGAGTGCTTGCCTAGCACGGATGAAGTCCTGGGTTTGATTCTCAGCACCACATACACAGAAAAGGCTGGAAGTAGGGCTGTAGCTCAAGTGGTAGAGTGCTAGCTTTGAGCAAAAAAAGAACCTTAGGGACGTGCCAAGGCCCTGAGTTCAAGCCCCAGGACTAGCAACATATATATTGCCTTGTTTTATATATTTATAGTTTGGCAGTACTTGGGTTTGAACTCAGAGCCTTTTGTCTGCGAAGCTAATGCTCTACTACTTGAGCCCAGCTTTATGCTTGTTATTCTGGAGACAGTCTCCGAGAATCTTCTGCTTGGGCTGACCTCAAACCACAATCCTCTAGATATCAGCCTCCTGAGTAGCTGGGATTACAAGTATGAGCCACTGGTGCCTGGCAGATACTTTTGAAGTATGCCAACCAGGTGTGTTGTAGGGTGTCCATCAGCTTGGATGGGTCTCAGATCTCTGAAGGACTGGACTGGGAAGAGGAGCTTCAGATGTGCAGCAGCAGTGAGAGCCCTGGCCTCACTTCTCTCCTGGGATCTCAATGTGGCCATCACTGGCAATGCTAACTTAGAGCACTCAAGCAAGATGGTATCCTCCAACTTTCTCCACCATAATGTTATTCATTTTCCTTCCCATCTCTGCTCTTTCGTAGCAAATCACTAAGTCCGGCATATACTCCGAACTATTCTGGAGGAACTAGTATGTAAATATTATGCAAGAATTCTGGGTAAGACCCTTGTCCCTTTCTCCTGTGTATTCATGGGTTTGACCAGCTGTTTGTGTCAGATTATACTCCTGGAAAGTCACTTCATTCCCGGCTTTATAGTCCAGTGCTGTTGGTATTGACTTTCTTGCTGGAACTGCTCCAGTTTGGGCCATTGGCAGCCCTCTGGGTTGGATCCTGTGTCTGCTCGACATGCTCCTGCCATTGTTGGAATTTCTCCGAGGACTTCCCAAAGATGTCCCTTGAGAAATACAAGTTCTTCCTTTTAATGTAGCCTTAGGTATTATTCTTTTCCTTTTAAGGTTCGTGGTTCTGGTTTCCTGCCATCGCTTTCTCAAAGCTCCTTTGTTTTGCCTTCCACATGAAAGTAGTGATCAGGAAGCATCTCCAAGGCGCTTCTACAGGAGATGCAAGCTCTATTTCTGGGCCTGGATGGTGGTTATGTGGGTACCATGGAGTACAAGGCACAGGCATGTTCAACAGCAAGAAATGGACTTGAGCAGCTAGAACAGGATACAAGGTCACAGAGGAGGAAGAGCGCCAGAGAGCAAGCCTGGAGAATACAGCATTACACGGGAGGCCATTGTGCTGTCTGCCCCGCTTCCCTTCCTTTTGGAAATGGCCCCTCCACAACTTTGTGTGATTCAAAAAGTTTCCCACAAAAGACCAATCACATGACTCATGTACAGTCATCAGATTATTCCAGGTTAATTTAAGAATAGTCACATGGCCCAAGTAGGGCAAATTTCCCATTTGATGTTGATTTGGTTATTTCTGTTTGAGAGAGATAGGGCTTCTCTGATTAGATCAGGATTTGTGAAGATTACCAGTCTAGAGCTGTCAATTGCTTTCTTAAAGCCACAGAGAGAGAGAGAGAGAGAGAGAGAGAGAGAGAGAGAGACTGTTAAAGAATGGGACCAGCCCAGAATAAAACCGCCAAAGCTGGAGAACAATAGAACCCTCAAGATACCAGCTGAGCACAGAAACTCAGCCAGACCTGAAGCCAGGAGCACCCCAGACTTGCTAAGAGAGCAACAAATTCCTTCTAAGTTGAGCTGGGTTTTTGCTGCATTAAACACAAGGTGTCTTGACTAGCAAAAACATGTTTAGGAGACAAAGAGTAAGGCTTTGGTTAGTATGAGGAGCTAAAGATGAGAGAAGAAGAAATGAGAAAACAAGAAAGGAGAAGAGAAAAGAGAAGAGGGGAGAGGAAGGCAAGAGATGGAAGGAGAGGGTGAGAGTGAGGAAGGAAATAAAGGAAAGTAAAGGAGAGAAGAAAGGAGGGGTTATGGTAAACACCTGTGGCTCATAGGACGCGCTAGAAAGAGGGAAACGGAAGGAGCAAGAAAGAGAACAGTAAGATGGAAGAAGTCAAAATAGGGAAAGAATAAGATGGGAGATTTGAGCAGGCTGGTTTCTGAGTGGGTCTTTAGTCAACCACTCCAGCACCTTCTCTGGCAAGCCTCTTTAGACTTGTGAAACAATAGAATCCTGTGAGTATTAGCCATTATCCATTTTTTTAGGTGTAAAATCATTTTCTGGGTTAGAAGTCATTTGAGGTGAGATACTGTCGTGCTGCAAAAGACAGTGAGAAGTCGGTGAATGCTGGTGGCCATCTGTGAACATCTGGTGCAGAGCAGCGGCAGGTCTGCACTCTGAGCAGGTGCATATTCCGGGAAGAAGCAGCCATTTTCTTGGTTGCTGGGCGCTGAGTGTCTCAGGGAGAAGATCTGCTGAGCCTTTGCATCACCCCATCCAGGCTGCCACCACCATTGTGACTTGGACCCAGTGAGAAGTCTCCGGGGGCAGCAGGGAGAGGCTGGACCAGTGTCCACAGGATAGGCTGTGTTGTCCTCCTGGTTACTGAGTCTCTCCCGGGGACACAAATACCCTTCCTCCTCTTGGGGCTGCTCTGTCACCAATCCTCCATTTCTCTCCCCCCCCCCCCGGGTCTCTGGCCACATGGTTTCCACTGCCCAGGAATTGTTCCTCATTTGAAGTCCAGGCCATACCTTTGACCAGGTAACATTCACTGCAAAACTGAGCTATAGAGGAAGAGAGGAGGTAACATGAGCAGCACCTACTTTCCAACAACAGTTGTGGCAACAGCTATGGAACTGGGGGTGGTGGGTGTGTGTGTGTGTGTGCGCGCGCGCGTGTATGTATGTGTGTGTGTGCGTGTGTAGAAATAGGTTTGGTATGGCTTCCTAATGCCACCTTGCAGCTGGAACAGGGCGGGGGGGGGGGGGGGGGAAGACGGGTCTGGAGCTTGCTTGCTTGTGTGTAGAAGAGGTAGAAGTTCCTTCACTAAGCCAGTTCTTTGGTACAGTTTAGGGATCTGAGCCTAGAAATTAATCTTCAATCTTGGAGCAATTTTATACAAGCGCCTACTTCTTTTTTTATTTTTTTTTTGGGGGGGGGGTCCAGCCATGGGGCCTAAACTCAGGACCTGGGCGCTGTCCCTCAGCTCTTCAGCTCAAGGCTAGCGCTCTACCACTTGAGCCACAGCGCCACTTCCGGCTTTTTTCTTTTTGCTTATGTGGTGCTGAGGAATCGAACCCAGGGCCTCAGGCATACAAGGCAAGCGCTCTACCACTGAGCCACCTTCCCAGCCCCCAAGCACCTACTTCTTTGCGTTGGATCCCTTTCTGGTTTGAATAGCCAGAGTGACTCCCACTGTCTGCAGCTTTGGTTTGCCTGTTACCCTTGTAAGTAAAAGGGATAGAGGGAAGGTGGACTGGACATATAAGGGGACAGAAGAAATCGAAAAAGAGAAGGCCAGTATCACAGAAGGGAGAGAAGGATGCAGAAAAAAGGAAATGCAAGGACAGGCGCAAGGCCCCAAGAGACCTGCAAGGACACGCGCTTCGATCCCAAAAGGTGCTCCAGAAAGAATAAAGCACCTGCTGGCCCCATGCGGAGGCATGGAGGATGAGTCACTGGCTGCTAACATGGAATTAAGCGGCTAGCCTGATGTGAGGCTGAGGGGGAGCTGGTCGGATGTTAGTGGAGAATGAATAGAAGGTTCTAGAGTACAGTAGAGAATGGCATGGATAGGCTGAGAAGTCCAGACGTATGGAGGGTGAACGTCTCCCCCATACCAAGCTGCCCCAGGTCCCAAACATCAGAAACTCAGTGTGAGATTTCTAATAGAATTCACGTTCCTGGCAAAGCCCCTCTATGCCATCAAAAATGATGCATTAAGCTATAGAGCATGCTGATCACATGTAAGATCGTAACAAGTAGCTAAAAGGTTTCTCTCGTGATCATGTGAGTAAAATATTCTAAAGGCATAAAACTCTGTCCAAAAGTGAATTGTAGTGGGATTGTTACTACTGACAATGGTGGTGTTGTTATTGTTCAAATACACCAATGAGAGGTCATCTTGGCAGTAGACCAAGAAAGTTGTGATTATAATGATTCTATTTATAAATTAGAAAAGTTCCTTGGGATATTTCTAGACTATGGAGAACTTGGCAGACACCCCAAGCCAGAGCTAGGACCTTGAACTATGTACATGCAATTAATTAAATAACCAATGCATCCACCTGGACTGGTGAATGTGACTGATTTACTTTGAGCTGCTGAGTGCCCGTGGGCAAAGAAATAATAGCACCAAATAGACAGAGAAAATTTATAGCTCTTGGCACATATTCTGACTTCCTTGTTTCCTCTTCAGCCTTCTTGAGGATTGCAGGCTTTCCAAAAGAAGCTCATATTTAGGAATCTAATGGTCAGAACTGAGGATACAGAATGGCCTTCTTTTCTGCTCCCCACCTCCTGAGTCCAGAGATAGAATTTGACAGAATTTTCTCTGACAGAATTCATCAGGTGTATGGACCCCCTAAAGAACAGCATAGAATTAAACCCCCTGGACCAAGCCTAGCTCCTATATCTTGGTATAAGGCTTACACAAAATTAGTCCAATAGAGGTATTCAAGGGCATGGCCAGCCCTCAGGAAGAGCCCAAGATGGCTGGAGTGTGTTTATCACCAAGGTCCTCCTGCTTATTAGGACACAAACCTCTTGCCTACAGCCAGAGGTGGGAAGAGATTGACTTAAATAGTCTGAACCTCTAGACACTCTCTCTAATCATATACAAAAATCAACTCAAAATGGACCAACTGTAAGACACAAGCCACAAATCTGCTAGAGGAAAAAAGAATAGAGGAAATTCCTCCTGACATTGGTCTATGTGAACATTTTTTATGTTACTCCAACATCACAGGCAATTAAAAACAAAAATAGACAAATGGAATTATATCAAACAAAGCATCTTCTGTGCATCATATGAGACAGCTTGCAGAATATGAGAAAATATTTGCAAACTATTCATCCACCAAGAGACTAATATCCAAAATATATACAAAGAACTCAAACAAACTCATCAAGAAAAAGAAAATAATCTGATTTAGAAATGGGTAAATGATTTAAGTAGACATTTCTTAAAAGAAGACTTATAAATAGCCAAGAAGTACATTTTTAAAGTGCTCAGAATCCCTTTGTGAGCAGGAAAATGCAAATCAAAACCATAATGAGTTCTCATCTCACCCAAGTTAAAATGGCCATTATCAAAAAGACAAAAATAGCCAATGCTGATGAAGATGTGAGGAAATGGGAACTCACATGCACTTGCTTAGATGTGCTTTGTCCCCCGAGGCTCATGTGGTTGCAAGCTCCATCTCTTATGGAGATGTGAGAAATAGGGGGACCTTTAAGAGGTGACACCTAGTGGTCAGACCTTAGGTCAATCAGGGACTCACTCCAAGGGGCAAAGGGTGGTGGTCTCCGGCGTATGGGTTGTTGAAAGAGTGAGCCTCCAGCCTCTTGACTACAGTGCAACATCTCCTCATACACATTCCTGTCATCCACTAGAAGGCTCTCACAGACCAGGACTATGCTGATTGAACATTGAGCCTCCAAAACTACCAGCTAAATAAGCCCTCTGTTTTGTGTGTGTGATGATACTGGGACTTGAATTCAGGATCTTGAGCTCTTTGTTGGCTTTTTCCTCACTACTAAATGGTAAGCATTAAGGGGTCTGCACAAAGGTGAAGACCGATTTCTGACACTGTACACAGAAGACAACTATCAAGACAGGGAGTAAGAGTGCAGGGACAGTATATAAAAAGTAGAATAAACATGCTGGTCAACAGAAGTGGAAAAGGGAAGCAAAAAAATATTACTTTAGATTATGTGATGGAGGAGGTAGCTAGGAGAAGAAGAAGATGCTACTAGCTAGTTTGGGCATTGCTAAGTAGGGAACAAACACAAGATGGCTAAAACTCAGGAATTGAAAGGAATTGGAGTAAAGATACTCATTAGAAAATCTGGGTACTAGTAGCTCACCCATGTAATCCTAGCACTCAGAAAGCTGAGATCTGAGGATTCAAAGCTGATCTGGGCTGAAAATAACTCATGTGACCCTTATCTCTAATAAACCACCAGAGAACTGGAAGTGGCACTGTGGCTCAAAATGATAGAGTAGAAGAGCTCAGGGACAGCACCCAGGCCCTGAGTTCAAGCCCCATGACAGACCAAAAAGAAAGATATTCATTAGAACACCAATGTGAATATTCATAAATATCAAAAGAACAAGCAAAAATGACCACATTGATAGGTAGATCGATATGGGTACATATATATGACAATATGTATTTTAAAACAATGTGACAGAATTGAAGTCCAATATATAAAGCATATCAATAAATGTAATGGGGAGAGGGGCAAGGTGGCAGATTGAAAGGGTCTACCATCTGACTGCATAAATGAGAAGAATCAGCTAACACAAAGAAACTGTATTCTGAAGAGAGGAAGAGTATCAACAGGGTATGAAAATAGAGATCAAAGATAAAGTAAAGGAGGAGGGGTGTGGTCGTGGAGATGGGAGGGAAGGGAGGCAGGGGAAAAACAGAGGAGGAGGCAACAATGCTTGATAGGAAATGGACTCATTACCTTGCTAATGTAACTGTAACCCCTCTGTACAGTATTTTCACAATAAAAAACTTATTAAAAAATAAAAAATTAGGGCTGGGAAGGTGGCTCAGTGGTAGAGCATTTGCCTTGCATGCTCGAGGCCCTGGGTTTGATTCCTCAGCACCACATAAGAAAAAAAAAGCTGGAAGTGGCGCTGTGACTCATGGTAGAGTGCTAGCCTTGAGCTGAAGAGCTGAGGGACAGTGCCCAGGCCCAGAGTTCAGGCCCCACGATCGGACCAAAAAAAAAAAAAAAAAAGAAAGAAAAGAAAAAAAAATTAAAAATTAAATTAAATTTTAAAAATTTTAAAAAGATAAAGTAAAGGAATTAGATCAACTACACAAAGCCAAAGAAAATATGAATGGTAACAGCTCCAGAAAACAATCAAAACACCAAACATACAAAATATGGAAGGATCTCACCCCAATCTTATCTCATGGGGATCCATGAAATAAAATTGTTGATACAAACTAAAAAAAAAAAAAAATACAGAGGAAGAGGAGTTGAAGGGAAAGAGGGAGGAGGAACGAGGAGGAAGAGGAAGAGGAGGAAGAAGAAGAAGACAAGATGCATGCTAACGCCATAGTAAACATATTCAACAAAATAATAGCAGAAAGGTTCTTCAGAGATTCACCCAGGTACAGGTAGCACTGAGAACACCAGTGGGCAAGATAAAAAACTAACATCTCGCCAGTTGTCGGTGGCTCACACCTGTAATCTTAGCTACTCGGGAGGCTGAGATCTGAGGTTCACAGTTCAAAGCCAGACTGGGCAGAAAAGTCCATGAGACTCTGATCTCCAATAAACCACCAGAAAACCAGAAGTGACACTATAGCTCAAGTGGTAGAGCACTCACCTTGAGCTGAAGAGCTGAGGGACAGCGCCCAGGCACAGAGTTCAAGCCCCATGACAGACCCCCCCAAAAAAACCCCACACATTTCTACACATATTATAGTTAAAACATTAAGTATAGGGGGAGTGGGGAAAGGATGGGATAGGAAGGGGAAACAAAGGAGGAGCTATAATGCTTGATAAGAAATGTACTCATTATCTTGCCCATATAATTGTAATCCCTCTGTACAGTATTTTCACAATTAAAAAAACATTAAGTATAGAGTAAAAAAAATAGTAGAAAGCTAGCAGAGAGAAGAAACAAGTCATCTATAAAGGCAGATCCATTTGAATATCAGCAGATTTTTCAACAGAAACTCTAAAAGCAAAGAAGGTATGGAATCATGTGTTCCAAGCCTTGAAAGGAACTATTATATAGATTACTGTACCCTGTACCCCATCCTTCATAACTGAAGGAGAAAGGAAAACTTTCCACAATAAAAAAAAATTCAAGGAATTTACGGCCACAAAATCAGCACTGCAGAAAGTACTTCAAGGAATTCTACACACAGATAATGAAGAAAAATACAAGAAAAAAATAAATGCCAGTGCACAAGTATCTAAGCAAATGAGAATTAGAAACAAACATCACAAAAATGGCAAAGTGTCAGGAATTACTCTATACCCTTCAATATTAACACTGAATGTTAATCATCTTGGGTATCCAATAAAAAGACATAAATAATAAGAGATTAAAAGACAAAACTCAATTATTTGTTTTATAAAAGCAATATATCTTACTCCCAAAGATAAATGTTGACTTAAGGTGGAAAAAATCTCCCAAGAAAATAGACCCCCCAAAATAAATTTGAATAGCTATATTCATATCTGACAAAACAGACTTTAAGCCAAAATTAGTCAGAAGAGACCAAAAAAAAAAAACCTTCACTTTATATTATTAAAGGGAGCAATCCATGAAGAGGAGATAACAATTGTTAACATACATGCACCAAATATTACCACATTGCATTTCACTAAACACTAGTGACTTACAAGCACAGACTTCAACCATATAATAACAGGAGACTTCAAAAGCCCACTCAATAACTAGGTCATTCAGACAAAAAGAAAGAAAGAAAGACAGAGAGAAAGAAAGAGACAAAGAAAAAAAGAGAAAGGAAGAAAGAAAGAAAAGAAAGGAAGGAAGGAAGGAAGGGAGGAAGGAAGGAAGGAAGGAAGGAAGGAAGGGAGGAAGGAAGCAAGGAAGGAAGGAAGGAAGGGAGGGAGGGAGGGAGGAAGGAAGGAAGGAAGGAAGGAGGAAAGAAAGAAAGGAAGGAAGGAAGAAAGAAAGAAAGAAAGCTTCTGGATTAATGGATGCTATAGATCAAGTGGACTTAACAGACATCTACAGAGTATTCATCCAGCAGATACACAATACACAGTCTTTTCATGGAACTTTCTCCAAAATAGATCATATGTTAGGACATAAAGTAAGTCTTAACACCTATAAGAAAATTGATATATCAACTCACAATGGAATAAAACTAGAAAGATACAAAAGAAGGCTACAAAAATATTCAAATACATGTATAACAAACAATGCATTGTTTGAGTCTTAGTCACAGAAGAATTAAAGAGGAAAATTAAAAAATTCCTAGAAGCTAATGAAAAATTTTAAAAACAAACTTAAAAATTACCAGAGCCTCTGTGATACATCAACAAAAAAAGGTTTATACCTATGAGAATCTACACCAAAAGAAGAGATTTCAAACAGCTCCTAGAAAACATGAACAAAACAAACTCCAAATTAACAGATAGAAATTAAAAGTAAATATTAAAGCAGAAATTAAATAAAAATTAATAAACAATACAAAGTAACAATGAAATTTAAAAGGTGGTTCTTCAAAAACAAGTGGTTCTTTGAAAAGATAAGATTGATACCTTGGTCAAATTGACTTAGGACAGAAAATGTTCAAAATAATAAAATTAGACAGGGAAACAGTGGTCCATCACAACCAATGCCAATGAAACTCAGAAGATCACTACAGAATATTACAAGGTTCAATACAATTTGGTTCATCAAAGTCCTTATGTCATTCTTTACAGAAATATAAAAACCAATCCTAAAATTCAGACGGAAGCATAAAAGGACCTTGACTAGAAAAAGTAAACCTGAACAAAATAGTAATGCTGAAGGTCTTATAATCCCAGACTTCAAATTATACTACAGAACCATAGTAACAAAAACAGCATGGCACTGACACAAAAAGAGACATAAACACCAATAAAACAAAACAGAAGACCCTAAATGAACCCACCCAGCTACAGCCATCTCATTTTTGACCAAGTACCCAAAAACTTACACACACACACACACACACACACACTCACACACACACACACACACACACACACACTCACACATCTATGTATATATGTATAAAGATAGCATTGTAAAAATCTACCAAACACAGAAAGGGAATTTGTTCAAAGTACACTGTACTTAGAATAATTTTTAAAAACCTATAGCCAACCGGAGGCCAGTGGCTCACAACTGTAATCCCAGCTACTCAGGAGGCTGAGATCTGAGGATCACAGTTCAAAGCCAGCCTGGGCAGGAAAGTCAGTGGGACTCTTATGTCCAACTAATCACCAGAAAACAGGAAGTGGCGCTGTGGCTCAAGTGGTAGAGGACTCACCTCGAGCTCAAGAGCTGATGGATGGCATCCAGACCCAGAGTTCAAGCCCCATGACCAACAACAACAACAACAACAAAAAGTCAACCTGTAGCCAAGCACTGGTTTCTCACACATGTAATCCAAGCTCTCCAAGAGGCTGAGATCTAAGGATTGCAGTTCAAAGCCAGCCAAGGCAGAAAAGTCGCTGTGAGAGTCTTATCTCCAATTAATCACTCACAAAGTGGAAGTGACCTCAAAGCCATAGAGTGCCAGCAAAAAAAGCTCAGACAGTGCACAGGCCCTGAGTTCAAGCCCCATGAATGATCAAAAAAAACTACTATTAATGTTTAATATTCAAGAAAGTTTTTTTTAATTTAAGCTTTAAGAAAACTGTAATTGGGTTTCACCTCCGCTATTAAAAGAAATTGCACTGTCTAAAAAGATTTTTAAAAAACTTAATACTGGCCCGGCGCTGATGGCTCGCGCCTGTAATCCTAGCTACTCAGGAGGCTGAGATCTGAGGATCGCAGTTCAAAGCCAGCCCAGGCAGGAGAGACCGTGGGACTCCTATCTCCAATAAACCACCAGAAAACCGGAAGTGGCGCTGTAGCTCAATTGGTAGAGCGCTCGCCTTGAGCTGAAGAGCTGAGGGACAGCGCCCAGGCCCAGAGTTCAAGCCCCACGGCCGACCAAAAAAAAAAAACTTAATACTGGGGCTGGGAAGGTGGCTCAGTGGTAGAGTGCTTGCCTTGCATGCCTGAGGCCCTAGATTCGATTCCCCAGCACCACATAAGCAAAAAGAAAAAAAAGCCGGAAGTGGTGCTGTGGCTCAAGTGGTAGAGCGCTAGCCTTGAGCTGAAGAGCTGAGGGACAGCGCCCAGGCCCAGAGTTCAGGCCCCAGGACCGGACCCCAAACAAACAAACAAACAAACAAACTTAATACCATGTTACATATCAAAGATACTTCTAATGCAATGATATTTAGAAAGGTTAAAAACCCAAAGAGTAGGAAGGTTTGGAGTGTAATTGAAAGATGGAAGAGGCAAATGAAAACCTTAGAAGACATCGCAGTCAACATCGAGTAGCAGAGGACGCTTTCTGCTTCCAAAGTCTGCAGTTCACGGTGACGATTTAACCATAATTGCAATAGAGCAGGCAGTGACCCAGGAACAATTTCATAAGGTGGAGAAGCTAGGAGACCTGGGGGAAATAGACAAGGACACGTGTTTGTAAGAAACCGTGTTTAATATAACTATCTGACTCCAAGAGCAATCAACTAAATACAAGTCGATCTTAAAGATACATGAAGAATTGACGGTGAATGATTCAGAGCCATCAGATTGCCCTTCAGAAAAGAAAGGCTCAATTCCTTCACCTTCTGTTCATTCTCCAGAGGAAGGCCTCCCCAGCCAGCCCTCTTGTGTATTTACCTCTGCAAAAGGAGTTTCAAGGTCCCCCCTCAGCCCATGGCAGCGCATATCCAATGATGTGATCATGTGAGTCATCCTCCCAACCCAGCCTCCCTGGAAACTCCAGCTCCAGAGGCCCCTGTGCCTTTGGATGAGCCCTCTGTGGAGATTAAATCACATCCTCTGTTCAATCCTACTTCCCTTCCAATCCCTATCCCAGAATCTGTGTCAGGGAATGGAACCTGTGACAAAAATACCTAAATTAAAAAGACCCAGAGCTACTCTTTCTTACCTATGGAGCTGAGCAAAAATGCAGAAGTGTGACCGCCTACTGTTAATGGGGTTAAGAAAGCAGGATTCTCACACTGCTGGCAGGAAATTCAGATCTGCCTTGCAAAATAACATTGACCCAGAAAATCTGAGAAAGAAAATCTTTGTCCTAAAGATCTGCTAACAACACACACACAAAAAAAGTATGCACAAGGCTATACATTGTAGCATAATTTTGTAATAGCACAAAGCACTGTAAATAACTGGCAATCAATAAGGGCTTGGCTCACATCAATTAAATGTGTCTGTGTGATGAGGTATAATATAGCTATGAAAAGGAATGAGCAGCCAGTGGCTGCCAGTGGCTCATGCCTGTAATCCTACCTACTCAGGAGGCTGAGACCTGGAGGACTGAGGTTTAAGGCCAGCCCAGGCAAACAAATCCATGAGACTCTTATCTCCAATTAGAAGTAGAGGTGTGGCTCAAGTGGTAGAGCACCAGCTATGAACAAGAAAGCCAAGCAAGAGCATGGGGCCCTGAGTTCAAGTCCCCAAGTACCAGCACAAAAAGAAATGAGGATTTAAATTCAGACATAGTGACACATGCCATAATCCCTTCATTCAGGGTTCTGAGGAAGAGGGTCATAAATATGAGGCCAGACTGGCTATATAGCAAGACCATAATGCCATCCATCCATATACACCATATATACATCCATCCTTATATACATATATACATGCATACATATGATTTTTTTTGGTGGGGGGTCTGGTCGTGGGGCCTGAACTCTGGGCCTGGGCGCTGTCCCTCAGCTCTTCAGCTCAAGGCTACCGCTCTACCACTTGAGCCACAGCGCCACTTCTGGCTTTTTTTTCTGCTTATGTGGTGCTGAGGAATCGAACCCAGGGCCTCAGGCATGCAAGGCAAGCGCTCTACCACTGAGCCACCTTCCCAGCCCTTACATATGATTTTTATTGTGAGAAAACAAGAGGTAAAAACATAGATCAATAAAGTTAAAATAATGCTCCTTTTGAATCTGAAGTGGTAGTGTCGATATGAACATATTACATATTTTATCTTTCCAGTGCCAAGCATATTTCCATAAAGAACCTGGACCTGTCCGCAAGTAATGAGAACTGCTGTCTATAAATACATTTCCCATTATAAAGAGCCAGGACTCATTTGGAGAAGTTCCTGCTTCCAAGACAAGGACAGAAAATGTACAAAAATGATTTGATGTGGAACATCTTGTCATGTCATAAAACAAGGGAGCTATTTAGTTTCATATTCTTGACACATACCAAGGGACACAAGAAACCCTTGGCAGGTGCTCGATTCTATTACCTTGATTGTGGTGATGGTAACATGGGCAATGCCCTGTGTTCAAACCCATCAAAAATTATACACATTAAACATGTATGACTTATTTGTATTATATACCTCAATGCGAGGAGAAAAAAACTGTGAGGATCACATCAAACTGACTTGAGAACTAACTCATCTGAATGGCAGCTCCCACTGGCCAACTATGGTGACACAACCATAATCAGTAAAGTCAGTTACCACAAAGACTGAGCCACATTTTGTTTCATTCCGTAAGTTTATAAGGCTACTAGGGAAAATTCATTCTTCATTTTTGAGGGAAGCCAAGAATCCATATTGTGAAAAGTTGGTCAATAAAGGGAAAGAACTAAGTATTTATATTTTCTTCATTATATAAAATGTAGCTCTGGGGACCCAAATTGTCACTAAGAGTAAGCTTTTCATGACAAAAAAATCCAGCTAGGGGCTGGGAAGGTGGCTCAGTGGTAGAGCGCTTGCCTTGCATGCCTGAGGCCCTGGGTTCAATTCCTCAGCACCACATAAGCAAAAATAAAAAAGCCGGAAGTGGCGCTGTGCCTCAAGTGGTAGAGCGCTAGCCTTGAGCTGAAGAGCTGAGGGACAGCGCCCAGGCCCAGAGTTCAGGCCCCATGACCGGACCCCCAAAAAAAAAAAATCCAGCTAATAAAGGAAGAAAATCAGAGCACCAAGTTTAGATAGCATGATCTCAGAATTTTGCAAGTCCTGATGATTAATAATTTAAATAATAATAAATAATTTAATAAATTAAAGCAAAATGGTAATTAGAATGTTTATTCACAAAAAGAGGCCTGGCACTCGTGATTCATACCTGTAATCCTAGCTACTCAGGAGGTTGAGATCTGAGGATCCCAATTTGCAGCCAGCCCAGACAGGAAACTCCATAAGACTCTTATCTCCAATAAACTCCTCAAAAAAAGCCAGAAGTGGCACTATGGCTCAAGAGATAGAGCACTTGCCCTGAGCAAAAGAAGCTCAGGGACAACACCTAGACCCAGAGTTCAAGCCCCAAGATTGGCAAAAAAATTAATGTAGTGATTTTTATGTCTCCTGTTGGAAATGAACATAATCAACTAGGGAATGATCGTCAAAAAAAAGCCTGAAGCCGGGCGCCAGTGGCTCACGCCTGTCATCCTAGCTACTCAGGAGGCTGAGATCTAAGGATATCAGTTCAAAGCCAGCCTGGACAGGAAAGTCTGTGAGACTCTATCTGCAATTAACCACCAGAAAATCAGAAGTGGTGCCATGGCTCAAGCGGTAGAGCACTCACCTTGAGCTGAAGAGCTGAGGGACAGCGCCCAGGCCCAGAGTTCAAGCCTCACGACTGACCAAAAAAAACCTGAGCCAACCAAAGCTCTCTGTTTAACTTCCAACTCATAAGAAATAAAGATGGCAGACAAAATGTAACATCCCTGTTTACTAACAACAGTCTCAGTTTCAACAATGGGTAAACTGAATCTGTTGGGTACCCTAATGTTAATCCATATCACATGGATGCAATCAGCAAAATCTATGTTGTAGAGTGCTCTTTGATTCCTAAGAAAATAGTGGTCGGGCACCAGTGGCTCAAACCCACAATCCTTGCTACTCAGGAGGCTGGTATCTGAGGCAGTTCAGAGTCAGTCCAAGAAGATAATATGAGATATTCTTATCTCCAATTAACCAGCAAAAACCCATACCTGGAGGTGTGACTCAAACAGTAGAGTGCCAGCCTGAGTGAAAACAGCAAGAGCATGAGGCCTGGAGTTCAAGTTCCAGCAACAGCACAAAAAATTTAAAAATATGGGAACAAATTGCTACAAATTAAAAGGTGCTTAAAGAGTTTTTCTTACAAATTACAATGACTGAATTCTTTGGGTTCAAAATAAGAAATTTTTCAAAACCACATGAAACAACTGAAGAAGTTGTATCACCAACTGATGGATGATCTCAGCGAAGGATTACATTTTAGAGATCACAGTGTTATTGTGGTTATGCACTTATTATGAGTCCTCATGGGCAGGCAGAGAGCCTCACATCTCTAATTTCAGCAACTAAGGAGGTGGAGATCAGAAGGACCATAATTCAAGTCCAGCCTAGGCAAAGATCTAGGCATAGTAATGTGTCCAAATAACCCCAGCTATGTAGAAGGTTAGACAGAATGATCTCAGTCCAAGGCTGAGTGTGAAACTTTATTTAAAAAAAAAAAAGCCTAAAGCAAAAAATAATGAGAGCATCACTCAAGTGGTAGGGGGCCTTCTTAACAAGCAAGGCTCTGAGTTCAAATCCCAATACCATCAAAACAGAAATAGCTCTCACCTCTTAGAAAACTCACATATTTACAGATGAAAGTATATGGTATCTGCGATCTTCATCAAAATGATCTAATGTTGGTGGAGGAATAATACCAAGGAAATGAAATTAGGCATCAATTGATTATAGTTGGAATGAGATGATGGATACATAAATATTATTATAGTATTTTTTGTATATATTTAAATTTCCATGACAAAAATAAAATTTAATTCAAAGAAGAAAAGTAATACGGGCTAGGAATGTGGCTTAGCATGCATGAGCCCTGGGTTCAATTCCTCAGCACCACACAAACAGAAAAAACCAGAAGTGGTGCTGTGGCTCAAGTGGTGGAGCACTAGCTTTGAGCAAAAAGAGCTCAGGGACAGCGCCTAAGCTCTGAGTTCAAGCCCCGTGACTGGCAAAAAAAAAAAAAAAGAACAAGGAGACTCAACTGGAAAGTGGAGGTCTGTTAATACCAGTTTCCTCCACACCCCAATCATTTGTCTGTTTTCCTGCCTTTCTACACTGCCTTCTGGATGGTGGGGGCTGGGAGACTGAAGACCACACATCTCAGTCTCTCTTTCTAATGGCTCTGCAGTTATTACCGTGGAGAAATCGATGACAGAAGAGGAATCGAGAAGGGAGAGGAGTCTTGGGAGGGGGGGGGGGGGAATGAAGGGAGGAGAGAGAGGGAAGGGAGAGAAGAAGAAGGGGAGAGGAGAGAAGGGAAGGGAGGGAGAGAAGACACTGTGTTGTGCTGCAGCCAGAGAAGCACAGCGCTGCACTTGTGACCTTGCGAGGACCACGGGAATGAGGGTGTGTAGCAGCCCCCCACGCTGGGTCCGGCCCAGGACAGGAGCAGCTTCCTGGACGACATTTGTAGCTGATATCTTTAGCATTCCCTGCACTACATTCTTCTTCACTTGAAATTCCCAGACTGGTGTCTGTTTTTATGAATGCACCATGACATGGCCACAGTGAGGGTAGAGCTGATAAGAAGGCATGAGGGCAAGGGGCCAAGGCAAAAAGGGCCAGGAACGACTCTGGAATGGGTCTAAGGGTCCTGTGGTTACTCCACAAGCCCAGAAAGAAGCCGCCTTTGCTTCCTCCAGTTTCCGGTGAAGGAAATGATGATCAAGAGGGGAAACACCCATGGTTGCTCCCATACACATCCCCCTTTCCATCTTTCCCTGACAGCCTCTCGCTAGGGGGCAGCCATCACAGCTGTCTCTCAAGTTGAGCAAGGTCCAGATAGGGGTGGGCAGTGCTGGAATGCATACTTATCAGTCCTTAGAGACCCAGGGTCTGCCCGTCTGTGGTTCTTCACCCAACAAGAAGGAGGACTCTCCTGAAGGACTCTTCTCTTGAAGGGCACATCTCAGCCGTTACATATAACACCTTCATTCCTATCCTATTGCCCAAATGTGGTTTCTCCCAAAAGCTTGTGTGTTTGAAGGCTTGATGGTGGGGTTATTGATGGGAGAACCTTAGTAGATGGAGGGAAGAGGGAAGGCTGTTAGATCATTGGAGAGCGTCCTTGACAATTAAAGTACCTTGGCCCCTCCCCCCTGTCTCTTTTGCTCTTGCTTCCTGGCCACCATGAGATGAAGTGTTCTTCCTTTGCACACACCTGCTGTAATGCACTGTGTTACCACTGGCCCAAAGCACCTGCACCCAGCATCCATGGACGGAGACCTCTGAATCCATGAGCCAAAATAAGACTCTTCTTACATTGTTTACCTGAGGTATTTTAGTGGAAAGCCAACTCACATCAGATCTTCTTCATATAATGACACCAACTCTCAAAGGGGACCGGTGAACATTATTCTGAGAGGGCCATGGGCTTAGTTCAAAAATTGAGAGTTTCCTTGTCAAAGAAGAAAATCATCATGGATGCTGGAGACAGGCATTAAGCCACAATGAGTCAGAATTTATATGTCTGCTATATGCAGAGCCCCAGACACCCACAACAGAGGTTGATTTGTCCTCATTCTTTAACCCCTTATAAAAAAATCACCTTCACTCATGACATGGGAGCCAAGGTGCTGTTTCCTTGTTCCCTTTCCCACTGTAACAAAGCCTTGCAAGGATGTCAGACTCCTAGCCCACTCCCCGTGCCCTGCCTTCGGAAACCGCCTCTTCCTCTATTTCCCCAAAGTACCTCTAACACATGGCAGTGTGTGTTTTAGATCACTTCTAAATGCTTGGAGGGTAATGGAATAATCTGGGGGCAAAGTAGCCAATGTAACACTAGATTGATTGATGTCAAGCATCAATCTTCCTAAAGATTGGCTCGGTGGTAGAGTGCTTGCCTGGCATGCATGAGGCCCTGGGTTCCATTCCTCAGCACCACAGAAGCAGAAAAGGCTGGAAGGGGCGCTGTGGCTCAAGTGGTAGAGCACTCATCTTGAGCTGAAGAGCTGAGGGACAGCGCCCAGGCCCAGAGTTCAAGCCCTACGACCAACACACACACACACACACACACACACATCATTTCTTACTGTCACTAAGTCATCATAGGCCCTGGGTTTCTGGCTTCTTTATCTCTCACCCTGAACCTCCTCACCCTCTGCCCATCAAACATCAAAATTGACTTTTGTCATTCCATCCCTGGGCTGCCCTCACTCAGCCAGGACTCTGTCAGGGACTTTGTCTTTAATAATCAATGGGCCCCAAAGGCATTTCTGAACAAAAGGAGCATCTTCTACCCAAAAGGAATAATCGGCCTTTTCCTACAATGTTCTGCTCAATCTACAGTCAGCCTTTGGAAATTATATTTTCTACAACTTACAAAAACTGGAAATGGCTGTTTCTATTTGCAATGAGAAAATATTGCAGGAGAGAGTCAAATTCTGTGTAGTAATGACTGACACAGTTGCACAGGAGAGAGGAAAGAGCTGAGAAATGCCCTCCCCAATAAATCCGATGATAGCAGCGCTGCTAACGTTTTATTATCTTGTGTCTCATAGGACACTGAGCAGCATCCTGCCTGCTGTCTACCTCCTGGATGCCACTAACAGCCCGCCTACCTCCACCCCTGCTTGTGACAACCACAATCGAAAATATGAAAATCTTGACGGAGGCAAGATCACCCCTGATTGAGAGCCTAGGCTAGAAGGAGTAACCTGCCTACCTGCCTGCCTGGGGCAGGAGCAGGACAAGACAGCCTGGCTCTGTCCCTTCTGACAGAGATCATCTTCACCACTCACTGGAGATTGGAGAGGCCTATGAGCAGAATCAGCTGGCAGGGGGACAGGGAGAGGGTCTGAGAGGCTGGAGAGCTAGGATGATGAGAGGCTGAGGATCCAAGAGCCCATCACTGAACTAGACTCCATGCTCTCCTCTCCTCTGGGGGATCAGCACTGCAGGAAGGGGAGCACAGGCTGAATGGTTCGTGTGATCCTGCTCCCGTCCCTTGGGAGAAGGCCCAAACCCAGGCTACTTCACAAGGGTCTAGTGTGCCATCTTCATGCCCAAAGAGCAGTCCAGCTCTTACCTGATGTTCTAAGGGCTGGGAAATTAGCACTTGGGCACATGGTAAGACAGAGAGACCAGGAGATTTGTGTGGCTCCTGGTCTGTTTAACCTAGGCTAGCCATATGGTCCCTCCTGTCCTCAGTTTCTCCTTGTGCAGTGACTGGATTGGGTCTGAACACTAGGCATTCAGTTCTGACAGCACGAGCTCTGTGAAGCCTGGTTGGCCTCACGGAACTTTCTAGCCTTTGTTTCTCTATCACTTGAAACTTTAAAACATCCCTTTTCCTGACGTTTTCCATTATCCAGCCACTGAGCTCAGTGACAAGCGACAATGACAACAACAGGAAAAATTCAAACCTCAGGCTTCCATTTCCTCCGCCAGGGACCAGGGTGACAGTGGAAATGTACTCAGGGCTGCCACCCGGCCGCGCTCTGCCTTGTACACCTTTGGGCGAGAGACTTTCTCTAATGGCCCGCCTCCCCCCTCCCCTACTTTCTTTCAACTGCAGCCTCAGCCCCAACTTCAGGGAATTTATAGCATGTAGGGAGACGAGGCTAACACACAGTTCTATTTTATTTTGCCAACTTTGAAACCTGCCACCTTTCCCACAGCAGCCACCAGCAAAGCTTATCCCCAAAATAGCTCAGTGTATACCAGGTTGATTTCATCATTTTTAACCCTTAACCTGGGCTTTAAAGTTCTACTTAAAATACAGAAAGAGAAAAAAACAACAACATCACATTCGGTTCCCTCACGCCCTTCCCACTCCCATCCCATCTCAGACACGCTGGTTGGGCAGCCGGAAGTCCATCCTGATCCTCAAACATCCCCCAGGTTCAGGGTCTGGGCACCTGCGTTTCCTGCCTCCACCCAGTGCTCTCAGGGTTAATTCACCAAGGAGCATAATCCCTGCCCAAGCCCATCTCCCGATTCACAACCATCCACCTGCTGCGGTGTCAGTGTGCGGCCGCGGTGGCATTGTTATCAGATCAGCCCTGTCTAGGATGAAGGGGAAAATCATCCCTGCCTATCTCAGAGCCATGGTTGGGTTGATTGTCCCCCACAGGGCCACAGGTAAGCAGTGGGTCTCAGGATGGCAGTCTTGAGAGGCAGCAGAACCCTTGGGAGGCAGGGTCTTGTGGGAGGAGGGGGACACCCTCGCAGGGGATTGTGGGAACGCAGGCTTTCAATCTCTCTCTGCTTCCTGGTTCACAGTGTGAGTACTCACTTCGACGGTCTCCCACCATGATGCTGCCATCCCTGCCCTCACCAGGGCAGGGCCCTTTTCAGCCTCCTGAACTGAGAGACAGCCAAATAAACCTTTCTCTTTACAAGCAGCTTCCCTGAGGTGCTTTTTGTAACAAGACAAAGCTGACCAACACACTCCCTAGATGGGCTACTTTATCTATGCTACCTTTCTTGGTGGCACTTAGTGAAGTCCCGCTGCCATCTCTCCTTGAGAGCAAAAAGAACACAACAGAGGTGATGGAATGGGTCAGAGCTAGACATTCCCCCAATCTAGAAAAGCTTTGCCCCTACCAGCTGTGAGACGTAAAAGTTCAGACCTTTCAAGAGTCATCCTGGGGAGATCACAGGGGTTGGGATACAGCTCAGTAGTAGATGCTAGCCTAGCATGTACAGTGTCTGGTCTCCATTACCAACAGCAAGCAGGAAGAGAAAGAAAAAACAAAGAGAAAGAGGGGAAGGGGGGGAGAGGAAGAGGAGGAGAAGCAGAGGCAGAGGAGGAAAAGGAGGGTATAAGGAGGAGGAAGGACAGAAGGAGCGTAAGAGGGGATGGAGAAGGAGGAAGAGGAGGAGGCAGATGAAGAGGACAAAGAAGAGGCGACAGAGGAGGAGTACATAAGGAGTAGGAAGAAGAACAGGAGAGGAGAGGAGACAGAGGAGGAGGAAGAAGAGGAGGCAGAGAAGGAAGAGGGAGAAGAGGAAGAGGAGAAGAGAAAGAGAAGGCTGTGGAGAAAGGAGGAGGAGGGGAAGAAAAAAAGGGAGGAGGAGGAGGAGAGAAGTAGAGGAAGAGAAAGAGAGGAGGAGAAAGAAGAAGAAAAGGAGGAGTCGAGGAAAATGAGAAGGGGGAAAAGAAGGAGGCAGAGGAAGAGGAGGAAGAACAGAAAGAGGAGAGGGAGGAGAAAGAAAAGGAGGAGGAAAAGATGGGGGAAGGAGAGGAAAAGGGGGAGGAGGCAGAAGAGGAGAAGACAGAGGAGAAAGAGAAGGAAGAGGAGGTAGAAGAAAAGGAAGAGGCAGAGGAGGAGGAGGCGGAGGAGGAGGGGAGGAGGAGGAGGAGGAAGAAGAAGAAGAGGAGGAGGAGGAGGAGAGGAGGAGGAGGAGGAGGAAAGAAGAAGAGGAGGAGGAGGAGAGGAGGAGGAGGAGGAGGAGGAGGAGGAGGAGGAGGAGGTGGAGGTGGAGAGGGAAGAGGAATACCCTGGGGTCTGCCACAGATGAACTCAGGCAACCATGGAGCACCTAGACAGCCTGGAGAGGAAATGGCTTCTCAATGGACTTTAATCCATACAGACCCCCTTGTCTTTCACAGGACAGTTTCTAGTTTCTTGTGGACAGAAACAGTCGTTATTCGGGGAGATCCCCTCAATGTCCTCCACATGAGAGCTGTCCCCTCAAATCCAGCTGTTTGACAACACAGTCCTTACAACCAAGACTTGTCACAGGATGGTGGGTGCAACCTGGTGTACGGAGCCCCGGGCGGGCAGGGGGTGGGGAGCCACTGAGGCTGAGTGGAGTCATGGGCAGGCATGTGCACAGGGCTGCCAGCAGCCAGGCCTCCGAGGGTGGGGAGCTCCCCTCCTCCAGTCTGCCCCATTACTTTGCCCCTCCTCTGCCTTCTCTGCCACAGTTGCTCATCATGAATCACTAAGTTGCATTATTAGTGGGGAAAGCACTTGCTCAACGTGGCTCAAAGCCCCCTCTCCCTTGAAAGGGCACCGCTGAGCTCCTTTCTGGGGGTACACCGCCAGCTGTCCATCCAGACAGTACCCCTCCACGGCCTAGTGAGGACCAAAGGAGATCGGCCAGGGAGAAAGGCGCCAACAGGAAAGTGGCCAAGAACTCAGGGCTGGAAGGTCTTAGATCATCTCTGAGGTTGTGTTCTGAGCATCCAGTGAAGTAACTTCTCAAAGGTTCATGATAAGCTCCAGAACCTTCCTGAGTCATCTGGGCATCCAACAGCCCTTGGCTAGTGGTCTCTAGCTTGGGATCAGGGAAGGAGGAAGGGAGCATCCAAGGGAGCCAGAATGGCTTGGGATTGAGATTAGAGCACCAGTAGCTGTCTCCTTGTGTTTTGGAGCTGAGTGCCTGCAGAGACAGACATTACAGGTGGATTACGGGAGAGCATGGACCTCGGATCTCAGACACCCCATGGCATGCCCCCCTCACCCTGGGACACACCTCTTCTGCCTGGGACAGCACCCACACGGAAGGGTGCACTGGCATGGAGACTGGAAAGCTGAGTCATATTACTGCTGCGCACCCTAATTCTCACCCCGACACGCACTCCTTTCTCAAGTGTGAAGAATAAGTCTCCTTTCTGGTCACTCAGAACCTCACAGAAAGCCAACGTCCCTGTAGAACAGTGTCCAGGACAGAATGACCCAGAATGAAGCACCAGTCAGCATTTTCCTATCTCTGAGTTCCATTCCCTTTTGATATCGCTGTCCGAGGCCACCAGGCTGGCCTTGCTTCTGAGACAGTGTCCCTTGTCAGTGTCCCTAGTCAGTGAGCTCCAGGAGCTTGTCTAGCTGTTGTCACGGGGTGGAGTGGGGACACACGTGGCCACCTGTTCCCATCCGGAGAACCCACAGTAGACTTGCTTCCCCAGAGACCACCTTCCCACCCGTCAGCATGGGGCCTTTTACAGCCGGACCTTCTGCTACTGCTAATTTTAAAATAATGGTGAGACAGCCAGGCTACGTTTTTCTGTTCTGGTTTCTTAGCAATGGCACGTGCTGAGTTGCTGACTTCCAACTCACTTATAAGGTGTGATTGTAAAATAATGAAGTTGATTATTTAAACAAATGTCTCAGAATACATTCACTGGGTGGGGGGGAAGGAGTTGATTAGTTGTTTAAGTTAACAAGAGGGAAAAAAGGCTTGAACTGTGCCTACTTTCAGAACATGAAGTATCAAAAAATCATTTTAGTTTCAATGCAACTTCACTAAGATTGAGATAAATGGAGTTTTTAATTTGTTATCATGCATGTGTACCTTTAAGATAAGTAACTAAGCCATTAATGTTCATATTAACCAATCTTACAATATACAGTTTACTTTCAAAGTCCCAGAAGGACCCGCGTGGTTCAAATTTATTTCCATAGTTGAGTACCTGAGAGAGATCACCTGGAACCAGGCTCCATATCCTCTGACATTAGGACCATAGGGTGGCAAAGTTCCTTCCCAGAGGGCACAGGGAGGAGACACTGAGAGGCAGGATCTGTAAGTTTCAATGTCCATGAGATCACTCACCCCTTGGGGAGCAACATGGACCCCACAAGCCTGAAGCGAGCCCCACAAAGCCCTTGAGGTAACATCTCCCGGCCTTGGCCACCCAAGATTTGAGTTAACACACATAGGCCAGTGAGCCCATGGCTCAGGCCTATAATCCTAGCTACTCAGGAAGCTGAGATCTGAGGAGGGCAGTTCAAAGCCAGGCTGGGCAGCAAGGTCCTTGAGACTCTTTTCTCCAATCAATCACTCAAAAGCCTGAAGTGGAGCTGTGGCTCAAGTGCTAGAGGGCTAGCCTTGAGCACAAATGATCAGGGACAGTTCCTTGAGTTCAAGTCCCCTGAATTCAAGGCTCAGGACTGGCACACACATGCACCCCCACACACACACACAAAAAAAAGACTAGGCCTCAAGAGGAAGATGAGTTCCAGGGACAGAAACAAGACAGCCCAGCCAACTGTGCCCGAAAGACATCTCTCCAGTCAGTACAAACCATCAACCACCAAGGCCTTGAGGATGGATTTCTTGGTGGCCAAGTGGGTACTGGATAACAGGTGCTAGATTAAGAACAGCCCTTCCCCTTTTCGGAAGACAGACAAGAAAATGGTAGGATGTAGCAAGCCCATCACCAGGCAGAAGCTCATGGGGCTGGAGCAGAGCACAAACAGAAGGTAAGTCTGGATAGGAGAGTCCCGTGCCAAGCTGACATGGAGGCAAACTGTCCTGCAGACAAGAAAGGGCCTCCAGTCACATAGAGATGGGCAGGCTCTAGTCTGTCTGTTCACACAACACAGGCTACAGGGCCGCCCTGGAGATGCGGCCATTGCTCAGGTGATATGCTCAGCTAGGGCCATCCCAACTGTCTGCCTCCCAATACCAGGCCAGAAGGCACTAAACTAACTCAGGGCAAGGATCAGTTTCTATGCATGGACCTGAGCCAACATCAGGTGGACGTGAATGCTTACAGGCTATCCAAACCCTCAAGAAGTACAGAAAAAAGAGCCTCTTCCTCACTGGCCACATCCCAAGCCTGTCCGCAGAGGAAGACACAGCCCCTAGCTGTGGGCTCCTTCTGTCCCCATAGACAAATGTGTGGGTCCTCTTGATGCTAAGGGCTTTTATTGCTCATTGCTACTAACACTCAGACCTGAGCAATTAATCTGTTTCCATGGGATCCCCTGTGCCTTGTGCTGGGGGACAGGGGCATGGACACAGTCCCTGGCACCCGAGAGGCACACGGGTGGATGCCGTGGTCCAGGGAAGGAAGTGCACCGCAGCCAGAGCAGCTCCCACCAGAGGATACGGTGTACCCAACACTTCCTCCAGTCATCTGAGCCCCAGAGACCTGCAGGTCAGCAGGAATTCTCCATAGGGCGCTCCAGAACACCTACATAGGACAGGAAGGTCTAGGAATTCCAGAAGCACCCCAAGTTCTAGTCACTGCCACTGTGCCAGTGTACCAAAGGCCCTGCTTAGTTCCTGGAGCTTTGGGTGCAGAGGTAGAGGTTGGGGTGGGGGCAGCAGGCCCTACCCCTTTGCTTCCAGGCCCCAACTCCTGGCTGGATGCCAGCCTGGGGATCCAGACTCTCCCCACTATAGCCACGTGGATCTCTTTCCTGGCCTAGCACAGCATCCTCCAGCTCATCTCCTGCCTCCCACCTGTGGCTCTCTGTTTAGGAGAACCCTCAGCTCTGTGGATCCCCTACAGTGCAGGTGCCCAGCCTACAGGAGGGGAGAGACCATGACCTCCCTCACCCCATCAAGGTCTGTGACTCCAGGAACTGGGGTAGAATGAGGGAGGATGAGGCATTTGCCTAAGTGTTCAGCAGAGTAGGGATAAGGCAGAGAACGCAGGAGTCAGACAAGCCTGCCACCTGCTCTCCGTGCAGTTACTGCCCTGACATCCCGAAGTTGACTCTCCTCCACCAACTTGGAGAAGGGGTGGTGTCAATGTGCTCTTCCAATAGAGACAGGCTGTCATGTGGCAGGAACTGAGGAAATGGAGCCGCTGTGGCTGCTGTCCACTATCCACCCTGAGGGGACCTGGCAGGGGCCTGGCACAGGTGCAGACAGGTGGCCC
This sequence comes from Dipodomys spectabilis, assembly GCF_019054845.1. Taxonomy (NCBI): domain Eukaryota; kingdom Metazoa; phylum Chordata; class Mammalia; order Rodentia; family Heteromyidae; genus Dipodomys; species Dipodomys spectabilis. Next base: position 9,042,195 of record NW_024870711.1, read on the forward strand.
CTGGGATGGCGGAGCACTTCAACAGAGGACATGTTACCAGGTCCCCTGGCCTGGCCAGGTCCCATCCCAGGCCCAGATGCTGTACACACACACACACACACACACCAGCCCCATCCCAGGCCCAGACGCTGTACACACACACACACACACACACACACCAGCCCCATCCCAGGCCCAGACGCTGTACACACACACACACACACACACACCAGCCCCATCCCAGGCCCAGACGCTGTACACACACACACACACACACACACACCAGCCCCATCCCAGGCCCAGACGCTGTACACACACACACACACACACACACACACACACCAGCCCCATCCCAGGCCCAGACGCTGTACACACACACACACACACACACACACACACCAGCCCCATACCAGGCCCAGACGCTGTACACACACACACACACCAGCCCCATCCCAGGCCCAGATGCTGTACACACACACACACACACACTCACACACACACACCAGCCCCATCCCAGGCCCAGATGCTGTACACACACACACACACACACACACATACCAGCCCCATCCCAGGCCCAGACGCTGTACACACACACACACACACCAGCCCCATCCCAGGCCCAGATGCTGTACACACACACACACACACACATACACACACACCAGCCCCATCCCAGGCCCAGACGCTGTACACACACACACACACACACTCACACACACACCAGCCCCATCCCAGGCCCAGATGCTGTACACACACACACACACTCACACATACACGCCAGCCCCATCCCAGGCCCAGACGCTGTACACACACACACACACACACACACACACACCAGCCCCATCCCAGGCCCAGACGCTGTACACACACACACACACACACACACCAGCCCCATCCCAGGCCCAGATGCTGTACACACACACACACACACACACACACACCAGCCCCATCCCAGGCCCAGACGCTGTACACACACACACACACACACACACACACACACCAGCCCCATCCCAGGCCCAGACGCTGTACACACACACACACACACACACACACCAGCCCGCCCCATCCCAGGCCCAGATGCTGTACACACACACACACACACACACACACACAGGAACATGGAGGACTTGACACTGTCCTCAAGACACTACTGATTCTCCAATGTGGTAATGGCCCGCTTGGAAACTTGCACCTTCTTTGTGAAGTCATGGGTGGCGGGTGGTGAGGACGGGGCCAGCTCCACCACACTGGGGTGTGCTCCGGTCAGGGCCAGGGCTGGGCACAGCCGGTGTGCCCAGAGTGAGGTCGTGTGAGGGCCAATTATACAGGGTCAAGATAAAGCCAAACTGGGGGGCAGAGGGGGCGGCGCAAGGAGGGTAGACTCCGGCCAAACGGCAACGACGTGGGGCTGGGACCACGAGACAAGTGGAATCAGCCAGACCCTCAAAAGCAACGTCGCCCCAAGGGACCAGCCCCAGAGCAGGATGGAAGAAGAGGGAGACTGTCCCATGAGGGTCACCCCAACTCCAGGGTCAGCAGGGAAGCTGACCTTGGCCCCCCGCACACACATGGCCCACACCCAGATGCTGCCAGAACAGGAACTCAGGACGCAGCAGGGAGGGCCACACCCTCCCCACCACTGGAGACTCCTCAGGGTAATTATTTATTATTCATAGTCATCGGCATCTTCATTAATTACTCATATGATCCTTAATTATTATCCCTAACAGTAAGAGCAGTAAATAGCAGAAAAGTCCTTGAGGTGCCTAAGACCCAGGGCCAGTGCCTCCGGGCAGTTAGACCAGCTAATGCCCCCAGGGCAGTGGGGGAACCATAGACCCCCCTCCACTGCCTGGCCCTGGCCCTGCCCCTCCCTATGGGGCCCAGGGGAACTGCAGGAGAAGACCACCCCTAGGCAGGGGAGGAGCTGTCCATCACCATGCTCCCTTCTACCACGGCCAGGGCCTCCTGGGCAGGGCCTCCGGGGGGAGCGGCCCAGGGCGCTTCCTGGGCCCTGGGTGAGCCACGTGTCCACACTGAGCAGTGCCACTAACTGCCGGGGTCTGAGCCATGTCTGTGCAGGGGCTGGGAGGTGAGGGCCCCCAGCTGGCCCGGCAGGGAGAGGCGTCGAGTGGGGCCATCTTGGGGGAGCTCTGGGGCTCCTGGGGGCAGCTCCTCAAACGCCATGAACTGGGAAACCTGCAGGGAACACAGAACGTAAGGGGCAGGGAGGCCTCAGCACCAGAGGAAAGGGACAGAGAGGTTACGAGGTTAAGGATCCAGGCAATCGGGAACAGGACTGGAAGCCAGGAAGGAGTAGAATGAATGGGGTGGGATTGGAGAGGGCAGGGACGCAGTAGGAAGAGCAGGGCAAGGACCATGGGAGGAGATGGGCCCTGAGGTCGGAAGTGGAGAAACGCGCTCCCAGAGAAGCTGGGAGCCACAGCAGAGCTGCCTGTCCTGGGGCCGGGGAAGCGTCTATGCCATGGCCTCCTCCTCCTCCAGGGAATGCGGCAGCTGGATCTAGACCCAGTCTAGAACAAGGAGTCCAGCGTGGGCAAAAGCTGGGACAGAAACAGAAGATCTTTCCTGCTATTCTAGAAAGAACTCTGGGGACTCAGAAACAGAGGCAGGCTGGTGGCCAGGCGTCTGAAGGCCAGGGAGAGCGGCGGGGCAGGCAGGAGGGGCCTGTGGGTGCTGCCGCGCCTGCTGGCGAGGTCCCTGCGGGGGAGGCTGGGAGGGAGACTGGCACGTTTGCTGACGTGGGCACCGATGTCTGCAAACAGGAGCAGGCAGCATATGGGAGGAGAAGCAGTGCCAGGGGTGCGGGAGCAGATCCCAGGCCACCTCTGGGAGCCACTCCTGAGGGACTGGTACGAGAAGCTGTCTTTCAGGGCTAGGGACACACATGACCCCTCAGGAAGGACAGAGGGCAGTGGAGGCCTCCTCCAGCAGGAAGGGACAAATGCAGGCCCAGGAAGTCCTGCCCCAGGGGCTTGCTTGATCACCCTGGAAATGCCAGCTGCCTTCATGATGGCACAGAAGTACAGCTAGAGTGAGAGCCAAGATGGGCAGATAGCCAGCAGGAGGCGCGTCACCACAACAACCTGGGACCCTGTACCAAGATCCAGTGACATGCAGCACCCAGCCGCCAGTGACGAGCTCAGACACCCCGTCATGTCTAGAGGGGGGCCGGGGGGATGGTGCAGAGCACACAGGATGGGCGCAGGGCCCTGCAGGAAGGGAAGTCAAGCAGATGTGTAACAGGACCGGTGCAGCTGGGGTGCTGGGGGAGAGGGTTTCTGGAATGTACCTGAGAAAGCGAGTCCAGGGTGAGGGTGGGGATGGCGCCGACGACGGGCAGCAGAGGGGAGGTGGGGGCGGGGCCTGGCCCGGGCGTGGCCACAGCACTGTAGGCAGGAGGGACGAGTGTCATTTGCCTCTGTAGCAGCTGCAGGACAGTGGCCATGTCTGCACTCAGCCGGGTTTCCAGCCTGGGACAGAAAGGAAGAAGACCAAAGCTGTGGTGTCTACGCGGGGAGGAGAAGACACAAGCAAACGGAGGCGCCTTGAATGTGAGAGAGGCGCTGGCCCGTGCCCGGCGCCCGCGCACGCTGGGTGTGCCAGTCCGGCCTCAGCCGGGCAGGGAAGGGGGCCAGCGTCCTGGCACAGGCAGCTGGCTCAAGAGCAGATCCTTCCCTCAACCCTGCAACACCACCAGGAGCCCACCGGGCAGACCCCATCCTCCTTCCATTTGGGGGCCCCTCCCGCCTCCCTGGAACCCCTCCAGTACCTGTTGAGCTGCCGCTGGAGTGCGTCCAGCCTACTCTCCACATCTCCCCGTGGCCGCCGGCCGGGACTGGACAGAGGGATGTTAAGGAGGCTAGGGGCAGGGGCGGGACAGCGAGGCAGCTCCTGGTACTGGCGGCCCCGACTGTCCCCCCAAAAGCTGAAAATGTTGGACACCCCAGAGAAAGCTCCTGGAACCAGAGGAAAGGAATGAGATCCAAAAGGCCAAGACCCCTTTGCCCCTGCCCCTCCTGCCCCCCCTCCTGCCCCCGGCAGCCCCCGGCCCCACTGCCCCACTACCTGACAGGGGGTTGCAGGTATGGCTGCTCTCGTCACAGTCCTCAGTCAAGGGCTCCCCGCCGGGCGGCTCTGCGGGGGGCCTGGGGCTGGAGAAGGGCACCAGGCGAAGGGGGCTGGAGCTGTGGCCTGGGCCTTCATCCTCACTGCTCTCAGGGCTGGAGGGGCCACTGGACGGGCCCTCCCCCCACGGTCCCCCTGGCCGGCCCCGGCCACTGGGCCCTGCCCCCGCCCGGCCCGATCCCAAGGCCGACACCTCCCCAGGCTGCTCCGTGTCTGTGGGAGACAGAGAACCGGCCTCAGAGAGGGGAGGGCAGCACGGGGGGGGGGGGGGGGGGGGGGGGGGGAAGGGAAGGGACAAGAGGAGCTGAGCTAGGCCTGGGAAAGGTGGCAGGATTTGTCCCCAGTTGTCTATTCTGTAATCTTCCCCCCATTTTTCAACTTCATGGTCAGCTCTCCAAGAAGCAGAGCTGGGGGGGCTTCCTGAGACCCCCGTGGCCAGCCCCTCAACCTCCTGAGTCCAGTGTCCTCCCCCGCCACATCACCACCACCACGTACCCCTCTCTCATCAGATCAAGACAGGACTCGCCAATCCCCAGGTCCTGGGAAGACCAAAATGCCCAGCCCCTCTCTAGGGGTGTGGGAGGGGCTTCCCAGAGGTGACAGCTCAAAGGGCTGGTAAAGATGGCTGGGTATGGACAAAGGGGGAAAGAAGTCCTGAAGGAGCAGACTGCCCATCCAACCCACGGGCCCTGGCTCCTCCCACCAGTCCTTCACCCTCCCACACAGCCCAGGGGTCCCTGGCTCCCCTCCCCGCCTCCCCCTGACCATCTCACCCTTGTCTGCGCGCCGGCGGAAGGACAACTTGCGCTTGCGCTGCCGGTTGAAGCCACCCTCCAACTCCGCGCTGCCAGGGGAACCGGGGATCATGTTCGTCTGGAACCAAAAACTGTGTCAAGGAGCCTCAACCCCCCCGTTAATAAAGAAGAGCCAGAAGCTGTGGCTTCCAGATAGCTCATGCCTGTAATCCTAGCTACTCAGGTGATCGAGCAAGGATCATGGTTCAAAGCCAGCACAGGCAGAAAAGTCTGTGAGACATATCTCTAACCAGCTAAAAGCCCAAAGTGGAGCTGTGGCTCAAGTGGTAGAGCATTAGCCTTTAGAGGAAAACACTAAAGGATAGCACTCAGCCCCTAAATTCAAGCCCCAGCACAAGTACAAAGAGAGAGAGAAAGAGAAAGACACAGACGGAGACAGAGACAACAAGAGAATATGGTAGGGGGAAAATACACACACACACACACACACACACACACACACACAGCGCCCTCTTGATCTCTGCCTCTTAAGAGTTGCAGTGACTTTCATAGCCCAGCGTGTGATAGCACTTGACAGGGAAACAGAGGCAGAGAAGCAGCACATTCAAGGTTAGTTACACAGTGAAGAGGCAGCCTTCTGCCTCAGATAAAAGAGTAAGAAGCCAGCTCACAATGGCCCACTCACATCTCGAAGATTGAAAGTGATCTCCAGGCTGGACCAGAAGTGGTCGGAAAACTCAGGGTACATGTCCAGCACTTCCAGCAGGTCGTCACGGTGGATCTTGTGGAGGTCACAGTAGGTGAGGGCCCTCACATCCCCATTGGACTTGCCAGGCCGAGCATACAGGTTCAGAGGCTCTCCAAAGATGTCATTCTTCCCTGGAGAACAAGAGGGAGACGGAGATCTCAGTCCATGGAGTCAGCTCAGAAGGCAGCAGGCAACATGCTTTGGGGTACACAGCCAGAAAAGCATCTACAAGCCATCCTTCCTCAGTGCTCAGAAGTTGGGGACCAAGCAGCTAGAAGTGCCTGAAGGAGAAGAGGCCAGGAATTTGGGGTCCCCTAACAACTAGAATGCAGGACCACACAGGATGCCCCAGCTCTGTCTATGGTCCTGACTTCCTCAGGCTGTGACCCCAACTTTTATCCCCAAACCCTGTACCCTAAACATCCTCCTAGCCAACTGTTGTGTCCTCATAAGCAACTTCCTTCAAACTAGAGATGAGAACAAGAGTGAATCAAGACCAGAATTCTTTTTACTGAAAAAAAACAAAATAGCAGGCTTAACATGTCATAAAACAGACCAGACTGGGAGGAGGTAACAATGCTCGATAGGAAATGCACTCATCACCTTACTCATGTAACTATAACCCTTCTGTATGCTATTTTTACAATAAAAAAGTATTTTTAAAAAAAAACAAACCAAACTGTACTAAAATGTATGAAACTTGATTTAGTTGGGAGCTTGGGGAGTCATGGGGTGGTATAAATATAAAAATCTAAGATGTTCCCCATGAGCCATGGTCAAGCAAGTCTGCTGTATTTGCCTCAAAGTCATGCAGGCCCAAGGAGATGACAAGAAAGGCCAACACGTCTCCAGTGTCCTGGATACCTATACACCTGCACAGGTGGAAAAGCAAGGAGGGGAGGGAGGGTGCAGAATTCACTCTGCTCTGGACAGGCATGTATCTACTGCACTATGCCCCAGGGGACCACATGGCCTTAGAAAAATCTGATACACAGCCTCTGAGAGGACAGCTGCCCTTCTACTGCCCCCCTCAGAACTCCTAGACTGGATTAATTTCTTTTATTGCCAGTTCTGGGACTTGAACTCAGGGCCTTGGCACTGTCCTTGAGCTTCTTTTGCTTATGGCTAGCCCTCTACCACTTGAGCCACAGTGCCACTTCCGGCTCTGTCTGTTTCTGTGGTACTGAAGAATTGAACCCAGGGCTGCATGCATGCTAGGCAAGCACTCTACCACTGAGCCACATTCCCAGCCCCTGGATCCAACTTTAAGGAAGCAAGAAGAATCTGCCTTTGGAGAGATCCTAAGGTTTCCTAAAGTTCAAGGAAATCTGGGAACTCCCAGAACTCAACAGTCTCATACCAAGGGGCTCCTCTCTGATGCTTCCTTTCGGAGGGCCTAAGGTTAGGTGAATTAAAGTTGCCCAAGAACCCAGTTGGCCATCTCAGGTCTGTGGCCTTAGTGATTGTGTATTGAGGGCTCAGGCCTCTCTAGGCTGCGGTGGGTATTCCTGTCCAGTGGCCCCACCCCATACCCAAGATGGCCACCACGACGTCGCCACGAAGGATCTCGATGGAGCCCCTGGAGATGAAGTAGAGAGCGGTGAGCAGGTCCCCAGCGTGCACCAGTGTGTCTCCTGGTGGTGCATGTGTGGTCTTGAACTTCATGGCCAGGGCCCGAAGGCAGCCCTTGGTGGCCCCTCGGAAGGGCTTGCAGTGCTGCAGCAGTGAGCGGTTCAGGTGCAGGCAGATGTCCGCCTGCAGGCACTCGGGGAAGCCCTTCAGCACCTGGGGGCAGAAGGGCTGGCTCAAGACACCCGCCCCTGGGATTCCACTCACGCTCCAGCCCACTGCCTGACCTCTCCATTTCCGGGAAACTCCTCCAGGGCTGTGATCCAGGATGCCTCCCTTCCCCCCCGCCCCTCCCCAGTTTTGGGTCAAGCGTCTTGGAAAGGACCTGGGTTCCCACTCCAGCTGCACCACCCCAGGCTGGACACCCTTTGCAGCTGGTCCTCCAAGTTCCTGTGTTCTAGTGCAGAGATCAGTTCAGCTGCTAGTGGCAGCACAGCTTAAAGCTGCTGCCAATGAAGGGCCTGGTACGGGGCCTGCTCAACAGGGAGAGCTTTCTGGTAAGTGAATTTTGTGGGCTTCAGTTTCCTTGCAGGGGGGAGGGGAAGAGGCAAGTGGGGCATTGATGGCTTGCCCTTGTAATCCTAACTACTCAAGAGGCTGAGATCTGAGAGTCACAGTTTGAGGCCAGCCCAGATAATAAACTACTCAGAAAAAGCTCAATGTGGGGCTATGGCTCCAGTGCTAGAGCACTAGCTTTGAGAGAAAAGGCTCAGGGAGTAACACCCAGGCCCTGAGTTCAACCCCAGGACCAACAAGAGACAGACAGACACAGACATAGACAAAGATAGAAACGGAGACTACTACACTTCCCAGGCTCCTTCTTGGCACTGACCCATGGCGAGGGGCCCGGGGGGCGCACGTGCAGACACATACACACACACACACACACACACACACCGGAGCCTCACCGCGTTCATGTCGATGCCGTTGGTGTAGGACCAGGCGTGCTGGAAGTACTCCTCCAGGCGCTGGCGCAGCGGGTTGGGGATCTGGTGGAAACGGATGAACTCCCGCACCCGAAGCATCTGTGTGTGGTAGCGGGCCGTGCCCGAGTAGAGCCGCTGGATGATGGCGGACACGTTGCCGAAGATGCTGGCATACATGAGGGCTGGGGGCGTGGGTGAGTGGGGCCATCAGCATCCGCAGGGACCCCGCCCGCCCATGGGGACCCTCTGCTCAGGCCCCGCACCAGGTCAACGACACTCGCGGTCCGGTCACGTCTCAGTCTGAGAGTGGACATACACATGCTCAAACACACACCAGCCTTCAGTAGTTCCTGCCCTGGGGCCCCAACCCCCAAACCACGCGGCGATGGTGGGCCCGGAGGGACTGCGGGAAGGCCTGGACCGGGCCCCGGGGAGAGCTCTAGCCATCTCCCTCGGCCCCGCCCGGCCCCACCCTGGCCCCGCCCCCAGCTCGGCCCCGGCCCCGCCCCGGCCCCCCGCCCCCAGCCCATCAGGCCCCGCCCCCAGAACGCACTCACAGCCAATGAGCATGACGCAGATGGAGAAGATCTTCTCGGAGTTGGTGTTGGGGGAGACGTTGCCGAAGCCCACGCTGGTGAGGCTGCTGAAGGTGAAGTAGAGCGCCGTGACGTACTTGTCCTTGATGGAGGGGCCGCCCAGGCCGCTGCTGTTGTAAGGCTTGCCGATCTGGTCGCCCAGGTTGTGCAGCCAGCCGATGCGCGAGTCCATGTGCGGCTGCTCCATGTTGCCGATGGCGTACCAGATGCAGGCCAGCCAGTGCGCAATGAGCGCGAAGGTGCACATGAGCAGGAAGAGCACGGCCGCCCCGTACTCCGAGTAGCGGTCCAGCTTCCGCGCCACGCGCACCAGCCGCAGCAGCCTCGCGGTCTTCAGCAGCCCGATCAGCTGGGGGGGGGGGGAGGGAGGGGGCCAGAGATTCGGTGTGAGGCAAATGAGGGAGGGGCTGGAAGGCAGGCGCACCGTCTTCCTCCCAGGCCCTTCCTAACCACGGAAGCACCTCCCACATTATGCCAAGCACAAGCATCTCATTCATCTTGGTGCCAGCTAATAAGACAAATTGGTGGTAATGCCTCCCAAGGGCTCTGAAAGGAGCAGCAGTTAGCCTAAGGTGCTAGGACAGTTCCCAGCAGCTTTTAGGGCACTTTTGTGTCATTAGAAAATGGTGGGAAAAAAGAAAATGGCGGGCCCTCTGGGTGGACAGATTGGAGGAGTCCCCTCTGCTCCCTATAACCCTGTGGGTAGTTTGTTTGGAGAAAAGAACATGTTGATGTATCAGGACACCCACTCCGCCTGTACACACCCCTCTCCTCTCCCCCCCTTCACCCTACCACCTCCCATCAACTTCCCACCCTTTGCCCACACTTTGCATGCCTCTACTGCCTTCCACTCTCACCCCCACACACAAACACATATACACACACCACCTACCTCCTCAGAGCCAGAGCCGAAGATGAGCAAGTCAAAGGGAATGGCGGCAACCATGTCAATGAGAAACCATCCCTTGAAGTAGTGGACGGCAATGCGGCCAGGGTGGCTGACCACCTCCTCATTGGCATTGACATAGGTGGTACGAAAGTTGATGAGGATGTCCACAATGAACATGATGTCCACAATGAGGTCCACCACGGCCAGCGGCTGGCAAGCATAGCCGCAGTCAGGGTCCTGGGAACCCTCTTCGGTCTCTTTCAGCAGGAAGGCAGCTGAGTAGGGCGTGAAGACGGCCGTGTAGATGACCAGAAGCAGGATGAGCCAGTCCCACACAGCCTTGAAGGGGCTGTAGTGCAAGATGGTCCAGCGGTGGATACGAGGCGCCTGCAGCTTGTACTCGGGCAGCACGTCGGCACCCAGCGATAGGACCTGGAAAGATGCAGACAAAGAAAGGACAGGCCATGGGTGGCAGCTGGAACAGCCCTGCTGCGGAAGACAAGGAGAGCATGAAGAGACAGGCCAACATTGCTCCCAGCAAAAGGCCCATCCCTAGCCAAGCAGCCAGAGTTCTGACCACCCCCAAACCTGTGCACTGGAGTTCCCAAAATGACACAGCAGGCTGACCTGGCTGACCCAAAGACAGTTTCAGAGTGTTCCAAGACATTCCCAGAATACTTGAATTCAGGGCATCACGTAGTAAAGCCTGTGACTGTTCCCTAGCCATGTAGATTAGACTCTCACACCATGCAATCTCATTCCCAAAACCATAAGCAGGCGCATGAGGGTGCGCGCGTGCACGCGCGCGCACACACACACACACACACACACACACACACACACAACACCATAGTCTGAATTTAGAAAAATGTTCCAAGGACTACAGCTCCCAGCTGAGGCAACAGGCCCAGGAGCCATGATCCCAACACACAAAATGGTTACTGCAGCTCACTACCAGTCCATCAAGCTATTTGCCCAAGGATGCCAGTCTCCCAGTCTCTGGCACCTAGGTCTCCTTAGAGACAGGAATCAACACACTCCCCTACCCTGCCCCTGCCACAGCTCCTCTCCCCCTGGGCCCCAGGCAGTCTCTCACCCTCTTATGAAAGGACACAGAGGAAAGAGCCCAGCACAGGAGAGCAGGTGTCCGAAGCACACAGAGGGCCGTGCACCCAGGACAGTGCTGGCGCTGCACACATGGCCTGTCACGCTTCCACTCAGACAAGGAGCCACATCCTGCTCCCTCAACAACCAGGCAGAGGAAGGCCTGCCGTCTGCACCAGGACGCAGCAGCCACACCACTCTTTCTCCTAGGCTCAAGTAGACAGAGCTTGGGCCAGGTTTCCCAAACAGAAGCCGCTGTGTGTTCCTCTGTGCCTTCCTCAGCCCCTCTGAACTCTTTCTCACAGACTTCTGACTCAACCCAAACCTCCCATCCTAGACCCTGCCCTTCCCAGCAACCACAAGGCCTCATCCAGGCCCCAGAGTCACTGGGCCTGTTCCCAGAGCACTGGGCCCCCTGGTCCCCCAGTCTCAGGCCTCTGAGCCAGATGAGTCTTAAAGATTTCCATTCCAATTCAAGTAGGAAATCCCCTGGGCCCGCCTGCATAGGTGATGCTGTTTGAAGAGCATCTCCCTAGAGAAAGTAATTAGGATGGGTCACAGTAAGTAAGTAAGATGGGTCACAGTAAGTAAGTAAGATGGGTCACAGTAAGTAAGTAAGATGGGTCACAGGGTTTTGGGCAGCATGGGGGTGATAACAGAGGCTGAAGCCATCCCAGATGGGATAGAGACAAGTGGCCAGGATCTGGGGCTGAGAAGAAGCCTGTGCATAGGCCCCAATTTCTGCCCTGCCTTCTGCACAAGTGGTCTGTTTCTGAAGGCCAACAGCAAATGGGCATGGGGTAGTGGCATCTCAGAGGTCAAGCAGGAATTGAAAGACGGGAGCAGGACCCCACAGACAACGCACAGAAGTCAGCTCCCCTCAGATAAGACTCTTCTCTGTGTCTGAGGGGGGCAGGCTATGGGGGCTACACTGGATACCCCTGACAGCAGTGACCCTGCTCTCCAGTCTGCCCCACAGCCCGTGGACAAATGCACCTCTAATCCCAGGACACAAGGTCTGGACCAGATAACCTCATCTGTCCAAGGGCCAGCCTTGGCCGTGAAACAAACTGCTTACCACATGCCCCGGGAAGACCCTGAGTCTTCACCTGTGCCCATGCCCCAGCAGGGAGCAACTAGAAGCCCAGGCTATAGGGGTGGCGTGGCCGGGGAGAGAGGGCAGGGGAGGGGTAGCTGGGGCAGATTCGTAGCCTCACAGGCCACTTGTGCAGAGAGGTGGGTCAGATAGCCCAGATAGCCCAGGTACCAGACTCAGTAGGCCCTCCTATCTTCCCAGGGGTCTCTAGCTCGAGCCTCCTCAGGCGCCAGCCCTAGAACCCCTGAAAGCAAGCCAAAGCCTCCCTCTCTCCAGCTGCAGGGTCCACACCAGGCGCAGAGTAAGGAGCCCTGCTGCCGCTGTGCCAGGCCTGGCCGCTGGCCGCTAGTTCCTCCATCTCTCTACCTCCTCGCCATCCTCTCTGGGCGCCCATCCGACTCCTAGTGTCTTCCCACCTTCACACTTCAAGCCAGAAGACTGAGAGCCGGGGGCCGCCGGTGAGGAGCTACCCAAAAGAGACCCCAAGACCCTCACCTAGAAGCCCAGAGGAGGGCAGGCAGGAGCTCGGCCAGTGGTGGGCAGGGCTGTGGACCTCTGGCCTCTGGCACATCCTGCTTTCCCAGAAGCTCTCTCCCCACGTGCCTCAGTACCCCAGACTTGGAAAGAGGAGGGGCTGGGGGTCACCTACCTCCTGGGCCACCAGGCTGGAGATGCGCACCGCCCGCCTCAGCCGGCCTTTCTGGGCCCTGGGCCGCAGAGCCCCTGTCCTGCTCTCCTTCCCGGCTGGGGCCGCCACGGGGGACTTGGCTCCCCCCAGCCTGCTTGTCCTGGGGCCCCAGCAGCAGTCCCGGCCCAGGCCACGCGCCCCTGACCCTGGCCAACGGGTGGCCAGGGCTTGCCTCTGGCATGAAGCCAGGGTGCTTTGGGCTGGGCCCCGGAGCTGGGGTCACCTGCACAGTGAATGTGGGCCTGCCTGGCTGGGGAGGCCCATGGTGCCCTGCTGTGGGTCCTGCTGCCAGGGTGCTGTGCTCTGCCCGCCTGCTGCCAGCCCGGCAGCCGCGGTGGGAACCGCAGCTCCTCCGGCCGGGCTGGCCCCTCCTCCCCCCAGGTCCCCACCCCTACCCCCACGCCATCACACTGGACTCTCCCCGGCCCAGCCCTTGCCCGCCCTCTACCCTGAGCCTGGCCAGCGGGGGGGCCCCCTCCCCCGCTCCCCCCTCCCGCAGCCTGCTCCTGGCTCCTGCTGCAGCGGCTCCGCAGCCCGTGCCCCTCCCCCTCCGCCCAGCAGCCTGGCCTGTCACCGCAGATTAATGGTCTCCCCGACACCCCCGCCCCGCAGCCCAGCACTGAGCCAGTCAGAGTCAGACAGAGACACCCAGAGATGGAGAGATGCCCAGGGACCGGCAGGGGCACCACAAACAGACGTACACAAATGTACTCACAGACACACAACACGCAGGCACACAGTGTGGGCCTGGCAGCGGCAGGGCAAACACCAGGGATCAGATGGGAACTAGGAGAGGCAGCAACCAGAGGGAGAGAATGTAGGCAGCCAGATAAGGGCCTGGGATGAGGAGGAACATTCTGGAGTCAAGGCCAAAGGGCTGAGGACCTGGCAGATCCCAGAGAGCCAGGGCTGGTGGGAGCGGGAGCAGGACCAGGATGCTGGCCAAGAGAGGCCCAGGCAGGGCAGCTCCCTCACAACCCCCAGAGCAGCTTCTGTGGAAGCCACGGGGGGGGGGGGGGGGGGGCCAGCCGGGGACAAGGGTCCGCTCCCGTCCCAAGGCCCCTCTTCCAACCCTCCACCGCCAAGGCCAGGCCAGGAAGCAGCAGCTGAGGCAGACTGGGCCTCGGGGGTACTATAGACCAGCCACCTCGCTGTTGCAGGGGACAGAAGACCAGACTCACCCTGAAACAGAGGTATACTGGCCAAATTTGCTGGTCCTGGCCTAGGATTCAGGGATTCCATCCCCCCACATCCTCGTACCCATTACGAACCCCTCCCCACCCCACACAGGAAGGAAACCACCCTCTCTTGCATTATGGGGCCAGTCCCAGGCAACCCCCGCACCTTGGCCTAGAAGAATCCAGATCCTCCCAACTCTGACCTCTGTGGTCCCCATTTGAAGCCTCCTCTTACTGGCTTTCCTGCAGCGCCCTGCACATAGCCCCTCGCCAGAGCCTTCATGTCCCTGAAGATGTCTCCTCCCACCCATCCCAGCCCTCCCCACATCCTTAGCTCCTGCCCTCACCCTGGACCCTCAAATCCATACATCCCATCAACCCATTCTCCATATCTGCCCACCCAAAGGGCCACCATCCGCCTTCCCTCCCTCCTTCCCTCCCTCCCTCAAGTGGTCCTCTCTCCAGGAATTTGAACTGCTCCTTTTCACAGTCTAGATCTAGATCATCCCCACCCCCACCCCCCAGCCTCAACTCTCTTCCCCAAGTGGCCCTCACTAACTGGGCCTCCCCCTACTCCCTGACTGCATTCACTCCCTCCAAGCTCCTTCAAGGTAAAAGGAGGGCAGGCAGCTAGGCATCTACCTGGGTGACCTTCTCAGTGACATTGTGGGTACGCTCCTTTATCTTGGGTGCTATGATCTCCCGGTCACTTGTGGGTGAGGCCAAGAAGGGGTCACCCTTGAGGTCCACGAAGTTGAGCGTGATCTGGGGAATCTTGCTAATGGTGCGGTAGCGCACGAGGTCCGAGTCTGAGGTGGAGTTGAGCAGGCCGCTGCGCAGGGGGTGCATGGTCCCTGGGGTGGAGAGGCAGAGCGGGGTTAGCAGGGCAGGAAGGGGGAGCCAGGCCACAAGAACATAGATAGGAGGCCAAGTCTTGGCTTGGCCAGGGCTGTGCAGGACAGTGTCCAATGAGGTCAGCTCAGGAAAACCCACAGCCACAGGACGAGCACCAGCCAGAGCCCACCCCATAAAGCAATGCGAGGTGGAGACCACAGGAGTGGGAATCAAGGGTCACTGAACGGGCACGGGGACCTGCCAGAGGGCCAGGTGGTATCAGGAGCCCCAGAACCAACCTGCCCTTCCCAGCTCCACCACCACCCCTGCCTCCAGATGTCCTGGGACAGCCAGCTGCACGGCCAGCAAGAGCTCTGGGAGTGGGGGAGTGTAATGGGCTGAATGGACATTTAATAGAGTAAAAGCCACTTAATGAGATTAAATAAGTGCTTAATGGGATTTCCATCTCCCAGGCACCCAGGACATGGAAGAGAAAGAGAGGAAATGGTGGGCCTTCTCCTAGGACCTGACAGGGCTGATGAGCAGAAGCGTAGGCAGGGCAGGGCAGGGCAGGGCAGGGCAGGGCAGGGCAGGCACACTGGCCCTCACCGGTGCTGGCGTGACGTGGCGGCGGGGGCAGCCCCCCTGCACGCATGGCCTCGATGTCGTCAGCAGATGAGGCGCGGCGCACGCTGGCGCAGCTCTCTCGGGAGCGCGTCCGGGCCAGGCTGCAGCTGGAACCAGAGGCATCGGGATTGAGGCCGTGCGCCCGTGGGGATGGGTGCGGCCCCCGTGCGCTGGCTGGCGGTGAGCTGGGACCCACGAGCGCGCGCCTCTCCTCGGCCGGCCCCATTCCGGCCACGTGGTTGTCCATGGCCGACACTTCATCCAGGGCCAGCGACTCACTGCTGGGTGCCGCGGGAGACAAGTCTACATCCACCACCACCGCTCCCGGGGCGCCTGTGCTGCCCGTGCCACCTGGCCTCACAGATGACTCGCGAGCCGTCAGGGCCAGCAGGGCCGGCAGCTTTAGGCGGAAGGTCTTAGCCCGGCCTGTAGGGAGAGAAAGGCTGTGTGATTCAGAGACCTCCAGCACCCGGGGAGGGGGTAGGGCCTAGTGACTTGAGTCTCGCCAAATGGAATGAGGGGACCTGGAAGGGATGAGGGACCCATCCCACGCACAGCACTCCACTCCCCGAAACCAGGCAATCCTGTCTAAAAGTAGTCAGAGCAGCTGCAGTTCCAGCCCTACTTCTGGGAAGACCCCACAAACCCCGCAATGCACACAGCACTGGGAGAACCATCCTCCTCCTCGCATCACACAGGAAGGCAGCAGGCCTGAGGCCCGGTGGTTCGTGAGGTCCCATGATCAGGGCTGGGCCTCCGCATGCGCAGAGGGGGATGCCACAGCTCGGTCCCACACCTGCCCTGTGGCATTTGGCCTTGTAGGGCCAGGGTCATTAACGCTGCTGTTTTGGAGCTTTAGAAACCAAGAGGTGACTGCTTCTGGCATGACTCTGGGGGAGGAGTTAAAGTTATACCCAAAGAGGCTGTCTGGGGACAGTGGGGGATGTGGGCCTCTGGGTCGACCAGGAGGAAAGAGGCAAGCAGGCCCTGGCATCTTCTCTTCTGTGTGCCAAGGCCACTTGGAGAACTTGGCTCACCCAGAATGAAGGACCAGAGGGCAGAAACTACCATTGCTATAAGCAGGAGCCGCTCCCAGCTAGCAGGGAAGGTCTCCATCCCAGGACTGCTCCAGCAAGGCTGCAGAGAAGACCCCTCCTTCGGCGGTTTCACCGTAGGAGAACCCAGGTGACAAGGCCAAAACTCACAGGCTCGTTCCTGCCCCAGCGACCTGGATTCTGGGCTCTGCTGCTCCACCCTTGTCTGTCCATCTCGGGCCAAGTGGGACCTCCAAGTGTTCTCCCCCTGGCCTCTGATATGGAGGGCACAAGTCTCTCTCTTTCTTCCTCCCTCTCCCTCCCTCCCTTCCTTCCTTCTTCCTTTCCTCCTCTTTCTCTTCATTTCCTGCAGAGCACTGGCCCCACAGAATCAAACTATGTATCTTTAAGCTGGCTCAAGATGTCTGCTAGACCTGCTAAGCTCACCTATAATCCTAGCTACTCAGGAGGCTGAGATCTGAGGATTGCGGTTCAAAGTCAACCTAGGCAAGAAAGTCCCTGAGACTCTTATTTCCAGTTAACCAGCAAAAAGCCAGATACAGAGGCATGGCTCAGGTGGCAAAGTGTCATCCTTAAGTGAAAAAGCTAAACACAAGCATAGGGCTAAATTCAAGCCCCAGTACCAGCACACAGGAAAAAAAAAAAATTGGGGGGAGGGGTTCTGGTTGTGGGGCCTGAACTCTGGGCTCTTCAGCTCAAGGCTAGCGCTCTACCACTTGAGCCACAGCGCCACTGCCGGCTTTTTTCTTTCTGCTTATGTGGTGCTGAGGAATCGAACCCAGGGCCTCATGCATGCAAGGCAAGCGCTCTACCACTGAGCCACCTTCCCAGCCCCCAGAAAAAAATGTTTTAAAGAGTTTTTCCGCTTACTTACCAGGGGCCAGCCAGCTGATAGGGGGCCCCCGGTGATTGGTGTCATGAGCCGGGGACCCCACCATGTCCTTCTCCATCACCACCTCAAAGTTGAGGATGAACATGATGACAGCCCCATCCTCATTCTTCACGGGTACCACATCCACCAGACACAGGAAGCAGCTCCCTGGGGAGGGGGGGAGATACACAGGCCATGATGGAACCCAGGGTTCCCTCCCGCAAGAGACAGAGCAGCGTCCGGCAGGGTGGGCCCCAAACCCAAAGGGAGCCAGCCACTTCTGCTCCCCTCCTCCTCCCCCAGCACCTCCCTCCTCTCTTGCCTCTCCTACCCTGACCCCATACGGCCTCTCTTGCCTCTGGGGCTGACCCCACCCCGCGGGCGCGTGCCAGCCAGCCTGCGCTGCTTCCCTCACTCTGCGTGCGTGGCTCTTCGCTCCCTCGCTGCCTGTCGTACTTCCCTAGCCCACTTTCTTTATGCGCATTATCCCTCACGTCTTTCCCGTCCGTGTTTTCTGCTCGGTCTCCCTATCCTTTCAACATCTCTGTTTTCCCATCACTCAAGGTAGTGTACCCCAGTGGCCACGCCCACAGCCTTCAGCTCCAGGATCTCTGGGCCCAGATCTCAGCTCTGCTGCTTGATGATGACATATGTGTTTTTCTGGGAATGTTCAATGTCCCTGTTAAACAGGGAAGATGAGGCACCTTGTTCTTACCTGGAAAATGATTCTCTCCTCATGAGTTGAAAGACTAAATCGATGGTCACATGCTAAGTGCTCTGGGCAAGGGCTGGCACGCTCTGGCACCACAGACAGCCGGCTACTGCTTGCTGTCTCTGTCTCTGTTCTCTCTAGATTAGTTCCCAGCCATTGTGTCGGTCCACAACAAGATAAGTACAGAGTTGAAAGCAAGAGTTTCAAAATCTCTGTAACAATTTGGCAGTGCCACAGGACCCAAGCATGTGATCTTGCATCTGGTGTGTGACATGGTCGAAATAGAGAAAAGCAATCCTTCACCAAAGAGGCTGAGCACCCTTCATCTCCATCTCCCCTGCTCTTGCTCCCTGCTCTGAATTCTCTCCCTCCTCTTCCCAGGCCACGTCAGCCCACTCCCAAGCTCACTAGAGAGCACATGGGCCAGCTGCAGGAAGTCCTCCCAGATGAGTCAGAAGGGCACAGGGACCTGCTGTTCCTCCTCCTCTGGGGACAGCAGGGACACGGGCATGTCCTCGTCTCCACTGCTCCGTTCACCTGTCTTCTCTGCCTCGTGACCCACACTGCTTCGGTGGGACCAACCCCTGGAATTGACCCTGGGAACCAACGCTGGACCACCAAGTCAGTGGTGGCAGAATGCTATCAGGGAGCAGGTGGTTATGGTTGGAAAAGAGGTGGCAGTGTGTCAGTCAAACTCGGTCCTTATAGGCCCAGCCTCGGCCCTCTGGCTGACCTCTCTACCTCTCAGAGCCTCCTTGAGCTCATCTCCCTTCCCAGTCTCCCTTTGCCCAACCCTACTTCTGGTCTAGGCTGGCAGCAGGGTAATGACGGTGGTGGTGGCTCAGACCATCGCTGGCACTTGGAGCAGGTGCCTGCTGCCTGCAGCCAGGCCGAGGCGCTGGGGGGCGGGGAGGTGCAGTAGAAGGGGAAGCGATGTCAGCTGCCGGCCAGCAGGCCAGCTGGGTCAGGCATGGCTCCCAGGAGCCCCTGGCTGGGTGCAATGCAGACTTGCTGGAGACAGAGCTGAACTGTGGACAAGCGGGATCCTAGTGGGGCCTTTAAACCCAACTCAACAGCATGACCCCGAGGAAGGGCTGGGCCCAGGAGGGGCGGGTCAGAAGCTCTCGCCCCACCCCACGGCCCTTCCACTCACCGCATGCCAGGCCCCCACTGCCCTCCAAGGGCTCCGAGTGCAGGGCTCAGCCTGGGTCTCCCTCCAGCAGCTGCGCTTGTCCCCTGACCTCCGGCCTCTGACACGCAGCTGTGGTGCTGGAGCCGCAGGGGGCTGGGCCCAGCTGGAGACCGTTTGGCACCCAGACAGCCCGCCCAGAGTTTATGCCCTAATATGGTGATGGCCAGCAGCGGCCCGAACAGGAACTGGCCTCCTCAGGACTATGGACAAGGAAACCTCAGACCTGTGGACCCCAGCGGTCCAGGCCCCACACCACAGTCACCGCCTGAACACCTGTCTCAGAGAAGCCTGGAGTCTGGAGCCAAGATGACACCTGTTCCCAACACAGGGCCCCCCCCACCAAGTGTGACCTTGAGTCTGACCACCCCATTCTCACTTCAGGCTACTCAGTGTGAGAAGCCAGCTCTTCACTCTGGAGCCCACCCACCCCGGACCCTGCTTGTCACATTACTGCGCTCTCTCTGGACCCTAGCAGCTCAAAACCACCAAACCCTCACCATGCAGAAACTCCAGGTAGGCCTCTCCCTCCACCACGCAGCACACCAGCCAGCTCCCAGGCCCAGGCCCAGGCCCAGAGACAGACAGACAGACAGACAGACACACACACACACACACACACACACACACACACACACACACACACACACACACACACACACACACACACACACACACTGAGCCCGCATCCCCTCCCTTTGGTGACTCTCAAGGAATTCTTCCTTTCAAATAATCCTATCAAAGACCTGGTTATTCTAAAAATGTGAAGCTCAGCCCTGCTGATAACACAGAGCCAGAACTGGGCATGGAAGGAAAGAAAATTGGGCGCCAGGGGGCTGGGAAGGTGGCTCAGTGGTAGAGCGCTTGCCTTGCAATGCATGAGGCCCTGGGTTCGATTCCCCAGCACCACATAAGCAAAAAAGAAAAAAGCCGGAAGTGGCGCTGTGGCTCAAGTGGTAGAGCGCTAGCCTTGAGCTGAAGAGCTGAGGGACAGCACCCAGGCCCAGAGTTCAGGCCCCACAACCGGACCCAAAAAAAAAAAAAAAAAAGAAAATTGGGCGCCAAACAGGTCCCGGGTTCCCCAGGCACCACCATCTCACTGTCCTCAGCTCCAGTTCTTCAGCACAGCCTGCAGACCGGCTCCCACCCCATCACTGGCTGGAAGGGTGGAGGGTCCCAAGGGCGAGAGGCCAGCCAGGCCAGGGGCACGCCCAGAACTGTTGGAGCTGGGTATTCCCACAGAACAAATAGCAAGCTTCGCGGGAGTTTTGGGGCTTTGCTTCCCAGAGGAGAAGAAATACGAGGACCCACCCCCTGACAGGAGCCTGGGGTGGCTGGGAAAGAGAAAAATCCTGCCAACCACCTGCCCCAGCTCCCAGCCAGCTTGCCCCAGCTCCCAACCACCCAGCGCACCCAGGATGGAGGTGGCCTCAGGAAGGGCCATGAGGCCACGAGTTGGGAGAGGCTGCAGTTCCACTGAGAGCCACTCTGTGGCAGGCATACTCCAGGAGCACTCCGGGAAGGAGGGGGCTGCAGGACAGGCTGGAGGGGGCAGCAGGGAGCCAGAGTCCCAGTCTCACAGGAAAGGGAGCGGGTTGCACCCAGCCAGCCACTCTGTGGTGCACTGTAGTGCGGTCTATGCCACGAGGTGAGCAAGCCAGCAGTGCAGGGCCCACAGGATGATGAACTAATGCATGCAAGGCTCAAAGCCTGGCTCAAGAGAGCATCTTAATGATGGAAAGGTGCCCAGGCCAGCCTGCCACCCCTCCTCCCCCGTGATCTCTGGCCAGGCAGAAGAAACCTCACTCTAAGAGAGGGAAGCTCCACACCCAGCCCAGGCCTGCTCCCGACATGGGATGGAGAAAAGGAACAGGGAGGCAGGCAGACCTTGACAGCTGCTGGCCTCAGACTCCTGACATTAAAGCTTCTGGTTTTAAGGCTGGGTGACGCGGCCCAGCCACTCTCCCGGCAGGCCTTCAGAGGTCATGCTGCTCACTGAAGGTCACTGAGGGGAGGAGGCGGTAGAAAGAAGCCTGGGGTAGAAGCAGACCGGACCCACTTTAGGTGCAGCGTGTATTGCTCTATGAGAAGGCCCCTATTATTAGACCGCGACATTTGGTGCCAACTTTCGCCTAGGGCCTCCTAGCCCATCGAGGGTCACCTTCCTTACCAATTCCCTACCTCTGAGCTCTCCTGGCCAGACAGCAGCTATCCTTGGCTCTAACAATCAGGCCTTATCTGTCATAGCAAACTAGGCAGGAAGAGGCCTGCAAACGACCTGAGCAGCCTTGGGCGGGTTCCTAGGGTCAGTGACTCAGCTGGCTCACCTGTGAGCCAGGTGTCCTCACAGCTTCTTCACTACAGGGTTCAGTGAGCACATCCACCCCGGTGAAGCACTGGAAGAAACCACCAGCACAACAGCTCGGGCACCCACCCCACTGAGGTTAAGTGTTCAAGTGGCGCCCCAGACAGGAGGGAGAGAAGAGAACCAACCGGACAGTAGAGGAGCCCTGGAGTGTAGGCTATTCTTTCCCCGATGATCAAGAGACCCGGATTCCCGGGAGTCCCTACTCTCGTTTGCTCTGTAGCTCTTGGGCAGGTCACCCACCTCAGGGCTTAGACTCTAGGGGTACCACAGGGACAAATGGCTTCTGCCCTGGGTGCCAGATGAAATGACAGATGGCCTTGTGGAAGCATTTAGAACTATAACGAGGCAGGGTGGCGGGTCCCTGCGGGGAAGGTGACCTCACACATCCCCACGCTGGTCGCCTCCTGCCTCACCCTGAGCAGAAGGAGCTGTACCCAGAATGGGCCCAAAGTCACACTGAGGGCAGGAGGCTGGGGCTGCCGTTGGCCCTGTCCGCCCCCAGGCAGAGGCTGTCTCCGGAGCAGCAGCCCAGGGCTGTGCAGTGTCAGGTTATATTTAGCCTGGTGGCGGCGACAGGAAGATGCAGCGGGAGCCGCTCCTGGCCAGGGGCCACCGTGTCACTAACACCACTCTCATGGGCAGCTGCAGGCCTCAGGATAGCCTAGGCTACTGCAGGCTCAGGGGAGAGAGCGAGAGCGAGAGCCACTGAGAGGCCAGCCAGCAAATGTGGGTGTGTGGTGGGTGGATGTAGGTGTGGGGGGAGGGGGGGAAGGAGAGAGGGAGGGAAGGGGGGAGAGAGAGAAAAATCCTATGCTCTTATTCTAGAAACTGAGACCCATGCCAGGCGCCAGTGGCTCACACCTATAATCCTAGCTACTCAGGAGGCTGAGATCTGAGGATCGAGGTTCAAAGCCAGCCCAGGCAGAAAAGTCCATGAGACTTTTATCTCCAGTAAACCCAGAAAACCAGAAGTGGCGCTGTGGCTCAAAGTGGTAAAGCGCTCGCCTTGAGCTGAAGAGCTGAGGCACAGCGCCCAGGCCCAGAGTTCAGGCCCCAAGACCAACAAAAAAAAAAAAAAGAAAGAAACTGAGACCTACAGTCCTGGACAGGGTTGAGGGACAACTGCGGCCAAAAGCCACAGAATTCCCATCTACAGACAGATTCCTCAACTGACCTTCCAGCTAGACCCGACAGGTTCCTCGGTGCAGGGCCTAAGGTCTCAGAGCTTCTAGAGCTACTGCCCATAGCCAGGGTCTGGCGTGTGCCCGAGCCATCTCTCTGACTGCCACGTGTGCCACGGGGCTCATGGTGCCCCCCAGCTCGTCTCATGGGGTATAAACAGAGACGCACACCCTGCCGCAGGAAGACAAAGTTACGGGGTCCTAGGGAAAGCTGCCTCCACTGCTCCAGCTTGCGGAGTCCCTGCAGGGCC
The DNA here is from genome assembly GCF_019054845.1 of Dipodomys spectabilis. Lineage (NCBI taxonomy): Eukaryota > Metazoa > Chordata > Mammalia > Rodentia > Heteromyidae > Dipodomys > Dipodomys spectabilis. The sequence continues at coordinate 9,065,020 of NW_024870711.1, forward strand.
CTTCTGCCCGCCAGTCCACCCAGCTCCTCCCCACCCCTCCAGGGCCCATGGCAGGGAGGACAGAATGGCTACTTTTTTCCCTACCTAAAACTACGTCCCTCACAAGCTGGCTTCTAGGTGCCATCTCCAGGCCAGCATCTAGGCCGGAAGCCAGGGGTCCGGCACAGGAGGGACACGTGGGGCGTGCGGCGGTGCAAGGCCGGCTGATGGCAGCTAGGGAGCTGCAGTTACAGCACGTGTGCCAGGTTATGTCCCTACCATCTCATCACCCTGCAGAGCCCAGGGCACCTGGCACCCTTCAGGGGAGAACTGGCCCATTTCAAACCCGTGGCCCCGACCTGAGTGTGGACAACAGACAGAGCACCCAAGCACTTAGGTATGTCACCCCAAAGCAGCACAAATCTGGTCACCGGTCACCATGGAACAGAGGCTACCCAAATGAGGCAAGGCAGTAATGCAGCAGGCATTGTATTTCCAAGTCTCGGGCTCCTTCAGCCCTCTTCGGCTGCAGCCACACCCCTGTCACAGCAAGGGCACACAGAGCTGTCACTGTCCACTGGGGTCCTCTAGCGCCCCACACAGCTTCCAGGACTTGGCTCCATCTTGGTTCCCAACACACCCTAGAGTGCCTAAGAAACAACGAGAAGCCCAAGCCAGCTTGGACAGCAGTTACGAAGCAGGCAATATCTCCCCCGCCCCCCCCCCCCCCGCCCCGGTCAGTCATAGGGCTTGAACACTGGGCCTGGGCACTGTCCCTCAGCCCTTCAGCTGAAGGCAAGAGCTCTACCACTTCAGCCACAGTGCCACTTCCAGTTTTCTGGTGGTTTACTGGAGATAAAAGAGTTTTACAGACTTTCCTGCCCAGACTGGCTTTGAACCACGATCCTCAGATCTCAGCCTCTTGAGTAGCTAGGATTACAGGCGTGAGCCACCAGCACCCAGCAGCAATATCTTGTGTCTCTTTCCTTTTCTTTTCTTTTTTTGTGCAGATACTAGGCCTTGGACTCAGGGCCTGGGTGCTGTACCTTAGCTTTCTCACTACACTACAGCTTGAGTCACACCTCCACTTCTGGCTTTTTGCTGGTTAATTGGAGATAAGAATTTCACAGACTTTTCTGCCTGGGCTGGTTTCAAACTATGATCCTCAGATTTCAGCCTCCTGAGTAGCTAGGATGACAGACAGACATGAGCCACCAGTGCCCACTGCCTTCTTGAATATCAAGCCAAAAGTACAATCCCTCCCTGATATACCCTCCCCCAGGACTCTGCAAAACACTCACTGCAGGGGCTGGGAACGTGGCTCAGTGGTAGAGCACTTGCCTTGCATGCATGAGGCCCTGGGTTCGATTCCTCAGCACCACGTAAACAGAAAAAGCTGGAAGTGGCGCTGTGGTTCAAGAGGTAGAGCACTAGGCTTGAGCTGAAGAGCTGAGGAACAGCGCCCAGCCCAAAGTTCAGGCCCCACAACCAGCAAAAAAAAAAAAAAAAAAAAGGGCTGAGAAGTTGGCTCAGTGGTAGAGTGCTTGCCTTGCATGCCTGAGGCCCTGGGTTCGATTCCTCAGCACCACATAAGCAAAAAGAAAAAAGCCGGAAGTGGCGCTGTGGCTCAAGTGGTAGAGCACTAGCCTTGAGCTGAACTGCTGAGGGACAGCGCCCAGGCCCAGAGTTCAGGCCCCACGACCGGACCCAAAAAAAAAAAAAAAAAACATTCACTGCAGATATACATGCCTCTACAAACCCCCCAAAGGCTGGAAACATGTGCCCATGACTCAAACATAATCAAAGTTGGTGTTATTTTAGACAATCAGCTTCTTAGAGAGCCAACAAAATCAACAGATAAGGAAATAGAACTTAATGGGGAGAGGGAATCCAAGTACATTATATGTGTATATATAAATATCACAATTAACCTCCATCATACCATTAATACATACTGTGTGCATGTGTGTAAGAGAGAAAGACTGAAGAACTAACAAGAAAGCTCAGTAAGATTTCCAGATATAAGATCAGTTCACACGATACATAGATATTCTCTACAACAGCCACAATTTCTTTTTCTTTTTCTTTTTTTTTTTTTGGGGGGGGTGTCCGGTCGTGGGGCCTGAACTCTGGGCCTGGGCGCTGTCCCTCAGCTCTTCAGCTCAAGGCTAGCGCTCTACCACTTGAGCCACAGCGCCACTTCCGGCTTTTTTCTTATGTGGTGCTGAGGAATCGAACCCAGGGCCTCATGCATGCAAGGCAAGCGCTCTACCACTGAGCCACCTTCCCAGCCCCAAATAGCCACAATTTCAAAACTAACAAAAACTAAAAAGTATGCAAGAACCAACCAAAAATGTACTATTGAGCCAGGCACTCATGGCTCATACCTGTAGTCCAAGATACTCAGGAGGCTGAGATCTGAGGATCACAGTTATCTCCAATTAACCACCCAAAAAGACAGAAGTGGAGCTATGGCTCAAGTGGTAGAGTGCTAGCCTTAAGCAAAATGGCTCAGGGACAGCACCCAGGCCCTGAGTTCAAGGCCTAGGACCAGCACCAAAAAAGAAAGAAAGAAGGAAGGAAGGGAGGGAGGGAAGAAAAAAATGCAAACAAAACCTTAATAAAGGAGACAGAATTGATCTAGTAAAAATGAAGAGACAGCCTAATCACTTAACTGAGACAAACACAATAAATAATTCTCCCAAAATTAACTTACAAAAATTGATTGAATTCTGACCAAGATTGTAGCAGGAGAAAAAAGTTGTATTAGGAGCCTGAGGCAGGAGGACCATGAGTTCTAGCTGAGCCTAGGCTACTATTTCAAAACAGTGAACCAACTGATCAATAAACAGGGAGAAAAAAAAGATGCATCCTCCTTATGAGATGCTGAGACATGCTAAGCACCATAGCTTTGTTTTTGTTGCTGTTTAATATAGTTCTGATGCAAAAGCAGACAAATATTTGGAACTGACTAGAATGTCAGAGGCAGATCCATGGCTATGTGGAAAATAAACCTATGCTGAAGGTGACCCCAGAAATCAATGGAAAAAAACAGATGAGATGAGTTAGGAAAGTTGGCTCGTCACATGGAAAAAATACAACTTGATCCCAACTTGAGGCTGCATCCAAGGAGTGCTGGGGATGGATTCAAGACCAAGAAGGCACACCAGTGAAAGGGGAGGAGCCCTGTAGACCCCACGGCCTTACCATGGAGAAGCACCTCTTTTTAGCATGAACAGACGCTAAAAATCCATTATGTTTCTATTAAAATTAAGTATCTTCCTTGAATAAATTGAAGAGAGACTAAGAAAAAGAAGATACACACAATAACAATTCCACGAAGAGTTAACATGTTCAATACATATTGAACATTAACAGTAGGCATTGATGGTTTTAGAATATGTGATCGACTCCTACAAATTCACCCACAGGAACAAAAGCTGCAGCCTCAACAGAAAGAGATGAACAAAGCATAGAAGCAAGCCATCCACAGGAACTAAATCCAGAAAGGCTATGAAGCCTAAAACATAATCAGCCTTCCCAGAAATCAAAGAAATGCAAATTAAAGCAACAAGGTGTCACTTCCACCTACTGCACTAGGAAAAAAATTAGAGAGGTCAATGACACCAAAAGTGGCAGCGATATAGGCTTATAGGAATCTCATGGTCTGTTCAGGAAGCAGGTGTACGCATGTAGTCAGGTAACAGACGAGACTCCGCAGCCTGTGACCCAGCAAGGCCACCCAGGGCACGCAGCCCACACACACATCCTTACATGAATGTGGAAGGTCCCAGGGACTTGGATGCTCACTGCAGTCCCAGTTCTGTGGCATGGGAAATAGAGCGACCTATCCCCCTCTCCAGGAGAGGACACACATAATACACAAGGATATACACCCCTGAATGGGAAGCCACAGACTAGACATCAAATACCAACTCACCTGGACTTACTTACAAACATACTCTGGTGTAAGAAACGTGAATGCCAGAATACAATATATGGCCCAGCATTATTTACATAAATTTAATCTACATGCCTCTATCCAGACAAAATACACATTTGCAAGAACATATGCGAGCAGCACATTCACAGACAGTACGCTTGAATAGTTGCCTATAGGGGTGTCACGGGACCAGGAAGTGAGAGGGAAAAAAGGAAAGAGAAAATAACATGAGAAAATGGAAAAAGAACAAAAACACTCACATGAGTGCTGTGGTTCCCATCACTTGAGGAGGTATGGAGAAGAGGCCGAGGGACAGGGACAGAACGCTGCCGGGGTGGGGGTGACCGTGGACAGGCTCGCAGCAGTCCTGACAGCAGGACTGGCAGCCACCTGGGGGGCACCTGCTGTGTGCCCAGCTCGCTGCCGCTTTGGGACGCGCAGGGGACAGGTGCTTTGATCCCTTAGGAAACAAGAGCTGAGCCAAACCCAGATTTTCCTGAGGCCCTGAGTCCACTGCATCCCAAAAGCCTCTCTGGGGAAGACAGCCTGCGCAAGGCAGTCCACACGGGGCAGGGCTCCCACTCGGGCCTCCACCAGCTGGGCACAACAGGGCAAGCCCCTTAGGCAGGAGTTCCCCTCCTAGAAAATGACAGAAGAATGGCCCTCAGGTCCTGAAGCAGTGTGCCGGCTGGCCATAAGGATGGGCGTGCCTGTGGGCTGTGGGGCGGCTGCTGTCTCCCCCTGCTCTCCTCTGTCCTCTGAGTGAGGCCATGAGCCCCAGATGCTGCCCTGTACCCTAGACTGTCTCCCACATGAGCAACCAGGCTGCAGGACTTCAGGCTCTCTCTCAGAGGTCACCTTAGGCCACCTCCCACTAGTCCTACCTTCCACTAGCTCTGAAAGTCTCCCCAACCTCCATGACCCCTCCCAGCCTGATGTCTCTGACCCTAAGGCTCTTCACACTGTGACAGACTGAGGCCCAGGGATGGGAAGTGATTTGCCCAAGATCACACAGCACTGAGCCCAAAACTGTCCCCAAGTCACCTAAGTCCCTGGCAGGGCTTCTACCATACACCACTGCTTACCTCATTCCTTCCTTCCTTCATTCATTCAGCAAACATGTAAAATGCTGAGCTCTGACTACACACTAAGTGTGTGGGCAGAAGAGAAGAAAACAGACAGGTTCCCTCTGCCTTGCCTGAATTTACAGCCCTCTGAGGAAAGATGGCTTGACAAGATCGCCCAGCACTGGGCCAAGGGAGAGGCAGGGAGAGGGCAACCCCCGTCAAGCCCTTCTGCTACTAGGCCCACAGACAATGGATCAACTAGGAAAGGCCAGCCCAGTGCCCAGCCCAGAGGTGCTAACGGTGGGCCAGCAGCTGCTGGAGGCCCCCAGGCTCAGCACCTGTTCCAGGTGTCCTTCCCAGCTCTTCTCTGGGCCCTGACTCTCCCCCACCCCAGCCTCCCTACCTATCTAGGAAGAAGTTCCATCATACCCCTCACTCAACAAGGTCAAACAAGGTCAAATACCTTGCCAGCACACGGCAAGGTGGCAAAGAGGAAAAGGGTCATTCTCGGGGACGCCTCCAAGGCTCCAGAGATGTTTACGTGCGAAAGGGCCTTCTTGGAGCCTCTCAAATCACTACACAAGGAGACAAGAGGCTCACCCCATCTCATACCTCTAAACCAACCCTCCTGCTACCCTCTGTCGCCCTCCCCAGAACCCAGGGCCATGGTCAACTCTGCTTCCTCCCAGACAGCTTTGGGCAAATATTTACATAGCTCCTCTCAGGGTTTGAGGGATAAATACAGGGAGAGACTCAACACGGAGGAGCCGCCTCCCAACACTGTCCAGGCCCAGGGTACAGTGAGGACAAACAGCACCCGCCAGCCAGGGGCTGCCTCCTAGCGGGAGGGGGGGCAAGGAACTGCACAAGAAGCCCCACCCCCACCCCCAGCAGACCAAGGCAGGAAAGTGGGGGTAGATGGCTGACTCAAAGCTGGCCCGGGACACCTCGAACGGCCCATGCCCACCCCTGCAGGCATCCTCACCCCCATCTTAGGCTATTCATGTCAAGCAGATATGCACCAACCTCTGAACCCTGTCTTCCTGGCCCCAAGGCTTCCCCTTAGGAGAAAAGCTTTCTTCTTACCCATTCAGATCAACCAGGACCTGGGGGGCAAAGGCCCCAGCAGCAGTGACAAGCAGGGTCTCTTGCTTAAAGGGACAGGGAGGAGTAGGGAAGGTGAGGAAAGGTCCACAGAGACAGCGGGATGGCACAGATGGTACCGAGGAAGGAGGGAGCCCAGAGGCATATGGCTGACACCAGCAGGGCCCTCATGAGTACCTGGGGGGCCCAGTCTCAGTCAGATGCCAGCAGCCCAGTGCGGGGAGGGGGGGGAGGCACAGCATACTGGGGAACAGGTCTGGCCCTCAAGTCCCTGCCCTTCCCCCAACTGCGGCATCAGCTGTTGGGGGGGGGGGCTCTGACCTTGTTGCCATGGCAACGGGCCTGCAGCTGGAATGGAGAAGCTGATAGACTCTTCTCCAGAGACACCCCGATCCCCACCCACACACAGGCTCCAGGGGACACAGGGACATGGAGATAGGTCCAGGACAGTCCGTGGGTATTGGGGAGATGGACAGAACCTATGAGACAGAGGCCCACCGAACACAGAGTAAGAGCAGAGGGGGAGGAAGGCAAGAGGAAGGAAGAGAACAGACAGAAAGAGGTAAAGACAAAGGGCCAGAGAGGGTCAGACAGGCTGGAGGCAAGGCAGGGAGGCCCAAGTTGGAAGGGGGGGGAGTGTTCTATGCCAAGACTACACGTCACAGCAGGCAGGCAGAGCACCACAGAGCATAGCATGGGGAGGCAACAGAGAGCTAGAACAAAGAGTAGAGAACAGAAGGGACAGAGAGCGGGACCTCTGAACCACACCCTGGCCCCGGCACTGTGGGGGCACAGGTGTGCATCCAGCCAGCACCTGCTGCTGGAGGGGCCATGGCTGGGATGTTCCCACCGGCCAACCCCGCACCGGGGGGCTCCTTCTCAATTCCCTTTAATCCTGGGTCTGACTGTCAGGGGCCAGTGAAGCCCCAGCACACTGTGTCTTCCTCCACCCACACTCCCCAATCTAGCCCCTCCACTTCCCAGCAGTACCAGCAACTAAATGATGGGGCTGTCTGGCTCCAGACCCTGAGACTGCACAGAGCTAGGCCAGAGGCACCGACACAGCCCAGCTGTCCTTGGTTGCTCCTGCCAGCAAAAGGCCCTGCCTCCCCCGCAGCCACCCGCCTCCCCGGGGCTACAGCCAGGGACCCACTCCCCCAGGGCTGGCCTAGCCAGGCACCCCACAGGAAAGCCTGGACAGCCAGGCGCTGGTGGCTCACGCCCGTAATCCTAGCTACTCAGGAGGCTGAGATCTGAGAATCACAGTTCCAAGCCGGCCTGGGCAGGAAAGTCCATGAGACTCTTATCTCCAATGAACCACCTGAAAACTGGAAGTGGCACTGTGGCTCAAGTGGTAGAGCGCTTGCCTTGAGCTGAAGAGCTGAGGGACAGCGCCCAGGCCCAGAGTTCAGGCCCCACAACTGATAAAAAAGAAAGAAAGAAAAGAAAGAAAGAAAGAAAGAAAGAAAGCCTGGACAGAAACAGGAGAGGGCACTGGCATGCCTCCTCTTCCTCTCCCTCTGGCCCTTGCAGCACACACACACACACACAGCCCAGGTCAAGCCACAGGCTGACACCAAGGACTACTGCATAGCTCAGGAAGGGAAGGTTGAGGAAATTTGCCTACATTACCACAGGACTTTGGAGCCAGGGTCAGAGGGGCCCCAGGTGGCGGAAGGCCAAGCTATGTGGCCAATGGGAGTTAGCTGATCCCCATGGAAACTTGGTGAGAGCACGGAAGGAGACAGAGGGCAGCGCGCTGGCATAGAGCTTCTGGCTCGCTGCCCCATCTGGAGTAGTAACCCACTCCTCAGAGCTTGAACTTGGGAGGGAACCTGGGTTCTAGGCCCACCCTCTCTTGATGCCCCCCAGCTTCTCCATCTATAACCCCAGTGGGCTGAATTAAGTGACCCTCTAGATCACCAAGATTCTGGGAGAGCTGCTCGAAGAAGGGGTTTCCTGGCCATCCTCTCCCAAAGGAGTGGGCCTGAACCAAGAAGGAGGGCCCAGGGCTGGGAAGGTGGCTCAGTGGTAGAGCGCTTGTCTTGCATGCCTGAGGTCCTGGGTTCGATTCCTCAGCACCACATAGGCAGGAAAAAAAAAGCCGGAAGTGGCGCTGTGGCTCAAGTGGTAGAGCGCTAGCCTTTGAGCTGAAGAGCTGGGGGACAGTGCCCAGGCCCAGAGTTCAGGCCCAGGACTGGACCCAAAAAATAAAAATAAAAGAAGGAGGGCCCACTCACCTAGGAGGGTCCCATACATGCTACCACTGAAGGCAAGGGCACCTGCACCCTTTCTGCCAAAGCACTAGATCCACCAGCACCATCCACTGCAGGGCTAGAACAAGGTTTTACAGAGGAAGGATCTGTTGTGGGCACTTCCTCAAAAGCTCAGCACAAGGCCAGGTATGGTGGCACATGCTTATAAACCCAGCACTGGGGATACAAAGGCAGAAGCAGGAAGGTGGAAAGTTCAAAGCAAGCCTGAGCTACATGATAAGACTTTCTCAAAACAACCAAAAAACTTCAAACATCAACACTTTTCTCAGGTCCCAAGTAAGTACATTATCCCAGAAAGCCAACCAACTTGACCGGTGTTCTCTAATTTCTTTCATTATTTCTGAGCCGAGGACTTAGGTGCTCCTATTTGTTTTATGATACCAGTGGTTTGGAAACTTTTAAAAATCTAATCTCACATGAAGTAACATGCAACATGAGACAGACCTAGAACACTCTGGTGTGATTTTCAAAATATGCCAGACAGCAGAACAGAAGGCTCTTGTCAGACAGACATGGACTTTATTCCCAGCCTGGGTGACTTTGAAAACTTCCTTAATTTCTCTGAACTGCAATGTCCTTGTCCATAAAATGAAGGTTTAAAAGAAGGCCACTAATACCTCTCAGGGCTGTTGTGAACACTGCACTAGATACTAGTCACCCAGTGTCCAGCAGGCACTAACTATGCACTATTTCAGAGTATGCACCCAGCCTTGCCTGCCCCTGAGATAGAACCCCAATTTGCTGCAAGCAGACGCTCTCCCCTAAGGCCCCAGTGACCATGTCCCCCAAATGCTGTCCTGTAACACCACGGCCTGCACACCTTGAGAAGCCCAACTATTACATGGCCCTCTCAGCCACCCTGGAGTATGCGTGGCAGGGGGCCTAGGACTCGCTGTCTCTGCTTACCCCAGCAGGAAGCAGAGTTCACTCCCTGAGGACAGTAATCTGTCCTGTAGTCTGTTCCACGTCCAAGAGCCCAGTTCTGAGGTCTCACAGGGGTACAGTAAATGCTAATCGGACATGCCCTGGGCTGACAGCCCACCTGGGCTCTGGAGCCCCCTTCGCGGCCCTCTGGTGCCCACAGGCCCTAAGCCTGAGATCACTGACTTCCAGAGCAGAACCTATCCCGAAGGGGCAGGCGTGGTGTGGGAGCTGGCAGCGGCCGGCTCTGTTTATTCACTCTCCGGAAGCCCAGAGCAGCTGGGCTGGGAGGCGGTGGCTGAGCAGAGACACCTGGTGCAGGAGCTGGTGGTGGCGAGGCGGGTGCTCACCAGAAAAAACAAAAGGACAAAGGGAGCTGAAGTGGTGGGAAGAGGCACTCCAGCCCGCAGGTACGAATGGAAGCGCAAAGGGCCACGAGAAGGCCAGCAGCTGTCCACCCTCTGCCTGAACCAATCACCTGGTTAGGGGTTACCCTAGGGGAGCTAGAGTCGAGGGGTCAGGCGGAGGTCAGCACCAACCTGACCTGTTACTTCCAACCACTTCCGCAGCTCGCAGAGCCTTCAATTGCAGCCCACCCAGCGCAGCCTGCTCACACCTGCCTAAGCGGAGGGGGCCCTGGCAGCCCCCAGCCACCGGAAGGGCCACCCCCCAGCCTAGACGGCCCCGCCCCTCCGCGGCCCCGCCCCCCGCGGCCCCGCCTACCATCTTTCCGGTAGAAGGCGATCTCCACTTTGCGCTCCTCGGCGCCCAGGAGGGCCTGCGCGATTTGCGCGGCGGCGCGGCGCTGCGTGCGCGGCCCGTGCAGGAAGTCGCAGGTGCAGGGCCGCTGCATCACCTCGGCCCGCGAGTAGCCGCACAGCTCGCAGAAGCCGTCGTTGCAGTAGATGACGGCGCAGTTCTCCACCCGAGCGTTCGCGATGATGAACTTGCGGCCTGGGAGGGGGAGGGGAGGCGGGGAAGAGCGAGCACGTGAGCGGGGACCCCCAGGCTCGGGGACTCCCAGACCTTCCCACGTCCTGTCGTCACACACTTTCTGCAGCAAGGGATCAAAAGTGGGGCCTGGGCTCCCCGGCCGGGGCGAACGCGGCTGTGCCCCGACACAGGTGCCTGGACCGGGCCGGGCCTGGACCGGGCAGGGCCTGGCGGCACGCCCCCGCCCGCGAGCTGGCTGCGTGGCTTCCCCCGGGCAGGGCGCCAGCGGCCCGCCGCCCCCTCCCTCCGCGCCCGGGGCCCGAGGCCAGCATGGGCGGGTGTCAGCAACGCGTGTCAGCGGCCGCGGCGGAGGGATAAACACTGGGCCTGGAAAGGGAGCCTGGGAAGGGCCAGAGATGGCGGCCAGCCTTCCCTTTGCGTGGCTCCTCTGGCTTATCTCTCTTGATGCCTGCTCGCAGGGCACTTCCTAGAAAACCATTCCCCCAGGTACGAGCAGGCCCGGTTGGGTCAGTACCTGCTAAAGCTTCCACGCCCCATCCACTGGCAGCCAGGGGCTGGGACGGGTACGCCCGGAGGATGAGAGGTAACTGCCAGGCACCTATTATTACACTTTATCTCTGGATGTTGGGCACCAGGGGAGGTCGATGTTCATCCTCTTGTTAGAGAGGAAGAAACAGGCCCAAGGGAAGTTCAGCAATGTGGCCACGTCTTGGAGCTCACAAACGGCAGCGCTAGCTTTTGAACGTTGTCTTGCAGGAAGCAGAGGAATAACCCGGCTTACCAGCCAAAGCCCAAGGTCACGGGGAGCAAGGAAAATGATCTGTGGCACCCAACCTTGGAAACCCCTAGGACTCAGGGATGGGCCTGAGACACTGGCCCATTTGCAAGAACACATATGCAGGAGTATGAACCTTCTCCAGGGGTGTGCGGCCTCCTCTACGGCCCCATCAGGCAGGGAAGACCCCAATGGACCCCATTCAGCTACACTCACCCCAGGCCTGCCCCAAGATCCAGGCCAGTAGGTGAGCAGCAGGCCAGCCTCAGCTGGTGCTCCAGGGATAAGAGCTTTCTAGAAAGAGAAGTTCCAGCCACTTTAGCCTTGAAAGCTGGAGCTTTGGAGAAGTTGTTGGACTGACTCTCTCCTCCCCTCCCCAGCTGGCACTGCTCTGAGGCTGTACAACCAGTAGAGCTAGGCCCACGCTGCCACAGCGGGCACCCCTTGAGACGGGCAGCCATCAGACATATCTGTCCTCCTCCTGTCTTCCTCTATCATTCTTCCTCCTGGCTTCAAAGAAGTTAACCTTTTGGCATTGGGTCATCTTTACGTCTGTTCTTAAAGGTCCCCCCAAAAAGAAACTTGCTCCAGACAGGCATCAACCCCAGGTCTGGGCTGGGGTTGTAAAGGCCCTTGAATTCTGACTCATCTCCACCTCAGCCCAAGACAGTTCAGAGCACTGGCCACCCATGGGAGAAAAGCCACCCCTTGTCCTACTTCTAGGCCTGGAAGAGAAGAGCACATTTCTTCGAAGGCAAGGCCCACTCCACCCCTCCTTACTAAGATCCTGGAATACCAGGACAAAAGGGACTTAGAAAGCCCTTGTGCACTTTCTCCTCCACCTCCTCCTCCTCCTCCTCCTCCTCCTCCACAGAGGGGGAAACTTAGGCTCAGAGATGAGTCACTCAAGGTCACCAAGCAGTCAGTAGCAAAGGTGGGGCCAGAAGCCAAGCTTCCCCAATCCCCTCCTAGATCTTTCCCAGGTACTTCCAGAGCCTACTCAGCCACCACAACTTGTGGGAAGGAGAGCCCAGGACCCGCTCCCAGCAACCAGTATCACAGTCTCCACCCTGTCTAATCATCCCGTTCCGGGGCCAGAGACAATGTTGACCCCTCCCCCCACCACAGCACGGGGGAGCACACGTTGTCCAGTGTGCACCAGGTCATGGGCAAGGAATGTCACCCTCTCCCTGGGCCCTTGGCAGTTGCACCTACTGTGGCACATACAGCCTTGGGGAAGAGGCACATGAATGCCCAGAACATTCACCTAGCTTGGGACACTTCTAGAAGCCGCTGCTGCCAGACTGTCATTAGGGGTGCTGTAAGGTTCCTCTAAGGAGGTTTGAGGAGAGTGCCCAGGACCATCAAATCCACAATGCGGGACACCACAGCCAGCCGGGAAGCCTCAAAGGGCCTGAGGACACCCTCTCAGCACAGGACCCACAATCAGGAGCCTTGTCAAAGACACCTCCCCCTGCCCACACAGGATCAAATTCATGACCCCAGGACCCGGGTCACTTTCCTACACTCGAGGCACAGAGCCTACATACATCCTTGGCTTTCCGTCTCTCACGACACAGTCCAGATGGTGACTCTATACTTTCAGGGCATTTACATTCTCCTGTCCTTGTGTGCGTGTGCACACACACACACACACACACACACACACACAGAGTCGCTTAAACTTCAAGCACTCAGAGTTGGGGACACCTGCAGACTCCCATCCTACCTCCCTTCCCGGCACACTCGGGGTGTCGCACAAACTCTGCATCCCAAAAGTCGGAGCTGAGCCCCCGAAGCCCCAACACCACGCATCTGGGTCCCGCGGGCAACCGAGCCTCGCCCCCCGCCCGCCCCCCGCCCCCGGCCTCGGGCCCGAGCCGCCGGGCCCGGCAGCCCCCCACCGGCCGGCGCCGGGCGCGGCGCACGGCCCGGGCACGCCCCTCCAGACACACTCCCGGCAAAGCCCGACCCGCCCCCCGACCCCCGCCCCGCGCCGCCCCTCCCCCACTCACTCTGGCCCTCAAACTTGCGGATGATGGTGTCCAGGAAGGTGTTCTGCGGCGCGACGTGGCCCCTCCGCACCGGCATCCTGAGCCCATGGGCGGGCCGGACTGGCCCCCACCCCGGCCCGGCCCGGCCCGGCTCTAGGCTTCGGGTGGCCTGGCCGGGCCGTGGTCCCCGCACCCCGCGGCCAAGCTGAGCCCGGGCGCGGCCGGGACTGGACTGCGGGGCCCGGGGCTTGCCCGCTCCGCGCCCCGCCCCCTCCCCTCGGCTCGCCGGCTCCGGACCGCGGCCCGGGCCTGGAGCTGCCGGAGCTCGAGGCGCCCGGCCGCCCGCACACCTGTCCGCGGGTCCCCCGCGGAGCCACGGGCCCCGTTCCGCCGCGTCTCCGCGCTGCGCTCCGCCCGCCCCAGCGCCCGACTCCCGGCTCTCGCCCGTCCGCTCGCCGCCGCCGCGCCGACAGCCGCTCCGGCGCCCGCGGCTCGGGCAGCGCCTGCGGCTCGGCCCGGCCGCGGAAGGGTTAATGCGGCGCGCGCCCCTCGGGCTCCGGCCCCCGCCTCCCGGCCCCCTCCCGCCCGCCCGCCCGCCGCGCGCCCGCCGCCCCGCCCTCCCCCCCCACCCGAGCGCCCGCCCTTCCCATTGGCTGAGCCGCCCGAGCGCTCCCCCAACCCCAGCCCCCGGCTCCGCGGCGGAGCCCCCGGGACTCGCGCGTCCGGGAGGGGGAAGGGACCTCGGCTGGGGGAGCCGCGGGGACAGGTGCGGCTGCCGGCCCGGGGGGCGGCGCGGAGACCGGGTCGGGGGGGACCGAGAACCCCGGCCGGGGGGCGGAGGGTCCGGTCCCTGGTGCCCGGCTTCCCCACGGCGCCCCGGAGCACCCGGGCGCCCTCAGCGCGCACTCTGAACCTGCGGTGGGAGGCCGGGGCGAGGCCTGGGCCCCGGAAGACCAGCCAGGCCCGGCGCGGGCCCGGCCCTGGGAAGGGCAGGACGATGTGGAGGCCCCAGGCCAGCCGATGTCTGAGAGAGGCGTGGGGGAGCCCTCGAGGGCACACCCCCGTCTCACACTCGCAGCCCTCTCTGGTTATTCACGCCCGTGGATGCGTGGCACGCCTAGAGACACATCCGAACCAGAGTTGCGGCCTCCTAGCTGCGGGGTCAGGGAGAGGCCCCTGAGCTCCAGGTTTCACCCGGGGGATGCCGGCGTGCGAGCCGCCTGCCACCCTCCCTCCTGCAGGCCCAACGGACGGGCTTGGGGCCCAGCGGCGGCCCGGCCCCTCGGTAAACCCAGGCCTAGCCGCAGGCCCCTCCCCCCGCCAGCTGGCTCGCTCCAGCTGCAGCTCCCTTATTTAGGCAAGGAGGTCTGAGGATGCTCAAGGGCAGGCAGAGTGTCTGCCCGCCGCCTGCCCATCGCCGGCCGACCGCCTGCCCGGGTCTGAGTGAGGGTCTTCGGGTCTGAACAGCCCAGGCAGGGCCTGGCTTAGGCAGGCCAGGGCGGGTGGCGAGTGCTGACAGCTGAGCAGGCCGGTGAGAGGGGAGGAGTCGGCAGCTGGGCCCGCTGCAGGTCCCCTCCCCAGCCAGCAGCCCGGATCAGAGGCCTGTCTGGATGGATGGGGCCATGTGGGGGCTCCTGAGGCCTTGCAGCTGCCTCTGTCCTTGGGAGCAAGGGGGGCTGGGTCTTGTCACCAGGGAGAACCAACGTGGGAATCTAGGGGGAGGGGAGGAACAAAGGACAAAAGAGGAAAGCAGTCTGGCAAGGAGGGAGGCAAGGCACTGGGAGACCCCCCTCCCCGGGCTCTCGCTTCCCACCCAGGAGCAAAGAGATGCAGACATTAGGGCCAAATAGGGCCACTGGCCAGCAGATGACACTCTTTTTTATTTGCTGGTGGGTGGGCAGTGAGTCAGGGAGGCTGCCGGTGGGGGAGAAGGAGGTGGCTCCACCAGCTGATGCTAAAAAAGTCCAGAGGCTCCCGCCTGCACAGTCATCGCCCAGGCCCCCTCCACCTTCCACAGCTCCTTCAGGGACACTCGAGATGCCCAGGGCCTTCCAGGCACTGGCTCCCCCCACCTCTTGTGACCTGGCATCAGGGACCTCAGTACTTCCGAGTTCATGACTGGCACAGCCCCCGCCCTGGGCCTCGGCCACAGCCACCCCACACCGCAGGGCTTGCTTGCCGCTGTGTGAGTGGACAGTCCTCCCTTCAGGTGAGGATCTGAGAGAAAAGAAAGGCTAAAATGCCTATAGAGTGAAAGAGAAGGGGAAAGGACATGTGTCAGTTCTTCCCAGACCGAGAGGGTGGGAATCTTGAACCCACAGGGAAGGGCTTTACATCCGGCCTGGCCAGCTGCCCCCAGCATAGGAAGCCACATGCCTAGAGCAGGTGTCTTCTCAGCCCAGAGGGAAGACCCAGGAGTTGAGGAACCCTTCCCCTCCCAATAAGACCAGGCAGCAGAGTAACTCTCCTCTAGAGAGAGAGAGCTAGAAGTCTGTCTCTCTGTCTCTGCCTCTGATCTCAAATGGAGATTTCTGACTTCTTTAGAAGCTCAGAGGAGAGCCTGAAGGCAGTCCCACCATCCGCCCCCACAGCCACGGACTGAAACAAGTTCCACTGTGATGTGAAACGGACACACTTCCCCCAAGGCATCCTCCCTGGGCTCTAAGCACAAGCTGGTAGATGAGGAAGCTTTACCATTACCAAGTACCAACCAACATTACCTACCCCCCAGATCCAAGGACAGAAAAGTGCCCAAACCCATGCCAAGGGCTTCTAGAATCGTCCCACCCCCACGGCAGGTCCCAAGAGCCTTTGTCAGGAATCGTTCCTGGGAAGAGCTCTCCCTCACCCTGCCTGTGACTGAGGGAAGGGAGAGGCTGTATTTACAGTGAGACATATAGGCTCCTCCCAGCTCCTTGAAAGAGACGATTTAGGGAGAAGAGTCTGCAGAAAACATCCTGCTCACCCCACTCTCTGCTCCTGTTCAGTCTGAGGGAGTCAAGCCAGGACTTCCTGGGAGGAAAGAAGTAATTGAAGCCTACCTCTGCTGCTAGGGCCCCCAAGGATCAGACCAGGCCAGACACAGCAAAAAATCAGGCTCAGGAGAGCAAGTAACACTCACAAGGGACTAGAAAGCAGTTCCACGCAGACAGGCACAGGAGAGACAGCTTCGGGAGCAAGGGCTCCTTGGAAGCCCCAAGGGAGTAAGGGCATGATAGTGGAAGCTCAGACTGCAAGGGAGACTGGGGACAGGCTTGGAAGGGGGGCTTTGTTCTGTGCCATCGAGTTTCAAAGTGAGATGTTTTCAGATATGAACTAGAGTTGGAGGAGAAGAGAAGCTGGAAGCAGGTGCTCAGGACTCACTGAGAGCAAGACAGAAAGAGAGATAGGGTGACTAAAGGACCCAGCTCAACCCCACAGCCCAAAGCCAGAGTTTCCTTCATTCACTGGCTCCACGTGCAGTCCTCCAGCCAACTCCTGCCCATGCCAAGGTCTTTTCCCTCTCCCCCGTTGATGGGACATGCTTCTGGCTTGTGAGGTCAGAAGTCAGCAAGGTACTAGAGATTGACATTGAGGACACCTAGCTTCTGATTCCAGTTCTGCTACTTGTCATGTCAACAAATGTTTCTTGGGGACTTTGTGGGGGGGGGGTTGCTGGTGCCAAATGCTGTGGGGTACAGGAGGGATAAGCCAGACTCCCTCCTCCGGGGATTCACAGTCTAGTGAGATTTGAGACAGGCGGTAGGCAGACAAGAACTATGCAGTCAACTGGGGGAGTCTGGAAGGGCTGGGGGAGGGGCAGCGACTTCAGCAGAAGATTAAAGGCCAGCAGAAGCATTCCACGGACAGCATGAGTGAATGGAGGCCAGGGGTATGGACAAAACAGGTGCGGTGAAGTGGACCCGTAGGTTGGCAGAACTGGCAGAGGGCTGAGGGCTCGGAATTTTTGTCTGTATGCAAGGGAGACACCCTGCAGCAAGAATGCTTTGTCCACGAATGTAGAAATCGCATTTGCTTTTGTCCAGACAGGCCTAGGGTAGAAGTCCAATAATTATCTTTTGGTGAATTAATAAAACTAAGGATGTAATTTAGTTAACTACTGCTGCCTAAGAGCCTTCCCCAAACCCAGTCTTAAATCAGTGACAGGGTTTATTTTGCTCATGGACCCGCCATTGGGGCAGGTTCAGCCGGGACCACTTGTCTCTGCCTATCTCCAGGTGCAGGACTGGAAAGCTCATTCCTCATGCTTGATGGTTAATGCTAGCTGTCCCTGGGACCTCGGCTCAGACCAGGGTTAGACATCCACATTGAAGCCATTTGGGCATGGTTGCTTAGCTGCTGAGTTTCAAAGACAAATGTCTTGTGACAAGACCAGGCAGCATCTGAAGGACCATCAGTAATTTAACCTTGAAATGTCACACAAAAGAACTTCTGCGGGGCTGGGAAGGTGGCTCAGTGGTAGAGTGCTTGCCTTGCATGCCTGAGGCCCTGGGTTCGATTCCTCAGCACCACATAAGCAAAAAGAAAAAAGCCAGAAGTAGCGCTGTGGCTCAAGTGGTAGAGCATTAGCCTTGAGCTGAAGAGCTGAGGGATAGCGCCCAGGCCCAGAGTTCAAGCACCATGACCGGACCCCCCCCCCCAAGAAAAAAGAACTTCTGCCATAGTCATGTCCCATTAGGTATGGAGACAAGACATAGACCCCATCTCTCAATGGAGGAATATCATGTTGTATAGGGGGAAAGCATTGCAAGGCAAACAATATCATGGTCCTTCTTTTGTATTTATTTTAGACTAAAACTAAATGGAAAAGAAGACCATTAAGGACATGGGAGAAGGCCTTGATCAGTCCCCCACAGACCTATTGTGTCACCCCTGCAGGGTCTACTGGCAATAGGCAAACTATGAGCTGATCTCAGCTTCCAAGAAATTCATCTAACTGAGGAAAGAAGACAGATAGGCAGGAATGTCATGAAAACCTTCTGGTGCTACTGATGCTATGTGGAGGGAAGCTCACTGGGGTAGCTTCAAAGGACTGAAAAAAAAATAAGAAACAAGCCAGGCTTTTAGCCATCCTGTTAGGGAGATGCCCTGGAGGAGATCTCAAGTTCTCTTGGCAGCTTTGTCCTTCTAGCCGGCTGGAAATTTGTCTCTGTCCAAGGTGCTGAAATCGCTAGATGCCAGGCTGGGCAGGAAAGCAGGAAAGGCAACACAGGTGACCAAGAAAGAGGCCCTCTTCAGGACATAGTGAACTATACAGCCACTGCTAAGCCATGAAAATGCTTCTGGAACTGGACAGTAGCCCCGAAAGCAGCATCCAGCGGGACCGTTAATGATGAGAAGCCCAGACCTCCTGTGCCTTCTTCCCTCATTCTCCCAGCTGGTCAGGAAACAATGCGATCTCACCTCTGAGTTTTTCATCTGAAGTTATCTGAGTTTCTGTTGCTTTGTGAGGTTTTAGACCTGGACATAAACACTTTGCTATTTCAGCTGATAAAATAGAGATGCTACAGAGATTATGCCACATGTTAGAAATGAAACTGGACAAGAAATCAGTCTCTTAGGTCCTTAGTCAAGTGATTTGCCATCATACCCTTCCAGGTTGTGACTTGTATATCACATATAGCAAGAGCTAAAGAAGTAAGTACTTCAAGGAATGTGTGTGTGTGTGTGTGTGTGTGAGAGAGAGAGAGAGAGAGAGAGAGAGAGAGAGAGAGAGATGAGAAAGAGAGAGAGATGGGAGAGAGAGAAATACCCAGAACATTCTATATACAGAGATGGCTGTGTCAGCAGACTTATGCTAAAATCAAGCAAGCTTGGCCCAGCTTAATGAGAGTGGGGAGTGAGAGTGGAAATGCTAACCTAACACTAGCTCCAGGGCCCAAAGGGAGCTGTCCCTCCCTATGGATCACTAAGCAGCCAATAACAAGAATCAAAGAAGAGAATTCAAGTCCAACCTGATCTCTCCTGCCCCATTATCTCGCCCACATACACATAGGCAATTATCCAGCACTTTGTATGTGCCCCCAAACTACTCAGGAAACCTAGGAAAACAAGTTCTACAATCCAGCCTCTGGCCTTACAGAGTTTGCAGTAAGTTGGAAAGAATATTATGGGAACCAAGTACAAACCATAGCAGATGACAAGAGAAGGCACATGGTCCTGCAGCCCTAGCTCAGGAAGTGGTTCTGGGAAGTGGGGGTATAGCTCATGTGGTAGAGCGCCAGCCTTGAGTGAAAAGGCCAAGGAAGAGCACAAGGCCCTGAATTCAATCCCTAGTACTAGCACCGGTGAGAGAGAGAGACAGAGAGACAGAGAGAACTGTTATCACCCAGCACCACTTGTTCATACCTGTAGTCCTAGCTACTCAAGAGGCTGAGAGCTGACGATTACTGTTTGAAATCTACTCAGGCAGATAAATCTGAAAGACTCTTATCTCAATTAACCAGAAAAAAAGCCAGAAGTAGAGTTATGGCCCAAGTGGTATAGCACCAGCCTTGAGTAAAGAGGCTAAGAAAGAATGTGAGGCTTTGAGTTCAAGTCCCAGTACTGTCTCTCTGTCTCTCTCTATCTCTGTTTCTCTCTGTCTCTCTGTCTCTGTCTCTCTCTCACACACACACACACACACACACACACACACACACACACACACACACACACACAAGTAAATGCTTCCTGTAAATGCCTGACTTCAGATGGGAGCACACTTCAGACACAGACAAAAGACTGTACAGGGAAGGAGAGTTTAGGGGGAAATTCAGCTGAGCTGAGAACTGAGACAGAACTCATCTCAACCCTCTAGAAACCACCCGTGCAGCACCAGGTCCCATGGGAAGAGTTGGTGGGCATAGGAGGTGACAGCAGAGCTGAGCACAGTGTGGGGTTATAAGGTCCAGGAAGGACTCTTTTCTGGGCTCGTAATAGCAGAACCCATTTTACATGTATGCTCTTCTAGGAACTGGGCCCTGCTGTCCCTCGAAGAGCCTGGGCTGGAGTTTAGGAAAGCAGGCCCCTGTGGGAGTCAGGTTTTTATAATCTACTTGGGAGGGCAGGAGAAAAGACAAACACCGTAGCTCTTCCTTCCCTGATACCATGGGGTGGCAGTTTTGGTCCATTACACCCTCACCACCATGAAGTGCTGCCTGGCCACGGACCAAGAACACAGAAGCCAACCATTAGAGGCTGGAACCTCTAAAACCAGGAGCCCGAACTAATTTTTCCTCTTAAAAAAAATTAGGTAGGCTCCATAATGACCAAAGACATGTCAGTGCGGGATCAAGGTTTCTGTACGGTGGCTTACGCCTGTCATCCTAGCTACTCAGGAGGCTGAGATCTGAGGATCGAGGTTCAAAGCCAGCCTGGGCAGGAATGTCCGTGAAACCCTTATCTCCAATAAACCACTAGAAAACCAGAAGTGGTGCTGTGGCTCAAAGTGGTAAAGTGCTCACCTTGAGCTGAAGAGATGAGGGACAGCGCCCAAGCCCAGAGTTCAAGCCCCATAACCGACCAAAAAAAAAAAATTTCTGTATCGATCTCTACATATAGAAGGGGGTTTTAAAGGCTGCTATGGGTGTGGAGAGAGGCTCTGCCCCTCCCCCCACACCTGGGGTCCCTGAAAGGAGACTCTGCCCAGCAGATCACCAGGGTCAGTTGCTACAGAATTTCCATGCTGGCCACACTAGAAGTTCAAAGTCCCAGTTCCCAAGAGACCTAGCACCACAGCAACCACACCAAGAAACTGGGCCAGGCTGAGGGACTGAAGGAGAGGAGGAGGGAAAGGGGGCAGGGCCTGGCAGGCATCCCTGACCGCCATCTCTCAAGTCTAGAGTAACCCTATAGTCTTGAACTGGCAGACAGAGAGTCTTGCACGGTGTTCTGTGTAGGTCCTGATGGTTATCATTCAGTATACCTTAGTTTTACCCTTAAAACACCTCATTTTTCACTCTGAATCCAAGGAATGAAGAGTAATTTAGGTCCTACGCATGCTAAAACAGTCATAGCTACACCATAAGTGTTCTTGGCCCAAATAAGCTTTGGAGGCACACGAACTAGATGAGGAGGCAGGTCAGTAAAAAGTCTTAGGACATACTGCTCATGCACACAAGTGTTTTCACACATCCAGACACATTACACACCCACATGCCCACTCATTCACATGCAACTACACACTCACACACACATATATTGCTACAGACTGAATATATTTGAGTCCTCCACAAATTCATATGTATTAAAAGATGGGTTCTCACTGGGCATTGGTGGCTCACACCTGCAATCTTTGCTATTCAGGAGGCTGAGATGTGAGGATCAGAGTTTGAAGCCAGCTCAGGCAGGAAAGTCCATGAGATTCATATCTCCAATTAACTACAAAACAAACAAACAAAAAAGCCAGCAGTGGAGCTGTGGCTCAAGTGGTAGAGCGCTAGACTTGAGTATAAAAGCTCAGGGACAGCACACAGGCCCTGAGTTCAAGCCCTAGAACCTACACCAAAAAAGAAAAAATGGGATCTCTGGGAGGTGATTGGGCTGTGAGGGTAAAGCCTCATTAGTGCCCTTATAGAGTGGACTCCAGGAGCCCACACCTTGATTACCACTGACAAAACAAAGTCTGGAAGTTTCCAGAAACCTCTGGATCACAAGACTCTCCTAGCAGTCTGAGGGCTAGGAGATGAACAGAGCTGTAGAAGAGGATGGATTTAATCAGGCTTGTCACCCAGCCTTGCCTTAGGGAGCTTTCCTGTGGAATGGGGTACATCTCCAGGTCCCCCCTTCCATCTCACCCACTGCACGAACCACCTCCCACAGGAGCCACAGCACCCGGTGCTCATGCTGGATACAGGTCCCTGTGCCTTGTCATCCACCAGGCTGCGTGCTCTCTGGAGGGAGGAGAGAAGGACTTGCCCAGGGGAAGGGGCCCCTGCTCCTCTGGGGTTGAGCCACTCTGTCAGTATCAGGAGCCTCAGGCTTGTACAAACCAGCCATTAAATGGTCCCAGAGGGCCAGTGTGGTCCCACCATCCAATCAGTGGCACACATGACTGTTCCTAGGTGCGACCACTGGCTAGTGTCAGATCTCAGGACTTTACATGGATCACTACTCCTCTTCAGCTCTTTGCTGCCCCCATGTGGTTAAATCAAGAAGGGTAGCGGCTACTAGAGGGCGCCCAAGGCTAACAGCAAAGCCTTTTCAGACCGGAAGTCCCTTTCCTGCCCTCATCATCCCAGGCCCCTTCCCCAAAGCCCTCAACTCACAGCTCAGTTTTCCAAGCTGGAAACCTAAACAGACTTCTCTTGACACAAGCATGACTTACATCCTGAGTCGGAGGGAGGCCTGCAGTCAGGCCTCCTCCTTCCTCCCTCCCTCCTATTCCCTTGGCTCCCCACCCAGCCCTTGCCAACAGGCAGGAAGGAAGCTGCTCATAGTAGGGAGGGTGAGGCACTTCCAGCTCACACCGAACAACCCCGGGGCTGGGCTAGAAAGCGCCAGGGCCTCCTGCTTCACCAGCCATCCTCCACATCCTCTGGAGCCCTACACTCACTCCGGGCTCAAGGTCTTTCCTTGTGAACATAGGCACCCCAAGGTCAGGGTGTGCCCCCCTCCCAGCCCTGAAGAGCATGCCAATGGTATGAGAGACGGCTGAAGCAAGATTTGTCATCTTCTCAGAGATCAGAGGAGAGTATGGGGCATTGGGAGGTTGGTCTTCCCCAGGGAAGAGCCACCCCACCACCCACAGAAGTCCAGTTGGCCTGGGCCAACCTTTCCAGTGACAGAAGAATCACCACTGTCAAGGGTAGAAGGGCTGGGTTCCCCAGGCAGCCCTATCCATCTTGTCACCCCACGATTCAAATTTAAATTCTTTCCTTTCAATAGAATTATACTCTGAAAGCCTTGGAAACTTGGTTAGTCATTTTTCTTTTCCAGAAAGGACTCTTTAAAATGTACATTCTAAACAGGAACCAGGATACAAGGACACATGCACCTCCATGTTTATTGTAGCACTGTTCACAATAGCCAGGATATGGAAACAACCCAGATGCCCCACCACAGATGAATGGATCCAAAAATTGTGGTATCTATACACAATGGAATATTATGCAGCCATTAGAAAGGACAAAATAATGGCATTTGCAGGGAAATGGATAAAACTAGAAGAAATGTTGGGTGAGGTAAACCAAGAGCAAAGAGACAAATGGCACATGGTCTCCCTAAGTGGATGTTAAATCCAAAACATGAGGAGAGGGCTGGGAAGGTGGCTCAGTGGTAGAGTGCTTGCCTTGCATGCCTGAGGCCCT
This sequence comes from Dipodomys spectabilis, assembly GCF_019054845.1. Lineage (NCBI taxonomy): Eukaryota > Metazoa > Chordata > Mammalia > Rodentia > Heteromyidae > Dipodomys > Dipodomys spectabilis. Next base: position 9,088,322 of record NW_024870711.1, read on the forward strand.
GGGTTCGATTCCTCAGCACCACATAAGCAAAAAGAAAAAAAAGCCGGAAGTGGCACTGTGGCTCAAGTGGTAGAGCGCTAGCCTTGAGCTGAAGAGCTGAGGGACAGCGCCCAGGCCCAGAGTTCAGGCCCCATGACCGGGCCAAAAAAAAAAAAAAAAACATGAGGAGATACGACAAAGTTAACAAGACCTAAGAAACAAAGTGTAAGGTCCGCCCCAGGATGGCTAGCAGACTCCACCCTCCTCGCAGCAAAGTCTCCACCCAGTACCTGCGTTACCTAGGCAACTGGAACACCTGGAAGAGGTCACATCTGCATCCGCTGAGGTCACATCTGAATTTGATGTGGCCACACCTTTCCCCGCCCATACCCTACATAAGGCCTAGCCCAGGCCCAGACTCTCTCTTTCTCTCTCTGTTCGTTTCTAGCTCTTGCTCTTCTTTTCTAGCTCTCTCTGCTCTCTCTCTGCTCTAGCTCTTCCCTCTCTCTTTCCCAGCCACGTGGAGTGCCAACCTTGCCTGGTCCCAGCAGGTCCACTGAATAAACCTACCCCTTACCTGAATACCACGTGAGTGCTACTGTTCTTACCCCTCTCTCTGCTCTTTTCTAGCTCTTTCCTCTCTTTCCCAGCTCTCTCTCCTTCCCAGGCCTTTCCCAGCCACGTGGAGTGCCAACCTTGCCTGGTCCCAGCAGGTCTACTGAATAAACCTACCCCTTACCTGAATACCACGTGCGTGCTGGTGCTGTTCTTACTCGAATACCTCTTTTTAAAACCTAACATAAATGGTGCCGTGACTCGGATAAAGGCTTAAAGTCAGGAAAGCTGGGATTTCTCTGTTTTTTTCCTCTTTTTTCTTTTTTTGTTCTTCCCTTTTTGCTCTGAGGAATACCCACAGTTCTGACGGCCTTTTGCGAACCAGTCTGTCTGTGGCGGAATCAGCTCATCGATACCATTGCTGCCTTCACATCCATGTCCACACCACTTCTCTACTCTGGTGAGTGAAACTACTCTACGGCTCTCTGTCACTCAGTCTCTGTCCAGACGTGGAGCCACGCCAGAGAGCTCCTACGGCCTTTAGCTGAAAGGCCGGTCACCTCTGAAGCCGAGGACGCTTGGCTTTGGGGGCTTGGCCATTTCTCTCTAGAGGGCTCTGGGGGAAGTCGGGACGCCGCTTCTGCCTGGTCAGCTCTCCTTCACTCACCAGACTGATTCTACTCATTTAATGGGGTGCTACGAATCACGCCTGAGCCGTGAAACCCCTTTTAAATGTCTCCTGCGCTCCCTGGAAAGCCAGAGAGCCTCATTTTTATGCCATTCTCAGAAGTACAGTTTTTGCTACTGCAATGGTAAATGGTCAGAAGTTTGTTTAATTTCAGGCTCTCTTTGCTCTCTCTCTGCCATTCATGTGCAACTTTCTACCCTTTTTTCTACGACTTTTTGGCTTATGCCCTGAAGAGTGCGACGCAGGCTGGGTCCCAGGGACCCCCCTCTAGGTTCCCTCTCAAAGGCTAGCCAATGTAGGCTTAATCTATTCAGGCTTTCTTTGCATTCTTTCAGAAATTCGCCATCTTGAATTCGCCATCTTGGCCACGTGGTGGGTTAAGGGTTTGGCCCCATCTGACCCTTAACCTTCCACTAAGTTTACTACTTCATCTATTCTAAGGTGCCTTGCTAACAAGTTGCTCTTTTCACAGGCCCTGGTAACAGGCCCAACCATCTAATGTGCTTTGTTAGCAAAGATGTCTAAACGTCAAAATTTTAGGTTTTGAGTTTTGACTTTTTTGTTCTGTGTTGTGTATTCTACTACTGACTACATGGTACTAAAATACTGGGCATACCTATGCTAAAATTCTCATCACATCTAATGAGTTTTGTCATTGCAGAATATTTGTTGGTCAGTTCTTGATAGGAGCAGGTAAGCTCTACTTATTCTACTTGATCTCCTTGTTGCTTTAATTGGAAATAATAAAGGGCTTTCATGGCAAAGACTGCAGTTCAAAGCCAGCCCGGGCTGAAAAATCCCTAAGACTCCATCTCCCAGCTAAACTCTGCAAGTGGTACTATAACTCAAAGTGGTTCAGTGCTAGCCTTGAGCAGAAGTGCTCAGGGACAGTGCCCAGGCCTTGAGTTCAAACCTCCTTGAATATTAGTGGTACTGTAACTCAAAGTGGTTCAGTGCTAGCCTTGAGCAGAAGTGCTCAGGGACAGTGCCCAGGTCTTGAGTTCAAACCTCCTTTGACACTGGAAGTGCTATTGTAACTCAACATGGTAGAGCACTAGCCTTGAGCAGAAGTGCTCAGGGACCGTGCCCAGGCCTTGAGTTCAAACCTCCTTGAATACCAACTGGGACAAGCCATCCCAGCAACGAGCACCTAGACTCAGCCAGTCTGGGGAACAAGGGAACATGGAGAAGAGTAAGTGGAGATGATGTCACATCAGCTACTTTGTGTCTGCCCTTTCAAAATTAACCTGAGCTGGGAGGTCAGTAGAAGTAAGAAGCCTGCCCAGCCAATGTCTATACCTGTCTACCTATTAACTGAACAGGAATTTAGATTCTTGCCTTTGTCACCTGACTTCTCTACCTAGTTGCCAGATGTCAGAAGTAACTAGGGACATTTCTACTAACATTTTCAGCCCCAAGTCCTTCCTCTTGCCACTTATTTGCTCTCTAGTATTTTTTTCCAGCCCCTCAATGCTCATGAGACTTCTCCATACTTCACCTAAGGACTCACGCCACCAAGGAACAGCTGCTGCTCACTGCCTTCTCTGGGAGGGGACCAAATTCCAGCCTTTTACCCCTATTGTCGACGCCCCTTGTCAGCAGGAAGTAGCCAGAGAGAATCCGCGCCCTATTTCATGATTATTAAAAGGCTGGAATGTAAGGTCCGCCCCAGGATGGCTAGCAGACTCCACCCTCCTCGCAGCAAAGTCTCCACCCAGTACATGCGTTACCTAGGCAACTGGGACACCTGGAAGAGGTCACATCTGCATCCGCTGAGGTCACATCTGAATTTGATGTGGCCACACCTTTCCCCGCCCATACCCTACATAAGGCCTAGCCCAGGCCCAGACTCTCTCTCTTTCTCTCTCTGTTCGTTTCTAGCTCTTGCTCTTCTTTTCTAGCTCTCTCTGCTCTCTCTCTGCTCTAGCTCTTTCCTCTCTCTTTCCCAGCCACGTGGAGTGCCAACCTTGCCTGGTCCCAGCAGGTCCACTGAATAAACCTACCCCTTACCTGAATACCACGTGAGTGCTACTGTTCTTACCCCTCTCTCTGCTCTTTTCTAGCTCTTTCCTCTCTTTCCCAGCTCTCTCTCCTTCCCAGGCCTTTCCCAGCCACGTGGAGTGCCAACCTTGCCTGGTCCCAGCAGGTCTACTGAATAAACCTACCCCTTACCTGAATACCACGTGCGTGCTGCTGCAGTTCTTACTCAGCAACCTCTTTTTAAAAACCTAACACAAAGGACCTCCACTCATTTGGTGAATCATTACTAAATGACCCCATGCTGCTGACCACATATATGGTATATATGTGCACACCAGAGGGAAACTAGGAAGAGGACACAGAACTAGAGGGAATCAGGGGAAAACATACAACAGCGGGACCCATCAGCTGCACTGGACATTGATCAAAATGAGCTAAGCAAACTCAATGGCAGCGATGGAAGGGAGGGAATGAGTGGGAAAGAGGGAACAGCTGACACTAAGCAAAAGGAAAGGAATGTACACATCACCCAATGTGGAAGAAATAACTATTGTCAAAGCCCATAGAACTCATAAACTTTATAGACCACAATAGACAGTCTGCCCCATGAAAGTTAGAATGTGTTTGTGACGTTAACTAAGCATCACTATGCAACAATACTGTGAAATTTGTGAAATTATGTAATCACTTAATCACAATAAAGAATTTGGAAAAAAAAATGTGTATGTTCTAAGTAAATGAAATAAGTGGAGGTGTGGCTCAAGCAGTTAAGAGTGCCAGCCTTGAAAAATGCCAAGCAAGAATACAGGCCCTGAGTTCAAGGCAAAAAACAAAACAAAACAAAAAACAGAAAGCAAAAACCAGCCTGTCTACTTTCCTTCCCCTGCTTTACTCCTCCCTCCCCCACCAGATCAGAACACCAAGATGGAAGTTAGGACAGACAGGTAATGCTACCTTGCCCCAGAAAAGAGAAAACTTTCTTACTGGAAAAACTTACACCTCTGACTTTTTCTCCTTTTCTCAAACCTTGTCATGGCACGCTCTGCCCCAAGCTATGCCCACTTGACTCAGCCTTCAGTGCAGGCCAGGCTGTAAGAACCAGGCTTCATCTTCATCTGCTTTGGTGGCCTAGACAGTGCTCCCTCTTGAGTCTGACCCACTTCAGCTAAACCCCTCTGTGGAGCACATGGGCAGCCAAGATGGCGCTGGGAGGGGGTTGAGTGGGCAGAGCCTAATTTACTATAGAGCACATGGGCAGCCAAGATGGCGCTGGGAGAGAGTAGAGTGGGCAGAGCCTAATTTACTATAGAGCACATGGGCAGCCAAGATGGCGCTGGGAGAGAGTAGAGTGGGCAGAGCCCAATTGATCTTCCGATCAGTGCCTAACCAGCCCGTGAAGGCTCAGGTGCACAATAGGGTGTGACCTTGACAGTGACTAGTTCCTCTTCCTCCCTTGCCATGCCACCCGCCCTTTTTGTCTTTAAAAAGGGCTGCTCTCTGTTAATAAACGAGTTTTCTACCTGCTGGATTTGGCTCCCCGTTGTGCTTGATTGTCTCTCCTCGGACCCCGTCCGTCTTTCATGGGACGGACGAAGACCCAACACCCCTTCTCAGTGGAGACCCCCTCCGGTTGACTCCTGAATACCCCCAGATGCCTGAGAAGGTTGCATGTACTGTGAAACAAGCCATTGTTTTGGCAGTGCCCACTCCTTGCAGGTTGCTCATACCCAGAGAGGTTCCTAAGGAAAAGTGGCCTATGCTTTCCAGAATTCACCTGGGCAAGACCTCACATACACAAATCCAGCGATCTGAGAACCACAGCCTACAGGAAGAGATGTCCAAGGCCTGGAAAAGGGGGACAAAGAATCCTGGGAGTATGGAGAAAAGGATACTGCAGAAAGCTTCCCTAAGGAACCTCCCAAGCTGCAGGGAAGCAGCCCTCAAGGAGTTGGAAGCCAAGTACCAGTGGCTCACGCCTGTAGTCCTAGCTTCTCAAGAGGCTGAGATCTGAGGATCACAGTTCAAAGCCAGCCTGGGCAGCAAAGTGTATGAGATTCTTATCTCCAATGAACCACAAAAAAAAAAAAAAAAAAAAAAACCAGAAGTGGTGCTGTGGCTTAAGTGGTAAAGCCCTCGCCTTGAGCTGAACAGCTCAGAGACCAGTGCCCAGGCCCAGAGTTCGAGCCTCATGCCCGACAAAAAAAAGGGGGGGAGGGGAGTTAAAAGCATAAGAGAATTACTTGAGGGTAATGACAGAGAGAGTGGAAAGAGGGAGCAGGGATGGGTAGGAGAAGGATCCAGAAAGTAACGCTGCTCTGACCCCCGTGGAAGGGGAGGGAAGAAGCAGTCAGTGGGAAAAGCCTCTATCAGCCCAGAGGCTCTGACATCTACATGGCCATGGAAGCCAATACCGACGGCTCCGCCTGGAATCCTAGCCACTCAGGATGTTGAGATTTGAGGATCACAGTTCAAAGCCGACCGGGCAGGAAAGTCCATGAGACTTTTTTTTTTTTTTTTTTTTGGCCAGTCCTGGGGCTTGAACTCAGGGCCTGGGTGCCATCCCTGAGCTTCTTTTGCTCAAGGCTAGCACTCTACCACTTGAGCCACAGCACCACTCCCAGCTTTTTCTGTTATGTGGTACTGAGGAATCTAACTCAGGGCTTCATGCTAGGCAAGCACTCTTGCCACTAAGCCACCTTCCCAGCCCAATCATGAGACTCCTTGCCTCCAACTGACCCACAAAATCACTGAAGTACAGCTGTGGCTCAAGTAGTAGAGTACCAGCCATGAAATAAAACGCTGAATGAGAGCTCAAGGCCATGCATTCAAGCCCCAGTGTAGACACACACACACACACACACACACACACACACACACACACACACACACACACACACACACACACACACACACGGAAGGGGCCCAATTTGATAGAAATGGGGAACCCATTCCTAGCAGTCTTGGAATAAATTCTGGGCAGCTCCCACAGGCATTACAGCTGGAACACATCCACCACTCACCCTCCCACAGCAGGCCTGCTCTTCATGAGTGAGATGTGGCTGAGACTGCTCCAGAACCGCTAAGGCTGGACGAGATGGGGTAGAGAGGATACATTAGCAAAGGCCCAGAGGCAGGAAAGCACAAGACAGTTTGGGAATCGTGAGAACATCCATTTGTCTAGAACAAGGGATTGATCAGTACCCTAGAGAAACAGAAGATCAGGTCAGTGTGGACTGAATGGACTTGGAGTGGACTTGGCCTTGGCTGAAGGTTTTGGGTGGAGACAGGTCTGAGGTCAGCCCTGCTTTTGAGAGGAACCACGGATGGGAAGTCTGGGGTCAGGGGAGACAAGGGTCAGGAGACCCTCAGAGAAGCCATGGCCAGTGACACAGGCAAAATGGATTCTGGAAGGTGTCAGCATCCAATACTAGGTGTAACCTTGGCCTTGAGGAAGCCAGTCACAGTTCCTTAGCCAGAACCAGGAAAGAGGAACCCTTCGTTGTGCTGAACATGGGAGCCAGACCCAGCAGACAGACCACGGGAGTTGGTCTGGTTGAAAATATCTAGAGGGTAGAGGGCTGGATTCCATCTCCCAACTCCTGGAAAGGAAAACTGGTGGGGATAGGCAGGAGCCTTAGATTTGGGGACAAGCTAGGTTGTCCTCCTTGGGGGAGGGTCCAGAGCACTCACATCCAGGGACAGTCCTATCTGTTTGTGAGGCCCCTTCCCCTCCACCCTCCCAAACTGGCAGACCCACCTTCTTGGTGACCCCAGAGCTAGCACAGCCTGTTCCTTCCGGCCGATCCAGCTGCCAGCCCCCCACCCAGACCCACCCCAACCTTATTCTCCAGTATTTTTCAAAGGAGTCCAGCCAACACAAATCCACATGTTTGTTTGTCTGCCTGTCTGCCTCTCCCAATCTCTGCCTCTCCCTGACTCTCAGCTTCCGTTTCTTGTAGTCAAGTCTCTGAGGCCTAAAACCCACAAGGCCTTCCCCGCCTGTGGAACCAGTCAGTGAGCTCCTGGCCTTTCTCCAGCCCCTAGATGGCATAGAACTACAAACTCCAGCATGCATTTCTGCCCAAGGTGCCAAGAGTGTATTTCATGTGTGCCCCTTTGCATTCTGGGAATTGTAGTTTTCCTGCCCTCATACTCAAGGGGCTTCCAAGCTTCCCCCCCCTCCCCCCAGGGGCCCTCCTGCCTCTGCCCTGATTGGCAGGTCTTTTTTTCTTCTGACCCGCTGCCCCATGGAAGCATGCGTCATTGGATGACAGAGTGGGTGTGGAGGCCCTGGATGGCAGCTTCCTGCCCTTTTGTGGCCCCCATTTGAGTCATGGGGAGTGGGGGTTCCAGGAAATTGAGATGGGGGGAAGGGATACCCTAATGCTAGTCACAAGGACAAAGGGTCTCTGCATCCTTATTGGGCTGTATCCCTCCAAGAAGCCCCTCAAAACAAAGATCCTGAAGGAGATGGTGAAGACGGTTCTTGGTAAGCCTAGAGGTCCCTGTGGTAACTAGGATTCCATCACCCTGTCTACTAGCACTGTGCTCCACATCTACCCCTTGTGGTGTGACCCTAGCGAAGCATCTTTCTGACTCTGGTTGCTCTTACTGCCCCCCCCCCCCCCCAAAGCCACCCCCACCGCAGTGCAGTTCCTGCACTCCAGGCCCAGGTCTCCACAGGACACCTGGGTTCCCACGTACCAGCTCTAGCCCTCATGACGGAGCCCAGGCGTCCGGCCCCCCACCCTCTGGGCCAGCGGGCATGGAGCCGAGGCTTCAGAGCCTCGCAGCAGCCTTGTTCCTGTCCCATTGTGTATGAGGCAGGGCGGGGCGAGGGCCAGCCCTGGAGAGCCCCCTCCCACTGCACCCTCCTTGCTTCCTAAGGAAAAGGCCAGGGCTCTGCTCAAGCAGACAGCCGAGCTGACGCGCCGCTGACATGGGCAACCTGAAGAGTGTGGGCCAGGAGCCCGGGCCACCCTGCGGCCTGGGGCTGGGGCTGGGCCTCGGATTGTGTGGCAAGCAGGGTCCGGCCACTCCTGCCTCAGCCTCAGCCTCAGAGCCCGGGCGGGCACCAGCATCCCCACCCCCGACCTCACCCGCGCCAGACCACAGGTGAGAAAACCCCATGACTGGAAGCAGGTGGGCAGGAGGGCTGCGTGTTCACCTGAAGCCAGGGCTAGGCAGGCCCAAGAGAGATCCTCAGTAAATATATATATATATATATATATATATATATATATATATATATATATTATTGTTATCATTATTATTATTAGTGTGGCCAGAGCAGGACTGGCTGGAAGACTCTGGAAAGAGATCGGGATCGAGGCTGGCGTGACGGGTCAAAGTCGGAAGTATGGGGCCTGCTCTAGAATTGGGCCAGGGCTCAAATGCTGTTTGGCTATCAAGAGCTGTTTGACTTCAAACAACTTGCTTAATGTCTCTGAGCCTCTGTTATGGAAAATGGAGTCTTCTTAGTATCCTTACCCCATGGCCTGTACATTTCTAGCTTACAAGCCTTCAGCAAGTAGTGGTGGTGATTCATTAACCTGGGGGGGGGGGGGGGGGGGAATGAGACAGAAGCTGGGGATGAGCTTCTTGTTGAGTGAGAAAGTGGGGTGTCATGGGACGGGGAGCAAGCTGGCTCAGGAGTCTCAGGTCCAATGCTCCCACATAGGGCTGAAGGCCAGGCTCTGCCGCTCAGGCAGGCGCAGCATGATCCGAGTCCCTCCCTTCCTCCCCGGCTGGCTGGTAGCTCTGGGAGGAAGTGATAAGGCCTCCAAGGCTTCCCTTCACACAACGCTACTGTCAGGAGGGGTGTGAGTGGGAGGAAAATCAGAACGGAGGAATCCCTGCTAGGCTTACCCTTAGCGCAGGCTCTGGGCTCTGTTACCCCTTCAGAAGGGCCTATGCTTTCGTTCATTTTACATTGCTACGGCCTAGAGGTCCGGATGACTTAGAAAGAGTAGAGGTTGGCTGGGTACAACGACTCATGCCTGTAGTACCAGCTCAGGAGGCAGAGATTAGTAGACTCAAGGTTCAAGGACAGCTTGAACAAAAAGGTAGACTTTATCTAGACCAAAAAACTGGGCATGGTTGTATGCTTGTGATCCACCAGAAGTAGAACTGTGACTCAAGCGGTAGAGCACCAATCCTGAGTGGAAACAAAAACAAAAACAAAAACCTGAAAGACAGAGCTCAGGCCCCAGCACTGGCACTGAGAGAGAGAGACAGAGATAGAGACAGAGACAGGGAGAGGGAGAGGAAGAGGCAGAGGGAGAGGGAGAGAGAAAGAGGGAGGAGGAGAGGGCGAGAGAGAGAAAGAGAGAGAGAGAGAGAGAGAGGTTTATTTTGCTCCTAGTTCTAGAAGCTAGAGATCCCAGAGCGAGCATGGTGTTGGCTCTGCTCAGTCCCTGACCAGCGCCTCATGCCGCAGCCTCTCATGGTGAGAGATCACATGGTAAGACAGAGCCAGTGGCCGCGCATGTTCTTCTAACAAAGCCACTTGCACTGACCCATGGACCCATCCATGAGAGCAGAGTGCTCTCACTGCCATCAACTCCAAAGATCCCACCGCTCAACTCTGCTACACTGAAACCCACATGGCCACCATGTGAAACGAGGTGGGAAGAGCACATTCAGCTCATGGCAGCACCTCAGGTGCAAAGGTCAGCATGGACATGGAAGGAGGACCCGGCGGGGACTGGCACTCAGGAGCTAGGCCCTGACAGGCCCAGGCCACTATAGTCAGAGCTCAGACTGTCCCTGCGTACTCCAGATGGGTGGCCTTGGATCCCTGGTCAGCAGGCCCTCCTCCTAACCTGGGGTGCCAGCCGATGCGTCAGGAAGCAGACAGAAAGGCGGTGATAAAGCAGTGGGGTCACTGATGCTGTAGGAGGGGGCCTCAAGGCTGTACGCTCCCCCCACACAACTCCCTCCCTGGCTTCCAACAGCTCCCCGCTAACCCGGCCACCAGAGGGGCCCAGGTTCCCTCGAGTGAAGAACTGGGAAGTGGGCAGCATTGCCTATGACACCCTGTGCGCCCAGGCTCAGCAGGTGAGATGGGCTCACCGCGGGCGGGGGGGGGGGGGTGCTGGGAGGGGCGGCTTCCTCACGCCACCCTGCTCTGAATCTGCCCCGTCTCCCAAAAAGACAAGGAGCCGGGCACCTGCGGCTCACGCCTGTCATCCCAGCTACTCAGGAGGCTGAGATCTGAGGCTTGCAGTTCAAAGCCAGCCCAGACTCTTCTCTCCAATTAACCACTCAAAAACCAAAGTGGTGCTGTGGCTCAAAGTGGTAGAGCACTAGCCTTGAGCAAATGAGATCAGGAACAGCACCCAGAGAGAGACATTGTGGGGGGGGGGGGAGGGGGGGAGCTGTGACGAACCAAAGGAACTGATGGGCCTGTGAGGACTTTGGTGACCCCCAGCCTTACCCAAGTCCTGACCCTAGTTCTGCCCTAAACCCGCCCACCCTCACCCCACTTCCAGTCTCAGCCCTGGCCTGCGTCCACCCCGGGCTAGACTCTGTCAGCATCTCTCCCAAGTTCCCTATAGTCCCTGCTGCCCCACTATAGACCCTGCACAATGCCCTGGTCCTGACCTTTGTGTTCCCCACTCTCCTGACCCAGGATGGACCCTGCACCCCAAGACGCTGCCTGGGCTCCCTTGTGTTTCCAAGGAAACTACAGAGCTCCTCCCCGCCAGAGCAGCTGCTGGGTCAGGCCAGGGACTTCATTAACCAGTACTACAGCTCCATCAAGAGGTGAGGCCTTCGCTGACACCCAGGCTCCCCTCCATGCCATGGAACCCCAATCCTCGACCCAGGGCCTCCCCTCTTACCCTGTGACCATTCTTACCACACTCCCCCAGGAGCGGCTCCCAGGCCCATGAGCAGCGGCTTCAGGAGGTCGAGGCTGAGGTGGCATCCACAGGCACCTACCAGCTCCGGGAGAGCGAGCTGGTATTCGGGGCCAAGCAGGCCTGGCGCAACGCTCCCCGCTGTGTAGGCCGGATCCAGTGGGGAAAGCTGCAGGTGTGGCCAGCTGACCTGGGAACAGAGGGTGGGCATGGACACAGGCAGTTCCTGAGGTCTCTTGGGGGTGGGGGTGGGGGCGGAGGAGGTTCCATACAGTGGGGGGCTTTCTGCCTCTTACCTACATGGCTGCCACCTGGTTAGGAAGCTGTACACTAGTGACTTGGAAATGTCCAGGCCTACTGGGTACAATGGTGGTTGAGCAGGGATAACTCCCCGCCCCCCCCCCATGGTTGTCAGGGGTAAGAGAAGCTTCTGCAAGAGGCCTGCCAAATGGCTACTTGTGCCATGTGGGCCTCACTGCCCAGCTGGATCCTGACTGCCACCCTCTGTCCCACACCCTCCTTCACAACCTGCCCACAAACCAGAGCTAAGCTGGGTTACTAGAAAGCTGAGGCCTTGGCATGAAGAGATACAAGGGACCACAGGGGAATTGGACCTGTGACCTTGGCCTTCTGAGCTCTTAAGTGGTCACCAAAGAATGTGGAATACAGCCACATGCCCAGCAAATCCAAAGGTGTCTCCAATAAAGCAACTATCCTTAGCAAGGCTCTGGTGGCTTACGCCTGTCATCCTAGCTACTCAGGAGGCTGAGATCTGAGAATCACAGTTAAAATCAACCCAGGCAGGGGTTGGGAAGGTGGCTCAGTGGTAGAGCGCTTGCCTTGCATGCCTGAGGCCCTGGGTTCGATTCCTCAGCACCACATAAGAAAAAAAAAAAAAAATCAACCCGGGCAGACAAATCCATGAGACTGTTATCTCCAGTTAATCAACAAAAAAACCAGAAGCGGAGCTATGGTTAAGTAGTAGAACACCAGCCATGAGCGAAAAAGCCAAGCAAGAGCTCAAGACCCTGAGTTCAAACCTCCGTACCAACACATACCGAATATATATATATGTATATATATATATATATATATATATACATATATATATATATATATATATATATATGCTTCCTAACAGTTGTCTGACTATTTAAGTTGTTCAAAGCTTTATCTAACTTTCAACCCATTAGAGCTTCCACAATGGTCTTCACTCCCTGCATGTCTCTACCTTGACCCCAGCCACTGCCTCCTGCTGCCCCGTTACGTTTCCTCCTCTCCCAGCCTCTTCTTCCTGCCATCACAATGTAAGCATTGGCAGAGGCCCAAGAGGCCACCTAGCACAGCCCCTGCCCCCTTCCCAGCAGCAGAGAGCTCGGGGGAGAGCCGGGACTCTGCTCGAGCATCATAGTGTGCAACCTACTCCTAGGTGGCTGTGCCCTTCCTCCAGCATGGCTGGCACCAGGAAGCTTCTGGAGGACCGGGGAAAACACGTCCTCTAGGAAGGAGTTAGGCTATACTGAGGACACATGGGATGGGAGAACTGGTTAAGTGGACAGAGGGCGGCTTCCCTGCCTCCTTCCCAGTGAATCACACACCTGGCCTCTGGGGTTGCTGCTCAAGACCCCAACTCTCTTCTTGCCCTTTCTCTGTCTTGGCGGGCCCAGGTGTTTGATGCCCGGGATTGTAGGACTGCACAGGAAATGTTTACCTACATCTGTAATCACGTCAAGTATGCCACCAACCGTGGTAACCTTCGGTAAGTGCTTCCATCCAACCACACCAGAGCCCATCCTGACGCCAGGCCAGGTGAAGGAGGGCCTCTGACCAGCTCTAATCCCCCCATCAGCTCGGCCATCACGGTGTTCCCCCAGCGCTGCCCAGGCCGAGGAGACTTCCGAATCTGGAACAGCCAGCTGGTGCGCTACGCGGGGTACAGGCAGCAGGATGGCTCCGTGAGAGGGGACCCTGCCAACGTGGAGATCACTGAGGTGGGTACAGAGGCAAGAGTGGGCAAATGAAGAGGAGGAGGCAGGGGCCATCCAGCCAGAGAGGGGTTAGTGAACAGGAAGAGAAGACCCTTCCTTCGAATGAAAGATGAGAGATGTAAAACAATCAGGGCCTGCGAGTTAGGCCTTGGTAGCTTCTCAGGAGGCTGAGATGTGAGGATCACAGTTCAAAGCCACCCAGGCAGGAAAGTCCATGAAATTCCTATCTCCAGCTAATCACCAAAAAGCCAGAAGTAAAGCTGTGGCTTAAGTAGTAGAGTTCTAGCCTTGAGCAAAAAGCTCAGGGACAGAGCCTAGGCCCTGAGTTCAAGCCCCAGTAATCACACACACACACATACACACACACACACACACATCCTGGAGTAGCTGTAGACACCTAGCCAATGCAGGAGCCTTGAGGCGAAAGGTGGGAGATAGCTGACGGAGAGGACCCCTCAGGAGGTCGGGTTGAGGCCTTGGGACCTGTGTTTGCCTGCCCCCTGCAGCTCTGCATCCAGCATGGCTGGACCCCAGGAAATGGCCGTTTTGATGTGCTACCCCTGCTGCTCCAGGCTCCTGATGAGCCCCCAGAACTCTTCACCCTGCCCCCCGAGCTTGTCCTCGAGGTGCCCCTGGAGCACCCCACGTGAGCATGGAGGGATGATGTGGGGTGGCAAGGAGGGGCAGTGGGGGACACCTGCAAGGGCTCTACATGGCCTCATCCAAACCTGACGCCGTCCCAGGCTGGAGTGGTTCGTGGCCCTGGGCCTGCGCTGGTACGCCCTCCCGGCAGTATCCAACATGCTTCTGGAAATTGGGGGCCTGGAGTTCCCCGCGGCCCCGTTCAGCGGCTGGTACATGAGTACTGAGATCGGAATGAGGAACCTGTGTGACCCTCACCGCTACAACATCTTGGAGGTGAGGAGCCACTGCGGGGGTGGGGGACAGAGGGCGACAGGTAGGCAGGACACAGCCCTGCACACAGCATCCCCCCCCAACATGCCAGCAGCGATCTGAGCTGAGTCAATTCCAAGGACACAAACTCTGGAACCATCCAGGCAATGGGGAGTGCGCTAATCTCTAGTTCTGCATCTCTCATAAGGTTGTCAGAGGGGACTTTGACTCCAAAAAGAAAGTTCAAGATCTTTGAAGGAGTTTCAAAGATGAGAAACTGCCCCAGTAGCTGTAATACTAGCTACTCAGGAGGCTGAGATCTGAGGATCATGGTTTGAAGCTAATCGAGGCAAGAAAGTCCATGAGACAGGGACAGTGCCAACTCCCTAAGTTCAAGTCCCAGGACCAGCACCAATACATAAATAAAACTGAGAAACTAAGTCCCAGAACTGAGAAGCGACTTGCCCAAGTTCCCTCTGTGCTCCATGATGCCTTTGTAGGAGAAAAGGCTGATGCAACCCGCACTGGGTGGTCAGCCTCTGACAGTGCCTTCCCCGCCCTGCTCCACCTACTACCCATTGCCTCTGTCCCTGCCAACACCCACTGCCCTGCCCAGGACGTGGCCGTCTGCATGGACCTGGACACCCGGACAACCTCGTCCCTGTGGAAAGACAAGGCAGCGGTGGAAATTAACGTGGCTGTGCTGCACAGTTACCAGGTGGACAGGCCCACGCTGGCCGGGAGGGCAAAGGGGGCTGGGAGGAATGAAGAACAGGGGGCACATAGAAACTAGGGCAGGGCTTAGACGGCTGCAAGTTCATACGCGAGGCCTGCCGCAGGGACGGCGTATGGCGGGCAGCTCGTGCCAGGAACCTTGTTCAGTAATCCTATCCCCAGAGGATGCTGTGGGACCCAGTGCAACATGGAAACTCCAATAGTAGAATGGAAGATGTGAGAACAGTAGTGCAGTGCATGCTGGGAGGGGTAGTTTGGTGAAACTGGTATCTGCTGAATACTTCAATGAGGAATGAAGGGTTCAGGAGGGGCCAGGGATGTGGCTCAGTGGCTGTGTGTTTGCCTAGCATGCTCGAAACCCTGAGTTTTGGACTCCTCAGCAATGCAAAAAGAAAAATAAACCTAGCTACTCAGAGGCTGAGATCTGAGGTCACAGCTCGAAATCAGAACTGTGTCCCAGGCAGAAAAGTCCATGAGACTCATATTTCTAATTAACCACCAGAAAAGCTGCAAGTCAAGCTGGGGCTCAAGTGGTAAGAGTACCAGCCTTGAGGAATAAAAAAAAAAAGCTAAGGGACAGTGCCCAGGCCTCAGTTCAAGCCCCAGAACTGGCACCAAAAAAAGAAGGGTATTTTGGGGTTGAGAGAGAGGCACACAGAGAGTGAAAATGAGAGCAGCTATTGCATGTGACATAGAATGTGACCTTGCAAGCTACAGTTTGGGGGTGCTATTCTGGTGTGAGGGGATACGGTCTGTGTCAGGGACTCGGGGCACAGTGTTTGGGTAACAAGTGGTGTCGTTAGAGGGTGGGCCTGGGGGCTGATTCTGAGCCTGGCCTCTCTCCCTCCCCCACCTCAGCTGGCCAAAGTGACCATTGTGGATCACCATGCGGCCACGGCCTCCTTCATGAAGCACCTGGAGAACGAGCAGAAGGCCAGGGGGGGCTGCCCCGCTGACTGGGCCTGGATCGTGCCCCCCATCTCAGGCAGCCTCACTCCTGTCTTCCATCAAGAGATGGTCAACTATTTCCTATCCCCTGCCTTCCGCTATCAGGTGTCCACCCGACTGCTTCCTGTGCCCCCTCCCAACTCTAACTCTGAAGCCCCCAGGAAGCACTAATCGTCGCTGTCTCCCTCTCCTCACTCTCCTCTTCCTTCTCCCTCTCCCGCCTCTCCTCCCCATCGCTTCCCTGCAGCCAGACCCCTGGAAGGGGGGTACAGCCAAGGGTGCCGGCATCACCAGGAAGAAGACCTTTAAGGAAGTAGCCAAGTGGGTACCCTGGAAGTGCACCCCTCCCCCCACACACAACAGCCTGTGATGATGGGGCTGGACCCCTGCGGGGGGGGGGGGCTGAGCTTCTGGGCACCTAAATACCCCCACCCCACTCTCACCTGCAGTGCGGTGAAGATCTCCGCCTCGCTCATGGGCACGGTGATGGCGAAGCGCGTGAAGGCGACCATCTTGTATGGCTCAGAGACCGGCCGGGCACAGAGTTACGCACAGCAGCTGGGGAGGCTCTTCCGGAAGGCGTTCGACCCCCGGGTAGGGCTGAGCCCAGTAGCAGGAGGCCAGAGAGGGGTGGTTGGTCAGAATTTCCAGAGGTACTCAGGAACTCAGGGGAGGTCCAAAAGACAGAGCTCAATGAAGGGCACTGGCTCACACCTATAATCTTAGCTACTCAGGAGGCTGAGATCTGAGGATTGCAGTTTGAAGCCAGTGAGACTCTTATCTCCAATTAAGCACCAAAAAAAGTCACACATGGAGCTGTGGTTCAAGTGGTAGAGCACTAGCCTTGAGCAAATTCAGGCAGACCTCAGGAGGAATCCTGGAGCCCATGAGATTCAGAGTCGAGTCAGGGCCTGAAGCTTGCCCAGAGGTTCAGAGTGAGAAGGAAAAGGACAGCAAGAAATCTGGGCACTGGAGGCTCACTCTGTAATCCTGGCTACTCAGGACTAGTTCTGAGGAGTGCAGTTCAAAGCCAGCCCAGGCAGGAAATTCCATGAGACTCTTATCTCCAATGAACCACCAGAAAACCGGAAGTGGCACTGTGGCTCAAGTGGTAGAGCACTCGCCTTGAGCTGAAGAGCTCAGGTACAATGCTCAGGCCCAGAGTTCAAGCCCCACAACCGGCCAAAAAAATAAAGGTGGGGCGGCAGCAAGAGTGGAGTCCCCATCTCTCCTGTCCTCACCCACAGGTCCTGTGCATGGATGAGTATGACGTGGTGTCCCTGGAGCATGAGACCCTGGTATTGGTGGTGACCAGCACCTTTGGGAATGGGGATCCCCCAGAGAATGGAGAGGTAAGGCCTTCTAGACTGGGGGGAATGAGTTGAGATTCAAAACTAGAGTGGTTGGATAGGCGCTTACACACACACACACACACACACATACCCCACCAGGATGGAAAGCAAAGATATGCAGGGAAATTCCCCCACAATTCCAGTGTGACCTTCTGTACAAGAGCAAACCACACCCTAGCCACAACCTCCCCCACACGAACCTACTGCACTGCGCCTCCAGGTCATCTCCGTTATCAGGGTAACGCTGACCAAGGAGGTCAGACTGCCCCTGGGAGCTGACAGCGTGAACAGCAGGGACACTCCACTCCATTCCCTGTTGCAGCTTTTCCCTTCCTTCCTAACAAAGGAGCACTTCTAGTTGCCAACAGAGGTTTAAAAAACCTCTCTTGTTCAACAATAACAAAAAAAAGAACTACAGCACCACCATCCAGTGAGTTTCCAGTTGATGCTTCTGAGCTCCCCAAGGGAGCTGCACTTAGTTCTCTTACCTGTTTCCAGAGTCAACTGCCCTGCCTTCTAAGTGCCCCCCTGCACGCTGAGAAAGCTGGTGCCTACAGCAGGCTGGCTTTTCCTGCATAACTTTTATTGTTTTTATGATTTTATTAGCATATATTAGTTGCATAAGAGTTGTGATATTCCCATACATACATATAACGTACCCCATCATTAAACTCACCCCTTCCAACTCTCTCCCTCATCTCTTTTACCCTTCTTCAAACAATCTCAACAGGTTTCATTGTCCTGTTTTCATACATGCTTATCAAGTACTTTGACTGTATTCACACTCATTTACCCTCTCCTTGGCCTTGCCTCTCTGGTGGCACCCACCCCCAAGAAAGCCCATTCATAGGCCCCAGAGTGTGTGTGTGTGTGTGTGTGTGTGTGTGTGTGTGTGTGTGTGTGTGTGTGTGTGTGTGTGTGTGTGTGTGTGTGTGTGTGTGTGTGTGTGCATGTTGCCAGTACTGGGGCTTAAATTCAAGGCCTGAGTACTGTCCCTTAGCTTTTTTTCACTCAAGGCTGGCAGTCTACCACTTGAGTCACAGCTCTACTTTTAGCTTTTTGGTAATTATTTGGAGATAAGAGTCTCCTGGTCCTTTCTGCGTAAGCTGGCTTTGAACTTCAATCCTGAGATTTCATTCTCTTGAGTAGCTAGGATAGGATTACAGGCAGAGCCATCAGTGCCCTGCCATAGGCTTAAGCTCTGATGGAAGCTTCCCCCTCTGTCTGCCTCTCCATGTCAGCTCTCCTTCTGACCTGAAAAACAAAAAACTACTAGCACCTGTCTGAGCATCTGCTCAGCATCTGTTCAGGTGTCCTTGCTGGGTCAGGATGTGGCAGCGGGAGGGTAGCTGGGAAAGCTTGATTTTACAACAAAGCTACTCCTGTCACAACCCACTAATCCATTCATCTGTGAATGCATTTATCCATTCATGAAAGCAAAGTCCCAAGAACCCTCAGGCCCATCAGCCTCCAACATCCCAAATGTTAACTCGTGACTTTTCCAACACCTGAATTCTGGAGACACTCAAATCATAAGCTGAACTATGTATTTTTTTTTTTCAATATAAAAGTAGTACTGGCTGGTAATGTGGCTCAGTGGTAGAGCGCTTGCCATAGCATGCATGAAGCCCTGGTTCAATTCCTTGGTACCACATAAACAAAATCAATAAAAGCAGTACAAACACCTATGTAACCCACAGTCCTAAGAAGCTATAGACCATTTCCATCACCCCCGAAAGCTCCCTCATCAATTCCTCCCAGTTGCTGTCCTTTCCAGTCTGTCTCCTTGCCCCAGTTGTGATTTCTGTCACGTTAGGCAGGTTTCTCCTGCTCCAGAGCGTCAGATAAATGGAAGTGTGTGGCACGTGCCCTGTCACTTGGCCTGCTTTGGAGGCTCGTGTGTGCAGTCGTACGGTTCATGCCCTGTCTCTTTGTGCTGCTAAGTGCTCACTGCGTGACTAGGCTGTTTGTTTATCCATGATCCTGTTGATAGACACTTGGGCTCTTTCCAGTTTGGGGGATTATGAAGAAAGCTGTTACGAATATTTTTGTACCAGGCTTTTGCGGGCTTATGTTTTCATTTCTCTAGGAGTGGAATTACTGGGTCATAGGGTACATGTAAGTTTAACTTTTTTTTAAACTGCCAAGCGGCCAGATTGAACCATACTCTTATGATCTGCATTTCAATTTTATGTCAAAAAAATTTTTTGCGCTGGTCCTGGGATTTAAACTCAAGACCTGGGCACTGTCCTGAGCTCTTTTTGCTCAAAACTAGCAATCTTATCACTTGAGCCACAGTTCCACTTCCAGCTTTTTGGTGGTTAATTGGGGATAAGAGTCTCACAGACTTTCCTACATGGGCTGGCTTTGAACTGTGAGCCTCAGATCTCAGCCTCCTGAGCAGCTAGGATTAGAGGCATGCACCACTGGCACCCAGCATCTCACAATTTTTTTTTTTTTTGCGGGGCGGGGGAGGTCAGTCATGGGGCTTGAACTCTGTCCCTGAGCTCTTCACCTCAAGGCTAGCACTATCACTTGAGCCACAGGACCACTACCAGTTTTCTGGTGGTTTATTGGAGATAAGAGTCTCACAGACTTCCCTGCCTGGGCTGGCTTTGAACCACGATCCTCAGATCTCAGCTCCTGAGTAGCTAGGATTACAGGCATGAGCCACTGGCATCCTGCTCTCACAATTTTTAAGTGAAACAAATATAGGAATATGTCCACAGAAAATGAGGTATATCCACCAAAAAGATGAACAATAGTATTTATAGCAGCATTGCATATAAATTTGCCCACACTAGTGACAATCAACAAAGATTGGATAAATAAGTTATGGATATTCAAATGTAATACAACAATACAGCAATAGGCGTGAACAAATTACAATACATTATAACCGTAATACAGATATCAAAACAGAGTAAAAGAAGTCTCTCTCTGGGGCTGGGAAGGTGGCTCAGTGGTAGAGCGCTTGCCTTGCATGCATGAGGCCCTGGGTTCGATTCCTCAGCACCACATAAGCAAAGAAAAAAGCCGGAAGTGGTGCTGTGGCTCAAGTGGTAGAGCACTAGCCTTGAGCTGAAGAGCTGAGGGACAGCACCCAAGCCCAGAGTTCAGGTCCCACGACCGGGCCCCTCCATCCCCCCCAAAAAAAAGTCTCTCTCTCTCTCTCTCTCTCTCTCTCTCTCACACACACACACACACACACACACACACACACACACACACACACACCACATCATAGCACATGTTATAGGATACATTATAGAATGAAATTCAGAAACAGGCAACTTTAAAACCCAGTCTTCAGATCACAGCCTTCTTAGTTAGGATTGTAGGCATGAGCCACCAGCACTGAGCCCTGTATGCTTTTAAGCAAGCTAGTCATTAATTAAATGCTTATCTCTGGCTCCTGCTTTCCAGGCCTCCTTTTTCCTGATCTATCCTGCCCCAAAGTCACACATGCTGATTATTGTGAACCGATAGACTCATTACCCAACTGCATCTATAAAATATTTAGATGTGATTTCCTGTTAGCTCTCTTGTCTGTCTAGCTGTTTTCACAGCACTGAGATATGGGCAACCTCACTTGTAATGCCCTCTGGGTACCAGGACACTGCACAAGGAGAGCTCTGTTCACCCCTGAGTTGGCTGAAGCACCAGGGCCTCTCACCCTTGATATGGAAGGAAAAAACATCTCCCCAGCAGCCACCAGCACAATCTGACCACCTCCACGAAGTGTTTAAACCCTTCAAGCAGCCCCACTTCTATGGACTAGAGGGGAGATTTTCAAACAAGGAAGCACTCAAACCGTGTGTGAGAGAGTGCTTGAGCATTGCTTGTAACCCCCCACTGGCTTCAGTCAGAGGGAGTTGTGCACCATGGTATACACAAATGGAAGAACAATTAAAGTAACCATTAGATCCAGGTGCTTGTGGTTCACCTGCAATCCTCGCAGAGGCTGACATCTGAGAAGCATGGTTCCAAGCCAGCCCAGGGAAGAAAGTCTGTGAGACTGTATCTCCAATTAATCCCCAAAAAAAAAGCTGGAAATGAAGCTGTGGCTCAAGTGGTAGAGTCTAACCTTAAGCAGAAAATGCCAAGTGGTAGCACAAGGCCCTGAGTTCAAGCCCTAGTAATGGTACAAAAAGAAAAGAATGAGGACAAGCTGACATATTGATGTCCACGATAGGTTATGATAAAAAGCAGGCAAGTATAATATACTAAGTGTGGACAGATCACAGCTCAGGATGGTTTGGCTTATGACTTTGTACTTTATGAGAGCATCCATTAGAAGCCATGCTTTCAATCTTGAGTGTGGCTCTTTGCCCAGACTGGAGCTACGTGGTGGGATCCACTCTACATGGTAGCCACAGCTCCCAGTCAGCCCTGTAGCCATGTGGTGTGAGTGAAGAGTGGGTGAGTGGAACTATTTTTCACTGGCAACATGCTCACTTCACAATGGCTTCCTCTAACCACACTGTAAAGCCACGTGCATATGGGCATTGACCAAGGACTAGAAGGTTCCCATCTGTCGTAGTGGATGTTATAGGAAGTAAAACAAGCCAAGAGAAGGGCAGTCAACTCTTCAAAAAGCAAGACTTTTGAAATTCTCAAGACCAAAATTAGAAGTTGGATGGACACCAATGGTTCATGTTTCTAATCCTAACTACTCAAGAGGCTGGGATCTGAAGAGTGAGGTCACAAACCAGCCCAAGCAGGAAAGTCTGTGAGACTCTCATCCCCAGTTAATCAGCAAAAAAAACAACAACAGGGCTGGGATGTAGCTCAGTGGCAAAGCGCTTGCCTAGCAAGTGCAACGTCCTGGGTTCGATCCCTAGTACCAAAAAAGAAAAGACAAAAAAAATACAGTTTTAAAAAAAAAAAAAAGGAGCTGGGAAAGTGGCTCAGTGGTAGAGCTCTCGCCTTGCATGCATGAGGCCCTGGGTTCCATTCCTCAGCACCACATAAGTAGAAAGAAAAAAAAAAAAAAACAGAAGTGGCGCTGTAGCTCAAGTGGTAGAGTGCTAGCCTTGAGCTGAAGAGCTGAGGTACAGCGCCCAGGCCCAGAGTTCAGGCCCCACAACCGGACCGTAATAAATAAATAAATAAAAGAACTAGAGGCTTGGGAAGGTGGCTCAGTGGTAGAGTGCTTGCCTTGCATGCATGAGGCCCTGGGTTCGATTCCTCAGTACCACATTAACAAAAAAGGCTGGAAGTGGTGCTGTTGGCTCAAGTGGTAGAGCGCTGGCCTTGAGCTGAAGAGCTGAGGGGCAGTGCCCAGGCCAAAAGTCTAAGCCCCATGCCTGACCAAAAAAAAAAAAACTAGAAATAGGGATGTGGCTTAATACTTGAGTGAAAAAGTGCAAGGCCCTGAATTCAAGTGCCAGTACTGACACCGAGAGAGAGAGAGAGAGAGAGAGAGAGAGAGAGAGAGAGAGAGAGACAGAGAGAGAGAGGGAGGGAGAGAAAGAGAGTTGCTAACAAAGACTAATAAGGACTAGATTGCTGTATTATCTGAAATAAAACTAACTTGATGCAAATGCTCCCTGGCAGAGCTTCGCAGCGGCACTGATGGAGATGTCTGGCCCCTACAACAGCTCCCCCCGCCCAGAGCAGCACAAGTGAGTAGCTCCCAGCAACTTCAGCCACTTAGAGACATTTTCAGATGCACAAGGAAAGAGCACACACACACATGCACGCACGTGCTCGCACACACACACACACACACACAGCCCGCAACAAACTGCAGCACCCAGTCCCAGGGCCTTCCCTCTCCGGGGACCAAAGCCCCCAAACCCCTAAGACCTCCTTCAGCGGGAGGCATGACTGAGCAGAGCCTCAGTCCCTCAGAGGACAGGGCCCTTCTCACCCTAGAGGTAGGGACCCCCTAAACTGT
Organism: Dipodomys spectabilis; assembly: GCF_019054845.1. Classification (NCBI taxonomy): domain Eukaryota; kingdom Metazoa; phylum Chordata; class Mammalia; order Rodentia; family Heteromyidae; genus Dipodomys; species Dipodomys spectabilis. Next base: position 9,111,205 of record NW_024870711.1, read on the forward strand.
TCCCTGGCTGGGCCAGATCTCTGTGAACCCCACACCCACCCATGTCTTCATTCTCTTGTCAGGAGTTACAAAATCCGCTTCAACAGTGTCTCCTGCTCAGACCCGCTGGTGACCTCTTGGCGGCGCAAGAGGAAGGAATCCAGTAACACAGACAGTGCGGGGGCCCTGGGGACCCTCAGGTTGGGGGTGCTCCCCAGAGGGGGTGTACAGGAGGCAAGCTGCTGAAGCAGTGGCTGGCCAGGGGGACTCCAGCAATGCCTCCTGCACCTCAGGTTCTGTGTGTTCGGGCTGGGCTCCCGGGCATATCCCCACTTCTGTGCCTTTGCGCGGGCGGTGGACACCAGGCTGGAAGAGCTGGGTGGAGAGCGGCTGCTGCAGCTGGGCCAGGGAGACGAGCTGTGTGGCCAGGAGGAGGCCTTCCGAGGCTGGGCCCAGGCCGCCTTCCAGGTGAGACCCGGGCCGGCTTCTCACTGACTCACGCCACTCTGGAGCCCCTCCCGCATACCCTCATGGCTGAGAGCTGTTCCCTGGCCCCATTCTGTTCCTCTCCAATCCACCCTTATTTTGTCACTTTGTCGCTGCAGTCAGCCCTCTGGGCTCAGTCCCAAGTGGACAACGGGGCCCTACCAACAGAAAAGGTTGGGTAGAAGCATGTCCTGAGAGAGCAGGGAGGACTGCAAGAGGCTGCCTCAGCCTTAGCCAGGCACAGGCTAGCCCACGCACGGAGGAGGGCGCAGGCTCGAGCCCCAGGCAGGAAGGAGGAACGAGGAGCCAGAGGACCAGATGGAGGACAGGGTTGAAGCAGAAGCCAGCAGGAGCTTCAGGAAGTTGAAGCCAGACTAACATGGACAGGGCCTGGCCTAGAGAGTTGGTCTTGACCAAGGAGTGTCCCAGGGAATGATTTATTTTTTTTTTTTTTGGTTGGTCATGGGGCTTGAACTCTGGGCCTGGACGCTGTCCCTGTGCAGCTCAGCTCAAGGTTAGCACTCCACCACTTAAACCACAGCACCACTTCCAGTTTTCTGGTGGATTCTTGGTGGTGGTGGTGGTGGTTTTTTTGTTTGTTTTGTTTTTTTGTCAGTTGTGGGGCCTGAACTCCAGACTTGGGCACTGTCCCTCAGTTCTTCAGCTCAAGTACTCTACCACTAGAGCCACAGCATCACTTCCAGCTTTTTCTGCCTATGTGGTACTGAGGAATTGAACACAGGGCCTCATGCATGCGAGGCAAACTCTCTATCTAGTGGTTAATTGGAGATAAGTGTCTCACGGACTTTACTGCCCAAGCTGGCTTTGAACCATGATCCTCAGAGCTCAGCCTCCTGAGTAGCTAGGATTACAGGCGAGACCCACTGGCGTCCGGCGACTGATTTCTCTTAACTCTGGGCTTCCTTGGGGTGGTGCTGCTTGTCTACGGATTATACCTGAACCCAGCAAGGGCTCCCTCTCCAGAGGTCACAGTACTCAGCCCAGGGAGGGCTGCCCCAGCATCCATCCATCCATCCATCCACCTAGGGTACACATTCAACAGGTTTGAGTCAATGCAAGGAGAAGAGCTTCCTTGGAGGTGGGCATGGAGCTGGTTTGCTGGGGAGGAGAAAGCCAAACTGGAGAAGCAGCCCCAGATTGAGAAGTGAATGGGTGGGGTTGAAGTGGGGCTCAGTTGGTAGTGGGCTAACCAATGAGCAAAAGCATCAGATACCAAGTTAGAGTCTCAGTCTTAAACCAAAATAAGAGAAGTGATGGAAAATAAGGCCCAGAGCCTGGCATGGTGGTTCATACCTATCTCAGCACTTGGGAAGCTAAAGCAGAAGAATCAAGAGTTTGAGTCCAGTTTGGGCTACACAGCCAGACCCTGTCCCAAACAAATAAATAAGACCTAGAGAACACAGACAAGAAGAGCCATTAGAAGTTTCAGAGTGGGACAAGACCACAACATGAAGTCTTAGGAATACAGCTCTGTGGTGCCGGCAAATGTGAGCATCTGAGAAGCAGGAAGACTGGGGCGGTAGCAGTGGGGATAGGAAGGAAGGGAGGGGGCTAAGGAAGGAAGGAAGAGATATAAGACTGCTCACACTACAAAAGAAACAGCAGAAGGACCTGGTGATATGGTGCTCAGCCAATCATGGAAGAGCCCTGGATCTCAAACCTGGAATGGGCCAAGCAGCTGGCTGGCCTTGTACCTCCCCAGACAGCACATGAGCCTGCCCTTCACCCTCGACCCCTGTCGTGACACAGCCTAGACTCTGCATGTGCTATACTAAGGGCTTCACATACAGCCTTCACTAGAATCCAGTGAGGTATCAAAATGGGGAAACAGAAGCATGTAAGATGTAAGTACAGTCAGAACTCAAATGCACGTCTGGTGTACAGCTCACTCACTGAGCACCACGCAACAGGCACTGGACTCCCTGGAGCACAGGATCAACACTCACTAGGCAAGCAGCCAGCAGGTACAACCAGTCAATGCGGCCAGGCTATAATCCTAGCTACTCAACAGGCTGAGACCTGAGGATCAAGGTTCACATCCAGCCTGGGCAGAAAAGTCCATGAGATTCTTATCTCCATTTAACCACCTAAAGGCCAGAAGTGGAGCTGTGGCTCCAGTGGTAGAGTGCTAGCCTTGCATACAAAAGAGTTCAGGGAGCAGAACTCATCCAGATCTGAGCGTATGCCCCAGAACACACACACACACACACACACACACACACAAAGTCAATACACACCATGAGCAGCCAGCAGCACCCTGGGCCAATGGCTAAGCCATGACATGGGCTGGAGAACAAGGTGCCATGGTCAGAGCTGTCTGTTTCAGTCTCATTTCATTCTCCAGCCCATCTCTCCTCGCCACCCCCCCCATCCTCCCCACCCATGAGGCCACAGCCCCCAGGAACAAACCCAGGCTACCCTGGCTCCGCAGCGAGCCACTGGCACAGCTGCACCTCCCTTGGCACACTCTTCCCGGGTTCCTCACTTGGGCCTCTCCCTGGTGGCAGGAGGTCATCAGCCCTGGCCCATTCACCCCTCAGGCCTCCTGTGAGACCTTCTGTGTGGGAGAAGATGCCAAGGCTGCCGCCCGGGACATATTCAGCCCCAAACGCAGCTGGAAACGCCAGAGATACCGGCTGAGTACCCAGGCCGAGGGCCTGCAGCTGCTGCCAGGTGTGACCCTGACCTCTCTGATCCTGTTGGCTCCCTGGGGTCTCTGGGACCCCAGGATTCTCTCAGCAGTCAGGCTTGCTCCCTGGCTCAGGCCGCCCTCTCTCGCCCTCCCCTTCCAGGCCTCATCCATGTGCACAGGCGGAAGATGTTCCAGGCTACCATCCTCTCTGTGGAAAATCTACAAAGCAGCAAATCCACGTGAGGAAGGAGGCCCGATCCCTGCCCCTCCATGTACTCCTCTGCCCCCGCTAAAATCACTCCCTCCCCACCCATAGCCGAGCCACCATCCTGGTGCGCCTGGACACTGGAGGACAGGAGGGGCTTCACTACCAGCCTGGAGACCACATAGGTGTCTGTCCACCCAATCGACCTGGCCTGGTGGAGGCGCTGCTGAGCCGCGTAGAGGACCCCCCACCACCCACTGAGCCTATAGCAGTGGAGCAGCTGGAGAAGGGCAGCCCTGGTGAGGATGGGGCACTGGGCAGGACGGTGAGAGTCTGTCACATCCCCTGGCAGGGCTCCCCCTGGAGCTCAGCCCTGACTGGGTTGCCACCTTCCTTCACAGCTCAGCACGTCTTCAGGTCTATCTGTGCCAGATTGGCCTTGTTCCTGGATACCAACAAACCCCTTAAAGACCTTACCTCTCTCTAGGCTCTCCACAGTGCTTCCCCCTAGTGGTCTAGCTTGTGCTGTAACTAACGTCCTGCCAAATTACTGCCTGTGGAGTTAAACATAAGCTGGGTGAGGTCAGGGGCAGAGAAACCTCGACCAACCCCGTCCAACTAGGGGTCCCCAAACAAGCCCACCAGAGCCCCCAGACAGGCCTACCCCCACAGACCATGAGCCGTTTACCAGTAAGACAAGGTGAAGTCAAGTTAGTCCCCACCCAAAGCAAACAGCCCAGAAGAAGTCATTCCTCCTGGGACCCTTCCTCAAGGCCCCCTGTGTGCTCCCCCCAGGCGGCCCTCCCCCCGGCTGGGTCCGGGACCCGCGGCTGCCCCCGTGCACACTGCGCCAGGCACTCACATTCTTCCTGGACATCACGTCCCCACCCAGCCCTCGCCTCCTGCGACTGCTCAGCACCCTGGCTGAAGAACCCAGTGAACAACAGGAGCTAGAGGCCCTCAGCGAGGTAGGGGTGGCCCAGCAGGGAGCAGGGGCAAGCGGGGGGAAGAGGAATTGACAGGAGTCCTCAGGGGAGGTCTCCCTAGACTTTCACATCCTGGCCAGTATTTATTTAGTGGTGCTTTAAAACCAGCTCTATGCTGACCCATTTGTCTTTGGATGCGCAAGGCCTCTATTTGTGTGTGTGTTGTTGGTACAATCCTTAAGTCTCAGCCTCCAGAGAAGCTAGGATTACAAGCATGAGCCACCAACACCCAGCCCTGTGAGGTCTTAACAAGGTGTTGGTTGGCCTGAACTGAGCAGGGAGGAATCTTAAAGAGCCTCTCCTGGAAAGAGGTCAAGAAGGGAGATCAGTAGGCAGGGGATGGGGCTCCCAGCTGACCACACTCCACCTTACCAGGATCCCCGGCGCTACGAAGAGTGGAAGTGGTTCCGCTGTCCCACGCTGCTGGAGGTACTGGAGCAGTTCCCGTCAGTGGCGCTGCCTGCTCCCCTGCTCCTCACCCAGCTGCCCCTGCTCCAGCCCCGGTACTACTCTGTCAGCTCAGCACCGAGCACTCATCCGGGAGAGATCCACCTGACCGTCGCCGTGCTGGCCTATAGGACCCAGGGTAAGACCGGGAGCAGGACAGGCCTAGGCCTCAGCAGGCCCAAGTCAGCCCCGCATTGGCCTCTCTTCCCCATCCCCTAGATGGCCTGGGCCCCCTGCACTATGGAGTCTGCTCCACGTGGCTGAGCCAACTCAAGGCTGGAGACCTCGTGCCCTGCTTCATCAGGGGGTAAGTGAGCCGGGCAGGATGGAACGTCCCAGTGGGGAGAGGACAGGGAGGACAGGTGAGGAATCTGTGGGGAGGAGGGGTTCCCGCAGGGTCAGGTGGCAGCTACGAAGAACAGCACTGGGAGCGTGCAAGGAGGACCTGCAGAACAGCAAGGCTATGGGATCACTAGGTCACTCCAAAACCATAGCTGTGGGCCAGGCAGCCGTGGCTCACACCTGTAATGCTAGTGACTCAGGAGGCTGAGATCTGAGGATCACAGATCAAAGCCAGCCTATCTTCAATAAAGTAAGAAAAAGCTGGAAGTTTTGCTGTGATTCAAGTGGTAGAGCACTAGCCTTGAGCACAAAGAGGCTCGGGGACAGAGCCCAGACCCCAAGTTCAAGCCCGACTGGCAAAAAGAAAAAAACACATGGCTGAGCTTTGGGACTCACTTGAACTCAGGATCCTGCCCTGAAACTCCAATTCCCAGAGACACAACACAGAATAGGCCAGTGGTTCTGTGAAAGCAAGGCCTTTATTAAAAGACATGGTGCTAAGTGCTGGTGGTTCACATCTGTAACACCAACAACTTGAGAGGCTGAGATCTGAGGACGGCAGTTCAAAGCAAGCCAGAGCATAAAAGTCCATGAGACACTTATCCCCAACCGACCAGCAAAAAGGCAAAAATGGACGTAGAGTGGTACCTTGCCTTGAGCAAGGAGAGAGTGTGGCCTTGTGAGTTCAAGCCTCAGTACTGCCCCCTCCCCAAATATGAAGACATAAGGGACAGGAAGGGACCTAATGGAGTCTCTCTGGCTAGGGCTCCCTCCTTCCGGCTGCCACCTGATCCCAGCTTGCCCTGCATTCTGGTCGGCCCAGGCACTGGCATTGCCCCCTTCCGGGGCTTCTGGCAAGAGCGACTACACGACATTGAAAGCAAAGGTGAGTCTGGGCTATATGGACCACTGGAAGTCAGGAGAGTCACACAACCTAGGGACAAAGGGGTGAGACTTAAAGGAAGCAGGTAGGAAAGAAAGTATAAGAAAGGGAGGCCAAAGGTGGAAGGAAGTTTATTAGGGGAGACAAGAGGGAAGGGCTGATCCATGTTTGGCTTCTTGGTGCCTGGCACTTAAGTGAAGTAAATTAAAGATAAAAGAAAATGGAGGCGCTGGGAAGGTGGCTCAGTGGTAAAGCACTTGCCTTGCATGCATGAGGCCCTAGGTTCGATTCCTTATCACCACATAAGCAAAAAGAAAAAAGCCAAAAATGGTGCTGTGGCTCAAGTGGTAGAGCGCTAGCCTTGAGCTGAAGAGCTGAGGGACAGCACCCAGGCCCAGAGTTCAGGCCCCATGACCGGACCCCCCCCCCCAAAAAAAATGGAGGGACTAGGAATGTGGCTTAGTGATAGAGTGTTTGCCTTGCATACATGAAGCCTGGGTTCGATTCCTCAGTACCACCATAAACAGAAAAGGCCAGAAGTGGTGCTGTGGGTCAAGTGGTAGAGTGCTAGCCTTGAGCACACAGAGGCTCAGGGACAGCGCCCAGGCCCAGAGTTCAAGCCTCAGGACTGGCAAAAAAGAAAAAAGCAAAGAAAAAAAGAAAATACAAGTATGAAAGAGATAGAACAATAATATCAGACAATAAAAAGGTGCAAGACCTATGAAGTGATAGGTGTCCAGGTTGAAAGCCAGCCCAGGTAGACAAATCCAAGACACTTATCTCCAATTAACCAGAAAAAAGCTGAAAGTGGAGGAGTGGCTCAAGTTGGTAGAGTACCAGCCTTGAGTCAAAAGGCTGAGAGAAGGCAAGACTCAAAGCTCAAGCCCCAATACAAAAAAAGCCAGATGCAGTTGTCTCATGCCTGTAATCCAAGCTATATGCAGGAGGTTGTGATCTGCCAGCCCAGGCAGGAAAAATGTGTAAGATTCTTATCTCCACTAAACTACCAAAAACAACTCTAGAAGTGGAGTTGTGGTTCAGGTGGTAGAGTACTAGCTTTGAGCAAAAAGCTCAGGAACAGAGCCAGGGCCTTAAGCTCAAACCCCATGACCAACACACATACACACACACGAAGCAAGGTTGAAGGTGGGAGAATCTAGTTTGGATCAGGCAGAGGGTCAGTGTTCCAAGCAGTAGAGCTTGGAACATCGGAGAACTTCATAGCACTCAAAGCATTGCCCTAAAAGCCAAAGACCTGTTGTCAGCCTAGGTCAGGTGGCCAGTGGGTGGGGATGCCAGGCCCCGGCCATGCTATAGGGCCTCTGTCTGCAGGATTACAGCCCGCTCCCATGACTTTGGTGTTTGGCTGCCGATGCTCCCAACTCGATCATCTCTACCGCGACGAGGTGCGGGACGCCCAGCTGCGCGGGGTGTTTGGCCAGGTCCTCACGGCCTTCTCCAGGGAACCTGGAAGCCCCAAGGTGCGAGCCGATGAGGACAGTGAGGCCCAGGCCACCCCGACCCCACTCACCCCCAGACCGAGGCCCCTGAGTTCTCCCCAGCCCCCCCAGCCCGGGCTCGGCCCTTTGACCCTGCCCCGGGTGACGCCGGAGGGTGGCGGGAGTCTTTTCACAGCCAGGGCCGCCCCTTGTCCCGCCCGCCCCCCAGACCTACGTGCAGGACATCCTACGGACCGAGCTGGCAGCCGAGGTGCACCGCGTGCTGTGCCTCGAGCGAGGCCACATGTTTGTCTGTGGTGACGTCACCATGGCGACCAGCGTGCTGCAGACCGTGCAGCGAATCCTGGCCACAGAGGGCGACATGGAGCTTGACGCGGCGGGTGACGTCATCGGCGTGCTGCGGGTAAGGGGCGGGAGCCAAGGAGGCTCCAGCGTGGGCGGGGCGTGGCCTAGGCCGGGCCGCCCCCAGGTGCCAATACGGCCTGGAAGACTGCAGGGTGGGCATTCCGGCCTGGGGGGCTTCTGGCCCGCTGTGCACCCAGGGTTAAGTCACTCTGACCTCTTTCCCCCACAGGATCAGCAACGCTACCATGAAGACATTTTCGGGCTCACGCTGCGCACGCAGGAAGTGACAAGCCGAATACGCACCCAGAGCTTTTCCTTGCAGGAGAGGCAACTACGGGGTGCGGTGCCCTGGGCATTCGATCTCCCGGGCCCAGACAGCCCAGGCTCCTGACAGCCTCAGGCTTCCCACTCAGTTCCCAGAGAAGGGCTTCCACAGTCCTGTCTGCTGACCAGGGCCAGCCACCTCTCTCTACCATATATCTCCCGGTGCCTGTCCCTAGGCTTTGGAGATTCAGCTTCATTCCCCTAGAGAGTGACATGTCTCCTTTCTCCAGGCCCGGTTCCCCCGGCTGGGGGCTGGGGGCTGCTTAATCGAGAAATCCCAGCCTACTGCTACCTACTTGGTGTGCTTTAGGTGAACTGTAGAATCCCTTACTACTGTCAGGAGTATCTTAACCTTTAAAGCTTATCTTGAAATCATTGAAATATTTATTGTTGAAGATATATGTTTAGGTGCCTAGCCCCACCCCTGTGGATTACACTCAAAAGAATAAAAAGAAAGCCAAGTTATGCGTTTCAACTTGTACAGACACAGGAGGTGGTAATTCTTTGACAGCCAGTCCCACACAATTCCATGTGATCTAGCACTCCACAGACAGCCAATCACAGGCTGTTCTTGCTCTTGATTGAGAAAGCAGGTGCAGCCATCAGCTGCCAGGAGTGGGGCATGCCAGAAACTGCCATCATACAAGATGTGCAACACAGCCACAAGCAATCTTTACTGCTTATTTCACACAGGATGAGGAGCTCCACCCACTTCCTCAGACATCTCAGCAGTGCTAAAGTCCAAAAACATCAGCCTACTCTAGATTTTCCACTCACAAGTCACCCGCCCACCTCCCTCCAGGCCCATGGGAACCTGAAAGGGAGGCCAGCAGGAAGAACTTCCTGGTCTTTCAGATCAGGGTAACTCATGGCTTCCTTAATGCTGAATTTGGCCTCTCCCTGTGACCCGACCCGGCCTTCCACCAGCCTTGCACCTGGAGGATGATCAGGGACTTCTTCACAGGCAACTACTCCTGCCAGCCATTTGGAGCTGTGTCTCCTTGGCCCCTTTGTGTGGGGACCATCTCTAAGATTGGTTTCCCTGTCACACAGTCATCGCCTCTCCTCTTTCTCTCCTCACTGGGGCAAGTTCCTCATTGATCCCCAGGTCTTGCCCAACCAAAGCATCCTGGGCATGTTAACCTGTTGGCAGGGGAGCTCTAAGATGGCTCCATGTGTCCTTCCATGCCACCCATCCAATCAATTCCCTGCAGCTGGGGAAGTGAGAAACCTGGAAGAGGAAGAGGAGGAGGTTTGTATGCATGTTTGTTAAGCATCTTAGGAGACAGGTTGTAGAGATGACCGCCTTCACCTCCCCAAAATTTAACCAATGTTCTCGTTTTCCCCCCACCAGCCTAGCATCAAGTCAAGTTCCTACCCCTCCCTTCCCTTCCAAAGCAGGCAACACTGACCTGAAGTGTCCTCTCAATCCGTGCAGGGGACCTGGCCAGACTCTTTCTTGGTGTCTGTCGTCTCCTGAAACACCCTAGGGAACAGACTCGGGGCTCTCTGAGTTGCCCACTGCTGTCTGGGACTGGAGGCAGGACTGGAGCCTATGACAAAAATAATCAGCTGGGCAATGTTATGCTGTCCAACATCCTTGCCCTCTCCCTTCCTCACCATCACTGGACCAGGATGGCTTCTCATCGTCAGGTGAGGCTGGCTGTGAGGGGCTGGACCAGGGCCTGGAGGGAGAGGAGGTCGAAGCCTCCCCCCACACTTCTTGCTGCTGCTGCTGCTGATGAAGCTAGATGGAGGAAGAGAAGTAAGGGACTCCCTCCTGCCTAAGGAGAGCAGAAGCCACTGGATACTGCCTTGGACCCTAGCCCCAACCCCTCCTCTCCATTTCATTCACCTGCTTCTTCCTCACTGTTCTCTTTCGGACACCCCCTACACTCACCTGGTGTAGGTAGATGGCATGAAGACTCATTTCCGCAGAAGCCAGCTCTGGGAGCTGGGCCAGCTTCTGGCTTCCAGTGCCACCTGGGGACACACAGCTGGAACACAATACAACTGGTCAGGAGACACACCCCTTCCCCTGGGAGAGCCCGGCTACCAGTCTCCTTCCAAATTCCCTCCAGCTTGATCTGGGAGGAGGAATGCCGGCCCAGACTCCCTTGAAGCTCAGGCTTCCATCCCTTACCTGGAGTCCTGGCCCATGCGGGAAAGGGAGGCAAGGAGGCTGGCTGTGGCAGCAGCTGGACAGGGGGTTGTGGGGCTCAAGTCCCTTGGGGGCAGAAGGGGGTTCACCAAGAGGTTGGCCAGGAAGGCTTCCGGCTAGACAAAAGAGAGGAATCAGAAGAGGGGAGGAAAAGGGAGGAGGATCGAAGCAGCCTAGAGAAGGCAGGAGAAGCTGAGGTAAGGTGAGGGTGAAAGGCAGAGGGCTGGGTGCAGGTGGCTCACGCCAGTAATCCTAGCTGAGAGCTGAGGATCGTGGTTCAAAGCCAGCCCAGGCAAGGAAAGTCTGTGAGACTTTTAGCTCCTATTAATCACCAGAAAACCACTGGAAGAGGTGCTGTGGCTCAAGTGGTAGAGTATTTGCCATGAGCTGAAGAGCTGAGGGACTCAGGCCCGGAGTTCAAGCCCCATGACCAACCAAAACAAACAACAACAACAAAAGAAAGGCAAAAGGGTCATCCCAAGCCTGGCACTCACCAGAGGTGAGGTGCAGTTGCTGAGCACCCCTGGGGTTGGGGGGCTGCGAGCTGAGGTAGCACCCCAGGCAGCTGCATCTTGTTGTACCCGGCCCCGAATCTGCCCAAGAAACTTGGAGCTGTGGCCCGGGGGTCGCCACTGAGGATGTGCCAGGGAGAAGCGCATCAACGAGAGTTCTGTCTTTCCATCCTCAGCGCGTTGAGACAGTGAGGCCTCTGTTTGACCCTCGGAGAGCCACTGCAATCAAAGACAGTCCTTTTTGGTGCCAGGACACACCAAGCTTCATGGGATGGGTGGGACAGGAAATCCTGCCCCGTGTGCTAGATTAAGGGAAACTGGGACTTGCTCAGGACCACCCACTTACAGCAACGGGTACCCTCCATGCCTTGCTCCCCTTTGCAGACCCAGCTTCCCAAGAGCCCCACAGCCCCATCCACTGCCCTGTCCCCTTTATCAGCTTCTCTGGCAGTCTTTCCTTCCATTCACTGTGGTTTCTGTGCTGGGAACTCTGTAAAGCACTAAAGACCCGTATCTATGCCAATTCTCTCGGTAAGCGGGACACTGGCTGCTGCTACTGTTCTCACCTGTTGAGGAAGCTAAGGGACACAGAAAGCAAGTCACAGGTGGCAAGCCATGGAGTTGGGGTTGGAACACATTGGGTGAGACAAACGCCTCCTGAACCTTTCAGGAGCAGGGAAGGGCTCTTACCTGAGGATGGCCGTGGCGCTTCACATCCATGAGGGCGAAGGAACAAATGTCCCCAACGCCAGCCACGTCCACAGTGAAGTGGTGGAAAAAGTCGATAATCTCTAGGGCACGGGGGTGGAACCAGAAGAGCAGAAATAGTGGGGTGAGAAGTGGGGACAGCAGCTCCTCCAGGAGGGAGACCTGAGGAAGCGGGAGCGAGGCTGAGCAGAGATTATGGAGGGGTCCCCACTAGTGATCAGGGATGTCCCCTCCCCTGCCCAGAGCACTCAAAGGCAGGAAGCCCTAGCCTTTTTCTTTTGTGCCAGTACTGGGGCTTGAACTCTGGGACCTGGGCGCTGTCTCCTTAGCTTTTCCTGCTCGGGTTGATCCTCTACCACTTGAGTCAACATCTCCACTTCTAGCTTTTTGCTAACTAACTGGAGGTCAGAGTCTCTTGGTGATCCCCAGATTCCAGCCACCTGAGTAGCTTAGAGGCGGGAGTCTCTTGCCCCTAGCAGAAAGACTTACATCATCCAGTCTCTCCTTCGGTACCCTTGAGCCATGGCTTGTCTGGGACAGATTCCCCGCTGCCCGGGCCTCTCCCCAGATCCCGCTCTCCCGGCCTCCTCACCCCCTGCAGCCCCACTGCCCCCCCCCCCAGCCCCCTCACCGCTCGATACTGCAGCAACTGCGCCATCTGCCGGTAGGCGCTGGCCCTGCCGCCCGCGCCGGGCTGCTCGGGCTGCTCGGGGAGGTAGTGCATGTGCGCCAGGGCTGCCTGCAGCAGGAGCTGCGGGGGGCGCCCCTGGCCTTGCTCTTCAGGAATGAAAGACCTGCGGGGCGGGCGGGGGGTGAGGGGACAGCGGTTAGGGGGAGGGACACGCGGGAAGGCGAGGGCCGGCTCCGAGGAACGCCCCACCCACCGCCAGCACTTCCCGGCTCGCACCTGGCCACGGTGGCCACGACCCCCAGCGCGGTCATGGCGGTGAGCACGTGCTCCACGGCCAGCACGTCCTCGTCGTAGACGGTGAGCACGAGCAGCGCGGCGAAGAGCGCGCCCGCGAAGAAGACGAGCTGGCGGGCCAGCAGCGCGCGCAGGGGCGCGGCGGGCTCGGCGGCGCGCAGGAAGGCGGCGGCGGGCCGGTAGGCGCGCGCCAGGCGCGCACGCAGCTCGTGCGGCAGCTCGTTGAAGTGGCGCAGCTGCAGGCGCGCCAGGCGGGACCAGCGGCGCGCCCCGAGCGCCCCGGGCTCCCGCCGCAGCAGCTCCACGTGGCTGTAGAAGGCGTGCAGCACCTGCCAGGCCAGCACCAGCGGGCTCAGCGCCAGGTTCACGGCCGCCAGCAGCAGCACCGTGCGCCCCCAGCGCGCCGCCAGCGCGCCCCGCTGCTCGCGGCGCTTGTACTCCTCGGGCAGCTCCCAGCCCCCGCGGAAGAGCGAGAAGGGGCCGCGGAAGAGGAGCAGGTCGATGTTGAGCGCCAGGCCGCGGCTCAGGAAGCCCACGCTGCCTCCCCAGGGCAGCGAGCAGCGGGCCGGCAGCAGGCCCTTGTTGGCCAAGGCCACCTGGTAGTTGGTGTAGCGGAGGATGCGGTGGTGGACGTCCAGTTCGGTCAGGGGGCGCGGCTGCACGCACAGACCCCCGCTCCTCTGCAGCTCCAGGAGACGGGACTGCACCTCCGCCCAGGGCACGGAGCCCAGGTCCTCCTAAAGAGAGGTGTCGGTGAGCACCGCAGACCGGATTCCCCTCCGTGGAGATGCCACAGGCAGGCGGCCTACAAACCGCCACACCCTCGCCAAGGCCAGAGCCGCAGCCCTCATGGCCTCCTCCTCACCCACGGACGCCTGGCTTTCAGCCCTCCTCGAACCCTGGGGGCCAACAGGAGTCCTTTGGCTTTCATTTCCTTCTGGAGTGTTCTGCTCCTGACCCTGGCTGTCACTCATGTAGCCATTAATCATGCGCTTCCTGGTGACACCCCTCCCTTTAAACTCCAGGTGTCAGACCCTGCTTCTCAGCTCCTTCAAACTGGCTGTTGCGAGGCAGTAGAGGAGGCTGAGATCTGAGGAGTGTGGTTCGCGAAGCCAGCCCAGGCAAGGAAGTCCACGAGACTCTTATCCCCAATTAACCAGTTTAAAGCCAGAAGTGGAGTGTCAACCTTGAGCAATAGAAGCTAAAAGACAGCACTCAGGCTCTGAGTTCAAGCCCCAGTACAGGCACCATCAAAAAGGAAAAGAAAAGCAGAGATCACACTGGCACTCTTCGATCCATCTCTGTCCACTGCCGGGCTGAGGAGTGCCTTTAACCAAAAACTTCCATTCAGAGCAAGAAACAGCAAGCACAAACAGAAGAGGGGCAGCATAAAAACCAGGCTCCCTTCCAGGAAGGCATACAAGCATTGCTCTTCCCTACTTCCTGTCCTGAGAACAACAAAATGCCCCTCATCTGACCTTCCAAACCCAACCAGAATGCCCTCTGCTCTAGAAAGTCAGGTGACAGCCCTTCCTCCAAGCACCCATTGTTTTTACACCATGGGCATATGACTATAAGTCATCTTGTATGACCCATATCAATAAAGGAGGTTAGTCTGGTGGCTCACACCTGTAATCCTGCCTACTCAGGAGGCTGAGATCTGAGGATTGCAGTTTAAAGCTAGCCCAGGCAAGAAAGTTCTCTGAACTACCAAAAAGGCAGAAGTAGAGCTATGGTAGACTGCTAACAATTAACAAAAAGATGCTCAAGGACAGTGCCCAGGCCCTGAACTCAAACCCCAGGACCAGCACTAACTAACTATACATAAATAAAGGAGAGCTGGAAATGTGGATTATTGATAGAGATTATTGATAGCCTGCATGAAGCCATGGGTTCAATTCCTCAGTATCGCATAAACAGAAAAAGGCAGAAATGGTGCTGTGGCTCAAGTGGTAGCCTTGAGCAAAAGCAGCTCAGGGACAGTGCCCAGGCCCCGAGTTCAAGCCCCAGGACTGGCAAAAAAAAAAAAAAAAATGAAGTGGAGCCTGTGGCCCAAAGTGGTAGAGCTGGGCTTCTGCAAATTACCCCAGGGGCAGTGCCCAGACCCTGAGTTTAAGCCCCACAACCAGCAATAAATAAACAATAAGGGTACCTGCCTCCTGACATTACTCTGGTCCAGGGCGCATTCCTAAAGGCCTCATTCCCCAGCTGGTCCTTCGTCTGTGTGCTGCCCCCTCCACCTCTCCTCTACCCACCCTTCCCTGTAGAGGCGCCTGCTCTGCTCACCGGAGGGATGTGCAAGGCTTCCCTGTAGAACACTTGGATGTCCCAGTAGCTGAAGAGGTTGCAGACTGAGCGAAGCAGCTGGAACAGCCAAAAGCCAGCAGCCAGGACCAAGAGGAAGACCAGCAGAGGACTGTCATGGATCCTGTATGGGGTTGGACAGGTCTTGGTGTAGAAAAGTGGAAAGCCCACAGAGATGGATACTGGGAGGAGTTTAAAAGACCAACAGTTCTCCAGGTGAAGTCCAAGTAAAGATCCCCCAAAAGGCCTTCACAGATGACTGCAAAGTTAATACTTTTTTGTATGGGGGTCGTGGGGCTTGAACTCAGAGCCTGGGTGTTGTCCCTGAGCTTTTTTTGCTCGACCACTTTAAGCCACAACTCCACTTCTGGTTTTATGATAGTTAATTGGAGATTAGAGTCTCATGGACTTCCTCATGGGCTGGCTTTGAACTGTGATCCTCAAATCTCAGCCTCCTGAGTAACTACGCTTACGGGATGAGCCACCAGTTCCAGCTAAGACATGTGCTTTCATAGACCTTAATGTTGACCTCGGCGGTGTGCACTAGTGACTCACACCTGTAATTCTAGTTACTCAGGAGGCTGAGATCTGAGATCAGAGTCAATGCCAGCCTGGGCAGGAAAGTCCATGAGATTCTTAGCTCCAGTTAGGCACACAAAAAAGCCAGGAGGCCGGGCACCAGTGGCTCACGCCTGTAATCCTAGCTACTCAGGAGGCTGAGATCTGAGGATTGTGGTTCAAAGCCAGCAGGGGAAGGAACATCTGTGAGACTCTTATCTCCAGTAAACCACTAGAAAACTGGCGCTGTGGCTCAAGCGGTAGAGCACTCACCTTGAGCTGAAGAGCACAGGGACAGCGCCCAGGCCCAGAGTTCAAGCCCCACGACTGACCAAAAAAAGAAAGAAAGAAAGAAAGAAAAAAGACAGGAGCTGCCAGGTGCTGGTGGCTTACGCCTGTATTTTTTTTTTTGGTGGTGGTGGGGAGGTCCGGTCATGGGGCCTGAACTCTAGGCCCCGGTGCTGTCCCTCAGCTCTTCAGCTGAAGGCTAGCACTCTACCACTTGAGCCTGAGCCACAGCGCCACTTCCGGCTTTTTTCTTTTCGCTTATGTGGTGCTGAGGAATCAAACCCAGGGCCTCAGGCATGCAAGGCAAGCGCTCTACCACTGAGCCACCTTCCCAGCCCCATGCCTGTAATTCTAACTACTCAGAAGGCTGAGATCTGAGAATTGTATTTTGAAGCCAGCCGGGGTTTTTTTTTGGAGTCCAGTCGTGGGGCCTGAACTCTGGGCATGGGCGCTGTCCCTCAGCTCTTCAGCTCAAGGCTAGTGCCCTACCACTTGAGCCACGGTGCCACTTCCGGCTTTTTTCTTTTTGCTTATGTGGTGCTGAGGAATCGAACCCAGGGCCTCAGGCATGCAAGGCAAGCCCTCTACCACTGAGCCAACTTCCCAGCCCAGTCTGTGAGACTCTTATGTCCACTTAATCACAGAAAAGTCTGGAGGTGGTGCTGTGGCTCAAGTGGTAGAGTGCTATAGCCTTGAACAAAAAAAAAAAAAGGAGCCCAGGGACAGCACCCAGGCCTAGAGTTCAAGCCCCAGAACAAGGGGGGAAGCCATAAGTGGAGCCATAAGTGGCTCAAGTAATAGAGTGCCAGCCAGCCTTGAGTGAAAAAGCCAAGGAGTACCCAGGTCCTGAGTACCCGCTCCAGTACCAGCACACACACAAACGAAACTAAAATGAAGTAACACTGACCTCAGGGCTGGGGATGTGGCTCAGTGGTACAACTGCGAAGAATACCAGAGGCTCTAGGTTTGGTCCTCATCACAAAAATAATCAAAGATGTCCTCACCTTTAATTTTTCACCAAGTAAATAAAAATAAACATGACTCCTAAACAAAGGCTCTTCACCAGTCTCCGTCACTCAGTGTACTTTAAAATTCACTTTAAGACTTGAAAGCAAGCCAGGTGCTAGTGGCTCACGCCTGTAATCCTAGCTACTCAGTTTGAGATCTGAGGATCATGGTTCAAAGCCAGCATGGGCAGGGAAGTCCATGAGACTCTTAGCTCCAATAAACCACTCAGAAAACTGGAAGTGGAGCTGAGTGGCTCAAGTGGTAGAGCGCTAGCCTTGAGCTGAAGAGCTGAGGGACAGTGCCCAGGCCCAGAGTTCAAGCCCCAAAAGATAGTGAGAGCTGATCTAGCCAAAGGGCAGCCACCCCCTCCCCCCCCCCCCCCCCCGCAACATGAATCCCAACCTCACTCACCTCTCGGCACACTGGGCTGAGGGCAGGATGGCATCTGACAGGGTCACCTTGTTATGGAATGGTCCAGATCTTGTCCGGTTATTTGGTTGGTTGGCAAAGAGAACATCGTAATCCACACAGCGAAGGAGGAAGGTGGTGAAGGTGACAATGAAAATGAATTGTCTGTGGTGGGAAGTGGCAGAGATTAGCTCGAGAATGAAATGGATCTCCCGCCCTGGTTCCCAGTCAAGCCTAGGGCGGTCCCCCTCTCTCCCCCGGAGCCCTGGGCTCGGGATGGACTAGAAGCAGCAGGCTTCACTACGGAGGGAAGCAAGGGGACAGAACTTGGATCAGTGTCTCACCCCAGCTGGAAGATGTCCTCCAGCAGGATGCAGACAAAGCCGTTCCGCTGGTGGTAGCTGTAGATGTGCCAAGCATGTCAAGAAATAAGCCAAAGACACAATGGGCCTTTCCCAAGATGCCTTGTGGAAGTTCACCTCCTGACCCACGGTACCCTCACAGAGTCTGCTAAGAATGTGCCAGATCCAAATGGGTCCCTCCTGAGCTACTACTCAGGAGGCTGAGATCAGGATTGCAGTTCGAAGCTAGTCCACACAGGAAAGTCCATGAGACTCTTATCTTCCCTAAACCCCCAAAAAGCTGGAAGTGGCGCTGTGGCTTAAATGGTAGGGCACTAGCCTTGAGCAAAAGAAGCTCAGGGACAGCACCTAGGCCGTGAGTTCAAGCCCCAGGCCTAGCACACACAAAGTGGGGGCGGGGGCTCCTCCCATGCCACCCCTGGCAAGCTGAGCACAAAGGATATCTTGGTGAAGAAGCTATCCAGGTTCTGGATGTGATGCCAGGAGCCTGGGCACAAAGGAAGCGCGTCAGCTCCGGGGTGGCTACCTGAGCCACCAGGCTTCCATCCCAGAGGCCCAGCGTGGGCTGAGCCCGCGTTCCCCCCCATCCCCAGGCTCCCACCCACCCCAGTCCCAGCCCCACTCACCCCGGAGCCCTTCGGGCACGTGCAGCAGCGGTTGCTGCTCCTCCCCGTGGAGGGGTGAATCTTGGGACCCCTCGGGGTCACAGTCCTCCAGTCGTTCATACTCCTGCTCAGGGATGAGAGGACCTATCCGCAGCCCAGGAGGGTCCTGGTGGCACCGACGGGAGGGAGGGGGGGTGCCCGAGGGTAGGGATGGGGTACAGTGGGATCCCCAAGATGGGGAGGCAGAGATGGGTGTCATTTGGGGCTGAGGTGAGGGAGTGGCGGCCACAGGGAGGGCATTTTGTCGAGGCTGAGAAGCCTCGGTCCCCTGCAGTGCCAGGCACGGGGAGCCCACAGAAGGAGAGTTCCGCGTGGAAGGGGAGCTTCTTGTAGTGCGAGGAGACAGAGAGAAGACAGAGATCCGCCCTCCCCCAGGTCCCCTACAGGGAGGAGCAGGCAGCGGCAGCGGCATGGGGAGCAGGGGCACGGAGCTGGGCCCCACGTCCCCCCACCTCCCCAGCCGCCCCCTGCTGCCCCCCCCACCCCCTGCGGCTCACCATCGAGTTGTGACTTCTCCTGAGAAGCTGAAGACTCCCGGGCTGTCGCGGTATCTACGGAGGTTGGTGGAGCTAAGTGAGGACTTCAACAAAGACAGGGATGACAACAACAACACAACCCGAGGTGACTCAGGCTGGGCTAGGCCTCCGGCGTCCCAGCTCGCGGTCACCTGTGATCACTCACCCTCCCTACAACCCGGGGCCAATCCTCTCCCGGCACAGCCTCCTCCACGCCCAGCAGGGACAGAGGATTGGGAGGCCACCACTGAAGATTTTATTGGGATAAGAAGATACACCTATTATCTCCACCTTCAAACTGAACCAGGACTCCTAACAAAATGAAAGCCACCTTGGCCTAAGTAAAACAAAGGAAACAACAACAACAAAAGTAGTATCTTATCACTGTCTTAAGTGTCTTCAGCCTGGTGCTGCCTGAGGTTTACGCCTGTAATCCTAGCTACTCAAGAAGCTGAGATCTGAGGATCACAGTTTGAGGCTAGTCCGGGGAAAGTAAGTTCCCGAAGACTCTGATCTTCAATAACTACTCAGAAAAAAGCCAGAAGTAGCACAGTGGATTAAGTAGTAGGACACTAACCTTGAGCAAAAGAAGTTCAGGGACAGCCCTTAGGCCCTGAATTCACACCATTCAATAAATGGCTCACTGTTTGGTTCACCTAAACACACTGGAAAGGGAAGTAGGGAGACTGGCTTGGCAGCCAGGTGGAGAAACCAAGGAAAGGAAGAAGTGAGGGAAGAAAAGCCTGCCTACTGCTTGAGATAATTTGAGAAAGGTGAAGTTGAACAGTAAGGTTCCGTGGAAGTTCCTTCTCTTAAAATATGGGTGCCTTCTCCTCCAAGTCCTGATTGGCTTTCTGGGGCCCCTGAGAAGCAGCAAAGCAGGAGTGGCAGAGGGGGACAGCCACAGACCCAGGAGTTGGAAGGATGGGCTGAGTTGAACTTCTTGTTGTCACCAAGATGGGGGCCCAGGTGGCTGGTCTGATGGCTTGCCCAACACCATTCCTAAGGCCCTGAGTCACCTGGTGCCCTACTGAAGCCGGATCTGAGGTGCAGCCAGCAGGTGTCAGAGGACCTCAGGGCTGGAGACTGAGGACTGACACAGGATGGACATAGGGCCAGTAACCAAGAAACAGAGAGGAAAACTGTGCTTTCTACATGGTTTCCTGGAGGAATGTGAAGGCGACTGTGGAATTGCCCCACAATTCATGTCCACGCTGCCTCTTTTCTCCTCGGTGCACCCTTTCTGGGAAAGAAATTGCCACTGCAGCTCTGGGCTTTCAGGCATTATGGTGGCCCAGCAGAACTATGAGAATCCTTATAACAGGTTGCAAAAAGGAATGCCATGTTGTAGAGGATGAGGGCAAGCCGGGGAGGGGGAGCCGGAAGGTTCTCATGATGAGACTTCTGACTGGGCCCTCTCACCTCACCCACCTGAGAGCAATTACTCAGCACCACTGACAGGGAAAGAATTACGATGACAGAAGGGGTGAATGACCAAGATCTTGTGATCTGACTTGTTGACTACTTAAAGAAAATAATGATGAAGGAACAGGAGGGAGAAGAAGAGGAGGAAGTAGTCAAGATGCGCATGGGAAAAGGAGTCCATAGTCAAACTGTAAGGTCCACCCTGGGAAGACGGGGCAGACAACTCCTCCTCTTGGTTAAGTTTCCGCCCAGTACCTGCATCACCTAGGTAAATGGCACACTTGGAGGCAGTCACCTCCCTCCCTCCCCCCGCCCCCGCCCCCGCCCCGTCACATCCAAATCCTGTGTGGCCACACTTTCTCCCACTCCTGGCCTCTATAAATCGTGGCCCAGCTGTGGTTCGACCCTTTTTTGTCCCTGCTGCATGGGCTTCCAACTTGGCCAGAGGTGAGCTACAGCTGGAAAATAAACCTTTGCCTGGCCTGAATACCACCTGCTGCTCTCTCTTTCCTCGGCTGCCGATTAATTTACATAACACAAACTAGAACCCTTCTCTAAACTCTTTAGGCTAATCTCAGCCTAATTCCCATTCACTATCCAACTCAGGCCTAAACTAACTCTCCCACTTTTCTCTTACAGACAATGGAGGATTAGGGAACTAGATGAACAAAGGAAAGCCACCCCAGCCCAGAAGTTAGCCCTGAGGAGGAGGAAGATAATGTAAACAAATAATTACACAGAAGAATAAACTCTAAACTCTAACTAGCTGGGCAGATAAGTAAATTTGAGCAAGAATGAGGAAATGCCTTGGGCTGCAAGATTCCATTTCCTAAAACCCTAAATGGCTCACGCCTGTAATCCAGACTACTAAAGAGGCTGAGATTTGAGGATTGCAGTTTGAAGTAAACCTGGGCAAGAAAGTCTGAGAGACTTTTTTTTTTTTTGTCGGTCATTGGGTTTGAACTCCAGCCTGGGCACTGTCCCTCAGCTCTTCAGCCCAAGGCTAGCGCTCTACCACTTGACCCACAGTGCTACTTCTGGTTTTTTGGTGGTTATTGGAGATAAGAATCTCACAGTCTTTCCTGCTGGCTTTGAACCTCGATCCTCAAATCTCAGCCTCCTGAATAGCTAGGATGACAGGCGTGAGCCACCAGCACCCAGCTTGTGAGACTTGTCAGTTAACCACCAGCAAACTGGAAGTGGCTCAAAGTGGTGGAGTGCTAGCCTTTAGAGAAAAAGCTTAGGAACAGCACTCTGGTCCTGAGTTCAAGCCCCACAACCAACCCCCCCAAAAAAGTAAGATGATCTGTGCCCTCCTGAAGTCCTCATATCAAGGTCTCTCTTGAGCCATGAGGGCATAAGGCTGCTATACAATCTTCTATGCTTGGCCCTAAACTGAACAGGGCAGAGGAGTAAATGCATAGAGACATCTGCCCTCAACTTTTTAAAAGCATAGGTGGGGATGGCCTGTGTTTAAAAAAAACATTTGCCTAACATGCCTGAGGTCCTGAGTTTAAAAAAAGAGTAGGGGGGGCTGGGAAGGTGGCTCAGTGGTAAAGCGCTTGCCTTGCATGCCAGAGGCCCTGGGTTCGATTCCTCAGCACCACATAAGCAAAAAAAAAAGAAAAAAGCCGGAAGTGGCACTGTGGCTCAAGTAGTAGGGTGCTAGCCTTGAGCTGAAGAGCTGAGGGACAGCGCCCAGGCCCAGAGTTCAGGCCCCACGACTGGACCCAAAAAAAAAAAAAAAAAAGAGTAGGGCTGGGGATGTGGCTTAATGGTAGTGCTTGCCTAGCATGCATGAAGCCCTGGGTTCAATTCCTCAGTACCATATACACAGAAAAAGCCAGAAGTGAAGCTCTGGCTCAAGTGGTAGAATGCTATTGAGCAAAAGAAGCTCAGGGACAGTGCAGAGGCCCTGAGTTCAAACCCCAGGATTTGCAAAAAAAAAAAAAAAAGTGTAGAGTGAGACACTGGCAGCTCACACCTGTAATCCTAGCTACTCAGAAGGCTAAGTGCTGAGGATCACAATTTGAAGCCAGCCTAGGCAGGAAAGTCCCTGAGATTCTTATCTCCAATTAACCACCAAAAAGCTGGAAGTGGAGCTATGGCTCAAGTAGCAAAAAAAGCTAAGGCACAGCACCCAGGAACCTCACTCTATTGGATAATAAAACCTCAAGCACCAACAACTTCCTATCTCACACCTCCAGGTGTAATTTTGCTTTGCTAATTACTCTTTTACTGTACCAGGGATCGTGTCCAAATCTTAGACACTGAAACCAAAGAACTGAGGGACACATAAAACATCCCAGCAACCCCTAACTGTTGCTTTTTTTTTGGGGGGGGGGAGTGGTTAGACAAGTCTGACAGACAGGTTAAGGGAGTCCTATCAGAGATAGATCTGAGGTTGCACCTTGAGAAATTTCAGCCTTTCTGTTCTGAAAAATTCAGTAATAGGAAGCCGGGCATCGGTGGCTCAGGCCTGAAATCCTAGCTACTCAGGAGATTGAGATCTGAGGATCGCAGTTAAAGGCAGCCGGGACAGGCACATCCCCGGAGACTCTCATCTCCAATAAACTACCAGAAAACCGGAAGTGGCGCATAAACTACCAGAAAACCGGAAGTGGCGCCGTGGCTCCAGTGGTAGAGCGCTCGCCTTGAGCTGAAGAGCTGAGGGACAGCGCCCAGGCCCAGAGTTCAAGCCCCACGACTGACAAAGAAAAAATTCATTAGGGAATCCAGATTAGAACGACCAGAGGGTTCCACACACACAGCCCGCCCCCGGAGTTCTGTCAGGCCGGAAGGGGAAGTGCTGGTAAATCACACGCTTTATGCTTTGGTTTGGTTTTGTGGATGTTCCCAGGCCCTGTGGGGTGTGGCGCCAGTCCTGCGGTTTGAACTCGGGGCCTGGGCGTTGTCCCTGGACTTTTTATAATTCAAGGTTGGAGCTCTGTCACTTGAGCCACAGCTCCACTTCCAGACGTTCGAGGTTAACTGGGGATGAGTGTCGAGGACTTCCCTGTCCAGGCAGGCTTCGAACCACGATCCTCGGCGCTCATCTCCCGAGGAGCTAAGATTGCAGGTGTGAGGCCGGGGCGCCCGGCTCCTCGGTGGATTTTTGCTCTACACCCTCGGGGGAGCCCCGTACACCTAGTGGGCGTGAGGAACATCAGGAAAACAGCCCGAGGTCAACAGCTGACGCGTCCCCGCGGCCCAGCCGAGTAGGAGTGCGAGCTGGGCACACCCGCCGAACGTCACTGAGCCGCTTCCTGCTCGGCCCCGCCCACAGGCCGGGGCGGGGAGAGGCGGAAATTCCCTCCAATCACAGTGCAGGAAGAAGGGGCCGGGTGGACAGCGTTTTCTCCAACCACCGCCTGCCATGAGATTGATGTGTCTTTCCACCAATCATCACCAAGGCGCGAGGGTGTTGTCGGGATGGAGGACCTAGCCAGCATGGAGCCTTAGGTGGGATGAGGGTGAAATTGTCGTTGCCGGCTGCTCCCGTCTTCCTGCCCCAACATGTTGGTGCATCTATTTCGGGTTGCGATACGGAGCAGCCCTGTCCCAGGCAGGTCGCCGCTATCCCTCCGCTTCCAGACATTTTCGGCCGCCAGGTAAAAAGTGATAGCTACTCGGAGCATGGGCCATTGAGCAGCCCGGCGGGGCGCGGGGCCCGCTGGGAGATGGAGTTCCGGGCTTGCGCGAGGCCTGCTGGGAGCTGTAGGCCAGTTCGGCCGGGGTGGAATGTCACTCCCTGGCCAGCTGGCCTCAATTATTTATGGGAGGTGCTGGTGTCAGCCGGAGAGTCGTCACATTTGCATACGTGAGTCACTGCTGAACTCAGCCGACTCGAGGTCAGAGGCCACGCCCCGTTCGCCATTGTCCGCCAGGGGGCGCCGTTCCCGGCCTCCATCCGCCCTCTGGGAATTGATCTGGAGAGTTGAACCAACCTTGTTTTTTAGAGTCAGAGACATTTAATGTTGATAGTGCTTCCAAGAGTCAAAATGAGCCATTTGAGCTTGAGCCTGTCAGCTGGGATCCAGTTCTGTAACTCGTTCTATCCAGAAAGGGATGAGTGGGAAACAAGCAAGGATCCGCAAACTAAATCTTGAATGTGAAACTAGATCTTTGTGAGAAGGTACTGATGCTCTTCCAATCTAGCAGCGAACAACCTGAGGGCAGGACAGGAAGATCGCCAAGGGCGGGTGACTCAAGCCGCCTTTGGAAAGGCTGCCCCATCCTATTGATGGAGGGAGAGAAAGATCTGGGGCGAGCTGTGTCTGGAAGTACTGGTGCTGGGAAGTCGTCCTCCGGTTGTTGGCAATCCTCAAGCCCTTTTTAGAGTCTTAGTTTGGAGAAGATGAGAGAGAGAGAGAGAAGTTGGACAATGGCCACAGTAAATTATTAAATGGTTTGAGAACAGTCTTAAGGAAAGAAGAGTGTTGATATTATTTAAACCAAAGAGAGACTCAGGAAAAGTCATCAAATATTATTCGAATACATGTGCATTCGTTAGTGTTTTTTGAAGGTAGATCATGAAGTAAATTTAGTAGGTGGTGACCATTTAAAAGTAAATACCAAAAAAAAAAAATGTTCAGGCTGGGAATGTAGCTTAGTGGTAGAGTTCTTGCCTAGCATGCATGAAGCCCTGGGTTCGATTCCACATAAACAGAAAAAGCCAGAAGTGACACTGTGGCTCAAGAGTTGGAGTGCTAGCCTTGAACAAAAGAAGCTCAGGGACAGTGTTCAGGACCTGAGTTCAAGCCCCAGGACTGGCAAAGATAATAATAATACTTAAAAAAATAGGGAAAGCATTTTGTATAATGTGTCCATTTTAAGTAGTTTGCGATGTAAAATGACATTCACAGTAAATATGTATGTTTGTAAACATTACAGTTTTCAGATCACACTATTCCACATCTCCGATGAAGTCACACAAATGTCTCCCCAACATCTCTTATGTCCAAGAGCTCTGCTAAATACTGGAGTATAAAATTTTGCTTCCTGCTCTTTGAGAAAGCTAATGGAATAAATAAGAAAGGGAAAGGAAGGAAAGAGAGTAAGTTTCTTTTTCTAAAACTTAGGATAGACATTAGGAAATACTGGCAAACAAAACAGACTATGCAGGTGGAATGGGCACTGAGAAAGTATCATGTCCATCCATATGGCGAGAAGTACAGGCCTCCTGGAAGTAGAGAAAGGAGGAGATAGTCTAATTAGAATAATCTGGAGCTAGGTGCTGGTGGCTCACCCTGTAATCCTAGCTACTCCGGAGGCTGAGATTTGAGGATTGCAGTTCAAAGCCAGCTGGGGCAGGAAAATCTGTGAGATGCTTATCTCCAAACTGGAAGTGGCACTGTGGTTCAAGTGGTAGAGCGCTTGCCTTGAGCTGAAGAGCTGAGGTACAGCACCACCCAGGCTCAGAGTTCAGACCCCCACAACCAACAAAAAAGAAAAAAGGAAAAAAAAAAAAAGAAGAGTCTGGGAAAATGAAAAATTATGATAGTGAAGGAAAAAAAAAAAAACTCTCACTATAGTCTTTTTCATTGTTATTTTTGTTTTGTTTTGTTTGAAACAGGGTCTCTATGTAGCTCAGACAAGCCTGGAATTCATGATCCTCCTGCCTCAGCCTCCAAAGTGTTAGTGCTACAAACGTGTACCACCACATCTGACTTCTGAGCCTTTCCCTATTATTAGTCTCTTGGGTCTTTGAGTATCCCATCAAGTCCTCTTTAGCCAGATAACTTTTGCTTCTAATTAGCCTCTCTCTAGCCAGTTCTGTCTCACTTCCCTCTGCTATGATTTTTTTTTTCTTTTTTGTTGATTGTAGGGCTTGAACTCTGGGTCTGGGCCGTGTCCCTCAGCTCTTCAGCTCAAGGCTACCACTCTACCACTTGAGCCACAGTGGCACTTCCAGTTTTCTGGTGATTAGTTGGTGATAAGAGTCTCAGGGGATGTTCCTGCCTAGGCTGGCTTTGAACTGGATCCTCAGATCTCAGCCTCCTGAGTAGCTAGGATTACAGGCATGAGCCACCGGTACCTGTTCCCTCTGCTATGATCTTAAAAATGCAGATTTGATTATGTTCTACCCAAGTGGACTTGGACAGCACTCTTCATTGCCATCTGAAGCCCAGATGCCTTGTAGAAACTAGAATGACTGAGCCTCTCAAGTCTGTGACTTTCTTCGGTGTGAATGTCCTCTGCCACATTGATGAAACTTCTCATCCTTTCTTCCTGCAGACACCCACCTGCTTCCCCTCTGCCTTGAGCTTTCCTGTATTTTCCCTACAGCTACCTATACTGGCCAACTTGTGTTTATGCAGTCTCATCTGTGCCTCTGATGGACAGCAGCACCCGCTCTATGTTCTCAGTGTGGCTCCAGTTTCCTGTGCCTGACTATGGGGCCACCTGTCTAGTAGTTACTTTGCTTATCTTTATCTTCATACTCTCAGCACCTGCACACAGTAGTTTACAGATATTTTGAACAGTTGAATATACATTACATTTTATAGATATGGTCCCTAAAGGTACCAGAGGGCTTGGCCTAAACAAGGTAACAAGATAAGTCCTTTGTGTGTGTGTGTTCACCTGTGCTGGGGCTTGAACTCAGGGCCTAGATGCTGTCTCAGCTTTTCACTCAAGGCTAGTGCTCTACCACTTGAGGCAAACCTTTAATTCCAGCATTTTTGGTGGTTATTTGGAGATAAGAATCTCACAGACTTTCCTAGCTGGGCTAGCTTTGAACTGAGATCCTCAGATCTCAGCCTCCTTAATAGCTAGGATTATAGGCATGAGCCATGAGCACGCATCTTAAGACCTTTGTAGGCTTTTTATTTGTTTGTTTTGTTTTGTTTGTTTGTTGGCCTGCCCTGGGCCTTGATCTCAGGGCCTGGGCACTGTCCTTGAGCCTCTCTGTGCTCAAGGCAAGCGCTCTACCACTTGAGCCACAGTGCCACTTCGACTTTTTCTGTTGATGTGGTATTGAGGAATCGAACCCAGGCCTTCATGCATGCAAGGCAAGCGCTCTACCACTGAGCCACCTTCCCAGCCCCCTTTGTAGTTGTTTTGTGTTTTCTCCATCCTCTGGTGGAGGGAGAGCATGTGGCTCTTTTCCTCCATGCATCGCTGCACACAGCAGTCTAGGCCCAGGAGGGGGAGGTAAGGTGATGAGGTAGAGTAAGTCAGAGACCTTTGGTCACCTGCTGACCTGGACCTTCGCATATAGCCTTGGACATACTGTGTTTTTGCAAAGTGGAACCAGGCAGAGTAGAATGAGTCTGATTCCTGGAACTAGACATCAAGAGCTCCTCTCATTCCATTTCTGTTGCCTGAGGACAAATTATATCAGATTTCAATTTTGCATACATTTTGTACTATCAAGTGAGACTCAGGGCATCTCCTGGGGGGGGGGGGGGGGGTTGGGAGTCCAAGGCGGTGAGCTCAGCACTGAACTGTGTCTGCCTTGTCACTGCGATCCTGTGTCCTGGAGGTATAGAACGGGAGCTCACTTCTCAGCTTACCTCTGAGCCTTAGGCACCTAGGACTTCTGGGTCCCTGTCTATCAGAAGAATGTCCTGGACTGGTGGCTGTCATCTCATCTGCCCACCAGCCCTGGTAAGCCAGGATTGTGAAAAACAGGACCTGGAAACCAGCGCTGACCAGACTTGGTGTCTTGGGAGGTTAAGCGAGGCCTCTGGCTGGTGCTGGCAGGGGCTCGCTTGGAGATTGTGCAGAGAGGGTAGAGAACGCTTTGAAGATTATATTTGGTGCTCAGAGTCAAATTCCATAGCTACTTTGCATGTGTGCTTTCATTATAGAACTTGAAGTTGCTTAAGAGAGCAGCTTTGAAGCGAGCTGCGGCAGCATGCAATCGTTTCCGCTGTGCTACAGTCCTAGCTTCTTGGGAGGAGGAGGCAAGAGCCTGGCCTGAGCCCAGGAGCTGAAGGCTGGCTACACAGGAAAACTTTTTTATTTTTTCTTGCTGGTCCTGGGGCTTGAACTCAGGGCCTGGGCACTGTCTCTGAGCTTCTTGTGCTCAAGGTTAGCACTTTACCACGTAAGACACAGCTCCACTTCTGAATTTTTCAGTGTATGTGGTACTGAGGAATCGAACCCAGGGTTTTATGTGTGCTAGGCAAGCACTCTACCACTAAGCTACATTCCCAGTCCAGGAAAACATTCTAAGATATTGTTTCAAAAAAGAAAAAGAGGGCTGGTGGGGCTGGGAAGGTGACTCAGTGGTAGAGCACTTGCCTTGCATGCATGAGACCCTGAGTTCGATTCCTCAGCACCACATAAATAGAAAAAAGCCAGAAGTGGCACTGTGGCTCAAGCAAGCGGTAGAGCACTAGCCTGAGCTGAAGAGCCGAGGGACAGCGCCCAGGCCCAGAGTTCAGGCCCCATGACCGACCAAAAAAAAAAAAAATTTTTTTTTAAAAAGAAAAAGAGGGCTGGGAAGGTGGCTCAGTAGATTGCTTGCCTTGCATGCATGAGGCCCTGGGTTCCATTCCTCAGCACCCCTTAAGCAGAAAAAAAGCTGGAAGTGGTGTTGTGACTCAAGTGGTAGAGCACTAGCCTTGAGCTGAAGAGCTGAGGGACAGCGCCCAGGCTGAATTCAGGGTGGATAAAGAGAAAACTCTGCTCCCAGAGGAGCAGCTCAAGGAGTCATTTGAGGGACGTCTGGGACTGCACTATCTTTGTCCTTTTCTCCTTGCAGGTCCCCAGATGGTCACCTCAGCTCATCCCTCCTCAGAGCCATAGCCCAGCTTCGGTCACAGCTCCGGGCCTACCTCCCTCGAGCCTCGCCAGCTCCCAGCCGGAGCCCGCCGGCCTGGTGCTGGGTTGGGGGGGCGCTGCTGGGCCCTGCGGTGCTATGTAAGGGTCCCCACCTCTGCCTTGTGGCACTGTGTAAGGC
Organism: Dipodomys spectabilis; assembly: GCF_019054845.1. Lineage (NCBI taxonomy): Eukaryota > Metazoa > Chordata > Mammalia > Rodentia > Heteromyidae > Dipodomys > Dipodomys spectabilis. The sequence continues at coordinate 9,140,065 of NW_024870711.1, forward strand.
AGAAGAGGCCCCGCCTGCCTGCTCTCCACCCTGTGTGGCGGAGTCTCGATTTAACTGGAAGCTCTTCTGGCACTTTCTAAGACCCCACCTGCTGCTCCTGGGGGCAGCCATTGTGGTGAGGCTTTTCTCCTTCCTCCATACTACAAACAGGAAGACCCTGCCCCCAGCCTGGACTGCCCAGGGACATCTTGCTGCTGTGTCCTGGGGCCCTGGGACTCAGGGTACTAAAGAGGACCAGTGCAGAGGGGGCTGGGTTTGTGGGGTACTGGGAGCAGGGCGGGGCAAGGAGCCTGGGCCTTAGCTCTCAGAGAAGCCCTGCTGAGTCCCCACGAGCAGCCGCAGTGTGGACAAGACCACGACTCAGCCAGGGAGGGGGAGGGCAGCGCCCCTCCCCACCCTCCCCACCCTCCAAGCGTGTGTCCCCTCTGCCCTGCCCTGTCTCAGCTGGCGTTGGGCGCCGCCCTGGTGAATGTGCAGATCCCCTTGCTCCTGGGCCAGCTGGTAGAGATCGTGGCCAAGTACACGAGGGAACACATGGGGAGCTTCATGTCTGAGTCCCGCAGTGTCAGCGCCCACCTGCTCCTCCTCTATGGCATCCAGGTACAGCAGGGTAGGAGGGCCTGGACACAGAGAGGCCTTCCTGGGGAACCCCTAAACCCACCTGCCTCTCACAGGGACTGCTGACCTTCGGGTACTTGGTACTGCTGTCTCACATCGGCGAGCGCATGGCTGTGGACATGCGGAAGGCCTTGTTCAACAATCTGCTCCGGTACTGCCAGCAGCTGGGCACAGGGTTGGGATGACTGAGGCCCCTAAGGGGTCCAAGGGAGGCTCTGGGGGTGGGTCACATCCTGAAGTAATGTCTCTCTCCCCCCTACACACACACCTGCTGCCCCGTCTCTCATCACCAGACAAGACATTGCTTTCTTTGATGCCAAAAAGACAGGGCAGCTGGTGAGCCGTTTGACCACTGATGTTCAGGAGTTTAAGTCATCCTTCAAGCTGGTCATCTCCCAGGTCAGTGGTCCAGGCCCCCTCCTGAATACAGGCACCCCCCCCCCCCAGACCAGCCCCAGCCCTGCTGTGGGGTCCAGAGCAGAGACGGAACCTGAGGAAACGTGACATCCATGGAGGAAGGCCAGAACAGCTTGCTCTCCGGGTTGTGATATCCGACCTTCCTTAGATTGCGTTCCCCAAGGGCTCAGCCTAGAGTCAGTCCTGTCCCCGAGTGCTCACCCCTGCCAGCCCTGAGCTGGCATGATGGCTCGTTTCTGCATACTGGTGCCCTCCCCTGGCTGCCCCCCACCATCACTGATGGCCACTGGGTTAGCCAGACACCGCCCGTGTCAGCCAGCAGTGGTATCTCCCTAGGTTCTCTTAGTATAGTTTCTATATAGATTTTTTTTTTTTTTTTTTTTGTCGGTCGTGGGGCTTGAACTCTGGGCCTGGGCGTTGTCCCTCAGCTCTTCAACTCAAGGCGAGCGCTCTACCACTTGAGCTACAGCACCACTTCCTTAGTGTAGTTTCTAGAACAGAAAGAAGCAAACTGGAATTTGTTTACAGGAAAGAACGTATGGTACATGGATGTTCCCATCCCATAATACCTCCTGGTCAGAACCTAGCTGTCCACAAAAGGGTTCTGTTTGGTGACCAGTGACCATCTCTTAGCCTGAGCCTTCTTTGTGCAAATCTGTAGCCAGTCTGCCCTTGGTAATGGGCCATGTCACCGTGACTGTGTTCAGTAGCCTCCTGCCCTCCTCCCACCGCCCAGGGGCTTCGTAGCTGCACCCAGGTGGCCGGCTGCCTGGTGTCCCTGTCCATGCTGTCCCCACGCCTCACACTGCTGCTGGCCATCACGACACCTGTCCTGATGGGAGTCGGCACTCTGATGGGCTCCAGTCTCCGCAAATTGTCTCGCCAGTGTCAGGAGCAGGTACAGGAATTCCAGCTCATCTCCCCTGCCTGCCCCCTAACCTCTCTGGCCTGCCCTCCATCACCGCCTGTTTCCTGGCCTCCATGCAGATTGCCAGGGCCACGGGTGTAGCAGATGAGGCTCTGGGCAACGTTCGGACTGTGCGGGCATTCGCCATGGAGCAACGAGAAGAGGAGTGAGTTCTGCAGGGGTGGAACACAGAGCAGTGTCCTCTCCCAATATCCCCCCCAGCCCCCTCCCTGCCCTGAGCCCCAACCCATCTGCTTCCTGAGTGCCTGACCTGGTCCTTGTCCCCAGACGCTATGGAGCTGAGCTGGAGGACTGCCGCTGCAAAGCAGAGGAGCTGGGCAGGGGCATCGCCGCGTTCCAAGGGCTTTCCAACATTGCGTTCAACTGTGAGTGAGCGAGCCCTCTCTCCCTGTACCCCTAGGGGGCAGGCATGGCTTAGGAGGAGCAAAGATAGGTGAGAAGACCTCTCCATATTGACCGTCACCTTTATTTGCCAGGTACCCTGGCTGCTCATGCCTGCAGGTAACAGGAGAGTACTGAGCACCACCATTACCCCAGAACAGTTTGTGGGGAGACATTACTGGGTTCCACTTAGCTCCTGGCAGAACAGGATGTGGACTCGGGACTGATGCACTGAGCTCATTGCTCATCCTTGGGCATTTCTTCCTTCCCGTCCTCTCCCCACACAGGCATGGTCCTAGGCACGCTGTTCATTGGGGGCTCTCTCGTGGCTGGACAGCAGCTGACAGGGGGAGACCTTATGTCCTTCCTGGTGGCCTCCCAGACTGTGCAGAGGTGAGTGGGCCCTTTCCATCCCAATGGTGCCCTCTGCCATTGTGCAGAGCGCTGCCAGCCCAGGGTGCCAGCATGCTCTGCATAACCACTGACCAGTCCTGGACCTGCCCAGCTGGAGAGCCTCAGCTTGCCTCAAGAGCAGGCTGATGTGCTCTGAGTCCCCACTTAGAAATGTGTCTGGCATTGTTGGCTTCCCAGGCAACTCACAAGTGTCTATGAAAAGCTCTGTGCTAGTGCGCGCGCACACACACACACATGCACATACACACACCAATACTAAGGCCTGATCTCAGGCTGTTTGTTATTGTTTTGTTTTTTTGTTTTTGTTTTTTTGTTTTGTCAGCCATGGGGCTTGAACTCATGGCCTGGGCACTGTCCCTGAGCTCTGTTGCTCAAGGCTAGCATTCTGCCACTTTGTTTTTTGGGTTTTTTTTTGGGGGGGGGTCCAGTCGTGGGGCCTAAACTCTGGACCTGGGCGCTGTCCCTCAGCTCTTCAGGTCAAGGCTAGCGCTCTACCACTTGAGCCACAGCGCCACTTCTAGTTTTTTTCTTTTTGCTTATGTGGTACTGAGGAATCAAACCCAGGGCCTCAAGCATGCAAGGCAAGAGCTCTACCACTGAGCCACCTTCCCAGCCCCCATTCTGCCACTTTGAACCACAGCTCTACTTCTGGTTTTCTGGTGGTTAATTGGAGATAAGAGTCTCATGGACTTTCCTATCCAGGCTGGCTTTGAACCACAATTCTCGGATCTCAGCCTCATGAGTAGCTAGGATTACAGGCATGAGTTACCAGCACCCAGCTTACTTGGCTTTTTCTCTCAAGGCTGGCACTCTACCACTTGAGCCACACTTGTACTTGTGGATTTTTGCTGGTTAACTAGAAGTAAGAATCTCATGGACTTTTCTTTCTTTTCTTTTTTTTTTTTGCCACTGTCCCTGAGCCTTTCTGGCTCAAGGTTAGCACTCTACCACTTGAGCCAGGCGCCACTTTTGGCTTTTTCTCTTTATGTGGTGCTGAGGAATGGAACCCAGGGCTGCATGCATGCTAGGCAGTCACTCTACCACTGAGCCACACTCCCAGTCTCTCATAGACTTTTCTCTTCAGGCTGGCTTCAAATCTCAATCCTCAGATCTCAGCCCCTGGTGGCTAGGATTATAGGTGTGAGCCGATAACCAGCTGGCAAGCTTTGAAAACAGTTGTCAAATACACATAATGTACAATGAACAGTGTGCACATTTCTTTTTTTTTTTTGATCCGGTCATGGGGCCTGAACTCTGGGCCTGGGCGCTGTCCCTCAGCTCTTCAGCTCAAGGCTAGCGCTCTACCACTTGAGCCACAGCGCCATTTCCGGCTTTTTTTTCCTTTTTGCTTATGTGGTACTGAGGAATCGAACCCAGGGCCTCATGCATGCAAGGCAAGCACTCTACCACTGAGCCACCTTCCCAGCCCCCGCTTTCCTTTCCTTTTCTTTTCTTTTCTTTTCCTTTCTTTTTGGTCTTTTTTTGGTTTTGTTGGTCATGGGGCTTGAACCCAGGGCTTGGGCATTGTCCCTAAGTTCTTCTGATTAAGGCTAGCACTCTACCACTTTGCGACACAGTGCTACTTCTGGTTTTCTGGTGGTTAATTAGATAAGAGTCTCACAGACTTTCCTGCCCTGGCCGGCTTTGAACCTCAATTCTCAGATCTCAGTTTCCTGAGTAGCTAGGATTACAGGCAGGAGCCACCAGCGCCCAGCTTGCTGTGTGCATTTCTGAGGGCACACTCAGTCGGGTCAAGCACAGTGCAGGGCCCTGCACCCAGTACCAGCACCTGTTGCCCAACACTGTCATTCTCTGTAAGGGAGACTGCATACCTCCCCGCCCCCAGAGCACTACTGCTCCTCTGTCTGTGCAGTCAAGCAGCATTGTCCATATGTGTCCATATGTATTCCAGGCTCCTCCAGGTTAGCATGCTGCAACTTTGTTTCGTTGTTTTTTGTTTTTCGGGAGGAGGTTGACATTGGGGCTTGAATTCAAGGCCTTAAGCTCTTGCTTGCCTTTAACATTCAAAGTGAGCACTTTACCAGTTAAGTCAAAACTCTTGTTTTGGCTTTTTACTGGTTCATTGGAGACATGTCTGACCCAACAGGGCTTTAAACTGAGATCCTCAGATCTCAGCCTCCTGAGTAGCTAGGATTGCAGGCATGCGCCAACTGGCCCTACATAGGATTTCTTTTTTTTTTTTTTTGGTCGGTCGTGGGGCTTGAACTCTGGGCCTGGGCGCTGTCCCTCAGCTCTTCAGCTCAAGGCGAGCGCTCTACCACTTGAGCTACAGTGCCACTTCCGGTTTTCTAGTGGTTTATTGGAGATAGGAGTATCACGGTCTCTCCTGCCCGGGCTGGCGTTGAACCGCGATCCTCAGATCTCAGCCTCCTGAGTAGCTAGGATTACAGGCGTGAGCCACCAGCGCCCGGCGTCCTGCATAGGATTTCTAAGGGTGTGCCTCTCCTCTACCTGTCATCTGCTTGACAGTTTCCTGGGATGAGCCACAGGCCCTCTGTCCCTGGGACTGTCACCCTGTAGCTTGCCAGTTTACCTTCATCTGGAGCTACCTGCTCATCAGGGCCTTGTCTGCCTTGGCCAGGCCATTGTCCATCAGCCGCCTCTTCCCAGCAGGCCTCCCGTCCTTCGCCTCCCCAGCCCAGGGTGAGTGGTTCCTACTGCTGGGCTCCTCTTTGCGTTTCCCCACACATAGCAAGTATGAAAAGTACATAAATATATGTTAGGATAAATAATTAAAGAGTGACTATGCTATAATAAATAATTAAAGAGTAAAGACCTGTTACCACCAGTCACAGCAAGAAAATAGATAACCCCATCCACCCCATGGCTCTTCCCTTTGCCCACTGGCCTTCCTCGGCACTGGCACTCCTGATTCTAGTGGTACCCCATCCTTGCTCAGAATCTTATCTTGCCACAATTGTATTTCCCCCCCATCCCTCCACCCCCACCCACCCCCGCCGCCAGTTCTGGGGCCTGGTCACTGTCCCTCAGCTCTTGAGCTCAAGGCTAGCACTCTACCACTTGAGCCACAGCACTACTTCCAGCTTTTTCTGCTGTGGTGCTGAGGAATTGAACCCAGGGCCTCATGAATGCAAGGCAAGCACTCTACCACTGAGCCACCTTCCCAGCCTTCCCTGAGCTTCTTTTGCTCAAGGCTAACGCTCTATCACTTGAACCACAGGGCCACTTTCAGCTTTTTCTGTTTATGCAGTACCAAGGAATGAACCCAGGGCTTCATGCATGCTAGGCAAGCACAGTATCACCAAGCCACATTCCCAGCCTCTGTTTTTTGTTGGTTTGTTTTTTTGTTTTTGTTTTGTTGCTGGGACTGGGGCTTAATCCCAAGGCCTAGGCAATGTCCCATAACTTTTTTTTTTTTTGACACATTCCCAGCCCTGCCCCCCTTAGCTTTTTAGTTCAAGGCTAGCCCTCTACCACTTGAGCCACACCTCCACTTCCAGCTTTTTGCTGGTTATTTGGAAATAAGGCTCATGGAGTTTCCTGCTGATGTTGGATTCAAACTTTGATCCTCAGGTCTCAGCCTCCTGAGTATAGGACTACAGGCATGAGTGACCAATACTTGGTATCCATTTTTTTTTTTTTTTTGTCAGTTGTGGGGCTTGAACTCTGGGCTTGGGCACTATCCCTCAGCTCTTCAGCTCAAGGCGAGTGCGCTACCACTTGAGCCACAGCGCCACTTCCGGTTTTCTAATGGCTTATTGGAGAGTCTCATGGAGTTTCCTGCCCAGGCTGGCTTTGAACCATGATCCTCAGATCTCAGCCTCGTGAATAGTTAGGATGACAGGCGTGAGCCACCAGCGCCTGGCTGGTGTCCATTTCTTATAGAATCATTCAGCATCAAGCTTATTACTGGCCTGCTTGAACTGAAACTAGCCAAAGAAGAGGTGTTAGACAGCCTGTTCTTAACCCAAACAGAAGAAACACTTCTTGACCCAGACGCTGTTGCTTGAAGCAGTCTGCCCATTCCCACTGCTGCACAACTGCCATCCTCCACTGTTGTTGGGTTTTTGTTATTGTTGTTGTTGTTTTTCTTTGGTCGGTCATGGGCCTTGAATTCTGGGCCTGAGTGCTGTCCCTCAGCTCTTCAGCTCAAGGCTAGTGTTCTACCACTTGAGCCACAGCACCACTTCTGGTTTTCTGGTGGTTTATTGGAGATAAGAGTCTCACAGACTTTCCTGCCCCGGCTGGCTTTGAACTGCGATCCTCAAATCTCAGCCTCTTGAGTAGCTAGGATTACAGGCGTGAGCCACCAGCGCCTGGCTCCTCCACTGTTTTTGCTCCATGTTTCCCAGATTCTCTCTGGGCCCGAGGAGCCTCATCCCTCTTCTGACTCAGGAACTGTTGCCTGGTAGCTTTGGAATCCAGATGCCCTGATGTAGAGAGTGATGCCCATGCTCATGAGTCTGGGCTCTGACTTCCAGTCAGGAAGATCTTTCTAGTCCTGAGGACCCAGAGGACTGCTAGGCCCCACCCCACTTCTTTCCGACTCCTCACCTCCCCACAGCCTTGCGCACAATCACATTTCGGCAGCAGGAGGGCCCTGGGAGCCAGCATGCATTGTCTTAGGCCCTCACCCAGGTGGCTGACACAAGAATCAGATCCGGCTGGGCACCTGGGGGTGTGTATGTCAGTACTGGCATCCCGGGGGAAGGACAGACAGAGCAGAGAGAGAACAGACCTGGACAGACTGCAGCTCATCACAATTCAGGACCTTGCCCCACCTGGGTAGGAACGCAGCCTGCGGTATCTCAGAGCAAGGTCATTGCACACCGATGAGTCATGTGCGTTTTGGATTTCAGTTGCAGCCAGCTCGCTTGCCAGGCCCTAATGGCTTCCAGACCTCTCAAACTGGTCCCCTCCCCACGCACAGATAGCTCCCTGGCCTTACTCCTCCCTGTGGCAAGCACTCATGCCCTGGAGCCTGCCAGAACCACTTCCTTGTGGGCTTTGGGGTACCTCCCACCCCCAATTGTGGCACTGGGAGAAATGAGTCTGCTGCCCACAGTGCTGAGGAGTCAGTCTTTCCACAGTCCCCAGCACACACAGTGCCACTCAGACTGCCACGGGTCGGCCAGGCCATTGGGGACCCATGACTAACAGGCCATTGAGTCATCCTGCCGCTCAGCTCACAGCAGCTGGTCAGCCCCAACCCCAGCCCTGTCGGGACAAAGGAGGCGACCCACAGTCTAGACAGATAAACACGCCCATCTCCTGCACACACACACACACCTGCACAAGGCTCCAGATGCCAATTCTGTCAGGAAATTTTCTTCTGGGGTCTCCCCAGTGTTCCCTGTCGTCCCCTGGCCCGTTTCTGTTTTCTCCTAGAGATTTTCTTTGTTTTGGTGACAATACTAGGGAGTGTACTTGGGGCTTAGGTGCTGTCCTTTGTTTTTTTTTGCTCAAGGCTGGAGCTCTACCACTTGAGCTACAGTTCCAGCTTTTTGCTGGTGTAGTCTCAAGAACTTTCCTGCCCAGGCTGGCTTCGAGCCATGATCCTCGGACCCCCATCTCTTGGCTAGCTAGGAGGAAAGCCACCAATACCTGGCTGAGAGGACTTTCTTTTCTTGTACCTTCACGTGGATGTGTCATTGCTTTCCCAGGAGTTCAGCATTAGCCCTGACCTTCCGTGGGGGCCACAGCGCTGTGACATCAGTCGAGGCTAAGGCGGGGGCCCCTCCTCGAGCACTTGAGATGCCATGAGCTGGCTTCATTCTGCGCACTATAGACCAGGATGGTGTAGACACTGCACTGAGGCCCAGGCCTTTGCTCACCCATTGCCTCCTGGACCCCCCTCCAGGTCTAGAGTAGGCTGGCAAACAGCTGCCATCTGCAATCCAGGAGGGCATTGACCCTCAGTGAGGTGTCCCTGGGTCCCAGAGCTCCTCTAGCTCCCGGGGAGGGGCCACCTTTGTCCCACAACCCCGTGTCCTCGCCTCTCCCTTTTTGTAAGTATTAGCTAACCAATTGCGCCACAGGAGCCTCCCCGCTTCTTTCTGGCTCTCATCACCATGCTTTCCACCCTCTTTCCTTGCAGGTCCATGGCCAGCCTCTCTGTACTGTTTGGGCAGGTGAGTGGGGGTGGGGGGGTCACAAATGGGACACTCTGATCTGGACTGGGACTACCCACCCCTGGGGTTGCGTGGGCACTGCCCTTGTCTGAGGGTAGGTCTGGGGAGAGGAAGGAGTCCTGAGGCCCAGGGCTGTGGCCAGCACCAGGCGTGCTGCATCCCCTCTGTGGCCCCCAGCAGAGTGCTTTCCTGCGAGTCCCAACTCCCACCTCACCCAAGCTCTGGATCCCCCTGCAGGTGGTACGTGGACTCAGCGCAGGTGCCCGTGTGTTTGAATACATGGCCCTGAGTCCCTGCATCCCTCTGTCGGGGGGCTCCTGCATCCCCAGCACGCAGCTGCGCGGCGCAGTCACCTTTGAGAACGTCAGCTTCAGGTGAGCACGAGTGGACAGAGTGGAGCCGGGACCTGTAGCTTAGACTGCAAGGGGCAAGGCGGGAGGCCGGCCTGGGCTTCTGAGGAGGGAGGAGGGTAGCAGGGGCCCTGGAGCCTGAGCTAACTGGGGCTCCTGGCTGTTCCCAGTTACCCGTGCCGTCCTGGCTTTGAGGTGCTCACAGACTTCACCCTGACACTGCCCCCTGGCAAGATTGTGGCCCTGGTGGGCCAATCTGGAGGAGGTAAGGGGAGCCCCAGCACTGCCTCACCCCACTATTCTCTGGGCGCCACTAGGAGCCTGGCTGGGAGTAATGAACCCAGTCTCTGAGGCTCTGCACCTCCCTGGACTGGGGGGGGGAGGGGGACTGGGGGGCGGGGAGGGTTCGTCATTGCCACAGAGGTCGGTCTGCTGGGACAGCCTGTACAACGCTGCCTGCTTTCCTCACTCCCCCAACCCTCCAGGAAAGACCACAGTGGCTTCCCTGCTGGAACGCTTCTACGACCCCACAGCCGGTGTGGTGATGCTGGACGGGTATGACCTACGCACCCTCGACCCCTCCTGGCTCCGGGGCCAGGTTGTTGGCTTCATCAGCCAGGTACGAGCTGGAGGCCCCCATGCCTTCCACCTTACCTCTCCTTTGAGGAAGCTGTCTGTGCCCTTAGTAGAAGGCACCTCTGCTTGCCTGGCCACTCCGCTTGACCAGACTTTGAACTTCTGGCTGTCCCTTAGATCTCCCAAGGAATCTGTCAAAATAGTCTATACCCGTGGCAGCCCTTGACATTCTCTCAGAGGTAGAGGCAGAATGTCTGTGGATTCCAGCTTGGTTCTCCCTCCCCCCCAGGAGCCAGTCCTGTTTGGAACGACCATCATGGAGAACATCCGCTTCGGGAAAGTGGATGCGTCGGATGAGGAGGTGTACGCGGCTGCACGAGAAGCCAATGCCCACGAGTTCATCAGCAGCTTCCCCGAGGGCTACAACACTATTGTGGGTAAGTTCAGGGCTGGCATCCTGCTTGAGTCTGCTGAGATCCTGTGGGCAGTGAGCCGTCCGCTGGGGCTTGGTGAAGCCGGGGCAGCAGGACTGTGGCGGCGAGGACAGAGATGGCTCTCTGGGGACAGGGGAGTCCTAGCCCATGTTGGCCTGGGCACAGCAAACCAGACAGGCTACCGAGATAGGCAAGGGCCAGCAAAGCGGCAGAGATCACGTGGCTCCACATGACAGGAGTCTGGGCACAGACAAGCCTTCACAGAGCCTGCCGCATCCCCAGCGCAGTGAGTGGAGGATGCTTGTCGTTATTTCTTGCGCTTGTAGTTCCCAGGTTACCCGTCTTGTTCTTGTGCTCTTGAAGAGTGGTGCCTTGATATGATGGGGTGATGTCTTGTTCAGGTCTCCTGACTCCCAGGAGAGGCACGAATGGCCCTGGGACAGGCGATGTGCAGCAGCCACGAGTGTGCGCATCTTGAAGCTCCCAGCCTTACATCTTCATTCCATATTGGGAGTCAGATTTACTGCCCAGCATCTTGTCTCCAGAATGTTCCAGTACCTCTTAAGAGAATAACTGTGGGCTGGGCGTGGGGCTGGGCGTCAGTGGCTTGCTCCTGTAATCCTAGCTACTCAGGAGGCTGAGATATGAGGATCAGTCATGGGGCCTGAACTCTGGGCCTGGGCGCTGTCCCTCAGCTCTTCAGCTCAAGGCTCGTGCTCTACCACTTGAGCCACAGCGCCACTTCCAGCTTTTTCTGCGTATGTGGTGCTGGGGAATTGAACCCAGGGCCTCAGGCATGCAAGGCAAGCGCTCTACCACTGAGCCACCTTCCCAGCCCCTGTGAGACTCTTTATCTCCCACTAACCACCAGAAAAACTGGAAATGGTGCTATGGCTCAAGTGGTAAAGCAAGTGCTAGCCTTGAGCTGAAGAGCTGAGGGACAACGCCCAGGCCCAGAGTTCAAGCCCCACAATCGACGAGAGAGAGAAAGAGAGAGAGGGAGGGAGGGAGAGAATAGCTGAGGCCAGTGTCTGTGGCCCAGCTCTAGCGATCCCTGTGTTCCATGTCACTAATGCAGCTGTGTTCTTGCCGGCAGGACAACTCCCTGTAGGGGTGATCCCGGGGGCGCTCATGGATGGCGCTTTTTCTGAGTGTGCTCCCAGTTCATCAGGGCACCTCGGGACTGCCCCTCCCCTCTGACCTGTGATCCTGCCATTATCTTATTGCCCCTGGAGGTCTTTTGGGCTCCCAAGTGACTTATCACTTTTGCTGTCCTCCCTGGGCTTCAAATCCTGCCTTGCCTGAAGTTTCTACACTTCACAGCCCATGTTTGGGGGGCCAGAGGGCGGCCATTGCTGCAGGCACAGGGAAGGGAGCTGACCGCCCAGTTCAGAGGCCCTGCTGTATGCCATTGCCATGTGCATTTGGTTTTGGGGTGTGTGTGTGTGTGTGTGTGTGTGTGTGTGTGTGTGTGTGTGTGTGTGTGTGTGTGTGTGTGTGTGTGTGTGTGTGTGTGTGTGTGTGTGTGTGTGTGTGTGTGTGTGTGTGTGTGTGCAGTCTGTCACAGGGATAAGAAGAGAAACGTGCCAGGTGTCCCCCCACCCCCAGGCCTCAGGGACAGGATGAGCACCGCACTGCTGGCGTCACTCAGAGACTACTGAGCGTGCAAGATGGAACGTCAGGAGGGACTCGGTGCCCTTCCCTCACTACCCTGCCCTGTCCCTTCTCAGGCGAGCGGGGTGCAACCCTTTCTGGTGGCCAGAAGCAGCGCCTGGCCATCGCCCGTGCCCTCATCAAGCAGCCCACGGTACTGATCCTGGACGAGGCCACCAGTGCCCTGGATGCAGAGTCAGAGCAGGTGGTGCAGGAGGCCCTGGACAGGGCCAGCGCTGGCCGCACTGTGCTGGTTATTGCCCACCGGCTCAGCACCGTCCGTGCAGCACACCACATCATCGTCATGGCCAAGGGCCAGGTTTGGGAGGTCAGTGTGGACCTAGGGAGCCGGAAGTGGGATGGCATGGGTGGGGCCTGTTAGAGATTGGCTTCAGCCACGGGCAGTGGATCAAGAGATGGCCACTGAGCTGTGCCAGCGCCTGGCCAGGCCCCGGGCATTGGGAACCATGTCTAGAAGCAGCATCTCAACACATCCAAGAATTCCTGCCCTCAGATGAGCCCCAGGCTCTCCAGGCTCAAGTTCATCCTCTCTCCCCTAAGATGGTCCAGCAGCACTGGCACTCCCAGGGTCAGAGGCAAAGTCTAAGGGCCTCCCCACTCCCTTACCTGAGGGAAGGGGTGCATTTCTCCAAATGGAGCCAGCCCTGCCTCAGCCAGTTCCCTTCCCATGGAGCTGTGGGTTCCCAGGATCCCCAGAAATGGTACTGGCAGAAGTGACCCGGGCTGGATGCTTGGTGAAGGCCAGCTCTCCCAGGGCTCTGAGTTTGCTGCTGGTGGAGTAACCCTCCTGCGGTCTTCCAGGCCGGAACCCATGAAGAACTCATGAAGAGAGGCGGGCTCTACGCAGAGCTCATCCGGAGGCAGGCCCTGGATGCCCCACCGACTGCCACTGCACATCACAAGAAACCAGAAAGTCCCAGGAACGGCGAGCACAGACCTTGAGAGTCACCGTCTGAGGTTCAGTCTTACTGCCAAGCGTGAGCGGGGGCTCAGCTTGGGGAGCTGGCCAGCATACTGGGGTGTGGCCACCACCGTTGCTCCTCTGTTCACAATAAAACACGGCCCAGCAACTGGGCTGGGAGGTGGACCTCCCCACCCTGCTGCCTGCCACCTCCTTCCCGCCAAGTGCTGGAGTCATTGGTCTGTTCTCGGGCAAGGCAGCCCCAGACTCCTCCGCCTGCGCCTTTCTCTTCAGCCCAGCTCTGCCTGGCTGCCTGAAGCCGCTCAGGTGCCAGCTCCAGGGAATTCTGGCGGGGACCTGGCAATTCAAACCTAGGTATCCTACCCCTTGCCAGGGCCTTTCTTCCCTAGACTAGGGATGGACTTGTCCCCCATCGCCTGTCTGGGAGAGGGAGCCTCACCTTGGCCCATCTTCCAGACAGCCTCTCCTCCCACTAGGTTTATATGTGGAGGAGGGAGGAGGTGAATGCTGGGGCTTGAACTCAGGGCCTGGGTGCTAAGACTAAGGGTAGCTTTTTCTTTTCTTTTTTTTTTTTTTTTTGCTTATGTGGTGTTGAGGAATTGAACCCAGGGCCTCATGCATTGCAAGGCAAGCACTCTACCACTGAGCCACCTTCCCAGCCCTAAGGGTAGCTTTTTCAATCAAGGCTGGCATTCTACCACTTGAACCACAGCTCCATTTTTGGCTTCCTGGTGGCTAACTGGGGATAAGAGTCTCATGGACTTTACTGCCCCGTCTGGCTTTGAACTGGAATCCTCAGATCTCAGCCTCCTGAGTAGCTAGGATTAAAGGCGTAAGCCACTGAAGCCCAACAAAGGGCCTAGATTTTTGAGTTTCACCTCCCCTCCAGCAGGACAGATGCCTGCCCACCTGGCTCTTGGGTCAAGTTGGGAGGGGTGGGGCAGGGTGGCCCAGTCCCATCAGTAACTCCGCCTACCTGGCTGAGCTCTCTTGGCTTTGCTCTGTATACCTTAAGACTCTGGCCTGATAAGACTGTGGGCAGCCTTCCCTGCACTGAAGGAGGCTGAGAAGGGATTGCTGCACACCCAGAAGGCTGGGCTGCAGAGCTGTAGTTGCAAGTAGGAAGCCAAAGGGAGCAGTTAATGCAAATGCAGTGTGAAGTTGGGCTGAGGAACAGGGAGGTTCATGGAGAGGGTAAGATGGTAGCATCTCCTTGAAAACAAATGGGCAGGTCTGGTACAGTGGCTTACACCTGTAATCCCAACTACTCCAAAGGGAAAGATCAGGAGGATGGCAATTGAGGGCCAGTCCAGGCAAAAAGTTAGTGAGACCCTGGCTTAACAGGGTCTCACCACGCCTTCTGCACCAAGCCTGTAATCCAAGGTATTTAGAAGGCTATAGGTAAGCTCTTAGTCCAGACTAACACCAGGCAAAAATGTGAGACCCTAGGGGGTGGGGGGCAGTGGGGTGAACTGATTGAGGCAAAAAAGGGATAGGGTAGGGTTCAGGTGGGGGCAAGTGTACCTAACAAACCATAGGCCCAGAGTTCAAATCCAGTTATTTCCAGAAGAAAGAAGGACTCACACATGGAATCCTAGCAAATTGGGAGGCAGAGATCTGAGGATTACAGCTCAAAGCCCGCCCAGGCAAGAAAGTCCTAAAGACACTTATCTCCAAATAACTACCAGGAAACTGGAAGTGGACCTGTGGCTCCAAGTGGTAGAGCACTAGCCTTGAGTGAAAATGCTCAGAGACAGCATCCAGGCCCTGACTTCAAGTCCCATGCCTAACAACAACAAAAAAAGAAGACACCTGTAATCTCAGCACTCCGGAGGCCCAGGCAGAAGAATGGTGAGCTGGAGCCAGCCTGGCCTACATAGTGAATGTGGGCAGACTGCCTGAGTGCCAAGACTGGCCCAAAACTGAATGAGGCAGGTCTAAGTCCCACTCAGCTTCTCAGGGGCTAAGGAAATGACACCGGAAAGACTCCTGCACTGAGCTGGGGGTGGATAACCAAGAAGTCAGGACCTGTGCCTCTGTACTGCTGCACCAGCCCTTCCCCAAGGCTGTTGGCTGCCTGCTTTGGTTTCTCAATGGGAACTGTTCCCCATCCGCCATGTCTAGGCTCTAGGACTCCAGGGTGCCCTCCTCCCCAGGGGAGGGGAAGAGGTGCTGCAACTTCATAGCAAGCCAAACAGTTTAGCCTCTTCTATGGCAAAGAAAGGTAGTTTAGCCTTTCAAGAGTGGTGGCAACAGTGTGCAGGTAGAGCAGACAGCTGAAGCTGGGAGGCCAGCCTGGAGGTGGCGTCAGTGCCCCAGGTATGCCTCAGGAACCAAGGTGATACATACTCTCAGCCACTTGTGGGCACAGTTTAGAACCAGATGCTTCTGTGGGGGCAGCCACCCCCAGGTCCCAGGACCATAATGCCCTGGGGTTTAGTATACTGCTTCTTGACTGATCAAAGCCCAGCACTGGATTAATTGGCTTGTAAACTCCTCCAAAAGCAATCCAGAGAAGGGCCTTCGTTTCCTGGCTGGGCCTGGCCTCCTTCCGGGCCTCGATGTTGCCTGGCCCCCCCTCACAGGCCAGCCAGCGAGGTGCCTCGCATGTCACATGCCCAGCCACCAGGCTCAGGCTGCCAGGTTTGGGGGCTCCTTACAGCTTCGGATGGTTAAGGATGGTCTCGTAACCCGCCTCCCCCACCTCGCTCACCAGCCATGTGATTTACCTTGACCTTTCTGTGCCAGCCACTCGGGCCAGCTGCAGTCTGATTGCTGATTGCTTTATCTTGAAAGCCTCTTCCAAGATTAAATGGGGGTAATTTTCCATGAAGTAAAAACTCAGAGTTTGAATAGGTACTACATGCCTGGGATCCTAACCCTCAGGAGGTATGGCAGGAAAGATCTTGAGTTCAAGGCCAGCCTGCACTGCAGAAACCAATTACCTATCTCTAAATCAAAACAACAGAATGATCGTGGGGCAGTAGTTGGGAGAAGTGGGCACAGCTGTGCTCCCAGCCACTTTCCACTTCTTGCAGAGTTACACACTTGTCCCATGCCACTGAGCCTGGGGCACCCCCCCCCCCAAACACACACAAGCACAAACATGAGGGCTCGTCAGGAACAGTGGGCAGACCAGCAGTTGCAGCACCACAAGGTCACCAAAATAAATCTGGAGGCCCCCACTGCTTTTCAGAGAAATGGGGTAGAAATAAGCCTCTGTGAGCTAGTGGAGGTAAGTTTGCTTCTCAGGCATCCAAGGAAGTGCTGCCCGGTTTCCTGACAGACACGCAGGGCACATGAACATTCAGGACAGCGCTGGGCGTGACCGGCCAGGCCTGGCGGGCAGTGCCCTGCGCGGGGCCTCCCTGGGGCTCCCGGACTCTGAGCTGCTCCTTGTCTCACTTGGGGCCAGCTAGCACTAACCTTGTGGCCAGTGGCTGTTTCGGGAAGTCTCTTCCAGCTGCTGAGGAATTCCCTCCACCATCACAAGTGGCTGTGCTCTCTGGAGGACACAGCAAGCCGGCTCAAGGGCGTGGAGTCCCCGTTCAGAACAGACACTCGCTCCCCGATACTGGTGGCCATGCAAAGTCGCTTAGGTGCTGTGGAGAGGGGGCCACATCTATCAGATTGTAAAGGCAGTGGCCTCTTGACCCCGTGGTTCTATTTCTGGAGGCTGATGTGTGTGTGTGGATACACATAGCAGCACTGCTGCGTGGCCCTCGGGGCCTGTGGTTACCCAACACATCCCCTAATGCAGTAGGATGCAGCCACTTTCCAGGGACTTGTAGGTCTAGCCCGTGAAAGAGCAAGACAGCCGTAGAGCGCCCCTGTTCCTGGGGTGGCTGTTATTAGAGAGGTGGGGTGGGACGCCTTAGGGGGACAGGGCCACACAGAATGCAGAACACCCCTGATGCAGGGCCCCTTGGCATCCAGGGTAGTCTGGGGTGCTGGGGGCACAGGAGGAAGACCTGGGCCCCTGCCAAGTCCCACCACTCTCCAGCTTGGTGAGGGGCCAAGTCCATTCTGAGAAAGAACAAATGATCCCAGACGGGGGTCATGGGAAGACAGGAGAAAGGGACTGGACAAAGGGTCAGCAGCTACCACCAGGCCTGCTGTACAGTGACTTCAAGGAGACCTCGAGGGTCCCAAAGGCACCCCTTCACCCCAGTGTGCCTCCGGGCTGGCAACTTGTGCCCAAGACTGCTGCGGTTTCCTCCTGGCGCCTCTCATCTCTGACAGCAGTGCCCGCCCCCCACTCTGCACTAATGGCTCAGCCTGGGCCCCAGGGACCTCCCCTGCCCCCCCCCCCGACTTCTCTCTCGGTCCCCTTTCCCCCCTCGCTGCTGAAACTCAATCCTCTGCCGCAGCTCTAACTCCACACAGCTCCACAACCCCTACCTGCATCGCTGTCTCGGACAGAGCCACGGCACGGCGCGGCACAGCACAGCAGAGCTGCTGCGCGATCTGGACCCAGCCTGGCTGGACCACCAGGCCCCATCAACCCAGCAGGCCAGTGCCTCCCCGCCTCTGCCATTCGCTCCTCTCCCAGCCTCTCCTCTCCTTGCTTCCACTCTGTCTGCTTTCCTTACCTGCCTGGACGCCTGAATTCTGTCTTGACCAGCCTTCCAACCTACCCTCCCTCGCTCTGCTTCCAAGCGCCCCTTCCCAGGTTGTCGCCATGAAGCCCTCCGCAGGGCTGGAGGAAGCCCGCCGGCCAGCCTCGGACATCCGGGTGTTCGCCAGCAACTGCACCTTGCACGGGCTGGGGCACATCTTCAGCCCTGGGAGCCCGACCCTGCACAGAGGGCTATGGGCCACAGCCCTGCTCCTGTCGCTGGCGGCCTTCCTCTACCAGGTGGCTGAGCGAGTGCACTACTATAGGGAGTTCCACCACGAGACTGCCCTGGAGAAGCGGGAGAGCCACCGGCTCACCTTCCCAGCCGTCACCCTGTGCAACATCAACCCCCTGCGCCGCTCCCGCCTCACACCCAACGACCTGCACTGGGCCGGGCCTGCGCTCCTGGGCCTGGACCCGGCCGAGCATGCTGCCTTCCTGCGTGCCCTGGGCCAGCCTCCTGCACCACCCGGCTTCATGCCCAGCCCCACGTTTGACATGGCACAGCTCTATGCCCGCGCCGGCCATTCCCTGGAGGACATGCTTCTGGACTGCCGCTATCGTGGCCAGCCATGTGGGCCAGAGAACTTCACCATGGTGAGCTGGCTGCCTTGTCAGCCCGAGCACCCCTTAAGTCAGGGAACCCTGACCCCCACCCCCCCGGCTGGGCATTCCTTCCTCCCTGAGGACATAGGCCCCCTGCCCCAACAGGCTATTCCGTCCAGCCGAGGGAATGGCCCTCTTGCTGGGCCCTGCCCTGTGTGCCCGGTGTGCAGCAATGTCAGACTGCAAGCCCAAGAATGAGCCTCGAGTCCCTGCTCCTGGGGAGCAGACATGTCAGCCGAGAATGTTCTGCCAGGAGGAAAGGACCCTGCCTCATTGTTATTCTTCCAGTCTTAGAGGAGGGCAACCGGCCCACTTCCCTTTGCCCCCACAGGGCTGTACCCTGGGCTTTGGTGGGAGGGAGAAAGGCCTTAGAGCGATAGATGAGGGGGTGGTGGTGAGAGTTTCCCAACTACCGTGTTGATCTGTGAGACTGGAGCCATGGAGATGTGGGCTTCAGAGTTCCAACCGGAGTTCCCATGCCACTTGCTAGCCTGAGGGCCAGCTGTCACTTGGTCTTGGGCTCCTCCCAGATCTTCACCCGGATGGGGCAGTGCTACACGTTCAACTCTGGTGCCCAGGGGGCAGAGCTGCTCACCACTCCCAAGGGCGGCGCTGGCAATGGGTTGGAGATCATGCTGGACGTGCAGCAGGAGGAGTATCTTCCAGTGTGGAAGGACGTGGGTAGGCACATGTGTGGGGCTCCAGGGGAGGGGTGTGGAGAGGAATGAATGCATGAGGCTGGGGGTCTGCCCATGGGGAGCAGGGTGGGGCGCACTGGGAGGCTGGAGGCATAGAAGGGGTGCTAGAAACTAGGAGGAGGAGAGGGGAGGTGCACGGGTACAGGTGGCTCAGGTCTGTAATCCTAGCTACACACTGGGGAGGCTGAGATCTGAGGATCACTGTTTAAAGCCAACTGGGCACCAAAGTCCAACAAGACTCCAATTAACCACCAAAAAGCTGGAAGGGGAGTTGTGGCTTAAGTGGTAGCATGCTGGTTTTGAGCAAAAAAAGCTAAGGGTCAGAGCCCGGAGTTCAAGCCCCAGTACTGCACAAGAGTGGGGGGTGGATGGGGGGGGGCTGGGCTGGCTGGTCCCAATTCTAGGGATGGGCTGAGAAGGGAAGTCTTAGTGTGTGTCAGGGGAGAATCTCAAGCCTCACCCCCTTCCCCAGAAGAGACCCCTTTTGAGGCCGGGATCCGTGTGCACATCCATAGCCAGGAAGAGCCCCCTGCCATCGACCAGCTGGGCTTTGGGGCACCCCCTGGTCACCAGACTTTTGTGTCTTGCCAGCAGCAGCGGGTGAGCTCCCCTGTGCCGGGCCTGGCCTCTCCCCAGGTGACTTGATGCCAGTGACCTCCTGACCCCAGTGACCTCCTCTCCCAGAGCCTCCCTAACCCCTTCCTCCACAGCTGAGCTTCCTGCCACCGCCCTGGGGCGACTGCAGCTCGGTGTTTCTGGATCCTGACTTAGACCCGGAGCCCTCTGACCCCCTGGGGCCCCCCACCCCAAGCCTGCCTTATAGCCTAGTAGGGTGTCGCTTGACCTGCGAGACCCGCTACGTGGCTCGGAAGTGCGGTTGTCGCATGATGCACATGCCGGGTAAGAGGCCGGATCTCCGTGCGCCATGGGGAGGCGCTGGGGCTCCCGGAGCTCCCGGCGCTGAGCCCTCTCGCTGCGCTCCCCAGGCAGCGCGCCCGTGTGCAGCCCCCAGCAGTACAAGGACTGCGCCAGCCCGGCCCTGGGTGAGAACCGAGGTCCCCCAGTCCCCCAGACCCCACCCCGCCCCACCGGGCCGCCGCCCTGACCCGGCCTGTGCGGCCCGCAGACGCCATGCTGCGGAAGGACGCCTGCGCCTGCCCCAACCCGTGCGCAGCCACGCGCTACGCCAAGGAGCTCTCCATGGTGCGGATCCCCAGCCGCGCCGCCGCGCGCTACCTGGCCCGGAAATACAACCGCAGCGAGGCCTACATCGCGTGAGTGCCCGGCCGGACGGGGCCCTGGCGGGCACACGGGGCCCTGGCGGGCACACGGGGCCCTGGTGGAGAACGCATCATCGGGCTGGACCTGACTCTCTGTACTCATAAGCTCCAGACAAACTGCCAGAACATCCAACCCAGGGCATGGAAATGGCCCAGGGGTTTGGGGGTGTCTTTTTTTTCCTGTTTTTATTTTCGGCGCTGGGGCTTGAAGTCTGGGACTGGGCGGGGTCTGAGTTTTTGTGCTCAAGGCTAGTGCTCCCCCACTTGAGCCACAGTTCCATTTCCATCTCTTGCGGGGTTCGTTGGAAATAGTCTCATGGACTTTCCTGCCCCTGCTGTCTTGGACCCGCGATCCTCCTATCTCAGCCTCCTGAGCAGCCAGGATTACAGGCGTGAGCCAGTGGCTAGTGGCCCAGGGTTCTTGAAAGGAGTCGGAGACTCCCCCCACCCCCGCATTGGTTGCTGGTAGTTGGCCCCAGAGGCAGAGGTGGGTGAGGTCCAGCGAACAGCCAAGCCTTTCATGTCCTCCAGGGAGAATGTGCTAGTTCTGGACATCTTCTTTGAGGCCCTTAACTACGAGATGGTGGAGCAGAAGAAAGCCTATGAAATGTCAGAGCTGCTGGGTGTGTGCAGAGCATCAGGGTCCGGGGAGGGGGGGAAGCAGGGAGCCCCAGGTGGCAGGGAGCTGACCTGCTCGGCCTCCACAGGCGACATTGGGGGCCAGATGGGGCTGTTCATTGGGGCCAGCCTGCTCACCATCCTGGAGATCCTGGACTTCCTCTGTGAGGTGGGCAGGGCTCCATCTGGCCGAGGGAGGGGGGCAGGGAAACCAGGCCAGGAGGGGCCAGGGGGAAGAGTGGTGTTGGCCATGTCTTCTTGCCACTTCCAGGTGCTCCATGACAGAGTCCTGGGCTATGTCTGGAACCAAAGACGCTCCCAAAGGCATTCCAGCACCAATCAGGTAACAGCCCCTTTCCCTCCCCACCTGCCACCCCCAGCAGGGAGCGAGGCCCAACCCAAACCAAGACTTGGCCTACACGTGGGGGGAGATGGTGTGCAGTGATCTTGGCTGATCCTGGGAGGGGAGGGGCTTGGCAGAAGGAAGGTGGAGTCCTCTTCACCTCTGAACCTTTCCCTTCCAGTGTCAGGAAGGGCTGGACAGCTATCAGGCCCATGTTCCGCCCCTCAGCCTGAGCCACAGGTAACACAAAATGCCCCGCTCCGCTAAGGTCAAGGGAGGAGGGGTAGGGCAGGATGTTTTCCTGCCTCAGTGCTGCCTTGTCCCGCCAGGCCTCCCACCAAGACTCTCTCTGCCTCCCATCGCACCTGCTACCTTGTCACCCGGCTCTAGACCTGCTCTCTGGGACCTGGATATTCTGGACGTGTCCAATCGACAAGTGTTTTTGATGTCTTGGCCCAAATAAAGCCCTAATGTATGTGTCTGAGTTGTTGGTCTTGTAGGGCAGAGGTCAGGCCTCCCTGAGGAGTCCTCTGCCAGACTTCATCCATCTGAAATTTAGGAGGGACCCTGGTCCGAGTCTCCCTGAGAAGGGGAGGGAAGAGGATTATCAGCCATTTGTACCTCAGTGGGAATCAGACTTGTGCAGAGAGCTGGGCACCCAGTGCCGGCGTGACCGCAGGCACCGACTGCATTCCCAGCATATAGTTAGAGGAAGCGCAGCCTAGAGCCCAGTGCAGAGGAAGAGAGGCAGGGTGAGCACAAAGGGCGGTGCCACAGCTGAGAACAGGAGCTGCCCGCTGGCCTGCCTTCCAAGGTCATGATTCCTTTTCTCACATTTAGGACCAACTGTGGCTCCAACTCGCTTTGCCCAACCTCCCCATGAGGAGCTGAAGGCCCTAGTTTGGGCAGGAGGGACTTCCACTCCCCCTGCACGTACCTGGAAGGACACACTGGGCCTTGGCCAATTTCCCTCTTCTGCTGGAAAACTAAGTAAGGGAGTATAGGAGAGGTATTCCCGGTGGAATCACATCTTTGGGTCTCTCCTGCCATAGAGTGAAGGGTCCACATGAACTGGGGAGAACCACAGGGAGAGGCCAGGCCCTTAGTCCCGCCCCTGTCTTTCCTCACAGATGCCAGGTGCTGTCCTCCTGGCCGAGGGAGGCAGGCCATCTAGGAGTGTGGGGGAGGCAGCCTGCCCTGACCCTAGCGGGGAGGAGGGAGGGGCGAAGGTCATGGCCTCCTGCTCAGGCTACAGAAGAGTAGACAGTTGGGGGTGTCTGAGCGGGGGCATGGTTGGGAGAGCAGGGCCCCCACCCCAGTCCCCTTCAAAGCCACCCACCACCACATCAGCAGACTGTGGGAAAGGAGCCAATTTATGAAATTAAATAAGTCCATGGAAGGAGTGAAAACTGTGGGCCAGGGCCCCTCGGCCCTGGCTGGACCCAGCACAGCTGGTGCTCAGCACCCCACACCATCCCCCACTCTTCCTCCCCTCCCAGGAGGGGGGCTTAAATAGGCCAGGCCCCTGCCTGGCAGCCAGGGGTCCCAGGACCTAGGGGGGGCAGAAGTCAGAGAAGTAGGGGTGCTGCAGGGCCTCCTCTGCTGAGATGCGCTGCACAGGATTGCACTTCAGGAGGTTCTGGAGATGGAGGAAAGGCGGGGCAGGCTCAGGCCTCATCAGGTTCTTGTGGAGTCCCTCCTTCCCATAGTTCCGCTGGACAAGCATCCCATCCTTCCTTCCTGGGCACCCTACCTGCAACAAGTCCCTCCCTGTGGCATTGAGCTTGGGCACGACGTTCACCAGGGACGTGGTGGCTGGGTACATCGGGTAGGGCTGCAGAAAAGTAGGGAGAATCAGGCCAGGGAGTAAGACTGCAATGGCCAAAGGGACCATCGTGAGCCATCACCTTTTCCCTGCTCCATACCCAGGCACACCTTATAGTCTGGCAGCTTGGTCATGGCAGGCCACTGCTCTTCAGTGGGTGTCCCTAGCAGCGTGTCCATGGGGTCAAGGGTCACTCATGAGGAAGGGTGCTTCTGCACCTCAAGAAGCAGGGTGTGAAGCGGTCTTCCTTCCTGGGCCAGAACCCTTACACCTGCCTCCCCTCCTCCCTCCACCCCAGCCCAGCGAGTGACCAGCGCGTTCATCACGCCTGCCCAGTGTTGTCAGCCCAGCCTCCGCTGTGTGCGGTCCAGAGCCGGGTGTTCTCTCACAGACTGCTTGCCCTGTCCTCCCTTTTTTTTTTTTTTTTTTTTTAAACCCATCATGGGGCTTGAACTCAAGGCCTGGGCGCTGTCCTTCAGCTCTTCAGCTCAAGGCGAGCGCCCTATCACTTGAGCCACAGCACCACTCCTGCTTTTCTTTTTCTTTTTTCCGGTCCTGGGGCTTTAGCTTTGGGTCTGGGCACTGTCCCTAAGCTTCGTTTGCTCAAGGTTAGCACTCTACCACTTGACCCATAGCACCACTTTTGGCTTTTTGTGTTTATGTGGTGCTGAGGAATTGAACCCAGGGCTTCATGCATGCAAAGCAAGCACTCTACCACGGAGCCACATTCCCGGCCCACTCTAGTTTTCTGAGTGGTTTATTGGAGATAAGAGTCTCATGGCCTAGCCCGGGCTGGCTTTGAACCATGATCCTCAGATCTCAGCCTCCTGAGTAGCTAGGATAATAGGCGTGAGCCACTGGGGCCTAGCTTGTCCTGGCTGCTTTATCCTAAGGATTCACCTCTGTCTTTCAGCTGCCTCCCCAACGGGGCTCTCCTTTCCTACAGTGTGCAGCTCTCCACCCTCAGAAGCCCCAGATTCTCCTCTTGGCCCAGCTATCACTTGGCTCACTCTTGGTCCAAGCTCCCAACCACACCCCTTCCAGAAAGAAGATAAAGATGGCAGAGCAAAGACAGAAGGGTCAGGGAAGCGGAAGGATATCGGAAGATCCTCTTCAGTTGGTCATCGACATCGTTGCCAGGGAAAAGAGGCCGCCCAGCATTGGCCAGCTCTGAGAGGAAGAGAAGGGAGAAGCCATGACACATGAAGCACCTCTCGCTCGAGGTGCCCTGTGCCTGCCAGCCCAGCCCCAGGATCCCCACTCTCTTCCTCCATAGCGGACCCTCTAGACCCCATTTGTCAACCCAAATGGGAAAAACAAGTCCCTCTACAGAGTCCCCCACATCACCTGCAAAGATGCAGCCGGCTGACCACATGTCGATGGACGTGGAGTACAGCTTGGCCCCAAAGAGGACATCCGGTGGGCGGTACCACAGAGTGACCACCTAGAGAAGAACCCACCCACAGGGACCCCCCTCTCAGAGAGCTAGGAGCAAGGTTGGAGCAGGCTTAGTGGGGAGAGGAAATCAGACAGTGCTGTCACAGGACCCTTGCGCAGGGAAGAGAGGCCGGCTGGGACTCACCCCATATCCCATCTCCTAGGCTCACCTCAGCGGAGTAACAGCGGACTGGGATGCCGAAGGCTCGAGCCAAGCCAAAATCAGCCAATTTCAGCTCCCCATTCTGAGGGCAAATGGGAGGGCACATGGAGAAGGGGCTCTGGAACCAGTTGAAGCAGGCTCCAGCTCCCTTTCTCCAATCCTGCCCAACTTAGAGCTCCAAAACCCCGGCTCCAGCCTGTGTCCTTCCTCCCTGCCCCCAGAGCAGTACCCTGTTTATGAGAAGGTTCTGGGGCTTCAGGTCCCTGTGTAACACATTGCGGCTGTGACAGAATCCCAGGCCTTTCAGAAGCTGGAATAGGAATGACTGGAAAGAGGCAGAGAAGATGGGAGTCATCGCCCTGGGTGAACCAGATGTCAGTGACTCACCCTTGTAATCCTAGCTATTTGTGGAGCTGAGATCTGAGGATCCCAGTTCAAGGTTAGCCTGGACAGGAAAGTCCATGAGACGTTTACCTCCAATTAGCCAGCTAAAAGCTGAAAGTATAACTGTAATCCCTCTGTACATCACCTTTATAATAACAATAAAAATTTAAAGTTAAAAAACAGAGCTGTGGCCGGGCGCTGGTGGCTCACGCCTGTAATCCTAGGTACTTAGGAGGCTGAGATCTGAGGATTATGGTTCAAAGCCAGCCCAGGTAGGAAAGTCCGTGAGGCTCTTATCGCCAATAAACCAGTAGAAAACCAGAAGTCGCGCTGTGGCTCACAAGGTAGAGCCTTAGAGCTGAGGGACAGCACCCAGGTCCAGAGTTCAAGCCCCACGACCGACAAAAATAAATAAATAAAAAACAGAGCTGTGGCTCAAGTGGTAGAGTCAGCCTTGAGAATAAAAACTATACATCAGTGCCCAGGTACTGAGTTCCAGCCCAAGTTCTAGCACACTTGCACACGCGTGTGTGCCCATGCGCATACACACTCATGCGTGTGCGCGCACATGCACCCCACCAACATCCTGGGTAAGAGGCTGTACCCTAAAGCTGGCCTTGCTCCTTCCTCATCTCATGCTGTTCCCTATCTCCCACCCAACTTCCTCTCAGCGGAGCACCATCCAGACACTCTCCCGGCCTCTTGTTGCAAGGCACTGGCCATTACGGTTCTTTTTTTCTTTGTCAGTCATGGGTCTGGCACTGTCCCTCAGCTCTTCATCTCAAGGTGAGCCACAGCACCACTTCTGGCTTTTTCTGCTTATGTGGTGCTGAATAATCGAACCCAGGGTCTCATGCATGCAAGGCAAGCACTCTACCACTGAGCCACCTTCCCAGCCTGGCCATTGCGGTTCTGCTCCCGCCATTCTGGGCCTTACAGGCTGGCTGGCAGGGCTTCCTCTCTTTCTTTCTTCCTTCTCTGTGTGGCTGTACCCCAGCATACACCACATACATCAACAAACTACAGTATAGTGCCGTAGTAATTCAGGAGCTGACTTCCTGAGAACCTGGGCTAAGGCAATTGGTGTTGAGCCTAGAATGGTGCCTGGTACACAGTGAAACATTCAGCAAGTATTGCTTTGGTTTGGCTTCTGAGGCAGGATCATCCTGCCTCAAATTTAATGATCCTCCAGCCTCAGTCTCCAGGGTGCTGGGACTACAGGTGTATACCATCAGGCCCAGCTGGTATCAGTTGAATGAATGTTTATCTAGGAGTTTCCTTATCTATTGAATACAAATAAAATCATTGACGTCAGAGTGGTACTGTCAAAAAGCACCAATGGCTCACACCTGTAATCCCAGCTACTCAGGAGGCTGAGATCTGAGGGTCCAGGTTCAAAGCCAGACCAGGCAGGAAAGTCTGTGAAATTAACTGCCAGAAACCCAGAAGTGGTGCTGTGGTTCAAAATGGAGAGCACTAGCCTTGAGCAAAAAAGCTCAGGGATGGTGCCCAGCCCCTGAACTCAAGCCTCACAACAACAAAAAACAAAACAAAACCACACAAAAATTTAAATTTAAAAAAAAAAGGAGAGAAAGAAGAAAAAACTAAAATAAAATAAAGGAACATGCCCACTAAGCCTGGAGGTTTCTGGAAGGCATAAACAAGGTTCCTCTAATACTCCAACTGTGCACTCCTGAAGTACCTACAGTATATATAGCCCCCCTCCAGCCTCCAGGAGTCCCCAGGTCCCCCGTCTCCTCACCTTCACTATCTCAGGGTCCAGGTCACCATTGCAGCTGTCAAAATACTTCTTCAGGTCCTAGAAAGGGATGAGAGACAGACTTTATCTTCAGCGTGGGCCTCTATACCTCTCAAGATCACCTCCCACCCCACCCCCACAGCCTCTCTTTCACCTGATCACAGAACTCAAAAACCAAAGTCAGCTTCTTGTCACTATGCAGGACATCATGAAGCCTAGAGAGAAAGAAGAGCTCAGCCAGGTTCATGGATGGTCCCTAACACCCCAATACCAGCCCAGTCCAACACGAGGCCTCTAACTCCTCCAACCAGCCAACACAGGCAACATCTGCAGAGCACACACCTGACGATGTTCTTGTGCTTCAGTTCCTTGAGTAGGCAGATCTCCCGGAGTGCTGAACTTGGTACACCCTACACAAGGGAGGGAGCCAGGGGGCAACAGTCACAGACCATCCAGTCCGGACCTCGACCCCCACCGGCCATGTCCTGATCCTACCTCATCATCATCATCCAGCCTCACTCGCTTCAGAGCCACAATCTCATGGGTCTCCCGGTTTTTGGCCTTGAACACTGTTCCATAGGTACCTGAAGGAAGGAGGTCATGGGTAAGTGAAAGGATGGCTATCTTCTCTCTCCAGGAAATCTCTCGGGAGTGAAAGCAGCACTTGAGTGTGCAAGGGAAAGGTTTCATGGTGAAGGCCAGCTTTGTGAGTGAGGATGTGGTTGGTAGGGAAGTACAAGAAGGTGTCATCAGAGGGTCAAAGGTCCTAGTAGGAAGGAGAATCTTCCGAACAGAAATCTATAATGATGGCAGTCCATCAGGAGTGTCTGGGAAGAGTGATGAGTCTGGGAGAGAAATGAGGGCCTGCAAAAATGTTGAGACTGGGGGTGTTCGGCGAACTGAAGCTGGGGTGGAGGTTTGCAAGTGGTGCTGAAGCTAGGCGTGGGAAATGCAGAAAGTGCCGCGGTTGGGAGGTCAGATCTACAGGCTGGGGGTGGGCGTCAGGGGGAAATGATAACGGGGAAATTGGTGTCTGTACGGAGGCTGGGCTCAGCGGCCAGGGCTGCTGCCAGTGCTGAGGTCGGAGCCTGCTGGTATTGATTGCTGAGGGGAGCCAGGGCTGCAAAGAATGCTGAAGGGTCTGCAGAAGACCTGGCAGGAACATCTCGTGGTTCCATTACCTTCCCCAATCTTCTCCAGTTTCTCGTATTTCTGCATCCCGGCGGCCGCGGGGACCCCTACGGGCCCTGGGTTCTAAGACTCCAGCCCGGGCGTTGCAGAGGAGGCGGCACCCCAGCTCCGGCCCCGCCCTCCCTGGTGTCTGAGCAGGGGCTCCTGGAACTTGTAGTCCCTTACGGGCCATGTTTCCCCGGAACGTCTGGAGCGGCTGGGCACTAGAACTACAACATCCAGCAGGCTGTGCCCAGGCAGTCTGCGGCGCTCCACTCCCAGGACCGGGTTCCATCGTGGAGGCTCCCGTGGACTTCAAGTCCCAGAATGCACCGTGCGTCCGTCTTCCGGGAGTCTCCGCGGCGGCGCGCCCGCGACTCCCAGGGTGCCCCGCTCTTGTTATTCCTCTTCGGTGCTCACAGATCTCACCCATTCGGGAACTACGCGTTCCAGAATGCAGCGGGAGTGGGGGTGGGGCGCTCCCTTTGGAGGGTTTGACGGCCCAGATCCCCGGTGCAGTTGGTTACCGATCTGGCTCTGACCTGGTTGGTTGTATTGAGTTCCCAGCGACCTCCTGACAACCTCAGCGCCAGTTTCTACCTTTCCATAGGCCGCCACCCAGTGACGCAGGGTTAATTGAGGGGAAGGCTCTGATCGACGCCTCTCTGATCACTCTGATCACCGCACGGGGACCAGCGGACCACAAGTTTGAGCAGCATTAGAGGCTGGATCCGAGTGGAGACACCCCCTCGTTTCCTGGAGGGCCCAGTTTATCGCTTCCAAGCCCACCGGTCCCCAGCTGCTCCCCTCTGACATGCCGAGGCAGGCTGGCTGGAGCCTGGGAGTCCCCCGGATTCCAGTCTCCAGAGCAGGCCCACTAAGCCAGCCAGGGTGTGGCCCGCGAGGGCCGGCAGGTTGGTTACCCTCCTCGACAGCCACGACCACAGACCGAGGCTGCGCTCGGAGCAGCCTCTACCTCATCCCGTGCGGGAGCTGATTACAGATTTCCTCGCACGGCTCTCTAATTGCCTCGTGATTGCATTCCTGAGGGCTGTGCGCCGGGTGAAAACGCCCGAACCAGAGCTGCTGCGAACCATTGGTTAATTAACTCACTTCTA
The DNA here is from genome assembly GCF_019054845.1 of Dipodomys spectabilis. Taxonomy (NCBI): domain Eukaryota; kingdom Metazoa; phylum Chordata; class Mammalia; order Rodentia; family Heteromyidae; genus Dipodomys; species Dipodomys spectabilis. The sequence continues at coordinate 9,168,911 of NW_024870711.1, forward strand.
CCCGAGTGTGTGTGCGTGAACCGTGCGATGATTCATCCACGTGGCAGACTAAAGGGAAAAGTGTATTCCTGACCTGAAATAATTTATAATTTAGTTGGGAAAACAAGATTACACACAAAGGTCGCGTTTAAAAGATAAGTGTCAGCTACGAATAGGATTGCGTTCGGTGTGGTAACAGTTCAGAGGAAGGCAGGCGGGGCTCCCCCAAGAAGTCCCCCCGCCCCGTCCACAGCAGCTCAGGACAATGGACAGCCGACCCCCAAGCCCCCCGCTTCTCCGGCCAACACCGGGACTCCTCCGTTGGCTAACTGAGGTTGGGGGCGACGCTGGAGATTCTTAAACCCGGCGTTCCTCTCTTTCAACTCGGTCAGCTTCGAATTTCCGGGCGGCCCCGTGCCGTTGGGTCCCCAGCGTGAGGCGGACTCCTTTCCGCCCAGAGGTGCCATAATAGAGCCGAGAGACGGAGTCCCCCGGGCGCCAGAGTCCCGAGCGGGGAAGGCCGGGTGGAAGCCTCGCGGGGTCCGGCGGGGGAAACGGCGGGGACGCCGCCCCGCCGAGCTGCGGGCGCCGCGCTGGGCCTGGAAGCGCGCCCCCGCCCCCGGCTCGGGGCGCCCGCTCTCCGCCTCTCGGCTGGCCACGCCGGGGGCGCGCACGGCGCGCCGGGGGGCGCGCACGCTGGGGGCTGGCCTGCCCGCGGCGCGGGGGAAAGTTGAGTTGGGAGAAGTTGGGAGTGGTGGGGGCGCGCCCCGGAGCGGGCATCGGGAAGGCGTCGGGAGCGCGCGAGGGTGCCAGAGGACCCGCCGAGACCCCGAGACCCCCGGGGCACGAAATCCAGTGCAAGCGGGTAAGCGGATAGGTGGCGGCGGGGGGAGGGCCCGGGGCGGCGGAGCGAGGAAGGGAGGGGGAGGGAGAGGGGGAACTCGGGACTCGAGCGGGGCGGGAGTGGAAGGGGAGGAAAGGGCGGAGACTGGGTTGCGGGGAGCGAGGTGTCGGGGAGAGGGATGGGGGGGCCGGCGGAGCGCCGCTCGGGGCCGGGGTTCCCGGATCTGCTCCCGGGCGCCCCGGGAGGGGGTGGCGTCCCGGCGGGGCCGCCGCGGCTCCCGCCCTCCTTTGGGCGGGCTCCAGACCACCCTCTCCCCCGAGACTTGCCTTCAGCGCCCCTCAGCCCGGTCGGTCGGGCTTGCTCGGGCCCTCCGCCCCCATCTCCGAGCTGGGAGGCGGAGCCGGGGGGTGGCGGGTCAGGCCAGGACATGGGGTCAGGCCGAAGAGGGAGCCGCTGGGTGGGGATGGGAAACTTGTGGCCCGGGTGTTGGACCTGACTCCTGGGGGCTGGGGGGGGGGCTGCGTGGTCTGGGTGGGGAGCTCAGTGCTGGGGGGGTCGCTGCCTGAAATCCAGGGGCCACTTTGCTTCTCCCTCCTCCCCCCCTCCTCCCCAGGTCCGCAGCCAGAGCTGTGGAATGCACGAATTCACTTGGAAAGTGGTTAATGCCCAAGTGGGGGTCCGGGGTGCTAATCCCCTGGGCCGGGGGAGAGATGCTAATCCCCCCGGGCGGGTTGGGGCTGGCCCCGGGAATGTGCCCCCACCCGGATTATGGGCCCCGGTGCTCTGGACAGAGGCTGCTTTGTGTTCTGGGACAGCGGGGGAGGGGGGGAGGAGTGGGGGGGCGTGGGGAGGAGGAGGGAGGTGTGGACGAGTGCAGAGGACACAGCCGAGGTGGGAAGCACTGCGGGGTGCCGAGGCCTGCCTCCCCACACCTTCTCGGGTGGCGTTTCCTCCCAGGACGCTTCTCCCCCATGCTAGTCGAAGGCCTGCGAGGGGGAGGTGGGGAAACAGTCAGCTGAGTTGGGGTGCCTGCCAGGAACACGTCACTCAGGCTCACCCTGGGTTGACACCCCCCCCCCCACACACACCATTATTCTTTGACCCTATGTCGACCTACCTGTCTTATCCCTAAATAGCTTCAAGTCGAACAACCCCAACCCCCAACATAGAAGGAACGTCCTGTTAATACCTTCAGAGACCCTGCTGGCTGTACTGCCACTAGGAATGGGTACTCCGATTGGCCCTGGTTGGGCTTCCTCCCTACGGCCCTTCTAACTGCTCCAACACCCCACCCCCAATCTCGTCCCCCTGTGTCCCCTACAGTCACCGTCAGGAGGAAGGCAGCCCCGCCATTCATAGTTTCCTGGCTCGGCTTGGGGGGGATGGGGGGATGGGGACTGCTTCTCAGGATTTCTGTGCCCACCCCCTCCAAGCCATCACTCGCCCCTCCCCCACTATAAAGCTCTGTCCAGCCTGAGCCCACTCCTAGCCTTTCCTCCCTCCTACTGAATAAGTAGACCTAGACTTTTGCCCTTCTCCCGCAGAGCGGGCTTCTCTTGTGCCTGGGGGGCTGAGGAGGGGCACCTCCCTACCCACCTACCTTGGGGAAGGGGCATCCCCTCCCAACTAGCCAGCTTCTTGTTTGCCCTCTTGGGTTCTCCGGAGTTCTCTCCTGCACTTTCTGTCTGTCTAGGCATCTGGCCCCCTTCTCCACCCCTTTGCTCGGCAGGGTGTCTCCCTCTCCACCACACCCCTCTCTGGTCTCAGGCCCACCTCCCGTCCCCCACGGCTGGGTTCCTGTTTCTGCCTGGCCCTTTACTCCCGTTCTTTCTTGGTTCCTTATCTCTCCCTCCCTCATCTCTGTTGCTTTCTCTCCTGGGCTGGGTCTTGACTCCTTCCTCCCTCATTTTTCTTGCAGCCTCTCCCCATTCCTCTGTCTCCTCCTCTCTGCTCCTTCTCTGGGCTCCTGGTGGCCCCCCTCACCTCAGTCTTCCTTTCTTCTCCCTCTGGTTTTGTCCATTCTGCCTAGAAATCTCTCTCCCCTCTTCTCTGGCCACCTCTAAGGGCCACTCTGAGGCCCTTCCCAGGCCAGGCACTGTCCCAAGCAGCGAGTAGGCAGTGGCTGGGGGCTCCATTTCTCCTGGGGCCCTGTGCCCTGCCTACATGGAGACCCGGCCTCTCCCCCACCCAGGTTATGCCTCCGCCTTGTTGCCCTGAAAGCCGAAGTGACAGCGAAAAGGGCTAAGATTTGGCCATGAGCAGCGCCCCCAGGCGCCCCGCCTCGGGCGGGGATTCCTTGCACATGGTGAGTACTGTGGTCACCGGCCTCCAGCTGGACCGGGTGCAGGGTGGGCGTTCAGAAGCCCGGAAAAGAAGCTGTGGCAGATTGGAGGGGAGACGCCACTCTGCACCCTGACCTTACGGGAGTGGGAAAGTGCTGGACTAGGTTAAGTGGGGGACAGGTGGCTTTGGTTTTCTGGGAGGGAGTTCAGGCGGTTTCCTGATGCCCTGCATGGTAGTTTAGCTTCAGATGGACAGGAATTTTGGGTCTCATGCGATGACCCCCCTCTGACCGGCGGTGAGGTGTTGCGGTCTGTTGCTGGGAGATGGTTACAGTGCACCACAGTTCTGGGCAGAGCTTGCTGGCTGTCTGGCACCGCCCAGGCCCCGCCCCTGACACCGGGTGCCACCTAGGCCCGCCCCCCACGTGGCCACCTCCCCGCTTGGTCCCCTCCTGATTTTCCTAAGAAGTCTAATGATTAACCCCGGGGCCACAATCAGTCTGGTATTGGTCACTCCGGCCCAGCCTGGCATGTGACTGGGAAGGGGCCTGGCAGGTGCCCTCCTCCTGTCTCCCAGGTTCACCTCTGCCGCCATGGACTTCCTCCTGCGGCCTCAGGTGCGAGGGGTCCTTGACCCACTGTTACCCTGCGCCCCCCCCTCCCCCCGACTTGCTTCCGCCCTTGCTTCCTCTTGCCTGGCTGCTTCTGGTGGGAATGGGGCCGGTTGCTTGGGGAAGCCCGCTGGAGCTGCGGGGCTGGGCTGGGCAGGAGATGTCCCAGACTGAAGACTTCGTGCATCCTCTGCTGACCCAGGCCCTGCCAACTCCAGCTGCTTTGTGTGCGCCCCCACTCCTGCCCATCTCCTCTCCCTAAGACCCACCCTTCTCCTCTGCCTCTTGGCTTTAGTGGCTGGCACTATGGGGAGGGGACTGCATACCCCGCCCTTGGAGGTCCTGATGCCCTTCAGCTCCAGAAGCTCTTGAGCAAATATTTGCGGGCAGCGGGGAGCTGAGACCGGCGGCGGTGGGCTGGGAGGGCTGGACCAAGACTGCTAGGTAGCAGCCCGCCGGGCCAGGCTGAGCCGCGGGGGGGGGGGGGGGGGGGGGGTGCTGCAGTTCCTGCCTTGCTCTGGCCCTGCTGGTGCTGTCTGCTGTTGCACTCCTGCAGGATGACTCAGGTGGGGGGAGTGGGGGTGGGGAGAGGGGCGGGGCCAGATGGCTGATGAGCCAAGTGGGACCAGCAGAGGGGGTGCTTGCTGAAGTAACGAGGGGGGGCTCTCTCCTAGCGAAGCAAGCACATACTTTCATGGCCACAGAGGGCTGGATTTGATCGGACCAACTTTGTACAGCAGCTAGCTTGGGTGCCTCCAGAAATTACTTAGGGAGCTCAGCAGTTGTCCTGCAGCTGGAAGGAGTTTCTTCACTTTCCCCCCACTTACACGGCCCAGTCCACACACAACAGTGTCCCGGCTGCTGTGGGAAAGGGGGACGGGGTCCTGGCATTGAAGGGAAAGGCTACTGGGGCTTGCTCAGTTCCTGCAGCAGCTGCCTGGGGAACACTGATCGGTGGCACTGGGCAGGCTGGGACCCTGAGGTGTCATTCCCAGTGATGCCCTCTGTTGTCTTCACAGCCAGAACCAGAGAGCGTGGGCCCTGGGACACCAGGCTTCCCCCAGCAGGAGGAAGACGATCTTCACCGCACCCTGGGCGTAGAGCGGTTTGAGGAGATCCTCCAGGAGGCGGGCTCCCGCGGAGGAGATGAGCCGGGCCGCAGCTATGGGGAGGAAGACTTCGAGTGTGAGGAGGCAGTCAGGGGACCGGGAGGAGGAGGAGGAGGAGGAGGCTGGGGCTCAGTCGGACCTCCTTGCAGCGAGGGGGCTGGGTCCCAGTAGAAAGGGCTGCCATTAGCCACCAAGATGGCCGAGGAGGGAGCCCGTGCCAGCCAGCAGCCAAGCTCTCTTCCCCACAGACCACCGCCAGTCCTCTCACCACATCCACCACCCGCTGTCCACTCATCTGCCTCCGGATGCACGCCGCCGCAAGGCCCCTCAAGGCCCAGGACGGAAGCCTCGAAGGCGTCCCGGGGCCTCTCCCACTGGGGAGACCCCCACCATCGAGGAGGGGGAGGAAGATGAGGATGAAGCCAGCGAGGCTGAGGGGGCCCGGGCACTCACACAGCCGTCCCCTGCCACCACGCCCTCTTCTGTGCAGGTGAGTGGGGCCTGGGCTCTTGGTGCGTGTCCAGAGAGCCCCCGCCTGGCCTCACCTTTCCTCATGGCTGTTCTAGTTCTTTCTACAAGAGGATGAAAGTGCTGACCGAAAGGCAGAGAGGACCAGTCCATCTCCCCCTATGCAACTTCCTCCTCAGGAAGCAGCTCACCGGGCCACCAAAGGAGCTCAGCCTGGGTAAGTGCCCCTTTGTTGACAGTGTCCCAAGAAGACACATCTTTTTTTTCTCTTTCTTTTTTTTTGTGGGTCAGGGGGCTTGAACTCGGGGCCTGAGCGCTGTCCCTCAGCTCTTCACCTCAGAGCCTGTGCTCTATCACTTGAGCTACAGCACCACTTCCAGTTTTCGGGCAGTTTATTGGAGATAAAGCCTTTCCTGCCCAGCTGGCTTTGAACCGTGATCCTCAGATCTCAGCTTCTTGAGTTGCTAGGATTACAGGGGTGAGCCACTGGAGCCTGGCTAATAAGACACATCTTGTAGAATAAGGAGGCCATGCAGGAGAAAGCAAAGTTCAGGAGTCACTAGGCTGAGGTTCAGATCCTCGCCATCTCCCAATATCTCTCTTGGAAGGTGATAGCATGAGCCACTCTCATTGGCAGGGATTACAGGATGGTTTAGAAGTCTAAGCTGCCCCCCACTTGGCTGTTATTCCCCGCCCCCCCATCCCTGCTCAGGCACTAGCTGGGCACTAGGTTGACCTCCCAGCACCTGCTGAGCTCCAGAGCTCCAGAGGAGAACTCTTGTTCTTGGGGACTTGCCAGTCCACCCAATTGGAAACTAAATGTCATCACGTGAAATGGAGTAGGGATGTCATCATGGCATCCAGAGGCCCGGCTTAGGCTCAACATCAGTCCCAGGAGGTTCTTTGCTTCTTGTGTTTTTGGTGCTGATACTGGGGCTTGAACTCAGGATCTGGATGTTGTCGCTTAGCTTTTTCGCTCAAGCTGGCATTCTACCACTTGAGCCACACCTCCACTTTCAGCTTTTTGCTGGTTAATTGGGTAATAGTCTCATGGACTTTTCCACCTGGGCTGGATGTTTGAATCGTGATCTTCAGGTCTTAGTCTCTTGAGTAATTAGGATTAAAGGCATGAGCCACTGGTGCCTGGCAAAGTACCAGGATGCGATGGGAGTTTAGGAGCACTAGCCAGAGAAGGCTTCCTGGAGGAAATAACTTTGAACACGTTCTCAAGGTCATGACTATCACAAACCTGTTGTTTTCTGGGTGCCAGGCAGAGTGAAGAGCTTTGGGAGGTGAAGGGCACGGTGCCCCTTAGAGGAGTGAGTGCACAGGCTCACTACAAGCCAGGATGGTAAGGAAGCTGGCAGCGGCAGGAACTTCAGGGAAAACCTGGCACCGGGGAGAAGAAGGGAGAGGTGGGCAAGGCTGTAGAGCCAGGCACAGTGGTGTGGTGGGCCAGGGAGACCTGGAGGGGACTTGGGCCCCAGCCATGTTTGCCTGCTGGTATTGGGAGGGAGGACAAATGGAGAGAGGCAGGAGCTGGTGTCTGCGGAAGGCAGCACACAGACCTTCCTCACAAGTTTGGGTTCACAGCTTGCCTCCACATACTTCAGCTCTGTGATCACAAGTCCGGGACCATGTTCATGGCTTGAGTCCTGCAATTAGGGGTGGGAAGGGTCAGAGGAGCACAGGAAGGAGTGCTGCGCTGCCAAAATGTCACCTTTTGAAGCAGCATGGGGCTTTGTGTGCACATGGAACCTTCCATGATGGTTGGGGCTGCCCAGCTAGGAAAGGGCCAGAGCGGGGCCTTCCGATGCAGCTAGTCTGCTCCTGGAAGCCCTCTTCTTCCCACATCTCCATCTCCACGGATGGCAGCTAGGAGGAGTGGAGCGTCTGTGCCTCCCTCCTGCCTGGGGGACAAGGCCAGCTTTCCCAGCTCACCGCTTCTCCCTGTGCAGCGCTCTGATGGAGGAAGTGGCAGCGGTGGCCGGTGGCACAGCTGGGGGTGACGACGGAGGCGCTTCGGGCCGTCCCCTGACCAAAGCCCAGCCTGGCCATCGCAGCTACAATCTTCAGGAGAGAAGACGCATCGGGAGCATGACGGGAGCGGAGCAAGCACTGCTGCCCCGGGTGCCCACAGATGAGAGCGAAGCCCAGACGCTGGCCACGGCTGACCTTGACCTCATGAAGAGTGAGTGCTGGTGGGGCCTGGGCCAGGTCCACTGCTGGCGGGAAAGGGAGTGAGAAGAAGGGAGAGCCTAACCCTGACTCCTTACTGGTCCTCAGGTCACCGGTTTGAGGATGTGCCTGGGGTGAGGCGACACTTGGTACGGAAGAATGCCAAAGGGTCTGGGCAGAGTGCCCGGGAAGGGCGAGAGCCTGGCCCCACGCCTCGGGCCCGGCCCCGGGCCCCCCACAAACCCCACGAGGTATGAGTCTTTGCTTCATGCTTTGTTCCCTTGTCCCTCGGGATCTTCCTTCCTGCTCCCTAGCAGACCAGCTGTGAGCTGGAGCCCTACGGCTGCCCCTGGGCTGGGATCCACTCCAGTAGAAGGAGCAGAAGCTGGGGTCCTCACAGCAGTCATTGATTTGCATATTGAGATGCTGCCGGTGGCAGCGAGGCGTCTGAGGAGGAGGTGCTTTCCCCTGGCCCCATCCAAGGACAGGGCTGGACAAGGCCGGCAGGCAGTGCTGCACTTGATTTTGAAAACCCAGTCACCTCTGTGCTCATTTGACCCTCCCAGAAACCTGTGAAGGAGACAGCACAGGTGTTGTCAGCCATAAACTGGGGTCTGTGATTTCCCCAAGGTCACCTAGTTACTCAGTGACCCTGCCCATCCTAGACTGTGGGCCTCTGCTCCTGAACTCTGACTTAGTAATTTGTCCAAGCTGTTTATTGAGGTATAATAGCCCTGTAGTAAACTGCTCCTGTGCAGAGTGTGCAGCTCAGGGAGTGCTGCACCCACGGCGTCTGGGTTGCCCCTGCCCAGCTGGAGACTGTTCCCACCCTTGGCACGTCTCTCCCTGCCCCCGCCCTGGCAGTGGCCTGCAGAGGTGACCGTGCTCTGTCGTTTGCAGTTAGTTTTGCCAGCCCTGAATACATGTTAAAAGAATCGTGCAAGCCAGGTGCTAGTGACTCACACCTGAAATCCTAGCTACTCAGGAGGCTGAGATCTGAGGAACATGGTTCCAAGCCAGAGTGGGCAGGAAAGTCCATGAGACTTTTTTTTTTTTTTTTTGTCGGTTGTGGGGCTTGAACTCAGGGCCTGGGTACTGTCCCTGAACCTCTTTGTGCTCAAGGCTAGTGCTCTACCACTTGAGCCACAGCACTACTTCTGGCTTTTTCTGCGTATGTGGTTCATGCAAGGCAAGCCCTCTACCACTGAGCCACCTTTCCAGCCCCAGCCACTTCCAGTTTTTGAGTGGTCAATTGGAGATAAGAGTCTCACAGGATCTTTTCTGCTCTGGCTAGCTTTGAACCACGATCCTCAGATCTTAGCCTCCTGAGTAACTAGGATTACAGGCATGAGCCCAGGTGCCTGGCTTTATCAGACTTTTGTCTCCAGTAAACTACTCAGAAAAAATTGGCACTGTGGCTCAACTGGTAGAGCACTAGCCTTGAGCACAGAAATGATCAGGAATAGACCCCAGGCCCTGAGTTCAAACCCCAGGACTGGCAAAAAGGAAGAATCATGCAGAAGCCCATTTTGTGCAGTGCCGGATTCTACGGCCCAAAGATGTTTACATGTTCTTTTTTTTTGGTGCTGGTACCAGGGCTTGAACTGAGCACCTTACACTCTTGCTTGGCTTTTTTTTTTTTTTTTTTTTTTATCATTTTATTTTATTTTATTTTTTGTGAACATATTGTACAGAGGGGTTACAATTACATGGGCAGGATAATGCGTACATTTCTTATCAAGCATTGCAGCCTCCTCCTTTGTTTACCCTTCACATCCCTTCCCAGCCTCCCCCCTCCCCCCTCTTGCTTGGCTTTTTTGCTCAAGGCTGATGCCTCTGTTACTTGGGTCACACCGTCATTCTGTCTTTCTGCTGGTTCATTGGAGATAAGAGTCTCAAGGACTGGCTTTGAACCACCGTCCTTAGATCTGAGCCTCCTCAGTAGCTAGGATTACACACTCAGGTTCTCTTTAACATGCCCAACAGCCTGTGGAGATGGGCAGCATTATTGCCATTTATAGACAAGGGAAATCCAGTGTCATACTGTCACGAGTGGCTGGTGTACCATCTACCCTGCCCCCACCTCAAGATCACTTGTTCCTCATGACGCCGCTTCTCCCAGGCCTGTGCCCTATGGTGCCTTCTCTTCTCACTTTAAGGTGTTTGTGGAGCTGAATGAGTTGCTGCTGGATAAAAACCAGGAGCCTCAGTGGCGGGAGACAGCCCGCTGGATCAAATTTGAGGAGGACGTGGAGGAAGAAACTGAGCGCTGGGGGAAGCCTCATGTGGCCTCGCTGTCCTTCCGCAGCCTTCTGGAGCTTCGGAGGACCCTGGCCCATGGTACCCGCCCGCCTCCCTGCTCTTAGGCCTCTTGGCTCAAGCTGTTGTTTTCTCTGTCTCTCCCTCCCTCCCTCCCTCCCTCCCCCTTTTTCCCTTCTCTCCTTCCCCCTCTCCCTCCTCCTCTCCCTCTTGCTGTTGATTTGGCCATAATGATGATTTTGTCTTTTCAGTACGGGGGCCTTGTACTTGCTAGGCAGGTACACTACTACAACTTGAGCTATGTCCCCCCAGACTCTACTGGCGTTTATGTTTGCGCCTTACACTTGCTAGGTAGGTGCTCTGCCATTTGAGCCATACCTCCAGCCCTCAAAGCTTCTGTGTTTTAAGTGATAAAAGTAAGTTTGTTTTTTTTTTAAACCATTTCAATAGAAATCTTCCTGGAATTCCTGGCATGCCTTGCTAGCATCTTAGAGGATCTAGGATGTGGTCTAACCTGTAGGACTGTATAAATTTCACTAAACCACCACAGACACAGGGCTCCAGAGCCACGTGACCTCTTATTCCCTCCTTCCTGTTGGGAAATCACTCTCAGTTCTTTGAAGACTTGTTTCTAAGCAGCTGAAGACTGAGAAGTCTGCTGTTAGAATGGTTTCCAAAGTCAGAGTAAGTAGACTCTGAGGGAGGCTCTAGAGCTTGGGTCAAGTGCCAGAGTGCAGGCGCTTTATCATTAGGCTTTGTGATCCATTCTGGCTGCTCTCAGCCCTTTGATTCTATTTCTTCTTTAGTTCTTCGTCCCTGAAAGTTGACCTTGCCAGATAAATAGCCTGGTAGCTTTTGAAAGGACTTTCATTTCTATATGAGGCAGCAGGAGAAGTCTATGATCAGCACTGGGCTTGCTGCAACAGATGACCAGAAGCCTGTGCTGGAGGTGATGGCTTTAGGCAGCTGAGGGCTGTCGTGTGGACAGGGCAGATGTCAGCTGTGTGAGTTCCAGAGGGAGAGCTAGGACTCTTGAGGATCATCAGAGTGGCAGCTAAGAGGAAGAGCTTTCTCACAGCAAAGGGCTTAGCAGGAGTGGGCACCCTGGTCATGATGGAGTGGGGATGAATAGATCTGAGAGAAGCAATGATCTCGGCATCAGAGGCAAAGCTGAGACTCAAGCCCTGGACCTCAGTTTGTAGGTCAGTGCCCTGACACCTGGACCACAGCCGCCTGGCTGCCCCCACCTGCCCTCCCTCTCCCTCTCCCTCTCTCCTTCAGCGGTGTTTCTTGCCCTGGGGTGAGGAATGGCCCCCGCCATCTCAATTCCAGGGGCTGTACTCTTGGACCTGGATCAGCAGACCTTGCCTGGGGTAGCCCACCAGGTGGTGGAGCAGATGGTCATCTCTGACCAGATCAAGGCTGAGGACAGAGCCAATGTGCTGCGTGCCCTTCTTCTGAAGCACAGGTGTGGCCCTGTGGGAACGCCGCTGCATCCCGCCCACCTCCCTCCAGCCCTGCACTGCCCCTCCTCACCTCACCGTCCTCTGCCCTTCCAGCCACCCAAGTGATGAGAAGGACTTCTCCTTCCCTCGCAACATCTCCGCCGGCTCCCTCGGCTCCCTGCTAGGACATCATCATGCCCAGGGCGCGGAGAGTGACCCCCACGTCACCGAGCCGCTCATTGGTGGAATTCCAGAGACACGGCTGGAGGTGGAGCGTGAGGTGAGGGAGGAGCAGGTCTGCCTGGGGCTGGCAGCAGGGCTGTAGAGTAAGCCTGGGCGTCAGGGGCGGCTGAGCTCCATTCTGTGTCCCTCCCATCCCAGCGTGAGCTGCCACCTTCAGCCCCACCAGCTGGCATCACCCGCTCCAAGTCTAAGCACGAGCTGAAGCTTCTAGAGAAGATCCCTGAGAATGCTGAAGCCACAGTGGTCCTTGTGGGTACGTGGGCCAGGTCTGCGTGCGTGCGTGCGTGTGTGTGTGTTTCGGGGACAGGTCTCGGTAGCCACCCAGGGGTAGGAGCTGGAAGGACCCTGCTGCTTGTTCTTGCCCATGATGCCGCCACCCCTCTAGGCTGTGTGGAGTTCCTCTCACATCCCACCATGGCCTTTGTGCGCCTGCGGGAGGCTGTGGAGCTGGACGCGGTGCTGGAGGTCCCTGTGCCCGTGCGCTTCCTCTTCCTGCTCCTGGGCCCCAGCAGCGCCAACATGGACTACCACGAGATTGGCCGATCCATCTCCACCCTCATGTCTGACAAGGTCAGCCCTGTCCTCATCCTCTGGCCCTTCTCCCCGGAGCCAGCATCCCTCGATCAACCTGGCTCCACACAACCCTGTTGCTGCTGCTGATCTTGCCAGCCCTGGCCCTGGGCTCTTGTTCCCCCCCCCCCCCCTTCTATGCCCTTTCCTGATCCCCAACTGTGTTGGCAGCAATTCCATGAGGCAGCCTACCTGGCAGACGAGCGGGATGACTTGCTGACGGCCATCAATGCCTTCTTGGACTGCAGCGTGGTGCTGCCGCCTTCAGAGGTGCAGGGCGAGGAGTTGCTGCGTTCCGTTGCCCACTTCCAACGCCAGATGCTCAAGAAGCGAGAGGAGCAGGGCCGGCTGCTGCCCCCCGGCGCTGGGTTGGAGCCCAAGTCTGCGCAAGATAAGGGTACGCCCATGTAGGCCACACCAGCGGGGGCTCCCTGGGAAGGGAGAGTCTTCACTGGCGCCCTGACGGAGGCCTGGGTTGCAGCGCTCCTGCAGATGGTAGAGGCGGCAGGTGCAGTTGAAGACGATCCCCTCCGGCGGACCGGCCGGCCCTTTGGGGGGCTGATCCGGGACGTACGGCGCCGCTACCCCCACTACCTGAGTGACTTCCGCGATGCGCTTGACCCTCAGTGCTTGGCGGCGGTCATCTTCATCTACTTCGCGGCCCTGTCGCCTGCCATCACCTTTGGGGGATTGCTTGGTAAGCAGAGTCCTTGGAGGGAGGCCGGTGTCAGTGGGCAGGGCAGTGGGCAGCAGCTGAGCTTGTGCTTGTACCCTTAGGAGAGAAAACGCAGAACCTGATAGGGGTGTCAGAGCTGATCATGTCTACAGCGCTCCAGGGTGTGGTCTTCTGTCTTTTGGGGGCTCAGCCGCTGCTAGTGATCGGCTTTTCTGGGCCCCTCCTGGTTTTTGAGGAGGCCTTCTTCTCGGTAAGACCGGCCCCCTTCCTGAGATACTGCTCTCAGTCCCAGATCTTGGGCCTGACAGCCAACTTTGCCTTCCCAGTTCTGTAATAGCAACCAGCTGGAGTACCTGGTGGGCCGTGTGTGGATTGGCTTCTGGCTCGTACTCCTAGCCCTGCTCATGGTGGCCCTGGAGGGTAGCTTCCTGGTCCGCTTCGTCTCCCGCTTCACTCAGGAGATTTTTGCCTTCCTCATCTCCCTCATCTTCATCTACGAGACCTTCTACAAGCTGATCAAGGTAAACAGGCCCAGCTGGGAGAGGGCCTTTGGGCAGCAGGGAGCCCAGAACATCTTGGCTTTTCTATCTAGACAGGAGGCCAGGCTTATCTTAGTGTCCCCTGGGCCTGTAGTCCCATGGAGCCCTCAAGCTAGCTAGAGCTCGGTCTCCTTCCTCCTAACCTGACTGTTGCCAACACATATTCATGGTTCACATCCTTCTTTCAAAAAGGAATACCAAGCTGGGCACTGGGGGCTCACGCCTGTCATCCTAGCTACACAGGAGGCTGAGATCTGAGGATCGTGGTTCAAAGCTAGCCTGGGCAAGGAAAGTCCATGACACTCTTATCTCCAATTAACCACCAGAAAACCAGAAGTGGTGCTGTAGCTCAAGTGATAGAGTACTCGCCTTGAGCTGAAGAGCTCAGGGACAGCGCCCAGGCCCAGAGTTCAAGCCCCACAACTGACCAAAAAAACCCAAAAACCTAATACCCAGGGTTACATTCAATTTTGTTAAAATGTCAAATTTGTGAGAGTATGGGAAGGGAATGGCCCACAGGTAACAAACACAGTCACAGCCTGGGTATCAGACATAAAGGACAGTGGCAGGAGGTGTCTTCTCCCAGTTCCCGCAGCTCCTCTGGGACTGGCTCACACTACACCCAATGGTCTTCCTCCCTCCCAGCCTGCCCCTGGGCCTTCCCTTAGTCCACGAGGCCTTGTGTTCACAGCTGACCTTCTGGATCATTTTTTCTTTTGTCTGTGAGTGTTCATGTGCCAGTAGTACTTGGAGCCTCATGATCTCCAATTTTTCACTCAAGACTGCCAGGACTGGGAAGGTGGCTCAGTGGTAGAGTGCTTGCCTCACATGCATGAGGCCCTGGGTTCGATTTCTCAGCACCACATAAACAGAAAAAGCCAGAAGTGGCGCTGTGGCTCAATGGTAGAGCGCTAGCCTTGAGCACAAAGAGGCTCATGGACAGCACCCAGGCCCAGAATTCAAGCCCCATAACCAACTACAACAAAAAAGACTACTCTGCCACTTGAGTCACCCCTCCACTTCTGGCTTTCTGCTGGTTAATTGGAGCTGAGAGTACCATGAACTTTGCTGCCATACTGGCTTTGAACCACAATCCTCAGGTCTCAGCCTCAATAACTAGGATTACAGGCATGAGCCACCAGTGACTAATTGGATCATTTTCATTGATTATTGAAAAGGATCAGTTGGGTCATTTTGTTAATCCAACAATACAAGTTCAAGCCAGGTATGGTAGGAGACAGAGGCAGGAACAAGGATTAGAGTGTGAGCTGGGCCAGTGAGTGCCGGCATGGGCTAAATAGTGAGGCCCTATCACATCTCTCTCTCTCACACACACACACACACACACACACACACAAAATAGTGAGGCCCTATCACATCTCTCACACACAGGCACACACACACACAAAATAGTGAGGCCCTATCACATCTCTCTCTCACACCCTGGCACACACACGTGCTCACATACGCTTCTGGAAGGCAAACTGGCCTTTTCCCTGCCAGTCCCAGCCCCCAGCATCCCGCTCAGGCGGAGCTCTCTCTCCAGTTCAGCTAATGGAGTTCTTTGTGCCTTCTCCAGATCTTCCAGGAGCACCCCCTCCATGGCTGTTCAGTCTCTAATAGCTCAGAGGCAGATGGTGACGACAACATGACTTGGTCCAGGGCAGCATCCACACTGAGCCCGGGCAACGAGAGCTTGGCTGGACCGTCTGTACCCGGGAGACTCCGGGGCCAGCCCAACACAGCCCTGCTGTCACTGGTGCTTATGGCGGGCACCTTCTTCATTGCCTTCTTCCTTCGAAAATTCAAGAATAGCCGGTTCTTTCCAGGCCGGGTATGTGGGCTCAGGCTGGAAGCTGACAAGGAAATGAGGGGCTGTGTTTGGCAGGAGGCCTCTGAGCATGCTGCTTTCCCTCTCAGATCCGACGGGTGATCGGGGACTTCGGGGTACCCATCGCAATCCTCATCATGGTGCTTGTAGATTACAGTATCGAGGATACCTACACGCAGGTAAGGTGGTACACGTGGCAGTGAGGAGCTACTGCCTGGCACTGCGTTGCTTCTACTACTCTGGGTTCTGTAGCCCCCAGCCAGGGCAGACTGGGCAGACATCAACCTCTTTCTGTGGTGGGCCCGCACATCCACCTTTGCCCCTGACCCTATTCCTGTAGAAGTTGAGTGTGCCTGACGGATTCTCAGTGACGGCTCCAGACAAGCGGGGCTGGATCATCAACCCCCTGGGGGAGAAGAGCCCCTTCCCTGTGTGGATGATGGTGGCCAGCCTGTTGCCTGCCGTCCTGGTCTTCATCCTGATCTTCATGGAGACGCAGATCACCACGTGAGCCTTCCTAGCTGATGGGTCTCGGGGCTCTGGGAGAACGTGGAGACCATCACTGTGCTGGGCAAAGGAGCCCAAGGGATTTGGGTACCAGGTTGACTCAAGTTTATTTTATAGGCAGCAGAAAATATCGTCTTTGTTGGCCGGGGCAGGGACAGCCTGGCTGGAAAGGGGTCATGTAAGATAAGAGCAAGTTTAGATCATGATGGAATTCTAGTCCCGACACAGGGACTGGTTGGGGCGCTCTGGGAAGGTGAGAAGGGATGTGCTGTGTGTGGCCTGGCCTCAGCCAGCACTGCCTTTCCCACTCAGGCTGATCATCTCCAAGAAGGAGCGCATGCTGCAGAAGGGCTCCGGCTTCCATCTGGACCTGCTGCTCATCGTGGCCATGGGCGGCATCTGTGCCCTCTTCGGCCTGCCTTGGTTGGCTGCAGCCACCGTCCGCTCCGTCACCCATGCCAACGCACTTACCGTCATGAGCAAAGCTGTGGCACCTGGAGACAAGCCTAAGATTCAGGAGGTCAAGGAGCAGCGGGTGACAGGGCTGCTGGTGGCTCTGCTTGTTGGTATGTTGGCCTTGTCTCCACTTTCTCCATGGGTTCTCAAGGGCGGGCCACCGAGGGAGAAAGCTGAGGCCGCTCTTTCTTCACCCCTCTCCAGGCCTTTCCATGGTCATCGGTGATCTGCTCCGACAAATCCCTCTCGCTGTGCTTTTTGGGATTTTCCTGTACATGGGAGTCACTTCCCTCAATGGGATCCAATTCTACGAGCGGCTGCATCTGCTGCTCATGCCGCCCAAACACCACCCAGATGTCACCTATGTCAAAAAGGTGAGTGGGCCACCCAAGAGGGTGGCCAGTCCCCCTCTGCATGCTGGACACATGGGCTCTTCTAGCCCCTCTGAAGAGGAAGGACGTCCTTTGTCCCCTGGATATGGCTAGCTCGGGGGGACACGTAGGCCCACCTCATCTCTGCCCCCAGGTTCGGACCCTGCGGATGCATCTGTTCACCGCCCTGCAGCTTCTCTGCCTGGCCCTGCTCTGGGCAGTCATGTCCACAGCTGCCTCCCTGGCCTTCCCCTTCATCCTCATCCTCACGGTGCCTCTGCGAATGGTGGTGCTCACCCGCATCTTCACTGAACGAGAGATGAAATGTGTAAGGAGCCCTGCCCCCTCCTCTCCAGTCCCCCTTCCCATGGGCACTCCCTTCCCAAGGTTCTGGAACACTCAGTCTTCCTTTCCTCTCACAGCTGGATGCTAATGAGGCGGAGCCTGTGTTTGATGAGCGCGAGGGTGTGGACGAGTACAACGAGATGCCCATGCCTGTGTAGCTGCTGCCTGGAGGACAGCAGAGGGACTCGCAGAGGGACTGTCGGGCAGAGGGAACGGGGGCTGGTGGGATGGTGTCTCTCCCTCCTCCTCCTCATTTTTATTTAAGTGATTAATAATTTAAAGTCCTCTTCTCCCCACTCCTTCAGTAAAGTGCTTCGGCCCCCCCACTTAGCCCTGGCCTGTCTTCATTTGGGGGGAGGGGTGAAAAACATAGGGAACCCTACCCTGCCCCAGGAACGAGACTCAACATAGGAAGGAAAGGGACTTTAATGATAAACCAAAACAGGGAGCCAAAGTGCAAGTTGTCCACCCCCCATAGGGGGGCCATCCTGAGCCCCTTGCGCATTCCCTCACCCCCCTTCGGGTCCCCAGTGGAGGCCCAAGGCCTGGAGCTTCTGCCTCAGGTAGCTCTTAAGCTGGGGCAGGCCTCTCTGCGACTCCAGTTCCTCAAAGGGCAGCTGTGGGGAGAGGAGAGTGGGTCAGTGAGTCACCGTGGGCAGGCAGCGGGTAAGCCTGCGAGGGGGGCGGGGCGGGGCCTCTCACCGGCAGGAGCTGGTAGCCCATTAGGCCTAGATGCCGCTCCCTCAGGGCCCGGGATCCCAGCAGCACCCTGCCGTCGCGGCAGAAATGCCAACGCTCGCGCAGCATCAGCACCACTCTGGAGGGGGGCAGACATGGCTCAGAGTACTGGTGGCCAGTTGGCCAAGGCTCCCCCACCAGCTTTCTTACCTTTGGGCAGGGTTTTGAGTTGTGGGGTTCGAGGCCTGGTCTTGCGGGCGGGACCGTGGCGGGTAAGGCAGGAAGGGGTCCTGGGTCCTGATGGGAAGCACAGCACCCGAGCTGCCGACACACAGCAGGAAGTCTACAGGGGAGAGAGTAGGGCTTCGGCCTCGCTGGAGGCCCGGCGCTGCCCAGCTCTAGGGCTCCTGCCCACCAGCACCTCACCTGTGCAGTAGCCTGGAGGCACAGTCAGGTCCTGGCGGTATTTCTCCTCCCCTAGCAGCTGGCGTAGACCCTCAGCTACTATGTCCTTGTGACTGGGGAAAGGGCACCGGTAGGACCCAAGGTCTCATTGCAGGCCAGTCTGTCCCGGCTGGGCACTGCTACCCTGGGCAAACCCCTTTGCTGTCTCTGGGCCTGTTTTCTTCGTTATGACTGCTAAGATCCATGCTCAGCAGCGTGTGGAGGCTCTGGCGTTCTACTCTGCTTCCATGGCTCACCATCCCCTCACCCCGGGCTGCCTGCACACCTGTACTTGCAGCGGGCACGGTCAGTGATGAGTGGCTGCGGGAAGATGGGCACTTGATGCCTTTGGGGAAGGCGGGGGCCTCGGTATCCTGGGAGCTCCAGCTCCACAGCCGTGTCAAGCAGAGAGAGGTAGCGGCGCACAATCAGAGCATGAGGGGTGCCTGTGGGAAACCAAGAATTGGGGAAATCCTAGACTGCCAGCCCCTGGGCACTTCCTCACTCCTCAGCCCTACCAGCCGTCCACCACACGTACCAGTGATATGGTTGATGAAACTTGGGGAGAAGACAAAGTGCAGGGTTCTGTAGGGCAGGCACTGGAGCTGGCACAGTGACATCAAGATGTTGACTGTGGCCAAGGGCGCCACCCCAGCCTCCCGAGCCAGGATTTTCTCAAGGCAGGGTATGAACTGCTGCTCCAGTGGCATGTAGTTCAGCCGCCCAAAGGGCAAGAGCAATTTCTGTACCATCTGTGGAGAGACCAGCGCACTGCCTTTCACAAGCTGACCGCAGAGGCCTGGCCCAGCGGTACCATGGCTATTGAGACAGAATAGCCATCTACCCTGGCATACACACTGAAAATGCAACAGCATCAACAGTGTCTTGAGCCACATGGGGCTCACTACTACACAAGCAGAGGGGGTGTGGCCTGCAGACTTGGTCAAGTGGGAAGGGTGAGGCTAGGCCAGTGCTAAGAGTGCTTTCTCTAGAAAACTGCAGAACTGGAGGTTTCCATGCTGTTATGAGAGTTGGCCAGGCCACAGATACCCTGGAGCATGGAGCTTGGCCGGTATGTTTGCTGCGGGAGGAAGAGGCCAAACAAGTTGGACGAGGGGGCTGGGCCTGCCCCAGTCACTGAGGCTGACTCACAGGGGAGCATGGCAGGGTGGGAGGCAAGCCCACCTTGCTGTTGAGCTGGGCTTCCTGGACCACCAGGAAGTGGGCAATGGCTTCCAGAAGCTGAGGTTCCCTCAACCGGTGGCGTGCCAGGTGCTGGGCCAGGAGCACCATCGCGTGGGGACTGAATTCCTCTGGCCTAACCTCTGTGAAAAACAGCCCGTTACCTTTGGCCTTCAGGCCAGGTCTCCAGAGGACTTAAGGGCCCCTCAACCCTGTCCCCATTTGCACCTGTCAGGCTGCTGATCAGTTGCTTCCGTGGGTACCGCTGGAAATGGGGGCAGTTCAAAGCAACTTCCAACCTCTGACCACCATGGAGGCCAGGCCGCAGAGGGGGAGGTGGCTTTGGAGGGAGGCGAGCCCTCCGCTCCTGCTCCAGGGCACATACCAGGGGCCCATCAGATGGAAAGCCTGAGAGGGAAAGGGGCAAGGGCAGTCCTTGTTCTCACTGTTAGCATGAGTTCTCACTTTTCTCATCTTCAGTTCCTGAGCAAGAAGGTATAGCAGAGGTATAAAATAGGGATCTCATCTTGTTCCAAATGTGGCTTCCTAGAGCAGCACTGTGTTGGAAGGAACCTGGGGCAACAACCTAGGGAGCTGGAATGAATGCTACTTTCTGTGTGCGTGTGCTGGTAAGGTAGCTTTTTTTGCTCAAGGCTGTTGCTCTACCACTTGAGCAGCACATTCAGCTTTTTGCTGGTTAATTGGAGATAAGAGTCTCATAGACTTTTCTGCCAGGATTGGCATCAACCCACCATCCTCAGATTTCAGCCTCCTGAGTAGCTAAGATTTACAAGCAAAAGCCACCAGCACCCATCTATGAATGCTAGTTGATTATGACATCTGCTTTGGCCACAGGCAGCAGCAAATGTGCATGGTGTGTGTCATTCCTGGGCAAAACCCTGGGAGACTGAGTCTATTGGTGACCTTGAGTCCTCCACTGTTCTTTTTCTACTTTGCCTAGATGCCCACATTCCCAGATGCACTCCTCACCAAGTAAGACTGCCAGGTGCAGACACACATGAATGGTGTGAATGTCAAAGGAGGGGCAGTTTCGAATGATGAGCTGACTCAAGTCCTGTAGTGTGGCCTGCTCCACAGGGGGGGTCCGAGGTGTAGACCCCAAGAGCTGGCCCAGACGACGAAGTGCCACAGGGTAGTGGTGAGGGCGCACCTTGGTGGGATTCTGGCCTAGCCAGCGCAGCAACTCCCCAGGACTCCTTGCCTGCTCCAAAAGCCGCTGGAGGCCTTGCACAGGGCCTGCACGGGGCCCTCCTCCAAGAGGATGGTTCCCCCACTTGCTGGGCCCTAAAGAGCAGGACTGTGCTGGTGGGAAGAGTAGCAGGCCCGACAGCCGAGCAGGAGAGGCCTGGGCAGAGAGCAGGACTCGAAGCATGGAGTTGGGTGATGGAGACCCTGGGGGGGCAGTCAGGAAATCGGGTGAGGTTTCGTCCAAGGAGGGGGAAAGCCCTGCTAGCCACTCCTTACCTCACTCCCCTGGCAGAAGAGCCTGGCGTGAGCGCAACCCTTTCTAACTGCTCTGGTCCTTTCTCCCCTCCTGCCCCTCTTCCCCCTTTCCATTCTTTGCAACAGCAACCCTGGTCCTTCCGTGTGTTCGGCGCAGCGCTATTCGCAAAGCAATTCCACATGCACTATCTCCTCCATCGTGGAGCTGTCGCTGCCTCCTTTCACGGGTGGAGACAAGGAAATTAAGCCCGAGGTCACTCACGGGGTTAGTGGTCGCGCCCGGCCGGACCTCTGGCCCGGGGCGGAGGGCGGCGGCGCAGAGGGCCGGCGCGGCCCCGGGCTGGGCGCTCCCTCTTACCGCTGCGTGACCTTGGACAGCGGTCTCGCGCTCCGCCTGTCTCCTCACCCGTGAAAGGGGGACACGGCGCTCCCCTCGCAGGGCACGCGCGGGGTCCGGGCGCGCACCTCCGCGAAGGCGCGGAGCCGGGGCCGTCGGGGTCCCGCGCCCGCCCCGGGGACGCCCAGAGCCCGCGCCCGCCGCCCTCCCGCGGCCCGCCGCCCCCTTCCCCCGCCAGACGCCACCCTCCCTACATGACTCCCCGGGCCCCGCGCAGATCGCTCCCTCAGTCGGTCTCGGGGCCCGGGAGCCGGGTTCTCCCCGCGGTCTCCTCATCGGCGGACCACCGAGTCCGCCATCTTCCCAGCAGCCCGCGGACCGCCGCTGGACGCCAGTCACCGCGCAGCGCGCAGCGCGCGGCGCGCAGCCAGCGGAGGAGACGTGGCTCCCAGCAGGCGCTGCGAGCGGGGGCCTCGGTCCCGCCCCCCGCTTCCGGGAAGTGCGCGCGCGGCAAGAGGGCGGGATCGAGACGGGGGCGGGGCCGAGGAGCCAAAGGCTGAAAGCCGCGGGACCCAAGCTCGGGGGCGAGCGAGGTCAGCCACCCCACTAGCGGAGCGGCACCCGACCAACCGAAGCCGAGCCCAGGCCCTGCCTTCGCTCCCTTCTCCCCGCTGCGTGAGTCCACACAGACGCACACCAAGAGTGAAAACTTCACAGTTATTTTAATCTGCACATGTTCCAGACGACACCTCTGTCCCTCCCAGCTCCCTTTCACCAGCCTCCCGATCTGGGTCCCCAAATCAGCCTCTCAGGGACCAGAGGTGGCTGGGTCCTCCGGCAGGACACTAAGGCGGGCCCAGGGGGGTGGCCTGGCTCTGCCCAGGGCCAAGGCAGCGACAGCAGGTGCCCGATGTGGAGGAGCCCACTGTCAGTGAGGGCTGAGTGCCAGCAGCTCCCGGGGGTGGCCCAGAGCCGTGAAGATCGCAGGGAGGAGCCTCCCCCAGCCTCCGGAGTCCTCTGCGACGCAGGGCTGGGCTCCAGGGTAGTGGGAAGAAGCAAGCTGGGGAGGCTGGCCGGGGCAGACAGCAGTTCCCACCTCGCCTTGGAGAATGAGGTCCAGGAGGGCAGGTTGCTTTGCCAAGAGCCCGTGGAGGCGCTACGGGCGGTACATGGCAAAGGCCAGGAGACTGAGCAGCAGGGTGAAGCTGGCCAGGCCCAGGGTGGCGGTCAGGGGAAAGAAGGGTCGGTACTGGATCTGGCAGTACCAGAGTAGAAGCAGCAGCAGCAGCAGCAGGGGCAGCAGTAGGCTGCCAATTTCCAGCCCGGAGGGGCCTGGTTCTGACCCCGGTGGGCAGGGGGGATGTGGGGGGCCGACTCTCGTGGACACGTGGCAGTGGAGAACACAATTGGGAGGGAGGTGAAGGCTGCCCAGCGTCTGGCTGTCGTCTCCTAACAGCTGGCCTTGGTAGATGAGGCGCACCTGCTGCTCCCGGCCGGGAAACTGGGTCCTGAGGAGAGAGGGACCTGGGTAAGAGAGCAGGCCTCAGGCAATCCTAGTCCCCTTTCCAGAGCTAGGCTCCCACCCCTCGACCCTGCCCTGCACACACCACCCAGGCTGTGGCCTCTGGGGGGCAGTCTGCCACAGGGGAAAACAGTACAGTGTGATTTGGGGAGCTCAGTTCCCACAGAGGGCTCCTTATCTCTGGGGCCTTCTGCAAGCACACCCACTCCTTTCCCCTCCTCCCCCTTATTTTGCATTTCCATCCTACCCTTTTCCCCGGCTTACCTTTTCAAGGTGCCAATGGTGTCGTGGGGCCAGGCCCTGGCCACCTGCTCTGAGTCATTGAGGAATTTCAGCCTTAGCACTAGGGGCTCCTGTGGGGAGTCCGGAGGTGGCAGCGTTGCTGTAACCCCTGTGCCAGGCTCTGGCTGTGCAGCTGAACTTCTGTGTCTCAGGCTGGGAGTCTCTGCCCCTGGAGCCTCCCCTCGGATGCTGTCAGTGGCTGCCATGGCTTCGCTGGGCTGGGCTGCTGTTGGAGTCCCTGATGTCTGGGGCAGGGGGTCCGTGGTGGTCTCAGTGGTGTGTGTTGAGACCCAAGCAAGGGCCAGCAGCAGGAGGCAGGCAAGCACCGCAAAAAGGACAGTCACCTCATCACCCACCCCTTCAATCAAGGCCATGGCACTGCCTTGCCTGCTGTGCTACCGAGCTGGAGAGGCACAAAGATCCAGTGAGGGGCTGCCGGTCAGGCCAGGAGTTCTCCAGACTCCAACAGGCTCTTGGTTTCCCCCATACTACACCTCTCCCACAGTCCTAATTCCTCCATCCCCTTGTGCACCCCAGGGTACAGAGTGCTCTGATTCCGTCACCCCAACTTGGCTGTCTGTCACTTCCTATCACCAGATTCCAAGTCCTAACTCTTGTTACCTGTGTTCTAGGTCTTTAACCAGCTCCCTAAGTCATCCAAACCCTATCTCCAGGAAAGGGCCTTGACCTTGTAAGCAAGCTCTCTACATTTAACCTCTATCAGACTTCACTCCACAGCTTGCCCATTCGTTTGTCCATTTCTTCCAAAGTCCACTCCTTCAGCTATCCGCCCCTACCCCCAAGCTCGTCTAATGCTGTCACTAAAGGTCCTCCATGGAGTCGGAAAGGGATCTCTCGGTCTCCCGGCCCTCCCCTTTCGGGTGAAATGTCACCCAAACGCCACCCGCGGAAGCAGGGGCTGCTTGGCAAAGTTTCCCCACACCAAACGTCAAACTCCACCCTTGGGCAATCCGGAGCCTCGGGTCGCTGCCACCCTCGCCGCTCGGCCCTTCCGTGGGTTAATCCCAAACCCAACCCCGCGGCGGCCCGACCGACCCCTCACTCGGGGGGAGGCCGCCAGTCCCGGGCCCACTGGAGAACGGAGGCTCGGCCCTCCCCACCCAGCGGCTCCAGCCCTCCTCCCATCTTCCCGCCCCCCTCCCCCAGCCCCGGGAGGGCCCCGGGCGATGCCGGGGCGGGGCCCGGCCGGGCCGGGAGGCGGGTGGGCGCGGCCTCGCGTGGGGACTCACCGCTCGGCTCCGCCAGCTCCATCGCGGCCCCGCGGGCACTTCCGGGCGGGCGGCGCCGAGGTCGCAGACACCTGAGACACCCCTCCTTCCCCGCCGCCGCGGCCCGGGGCATTGTGGGACTTGTAGTCCGCGCCAGCCTCGCGCGCCGCGCCGACCCTCCGCCCCGCGGCCCCGTGTGCGGGGCGCGGCAGGCCGCTGCCTGAGCCCGCGGGCCGTGGACGGGCCGGCGAGCACGGGCTCGGGGGGCCGGGTGGGGCTGGCCGCAGAGGTGTGGGCCGCCGCAGGGCCCGCCCCTTCCGCCGAGCTCCCGTCACTCCGGACCCCGACGTCACCGGCGCACGTCAGAGCACGCGTGCTCGCGACGCGGCGCCGAGGCCCGGGGGAGCTCGGGTGGCCGTGCCCGGGCGTCGCGACAGAGCAGCTCGCCCAGCCCCCGAGCTGACGCTGCAGCCCAGAGCCCTGAAGGCACGGGCCCCCTCCCCCAGCTAGCTGAGGACGCCCGGCCCGGGCGCCCCTTCTCCTGCCTCCTCCCTGCCCCGGCCTCCTCCCTGCCCCGGCCTCCTCCCTGCCCCGGCCTCCTCCCTCCCCCGGCCTCCTCCCTCCCCCGGCCACCTCCCTCCCCCGGCCTCCTCCCTCCCCCGGCCACCTCCCTTCTCCTGGCCTCCTCCCTCCCCGGCCTCCTTCCTCCCCTGGCCTCCCAAAGGCAGTGAAGCTAGACCTTGGAACAGAACACAAATCCTGAGCCTTTATGCGGTGATCCTCAGCTGTGTGATCTGAGGCAGGACTGTGGGGGTGGGGATTAAATCCCTGAATTGAAGTTTCTTTTTTGTGCCAGCCCTGGGGCTTGAACTCAGGACCTGGGCACTGTCCTGAGCTTTTGTGAGCAAGGACAGTGCTCTAGCACTTGAACCATAGCTGCTAGTTCTGGCTTTTTTTTTGGTAGTTAATGGGAGAGATGAGCCTCTTGGAGCCGGGCACCGGTGGCTCATACCTTCTGTAGTCCTAGATACTCAGGCTGAGATCTGAGGATCAAGGTTCAAAGTCAACCCAGGCAGGAAAGGCCAAGAGACTCTTATCTCCATCTAAACCACCAGAAAACGAAGTGGCGTTATGGCTCAAGTGGTAGAGTGCTAGCCTTGAGCTGAAGAGTGCTGCTGGGACAGTGCCTAGGGCCACGACCAAAAAAAAAAGTCTCATGGACTTTCCTGCCCCAGCTGGCTTCAAACTGCAATCCTCAGATCTCAGTGTCATGGCATAGCTAGAATTACAGCCATGAGCTAGCTAGTCTTTTCAATCTTGAAACCTCATTAAAGCAATTGTAAAGAAGAAAATCGGGCTGGAGGTGTGGCCTGAAGAAAGCCTGACAAGCATGAAAGCTCTGAGTTCAAATCCCAGTACCAAAAAGGAGAAAATTGATGTTATAGTAAATAAATGTGAAAACTATGTAAGACAGGGGTCATGGTAGATTTTGTTCATTTAATATTACGGATTTATTTCCTCCACTCAAATCTTGACTGGGAAATTGGATCCTTAAGAGGGTTCCTATGGGGCTGGGAATGTGGCTCTGGTAGAGTGCTTGCCTAGCATGTGTGAAGCCCTGGGTTCAATTCCTCATTACCACATACAGAGAAAAACCCAGAAGTGGTGCTGTGGCTCGAAGAGGTAGAGTACTAGCCCTGAGTTCAAGCCCCACAACCAGAAAAAAAAAAGTGTTTCTGTGTAGAGAATATTGAGTCCCAGCCAGACCGTGACAGCTAAACTTGGGGTTTTTCCCTCCTTCCTTTGGGATCCAGTAAACAAAGAAGTCTTGTGTCCTAGCCTTCACCGGCCAGGCCAGTCCTGTGTGTGTGTCCACATGTGTGCTTCCCACCCATTTCCTGAGACAGGGTCTCTATGGCCTTGAGCCCTTGAGCCTATGGCCTCAGTCTCCCAGGCTGGCTGACTTTGCACATCATCAGCCTACCCTAGCCTTTGCATAGTATATACTACTTATGGCCCCAAGCCAAGGGCTCTAAATAGATGTTATAGGCCTTGTACTATGTGAAATGCTAGGAATACAATGGTTTATCAGCTCCTTTCCTACCCTCATATGGCTTACCTACTAAAAGAAGAGCAGACTTGGAAAGAGCCCATTAATCTTAAAACAGGCATGTATGTGCTGGTGGCTGGGGCAACACATGGAGTACTTTCCTCCAAGCATATCTCTGGGAAAGTACACCTGGTGCAACTTCTAATAAAACATCTAAAAGAAATGATAATGTTACTTTTAGAAACACAAACCAGCAGAGCCAGGTTTTCTGCTCAACAGTATTATTTTTGCAGATGAAGCCCAGAATGGGTGCAAGACATCCTTAATTTCATATAGATAGAAATCTACATCCCTCAGGAGTTTAAGAGGTACCAAGTATGGATTCATTTGCACTTGGTCATTTGGATGGCAAGAGGTTAGGAATGGTGATTCGGTTTATACTGGGACAGACTTCTTTTTTGGGGGGGGTTTCCGGTCGTGGGGCCTGAACTCTGGGCCTGGGCGCTGTCCCTAAGCTCTTCAGCTCAAGGCTAGCTCTACCACTTGAGCCACAGCTCCACTTCCAGCTTTTTTCTTTTTGCTTATGTGGTGCTGAGGAATCAAACTCAGGGCCTCAGGCATGCAAGGCAAGCACTCTACCACTGAGCCACCTTCCCAGGCCCCTGGGGCAGACTTCTTGTATAGGTAATATATTCACAGATGACTTCATGCTGAGAAAAGATCTAGCTTGGCCTAGAAAATAGAAGTGTGGGTAAAAAGAATGACTGTATCAGTGGTCTTCAGAAGACATCTGGGTATAGCCCCAAGAAATTTATTAGCTGAAGCCATGCTACCTTTTGGGGCTATAGAATGTGTGTGTGTGTGTGTGTGTGTGTGTGTGTGTGTGTGTGTGTGTCTGGTGTGTTGGCTATCTGAACTGTAGACAGTTGGCAATGGGAGTGCAGAGTAAATGTGACATTGAATAGAACTCCTTGACCTCAGGAGTAGTAGAAGGACAAGATGGACAAAGTGGGGTAGTAGAACAAGGAAAATTATGGGAGTGCTGTGGGTTCTAGTACATTTTTCACAGGACCAATGGGAAAGAAGACAATTGAGTCCTCCCTCTCCTTTCTCTCTGTACCAATAATGTAGGGCAGCATTCAGCAAACCCTTCCTCGTTTGGTAGACAGGGTCTTTAAAAAGTGGGTTAATCCAGTGTGGGAGCTTTATGTAGTCTCTTAATAAACTATCACGTTTCTGCTACTTTCTCTAAATCTGGGTTCATTAGAAACAAAACAAAGCTGGGTTAAGCCAGGCACTTCATGCTTGTATCCTATCCACTCAGGAGGTTGAGATCTGAGGACTGTGGTTCAAAGCCAGCTAGGACAGAAAGTCTGTGAGACTCTTATCATCAATTAACTACAAAAAACAAAAACAGAAATGGACCTGTGACTCAAGCAGTAGAGCAGTAGCCTTGAGCACAAGAAACTCAGGACAGTATCCAGGCCCTGAGTTCAAGCCCCAGGACTGGTACAAAAGGAAAAAGGAAAAAAAAAGGGGGGGGGGGGAATTGGGTCATGAGTATAAGAGTTGGGATATTGTCCCAAGTGTCATTCCAGGTGTATCCCGATCAGACCGTGGAAGATCTGAAAACAGCAGCGGGAAGCCTGGGCGCCAAAGCCAGTGGTGAAGACCCCCCCCCCCCCCCCCCCCCCGCCCCCAGCAGCGGTGTGGGCTCCGGGGTTGATCTGGGCCTGGGGCCCGCACCGAAGGCAGGGTGGCGTTAAGGGTGGCACCGTGGGGCCGGGCAGGCTTCCGGGCCAACCCTCCACCGCTCCTCAGAATCCTGGGGCGCAGGGCACAGTTCGGGCACAGCCTGGCGGCACCACACCCACCCCGCCGGCGCAGGGCGCGGCAAAGGCCAGCCCGCCGGGGAGGGGACGGGGCAGCGTTGCCGAGCGGCGGGCGGCTGGGCGGCAGCCGGCGGGAGGGGCGGAGCGCCGGGCTGCAGCGCGCCCCCCGCCCGGGGGTGGAGGCTGCGGAGCCCGCGAGAGCGAGGGGCGGGGGCGCGGGCCGGCGCGCGGGAGGGGCGGGGGCGGGGGCGGGGGGCGCGGGCTGCGCGTGCCGGAGCCGGCGGGGGCGGCCGTGCGTGCGCATGACGCGGAGGAGGGCCCGGGCCGCGCGCTCCCGGTCCCGTTGTTGTTGCCGCTTGCGGCTGCTCGGAGGCAGCGGGACCTCGGCGCCCGGGAGCTCCCGGCGGCGGCCACGGCGTGCTGCGGCGGCGCCTTCCGGCCTCGGCCCCCGATCCCCGGCCCCATGCGCTAGCCCCGCGCCGCCCGCTCCGTGGTCCGGGCCCCCCGCCAGCCCCGCGCGCCCGCTCGCCGCCGCCGCCGCGCCGCCCCGGGCCCCAGCCGGGCCCGCCTCGGGCCCCGCGGCCCCGGAGCCATGAACTTCCAGGCGGGCGGGGGACAGAGCCCGCAGCAGCAGCAGAGCCTGGCGGCTCCGGGGGGCGGCGGCGGCGGCGGCGGCGGCGCGGGGGGCGGCGGGCAGTTCGGCGGGGCGGGACCCGGGGCCGGAGGCGGCGGCCCCTCGCCGCAGCTGGCCGGCGGCCCCCCTCAGCAGTTCGCGCTCTCCAACTCGGCGGCCATCCGCGCCGAGATCCAGCGCTTCGAGTCCGTGCATCCCAACATCTACGCCATCTACGACCTGATCGAGCGCATCGAGGACTTGGCGCTGCAGAGCCAGATCCGGGAGCACGTCATCTCCATCGAGGGTGAGCGGGGGACTGCGGGCGCGGGGCGCGGCGCGGCGCGGCCGGGGGCTGCGCGGGCCGCGCGGGCCGGGGTCGGCCCATCGCAGGGCCTCGCGCGCCCGAGGTCCGGGCCGCGCAGTGCGTCTCTGCGCGCTGCCTAGCCCCGGTCCGGGGACACTTTGGGGCGGGGGGGGGGGGGTCGATCCCACGTCAGGAGACGTGTTTTGTGCCCCTCGGGCACGGGGCGAAGGCGCCACCGGTTGCGGTCTGAGGCGGTCGCCGAGGTTCATCCCGAGGCCTGGTGCTTGGCTCGGGATGCTGGGCGCGATGGAGGGACCCGGCGGGCCGAGAGGCCCGAGAATCGAAGGCCTCTGCTGCCGCCCCGGCCCTGCCCGGAGGCGGGGCGGAGGGTCGGAGTTGCCCTTCCGTGGATGACAGCCTTCCCGGGCCCCGCGCCCGCAGGCCTCGCCGGGCGCGTTTTCCCGACTCACACCCCTCAGGCGATTGCTGTGGAACGGGGGTGGGGGGCGGGGGAGCCAGGCCTGGTGTTGGGCCGGGGCGCTGCGGCCGCGTGGGAGGCGCCGGCCCATCCCTTGGTGCCTTAGCTAGAGCCACACTCTTGAAGCTTCCTGTCTCGGGGGCATCCGCATCTGCACACGCCCGAGGCCTGCACAGGAGGGGGAGGGGGCCGCTGGACTCACACTGACCCCCAGGGACATGGCGCCAGGATCATAAAGCCCAGGCTTTTGAGCTCCTTTTGGTAGACTTTTGGGTCGTGGACTTCAGCTGCTATGGGGCGCAGGAGCTGCGAGGTACACTCCTGGCGTATAGCTGCGGCCACCTCTGGTATGATGAGGGCCGCTCTGTTCGCAGGCACCCCAGTGGTGTGGTGGCCTTCCAGCTGAGCTCTGGCAGATGGGCCTCGCCCTGGGCCATCTGCTTCCTCCTCCAGCTCTGTTTGAAGGGGACGCCCACCAGCAGGTGGTGGGTACTGCTTTAGTGGTACTGCAGGAAGAGCCAAGGCCTGCTGCAGAGGACACGGAGTTGTGGGGCCTGTCCACCACTTGGGCCTTACGGTTAGGGCCCATTCCTGTCTTCATTCTGTTTGAAAACGGTAGGGGTCTATGCACCTCAACGGCCATTTTCTGGTTTTAGATGTCCTCAAAGGAGGAAAGCCAAAATACCATGGGTCTTAGGAGTAAAGGTTCCCATTTAGAGCTGGTATCCTGACCGCCGTGTGTGTGTGTGTGTGTGTGTGTGTGTGTGTGTGTGTGTGTGTGTGTGTGTGTGTGTGTGTGTGTGTGTGTGTGTGTCCACACACATACATGCATGCCCTTGCTGGGACAAGGGCTTGAACTCAGGACCTGGGCACTGTCCTTAGCTTTTTCTCTACCACTTGAGCCACACCTCCACTTCTGGCTTTTTACTAGTTAGTTGGAGATGAGACTCACAGACTTTCCTGCCTGGGCTGTCTTTGAACCACAGTTCTCAAGTCTCAGTCTCTTGAGTAGTTGGGATTACAGGCGGGAGCTGTAGATGCCTGGCTATCCTGATCTTTTGTTGTTAACATTCCAGTCTGACTTCTTTCTGTCCTTTTCTCCTCTCCTCTCAAGGCTGAGTTCACTGCAAACTAATTAGGTGACAGGAAAAAAAAAACACCTCATTAACATGGATCTGAGTAAATGGCCTGAATCACCACCATGGCTGGGGACTGGGGATGGCGTTTGTATGAGCCCAGGGCCCCTAAGAGAAATGACCAATTTTTCCTCTTACTAATGAAAGAGGGGGGAGCTGAAAGAAACACGTTTCCTGAGCTTCACTGTCTGAAAGAAGCATGAAGAGGCTGACACCAACTCCAGGATGCTCTCCTCAGCAGGATGGATTTGGGGAACAACCGCTGGTTGAGAAGTGGGGTCATCTACCTTAGAACCTTTCTCAGAGCAGGGAGGGGCGCTGGACTTGGGGAGCTCCTGTATCCAGCTCCAGCTTTGTTAGTAAAGCCCTTGTCTCCCTGCTTACTTAGCACATGTCTGGCTCCTCTGACTTAAATTCAACATGCTAGGCAGAATTCCCCCTCCTGGGTCCAATCCTTCCCCTGACCAGCTTCCTCATTGTGGTTTGGAAATACCCCACGGTTCCATCTGCCTCTCCTGAAAGCTTGGTATCACCCTGTTGAAATCCTGGGACCTGATGTCTCATTGTCACCAGACTGACCCAGCTGCTCCCCCCTCATCCCCTCCCCATTCCTCCTGCCGTGCTCTCTGGGAAGGCCATCCAACTCCTTCCTCTTTCCGAGTCTCTCTCCAGGAGCCCATCTTTGTTTGCCCCACCCCTGCTGGCTTACTTCTGTCATCCTGGCTTTTCTGCTGGAGTCGGGCTTAAAAACAAAAAACAACAACCACAAAACCCACCCAGAACTCCTTCTCTAGTTTCCGCCTGGTATGCTTCCTGAGGTAGAGCCCCTTCCATATGCCCGGCCATACTGCTCAGGTCCCGCCAGGCTGCTTCCTGAGTTGGGAAACCCCAGCGCCTCGGGCATAGCCGTGCTCTTGGCCTGGACGGAGCCCCCCAGGCTCAGCAGACCTGGGCTGTTACATGAACAAGGAACTGCCTGGCTTCTGAGAGGTGAGCCTCTTGGAGCAAAGGATGGACATTTGAGAGCCTTTTCTTTGCTCCAAGTTAATCCTTCAGTGAAGGGATTTTTTTTTGGTCCAGTTTTGAAGGTGACATTGAGGACCATCTGACACCATGGAAGCTCAGTGGGCACCTCACTTCCTGCGTGTCCTCCCTTGTCTTATATAGGGCTAGAGGAAGCAGAAGATGGTTTGACTTTGCTGTGTTTCAGAACAGGTTGGGGGGCGGGGGGGGGGCGGGGCGGGGAGAGGTCTGTCCTCCTCCAGTCTCAGGGAATGAAACACCGCCATGAGATGGGATAGGAACTGGGTTTGGACCTCTGAGCTACGCGCGCGCGCGCGCGCGCGCACGCACGCACGCACGCACGCACGCACGCACGCACACACACACACACACACACGGCCACATAATGGCAACCCAAGTTCATAGAGCCTGGGAGAACGCCATGCCTGCCTTCCCCTCAGCACTCATCCCCAGAGAAAGGAGCTTCTGCCTCAGCCTTCAGAGAGCTGGTGGTAGAACTCGGAGGAAGGATTCAGGGAGACAGTGACACTAGACCAGGCTAGCCCCTAGCTCAAGCTGGCAGGAGAAGCAGCCCTCTGGAGGCCTGGCAGTGGGCTTGCAAAGGGCTGACAGGTGTGCACCTGGAGAAGCTGATCTCCAAGGCCATGCCGGGCCGGGAGGGCCTGCATCCCGACTCAGTTTCCGGCCTGGGCTCCAGGCCTGGAAGTGGACGGTGAACTCCGTGTGCGTGCCATCTGGCTGCTATTGTGTATTGTGTGTGCAGGAACCCAGCTTTGTCGGCTGGATGACTTGTTCAGATTCCCCTTTGTTTTCCTTAAAGTTGGTGTTTGTTCAAGAGAGCAAGAAGTTCCTCTGAGCACTCCTGCCCAGTGTTTCTAGAGTGTTCTCCTCCTCATTCTCTTGCCCATGTAGTTCCCACCTTTCCTGCCTGCTCTGTCTGTGGGCTTGGTGACATCCCAGGGGAGCTGAGGTGAAGGGAGAAGGGTTCTTCTGTGTGGTTCAAGTCTGGGCTGTGCAGAGAAGGAGCACAAGCTGTGTGGGGTAGTAGGGGGTTAGCATCCTCCTGGTTGGCCTGGTCTGACTTCCCTCTTTATCCTGTGATTTGTCTGGGACAGCCCTGTGGTAGGGGAGAGATCGGTGGAGTCAGACGCTCTCTCCTGAGCCGCCTCACCTGGCTGACTGCAGGAGAGTACTCTGTCCTGACCATGCCATACCCTTCCCCCCCCTCCCACCAGGAGCCCGCTGCCTCAGACATTGCCCAGGCAAGTTCCCCATAGTCCTCTTACAGGAGAAGTTAGGGATGGGCTGTGGACCTGCACCTGTCACTTTTGCAGGCATTCATTCCTGCAGTTAGCTGCTTTAGGGCCCAGGGCCAAGTGGGGGCATGGCCTCCTATGTGGGGCCTTGCTCACAGACTAGGGTTCTAGGAATTTGGAAAAAGAAGATACGGTATTGTGTGGGTGCATTTGTTCTGGATCCATTTTTGTAGCTCCTACTGGGTGGCCCAGTTGCATCTGGCCCCTCCAAAAGCAGAACAAAGGAGAGGAGAGGTATAGAAAGGGCTGGGTCCAGCTGCCCTGGGAAAATAGCACCGCTGGCCGCGGAGGTACCAGCAGGTGCTGGGAGTGGTAGCAATATATACAGCAATCCAGCAATCTAGAAACCAGGGCAAAGCTCAGAGACCTGCAAGACTCAGCAGGCCGCTGCCCTCGGGTCAGGGGGGAAGGGGCGGCCATCTCTGCCTTATCTCAGGCTGCAGGACCTTAGGAACAGCCAGGTGTCCCTCGTAGATTCCATCCAGGGTCAGGGACTGATGACACCCCTGAAGGAAATGCTTCTTAATTGGCTGGGGATATCTTCAGCATCATTTCTTTCTTTCTGGGAGTGTGTGCTGGGCTGGGGCATTGGGGGGAGGTGATGAGGGAGCGTGAGAAAAGGCATAAAGCCGTGTCCGAGCCACAGCAAGTTTTTGCCTTTGTCGGGACTCTTGTCCTATAGGGACAGGTAGGTGAGGCAGGTGGGACACTGAGGAAGGAATTTTTATTTATTTATTTTTTGCAATACTGAGGATTGAAGTCACGTTTAAATGCTCTACTACTTGAACCATTCCCAGTCCTTTTGTCTTTCAGATAGCCTCTGAAGCTATTGCCTGGGGCAAACTGGGACTGTGATCTTCCTACCTCAGCCTCCTGAGTAGCAGGGATCACAAACATGCTCTGCCATACTTGGCCACGGGGGAAGGAATTTCTAATGTTCTGTCCTCTGCATATTTTCACTTTCCAGCATTCCAAGGAACCGTGGTAGCTGGCGCTTCCTTGGTAGCAGGACTTGGAGTGGCCTGGGAGACTGTAGGTAGGACGGAGGGGTGGCTGCATGTGAGGAGCCTGCTGGTTGTGCTTTTGCTTCTCTGGGCCCTCTTCTAGCTGTCACGCCTCTGGAGCAGAACCCTGAGCCTTAGGGAGACACATGTGCCCCTGCTTGTCACTGCCTGAATGCATTCTCTACTGCTCAGGGTAACGGGTGAATTTGGTGTGACTGGTCAGGCTGGAAAGGTGACTCAAAGAGGAGCTTTAGAAAGTCAAGTC
This sequence comes from Dipodomys spectabilis, assembly GCF_019054845.1. Taxonomy (NCBI): domain Eukaryota; kingdom Metazoa; phylum Chordata; class Mammalia; order Rodentia; family Heteromyidae; genus Dipodomys; species Dipodomys spectabilis. The sequence goes on from NW_024870711.1 coordinate 9,202,786, forward strand.
ACCTTGAGTTTAACTCTTAGAACCCTTTAGATTAGCCAGACAGTGGCTCATACGTAATCTTAGCTACTCAGGAGGCTGAGACCTGAGAATTGCGGTTCAAAGCCAGCCTGGGCGACAAAGCCCTTGAGATTCTTATCTCCAATTAACCACCAGAAAAACCAGCGGCGAAGCCAAGCAGAAAAGCTGTCAGGGGCAGCACCCAGTCCCTGAGTTTAAGCCCCATGACCAACAACAATAACAAAAAAAAACCCAAGTTTTTTTTGTAAACGTGGCTCAGTGGTAGAGTGCTTGCCTCCCAGGCATGAAGGCCTGGGTTTGATTCCTTAGTACCACATACACAGAAAAAGCTAGAAGTGGTGCTGTGGCTCAAGTGATAGAGCACTAGCCTTGAGCAAAAGAGACTCAGGGACAGTGCCCAGACCTGAGTTCAAGCCCCAGGACTGGCAAAAAAAAGAAAGAAATAGATTAACTGCGGGTGAGTCAGGGTCCTCTTCTCTGCGGTCACTTTTTTTCTAGCTGTCTTGACTCCCTATGTCCTCGGGGGCGTCACTCGCACCCAGCTGAGTGGCACCGAGGGAGCATACATGGAGACATGCTTGCTTAAAATACATCTTAAAAAAACCACTTAGTTTATGCGTTTTCCTGCCAAAAATAAACGCGAGCTTGTTATAACCGGTTGGGATGGAGAAGGAAGTGGAGGCAGCATGGCTGTCCCATCTTCCTGCCTGGAGGTTTCTGGCAGCGTCTGCCTTGCTTCCTTCTACTTTGGTGGCTCTGGGATCAGTTCTGTGTTACAGGTATGTCAGAGCAGATTCAGCTGCTGAATCGGGAGAAAGGCACAAAGACTCACTGGGGCTTTGGCTTGCTTGGCAGCTCCTGGATGGGTAGTGAGGATCCTCAGGTCCCACCCTGCCCCGAGCTGGCTGGAGGGTGGGCAGGTTCCTCCATGGCTCTGGAACCATCGACCTGGAGTCACATTCTAGTTGTGTCTGAACAATCAAGCCTATGTTTAGAATATTAGGAGCCATCTCAGACATGGCCCTGACCAGAGGTACTGTCTGTCAAGAATGACTGAGTTAGACTCTGACCTCTGCCTCTGTGGCCTCTGAGATCCTACTGTGGAGCCCACAGGGGGCTTATGACTGGCAGAGATCCTGCTGGGGGAGGGGAGGGTGTCAGTCTCCCTACCTGAGATGAAGAGGTCTTAAAAGAGCCACCATCTCTTGGACACTTGGTGGCGGTTGTACGTCGAATGTGTGCTGCACTCCAGAAGCACCTGGCACATAGCAAGCCCGTGTTGACTGGTCGTCTTACTCCAGAATGCCACACACGATCCTCTTTACAGTAAGGACACACTGTTTATTACCTACCTCTTGTACATTTGTCTCATCATTTCCTTTGGACAAATTCCCAGAAGAATATGGCAAGATGATAGAGTCGGCACATTTCTAGGACTTTTGCCGCCATTCTGATTCCCAGAGCTATTAATAGTCTGCTCCCTGCCCCACTTCTCAGACAGATAAGAAAAAGAGACTAAATGGTTTTTCTTGTTGTTCTACCTTGTGTTACTTTGATGACTGTTTAGCCATTTGACTTACTTTATTAGTAAGAATCACCATTAAGAAGCTAGGTACGGAGCTCTCTCTGATGGAGGATCATGTAAGTAGGAGGACTGGGATCCAGGTTAGCCTGAGCAGAAAAAAACATGAGACCACACCTGAAAAAGAACTAGGGCAGAAGGTCTAGGGGTGTGGCTCAGGTGTTAGCTCACCTGCCTAGCAAGGACAAGATCCTGAGTTCAAACTCCAGGACTTAAATTTTGTTGTTGTTGTTGGGCTAGGTGCTTGTAGTTCGTGCCTATCTATAATCCTAGCTACTCAAGCCGCTGACATCCGAGGATTGCAGTTTAAAGCTACCCTAGGCTATTTTCAGTTAGCCACCAAAAAGCCAGAGGTACAGCTATGGCTCAAGTGGCGGAGTGCTAACCCTGAGCTTTAAAAAAAATAAAAAGCTCAGGCAGAGTGCCTAGGCCCTGAATTCTTCAAGCCCCAGGATTGGCACAAAGAGAAAAAAATTACTGGAAGCGGGGTACCGGAGGCTTGCACTTGTGGTAATAGCTACTTGGGAGTTTGAGATCTGAGGATCCCAGTTTGAAGCCAGCCCAGACAAACAAGTCTGAAAAACTCTAATCTTCATCTAACCAGTAAAAGGCCAAAAGTGGCTCAAGTGCAAGGCTCTGAGTTCAAATCCCAGTACCAATACAATTTTTTTTGTTTTGTTTTTTGCCAGTCCTGGGCACTGTCCTTGAACTTCTTTTTGCTCAAGGCTAGCGCTCTACCATGTGCCACTTCTGGCTTTTTCTGTGTACGTGGTACTGAGGAATCAAACCCACGCCTTCATGCATGCAAGGCAAGCACTCTACCACTAAGCCACATTCCCAGCCCCTACAAAATAAAATTTTGTTGGTGGGGTGCTTGCCTAGCATCTTGGGCCCCACATTTCATCCCTACCATCCCAAGACAGAAAAATGTGTACGTTTGCACTTGACTTAATTCTGTTCATTTCCTTTCTTCAGTTTCCTTCTAATTTGTTAATTCTTTTTCTTTCTTTTTTTTTTTTTTGTCGGTCATGGGCCTTGAACTCTGGGCCTGGGCGCTGTCCCTCAGCTCTTCAGCTCAAGGCGAGCGCTCTACCACTTGAGCTACAGCGCCACTTCCGGTTTTCTAGTGGTTTATTGGAGATAGGAGTCTCACGGTCTTTCCTGCCCGGGCTGGCTTTGAACCTCGTTTCTCAGATCTCAGCCTCCTGAGTAGCTAGGATTACAGGCGTGAGCCACCGGTGCCCGGCTGTTAATTCTTTATCTGATCAGGCTCAACACACTTTTCATCTCTTACTGTGGATTTTTCTAAACCCTGTGTTCTGTTTGCCCACTGTGTCCTGAGTGTCCTGCAGGCCACCGAGATGCCTGGGGTCTCCTGATTCCACTCCACATGGTCCCCGAGTCGGCTGTGCCTGGGAGCTTTTGTCTGCCGGAGAGTGGGTTTCTCATTCTCTTGCTTCTCCCGTAGCTTCGCTCCTGGCACCCGGGAGGGTGCCGCCCACAGCCATTTCTTTCTTGCCTTTTAATTTAGTGTTTTGATGGCTTGCACACCCAAACCCAGCTTGGGAGTGGGATGCAGTCTAGCCCAGGGCACGTGGCGCTGCAGAGATCTAGACTTCTGTCCACTCCTGCTAGGACCCTGGCCCCTGCAGACTGCCCTGGGGATGGTAGATGCTGGTCCTCTGCCTGGAGCGTTGTTTGTTTGCTTGTTTGTTTTTATGTGTGTTAAACAGACACTTAAGAAAGGCTCTAGAGCCTTTGAGAAAAGCTGTGAAGATCTGGCCATTTTCCATTATAGCAAAGCCCCTGATTACTTATTGTTTCTAGATTGTTCTAGACTGTTCTATGATGAAGTGGTTGGAACCTATAGTGGGAAGAACTATGTTCAGGGTTGGAGGGGTGGCTCAGTTGTTAGAGCACTAGCCAGTCAGCAAAAGTGTCAGATACTGAGTTCAAGTCATGGTCTTGGACCCCCTCAAAAAAGAACCATGTTAGCTGGGTGCCAGTGGCTCACGCCTGTAATCCTAGCTACTCAGGAGGCTGAGATCTGAGGATCACGGTTCAAAGCCAGCCCGGGCAGGAAAGTCTGTGAAACTCTTATCTCCAATAAACCAGCGGAAGTGGCGCTGTGGCTCAAGTGGTAGAGCGCTCACCTTGAGCTGAAGAGCACAGGGACAGCGCCAAGCCCAGAGTTCAAGTCCCACGACCGACAAAAAAAAAAAAAAAAGATCATGTTTAGGTTTAGATCCCATACCTACTGTTTGGAGCTGTGTAACCTCAGGTGATTCCATTAACCTCTTTGTGTCTGTTTCCTCTGGGATGTGAAGATAATCAGCACCTTGTTTGTTGGACAGTCTGCGAATCAAGGAAACGAGTGTATCTAGAAGCTGGGGAAGGGCTAGGAGCCAGGAAGGAGTAGTTCTTTGGCCACATGGGGGCTTCGGTACCTTTGCAGAGTAAGGGAGGACTGAGTGAAATCTGGGGTGCATGTGCTTTCTCCTGTCCGGAACCTTGTGTGAGCTCTTGGGGCATAGGTCTACTATCGGTGTGTGCTGTCTTCAGAAGCAGGGCAGGGCTCTAAGTATCAAGTGTCTAGTGACTGGCATGAGCCTTTGGTTGTCCCTGGCGCTGCACATTTGCACGTGCTCCTGGTGTGTCTGTATCTTACCGTTGTTGGTGAAAGTCTCTCCTCTCCATACTGTCCAATACCTATAGGTAAGACACCCGTATGAATTAAAATTTTTCAATACCCATATTAAAAATGTAAAAAAAAAAAAAAAGGGGGTGGGCCGGTGGCTCACGCCTGTAATCCTAGCTACCGCAGGAAGCTGAGATCTGAGGATCGCAGTTCAAAGCCAGTCCAGGCAAGAAAGTTCATGAGAATCTTTTTTATTTTTTTGCCAGTCCTGGGGCCTGAACTCGGCCTGGGCGCTGTCCCTCAGCTATTCAGCTCAAAGCTAGCACTCTATCACTTGAGCCACAGTGCCACTTCCAGCTTTTTCTGCTTATGTGGTGCTGAGGAATCGAACTCAGGACCTCATGCATGCAAGGCATGATCCTCAAACCTCAGCCTCCCTAGTTGCTAGGATTACAGTACCAGCCATCAGTGCCTAGCCTCTTTCTTGTTTTTGTTTTTGTTGGTTGTGAGGCTTGAACTCTGGGGCTAGACACTGTCTCTCAGCTCTCCAGCTCAAAGCAAGCATTCTACCACTTGAGCCACTTTGACACTTCCTGTTTTCTGGTGGTTAGTTAGAGATAAGAGTCTCACAGAGGGCTGGGAAGGTGGCTTAGTGGTAGAGTGCTTGCCTAGCTTGCATGAAATTCTTCAGTACCACATAAACAGAAAAAGCCAGAAGTGGCACTGTGGTTCAAGTGGTAGAGTGCTAGTCTTGAGCAAAAGAAGCTCAGGGGTAGTGCCCAGGCCCCTGAGTTCAAGCTCCAGGACCTGGGGGGGGGCGGGGGGTGGAGAATCTCACAGGCTTTCCTGCCTGGTATGGCTTTGAACCTTAGATCTCAGCCTCCTGAGTAGCTAGTATTACAGGCGTGAGCCACCAGTGCCTGGCTACATTCTTTTTTTAATATTCAGTTTCATACTGTTTATTTTCCAGGTCTTCTCCATTTAGACCAACCATGTTTTAAGTGCCCGCTAGATGTCTGTGGCCAGTAGGCATGGTATTTGAAGAATGCAATTGAATTTATTGCCTACAAAATAACAACAAAAATTTGGTGGGTGTAAAAATTGGACCCCCCCTCTCCTCTCCTCCTTCCCTAGCTGCAGTTTGAACTCAGGTTCTTATGCTTTCTAGACAGGCACTTTTTTTTTTTTTTTTTTTTTTGCTTGGTCGTGGAGCCTGAACTCTGGGCCTGGGCACTGGGCCACTTCTGGCTTTTTCTGCTTTTGTGGTGCTGAGGAATCAAACCCAGGGCCTCATACATGCAAGGCAAGCACTCTACCACTGAGCCACCTTCCCAGCCCTAGGCAGACACTTTATCGCTGAGCCACACTTCCAGTAATAAATGTATCCTTCTCCCTCCCTCCCCCCCCCCCTTTTTGTACTGGTACCAGGGCTTAAACTTACCCCTTGAATTCTCGCTCATGTTTTTCTGCTCACAGCTGGTACCCTACCACATAAGCCATGCCATCCATTTCAGTGTTTTGCCAGCTAATTGTAGATAAAAGTCTCTTGGATTTGTCTTGTCCAGGCCGGCTTTGACTCTTGATCCTCGGGTGTGAGCCCCCTGTGCCTGGCAGGATCCCATTCTCCTCCCCAGCTTGTTGTTTGTGGGCAATACTGTCCTGAATCTGGGTGAGTGCATTTCCTCAGCTCATGCCCTGGGGCCTGCCTGCCTGTCTGCACCCCAACGCTCTCAGAGACACAGGGCGTCACCGGGCTCATCACACCCCATCGTGGAGGAAGGTGGTCACCATTCTGAGGACTTCCCCGTATTACCTGTTTCCCCACCTATCAGAGCACCGTGGTTGGTTTTCCAACCACCTGTGCCTGGCTGCGGGTGAAGCAGGAGGGTGGATGCTTGGTGGCACGAGCCTGCCGCCTCAGCGGGGCACTGCCAGACGTGGTTTTCCTGGAGTAGTGATTCTATTATGAAGATCACTGGCATAGTATGTTTTTAAGCCATGAGAACGTGCCACCCCACACTCTAGCACTTTGTGTTTGTGCTACAAATGTCACAAGATTGACAGCTCTTGCTGGGGTGACGGGGAGCTGCAGGGTTCTGAGCTGGGGTGGCAGGGCCGGATCTGCCAGCTCTGGAAGAAAGGCAACGAGAGGCATCTCTTTCCCAGGCCCGCCTGTGTGCCCACCTGCCGTCGTTTTGGTGTGATTGTTAGACCATCCCTGTGGGGTATTAGGAACTCTGTTTTTCAGATGGGGAAGCTGAGGCCCAGGTGTAAAGGAATTTGCCCTGATTCACTCATCATGGCAGGCAGGACCTGGACCTGGAGGTGGGGGTGGGGAGGGAGTCTTGCTTTGGAGCCTGTGTTCTATGATGCTCTACTGTACTGTGAAGAAAGAAAACTAAGATAGAGGAGCAAATGAGAAGAACATGGTCCAGTCCTGGGAGGAGGGGTCCTCTTTGGTCAGACAGGAAGTCTAGAACTCATAAAGAAGGAGGAGGACAGGTTATTTTCCCCCAGCTGTGTGTGTGTGCCTGCGCACAGTGTATCTGCATGCCAGTGCCCATTCTGGGACTTGAACTCAGAGCCTGGGCGCTGGTCCCTTAGCATCTTTGCTCAGGGCTAGTGCTAGCACTCTACCACTTGAGCAATAGCTCCACTTCCAGCTTTTTGCTAGTTAATTGGAGGTGAGAGTCTTGCGTACTTTGCTGAAACCCTGGCTGGCTTTGAACTGAAATCCTCAGATCTCAGCTTCCTGAGTAGCTGGGATTACTGGCGGGAACCATCAGTGTCTGACAGAATCTGTTTTCTGGTGGAAGGTGTCAAAATGTGGTGGCTCCTGCCTGGCATGATTTAACTTGCTCCTCCATCCCGAGTATTGGCCTGCAGACTGACATTTGGCCTGGAAAAGCTCTATGGCACCACCTCAGTGACAGAGCAGAGCGGCCATGTCTCCCTGGTGTGGGCTTGTTTTCTTGCCCTTGGGTTATTAGTAAGCAGTCCTGGGACTTCCACAGCCCCCCACCCCCGCGCCCCGCGTCCGCATGCTCTAGTGTACCTCCACGGTCCGCATGCTCTAGTGTACCTCCATGGTCCTCACCTGTGTAATTGCTGTGCTGGCGTTGTGGGGAGGTGGCTCTCTATCTCTAGCCCAGACCTTTTCTGTGAAGACAGCTCTTCCGTCCCTTTCTTAGTGTCACCCCATTTTTTTCTTTTTTTTTTTTGGGTCCGGTCATGGGGCCTAAACTCTGGGCCTGGGCGCTGTCCCTCAGCTCTTCAGCTCAAGGCTAGCGCTCTACCACTTGAGCCACAGCGCCACTTCCGGCTTTTTTTTTTTTTTTTTTTTTGCTTATGTGGTGCTGAGGAATCGAACCCAGGGCCTCAGGCATGCAAGGCTAGCGCTCTACCGCTGAGCCACCTTCCCAGCCCCAGGTGTCACCCCTTTCTTATGGATGTGTCTCACATGTTAGAACCCATTGCAGAGCTAACAGATGTAGTTACGCTCCTCTTCCCACAGCCTGCGTGTACCAGATAAATAGTTAACATGCTTCTTCTGCAGCAAGCTTCCTACAAGATGATAAAGCAGCTCTAAGAACCCAGGAGGAAAATAGGCAAAGAATAGGACCAGTGAGACACGAAGAGAAAACGCACGTTGTTGATGAATGTGAAAAATGCATCCATGCTAGTGATCCAGAAAACACACACCCAGAGAGCCAGGTGCCGCGGTGCCCGGGCTGAATAGCAGAATGTGAGCCATAACTTGTGATGCCCGTGTGGCTGGACAGTCAGGGCAGGCAGGCGGGCATTCTTGTGTCCGGGGTAAGTGCATAGCGAGTTCAGTATTGTACAGTAACGGAGGCGTGGGCCTTTGAACCCACCATCCTACCTTTGGGAATGTCCTGATGGAAAGAAGACATGGGGGATGCAGATGTGGACGGTGGCCAGGCTCGCCTCAGGAGCAGTGGGATAATTGATGCAATGTCCACACTGCTGCAGAGCAAGCTACAGCATCCCCGTTGGCCCAAGGAGGCCAGACCGCTGCCACCTGGTACCCTGGGCTGGGAGGATTAGGAACATCCTGGGGGCAGGGTCTTGTTTCAGGGAGAGGAAGACAGTGAGAAGGAAGCAGCACACTGCAGAGAGGGATGAGGGTGTCAGAGAGGGCGTTTGTTCTGAACGCGTTACACTGTGTTTCCTAACTCTCAGATGCCACGATTTAAACTACTGACAAACGCACAGGTGGCCCACCTGTGTTCCTCTCTCATTCTCTTCCCTGGTTCCTGGATGAAAGTCTTCCTTTGTTTGTTTTATTGTTTGTGTGTGTGTGTGTGTGTGCCACTGTCCCTGAACTTTTTTGTTCAAATGGCACTCTACCACTTGAGCCCCAGCTCCACATCTGGCTTTTTGTTGATCAGAGATAAGTCTTTCACTCACAGACTTTTCTGCCTGGGCTGGCTTTGAACAGCAACCCTCAGATCTCAGCCTTCTGAGGAACTAGCATTACAGGTGTGAGCCATCAGAGCCTAGTTGTATCCTGCTTTTTCTTTCTTTCTTTTTTTATTGTGAAAATACTGTACAGAGGGGTTACAATTACATGGGCAAGATAATGAGTACATTTCTTATCAAGCATTGTAGCCTCCTCCTTTGTTTCCCCTTCCCATCCCTTCCTCCCCTCACCCCCCCACCCAATCCTCCTCCCCCCTTCACCCCCCCTGCTTTTTCAAAAAATAAGTGTTGCCACCCTGATGTTGCCTGAGATTCGGGGCTGCCCGGCCTCTGTGTCTGCACGCACCATGAACACTGGCGTTCTAGGGTAGCCCCGAGCGAGCAAGCGCTGTGTCTGTGTCTTCCTCCTGTCAAAGCCTCATGTCCCTGAGGGGAGTGTCTTGTAGTCTTTCACACCTTGTAGTGGCCCAGGCTTCCAGTGGGGGTTGGGGCTAGGAAGTCAGTGAGAAGGGAACACAGGGGGAAAGCCAGGGCTGGGTGTCCAGCTGGGAGGAAGGAAGGGAGGGGGGTAAGGGGAGACTGAGAGATGAATTCTGACTCCAGAGATGCTAGGGCTCTGGCTGGTCCCAAGTCAGCAGAAGTCTCTGTAGGCCCAGGAGGCAATGGCCAGAACCAAGGAGACCATGGATTGTGGCCAGCCGACCCAGTTCAAATCACCTGTTGGCTGGGGACCTTCAGCGAGCTGTTGGCCTCTGGGCTTTCCGATTCCATATCTGTAGACATGATACGTTCACTGGAGGCATGGCTCAGGTGGTATAGCGTCAGTCTAAAGTGGATAGATGGCTAGTGTGTCTTTGAAACCACTGCTGTGAAGTCTCCTAGGGCCTTTCAGTGTCACCAGGCTGCGGCCTCCAGGGCCTAGGGGACCTCTGGTAAGCAGGCCGGAGGCAGCTTACCTTCCTGGGGAACCTGGGAGCCCTTGGGATGAGGTGAGAGCACGTGAAACATGAACTGGAGCGCAGGGACAGGAAGTGCGGGTGTGGATGCCAGCCCTGGGCCCTGCTGTTGTAAAGCCATCCTGGGAGCTCAGGCGCCACGACACTGAAAATAGTCTAGTCAAAATAGTGTTTGCTGTCACCTCTCGTGAGCCTGTGTGTCTCGGGGCCGTCCCCAGGGCCTGCGCACACCATCTGCACTGTGCCCTAAGCGCCGTTTCTCAGCCTCTCCTGCACATCTGGTAGTTACTGGAGACCTTTATTATTGTATTTTCCTTTTATAGAGATAAAGAGCTCATAAATTGAATGCATTTTAGAAACCATTTGGCTGGGCCAGGCACTTTTTTTTTTTTTTTTTTTTTGAGCTTAATTGGACTTCAGACTGTGTGTTGAGGATTTTTTTTTTTTTTTTTTAATTTTCTTGTCCTCATGGGACTTGAACTCTGGGCCGGGTGCAGACCCTCAGCTCTTCAGCTCAAGGCGAGCTCTCTACCACGTGAGCCACAGCATCACTTCCGGTTTTCTGGTGGTTCATTGGAGATAAGAGTCTCACAGACTTTCCTGTCCAGTCTGGCTTTGAACCACAATCCTCAGATCTCAGCCTCCTGAGTAGCTAGGATGACAGGAGTGAGCCACCGATGCCTGGTGGATTTTTGTTTTGTTTTGTTTTTGAGAGAATCTCATACTGTAGGTCAGGTTGGAGTGAAACCGGTGATCTTCCTGTGTCTGCCTCTCTAGTGCTGAGATTAGAGGAATATGCTACTGCGTCTGGCTGGGTGTTCAGAAGTAGTCTAAAATTGTGACTCAAAGGCACAGTACAGTTTGGGGCTGTGGGGGAAGTGACATTCTGTGTCCTGAAGCACCTTTGCAAGATGCTGCTGCTGCAACCTCTTGGACCCCCGGGAGGATTGGAGATGGATAAATAATTGATAATGGGCTCATAGCATCTTCACTCCAGGTCCAGCACATGTTAGTGCCTCTTCTAGAGAGAAGCCACTGAGAAAGAAGCACCTGACTTGCTGACTTCTTGGCAGGTTCAGCCATAGCATGCTCCAGAGGGCCTTAGCAGACTGCTAGTACTTCCCTCAGAACAGGGGTCCTGCATCCAGGCTAGTCCTGAGGACCTTAGGATGCAGCAGCCTCTGTCTCTCTCCCCACCCTGCTGCCTCCAGATGATGGAGGAAGCATGTAGAGTCCTGGAGATGTAAGCATTGGCCAGAGAATCTGTAGTCCTGGGCCTTGTGTAGGCTCAAAAACAAGCAGGCTGTGCAGCTTTGAACAGCTCAACTAACACTCTGGACATCAGTGTCATTACTTCTAAGAGGATAGGAGCAGGCTGTAAACTCTGGACCTGAAATTCATGATAGGACCAAAGGGCTAGGGGCCTCTTCCACACCTCCCACAGGCTCATCTGCATGGGCACTGCCTTTTTCTAGAACTCTTGGAGTTTCCCAGGGCCACAATGACAAAATACCAAGATCTGGGTATCTTCAAGCAGCTGAAGTTTGTTGTGTCCAGTCTAGAGAGAAGGGTGAGCAGGTGTCACAGTTTGTAAAGACAGGGTCCTCAAGGCTGGCCGTGCAGCATCCAGGGACCATTGCCTTCTCCCTGATTCCCTGATACCCAGCCTGGAGACCTGTGCAGAGCACTGAACTGAGTTTGCAGCACCCATCAACCTCTGGGGAGCCTGGTGTGAATACCTTCAGGGCACTATGGTCCAGCAGACTTCCTGTAGAGGCTGCACTCAGGCTGCAGAAAGATGCTTTGCTGCCACCTTGTGGGGAGAAAGAGCCTGGCTGGTTCAGGAGGCTGCCGTGGACCTGGGACCAAAAAGCCCACTGGAAGAATCCTGTAGTCCTTCCCTGTGGACTAGCCACAAGTTCCAGGAAAAAGCTAATCCTCTGTGTCTTGGAGGAGGCGGACACCTGCCCGTTTCCTGAGCATTGCTTCAGCGGGCATAGCCCAGTGCTTACCAGAGTGTCAGTGGCAAGCTCTGGGTGGAGGCCTGTGGGACAGTCAGGCCCAGCTGCCCTTCCCTCCTCTGCAGGACAAGGGCTCTCACAGTGCACTCTCATCCAGAGCCCTTCTCCTTCTGCACAGTTGACCTTTCTGGCTGGGCTGTGCCTTTGGTACTCAGGTAGCATGCCTGAGGCCCAGACCAGCCTGCTCAGCCAGCTGTTGTACACAGCTGGAATCAGATCTTTCTCCTGATTCCTGGACAGGCAAAGGGGCTGCTTGGTGCCCACCTTCTGCACTCTGCCCTGGGAAGATGGTATTATTCCTGACCTAAAGTCCACACTGCAGGGATCTTTGAGAACCTTCATCATTAATCCTCCAGAGACTTCCACAGCACCTCCCGGCCCTGGGGAATGATCCAGCCTGGTGGTTCTGGTGGCCTGGGAGGAGCCACACTGAGGGCTGCTTTGATGGGGTTTCTGTGCTCTCTAGCAGGTAGTGCTGAGAACGTTTAAAGCAACCTTATTTGCTCAGGTCCAGGAGTTAATGACTCAGTGGTAGGGTCTGGGTGGAGCTGTGCCGACACCTGCCTTTATAGCAGAATCTTGTCAGGTACAGCTGATCCAGTGAGGAGAAAGGTGTGTGCCTATGCTGCTCTTTTTGGGGGGCATCTGCCTGACCTAATGTCATGAGATACATGACTATGGGAGCATGTGCACGTGTGCACGTGCACACGTGTGTGTGTGCGCGCACGCATGCGCACACGCGCATATATGTGTGTACTTGTACGGGTCCTGGGGTTTGAATGGAAGGCCTGAGCACTCTGTCCCTTTTCTTTTTCACTCAAGGCTGGCACTCTTACTACTTGAACCACAGCTCTACCTCTGTCTTGTTGGTGATTAGTTGGAGATAAGGGTCTCATGGACTTGATCCTCAGGCTGGCTTCAAACCATGATCCTCCATTCTCAGCTTTTGAGTAGCTAGGATTATAGGTATGAACCACCAGTGCCCAGCTCATGAGATACTTATGTACGAGCAGGTACCCTTCCCTATGTAGTTTCTGTGGGTCAGGCAGTTTCTGGGAACCAGGGATAAGAAAGAGGAGTTGGCCCAGTGAGGAAGAGGAAACCATCAATTCCAGTTTGGGAAAGTGACCCAGGCAGAGTGCATAGGTTGTTGTTCTTTTGGGGACTGGGCATGGCTTCTTTTCCTGGGCATGTGCCAGTATATGTGGAGATAAGACCCACTCTGCTCTTTGCCCACTGAGAGGGCTGGCTGGGCTAAAAATCAAGTCACTAGTTAGACACCTTGTCCCCTATTCTCTCTCTTTCAGTCCCCAAACATTGGCTTCCCCTGCCACTTTTTGGCTTGTTTTGATTGATGAAGGGTGATTCCTATGTGTGTGACAGCTGGACGGACAGATGCAGACAGGGAAGCTAAGGCAGATAGGCCTTCTGCCCTCTGATAGCTCAGGAAGGCTGCCAACTTGCAGTTGGAAAACATGAGTGTGGGGCTGTGTTCCCAGCCCCACGCCTGCTGGAGAATCCTGGGAAAGGCCCCTCTGCCGAACCACCCATTACATCCCTTATGGAAAGCAGAAGCAGCTATCCACCCCGTTGTTAATAACTAGTCCCGCAAGAATGTTAAGTGCCTTCGAGATCCAGCCCAGGACTTGGGTGTTCCCAACTCTCCTTTCTAGGAGCACCTAGGATGGAGAGGCCCTGCTTTCCCAGAGTTCCCCAGCCCCACCTGGAATGCGCCCCTTTATCTCACCCTGACTAGGGTGGTGGGTAGATGGGATTCTGAAGTTGAGAGGTTGGACTGGGTGGAGGAAGCCTGGAGGGGTGATCGTTTCACTCAAGCACTAGTCCTACTCCTCACCCCCAGACTGGGCTCCCCTTTGCTGAGGTCCTCTGTGGACTATGAAACCGGCCCCGGGGTCTGAGAGAGGAGTCATGTGGGCAGTGTAGTGCCCATCTCAGCACAGAACCTGCCCACCTCTGGGGTGATCCTGGATTTTCTAGAGTCTGATGTAGCCCACCAGCAGGCATTGGGCCATGGGAGTCCTCAGAAGTGAGTCACTCAACCAGAACTATAATCCAAGGTCAAAGGTTACTTTTCTTCTCTTTTTCTTTTTCATTTGGTGCAGGTGGTAGGGTTTGAACTGAGGTCTTGGGTGCTGTCTCTTAGCTTTTTCACTCAAGGCTAGTTTTACTGGTTCATTGGAGGTAAGTGTCTCATGAACTTACCCTTCCCAGGCTGGCTTCGAACCACCATCCTCAGCTCAGCCTCCCCAGTAGCTAGGATGACAGGTGTGAGCCACCATTGGCCTGGCCTGAGGTTACCTTTTGACTTTTCTGCTGCCCTTAGGCAGAACCACACATACCCAGTCCAGACAGATGAGTATCTGCTGGGTTTTATCATCTCCAAAGAAAAAAGCCTCAGTTATTATCAGCAGCCACGGGTGGCACCCAGCAACTCTTCTGAGCCCCAGAGATAGGATCGGGGTATTCCAGCTCCCACTTTCCCGGCAGAAGACTGCGGCCCAGGGTGGCACGGGGCCTGCCTCTCCGCTGCTCACTTGGGCTTCTGATGCATCTGGTCCTCTTGTCCTTGGACCTTCGGGTTGTTCCTTTGGAGGAAAAGAAAATACAGTCGTCCGCGTTTCTCCAAGCACGGGGCCCAGTGCGAGCTGTACCCCAGGACTGTTATTTATTTGGCCTGTTCTTAATGACAGCTCCTCACCTACCTGCCCAGTCCTAGGAGGAGCCCTGGGCTGGAATTTCCTGTTTTCTGAGGGCTCCGGGGGCTGCCCTGGCAGGCCGGCTCCCCTGTGCCGCCGCCGTTCCCGGCTGTTCCAGGCCAGACTTGCCGCCTCTCCTGGCGGGGCTGGCTCGCAGCCGCTCCAGGTCTGGGCTTGCCGGGGCCGGAGGTGGGAGAAGTTGAGGGACTCGCTCGGCCCACGCCAGGTGCCCAGAGGCCGGAGGTCCGTGCGCCCCCGGCCGCGGCCCCGGCCCGGGCCCAGCCCTGCGCCCCTCACCATGGGCCTGGCGCCCGCACGCGGGCCCTGAGCATGGAGCGGGGCCGGCCGCGGGGGGACAGCTGCAGTGGGGAGCGGCCCGCCGCCTGCCGCCGCGCCCTCAGCGTGTGCGACTCGCTGGACCTGCACGGCACCCGGACCCCGACCGACCGCGCCGCCGCCGCCCTGCAGGCCGCCCTGCGCGCCGCGCGCGAGCAGCAGCCGCCGCGGCCGCGGAGCGTGTGCTCGGGGGGCCCGGGCCCGGCGTCCGCGGGGGCCCGCGGCCTGCTGCTCAGCCTCCTGCGCCCGCGCCTGGGCCGCCGGGGCCCCGCGCCCCCGGGACCGCCCGACTCGCCGGCGCCGAGCCCCGACCCCAGCCCCGCGCTCGCCCGGCGCGGACGCGCCCCCGGGGAGCCGCGGCGGCCGCGCCCCACCAGCATGACGTTCCTGGAGGTGAACCGCCTGGAGCTGGCGGCGGCGGCGGCGGCGGTGGCGGCCGAGGCGCCGGGCGCGGGCCTGGGCCGCGCGGGCAGCGCGGGCTTCCTGCGGGGCGCCTCGCTGTGGAGCAGCCAGCGCTGGCAGGTGTTCCGCGGCGGCGGCGGCGGCGGGCGCGGCGGCGACGGGCCCCGGCGCGGCCTGTCGGCGCTCAGGAAAAGCTTCAGCTTCCGTCTGCGCCGCGGCCAGGAGATCCGGCGCGCCGAGTCGGGGCTGCTGGCCCGGCCTCCGCCCCGCGCGCGCACCCGCAGCGACGGCGACGCCAGCTCGCTGGGCGCCTTCCCCTGCCGCCGAGACCTGCTGGGCGCCGACGCCCCCCGCGCGCCGCCCGAGCCCGGCCGCCCTCGCGCCGCCGCCGGCCTCTGGAAGCTGCTCACCAACCGCTTCCGCCGGAGGGAGCCCGCGCCCGCGCCCGCCGCGCCGCTGTGGAGCCGCCGGGCGGCCGCGTCCCCTGGGCTCCTGGGGGCCCCCAGCGGTAAGGGGTTTGACACCGCCCCGTGGCCTCTCGGGATGGAGTCTGGCAGGAAGCGGGGCTTGCGTGACGATCAGTCGGGAACCTACCTGGTAGAGGTAGAGTGCACCCCTTGCTGGGGCCGTGGGCAGCCAGGTGTGGCCCGAGTGCCATCAGAGCCCAGGCGGTGTTTGGGGGACATCAGCAGTGTTCCCCGGAACCTGGCGGGACAGAGCAGGACTGTAGGCTGAGCAGGCTGTGGCACTGCCCACAGTATCCCCGAGAATGGGAAAAGGCCAGGGTTCCAATGTGGATCCCTCCCTCCGATTCGGTAAATGCAGCTTCACCACTGGGGACCGGAAGGAGACCTGCCAGAGTCTCTTAGCTAGGGGTCCCGATGCACTGGCCACCTCTGCGGCCTAGGTCGGGGACTGCTTGTGGACTTGGTTGTGATAACTCCCCTGGAACAACCTGGGGGCAGTGCCAGGGAGTCTGCGAGCGGGGGAGGAGAAGCAAGTGCGGCCCAGGCCAAGGCCATCCCAGGCCGGCCTCCCCCTGGCTGCAAGGTGAAGAGTGGGTGAGGACGGGAGAGCTGGAAGCTTCTTCTGAGTCAGGGGTCCCTGCTGCCTGGAGTGGTCTGAAGGAAGGCAGCCACCAGTCTGGGCTAGGAAGAGGTTGGGGCGGAGGCCTGGCCTGGCCGGGCCCGGCAAGGGCGCACCTACAGCACAGGGCTAGGTGAGGCCCCTCCCTCTTCACCTTCACTCAGGAATGCAGTGGGTGGCCCCACCCCTCCCAGGTGAGCTGTTTCTACTTGCAGAAGGCCGGTACCCCTGCCAGGGCCCTGCCCACATTGGGTCTGGTCTGAGATCTGCTAGAGTGGCCTCTAACCTGGGTGAGAAGCCTCCTAGGAGACATGAGGCCAAGTGGGATCCGGTGGGAGCTCAGCTGCTGGAGCATGAAGTCATGGAGGAAGGACATATGTCTAAGGCCAAGGGAGGGGAACCTACAGTTCTCCCCCCGCCCCCCCATGTGGTCCTGAAAATTCGCTTCACTCCACTGGGCTGGGAAAGAGCCTTTCCTCTGCTCCCTAGGGGTGAGGTCTGAGGGTCTTCTGGCCCTGGCTGAAAGACAGGTGTGGTGACTGGTAGTGGTAGTTTAGACAGAGGTGTGTGATGAGTACCACGTGTGCCACAGCAGCCTGATGAGTGCTTCTGTCTTCACAGACTCCTTTGTGAACAGCCAGGAGTGGACCCTGAGCCGGTCTGTGCCAGAGCTTAAAGTGGTGAGTGGCCATGTGAATGGGAGGCCCGGGCAGCCGTGGCTGGGTGGGCCAGGCTCGGAGGAGTCATCCTGGGTCTTGCTTCTCCTGGCTGTTGGCTTGGCTTCCCCAGTAAGCCTTTGTTCGGTGCCTCGGCCCCCCCTACTGGCTTGCATGCTCTCTCCTGCCCCTTCTTCAGCTCTGGCCTTTTTTCTCCCTTGAACCCTCTGACCACCGCTGTGCCCCCTTTTCTCCTGCAGGGCATAGTGGGGAACCTCTCTAGTGGGAAGTCTGCCCTAGTGCACCGCTATTTGACAGGGACATATGTCCAGGAGGAGTCCCCTGAAGGTGAGTGTCACTAGCCAACCTGACCAGGGGCTATGGCCTCTCAGCTCCTTCTGCACCTGGTATCTGTGTGTGGGGCTCTTGAGTCCTTTCCTCCCCAGTCCTTTTACCTTCTCTTCTGGAAGCATCTGCTGTGCCTAGCCCCTGTGGGCCATTTCTCCATGGTTGGTCCTGACCCTGCACTCTACTCTAGGGGGTCGGTTTAAGAAGGAGATTGTGGTGGACGGCCAGAGTTACCTGCTGCTGATCCGAGATGAAGGAGGCCCCCCTGAGCTCCAGGTGATGCTCCTCCCCAGCCCTCCCCTCCCCCATCCTGTTAGGGGTGGGTAAGGGTGTAGTTCTGGGAATAGGGTCTGCTTGCCTGCCTGATGCAGGACTTGGCCTGGCCTGGGATGCGGGTGATAGATGAATAACTCCGCTTGCTCTCCCCTAGTTTGCTGCCTGGGTGGATGCAGTAGTGTTTGTGTTCAGCTTGGAGGATGAAATCAGCTTCCAGACGGTGTATAACTACTTCCTGAGGCTCTGCAGCTTCCGCAATGCCAGCGAGGTGCCCATGGTGCTGGTGGGCACTCAGGGTGAGGCGGGGCCTGTCAAATCAGCAGGGGGTAGGGTGAGCCAGGTGAATAAAACTTCAGGGGGCAGGTCAAGAGGGCCCCAGGCCCCCACTCCCGGTGGAGCACTGACAGGCTCTTCACAACCTAGGGCCCATAACCTAGCGTCTTTTCTTTGCTCTGTGGGTGAGTCCTGCAATGGATGTCACAAATGCGTATAAGTTTGTGTGTGGGGGTACAAGCCTGCGTGTAGATGCGTACGTGTGGGGGGGTGTGCATGCACATGCATGCGTATGTGTGTGCCAGGAGTGGGGCTTAAATTCAGCCTGGGTACTGTTCCTTTGATCAAGCTATACCTTCACTTTCAGCTTTTAAGTGGTTAATTGATGATGAGTGTCACGGACTTTCCTGCTAGGCTGGCTTTGAACCTCTACCCTTAGATCTCAGCCTCCTGAGTAGCTAGAATTATAGGTGTGAGCCTCCAGCTCCCAATTGTGCCTGGTTTTTAACAAGGAATAAACCGGCTGAGGAATTAAGTTGGCTTGTATTCCACTTGGCAAGGCAGCAATGGGATGAAATGAGGCCCAGGTCTCCAGATCCTCAGTGCTGTGTACCCCACTTGCCAGGTCTCTGCCCATCCACCCCAACCCTACTATCCCTCTACCCCCACTCTCAGCCAGCTGAGTAACTCCTCCCTCTTCTGCAGACGCCATCAGTGCCGCCAATCCCCGGGTCATTGATGACAGCAGGGCCCGCAAGCTGTCCACAGATCTAAAGCGCTGTACCTACTATGAGACATGCGCGACCTATGGGCTCAATGTGGAGCGAGTCTTCCAGGACGGTAACTCGGGCCCCAGAGTGGGGTGTAGGGCTGGTGACAGCGCTGCGCTGCGTTCCTTGAGGGGAGGTGCCAGGCTGGGGATTTTTTGGCTCTTCTCTCTGGCGGGTAGAATTGACTCTGCTATCCCCTACAGTGGCCCAGAAAGTAGTGGCCTTGCGGAAGAAGCAGCAGCTGGCCATCGGGCCCTGCAAGTCCCTGCCCAACTCGCCCAGCCACTCGGCTGTGTCCGCCGCCTCCATCCCAGCCGTGCACATCAATCAGGTGCGGTCATATTCTGTGCTCGCTGGACCTGTCCATGTCCCCGCATCTCTGCCTCCTCCTCACTCCTGCCTGTCTCCCGCAGCTCCGAGCTTTGCATGCGGCCTCTGTGCGGGCCTTGGGCTGGGTTCCACTCTGTGGTGACTGCCTCACCTCCTTTTTCCAGCCCCTGCTCCGCCGTCTTGCCTCTCAGTCACTTAGGCCAAGACCATGCAAACACAGGCTCTACTGAGCACTCTTAGGACCATCTGAGCAGCTGCTGCTTGGGAAAACCTTACATGGCGGGCCCAGGAAAGAGAGTTCTTTTAGGCCTGCTTGGTGCTAACCCTTGGCAAGACAGGACTGACCCTGTCTCCTCTCGTGGACAAGCCATTCCTCCATTTGGCTGTAGCTGCAGCCTCCTAGGAAGGAGGAAGCGAGTGGCGACCTCATGCCCCTAAGGCCGAGTCTCGTCCTCTGCCTCTGACAGGGTTTGGCTTTTAGAAGCTAGCTCATGCCTTAAAGGAAACGGTTGGCTCTCTGCCCCTTGTGGAGCTTCAGGGGATCCGAGCCAGGTTCTGCAGCCACCCCGCACCCTAGTAATGCCAGTTGGACCGTTGTCCACACACTGGCACTCTTTCTGGACTAATTTTTGGCCTTTGGCAGGCACGGGGGCCAGTGCTCAGTGCCAAAGCTTCATTCTCGGCTTTGCTGCCCTCTGCTGCCAGCCTGGGGCCCAGCTGTCCACAGATGAGCTCCTTAAGTGGTCCAGCCAGTGGCCGCTGCTTGCCATGGTTCCAAGACCTCTCCCTTTAGGGTTTGTGAGAAGGCTCTGGGGTTGCTGTCAGTGTCCCTTCTCCCTCTGGGAAAGGGACCGCCTACAGCACCTCAGCGCCTACACCAGCAGGGCCAGGTCCCACCTGGCCGTTCTGCAGTCACCCGCCCCAGGGAGGTGCCTTGGCTCTGGTTAGGGCCGAAGGGAGGCTCGGCCGGTCAGGAGCACGAGTGAGGACGGGTGGGGGCGCAGGCGCTGGTTTCCCTGTGCAGACGCCAGTCCCAGGACAGACATTGGGTGCACATTGTCTCCATCCTGTGTGTGCTTGTGGTGTTCTTTCCTTTCTCCATTCCTTGTCTGCGGCCGCCTCCACCTGGCAGCCTTGGCTCTGTTCTGCTCTCTGCCTTGGCTGTGGCTGCTCTCTTCCTTGCCTGCCACACACGTGATCCAAGCAAACCTCAGATTCTCCCAGGACCCCGAGCCCAGTGCTGCCCCCACAGCAGCCTTCTGTGTCCTCTCCTGTTCCCCCTCTCCCACCTCTCCTCCTTCCCCCCCTTGACATACCTCACTGACTTGGAGGGTCCGTGTGCTCTCTTGTTCAAGACAGTTGGAAGCCCGGGCCTGTGACTCAGTTTCCTGGTCAGTCAGGGCAGGAGCCCTGATGCCAGAACCCAAGGAAAAGTCCGTGCCAGCTCCCTCCACTACGACCTGTAAAAGCTGGTGGTCCTTCTGCCACCTCCATGACCCCAGTCTAGGTCGCTATTACCTTGTAGGGGTTCCCAGCACCTGCTTATTGACCTGTGCCCCTGCCACCCTCGCCCTCCCCAGAGCCACCCTCAGCAGCCCTCTCTGTCCTTAGGCCACGAATGGCGGCAGCAGCGCCTTCAGCGACTACTCGTCCTCTGTCCCCTCCACCCCCAGCATCAGCCAGCGGGAGCTGCGCATCGAGACCATCGCCGCCTCCTCTACCCCCACGCCCATCCGCAAGCAGTCCAAGCGGCGCTCGAACATCTTCACGGTACGTGCCCCGCCCTCCTCCCTGCCCAGCCGCCGCCACTGAGCAGGCGCCACTGTGCTGGCAGGGCCGAGCGCTGAGCTCCCAGCCAGGAGGGCAGGCAGCCCCAGGGCAGGAGGAGGCCATCTGCAGCCTCGCTCTCGCTCATGTATACACACAAGGCTTCCAGAGGCTCCTCTCCAGGGCCCTCAGCATCTTCTAGACCATTCCTGCGAGCCCTGGAGGGCTTCCCTTTCCCGACTCAGCACGCCTCCCACAGGCCTTCCACAGACCTCCACCCGTGCACAAGCACACCCCTGCAGTCTCCCCCCACCCCCTCCCCGCCAGCCCCCAGGGTTTCTGTGTCGGCATGAAGGGATCTTCTGCACTCACGGCCTAACTCCCCTGACCCCCTTTGATTCAACAGCTAATGAACCGGAGGCCGGAAGGCTGTTTGCCCAAGGCGACACAGAGGGTTAGCTGGCCAAGCTAGACTCAGCCAGGCCTCCCAAGTCCGCCTTCCGGCTCTTTTTCCGTTACCCCACTGCCGAGGGGAACTTTCATGCTTCCCACCCACCGCTGTGATTGGTTTAACAAAGGCTTAGCCATCTTTTCCTGGGCTTCACCACGCTGCCTCGTGCCTCCCGCTCAGGTTTGTCCTGTCTCCTTGTGAGCTCCTTGCCCCTCCCCGCCCACCTGCCCCCGCCCGGGGTCCCATGGGCCTCTCTGCCCAGGGCCAGCCCCTGCAGCTCTTTGGTCCCTCTGTCCTGCTGTCCCTCGGTCCGGGTTTTTAGACACCCAGCCCTGCCTTCCCCCCACCCCCACCCCGCCTCCCCTCTGGCCTCCTGCTGGGCCCTGGCTGGACTGTCTCCAGGAGTCTTGGCCAGAACAAAGGTGGGTGAGCTGTCCATCCCTCTGCATCACTCTGTGCACCTCCTGAGAGCCAGGGTTTGGCGCTTGGCCTGGGCCTGAGTCTAACTGGCCAGGCTAGACTCTTAGGACCCTGCCCAGACAGAGCCAGTGTCCCTGGGCCTCGCTCCTCCATCCTCACCTTTGCCCCACCCACACACCTTTCCCTGCCGCTGCCTCCCTCTGCCCACCAGCACTGTGTGTGCCTTTCACCTTGCGTGTGTGTGTGCGTGCGTGCGTGCGGGCGTGCATGCACACCAGCCTTTTTCTGCTGATGGCTGCTGCTACCTGTGCGCTTGCCTGGCCTGACCCTCCCAGACCTGCAGCTTTTGTGTTCTGTTCCATCACTGAGATATGCATAGCCTCAGTGGCCGCCTGCTTAGTGCCCACACCTGCCTCTGCTGCTCCTGTGCAGCGTGGGCGCCTGTGTCACCGGGACCGCTACTGGTGCCCTTGGCGGCCTGCCCCCCAACATTGTCTCTGTCATCTGCTGCCTTGATTCCATTCTTAGCCTCCCATCTTCCCCCTGCTGGCTGACTCAACCAAGGACACCCTCTGCCTCCCGCTCCGTCCACCGGTGCCTGGCTCCATGGCTTCCCCGCTGTGGCCCCCTCATGCTCCTTCCCCGTGCTCTGCTGCCTGCCTGCCCCGGCTGCGCTGTCTCCCTCACGCCCCCTACTGCCGCCAGCTCACGGCACAGCCTTCCCTCCGGCCCTTCCACCCTCTCCATCTTCACAGTGGCCACTGACTTTTTCTTTCCATCGTTTCCATGGTGATCTCACTTGCGCCAGTGCCCCGGAGGTGGCCTCAAGGCACGTCCGTCTCCATGGGTGTATCTTGGGACCCCCCCCATTCTTGTTGTTGGCATCACACCTGCTCAGGGGAACCCCTTGTGTCCTGCTCGCTCTGTGGCTGGGCATGGTTGTGATGTCCTCAAGTCTGCCCCGTGACTCCACGTACTCATTATTGTCACTCTTGCCCTGGTTCTGATTTCCGTCCTCCAGGGGCGGCGTTTCCCGCCTTGGGATCCCGGGGTCTCTGCTGGTTGGCAGCCTCTTGGCTCACCAGCCTGGTTGGGATGGGCTGCACCTCTCTCATCCTGACCAGCAGTTCTGCCTGGGGATTCGGTGGCAGTGGTCCCACTCACCTTCCTCCTCCCTGGGCCGAAGGGGCAGAGGGCTGTGGCAGTCTGGGCTGTGGTGCCCAGGAAGGGACTGGGCGCAGGTGCTGACCGCGGAGCTGCTGGGCGACCATTTCCTCTTTGGCAATTCTTTGCCCAGTTCTTCCCGCTCCCTCTGGCTGGGCTCTCTCCCACACTGCCCTTGCAGCGTCCCCTCCCTGCGCTCTCGGCTCTCGGCAGCCTGGAGGACAGGAGGGAAGGGGCCTGGGCGGCTGAGTGGTGAACATTCGTTCCCGGCTGACGTGGACTGCCGAGCCACCCCTGCCCATCTGCAGCCACCACCGCCATCACCACCACGACCACCTCCTCCTCCTGCTCCTGCTCCTGCTCCTCCTCCTGCTCCTCCTCCTCCTCCTGCTCCTGCTCCTGCTCCTCTTCACCCCGCTGCTGCCTTTCCCCAGGCACCTGGGTCTCTGCCTGACCAGTGCTGACCGACGTGTGCGGGGCTTGAGTATAACTTGCCAAAATCTCTATTCTTTCGATATTTGCAGATATGTGCCACTGTTTCCAACTTTTCATCAACAAAAAGGCCTTTCCAACTCCTTCCAAATTAGAAGACCAGGTGGTGACACACAGCACCTCTGGACATTCCCCCCTGTGCGGGGCCAGAGGCGGGCCGGGCCCTGGGACTGCTCTCAGATGAGAAGCGGCCGCCGAGCTCCCCGCTCCAGAGACCCACAGCAACCTTTGTAACTAACCCCACCCCCAGGGAAGGCTAGGAACGCCGGGGAGCCCGCCCGGAGCCCGCGCTGGGGGCTGCCGGGGACCAGGCCCGGCTGGACGCTGCGCCAGGCTCGCTGCATGGAGAAGAAGGGAGCTCGGCCCGCACCGGCCGGCCGGCTCGACGAGGCTCAGAGGGGGCAGGGGCACCCGAGCCCGCTGGCCCAGCTGCTCCCGGGGGGAGCTTTCCTGCCCCTCCCCTCCTCTGCTCCTTCCTGCATGGACTTCTGCCGTTCCTGCTCCTGCTCCGGAAGCCGCCGCCGCCGCCACCGCGCTTGCCTTGCCCCCTCTTTTTGGCCTCCCCCTATTTCCTTAGGATCCGCATTTGGGTGGACTGTGCCCCAGGAGCTTGGCAGGGCGCAGGGCCTCTTCCGGCCTCTCTCCTCTCTCTCTCCATCCACTGTGCCCCTCGGGCTCTGCCGACGCACTCGGCGCCACTCGCGGTGTGGCGTCTGTGCCACCAAAATGGGCCGCCTGCCCTCTCACTTCCGGACGTTGCTCTCCCCAGTTGTCGTGCCCTGTGCTCCCGGCCCGGCCAGCCCTCAGCCCCAGCGGCCACCTCTCTTCAGCCCCCCCATCTCTTCACCCCACCCCACCCCAGCCCCTGGGCTGCGTGCTCCTCGCACCCGCGGTATTCCGTGTCCTTGCTCTTGTGAGGGGCGGGCCCGGCTCAGTGACCTGTGCTGCTCTGTATGGTGCCGTGTGTAAGAATAAACCCGTTGGAATACTCGTGGTCTCAGTTCCTTCCCGACCCGCCGCCTAGGCCCAGGCCCGACCCACTGCTAGGGCTGCCCAGGATGGGGAGGAAGGTGGGAGGTCTGGCAGGCGCGGGGTAGTTCTCCCTTCGGTCCGCCCTCCAGCTCTCTAACGCGCCTCTTCTTTTCTCTTCCAGTCTCGAAAGGGTGCCGACTTGGACCGAGACAAGAAGGCTGCCGAGTGCAAGGTGGACAGTATCGGGAGTGGCCGGGCCATCCCCATTAAACAGGTCAGCACCGGCCAGGACACAATCGAAGTGGCATCTGTGATGGGAGAGCTTGTGTCTGGGACAGGAGCTTCCCCGCCCAGGCCCAAGTCCTCCACCAAGGATGGCTGGGTGAATGAATGCCTTTGGTCTGGTTGGAAACCTTGGCTGCCTCTTCCTTGGGCTAGCTGCCTTCTGGGCCCACAGCTCTGCCTTATTACCACTGGAGGGCAGCAAAGAGCTACCTGCTGCCTTTTCCTGAGGTTCCTGACTTGCAACCTGGAGGTGGGGGTACTGGGCACTGGGTCAAGGAAGAAGGCTCTCAAGAATAACCTGGAGACATGTGTAAAAAAGGTACGAAGGCCTGGGCTGGGAAGGTGGCTCAGTGGTAGAGTGCTTGCTTCGCATGCATTAGGCTCTGGGTTCAATTCCTCAGCAACCACATAAGCAGAAAAAGCCGGAAGTGGTACTGTAGCTCAAGTGGTAGAGTGCTAGCCTTGGGGACAGCGCCCAGGCTCAGAGTTCAGGCCCCACCACCGACCAAAAAGAAAAGTACCAAGGCCAGCACCTATGACGCTTATTAGTTCAGTTTTACAGCTCTGAGCTTCTGTTTGGGGGGAGGAGGCTTGAGCTCAGGGCCTTGAGTGCTTTTGCTCCCCATGGATGGCCCTTTACCACTTGAGCCATGCCTCCAATCTGGCATAGGGTCTCACAGCCTTCTGTCTCTGCTAGCTTTGAACTCTGATCCTTCGCAACTCAGCCTCCTGAGTAGCCAGGATTAAAGGCACACTTATTTATTTACTTATTTTTGGCCAGTCTTGGTGCTTGAACTCAGGATCTGGGTGCTATCCCTGAGTTTTTTGCTTAAGACTAGATTCTTACCACTGGAGCCACAGCTCTACTTCTGGCTCTTTTGGTGTAGTTAATTGGAGATAAGAGTCTCACAGGCTTTCCTGCCTGGACGGGCTTTGAATTGGGTCCTCAGATCTTAGCCTCCCAAGTAGCTAGGATTGCAGGCCTGTTTTTTGTTTGTTTTGTGCTGGTCCTGGAGCTTGACTCAGGACCTGGGTGCTGTCCCTGAGCTTTTTGGTGTTTTATTGGAGATAAAAATCTCACAGACTTTTTTTTCTGCGCCTGGCTTCAAATCTGGCTTCAAATAGTTTCAGATGGTGATCGCCAGAGCTCAGGAACCACCGGCACCCAGCAGGCCCTTTTATTTGTAAAGAAAATTTAGTGGAGATGCTGCTTTCCAATCTCTCCTCCCTGAGTCACTCCCTGGAGCAGTGCACCACCGCACAAGCCTGGTCCTCACACCTGTGGGGCACCTGTACTGGAAAAAGCAAGGCCGGATAGAAGAGTCCATGCCCAGAAGCGGTGTTCTTAGAGTAGGCACTCTGGCACTGCTGGGTGGATGGAGGTGGAATGGGGAGGGGGGTCTTGAGCACAGGCAGGAGCCTCAGGGACTAGGCTGCCCAGGAGGCCTTGCCGGCAGAGGCTAGTAGCCAGCCTGCTGGCTTGGTACAGGTTTTCTTAGCTTTGGGTGGTCGGAGAGGTCAAGTCTACAGGGGACTATGTTGCTAGGAGTTGATGCCAGAGAAGGTTGGTGAACCTAGAGCACCAGAGTATGGCTTGGTCTGGGCTTGTGGTCTGTTTTGGCCCTTCTGAGCAAAGGTTTGTGAGTTGGTAGTGTGTGGGGCAAGATGCGTGTGTTAAAGTTGGGGCTTTCTGATGCTCTGTGAATCAAACATCCCAGGAGCCACGTCAGGCCCCCAGAGGGGCTCTGCTTCTCCCTTGAAATGCGCATGGGATTGGCATGCGGCAGGCACTGTGCCAGCCTCTGGGCAGTCACCTGAAGATGGGAGGCCACTGAGTGGCAGCAGCCCCTTCTGTTGATGCGCCCTCCCTGCCTGTACAGCCTGTTGACGCTTGGTCCCCAGCAGGGGCCTCATGCCGGAAGGGCAGGTGCACCACGGGAGTGGGAGTGGGCTCATCAGTGTCGGGGGAGGGGAGGGGACGCAGCCCACCCCTGTAGAAAAAAGCACACTTAAACATCGGAGGAGTGGGCAGAACACTTCCTGTGAGGAGTGGGCAGAACACTTCCTATGTGCGCCACACCTTCTTGTGGAGGGGTTGTGGGACTGGCTTATTTGTTCCCCGATTCTCCTTTGTGGGGATGGGGAAGAGTGGAATGGGAAGAAGCCCTGGTGGACATGCCCTTGGGGTTCTAGGCCAGCCTAGAGTCAGCTGGTCTCTTGGGGGGGCTGTCCCAGAAAAGTCCCTTTCTGCACCTTCGCAGTTAGCCCTGTGTGGTGCCCTGATGCCTTGTGGCCAACTTTGGGACGGGGTGGGCACTCTCTGCCCCCCCACCCCCCTTCCTGCACGGAGGCTGACCAGACTGACCCCGCCCCGCAGGGCTCCGCGGCCCTCCCCTTCCCCGCCCTCCTGCCCGTTCTCCCGGGTTCCGCTCCTTCCCCTCCCCCCAGCTCCTGCTGGGAGTGGAGATTGCATTTCAGTTGCCATTTGCATTCCCAATCAATCCGGACTCCGCAATTAAGTCGGCTGGCGGCGCTGGGAGGAGGCGGCGGGGAACGGTCCTCTGGGGGCTGTCGCCTCCGCACTGCTCCCATTCCGCCCCAGATTGCTTCCTGCTCTGCCGGGCGCAGCCTGCGCTGCCGGCCGGGGACGCGAGCGGGAACCCCGCGGCTCCTCGCGGGGCTGGAGGCCGGAGGGCGGGGGCGGAGGGCCAGGTGAGAGGTGGGCAGCCCGGGCGCCCCGCCCACACCCAGCTAACGAGCCTCATTAAGGCGTTGAGGAGCGGGGAGCTCTGGTGGAGAAGCCGCTGCCCTCCCTCCCAGAGCTGCCTACTGGAGGAAGAGGTGGGCCTGGGGCGACCCCTGCGGCCCCGAGGCCCAGCCACGGCCATGCGCACAGCAGCCGTGCTTGGTCGGCAGCCAAGGGCCCTCAGGTGTCAGGTAGGGACACAGGCTGGCAGCTCTGCCCCGTACCGGAAGCCGGCTGCCGGCAAGGTAGGACCGGGCTCAGGTAGGAGGTAACCTGAGACTGGAGGCTGGAGAGCCCAGGACCGCCCACCCCACCCTGCCCTCAGTGAGGACGGAGCCCTGAGGCGGGGCCAGCAGGAAAGGGGGGTCAACTGTTCCCCTGGGAGGCGCTGCACACGCGTCCACTCCGGTCCGCCGCTGCCCCCTGGCTTCTGCAGAGCCTGGTGGACGTGTCTCTCGGGGGCGCTCGTCCTGGTGTGGTCGCTGTGGCTCAGGATAGTGGGAACAGTTCACTCACCCCTGGCCTGTGAGGGGACACTGCACCCAGGGCAGTGCACTAAGGCACTGGCAGTAATGGAGGCGTCTTCAGAGCGCAAGGTCAGGTCCAGCCAGCTGCCTACCTGTGCCAGGTCACTGCTGCCCTGCTGAGTGGGTGGAGCTGGCCAGTCAGGGTGGGCACCCCCCCCTGCCACCTTGCTCACTCTCCTCCCACCCCCCGCTGGGCAAGGGAGAAGTTGGTGGAAGTCCTCAGTCAGCTTTTTGAGATTGGTCTCCCCAATGGTACTTGCCATCCTCCTGCCTTAGGCTCACAAGTGCTGGGACTACAGGAGTGTACCACCACACCCGGCCCTTCATGACCTTTTTGCTGATCTTACCTACTAGGACAGAGCCTTGTGTTAAGAACTGTGAGGGAAAGGGGCGGTTCAGGGAGCATGGGTCCCCTTGGAGCTCCAGGGGGAGACAGAGGCACTGCCCCTGTGCTCATGCTGAGTCCCTCCTCCCCATTTTCCTGGCTGTATTACAGCAGAAATCTCCGGCTTTACAGAGCCTCCTAGGGGGCTTTCTCCTAGAAATCTTCGGGGAACATTGCCTTTCCACCCTCCGAAGTTGGAGGCCTGGAAGGCCTGCCACCTAGTGTCCATTTGTGGTGTCCAAGTGCCTACCCGCTCACCTGTGCCCTGTGGCACCCAGAGGGAGCCAGGCTTGGAGGAATGGGTGTCTGCCAGGGCCGAGGTTGGGTGTGGCCCTGTGGGTCTGCCTCCTGCCTTCATCAGCTGCCAGCCGTACCACCTCCAGGGCCTTTCCCCTGTGCTCCCGTACTTACTGCCATTTGTGGCCCAGGCGCTATCCTCGGGTACTGAAAGTTAGTGAGCAGAATGTCCCCATGTTCGTGGGGCCCGTCTGCCTAGCCCCACTGGGCTAGCCTCATTTATAGAGCTTCTCACTGGCTGCCACATAGTTTGGTGACTTCCTGTTGCCCGCCTGGGGCATTCTTGGGACAGTTAGGGGATTTCCCTATGCTGCCCCAAGGAGGTAGAAGGCCAGGCCTCTACAGAAACCACAACAACTGTTGTGTCCTGTCCTCATGCCGTGGGGCCTCCTGGGTGGGAAAGAAGATACTCTTCACCCCCCCACAGCAGGTTCAGACTGCTGCCCCATGGGTGGTCCAGGAGCACACATATCTGCGGAAAGATATGTCACCTCCTCTGAGATCCTTCCGCCTCTCAGACACAGTGGCTCAGGAGAAGGGAGGAGGGAGGATGACGCTCCCCGATGCACACTGTGACCCTCCTGTGCCACATCCCGGCCTCTGGTCAGACCTCTGTCCTCAAGGTCTAGTTCTGACTGGCCCTTTGTTCCTAGGGGATCCTGCTGAAGCGGAGTGGCAAGTCCTTGAATAAGGAGTGGAAGAAGAAGTATGTGACGCTGTGTGACAATGGGCTGCTCACCTACCACCCCAGCCTACACGTGAGTCCAGCAGGAAGCGGGGAGGGGGGGAGCAAGCGAAGAAGGGCCTCAGTGGCCCTGGATGCACTTCCCTCGAGGGATCACTGCACTTCTGTGGCTTGGGACAGGTGTGAGATCCAGGCCCCGCTTCCCTTGCGGGAAAGAAACATCCTACCAGGATGTGGGTTTCGCTGCTGGCAGGGTGGCCGCCCCTGCCGGCCAGGCTGACCATGTCACGCGTCAAGGGCTTGGAGAGCTGGTCTGCCACTTCCGCTAGGGTGTCACTAAGCAGTTGTCTGCAGCTGGACCATAGACATGGTAGAAGACAAGATGGAGGTTAAGCCTGGCTGTTGAGAATGACCGTGGCTGTCTAGGAGAGGACAGGGCGTGGCAGTGTTGGGGGTGGGCGGGCCGGGAGGGCAGGCCCGTGGCCCGGCAGAGGTTGTGGTGTTACAACGCTGTGCCGTGGCCCCCGTGGCACTCCCCTTTCCTCCTGGTTCCCCCTCCCCTCACTGCGTGGCTCCAGCACACAGCTGTCACCAGAATCCATCTCTGTCACCACCCCACTGTGGGGCTAATGAGTTCTCCTGTGAAGCCCCTCAAGCACAGCACGTGGGCCAGCCCCGCCCCCCGCCCAGAGGCCCTGGGCCTGCCTCAGAGGGTCCCTCGCCCATCTTTGAGCCTGCATGTGTGAGGGAGGCCCAAGCCATAGTCCCCAGCCATAACCTGGCCCTGAGAGTCCTGCCCAGACAGCCTGCGTGGGAAGGGCCGGCCTTGGGAGCCCTGTGCAGGCCAGACTCCAGCCTGGACCCTTCAGGGGCACGGGCCATGCCCCTTCGCTCAAGGAACAGCACCTCACAGGATAAGATCTGAGCTGAGCTGTCAGGTGGCAGTGGCACCCTGGGGAATGGAGAAGAGATGGTACCCTCCCTTCCTCCACCACCCTCCTCTCCGCATAGGACTTGCCTTTCTCCTGAGTCCTTAAGGACCAGTTTAAGAGGCGTCGATTTGAGGCCTGTGAGAATGACAGAAACAGACAATGGCTCAGGCTGTCAAAGGGTCCTTTATAGGCCCAAGGCTTTGTGGTAGAGTCCCCCCTCTCAGGGAGGGCCAGAGGCGCTAGCTCCAGAAAGACAGCCGCTTGATGGTGTTTCCTGCCGAAAGGAGGCGTCCAGAAAGGGTCTCGGGCATCGTGGCCATTCAGATGGAAAGAGCCAGACAGCGAGTGGAGACCCGGAGGCCCTATTACATGCATGTGTGCAGGCCGGTCAATCCGCAGGCAGCTTAGCACGTCCTCTGCCCATATCCACCTGAACTGGGGAGCCTACTGGGAGCATGCCTCTTGCCCACGTGGAGTAGGTAGCCTCGGCCTCCTGCCTGCCTACCTTCTTCCTTCTGTGTGCCTAACAGTGTGGGGTCTGGTCCCTCTTCCATCCCCTCCCCAGAGAGCAAAGGGACCCAAGGTAGAGTGTGGGAGGAGGGTCAGTTGAATGGGGGTGGGTTCTGGTTCTAGAGCAGGAAGGAAAGGAGGCAGCCGGTGGGCGTGTTCTCTGTCCGCGGCTGGAGAGCAGAGGTTCGGTGGCTTTACAGTGTGTCAGCCCCCAGCGAGCAGCCAGACTGAGATCTGGGCCCACGACTGTCCACATTCCCTAGATGGCCATGCATCCCTAGCTTTGGGCTAGTGGAGAAGCTGCTAAAGACCCTGGGTGGGAGAGCGGCCTTCTGAATCCCCTCAGCCCCTCCCACTACACTTGTTATACCGCAAGCTTCCGTGCCAGTGACACGACCCACCCAGGGGCCAGGGACTTCCAGACGTAGGGCCCCACCTCCTTCAGGCGTCCATGAAGAGGTTGCGGGGCTGGCTCCTCTGAGAACGGCAGTTCCTGGCCTGTCAGCGTCGGCTCTTCATGGGCCGTCAGAAGCCAGGCTTCTTCCCCATGGGATGCCAGGCGGCACCGGCAGGTCGGGTCGCCTTCCCTGCCCTCTACGTGCTTGCCTTCTCACCAGCAGTCACTAATCTGCTGGGCACCAGTGGCTCGTGCCTGTCATCCTAACTGAGAACTGAGGATCGAGGTTCAAAGCCCAGGTAGGAAAGCCTGTTGAGACTTTTACCTCCAGTTAACCAGCGGAGGTGTGGCTCAAGTGAGAGAGCGCCAGCCCAGGCCCATGAATTCAAGCCCTAGTCCTGGCATTTTACAAGTCACAGATCCGGTTGGAAGCTGCTGTGCGGCCACAGCCCAAGGGGAAGCAGAGTGAGCGCCTGAGCCCACCCGCTCGGGCACCGGGCTCTTTGTGTGCCCGCGCCTCTGCCCTGCTCCTTCTCCTCCCCTTCATCACTCACTGGCCTTCGCTGCTGCCTTCCCTCCTCCATCTCCCCAATGCTGCCTTTCTCCAACCTCAGCAAACTTAGCCAGGTAGCCCCCTTACCTGCAAGTCCTCATGGTGACTACAGAGGGTCCCACAGGCGCCGGAGCTGTCTGGCTGTTCTGAGGGGAATGAGTCTCACTTGACAGGACCGTGGTGCCCATGCCTCTACTGACGGAGGTGGCCACCCAGGGCCAGGCGTGTGGCACATGAGTTGGTGGGCAAGCGTCAAGCTTCGCGCCCGAACCTCGCCTGGCCCAAGAGAGCCCGCCACAGCCTCCCCCATTTTGCAACCAGCGGAGCCATTCACACAATCACCTTCTGTTAATTCTATCTGCAACATCAATTAAATTGTTTGTAGAAACTAATTGAATGTGGCTTAATCACACATCTTAATAGCTTTCCACGCTCTGAACTCGTTGTTAATTCCAGTAATAAAACGAGATGAGAACGCAGGCTGGGTAATTAGCGAGGAGGCTGGGGAAGAAATTGCTGTTTGATGGTGGGTAATAAAGGCAGCCGTGGTGACCGCTCTCCTGAGCAGCGCTGCCGCCGCCGCCGCCGCCGCCACGCTCCCCATTCTGCTGACGGAGGGAAACGCTGTTGCTCTGCGCCCAAGGTCCCTGTCCCTGCTGCTGCTCCTCAGGACTCCTCACCGGGCTGTCCTCCAGGCCCAGACTCAGGCCCTCCATTGGGCGTCTGCCCACCTGGCACAGTGTGTATGTCTGGTGTAGGCAGACGCTGGGTTAGGCCCTCCTCTTCCCCGAAGCCAATCTCTGGCTCCTTGGCCTTGAACGGAGTCCCTCTGTGTTGCTTTTCTTCTTGGCATAGGGTCAGTTCCTCCTGCCATGTCCCAGCCCGGGCATCCCAGGGCTCAGAACTTGCTGCCGCTGTGACCTCCTTGTGAACTGGAGCAATCCAAGTCCCTCCCCCCGGAGAGAAACTGCAGCTGGGCCTTTGGCCCAGCCAGCTGTTGACAGTTGTCTGGAGCAGCCAGTCCAAGATGTGATTATGTACAGGGATCAGGGATGGGCGCGGGCAAGATGCAGGTATCAGTGTGTACTGGAGACGAGCGAGCAGTACACGTGGGAACCCGGGACAGCAATGTGCCGAAGCTGAGTCTCGGGATGGAGGTAGGGAGACATGTGAGCTGGGGGAGCCACGGACACGGAATTGAAGACCAGAAGGCCAGCGGCAATGGGTGGGGTAGGGTGGGGTGGAGTTTAGCTTACTGGAGGAACAGGTGGGGAACAACAAAAGGACCCCTGAGTAAGTTTCCTGACTAGTGAGGCTTGTCCATTGAAGGAGTGCTGCCTTTAGCCAAGCACGAATATCACGCCTGTAATCCTAGCTACTCAGGAGGCTGAGATCTGAGGATCACAGTTCTAAGCCAGCCCGTGAGACTCTTATCTGCAGTTATGCAGTTAAAAAAAGCAAAAGAGGAGCTATGACTCAAGTGATAGAGCATTAGCCTTGAGCAAAAAAAGCTCAGAGACAGCATCCAGACTCAGGACCCACACACTCATACAAAGACAGCTAAAAGCTCAGCCAGGCCTCACAGGGATGAACCGAAGCCTGGCCCCATTCCCCCAGGACAAGGGCTACAGAGGGGAGGGCTATTCCGGCTGTCCTTCTGGTTCTTTTACTTCCTGGTAACTGCTTCACACACTAGTGGGGGACAGTGACCCCTTGTCTAACTGATGTCTTGGTTATTCCCCAAACAAGTGGTAATTCTTCAAGTGTTCTTGAGATCAACAGCTCTTAGGCTTCCCAAAGGGTAACTTTCTGTCTGCCCTTTAACGCAGAGGATATTTTCCCTGGAACTAAAACAATGAGGAAACAGAAAAGCAGTTTGCTGCCCAGGGGTGCAGGTGAGAAGCTGGTGTCCCAGCACAGGAGAGTCTGGCCAAGATGGCTCCTCCTGGGAGGCTGCTGAAATGTTCATGAAGGAACACATGGGTATGGCTTCATGTCTAACCAGTAGAATTCCAGATTCTTCTCTCAGGAAGGTGTGTAAACAGACCGAAGGAAGGTTTGGTTTGGTTTTGTCCGTCATGGGGTTTGAATTCAGGGCCTGGGCACTGTCCCTGAGCTCTTTTACTTAAGGCTAACACTCTGCCATTTTGAGCCAAAGCTCCACTTCTGATTCTCTAAGGTGGTTAATTGAAGATGAGTCTCATGAGCTTTCCTGCCTGGGCTAGCTTAGAACCATGATCCTCAGATCTGAGTATCTAGGATTACAGACGTGAGCCACCAATACCTGGCTAAAAAAAGAATTTTTGCTACACGTTTTGGAGGATATCAGGTTCCTGAACCTGACAGAGAAGCAAGAGTCTGAAGACTCACAAGAGAAGCTTTGAAGCATTTGTCAAAGCTGCAGGGACGGGGTGCTGTGTCCCAGGGGCACCAAAGTCCTAGGGCTCAGCACAGGCTGGAAGAGGTCTAGGAGTGGAGCACAGCCTTGGGGATCTGCTTGGATCTGGATCTAGATCTGCTGCCTGCTGTGATCTTGGGAGGATCATTAACCTTTAAGCCTCATCCCAGAAGAGGCATAGCAACACCTTGCTAAGAAGAGTATACGTATGGGAACTGTGAGACATTCCCACTGTTAGCAAGAGTGAGTCCAGTGTGTTTCAAAGCCCTGGACCTGTTGCTGCATTCCTAAACCCAGCGAAAAGAATGAAAACTCAGTGTGATTTTTTTGTTTTTGTTTTGTTTTATGCCTGTCCTAGGGCTTAAACTTAAGGCCTGGGCACTATCACTGAGAATTTTATTCACCTCTAAAGCTCTTCCACTTTAGCCACAGCTCCACTTCTGGCACTTTGGTGGTTAATTGGTGAGAAGAGTCTCATGGACTTTTTCTGCTGGGCTGTCTTTGAAGTGCGATCCTCCGATCTCAGCCTCCTGAGTAGCTATGAGCACCTGGTCAGAACCTTCCCTTTTAACTGTAACAAGCACTTATTATTCAGTGCCTTCCTAAGGCTTTGAGGGTTTCCAGTGCCAGGGGACTTGGAGCCTGAGACATGGCTGTGCACTGTGACAGTCTGGAGGCTTGGGGCTGTGCTGTCAGCCTGAGTTTGTCTTAGCGCACTACCTGCTTAAACCCCATTTTGGTCCAATTCTTGGCCTCCTTGGCTTTCTTCTCTGAAGCTCTTGTGTCTCATTCGGTGCTTGGCTCCAGGGACTTGGATCTCCCCCCTGGCTGAGGCCCTGCTGAGCACCATGGACCCCTCAGAATGATCCAGACTTGGGGGCCCTACCTTTAGAGACAATTCTACCTTTCCTCCCCACAGCCCAGGAAGCACCTCAGGAAGGCCTGGGTGGGGCTCTGGAGGGAGAAGTACCTGTCCTAATACGTTCTTTTGTCCCTCTCATCCCTATGGCTTTAGGATTATATGCAGAACATCCACGGCAAGGAGATTGACCTGCTGAGAACCACAGTGAAAGTGCCCGGGAAGCGGCTGCCCCGAGCCACGCCCACCACCGCCCCGGGCACCAGTCCCCGCGCCAATGGGCTGGCCATGGAGAGGAGTAACACACAGCTGGCTGGGGGCACAGGTGAGTGGCTGCTGTGATGGCATGTGTGGAGAGTTCTGGAGACCTGTGAGTGGCCATGGATGGGGCCAGTGGACAGATACTGGTGTCTGGCTGCTTGTCAGCCTGGGCATCGGGGATGCAGCTGTGCTTACCACTCGGGATCCTCCTAAGGCAGCTGTGTGCATTCGTCAAGATGCAGGCCCAGAGGAGCTAGCTGAGGGGACTGGGGGAGGGGGCCAAGGAGGACCAGAATCTCAGCTGGCCATGCTTGTAAGAACCAGGGCAGGAGAGGGGACACCTTTCCAGGGCTGCCCCGACAAACATCCTGAGGTCTGCTGTGGGAGGGGACAGGCCAGGCCGCTGCGTGTCTGCCCAAGGGCTGAGAGCCTTCAGTGTGGCCAGGCGCTCTTCCCGTGACGTGGTAGGCTCAGGTGAAAGGCCCTGTGTTCCCAGGAGCTTCCTCCATTCCTCTCCCTCGGGCCTCTGCAGCCGGGCTTCCCACACTCTGCTTTACCCCGCCGGGACCCCTGGGTCCTTCCTCTCCAGCACCTGCGGAGCCCAGGCTGTCTTGCAGCCCTGGGGCCAGAGCTGCCATTCAGGACACTGCCCTACCCTGAGGTCAGCGCTGGCAGCAGCCCCGTGCTGCTGTGCCTGCCTGGGGACTGTACTTAGCGCAGTGGTGGGTGTGTCACTGACAGGGCAGATCCTAAACAGCAACAGCGCAGATGAGATTTGTGTGAAGAAAGAGCAGGTTGCAGGGAGCAGGCCAGTGCCGGGCCTTGTTCGGGTGAGGCACTTGTGTGTGACGGGGAGAGGCCTGGAATGGATGAGCTGTGCCCGTGTAACAGATCCCACACCTGGCCCCAGCGCCACAGTCGTGCGGTGAAGTGAAAATGACTGTCCTGGTTTTCATAGGAAACAAAGGTTCAAAGAGGCTCATGATCTGTGCGTGGGGTCCGGTTCCTTCCTCAACATCACCTGAGCCAGACTAGAGAGTGCTTGAGCGGGCAGCGGAGCTCACTTGCAGCTGGCAAGGTGGAAGGCAGTCTGCCTGGCAGGGCACCGCGCCCAGTGGCAAAAGTGGCAGGCAGTGTGCAGTGCCGCTGGCCGAGCCAAGCTGCCCTGTCCTGGAGCCGTGGGCTCAGCGTGTGGTCTCTCATAGCTGAAGCGAGGAGAAGCAAGTCGGCTCCGGAAGGAGAGCTTCTCTGTAAAAGTAGATCGCAAGATGAAGGCAGACTGACTCCCCAAAGAAGGAGGCAGGCAGGACAGAGACTGGTCCTACCCATTCCTGGGCCCAGGTAGCCTCCACCTGGGGACCAGAGTGGCCCAGAAGGGAGCTGGCGCCCGTAATTGCAGCCCCCCCACACCGAACGCGTGGACGGCGCCTGCCAAGCCCGTGTTCCCGCTGCCGCGCTGACACCGACCCTCGTGCACACTCACACATGTCTCTCGCTCACCGGGCGATGTTAACATCTCATTATCTTTGTTACTGTAATTACATTATCCGCTGCTTTATGCAGAATTATCCTCGGAGGACTAATTGATGGCTCCATGTTTAATTCATTAATCATTAGCATCAAATTCGACAATTACAGTGCACACTGATTGTGGGATTGCAGGCGTAATGAGGGGAGAATTAACAAAGAAAAGGGAAAGCACTTGCCCTCCCTCAGGGTTTTGGGCCGGCAGCTCGGGGTGGAAGCTGGGTCTGTGATGTCTTTGGGTCGGGGCTTGGGGTGAGGGGTAACCGTCTGGATCTGGGAGAGGATGGAGGTAGAAAGAAGTGGGGAGAATAAGAGCTCTCTAGAAATGTTTGCTGAGGTCTGAGGGCATCAGGAGGGACCTGGGGGCTGGGGCAGGGCTGGGCAGGCCTGGGCAGGCCTGGGTCGCCTGGGGGTGGTCGTCTTCGTCCCCGTGGAGCACTGGCTGTGCGTCTAGTCGTGTGCGATGTTAGGATAACCACGAGAAAAACCTAAATCTCACCTCTGCCTTTAAACGTCACCGTCACTCCCTCTCTCCCCAGAGCCCTGGGGTATTTGGCCTGGGCCTCCCCTTCCAGCTGCTTCCACTCAGCACTGTCCAGAAACTTCTAGAAACTCCAGCCCACAAGTTTGCAGGGCTTGGAGTGTTGTTGCTGGTTCCCCAACCTGCCTACCTACTCTGCCGGCCTTCCCTCTCGTCCCTCTCGTCCCTGGCTCCTAGCCGCCCTGCTTCAGGCTCACGTGGGCACCTAGCCAGCTCCCCAGCCCCTCAGCTTTCAGGACTTGGGTTCGGTCACCTCTGTCCTGGACTTCTGTGGCCACCACAGTCACCACTCAGGGGAGGGAAACTGAGCTTACCGGTGTGGTTCTGGTGCATCTTAGGTGCCACGGGCCTCTGAGGCCCCTATGCCTACTGCCAGGATCTGTCCACGGGGGCGTCAAGGCTTCGGGACAAGGCAGGTGAAGGCCAGGACGCTGAGCCCCTCTCCCCTCGCCCGGCGGTGACTGCCCGGACTTGGCACTCCTCAAGCCTTCCGATCCCCTTGCCTCTGCCATTCTTCCCTGATGGGAAACGAAAGATTAATTTTCTCCAGCCCAACAGGATAATTACTAATACTAATTAGACATAATTACTTGAATTTGATACACTTACTTCTCGTCAGAATGGCAGCAAAGCTGAGGCAAATCAAATTGATGGTTTATATGGACCAGAATGTAGGGTGCAGAGGCCTGAGTGTGGGGGGTGGCGAAGTGCAGCTCCCACGCTCAGCCTTGGCCAGGAGCACCTCCACACCTCAGATGCGGGGATCTCGTGGTGTCCTCCATGGTCCTTGAGAAGGAGTATGGCACCGGGAGGCGATGGGAGGCCACGGCCACCCCTGAATTGCTCAGTGTTGGCCCCGGCTCCTGCTGGGGTCTCCTAAGACAGCATTGGTGCAACCCCC
Source organism: Dipodomys spectabilis (assembly GCF_019054845.1). Lineage (NCBI taxonomy): Eukaryota > Metazoa > Chordata > Mammalia > Rodentia > Heteromyidae > Dipodomys > Dipodomys spectabilis. Next base: position 9,240,708 of record NW_024870711.1, read on the forward strand.
GCCCCCCCCCAGCCTGATCCTTCCCCGCCCCCCCTCCCCTCCCAACCTGATCCTTCCCCCCCCCCCCCCCCCCGTCTCCCCTCCCAACCTGATCCTTCCCCGCGCCCCCGCCCGTCTCCCCTCCCAGCCTGATCCTTCCCCCCCCCCTGTCTCCCCTCCCAGCCTGATCCTTCCCCCCCCCCCCCGCCCGTCTCCCCTCCCAGCCTGATCCTTCCCCCCCGTCTCCCCCCCCCCAGCCTGATCCTTCCCCGCCCCCCCTCCCCTCCCAACCTGATCCTTCCCCGCCCCCCCCCCCGTCTCCCCTCCCAGCCTGATCCTTCCCCCCCCCGCCCGTCTCCCCTCCCAGCCTGATCCTTCCCCCCCCCCCCCCCCCCCGTCTCCCCTCCCAGCCTGATCCTTCCCCGCCCCCCCAGGTGCTCCCCACTCGGCCAGCAGCTCGTCCCTGCACTCGGAGCGCCCCCTCGGCGCAGCCTGGGCTACCCCGCGCCTGGAGGGGTTGCACCAGCGCTCCTGCTCCGTGTCCAGTGCCGACCAGTGGGGCGCGGCGGCTGCCCTGTCCCCCGGCGTGCAGCTCCCTGGTGAGTGGTGCTCCCTGGTTCCATGGCCGGGAGGAGGGAGCCCTGCAGCTCCTGGCCTGGGAAGGCTGGGCCCAGGGCCCAGGGCTAGCCCTCCTGGGCCCGACCCTACCACTTACCCCCATCTTGGCGCCTCTGGCCCAGGCTGACGTCCCGCTCCTCTGCAGCTCCTCCTCCCTCCTCCCAGGGCTGTGCTGGAGGTGCTCCCGCATCCCCATCAGCCCCCTGTGTAGTCAGCTCATCAGCTCCGTGGGGGGCCCTGAGCAGGCGCTGGAGGCAGCCCTGGCCTTGTGGCAGGCCCTCCCCTCCCCCTCCCCCGTCCCTCCTCCTCTGGGAGGCCCGTCCAGCCCAAGAGGCCAGAAACAACTCCTCTGGTCTTGGCCCTCTTCACTTCTTCCTGGGCGCATCCTCTGTCTCCTTGTGCCCAGCCCCTCCCTACTGTAACCTTTGGGTCACAGCCCCTCTTGGCAGTTCTAAAGGCTGAAAAGCGGCCTCCTCTCCTTTCTAATATCCCCTAGTGGCAAATGAAGGGGTGAAGGCAGGGCAGTGACCCAAGATGGCACCTGCCCCTGTTTAGCCAGAAAGTGGACCTGTGCCCCTGGCCTTACTCCCTCCTTCCGGGAGGCAATGTGCTCTTGTTGTGTTCTTCTCCATGATGGCCCCCCTCCCTCCCCAAGACCCTTCCCAGCCTCTGAGCAGCAGCTCCTCAGGCTTGGCCTGCAGGCCCCACCCACTCCCACCCTGGGGCCAGGCTGGAGGCCAGGCCCTTCCCCTGGGCCAGCCGGTGTTGGCCTTCCCTGGCCTGCCCAGCCCAGCCCCTCTGTGGCGTCTGGAAGGAGGAAGGCAGGGAGGGAGGGAGCGCGTCTGCCTCTAATGAAGTTTGACATTTAGTGGTGAGCACCGGGCGGGGTGTGGGAGACGGAGCTTGATTAGCGCGCTCTAATTGACAGTAATTAGGCAGCTCCCTGATTGTTTCTAATTCTGCTATTAATTGTGAGGAGCGGGGAGTGTGATTGAGGATAAATTTGGTGCGGAGCTGCTGGGGCTCCAGCTCCCCGCGAGTTCCCTGGGCCGCCTTCCACCCCTCCAGGCCGCAGAAGCCACCGCCTTCCCCCGCCGGCCCACTCTGCCTGTGTTTCCTCCTAACTCGCCGAGCCCGGGGGCTTTGGGGCTGGGAGGCCTGGGTTCGCCCGTGTGCCCAGCAGGTCTGGCCCTTTCCCCCATGCTGTGTGCCCCATCTCCTCCCTCTTCCCACACTTCTTCACCTCTCCCTCCCAGCCACTGGCCCAGCTGAGGTGCTCAGCTCCAGCCCCAAGCTGGAGCCCCCCCCATCTCCCCACTCCAACCGGAAGAAGCACCGGCGGAAAAAGAGCACTGGGACCCCCCGACCAGACGGCCCTGGCAATGCTGCTGAAGGTTAGGGGGACCCAGAGGGAAGCGGGCACAGGAGGTGGGCAGTGGGGCCCAGGCCATGCTCGTTGAAAGTAGCACTCCATTTCTGTATGGGATGAAGAATCCCTCAAAGAACACAAAACCAAAACAAAGTAGCTCCCTGTCCTCTTCCAGTAACCCCGACCCAACCGGAGCAGAGCTCCTGCCTGCTAGACGCTGCAGCTCTGCAGCTGTGCGCTTCTCGGCTGTCATTCTAAGCGGCAGAGACAGCTCCTCCTTTTGGTCTCTGCTGTTAGAGATGGGGACATGACAGGTGCTGCTTACACGTATGTGTGCATTGAGTGTGTGTGTGTGTGTGTGTGTGAGAGAGAGAGAGAGAGAGAGAGAGAGAGGTCTCCCTAGTCTCCAGCTTTTTAAGTTCCTCCTCAGGACTTCCTGGTCTCTTGTTAATTACAGTGCTGCCCCCTGGCGCTCCCCAGAGTGTCTTCAGATCCTCCCTTTCCTCTCTGATTGGGAATCTTGTGTTAACTTCTGGGCTGCACTCCCCCTTTCTGCTCTAACTGATTGGGTTAGGGGTGTGGGCCGGGTGGACAGAGATCACCTTTTCCGCCAACCGGGGTGCGTGATCGCGGTGGCATGGGGCGTCCGCTGTGGTTCATGGACGAGGCCCTGCAGGTGCCGGAGTGGTTGGTGTGTTCAGAGGCTGAGGGGAGAGGAAAGCGAGGCACAGGGCGGCCACGTCTGGGGCGAAGCGCGGTTGTCTGAACTCTGAGCAGGGAGGAAAAGGTAGCGCTGGTCTGGGTCTGAGCCGGTGGGATGGAGGATGGGGTGGAGGGGAGGTGGAGGGGGGGGGGAGGAGGGAGGGCTTCTGGGCTGTGGGAGTCGCTGGTGAGAAGCAGGGAGGGCCGTGGTGGAGGGCCTGGCTCACCCCAGGGCCTCTGGCGGGTGCCTGCGCTGTCCCCACAGCCCCGCTACGAGTCACACTGCCTGTTGGCAGCTGCTCACACGTCAGTGACCACCGGGCACAGCCTGGACGGCACAGTGCGCAGTCGCGGCCCAGCCCCGGCCCTTGTCACTACAGATGTCCTCAGGTCCCTGTTGGCTTATGTCCTCTGGCTCATGAGGCGACCCCCCCCACCCCCCTTGCCCTTCCTGCCTGTCTATGCCAGGGCCGTGGGGGAGGGGCGCAGCTCCCAGGAGCCCGCGCTGACGCCGGCAGGAATATTGCGTTTAATGAGGTGCAAAATGAGGCGGCTGCAGCTGACATGTACGGATGGTGCCCACGCCGCTCCCCTCCCGGCGTCCGCTCTACCACCCTGGCGGCTCTGCCGCTTCTTCCTCCACCATGCCTCTGTGCTGGTATCCGACGGGTCCTGGCAGTGCCAGGGAAGGCAGGATCTTGCACACCACACCCCGTTTTTCCCCAGGCTCCACAGGTGGTTGGGAAGGGGGGCGGTTCCGGGGCTCCTGGTGACCTTGCAGGTCACTGCTTTCCTGTCTGCGAGTTGTCACGGAGCGTGGCGCGGCGTGTGGCCTGTGGCCGCCGGGCAGGTTTCCGGGAGGAGGAGTGCCAGCAGGAGGTCTGGATGGAACCGTGGCAGCGCACGCTGCTGGCCCGGAGTCCTGATGGGTGGCGCCCTCCCTCCCGCAGAGGCTGAGGAGTCCTTCGAGTTCGTGGTCGTGTCGCTCACCGGGCAGACATGGCACTTTGAGGCGTCGACAGCGGAAGAGCGGGAACTGTGGGTGCAGAGCGTGCAGGCCCAGATCCTCGCCAGCCTGCAGGGCTGCCGCAGTGCCAAAGACAAGGTGTGTGGGGTGCCCCAGGGACCGCAGCCCGGTGGGGCGGGGCCTGGGACTGAGCAGCCTCCCTGTGTCTCGCTGTCCACCCCTAGACGCGCCTAGGGAACCAGAACACAGCCCTGGCCGTGCAGGCCGTGCGCACTGTCCGAGGCAACAGCTTCTGCATCGACTGCGAAGCCCCCAGTGAGTGCGGGGGGTGGGGGACAGCACCCGGAGGAGGCCTCCCTTGCTAGTGGCCACCCACGTCACCTTCTTCCCTTTGCCTAGATCCAGACTGGGCCAGCCTGAACCTGGGTGCCCTCATGTGCATCGAGTGCTCGGGGACCCACCGGCACCTGGGCGCACACCTCTCCCGGGTCCGCTCGCTTGATCTCGATGACTGGCCACCCGAGCTGCTGGCTGTCATGACCGCCATGGGCAACACCCTGGCCAACAGCGTCTGGGAAGGAGCCCTGGATGGCTATGCAAAGCCAGGGCCCGAAGCCTGCAGGTAAGTGGATGGGCCCCCGGTCCCTGGTGCCAGCCCGCCAGCCAGGGCTCTGATGTGGGCAGGACAGACGGAACGGGACTCTGTGGCCGTGTCAGAGTGAGAGGGGTTAACGCCAGCGGCTGCGCTGCTTGCTAGTCGGCCCCTAGAGGTGTCCCCCTCCCGCGCCCGTGCCTGTCACTCAGGAGCCGCGCCACAACGGCCCTTTCTGAGCCGTTATCATCGGCAGGTCAGGAGCCAGTGGGAGGCGCATGCACAGGGTCCCTATCGCTGTGTGGCTCTGACCCCCAGCCTGCCAGGGGAGATGGGGAGAATGGGTGGTAGATAGGGGCGCTGTGGCCCCGCACCCGCTTTGTTGCAACCCTGTCAGCTGGGGAGCGTTCTGACAGTCAGATAAGCTGCCGCTCAGACTTGTCTGCAACCTCCTGTCCTCCTGTTCCTCAAGTCCCTGCTGCGGGGTTCCCCTCGCAGTGTCCCTTCCTTTGTGTGACCTGCTGCTTCCGAGTGCCCGCGAGCCCCCTGGGCTTCTCTCTCCTCCCTTCCCTCCGTGACGCCTCAGCCTCCTCTCCAGTTCCCTGCCTCCTGGGTATTTGTGTCCTTCCCGATTAGCCCCCCACCCCCAATCCCAAGCATGCCTCAGTTTCCTTCCCTGTCTCATGCCTTCATGGACCTGTGCTTGCAGAGAGGAGAAGGAACGCTGGATCCGGGCCAAGTATGAGCAGAAGCTCTTCCTGGCCCCGCTGCCGAGCTCTGACGTGCCCCTGGGGCAGCAGCTGCTCCGGGCCGTGGTGGAGGACGACCTGCGGCTGCTGGTGATGCTGCTAGCGCACGGCTCCAAGGAGGAGGTGAACGAGACGTACGGGGACGGGGACGGGCGGACGGCGCTGCACCTGTCCAGCGCCATGGCCAATGTGGTCTTCACACAGCTGCTCATCTGGGTGAGTCCAGCCCCTCTGGCCTCGCCTGGCCGCCTGCGAGAGCTACCTGGCCTTTTCCTCCTCCTCCCCCCCTCCCCCCCCCCCCCCCCCCCCGCCCCAGCTGAAGGCTGGCTTCCGCACCATGCCAACTGTGAGCGTGTGCTTTCTCCTGTAGTACGGGGTGGACGTGAGGAGCCGGGATGCCCGAGGCCTGACCCCACTGGCCTACGCCCGCCGGGCTGGCAGCCAGGAGTGTGCAGACATCTTGATCCAGCATGGCTGCCCTGTAGAAGGCTGTGGCTTAGCACCTACTCCCAACAGAGAGCCTGCCAATGGCACCAACTCCTCCGCTGAGCTACACCGCAGCCCTAGCCTCCTATGAGGGCCAGGAAGAGGGCAGAGGGGCCAGAAGGACTCTGAGACCTGGTGACCCTCCTACTGCAGGCGCCAGAGAAACAGACCCAGAGAGGCTGGGCCATGCAGTGACAGGAAGGAGGAGAGGCAGCGGGGGAGGAGAGGAAAAGGGAACCGTGGGACCGGCTGCAGCCGGGGAAGCATGTTGCTAGCCCTCTGCCCCAGGGTGCCGTTGAGAAGGGACAGGACCCTTTGGAGGTGCCTGTGAGGAGAGGGGGGCAGGACCTCTCCCTCCTCCAAACCCCTACCTCCTAGCGCCAGCCCCCACAAGTCTTCATTCTACAATGGGGAAGGAAGGGCCAGGACAGGGGTACTGGATGAAAGAGAAAAGGGGGCGATCTTTGAGTCCCTTGTAAAATTTGTACATTGGAATATTTATGTTTGTGTACATATTTGGTGTGCGTGTATGATGAGCCAATAAACCAGACTGTGTGTGTGGCTGTGTCTTCCCTTTTTTACCTCTGACCTCTGCTCTCCTGAATTCCCCTCATCTCTAGCTCTTCTCTTCTGCTGTCTCTTCTTAGGTCCTCCCTCTGGGTGAGCTGCCTTCCCTTGGCCTCTTCCTTGTCCATCCAGTCTGCTTGGCAGGACTGGTGCTGAGTTTCTCAGCAGCACAGAACAGCGACCCTGAGCTTGAGCCTGAAGAGGGATGGCCCGCTCCACGCCACCGAGCTTTCCAGCAGCCAGCCCTGTGCCTCGTGCCCTGTGCTGGCAGAAGCATTGCCCTTCCTGGACAAACAGTTCATCTTAAGAAAATTGGGGCCAAGTGCTGGTGGCTCACACCTATAATCCTAGCCACTTGGGCGAATGAGATCTGAGGATCCAAGTTCAAAGCCATACCAGGCAAAAAGAAATCTGTGAATTAAGATTTGCGCCGGTGGTTCACGCCTGTAATCCTAGCTACTCAGGAGGCTGAGATTTGAGGATCATGGTTCCTAGTCAGCCAGGGCAGGAAAGTCTATGACACTTTTTTTTTTGGGGGGGGAGGGTCGGTCATGGGGCTTGAACTCAGCTTGGGTGCTTGTCCCTGTGCTCTTCAGCTCAAGGCAAGCACTCTACTGCTTGAGCCACAGTGCCACTTCTGGTTTTCTAGTGGTTTATTGGAGATAAGAGTCTCTCGGACTTTCCTGCCCAGGCTGGCTTTGAACTGCGATCCTCAGATCTCAGCCTCCTGAGTAGGATTACAGGCGTGAGCCACCAGCGCTCGATTCCATGAGCCTCTTACCTCCAATAAACCACTAGAAAACTGGAAGTGGCAATTGCTGAGGGACAGCGCCCAGGCCCAGAGTTCAAGCCAACAAAAGGAGCTGTGGCTCAAGTGGTAAGAGCACCAGCCTTGAGAGAGAAAGCCACTGAAGGGTACAAGATGCTGAGTTCATCCCCCCGCTGCAGGCACAAGGAAGCCTGGGGAAAGCCTTCCTGCTGAGTTTGGCTCCTGACTCAGGAGCCTGTTCTCTATTCCTGGTTCCACGTTGTTGGTGACCTGTGTTTTGTGACACCTTGAGTAGAGGCTATGTGTGTGTTGGATTGTCTGCTCTACTGGGGCACCGGCCTACGTGTAGGTAAATAACCAAGTAACACTACTGAGACAGGAAAGCAGTTTATTTGCGCACGTCCCTTTCCACAAGGCTGATGGCCCTCGGTGTGTGCTGGGCAGGGTCAGCGTGGGTAGGTCTAGGACAAGGTCCCTGGACTGACTAGAAATGGCCCCTTTCTGACTCCCTAAAGACAAGCCACTAGGGTTAGCAGGGGACAGCCGAGGCCTTGGAAAGCCAGAAGAAGAGGGCAAGGCAGGCCTGGTCAGTGACCAGTCATCCCCAGCCTTCCTGCCCAGTGCTCTTGCCACCCACTGTGAAGATGAAGAGACTGCTCCAGCTCCTGCCTTGCTTATCTTCTAGAAGGCCCGCCCCACAGGTGCCCTGTGGCTGAGTGCAGGGGAGCCAACCTCAGCCTTCTTAGAAGCTGAGAACGGCAGGTCTGGACTGCGTACCTCCAGCTGAATTCCCCATCCCTGCTGACATTCAGCCAAGGAATGAAGACAAATGTTCTGGGTCTGTCTCCTCGCCGGACAGCTGGACATGCTCCATTAGTGACCAGTCACACCTCCTGGTTGCCTGGAACTGCCAAGGAGAGGCCATTTCTGTCTTATTGCAGGTGTTAAACACATTTGGGCAAAGGGGACCTTGGCCAGGCTGCCACTGGGAAGCGAGTCACCAGAGGAACTGGACCTTCTAAGGAAGGCAGAGGCGTCATGGATTTGAACCATGCATTCCTGTCTTCCCTGCTCTTAATATTGAAGTCTCCTAGCCGCAGCTCGCTTGCTTTCTTCTCCGTGGCACTGTTCTAGTTCAGATTCCAACTCCCCTGTTGAGTCAACCCAGATCAAGCTTTTACCCCAAGATGCTGGTTACCCCCTACCCACCCAGTGGGTTTCCATAATGATCCACTGTCCCCCGAGTCTGCTGATGGATCTCTAGAACCTAGCTCCTGGGACTGGCTGCCATGAGCGGCGTCACGGTCTCAGCTCTAGCTCCTGACTCCAGCAATCCTTGTGTCGTCCACGGCACACCCGCACTTGCCGCACGCCTGTGCCGTTCACATGGCGGTGGCCCCTCATCCCCCTCCTGTAACCCAAGGCCGTGGTGTCCTGTGCGTGGTGTAAGAGGAGAAAGCACAGGCAGGTGAGGGAGTGGGGGACTGGAAGTGGGGCTGCCTGCCCTGGGCACTGAGCTAGCCACGGGCACCAGAGGCAACGGAGCTGCTGACCACCAGATCAGATGGGAGATGAGCCCCGCGCTGGGCACCAGGCAGAGAGTTAAGACAGCCAAGCCGTGGTCACGTCCTTCCCTCTCCATACGAACAGGTGTGTCACCCTAGGGGCACCACCTCCTCCAAAGGGGAGAGGGCAGAGAAGCTTCTCACAGGGAGAGGGGACCACGTGGCCCAGGGGAGGAGAAAGTGACGAGATGGGAGCAAAGGGCTGGGGTCAGGTGCTGACGAACATCCGGGGCACAGGACAAACCGGACGCAGCCGGCTCTGGTTAAGGACGGAGGACACAGGGCTTGGCCTCTCTTCGGAGAGACAGGTAGCTCCGTATATACAAACTTTACACAAAATAAATAAGGAGCTGTGAGCCACCTGGCTAGTACTGCCCAGGACTCAGAAGCTTCCAGGGCCCCAGCCAGGAGCCCTTCGGGTCCTGGGTATCTGATAGTCTTGCTCCGTCCGGGGTGTCTGCCTTCGTCCCAGCCGCCCCGCCACGAGAACTGGACGCCCTGTGTGCTGAAGCGTCCACATCTCGGGGTGTCGGGCGCCCCGTCTCCCCAGAGCTCAGCGGGTGTCGGGGTGGCCAGGGAGCAGGCCCTGCCGAGAGCCGAGTCAGGGTCGGGCTCCCTGCTCCATTTGTTGGTGCTGGCTGCGCACCGCAAACCTGTTGACGTGGACGGGGATGGGCACCACGATCTTGGGGTTCCTCACGGGCTCCCCGGATCGGCTGCTCACATTGCCGGCTTTGATCCGCTTCCACTTGGCCCGACGGTTCTGGAACCAGATCTTGACCTGGACCTCGCTGAGCTTGAGCGCGTGCGCGATCTGCGAGCGCTCCGTGAGGCTCAGGTACTTCTTGCAGTGGAACTCCTTCTCCAGCTCCAGCAGCTGCTCGCTGGTGAAGGCCGTGCGCCGCCGCCGGCTCTTCCCCCCGGGGGCCGCCCCTCCCGGGGCCACCGGCGCCCCCTCCTCAGCTCCCGGCCCCAGGCTTCCCTTGAGCTTCGGCTTAGGTCCCAGAAGGGCCCCTGGGCCTCCGGCAGAACCGTCCAGGAAGCCGTCGTCCTCGCTCTCGCCGCCTGAGCCCTCCTCCTCCTGCTCGCTGCCGGCCCGGTCGCCTGCAGCCGCCTCCAGCTTCTCCTCGTCAGAGCTGTACACCTTCCCCTCTGCTGCAGCCGCCCAACGGCCAGGGAAGGACCATTCCGAGCAATCACAGGTGCCCAGGGCCAGGAGCAGGGAGTGGCAGGAAGACCAGGAGGACAGCACGGAAGGAAGGACAGACGGATGGGAGGCAGAAGGCACATCCAGGTGAGGACCAGGAAAAGGTGCAAGGGAGACAAGAAGGGGAAGAAAGGTGTTAACGGGCGTGGATTTCACTCTGGGAAGGTGGGAAGGCAAAGAGTCCGAGGACGCCCTGGCTTCCCACCACCTTCCTTCTCCTCCACACTCACCACCCGGCGCGGCCCTTGTGCCCCACTTGCCAAAGCCATTCCGGCTGCCCCGGGGCCAGCGGGGCCATGGTGGGAGGAGGGGGGGGGGCAGAGGGCCCCTTAACTTAATCTGGCCCCTGGCTGTCAAGAACGCTCCTGACTCCCATCTCCCCTCCTGTCCTACTGGACTAGACCCAGAAGCTCATTTCCAGATGAACCGACAGGCTCATCTGGTTTGAGTGCATCCGACCCCAAGTTCTGAGTTCAAGAACTCTTGCTCACAGCCCAAGTTTCAAAACAAACAAACAAACCTCTTAAGGCTGGAGCCGGTGGCTCACACCTGTAATCCTAGCTACTCAGGAGGCCGAGATATAAGGATCAAAATTTGAAACTAGCCCAGGCAGACAAATCTGAGGGATTTTTTTTTTTTTTTTTGCAAGTCCTGGGGCTTGAACTCAAGGCCTGGGCACTGTCCCTGAGCTTCTTTTGTTCAGGCTGGCACTCTACCACTTGAGCCACAGTGCCATTTCTGGCTTTTTCTGTGTATGTGGTGCTGAGGAATCGAAACTAGGGTTTCCTGCATGCTGGGCAAGCACTCTACCACTAAGGCCACATTCTCAGCCCTGAGGGGTTCTTATCTCTAATTGACCACCCCAAAACTAGAAGTGAAACAGTGGCTCAAATGGAAGAGCACCAGCTATGACTGGAAAAGCCAAGCAAGAGCACAGGGGCTGAGGTCAAGTCCCACTCCTGCACAAAAAGAAAAAGAAACCCAAACCCCTAAGGACCTGCCAGCTGGTGGTTTCCTCAGCATCGCCACCTCAAGTCTTAGGCTCCCAGCTACCTAGCGCCTCCTTGCGCACAGCTGGGCTTTCTCCCAGTAACTCTGGGGCCTTAGAAAACAGGACAGAGCAGAAGCAGGGGGACAAGAAGGGGTGCCCAAGTTGAGGTGACCCCGGAGCCAGGCCCCAAGGGGAAGGGCAGAAGTACAAGGAAGGACGGGATGAAGAGAGACAACTTCGCTTCCCATGAGTGATTATTTGAAATCTCAAACATATAAATACTTTAGTCCACACATAATTCTAAAACTCATCTAACCACGTTTTATTCTTAGCTGATATTTGTCCGAACTGCAAACATTTTCAGTGTTGGTTTTCATAAAATCCCTTGTTTTCTGCCCAAAGGAAACAACAGTCACGAGACAGCCCACTCACAGGAAGGAACCAGAGGTAAGCTAAGAGGTAAGGTATAGATAGGTAAACTGGCGTTGACGGCCTGTAATCCCAGCTACTCAGGACACTGACATCTGAGGATTGTGGTTCAAAGCCAGCCCACGCAGAAAAAGTCCATGAGACTTCTAACTCCAAGTAGCTACCAAAATGCCAGAAGTAGAGATATGGCTCAAATAGTAGGGCACCAGCCTTGTGCAAAAAAAAAACAAAAAACTACGGGACAATGCCCAGCTCCTGAGTTTAAGCCCCAGTATTGGCACAGGAAGGAAGGAAGGCGAGTAGGAAGGAAGGAGGGAAGGAAGGAGAGAGAGAAAAGAAAAGAAAAGAAACTGGCTGTCTCTCCTATTAGAATATAAGCTCCATGAAGACAGGCAGTTCAGATAGACCTTATTTACTGCCATGACCACAGCATCTTAGAAATGACCTGCACAGCGCCGGGTGCTAGTGGCTCACCCCTGTAATCCTAGATACTCAGGAGGCTGAGATCTGAGGATCACACTTCAGTAAAGTCCACGAGACTCTTACCTCCAATGAACTACCAGAAACCCAGAAGTGGCGCTGTGGCTCAAGTGGTAGAGTACTTGCCTTCAGCTGAAGAGCTCAGGGACGGTGCCTAGGCCCAGAGTTCAAGCCCCACACTGACCAAAAAATAAATGCATAAATAAAAAATATGACCTGCACAGAGCAGGCATCCGGTTTCTGTCAACTACGATGTGACTTCCAGCGTCATGTGTGCCTTTCTCCCTCCTCCATTCCTGTCACTTTCCAAGGCCCGTGAGATGGTTGCCACGGCCCCAGCTGCAGGGTCCTAAACCCCCCACAACGCCACGTTCCCACAGCCCAGCCAGCCTCAGACCTCACACCGGTGTGGGGGAGGCCACGCCCACCGGACACCTGTGCCATCTACCAATGGATAGATAGCAAGTCAAAAGAAAGTAACACCACTGCAAAACCCTCTGTCTTGAATTGTGTGTGTGCGCACCAGTCCTGGGAATTGAACTCAGAGCCTGGGCACTGCCCTTGGCCTTCTTTCATGCTAGACTAGTGCACCACCACTTGAGCCACGGCTTCACTTCTGACTTCGTAGTTTATTGGAGATAAGTGTCTCATGGGCTTTCCTAGGCAGACTGGCTTCAAACCTCCCTGCTCACAGCCCAGCTTCTGGAGTAGCCAGGACAACCGACAGGGAGCCTTGGCAGCAGCTGATTTTTAAAACAAACCTTGAAGTAAACACTGACAGGGTGGATAGCAAAGGCCCGGAGAGACCCAGCCTAACAGTACCATATTTCATTTTTTGGGGGGTCCGGTCGTGGGGCCTGAACTCTGGGCCTGGGTGCTGTCCCTCAGCACTTCAGCTCAAGGCTAGTGCTCTACCACTTGAGCCACAGCGCCACTTCCGGCTTTTTTCTTTTTTGCTTATGTGGTGCTGAGGAATCGAATCCAGGGCCTCAGGCATGCAAGACAAGCGCTCTACCACTAAGCCACCTTCCCAGCCCAACAGTATCCTTCTTTATTTTATTTGCGAGTCCTGGGGCTTGACCTCAGACCCTAGGCGCTGTCCCTGAGCTGCTTTTGCTCAAGGCTAGTGCTCTACTACTTGAGCCACAGCACCATTTCCAGCTTTTTCTGTGTATGTGGTATGGAGGAACTGAACCCAGGGCTTCTTGCATGCTAGGCAAGCACTCTACCCCTGAACCACCTTCCCAGCCCCAGTACCTTATTTTAAACAATGCTAAAAAGCTGGATTTGGGGGCCTGAAGGATGAAACCATTTAGTACAGCATCAGGCCCTGGGGGAGGGGTCCAATAAATCTGCATTGCTGATGACCGGGCTGAGGCTCGCAGGTGCTCCCTGGGCAGAGTCCTCCTGTGCGCGCCTCATCCATCCCCGTCCTCAGACAGACTCATAAAGCCCAGCCCGCATGAGCCGGCCACCCTCCGTGCCGCTTGGAAAACCATCCAGGCTGCGCAGGTTCACGGCCTCTTCGGTGTTTTGATCCCCGTGGGATCCCGAGCGGCAGGGGCCGCGGTCCCCTCTCTGCGCCTTTATGATGGTGACATTGAGGACTCTGATAAGCAACTCGGGGAGGGGGGTTGGAGCCGTGGAGAGAGGAAAGCTGGGCCGCGGGCCTCAGAGGACAGCGTCTGGGACAATGCAGGAGAAGACGAGAGGGGAGAGAAAAGGAAAGGCCAAAGCGGGCAGAAAGAGGACGGGAGCCCGGGAGCAGTGAGGTCAAAAAGTGGAGAAGGAATTAAATGATGAGCAAGGCCAGCGCCGGGGCTCCGGAAGGGAAGAGATAAAACAGAGAGAACTGCAGACAAAAGTAAAAGATGCTTTTAAAAAGAATGCCCGGGGGAGAAGGAGGGAAAGGGTGACATGGATCTGAAGGCGTCGGACTTAGAAACGGACTCGGTGAATGGAAACCCCTTTGTACACCTACGCAAAGCAAATAATCAGATCAAATCAAATCAAGATACTGATCCGTTAGAAGCAAAGCAAGACAGTTTGCCAGCCGCTGGACAGCACCCCAAGCCTCCGCCATGGGGGAGCGACCCAAGCTGCTGGCTTCTTCCTGAATACCTACGGGAGAAATGAAAACCACTTTCTTTGAACTGATTTGTAATGAATGTTAATGTGAAAAGAGTCAACGTTAAACAAAAACCATACTTCAAAGTTTTGTTTGAGCTGGGCGCCGGTGGCTCATGCCTGTAATCCTAGCTACTCAGGAGGCTGAGATCTGAGGATCGCAGTGCAAAGCCAGCCCAGGCAGACAAAGCCGGGAGACTCTTTTCTCCAGTTAACTAGCAAAGAGACAAAAATAGAGGTTGAAAGCTGGCCTGAGCAAAAAAGCCAAACTAGAACTCAAGTTGTGAGTTCAAGCCCCAGCACTGGCACACAGGCTTGTACACGCATACACACATGCCTGAGCGCATGTACACATGTGCACTCCCACGCCCACGTACACACACACACAACACAGGCACACACACAAAGCACAGGCACAGGCACACAAAAAAATATTGTCCTGCTCTGGTGGCTCACACCTGTAATCCTAGCTACTCGGGAGGCTGAGATTTGAGGCTCACAATTTGAAGCCAGAATGGACAGGAAGTCCTTGAGACTCATCTCCAATTAATCAGCGAAAAGCCAGAAGTGGAACTCTGACTCAAGTAATCACTGCCATCCTTGAGCAAAAAAGCTCAGGGACAGTGCCCAAGTTCTGAGTTCAAGCCCTGGGACCACAGCACCAAAGTGCTTGCGTATGTGCATACACAATTGTTACTGACTGAAACTGACAGAAATAGTAACACTTTTTGCTAAGATTTCTATTTTGCAAAATTTCGATTTAGAGTAATTGAACTTGATAGACTGAGTATTCACAAAGCCACTTGCCACTTTCCAGTTGCAGGTGCTACCTACCACCAGGTGATAACACACACACACACACATTTTTTTCTTTTCTTTTCTTTTTGTCGGTTGAGGGGTCTGAACTCTGGGCCTGGGCCCTGTCCCTCAGCTCTTCAGCTCCAGGTGAGCGCTCTACCGCTTGAGCCACAGCGCCACTTCTGGCCTTTTCTGCTTATGTGGTCTGAGGAATCCAACCCAGGGCCTCAGGCATGCAAAGCAAGCACTCTACCACTGAGCCACCTTCCCAGACCTACAATTTTTTTTTAATTAGCCAGGCGCCGGTGGCTCATGCCTGTAATTCTAGCTACTCAGGAGGCTGAGATCTGAGAATTGTGGTTCAAAGCCAGCCTGGGCAGGAAAGTCCATGAGACTCTTTTCTCCAACAAACTACTCAGAAAAAGCCACAAGTGGTGCCATGGCTCAAGTGACAGATCAGAGAGAGCACCTAGGCCAAGAGTTCAAGCTCCAGGACTGGCAAAAAAATATTGCTATTATAAAGATAATGTACAGAGGGTTATAGTTATATAAGTCAGGTAAAGAGTACAATTCTTGGCCAGGGGCTGATGGTCACTCCTGTAATCCTAGCTACTCAGGAGGCTAAAATCTAAAGATCGTGGTTCAAAGCCAGCCCAGGCAGGAAAGTCTATGAGATTCTTTTTTTTAAAACTGGCTTTTTTTTTTTTTTTTTGTGAAAATATCGTACAGAGGAGTTACAATTACATGGGCAAGATAATGAGTACATTTCTTTTTTTTTTTTTTGGTCGGCCGTGGGGCTTGAACTCTGGGCCTGGGCGCTGTCCTTCAGCATTTCAGCTCAAGGAGAGCGCTCTACCACTTGAGCTACAGCGCCACTTCCGGTTTTCTGGTGGTTTATTGGAGATAGGAGTCTCATGGTCTCTCCTGCCCGGGCTGGCTTTGAACTGCGATCCTCAGATCTCAGCCTCCTGAGTAGCTAGGATTACAGGCGTGAGCCACCAGCACCCGGCTATGAGTACATTTCTTAGCAAGCATTGTTGCCTCCTCTATGTTTCCCCTTCCCATCCCTTCCATACTCCCCCCAGATGAGATTCTTATCTCCAATTAATCAGGAAAAAAAACAGAAGTGGTGTTGTGGCTCAAGGGTAGAGTGCTAGCTTTGATCCAAAGGAACCCAGGTACAACACCCAGGCCCAGAGTTCAAGTCACAGGGCCAGAAAAAAACAAGTGCACTTCTTTTTGGACAATGTGACTCCTTCCCTCAGCTCTCCCAGGTTTTCTCTCATCCTCATTCACAAGTTGTACAGTTCGTTTTCAACGTAGTATCTAGTGAGGACCACTGCTGCATTTGTTCACCCTCTGTCCCTCCATTCTGTGTCCCCTTACCCTCCCAAAGACAGCTAAATAAACAGGATGAAGAAAAGACAACAAAAACAACAAAGGGAAAAACCGCATTTCCATTTCCTGGGTTCATTTCGATAAATATTATGTTATCTGATCAGAGACGTACAAGCATTGTGCTTCTGTGCTCCTCTCCTAAGAGTTCCTCCTTTGGTCTCCCTGTGTGTGAATGCGAGTCCTGTATGATTCATTATGTCCTGGTGTATTTTTTTTTTTTTTTGTCAGTCCTGGGGCTGGAACTCAGAGCCTGGGCACTCTCTCTGAGCTTCTTCAGCTCAAGGCTAGCACTCTACAACTTGAGCCACAGCACCACTTCTGGCATTTTTCTGTGTATGTGGTGCTAAGGAATCAAACCCAGGGCTTCGTGCATGCTCGGCAAGCATTCTACCACTGAGCCACCTTCCCAGCCTGTCCTGATGTATGTTAGATCTTCTACATTAAAAAAAAAAAAAAAAAAAAAAAGAACATGTTTTCGATGGACAAAACCAGATTACATTGTATTTTTTACATGGGGGCTGGGAAGGTGGCTCAGTGGTAGAGTGCTTGCCTAGCATGCAGGAAGCCTTGGGTTCCATTCCTCAGCACCACATAAGCAGAAAAAGCTGGAAATGGTACTGTGGCTCAAGTGGTACAGTGCTAGCCTTGAGCAAAAGCAGCCCAGAGACAGTGCCCAGACTCTGAGTTCAAGCCTCAGGACTTGCAAAAAAAAAAAAAAAAATGAAGTTAGTTTCACCTGGGAAATCCTGACTCTGCTAAGAATTACCTTTGGCTAAATGAAAGGTTTTACACCGGAGGCAACCTGGCTGTGCTAGAGAGGTTGCCCATGGGGCAGAAGGGGCCTGCCCTGTGTACAAGATGGTACGTCCAGTACCAATCAGCGGTGCTCTTCCCTGAGCCCCAGGAATTCTTGCTGCCCTGTGGCCCTCTTCCTCCTATGACTCGAGGTGTAATAAGGGACGATGTCTAATTTGCTCCCTCCTTCCTGGGCTTCCTCGGCATCTGTAACTGCGCACGGGAGGATGTCCCCACCATCCCCAGAGCCCTGCCTGGCTTCAGGACAGCACAGGCTGCGCCTCACCACCCATGTGCATGCATTCCACCACCACCACTTCCAAGAGCGCCCTGGCACCGGGCACTGGTAGCTCACGCCTAGAACCCTCACTACTCAGGAGGCTGGTATCTGAGGATCGCCATTCAAAGCCAGCCCCAGGTAAGAATGTGAGACTCTTATCTCCAATAAACTACAAAATTAAAAAAAAAAAACACTATTAAAAAAAAAAGGCAGTGGGGGGCTGGGAAGGTGGCTCAGTGGTAGAGCGCTTGCCTTGCATGCTCGAGGCCCTGGGTTCGATTCCTCAGCACCACATAAGAAAAAAGCTGGAAGTGGCGCTGTGGCTCAAGTGGTAGAGCGCTAGCCTTGAGCTGAAGAGCTGAGGGACGGCGCCCAGGCCCAGAGTTCAGGCCCCACGACCGGACCCCCCCCCCCCAAAAAAAAATGGCAGGAAGTGGAGCTGTGGCGCAAGTGGTAAACCTTCTTTTTGAAGGTCAGGGACAGGTCGTAGGCACAAAGTCCCTGGCATGATCTTGAATCTTTCCAGATATTTCATATTGTTCCCTTATTTTTCCTTCAAGCGACTGAGATACATTAGGGCAGCTGCTATTATTAGTAATAACTGGGCAGAGTCTAACCTTATTTTCGAATAACATTTCCTTTCTTTTTGCCAGTCCCAGGGCTTGAACTCAGGTCCTCACGCTCTTGCTTGGCCTTTTCACCCAAAGCTGGCGCTCTACCGCTTAAGCTTCATCTCTACTTCCAGCTTTTTTCTGGCTAATGGAAGAGTCTCATACTTTCCTGCCCAGGCTGGCTTTGAACTGAGATCCTCAGATGTCTGCCTCCTGAGTAGCTAGGATGACAGGCGTGAGCCACCACCAGTACCTGGCTAATAGTTTTGTCTTAATGTCCGTATTGTCTAGCTTCGGGATGGCCTCCTCCTCCCCCTCCCCCTCAGAAGAGCTTTGTTAGGGAGGAATCAGAGGCAAAGTGGACTGCTCTGCTGAGGACAGACATTTTCTGACTGTCTTCATTCCTCTCCACCTTACTCCGGGGCTACTCAACTGAGGGTTTTCTGTCGGTGTTTCTGCCCAGTCCCCAGAACAGCCAGAGACAGCCTTCTCCTTCTCAGTGGGTGAAGCGGGTGTCTCTTTCCCTTTCTTTTCTTTTTTGCTGGTCCTGGGGCTTGAACTTAGGGACTGTGCGCAGTCCCTGAACTTCTCTTTGCTCAAGGCGAGCACTCTACCTCTTGAGCCACAGCTCCACTTCCAGCTTCTTTTGAATAGTTAATTGGAGAGAAGAGTCTCGAGGATTTTCCTGCCCAGGCTGGCTTTGAACTGAGATCCTCAGATCTCTGCCTCCTGAGTAACTAGATGACGGGCGTGAGCCCGGGCGCCCAGCGCCTCCGCCCTTCCATCAGTGACAGCGCCCTCTTCCTTAGGGTGCTGTTTCTCCCCTACTGCGTGGCCCCCAGTGGGCCTGTTCATCCTGTTTCTTTGCCGGCATGTCGCCTGTAGCTGGCCACGCCTGTGCACCTCCTCAGGGCCACCATGGTCCTGGGATTGTGAGAAATGAATGGGTGGAGCCCCAGACAGACCCAGGGTCTCAGACCCTAAAATGGGAGACAGAGAGACTGAAAGATGGAGAAGAACAAAGACACATGGGACATCTGCCGCACTCCACCCACTGCGGGGCTCCCCTGACAGCTGCCCCCCAGCACCTGGGAAGCATCGTCCCTCCTACAGCGCCCGCTCCCGCTGGGCTCCCGTGGAGAGTGCGTGCTCAGCAGCGGTCGTTCCTGGCACCTGCCGCCTCCGCCTCTGTCCGGACTCCGTGATTAGCTCCAGTACCCCGCGCTGCCCCTCCGCGCTCGCCCCTCCGCGTGCCTCCACCTTCCTCCACTCCCGGTGACGCCCGCTGCGGCCCATGTGCCCTGGCTCCAGGGCTGTGCCACGCAGAGCAGGAGCTCCAGGCCAGGAGCCCATGCCACAGCACGGCTGCCTTCCTCCGGGAGAGACACCGTTCAACAGTGCACCCCTCCTCCACACTCCCCACAACAGCGCCCAAGGCCAGCACCACTCCATTCCAAAGTGCACAGCCCGCTGTTCCTCACCTCTCCCCCTTTCCTCCTCCCCTCCTCTTCTTCCTCCCCTTCCTCCTCCCCTCCTCTTCTTCCTCCCCTTCCTCTTCCTCTCCTCTTCTTCCTCACCTTCCTCCTCCCTTCCTCTTCTTCCTCCTCCTCTCCTCTTCTTCTTCCCCTCTTCCTCCCCTCCTCTTCCTCCCCTTCCTCCTCCCCTCCTCTTCTTCCTCCCCTTCCTCCTCCCTTCCTCTTCCTCCCCTTCCTCCTCTTCTCCCTTCTCCTCCCTCTTCTCTTCTTCTTCCCTCCTTCCCATCCTTCTAGTCCTCTTCTTCCTCCTTCTTCCTTCTCATCCTCTTCCTCTCCTCATCCTCTTCCTCCTCCCTCTATTCTTTCTCCTCCTTCCCCTTTTCTCCTTCCTCTTCTCTCTTCCTCCTCCCTTTGCTCTTCCTCGGCCTCCTCCTCTTTCTCCTCCCCCTTCTCTTCTTCCTCCTGCGCTTCCTCCTCCCTCTCTTCCTCCTTTTCTCTCCCTCTTCCTTCACAGCCACTCAGCACTGGGAAACAAAGCATTCTCCCAAGTTCTTTGCAAGAAGGAGGAGGAGGAAGAGGAGGAGGAAGAGGAGAAGCAGGAGGAAGAGGAGGAGGAGGAGGAGGAGGATGTACCCCTTAGGCTGGGAAGGTGGCTCAGTGGTAGAATGATTGCCTAGTATGCATGAAGCCCTGGGTTCGATTCCTCAGTACCACATAAACAGAAAAAGCCAGAAGTGGCACGGTAGCTCAAGTGATAGAGTACTTGTCTTGAGCCAAAGAAGCTCAGAGAGATTGCCCAGGCTCTGAGCTCAAGCCCTAGAACTAGCAAACAAAAATAATAAGGGAACAATTTATTAATAAAGATACCTTATAGCTAAAAACAGAATTCTATGTTTGGCATGGTGGCACCGGCCTGTAATCCCAGCTACTTGGGAGGCTGAGGCAGGAAGAGTATTCATACCAAGCCACCCTGGACTATTTGTGGTATATTAAAAAGAAACAGAATTGTAGAGCTGGAAACAACCTTAGTGATCACCTTGTCCAAACCCCTCATTCTGCTGATGAGGAGGCCCACAGCGCTTTCCCCTCCCTCTCAGGATAACCTCGCCCCTTCCAGAACCCTAACACCAAGACAGAATTCCCTCCTCTCCATAGTGCACACACAAGAAACCCATCTCCCAAAAAGCTGGGCGCTGGTGGCTCACGCCTGTAATCCTAGCTACTCAGGAGGCTGAGATCTGAGGATCGTGGTTCAAAGCCAGCCCAGGCAGGAGAGACCGTGAGACTCCTATCTCCAATAAACCACAGAAAACCGGAAGTGGCTCTGTAGCTCAAGTGGTAGAGTGCTCGCCTTGAGCTGAAGAGCTGAGGGACAGCGCTCAGGCCCAGAGTTCAAGCCCCACGACTGACCAAAAAAAAAAAAAAAAAAGAAACCCATCTCCCAAGCTGGGCGCGGGTGGCTCCCGCCTGTAATTCTAGATACTTGGAGGCTGAGATCTGAGGATGGAGGTTCCAAGCCAGCCCAGGCAGGAAAGTCCATGAGACTCTCTCATCTCCAAATACACACACACACACACACACACACACACACACACACACACACACAAGTGGAGCTGTAGCTTAAGTGGTAGAACACTAACAAAAAACTCAGAAACAATGCCCAGGCCCTAAGTTCAAGCCTCAGAACCAACACAACCAAACTAAAATAAAAACTTGTACAAAACCAGGTGCCAGTGACTCATGCTTACAACAGGAGCTATTTGGTAGGTAGCTATTTCTGCCAACCTGGGCAGAAAAGTTTGAGAGACTCCAGCTCCAACTGACTAGAAACAAAGCTGGGCTGGAGGGCTGGCTCAAGGAGTAGAGCACCAGCTGTGAGTGAGCAAGCTGAGCAAGAGAAGGAGGCTCTTGGTTCAAATCCTGAAACTGGCAAAAAATATTACTGCTAATATTAATAACCACGGAAAAATAAAAGAGGGCTGGAGGTCTGGCTTAGTGGTAGAATGCCTACCTACCAATCACAAGGCCTTAAGTTCAAATCCCAGTACAGCCAAAGGAGGAGAAGAAGGAGAGGAGGAGGAAGAAGAGGAGGAGGAGGAGGAGGAAGAGGAGGAGGAGGAGGAGGAGGAGGCGGCGGCGGCAGTGGTGGCAAGCAACAAGTCAGAGGAGCAGTCATCCTGCCATAGCTGTCCTTCAAACATTCTAGTAAAACATACTCTGGGTTTCCATCACCTAAAACAAATCCCTTTCTTGTTTCTAGCAACAGAAGTCTCTTGTTCCCTGTCACATGATCAGTTCCTCTTGTAAGTAAATATCGTACCTGGCCTGGTATAATGGGCACCTATTCAGAAATTAATTAGTGGCCATCTAAAGCCTTCCAAGCTACAATCAGATGCTAAGCTCCCAGCAATCAGCACTCAAACCCCACGTTCTTTGCAAGTTTCCCTGGTCTTCTGCATGATTACTGTTATTACTGCAATCTAGTCCGAAATTAGCAAATCCTCATCTGTGCCTTTTTTTTTTTTAAATAAGCCAGGCACTAGTGGCTCACACCTATAAACCTGATCTGAGTGAGGATCGTGGGTTAAAGCCAGTGCAGGCAGGAAAGTCTGTAAGACTTTTATCTCCAATTAACCAGCAAAAAGCTGGAAGAGCAGCTGTGGCTCAAGTGGAAAAGTGCCAGCCTTGAGTGAAATAGCTCAGGGACAGAGCTCAGGCCCTAAGTTCAGTGCCAGTACTGGCACTAAATAAGAAAATAGTAAATAAACCAGGCGCTGGTAGCTCATGCCTGTCATCCTAGCTACTAAGAAGGCTGAGATCTGAGGATCCTGGTTCAAAGCCAGCCCAGGCAGGAAAGTCCAGGAGACTCTTATCTCCAATTAACCACCAGAAAACAGGAAGTGGTGCTGTGGCTCAAGTGGTAGAGCACTCATCTTGAGCTGAAGAGCTCAGGGAAAGCTGAGCGCCGATTATACCTGTAATCCTAGCTACTTTGGGGGCTGAGATCTGAGGATTGCAGTTCAAAGCCAGCCCCGGCAGGACAGGCCATGAGACTTTTATCCCCAATAAACCACTCAAAGACCAGAAGTGGTGCTGTGGCTCAACTGGTAGAGTGCTAGCCTTGAGCTGAAGAGCTGAGGGATAGTGCCAGGCCCAGAGTTCAAGCCCCATGACCGACAAAAAAAAAAAAAAAAAAAAGTAAATAAATAAAAATAAAGTCTCAGATTATTATTATTATGTTATTATTATCTCCTATACCGCCCTGAAGTACAATAGCCCAACAGACAAGCTCACTCAGCCAATCTCTCCCTCAACCCTATTTACCTCCATGTAACAACTCTATACAGAAGTATAGAAAAAAAAGGCTTCCTAAGCTTTTACACTCAGGAAAATTCAACCTTTTTCTCTCTGAAAGGATCATTGCCTTTGTGTGTGTGTGTGTGTGTGTGTGTGTGTGTGTGTGTGTGTGTGTGTGTGTGTCGGTGTGGGTGGGTGGGTGGTGGTGGTGGTGGTGGTAGTTCCAGGGGTTTGCAAGCCCCAACCCGTGAAGCACGCTCCAATCCTAGACATTCCAACTGGAAGTTCCGTTCCCCATTTCCCCAGCTGGCTTCCTCCTGTCCCCAGCATGCAGCTCTCCCTCCCCTGTCATCCCAGCCAGGCGTAGCTGCACCCCATCTTCCCAGGGCCTCCTTAGATGACTCTCAACCAAAGCGCATAGGCACCGTCAGATCGGCCCCTGTCTGTCCACCTGGGGCGGAGTGCAGGTGTCTCCTGTCACTGAGCTGGCCGCTCTCTCTGCTCTGTCATTTCTGGCACACAAGGACTTGTTCTCCACCCAGGCTTTCTTCTATCTGCTTATGACGCTCTCCCTGCTGTGTTGGATGTGGTCTCCACCAGCCACATGAGGCGACTGATCTGAAATGGGGCTAGTCCAAAGTGAGATGTTCAAGGAGTGTGAACTTCACAATGGATGTGGAAGGCTGGGTACGGATAGAGAAGATGAAATGCCGGCCTGAAATGTTTATATGGGTGGGGTGGGATTGGATGGGTGGATGGATAGATGGATGGATGGGTAGATGAATAGGTAGATAGATGGGTGGATGGATAGATGGGTGGGTGGATGGATAGGTGGATAGATGGGTGGGTGGATGGATGATGGATGGATAGATAGGTAGATAGATGGGGGGATGGATAGGTAAATGGATGGGTGGATGGAGAGGTGGATGGATAAGTAGATGGATGGGCAGGTTGGTGGGGAAACTCCAGTCACGGACACGCCCTCTGCCGGTCCCTGTCACCCCCAGACGTTTCCTGTGAAGCCTGCCTTCCACTCTGTAACACCACTACGTGGCTGGCTCCGTATCTTCCCAGGCTGAGGGGTGACCTCTATCCTGCAGTTCTAAAAACCCTCCCTGCAAGGTTTCCTTTTCATTATGCTCAGCCACAAAGCCCCTTGCCCGGACTCCAGGAATGACACATGCACTCTCTTTCCTTTCCTCTCCCAAAGTTTTTCTTCCAGAAGGAAGATCTTTCTTTCATCACTCCATATAAACACCAGTTTCTCAGGACTTTGAGCCCTGGAAAGAAAATTATTCCTAGAGTCAAAACTTTTCCCTGCTCCCTCGGTATCTTCATTTAGCTGTGTCCCAATCCTCCCAGGACAGAACACACACACACACACACACACACACACACACACACACACACACACACACCACACACACACACACACACACACACACACACACACACAGAGCCTATTGAAACTTCATTTGTCACTTAGCGCGGTCTGTGGCCCCTCTCCCTCCTCAGCAGTCTGGGTGTTCCCAGGACAGCTCATTCTTGGCTCTATTCTTCTCTTCTCCCCCTCTCAATGCTGCTCTTTTTCTCTGCTTATTCTGCTCTATCAATATCTGGTTTGGCAGCCAATATTCAGTCTCAATTTCAGAAATGAACCCCTTATAGGGATAGGTCAAAATAAGAACAGAGGGGGCCAGAAAGTATCAATAAGCTGCCAGAGGGCCCCCCTCCGAGTTCCCCTGCATCTGGCCCTCTTCCTGACACCCCCAAGTTCATCCTAGCTGTGTCTGCCTCTGCCTCCAAACCCTGCAGCCTCCACTCACCTCTTTGCTGGGCGTCCTGACTGCTCCTTTGCCTTTCATACAACTATCCCGTTCTGAAAATCCCACAGCAGTCCTTCCTGCTGAGCCTGCTTGCTTCCGACCCCCGCCTCTTCTCCTGCGGACATTTTCTCCCATCTCCCGGGCGCTGCTGAGTCCTTAAGAGACACAGCTCTGACTTCAGTCAAAGGTCTTTCCTGATCCAACCAGGTACAGAAAGAAAACAATGGAGAAAGCCCCAAAGCCAAACATGCCCAGAGCTGGAGAGACAGAAGGGGAGACTGCTTCCACGCAGCCCTGGGTGTCTGGAGGCCCCAGGAGGCCCTTGTCTCTTGCACGATTTCAAGGAGAGGCAAAAACCTATCAGGAATTATTGCTGGTCCTCGCTGGGGGCCTGTGGCTCACACTTGTCATCCTAGCGGCTCAGGAAGCTGAGCTCTGAGGCTCAGGATTTGAAGTCAGCCAGGGCAAGAAAGTCCACGAGATTCTTACCTCCAATGAATTACCAAAAGAAAAAGAAAAAAGGGGGGCAAAGCCTTCATGGAGCTGTGGCTCAAGTACTCCAGTGCTAGACTTGAGTCACAAAGCTGGCAGGCCCTGAGTTCAAGCCCCGGGATGGACGTGAACACACCCACAGACAGACAGACAGACAGACAGACAGACAGACAGACAGAGACAGACAGACTGATTGACTGCAACCCTGGCCAGCGCTTGGCCCCTCCCGGCCCCCGCGGCCCGCACTGTGCGCCGTCCAGCGGGGCTGGCTCCGTGCTGGGACCAAGGAAGTTGCGGCTTCCGCACAGCCGGCGGCGGCCCCCCGTGTCCGAAGTGGCGCCCACCCGGAGGGTCGCGGCGCGGGGCTCCCCGGGACTGCCTGGGGAGCAGCCAGCACTTCCGGCTCTAGGAAACCGGAGCGGCCGCGGAGAGGACGGGGAGCTCCGGGCGGACGGTGCGGGCTGCCCCTGGGAGGCAGGACGGGCCCGGGGCTCGGTGGACTCTTCGTGTGGAACCTCAGCCACCATCTGGAGCCCTTGGACCACGCCCAGCTCGGCCGGCCCTTCGCCCCCGGGCCCGCTCTCCCGGGTCGGCGGGGTCGGGCTCTGGGCCCGGCGCTGCCCCGCCCGGCTCCCGCCCCAAGCCGGCTCTTGGCCCCGCGTCCGGAGCCCCTGCCGGCCCTCCGGGCCTCGGAGGTCGATTCGCGGGGCTGAGAGCCGTCCCCGCAGCCCCGCCCCGCGTCCGGCGGGGGTGCCCGGGATCCCGCCCTGGCTGGCGCAGGGGAGGTGACGGGAGCCGGCGGCGAGCGCGGCGCTCGGGCGGCCGGGAGGGGCGGCGCTGATGGGGAGGCTCCGGGACGAGGTGCGGTGCTCGCGAGTGAAGCGGGGCCGGCGGGGCCCCGGCGAGGTCCCGGGCCCGGTGCCCGCGCGCTCCGGGCGGGCCGCGTGCCCCGATCAGCGCCCCCCTCCCCCTTCCCCCGCCGCCGTCCCCGAGCTCCGGACTCCGGTCAGCCCCCGGCCGGCCCCGCGCCCCCCGCGCGCCCCGCACTCACCCGGCAGACTTGGGAAAGTCTCTGCGAAGTGCGGCGGCGGGGGCGGCGCGGGCTCCGCCGCCTTCTCCCGCGCGGGCGGCAGCTCGTCGGCGTCCGGCCCGCCCTCGGGGCGTCGCCCGCCGGACTCGGGGTTGCTCCTGGAGGCGGCGTTGGCGGCGAGCTCCGGGGGCCCGTAGAAGGCGTCGGGCGGCTCGGCGAAGCTGGGCAGCGCGGTGGTCAGCGCCACCATGGAGGGCACCGCCTGGCCCAGCCCCGCGCAGAAGGTGTTGGAGAGGCGGCCGGCGAAGGAGGCGAGCGGGGCGAGCGGCGGGAGGCCGGCGGGCAGCGGCGCGGGCGCCAGCGCGGGCGGCAGCACGAGCGGCCGGTAGGGCACGAACATGGGGTAGCCGGTGTACAGCAGGTGTCCGGAGCGCGGCGGCGGCGGCCCGATCAGGGAGTCGATGGAGAAGGCGGCGCCCGGGCCCCCGCCGCCGGCCCCGGGGCCGCCGCCGCCGCCGCCGCCGGCCCTCTGCATGGCGCGGGGGAGCCGCCGCGGCCGGCCCCGGGGCGCGCCCCGCTCCGCGCCCCGCCGCCGTGCGCCCCGGGCTCGGGCGCCCCGCGCGCGGACCCCGCGCTCGCTCCTGCTGGCGGGCCGGCTGGCGGCGGCGGCGGCGGCGGGGCGCGGGCGGGCGGGCGGGCGGCGGCGGGGCGCGCGCGGGCGGGCGGCGGCGGCGGGGCGCGGGCGGGCGGCGCACTGAGGCTCCGCGCCGCGCCCGCCTCTCATAAGCAGCGAGGGGGCGGGCGGGGGTGTCGCCCTCCGGACTCATCCATCTTCCTCAAATTACGCTTGGCTTCCTCCCTCCCGCCGCCCGCCGCCCCGCGCCCTCCGCGCCGCCGGTTCCCAGCGCCCGGCCTCGGCCCGCCCGGGACCCCGCCCGCCCCCGCCGCCCAACCAACTATTATTAATGGAGATTGATGAGGCCGGACGCCGCTTTGTGGAAGTTTGCGCCCCGCCAGGAGGCGCCCGGCAGCTGCCCGCCCGGCCCCCCGCCCCGCCCGGCCCCGCGCGCCGCCCGCCCAGCCCGGGCTCGGCCCGGCTCGGAGCGCGCTCCGGAGGCGGCCCGGCTCCGGTCCGGCGGCGGGGGCCCGGGGGGGCGGCAGGCAGGACCCGGTGCCCAGCTCCCCGTCGGACCCCCGCGTGCCTCCCCGCCCGCCGCCCGACGTGGCGGCCCCGGGAGAAGCCGGCGTGGGGACGGGCGGCTCGCGCGGCGGGGCGGGGCGGGGCGGCGGGGAGCGGCTCGGCCCCAGCGCCCGGGGCCCGGCTCAGGACCACGCATGGGGTCCCTTCCCCCCCTACCACGTCCCCAGACCCGTTCGCGCTCGCTCTAGTCGCCTGACACTGGTCCTTCCGCTTCCGCCCCATCCCCGCCGGCGCGCCAGCCCCCCCCCCCCCGCCCCGCCGGGACGTGGCCCACCGAGCCCAGCGCCCCACGCCTTCCGTCACCTCTCCCCTCCCTCCCTGCCCTCTCCCGCCTCGTCTTTATTCCTGGTCTATCTAGCTCTTCCCCATCTCTCCTCCGTCGCAGCCCATCCCAACGGCATGGCTCCTCATTCTTTGCCTTCATCTCTTGTCTGTCTGTCTGTCTGTCTGTCTCCGCCGCCCTCCCTCCCATCGCCCTCTCTTCTGCTATTAATTTCCCTGATTGGCTCCCCGGCTCCGGCACACTGATGAGCCCTATTCATTCCTGGCCTGACACTCCCGGCCTGCCCTGGCTGATTGCTGGGGGCCGGCCCCGGCGCGCGGGAGCCCCCAGGGTCAGCGGCGCTAATTATCCACTAATTGCACATGACTCTGCTCAGCTCCCCGGCCTCCCCGCGCAAACCACGGGGCCTTCTCCGGCCCTCTTCTCCCCATTCTCAAGTGCCGCGGTTGTCATTCTCAAGGCGAAAGTCACAGGCGCTTTGGCCTGATGACTGCCTCAGGTCAGCGGGCAGGCAGCACTGGGGAGAGGCAAGTCAACAGAAGGGCGACCCAGCCAGCTCCGGGACACACAGCAGGCCCGCCAGCTGCAGTGTCATTTGGCCACCAGGAAACTGTTATTCAGGTTGGAGTTGAGACAGCCAGGCTGGTCAAAATGAGTGAAGAGCAAGGGAAGTGGAGGTGTGGTTCAAGTGGTAGGGTGTCAGCCTTGAGTGAAGAAAGCCGAGGGCCAGCGCCCAGGCCTGCAGTCCAAGACCCAGTACCAGCTCGCGCACTCACACACACAAGCAAAGAGCAAAGCCAGGCTCAGGTGGAAAACCAATGCCAAAGGACAGAGCACCATTTATTCCAGTGAAGAGAGTTTGTGAGCCTGGTGAAGCCAGCAGATATCAGCACCCAGGAGGCACAGAGGATGAGCAGGGCTTCAGGGGCGCTTGCTTTGGGCCTGTCTCCATTGACAGTTCATCCGAGATGAAGGGGAAAGTGTCATTTCTTTATAAGACTGACATGCCTGGCCTGTGCATGAACCTCAGGAAACTTGTGAGAAAGGAGACTGGTGCAAAGTCACCACAGAGAAAGAAGAGGAACTTTAGCTTAGGTCTGGGAACCCCCAACCCACAACGAAAGTCCAGGGTAGGTTCTTGTCTAAAGGCAATCTTTTGAACAATGCTGTGAAATTAACCAAGCCCTTCAAGGTGCTGGTATGGAAGCCCAGATTTTGCACTTAAGAAGTGAGAGGTCAAGTACTTGGTTTGATGGTTTTACAGTGTTGGATACATAACAGAGGCTTATTGACTTGATGAATTATGGAGGCAACTTTGGGCTACAATTACTGCAATTAAAGCTGTATGAGCAGCTTCTATACCAATCAAATAAGGAATGAAGAACAGCCATTTTTTTAAGTAATTGCATTTCATTTTTTGCATAGGTAATAAAAATCACATAGTAAGCCAGGCACCAGTGGCTCGTGCCTATCTTAGCTTTTCAAGAGGCTGAGATCTGAAGATTGTAGTTCGAAGCCAGCCTGGGCAGGAAAGTCCATAAGGCTCTTACCTCCAAATAGCCACCAAAAAGCCAGGTGTAGAGCTGTGGTTCAAGTGGTAGAGCACTAGCCTTGTGCCCAGCACCTAGCCCTTGAGTTCAAGCCCTAGGATCAGCACCCATTATCATATATAAAATTCCAAAAGCTCAAGAGGACATGTCCCACAACATTTCTCTCCCACAGTCCTGCTAGTAAAAGCTCACTTAAGGGCTGGGAATGTGGCTTAGTGCTAGAGTGCTTGCCTAGCATGCATGAAGCCCTGGTTTTGATTCCTCAGTACCACATACGCAGAAAAAGCCAGAAGTAGTGCTGTGGTTCAAGTGGTAGAGTGCTGATCTTGAGCAAAAAGAAGCTCAGGGACACTGCCCAGGCCCTGAGTTCAAGCCTCAGGAATGGCAAAAAAAAAAAAAAAAAAGTCACTTAAATAAGCTTGCCATTCTCTGGTGGTACAGAGTGGCTCATGAGACACCAAAGAGTTGAGGTAAGGACCCTGTGGACTTGGAGATGTATGACAACTCCCCGTGCCTGTTGCTCAGAATTCCCTTCAGAGCAGCAGCTGGCTACAAGCAAACAGGTTGACAAACTCCAGCAGGCTCCCCACTCTGAACTGCAACCAGACTTCCCAGACTGACTTCACTGGACCTAGTGTGGCTTGTGTTTGTTAGAAATTGAGCTCTATAGCTGGCTGGTTGGGTTTTTGCTTGTTTTGGTGTTGGCCCTGGGCTTGAACTCAGGGCCTGAGTGCTGCCCTTTAGCTTTTGTGCTCAAGTCTAGCATTCTATCATGGAAGTCACAGCTCTACTTCTAGCTCTAGTTAATTGGAGATAAGAGTTTTCCAGATTCTTCTGCACAAGCTGGCTTTTTAAATTTTTCCTAACCCTAACCCTAACCCACAAGCTGGCTTTTTTTCTCTCTCAAGACTGGTGCTTTACTGCTTGAACTACACCTCCACTTCTGGCTTTTTGCTTGTTAAATTGGAGATAAAGAGTCTTGGGGGAGGGGCTGGGAATGTGGCTTAGTGCTTGCCTAGTGTGCATGACCCTGGGTTTGATTCCTCAGTACCACACACACAGAAAAAGCTGGAAGAGGTACTGTGGCTCAAGTGATAGAGTGCTAGTCTTGAGCAAAAGCTCAGGGACAGTGCCCAGGCCCTGAGTTCAAGTCCCAGGACTAGCAAAAAAAAAAAAAAAAGTCAGCCGGGCGTCAGTGGCTCCCGCCTATAATCCTAGCTACTCAGGAGGCTGAGATCTGAGGATTGCGGTTCATATCCAGCCTGGGCAGGAAAGTCTGTGAGACTCTCATCTTCAATAAACCACTAGTAAACCAGAAGTAGCACTGTGGCTTATGTGGTAGAGCGCTTTCCTTGAGCTGAAGAGCAGCTGGGACAGCGCCCAAGCCCAGAATTCAAGCCCCATGACCGACCAAAAAAAAGAAAAAAAAGTCTTGGGGATGTTTTTCTGCATGACCTGGCTTCGAACCGCAGTCCTCAGATCTTAGCCTCCTGCGTAGCTAGGCCTATAGACATGAGCTACCTCGCTTACAAACTGCTTCTTACCCTCCCATCAGTACAAAGGGCAGATGTTAGTTATCATTCATAAATCTGAACAGAGCTGGCTCCATTCTTCACCCTCAGAACTGTGGTTCTCTTGCTGAATCCTGAGGAGGCCCCATTGTGGGCGAGTACCTTGTCTTGTCTGAAAAGCAGATTTAAAGGTGCTGCATTGTTTTGGCCATGTTAAACTCAGGGCCTGGGCATTGTCCCTGAACTTTTCTGCTGGTGCTTTACCACTTAGAGCCATAGCTCCACTTCCAGTTTTCTGGTGGTTAATTGGAGATAAAGAGTCTCATGGCTGTGCACCAGTGGCTCACACTTGTAATCCTAGCAGTTTAGTAGTCTGAGATTTGAGGATCACAAGTCAAAGCCAGCCAGGGCAGGAAAGTCCTCTTCAAGACTCTTATCTCCAATTAATCACAGAAAAATCCAGAAATGGTGCTGTGGCTCAAGTGGTAGAGCGCTTGCCTCGCATGCATGAGGCCCTGAGTTCTATTCCTCAGCACCACATAAGCAAAAAGAAAAAAGCTGGAAGTGGCGCTGTGGCTCAAGTGGTAGAGCTCTAGCCTTGAGCTGAAGAGCTGAGGGACAGTGCCCAGGCCCAGAGTTCAGGCCCCACGACCGGACCCCACCCCCCCCCAAAAAAAAGCTTGGATACAGCACCCAAGCCCAGAGCTCAAGTTCCAGGTACAGAGGAAAAAAAAAAAGGTCTCATGGAGTTTCCTGGCCAGGCTAGCTTTGAACCAGGATCCTCAGATCTTCAGTCTCTTGAGTAGCTAGGATTATAAGCGTGAGCCACCAGGCCTGGTTAAAGGCACCGCCTAAAGCTCCAGCAGTTTGGAAAGTGCTCCTACAGAGGAATTTTTTATCTTTATTTTTTGGCTAGTCCTGGGGCTGGAACTCAGGGCCTTGGCACCGTCCTGAACTGCTTTTGCTCAAGGCTAGCACTCTAGCACTTGAGCCACAGTGCCACTTCCGGCTTGTTCTATGTGTGTGGTGCTGAGGAATAGGAACCCAGGGCTTCATGCATGCTAGGCAAGCGCTCTACCACTGAGCCACCTTCCCAGCCCTGGAGTTTTATTTTCGATCTACCCTCTCCACTTGCACCCGCGGTGGACCCTACCATCTGGCTTCTCCTTCACGTGCTGACAACTGTATATGGGACACTAAGATGTGAGCCCACATCAACAGGTCCACCCCTCCGCCCCTCTCTTTGGCGGGAGTGCTCTTCTGCAGGGGCGGCGTCGGGCCCTGACCGCGGGGTGCCCTCTGGTGGCCGTGGGACGCAACTGCAGCTACCGCGAGGGAGGCGCGGGTTGCCGTAGCGCCCCCTGGCGTTCGCCTCAGCCGCGCTCTGCGGGCCAAGACACCCGATCGGTCGGAGCATGGAGGTGCTGTGCGGAGCGCACTGGTGGGGCGCGGGGCTGTGCGCGAGTGCGGAGGCCTCGTCTGCGTGTGGGTCGGCTTGGTTCCTATCTGCCGTGCCCGGTGCTCGAACCTGGCGCATCCGTCGTGCTCAGGGCGCGCCGTGGGCCGCGCGCTCTCCGGAGGGGAGCTGGGTGGTAGGGCAGGGCGGAGTCCTCACGGAGGCGTGAAATTGGTTTGGAGCAAACACATTACGGAAAGCAATTACCGGGGAGAGGTTCTGGGCCCGCGGGACCCTCAGCCAGGAGGCTGGCTTGCAAGTGTCTGGCTGTCTCACCCCAGACACGACTCTCCACTGTCCCCTCTCTAGGGGGCAGCACGTGAAGCTAGGCATGGCCTCCTCGGGCGCTCAGCCCAGCCCTGCCCTCCTTCCCTCCGCCCAAGGGCACCCCCCCCACGCCACTCCCCAGCTATGGGAGAAGCTCCTCCTCTCCCAGCCTTCTCCATGAGGCCTCCCCAGATCTCTGCCTCACTCCTCACCTGCCTCCCCTTCCCCTTCCTGCCCTCAGCCCTGGCTCTGTTCCTCTGCCTTCGTTCCACTGGGCCTTGTAGTCGAAGCAGCTCACGCTTGTGTTTTAGACTACATTGAAAATCCACGCAGGACGGGAACATGTCTCAACTTGGGGCTCCAGAGTAGGTGGGGTCCATTAGAACTTCCCTCAAAGTGTACACCTGGGATTCTCAAGTCCCTCCTGAGAGCCAGTGTCAGAGCCAGTGTCTGCAGTCATCTTCCGCATGCAGCCGTCCCTGCAGACTTCTTCATCCACCTGGCCTCGGAGCTCGGCCTCTTTTCCGTGCCAGTCCCCAGCTGCGCCGTCTCTTGCCTAGACCGCGGCGGCAGGCCCCCGATTCTCCATGGCCTCTCTTCTTTATGGCCACTCGCAGCAGCCCAAGGCAGCTTTTAAGACCTACAGCAGCAGCTCCCGTGGCTCTCCTGCCCTTCCCCCACTGTCTGCACAAGGCAGCCTGCCTGTCACTCAGATGTCAGTAAGTGTCACCTCCCAGGGGTTTCCCACATCACCTCACTCTCTTGCATCCATACTATGTGATCAGCACTTAGCACCCTGCGGTACTTGCGCCTGGTGGTAGGGTGCTTCACCTCCCGCCAAGCGCTAGGAGGAGTGGAGGGCAAGGCGTGGGGTCCCCTCCAGCCCTGTGCCGGTGGGGGTGTGGCTCCAACACTTGAGGCACAATACCCGAAACACCGGGACATTCTCCAGGACTCCTAACCCTATCCTGGGATCTCAAAGAGGCCGAGCAGGCCCTGTCCCTGAGTGACCATCTGATGACGGCCTATCACCTCCCCGCAACCTGGGGAAACAACTCCGGGGTTTGAACTCAGGCCTGATGCTGTCCCTGGGACTCTTTTTGCTCAAGGCTAGCCTCTACCACTTGAGCCACAGCACCAGCTCGGGCTTTTCTGTGTATGTGGTACTGAGAATCGAACCCAGGGCTTTATGCATGCTAGACAAGCCACATTCCCAGCCGGGAAACCACTTTCTGACCCTGACCTTAGCCCCGGAGTTTTCACAGCTAGCGGTTCCAACAAACTGTGGACCCTAGTGTCTGCCTAGGGGCTTCCTGCCGGCCTGCGAACTGTGCTCCCCTCACCTGAAGCCCAGACAGGCAGGTCGGTGGAGGCTCGCTTACTCCTGCCCAGTGACCCAGCGTGGTGCTCAGACACTTCCAGCAACTAACGCTTTATCCAGTCTCAGGCCTGGTCCCGCCCCGCCAAGGCCCCGCCCCCTCAGATCCCGCCTGCTGGGACCGCCCCTCCCGGCCCCGCCCCAGCCCGACTCAGGCCCCGCCCACCCAGGCCCCGCCCCTCATGCTCAGGCCCTGCCCGCCCCACAGCCTCCTTCCAGCAGTTGGCTGGGAACCGTTCTTGGATGGCAGGGGTCAGAGTGCACTTGATTGACCGCCCTGTGGTTGGGGACCAGCGCCTGCGCCCCGCGCCCCGGGCAGCAGCTTCTTCAATCCCCGTGGTGCGGTGCGGCTGCCCCCAGAGTACTTCTTTCTCTCCTTTCGTAGACGTGCAAACTTGAATCCGGCGAGGAGACACAGGTTTCGTACCCGGTAACGGTGGGGTTCAGAGCGAGAGCCCGAGTCCCGTAACCGTTCCTGACACCTTACAACCACAAGCCCGGGTTGGAGGAGCGGAGAACGGGCGCGGGGAGGCGCGGAGGCCACGCCTGTGACCTCAGCGACTCGGGAGGCGGAGGGCTGAGGGTGGGAAGCCAGCCCGGGCAGGAACGTCCATGAGATCTTCCCCAACTAATCACAGAAAGAGCCAGAAGTGAAGCTGTGGCTCAAGTAGCAGAGCACGAGCCTTGAGTGAAGCAGCCCAGGGACAGCGCCAGGCTCAGAGTTCAAGCCCCAGGCGGAGCAAAAACAAGTGGCCGGGCCCAGTGTGCACCCCGGGCCGGCTGGCCTTCCGGGCAGACAGAAGCGGCTCTGCTCCTCAGCCTGGGCCTTCCCAGCAAAGGATTCGCTTCCACACGTGCGAGCCCTGGCTTCCGGGCCGACCAACCCCGGCCGCGCCCCTCCCGGCCCCGCCCCGCCGCGCCCCGCCCCGCCCCACCGCGCCCCGCCTCGGCGCGCCCGGCCCCGCCCGACCCCGCCCCGCCCCGCCGCCCCCCCACTGCGCCCCGCCCCGGCGCGCCCCGCCCCGCCCCCACTGCGCCCCGCCGCGCTCCGCCCGGCCCCGCCCCACTGCGCCCCGCCCCGCCGCGCTCCGCCCGGCCCCGCCCCACTGCGCCCCGCCCCGCCCCGCGCCCCGGTGAGACCCCAGGCAGCTCCGCCGCGGCCTCTTCGACCTCCACCCCCGCTGCAGGGCCCCTGCACAGTGGCTCCGTCTACCTCTGCCCGGTGCCCCCCCCCCCCCCCCGGGCCTCTGCCGACAGTGCTCTCAGCTGGATGTGAGCCTGTCCTGACTCCCCTGCCAGGACAGAGCATCGGCCTGAGGAAGGCGACTGGAGACAGCACCGAGCCACACAGCCTCGAGAGCTTTAATTCACACCGGGGGCTCCAGAGAGGGGACTCTGTCTCTGTCTCTGTCTCTGTCTCTGTCTGTCTGTCTCTCTCTCACACACACACACACCCTCTGGCTGCTGATGTGTCCCCCTCTCAAGACAGCGTCCACCGCTGCCCTCCCGCTGGACCTCCGGCTGGCAGGACCTCTGCAGCGCCCCCTGCAGGCCGGGGTGTCTGCTTGCAGGCAACATCGCATCCCTGGAAGGGAACCGGAGGCTTTTTGGCTTGGGGGGCAGAAGAGTAGCTCAGGGCCGTCCCCCAGCCCTCCTGCCTCCTCCCCGACCCTCCCCGACCCTCCCCCCCCCCCTCCGCACACCCAGGGCTCACCTAGTAGAGTACGTCCTCAAACTCCAGCTGCAGGTAGCGGAGCAGGCGGGGCGGCAGGGGAAGGTGAGGCAGGGCGTGAGGCAGGCAGCCCTCCAGGTGCGAGCGCAGCGCGCAGCGGCTCAGGTGCTGCAGGGAGCGCGGCTGCCTGGCCAAGGCAAAGAGGGAGGAGTAGAAACGCCGGTGCTCCTGGGGGGCAGAAGGGCTCCAGGTGAGGGCAGCCTGGGCCCAGCGGTGCCCCTGCACCGGGGCAGGCTGGAGGGCACTGGGCGCTGCCCAGGAACATGCAGGAGTTCTGGGGTGTGAGCAAGCCTCTGGGGGGATTTCTGTGGAGGACGGGGGGGGGGGGGCTGCCCAGGAAGGGGTGCAGGTCTCCTAGGGCGGAGCTGGTTCTGACCTGCAGCGTTTCAGGAGGAATCAGCCCCAGCGCCTCCCGGGGCAGCTGCACCGAGCTGTAGGTATTCATCAGCACCTCGATGGTCCGTGGGGAAGAGCACCAGCGCTCCAGCACCTGGAGGAGGCACCGACAGCCAGAAGGAGAGGGTCTGGGTGCCCGGCAGCCCGTGGGGGGCTCAATTCTGTTTCCCTGCCCCATACACTGAGTCCTCATGCCTGGCACCCACCAACCCACAGGGCTGGCGCGGTGGAGAAGAGATCCTGCCTTCACTACTATACTTATGCTCGTCTGACCACTGGGTCTCTGCAGGGGAAATCAAGTCAAAGTGAGTCATCAAGTCCTAATCCATCCGGACAGATGTTCTTTAGAAAGACAGGCACAGATACACACAGAGAAGGTTCAGGGACAGCACTGGAGTGATGTGCCACAAGCCAAAGCAGGCCAGGTAGGCACTAGAAGCTGGAAGTGTCCCGGAACAGCACCTCCCTCCCCGTTCCCGAAAGACACCAACCTTGCCAACAGTGTCCTTTAGAAGTACAGCCCCCAGAAGTGGGAGGGAATCTGTTGCTGTGGGTTTACACCTTTCAGCTTGTAGTTCCTTATAACACCCACCGCAGGAAACTCACACACAGCTAACTTTTCTACAGTGTGCAGCTCAGGGCAGATACTTAGCATTTTTCATGCATGAGTTCTTTGTGTATGTCTGTGTGTGAGTTGGTTGGGGGCTTGAACTCAGGGCCCAGATACTGTCCTTGAGCCTCTTTGCTCAGGGCTAGTGTTCTACCACTTGAGCCACAGCAACACTTTTAGTTTTTGAGTGGTTTATTGGCGATAAGAGTCTCATGGGGACTTTTCTGCCTGTGCTAGCTTCGAACCACATCCTCAGATCTCAGTGTCCTGAGTAGTTAGGATTACAGCCCTTAGGCGCCTGGCATGCATAAACTCTTAATCTGCATTTCTAGGCAGTATGAACTATCTCTTATTGGATCTTGACAGGCATTTGTACGGGTCTCACAGCAGCTAAGTCTGGGCTCCACAGTAACACCCCTACACGTATCCCCGCCCCCAATTGCATACATTAGAAGCTTGAAAATCTCTCCCTCTGTGTGCATGCCAGTGGGTAGTGTGAACAGGTGGAAGGCCAGCCCTTGTTTGGGGCCAGGAACAAGCGTTTTTCCATGCGTGGTCCCTCTTCTCCTCTCACCCTGCCTCTTAGCAGTGCTCACTGCCTGGAGCAGGCCTCTGCCTCACTCCCCCCAGAGCTCAGAAAGAATACGGGTTTACCCAGCATGCTGCCTGCTGCTTCCTCCTTCCTCTACCCAAGAACAGCTGATCCTGTCTCACCTCCTCCAGGAAGCCCTCCTGGCTACTCCATCCTGCCTGGAGCTACAGCAGCCCACACTGGAGCTCTTCCACTCCACCTTGCCCTCTTTCATGTCTAATGAGTTCTTAGCCGGAGAGGATGCTTAACAGCTTAGCAAACACCTGTGCACACTGCTTCCAAATACTTGCAACAGGTTTAGAGCACAGTGTGTAGGTTACACCCTGGACAGGGTGTAATTATACGCCGCACGTGTCGCCTCCATTTCTCACACTAGCACTGGAGGCAGGAAGCTGTTAGTTCTCTGGTGAGGAGACAGGCTGGGAGCGTGCCTGCTGGGAGTTACCCGGCGTACCTGCACTCTGCCCCCTCTCCCTCTACCACCACGCCCCCTCCGAGGCAGCCAGAGGAGGAAGGGGAACATGGGGTACAAAGCGTTCCAGTAACTTGTTTATAGTCACATGAGTAAGTGTCAAAGCCAGACCTCAATCCAGCTCTTGCATGCCCTCTCTTCCCCTCCCCCCCCTTGCTAGTAGGGGGGCTTGAACTGAGAATCTGGTCCACCGTCCCTCAGTTATTTGGCTCAAGGCTGGTGCTCTACCAATTGAGCCATAGCTCCATTTCTAGCTTTTTGCTGCTTAATTGGAGATAAGTCTCATAGACTTTCCTGCCTGGGCTGGCTTTGAACTTTGATCCTCAGATTTCAGCCTCCAGGTGTGAGTCAATTGTGGCTCTCCAGGTCTCTTGAGTGCCGGATGCAGTCTGGTGGCTCCTGGTGCCTGGCAGAGCTGACTGTCCCACAGACGGGGCTCAGAGCCCTCCCTGCAGGGACGCCAGCCCGGACGGGAGGGGCTGCAGATTGTGGAGTGGGGACAACTGGGCCCCTCTGCTCGGCAGGCGGAGGGGCGGGGCGGACAGCAGGGCGGGGCGGGGCTGGAGGGCCGGTGTCATTTGCTGTGCCAAGTCCTCCTCGGCCCCGCCTGGTGGGGAAATCATTAGCTGTCAGAGCTGCCGTCAGATTACAGGGAATTGCTCGTCTCCTAATTATCTGGTGTTAATAGGAGATTAATTAGTGTTAATTGTTGATTTTCTTGTATTTTCCCAAAGGGGAGACCAATCTGCCGAACTCTCGGGCTGTTTAATTATTTGGTCTTGCTTAGGAATCTAGACAGATGCTTCTAGGTTTGTGGGCTAAGGGGAGGACAAAGACAGCGGCGTGGGCCCTGGAGGGGCAAGGCTGGGCTGGAGGGGACCTGTCCTCACCTGCACACTCCCAGAAGGCCAACCATGCTGATCCCTCCCCTCTGAGAAGAGACCCCTCTTCCCCGCATCCCCCACCACCCAGAGGCCTCCATGATGCCCCTTCTAGGCCCACCCATGCCACAGAGCACCCTAGCCCAGCTCCTCATGTTGAACTCGCTTTAGGGAAATTTTAGATCAAATCTGAAAAATACCCATGGAAGGTGTTTTCCCAGGCCGGGCAGGGCCCGTGCCTGTGAGGGGAAGCACCTGCCAGCGCTCAGAAAGCAGGGCTGCTCTCCCACCACCACTTAAGGACCCCCGAGCATGGGGGAGCAGGCTCACCTTCTGTCCCTGGGGAGCCTTGCACCTGTCCCCCCGTGGCCTCCACTCAGCTGACCCCGCTGCTAGACAGCTCCTCAAATGCTTTTTTTTGGGGGGGGGGGGTTAGTCATGGGGCTTGGACTCTGGGCCTGAGCGCTGTCCCTCAGCTTTTCGGCTCAAGGCGAGTGCTCTACCACTTGAGCCACAGCACCATTTCTGGTTTTCTGAGTGGTTTATTAGAGATAGGAGTCTCTCAGACTTTCCTGCCTGGGCTGGTTTTGAACCGCGATCCTCAGGTCTTAGCCTCCTGAGCAGCTAGGATTACAGGCATGAGCTACAGGTGCTGGCTTCTCAAATGCTTTCTCTTCTTTTTCCTTGTGCCAGTTCCTGGGGCTTGAACTCAGGGGCTGGGTGCTTCCCTTGAGTTTTTTTTGCTCAAGGGTAGCTAGCAATCTAACACTTGAGCCACAACCACAATCAAATGGTAATTAATTGGAGATAAGAGTCTCCTGGACTTTCCTGCCCAAGCTCGCTTCTAACTCCAGTCCTCAGAGGTCAGCCTCCAGAGTAGCCAGGATGACAGGTGTGGGCCACCGTGTCCCATTCTTTACCTCTATCTGGCTTTTGCTCACTGACTATAGAAAGGCAAGAAGAATTGGTCTATGTAACCACATGTCCCAGGACTGCGTTGCTGAGAGAGCCCAAGCACCGGCCGAGGCCCATCCCCTCACCCTAGCGGTCCTGCCCGCGCCCCCCCCCCCCCAGTGCCCGTACCTTGGGGAGGGCCCCGGGCCACACCCTGACGGCGCCGTGGTTGAGCAGAGCTCGCACCATGTGCTCAGGGCTCTGGGCCAGGGCGGCCGCTGGGCCCTGCAGGGCACAGTGCAGGGCGGTGTGTCCTCCATAGTCCATGGCGTTGGCACTGACACCGTGGGACAGGAGCAACTCCACAACGGCCGAATGGCCCCGGCGGCAGGCCAGGTGCAGGGGCCTCAGCTTGTCCTGGTCGGCAGCATCTGCGTCGGCGCCAGCGGAGAGCAGCAAGCTGCACAGCTGGAAGCAGCGCGCGGCGCTGGCCTCGGCCTCGGCGGGGGACTGGCCGCGGGCGTCGCAGGCAGCCAGCAGCGGCGTCCAGCCCTCGGCATTGCGGGCATCGGGACACGCACCCCGTCTCAGAAGCAGGGCCGCCATTTCCACATGGCCAAGCCGTGCGGCCACATGCAGGGCTGTCTCTTTTTCATCCTCAGTCTGCCCATTCACTCGCGCCCCAAACTTCAAGAGCAGCTCCACGCACCTAGACAGGGGAGACGGTGGGGGAAGGAGAGTGGGCATGAACCCTGGCACTCCTGAGCACAGCAAACGTGGCAGGGGGCTCTGGGTGGCCTCTGCTTTGCAGCCCTCGCCTACCTTTCCTGCCAGCCGCTGCCCTCCAAGCCACATTCTGCAAGATCGGTAGTCCTTTTTCCTCTTTTCTTTTTTAGAGATAGGATATTACTGTGTTGCCTAGACTGGTCTTGAACTCTTAGACTCAAGGGATCCTCTTGCCTCAATCTCCAGAGTGTTGGGACTATAGGTATCGGCTACCATGTGCCCCCCCCCCCCCCCCGCCGCCGTCCCGTGGCCTTTGTAATACCCACCTACTAGCTAGGTGCCAGTGGCTCACACCTATAATCCTAGCTACTCAGGAGGCTGAGATCTGAGGACTGAGGTAGGAAGCCAGCTCAGGAAAACTAGTCCAAGAGACTCTTATCTCCAATTACCAGCAAAAAGCCAAAAGTGCAGTTCTGGCTCAAATGGTAGAGCAACTAACTGCTTTGAGTGAAAAAGCTAAGCCAGAAGAAGATGAGACCCTTAGTTCAAGTCCTACTACCAGCGCAAGCGCATGCGCATGCACACGCACACACTCACACTTCCTGCAGGGACCATCCACTGACTCCCCATGGGGTTAAAGTCACACGGACCATCTTCCCCTACTGCTGCAGCATGGCTGAGAACGCTCACATCACACAGCCCCCAGGCTCCAAGGGCGCATGGAGCTGGCATTTGGGGTCAGGGGCAGCTGGGTAGTTTGAAAGTTTTGTGTGCCGAGTTTTGTGGAGAACTTACCAGCAGGCACAAATGCAGATGGGACCATAGGACAAGGAAGGAAAAAACCAAAATTAACCCATAGACTGGCTCCAAGATGGCCCTGGGGACAGACAGGAGTTAGGAATCTCCTCTGTGAGCCGGGTTCTTTATATGTCGAATGAGAGTAATTAATAAAAGCTGGGCTGGGTGCCGGTGGCTCACACCTGTCATCTCAGCCACTCAGGAGGTGAGATCTGAGGATTGAGGTTCAAAGCCAGCCTGGGCAGGAACGTCCAAGAGACTCTTATCTCCAATTAACCACCGGAAAACCGGAAGTGGTGCTGTGGGTCAAGTGGTAGAGAGCTTGCCTTTGGCTGAAGAGCTCAGGGACAATGCCTAAGCCCTGAGTTCAAGCCCCACAACTGACAACAACAATAACAAAAAATAGCTGGGCCTGATGGTGGTTGTGAGCACGTATGAGATCACATCTGAGCAATCATCATTTGAACTCAACAGGACTGCCTTTGGGGAGTGAAGTGGGCGGTTTGGATGGGTCAAAGGGCTCATTTTATATCCAAGCTACCGTTCTGTATGTTTGGAATGTTCTACAAGATGTTTAAATACACATATCTTTACTCAAGAAAGGCCTGGGCTGAGCAATGGCCCAAGCTAAAGATGTGGTCTTATGTGGAGCCATGGTACTGTCCAAGATGGTGGCCTCTGGCCATGTGGGTGAGTGCCGCAGCCTGGCCAGTCTCAGTGGACATCTGTAGAAGCTACGTGCACACTGGTGCTCAAAAAAGAAAATTATTTCCTAATCATTGTTTCGGTGGTATTGGAGTTTGAACCCAGGGCCTCCCGCTTGCTCAACTTCCTTGCTTATGACTTTTATGTTTTTTGTACTGGGGTTGAACTTAGGGCCTCCGGCTCCCACTCAGAAGCTTTGTCACTCAGAGTTAGTGCTCTACCTTGAGCCACGCCCCACTTCCGCTGTTTGCTGATTAATGGAGATAGGCGTCTCATGGCTTTTCCACCCATGATCTTCACATCCCAGCCTTCGGAGTAGCTGGGGTTACAGGTGCAAGGGCTTAAGGAATCTGATGGCCTTTCTCGCTAGTGGGCAGGAAGTTGGTGCCCACCAATAAGACAAAAAAAAAAGAGAAAAGCCTCTGGAGTGGATCAACTCTAGGCTCCAACTTGTTATGAAAAGTGAAAGGTAGGGCTGGGAAGGTGGCTCAGTGGTAGAGCGCTTGCCTTGCATGCTCGAGGCCCTGGGTTCAATTCCTCAGCACCACATAAGCAAAAAGAAAAAAGCCAGAAGTAGCGCTGTGGCTCAAGTGGTAGAGCATAGCCTTGAGCTGAAGAGCTGAGGGTCAGTGCCCAGGCCCAGAGTTCAGGCTTCACAACTAGAACCCCCCCCCCCAAAAAAAAGTGAAAAGTACATGCTGGGGTTCAAGCACTCCGAAGATGCAGGGGAAGGGCAATTGATCAGCCTCGCCAACAACTGCCCAGCCTTGAGGAAATCTGAAATGGAATACTTTACTATGCTGGCCAAAACGGGGGTCCATCATGCCAGCGGCAGCAACACTGAACTGGGCACAGCACATGGGAATAACTACAGAGTGCACACGGGCTATCACCGATCCAGGCATTCCGCTGTCACTAGAAACATGCCAGAACAAACTGAGAAAAGTAAACAGTGCATAATTTTTCTTCAATAAAACTTGTCAGAGCTGGCTTAAAAACAAAAACAAAGAGATCTGATGGAGCCAGGTGCTTTCCCGCCTAGAATCGCAGCTACTCAGGAGACTGAGATCTAAGGCCCGTAGTTTAAAGCCAGTCAAGGCAGGAAAGTCTGTGAGACTCTTTTTTTTTTTTTTTGGTCGGTCGTGGGGCTTGAACTCTGGGCCTGGTCGTTGTGTGAGACTCTTATCTCCAGTAAACTACTTCCTTCACACACAAAAAAATGGGCCTTTGGCTCAAGTGGAAGAATGCTAATCTACCACTCTCTCAGGAAGAACACCCAGGTCTTTTGTTCAAGCCTCTGGACAAAGGAAGAAAAGGAAAGGAAAGAAAAGGAAAGAAAAAGGAAAGGAAAGGAAAGACAAAGGAAGGGAAGGGAAGGGAAGGGAAGGGAAGGGAAGGGAAGGGAAGGGAAGGGAAGGGGAAAGGGAAAGGGAAAGGGGGCATGTCTTAGCTGGGGAGCACCTGCCTAGCAAATGAAGGAGGATCAAGGTCGAGGCCAGTGCAGGCAAAAAGTATGACCTTATTTGAAAAATAAAAGCAAAAAAGGGGGGAAAATATGGATTAGGCATGGCTTAGTGGTAGAGCAAACTGTCTAACAAGTGTAAGGCCCCGGGTTCAAATCCCAGCACTCCCAAAACCACCACCAAACCAATATTCACTGTAATATGGCTTCTCCAAAGGGTTAGTACAATTTTCCCAGGGCAGGCTACAAAGGCTGGGAAGGTGGCTCAGCGATAGAGTGCTTGCCTTGTATGCCTGAGGCCCTGGGTTCAATTTCTCAGTATCATATACACCGAAAAGGCCAGAAATGGTGCTGTGGCTCAAGTGGTAGAGCTCTCGCCTTGAGCTGAAGAGCTGAGGGACAGCGCCCAGGCCCAGAGTTCATGCCCCATGACAGCAAAAAAAAAAAAAAAGAAAAGAAAAGAAAAGAAAAGAAGCTAGGCCCCTGACACAGCCCTCTACCATCCTAAATCCAGGCCATTGCAGAGTTCACACGGATCAATGGTTGGGGAATCATTTGGGGAATAACTATGTCCCAACCTGCCCACATCCTCCCTGAGCCCCTGACTGTCCCTAGGGTCCGAGGTACTTACTCAAGGCTGCCAGCCCCTCGGCAGAGATGCAAGGGGCGTTTTCCTTCCTGGTCCGGTGCATTGGGGTCTGCTCCGGCCACCAGCAGCACATGGACACAGGCCGGGTGGCCCGCAGCGCAGGCCTCGTGCAGGGCGGTGCGGCCCCCGGGGGCGCTGTCCGGTCTGGCCCTCCGTCTGAGCAGCAATCGCAGGACATCGGTGTAGCCTCGGCTGGCCGCCACATGAAGTGGGGTGGTCAGTTCCTCCTCGTAGGTCAGAGACCAGAGCCCTGGGGGAAAGAGGGACAGGGCCTCAGATCTCAAGGGATGGCCTGCAGCTGCCCGAGGGCGGGAGGGAAGACAAGGACTGAGCTGAGTCTGCAGCCGCCCCTCTCCCACCCCCTGCACCCTGGGCCCATACTCAGAGCTCGGATGTTGAATCGGAAGTCCCTCCATCGCTCTGGATCGCTGGTGTCAAAGACAGAGTCGGGAGCCAGGCCAGCACTGGAGTCGGCGAGGATGCGGGCGATGGAGCCCACGTCCCCTGCCAGCACCGCCTGCCAGAGCGTGAGGGCGGGGCCTGCGGCTGTGCGCACCGCGATGGGGCCGGGGCCCGACCCGGGGGGCTCCTCAGACCCTCCGCTGGACTCCACCAGCCTGGCACAGAGGCTGTGTCTGTTGCCATGGGGCTCCCCCTGCCCCCCGCACTCTTCTGGGTACCCGCTCATGAGCACGGGGGGAGGGGGGAGGGCGCGAAGGCCACAGGCAGAGAAGGGCAGGAGAAGGGACACTCCGAGGGCCTGGCGTCCCTGAGCTGGCCACG
Organism: Dipodomys spectabilis; assembly: GCF_019054845.1. Classification (NCBI taxonomy): domain Eukaryota; kingdom Metazoa; phylum Chordata; class Mammalia; order Rodentia; family Heteromyidae; genus Dipodomys; species Dipodomys spectabilis. The sequence continues at coordinate 9,284,653 of NW_024870711.1, forward strand.
CGGCCCGGCAGAGGCTATTCTGGGCTCCACATGACTTCTTCCCTAGGCCAAGATGAACGCTGTCCAAGTGTTCGGGGTGTGGGAAGCATCAGCCAGGGGTTTCTTTTTTCAAGCCTTGGGAACTCAGCCTGGGACAGTCACCTCTGCCTCAGTTTCCCCCCCCCCCCACATGCTGCCCCTCACCCCTCTGGTGGCTGCTCCAGCGAGGCTCTGCTGTACGGCTCTCCAGCAACAGGTCAGCTGTGCTGTGGGGCGGGAAGAGCTCCTGCAGCCTGGCCAGGTCCCCTGTGTAGAGGGCATTCTGCAGCGCCATGTCGCGGCACGGCAGCGGCGGAGACCGACAGGCTGCCTGGGCTGGGCAGGACTGGACCCCCCAGACGTGGCAGGCAGAGACCGAAGGAAGGCACCCCAGAGGGTGGCCCCCATGGGCCATGGCCTTCCCTACATTCCTTCCCTTAGGCATGGCGGCTTCTGGGAGACAGCCAGCGCAGCCGGCAAGGCTGCAGGTGGACTGGGCAGGCAGAGCTGGCCAGGAGAGGCCAGTCTGGGAGGGGCAGGGGAAGCTTTAAATAACCCCTGGCGGCAGTCAGTTCCCATATGAAACTCCCAGGCCAGGAGGAGGCCAGGTAGAAGCACGGAGAGCCACGCAACCCCATGCTTCACCTCCAGGCCAGGTGATGTCAAAGTGGACACTGTCTCTGGTCCTCAGGTCTGACACAGGCCATCATAACCCAGAGAAGGGATGGGATTTTCCCAAGGACACACAGGACGGCTGGGAAGGTGGCTCAGTGGTAGAGTGCTGGCCTCACATGCATGGAGCCCCAGGTTCAATTCCTGGGGAAGTGGCGCTGTGGCTCAGGTGGTAGAGCGATAGCCTTGAGCACAGAGAGGTTCAGGGACAGTGCCCAGGCTCTGAGTTCAAGCCCCAGGACTGGCAAAAAAAAAAAGTCTGTCCTTGAGTCCTGCACCTTCACTGACTCAGTACTGAACCAGGCAGTGAGCCGCGGCCCGGCACCCATTGCAAGCTGTCCTTAGGGGTTTTCTGGAAAACAGATGTCTGCCCAAGGGAGCAGGGTTCCACCCACAGGCTGCAGGAGCCATGCCTGCCCGTCCCAGGGGCCCTGTTCCCCCATCTGCCAGGTGACATCTCTGCCCTCTATGGCAGGCCAGGGTCTAAGCTGGAGGAGGGGAGAGGAGGAAGCCCTATCCAGTGAGGTCCATTAGAAGGAGGAAGCTGCTTTTGTTCAAGGGCAATAGGAGGCAAAATGAGAAGAAAGCATATGCTTTGGGGTTTTTTTGTTGTTGTTGTTTTGTTGGTCGTGGGGCCTAAACTCTGGGCCTGGGTGCTGTCCCTCAGCTCTTCAGCTCAATGTGAGCGCTCTACTACGTGAGCCATGGCACCACTTCTGGCTTTTTCTGCTTATGTGGTGCTGAGCAATCGAACCCGGGGCCTCATGCGTGCAAGGCAAGCGCTCTGCCACTGAGCCACCTTCCCAGCCCAGATCTAGGATTACAGGTGTGACCATCTGCCTCTGTAGATACAAAAGCTAGCAGAAGCCGATCCCAAGCAGGAAGGGTCTTAGAGGTCACTCAGCTTTCCTTACAAGTAAGGAAAGTGAGGCATAGGGCCAGGAGAGTATGGTCCGGGTCACACCGGGAGCCAGCACCATGGGGTTCCACGCAGGGCCAGTTATTTGTAGACTTGCCTTTCTCTTTCCCTTACTGTCTCTCCTCTCTCTCTCTTATTTTCCCTCTTTTAGTTTGTGGAGAAGCAAGTGAGGTGGAGAGCCTACAAAGAAAGTGCCTAGGAGATGGCGTGTAGGGGGATGGGGAAGTTTGAGTGAGAGGAGTAAGGAGTGCGGGAAGGTGGCATGAGGCAGGCAGCACAGAGAGGGACAGAGGATGCACAGGTGGGCAGATGAGACGGCTCGTCTTGTGTTTATGCCCCTGCCGCTCCCCTTCAGACTGGAGGCCCCAGGGGCATCCGCAGGTCTCAGCTTTCAGCCTTTTTCTTCTTCTCCTTTGCCAGCCTGGCCTCCTCAGCCTCCTGGGCCTTTAAAAATTGTATATACTTTCTGCCCAGCGGAGTCTTGAAGTACCAGTCCTGGAATGGCAGGGGAGAAGGGTGGACCCAAGAACCCTTACCTTTGGCTCTCTTCCACCTTCTCCCCTCTTTCTGGGATTCTTTTTCCCTCTGTAGGCATGTGTCCTGTCAGAGCTGGGGTTTCCCACAGGGCCAGCCATTCTTGGGGAACCCGGCCCCATTCACCCCCCCCTCCAGTCCTCTCTTCTAAGGCCAGCCTGACACACAGGGGATGGGCACCACTCAAGGGGGCTAATGTGTGTAGTGAGCTGGTCCCACAGGCCCCTCACAGGCAGGTGGCCCGCCCTGCCCCTCCCTTAGCCCGTTTGCCAGTTCCCTGTTCAAATCCAAGTCCCTTTACACTGGCTGTCTTCTGACATGGAAGCAAAGCATGCATTACAGGATTGACTTGTGGCTGGCACTGCTGCCACCCAGTCCCCTGCCTGCCTGGCAGCCTTACCTTCAAAGTTTCCTCCTCTTCTTTGTACACGGGGTCCAGCTTCGCCAGCTGTTCCACGAACTCAGAGGCCATCAGGGACCGTTTAGACACTTGTAGGAGCCGACGGTCAGTTAGCACAGTCTGGATCACTTGTAAGATGTGACGGGGGGTGTAGCCATCGGACACCCTGGCCAGCCCACTGATGTCCAGGCTCTGGGTGACCCGTGCGCCCTGGGCCTGGATCATGTGCTTCCACAGCACTGCGGCCAGGGAGAGGAACAGGGCAGAGAGGGCAGCAGGGAGCAGGGTCAGGTCAGAGGCCCACAACCTCCTGGCTGCCAGTGTGTGAAGGAACCTGGTTCCTTGGGGAGCAGCTCCTCTCCCGAGGAAGGCCTGGGGAGGGGTCCTAGCTGAGCCCCAGAAAATGGAGATCCAAAGGATGGAAAGTGGCCAGTGTGTGTCCGTAAAGCTGAGGTTGGACCCAGAGAACTGGGATGTGTGTGGCCCTTCTGTGTCTGTCACCTTGCCCAAGGCAGAATGGGGGCTGGGAAGAGGCTGGGAGGGTTTTTTGTTGGGGGGGGAGTGGCGCAGTGGTCCCTGGACTCCATCTCTGCCCTCACCATAACGAGATGCATAATCAGGCCGCGGGATGAAGAGGATCCGCTCGTAGGCCCGACACAGCCCCTTCATGTCTGCCAGGTATGGCTGTTCCGTCGTCCCTATGAGCAGCACTCGGTCCCCTGGGCCCAGCAGTCGCAGAGCCTTGGTGAGGTCCTTCTTTATTCGCTTTGGTTCCATCTGCTCCAGAGAGGAGAAGGTGAAGGGTCAGGACACTGAGCCTATGGGCCCCCCATGTTCACAGAGCACATGGCCCAGTCTCAGCCTCCTGTCGGCCCTGACAAAGTGAGAAGAGGCTGTCCATACTGTTTTGAAACAGGAACTGGGTCTAGTCCTTCTTTCCTTTTTTGGGGGGATGGGGGTGGGGATTGGTCATGGGCTTGAACTCAGTGCCTGGGCACTGTCCCTGAGCTCTTTTGTTCTACCACTTTGAGGACAGCTTCACTTCCAGTTTGGAGGTAAGAATGTCACAGCCTTTTCTGCCTGGGCTGGCTTTGAACTATGATCCTCAGATTTCAGCCACCTGAGTAGCTAGGATTACAGACATGAGCCACCAGTGCCCAGCTTCCTTCCTTTTTCTTTTTTCCCTTGCTTCCTTCCTTCCTTCCTTCCTTTTTTTTATGTCTCTCTTTTTGCGGGGGCTTGAACCCAAGGCCTCATGCTCCCTTTGTGAGCTTTTTCTGCTCAAGGTTGACTCTGTACCACTTGAGTCACATCTCTACTTTCACTTTTTGGTAGTTAATTGGAGCTAAGAGTCTCACAATTTGTGTGCGTGTGCCAGTCCTGGGGCTTAACCTCGGGGCCTGGGCATTGTCCCTGAGCTTCGTTTTCCTCAAGGCTAGCACTCTACCACTTGAGCCACAGCACCACTTGTGGGGTTTTTTGTTTATGTGGTACTGAGGAATTGAACCTAGGACTTCATGCATGTTAGGCAAGCACTACCACTAAGCCATATTCCCAGCCCTAGAATCTCACAAATTTGTCTTCCCCGGCTGGCTTCGAACTGCAATCCTCAGATCTCAGCCTTCTATGTAGCTGGGATTACAGATTACTGGTGCCCAATTTGAGAGACTCATTCAAAACCTCAGCCCCTGGCTCTGGCTGCCTGTCCACACTCTCACCTTTATCTCTTCCTTTGGGATCCTCTTATAGAAAGTCTTCTCTGCCTGTCCAATCCAGATCACAGAGGGCTGTAGGAGCCGGGCCACCTGGAGGGGTCAGAGGGTACAAATCAGATATCGACCTCTGGGTCAAAGGTCATGACCCTACTAGGTCAGCCCCTAGGTTCAGGGTTGTCCTTGGAGCTGTAGCTGCAACGCCCCCTACCGTCCCAGACCTTCAGTCACCATCCTCCGGGGGAGGGGTTGCATAGAAAGCCTCAGTCTCCCCCCCTCCACCTTCCCCAGCTCAGGGTCCTGGAAGGGGTTGGTAGGGAGATCTCACTAGTTCCAGTTCTGAAATCTCACCAAGTGACCCCCATGCATACAGGCCCACCCCCCACTCCGTCTGATGTCACAAGCGGAGGAGGTAGAGCCTCAGCGCCCAGGGCTCCAGACCTTGAAAACCAGGTGCACTATCATCTGTGAGCCATTCTTGCCAGGGTATTTGCCTATCAGGTTGTTAGGTGACAGGTCGAACAGGTTGGCACCGGTTTCCGTACACACAGCCTGAACCAACATCTTCTTCCCCATGCCGGAGGGGCCCACCAGGAGGAGAGAGCGGATAAGGGGGGCCATGGAGTGTATCTCTGGGGAGCCTGCAAGGAAGCCAAGAGAGGCAGAGGCAGGCGATGGGCCAGCAGCGGGCGGGCTACAGGCTGGGGAAGACTAGGAGAAGTGAGGCCCAGGCCTGGGGCTGGGAAGTGAGGTGGAGCTGCATGGGGAGGGATGGTCTGGGCCCTGCTGCTCCCAGCCCCACCTGAGCAGCTCGCCCAGGCCTGCAGCCAGGGTGGAGGCTGTAGGATTCCCAGTGGCTCAGCAGCTTCCGTGGAAGGGAACTGTGCGTGGGTCAGGAGGGAGCTCACCACCCTTTCCCAGTGCCTGGCTCTTTTCCTTGCCATCTGCTTCAAAAGGCAGGTGATATGGCTAACTCAGGAGACTGAGATCTGAGGCTCATGGTTCAAAGCCAGCCCAGGCAGGACAGTCCATGAGATTCTTACCTCCATTGAACCACCAGAAAATGGCAAGTGGAACTGTGGCTCAAAGAGGAAAAGCATTAGCTTTGAGCAAAAGAGGTCAGGGAGGGGAAACAAAGGAGGAGGCAACAATGCTTGATAAGAAATGTACTCATGGGCTGGGAAGATGGCTCAGTGCTAGAGTGCTTGCCTTGCATGCAAGAGGCCCTGGGTTCGATTCCTCAGCACCACATAAGCAAAAAGAAAAAAGCCGGAAGTGGCACTGTGGCTCAAGTGGTAGAGCGCTAGCCTTGAGCTGAAGAGCTGAGGGACAGTGCCCAGGCCCAGAGTTCAGGCCCCATGACTGGACCCCCCACCCCCCAAAAAAAATAATGTACTCATTATCTTGGTATTTTCACAATAAAATAAATAAATAAATAAAATACAAGGGAGAGAGAAAAAAAAAAAAAGAGCTCAGGGACAGTGCCCAGGCCCAGAGGTCAAGCCCCATGACTGACCAAAAAAAAAAAAAAATCTTCTCTTAAAAAAAAAAAAAAAAGGCAGGTGACAAAGTGCTTCAGAAAGATTCTGCCTTTACTATTGAGTTGGGGGGAGGGGGGAGCTGGTCTTCTGGAAACAGCACTGACCCTGAGGTGTCACTCAGCCTTGAAGGAGGGCGGGGCTGGCAGTGGGGGCCACAGTGGGTCCAGGCCCTGTATGGCATCTGGGGAGGCCTATGCTATTCTCCACCTGGACAATACAGCAGTCTGCCAGGGACCTGAGCCCTTGAAGAGGAGATGCCAGCCCGGAGCAGCCCACCTCAGCCATCCAACCTTGGAGCCCAGCCCAGCCCCTTTCCTGACTTGACTCAGTGGCGGCTCTTCCCTTCCTCTCACCCAGGCGAAGGATCCCATACAAGGCAATGTTCTGTCGTATATCAAACAGGGATGGTATGGGCAGCTTTTTCGCCAAACTCAGATTGGACCCAAGATAGACGCAGTCACCTGAGGGAACAGGAGGGGCCCTGCTGGTGAGCAGTATCCCTGGGGGCCCGGGGAGAGAACTCCTGGAAGATAGGTGGGGGGAGAAGCTGGGGCCTGGGAGGGGGAGGGAGAGCTCACCAAGGAAGTCCTTTAGTGCCACGGTCCTACTCTTCTTTAGAAGGCCGAAAATGATGAGTTCTTCGTACAGCGAGTCCACAGTCCTGGGCAGAAGATGGTGCAGAGATTGGGGGAGAGGGGCATGTGGTCCCCCATGCAACATTCCGATACTGGACAGCCAGAATCAGAGGGGCGGTTGCAGCCACCCTCCCAGGGGGCAGAGCGCCCACTCAGGTTCCCTTTAGAGCAAGGGGGACAGGAGAAGGGCCGGTGTCCCTACGACAGCCCGAACGCCCAGCATGGGAAAGCCGATCCAAAGCCAAAGCCAAAGCCAAGGCTGAGATGTGGGAGGGAGGCCCGGCAGGCCTAGGACTGGGCTTTCCCCCAAGGGTGGGTATAGAAGGGAACTCTGCTACCTGTCCGGAGTCAGGTCTTTTTCCTTCCTCTTCTTTTTCCCACCTTTCTTTCCCACCTTTTTCTGGTGGGAAGGAAGCCCAAGGTCATGGCTTCTATCGTTCACTTTCCCGCCCCAGGTGCCCTCCTTAGCCAAAGCCAGGCCGCTCACTGCCTTTGGAGTCTTTATACTTCTGGTTTCTTCCCTGTCCACAGCCAGTCGCAAGTTCCTCAGCTCCTGCCGCATCAACTCATCCACCTGGGGGGGTGGGGGGGGCAGGGCGGGACAGGTGTGAGGAGGGAGGAGGGGGTGGGCAGGGCTAGAATGGAGGGAGCTGCTGCATGGAAAAGCCAAGCTCGATTGGCAAGGAGGCAGGGTCAGCTCGCAAGACAGTCCTACCCGTGCCCTGTGCCGTCTTCCCCACCCACAACCAATCTTCACACACCTGAATGCCACAAGCTTCTCCCCGCCAGCCATCCACATGGTCACAAGTCCCCAAGACAGAACTCAATCCCAAGATCTACCCTTGAAATCTCGATGGCCCAGGGCAGCTGCAGAAGCTCTTAGGCTCAGTTTTCTGTGCGTGCCAGCCATAGTGTGAACAATGATAGGACCTGCTGTTCCAATGGCTCCGGCAGAGCAGGCAGGGGTCTGTGAGGTGGAGCTTGGGCACTGAGCCTAGCCTCAAGCCCAGTCTGACTCTGGGTAGAGACCCACCATGAGCTTATGTCCCTGCTCAGCCAGGTACCCCAACATGGGGAGTTTCTGGGACTTGGGCAGAGAGCCAGGGTGGCACCCAGAGGACACCAGGGACTACAGAGGACCGGCTAGGCTCTGGGCAAGGGGACAAAGACCCCGTGGGTGATGAAGCATCTTTTTTTTTTTTTTTTTTGGTCGGTCGTGGGGCTTGAACTCTGGGCCTGGGCGCTGTCCCTCAGCTCCTCAGCTCAAGGCTAGTGCTCTACCACTTGAGCTACAGCGCCACTTCTGGTTTTCTGGTGGTTTATTGGAGATAGGAGTCTCACGGTCTCTCCTGCCCGGGCTGGCTTTGAACCATGATCCTCAGATCTCAGCCTCCTGAGTAGCTAGGATTACAGGCGTGAGCCACCAGCGCCCGGCGATGAAGCATCTTCATGGGCACCAGTCCCCAATGGGGGAGCCGCCTGGAGGGAACCCCGACATCTGCTCACATCACACCTGTATCCGGATCTCCTGTTCCACTTCCTTCCTCCTCTCTTTCTGGAGCATCTCAAAGTCGTAGCTCTGGCTGGGATGTGCACCCTCATGGCGTTTCTTCCACAGTTCTGACCACAACAAATGGGGCGTGTGAGGGGAAGGGGACCCCGCACACGCTCACCGTTATGTACACACTTCTCCACCACAGCTGCCCATCAGGTACCGCCTGACCCCAGGGCCTGTGACTGAGATTCAGATGAGAGCCAGGTGCTGCTGGCTCATGTTAGAATCCTAGCTACTCAGGAGGCTGTGCTCTGAGGATCATGGTTCAAAGCCAGACTGGTATTCTCTGGGAGACTCCGCTCCAATTAAGTACTAAAAAGCCAGAGGTGGAGCTGTAGCTCCTGTGGTAGCCTTGAGCACAAAAGCACAGGGACAGCACTCAGGTCCTGAGTTCAAGCCCCAGGGCTGGAAAAAGAAAAAAAAAAAGTTAGACTAAAACCTATACATGTTCCACCCAAGGACTCACCGCACCCCTCCCCAACTTCAGTGTCATTTCCTCCCCTCCCCCCACATCCAACACTGGCACCATCCACCACCACGCCCTGTACCGCTGCTCACAGCCACGCGGCTGCTGCTTACTTTCCCCCAAACCAAGGGTCCAAGACCCCACTGCGCCCATCATGGGCCAGCCCTCTCCCTCTTACTCATATACTCCTCATGAACAGTGCTAATCACAGGTACAAAGTTGGAGGGTGACAATTTCAGGACTGTTTCTGCTTCCTGGAAGAGACAGGCATGTTGACTTGACCCATTCCTCCACAGACTGATCCCCCGGGCCCAGGCCATGCCCTCCCCATCCAGCTGCTCCCCGTGCCAACAGCTGCCTGACCTTCTTGGCCTTTCCTTCTTTCTTCTTCTTCTCTTCCTTCTCCTTTTTGTTCACTTTTTCCTTTTTCTCTTTTTCCTTATTCTTCTCTTGCTCCTTCTTTTTGTTCTCCTGGGCCTGCACCTCCAGCTCTAGTCTTACCTATGACCAGAAACAAACTTTATTATTTTTTTGGAAATATGAATCTGTAGGATCATGAGAACCTAGAGCTTGAGACTAGAGCTGGGATTGCCAGTGCCAGGGAGGCTGTTGAGGTGAAGATGGCTGCGAGTGTGGACTGCACTTGAGACCAGGAGGGCTCCTGGGTCTGGGGATCTGAGTCCTCCACCGACTCCTCCCCCCCCCCCCCCCCCCCGTGCCTCTTCTCCTGGGAGCCAGGACTGTCTCCATCTGCCATATATATCTCCATATATGTCTCCACTGAGACCAGACTTCCCAGGCCACTGCCACCCACACCTTACACTCCTTCCTCTCTTTATAGTTCTGCTTGCCATAGAAAACCTCTCATTCCCACCTCCAGGATACCTGCTCTGGAGTCTTCTCTGCAAAGATCAGGTTGGAGCCACCTGAAGACTCATCTGGATAATCAGGGAACCGACCAGTAAGGGTACTAGGTGGATACAAGATGGTGGGAGAGATGGATAGGTGGTTGATTGACTAGATGGAAGGGTGCTTGGCTAGACAGATGGGTGGGCAGGTGAGTGGTGGATAGATCGATGGAACAGGTAGATGAATGGGTGGATAGATGGCAGGGTGTTTGGACAGATTGAAGGATGGAGAGGTAGACAGAAGGATGGAAAAGTGGGGGCTGGGAAGGTGGCTCAGTGGGAGAGCTCAGGCCTAGCATGCCAGAGGCCCTGGGTTCGATTCCTCAGCACCACATAAGCCAAAAAAAAGAAAAAAGCCGGAAGTGGCGCTGTGGCTCAAGTGGTAGAGCGCTAGCCTTGAGCTGAAGAGCTGAGGGACAGCGCCCAGGCCCAGAGTTCAGGCCCCATGACCGGACCCAAAAAAACAAAACAAACAAACAAACAAAAAACTTAAAAGAAAAGAAGGATGGAAAAGTGGATGGATGGGTGAACAGATAGATTGATTGGATGGGTGGATGGATGGCTGGATGGGTGGATGGGTGAATACTGATTGATTGGATGGATAGATGGCTGAGTGGATGTATGCATGCAGGCACGCATGGATGGATAGATGGCCAAAAGGTATGTGAATGGATGGGTAGAGAGGATGGTGAAAGATGATGGGAAAAGAAAATGAAGGAGTAGTTCCAGAAAGGAAAGGACTGCTTCAGTGCGCATGCTTTTCCCCTCCAGTCCCGCATTTCCCCTTCCCAGAGGGCCGTGAAAAGGCAGCTATGGAGACGGTCCTCCACTGGAGGCTCACGACTTAAACCAGCCATGTTTGCAGGGTGTTGGGTAGAGGGTAGAAGAAGAACTAGGTCAGTGTGGATCAGAGAGAACAGGTGGGGAACAGGTGGAGAACGTGGCAGGAACAGTTGTGGGGACACTGGAGTGAGGGGGGACCAGGGAGCTGTGGACACTGACTGGCACTCAATGAACCACTGTCGGATTTGGTCCTTCATCGCCTCCTTCATCTCAGATCCCTCCATATTTATGATATAATCGTAAGTCTTTCCCAAGGCCAAGTTGAACTCTTCCTCCTTTTCTGCCTGGCGGACTCTCCGGGCCTCCTCTGCGTGGTAGACCTGAGATAATATAGCCACGCTCCTCATCTTGATGGGCACAGGAACCTGGGAGAGGCGGAGAGGAAGGCCGGGCGGCTCAGCTTCTGGTCTGGACACACGCACCTGCCCCCACTCATTCCCTGACACACCCACACACACCCAGTGTCACACACAACACCCCACGGCACGATGAGCACGCCTGCATCAGGAGAAACTGTTTGGAGCTGAAATTCATCTGTGTAAATTACCCTGATAATGAGTTTGCTAGATGCATCGGGCTGTCCCCCCTTCCCCCCCCACCTCCCCCAGCCTCCCTTCCCCTGTGAGCCTCCGGCCCCAGCCCCCACAAATGCATACCCCCACCCGGCGGCCGACTTGGCAGCCATTCTCACAGCCACTTTCCTGCCTCATTGGTTCCCAAATGTATTTTAAATATCACTCTGCGCAGAGACAATTACTGAAAACGCTGAGCTCACACTGTTGATGGGCCCGGGCGGCCAGGCTCATTCCTCACCCACTGCCCTGCCCCCCCACCCGCTCCCCACTGAAGCTGACCCTCCCTCCCCTCCCCCTTCCCTCCTGGGAGCCCAGCTCTGCAGCCCTGCAGCAGGCACTGACCATCCCTCCCGTGCAGCCACCTCCTGCCCTGCAGCTGTCCCACCTGCCAAGGTGACACCCCTCCAACCTGCAAACGCTTCTCCCCAACCTCTTGGGGCCCCAGCCTTGCCCCTCCCCTGCCTCCTCCATCAGCCAGGCCTCCAGAGGATCTTCCCAGGACAGTAGGACCCTCACCCGCCAGGACGTCTTAAGTCAGGGGGCACAAGCTGCATGAGTGATCCATCAGAGCCGGGGATGGATTGAGGGAGTCTGCCCCCCCCCCCCCGCCTCTCTCACACATTCACATGCACCCAGGGGTTCCCACTCATCCACTCTATTCTCCTTCAGGTTCTCCCTCCTCCCGCTGTACTGCCCACCCCCTAGCCATCCTCCCTGCAAAGCAGAAGAGAAGCAACTCTGGGCCTCTCAAAGTATGTAGGGGGCTTGTGCCCTGGTCTGGAGGTTCATACTATGCCAAAGTGTGTTGAGCAGTGTTCCTGCAGGCCCTGCAGTCTCTCCTTCCACCAGAGTCACAATGTGGGGTTCAGGCTGCTCTGGACTATTGACATCAGAGGGGTGTGTGTGTGTGTGTGTGTGTGTGTGTGTGTGTGTGTGTGTGTGCGCGCACGTGCGTGTGTCACTACTGGGGCTTAACTCAGTGTCTGGGTGTTGTCCTTTAGCTCAAGGCTGATGCTCTACCATTTGAGCCACAGCTCCCCATCTGGCTTTTGACTGGTTAGTTGGAGATAAGAGTCTCACAGACTTTCCTGCCCAGGCTGGCTTCTGATTGCTATCCTCAGATTTCCTGAGTCGCTCAGGGTTTTGAGTGGTACCCAGCTGACAGTGGAGATTCTTTGGGGGCACTAGAAGAAGGCAGGTGGACAGGGAATGTGGCTCCGTGGCTTTCTTGTCCTTATGTTTCTTTCTCTGCAGGATCTTCTGTCCTGCCCCAGTGGAAGGCGGGCGGGCAGTGTGGGGCTGGAGAGGACCGTGCCTTGGGGCAGCAATGCAGAGGAGAGAGAGGATCAAGAGCACTCACCATGCCGATGAACTCCATCTCACTGTGCCGGTCCTTCTTGATGCGTTTCCTCTGTATATAACCTTTCCACACCTGGAGGGGAGATGCATGGCAGTCAGGTGCCAGTTACTATTAAAGTTGTAATCACTGGCTCAGGCCTAGGGAGGGCCAGTGGCCAGGTTCCTGCAGGGTCAAGGTCCAGGAGGAGAAAATGCTGAGAGTGTCTCCTCCAAAAGTGCACACAGAACAGGAACAACCCAAAACAGAGTATGTAGTGGTCTTGGGTAGATGGCTGAACTCCCAAAGTATTTCCTTCTCACTGGCATCCTAATCTGCTATTTCTTTGGAGGCAGAGGTCAGAGTTCAAATACTCCTTCCTCCAGGAAGCATTTCCCACTCTCTTTTCTCAAACTTCCCATAGCAGTTGGGTGGGGTTTTGTTTTGTTTTGTTTTTGGTATGTATGCAGGTGCTGGGGCTTGAACTCAGGGCCTGTGAGCTGTCCCCCCAGCTTTTTTGCTCACGGGTGGCACTCTACCACCTGAGCCATAGCTCCACTTCTGGCTTTTTGGTGGTTAATTGCAGATAAGAGTCTCATGGACTATTATGCCACAATTGGCTTTAGACCAGGATCCTCAGCTCTCAGCCTCCTGAATATAGGAGGATGACAGGCGTGAGCCACCAGCTCCCAGCCCCTGGGTTACCTTCTGTATACAGATAGCCGCCTGGTCCCGAGTGAATTTGTGCTGCCCTTCCTCTCGGTTCTTCCGATCCCGCTCCTCTTCTTTCTGAATTTCTCGCATGAATCTGGCTCGAAGCCGGCCTTGCCTGGCTCGCTCAGACCTTTGCACTATTAATATGGCCTCCATCATTTGCATTTCTGGAATAGGCTGGCCAGAGCAGGACAAAGGGGCATAAGGAAGAGCAAGAGGACACGTGGAGGAGCTCACATGAAGAAAGAAGCTGGGACAGCCGCATGGAAGGATGCCATGGGGCAGGGGCCTCTCGGCTCAGCTGGGTGCCCAATTGCTGTCCTGGTGTTAGAGTCACAGAGAATGCTTGGCATCTCCAAGAGTACTCTGAAGTGGGGACAGGGCAGTGTCACTGTGCCACAAGAAGAGTTATAGGAAGTGCCTAGGAGAGCACTCACCCACTTACCTCCTGTAAATCCAATGGCTTCAGCCTGCTCAGGATCTCTGCCAATACTACCTTTCGCTCTTTCACTGCACTGGACTGCTCCAGCTGGAAGTATTTGGGGATTGGAACCTCCAGGTCTGCCTTTGGGGTAAGTTAAGGGGAGGGGCATCAGTAATCACAAGTCCAGCTCATTGGGCTGATTTGCTGCCATTGTCAGCTATTACACTCCTGTGAACTTTCTAGAACCACTGGGGCAGGAAATTCTGGGTTTGATTTCATGGGGTGTCAATCTCTTTCTTGTCCTACCCCACACCTGGCTTAACTGAGCTCTAGAAGATCATGGTAGGAAACAAAATACCCAAACTTGGCTTTTTCAGAATCGAGAAGGATGTATATTGTTGTTGTTGTTTTAATTTGGCACTCTTGCGGTCTTGCCCTTGGTAGGCAGGCTCTGCCTCTGAGCCACACCCTCAGTTTTCAGGCAGGGTCTCTGTCTTGGATCAGCTTCAGACCTGGATCCCATCCACTACCTATTCCTTCCTGGTCGCAGCTAGGATGACAGGCACAAGCCGACACTCCTGGCTTACTGATTGAGATGGAGTTAGTGTTCCTTAGCTTTTGCCCTGGCTGGCCTGGAACCATGATCTTTCCAGTCTCTTTAGTAGCTGGGATTATAGGCAATGAGCCACCCCATCAAACCTAGGAAACGTTTAATATGTCGATTCCTAGGTCCTCCCAAGACTCCCAAAGCAGAATTCAGGTCCTTAGGGAAACCCATTCCCCACCTCCCACCCCCAAGTCCATGGTTGTACGGAATCAGGTACACTTCGAGACGGCCTTGGCTATGGACCGGAGATGGAACCATGACTTCGGGGCAGGCTGGAGGCTCCACAGTGGCTCTGAGCTCTGGAACTGTGCCCAGATACCCGGATCACCCGAGGGTGTTGTGCAAGCCTGTGCGGACTGAGTGGGTCTCCCTAGATGACGGATCACCAGCTCCTAGGCCATGCCCAGAGCGCTGGTCCAGGGACCAGTTTCTAGGGCACTTTCCTCCCCAGCCGCTCCTGACTGGCCCCGGCCGGGCTCCTAATTCCTGAAGCCGAAGCCCATCCTCCGACTCTCCTCCTCCTTCAGACTCCTCAACACCGGACATCTTCCGGGGAGGTCGAGGCCCGTTCCATCGCGGCCCTACCCCGGCCCAGAGGCGCGGCCAGCACAGCCCCTTGGCAGCAGGAGGCGTGGCCAGCGCAGCCCCTTGGCCTCGGGAGGCGTGGCCAGCGCAGCCCCTTGGCCTCGGGAGGCGTGGCCAGCACAGCCCCTTGGCAGCAGGAGGCGTGGCCAGCGCAGCCTCTTGGCCTCGGGAGGCGTGGCCAGCGAGCCCCTTGGCCGCAGGAGGAGGGGCCAGCTCGACCACGTGACCTCAGGAGGCGTGGCCAATGTGGCCCCATCCCTCTCCCTCCCCCTTCCGGGAGAGAGGCGGAGGCTGCTGCGCCTGCGCACCGGGGTCATCTTGAGATCCTTCAGCGCGCGGTCCAGCCAGTGGGTCTCGCTGAGGTCCACCTGTACCATCTCCTCCTTGAGCTCCAGCACGCGGCCCGCCACGCCGTCCAGCAGGCGCCGGACCAGCCGGCGCTTCTGAGGCTGCACCATCTGGTCGTAGATCAGGTCGAACCGGCGCAGGAGCCCCAGGTAGTACAGGTAGAGCATGGCCAGCCTGTACTGGAAGGAAGAGCGCTCCCGGCTGGGCGTGGGTTCCAGCATCGGCCCTTCTTGATTCAACAGTTCTTGCAGGGTCATGTGGGAAGCCTCCCAGAGGCGTTGGTAAGCTCTGGGGGAGAGAGCGGTTACATACTGTGCTCTGAGCCTTGGAGAAGGGGCCGTGGGGAGGCGGGAGAATTGTGCATTTAGGGCTTCGGAAGAAGTTGGGCTTGAGTAGGACCCAGTGGGGTATGAAAGCATAAGGCCAGTGGTTATGTCTCAAGCCGGTAATCCTGTCTCCTCAGGAGGCTGATATCTAAGGATCACAGTTCAAAGCTAGCGGGGATGAAAGTCAGTGAGACTCATCTCCAATTAGTCACTCAAAAGGCAGATGTAGAGCTGTGGTTCAAGTGGTAGAATGCCAGTGTTGAGTGAAGAAGCTAAGGGACAGTGCCTAGGCCCTGAGTTCAAGCCCCAATACTAGCACACACACAAAGTATAAGATTGGGGTTGGTCCCTGATGAATTAATTGGTTTAGGAGCAAGAAGAATGCATTTGGACTTTTAGGATTTCAAAAATAGATGGCTTGGAGCTCCGGTAGAGAATAGACCTTTTGTGCCAGCCACCAGGGCCAGTGGCTCACACCTATAATCTTAGCAATTTAGGAGGCCGGGATCCAAGGGCTATGGTTTGATGCCAGCCTAGGCAAGAAAGTCCATGAGACTCCAATGAACTACCAAAAAGCCTTAAGTGGGGCCTTGAGTGAAAAAAGCAAAGGGAGAGCTGGGAAGGTGGCTCAGTGGTAGAGTGCTTGCCTCACATGCATGAGGCCCTGGGTTCGATTCCTCAGCGCCACATAAACAGAAAAGTGGCGCTGTGGCTCAAGTGGTAGAGTGCTAGCCTTGAGCTGAATAGCTAAGGGATAGCGCCCAGGCCCAGAGTTCAGGCCCCATGACCAACAAAATAAATAAGTAAAAAGCTGAGAGATAACACCCAAGATTCTGAGTTCAAGCCCCAGTACCTACACGAGTCAAAAACAATTTAAAAAAGTGGAAGAGGCCCTTTGGAGTGGCGGTGCGAGTGAGACCCTGGGTGCAGCCACCCATGCGGTGCTGTAGTGATCTGGGGTGATAATGGGGACCCGATGAACGTAAGCAGCTGGGGCCTCAGCAGGGCTGGCCAGCCCACCACACTCACGCTTCAGACATAGTGCCTGCTTGCTACACCACCACTCCTCAGCCAGGCTCTGGAACTGAGAACTGAGCTTTCCCCTCAAAGCCAGAGGCGGAACAGCTTGGCTTTGAGAGTTCCGATCCATTGTTCTGTTAAGGCCGAGGGGAGGGGCTGAGAATGCGGGGTGGGGACGCTCTTCTGGACTGCTCGTAGAAAGGTGTGACAGCAAAGGGTAGGCAGCGACGGGCACAGCTGTGAGAATCAAATACAATTGTAGTCTCTACTTGAAGGCACCTGTTCACTGTGAAATTCTGGATAAATATTTGTCTTAAAGACCCTGCTCCCATGAAAACTTCTCTTCCAGAAGAAACTTTCTTTCTTTAGCTCAGATGTGACCTTCCAGTATTTTATTTTTGTGCCAGTCCTGGAGTTTGAACTCAGGGCCTGAGTGCTGTCTCTGAGCTTTCTAGTTCAAGGCTAGCTAGCACTCTATCACTTAAGCCATAGCTCCATTCCAGTCTTTTTGGTGGTTAAATGGAGATAAGAGTCTCATAGATTTTCCTGCACAGGCTGGCTTTGAACTGCAATCCTCAGATCTCAGCCTCCTGAGTAGCTAGGATCACAGGCATGAGCCTGTGATAGTTTTTTTAAGATACAGTTTTGCTGATGTTGGCCCAGGCTGCCTGCTGAGTAGCAAGTTTATAGGTGCACGCCACCATCAGCTCCATGGCCTTTTTTTTTTTTTTTTAATTTTTTTTGGGGGGGTTCCGGACATGGGCCTGAACTCTGGGCCTGGGTGCTGTCCCTCAGCTCTTCAGTTCAAGGCTAGCGCCACTTTCGGCCTTTTTCTTTTTGCTTATGTGGTGCTGAGGAATCGAACCCAGGGCCTCATGCATGCAAGGCAAGCGCTCTACCACTGAGCCACCTTCCCAGCCTCCATAGCTTTTTATTTAATGCAACTTGCCTTTATTCTTTCTTGTGTGTGCAAGGGGGTGGGGGGATCTGCCTTGTTCTCATAACCCAGTGTTGCTCGCATGGCTCATTGATCTCCCGTCTTCTTCTCCAGGACCTTTTCTTGGAAATCCTCATCCCAGAGCAGTATTTGGGAACATCTTCATCTAAATATAAATCATTCTTTTCAGCCACAATAGGAAGCAGTATGGCCTTTTGACCTAAACGTCTTCACAAGTTCTCTGTGACTGTCTACTGCAGTCGCCTGGCCCCCCAGTTCACTTAGGTGACTGTACTTAAACTGGATGCCTCCTTCCACGCCCTGTGTATCTCCAACTCAGCTCTGTTATTTGGTGTTCCTCTTCAGTGATGATTAGAATCTGATCTGATCACGAGGTTTCTTTTTTCCTTTTGTGTGCTTGATCTTCCCTAACACTGAGCATTATTAGAAATGTCTTCGGGTATTGTGGTGTCAAGAAGGAATAAGGGCACCAATTGGAAAGGAACTTGGCAAATTTGCGTTCTGCTAATAAGAAAACAAGTATGCAAGTGCGCTGGTTAGACAGTCTACCCAGGGTTTATCTCCAACCCATTACTACCTTTTGTTCTGATTGGCCAGAATGTAGGATCGCAATCTTGCATGACTGCTAATTTGAAAAGGCTTAAAAGTTTATCTGGGCAATCAACCCAAACTAGGACACCTGGCCAAAACTTGTCAAAAAATTCTTACTTAGCTCTGGCTCTACCACTTGAGCCCCGCATGCCTCCAGCCCCTAGAAAAACAGCGCTTACAACAGGATGTAGCATAACTAAGAGGTGTCTTATAAGATGCCAGGTTCCCTTAAAAATGGCAGCGCTTATATCAAGCAACCACTTTGACAGAAAAAGGTTTTAACTCCTCCAGGATAGAAGCACTGTACCATTGAGCCCCAGCTCCTGCTTTTACTGTCACGTATAACTGCCCTGGGAGGCCTGCGTGGATGGGAAGAAAAAGTGCTGGATTTGAGACCAGAAGCTCTGAAATCTGAATTTCCTTTGTTTCTCGTATCAGTGAGCACGGCCACGCTCCTTCACGAGTATCAGCTGAGCTCACGTGGTTCACAGTAAAGATCATGTTGGAAAGTGTAGCCAGGCACAGGTGGCTCACACCTGCACTCCAGCTATTCAGGAGACTGAGATCTGAGGATTGAGATTTGAAGCCAGCTCAGGCAGACAAATCTGAGAGACTCTTATCTCTAGTTTACCAGCAACCTGGTGGTGTTGCTCAAGTGGTAGGGCACCACCCGTGTGAGAGTGTGAGGCCATGAGTTCAAGTTCTAATACTAGAATCAAAAATTTTAAGAGTGTGTGAAAAAGCCAGGCTGGTGGCTCACACCTGTAATCCTGACCACTCAGGAGGCTGAGATCTGAGGATTGTGGTTCACAGCCAGCACAGGCAGGAAAATCTATAAGGCTCTCATCTTCAATAAACTACTCAGAAAAGCTAGAAGTCATACAGTGGCTCAAGTGGTAGAGTGCTAGCCTTGAGCCAAAGAAGTTCTGAGACAGCGCTCAGGCCCTAAGTTCAAGCCCCAGGGGATCCGCCGGTTGCTGGTGGCTCTTACTTGCCTAGCTATTTAGGAGGCTGAGATCTGAGGATCACAGTTTGAAGCCAGTGTGGGCAGGAAAGTCTGACACTCCTCTCCATTAACTACCAAGAAACTGGAAGTGGAGCTATGGCTCAGTGGTATAGAGTGGAAAAGTGAGGTGAGCGCACACTGCAGAGTCCGGCTCACTGGCAGCCATCGATGGCAGCCTCACCGTGGCTGGTGGGGGCCATCTTTGCCTCAGTGTTTTGGACTTCTGGATGGATAGAGATAAGAAAAAGGCAAGGAGGAGGAGAGAAGAGAGGCAGCAGCAAGGAGCAAAAGAGGAGGAATTCTCATACTTGAATATGAAAATTAGCAGAGAATCTTGACAAAAGCGTAGATTCCACCCCAGAGCTGAGCTGAGCTGAGCTGAGCTCCATCCAGCCTGTCCCCGCCACTCTCCAGCTGTTGTAGACATTGCTAGCTGTGAATTACACCTTCAGCAGCAAGGGTGAAGGAAAGGGGCAGAGCCCCTGGGTGGGGCCTCCTGGGTCTGGGTGTCTGGATCACTTTCAGAGTCATAGGACCCAAATGTGGCTCATTAATTCTCAGTTCGCAGAATCTCATTGTGAGGCTGAGATCTGAGTGAATACCTTCCTAGTATGACCATGGGCTGGATACCAGCCATCAGCGAAGCTGTGGGCCATAAGCCAAGTCTAGCCAATCATAAAGGGAAGGAGTTTAGATTTGCACAGGTGCCCTCCCCTCCCTCCCCTCTCTCCTGAATGAGTGGGCCTCAGGGTAAGGCAGAGAGAGAGGGCAGAGGCTGAGAGAGAATGCGTGGTCAAATGGCTGTGGGAAAGTGGGACACTGGTGGCTCACACCTGTAATCATAGTCTCTGAGGGAGCTGAGATCTGAGGATCGAGGTTCAAAGCCAGCCTGGGCAGGAAAGTCTATGAGACTCTTTTCACCAATTAACCACAAAAAGCAAGAAGTGGAGCTGTAGCTCTGTGGTAGAGTGCTAGCCTTGAGCACAAAAGCTCAGGGACAGTGCCCCAGGCCCTAAGTTCAAGCCCCAGGACCACCATACACACACAGTCCATGACAGATGGGTGGACGCTGCACATATTGTTTTCTGTGTTTGAAATTTTTCAAAGAAAAATTCAGAACCTTATAACAACAGTCCCACTGATTCATTTTTGTTGGTGGTGGTGGGGCTTGAACTCTGGGCCTGGGCGCTGTCCTGCAGCTCTTCAGCTCAAGGCGAGCACTCTACCGCTTGAGCCATAGTGCCACTTCCGGTTTTCTGGTGGTTTATTGGAAAGAAGAGTCTCAGGGACTTTCCTGCCTGGGCTGGCTTTGAACTACAATCCTCAGATCTTAGCCTCCTGAGTAGCTAGGATTACAGGCGTGAGCCACTGGCTCCTGGCTTCCACTGGTTATTTCTAAAACTAAAGGGGAAGAAAATATTAGGAGGAATTAAAAAGATAAAAATGATATCCTAATGCTCTCAGCAGGTTATTTAGATATGGATCTAGTCAGGCACTGGTGGCTCACACCTGTAATCCTAGCTACTCAGGAGGCTAAGATCTGAGGATTGTGGTTCAAAGCCAGCCCGGGCAGGAAAGTTTCATCTCCAATAAACCACCAGAAAACTGGAAGTGGCGCTGTGGCTCAAGTGACAGCGCACTTGGCTTGAGCTGAAGAGCTCAGGGACAGCGCCCAGGCCGAGTTCAAGCCCTACAACCAACCAAAAAAAAAAAAGGCTCTAATGCTGTTTCCTCCATTGACCAGACCTCCATCTTCTCCCAGCACAGCCTGTCTTGCTGGGCTACACAAGATGGATGGCAGATGGGTTCACACCCCCAGAGCCTGAGAGTAGCACAGCCGAAGGATTTCCAGGCCCAGAAGGGGAAACAGCTGGAATAGATGCCTTTCTCTGGTCCCAGCATGGCCTGCTTCCGCTCACTGCCACGTAGAGCAGCTGTGCGTTGCAAAGCCCCGTCACCTGTTGCTCACGAGCTCTGCCCAGATGGCAGGTTAAAAACTACGCTGCCTCTGGCAGCCTCAGGACCTGGACACTTGTCCTAGACCACACCCTGGCTTCACACGCGCATTTCAAACCGTCACACACGTGGGAACAGGCCGCTTTAAGTCTGGCAAGCCCCGTGTCACATGACTGGTACACTTTCATGACGGCCTTGGGCCTCTAACAGTATACTGGGTAAGGAAGACCTGCCACTAGCAGCACTGGCTTGCAGGGCATTTTCTTTTTTTTTTTTTTTAATTTTATTTTATTGTAAAGCTACTATACAGAGGGTTACAGTTACATGAGTGAGGTAATGAGTACACTTCCTCTTGAACATTGTTACCCCCTCCATTGTTTTCCCCCTACCATCCCCTCCCTCCCTCCCTTCCCCGAGGTTCTTTTTTTGATTGTGATTAAATGATTACATAATTTCAAAGTCACAAGTTCATTCTAACTTCCCTGGAGCAAATTTCTACCACAGTCTGTAATATATAACAGTGTTCACATGTTATATACCATGTTTGTGATCAGCAGCATGGGGATATTTAGTAGTGGTTCAACCAGATGAGCGGGAGTTCTTTGTTTCTTAAGTCCTGTTAGTTTTGTCGTATCACCTAACCTTTTGGATTTAGCATCCACTTATCAGGGAGACCATGTACCGTTTGTCTCTTCGTTCTTGGCTTACCTCGCTCAACATGATTCCTTCTAGCTCCATCCATTTCCCTGCAAATGCCATTATTTTGTCATTTCTAATGGCTGCATAATATTCCATTGTGTATAGATACCACAATTTTTGGATCCATTCATCTGTGGTGGGGCATCTAGGTTGTTTCCATATCCTAGCTATTGCGAACAGTGCTTGCAGGGCATTTTCAAGAAACGAGAACCATATGTGTGTGTGTGCGGGGTGGGGGGTGGGGAGGAAGCAGTGGTAAACCAAACTCCAAATACCTGTGTCTACTGATGAAAGGATTGTCCGGGCTCAGAGTCTGGACTAGAAACTCCTCTGCACCCACCAGCATAAATAAAAGCAAGTTGTTTCTCCATATGACATTCTCAGTCAGCTACCACAGTCTGCTTCAGCATTTTGGAGAAATATACTGAGTAAGGGGCTGGGAAGGTGGCTCAGTGGTAGAGTGCTTGCCTAGCATGCATGAAGCCCTGGGTTGGATTCCTCAGTACCACATACACAGAAAAATCTAGAAGTGGTGCTGTGGCTCAAGTGGTAGAGCGCTAGCCTTGAGCACAGAGAGGCTCCAAGACAGTGCCCTGGCCTTAGTTCAAACCCCAGGACCAGCAAAACAAATACCACTGGGCAGGTCTCTGACTCGGGGTGAGGGTTTAGTGGTTGAGGCCTCTGCCTAGTCATCACAAGACCCCAAGTTCACCCCCTCCTATGAAGACAAATAAAAACAGTACTTTTTGCACTTTGAGCTTTTTGCCTCGAGCTCCATCCTGTGCCCCTGGACAGTAGCTGCTGCTCCTTCTCCACACATAGCCCCTGAGCCCCCTGGCACCATGGAGCAGCTTCTATGGCCAGCCACCACAGCCAGGCGTGGCTGTAAGCGCCCGATGTGGGGAGTTGAGAGCTGGGCCTCAACCCAACTAGAACCTGCGCCAGATCCATCTCGGGACCAGGGTGCCCTGTCCTGATGTCCCCCGCCCACCCTCCCCAGGTGAATGCACACACGTGTGGAAATGCACTCAATCCAGGCCAGTCCACCTCCCCCAAGCAAACACCCCTGAGCTTGGCTATGGAGTGGGTTAGAGACGAGGCCGGTATGGAGACTGGAGGGCTAGAGCAGTCACACAGTCAGTGGGAACGCAAAGCTGGCCTTGGAGGAGGGGTTGTGATTTAATCACGAAGCATGGGGGCAAGAGAGCGAAAAGCAAAGAATCTGGAGCAGAGGATGGAGACCAGCTTAGCTCGGATGGGAGACAGCAGATAGGCCCTAGGCTGTGGAGTGGACATGGAGGGATGGAGGCGGCTCTGTGAAGGCAGATGAGGTGGGGCTGCGGGTGGAAGGTAGCTGCAAAGAAAAAGGCCATTCTGAAATAGAGAAAGTGATCTCAGCACCTGCAGGTGCAGATGTTTCGGGCATGTGAGGGCTGATTACACACGCCTGGAGCAGCGGAGTATGGGACGGGGTGATGTCCTCAGGCAGGGCCCACCCTGTCCCCCTCCAACTACTAAGGTTTGCTTCAGAGGCTGTGAGGGCAGCTCAGACTCCGAGACACGGCACCACTGTACTATGTTTAGAGTACATAATTTGTGAATCTTCTAGGCATTCTTAAAATGGGCAAGATTTTTGACAAACAGGCTGAACAGACTACACAACTATAAAGATGTCATAGACTAAAGACCCCAACACAGAGTTCTTGAAGACAACTCAAAGGATAGGCAGCAGCCAGCCTTCAAATGCCATCCTCCCTGGAACTGAGGCTCTGGAGATTCGGGACAGGCACCTCTAGCAGCACAGTGGAGCAGAGGACACCTGCCCCACTGGACACTTAAGTCCCTCGCCTAGGGAAGCTCTTGCACTTCCAAAGCCCTATTCACTGCTCAGAGCAAACCTCCCTCCCTTTCAGTACTTCTGGGTAAACTATCTAAATCAGCTTGGCTCCTGATTTGTCTTTTATGTGTTGCTGAATCTCCCACTTGACTACAGGCCTGCTAGGGGTTTAAGACACAATCTTAGATGTGCTGTCATACGTCCTGTCCGTGGTAGCTGCTGCCGCTCTGGAGGTGAAGGGCTGAGTGCACCAGGTTAAGGCTGGCCATGGGCGTGCCTAACACACACAGGCTCCAAGTTCGCAGGCTGTGAAACACTCAGGACTACAAGTAAGCTAGACAGCTGACAAAACCAGGTGAAATAGAACTCCCTGTATCACACACAGCAGTAGATGCAGATTCTGACATGCCTGTCCTCCCTCTCCACCATACAGAACAGGCCCAGGACTTTGAGATTGTCTCTTTTTTTTGTCAGTCATGGGGCTTGAACTCTGGGCCTGGGCGCTGTCCCTCAGCTCTTCAGCTCAAGGCGAATGCTCTACCACTTGAGCCACAGTGCCACTTCTGGTTTTCTGGGTGATTTATTGGAGATAAAGAGTCTTACCAACTTTTTTGTACCTGGGCTGGCTTTCAACTGGGATCCTCAGATCTCAGCCTCCTGAACAGCTAGGATTACAGGCGTGAGCCACTGGAACCCGGCTTGAGATTCTGTATTTTTAACAAGTGTTCCATGTATGGTAGCTGGAGTCAGCCTGTATAAAACATGCTCAAGGGCAATGCTTCCCAAGTCAACCTCTAAATCCGTGTCAATCTCATCATCAGGAATTGTTAGAAATGTTGATTCTTAGCCAGGTGCCGGTTGGCTTATATCTCTACTCCTAGCTACTCAGGAGGCTGAGATCAGGGAATCTTGGCTGGAAGCTAGCCTGGGCACAGAAGTCCATGAGACATCTCCAATCGACCAGCAAAAAGCTGGAAGTGATGATATGGCAAGAGGTAGGGTACCAGTCTTGAGCAAAAAAGCTGAGGCCCTGAGTTTGAGCTCCAGTACCAGCACACCAAAAATGGGAGGCAAGGAAGGAAGGAGAGGGAGGAAAGGAGAGAGAAAAAGAAATGTTAAGTCAGAGGGTACAGAATCGGAGGGAAAAGGGTGAAAAGTGTAGCAATGGAACATACTGGCAGTATCAGACACTGATATAAACTATGCAACTCGTGGGCAGAGATGGGAGAGGGGGAATGAGAGCGAACGAGGGAACAGATGACACTATGTGAAAAGGAAATGTACTGATTTCCGGATGTATATAAAGATAACCCTTTTAAATATTAATAAATTGGAATAAAAGAAATGTTGACTCTTGGCTGTACCTAGACCTACAGAACCAGAAACTCTAGTGAGGCCCTGTGAGGTGACCCGAAGGCCTCCAGCTGACCATTCCCCCCTCGATACTTCATGCTAAAGTCTGTGAGGCACAGGCCTAACAGGCACCATCCAAAGCAGCAGAGAAGGAGCCATTCTTCAAGCCGTCAGCCCTACATCAGGCCTCGCGGAGGAGGGAAGAAGGCCCCAGACACCTGGGAAGGAAAGGAGGGGACATGGCTTCCTCTTTCTTTATTGGATGCTTTGTAGATGTCACGCAGGTCTAAAAGTTACACTGTTAAAATAACTATTAAAAAACTGACCAGAACTAGTAAGGCTCTGGCTCAGAGCTCCAAGTTGGAAGCATAAAGGAATGGGGTGGTGGGCTGGGAACATTCCTCCAACATCACCAAGACCCAGAAAATGAGGCTCTTAAACTCCTCCACAGGCCAAATCCAGAGCTGTGGGCTGGGCTAACCCAGCACCTCTGCTGCAACCTTCTCAGGGCGGAGTAACCAGCAAGGAGCCAAGGGAAAAGCCAGCTGAGTCCAGACTGGATAGATGGAATTGGAAGGAGGATGGGAGGCAGACGGGCGCTGTCTGGCCGTCAGTAAGGTAACAGAGTGCAGCAGAGGCAGGCTGAGGCGGGAAGAGGCTGGGGACGGTAGTGCAGCAGCGTGGGAGTGTGGCCCCGGGGTCCTGTCCTGAGCGATGGTCAGGTGGCACTCCTGACCCAAGCCTAGCTGAGGGCTCATACATTGTGGGTCCTCTTGGTGAGCTGGGGCTCCTCATCAATCAGCTTAGACTTGA
This sequence comes from Dipodomys spectabilis, assembly GCF_019054845.1. Taxonomy (NCBI): domain Eukaryota; kingdom Metazoa; phylum Chordata; class Mammalia; order Rodentia; family Heteromyidae; genus Dipodomys; species Dipodomys spectabilis. The sequence goes on from NW_024870711.1 coordinate 9,310,004, forward strand.
GGTGCTCCTTGTAGGCCAGGATGTCTCCAGGCCATTTGGTGATTGTCTGCTTCTCACAGACCCAAATTTCCTGTGCGACCTGAAAAGCAGATCCTAGTCTGAAACTGACTCCTCTCTCTCCCGCCCTCTCCTCACCCATCTAACAGACCTCCAGATCCCCCCATTTTAGAGGATGAGATGGAAGCCGCCGCCACCTCACCCCGAACCACGTCCAGATCACTCTCACTTCCTCTACGCTCTTTGCAATAGCCGGTGCGGGGCAGCACACAGCAGGCCCCGGAGCTGTCCTTGTCGGGACCTGTTGCACCTCCTCTACTGTCAGGTCCCTAGCGGGCCAGATCTGTCCGAAGACTTCACTGTTCACATGCTTTTTCTATCCCATTTCTCCAAAGCTGCAGAAATGGTCAGCCAGCCTTTTTCTTTAATGTTGGTGGCAGCCCTCTTCCTAATCCAAGCCCTTCTTACTAGAACCCTGAAGAATTTTAGAGCAGGAGCAAAGGCCTAACCCTCTGCTCCATGTGGGCCAAGACCATCAAGTAAGCAAACATCCCTCCCAAGCAGCCATGAGGGCTGGCCCTCACCGTACCACGTGGGCCTGAGCCACTTCTTTGTATTCAACCAACATCCATTTAAGTGCCCTCCCCTCCACCTCAAGCTACCCACTTTGGGCTGTGCCGCGGGCCACCGCTGGGGCTCACCTGTTGAATGAGTCTGAAGTCATGGCTGACGAGCATCATGCCACCCTCAAACTCATTGATGGCGTCTGCCAGAGCGTCGATGGTCTCGATGTCCAGGTGATTGGTGGGTTCGTCCAGGAAGAGCATGTGAGGGTTCTGCCAGGCCAGCCAGGCCAGACAGACCCGGCACTTCTGCCCGTCAGACAGGTTCCGAATTGGGCTTACCTGTGAGGACCACAACCCACAAGATGTGCTATCACCCAGCATGCAGCGGGACTCCGCCCTCCCCACTCCCTGGCACCTCTATGATTATGTCTGCGCTTTGACAACAAGGTCTGAGAGCACCGAGGTCACACGTGGAGAAGGTGGCCCAGTGTTCGTCCTGGAGGCCTGACAGCAAACAACCTGCCAGAGCATGTCTCGCCTCCCATTCTCCTGGCACTGAAGTCCCAAAGAACTGAGCCACTCCATGACTCCTCACTTCCAGGAACTTGCTTCCTAGATTATAAGTGCCTCACCCTCAGGCACTCTGACAAAGGGGAGCTCAGAGAGTAGTGCTGTATCTTTATCCCCAGCCTCACAGTGACATACCTGTCACAATCTAGGGGAAATGTGGTAATAAGCACGCTCAGGGATTAGAATCAGCATCCGGCGTTAGCAGAGCCAGGGCCTCCCAGCTCTCCTCACCCTCCTCTGCCAACCTGCTGCTTCCCAGTCAGGCCATATCGCCCAATGATCTTCCTCATCTCCTCCTTCTCCTTGATCTCTGGGTAGCACTTCATCATGTACTCCAAAGGTGAGAGATCCAAGTCCAGCTGCTCCTGCAAATGCTACAGGAAACAGGGCCACCAGGCGTGAGGCTACCTGTGGGACAGCGCTCCGCCTCTACCTAGGCACTTCTCAGGACCTAAGCAGTAAGCCAGCATGCCTGAAGGGCCAGGCCAGTTACAAACCCTTCTCCCACCCTGACCCCAGCCTTGACCCCAGGCCCGTACCTGATGGTAACGCCCTATCTTGACATGGGAGTGCTTCCGGATCATCCCATCTGTGGGCAGCAGCTAGGAAGAAGAGAGCCATAAGCAGACGTAGGAAGATAAGCACACACACAAATGCTTCACGCTGAGCAGGGCTCATAGAACTTTCTAAACAGAACCCACCGCACCAGCTCAAATCATCCTTCAAAATACTCAGGAAGACATACAAAAAGGTGAAGAAACACTGTATCATTGACTAATCACAAAGTATCTACCATTTTTAGGTGCACCATACTGGATAACGAAGGGCTGAAATAGAAAAGCGCTGAGACACGCATGCAGCCTCCTCCCCCTTCCCCCAGCCATTCCAGCTAAGGCTCCGGGGCTCCACAGCAGTGAGCTCCCCACCCACCCTGCTCAACTTCCCTTCCCCTTCCATCATGGCGTCTGCTTCTATACAAGTGGCCACATTTCCCCTAGCACTGTACCTCTCCAGTTAGCAGCTTCAAAAGAGTGGACTTCCCTGCTCCGTTGGGCCCCACGAGGGCCACGCGTGTGTCGAGGTCTATACCAAATTCTAGATTATTGTAGATGCAAGGCTGAGGTGGGTAAGAGAGAGACAAACACAGGTGAGCAGCTGGGTCTGGTCTGCCTGGCAGACCAGCATCATGGAGTCCCAGTCCTCAGGGGAGCAGAGGGAGACCCCAACTCACTGCCTCCACCCACCAATCCAGAAGAGAGATCCTCCTTTCATGGAGGAGCCCCTTGGATGAGGCTCCAGCTGCCATGAGGAAAACCACAGCCCTTCCCCAACGGGTCAGCAGGCACATCAAGGACGGGAGAGGGTCGCACAGGGCCACACTGTCGCGGGCCCCTCAGCCACCATGGGCACGCAGAGCTGCCCTGCTCCACTTACCCCGTCTTTTGTATACTTGAAGCTCACATTCTGCACCATAATAACAGGGGGTGGGATCTTGCCACACGGTGGGAAATAAAATGACAGCGTCTGGGAAGAGCAGCAGCAGCGTCAGCCTGGTGCTTCCTTGCCCCACACCTGCAGCCACACAGGCCCACCCCACCCCACCTCACCTTGTCGCTCACGACCCTCTCTGTCAGTCCTGACGCCATCATTTTCTGCAGTGTCTTCTCTTTGCTCTGGGCCTGCCGGGCCAACTTGGCGGATCCATGACCGAATCTAGCAATATAGTTCTGAAAGAGACCAGAAGGGGCTGCGAGTGTGTGTGGGCTCAACAACTCCTGTAAGACCCTGGGTGAAGAAGGACGACCGGCCTTCTTTCTGGCCTCTCTCAGTGCCCCCAACTCCTTGGCCCTACCGTCTCCCTACCTTCATATGTGCAATCTGGTCTTGCTCCCAGTGAAACCTCTTCATCTGGTTCTCCTCCAGCTCCAGCCGTGTCTTCACATACTGATCATAATTACCCTGCAGGGAAATATACCAGGCAGGGTGGGTAGCTTTAACCTGGTCTCAGTCCTGGGTTCTCATTCAGAGTTTAGGGGGGATGAGGAATGACACTGATTTGGCTATCAGTCTGTACAGTAAGAAAGAAGGAAATGTATTAAAGAAGCACAATCTAACCTAAAATGTGAAGTCTCTACTGAGTCTAGCCAAGCAGACTTGGTTAGTCAGAAAGACACCCAGTGAGGGAAGCATCATACTACCATCACCCCAGAAGCTGATGGACCACAAGGACCAGAAGAGCTATCCCCACAAGAGGAAACACATCTAGATATTCATGGTTGATTCCTATACCGGAGCAAAATACCCTTTAAAAATGTGCCTACTCCAAGAAATGGGAGAGAGGGGCTGGGAAGGTGGCTCAGTGGTGGAGTGCTTGCCTTGCATGCATGAGGCCTTGGGTTCAATTCCTCAGCACCACATAAGCAAAAAGAAAAAAGCCAGAAGTGGGGCTGACACTCAAGTGGTAGAGTGCTAGCCTTCAGCTGAAGAGCTGAGGGACAGCGCCCAGGCCCAGCTTTCAGGCCCCACGACCAACTAAAAAAAAAAAAAAAAAAAAAAGAAATGGGAGAGAAAAGAAAACTGTAACTAACCTCTCTGTATGTATCACCTTTATGAAAACTAAAAAATACATTTTAAGGGCCTAATAAATCGAGTGCTAGAGGCTCACACCTGAAACCCTAGCTACTTAGGAGGCAGGAGACCTGGAAGACAGAGGTTTGGAGTCAGCTCTGGCAAAGAAGTCTAGAAGACTGACTCCAATTAACTTGCAAAATACTAGAGTTGGAGGCATGGCTCAAGTAACAGGGCACCAAAATGAACAAGAAAGCTGAGCAAGAGCGGGAGATCCCGAGTTTAACCTCAGTACTGGCACCCACACACAAAAGGATTCAACACCATCATTTCTGCAGTTTCGTCTTCTAGAGGCATGGCTCTGTGGTAGACTACCTGCCGAGCAAGGCCCTGACCACCAAAAAAAAAGTTTTAGATACTATCTTGATATCCACAATGAAATACATTTGGAAAGCCAGGTCCAAGATGTGCTAAATTTAAAACGTAATCCATAGAATAGAATGATTATTCTTTCTTCTCTTACTTTTTTTTCTTTGGGTACTGGGGTTTGAATTCAGGGCCCAAGTGCTTGCTCCCTCACTACAGCCAAACTTCCATTCCCAGAATACAGTAATTCCTAAGATTACAACTATACTTAATAAAGCATCTATGTATACATGAAATTTTCTACAAATGTTTACAGGTATGCAGAATTCTGGAAGGCTATGTAAGAAATTATTACTTTCTTGGTGTGTCTGATTATGAATGAAAAGGATTTTTTTTTTTTTTGAGACAAAGTCACCACCTATCTCCCTAGCGCTGGGGAGCGCTACACAGTGTGTTCCACTGCACCCAGCTTTTTCATTTTTGTTGTTTTTCTAACTACTAAAAAAAAAAACAAGTCACACTAGGGGAGGTTCTGAGACCCTAACCCCACCCTCCAGTGCTCAGAGAAGTAGATCCAGACTTTTGGGTTCCCAGACTCTCAAGACAGAGTGAAGGAGCCACATGAGCGGGGGGCGGGGGCGGGGGCGGGGCGGGGCCTTCCCTGACAAGGAGGCAGCAAACATACACCACATGCCAGGGCTGCCAACCTCGGCTGGCTGTGGTCTGAAAGCCTGCAAGTGCAGGCGTTAGGCCTAGAGTAAGTCAAGGCAGAGCTTCTCGTCCCTATTTTTTTTTTCTTTTCTTTTTTTTTTTTTTCCAGGGCTGAGGACTGAACCCAGGGCCTTGCGCGTGCCGGGCGGGCGCCCTTCCACTGGGCTAAACCCCCAGCCCCTCGTCCCTATTTTTTTTATAGCCATAGAGATAAAAGACCTCTGCGTTATTTTTAAGGAGACTTTCAGAGGACTGACAAGCAGAGGCCCACCACTCACCGTATAATACTTGAGTTTCTTGTTGTGCATATGGATGATATTGGTGCAGACACCATTCAAGAAATCCTGAGAGTGCGACACGAGGACCAGGATACGCTTAAAACTGCGAAGCCAAACAACCAGACAGCACTGGAGATGGTGAATCAGGGGAACTGAGGCAGATCCCTCACCCTCCTTGCACCTCAGTGCAACTGCCAGTTGCCGCTGAGCACCTAGGCCGCACCACAGTCTAGCTGTAAGGGGCTTCTGGTGCCTTTCAGAGCCCATTAGTCTTCTGTCACACAATGGGGAGGAAGATGGTGGTGAAGGGTATCTAGAACTCCAGGTGAGGAGAGCTGGGACAGATGCAATATAAACACAAGTATATTCTTTTTGGAAGAGATACTAAAAATTACTGTACCACTAAAAGCTTTTTTAAAAAGCTTGACAGCACCATTATTCAGATCTGTAGCCATAAAGCAAGGATGAATGTATGGCTAGTCTTTTCCTTTGCCACAGCCTCAGGATCTTAAGCAGATGATCCTCCTTACAGGACACTCGTAGATCAACTAAGAATGCTTTCTAGAGTAAATATGGTGTATCTTAAATAAAGGAAAAACAGTTGTTTTTCAAGGCTCACATAGTTCAGACAAAACACAATCAGACAATAAGGCCAGCTCGGGTGTCCTGCCTGGCCTGACTCAGATCAGTTTTCTCACTGCTTTACTATCTGTGCAGTTCTGGACACTGTATTCTCTGCCCACTCCCACTGCTTCAGGCACACCAACCCATCACCACCTGCCCCCTTACGTCTTTAGTTCTTCTTCCAACCACACACAAGCATCTAGGTCCAAGTGGTTGGTGGGTTCATCCAGGAGCAGCATGAACGGCCGGATGAAGAGGGCTCTGAAGGACAGAAGAGGAGACAGGTATCTTGGTATCAGGAGTGCGACATGGAAGGAGTCAAGCTTGGCTCCAATCCTGAAATCAGTCTGGGTTTTATACCTCAGAGGAAAGGGAGAGAAATCAGAGTTCAAAGATGAGAAAAAAAAAAAAAATGAAGAAAGCAGGGCTTAGAAGCATAGGAATGTAGTCTGCAGATAAGACTGAGAAGTGAATCTTTTATTCTGATACTGTGGTTGATGAACACCAAGAAGACAAAAAAAAAAAAAGATTACAGAGGAAACTAAGTTGCTAAAAGCAAAAGTTTTATGATTAGACCAATCTGAAAAAGCCGCCTCTTCTAGCAAGGGGGCTGAATAATGTTCTTCTCTTAAAACTGGTGAAGGGCTGGGAATGTGGCTCAGAGATAGAGCCTAGCATGCATGAAGTCCTGAGTTCCATTCCTCAGTACCATATACACAGAAAAAGCCAGAAATGGTGCTATGGCTCAAGTGGTAGAGTGCTAGCCTTGAGTAAAAGCAGCTCAGGACAGTGCCCAGGCCTTGAGTTCAAGCCCCAGAACTCGCAAAAGAAACAAGCAAACACAACAACAACAACAACAAAAAACTGGTGAAGCTCTAGTTTCCAATCCCGCAGCCACCACTCTTGGGGAACATCTTAGATCTCCAGACATCAAATTCCAGCGTTCTTCCTGCATCCTGCTGAAGGAGAGACTGAAGCTCCCAGGTGAGTCTGAGCATCTGATTGCTCTTAGCCAGGGAACCACTGCTCTCCTGTTCTAAGGCCTGTACAGGCAACCCTTTAGCGGAGTGGGGCTGTACCACCAACTCATTCACAGAGAACAGTGGGATAAGTAATGATCTATTTAGCCAGGGGATGGTGGGAGATTGAGATCTGAGGATCAAGGTTTGAAGCCAGCCCAGGCTGTATAGATATAGTCTGTAAGACTTTATCTCTAATTAATAAGCAAAATGCAGATTGGAGGTGTGGCTCAAGTGGTAGAGTATTGGCCATGAAGAAAATAGCCAAGAGTACAAGGCTCTGTTTTAAAACCCCAGTACCATCAATACTCATCTATTTAGTGCTCTGGTTGAATATGTGGGAGAGAACTCCCAGTATGAAGTGTTAAGAGGGCATAAACAGAATCTGACGATGGTGTTTGGAGGTGGAGCTTCAGGATTTGGTAAGGTTTCCAGGATAGAGATCCATGAGTGGATTCTGGTAGCTTTGAGAAGAGGGAAAGAGCTAGCTAGTCATGAGCGTTTGTGCCTGTAATCCTAGTACTAGGGAATGAGGCCAGCCTGTGCTATACAGCAAGACTCTGCCTCAAAAAAATGCAAACAAGCCGGGCGACAGTGGTTCACGCCTAGCTACTCATGAGGCTGAGATCTGAGGATCTCTGTTCAAAGCCAGCCCAGGCAGGAAAGTCCATGAGACTCTTATCTCAAATAAACCACTAGAAAACCAGAAATGGCGCTGTGGCTCAAGTGGTAGAGCACTCACCTTGAGCTGAAGAGGGCAGGGACAGCGCCCAGGCCCAGAGTTCAAGCCCCACGACTGACCAAAAAAAAAAAAAGTAAAGAATGTAAACAAGCCAGGCGCCAGTGGCTCATACCTGTAATCCTAGCTACTTAGGAGGCTGAGATCTCAGGATTGTGGTTCAAAGCCAGCCTAGGCAGGAATGTCCATGAGATTCTTACCTCCAACTAACCACCAGAAAACTGAAGTGGTGCTGTGGCTCAAGCGGTAGAGCTTTTACCTTGAGCTGAAGAGCTCAGGGACAGCACCCAGGCCCAGAGTTCAAGCCCCACGACCAACAACAAAAAAGTAAACAAATAAATAAGAACAAAATCAGAGGGGATGCAGATACTCCGTCTCTTGCTACATGTCCTGCCTCAGAACTTAACAGTTAGGCAGTTACTACCAGATGTGGTAGCCTTGAACCTCCAAAACCATAAGCAAAATGAACATCTTTTCCTTATAAAATATGCAGCCTCAGGCACTTAATTATATAATAGAAACCAAAGTGATATAACTAGGCACTCTAGGGGGATGAAGGTGTCATTGATCTGCAAGCTCACTTTGACCCAAGCTTCCAGAGATAACTAAGTTTCATCTTCAAGATACAGTTTCCCAAATGTAGCAGCAGTACTCACTAGTCACTATGTTGAAAATGAACTATATACAACTTGTAGGTGGGGATGGGTGGGAAAAACTGGAAGAGAACAAGGGAAGAGGTAACATTGTACAAAAGGAACTTTTTAGCTGACTTATGTAACTGTAACCCTTCTGTACATCACTTTTATAATAACAAAAAAAAAAATTTTTTTTAAAGATAGTTTCCCTAACTTTGCCTGAGTTGACCCTGGTTCCCTGCCTCAGCCTCTCAAGCTATCAGGATCACAGGCATGCATCTAGCTAACATTTTATCTTCACATACTTACAGATACATGTATACACATCAGTACTGGAGTTTGAGCATAGTAAGAAAGTGTTCTATCATTTGAGCCATGCCTTGAGCCACATTTTTACAGCAAGAATTAGAAGGACTGGGGTTGGGAGTGTGGCTTAGTGGTAGAGTGCTTGTCTACCATGAAGCCTTGGGTTTGATTCCTTAGTAACCACATAAACAGAAAAAGCCAGAAGTAGTGCTGTGGCTCAAGTTGTAGAGTGCTAGCCTTGAGCACAGAGAGGTTCAGGGACAGTGCCCAGGCCCTGAGTTCAAGCCCCAGGATTGGCAAAAAATACAAAACAAAAGGCTGGAGCACACAAAAGTTTGGAAGGGAATCAGGAGGAAAGAAAGAAAAACTGACCTCAACCGTTTTACCTGGGTGGGGCTGCTTCAAAGATTCCTAAACCCTGTGCTGGTAATCTAGCACTGAGCAGTCATTCTGGAACACTGCAGCTAGCAGCTCACTCTATAGCCTAATAAACTCTCTCCACACCATTGATGTCTGTCTCATTTGATACTTAGAGACAGCTGACAGTTTCACTGGAATAAGCATTCACAAGGAGAAGTAGAGAACCTCAAGGGAATGGAGGAAGAAGGGAGGGACTCACCTGGCTAAGGCAACCCTCATCCTCCAGCCCCCACTGAAGTCTTTTAGCTTCTTGCGCTGCATAGCAGGTGTGAAACCAAGTCCATGCAAAATCCGTGAGGCCCTCATCTCTGCCTTGTCAGCATCCAGCTCCTCCAGGCGCTCATATAGTTCCATGAGTTTCTCACATTCCGCTGTAGGTACCACATGGCCATTAGGCTCTGAGACTTTCCCAGGATAAAGCCCACCCCAACCTGGGTCTGGAGTCCTACCGTCCTCGTGAGCCAGCCGCTCAGCCTCCCTCTCCAGCATGGCACGCTCTGTGTCCACTTCCATCACACACTGCAAGGGGGTCTTGTCACTAGGGGGCATCTCACGGGTCAGGTGGTAAATGTCGATGTGCTCAGGGATGGGCACTTCACGCTTCCCGATTGCAGACAGCAGCATGGACTTCCCTGACAGAAGAGGGCAGAGCGAAGCATGGACTTCCCCAACAAGAGAGATGGCATTCAGCCATTTCCCCACTCTTCCTCTCCTCCCCTTCCTCACTGTTCTTTGAGTATCTTCCATCTTCTCATTCATTCAGATCCTGTTAATCTCCATTCTTGGGATACCTTTCCAGCTTAATGTTCATTAATGACAAACAGCTTTCCCATACCTCTGCCCCAATCCCCCACCAAATCTTCCTGAACCTACTGCAATAAGCCACTCAGCTCACTTACCACATACTGCTCTATGTTGCTAATTCCTTTTTCTTTGGGCTTATCTGGTTTGCCACCCATAGGGTAAAGTCCTTGCTTTGTGCACTGCTAGAAATACTGATGGGCACAACACATATGCCAAGAAGAAAAACCTCCTACTTTAGCTTTTAAAGAACTCACCGATTCCATTTAAGCCAATGAGGCCGTAACGACGGCCAGAATTCAGTTCCAGTTTGGTGTCGCTGAGCAGCTCCTGACCATGGAAGGTGAGTGAGAGGTTGATGATGTGGACGTCGGTACTATTGGGATGAGAGGCCAGGACGCCAGTGACAGCTCGAGCAGCAGCTTTCTTCATCTCAAAGTCCTCTAGCTCCTTGGTCAGCAAATCCACTTCTGGGGACAGAAATGCAATTAGGGATGGGGACAGTAGACAATTCAGCTCTTGCACAAGGGGGCAGATCCCAAAAGACTGGGCTCAAGTCAGGCTGAGCATCCAGAGGTTTCAGGAGCTCACAGAGCATACAGACACAGATGTCCTACATCTGCTCCCTTGGACAACCTCACTTTGTAGCCTTATCTTTTGAATGTAGCATGATGTCCTTATCCCTAGTGTCCTTGTTCACTCCCCTTGTCTTTTTTTTTTTTGGTGATAGTACTGGGGTTGAACACAGGGCCTGGGCTAGTACTTGGGTGGAAAGGATAAAGGCTATTAAGTATTTGTTGGTGCTTAACTGGCGGTAAGTCTGTTTTCCTCCCATCTGGCTGCAAACCCCAATCTTCAGATCTCAGGTGCCTGAAGAGCTCAGATTCCAGGTGAGAGCCGCTGTGGCTGGCCTCACTCTGATCATTAACTTCCCATCCTTCACTATTCTGTCCAAGAAAACTCTTCCATGGCCTGTCTGACTTACTACATCATATTTCCTTAGAATTAGAGACTATCATACTATTCAACTCATCAATACATACATACACACATTTGCATTGCTGGGGTTTGCTTGTCGGGCAGGCTCTTTATCACTTGAACTACTTTGGCAAATGTCAAATGTGGTTGCTCAAACACCATCATATTAGAATTCAGTATGTGAAAGGACAGAAATGTAGTCATTATGAAAGGGACAATGAAAGTGGGGGGCTGGGGGCTCACGCCAACTAGCTTACACAGGAGGCTGAGATCTGGGATGGCAGTTTGACGCCAGCCCAGGTGGTAAAGCCCATGAAACTCTTATCTCCAATTAGTCAGCAAAAAAAGCCAGAAGTAGAGGTTTGGTAGAATGTCAAACTCAAAAAGCAGAGACCCTAAGTTCAAATTTCGGTACCAGCACAAAGGAGTGGGCGTGGGGAGGACAATGAATAGTCCAGATGGACCACAGGATGGTATAGGAAGTTTTTAAGAGGCAGAGAAGAGACTGGGATTAGAGTAAGAAGGGACTGAGAGAGTCTTCATCACATTACCACGCTTTACCACCTAGACAGTAAGTCACCCGACAGCAGACAGTATTTATAATACCTCAGTATATCCTACCATGTCTAGTACTGAGAAGCAGTCAACAAATATATGCCAAAATAGAAACAACAGAACTCCAAGTGTTTCCCAGGAAGCCCTATAGAACTTCGTAAGTCAATGTTAGCGAAGGCACTACACCTGTGGGGAGCAGGGTGCTATGTGGGAAGAGCCTGGCATACTTGTGCAACCATGTTTAGGAACACTGAGAAATGAGAGCTGACTCCTTTTCATAGTCTAATGGGCAGCAAGGCAGTGCAATTCCTATCTTTGTGCTCACTTGTGCTGCCTCCTTGGATCAATAACTCCAACTCTGTGTGTATGGTTACTTATACACATGTATGTATATGTGTGTGTTTATATTTATTTAGTGCTGGGGTTTGAACTCAGAGCCTGAGCACTGGCTCTTAGCTTTCTCACTCAAGGATGGTATTCTACCACTTAAGCCACATCTCCATTTCTGGCTTTTTGCTAATAATTGGAGGTAAGACTTTGCTGCCCAAGCTGTCTTTGAACCATGGCCCTCAGATGTGAGCTTCCTGAGTAGCTAGGAAAAAGGGGAGACCCACTGGCAATCAGCTTTTTTTGCCATGTAATACAGGCTGACCTCAAACCTGTGATCTTTCTGCTTCTGACTCCCAGTACTGGGATTATAGCACTCGCCACCATGCAAGCTGTATCTATTTCTCACTGATCCAACATCTAGATTCTGACTCTGCCTGAAGCACACATTTAGTCTTAGCAACCAAACCAGGAAGGCACCACTGGTCACCACCTGTGGTGTCTCTGCCATTGGCCTCATTCTTCTCTTCTGCCACCTGTGGTTCTGTGACGGCATCTCCGTTTTCTTCATGCCCCTTTTTGGGCCGTTGTCGAGCTTTGGCAGCTTCCTTCTTTTTAGCTGCCTTCTTCTTGGCCAGGTCGGAGGGCATGGTGTTGAACCACAGGGGTAGGTTACTGTTCCTGCAGGCAGTCTGAAGGAGGGCAAAAGAGATAACGCCAATATCCTTCATTTACTTACTGGAAGGAATACCCTATCCATCCCTTTCTGGAATTTTCCAGGGCGCTTTTTATGGCCCGCCCTGCCCAAGCCTCAGCTCTGCCAACTTCGCCAGGGTTTCTCTCGCCGGTTCAGACTCTCAGCCGATCTTTTGGTCTTAACCCCGTCCCTCCCGCCATGCCCCGTCCACCGCTTCCCAGAAACTGCCTCACTCCGGGATCGCGCGGCTCTCAGGGCCTCCACTTCGGGTCCCGTTTCTGTCCCGCTCTCCTGTTTCCCCACAATTTGGCACTCCGCGCTCCAGCCAGCAGCTTCACTTTCCGGGTTTCCTCCTCCGGCTGGCCGGGCCTTCTCTCTCCCTACCCCTTCTCCCCCCCGTCATCGCCCAACTGTCGGGGCCAGCTGGTTCCCGGGGCGCCCTCGTCCTCCCCCGGCCAGTCCCCTCAAAGTCTCCGCACTCAGCCCCCCAGCCGCCTCCCCCACGCCCCGCGCGTCAGCTTCTCCCCCAGGCCTTTTCTCCTCCCTCGCAGCCCACCTCATCCCGTCCGGGTCCTCCCTTCCTCTTCCCCGGCCGCCCCTCGCGGGTGAGCGCCCTCCTGCCCCAGCGACCCTTTCCCCAACTCACAGGGCCGCGCCGCTCGGCCTCTGGCGCAACAGAGCTGCTCCAGGAGCTCCTCCGCGTGCGGCCGGCTCATCGACCAATCACGGCGTCAGGGGGTTGTCGGCGCTCCGCCGCGAGGCATTTTGGGAAATGTAGTCCTTGAGTTGTGGCAACCAAGGGAAGAATCCGCCTTGAGAACTACTACGTATCCCAGGGTCTTCGTAGGAGCCTCGTGACGCCATCAGAAGGCGCGAAGCTCCGATTAAGAGTTGGAGTTAAGAGTCCAAGAGTCCTTCTCCGGCAGGCGGGCTTCAGGCGCTGGGAACTGCAAATCCCGGCTTGCTCCTAGGAAGAGCGGGCTGGGTGTTCCAGGCTTTACCCCGCCTCTCGGAGACCAATGGAGCTATAAGGAAACGACGAGTTGAAGGTCGGCCTAAGTAGTTTAGTCAGCAAGGATTGCAACTACAGTTCCCAGCCCGCCCCACGCGGGAACGGGTCAGAACAATGGGGCGGAGGAGGTCAGGGCCGAGGGCTGAGGGTGAGGTGCTGGGCCCAGGGGACCCCAAAAACAGACGGGCACGGATGAAAGTCTGACCCGTTGTTAGCCAAACTTAGGAGGTGCCAACGTTGTCCCTGTCCTTTGGTAGCAGAATCCTTGGGCTTCCACCAGAGTTTGCTGAAATCATCTCAAATAAAAAGACCCCTGCTGGCTGGGAATGTGGCTTAGTGGTAGAGTGCTTGCCTAGCATGCATGAAGCCCTGGGTTCCATTCCTCAGTACCACATACACAGAAAAAGCCAGAAGTGGCTCTGGGGCTCGGGTGGTAGAGTGTTATCCTTGAGCAAAAGCTCAGCGATAGTGCCCAGGCCCGATGACGCTGCACTGTCTTTATGATTGTTACTTCTGCAGGTTCCTGGCTGCTGGAGAAACCTTTATACTCCGTTGGTGTATAAACTAGTGCAGCCTATGGAAATCAGTGTAGAGAGCTCTAAAAATAGAACTACATAGTATCCAACTATAGTATTCCAGTGTATCTCTCCAAAGGAATCAAAGTCAACATGAAAGAGCTACACGTCCATGTTTATCAAAGCAATAGTCCCATAGATTGTATAGTATAGTTGGATACTATGTAGTTCTACTTTTAGGACCCTTCACATGGATTTCCGTGGGCTGCACTAGTTTACATTCGCACCACAATTAGAGACATGAGAGGGAGGGGAAAAAAGCTGTTGCTTCTTCTGAGAACAGTCTTCAAAAGTAGCAGCTTGGCCAGGCCGGTGGCTCACACCTGTAATCCTAGCTACTCAGGAGGCTGAGATCTGAGGATGGCAGTTCAAAGCCAGCCCAGGCAGGAAAGTCCATGAGACTCTTACCTCCAAGTAACCACTAAAAAACCGGAAGTGCTGTGGCTCAAGTGGTAGAACTCTAGCTTTGAGCTGTAGAGCTCAGGGACAGCATCCAGGCCAGAATTTTCTGACTAGATTTTTGGGAATAAGAGTCTTATGGGAGGGTGTTGATGGTTCACACCTGTACTCCTAGCAACTCAGGAAGCTGAGATCTAAGGATCCCAGTTGGAAGCTACCCCAGCAGAGAAGTCCCCTTGGGACTATTTATCGCCAATAAACTGCTCAAAAACCAGAAGTGGTGCTGTGGCTCAAGTGGTAGAGGGGTAGACGAGCATAAAGAGGCTCAGGGACTAGCCAGGATATGGAAACAACCCAGAAGTCCCACCACAGATGAATGGATCCAAAAACTGTGGCATCTATACACAATGGAATACTATGCAGCCATTAGAAATGACAAAATAATGGCATTTTCAGGGAAATGATGGAGCTAGAAGAAATCATGTTGAGCGAGGTAAGCCAAGAGCAAAGAGACAACCCATACATGGTCTCCCTGATAAGTGGATGTTAAACCCAAAATGTTAGGTGATATGACAAAATTAGCAGGACTTGCTGGGAAGGTGGCTCAGTGGTAGAGCGCTTGCCTTGCATGCTCGAGGCCCTGGGTTCAATTCCTCAGCACCACATAAGCAAAAAGAAAAAAGCCAGAAGTGGCGCTGTGGCTCAAGTGGTAGAGCGCTAGCCTTGAGCTGAAGAGCTGAGGGACAGCGCCCAGGCCCAGAGTTCAGGCCCCATGACCGGACCAAAAAAAAAAAAAAAATTAGCAGGACTTAAGAAACAAAGGACTTCCACTCATCTGGTTGAATCACTACTAAATAACCCCATGCTGCTGATCACATGTATGGTATATATGTGTACATCAGAGGGGAACCAGGAAGACGAAACAGAACTAGAGAGAATCAGGGAAAAACAGCGGGACCCATCAGCTGCACTGGACATTGACCAAAATGAACTAAGCAACTCAATGGCAGCGATGGGAGGAAAGGAACAAGTGGGAAAGAGGGAACAGCTGATGCTATGCAAAACAAAAAAAATGTACGTATCTCCCAATGTGGAAGAAATAACTGTATCGCAAAGCTCATAGAACTCATAAATGTTACAGACTATGATAGACAATTTGCTCCAGGAAAGTTAGAATGTGTTTGTGACTTTAACTGAGCATCACTATCCCACAATACTGTGAAATTTGGGGAATTATGCAACCACTTAATCACAATAAAAAATTTAAAAAAAAGAGGCTTAGGGACAGCACCCAGCCCCAAAACCGACCAAAGAAAGAAAGAAAAGAAAAGAAAAAAAAGAGTCTGCCCAGGTTGTCTTGGAACGGTGATCCTCAGATCTCAGCCTTCTGAGTAGTTAGCATTACAGACATGGGCCACTTTAATTCGATGCTCCAGTTGCACTTATACTTCAGAGATAAACCATGAGATTCCATACATGGATCATTAATTTTCCTGAAATGCCCTCCAGCAATTAAGAACCTACTGTATGACGGATCAGATAGAGCTGCAATGGTAATAAATGGCTCCCTGGCTTCAGGAAGCTCGTAAACGAAGAAGGAATACTTTTAGTGTATATTAATTATACAAAATAATGGGATACACTGGGATATTTTCTCACATATAATGTTCCTGATCCCCCTTTTCCCAAATAGTTGTGCTCCATCTTTCCTTGGGAGTATTACAGTTTGAACTCTGGGTTTCTTGCTTGGTAGATAGGTGCTCTACCACTGAGCCACACCTCCAGCCTTTAATTTTTTACTTTCTTGGGTTTTTTTGTTTAAATATGGATTCCATATATGAGAGAAAATATATTTGTCTTTATGAGTCTAGTTTATTTCACTTAACATCTGCAGTACATTTATTTTTGTGTAAACAATAAACTCATTCTTCCTTATGGCTGTACCCCACTGTATATTTACACACCACATTTTGTTTATCCATTCATCAGTTGAAGGACACCTAGGCTGACTCCATAGTTTGGCTACTGTGAATAGTGGAACTATAAACATAAGTGTTCAGGAATCTTTCTATTGTATGTTGACTTATTTTTGGATATGTGATACCTGAACAGAAGTAGTGTAACACACACACATATGAAACACTTCTTTGTGCCTGAATACAACTCCACTGTGTATTTACTTCTGGCTTTTTGTTGATATGGTGCTGAGGAATCCAACCCAGGGCTTCATGCATGCTAGGCAAGCACTCTACCACTAACCCATATTCCCAGCCCTACATTTTCTTTATCCATTCATCCACTTATAGGATGATCCTATAATCTCATATATGGGAATTTTGCTTTGATAAACATAGACATGTAGCTCTCTTTTTTTAATTTAATTTTATTGTCAAGGTGATGTGCTGAGGATCTACAGTTACATATATAAGGTAAGGAGTACACTTCTTGTTGAACATTGTTACCCCTTCCCTAGTTTTTTCTTCCACTTTCCCTCCCTCCCTCAATCTCTCTTTTATTATTATTCCTTTGGATATATACCCTGGAATAGTATAATTCGATACAATGTAGTTTGTCCCGACCTGCAGGACTTCAACAAGGGCAGTGAACCTAAGCGAGAAGGAATGAAGGGACAAGAGACACGAAGAATGACAGCAAGACAAGGATTCTGATCAAGCTGCCAATTTATATTTTTCACACAGGGGTATTTATATGCTTAGAATAAGGAAGCTTTTTCATTGGCCGTAGCAGCTGCAGGATGTTTGCTTTGGGCAGTGTGAAAAGGTGGTCGATAGCAGCTACCTGTTCTTTGTTTGGGGCAGGATGAAAAGACCAGATTCTGTAAACAGCCTCCAGATGTTCCAGCGAGATAGTCAAGCTTATCATGCAGAGAGACTCCCTTTAGGGCTCCCGACAGTAGTTCTACTTTTAGGGCCATCCACACTGATTTCCATAGGCTGCACTGGTTTACATTCCTACCAAGCGTGTATAAAAGTCTCCTGATAAACTGGGCACTGGTGGCTCATGCCTGTAATCAGGAGGCTGAAATCTGAGGATCACAGTCCAAAGCCAGCCTGGGCAGAAAAGTCCTTGAGATTCTTATCTTCAATTAACCACCCTAAAACAACAACTGGTAGTGGAGCTGTGGCTCAAAGTGGTAGAGTGATAGCCTTGAGCAAAAGAAGCTTAGGGGCAGTGCCCAGGCCCTGAGTTCAAGCTCCACAGTGGACACACACACACACACAGAAAAAAGTTTCTCCTGAATGTTGGTTATGTGATTCATGCTTGTAATCCTAGCTTTTCAGGAGGCTGAGATCTGAGGATTATGGTTCAAAGCTAGCCTAGGCAGGAAAGTCAGTGAGATTCTTATCTCCAATTTACCACCAAAGAGCTGAAAACTGAGCTGTGGCTTAAGTGGTAGAGCCCCAGCCTTGAACAAAAAAGCTCAGGGACAGCACCTAAACCTTGAGTTCAAGCTCTAGGACTGGCACACACAAAAAGTTGCTCCTGCCTGGTGCTAGTGGCCCAGCTGCTAGTGGCTTACTTACACTTTGCTACTCAGGAGGCTGAGATTTGAGGATTGTGGTTTGAAGCCAGATTGGGCAGGAAAGTCTGTGAGACTCTTATCTCCAATAAACTATTCAGAAGAAGCTGGCTGTGGCACTGTGACTCAAGTGGTAGAGCACTAGTTATCAGCACAAAGTGGCTCAGGGACATTGCCCAGGTACTGAGTTCAAGCCCTAGGACCAGCAAATTAAAAAAAAAAAGTTTCTCCTCCCAGCCCTTATCAGTTGTTTCCTGGTTTCTTGGGGATAGCTATTCTGACTGGAGTGATCTGGAATCTTAGTGTATTTCTCTGGTGGCTGAAGATGAACATTTTTTATGTGTTTATTAGCCATTTTTGCTTTTCAACACTATCTGTGTAGTTCATTTACCCACTATTAACTGATTTTTTTTTTTTGGTGCTTACCTTTTTAAATTCTTTATATATCTAGATACTAGTCCCCTGTCAGATGAATAGCTGTCAGAGATTCTCTCCCATTTCTGTAGGCTGTCTCTTCATTCTAGTAGTTTTCTCCTTCCTTTCTTTCTTGTCTTGAGGCTTGAACTCAGGGCCTAGGCACTGTGGTAAGTGCCCCTAGTAACGAGCTGGTTTCTCCAGATTCAGAGGAGGGAGGGAGAACTTGTGTCCCTATTACCAGACAGTTGCTTAAGAAATGTTTTCCTATTAAGAGCTGGGAAGGTGGCTCAGTGGTAGAGCGCTTGCCTTGCATGCCTGAGGCCCTGGGTTTGATTCCTCAGCACCACATAAGCAAAAAGAAAAAAAAAGCCGGAGTGGCACTGTGGCTCAAGTGGTAGAGTGCTAGCCTTGAGCTGAAGAGCTGAGGGACAGCGCCCAGGCCCAGAGTTCAGGCCCCATGACCGGAACCAAGAAATGTTTTCCTATTAAATCCCAGCGTCCAGTATGGGGTAAACAAGTGGTGGGCAAGTTGGGCCTGGCCCTTCCTTTAAGCAGGCAGAATGAGGAAGCCAGGCAGTAAACATGCACTGACTAAGCACAAGTCTGGAAGGTGGTATGACCTGTAATCCTGGCACTGGGAAAAGTGAAGCTGGAGGATTTTGTTTTATTTTCAGCCAGTCTTGGGGCTTGAACTCAAAGTCTGGGCGCTGTCCCTGAGCAACGTTTTCTCATGACTAGCACTCGACCACTTAGCCACAGTGCTACTTCTGGCTTTTTTTGGTTTATGTGGTACTGAGGAATCAAACCCCAAGCTTCATGCATGCTAGGCAAGCACTAAACCGTATTCCCAGCCAAAGGAAAACACTTTTTTTTTTTTTTTGCTAGTTGTGGGGCCTGACCTCTGGGCCTGGGCGCTGTCCCTCAGCTCTTCAGCTCAAGGCGAGTGCTCCACTTCCGGCTTTTTCTGCTTATGTGATGCTGAGGAATCGAACCGAGGGCCTCATGCATGCAAGGGAAGCACTCTGCCACTGGGCCACCTTCCCAGCCCAAGGAAAACATTTCTTAAGCAACTGCTCTGGATGATGGGGATGCGAGAAACACGTTCACTGAAAATGAGCCTCTGGTCCAGTCGGGGTTCTCCCTCCCTCCCAGTCTGGAGAAATAGGCTCGTTACTAGGGGGCGGGGCGGGCCGTTACTAGGGGCGGGAGCTGGGAGTGAGCCGGGTGACCATAGAGAGCGGGGTGCGGCTGGAGCGAGCGGCCGGATGCGGTCACCATAGAGACGGCCGACTGACAGGTAGCGGAAGAGGAAGCCGGGGGCCGGGTCGTGAGGTGGCAGCGGCTGCGGCTGCGGCGGCGCCGGCTCCGCGGACGCCGGGGTCCGTTCTCTCCCAGTCCTCCGGGCCCGGGCCAGAGCCTCCGTCCGGCCCCTGCCGTCCCCGGCCCCGCCGCCAAGGCCTCTCCTTCCGCGGGAGTGGGGCGTCCCTCGTCGTCCGCGGCCTCGGGCCCCGGCGCGCGTGAGAGCGGGGTCCCTGCCCGTCTCCCCGCGGCCCGGCCCGGCCCGCCGAACAGACCAGCCGGACAGCCGCCCCCTACTCTGCCGCTGCGGGACGTAGGCCATTTATTTCTGCTCGGGGACGAACGGCCTTCGGGTCTTGGCCAGGGCTGAAGTTGGGCTGCGGGTCGCCGGGGGCCGAGCGGAGGCCCTGGCCCGCCGCGGTCCAGTGGGGAGGCAGCGGCCTTCCGCCGGCCTCGCGCGCCCGGCCCTCCCCCGCCGCTCGGCCCCGTTGGCCTCTGGGGTGTCGCAGTGCGGTCGCGGGGGCGCGGGGAAGGCCGGGCAGCGGGTCGCTCGCGGGCGGACAGCGCGTGCGCCGTAGATTCCACGCCGCGCGCGCCGGCGGGAACGCGGGGAGGAAAACCCCGCAAAATGGCTGCGTGAGCCACGCGCTCCCCTGAGCGGCTGGCGGTGCTGAGTCACCGTGTCTGCCCACCTCATCTGGGTGGGCAGGCTCGTTTGCAGCCCGCGCGGCTGCTGATGGCTTGCGTGGGTTTCTTGGACACACGGGAGTAGGGAGGAAGGAGGCCCCGGCCCCTTTTCCCTGTGTCTGCCTGGGCAGTAACTCCCTTCTGCAGCCTGGGTGGATCTGGATGCCTTCGGGCAATGGTTGGAGAGTGGTTTGATGGATCGAGTGGGATGTTTTTGTTTTGGGTAGCCTCTGATCAGTTGCTTCTGACTCTGACTTAAACCCTGCCTGCCTGCCTGCCTGCCTGCCTGCCTGCAGGTGTGGGTAGTCTTTTGGGGGTTATATTTGGCATTATTGAATTGTTTCTTTTCCTTTCTGTGGGAAGACAAATTGTAATCAGTGGTGAGCGAAGACATTTGCATATGTATTACTATTTGGGCTGAAGCGTGGACCCAGCACCTTAGCGATCTGCAGACTAGGCAGAGGGAGTGGTGACAATAACCGTTGCTCTTCCTGGAAATGCTGGGCCTGGATGCCAATGCAAGAGGATCTGTGGTTGATCTGGTTGACCCAAGGTTCCCTGGTTAAAATGCCCGCCCACTGCTGGCCTGGGGCTCACCAAACACATTGATTCTGGAGGCAGTGCCCCTTGGGGCACCCACATGACAGGACCTACCACCATGCGACTGAGCTCTCTGTTGGCTCTGCTGCGACCAGCACTGCCCCTCATCCTCGGGCTGTCTCTGGGGTGCAGCCTGAGCCTCCTGCGAGTTTCCTGGATCCAGGGTGAGGGAGAAGAGCCCTGTGTAGATGCTGTGGGGGAGCCAGGAGGCCCACAGAATCCAGACGCAAAAAGTCGGCTGGACCAAAGTGATGAAGACTTCAAACCCCGGATTGTCCCTTACTACAGGGATCCCAACAAGCCCTACAAGAAGGTGCTCAGGTGAGGGAGGCTTCCTTGGGTGCCAGCATCTCAGCTTAGGGCTGCTGTAAGTCCTTGACTCTGCCCTTCTATTGATACTTAGTGTTAGGTCTCTTGGAGCAATGTTTTTGGTATTATTTTCCATGTTAGTTTGTTACTAGTTTCTTCCCTTTCTCAAGTCTAAGAAAATCTTGCCCAATGGTGTTAATTTAGTGTGTTCACTGAATAGGGCAAGATTTGCATCCATTGAAACCAGGGGTAGACCCATCCACCTGCTCAATTCTGGTTTCACTGCAATTCACTCCAGTGGTTAGTTAATATTGGAGGAAGGAGGTCTCATTCCCTCTGCTTAACCCAACTATTTCATTCCTGACATAGGAGCTGGACAGGCTGGCACACACTCCGTAAAGACGAATTGACTCCCCTCCCCCTGTCTCCACAGGACTCGCTACATCCAGACAGAGCTGGGCTCTCGTGAGCGGTTACTGGTGGCTGTCCTGACTTCCCGGGCCACGCTGGCCACGCTGGCTGTGGCTGTTAACCGCACCGTGGCCCACCACTTCCCTCGCCTGCTCTACTTCACGGGTCAGCGGGGGGCCCGAGCTCCTGTGGGGATGCAGGTGGTGTCCCATGGGGACGAGCGGCCTGCCTGGCTGATGTCAGAGACCCTGCGCCACCTTCATACACACTTTGGGGCTGACTACGACTGGTTTTTCATCATGCAAGATGATACCTATGTGCAGGCTCCCCGCTTGGCAGCCCTTGTGGGCCACCTCAGCATCAACCAAGACTTGTACTTGGGCCGGGCAGAGGAGTTCATTGGTGCAGGCGAGCAGGCTCGGTATTGCCATGGGGGATTTGGCTACCTGCTGTCACGGAGTCTCCTGCTTCGCTTGCGGCCTCATCTGGATGGCTGCCGAGGAGACATCCTCAGTGCCCGTCCTGACGAGTGGCTTGGCCGCTGCCTCATTGACTCTCTGGGTGTTGGCTGTGTCTCACAACACCAGGTGATTGCCCTTCACGTTAGTTCCTGTCCCTAGCAAGGAGC
Source organism: Dipodomys spectabilis (assembly GCF_019054845.1). Lineage (NCBI taxonomy): Eukaryota > Metazoa > Chordata > Mammalia > Rodentia > Heteromyidae > Dipodomys > Dipodomys spectabilis. Next base: position 9,332,039 of record NW_024870711.1, read on the forward strand.
GAAGGTGTTCCCAGCTGGTTGCTAGAGGCCATCCTTTTGACCTTCTCAGACATTGATCTCCCCTTAGCATCCTCTTGCTTAGCTGGGGGTATCAAAAATGGGAGACAGAAAGGTTCCCCAACTCACCAGCACTCCTTTCATCTCTCCCTCCCACAACCGCTCCTCCCAGCACAGCAGTTAGGGACAGTGTTCCCAGAGAAGAAAACCCAGACATCCTTTTGCCTGCTCAGAGCAACTCTGCCATACTAGAGAAGAGCCGAAGACCCCAGGGGCAGGGATTCCTCCATCTAGAGGCTTTCAGCCCTTTGAGAAACAGTGGACTCTGGGTGAGAGGATGTCTTAGTTTGCCTGCTTGCTTTCTTATAAGCAAAATGTGGACAGTGAAAGTAAGAATCAGGGTTAAAGGAGCTGCTGGCAAAAGCCCCTCCATCTATTCTAAATCAGCAGCGGGAGCAGGTGGTCCAGGTGGGTTGGGGCAGATGGCCTTTGTGTGCAGCGCTAATTGTTTTGATCGTCCCTCTAGGGGCAGCAGTATCGCTCCTTTGAACTGGCCAAGAATAGGGATCCTGAGAAGGAGGGGAGTGCGGCTTTCCTAAATGCCTTTGCTGTGCACCCTGTCTCTGAAGGCACCCTCATGTACCGGCTGCACAAGCGCTTCAGTGCTCTGGAGTTGGAGCGAGCTTACAGCGAAATAGAACAACTGCAGGTGAGCTGAGTCAGCCGGGGGCCCAAGGATCACTGCAGAGATTAGAGGAGCCTGAGGTGTTCACACTCACAGCAGGCAGCTGAGTGATTTGGGCTGGGGTAGAAAGACGCTGCCTGTGCTCAAATTCAAAACAGCTGTAGGAAGCTAGTACCTCACAACTGTAAATCCTAACTATTCAGGAGGCTGAGATCTGAGGATTGTGGTTTGAAGCCAGCCCAGGCAGGAAAGTCTGTGAGGTTCTTAACCACAAAAAGGCTAGAAGTGGAGCTGTGGCTTAAGTAGTAGAGCCACCAGTATTGACTGAAAAGCTAAGGGAAAGCATTCAGGCCGAGTTCAACCCCCATTACTGGCACACACACAAGTACACAGACGAAGGTTTTTGGGGTCCAGGACAATTTTTTTTTGGGGTCCGGTCATGGGGCCTGAACTCTGGGCCTGGGCACTGTCCCTCAACTCTTCAGCTCAAGGCTAGTGCTCTACCACTTGTGCCACAGCGCCACTTCCGGCTTTTTTCTTTTTGCTTATGTGGTGCTGTGGAATCGAACCCAGGGCCTGAGGCATGCAAGGCAAGCGCTCTACCACTGAGCCACCTTCCCAGCCCTAAAACTACTAGCAGAGGATGGTTTCAATCCAGCGACCTCTGGGTTATGGGCCAGCACGCTTCCGCTGCACCACTCTGCTATACTATGAAAGGAGTTTCTGGATTCCTAGGGATTTACACTAACCCAGGACAATTGTTACGTTAAATACTATAACGTGGGGACCAGTAACTAGCAGATGTTCAGATAGGCCATTTTAGCTTCACACCAACAGTGTGGTTCTGAGGCGACAGAAACTCAGGTCTTCTAAGCTTCTAGAACTGTTTAAGAACTTCTGATGGTAGAGGGAAAAGGGTAGCTTGTGAGGGGTCCAAGGTCACTGTTGGCTTATAGATGAGTGTGAATCCTTTGGTCATAGGAGGGAAAGATTGTCAATCTGTGATCCAGACTGCAAAGCTGCCCCTCTCCCCCAACAGTTTAGAAGGGGGCTGTCTTTCAGTTTAGAGGTAGGGAGTGTAACGTGCAGACACTGGCCAGGGTCTTGCTATTGGAGTCTTGGAGCCTGGTCAGGTGGAGGTGGGCGGGATCCCAGAGCTGGCACTGACCTTAGGTGCCTTCTCTCCAATGTAGGCTCAGATCCGGAACCTGACGATGCTGACCCCTGAGGGCGAGGCAGGGCTGAGTTGGCCTGTGGGGCTCCCAGCCCCTTTCACACCACACTCCCGTTTTGAAGTGCTGGGCTGGGACTACTTCACAGAGCAGCACACCTTCTCCTGTGCAGATGGGGCCCCAAAGTGCCCACTGCAGGGGGCCAGCAGGGCAGACGTGGGTGACGCGGTGGACACTGCTCTGGAGCAGCTCAATCGGCGTTACCAGCCCCGCCTGCGCTTCCAGAAGCAGCGGCTGCTCAACGGCTACCGGCGCTTTGACCCAGCGCGGGGAATGGAGTACACCCTGGACTTGCTGTTGGAAGCCGTGACGCAGCGTGGGCACCGGCGGGCCCTGGCCCGCAGGGTCAGCCTGCTGCGACCCTTGAGCCGGGTGGAAATCCTGCCTATGCCCTATGTCACTGAGGCCACCCGGGTGCAGCTGGTTCTGCCGCTCCTCGTGGCCGAAGCCACTGCGGCCCTGGCTTTCCTTGAGGCTTTTGCAGCCAGTGTCCTGGAGCCCCGAGAGCACGCCTTGCTCACTTTACTGCTCGTCTATGGGCCCCAGGAAGGTGGTCGTGGGGCCCCAGACCCCTTTCTTGGGGTGAAGGCTGCAGCGGCTGAATTAGAGCGAAGGTACCCTGGTGCGAGGTTAGCCTGGCTGGCCGTGCGAGCCGAAGCCCCTTCCCAGGTGCGGCTCATGGACGTGGTCTCCAAGAAGCACCCCGTGGACACGCTGTTCTTCCTCACCACCGTGTGGACGAGGCCCGGGCCTGAAGTCCTCAACCGCTGCCGCATGAATGCCATCTCCGGCTGGCAGGCCTTCTTTCCAGTTCATTTCCAGGAGTTCAACCCTGCCCTGTCACCACAGAGATCAGCCCCGGGACCTGCTGGGGCTGGCCCTGACCCCCCATCTCCCCCTGGTGCAGACCCTTCCCGGGGGGCTCCTGTTGGTGGCAGATTTGACCGGCAGGCGTCTGCCGAGGGCTGCTTCTACAACGCTGACTACCTGGCGGCCCGCGCCAGGCTGGCTGGGGAACTGGCAGGCCAGGAAGAGGAGGAAGCCCTGGAGGGGCTGGAGGTGATGGATGTTTTCCTCCGGTTCTCAGGGCTCCACCTCTTTCGAGCCGTAGAGCCAGGGCTGGTGCAGAAGTTCTCCCTGCGGGACTGTAGCCCCCGACTGAGCGAGGATCTCTACCACCGCTGCCGCCTCAGCAACCTGGAGGGGCTGGGGGGCCGCGCGCAGCTGGCCATGGCTCTCTTTGAGCAAGAGCAGGCCAACAGCACCTAGAACAACCCCCGCGTGCAGGGGCCCCCTCCCGGCCCCCCTCCCCCCGTTTCCTCTGCCTTTGCCCTAGGAGGGGCAAGGCAAGGTGATGGACAGATGGAGGGCTTGCCACTGTATTTTTTTAAATAAGAAAATTATTAAAAAGTATCTTCTGCCAAACTGTTTTTAGATCTAGGGGAAATTGGGGTAAGGAGAGAGCCTGAGGGTATGATGTGGGGAGTTTGTCCACAGGGACCCCACTGCCTTTACCCTCCCTGCCCTCCCTCTTTCCTTCCTTCCCTTCTCAGTGTGCAATGACCACAAGGCTACTGTTAGATGAATGACCTTTAATCCAGTCCTCCCCACCCCACCAAGGTAGCAGAGGCGTGAGGCCCGAGCACTGGGGAGCAGGGCGCGGCTGGCTGGTCCACAGTGGTATCCAGGCTCCTAGGTGTTGCGCACCACCAGCGACTGCTCCAGCTCCTGCCTGCGCTGCTGGATCTTTAGAGGAAGTGTGAACAGGAGCAGGGTCACATGCTCCTGGTGAGTGACCGGGGGAGCCCACCCCTGGCACCCCTGTCCTGAGAGTGGGAGCTACTGCAGGGCAAGGTGGGGGGTAGGCAAGGAGCCACCACAGGGAGCACCGAGAGGAAGAGGAAGCTTCACCACGGGCCAGGGCCCTTCCCTACCTTGCAGTAAAAGTAGCGGCTGACTGCTTCCTGGGACCAGGGCTGGTGGTAGAACTCGGCCCGGCGTTCCTCTTCAGGGTTGCCCGCTACATCTGTCATCACCTGGGAGGGAGCATGGGCTCAGCTGAGTCCCCGGGGCCTCCCCTGCCCTGGTGACCGCCATTTAAGCTCTTTCCCCATGTGCTTGTCTTCCACTCCAGTGCTCCCAAGTCTCCCTCTTCACCTTGAGGTCCCGGCTCTGGGAGCGGAGCAGGTCTTGGACATAGCCCTTGGGGTCTCTGGAGAAGCTTAGCATGAAGTCCCTCTGGATCTTGAGCTGGTTTATGGACTCAATCGTCTCATGGATCTGCAGGTAGAAAGACATGATTTCAATCTGGCTCTGTGCCGTGGGCAAGGGTGGGGAGGGAAGGAGGAGGGCATGGTTCTGTGAGGGGCAGCCCCTCGGAGCCCCTGTCTGAGACAAGGGAGGGCTTGGGCCAAGTGAAAAGGAATGAGGTTGGCAGGGCCTGCATGTCCCTATGTCCTCGTAGTCCTGTGCTTGTGGTGTAAGTGTGCGCTCTCCTCTACGGGCTAATGTCCCACTCCAGCTCTGGGCTTGGGCCCCACCTTACTGTCCAGAGCACTGATCTCCTGCTGGTTAGCTGTGGACAGGAGGAAGCTGCTCATCTGTCCTTTCAGTGGCTCCTCCACCTCCACATCGATGTCATAGCACGCCGTCTTCTTCTGATCTGACGGATCCACACTGCCAAGGAAGTCAAGCCCTTGGTGTCCAGGATGCCCCCACAGAAGCCTGTGACCCCAGACTAGAGTGGGTGCAACTGGGAGGGAAGGTTGTGTGGAGGGGTGATCCGTGGCCTGAGAAGCAGGCTGGGTCCACCTCACCTGATGACGTGGTTGATGACGATCGGGTCAGGGGGCAACAGCAGGGCTGTGAGGCGCTGGGGGATCTCAGAAAACTTCAGCCGGGGACAATCAAAAATCTGAAGTGGGACAGTTGAAAAGGGTGTGATCGTGCACGCTTGCGTGTGCACATGTGTATGTGTGTGTGTGTGTGTGTGTGTGTGTGTGTGTGTGTGCGTGTGTGTAGAGGTGGAAACTCTGCTTCTAGATCCTTCCATTCTGGAAAGGGCCACAGAAGGTGAAAGTCAGACTCCTTGGGTGGGCCAGGCCCGAGGTGATCAGCTGTATGGCTATCTGGGTGATATGTGTAGGGTCCGGGGTCTCCTTGCTTGGGTATTAGTCCTGCTGCCATCACATTCTGTGCAACCTTGAGCGAGTGAGACACTAACACCTCAAGCCTCGGTGTTCACAACCCCTGTGGGACTGAGTTATCAGGGGAATTGTGGGAATCAATACACATAAAGTGCCTGGAACAATACTGCTACTTGGTAAGTGCTTAATAAATATCAGCCATCATTTCTACTCATATTTATCTTTTGTATTTATTATATTTTTGGCTGGGCATGGGGCCTGAACTCTGGGCCTGGGTGCTGTCCCTCAGCTCTTCAGCTCAAGGCTAGTGCTCTACCATTTGAGCCACAGTGCCACTTCCAGGTTTTTCTGCTTTTGTAGTGCTAAGGAATTGAACCCAGGGCCTCATGCATGCAAGGTAAGCACTCTACCACTGAGCCACCTTCCCAGCCCTCTTGTATTTATTTTTAAAAGTATTGATAATAGTACTCTGTACTTTGGTAGAATTTTGTCAAGCCACTGTGCAGCAGTTTGGTTTTTGTAGCTGCCCAGTAAGCTAGATGGCTCAGTTTTCATCTCTACAAAGATGAAATTAAATGCAGAATATCAGGGTAACTCACCTCAAGCCTAGACCCAGGACTGGAACCCTGGATCTTCACTTTAAGTGCTAGGGTATTACATTCCAGAAGGCTGTTGGCTTTCTGGTAGGGTTCCAGAACTTTCCAGTCTGGGGAGGCTAAATGGATCAGCAGTAGCCATGGAGGCGGCCTGATAGATTCTGGCCTCTCTGCTCCAGGGCAGTGGCTGAGAGGAGTTGTGATACTCCAGGATCTCAGCAGGGAGGCCCACATGCCTTCTCAGCTGCTCTGCTACCCAGATCCCTGGCTTCAGGAGACATTACCTGCTGGAAATACTTGTCCCCATTGATGTATTCCTTGTCGTGAGAGTCCTGCAGCCTGTTGGTCTTCACATACTGCCACAGGGCCTGGACGATGGCCGAGCGGCTCTGTGTGTGCAACCCCAGCAGCCGGGCCAGGCGGGGGTCCAGTTTGAACTGGGGAGGCTGGGGGGCAAAAGCGACCAGGATAATTGGAACCAAGGGGGAGAATGGTGGGAACTCAGCCAGGCGGAGTGCGTGGGACTGAGGCCTTGACCCCTGGGCTTGTTAAAAGCATGCTCTGAACAGGAGGGGGTGTGGGGTGTGGCAAGGGCAGGCACAGACCTGGTAGTCCAGCATGAGGAGCAGGGTGCAGCGCACACTGAGGTCGCCGGGCCTCTTCACCTGGAACCCGTCCGTCTCCTGGGTGGTAGGGGTCCGGTGCCACTGTCCAGGGGGAATTGCTGGTTCATCCACAGGCCCATCCGGATTAGCTTGAGTCTGGGCTCTAGGGTGGTCCTAGAAACTCTAGGAGTTGCTTGGGAGCCTTGGGTTTGTGGGAGGGAGTGATTCCAGAGCAGGAGCAACCTGTCTTACCTCAACGAGGTGGTTGTCTGGGCCATAAAGGTCCTTGTCCAGCTCAATAACCAGACTCTTGAAGAAGGATGAGAACTTCCGCTTCTGCTTGCTGGGCTGTGGGAAGAGGACAGGGACTGTGGGGGACGCACAGAGACCACAGGAGCAGAATGGGTCGAGCTGGCAGCAGGCAGACAGCATGCTGCAAGGTAGTCCTCCGCACCAGCCCCGTTCCCAGCCCCCTGTGCCCCCCGCCCCAAGCAGGGCTGCTCCCCCAAGCCTAGGAGCAGACATCTAGTTCTCTTCTTGACTCAGCCCATACCCACCCCAGGACACCTGGAGAGACCTGGGCCAGGACGTACATCATCCAGGAGTTTCCCCTCCACCCGCAGCTCCCAGGAGGCAATGCTGCCATCAGAGTCTTCAGCATCAGGCTTCGCAGGGTTAAAAGTATTGGAGATATAAAGCCGCAGCTTCCGCTTTTGCTGTAGAAATAAAGAATGGAGTAGAGAACCAGAGCTGTGTGCCCCACCCAAGGGCCACTTCGTCCCTCCTGGGCCCTGGGCTCCCGCTTCCTTCCCCCACACTAAGGCACCTTCATGGGCCTCTTCAGGGCCTCCTGGATGTCCACCCGCTTCCGCATGATGGTTTGATCCAGTTTCCTCTCAAATGCTAGGAGGTCCATGTAAGCTTGGGACTCGGGGACCAGCTCCCGAATCTGGAGGAGGAGCGAGGCTCAGTCAATACAGAATGTGCACTTATTTGCTGATCCCAGGACACAAAAGGCTGTGGATGGGAACTGTCTGGCTTCACGATATGAAATGTTGCAGGTGCAGATAGTACTTCTCTCCAGAATTCCATTCTCCAGCCTCCTTGTGTGGGAAAAAAATGGCTTCTCCCTCCAGGCAGATCTATGTGTCTCATCACCAGGGTGCTAGGTGCTGTGCCAGCCCAGCAGGTGCAGTGACAGGGGCCTAACCTCATCTCTCCTCACTACAGCCACCCTTGAGCCCCTGCAAAGTGCCAAGGGGCTCTGGGGTTCTGAGATAGTTGGGGGATAGCATTGCTTGACACCCCCACCCCTTCTCAACTGTAGTGTTTGTTTACAATGGCCAGGACCTCCTCCCTTCTGTTCCCTTCACCTGGCAGCCTCTGTCCTCCCTTTGTCCCATGCTTTTTGTCTTATTGCGGGGACTGCTGGCACTCAAGGGTTTCTCCCCACCACCACTCAGGCCCTGTTCGGTCCCCAGGCTAGCCCTCCCCACCCCCCACCCCAATTTGGCCTGGGGAGCCTCACTTCTTAATGAGCTTTTTAAACAAAAAGTGAAAGTGGCTGTGGCAGAGCTGCTCCTGAGGGGGCGGGGGAGGGCGGGCAGCCGGGGAGGGGGGACGGCTAGGGGCTGCTGTGGAAGGCACTCACCCTTTGAGGGAGGATTTTGTCAGCCATCTTCCTCCTCTTGGCACTGTACATTTTTTAAAGAAAAAAACAGGTTACCATGGTGACAGATCTGGGAGTAACGAGGCCACCTGCTAAATTATCCCAACATCTCCGCCTGTCTGGCTGGGGTTCCCACAGCCCCCTTGTCTGCCTGCCTGAGGGGCTGTGACCTGACAGTGGCATGGGGCTGGTGCTCCGTTTTCTCTTGGGGAGGGGTGACCGGCCCCCCTCTCTGGCCTGGCCCCTCTTCCACACCACAGCATTCTCAGAACCAGAGAAATTCCCTCTTACAAGGAACTGGGGGTGGGGGAGGTGCTGGCAAAAAAAGGGGAGCTGCAGGAGTGTTGGAGAAAAACTGGGGAGTCGGGGGGTTCAGGTTCTGGGGACCTGCCTCTTTTCTGACAAGTAGGAGGGACTCATCGCGGAGGATCTGAACAGAGAGAGATGGGGGGGGTCGCTTCCCCCAGCTCTGGGTAGGAAGTGATGGCATGAGGCTGGTGCAAAGGGATTTGCACCCCTGCCACCCTGCGCTTGAGGGGCCAACAGGGCAAGGGGTGAGCGTGGGGGCATGGGTCTTTGTGGGTGTGGCTCGGGGCTGGGGCCAAACTGGTTACCCCTGGGTACGTTTAGCACTTGGGATTCAGTTACTTCTTGACTGGGTTAGCTGCTTCCTACTTCTTTAAGTACCCCCAACACCCTTGGTTGGTTGACTGGAAGGCAACCTGGAGGATAACTCTGCACTGCCCTCGTGTGGTGTTCCCCCCGACCCCTCCCCGCCCAGAAACCCATTCTGTGAAGAGGGAAGCCACTCTCCTTCAAGAACCCCATTCTAAGGTTGGGCAAGCACCCACCTATCATTGAAAGACTGATTTGTTTTAAACAAACGATCTGTGCAAAACTCCCCACTTACACACAGTAAACCAGGGAATTATTTGCTATACTAAAAGACAGCTCATGTTGCAGAAGAATTTATCACCGGATTCCCATAAATGGTGAAATTTTCTTGATGTGCAGGAGATATTTAATAATGAGGTAAAATTGATTTTGCACCTTGTATAGGAATCCATCTGTTGTGCAAAAGGAAGCATGTGTGTTTGACTAAACACGGGTGCCCAGAGGGCCACTGATCTTGCTAGAGCCAGCAGGGACTTGGGGAGGTGTGTGTGTGTGTGTGTGTGTGTGTGTGTGGTGTGCATGCTTCCAAACGCTCACACAAGAAAGGGGCTGGCCCTGGCAGCCCGGGGGCAGGCCTGGTTGAGAGGACTGTGGCGCTCTTCCACCTCTCAAGTGCCTCGGAATCCCTTGAGTACAACTAGGCAGAGCCCACCCACCCACAGAGCAAGTCCCACAGGGCAGAGATTTCCCACCGAGGGGCTCCGGAGACCCACACTTGGGGACACACAGCTAAATCGCCGTACCCCTCTATTGCCACTCTCCCCACCCCCCAAGACTGGAGAAGCATCACCCAGAACTTAGGGTACCGGGTGTGGAGGGCACCAGGTAAGACGGGGGCGAGGGCAGGGCAGGGCAGGGGCACCGGCTGCCGCAGCCTGTCTCTATGGTGGGCACACAAAAGAACCAGACCAGTGCCCCGAACCCGCCTTCCCCCGGGGGCGCCGAACCCAGGCTTCCTGGTTCCCCCGCCCCCCATCGCCCTGCATGTCCTGCCCCCCCCCCCGCCCCCTGCCCCTCCCGCCCCCCGGCGCCCGGGCCCCGCACTCACCTGCGGCTCCGCGCGGGGGCGGTGGGCACCGGCTGGCCCTGGCTCGGGGCCTGGCTCTGCCCGGGCGGGGGCGCTGCTCGCTTGCGGGCGGGCTCCATGCCCGCGGGGGCCAGGCCGGGTCGCACGGCGGGGCTGCCCATGTAAGGGGAGCCCGGGGGGCCCATGGGCGCCCCCTGGTGGGGCATCCGGGCTCCAGACGGCATCCCGGGGCGCTGGGGGGGGAGGAGGGGGGCGAGGGGTGAAGCAGAAACCGGCACCCGCGGGTCCCGGGGCGCGCGGGGAGGGGGTAGAGGGCGGCCGGCGACCCCGGGTGGGTGACCCCGAGCGCCGCTGAGCAATTGGTGGGAGGGGCGGGGAGGAGGGGCAGGGGCTCGGCAGAGGGGGGCTCGGCGTTTCTCCCGCGGCAGGAAGCTAACTGAAGCCAGGCGATTGCCCAGGGCACGGCCGAGACCCGAGCCGCGCGCGGGAGCGGCGGAGGGGGATACGCGGGGTGCCTCGCCGCCTTTCCGAGGAGGCTGCAGGGCAGCCCGGGCAGGTCCGTTCGCCCCCACTTGTCAGATGGGCTCACTGGGGCTCAAGGAGAAAAGCCACCCGCCAAGGTCATCGGCGCCGAGGCCCCTCTCGGGCGGCCCGGCCCTCTTCGGAGGCCCCCCCTCCCGGCCCCCCCCATGCCTGGAGGTGAGGGCTCGAACTCCTGACTTGAATGAACACCCTGCCTCTTCGCCCCATCCCCTACTTTCCCGTCCCTCCTCCTCTCTGCGCGCCCTCTCACCCCCTGCCTCTTTCTGGGCCCCTGATCTTGACCCTTTGGTCTCAGACATTAGGCTGACTCTTAAAGTCTTCACAGCTGGGTGGGGGGAGGTGCCACTGACTTGTCCCCCACTCTTAATTTCTTCCCAAGGGGAAAGAAGGCTGGAGGCTGGGCTGATGTCACACTTTGCCAGGTTTTTCCGAGTGGGAGGGACGGCTGGGCTGTGGGGGGGACTAGGGGAGTCCACAAGCACCCATCTCTCCCTCCCTCCCGTCTAGATCAGGAGATGGCCCATCCCACAGACCCCCTCTATTCCCTGCCCTACCCCGTGAGCGTAGTCAGGGTTGATTCAAACAAGCCACCTTCCCTGCCAAAGTACAAATGTCTCTGAGTTCTTTGGGACCCCACTTATCAAGACCCCAGAAGGGAGATGGGGGGGGCGCCCAAGGACTATGGATGAGAGGTGAGATGAAGACTGGGTCAGGGGAAGCCAGAAGGAGACTAGAGAGGGAGGAATGATCATTGGGACACCCCCCTGTACCCCCTAGGCACAAGGAAGAGGCCAGGGCCTGACTCTAGGCTTGGTGTCTGATCCCAACGCTTCTACCCCTAGCCAGCAGCTGTCTCTGCTCATCTCTCCCAGACCGCCTGCCTCTGTCACTCAGGCCTCCAGAGTGGCAGGCCAGGCCTGGCCATTCCCCACTACCATAGACCAAATACTGGCCAAGTGGGGCTCACAGTCCCCTGAGAAGGAACCTCTAGTTTAGCTGTGTTGAAATTCCTGTGTAGAGTCCCCCCCCCCCCACGGGTGGACCTCTTTCCAGTAGCTGCCCCAAACATCAAGGTGAAGACTGTTAACCCCACTGTCCCCCACCCCCACCCTTGTCCCCAGAGATCCCTGGGTCTGGAGGACAGGCTGCCTTCCTCCTATCTATCCCCCGCCTCTCTCCATCCCCAAGGCCAGTGCTTTGGGGTGGACTTGACTGGCCGCCCTCGGGGCTCGGCCAGCCACCAGCACCACCCCTGGAAGAGGACTGCCCCCTCACAGGGGTGCCTTCCTGGGGTCACAACCAAATTTGGCCATAGTAAACAGGCCTCCCCCTCCACTGCCCCCGGTCCCCAGATCCCCTGCTTCCCAGCCGGGCCCCCTGCTGGATCCTCTCCGGCCTCCACCCCCCCCCCCAGCACCCCACGTGCTTTCTCGCAGCCTGCCTGTGGCAGGACAGCGCGGGGCTGGCCCTCGGATCTGTAGGCCTCACGGCCCCAGCTCCCGATCTTCCTTCGCACCTTGGAGGTGTTAAGGTCATCAACTTCTGGGGCTCGAGCCTGCCGGAGGGGGGAGGGGCTCGTGTGGCCCTGGGCCCCAAGACCCATCCCCAGAGCAGGCCTCTCCGCCTGACCCTGACAGCAGCGGCAGCCGTCGCTCAGCGAGAGGGCTTCCCGCCCGCAGGGCCGCCGGGGTCACCTGCTCCTTGCTCCGGAGACCCCCATCGGAGTGACACTGGGTGACCCTGTCCCGAGGGAGGTCCGGGGACAGCCGGATGGGGGCGCCTGGCCCGGTCCCCCACCCCCACCCCGGGGCAGGGGTACACCTAGGCCCACCAGCAGGAGAAAGGAAGACAACGTGTCGGTTACAGACGGAGAGGACCCCCTCCACACGCACACGCACACGCGCACACACACGCACACGCACTGGGGAGGAGGGCCGCCCCCCCCCCGCGTCCCACCCGGGCCGCCGCCTCCCTCCCCGGCCGCCGCGCGCCCATCCCCGGCCGGCCCGCTGGACGACGTGTTCGGATGCCGGCGCCGGCGCGCGGTCCCGGGCCGGACGTCCTCCGCCCGCCCCTCCCGCCCTCCCTCCATTCAGCCCGCGCCAGCTCGCTCGCCCACCCCCGCCAACTTTCCCCCACTCACCACCCCATGGACCAGAAACTCAAAAAGTTTGCTTTTCGTGGCTTTGCGCGCCCCTCCGGCAACTTCGTCCGCGGCCATCGGGGTGGGCTCGGCGGCGCCTCTCCCTCTCTCTCCCTCTCCCTCTCTCTTCCTCTTTCTTTCCCTTTTCTGCCTTTTTTTTCCTCCAACTCTCCCCTCTGAGTCCTGCTGGGCTCTCTCACACTTCTACTCGAGCGGAGTGGGGAGGGGGCCCCTTCAGGGCTGCCCTGACGGCCCACGGCCCACGCCGCCGCCGCCGCCCGCCCGCCGCCGCCGCCGCCGCCGCCGCCGCGGCTGCCGCATTCCTGCACTGATAAGACAGAAATAGTCCGGCGGCCCGGGGTCTGCCCGCGGACTCGCCGGGGACGCGGCCGCCGCCCGGGCCCCCCGCCGCCCCGGGCCCCCGCGCGCGGTCCGAACGGCGCGGAGGCGCGGCGGGCGCGCCGATCGGGCCGGGCGCCGGGCTGAGGCGCCGGCGGCGGAGGCCGCCCCAGGGCCCCGGGGCGGCCGCGCGGGGAGGGGACGCCGGAGGGGGGCGGGGGAGGCGGCGGGGGGCTCGCCGGCCACTCGGCTCTCGCCACAAATAGTTCCCGGCCAGGGATTCGCCGGCGGGGGCCCGGCGGGGAACGGCCCGTTCCAACTTTCTTCCCCCAAGTGGCTGCGGCCGCCTGTGAGGCCCTCTCCCCGGAGACCCGGCGGGCCAAGTAGGGAAACATTCGTGGGAAGGAGCCCGGGGCGGGGGGAGGGGGCGGCCGCGGTGGGTGTGCCGGGTGGGGCGACGCTGCTGCCCGCGCCCGCCCGCAGAGGCGGGAGCCCGGGTTTCCACGCCGCTTGTGTCCGCGCCCTTGGCGGCGCGGCGCGGGGTGGGCGCGCGCGCGCGCGCTCGGACACACACGCCGGGGCCGGGCGCCCCTGGCGCGCGCGGGGCAGGGCTCGGCCTGCGTCGTTAGCTCCGTGCGAGGCTATTTCTGGGCTTGGGAGTCTTTGTCTCTGTGTGAGAAAGTGAGGGCAAGAGGGGAAGTGTTTCCGAATAGAACACGGGGGTGTCGGGGCTCGGCTCCACAGGACCGCGAGGAAATGGCACAGAGTCCGGGCGGGTTGCTTGGGTGAGTAGTTGGAAAGAGCGAGCGAAGCAGGGCTTAGTGGCCTTGGAGTGGGGACCCCCAGGCACGGGCAGCCTCGGGATCCCCCAGAGGGCAGGGGTGCGTGTGGGGAGCCGCAGCCAGGGCGGCCTGAGGGGAGGGGGGAGGGGCGGAGCCAGCCAGGGAGCCCCGCCCACCAGGGGCCACGCCCCCTTCGAGAGGAGGAGAGGGTGGGCTTGTGGACGGACGGCAGTGGGCCAAGCTCCCGGGCCTCGGGGGAGGGGGGTGCTGTGCCGTCGGAATCCCGGTGAGGGAGGGCGGTGGGCCGCAGACGGGAAGCTGGGTCCTGAAGACCCATCCTGGCCCTGGGGGTCCTGACCCCTGACCTCGGAATGTCTTCAGAGTAGAAGCGCGTCCTGTCCTGCGGAGAGGCTTTTCTGTCCGTGGCTTCTTTTCCTTTGGGCCCGGGTCGGGTTCCTGGCTGTCACTGTCTGTCAACCTGTCCGGGATGCTGCACTGCCGCCCTGTCCGGCGAGGCGACCGTCTCGCTCACCGCGTCCCTGCTCCCGCCCCTCTTCTCCAGCTGGGCCTCCCCGCCCTCGGCCTTCCTCGCCACACTCCTCTTCAAAGCCCCACCAGGCCCCACGTCCTCCAGGTGCCTCCCGGGCCCACGTCTTTCTCCTCTCCAATACCATCTACTCCGGCCGAGCAGGGCTGGACGAATGCCCGTGCTTCGGCTAGGTTTAGTGTCAGTCCTAAGCAGGTTTTGGTCCCTGAGGTCAGAGCCTGGTCTCGGCCGGCTTTCTGGGCATGCCTGGGCACGGGGACCCAAGGATGCCTGCAGGGCGCAACAGGCCGGGGGACAGAGCCGCCGTCTGCCGTGGATCCCCCCACCCCGTGGGTGCATCCGGCGGGGCTGTGGGAAGCCACAGGCCTTGGAGGTCTGGGGATGGGGTCAGGCTTCGTGTTCTCGCCTCTTGGGGTGAGGGTGGTTGGCTCCATAGCTTGGGCAGCTGGAAGACGGGGTGGGGGGGACGGGGAGACGCAGGGCGCGTGTGAGCTGTCACTCAAATGCACAGATAAGCCCCTCCCCCAGCTGCCCGGCGGGGACGCGGGCGCCGCGCCGGTGAGGGCCGCGCCCCGCCCGCGTCATCGCCAGGCACACCGGTGACCGGCACCGGCGGGACCGGGAGCACGTGGGCCTGCTCACGGGCCACCCGCATCCCACGCGCAGACACGTTTCCCGGGGGCGGCCCGGGGGTGCGGACACCCGGGGCCTGCCCACCCGGAGGCGAGGCAGGGCGGGGCGGGGGAGTCCTGGCCGGGGCGCCCTCCCCACAAAGGGCAGGATCCCCAGCGGCTCAGCTCCCGCGCCACTGCCACGTCGCCCACGTCGCCCCGCGGGGGTGGCCCGGAGGCCCGGGGAGAGCCGGGACGCCGGACTCGGGCTGCATTCGGGCCGACCGCGAGCGTGGCTGGGCGGCGGCGGCGGCCGCCCGAAGCCGGAGTCCCCCCTGCCGTCCCCCCATCTCTCCTTCTCCCGGAGCCGCGCGGCCGGCACCAAATGGCAAAGCGCCGCTCCCCGCGCGGGGAGCGCGCGGGCGCCGCGGCCTGCGGGACGGCTCGGCCGCGGCACCCCCCCACCGCGCCGGGGCGAGCGGGGCCGCAGGGGCGGGGCGGGCCGCCCCTCCCCCGCCCCCGCCCGCGCGGCCCCCGGCCCGGGCATGCGCGCCGCCTCCCTCCCGGTGAAGGTCAGCCCGGGGCCCAGCTGCAGGACTGCGCGGCGGCGGCGGCGGCGGCGGCGGCGGCGGCGGCGGCGGCCCGGGAGGCGGGAAGGGAGGAGGGGTGCGGGGAAGAGACTTAACTCCTTCCCTGCGGGAAGACGGCCGCCAGGCCCGGCCCGAGCCCCGCCCTCCCGCCCTCCGTGCGGGTCCCACTTGGGGACACCGATGGGAGGGCAGAGGAGGGGAGGCGAGGAGGGGAGGGGGTGGAAGGCTAGAAGGAGAGAGGGGAGGCCGGCAGGGGAGAGCAGGGAGGGAGAGAAGGAACAAAGGAACTTGGAGGGAGAAAGGACGGAGAGACCCCCACCCCCTTCCTGCTCCCACCCCCAGCAATGCAGCGTTGCTCGTCGGAATGAAACACCCCACGTGTGTGGAGAGAAGCCCCTCGGAACTCTCGGGGTGACGATCCCCCACTTCTGCGATCTGCCCATCTCCGCCCTCACCGACCCCCCTTTTTTTTGGTTACTGACCCCCTGCGCATGCCCGGGGACCCTGTCTGGCCTAAGCCAAGCCAGGGGGGGCTCTGGCTAGACCAAGGAGCCAGGAGGGATCCTCAGCGATGGGAGGAGGGTCCCCGCACCCCCCTCCCAAGACAGGACATTTGGAAGATCAGGCGGGGTGCCCGGCATGGTCTCTCTCCACCTGCCCTGTGTGCGCCAGGTTTCTGTGCCGGGCCACCATTGGCTACCGGGAAGGAAGCTCGCTCTCTCCGTGATTTTGCCTTTCTGTGTTAGTTTTGGGTACACACCATTCGCAGGTGCCCACACACATGTGCACACATCAAAGGTGATAGAAAAAGAAAGGAAAAAAACCCACAGAGAAATAAGGGCACAGGAATAGCTTCGTGACCTTGGGTGAGTCTCTGTTATCTCTGCTTCGGCTTCTTCAGGAGTCAAGGGAGGGAGTTTGACCAGGGAATTCCAGAGCCCTTCCTACTCTGAAATATAGGGATTCCAGAAAGACAGGATCCACGCAGACAAGGGGTGGGGGGGAGAGGGAGAGGGAGAGACAGCAGAGAGACATGAGACACAGCAAGTAGCTGTGGCCACTCGTGCCGTGTGGGCCTGGGCGGCTGTGGACGCCCTGGAGGCCCCCTCCCTCCTCTCACACTCGTTTTCTGTGCCACACCTGCCGTGGGCCCCCTGCCAGGAGGGAAAGACCTTACCGTGGGGTCCCCAGGGTCCTGCAGGGTGGGCAGGTGCATGATAAAGGTTAGCTGAATGTGAACAGCCCTGTGCTCTCTCTGCCTGCGTGGCTTTGCGGGGGGACTAATAGGATGCTCCTTGACACCCCTCCCCCCCAGCACACACACAATGAATGGCAAACACTGAAAGCGCTGGTTGCTCGTTGCTGGTTGCGTGCAGGGCTGGGCCTCTGGGGCATGGAGCGTCCCTCTGGCCCAGAGGCAAAGCACATTTTGAATTCACAGCCAGTTTTCACCCTGCGGCACCATGAATGGGGTGGTCCCTTATCGCAGTTCATGCCCAGTAGCTTTTACAACAGCTTATGGCACTGTACAAATAAAAGGAGCTCCCTAGGCCTGGCTCTCATTTCTGCGTGGATAGGCTGGTGTGTCTGTCTGTCTGTCTGGGGGGGGGGGGGTAGTTATTCTATGGAACCCTAAGGGGTGTTATATCCCCTGTCCCCCAGCAGCACAGCTCTGCCTTTGGCCTGCAGGACCCTATGAGTAGCGAAGCCTTTGGGCCAGGACAGACTGGGTTGCTTGTCATCTCTGTAGATCAACACCTGGCAGGTCTGGCTGGAGCCCATGGCCCCGATGTGTGTGACCTGCCCAGGCCCCAGCTCCAGGCAGCCACAGCCTTCTCCTCCTCTCTGGGAGTTCAGGGGTCATCACTGGCTGCCTCACCTCTTGGGCCAAGATGCTACCATCTGCCCAGAGCCCTCTGTCCCCTGCTGAGGTCCTGCTCCTGCTGGGTTCCTGACCAGTCCCAGATGCCAGAGCTTCTAGGGGCCACGCAGCCCCCATCCCACTCTTCCTGTCCTTTCTCCAGTCTGCAGATACTGGCTGAGTCCTCTGTGTGGGACACTGCGAGGCTGAGGATGCAGGTTCGGGGAGCAACATGCTGGCTGCTGGAGCCACAGCTTCTCAGGCCCATCTCTGAGGCCCTGGGCCTGTGACTTCCTGGAGAAATGCCTGTCTTCATCTGTGCACTGAGGGCACTGCTGGCCTTTCCACCTCCAAGGATGATGGGAAGGTGTAGAGGGCGGGCCCGCACCCCTAGCCCGGACCGGGGCCAAGATCTCCTATCCTCCCAAGCCCTTAGCAGGTCACTGCACCTCTTCCAGCGGCCCATACCTGCTGGCCCGTGGCACCCAGCTGGTCCTTTTTCTAGCTGAGGAGGGGGGGTGTCTCATCTTGTGACCTCCAGTTCTCCATTGTCTTGTGGCGCTCACCTGACTAGTGTCAGGAAAGTTTTCCTGATGGCCTAATGCCCTGCCTCTCCCTTGGGAAAACTTCTGGAGACTTTAAGGCAGGAATAAACTGCTGCTTTGACCAGGCAAAACATGCTCAGATTTAGTTTGTCACCTGAGAGAGAATTGCACAGACAGGAAATACTGCATCTGCATTTTGGAGAAGTCAGACCTAAGGGCCATGGACAGTGGGTATACAAATAAAACACTCAGAAAAAGATGGAGGTTCCAGGCCAGCCCAGGGACAAGTTGGCCCTATCCAAAAAACAAGTGCACATGAGCAAACACACTGATGGTCCTAAGCTGCTCAGGAGGCAGAGGTAAGAGGACTGCAATCTGAGGTTGGTCTGGACAAAAATGCAAGACCTTTTTCTGAAAGAAATAAACCAAAAGAAAAAAAGCCTGGAGTGTGTGGCTCAAATGGTAAAGTGTTTGCAAACTCAGAGTCTCATTTTCCAAAAACAAACAATCCTACCCCCAAAAAACTATAATCCCAGTTATGTGGGAAGCAGAGGTTGAGGGACTAAAGTTGGAGGTCAGCCCAGGGCAAGGGGAGAAGCTTGTGACTCTTAGCTCCGAAGCAAAGGCTGGGCATGGCGGCACACACCTGTCATCCCCAGCAACACAGGGATCACAGCCCAGGTCAGCTTGGGCTTGAGCATAAAGCAAGACCCTACCTTGAAATAACAAATGCAAGCATGGTTTGAAGACATGGCTCATATGGTAGAGTGCCTGCCTAGCAAGTACAAGACCTTGTGTTCAAATCCCAGTACTGCCCAAACTAAGCAATCCTACAAACCAAAAGCGTAGGAGGACTCAGTGTATGTGAGCCCCTCAACTGCCTTGGCCCTGTCAGGAGGAGGCCTGGATGGGTGGCTCACGGACCTGACGCAGGCCCTCAGCTCTCTGTGCCCTGACCTCTGCCACCTGCCTCACCTCCTCTCCCCCACGATGGCTCTACCTTCAGGACACCAGGCTTGAGCTAATGACACACTTTATCCTCATACTCTCTGCCCCCCTAAGCCCCAGGAAGCCCTATGTACCCCACTTTTCCTGCTCTTGTCTCCCGCTAATCCTTACAGCTGTTGTTGGGTAAGTGTCTATCACTCCATTCCTGGGAGCACTCCTTACCCCGACCTCATGGCCTCCCTGCCACTGCCAGGCCCCGACCCTGGCTCAGGGTGGGGTAGAGATCTTTGCTCCTCCCTGCTGCTTCCAGGCTTTGCTTATCACCCCTAATAGGTCTTTGTTCTGGAGGGCTGTGGCCCCTGCTTAAACCAATTACCTTCCTACAATCTGTGGCCTGGGCACTGTCCCTCAGCTCTTCAGCTCAAGGCGAGCCCTCTACCACTTGAGCCACAGCGCTACTTCCAGTTTTCTGGTGGTTTATAGGAGATGAGAGTCTCACGGACTTTTGTGCCGGGCTGGCTTTGAATCCTGATCCTCAGATCTCAGCCTCCTGAGTAGCTAGGATGACAGGCGTGAGCAACCGGCGTCCGGCTTTCCAAAGTCATCTTCCAGACCACTGTAGGAGCTACAGCACCCCGACTTCAGCCCCTTGTACCCAGCTTTCTTTTTTTTTTTTTTCTTGGGTCCGGTCGTGGGGCCTAAACTCTGGGCCTGGGCGCTGTTCCTCAGCTCTTCAGCTCAAGGTGAGCACTCTACCACTTGAGCTACAGCGCCACTTCCTCTTCCTTTCTTTTTGTGCCAGTCCTAGGGCTTGAAGTCAGGGCCTGAGCACTATCCCTGAGATTTCTCCACTCAAGGCAGGTGCTCTACCATTTGAGCCACCGCTCCACTGCTGTCTCTCTGGTGGTTAATTGGAGATAAGTTTTATGGACTTTCCTGCCTGGGCTGGACACCAAGCTCCTCAACATCTGTACTGCTGTCTGCACCTCTCCCTCACGCGGCAATCACATCAGGCACACACCCCATTAAGAATGGCCCAGGCAGGGACGCTGGCACCTCACACTGCCGAATGCCCCTCCATCCCAGGCCTCGTCTTGCTGACCCTGTCGACTGTGCTGTCCTCTAGAACTGGCTTTCCTGCTGCCTGCGGAGCCGCCCTTCCTCAGGCATCCCGGCCGTCCAGCTCTTCATCTTCCTCCCGGTGTCTGGGTGCCTCGTGGGGCTCCCACCCGGAACACCTCAGCTCCATCCAGTCTCAGGGTCTTTTTTTTTTTTTTTTTGGTCGGTCGTGGGGCTTGAACTCTGGGCCTGGGCGCTGTCCCTCAGCTCTTCAGCTCAAGGCAAGCGCTCTACCACTTGAGCTACAGCGCCACTTCCGGTTTTCTGGTGGTTTATTGGAGATAGGAGTCTCATGGTCTCTCCTGCCGGGGCTGGCTTTGAACCGCGATCCTCAGATCTCAGCCTCCTGAGTAGCTAGGATTACAGGCGTGAGCCACCAGCGCCCGGCCAGTCTCAGGGTCTTGAGGACCAGTTGCATGCTGACAAGGTCCCCCTCCGTCCAGGCCTTCCTCGCAGTACTTAGACCCAGTTGTACATCCCATTGTGACCCATCATCCTGCTCGGGTCTTGAACAGATCGCCCACACTCAGTCCTGCCTCTTTCCTCCCTTTCGCTTGCTCAGTGCACAGCCGTGGGATCATCCTGGCATTCGATCCTCCACGCATGCTCACACCCAACCCCAAGCCAAGTCCTGATAGCTTTGGACCAGGATGCAACCACCTGTCACCTCTCCGCGGCCTGACACTGCCACATCTTCCCCTCCTAATCAGCCACAGCTGCTGTGACTTGCTACCAGCCAATGGCAGCCAGAGGGCGATACTCTGAACTGATGCACGATTTCAAGTTGCACGCGTGCTTTGGGGTATACATAGTGAGAGTTAAGCAAAATACTGAAGATAGACCTTTCCCAAAGGCTGCTCCATTTAATTCTGTGGTCTACACCGCTTCATCTCTAATTGTGCACAAGTCTGTAATATCTAGTTATTACCCATTAACAAAGTTCACAAACTGGTGGGGACAGGCATGGTAGCTCACACCTGTAATCCCAGCTACTTCAGAAGCAGAGATGAGGAGGGTGAAGGTTTGAGGCCAACCAAGGGGCTGGGGGGAACCAGAGCAACTCTATCTCAAAGAACAGGCCAGGTGTGGAGCCTCATGCCTATAGTCATCTCTGTGAGAGACCACAGGTAGGAGGATCAAAGTCCAAGGACAGCCCTGAAAAAAACAAGAGACTCTATTCAAAAAATAACTAAAGCAATAAGGACTGAAGATACAACTCAAGTGGTAGGATGCTAGCCTAGCAAGTACCAGGCCCTGAGTCCAAAGCCTAGTACTGCCAAAAAAAAAAAAAAAAAATCACAAAGTTGGTTTAAAAACAAAAAACACAAATAAAAGGATTTGTTGTACACGTACACACACACACACACACACACACACACACACACACACACACACACATATATTTTGGCCGGTCGTAGGGCTTGAACTCTGGGCCTGGGTGCTGTCCCTGCGCTCTTCAGCTCAAGGCAAGCGCTCTACCACTTGAGCCGCAGCACCACTTCTGGTTTTCTAGTGGTTTATTGGAGATAAGAGTCTCACAGACTGTCCTGCCTGGGCTGGCTTTGAACTGCGATCCTCAGATCAGCCTCTGAGTAGCTAGGCTTACAAGCGTGAGCCACCAGCACCTGGCTGTTGTATTACTTAAAAAAAAATTTTTTTTGTCAGTCATGGGGCTTGAACTCAGATCCTGGGCACTGTCCCTGAGGTTTATCACTCAAAGCTCTACCACTTTGAGCCACAGTACCACTTCTGGTTTTCTGGGGGTTAATTGGAGATAAAAATCTCATGGACTTTCCTGCCTAGGTTGGCTTCAAACCATGATCCTCAGATCTTGGCCTCCTCAGAAGCTGGGATTACAGGTGTGAGCCACTGGCTCCCTGCGTGTTGTCCTACTCTTGTGCTTGGACTGACTCAGAACTTTTCCTGGGACCAAGTGTGGACCAAGGTCCTGGAGGTCCCCAGGGTCTGCTCCGCTTTCCACACTCCCGCCCTCTGCTCTCACCCCCCACCCCTCCTCGTGCTCCCCTCTTGCCCCAGCTGCCTGTCTCCTCAGGCCCCCTCCGAAATGCTGGGTATTTGCTAGCTTTATTCCTCAGCTTGCTACTTAACCTGCCTGGACCCCTCCCCTCATCATCGGCATGGCTCTTGTTTCCATACTCTTCTCCACCAGGTACAATCTGTTCCGATCTATTAAAAAGAGCCAAAAACAACTGCAGCCACTTCTTCCCTCCTAAATAGTGAGGATTATAAGCTAGAGCCGCTGGCACCTGGCTTACCTGCCTGTCTTCCCTCCCTCCCGCCCTCCTTTCCTCCCTCCCTTTCTTCCTCCTCCCTCTCATTTTTTGTTTGTCAGTCAGGGGGTTTGAATTCAGGGCCTGGGTGTTGTCCCTGAGCTTTTCTGCTCCAGGCTAGCACCCTACCACTTGAGCCACACCTCCATTTCCAATTTCTGGTGGTTAATTGGAAATAGGAATCTCACAGAGGCTGGGAATAAGAGTCTCATGGACTGTCCTGCCTGAGCTGCTTTGAATCACAATTCTCAGATCTCAGCCTCCTGAGTAGCTAGGATGACAGGTGTGAGCCACCAGCGCCCAGCAGTTCCTTGACTTTTTCATTCTGCTCATTTTCCCTCCAGTACTACATATCTTCCACCAGCCTACTGACTTACTATGTTAACACTAACTTCCCTTTCCCCTCTTTGAAATATAAGCTTTAAAAAGAAAGAGATTTCCTATTTTTAAAAAATCACTTTAAATGAGGTAAGCCAAGCTCAGAGACACAGACGGCTCATGTTTTCTCTCATGCGGAAGCTAAATCTAGAATACACTGGGGCACAATAAATTACACGGGACTCTAGGCATTCACACACAGTGAGACCAAAGCAGGATACTCTTAGGGGAGGAACACAAAGACATAATTCCTAATATAAAGTAATATTTATCAAAATGAACTCCAGGAAATGAAAACAAGAGGTTTTTTCTTTGTTGCTGTTTCTGTTTTCATTACATCTGTTCGTTTATCTGTCTTTGGGAAGGTAAGGGGGAGGACACAAAAATGGAGGGACAATGGGTAGACCAGAGCAGCAGTGGTATGCACTAGACTCTATGTTGAAAATGAACTGTACGACTGGTGGGGGACTGGGAGGAAGTGAGGGAAGGGGTGACATTGTCCAAAAAGAAATGCACTCTTCACCTGACTTATGTAACTGCGACCCTTCCGTGCTTCACCTTTATAATAACAACTTTAAAAATAGGGAAATTGGGGTGGTGGGGAGGGAAGGGACAGTAGGGGAAAAACAAAGGAGAAGGTAACAATGTTCGATAGGAAATGGACTCATTCCCTCATGTAACTGTAACCCCTCTGTACATTATATTTACAATAAAAAACAAAAAAAAAATAGAGAAAAAAGCAGATTTTTAAAAAAATCTGTGTTGTTCACTGAAAATTCCCAGATATTTGTTACCCAGCAAAACCTCTAAGAAACCAAAGGTCTAGACATAGAAAGGCCGCACTGAACCCACGCAGCCAGCCTACGCCTGGCTCCCACTCACAGAACTGATAACGCGGTCTTCCACGTGCACAGGACTCTCACCCCCTCTCCTCTTGGCTTCTTTATTTCTTGGCTGCTCATGGGGCTTGAACTTAGGGCCTGGGCACTGTCCCTGAGCTCTTGCTCAAGGCTAGCACTCTTCTACTTGAGCCATAGAGTCACTTCCAGTTTTCTAGTGGCTAATTGGAGATAAAAGTCTCATGGGAACTTTTCTGTCAGGCTGCTTTGAACAGAGATCATCAGATCACAGCTTCCTGAGTAACTAGGACTACAGGCATGAGCCACCAGTGCCTGCGTGCCTGCCTGCCTGCCTTCCATTCTTCCTTCCTTCCTTCCATTTTAGTGCCATTACTGGGGCTTGAACTCAGTACCTTGTATTCTCACTTGGTCTTTTTGCTTAAGGCCAGTGTTCTGCCACTTGAGCCATAGAGCCACTTCTAGCTTTTTTCTTTTTGCTTATGTGGTGCTGAGGAATCGAACCCAGGGCCTAGGCATGCAAGGCAAGCGCTCTACCACTGACTCACCTTCTCAGCCCAACGTCTGGATTTTTTTGCTGTTTAATTAAAGGTAAGAGTCTCACATACTTTCCTGCCCGGGCTGGCTTTGAAACGCATTCCTCAGATCTCAGCCTCCTGAGGAGCTAGACTCACAAGTGTGAGCCACCAGCGCCCACTACAACTTTATCACTGACCAAGTACTTTCCAGAACATCGACCTGCCCCTCACAGCCAGCCAGCCCGGGGTTCCTACATAACGCTAGGTGGGGTAGGTGTGTGCTCCAAGCAGCAGTGCTCTGAGAAGCAGTGACTTCCCAAAAGGAACTGTGCTATTATGGGGTGGGGCGGGGCCAGGCAGGCTGAGAGTCTCCAGACCTCAAAGTTCTGAAATCCTTTCCTTTACCCCCAGCTGCGCCCCCAGCAGCCCCTGGGGACCGCATGCCTGCTGGGGAGAGTGACAGACCCGGCACTGCCCCTCCACCCTTCCCAAACACCTGGCCTTTTAAAGAAGGAAATCAGGGTCCCTGGAGGCCTGTGCATTTAAGCTGATTTACCCTCAATTATCTCTTAAAACACACCCCAAAAATCTGCAGCAGATTGCTTCAAGCCCTGGGAATATAAATTCCAGAAAAGTTCCTGTTGCCGTCAAGTGTCTGCAGGAAATGTCAATGCACTGGAGGTGGTTTTCCTCAAATTACTTCTGTTAAATAAAAGGCGAGTTCTAGTCCAACTCAGCACGCGAGCCCTGGGCTCGGGGCTCTGCCTGCATGATGGTGGACACACACGTGTGCACCCGTGTAACGTGTGGAAAGCACACTTGGGAATCATCAGGGTGACACATCTTCCTGACCCTCACCTGGACACCCCAGTCTACAGGCCTCGGGAGGTTAGTGGCCTCCAGGACACCCACTTTGGTCTGCTTTCCCAGGTGCCACTGCAGGGGTGAGTGGGAGGGGGGGGTTGGAGAACCCAGAGATCCTGCTGGAAGCAGCAGCAGGTTCTAAGTGAGGCAGATCACAGGCTTCCTGGGGAGTAGTGGAAGTACTCATGTGGAGAAGGGATGGGCCTGTGAGGCCTGCCTATAGTCATGGATTTTGAGGTCAAAGCTGGGCTCGGCAGCTCCTCGTGTCAGCACACACTGCTTCCTTACTAGGCTTAGACTTCCCAGACAGCCACGGAACCTCTCGAAGATGCCCCATGAGGGGACAAGGGAAGGGACAGGTGGGGCCTAGCCCTGCACCCTTCTGCAGACCTTCATAACTAAGGCTGGTCGCGTCCCCTTCTAGCCCTCCCTCCCCTCTACGACTCCCAGGCAGGTTGTCCATTGTCACCAGCAACTCTGCACCGTGGGGTCTCACTGCCCTGACCAGCGCACCACGTCTCCCCTTCTTGTCTTCTCCAGGCCTGGGCCCTGCCCCCTGCAGGCTGCATGGGGTGCCGACTCTGAGCCCACACTCTAGAAGCTTCTTTCTCAACTCTGGCACTGTTGGCCTTTGGGCAAGAAACTGGCCACTGAGCCCTGCTCTGGGCCCCAGGATGGCTCATGCACACTGGGTGATGGCGGAAGCATCGCTGGGCCCTTCGACCCCACCTGTCCTGTGTGACAAACAATCCACGCAGACCCTGACCCACGTCTCTGCAGGGAGGATCCCTCCTGGGGTTTGAACTCGGGTCCCGGGTGCTGTCCTTGAGCTTTTTTGCTTATACGAACACTCTACTATTTCAGCCACAGTTCTATTTCTGGCTTTTCAGTGATTAGTTGGAGATAAGAGTCTCTCAGATTTTCCTGACTTGACTTCAAACTGCGATCCTCAGATCTCAGCCTCCTGAGTAGGGAGGATGACAGACGTGAGCCACCGGCGCCTGGAGGGCTGACAGGCTGACGTGAGTTCAGTCTTCCAAATCTGACGCAGAGAACCCCCACCCTGCCTGGCAGTGACGGGAGGGGGGGGGTGGCCTGCGCAGGAGCGGCACTCAGCAGAGAAGCTGCTGAAGAGCAGAGGGGACCCCACCAAGTCCCCCCCACACTGGGGACGTGGTGTTTCTGGCTGCCTTTCCTCCTCCTCTGCTGACCCGTGTCAGCTCGGGCACTAGCGGGCCAGGCGAGTGTCCTTCAGCGAGGCTGAACCGGCCCATGAGGAAGGACACGAGGGGCGCTACAGCCCCCACAGGCGGCCAGGCCATTACTTAGCGTGGCTAGGCATGGTGGCTCTGGGAGCCCCTGGGGACTGAGGGCACAGCCAGCCCTGGCTCGGCAGGTCTGGCCTGCATTTTGGGAAGGCAAGGGACAATTGGGGCCGGGCAGTCACAGATTGCCTGGACATAAACCTAAGAACAGCAGCATTCCAGGGGCTCATGCCTGTGATCCTACCTACTCAGGAGGCTGAAAAGGGGAGGATCACAGTTCCGGGTCCTCCTGGGGGAAAGCAGTCTGCAAGACACCACCTGAACAAAGGGGAGCTGAATCTTGCCTGTCATCCCAGCAACGGCAGGAAGCCAAAAATAGGCGGATCACAGTCCAAGCGCATACCCAGGAGGAAGTGAAACCCTATCTCCAAAAGGACCCATGAAGTGGAAGTGTGCTTACGCGCCAGCGTACCTGTGAGGCATTGAGTTAGAGTGTGAGATCCTGAGTTCAAAACCCCAGTACAACAAGAAACAAAAACAAACAAGAATCCACGAGGCCACTTATGTGGCCTAAAGCAGCTGGGGCTGGGGGCTGGGTCAGTGGCCTGGCGGGCCTTGAGAAGACAAGTAGGGTGGAGAGTTAGAGCGCAGGGGAGCTGCGGAGGGGCGGAGGATGGGAAAACCCCTGGCAGAAGAGTGTCTCAGAGCAGTGCCACCGGTGCAAAGGGTAGGCCCTGCCTGCGCGGATGGCCATGGCTGGTCCTGGATACCCCGGGTCTCGGGGACCCCCCTCCCCAAGCCCACCCTGCTGGATTCAGCCTGCTCCTAGCTTCCCCAGAGCCGCCCCCGGCACCCTGCGGGGCTCTCTCCAGGGCCCTGCCGCTCAGCCTTGTATTTTTCCAATTCAAAACTTGATTTCAGGACTGGAGATGTAGCGCAGGGGCAGAGTCCTTGCTCAGGACATGCTCAGAGGACCCTGGCTTTGGTTCCCAGCACTGAGTGTCCCATTTTAGCCACACAAGCCATGCCTCAGGTCCCATTGTGCAGGGAGTTAGTGACTTGTGCTTCAGGAACTAAGACCCTCTTCTGTGCTGCCCTCCCCTGCCCCCCAAGACCCCCCACCCCGCCCCGGAACGGCAGAGCTCACTTTCATCCCAAGACCTCAGGAAAGGACTATGGTGGAGGGGGCAGTGCCGGCTGTTCCCAGGAGACAGGGCACATGGGAGGGCTGCCTGCAGGTGCCCAGAGGTGATCGGATGGTTTGGCAGTAGAAGAGGCCAATTCCCTAGGAGTTCTAAGGTCTAGGCCAAGGTGGGAGGCTGGGAGATTCTCTGTTACCATAGCAACAGCTGAAGAGGGCAGGGGCTTGGGGATGCGGAGCTCTCCTGACAGGGCAGCTGTGGGAGGGAGACCCAGAGCCCCTGCTGCTCTGAGAAGCTCAGGGGTCAGCGGGCCACCTCAGGTCATGGTGCAGACTGTGAAGCCCGAAGTAGCATGAAAGATCCTGGGCTTGTCTCAGAAACAGCTGTCAGAGCCACCTCAGCACCCCCCCCCCTCCCCCCGCAACCCCGGTCTCTACTTCCTCATTCCTCTCCTGTTCATTCCAGAAATACTTTTCCATTCTGTGCAGCAAAGCACCCAGGCTGAGCATGCGCCCTTCCATGGCGCTGGACCCCCTCCAGCCTTAGAGCTGAGTTTTCTTCTTAAGTAAGAGACTGGGGTAAGGAAGGCCGGTGGTGAAATGGGGCTTGGAGGGGAAATGGAGGCAAGAAGAGGCAAAAGCACAGTGTAGCCGCGCCTTTGAGGACCCGGACAATGAACCTTAAATTCAGCATGGGCGAGAGATGCCGGTGGGACTTATTCCTGGAAAGTGAGATGCAGAACAAAGAGCAATTAGCCTGGGGAAAGGGAAAGGACAGGCGTTGGGGCGGGAGGAACTGTGAGTGAGGGCCTTGAGCAAAGGCTGCAGCTTGCAGCCCATAAGGGACTGCCAGGCCTCAGGGAGCCTGGGCCTGCTCTGGTAGGTCGGGGGTAGGTGGCTGGTACAGTGGCCCAGGAGAAGACCAAGAGTGGCACGGCTAGGTGGCTCACATGGGGACTAAGAAGTTGATGCAGCTGGGTGTCAGCGGCTCACACCTGTAGTCCTAGCTTCTGAGGAGGCTGAGATCTGAGGATCAAGGTTCAAGACCAGCCTGGACAGGAAAGTCTGTGAGACTCTTATCTCTAATTAACCAGCAAAAAGCCAAAAGTGGAGCTGTGGCTCAAGTGGTTAAAGTGCCAGCCTTGAGTGAAGAAGCCAAGCAAGAGCATGAGGCCCTGAGTTCAAGCACCCATATTAGCACACGTGCGTGCACGTACACACACACACACACACACACACACACACGCACGCGCGTGCGCGTGTGCACGCGCACGCACGTTGATGAAATGTGGGCAATAAAGCCCAATCGAAGGGTGTGGTGATTTTCCCGAGGGAGTTATAAGGAGTGGGACAGTGTCAAAGGACACTTCCAGGTCTGGATTTGAACCAAGTGTTGCCCAGCAGTGTGGCTGGCCTGCCCCCGTGGCTTGTCTTCATGCATTCACAAGGAAATGTCGACTCCATTTCCCAGGCTCTAGAACAATCCCTCTGCCCCCCCACACCCTTTGCCCTGTAGGAAGGAGGCTCTGTCTGACATGGCAGGAAGGGTCTGACGCTGGTCAGATAAGTTCCTCTCCTGGGAAGTGGGGAGCAAAGGGATGAGGCCAGGTCTGCCTCCCCCTGCTTAGCCCTGTGCTTCTGGGAAAACGAGCAAAGGAAAGGCTGTCTGCTCCTATCCTATGTCCCGAGCAGGGACACAGGGCTGCCTCTCTTAGTCCACTTTCCCCTCCATGAATCCCTCCCCAGGCTCTCAGCCTGGCTCCCACCAAGTCCTGAATCTAAAGGGTAAGGAGTAAGGACTGTCCTCATGCCCAGACTCAGGGCATTGCTGGGCATGCGTGCTGATACAACTCGTATTTCCTGTGAGGCCATTGCTCCAACTCAGAGACTGACTCTCCATTTTAGACGAACCTTCCTGCGGCTCCCTGTAAGTCAGTCACCCAGCTGTAAATATGACTGTAGTGTCTCCTGAAGGGAGCAACGCCTGCCCCTGGTTGCCCTGCAGTTGATCGTGGGATTAAGCAAGACGCGGGGTATTTATGGGGCTGGTGGGTATTGCTCCAGGTCTTGCCTTAGCCCTAGGAGACTGTTGGGACATTGCTGAGGTCATTGCCTAACTCTGCCCTCTGTATTCCCTGTCTGTCATTCAGCAGGGCCGGGCGGGCGGGTGGAGGAATCGCAGTGCTTTGACAGAGTGGTTTGCTTTGCGTCTTTAGGGTGGGGTAGGCAGGGTGGAAGCAGCTCAGGCCACATCTTGTGCACTAGCCTCCTTGGGCTACCACAGGATTCCCTCCCCCATCCCCCATCTGCATCCCCCAGACCTCTTCAGGCTCCATTCCCCGGCCTGGAATCTTTTTTGTTGTTGTGTTTGGTCATGGGGGCCTGAACTCTGGGCCTGGGCGCTGTCCCTCAGCTCTTCAGCTAAGGCTAGCGCTCTACTTGAGCCACAGCGCCACTTCTGGCTTTTTCTGCTTATGTGGTGCTGAGGAATGGAACCCAGGGCCTCATGCATGCAAGGCAAACACTCTACCACTGAGCCACCTTCCCAGCCCCTCAAGCCTGGAATCTTAAGTCCTTTGTCCCCTGTCATCCTCTCTCTCTACTTCTCCCTCACAGTCCATGCTGTGAGGGCCCAGAATGTTCTTCCACCTGGGGAAATCTTTTCACCTGGAGGATGATCCAGGGAAGTTGTAAATTCTAGTAAAGGCCTGAGAGGGCACATGTTCTTCATTGTGTATGTGTGCCAGTATGGAGACTTGAACTCAGGACCTCACCATCTTGCTTGGCTTTTTCACTCCAAGCTGGTACTCTACCACTGAGCCACAGCTCTACTTGCAGCTTTTGGCTGGCTTAATGGAGATAAGAGTCTCACAGACTTTTGCGCAAAGGCTGGCTGTGAACTACGAGGCTCAGATCTCAGCCTCTCGAGTAGCTAGGATGACAGGCATGTACCACCAGCGTCCGGAGGGGGGCGTGTTCTGCAGCCATGTTCTTAAATTCTCAGGAAGTAAGCTTAGGTGACAAAGAACCGGCTCACGCCGGGAAGCAGATGAACAGAACGGACGTTCACGAGCTGACAGGCACCACAGCCCTCTCGCCTGGTCTCTAGAAGTCACAATGCTTCCTCATCTTACCACCAGGAGACACTGGGGACAATAACCACAGTCCCCCCCCCCCCATGTCCCTCTGTCAGGAGCAGTCAGTGGCCACAAGCTAGCGCCTCTGCAGTCCTAACTTGAGAGGTTTTAGAACCCCGCCGATGCCCGGAACCCTTCCCTCATCCACTCATCCAATCCAGCGGCTCAGCCCCTGCCACCCACACCTCCAGCTCATTCCCCCAGCTCTGTAATAACGCTCCTGAACACCCAGCTCTCCTTGCAATCACACCACACGTGAGCGAGAGCGAGCACACAGGCCCTGCAGCGGTCCGCAGCTGCTTCAGGGAGTGCCTCGTCTGGACACCCAACGGGGCTGGTTAGCATCCCAGTGCACACGCAGGAGCCCTGGCCAGCAAGAGCCGGCCACCGTGGCCTCCGTGAGGCCTGTTCTACACAAACAGGACTCTAAAATCACATGCCCATCACCCCCATGGGTCATACTCCATCCCTCAGGTGGCTGGTGCACGGGGCTCTCCGGGGGCTAGACTGCCAGGGGTCACGAGGAGGTGCCCACGACCCCTAACTCCCCTTCCAGACCTGTCCCCTCCCCTCTCCTCCTTGCTCCATTCCCTCTGCTGTGGCCATTCACCTGCTGCTGCTGGGAGCCACTGTGGGACCTGGCCGGTGCACTCTCCAGCGGGCCGCGTTTCCCAGGCCAACTCCGGTGCATTCTCAGCCTTCCACTCAGCCTCCTTTCAACCTAGCCTCCCCCTTCAACCTGGCCTCCCCCTTCAGACCTCCCAGAACTTTAAAATGCCTGAGTTGGAGGGCGTGGGTGGACTCAGGGAACACACTATTGAACCCTGTTTTCTTTGGGATTCCCCACAAAAAGCCAATCCCGCAGGGGGAAGGAATCGGAATCCTTGTTTGGGAGCCCTGACTGACTTTTCTGCAGGCCGTGGCCTGGGGCTCTCTGCCGGTCCACATTGTTCCTGTTTCCATGGTGACTGGAGCTTCCTGCCACCTTGTGTGGCTCTAATCCTCCGGGGCTGGGCCAGGCTTCCCTGGCAGCCAGAAAGCCGTAGCATTTTGTCTGGAGGCCAGCTAAGGCGGGAGGGGGGGTGCAGGGGTTGTGCAGCCAGAGGATCGCTTGTGAGGATGGATTCACGGAGACAGGCTGCGTCCCGTCCACCTGCGCACTCGGAAGCAGGTCTCCCAGGCCTCTCTCCAGAGAATCCCTTCAAACTGCTCTTTTATTTTTGTGCTGGTACTGGGCCTTGAACTCAAGATTTGGGCTCCAACCCTTACCTTTTTCACTTAAGGCTGACATTCTCCCACTAGAACCACACCTTCACATCTGGCTTGTTTTCTTTTTTTTTTCTTCCTTTTTTTTTTTTTTCTGGTTCATTAGAGAAAAGTCTCACAGACTTTCCTACTTGGTCTGGCTTCAAACTGGGATCCTCAGATCTCAGCCTCCTAAGTAGCTAATGAGATGACAGGTGTGAGCCACCAGCTCCTGGTTTGCCTCTTTTTTTTTTTTTTTTCCAGTCATGGGGCTTGAACTCTGGGCTCTTCAGCTCAAGGAGAGCACTCTCCACTTGAGCCACAGTGCCACTTCCGGTTTTCTGGTGGTTAATTGGAGATAAGAGTCACGCAGACTTTGTTGCCTGGGCTGGCTTTTAACTGTGATCCTCACATCTCAGCCTCCCGAGTAGCTAGGACGACAGGCATGAACTACTAGTGCCCAGCACCTCTGTTCTTGATTTGCTATTCTGATACCCAGCTCCTCAGAGCAAGGCCTGCTCCCTCTGTAGGGCCTCCTAGAGCCCCCAAGCATGGCTAGTAGGAGTATGGGCAAGCACCTTTTCCATCCTAAGCCCTAGCATGTCCTTCTGAACCAGGGGCACTGCTGAGGGACTGGCCAGGCTAAACTTCTCCTCTTTGGGGAAGAGGCTCAAAAGGGTCTGACTGAGCATCAGCCTGAGGCGGTGCATCTGAGCTCCCTGCCAGTCGGGTCACAGGGCAGAGCCACAGCCACCCCTCCCATGAGGAACAAACCCCAGCCTGAGCTGGGCCCAGTTTGCACACATCTGTAGGTTTTCAAGCCCAAGCTGTGCCAGGGAATCTACAGATTCCTCCCACTTAGCTGAGAGGAAATGGTGCATGTACACACATGTGCACGCACACATATACGTGTGAGTGCGTGCACACCGATGCATATGTATGTGTGCGTGTGCATGCATGCCCGTGCATGTGTGCTTGGAGACAGGTGCACATGAGGGTGCTTTTCCCTGGGTGAGGAGAGAGATGGGTGTGTCTGGGTGAGTATACATGGGAGGACATGGAAGAAGCAGAGCCCCAGCCCACTTTCTCCTGCGCCCCAATAACTTGGCCTCTGATTGGCTTATTCCTGACTTAGAGTGGTTCTGAGAGGCAGGACCTAGGGATGCCAGGAGGTGACATTCACAAGAGGCAGCACAATGTGGAAGGAGGGACGTGGCTGAGGGTCAGGGAGGAGCTGAGCCGTGGGGGTGGAGTGAGGGAGGCGCGGCGTGGACGCCAGGTCCAGCAGGGACCAGCTTGCGGAGGGCCTGGGGCGGCCGGCTCTCGGTGGTCTGAGCTGCCGCGTCTGGCTGGTGGTGAGGAGGCACCTACCTGTACCACGCTGGGTGGGAGCTGAAGGCCTGGAGTCATAGGTGGCTGGGTCCTGCGACCGGGGCGTCATCCAGGGCCGCCTCGGTGCCCGGCACAGAGCCCGCGGCGCCCGCGGCACCAAGGCCCATGGTGAGGAGGATCTGAAAGGAAAGGGCTGTGGGAGACGTGCCTGGGCCCTGGGGCAGCATGGAAAGGGCCTCAGGAAGCAAGCAAGGACGCTCCACTCCCCAGAAAGGAGGTCTGAAAAGGCAGCAGGACGCTGGCCAGGAAGGCCCGGACCCAGGGCCAGTGAGGGCCACCCGCAGGCCCGGGTAACCCCAGAAAGGGCATCAGCAGGCAAGTGTGTGTCAGATGTGGGTGAAAACCGTCAGGGGGTCCTGCAGGATGGAGGATTAGAAGGATGGACCCCAAGACAGGGCCAGGCAGGGTTAAGGAGGTCGCTGGGCTTGGAGGTGAAGGAGATCCTAGCCTGCAGGGTGACTGGGTGGTGTAAGGTCACCCCAGGGCTGGACGGAGGCTCGCGTCACAGCCTCCTGGTTTTGTCCCAACCTCCCTGCATCCTCCTCCCCAACCTCAGGGCTTTGGGCTGGGCTCAGTCCCACACTTCTGGAGTCCTCAGGTATGGGGTAGGGCTTGGGACAAGTCGGGGTCACACACAGCATGTGGGAAGAGAGATGGCCATGTGGGAAGGAAGAAAGGAAGGGCAGAGGAAGCTAGCGTGGGTGGGCGCTGGGCAGCCTTCCTGCCCTTCCCTGTGTCATGAGGGCGAAGGTGCCCGCAGGAGAGGTCCAGCTCCAGACCAGGGAGGGAGGCACAGGACCAAGGGACAACCCGAGTTCCAGAGGGTGGGCATGGGAGATGGAGCCCTGGAGGGCGGGAGCAGGCAGGGGAGGAGGAGGGTACTATAGGAAGGAGGGAGGACAGCAGATGGGGGAGTGGGAGGATGCTAGGAGGAGCAGGAGGGAGGTGCCAGGAGAGGGGAGGAGAGCGTGCCAGACAGAGGAAGAGGGGAAGCGCCAGGCAGCAGGTGGCAGACGGGGGAAGGCAGGGAGGTGAGGGGCAGGGAAGTGAGGGGCAGAGGAAGGCCCAGGTGGGGGACAGAGGGGACGGCTGCAGCCAGGGAGGAGGCAGAGGAGGTGGGCCAGAGCTGGGTGGGACTTTGCCAGCCAGGGAGGGAGGTAAGAGGAAGAGGTACCAGGTTGGAGCAATGCCAGATGGGGTGGTAGTGAAAAAAGTGGGGGGCACACCAGAAAAGGAGGAGGGGAGAAAAATGCCAGGAAGGGAGGAAGGGATAGGCCAGATAAAGGGAAGATGCCAAGCAGGGTGAGGAGGATGCCAGGGGGGAGGGGGATTCCAGGCAAGGAGTAGAGGGGTGACAGGCAGAGGGATGAGGTGCCAGTCAGGGGAGGAGGGAGGAGGGTACCGGGCAGGGGAGGAGGGAGGAGGAATGCCAGGCAGGGGAGGAGGAGGGATGAGGGTACCGGGCAGGGGAGGAGGGAGGAGGGATGCCAGGCAGGGGAGGAGGAGGGATGAGGGTACCGGGCAGGGGAGGAGGGAGGAGGGATGCCAAGCAGGGGAGGAGGATGAGAGTACAGGCAGGAGAGGAGGGATGCCAGGGGGGGATGAGGGATGAGGGTACTGGGCAGGGGAGGAGGGATGCCAGGCAGGGGAGGAGGATGAGAGTACAGGCAGGGGAGGAGGGATGCCAGGGGGGAGGAGGGAGGAGGGATGGGGTGCCAGGCAGGGAGGAGGGATGGGGTGCTAGACAGGGGAGGAGGGAGGAGGGAGGAGGGATGGGGTGCCAGACAGGGGAGGAGGGAGGAGGGAGGAGGGATGGGGTGCCAGGCAGGAGAGGAGGGAGGAGGGAGGAGGATGGGGTGCCAGGCAGGAGAGGGGGAGGGGGGAGGAGGGATGGGGTGCCAGGTGGGGAGGAGGGAGGAGGGAGGAGAGAGGGGGTGCCAGGAGGAGGGAGGGGGAAGAGGGATGAGGTGCCAGGGGAGGAGGGAGGAGGGATGGGGTGCCAGGGGAGGAGGGAGGAGGGATGGGGGTGCCAGGGGAGGAGGGAGGAGGGATGGGGTGCCAGGCAGGGGAGGAGGGAGGAGGGAGGAGGGATGAGGTGCCAGGCAGGGAGGAGGGATGGGGTGCCAGGCAGGGGAGGGGGGAGGGGGAAGGAGGGATGGGGTGCCAGGAGGAGGGAGGGGGAGGAGGGATGGGGTGCCAGGCAGAGGAGGAGGGAAGAGGGATGGGGTGCCAGGCGGGGAGGGGGAGGAGGGATGGGGTGCCAGGCAGGGGAGGAGGGAGGAGGGATGGGGTGCCAGGAGGGGGAGGAGGGAGGAGGGATGGGGTGCCAGGAGGGGGAGGAGGGAGGAGGGATGGGGTGCCAGGAGGGGGAGGAGGGAGGAGGGATGGGGTGCCAGGAGGGGGAGGAGGGAGGAGGGATGGGGTGCCAGGCGGGGAGGAGGGAGGGGGGAGGAGGGATGGGGTGCCAGTAGGAGGGAGGGGGGAGGAGGGATGGGGTGCCAGGCGGGGAGGGGGAGGAGGGATGGGGTGCCAGGAGGAGGGAGGGGGGAGGAGGGATGGGGTGCCAGGAGGAGGGAGGGGGAGGAGGGATGGGGTGCCAGGCGGGGAGGAGGGAGGAGGGATGGGGTGCCAGGTGGGGAGGAGGGAGGAGGGATGGGGTGCCAGGCAGGGGAGGAGGGAGGAGGGATGGGGTGCCAGGCAGGGGAGGGGGAGGAGGGATGGGGGTGCCAGGCGGGGAGGGGGAGGAGGGATGGGGTGCCAGGCAGGGAGGAGGGATGGGGTGCCAGGAGGGGAGGAGGGAGGAGGGATGGGGTGCCAGGCGGGGAGGAGGGAGGGGGAGGAGGGATGGGGTGCCAGGCGGGGAGGGGGAGGAGGGATGAGGTGCCAGGAGGGGGAGGAGGGAGGAGGGATGGGGTGCCAGGTGGGGAGGGGGAGGAGGGATGGGGTGCCAGGCGGGGAGGAGGGATGGGGTGCCAGGAGGGGGAGGAGGGAGGAGGGATGGGGTGCCAGGAGGGGGAGGAGGGAGGAGGGATGGGGTGCCAGGCGGGGAGGAGGGAGGGGGAGGAGGGATGGGGTGCCAGGAGGGGGAGGAGGGAGGAGGGATGGGGTGCCAGGCGGGGAGGGGGAGGAGGGATGGGGTGCCAGGCGGGGAGGAGGGAGGGGGGAGGAGGGATGGGGTGCCAGGAGGGGGAGGAGGGAGGAGGGATGGGGTGCCAGGCGGGGAGGAGGGAGGGGGGAGGAGGGATGGGGTGCCAGGAGGGGGAGGAGGGAGGAGGGATGGGGTGCCAGGCGGGGAGGAGGGAGGGGGGAGGAGGGATGGGGTGCCAGGAGGGGGAGGGGGAGGAGGGATGGGGTGCCAGGCGGGGAGGAGGGAGGGGGGAGGAGGGATGGGGTGCCAGGAGGGGGAGGAGGGAGGAGGGATGGGGTGCCAGGAGGGGGAGGAGGGAGGAGGGATGGGGTGCCAGGAGGAGGGAGGGGGGAGGAGGGATGGGGTGCCAGGAGGAGGGAGGGGGGAGGAGGGATGGGGTGCCAGGCGGGGAGGAAGGAGGGGGAGGAGGGATGGGGTGCCAGGCGGGGAGGATGGAGGGGGGAGGAGGGATGGGGTGCCAGGCGGGGAGGGGGAGGAGGGATGGGGTGCCAGGCGGGGAGGAGGGAGGAGGGATGGGGTGCTAGGAGGAGGGAGGGGGAGGAGGGATGGGGTGCCAGGCGGGGAGGGGGAGGAGGGATGGGGTGCCAGGCGGGGAGGAGGGAGGAGGGATGGGGTGCCAGGCGGGGAGGGGGAGGAGGGCTGGGGTGCTAGGAGGAGGGAGGGGGGAGGAGGGATGGGGTGCCAGGAGGAGGGAGGGGGAGGAGGGATGGGGTGCTAGGAGGAGGGAGGGGGAGGAGGGATGGGGTGCCAGGAGGGGGAGGAGGGAGGAGGGCTGGGGTGCCAGCAGGGGCGAGGCGGGCCGGCGGGCGGGAGGCGGCCGGCGGTCGCTCACCTGCTCGGACCGGCCCGGAGGCGGCCGCCCGCCCGCTCCTCGGTGCTCGTCCGCCGGCGCAGGCGCCGCCGCAGCCCCGCCGAGCGGGGGAGGCGCAGGGAGCGTCTGCAAAGAGCGAGCCGCCCGCACCGAGTTAGGGACCGGAGCG
This sequence comes from Dipodomys spectabilis, assembly GCF_019054845.1. Classification (NCBI taxonomy): domain Eukaryota; kingdom Metazoa; phylum Chordata; class Mammalia; order Rodentia; family Heteromyidae; genus Dipodomys; species Dipodomys spectabilis. Next base: position 9,368,915 of record NW_024870711.1, read on the forward strand.
GAAGCGCCGCCGGCTCGCCCGTCCGCGCCGCGCGGCCCGCGGGCCTGGCGGACCCGCCCCCCCGCGGCCCTCCCGCCCCGCCCCGCGGGGCCGCGCGGCGCGCCTCGCTGCTCTGCCCACGCGCTGCTCCGGGCGCCGCGGGGCGCGCACAGGTGTGCACACGGCGCCCCTCCGCGCTCACACCCACGGCCGGGCACACCGGGCCTCGAGGCCTGGCGCCCCCGCCCCCATGACGCCCCCTGGCCCCTAGGCTGTGCACCCCCCATGACGCCCCCCTGGCCCCTAGGCTGTGCACCCCCCATTACCCCCCCCCCGCCCCTGGGCCATGCACCCCCCCCATGACGCCCCCTGGCCTCTAGGCTGTGCACCCCCCATGACACCCCCCCCCCCGCCCCTGGGCCATGCACCCCCCATGACGCCCCCCCCACCGCCCCTGGGCTGTGCGCCCCCATGACGCCCCCCCACCGCCCCTGGGCCGTGCACCCCCCATGACGCCCCCCCACCGCCCCTGGGCCGTGCATCCCCCTTGACGTCCCCCCACCGCCCCTGGGCCGTGCACCCCCATGACGCCCCCCCCACCGCCCCTGGGCCGTGCACCCCCATGACGCCCCCCCACCGCCCCTGGGCTGTGTGCCCCCCATCATGCCCCCCCAGCTCCTGGAGACCTGGCACCTCTCCCATGACGCCTCCCCATTGGCTGTGCGCCCCCCATGACGCCCCCGGCCCCTGAGCCATGCAGGACACCCTCCCAGGGATGGCGGTCTCCAGCGAACCTCTGAAGGAGTCCCTTCCCATCCTAGGGCCACTTCTTGCGGTCCCCACTCAAACCCTCAGAACCTGGCTGTCACCGGCCTCAACCCCAGCCTTCAGAGTCCAAGATCAGACCAAGACCAGAGAGAGCGAGCAGCCCACTTGGAAGGGCAGCAGCAGGGGAGTGTAAGCCCCCTAGCACCGGGCCAGGAGGACCGCGGGCCCAAGGAAGAGACAGGAGATCAGGGAGCTTAGGTACAGGCAGAGGCCAAGGTTGTATGCTGCCCACAAGACCCGCCCCCCATCCCTGCCCCCCCCCCCCCCCACACACACACAGCAGAGGTCAAACAACCCTGCTCCCTCTGTAAGCATCTAAGTTTCTGGTCTGGACTGTCCTGACATGGTGGACACAAACTTGCAGCTTTTCCATCCACTGTCTTATTTTTATTTTTGCCAGTTCTAGGGCTTGAACTCAGGGCCTGGGCACTGCCCCTGAGCTTCTTTTGCTCAAGGCTAGCCCTCTACCACTTGAGCCACAATGCCGCTTCCAGCCTTTTCTGTGTATGTGGTACTGAGCAATTGTACCCAGGGCTTCATGCATGCTAGGCAAGCACCATACCGCTAAGCCACATTCCCAGCCCCACTATTGTGTTTTTAGTTGCTATGTTTTATCATTGTGTGTGTGTGTGTGTGTGTGTGTGTGTGCCAGTCCTAGAGCTTGAACTCAGGATCTGGGCACTGTTACTGACATTTTTGCTCAAGGATAGCACTCTACCACTTGAGCCATAGCTCCACTTCTGGCTTTTTTGGTGCCTAATTGGAGGTAAGATTCTCATGCACTTTCCTGTCTGGGCAGGCTTTGAGCTAAGATCTTCAGATCTCAGCCTCCTGTGTAGGTAGGATTACAGGCGTGAGCCACCAAATCCTGGCTCAGGAACTTCTTATGCCTGGGCTGGCCTTGAACCATGACACCTTGATTTCCAACTCTGAAGTAGCTAAAATTATAGGCTTGAGTCACTGCTCCCAGCTAGGTAGCTCATTTCTTTTTAGTCCTGAATGGTTCCATTGTATAGATCTACCACAGTAATAATTATCTTTTAATAAATGTTTGCTTGCTTATTTTTCTATGTAATTATCATTCAGACAGCTCCAAACTCTTGGCTGACTCTTAAACTCTTCTCAGAGTATTTGGCTTCAACAGTCTGTTCTGAGGCCTTCTGGTTGTCCTGTGTTGGAGGGTCTCTTTGTAATAATCTTGAGAATTCCTTTCACTTCTCTTCTGTTCATTTATTCATCTTTGTGGGCATTATCTCTTTTTTTCTATTTTTTTTTGTCAGTTATGGGTCTTGAACTCTGGGCCTTGGCTCTTCAGCTCAAGGCTAGTGCTCTACCCCTTGAGCCACAGTGCCACTTCTGGTTTTCTGGTGGTTAATTGGTGAGAAGAGTCTCACGGACTTTCCTGCCCAGGCTGGCTTTGAACCGTGATCCTCAGATCTCAGACTCCTCAGTAGTTAGGATTACAGTTGTGAGCCCTAGGCACCCGGCTCGAGCATTAACTTAAACATTGGAATTCAATGGTAGGCACAAGGAACCAGAGTTTCTGCCCCCTTGGAATTTATCACCAAGTGGGAGAGACAGACAAACCAATAAGGAGAGTATATGGGTGTTTATTCCAGGTCTGCAAAACTGGTGCTAAACTCAACATTCAATCAGTACAGTCTGCCACATTAACTACTAAAGAAAAATCACAGGATCCCATCAACAAATGCAGGAGGCCTTCAACAATTTCCAACAACAATAACAAAAATGCTCAGAAAGAAACAGGGAGAGAGGGAGCTTCCTCAACCCCACAAAGATGTCTGTGCGTCACCTTGAGCTGATATCACAATTGTAACAGAAGGAAGATTTTCCCTCTAAGATCAGGAAAGGGCATGAATGTCTATTTACAATACTTTTATTCCTTTTGCTGCTAGAAGTTGCAGCCAATGCAATAAGGCAAGAAAAGGAAACAAAAGGCACAGAGACCATGAAGAAGAAGTAAAGGGGTATGTATTCAACACCATGATTATCTACATAGCACAGTTCAGTAGGGCCAGGCATGGGTGGCTTAGACCTATAATTCTAGCTACTTAGGAGGGGAAATCAGAAGCCTCATGGCTCTAGGAAAGCCTGGGCAAAAGTAACATTCGCAGCATAAAAAACTGAATGTCAGCCGGGTGCCAGTAGCTCATGCCTATAATCCTAGCCACTCAGGAGCCTGAGATCTGAGGATTGTGGTTCAAAGCCAGCCCAGGCAGGAAAAGTCTGTGAGACTCTTATCTCCTGAAAGTGGTGCTGTGGCTCAAGTGGTAGAGCACTTGCCTTGGGCTGAAGAGCCAAGGGACAGAGCCCAAGCCCAAAGTTCAAGCCCCATGACGACAAAAACAAAACAAAACAAAAATCCAAAACTGAATGTGGTGGCTTACACCATATATATATATATATATATGTAAATATATATATGTATATATATATATATGTAAATATACGTATATACATATATTTATGACTGTCCTGGTCAAAAAGTGACACCCTATCTCAAAAATAATCAGAGCAAAAAAGGCAGGAGACATGGATCAAGTGGTACAGTACTGGCACTGTGAGTGTGAAGCCTGGTGACCCCTAGTGCTGAAAACAAGAAAAGAAGAGGGAAAGGAAATCCCAGGAAGTTTACAAAAATCTTCTTACAACTAATTTAGGAAAGGGTTATAAGAGGATACAAAGGCCAGGCACTGCTGACTCATACCTGTAATCCTAGCTACTCTGGAGGCTGAGATCTGAGGATAGAGGTTTGAAGCCAGCCTGAGCTGGTTTCCAAAAGCTGGGAATGAAGCTGTGGTTAAAGTGGTAGAGTACAAGGCTTGAGCAAAGGCATCTCAGAGACAGTGTCCAGGCTCTGGCTGTAAGCCCCACGAGCAGTTCAAACAAACAAAAAAGAATATAAAAATTCCTTGTATTTCTACATCTTAGCAGAATTTTGTGAATTTTGGTGACCTAGTGGACACTGAATCAAAAATGTAATTCCAGCCAGGCGCTGGTGGCTCACGCCTGTAATCCTAGCTACTCAGGAGGCTGAGAGCTGAGGATCTCGGTTCAAAGCCAGCCTGGGCAGCAGAGACCGTGAGACTCCTATCTCCAATAAACCACCAGGAAACCGGAAGTGGCGCTGTAGCTCAAGTGGTAGAGCGCTTGCCTTGAGCTGAAGAGCTGAGGGACAGCGCCCAGGCTCAGAGTTCAAGCCCCACGGCGGACCAAAAAAATAACAAAAACAAAAAAATGTAATTCCATGTGCAACTCTCGGTAAAATGGAAATACTTGGTGCAAGTCTAACAAAACGAGTGCAGGATGCAGCAGTAATGAAAGGTGAAGAAACATGAGCAGAGAGACAGAGCAAGCTAGCGGGAAAAGGGTTTCATGTCGCAAACATATTCATCCTCCAAAAACGCATGCACAGGGTTAAGCCAATTCTCATCAAAATCCCACATGTTTTTGTAGGAAAAAAAAAGAGAAAACTATTCTAAACTCGATATGAAAACCAGTGCCAAAGAAATGTGTGTGTGTGTGTGTGTGTGTGTGTTGGTCCTGGGGCTTGAACTCAAGGCCTAGATGCTGTCCCTGAGCTCTTTCTGCTCAAGGTTAGCACTCTACCACTTGAACCACAGCTCCACTTCTAGCTTTTTGGTGGTTAATTAAACATAAGAATCACACCAATTTTTCTGCTTAGAAATGGCTTTGAACCATGATCCTCATATCTCCGCCTCCTGAGTAGCTAGGATTACAAGTGTGAGCCACCAGTGCCTGGCTTGGACTTTTTTTTTTTTATTGCATGCATGGGGCCCTGGGTTTGATTTCTCAGCACCACATAAGCAGAAAAAGTCGGAAGTGGTGCTGAGGCTCAAATGGTAGAGCATTAGCCTTGAGCTGAAGAGCTGAGGGACAGCATCTAGGCCCAGAGTTCAAGACCCATGACCAACAGAAAGAAAGAGAGAAAGAAAAAAAGAAAGAAAGAAAGAGAGAGAGAAAGAAAGAAAGAGAGAGAGAGAAAGAAAGAGAGAGAGAGAGAGAGAGAGAGAAAGGAAAAGGTAGGAAGCAAGCAACAGGAGTTACCATAGTCTAAGCTAAAGCTTAATGTACAGCCACAGCCCTCAAGATCATGTGTCATTGGCAGAGGGACAGACACACAGATGAATGGGACAGAACAGAAAACCCAGAAATAGGCCCAAGCAGATACGCCAAACTGAGTTTTGACAAAGGTCCAGAAGCAATTCAGTGGAAGGAAGATGACCTTTCAGCAGTCAGAGCTGGCACAACCAGCCATGCACAGGAAACGCAGAACTGCACCAAACTCATCTCATTAAAAAAAAAAAAGAGGCTGCGAATGGAGACAACGTAAGTGGCTAAGCTAAAACCAGGAAGCATGGACACATTTCACACAAGAGATTTTCATCTTTGGAGAGTTCCTAGACTTGGCTGTGTGCTGGAGGCTCAGCCTGGACTGAGCTACTTGGAAGCTGAGAATAGGGGCATTGTGGTTGGAAGGTCACCCAGGCAGAACGGTTATTTATTTATTTGTTTTTGGTTGGTCGTGGGGCTTGAACTCTGGGCCTGGGAACCGTCCCTCAGCTCTTCAGCTCATGGTTAGCACTTTACCACTTGAGCCACAGCGCCACTTCCAGTTTTCTGAGTGGTTTATTGGAGATGAGTCTCATGGATTTTTCTGCCTGGGCTGGCTTTGAACTACGATCCTCAGATCTCAGCCTCTTGAGTAGCTAGGATTACAGGCAGGAGCCAGAAAGGTTATTGAGACCCACTTCTTAACCCATAGCTGGGTGAAGTGGCACATTCCAGTCATCCTGAGGTATGTGGGAGGCTAAGATCGGGAGGTTCTAGGCCAGCCCAGGGAGAAGTCCAAGAAACTACTACCCTACAGAAGGGTAGCTGGACCTGTTGGCATAAGCCCATGATCACACTGTGACAGGGTCCTAAGGAAGGTGAATCAAAGCTCAGACACATGTTTGATGAGATGTGAGACCCTGTCCTAAAAAGCAATGAGTGAAGGCCAACTGCCAGTAGCTTCCACCTATTCATCCCAGCTACTCAGGAGGCTGAGATCCGAGGATGGCTGTTCAAAGCCAGCCTGGGCAAGAAAGTCTGTGATACTCTTATCTCCAGTGAACCACCAGAAAACCAGAAGTGGTGCTGTAGCTCAAGTGGTAGAGCGCTCGCCTTGAGCTGAAGAGCTGAGGGACAGCACCCAGGCCCAGAGTTCAAGCCCCACAACCGGCATGGGCAGTGTGCATGGGCAGTGGCCACGAGACGCACCTGGCCGAGCCGCACTGTCAACTGCTGGCGCGGTGGAGACGCAGTGGAGCTGGGTGGAGACGCGGAAAGGCAGCTGGCATGCAGCTTGACGCACACACTGCTGGAGATGCAAATGGTGCAGCACTTGGAGGAAGAACTTGGCAGTGCCTTAGAACACACGTTTGAACCCAGCGTCTGCAATCCTGGGCTTTTATCCCAGGGTAATGAAATCTCACATTCAAGCAAAAACCTGTAGCTGGGTGTCCACTGCGGCTTTGGTTACAGATAGCCCTGAACATTTACCATCCCCACCCCCCTTCAGTGGCTGGATGCTGTACACCCACAGCGTGGAACGTTACTCAGCAGTTAAAAGGAATGTGTTCCCAACACACACGACCCCAGGGGGGAAATCTCAAAATAATCAATAGATTATTTTAGTCTTGGGAGTTAATTGAAAGTGTGGGGGGAAAAAAGCCAATCTCAAAATGCTCCACACTGCACATTTCCATTTATATAACATGGCAAATTTATAGAGATGGAGAACAGGTTATTGTGTGCCAGGATGGGGAGGGGAGAAGGGAGATGGGTAATGGAAAAGTCTAGAATTTGCACTGTGGATCTAGGCTCATCACAGTGCCTGACGACTGGGCCACACCTGTGACCAGAACCCATAAATATTACCTGTGAGCTACAAGAGAAGTCTGTCCTGGAGCGCCAGAGTGGACCCCAAGTGCCATCACAAGAACCACAGTGAAAGGAGCCTGGCGGAGCAGCGGCTCACGCCTGCCATCCCGGCTACTCAGGAGGACTTGCAGCCGGAGGCGAGCCTGTGTAAACTTATGGGAACCCCATCTCAGTACGTAAGCTGGGTGTGGTGATGTGTCTGGCACCCAAGCTACCCAGGGTTCTTGTTTTCTACACAGATTATTCTGACACAGGGTCTTGCTTCCTGCCTGGGCGTGGGCCTGGACCAAATCCTCCTAAGTCTTGCTTCCCATCACAGCTGGGATGACAGGCAGGAGCCGCCACACCCAGCCTCTTTCCATTGAGATGAGCCTTGAACTGCTGTGATCCTCAAGATCTCAGCTTCCCAAAGCACAGAGGCATGAGCCACCGGGACTGGAAAAACAGAACAAAAGCCCACAACACAACAAAGCAAAACTCCTCTGGGGTGAAGAGATTTGAGGGGTCCCTTTTGGCTTTCTGAGCAGGTGGAGGTCCTGGCAAACATGGGGTCCCCCCATGCCCCTGGTCACGTGCATCTCTTCACCAGGCTGTTCATCTGTACCCTTCTATTTATTGTTTAAATTGTGAGATAGGATTTCACTATGGACTCCGGCTGGCCTCGAACTCACCGTCCTCCAGCCTCATCCTCCATGGTGTCAGGATGACGGCTCCGTTGGCATGCTTGTTAACACAAGGGTGTATGGAAGGAGGTACTTCTCCAAGTTGTTATTATTATTATTATTACTACTACTACCAGTCCTGAACTCTGGGCCTGGGCGCTGTCTCTCAGCTCTTCAGCTCAAGGCTAGTGCTCTACCACTTGAGCCACAGTGCCACTTCCGGCTTTCTCTGTGTATGTGGTACTGAGGAATCGAACCCAGGGCTTCATGCATGCTAGGCAAGCGCTCTACCACTGAGCACTCCCCCGGGTTCTGTGAGCCCTTCTAGAGAAGGACCAAGGCCAAAGAGTAAAGATTCAGGCGCCCTGACTTAGAGCTGTCAGGGGGTACCGAGGTGGCTGGGGGGGGGGTTGTGGTGAGCATCTGAAGCCAGGCTGAGCACTTAGCCTGTGGAATTTCACTCCTGTCCAGCCCCGGGGAGGGGGGGTGTTCTGAGCTGAACCCCGCCCCCCATATTCACCGTGCTGGGCCCGGTGAGCGACTGTGTGTGAGGCAAAGCACTTTTCCCAGTCAAATAACCAGAGAGTTCTTTGGTGAATGAGGGAGGGCATTCCTGCTTTGTTGACTCTTCTGTACCCCCAAAACCATTGTTGCCAGTCTTCTTCCTTCCAATCCCCCCAGCCTATGCCCAGGCTCATCTGACAGCAGTGCACTGCAGGTCTCTGGGGAGACTGTCGCGGAGGACCTGCGAGGTCTCTGGGGACCCAGCACCGGCGGTGGCCTGGGCTTCTGAGATCCAGCCCAGCCCTGCAGGATTCTGTCCGTCCGCTTTTGACAGGCTGTCCCCGCCCTCCCCTTCCCAAATGGCCCGGGCTGTAAGTGGCAAGGGCTGTAAGTGGCAGTGGGCAGCATCAGGCAAGCGGCTGCTGTGGGCGCTGTGGTGGGAGAACTCCCAGGCCACAGCCTTTTGCCATCATGGCTTCCTTGGTTGGAACGAGGCTGTGTGGTTACCATGACAACAAATGGTGCTGGCAGAAGCAGGGCCTTGGGAGCGGGAGGGCGGCAGCTCTGAGGCTGCAGGAGTGGGCAGGGACTGCCCTGGTCTCTGGGCAGCGAAGCACTGGGTCTCAGTGTAGGTGTTTGCGCCTGTTCGAATCCCGGTGATTATCCAGAGAAAGTACTGAGAAAGGCTTGTGGGGGGGGCCTCTGTTCCCCGGGTGTCCACATGTCTGCACATGGCCCCTGTGCTGAAGTCCATCCATAGACATTTGTTTGTCCATTGTGAGATTTGAACTCAGGGCCTTTTGCTCAAGGCTAGCTAGTGGTCTACCACTTTGAGCCACAGCACCACTTCCAGTTTTCTGGCATTTAATTGGAGAGAAGAGTCTCACTGACTTTCCTACCTGGGCTGGCTTGGAGCCACGATCCTTAGACCTCCGATTCCTTCCTGAGCAGCTAAGCCTACAGGCATGAGCCACTGGTGGCCAGCCATACACAGACTCCCCCGCCCTTCCCGCCAGCTGCCTTCTGGTCTTAATCCAAGCTCCTGATCAGCCAGGCAATCTGGTACCCACAGGCCCTTGACCCGTGTGGCTCCAGATCCAGAGCCATCTTGCCCCCTGAGCAAGGGGGTGTGGATGCGGCAGATCTGTCAGAATGTGTCCAATGCCTGCACCAATGGGCTAGTCCTGAGCGGAACCCAGTGCCAAGGGCACACACCTCCATTGTGTGTGTGTGTGTGTGTGTGTGTGTGTAACCCGTGTATAAATGGCCACTTGTCCTCATCTCCCCTCCTCCCACCTCTCTGTCTCTCTCCTTGGTGTCAGTCTTGGGACTTGAACTCAGGGCCTGGGCACTGTCCTTGAGCTTTTTTGCTCAAAGCTGGTGCTCTACCACTAGGGCCACAGCTCTGCTTCTGGTGTTTTGCTCAGTTCGTTGGACATAAGAATCTTGTGGACTTTTCTTCCTCTGACTGGCTTTGATCTCAGACTCCTGAGTAGCTAGAAATACATGAGTATTTGCATGAGTCACTGGCATCTGACTGCTCCTCATCTCTTAAGTTGAGCCCTGGGTGTGAGTTGAGCGGGAGGGAGGGAAGCCATGGAGTGGGTGCCATTAGCTTTTGAGCCTCCAACTCCAGCTTGCACGCTTGCTTGAGTGTTTTTCTTACCAGTGAAATTTTCGTCTCTTTTTCCCCCTCCTTTTTGTGCAAGGGTTAGGAGTCAGAGCCTCTCACTGGCTAGGCAGAGGCTCTACCACCAACCCATGGCTCCTGCCCCTTTTTGCACTGGTTATTTTTGAGATCGATAGGGTGTTAGTTTTTTTGCCCAACACAATCTTCCTATTTTGCACTCTGCTGTAACTGAGATGACAGGTGTACGCTACCATGCCCAGCTCCTTCCATTGAGCTGGAGTTGATAGAACTTGTTTGCCCAGACTGCAATCCTCCTGGTCTCAGCCTCCTACATAACTGGAATAGCAGACGTGTACACTACATCCAGCTATTGGTTGAGATGGAGTCTCGCCCAGTGCGTTTGCCCCGGCTGGCCTGGTGAGGAGATAGGATTACAGGGGTGAGCGACCGGCACCTGGCGGACACAGTTTTCTTTTGTTGGTGTTATGCCGTACAGCTTGTGAGTCAGTCGGTCGGGCACAGGGCTTGACAGATGCTCAGCCCAGGCCCAGGCACTTACTATTTTCCTTTTGCCAGTACTGGAAGTTGAACTCGGGGGCCTTGCACTTGCTCACTCAGCTGGTGCTCTACCACGTGAGCCACACCTCTAGCCCAGCTCTTTTTTTGCTGGTTAGTCTGGAGATGGCATCGTGTGGATTTTTCTGCCCAGGGCTGGCATCCAGCAGGGATCCTCAGATCTCGGCCTCCCGAGTGCCTAGCCCTACAGCACTGCGCCCCCGGGCTGGTGGCCAGGTACTTTTTCTTTACAGGGGCTGGGTTTAGGTGTTCCCTCTTCCTTATCCGATCCGGGGTTCGCTGTTCCACACTGCATTACTGGGCCTCCCTTTTCGTACTGCAGTCTGCTGGTGGAACTCTCTGGATTTTGAAATCTCGCAGCTGGGCCTGGCCGAGAGGCAAGAGCATCACCTAAGCCCAGGAAGGGAGGCCGGCCTGGGGTACCAACGCACGGAGGTGGCTGCGCGGGCTCTGGCGCCACCTGGCTTCCATTGCGGGAACGGCGCCCCAGGACGGCGCGGAGGGGGTGGGGTCCATCTCCCCGCAGCACCGCCCCCCCCACGGCCGTGGAGGTGGGGATGGCCCCCCACGGACAGGGCACACCCCAAGGGACACTCCGGGGCCTAACTTTCTGTAATGTTAACAGAAATGCACAGTTCAGCCGGGTACCAGGGGCTATGGTGGCCCGGTGCCAGTCTTAGGCCATTCAGGAGGCTGAGATCTGAGGAAGGTGGTTCGAAGCCAGCGCCAGCAGGAAAGTCTGTGAAACTTATCTCTACTAAACTACCACCAAAAAAAGCCAGAAGTAGAGCTGTGACTCAGGGAGTAAAGCACTGGCCTTGAGGACAGAAGCCCAAGGACAGCGCCTAAGCCCAGAGCTCAAGCTCCAGGATAAGCAGGAAGGAAGGAAGGGAGGAAGGGAGGGAGGGATGGAGGGAGGGTGAAGGAGGGAAGGAAGGAAGCAGGGCTTACCTGGGGAAGGTGAGGTCGGTACAGGAGCCACACTTCTTATCTGAGAACACAATGGGTCTGTGTTGAGCCCAGCGGAGCCAGGCACCCAGGGCCAGCAGACTCGGGGTGTCGGCTCGGCTTTGATAAGCAGGTGGACGGCTCTCCTAGCTTGCTTCCTGCTTCCTCCCAGCTGCAGGGCCGCAGGACCTGCCCAGTAAGACCCTGCCAAGGATTCTCTGCCAGTTTTCCTTCTGTCACCCGGCGAGTCTGAATCTTGGCACCAGGAAGGCCCCAGCCGCCAGGCAAAGGGGAGGAGACAGAGGGGAGGGGACAGAGGGGGCATGGTTGCTTGTCCTCCCGCTAGCTGGCTCTGGAAGCAGGCACCAGAGCTTCCTCCGTGTCACTTGATAGCGGCCTCTGGGAGAGAGCCCTGGGATACTTCTGAAGGTCACCTGCCAGAAGCTGCTTGGGGCTGGGGGCCACCAAGGGGGTCAAGCTGTCAGGGAGTCTGGTTTGGGGGGGGGGTGAGGAGATTGCCTTGTGTAGAGGTGATGGCTGCAGTGTATAACTTCAGATCTGTATTTTGTGTGTGTGTGCCAGTCCTGGGGCTTGAACTCAGGGCCTGGGTGCTGTCCCTGAAGAACATTTTTGCTCAAGGCTAGTGTTTTACCACTTTGAGCCACAGCACCACTTGTGATTTTCTGGTGGCTCATTGGAGATAAGAGTCTCAGAAATTTTCCTGCCTGGGCTGGCTTTGAACCTCAATCCTCAGATCTGAGCCTCCTGAGTAGCTAGGATGACAGGTGTGAGCCACAGGCTCTGCATTTTTGACTAAGACAAGATTTTTGTATATAGCCTAGGCCTACCTGGGACTGGCAATCCTCCCAGCCTACCTCAACCTCCCAAACACTGGATTATAGATGTACGCACACACCCGAGCACACACGCATACACCACTTAGCTTTAAGTTTAATTACATTTTCTTTCTTTTTTCTTTTTCTTTTCTTTTCTTTTTTTTTTTATTGGTCGTGGGGCTTGAACTCTGGGCCTGGGCACTGTCCCTCAGCTCTTCAGCTCAAGGTGAGTGCTTTACCACTGGAGCTAGTGCCACTTCTGGCTTTTTCTGCTTATGTGGTGCTGAGAAATCAAACCCAGGGCCTCATGCATGCAAGGCAAGCGCTCTACCACTGAGCCATCTTCCCAGTCCTAAGTACATTTTCTTTTCTTTTTGTACTGGTACTGGGTTTGAGTTCTGGACCTCTTGCTCTCACTTTTCTTTTTCCCTAATAGCTGGCACTCTACCACTTGAGCCATGCTTCCAGTCCAGGATTTAAGTAGTTAGTTGGAGATGGAGAATTACACACACAGAGACTTTTCTGCTTGGGCTGGCTTACAATCCTCCTGGCCTCAGCCTCCTGAGTAGCTAGGATTAAAGGCGTGAGTCACCAGCACCTAGCTTTCAATGCCAATGTTTTGTTAAGCCAATTGAACACTTTCTTTTTCCAGAGGTGCTTTAAAAATTCATTTTAATTAATTCATTTTATGTCCTTGCTCTGCAGCCCGGGCTGGCCTGGAGGCCTGATCCTCCTGCCTCAGGCTCCCAAGTGCTGGGACTACAGGCATGCACCACTACAACCAGTTTGAGATCTGCAGCTCACATCCAAGCTGCGAGCACTGAGGGCGAATGCATCGGATTTTCCCGGCACAGCCCTTGACCACAGAGCGGCTGCAGTCAGCTTCCAGAGGAGAGGAGCTCAGCGGGCGCCCTGCACTTTCTGTGAGGCAGAAAGGCTGGGGGGGGGGGGGGTGGTGGTGAGGTGTGGCTGTCCCTGGCCTTGACCGCCGTGAGGGGGAAGGCAGGGACCCAGCCTGCCCCCCATGCATCCCTGCGGGTGCCCTGCACACAGGACACGCCAGCGTGCCGGTTAGGGGTGACCAGTGGCTTCCAAAAGATGCCCAGGTCCAGGAACCCAGGCCGGTGCCAGTTGTGGTGGCAGGCTGGGCTCCAGGCCTTGCTGGAGCGGGGAGGGTTAACTGGGCTCCCAGCGCGTGGGCGAGGAGCCGGTGCTGGGCGCGGGAGCTGTGTGTGCGGACACGGTCTCTGCGGGTGCGTGTTCGTGCTGGGCTCTGTGAGCTGGGGTCCCCATCGGTGGGGTTCGTGCCGGGCTGTGTGAGCTGGGGGCTGGGGTCCCCGTCGGTGGGGCTCGTGCCGGGCTGTGTGAGCTGGGGTCTCTGCGGTCGGGGCCCCGTCGGTGGGGTTCGTGCCGGGCTGTGTGAGCTGGGTCTCTGCGGTCGGGTTCGTGCCGGGCTGTGTGAGCTGGGGGCTGGGGTCCCCGTCGGTGGGGTTCGTGCCGGGCTGTGTGAGCTGGGGTCCCCGTCGGTGGGGTTCGTGCCGGGCTGTGTGAGCTGGGTCTCTGCGGTCGGGTTCGTGCCGGGCTGTGTGAGCTGGGGCCCCCGTGGGTGGGGTTCGTGCCGGGCTGTGTGAGCTGGGGGCTGGGGTCCCCGTCGGTGGGGCTCGTGCCGGGCTGTGTGAGCTGGGGCCCCCATGGGTGGGGTTCGTGCCGGGCTGTGTGAGCTGGGGTCCCCGTCGGTGGGGCTCGTGCCGGGCTGTGTGAGCTGGGGCCCCCATGGGTGGGGTTCGTGCCGGGCTGTGTGAGCTGGGGTCCCCGTGGGTGGGGTTCGTGCCGGGCTGTGTGAGCTGGGGGCTGGGGTCCCCGTGGGTGGGGTTCGTGCCGGGCTGTGTGAGCTGGGGTCCCCGTCGGTGGGGCTCGTGCCGGGCTGTGTGAGCTGGGGCCCCCACGGGTGGGGTTCGTGCCGGGCTGTGTGAGCTGGGGGCTGGGGTCCCCGTCGGTGGGGCTCGTGCCGGGCTGTGTGAGCTGGGGGCTGGGGTCCCCGTCGGTGGGGCTCGTGCCGGGCTGTGTGAGCTGGGGGCTGGGGTCCCCGTCGGTGGGGTTTGTGCCGGGCTGTGTGAGCTGGGGGCTGGGGTCCCCGTCGGTGGGGCTCGTGCCGGGCTGTGTGAGCTGGGCCCCCGTGGGTGGGGCTCGTGCCGGGCTGTGTGAGCTGGGGCCCCGTCGGTGGGGCTCGTGCCGGGCTGTGTGAGCTGGGGCCCCGTCGGTGGGGCTCGTGCCGGGCTGTGTGAGCTGGGTCTCTGCGGTCGGGGCCCCTGCGGCGCCCCTGGGCTCGCAGCCGCTCTCGGGAGCCGTCCTTCCTCGGCAGGGCGCGGGCTGCGTCCGCAGGCTTGCGGGCTGTTTAACTTGCAAATCCTCTCGCTGATTCCCGACGATTCCAGCCCGCGGCGGAGCGCTGATTGCGGCATTAAATGTGTTAGCATTCCGCGCCACACCGGGAGGAGCAGCGGGCGGCGGCTGCAGCAGAGCCGCGGGAAGCGGGCGACGCCCTCCCCGCCCCGGACTGCGGAGCGGAAGGCGGGGGGCAGGGGATGGGGGTGCATGGGGCAAGGTGGCAAGGTATGGGGGGGCAGGGGATATGGGGGAGAGGGACGGGAGAGGGGACGGGGGGCAGGGGAGGAGGGAGCAGGGGGGACAGAGGAGAGGGGATGGGGGGCAGGGGGCAGGGGGCAGGGGGACAGGGGCCCCCACCTTGGGCACTCTGGGCCCCGCATCCTAGCACTGACCCCGGACTCAGGGCCGTCCGTGGCGTCTGCCACAAATGACGATCCCAGCCGCAGCCTCCCTCGCCTCCCCGACTCGGCTTCCCGTCCGCAGGCGCAGGGTGGGACAGACGGACGAGGTTCTGGCCTTTCCATCCGCTAGAAGCGGCCTGACCGACCTCCGACCTCCGACCCCCATCCGGGGTCAGGGTCCTGGGCTGCTGGACGGCCGAGGGTGAGCCGCGCCTGCTCGGGGAAGGCCGGGACGCGTGTGTGAGCACGAGCGTGCGTGCGTGAGCGTGTGTGTGTGAGTGCGGGAGTGAGAACACGCGTGAGACAACGTGAGAGCGTGTGTGAGACCACGGATGAGCCGTGGCGTGTGCGCACGCCAGTGTGAGTGTGCGCGCGTGTCCGGAGCTTCGCTTCCCTCACAGAAGGGCCGGCAGCCTGCGCCCTGCAGGCCTCGTCCCGCCTGGCCCGGCCCCCGGCGGGCCAGCCTGGGCTTCCCTCCCGCGTGGCCCCACCGCGGGGCGCGCCCCGCCTCGGTGCCTGGCCGCCCGGGATCCGGGACGGCCGCGGGCCGGCGGGCGCGGGCGGCACCGCGTCCCGAGAAAGGCAGCGCTGCCGTGCCGGCACCCCGCACCCTGCAGGAGAGGACGACGGACGCTCCGCACTCCTCTGCTCTTCCCTCTCCTTCTGCGGGGAAAAGATTTGCCAACGTCAGGGGCCATCACGGTCCACGGGACGGCTGGGCAGGCAGGGGGCGCACGCGAGCGCTCGGGGGGGGGGGGGGGGCATGGGACGGCCCGGTGGGCAGAGGGCGCACGCAAGCGCTCCTGGGACCATGAGACGGCCGGACAGGCAGGGGGCGCACGCGAGCGCTCCTGGGACTACGAGACGGCCGGACAGGCAGGGGGCGCACGCGAGCGCTCCAGGGACCACGGGACGGCTGGGCAGGCAGGGGGCGCACGCGAGCGCTCCGGGGACCACGGGACGGCTGGGCAGGCAGGGGGCGCACGCGAGCGCTCCTAGGACCATGAGAGGGCCGGACAGGCAGGGGGCGCACGCGAGCGCTCCGGGGGGGGGGGCATGGGACGGCCGGGCAGGCAGGGGGCGCACGCGAGCGCTGGGAGGGGCATGGGACCGCCCGGCGGGCAGGGGGCGCACGTGAGCGCTCCGGGGACCACGGGACAGCCCGGCGGGCAGGAGGCGCACGCGAGCGCTGGGGGGGGGCATGGGACGGCTCGGCGGGCAGGGGGCGCACGCGAGCGCTCCTGGGGCCATGAGACGGCCGGGCAGGCAGGGGGCGCACGCGAGTGCTGGGGGGGAGGCATGGGACGGCCCGGCAGGCAGGGGGCGCACGCGAGCGCTCCTAGGACCATGAGACAGCTGGACAGGCAGGGGGCGCACGCGAGCGCTCCGGGGGGCATTGGACGGCCGGGCAGGCAGGGGGCGCACGCGAGCGCTCTGGGGACCACGGGACGGCCGGGCAGGCAGGGGGCGCACGCGAGCGCTCCAGGGACCACGGGACGGCCGGGCAGGCAGGGGGTGCAGGCGAGCGCTCCTGGGACCATGAGACAGCCCGGCGGGCAGGGGGCGCACGCGAGTGCTGGGGGGGGGGAACCACGGGACGCCCGGGTAGGCAGGGGGCGCACGCGAGCGCTCCTGGGACCACGGGACAGCCGGGCAGGCAGGGGGCGCACGCGAGCGCTCCTGGGACCACGGGACAGCCGGGCAGGCAGGGGGTGCACGCGAGCACTCCGGAGACCACGGGATGGCCCAGCGGGCAGGGGGCGCACGCGAGCGCTCCGGGGACCACGGGACGGCCAGGCAGGCAGGGCCGCACGCGAGCGCTCCGGGGGGCACGGGACGGCCCGGCGGGCAGGGGGCGCACATGAGCGCTCCGGGGACCACGGGACGGCCGGGCAGGCAGGGGGCGCACGCGAGTGCTCCGGGGGGCACGGGACGGCCCGGCCGGCAGGGGGCGCACGCGAGCGCTCTGGCTCCTCTCCCTATTTTTTGTCTTTTTTGTTTTTTCGTACCAGTTTTGGGACTTGAACTCAGGGCCTTGCACGCTCCGCTTTCTTGTGCAAGGCTGGCACTCTACCACTTGAGCACAGCTCCACTTACAGACTTTCCTGCCCAGGCTGGCTTCAATCCTGGATCCTCAGCGCTTAGCCTCCCGAGTAGCTAAGGCTACAGGTGTGAGCCACCACGTCCTTTCTATTTTCATGGCATTGGCATGTTTGATAAAACTTGGATTACCTTTTAGCTGAAATTTCAAGTTATTCTACATTTTAATAAAGAAATTCACACACACGTATGCCTTGCAAGGCAGATGCTCTACCACTTGAGCCACAGTTCCTGCCCTTTCAGTAAAGGTTTGTGGCATGAACTTAAACGCATGTCCTACCTCTTCTAGTAGAGTAGCAGTTGCTGCGGGCAGAAGTAGGGTGAGAGCTCGGGAGGCATCAAGTCTCCACATCCCTAAGTGGAGAGTTAGGCCCACCATGGAGCAGGGATCTCAGACCTGAAGCAAAATCACTAGCACCACATTCACATCTAGGGTGCCTTCTACTCCGTGTGTGTGTTGAGATGGACTCTTACTGTATCATACTATGCAGCCAAGACTGTCTTAGAATGTAGGATTATTTCACTTCAGCTTCTGTACAGCTGGGATTAGAGGCATGTACCGTTATGTCTGACCAGGGTTCCTCTTTTACGGTTGTTGTTGATGATGATAATTTTTGCAGGAGAGACACTGACAGCTCCCACCGGTGGCCGACAGCCTATCTGAAGAGCAGCAGCCTGGCACAAAGTAGCTGCTTAGTAAACATTGTTCAGACTAATGAATGGTGAGTAGGGATCTGGCTTTGGGAGGGGTGCTGTCCTGTTGTCTGCTGGGGGGCAGTGATGGTCCCCAATGCACAGCTTTAATCTTAGGAAGAACTCCCTGAAGGGTGACTGAACTCACTAAGTGTGTGTGGTGGGGGCAATCCTGGGGCTTGAAATCCAGGCATGGGCACTGTCCCTGAGCTTTTTTGCTCAAAGCTAGCACTCTACCACTTGAGCCACAGCTCCATTTCTGGCTTTTTAGTGGTGACCTGGAGATGAAACTCATGGACTTTCCTGGCAGGATTTCAACCTCCTGAGTATCAAGATTACAGGGGTGGCACTAATTCTAATTCTTACCACAGTGCTTTCTTCTTTGGCTGTGATTCCACAGTTCTAAATATTGCCACCAGAGGGCGAACTAACCCCCGGTGACTGCAGTTGAACTACTGCACCTCCCAACTGTTTCTGATTTCCATGGTATCACTTTTTCCTCACAAGTTTAAAGACCCACAGGAGAGGCAATATCCCACTTACTGAAAGCATTAGCATTTAAAACAAGCTACTTTTTTTTGTCAGTCGTAGGGCTTGAACTCTGGCGCTGTCCCTGAGCTCTTCAGATCAAGTCGAACGCTCTATCACTTGAGTCACAGCGCCACTTCAGGTTTTCTGATTGTTCTTTGGAGATGAGTCTCACGGATCTTCTTGCCTGGGCTGGCTTTCAACCACGGTCCTCAGATCTCAGCCTCCTGAGTAGCTAGGATGACAGGTGTGAGCCACTGGCACCCAGCCTAAAATAAACTATTATGTCACCCATGATTATATGTTCAGGGATGCCTAGATAGCACAAGTTGATACCCACAATTTAGGAATACACAGTAAGTTTCTTCTCCTCCTCCTCCTTCTTTTACAGTACTGGGGATCTAATTCAGGACCTTGCACTTGCAAGACAGATGCTCTACCATTTGAGCCACACTTCCAGCCTCTTTTTTGTGAGTCTTGAGGCTTGAACTCTAGGCCTGGGCGCTATCCCTGAGCCTTTCTGTGCTCAAGACTAGTGCTCTACCACTTGAGCCATAGCACCATTTTTGGCTTTTTCTGAGTAATTTGTTGGAGATAAGAATCTCACGGACTTTCCTTCCCGGGCTGGCTTTGAACCGCGATCCTCAGATAGGGTTACATGCATGAGCCACAGGCACCTGGCTCAGCTTCTTCTTTATTTTTCAAGTGTCCACCCTGGGGGTTGAACTCTGGTGCTATCCCTGAGCTTCTCTTTGCTCTACCACTCGATCCACAGGTCCACTTCTGCCTTTTTATTTAATAGTTTAATGTAAATGAAAGTCCCATGGACTTACTTGCCTGGGCTTTTTTTTTTCTTTTGCCAGTTCTGGGGCTTGAACTCTGGGCCTGGGCACTGTCTTTGAGCTTCTTTTGCTCAAGGCTAGCACTCTACCACTTGAGCCACAGTGCCACTTCTGGCTTTTTTTGTTTATGTGGTGCTAAGGAATCGAACCCAGAGCTTCATGCATGCTAGGCAAGCACTCTGCCACTAAGCCACATTCCCAGCCCTGCCTGGGCTGTCTTTGAATCTCAGTCCTCAGTTCTCAGCCTCCAGAGTAGCCAGGATTCACTCTTAAATGTAAAATCATAATGAAGTAGATAAAGTTACCCTTCCTGGCAAAGAGATTTCCAGCATCCAGTTGCCAGAATGAGGCCCCTACCCACTGCTGGAACAGGGCCTGGTCGGCTGTTCCTGGAGCATGAGCTGGGGGCAAACTAGGCGGGGCTATCTAATCCGTAACAGAAAGCCCACACGCGTGCCTGGAGCTGATTGATGTCTTCCCCACCTGACCTCTGCCTTTCTGATGAATGACTTGATTTTTCTGTGTGTAGCCAGCTTGTGTAAAACTCAGGATTTCGCTTTCTTCAGGGTCTCAACTATCTCTGGCGCCAGCCTGGTTCGGGTTGCTGGGAATAAACTCCTTCTCCTCTCCAGAAAATGGTCCTGATTTTTGCTGGTCTGCATAGCTGTAACAAGGAGACAATATTAGTAGTGTCTCAAGTGGTAGAGTGCCCACCAGGAGTGAGAGATCCTGAGTTCAAGTCCCAGTCTGGACACACAGAAAAAAAGGGAAGGGAAAGACGGAAGGAAGGAAAAGAAGAGAAGAGAAAAGGTGGTAAGATCCCAAGGCTGTGGCTTTCTTCAGGATCCTTGGTTAAGCTACAGTTTACAGGGACAAGAAAGCAGCTGAAGAGCTCAGGTGGGGAGTTCCAGTTCTGGTTAAAGAAAGGATTTTTGGGGGTTAATCATTACTAGTAAAACTGAAAACCACCAGAGTGAATGTGTGCGTCATCACTCAAAACCCCCCAAAATTCCAGCTCATAATCACTCCTGGAAATTCCCATTTATAAACAGGCAAGTCAAGAACAAATTTGTTAAGCACATTTCTTCTTTTTCTTCTTCTATGGAGAACTAGTTTCCCACACAGCTGAACTTAGTATCCGTGTGCGCATGTGCACGAGGGTGGGGGGGGTGGGGGGGACAACACGACCTGGGTGGGGTTGATAGTTCTGATCAGAGCAGCTGTCTGTCGGTGACAAAGAGCTACCACAGCTCAGCTCCTACCACTGTGCATTGTGTGTGCATGGGTCTGTCTGTCGTGGGGCCTGAACTCTGGGTCTGGGCACTGTCTCTCACTCAGCTCTTCAGCTCAAGGCTAGCGCTCTACTACTTGAGCCACAGCGCTACTTCTGGCTTTTTCTGCTTATGTGGTGCTGAGAAATGGAACCCAGGGCCTCATGCATGCAAGGCAAGTGCTCTGTCACTGAGCCATCTTCCCAGCCCCCACTGTGCATTTCTGCAGCACAAACTGGTAACTCAGCACTCAGTACTAAGTTTCACTGTCATTTAGAGGGTGATTAAAGACTTCCTGAATTTAAACACAAGAAAAAGAAATCAGATACACTCTTCACCACAAAACCCATAGCAACTACACAAACCGAAGTTAGTGACTTCCCCACCGCATGAAATTGTAGTTGGAGCCATTAAATGTCAGCTTTAGAAAGACAGCAGGATGCTGGAAGCAGTGGCGGGAGTGGTAGAGCCTCTGCCTAGCAAGCATGAGACTCTGGGTTCAAATCCCAGTACCCACAACAAAAAAAAGGGGGTTGGGAGAAAAAGCAAGCTAATAAAATAAAATCAGAATAATAGGAGATAGGTTCAACACTGATGCTCAAGCCTGTAATCCCAGTAATTCAGGAGGGTAAGATCTGAGGATCAAGATTCCAAGGTTTGAAGACACCCTTAGCAGGAGTCTATGAGACTTTTTTTTTTTTTTTATTTTTGGGTCCAGTCGTGAGGCCTGAACTCTAGGCCTGGGCGCTGTCCCTCAGCTCTTCGGCTCAAGGCTAGCGCTCTACCACTTGAGCCACAGTGCCACTTCCGGCTTTTCTTCTTTTTGTTTATGTGGTGCTGAGGAATCGAACCCGGGGCCTCAAGCATGCAAGGCAAGTGCTCTACCACTGAGCCACCTTCCCAGCCCTCTATGAGACTCTTATCTCTAATTAACCACCAAAAAGTTGGGCGTGGAACTTTGGCTCAAGTGGGACACGGACACACACACACACACACACACACACACACACACACACGCACGTACATGTGCATGCATGCACAGGCACAAGCCTTTAGTTAAAGGATTAAGCTGTACTTCACAAAGTAGCTTAATCACAAAGAGACAAGTAACAAATGACCTTGGTTTTTGTTTCTTTGTTTGCCACTGTGAAGCTGACGTGTGGGGATCACAGATATGGAAGTCGGGTAATGAGTACATTGCTTTTTGAACTGTGTCAGCCCTCACTCATTTTATCCCAGTTTTTCCTTCCCGATCCTGTTTCTTTCTTTAAACTTTTTTTTTTTGGGGGGGGGGGGTAATCCTGGGGCTTGAACTCAGGCCTAGGCACGGTCCCTGAGCCTCTTTGTGTTCTAGACAAGCATTCTACCCGTGAGCCATAGCACCCTTCTGACTTTTTCTGAGTAGCGTTTTGGAGATGATTTAGGTTGGCCTTGAACCACAATCTTCATAGTTCAGCCTCCTGAACAGCTAGGATTACAGCATGAGCCACCAGCACCCAGCCTATTTACTGTTTCCTTGAGCCAGCTGTTTCAGTGTGCAATAAGTCAGTGTAGCTTATGTTTCCTTGATAATGAATGCTGTATTGACTTTTGCTGTTTAGCATAAAGATTCCAAAACTTAATGCTTAAAGTGACAACCATTGCTTTAGCTCATGAGTCACGTGGCAGCTGGACGGTTCTAGTCTGGGTTGGCTCAGGTGTCTGCGTGTGTCTGTGGGCAGCTGGCAGGGGAAAGATCTGGCACAGCTTTCCTGGCCACTGGCACACTCATCTGGGGCTCCTGGCTTTTCCTCTGGGTGGCTGCTCAAGCTCCAGCAGGGAGCAGCTCAGATATTTGACACAGTGTCTGAAGTAAGAGAAAGCCAGCCACAATCCCAAACCTTTGCTTCTGTCACACTGACTAAATCCCTATTGGCCAATGCAAATCAGAAAAGGCCAACCCAAGGGGAAAAACAAATCGTTTAAATAGGGATACAGGTGGACCCATTGCAACAATGAGATGTACAAGTCATTATGTCGAAAACGAACTTTACAACTTTGGTGGGGGGGGGATGGGTTGGGACGGGGGGGGGGGGGGGGGGGGGGGGGCTGGGGGAGGATGGGAAGGGATGGGAAGGGGAAACAAAGGAGGAGGCTACAATGCTTGATAAGAAATGTACTCATTATCTTGCCCATGTAATTGTAACCCCTCTGTACAGTATTTTCACAATAAAAATAAATAAATGAAAAGGCCAACCGAGATTTGAAAGGTCAACAAAGCAAGTTCACTTTTTAACTTATTACTGATACTACTGCATGTGTTATCGTTATTATTACTATTGGAAAGGGTCTGACTAGTGGAGGTTGGCCTCAAGATCAGCATTC
Source organism: Dipodomys spectabilis (assembly GCF_019054845.1). Taxonomy (NCBI): domain Eukaryota; kingdom Metazoa; phylum Chordata; class Mammalia; order Rodentia; family Heteromyidae; genus Dipodomys; species Dipodomys spectabilis. Next base: position 9,391,432 of record NW_024870711.1, read on the forward strand.
TCTCACCTGAGCCTCCCAAGTGCTGCGGCTCCACGCTTGCATTACCTATCACTGCCTAGTACTTCACTTCCTGGTAGTGTCTGCTGCTGGTGCAGTGAACACTGCCCTGGGATTCTGGGTAATAAATAATACTCTGTACTGCTCCTTGAGTTTCTACAACCTACTTTGGATCATCTTGGAATGCCTTCTGCGCAATGGCCTTGTGGTTGGTAGACAGGCTCAGTGACTCACATGTAAGACTCAACCCCCTGCACGCACGCAGTGGCAATGTGACATAGCCATTGTAACCTCTCTGCTCACCGCCATCATCACTCACTGCATTGCTCCGAACTCTCCTCCGCACGGTGAAGGGACTGGGACCTAAACATCAGGTTTTATGTTTGCATTGCAGGGTTGTTTTTCTCTGTCCTTTTCCTCTCCTCTGTCCACTTCATGGCTGAGTTAACTTCACACCTTCCTCGTGAGACTGCACACCACGACGTGTGACTTCACTCATACTTACCTTCCTGGAACCAACCTTCCATGCCTGGGCCTCTGACAGCCCCCATCCCACCGTCACAGTCTTCCCATGCACACGAGAAGAAAGCACCATCAGCCTTAGTGGAGCTACCCTAAGAAAAGGCGGCCTTCCCTGAAGGTTCTGTGTGCACCATCTCCCCAAAGGCCAGCGCGGGGCACCAGGCCCCTGAGTCAGAGCATCGGGTGCTGTGCGCAGACGTTCCCGGACCCGTGAGCTCAAGCTCTCCCACCACAGGGCTGGAGCCCAGAGCCTCACCCCAGCCGTCACCGCTCGGTGCCCAACCACGCAGGAGCGGCCCTTTAAAGAACGCTCCCCCCCCCCGCCCCCTCCCGCCGCCCACGTGCCCTGCGGTTTCCCGGCGCTCGGCGGAGCGCCTCGGCCGACGTCAGGCCGCCCGGCTCCTGGGCTGACGCCCCGGCTCCTGGGCTGACCACAGGGGTGGGCGGGGCCGAGGCCCACACACCCCGGGCCTCTTCGCCGAGATGGGATGGACGGCACCGGGGGTCGAGGTGCGGGGCCAGGATCTCGGGGAAGCAGCCGGGCTTCATCCCGGGGCGGGCCCGGTGGGCCGGCGCCGGGCCACGTCCGTCGGTGTTTAGACCCGGGGATCGGGGCCCGGGCCCCTCCCCGGGGGAAGCGGGTCTCACGGCGATCGGCCCGGCCCTCCTCGGCCTTCGGACGCTCAGCCCCGCTCCGGTCCCTCCGACGTCGGGTGAACCGGGCTCGGCGTGTCGGGGGGGCGGGGCGCTAGGCCCGACCGCGAGAAGCCGCCACGACCCCGCCGCGCCGCGCCCCGCCCTCTCAGTGCGCCCCGCCTCCAGCCCCCGCCCCGCCCACCACGCCGCACCCCTCCAACAGCCCCACTCACAGCCGCCACCCCCGGTCCCCGCGTCCCCCTGGCCGGGCCGCCCCACGAGTCCCGCTCTCTCCAAGTAACCGCTCCGCCGCGGCCCCACCCCGGTTTTCCGCCCTACGCCTAGCTCTGTCCAGGACCCCCCCCCCCCTCCAAAAACCTCCCCCCAATTGGTCCACCCCGGAAAGCCCGCCCACGTCAATCACCTTAGCACCGCCCAGTCCCCCTCCTTCCGGCCCGCGTGGGGGCGGAGGGTCGGGGGCGGAGCCAGCCTTACCCGGAATGAAAACAAACGGCGGCCCCAGCATCCGGGCGCTCGGCCGGGCGTAGCTGGCGCAGCTGTTGCGCAGGTGAGGAGGCGGCGACCGGCGTCCGCGACTCCGGTCCGTTCCGCGTCACTTCCCGACCACTCCGGTCCGCTTCGCGACCCCGGTGTCCTCAGCGTCGCCTCCTGACGACTCGGACCCGGGCGCGACCCGACACGTCCTTCGTCCGGGCGGCGAGGTGAGAGGCGGGGCCTGGGGCGCCGGGCCGGGACCGGGGATGGGGGAGGGGGCCGGGCCGGACGGGACCTGGGGAGGGGGGAGGGAGGGGAGAGGGGGCCGGGCCGGACGGGACCTGGGGAGGGGGGAGGCGGGGAGGGAGGGGGCCAGACCGAGTCCGGTGGGACGGGACCTGGGGAGGGGGGAGGGAGAGGGGAGGGGGCAGGGCCGGGCCGGACGGGACCTGGGGATGGGGGAGGGAGGGGGAGGGGGCCGGGCCGGACGGGACCTGGGGAGGGGGGAGGCGGGGAGGGAGGGGGCCAGACCGAGTCCGGTGGGACGGGACCTGGGGAGGGGGGAGGGAGAGGGGAGGGGGCAGGGCCGGGCCGGACGGGACCTGGGGAGGGGGGAGGGAGGGGGAGGGGGCCGGGCCGGGCCGGACGGGACCTGGGGAGGGGGGAGGGAGGGGGGAGGGGGCCGGGCCGGGCCGGACGGGACCTGGGGAGGGGGGAGGGAGGGGAGAGGGGGCCGGGCCGGGCCGGACGGGACCTGGGGAGGGGGGAGGCGGGGAGGGAGGGGGCCAGGCCGAGTCCGGTGGGACGGGACCTGGGGAGGGGGGAGGGAGGGGAGAGGGGGCCAGGCCGAGTCCGGTGGGACGGGACCTGGGGAGGGGGGAGGGAGAGGGGAGGGGGCCAGGCCCGGCCGGACGGGACCTGGGGAGGGGGGAGGCGGGGAGGGGGGAGGCGGGGAGGGGGGAGGCGGGGAGGGGGGAGGCGGGGAGGGAGGGGGCCAGGCCGAGTCGGGTGGGACAGGACCTGGGGAGGGGGGGGAGGAGGGGAGGGAGGGAGGGGGCCCAGGCCGGGCCCGGCCGGACGGGACCTGGGGAGGGAGAGCGGGAGTGCCGAGCCGGGCCGGGAGGGACTTGACCTGGGGAGGGGGGAGAGCAGGCGGGCCGAGCCTGGCCAGACGGGACCTGGGGAGGGGGGGCGGGCGGAGCCGGGCCGTAGGGGACCTGGGGAGGGGGGGCGGGCGGCCGGGCCATAGAGGATCTGGGGAGGGCGGGCGGGCCAGCCCGTAGGGGACCTGGGGAGGGGGGGGGGGCGGGCGGGCCTGCCGGAGGGCTGGGACCGGGCATTTACGGAAGGCCGAGCACGGAAGGCCGAGCGCGTGATTGTGGGGGACCCGCGGGGGTACCCGCGCTTGTGTAATGCCAAGTGACACCGCAGATACCTAAACACCATTCTGGTCTTCTTGTCAAAACCCGAGAACCTTGAGGATCTGAGCCTCGTGTCTCAGCATCTTCTCTTGCTCTATCTTTAGTACAAGAATTTGTTTGTTTGTTTGTTTTTAGTCGGTTGTGGGGCTTGAGCCCTTAGCGTCTTCTGCCTGAGGCCAACATCCTAGCACTTGAGCCAGACATCTACTTCCAGCTTGGTGTTTGCTATTTGGAGATAAGAATGGCATGGGATTTTCTGTCTGAACTGGCTTTAAATCTCAGTCCTGAGATCTTCTCAGCTTCCTGAGTCCCCAAGATTATAGGAATGTGCACCAAGGGATGACATGAAAAGCTAGTGCTCTTAAGAGCTGTTCTGCTTTGCTGTGAGAAGTTAAACTCAAAAGCTGGGATTCTTTCATGGGTTCAGAGATAGTGTCCTCCTGTGTGCCTATACTCTCTCCTCCTTCCCATTCTGATCACCTCTTTCTTATCCTAAACTAGCATAAAACAGATTTTAACTTATTAATTGCCAGTCCTGGGGCTTGAACTTAGGACCTGGGCACATCCCTGATCTGCTTTTATTCAAGGCTAGCACTCTACCACTTGAGCCACAGCACCACTTCCAGATTTTTTTGTGTATGTGGTACTGAGGAATTGAACCCAGGGCTTCATGCATGCTAGGCAAGCACTTTACCATTAAACCACATTACCATCCCAACCTCCTTTTTAAAAATACACATTTGTGGAGTACATTTAAGCCACCAATTTGATTTACAAATCAAGTGAATTGGATTTGGGAAGAGTACTGGCCCTCAATAGGAAAAAAAATGTCCTGGGTATGGTGGCTCATGCATGTAATCCTAGCTACTCAAGAGGCTGAAATCTGAGGATTGAGGTTTGAAGCCAGCCTGGCCAGGAAAAGTCTATGACACTCTTGTCTCCAATAAACCACCAAAAAGCTAGAAGTGGAGCTGTGGCTCAAGTGAGAGAGCACTAGCCTTGAGCAAAAAACTGAGGGACAGTGCCCAGGCCCTGAAATCAAGTCGTAGGACTACCCCCACAGAGAGAGGGGGAGGGAAAGAGGGAGGGAGAGAAGTGGGACTCATCTGATACTGACACTCATAGTCCTAGCTACTCCTGGAGGCTGAGATCTGATCCTTATCCCCACTCATTAGCAAAAGCCAGAGTTGTGGCTCAAGTGGTAGGTAGAACATCTGCCAGGAGCTCAAGGCCCTGAGATCAAGCTTCAGTACCTACAAAAAAGAAAAAATTCAGCCAGGTGCTTGTGGCTCATGCCTGTAATCCTAGCTACTCAGGAAGATGATATCTGAGGGTCGTGGTTCAAAGCCAGTCTTGTCAGGAAACTCCTTAAGACTTTTATTTCCAAAAAAACATGCAAGTGCAGTGTCTCAAGTGGTAGAGTGCTCGCCTTGAGCAAAAAGAAGCTCAGGGACAGCCTAGGGTTCAAGCCCCAGGATTGGCAAAAACCAACTTGGGGTACTGTTCAGTGGTAGAGCACTTGCTTAGCATGTGTAAAGCCCTAGGTTCTATCCCCAACACCAAACTTTAAAAAAATGGGGTAGAATAACATTTTACTGCATAGCAGCAACTTTAAAGAATGCTATATAATTGGATACATAATATATATTTCTTTTTTTAATTTTTCGGTTGTGGGACTTGAACTCTTGGCCTGGGTGCTGTCCCTTAGCTCTTCAGCTTAAGGCTAGCACTCTACAACTTTGAGCTACAGCACCACTTCTTGTTTTCTGGTGGTTAATTGGAGATAAGAGTCTCACGCGCCGAGCCGGGCGCCAGGGCGCCAGTGGCTCACGCCTATAATCCTAGCTACTCAGGAGGCTGAGATCTAAGGATCAGGGTTCAAAGCCAGCCTGGGCAAGAAAGTCCGTGAGACTCTTATCTCCAATAAACCACTAGAAAACTGTAAGTGGTGCTGTGGCTCAAGAGGTAGAGTGCTCACCTTGAGCTGAAGCGCGCAGGGACAGTGCCCAAGCCCAGAGTTCAAGTCCCATGACCGACCAAAAGAAAGAGAAAAGAAAAAAAAAAGAGTCTCATGGACTTTCCTGCCTGGGCTGGCTTTTGAACCATGATTCTCAGATCTCAGCCTCCTGAGTAGTTAAGATTATAGGTGTGAGCCTCTGGCACCCAGCCTCATAATAAATATTTCTATGTATGTCCTTTTCAAACTGGTTAAAACCTTATTTTAAACACTGTGTGTGTGTGTGTGTGTGTGTTTGTAAAGTTTTGCTTATTCTACAAAAGACTTCAACGTGTTAGGTAAGTGCCTACAACATTTTTAAATGAATGTGGGGTTTTATTGATACATGGTTTTACTTTCAAGAATGGCACAGAAGAAATATCTTCAAGCAAAATTGACCCAGTTTTTAAGGGAAGACAGGATTCAACTTTGGAAACCTCCATATACAGATGAGAATAAAGAAGTTGGCTTGGCATTAAAGGTATTTTACTTTAAAGACATAAAATATTTGTTATGTTATAAATCTCCTTGATAAATAAGATTCTGAAATCACCAGAAAATTTCAGGCATGTCCTTGTATGTAGCACCAAAAAGCACTGGTACTGAGATAGGACAAACTTAGTTTTACTTGTGCTGTGTATTTACCTTTTTCTTTCTGCTGTTCTGGGGATTGAAGTCAGGGCTTTATGTGAGGCCCTGAATTGCACCCCTAGCCCTTTGACAGTTTCATTCCTAGGAATGTTATCTGATTTCTTGGGACTTTTATCAGAGTTTTCCTTCACCAGGTCCCAGTAATAACCTACGTGTCTTCTTCTAAGGCCTCACCTCCAGTAGTGCCACCCAGAGACCATGCCTTTATCATATGAACCTTTGAGGCTCACTGCTTCTATTCAAACCCTCCCATAAATTGGTCTGGGATCTGACTTTGTGTTGCCCTGCAGCAGGAAGAGCAGCATGGCAGAGCTGCGTGTTTCGAGGTGGGATAGTGTTGGGTGCCGTTCAGTCCTTGCTGTCTTTACTGTGGAACTGTTGCTCTTCTCCCCCAGGCTTTTTGTACTGTGTCCCATCAGTATTCATTTTTCCAGAATACAACCTGGTAAAAGTGTGTCTTATGTATTGATAAAAGTACTGTTCCATATGGTATTTCAAGGAACTGAAATTTTCCTCTGTGTGTGTGTACGCCTGCATGCGGTCCTGAAACTTGAACTCAGGGCCTGGGCAATGTCCCTGAGATTTTTTTTTTTTTTTTTTTTTTGCTCAAGACTAATGCTCTACTACTTGAGCCACAGCTGCACTTCTGGGGTTTTTTTTTTTTTGGTGGTTAATTGGGGATGAGAGTCTCAAGGACTTTCATACCTTGGCTGGCTTTGAACCAGAATTCTCAGATCTCAGCTTCTGGAGTAGTTAGGATTATAGGCGTGTCTATAGGCGCCCTGCCTTTCTAAGCAAAGACATTTTACATGTTCTTGACAGAGCTCTTCTCGATTAGAACATCCCGGTACATTCTTTGCTTTCTCAGTCTGCGTTTCCTGAACATGAGGCAATGTTTATCAGCACAGTAAATTTTTTTTATTGTGAAAATACTGTACAGAGGGGTTACAATTACATGGGCAAGTAGCACAGTAAATTGTAAATAGGGCATTCATTTGTCTTGAAGGTGACGTAAATCAGGAGGTGACTTGTGTGTCTCTCCTGCCACTGGAAACAGGTTTCACTTTTTTTTTTTTTGGAACCCATTTTCTGAACTTCTGTGTTAGGTTTCTTGTCTCAGAAGGTGGTTAGAGTATTAAAAAGACCTAATTTTCTCCCCTCCACCCAGTTCCTGGAAGAGTGGTAAGGGTGAAGAAGCATCTTTTTTCTAGTAAGACTTAGTGGTCCGTTCACAGCTCCAGAGCAGGGCTGGTTGCCTTCATTAGAAGCCGGCAGCTAAGCCAGGCGCTGGTGGCTCACACCTGTATTCCTAGCTACTCAGGAGGCTGACATCTGAGGATCACAGTTCAAAGCCAGCCCTGGCAGGAGAGCCCATAAGACTCTTATCTCCAATAAACCACCAGAAAACCAGAAATGGTGCTATGGCTCAAGTGGTAGAGCACTCACCTTGAGCTGAAGAGCTGAGGGACAGCGCCCAGGTCCAGAGTTCAAGCTCTGTGACTGACCAAAAAAAACAAAAAACTGGCAGCTTTCAGTCTACCCTCCAGTCTCTGGGAGAGGGGGAAGGGGTTAGAGTTGAAGGTGGTCACCAATGATTTCATCGAGCCAGACTCCATAAAAGTCACAAAAATGGAGCGGTTGGGGAGCTCCTGACTACCCTCAGGACAGAGACATTAATCTGGGCATTCATTTGTTCATTTCCATCCTTCTTAGTGAAACTGTAATAAAAAGTATAGCATGCTCTCCAGAGTTCTTTGAGTCATTGTAGCAACTAGAAAGACTGGAAGGTGGGGGAGGGTGGGAACATTCTACTTTGTAGCCAGCTCAGACTGAGGCATGGGTAACCTGTGGAGAGCAGGACCCACCTTTCAACCTGTGGGTTCTAGTGACACATGTCAATACTGTTGAGCTGAACTGAATTAATAAGAGTAGCAGTTAGAGTCAGAATTGATTGGTATCAGGAGGAAACAAGAAACAACTAAAAGCATTCTTTAGAAAATGACAGAACATTTTTTTAATTTAAGAGATTTAGCTATTGCCTGGTGATAAAAAGTAACATAATTTATGTGTAGATTGAGAATCTGTAGCCACTATGCTTGGGGTTAAAGGGTTTCAGATTGCAGTTTTTCAGGCTTTGGAAATACTTGCATAGACTTTACCAGTTGAACATCCCTAATCTGAAAATACGAAATCCAGAGTGCTCCAAAGTCCAAAGAGTCAACCCTTGTGAATATCATACTAGCACTCTAGATTACGTGTTCCTAAAGTGGAGCCTTGCGTGCCCTGGATGAGTTCTGAGGTGTTCATCTGTAAGTGATTGGAGGTGGACGGGCACTGCTGCTCACACAGCACACTCTTTGTAACTGGAGGAAGGAGAGCTCTAGAATGACCGGAAGTGTGGCAAGGCTCATACAGACCAGCCAGCTTCATCGGCATTTGCTGTCACTGTCAAGTTGTGAGTCACACTTTTACACAACGGGCAGCACATTGCCACCAACATGCACCCCATTATGTTGTGATGTTCAGATGGACACAGCGTGGAGGCTGAGGTCAGGAGCATCCAGATAGTGTAGTGCAACTAGGGTTAAAAAACACAAAAACTCATGAGACCAAATCTCAACTGAAAGCTGGGCATGGTGACACACTCCTGTCATCTCCACTAGTGTGGGGAGTGTAACTCGGAGGATGGATGGTGGTGGAAGTCTTGAGCTCCCTTGTTTCTCATCCTTGTCCTTGTACCTCATCCTGCGTTTGCTACATAATGGACAGTGTGTATATAAAATACAAAAATGCAGAGAATACATGTGAAATTATTAAACATCAATGGCTTATTCTAGTCTTTTCCTGTGTAACTTTGAAAATGTGTTATTAATGGGCTTGTGTAATTCAATCTGTTTTATAGCTTTATGTATCATGAACATTTCCCTTCTCAAAAACATGTGTTTGCACCATTGTACTGTGTAGTGCTTTAATCATGGACTTTAATCTAGATTCCATTGTTTACCATTTTGTGAGCCACTTAATGAGCTGTTAAGCCTCAATACAATTTTTTTTTTTTTGGGGGGGGGGGTCAGTCATGGAGTTTGAACTCAGGACCTGAACACTGTCCTGAGATTTTTTTTGCTTAAAGCTAGCATTTTACCACTTGGAGTCACAGCATCGCTTCCAATTTTCTGGTGGTCAGAGATAAGAGTCTCCTGTACCTTCTTGCCTTGGTTGGCTTTGAACTGCAGTCCCCAGATCTCTGCCTTCTGAGTAGCTAGGATTATAGGCATGAGCCACCAGCACCAGAGACTTCACTGTAATTACTGGTTGACATTGTTTTTTGAAGCACCTTAAACCCATTATCTTTGTGAATTTTAAAGTTTTTCTTAGTTTTTTGAAGCACCTTAAACCCATTATCTTTGTGAATTTTAAAGTTTTTCTTAGAAAGTGATTTTACAACTACTACTGATGATCTAGAATTTTTCATTAAGGACGTTATTTTAAGTCTAAACTCTACTTGGGCTTGCCAATTTGGAAAAGTAAAATATATTCCCTATTCTTAAAACTTTTTAGCCTGCAATGCTGTTGAATTATTCGTTATTTCTTAAAATAACTTCTTTGGGGCTTTGAACTCAGGGCCTGAGTACTGTCCCTTAGATCTTTTTGCTTAAGGCTGGTGCTCTACAGCTTGAGACACAGCTCAATATTTGACTTTTTGGTGGCTAACTGGAGATAAGAGTCTCATGGACTTCCTGCAGGGCTGACTTTGAACTACGATCTCCATCTCCTCAGTAGCTAGGATTATAGGCGTGAGCCACCAGTGCCTGACTTAATCTCTTCTGCTTTGCATTTGGTGGATCACGCCTGTAATCCTAGTTACTCATGAAGCTGAGATCTAAAGATGATCAGAGTTTGAAGCCAGCCTGGCAGACAAATCTGGAAACATCTCTAGTCAGCAAAAAACTGGAAATGGAGTAGGACTCAAGTGGTAGAGCACCAGCCGTAAGTGGGAAAAGCCAGGCAGTGGCCCTAAGGTGAAGCTCCAGTACAAAAATGAATAGTCGTTTCTTACTGTTTTCTGGTCACAAAGATTATAAACTACTCTTCCTGTCCCCAGGATAGTCCCAATTGTTTTCACATTTTCTGCTGAGCCTGTTTTACTGTCTGTCTATGGAATTTCTCTTTTCTGGGTCGTAAGAGCCATGACTGGATTTCTGTATGCCATACATAGACTCCTCAGTTTCTGCCCCAGAGGCCCTTGGGCCCTTTCCTGGCTTGCCTGTGCTCATTTCTCATTGGCACTGCATTGAGCTCTCCTTGCTGCTGCTGCTTCTTAGGACCTTGCCAAGAAGTACTCTGACAAGCTAGACTGCTGTGAAAATGAAGTTGAGAATATAATAGAAGAAATACGTTGCAAAGCAATCGAGCGTGGAACAGGAAATGAAAATTATAAAACAACAGGAATTGCAACAATTGAGGTGTTTTTACCTGCAAGGCTACGAAAAGTGAGTAATTCCTCCAAATTAACTTTGGAACTAATACTTAGTGATGTGATCCCAGGAATTGTTTTTGTTCAACTACAGTCCTAAATTAAAATTTCTTTAGGCCACTTTCCATTGACTGTTGAGGTTCTGGAGCCCAGTCCCAAGGTTTGTTCTTTTTTTTTTTTTCTGGGTCCGGTCGTGGGGCCTGAACTCTGGGCCTGGGCACTGTCCCTCAGCTCTTCAGCTCAAGGCTAGCATTCTACCACTTGAGCCACAGCGCCACTTCCAGCTTTTTTCTTACGTGGTGCTGAGGAATCGAACCCAGGGCCTCGAGCATGCAAGGCAAGTGCCTTGCATGAGCCACCTTCCCAGCCCCCCAAGGTTTGTTCTTTTTGGCTGCTCAGAGCTTCCCCCCGTCAGTCATGGAGCTTGAACTCTGGGTCTGGGCACTGTCCCTCAGGTCTCCAGTTCAAGGCAAGCACTCTACCATTTGAGCTTCAGTGCTACTTCCAGTGTTGTGGTGGTTCATTGGAGATGAGAGTTTCAGGGACTTTCCCTCCTGGGCTGGCTTTGAACCTCCATCCTCAGACCTCAGCCTCCTGACTGGGAGGACAGGCAGGCACCGCTGGCACAATTATTCAGAGCTCAGGATTAGTGGTCAGGATTTGCTGTGAGCTAAAGTGGCCACCAGCTTTTTAGAGAACACTCTCAAGCCACAGTTCCCTTTCCCTGCTCTGCTGCTTGCTCAGGCAGGGCCTAAGCAGGCTCCGTAATGCTACTGTGGCCAAGCCAGTGCCTTAGCACCGGCCATCTGACCATTTCCAGAGCTGGGAGTATATGTATGTAAAATGTATGTGAGGATTCATGACCACGCTACTCATACAGGCAAACCTGGAGGAAATTCCAAACGTCCAGGAGTATATGAATGGACAAACAAGTGGCATTGTCATATAATAGAAAACTACTTAGCAATGAATAATGAAATACGAGTACGTACACAATACTGGTGAACCTCAAATCATGTGGAATCAAAGGCCACACTGTACAATCTATTACAAAATGTTCAGAACAAGCAAATCTGTAGAGAGAGAAAATTAATTATTTCAGGGGCTGGGGAAAGAAGGGAAGAAATGGTAGGGCAAGGCATGGTATTTGAGGGAAGGTGAATGAAAGTGCTGTGAAATTTGGTTCTAAGGTTGGCTGCCCCGTGACTGGTGCTTGGCAGCCTACTGCGGCCCCTTGGAGGACGTTCACGGCACCTTGGCAGCTCCAGCCCCCTTGGTTTTTCCAGGCATTTTAGTCCTGGACCTGGGACGAGGTTTATATCCTCAGATGTCAGTTTTTCTGTTCTCATAGGGTGATAGCTCCAAGTAACATTTTATTTTGTTTCTCATTTTTAAACAGGACAGGAAGAGCTTGCTAGAGACCCGACTGCATGTCACTGGCAGAGATCTGAGGTCTAAGTAAGTACCTGAAGCTGTTCGGGTGCTGTGCTCCTCTGTGCACTGGTTCATTTGATCCTTCTGGCCTTCCTGCAAGTAGGTAGCATGGGTCTTATCTTCACTTTATAGCAGAGAAAGCTGAGACTGGTCAGGGAGGGCTTTTGGGACTCATACTGACATGTGAGAGGCCCAGAACCACTGGACAAACTGCTTGCTCCTCTCTGTCCAGGGCAGCTTCAGGTGGAGCTGGGAAGTGCAGACCTACCATCACAGGTGCTCAGCCCACACAGAAAGGAGTAGATGAGGGACAGATATGGGAGAGTCTGGTTCAGCAGGTTGTGAGAGGTTTTGGTGCTGGTACTGAGACTTGAACTCAGGGCCTTACACTTTACTTGACTCTACTCACAGCTGGCACTCTACTACTGAAACCATGCCTCCAATTCTGACTTTTTGGTGGTTAATTGGATATGAGTATCCTAGATTTGTCTGTCTAGGCTGGCTTCAAATTTTGATCCTCAGCTCTCTGCCTCCTGAGTAGATAGAGTTCCAGACATGAGCCACCAATGCCTGTCAGATCACGTTTTTTTTTGTTGTTGTTGTTTTGTTTTTCTGTTCTCAGTGCAATAATAATTTGATGTGATTTCAGGCTGTGCTCTCATCTGTAAAAATACCACATCCTACTTTGAGAGCTGGCAAGTTGTTTCACTGATGGTTTGCGCACCTGCCAGGCTAGCCTATCACTTTCTCCACCTGACTCTGATTATCACCTTTGGTCACTTCAGGCTGCCTAGCGGTGGACTGAAGAAGCCTCCTTCAGTCTGGAGTAGACAGTGGTATGAATGACCTTTGGTCTCAGCTTCTCCAAAAAGACCACCCTGGAAGGGAGAGGATTTGCTTCTGACAAACAGAATTCACTTGGCTGTTTTTAAGCCTCCTAATGAAATGGGTAGATAGCACGGCTCATGAGGAAACAAATAGGGAGCAGTTTAAGAAAGGACTTTCCTCCTCTTGTTTCTAGTAGTCCCAAGGGAACCTGCTTGGTTTGAAGAAAAGGTACAAAATGGCAATCATGATTTAAAAGAAATTTCTTTTTATTGGTCATGGAGCTTAAACTCAGGGCCTGAGCACTATCCTTGAGCTCTTTTGCTCAAGGCTGGTGTCCTTCCACTTAGAGCCGCAGCTCTACTTCCAGTTTGAGTGGATAATGGGAGGTAAGAGTCTCAGGGGACTTCTCTGGCAGGCTTTCAACCATAATCTTCAGATCTCAGCTTCTTAAGTAGCTAGGTTACAGGTCTGAGCTGCTGACACCTGGCAACTAATTTTTATTTTATTTATTTATTTACTTATTTATTGCCAGTCCTGGGGCTTGAACTCAGGCAGGGCCTGAACATTGTCCTTGAGCCTCTCTGCATACAAGGCTAGTGCTCTACCACTTGAATCACAGTATCACTACTGGCTTTTTCTGTTCATGTGGTACTGAGAAATTGAGTCCAGGGCTTCATGCATACTAGGCAAGCACTCTATCACATTCCTAGCTCCTAAAATATTTTTAATAGATAATAAATACTTGGTGTTTCTACAGTTTTCACTGGGTTGTTTTTTTCTTTTTTTTCCAGAATAGCTGAAACCTTTGGATTTCAAGAAAATTACATCAAGATTGTCATAAATAAGAAACAGCTCCAGCTAGGTATGTATGTTACAGCAAAGAATGCACATCTGTCTAATACAGAAATAATGGCTTTCCATTTTTCTTGCTAATGGCCTAGATGACAGCCACTGCAGCTGGTATGCGGTGGCTCTGCCATTGGGCACACAACCCTTTACCTGGTGCTTCTGCAGAGGGGAAGTGCTGAGCCCTCCAAGCAGAACTTCGCTAGCAAGAACCCCAAGGAACCCAGCTTGCATACCAGCAGCTTGGTGGCTCCTCCTTTTATGAAATACAGCAGGGGTGGGGTTTTTTTGCTGTGTTTTTGTTTTTGTTTAGTACTCTGTTTGAACTCAGGGTCCTGTGCTGGCTAGATAGCCTTTTTTGCTTTTATTTTTCAAAGTGGGTCTCCACCTTTTGCCCAGGCTAGCCTAGGCTGTGACCTTGAATTTTTACTTTCCACCTAGCTGAGATTACAGGGTATGTACCATGTACCACCATGCCAGTTTTTATTGGTTAAAAATGGACGTCTTAAACTAAGAGCTGATGGTTGATGCCTGTAATCCTAGCTACTCAGAAGGCTGAGATCTGAGGACTGCAGTTTGAAGCCAGCCTGGATAGGAAAGGCAATGAGACTCTTTATTGCCAACAAACTACTCAGAAAAAGCTGAAGCTCTAGCTCAAGTGGTAGAGTGCTAGCCTTGAGCAAAACAAGCTCAGGGACAGAGCCTTGGCCCTGAGTTCAAGCCCCAGGACCAGCACCAAAAAAAAAAAAAAAGAAAGAAAAAGAATGGAGTCTTAGATTTTTTGCCCAGTTAGTTTCAAAGTATGTTCTTTCCAATCTAAGCCTTCCAGAAATCAAAACAGTTTTTGAGTGTGTCCAGACTGGATGATGTTAATTTCTGTGAGGGCTTTAATGGGGTGCTAAAACTGTAAAATTCAACGCTGGATTAATCTCATCAAAAAGTTCATGGCTGGGGTCTGGGAAGGTGCCTCAGTGGTAGAGTTCTTGCCTTGCATGCATGAGGCCCTGGGTTGAATTCCTCAGCACACATAAGCAGAAATAGCCGGATGTGGTGCTGTGGCTCAAGTGGTAGAGAGCTCACCTTGAGCTGAAGAGCTGAGGGACAGCGCCCAGGCCCAGAGTTCAGGCCCCATGACTGGCAAAACAAAAAAAAAAGTTCAGGCTGGGAGCTGATGGCTCATTCCTGAAATCCTAGCTACTCAGGAAGCTGAGATCTAAGAACTGTGGTCTGAAACCAGCCTGGGCAGACAAATGTGAGGGACTCAGTGATCCCTCGCCTATCACAGGAGCTACATTCCAGAGAGCCCCACCATAGGTGAAAAATCTATGAAGTCGCATAATGTATTTATTTTTATTTATTTATAAGTATATTTTAAGGCTTTATAAACCCTTCCCACTCTCTTATAAACTTTCCTGTACTCTTACAAACTTCATATGCTTTTAAACACGTTCTGTACTGTTAAGCCCGTGTAATTTTAACAACATATAAAATCCCATATGGGCGCTCACCAGTGGCCTCTGACGGAGATGGCGACTTAGGGGTCTGTGAGTGCTGACGGGATGGAGGCGATGAGGAGGCGGTGAATGCACTGCACGGCCACGCAGAGCCACGCAGAGCGTCGCAGCTCTTCCAAAGGCTCCGCCTCCTCAGGCTCCATCAGGTGTGGGATCTTCACCCTGGGCCGTGACTTCTATGTTCCTATTAGAGGAGAGGAAAGCTGTGTGTTCATTGCATTTTCTCATTTTCCTTCTATACTGCCTATCACACTGCTCTGCCTGTGGTAGATTCTCAACTACTTGCGCCTTTGATTTGGTCTTAAGAGTAGAAAAAAGAAAACTGGGAGGGATAAATTTAGTTGGTTTTGGTTTCAATGCCTGAGTTCAGGGCTGCTTAACAGGTACAAAGTTCCACAACTACATTTAAACACATCCTTACCAATGAGAGCCTGGTGTTTGCAAGTGTGAATGCAGGCTTTGCAATTCCATTCACACTGGAAATGGATGGTTGCTCAGTGAGCTTACAAGACAGCCATTTTGATGTTTGTAGGAAAAAGCCTTGAAGAACAAGGAGTGACTCACAATGTCAAGGCCATGGTGCTTGAACTAAAACAATCTGAAGAGGATGTGAGGAAAAACTTCCAAGTAGAGGAAGAGGAGCAAAATGAAGCCGAACTCAAAGAGAAACGAATTCAGAGGACGAAAAGAGGACTAGAGATACTGGCAGAGAGAGGTACCTGTGGCTTTAGGACATCACCTTACTTCCACATACAGAGGACCATGAATCATACTGTTGCTGCTGTTTAACCCAAATTAATGGAGTTCTTTGTTCCAGCTGAGATGGTGGATCCAGAAACCATGCCGTACTTGGACATTGCAAACCAGACAGGCAGATCAATCAGAATTCCCCCATCAGAGAGAAAGGTAAGTGCTGGGCCAGTGGGGGCTAGAGTGAGGAGCTGGTGCCTTGTTTACCATCCATGAGCCAGGCCCAGGCTCTCCTGACTGTGAAGAGGTGTACTGACTAGAGTCAGCCTAAATTTAGTGTAAATCACACTTAACGATTTGAGTTATTTCATTTAAAGTTAGTAATATTTATTTTCCTTAATTATTTTCTGCTGGTGCTGGGGCTTGGTGTCAGGGCCTCACACTTTTGGCTTTCTGGCGATTAAGTGTTACAGGCCTTCCTGTTCAGGCTGGCTTTGAACCATGATCCTCACAACTCAGCCTCCTGAGTAGCAAGGATACAGGTGTGAGCCACCGGCACTACTAAGTGATGGTATCTAGATCTTTTGGAACATGTTTATAAGATTGAATTATGTAAAAATTCAAACTTAAAAAATTAACAAACTTCAAAAAGTTCTGGATCACGCTTACCTTTGCTATTAGTATAACAAAATGTCTGCAATAATTAGATTACAAAGCTGGCTACCAGTGGCTCACTCACGACTCGGGAGGCTTGAGATCTGAGGATTGCTGTCTGAAGCCAGCCTGGGCAGGGAAGTCTGTGAGACTCTTATCTCCAACTAAGCAGAATTGGAGATATGGTTCAAGTAATAGAACACCAGCCTTGAGTGAAAAACCTCAGGGACAGCGCCCAGTCCCTGAATTCAAGTCCCAGGACTGGCTTGCACACACACACAAAAGTGTCATCTGGCAAAAATACTTAAAAAAAAACTGGCTATTTTTTAATGCATTGAATCTTACAGAGCACTAAGAGTAGATCTAGATCAGCAGATACTGAAAGTGAACAGATAAAAACCTGGTCTACTGTAGACCCATAAAACTGAGAGTTCTGCTCCAGTGTTTATATTTTTCTTCCTGCCTGTTAGATTGAGTTGTGGTCTTTCTTACTTTATTTGCTGTTCTTTGTAACTAATATGCTTTTAGTATAACTTGTTTTATATCTTTTTTTTTCTCTCCAGTCATGGGGCTTGAACTCTGGGCCTGGGTGCTGTCCCTGTGCCCTTTAACTCAAGGCGAGCACTTTACCACTTGAGGTACAGCGCCACTTCTGGTTTTCTGGTGGTTTATTGGAGATAAGAGTCTCAGGGACTTTTCTGCCCAGGCTGGCTTTGAACTGCAATCCTCAGATCTCAGCCTCCTGAGTAGCTAGGATTATAGGCCTGAGCCACCTATGCCGGGCTCCTTGTTTTATATCTTAAAGTGATGTTTTTAGGAATATCTGTTCTTTTCTAGGCGCTTATGTTAGCAATGGGCTATCATGAGAAGGGTAGAGCTTTCCTGAAAAGAAAGGAATATGGAATAGCCTTGCCATGCCTTTTGGATGCTGACAGATATTTCTGGTAAGCACTTTCATGCTTGGTGGATCCAGTATTAAGGGAAATGATCCAGGTTTCACCCAGCCCCCTCCCACTCTCATCATTTCAAGTGCTTTGTTCTTGCTTTTGTTATTCTACCTTCTACTACTTGAGCCAGGCAGGAGCCACCACTGCAATATGCCATGTTATCTATTTATGTTTTGTGCTAGTGCTGGGGCTTGAACTTGGGGTTCTAGATGCTGTCCTTGTGCTTTTTCACTCAAGGCTAGTGCTCTACCACTTAAGCCACAGCTCCAGTTCTGTTTGTTTGGGATTTTTTTTTTGTTTTCTGTCTTTTTGGTGGTTAATTGAAGATCAGAGTGTCTTGGATTTGTCTGTCTGGGCTGGCTTTGAACCACAGTCCTCCATTCTCAGCCTCAGTAGCTAAGATTACAAGCATGAGCCACCAGCACCCAGCTTATACCATCCTTTTTAAAGCCTCGATTTTCCTAATTAACATGATCAGATTCAAGTTTAGGCCTAATCATTTCAAAATTATAATATGTAGTGATTTCTTGAAATAGAATATAATGTACCTCAGTAATAGGAGACCTGTGCTCTGCCATCTTTTTGTTTTCATTCTGCCTATAAGATTCTAGGTCAGGTCACACTGGGGCACACATCGGTTTTATTCTTCTTGCTCTTGATATTTATTAATCATGAAAAAGCCTGTTGAGGCTTGTAAGAAATGAGAATGAGTGTGGCAGATTGTCATTGCATTCCTGTGGTTGTCAGGAACTCTCTTGAGTATAGGTCACACCTTAGTCCTCTTCTCCAAAGGAGCAAGTTCTCTGATTAAGCAGCAGAGTGGGATAGTGCTTGACCTGGTTCTATACGTGTGCGTGCGTGTGTGCGTAAAATGTGAAGTGTATTAAAGACTAGACTGTTAAGAGACAATAAATGAAAAAAGAGAGACAGTATATGCAAAAATACTTCTTTAATACATTAGTTTTTTTTTGCTCTCCCCAATGGACTCTAAGCCTGCCCTGGAGGAGAGCACTGTGTTAAAGGATAAAGATGAGCAATTCTGTGTGATTTGGGGCTGCTGAGTGCATAGCCATAGCCAGGGTGGAAACTTGAGGATGTGCACCCCACTCCCACCACCCCTCCACCACCACCCCCACCCCCCTCACCCCCACCTTGGTTTTGGGTCTTGAAGTCAGGGCCTCAGTGCTGTTCCTGAGCCTCTTTGTGCTCAAGGCTAAAGCTCTACCACTTGAGCCACAGTGTCACTTCCCGTTTTCAGTGGTTAATTGGAGATAAGTCTCATGGGACTTTTCTCCTGGGCTGGCTTTGAACAACAATCTCAGATTTCAGCCTCCTGAGTAGCTAGGATTACAGGTGTGAGCTACCAGCGCCCGAGGAGGATGTTCAGTCTTATTTTAAACAGATGGCCTTCCTTATTAAAGAATTGGGATCTAGATTTGCATCATACATTTAACAGGCTGGCCTGGAACTATCTCTGTTGTCTAGTCTGACCTTGATCTCACAGTCCTCCTGCCTCTACTTCTCAAATGCTGGGATTACAGGCATGCACCAATAAGTAATGGCCAAACAAGTCATCATGGTAACTGTCTCCGTCTTCATTCTTCCTAAACCAAACTGCCTTCTACTTACTGTCTTGTCTTTCTTTCCCTGTACTGTGTCCAGCCAGTGGTAAAGTGGCCTTTACTCTGTCCACAGGCCCTCAGAAGTCGAGTGAGGCTTTAGCAGGCATGTGCTAGATTGTTTCCCCATCTGGAGTGGGATTGAGCACTAATGCCTTGTCAGAACCAGCTAGCCACCATCTTAGCGAGGGTAAGAGGGGACAATGCCTTGAAAGCAGAAATCACAGCCTGTCCCAAACCTTGGAGTCACCCAAGGACATCTTAGAAGTACAACATCTAGCACGTCTCAGCAGCAGTATTTCTTGCAAAAAGATCAGCTCCTGTGTCTTGGTGATTCTAGTTGGTAGTTTGGGCCAGCACCACTGTGTTCAAGCTTGGCTTCCTCATGTCCTGGGTCAGGAATGTTAGGCTGTTATTCCTACGCCTTTTTCTCTTTCTCTTTTCCACTGGAGGGATTCAGGTTATGTGGTTGACTTTAATCAGCCTATGCAAGACCTGAAGAGAAGTCCAGTAAGTCCCACGAGGCTTTCCGTGGGGCCAGCTGGTCAGTGATGCCTCCTTCTCCTTGCAGTGAGTGCTGCAGGGAGCTGTTGGACACGGTGGATAACTACGCCGTGCTCCAGCTGGACATAGTCTGGTGCTACTTCCGCCTGGAGCAGCTGGAGTGCCTTGATGATGCCGAGAAAAAGTTAAACTTGGCCCAGAACTGCTTTAAAAATTGTTACGGAGAAAATCATCAGAGGCTGGTCCACATCAAAGTATGTCACTGTCCTTTGTTTTATGTCACACATCTTTGGAATCTGTGTTTACCCCTGTTCCCCTAGACCGCTGCCGGGGGTGAGGTGGTCTGGATGTGGCTGTGCAGTGTGTTCTTTGTAAGATTCCAGCATGTGTTAAATGTTTCTGAATCTAGCTGTGTCAAACACAGCTTGCTAGTCATAGACCCCCGATAGCCCCCTACCCTGGAGACAGTCAGTGACCTACCTATGTTCTGTAGTGTCCTAGATGGCCGGAGACAGGCATCCCAGCCCCAGTTTCCTCCCATGTGGAGGCGTCTTCACTACTGCATCAGCAGTAGTGATTCTGTGGACATTATGCCCTGTGGGACAAAGGGCATTGGAAATGTGAACACTCTACACCTGTAATTGCAAACTTTATCTGATAACTAGGGAAATTGCGGGAAGGAGAAGGTGTTGTTTTTAAGACTCTACCTGCTTCAGGGGATACGAAATTATCACAGTGGGAATGGAGAAGAGGCTCGGGAGTATCTCGGCAAGGTAAGACGACTTCCGGGGAGCCATTTTCATCAGCTCTTCCTAATCCTGGAAGTGAAGAGTACTCTATCAAGCCAGCAGTTTGTGACTTTTGAGAAAAGTGCATCCTCTCCTGTGGTATCCCGTAAACATATTTGTTTGCCTGCAGGCCAGAGGCCTTAATAAGGACAACTCAAAAACAGATGCTGCACCCCAGCATCATGGGTCGCTCCTGCAGCTGCCTCTGCTACCTGCAGAGGGAGCCAGAGAGTCATCTGGCCTCTAAATGAAGAGAGGACCTGGAAGTGGCTACAGGTCATTGACCTTGCCCTAGACTTTACCACCTTGCCAGGCCTTACTGTAAGGGAGAGTAGTGCTGCTGTATGCACAGCCCAAACTCAGAGACTTTCGTTAACAAAAATGAAGGGGATCCTGTATAGCAGTTACTTCCACAATACCTCACCCATTCACCATGCTATATTACAGATAAGTTACATAGGCAGTTGTCTGTTTCCATCCTACTGGTTGATAATAGATTGGTTAAAGTTTCCATCTAAAAAATCCAACACGGTATTCATGCAGAGTACGGTCGAGTTTCTTTCAGTTTTGCTAAGCTTTTGGGGTTGCTATGGTTACATGACTTGTATTTCTCCCTGTTTGTAGGCAAGTCAGCTCTTTAAAGAGCTGTATATTGATCCGTCGAAAGTTCACAACTTGTTGCAGTTGGGTTTCACGGCCCAGGAAGCCCGGCTTGGCCTGCGAGCCTGTGATGGGAACGTGGATCATGCAGCTACTCACATCTCCAACCGCAGAGAGGTAGCTGGCCACTGCTTCCACAGCCCATGCTCTTGAGGGGCTGTGATTTGTGAGGCAGAGCAGGATTGTTTTAGAAATGCCTGAGCTCCCTGGGGTAGGAAAGAGCAAAGCAGCCCAGCCTGCACGAGGCGTTAATAACAAAGGCATGATTTTTTTCACTCCAGATCCAAAAGAAAAGGAATAACTTGTCTTTTCAGTGAATTGATTTCCAGATGGTATAGCCTCTTACCATGGTGGAGGTTACACAAGCACTCTTTTTCTTTCAATCTCTTTCTGGTTCTCAATAGCAAAATATGTTTCTGAAAACCTTTGTAAAGGGTTTTCCAGTGGGTCAGTTAGGATAATTTAGGCTTAAGTATGTTAAGTAATCTTAAAACCAGGTTCCATGATTCATGCCTATAAATCCCAGCTACTCAGGAGGTGGTGGTAGGAGGATTGCAAGTTCAAGGCCAGTCGTGCTGTTAGTAATACCCTATTTCAAAAATAAAATACAAGCTTACATGTGTAATCCAGACTTAGGAGGCTAAGTTAGGGAGGATTTTGATTTGAAGCCAGCAGGAAGAAAATTCCATGTGGTCTTGTCACCAAAATAACCAGCAAAGGCCAGGAGCTGGTGACTCACACCGGTAGTCCTAGGAGACTGAGACATGAGAATAACAGTTAAAAGTGAGTCTGGTTAGAGAAGTCCATTGGACTCATCTCCAATTAATCAGCAGAAAGCCAGAAGTGGAGTTGTGGTTCAAGTGGTAGAGCACTAGCCTTGAGGGATGGGATTGGATTGAATGAATGGTTTGCAAACCTCTTTACATTTTTACTTATTTATTGTTGTGCAGGGCATCAAACCCAGGGCGTTGCACAAGCTAGACAGGTGCTGTGTTACTGATCTGCATTCCCAGCCCTAGTTTTTTTTTTTTTTTTTTCCTCATCCTGAGGCTTGAACTGAGCCTGGGCACTGTCCCTGAGCTCTTTTGCTCAAGGCTAGAACTCTGTGACTTGAGCCACAGCTCCTTTCCCAGCTTTTTTGGTAGTTTGGTGGAGAAAAGAGTCTCACAGACTTTCCTGTTGGAACTGGCTTTGAACTGTAATCCATGGATCTCAGCCTTCTGAGTAGCAGGCATGAGCCACCGTACTTGACTTTATTTTATTTTTTGTCTTAGCATTAAAATCTCCTTTTTTTAGTTACACTTTTATGTGTGTGTCTCCATTGTTGGGTGCTTCCAGTTAGAGCCTAGTGGGGCAGAAGGAGGGGACTATAGCTGTTTGCACCCAGCTCAGGCACCTCCAAGGAGCAGGTTGCACAGCCGTGGGTTGAGATGTCCTTTGTCCCCCTTGAGCATTCTGTGGGTTCCAAATGGATCCTGGCCAAGTATGGCGGGGGGGGGAGGGGCTCAGCAGCACTCTCGTCACCCAGGAGCCCCCACATGTGCTGAACCCTTGGGCACTTCACTGCAGGGGGGATCCCCACAGAGCAAAGCTCTTCTCCAGGGCTTGACGGGGCGAGAGCAGGTAGCAGAGGTCCCTGTGGCAGCTTTGAGAACCTGCAGGGCACAGGGAGACACTGAGGCCATGCCTGGCCTCTGACTCGGTGGGACCGCTGTCTTCCTAAGGAGCTGGCCCAGATAAGGAGGGAGGAGAAGGAGAAGAAGCGCCGCCGGCTGGAGAGCATCGACTCCCTAAGACGAATGGGCTACTCGGCGCACGCGGCCAAGCGGGCCCTGCACCAGACCAGCGGGAACCTGGAGGAGGCCCTGAAGGTAAGGGTGCCCCGCCGCCAGGCTCCCAGACCCGCTTCTGCGGCACCGGCTTGCTTAGCTCGTGGGTGTTCTTCCCTGGGTCACAGACCTTCCTCGTAATCTCTGGTCTGATGTGACGGTCAGCTCTGCTGCTCTCCAGCTGAGTGACAGAACACGGGGATGGAGCCTTGCTCCATCATCAGACCTCCTGACCTGCAGTACACCGCAGGCTTCCATGTAGAACTTGATCTGCAGCAAGAGTTTGATATGAATGGGCATAATTTCCAAAGTGGTGCTAGAAGAAGAGAATAGTAAAATTTTTGTATCTTTTCGCCCCTCCCATCGTGGGACTCAAACTCGGGGCCTGGGCTTTGTCCCTAAGATCTTTTGTCAAGGCTAGCTCTTTATCGCTTGAGTCACAGTTCCACTTCTGTTTTCTGATAAGTCTCCCAGACTTAACTGCCAGGCTGGCTTTGAACTGTGATCCTCAAATCTCAGCCTCCTGAGTAGTAGGATTTCTTTTTTTGACAGTGTCATATCTTCCCTCCCTCTGTGCAGTTTTTTTTCATAAAATTGTTATTTTAGTATCTAGTTTTATTTAGTATCTCTTGGTAAAGGAGCTTTTTGAAGAAATTCCTGGAAACTACAGATTAATAGTACCTTCACAGAAGACCTGTTTCCTCTTCCATTCTTGTTTTTTTTTTTTTTCCGTGAGTGATGGTCCTTAATTGTTTCACTCAGGGCTGGCACTCTCTCATTTGAGCCACAGCTCTGGCTTTTTTGCTGGTTAATTGAAGAGAAGAGTATTACAGACTTTCCTGCACAGGCTGGCTTTGAACCATGATCTTCAGCTCTCAGTCTCCTGAGTAGCTAAGATTCTAGGTGTGAGCAGCCGTGCCCAGCAATGAAGTTGTGGCGGGCTCAGGACCTGCGCTGCATGGCAGCTAGTTGGCATGGAAGACCTTGTCACCAAACACCAGTGGAGACAAACGCTGAGCTGAATCCCACAGGCCTGGTGCTCTGCTTTCCTCTGCTCTGTGTGGGGCTCATGGCGGGCAGCGGGCAGGAGGGGGGTGAGGAGCAGCTTGCCCCGCACGCCGTTTATCCCATCCCATATTTCAGAAGGCCCCATAGGTTTATTTGAGGCAGGTGCGCTACATTTGAGCCACAGTCTCAGCCATGTTGCTTAGTTATTTTTCCAGATAGGGTCTTATGTGTTTGCTTGAGCTTTTGGGCCATGATCCTTCAGAACTCTGCCTTCCACTAGCTAGGGTTGTGGCTTGTGGGTTGAGATGAAATCTCATTAACTTTTTGCATAGTCTGGCCTGATGTGCACCTTTGGTGTAGCTGGTATTACAAGTGCACACCACCATGCTTGGCCACCACTATGCTTGGTTGGTATCCTTGGGGAGCTCCGAGCTGCCTGAGCCTCTGCTGTGGACCTGTTCTGTGGCGCTCGGCTCCAGAGCTGAGCTCTGAGCCAGCGGTCTCCACCTTGGCCCCTGCTGGCCTCCATGAGCTTTGACGAGCCTGGCTGCTCTCACCCCACTCTATCTTATCCTCAGGATCCCTTTGGTGGGCTTCCCTGATCACAGCCTGGGGTGGGACCCTTTCCCTGCTTCCCAGCCCCTTGCACAGTGCTCCTCACCTGCTGGTCCCCAAGTCCATGGCGCTGGGGCTGTGCCCCCCACGTGGGGGTGGCTGTGGCTTCGCTGGGGATGAGTGATGGTCCCATGTGTCCAGTTCCTCCTCAGCAATCCTCACCTGTGGTGGCTGCACGGCTCAGAGTCCGACACTAACGGCCACCAAGGAAGCCCTGCCCAGGAGAGCATCGACCAAGTGAGTGAGGGGCCCTGGCGCCCCGCTTGGGCGGGCGGTTCTGGGCCTGCAGGTGCCTGCCCGGGAGCCCCTGAGCGAGCCGGCCAGGCAGGGTGCCGGCAGGGCCAGGAGCCGGGGAGGCGTTGGCATGATCTGGCCACTTCTCTCTCCAGCCCTGTGCCTTCGACCCCCTGAAAAGATCATGGATCTAGCTGTAGTGGATTCCTGTCCCATGTGCCAGCTCCGTGCACCTTATGTGCCTTGAGCGTGGTGGCCGCTTCGCTTGCAGTACTTGTGGCTGGGTATGAGCAGCACGGTGCTGCCTGGCTCCAGCGTGGGCCCCACCGTGGCCTGGCCGACTCCAGGATCTGTGAACCCAAGTATTCCAAGACCCCTTCCTGAGGGCTTGAGGCCCACTGGCCAAAGAGCGCCTGCAGGAAGGGCAGGGGTGTGCGTGCTGGGCAGCTTGAGGCGAGGTGGGTCCCGTAGGCCTCAGCCTTGCTCATGAACACGCCTGTCGCTGTGTCCTCCCCAGCTGGTGTACATGGGTTTTGACACAGTTGTGGCCGAAGCCGCGCTGCGGGTTTTTGGGGGCAACGTCCAGCTGGCGGCTCAGACTCTGGCACACCATGGAGGGACCCTTCCTCCCGACCTGCAGTTCTCGGGGGAGGACGACTCCTCCACGCCATCCACGTCTCCTTCGGACTCCGCAGGTAGGCTGAGGCCCCAGGGAGCCCTGTGAACAGTGGCCTGTGAAGTCCCAGGGAGAGACTGGGCGCTGGCTGCCACCAGGGTGAACCAACTGCAGCCGGCCCAGGCCACTGTCCTCACACTGCTCCCCCCCCCCCCCCCCACCTGCTGCACCCTGCAGGAACCTCAAGCGCCTCCACGGATGAAGACATGGAGACAGAGGCCGTCAACGAGATCTTGGAGGACATCCCCGAGCACGAGGAAGACTACCTGGACTCCACGCTGGAGGATGAAGAGATGATTATCGCAGAGTACTTATCCTACGTAGAACACATAAAGTCAGCCCCTAAGAAAAACTAGAGAATGAACAGAAATAAGTGCTAAGTTTCTGCTTATAAATCCCGTCATTGTGAAAAGTCTAATGCAGGCCTTCCTTGTGTTCCATTTGCTGTTGATGGATTTTGTTCTTTGGTGTAGGAGGGGCCGCAGGGGTCCCCCGCAGAGGACAGAGATAAGGGGGACTTGGGAAGGCGCATGCTCTGGCCTGACTCTGCTGTTCCTTCTGGCTCCCAACTCCGCCTCCCTGCCTGCCCATCCACAACCAAAGAGCGGGCTCACCACAGGAGCAAGGGGCCGTGGCCCCTGGGGTCTCGGGGCACAGGGGACAGTTGGGTGTGCTGGGCCCGCCTTGTTTCCTATGTAGCTCTCAAACCGCTTTTGGAGAGGCCCCTCTGCCTGTGCCCCTCTGCTCATGCCGGCCAGCCCCGCGCTCGCAGCTGCCGTAATACTCCGTCCTTCCAGCCAAGGGCAGTGTGCTGACAAGGCTCAGGCCCTACTGGCAAATGCTTTATCTTGAAACAGTGGTTCCTATGAGTTCAGCAAAACACCCACTTAAAATTCAAGGTTGCGATCACTCCCTATGTGTCAGTCCTTGTTCAAAGTGAAAATCTTTTATTAAATAACAAATATTAATCAAAGCACCTATTCTAATTAATATTTTGAGACTGCTATCATAAAGTCATGGCTAGCTGTCAGAGACTTAGATGTATTTTTTCCAACTTTCTGCTGGGGATTTGTCGTAGCTAGGTGACAGAAGATTATGCCTTGGGTGTGCGGTCAGCCTTTCATTGACTGAAGTAACTCCTCCCCATGTCCAGCATCCCTCTTGATGTGGCCTGGACAGCAGCCTTCCACTACTCAGCCTGGGGGCAGCAGCTGTGACGGATGGAGCAGCAGATGTGCACAGCGTGGACTGCAGGCCGCGTGGGCTGTGCCGCCGCCAGGGCTGACTGTGGTGCTTGAGCTGTGCAGCAGGTGCACAGCACTAGTGTGGCTAAGTGGAACCGGTCTCGTCATTCTTTTCCAGTGCAGGGCACTGATGGAAATGAAAGGTGGAAAAGCCCTTTGAAACTGTTGGCCTAGCTGCAGCAAGTGGCTAAAATGCTCTGTGGTTTGATGTGGGGTTTTTTGGTATCAATACAAGGGCTTGAACTCAGGACCAGAGTGCTATCCCTTAGCCTTTTTTGTTCAAGGCTGGTGCTCTACCACTTGCGCCACAGTTCCACTTGTTTTTGGTGGTTAATTGGAGATGAGTCTCATGGACTATCTGACTCAGATCTTAGTCTCCTGAGTAGCTGGGATGATAGATAGGAGCCACCAGTACCTGGCTGTGGTTTGCCATCTTGAAAACCTCTGTAGTCATGGGCTGTATATATAGATCGCTTGCCTGGCACACATGCCACCCTGAGTTCCACTCCCAGTGATGGTAGTTGCTGCTTTGGAAAGGGCATGGGTGGAAAATAGGGCTTGGGGTGGAGCAGGGAGGAGCAAGTCTCCATGAAGCAGGCCACACAGTGGAGAGACTGGGCTTCACTGGTGAAAATGTGCCTGGATTCGGATCTGACCTGAAGAGCCCCTGACCTGGGCCTCCTGCACATGTGGCTGCCGGTGTCCCAGCAGCTGGAAGGCTGATTGGTTTAAAGCGTGGGCAGCACCATTGTACCAGCAGACAGGAAGTGCTGCTGTCCTGAAAGAGCTTCGACCTGCTGGGCCTGGCTGAGACTACTGTGGGGGGACTGAGGCTGAGAGTCCGGCCAGGCTCAGGAGGGTCTCTGAGAGCCAGAGGAGAAAGAATATTCCATACCTGGGGCAAATGACAGGTGACATGGTCTTGTGTTGGGCAGAGATGAGGCTGGGAGGCGTGCTATGGCCCAATGCCCTGGCTGTCCCCGGCTCACCTGCAGACCTGTGCAGGTGTGAGGGGGACACACAACTGAGCTTTGCCTAAGGCAGTGGAGGATGGACTCAGCTGAGTCTGACGTTGGCCATGCTTACACTGCCCTCCCGGCCGCCAGCCTCCTGTCCTCCCCCGGCCGGCTGAGACCCGTCGCAGGCGCACACACATTTTCTCGTCTTCTGCATTGACCACACACATACACCTGGTTTCTTATTTTCCCTCCCTTTTTGGGGTGCTGCTGGAGACTGAACCCAGGGTTCAGTTTGCTCCACTAGTCCTGGGGCTTAAACTCAGGGCCTGGGTGCTGTCCCTGAGCTATTTTTTGTTCAAGGTTCTACCGCTTGAGCCGTGGCTCCTTTTGTGGTATTTTTTGTTGGGTTTTTTTGTGTGTGTGTGTGGTTAATTAGAGATGAGTCTCATGGGCGTTCTTGTCCAGGCTGGCTTTGAACTTTGATCCTCAGCCTCCTGAATGGCTTGCATTACAGCAGTGAGCAACTGGCACCCAGCTTGCCCAGATACTAAGAGAGAGCTCTACTACTGAGCTACAAGCCCTACTCTGGCTCTTTTGGTGATGGGAGGGGCCGGGCCTGTCTGAGGACGCGCAACAGCACCACAGCTACCCATCATAGGCTCGTGGGGTCCAGGAGGGGACCGGCCACCTTCATGGTCTAGCATCAAGCCAGTCTCTTGGTGGAATGTGTTGTGCTAAATCAGTACACAATGGCGGCTTCCTGACTGAATGGGCGGCACAGATTTGGTGTCCAGGGGCGTTCCCCTGGCTGGGTAGATGGCAGTGTGTTTACTGTGGCCACGTGAGCGTCACCAGGCAGTGTCAGCCTCTGGAAGAAGGACCGGGAGGACCAGCAGGCAGCTCTGTGCCTGTACTCGCTACAACCCGCTCCACCTGGCCCCACGGGGAGCTGCGGAGCCTGCCAGATCTGGTCCCCTCGCCTGTGAACACCCAAGTAAGTCCCACCCTAAGGATGTTAGGTTCTACTTCCCGGATTCTACCTGCCACCAAATAGCCACTTCCTGTGGCTGCAGCTTTGTTGTAAAGGTGTGAGTCCCTCCTTCCCTTAATGCCATTCTTTTATGGGGCTTGAGATCTCAAGAGCGAAGGTATAGCCCGTGGAGCCTGAGACTCTAGGGCACTGGACCTTACCAAAGAAACACCTCTCTCCACAAGTCAGGTGCACAGTGCCCGCCCAGGGGCTGATCTGCAAGCCAGCTCCTAGCTGTGTGTGCACGTGTGCATGCACGTGTGCATTGGGACTTGAACTCAAAAGAGTTTGGGCACTGTCCCTGAGCTGCTTTTGCTCAAGACTAGCACCACTTGAGTCACAATTTCACTTCTACATTTTCAGTAGTTTTTATTGGAGACAAGAGTTATGGACTTTGCTGCTTGGGCTGGCTTTGAACCATGATCCTCAGATGTCATCCTCCTGAGCTAGGATTACAGTGTGAGCTTTAAATGTCAGCGGCCGTCTGTCACCTCTTTGCGCTCGAGGTCACCAGAGCCTGGCCTGCAGGACACGGCATCCCTTCAGGTGAGTCCGGCTCCCACACACCACCTGCCGAGCCCCCCCCCCCAGTGTGTGCGTCTGGTATGCCCTGTGTCGCCTCCATGCTTGTCCACAGTGGCCCGCAGCGCAAAGCCAGGGAACGTGCATGCCCTCCTAGTCCACGCCTCCGTGCAGAGGCGCTGGGACGCAGCAGAAGATCGCAGGCAGAGACCCCACTGCCCACGGGATGGCCACAGAACCCCATGCTTAGCCGTCACCTCCACAAGGAAGCCAGGCTCAGTTGCCAAACAAACCGCACTCGAGCGCTTGGAAGGAAGTGTATTTGATGAGGAGCAGGAGGGGGAGGCCGGCTTCCGGGGCTTCCGTGCCGAGGTGCCACAGTCCCGGGCTCCAAGAGTGGAGCCTTCAGGCTGGGGCGCCTGCAAGCCAGGGGAGCAACAGGGCCTTGGCTGCCGTGGGGGAAGACGGGCCTCGCTGTGGGCAAGGGCCAGGTCTGCAGGGCCTGAGCTTCCCTGGGCTCAGGCGGGCTGCAGAGGCGCGGAGGCCGCACAGGCCACCTTGTTGCTGAAGAGCCGGGACAGGCTGCGTGTGGCTGCAGGCCTGCGTGCGGGGGGTGGGGGGCCCAGGAGCCCGCGCACGTCCCACAGGCGCAGAGCCCCGTCGTGCGACGCTGTGTACAGCACCTGGCCGTGCACCTGTGGGTGGGCAGGGTGGGTGTCAGCCGGGCAGGGCCCTCTCCGGGGTGGAGGGGCTGCACTCCCCCGGGGTACGGGGGTGGGGCGGGCTACCTGGAGACAGTTGATGACCAGCGCGTGGCCCCGGAACACCCTCTGCAGGACTCCAGACTGGGCATCGAAGGCCCGGGCACAGGCATCCCCGCTGCCCGTGAACACTGCAGACACAAGCCGCACGCTGGGCCCGCCCGGCTGTCTCCCTCCTCCCCTCCCCAGGGCGCTGCGGGAACACTGCAAAGCCGTGTCCTGAGGTGAGAGATGTGTTTTGGTTTTGTTTGGGCCAGTACTGGGGCTTGAACTCAGGGCCTGGGTGCTGTCTCTTAGTTATTTTGCTCAAGGCTGGTGGTCTCCCACATGAACCATACTCTATTTCTAACTTTTTTGCTAGGTAACTAGAGAGAGTGTCACAGAAGCCAGACACTGGTGACTCACGCCTGTAATTCTACCTACTCAGCAGGCTGAGAGCTGAGGATCATGGTTCAAAGCCAGCCCTAACAGGAAAGAAAGCCTGTGAAACTCCTATCTCCAATTAACTACTGAAAAAGCCAGAAGTAGACCTTTGGCTCAAGTATCAAAAGTGCTAGCTTTGAATAAAAAAAGCTGGACAGTACCCAGGCCCTGAGTTCAACACCTGGGACTGGCACCAACAAAGACTTTTCTGTCCTGGCTGGCTTTGAACTAGGATCCTCAGTTCTCAGCCCCCGAGTAGCTATGATAACAGAGCGAGCTACCAGCAGCTGGCAGCATCCAGCATCTTGTCTGCCCTTTTTGTTGTTGGTGGTGGTGGTAGTTGTGAGGTTTGAACACGGCTTGGGCATTGTCCCCGAGCTCTTCAGCTCAAGGCGGGCGCTTTACCACTTGAGCCACAGCACCACTTCCGGTTTTCTCACGGACTTTCCTGCCTGGGCTGGCTTTGAACCGCTATCCTCAGCCTCCTTAGTAGCTAGGATTACAGGCGTGAGCCACCAGGGCCCAACTTTGCCCTTTCTATTCAGAATAATCCCAGCTCATTGCTAAAATAAGGTTCCAGACATCTAGTCTGCGCTGGGCACAGCAGCCTCAGGGAAGGTCTGCAGGTGGCCTTAAAGGGGCTGGTTATCTAGCGGAAGCAATCCTTTGTTCTTCCCTCCCTGCTCTTCCTGCCTGGCTAAAATGTGGCGTGCCGCGTGACGGCTGGTGTTCCCGCAGCTATCAGAAACCGTGAGGTTCCATGAGGCAGAAGAGGGCTAAGGAGGAAGGCGCGCTGGAAGGAATTGGGGTCTGTGGGGTCCTCGCTTCCAGGCTTGACAGCCTCGTGAAGTCATCTGCCTGACAAGGAAATTCACCACGACCTTGTTCTCAAATTACTATTATTTGGATTTTCCCTTCTAGTCCAACCTAAAGTCAAAGTAGGCCAAATCCCATGAGCCTGAGGTCTGGCTGGCTCCTGTGTGAACTTTCTTTGCCAAAAGCAAGACCACCTTTACCATAACAAAAAACTTAAACTTTAAAAGAATCCGATGTATATTCCTACAAAATTAAGAGTGAGAGAAGGGCTGGGTAGGGAACAGATGGGTGGGAATGTTGAAAAGGGTGACAAATATATTCCTAAACCGTTAAGTGGCAACTCCTCTGTACAACTACTTAAAGAAAAAAAAAAAAAAGCAAGATTAACAGCTCCCGGGAGAGCCTGGGACCTGTGTTCAGAGCAGCCACAGTTCAGTGAAGGAAAACCACACAGGCAGGAAAAAGGCAGGGCAAACCTAGGGAGAGGACGGGGTGGGGCCTAGTGCACTACTCACAGGTGCCTGCGTGGTACTTGACGGCGCTGACGCTGTGCCCGTGTGCCGGGAAGGTGCGCACCGGCTCCCCGGTGTCAGCCAGCCAGCACTTGACGGTCCGGTCTGCACTACCCGAGTACAGGAGCTGGTCCGTGAGCTGGAGGAGGAAGGGGGAGGGTTGGCCCACGAGGCACCAAGTCTCTGCGGTCCTGGCTGCCCCTGATCTCCCTATGATGGGAGGGAGCATGGGCCTCAGGGCTGAAAGGCTTGGATGAGTGTAGAAGGCCCTGGAGCAGGCCCCCAGGGAGAGCCCACTTCACACCAAGGGCCGGGTCTCCGCCTTCAAAGGTGGTGGTTTCTTGTCCTCTCGGTCTTGGGGATTGAACCCAGGACCCTGAACTTGCCAGGCAAGTGCTTTGCCTCTGAGCCGCATCCCAAGCCCTGCTTCCTTCCTTTAAAGTGCTCACATCCACATGTGGTCTCAAGCGTGGCTTCATCCATGTGTCTGTTTCCCGTTACATCTGAAATGGTCCACGTCTGAGGGGCTTGGGAGTTTGTGCCGGTACCGAGGCTTGAACTTGGAGCGTGGCACTCCTGCCTAACTTTTTCTTTCAAGGCTGCCACTCTACCACCTGAGCGACGCCTCCACTTCCAGCTTTTTGGTGCTTCACTGGAATGAGTCTTACAGGCTTTTCTGTCCAGGCTGACTTCAAACTGAAATCTCCAGCTTCCAGCCTCCTGTGCCCAGTCCTAGCTGAAGTTTTTAAACCACACACCTAAAACCATGAAGGAAGCTGGCCGCTGGGGCTCCCGCCTGTCCTCCTAGCTACCCAGGAGGCTGAGATCTGAGGGTCACCGTTCAAAGCCAGCCGGGGCAGGAAAGTTGTGAGATTCTTTAGTGTTTTAAGACAAGATCTTTCTGTGCTGTAGCCCAGGCTGGCCAAAAATGCAGCCATCTTCCCGCCTCTGCCTTCCTCATGCTGGAATTACTGTTTTATGCCACGGCACTCGGCTCCGAAAGGACTCATTAAACCCACCTGGCCTGCCGTGGCCTCTGCAGGACCTGCCCTAATCCGCTCATTTTTACAACTTCATCCTTTTCACTTAGTGTCCATTTTTCCGGAAGGTTCCCATTGCTGGGATCTGAATGTGTCCCCCAAAGGTCACTGGTGCTGCAGTGGCTCACGCCTGTAATCCTAGCAACTCAGGAGGCTGAGATCTGAGGATCACAGTTCAAAGCCAGCCCAGGCAGGAAGGTCTTTGAAACTCTTATCTCCAGTGAACCACCAGAAAACCAGAAGTGGCGCTGTGGCTGAAGTGGTAGAGGGCTAGCCCTGAGCTGCTGAGGGACAGCGCCCAGGCTCAGAAAAGCCCTTAGGATCAGAAAACAAATGAAGCAAAGATGGCAAACGTAGGCCCCAAGGAAGTCAGGACGGGCGCACAGGGAGGGGCTTGGGTGGTGACAGCGGCCCTCCATTGGTGCCTGGGCCCCTGGGGCTCCTCCCTCGGGCCCAGCTTGCCAGGGCAGTGGCTGGCGGGCCCTTCTCACCTCCAGACAGATGACGGAGCCCTGGTGCTCCCGGAACACCCGCAGCTGCTGGCCGCTCAGGATGTCCCAGGCGCGGACGGTGGCGTCGGTGCTGCCCGTGAAGGCCGTGTGGCCCGGCGCGTCCAGCACGAGGCACAGCACGGCCCCGGTGTGGCCCCGCAGGGTCTGGTGGCAGCAGCCACTAGCCACCTGCCACACCTTGGCCGTGCCATCTGTGCTGCCAGTCACCAGCAGCCCCCCGGCCACGGGGGCCTCCACGCGGGGCGAGGCCGCGGCGTCCCG
The DNA here is from genome assembly GCF_019054845.1 of Dipodomys spectabilis. Lineage (NCBI taxonomy): Eukaryota > Metazoa > Chordata > Mammalia > Rodentia > Heteromyidae > Dipodomys > Dipodomys spectabilis. Next base: position 9,424,550 of record NW_024870711.1, read on the forward strand.
GCGGGCAGCGTAGGCCAGGGTCAGCACACAGTTATGGTGGCCCCGGAACTCCCGGGTCGCCTGCCCCTGCTCCACCGTCCAGGCACGGGCCGTGCGGTCATAGGAGCTGCTGAACAGCTGGTTATCCGCGACCAGGATCCTGCGGGCAAAGGGCGGGGTGCTCACGGGGTGTGGACCCACAGGGGGTCCTGGGGGCTAGCCTTGGCACTGGAACAGCCTGTTAGTCTGCAGTCGCCACCCACAACATTCGAGGCCCAGGCCAGAGCGCCTGCCTCCAGGAGGCCGGCTGGTGCCCTCCAACGACCCCCTCCTCAATCCAGGCAAGCCGTCCGCTGGCCTGGCTTCCACCACCAGTGCAGACCAAGCCTCCACACGTGACCCACACGTTGGACCCACTCAGAGACAGACCCTCTACATGGGCATGGGAGGACAGGGCCCTGGGCACTGTGGCTCATGCCTAGAATCCTGACTACTCAGGAGGCTGAAACCTGACGATCCAGCCTGGGCAGGAACGTCTGAGGGCCTCATCACCAACTAACCACCAGAACACCAGGCTTGGTGCTGTGGTTCAAATGGTAGAGCACTAGCCTAGAGTAGGCCCACCATCTTGGAGTGCTAGGCTGGGTTAGCCCAGCCCCAAAGCCTCTCAGTGGCCAGTGGCTGGTCCTGTGTCTGCCTGCCCCAGCCCGGGGCCCACCCAGGCCACTGTGACTGAGAGCCCTGCATGACCATCACAGGCGGCAAAAGGTATCAAATTGTTCTGACCAGCAATGGAACTGGCATCACTTGGCACAAGCCCAGGTTCAAAAGGGAAACAAGCCAGCAAGCCCCTGAGAAAGAAGTGCACTTAACGGCTATGAGGAAAGGAGTTTTCATTTGTTGGTGGTAGTTGCTGTTTTTCTTTTTCCAGTCCTGGGACTTGAACTCAGGGCCTTGTGGCTTTTACCATTCAAGGATGGTGCTTTTACCACTTGAGCCACACCTCCACTCCTGGCTTTTCATTGGTTAGTTGAAGATAATCCCATGGACCTTTCTACCTAGGCTGGCTTCCAACCGGTATCCTCAGATGTGAGCCTCTTAGAGAGCTGGGATTATAGGAGAGAGCCACAGTGCCTGGCTCTGGAAAGGAGCTTGAAAAATGCCTCTTCCCAGCAATCCCCTTTCTCCTCCCAGCCCTGGGCCTGTCCTTGTACCAACTGTGCCTTCAACTTGAGCATCCTCATCCCGAGGCAGCGCAGAGCATCCTCATCCCGAGGCAGCGCAGCCCCCCCCTCCCCTGGCACCCAGGATGCCCAAGCCCACGAGTCCAAGCACCCACCTCCTCGCCTGCTCCTCCCCCAGCTCCCTGTGGCCAGGCAGTCGGCTCCAGTTCTGAAGTCAGGGTCCCCCGGCCAAGCGCCCTCACAGCTCCACGCGGGGCTAACCTGTCCCCCGTGGAAGTGTGTCCCCTGGGCGGGCTAACCTGTTCACAATGGAGGTGTGGCCACGGTACACCTGCACGCAGCGCCCGCTGGCCACGTCCCACCGGCGGATGGTGCAGTCTGCGCTGCACGTGAAGGCAGATGCCTCCTCCAGCTGGCAGAAGGTCACGTAGCTCTCATGTCCTGCTGGGGACAGCAGGGAAGCCAGCTCCGTTAGGGAAGACCGGGACACAGGAGACAAGGAGGGAAAGGACTGGAAAGTCTGGAAGTGCTGGGCTCCTTTTCATTTTCTCTTTTTTGGAGCTTGTTTTTCTCCTGGCTAGTGCTCTGCTTGAGCCATGGCTCCGTGTCCAGTGTTTTCGGTGGCTGATTGGCGATGATTACAGGTGTGCATGCGCCCCTCACCCCTGGCTTAGAGGTGCGGTAGAGGTTTGTGATCTTATTTTAGCATTGTTTCCCTGGCTGGTGTCAGATAAAGAGGTTTTAGAATCTCTTGGGTATCCGGCCAATTGGTTTTTTGCGGGGGGAAGGGAGGAGGGTCAGGGTTTAGTTACTCGGAAGAACTCAACTTCCTGGGTTCTAAGAAACAGAATTTTAAGCTGCAAAGTTTCCCCCTTTTGGAGACTACAGCAGCACCAGGGAGCTTGGAGAACAATGCAGGGCCGGAGCAAACACTTGAGGAGACCGACCGCGGGCTGGGTTTCCCTTAAAATATATCAGTCAAAAAAAAAAAAAAGAGGGAAAAATGTGTTTGTCAAAACACAGCCCAGATTTTGCCAACTCCAAAAGCATTCATAAAACATTGTAACGAGCGGTTCCTGAGACCAAAGCTGTGCCTTTCTCCCCATTGCCACTGGTGGGGAGAAAAGGGGGGCACAGAATCCTCAGGAAAGCCTCTTCAGGGTCCCCAGGGGCTGGGGACCCCAGCAGGACAGGCGAGGTGTGTCAGGGCAGCCAGGCCTGGGCTCGTGCGAGCAGCACCTGGCATCAGCAAGGACGCGGTGCCAAGGCTAGCAGAGCCAGGCTGCAGTGACCCACAAATCAGCAAGGCTGCCCAAGACTTGGGGGAGCCACTTGTAGGTGGGGGGGGGGGGGTAATGGGGTGGAAGGGAGCCCGTGGCTCACGCCTGTCATCCTAGCTACTCAGGAGGCTGAGGTCTGAGGATTGCAGTTCCAAGTCAGCCCAGGCAGAAAAGTCAGCGAGACTCTAATCTCCGCTTCACCACCAAAAGCAAAACAAAAAACAGAAATGAAGCCATGGCTCCAGCTGTACAGCGCTAGCCTTGAGCCAAAAAGCCAGGGACAGCGAGCGCCCAGGCCCTGAATTCAAGGCCCCGGCCTGGCCCAAACCAAACTACACACACAGACTGGAAGAAAAGTAATAGTGAAGTCAGCTGAGCCCCAGCCCAGACCCTCTGGTTTTCCCATGTAAAAAAGCAAACAAGAAACCCCTCAAATTTCTGACCCAGAGCTGGGCCACGCAGCTCTGCCTGGCTGGCGGAGCTCCTGCTGTGGGATGGCTGGAGGCCAAGGGGGATCGCAGGGTCAGACAGAGAGGGGCTGAGGGCGAGAACCACGATGCGGGGCGCCCTATGACCCAGGTTCACACAGCCGCAGACAGGCCCGGGCCAGCCCAGAGGGCAGCAGGGGCCCTGCCCCCACCCCCCCAAGACCCACCGGGACTCCAGCTGTTGGAACTGTGCGGAACAAGCCAAGAATGCCAAACTGAAACGGATTTTTAAAGGGATGAAGAATGCAGATAAGATGTGGTTATTATTTTCAAAAGCAAATGCCACAGCCCCGGGGTTCCCTCCTCCCGGGGTACCCGGCTCGCCAGGTCTGAGGCCCAGACGCTCCGCCCGTCCACGAAAAGTCACCCAGGGCTGGGAGCGCCGGAGGCCCCATCTGGACGAGCCCTGAAGGTGGCGTGAGACTCGGCTTCCTTTCCCTCCGGAGCCCAGAGCTCAACGGCCCCTCCACAGCCACCTGGGGACAGATGACACCACGGCCGCACCTGGCCCGCTCAGCTCGGGGACACGGGCCTCGGGGACACGGGCCGGCACCTGTGCACCTCTCCCCGGCCAGCCTGGAGGCTGTCCTTACACCGTCGCCCCCAGCCAGGGTCCCCGCAACGGGCTCTGTGTCCCCAAGGAGAAACGGGGACAGCCTTATTTGTGCACTGCTTCTCTCTCCCCCTACCCTCTCTCTGGTCGGTCGTGGGGCTTGAACTCTGGGCCGGGGCGCTGTCCCTGAGCTCTTCAGCTCAAGGCGAGCACTCTACCACTTGAGCCACAGCCACGTCTGGTTTTCTGGTTCATTGAAGAGTCTCTCGGACTTTCCTGCCCAAGCTGGCTTTGAACCAAGATCTCAGCCTCCTGAGTGGCTGGCATTATAGGGGTGAGGCACCGGCCCTCAGACTAGTTCTCTCCTACAGAAACAGATACTCTTGCTGGGCGCTGGTGGCTCACGCCTGTATCCCAGGAGGCTGAAATCTGAGGATCACCATTCAAAGCCAGCCGGGTAGGAAAGTCCGTGAGACTTTTTTTGGGGGGGAGGGGGGGAGGTCCGGTCCTGGGGCCTGGGCGCTGTCCCTCAGCTCTTCAGCTCAAGGCTAGAGCTCTACCTCTTGAGCCACAGCGCCGCTTCCGGCTTTTTTCTTTTTGCTTATGTGGTGCTGAGGAATCAAACCCAGGGCCTCACGCATGCAAGGCAAGCACTCTACCACTGAGCCACCTTCCCAGCCCTCTGTGAGACTCATCTCCAATAAACCACTAGAAAGCCGGAAGCGGCGCTGTGGCTCAAGTGATAGAGCACTGGCCTTGAGCTGGAGAGCGAAGGGACAGCGCTCAAGCCCAGAGTTCAAGCCCCACGACCGACCAAAAAAAGAACAGCTACTCTGCTGACACTTGGCAGTGCCTTTCCTAGACTATTTCCTTACTTCTTCATGCAGTGCTGGGATTTGAACTGGAGAACCTGAGCCTGCAAGGCATGTGCTGCGCCAGCTGAGCCATGCCTTAGACGGTTCGCCTTCTTCCTTAGGCTGCTGTGTGTCAGGTTTTTGGTGGTCCCAGTGCTACTGGGGTGGGAGGCACTCAGCCACGGAAGCCACGCTGTGGCCCTCAGCTGCCCTTGCAGTGTCCTATTGGAAGTGGGTGGGGGGCAGGGGAGGTGCTGGTGTGGCCTCATGCCCCCAGCAGGCCTCCGTGGAGCAGGCCTCCGTGGAAGCGGCGCTGCACCCTCCGCGCCTGCCCACTGGATTTCTGCTGGGGGAGTGGGGCACAAGTCTGTCACTGGTGCCTAGTTCTTCCAGAACCATCTCCTACATGGCCCTGACCCTTCCCACGACCCCCCTCCATGCCTCCTCCCCGGCACCCACAGCGTGTCCTCCAACCCAAAGTGCTTTGCGACTCGCCGAAGAATGACGTCCACCACAAGCTCCTGAACTTACACAAAGGTGATTCACGTGAGAGCTCTCCACACGAGCCCTGCGCCCTTCACACGAACAGATCCTGCCACGTGCTGCGCTAACCAGCGAAAACCACTAGAGCCAGAAAGCCAGCCTTGAGGGAAAGCCCGGGTGAGAGCACAAGGCCCTAAGTTCAAGCCCTGGTACTTACACGCGCGCGCGCGTGCACACACGCACAATCACACGCACACACATGCGCGCACACGCACAATCACACACGCACACACGCTCACACGCACGAACAATCACACGCATACACACGCACACACACGCTCACACGCACGCACAAGCACACACGCGCGCACACACACTATCATCTCGCCTCCTGTTGTGCACCTCCAGCGTGGGCCCAAAGCCCGCACCCTCACCGGCTCCTTCGCCCCGCTGAGAGGAGCGCACAGGCCTCGGGAGGGGAGCTCGGCGGGCTGGGGGAGGGGGGGGGCGGGTCCCCGGCCTGGGGGCGGGGGGGGGGGGTCGGTCCCTGCGGGGCGGGGGGGGGGCGGGTCCCCGGCCTGGGGGCGGGGGGGGGGGGGTCGGTCCCTGCGGGGCAGGGGGGGGGGTCGGTCCCTGCCGGGCGGGGGGGGGGGGGGGGTCGGTCCCTGCGGGGCGGGGGGGGGGCGGGTCCCCGGCCTGGGGGCGGGGGGGGGGTCGGTCCCTGCGGGGCGGGGGGGGGGTCGGTCCCTGCCGGGCGGGGGGGGGGGGTCGGTCCCTGCCGGGCAGGGGCGGGGGGGGGGGGCGGGGGGGACTCGGTCCAGGCGCCTACCTTGCAGCAGAGCGCAGCACCGGCCGTCGGCCGTGCTCCAGAGCCGCGCCGTGCCGTCCTCGCTGCCCGTCAGCAGGCGCTGGCCGTCGGGGCTCAGGCTCAGCCAGTTGATGCCCCCGCGGTGGTCGGCGCAGACCCGCAGGGCCGACCCGCCGCCCCCCCATGCTGCCCGCCCGGCCCCGCTAGGGATCGGCGGCCATCGCGGGGGCCCGAGCCGGGCCGACCCCGCCGGGAGCGCGGAAACCAGGGCGCGGGCCGGGGGACCGAGGTCTCGGGGCGGCGGGGAGCTCCGGGGACGAGCGGGGAGCCCCGGGGATGGGGGGGAGCCCCGGGGACGAGCGGGGGAGCCCCGGGGACGGTGGAGAGCCCCGGGGTCGGGCGGGGAGTCCCGGGGACAAGCAGGGAGCCCCGGGGATGGCGGGGAGCCCCGGGGACAAGCAGGGAGCCCTGGGGACGAGAGGGGAGCCCCGGGGACAAGCAGGGAGCCCCGGGGACAAGCAGGGAGCCCCGGGGATAGCGGGGAGCCCCGGGATGGCGGGGAGCTCGAGGATGGCGGGGAGCCCCGGGGACGGGAGACGAACCCCGGGGCCCAGCGCCTCGCGCGCCCTCCTTGTCCGGTCTCGCGCTGGGGCGCGGAACAATGCGGCCCGGGCCGCCCTCCACCAGCCCCCCCCCCCTCCGCCTCCCTCCGCCCCCAGGGGCCGGCCCCCCCCCCCTCCCCGCCTGACGGGAGGGCGGCCAGGTGACCCCGGAGCCCGCCGCGCCGGGAGCCACGAGCCCTGTCCCGGGGGCAGGGAGGGGACGGGGAAGCCAGAGCCGCGTGCGCCCCCGCCGGGGTCCCCGCCCCCCCCCGCCGGGGTCCCCCCCCTACCTTCCCGCCCCGCCCCTGCCGGGGTCCCCGCTCCCCCCCCCCCGCCGCGGTTCCCCCCTCCTCAACCTTCCCGCCCCACCCCCGCCGGAGTCCCCGCCCACAACGCCCCTCCCCGCCGCGGTCCCCCCTCCTCAACCTTCCCCGCCCCGCCCCCGCTGGGGTCCCCCGGCCCCCCCGCCCCCCGCCGCCCTCCCCCCACCCCCTCCAGAGTCCCGCCCCCTACCCCACCCCCCCCACCCCCGACGCGGTCCTCCTCCTGCCCCCGCCCCCGCCGGAGACCCGCCCACCGCCGCCCTTCCCCTCCCCCTCCCGAGTCCCCGCCCCCCCCACGCGGTCCCCCTCCTGCCCCACCCCCTAGCCGGGGTCCCCGCCCCGCAGCCCCCGCCGCGGCCCGCTGCTCCCCCTTAGAGCAGTCCCCGCGCCGACCTCGCTGGGGGTCGGAAGGCGCCCCCACGCGGACCCCCGGGTCCAAGAGGCAGCGGGGCTGCGGTCCCGACGGGCTGGGAAGAGGCCTCCGGCGCCCCCTCACCCCCCCCCCCCCCGCCCCCGCAGCCCGCCCCCATTCCCCCCCCCGCCCCGCAGCCCGCCCCCATTCCCCGCCCCGCAGCCCGCCCCCATTCCCCCCCCCGCCCCGCAGCCCGCCCCCATTTCCCCCCCCCGCCCCGCCGCCCGCCCCCCACCCCCGCCCCGCCGCCCGCCCCCATTCCCCCCCCCCCGCCCCGCCGCCCGCCCCCACCCCCGCCCCGCCGCCCGCCCCCATTCCCCCCGCCCCGCCGCCCGCCCCCACCCCCGCCCCCCGCCCCGCCGCCCGCCCCCCGCCCCGCCCCCCGCCCCGCCCCCCGCCCCCACCCCCGCTCCCCGCCCCGCAGCCCGCCCCCATCCCCCCGCCCCGCAGCCCGCCCCCATCCCCCCGCCCCGCAGCCCGCCCCCATTCCCCCCCGCCCCGCAGCCCGCCCCCATTCCCCCCCCCGCCCCGCAGCCCGCCCCCATTCCCCCCCCCCGCCCCGCAGCCCGCCCCCATCCCCCCCCGCCCCGCAGCCCGCCCCCATCCCCCCCGCCCCGCAGCCCGCCCCCATTCCCCCCCGCCCCGCAGCCCGCCCCCATTCCCCCCCCCGCCCCGCAGCCCGCCCCCATTCCCCCCCCCCGCCCCGCAGCCCGCCCCCATCCCCCCCGCCCCGCAGCCCGCCCCCATCCCCCCGCCCCGCAGCCCGCCCCCATCCCCCCCGCCCCGCAGCCCGCCCCCATCCCCCCGCCCCGCAGCCCGCCCCCATTCCCCCCCCCCGCCCCGCCGCCCGCCCCCATCCCTCCGCCCCGCCGCCCGCCCCCATTTCCCCCCCCCCGCCGCCCGCCCCCACCCCCGCCCCCCGCCCCCGCAGCCCGCCCCCCGCCCCGCCGCCCGCCCCCACCCCCCGCTCCCCGCCCCGCCCGCCCGCCCCCCCCGCCCCGCAGCCCGCCCCCATCCCCCCGCCCCTCAGCCCGCCCCCATCCCTCCCCCGCCCCGCAGCCCGCCCCCCCCGCCCCGCAGCCCGCCCCCATTCCCCCCCCCCGCCCCGCAGCCCGCCCCCATTCCCCCTCCCCGCCCCGCAGCCCGCCCCCATTCCCCGCCCCGCAGCCCGCCCCCATCCCCCCGCAGCCCGCCCCCCATCCCCCCCCGCCCCGCAACCCGCCCCCATCTCTCCCCCGCCCCGCAGCCCGCCCCCATTCCCCCCGCCCCGCAGCCCGCCCCCATCCCTCCCCCGCCCCGCAGCCCGCCCCCCCGCCCCGCAGCCCGCCCCCACCCCCGCTCCCCGCCCCGCCGCCCGCCCCCCCGCCCCGCAGCCCTCCCCCCATCCCCCCCGCCCCGCAGCCCGCCCCCATCCCCCCCCCTGCCCCGCAGCCCGCCCCCCCGCCCCGCAGCCCGCCCCCATTCCCCCCCCCCCCCCCCCACACACACACACACACACTGGGAAACCGGAAGTGGCGCTGTGGCTCAAGTGGTAGAGCGCTCGCCTTGAGCTGAAGAGATGAAGGACAGCGCCCAGGCCCAGAGTTCAAGCCCCACGACCGACCAAAAACAAGAAGAGGAAACCCAGAATCTGTCTACCTGGAAACTGGGACGGGGAGGTGTCAGAGGGGCCTGGCCGTGTCCGCACCTGGCCGGAACACCGCCTGGAAGGCAGGTTCCTCCGCCAGCCCCGCAGACCCTGCCCAGCTCCGGGCAGGCCGCAGACCACGACGCCGCACCCTCCCCGGCGTGGAGGACGAAGGCTTTCCTCTCCCTTCTCTGTGGTGTTCCAGGCCTTCAGCTCGGTCTGGTGTTCTACCACTTGAACCATGCCTCCAGACCTGGTTTTTTTTGCTGCAGATGGGCTTTTCTCCTGAGCTGGTGGGATCTCAGCCTCCAGAGTAGCTAGGATTACAGGTATAAGCCACTGGACATCCAGCTGTCTGTTGTTTGTCAAGAAAATGGAAGCCTTCACTGAGAGTCATTGTGAGGGTGTGTGGGGGCGGTCCCCGCAGGAATTCCAGAAGGAAATAGGCAGCTCACAAGGCTGTGCAGAAGCAGAGGGCATGAACCCCGGCGTGTCTGTTTCAGGGAGACAGGGCTGCTACCAGCCCGGGGGCTGGACAAAGGCAGGTGCTGAGAAAAGGAATGGAAAGAGAGCTCCAGGATCTCCCTACCTAGCTCATGCTGGCCTCGAACTCGTGATCCTCAAGCCTCTGCTTCCCAAGTTCTGAGATGACAGGTGTGCACCACCATGTCCAGCAACAACTGAAGAGCTTTTGAAGAGGCTTGGTTAGGTTTAACGATTGCTAAGGAGGGCAGCAGACCAACAGAGACCCCTGAGGAGCAAGGAAAGGAGGGAGTCTGGAGTGGGAGAGAGGCCTTAAATGCGCAGAAAAGACACTTTCTCCTGTGCTGAGCACAGAGCGAGACACCCTGCCTGTTACTGAAATCGGGGGCCGCCATGGGTGGTACAAGCCCTGGCCAGCAAGCTACCCCTTCCGTGCACGACGCCTCCTACTCTACACTTGAAACAAATAGAAAGGCAAAGTTTAAAAGCTGTATGAAGAGACCATGGGAAGTAGATACACTGAGCTTCGTGCTGGTGAGCTTTCGGTTACCATGACAGAACACCCGAGGTCCATGTTCAAAGGAAAAAGATGGAAGGCGAGGAAGGAGGCCCAGTGGTAGAGCGCTGGCCTCACACGCATGAAGCCCTGGGTTCCATTCCTCAGCACCACAAACACAGAAAAGGCCAGAAGTGGCGCTGTGGTTCAGAGTGCCAGCCTTGAGCAAAAAGCAGCTCAGGGACAGCGCCTGGGCCTTGAGTTCAAGCCCCAGGACTGGCCAAAAAGAAAAAAAAAAGTATTTGGACCCGGTGTTTGGGAGATTTCTGGCTGTGATCTTTTCACCAGGTTGCTGAGGGCCTGGGTGGAGACGGAAGGAGAGAGCTGAAGTCATCCCTGTCCTCAGGAGCCAGGCCCAACCCTTTAAACAGCTCCCACCTCCCAGTACAACCACCCCCTGGGACCGGGCCTTTCCTTTGGGAGGGGTTAGAGTTCATATTCCATGCTCTGTAAACTTCATTAAACCTGATAGATCTCTTGACCAGCAAAGCTCAGGGACCTGTGTTCAAATCCCAGCACCACCAAACCAAACACAAAAGCAACTCTCCTTCCTCTTTTTTTTTTTTTGGGGGGGGGGGGGGTCCAGTCGTGGGCCCTGAACTCGGCCTGGGCGCTGTCCCTCAGCTCTTCAGCTCAAGGCTAGCGATCTACCACTTGAGCCACAGCGCCACTTCTGGCTTTTTTTTTTTTTTGCTTATGTGGTGCTGAGGATTGAACCAAGGGCCTCAGGCATGCAAGGCAAGTGCTCTACCACTGAGCCACCTTCCCAGCCCCTCTCCTTCCTCTTGAGAGCAATGTGCCTTTGTACCGCCTGGAAGCCTGGTGACAGGACCCCACCCCCACCCCCGCCCAGCAGGGGTGGGCCAAGGCAGGGCCCACTGTGCACATGCTCAGGTCACTCTGTGGCCACCCCGCATCTGACCCTGGCATGTGAGGCATTTCCCGGGTCTCTGACCAGCACAGGTGCCTGCAGAAGGACGGGCGCTCTCTAGAGAGCAAGCAGCTGGCACGCATGCTCTCCCAGGGCCTGCTGCATCTCCCTCCCGCCGCCTCCTGGCAGCGGGGTGCCCGGCTGGCAGTGGGGTAGAGTGCCGGGCTGGCAGCGGGGTAGAGTGCCCGGCCGGAAGGGGGGTAGGGTACCCGGCTGGCAGTGGGGTAGAGTGCCCGGCCGGAAGGGGGGTAGGGTGCCCGGCTGGAAGGGGGGGTAGGGTGCCAGGCTGGAAGGGGGGTAGGGTGCCTGGCTGGAAGGGGGGTAGGGTGCCCGGCTGGCAGGGGGGTAGGGTGCCCGGCTGGAAGGGGGTAGGGTGCCCGGCTGGAAGGGGGGTAGGGTGCCCAGCTGGCCAGCCGCAGGCAGGCAGTGCCCACACAGCGTCCATACACTGGCATTGTCTTTTTTTGGTTGTGGGGCCTGAACTCTGTGCCTAGGTGCTTTTCCTCAGCTCTTCAGCTCAAGGTGAGCGCTCTACCACTTGAGCCACAGCACCACTTCTGGTTTTCTGGTGGTTCATTGGAGATAAGAGTCTCACAGATTTTCCTGCCTGGGCTGGCTTTGAACCGCGATCATCAGATCTCAGCCTCCTAAGTAGCTAGGATACAGGTACAGGTGTGAGCCACCAGCACCCAGCTTGTCTTTTTTTGTCTTTTTGTTGTTGTTGCTGCCAGACTGGGACTTGAACTCGGTACCCGATGCTTTGCTCCTTGGCTGGTGCTCTACCACCTGAGCCAAGCACCCCCCAGTCACTAGTTTGACTCCCATCACTGGCCAAGATGGACCAACAAGGACCAACTGCTCTTCTGCCCCTCGTCAGAGACAACCGAAAACAAACCCACAAAGAGCGCGAAACAACTGTGGGCAAGACCTGGACATCACGCAGCAGGGGCCCGGCCGGCCTCCCTGAGAGGCTGGGGAAAGGAGGCTGAGTCTCCAGCCTGCCCAGCCCACGGCAGAGGACCCCACAGAGCCCAGCACACTTCCTGAACTGCGTGCAGGGCCGGGTGCCATGAGCCAGAACCCGGGACCCCTCAGCGCTCGGCTGAACACCGGTGAGCTCATGCACAGCAGGAAAACATCTCAGCGGGGAAATGGAGCCAGGGCACTGCCACACGGCCGGAGACAAGGTACCAACTGCATTCCACGGGCTTCGCAGTTAATGGGAGCTGGGCGCTGGTGGCTCATGCCTGTCATCCTAGCTACTTAGGAGGCTGAGATCTGGGGATCACAGCTCAAAACCAGCCTGGGCAAGAAAGTCCTGAGACTTTTTTTTTTTTTTTGGCCGGTTGTGGGGGCCTGAACTCTGGGCCTGGGCGCTGTCCCTCAGCTCTTCAGCTCAAGGCTAGCGCTCTACCACTTGAGCCATAGCGCCACTTCCAGCTTTTTCTGCTTATGTGGTGCTGAGGAATCGAACCCAGGGCCTCAGGCATGCAAGGCAAGCGCTCTACCACTGAGCCACCTTCCCAGCCCAGTCCTGAGACTCTTATCTCCAGTTAACTACCAAACAAAGCCGAAGCGGCGCTGTGGTTCATGTGGTAGAGTGTTAGCCTTGTGCAGAAAAAGCTCAGGGACAGTGCCCAGACTTCAGGAACCAGGACTGGCAAAAAGAAAGGAAGGAGGAAGTAAAGGAGGAAGAGGAGGAGGAGTAGGAGGAAGAAAAAGAGGAAAAAGAGGAAGAAGTTGTTGTTAGGTTGGACTCTAGGTCCAGTCCCCAGACACCCTGCCAAAACACACCCCATAAGTAGAAACATAGAAGATATCAAGAGTCCTGAAGTGAACTTCTAGAGAAGAAAATAACATCTGAAATGAAACAGCACTGGACAGAGCTAGCAGCAGATTAGACACGACAGAAGAAAATATTAGCAGCCTCGAAGACGGCCGCGCGAAATGAAACACAGAAAAGAATGCAAAGCTCGAGGAGGGCATGGGGTCGGGTGCGCCCCACCAGCCTGACCATGCGCCGGAAGAGGAGCGGGGCCGGGCAAGGGTCGCAAGAAACAAGGCTTGAAATGTTGCCAGACTGATGGCGATGGTAAACCACAGATCTAAGAAGTTCCCGGAACCTCAAACATGAGAGACAGAAACACACAAACAACCGAAGCTGCGTCCAGAGGCACAGACAGCCTGCTACCTCATTGAAAGCCCGAATGTCTATTGCTATGCCGTGAAGAACAGGGCAAGGCCCGGGCCTCGCTGGGGAATAGAAGCGGCAGTCTGCACTGAAATGATAGATTCTCCACAAATCAAAGAAGTAGGCAGACCTCTCAGTTCACTTCATGAGACGAGTATTCCCTCAACACCAGAATAAATATGTACAAAAGAGAATGCCATACAAGTCTAGGTGCTAGTGGATCCCACCTATAACCTTAGCTACACAGGATCCTATAACCAACCTTAGCTACTCAGGAGGCAGCGATTTAGAGGATCGGGGTTCCAGGCTGGCCCCGGAAAAAAAAATATCAATTGTCCATTTCAACGGAAAAAGCAGGGTGCAGTGGCACGTGCTTCTCATCCCAGGGAGGAGGAGGGGGTATAATTAGGAGGATTAAGGTCCAGGCTGGCTTGTGCAAAAAAAAGAGAGAGACCCCTTCTCAAAAATCACCAGATGAGCTGGGCGCCGGTGGCTCACGCCTGTAATCCTAGCTACTCAAGAGGCTGAGATCTGAGGATTGTGGTTCAAAGCTAGCCCGGGCAGGAAAGTCTGTGAGACTCTTATCTCCAATAAACCACTAGGAAACCGGAAGTGGTGCTGCGGCTCAAACAGTAGAGCACTCTCCTTGAGCTGAAGAGCACAAGGATAGCACCCAGGCCGAGTTCAAGTCCCATAACCGACCAAAAACAAAAAATCACCAGATGGGCTGGGAATGTGTCTTAGTCGTAGAGTGCTTGCCTAGCATGCATGAAGCCCTGGGTTCAATTCCTCAGTACCACATAAACAGAAAAAGCCAGAAGTGGTGTTATGGCTTAAGTGGTAGAGGGCTAACCTTGAGCACAGAGCAGCACAGGGACAGTGCCCAGGTCCTGAGTTCAAGCCTCAGGACTGGCAAAAATAATAACCAGGGCTGGGAAGGTGGCTCGCTGTTAGAGTGCTTGCCTCGCATGCATGAGGTCTTGGGTTCGATTCCTCAACACCATATAAGCAGGAAAAAACCAGAAGTGGTGCTGTGGCTCAAATGGTAGAGCGCTAGCCTTGAGCTGAAGAGCTGAGGGACAGCGCCCAGGCCCAGAGTTCAGGCCCCATGACCGACAAAAATTTTTTTAAACAAAATAATAACCGGAATGAAAAGGATGGAGGTGGAGTTCAAATGGTAGAGCATCTGCGTAGTAAGCATGAAGCTGAGTTCAAAGCCCAGTATCATAAAAAAGAGAAAGAAAATCACACACCAGTGTTTGTCATGAACACAGATGAAAATGTTAACTAAAATATACAACAATGTATGAAAACAATAACATAGCAAGTGAGGCTTATCATGGGAATTCAAGGTTGTTTTAGCTTTTTAATGCATGCCACAAAGATAGATATACAAATCAAAGGAATAGAATTGAGAGTCCAACTGGTCACCGGTGGCTCATGCCTGTAATTCTAGCTACTCAGGAGGCTGAGATCTGAGGATCACGGTCTGAAACCAGCCCGGGCTGAACAGTCCCCAGGAAGGAGACTCTTATCTCCAACTCATATCCAATTAACCACCAGAAAACCAGAATTGGTGTCAAGGCTCAAGTGGTAGAGTGCTAGCCTTAAGCAAAACAGCTCAGGGACAGCACTGAGGCCCTGAGTTCAAGCCCCAGGGCCAACAACAACAAAGAATTGAGAGCCCAGAAATAAACTGCACACCTGTGTCATCTCATTTTCACTTTTTGTTGTTGTTGTTGGTCATGGGGCATCAATTCTGGGCCTGGGCGCTGAGCCTCAGCTCTTCAGCTCAAGGTGAGTGCTCTACCACTGAGCCACCTTCCCAGCCCGTCATCCTCATTTTCAATGAGGATACCGAAATCTTTCACTGGGGGAAAGGGAATCTTTACCAAAAAAAGGTACTGGGAGCCAGTAATCTTAGCTACTTGGGGAGGCTGATTAGGAGGATCACAGTTTAAGGCCACCCTGAACAGCAGAAGGCTTTTTTTTTTTTGGTAGGTCATTGGGCTTGAACTCTGGGCCTGGGCGCTGTCCCTGAGCTTCTTTTTGCTCAAGGCGAGCACTCTACCACTTGAGCCACAGTGCCATTTCTAGTTTTTTTGGTGGTTAATTGAATATAAGCATCTCACAAGACTTTCCTGCCTGGGCTGGCTGTGAACTGTGATCCTCAGATCTCAGCCTCCTGAGCAGCTAGGATTAAAGGCATGAGCCGCCAGCGCCCGGCTAGCAGAAAGCTTTTGAGACCCGTTCTCAACAAAGCTGGACATAGTGACTGTGCCTATCATCCTAACTGCCAGGAAGCCTAACATAGGTGGATCATACAAAGAAACAGGGCCAGGCAGGGGGCTAGACTATCTCACAACTAACCAGCAAAACTCAGGGATGGAGACGTGGCTCAGTGGTAAGGTTGCCTGCCTAGAAAGAGCAAGGACTAGAGTTCAAACCACCAAAAAAAAGAAACGAAGAATGACAGCGGAGAGCCACATACAAAAGAATAAATGTGTGTTTTTATGACACACAAAAGTTAAATCAACGAGGGTTCTGGGTAAGAATTAACTCAGTAGTAACACTGGAGAAGAGAACATAGTTTAATTTGGATTAGCCAGTGATTTCCAGCTATCTCCTAAAGCATATACAAACACTAAACAATGCAAACACTGATCTTCATCAAGATGAGCATCTTTGTGCTGCAAAGGGCACTGTAAAGAAAGTGGAAATTCAAGTCAGACACCAGCAGCTCATGCCTGTAATCCTAGCCACCCAGGGCTTTGAGGATTGTAGTTCAAACTCAGGCAGGAAAGTCTATGAGACTCTTACCTCCAAGTAACTACCAAAACCCAGGGATTGGAGGTGTGGCTCAAGTGGTAGAGTGCCAGCCTCGAGCAAAAAAAGCCAAGTGAGAATGCAAGGACTGAGTTCCAGTTCCAGTGCTAACACCCGCAAAAGAGGCGAAAACCCACAGACTGGAAAACACTTGCAAATCACATGCCTGATAGAGGTTTAGTATCCAAAATATAATTTTTTTGTGGGGGTCTGGTCATGGGCCTGAACTCTGGGTCTGGGGACTATCCCTCAGCTCTTCAGCTCAAGGCTAGCGCTCTACCACTTGAGCCACAGCGCCACTTCCAGCTTTTTTTTTTTCTGCTTATGTGGTGCTGAGGAATGGAACGCAGGGCCTCAGGCATGCAAGGCAAGCGCTCTACCACTGAGCCACCTTCCCAGCCCCTCCAAAATATAATTTCATAGCTCTCATAACTCAAGCATAGAATGACAAATAACCTAATTTAAAACCTGGCAACGGAGTTGAATAGACATTTCTCCAAACAAGAGACGGGAACAGCTGGCGAGCAGGGAGCTGCTGGTGGCGGAGCGCTCGGCCTTCCCAAGGCGCAGCTGCCCGCGAGGATTCTCGCTGGCAGAAGCAGAGATCAACTGGAACCGGCCTGCGCCTCCCAGGCGGGCATGCAGCGGTCTGAGTACTTGGCAAAGCAAGCTGGCCATGTCTTGGCACCCCCCTCCCCGGCCCTGTTCACCCCTTCCTCTCTGTCCATGAGAAGTGCAGGTGTGCACCTGTGCGGCACTTACCTGTGGATTTGCACACCAGCTTGACTGCTGACAGCCACACGCTGACCACCACCAGACATGTCTCGGCAGGTGGTTGGAGGGGGTGCACATGCTCAGCCATGCAGAGCCTCATGGCCATGCCATGGCCCTGGAGCACTGCGAGGAGTGGCAGAATGACACAACATGTCATCTGTACTGAAAGGAAGTGGATCTGTGGCTTCCCAGGGAGGAGCCAGGGCCGGGAGGACAAAGAAGCGAGAGGACCTGGGGCCCACTGGGCATCCTGGTCCTGGCGATGGTGTCACAGGCATGCACATGCCAAACTGTATCCAGATCCCGCCCCAGGAAAGGAGCTCAGGCCCACGGGGCACGTGGCACAGCCCACCTCCTCCTGGGGGCAGCGGGGGGGGGGGGGGGGGGGAGGAGGGGGTTCTCATGTGTGACAGGGAAATTTCCTGGTTAGAGGCGAGTATACATGTGAGAGTGTGCAGAGTGTACATGGTGAGTGTGTGCACACACTTATGAGAGTGTATTTAGTTAATTCAGTAGCCAGGCACTGGTGGCTTAGGCCTGTAATCCCAGCTACTCAGGAGGCTGAGATCTGAGGAGCAGTTTGAATCCAGCCCAAGGAGAGTCTTAAGACTGTTATCTCCAATTAACCACCAAAAAACTGCAACTGGAGGGGCTGGAGCAATGCCCAGGCTGTGCGTTCAAGCCCCAGGGCCTGCACAAAAAGTAAATAAACAAATGCTTCTGAGTCTTTCACTTTCATCCCATTGGCCAGATGGTGGAGGAGGAGGAGGGGGAGGGGGAGGGGGAGGGGAAGGGGGGAGGAGGAGGAGGAGGAGGAAGGTGCAGAAAGGGTTTTCATGAAAGAATGAAGGATGAGGGGAGTGGGTTGAACCCATCTCCTCTTTGTTAAACAGGGAAGGGTTGTGTTTTTCAAACTGGAGAACTGCGATCCACAGGGGTTGAGAATTCTGTTTAGCTGGCCTTTGACCAACATGGCTCTAAAGTAAGTAAAGTAAAAAACTATCATTGTTCAACTCAATAGTGAAGGTCAAGTCTCTTGGTGATGACTTGTGCCCATTTTACAGACTGTGGCCACACCTGAGTCTTAATGGGAAAGACCTGGAAGCCCCTGGAAGCCTGGGGCACCTAGAATCATTCACAGTATCAATTTGGACAAAACCAATGTCTACTTATTATAAGAGAAAAATATCACCCACCCCATCCTGCATACAAACAGTTCCCGACAGTGGAGGCACAGTACTTGCTCAGCAAATCCATTGCTGCTATTGCTACTTATTGATAACTAATGATTCCAGACCCCACTATGGGCTTACCCCAAATTAGCCAAATGTTCACATGTAAACAAGTGATGTCAGAACGCTCTCTCCGGGAGCTGGGAAGGTGGCGCAGTGGTAGAGCGCTTGCCTTGCATGCCTGAGGCCCTGGGTTCGATTCCTCAGCACCACGTAAGCAGAAAAATCCAGAAGTGGTGCTGTGGCTCAAGTGGTAGAGCGCTAGCCTTGAGCTGAAGAGCTGAGGGACAGCGCCCAGGCCCAGAGTTCAGTCCCCACAACCAACCAACAAAACAAAAAACAAAAAAAAACCCTCTCTCCCACCAAAACTTTACTTTGGCATTATGCCATCCACCTACTGGTGGGGGATGCAATCCGCGAGAAGTCCTGGAGAGCTTGTGTCCGTGTCTGTAGGAGGATGTGGCTCGTGAATCACCAGCCAGGGTTCAGGGGATCTACAGAGAAATCTCTCTCTGGCTGAAGTCCCAGGAATTTCTGTGCATCTTCTTTTATGATTTGGACTCTGTGAATGATGGCGCTGATCCCGTTTCCCTGCTTGTGTTGGACCAATCCAGACCCCCTCTCTGGTAAAGAACACAGGACCCGTGGCATGTGCTCAGCCTGGCTGTGGCTTCCTTCCCTGGCCTTGGGGAGACCAGTGCGCCAGGGTTCTGAGGCTGCTTAGCGCTCTGCTGGTGGGGCTTCCGCCTACCCGCTGAAGAGGCCCAGGGCTATGAAGGCTCCTTTGTGTTCTGCTCCCACCGAGCGGCCAGGCAGCCCTGCAGGGCTCAGGTGTTCAGCTGTGGTTCAGGCCCTCCAGGGCCCAGGGCAGGGCTGGACACACATGTGAGGCAGACTGCTGTGATGGTCCTGGGCCTGGCCTCAGGCGCCACTGCTCTGTTGGAAAGGGGGCCCAAGGGACAGCCCCCTGTCCAGGGCCAACTGAGGAAAGAAAAAGGGAACTGTTCGGGCCACAGGGATGAAAAGTGGTGACACACACATGGCAGATAGATTACATGCGGGCCATCTGGTTGCTTCTTGTTCCCATAGTGCCTCGGGCTCCTGCTTCTTCTTCCCATGATGCCCTGGGGGGAATCCCACCCAACCAATGAAAAGAGCCCAGGCGGGGCCTGGGCCTGAGTCAGGGCGAAGCCCCGGGGAGGCCAGGTGTGAGGACCCGCCCTGGGAACCCCCCAAGAGGACCCCTGGGACTCCAGCTTGGGGGCTTCGTTTCTGTCTGCTTGAAGCATTTTCCTGCCTTCTAATCATTCCATCCGTACTCCTAGACACAAGGGTCTGTTCCAGGTGGGGGCTCTTCCAGCCCTGAGTGCTGGTGCTGAGCTCTACACAACTCACAAGGGCCAACCCCATCCTACCCCTGCCCCAGACCTCTCCCACCTCTGCACCAACCCTGGCCGTACAGGCCAGAAGTGGGGTCACGGGGCTGGGAAGTTGGCTCAGTGGTAGAGTGCTTGCCTTGTATGCCTGAGGCCCTGGGTTTCATTCCTCAGCACCACATAAGCAAAAAGGAAAAAGCTGGAAGTGGTGCTGTGGCTCAAGAGGTAGAGCGCTAGCCTTGAGCTGAAGAGCTGAGGGACAGCGCCCAGGCCCAGAGCTCAGACCCCACAACCGGACCAAAAAAAAAAAAAAAAAAAAACAGAAGTGGGGTCACTAAAGCAGGGTTAGCGTTACTGGGGCAGGATGGCTAGGGTAAGGGGACAGGGAAGTTCCCCCAAAATGAAGCCGGGTTCAGGAGCTGAGCTAGAACCGGGAAAGCAGGCTGGAAAATGCCATCGGAATGGCAAGATGGGAACCAACCGCTCAGAACGGAGCAGGCCGGCTCTCTTCCCATCACCCTCCCTCCTCTTCTAGATGCTAAATGAGATATACGATTCTGAAGGTGGAATTAGGTCCAGGAATTTTTTTTAAATGCCTGTTTTTTTTTGTAAATCTCAACCGAGAAGAATTATTTAAAAGGATCCTAAAACCAAACAGTCCCATGCCACAAGACCCTTTGATTCAAGGCCAGCCCAGACTGTTTGTCTCCAGACTTGCGTTGATAGCATCAAAACGGATTATTGGGAAGTTGCTAGGCAGCCATACACACAGGTGACTCAGGGGAGCTGCAAACCCTGGCCCAGCCAGGGGACACAAACGCCCGAAACTGGCCACTCAGCCTCTGCCGCACAGCTGGCGGCCCTCCCTGCCTTCTCCCTCCCTTGTCTTCCGATGCTAGATGAAGCTCTGCTGGCTGCTACTTGTGTGCATTACTCAGAAATTTCTTTCCTTGTTATTCTAACTTCCTGGAGAGTCATTGGTGAGCTTGGGAAATAGCTGAGAGTTCCTCTTCTCTTTTTCTCCCTCCCTCCCTCCTTCCCTTCCTCCCTCCTTCCCTTCCTTCCTCCTTCCTTCCTTCCTTCCTTCTTTCCATGCTGATATTGGGGCTTGAACTCAGGGCCTTGTGCTCTGCTGTTCAATGCTGGCACTCTACCACAGGATCCATACTTCCACTCTAGATTTTGGCTAGTTAAGTGGAGATAAAGAGTCTCATGGATTTTCCCACCCAGGCTGGCTTTGACCCACAATCCTCAGATCTCAGCCTCCTGAAAAGTTAGGATTACAGCATGAGCCACAGTGCCCGTTGAGTTCCTCTTTCTACAAGGAAATCTCCTCTTTCCCACGTATTTTCCTGATGACGTAGCAACGTCTGGGCCTGCTGCGAAGACCCTGAGCAGGGGCAAACCACACACACACACACACACACACACACACTGCCAAGACCCTGAGCAGGGGCAAACCACACACACACACACACACATACACACACACACACACACACACACACTGCCAAGACCCTGAGCAGGGGCAAACCACACACACACACACACACACTCCCTATCGAGGAGCGCACACCTGCAGGCTGGTTCTGGGGTGACACCACCCCACCACGCGGCGAGTCACAGGGACAGGCTGCAGCTGGCCCCGCAGGATTGTTTTCAATCACAGGCTGCACAGCTGGCCTCGCTGCGGGCAGCTGCAGAGCCAAGCCTGTTTACAGAAGCTCCTCCCACAGGGCGCAGGCGGCCTCACAGTCACCGTGGGAGTCACTCGGTGTCTGGGGACCGCAGCCTCATTGGGAGGTGGGTTGGGACCAGGCATTCAGCTCCCCCGCCCTGCAGTGGCCTTGCCGTGTCTCCTGGGAGCTTCCCCTCCGGCCCCTGCTCCCCTGGACTCAGCAGACAACACAGATCAGTAACAAGGGGACGGGCGGCATAGAACAGAGCAAACCTGGGCGGTACCTCGCCCCAGGGACCTGCCTACAGCCCCGCGCCCCTCAGCAAGAGCTGCTAAACATGCCAGTACCGGGCAACAGCCACAGACCCAGGAACCACCCCCCCCAGCCCGACACTGAGGTTCAGGGTGCAGATCTCCACAGCGGGGCCTGGGGCCATGGTTCCCACCTGATCCACAACTCATTCTTCAAAGGAGACTCCAGAGCTCGCTCGGGTGCTGACTGGTTTTATTTAGTGACACTGCCGTGCAATCTGGTGCTTTGTACACAGTCAGGTGAACACAAGACAAAAACACAACGACCGCAAACTGTGTTTTCCATCCCTGGGTGACAGGGCGGGGGGGGGGGGGCGGCGGCGGGGGTTGCTCAGGACCAGGGACACGAGGGGATGGCTCTAAAAGGCCCCAGCTTTCCAAACCACAGCGTGGAGACGGAACTATGTGAAGCATTTGGGCTCCGAGCCACTCTGACCCCCTGGACAGACTTCAGATAAACTACAGGCCTGCCCACAAGCTGCGGTGGGAATTTTGTTTTCCTTCTTTCCTACGGAAAAGCAGATTTGCTGACAGATTAGGATGAGGGGGCCGGGTGACAGGGAGGTCACCCCGGAGCACAAAGCCTTGGGAGAAGCCCTAAATCACTGCTAATGAGGTGCTGCTGCCAGAAAAGCAAGCTGGGCAGAAGCCTCTGGAATGGACAGAGCTCGTGGGCAGGGCTCTCCAATTCCCTTGGGGGTAGTTACACCTCCCCCCCCACACCCCCCACACCCCCAGGACACTGAGGCTTTTACAAGAATATATGATTGCCACGTAGGAAAACAGAACCAACATTGTTTTGTGTGTGTCTAAAAGAATGCTTGCCGAGCACGCATGAAGCTCTGGGTTCAATTCCTCAGTACCACATACACAGAAAAAGCCAGATGTGGAGCTGTGGTTCAAGTGGTAGAGTGTTAGTCTTGAGCAAAAGAAGCTCAGGGACAGTGCCCAGACCCTGAGTTCAAGCCGCAGGACTGGAAAAAAATAAAGGGATACTACCAGGCACTATAGTTCACCCCTGTAATCCTATCTACTCAGGAGGCTAAGGTTTGGACAGAAATGTGAGGCTCATTTCCAATTAACCTGCAAAAAGTGAAAGCAGAATTATTCAAATGGTATAGCACCAGCCTTAAATGGAAAAAGTCAAGCTTGAGGTCCTGAGTTCAAGCTCCAGTACTGGTACAAAATAAGAGAAGAGAAAGAAGGAAGGAAGGAAGGAAAGAAAGGCCCTCCTCCCTTTCCCATCGGGTGTGAATGCTGGTCTTGGTGGGCGTAAAGGAGGGAAAGTGGCGGTGAAGCTGGCTCACGGACTGCGCGCAGTCTGGTCTGGCACAGCACGCGAGTTTGTTCCAAACAGGATTGAATAAAAGAATAATAAATAAATAAATAAAAAGGGGGGAGGAGGATGGGGGGTGGGGGGAGGATGGGAAGGGATGGGAAGGGGAAGCAAAGGAGGAGGCTACAATGCTTGATAAGAAATGTACTCATTATCTTGCCCATGTAATTGTAACCCCTCTGTACAGTATTTTTACAAAAAGAAAAGAAAAAGAGAAAGAAAGAAGAGAGAGAGAAAGGGAGGGAGAGAGAGAAAGGGAGGGAAGGAGGAAAGGGAAGGAAGAAGTACATTATCTGTGTGATAGAAATACTGCAATGAGCTAGGTGCAGGCAGCTCACAGTAATCCTCGCTACTCAGGAAGCTGAGATCTGAGAATCACGATGCAGAAAAGTGAGACTCTTATCTGTGAGACTCTTATCTCCAATGAACTATTCAGAAAAAGCCAGAAGTGGCTCTGTGGCTCAAGTGGTAGAGCGCTAGCCTTGAACCAAAGCAGCTCAGGGACAGAGTGCCCAGGCCCTGAGTTCAAGTCCCAGGACCAGCCCCTTTGCACAACGAACGTGCTACCAGCACAGAGCAGGCCCGAGGCTGGCGGAGGTTTCCGGTGGCTGTGTTCTCCCACTGTGCGTGTCAGCGATGGAAGGCGTGGGGCCCAGCTGCCACGTGTGCCCGGCCTGGGTGTGAAGCCGGCTGTGTGCTCTCAGCACACACACTTAACCAGCCTGTGCCCAGCATACCTCCTGTGAACGGGGTGATGACGATGACGTCACAGCCCTGGAGTTACTATCAGCAAAATTACACGGGTTCTGTCGATTACAGAACCTGCAGTAAAGTCAGTGCTCCAGGAAATGGTGTTGCGATCACGTGATCCTGCGTGAGCTCCAGACCACCCAGGATGGTGCCAGCCTTAGGAGTAGGGGTGGAGGTGTGCTGCGCAGCTGTGGTAGACTAGGCTGGCGTGCAAGGGTCAGGCCCCGTCGGCAGACACACCCCTGTGCGCAGCCGGCTGGCTTATGCCCAAGCTGGTAGTAAAATGACAGGCTGAGGATGACTTTATTTATTTTTGTTGGTCATGGAGCTTGAACTCTGGGCCTGGGCGCTGTCCCTCAGCTCTAAGGCTCTACCTTGTGAGCCACAGTGCGACTTCTGGTTTTCTCGTGGTTAATTGGAGATAAGAATCTCACAGACTTTCTTGTCCAGGCTGGTTTTGAACTGCCATCCTCAGATCCTAGCCTCCTGAGTAGCTAAGATTAAAGGAATGAGCCACCCGTGTTCACTGAGGATGAATTTAAACAAACACCTTTGGTGGCATGATGGAGTTAGGGACAGACTGGTCTAGAAATCTGAACTCAGGTAGGTGGTTGACTTTTTTTCCCCTCAGTCGTGGGGCCTGAACTCTGGGCCTGGGCGCTGTCCCTCAGCTCTCCAGCTCAAGGCCAGCCTTCTACCACTTGAACCACAGAGCCACTTCTTTTTTCCGTTTATGTGGTGCAGAGGAATTGAACCCAGGGCCTCAGGCATGCAAGGCAAGCGCTCTACCACTGAGCCACCTTCCCAGCCCTGTGGTTGACTTTTATTAGCTTTTGTCTTGTTTTGGTTTTTGTTGGTCATGGGGCTTGAATTCAAGGCCTGGGCGCTGTCCCTGAGCTTTTTTGCTCAAAGCTAGTGCTCTGCCACTTTGAGCCACAGCTCTACTATTGGTTTTCTGGTGGTCAATTAGAGATAAGAATCTCATGGAGGGGCTGGGAAGGTGGCTCAGTGGTAGAGCGCTTGCCTTGCATGCATGAAGCCCTGGGTTCGATTCCTCAGTACCACATAAGCAAAAAGAAAAAAGCCAGAAGTGGCGCTGTGGCTCAAGTGGTAGAGCACTCGCCTTGAGCTGAAGAGCTGAAGGACAGTACCCAGGCCCAGAGTTCAAGCCCACAACCAACTAAAAAAACAAAAAATCTCATGGACTTTCCTGCCCAGACTGGCTTTGAACCAAGATCCTCAGCTGTCAGCCTCCTGAGTACTAGGATTATTAGTGTAAGTCACTGGCATCAGGCTTTTTTTAGTTTTTCTATAGTGTGTGTGTGTGCACGCGTGTGTTTTGTGTGTGCGCGTGTGTGTTTGTGTGTGTGGGCATGTGTGCGTGCGTGTTTGTGTGTGTGCATGTGTTTGTGTGCACGTGTGTGTTTTGTGTGTGCGCGTGTGTTTGTGTGTGCGCGTGCGTGTGTGCGTGTTTGTGTGTGCATGTTTGTGTGTGTGCGTGCACGTGTGTGTGCGTGCGTGTGTTTTGTGTGTGTGTGTGTTTGTGCGCGCATGTGTTTGTGTGCGTGTGGGCATGTGCGCGTGTGTGTGTAGTGTTTGTGTGTGTGTGTGCGCGCGTGTGTTTGTGTGCGTGCGTGCGCGTGTTTGTGTGCACGCATGTGTTTGTGTGTTTGTGTGTGCGTGGGCATGTGTGCACGTGTTTGTGTGTGTGTTTGTGTGTGTGCGCGTGTGTTTGTGTGTGCGTGTGTGTTTGTGTGTGTGCGCGTGTGTGTATGCGTGTGTGTGCATGTGTGTGTGTGCGTGTGTGTGCGTGTGTTTGTGTGTGTGCGCGTGTGTTTGTGTGTGCGTGTGTGTGTTTGTGTGTGTGCGCGTGTGTGTGTGCGTGTGTGTGCATGTGTGTGTGTGTGTGTGCGTGTGTTTGTGTGTGTGCGCACGTGCATGCACGCTCCCATGCGCATGTGTCAGGTGTCTATGTTGGAGAGTGTCCGGCTGGGATGTCCTCAGCTCACTTCCGGTCAGCGGCTTCTCTGGTTGCCAGGCGGGAAGGGCAGGTGCGGGACTCCACCAGCCCTCTGTGTTTCTGTGAGCCCAGCTACCAGGTGGCAGGAGGCTGCCCTGCCCTTCCCAGAGGCCTGGCGCCGTATCGAGGCTCGGCCTGGGCCATGCTGGGACACCCTGGGGGCCTCCCGCACTCCCAGGGGAGGTCTTTGTCACCCAGCTCTCCGCAAGCGCTGGCTGCCGCTGAGCTGAGCAGGCAGGGTGCAGGGGGCGGGGAGAGGGTGACCGGCAGGGCCAGCAGGCTGAGCCGGGGCAGCACTGGCACTGGCTGTCCACCCCCTCCCTCTCCACGGCTCCCGCCAGCCCTGTGCCTCCTTCCCGGCAGGATGTCCCGGTGTGGAACCTGGGCGGCTGGGGCGCGTCTCCCCTCGGAGGTGCACGCATGGGCCAGGGTGGACAAACCCCGAGAGGCCGGGTGCAGACGCTGGCAGTGGCAACGCTGAGTCAGGAGAGGCTGGCGGCGGGATCTGGGCACTGGGCCCCGCCTGGCACAGCCCCCGACCTGGCCTGCACCCCCTCCATCCCCGCTGACTGACCAGGGGTCCCCCAGGAGGAGAGGGCGCGGGTGGGGGGCATCCTGGCCTCTCCCTGGCCCTGGGTCCATCACCTCCTGCCCCTGGGCAAAGCCGCTCCAGGGTGAGGTGAGGTGTGTGCCTCCTCTTGTCCTGCAAGAACCCCAGGATCCATCGGGGCCTCCCAGTTCTCCCTCCAGGGCCAGGGGCGCCTCCCCTCCCCCGGGGGGCCCAGGAGGCACTGGGCGGGCACAGTGGGCATTCAGGACCTTTATTGCCGGGGTCGCTAGAAGAAGTTGACCACCCTGCGCAGAGACTGCACGCGGGCGCTCGGCGCCTCCCACTCGGAGCAGCTGCGGAAGTCGCCCCTCTCCACCACGTACATGCGCCCGCGGTAGTTGGGCTCCTCGTACAGCACCCACCTGGGGGCCAGAAGGGTGGTCAGGGGCGCCAGGGTGGCCCGGGGACCCCTGCCCGTCCCTGCCCCACTGGACAGCTGTGTGGAACCACTCAAAAACTGGAAGTGACACTAGGGCTCAAAGTGGTAGAGCACTAGCCTTGAGCTAAAAGAGCTCAGGGACAGCACCAGGCCCTGAGTCCAAACCCTATGACTGACAAAGGCAGGCAGGCAGGAAGGCAGGGAGGGAGGGAGGGAGGGAGGGAGGGAACAAGGAAGGCAGGCAGGCAGGCAGGCAGGCAGGCAGGAAGGAAGGCAGGAAGGCAGGAAGGAAGGAAGGCAGGAAGGAAGGAAGGAAGCCCTCCCAAGGGCTGCACACGGCTCTGATCTCTAGGGCTGCCTGTGGCCCAGACCAAGGGAGGGCTCTGGCCTTCACTTGGTTCAAACAGTTCCTGCTTTTCAGCCCCAGCGCCCAGGGCTATTGAAGGCTTTTTCTTCCTCTGGGACACAGACCCCAATTTGTGAGTCTTTTAGCTCAAGGCCCTGTGTACAGAGGAGCTCAGGCAAGCAGAGTGAGCACCAGCAACACAGCCCAGCCCGGCCCTGCTCCCGCTGCTGCGGCCTCTCCCTCCCCAGCCCCCCCCCCCCAAAACCCAGTGCCATCGCTACCCAATGCAGAATGCGCCCCCCCCCCCCAGCGTCAGGACGGAGGAGCCGCTACAGGGAGTCTTGGGGACCCCATGTCTCTCTCTGAAGCCTTGCTGGGCTACTTGTCTGGGAGCAGAGGAGGCAGCGTGGGGGTCGGGGTCTGTGAGGCTTGGGGCACAGTGCCCACCCCTCCCGCCCTGGGCAGCGGCCCTGCCCGCACTCACGCGCCGTCTCCATACACCTTGACAGCGTTGACGCAGCTCTTGGGCCAGCCGTGGCTCTGCAGGAAGGGACAGTCTTCCACGAACTCCAGACACTGCCCCGTGAAGTTGCAGCCCTCGAAGATTTCTAGGCGGAAGTGCTCCCCGTGCTCCAAGATACAGCCGAGTAGAGGAAGGAAGGAAAGAAGGGAATGTGTGGCGTGCCCCTCCCTCTCCCCCTTCCCTATCAATCCTGTGTACCAGGGTTCTGGACGCCGAGGTCTCCGGGCTGAGCGGAGGGGCTGGCAAGCGCCCCCCTCTCCCCCCTCTCCCCCCCCCCCCCCAGGACATACAGTGCTGTTCTTTCACATGAGACATGATGGGACAGAAAGGGTTTTTTTTTGCCAGTCCTGGGGCTTGAACTCAGGGCCTGGGCACTGTCCCTGAGCTGCTTTTGCTCAGAGCTAGCACTCTACCACTAGGCCACCTTCCCAGCTGGTTTTATTACTCTATAAAGCTTTAGAGCTGCTGGGAATGGTAGCTTTCTTCTGGAATTCTAGCTACTCTAGAGGCTGAGATCAGATATAGAGCAACCCGGTCAAAAAGTTCTGCAGACCCGATCTCAAC
Source organism: Dipodomys spectabilis (assembly GCF_019054845.1). Lineage (NCBI taxonomy): Eukaryota > Metazoa > Chordata > Mammalia > Rodentia > Heteromyidae > Dipodomys > Dipodomys spectabilis. The sequence continues at coordinate 9,452,030 of NW_024870711.1, forward strand.
CAATAAAAGCTGGATGTGAGCTGGGCTCTGTGGCTCATGCCTGTAATCCTAGCTACTCAGGAGACTGAGATCTCAGGATCACTGTTCAAAGCCAGCTTCAGCATGAAAGGCCATGAGACTCTTATTCCCAATTAGCCACCAGAAAACCAGAAGGGGAGCTGTGGCTCAAGGTGGTAGAGTGCTAACCTGGGCTCTAGTGGCTCATAGCTATAATCCTAGCTACTTAGGAGGCTAAGATTTGAGGATCGCAGTTTGAAATCAGCTCAGGCAGACAAATCCAAAAGACTCTAATCTCCAATTAGCCAGCAAAAAGCTGGGATGGTGGGTGTGGCTTAAGGGGTAAGGCACCATGCTTGAGTGGGAAAAAGCTGAGCAAAAAAGAAAGAAAGGCCCTAAGTACCAGCACACAGATACAGACACAGACACACACACAAATACTGGGGGAGGTAGCAAATACCTATCACCCTAGTGATGCAGGAAGCATAAATAGGAGGATCAAGGTTCAGGCTGACCCAGACCAAAAAACAAGACACCCGTTTGAACAATATCAAAAGCAAGGCTAGAGGTGTGGCTTAGAGATAGGGAACTAGCCGAGCAAGTTTCACACTAAGCTTAAACCTCAACGCCACAAAGAAAAAGAAAAATCTTTAGAGCCACTGAATGGATGCACTTCTCTGATTTCCACTTTCCTATAACCAAGGAATCCACGCGGGACCAGGAGGGCCAGGTGGCTGAGAGGCTGCTGGAGCAGGGCTTCCAGTCAGGTGCTGAGCCCGGGCCTTCAGCCCCAGCCAGACAAACACGCTCCCCAGCCTCGACAACTTCGCCCAGGGCGAAGAAGGCAAACCACGGGCAGGCCTTCAGATACTAATGCTTTAGAAAAGGCAATAGAGCCTTTTCTCAAAACCCAAAGGCACTGATCTAAAACAAATAACGGACCGGGTTGGCTCACGTCCCTCCGGACGCAGACTCCTCCTTCCAGACACAGGAGGCTGCACCCCGATGCCAGCCCCTGCGTGGCCCACGTCCCCACCCAAGTTGGCACCAGGGACGGTTCCTATGGGAACAGCATTCACAAGCTGCCCACTCTAGGTATCCATACAAATAGCATTATCCGAGAGCCAGGCCAGCCGTGTTCATTCATTTCCCCAAGGTCCATGGCCTGGCATTCATACTAGGCAGGCATTCTTAAAATAGGCCGGCTGATTCTGCAAGATACACGGACAAGAGAGGGCCCCGCGCAGAGAGGTGCCTGACCCCACTCTCCTGATGTCTCCCAGAGCCCCGGATCACAGGGCAGAGAGGACCGGCAGACAGGCGGACGGGCAGACAGGCGGACAGGCAGACAGGCTCTCTCTGTTTGTGGAAGAGGCCATTCCTCACCCAAACCACTAGCACACAGGAAAGCTGGGGTGAGCGGCAGGCCATGCCGGGCCCGGCGGCCACCTGTGTGTGTCTGAGGGCCTGGCCCACACGTCCTGCTGCGTGGCCCTGGATTCCTCCTGCTCCGTCCCAAAGGAGGAGCCACTGGGCCCTACTCCACGCCATGTTCACACCAGCCTTCCTTTTGCTGATGCTCCTCCATCCAGTTGAAATTCCAAACTTAGATTGTGTGTGTGTGTGTGTGTCTACCAGTTCTGGGGCTTGAACTCAGGGCCTGGGTGCTGTCCCTGAGCTTCTTTTGCTTCAGGCTAGCACTCTACCACGAGCCACAACACCACTTCCGGTTTCCTGAGTGGTTCATTGGAGATAAGAGTCTTATGGGGGGCCTGGGAAGGTGGCTCAGCGGTAGAGCGCTTGCCTTGCATGCCTGAGGCCCTGGGTTCAATTCCTCAGCACCACATAAGCAAAAAGAAAAAGCCGGAAGTGGCACTATGGCTCAAGTGGTAGAGCGCTAGCCTTGAGCTGAAGAGCTGAGGGACAGCGCCCAGGCCCAGAGTTCAAGCCCCATGACTGGGCCTTCCCCCCCCTCCAAAAAACAAAAAAAAAAGAGTCTCATGGACTTTCCTGCCCGGGCTGGCTTTGAACTGTGATCCTCAGATCTCAGCCTCCTTAGTAGCTAGGATGACAGGCGTGAACCACTGGTGCCCGGCTACATGTTTAGATCTAAACTGGCTCCCTGGAAACTCATAGGGGCTCCCCAACTTGGTCCCGACATGGTGCGCTCGTGCCAGGGGTTAGGTCTGGGCAGGCCTCTCTGGGTGTGGAAGATGTTGGGGTCAGGCTGGCCCGACCTGTCCGCCCCAGCCTGTGGCCACTCACCATGCCTACAGGCCGGCAGGAGCCCATGTGGTCGTTGTGACCATTCCAGCGGTAGAAGTCGGGGTAGTCGCCGTGCTCCAGGATGAACTGCTGGCCCCGGAAGTCAGGGTGGTCGAAGCAGACCCACGCTCCGCTCTCCACGCGGATGGAGTTCACTCTGTTCATAAAGCCTCGGTCCTGGAAGTTGTCACAGTCCCCAAAAACCTCCAGCTTCCTGCCGGTGAAGTGCTTGCCCTCGTAGAGCGTGATCTAGGCGGGCCACGTGCAGTGACTCAGACAGAGGCCGAGGAACCCAAACTCCCGAGCCCCAAACCTGGCCTCGCTCATCGCCCTCTGCTGATTGGGCAGAGGACCAAGGCCTGCGCCAGCGCCGCTGCCCCGCCCCGCCCCAGGGCCCACACTGCACTCACTCGCAGGGACTTGCCCTGCGTTCGCGCACACCAACCCTGGCTCACTGGTAAGGCATAAAGAGCCGAGAGGAAATGCTGGCAGAAGAATAAACTTTATCCCAACCCCACAGTTATTTTTCCAAAATTTCCAGTTCCCAGCGCTGAAGCTCTCCCTGGAAGACCAGAACCCGCGAGAGCCAGGTCCCCGGGGCCAGCATGTGTGTCACCTCGGGTCTTTGTTTCTAAGAAGGCCATTCCTCTTGGTGACTGGCCAGTGCCAAATCTGGAATTTTACCAACCCACAGGATGGCCCTTTGCTT